>NC_134114.1:76377500-81377500 GCF_040939455.1 Microcebus murinus | reverse complement strand
AAAGGCTGTATTGTTATGCTCATGGAAACATCTCAGGTGGTCTTAGAGCTGCCCATGGAAAGAGTAGGTGGTAACCTGTGGTTGAGTCAATCTTTCCCAGATCCAGAGGAGAGTGCTCAGGGAAAGCCTGTTTATTAAAGAACATTTTCTCTGCAGGTGCAAATCTCCCCCACAAAAGGCAGCTTTTTAACTATTCTTATGTTTGTAGCCCCTCTGAATAGCCATCTTGAAATATGCCAAAGAGTATATTTTGGGCTGAAATATTTTTGGTTTCCTTCGCCTTCATGGATACCATATTAGTTTTCTATTGCTGCACACAGCAAAATTAAGAGCTTTAAAGAATACACATTATCTCAGTTTCTTTAGGTCAGGACTCTGGTTATAAGTGAGCTGAATTCTCTGTTCAGGGCCTCACCAGGCTGAAATTAAGGTGTTGAATGGGGGATTAGGTCTCATCTAATGTTCAGGGTCTTCTTCCCAAGATCATTCAGGTTGTTGGTAGAATTCAGTTCCTTGCAGTTGTAGGACATCAGCTCCTGGAGGCCACCCGACTCCATAAGCAGTTCATAACATGAGCATTTGCTTCTTCAAGATCAACAGGAAAGTATCTGTTACTGTTTCTTGTTACTTTACAAACTCAACAGATTAGGGCAGGTTTACCAGATTAGGCCTTGCTCACTTAGGATAATCTCCCTTTGATTAACTCACAGTCAACTGATTAGGGACTGATTATATAATTGCATCTATAATAGCTCTTTTTCCATTAATAAAACATAATCATGAGAGTGATGTCCTGTCATATTCACAAGTCCAGACCATATCCAAGGATTATACAAGGGATATACAATGGCAGGAGGAATCTTGAGGGGCATATTAGAATTCTGCCACAGATACCATAGATATTTTAGGAAAAAAAGCCTAAACTATCCCAGCTTTTGTTGTAGTAAACTCAAGTGATTACATAAACTGGGCAGGTAACATCAATGAGTAATGTGGGCCAGGTGTGGCATCTACATAGCCATGCTTAGTGTTGCAAGAGGAGCATATATTCCAAAACAAATGTCAGCCAGGGCTGTGAACTGCTATTGCCAAGTCACCTGATATTCTCAAGACAATGTAGAAATATGAATCAGCATGTATAATTTGACATTTTAAAAAATGTTGGAAACTAGCTCCAAAATTTTTTTTCTTTTAGAGATAGGGTCTGGTTCTGTTACCCAGGCTAGAGTGCAGTGGGACCATCATAGCTCAATGTAACCTTAAACTCCTAAGCTCAAGAGATCTTCCCACTGCAGCCTACTGAGTAGCTGGGACTACAGGCATGCACCAACCATACCTGACTTGATTTTTTGAAATTTTTTGTAAAGATGGAGTCTCACTATGGTACCAAGGCTGGTCTCAAACTCCTGAGGTCAAGCAATTCTCCCACCTCAGCTTCCCAATGTGCTGGGATTACAGATGTAAGCCAGTACTCTTAGCCTCAAATTTTTTAAAAAAAAATGTATTATGTAGACCAAGCAATCAATAATTAGGGCTTGCATTTGGACTACTGTCTCTCATTTTATGGATCTGACCTACTATGACCTCTGACTATCTAAGTAAAATACCGAGGTTAGGAGAACTGCCTAGGCATCACCAAAGTATTTAATGTCAGGGTTTGAATTAGAACTAAATTCTTGTGGTTCCTAGCACTCACCTTATCCTAAGTAATCATTGAATTTGTTCCATTGTTACATATTCAAATAACCCACTTGAAATTCAGAGTGCTTTAAATAGGTTAATCATTTCTCAAGACATTTATATTATAAACTTTAAAAAATTTAAACTTTAAAAAATTGAATTATTTCTCCTTCTTTTTATTTTGAAATCAGATGCCATGGGGCAGATTTTTATTCATGGTTCCTCTATTAAGACAAGATATAATTTATTAGTTTTGGTAACATTTTGATGTATTGCTTCTGAAAAAAAACATCTGCCAAGAGATTAGTTATATGATATCTAGATAAACAGTTGCCTACAAGTTGAAAAGCAAAGGTTCTTCTCAATTAACTTATATCACATTAGACATTCATGTCAAGTGAGAACTTCATGGAGTTTGACATCAGGACAAATAATATTAATAATAGATCCATTTTTCAGGTATATTGTAAATTATAATTAATTACTATCTGAGGAATGCTTTCTATGAAGAAACTGCTTTATAAATTCCAAGTACTATTTCTCATTAATAACCTTGAATGCATTCGATATTAATCATATGTGAGTTAATTTGACATGAATCAAAATTGGCCATGACCTAGGAGTGGTATAAATGATGTAATTATAAAACTCAATGATTCTAACCAAATAGGAAGAAATGAATAGTGGAAATAGATATAAACATTTGAAAAAGAATTAAACACTAATTCAAAACAATAAAAAAGTCAAGGGAAATTATACAGAGAAATAGTAAAATTGTGGGGTAACAAAATAAGATGGTCATTTGACCACTGCTTTGGATTAAAGTGAGATGCTTTTCTATTGTAGAATAATCATTTGACTGCATGTTAAAACCCTAAAAGAATCAAATCAAGGAACCTATTACCCCTATAAATCCTTGCAGTATTTGAAGACTCATAAAAATTTCCCAGGGGTTATAGATGGGCATCTTTTATTTCACTGGGATTAAGAAGAACTTTTAAAAATGTTGCCTAGTATCTTGAAGTTAAAACTATTACTTCTAGAACTCTTACAATTCAATAACAAAAAGACAAAAAGCCAATTAAAATTTAGACAAAGGAACTAGGGAAATAAAAATATTTTACCCCAAAACATACATCTTTTAGATATTTTGAGATGGCTGTTCAGAGGGCCAGCAAATGCAAGTAGCCCTGCAAAACTGTCTTTTTTTTTTTCATCATATTATGGGGGCACAAATGTTGTTAAGGTTACATATATTGCCCTTGCCTCCCCTCCCTCCTCGAGTCAGAGCTTTAAGCGTGTCCATCCTCCAGGTCAAAACTGTCTTTTGTTGGGGAAATTCACATCTGTAGACAATCTGTGTTGAAGCAGCAAGGTTTTCCCTTGCCTGGATATAGGAAAGATTTACTGAGAGTCGGACACCATAAAAGGTCTGAAATAAACATTTACCATCTATTCTTGCTGAAGGCTGCTACCTGTGAGGTGTTGCCTACATAGCAAGACCACCTTTGCTAGCCAAGCCTCCTCTTTTATCCCTCCCATAACCTGTCTTGCCACTAGAACCTGATATACCACCATAACGTGGTTTTGGCCATCCTCAGAGCACCTATACTTACTGTAACCTCAGGATGGTATATAAGCCTCTATACTCTATTGAGTTGAGGGAGAACTCTCACTCTGGTTCTCCCTGTGTACACATTAATAAATTTGTATGCATTTTCTGCAATTAATCTGCCTTTTGTGAGTTGATTTTTCAATGAATCTTCAGAAGGCAAAAGGGAAACTTTCCTTTGGTCCCCACAGAACAGAACAGACATTTCTCCAAAGAAGACAAGGTAGGTCCTCACTTAATGTTGTAGATAGGTTCTTGGATACTGCCACTTTAAGTGAAACAATTTTACCATAGGCTAATTGATATTGTTGGATCACAGGGAAAACTCCCCCCTCACCCATGGAAGATTTGACGAAAAATCAACTCACAAAATGGAGATTAACATGTATTTATGAAAACCCTCAGAAAATAAAGATTTAACTCCCCAGTGGGGTTCAGAAGCTTATATGCCTTTCTGGTAAAATGAGTTATGGAAGGGGGGAAATAGGAATTCTGTTGAGGAGCAAAAAGGACCACCAGGGAGGATGAATGGATGTGGAAGGAAGGTTAACTGGTAAATAGTTCCCTTTTGGGAATTTAAGTGAGTCTGAGAGACTGGACATTATTTTTTTAAAAAGTCTGTTCAGGTATGGTCACACCCCTGGGGAAGAAAAGGACAACTGTTTTCCTAGGTGGGCCGATAAAGGCAAATAAAGAAACTTATCAGGCAGATAAAGAAACTTCAACAATTTGGAGAGTGTGGAAGGTGATGGCGGTGGGGATGGTGGAAGAGACCTGGAGGTTTCTTCAGTCAGTCCAGAATGTCAAAATGTCATATTTGGGAGTAAAAATAGTTCTGATTAACTCTAGTCCCCACTTTGAAACTAAGGAGTCCATGCATTAAAAAGCTAAGCTGACAGTTTTAGAGAAATTTGTGTTAGAGGTTGTTAGAGATACACAAAGGAGTGAAAAAAAAAAAAAAACTAATTAGGATACATGGTGAAAAATGTAAATTTAAACATATTGTCCCATATTTTCTTTTTTTATTTAAAAATATTAAAGGGGTACAAATGTTTTTGTTATATGGATAGTTTTTGTAATGCTTGAGTCAGGGTTGTAAGTGTGCCCATCACCCGAATAGTGTTCATTGTACCTGTTAGGTAGGTTTTTGCCCCTCCTCCCCTGCCCCTCCCCCTTGCTTGATCTCCAATGCCTTTTACTTCCCTCTGTGTGCATATGAGCTCATCAGTTAGTTCCAATTTATTAAAGAGTACATGTTGTGTTTGTTTATCCATTCTTGAGATACTTCATTTAGTATCATGATCTCCAGTTCCATCCAAATTGCTACAAAAGGCATTAATTCATCCTTTTTATGGATGAGTTGTACTCCATAGTATCCATATACTACATTTTGTTAATCCACTCATGAATTGATGGGCACTTGGGATGATTCCACATCTTTCCAATTGTGAATTGTGCTGCAATAAACATGTGAGTGCAGATTATCTTTTTGATAAAAAGACTTCTTTTCCTTTGGGTAGATAGATACCCAGTAGTGGGATTACTGGATTGAATGGTAGGTCTACTTTTAGTTCTTTGAGGAATCGCCATACTGTTTTCCATAGAAGCTGTACTAATTTGCAGTCCTGCCAACAGTGTGTAAGTGTTCCTTTCTTTTTGCATCCACAATAGCATCTATTGGTTTGAGACTTTTTAATAAAAGCCATTCTAACAGGGGTAAGGTGATATCTCATTGTGGTTTTGATTTGCATTTCCCTGATGATTAGTGACATTGAGCATTTTTTCATGTTTGTTGGCCATTTGTCTATGTTCTTTTGAAATATTTCTGTTCATGATCTTTTGCCCACGTTTTAATAGTGTTGTCTGCTTTTTTCTTGCTGATTTGCTTGAGTTCTTCGTAGATTCTGGATATTAGCCCTTTATCAGATGTATAATTTGTGACTATTTTCTCCTATTCTGTAAGTTGTCTATTTGCTCTGTTGATTATTTCTGTAGCTGTGCAGAAGACTTAATTTAATCAAGTCCTATTTATTTATTTTTGTTATTGCTGTAATTCCCTTTGGAGTTTTAGTTATAAATTCTTTACTTAGGCTTATATTTAGAAGAATTTTTCTTATATTTTCTTCTAGAATTCTTATGGTTTCATACCTTACATTTAAATCTTTTATCCATCTTGAATTAATTTTTGCGAGTGGTGAGAGATAGGGGTCCTGTTTCATTCTTCTGTATATGGCTATTCAATTTTCCCAGCACCATAAACAAGTTTTCTTAAAGTATACAGGGCATCCAGTTGAGGGGTCTAGATGTTAAACTGCAAGAAGCATCTTTAGCTAAATGGAATTAGGCAATGGAAATTTTTTCATCTGGAGTTTGTATGTCACAATGTATGTTTGCAGGACCTCAGGATAAAGGTAATTTCGTTGAGTTCAAGTCAAATGAAAGAAAAATGTAAGAAAAAATTTAAAATGTTATTTGTATATTCCCTACACCCAGACTCCCAGGACTTGTTTGCATGTGAATGGACTAACTAATCTCAGTACCTGGGAAACCCAATAATACACCCAGACAGTCCTTCCACAGGGCTTTTCGGGACAGTCTTCATTTATTTGCTTGGGCATTAGAGAAAGACCTAAAGGACCTGAGTCTCAGGGAAGGAATTATATTCCAATATGTGGATGACATCTTAATCTTCAGTCCTACTAAAGATCTCTGGCATCAGAATACCGTGGCTATTCTCAATTTTATGGGAGAAAGAGGTTATAAGGTATCACAAAACAAGGCCCAAATATCTTTACAGCAAGTTAACTACTTAGGATACATAATTTCCTCAGGCAAAAAAAGAACTCTTGAACCAAAGCAAACAAGCTATACTAAATCTAATGCCTTCCCACCCCCCACACTAAGAACCATTTATGAACTTTCTTAGGAATGGCAGGTTTCTGCTGGATCTGACTACCCAATTTCAGACTTATAGCCAAGCCTCTTTATGAGACCACCAAAAGACCAGGTACTGAGCCCTTGGAATGCAGAGGGGAACTAAAGAAGGCCTTTGAAAACATAAAAGTGGCCCTAACTACTGCCCCCGCCCTGGGTATTCCAGATCTAACAAAACCCTTCACTTTTTATGTCTCAGAAAAGCAGGGGGTAGCTTTCGGTGAACCTGAAGGCTGAAGAGGCTCCTTGAGAAGAAACTTACTCCTGTGAACCTATAACAAATAAATAGGAATAAATAAACAGGAATAAATATCTGTTCAAAACAGAACTTCCAACTACAGATAAGTAACCAAGGGATCTGTCCCCCCCCCCCAATCCCTGGAGAATATTACCACGTGTGAGCACTATAGTGTTGATCAATTAGTACCAATTTGATGGCAAGCACATGTGGAGCCTATTCTTCCAATCTTGTGATACCTCACGTCAGAGGATGGGCTCAAGCTCTATCCAGGAAAATATAAGAGGTTCTAGATCACCGTCATTTCTTATAATTGAGTAATATTCCATTGTATACATATACCAAATTTTAATAATCCACTCATGAATTGATGGGCACTTGGGTTGTTTCCACATCCTTGCAATAGTGAATTGTGCTGCCATAAACATTAGGGTGCAGATGTCTTTATTATATAATGTCTTTTGCTCTTTTGGGTAGATGTCTAATAGTGCTATTGCTGAATCACATGGTATTTCTATTTTTAGTTCTTTGAGGTGTCTCCAAATTCTTATCCACAGAGGTTGCACTAATTTGTAGTCCCACCAACAATATAAAAATCTTATTCACCAATATTAGTAAGGAAGACCCATCTATTACTGGTGCATCAGCCACCTGAGACCCCCACCTCTAGGAAGACCCTCATCAACATAATACTAACCTATTACCTGGCGCATCAACATAATACTAACCTATCACCTGGTGCATTAGCCTCCTGAGACCCCACCCCTTGGACCACTCCAACCTAATAAAAGTGGGAAAAATCAGGTAGATGGGGCTCAGAATTTGGTGGCAAGATCC
The DNA here is from genome assembly GCF_040939455.1 of Microcebus murinus. NCBI lineage: Eukaryota > Metazoa > Chordata > Mammalia > Primates > Cheirogaleidae > Microcebus > Microcebus murinus. The sequence continues at coordinate 81,370,199 of NC_134114.1, read as the reverse complement.
CTCTGAGCCCACTGGTGAATAAACTTTGATTCTCCTGCTCTTGGTGTACGGCTAAGTTTGTCCTTCGAACCACCTGTTGTAACACTTGCTGTAACAATATGAGGTGCTTTCTTTCTGCTTCCCTCATAAGCCACACTCACTGCACTTGAGCTTAAGAAAGGATGGAGCAGGGACTGTTCTTAGGGGCTTGCTAGGCCCCCCAAGCATGGAAATAAAGGAAAATCTTGAGTTTCTTCAGGGAAAGTTCTGGGCATCTAGCTAGCCTTAAAGTAAATGGGAATAACAATGGTCTTCCAGGCAAGCCAGAGTCATGAGGTGTTTTGGTTTCCTATGGAAACTTAACATATGTCCTTGAGTTGTTTTTCAGAAATACCCACTAGATGGAAAATGCAGATAAGGAGGAACTGAGGAATTAAACTCTGATTGCTGTTTTTTGTTCTAAATTTCCCCCTGAGGGGTCTATTACACTCATTTTAACATGCTTTTCTGCTAATCCAAGAATCTCTAAATCCACCATTCTCCCCAACCCCTACTTCAGGATATCTCCCTTTTGGGGCCAGACCAATGTATAACTTCCATGTGTTGATTTGCAATTTTGCCTGCCTGAAAAGTATCCCTGCCTCTAAAAACCCTAACTTGTAAGCCAGTGGGGATTCTGAGTCTTATTTGTTAGCAGCCTACACTCCTTGTCTGGCACCCTGCTAAGGCCTTTTCCCTCCCTTTGCAATGCTCAGCTACAGTGTTTGGCTTTGCCACTCTGGATAAGCAGACCCCAGTTTGGTTTGGTAACACACTTGAAGTCTTAGCTCATATCCCACCTCTTCCCAGGAGCCTCTGAGTGGCCTCCTCAGCACATAAGGTCCTGTCTTAGTCCTGCCTTGCGTATTGTCAGTTCCATATGAGTACATGCTGTCTTGGACTCTATTTGGTTTATATTTCTACAAATATTGTCTCTCCAGCTAGGCTATGAGACCTGAAAACAGGGATCATGTCAGGCTTCTGATGATCTCTGGCACCCAGATAATCCTGATCCTGGTGTAGTGGCCAAAGAAAAACTTTCCCTTCACCCTGTGAAGATTTCACAGAAAAATAAACTCACAAAAGGCAGATTAATTGGAGAAAGGTGTAAGGCTGGTGGCGGGCCCCCCTCCCCCTCTAGATCAAAAAGATAAGGCTCCTGAGACCAGACCCGCCAAGGACAACTGCCAGGCCCTGCTGAAAACAACAACACCTGGATATCCACCCAGATAAGAAAGCTTTCAGTTCTTGGATTTGTAAATACCACCAGCCCTCCTATTTCTCAATAACCGCTGAAGGTCACAGTGGAAAATCCCTAGCCCTTCCCCCAAAAAAGTCCCTAGTCCGCCCCAAACAGTATAAAGACCCGCACCCCCTTCAAACAGATGCAACTTCTCGGGCCTGCCTCTCTTGGGACCCACGAACCTCACCAGGGAGCGCTCAATAAAGCCACGTTGTTTGGCCCCACTCTCTCTCTGTCTGTCTTTTCTTTTCACCACCACCAAAAACTTTACAAAAGGGAATATAAATTTATTCTTAACATGTTCATGGGGAGAATTTCAGAGGGATTGCCTGACCCTCCCATGTGGTGCAGAAGATTATAGTTACATAAAACTTAAAGTTACATAAAAGATGGGGGCTCTGAGGACAGCCAAAACCAGGTTATGGTGATAAATCAGGTTCTATTGGCAAAACAGGTTATGGGAGGAAGAGGAGAGGAGGCTTGGCTAGCAAAGGTGGTCTTGTCATGTAGATGACACCTCACAGGTAGCAGCCTTCAGAGAGAATAGATGGCAAATGTTACTTTCAGACCTTTAAGGTGTCAGAATCTCAGTTAATCTTTCCTAGATCCAGGCAAGGGAAGGCCTGGCTGCTTCAATGTAGATTCTCTACAACTACAAATCTCCCTCACAAAAGACAGTTTTGTAGGGCTACTTCTGTTTGCTGGCTCTCTGACAGCCATCTCAAAATATGTAAAAGAAATATATTTTGGGGCAAAATATTTTGATTTTTTTTTCCAGTGGGGAATAAGAGGTCTTCAAAAATATCTGTTGAAAACATTTACATGCAATTTATTTATGTTTTTAAAAAGTATCTTGATGACTTCCTTGTCTAAAAGTTTGCTCCACCACACAAACTAAACAATAAAAATAGAAGATTCTTGCTACATGTTATTCAAATCTACTTCTTAAAATCAAACAATCTGAGAGGAAAAAAGAACTTCCTTATTTTTCATATACGAAAACTAGGATTTGGAGAGATTTACATTTTTGAAAACATTCCAAAAGAAATTTTAAGAGTTTAAGATCATTCTAAATTACTCAGAATAAAAGTGGTTGTGTTAGGTAGACAGTGAGGACCTCTGGCTCCTCCTGGGGACAAAGGTGGGCCCCCTGAACAACTATCACACCTGGGGGACGAGGGAACACCCTAACAATCTGCCCATAAGAATTTAGTGCACCATCTGCAAAAGAATACAGAGGTACAATAGGGTCTGCAAGGTGACCTAGAACAACCTAATTCTAATTATCACGTCATTAGCCTAAATCTACATTGTGGTTCACCCCTCAAAGAGCTCTGAGAGAGGTTCATGGGAGATCTGTATGCACAGGTCATATAACTCCCAACTGTCCATCAAAGTGGTTTGATGGTGATGTCTGAATCACGAGGAGGGCCCAATCCAGACACTAGGAAATAAGACCCCAGACCATAACCAAGCCCTTTTGTTTCGACAGGGAGCATCTGTTTACCGCCTATGGCGAATGCATCTTGCTCTTGCACTGTGAACCTATATCTTCCTCTTTGTAAACCTATCTTGTCCTTCCTCAATAAACTTCATTTCACGCTTGCCTTGTTTTTGGGTGTGTTTGGTCATTCTTCTGCCAAGAGCACACCAAGAACTGAGAACAAAGCAGACTACCACTGTGACCTCACAGTTGGAGGGAATACAGAGAGAATTTAGATGTTCCTTTTATAACGTGGTTTAAATGAGATCCTTTAGGATAAGACAACAATAACCTCTTTCTGTCTTCTTTGTCTCTGCACCTAATTTGTCTACAACTTTAGGTATTGTTTTATGTTGTGCAAAAGCCCTAAGCTTTTAAAATCTGTCAAAAAAAAAAAAGAAAGAAAGAAAGAAAAGAAAAATCAACTGCTCTTGTTATATAAGGCAACTGGAGAATTGAACATAAGCAGTGCTAGGCAGTTAGATGACCTAAGTATAAGATGATGACTATCGTATAGAGAAAATCGATTGCTTTTTTCTCCCCCTCCCCAGCAAGTATCCTTTAGGGGATAAATAAGTGCAGGCTGTAAATGGTTTATTACTTGGTAGTTCTTTCTAATGGCAGGCAGCACTGATGCTGACAAGGTAACAAGTACTCACTCATCCAAAGGTCACTTTCTCTGGCCCAGCAGCCTTTTCACTTGGAAATACAATCTGGGTTTAATGTTATTTGAAAGGGGAGGTCATTACACCCACTGCTCCAGGCATCAACTTCCTAAAGATTTTTAAGTTGTGCCTCTTTTAAAAATAAGCTCAAACCTGTGATATTTGTGCTTTATTGCTAGTGAAAAGAACTGATTACCATGGTTAGCATAACTGCTTTTATTGAGAAGTGGAAGCCAAGTAACGGAAAATAAATCTTGGTGCTCTGTGTAGGAAGTCTAAAATAAAACTCACCGCTTCAGTTAGCTTTCCGAAAGAAAAGAGATGGGGATGGGGCTCTGGTTTCTTTTGATTTCCATTACCCGTGCAAGTGGATAGGGAGACAGGGTGGGGTCTGAAGGGTGCTTCCCTGGAGAGGGGTCAGTGGGGATCGCTAAGCAAAGGGGAGGGACCTCCGGACAGCCTGAGGCACGCTGGATCAGCCAGGAGCCCATGTACGTGGCAAGACTAGTTCTGAGTTGCTCTGAACTGGCAGAAAAGCTAGAACCCCAGAGACAGAATGATACACAGTTTCCAAAATACTCTACCCTTGAGGATAAACCCAAGCAATTCTACTGGAAAGGGGGAAGTGGAATTTACATGTAAAGACATAATTTTCATCACTATTCAGGGAGCGCACTCCTCAACTTCTGGTTTTTACTCATAATATTAGCAACGTTGACCACAGTCAGTGCAATTTCAGATATTTGGCATTGATTTAGGTTTGGATCTTTTGGGGCCAATTAATTCTAAACTGAATAATGCTAATTATTACATATGATAAGTTTGTTCTCCTCTGTTTAATTTCTTACACTATGTTCACAAATTGTATAATGCTTTCCTGAATATATCTTCCACAACAGGGGTCTTCACAATCATTCTTAAAATGGAGCTAGACTAACTGAATTATTTAATAATTCAGCCCATATTACTTGCAGAGGGAAAATGACTCAGCCCAATATATGTTTCCACGGCTAATGTTTTGGAACTTAACTATTGGCAAATTATTTGTGATGTCCAGTAATCCTTTTGGGATTTTTTTTCTTGATTATGTAAACATACTTCGGAAGTGAGTTATTCAAGCTGGTTTGGATTTGTGTGCTGACCTTATAATAATCTCACTATACATTAGCCATCATTCTTTCAGTTGGACAGCCCCTAGTTGTGCCACACTGCAGCAGTGCAGCTTTATCTTACTTAGGACCATTGCCTTGGTAATCTCTACCCCTAGGAGGCATAGCATTACAAAGCATTTTGAATCACATCAAACTGATGTGTACCTCCCTGTTCTCAGTTTTACGCTGACAAAAATGAGCAGAGAGTCGGTTTTGCTTCAAGGAGAATAAATGCATGCACGGCAATTTATAGATTAATTAAACCATAGGCTGGGAGACAATCCTCAAAAGAGTAAATACAGCTAGTAAACAAACCTGGAGAAATGTTCAATGCTACCAATAATCCAACAAATGCAAATTTTAAAGAGAAAAATACTCTTTTCATCCTTTATTTATTTACAGACAAGCTCTTGCTCTGTGGTCCAGACTGGGATGCTTTTAAAATCTGTCAAGAAAAGAAAAGAGGGCCGGGCGTGGTGGCTCACGCCTGTAATCCTAGCACTCTGGGAGGCCGAGGCGGGCGGATTGCTCGAGGTTGGGAGTTCGAAACCATCCTGAGCGAGACCCCGTCTCTACTAAAAAAATAGAAAGAAATTAATTGACCAACTAAAAATATATATATACAAAAAATTAGCCGGGCGTGGTGGCGCATGCCTGTAGTCCCAGCTACTCGGGAGGCTGAGGCAGGAGGATCACTTGAGCCCAGGAGTTTGAGGTGGCTGTGAGCTAGGCTGACGCCACGGCACTCACTCTAGCCAGGGCAACAAAAGTGAGACTCTGTCTCAAAAAAAAAAAAAAAAAAAAAAGAAAAGAAAAGAAAAGAAAAGAAAAGAAAAGAAAAGAAAAGAAAAGAAAAGAAAAGAAAAGAAAGGCACAGTTAGCTCACTGCAGCCTTCAATTAATTCCTGGGCTCAAGCAATCCTCCTGCACCAGTCTCCTGAGTAGCTGTTTTATTTTTTGTAGAAATGAGGTCTCACTATGTTGTCCAGGCTGGTCTCAAACTCCTGGCTTCAAGCGATCCTCCTGCCTCAGCCTCCCAAAGTGCTGGGATTACAGGTGTGAGCCACCATGCCTGGCCTGTTTTCATCTTTTAAATTAGCAAAGATTTATAAAAAATCAAAATATTTAATGCTCCTGAAGTGGCAGTCAGGCACTCTGATAAGGACTGCCAATCACATTTTAATTGTCTCATCCCTCTAAAGAACATTTTGGCAACAAGCATTGAGATCATTAATAATGTGCATATTTTTGCTTCTGTAGTTCCTAAGAAAATAATCTTAAATGTGAAAAAAATCTTTTTTGCACAAAGATATTCATTATAAAATTATTTACATTAGCAAAAATTTGAAACAATCTCAGTAGTCAAAAATAGGAAAATATTAAACAAATGGGGCATATTACATAGCTATAAAATTAATGAGTATTTATAACTTTAAAAAAGTGTGTATAAATTTCTGGTCAGTATGACAGTTTGAGCTGTGTGAAAAATTCTTCCTCTGCCTCAAATATATTAAAACATTACTTAAAATATAATTTAACACACAAATGTTCAATATGCATATAATTGGAGGTACAGAGAAAGAAAAGAAAGAGGAGGCAGAAAACATATTTGAAGAAGCACTTGCTGAAAACTTCCCAAAGGTGCACAGGAAACTTCTTGGGGTGATGGAAATGGTCTGTATTTTGAGTGTAATGGTGTTTTCATGAGTGTATATGTTCATCAAAACTCATTCAATTGTACAATTTAAATGAGTGTGCTTTAGTGCATATAAAATTGTATCTCAATAAAGTTATTTTAAAAAGCAAAAATACATAATAATTAAACATTTTAAAAATCTGTAAATAAGTTTAACTTAAAAAAAAATGCTCAATGCATGAGTTGAACAGTAGATATTAGGACTCAAAAACCGATATCCCAAAATATGGTGGTTTGAGATGCTGGACTAAAAGAGCAGCCTCAGGTCTCTCCCCTACCAACTCCCCCGACACTGCCCTCCTGTCTCTATGAAGCTATTCTCCAAAGCTCCCTCATCTGTCTAAAGTCCGACCTACCAAAGAAAAAAACACAATTACCCACGAGTTTTCATTAACTCATATCACAGAAAGAAAAACTGAAGTCTGTCAACACATCTAGGCAGACTTTAGTCACAAACCAGTATCTACTCTGCAGGCCCAAGATACTTTGTCCCTGGCCATTGTATGTTCTCCAAGTTCATCAACTCCCCATAAAAATCATTTACTATTCCCTAAATTGCCACATTTCTTGCACTCCCTTCTAATATGAAGAAGGGTATATAAACATCTGTACCCCATTGGGTTATAGAGTAATCATTCTTCTGCTGCTATGACTGTTAAAATGAAATTATTAATAGTATACCTTTTGTCCTATATCTGCCTATTGTTTGTTGATTTTCAGTGACCCTTCAGAGGGCAAAGGGAAGTTTTCCCTTGATCCTAAGTACAACCAAAAGAGAAGTATTGAATTAGGAGACAGATCTAGGAAATCCACTGAGAATTACAAAACAAGATAAAGACTAGCAAATATGAATGAGATATTAAGAGACTTTGGGAATAGAAAGATCAGTTCATGTATATATATATATATATATATATATATATATATATATATATATCTAATTGAAGTTCTAGAAATAAAGAATAGAGAGATGGAGAGACATAGTATTTAAATTAAAAATGGCTTAGATTTTCCAATTGAAAAGAGGTAGGTATTCAATGAAGGAAGCATATTAAGCCAATGAATACAATTCAACATCATATTGAAACTGAGAATATTAAAATCACAGAGAAAATCCTACAGGCTACCAGAGAGAAAAGTTGGACTGTGGGCTAGGGTAACTCACCTCTGAAGGGTACCTTACTGAATTCTCTCAGTGCTTACATGTTTTTCAGTTGGTTCTCTTGTGTTTTCAATGTATATAATTATTTCACCTAACAATAACAATACTTTTATTTCCTTTTTTCCAGTGTTTAATCATTTGGTTTCTTTGTCTTTTCTAATTGCATTAACCAAGACTTACAGAACAATGTTAAATAGCAGTGAGTATCCTTGTCTTGCTCACTTTATGGGAACACTTACACAGTATAATCTTAAGTTAACATGATGTCATTTTAAGGGGAAGGTGCATTCTTCTCTAACATGATATAACATGTCTATTGATTCCTATTTTATTTATAGATTCTTTTTGAAAACTGTATATTGATTATCATTAAATAGTACTTTTTTTTTTTTTTTTTGAGACAGAGTCTCGCTTTGTTGTCCAGGCTAGAGTGAGTGCCGAGGCGTCAGCCTAGCTCACAGCAACCTCAAACTCCTGGGCTCAAGCAATTCTCCTGCCTCAGCCTCCCGAGTAGCTGGGACTACAGGCATGTGCCACCATGCCCAGCTAATTTTTTCTATATATATAAGTTGGCCAATTAATTTCTTTCTATTTACAGTAGAGACGGGGTCTTGCTCTTGCTCAGGCTGGTTTCGAACTCCTGACCTCGAGCAACCTGCCCGCTTCCCAGAGTGGTAGGATTACAGGCACGAGCCACCACGCCCCCGCCCTAAATAGTACATTTTTGACATCTATGAAGATGATCATATGATTTTTCCACTTTGTTTTATTAATGTGGTAAGTTATATTAATAGTTTTTTCTGATGTTGAATTATTCCTGTACTTCTAGATAAAATGCCACTTGGTCATGATTTATTATTCTTTTAATGTGTTGCTGGATTTTGTTTGTTAATGTTTTATTTGGATGTATTACATATTCATAAGAAAGATTTTTCTGTCATTTTCTTTTCTTTCTTTCTTTCTTTTTTTTTTTTTGCTGCCATATTTGGGTTCTGGTTTCAATGTTTTCTCATTTTATGAAAATAATTTGCAAGATTTACTTCTTTTCCTATGTGCCATGGCAATTTAGATAGCACTGGAACTATCTGTTCTTTAGGAGCTAAATAGTATTCTCCTGTGAGAACATATGGACACGATGATGGTTTGGGGGTTGCTTTTTGGCAACATTACATATTTCTTCTCTGGTAATTCCTGCTTATGTTTTCAAATCTCTCCTGAGATCTCTTTTGGTAATTAAATTTTTTCCCATGAAGTCAATCATTTCATCAAGAGAGTTATATATACACATATATCAATCTCAAACTTTCAGAAAAGTTGCAAATATAATACAAAGAACTTTTGTTTTCCTGAACAGTTTGAGTGACTTATTGACCTGCTGCACCTTCATCCCTGAATATTGGCACCATTTTCCTACAAACAAGAAATGTCTCCTTTATAATCACAATACAAGCATCAAATTCAGGAAATTAACACTGATATATTAATACTATCTAATCCTCAAACCCCTTTAGGTTTTACCAGATGTGCCACTAATGTCATTTATAGCAAAAAGATCTAGTTCAGAATCACATGTTCCATTAAGTTATCACATCCCTTTAGTCTCCTTCAGTGTGGAATAAGACATTCTGTCAGTGATGTTCATGATCTTGGCACTTTAAAACATTACAGGGCAGTTATTTTGTAGAATGTCTCTCAGTTTAGGTTTGTCTAATGTTTTCTTATGATTAGATTCTGATTAAATGTCTTTGGCAGGAATGTCTCAGAAGTGATAGAAACATTTTTTAAAAATTTTATGTAGTTAAACTTATCAGTTTTTAAAAAGATGCCTCTGGAATTTGAGTCCTAAATAGAAAGCTTTTCCCCACACTAAGATTAAGAAGGTATTCATCTCTCTGGGAGGCCGAGGCGGGCGGATCGCTCGAGGTCGGGAGTTCGAAACCAGCCTGAGCAAGAGCGAGACCCCGTCTCTACTATAAATAGAAAGAAACTAATTGGCCAACTAATATATATAGAAAAAATTAGCCGGGCATGGTGGCTCATGCCTGTAGTCCCAGCTACTTGGGAGGCTGAGACAGAAGGATCGCTTGAGCCCAGGAGTTTGAGGTTGCTGTGAGCTAGGCTGACGCCACGGCACTCACTCTAGCCTAGGCAACAAAGCAAGACTCTGTCTCAAAAAAAAAAAAAAAAGAAGGTATTCATCATGTTTTCTTTTAGTATTCAAATTGTTAGAATTTTACATTTAGACCTCAGAAGAATCTGGCGTTTATTGTTTTTGTATGTTGTGAAATCTAATTTTACCTTTTCTCAAATGGTCACCCATGTATATCTTTGACGCAGTAATTTAAGATGCCATCTTTATCATATACTGAATTTCTGTGTGAACTTGAATCTCTATGTGAATTTTTTATTCTGTTCCACTTGTCTTTCTGTGTGTTCATACACCAGTGCCATGCTTTAATTACAGAGGTTTTGCGGTATGTTTTAATGCCTGGTAAGAGTAGTTCTCTCTCGTGTTTTTCTTTTTTAGTGCTATTTCTCTATTCCTGGGAATTTTTTTTTCCAGTCAGAGTCTTACCCTGTTGCCCAGGCTAGAGTGCCGTATTATCAGCCTAGCTCACAGCAACCTCAAATTCCTGGGCTCAAGCCATCCTACTGCCTCAGCCTTCTGAGTAACTGGGACTACAGGCATGCGCCACTATGCCCAGCTAATTTTTTCTATATATTTTTAGTTGGCCAATTAATTTCTTTCTATTGTTTTTTTAGTAGAGACAGGGTCTCGCTCTTGCTCAGCCTGAGCAGCTTGTATATTGTTTAACATAAGCAGTTATCACCTGGTAGCATAATTATTTGATTATATGTTCATCTTCCCTCATCTGAATCCCTCTTTGAGAGGAACAATGTCTTAATTATTTCTGGATTAACAGTGAATAGCACATCATACTCGATGCTCAAAAATGTTTATTGAATAAATGAATGAGTAAATTGTGTCCAGCACAAACAGGCTCTACTTTTTATATAAGATATGGGCGTTATCTCTTCTTGTGGATTTATTTTCTATCTCCTGAAAATTCAAAATTGAGAATTTTTTTCTTAAGAGTAAGAAGAGGATGTAGTATTTTAGACTAACTACATTATAAGGTGTCATTAAAGTGCAATTTTCCCCAAAAAGTAGTTGGTAAAGAGTAGCCACTCTTTCCTGGAGTGTTAGGTCCTCCAAAAGTCTCTCATTAGTTGACATCTCAAGGTACCAAAGCCACTGGATTGCTTATGAGCACTGTGCATGTTTTCAGATGTCATAGTTTGTAGACTTATCACCATCAAGATTCCTCCAGCTAGGAAAGACCAATTTCCCTCTGGGTATAAATGACAAGGATTTCTTCTTTAAAAAATAGTAACTTTTAGCTACAACCCACTGTCCTAAGCATAACTATATTCTATTACTCTAGTTTTTACCCCATCTGAACCTTAAACTAAACTCACAGTGAGTTTTCAAAGCTGTATTTCAGAAGAATACAGTGCTTTCAGACATTTTTCTGGCTTTCTTTTTCAGGTAAAAAGTGGTTCACTTTTATTCTAAGAGCCATTCTATTTGGTAAATCTCTTCACAAATACTAAAATGAAATGTTTCATACCTTTTACAAGCACAAAGTACTTTTCTTCCAAGAATCTTCAGATAGTAAGCAAACAATAGCAATATTCTTAGAAATGATTGTGAGAGGAAGTAAATGTTACCATTGAATCTTTTCTCTCAGAGAAAATGAGACATGAGAAAGTAAAGAAAAAAACTGTCAAAGGTAAAGGAAAAATCCACGGAACAATTTGATCAAACCTAATCTCCCAAGTAAGTGCCATCGACCTTTCAGAAGCAACATCCTAAGGGTTATTCATCTTCTGATGGGCTTAGATTTTCAGAGTGTGGGGTGGGAAATGTGAGGAAGAGGCAATTGTATGATGACTAAGGCCAACTCATTCAGGTGGGTGAAACGGGTGGTGAACTTTTATCTGCTCTGATTAGTAGGGAAAGCCATTGCTTCCAATGAAGCATAAAGAAGGGATATTACCATGGCATTATAACTCTTGAGACAAGAAGAGAAGGACAGTGTTCCACTTTGTGATTTAATAAAATACACTTGAAGTGGCAAGATAGGCAACTTCCGCACAAAAACAGCAGGAGACATGCATTGATGTCTAGAGCCAAGCTGAAGGCAAATAAAAAGTGGTCCCTGTGTCACTCTTGGCCTAAAAATATAGGTTGTTGACTCCTATGCCCAAAAGAAACGTTCCTTGACGGACTTTGTAGGGATGAAACCTCATCTTTACAATTTGGGGGACAATTATTACATCTCAGCTCTTCTGAGTCAATTTTATTTCTCTTGACATTATAAGAACAATTAAGTCATGACAGTTATCTGCAAACATTAGGGTCTAGGTTTCTCATTATTTCAGAAAAAAAAATGTAGACAAGTTAATGGGTGATCTTAACATGAATGTGTGTTTGGGTATACAATTATTTCCACAACACTGTTTGGACTACACATACACATTTTTAGTTCAAAATACATAGTGTTAAGGTGAAAAAAATAACATTTTCTGCAATCTAAGATATTTTCAACCTTTCTGTGTTTCAAAATGTAGAAACTAAAACTTTTCTTGAGACCTAGGCCATTAGAAGAATTCTTGAAAAACACACTTCGAGAGATTCATTTCATTTTGAGAGAGGTTTGCACAGTCTGTGATCACTAGAAGTTTAAATACATGTGGAGTTTTTGTTTTTTAATTATCTTCCAATTTAGGTTGTCTTGATCATGAAATGAAAGATTAGCATAGTTTCAATACTAAAATCAAGGTTTTTTTTTTTTTTTTTTTGAGACAGAGTCTCACTTTGTTGTCCAGGCTAGAGTGAGTGCCGTGGCGTCAGCCTAGCTCACAGCAACCTCAAACTCCTGGGCTTGAGTGATCCTTCTGCCTCAGCCTCCCGAGTAGCTGGGACTACAGGCATGCGCCACCATGCCCGGCTAATTTTTTTTATATATATATCAGTTGGCCAATTAATTTCTTTCTATTTATAGTAGAGACGGGGTCTCGCTCTTGCTCAGGCTGGTTTTGAACTCCTGACCTTGAGCAATCCGCCCGCCTCGGCCTCCCAAGAGCTAGGATTACAGGCGTGAGCCACAGCGCCCGGCCTAAAATCAAGGTTTTTAATGTTATTTTTATTGCTATCTTATGGTAAACTGAAAAAATAATTCACCCCATTGTCTTTTAAATTATTATAGTCATTCCTTTGACTTTGAACTTATGAGATATGACTTATGATATCATTGGGTGATAGGTCACAGAAAGAATTGCCATTTTCTCTGCTGAAATAAACTTTTTAAGAATTATGTAACAATAATCTGAATAAGTCTAATATAAATAAAAATGTCAAGATTTTAAAATAAGCTTTAAAAGTGACCCATAACTACCCCTTCTAATAATTTGAAAACAGGGAGAATATGTAAGATTACCAAAGTAATTCTAGATTTAAAACCCTTGTGGTAACTATAGATCAGCAAAAGTTGAACAAGGTACAAGGTATGTATGGTTAAATTCATGTGATAATGGTAAACAACCCTTATTATTATATTAACTTGTTTTTTGTTCACCACTACATAGTCAGTATTCTTGGTTGTAAAAAAGCAGCTAAACTACCCTTGCCAACTTGAGGGACTCATATTATGACTTAAGTTCAAATTAACTTTCTTGGTATAGCTAGCACCTCTCTGATCAACAGCAGAAAACAATCATATTTTCCTGTAATAAATATTAGCAAAGGGTGTGCATATTCCTGTTCTTCAGACAACTGTGTCAGTTTAATCTAATTTTAGTTCAAAGGTGCATTCATCTCTGGTTCTGCATCAGAGACAAAAATTACTTTATTTGATTAACCATGAGGACTGGAAAGGAGTCTTCCATATATCTTAATATTCAATTCTAATGCATTCATTAGAAAGAAACAATTCCATAACCTCAAGTAAATTGTCTGAAATTGGAATGGACAAAACAAAAATGTTAATACTCAAATAGAATTTAGTGTGTTACATAAGAATGTGCAATCATCTAAAATTAAAACTAATCACTTTGTATCAGAAGCAGTAATAAAAGCCAAAGTTCTGCTTCATTGTTTTCCAGTGAAGCATGAATAATTCATGATTCAGGTAAGCTTTCAATCTCCCCTGCATCTTCCACAAGATTTTTACCAATTTCATTATTCAAATTGTATCTCTTTGGAGCACTTTAGCCATGCTAGAACTGAAATGATACTAGACATCAAACCGTCTAATATTATTTGTAGATCTGTCCCTCATGCAAAGCAGAGTATGATCAGGCTTTACCGGGCAAAACAAGATTCCAGGGCCTGGCCCTGCAGCTTCAGAGCTTCCCACTCTTCCTGAATCTGGCTTGGTTCTTCTTCATATTCTCTGATACTCTCCCTGGATTTAAATATATTCACATTAAGGAGTATCTGGTGCCATCTACTCTCGCCAGAAAGCTGCCTACAGTGGAAAATTCAAATTATTCTCTTCGATAGCTGAAAACTCTTATTTTAACAGCTCCTTTTACTTCACAATAAATGCCCTAAGCAGTAGTGTCACTGGTTTCATCCATCGCATATATTCACACTCAGCAAAAATTTATTGAGCTTCTAATGTGGCTGATGTGCTAAACACAGAACACCAAAACATGCCTTCAAGGAGATGCCAGAGGAAATGAACCAAACGTTAAAACACCAGTGGTAAGAGGCACTATCCTGCATAGACAGGAGATGTGGAGCAGGTTTCCCAGAGATGGAGCACTTTCACTTGTTCTTGAGGGATGAGTAGGTGTATCGAGGAGATTGAAGAGGAGGGAGAATGAGGAAAAGAACTCTTAGGAGGAAATGAGGTGGAGAGTTGTGAAAAAAAGACAATGATTTTAGGACAGGGATTACAAACTCCGCTGTCTCCAGGCACCAAGCAGTCAGTGAGGATGAGAAAACCGTGCTGAGTGTAGGGCAGTAGGAATTGGTGGGCACTGAGCTGACTGGAGAATGCAGGCCACCTAGAAGGCAGAGGCCTATAGCAGCCATGTGGAATACAGGCCCAGACAGATCAGATTTTCCTAACTTCTCAAAAGAAACTAGAAATCTGGATTTCCATGTAGTATCTTGAAATTTTTCATTGTGAACAACTAATTTGTTTTTAATTGCCACTCTGTAGACCAAGTAAAACATGTCTTCCATGGTAGGCTAAATAATGGGCCCAGAAGATAGCCAGGTCCTAATCCCTGGGACCTGTGAATATATTACCTTACATGGAAAAAGGGACTTTGAAGATGTACTTAAGGTTAAGGATCTTGACATAGGGAGACTATCCTGGATTATCTGAGTGGGCTCCAGATGTAATTGCAAGTGTCCTTAGAAGAGGGAGGCAGAGGAAGATTTGACGACAGAACTAGGAGATGTGACATTGCAGCAAGACGTTAGAATGATGTGAAGAGGGATTCACAAGCGAAGTAACACAGGAAGTCTCTGGAAGCTAGAAAATGCCTGTTACTGCTATGTCAAGGAATTTGAATTTTATACTGAAAAAGATAAGGAACAAATATTTCAAGCATAAGAGGGACATGAACACTTTTGCTTCCTAGAAACTGACAATAACTTAGAGGATAGCATATAAAAGCACAACTGAAGCCAGTAGATTGGTTGAAAAGCTGTTGTAGTAACACAGTAATCCTGTAGACCAAGACTAAGTCAGTGACAGTGAGGATATAAAAAGATATTAGAGTTTAAATTGACAAAACTTAGAGACAGATCAAATATTGGGAGAGAGGGCAGAGGATAAGTCTTGGATGACTCTCAGATTTGTGATGGCCCAAGTAAGGTGGAATAAAGGAAAGTTTAGAAAAGAAGAGAAGTTCAAATTTTGACAGATTGAGTTTGTACCTCCTAAGGATGCCAAAATGAAGATGTTTAGTCAATTACATTTCCTGGAGTTTGGCAGAGAAGTTTGGGATAGAGATAAAGATTTTGTCAGCCACCATTGTATAATAGTTGAAGCCATGGGTTTTGATAATGTAACACAGAAAGTGTGCATAGATCGAGAAGATAAAAGATGAGGAAAGAGAGAAGAAGAGGAGAGGGGAGAGGAGGGCAAGGAGGGGGCAAGGCTCAAGAGCTAGTGGCATCTAAGAGGAGAATAAAGAAGAGGAGCTCCTAAAGGAACTCCTATCTAAAGGAGAATATCTCCTCTATCCTCTAGAAAATTCTCCTCTATCTAAAGGAGAATAAAGAAGAGGAGCTCCTAAAGCTAACATAGAATAAATAATCAGAGAGAAAGAAAGAAAAGTCAAGAGAAGGGCATATCACAGAAACTAGAGGTACAAAAATTACCACAATCAGGGGCAGGGTTATCAGTGTCAAACACTGGAGAATAATTGAGATGACAAAGAATGAAATTTGTCCAAGAAATTTGGCAATTATAAGGATATAAGTGCTCTCAGCAAGGCAAGTTTCAGTGGTAGAGCAGGGTAAAGCATCAAAGGGCAGGCAAGGAGGGCAGAAATCAAATTGTAATTGACTGTGTAGTAAATGAAAGGTGGGGGTATGAAAACAATGAGCAGAGGTGGAAGGATTAGCTCTGGACATAGACTGCAACTGAATTGGAAGGTATCTTGGGGGAAATTGAAGAGGTTCTCACCTAATTAATTCTGTTTTGTCTGTGAAGTATGAATAAAAATACTTTCTTGAGAGTATTGGTGGGTTAAAAGACATGAGGGGAGTAGTGAAGGCCTGGAATAGTCACCACAGTGATGGAGAAAGAGAGCTGAGTTGGAGAATTAGGATAAATTTCAACCAGCATACATTGGAGGCTATGAATCTATGGAGGTTTCATAACATCCCAAGTGTGTGATTTTTCTCCATGACCAATACAGTGAAAACAAGAAGCCAAAATATTTGAGAGTATTTATGTGCCATGCATCTCTGCCAGAAGGAAGGAACTGAAGTCAGGACAAGGCTTGTGATCTGAGAGATGGTGGTAGGATTAAGGGACAGGGTGCTAGGAAGTAAGGCTGTAGGGAACCGACATGATAGGATATTCTAGTCATAGGTAGGGCTCTAATATTTCAGAGTTGGAACCAATCTGGTTCAAGGAACAGCCTTGGAGTAGGTGACTAATGGGGAATAGGCAAAAGTTGTTGAAGCTGAGGAGGATAGAAATCCTAAGACAAACATGATGCTAAAAGAGTATGTGTAGATGTCGAGGTTGAGGTCACCCAGGACTGTAGGTTAAGACAAATGCAACAATTCAATAAACTTTCATAAAGCCTCATTTTATATCAGATACTGCATTAAATGATGAGTTAGACCAAGTATGAACTAAATGAGCACACAATGTCGATCATAGTAAAACTGATAAATAAACTTATCCCATTTAATGTATGGCAGATAGGAATTGACATGAAATCCTCAACTATAGTTCGCATACAAAGGAGAATGTATAGTCAACAACTTGGCAAGTTCAGAGAAGATTTA
The DNA here is from genome assembly GCF_040939455.1 of Microcebus murinus. NCBI lineage: Eukaryota > Metazoa > Chordata > Mammalia > Primates > Cheirogaleidae > Microcebus > Microcebus murinus. The sequence continues at coordinate 81,353,231 of NC_134114.1, read as the reverse complement.
GATGAGGGGTAATGGTTGTCGGAGGTATTGGGAGAATGTATTAGGAATTAGATCGATGAAGAGGAATGAAGGGTGGCTAGTCCCTATGATATGCAAGTGAGAACTGCAGGGACCTAAAGTGTACAAGAGGAAAATGACATCCCCTCTCCAATATCTCTGGCTGCCCTAAATCCAGGCTCTCGGCACCTAAACCATTTAGCACAACAACCTTATATCCACTGGTCTTAAATACCACTTTTTCGACACATCTGTTTCCTTATCAAATTCTTCCATTGTTTTTTTCAGTTCCTTCACCATTAAAACAAAAAGACTTAACTCTTACATCAGAGAGAAATTATTGTTGCATAGGCTGCTTTACTTTCCCTATACTCCCTGTCCAACAATATTTTCTGTAACTTTTCTATCTTGTATTCCTACAATGTGTCATCTGCTTCCGTTCCCCTTGACTCATAAACATGCTCATTCCCACATTTTCTCCATGTAGTCTCTTATCTGTAAAATTTCTCCCAAATTTCTCTTCTAAATGAGGTCATTCATCATTGACCTCTTGCTGAAGTTCCACAGTTCCCATGGAGCCTTTCTTTGACTATCTCTGAATCACTCTACAGCATATGGTAGTTCTTAGAACTTTACTGTCTCCAGGTCTTCTCTAACAGCTCATGTGTGGTACCCTTACCTTCTCAAATAAGGTTCCTGAGGACAGAGATGTTTTACATCCCTAGATTCCCACAGTGGTCTGTAAAGTGCCAAGCACACAGGATGTGTCTGAGAGGCAAATTAATGTGATAGAAAGTACCTGAGTCAGGAGATTTTGTTTTTTAATTTAAGCCTTGCCCTTTGGGCTGAATTCTCTTTATTTGGGAATTGAGGAGCCTGGACTAATGAAAATTCAGATACCTTTCACCTCCTATAATCTGATTCTAGCCAATTCTTATTACTTTACTTATTTTCCCAGATGCTGTGACAGTGCAAATCATACATATCATATTGCTTTGTTATTAAGATTCTATCACAGTGTCTGTACTATATTTAATAGAGTAAAACTAAATATTCAATGTACATTTATTTATTTATTTATTTATTTTTGAGACAGAGTCTCGCTTTGTTGTCCAGGCTAGAGTGAGTGCCGTGGCGTCAGCCTCGCTCACAGCAACCTCAAACTCCTGGGCTCGAGCGATCCTTCTGCCTCAGCCTCCCAAGTAGCTGGGACTACAGGCATGAGCCACCATGCCCGGCTAATTTTTTATATACATATCAGTTGGCCAATTAATTTCTTTCTATTTATAGTAGAGACGGGGTCTCACTCTTGCTCAGGCTAGTTTTGAAATCCTGACCTTGAGCAATCCGCCCGCCTCGGCCTCCCAGAGAGCTAGGATTATAGGCGTGAGCCACCGCGCCCGGCCTCAATGTACATTTAAATTGCTAAGAGTTAAGTTCAATGGAGGGTCTAATATAGGTATGCAATAAATATTTATTAAATTCATTAATTTATTCACTCATTAAGCAAATATTTATTGAGCGCCTGTTATGTGTCAGGTACAGTTCTAGACTCTGTAGAGCACAGTGATAAGCAAGATAAAGTCCTTGCTCTCTTGGAGATTATATTCTAGTGGAAATAAATGGACAATAAATAAATGTATAATATGTCAGTTGTAAGTGCTATTAAGAAAAATAAAGCATGGAAAAGGAATAAAGAGTTATCAGGTGGTTTTAGATGTGATAATCATCTTAATTTCAATTTCATACAGTAAAGATATGATATTCTTATAGACATGGACATAGACAAGTGTAGATGCAAACAGATATAGATATAGATAGATATAGATATGTAGGTAAATATAGATGTAAACATTCCAGATATAGTACAAATTATATGCCATGTACTGAGCTAAGGTGTGTCATAGTCATTAGTTTATATAATCTTCCCAACAATCCTTTGAGCTGGATATTACGCGATTTTGGAAATGAAAAAACTCAGATTCAGAGGCTTTAAATAACTTATCCAAAGTCACTTAGCTATAAAATGTCACTAGTTGAACCACACCGCATTTGCCTGTCATCTGTATAAGCAAACATATTGTGCTGATTTTCTTGCACAAAAATATTCTAATTAGAATAGGAGGTAAATCATCTGTATTCTGATTGCCAGAAAGAAAATATATTTTAATTTTAAATATATCTTAAAAGATCAGAGGCCCTTTGTGTATTTTAGAATTGTGATAGGATATAATACAGACATAAAACCCAATAAAACAGCTGAATATGAAGAGATCTCCAAGATACATTGTTATATGAAAAAGCAAGATATAAGACTACTATATGTCATGTTGTCATTTGTGTATAAAAGTGACTAAGTGTTTTTATATGCTTGCATACACATAGGATATCTCTAGAAGAATACAAAAATTGTTGGTAACAGTGGTTGCTCTAGAGATGGATAGGTTTACTTTTCATTGTATATACTTTTTGTGACCCTTGAAACTTTTCCTATGCGCATGCAATGTTTATTAAAAAATAAATTAAGGCCGGGCGCTGTGGCTCACGCCTGTAATCCTAGCTCTTGGGAGGCCGAGGCGGGCGGATTGCTCAAGGTCAGGAGTTCAAAACCAGCCTGAGCAAGAGCGAGACCCCGTCTCTACTATAAATAGAAAGAAACTAATTGGCCAACTGATATATATATAAAAAATTAGCCGGGCATGGTGGCGCATGCCTGTAGTCCCAGCTACTCGGGAGGCTGAGGCAGGAGGATCGCTTGAGCCCAGGAGTTTGAGGTTGCTGTGAGCTAGGCTGACGCCACGGCACTCACTCTAGCCTGGACAACAAAGTGAGACTCTGTCTCAAAAAAAAAAAAAAAAATTAAAAGTATAAAAATGGAATAATTAATATTAATGAGATGCCAAAATTATTAATAGAATGATCTTATGCAAAGAGAACCTTTTCTTAACAAAACCTATAAATTTTCCGTGAGAGAGCTTTCATTTAGGTGTAGCTACACTGAAAATTGATGTTACATTAAGCTTGGCCTACTTCAATAATTGTGGAACCGCAATCCTCTTATAAACAAAGAATAAATGGACAATTGGATGATACCTGGGGAGTAGGAAGTGAGCATACAAACAATCTGAGCACTATAGTTAAAAACAGTATTCTCCAGCAGACATCTAAAGAATAAGATAATAAAAATTGCTTGTAAATATAATGGAATAAAAATTTAGATTATTTTTTCAAACCTTTCCTACTATATAACATTTTCTCTTTAAACTTTCAAGTATCTACTGCGAACCTATGAAGTAATATACTATTCACAAAAAAGTGGTGGGAAATAAATGTGACAATATCATAAATTTCTTTGTATAGAGTTGCAAGAATGGCAAATGTCAGAATTATCCTGTTATTTAAGGTATTTTAAATAAGAAACACAGTTTACACTAACCATTTGTCCTTTTGAAATATAAGTTTTTAGATGTAATACATATGCCATCTAAAGAAGCTTTACCTAATTAAAATTTGTGGCTTTGTACTGAAATAGGAGGTGGATCCAGGGTACAACATCAGTGTAATCCACTGGACATCAGACCTGTTATCAGCCATCCTAAGGTATCACCACTTGCTGTTCAATATAATTGCTGCTAAGAAAGCATTTATCTGGCAATAAAAAGCTTTTTATATGTTATGTGTGTCTGCTTTGCATAGTCAGATCTGTAATTAACTCTCCTTTATAATAAGCTTTGGGGAAGGATGTGTAAGTACAGGTAATGGAACCATAATATGTTGGTGCTCCATCATTTTGTAGGCTAGTTTAGCTTCAAGATGAGAAAGCTGCCAGGTCAACACAAAATGGAACACAGCATTATCTTTAATTTCTGAGAGTATTTAGGAATAAATATATGTGGTTTGACATAACACTGCCCCTGCATCTGTAGAAATGTGAACTCTTCACTTTGAAACTGCATGGCTGCCATTCAGTTTTTTCTCTTCCTGATGAAGCAGGTTGGTCGTTGAGACATCTGCCTACACTGAATAACATACACATTTAGAGCAGAAATTTCCTCAGCATAAAACTGATCTAATTGGGCTGAAATGAGGCTCTTTTGACCTTACTATCATTAGCACCCTCTTGTAACCAAACAACCTATATACCTTTGAATCTTTTGCTAGGTTCTATGAATTATTAAGTGGAGACTCTCACAGCCTACCCAATTAATGATATACATTTTATTTTCAGGAAAGATTTCTTTGTCAGTCTGCCACTTTTTATTGACACATAATAATTGTACATATTTATAGAGTATATGTGAAATTTTGATACATGAATACAATGTGTAATGATCAAACCAGGGTAATTGGGATATCCATCACCTCAAACATTTACCATTTTTTGTGTGTGTTGAAAACATCCCAAATCTTCTCCTTTAGATATTCTAAATATACAATGAATTATTGATAACTATAGTCACCCTACTATCAAACACTAGAACTTATTCCTTCTAACTGTGTTTTTGTACCCATTAACCAAATAGATACCTCTTCTCCCCTTCTCAGCCTCTAGTAACCACCATTCTACTCTCTATCTCCAAGAAATCAATTTTTTTTTTAGCTTCCACATGTAAGTGAACATGTGTTATTTATATTTCTGTGCCTAGCTTATTTCGCATAACATGATGGCCCCCACAATCACTCATGTTGTTGCAAATGACAAGATTAATTCTTTTTTGTGGCTGAATAATATTCCATTGTGTCTATGTACTACATTTTCTTTACTCATTCATCCATTGATAGACACTTAGGTTGATTCTACATTTTGGCTATTATGAATAGTGCTGTGATAAACATGGGCGTGCAGATATCTTTTTGATATACTGACTTCCTTTCTTTTAGATATCCAGCAGTGGATGGCTGGATCATAGGGTAGTTTTATTTTTAGTATTTTGAGGAAACTCCATACTGTTTTCCATGAATGTTGTGCTAATTTACATTCTCACCAACATTGTATGAGCATTCCCCTTTCTCCACAACCTCACCAGCATCAGTTATTTTTTGTCTTTTTGATAATTGCCAATTTAACAGGAATGAGATGATATTTCATTGTGGTGCTGATTCACATTTCCCTGATAATTAGAGATGTACTGAACATTTTTTCAAATACCTGTTGCCCATTCATATTTCTTTTGCAACATGTCTATTCAGATCAATTACCCATTTTTAAATTGAATTATTTGTTTTTTTTCCTTCTGTTGAGTTGTTTGAGTTTCTTATATATTCTGGTTGTTAACCCCTTGTCAGATATATAGTTTGCAAGTATTTTCTATCATTTGTAGCTTGTCTCTTCACTCTGTTGATCATTCCTTTTGCTGTGCAGAAGCTTTTCAGCTTGATGTAATCCTATTTGTTTATTTTGCTTTTGTTGCCTGTGCTTTTGAAGTCTTACCCCCAAAATCATTGCCCAGACCAATGTCCTGAAACATTACCCCTATGTTTTCTTCTAGTAGTTCCATAGTTTCAGGTCTTACATTTAAGCCTTTAATACTTTTTTTTTGAGATAGAGTCTCACTCTATCACCTGGGCTAGAGTGTCATGGTATCAGCTTAGCTCACAGCAGCCTCAAACTCCTGGGCTCAAGCCATCCTCCTCCTTCAGCCTCCTGAGTAGCTGGGACTACAGGTGAGTGCCAGCACACCCAGCTAATTTTTCTATTTTTAGTAGAGAAGGGGTCTCACTCTTATTCAGGCTGGTCTCGAACTCCTGACCTCAAATGATCTTCCCACCTTGGCCTCCCAGAGTGCTAGGATGACAGGAGTGAGCCACCACACCTGGCCCTTTAATCCCTTTTGATTTGATTTCTGTATATGGTGAGAGATAGAGGTCTAGTTTCATTCTTCTGTATATAGACATCCAGTATCCCTAGCACCATTAAATGAAGAATCTGTCTGTGTATGTTTTTAGTGCTTCTGTTGAAAATGAGTTCACTATAGATGTGTGGATTTATCTGGGTTCTTTATTCTCTTCCATGGGCTATTGTCTATCTTTATGCCAGTCCCATGCTGGTTTGGTTTCTACAGCTTTGTAATATATTTTAAAGTCAGATAGTCTAATGGCTACTGTTTTGTTTGTTTGTTTGTTTTTGCTCAGGATGGCTTTGGCTATTCTGGGTCTTTTGTGGTTCCAAACAAATTTTAGGATTGTGTTTGCTATTTCTGCAAAAGAATGTCATTAGTATTTTGATAGGGATTTCATATAAATCTGTAGATTGCTTTGGACAGCATGAGCATTTTAATAATGTTAATTCTTCTAATCCTTGAATATGGGTTATCTTTTCATTTCTTTGTGTCCTCTTCAATTTCTTTCATCAGTGTTTTATAGTTTTCATTGTGGAAATCTTTCACTTCTTTGGTTAAATTTATTCTTTGGTATTTTGTTGTAGCTACTGTAATTAGGATTGTTTTCTTGATTTCTTTTTCAGATGGATCACTGTTGGCATATAAAAATGATACTGAGTTTTGTGTGTTGATTTTGTATCCAGCAACTTTACTGAATTTGATGATCAGTTCTAAGGGTTTTTTGGTAAAGACTTTAGGTTTTTCTAAATATAAGATCATGTCATCTGCAAACAAGGATAATTTGGCTTCTTTCTTTCCCATTTCGATGTCCTTTATTTCTTTCTCTTGCTTAATTATTCTGGCTAAGACTTCTAGTACTCTGTGACTAAAAGTGGTGAAAGTGGGCATTTTCATATTGTTCCTTAATCATGAGGAGACTGTGTTATGGTGGTTATAAAAGGTAAGCCCCAAAATACACATTATTCTTATCAACAGATGGAACATTCCCTAAGATAGACCATATGTTAGATAGATATGGTCAATCTTTCTATAACTGGTTATAGAAGGAACATGCCTCAAAACAATAAAGGTCATATATGTCCTTTATTAAAGGTGATCCTTTTATAATCACCATAATGTATTCTTCTTATGATTACTTTGGCTATCATCAATGTCAGAGGTGCCTGCAAATTCCTTAGTGTTTTAGGCTGTGGTGAAGTGTGTAAAGGCTGTAGTGAGTCTTTGCTGTGATTGGAGGACACACCAGGTGGGCTGGTCCTCAGCCCCCTAGGTGGCAAATGGGAGCACTGGTGGTGATAGCAGGCCAATTTTGGGGCCCTGGACAGGGTGCCCAGGCATCAGCAGTGGCAGCAGTGGGCTGGGCAGAGCAGTCCTCAGGTCCCTAGGTGTTGAGCACAGGCACTGGTGGTAGTGGTGTCATGTCCCAGGCAAGCTGGTCCTTGGGCCCCTGGGCAGTGCATATGGATACCGTTAGTGCCAGTGGTAGGCCAGGTGGGCAGGGAAGGTGGGTCCTGAGTCCCCCAGCAGGGCACACAGGCACCAGAGGTATCCATGGTGGGGTGGGTAAGTGGATCCCTGGGCCCCTCGGTGGGGTACATGGGTGCACAGTGGTCCCTCTGTTGGAGAAGGCTGAGGTTGCTGTCAGTGGTCGTGGTCCCTGGAAGGCTGTTTTCAGGCTCTGAGAATGCATGCTATGGTTCCCTATGTCCCAAGGGCAGATTCCCTGATGTGCTGGACCACCTGTTTCTCAGGGTGCAGGGTGTTGCATGGGTTTTGGTGACAAGGTCATGGCCTCACCACTGGGTCCAGCCAGTGTTGTGGTGCTGCAGTCCTCTGGGTGAATATAAGGGGAAGCTTAGTGGGGCCCCAGGGATGTGGAGATATAAGGGCTATTGGGCTCCAGGGCAGGATGTAGTTTGGTGTTGGCTCTGCTCTCAAAATGGCACTGTTTTGCAGCAGCTCAGGGACTAGGAGCAGGTGTTCCTACTCAAGAGCAATGCAGTTGTGTGGACTCCAGGCCGCTCCCTATGCTAGGTTCAGGGCCTGTGAGGGCTGAGGGCATTAAGGAAGAATTTTATTCATCTCTAATAATTGGTAACTATATTGTCAGATTTTAAAAAAAAGGATTTATATGGCTCATTAACAAATGGTTAGAATAAAATAATCTTCATCTGGAATATAGTAAAAAAGTATAGCAAATTTTCCATTAAAGTGGTTTCAAAACAGAGAAGAAATATATTGGAAAAGATTCCTTTTGACAAAACATAAAGATTGAGATGAGAATAACAGAATTATAAAAAGATGTTCTTCTAAAGTTAAAAATATGAAGAAGAAAATATAAAAATATATTAGTCATATATTTGGACCATAAGTCTGGGATCAGATATCCTCTGTCTGAAGAAAGTGCCTGAAACCATTCTAATATCTACAAAAGGACCTGTTACCTTAACTGTCAGGATGCAACTGAATCCTTTGAGCCCACATTTTCTTTAAAGCCATGCACAGATGCACATTAGTGATCAAGAAATTACTTTTTCCTTCCCATTACGATGTAACATGACAATGTCCAGACATCTTTATACAAAGACGGCTTGTTCAAGGAAAAACAAAGATATGTACAATGAAAGGCAAACAATTTTGCTCATATCACTACCACCCTGTGCTGCTCTGTCATCTCTGACTGAATAGATGTCATCTCTTTTCTACCAGACATAAGACAAGATAATGGGAAGAATATAAAAGTGATATTAATAATATTCTTTTCATATTCTGTACTGTAGGAGGAACATAACATTTGCTCGGAGCAGGTAATAGCATACTTAGAGATACTAAGCATATACACCCCCAAATAGAGAATGATAAGTGATAGTATTTGATCAGCTCCCTTGTGCAAGGAAAAGACTATGTATTATAGTTGCAGGCAATTAGGATGGGGAGGGATTCATGTGGTCTAGACTCAGAGTCATGGAAACATTAGTATGTGAGATGGCTTAGGAAGCATGAGAAGGTTAAGGGAGGTAGGAAAATGTGCCTAACTCAAAGCAACAGTTCAAAAGACTGCACATGGACAACAGTAAGCGAGGTATATTCAGAAATCAATGATGAAGCCAATGATTGTCTTGGATTGGCTAGAGAAGACGAACAGCAACTGATACCAAACATAGAAACTGGATTTGTTCCTTTTTGACATTAAACACCTCCAGTGGAAGGTCATGAACAAGGGAAAATAAATCATGCATAAGTGCAAAGCTTAACTACATAAAAAGTCCCTGAAATTTTAAATTTGTTGCAAAAGCACTTCACTTAACCAAAGGTCACGTCATCATCTGGACATGGTTGAGAAAACCAGAAGTAAGCAAAAAGCAGCTTTTGAATATTCAGGAAAAAAATCACAAACCCATACACTAAGGTCAACCAATTAGCCATTCATAAACTCTCTGACTCTCACTTAGAGCCTATTCACTGTTATTTTAGAGAAAATCCAATGTCTTCTCCATTGCAGATTAGAGCAAGAAATTAAAAGCAGTAGCTTCTAGACTCAGAAATTCTGACAGTTGTAATAATAATTCTGACAGTCTGACAATAAATAAGGAGGCAGAACAACTATTAAAAGCAGCCATAAATTGAGAGATATGGACAATTATTTACTTGAAGCTGAGATCAATTATCTCAGTAAAAAATCTTTGTTAAATTATTTTAATGCTTTATTTTCACTCTCTAATAATTTTATTCCTATAACAGAACCTGTGCAACACTACTTAATGGAGTATAGCTTAAAAGATTTTCCAAAAAGGCCAACCTTTCTCTGATTTTCTGACCAATTTCAGATGTTACATCCTTTTTCTTATAATAGCTTCCCATTATAACATGTGATTGTACTTACACTTGACATGTATAATATTTGCTTCAAGAGAGCTGAATGAAGGCTATTGTACAACTACAATATCTTCCTTGTAATGCTGTAATCACTTACTTGCAGGAAATAACACAATTTTAAGTAAAAATGTTTAGAGGCATATGTGGTCTAAGAAAATGTCTTTTTTTTTTTTTTTTAACCAAGCAGATAGCATGCCAACACAATTTTCTTCTCATTGATTTCATGGCATACAAACTGGTCTAAGTGAACATATAAAAATGGAAATTGCTTCAAGGCTGAATACAATCCTGATATAGCAGTCATACTTTGTTGCTTTTCTGTATTAACCATTAACCCACAAGAAACTGACAACCTTCTAAGGCCTAGTCTAGAATCTTGCATTTGTACCTTGGACTGCCAGATCCAAATGGGCTGCCATGTCCAAAGGTGGCTGGAGGAACAGATGAGGGTGGTGTCATGGTGTGAGAATCCTGGGTTCCTTTCTGGGGCCAAATGTTGTGAAGACTAAAATTAAAAATTAATTTATTTTGAGTACTTATTATGCCCAGGCTTGTTCTAAGCTTGTTTCCTAAAGTAATCTGTTTAATTTTTTTAAAAAAAGCACTATTAGGCAGGATTATTATTATTCCTAGTCTAAATACAAGACAACCGTGACTGAGAGGTTAAATAACTTGGCCATGATCACAAAGGTAAAAAGCAGAAGCCTAAATTCAAAAGTATGTCTATCACATGGAAACTCTTTGGTACCTCAACTGGGATTTCCCCATCTACTTATTAATATTAACTACTGTGCCTTTCAACCAAATACTAAAATTTGTTTTAAGATTATAGAACTGATATGATGATGTATCACTAACATTTCCCTAAAGATCATTCTCTGTACAGCAGTTTTATGAAAAGGGTAAAGGGCAGTAATGTATAGGTCATTAAATATGAAATGTTTGACTTCAAATCAAAAGTGCAGTTTATTATATCCGAAACAAAAAAGCAGTGCAATTAATCAAATTATGCGCCTAAACTGTCGAGACAGTTTTGCCATTTTAACGGTAGTTTGTTTATGCCAGCAGTGAAGAAGCCTGGAGAGCGAGTGGTGATCAAATCACCAAAAGCGTTTTCCACAGCTTGTTGAGAATTGAATATTTTTCCTTGCAAGAAGTGGTCCAAAGCCTGGAAGAAGTGGTAGTCAGTTGCCCCAAGGTCTGCTGAATATGGTGGATGACAAAGAGTTTCCAAGTCCAGCTGCTGTAATTTGAGCAGTGTTGTTTGTGCGACATGGGGTTGAGTGTTGTCTTGCAAGAGGATTGGCCTGTCTGTATGGACCAATCTTGGCTGCTTAATCTCAAGCATTCTCATCATTTCATCCAACTGGTTGCAGTAGACATTCACTGTAATGGATTGAACAGATTTTACAAAGCCCCAGTGGATAATACCAATGCAGGAACACCAGACACCAGTCTCTTTTTTTGATGTATATTCAGTTTTGGACTATGTTTTGGCACTTCATTTTTATCCAGCCATTGTGCCGACTGCTTGCAATTGTCAAAAAGAATCTATTTTTCATCACATGTAATAATACAGTGTAGAAATGCTTCACCTTTATGTTGGGACAGCAAAGAAAGGCAAGCTTCCAGATAATTTCTCTTTTGATACTCGTTTAATTCATGTGGAACCCATCTATCCAGCTTCTTTTTTTTTTTTTTTTTTTTGAGACAGAGTCTCGCTTTGTTGCCCAGGCTAGAGTGAGTGCCATGCCATCAGCCTAGCTCACAGCAACCTCAAACTGCTGGCCTCAAGCAATCTTCCTGCCTCAGCCTCCCAAGTAGCTGGGACTACAGGCATGCGTCACCCTGCCCAGCTAATTTTTTGTATATATATTAGTTGGCCAATTAATTTGTTTCTATTTATAGTAGAGACAGGGTCTCGCTCTTGCTCAGGCTGGTTTCAAACTCCTGACCTCGAGCAATCCGCCCGCCTAGGCCTCCCAGAGTGCTAGGATTACAGGCGTGAGTCACCGGCCACGCCCGGCCTATCCAGCTTCTTTACCTTGCAGGTTTGTTTCAAATGGTCCCATATTGTTGGAATAGTAATTTCAAACCTTGCCACTAATTCATCCGTAGGTTGAGATGGATTTGCTTCCACTGCGGTCAGTTCATCATTATCTACCTTGGTCTCAGGTTGCCCACGTGGCTCATTTTCAAGATTAAAATCACCAGAACAGAACTTCTCAAACCATCGATGTTCATTAGCCACATTCTTTCCAAATACTTCATTGATATTTTGAGCTATCTGCACTGCATTGGTTCCACAATGGCACTCATATTTGAAAATAACACGAATTTTTTCATTTATCTGTGATTTCATAAAAATTGCTCTAAAAAATTTGGAAGATAATCCACAAGCCAAAATGTGTGTTTGAAAGACTGAGGATGTACCTTCACAATAACATAAAACAAGAAGTGTCAAACTGAAATGTCAGAGATATCAATTGTCAAACTTAGTATTAATACTTAAGGAAAATAGGACATTTCATACTTAATAACTTAATAGCATTCCAAAATACAGCACCAGCGACCTTCCGTCCACTTGCTAATCTTCAGGGAAATGTTGGCAGTTGACTTCATGGGTCTGTCTTCAGCATTAACAGAGGTCCTCAATAAGACTGTTTATATCATTGGGAAGGCAAGTATAGCCACATAACTGTTCTAGAGATTTGGTTTCTAGTCATTCCCACTGTGTTATTCAGGAGTCTTTTGGTTGCAGAGGATAGAAACTAACTCAACTAACTTAGGCTAATGTAGTTTAAAATGTTAAGGGTTTACTACTAGCTTCAAGTGAATCTAGACTGAGGTGCTCAGACAATGTGGTTTGCATATTCTCCACCTCCCAGCTTGGCGTTCCCCCATGTTGTTTCCATTCTCAGGCTAACCTCAAGTGTCAACATGGCTATCAGCAAGTCTAGACTTTGCAACCCCGAAAACAAAAGAAAGTTTCTCTTTCCCGATGGCTCCAGCAAAAAGTCCAAGACTAATGTTCATGGCTGTGACTGGCCTGCCAAGGTTACACTCCTACTCTTGAACTAGTCTCTATAGTCAGGGCATATGTCACATTCAACTCTCATGTACCAATCTTTGGCTTGAGAGGAAATCTCAGCCCTGGTTGAATCATGGGCCTCAACTGAATTAATGGAGGAGGCTCATTCCCAAAGGAGTTGATTTTTCCTCAATGTAGGGAAATGGATGCTGAGCAGGGATAAACCACAGATGTCCATAATATCCACCTCAGTATGCCAGAAGAATAATCTGGCATCTTGTCATATGACTTTGAGGAGATTTGGGGTTCTCCCTCAAAATGACTTCCCTATGGTGAACTAACTTGTGGTGATTCAAGATAAGAGTAAACCAAAGAATATTAACAAAGTCTTCCTGAATCATATCAGTGCAGATTCTATAGACACAGGAGCAGCAGCAGAAAATCTGGAGACTATGGCAGTTAGAAATGATGTGGCTATTTGGGCAAAGGCAACCTTTAGCGTGGAGGGTAGAGGCATTGCTATCAAAAAACTTTGCTACACCACAGTCCACAGACTGAATTCACACGGGTAATGCTTATTGTGAAAGTAAATGCAAGTCATGCATGCATCAGACTTTGTAGTTTTGCAAATACACAGAGAGCAATGCTGTCAGCAGTAGTATTATTAAATGCCAAGAATGCTGTATGGAGATAAAATATGAAAGAACTTCAATATTTTCCTGCATACAAGTTACTCTAATTTGATTTAATTTATCATGCTGCGTAGGTTTCCATTCATTAAAAGTTATAGTCACCCTGTACAGACAGTTCCCTACTTATACTGTGTGGGAAAACTTCATTTGTAAGTCAGTGCTTTTAAAAGTTGGAGATTATTTTCTCATTGCAAATTTATTATAAATGGTGACTAGGCTCCAAGAATAGCCCATACATGTCAATCAAGTAATTTGAATGTGCTTGGTACAACGCCTTACACATTGCAAACTCTTAACAGGTTATTGCTGTTATTATTAGTTATAATATGATAAATATGAACAAAATAGTTGAAATGATTTTTTAAAATAAAAAATACAAATTAAGCTAATGGCATTTAGAAAAATGACAGTAGGGACACTCAATATGGTACTATGAAAAAATTAAGTCTTTAATTCTACTTTACATAAGATATTTAATATATTTCAGCCTAAAGATTGTTTACTATTACAAAGGAAGAACTTAAGGTATTATTTTACTATCTTTCAGAATAGAATATTATTTAAATTATTATATTATAATTTTAATTTGGGGATTCTATGTAGTTGCAAAGATGAATCAAATATTGGGAGTATAACTAGATCCATCTAGATGGAAATATTTCATAAATTGCTTTTCATTTATAAGAACTTTTCAGAATTTCTGTTTCCACATGCTTACATCCAGATACAATGACATTTATAAATTGAGGACACAGTATATTGCTATTACCAAAAAAAGAACTGTAATGGGGACACAGCCATAATTGAATTTATATCTTAATTATTTACACTCTTCTCTTTGCAGCCTGAATATTCTATGGCTCAGAGCTGTTTTGCAGACAAAATATCATCCAGGATTAGTAATGCAAACACTCTTTTGACATAGGTGACAAGCCCTTTTTGGTAACTTGCATAAATTCTCAGTAAAATTAACTTCATTTAAGATTAATTCCACAGATCTATCATATAATAATCTGATGTCATTATAGTTTTAATTTTTTAATTATATAAATGCTAATGATACCTAATCCCTATCATTTATCTGACTACTTTTGTCTTAGTGACAACTTTAGGGAGACTTTAAAATCACATGTCTGTTTAAGAAATAAATAAATGTACAGAATCATGAATATCTAAAAAACTCAATAAGCTAGTATCAATAAGACTAACTCATGGGTTTGGACTGCTACTTTCCAAGTCTCTGCCACAAAATGTGTCAAGAGAGGTGAAATAGAGATCAGGTTGACTGAACTTTGTTTCATTTATTCATTCATTGAACAACTAGTTATTAAGCACCTAATATGTGTACAATATTTTTCTAAGTTCTAGGAAGACAGGAGTAAACAATTTAAAGTCCCAATCCTCCATAAAACTTATATTCTGCTTGACAAAGACAGACAATACATTCTTAGGTACTTTTATTTTTCCAATAGTGAGGGATAAAAGCAGGGTAAGAATAAAATGGGAGGAAGAGGGCAGTGATCAGGGAATGTTTCCCTGAAGAAGTGACACTTGAGAAGAGACCTGAATAAGAAAGTGAGCCATGCAAAAACCAGAGAGACAATCAGGAAATGCAAAGGCCCTGAGATAGAACAAGCTCATCGTCTTAAAGGAACATCAAACCATGGCGACTAGGACAAAGTGAGCAGGCAAGAGGAACAGTTGTAGAGAATGAGGTCAGGGAAATGGAAAGAGCCAGATCCTGCAGGGCCCGCAGATCATTTTAAGGAGTTTGAGTTTACCTTAGTCGTGATGAGAAGCCATAAGTTAGGAATAAGAGAATGACATGATAAATGCAGTTTGAAAAAGAGACTCTACCAATGTAAGAAGGAAGCCATTTCAGCAGTTTGGGCCAGGGCTGATGTTATTGCAGTATTGTAATATTGGCTCTTTACTGTCTAATTTTCTAGATGAAAAATAAAAATTGTTTCTGTGCAAATGGTGTGTTGGGGACAGAAAATCTAGCTATTTAAGTGGAGTACTACAAATGCAGCTAGGATAAAATATCTGTTTCTATAATAACTGCAGGGAAACTGCTTACCCGAACTGCCAATTTACAGAGGTTCTTTGTGGATGGTAAATCAGAGAAGAGTGTGAAAGGTCAGAATGTTTTGAAACACATCTACCACCTTGTCTCCCATCCCCTCCCCCTATTGTCAGCCTAACTCTTGGATGCTGTTATGAATTAAAAAGCTGGAGGTATACTGCAGGCACTGAACACCTATTTCCAAAGTAAAATGCTGCCATCTGGAGGCTTCTAGAGTAGAAAATAATGCAAAGGAAAAAAATCCCACAAAAACACAAAAAAAACTGCTTCTGTTTGATGATTCTGTATGAAAGTTATTTTATTTGGAAAAAAATCATAAAGATCATTAATTCAAAGGAAACAAGAAGTAAACTGCCCACGCTCAGTCACTTGCTTTTTCTGGCCCAATTTATTAAATAATACTTGTTTGCATTGGTTTTCAAAACTACTTTTTTTTTTTAGTGGGCTGTAAGTTCATTACAGGTAGAGAGTGCATATTTATTTCTTTCCCTCTGTAGCAACTAACACTAGGCCTGGTCCCTTTTCAAATGGTAAATCTTCTCCCATCTCTTTCATGATTATCAATCTATTCAGGTTTTCTATTTGTTCAATTTTGATAATTTGTATTTTCTAAGGAAAACATCCTTTTCTTCCAGATTTTTAAATACATTAGCATAGAGTTACATATAATATTCTCCTATAAAATTTTTAGTCTCTTTTCTACACATGGTTCTATACAATTTTTAATACTTAATATATCTTTTTTACTTTCCCCTTTTATTGTGGGATTTCGAGTAGGATAATGACATATTTGGACTATGTTCCAGAAGGACAACACTGAGAATAATATATAGAGTAGACTGAAAGAGAAGACACAGGAACACTATTTAAAAAGCAACCATAACATCTCAAATTAGTGATGACTATTGACTGAACCATGGAGAAGCAGATTTAAAAGATTTTGCAAAATAAAACCAGTATCAATTTATGACTAGTGGTATGTGTTTACAAGAAAAAGGAAAAAGGTTAATATGATGCTGGAGTTTCCTGGATAGGATGACAAGGATGTCCTTAACCAAAGTGGGGAGAATAATAATTTCCTTTGGGGACATTTGACTTTGAGGTGGTGAAAAGAAAGCCATATCAAAATGTCCAATAGATCAGGAGCTAGAAATCCAAGTCAAAGCCAGAAGTGATTGCTAAAGGTGTGAGATCCGCTAAGGGGGAAAAAAAGTGAAGAGACAAAAATAAAATGAGTGTCAATAATTGAAAATCATTTGTAAAAGACTTACATTTTGGGACAGCTGAACATAATCAAAAAGCATATCACAGAAGCCAAAGACGAAGAGAATTTTAAGAAGGAGAAGTTTTAGGAAAAGTATACCATAAAACAAATAACAGATTTAAATGATGAAGAATTTCATTACCCAAAAGAAAAATTTTTATATGAAACAAAGTACTAGGAAAAATATTTCCAATACATCTGACAATCATACGACTAATTTCCTTAATATGTGAGCACTTAAAAATCAAAAGGAAGACCATAAAAGAAAAAAATTGATAAACTGGAATTTATCAAAAATTTAATCTTTTGCTCTGTGAAAGATCCTTTTAAGAAAATGAAAGGACAACATACATACTAGATAAAAATAGTTGCAAACCACATATTCCACAAGCAATTTTTTTTTTTGAGACAGTGTCTTGCTCCATCACTTGGGCTAGAGTGCCGTGGCATCCCAAGTAGCTGGGACTACAGGTGCACCACCACACCCAGCCAGTTTTTTCTATTTTTAGTAGAGATGGGGTCTCGCTCAAGCTGGTCTTGAACTCCTAACCTCAAGCTATCCTCCAGCCTCGGCCTCCCAAAGTATGAGGATTACTGGTGTAAGCCACTAGCCCAACAAGCAATTTTATCTAGAATGTAAAGAATTTTCAAATATCAGAAGGAAAAGAAACAAATGATCCAATTAAAAACTAGGTAAAAGACAGGAAGAGACATTTTACTGAGGATGAAATAGGAATGGCAAATAAGCACATGAAAAGATGTTCAGTAACATTAGCTGTTGGGGAAATACAAATTTAAATCACAATGAAATATCATTACATAGCTATGAGAATGACTACAATAAAAAATAGTGATACTACCAAATACTGGCTAAGATAACTGGTATAAGTGTTAAACGGTACAGCCACTCCGGAAAATAATCTAGCAGTTTCTTATAAAAGTAAACATGCATCTGCCATACAACCCAGCTATTACACTCTTGGGCATTAATTCCAGGGAATTAAAAACTTATGTTCACACAAAAATCTGTTCATGAATATTCATAGCAATTTTATTTGCAACTGCCAAAAATTGGAAACAACTTAATGTCCTTCAATGAATGAATAAACAAATTCTGGTATATTTACACAATGGAATACTACTCAGCAATAAAAAGAATCAACTACTGATATAAATAACCTGGATGGATCTCAAGGTTATAACACTTAGTGAAAAATGAAAATCTCAAATGGTCAAATACTATATGATTGCATTTATATACCATTCTCAAAATGCAAAACTATAGAGGGAAAATAGGTCAATAGTTGCTATGAGACAGTGATGCGTGGGTACAGATATAAAAGTAGCAAGAGAGAGCTCCTTTGTGGTGATAAAACAGTTCTGTATCTTGATTGTGGTTGTGGTTACATGAATGTATACATGGGATAAAATTGCATAGAACTTCACACACACACATACACACACAGGAATAAAAACTATATAAAGTCTGTTGTCAAGTTAATGACATTGTACCATTGTTAATTTCATGATATTGTAATATAGCTGTGTAAATGTCACTATTGGGAGAAACTGGCTGAAGAGTTTATAGGGCTTCATGTACTATTCTAGCAACTACCTGTGAGTTGATATTTATTTTAAAATAATTTTTTTAAGTTAATAAGAAAATGTGTTACTGCTTAGAACTAGGGATTGCTAAATGTAGAAAAATTGCTTTTAACCTAAGCTAGTTGTATTATATACAACTCTTTTTGCAATGTTTAATTTCATTATTTAATATGTGAAAATAAATAAAAACAGGAAAATTGATATAAAATGACATGTTTATAGAAAAATGAGCAAAGAACTATAACAAGACTTTTAGCAAGAGAAATACAAAATGGTCAATAAATGAGAAAAATAATCAAACTCCTTCCTAATTAAAGAAATACAAATTAAAATCAGATATCATTTTTGCCTATAATATTAGCAAAAATTTAAAAGATTGCTAATATCCAGAATTTGTGTGATTATGGAGAAATAGGAACATATTCATCCTTGGTACATTTTTGGAAGGTGTTCTAGAAATACATACTAAGTTTTTAAGTGGTCATTTTATTTAATGCTTACCATTTCTCAGGAATTTAATAGATATACTCACACAAGTGTTCAAAGATGTACATACACTGATGATTTTTACAACATTGTTTATAACACAGAATTATTAGAAACACTGTTAATGTTTCATCCATAGGGATTGTTTAAAAATTGAGATATAGCCATATAAGCTGGGCACAGTGACTCATGCCTATAATCACAGTATTTTGGGAGGCCAAATCAGGAGCATTGCTTGATGCTAGGAGTATGAGACCAACCTGGGTAACACAGCAAGTCCTTGTCTCTACAAAAAATTTAAAAATTAGCCAGATGGAATGAACCTGTAGTCCTAGCTACATGGCAAGCTGAGGCAGGAGAATTGCTTGAGCCCATGAGTTTGAGGTTACAGTAAGCTGTGATCATGCCACTGCACTCTAGCCTGGGCGATAGAATGAGACCACCTCTTAAAAAAAAAAAAGGAAAGAAAGAGAGAAAGAAAAGATATAGCCATACAATGAAATATAATAAAACATTCAACTAATGATAACTAATTATCTACTCTTTGTTTTGTTTTATAGGCATTAACTCATAATTATGACAATATCCCTAAGAGGTAGACACTGTCTTTATCCCCATTTTTCAGATGGAAAAATGAGCCACAAGAGCTGAAGCAACTCATCCAGGTACCCAGCTAGATAGAGGCAGTCCTTGACTTACACAGTGTTGCTAGACAATAAAATGACCATGCACATTGAATATTATAAAGTGATCTAAATAACCAATGGGAAAATTATTATTTAAAAACTTTGTGAAAACATTAAAGACACGGTTACTCTGTGTGACAAGGGTACAGGAAATGAAAAGAACATAAAGCCGAGCGTGGTGGCTCACGTCTGTAATCCTAGCTCTCTGGGAGGCCGAGGCGGGCGGATTGCTCAAGGTCAGGAGTTCGAAATCAGCCTGAGCAAGAGTGAGACCCTGTCTCTACTATAAATAGAAAGAAATTAATTGGCCAATATATATATATATATAAAATTAGCCGGGCATGGTGGCGCATGCCTGTAGTCCCAGCTACTTGGGAGGCTGAGGCAGAAGGATTACTTGAGCCCAGGAGTTTGAGGTTGCTGTCAGCTAGGCTGACGTCACGGCACTCACTATAGCCTGGGCAACAAGCGAGACTCTGTCTCAAAAAAAAAAAGAAAGAAAAGAAAAGAACATAAAGTAGCTAATGTTTATTTAAAATACTCCAATTGAAAATATTAGAACATTGGGAATCAATGGGTTCTATTTCTTTGTAAAAACACTCGTGAAGAGTAGTTTGAACACTCACTCAAACTGTACCTCGGATAACTTATGCAAAGGAACAAGCATTTTTTTCCTACACCTTGGCAAATTATAATGCTCCCTTTTAAGGATAGATCTTCTCTCAATATTTTATCTTTTGTGCTTTCAATATTATGAAATACCTCTAAAAATAAAATTCGTGATGTGAAGTTTTTGCTGGTGTCACTTCCTCTGGGACATCTTCAACTTTTTTATCACAACCACCTTCCTTATTTATGCCAATAAGTGTGCCTTCACCAAGTTCCTCTGACTGCTTATCTCATAGTTACTCAAACGACAGCAGTGTCAACATTTCCATGCTATTCATTTCTTCTAAAAATTCTATTCAAATACCACTTCCAGGATTATCACTTTTTGTTTCTTTGATGCACTTTCATCTTTGTTGTCCAGTTCTCTCTTTTCAATTATCTATTTTTGGAATGTCAAATGGGAGACAAGAAGGCAGTACAACTATGTGCTTTGCTATCTACCTGTGAACTGAACAACAGATGTGCAGTGAGTAATTACCAACAGACTTTAAAAGAAGTGATGCATTGGTCACTGATCATAATGTGCATTTGTTATTTATGTAGTGATTTGTAGCCTGACGAGCTAGCAACATTTGCTTTTTGTGCAATTACTTACAGTTAATATACTCTGGTCACCAAAATCTACACTGTGTTGTTGGGAGACTAGTATTATTTAAGTAACCCATGGCAATGAAATTCATAGCAGGACTGTATGGAGAGAAGGCTTCCTGTAGTAGCTTAGCCAAGACTTGAACTCTAGCCGACTGAGGTCAGAATACTTTCTCTAATCCACCAGGCTATCCTGTCTCTGGGAATAGATATGGTAGATATATTAAAACTTGGAAGAATATCATTGCAGTGGAAAATATGAATTTCGAAAATATTTTATGATCTAATATTTAAAAAAATAAGTTATTGCAAAAATAGTAATTTGTTCACATAGAAAAAAATATGTAGAAATATTCACCAAATTGTTGATAATAGTGATTATCTTAGGGTTGGGGTGCAGATTCTGAAACCTTTATATTTTACATTATATTTTCTTTTCTCTACATAGAGCCAGCCTGAAACAGTGAGTCAACTAAAGGGAGAAGACAAATAAGGAGGTGAAGGACCAAGAGGAGGAGGAAGTGATAGAGGTCAAGATCGTTGTCAATGTTGGAAGCTACACAGTGTGTTAGGACAAGGCCTGCAACACTGAGACCGCTCCCACCCATGATTCCTCTCAAATCTCCAGCATTGTCATTCTCTCCTGCTTCTCTTTCAGCCTCTCTCCTTTCTAATATACCCAGGTACCCCTCAATTTTTTGATTGTAAAAAAATCCTTCACCCGCTTTATTCTTCCAGTTCCTATTCTCTTTTTTTTTCTTTTTTAAAAAAGCCCAAGATCACAAAGGAATATTCTTTTTCTTCTACCTCTATTTCTTCTCTACCCACTCCTTTCTAACTTACTGTAATCTCATTTGCAAAACAGTATCTACGCTAAAATTGTTCTCTCAAAGGTCAACATGGGTACAAAACAAGCTCCTTTTCACTCCACCCTCCAGATCTGGTGGGGATGTGGCATGAAGAACTCTCAGGACAAACACTGAGTTCATTAGATTTTCTGCTGGATTGTTCTTTTGAGACTCAGCCTCCAGACAGGAAACCAGAACATGGAAGGAGGCATGGAGGGGGGTTTGTGTGGGAGAAACTCCGGTCTCTATGCAGGACCTCAGCTTTGCCCTGTAGGACCTGGATGTTTTCACTTACTCAAGTGTGCCCTGAAGTGGGGGAAAAAGATGGCAGGCTATGAGTTAAAAAATGGGGGCAACCTTTCCCAGCTCTGCTTCCTCCACCACAATCCCTGCAGCATGGGAAGGGATTTTATTAAAGAAATCACCAGCATTCCCTTACAAAGTGAAGTCCTTTTTACCAAATTCAATAGACTGTTCTCCCCTCCCCCAAATTGTATTACCAGAAGGTGATCAGAATTACCCTAGATAGAGGGAGTCTCAGATCCTAGGCAGATGAAAAGCTGACTTTTCTTCCACTGATGGAGGAAGGATAAAGACAAAGCCTGGTGTTAGAAAATCACTTTCTTTGGCTTCAGATGTTCTTCTCCTTCATTCGGCACCAAGTAGCAGCATAAAGAAGCTCCAGTCCATTGGGCTGTTGTCAGCAGAAATGGAGAAAAGCACTAGTAACCACAGCGACTGGGTCTCCACTTATTGATTCCATCTCACAGGGATTGAAAAAGGCTGGGAATGAGGCGCTGCTGCCTGTGCCTGACAGGAAAGAGATAGATCCAGTGAAGGGGCCACAGGTCCACAGTAGGGGCTCTGATTGTAGCAAAGACCACCTACCATAGAGACAGGAATTCTGGCAGATGGAGAGGAGGTAGGGCCCTCCAGGCATATCCCAAGGAGCTGTGGTGTCTGGCCCCAGAGCAGTAAGGCCCACACTGCTCCACACTCCCCCTCTCTTGCAGTGGGCATAGCCCAGCATCCAGAACCAGGAATGCTCCCTCAGCCAAGTATATTTGCACTCTTTATGGATGGGAGAGTACAATTCTGGAAAAGAAGAAAGGATCTCCAGGAACTGATGGAGGGAAAAGAACTTTGTGGAAAAGGAATTTTCTCTGAGTCCTTTACATACCTTCCCCTCAGGCCTCAGCTCCTAGGTCACCTCCTCACTGGGGTAAACTACATTCACCCTGATGAGAACCCTTTCCTTCCGATTCTTCCAGAATCTTGGTTGTTGTCTTTTTTAGGTTCTGATTCCAAATCATCTTGTATATTTATTTCTTTAACTTGTTTATTGCCTCTCATTTTCAAGTGATACGTAAGTTCTATGACAACAGGGACCTTATCTGCCTTGTTTCCTGCTGTTTTAGTTTGGCTTACCCCCAAAAAGATAAAGATTTGGTTATCTGAGTGGTGATCCTGGGACTAGGAAACACAGGGAGGAGAAATGAGACAAGGAAGGAAGGAAAGCAAAGGCAGTGTTGATGAGCAGGTTACCACTGGGGCACACTGGGCCTCGATCCTTCTGGAGATCCTCTCAGAAACTAGGGAAGATGCCTCAGAAGTGTCCTACTGAGGGGTATTTATCCAACATCTCTCATACCTCATTGGTTGAGGGTCCCTTTGAAGGTGTTAATGTACCTCTGAGCACACACCCAGGCCTAGAGAACACTCTCAGCAGAAAGACTTGAGAAGCTATTGGTGCGAATAGTACCTTTGTGCAGGCAAGTTCCAGAAAAGGCTGGATGGATATTGCCTGGGCAAGAACAGGCTGTACCTGTTATAGGCTCAGAACCCAGATCAGGCTCTAGAACATGGTACATGCTCCCTAAACAACAGCCAAACAAACAGAGGATTGATGAATGAATGAATAAAAGAAGGGCTGAATGGGACTCTAGTAATTATATTAGCAGAGAGACTTGGTTTATCTTTTTTGATGTTGTTCTTAATTTTGACCCAAGTTCTTAGATTTTTATGTCCCCCTCTACCAGGCTGGGAAAGGTTGTCCTAGTTTTCCTGCTACATACTTCTCTTCCTCTTCCTCTTTCTCTTCCTCTTTGTCTCCTTGGTTGCTGTCTCATATTCCTCCTTCCTCAGAAAAGGGCATTTCCTTGTGCTCACCACATTCAGAAAAAAGCACTTTCAGATTGACTTCATCCTTACTCACTTTTCAGTGAGAAAAACATTGCTAGGTTTCTTGGAAATAAATATCGCATTACTTATTGATCCAGTTTTTCCTGGTATGTAAGCTATTGCCTATAAATTAGTTGACCTACTTTTAGAAGTTGCATTAATTCTTTCAGGCCTATTGAGTACCCTTTAGAGCACAAACAGCTATAGAAGTTAAATTTACAACATGGCAGACTGGAACCATTAATCTAGATCAATGCATTCTAGGGACCACTTTTTTCTCTCCTCCTTTTTATATAGTTTTCATCTGGGTTATGAATAGGACATCTTGTCCTAAGCAAAGAAGTATTATATCTTTGGGACATTTAAATTCTTGATTAATAATACTAAAAATCTTTTAACCTTAAATGAATATTGCTGATGTGCACATTCTTTTTGATTTTTGCCCCAGAGCTCTTGGCTCACATAAGCTTGGCTTAATTTTATTACACAGCAAATACTCAATGAGAAAGAACTTTCTTTAACCATGAAAATAGTAGTAACCAACTTGAGGCTACTAAACACATTTTATTCTATTTCTAATTGTTTTCTCTAGAAGCTTCTCAGTTATCATAAGCAAAACTTTTTCTCTGACTTCATAGTGACCTGCTACAATACTGGATAGTAAATTCAATTTTTCTGGCAGAGGTCATCAAAGTAGTACTATCTGAACTTAAAATTATTAAATAAGCTTACTTCTCTTCCTAGTTCTTGTGATGGTTAATTTTACATGTAAATGGCTAGGCCATGGTACCCTAGTTTTTGGTCAAACACAAGTCTAGATATTGCTGTGAAGGTATTTTTATAGATGTGATTAACATTTAAAACAATAGACTTTGAGTAAAGCAGATTAGCCTTCATAACTCATCCAATCAGTGGAAGGTCTTAAGAGAAAAGTCTGAGATTCCCCAAGGAAGAAAGAATTTTGCCTCCAGACAGCCTTCAGACTTGAGACTGCAACATTAATACTTGCCAGGGTCTTCAGTCCACCGACCTGCCCAAAAGATTGCAACTGGCCAGCCTCCAAAATGGCATAAGCAATTTCCTTAAAAAAATCTGTGTGTGTGTGTGTGTGTGTATGTGTGTAAATATGTATACAAGCACACTTTGTTTTATTGTGCTTCACTTTATTATGCTTCTCAGATACTGCATTTTTTTTTTACAAATTGAAGATGTGTGGCAACCCTATGCCAAACAGGTCTATCAGTGCCATTTTTCCAACACAACATTCTAAGGATTTACTCTAATTTTGAAAGAAGTCCTCCTCTGGCTAAAATGCTAACAAACAGCATTACATGCCACAGACAAATTGTTCATGAAAGGAAGAGTCAATCAATGCAGCAAACTTTACTCTTGTCCTATTTTAAGAAATTGCCACAGCCACCTCAACTTTCACCAACCACCTGATCAGTCAGCAGCCATCAACACTGAGGCAAAAAGATTATGACTCTCTGTAGTGTTAGATGATTGTTGGCATTTATTAGCAATAAAGTATATTTTTCTGTGTGTGTGTGTGTGTGTGAGAGAGAGAGAGAGAGAGAGAGAGAGAGACAGGGTTTCACTTTGTCATCCAAGGCTAGAATGCAGTGGCATCCTTATAGCTCACTGCAACCTCAAACTACTGAGCTCAAGCGATCCTGTTGCCTCAGCCTTCTGAGTAGTTGGGACTAAAGGCACATGCCACAACACCTGGCTAATTTTTCTAATTTTTGTAGAGACAGGGTCTCTCTCAGGCTGGTCTCCAACTCCTGGCTTCAAGCAAACCTCCTGCCTCAGCCACCCAAAGTGCTATGATTACAGGTGTGAGCCACTGCATCTGGCCAATAAAGTATTTTTAATTAAGGTATGTACATCTTTTAGACATAATGCTATTGCACACTTAATAGTTTACAGTATAATGTAAACATAACTTTTATATGCACTGGAAAATCTAAATATTTGTGACTCACTTTATTACCATATTCATATTATTGTGGTGATCTGGAACCAAATTTTCAACATCTCTGAGGTATGACTGTGAGTATGCACACACATACACACATGTACACACATGTTGACCATCCCTAACTCAAAAATCTGAAATCCAAAATGCTTCCAAATCCAAAACTTTTTGAGCACCAAGAAGATGACACAAGTGAAAAATTCTACACCTGACCTCATGTGATGAGTCACAGTCAAAACACAGGTGAACAACACATAGTTTATTCAGCATCCTAAGGGGAAAAAAAGACCCTCCAGCCCCATTCTCCATTAAATAGAACCACATGTCTGACCTCCTTACATATGCAGAAGATATACCTTTCAGAATCCATCAGTAACCGGGAAGAAGTGGATATTAAAGGTTTTTAACATTGATAATGAGGCTCCAATTGTTCATTCATTCACAGATTATGAAATAGCTGAAATGGGTTCTGAATCAAGGTGATCATGATAAGAGTGATGATGAAGATGACAGTGTTAACATTGCAGAACAAGTACCTACAAATGACCTGGCGAAAATGTGTGATGGACATATTAAAAGAGTAGAGCAGTGTGCATTCATAACAGAACAAGAAATCTAAAAGAGACTCCTAAGACACACAAAAAATGTTGTCAATCAGGCAGATGACTCCAAAGGAAACATTTAAAAAACATCCAGTGGAATGCCTCCTTATCCCTAGAGGACTCACTTCCTGGTCCCTCAACTTTTTCTGATGTTTTCTCACCTAAAACAAACAAATAAACAAACAATACATTTTTTATTAAAAAACAAATAGCATCACAGTTGGACTCTGAAAGCCTGCTGTTATTTGTTGTTGTTGTTGAACAGCTGATACAGGTATTCTGGTGGTACTACTGTGCGCTTCTTGGTTACCCTGAACACTATTTTTCACCATATTAATGGTAGGGCTTATTTTTTATCTATGTGTGAATAAGTATAAGAAAATGATTGCTTAAAAGGTAGTATATAAATTCAGAGTCAGGAATGATGGTGCTGTTAAACAACCACAGATTGTCCACCTGGTAGCTGAGTGAGTGACACATTAGCTCTCTGATGGTTCAATGTACACAAACTTTGCTTCATAAACAAAATTATTAAAAATATTACATAAAATTTCCTTACCTTCAGGCTATGTGTATCAGGTATATATGAACATAAATGAATTTTTTTTTTTTTTGAGACAGAGTCTCCCTGTGTTGCCCGGGATAGAGTGCCATGGCGTCAGCCTAGCTCACAGCAACCTCAAACTCCTGGGCTCAAGCGATCCTCCTGCCTCAGCCACCTGAATAGCTGGGACTACAGGCATATGCCACCAGGCCTGGTTAATTTTTTTACATTTTTAGTTGTTTCGCTAATTTCTTTCTATTTATAGTAGAGATGGGGTCTTGCTCTTGCTCAGTCTGGTCTTGAACTCCTGAGCTCAAGCAATCCTCCTGCCCTGGCCTCCCAGAATGCTAGGATTACAGATGTGAGCCACCACGCCCAGCCCATAAATGAATTTTGTGTTTACATTTGAGTTACATCCCCAAGATATTTTATTATGTATATGCAAATATTACAAAATCTAAAAAAATCTGAAGCATTTCTGGTCCCAAGCATTCTGGATAAGGAATGCTCAACCTATATATATATATATTCTATTGATTTGGTTTCTCTGGAAAACCCTTACTAATACCGTTTCTAAGTTTCAAAGGAACTTTGAAACATAAATCTTCAGAGAAAAGTTCTATGTGAATTTGTATGTTTAGAAGAGTTTCTTCTCCTCCAAGAGTTTGCTTCTTCTCCATCCTTTCAGATACCATGTGGGGTATTGAGGACACAAAGAAGAAAGACCACTGGCATTGCTCTGACACTCTAACAAGATGAGACAACAGCAAAGTATATGCAAGGAAGGCAGCCGAGGAGTCTGAACGGAAAAGTCATGTTTGGGCTGGATCTTGGAGAGATTAGTACTAATAGTTGGCTAACTAGTAAAGGAAGGAGAAGAACTTCCAGATAGGTAGAACATTTGGTTCAAAAACATGGCAGCTACCTGTAATAGTCATTCATTTATTTAGTAAATATTTAGTGTATGTTTTGTGCCAGTGATGGGTTTTGTCCTTAACTTTGATGCATGTTTTCACATTCCCCTTGCTCAGGCTGGGGAAAAGCCATCATATTTATTCTACTAGATGGCTGCCTCTCATAGTTCTGTTTCCTTCAGAACACTTTGTCCCTGGGGATAAAATGATGAGCAAAACAAACAAAAAGGAGATGTTTAAGATTAGCTTTGCCTGCTAGTGGCAGAAAGCCCAAAATGACAGTGGCTTAAGCATGACAGAATTTTATTTTTCTCTCATCTAAATGTCCAGATCAATGATTTAGAGTGGGGTGACAGTGTCAGGCTTCTTTTATCTTACTGCTCCAATAAACTCATCAAGCAGCTATGGCCTGGTGATCCAGAACAGCAGCTCCAGCTCTAATTCTCTTGTCTATGGTATTCTAGCCAATAGGAGGGAGAAAATGAGAAGATGAACATGCAACCTTCTCTTTAAGACACTGCCTAGAAGTGCCATACATCATTTTCACTAATATCCCATTTTAAAGAACTTAGTTATACAAATACAACTAGTTTTCATTCCAGGCAGCCATATGCCCAGCTAAAAATTGAAGAAAGAAAGACAAATATTGAGAGGCAATAGACTACATTGCAGAAAGGAGAGAATCAGGATGAATATTACTCTGAAGACTACATCCTTAGGCTGAAAAATAGAGTTGATAAGCAGATTGATGTTTTAATACCTTTCAAAGTATTCATTACATAATTACATTGCCTTAATGGATAGCCATTTAGAGCTAGTTTGTTTAGAAGACGTGTACTTGAATTTTTTCCAAAAATCAGGAAACAAATTTGTTTTATTTTTTCTGTGTGAGTTAATTGACCAATGGTTATGGCAATTGTTTTTTAAAAGGTGAATTCATGCCTGCAAGGTATATCTCTATTTTTTAATGTTTTGAACTCTTCAGATGATACATGTGAGGGTAAAATGCGAGCACTGAAAACACAAAGTAAAAAGTCAATAACAAGGTTTCTTATTAATTGCAAAAGTCTCAAATATTTTTAAAAAATTGTATTAAAGCATGTCCATGTGGTAGCCATAGAGAAGCAACACTCAGACCTCCTTTTCAAAGCACCTGCTGTGAGGAACACTATTGACTGACATAGCTCTATATCCTCCACAAGGTTCACACAGAGCACTTCCTCCAGCTGCTCCCAGCCCATGATTGTGCAAATAGTGAGGGTACTAGAAAAGTAACCTGTAGGATTTCCAAGCCTAGTCCTCAAAAGGTCTTGTAGCTTCTGTTCTCAGTCTTCACATGCCATTATCACGTGAAAAAGCCTGTGCCTCCTGCTTGAGGACAAGAGACTATGTGGAGAGGATGGCTCAGTCAATAGCTGACACCCACCACCTGACCTGTGAGAACATCTCGAACCATCTAACTCCAGTCAAATTGCTAGGTTACTTGTAACCACATGAACAATCCCGGGAGACTTGCAGAAGAACTGCATGGCTAAGTCCAGCCCATATTGCTGACTGACAGAATCAAGAGCAAATCAAATGTTACTGTAATAAGCTACTTAATTTTGGAGTGGTATGTTAGGCAGCACTAGATAACTGACACATACCTTAAGTAGAAGGTACAAGGTAGTTGAACATTTAAAAATATATACATGATAAATACTAACAAGGTGAAAGTTCAGCTTCCTATATTAATATTTAACAAAAAACATTTTAAGACAAAAATCATTTTTAGAATTAAAAGAGTCAATATAATTTTAAATTGTATACACCTGATAAAATGTTCTTCAAACTATATAAAGCAGAAAAAGAAAGGGGTAGAACTACAGGAAGTTGATAAATTCAAAATCAACACAACTGTATTAGTAATTAAAACAAGTCAAGTAGACAAAAAATGAGCATAGGGCTCACATGTGTAGTCCTAACACTGTGGGAAGCTGAGAAGGATCACTTGAGGCCAGAAGTTTGAGACCAGCCTAAGCAACAGAGTGAGACTATGTCTCTACAAAAAAAATAAAAAAAATGGCCAGGTGTGGTGGTATGTGCCTTTAGTCCCACCTACTCTGAAGGCTGAGGAGGAGGATTGCTTGAGCCCAGTGGTTTGAGGTTGCAGTGAGCTCTATTTATGCCACTGCACTCTAGTCCAGGCAACAGAGCAAGAGCCTATCAAAAAAAATTGCTGGATTTAATCAACATATAAAGACCCTATAGCCAGTAGTGGGCAGAATTCTAAGATAGTCCCCAAGCTGGCCCTCTCATGGGCATGCCCCATATAATCCCCTTCTCCTGAATGTAAAAAGGATGGGATAGTCAGTTCCTTAATTACATTATGTTATATCCAACTCCATGTTACCACTCTAGAGAGACAATCTCCTGCTGGCTTTAAAAAAGTAACCTGCCATACTGAAGAGGACCCCATTGGCTAGGGCCAGAGTGGCCCTAGGAGCTGAGAGTAACACTGGGCCAATAGCCAGGAAGGAAATGAGGGTTCTACAAACACAGGGAACTGAATACCACCACCGACTCGAATGAGCTTGGAAGAAAATCCTGAGCTGCAGATGAGAACATTGCTGGTGGATACTTTGAATTCTGTCTTGTGAGACCTGGAGCAGAGAAGCCACGCCCAGACTTTTGACTTATAGAAACTATGAGTTAATAAATATAGTTTTAAACCTCTGAGTTTGTATTGATTTGTTACACAGAAATAGAAAACTTATATACTAGTCCACCCTTATCTGAGGGGGATACATTCCCAAACCCCTAGTGGATGCCTAAAACCACAGATAGTAGCAAACCCTATAGGTACTATGTTTTTTTCCTATACATATATAGTATGATAAAGTTTAATTTATAAATTAGGCGCAATAAGAGCTTAAAAATCATAATTAATAATAAAGTAGAACAATTATAACAAAATACTGTAGTAAAAGTTATGTGAATGTTTTCTCATTCTCTCAAAATATCGTACTGTATTGTACTCACCCTTCTTGTGATTATGAGATGCCTATGTGATGAGATGAATGAAGTGAGAGGAATGACGTAGGCATTATGACGTAGCGGTAGGCTACTATTTAACACCTTCTGTATTCCTGAATCTGCGTAACCATCCCTTACTTGCAGTACATGGCTTTGGGTCTCTCGTCTCAGGGGATCCCTTGCTGAAGTCTTCACCGTAGGCTCAGTGCTCTCTGGCACACACCACCACATGGCTGTCAATAGAAATACGTTTTCTGTTCATGTCTTCCACCCACAAATGTAATGCCTTTTCCATTTTAACTAAGCAGTTATCACTCACTGTGGCCATACCTTTTACAGTTTGAGGTGTGAGAGTAAAACTAGCACGGATTTCTTTTTCCTAGTTCACGATTTCGTGAATAGAACATTTGTTCTTACCGTAGATCTTAGCAATCTCAGGATGCAATTTTTTTTTTCTTTCCTTGAGAACTGTCACCTTTTCACTTAAAGGAAACACTTTATAGCTTCTCTGTGGCATATCTGAATGGCCAGCATTGCTATTCTTGCCCTTTGAGGACATTATTAAGTAAAATAAAAGTTTCTTGAACACAAACCCTTCGATACCACAACGGTTGATCTGATACCCAAGATGGCTACTGAGTGAGTAACGGGCGGGGAGCATGTGTGATGTGAATACACTGGATAAAAGGGTTCACGTCCCTCGTGGAATGGCAGAGGATTTCATCATGCTACTCAGAATGGTGTGCAATTTAAAATTCATGAATTGTTTATTTCTGGAATTTTCCATTTAATATTTTGAGACCGAGTAACTGAAGCCACACAAAGTAAAACCACAGCTACAGATATGAGGGACTACTGTACACACTCAACAATTAGAGAAGCACAGTCTTCTCAGCTACACATGGAATGGTTATAAAAATGACCACAAACAAGGTCTTAGGGCAAGTTTCAGCAAATGTCAAATAATTGATGTCATATGCAGACTGTGTTCTCTGATCCCAGTACAATGAACACAACAATCTGTATATCAGTTTCAGGAGATTCAGAAGTTTTCAGTGCCCAAGTGTAGCTAAAAGTGCTAAGAGTGCTATACATGAACAAAAGCCTGAGGTCAAGAGGAAGAGGTCACTGAGAGTAGAAATGTCGGCAGCAGGGATAAATGACTGTGATCCTGGACTCTGCAGTGGGATCTCCACCCCCATGTAACACTCTCTAGAGAGAAGCAGGTAAGAGAGAAAAGAGAAGAAATACTGATTAGTGACACAAAAGGGAATGAGCATCCCCAAAAAGACTATTTAAATGGAAACAGACTGAGATACTATTGATTAGCAAGTTTCCATTTTGTTTAGTTTCTCTGCTATACAACATAGGTGGCTGGTAAGGTATTTTTTTCCATACCTGAAAGGAGTGTGAGTGATTGTATTTTAACACATTGTACACAATTTTCTTTAAAACTCGTTTAGGAGAACAGTCTTTAAAATCCATTTATATTATCAATTTATAATGTAGCATCTCATGGTAGGTGTTTTCTTGTTAGACCTATCTCTATACTTAAATGAATAACAAGGGCGAGGCAGATAACATACACGAACAAAGCAGACTAAGATTAAAATAATAGGATATGGTGGAATTTTTGGCAAACTGAGGATCACATGCCCAAAATAAAAGCATCTCAAATTCTGTAGACTGGTTCTGGCCAATGGGCCACCATTTTGCATCTTCCATAATATGGAATGCACATGTATAGTTGTTATCTCTATTACAGATTGATCAAATTGTATCATAATTAAATACTTTTATATCCATTTCCCCTGTAGTGAGATCCTCCAAATGCTGGAACAGTATCCTATTCATCTTTGTATCCCCAGGATATATATCCCCTGGCATATAGTAAGCCTGCAATAAATGTTTGTGGTAGGATTGGGGAATTAATGAATAAATGAACAAGGGCCCAGAGCAGCAAATCATGCAAATCAGTGCATTAACTGAATGATAGCAAGAGTAATCAAATCAGGGACATGAGCATGAGCTATCTCACAAAGGTCTGCCTCTCTGCAATGTGACATGCAAACAGCTGACAGCTCTCTGCTTAATGACAGCCTGTAACCTGAGATTCTGGAAGCTCAGTGTTTGAAAAAGGCACTAATTTCTTTCATTTTTAATTAGGTGACCAGTGATTAGATTATTATTGCTAGAGACAGGCTGATTAAGAAGTCACTGATGAGTCATTTGTCCTCCTCAGAGGGCTGTCACACGGGTACATTTGCATAATGACAGCTTCCCAGCTGGGAGCTCTACTCTCAGCTTGTGTCACTTTTGGCGATAAATGCTGGTCCCTCACTGTTTGGGACTTCAGTAAATTTTTCCATGCAGGCAATCTTTTAGAGGAAACTTTGATTGAAAAACCTTAGAAATGGAAATGCACTCTAAGGGAATTTGTGAAGGCTTCTCTCTCTCTCTTTCTCTCTCCCTACCCCCCCACTCTCCTCTAGCAAGTTTCTTAAGGTGGTGGTAGGGTGGTGGGAAAGGGGTTGGTTCATCATTTCCATGTAAATGCTTTGAGGAATTGGGAAAGGGGGTGGGGAGGTATAGGGGAGTGTGTGTGAGTGTGTGTGTGTGTGTGTGTGTGTGAGTATTTGTGTGTTTAGGGTAGGGGTTGCGAAGTAGGGGGTGGATGGAAGTTTCTCTCTTAAATGTTGTATCTGAAAAGCAGAGAAAGTCCTTTTCACTTGATAAATGTTTAAAACTGGAGCAATTCCAAGCCTCTAGACTGTCTTATTTTTTATTTTTTCTTATTTTTTATATTTGAAAACCTTTCAAGGCTCATTGTATTTCTCCATTTTTACATAAAGTTGATGAAATGAAACATTCAGTGAGATAAGACAAAAAGAGAGAGAAAGAGAGGGAGAGGGAGAGAGGGAATTTCTTTGCTGCTTATTTCATATTAGTGAAGCCTTTGTTATTTTCTAAATGGAATGCCATTAATCAAGTCCCCAAGTTGAATCATAAAAAAGACAAATGGAAAGACTGAACTTCAAATGCAGCCTTCAAAACAGCTGAAAAATACAGGAGAAACTAGCTCATTTGGATGAAATGTTCTAAATTAAAGAAAAACCTAATTATGCAAAATAAGAAAAACTGGTTTACAGTTTTACAATGTTGCCAGCTAGGAGTTGCCCTGGACTACCTAATGATATTCTACCCATGCATCTGAGATTTTCTGAAATAGGTGAAACATTTTCATGTATTTTACTTACATAGCTAATTTTGTTTGTAAACCTCTTTTTTCCATGGTTATGGTGGTCCCCAACCTTTTTGGCACTAAGGACCAGTTTCATGAAAGACAATTTTTCCACAGACTGAGGGCGTGGGGTGTGGAGGCAGGGATGCAGCACAGCTCTGTGCTCGGTCCGTGTGGGCCAGGGGTTGGAGACCACAGCAGATGGCATCCAAATTGTGAAAGTACATCAACATAAGAAAGGGTTTATTCCAAGAACACAAGGAGTTCAACATCAGAAAATCTACAAATGTGATTCACCATATTTACAGATTAAAAAGGGAAATCCATATTAGCACCAATCATTAATTTTGCTCAAAACCTGCAATTTGGGCAGGACTTGGAAAAGATAGTTCGTTTCTGCTACACACAGCTTCAATTGGGCTGGCTCAACTGAGGCTGCAGAACAGCTTCCAAGATGGCTCACTTACTTGGCCAGCAAGTTGGTACTAGATGTCTTCTAGAAGCCCAGATGGAATTTTTAGAGGAGCCTCCACAGGGCTTCTTGGGCTTGTTTCCAGCCTGGCAGCTGGGTTCCAAAAGTAAGTGGACCAAGGGACTGGGTGGAAACTATAAGGCTTCTTATGATTTAGCCTCAGAAGTCCCAGAATGTCATGTCCACTGCATTCTATTAGTCCAGCAAGTCTCTAAAGCCAGCCTAAATTCAAGGAGAGAGGACTTCCTAGTCTGGTTTGTGGGTACCAGCTTTTATAGGAGTTATATGAGAACACTAGCTGCTTGCACCTGGAGATCTTAGAACTGTGGGAAGGTATAGTACACCTTCTGCCAGGGGGCAGAAGTCACTGATCCCATGGGAAGCTGAACCTGGTTGTAGCCTCTCCACTCAAGAGAGGAGATAAGCCAAGTCTCAGCATGTTGACCAGAAAACACACAGTGAGCATCGCAATGAGTATTTTAGCCAGTCCTCCCCTTGCACTCGGAGACTATTTGTCTACTTTCATCCATTATTCTGGACACTTCCAGGGCCCCTTCAATATTTACCACTTTCAGGTCTCTCTGTTCTCTCTTCCTGGAATTTCAGTTATTTGAACATTGGATTCCTTGAACTAGCCCTCTAATTTTCTTTTCATTGCTATTTTCCATCTTTTTATATAATTGTCCTGCTTATTGGAAGGTTGCCTCAATTTTATCTTCCAATATTCTGTTGAGTTTTCCCCCTTGCTACTGTGTTTTTAATTTCCAAAAGTTCTCTTTTTGTTCTTTATAAATGTTTTAGCATCCCCTTCTTGTTTCATAGTTGCAACATTTTATATCTCAGAGGATATTAAAGATAGTTTCTTGGTTTTGTTTTAAGTTTTATTCTACTCGGATAGCTTCTCTTTCCTCCAAGTTGGTGTTTTCTGTTTGTTTTTGTCTTTATTTTCTATGGTAGCCTCCTTCCAACATCTGGTAATAATTGGCCACATGTCCTTGCCTATCAGCTCTGAGTTCCTCTGTAAGTTTATCTGGATGGGCCGTTTTAGGGGGAAAGCCCTAGTGTTGATGTAAGATATTCTCTCCTGACCTGGTCCTATTTCCAAGAGTCTTCTGTTATTTGGACTGGATAGAAGATGAGAGTCTGGCTGGCCATGTTCTGGAAACTAAATGAGGGATGAAGGCTGAGGGTCTCTGCATTCAGCAATTAGTTAAGTATATGGCCACTCATCCCCCCTGTTTCATTGGCATTGAATGCTTGTGCCCTCAACTGTGAATGGAATTTCCTTCCCTGGCAGCCCCTGACTTTCTGATCTGTAACCAAATTTGTAAAACTACCCTAAAATTGTCAAACTACTATATATTCTATGGTAAGCTAACTTTTACAAATGTTTAAAAGTTTATTGGGGCCGGGCGCTGTGGCTCACGCCTGTAATCCTAGCTCTTGGGAGGCCGAGGCGGGCGGATTGCTCAAGGTCAGGAGTTCAAAACCAGCCTGAGCAAGAGCGAGACCCCGTCTCTACTATAAATAGAAAGAAATTAATTGGCCAACTGATATATATATATAAAAAAAATTAGCCGGGCATGGTGGCGCATGCCTGTAGTCCCAGCTACTCGGGAGGCTGAGGCAGAAGGATCACTCGAGCCCAGGAGATTGAGGTTGCTGTGAGCTAGGCTGACGTCACGGCACTCACTCTAGCCTGGACAACAAAGCGAGACTCTGTCTCAAAAAAAAAAAAAAAAAAAAAAAAAAGTTTATTGGTGGCATAGCACTGGGTCCTGGAACCACACTTCATAGGCTTGAAAACCAGACCTTGGGTAGTTTATTGACTTCTTCTAAGACTCACTTTGTTTAACTTTAAAATAAATATAAGTATCTATTAATACCTCATAGTTCTATTGACAGGATTAAATGAGTGAAAATATATAAAAGTATTTTGAACAGTACCTGGTATCTAGTAAGTACATAATAAGTGCCAGAAATTAGAACTGAAATGCCATTTAGCATATTGACATTACATTTTTTTCAAGTACAAATCCTTAAGATGTATTTATGAAATGTAACCCCGTTATATACCATTGAAAATAATGACCTTCAAAAAAGATAACATTTGCTCTTTCTTTAGTAGGAAAATTCAAAGATATTTATAACAATTTCTAGTTTATACTTGCTTACCTTAAACTTGATCAGTTTTATTCAAAATGTAGAAGAAAATGACACATTAAATTCCCATCATAATTGGAATGACATAAATTAAGACTATGAAGTAATCATTGTATATTTCAATTTAATAAAGCCAGTATATTATTAACAGCAAGCTAAGACCTGTGCAATAATTCCTTCATTCTTTATTTAAGTGACAGGTGTTTTAAAGAATTACCTCTTTCTTCTGGTAATTAAAGCCAATCAAGTTGTTTTTTTTCCTGCCTTTCTATTATCAAAGTGAACTCCCTTTTATGTCTTATTGCTTAATTAGAAGATATAAGTCTTCCCTGCTGGTAAAAATGTTTCACCACTTAAAAACCAGCATTGCAGTATTTTTCCCGTTTTCTGTTTAAAGTTGCCTTTATATAGCATGAAGCAAGGGTGACATCTGGTGGTCCATAAGTTTATCACATGCAACTATGTCCTTGGAATTATTTCATTTATGTTTTAAGGCTTCTTGCTATTAAAAACAAAAAGTTTTAAGTGTGTACTTTTATATTTTATGAACTTCAAAAGTTATTTTTAGGTAAAACATGTAGAATTTTACAGATATAATGGGGATATGCTATGCAATTAAAAAAATCAGAATATTTTGAATTTCAAAAGCACACACACACATAAGACAGGTAGGAGACCAAAAAAAAAAAAAAAGCACAAAAAATGGTGATTAGAGTTATATTCTTTGATTGGTAGAAGAGATGAAACCTGCTTTTTATGTTACAAAAAGTATGTTGATTCTTCTGAAAATATGAGGATTTTCCAAGTTCGTTTCACAAGTATAGTTTTTTTAAAAAATCCAACAATAAATCAAAGTATAAAGACAATATATTATCAACTCTGAACTAAGGGAACATGTCTGATCTTGTCTACAAATTTCATAAGGCATCAATAAGTAATAATTTAAAACAAGGTAAGTGTAAATACCAGGAGGCAAAAAAGAATTTCCTTTCTGGAAAGGTCAAGGTGTTATAGCAAGACATTGTAAAAAACTTCTTTGGTGCTATCCAGTTTGGCAGCACTGGATCTGATGACAGGAAAATGCTATGAAAAAGATAGGGAATATATTATTTGAAGTCCTTTACCCAACATTTTAAGGCAGGAGCTAGAAAAGAGACTAAGCCACAGAGATTTTCTTCTTGACTCACCACAAACTGGGAGAGAGAGAGATGGTGATGATTCCTGGGGACCACTATCTTGTTCTTCAGTGATAGTGGCAAGTAAGAGAAGAAAAGTGCAGGGAAGTGCAGGCACACACACACACACACACACACACACACACACACACAGATGACAAAAAAATATGGCGACTATTCACTGATGTGTTTCACTCATCTTGAAGAGAACAAAGCACACTGAAGGTAATACATCCTCACAATTCATTAGGAAATACCATATCCTTAGCTCCATTCAGCTAGCCTTGGGTGTAGGGGTTTCAGCAGAATCATGAAAAAGAGAGCAGAGAGAAATTTTCCTGAACAGTTTTCTATAGACATAGCTTTCTTCTGATCCATCTCATGTGGCTGCATAACTGGATAGAGCCTCCAAACCAACATGTAGTCTTCCAGCTCAAGCTCTAGACAGGACTCAAATAGTGTCCAAGGAAATAGAAAAAGTCAGTAAGAAGTCATATATAGTATTTTCAGGCAAATCATAATCCAAAATAGACTATTTGGATTCAAAGTTGAGAATAAAAGAGATAATTTTTAATAGAATCTATTCAAAAGAGTTTAGCAAAAGTGAACGACAGGCATCAAAGAGAAGATTCACTGGAAGAAGTTTACTCCACCAAATAGGAAAAAAAATTATAAAACACTGCTTAATAATGTCAGAGAAAAAAATGACATAAGAGAATAAAATAAAAATAGAACAAATAGAGGTAAGTATTATAGGAGGAAGATAATAGCATTACAGAACCTGAAATTCATATGGAGCAAAATTCATATGGAGCAGAAAGTGAACCAGTGACATTAAGACATGTTTAGTAAATCTACAAAATGCAGAGAAAGAGGACAAAAGAACAGATATAATTTAGGGGGAAAAAAGATAACAGAAAGACAACAGAAAGCCAAAATATAAATAATAAATAGTTCATATAAATAGAAGGGCAGACTCTATGGAGCAAAAACAACTAAACTTTCACAAAATGGAAGCATGCATACCAGAGTTTGCAGATTTAAAAGTATCAGTGTATTCTACATAAAAATTAATGCAATTGTAATAAACTGCTTTACAAAATCATGTATAAATATAGTTATTATCTTATTTGTTTAATTAATTCAGTCCCTTAACTGCTTTATTAACAGGAAGTTCAGTATTGCCCTCTTGAAGCTCCATTCTCTTACAGATCTATCTACAAATTCTTGTGGTCATTACATCTCCAAAATGTCAGAAGGAGGATACTCCAGTTTCCACATCTATGCAGGAATAAAACTGCACCATGATCAGCCCATTTCTGTCATTAGTACAACTTGACAAGTTATTGAAATCAGTCCATTAGACAAACATTATAGTAATAATGTGGCAGACAAAAATCATCAATAGATGTTAAAATTAGAGGGCAAAACATTATGAGAAATAAGACAGTCTCAATACTCTTCCTCCCAGATATTAATTAATTAAAAAGGAGAAAATAGAAACTTTGCATTGGAAAAACCCTGCAGACACCACTTTAACCAAGTGATAATGTTATCAAAAGTAATATATTACCACCATGTACCTCCTGATATGATTCACTCAAAAGAGTACAACTTCACTTCTGTGGATTTTTGCCCAAAATGGATAACCTAATGCATCATACAACCTAATCATGCATGATGAAATACTGGACAAATCCAAATTGAGGGCTAGACAGTTACAATAAAAGAAGGCAGCCCCTGTTCCTTGAGTGGTAGGTCTAGGCTGGGTGTGAGAGGTGAGATAAATGAGGAGCGGTTGAGCCCAGATTGTTTTATTCCTAGACACAGCACCACTCCTAACTAATCCAAGATGACATAAGCAAAGGGCCAGATCTTCTCCTTTTCCCCTGCTAAATACTTTTAGTCAACAGAATCAGGTCCAAGGGAATATGAGCAGCTAAAAGGAGGCGACTGAATATTGCAAATACTATAAAGGAGTACTTTCATAATTTTAAAAAAGTTAGAAAAAGGTAAGATATGATTCACATGATTATGATGATTAAGCCAAAGGCATGGAGAGCACTGACCAAGTATAAAGGCCTGTGCAAGTGTAGTAAAAGGGATGCAGAACAGGATGAGTACTGGAAGAAAGCTTGGATAGAAGATGGGAAATGGGAAGATGAGGATGTGTCCCTAATTACTTCTATTTCCTTTCTTAAGTAGGGGATTAGGTAATTGCTTAGGGCAAAGGAGAAGGTTTGGGGGTATGTGGCATTGGTGAGGATATACAGAGGAGATCAGGGAGGGTTGGAAGTTTAAGGAAATAGCCTCGTAGAGACAAGACAGTGTACTGCCCAGGAAAAATCCAGCAGGATTGAAGTGGATGATCATGAGTTTGTAGTGGGGCTAGTCTTCTGTTATATGACTTCCATTACCAATGCTCAGCTGCGGATAATTGAGTTTATCTAGGGTAAGAGTTTTTCTAGACATGGGACAAAAAGAAAGGCAAAAGAGTTTAGCAAATTGGTAAAGGTATTATTGAAATGATGAATCATTTAATTCAAGTTGGAAAAAAGAGAAGTGTAGAAAATGGCTTGCAGATAGGGAGAGATCAGTGGCTAGATTTACTTTTCAGCATTTCCATCTTTATGTAGCTTCCCCCAGCTTGCTAAATAAACAAATTATTCTTAAGGGAGTGAGGCTTTTAAAAAATAGACTCCATTTTTTAAAGCAGTTTTAGGTTCACTGCAAAATTTAGCATTGGGTACAGAGATTTCCTATATGCCTCCTGCTCCCACGCATACATACCTTCTCCTATTATCAACATCCCCCACCAAAATGGCACATTTGTTACAATTGATGAACCTACATTGACACATTATCATCATCCAAAATCCATAGTTTACATTAGGGCTCACTCTTGAAGTTGTACATATTATAGGCTTGGGCAAATGTATAATGACATATATCCACCATTATAATATCATTCGATATGATGCTAAATATCGTAGAGTACTTACACCACCCAAAAAACCCTCTGTGTTCCACCTATTCATCCCTTTCTCCCCACTGATCCCTGGCAACCACTGATTATTTTACTGTCTCCATAGTTTTTGCCTTTTCTAAGATGTTATATAACTAAAATCATACAATATGTTGCCTTGTCAGATTGGCTTCTTTCACTTACAAATATGCGCATAAGTTTTATCCATGTCTTTTTATGGTTTGATGTGGTGAATAATATTTCATCATCTGAATGTACTACCATTTATTTGTCCATTCACTAAAAGACATCTTGGTTGCTTTCACATTTTGGCAATTACGAATAAAGGTGCTATAAACATCCATGTGTGGGTTTTTGT
The DNA here is from genome assembly GCF_040939455.1 of Microcebus murinus. NCBI lineage: Eukaryota > Metazoa > Chordata > Mammalia > Primates > Cheirogaleidae > Microcebus > Microcebus murinus. The sequence continues at coordinate 81,311,934 of NC_134114.1, read as the reverse complement.
ATGGACATAAGTTTGCAACTTCCTTGGGTAAATACCAAGGAGTATGATTGCTTGATTGTATTAATATGATAAGAGTAAGTTTAGTTTTGTACACAACCACCAAACTGTCTTCCAAAGTGGCGGTACCATTTGTATTCCCACAAGCAGTCAATGTGAGTTCCTGTTGCTCCATATCCTTGTCAGCATTTGGTGTTGTCTGGATTCTGGCCATTCTAATAGTTTTGTGGTGGTATCTCACTATTATTTTAATTTGCATTGCTCTAATGACATGATGTGGGCTATCTTTTCATATGCTTACTTACCATCTGTGTATCTTCTGTGGTGAGGTGTCTTCTAAGGTCTTTGACCCATTTTTTAAATCAGATTATGTTCTTACTATTGAGTTTTAAGAGTTCTTTGTATTAATACATTTTTGATAACAGTCCTTTACCTGATATGTCTTTTGCTCTATGTCTTCTCCCAGTCTGTAGCTTGTCTTTTCATTCTCTTTCTTTTTAGAGCAGAAAATTTTACTCTTAACAAAGCCTAGCTTTCATTTTCATTCTTTCTTTCATGGATTCTGCCTCTGGTGTTGCATCTGAAAAGTCCTTGCCAAGGCCAGGTATGGTGGCTCTTGCTTGTAATCCTAGCACTTTGGGAGGCCAAGGTCGGAGGATTGCTTGAAGCCAGGAAGTCAAGACAAGCCTAAGGGACATAGTGAGAGCCCCATGTCTACAAAAAATTTAAAAATTAGCTGACTGTGGTGGTGCATGCCTGTAATCCCAGCTACCTGGAAGGCTGATGCAGGAGGATCATTTTAGCTCAGGAGTTTGAGGTTGCTGTGAGCTATGATGCTGCCACTGCACTCTAGCCCTGGCAACAGAATGACACCCTGTCACATAAATAAATAAATAGTTCTTGCAAAATTCAAAGTCATCTAGATTTTCTCCTGTTATCTTCTAAGAGTTTTATGGTTTTGCAATTTACATTTAGGTCTGTGATCAATTTTGTGTTAATTTTTCTGAAGGGTCTGAGTCTAGATTAATTTTGGCACCACTTACTGTAAACAATATCTTTTCTCCATTTATTGGTTTTGCTCTTTCATCAAAGATAAATTTATTGTATTTGTGTGGGTCAATTCTGGGCTTTCTATTTTGTTCCACTGATCTATTTGTCTATTTTTTTCACCAATACTACACTGTCTTAATTACTGTAGCTTTATAGTATATCTTGAATTTGAGTAATGTCAGTCCTCCAACTTGGTTCTTCTTTTTCAGATTTAATATTGTATTGGATATTCTGGGTCTTTTGCTTTTCTATATAAACTTTAGAATTAGTTTGTATATATCCATAAAATAACTTTCTGGGATTATGATTGGCATTGCTTTGAATCTATATATCACATTGGAAAAAACTGACGTTTGATGACATTGAGTCTCCCTATCCATGAATATAGAATATCTCAATTTATTTAGTTCTTTGATTTCTTTCATCAGAGTTTTGTAATTTTTCTCAAAAGAGGTCTTAAACACATTTGTTAGATTCATAACTAAGTATTTCATTTCTGTGTATGCTGATACAAATGGTATTGTATTTTTAATTTCAAATTCCACTTATTCATTGCTAGTATACAGGAAAGGAATTGACTTTTTTGTATTAGCCACATATCCTGCAACCTTGCTATAATGCCTTATTAGTTCCTGGAACATTTTGCCAATTAGTTCAGATATTCTACATAAATGATCATGTTATCTGCTGAGCCTTTATTTTAACTTTTCATATAATACATGTTATATATTCTTGTATGTATTTAATTTTAATTACCAAATATCTTATGAAAAGAGAATTTTTGCTGGGTGTGGTGGCTCATACCTGTAATCCTAGTACTCTGGGAGGTCAAGACAGGAGGATCACTTGAGGTCAGGAATTTAAGACCAGCCTGGGTAACACAACAAGACCTCATCTCTACAAAAATAGAAATATTAGCTGGCAATGGTGGTGCATGCCTATAGTTCCAGCTACTCTGGAGGCAGAGGCAGGAGGATGATTCGAGTCCAGGAGTTAGAGGTTGCAGTGAGCTATGATGATGCCACTGCACTCTAGCTGGGGTGACAGAGACAGACTCTATCTCAAAAAAAAAGAATGCAGGATGAAATTATAAAATGTGTTTCTCTAGTAAATCTTTACATGATAGAGTATATAGTCCAACCTTTTGTTTTATAATTGATGAAATCCATGATTTGTTTCTCAAATAGAATATTTCCTTTTCTCCTGAAAAGAAAAATCGTTCTTAGCTGATAGTGAATTACAAATTCTGTATCGTCACGTGCCTCTTCTCAATGTGCTTCCAGTTGGGGCAAGAATTTAGCTGCAGATAGAAATGGCAACATGAACATGACACCCCTTTACAAAGGCTTGCTGAGCACATATTGTCATTATATTTTAGGATCTTTCCCTCACCTTGCTAGGTACAACCTGAGTCATGCTAACACACTCTCCAGTTGTTATGGTCTGTCCAACAAGGCCAGGTGAGCTACATGGTCATGTTCAGAATGGCTGTGACAACTTGGCACAACACTGGGGCCACAGCGGAAAACTTCACAAAGATTTCACAAACCCCCAGGGTAGGGACGACCTCAGCTGCAGCCAACACATCATCTGACAGGTGTTGGAGACTAAGACCCTCCACATTCCAACGACTTGACCTACCACGGGCCTCACCCCAGAAAATAGCCTAAGACGAAAATAGCACCCAGCCCTCCAGCTATAGTTCCGAGAAGAATGCATTCCATGACGTGCTTGCTCCAGGGCAGGCTACCTGCAATTGTTCCCAACCCCCTGCCAGGTTGGGGTTGAGTGATCAATCACAAACAGCTTCCGGTGCCATTGGGATGCTGATTGGGGCTGATTGGCCCACACCCAAGCCTCATCATCCCCCCACTCTATTTTTCTGTTTCTACTTCCTTGTTTCTGTATATAAAACCTACTAAAAATCCAAGTAAAGTAGACCTTGACAACCATTTGCTTGGTCTTGTTCCTTTCTCTCGCCCATCTCTTTCAGGCAAGGTCCCCCTTGACCCCCGCGGGTAACAAAAGGTCCTGCGGGCCGGGACAGACAGGAAAGCCAACAAAGTCAGCTGTTGCACATGATGATCTCAGTTTAACTTAACCCTGCATTGGAGTGTGGCCAGTGACTTCTGCTGTCATCTATACAAGTGAAAATGCAGACCCACGAAACTCCCAGAAAGACTGCAAGATAATAGTTTGGTTCCTGGTTAGACTTGGCCAAAAGAGAAATATGGGAGAGATTTGGAAAACTGTCAACTCAGAAATGATAGCCAAGAAGAGGGGATAGCTTTCCATAGACTTCAACATAGCCCTTTAGAATCTCATTCAAGCAGTCGAGTGTACCTGGCTTCCTCCAAGCTCTGACTTGTCCATCTGTGCCAGTGCTCTAGAACAACTGCTCTTTTCATGATCCTCCAACTCCTTTTTTTCTCAGAACTTTACTGTCCCTGCACTTCTCCCAGTTGTGTACTATCAAATTCCTAAAATAAATCCTTATTCCATATACTCACAGTGGTTCTGCTTGCCTGAATCAACTTCATGGAAACACCTCCTCTGCAATTATCCGGGACAGCAAAATAGGGGCTCTGCACCCACCTGTTTCAGCTCCAAATAAAGATCTCAGGAGGCTGTATCTGATTAGCGGAATTTAATTCATGTTGACATTTAAGCAAATAAGGAAATCAGAAATGGTTTCTATTTTGCTTTTAAGTATTAAAAGGTGGAGATGGTGTTTTTATCGGTCAGGTTTCTGTCTGGAATAAATGACACTCTTAAACTGGGTAATTGAAGGATAGTTCAAGGTGTAGCTAGGGTTCGGGAAAGTAACAAGGGTTCATTCCCTACTCCAAGGCTAGTAACAATGAAGAGTGGCTGTAATCCCTAGGCCTGAGGGTTAAGTAGAGGAAGCATACAACGCAACCAGACAGAGGGGTGTGGAGGGCACCTGACAGGAGATGGGCCTTGCACAGGGAGACATAGCTAACCCACTGTGACCTGTCAGGGATGAATATCTTAACCACGCTCTTGTCCTATCCTCTGGACGTTCTCTGGTGTCTTCTGAGGCTATGCACTCTCCCACCTGAGGGGCTTTTGCCCATTCAATTGTTCTCACCCTTCACTGTAGAGTGGAAATAAATGTTCCTTTCCACCACAAAAAGGTTTTCTGTATTTGCAGCATAACCTTTGAAATACATGTTGAAGATGTTTAAGGCTCTGTGAATTATTTACAATAGTAATCCGCAATTTAAAAATTCAACCTCATGTTAGACCGATGTTTATAAAATACAAATGAATTCATAGGAAAAAGATATAAAATCAAATAAAATACAAACTGAAATTTTACTGTTAAACAATATAAAATTATTATGTCAAATTTCCATTAAAATTTATTAATGTACATCCTCAATTCTGCACTACAGGTGATTCTCAACCCTGGCTACACACATGAGGGTAAATATCACCAGGAGATATTTTTAAGTATAGTACTAGATTCCTACCCTAGACCAACTAAATCAAAATCAGTGGAAAGTGAGGCCTGGAATATGTATGCATGTGTGTATATATGTGTGTGTGTGTGTGGGGGGGGGTGTGTATGTATGTATTTTAATTCCCCCATTAGCCTAAAATGAGACCATAGTTAAGAATCAATTAACCAGGCTGGGCGCAGTGGCTCACGCCTGTAATCCTAGCACTCTGGGAGGCCAAGGCGGGCGGATTACTCGAGATCAGGAGTTTGAAACCAGCCTGAGCAAGGGCAAGACCCCCGTCTCTACTATAAATAGAAAAAAATTCATTGGCCAACTAATATATATAGAAAAAATTAGCCGGGCATGGTGGTGCATGCCTGTAGTCCCAGCTACTCGGGAGGCTGAGGCAGCAGGATGGCTTGAGCCCAGGAGTTTGAGGTTGCTGTGAGCTAGGCTGACTCCACGGCACTCACTCTAGCCTGGGCAACAAAGCGAGACTCTGTCTCAAAAAAAACAAAAGAATCAATTAACCAAACTGATGAGTTAGCTGAACAAGAGTAAATGATTCTTCTTTTCCTCTAACGCCTTGAGACATTTATATTTAAATACTCAGTGCATTTAGAAAACATGACATTTTGCAAAAGCAATTTCTTCAATACTTATTTTTCTTTCTCCAGTATTTCCTTTTTATCTTATGAAGTAGTTTATCTTAATTATTGAAAGTACTGGGGAGTTAATTGTTTAGAAAATCTTGCATAAAGGTTTTTGGTTGTTTTCTTTTTCTTTCTTTCTAATTATTGATTTAAAGTAATTTCTTCTCTGAACTTCTTTCTCTGGTCATACCAACCCCGATGCCTGTTTACTCTTCCAGCAGCCTATCCTAGAAAGTCAGTAACAGGGCAAGCACTGTGGCTTAACCCTGTAATCCTAGCACTTTGGGAGACCAAGGCGGGAGGATTACTTGAAGCCAAGAGTTTGAGACCACCCTGAACAAGAACGAGGCTACATCTCTATAAAAAATAGAAAAATTAGCTGAGTGTAGTGGCATGTGCCTGTAGTCCCAGCTACTGGAGAGGGCTGAGGCAGGAGGATTGCTTGAGCCCAGTAGTTTGAAGTTGCAGTGAGCTATGATGACACCACTGCACTTTAGCCTGAGTGCAGAGCAAGACCCTGTTTCAAAAAAAAAAAAAAATTTCAGTGACCGCACTCAGAACATTCTACTCCAAAACATGGTGTTTGGTATAATGAATATTTTAAGATGAAGGAATTTGAGAAAACCACAAGAGCAGGAAGATCTCTCTGACCTTTTTTCACCCTTCTCCCCTGAAGCAGGTCATAAAACCTAGGAAGGATTTTCTGACCTTCCCCTGAAGCAGCTCATTAGACTCTCCTGTAAGGGATGCCCTCATTATATCTGGAGGAAAGGAGCATCCAGGAGTTGATCATAATCTCAAAAGACAATCCTGAATGCCTAATCTCAAATGTTGAAATTCCAAAAGATCAAAATCCCAAACTATAATTCTGAGAAAAATAATTTAAAATTTCTTTAAAAGATATTTACATTTTTAAAAGGAGAGTTATTTGAAAAACATAAAAACACAACAGAACACTTCATAGGCCATTTTACATAATAAAATAGGCAATAATAACATCCATTTTTTTGCAAGCATAAACACTCAGGTATACTAATGACAGCTGTATGGGTATAACAGTTATGAGCAGACAAACCATATTCATAAAGAAATAAGTCAAAAGGGAAATGTATAAACATATATCACTATAGTTGGTAGATGTGCACATCCAGCCTTATAACAGCGGTCATGTTAAATACTGTAATGAACAACCTATCTTTTGACAAGATTGATTAAAAACTGTGCTGATAGGTAACAATTGCCTATGAAGTTGCCCAAAGAGCTGAGATCTCAACAAATTTTACCTTTCAAGAATGCAGATGTACAAAAGGTCATCTCTTCATTTATTGAGGAAGTTTCAATGATTTTGCATGCATGCACAATGCTCACACACAAAGTCAATGTCATGCATTATCACTTTCATGGAGTCAAATTTGCAAAAAAATACATAAAATGAATTAGAAGTCTCTAAAAGTCTCAACATAATTTATACCTTCAATATTAGAAGTGAGGCAGAGATGAAATATATAGCATAGTAAATTGCTCTATGAGGTTTCAAGGTAATCCTTAATCCAGTCAAGTTGACACCAAAAATAAAGATCATAAGTCTACACCTTATCAACTTGGCACCCATATGCATCTTCTTAAACCATACTCAATTTCCAAATAAAGAATATAACAAAGTAATGGTTCTGTCTAACACAATGCAACTATCCTGTGATTGTGAGTTTCAGGATTTTAGACTTTTGGGATATAGTCTTTAGAGATTTTGATCTTTGGGGATTTCAACATTCATTCAATATTATGGTGTTCAAGATTGTGTCTTTCAAGATTGTGGTCCAAACCTACAGCATCTTATCTCCAAAGACAAAGAGATGCCAACAAGAATACAAACAGGCCTTCTAAGTTTCTTCATTTTATTCCAGTAGATCATATCCATTTTGTTCCATCATGTTTGTTTTAATCAAATCTACTATAAAATAAAATTCAGGTTTAACTGTTTCTTTGTGTCATTTCTTTTGAAGGCTCTTGTGTCATGAAAAATTTACTAAATAAAGTTGTATGATTTTCTTCAGTTAATCTGTCATTGTCAGATTTTCAGCCCAGCCAGCCAGGGACTCTGAGAGCGTTGAGAAGAAATTTTCTTTCCCTACATCAGATTAGTGTAATCCATATTTTCAAACATCTCAGGAGATTTTTATATAAATTTGTTTTTTCTTTCCACTAAAAGTATTCTCTTTGTGTTGTATTTCCTTATTTATTTAATTTACCTGTAGTTTTTCTGGTTTTGTTTTTAAGATTTTTTGCAGAGCCTCTCTATTTTCCTCACAAATATTTTTATTTTCTGCTAGTTTTAAAGTCACAAGACAGTATGCTTTTAAATAGGTTCTATATGTTTTTTTTTCATTTTAGCTTTAAAGATTCTAAAGAGTCTTTGGAAAGATTTTAGAGGTTCTGGAAAATTGCTTAGGAGAATTTAAATAAGTTATTTTTTCGTTTGCCAATTTTATAGTTCTAAAACACCTTAGTGAATTTTTCTAAATGAGAGGCTACAAAGTAATTTGATTTTTTTCTTTTACTCCCTATTTTCTTTCTTGGCAGCCTGACTATAAAAACAGAAGCTGAAAATTCCAGATGAGGCTCTGGGGAATTCTTTAGAAGACTGTTCCTAAATCTACTTCTTTCTCTTCTACCTAATAGAGGTTTTCTTCCCCTCTGGGCTAGAAAGAGTTTTTAATGACGTTTTCCCCCTCTCCCAGTAAGCCTAGTTTTAAAATTAAGGGTGAATTTCTTAAATATGAAAAATTTCCAGAACTTCTTTTTTCTCTTTCACCTTTAAGAGTTGTTGGCTTGTAAGAATGGCTTTAGCAATCTTAAAGGCACTGGGGAATTAATTATTGAGGAAGTTTTGCATGGAGCCATAGTCTCCCTTTCTACTTCAAGTACCCTGTTCTTTCCCTGAGATGGTGTTCTCTGATGAAGAATGACATCATGTAATGAGAAGTGTTGAATGAACCTAGTTCTGCCTTGTGGTTATGAAATTGAGGTATGGAAGAAAGAATATGAGTTTTAGAGCCAGAATACAGAGTTCAAGGTTTTTTGGTTTTTTTTGTCCCAATTACCTCTTAACTGTACATTTGTAATTGATTTACTTGGTCTCTCTTAGTCTCATTTTCTTCATCTGCTACAGAAGGAATCATGCCTATTCCCACAGAGTTGCTGGGAAAATTAAATTTTATAATGATGGTGTTCGTGTATATCACCCCAATATATGCCTCTTTGGCATACTGAATATTTTAGGCTGAAGGAATTTGAGCAAACATCAGACGCAGGAAAGGCACTGTCACCTACTCCCACCCTTCTCCCCTGAAGCAGGTAATAAGACCCTTGTGTGAGAGGAGCCCTCCCTGTATCTGGAGGAAAGGAACACCCTTATCTCTGGAGACACAGGGACACAGAAAGAAACCTGAACAAATAGGCCTTGCTAACTTTCCCCAGTTTATTGCCATTAGAACACATTCTTTTTGGCCAATCATATTTGTCCATGACTCTCCATTCTTTGCCAAACCTACTATAGAAAACTCAGTTTTAACTATTTCTTTGGGTCTTCATTTCCTTTTGAAGGCACCTGTGTCGCATATAATTTGTATCAAATAAATTTGTATGCTTTTCTCTTATTCTGTCAGTTTTCCTTTCAGACCCAGCCAGGGACCTTAAGAGGGTCAAGGAAAACCTTTTCCTCTCCTACAATTTGTAGTGACCTTGTAGAGCTGTCTGAGTCACTTTACTCATTCCAGAGCTTGCAAATGGGATCCTGGGAAAACTGACAACGGCCAGTGAAAGGTAAGAATTCTTACCAAAGTCAGCTCTCCTGGATCTCTATAGTGCCTGGTCAAGAGAGGAAGGTAAAAACTTTCCTTGTCCCTTCTTTTCTAAGTTCAAATTAGTAAGAGAAAAATATTTGTTTGGATTATGACTAACCTAGGATGAGTAGAAGGAAATACATTTTTCCTCCCTTACAATAACATAAATAAAAGTGCCAAACATAGGACTTGGCACAGAGGGAGGCATTCAAGGAAGTAACCAGGTCCTAATGTCTGAGACAGCTAACCTGGTGGCTGAGTTATTTATTGTGGGAACAGAGAATATTAAACAAGTCCCACCCTTTGACTATCCTTGACCTTGACTATTCTTGACTATCCTTGACCTAACAGCCTGGTTAGGTACATTCTCTAATATGGTGGTTCTTAATCCTGACTATCCATTAGGATCACTTAGGAAGCTTTACAATAATATTGAAGGAGAGGGTGCAGTAATGAATTAAATCAGAATCTTTGGAGAGGGCTGGCAAATATAGTCTTTAAAGTTCTCCAGATGATTCTACTGTGTAAGTCAGTATTAAGGATCACTAAACTAAGTGATTTTATACTAAAGAAAGATACAGCAACTTTCAGACAATTGTTTATCCATTAACAAAAAGACCTGCCAATGTTTGGGAGAAAATACTTGCAAAACACAAATTGGATATAGGACTGATATCCATAATTTACGAAAAACTCTTACAATTCAAGAATAAACAAAAAACTCAATTAAAAAGTGGGCAAAATATATGAACAGACATTTCACCAATGAAGATGTACAAATGGCTAATAAGTTGCAAAGTAGATGTTCATATTTGTATTCCTCAGTGACCTTTCTGTGTTGTCCCCAAAATTTCCCAAGGCCTTCTACCTCTCCTTTCTTCTTACTCTCTCTGTAGGAACCAAGTGCTCCACCCAGTTCTCTTGGTCAATGATTTACAACATTTTCAAATATTTTTGGTTACTTATTCATTAAAATAAATATGAAAGGCGGTGTGCACTCTTGCACATTTTTAAGTTAACAACTAAAATTTTATCATACATTTTAATAAGGTTATTTTTTGTTAACAGAAGATATAATATAGTAAATATATATAAAATAAAATGAGATGATTAAATAAGATTGGAATCAATCTTTCAAGTTAGATTTGATGAAATGATTCTAAACTACTGTTTTGAATAAGCATATGCCATCTGAAGAAGTGATGTTAAACATTCATCTGTAGTTTTCCTCCAACGCATTTCAAATATTTGGTAGCCACACAACACATTCTTAAAGGAATAAGTACATTATCTATGCTTCCTATTCTATTCTGAATTCAGAGTATTCCAAGTCAAAACACTTTCTTTCTCAGACAGAATTTCACCTTTAATATAAATATGTATAAGACATATGTGCCTTAATTAATCATTGCAGGAGGTTTCCTTGAACAAAAACATTTAATATTTTTATTTTGGGTTCCTCAGTGTATTTATATTCCAGAGCCAACCACTGTAATGAGATTGGAGAGAAGGATGGGAGATGGGTATGCCATTCTTATATACCACTGGGAAATCAGACATTACAGGCAGAACAATTTTAGGAAAGAATGCATAGGATATTGATACCCCTTAAAACTATTCATGTAAGTACACCTCTTGTTATTTTTAAAATCTTAATTGTACTTCAAACTTTATTTATATTTGTGAAATAAAATAATTTTTCTTTTTAAAGAAACTTCAGGTACCACTAAGCTGGTGGTGAAAGTACTTTGGAAGGTACTAGAAGGATCCATTGCTGTGGAAATTACTAAGTGATAGTTGCCATCTATTGCATACAAGTAAGCTCTACCCTGGTTTTAGATTGTTGAGAAAATTCCACATTTGATAGCTTTATTTGTAAATAGACTTTCTATTTTATTTCTGAGCTATAAAAATTTAGATGTTTTTCAGATTTCTTGCAAAAGTTATTTTTTTCCATTCTACTTTATATACACTCTTATTTATTTCTAACCTTAAAGATTATATTCACTTAAAGAAGATTTCAGTACCTTTTCTTGTATATTTTTGTCTTAAATATATAAGTGAATATGTTACTTAAGAGATTTTAAATGGAACTAATTTTTCCTCCTCTGCCACAAGTTCTCATTTCCTCTTCCAGTAGTCTAGAAATAAAAACCCAATATAATATTGTAATAAATTAGGATTTAGACAGAGATTGGCAAACTATAACCCTGAGGGCTCAGTTCAGCCCAAGGCCTCCTTTTGTGTGGCCCATGAGCTCAGAATGGGTTTTACGTTTTTAAATGATTGGGGAAAAAAGTCAAAAGAAAAATAATATATCTTGACTTGTGAAAAATTATATGAAATTCAAATTTCAGTGTTCATAAATACAGTTTTATTTGAACATAGCCATGTTCCTTTGTTCACATATGTCTATGGCTGCTTTTCTACTATAATGGCAGAGTTGAGTAGTTGTGACAGAAACTGTATGGACTAAAATATCTAAAATTTTTACATCTGGCCCTTCACAAAAAATATTTGTTAGCTCCTGTATCAGATAATTATTATATGACTAGGAATATGCTCCCTGGTAGAAATAAAATAGTGTATGGACTGAATTGATTTTCAACATTAGTCTTTTCAAAAGCAAATTCCACTTTGAAATGGAATTTGTTTTGGTGGTTTCCCACATCATTCAGAATGAATTCCAAAGACATTATCAGAGTCAATGAATGTCATTCTTTTTTTTTTTTTTTTTTTTTGAGACAGAGTCTCACTTTGTTGCCCAGGCTAGAGTGAGTGCCATGGCGTCAGCCTAGCTCACAGCAACCTCAAACTCCTGGGCTCGAGTGATCCTTCTGCCTCAGCCTCCCGGGTAGCTGGGACTACAGGCATGCGCCACCATGCCCGGCTAATTTTTTATATATATATCAGTTGGCCAATTAATTTCTTTCTATTTATAGTAGAGATGGGGGGTCTCACTCTTGCTCAGGCTGGTTTTGAACTCCTGACCTTGAGCAATCCGCCCGCCTCGGCCTCCCAAGAGCTAGGATTACAGGCGTGAGCCACAGCGCCCGGCCTGAATGTCATTCTTAACATTGCCCTGGCTACCTCTCAGGGCAATACTACTATACTTTGTCCTTTGTTTGCTTCAGCCTTTCAGTGCCTCCTTGCTGCACCTGGACTTTTACCTCAGGGCCTTTGCACTTATTGAACTGTCCCTCCCCCAATCACCACATCAGTGTAACCTGTGCACTCATTGCATCCCTCATTCTGTTCAAATGTTACCTCATCAAGAGGCCTTCCTTAATCACCTTATTTAAAATAGCCCCAGTTCCCAACACACATACTCTTATTTTTAAAAAATGTAAGCCCCCTGAGAAGTAGGCACTTTGACAGTTTTATTCAATACATCTTAGAAGTGTTTGGTTAGGAGTAAGTGCTCAAAAATGTTTGTTGAACGAATGAATAAATGATCTTCTGAAGTGGATATATGTGAATTACTGCATCAAATAGTAATTCATGTCTAAAATGCTGCAAGTTACATTGACAAAATAAATGCATGCATGCATGGTACTACCCTGGTTTGTTAATGAAAAGAGTTAAGGCAGAAAAAAAAGAAAAAAAAAAACGGGAGTAACCCACATGGGAATTGTGAAGGCATTTGTGGGTGAAATTGAACTACTGTTGGCATAACCAGTGATAGCAGTGGACATGCCGAAGCCAGTTTCTGAGGATCAGTGTTATGCTGAAATGAAGGCGCCAGTGAGCAGGCTGAAGCAGAACCAGCAGTGATTGTGCACCTGATGACTGTGTGTTAGTGGTCCACACTCTTAGGAGTTTATTAACCCTGGAAAAGGCCTGTGGAGGCAGGCCTTTTCATAGATACGGAAATTGACTCTCAAAGGGGTAATTTACATTATCTCTCCCTTTATTATGCAACTACACTATTGGATTTTATAAGTGATAACATTGACAAATGAAAAAACAATACTTTGATGGTGTTTTACAAAATAAAATTATGCTTGATTTATTGGAATTCTTCAAATGAGAAAATGTGGATAAAGGGGATTAAGGGCTGACATTATAGTTTTTTCTAACAATTTCCTATGGAAATAAAACAAGGAAGGTGGTGGGATGTTGTCCAAAACTGAAAGTTGGCCTAGAGATAGGAAATAAATACAGGAGATAAATGACAAGTTTGAGGGTTTAATTTCCTAACAATTAGGTGTAGAATCAGTCTTATTTAGCTCCTTTATAGATGGTTTGGAAGAGTTCTTATCACAGAATTATTGGATTTAAACGGATTTTTCCTTTGTATAGCAGGAAGTATTTAAGATAAGAGACTGCAGTCATTGAGTTGTTAATGAATCCTAGATCTACCTCTGGGATTTTGAATAGTTGACTTTGGGCCAATTAAAGGAAAGGGAACCTAGTGTGTGTGGGGTGTGTGTGTGTGTGTGTGTTTGTGTGTTATAGCAAGTGTTATAGCAGGTGGTTCTGAGGACAAATCGAGCGGCACGGCATACGGAGAGTTGGAGAGTCAAGGTATATTCACCAGCAGGCTCAGATGAGTCTCGCCACCAAATTCTGACCCCCATCTACCCAATTTTTCCTACTTTTATTAGGTTGGGATGGTCCCAGTAGTGGGGTCTCAGGTGGCTAATTTGCCAGGTAATAGGTTAGCTGATGTGCCAGGTAATAGGTTAGTTGATGCACCAAGTAATAGGTTAGTATTCTGTTGATGAGGGTCTTCCTTATCATTTGTGTGTGTGTATGTGTGTGTGTGTGAGAGAGAGGGGGGGGGAGAGAGGGAGAGAGAGAGAGAGAGAGAGAGAGAGAGAGAGAGAGAGAGAGAGAGAGAGACAGGAGAGAATGGAATGTGGGTAATGGGAGAAGTAACTGAAGGTGTAAAAACTTTTGGAAAACAAGACCAAAGTGAGTTTTAGGTTAAGAAAACTATTGATATTTTTCTAAGAGATTACTGTAACCTCCCCTAGGAAATTGTAACACAACCAACACCACCACAACGAGAAAACCCTTGTCCTACTCTTTTATAAAAGTGTGGTATTGAGAGAGTTGGAATATTGCATAATTTTTCTAATTGCTATTTATGAAAAGTGGGATTATTGAAGAGCAGTGAACTCCTTAGAAGGACATGGGTGAGAGGTGGCTGCTTATAAGGGCTGAGAGAGTGTGAAAACTAAGAAGAATGAAGGAATGTAGGATATGGGGTGAGAACAGCACAGCTGCTTTTGTCTGGTATTTTTTGCCAGTCAGAATCTGCTAAGGTTTGCATATCTATTGCTGGTTCCCTGGGTGTAATTCAAGACTTTACATAACCTGGATTCAAATTGCCTTTCCAAAATCATCTCTCATTCCAGTCTCAGACCACCATCACACAGCAGCTTCCAAGTACATCTAATTAACAAAGGTTAATTGTTGTCATTATCATTACCATTGCTAAAAAACCCCTGCAGTCAGCTGCTCCATTCTGTGAGGCCTTCCCAAAAGATCTTCTTTCCTTCCCTCCACAGGATTAACTGATCCTTTTTTTCTGGCTTCCTCCTCTTGTCTTCCTCCTCTTTCAGCACTCCCTCCTTTTATTATGCCTCATTTCATAGTTAATTGTGTTCCTCTCCCACTCCACTGCCCATGAGAATTAGCTCCTCAACTGAGGGAATCCTGTTATATTCAGCTTCAAAATTTCCTATGCATCTCCTTAAGATTTCTACCAGACTTACAAAAAAAGTAAACTGATGTTTTTATGTTTTTCTAAGATGTAACTGATTTCCTACAAGATTTTACGAATATTGAGATAAAGGATGAGGGATGGTATATATTGTATTTATGACTTTTTGACACAACCAAGGTGGGTCATTAATTCCAGTCAGAGAAAAATGATTGTAAAATGCTGAAAATCTATGTTATGCTTTGATATATTCCTTTGGTACTTCATGAAAATATTCTTAGAAATTCAGCTTTGAGAAAGGAAAATGAGAGCTGGAAATAAATTCCAGCTATTTGAAGACAGTAGATCATAAAAGTAGGGATTAAAGAGATTGATAGGGTGTGGACACACTATTCCAAAATATGGCACCTGGCCATTTGAGAAAACAGAAGAAGCAGGAAGGTCACTCTCACCCTCCCCTCACTCTTCTCCCCTGAAGCAGGTCCTAAAACCTCAGAAGTATTTTCTGACCTTCCCCTGAAGCAGGTCATAAGACCTTCATGTGAGAGGTATCTTCCTCATACCTGAAGGAAAACAATATCTTTTTCTCTGAAGACAAGAGACACAGGAAGGACTAGAACAAATAAGTTTTGCTAAGTTTCGCCTAATTTATCACCATTAGATCATACCCTTTTTTTCCTATCATATTTCTCCATGACTGTCTATTCTTCATCAAACCTACTATAAAAAAACACTCAAGTTTACCTTTGGGTCTTCATTTCCTGATGAAGGTTCTCCTGTTACATAAAAAGTAAATATGTATGTTTTTCATTTGTTAATCTGTCTTTTGTTACAGGGGCCTCAGCCAGGAACCTAGGATGGGAAGAGAAAAAGATGTTTTTCCTTCCCTGTAAGATGATAAGATTGCTCAAGGAAAAGCTATTCTGACACTTGTTGAAATGGTAAGGAAGATTTTATTTAAGGCTATTGCAATAGGGGTCATGCAATAGAGGAGAGAGATCAGGCTCAACTCTGAACACACAGCAAAGGTATCTGGGGATTTATAAGCAGAATAAGGGGTTCATTGGATGGAAATTATTATGAAGAGACATCAAAGATAGGGAGATTCTTGCTAAACTGATAGAATAGGATTCTTGCTAAAGATAGGCCAAGGACTTATATTTCAAAGGTGGGGAATGAGAAACTTGATCAGATATCAAGGGTGATGGGATATCAAGGATGAGGGAGGGGATTCTTCCAGACTGACTTAGCAGGATTCTTGCTAAAACTGGGCTAGGTGGGCCAAAGAGATGGTGGGGGCCAAGCTCAAAGCCTAGCTGAAAAGAGAGCACAGAGGAATTTGTGTAGACTTTGGTCAAGGAGAGAGTCTTTGTCAACACAAATGCAAAATTTTTACTGATTGCTTTCTCTCGATAAATATATTAATAATAATGAGATTTTTTTCCAAGATACCAACTGTCAACACATCATTTTTTTCTTTTCTTGTATTTACTTAATCAAGAAAAATCAATTATAGTTATCCCTGGGGATCCATGGGGGGTTGGTTCCAGGATTTCCCACAGATACCAAAATCTGCAAATGTCTCTGAAATAAAATAGCATGATGTTCACATATAACCTAGACACATCCTCCTGTATACTTTAAGTCATCTTGAGATTACTTATAATATCTAATATAATATAGATACAATGGAAATAGTTGTTAGGAATAATGTTAGGAATAATGTATTGTTTAGGGAATAATGACAAGGAAAAAAAGTCTGTTCAGTACTGATGCAACCATCCATTTTCTTTTCTTTTGATCTGAGGTTGGTTGAATGTGGGAATGTGGGACAGATGAATATGGAGGGCCAACTGTCCATAATTTTCCTCACCAAGTTTTTCTCAAAATCATAATTGATAAGAGAGAATATTTCACTAATTTAAAAGTAGATACGTATAGTAAGTTTCAATAGGCTCAAAAAATGCTAAATGGAGCATAAAGATAAAATCCTAAGATTTCTGCCAACTAAATGAACCTCCTGTTAGCTAAGGGGACCTCAGAAAAAACTTAAAACTGAGTTCCCAGCCATGAAGAGAAAGGAGGTTGAACATGCCTCCTTATACCCCTTCCCTTTTGGAGTTTAGATTAAGTCACAAACAGGACCCAAGGGATGCAAGGCAAAGGTTAAGTCAGGCCTTACAAACCATAAAATCTCATTAAATAAGTTTTTTTCTTTTTTTTATTAACTTGGTACAACGTGGCTTACCTTCCATCCTGTCTCTGGTATAGCATCACATGACACATACCAGACTGCTTTATCTTAACTCAAGCTTCCTTTCTACTGACTCCAAGTCTTTAGACAAAGCTTTATTTCTTTAACCAATTCAAGTCAAAGAATCTCAACCCACCTATAACCTGTAAGCCCTGGCTAGGAGATGTCCCACCTTTTCAGACCAAATCAATGTATACCTTCCATATATTGATTTATGATTTTACCTGCAACTCCTAAATCCCTAAAATGCATAAAATCAGACACTTTGGTTGCACTTTCTCAGGAACTCTTGAGATTGTACAGCTGTGGGCCACAGTCACTCATATTGGTTCAGAATAAACCTCTTTAAATTATTTTACAGAATTTGTTTTTTTCCATTAATAGGAGGAACATGTAAAAATAAAAATCATATTGAAGACTGTAATATAAACCTTCAGTATGTCAACTTTTTAAACTAAAAATAGGAAACATGACTGAATTAAAATGATCTAAATCACTACATTAAAGTGACTTACTTTTAAGAAATTAAAAACTCCATAACAATTCTCCCACTTTCTATAAAGAGGAAAATATTACTCATAACATTTGGTTACCACAAAATGACTTACATAAAGAAAATGATTTTAAATGATCACAACTTAGTCATTTACCCTTCAATGATTACAATCCTCCTCAAAGAATAATTACATATTTCTAAACATGCCACTTATTTTTTTAAAAAAAGCACCTATATACCTGTCAATCTAAATAACAGAGAGGTTCTTTAAAAGAAAATATATTTATTTAGCCATAGAGCATTGCAATGGAAATATGCATGTCATAGCAAATTATGTGTGTATTCAAGGAGGTAAAGGGAGAGAAAGATTTTGAAAGAAAAAAGTGAGGAGGATTACATAATCGTTTTGAAATAATTATCCTTGGCTACAAAGATCAATAACAAGGGTGATGCCAGTCTGAGGTTGAGGTTGGATGGACAGATGGTTGCTGGGCAGATGTCCTTGCAAAAGTATTTTTTATGTAATGTTGCAATTGTCTTTGTGCAAGGTTGTGGTTTTTGTAGTCTTTTGTTATAGCTTGTTATCAGGCACACAAGCATGAGAACATTCTCTTCCTTTTCTGGCTCTATTTGCCATGGTTTTCTTAACATTAGTGACTCCATCTGTTTCTAACAATTTTCAAATGCCCAAGCTGCTGCTGATCTTACCTTTACCTCCCTGTCCATTAGAGCTCAGATGACTCCGTGAAGTCCAAAATTCTAAAGACCAAGAACAGTCACGATTGGGGTGCCTGTTTAACCCACATCAAAAATTTGTTCCCTGTAAACTATGTAAAGAATTTTTCCACTTTGTTATCAATTAAAAAATACCTTCAATTAGAGATTTCATTTATGATAACATCATTACTATTGTTATTGTTAGCATAGCCATACACTTGGGCATATAAAGTGCACTGGGCTGATGGCTTCTTATCATAAATTATTTCATTCCTAGTGCTTTTTCTGAAAGTTCATGGAGATGAACTGCATTGGAGCCAAAAGATGAGAGGAACTGGTGATGAAGGAGGAGGATAGAGAAGGAAAGGGCCGGGTCTGAGGTTGTTAGGGCAACTAACAAAAAACAGTGGGGAAGAGGAACACTGAGAGGTGGAAGAAAATAGTGTCAGAAAAAATTGTGAAATACTTTGAAAAGGGAGGAAAAGATTACTGGGTTGTTCTATGAATACTTGGTGTTATATAGCCCATGCTTCCTGGTTATCTACATCTTTCATTGTCTCAGAGCTATCTTAGGACTCTGTTAGTTGTAGCAAACAAATAATTCCTGTTCATCAAAATGCAAATGAGTTTTTGCTAGGGGGATGCAATTGATTATTGCCCTGTGGATACTGGCCAGTTTTGCATCAATTAACAAATTCATTTCAGTATATCTGATTGCCTACATCTTCGCTCCTTAAATTCCTCTTTGACCTTATTTCTAAAAACTTTCTGGTTCTCTTGTTAATTAATGAGTTTTTAAAAATCTCTGACATGTTCACTTTACGTTTGATCAAACCTATGATTTTCTTTTTTAAAAATTTATACTTTAACAGTTTAAGAGATCATCCTTATTTTCTATTGTAATGCAGCTTGGCCTCAATATATTATTAAATTAGGAGATCAGGAAATTTGGCCAGGAAATGGAATATAATACCATAATGCAGTTAGATTTATTTTGCAAGAAAGAGGGAAAACTGGGAGAGGTCCGTTATGTACAAGCTTTTAATGGCCCTTTATTAGGATCCTGACTTAAGGGATAGTTGCAGGATGTGCCTAGTTCATATAACCTCCAGGCACCAGAAAGTCACAGTAGATATTCTGGATGATCCCCTCCTGGGTGCCCCTCCTAGGCAGCCTGTGCCACCCCCACCATCCCCGTAACCTCTTCAGTCTCCCAGCTCTGAGAGGGATTCCATTAGCTCCCTGCTCCTCGCACCCCACCCCCTGCACGGGATTCTACCCCAAGGTCATTGGATACTCCTCTCCCTTACCCAATTAGCACCAGCCTACGCCCTCCCTTACCAGAGGAAGGAAGCCCTACCAGCACCACCAGGAGTAGAGACCCAAATCAGCCCTTAAAATCAAACCGATGTCCATTGAAGATGGTGGCTAACAGGAACTGGGGAATTATTAGAGTACATGTGCCTTTTATATGTCAGATTTGGCTATATGCAAGGAAAAGTTTGGTAAGTTTTCTGAAGACCCAGGAAAATTTATTGAAGAATTTGTTAAATTAATTATGACTTCTGACTTAACCTGACAGGGACTTATGAATACTAATGTCTACTTGTACTATAGAGGAGAATACAGAATCCTAGGCACTGCCCATGAACACACAGATGGGATGGCTGCTTGAAATCAAGGCCATGACATCTACTGTGTAGGGGGAGATGCTGTTCCTGACTTAGACCCCCAGTAGAATTATCAGAGAAGATCTATAGAGTGTGAAGGCCAAAACCATATGATAACTTATCTAATAGAAGGCATGGGAAAATGCATAGTGAAGCCAGTATACTATGACAATGTTAGAGAGGTAACCCAGGGAAAAGAAGAGAACCTCACCCTATTTCATGGTCACTTAGTTGAGGCTCTTAGAAAATATACTAACACATACCCAGATTCCCTAGAGGGATAGGCCCTCTTAGGAATGCATTTTATCTCCTAATCCTGATATTTCCCCTGATATCAGAAGAAAGCTGTAAAAAGCAGCAATGGGCCCTCACATTCCTAAGAATCAGCTTCTAGATAAGGCTTTTGGAGTTTATTGCAACATAAACAGGGCAGAGAAGGTAGAAAAAAGCAAAAGAAATAATCAGAAGACCTAATGGTTGGAGGCTGCCTTAAATCCTCTGCCACCTCAAAGTTACCTACCTTATGGAAATACTGTGAAGTCAGTGTCTGGGATGTCTACAGGAGAGCCTCTGACTCACCAGCCCTTGGGTCCTAATCAGTGTGCCTTTTGTAGGCAAGAAGTCCATTAGAGAAAGGACTGTCCCAAGCTCTGAAGAAAGTCTGGGCCACCAAAGCTATAATGGCTGCAAGAACAGTAGATCGATGGGGCTTTATGACTCCCACTGGATATCTCACCATCTCTACAGAGCTGTGGGTAACCCTGTATGTGGCAGGTAAGAATATTAAATTCTAATTAGATATAGGGGCCACCTTCTCAGTCCTGGCCCATTTTTCAGGGCCATTATCTTCCTAGTCTTGTACAGTAACTGGAATTGACAGCCAAAGATGAAAAGGGTTACTCACCTTTTAGGTTGCTCCTTAGGGGACCATTAATTTTCCCATAGATTTCTGCTTATGCCTGAATGTCCAGTTCCCTTGATGGGGAGAGATTTGCTTTCCCAGTTACAGGCCATGGTTCAATTTTGTAAGCCTTATAAAACAACCAGCCCTGAGAGAACTTTGCTTTTGATGTTGAATGCTCATTTATATACAGATGGGAAGAGTCTAGCTTTCTGTCACATATTACCACCCAGGTGGACCCCTCTGGAACACTGAAGTTCCTGGCAGGGCTGTTAATGTGCTCCTAATTCCAATTGCTTTGAAGCCAAATGTTAAGTATCCCTGGAAAAGGCAGCACCTTTGAGACCTGAGGCTTCAGAGGGATATGTAGCCCTTGATAACCAAGTTTTTTAAAACATGGGCTGCTAAGGCCTTGCCAGTCTCTATGTAATAGCCCCATCTTGCCAGTAAAGAAACCAAATGGAGACTATAGGTTTGTCCATGACTTAAGGGCAGTAAATGAGGCCATGATTCTGTTCCATCTGATAATTCCCAACCCTTACACAATACTGATCCAAGTGCCTGAAGATGCTAGATGGTTTGCAGTATTACATTTGAAAAGTGCTTTCTTTTGCATTCCTTTACACCCAGATTCTCAATACATTTTTGCTTTCAAATTGACTGATCTTGATACTTGTGTGATGTCTCAGCTTACTTGGACAGTTTTGCCACAAGGTTTAGAACTAGTTTAGAACTAGTCCTCATTTGTTTGGAAATGCTTTGGCTATTGAAAGAATTAAGAGAGTTACACTTAGATAAGAGGACTCTCTTATAGTATGTAGATGATGTATTGATATTCAGCCTCACTAAAGAGTACTCCAGTGAAAACACTATCCAGGTCCTAAATTTTTTGAAGCAGGGATATTGAGTGTCTACCCACAAAGCACAGATCTCTATTCAAGAGGTTAAATATCTAGGATATGTACTCAACTCCTGGAGTCAGGACTTTGGCTTGGGATTGGAAGGAGTCTATACTGGCACTTCAGCCCCCTCTGACTAAAAAGCAGCTGAGAACCTTTTTAGGAATGGCAGGATTCTGTTCAATATGGATTCCCAGGTTTGGTCTCTTAGCAAAACCTCTGGGTTTTGAGGAATGAGGCTTTAAAGGGAACTGACTGTGAGCCTCTAAACTGGGACAGGACCTGCCAACAGGACTTCTTAACCTTAAAGGAAAAATTAGGGACTGCTCCTGCTTTAGGACTGCCAAACTTAGAGAAGCTTTTCATCATCTCACATGGATGAAAGGCAAGGGGCAGCCGTGGAGGTTCTTACTTAAAGATTCGGAAATAATCCTAGGCTTGTGGCTTATTTCTCTAAACAGCTAGACCAGGTGGTGGCTGAATGCCTGAGGTGCTTGAGAGCCATAGCTATCACACTATTGTAGGGGAAGCCAGTAAATTTACCTTAGGACAACAGCTGGAAGTAATGACTCTCATCAGCTACAGTGAATTTTAGAAGCTAAGGGACACCAATGGTTAACATGTAGATGTCTGCTTAGGTATCAAACTCTTTTGCTTGACACCCCAGATGTTATTTTTAAAGTGTGTCAGGTTCTAAATTTCACCCCTTTGCTACCTGATTCTACCCTTCAGGAGAAAGGGCCCCACCCATTCATTCTTGTATTAAAATCATAGAACAGACTTATTCCAGTAGACCTGATCTTAAAGACGAACCCCTGCTTAGCCCCATATTGAATGGTTTACAGACAGAAGTAGCTTTGTCCATGAAGGAAAGAGAAAAGTGGGATATGCTATTGTTACTCAACAAGAAGTTATTGAAGCTAGGACCTTACCTCCCCAGACTTTTGCCTAGAAGGCAGAGCTAATTGTTTTAATTAGAGCTCTCCAATTGGGAACGGACTTGAGAGTCACTATCTTTACTGACCTAAATATGGGGTTTTGGTGCTCCATGCCAATGCAGCTATATGGAAAGAAAGGGGATTACTGACTGTGAAATGTTCCCCTATAAAGCACCATTCTGAAATCTTAGAACTTCTAGAAGTGGTTCAACTCCCCAAATAGCTGCCATTCATGGTAGAGGACACCAAAAGGGGATACTTCCACTGTTAAAGGAAATGCCCTGGCAGATAGGACAGCCAAAACTGTGGCAAAGGGGGAATTGATATCGTAGGCTCCAGTGTTAGTATTAGAGAAGCCAAGCTGCATATGTCAACACCACCTTGTTATACAACTGAAGAAATCAAATGGGCTGAACAAAAGGGCTGGCAAAGGGACCCCTGGGATGGTTAATGGGAGAAAGCAAACTTCTCCTCCCAGGAGCTGAAAAATGGAAGATAATTAAACACTTCTATGACTCATCACACCTGGAACAAGACTCTTTATTTAGGCGCATCTCCTAAATGTTTCTAGGAAAAGCTTTGTTTCAGACAGCAAAGAGGGTTACCAGGGCCTATGAACACTGTGTTCATGATATAATGACCCTGGAAACCACCCTATACTTCCGCCTTTACTCCCACTCATACAATATCAAAAAACATATCCCGGGGAGGACTGACAAATAGATTTCACCCAAATGATGTCCTGCAAGGGACTAAAGTATTTGCTAGTATTTATAGATACTTTTACAGGATGGGTATAGGCTTTTACTACCAGGACAGAAAAGGCATGAGAAGTGTCAAAATTCTTACTTACAGAAATCATCCCATGATTTGGATTACCTACCAAAAAGTTTATAAAGGCATAATGGACCTTTATTTATAGCCAAAGGGACCCAGCAGGTTTCCTCAGTCTTAGGAAATTACCTATCATCTCCACTCCTCCTGGAGGCCCAATCATCAGGTAAGTTAAACAACAACAACAAAATGCCTTAAAAAGGACATTAGCAAAACTTTGTCAAGAGATCTCCGAATACTGGGTTTCTTTTTTACCTATGGCACTCCTACAAAACAGGATGGCCTATCAGGTACAATGAACACTATGCCAGAGATAGGCACAATGAAAACCCCAACTTGAGCATTATATAAGGGTGTGGTCCCCAATCTCCAGGCCATGGACAGGTACTAGTTAGCAGCCTATTAGGGACCAGGCCTCAGACCTCAGCTGCCCTCCACTATCCCACATAAAAATTGTCTTAAGGAATGAGGGGGTGGTGTGCAGCAGGAGGTGAGCTGTGGGGAGCAAACCAAGCTTCACTTGCATCACCACCTAGCTCCACTCACCTCCCCCCCAACTCCCACCCTGTAAAAAAATTGTCTTCCATGAAGCTGGTGCCTGGTGTGAAAAAGTCTGGGGACCACTGATAAAAGGTATCGATGTATCAAAAACACTTGCACCC
The DNA here is from genome assembly GCF_040939455.1 of Microcebus murinus. Taxonomy (NCBI): domain Eukaryota; kingdom Metazoa; phylum Chordata; class Mammalia; order Primates; family Cheirogaleidae; genus Microcebus; species Microcebus murinus. The sequence goes on along the minus strand of NC_134114.1, from coordinate 81,287,883 downwards.
CCTTAATATTTTGAGATAAAAAAAGAAAGAAATGAAAGTTATTTATATTACAAAATAAGTCAAATTAGATAATTATTAATTGAAGATTAGATGATTTCCTAACTAGGACAATTTTAATTCAAAAGCTATAAGAGCTAATCAGCAAATTCGTTAATGTATCTTGTAACAAAATAACTAAACAACAAGCACTACATTCCTACATACCAGGAATTACTAACTAAACAATGTAATTAAAAAAAAGCAATTCACAGTAGTACAAACACTATGCAGCAACAAGGAATAAGGATTGAAAAATGTCCTAGGAAGTGCAATACTAAGGGACAGAAAGATTTGAGTAAATGTAGAATTATATCATATTCCTTAAAGAAAGATTCCTATTTTAAAATGTTAATTTTCTACAAATTAATTTGCAAGTTTAATACTAATCAAAGACCAAATAAGACACCAATAAAATAATTCTAATATTTATCTGGGAATCTAAATTGATGAGATGAATCCTGAAGATTTTGGAAAAAGATAGTGAGGATGACTTGACTTATCAGACATAAAAACATTATAAAATTACAATAAATAAAATAGGATGGCATTGATATAGGAATTATAGCTGATAATGAATGGGGCAAAACAGAAATTTCCACAAATATACCTACAAAGTTAGTATATAATAAATGTGATCGTTCAGATCAGAGTGTTATCATTCAACTTAAAAGACATTGTCTGGTTAATGAAACATGTGCCAACAGATTCTTTACCTAGTTTCAATAATTATTAGCATTTCCCATGTTCCCTTCTGCTTTTTTTTTCCAGTACCATTTGAAAGTAAGTTGTAAATACCATAATATTTCAGTATGTATCTCCTATCAAAAAAGGGACATTCTTCTACATTATCATAATATCCCTTTAATGCCTAAGAAAATTAACAAATAATTATATAACATCATGTAATATGCAGGCCATACTAAAATATCCCCAATTGTATATAATTTTATCAGTTGTTTTATTAGATTATTTCAACCAAGAATATATTGATTTCATTTGGTATTTTTGTTTCTGCAGTCTCTTTAGTTCTAGTTCAGATATCCTACTTTTTTTTCTCCATGACACTGAATTTTTGAAGAGTCTAGGTTAGATGTCTTATACTATAATCCTTTGTTTTAAAGTCAGGTTTATTAAGGTATAATTTATGTAGTGTAAAATTAATCTTTTTTAGTGTATAGTTCTATGTGTTTTTACAAATACATTGCCATAACCACCATTACAATCAAGATAAGGAACATTTCTAACTTCCCACAAAGTTCCTTTCTGCCTATTTGTAGTAAACCCCTCTCCACTCTGCAGGATTCTAGCAACCACTGCTCTATTTTGTGTTCCTACAGCTTTGCCTTTTCAAGGAAGTCATATAAATGAAATCATACAAGAGTTAGCCTTTTGAGTGTAACTTCTTTTATTTAGGGTAATTTGATATTTATCCATTGTGTAGATCTGTGGGCCATGGCCTCTTAGGAACAGGGTTACAAAGCAGGAGTTGAGCAACTGGTCAGCAAGTGAAGCTTCATCTGTATAGAATCACTCCTCATCACTCACATCACCACTTGAGTTCCACCTCCTGTCAGATCAGCTGCGGCATTAGATTCTCATAGGAGCATGAACCCTACTGTAAACTGCACATGTGAGGGATCTAGGTTGTGTGCTCCTTATAAGAATCTAATGCCTGATGATCTGAGGTGGAGCTGAGGCGGTGATGCTAGCGCTGGGGAGCAGCTGCAAATACAGATGATCATTAGCAGAGAGGTTTGACTGCACAGTAAATGTAAGGCGCTTGAATCATCCCCAAACAATCCCCTACCATGACCCAGTCTGTGGAAAAGTTGTCTCCCATGAAACTGGCCCTTGGTGCCAAAAATGTTGGGGACTGCTGGTGTAGGTGTACTTCAACAGTTTGTTTATACATTCACAAGTGGAAAAACTTTGAGTGGTATGCAGGTTTTGACAATTATGAATAAAGCCACTATAAAAATTTGCATATAGGATTTTGTGTAAACATGTTTTCATTTCTCATTGGTAAACAGTTGAGAAGAGATTGGAGAATCATATTGTAACTGTAAATTTAATTTTATAAGAAATCGGCAACATGTTTTCCAAAGTGGTTGTACCATTTTGCATTTCCACCATCAATATATGGAGAGTTTTAGTTGTTCCATATTCTTGCCAACACATGCTATGTTATATCAATCTTTTTAATTTTAGCCATTCTAATAGTTATGTGATAGTATGTCAGTATGGCTTTTAATTTGCATTACCCTAATGAACAATACTGAGCCCTCTGTTCCTAGGGCAGGAAAGGATAGTTTTTAAGCTCTCTCTCCTTTGGCTGAGAAAATAGAATCAACTCCTGATGCTTGTCTCAGTTTACTTAGAGGCTGCCAGGATTTTCCTGACACTTTTACTTATTTGTGCAAATTATAGTTTCACTACCAAAGAGAATGAGTTAGAAATTGTTTGGAATTTCTTGAAAATTATTACACAGCAGATATGAGGAGCTTTATTTCTCTGTCTCCAACCCTCACTCTCTCTTTCACACATTCAAATATATGTGCACCGCACATACTCTAAAAAATGATGGCTTTCCAGGAAATGTATTCCATGCTTATGTTTTATTCCAGAAACTATTATTCTCCCCATTAACCCTTCCTTCAAAGTTTCAAGTAATTATTCTCCAACTTGATCTTAGCAAATATTCCCTCTAATGTGCCTGAAAAGGATTAATTTTCTTCACAGACTATTTCCCAAAACTACATCCTTAAGAGACTATGAAGCATATCTCAATATTGTTCAGGTGTAGACTGGAATAGAAAGGCAGTCAGAAATGAGACATTTTAAGGGTGAGTGGAGGTTGATTGGTAATGAAACTAGATGAAACAGTATGAAATAGGCAATACAGTTTAAAGTAGGTTCTGGGGTTAATTTCCCTTAGAAGCAAAGTTCCTTTGGAAATAACAAAATTTCTTGCAATTCTTGTCACTTTGCAATGATTATGTGCTCCACAAAATTTTTTCTTTTGGTCAAGATTCCTGCACACATTAATGCCCTCATAATTTCCAAAGTAAATTTTCTTCTTTCTCCTTCTTTATTTACAAGGGTGTGTGGAGTAGTAGTGATAGGGAGAATATTATTTATCCTTTTATGGTTGACATGGAAAACTAAACTAATTTTAGAAATAGAGTTCCTCTAGATCCACAGCACATGAAAACAATACCTACCACTATCTGTAGTTGTATTATCCATTGGTAACTCAGCAATGAACACCTTTGATTTGTAGTGCAATAAAGATGCAAATTATTCAAATTGGACCTGATTCATTAATGTTTAGAGATGTAATTTTTACAAATGTTAAATACAATATGGAGTAAATATATTGATTTGTCAGGGAAAATCATAGGCAAACAATGGGACTTGGGAAGAAATCCTGACTCCTTGTGTTCTCCCCCAAGACACGCGCGCACACACACACACACACACACACACACACACACACACACACTTCCAGAGTAAAATTGAAATGAAGATATAAGGCAGTGGGGAAAGGAAAAGGAGCTAGGAATGAGAACATACTACACATGACAGTGGTTCTCAAGCTTTTTGGATCAATTCTTCTGGAGGAAGCAAAAGACCCTAACACCCACATTTAACTCATTGCCATTTTACACTGGCATTGGAAGAAGTGACTCATTATTAATAACAAGTGTTGCTGAACAATCAAATTTAAGGAAATTTTGTTTCCTTCTGCTTTAAAAATTGGGTTAAAGACAATATATTTTTAAATCCCTGTCCCTTATTTTACTTAATGTTTATTAAGTGGGAAATAATGCACCCCAAATAGGATTGATCCATTTGCATCATTACTTACTGTAGGTGTGACTAAACTATACAGAATAAACTAAATTAAAAATTATAAGCAAACAATTTGTATAATTCAAAAGCAAGTAGAACAAAATTGAAATTCAAGGCCACTCTATATAGCACTGGTGCTATGTTGACAAAATGTCCTTCCAGAAAGTTAACGGAGTTTATGTAATTTATGAGGTTAGAGAGAACAGATTCCCAAGTCATTTTTTCCATTGTTTTCACATGTAGGTATGACTCTAGCTTTCTATTTTTAGAGAGGAAAGACTAAAAAAAAAAAAAAAGTCCCTTATCATCCTTCTCTATACCCAAGGAAAATGATCCACTTCATGAGTGGTGACAAAGACCAGTGCCTCATCACTTGGCTCAGGGGGCAACATAAAATAAAAGGTTCAATAATCCAGGGATTACTAAACTCAGCAGTATCAGATAGAAGATCAATGGAGAGGTGAGAGCCACTGGCAGTGGCTCAGATGACTGACCCCTGCATTACCACTCCTGCCACCCTCCTCTGTTGCCCACCTTCCTCAGGAGGGACTATGCATAACTTGAATGGTTCCTTTAATCTCTACAGTTTGTAGATCCTGGTTATGATTGTTTTATCTACAGGTATATGAAAGAGGTTAGTAAGGGGCAACCTGCTCCTCAGATTCAGGGTGGAGCAAACATGTTTAGGGCATATACATTTGGTTGTTATAATAAATTTTCAACACTTGCAGTTGTGAAAGTGGTTTGCCATTTCTGAGTCACTAAAAGTAGTTTTAATCATCTGGCCTTTGGTTTTTGCAAGTATGTAATCATTTAAAAATTATATAAGAAACTCACATTAAATTTCGGAGAAAAACATGAAATGTTAGGGAGACACATGTAACTTAATTCTTTTTTCTGTGGGCACTGTTTCTACTAGTTGAAGAAGAGAAAATACTAATTACAGGATATAGCTGGGCATAGAATTGAGGGAATATAAATGATAGAACATCCTTCTATCTTATTAATTCTGTTTAAGTAAATGAAAAGATAAATATGTCAGTCTTTGGAAAAAATAAACTTGTATCTTTGCCTCAATTATCCCATTAAGTGGAAGAACACTAATTATGTATATATGTATTAATTCCTGGTTAGTTGTTTCCTTTCATGAGCTTGAATTAATCTTTGTAGTTATGGATACTTGTTAAAACTACATCAATTCTTGGTTTCTAGAGGACTGTGTTTGAATACATTTTTTTTTTTTTTTGAGACAGAGTCTCGCTTTGTTGCCTAGGCTAGAGTGAGTGCCGTGGCGTCAGCCTAGCTCACAGCAACCTCCAACTCCTGGGCTCAAGCAATCCTGCTGCCTCAGCCTCCCAAGTAGCTGGGACTACAGGCATGTGCCACCATGCCCGGCTAATTTTTTGTATATATATTAGTTGGCCAATTAGTTTCTTTCTATTTATAGTAGAGACGGGGTCTCGCTCTTGCTCAGGCTGGTTTCGAACTCCTGACCTCGAGCAATCTGCCCACCTTGGCCTCCCAGAGAGCTAGGATTACAGGCGTGAGCCACCGCGCCTGGCCTGAATACATTTTTCATTCCTGCAAAAGCATATCACCAGCAATATAGTGACTTAAAAAATTTATTTATTATTTCATAGTTCTGTAAGTCAGAAGTCCTGGCATGGGCTCAGCTTGGTTCTCTGCTCTGGTTCTCACCAGGCTGAAATCAAGGTGTCAGCTGAGCTGTGCTCCGTTCTGTAGTTCTGGGTCTTCTTCTAAGCTCATGTGGTTGTTGGAAGAATTAAGAATTCTGTAGGACTGAGGACCTGCTTCTTGCTGGCCATCAGCTTGGAGTCACTCTCAATTCCTAGAGGCCACTCACCACACAGTGCTCCTCACAACATGGGAGTTTTCTTCTTCAAGGCTGACAGAAAGGTATCTGCTGCTGCTTTGAATCTTCCTTTCTCCTTGTCTCTGATTTCTAGAGTTTGTTTTCAAGCATTCACATGATCATGTCAGGCTCACCAGGATAATTTGCCTTTAAAATTCAATTGATAAACAAACTTAGGTGCTAGTAATTGGGAAGTATACGAAGTAGGGCTTAATTCTGATGGCGACTATAGTCAATGAATACAGAAACATCATAACTGCAGACTGTGGAAACTGCTGTGAAGAAAATGAACAGGATGGTGTGACAAAGTAACTAGGGAAAATATGTCCTGACAGAAGATGATATCTGCGCTGAGACCTGGACGCTGAGAATGAATAAGTCAAGAGAAAGAATGGTCCAGGCAGCAGATGAACTTTCACATTGTGTCTGAAACAAATCATTCAAGAGTCTAGATTGCCCTCCTGAAAGGAATTCTCTGAAAACCCGTGGTTTTCTCTATCATCTATGGCTTCAAATATTTCAGCAAAAACACAATTCAAGAAAGAATTTAATTTATTGAACACCGGGGGTGCTCCATGATTTCGAGATGTATAAGATAATGTCTTATGCCCTCAGAGTGTCCTTCTAGGCCATCCATTGCATCTACCACAATCAGTGGGATTAACTGCACATGAACTGCGCTCTCCTTGTATCACTGGTGCTGTAGGATGTTTTAGCTATTTAATATTTACCGCAATCATTACCCAAATGCAAATATTAAAGCTTTTTATACAAGAGTGTCTTTTTACATGTAAATGTGAGTCTTAAAGTGAGTGTATTTTATGTTAGCAAATAAGAAAAAAGTTTTTCTTTTAAAAAAATTTTTCTTTTAAAATGTTTCAAAACATTTTAAATAAACTGGCTTTCAGCATGAATCATCAGTATAACTTAAGTCTACCATAGATTGGAATATTATTCAAATATATATTTTATATTATAGAACCCATTGTTTTATCATAATAAATTACACCCTGAAATAAATCATATTAACATATTAGATACAAGTAGCTATTTGGGGGTTTTTCATTTCTTCCCTATCTACCATCTCCTCCCCTCTACCCAGTTCATAAGTAGTTCATTAAATCCTGGAAACTCTACATCAGAAACATATCTCAATCTCACACCTATCTCCTTATCCCTAGTAGGCCTTAATTTATACTTTTAATGCCTCTCCATTAACCTTTTGGACAACCGTACCTAGTATTTCTGCTAAGAGCCTGTTCCTACTCTAGTCCATCTTCTACATAGTAGCCACATTATCTTCCTGAAAACTGAACAAAGTCCCTGTCCTCATGGAGCTTACATTCTAATGAAACAGAAAGTAAAAAACAAAAACAAAAAAGATAAAGATGTATAGAAAAAGCTGGGTAAGAGGCAACAGTAAAGAATGAAATTACATTTGATTATAATAAATGTTAATGCCCCCCAGCTAAAGACCAGCAGAACACAACTATAATCAAACCAAGTTGGGTTTATAAGTAGTTACAAGAAGGCAGCACACCATGAAGAACCATTATAGAACTGGGCTGTGTTAGGTGACTTTGGGGAAGGTTCAAGGTTTTGCTCTGGATTGGATGCTGGCAGAAAACAGAGGTAATTTTATACTTGAATATTTTAATATTCATTATCTTGAAGGCAGGAAGAATGGAGCTAGGCTAAGGTTGTAATTGGCCAAGCAACAGCAGTCACTTATATTAGCCAGAATGGTCATTTTTGTGGTTTGGAGAATGTTCTTTTATGTACTGTGTTCAGACATAATTATGGAGGGGTCTTATTTTTGCCTTGTTAATTATGGTCACAGAGTGTTTATGACTGATGTTGATATTTTGTGAGATTATGTTCAATGGAACACTCAGACCTAGCTGAGAATGCAAAGCCAGTTACCAGTATTACCCAGGACTAGCTAATAGCACACCAGTCCAGCTGTTGGCTGTCCAGTGCTGCTTTTTTACTCTAACAAAGCCATCAACTGCTACAATTGTCTCTGTAATTGTGATTTATAACTCTTACTTATAATTGTTTCCTGAACATTTAGAATATGAATTAGTATTAATATTATTTAGGGTAATGAGTTCCAAAACTTATTACAGCTCTGGTGACAATAGTAGTTGCTTACTTAGTCACTGGTAAAGTATATAAGACTGCTACATGTTGTGGTAAAGAAAGAAAAAGAAGAGTTAGGGATAATCCTAGGACTCAAGGAATTTGCTATTTTTCTGGAGGGATCTGGGGGATGATGATGGTACGTAATGAGAACAAACATGAAAATCTCTTAACTATAAGACACACTTATCATTTGTTAAAAGAGAGGCACAGAGTCCAATAGGTAGACCAGGGACAATCTGCTTGTGGTTGAACAGCTCAGGAATTGGGAGTAAGAAAACTAGTATTGTAAATTTTGGTAATCATTTCAAAAATCTGAGTCTGTTGCTTCATCTCTAAAAACAAGAAATTGGAGTTAGATTTTATGTGTAGTTCTGACAGGTTTGCATGGTGCCAGGCTGTCAGTATGGTGATCACATAGGGAGCTTGTGAAAATCAGGTAGAGATTCTAGGGCCCTAACTCCAGTGAGTGTGAATCTTAAGTTTTTGAGATTCATCCATGTTTTTCTATTGCTGAGTAGTATTTTATTAGATGAATGTATCAGTTTCTTCATCCATTCTTCTACTGATAGACATGTGAGCTGTCTGCAGTTGATGAATGCTGTGAACATTTCCATGAGTCTTTTTGTGGATATACGTTTTTTTTCCCCCCTTGGATAAATACCTAGATGTGGGATTGCTGTGTCATAGGGTAGATGTTATGTTTAACTTATATGAAACTGATAGCTCCACAATTTTTTTTTTAAAGATGGGGTTTCCCTATGCTTCCCAGGCTGCAGTGGAGCAGTAACTATTCACAAGCGCAATCATAGCTCACCATAGCATTGAACTCCTGGGTTCAAGAGACTCTTCTGAGTAGATGAGACTACATGTGCATGCCACTATGTCTGGTTATGACGGGCCCACAATTTTGAAATAGATAAAGTAATGTCTTATAACACTCTTGCCTTTTGCTGAAAGTGCAGCTTAGTAGAGATGGCAAAGGGTCTGTTGTAAGGTCTCAAGCAACCCCTGCCACTCACCAATGGAGCTCTAGGGCCCTGAAAGATACACCTACAGGCAGATGGATGAAAGCTGTGTGGATAATAACTGTAGGTAAATGTTGTTCAGCAGTGAATTTGATAGTGAGTAACAGGTATAAGACTCTTTGACAAATTTTTGTCTCTAGGTTTCCTGGAATTCCGTTTCAGTATGATCACCCTCAGAAAGGGGGATCCCTGAATGTGCAGACTTAAAAATCATTCTGACAGAGACCAATATTAACAAAAGTTTGATGGCATGTTTGAAAGCTGGGTAAGGCTGGCCACTGTAGTGGGAAAATCAATGTAGTTTTAAACAGTGGTCTCCAAGCTGACGGGCCTTGAATCCTGCAGAATTGCTTCCTCAGTCAGCTCTCTCAAGTTATCCTTACTAGCTTTTAAAAACACCCACCACTTCTCTTCCACCCTTCAGCAGATTACCAGGCTCCACTTAAAGAAAAACAGAAATCATCAGAAAGGAACGCTTTCACCTTCCTTCCAGAAACATCCACCTACCTGTATCCTTTACCTTTCTTTTCCTCATTCCTACAATCACAACGAAGAATGCATTCCTAAAGCACTATCCATTCCATCTTCTCTCCCAGTCTCCTCCTTTATACAGGCTCATTCTCATCAGTATTTGCCTCCTCCAATTTCAACCTCTCCACACCAAGTACTGCTCTAGTCACTGCCCTCTTTTGTCTCACTACCTGCAAAGCCTATTTTCTCTTTCTCACCCGGGTCACCGAGGTTTGCCATATAATAGGCATCGCACAATGATGTTTAAAATATAAAGTGGAATCCGAGAGTGCAGACAATAAAGACATCTCCAGCGTGTGGCCTAGATGTTGGAATGACTCACTGGGTTGAGAACCTTTTTGATGTTGATTTTGATGTTTTGATTTTGAAATAAAGTTGTGGAAAGGCAGTTATATGCAACAAGTACGAAAACAAGTGGGGTAACACAACGGGGCCGCACAACTAACCAACCCCTCACAGGACTGGGGTGCGCATCACCCTGGGGGCGCGCATCTGCCATTCCACCAGAGGGGCGGTCTGGGCCCATTTCGGCCCTTCCGGCGGAACCCGCATTGCAGCCCCGAAGGGGCCTCGGTTTCCGAGCCGGGGGTGGTGATGGGGCTGGAAGGTGAGGGGAACAGCCGAACGGCTCCCGGCCAATGGCAGCTCCTGAACTTACACCTCGAGACGTCAGCGCTGCTGTGTAAACGGATGTCACACAGCTGGCTCGGAAGTGTCTCCTCCCGCCTCAGAAAAGGGGCGTGCGTCCAGCGTCCTCTGAGAAACCTCGGACGACAGCAAGGAGGGGCGCGCGCCTCACCTCGCGAGCCCGGTGCCCTCGCCGGCCAGCTTCTTCCCGCAGCCCTACTCTGGCGGTCGTCCCGGGTGAGCAGCCGGGCGCCGGCGTCCCCGCCCCGAGCGCGCCGCCGGCGGCGGCTCCGCCCACTCCCAGAACGGGCCGCGCGCTCCTGCGGCTTCGAGTCGTGTCGCGGGCGCGCGCGCCGCTGGCGGATCCGCAGTTAAAATGGTCCGAGCAGGACCCGGCCTTGCCCCTGTCGCTGCGCTGACTGACTGAGCCGGCAGGCCGGGCCCGGACTGGTCTCGCCTAGCCGGCAGGCTCGCTCGCTCCCTCCCTCGCATCCCCAAAGCTCGCGCCCATCGTTCTCCCGGCTTCCCTGGGCAAAGCATGTAGCCCCCGTCGGGCACCCCGGCGGCCCGCAGCTGACGCCCCCCACCCCCCACCGTCGCGTGTGTGCCCGTGTGTGCGTGTGTGTGCGCAGGGCGGGCGACCCCGCCGCGGGCCAGAGGCCGAGCCAGCGAGCGGCCTGCCCCGCTGCCGGGAGCCCGCCTCTCTGGGCCTCCCTCCATCCCGTCCCGGTCCCCCTCCTTGGGGCCTTCTATATGGGCCACCTTCTCTCGAAGGAGCCGCGTAACCGCCCGAGCCAGAAGAGGCCTCGCTGTTGCAGCTGGTGCCGCCGCCGGCGCCCTCTCCTCAGGCTGCCCCGCCGGACTCCGGCCAAGGCGCCCCCTCAGCCGGCGGCGCCCCGGAGCCGGGACTGCTTCTTCCGCGGGCCCTGCATGCTCTGCTTCATCGTGCACAGCCCCGGCGCGCCCGCCCCCGCCGGCCCAGAGGAGGAGCCGCAGCTCTCGCCGCCGCCGCCGCGGGACGGGGCCTACGCCGCCGCCGCCTCCTCTCAGCACCTGGCGCGGCGCTACGCGGCCCTGGCCGCCGAGGACTGCGCCGCCGCCGCCCGCCGCTTCCTGCTATCCTCGGCCGCCGCCGCCGCTGCCGCCGCTGCCTCGGCTTCGTCGCCCGCCTCCTGCTGCAAAGAGCTGGGGCTGGCCGCGGCCGCCGCCTGGGAGCAGCAGGGCCGAAGCCTCTTCCTGGCCAGCGTGGGGCCCGTGCGCTTCCTGGGGCCGCCCGCCGCTCTGCAGCTCTTCCGGGGGCCGCCGCCGCCGGCCGATCCCCCCACGCCCCCCGAAATGGTGTGCAAGCGGAAGGGGGCCGGGGTCCCCGCCTGCACCCCCTGCAAGCAGCCCCGCTGCGGCGGCGGGGGCTGCGGCGGCGGCGGCGGTGGGGGAGCGCCCGCGGGAGGAGGCGCCTCGCCGCCGCGGCCCCCCGACGCCGGCTGCTGCCAGGGTCCCGAGCAGCCACTCTGCCCCCCGCCCTCCTCTCCCACTTCCGAAGGTGCCCCCACCGAGGCCGGCGGGGACGCGGTCCGAGCCGGGGGCACCGCCCCCTCGTCCGCCCAGCAGCAGCATGAATGCGGCGACGCGGACTGTCCGGAGTCCCCTGAAAACCCCTGCGACTGTCACAGGGAGCTGCCCTCAGAAGCCCCAGACATCAACCAGCTGCCGCCGTCCATCCTGCTCAAGGTGGGTCTGGCGAGAGGCGCAGGGATGCTGGCTTTCCCCCAGCCCCGGCCCCCGCCTCCGAGGTTGTCTCTCTCCTCCCCCTAAGCGCGGAGGAGGGGGGTTCCCTGACAGCCGGGGGACGTCCGAAGGGGAGACTGGGAAGCCAGTGGGGCCTGTGCCTCTGTCCTAGTTTTTGAAGTTGAAAAACTTGGGAATCTGCTGGATGTCTTTTAGTAGTTTGGGTGTGTTAGCCCACAATTCAGGGTTCATGTATTATTAGATTCCCAACTCAATGGTTTAGAAACTGTTGGTAGGTTTCTTTGAAATTTATTTTAAATCAATTTATACCTTGCTCAGAGTATAAGCTTTGCATGTTAGTGTTTGAAAGTCTTCCAACATTACTTTCAGGTTTATTAGCTACTAGTTAATATCAGTAACAATTAACTTTTGTTGAGAGTTTACCATGATCAGGCACTGTGCCAGAACTTTATGTATGTAATATCTCATTTATTCCTCCAGTCAACGCTGTGAGAGAAGTACTGTTAACTTCCTTATTTTATACAAGAAGAAACTGATTTTTTCAGTGCTATGGGCCAGGCTTTACAGTAGTGAGTTAGTCAGATGTGGTCTTTGCTCCTGTGGAGCTAACAGTCTTGTGGGACTTGAAGAGGATGAATGACTTATGCAAGGTCACACAAAGGGCAGGTCTGGGTCTTGAGCTAGGGAATTTAGGCCAGCTCAACTTAAAAACTTTGTTTATGCTGTGTTGTAATGCCTTCCTACATTCTAACCTTACATAAAAGCATACAAATTACCAGAAGTGAAGGACAGATGTATTTTTTGTTGGGTGGGTGAATAGAGGTAGGTGTCCTGTGTCAACTTTGTCATTTTCAACTACTAGGTAGATTTTATGATTTTGTCAATGCTAGCGACAAACTTTGTGATAGTTTGTATTATTATTATCTTAAATTCTTTTTTCCTCATTTTTTCTCTTTTCTTGCACTCCTCCCTATCTGGAACTTAATAAACATAAACCTTTTTCATTGTGGACAATACTTAACACTAGCCATAAATAATCTTGATAAAAATATGGCTACTTTTATTGTTACTAAAGTAACTGTCATCAATTACAATTGTTACTGTCACCAATATACTTTTTGATTAGACTTTTTGCATATTTATAATCCTGTGTGTTTGAATCTGTTTTACTGTAATAGTAATGTTCTTGTAAATAGTGCAGTAAAAGAGGGGGAAAGCTTATTTCTTTCTGTCAAAATGTAATGATTTAACTCTTATGAAGGTGTATTTGCTGGAGGAGTAATTGCCTACTCTTTGTGTGTAGAGCTGCATTTTAGGGCAGAGGGAACTTTCTCCAGTCCTTTACATCAGTGGATGACATGAATAATTATCAACAGTGTAGACGTATAGAGATTTGATTTCTGTCTTCTTCTTTGGCAAGTAAAACCATTTAAAAACGAATTGAAACCCAGATACTTTCTACTTAAACCATTATTTCATGAGGTAAAGGATATTTTAATACCAAAAAAAAAAAAGTACACAATCTCATAATAAAGAGAACCCCTATAGAATAAATTTATTCTATCTACTCTGTTTTTTTTTTTTTTACATTTTTGTTGTGGATTGTTGAAAACTTGGTCTAAGTGACATTTGGGGATTGCCCATGAACATGCCTTGTTGTGTGTATTTGGACATGTTATGTAGATTTCCATTCCTTGTATTAGAAATTCTAATAAAGATTGTCTTAGTCTCTTAGTCCTAGTGGTATTCAGCACAAAGTGGGTTGTACTGTCTGAGATGAATTGAAATAGAGATTATTCAGTGTCTGCCAACTCCCACTTTTGGGGAGCAGAGGCTCTGTGGATTCGTATCTTGTTCCTTGTTCTCTTTCCTCCCCTATGTGCAGTGCCTGGCATGTAGTAGCATTCAGTAAATATTTATGAAGAAATGAATGATCAGGTGTTTAGAGTTTAGGCTGAGACTCAAGGTGAATATGCCATATCACTAAGAAAAGTTTCTAAGGAATGTTCATATTCTGACTCAAGGTACTGTTTGAATCACAGTAGAACCATGTGATGGTGAAAGGGTTCTGGCTTTGCTTCTGGTAAGGACTGGAGGCGTTTGGCTTGGAGAAGAGAAGACTTAGGGGAGCTATGACAATTTTTTTCCTAGTATTATATTAGAAGAGTTGTTGCATAGGAAGGCACGAGTCCACATCCCCATTGGAAAAACATTCTTAGAAAGTATGCCCTGCTCCCCTTATGGATCAATAGCATTTTCTTTTGTACTAGCAAGTTACTATAGTTGTAAAACAAAACAAAACAAAACAATGGAAAGAATTTTGGAAAGAAATGTGAAGAAATGTGATTTGAAGGATGTTTTTGGTGAAAGCTACCATACTTGCCCAATTCTTTTAAGGTATGGCAGAAAAGAAAAACTAAACTCTATGTTACTTCCTTCACAGGCCAGTTCTGGCTCAATATCAACAAGTTTGTCTTTTATTTTACTTTTATATGAGTAATAAATATTACTTGCTTTGAAATATCCCCAAAATGCAGGTAGCTGCACATGCCTATAGTCCCAGCTACTTGGGGGTTGAGGTGGGAGGGTTACTTGAGCCCACAAGTTCGAGGTCAGCCTAGAACATAGCAAGACCCTATCTCTGAAAAAAAAAAAAGGCAGGGGGCAGGTAAAGTCAAAATTTGCCTTGTTTCAGCCCTACTCTCCTGTCTAATTTCATTCCCAGAGGTAACTAACCACTATTACTAGTTTAGATTTTTGTTTTCTAGACCTGTGTTGTCCAGTACCTTGGCCAGTAGCCACATATATTTAAATTCAAAGTAGTTAAAATGAAATAAAATTTAAAATTCAGTTTTTCAGTCATAATAGCCACTTGTCAGAATTTATAGTCACATGTAGTTGGTGGCTACCATACTAGACTGTGCAGATCTAGAACATTTCTGTCATTATAGAAAGCATTATGTAAGCCTTCATAGCTTTTTTCATAAATGGCATTAAGATGTACATGTTCTGAAACTTTTAAAAAAAGCTTGTTAATATGGTTTTGGAGGTCTTTCCTTATTAGTGAGTGTATAGTTTCCTTCACTCTTTAACTGCTGCATAGTATCCCATGGTATTATATATTATACTGTATTGTATTTATTTAATAATGGGTGTTTCCAATTTTTTACTACAAACAGTGCTTATAGATGTTTCCTATGCACATGTGGTCATTACTGGAAATCATAATTATGTAACTTCAGAATAGGAAGAGACTTTTGAAGTTATTTAGTCACTCCCTCCCTTTTATTCATGAAGAAACAAGCCTGGAGAAATGATATGGTTTACCCCAAGACATTTTAGTGAATGGCAGACCCTGGGCTGGATCTCAGCTCAGTCCTTCCAGGTACAGAGATCTTTTTCAGGTATCATTGTTTAAGTGGGCCTGAATAATCTCTCAGGGATTTTATGAAAGGGATTACTGAATTGTGGGGGATTTACATCAGATGACTTCTAAACCACCATGAATTAGAGCCCAATTTTATATTTGGGTCTGTAGGGTTGAGTAGTGATCTTTAAATGTAAGAAATTGAGAAGCAGAGTCTGGCTTTTAAAAGCCAACTCTGGGAGTAGCATTTTCTCAAGTACTTAAACCTATTACAGTATGTCTTTGGTTAATGGATTGTTTTGGAGCAAATAGGCTAGTTTCAACCTTTGCTACCTGTTGCCTTTATAACTAGGCAATTCTGCCTACTGATATAGCATAATTAGATTTTTATATGATGGAACCATTATGTAAGAATTTTACCAAATGGTAGCAGTGGAATACTTTTCTTTAAGTAGTTACTATTTGAATAATTGGTTATCTTGAGATCTATAATTAAATATTAGAGACTTTGCGTGCTATATGTTTAGCTTGCTGTCTATCAGCAGACCTATTTCTTTCCAGAAGAGACTAGGAGAGAGATCCAAAATCCATCACCACCATTAGAAAACCACTTCATAATGCATCCACCCCTGTTACTGTCAATGCATATTAAATCTTTATTTTTATAGATTAATCATCAACAGGTTGTTTTAGTGGTCAAGGCAGAGTTTTGTGAGTTTAAATGTGCTTTGAAGTAAACCTTATTTATTTACCTGATCTATTTTTTCCAGATATGAAGCAGGGATGAAAGCACATGGAAATGGGAGTAAAAGAAGAAAAGTAATACCTCTCTTTAAAGCTTTGAGTGTAGATTAGTAGTGGGTGGGAGGAATTAAATTATATATATCATTTCATGAGTGCTTGATTTAAGGTACCAGTTACCAGATTATGGAAGGAATGTCTGTGGAGTTCTAGGGATGGTTTTACTCAGTGCTGAAATGGAATGTCCTTAGGAAGTCAGGTTCACTATTTTTCTTTGCTGGATTATGCCAGGTAGTCTTGATTAACCTAATTAGGATACCCAAAAGTGAGATTTATTTTCTTATTAAGAAGTCTGTAAGTTTTGATGCTTTGTAGTGAATAGCTGTCAAGGGGGTAACCTTGAGACTTTGTTAATTTGGGGTACCAGGTTGTATAAATGATAGGGAAAGGAAGGGATGATAAATGAAGGCAAATATGGAAGCATTTTACTTTAGCATAAAAATTATTTAGCTTTGGCTAAATATCATATTTTATGCTTATCACCCACTTATTAGATTCCTTTTCACTTGGATAAACAAAACTAATCTAGATCCATCTGGATTAATCAATGATCTATGGTTTATAAAAGTCATATCACTCTTACAGAAAAGAAAACTGACATTCAAAGAACATACTTGCCAAAGTTAGACATGTTTCAAACAACGTGCTGCTTGGTTCTAAGGACCATGCTCAACATGTCGTTTGTTAATTCACTAGTTAGCTCTTTAAGACCACATAATCCTTTAACCTTAAACAAATGATCTGATCTCCCTAAGTTTATTTTCTCACCTATAACACAAGGAAGATGGGCGTAAAAATACCCAGGTATGGCTACATGAAGAGTTTAGTGAATCCTGTTAAAAAAAACAAACGAGTATTAAAAGTAAAATTGCCCAAAACTATTTGGACTCTGGAAATCAACCAAAAACAAACAAAAACTATGAGACATTAATTCTTAGGAAAACTTTTAGAGCTTCAGATAAAAATAGTAGAGATCTACAGCATTCTTGCATGGGCCCCTACTGTGACCTCCTGCCCCAGCACATTTGACAAAAATTGTAGTTTGGAAAACTAGCAGTTTTGCTTCCAAAGTGCTGACTGAATTTGGGGCAATGAGTAGAAACCTTTGTCAACTAAAAGTGGTGAATTTAGGAAAAAACCAAAGAAAAACCACGTATTTGCTAGTCTTAGGTTGTGGTACCAGTTGGGTCGAGTGAGACACTAGCCTTAAATTAAACAGGCATACCCTGGACATTAAAGAAGGGATAATGTCTCCATACATCCTGGCTTATTGTGGAACTATGTACATGTGCAGGGGAGACCTGAGAGTGTCCAGTAGAAAGCAAGAGCCAACGCAGATTTGAGAATTGGCTAAGCCTTGAATGTGCTCTTCTTAACCCCCACACAGATTGAAGAGCAGGCTGACATCTCTTTGTGCATATCTTTGCCATCTAACTAGATGAAAACTAAACTATACAGACATGGGGTGACTTCCCTAGAAAGCTAGCCTGAAAAATATAAAATATAAATTAAAACCTGAGCAGAGATATCCATACTGTAGGGAACCTAGGTTCTATGTTTAAAAAAAAAAAAAAAAACTCAGAAAAATTAAATTCTGCAGTTGCTACAATGTGTTATCTAAAATGTTTAGTTTTTAACAAAAAATTTTGAGACACCTTAAAAGACAAAAATATGTCCCATACTGAGGGAAAAAGACAGCAGTCAATAGAAAGTGACTGAGTGGGCCCATATATTAGATTTAGCAGACTTAAAATTGCTGTTATAAACATGTTAAAAGAATGAAAGGACACATTATTCAAGTAGTTACATGAGAATATGGTGACATTGACCCAGCAAATGGGAAATCTCAATAAAGAAATAGAGCCTATAAAAAACTGTCTTATTCTTTTCAATGCTATTATAAATGGAAGTACTTTCTTAATTTCATCATCAGATTATTCATTGCTAGTCTGTGAAAATGGTTATTCTAAAATTTATTTTCGTGTTTATTCTCTAGAATTTTCTGAATATAAGATCATGACATCTGTGAATAGAGAATGTTTTAATTCCGACTTTTCAATCTGGGTGACTTTTATTTCTGTTCCTTGCCTAATTGCCTGGGCCAGAATCTCCAGTAGTGTTGC
The DNA here is from genome assembly GCF_040939455.1 of Microcebus murinus. Taxonomy (NCBI): domain Eukaryota; kingdom Metazoa; phylum Chordata; class Mammalia; order Primates; family Cheirogaleidae; genus Microcebus; species Microcebus murinus. Next base: position 81,269,754 of record NC_134114.1, on the reverse strand, counting down.
ATGTAAGGAATGAAAGCAGACATCCTTGTTTTATTCCTGATCTCAGGGGAAAAACTTGCAGTCTTTTGTCATGAAGTATGATATTACCTGGGTATTTTTCACAAGTGCTGTTTTTTCAGGTTGAGGAAGTACTATTTTATTTCTAGGTTCATGAGTGTTTTAATCAAGAAAGTGTGTTGAATTTTGTCAAATGCTTTTTCCTGCATCAATTGATAGGATCATTTTTTTTACCTTTATAAAGTTGGTGTGTTATATGCATTTTTTTCACATATTGAACCTTCCTTATATTCCTGGGGTAAATCCCAATTGGTTATGGTGTATAATGCTTTCAGTATACTTCTGGATTTAGTTTGCTAGTATTTTGTTGAAGATTTTTGCATCTGTATTGATAAGGGACATTAATCTGTGGGATTTTTTTGTGTGTGATTTCTTTGTCTGGCTTTGGTATCAGGAGTTAGGAAATGTTCTTTTGTCTTCCTAATTTTTTTGGAAGAATTTAAGATGGATTGGTGTTAATTCTTCTTAAGACACATCACCAATAAGGTCATCTAGTTATTTGTTGGAAGTATTTTGATTACTGATCCCGTCTTTTTACTTGCTATATGCCTATTCACATTTTCCATTTCTTTTGAGTCAGTTTTTATAGTTTGTATTCTAGAAATTTGTCATCTGTTTCATCAATTTGTTGGCATACAGTTGCTCATAGTAGTCTTTTATAATTCTGTTTTTATAAGGCCGGTAGTAATGTCCCTGTTTTCATTCGTGATATTGATAATTTGAGGCTTGTCTCTTTATTCTTCTTCTAGCCAAAGGTATGCCAATGTTGTTGACCTTTTCAAAGAACTAACTTTTGGTTTTATTAATTCTATTTTTATCTGGTCTCATTTTTATTTTCTTTCTTCTTTTTGGTTTGTGTTGAACTTTTTTTTTTTTTTTTAGTAGTTTCTTAAAGTTGAAGTTTAGGTTATCAATTTGAGATCTTTCTTTTTTTTTGTAATGTAGTTGTTTACATCTATATCCCATAGATTTTACTAAGTGTTTTTGTTTTCATTCATCTCAAAGTATTTTCTATTCCTTATGATTTCTTCTTACTCATTGATTGTATAAGTGTGTTGTTTAGTTTCCACTTAGTTGTGAAATTCCCAGATTTCTTTCCATTATTGATCTCTAATTTCATTTTATTGTCATTGGAAAAGATACTTTGTATGATTTCAATCTTTTAAAAATTATTGAGACTTAATTTGTGGCCCATTATATGGTCTGTCCTTGAGAATGTTCCATATGTACTTCAGTAGAATGTGTATTCTGTTATGTGGAGTGTTCATAGATGTCTGGTAGGCCTGGTTGGGCTTAAGTTTTGTTTAAGTCTTCAGTTTCCTTGTTTATCTTTTGTCTGGTTGTTCTATCCATTATTGTAAGTGGGGTGTTGAAGACTCCAAGAATTATTGTAGAACTGTTTATTTTTTTCCCTTCAATTTGTAAGTGGGGTGTTGATGACTCCAAGAATTATTATAGAACTGTTTATTTTTTTCCCTTCCATTCTGTCAGTTTTGCTTTATGTATTTTGGGACTCTGTAGCTAGGTGTATACATATAATTATTATATCTTTTTGAAAAATTGACCTGTTTTATCATTGTATAATTTTTTTGGTCTTTTGTAACACTTTTTTTTTTTTTTTTTTTTTTTTTTTTTTTTTTTTTTTTTTTTTTTTTTGAGACAGAGTCTCGCTTTGTTGCCCAGGCTAGAGTGAGTGCCGTGGCGTCAGCCTAGCTCACAGCAACCTCAAACTCCTGGGCTCAAGTGATCCTTCTGCCTCAGCCTCCCGGGTAGCTGGGACTACAGGCATGCACCACCATGCCCGGCTAATTTTTTTTTATATATATATCAGTTGGCCAATTAATTTCTTTCTATTTATAGTAGAGACGGGGTCTCGCTCTTGCTCAGGCTGGTTTTGAACTCCTGACCTTGAGCAATCCGCCCGCCTCGGCCTCCCAAGAGCTAGGATTACAGGCGTGAGCCACAGCGCCCGGCCTGTAACACTTTTGTCTTAATGTCTTTTGTAACACTTTTGTCTATTTTGCCTGACATTAATGTAGATATTCCAGCTCTCTTTTGGTTGATATTTTCCCTTCCCTCCCCTCCCCTCCCCTCCGCTCTCTCCTCTGTATCTGCTAGTGAGTACATCCTTTTACTTTCAACCTGCATGTATCTTTGGATCTAAAGTGAATCTCTTGTAGATAGCATATATTTAGATTATGATTTTTTATTCCATTTTGTCATTCTTTGATTCTTAATTGGAGAGTTTAGTCCATTTACGTTTGACATAATTACTGATAAGGAAAGACTGATACCATTTTGTTATTTTTTTCTATATCATATATTTTTTGTTCATTAATTCCTTTAGTGCTGTTCTTTGTGTCAGATATTTTCCAGTGTAACATTTTTATTCCTTTCTCATATAAACATATAATTCTCATATTTTATATTATATATAGTATGGAAAAAATAACTACATATGTATATGTTAGTATTTGCCCTCGGAGTTATAATTTTCACCATATTTTATAACTATCTAGTTTGAATTAATACCATTTCGGTTTCAGTGGTATACAAAAACTTTGCTCCTATATTTATGTTGTTATTGACACAAATTACACCTTTATGTGTTTTGTGCCAATCAACATATATTTGTAATCATTGTTTTATTTAAGTTGTCTTTTATGTTATAGGAAATAGGAGGGCTTACAAACCAAAAGTACATTAATATTTTTTTTTTTTTTTTTTTTTGAGACAGAGTCTCACTTTGTTGTCCAGGCTAGAGTGAGTGCCGTGGCGTCAGCCTAGCTCACAGCAACCTCAAACTCCTGGGCTTGAGTGATCCTTCTGCCTCAGCCTCCCGAGTAGCTGGGACTACAGGCATGTGCCACCATGCCCAGCTAATTTTTTATATATATATCAGTTGGCCAATTAATTTCTTTCTATTTATAGTAGAGACGGGGTCTCGCTCTTGCTCAGGCTGGTTTTGAACTCCTGACCTTGAGCAATCCGCCCGCCTCGGCCTCCCAAGAGCTAGGATTACAGGCGTGAGCCACAGCGCCCGGCCAGTACATTAATATTGACTTTAAGATTTACTGATGTAAATACCTACCTTTACTGACGTTCTTTATTTCTTCATGTGATTTCAAGTTACTATCTGGTGCCTTTACATTTCAGCCTTAAGGGGACTTCCTTTAGCAATTTTTTTAGGGTAGGTCTACTAGTGACAAACTTCTTGTTTTTATAAATCTGGAAATATCTTAATTTTGCTTTATTTTTGAAGGATAATTTTACCAGATTTAGAATTCTCGGTTGACAGTTTTTGTTTTCTTTCAGCACTTCAAATATGCCATCCCATTGTCCTTTGGCCTCCATGGTTTCCAAAGAAAAATCGGTTGTTGATGTTACTTAGGGTCCTTAGTTGCATTTTTTCCTCCTAAGTTACTTTTCTCATGCTGTTTTCAAGGTTCTTTGTTTTTCTACAATTTGTTTATGATGTAGCTTGGTGTGGATCCCTTTGCATTAATCCTACTTGGCGTTCATTGAGCTTATGAGTTAGATTCATGTCTTTCATCAAATTTGGGAAGTATTAGCCATTAATTCTTCAAATATTCTGTCTACCTCTTTCACTCTCTCCTACTTTGGTTATTCTTATTATGTCTATGTTAGCATGTCTCATGATATTTTACAGGTATTTTAAGCTCTTTTCATTTTCCTTCATTCTTATTTTTTTGTTTCTCACACTCAGTAATTTCAATTGCTCTATCTTCAAGTTTGCTTATTCTTTTTTGTTATGGAGTTTGAGGGATGCTAATGCAGAACAAGGAGAGAGGTGTGACCACAAGTGACGGTAACGTACAACAAGCTTAATTGGGTGGCTCTTGGACAGGCTTACATGAGAGGAAAAGTTCTTTACTGTATGAGACTATACAGAAGCTTAGAGCAAGGGGGACACCATTCAGAAGGGGGGGAGGGCAAGGAAACTCCTGAGGAAAAGGGAAGTTCGAAGGGGGGCTTACCTATCCAGTTGTTGTAACTCAGCAGCATGCTAGTGAGTCTCTGGATCAGAGAACTCCAAAGACAGCTGTAGCTTGAGGTCTTACAACTAACTTTAAGGTCTTGTCTCATTAGGTAACAGCTGTCAGGTGAGGATTTGCAGGGTATGCAAAGCAGGCAAGCTCTAAATGGCTAAAGATAATTTGATATGTAAAAATTTAACTTTGGCACTAGTGGGCTTTTTTGAGCTAATGAGTCTCATCCTGCAGTGAAAAAATAACCTAGGGGCTAATACACAGAGACCATCTTTGGCTCATTTATATAACACTTCTGCTTGTTCTAATCTTCTATTGAATTCTTATAGTGAATTTTTTATTTCAATTATTATATGATTTAATTCCAGAATTTTTATTTGATTTGTTTCCATAATTTCTACATTTTATTAATATTCTCTATTTGGTGAGACATCTCTACTTGATTCTTGTGGTTTCCTTTAGTTCTTTGTACATGGTTTCTTTGAGGTCTTTGAGAATGTCTTAAATAGTCAATTTATTGTCTGTGTCTAGTAAGTTTAATGTATGGGCTTCCACATGGACAGTTTCTATTAATTTATGTTTTTCTTGTGAATAGACCAGCAAACTTTAGCCCTGTGTATTCCATATCTTCTGCCAGTTTTTGTAAATAAAATTTTATTGGCATAGAGCCATGCACATTTATTTATGTACTGTCAGCGGTTGACCTCAATTCCAAGCTAGGTGATAAAAGGAAAAATAAAACAAGGTTACCATGGTACATTTGCCAAAGCTATGAAACCAGCATTGGTACATTACTATTAATTAAATTTTAATCTTTATTTGGATTTCACCAGTCTTTCTGTTAATGCCCTTTTCTGTCCCAGGGCATCATGTCCAACATGATTACATTAATTATCATTTCTCATTAGTCTCCTCTGGACTGTGTTAGTTTATCAGTATTTCCTTGTTTTTCATGACCTTGAATTTTTTGAGGAGTTCTGATCGGGTATTTTGTGGAATGTCCACAAAATAATGTGGAATGTCCACATTTGCCATATGTGTTTTTCTCAGGATTAGATTGGGGCTATGAGTTTCTAGGAAAAGATGCTAGAGGAGTAAAGTACCTTTCTCACAATTTACATTTCCTTATAATTTTTCATTTTTTCTTAAGTCACATATAAAAAGTTTACATGGTTCTAAGGTCAAATTATAAAACTTCAGAGTAATCTCTTTGATCACTCTCCATTTCCTAGTATTTTGTTCCCTTTCCCTTAAAGGTAAGTATTTTTAAAAATTACTTTTTGGCTTATCCTTCCAACCTTTTTTAAAACAAATAATAGCTAACACACACACACACACACACACACACACACACACACACACGGTATCTGCCTGTTCTCTTCCCATCTTCTTACATAAAACCTAATATGAGTCCATATTCTTAGTTCCTTTGTTATACTTTCTCTTTAGGGTGGTCTCTTTTAACAACTTTTTCAGTCATGGCCACTTGTATTCAAGATGATTTTCTTTTTAAAAAGTTATTTTTTTCTAACAAAACCTTTTCCTATGCTTTGAAAATGTTCAGCATATATTTTATGGCTCCTTTTTTCTTCACAGATATTTTCCAATTTGTCCCTGGATGAGCGGTGCCTTTCTGCATCATTGGTTTGCAAGTACTGGCGTGACCTTTGTTTAGATTTCCAGTTTTGGAAGCAGCTGGATCTTAGTAGTCGTCAACAGGTATGGGATCTAATTCTAAGAAACACTCAAGTTAACCTACTCAGTTAAAAAATATCTTTATCCTTCTTCAGAAATCTCCTCTATGTTATTTTTCAAGATAGTTTAAATAATTATAATCTACAGTTTTGTGCTTTTGTAATTTTTTTGTGTGTGTATGCAAGTTAAAGCTATGTTCTCATGGTGAACAAGATAGTTATTAGTATAGAGTGGCAATTTTGGGTTGCCTTTTAATCCTTTTTGTCTTAGTCATTTTTGTTTTCTCCTTTTTTTATTACCTTTAAAAAAAGTTATTAAACCCTTTTCTTTTGTGGGGGTGGTCAGATCACGAATATTAGTTTAATAGTAGAAACTGATGGCAGACATTTATATAACACTGCCTCTGTGCTGTGTACTGTTTCTGAGGACTTTATACATATTAATTCATTTGATCCTCCCAGCAACTCTATGAGTAGATATTATTTTCTTTGTTTTACAAATGAAGAAATGGAAGTAAAATGAGCTAAGATAACTTTTCTTTAAAACTTTCCTTTTGGTGGATTTTCTAATCCTCTCCATTGCTCAGCTGCCTAATATGTCTATATGGTGGCATACATTAGGAAAAAGACAAGAGTTTATAGTACTTACTACAAACAGTTTGTTGAACTTGTTAGATTCATCCTTTAAAATTTGGTAGTCAGTATTTGGCATTAGAAATATGTATAAATATCCAGTAAGAATAGGATTTTATTGAAGTACTAAACCTGCTCTAAATCTTTCCATTTTATATTACCAGTGGTGTGCACAACTGGCTTTCAAAAAAAAAAAAAAAAAAAAAACGGCCTGAATGGTTATATTTGCCAATTTCTATGGTATAAATACTCCCATCCCCATCATGGCTAATTCAAGCTGCACATGTTATGCCACTGAATGCCGATTTGGAAAGAGATGCATACCATAAGCTCTTGTTAGTTGAAAAGAGCCAGCTCCAACACACCACTGGTAGTATGTGTTTGTGTGTGTATAACAAACACACTTTAAACAAACTAAGCAAGTTCCAGAGCATTTGTGTATAAATTATTTCTCTTTCTATTTTTCTGCCTCCTTGATAAGAAGTTAAAACAATTGCAGAATTAATTATTTACTTACTTGGGTTCATGAAATTTGTGTCCAAGGAGAATGATGATAATTTAGTTGTGGCTAATAGAGTAGAGAGAAGGTTAAGTATGAAGTAATCCATTGGCTCATTACTTCATTACTCTTGGATGTCTGAGCTATTTATTATGAACTCTGACTAAGAATAGCTTTCCCCCTCTGCTGGTAATAAGGTCTGGATATGAAAAAAATATAAATTAAAGGGAGAGATATGTCAGAGGTTTAGGTTTTCAGGGAACTGTCTATGTTTATGCTTTCCCAAGAAACATAAACAAAGATAGTTTCATCTTTGTTACTTACTCCTAGTGCTGCTCAATACTCTAGTTCTTTCCTCTAGTTCTTTCCTTTTCTTTGCTTTTTATTCTAAATTTCAAGTACATTTCTCTCTCCACAATTTTTACCCAAAGGATTTGAATAATGTCCTTTTTGGAATTGTGGTGATTGGGCAGGGAACATGTAGAGGCTGATTTTTTTTTTTAAATTTACATGGTCATATGAGTTTTTTTTTTTTTTTCCTTTTTTGTTTTTTTGAGACAGAGTCTCACTTTGTTGCCCAGGCTAGAGTGAGTGCTGTGGCGTCAGCCTAGCTCACAGCAACCTCAAACTCCTGGCTCAAGCAATCCTCCTGCCTTAGCTTCCCAAGTAGCTGGGACTACAGGCATTCGCCACCATGCCCGGCTAATTTTTTGTATATATATTAGTTGGCCAATTAATTTCTTTCTATTTATAGTAGAGATGGGGTCTCACTCTTGCTCAGGTTGGTTTTGAAGTCCTGACCTCGAGCAATCCTCCCGCCTCGGCCTCCCAGAGAGCTAGGATTACAGGCGTGAGCCACCGTGCCTGGCCGGTCGTATGAGTTTTTCACAAGGTGATTTTGAAGCCTACTTTTATATTTAGCATTGAGTCTTCTGAGAAAATTTTTTGACATGGGCATTTCTATACAGTCTTTGGTGTTTTGATATATAAAATGACATATTTTCTAAGCTATGAATTAGTTACATGTGAGGTAGCATCTTGATAGAAGTAGTAAAACAATCAAAATTTATGTACTGTGGTATCATCTGATATGAAGTGTAAAAAGTCAAGATTCATATATCATGATAACTGATGTACGCTGTTTTCTTGTGTTAAAAATAGGGAATAAAGCATTTAAAATCTCTATATAGTTTTGTTTGTCATTTTACCACACTAACAACTAATTCTCCAACACTCCTTGGTGTCCAACACTTCAATTCAATTCTGACACTAATTCTCAGAGTTAGCACAGACCCCACAGGTTAAGGGCTCAGTCTCACAAGACTGTACCCACTTTGGCTGTCAGTTGCAAGTTCCAGGAGCCACCCATACTTCTGACTGATCAGCTATAAATTCTGGAGTTCCCCTAGTCTACTTAGTTATCATAATTAGCTATAACTATTCACAGAACTCAGGAAAATATAATACTTACATTTATGGGCTTATTATAAAGCTCAGGCCCAGCCAAATGGAAGAGATGCCTAGGGCAAGGTGTAGTATGTGCCACCCTCCCAGTACTTTGATGTGTTTATCAATTGAATCTCCTTGTTCAAGAGTTTTTATTGGCCGGGCGCGGTGGCTCACGCCTGTAATCCTAGCTCTCTGGGAGGCCGAGGCGGGCGGATTGCTCAAGGTCAGGAGTTCGAAACCAGCCTGAGCAAGAGCGAGACCCCGTCTCTACTATAAATAGAAAGAAATTAATTGGCCAACTAATATATACAAAAAATTAGCCGGGCATGGTGGCACATGCCTGTAGTCCCAGCTACTTGGGAGGCTGAGGCAGGAGGATTGCTTGAGCCAGGAGTTTGAGGTTGCTGTGAGCTAGGCTGACGCCACGGCACTCACTCTAGCCTGAGCAACAAAGCGAGACTCTGTCTCAAAAAAAAAAAAGAGTTTTTATTATATAACCCAATCTCTAGCCTTTCACTCCTCCCTGTAGGTTGGAAGTGGGACTGAAAGTTACCATCCTCTGATCATGTGTTTAGTCTTTCTCATAGCCTCCATCCTGAAGCTATATAGGGGGCCCACTCTGAGTCACCTCATTAGTATAAACCCAGGTGTAGTCAAAAGGGACTTGTTATGAATAATAAAAGACATTATCACCCAGGATATTCCAAGGGTTTTAGAAGCTCTAAGAACTGGGTAAAAAGATCAAATATATTTTTTAATATACCACAATTCTTGTTATGCTTTAATACTAAGAATGTTTTTCTTTTGATTGTGTTTTTCATTCTATAATCCAATTATTATTTATTGGGGGAAAATTCGGCAAAATAACAGGAAGTAAGTTATTACTTTTAACAAATGTTTAAATTTATTGCTTATTTTTCTCTCATAGGTCACTGATGAATTATTGGAAAAAATTGCATCAAGAAGTCAGAATATAATTGAAATCAACATTTCTGATTGTCGCAGTATGTCTGATACTGGCGTATGTGTTTTAGCATTTAAGTGTCCTGGACTTCTTAGATATACAGCCTACAGGTGTAAACAACTTTCTGACACCTCTATTATTGCGGTTGCCTCTCACTGCCCTTTACTTCAGAAAGTACATGTAGGCAACCAGGACAAACTTACTGATGAAGGACTCAAACAGGTAAATTTTAGCATTATGGAATGCTTTTAGTTATATTAATTCAAAATGTTTTCTTACAATAACACTTTATAAGGTTATATTAAAAATAATGCTCAGGGACCAAAGTAAGTCATCTTTCTTATGGACCAGTGCATATTTGTTTAGGTTAGTGAACTGGAGTGTCATGGTTATAATCAGTAAATTAGCTTTGTTGTGTTTTGTCGTGAAAACCCGAACTTTTGTGACCAGCTATTTTATTAATTTATGCTTTTGCAACTTAAATTTTATAACAAATTTGCTTTATGTAATATATGTAATAGTTCACAGTTTGGGTCAGCATGAGGTTTTAAAAATTAACATATATATTTATTTATTTCAGCATATTATAGGGGCACAAAGGTTACATATATTTCCTTTGTCCCATCTGAGTCAGAGATTCAAGTATGTCCATCCCCCAGACTGTGTGCACCGTACGCATTAGGTGTGAATATGCCCATCCCCTCCACCCCCCTCCCATCTGCTTAACACCTGATGAATGTTACTAAACAGACTGGAGAGAGCTTTTTTTTCTTTCAAAATATTACAGGGGTACAAATGTTGAGGTTACCTATGCTGCCTTTGCACCTCCCAAGTCAGAGCTACAAGCATACCCATCCCCAGACAGTACATACTATACTCATTAGGTGTGAATTTACACATCTCCTTCTCCTCCCGTACCCTCCTGTCCCCTCCCATTCATGTAGGTAACACGCAGTGAATGTTACCTACATATGTGCACATAAGTATTGATCAGTGAATACTAATTTGATGGTACATGTGATACTTGTTTTTCCATTCTTGTGATACTTCACTTAGTGGAATAGGCTCCAGCTTTATCCAGGATAATACAAGAGGTACTAGATCACCATTGTTTTTTGTGGTTGACTAGAACTCCATGGTATACATGTACCACATTTTATTAATCTACTCATGTATTGATGGGCACTTGGATTGTTTCCATATCTTTGCAATTGTGAATTGTGCTGCTATAAACATTCGAGTGCAGATGTCTATTTTATAGAATGTCTTTTTTACTTCGGGTAGAAGCCCAGTAATGGGATTGCTGGATCAAATGGTAGACCTACTTGAAGCTCTTTCTGGTATCTCCATTATTACTTTCCACAGAGGTTGTACTAATTTGCAGTCCCACTAACAGTGTATGAGTGTTCCTGTCTCTCCAGATCCATACCAACATTTTATTGTTTTGGGACTTTTTGATAAAAGCCATTCTCACTGGAGTTAACTGATATCTCATTGTGGTTTTGATTTGCATCTCCCTGATAATTAGAAATGTTGAGAGCATTTCTTCATATGTTTCTTGGCTGTTATTCTGTCTTCTTTTGAAAAGTTTCTGTTAATGTCCTTTGCCCATTTATTAATGGGGTTGTTTGAATTTTTTCTTGCTGATTTTCCTGAGTTCTATATAAATTCTAGTTATCAGCCTTTTATCAAATCTGTAACATGCGAATATTTTCTCCCATTCTGTAGGTTGTCTGTTTGCTCTCGTGATAGTTTCCTTGGCCGTGCAGAAGCTTTTTAATTTGATCAGGTCCATTTATTTATTTTTGTTATTGCTGTGATTACCTTTGGGGTCTTCATAAATTCTTTGGCTAGGCCAATGTCTGTAAGAGTTTTTCCAACATTTTCTTTTAGAATTCTTATAGTTTCATGCCATAGGTTTAAGTCTGTTATCCACCGTGAGTTGATTTTTGTGAGAGGTGAGAGGTGCGCATCCTGTTTCAGTCTACATGTGCCTGTCCAATTTTCCCAGCACCATTCATTGAATAAGGATTCTCTTCCCCAGTGTATGTTTTTGTTTGCTTTGTCAAAGACTAGATGGCTATATGAGGATGATTTTATATCTAGGAGTTTTTAATTCTTCTTTTATATTACTAGATGACTCACGTGTCTTAAAACTGTGGTACCCAACGTTTTTGGCACCAGGGACCAGTTTCATGGAAGACAATTTTCCCATGGACCCAGGGGAGAGAGGGGGATGGTTTGGGGATTATTCAAGAACATTACATTTATTGTGCACTTTATTTCTATTATTATTTCATTATAATATATAATGAAATAATTATACAACTCACCATAATGCAGAATCTAATGCCACTGCTGATCTGACAGGAAGCGGATCTCAGGCAGTGATGCCAGTGATGGGGAACAGCTGTACATACAGAGGAAGTTTCATTGGCTTGCTGGCCACTCACCTCTGGCTGTGAAGCCCAATTCCTAAGAGGCCACAGACCAATTCAAGGCCCAGGGTTTGGGGACCACAGCCTTAAAATATCTAATTGTTTAATGTTTAAATGGAAGTCCAAATTTAAGCGTATAAAATGAAGAAAAAGGTGGTAATTACCTATATTTGGCATAATAATTGTATTAAAAATAGTATAATACATACTTTCTATTTGATGTACTTCCCATGGAAATGGCATTTAAAGTTTCTTGGCTCAGAGTAGATTATTCATTCAACAAGTGAATGTCCTTAAATTTAAACATTACATAGGAATTAACTGAGAGAATTAGAAGAAAGTTGGGAAGACTCTGTCCTAAATAGTGAATACTGGGTGTGTCAATCCAATTTATATTAAAATGTTATCAATTTATAAGGGAGCCTATTTCATGTGTAAAGAAAAATTGTGCAATAATAGTCTTGTTTTAATATTTTTCTTTATTTCTACCCTGTATAGGATTATTCACTAGGAAAGCATTTTATGATGTTCTTATGTCTATTAAAACAAATTAATCTTTTATGAGGAAATGTACATTTCCGGATGTAATTGATTTTATTTATTTTGATAAAAATTTCTCAGCAATTTATACTTTATAATTAAACATTTTAAAAATGTCCATGTATTTATTAACCAGATTAAACCTGTTCATATTTAAATCTAATATAACACAATATAGCAGCCTACTGAGGGTGTTCTTAGTAATATTTGTGGAGAAGAATAACATCATAGTTATGGTTGAAGTAGAGGTAGACTAGAAAGTTCTTTAACAAGCAAAACTTAGTGTGCCAATCTAGTATTATTAATTTATTTAATATTTACAACTTTGAGACTAATTATGTAAATCTTCCCTTGAATATGAGGTATTTTAGAGCCTGTTTACCTTTTTAGATTAGGTGCTTGCTTCAGATTTTCATTGTCTCTGAGTTATGAATTAGTTATATGTGAATTAACATTCAGGTAAAAGTAGTAAAACAATCTAGCGTTTTTACCCTTGAGGTAATTTTCTTCCTAACTACATAGATATCTCACTGCAGTGTAGAGAATAATATTTTCCTCTGCTTACGACTGTGCTGTAGCACAGTGTGTCCTATTTTAGAATTTTCTGATGGAAGAGGGGAATGAGTATAGTAGAAAGAGAATGGTTTTCATGCGTGATATACTACTGAAAACAGCAATAGATGAGTGACTCATCACATAGAAAGCCTCCTCAATAAGATTAATAACTCATTTCTGAGCAGAAACCATAGCAGCCAGAAAGCAGTGGGTTGACATATTTAAAGTATTGAAAGAAAAAAATGTCGAATAAGAAGTCTATATTTATCAAAACTATTCTTCAAGAATGAAGGATACATTAAAATATTTCCAGATAAGCAAAAAGCTAAGGGAGTTTATTACTAATAGACCTGCTGTGCAAGAAATGCTTACTAAAGGGAATCCTTCAGGCTGAAATAAAAAGTGACTAGGTAGTAGCTCAAAGCCATATGAAGAAAAGGAACACTGGTAAAGCTAACTATATAGTGTTTGAAAGTAGAAGGATGGAAAAAAGACATCCCATATAAATAGTAACCAAAAGAGAGTTGGAGTGGCTATTTTATTATCAGATGAAATAAATTTTTAAGTCCAAAAAGGTTCCAAGAGACAAAGAGGGTCATTATATATTGATAAAAGGCTTAATCTATCAGGAAGATATAACAATTATAGCTATATATACACCTAACAACAGAATCCCTAAACATATGTAGCAAAAATTGAAAAACTTTAAGGGAGAAATAGACAGTTGTACATTAATAGTTGGAGACTTCAGTAACTCACTTTCAATAGTGGATAGAATAGCCAGATAAAATCTCAACAAAGAAATAAAAGACTTGAACAATACTATAAAACAATTGTACATAGTGGACAATGTGCAATACACTCTACTCAGTAACAGAAGAATATACATTTTTCTCAAGTGCACATGAAACATTGTCATAAACAGACTATATGTTTGATTGCAAAGCAAATTTTAATACATTTTAAAAGATTGAAATCATACACAGTATCTTCCCAGGCCATAATGGAATGAAGTGAATCTAGAAATAAAAAACAGAAGGAAAACTGGAAAATGTACAAATATGAAGAAATTAAACAATAAATTCTTATACAACCAATAGGTCATAGAAGAAATCAGAAAGGAAATTAGCAAATACCTTGAGATGACTGAAAATGAAAACACAACATACCAACTCTTATGGGATAAGATTTGTAAAAGCAATGCAAGGGCATTTGTAAAAGCAAAGCAAGGGCAACTTACAGCTGTAAAAATTTATATTAAAAAAGAAGATTTCAAATCAGTAACCAAAGTGTGTATACTTGAAGGAACTTGAGACGAGAATAGCAAACTAAACCCAATGCTACTGGAGAGAAGGAAATAATGATCAGAGCAGAAATAAACAAAAGAGATAACAGAAAGCTATAGAGAAAATCAGTGAAACCAAAACTAGGTTTTTGGAAAAGATGAACACAATTTACAAAACTTTAATTAGATTAACTGACAGGAAAAGAGAAAAGACTCAAATTACTAAGTGAAAGAGTGAATGTTACTTCTGACTTTAGGATTATATGAGAAAACCATGAAAAACTGTACACCAACAAAAATTGGATAGCCTAGATCAGGGATAGGGAAACTTTTTATGTTGGAAGGACGCATTAATTTAGGTATAATCAAATAAAGCCACATTCAAGAAACTTCAATTAGATATAGTTAAAAATGTACATTATTTTATAAAAACCTAACTATAATAATTTCAAAAAATGAAAACTGTTTGTTAAAATTAACTAACCTTTTAATGACTGTATTTGCTTTTTGTTGAAAAACACTTGAATATTTGGTTGCAGCATGGAGGTCTGCAGTTTCAGTTGATCCTCTAGATGGGTATCAGTCATTTGTGACCTTTAAGAGCATCTTGATTTGGGTTAGGTAGGAGAATGTAGATTCGCAGCAATAAGTGGCTGAAAAGCAAGAAATCATTTTTCTGGCATGTTTTCAAAGGTGTGAGTATTCTGCATTTTTCCATATTTCAATTGGTTCTTTCTAAGCATCAAACAATGACTTTAAAATGTCATCTGCTGAGAGCTCAATCAATTCCATCTGTAGTTCTTTAGGTCCCTTGGAGATATCAATTAGGTGAGACTGAAATGTTAATTTGAGTGAGATGTCATGATTCTCAAAGTCAGTGAACCTTCATGGTAGTCTTCAAATAATAGGTCTATAACAGCTCTTTTTTTTTTTTTTTTTTTTTTTTTTTTTTTTTGAGACAGAGTCTCACTTTTGTTGCCCAGGCTAGAGTGAGTGCCGTGGCGTCAGCCTAGCTCACAGCAACCTCAAACTCCTGGGCTCAAACGATCCTCCTGCCTCAGCCTCCCAAGTAGCTGGGACTACAGGCATGTGCCACCATGCCCGACTAGTTTTTTTTTTGTATATATATTTTTAGTTGGTCAATTAATTTCTTTCTATTTTTTTTAGTAGAGACGGGGTCTCGCTCAGGATGGTTTCGAACTCCCAACCTCGAGCAATCCGCCCGCCTCGGCCTCCCAGAGTGCTAGGATTACAGGCGTGAGCCACCGTGCCCGGCCTATAACAGCTCTTATTCTTCAGATGATTCACATATATCATCCTCATTAATGACCCTTGCTAACTGGGGAAAATGTTCATCTGAAATTTCCTTTTGAAGAAGTGTTTGGAAAAAAGATAGCTTTTTCAAAATGCTTGGATATTTTGGCCACATATCATCTATAGACTTAGTTTTACCTTGTAAAGAAGAATATTCAAGTCACTTTGATTTGACATAATATCACAGAGAAATGCTTCATTCCTGTAGAAATCATCTTTCAGTAATTCACATTGCTGATTCTGTTCTTCATAAAATTTGACCATGTATTCTCGCACAGATAAAATTTTGGCTAACACTTACCTGTTCCTGGGATAGCCAGTGTACTTTAGAATGATATGGCAAATCCATGCTGAATACCTCATGGTTCAAATTCAGCAGTTATAAAACTGATAATGCCATGTTGCATTTGCAAGAATATAGTTAACAATACTTAACTAATTTGTTGAAAAGTGTCACTTAAAATACTAGCTTTAGCCCAGAAATTTTGCTGATGCAAGATACAATGAAAAGAAATGAGAGCATCTGGATTTGTTAATACTTTTTTTATCTGTGCAATAAACCCTTCATGTTTTCCTGTCATGGAAGGTGTACTGTCTGTACATACACTCACTAAATTTACCAATTCAGTCCAACTTCACAATGTTTATCTTGAAAGTTGTTGAAGACATCTATTCCCTGTGTTCTGTTCTCAAGAGTGCTCAGAGCGAGTAATTCTTCATAACAAAGAAAATCTTCTGTTATGACCCAAATGAAGCATAAAACCTGTGCTGAGTCAGTAGTATCAGCTAATTCATCCAAAAGAATTAAATAATATCTCTTTTCCTTTTGAAGTTTTGCATGACGTTCTGTTAAGTCGAATTCTAATTCATGCTGCTGATCGGTTAGGGTTCTCCTTGAAAGAGGCGGTCATTAGTACTTTGAAACATTATTGGGGTCTCAGCATCCTACAGTTTTGACAATGGATTCTTTCACAACTTTTACATCACTGAATGGCTTCCCTTTTCTCCCAAGTATGTAACTACTTTATAAGTTGCTTTAGTGGCATTATTTCCAGGTTTTATTACTGCTTGAAAGAATTGTCTTTGCTTTTCATCTTTTAGTATCTGCAATACAACCTTTTGTGCCTCTCCCTCTAATTTAAAATATTTGTGGTCCTTATGAATGTTATAATGATGGTGAACATTGAGTTTCTTTAATGTTGATATTGCAGTATCACAAAGCAAGCAAATCATTTTATCTTTAGCAGAAACAAAGATAATACTGCAATTCCCAATCCTCATTAAAAAGTGTGTTTTCTTCCATCAGTGTTCTCTTGGTCTTTGACATGGGCTGTTAAGCATACAGGATTAAAAAATACTGTTGAGCATTGCAACTATTCATAAATTCCACTTCAAACAGAAACACAGTGCACCATTGTCAAAAGTTGATAACAGGGGACGGCTTACTGGACCCTCATGAACTCTCACCAACCAGCTTCATGCAGTAGTGGTGCCAGTCAGGCGGGGGAAGTTAGGACTAAATCATGAGCATAGCAGCCATCAAGTTAGCCCTTATGGCTTACTGATGTTCTAACTGTGCTGATCAATCTGGAAGGATTATTTCCTTGAAATTTGTTCTTTGATATTTTAAATACATTCATTTTAAAAATAAAAATATAAAATGAACAAAAATGTATTAATAAAAATAAAAGGATTTGTTCTTTAAAATTTGGATTCAGTCAAAAGGCCACACTTAAGGCCACAGAAGGCCACATGTGGCTGCAGGTCCCACACCTGACCTAAGATGAAATGGACAAAGGCTACAGGTCCCACATCCCTGGCCTAAGATGAAATGGACGAATTCCTAGAAATACACAAACTACAAAAACTGACTTAAGAAGTAGAAAATCTAGGTCCTACATACTTGGGAGGCTGAGGAAGGAGGATTGCTTGAGTGGAGGAGTTCCAGACTTTAGTGCGCTGTAATTGTGCCTGTGAATAGCCACTGAATTTCAACTTGGGCAACGTGTCAAGATTCTGTCTCTGATTTAAAAAAAATGTGGAAAATCTCAATAGACATAACAAGTTAGGAGATTCAATTGGTCAAATAATTCTTTTCAATGAAGAAAAACCAAGGACTTACTTGGCTTTACTGATGAATTTTTCCAAATATTTAAAGAAGAATTCATACCAGTGCTTCTTAAACTCTTTTAAAAAATTGAAGAGGAGGCAACACTTTCTAACTCATTCTGTGAGACCAGCATTACTCTGATTCTGAAGCCAAACGAAGATACTACAAATAAAAAAGGCGGCAACTCCAGACCAGTATCTTGAGTATGCAAAAATCTTCAAAATGCTTATAAATTGAATTCAGCAGCATGTTAAAAAGATTATGCACCATGACAAAATGGAATGCAAGAGTGGCTCAACATACAAAAATTAATCAGTGTAATATACTGCATTAACAGAATGATGGAGGGAAAACCCAATCATCTTAATTGGCATAGAAAAAGCATTTGGTGCAATCAACACCTTTTCATGATAAAAATACCCAACAAATGAGTAATAGTGTGATACTTCCTCAATATAATAAAGGCTCTGTATGTGACAACCTCCTGGCTGACATACTCAGTGGTAAAAAAAAAAAAAAGGAAAACTTTTCTCTTAAGATTAGGAACAAGACAAGAATGCCTGCTTTTGGCAATTCTATTTTACATTATGCTGGAAGTGCTAACAAGAGCAATATGGCAAGAAAAAGAAGTAAACTGCTTTCAAATTTAAAAGAAAGAAGTAAAATGATCTTCATTTGTAGATGACATTATTTTATGTATAGAAAACCCTAAGGAATTCACAAAAATCTGTTTTAATTAATAAAGGATTTCACTAGAGTGTCAGGATACAAAGTCAATCTATAAAAAATCAGTTGCATTTCTACACACTATCTGTGAACAACCCCAAAAGAAGTGGAATCCAAACAATTTCATTTATAGTAGCATTCAAAACTATACATTTCTTTCTAAACACTGCTTTTGTTGCATCTCATAGATTTCATTCAATATGTTATATTTTTATTTTAATTTAGTTCAAAATATTTAAAAATTTCTCTTGAGATTTCTTCTTTGACCCATGCATAATTTAGAAATGTGTTGTTTATGAAACTCAGACTTGTAGGGGGAGGGGAGGAAAGGGCATTTATTGAAACCTTAAAATCTGTACCCCCATAATATGTCGAAATAAAAAAAAAAAGAAATGTGTTGTTTAATCTCTAAGTATTTTTAGGTTTTCCATTTATCTTTCTGTTATTTATTTCTAGTTTAATTCCATTATAGTCTGAGAGCAGATAGTGTATACTTTTTATTCTTTTAAATTTGTTAAAATGTGTTTTATGGCCCAGAATATAGTCTATCTTTGTGAACATTCCATGTGAACTGGAGAAAAATATGTATTCTGCTGTTGTTAAATGAAGTAGTCTGTAGCTATCCATTATAACCAATTGATTAATGATAGATTACTGAGTTCAGCCATATCCTTACTGATACTCTACCTGCTGGATCTGTCCCTTTCTGATAGAAGGATGTTAAAGTCTCCAGGTGTAAATGTGGATTAATGTATTTTTTTTTTTGCAGTTTTATCAGTTTTTGCTTCACATATTCTGACACTCTGTTATTAGGTGCATACATGTTAAGGATTATTATGTCTTCTTGAAGTATTGTCCCCTTTATCATTAAGTATGTCCCTCTTTATCGTTCATAACTTTCCTTGTTCTGATGTCTGCTCTGTCAGAAGTTATAGCTATTTGTAGTTTTTTCTTTTTTTCTTATTTAGTTAATTGTAATTATTTAACTGTATCATTTCTGAAGGGTTGTTTTTAAGCACTTTCTTTTTCTTCCGATTTATACTTCTCTCTTAATTTACTGTTTTATTGCCTGTTCAAATCATTTTTGAATTAATTGAAATTTTGTTTGCTGTCTAATTTTTGTGACTATTCGTTGAGAATTTTTTTTAAATACTTTTTAAAAGAGCAATTTTAGTTTCATAGCAAAATTGAGAGGATTATAAAAGATTTCCCATGTACTCCCAGTTCCCATACATGTGTGGCCTCTCCTGTTATCAACATTCCCCACCAGAGTGGTACATTTATTACAGTTGATAAACCTTCCTTGATCTGCCATTATTTCCAAAGCCCATAATTTATGTTAGTATTCACTCTTGGCATTATACATTTTGTGGGTTTGGATAGATGTATAATGACATGTATCTCTAAAAATGCTCTGTGCCCTGCCTATTTATTCACTCCTTCCCTGTAATCCCTAGCAACCACTGCTTTTTTTTTTATCGTCTTCATAGTTATACCTTTTCCAGTATCAGTTGGAATCATGTGGTATGTAGCCTTTTCAGGTTGGATTTCTTCAATTAGTAGTATGCTTTTAAGGTTCTTCCATGTCCATGTCTTTTCATAGCCAATTTCTCTTTAGCAGTGAATAATATCCCATTGTCTGTATGTACCACAGTTTATTTATCCATTCAAATGCTGAAGGACATTTTGGTTGCTTCCAAATTCTGGAAATTATAAATAAAAGGTGCTATAAACTGTGTAGGCTTTTGCATGGACATAATTTTTTGAGCTTCTCTGGGTAAAAACCAATGAGTATGATTGCTGGATCATGTGGTAAGAGTCTTCACCTATAATAGTAAATTTCTTTATTTCTTTTTGCAGTTTTATCATTTTTTGGTTCACATGTTCTGACACTCTGTTAGGCACATATGCATTAGGGTTGCTATGTCCTTTTGGAGTATTGACCCCTTTATCATTATGTAATGCCCTCCTTTATCCTGATAACATTGTTTGCTTTGAAGTCTCCTCTGTCTGAAATTAATATAGCTTCTGCTTTCTTTTGATTAGTGTTAGCATGCTATATCTTTCTTTACCCATTTAAGTTATATATTTCTGTTTACTTAAAGTGGGTTTCTTGTAGACGGCAAGGGTCTTGGTTTTGATCCATTCTGACAATCTTTGTCTTTTAATTGGTTTATAAAGAGATTATTGACATAGTTGAATTAATATCGACCATATCTGTTTATGTTTTCTATTTGTTGCCCTAGTTCTGGGCTCATATTTCTGTCTTCCATACCTTTTCTGCTTTTTGTAGTTTTAATTGAGCATTTTATAGAATTCCGTTTTCTCTCCTTTCTTTAGTATTTCAATCATACTTCTTTTTTTCCCTCACTTTTTAAAGTGATTAGCGTAGAATTTGCAATATACATTTACTACTAATCCAAATCTACTTTTAAATATTACATCATACTGCTTCACAGGTAGTATAAGTATCTTATAACAACAAAATAATTTTAATTTATCCTTCCTATTTCTTGTATCATTGATGTCATTTATTTCACTTATATATAAGCACATGTGTATGCATATATATATATATGCACCCACAAAGTATACATGATCAAATATATTATTATTTTGAAGAAACTTATCTGTCATCTCAATTAAGAATAACAAAAATAAAAGTTTTTATTTTATTTTAATTTTATGTGATTCTCTTATTTTTTCTTTGTAGATCCAAGTTTCTGACTTATTTCAATTTCCTTCTTTCTGAAAAACTTATCATTTCTTGCAAGGCAAGTCTACTGGCAATAATTTCCCTGAATTCTTTGAGAAAGTCTTTATCTCTTCACTTTTGAAGGATCACTTCATAGGCTGTAGAATTCTAGATTGGTGGTGTTTTTCACTCAAAACTTTAAATATTTCACTCTATTCTCTTTTTGCTTTCGTGGTTTCTGATAAGAAGTCAGAAATAATTCTTATCTTTGCCATAAGGTGTTTTTATCCTCTGTCATCTTTCAAGATTTTTTTCTTTACGTTAGCTTTTTTGTAGTTTGAAAATGATAAAATTATATGCCTAGGTACAGGTTTTCAGGCAGTTATCCTGCATGGGATTCTCTGAGTTTCTTAGATCTATAGTTTGCTGTCTGATACTAAATTGGGGAGAATTCTCAGTTATGAATACTACAAATATTGCTCTATGACTAGTCTACTAATGAGCCCATTAAAGGCATTCTTCATTTCTGTTATAATATTTTTTATTTCTAACATTTTTTTATTCCTTCATAGAATTTCCATCTTTCTAGATACAGTATACATATTTTCTTGCATGTTGCTTACTTTTTCCATTAAAGTCCTTAGCATATTAATTATGGTTTTAAAAAATTACTAGTCTAGTAGTTCCAACATTCCTGCCATATCTGATGCTGGTTCTAATATATTTTTTAGTATCTATAAACTGTTTTTTGCTTTTTGGGATGCCTTGCAATTCTTCCTTGAAAGGTAGACATGATGTATAGGTTTAGTATCCTTAATCCAAAAATCCAAAATCTGAAATGTTCTAAAATCTGAAACTTTTTGAGCACTAATATAATGCTCAAAGGAAATGCTCATTGGAGCATTTCAGATTTCAGATTTTTGGTTAGGAATGCTCAACTGGTAAATATAATGCAAATATTCCAAAATCAAAAAAAAAAAAAAAAAAAAAAGAAAATCAAAACACTTCTGTTCCTAAGCATTTTGGATAAGGGATACTCAACCTGTACTAGGAAATAAAACTTCTATAAACGGGCCTTTAAGTAATGTGGTGATAAAATGTAGGGGAAGCATTGTGTGGTCTATGTTAGGTTTCAATCTTTTGGTGAGTCTGTACCCCTGGACTTTTAATTTCTCCAGTACTTCTCATTTCTTTCCCCCTTAGGTGGGATAGAATGGTTATAGGGGGCTGGAGTTGGGTATATCCCTTTCCTTATGTGGAAGGCTGAAGTTGGCTGGCCTTGGGTGTCTCCCTTCCCCCAGGAAGTTTAGGCTCTTACAAAACTTAGCAGGTTAGGGTCTGGGAAAATAGTTTCTCCTGAGGTCAGACCTTGTTAAGAAGAACAAAATACTATGGTGTATTTCAAAGGTTACTTTTTTCCTTTCACTACTGGAAACAGGAGGTGATTTTCCTACAGTATTCTTTGTGAGTATCTGGTAGAGCTCCTATCGGTAAACTTTACAAAAGCATGGGAGCCCCCTTTAAATTAAGTACCCCTGGAATTTTTAACTTTTCAGACTTGTCCACACTGAGCCTCCAACAGTATGTGAAATACTGGCCAATTTGTTATCTTTTTCCTATTCCAGCCCTGGTTTCCGTTAAGGTTTCTGCTAGTAGGTTTCTCTTCCATTAAGTTGTGGTTCTCTGAATTTCCTTGTCTCTCTCATTTTAGGGGCAGTGGTTTGCTCTATGTCCTCATTTCTGATGAGTCTAAGAAGAGCTGTTGAATTTTCAGTTTCTTTAGCTTTTTATTTTTTGAGACAGAATGGTAACTTCTAAACTTCTTACATACCAGACTAGAAACCAGAAACCTTTCCTTTTTTTCTTAAGCATTGCTATTACTGGATGATTGTCTTTATCTTGTTTACTCTCAAATTTATGCTTTATTATGGTGGATCTGTGGAAAGCCCAAGATGTTTCCCAAATCCCTCTAACTTGGGTGGTCTAGAATAGGCCTTACTTTAGGGTGTGGTTCTTAAAACCAAGGTACTGTTTTTTTTTTTTTTGTGTCTCAGCTGGATGCCAGGGCTCTTCCTGAGATCTCTCCATTTTGGCAGGGTCAGAGCTCCTTTCTAGCACTGTCTTCCTGGATAGTGAATTCTATATTTAAAAGAGTTGTATGCTATTTCTGTAATTTTTAGATGGGGGAATAATTGTGCTAAATTCAGGGCATCCTAAAAGGGATGCTCTTATAGGGTTTGGTTGATGCTCTTTGAATGTTTTTCTCTGAGTTATAGACAGAAGGTTACAATATTGAGAGATTTGAAGAATATTGGAAAAATTGGGAAATATGTCATTTATAATGATTGACTTTAAAGTGCTTGGAACTTAGGACATTTATGGTGATTAGTGCAGATAAGCACTGATTCAGATGCTGACTTGCCTATTATGTCTATTGATGTTGTCTAAAATAGAACATTGATTTCTGTAGTGACATTAAATGACAGTTATAGTCAAAAGTAGTAAGTCATAATAGCTTGTCCTCTGAGGCACTGTTCCCCATTAACTAGCTGTACCTCACATGCAGAGATTCTAGTCTTTGTATGGTTACCCATGTGGCTCCTGCCTCCAGGAAATTTTTTTTCTTATAATTGTCACCAGAGGCACTTGTTAATGTCAAAACACTATGTTATTGGCTTGAATTTCTTTCCTAGTCTGCAGCAGTATGATATACTTGTTTTTTCTGGAGGTTCTACCAACTTCTCAGTGCACAGTGACTTCACCAAAACCTCAATCTCTCCTTTTATATATTATAGATTGTTTTATTTCTTCGTGTTCCTAGCTGGTGCGCTAAATGTTGAGGTCTCAAGGGGTCTGCTCTTCACTGCTCAAGATCTGATCAAATTGAGAAATAAGACAAATAGTGATGATGGAGAAAACATGCCAACTTTATTACTCAAAAATCTAAAGTGGAGAATGTTGCTCACTAATAGAGCTAAATGGGTTTGTTAACTTGGCTCTGGAGTTTGTCTAGCTGATTTAGTCACTGGCTGGGCCAGACCAGCAAAGTGTCTCCAAATAGGGAAGAAGTGAAGATTACTTACTCCCTGTGGGCAGTTTATTCCAAAGGGGAAGAAGTATAGTGACAAACTGAATATATCAAGTTTGTTAAATACAAACTAATTAGTGGACAGATAAGGAATTAGACTAATTGGACTTCCTGCAGAAGGAGAAAGCATTTTTCTCTGTTTTTTTTTTGGGGGGGGGTTTAAATCAGTTTTGACCATCTATGCTGATTCCATGCCATGAAGATAAGGATTTATCTCACATATGCATTCTTTCCTATCTCTTACCCTCTCATCCTTCCAACATAATTATTTTCTAATTTTTGTTCCATAAGTATTCAGTATTTACATTTTACAATTATGTACCTACTTTTTTCCTCTATAGTATTTTGTTTTTATTGGAATTAATAAGTGTCTTTTTCCCCTTTAGTTACTTAGTTTTTATACTCTTAACACTAATGGAGTTCCAAACATTTCCCCAGTTGCACTAATATATCTATATGTTGATATGTAATCAAATTTACCATCTTAAAACAGATTGGGTTGGGGTAGTCTAGTCTGGACTTCCTGTATACAAGTGTAGTTGCAATACTGGTCATTTCAGTATCTTACTTTCACCATTATCCTTAAGGTTTTTCTCATGTTGCTGTTGGGTTAGATCTCCTATTTCCCAGATGTCATGTTTTTTTCCTCTTGGTGTATTCTCATATTTTGTAGAGCACACATTCCAGTAACTTCCTGCTAAAGATGGGAAATAAATCTTTGGAGAAATTGTATGTCTGAAAATATCTCTAATTCTACCTTCACACTTTATTCACAGCCTGAATCTTGATACAAAATTCTAGCTTAGAAATAATTTCCTTCAGAATTTGATAGCATTGTACTGTTGCTTTCTTTTAATATCATAGGGAGTTTGATGAATTTTTTATTCCAATCCTTTGTATGAAGTCTCTTTCTCCCTGGAAGTCTGTAGACTCTTCTTTAAACCCACAGGTCCAAAATTTTACAATGATTTGCATTGCCATGTGTCTATTTTTGTCATTTGTGTTGGATATGTGGATAAGTCCTTTCATTCTGGAAGTTCATATCCTTTCATCCTGGAAAATTTAATAGAATTATTTCTTTGAATTTCTCCATTTTCACTATAGAAACTTGCAGATCATCTCCACATTTTTAGCATTGTTCTTATGTTCTTAGGTATATGTGGTATATCCCAGTCCAAAAACCCTATGTTTTACTCTCCCCAGAGAACTCCAGGGTTTTGCTATTGTGATAGAGGTGAGGCTGTGCAGTAATGGGGGGTGGTAATCTGAGGGTTTCACTGTTTTTTAAGCAGACTTTCCAGAATCTTGGTATTTTTAGCTCCAGCGTCATTCTCACTTCCAGACATATGTGAGGCTATTAAGAATTCCGTAGTATACTTGATTCTTTGCTTTTCCCACTATTGGCTTTGGATTCAGCTTTCTTAGGTCCAAGTCAGATGATATTTGTTCTAGAAATACATGTGCCTCTTTTAATGAACTAAATAAGATTTGGTAGGTAATGTAATAAGCATGATGAATACTGATGATGAAGAATAATATTTCTAGGTATCTGCAACAGCAATGATAATTATATGAAATTATCTTTGATTTCTGTTGTTTACAAAGTCACAGGTACTGCTAAATTGCTATGGTGTTTTGCTTATATTAAGTGAAACAAAGGCTAAAGTTCAGTTAGATAACATGAAAATGAATATATACTCTTTTTTCTTATCTGCTTTCCTGGGATCTCTGAATTCTATCTATAGACCCAGTTTAGAACCCCTAAATTAACTGGAATGTAGTGGTATAAGAGGCCACAATCATGATATCCTATATTTGTCCATTTTAAAGGGTCCTCTTTATATGCATAACCCTGGTCAGCCTTTCTATTCATTTAACAAATGTTTATTATCAACTATGTGTAAGACACTGGGCACCAGAGATACATTATTTAACAAAACAGACAAAAACCTCTGTCTTCATAGAGTTTACATCTCTAGAGGAATATATAATTGGTTACAGGGTAGCCTAGATTAGAATAACATGGTTTGTGTGTATCACCACGCCTGGAAAAATAATTGAACTCGCATATGTTTTTGATATCATTGCTTAAAACAGAAATTGGATTATTTTTTATTAAGAAAGTAATATTCACTTAAAAAAATCAGAGAAGATGATAGGAAGAAGGGAATAAAAATCTACCCATTTGTTAATCAGAATTAACCATTAACACCTTAGTATATATATCAGTCTCTTTTCTATGCCAAATACATTCATTTAAATATACATAAGTTCTTTATAAAATTGGATTATAATATAAAAGCTTATATACATTTTAATTTTATTTGTCAAATGTTTCTTCCATTTTAATGGATGTCTAATATTCAATTTTATGAATATACAATAATTTATGCCATTAGGATGTTTTCTTTGTTTTTTTCCCTACTGTTAAAACTTAAGAGAAATAAAAATTGGAATTTGAACTGTTAAGGAATCTAGGTACTTTGATGGACATGTAGTGTGAGGTAATTGAGAAAAGGAGGTAAATTAGAAGGTGAAAAGGTTTACATAATACTGTTTTAAGTTATAGATTGCTTACATTCTATCTTATTTTAAAGTAATTTATAAATTATTTAACTCTGATATGTTATTATGTGAAAATATCACTAGAAATATGTTGCGTTTTTGATTTTCTGAGCATTCAGCCAGATTTCTTTGTTTGCAGCTGGGCTCAAAATGCAGAGAACTTAAAGATATTCATTTCGGCCAATGTTACAAGATCTCAGATGAAGGCATGATCGTCATAGCTAAGGGCTGTCTGAAATTACAGAGAATATACATGCAGGAAAACAAATTAGTAAGTACTTGTTATCATCCTCATGCTGTTTAGTTTATTCCTAACCTTTGAATTCCTTAAACTTTGTTTATAAATTTTCTTCTGCTTATTTTCTTTTTGTGGTTCAATGGCAAATATTATTTAATCAAAAGCAAAAATCCTCTCAAAACAATGATTTTATAAATTGATCATATAACTGAATAGGTGCTTATATGTGGTACTTGCATGGTGAAAATTCTTCATCAGGATGTGCTAATGTATTTTTTCCAAATTCTGACAGTGAACTAGTGCTGGTAAATTGGAAAAAAATCTAATTTAGTTGCCAAACATAAGTCTGTGGTTGGAGTTCCTTCTCATACCCCTAGGGATTATAATATTTCTAGATAGTTAGAGTTATTTTAATGTCTAGGAAAATGTATACTTGTGAAATAGAACATTTTACTTCATATGGTGAAAAATGGGATTCAATTAAATTAGTGCAGACAATCTTGGTAATTACATAGATTTTATATTTAAAGCACATATGTGTGTAACTCATACACATGTAATGTATTATATTTAATATATTTAACGTCATTCAATTTTTTCTTGAGATTTAATTCACATACTTTATGAATTCATATTCATAAAGGGTAAAATTCACCCTTTTGAAGTATACAGTTCATTGATTTTCACAACAAAGTTGTGAAGTCATCATCAATATCTCATTTTAGAACACTTTCATTACCCCCAAAAGGAATCCTGTGCCCATTAGCTATTACTACTCTCCATTACTCTCTTCCTCCAGCCCCTGGCTATTGGTAATATACTATTTGTCTCCATGAATTTGCCTATTCTAGATAGCTTCATATAAATGGAATCACACAATATGTGGTCTTTTGTGTCTGGCTTCTTTCATTTAGTATGATATTTTTAAGGTTCATACATGTTAATATGTATCAGAGCTTTATTCCTTTTTATGGCTGAATTATATTCCCAAGCCATTTAATTTTGATTTGATAGGTACATTGTATAAGTTAACAGAAAAAGTTGTCATTGGGGAGGCACTGATAGGAGTTGTCAACATTGAAAAATGGTGTATGGTCATGTGCTACATAATGATGTTTTGATTGATGGACCAAATATACAGTAGTGGTTCCATAATATTATAATACTGTATTTGTACCTTTTCTATGTTTAGATACACAAACACTGGCCATTGTGTTACAATTGCCTATAGTATTCAGTACAATGACATGCTGTTCAGGTTTGTAGCCAAGGAGTAATAGGCTATATTGTATACCTCAGGTGTGTAGTAGGCTTTATTATCTAGGCTTATATAAGTACACTCTGATGTTTGTATGAAAAATTACCTAACAATGAATTTCTCAGAACATATCCCCCTCATTAAAATGATGCATGACTGTGCTTGAAAATGTTGGCTGGGTATTCCTGAATGTATAGCATATTTACAAAGAAGATGTGCTTTTTAAATTATATCTCAAAAATAAAGAGCTCTTTTTCTTGCCCTTGAAGTTAGTTTATAAAATTTGATAAATAGATGTATTTGATAAATACATCTCATATATGAACTTAAATTTTTGAAACATCTTTTGAAGCATCAGCACTTATAGTTAGATAATTCTATTTAAAAAATAGTAGTAAAAAATTAAAACACCATGAATTAGAAATAAACACTTTCAATACCATGTAGAATATCCTTGAAATTACATAGTAAAAATATTTCACATTTCTCTTTACATTTATTTATAAATATAATAATCACTCTTGAGGCAGTATGATCTTTTAGAGAGAATTACATCCTCTGGGTCACAGAGACCAAATTTTTAAATCCTGTTATCCACCTGCTTGCATTGTGACCCTGGGAAAATTACTTAAGCTCTTTAAACCTCATTTGTAAATGAAGTTATTGATATTTGTCTTTTTGCAGGTTGTGGTTTTGAGGATTAAATGACATAATATCCTTAATTTGCCTAGTACAAATTCCAATCCACAGGAGACAAGAAAAACCTAGTAGTCTTTATGATATCATGACTGTATTTATTATCTAACCATTGGTTTCTACTTTACATTCAAGATAAATTAAATGATGCTAATGCAACTTAAATTTTTTTTATTCTTCAAGTAATATGGATATTTGTTCACTAATATTTATTTTCTTGTTGAGTAAACACAGAGAAACATTTTTATTAGCACATTAAAAAATTTTTAGCCAGTGGTTTCCCAAAGAAAACTGTTTATATTTTGAAGGTTCTTGTTATGTTCATGTTAGTTTTTCCCTAATGTTGTGGTACATTGAAAAATTGTTGTTATATACTTAACTCTAGGGGCATTAGTTCTGTATTTAGTTTTATTTATTAAACATTTTTATTTCACTGGAAATTTGATGTAATTTTGCTAAATCTTAAAGGTCAGTTCAATACAATTCTCCCTATTTTAGGTTCTTAGGAAAATTTAGAATAATTAGAACTCTTTATTGGATAATTGAGATATTGATAATTAACTTCTCATAGGAACTTCGTATTTCTAAAATTTGTGAAATAAGAAGTATTTAAATTACTTGCAAAGCTAAAATTTTAACCAATTTACATATTTTTACTTTGAGGAGTATTAGTCATTTAACAACAAATAATTTAAATTAGCAACTAATAGAGGTATATGTTCTCCTATACAGAAAACATTGTGTCTGAAAGTATGCCAACAGAATTTAACCTGTGCTTTGATGGATATTAATCATTAGCCAAATTATTTTACTGATTCTTTTAATAAATTGAATCTTCTCAAAAAAGAGTATTAGAGCTTTATTGTATAATTTAAAAATGACCATAGCATAGTGTTTTTTTTTAAAGTATAAACTTTGCTGATTTAAATATCAAGTTGATATTTTTTAATACACTGGCAGGATTTGACTAAGTATACATCTGTTCATATTATATCTTGGCCTTTAGATGGCAGCATTGTCTTTGTATATTTCAGTACATAGCTTTTGTGTCCTTGATAGAACTATAAGGATATAATGCTTATACAAGTTTCTGCTGTTATGGTTCATTTTTAATTTTTGTCCTTTAGGTGGTCTTATGGGAAAATTTCCCCTTAAGTTATTTGGAATATTAGTTGCATCTAGAATGCTACAAGATGGAACTTGCTGTTTTGCATCAAGTAGCAAGATATTTGAACATTATTACTTGTCGCACTGATATAAGTATGATAAACTTTGGAATAAGGGAAGGATTCCTGTGCTGATCAGCTGGCAGAAAAAATTTATTTACTTGGAAAGTAAGGACAGTGACTTGACATCTTAAGGCTCAAATGACTTATGGAGAAGCAAAGAATTGAGGACTTACATGTACAATTTCCCCAAAAGAAAATGAATTTCTGTTTCTGTAATTTTTGAAAAAGACAAGTGCCATGCACCTACATGGGTATAGTTTGCATTTGCTATGAAATTCTTGTATAGCTCGTTTAGAAGTAGATTTGAGAAATGCAACTGTAGTGAGGGTCTGTCTAGCATAGTGTTTGTTGTCTTCTAGTGCTAGATTTTATATCTTTCTGTACTGGCCACACAGCTATTTTTAAGTCATATTTAGTTTGAGTGCATAGTAATTGGTGATCTAGAAACTTCAGGAAGTATATTCCTTCTACTTCATTACTCTTTCTGCACTGGATTTTGCCTCTACTTTTTTTTTTTTTAAACTTTTTTTTTTTTTTTTTTTTTGAGACACAGTCTCACTTTGTTGCCCAGGCTAGAGTAAGTGCCATGGCATCAGCCTAGCTCACAGCAACCTCAATCTCCTGGGCTCAAGCAATCCTCCTTGCCTCAGCCTCCCGAGTAGCTGGGACTACAGGCATGCGCCACCATGCCTGGCTAACTTTTTGTATATATATTTTTAGTTGATCAATTAATTTCTTTCTATTTTTAGTAGAGATGGGGTCTTGCTCTTGCTCAGGCTGGTCTTGAACTCCTAAGCTCAAACTATCCGCCCACCTCAGCCTCTCAGAGTGCTAGGATTATAGGTGTGAGCCACCGTGCCTGGCCTGCCTCTACTTTTTGAACAGAGTTCTTTGGGCAGCTTTCTATTCAGTTGTACAATGATGGGGTTAGATAGATTATCTGTTTTTTGTTTTACAGCCAGATGTTTTAAGGTACTGGGATTTTATGATTTAATTTGAATAATTTTAAATAACATCTGTGCTACATGGATCAGCATAATTGATACAGATCTGTATGTGTTATATTTGTATTTGGTCTGTTTTTTTACACCTTCTACTCTGAAGAGTTGGGCTATGAACTAGTACAGATTTCTCAGTTATCAAGAAAATAAATAGTAATGTATTATGAATAGATTTTAGAAAGTTACAGGGAAATGATACAGGTTTCCTGGTTGAAACTTGATTTCCTTAAAGTTAATTTTGACCTTTTACTTTTCAATCTTCTGGTTGATATTTTACTAGTTTTATAATTCCGTGACATCTCTTAGAGTTCTTTGGCTGCTGCTGTGATAATACTGTTTTAAATTTTATTATCCTTTGGAGGCTTATATGGATGAGGTAGGATCTAAATTCACCTCTTAGGCTTTCTTTTTCTGGGCTGGAAGCATTTTAAGGGGCGATTGAGACAAATGCCATTTTTTGTTGCACTGAACTCATCTCAAACCTTGATCCTACTGTTTCCTACTTATGTGACTTGGTTTAGTTATCTTAATTTTTGTACTTTCATTTTCTCCTTTGCAGAAAGGATATAATACTACTTCAAACATGTTCTTGTGAGGATCAGACTAAATGAGATTAAGAGGTAAATTATCAAATGTGAATCATGGCCTGAAAACACAGAAAGGGTTTTTTTTCTCTCCCTATCAAGTTTTGCCTTCTGCAGTGAACCAATTTGAATTGGCCTGTCTCAGTGCCTAGTATTACCTACTAGTGTCTGATTTCACCCATTATCCACCAACAGTTTAATTCTGTTTTTGCCCTTTGCTGTGGTTTGAGGCAGTTAGGTGAATAGACTGGTAGCCATGTTGATAATCAGCTGGGGTAGTATGTAAGATAGACATATATGTCAGTGTTTAAATAACAGTACCTAATTTAGCATTATATGAAAGCTTGAATTTTCTGATTCTTTCTTCAACATAAAGTTACTACATAAAGGGGTTTTCTATATGAGTTAATATATTAAAGAGGTTGATTGTTCCTATCCCCATGTCCCCCATTATACTCCTGATATCTTTTTTCAAGCACTCCTTGTAAACTGAATTTACTTGTAATCTCAGGTATGAATAATTTACATTTGTGAGGGATTTTGTTTTCTGAGTACTCACTTCAGCTTCTAAAATTTCCCAGGGTAGTTACTCACCTTCAGTGCTCTCTTCCCTCTCACTGGATGGGATGTTTAGTTAAACTCAGGGTGATAGTTTCTAGTGAACAGTGATATTTGAGTATGGCATTCTAAACAAGGTGATCTAAAGATACTGAACCTTACCTTATTATTATATACTACTGTCTTAGTCTGTTTGGGCTGTTATACCAAAAATACTCTGAACTGGATAGCTTACAAACAACAAAAATTTATTTGCCACAGTTCTGGACATGAGAAGTCCAAAGTAAAGGCACTGGCAGATTTGGTGCGTGGTGAGATCTGCTTTCTGGTTCATAGATGCCTTCTTTGTGTCTTCACATGGTGCAAGGGGAGAACAAGCTCCCTTGGGTCTATTTTATAAAGGCACTAATCTCATTTATTAGGGTTGTGCCCTCATGATCTAATCACTTCTCAAAGGCCCCACTGCTTAATACCATCATCTTGGGGGTTAAGATTTCAAACTACAAATTTTGCTGGAGGGTGAGCAGAGCAGGGACATGCAAACATTCAGACCATAGCAACTGCATTTCAGGATTTTGCTGTCATTTGTTGATAATAGAAAATATTTAATAAAAGTTATCTTTCATTGAATATTTATAATATACTAGGCAATATGCTGTTTTATATAATTAATCCTCTTAACTACCATATGAGATAGCTATTTTTATCCCATTTTGCAGATAAGGAGATTTTTATCCCATTTTACTAGAGAAGTTAAGTGACAACAAATAGGTGTCAAAGTCAAGATTCTAACCCAGTTCTGTTAAGATTCCTAAACCTTTCTTCTCAGTACTTTTGATTGCTTGGATACATTACAGATGGTGCTAATCCATACACTTTTGAACCAAACAGCAACTTCCAAAAGGCATTGTCTCCTTTTAAAACATTTATAGACAGTTGCTGGGAGACATCAAAGGAAGAAGTTAATTATTAGTGTGAGTAGAAGATCTTTTTGCCAGAATGATAACTGATTTCAGGGAAAGTTGCAAGTACCAATAGAAATGTATTGAAAGTTTTTCTAGGAAAATTACTAAAATTATCAAAGAGGAAATCTGTCTTTAAGATAGTATTTAGTTTAGTGTTGATCGTAATCCTGTACAAATATGAACATAATTAACTTTAATGGTAGACAAAATTTTTCTGTTTTGCAGACATGATTTTATATTTTTGTGACATTGCGATTCAGAAGCTAGTACCATTTTATATTTGTTCAATAGATTTAATGGAAATTTTAATGGGTTTATGAACTGATAACTCTCTACTCTGTTGTATAATACTTGTTTCATATGTTAACATTTGAACACCTACTGTGAGCCAAGCACTGTGAGAGGTGTTGAGGACTTAGATAAGAGTTAAACTGCCCAAAAGAGGAGATCCTGGTCTAGTGTTAAGTGCTATGGAAACACCAATTGCAAAGATACTTATTTTTATTGAGGGACAAGGGGGGAGTGAGAAAATCATATAAATAGTATAGGTGACATTTGAACTGAGTCTTGAATGATGTATAGTGATATGATTATGAAAGCAAACATTTTTTGAGGGGAAGGTGATTGCAGTTATGGGAAGCAGCATTAACAAAGATAAGGCATCAGGAAAGCATGTGGAATGTTTAATAAGTGGTGGATGTTACAGTGACATTAGGTTTATAGGGCCGGGAATTGGGGGAAATGTTCATATTTGGGTGTGGAACAGAAGGACTGGTTTGTGAAATTTCTTCAGAATCATACTATGGAATTTGGAAGTCTGTGTAATAAGGATTGTAGCTTAGGATTTCAGCAAATGTGAAATATCAGGTTTTTGGGTCTTTTTTTCAATTTTGAGAAATTAAGAAAAATATAGAATATAAAAAGAATAATAATATCCCATAAGGACGTCACCCAGAAATTGACA
Source organism: Microcebus murinus (assembly GCF_040939455.1). Lineage (NCBI taxonomy): Eukaryota > Metazoa > Chordata > Mammalia > Primates > Cheirogaleidae > Microcebus > Microcebus murinus. The sequence continues at coordinate 81,235,639 of NC_134114.1, read as the reverse complement.
GTTTTTAACATTTTGCTAAGTCTTCTGCTGCTTCTTGAATTAATAAACTGAATAAACTTTGTCCTTGTTGTCTTGCATCCCTATTATCATCCCATTGTCTCCTTCCAAAGGCAAATACTATGATGATCTAAAATACTTCAGAAATACTTTAACAGCTATGTAAATAACCATGACATTTGGTATTGGTTAGTTTGTGGCCATGTATAATTTACATTTGGTGTCATATGGTTAAGTATCTGGTCTTAAAAAGTATGTATCATTCTGCAATTTGTATTTTTACTTTTATTTTTGAGATCTAGCCATATAATTTCTATCATATGTATTTATCTCCTCATTCCTGAATGAAGGACATTATATTGCTGCCAGTGTTTTACTGTCACAGGCAATGTTGCAATAAAATCCTTGTGCAAGTCTCCTGTAGTTATCTGTAAGAGTTTTTCTAGGGTATATATTTAGAAGTGTAATGTACTTATATATGTACATTTTCTAATTTTTACTAGATCATACCAAATGGTTATTAGTAACTGAAATCACTCTTTAGAGGTGTATCTTGCTGATAGATTGTCAACTCCTTTGAGGTACCTGGTCATCTTTTAAATCCATTCCTCTGAGTGTTGGGGTATAATAGATATTCAATAAATGTTGGTTTAATGACAAATGGATTACTACTAAATTGAACATGCTTTAAAGAATGTATTTCTTCAAGTATTTTGGAAGGACACTTTAAAAAGAAGATTCATTTCAGTATATAAATAAAAGCTTTCAAGTAGTTTAAAGAACAAACAATCTTTTTGACTTTTCAAGTAAGAAAATTTCTTTGATCTGGTTACCATATTAATGATGCTATTCTTTGTGTATCATATTTATTCAGCCAGTCAGTGTACTCAAGGAGTGTTTTTTGGGACAATTGTCTTTAACTAGAATATAGTTCCTTTTATATTCAACTACAATATAGTTTCTTCTTCTCAGAATTATGTTGATTTTTACATTCTTACTGTTAATAAAATTTATTTTACTTTGTTGAAGTGATATTTGAAAGATACAGTTTAATTAAAAACAGGAGTTTTTTTGACAGAGTAATTTTAATCTGAAGAATAAATACATTTTCACTCATTATAAATGCTTTGCTAGATCTCATCCTTTCATTTTCTTTTTAATCTATTGGTATCTTTCTCTTAAGACTACCTTTTTTTTAAAAAATCTATCAGATATCTTGGCAGGACCATAAATGAATTGTGTTCTATCATTTGAAAGGCATAGAAAGCAATAAGGAATGAATGTGTGTGGGTATATATTTTTTCTTTTCCTGTGTACTAACTAGTGTTATATGGAAAGCAGGCAGTGACTTGGATAATATCCAAATAATTTTTCTTTGGGACGTGTTAATTTTTTTTACCCAGTGAATTTACCTGCCGAATTAGTTTAGTAATATTCAATTTAGTTCACAAACTCTGGGGACTCATCAACTGATGATAGGAGATTGCCAATGCAGAGAGGATCTCAGGAGGAAGCTAGCTTAGTATTAAAAACTCTGATAAAGATATCCTCATGTGTATAATGTAGAATTTATTCTTAAAAATAAACTCCAAATAGTATTTATAAATTTTTTTTAAGAAAGATTTTTTCTTGGTCAAATTCTATAATACTTGTTTTAGGTAAAATTTATACTTGGTAGGTTATTCTTAGTGTTGTAATTCTTTTGCTGTTTTTTTTTTTTTTTCCTCCACATGTATATATATTCTATAGTTTAAGTTTTTAAATGTAATTTTTATTTACTTTCTTTTAGGACAACATATTAAAAAGTCAGAAAGATTTAAAGTAAATCAGATATAAGTGTTAAAGTGCAATCTTGGGTTTTGTGCTCAAGTGTTGGCAACAGGAGATAGTAGGTTGAGATGAGGAAGTTGAATCATTAGGCTTAGCCAATAGAAACTTTATAAGATTTGATGGCAGTGGGATGCTGGGAGTACTTTAAAACTATCATTTATGAGCATATGTTCCTCAACTACCTTTCTAACCTGAAGTCAACAAGTGAGATGTATTGTTTGGATCTAGGAGGAAGTTTGGTTTATGCTTTCCATTATCTACAGCAATGTGATGCTAGGGTTTTAGGATATCCAAGACTTAATCCCATTTATTATTTTAGTGATTAGGCTTAAGGGGAGGAGAATTGGAGAATAAGGCAGCTAGCTAGCTAGCTTTCTTTCTTTTCGTTTTTTTTTTTTTAAAGATTTACCTTTCTGAATATAGTTTACAAACTATAGTTGAATCTGACTTCCATGTCATAGGATGCACTTTTCCCGTCATTTTATTGCAGTAATTATCACTACGACACATTATCGTGAAAGTCCTATGCCACTTGTGCTTTCACCAGGCAACCTGTCTTCAGGCAAAAGATATATAGGTTGTGTTTCTATCTAAACCTGTGTGGTAAGTACTGTTACTATTAGTGCTGCAGATTTTACTTACTTGCACTATGTAGGTTATCTTCCTTTGCTGTCTTTTTTGAAATTTTTTTTTAAAGCTTTGAACATGAAGTCGCCTGTAGAAGGATGCATAGTCATGAGAGTGTTGGGATGAATTCTTTTTCTTTGACTGTACTTTCTGAATTTTAGTAGCTGAGAAGTTTAAAAACCAGATGAAGCTGTACTATTTTGATATTTACTTTTTTTTTAACTTCTTTTCTATTGCATCTTATTTTGTGTAACCACATCTAGGTTGTAGAAAAAAATTATAGTATTTTTTTTTAATGGCTGCTGTACTTCATTAGTTTTGGTTTCTAAAGTATGATAGTAGAAGTACTTCAGAAGAGTTTAGGGATAGAAAATTTGTGGTGTCTGTTGCCAATTCTTCATTGGCTATTTTTGATTATAGTATAAAATCTAGATATTTATTCATTTTAATAAGGTATATAAATGAATATATTGAGAATCTAAAATCCAAAGAAAAGCAATTATAAGTAAGAATCTTTTTAGTTGAGCTGTATTTAGATAATTATTCTTTTATGTTCCTTTTTATTTGAATATTTTTGAGAATAGAAAGAGGAAAGCATATATTTATATTTATTACTGCTTAAATGTTCATGTGAATGCCTAGGGATTATAAAATTATTTGCATCATGTTCTGCTAGCTTTTCATTTTGACTCCTTTGAAAACATGATAGAATTAGGTTATGCTGTGATATGTACTCTAAATGGGGAAGCAAAATATATTTCCCTGTCTTTTTACTAGGTTAATATTTACTTTAAATATTTGAAGATAATTTTGTAGTTTGATATTTCATATGTTTTAAGTTGTTGCAAGACACAATTATGTATATACACATACCCCTCTTCCATTAATACACTAATAAGTCTTTTTTTTAATCATGTGTAATTATAGGCAGTTCCATTATGTACTCTAGAATACATTCTATAAGTTGTAATTGTTTTAAGCTTACTAGTGAAGAATTTAATGGAAAATAGTGTGAAAAGTTAAAAGATATGTTGTATGAATTTACTTGTGAACTAAGATGTTTCCAAAGGTTGGCTTTTATTTGTCATATCTATAACCTAGGAGTATTCTTACTAAAATACTGTTTTCATCATTTCAGAAATCTGTAGTGGCTCACTTCAAAGATTTTTCAGTTACTGATCTATATCTCATTACTTTCTCTACTTGTCCATTTATTCTACATTTCCTCTTATCACCTTACTTTCTTCCAGTATGTGTTCATTACCTTCAAGCTCAGATGATATTATTGTTTCTCAGTTATTCTTTAAGAATTATTCCACATTTAATACTTTCCCATATTCTATGAGCTTCCTGTATTTAATCAGTTCTTATTAGTCCATTGATAATTTGTTGTAGGTTTGAGGGTTTTAGTTTAGTAAGGCCTCCCAGTGTAACTCCTTAAAACAGGGATGAGATTGCCTTTTTAAAAAATCTGCATATAGTAACTGAGTGTTCTTCAGTGTTTTGACTAAATGGATAGTTGTTAGGACTTCTTAAAAATGAATTTTTTTCTATATGAAAATTATAAATTTTCTGAAAAGGACTGCCAATGAAGATAAACCATTTATATACTCAAGTCCTTTTGGTTTAATTCTGAAAAAATTCTCTTTGAGACAAGGAAGAGTTTCTTTTAAAATCATCTTTTAAGGGAGATACATGTCAGTACCTTTAAATATGATTATTTATACTTTAATGGGTACATAAAAGTATAGCTTTTAGAACATAAGATTTAATTTATATTAACAACTGAATTGGTGAAATATACTTTATTCTATAGCAGGGTCAAGTGACTATTAGTGTTCATATCAGAATAATGGCAGTGATTAAATAAAATTCCAAATAATTTTATCCTTTTTAAGAATTAAGTAGTTTTTAGGAAATGATTTCTTAAAAGTGAAAGTTGAAACTCATGGCTTAAAATTTTTTTTAATGCAAAATACCTATTATATATTTTTATTTCTTGGTTTACATCTTATGGAGGATATTTGGTTTGTTTCAGTATTTCCATCAATGTATTTTCATACTTCTGCTTTCATACAACCCTAACAAAAATCTCTCAAGACTGCTAAAAACTGTAGTCTTTTTCTTTTGTCATACTTTAATTACCTGATTCTTGAAAAGATGAAAGTTAACTAGTTGCTTCTATGGTTGAGTTTGTTTAGAAGAGCTTGACTTTATTGTTGCAATTAGAAAGGGATTAAATATAATATTTGATATATATCTTTGTTGCTTGGTGTCAACGAAATGCATCAAGCAGATCTGATATTAAGTTTCATTCAGAACACTGACATTATATGCCTTGAGTAAAAAATACCATGCAGAAATCATACTAAGAGTTTTGTTTTTACTACTTTACATAAAATTCTTAGTTTTTGATTTCATAAATTCTTTCTATTTATTAATTTTTCTTTAATATATTCTAATAGTTTTGTAGAATCAAAAATTGAGGAAAGAATGCCCAAGAAGCAGCATAGATATCTTGTTAGAATAATGCACTTTGTTTTTTCATTTTCTTTGAGGGATATTTGGACTATTTGAGGGAAAAAAAATTGGGTAAGTATTGGTGCTGTCAACTGTATTGTTTATCCTTGGATTAAATTATGTTTGTTCCATATAGATGTGATATCAATCACTTTTTTTCTAATATACTTTATATTATGATGTTTTTAGATTATGGAATCAAGAACAGTTTTTTTTTTAAAGAATATAATTATGCTAATTGTTGATCAGTATAAGTATAGGAGGTATTTCACATCTGGTCATCCATAGTTGTAAATCATTTTCAGTCTATTGTGTGCATTTGCCTAGTGTCACAGGTTAATTCTTTAGACATGAGTACCTCCCTCCTTTCTTTCTGTCAAGACATACCTTTCTTCAAATATTGTAGAAACTCACTTCCTCCAGTTATTAAAATCAACTTGTAATCACCTTAATGCTTACCCTCCACCTCTGAGCTTCTATAAATATATGTACATGTCTAAGATTATTTGTTATTATGCATTATAATATATAATTTACATGAAATTTCCATGTATATCTTACTGATCATGCAGTTTCCTTTTCTGATCCTACTTTTAAAATGTTAAGGAATGCCCCATTTCTTAAAAAAAAAGTGGTTTCTTGCCCTTGAAAGTGATCTTAGAAGGCCCCTAAACCTGCTTTCTGCAAATCCCTTTACTGCATGCCTGATAATGAGGCATCAGTTATTATGTATGTGTGTGTGTGTGTGTGTGTGTGTGTGGCGGGAGGGTATTTATATCTAAGAACTCATAAAATGTTTTAATGGTAGTTGATAAATTATAAGTAAATGGTACTAAAATGATATTTTATTTTATTTTTTTTCTAATTTCTAACATTTAAGAATGATTGTTATAGATAACTTAAGAAAAAGCTTGCATATACTCACCACATTATTTAAATAAGACTAGTGGAAATTATTTTCAATACTAACTTACTCTCATGGCAGATTAGTGTGACAATCTGTAATTTAACAGTCGAAATAATTGCGTCTTGTGAATATGTGCATTGTTTTAGGGGACCTTTTCATTTTTTAGACAGTGAATGGCAATACCTACTAAGTAGTGATCCTGGTAAAACTTATGTGGTTTCATTTACTATTAACATGCCCTTTGACAGCTGGCCTTTACTAATCTCACACCGTGGGTTTGGAACTTTTTCCGTAAAGCTTTATAGTTGAATTACAATACACTGAGTCCTTTATTTTCTCCTGGAAAGGATTTAAACAAACTTTCTATTGCACTTGTTGAATATGTATTTCATAGTAACCACCATGAAGTTTGCAGCATTTAAGAAGATGAAGAAGCAAAGATAAAAGATACACATTCAAGAAGGCTTGGTTTCACAGTTGGTGCATAATCCTTTCTGCTGTCATTGGTACCCTAACCCTGTACCTACCAGAACAAAAGAAACTGAATTGAAAATTGTGGGAGCTGGGGAACATTCTGTTGGCAGCACGTCGCATGGCCCATAGGCGTTGTCAGGTCTCAGTTTGATGCCCTTTATTCTTTCTGACAGATGTGAGGTAGGGTCTATGAGGGGGAAGTCATTACTAGAGAGAGGGCAGTGTCAGATCAAAAGTAACCAGTGATCAAACAAGGTAAAGGGCTGTGGAAAATAGGCTCTCTTTCTGGCCTCAACACCTGCCTGATCACTGAAGGGAATAGTCCTTATGTGTCAGGGCAAGTTGATTTTCTTTGATGTACAGTGAATTAGAAGTCAGAATGGAAGCTTAACTGGAGTACAGAAGATTTTTACTTCCTAGTTCTTGGGAAATTTGGGTGTTTAAATTTTTTACTCCAATTACCTAGAAGTTATAGAAGTCCTTTTCTATAATAAAATATTAAATCTTACCCATTCTGATTATACTTTATCAATATAAATTTAGAGATAGTGCTGAGAAACTAGCAAATTTTCAATACAGTATTGGACAAGCTTTAGAAGTCACCAAACTCTACATTTCTCAGGCATCTAATTGTAACTTTAATAAGATCATTTGTGTAATTATAATGGTTGATATAAAGTGCATAGTACTGCATTTGACACATAGTAGGTCCTCTCATTGTAAAATGTTGAAAGTTACCTCGCTAAGTAATTTCAGATAAATTTGAATTAACTCTTTGCACCTAAGTACTTGTTATATTTTCTTTTAAAGTAATCCCTTGAAACCAAGTCAGTTGAAAGAAAATTTAAAGAGATTGGGGTTTGTATACATGGTTCTTTTCCCCTGCCCTTTCATCTTTAGAGATATGTGACTAAAGTCCAGGAGAAGGATGATATTTTTATCTTTTATTAGCTTGCTGTGAGGGTAAATTCAATTGAGGCACTTTTCTAAAAATATCACTTATGTTGTTTTACTTTACATTAAAAGCAAAGACTTCAACGTTTCAACTTTTGGTATTTTAAATACTATTGCATTTTATTAAGTTTCCTAAATAGTTTATAATCAGTTTGTCCTCAAAATTCTGGAAGTAGGAGTTTATTTGAAATTACTTATTTTCTAGTCAGAATAATAAAGACTGTTAATTTCCCAGCCTTTTAAAATGATTTTTAATCTAGTAATTTGTCTATTCATCTTTGCATGAAGTCCATATTTGTTTTTGATACTTTTAGGTAACTTAATTCTTCATCCTTTATACGTTTAGAAATATAAATATAAAACATATGTTGTGTTATATTCACAATAAATTAATATTTGGCTTGTAGACCGTTGTTAGCTATAAATATATTTTATGCTTGGGAAATTTCAGAATAATATATTGAACATTCTTATATGTACATATATAACATATATATAACATATATATATTTCTAGTTTAACTTTTGAACAAAATATGGTTATAACAAATTACTGTTAAATACATTTTGCTTAGGTTCTCATTTTAAGATAGTTTGACTTTTAGTCAAACTCAAAGTCAGTTGAGTTAGATGCGTTATAATTTTTTATTTGATTCATTTTTGGAATGAAATGTCATATACATTAAAATTTTGCATTTATTTTTGGAACTTTTTGAAGTTTAAGATACCTTAATATAGATTCATTTCATAATCTATAATTAGAGTCCTTTTTTTTGTTTTTGATTGTTTTTAATGTATTTACCTTGAACTCCCTCTGAAGGATACTAACTTGAAACTAATATAGTAATATTACTCTGATTTAGATAGGAGAATGATTTTGGTTTGGGTTTTGGTTTTCTGTGGACGTCCTTCCAATCTTTCCTTTAACCTGAATATTTGTAAAAAAAAAAAAAAAGAGAGAATGGGGTTTGCTGATATTTTAATATTGATGTTGGGAAGAAACATTTGTGAAAGATGAATTTCTGTAAGTAAATGTCAATTTTTGTTTTAAAATGGACCTCAGTAACATAGAATTTTATTAGTCCTAATCTTTAGTTCATGATCAACTATCATAATTGATCTTATTTCATTATAAAAGTTAATTTACCTAAAAGTTATTTAACATCTACTTAAGAACTCTCTATACAAACTGTTAACTAGAATATTACCAGTAACCTTTGTCTACTCCTCCTTTCTCTTATGTCTGACTCCCCTTCAGAGGTAATCAGAGGTAACCAGAAGTAACCACGAACTTGAATTTTATGTTTTTCATACTTTCCTATTTTGTTACTTATGTATATATGCCTAAGCAATAAATTGTTTAGTTTTTACTTATTTTTAATCAAATACATTTCTAATGAGGGCATTGAAGTAGTGCTTTAGAAGATATTTTAATGTGTTATTCAAGAGGGATGTAATTTAGTGAATTAATCTAATAAGCATGTTTCTGAACTTAAACTTGATATTATTCAAATCTCACTTTGAAGATATTCTCTACTATATTTTCAATTAAGCTATTTCAGATCTTTAGATTGAGTATATAGTATCTATATGTTGGTCTCTTGCATTTTGCATCTTCCGTTTATATTGTATTCACAAATAAGGAGATTGAAGTTTTTTTTTTTTTTTAAGTTTTGGTTTGCTGCAATTGTGTGACTTGCAATTCCTATCACTTGACGTACAGGTTAGAAAAGTTATTCCTTTAGGTGGTAGGTATAGGTCAGGAATATTTAACCAATTACCAGTTTGGTATGGAGGCAGGTGAATTCTAAGCTTACCAAATGACTTTTGTGTTTTACTTACCAGTTTGTAGTGTCATCAGTAATTTAATAAATTCAACCTAATTTTGTAAGGATAAGATGATTTTACTAAATTTCTTTGATTGCTAGAAGTATAAAAAACTCCCCTTCTAAACTCACACTATATAAATCTGAAATCACTTCACCCACTTTACATTAATATTATTTTATATATATACATATATATATATATATATACATACACTCATGCACACACATATGCATGCATGAACTCTCCATTGAATAGAAAACCTCCTAAAAATGGAAATTTAATAACAGCTTTTCAGGGGGAAAAAGGAGAACTACATCAAATATTTATGTTGATTTTAACACTTGATTTCAGAACTACCAATTAGTAGAAAAATTAGTCTTTTTCTTCTTCTTCTTTTACAACTTAATTAAATTGATTAGTAGCTTAGTATTTATGTAATACACAGTTTTGGTAAAATCCAAACACACAAAATATCTGTTTTGACTACAGGTGGATTTTTCTCCAGTTTCTATTTTCTAACATGAAGTCTTCATAAAATGAAAATAAATATTCATATCTGCCTTCATACTTTTGCTAATCTTTTAGAAATATGGTTGGTTATAACTAAGAATAATCACTACTCAGAATGGTTAATGATTTGTCAGTATTGAGTGAACTAATTGATAAAATATTAGAGATCAAATTAACACATTTCAGCTTTGATTGCAATAGATTTTTTCCATTTGAACATGTTATGATCAATTGAATCTAAAAGGATGTAGGATATAGAATACATTTTTATTCTAATCTCCATTTTTAGGAGGTTTTCTATCTAAATGGAGAGCTCATGCATGCATATGTGTGTGCATGAGTGTATGTGTATATATATTTGTATTTGTATAAAATAATATTAATATAAAGTGGGTGGAATGATTTCAGATTTATATGGTGTGAGTTTAGAAGAGGAGTTTTTTTTTGTTCCCTTGTTTCTTTCTGTTGATGGACTGTGCTTCTTTGCTTTATGAAGGATTCTAAGAGGTCTATATTGTGTGTTGATTTGTATGTGTTCTCTAAAATGTATCTTGGTGAGATGGCTTATAAATGATTAATACGGTTGGCATAGAATGTTTCAGATTGCAGTTTGAGAAGCTTCACATACTGAGATTTATTCAGTATTTTTAAAATGCGAGATACATGCAAAGAAGCAAAACAGTAATCCCTTGCATGTCTTTTAAAAATAATATCAAATAATTTTATAAAAAAATAATGATATGACTTCTTGGTTTTTCTCAATGTAAAAGAATCATTTGGATAATTTAATGGAAAAAAGTTGTCACCTAATTTTTACAACAGTAATTGATTTATGATATTTGGGAGAATAGAAAACACATTTAGAGGAAGAGATTAGAGATTGGTATGACATTATTTTATGCCCTAGAACAGCAGTCCCCAACCTTTTTGGCATGAGGACCGGTTTCATGGAAGACAATTTTTCCATGGACTGGGGGATGGAAGGGATAGTTTCAGTATGATTCAAGCGCATTACATTTATTGTGCAGTCAAACCTCTCTGCTAATGATAATCTGTATTTGCAGCTGCTTCCCTGTGCTAGCATCACCACCTCAGCTCCAACTCATTTCATCAGGCCTTAGATTTTCCTAAGGAACGTGTGCAGCCTAGATCTCTGGCATGCACAATTTATAGTAGGGTTTGCGCTCCTGTAAGAATCTAATGCCGCCAATGATCTGACAGGAGGCAGAACTTAGAGCAATGGGGAGTGACTGTAAATACAGATGAAGTTTCCCTTGCTTGTCCACCTCCTGTCATGTGGTCTGGTTCCTCATAGGCCATGGATTTGAGAAAACTTTATTGGAAACTTGAACATATGTGATGAAGCTGTAATTATAAGTGGTATGATCCTGGAAAATATATTCTCCCTGGTTGCTTTATGGTTATTAGCTGCATGGATCAGTAAATTTTTTTCTAAGTACAATCTTCTGCTATTCACTTATTTATACATTATACATTCATTGAGTTCTCACCACGTATGAAGCACTGTGGTTCCAGATTCTTTTTCCATAGGTGTCATGCCAGCCCATTTACTTTATAGTAACTCTTAACTAATAGGAGTAGTTTCTGTTTTGTATTTACCTATGTAAGTGCTGTCTGGGGAGAACAGTAACACCCCTGTTAAAACCATTGCTCCAGAGCCTGAAATCAACCTGTCATATTTTGAATACTGTATTTTAAGAGTAAGAGTTTAAGGATCATGGCATTTATATAATATTTAAGGATGATAAACTTCTAAGTTATTTTATCTTAATTACCTAATTAAGGTGAAACATTTTGAAGATTACATTATTAAGGGAGCTATTTTAAAGTATAAACATGCTGTATTCAATACAATGACTTGTTCTAATAGTTTTTTATAAAGATGTTTTGCTATTAAAGACTTTTTCCATTGAGCTATGGTAGTACTTGGGTAGTGCATAGGTAGCAAAACTTGAAGAATTAAATAGAGCAAATTGAGTTTTGGCCTTAGTCCATTGAGTTGATGTTTTATTTATTATTAAGATATTTTTAAGGACATTGTCCACTGTGTCCTTTGGAGTCCTCCCTTATAAGAACCTTCAGTTAAATATTCCCTCTGGTCTTATTACTGGGGAAAGCTAGACTTCTAAGCAATTGTTTTTCTTTATTATGTTAATGTGAATTTTATGAAAGATGTATAGATCTCCTTTCCTTCTTGCATTGACATCTTAGAAAGCAAGAAACAAATAGTAATTCTTATAGAGCATTCCAGACTTCCATCTTTATTATAGAGTAACTTTGTTTTAAAAAAAACCTTATTTTCCTTTGTTTTAATTTTCATTTCTATTTGTTTTTCTCTTGTAGGGTATATTTTGAAAAGGAATTGCCTAAACGTAAATTCCTTCTTGGAAAGAGGCAAGATATACCTAAATACAAATAAAAATACTTACATAAACACATTTTAACTTTAAAACACCTCCTTCTTTGTGTAGATAATTGTAATATAGTAAAAAGTGCCTTGGAGTTTGAATTGGGAAGATCTGAGTATAGATAATTACCTCTGTCCTTAGGTGAGTGACTCTTGGCTAGTGCCTGTGAGGTGGTTTCCTCATTTGTAGTATAAGAATAAAATCATTACTTAGGATTAAGTCGGGTAGTTTATGTAAAAGTGGTAGTCACATGTTAAACAATCAGTAAGATTTTTTCTTTAGTCAGTTACCTGTCAAAACTGTTGATAAATATTGAATATTACCCATAATTTAAAAAAATATATATATATTTGGGAAAATTTTATATTAATATATTGAGATATATAAGAAAGAGGCATAAATAATCCCTGTTTTCAGAAAAATCAACATTTTAATAATGCAGAATAGTAGAAAATAAAAAGGAAAAGCCTCCTGCTAATCCCTCTGGTGATTATTTTCAGAAGACTTTTAATACACATACCAACATGCATGTATCTGTCCCTGTTTTAAAAATTATACTATGTAGTTTCTTCTACAATATTTTCTCGTTGATGGATACTTTTGCATTTTTCATTTTTTCCCCATAACAATAATAGCCATACTTTTCAATTGTTTTCTATCAGAAGAATATATTTTCATATGTGCCCTTTTATATTGTTGATAATTTTGATAAAACCAAAAGGCCTATCTCTTCTTCATACTACACTTCATCTCTGTTCCTGGTGTTTTTTTGTTTAAATAATATCCATATCTGATGGTGTAGTTTTCTGAGACCATCAATTAGTTTAACACCTGGAGGCGGAGATAAGAAAATACAGTTAGACTTAAGATATTTTTAAAAATGTTTGATATGTTATACTCAGTCACAGCATTGTAGAATATATTTTTCTTGTAAGACCTAACTAATGCTTCCCATTGGACGAGGCCAGACAAAAGGATACAAAGTGACAGACTTCTTGGTGTTTATTCTCATCAAGAGGTTATGGAAAGGTAGTTTTTGTGTCAGACAGATACAGACTCCTATCTAATGTTACCATTTTATAGGTTGTGGATTCCTTCTTAAGCACTTACACTCTGGAGCTTTGATTTCCTTATGTATAGATTAGAGATGATAATATCTGTTTTGTTTGGTTGTTGAGAAGATTAAATAGACTCAGACAGTATATGTAAATTGCCCAACAAGATGTCTGGCAAATAGCAGTTGTTCATAAAATGTTGGCTTCCTCTTTTTTTAAATTCTCAACTCCCATTTCTCTTCTATCTCTTCATGACCAAAGGAAACCTGGAATTATTGCCAGAGCTTTCTTGGTAGTGAATGCCATTCTTAGTGAGAAGTTGGCAAAGGGGAGAAGTAGTTGATGGTGGCTTTAATGTATTTAAGAGGGTCCAGTAGGCCTTTCATCTTGTGTGGAATTTCTAAAGAGTCATCTTTAACCCATAGTGTTTGCATGTTTTTTTTAAAAAACTCTGCCTACACTTGTTGTATCTTTTATATTTTTTACTCCTAGTAACTTATTGACAGTGGTTATTCCAGTCCATTGTTTTATTTTCTTGGGTATCCATCAATTCTTTGCCATGAAGTCTCATTCCTAGCAGTTAAATTCTCGTACTATTGAATGGTGAATATTGAAATAATTAAGTATGAGCTACATCATATTATCTATAGTTCATTTGATTTCAGGTAAACTGGAAATCAGGAAAACCTAACTCAACTTGTTTAAACAAGAAGGTTTTTGGCTTATTATTGGGCTGTGTAGAGGTAGTTCAAGCTTTAGGGTCAATTTAATTCAGTGTCTCCACAGTGCATTTAGGGAACTGGTTCTTTTTGACTCATGCCTTAGCTTTCTGGGATGTTACCTTTACTCTAAGTTTGGATTTACTTGGGGTTCAAAGATTGTTGACAACAGTTCCTAAGTGTATGTTGTGTGTGTATCATAGTTAATTCCTTTTTATTGCTGAGTAGTGTTCCATTGTAAGGACATACAATTTGTTCATCCATTTGCCTGTTAATTAACATTTGGGTTGTTTCCAATTTTTAACTATTACATATAAAGCTGCTATGGACATTTATGAACCAGTCTTTGGATGGACAAAGGCTTTCATTTCTCTTCAGTAAACACCTAGAGTGGGTTGGTTGGGTCACATTGTAAGTATATGTTTAATTTGGGGAGAAACTGTCAACGTGTTTTACAAAGTGGTTGTGCCATTTTATGCTCCTATCAGCAATATTTGAGAGCTTATTTGTACTACATCCTCACCAAAAGGTGGTATTGTTAGAGTTTTTAATTTTAGTTATGCTGAGTGGGTTTGTAGGGGTATCTCACTGTGGTTTTGATTCTGAGTGGATGTGTAATGGCACCTTATTTGGTTATCCTTGACATCTAATGATGTTGAATACCTTTTTATGTGCATATTAACGATTCCTGTCTTTTCTTTTGTGAACTATCTGTACAAATCATATGCTTACTTTTTTTTTTTTTAAGGATTTGGTTGTCTTCTTACTGAGTTGTAAGAGTTCTATTATAGATATAAGTTCTTGTGTTAGATTACATTTTCCATGTGTATATCTTTTCATTTTCTTGATAGTGTCTTTTGAAGAGCAGGTTTTAGCTTTAATGAAGACCAATTTATCAATGGTAAGTGCTTTTGTGTATTATCTGAAATCTTTTGATAATTTCAGTTGTTTTTCTTTGTAATTGTTTATCATGTTCCACCACTAGACCTTAAACTCAGTGGAAGTAGGGAAGCTATCTACCTTGTTCACTGCTATGTTCTCTGCCTTTAAGAGTGTTGGGCACTTGGTAGTTCCTTAAGAGTAATTTCTGAATGAATGGATATTTTTTGGTTTCATAAATGAGAAAATTTTAGCTGTCATTTATGTCTTGTTCATTTCTATCCTTTGTATTTCACCCATCATTATACTGGCTGTCTTGTTTCCTCTAGCTGATTCCTTGCTTTTCTTTTTCTGCTTCTAACTCTTTAGTCCTAACCCTTTTATTTTTATGTCTGAATTGCAGCATCTCCTCACACTTGTCAGATGATACCACTTCCTCCCTTAGGTTTACCAGTAATCCAATTCCAGAAAAATCAGTCACATTTTATAACTCATCTAGCTAAATATTTCATAGGTATTATATTTTTAGTCCCTCTGAATTGTTTCTTCCTTGGGTAAGAATTCATACATTCTGCTTCTTTGGTTAAGTTTTGAATACAGAGGTGATGCTTCTTGATTGTTCACTCTTTTCTTCCTTGACTGAATTTGATGGTGGTGCATGGGAAGGTAGTGCCTTTCTAAAAGTTTTTTACCTCTTAAATTAAAAAAAATTAATTATGTTAAAATATATATAACATAAAATCTACCATCCTAACTATTTTTAAGTGTACAGTTTAGTAGTGGTAAATACATTCACATTGTTGTATAACCAATCCACCAGAACTCTTTTTATCTTGTGACACTGAAGCTCTATGTTCATTAAAGAACAGTGCATGATTCTCTTCCCCCTATGGATTTGATTTCTCTATATAAGTGGAATCGTACAGTACTGTCTTTTTGTGACTGACTTATTTCATATGGCATTATGTCCTCAAGATTTATCCATGTTGTAGCATGTGTTAGAATTATCTTTCTTTTTAAGGCTGAGTAATATTCAATTGTATGTATATATCCCATTTTGTTTATCCATTCATCTGTTGATGGATACTTTGGTTGCTTCCACTTTTTCGGTATTGTGAATGATGGTGCTGTGAACATGGATATACAAATCTCTTCCAGACCCTGGTTTCAGTTCTTTTGGGTATATACCCAGAAATGACATTGCTGGATCATAAGGTAATTCTATTTTTAATTTTTTGAGGGACTGACATACTGTTTTTTATAGTGGTAGTACCATGTTACATTTCAAACAACAGTGCCCAGAGGTTCTAATGTCTCCACTTCCTTGCTAACACTTGTTATTTTCTGTTTTTTTAACAGTAGCCATCCTAATGGATGTGAGGTTTATCTCATTTTTGTTTTGATTTGTTTCCATAATGACTAGTGATGCTGAGCATCTTTTCATGTGCTTCTTGGCCATTTTGTATATCTTCTTTGGAGAAATACCTGTTCAAGAACTTTGCCTATTTTTAAACTGGGTTATTCTGATGTTATTGAGTTGTAAGAATTCTTTCTATATTCAGGATATTAACCCTTTATGAGATAAATAATTTGCAAATATGTCATCCCATTCCATAGGTTCTCTTTTAATTGTTAATTGTATACTTTGATGCACAGAAGTTTTTAATTTTTTTTTTTTTTTTTTTTTTTTGAGACAGAGTCTCACTTTGTTGCCCAGGCTAGAGTGAGTGCCGTGGCGTCAGCCTGGCTCACAGCAACCTCAGTCTCCGGGGCTCAGCGATCCTACTGCCTCAGCCTCCCAAGTAGCTGGGACTACAGGCATGCGCCACCATGCCCGGCTAATTTTTTGTATATATATTTTTAGTTGGTCAATTAATTTATTTCTATTTTTTGGTAGAGACGGGGTCTCGCTCAGGCTGGTTTCGAACTCCTGACCTTGAGCAATCCGCCCGCCTCGGCCTCCCAAAGTGCTAGGATTACAGGCGTGAGCCACCACGCCCGGCTAATTTTGATGTAGTCTAACTTACCTATTTTTATTTTTGGTTTTGTGCTTTTGGAGTTATCTAAGACATCATTGCCAAATCCAATGTCATGAAGGTTTTGCCTTGTATTTTATTCCAATAATTTTGTAGTTTTAATTCTTGCATTTAGGTCTTTGACCCGTTTTTAGGTAATTTTTATATATGGTGTAATCCGACTTCATTCTTTTGCATGTGGATATCTAATTTTCCCAGCACCATTTGTTAAAAATGTTGTCCCTTTGACCAAGGGTGTTTGTTGACACTCTTGTTAAATGCCATTTGATTGTATGTTTAAGGGTATATTTCTGGACTGTGTATTTTATTTGGTCTATGTGTCTTCTTTGTGTACGGGTGTATTTCTGGACTGTGTATTCTATTTGGTCTGTGTGTCTTTTTTGCCAACACCATACTGTTTTTATTACTGTAGCTTTGTAAATTTTGGAATCAGGAAGTGTGAGATCTCTTTTTTTTGTTTTTCAGGATTAGTATTTGGGGTCCCTTGTATTCCACAGAGATTTTAGAATGGATTTTTATTTTCTGCAAAAAATGCCTTTGGGGTTTTGATAGTGATTGCATTAAATCTGTATATTGCTTTGAATAGTATTGACTTTTTAACAATATGAAATCTTCCAATCAAGTAACATAGAATGTCTTTCCGTTTATCTGTGTCTTTAATTTTTTCAGCAATGTTTTGTAGTTCTTAGTGTACAGGTCTTTCGCCTTCTTGGTTAATAAGTTTATTCCTAAGTATTTTGCTGCTTTTGATGCTATTATAAATGCAGTTTTCTAAATTTCTTTTTTGAGTTGTTCATTATAAGTGTTTAGAAATGGAACTGATTTCGTGTGTTTATTTTGTATTCTGTAACTTTGCTATAGTCATTTATTAGTTCTAACAGATTTTTTGTGTGGAATCTTTAGAGTTTTCTATTTGTAAGATCATGTCATGTATGACCAGAGGTAATTTTATTTCTTCCTTCCTATAACAATTTATATGCATTTTATTTTATTTTTGCTTAATTGCTCTGATCAGGATTCCTAGACCTATGTTAAATAGAAGTGGCATAAACCAGCATCCTTGTCTTGTTCCTGATCTTAGAGGAAAAGCTTTTAGTCTTCCACATTTAACACCATACAGTGTTAGGTGTGAGTCCTTTCTGTCAATTTTTGTTAAGCACTATTGGTCACATTCAATGTACATAGTAAACCTTGTCTAACTATAAACTGGCCATGTTATATTGACATTAAATAAGGTTTTGGAGCTTGGTCTTTTTATGGAGGCGTCTTGCATACAGTAAGTTCTCAATATTTTTAGTGACTGTACAGGCATTGGTATGGCATTTGCTACCTTATCACCCTGTTTGGGCACTCTTACTCAATAATTGATGGAAATATAACAGATGACTTGGAGAGCTAAAGCAGTAGTTTACCATTAATATCTGGTGAGGTCATTATCTTCTATTTTATTTTTGGAAAGGTTTATGGTTCAACAATGAAATTCTTCACAAAAATACAAACTAAGAAATTTTGTTCCCAACCATATCCATCTTCTCCGTTGCTCTCTCTATATAATCAGTGTTTCTGTATGAATATATGATAAAGTAGAATTATATATTCTCCTTTTCTTATAGAAAAAGTAGATAGTATTTATACAAATGACAGCATGTTATTTACACAAAATTATATTAGTCTATATACCACACTTTTTCCCTCCTTAACAGGTCTCTCATAATGGGTTGATAAGATTGCTTTCTTTTTTCTCTTCTCTAACTGTGGTATCATAGACTATTCTTTGGAGGTAGCTTAATTCTTTCCATCAGTAGCCAGTTGGTTGCTGGACACTTAGAATGTACCATGCTTTTGCTAGTACATGAATTGTCATGTCAGTTTTATAAATTGTCAGTCAGAGAGTACAGGCACTTGTGATTTTGGTAGATATTGCCAGATTCCCCTCCTTAGGGCTTATATAATTCTGCATTCATATAAGCAATGGATTGAGAGTGCTTATTTCTCACACTCTGGCCAATAGTGTGGTGTTAAACTATTTGATTTTTGTCATTTTGATAGGCAAGAAATGGTATCTGAGTTAGTTTTAATTTCTATCTCACCCATTATGAATCTGATTGGGCATCATATGTTTAAAAACCATTTGGATTTCTTTTACTGTGACTGTTCATCCTTGACCCATTTTTCTATTGAATTGCTAATCTTTTCCGTCTATGTTCTTAGGCACTGTTTGTATGTTAGAGATGTTAGTTCCTTGTATGTGATAGGAGTTGTTGTAAATATTTTTGCCAGTTTCTCATTTGGCTTTATACTTTGCCTCTGGCACTTTTGCCATGCAGAAATTTTTCTTGTTTTTAAAAATCTATTTATGTTTATTTTTTCCTTGTTTGGCATCTGAATTTTGAGTTATAGTTAGAAAACACAAGGAGTACTTTCTGATTGGACTGGCATATACGTAGGCAATAGGAGCAATAGCGACATACATTGAACAACTTGTTATATGACCAGGGACTTTGGAACATGGTCAAAACAATGGTATGCAGATGTACTTTTATAGAATAGCATTCAACACCAGTGCTACATTCTATAAACCAGTGGTCATTTCTTACGTGATGAAAGTGTGGAAAGAAGTTCTAGCCATTCTTTTGAATCTGTACCAATAAAAGACATGCACCTGATTTGGTCAGCACTTGGAAAGAAGTTCCTTTCTTTACTCTTCTGTTCTCAAATAAGCAGCAGAATATTTAAAAGTTGTGAATATATCTGTAGCCATAGACACTTTGATATTTAGTGTTTCCAACTTAGTGTTTTAATATTATTATATATTTAGTAATTAAAGATTTTAAATGTGAATATTGTTATGGATTTGAACATAACTACAATAATAAGTACATATATGCTATATGATAGGTAAGTAATAGTAGTAATTTTTTAAAAGCAATTGTTAGACAACATAAAAATTACTGTTATTAGATATGTTACTGAATGCATACTCTTAGGACACCTCTCCTAGTTGGTGATCATTTATTTAACTTTAGGTATTTGGCATAAAACTTTGTTTGCAGATAGGCTTTAAACCTGTTTTTTTTTCTTCAAATAAATTTTTATATATTTCTGAAATTAAAATCATCATTATCTATAAATTTCTACAAAGCTAATTTGTTTTAAGAAAAATCTGCTTGAAAATAACCTGCTCAAATAGGATGATATGCTGAAAATCAAGTTATTAAAGGCTTATAGAATTACTTTGCTAATTGTTTTAATTATAAAAATTAGGATTTTCATTCTTGACTAATCTAGCAATTACATATTTAGTAACTGATACTTTTATTAATTGGAGCAAACATTGTGGGAAGTAGAAAACAGAGTTAAGCCTTCCCTCAGATTTAAATGTTTAAATGAAATTAAAAATTATCAAAACACTTAAAGTCCTAGCTTATAAAGATTTTATTTAAAAAGATTTCATTTTCATGTTCAATAGACTTGTGAAAGAGATTGTGAAAGAGATTATTATAGTCCCTCTTATTATAGTCCCTCTTTCTTTTCTATTTTTTTTTTTTTTTTTTTTAGTTCTTTCTTCTAGGCAGGAGAGAAGAGACCAAAAAAAAATTTTTTTGGATGCTTTCCAAGAGCTGTATGTGTGTGCATGAGAAGTTATAATCACTGATTCAAGTCTGAGTTTTATTGGACAGGCTTGTCTGGTGGGTTAAAATCCCTTCATCCTTTCCCAGATGATAACTGGCTTGTTTTTCTCCCCTTAAAAATATTAAGAATTTATTTTTTACAGCTATCTCAGACCTGGTTGTGTAGGCCACTTTGGTTCTTTATGCTGCTGGCTTAAAGAAAGAATGAAATATGAAAAGACAAAAACAAAGAAGGGCATAAAAAAAAAGGTAAGGAAAGGAACAAAGGCTAAGGTAAAGAAAAGGAGAGAAGATTGATAATTTGAAAATGGTGAAATAAGTTGAAGGTAGTAAGGAGAGAGAAGTTTGTAATGCCAAAGGTTCTAAAGAAACTTATATTTTCATTTACAAAAAGCTTTTTGAAGTAAGAGAATAGATTTTTTAAAAGAAATACCAGAATTGAATAATTTTTCACATCATAGAAATAATATTAAAGGCCAGTAGGCCACTTTTGGACCTTAGGAAAGAATTTCAGTTAATGTTTGATAAACTTATTTTTCATTGCAAGCATCTCAAATACACATATTTGAGACAAAATGTTGTTGAATATTTGGTGACATCTAGCCTAGATTGTAGAGATATTATAATTATTCTAGTTTTTCTAGTAAATTTCAGAAGTAAAAGTTATCATAAACTTCAAATTGGATTGTTTTTCCAAGAGATAATTTTCTCCAATCAAAATAATTACATTTAGGTTACTGATTTCTGTCCACTTAAAATATATTATTCTTAGGGGTATATACAATGTAAAAATTAGTTTGCATTTATTTAAAATAAAATATTTTAAATTATTTCAGAAATACTAATTTAACTCTGATAGGAAAACATTAAAATCTTCGCATTATTTCAAATGTTTTATAAAGTAAATTCTGTTGAAAAATACTAAATAATTCAAGTTGTTTTCATTTGTTAATACATTTTGCATTGCAGTTCATAGTTAAAATTCATTAGGTATAATCTTCCCTATAATGCTAGTTGCTTGCCTCAACCAAATTGCAAATGCTTTAATCCTAGAAATAAGATATTTAATTTTTGTTTCACTATAGGTATAATGCCATAGTGATAATTTTCATATCCAGAAAAATTTCAAAGAAAGTACCTACATAATGTTTTAATGGGAATGATTTGGTTTTTTTGCTCTTTTTCTGATGCCGATTTTGCCTATCCTGTACTTAGAATGATCAATGTGAAGAACTGGGTTGGTTATATAATTTTATACTATTACATGGAAGATAGATAAGTTTTTAAGTGGAATGGCTTATTTAAAATATTTTGTTGTTGTCGTCTATATGTGTAGAATAAAACCATTGGAAGGCAGTGCTGTGTGTCCCCACCTTGTGTCTTTCAGGGGAATAAATGTTTCAGCTATGTGAAATCAGTCATAGTAGTCATGGTTGGGTTTGGCCTTGATTTTGGGTTGTGCTATAACTTATTTTTTAAATGGATATTTAATTTCCATGGTGATTTTTAACACTGGAAAGTTAAAAGAGCTTATAAAATATTAATGGTAATTATCCTATCATAAATATAATGGAGGTTAGACAATTGTTTTCATAACCATCACTTGCTGGGCTTATAATTTTGGATGCCATGGGTGGGAATAGTAAACATTTCACTGTTTGAAAGCATCATATTATATCTTTATCTTGTATGCTGTTAATTCTAAGTCTATCTAGCCTACAAATTAAGCTAGTTTTCTTTTCATATTGTTGCATAAAGTGCCAGAAATGCTTAAATAAACACAGTTTTGGGAAGAAAAATCAAAATATATTCCATATTTGAAAATATGTACAAATAGTAAAAGATATTAAATGCCATTAATCTTTAAAATTAGTTTTTGCTTTTTGTCTAAAAATTTCAAGATTTTTATGTGCATTGGTTGTTGAGGAAATTTTTTTCTGTATACAAATTTTTTGATAGTATCGGATTATTTGAGATTTATTTAGCAATCAAAATAGAAATAATTACAAATGTATGAACATTTATCAGAGTGTAAGGTATATAATAGGAGGTTAGTAAATACTTTTTGATTGATATCTGTATGTCTTACTGACTGCTTCAACAAAGCTGTAGCACAGGCAAAAACCAAATGTATAAGACATTAAGTTACTGGGTGTGTTATTGTTCTCTTATTGAGTATGATATGCTGGGTATAGCTCATTACTAATATTTTAATCAACTTGTTGATTATTAAAAAACAGGATATTTTCATTGTGTGCATGTTTTTTCTTTTTCACTTCTAATAGGGAAACCTAATGTGCATTTGTTAGGAAGGAAAAATGTTTACAGTTTTTATAGCTGTCTATTAATATATTATGTACATACATTGAAATGTTTTGTGAACTGTTTCAGAAAAGTTATTTTGGGCCAAAATCGTGTATAATGTTATCAATACTTAATGATCCATTAAGCTTCTTATGTTGGCAAACGTGAATTTCAATAAAAACAGTAAAGACTTATATAATTATTTATTTGCAGATACATGGAAAGATACATGTATAACTTTAAATCCTTTTACATTTAAATCGCTTGATTTGTAAGGCGCACACACTTTTACACTAAATAATACTGTTCCATTTGATTGGCAGCTGAAATTTTATAAAGGTCTTGGAATAGATATTTAATTACATTGTTTTAAGATAATATTTTTAATATGACTATAAGTATGATGTGCCTATTGGTATAATTTTTTCATGAATTTGGCATTATTAAGATGTTTGGAATTTTTTTGTTGTACTGAGGTATCCTTTAGCATTCTGTATCTTCATTTTTATATCATAATACTTAAAGTATTTTTAGCAGATTGTAGAAAAATTAATGCCATCATTAAAAATGCTCTTCATAACAGATTAAAAGTTATGATCAAGATTTTAGGTGTATGACTTTAACAAATAAATAAATATAGGTTTAATTTTCAGAGAACTAATATGTTAATTTCATGTATTTTTTAAAAAAACTTATAATGGAAAAATAATACAGAAAAAAGTTAATAATTAATATTGCACCTATGTGACTTAATACCTGTTGGGGCTTGTTAGAGGTGTAACTCAGAACTAGAAATTGAGACTATTATGTACAATTTTCACCTGAATATGCTTTGAAATTGTTATTGTAAGTAATTTAAAATGTGACAAATACACAAATTTATAAATATATAAACAACTAATTGTTGAAAAAATAGAGAAAATTATATTGGATCAGTGTTAAAATCGCTATTTTATGTAATTAATTGAGTTTGCAATAACTTAAAACTTTCCAGTGGTTTAATAATTTGGTGTGATTTCATGATTACTGATCTCTAAAAAAATCAACAGTATAATTTCCAGCATATGCTATTTATTTTAAGATCTCTTCTGGTATACTGTTATCTAAGTCATGACTTGTTTATTGTATTTAGAACATTATTGTACTGTTTAAAAATGACTAATTGAGTGACAAGGCTAAAACTATTGAATCTAGTTTGTCTAATCATTAATAGGCATCATTGAATGCAGGAAATAAGTTTTATCTTCTAAGTTTAAATATTTCCCTCATTTTTTTGTTTTGATATTTTATGTTAAAAATTTTACAACTTATATTTAAGGACAGCTGTCATTTATATGTATATACTTTTGAGAGCCAGCTCTATTAAAAGGTTCTGTACAATGGTGGTTAGCACTTGTGTTTTGACAGATAGCATTTTATTAATCATATAGTAAGTATCTTTTAGGCTTAATTTGTAATCTAGAACAGAAATAATTTATTGTTGTAGGAGTTATTTCCTAAGAAATTAGAATTTAAAATTGGTATTACTATATAAAAATGGTTTATATTTCAAATCTAATTCTTCCATTGTTGGTGGTCTTTTAAAAACATATTTGTCTGGCAAAGTATTTTAATAACAGTATGTCAGGTAAGCAAGGATAGATTTTACTGAAAATCTTAATCTTTCTTAAGGGAAGAGCTTTATTGGATTTCATAATATATAATTTTCCGTGAATCATAATACATCATATTTAGGTTATGCCTGTGTGGACCTCATTCAAAGAGAATTCATTACTGAAGACCCTTCTTACATAGATATCATGAGACAGCCATGTTAGCTAGGTGCGTTTGTGTGCAGGGTAGAATTGCAGACACCCATGTATGTTTTGTCCCCATTTTAGGATGTTTAAAAATGAAGGCCATTTACTTACAGGATTTATTGTATGTATCAAAGATGATATTTCCTAATATTTTCAATTCTGAAGTATTTTATAGATTTATGTCATGTTATTGGTCTTTATTCTATATAATTTAAATATTTGGAAAATATTAGATTTATACTCTAATTGAATTACTAAATGATGTAGGTTAGCAAGCTTAAATTCAGTTGTGTTTAGCAATTTTTTGGGTTTTAATGAAACTGACTGTGGTGCTGAGGTTAAATAAGCATATGGTTGATGCTTTGTTGCTTAAAGAATATTTTCCCTTTTTTTGACAAGGTTATAAGAAATAGCATGGTAAAGGAAAGATATCACAGATTTGGTTAAAATTATGCAGGTTTGGGGTAATCTATAGTGTTTTAGCTTATTGACATGAAAATATTTCAAAATATAGTGTATGTACACTATAATAATTACAGTTAATTTATTGTAGTGTTACTAAATTTATACGTCCATTATATATCTTTACTTTATCATTCAAAAGCACAAAATACTAAGTTATAAATGAGAGAATCTTTATAATTTTACTAAGATACTTCTTTTTTTTAATAACAAACTCAGAAAAAACAAAACAATAGGTTTTTCAAGTTTATTTTTTTTCCATCTTTGGATTTCATAGATCTAGATATTAATAGATTCTAAAAAGATGAATCAGAATTCCTTTTTTATTGTTTTTATTATCTATTTACTTCAGTAATAAAGTGACTAATTGATATATTATTCTAATATACTAATTAATATATTATTTTCCTAAGTTTTGATTATTATTTCATAGTAATAATGCTTTTTTATAACCTTGTTTGTCAGTTCTAAAAATGATTAATCTATCATTCTTGATTGATTTTTAGAGAACAGTTTTCATAGTGAACATGATATATTATGTAGCATTTGTTATCTTTTTGTTCTTAAAACTGTAAATAAAATGGAAAAAAATTTTTTCAAATTTGGAAATAAGGCAATAAATTATCTTAAATTTAATATTGTAAGAGGTATACAACTTATTTAATTGATATATTGATACTTGTCTTACCTAGTGTCCAAAGTTTTGTGAGTCTAAAGATTATAGATTTTAAAGTACTTTATAAAGTTTGAAATGTTATAAAATCTAGGATAGTACTATTATTTCATAAGACTATAATGACTTCCTTGCCTGATTTTAAAGTAATGAAATGAAATAAACACATTTTCACTCTTTTACATAGTAATTTCAGATACTTTGTTCATTTTTTACTATTTTTTTCTGGCCTAATTTCTAGGCAGTATAGACATACTATTTAACTTTCAAACACTATATTAATCTTAATAAATTTATAAGATGGAAGAAGAAATATTCAGGCTAAGAACAAAATTTAGTATTAAAGTGAATAGTTGTGTTTGGAACACGTGTCAATCATATGAACAAAATGTTAAATTGTAAATTATTTCCCTTATTTTCTGCACTCACTTATGGGACATTCTTAGGAATTTTATGTGTTAAACAGAATAATTTTTCTCTTATAAATCTAATGTTTGTAAATATAATTTAAGAACTTATTGATTATGCCATTTTAATATTGGTATACAGTATAAAGACTATGATTATTTTTATTAATAAGAGTGTATTTGAGTTAGTAGATTTCTTTTTTATCACAGTTTAGGAGAAAAGATATTCAAAAGAATGTGGAAAAATGTTAGCATTTAAGGCTACTTGATTATTAAATATTGATGATATTAAAGAAAACATTTTAAGTATTTTCTTTCTTGCTCTGATTTTAGTTGTTTAAATTTTGGTTTATTTTGAAACAATTTCAAAATATAAATGTTGAAAGAATAGTACAAAGAACTCCTATTACCTTCTACCTGGATTTGCTTATTTTTTAAGATTTTGCCACCAAATATGATATCTCTCATCATCATCTACTTTGATCGTGTAAGCATACATTTTTCTTTATGGTAACTAAATATGCATGTTACTAAGAATTTTATTTTTGGATTTATTTTATCAGGTTTTTCTTTACCTGTATTATGTAAATCTTATATGGTAAAATAAAGTGAATACTCTTAACTGTTGGATATTCAAAATGATTTTTAGATGTGCTTTGAGACTAGAGCAGACAAGCATTAAATGACTATAATGTAGAGTTTTAAATGATGATATTCACCCACTTTCATATATGTGGTATTCTTTGTCACTTGAGGCTAAAGAGTGAAATTATAACCCTTATCTTAGTAGTGAGTAGACAAATAATAGAAATATATAATACGATAATATATAAATATAAATGTAAATAATTGAAAGACAATCTTTAAATCTGATACCAGCTTGTGTTTTACTCCTTTTGCTATTATCCAACTCTTACGGAAATGTTAATGAGCAGAATGGTTTAGCTTAACTATTAAAGGCATATTTTGCAGTTGTTGGCTTGCAATAAATGAATGACAGAACTAGGTCTGTTTTAATTCCTCCCTCACCAACGCAGTGGTGTACTTCAACACAGAAGGTAGCAATGAAATTAAATGGCCTTAAGCCTCTGCTTTTTGAAGATAACTTGGCCTGTTGCTTTCAAATTGATTACATCGTCTCCCAAAGGATGTGCATTCAGTCCAGGCGCCCAAGGCTGGATGTAAATGTAAGTGCTAGGTGGACTCTTCCAAAGAAGTTGTGATCCCAAGCACTTCTCTGAATAGAAGGGATTGTCTGTACCTCATTATTGTTGGAGGAATCATTTATCAGGTAGAAAGTTGAACTAGGTGAATCATTCTAACAACCTGGACTTGTCTACTTTATTCATCATCTCTTCTTATAATTCTTTTATCTCTTCAATGCGTAAGAAGTGAAAAAGAACCAAAAGTGGAAGTTGGAAGGAGAAATAAAAGCTGCATGAGCAGTAGACAGTCAGATTTCTAGTAACTAAGATGTGACTATATGTGAAATATTTCCCTTCATTTAAAAATATGATGGAAATTCTCAGAGTTTACAATTGATTAAATTTGCTTTTTATTTAATATTAGTAACTTGAGTCTGACCTAAAAGGAGGAGGTCATGGTCTCTACCATTAGCTTATTATGGTGAAATGGAAGAATATTATCTTTTAATTGTTGATATGACTATGCACTGACTTAGAAATTATCATTATTGGAGCATTTTAGTCAGAGGGCCTGAAAAAAGATACATTTGTGAATATGTTATATAGAATAATTAAGTTGGACTACACATAATGGAGTAAGAATCATCCCTTTGTATTTCCTTAAATTAGTGAAAAATTTATATAGTTATGTTTTTAAAGGTAGAAAAAATTTACTCTATTATTACCCTGCTTTTGAAGTAACAAATTCAGAATTAGAATTTTCCTTTAGTTTTAAGGTACTCTTCAAGTGAAACTTAGGTTTATAAAAGTTCTTTGCTCATACTTTGGCATTTGGGCAGTGTCATAACATGTGTGACTGCTTAAATAGAAGATATGTGTGAAATTACTCTCATCCTACTATTGGGGCTGCCTTCCAGCAATGGCTTGGACTGCTACTCAGGATATGTAAGTTTAGAAAAAGGAGATTAATTTTTTTATAGGAAGAAAAGAAATTGCTTTCTACATGGAAATTAGAAGTATAGGTGGTTCATGAAATACAAATGAGCCATGATACAAGAGTTGATTTTTTTCAAGTTGTGCTTTTTTTTTTTGGAGTTGAGAGAGACTAGGAACACTTACTCTTTCTAGGAGTGTTTTGTGTAATGGGTTCCTAATCTATTCCGTAATAGCCTTTTACATGAGCTATGATGCTGATGGTATGAGATCTAGCCACTTTTTATAAGCATGTTTCTGTAGAAAAATATCTTCTGAGCACTAGCTTAGGATTTCAAAAGGACACATTCCTGTCTTCTTATGGTAGCTTTAATGACCTGGACAGTGACTTGAGTGATGTTCTAGCTGGGGCCATAGGAGTAGGAGTTAGGATCTGGAGAACAGGTTTTCTAGTTTGAAAGCCAAAAGAACTCTTCCTTTGTAAATACCTAGAAAACACTCAGTATTCCTGGCACTGGGCCTTCATCTCTGTTCTCTTCCATAGGTTCATTATTAGCCTCTTGTTATCATACCCTCTTTTTGTGACTAGGATTTCTTTCTTCTTCAACACAAAATAAAAGTTAGCATTTCTTTCTCTTTTCCTGTCTTCAGAGCAAATCTTTTATATTTTTTAAAGGTTTTTCAGAGAGTTTATGTGAATTTAAATGGGGACTTGGAGAAGGAATAAAATGACTCTTGGGGAAGACTCAGTCCAAGGAAAGATAACAGTGGTGGATCTTTGGGAACCTAGAGACCAAAAATCATTTCCTTGGAGCCTATTTGGGGTAAAGGACATTAAAGAGAATTTGTGACAAAAAGTATGTAAGGAAAGGCCAGGTTAGTCGATTTTTCTGCAGTGGGAGCTGAAGGTAGAATGCACTGATTTCAGTGGTGTTTACCTTTCCTGCCTTCCTGTTTCCCCTTCAGTCCCGAGTTTTATTTGTGTTGGTCCTGAATCACTCTCTTTTAGAAGCCAGGAATGACAGTTGCTAGAGTTACCTGAAGAAGTTTGCTAACAGTTTGACTAAGTGGTATTGCTGAAAGATTAAATCTCCATTGGCAGCAGCAGATAATAGTAAAGGAAAATTATCTGTGGACTTTCAGTGTTGGGCTAGTCATATTCAGGACTTTATAACTAAGGGACCCTTGCAAGTCACATGCTACCTTTGTTTAAAATAAATTTAAATTCCACACTATGATGCTAAGCAATGGTGGTCTTAATATGGCAGTGAGAGAAGGGCCATGCAATAAAGTTGAACAAATTTCCTAACATACATAATTTATTAATTTTTAAGTAGCTATCTCTAAATTAGGTTTTTGAAAACAGTTTTTAAAAATATTTTAACATTCTAGTGAAAATAATTTTTATGTAAGTAATTTATTAGAATATTTCAAATTGTATGTATTGTAACCATAGCTGAGTTATTTATTAAGCTACACCGTGTGAGCACTTTCTGACATAATTAAACATTTTGGGATACAGATAGCTTTAAGGGATCATTAAGTAATAAATGATGTGGCCAAATTTTGGGAAGAGGATTTTTAAAAAAAATTTTTTTCTTAGTCTAAAACAACTCTTAGGCCAAAAACCCATTTGTAATAGACAGGGAGATACTTGGGTAGAAAAGGAATTGGTAGTAGTAAAGTCATATTTTAAGGGTCAGGGTAAATGGATAGTATGATACTGCTTTTTCCTAACCTTATAGTCCTTTTGCAGCTGTTGAAAAGAGTAGTTCACTCAGAAGTCTTAGGTGATTTGTGAGACCTCACAATTACAGAATTGTGATCTTATATAGGAAATCTTATGCCAGAAAATCCTGGTGGTACTTAGGAAGACCTTGAATTACTTTCAAACAGAATTATTTAAATGTAGCTCTTAATGTACAGAAATTTACCTGTCTTTAAAAAATAACCCTTAACTATTTAATTTATAGAATGATACTTTACATTTTAATAGGACTATTCAATTTTAGAAAAACTTTTGTTTCTTTTAGGCATCATTCATACGTGTTTTAAACAGAATAGTTTTCATTTGAAGTATTGGGTATAGAATACTTGTTGTTTCAAGTATAAGTAGATGAGGGGTGGAGAATCCTTTTATTTCTTTATATTTTTTAAATGACAAAATCAGTACATCTTTACTAAAGATGTATTTTACTTGGAAAACACAATAAGGCACAAATGGCAGAAATCACAAATTACCCATCTACTACCCAAAGATAAATCAATTACTGTTTATACATGAGTGAATGTTTTCAGTGCCTTTTCTATATAAATGTTTTATTTCATAAAAAGTTATACTTTATATATGACTTCACTTATTAACATATTTTGAATGTTACCCCGAGACAAGAAATAATCTTATAGAACATTAGTTCTTTTTTTTTTTTTTTTTTTTTGAGACAGAGTCTCGCTTTGTTGCCCAGGCTAGAGTGAGTGCCGTGGCGTCAGCCTAGCTCACAGCAACCTCAAACTCCTGGGCTCAAGCGATCCTTCTGTCTCAGCCTCCCAAGTAGCTGGGACTACAGGCATGTGCCACCATGCCCGGCTAATTTTTTCTATATATATTAGTTGGCCAATTAGTTTCTTTCTATTTATAGTAGAGACGGGGTCTCGCTCTTGCTCAGGCTGGTTTCGAACTCCTGACCTCGAGCAATCCGCCCGCCTCGGCCTCCCAGAGAGCTAGGATTACAGGCGTGAGTCACCGCGCCCGGCCCAGAACATTAGTTCTTTATGGCTGGGAAATATGTATAAATTAGTTTATTTGGTAATTAGATTATTTCTGTTTTTTGCTTTTTGTATTATGTTTTAATGAATATTTTTGTAGTTACTTCTTGACAGTGATCTTGAGTATTTCTTTTGTTTTTTAAGATGAAAATGACTCCTTTTTCTGTTTATAAAAGTAATACATGTTGATTGGAGCTTAACAGCACGGAAAGGTGTTCTTTAAAGTGTACATTTTCAGAGTTCTCCTAACTACATAATCTGTTGCTATTAATTTGGTCAGTTTCATTTCAGACTTGTTAATATATATATGTAGAGGTATAAATGTACTTATTTCAATATTAAAATGGCTCATTGTGTTGTTTTATGTTATGCTTATTTAAACTATCTCATATATATTACTCTGTCAGTAAATAAAGATCATATTATTATTTTTAAAAGCCATTTTGTATTTGATTGTATTGATGTGCCATGGTCTGTGTGACCTATTAATTATTGTTGCATATTTAGGTTGTTTCTGATATTTCAGTATTATAAACATCCCTAATTCCCTATTGCCATGCCATGTTTTTTTGTTTTTTTCTTTAACTCTCAGAATTACTTACTGGGAATATATTCTAAAAGTGAAATTTTCAGGTCCAGAGGGTATTTGCTTTTAAAATTTGCTACCTATTGGAAGATTACCTTTCAGGATGAATGGTTGTATCAGTTTCTACTCTCATCTACAGTGTATATGAGTGCTCTTTCCCCAGGTCTATTCTAAATCATATGTTACCCATTTTTTAATTCTTTAAAATCAGCAAACTAATAATTATTTTTTTAAAAAATTAATGTTACCTGATTTGTTTCCTTTTCAAATGAAAATGGTTTTCTTGTCAATTAAAGGCAAAGGATGGAGGGAATGAAGGCCAAAGTTAATTCTGTTCTGAGTAGTAGCTAAGGTTTCTCACTGCTCACTTAGATTCTGTTGGTAGTTAAGCAATTTTTTAGAGTAACTGCTTATATATAATTGATAAGGGAGTTTTCCTCCCAAATTAGAATTAGTATTTCTATCACAATTTCCATAAAGCAATGCTTGTTTTGACTGAAGAATATACTAGCAGAAGTCAGGGTTCTGAAGAGTGTTAAGAAGGCAGACCTGGTTTGCATTTTTATTCCATCACTTATAAGCTTTGTGATCTTGAACAAGTTACTTAACCTCTCCTAACCTCAGTTTTTCTAATATGTAAAATGGGAATAATATTTTCCTCATAGGATTGTTATAATGAGATAATGTATAAATATGTTTTGTATAGTGCTTATACATTCTAGACACTCAAAAAAAATGAAAACCACCATTATTTTTTATTCTTCTTATTTCTACTGCTGTTATTCTTGTCACTGCTACCATTGTCACTTTTACTATTAATACAGTAATGTTCATTCCCATTCCTTAATTTTAATTGGTAAAAAGTTAAGAAAAAAAGAAAGCAAGGTAGTAAGAAATATCAGTAGTTGGAATTTTCTTAGGTACCTAGGGTGAAATTGGGGGCAAGTTTGGTTTTCTGTTAATTTATAGGAACAAACAGAACTGAGAACCTGAATCTGTAAGGCACAAGTATTCATCGATCATTCGCTATGAAGAAATTTTATGTCTATCATGTCTGTGAAATCTTATGTCTCTCATTACATACTACTTAAATCAAGTTGTTAGTATAGTCCACCATATATGCACATAGACAAAACTTAAATCAACCTGGAGCTGCATATAAAGCATCTGATGGTTAGCCTTTTCTTTATTCCTTGAGTTTTTACAACAACATGTCTCAAAAACAGTTTTTGATTACAACAAAGATACTTTCATGGGTTGAGATGGAAGGTAATTTGTTATACAGGATATTTTGTCCAACAGAATTAATTTGCTGTCAGCATATCCAAGAGTACCTTTGTAAAAAGATCGTCTATCAGCAGTGGAAATATATATGTTACACAGAATTAGATGTTGATAATGGTATACAGTAAAATAAGATTTTACTTAAACTAGAAGAGTTAACAACCTAGACTAGATAACTATAAAAATCACTCATTTAAATTTAAAGCTTTTTACTTTTTAAAGATAATCTTTCTAACGTGTCTTCTTAAAGAGAATATGTATTAAGATAATATAATCTTTTTTTGATGACTCAAATTCATCACTATAAGGTACTGTGTTTTACACAGTGACATAGTGAGAGAGACAAATGAGAGGTGTAAGGGTACATAATCTGATAGTGGTCCCAGACTATTATTACTTTTTGGTTTTCATGATTGATACTTAAAAATGACATATACTATAAAAAAGAGAGAGAAAGTATAAGAACCTATAATTGGCATGAATAATCATTAAAGTATTAATAAATAATTACCAGCATCAATATCTAGAGATAACCCTTGGATTTTTTTATATACTCACAAGTGATAATTATAGAGAATATGAAGGTTCAAGCTGTTTTTATGTAAGACCTTCAAATTATACCCAGCTTGAAATAATAGTCTCAGTGTTGTGTGGATTCCATGGTGGAAAAATGGTAGGCCATATTTCTTATACTGAAAATGATAAAATTCTTGAAAAACCACACAGTGAAAGACCCCTTAACCTAAAAGAAGATAACGTGTTCCCAGATAATTTACAATGATAGTTAACATTTGAACCCAACACTCTTCTAAGGACTTTACATATTTTGACTAGTTTAATTCTCACACTATATCTGTAAGATAGTTATTGTTATTATCTCTATGTTCTACATGAGGCAACTAGAAGTACAGAGATATGATCAGCTAGTAAATTTCAGGGCCAATGTTAGAATATGGGCACAACATTAGAATATGGTATCAAAACCCATATTCTTAACCACTACTCTCTGTACTACCTCTATTGTAGCAAATTGTTGCATCTAATGTTGTTTTATACTATAACATAGTAAAAGTTGCTTTTGTAGGCCTGTATCCTTTAGTGATTTTTTTGGAATGCATAACCACCAGTGTTTGTTTCTCATTCACTTCATAGCATCACAAATGAACTCTTTAGGCCTCCTTAAGGAACTGGGAATTACCTTTTCCCCCATATATCTAAATACAGAATGATAATATCAATAAATGCACATTTTTTTCAAGAAATATATAAAAATTTACCTTTAAAGTAAAAAGATCCCCTCAAATATGCAAATTCATGTATTCTTGCATCTATGTAAATACGTATGGATAAGATTTAAAAATCCAAACATAACAGCCCTTGAATATTTGAAGTCTATTCAGATTACTATAATTAAGTACCCTAGATCAGTATTATTCTGCAGGTAATGGCTCCAATAATGAGTTTTGAGATAAATTATAGGACCCAAACTGGCATATTTTTAAGGAATACACGCTATAAGAATAAATAGTTTATGAAACTTTAGTTTCAGAGCTGGATAGGTAAAAGAGATGGATGAATGTTTCTGTTGAGATTGGTCAAAGTAGCTTGAGGCTGGGCCTGGTGGTTCACTCTTGTAATCCCAACACTTTTGGAGGCCAAGGTGTAAAGACCGCTTAAGGCCAGAAGTTTGAGATCAGCCTGGGCAAAATAGCGAGACCCTGTCCTTAAAAAAAAAAATTTAAAAATTGGCTGGGTGTGGTGGTGCACACCTGTAATCCTGGCTACTCAGGAGGCTGAGGTGAGGGGATCACTTAAGCCCAGGAGTTTGAGCTTACAGTGGGCTATGATTGTGCCATTGCTCTCCAGCTTGGGGTATAGCACGAGACCCTGTATCTGAAACAATAACAATGAAAATTTTTTTAAAACACTGGCTTGAAAGGACCACCTAACAACTGCTAGAGTTCTGACTTCAGAACTATATGTTGAGATTGCTGAATTGTTCCCTTAGTCTTCTCACTAAGTATAAACCTTTATTTTCATTTCAAACTAAGCATGCCCCAAACTCCATTGAACTGAACTCATAATCTTGTCTACCTCTTTCTCTCAATATATTTTTCTTCTGTGTTCCCATTCTTTGGTAAAACCCCTTAGTGATTTTTCCTTTCAGACTGGGTGGAAACCCCACATTCCTTAGCGCAGTTGACAATGTCCCTCTTGACTTGACTTCTGCTTAGCAAGCTTCACTCCTACTGACTGCCCTTACAAACCAACTTTGCTAGCCATATCCACTTGTGGCTTTATGAACATGCCATTCATGCTCACTTCATCCTGCTAGACATTTCTCTTTCCTACCAGGCTTATCTCTTAAGACTTACTGAGTTATGATAACTTTATGAGGTAGGTTATCTCCTCATTTTAAGATGGGGAGTTTAAAACTTGAAAATGTTTACATTTCCCAAGAACTAATCAGATTCCTCTTTGGGAATTAGAAATTGGGAAACTGAATCATTTCCTAATAGAAATTTTTATTATAGACCTACAGTAGAGAATTGGTCTCTAATGGAAAA
Organism: Microcebus murinus; assembly: GCF_040939455.1. Classification (NCBI taxonomy): domain Eukaryota; kingdom Metazoa; phylum Chordata; class Mammalia; order Primates; family Cheirogaleidae; genus Microcebus; species Microcebus murinus. Next base: position 81,200,315 of record NC_134114.1, on the reverse strand, counting down.
GTTTTATTCTTATTTTATTGTAGAGAAGGATCAGGAAGATATCTCCCTTCCCACAAGGAAGGGAAATAGTTTTTAATTCAGTATATATAAATCTGAGATAGGAGGTAACAGAAAAGGAATATTGACTGTGAGAAGTAGAAACACTAAATGAGGGAGCAAGAGTATTCCTGGTGCTTTGGCCTTTTTGTTCTTGTATCAGTAATTGTAGGAGATTTTCTTTTTCTGGAGTTCATTTGGGTTGATTTTTGTTTTGGCAACTCAAAGGGCTAGATTTAAGCAGATATGCATATTTATTTTTTTGGCTAATCTTAGTTTCTATTAAATAGAGGAAATCTTCACTGAAAAGTAATTATATTCTACAGATTACTTAGGAATTTGATTGGAATTCAGAAAATACCTCATGAAAATAATTATGAATGACAGTTGTGATTTTTTGCTTATTAGCTCATAAGAATTGAACACATCTGTTGGGTTGAACTACTGGCTATTAAAATGAGATAATAGATAATACCATTGACATGATTACTAAAGTAAAATCAATAATTCAAATTAAGATTAAAATAGTTTGGAATGCTGGTACTTGAAGAAAGCAGATTTAAAGAAGTATAAAGTGCTAGATAAACATTCTCATGAATATCTCATGGCTGCTGCAAATTTATTTAAAACTATTTAAGCTTATTGAAAGTGCTTAGTGCCCATCATAGGTTGTTTTGGATTTAAAAATGTAATAAAATTAAAATGGATGGCGATACATGTCTTTGGGTTGTGAAAAATAAAATAGTAGGAAGGAGGAAGCATAGTATATGATTCCCTTAACTGAAATTAAAAGCAGTATTTGAGGGGACCAAATTGCGTCTATGTCAGTAGTTCTGAAATTTTGGTCTGTGGACCCTTATTCTCTTAAAAAGTTATTCAGAGTGTTATAGCTGTATTAGAATTTGTCTAGCAGGTTTTCTGGTTTTCCATGAAAAAAAATTATTTGGGATATCAAAGTGCTATTGGTTTGTGTTGTTATGTCTATTGATATTTTTGGCACTTGAAATTAAAAACAAAGAATTTTGAACATACAAGCATATATTTTATTAGTCATCAGAATGATATTATCACAGGTCATGTAGTCTCTGAAAAATTCTTCTGTATACTCAGAGAATGAGAGTGGAAAAGCAAATACTGACCTTTGTCCACAACAGGTACCAGGTGAGAATCCCGGAACCAAACTCTGAAAACTGCACCTATAGTTAAAATAATTCCACTTTAAAATTCTTTATTTTAAATGGGATAAGCCTTTACTTGAAGTAAAAAAAAGTAGCCTTAAGAATACATATGTTTTGCATAGTAGTTCAGCAAGCTCATCCCTCTTAAATTCAGAATTATTTTCTACATTGAAAAAAGGCAGTTTGACTTGTCTTTATATGCATTTAGGAAGGCGAAAAATGAAAAGGGGAATAGTAGTATTGATTGTATGTGTGTGGGGTGTGTGAATGTGTGTTTTGGTGATAGTGATCTGTTTAAGGGGAATTGAATTGGAACTAGAAGGGTGTCCTAAGTGGCTCATCAAGTTAACATCTAATGATGATAATATACTTATTTTGCTATTCGTTTTGAGCCATACATTATACTTTACCATATGCCTATTATTTGAGCCCTATACCTGATAATTTAAAGATTACAGTTAGTAGATGGACTGTATTTTATTTTATTTTTTTATTTTTTATTTTTTTTGTTTTTTATTTTTTATTTTTATTTTAGTGTATTATGGGAGTACAAGTGTTAAGGTTACATATATTGCCCATGCCCCCCCCCTTCTAGTAAGAGCTTCAAGCGTATCTATCCCCCAAATGTTGCACATCTTACTCGTTGTGGTTGTATACACCCATCTCCTCCTCCCCCCTCCCATCCTCCCAACACCCGATAAATGTTACTCCTATATGTCCACTTAGGTGTTGATCCGTTAATACCAATTTGCTGGTGAGTACATGTGGTGCTGGTTTTTCCATTCTTGAGATACTTCACTTATTAGAATGAGTTCCAGCTGTATCCAGGAATATACAAAAGGTGCTATATCACCATTGTTTCTTAAAGCTGAGTAGTATTCCATGGTATACATATACCACATTTTATTAATCCACTCATGTATTGATGGGCACTTGGGTTGTTTCCACAGCTTTGCAATTGTGCTGCTATAAACATTCTAGTGCAGGTGTCTTTTTCATAAAGTGACTTTTGATCTTTTGGGTAGATGCCCAGTAGTGGAATTGCTGGATCAAATGGTAGATCTACTTGTATCTCTTTGAGGTATCTCCATATTGCTTTCCACAGAGGTTGAATTACTTTGCAGTCCCACCAGCAGTGTAGGAGTGTTCCTCTCTCTCTGCATCCACTCCAGCATTTGTTGTTTGGGGACTTTTTGATAAAGACCATTCTCACTGGAGTTAAGTGATATTTCATTGTGGCTTTGATTTGCATTTCCCTGATGATTAGATATGTTGAACATTTTTTCATATGTTTGTTGGCCATTATTCTGTCTTCTTTTGAGAAGTTTCTGTTCATGTCCTTTGCCCATTTTTTGATAGGGTTGTTTGATTTTTTCTTCCTGATTTCCCTGAGTTCTAAATAGATTTTAGTGATCAGCCCTTTATCATATGTGTAGCTTGCAAAAATTTTCTCCCATTCTGTGGGTTGTCTGTTTGCTCTCTTGACAGTGTCTTTGGCTGTGCAGAAGCTTTTAAATTTGATCAGGTCCCATTTGTTTATTTTTGTTGCTGTTGTGATTGCCTTTGGGGTCTTCTTCATAAATTCTTTGCCTAGGCCAATGTCTAGAAGAGTATTTCCAACATTTTCCTCTAGAATTCTAATAGTTTCACACCTAAGGTTCAAGTCTGTTACCCAGCATGAGTTGATCTTTGTGAGAGGTGAAAGGTGTGGGTCTTGTTTCAGTCTTCTACATGTGGCTATCCAGTTTTCCCAGCACCATTTATTGAATAAGGATTCTTTTCCCCAGTATATGTTTTTGTCTGCTTTATTGAAGATTAGTTGGCTATATGAGGATGGTTTTATATATGGGTTCTCTGTTCTGTTCCACTGGTCAATGTCCCTGTTCTTGTGCCAGTAAAACGCTGTTTTAATGAATATAGCCTTGTAGTATAGTTTGAAATCTGGTAAATTGATACCTCCTATTTTGTTTTTCTTGCCTAGGATTGATTTTGCTATACGGGGTCTTCTCTGGTTCCATACGAAATGTAAAATTATTTTTTCTATATCTATGAAAAATGATGATGGTATTTTGAGAGGGATTGCGTTGACTCTGTAGGTCACTTTGGGTAGCATGGACATTTTAACAATGTTGATTCTGCCGACCCATGAGCATGGTATATTCTTCCATCTGTTTATGTCCTCTGCTGTTTCCTAGTATTTCATAGTTCTCCCTGTAGAGATCTTTTACCTCCTTAGTTAAATATATTTCAAGGTACTTTATTTTGTTTGTTGCTATTTTGAAGGGAATTGAGTCTTTGATTTGGTTCTCACTTTTACTGTTGTTGGTGTATATGAATGCCTCTCATTTCTGTGTATTGATTTTGTATCCTGAGACTTTACCAAATTCATTTATCAGATCAGGGAATCTCTTGGTTGAATCCTTGGGGTTTTCTAGGTATAATATCATGTCATCAGCAAAGAGTGAGAGTTTGATCTCTTCTGCTCCCATTTGGATGCACTTAATTCCGCTCTCTTGTCTGATTGCTGTAGCGAGGACTTCCAGCACTATGTTGAACAGAAATGGAGATAGTGGACAACCTTGTCTTGTTCCAGTTCTACGTGGGAATGCTTTCAATTATTCCCCATTCAGTATGATATTGGCTGTGAGTTTGTCATATATGGCTTGTATCATTTTTAGGTAACCCCCTTCTATGCCTATTTTGTTGAGCGTTCTTATAAAAGGGTGTTGAATTTTGTCAAATGCTTTTAAAGAATTTTTATATATGAGAGAGTTCCCTGATCTTTTTGAGCTTTAGAAAGAGTTTTTATATTAAGACTTAAGCATTTTATAGTGTTACTAACACTAGCTGGATTTGAACCAAGGGCTTGAATGTAATGGTGAAGCTATGTAATTTTTCATATAAAATTATTTTTTTTAAATGGTAGTATTTATAACTTTATGTGTTAGATACTCTATTTAGAAAGTGAAATCACCTTTATGTACATTGAATTACATGTGCTTTATTTGTGACATAGTTGGGCTAAAAAAATACTATGGCTTTTTTTATAAAATTAAAAATTATTTTTAATTATAAATGATCACTGATTTGTCTTTCAATACAGGCTTTTCTTAAAAACAAGACATATATATGTGGAATTCCATAGATTGCATCATAGAAAAAACTATTAGTATATACATAAAGGATATATGTCAATGACTAAACAAACATTTTATTTTAAAATATCCCACAAAATTCAAAATACCTCATTCCTTTTAAAGTATTATTTAAGTTAAATAAGTTAAAACAGTAAAATTATTTAAGTTAAAGTACTGAATTCTTTTTTTTTTTTTTTTTTTTTGAGGCATAGTCTCACTCTGTTGCCCCGGCTAGAGTGCTGTGGCATCAGCCTACCTCACAGCAACCTCAAACTCCTGGACCCAAGCAATCCTTCTACCTCAGCCTCCCGAGTAGCTGGGGCTACAGGCATGTGCCACCATGCCCGGCTAATTTTTTCTCCTGACCTTGAGTGATCCACCTGCCTCAGCCTCCCAGAGTGCTAGGATTATAGGTGTGAGCCACCGTGCTTGGCATGAATTATTTCTTAAACAGTTCAGTTAGGTTAAGGGTTTGATAAGGAAAATTATCTTAATTACAGATGTTTGGTTAGAAGAAATTTTTCAAGTTTTTGTTTATGTAATTATATTTTGTAAGTGTCTTTTAATTTTTGAAGACTTTTCTCAGGCCTAGGCAATGATAGGCTAATTCTCTTTTTAAAAAATATTAATTTGGAAGTGATAATTTTCTCAAGCTATAGACTTATTTAGAGAAGCTTGTAAGTAAAGATTTAACTGAGTAGAATTAGGAAGCAATATATATTCCTGACTTTAGTTTGCAGTAGTCATTCTGTAAACCAGAGGTGAACATCTCATCCTGTTTTTTGAAAGAAATTATTCTTTAGTTACAATATGTTAATATATTGATGAAAGTATTTTTGACTAGTGATGACTTTATATGCACATAGAAATAAACATTATACCATCTTTGTCTTTATTTTAGTGTAAACTTTGTTTTTCCTTAGATGTCTCAATTTAGTTACATTGATGACATTTTTATTTTTAGATAAATTAGCCTTGACCAACTACTTTATTGATTGGTCCAAATTTGTGGCATGTTTTTCAGAAAGACATATGATGGGGTTGGCGCACAGAAATGTCATATTCCAATCACGACATGAGAAATGGTTGGATTGCCTGTCCTACTAGGAGGTATTCTTAAAATTAGTTATCATGTTATATTATATCAATACATATATCTCCCATTAAGAATGAGACTTATCTGGATTTTGTCATTGTCAGAGTTAAAAAATTATAATAGGCATTTATAGGCATATAGGCATCTATAAAAGTTATAGAAATTATTCTTGGAATTAATGTGCTAAATTTTTTTGGATTCCAAACTTTTGATTGTTTTCCTAAATAGAAAAGTCATGTCTCTTAGTGTATAATTATTAACATACACCATTTATGTGAATAGTTGATACATATTTTCCAGGAATAATGATGTTTTATTACTTATAGTCCATCTAAGAGTAAGAGTTATTTCTTCACTGTTTGGTATTTTTCTTGAGATTAGACCTGTAATACTGCAATTTAAAACCAAGCAAACCAACCAAACAAATAAACAAAAACTTAAGTCAATTCATTTCTATTCCATTCAAATAGTAGTTAACATAATATTTAAATTTTTGCCCATTAGGAATGTAGCTTCCAGTGCTGTGCAGGAAAGATGTAAGAATCTTGCAGCTGTTGTAAGATAGATAAGCTGTTGAAAATGTGTGCTAAAAGAAATTTAGTAAAATTACTGGCTTAAAATTGGTTTGGAAGTCAAACAATGCCAACAGTTCTCCATGAAAAAATGACTTGCGTTGTGTTTAAAACTTCTTTTTCATTAATATGCATTTTAAAGCTCTTGAACTCAGATTTATCACTTAATTCTTCTGTATTTACGTATGTCTCCCCTCTGTTTATAAGGTAACCGAAAACTAAGCTCCAAAGGTCACAGAAGTAATGTGATGAGAATAACAGAATTCAGAAATCTGAGGGTTTTTTTGTGTGTGTTTTTTCTTAACTTCAGTAGAAATGAAAAATGCAGGAAAAACCTATAATGAAAATGCTGTAGTGCTCACTCTATGAATCAATTTGATTTTATAAAATTAAACTTTAATAGTTCTGTTACTTTTATTGTGTACTTGTATATGTATACTTTATTTTACTCTCTGTAATCTATTTATAGACTCTTTTAAACTACTATTTTTTATTTTAAATATGTATACACACATTTTTGATATTTTATTTTACTATGACTTTCATTATAAACCATTTTGAATCATCAATTATTTTGGGACTAGCAGAACTTTACTCTTTTACCTATAAAACAATTCTGTATAGATCATTATTATATGTCCAAGTAATAAAAATAGAGTCAGAAAGATAGGTCTTTATTTTTTCCTTTTTCTTTGTTGCCTTTTTGTGGAGGGTGTGTAAAAGAACCTAAGTGAGTTATTTCATACTAATGAATAATTTTTAAGTCTAAGAACTGCCCTCTAGGCTTTCTCAAACTGCTGACATAGCAGAATAAACTAAACAAAACTACATAGAATGAACACATTTCTTTTGTGTATATAAAACATTGTTAAACTTTACATTAAAAAAAAGCTCCATATGGAGATAATTAATATAAAGGAAAGATCTTTTATAATCATTAATTTTTAACAGCTGTCTAGATAATGCAATAGCTAATTTGATCCACGTGTTTAATTAAAACTATTATGTTTCTTTTTGGAAATATTTGTTGTACAATTCCAAAAATTGAACATGATAAAAAAAATCATAAATTTATTTGTCACTAAATTGGGCCACTTTGAACAAGTACAGTAGAGTGGAAAGAGAGTTTGAGTTTTTGTCTGTAAAAAGAATCTTCCGTTTTAGATCTTTGACATAGTTGAATGTTAAAGGATATACATTTTTTTCCTTGCTGCTATATTTTTTCAATGGAGTAAAAGGAATTCTTTACTATCAATGAGTGAAACTTTTGAAAATTATTTTAGTTTTTCAGTTCCTAAAATTTTTTGAGTCAGAGATATAAATATTAAATTCACTATAATCATTAGCATAGCCATGATTACTTTTAAATGTTTTAAAAAAATCTCAAGTGAGATGCTAGTACATGGCCATCTACTTCTGGTTTAAAAATTACAGAGTATAGAAATTAAAAATTGCAATCAGAATTCTCTGTAAGAATGGACACATTCCTTTTATCTTTAAGAAATTAATTTTCTGAAACCGAAATGTAGAATCTAGATTTGGACATTTAGGTTCATTTACCCATTGTTTTAGATGTTCTGGGAAGAAATATCTAATGATTTTTCCATGACATCTACCCTTTTTTTCAGATTCTCGACTGACATTTTATCGTGTTATTGTGTCCACGCTATTTAGTTTCTCCTGGAGCCTTCCGAGTTTCACATGCACTGCTTCAATCAGCTCCTGCAGAGCGGATAACTTACCTAGGGACCCAGGCCTTACTGGACAAGCAGGCAATCATGAACAGGGACAGACTGGCCTTGTTTTGTTTTGTGTTTTTAATTTTGATTTTTCCATTTTTTGCATTTCAAAGTATAGGTATTCATTGTAGCAATTTATTAGAAAGGAAAAGCCAGTGAGTTTTTCTAGAAATACATATCTTTATCTAAAATAGAAGGATTATATAGAAATGAGCCTACCTGTGGTCTGTTCTTTCCTTATTCAGTAACTTTTACATTGTAACTTAAACATTTTTCTGTCTTTATAAACTAGTATGTGTTTTTTTTGCTAGTACATATGAAAAAGCAGTTTGAAAACTGTTCTGTGTATATACAAAATATACCTTAATGGTATCTTTGGGAGGGGGGTGGGAGGGCAGTGAGGGCCTCAGGTTTTAGTAAGAAAGTGAAAGAGAGAGGAGCTTTAAAGGAGTTTAAAGGAGCACCTAAGGAGCTTTAAACTAAATACAAACTGGGAATTTATCCATTATGTCATAAAGGTCCAACTCTGCAATTAGTTTAAAAGAAAAAGAAGATTTTTGGTAGAATCCTGACTAAATGATTTTAACAATGTTAAAGAATTTAAAAAACAGTTACAAATCAGACTATTCTTTAGAATAGCAACAAAAACTTGAGGTTACTTTTTCAGGTGTTTACTCATGTTAAAATTAGATGTCAATATTGGCAATTTGGTAATAGAGGGAGGCGACAGAGGATAAAGTGTTATATTCTCCTGTTTTAATTAAGTATCGGTACTATGTAAAGCTTAAATTAATTTTTAATTGTAGTATTATTTAAATCTATGTGCTAGAATCTCACTGTGGATATGGAAGAAAAGACTCATTTTATAAACTGTAAGAGTAAATATATTTTAAATGTTGAAGGGTTAGGTTTTTATTTTTTTGTTTTATTTTGAAAACATGTAAAAACTACATTAGGTTTTTGATTAATGGTTAACAACAGTGAATAAATGGTGAACATGGGTCTAAAATAAACAAATAGAATGAGTTAGGAATTGTAAGATTTTGATACTTTTATTTAATATTCTGTATGAGGAAGATATTAAGTTACTATGTCAATGAATTAACTGTGTTTTGTGTTTATCAAGAACTTTACTATTACAAAAAATTCACTTATGTTTAGATTTTAGTTTAAATCCATGCCATCTGTCCTGCTTTATTGATCTGCTTTGACTAATATAGTAGAAAGAAACAACTTTTTTAATGTATAGATTTTATATACAAAAGTATTTTTTCTTGGTGCTTTTCATCCTTCTTTTAAATGTTTAGAAGCCAAATACTGTATGCCTTCTTATTTTCACATAGTAGCAAGAAACAGCAAGAAGATTATAAATTGAATAGACAAAAAAAATTATTGTTGGGGTATCGTCTGTGATAGAAAGCTATATTTTGCAGAATTTCTGTGGGACTTTGTGTTTCTCCCCTAAGAAGAAAAAATTAGTTACATAATAGATAAATTAAAATTTTATACTATAAGTCCACTTGGATATTAGTGGCGGTTCAGGAATGAAATTGTTTATCATAATTTCATTGTATTCATTCCAATAAGAAGTAACAGTATTGCTGTAGTGAGAGTAGCGTATATTTAGAATTCATTCAGACAGTTGAGTCACATGCTGTTTTTATAAGTGGAGAATATGATGCTATATAAAAAACTGAATTTTGGAAAATAGATGGATTCTGATTTTGTTGAATTTCTCAGTGTTTTTTTTTTTTAAACTGTCTTTCTACCAAAGGGTTAGACTATTAAATGCTTACTCAGGTAGTAAGAATTATAAAGCATGAGTTAAGTTGGAATAAAATGACTTAAAATTGATTATTTCTTAATTTGTTATGAAGACTAGAACAGTTTTTTGAGGTTCATTTCTGAGATGCTTAATATTTTTTACAGTGCTGAATGTTAATTTTTAAAGCTATGTTTCAGCAACATTTAAAAAGCAGTTTGAGCAATTTTCTATAGGTGAATGATGTTAACATCAGTTTCAAAATTCTTTTGGAAGGTAGCCAAAATTATTTTCCTCTGCACAGAGGAAACAGAGACAGTTAGTGTGATGTTTATGCATAGGTTTTCTGATGTTTGATTCTTTAAATTGCCACATAGTCTGAAAATCATTTCATTATACTGAAAATCCTTTGGAAATACTTATTTTCTTTATAAATGGAGATTGAGCACCACCTGTTGGTCATTCCAAAGTAATTTTGTGATTTCAGCAAAAATTGTTATTGTTGTTAAATGATTATATTCCTTAATTACTGAGGTCCTATATATTATATAATTCTGTCACAATATGAATTTATGTCTAAAAACTGTACTTCTTACAGAATTCACCAGAATGACTTTATTTTGTAGATTATAAAATGATTTGCCTTTATCACCTTTACCATTTAAGTTTTCCTAACTTTACCATTTACTACTGAACTATAAATTACCATTTGAAGAATGCGAATTGCCCTAACCCTGTATTAAGAATTTATGGAGTTATTAAAGGAGATTATTTACCTTATATGGAGATTATCAAATTGAGGAAGAATAGTTAGGTGATTCCTATGTTATTATCTATGCATTACCTGAATGATACTAGATTTAATTTTTAAGTAAATAAAATACTTTTTTGTTTTTCTTGTTTAATATCAATTTGAAGTAAAAAAGTAAATTATCCACTTATTAAGCAACAATAAACTCACATATTAAAACCCAAAATTGCTATTTTATAATTTTTAGAATTTTAGATTTTTTCATATTAAATGTGTTACTTTGTTTGAAATGGATACTTACAACTCAGGTATTAGTGAGACAAAGCATTAATTTAAAAACATTAATTTTAATAATGGATATTAATATAGATATTAATAAACTAAGCTAATTTTCTCAAAGCAAAGCAGAAAATAAGTCTGAAATTACACTTGATGATCTCAAAGATATGAAAAATGTGTGTTATTTAAGACTAGGGGTATAAAAGGCAGCTTTGGTACTTCTTTCCATTCCTGACATCAAAGTGATGCTACAACTGTATCAAAGTCTTAACCCTCATACATTAATAATGTACAGTAAATAAATCAGTGCTTTTGGGTTTTAGGGAGTTCGATTTATTTTTTATTTTTTTTATTTTAGGTCATACTTTCCAAGCAGAACTCATTCATTGCTTAGTATTATATTAAATGTATTCTAGCAAGAAAATAGTATAAATAAGGCCAAAAGAAATAGGTTTAAAAAATTTACATTGGTAGTTTATATTTCATTACAGAAAGTAACTGATTTTTTATATGAAAGTCAAGATTTGTATCAACTCTATTAGTTTGTTTCAAATTATGAATAATATCCTGATTATCCTTGACTCCTGTGTTGCATTTTCCTTTATCCATTTAATGTCATCAGTTTTTCTTAGTGTCTAAACTGTAAACTTGAGACTCAGCATTGATTCTCATTTGTCTTTCATCTTTCCTGTGAAAATTCCATTTTTAAGCTTTGGCAACGACTCTTTATTCTTTTTCCTGTCCTCACTACTCTCTTACTTCAGTCTTCCTCATCTCTCTGACTATTCCGGAGAGCTTCCTAACTAATGTTATTGTTTCCAGTCTCTTTCTTATTGAACCATATAATCAATAGTAATGAATGTTTTTTTTGGTTTTTGTTTTATTTCTTCTACTAAAACACTTGATGGGTCATAGTAAAGATTCTCCTCTGGCTCTTGATTTTCTTCTACACAAATCAAATCTAAATTCTTACTGGGACCTTACAGTCTGGTTCCAATCAACCTTATTAGCCTTACTTTCTCCCTTCCCCTTGCTGCCCTTTGAGACCTGAGGCACAGGCCAAATGTCTTCTCCTTTGTGAAGAGTTACTTTAAGAATTAATTAATTATACTGGTTTGAGCTCTACTAGCAATTGGATTGTATTATTAGAAGGTCTCGTAGCTAGAGGGTTGTTTAGATAGATAGATAGATAGATATCTATTGTGAACTCTTTGAAAAGAATCATTGTATGATTTTTTGCTGTTCTTTGTTTGATCTGTGAATTCCAAGTCCCAAGGATAATCTTTGGAATGCAAGAAACTGTATAACTTACAGTAAAGAGTATGGACTCTGGAGCAAGACTGCCTGGGTTCAAATCTCAGGTTTTCTATTTTGTCTCCTTGAGTAATTTACTTAATTCCTCATCTCTTCAGTTTAAATCCTTTTAGTAAAATCTAGGTTATAATAGTACCTACTTCATAGGATTATTGTGAGGATTAAATGGTTGATATATGTAATGTGCTTAGAACAGTGCCTGGTACATAGTAAGTGCTCAATAAATGTTAAGGAAATGTCAGGGGCATGGGTGGGGAGAGAGAGGGGGGGGAGAGAGAGAGAGAGAGAGAGAGACAGAGAGAAGAGAAAGGGAGGGGAGGGGAGGGGAGGAGAGGAGAGGAGAAGAGAGAGGAGAGAGAAGAGAGAAGAGAGAGAAAAAAGAAAGATTTGATTTCTTAGTTTGAGATTTTTATTCACCATTTGGCATCATAAGATGAAGGTTAAAAGCCTCCATTAGGATATATGCTCCTGAACCTAGACACTTCTCAAAAATTCATAAAAATATTAATAATGAATGAGATTCACTGAGTAATGTTAATATTAGCTTAGATTATAAAACAGAAAGTTTTTGTGTAGACTCCTATTTTTAGGGGCCTATATCTTGTAGAATTATAAAAAATACATACTTCAGACTATAGGGTAAAAGAAAATTTGATTCTTTTTTGGGTTAGATTCTATATTTTGCACACTAGTATAAGTGAGTGTATACATATTCTATAACTTTAAAAAATCATTGATATGTATTGTTTTCTATGATTGAATGCTTATGTTAGAAATAAATGTAGATTTGACAATCTATGTGTTTAATATTTTGTTTGCCTTGAATTTTTTTCTCTTAATGATTGAACTACATTACTCCTGAGTTAATGGATTGGATTTTATCCTTTAAGCATTGAGGATCTCCTGAGTAAGATCCTTACTGTTGATAGTGTTTTCAAATAATTTATGGTACACTTATTAACTAACTGCAAATGGATTTCCGTTTACTGTTTATATTGTTTCATCTTTTGATTATAAAATATGCCACGATGTGGCAAGCAAGTCTGATTTATTTGGGGAAGTTAATTGTATATTCAAGGATGAATGTGGTCTTCGTTTTAGACTTAAAATTTTAAAGTAAATTTTTTTGTTTTGAAAATTATATATGATTTCTTAAAAGTTCCATGCTCAGAATCAAGTAGGGACTTCAAGCTTAGGGAAATTATAAAAGAAACATAGAAGTATTCCCATATTATTTTCCAGGAACAGAATTATGTTTATCCTCATATTTGACAGTATCTTTTAATTATAGGATTCATAATTTTCATACTTTGTTTTCAATTAGAATGTTTTCAGTAGTTTCCTAAGTGACTATGCCACTTAAAATTAGTGTAAAAATTTTTAATTTTATATATAACTCATTAATATAACAATATTTCACTTTTTAATGAAAATCATCATTATAACCTATAATGATTGATTCCTGTCAAGAAATATTTTAACGTGTGAGCAATAGCCATATTTTCAGATCAATAAGAAACTAATACAAATATACTGTGTTCATTAAACAAGTATTTTTCCAATGTCTGTAAATCCTGACACTGTGCTAAGCCTGGATAGTTCTCAATGAAATATTATTTAGGGAGGAAAAAGACACATTTGTAGAGAATTAAAATGAAATATTCTAAGAGCTGTGTGATAAACCATGGTTCAAAAGAAATGTAGAGCATTGCTCAGTTTTCTTGGGGATTCAGAGTTGGTTTTTGTGAGGCAGTGATACCTCAACTAATTTATAAAGAATTGAAGAATATGTCCAGTTGGATAATAGAAAATAAAGAAGGGATTTTAGGTTGAGGGAGCAGTATGTGCAAAGGTGTTAGAGGCATTTAAAGAGCAAGGTCAGGAAAAGGGGACTGTGGACCATGAGGCTAACTGGAGATGTAGGCTATAAAAGCTTTTTGGATATTATGCTGAGAATCTTGGATTTTATCCTGTAAGCACTGGGGAGGCATTAAAGAATTTTCAGTAGGAAAGTAACATGTACCCATTTACACTTTTGGAAGATCATTCTGTGGAGGATGAGGGTCGAAAGATCAATTAAAAGAATTATTGAAATAGTACAAGAAAGAAATGATGACCACCTGAACTGAGGCAGTGGTAATAAAGGTAGAGAGAGATGGTATTAAGGCAGTAGAGTCAGCCAGCACAGGTCTTGGATATTGGAGTTCAGAATGTCTTTACAGTACTCAAGACTAAATTCTAACTTTCCATCTTGAGCTGCTACTCGCTGACATAGGGACTGATGGAAAGAGGACATAGTTTTGAAAGTGGGGTGGACTTCAGTAGTAAACATGGTTCATTCATAGGAACATACAAGTAGACAGTTGGATGTACAAATGTCTAGAGCCCAGAAGATAGAGATTTGAAAGTTAGCATACTGGTCTCAAACTGACTTCATCAATTTTGTTCTTTAATTTGTTAATGGCTCTCCAGAAAAGGGTACAGTAATACTTGAGATAAAAGATAATTTAGAACTTAGGTTAGAGAAATTTTGGAATAATAAATGTCTGTGTGTAGTCTATTGCACACTTTAAGGAGGCTGTCTGGGATTCATTTCTACTGCCAGTAAATTTCAGTTCTCTGCCACCAGCTGTCCTGTGATCAGTGAAGTTGTCTTAAGGGAAAGGAGAGTAGATGATAACCTGGCTGTATCTGGATACTTACAAACTTAGGGATGTGATTTTCTGTTGCATGTGTTCATATTTCTCTCTGTTGGTGTGGGCAGTTGAGAGTTGATAGAATATAATCACTAAAGTGGGTGAGAATAATTGCTTTGATATCATTACCACTCATATGATTTAAGGTTGTAGAAATGAGACTAGTCCAATATTTAATAATCCAACATTTCATATGTATTGTATAAGATTAGACCTGAGTATGGGTTTAGATGCTGTGTCCTTTCTAGGATAATTTAAATCAGTTCTTTAATTGTCTTAACTGAAATTGCATATGTGTTATGAACATTTTTTTTTTTTTTTTGAGATAGATTCTTACTCTGTTGTCTGGGCTAGAGTGCCATGGAATCAGCCTAGCTTGCAGCAACCTCAAACTCCTGGGCTCGAGCAGTCCTTCTGCCTCAGCCTCCTGAGTAGCTGGGACTACAAGCATGCGCCACCATGCCTGCTTAATTTTTTCTATATATTTTTAGTTGTCCGGCTAATTTCTCTCTATTTTTAGTAGAGACGGGGTCTCGCTCTTGCTCAGGCTGTGAACATTTTTTGACTTGTACAGTTTTAATATTCTGTAGATCATGGAAATGTTTTTATTTTTAAATTGTGATACATATCAAGATACAGAAAAGCAAGATTAAACATATTAACATTAATTTTACCACCATTTACAGTTGAGATTGCTGAATATGCCATCAGTTTACAGGTTGTAATTCAAACACCATTTGCAATAACCCCCAAAGTAAAGTAACAAATCCAAATCTTTTGTAGTAAATCCAACAAAAGACGTGCAAGACCTTTATGGGAAAAAATTATACAACTTTGTAGAAGGACATAGATCTAAATAAATGGAGAAAGGTACATGTTTTTGGATGTGAAAACGTAATAGAAATTCTCCCAAAATGAATCCATTAAATTCAAAACAAGTTCAATAAAATCCTAACTAATATTTTTTTTTTTACAACATTTGACAATCTGATTTAAAATTGACATGAGAAAGTAAGGCCAAGAAAAGCTACATAATTTTGAAGAACACTAAGAGTAAATTCATCTGACCAAATACCAAGATTTACCATAAAGCAACAGTAAATTAAACTAATGTGATAATGGCACAGAGGGTAGAAAAATAATGAGACAGTATGCTGTTCCAGCCTTCCTTCCTAACTCCTCTTTGTGTGTAATTACATGCCAGCCAACCTGAGCTATATGTGCCAACATTCAGGCCTCTGTATTTTTAGTAATTCTCTTTATCCCTGTGGGCTGTACTTCACTGCATCTAAGATGTGTTTATGTACCACTAAGAAAAAATGTTGCCAGTTAAATGGACACAACATCCTTACCAGATATACCTTGTTTCAAAGATGTTGAGACATGAAAATGTATGTTTTAGGATTTATGGAACATGGTATTTAAAATGCCAGTATCCCCACAAAAACTATATCCTGTTTTATCTAAAAGTGAATTCTCTCACTTTGAATTTGTATAGCATTTATTTGTATCTTATTGTGAAAGTTTTACAGAGTAACACCCACACGTACAAAGGCTTTCCCCTGAATTTTCCCTTTCTGAAGATATCTTCTATAATAATTATAATAGGGCCAAGAGTTACCAAATATTGAGCATCAACTGTATGTTACATGATAGTTGCTTTAAGGATGTTATCTTGACCCTTAGGCAACACTGCAAAGCAATTTCTATTATTCAGAATTTTACATAGCAAACTGGAGGTTGGAGTTTAAGAAATTTTCCCCAAAACAACACAATTGCAGGATTGGAACCCCAGACTGCGTGACTTCAAATCCATGACATATATATCATACTGCATTTGCTTGCCTCTCTGCTTCCCTTTCCTGATCACAGTAAGCTATTTGAGCATAGAAAGTATGCATTTTGCATGTTTATAGTCTACATATTCTTTTTAAAGAGGGTCTCGATCTATCACCCAAGCTGGGGCACAGTGGCCTGATCATAGCTCACTGTAACCTGGAACTCCTAGCTCAAGTGATCCTCTCACCTCAGTCTCCAGAGTAGCTAGGACTACATGTGCATGCCGCCATGCCTGACTAATTTTTTAATTTTTTCTTTTTGGTAGAGACAAGGTCTTACTGTGTTGCCCAGGATGGTCACAAACTCCTGGTTCCAAGTGATCATCCTGCCTTGGCCTCCCAAAGTGCTGGGATTATAGATGTGAGCTACATGCCTGGCTTCCTGCATATCGTCTTACATCATTCCTTCAAACATAATGAGTGGCCAATATATTTTGAAGAAATAAAAGTGGAGGAGGTCAGGACACCTCTTCAAACTGATAATTCTTTACGTGTCTGTCCATTGTTTATTTGTGTGTGAGATCAGCACGGAGCAGACATAATTGAGGTTGAGCTATTCTCTGGATAACAACTAATAGAACAAAGAATAGATGCAACTTTCTAATTCAAGGAACTTTTTAACATTTTTGAAAAAGTTTTTGAATTATATTTACACTTTCATTATAGAAAAAGTGAAAGGTGAAGATAAAAGGAATAATAACGCGCATTATCAGTGTATACTATGAACCAGGTACTTTATGTGCATTATATCCTTTAATCCATAAGATAGCATAATCATATAGATATTATCATTATCTCTATTTTGCATATGAGAAAACTGAGACTAAGGGCTGGTAAGTCATTTGCCCACGGTATTATTACTAGTAAGTAGAGGAGTTCCAGATTGCCTAACTTCAAAGTACACATATTTCCCTCTTTTTGCTTTGGTTTTCTGTTTTTAAACTTGGTATTAATGATATCAATAGTGAACTTAACATTCTGTAATTTCATTTTTTGCCCAACATTCTTTTTGAGGTATTATCAGTGTTGATTCATATAGCTCTACTTCATTCAAGTAGTTTTAAATTTTTATCAAAGTTGTAAGTGTACATAGTTTGATAATTCAGTTTGTTAGGCTTAAAGTGAAGGTTGGATCTCTCTCTCTCCATTCATTAGTCTTCTCCACAGAGACAATTGCTTTCACCTTTTTGTTGTTGGTTTTCCTCTTTTATTTACCTCTGTATTCTCCCACCCAAATTTCATGCTACCATTTACTGACTTTTCAGTTTTAATTACATAGTGCCTTTCTACTATGAATGAAAATGATTAACATTTTCCTCCCTTCTCCCCACCATTTTCTGTTTTACTTTTTTTCCTCTTCCCATTCTTTCAATATTTATGGCACACTATTATGACTATGTGAATACTCACGACAGAGCTCTGTAATGTGCTATGTTCAGGTTTTCCTCCCTTTTGCAACTCATTTTTATTTATAGGAATACTTTGCTTTATTGTGGTTTACTTTATTGCACTTCACAGATACTGTGTTTTTTACAAGTTGAAAGTTTGTGGCAACCCTGCATCAAGCACTTGTATTGATGTCATTTTTCTAACAATATGTACTTGTTTCATGTCTCTGAGTCACATTTTGGTAATGCTTCTAATATTTCAAACATTTTCATTATTATTATATCGGTTATGGTGATCTGTGATTGGCGATTTTGATGTTATTATCATAATTGCTTTGGGGCATCACAAATTGTGTCCATATGACAGTAGACTTAATTGATAAATGTTGTGTGTGTTCTGTCTGCTCCACTGACCAGCCACATCTTCCTCTCCGTGAGCCTCCCTATTCTCAAAGATACAACAATATTGAAATTAGGCCAATTAATAACCCTGTAATGGCCTTTAAGTGTTCAAGTGAAAGGAAGGGTCCCATGTTTCTTACTTGAAATCAAAAGCTAAGATTTTGATTTGGCTAAGCTTAGTAAGGAAAGCATATCGAAAGCTGAGATAGGATGAAAGCTGGGCCTCTTGTGCCAGTCAGTTAGCTCAGTGTGAATGCAAGGGAAAAGTTCTTAAAGGAAATTAAAAGTGCTATTCCAGTGAAAACATAAATGATAAAGCAAAACAGCCTTATTGCTGATAATGGAGAAAGTTTTAGTGGTCTGGATAAAAGATCAAGTCAGCCGCAACATTCCCTGAAGTCAAAACCTAATCCAGAGCAAGGACCCAACCTTCTTCAGTTCTCTGAAGGCTAAGAGAGGTGAGGAAGCTGGAGAAGAAAAGGTGGAAGCTAGCAGAGGTTGGTTTATGAGGTTTAAGGAAAGAAGCTATTTTCATAATATAACATTACAAGGTGAAGCAGCAAGTGTTAATATAGAAGCTGCATCAAGTTATCCAGAAGATCTAACTAAGAGAATTGAAGAAGGTGGCTATACTAAACAACAGATTTTCAATGTAGACAAAACAGCCTTCTGTTGGAAGAAGATGCCATCTAGAACTTTCATAACTAGAGTGGAGAAGTCAATGCCTGGCTTCATAGGACAGGCTAACTCTCTTGTTAGGGGCCAATGCAATGCAGCGGGTAACTTTAAGTTGAAGCCAGTGCTTGTTTACTATTCTGAAAATCCTGGGCCCTTATGAATTATGTTAAATGCATTCTGTTTGTGCTCTAAAAATGGTACAACAAAGCTTGGATGACAGCACATCTATTTACAGCATGGTTTTCTGAATATTTTTAAGCCCATTTTTGAGACCTACTGCATAGAAAAAAGAAAAGATTCCTTTCAGAATATTACTGCTCATTGACAATGTACCTGATCACCCATGAACTCTGATGGAGATGTAGTAGGATATAATGTTTTCATGCCTCTAACAATTCTGCAGTCTGTAGTTTTGATTTTCAAGTTGTTAAGACATACATTTCATAAGGCTACTGCTGCCATAGAGTGGTTCCTGTGATGGATTTGGTCAAAGTAAATTGAAAATCTTCTGGAAAGGATTCATAATTCCAGATGCCATTAAGAACATCTGTGATTCATGGGAGGAGGTCAAAATACCAACATTAGCAGGAGTTTGGAAGAAGTTGATTCCAAGCCTTATAGATAACTTTGAGTAGCTCAAGGTTTCAGTGGAAGAAGTAACTGCAGATATAGTAGAAATAGCAAGAGAACTATTAATAGAATTAGAATGAGAGCCTGAAGATGTGACTGAATTGCTTTCTCATGATAAAACTTGAATGGATGAGGAATTGCTTCTTATGGTTAAGCAAAGAAAAAGGTTTCTTGAGATGGAATCTACTCCTGGTGAAGACTCTGTGAACATTATTGAAATGACAACAAAGGATTTAGAATATTACATAAACATAGGTGATAAAGCAGTGGCAGGGTTTGAGAGAATTGACTCCAATTTTGAAAGAAGTTCTGTGGCTAAGAGGCTGTCAAACAGTGTGGCATGCTACAGAGAAATCTTTCATAAAAGGAAGAGTCAATTGATGTGGCAAACTTCATTATTTGAAGAAATTGCCATAGCCACCCTAACCTTCAGCAACCACCAGTCAGTACCCATAGCATTGAGAACAGACCTTCCACCAGTAAAAACAGTACAACTTCCTGAAGGCTTAGATGATTGTTAGCATTTTTTAGCAATATAGTATTTTTTAATGAAGGTATGTACATTGTTTTTTAGACATGATGCTGTTACACGCTTAATGAATTGCAGGATAGTGTAAATATTTATATGTACTGGGACACAAAAATTTTGTATGACTGACTTTATTGTTCACTTTATTGTATTGGTCTGAAACTGAATCTGCAATATGTCTAAAGTATGCCTGTATTTTTAGGGGGAATTAATACCTTCCATTTGCTTAGTTTTCTTTGTACCCATTATTAATTCTTATTTTCAACTCTGACAGAACTCTAAACTGTTTTCAATATAATCAAACTAATAACATAATAAGTCTTTTTTTTCCCCCCCTTGGAGACATTCCCCTTGGAACCTTCAGTCTTCCTGCTTTAATTTAGGTTTCTTTTGTCTCTTTTCTGTGTTAGGTCCCTGTTTTTCTTCGTTTCTGTATTTTCCTCTTGTTTTACCTCTTTAATTTTAATTTCTCCAGTAGTTTCTTGAGAAAGAATGCATGAAGGTTACATTTTTTCCCCAGTAAGTTTAATCTAAAATGATAAGTTCATATGAAGTTAATTCTTCTCTAAATCAAATAAAGTCTGATTTTTTTTTCCTTTGATGGCCACTGATAGAAACAAATAGTTTCTTCTCATTTAGTACTTAAGTGGTTTGGGAGGAAAGATATGGGAAAGTGCTAGCTTATTGAAAAATTGCCCCTCCAGTTTAGTACTGTCAAAGATTTCAGATTAGTTGAGTTTAATAAATGGTAAAACACATGCATATTTAGAGAAGATATAGTTAATAAAGCTCCTTATATAAAAGAGGCAATGTCGATTGTAAAAGAGTGTCATGACTTTGTTTTCGTTGATGTAATGGCATTTTAAGTAATTCTTGGTTTAAATGAAAGCATCTAAATTGTAGTGTTTAGAGACAATTATAATCTTGTTCTCACATAAGATGTCTAAGGTACAATCTAAATATAGATTGAATGAAAAAAATGTCTTCTAATTGCCTATGGAAAAAAAATTAACCAGAGTATGCATGTAGACTTATGTTTTATGGTTTTTAAGTGGAAGTTTTCTCTTTCTGACACTGTAGAGAAGCCTTTTTACATAAATAACCTCCCATAAATCATTTCCAAGGGCCTGCATAATAATTTTTTTCTTTAGCAGTCTGCAGATGACATCTCAGTCATTAACTACTTTAGGATAAAAGCATTTTGCTAACATTGAGCTTCACTCAAAATTCTTAACTTGTTTAGATTGGCATATACTGTTTATAGTATTGTATTCTACTTGTTATTTGTTTTTTTTTTTTTTTCTCCTTAGTAAGAAATTTTACTGCTAGTTAGCTTGTCAGAGATCATTATAAATAAGGGGAGAAAAATCCTGGTGGTAGATTGCAGTGTTTTCTACTGAGCATTATTGATCTATAAAGACTTACAATATATTATTCTAAGGTTGTCATTGCTAGAAAGGACTGAATAAGGATTAAGAAACTATGTTGACAGAAGTCATCATTTTAATGACAGGCAATTTAGTTTGAGGTAACTGAAGCAAGGAAAAACACAATCAATCATCACAGCAAGAATTTTCACAAATGTTTACCAGTCTATAATGAATGTTGTGTAGATCATCAAGGTCATTTGATAGCTTCTCTGAAAGTAATGTTTTCATATAACAAAGCAATTCAAGTATTTAAAATAAACGGTCCATTTCTTAAAGTTCCGTGATAAAATGCAGCAGTGAAATATAAAGGATTAAAAAGTTAGAAAACATGAAAAAATACAGTTAGTTCATTAAGCATTTTGTTTCATGCTTGAAATTAGACATGTTGTTTTCGCCTACTGATAATTTCCTCAAATGTCTGGCTAAAGTATATGCACATAAAGGATAATTTAATATGGGATCACATTTACTTTCTTGTTATTTGTTCTTAAGTTTTAATATAGTGTTAAAATTTTTACATTTAATGTCTCTTCAAATGTTTTCTCTTGATTATTTTGAAGGAGAAATCTATATGCGTGTATAATACTACTCAGATTGTTCATCCACATTGGTTCTGAGATAATAAATGGGGAAGAATGTTGAGCTAGAGTTAGCAAAGAAAGCGAGTAGAAGTAGGCAAAAGGGAATCATGCTTACTAGTTCCAACAGAAATATGTTCAAGGTAAGTCTTAGTATGCTAACTATAGGCCTGGCCACCTAGAAAGTCAAAATTATGGCATATTTAAAAAAAACACAATTGTTTTAATAATTTCAAGTAACTGTTTTTTTTTTTTTTTTTTGAGACAGAGTCTCACTTTGTTGTCCAGGCTAGAGTGAGTGCCGTGGCGTCAGCCTAGCTCACAGCAACCTCAAACTCCTGGGCTTGAGTGATCCTTCTGCCTCAGCCTCCCGAGTAGCTGGGACTACAGGCATGTGCCACCATGCCCGGCTAATTTTTTTTTTTATATATATATCAGTTGGCCAATTAATTTCTTTCTATTTATAGTAGAGACGGGGTCTCGCTCTTGCTCAGGCTGGTTTTGAACTCCTGACCTTGAGCAATCCGCCCGCCTCGGCCTCCCAAGAGCTAGGATTACAGGCGTGAGCCACAGCGCCCGACCTCAAGTAACTGTTTTGACTTAAAATACTAAGAAAACACTTCAAAGCAAAACAAAAACCCTGAACTGGCTATTTGAACCAAGTTCTTGTTAGAGTCTTGTGTCATAGGGAATACCTCAGTCAACCAGACTGTAATTGTAGTCTTAGGATGAAAGAAGTGACTTTGTCCTCTATGAGTTACACATTTGCATTTCTTTCAGCATTCATGATAAGTAATCATAGAGGTCATTGATTGATGTGTGTGTGTGTGTGTATGTAAATTGAATTCTGGGTGGGTGGACAGTTCCTTGTGAAGGCAGCATTCATACTGGTGAGAAGCTCTGGTGTGAGGTTGCAAAGACCTGGGCTTTAATTCTGGCTTAGTCACTTTCTTTGTGTAGACTTGAGCAGTTGATCTCACTGATCTTCAGTTTCCTTATATGTGTAATTAAGGTAGTAATGGTACTTACATTTGGGATTCTATTTTTAAATAAATATTGTAATATATGTGAAAGTCCTAATATACACAAAATGCTTAAAGTTAACTATTAACTATGATTACTTATTCATACCATACTCTGTATGGATTATTTTTATATACATGAACACACATAAGTATAACAAATTCATATTGGTATAACTGTATTCAAGATATGACTTTTTACAGTTAGGTCACCAATCATATGTAATAGGTTTCTGACAGAGAGAATATTGATTTTATCCTAAATGATGTCAGACATCCTGTTATTGGGAAAGTGTGGGGTAATCTGTTATAAAAACCATAGCTAACATTTGTTGGTTACTTTTTATGTGCCACACATTGTACCAGTGTATTAGCACATTTAATCTTCACCTCAACCCTATGAGGTCCATACTGGTATTAGGTCCAACCCTGTGAGGTCCGTACTGGTATTAGCCTCATTTTACAGATGAACAAGATGAAGCACAGAGAGATTATTAAATTGCTCAAGGTCACATAGATAGTAAGGTGGTGAGGGGAGCCAGGAATCCCTGTTTTGTAGATGTTTGAAGAATGCTTACTTACGCTTTCTCCCTAGTTTTCTTACGAAGTACTTGGAAGGTTTTTTCCAACTAGGTAAAAGGAACTTCATGAAATATTGAGATGTCACAAATAGATATATAGAGATATATAGAGAAACCTTACATTTATAACTGAGTCTCTCTGGGCATGTTCAAGTGTTGTTTTATAATTTATAACCTATTGGTAGGTGTCTCCCAACTCATAAACCATGTACCAATCCATAAATATATTCTCAAGAAGTTAATGGTAGTTTTCTCCATGCTATCAACCCATCCTTCATAGTGTGTTTGGTTGTAGGATCTTCCCATTTTTTTCCCTCCAGACTTTGAGTCTGTGTTGGAATGAACAAAGAGGACTTTTATGGTTTTGCCAGGTGTCGGGGGCTTACCAGCTATCTTAATTAACCTGCTTCGTTGTGTATGTGTGTATGTGTATTCCTCTACTTGCAGCCAGATTACTGAATAGGTAGAGGAAGAAAAGGAAAAGCATAAGAGAGCCCAGTGACTTATTTCAGGAAGTAAGTCTTGGGTTTGGAGCAGCCATTCTTTGTTTCAGTTCTTACCTCAGCTGTGATCATTTTCTGGCCAATTTAAGGCTTGGAACTTAGAATGGGCTTAATAAATGTGTGATGAATAATATAAATGAATGCATAAAATGAATATTCTCTTCAGTTTGTAGCTTTCTTCCATTATCACAG
This sequence comes from Microcebus murinus, assembly GCF_040939455.1. Lineage (NCBI taxonomy): Eukaryota > Metazoa > Chordata > Mammalia > Primates > Cheirogaleidae > Microcebus > Microcebus murinus. The sequence continues at coordinate 81,175,984 of NC_134114.1, read as the reverse complement.
TCAAACAGATGTTGGATGGAGAGTGAGGAAGGGACAATAAGCTGCCACACATAAATGTGACTTAGACATTTGTAGGATTAATAGAAAAGATTGGCTTCTTTAACAGAATGGAAAAGGAAGGGAACTCCAATCTTAGTGGCTTATTTTGCTGGAGAAAGTGAGACCATAAAATGTCATGATTTCTACCATGATTTGCTTATGTATAGGTACTCATTTTCATTGATCATATTCTCTCCTGTTACTATTCCTTGTTTTTCATTATCTTTATTCAACAAATCATTTGTTTTCATCATTTCCCACTGCTTTCTCAGTAATTATTGGGAAAGGAGGCACATTGCATGCACACACAGGAGAATAGAGGGTAGGAAGAAGGGAGAGCAGAAAAGAGGGAGAGCGATGGATGTTTACCATTAGAATTTTGGGGGTGAATTTCAGCAATCTTTGGTCTTTATGTGATTCCCCTCTTTCTATAGTATTAAAAAGGGATATGGGAGAAATAATATTGTTAACAGAACTTTATATAAACTTCATTCTGAGAGAGAAAATTTTAAGTGGCATCTGTCCTCAAAGTTCATTGCTACGAGATGCAGTCTTTCTTTTTTTTGCTAGATAAATTTCCTTGAGAACATGGCTTTTAAAAAGTAACCTAAGGCTTTACTCCTTTTCATTACAATGGCTGCTAAATGTATGACTGAGCTGCATTTGGAAATATAGGAGGGAAACAACCTCTTTTCAACCTACCACTGGAATGGATTGTCAGGGAGGCCATTTTTTTTGTAGGATATCAACAGATACTGAGGATTTCTTGATATTAAAGCCTCCCTTTTCATTCTTAAGAGCTTCTATAGTTTTCTTAGAATCTAACTCTATATGGTAACAGGTCTGGCATTTTTCCTTTTTACCTCTCATGTGTGTCTTCTAGATCTGTGATCCCCAACCCCAGGCCATAGACTGGCACCTGTCCATGGCCTGTTAGGAACTGGGCTGCCCAGCAGGAGGTGAGCAGTGGGCAAGCAAGGGAAGCTTCATCTGTATTTACAGCCACTCCCCATCACTTGCATCACCACATAAGCTCTGTCTCCTGTCAGATCAATGGTGGCATTAGATTCTCATAAGAGCACAGACCCTACTGTGAACTCCGCACATGAGGGATCTAGGTTGCATGTTCCTCATGAGATTCTAATGCCTGATGATCTGAGGTGCCACTGAGTTGGTGATGCTAGCACTGGGGAGTGGCTGCAAATACAGGTTATCATTAGCAGAGAGGTTTGACTGCACAATCAATGTAATGCGCTTGAATCATCCTGAAACCATCCCCCCCTCTCTTGATTCGTGGGAAAATTGTCTTCCATGAAACTGGTCCCTAGTGCCAAAAAGGTTGGGGACCACTGTTCTAGATACTTGGAGAGTATTTACTTCTCTAGTGTCTTTTAATCTACATGTTTGAAAACTTAGGTTAAAAGTGGTTGAAGGAGACCTTTTAACTTTGAATACTTTTGCTGCTTTTTTTGTTGTTGTTGTTCTGCCAGGACCTACCTAGTCTCCATTGAGGGGAGATATAGCCATGCTACTTTACACTGGTATTTGCAGCAATGATAGTAGGGAGAAATGCATTTCAGGACAGTACCTAGGCTTTATTTGGTGTTTCTAATAATAAAGTAACTTGCTTAAAAAAAAACACCCTCATCTAAAAGATTTCGGCTAACATTCTTTATTATTAGAATATTTGTTTGGTTCCAGTTACTCAGGAGGCTGAGGTGGAGGATCACTTAAGCCCAGGAGTTTGAGGCTGCAGTGTATTGTGATCACAACTGTGAATAAATAGCCACTGCACTTCAGCTGGGCAACATAGTGAGATCCTGGTTCTAAAAGAAAAAAATAGGAATTTTAATACATTTTTCATCTATATTCAATATTCTAATTCAAGTTTGTTAGAATTAGCCATTGTGTACATTCTTCCCATTAAATTCTTTAAGTCAGGCGTCCTTAAACTACGGCCCGAGGGCCACATGTGGGTGTTTTTGCCCGTTTGTTTTTTTACTTCAAAATAAGATATGTGCAATGTGCACAGGAATTTGTTCATAGTTTTTTTTAAAACTATAGTCTGGCCCTCCAACGGTCTGAGGGACAGTGAACTAGCCCCCTGTTTAAAAAGTTTGAGTACCCCTGCTTTAGGTTATACCTGCCTTAGATTACCTCAAGAGATAATGGTCTCAGTACTTTTGCTGATCATGGATCTTGTCTGAAGCTAAAGATTGAAAGCTTTCATAAAAGTATAAAGCAAATATTGAAGAAGTTAAGAATATGTACTCCAAGTGTGCCACTCTGGCATATTGACTGTTTGGAGTTAAAGGAACTTGAAAAATAGTAAGTCCAAGAAGATCACTCTGACCTTCCTTCTTCTTAAAGGTTGAATTGCCATGTAAAAGATATCCTCCCTATACCAGAAGGAAAGTATGGAAGAACTTTGTTAAACTAATCCTTATCTTCCCAGTCACTTCTCCACCTAAATAACTACCCTAGCTGAAGCCCCTTTGCCTTGTCATATTTTCATAGTTTACTACTCTTTGTCTAATTCAATGTATAAATATTCAACTCTAACTGAATCTTTGGGTCTTTATTTTTTTTTATGAATACTCCTGTGCTACATAAAATTAGTATTAAATAAATTTGTATGCTTTTCTCTTATGGATCTGCCTTATGTCACTTTAATTCTCTGACCCAGCTGAAAAACCCAGGAGGGTAGTGGTAACATTTTGCTTCCTCTTATGATGAAATTCCAAGATAATTCATATAGTCAATTTGAAAGTCCTTTAATTAAAAACCTATAAAAGAGTATAAAATGTAATAACTATTATTACCCTCTTTTGACTAGTACTTATATATCTTTAAAGAAAATGCATTTCTTTCCTCCTTGCCATTTTTTTAGAGTTTGAATTCTAGCATTTTAGTTTGATACTTAAAAATATATTCAGTACAGTTCTGATTGAACAGTTTATCAGGGAAGGAGTGAGGAATCAGGCATTCTGCAGTGACTGAAGTATTGTGCCAAGTGACTGATGCGTCTCAGAAGGAAAACATGAGAATTTATATAACCTAAAGTTCTGGTCCTTTTCTGATAACGTTGAACCAGAGCCATTTCATAGTTACAGATTTGCGTTTAAATCTTATACTTTGAGATAAAATGCTTCCAGAGGAAAAGGGGGAAAGTGTTAGGTGAAGTTAGGTACAAAAGCCCTGGCATACATTTGTGTGCATGTGTACATCCCCTACTCCATTAAAATTATTGCCTCTTGGGCATAAAATGAAAATAGAAATGTCACTTACTCATGATTTATTCATGGGTTGATTATCCACTTTATGGATCATCTAGTCCTTTTCTCTTTATTCTTTCCCTCTCCCCAGTTTTCCCCCATCAACTGCCTGCTCTTTTCTATTTTTTTCTTTGTTACTATCAGCTCTATTAGAGGGTAGGGCATACCTGCGACACACAAATTAGCCAACTTTGTACTTTATTAGCAATTATTAAGCTAAGGGACAAAATTAGTTGGAAATTATCTTTCACATTTGGTTGTTTATGCCATCTCCTATTTATCATGATTATGGGTAAATGAAAGTTGATTTTTTAATAATGAAATTTAGAAAATATTTTTGAAACTATATTTGAAAATAGGCATGATCATTGGTTTTTCATAACATTTACATGTTTTCATAATATCTCAACTCAAATATCACTTCCCCAGGGAGGCCTTTCCTAATATACTCCCATTAAATACAGTAGCCCTAGTCATTTTTTTATCCTGTTATCCTAGTTTATATGACCTCATAGCAGTTATTTATTCATCTGCCTGTCCATCCACTTGTATGTTATCTGTTGGTCTTTTGGTTTAGAATGTAAGTGCTGTGGTGAGTAATTGACATTTTCCACTTGATCATAGTGCCTGCCTCAGAGTAGGCACAAAATATTTGTTGAACAGCCCATAGGCAAGGGAACAATTTACTCTTTTTTTTTTTTTTTTTACAAAAACGGCTAATTAATACTTAAAGAAGATAACTTTCCCAAGGTTACATTACTAATGACTAGTAGGGGTAGGATTAAGTAGCAACCTGCATCTTGTAATACACATCTTGAACAACAATGATTTATATAATCAAGAATTTTCTACCACCTAAATTTGTTAATCTCTATGTAAACTAGAAGTTGAAGATTTTGTGGTTGTGTATAATTTCCTATTGTAGTTTTTGGATTTCTAGTTTAGTTGTACAAATTTGGTCTATTTTATAAATGTGTTCCAAAGCATATCTTTGAAATATTGCTTTTGCTATGTTTGGAGAATTCTGTGCATATGTTTCAAAAATGTTATATTTTCTGTTATACATAAACATTTAAATCAGAAGTCTATAGAAAAAAACATTTAGATTTGCTTGTATAAATTTAGAAATTTTGGAATGGTGGTAACGCTAAGTATTTTAGAAAAAACATTTACAAACTTCAAATTATTTTCAAGGTAGCATTTGCAAGTGTTGTTTAACAAATACTTACCAACCCAGAAAACTAAGATTAGATATACACATTATGCAGAATTTTCTAGAAATACTTTGAACATCTAGATGTTTGATACTTAGATTATATAACATCATGTCAAGTATGCAAAGAATTGATAATAACATTAGTTTTTCTTAATTCAATTTTTCATTATTTTTATTTAAGGAAACTGATTCTTTGTTGCCAATTAGATTTTTAACGATTTCCTAAATAATTTCTACTGATATCTCTTATTGGAAAATTCTGAATACATTATGCTATTTTCTTCAAAATTTTACTAATATCTAAATATTAAATACTTTTAAGAGTAAAAATTGCCTTTTTTGAATAAAATTTTTAGTGGGAACTTTAGTTACAACTTATGCTATAGAATAAATCTAAATTTTTCCAATCATTAGAGTTATTAACCACTTCGGTACTGTGCTCACCGGCCACGAAACCTTGCTCACAGCCAGCACTCGTAGTCCGCAAGGTAGTTTGTGCTGTGCATTGACGACGAATCCATTTTGCTCTTGTGTGATGAGGAAAGCTTTAAAGCACTGAAAGTTTGTTTTTACTTTACAGGCAGCTTTACTTGTAATGTAAATCAGAATAGGTAACATATACATATATGTTTTCATTATGTTATTTTTAAATGTTCACAATTTTATTTTGATAAATGAAAAATTAGAAAAGTCATATCACGCTGTCAAGCTAAAGTTGGTGTGCGCGTTCATCTGTGGCTTTCCACTATAGTCGATACTGGTACCGAAGTGGTTAAAAACTATTTCCCATTACAGAAATTTCCTCTTATCCATGAAGGATCCCAGTGGATGCCTGAAATCACAGATAGTACCGAACCTGGCTGCCCTTAACCAGAACTTGTTTTTATTTAAGACTTTCACCCACAAATTTAACGTATTTTCCATTGTAAATAAGCACTTATCATGCACTGTGGCTATCACTTTTGCAATTTGAGGTGTGACAGGAAAACTAGCACTAATTTCTTTTTCCTTTTTCACAATTTCACAGAAGATTCATTCTTACTGTAGAACTTAGCAGACTCAGTATATGATTTTTTGTTCTTAAAAACTGTCACCTTTTCACTTAAAGGAAGTACTTTATGGCTTCTGTGTGGCATATCTGAATTGCTAGTTACTCTTGCTTTGGGGCCATTATTAGGTAAAATAAGGGTTACTTGAATACAAATAGCGACAGCTGATCTGATAACTAAGAGGGGCTGCTTAGTGACTAAAGGCAAGTAGCTTATATAGCTTGGATATGATGGAAAAAGGTCCTATCCTAGACCTACCAACTAAAATAGGATCTGTATTTTAACAAGATACGATTGTATGCACATTAATGTTTGAGATGCTCTGGTTTAGAATAAGCTGTTCAAACAAAAGTGAAAATAGATCCTGACTTTAGAACAATTAAATATTATTTTTCATAAATTATTAAGATATTTAATAATAGTACAAATTCTGTACATCTTGGTGGAAGTAAGCATGTTACTGTATGTGTAAACCATAAGAATGGTCTTTGATTTAGTTATCTCTGAATGAATGACACAGAGATTGACAAAATAGGGTTAAACATTGGGAAGTCCCAGGTAGGATCTTTTTAATATGTGTTGATTTTATTCATTAAATCATTACAAAGTGGTACTGGGTTGAATATTCTAGGTATAATAAATGAGAATTGTTGAGAAGAGTAAGTAGTATCGGCAATTATGGCTTTTAATTCCTATTTGAAAATATGTATGGTTAATTGGAATAATTGCCTAGATTTAAGAATTATATCTATATTACTAAATGTCAAATTTAATGCCCATCTATAAAAACAGGAGAAATCTTATTAATGTAGACAAATCATTGAATAAAACAAAACTTCTTAATTCTATTACTTATTTTAAATAGAGTTTTGTGTTATTGACAATTTTAATTCACATAGTAGTCTTTTAATATAGAACAAACCGATAGATAAAAGAAATAGGGCTTTGACTCTATGACAGTGCCATTAAAAGTTGAAAATATATTTCTCAACTATTGCTATAATTCTCTATGATTTTTTATGTTTACTGATATTATATAGCATTAGAAAATGTGAAGTTGGGAAGTAGAAAATAATTGACTAATCTCTTCTTCTTTCAATGAAATTAGGAGAGTTATAATTGATACATTCAAACTAAGAATTTGTTCTACTGAAGTTATTGTCATGGGTCAATAAAGTTGACAAGGCTTAGAGAGCTGATCCCTTCTCTGTACTAAACCTTGAATCTTTTTCAACAAATAGAGATCTATTTAGAAAAGCTACTAGATAAAAATCCTGAATATTTCCTAACTCATTTGTAACAGAAAATTTGAACTTATTTTGAATTGAAATATCTTCATTTCCATTTTAAACCTATTTATAGCTTTACATTTATAAAATTGAAATAAAGAGTTAGCACAGAGGCAGGGACTATTTTGTATCCTACTTTGTGTGATGATTTATAAAGTGACTATTTTCATCTACTCCCTCCTGACCAGTTTAAATAATTTAGTTCCTTCATTGGTTCTCTCTTTATCTTTTGATCACTTGGGACAAGAGCACCTGACTCTTTCAGTGTTTGAGGTGCTCTTAAATTGTAAAGACCACACTGGGACATGAGCACCTGTTGTCTTTCTGACTCAGTTAAGACCAGATGAGTTAATTGAAAAAGAAGTGCTTATTTTTTTTTTTAATGTTTTTTCATTTTGTTAGCAATAATTCCAAATGGGTTATGAAGAAAACTTATCCACTGAATTTGATGAGGTTTCCAAAAACTCTTAATATATGCTCACCAATAAACAGTAAAACATCACCAGAACTACCATATTCTAGGCAAAGAGTCAGGCTGATACCAAAAGCAACATACATGATAAAAAGATATAAAAGAAGACAATTTGCCAAGTATTAAAAACCATCTCAATATGAACTCTCGCAACCAGCATAGAACTAATCAGTTATCAAATCCAAACCACACAAAGGTAAACTTGGCCAATGTAGGCCAGGAGTCAATATGGGGGGAAAATAAGTTCCTCAGTGAACTTATAGTTCACTGAATAGTGTTTTGGAGCATTGGCTTGGCTGGTACAAGCAGTATTAGAAAATCGTTTTGGCAAGGGAGAGAAATAAATACAATGGAGTGCTACATTTTAAAATCAGTAGATTGTTCCAAGAATGATAAAGGTATCAGTAAAGTAGCAAGGGGATAACTTTAAAACATTATTTGTTGTGGGCTCAAAAAAACGTTCAAAACAGTTTTATTTAAAGGTTTCACAATAGCTGAAAGCTGTCCAGCCATTTAGACTTAGGGAAGTAAAGTTCAAAAAGGACACTTTTTTCCCAAGGAGAATTTCTTTAAAAGTATGCATATTGCTAAGTAGCAACATTATACTTGCTAAACAAATTGGCAACAAAATAAGTGTAAACGCTGTAATAGTCTGCCCAAACCAGTCTCAGATACTGTTTAGTAATCACGATGCAAACTAATTTTGTTTTAACAAGCCTAGACGAATTCTATCAAACACATCCTTGGTTAGAAATCCAGTTTCATTTAATGTTTGAAAGCTCATTTGACAGCTAGTCAAGTCCCTCATAGAGACGAGTTTCTGGTGCATTACAGGTGGCTTGAACATACCATGTTCTGTTACGAAGAGACTGAAGACCTAATTTATCTGTCATTTCACCGATGTCCATGGCCTTTGGCAAATCCTGTTTGTTTGCAAAAAGCAATGGTACTGTATCTCTCAACTCATCTTCCTGAAGCATTTTCTCCAGCTCTTCTGCTTCCTCCCGAATTCTTTCATGATCATTTCTATCTACCACAAAAATAAGGCCCTGGGTATTCTGGAAGTAATGCCTCCAGATAAGCCTAATTTTATCTTGATCACCAACATCCCATACCATGAAGCACAAGTTCTTATACAGTTTCCGCATTAAAACTAATGTTAGGAATGGGGGTGACTATCTTCCCCAAGTTCAGTTTATACAGAATGGTTGTCTTGCCCACAGCATCCAATCCAACCATCCAAATGTGCATATACTTCTTGAAGAGGCTGGAGAAGAGAGAGGAGATGATGAGGTCCATGGCAGTAGTGACACTTGTAATGGGCAGGAGCAGAAGGGGTTTGGGGCATCCCCAGGCCTTCTCCTTTCACATCCTGACAAATGGGCATCTGGTGTAGTGGCTCACGGTCTGGCCTTAAGGCACCTGCTGTGCCATGTCATGCAGTGGCCCAGCCCCTCCAACATGGATAGGATCATGTCACCGCTTGGCCATCCCTTTGTGCTTCTGGTGCTCAAGAGGTGTTTTAAGTAGAGATTTTTTAGAAAATACATACATCACATAAACATGGAAATTTGCTTATCATATTGGGTAGTTTGTTCAAATAAGGATAATTTTCTCTCTTTCCCTAATGGTTTTTGAAGACTTAGGTTTTCTGGACACTTGACAATCTAGAGACGTCTATGGGCACTTTCTCAGGATAATGTTAGAACACACAGATATATGTTTCTTTTTTAATGTATTAAATAATATTGTCTAATAGCTATCATAGTTTTGAAATAGTGAGCATTAGTGCTATTTTAAGATACCTACATATTTCTTTGTGATATGGAAACAATTTTGATTTTTATTGGTGACAATAGAAATTGTTGTCTACATTTATAATTGAAGGAAATGCTATATAGAGTTTAGTGAAAGTAAAAATATAACAATTTAGGGAAAGTAAATAGAAGTATTTCAAATAGAAATTGATTATAAAAATGTAATTTATTTTTCTATCCAAATTTATAGACCCATTATAGTATATGGAATATAGAATAAGAATCCTTTATGTGGCAACCTCACTGAACTCTCTTACTCTCAAATTTAAAAACAATTTTTTTTCTAGGTGAATATACGATCTAAAAATAATGATTTTTTTTCCCCATTCTTTCCAATCTTCACATGTTTTATTTTCTTTTCTATTTTCTTTTGTCCAAGACCTCCAGAACTGCAATTAAGAGTTGTGTTGCTAGTAGTTTCCTTTCTTTTGTTCCGGATCTTACAGAAAATGTAGATTCTCAAATATAATGGTCATATAAGTTTTTGCTATACAGATATTTTTTGCTATCCAAGGTTACTTGGGGCTTAAAATTACATAGTGAGTTGGTGTAGCAAGATTCTCAGTTAATTGATTATATAATTTTCATGAATTTTGGATAGTTATTTGTGAGAACTGAGATAGTCAATAAAATCGAAAACTGAAAATTTATTTGAATTTATTTTGCAGGTGGTCATCCAGGTTCAGATAGAACAGTGTTCTTGTATAGCTTTTACCAGTGTAAGGAAATTCTCTTCCATTTATAATTTAAGTCTTTTAAAAATTATAAATGGGTCATAAACTTTATCACATGCTTTTCCTATGTTAATTGAGCTAACTATAGATGATGAACTACCTCTGCATTCTAGGACACCTTATCACCTTGAACACACTTGATCTTGTCTGATCTCAGAAGCTAAGCAGGGTCAGGCCTGGTTAGTACTTGGATAGGAGACAATTATATTTTGATAATATATTGGATTCAGTTAGCTAATATTTTATTTGGTGGTGTTTCCACTCCCCCCCCAATCTAATTCCTAAGTGAAGTAAGCCCACCATATTTTCTTTCCTTACATTGTCTAGTTTTGAAATCAAGATTCCATTAACCTCTAAGATAAGCTGGGCAGTTTCTCACTCTTCCAGTTTGGTTTATCAACTTGTATTAGAAAGCCATTAATGTTTCTTAAAAGTTTATTAAAACCCCCTCGTAAAACCATGTGGGCCTTGGGCTTTTCGAGAGAGATATGTTCAGTAGCATTCTGGATTATTTCATAATTTTTGGCATATTCAAGGTCTCTCTCTATTTCTCTTTTTGATGATTTTGGTACATTATATTTTTCTGGGAATTTTTCCATTTTATGTAGATTTCCAAATTATTAGACTATACTTATGACACTTTAAAAATATCTATTTAACATTTCATAGTTCCCCTTTTCATTCTGTATTTTGCTTCTCTGTCTCATTCCCCCACATCACCCCCTGTATTTGATAAATCTTAAGAAAAGTTTGTAGATATTTGTTGATAGTCTTCAGAAAAGCAACCTTTGCTAATCTCTCCTATTGAATTTTTATTTAGAATTTTGTTGATTTATGCCTCTTATTATTTTCTTGGTACTAATTCATACTGCTTAGAGTTTTAGTTCTTAGTTGTTATAAGTATTCTTTTTCCTTTTTCTTTTTTTAGTTTATGTTTAATTTAGTTTTGTTACACAATAACAGGTAAAATATTTGATAACCCTTATATACTCTATATTTAAATCATCTTCCTGATTTTGTTTTTTGAGTACTTTTCCTAGAATGTTTTCAGTTTGGGCCTCTGTGCCACAAACCTTCTGTGGCTTTGTATGCCTAAGAATTTCTGTTCTGCCTTCACCTTTGAGTATCAGTTTGGCTTGATATAAAATTCTAGAGTCAAAATTGTTTTCCTTCAATACTTTTAAAAGGTTATTATATCATACTCTTATACTCTTGTTCCAAAGTTTATCTGCTTCTCTTTGAAAGCTTTAGAAATTCTTGTACTTTTTGTTTTAAAATTTAACCATAATATGTCACATTACAGATTTTTTCTTCTTTGTTCTATTAGTCCTTCCATGCTGAGATCTTTCATCTTTTTTTAGTTCTGGAACATTTATTTTAATTACTCCTTCAAAGAAATTCTTTGTCTCTCTCTCTCCACCTCCTTCTCAGCATTTTTTCTGAGACTCTTATTCCCTGGATGTTCACGTATCTGCTTCTATCCTTTGGCTTTTCTTTCATGTTTTTTCTAAACAGGGTCTTGCTCTGTCACCCAGGCTGGAGTGCAGTGGCCTCATCATAGCTTGCTGTAGACTCAAACTTCTGGGCTCCAGTGATCCTCCTTTGTCAGCCTCCAGAGTAGCTGGGACTATAGGTGTGCACCACCACGCCTGGCTAATTTTTCTATTTTTTTTTTTTTTTTTTTTGTAGAAACAGGGGTCTCACTATGTTGCTTAGGCTGTTCTCGAACTACTGGCCTTAATCCTTCCACCTTGGCCTCCCAAAGTGCTAGAATTACAGGCATGAGCTACCACACCCAGCTGTCTTTCATATTGTTATATCGTATTCTTTCCTATTACCTTTTAGGAAAGATCTCCAGTCTGGTCTTCTAAATCACGTGTCCTTTGGCTATATCCATCCTGCTATTTGTCTCCACTGTTGCATTTATTATATCAATTTTTATACCAACATTTTAAATTATTCTTAGTGATTCCTTATTCATACTTTACAGTGTTGGTATCTTTCCTTATTGCCTTAGATATATCATTTTAAATGATTGGTACATCTATTCCAATCATTCTACTTCAGTAGCTACATAAAACCCCTCCCCAAGACAAAAGGGGGAGTCCAGAATTTTCAATTATGTAACGTGCAAGACTATATGATGTTAATGTTGATGAAATAAGTAGAGCAAACTTGTTTAGCCTCCTAGTCAGGAGTTCTGGGCCTTAGGCTGAGAGCCTTATCTGTACCGGTGCTGGCTGTGGTTTGGTGCCACCTAGTGGCAGATGCCTACTCTGGCTTAATTTCTCTGGGCATAATATAGTTTCCTCTGGTGAGCTCCTGGAGTGGCAGCAGTTCCAAGAATCTCTTTGTTAGTTGTCTCTCGTTTTGTGTGCCTGATTGGAATGATTGGTCTGGGAGAAATCTGAGAATGTAGAACCTACTCTCCCTCCTTGCTTCTAAATATGATGTTGCATGACATGGCTTTCCTCACTCCTGACCTGAAGGAGAAGCCAATGATATGTGTTTAGATATTTGTATTGCTTTCATAGGTGAATGTTCTTCATAGTTGATTTCTAGAGCAATTTTTATTCCCAGGATGTAGCTACTCTGGTAATGTGAATTGGGATGGGCCAAAAGCTAGCCTATGGTCAAGTATTCTTAATCTGACAGGAAACTCCAGGCACCACTGAATCCCTCTTGATCACTTCCTGCCTCTTCTCTGCCTGTGGTTTTCACCTTTGCATGATTCCCTTAAGTTTCCCCATATTAGCCTGCTACCATTAATAATCGGCCCTCTGCTGTCCAATTTTTATGGCGTGTTGAAAATGTATAATTTGTTTATCCTCAGAGGAGAGGCAAGGGTAGCATGGAAAAGTTTTCCAACAACCTGTTCTTCCCCAAATTAGGCTGTAGTACCCTGACTCTAATGTTCATAGTTTTCTTTTTTAAGTTTCTTATAACTGTTTCCCTCACTAAGCTACAGTTTTTTCAAGATTGATTTTTGTGGAAGAAACCAATAGTGGAAAGAGTTTCCCTTCTTGATAGAAAGTAGAAAATATATTACCTTATAAGTAACTCCAAAACAAGTTTTATCTTAGCCTAGGTATAAAAACCATTAGTCTCAAGTAGGCAAATTTAAAAATAATGTTTTATTGCATATCTTTCTGGTATTTAAATTTTTATGTTACTAGCTATTGAAAAAACTTCCCTTTAGGTACTCTCTGTATTCTCATATGATTCTTTTGCTTTGGGAATTCCTATTGCCTTTTGTTTTGCTTGTGTTTTTTTTATGTCTCATCACATTTTATACATGGAAAGATTGAACATGCCTTAGACTGATTTAGAAGTTCTCACTTTTTTTAGCAACATTTTTATAGAGCCCTTTTACATATATTAATCATGTTCATTTTTAACTGAAGCTGTGCGGAGGAAACTATAAGGTTAAGAGAAGTTGAGTGTGTTACATATAATAACACAGCCAATAAATGGAAGACCAAGGTTGTAAATCCAGGACCAATTTTTAGTTCCAAGCTTTGTCTGCGACACTATAACTGCACTAGGGATACACTTTTGTTTTGAAACATCAGAATCCTCTGAATTCTTCGAAAACAGTTATTCCAGTTTTTATAATAAAATGAGCCTCACAGTTCTTATTTTAAGAAACTTTTAAGTCAAGGATTTCCACAAAACTCTTATATTCCATATTGATAGACATTTCTGATGGATTGTGCTTTATTTTTTTTAACCAGCATACTTGCTTTGTACCTGACGTCCTCTTAAATCACATCTCTTCAATCCCTGATTCTCTCACAGCTTGAAAACAGTGTTGTTTGTGCTTTCTTTTCTCCAATTCAAATTATGCTGTGAAAATAGCTGATGGTAGCTAAAGACTTATTATTATAGGGTGGAAAACCTGCCACTTTTAAACTACAGAAACTTGTTATTTAAGTGGAAATTGTGTAATTGCTTTTGTTATGATCTATAGACTGCCTTGGAAATATGTAGGCTCTGGATAGAGCATATTACAATTTTTATTATGTTTAGTGGTGTTTTTTTGTTGGTTACTGGGATCTAATTTGGAATTTCTCTTAAATTCTCTCTGTTACAACTTTAGGAATATATCCTGGGCATGCTCTTCATTTGACTAATTTTCTACCACCTAGATTAGTATCCTAGGGTGTTTTAGCAAAACAGAGGTTAAAGGTCATGTAGGAATATTTTGACTTTCTTGACTATATCTAAGAAAATGGAAAGGTTAAGTAAGTGACTCAGTGAATGCTAACTAGCTTATTAGGGGCTGAGCCTCCCTAGAGTCCAGGTTTTCTTTTCTCTTTTCTTTTTTAATTTATTTTTTTATTTGTATATATTCACAGAGTACAAATGCAGTTTTGCTACATTGATTTATTGCATTGTGGTGAAGTCAGAGCCTTCAGTGCATTCATTACTGGAGCAATGCACATGTAGCCACCAAACAACCTCTCATCATCTACCCCTCTCTTAGTACTCTCCCCCACCCCTCTGAGTCTCCACTATCTATTATTCTACACTCTGACTCCATGTGTACACCTTATTTAGTTCCCACTTATAATTGAGAATATGTAGTATTTATCTCTCTGTGTGTGACTACTTTCACTTAAGATAATGGTCTCCAGTTTCATCTATGTTACTGCGAAAGATATTTTATTCTTTTTTATTGCCAAATAGTATTTCATTGTATATACATACCACATTTTTTAATCTATCCTCTATTGATGCACACCTAGGTTGATTCCATATCTTTGCTATTGTGTATAGTGTTACAATAAACATAAAAGTGCAGGTATCATTTTTATATAGTAATTGCTTTTCCTTTGGGTAAATCCCAGTAGTAGAATTACTGGATAATATGATAGTTCTATATTTAGTTCTTTTAGAAACTTCCATACTATGTTCCATAGAGGTTGCACTAATTTACATTTCCACCAACAGTGTATGAGTTCTCTTTTCTCAATACTCTTGCCATCATCTGTTATTTTTTGCCTTTTTTATAATAGTCATTCTGATTGGTGTAAGATGATATCTCCTTGTGGTTTTAATTTACATCTCTCTGATGATTAATGATGTCAAGAATTTTTTATATGCTTGGCCATTTGTTCATCTTCTTTTGAAAAATGTCTGTTCATGTCCTTAGCCCACTTTTTAAATTTGTTTTTGGATGGATTTTTTTTTTACTGAGTTGAGTTTTTTATTATAAATTCTGGATATTAGTTCCCTGTCACATGTAAAGTTTGCAGATATGTTCTCCTGTTCCTCAGGTTGTCTGTTTACTCTGTTGATTATTTCTTTTGCTGTGCAGAAGCCTTATAGTTTAATTGTGTCCCATTTATCTATTTGTGTTTTTGTTATCTGTTCTTTTGAGGTCTTAGTCATGAATTCTTTCCTAGGCCAGTCTCCAGTAGAGTTTTACCTAGGTTTTCTTCTAATATTTTTACAGTTTCTGGTCTTACATTCAAGTCTTTACTTCATTTTGAGTTAATTTTTGTATATGATGAGAGATAGGGGTCTAGTGTTATTCTGTATATGGCAATCCAGTTTTCTTAGCATCATTTATTGACAAGGGTATCCTTTCTCCAGTGTATGTTCTTGTCAAGTTTGTCAAAGATCAGTTGACTGTAAGTATGTGGCTTTATTTCTGGGTTCTCTGTTCTGTTCCATTGATCTCTGTGTCTATTTTTATACTAGTACCTTGCTGCTTTGGTTACTAAAGTGATGCCTCTAGCCTTTTTTTTCCCCTCCTCAAAATTGCTTTGACTATTCAGATTCTTTTTTGGTTGCATATGAACTTTAGAATTGTTTTTCCAAGTTCTGCCAAAAATGACAGTGGTATTTTGATAGGGATTGCATTGAACCCAAAGATTGGGCAGTATGGTCATTTTAATGATATTAAGTCTTCCCATCTATGAGCATGGGATGGTTTTCCATTTTCATCTACAATTTCTTTTATCAGTGTTTTGTAGTTTTTCTCTTAGAGATATTTCACCTCCTAGTTTAAATATATTCCTAGATATATTTTTTAGAGCAATTGTAAATGGTATTGCCTTCCTGATTTGGTTCTTGCCTGGATTGTTACTGGTGTATAGAAACACTACTGATTTTTGTATGTTGATTTTATAGCCTGAAACTTTACTGAATCCATTTATCAAATCTATGTTTTAAGGAGTGTTTAGAGTTTTCTAAACATAGGCTCATATCATCAATGAACAGGGATAATCTGACTTTCTTTTTTTCAATTTGGATGCCTGCTATTTTTTTTTCTCTTGCCTGATTGCTCTGACAAAGACTTCTAATACTATGTTTAATAAAAGTGGTAAAAGTGAGCACCCTTGTCTTGTTCCAGTTCTTAGTAGGAATGCTTTTAACTTTTCCCCATTTGTGATGTTGGCTGTGGGTTTGTTGTATATGGCCTTTATTATTTTGAAATATGTTCATTCTATGCATAGTTTTTTGAGCATTTTTATCATGAAAGGATGGAATTTTATCAAATGCTTTTCTACATTATTGAGATGATCATGTGGTTTTTGCCCGTCATGCTGTTAATGTGATATATCACATTTATTGATTTGTGTATGTTGAACCATCCTTCTCTGGTATTAAAACCCACTTGATTATGGTGTATTATCCTTTTGATGTGCTGTTTGTTGGATTAGATTGCTAGTATTTTATTGAGGATTTTTACAGTTCAGGAGGATTGGTATTAGTTCTTGTTTGTACATTGATAGAATATAACTGTGAAACCATCTGGCCCTGGGTTTTTTTTTTTTTGTTGTTGTTGTTGAGAGTTTTGTTTTGTTTTTACTGATTCAGTCTTGCTACTTGTTTTTGTTATCTGTCTGTTCAGGAATTCCTTTCTTCCTGGTTCAGTCTTCAGTGGAATTTATTCCTCTAGGTTTTCTAGTTTGTGAGTATATTATTGTTCATAATAGTATCTGATAATCTTTTATAATCCTGTGGTATCAGTTGTAATGTCTTCTTTTTCATTTCTGATTTTATTTCGATTTTCTCTTCTTTTTTTGGTTAGTCTAGCTAGTGTTTTATCAATTTCATGTATCTTTTCAAATAACCAACTTTTGTTGATACTTTGTATTATTTTGGGGGGGCAGAAGTCTCTATTTCATTTCATTCTGCTTTGATCTTGTTACTTCTTTTCTTTTGCTAACATTGGTTTAGTTTTGTTCTTGTTTATCTAGTACCTTGAGTTGTGATGATTGGTTGTTGATTTGTGATCTTTCTATTTATTTGATGCAGGCATTTACTACTAAAGACTTCCTTATTAGCATTCCTTTTGTTATATCCCAGAGGTTTTGGTATGTTGTGTTTTCATTTTTATTTGATTCAAAAAATTTTTAAATTTCCATCTTAATTTCTTTGCTGGCCCCAGGATTGTTCAGGAGCATATTGTTTAATTGTATGTATTTGTAGAGTTTCTGAAGTTGCTGTTTGTATTGATTTGTACCTTTATTCCACTATGGTGTGAGAAGATACTTGATATGATTTTGATCTTTTAAGATTTAAGACTTTTTTTGTGGCCTAACATGTGGTCTGTCCTGGAGACCACATGTACTAAAAAAAGAATGTATATTCTGTAGTTGGGTAGAATTTTCTGTAAATGTCTGTTAAGTCCTTTGGGTCTCAAGTACAATTTAAGTGCAGTATTTTCTTTGTTTATTTTCTGTCTTAACGATCTGTCCACCGCTGTAAGTGGGGTGTTTAAGTCTCCCACTAAATTATTATCTTGTCTGTCTCTTTCTTTAGGTCTAGTGATATTTGTTTTGTGAATCTAGGTACTCCAGTGTTGGATGCATTTATATTTAGGATTGTTATACCCTCTTGATGAATTGATCTCTTTATCATTATCTAAGGACTTTGTCTTTTTTCATTGTTTTTGATTTAAGCTCTGTTTTATCTGATATATCTGTATCTACTAACACTCACTTTGGTTTCCATTTGTGTGAAATATCTTTTTTCCATCCCTTTGCTTTCAGTCTATGTGTGTCTTTATGGGAAGGTAAGTTTCTTCTAAGAAACTTATCTTAGAAGTTTCTTCTAAGAAGCTTAAGCCGCTTATGGTTGGATCATGTTTTCTTTTATCCATTCTGCCAATCTATGTCTTTTAAATAGAACATTTAATCCATTTATTTTCAAGGTTAATATTTTGAGGCTTTGTTCTTGTCATATTGTTAATTGATTTCTAGTAGTTTTATAAATTATCAGTTTCTTTCTTTTTCTCTGTCTTTTTGTCTTTGTGGTTTGATGAAATTCTGTCTTGTTGCCGTTAGAGTCCTTTTTCTTCCTCCTTTGTGTGATTGTTTTATAAGCTTTGTGAGTTTACATTTTCATATATTTTTGTGTTGTTGAATATTGAACTCTTGTTTCCATGTTTAAGATCCACCTTAAGCATTTCTGAGCCCAGGTTTTCTGACTCCACCTCTGGTTCCTTATATACCATGTAATCTCCTTAATGTTAAATAGAAATTTTTAATTTTTTCTTTGAATCTGTTTCTTTTGTAGGAATCTCACATTATTTTTCTTTTCAACAACTGAGTACTTCTCTGCTGCCTACTTTTTCTCCAACATATGGAAAGGTAGCAAGAGAAAGAAAAGATAAATAACATTATTAAGTTCTTTCTAAGTTCATACTCTGTATTGGTCTGCTCAGGCTGCCCTAACAAAATACCATGGATGAGTGGCTTAAACTACAGAAATTTATTTTCTTACAGTTCTGGAGGATGGGAAGTCCAACATCAAGGTCTTGCAGGGTGGTTTCTAGTGACGGTTTTCCTCCTGTGCTGCTTTCTTGCTGTGTCCTTGCATGGCAGAGAGAGCTTATAAGGCCATAGTCCTATTGGATTAGGATCAAACCCATATGAACTATTTTAACCTTAATTACTTCCTAAAGACCCTATTTCCAGATATAGTCTGGATTTAGGGGTTAGGGCTTCAACATATGAATTTTGAGAAGGCACCGTTCAGTTTATAGTATGTGCTATGTATCATAACCTGTAATGTAACTAGCATTCCTCATATTGCTGACTTGCCTTCCTCCACATCCTTAATATGATCAGTCTTCAAGGTCAAAATATGATGGTCTGAGGAGATGCAAGCTGATGCAAGCACAATTTCTTCTGCTTTCTTTGACAAAGCATACATAACTTCATAGAACTGCTCCCAATTTCTCAGTTCAGTTACCAACAGGGCTTTCTTTCAGAAAATTATAATACATACAATACATTATGTATATGATCAATTTAGGATCATTTTGCTTATTTAAATCTTCATGGAAGTCATTATTAGGTCATGATTGAGTCCACATGGTACAAACTTTGATATCAGAATTTCCTGGTTTTGAATCTTGGCTCTGCCACTTAGTATCTGTGAACTTCAATAGGATTTAGTTACTCTGCTTCAGTTTCTCATGTGTAAAGTGGACAAAATTATTTCACAGCTGCTGACATTTAGGATTATATGAGATGGCACCTGATAAATAGTAAGTACTCAGTTAATGACAATGCTTATTATGATCTTCATTTGCTACTCTTACTGAACTTTGGGCCCTAAATAACTCTGGCTCATTTATTCTCAGTATTCACCTTAAAGATTTCTCTTTTTCTTATTTAGGGACTTGGTGAACTTCAGCTAATTATATGTCCCATCTTGGTGGGTGTATGCTTACAGAAGATTTTATCCAGGTCCTTTGTTATTCCTAAATTTTTCAAGTGAGTAGACAAATCAGAAATCAACCTATGATATTCTCAACAATCCCTATTTTTTAAATTCCTGGTTAGATAAGGAAACTGAGGGTCAAAGAAAATGATAACTGTTCCATTAGAGTGGAGCTAGAATTCTCTACTGGATCTGTCTCTATATTTTGTGCTGTTTCCATTACATCACATTAAAACAATTTAATACTTCTGGGTGATATCTGATCAGTGTAAAGTTCTATAACATCAGAAATATCTATAACTGATATAAAGTCCAGGTACTTTGTGACCCAGGCCTGACAGACTCCTATTCTGTAAAGCAAGAGGCTGATAACTGAAACACCATTAAAAACAATTTAAATATTTATATTGTTCCTGAAGATGCCAAAGGGACACAGTAGCCATGATGCACAGGAAAACTCTTAAAATATCCTCTAGTGAAGAATATGGTATTGAATTTGTGTTACATATTTAGAAAACTAAGCAAGGAAAGCAGAACAAAAACAATAAAACCCAATACACTAATTACCTCAGATAAACAAAAAGTTGTGCAGGAAAGGAGAAGCAATAATAGCTCACTACATAGCTCAGCTCTGAATATTGTTTATATACTTCTAATTATTAATATAGAAACACTAAGAATCTAGCTAAAATTATAATACACTTAAGAAAGGCTATGTATGTATTGGATATGGGTGGAGAAAATAGAGCTCAATCCTCATTTTCATATTTGAAAAGTCAAATACCTAAAACTTGAAATCAAGAAGCAACAATATAAGAATTTGGTGACATAGAAGTAAATTCCAAAATAATCATATGAAAGAAGTAAACATGCTTAACTCTGAGAAAGGGTAATAGGGTGGTGGAGTGGGGGAATACTAATCTGCTATTTTTTAAAGCATACATTCTGGAGTGATTTGATAATTATAGATAGGTGCATATATAATTTTAATAAAATGAAATAAAAAACAAACTTTTACCCAATGATAAATATTTTGACTTTCCCTTAGCTGATGTTTTGTTGGAATGTCAAGATAAGCATTGATTTTCTTTAGAAGGCACATAGTATTTAATTAATTTGCCTAATATTAATTGAATGCCTGGAATGTGCTAGGCATACAGGGGATGTAAATGTAAATTAGACAATAATCCTTGCTTCCAAGGAAGTTGTGATCTTGTCAGGAGATGAGATATATGCAAATAACCTAAATGGAAGATAGTAAGTAATACCTACCAGGATAGAAGGCTTTCCTGAGCCTTCTTGAATTTGAGCTTTGCCTCTAGCCTTGGGTTAATAGTATAGCTCATATTTCTAATGATCTTGGTCTTGCTTATTATTTGCAGAATTGGCTTCATTTTAGATCTTAATCTGTTTCCAGTCTTGGTACTCTTGACCCTTTTCTCCTGGTTTGCTAGGAGAAATTGAGCATTTTCTTTTGTGGATTTCACCTAAATAGACAGCCAGTCAGAGAAATTCAATAGGCGGAAAAAGAACCTCTTCATTAGTAATTCTGTTTTTAATTTTAATTTTTCTCTTATGTCAGGACAAGTGTTTCTTCATTTCTCAACAAACTTTTTTGAATACTTACAATGGGGGAGAGGTAAAGTCACTGAAAAGATATGTGTAACCTCTAAATGAGTTAGGAACCAGATGTCCCCTCAGTTTTCCTTCTCAACCACTCCTTTGAGTCAGAGACTCTTCTAGCTGGAAGAGTTTGAATCCAGAAGTATGATTTTACAGATGAGTAAACACATGACTAGAAAGATTAAGTGGCCTTTTTAAGAACAAAACACTGGACTATTTTCAGAGTAAACATAGAAATCAATATTCAAAGTTTTTGCTAAAATGTGTGCATGCTTATCATGAGCTTGGCTTTTCTTTTTTTTTTTTTTCTTTTTTTTTTTGAGACAGAGTCTCACTTTGTTGCCTAGGCTAGAGTGAGTGCCGTGGCGTCAGCCTAGCTCACAGCAACCTCAAACTCCTGGGCTCAAGCGATCCTTCTGTCTCAGCCTCCCAAGTAGCTGGGACTACAGGCATGCACCACCATGCCCGGCTAATTTTTTCTATATATATTAGTTGGCCAATTAGTTTCTTTCTATTTATAGTAGAGACGGGGTCTCGCTCTTGCTCAGGCTGGTTTCGAACTCCTGACCTCGAGCAATCCGCCCGCCTTGGCCTCCCAGAGAGCTAGGATTACAGGCGTGAGCCACCGCGCCCGGCCATGAGCTTGGCTTTTCACCAATTACTTTTACATAGATTCCCACATCATCACTGCAACAGCTCTGTGTTTAAAATATTACTTGCCACCTTTTCTAAAAACCAGATAAAAAGTTTGGAATCTATTTGTAGTGACATATTTACATCTCAGTTTTCCTAAGTGATTTGTCTACAGGTTGTCTTGCTAGAAAGAAAGTGATGTATGTATCTATAAAAAAGGAGATGTATTTATAAAATCCTTGGAAAAATTTACACTATTTTGGATCTTAAGACCCCCATTATCTGATTTTCAACCAGTTTAAAGCAATACAATATGTGGAAATAAACTTTATGTGCGGAAGTGAACTAACAGGTCTTATATGTTAGAAATGATATCTTGCCTTTGTTGCATGCAGGGAGGTAGAACTAGACCATGTCATGGTCTGGCCAATCTTTCCATGGACACAGACCAGAGCACTCCTGGGGTTGAGTTTAAATATAAAGCCAACAAAATTCTGTTAAATTCCCACAAACCAGGAAAACCTATTGCTAATGAATTAAAAATCAGTTATTAGAGCACTTTCAAAAACAAAAAATACGTGAAACCTATTTGTTCTCTTTTATGAATTTACCTCTGAATCCGCCAAAATGCAGGGATCAGTGAACAAACATCAAAATTCATACCAGTTTTTATGATTTTAGAAAATACAGAGAAAAGATTATAGGAACAACTGAATGAAAAAATGAAAGTCCATTTTACTCTATGTATATATATAAAAGTGTACTGCATGTGAAGCCTTGAGTACACTGTAACAAACTTCTAGTTTTAGAATAATTATATTATCCACAATTATAACCTATTTTAATGTTTTCAGGATTTGGAAAAATATATTTTAGTATGTCAAAGAATAAATCACACAAATGTGTATTGACAGGTGTGTGTGTGTCTAAAAACTTAAAGATTGATTAGATAATCTTTTTGATGGAGTTAATACTTAACACTTTTTTCCATAAAGTTGTATAAGTCTTTTGTACACTCACTAAAGACACATTAAATTATTTCTGACACCATAGATATGTATGTAAAGCAATGAATTTAGTGTGCAGATTGCAGTGTCATATTGCATAAATTGTGACTGAGTGGCATACATGTATATATAGCCAATTCAAGGAGGAAGACATCAGGGTTAACTTAAACATTGACACTCAGTGATTTTTCTGAATGGTCTAATGCAATGCCTTTAACCACCCAATTGAAAAAAGCAGAGTATAATGTCCTCCTTTGCCCCTTTCTCTTTCGCATTATTATTTAGCTCACCTTTGGGGGGGAAACATATATTTGTGTGAAATTATGCCTTATTTTAAATTAAATTATTAAATATTCCACAAATTAACATATTGTAGCTTTCTTGGAATACAATTAAATAGGAATCTGTTACTCTTTAATATTACAGAGTTAAAAGACCTGCTTGACAAATTAGAAGCATTTATGATTTTCATTTTCTGTGTTCAGTTCATCTCTTGGGAATAAGGAATATCTAAAGAATGTCATAATGATGATTTCAGATCATTGCCAGATCAGCAAATGTAGTCACAGCAGTGACTTAAACAGCGGAGAGAGGGAAAGTATGGGGGACAGAGTTTTCTCTCTAGGTGGGTATTGAATTAGGAAAGAAGCTGTGTATAGGTAGAGGATTTGGGAATTAGTAATTTCCTTGTCTCTTCTAAAATACCAGAATATATATAATTTTTCTAATTTAAGCTTAGCCAGGGAATTGTCTCAAATATGTTGTAATTTTTTAAAAACTTTGTTCTTCTTTCCTAGAAGCACAGTTTACATTTGTTAAAAGGTATAATATCTCATTTATCAGCAACTTTGTTTAATAAAATGCAATTTGTAAGTTCCTTAAATTTGAAGTTTTAGATTCTATAAAACCTGTTCACATCTGAATTATTTGTTCCATGAATCCAAAATATCAGTTTACATAAGGATGCCTGTACTATGTGAAAAGGTGATTTTACATCTATTACAGTATTACTTTTATGTGGATTCTTATTTACAAATTTTAATTTTTTTACCATATTTGCCAAATTACTTCTTAAATTACTGCTAGTTCTACTTATCCATAAAAGTTAATGCTGGATGTTAGAACCAAGGAGGATGGGCCAAGTGGAGTGGGTGAGCTGATGCAGGATCTGAGGTTCTTTATTTATTTTCTCTTGTAAAGAGAACAAAGAAACCTGTCAAAGTAGATTTTTTTTTTTTTGAGATGTATTGGTAAGCCATATGACATTGTAACAATCATTAAATGATAAAACAGTACTTTTGTAATCCGAAGGACTTTGAGTGGAGAGGTGGTATTTTATGCTTTAACAAATATGAGTGAAGATTTAAAGTAATACATTTAGCAGGTATGAATCATTTGGAGACAATCTTTAAAGAACCATTCCACATGTGTAAATAGTAGAATTACCATTACAGAAAAACATCTGAGGCACAGAAATGAAGATTTTATAAAAACCAAACAAAAACCAAAAGAAACTTCACCTTTTTTCCTAGAATAAAATGCCCTTTCTATGATTCATGTGATCTGTCTTGAAGGGGAAATTTCATACAGTACAGTTTGGGAAATCTTTCCTTTTCCACATTAGCTTAAATAATTACTTTGATCAGGCAGCAAAAATTTTGAATGCTCTGAAAATGCTTTATTTATTGATATGATGATCTACTTTTAATAACTGAACTAATCTATAAGTGTAGTTCTTTGGAAGCTCTTAGATCATTGAGATAGGATCCAATAAGTCCTTTAAGAAGATCGAGAGATTCTTGGGAGCCTCAGAACATCTTCATGTCAGCCTATTTCTTTTCTAAGAGTACAGGTATAATGGATTCATCTGGATAGTAGTCCAGATATGCTGTGTATAATAAGAATGTGGAATTTTCAAATTAGAGTATAAAGAACAGTAGCAGTACTTTTACCCAGCTTTGTGGATGAAATACTGTTTGCTTTCTAATCTGTCAAAGAAATTTATCTATAAAGTTCTTTTGAGGCCTGAAGTTATTTCTGTGACTTTTTACCCTCATATCAAAGGCAGGCATAATCTGATATGTGCTTCATCTATTTTTCTATAGGTAGTAGAATATACTTAAATGGTATTAAATGTGCAGGCATATGTGCATTGTCAACTTTCAGATAACAAATGACTACTAGAATCCACATCAAATATATTACTATGAATTTACCTGGTTTTATTTATATCATTTGTTCTATAAATTTTAGAGGCAATTTGAAAATAATAGTCTTTCAGTATTATGGTTTTTCAGAATTTGTTTTTATCAACATAGCACTCTGTCTTAACAGATTATTGATTTAATTTCATACTTATTATTATTTTTAACCCTGTCAAGCACTGTTCTTCAATCATATATTAGTATGTTTTTCATTGCAGCTTAATTGCTCTGAATACTCTATACCTAAGCCAGTTTTATACCTGAAAACAACAAAATCTCCCAGTTATAAAATTATAAGAGTGAAAAGAATCTTAGTGATAAACCAATTTATAGTCACAGGTGAAGAAACATTACGTGATACTGCCAAATTGCTCTGCAAAGGGCTTATCATAATGTGTGTTTTCATCAATAATGGAGAGTCATCTTTTCTTTGTATCCTCTCCAACACTTGTGCTAGAGCTTCTTTAAGACTCGGCAGTGCCACTTCTGCACACACACAATATATACACATGCTTACAAAGGTTCTTGTACACTTGTTCAAAGAAATTTAAAACAGAGTTTATTGCATCGTTGTTTGTAATCAGTTAAACATCAGTTAATAAGAGAATTGATAAATAAGTCACTTTATATTAAAGAATTATAAGTGGTTTAAATTAGTGAAGGAGATCTACATGTATCAATAAATATGTGTATAGTTCAGCCACATAGTACTGAATGAAAAAATAAAGGAAAATTCTAGAAAGATGTATAGAATATAGTATTTATATAAAGAATAAAAACATATAAAACACAACTTATATAAGATTGATGGAATATTATTTAACTTTACAAAGGTTTTATATAATGTGGAGAAATGTGTGTTATGTATAACAGGGTGGAAAATTGTCTATGATTATAGCTGCAGGAAAGCAACTACATGCTGTGTTTATGTTGTGTGTCCTTCTGTTTGTAACCTGCTTGTTCTGTAGTGTTGCCAGCTTCTCTTGGCTCATTTTCAGGAATCTTGTGAATTTTGAAAACCAGACATTAGATTGTGTCAGAATAATGAAGTCTGCCTGTAGGAAGATTTCTATTAAGCTGTTGTTTGATTCATCTGATAAGGGGGCAGGCATTTACTGAGTGGCTGTTATCTGTCAGGCCCTAAACTAACAGTACCAGATTTGATTTTCCTGCTCTAACTAAGACAGTAATAATAACTAACAACACTATCTTTGAGCAAACATATGAGGAGGTTTATGCTTTTATTAATAATGAAAGAACTCCAAAGGAAAACACTGTTGAGGAATTTATTTTACCTTGCAGATTGGCAAAACTAAGTTTGATAATTCCTAGTGGTGGCAAAGGTATGGAGAAAGGGACAAAGGGACACTGTCTTCAATGGTTGGTATCAATCAATACTGTCTTTTTCGAAGACAGTCTAACAAAATCTCTCATAATTAAAAGGGCCTATATCCTTTAACCTAAGAGTCAGACTGCAAGGAATTACTACAGATACCTTGCATAAGTTTTTAAAATATATATGCAAGAATGTTCATTGAAGTATTGTTTGCAATAACAAAACAAAATAAACAACAAAAACAGGAAATAACTTAGATATCCATCAGTATTAAATTCATTAAGTAAATTTGTATTTTCATATGATAGAAAGCTGTACAGCTATGAAGTAAATGAGACAGATTTATGCATGCTGATGTTACAGGTTCTCCAAGATACTGTAAGTGGGAAAAGAAAGCTGCAAGCAACATATCAAGTATGAACTGTTATATAAAATCAACAGGAAAAATGAATATATATAGTATACATGAACATACACATTAAACAGTTTTTTATAAGACATTATAAGAAACTTAGCAGTGGTTGCCTTTGGATGATGCAAGTGAAGAGAAGATGCCTTTTCCTTTTCCTTTTGTACCTTTCAGTATCCTTTATATTTTCTATCCCAATGCATGTTTTATGGTTCTTTTCTTTAATGCTAATAGAGTTTATCTTGGATTTTATATTTCCTTACCCTCCATGCTTATTCCTATTTTAATGATAAAATACCACCAGCCACAACAAGAAAACAAGCAAAAGTCAGCAAATGACGAATGATTATATAAAACACAAAACAATTATGTTTTCAGTGAGCGTAGATGGTCACTGAAAAACACCCTTCAAAATAGGTCATTATTAATAGTTATTTATTGCCTTGTTAGTTTAAAACATGATGTAAAGGTCAGGACAGTAATGGCTATAGCCAATTGGTCATTAACTGTGGTAATCATTGACCTTACAAAGGAGAATTGGTCTTCTAAATGATTTTCTGAAGTTGTTAATAACTGTATTTGAAGATTAGCAGCTACATTGTGATGACAAGCGTGCCAAAAGACATTGGCCCCATTCATATGAAAAATTATGTTTTTAGTGTGTAATTTGCAATAGCATTCATCAAAATTATGCATTCTTTCTAAAAGGAAAAAAATTGATTGGTAGCAGTTGCAGTGCCAAGGTTAGCATTAATGGTGCTGAAACATCTAAATTTCCTGGCTTTTAAACCTTTTAAAAACCTTTGAAGAGATTTATATGGGCTCTTGGGTATGAAACAGTTCACAAAAAATAATAAGGTCACTTTTTTCTTACATGCCAAAAACGTGTTTCCTAGGTGTAGGAGAGTTGTCAGCTCCTCCTAACTATTTTTACAGTATCTTCATTCATTGTTGTTTGTTTTTGAGTAAAGGAAAGAGGAGTTAGTTTCTCTGCCCTAATGTGGTGGCTCCCAGCGGGATTTTCCTTGCATTCATATTTTGTTAGTACAAGAATATGTCTAATTATGGGCAAGTGACCTCTAATAGCATGTTGCAGAAAATATAGGTCACATATGTTTTGTTCTCAGCTCTGCACTGCTTCTCGTGGCATCTTGCTTAGGGCAGTGGAATATGAATTGAGGCCAAACACAGTCAATAACATTCCTCAGTGTAGAGGAGTAAAGCTCCCTTTTCTTTCCGTTACAGTGGTTGTGCTCATATACAGGTTCATGTCTTTTCAAAGGTGGCAGAGAAATAAGCTTCACTATTTTGAATAAGTTAAATGTGGAATTCTCCTAATTTATCATAAAATATGTGTGATACTGTTTGCAATACTGATCAGACATGTTTCTATAAATTAACATGTTGGTACAGAATATAGCAGTATGTTGAACTATGTTTAGCTAGATCGTAAGTAGGAATCAGCCTTCACTTTTAATCATTTGTCCTGCCATGGTTAAAAGTCATGTGCAGAGGTCTTATATCAGTCAGATGCATTCTTTTCTTGTCTCATACCCTATCTGGGAGGGCAAGAGACTGAAATCCCCTTTTCTTAAAGCTGTAACAGGGGTAAGTGGAGCATGTCTACTCATTACACAGCAGGGTCAGAGGAGTTAGGTCTCCAGACCAAGAGGGTGATCAGTGTGCCCATTTGCTGGTTGAGAAAGGGAAAGAAATGGGAAGGGGAGCATTAATTATGGGCTGAAGCTGGCTTTGAATTTTTCTCAGCCTATCCCGGGCTTAAATGTTTCAATGTCAAACATAATTTGGAAAACTCAAGAGGAGAAAGATAGTCTATTGTATTCATTCATATTTTTATTTTTCCTGTTGCTCCTTCTTTCTTCCTGATGAAAGTACTTATTTCATAAGATGCCTTCTTTTATCATTTGTTTCCTCTTCCTTTTAAGAACTTTCTGTTATTACTTTTTTAGTTAAGGTCTGCTAAGAAACAATTTTTATACGTTTTTCTTTATCTGTGAACTTGTTGATTTCTATTCATTCCTGAAGGATATTTTTGCTGGATATGGTCTGGCTTGACAGTTCTTTTCTTTCAGCACTTGAAAAATATTGACTCTCTTACATCTATCTAGCTTCCATGGTTTCTGATGAGGAATCTAATGTTATTCAAATTGTGTTTTGAATTTGAGTTGTAAAGAGATCTTGCTGCTTTTAAGATTTTGTCTTTGGTTTTTAGGAATTTGAGTATGATATGTGTTGATATGTATATCTTTGGGTTTATTATGTTTCATGTTCATACATCTTGAATTTGTAGGTTTATATCTTTTACCAAATTTGGGAAAATTTCTGTCATTATTTCTTTAAATACTGTTTTAATCCTACATTGTTTTTGGGATTCTGATGGCATGAATATCAATTTTTTGTTGTTGTTGTTACAGTCACATAGGTGTCTATCTAATGCCATGTTCTTTTCTTTTGGAATATTTTCTTTGTGTTTTTGAGATTGAGTACTTTCTATTATTTTGTTTTCAAGTTCACTAATTCTTTTCTCTCTTGTCTTCGTTCTGCTGTTGAGACCACTCAGTGACTTTTTCAATTTGGTTACTTATTGTATTTTTTAGTTCTAAAACTTCCATTTGGTTCTTTTTTATATTGTCTATTTCTTTACTGAGAATTTTTATTTTTTCATTTGCTTCAAGCATGTCTGAAATTTTTTGTTGAAGCATTTTTATGATGGTTACTTTAACATGTTTGCCAGGCCATTCCAACATTTGTTTTGTCTCAGTGTTAGTATATCTTGATTGTTGTTTCTGACTGAAGTTGAGATTTTCCTGAGAGCCTGAGGAGCAACACTATAGTAAATTTCCTGGGTTTTCTTTTTGCCTTGTGTTTCACAGATTAGGTGCTGGAGAAGCTGACAATCCAGAAACACCACTGAGCATAGACAGACAAAAAAAAAAAAAAAAAGCCCTGAGAAACTCTGCTCATTCTAGCCAAAGAATCAGAGTCTTCATGTGTGTATTTTATAAATAATATCCAGGGTTTTTAGCCGTACTTAGTGGGAAAAATAGACTATACCATTTTGTCCTGGACCTGGAAGTGCTAGCTTGAAGGTTAATCCCTGGTATTTGGCTGATATGATTCATGTTGCTCACTAGCATCATGTAAATAAATGATGTAAATTGTGAAAAGCCTTGAATACTCTGAGGAAAGTTTGTCAGACCCTTCAGCATGTCTCGTTGCCTGCTCTGAATATAGTGAATTCCACATTGTTAGGTAAGTAGAAATTGTGCACCAGGGACTGAGTCTCCTCAATAAAACTAATGCAAAAACATTGAATAAAGATACACTTCTCTTAATCCTTTCATGTGTTTTTATGAAATTCTAAAAACTTAAGTTTCCTCCTAGATTAACATAATCTTTTGTACCTTTTGGCAAATTAATTTATTTTAAAGTAATTGCATCGAGCTTGTGTTATGTGAACTCTTTACATCCTATAATCCTCACAACAACTCAATGTGGGATGCACTATGGTCGTCCTGTTTACAATGAGACTACTGAGATTTGGAGAGGTTAATTGTGTGACTGGTGGGTGGTGAAATGGATGATTCAAATCCAGTCCTTATAACTCCAGACCCCAGTCTTAACCATTTGAAGTTGTAGAGGCCATTTCTTTTTGTATATGTACCTATATACATAGTGTTTGCCAGTTTCTAAAGTGTCTATTTTGAAAACATGAGGAGAAGGGAGAGATTTGTGGTAGGCAGAGTAAAGAGAAAGGCACAAGTTGTATGGCATCTCTTCCTCGTCCAACCTCTTGTGCTTGGTTTTAATTCCTGTGGTTAGAAGGAAAGGGCCAGAAACTGACAAAACTGTATGGGAGGACAGGCATTGTGAGACAGTGGGCCCAACACAAAGCATTTAGGGGTGCAAGTGATAATAAAGTTTGGCACAGAGTCAGGAGGGAGGCCATTGGTTCCACTTCTGCAGTGCTGTGGCGCTCGGAGGGCGTGGAAGCTGTGGGAGCTATAGGAGATCACACCGTGACACTGAAGTGGTCACTAGAGGCAGAAAACCCCTCACACTCCATTGAGTAGTTCTGCTGCCACAGATGTGGACACAACAGGAACCAGAGCAGGGGAGACAGCGAGTCAACAGCTTGTGAGGACAGCAACTAATAGATGGGTATTTGGGTAGGAATGAGGCATCACTTTGGGCATCTCAGAAATGACTATGGAGAAAATTTGGAGATGCTGATTTCCATCAGTCAGGATAGTAGGGAATTCTTGCTCCATAATTAGGTCATTAAAAGCAAATGTGACCCTATTTTATGGTCCCATGGAAGTGAAGTCCCGGATATATTTGTATTGTTTTTAGACTCAGTACCTAGTGAGAAGCTGTGTGACACAAGCATATTATCATCTTGCTGAAGCAATTGGCTTCGCAAATTCCTGGAATGTATCCGTCAACTAAACTTCTCATATTCATGTACATTTATTTAAGGTAGCTTTTAATACTAGATTCTAACAATATATGTCTTGTTTTGCATTCCAGCTATAGTTGGAACAGTGATTTAATCTTTTACCTTTCTGATTTGTATTTTGGTTCTAAACTAGTAAATTAACTCTATGAACTATTCTTCCTGATTCTTAATAACTTTTTTAAAAACTTTACATTTCTTTAGTATATAAGTGCTCCATCCAGGAGCATTGGCTTAGAGTCAGGGGCCTGGGGTTCTGCCTGGTGCTGTGTTTTATTGTGGTGGGGTTGTTACTGGGTTCCAAGGTGAAGTCCCCTGTGCACTTGCCCTGCCATTCTCCAAATAGAAGGAGTCTCTCTCTCCTCTGTGCTGCCTGGAGTTGGGAGAAGGTTGATGTAGGCAGTCTCATGGCAGCAGCTGATGTTGTGCTTGGTTGTACCTGAAGCCAGTGGCCTCCCAGACCAGCATAGCAATGGGTCTGCCCAAAGACCATGCTATGGCCTGCCTGCCACTGCAATTTATTTGGGGCCTGGAGTCACTTTATTCAGCTGGCAGTGAAGCAGGCCAGGACTTGGGTTTGTTCTGCTGAGGGGGTTGGGGGTGGCAGATTATTTCTGGCCTTAGGTGGATCTAAGTCTCACGCACACTTTCCGTCTCCCTCCTCCAAGAGTACTGATTTTCTTTGCTGTTGCACTGCCTGAGATTGGGAGGGGTGGTGTGGGACAATGCAATACTGTCCTTCCCACCCTCTTCAATGCATCTTTTCTTGTTATTATGCTAAACCAGGTACTGTGATCTTTATGTGGTTTCTTTAGCGCTTGTGAAGGTGTTTTCTTATGTGGTAGTTGTTCAATTTGATGTTCTTACTGGGGGATAATTGCTAGAGGGTTCTTTTTTTTATTTTTATTTTAACATATTATGGGGGTACAAGTGTTAAGGTTATGTATATTGCCCATGTCCCCCCTTCCCCCTCGAGTCAGAGCCTCAACTGTGACTATCCTCCAAACGTTGCATATCTCACTCATTGTGTTTGTATATACCCATCCCCTCCTCCCCCTCCCACTTGCCCGGCACCTGATAAATGTTATTCCTATATGTTGCTGGAGGGTTCTATTCTACAATCTTGCTTTTCCTTCCCCGACTCCTAATAATTTTATATCCTACTTTTTTAGTTACACTGTATTTGATTACTCCATTAAATTTTTTAATAAATATGATTTTTCATGGCCACATAGCACTTATCAAAAATATACACCATCATTAGCATTATCTTATTTTAATACATTTGGGAAGTCTCCAATTTTTAATTACTATAAATCATGCTGCAGTGGGTATCCTGGACTGTAAATCGGTCTGCTTCTTTGCTTAGCCTACTACTTAGAAGTCCCCAAAAGTCCTCTTCCTGGGTTAAAATGCATAAACATCTTTAAGACTTTTTCACTGTAGTATTAATAAATATAAATGAAAATTAGCACAGCACCTGACAAATCATCACTTAAATACTGACTTTTTCTTAACAACAGAAATTCTGCGTTGCATTTGTCTTCAGGGATGTGGTTTTTCTAGTACCTGCCTTTCCTGGATTTCTTTCATTCATTCATTCATTCATTCATTCATTCATTCATTCATTCATTCATTCATGTATCAGTAAATGTTTTTGTACACTTGCTATCTGTCAGGCCCTATGCTACTGATATGTGTTAACTTGGACTTGGATAGTGTTCTCATGAAAATACCTAAAAACCTCCTTTGACCTCTCTATCTAGAGAGATGAATCTGTGTCTTGAGATTCTAATTTAAAAATGAAACAGATTTGTACAATATATTTCTTTTTTCCCCCTCTGCCAAAATTGACAAAGAAAATGCCTTCTATCCTTCCTTTGTGGTGGCGAAGTGTGTGAGTCAAGTGGTCTGAGTTACAGTGGATAGTGGACTCTCCATCTTACTTCCAGTTATTATGGGAACCTTATTTAAAGGAGGTGGGATTTTATAAGCTGTTTGAAATGTAAGAAAGAACATTTAGTGAGCTGTGGATGTATTTGTCTGACATGATGAAAAATGTATAACCTAATTTTAGATTTTGTTTTTTGATGATAGGTTTTCTTGTTTAAAGAATGTTAACATGAATATGTAAGAAATGTTCTATATTCATACATCAGGGTATTTGTATTCTTTTTTTAACAAGTAATTATTGTCTTTCATTTATGATTAAAACACAGATTATTAGGGCTTTATACCTTGGTTAGATTTTATTCATCTTGGAAAGCATTTTCTCCTGTTAAAATATTAAAGTCTAATCTGAAATATTTTCACAAACACAGGTGACTTTTTGAAGGTTGTGCCCTTGCTCCTGTGCATTTTCTTTTTGCATATTATACATCAACCTTCTGGGGACGGGTATGTTCTTTGTTGTTATGGAATATTATACATTTTAATCAAGTCTATTCATATACACATGAGTTAAACACTTCAGTGGAAACTCTCCTTATGTATTTCCTTCACAAATAAGTAACTTTGTTATTCTACTTATTAATATTA
This sequence comes from Microcebus murinus, assembly GCF_040939455.1. NCBI lineage: Eukaryota > Metazoa > Chordata > Mammalia > Primates > Cheirogaleidae > Microcebus > Microcebus murinus. Next base: position 81,142,182 of record NC_134114.1, on the reverse strand, counting down.
CTCAAAACCTTATATATTTAAGACCATTACAAAGCCTAATTTGGGGTGTATATACTTTGTCGTACTTTCCAAAGACTTTAACAACAGTAGAATGTGCTGCCATGTACCAGTGCTGTTAGAATAAAATAATTTGTTGAGTTAGAACATTAAAAATACGTTATATTGTAACAAAAATAATTATCTGGATCACTTCTTTTTATTAACTATAATTTAAAATATATTGTAGAGTACAAATGACCTGTTATATATTGTTACATTTGTTACTGATATTTTACTAACTAGAAGTTTGTTTGATTTGCACTGATACATAACTTCATAACTTTAGCCTGGTAAACGAACAAGAATAGAACAGAACAGTGTATATATGTGTGTGTGTGTGTATAATGTAAATATATATATATACACATATATACATATATATATATAGTTGTCATTTCTATTTCTAATGGTTTAGTGAAGATAGGCACAACAACATATCATAACAGAAATTTTCATTAAATGCTGATTTATGTTCTGTCAAGTATAATGATTGATAAGAGTAAAAGTTAACTTTGTATAATAATGTTCAAAATGTCAACTAGAAGGAAGTGAGGAAAGGAAGTAAGTATACATTGGCTAGCCTTCATTGAGCACGTTGCATAGTATATGCCTGGCACATGCATATTCTCTTGGAAGGCACACAAGGCCCCTTTTAGGTTGATATCTCATTTTCATAGTTTTCAGATAATAAATTACTTCTTTAAGGTTTCACAGCTAGTAAGGGGTGGAGCTGGATTTCAATTCAGGCTGTCTGACTCCAGTGATTTCGTAGTCACATAATCTTAAACTTACTTTTGAGGTAAATAAAAGTTTAATACCACTGCTTTTAAATTAGAATACTAATTACATTTAAAATGCTTTCATTTCATATTATAAGCAGGCAGTTCAGGAAGGGTGTGACAGTGGGCAAAAAGATTCAGAAGAAACGTTAGGGAAAGGAAAGAACTAGAAAAAGGAGGTAAGATGACATATGGAAATGCAAGAAAAGGGAGAGGACAGCAAAAATGGCATGAAGAGGAAAAGGTATTCAGGCAGATGTTGAGGAGGAAAGCAGAGAATGCAAAGCTACATAGGTAGGAAAAGAAGCATAGATAGTTTGGAGGTCTAAGTAAATTACCTTTATTATAGCTGGCTTTCACTTGCTTTGTGAATGTTAGCATGCCTTTTGAAAAACTAGTTCTGCTGCTGTTCAGAGCACTTCTGCTGTTCTTTGTGTTAGCCTTCTGGGGCTGTTCTTTGTGTTAGCCTTCTGGGACTTAAGTTCATTTCATCCTTTATGATGAAACTTCACTCAGAGTTATTTGATTCAGAGTTTAAGTTGTATTACTCTATTTTTTCTATTTTCTTGTATAACACATGATATATCCAAACAATGAAATTTTGGTAAGTGATCTGTATGGTGTATTTAATTTAGCCTTCAATCATACTTTTGTGAATTTCTCTTATTTAGTCCTTGAAATGAATCCTCAAACTGTCCATATCCATTAATTTAAAGGTTTTATTTAGAATGAAATAAAGCTTGAGAAAATGGAAGAGGGAGCCTTTTTTTTTCCAGAAAATTAAAAGTTTTCCTGTGTTATAACCAACGAATTAATTGTATGTTTATTAAATAACTACTGGGATCATGTGTAATCTTGGGCAGGATACTGTAATTCTATGGATCTTCATTTGTAAAATAGAAATTGCATCTATTTATCTTACTTGGCTGATGTACAAATGTATATATGGGCCAGAAAGTACTTTGTAAATATTACTGCTGTAAACACCTATGATTGTTACATTATTAGATTACTTTTTAAATTACCCCTTTCGTGAATTAAACAATGAGCAGACAGAGAATAGGATAATTCTTCTGGTTCATTTAGATTGTCCAGATACTGAATTTCAATAAACTAAAGCAGTATTAGTTAAATTTAGCAAATCAAAGGAAAGTGGTTAAGTCATATCTAACTAATCATAGATCTTTTTAATAGGGACAGATATCTATGCCATTAGTTGTAGACCAACATTTTTCCCTTTCACAATATTTTAATGCATAACTTATAAATATCTTTTTATCAGGCAATCTGACTTTTCCAAACCCAGGCTAATAAGCATGATACAATGAGCAAAAATCAGGGAAGGTCAAATAAAAAATCAAATTATCAGATTCTCATTGGACACTAATGGAATTTTAGATTTTTATAGAACAATTAGTTATAAATTCGAATGCCCTTGTTGACAAAGGGTCAGTTTTTGTAAAATTATGATAAAGTTTTAATGAGATTTAAAAATCACTGTATTAGATTATTATGTCTATAAAAACTATACATAGTTCATTTTCATATTAAGTCTCCCATAAACTTTTTTACTGAATTACTTTTTTTAGGTATGTATTATGGTTATGATTTTGAAAGAGCCTTATCTTTTAGAGATATATTGAAATATTTACAGATGAATATGTTTTAGAAGTAGATAGGGTGTCCATAAAACAGTTTGCCATGAGTTAATAATTGTTGAAGCTGGAAGATTGGTAAATGGAGGTTTATTTTACTATTTTGTCTACTTTTGTATATTTTTTGAAATGAAAAATAATAAAAATCAAAAAAATTAAATTTCACTGTTTTGTGCTTCTTATTTGCTTGAGGAAATAATTATGTAGTGGTTATTTAAAATTCAAGTTATATTAGTAAATATGAGTACTTAATCCTTATTTTCTCATGGTATATAAAGGCAATATTTTTTTATGTTAACAGCTCTCTACTGAAATGATAGCAGTCATGACATTAAAACTTAAAATGTTTGAGAAAAATATTTTTGTAATAATTGAGCATAATTTTTAGTCATGTTCTTTACTTTTCACATGAACTATATCATTATGGTATATGTAGAAAGTAACAATTCATTGACTACTGTAAATGAGTATATTAATATGGTGATCTCACTTAAAATCGATGTTGCACATGTGCTTTTATTGCTAGATTATAAATTCCATGAGGACAATTCATCTGTCTTAATCATTGTATGTAGCATAGTACTTGGCACATAACATGTGCTTAGTAAATATTGTTGTCTGACTGTGTTTTAAAAGAAATGATTCCTTATTAAATAATCTTTTATATTTCTTTTAAAAATTTACAAGGTATGAAGTTTTTATTTAACAAAAAGCACAGTGATGAAAGTCTTCATGAAATGATTTATAAAGTGAATATATACCAAGTGTTTTATCTTCATATTTGGCTATTTCCTTTTTTGTGACAAGTGCCAATTTATTCAATGTTTTGTATTACTATTTCAACTGAGAAGGCTTCCTAGTGCGTTAATAAGTGCACATACTACACTCTGTGAAAGATACATAAAGGAAAGTGAAGATGAAAAAGAAAGAATTTTTACATAGATTTTGATAAGTTAATAGAAAAATTTTATCATGTGCCATTTTTAAAGCTCCTTTGAGAATAATTTATATTTATTGGATATTTAAATAAAATTTCTTCCATTTGGCTTTTCTGTCATCACAATACTTCATGTACTCTTTGTCAGTTGTCAGAGATGGTTGCTTACTGATGCTGGCATGTGGCCAGGCCTAACCAGGTTGCCCTAAGGTGTGATATACTGCTGTCCTCTAGGAGTATGGGGCCCTGCTGCTGCCATAGCCTCCTGGCCAGCTTCCTCGAGGCCAAAATATCTACTCCTTTAGTTGGCCCTGCGTATCCCTGCTAAACTTTGAAGTATAACTTTCGCTTTATCGCCCTTCCCTCAAAGCTTTTAAGTGAATAACTCCATCAGTTATAGACCTGCAGTGGGTTGGAACTCAAGGGGACCTTATCGTTCCTGAAACCCATACATTTCTATATTACCAGTAAAATAGGTTTCCTCAACATCAAGTCACAACCATTCTGCTGGCTTTCAGTCTTTCATAATCTTGTTATCTCTTCAAACTTGGTTTCAGATCTAGTCCGAGGGCCTTGGGAAACTGAACCGAACTGGGATGCAGTGTACAGACTGAAATATTCCCAGGGATCTCACTGGTAGCTGTGGGAGCTAGACCTGTTAATATCCCAACCTATAGCCTCTGCTCTTACAGGCAGGGACTGTACCTCATCTTCATATGGTATTAGCATTTATTGTGAAGTGTTATGCATATGGTAGGTACTCAAATATAATACGTTGAATTAAATGGATTTAAGAGATTGATTATCCTTGAATGGAATAAGCCCTTCATTAGACACACTGTGAATGTGCCATTTTTATTTTTAAAGATAATGCTGATGCAGTGGACTGGGGTTGCTGTTCAGGGTTGGGGTAAATTCTCTTATGCTTTTCTAAATCAATAGCCCATCCAGATGCCCATCATTGTTATCCTTAGTTACCACCTGCCACATGGCAGAGGGGATACTCAGACAACCAAACTATTCCAGTGGTTCTTGCCCAGAATCCTTATGGCTCTTGTGAATCTGGCTGAACTGAAACAATTAGAAATTATTGTATAAGTTCAGTGCAGAGACTAGAATAACCAGATTGTTTTTTTTTTTATACTGGCTTTATTTTGCATTCAGATGATGAGCGTACCCTATAAACCCACTGATCACTTGGGCTGTAAGAGATGAAAAAATTAATGAAAGGTTGTCATTCCTCCTGGAAAATGCCCCAGAAGATAGCCTCACTATGCTCTTGATCCCTGTTGCTTTTTTTCCTTGGGGGTGAAAAGAAGGCCTTGAATTGGTCCTGAGGTCTTGAGTGAGATTAGGTAGTCACCCTCCTAACTCTCCCACATTAGTTTTTCAGTTCACTTCAAACATATCAGTGAAGAATCAAAGTATTACTGTTGCCTTCTTTGAAACTTTTGACCATAGTTTTGTGAAGCCATTTATCTAATTCTTAGTCGTTACTTCTTTGTGCCACTTGGAACCAATATTAATAGTTCAGTTTTTCTTGGCATTAAAGTCATTTTTTCAATATTGAATTAACAAGCCATTGACACACATCAAAACAGTACTTCATTCACTCATTTTTATTTTTTGAGCTCCCATTATGTGCGAGGCCCTTAACCAAGCTGGATATAGAGTAGCGAACAGGATAGATGGAGAAATCATTACATAGTGAGCAAGGAAAGGGGAGAGTGAGATCAAATGAGTTAGAAGAGATGGGGAGGAGTCAGATCATCCAGGGCCTTTTGGGTTATAGAAGGAGTTTGGATTTTATTCTGAGTGTCATTGGTACCACTGGAAGATTTTGAATAGCAGACTGATGTGATCTGATTTGTGCTTTTTGAAAGGTTGTTCTTGCTTGCTCGGTGGAGAACAGATTGATGGGTAAAGAGTGCCAGAAGGGGGTCCATTATATAGGTTATTGAAGATATCCAGGGGAAGAATGACATACAAGGACCATGATGGGGGCAATAGAGATGGCAAAGAGATAACCTGAGCATGTACTCAAGGCCATCTTCAGTACTGGTATTTTGGAGGGTTCCGTTAGCCCTTGCTGTTAGATATAGTCATAGGACTGTTTCTGGGTTGATTCCATAAAAATAATTAAGAGAACTATTAAAAGTGTAAATATCTGAGCCCTGAATTAGTAGGTCTGGGGTGAAGTCTAGGGAAAACTATTTTTTTTTTTTTTAGTTTCTGATCAAGGTTGAAAAATACTGTTATATTGTTTGGTATACTCATGTAGGACTACACAGAATAGCTGTATAATGCCAGTAGTATTAAAATATCCAAATATTGTTCTGCCTTTTTAGAATAAATACTACAAATTTGTTTCCCCTTAACATATGCTAGCAATCATTCCTATAAGCTAATCTTTCAGCACAGATTACAAAACTCCTCTCATTGAATCAATCTTATTCTGATAGATAAAGATAGATTGCTCTTCCCATGGTCTAAGAAAACTTCCAGTTTTAAAATAGGAATAAATTGTATTTCTTTATTTAGAATCCTGAAATGTATATCAAAGCTCTTCCTGTCCTTACTTTTTTTTCTTTGTTAATTTTAATCCTTTCTAGATAAACATGCTTCCTTGGGTTCCAGTAACTACTTCTGTGGTTTTATAATTTACTACCATTAATTCAGCTTCTTCCACACCTCTGAATTAGATTACTCTAACCCTCTACTATGCTTCATTCTGTTGGGGGTGTTCTCAGGATATACAAAACTATCACAGCATCAGACTATACCTGTTTTATCTGTAGGAGAGAAAAACAGTAACCAAAGGGTAGCACTTCTTTTAGAAAATTCCCTAAAAAGTAGACCCATTATGCCTTGATCTCTGGCATTCTACTTCTCTGGGTGAATGGGAGGCCTAGAATTTACTCTTACATATGAGTGAGATTAGTGCCACAAAAGGAATCACATCCTAATTGGTATGCCAAAAAGCATGGGTTTCAAAACCTGAAAGACCAATGTTTAAATCTTCTCTTTGCCACCTGCTAGTGGTTTGATTTGGGGGAAGTTGATTAGTAATAGGCTTATTTTAGTCACCTATTAAATAGGGATAATAATGCCTCTCAAGACTATTATGAGGGTCCTGTATGAAGAACAGAGAGGACCTTAGGCACACACTAAGGCCTTAGTAAATGTAGCTTTTTTTTTTTTTTTTTTTGAGACAGAGTCTCACTTTTGTTGCCCAGGCTAGAGTGAGTGCCATGGCGTCAGCCTAGCTCACAGCAACCTCAAACTCCTGGGCTCAAGCGATCCTCCTGCCTCAGCCTCCCAAGTAGCTGGGACTACAGGCATGTGCCACCATGCCCGGCTAATTTTTTGTATATATATTTTTAGTTGGTCAATTAATTTCTTTCTATTTTTAGTAGAGACGGGGTCTCACTCAGGATGATTTCGAACTCCCAACCTCGAGCAATCCGCCCGCCTCGGCCTCCCAGAGTGCTAGGATTACAGGCGTGAGCCACCGCGCCCGGCCAATGTAGCTATTTTTTATTGTCTATTTCCTCTTCAACTGTTTTTATTGTCTATTTCCCCTTGAATTCAAACTTTGAGTTAGTGTGATCTATCTGTAGAGACTCAGTCTTAGGGTTTAGAAGTAAAGTAATCCACAATCCAGAATCACATTTATAAACAGTAACTCTCCAAGCAAAACTAATGATGGATAATGCCCATCTTCTCTTTATCTCTCCTCCAGTCAAGAGTTTCTTAGTCATACATGGCCATTTCCACCACAGTGGCTATTATAGTTGCCCCATATGTTAGATTTTTTAAGCCTATTATTTCTGCCTCTGTAGGGGCTTCTCTCTTGTCCCTACATTTGATCTCACCTGAAACCATCCTCAAAAGATTTCTGATTGAGTGCAACCTTCAAGAACTTATGAGAAGCAAAATCTTCCTCCTTTACCCTTTTACACCATGTGTTTTTGGTTTTCATATGCCTCAGGTATAGCTGCTAGTGAAAGCCCCTTTAACAATTTTTTTTTTTTTTTTTTTTTTTTGAGACAGAGTCTCACTTTGTTGTCCAGGCTAGAGTGAGTGCCGTGGCATCAGCCTAGCTCACAGCAACCTCAAACTCCTGGGCTTGTGTGATCCTTCTGCCTCAGCCTCCCGAGTAGCTGGGACTACAGGCATGCGCCACCATGCCCGGCTAATTTTTTTTTATATATATATCAGTTGGCCAATTAATTTCTTTCTATTTATAGTAGAGACGGGGTCTCGCTCTTGCTCAGGCTGGTTTTGAACTCCTGACCTTGAGCAATCCGCCCGCCTCGGCCTCCCAAGAGCTAGGATTACAGGCGTGAGCCACAGCGCCCGGCCTTTAACAATTCTTGAACTGAAGCTCTACTAGGATCTTTATTTGTGCTTGTATTATTCAGGCTTTTAATGGTCCTCTAAACTCTGGCACACAGATATTCCTTATCACCAGTGCTTTCTGGTGTAACACCCAATGCACCTACTTCCTTTTCATGCAGATGTAAACGTACAGCTTGGCTTTTAGAATGCCAGCCTAAGAAGATAATCTTTCCCTACCTCTGCCATATAAATCATGTTGAATCTGAGCATTGTCTTTCTCTTTGTTTGTATCATAGCCTTGACTGAAAGATCAAAATCTATTTTGCAAGCTGATCGCATTCTTCCCTAATTTTCTGATGCTTCTTTCCAAATCCTGAGTCACATTTCTGTCTGCATACTAATTCTCACCTATTGCCTGAATTTCCCAGAGTCTGTGAGTAAGTCTGATTCTTCAAATCCAGGCTGGAGCTTTAAAATTCCTGTATAATAATCTTTTCAACAAAAGGTTCTAGGAAAATTGGAAATATATATGTAAAAAATGGACCTTTACCCCTTTGTTACACCATACATAACTCCAAGAACACAATAGACCTAAATGTTAGAACTAAGAACACTATTAAGAAAATGAAAATACAAGGTATAGAGTGGAAGGAAATATTTGTGAAACAAATATCTGATAAAGGACTTATCTTCAGAATGTATAAAGAATTCTTGCAACTAAGTAAGACAACTCAATTTTTTAAAATGAACAAAAATTAAACATATATATAACTGAGCAGTTCCACTCATAGATATTTATACTAAAGAAGAATGAAAATATATATCTGTACAAAATGTGTATGTGAATGATCACAGCAGCATTATTTGTCAAAGTGGAAACAATTCAAATATTTATCAGTCAGTGAACTGATAAACAAGATGTCATGTATCTTTACAGTGTATTTCCACTCAGTGATAAAACGAACTACTGATACATGTAATAGCATGGATGTACCTCAAAAATATTATGCTGGTGAAAGAAGCTAGAGGCAAAAGACTCCTTATGATATAATTCTATTTATATGAAATTTCTAGAAAAGGTAAAAGTATAGAGATAGAATGTAGATCAGTTGTCTCATGGGGGTGAGAGATGTGATTGACTGCATAAGAGCATAAAGAATAAAGAGAATTTTGAGGGTAGTGCAATGAAAGTGTTCAAAAACTGGATTGTGGTGATGGTTGCATAACTATACAAACTTATTAAAACTCAGTGAACTTGAACTATACTTTTAAAATTGATAGATTTTATGGTATGTAAATCGTACCTCAATAAAACTGTTAAAAAATTCACCATAGTGCATGGGTTATGGCGTAGCTGTTTAGTTTTTCCTTCATCTCACCCCTAGAAGATGACATAGTCCTTCATCTCTTGAGCAATATTTTTCAAGCTTTAAGGTGCATAAGAATCACCTGAGGATCTTGTTAAAATGCAGATTAGGATTCAGTAGGTCTGTGCCAGGGCCTAAGATTTTGTATTTTTAACAAGCTCCAAGGTGAAGCTAATGCTGCTGGTCTGAGAGCCACACTCGGAACAGAAGGCCTTAGAATTCATTCATAACCCAGCCTGCACATTAGAATCTCCTGGGAAGCTTTTAAAATAAAATTGGTGCAGATCTCCACCAAAAAATTAAGTCAGAAAGCTCCTCCACTTATTCTAGTATGCAAACAATTTCAGAACCTGGACCAAATGGGATACTTGCTACCATAATAAGTAAGAAATTTTCACTTATGTCTCCCTCACTCCTACCTACAGTTGAGGTCATAACCTAGAGCCCCTAAATTATGACTGGGATCCCTTACAATAATCAGGAGAATAAACTAGCATGCTTTAACTACACTGTTTTTGAATAGTCTCTTACACATATCAACCCCTTAGTCCTGGCTAAGAATCAGAATACAGAAGAAAGACGACCTGGGATGATTATGATAGTAATAGTTGCAATCTACTGAGCATTTACAATGTGCCATGCATTGTTTAAACCATTTTACCCTCATGTTTTAGCCTGTGAGGTAGGTACTGTTATTTTATCCATATTACAGAAGGAACAAAGTATAGAGAGGTGAAATGATGTGTTCAAAATCACACAGTAAGTGGTCCAGATGGGATTTGAAACTAGACAGTCAGACTCCAAGGTCCCAAAGGAGCTGACACCACTAGTACCTGCCTCCTGCAATCTATAGTTGTGTTACTGCCAGACATTCTGCCCCAAACCCCGAATCAACCTTCTGTCTTTGGGCCTGGAGCCTGGACACCAGCCAAATCTCCAATGCTCTTTTATGAGTCTCCTAAACATACCCAAGCTTACTAAGAGTGTTTCTGTACCCTAACATCTTACTCTGGGCTTGCTTTCTAGGGCTCTGTTGATGTTGGAGGTTCCTCTAGGCTGTATGATTGCTTGAACTGAATGAGAAAGACCCACGAAGAGAATTTTTAAGCCTTTTTTTCTGATAGTTCTGGCCTCTTGGACCTGAGTTTTCTTATGTCCTTAATCCTTTTCTGAGTTCCTCTTCCATCCTCAAAGATGGATATAGGAAAGATTTGATGTTAGACTGAGATTGAATAGGGTGTTTAACCAACTGACCATGTATTTAACCTCTGTTACCTTTTTTTTTTTGTTTTTAATAGCAACTCAGTTTCATTGAAGCTTCTGGCAATTTTAGTGTCTTAAATATTCTTTGTTAACATAATGCCTTCAGAAAGCTGAGTGTCAGGAAAGCCCATTTTTAATTTATGAATGGCACCCTTAGTCTTAATATGCTTAAACATACTTTACTTTTGAGGGCAGAATTAATCTTTTATCAGATGTATCATGGATGCCGTTGGTTTCATTATTTTAGGAAAATGTTCTTGTGATTGTTTTAGAATTAATGCTACTCACATACCTCTATTTTCCAATATCTGTTCAGCATAGATAAGATACAAAAGAGTCACCCATATTAAAGCTAATGCAAAAGAGATGTAAGTTGCTGTTTGAAAACTAACAAAGATGTTTTCCTTGTTGATTTCCTCTTGACTGTGAAGAAAGTGAAACTGAAAATAAGCATATGATAGAGATATTTGGACTTTCTTTTATAAGCTACATCTTTGTGAAACCATGAAGAAAATTTTAGCATAATTACAAGAAGATAATTTTATACATAGAAATTTCTAGGTGGTAGGTATGACAAAAAAGGAATTTTATTCTCTTGTTCATTTAAAGCAGTCCTGGTTAGAAATACCAAACACTGTCAGTGTAATTTCTTTGCAGCACTGAAGTCTTAAGCTTTCACATACCTAAGAGACATTTGGGGACTTGTTAAAAATACAGATCCTTGGACAAAATCAATGTATGTAAATCAGTAGCATTTCTATATACTAATAACAGTCAAGCTGAGAGTCAAAAGACTCTGTACCATTTATAATAGCTACAAAGAAAATAAAATACTTAGGAATATACTCAACCAAGGAGGTGAAAGTTCTCTACATGGAGAACTACAAAACACTGATGAAAGAAATTGCAGGTGACACAAACAAATGGGATGACATCTCAAGCTCATGGATTGGTAGAATCAACATTATTAAAATACCCATAGTGCCCAAAGAGATTTACAGATTCAGTGCAATCCCCATCAAAATACCAATATCACATTTTGCAGATCTAGATAAAATAACTCCATATTTCATTTGGAACCCCCCCCCCCAAAAAAAAAGCCTGAATAGCCAAAGAAATCTTAAGCAAAAGGAATAAATCTGAAAGTATCACATTACCAGACTTCAAATTATACTACAAGGCTATAGTAACCAAAATAGTATAAAAGTAGACACATAGACCAATGAAACAGAATAGAGAACCCACATATAAAACCATCTACCTACGGCCAACTGATCTTTGACAAAGCAGACTATATATACTGGGGAAAAGAAGCCCTATTTAATAAATGTTGCTGGAGAAACTAGATAGCCATATGCAGAAGAATGAAACAGGACCTCTCACCATATACAAAAATTAATTCAAGATGGATAAAAGACTTAAATGTAAGGCATGAAACCATAAAAATTCTAAAAGAAAATGTAGGAAAAACTCTTTTATACATCGGCCTAGGCAAAGAATTTATGACTAAGACACCAAAGGCAAATACAGCAACACCAAAAATAAATAACTTGGACTTGATTAAATTAAAAAGCTTTTTACAGCAAGGCAGAATCAACAGAGTAAATTGGCAACCTACAGAATTGGAGAAAATATTTGCACACTATACATCTGATACAGAGCTAATATACAGAATCTACAAAGAACTGAAACAAATCAGTATGAAAAAAACCCAGACAATTCTATTAAAAAGTGGGCAAAAGATATGAATAGAAGTTTTCTAAAAGATAGACAAATGTCCTACAGACATATGAAGAAGTACTCAGCATTACTAATCAGGGAAATTCAAGTTAAAACCACAATGAGATATCACCTTACCCCTGTCAGAATGGCTGTTATTAAAAAGTCTAAAAACAGTAGATACTGGCTTGGATGCAGAGAGAAAGGAACACTTATTATGCATGTTGGTAGGACTGCAAATTAATACAACCTCTATGGAATAGTGTGGAGAATTCTCAAAGAAATAAATGTAGACTCGCTATTCTTGCTATTTGACCCAGCAATCCCACTACTGGGTATCTACCCAAAGGAAAAGAAGTCATTTTTTTTTTTTTTTTTTTTTTTTTTGAGGCAGAATCTTGCTCTGTTGCCTGGGCTAGAGTGCAGTGGAGTCATCATAGTCATCATTGCAACTTAAAACTCCTCAGCTCAATTGATTTCTTCTGCCTCAGCCTCCTGAGTGGCTGGGTCTATGGGTGTGCGCCACCACATCTGGCTAATTTTTTTTATTTTTTTGTAGAGACGGTTTTCTTGCTTGGGCTTGTCTTGAACTCCTGGCCTCAAGCCTCTAGCATTGGCCTCTCAGAGAGCTAGTATTATAGGTGTGGACCAGTGCACCTGTCCCAAAAGTCATTTTATCAAAAAGACACCTGCACTTGAAAGTTTATTGCAGCACAATTCACACTCACAAAGATATGGAATCAACCCAAGTGCCCATCAGTTCATGAGTGGATTATGAAAGTGTAGTATATGTGTATGTGTGTGTGGGTGTACACACACACATACATACACACACACCATGGAGTACAACTCAGCCATATAAAGCTGCCGTCCTCAACCCCTGGGCCATGGACACATACTGGGCTGTGGCCTATTAGGAACTGGGATGCACAGCAGGAGGCAAGAGGCGGGCAAGTGAATGAAACTTCTTCTGTATTTATTTATAGCTGCTCCCGATTCCTTGTATCACTGCCTGAGCTCCTCATCCTGTTAGATCAGCAGTGGCATTAGATTCTGCATTATCATGAGTTGTATAATGATTTCATTATATATTATAATGTAATAACAATAGAAATAAAGTACACAATAAATGTAATATGCTTTAATCATCCTGAAACCATCAGCCTCCACAGCTCCCTGTCCATGGAAAAATTGTCTTCCATGATACTGGTCCCTGGTGCCAAAAAGGTTGGGGACCACTGATATAAAGGAATGAAATAATGTCTTTTGCAGCAGCTTGGGTGGAACTGGAGACCATTTATCCAAAATAAAGTATCTCAGGAATAGAAAGACAAACACCACATGTACTCTTTAATAATTGGGAGCTAATTGATGGCACACAGAGACACAAGGAGATATATATGTCATTGGAAATCAAGAAGGGAGGGAGAAGGAGGAGAGGGATAAAAACTGACCTACCAGGTACAATGAACACTGTTCGGGTGATGACCACACCGAAAGCACCAACTTAAGCATTACAAAAGTTATCCATGTAACAAAAACATTTGTATCCCCTTAATATTTTGAAATAATAAAAAAAATGCAGAACCTTGTGCCCTACCCCTTTTAGTTCTGAGTTTTTAATAAACTCCTAAGGGGATTGTAATAGATACTGTATTGAGGTTCTCCAGAGAAGCAAAACCATTAGGAGATTTTCTGTTTAGCATCTATCTATCTATCTATCTATCTATCTATCTATCTATCTATCTATCTATCTAGACATTATTATAAGAAATTGGCTTACATGATTATGGAAACTGAGAAGTCCCAAGATCTGCAGTCAGCAATTGGGATATGCAGGAGAGCCAATGGCATATAGTTCCAGTCCAAGTGTGAAGGCCTGAGAGTCAGGAGAGCCAGTAGTGTAAATTCAAGTCCAACTCTGCATCCAAAGTTAGGAGAAGACCCATGTTCCAACTGGCAGGTGGTTGGACAGAGAGAACACAAATTCTCCCTTACACAGACTTTCTGTTCTGTTCAGACCTTCAGTGGATTGGATGAGGCCCATGCACACTGGGGAAGACAATCTGCTTTATTCAGTCTAGTGATTTAATTGTGAATCTCACCCAGAAACACTCTCACAGAGGCACTCAGAATAATGTTTAACTGAATATCTGGGTACCCCATGGTGTGGCCAAGCTGACACATAAAATTAACTGTGACACACATCTAAGTTAAGAGTCACTTATGTGATAATGTCCCTTCTTTTTTTTTTTTTTAAAGAATTCATAATACACTATATCAGAGAAAATATAGCCCCTAGTATAATGCCATTTAAAAAATCAATATGTTAAAATAATACATATATACTCGATCTAAAAATTAATAAAAAGAAAAATTAAAAAGTGTGATGGACTGCATGGAAGGATGGAAAGAAAAATTATTCATCATTTATTTAAATATTCAGTTTCTTCCCACTAAGTGCCAGGGACTGTTCTAGATGCTGATGCTGTGTGATTGGGGCTGAGTAGTTGATCACCCTGGTTAGGTTGGTCAGCTGTCACAGTTTACCTCTACTGAGGGGTTTTCCAGGTTGTGGGACTTTCAGTGCTAGGAATGAGACTGTGCAAGGCAAACCAAAATGATTTGTTAGTCTAGTGGAAGGGGAGACTCATAATTATGCGTTATTCTGACAGGGGAAGACACACAACAAACTAAAGTGAATAAGTATGTAATATAATTAGGTAGTGATAAATGTTATGAAGAAAATCAAAGCAGGGTAAAAGATACAGTGACTAAGGGAGTTATTTGGTATGATTTTCAGCTAAGGTGGTCGTTGAGAATCTTAGGAGGTGACAGTGAAGCAGAGACAGGAATGACATGGAGTGAGCCATGTGACCATCTGGGCGGGGGATGCATTTGAGGCAGAGGGAAGAGCAAGTACAATGACTCTGAGACAGAGCTAGATGTGGCTTGTTTGAGAAAGACTTTGAGACCACTTTGGCTGGAGTAAGTGCAAGGGGTTGAGGTATGGAGGGGTATGAGGAGGTTGAGGTATGATTGGGGTCAAATTATCAAGACTCTTTATGGGCTGTGGTAAAGATTTGACATTTAAGTGTGATATTCTTATTCAGAACCATTGGAGCATTTTGAACAAGACAGTGACGTTAATTAGATCTTGTGGCTGCTGCAAGAAGAAAAAACAATAGAGGAAGAAGAGTGGAATCAGGGGTGGCAGTTAGGAGGCTCTTTCCATAGTTCAGGTAGCAGATGATTCGAACCATGAACTAAGGTGATAGTGGTGGCAAAGGAGAGAAGTAGCTAGATTTAGGACACATTTGGAAGAAGTGACAATGTTTCCTAGTAGACTTTAGATGGCATTTAGAATGAAAAAGTTTTGGCTTGAATATCTGGGTTGAAGAGTGATGCTATTCATGCAAATGTGAGCTCTAGGAAGAGCAAGCTCATTTTGGAATGTAAATATTTCTCCTCTGGACAATTTAAGTTTGAGATGGCCATAGGCATCCAAGGAGAATGCATAGGCAGTTTGGATATGGAAGTTTTAAATAGAGTATAGAGGTTTGGGCTGGAGATATCAACATGAGACCCATTAATATGTAGTTAGTATTTAGAGCCTTTAGATTTGATCATGTAGGGAATGAAGTAAGACAGAAAAGAGAAATGAGCAAAGAACTGAGTTGAGTTGGACTCAGCAAAGTGAATCAGAGCCAGTAGTAGGGAAGAAGGAAATCCAGGAGAGTGTGGTGCCCTAGAAGCTAATCAATGAATTGTTTCAAGAAGAATCATCAATTGTGTTAGAAGCTGCTGAAATGCTGTGATGAGAATTTAAGTTGATCATTTAATTTGATAGGATGGTGACAATTGAATAATAGGGAGAAAAGCCTGATTCAAGTGAGATCAAAAGAGAGTAGAAAATGTGTGTATCAGTTTGCTAGGGCTGCTGTGACAAAGTACCACAAACTAAATGGTTTAAACCGTAGAAATTATCGTGTCATACTTCTGGAGGCTACAAATCCAAGATCAAGGTATTGCCAACAGTGCCATGTTCCTCCTGAAGGCATGAGAGAGGATCTGTTTCAGGCCTTTTCCTCATAGCTTCTGCTACTTTTTGGGTGATCTTTGGCATTCCTTGACCTGTGGCAGCATAACTCCAGTCTTCACATGGCATTCTGCCTGTGTGTCCAACCGTGTTCCAGTTTCCTCTTTTTTTATATAAATACTAGTTGTATTAGATTGAAGACCCACCTCACTCTGGTATGATTTCATCTTAACTATCTATAACTGTCCTATTTCCAAATAAGATCACATGCTGAGGTACTGGGGGTTAGGACTTCAAAATATGAATTTTAGAGGGATATATTTTAACCCATAACAATGTGATATAGCCATACAATTGAATATTATTCAGCAATAAAAAGGAATAAAGTGCTGATACATGCTACAACATGGATGAACCTTGAAAACATTATGCGAAGTGAAAAACACCAATTATAAAAAGGTCACAAATTGTATGGTTCCAATCTATATAAAGTATCCGGAATAGGTAAATCCACAGAGACAGAAAGTTGCCAGGATTGGAGGTAGTGGGGAGTAGGGAGGTGACTGCTAATGGGCATGAAGTTTCTTTCTAGGGGTGGTGAATGTGTTCTGGTATTAGGTGTTGGTAATGGTGCATAACCGTGTGAATATACTTAACTGTACTTTTTGGAAGGGCAAATTTTATGGTATGTGAATTAAATGTCAATAAAATATGTCTATACACATACATACACATACACACCACACACACATAGAGAGAGAGAGAGAGGAGGGAGGGAGGGAGGAAGGAAAGGGGAGGGGAAAGGGGAAGGTGAAGAAGTGGAGATAGCCAGTGCCAACATCTCTTTGAGGCATTTTCTATGAAAAACATGGGGGTGAGGATAGATGTGGCTGTGGGGTCAAGGAAGTGTTTTTTAAAAAATACAAGAGATATCACAGCACATTTTTATGCTGATTCAAGGGATCCAATGGAAAGGGAAACAATAATGATGCAAAGTAAGGCCAAGGGAATTTGCAGGAGCCAAATCCTTGAGTTGACTGGAATATTACTTTGAATAATTTTCTTAATGGCTTTTCCCTAGGTGACAGATCAGTCGGTGAAAGCATTCGCTGAGCACTGCCCTGAGCTTCAGTATGTTGGCTTCATGGGTTGTTCGGTCACTTCTAAAGGAGTCATTCACCTAACCAAGGTAGGTACCAGGGCTACATCTCCTTAGCATTTCTGAGTATCTTATTCAGGTGACAGGCCCTAGACTTGCTAAATATACTTATCTAAGAAATAGACCATTATAGAAGTCTACTAATATCTGATAAACTTAAAGTGAATTTAAGGAAATAATAGCAAACATCCTTTCTGAAATGAGACACTTATTTAAACAAGAATCTTACTTTTTTGCTTTTTCATTGTTAATGACTGTGAAATAATGCATTAAAGAAGCTGACATATGTGACAAGAATCATTTAAATGTTAACTGAATGTATTTTGCTTAGGGGATATTTTGATTGAATTTTAAATGCTCACATATCACCAGGTCTTATGAGCATTTGGCTTTAAAAAGTGAATATGGTCAGTGCATATCATTAAGCTGAATATGTAAGGTAAAAAGAGAGGTGAATATCTGTCAGAAATTTACCTTATAGCTCAGAGAGTTTACTTATATACCAAATAGATGAAATCTCATATTTTAGCTATGATCAAATGACAGTTCCTTGTAATCTGTCACTGATATGTTATCTCTACTGCTTTCCAGAGCTCTAAAATAATTAGAACCTAATTCTTACATTTATGTTGTGGAAAAACTGGTTACTATAAAGTTTACCTATATATTATCTGAAATTTATTACTGCATAGATTTTAACTCTATCCTATAGTACTTAGGAGAATGTGTGTTAGCCTTGCCTTTTCCACTTAATACCTGAGTAACGGAAATTTTCCTTCACCCTTCCTTCATTTCACAACTATTAGAAAACTGCTGTATTGTCAGCAGAATGCTGAAACGAACCAGGTGATATCTCAGGGTTTTAGGGGCTTGAGCTCTTCAGGTCTCTTTGAGCTTGCAGTTTAGTAGAAAATAATATCTTTCTTTGCTTCCTAGGAAAAGAGCAAGCAAATGTTTATGAATTACCTAGGACTATGGTGGGGTTGCACAGTGGATAGGACCCTGGGCTCCATTGTCAGCTTGGGTTCTATTCTCAGCTTAGCCATGTATTAGCTAAGTGATCAAATTATTTTTCAGGGTATTAAATAAGGTAATATATGTAAGGTGCTTGACTCAGTATTGAGACCATAGCAATTGCTAAGTAAATGTTAGCTCTTAATATTACAGTAGATGCTACACTACCTAAATTGCCAGATAGTTAGTGCAAACTTTGATTTTTAAAAAAATACAACCAAGAATGGAAAAACAAGCACCATGTGTACTCACCATCAAATTCATTTTTACTGATCGATACTTAAGTGCACATATAGTAATAATATTCATCGGGTGTCGGGCAGATGGGAGGGGGGACGAGGTGATGGCCATATGTATACACACCTAATAGGTGTGGCATGTACCATCTGGGGGATGAACACACTTGAAGCTCTGACTCGGGTGGGGTGAGGGCAATATACATAACCGAAACATTTGTACCCCCATAATATGCTGAAATAAAAAAGAAAAAACATTAAAAAAATACAATAACTCTTCTAGTATATCTGAAAGAGAGCCTGTGGTTGTATTGTGTCTTAAATGGCTGTACAGCTTTAATTGTATTATGAGGATCAGAGCCTAAAGCTAGAGAAGAGGATGATAAGCCTGTTATTCTCAATTATTGCTCTATCAGAACATTTCAGTGTAATGAGGATCATATGTAACCATAATTTTTTATTCATTTCCTGTAACCTTGGCCTGAACATCTTGGTAGATGAATGTTTTTCTAGTCACATCTAGTGCTGTTTATGGGGTAGAGTAAAAATGTCTTTGGATGAACAGATTGTGCACAACAAGTGTTATAATGACCATATGTGGGGTTTTTATGATCACTTGAAATTGTACTCATTAAAGACAAAACAAGACTTATTAGATCAGTAAGTGCTTCCCTAAGCATTTTGAGATGGCCAAAATTATGGTACACTGGTACTTAAAAGATCAGAATTATTCTCTGTGACAAAATAGCAGCTACAGCAAATATCTGCGTTGGGAGGCTCAATTTGCTGAGAAGGTTCTTCTGAAGATTACAAGTAAGGTTGCTGGTTTGGCCTGTCAGCAGGTGGAATCTACTGGACTCACAGCTAGTCCACAAAGTTTTGAGAAACATTTTTATTCCTCAACAAAGTTTTTGCTTTGGTGAAAAGATTAGTTTGTACAACTAAGCATCTAATATTGCTTAGTTTTCTGGATTCAAGTAAAGGCAACATAACATTTTAGACATGCATGTGTTTTGCAAAGCTATTTTAATTGTTTTATCTCTTGAAAGCAAAGGGTAAAACTCAGGTTTTAATGAAATTATTTGCTTTTTGTTTTAGAATATATGCATTCTGGTAGTGTTTTTATATCAGTTACATAGACATGCACAACATGTTTGCAAATATATAAATACTCATAAAAATTGTGTTTTCTTTATTATAATCATAGTACATAATTTTTAAATAAATGATTAGAGAGATGTGAGATACAGAGTATTCAGAGCTATCAGCCTAAATGTGTTTACTTTGATATGATTTAGAAAATCTAACGCATGACTTTACTAAGTCTCTGGCTTTCTAAGTTTGCTAATAGAAGAGGCAAGTGGCATAAAATCTCTGTGTCTTAATTTCCTACCTTGGAAATTATATGTGTAAATTAGATGATCTACCTCTAAACCTAGAGTTTCTTGTGTCCTAAAGAATCTATAAATTTACGAATCATTGACTTAGAAGGAACTGTGAGGGACTCTCACTGAAACTAAGAAATGTCATGTCTTTAGTAAGTTAGACAGGAAAATTAGGGATTTATAACATCTTAGATTGTTAAACCAAGGGGAAAAAGACAGAGGATTGGGAATAGATGGAAGAAGACTGATATCCTATTACTGTGGTTCCTTGGATTTAATTTTATTTTGGTGTTCTCAGTCTTTTTTTTTTTTTTGAGACAGAGTCTCGCTTTGTTGCCCAGGCTAGAGTGAGTGCCATGGCGTCAGCCTAGCTCACAGCAACCTCAAACTCCTGGCTCAAGCAATCCTCCTGCCTCAGCCTCCCAAGTAGCTGGGACTACAGGCATTCGCCACCATGCCCGGCTAATTTTTTGTATATATATTAGTTGGCCAATTAATTTCTTTCTATTTATAGTAGAGACGGGGTCTCGCTCTTGCTCAGGCTGGTTTCGAACTCCTGACCTCGAGCAATCCGCCCGCCTCGGCCTCCCAGAGAGCTAGGATTACAGGCGTGAGCCACCGCGCCCGGCCGTGTTCTCAGTCTTGACTGGACTATTGTTTACTTTGTAGTGTTTATTGATGATACACCCTTATTACTTAGATGGATTCTACTAATATCGAAGAATATTGAGATAGGAGGCCTTCTTTCTAAGCTGCTATGACTATGTAAATGAGAGTCCAGAAATAGCTAAGACTGAATGCACTATGTTTGGCAATGTAGAGTTCCATATCTAGGAAGCAAAGATAAGAAATTTTGAGGTCTGCATTCAATAGATAAGAGTGTTAGTGACTTATATGTGGCAGAATTGGGTCTCTTCCAACACAGGTGTGTTCTTCTCACTGCAGTGTAGCTATTTATAAATATAAGATCTCTCTATCTTGCTCACTCTCTTATTTTCACAACAAGTTCAGCACATGCAAATATGCAGTTAACCTTTAGTGTCTAGATTATGGTGCCTAAATATTATTTGCCACTAAAGGGAAGAAAAGGAACATATTAAAGGACCCAAAAATCAACATGAAGTGGCTTCCACTGATTTATGTTGGGATACTTCGGGCATCAAAAAGAAAAAAATGGGCCAGGTGTGATGGCTCATGATTATAATCCTAGCACCCTGGAAGGCTGAGGCAGGAGGATTGCTTGAGGTGAGTAGTTCAAGACCAGCCTGAGCAAGAGTGAGAACCCATCTCTACTAAAAATAGAAAAATTAGCCAGGTGCCAGTGGTATGTCCCTATAGTTCCAGCTACTTGGAAGGTGGAGGCAGTAGGATCACTGGAGCTCAGGAGTTTGAGGTTGCAGTGAGCTATGATGATGCCAACCCACTCTAGCTGGGTGACAAAGTGAGACACTGTCTCAAAAAGAAAAAAAAAGGAAAGATCCCATTTATTTATTTTTGTTGTTTCTGTGATTACCTTTGGGGCCTTCTTCATAGATTCTTTCCATAGGCCAATGTCTACAAGAGTTTTTCCAACATTTTCTTCTAGAATTGTTATAGTTTCGTGCCTTAGGTTTAAGTCTGTTATCCACCATGAGTTGATTTTCTTGAGAGGTGAAAGGTGCAGATCCTGATTCAGTCTTCTACATGTGGCTATCCATTTTTCTTGCCCCATTTATTGAATAAGGATTCTTTCCCCCAGTGTATCTTTTTGTCTGCTTTGTCAAAGATTAGATGGCTCTATGAGGATGGTTTTATATCTGGGTTTTCAGTTCTATTCCATTGGTGTATGTCTCCTGTCTTGTGCTAGTACAAAGGTGTTTTAGTTACTATAGCCTTGTATTATAGCTTGAAGTCTGGTAAATTGATGCCCCCCAATTTGTTCTTTTTCTTAAGATTGCTTTTGCTATATGGGGTCTTCTCTGGTTCCATATGAAGCATAGAATTATTTATTCTAGATCTGCAAAAAGTGATGTTGTTATTTTAATAGGAATTGCAATGAATCTGTAAATCACTTCAGGTAGTATAAACATTTTAACAATATTCTGCCAACCCATGAGCATGCTATGGTTTTCCACCTGTTTACATCCTCTGCTAAAAATAAAAAAAGGAAAATGGTTGGAGTGGATTGAAGCAAATCAAATATATAAAAATGATGGGTTGAACATGTCAGTGTCTATACCACTAGACCAACAGAGCATTTTCTGGCTGTTGGGTACCTGATATTAATAATGTCTTGATTTTCCTTCCGGACTCAACTATATAGGTTTATCTCCCAGCAGTAAGGGGAGTAGAGAGGAAATACATTGGTGTCATTGCAATTATTGTTTTAAAAAATGAATTTATAAAAATAACAAAAAAATGATGGGTTCACAATGATATAAATAAACCAAAACTGGACTTCTTCTTCCAGCTGAGATGGAGTAACAGGGGCCAGATTTACTCTCTTTTCTAAGACAACCCCCCCAAAACAGAAGGAAATATATGAGGGAATGATTTTCAAGATACTAAATATCAGACAAGCAAGGAGAATGATCCCAAAGATATGGGAAACAAACAGGAGGAACCCTGTAATTGTCTCAGTTTAGTACATTGAAAAAGTTTCCAGATTGCAGTACAGGGAGGGGTAACTCAGGCAGAACACAGCAGATGATCTGAGTTGACAAGACAGGACAGAAGGAATAAAATATTTATTAGTAAATTTAAGCAAGGATGTTAATACTTGCTTAAAGGATGTTACACTGAAACCCACAAAACACTGCTGAAAGAAATAAAGAAGATCTATATAATGAAAAGATACACTATTTGTGGATTGGAAAACTTAATATTGTTAAAATGGCAGTGCAATGCAAAGCACTCTATAGATTCAGTGGAATTCCTATAGAAATCTCAATAGTCTTTTTTTTTTTTTTCAAAAATGGAATAGCTGATCATAAAATTATTACTGAATTGTAGGGGACCTCAATGCTATAATAATCTTGAAAAAGAAAAACAATGTTGGAGGATTCACACTTCCCAATTTCAAAATATACTACACAGCTGTAGGAATCCAAACTGTTTGGTATTTATATAAGGATAGACATACAGATCAATGGAAGAGAATTAAAAAGTCAGAATTTATACATCTGTGTTCACCTAATTTTTCAGGGTGCTAAAACCAATAAGTAGGAAATGAAGGTTCTCTTTAGCAAATAGTGCTGGAACAACTGGATAGCCACATTTAAAATAGTGAAATTAGACCCCTACCTCACATCATATACAAAAATGAACTAAAAATAGATCAAAGACCTAAACGTAAGAGGTAAAACTGTAAAGCTCTTAGAAGAAAACATAGGGACAGATCTTCATGTTCTTGGATTTGGCAATGGATTCTTAGATATGACACCAAAATCATTAACAGCTCAAGAAAAAACAGTTACATTTTTCTTCACAATTAAAAACTTGTATGCATCAAAGGATACTATCAAGAAAGTGAAGAAGCAGTCTATAGAATGGGTGAAAATATTTGCAAATCACACATCCAGTATATATCTAGATTATATAAAGAACTCTTATATCTCAGTGGCAAAAATATAAACAACCTAATTTTAAAAATATGCAAAAGACTTTAATAGATATTTCTCCAAAGAAGATATACCTGGCTGACAAGCACATGTAAAGGTGCTCAACATTATTAGTCATACAAATGACTAGGAAATGCAAATCAAAACCATAGTGAGGTACAACTTCACACCTACTAGGATGTCTATAATCAAAAGATGGACGATAGCAAGCAATTGGCAAAGTTGTGGAAAAATTGGAACACTTGTACATTAATGGTAGCTATGTAAAATGGTATAGCTGCTGTAGAAAACAGTTTGGCAAATCCTCAAAAAGTTAAATTTTTGACCCAAAAATTTCAATCTTAATTATAGAACCAAATAACTAAAAACAAGTTCCACATAATAACCTGTACATGAATGCTTATAGCAGTAACATTCACAATAGCCAAAATGTGGAAACCACCTGAATGTCTATCCTCTGATGAATGGATAAACAAAATGTGTTATACCCATACAGTGGAATATTATTCAGCTGTAAAAAGGAATGAAGTTCTGATACATACTAAACATGGATAAACCTTGGAAAGCACTATACTAAGTGAAAGAAGCTAGTCACAAAAGGCCATTTTTTGGTATGGTTCCATTTATTTGACATGTCCAGAATAGGCACATATATATTGGGTTTCTTTTTGGTGTGATGAAAATGTTCTGAAATTAGATACTGGTGAAGGTCAATATACTAAAAACCACTGTGCTGTACACTTTATAAGGGTGACTTTTAGGGAAAATAAGTTTTATCTCAATATGAAAAGTTCTAGAAGAACACACAGGAAAAAACTTCCGTGACTTTGGGTTAGACAAAGATTTCTTATATAGGATACTAAAAGCATAATCCAGATTAATAATATAATTAACAAATTAATCAAAAATTAATAAATTGGACTTTATCAAAATTAAAATCTTCTGCTTTTTGACATATACAGCAGCTACACCTTATCTGTGTGGGGTACATTCCATGAGGCTCTGTGGATGCCTGAAACCACAGATTGTACCAAACTCTTTATATACTATGATTTTTCCTCCACATGTGTACATATGATAAAGTTTAATTTATAAATAGGCAGAGTAAGAGATTAACAACAGTGATTAATAGTAAAATAGAACAATTTAATGATATGCTATATTAAAAGTTTTGTGAATGTGGTCTTTTTTTTTTCTCTCAAAATATCTTATTGTACTATACCATGGGTAATTAAAACCATAGAAAGCAAAAATGTTGGTAAGGATGGGACTTCTGTGCTGTTAAGAAGATAAGCCCCAGATTAGGACAAATATTTTCAAAACATATGTCTGATAAAGTACTTATGTCCAGGGTATGTAAATAATTCCCTAAACTACATGAGAAAATAAAAACCCAATAAAGTGAGTAAAAGGTATGAACAGACAGTTTATAAGAGAAGATACTTGGGTGGCAAATAAGCAGATGAAAAGATGGTCAATCTCATTAGGGATTAGGGGCATGTAGATTAAAACTTTAGCAAAATAGCACTACACACCAATTAGCTAGACTAAAGTTCAAAATACTTGTTATACCAAGTGTTGGTACAGATATTGAGAAAGTGGAACCCTCATACATTTCTTGTGGACATATCAAATGGCTCAACCACTTTCGTAGACAGTTTAGTAATTTTCAAAGCCATAAATGTGTACTTGCTATATGATTCAGTCATTCCACGACTAGATGTTTACTCAAGATAAGTGAAAGTACATGCCCATGCAAAGGCATGGATCCTTATAGCAGGCTTATTTATAATGTAGCCCCAGACTGGAAATAATCAAAGTGTCTGTCAATAAGTGTATATGTAAATAATCTGGTAAGTTTATACAATGGGGTAGCACATGACATTTGGATGGAATAAATTATTAATATATACTACAACATGGATTAATCTCAAAATAGTATGAAGAGCCAGACCAAAAAAAAAAAAAAGAGTTTATTCCATACGTAAAATTCTAGGAAATGCAAATGATTGTACAGTTATAAAAAGCAAAATGATGGGGGAGGGGAGGGAACAGAGAGGAACAAAAAGGAGGGAATATAAAGGACTATGAAACAACTGTGGGGGATGGTACACATATTCATTATATTGACTATGGTGAACATTTCATGATATATACATGTGTCAGAACATCAAATTGTACACAGTATTTATGCGCAATCTTTAGCATGTCAATTTTCCTTAGTAAAGCTGTTTTTTTTAGAAAGTAAGTTCATTCGTCATTTTTAGAACTTGATAAGGCAGCAGTTCATTACTCAAAAAATAAATGAACAAAGAATCACATTTAGCCCTTTTTTCTTTGTATGAACTATATATAAAAGTAATCATGTACTTCATAAAGGAAGGTTTTCCTATATAGAATTCTAGCTAATAAATGCAAGAGAATGATGGAAAATTACAATTTTGCAGGTATTGTGAAATAATACATCTGGGCAGTGATTTTTAATGAAAGCAAAAACTATTAGAATGTAGATTGATATTCCTCATAGAAATTTTATAATGAAGGGAAGAAGCTGATACCATTTGATTCACTGACCATCTTAGCATCAGGAAAAGTGAGACAACCAGATCTTAAGTCCTGATGAGGTGATGCAATAGAAAGGACACAGCATCACTTACATGGTATTCTTGCCTAAAAATGGAGCCTGACTCATTAATTTGCCTTTCTGTATTCGCTTCTGTGGTTACCCATTTCTAGGAAATAGTGGGATTAGAGCAACATGTTAAATGACACAACAAAAAGACAGTCAGCTCAATCCAGATTTGTCTGAGGCAAATGACCCAGTTTCTCCAAGGAAAAAACATTATAGAAAAAAAATTGGAGGTGTAATTATAGAAAAGACTTAAGACAAACAACTAAACGTGGAGACTTTTCTTTGGATCCTGAGTGAAACAATGCAACATTAAGAACATATCTTTGATACTGTTGAGAAAACTTACGTATGAGGTGGTTGTTGGATGATAAAGTATTATTATTAATTTTGTCAGGGATGTTAGTGGCAAGTTTGTTATGTTTTTAAAACTTTATTAGTAAGCAATACATACATGACTACTGGTGAACTAACACAATATTAGAGATTTAGCTTAAAATATTACAAAGGGGATAAAAAGAAGAAAAACAAAAAAATTAGTCCTATAAAGATAACAAAAAATGACAAAATAATAATTGAACTAGGTTATAGAACATGAAGACTTACTATATTATTATCAGTACTTTTGTTTATATTTAAAAATTTCCGTGATAAAAACAAACTTTTAAAGCATCAAAAAGTTAAAAATGTTGATGTTAATCTAACATGATAAAATTGTATAATTTAATATTATATTTTTTCAAGAATATATGACATGTAAAATGTTCAGGATAATAATATGCATTAACATAGAATATTAATTTAAAAATCAATTGAATGGGCCTGTAGAGTCCAAAATGTCAAAAATGGCAAGTTATTTTTATATAGAGTTGGAATGCAAGCCTCAGAAATGCCATAAATTCATCAGTTTAATGGCACAGATCCATTTTAAATTGGTTCATATCAAATCAGTTTAAATGTTTTAAATCAGTAGTAAAGAAGACCTGTAATGACCATTAAGAAAGATGGTGAAGAATTTTTGCCAAAAGTTGATTATTATATGCCATATAAAAATTTTATATTTGTCTCAAGTTAGAGGTAGATACATATTTCCTTTTTAGATTGGTGATATATTCTAAAGTTGTGTTTATTAGTTAATAATATCAGTTCTGGTGGTACATCAGATCTTGTTGCTTCAGTTATTCAGTTTATAAACATTAACTGAATTCTTGGGATATGTTGGATATGAATTTGGTTGAGTTTTGTGGTTGATATTGTTTTTAAAAGCAGAGTTCCTTAGGAAGGTAACAGGCAGCTAAACAAAACTTGTGATATTTTCTTGGACCAGAACCATATTTAAAGAACTTTTTAAAAAAGCACATACTTTAAAAGTGCTTATGGTTAAAAATATGAAATGTTTTTAAAGGAAAACAAAATTGATTTTTTTTCAGTCGATTTAACATAAGTGACTGAAAGAATGTTCATTCATGCAGCTAACTCAATTTTCGTCTTCCTTTTTTTGTTTATTCAGAGACTAGAAATGAAAGATGAACTTTCTTGTTTTTTAAATTTCCAAACAACTGACTAGTTTAGAATGCCTTATTCTAAAGGAAGAACATACTATTTTACTACTTAAAGGATGATATTGCTGTTTCTTCCTAGATTGTCTCTTCATTTGTTTCTGATTAATTATAGGTGCTAGAGTGATATTCTGAGATGTGGAAAATATATTCTTAAGCTCATTTAGCTCTGAAATATTCTCTACTGAATATCACCCATTGAGTATAGTATTATGAAAGGGTTTTGTTGAATGACCATGTTTTTGGTTCTTTTTAGCCTTTCAGCAGCTCATTTTGGTTGAGCCAAAATTGAGTGTTGAAAATCTAGGTGATGATTATTTTAGGCCAGGTGTGATCCGTTAATTGATTTTTTTTCTTAGAAGTTTGCCAAGGCCAACAAACCTTGATATGACTGCTGATTGTTTGACTGTGGGCAAATCACCTAATTCTCTGCCTTGATTCCCCATCTGTAAAATAAACATAATAATAATATCTGCCTGCTTCTAGGGTTGTGTGAGGAAGAGTGCTTAGCACATAACTAAAGAAACAGTTGAAAATCTAAAAAAATATAATTGATTAGAAAAATATTCATCATGCTGTACAAAAGTTCCTCATAACTTTTTAGTCCTGATCCACTCATTCATTAAAATAATGATGTAAAATAATTTTTATGAAAATAAATCTTATTTTAAAATTTTATGGCCTTTTTTCTACCTGTGTACCAGAGCTTAATATTAAAACTAATAATAATTATGGTCGTTTGCTCTTCATTTTTTTTTTTTTCCTTTCCTTGCTGACCCCTTAAGGGTTGTTTAATTATTTAACATGCTGAACAACTAGTATTTTAAGAATCATTTTGAAAAATTCCTGTTGTAGCAATGCACTGAATTAGGGGAATACAGTATTCCCCCATTTATCTGCAGTTTTGCTTTCCAAGGTTCCAGTTATCCATATTCAGCTGTGGTCCAAAACTATTAAATGGAAAATTCCAAAAATAAACCCTTCATAAGTTTTACATTGCGTGCTATTCTGAGTAGCATGATGAAATCTCTTGCTGTGCCCACTCTTTCCTGCCCAGGACATGAATCATCCCTTTGTCTAGTGTATCATGGTACATATACAACCCTCCTATTACTACATAGAAAAAACCCATAATTTATATAGAGTTCAATATTATATACTCGGTTTTCAGACATCTTCTGGGGGTTTTGGATTGTTTCTCCCGTGGATAAGGAAGGGCTACTGTATACTCTTCTAAATTATTATTATTGTCCAAAGTAGTGACTTTGATTTTTATTTTTCTAAATTAGTATAATGTCTATATAGGTTATAGTAACATACCACATTTATTTTTCTACTCTGTTAAGTGGTAATACCTGCTCAGCAAGGGTATTCTTTTTATATTTTATGATTCTGCTACTCACACTTTAGTTGTAATGTATATTTGTTTGTGTTACATTTTCATTTTAGCAACTGCAGTAGCAAGATGTATCAATATGACACTAGTAAAATAAATGAAATCATCTTTCAAATGACTCAGTTTGTGAAAGTCCTAACAAATAAAATGAACCAATGTGTTCCTTTGTGGAACCTATCCTTTGATAAAATGGTTGCTTTAGGCTTTAATATAAATATATAAATACTTTTAAAATGAAGAGAATTGATAATCATTTTTGAAAGGGCTTTTCCTTTATATTTTAAATATTGTTTTACTTTGCTTATATTTTCCTCTGTTTACTCCTGAATTTTTATCATGCATTTGTTATCAATTGTAGTTTTTACTGAAAATACTCTTGGAAAAAAGGATTTCAATTCTATTTTATCTGGTCTCTAACACATGAGGTCAGTCTTTATCCAAGAAAGATATTATGAGACATTGCTTTCATTCTTTTTTATGCTTTCAAATTCATTCACACTATTGTGTGACAGAAATTGTATTTGAGGATCAGTGTGACTCTATTCAGTCTTATGGGTTATACATAAAGTGTGATATTGAACATGGATGGGGTCCCATTTCAAAATCAACAGAACAGACCGCCCAAATTAGAGAAACCAAATTTGGAGTGTAATGAGAATAAATTAATAATTTAATTTAATGAGGGTATATACCACTGAGGAAAAAAAGCAGATGTCATTTTTTAATTCAAAGTAAACATACTGAGAATTACGGAATTAAATAGAACTCAACTAATTTTAAAAGCATACTTAATTGATTAAAAATATTGACAGTGATATTCAGTCAATGGTTTTATGCATTTATAAAATACTTAACTTTGTTTTGTTTTTAATTAATTATCTTGCTTAAGCATTATTTTCACTGCACCTGGGCAGGTCTTGTCAGCCACAGGGAAGTGCCTGTGTGGTACATATTATTTATTCATTCACATACGTACTTCAACACAATACACACCCACACTATGCCAATTGTCTATCATAGGGATTCCCAAGAATCAGGTTTTTCTTTATGATTTTGCTTAACATTGTGTAATATTTATAATGGTGATCTAGAAGATTCTGAAGGGGCTCCTGTATACCAAGGGAAAGGAAATTATGTTGTACTTTTATTGCAGGCACATTCTTTGAAAATAGGAAATTCATTCCCATAGTAACTCTCTATTAGTTAGAAGTTATTTATGAGACAGTAGAGTGTTCTAAAATTTTAGCTTAGAATCAGAATTTTGACCTCCATATTATTACTCATTATTTTCGATAATAATTTTTGGATTATAGTTTGGTTCTGAACTCCCTCTTCTGTAGACACACTCACTCAATAACAGAGTCCAGTAGAGTCCAATAGAGTACATTGACTAAAGGCAATCAAGCTCCTTATATGTTTGCCCTCCCACCCAGAGGTATTACAGGCATTTACACAAAAGGTGTTGATCGCAGTGTATTTACAAAACCTTCAGGAGCATAGCTGCTTCCCCAACTGTAGACTTGTGTTCAATTGATTGTATCCTAGTGGGATGATTGGCCATCAACGTTGTTTTTTTCCCCAAGAAAAAGCTTCCCACTGGAGCTTTCTCTGTTGGTCACCAAAGGAAAATGCTTGGTTATTGTGTTTTATCAGAAGGACTTTTCAACATGCAATTGACTATCAATCTTGAATCTTTAAGAGTGAAACAATACCCCTGTGCCTGACAAAGCAGCTCAAGTTAGAACTTTTACAGCTTTCATCTGGCTTAAAGAAGAAAACAAACCTGGTCAGCACCATGGGTTTCTCAGGCCAGGTATAGGAATACTCTGGCAATTACTCTTGCTTCTGAGTTATTATAAAGAACTCCCATTAGATTGACTCCACTTCTTTTCTTTATTGGAAACCTGTGCCCCCTCCCTCCTTCTTTCCTTTTGCTTCATGCTGATCCTAGGCCTCTTAACCCTCGGAACCTTTCTTCTCTTTAAGCCTGCTCTTCTATATCTGTATTTTATGAGGGGCTTTCATTTGGCAGGCTGTATATAGTGGAAGACAGGAAGACCAAAGGGAGGGAAGAGCAATGATATTTCCCTCCCTCCCTCTTTGTCTCAGGTAGCATTTCTGGGAATAGCTCAGCTGTCTCCTCCATGGCTCCAGCACTGGATCTTCTTAGCTTCACCTTGCATCAGCTCACTGTGGCCTGTGGGTACCCTGACTCTTCTTTTTGTCTCTTCAGCTTTGGAATACTGGTGGTTTCCTGCTGTTGCTAAATCTCTGGCTTACACTACCATGTCCAGTTTGTCTTCTCAGCTTCTTTGTCACAAGAAGAACCAATTCCCTTAATGAAATTCCCTTCATTCAATTTTATTTTATTCTTATAGTGGTTTTTCTTTTCCTGGTTTGACCCTTACTGATACATCTTCCTTTCTGTCATTCTGAGCTTTTTACACGAGAACACATTTAAGACAGTAGAACTGGTATTTATTTCATTTCAGAGAGTGTTATAGCAATTGGGATCAAAGTACAAAGCAGAGAATTGGACATAATATAAGATTTAAATTAGACCTGACCCTTCCTTAGACTACCGCTAGCTATACTGCTTTCCTGCATCCACACAAGATGTAACTCGACAAGTAAGGGCAGCCAGTTCCATGATGATTAAGAATAATAAAGCTGCAAGGTCATGGTGAGTCCCAAGAACAGGATGGAGGGTTAGCTGCTTAATTATAGAACGATACTTTTCACACATACTCCTAGCAAGAAAAAATTGAGATGTTTTCTCAATGCTATAATCTATATTGTCAATCCTCAGAGGCAAATGTAAAGAAAATTATTTGACTAAGGAAGAAGTTAACTGTTGTGAACTAGTTATTTGAGTTATTGGTTATTGGTTTCTAGTTATTTGAAGTTATATATTGGATGGTTTTAATTGACAATTAAAAATAAAATGTGTTGTCATGTCAATACTTCTGTAATATTAAGGTAAATTGTAAATTGACATTTAAAGTTTTACCTTAGATGTACACTAGATGTTGTCATTTAAAATTTCAATTGGTTGAAGCTTTTGAACTCATAGGTGTTCAAAACTTATTGAGAGAACAGTATTATAGATGGATGGTTCTTTGAATCAGAAAGTAGTGCTTTAGTATATAAATCAAAGCTATAAATTTTGTTTCTCATTTTGGAAAAATGTATATTATCTACTTTAATGATAATATAATTTCCTGTTCTGTGTTATTTAATATCAAGGAAAACTCCTTGATGAAGACCTTCTTTCTGATTACCATTGCTTAACTGATGGCTGGTTTACTGTCTATATGCTTTATCACAGTCATTAACCTAGAATTTTAGCTCATTCACTTCCAGCTCTTAACATTGAGTGTGATTAGTTAGGAACTAAAACTTATTAATTCCAAATTTAAATACTTTGTAAACCAAATGCTGTTCCTTCTTGAAACTGTTTTGTAGAACTAAGTAAAACAAATGAGATCTGATGCAGTTTCTGGAGTGTTATTGACTTGGACTTTGAGTAAGGATCTTTACATGCCCCTTTAAAAGTATGACTCTTCTAAGATTTTTTTTCACCTGGGAAGTGTTCATTCCTTCACTGCCTATCACAAGTGACTGGGGAACTTTGGTAAAAACTATAACTAATTAAATCAAATATAATGCCAAAGATCGTGGAAGAAGTTCTATTTTTTGCAGATCTACTTTGCGATTTCTTTTAGGACCAAATTCTATGACTCCTTTCTCACTAGTGTGGGTGATCTGACTGCTTCATTTTTAGATTGTTTATATTAGACTTATGGCTCTCTTTGGGGAATTTAGGGCAGGGATAAGGCAGAGAATTATGTATGCATTTTGGAATGTTTCTTCTCATAAAAATGGCTTCAAGATGGGAAGGAGAAAAAGCTGCTGCGGTATGCTTAGAGTATCTGGTTTCTTCTAGGGTGATTTAGGGTGCTCTAGACCTTTGCAGTAAACCCCAGAGAGAAACTGTAGTGACCTGTTGACAGGGACCTCATGGTGTTTCTCCACATATTAGGGAATCTTTTTATGGTAGTATAGAAGGCCCAGAGCTTATAGGTGGCCCAGCTGGTTGTTATAATCCTGTGCACAACACCTTTTTGGCTCAAAGGATAGAAGCTTCTGATACACTCTTTGAAACGATGTCTAGTCATAGAATAGGAAGATTAATTTCCAAAATTAAGATATAGGCACTTTTTACTCTGAGCTTTGGCTTTAAGCTGAGACCCATATATGATAATGTAAAACTGAGAGATTTTTGATGGGAAGTCCCGTTTGCTTATTCTAAACCAGGAAGGAAAGAAAAATGAAGACATTTTAGAGAATAGGTGCAACATTTCTGTAACATTTTTAGAATGCCAGAGAATGGATTTAAAAATTATTAATGTTATTCCTTTGTTTTTCATCTGAATACATTTAGAAATAAAAAGTGAAATGGTTTGACTTTTGCTTTAATAGACAGCATAAGATCAAGAGGCCAATGTACAGGTCACTTGGCTTGGATATGATAAGCTTTTGTCTTGGGCTAATGGCATTTTAGTTATTTCACTGTTTTAAAAAATAAGTTGTAAAACTTTCATTTGGAATATATTTCCAAAACTTTTGACCCTTTGAAGTGTGATACATGCGTGCAAGTGACTGAAATTGGTTCCAAATTTCGTGAACTGTTTCTTTTTTTGTAGATTGCTGAACTTGGTATGAGGAAATGAAAGAAGTACACAACCATTCCAATTAGTTGAAGCAGCCTCTCCTTGCTTGCATTCACATTTGACTTAATTTACCCTTAATTTATTTAAGCTTTGATTTTTTTCTTACTTAAGTGGAACAGTATGAATATTTTATTTCTTAATTGAAGAGAAATTCTGGTTCTTAGCTCCTGCTGGGTGAAAAAGTGACAAGGCTGCTTACTGCTGCTAACTTTAAGTGCTGTTTGTAGTTCTTTGTGAGCTCTAGAAATCCTATATGGAGAAAAGAAAGGGATTTGGTGGAAAGAAAAATCCTAGAAAAAAGTCAATTAGAGACTGTGCTGCCTGCCAGAGTGAAAGAGGAAGAGCAGAGCATCCATTCTGAGTTGGTATACTAAGGAGCAGAAATCCAATTAACAAATTCACATTTCTGCAGCAGAAGACAGTGATTAAAATTTTGGTGAATTACTCAAAATTCCTGCCACATATACTTCAAAACTCTGACAACTTACAGAGGCTTTAAAAAAAGTGTTCTGCATTTGAAGAACAAATATGTAAATAGAGAACTCATTATGATTTTTGTTCTGAGATGACCTTTAATTGTATGGAATGAGAATGTTGCTTTTTATTATTTAATATTTACATATTATTTAAGTTTATGTTCAAATAGAACACTTTTTAAAAGCATGTAACATCAGGGCTGCAGGTCCAACATTTGATGTAGTTAAAAGAATGGAGCCCTGAGTTCTGGAAACTTAAATGAATAAAATTGTCTCTAAAGTTTTGACCCTGATTTCAAATTTAGTCATTCAGTAATAAGCATTTAATAAATGTGTTTGTGCCTAGCACTGTGTTATGTGCTGGTAACACACAGATGACTAAGATGGGGTCCTGACCTGCAGTAGCTTGCTTTTGACTCTAGTTGGAGGAACATACACTTAATTAAACCAAATTATTAAAAAATGAGCAACATCAGTGGTCGTACAGAGGTCAGAATTTCATCCTCTGAATGTGGGCGTCCCAGGAGGCTTTAACAGAGGATGTTCACTGGGGCTTTGAAGGCTAAATTATGCTTTGATAGGCTAAAGAAATGAATCGGGCTAAAGAAATGAATCCAGCCTTATAACTGCCCAGGTGGCTTTTGGGGACACTGTTGCTGTTAATGTAATGTTTATAGAGTTGGGCTAGATTTTATGCACTATATTTTATTGCTGTGTGTATGTCTGCATATTAATTTAATACAGTAATTAGTAATTTATTTTTTCATTCACTGTAAATTGTAAGACTACTGTTTATACCTAGCTAACAATAAATTCAACATTTTTATATAACCAATACAATTATATATTACATTTAGAAGTGTAAATGCCATTTATATGTTGGCAACTCCTAAGTTTATTTGATATCTCTCCTTGGATATCTAGGCATCTAAGACAGCATATTCAAAACAAAACTCTTTCTTACCTGCCCCCAAACTATCTTGGATAGTTTCAACAATAACCTTCTAGTTGCTCAAACCAAAAACCTTGGAATCATCCTTGACTCCTCTTTTTCTCTCCAGCCCCCTAACCCATTTGGCAAAATATTATATTGATTCTACTTTCAAATATTGTGTATCCAGGTTCTGATCATTTCATATCATCTCCAACTGCTGTCATTGTGTTCCAAGTCACTGATATCTCTTGGCTAGATTAATTTGTTATAGCCTTTCTTTGCTTCCACCTTTGCTTCTATGTTCTAGACTCAACACAAAAGCTGGAATGATCATTTAAAAATGTAAGATAGATCATGGGACATGATTTGGACCAGATTTGGACCAGTTTAGGCAGTAAGATTAGATGTCAAATTTTTACAATGAGAGATTCATCGTGAGCAGCACAGGCTAGGAAAAGGCTGGTCGGGGAGGAGGAAGGGAACGGGGAAGGGAAGATGAAGGAGATGAAGAAGTCAAGTCAAAGAGGGCACTCCCAAGTAGTTGTAACAGGAGGGAAAGGTTGTGCCCTGGTCCCTTGACATCAGTCTTGTTTAAAACTCTCCAGTGGCTCCCAAATTACTGAGAACAAAAGCTAAAATCCTTATAGGGCCTAAAAGGCCCTATGCAGTCTTCCCTTCCTCACTCACCTCTTTGACCATGATAGTCTCCTCATGGTCTTCCATTCACTCTGATCCAGCACCAGTGGCTTCTTACTAATCTTCCAAAATGTTCAGGCCAGTTTCCCTCTCAGGACCTTTGCACTGCATTAACTCTTGCCCCAGACATCAACATGGTTTAATTTGCCCTTTACCTCCTTTAAAACCTTGCTCACATATCATCTTTTCAATGAGATAACCTTTGACTGCCTATTTAAAATTAAACCTATCTTCCTTCTCTCTCTTCTCCACCCACCTTGCCTTGCTTTATTTTTCTGTATAGTACTTAACAACTTTCAACACACTAAACAATTTGTTTACTTATTGCCCCCTCCCCCTAACTAGGAACATAAGTACCCTATGAACAGGGATTTTTGTTTGTTTTGTTCCCTGTTATATTTTTAGCAGCTGGAATAGTTCCTGGTACATAGTAGGTGCCCAATCAATAGTTATTGACTACATAAATAATACCATCTGCATTCTTTTTTTGAGTGATTAAAGAGACTGAGCTGTACAAATTACTTTTGCACTTTCAGTAATTGGGTTTAAATATCAATTGTTCTGCACTAGAGAAGTGACTTGCCCTGTCCCAAGGCAGTTAAATCAGAATCTCTAAGGATGGGGCC
Source organism: Microcebus murinus (assembly GCF_040939455.1). NCBI lineage: Eukaryota > Metazoa > Chordata > Mammalia > Primates > Cheirogaleidae > Microcebus > Microcebus murinus. The sequence goes on along the minus strand of NC_134114.1, from coordinate 81,105,601 downwards.
TGGCCATTAGTATTTCCTTTTAAAGTTCCCCGTGATCCTAACATGTAGCCAAGGTTAGAGCCAGAGGTAAGGAAACATTTAAATGAGTGTGAATGATTGAACAAAGAGGCACATCAACTACTGCATCAGAGTCTCAGATTTGGACCAGTTTAGGCAGTAAGATTAGATGTCAAATGTTTACAATGAGAGATTCATCCTGAGCAGCACAGGCTAGGAAAAGGCTGGTCGGGGAGGAGGAAGGTAACGGGGAAGGGAAGATGAAGGAGATGAAGAAGTCAGAGGGCACTCCCAAGTAGTTGTAACAGGAGGGAAAGGTTGTGCCCTGGTCCCTTGACAGCTGTTGCCAGTTAATGATTCCCCATTTAAAGGGTATAGATATGTTGAGAACTGCCTACTTAATAATTTGCATTAAGGTAGGTATATTTCTAAGACTTTATTTTTTCCTTCTTTGTAAAGTAGTCAAGGAGGCTTTGTGGAAAATATGAGATTTGAACCAGTCAGTTGAATAAGTGGAAGGGAGAGGAGAAGGAGACACTTCTAAGTTACTGAGTAAAAGGAGTGAAGTGAGAACAGTTTTAAAATAATGAGCACAGTTCACGGAGCACAGTGAGAACAACTTCCCAACATCTGGGAAAGGAGATTCAAGTTAGCTTAACAGATTTCAGGGAATGGTAAGGATGGCAGTGAAGGGCCTTGATTTGGAAGCTCTAGGTTTCCTCTTTGCTGCAGCAATATTTCTGTTTCCTAAAAACTTTGGAGAGGATGGGAGATATGATTCAAGTTGTTTAAGGAAGATTAATCTGGCTCGTGCTGTGGCAAGAAGGAGTTAGAAGGGACATCTCTGAGAAGCAGGACAGTAAAGTATACTAGAAAACGAAACAGAATGTGCATAAAGTAGAGAAAGATGTCAGGTATAGTAGGTGAATGGTAGAACTAAGCAGGCCTTGGATTTGAAAATAATGCAGAGACGAAGCCCAGTGTGATTAACAAGGCAATGGGTGAAAGGGAATACATAGAGAAGGTACCTGAGAACTGACATGATAGCTACTGTGGATTCTAAGACCCTGGAAGTCCTGTTTTCATGGATGATATTAACATTTTTTATTGTCTCTGCCAAGCTTTAAGGCAATTTAAAAGAGATTTTCAATTCCACCCTGATGTTCTCAGTTCTATGAGATGCTGGGAAGGACTTCCTAAATGTGGCTTATTTAGCTTTTTATTGCCATTTTTATACTTGAGTGCCAGCCTTAACCAAACTGAGGTTCAAGCCTCTAGTTGATGGTAGAAGGGATGTTATTTCTTCCCTCCCTTATCCAACCATGTTCTTCTCTAAGTGTAGATATCAGACCCTGTCAAGGTGTGGAAGTCTTCCTACACATGTGGACAGAAATTCTCTATGCCCCTTTTCTTTCCATTCCCAGCAGTCTTCATTTCTTTACTTTTTCCCCCCTATATTTATGCTATACAATCTATGCTACAACCCTCTTCCCTTTCTCCTTCAGTTTCTTCCCTTGTCCTTAATAGGCAGCTCTCCCCAATTTTCTTATAACTGACTTTCTCTGACCTTTCTATCTTCCTCTGCCTCTGGGTTCTCCCTTGGTCTCCATCTTGATTGTCTGACAAGTGTTTGGCAAGTGAGTGTGGTGCTGATCTAGAGCCCCAGTAGCTCCTTCATCAGCAAGGCTTGTCTTAACCCTTGACTTAGCTCTTTAAAGATTACAACTGATTGCTTAGAAAGCTGGTCCCAATAAAGCCAATATCTGCAGTGCTGGCAAGAAGAATTTATATACTAATTGACATTTCCACATATTTAATTATACAGAAGTTTTTGTTCTTTCCAAAAATTATCACTTCCCACTGGTCTCACATAAATTATCCCCCGTAGACTGAAATGGTGGAAGATCCACACTGCCATGAGTCTTCTTTCGTTGGTTCATTCACTGTAGTCAGCCTGTATAATTGAGGGTTTTATTTCATTTTTACTTTTCTAGGGTCTTAAGGAAATTTGGAAGCCATTTGAGGTATTTTTATAACCCTCCAAGCCTGTGTTTCCTAGGTAACATTTTAGTATCTCATTTTATATTTAAGAATATACATGGCCATACCAATCATTGGCTAATTTTAGTCTTTAACATGAATTAGATAGAAATCATAGTTTTACTAATAAAAGCAGTACTAAACTGAAAGGTGATTACCTATAGTCTACATTCTGATTTGGGTATTTTAAAAAAATACTCTACTAAATGTTTGACAATTGGAATGAAGCATTTAGATCTTGGTTGTAAGGCTTTGCTTATTCAAATCCTCTGTGATTTGTATAACCCAAGACTACCAGTGAATTATAAGGAAAGTAAGTTTAATTAAAATGTCAGTTTGCTAAATGTAATTATCTGTTTCAGACTATGAAAGATTACTTTAGGTAGTGTTTTATGAAACACTGGAGGGCACTATAATGAAATTCTCATAGCAGGGGAAGGAATGTGATGAATTTGACAGAGCTGTTTCTGGAGTTTTGAATAAAAATGCCACATCCCATGGAGGCTCTAGGTCTGTTTCTTGTAATGATGCTGGTTACTGGGAATTATTTTCCTGAGACTGCCTTTGCATACTGTCATATTTCGAGTTGGCCAAAATGGTCATAGAGAAGCCATGTGAACATAGTTAGTGGCTGTCAGCTCATGAAAAAATGAGAGTAAAATACACTTCAAGTTCTCAATAGAATCCTGGAGTGTGAGAGCCAATGTAAAACTGTTTCCTCTTGGATGCATTTGTGCTCAATTGGAAGAGTAAGAAATGTTCAACTTCTGGACAGTAAATACAGGACAGAAACAGTCACAAGTGGCTTAGTTTCATCATCTGGTCCACCTTACACTGAAGAGTGGGCCTGCATGTAGAGTTACAAAAACTTCAAGAGTCAACTAGAATTAGAATTTTGTCACATACAGATAGTAACTGGAATTATTACTTCTTCCTGTAGATTAGTTCTAGAAGGAAAATCTTTGGATTTTCCCGTGTCTGCAAAATAGTTTTAGGTTTGCTAGCATCTCTGTCTTCATTATTTGCACTTTAATAAGTTAGTCCAACCTCTTTGATACTTAGTTATCTTTCCTAATATGAGGGACTGAACTGGCACAAGAAACTTTAAATTTTCTTCTCTACAGAATTTTTATTGTATGCTCTCACCATCTTCTAGTTGATGAAGCAATGTTTTTTTATCATGGTAAAATACACTTAATGTAGAATTTACCATTTTAACTATTTTTAAGTGTACAGTTCAGTGGCATTAAGCACATTCACACTGTTGTGGTGAAGAGATACTTTACAATGAAGGAAGCTAAGAGATATGTAAGAATTCAAATAGAAACTCTATGTCAGAAGCTCTGCTATACCCCAGAATATGCTTGTATAGGAGATATTTATGTGACTGCATAAAACCTTTATAATTTTTGCATCTTCCTAGAGACTATAATAAAGAGTAATTGGGAAAATAAAATGATGCTATATGTGTATTATGCATGGCTATATACAACAGTTCACATATGCATATGATTATAGACAGCAAAATTAATCCTTACCATTTATACATTTAATAGTCATGCATCAAAGTATTTTCAAGAAGCCCTTTGGGTCCACTTAGGGTATTTATTTTTGATTTTGTTGTGGTACCAGCATAGGACTGTTATCAGCTCATGAGCCTAGCAAACCACCCAGTATCTGCAGCTCAAAGGGGCTGTTTGAGTCTTTACATATTAAAGGAACAGCACATCTCCAATAGTGATAAAAACTTTTTGGGTATAGGGATCAAAAATGTCCTGTAAAGAAAGCTAGCTGTAAAGATAATCTGGTTTAAAAAATGATGATTTTTTAGATAGAAAATGGAAGTGTGGGAAACATCAGTAAAAGGAGTATCAAATTTAACAGTGACTCGGGTCTTTGACATGTATAGGTTCAACTTTGCTCTATCAAGGATAAGAAAACTTGACCAGTGAAAAAACCATTTTGGCCACTTCTCTAGCCCCAGAGCAAAATCTCATGGAAAAATAAAACTTTAGGGAAAATAAAAAGACAGCTAACTTGTGGTACTAAGATATATATGGAAGCGTGTGACTATTGACAAAGTATGAATAGAGTAAAAGCCAGCGGCTATGCAAACATTTCCCGGAAGCATTTCCTTTAAACCCATCTTCCCACAAGTAAGGGTGGTTTTAAAAAATTTAACAATACCTCCCCACCTTTCTCTGTGCCTCTGTCTCTCTCGCCTAATATGAAGCTAACAAGAGTGGCCATGTGAGAACTGCCTGTCTTCCAGGAATTACTTCCTTGGTAAATAAAGGTAAACCTAGAGGAGAAGGCAGAATGGACCGAGCATCTCTGTGCTTTTGTGGGCATATGCACCTTATGAGGGGCAGTGAGCCTCAGTCCTGAAAGTGGCCAGTGATATTCTCTTTGTTAAGTGAAGCCTGGCTTCTCTTCAAAGGTGTCCCCTGCAGCCCTCCTGTATTAGTTTTCTTTCTTTTTTTTTTTATTTCAGCATATTATGGGTATACAAATGTTTACCTTACATATATTGCCTTTGCCCCACCTGAGTCAGAGCTTCAAGCATGTCCATTCCCCTGACAGTGCGCACCACACCTGTTAAGTGTGAATCTACCCATCCCCTCCTCCCCCCCACCTGCCCAACACCTGGTGAATGTTACTAATATATGGGCACACAAGTGTTGGTCAGTTAAGTCAATCAATACCAATGTGATAGTGAGTACTTATGGTGCTTGTTTTTCCATTTTTGTGATACTTCACTTAGTAGAATGGGCTCCAGCTCTATCCAGGACAATACAAGAGGTGCTATATCACCATTATTTTCTGTGGCTGAGTAGAACTCCATGGTATACATATACCACATTTTATTAATCCACTCATGTATTAATGGGCACTTGGGTTATTTCCACATCTTTGCAATTGTAAACTGTGCTGCTATAAACATTTGAGTGCAGATGTCTTTTTTATAGAATATCTTTTTTTTCTTTGGGTTGATGCCCAGTAATGTGATTGCTGGATCAAATAGTAGATCTACTTGTATCTCTTTGAGGTATCTCTATATTGCTTTCCACAGAGGTTGTACTATTTTCAGTCCCACCAGCAGTGTAGGAGTGTTCCTATCTCTCTGCATCCCTGTCAACATTTATTGTTTGGGGCCCTTTTGATAAAGGCCATTCTCACTGCAGTTAAGTTATATCTCATTGTGGTTTTGATTTGCATTTCCCTGATGATCAGAAATGTTGAGCATTTTTTTATATGTTTGTTAGCTGTTAGTCTATCTTCTTTTGAAAAGTTTCTGTTCATGTCCTTTGCCTACTTTTTGATAGGGTTGTTTGATTTTTTCTTGCTGATTTTCCTGTGTTCTATGTAGATTCTAGGTATTAGCCCTTTATTCGTTGTGTAACATGCGAATATTTTCTCTCATTCTGTAGGTTGTCTGTTTGCTCTCTTGATAGTTTCCTTGGCTGTGCAGAAGCTTTTTAATTTGATCAGGTCCCATTTATTTATTTTTGTTGCTGTGATTGCCTTTGAGGTCTTCTTCATAAATTCTTTTCCTAGGCTATAAGAGTTTTTCCAACATTTTCTTTTAGAATTCTTAATAGTTTCATGCCTTAGGTTTAAGTCTGTCATCCACCGTGAGTTGAATTTTGTGAGAGGTGATAGGTGTGGATCCTGTTTCAGTCTTCTACATGTGGCTATCCAACCCTGCAGCCCTCCTATATTAGTTTTCTATTGGTATGCAATAAATTACCACAAATTTAGCAGCATAAAATGATGTACATTTATCATCTCACTATTTCCATAGGTCAGGAGTCTGGACATAACGTAGCTGTGCCCTCTGCCTAGAATCTCACAGGCAGTCAAGGTCTCAACTAGGGATGTTTTCTTTCTAGAGCTCAGTTCCTCTTTTAAGCTCATGTAGTTGTTGGGAAAAATTTTGTTCCTTGTGGTTAAAGGACTAAAGTCCCCATTTTCTTGCTGATCTTAGTTTCTAGAGGCCTCTCATAGTCCTTCTCACAACATGGCCACTTCTTCAAGGCCAGCAGGGGGATCTCTCTGACCTCTAGATCCTTTTTAAGAGCTCAACTGATTAGGTCAGGCCCACCCAGGATTCTTTCGATTTTGATTCATTCAATGACAGCTGGTGAGGGACCATGATTCCTGCTACAAAATCCCTTTACCTTTGCTTCATAATGAGGATATCCTACTCTACTCATATGTCTCGCCACAATCAAGGGGTAGGTGTTATAGTAGGGTATGGATTATTGGGGTTGTCTTAGAATCTGCCCACCCCACCTATTTATTTTCTCACTGTGTTTCTCAGGAGTAGAAGGTGAGGCCAGGATCCTCTGTGCTCTGCATGGCTGCTTCCAGACCATTAGTTTCCTACCTCTTTTAAAAAATAATAACAACAAATACAATTAACAAACAAAACACTGAGACTTTGAGACTTGTGCTATTTGGCTTTTCTTCTGTGTCTTTTTTCTTTTCTTTTTTTTTTTTCTTTTTTGCCATCTTACTCCATACTCCTCATGTCTCCTGTTCATAAAAGGCATTGGCACTGGACTCATGGCCTTCCACTTTACCCCAAGTCCAGCCATGACTGTGGATGACATCAATTCCTGTGGCCACCACATGGAGATAGGTCAGGTATTAGGAGGGAAGAAAACATAGCAAGGAGCACAGGCATAAGCCCTTTGATTCCATAGGTGAATTTTAGTGAGGTCAGAAGGATTATAGAAACTTATTTTGCTATTGTTTTTATTTTCCATATAGTTCCTTCTTTTTTTGTCTCTTTAGATACTTAAAAAAAAATTAGCTATAGTGAGAGTTAAGACATAGGGATCAGGAGCTATGTTTGGGGTAGAACATGAGAGCCCAAACAGCTCACATTTGGTCCCTGGGCTTGGTGTTGGCTATTATTATTAGAGTAAGGAGACCTTTAAGGAAGGAGAAACTGAAGGAGTCTATCCAAGTTCTGACTGGTCAGTTGCCTGGAGCTGCTGAGACAGCCAGAATGGTCTGTTTTATTTTAGCAAGATTGAGTTTCTTCCCTTATGCTATGCCTTGGTTGCCAAGTACCAATTATATGCTGATGTTAGTAAAGCCCTTAGCCTATGGTGACTTAAATAGGAACTTTGTCAGAACTCATTTGTTGTTACCTCCATTCTGAAGAGTCATTTTCCTGAGTCCCACACTGGACTGGATGTGACTTTCTTGCACATCTGGCTTGATAAGCCAATTGCAGCAAAGGTTTCCTGAAGCTCTCTCTTTACCAATGCTTAGAAGACTATGTCACAGAAGTTTGCTGTGTCAATTCAAAAGGCCCACTGGTGTGGACTTTTTTGTATTTTATGTCTCTTAGTTCTCTCTGTTTCTCTCCACAGTTCTTCAGCATACTTCAGAGAGCAATGAATAGTGACTCTGTATGAACTCTTTCTCTGTGTAGTTTATCCCTTTGTGAGCTGAGGGGGAAAGAGGGTGGTGTGAATACTGCCTGGCTGACTTGCCTTCCACCCCTCCAAAAACCATTCTCTAGAGCTGTGCCACCCGTCACGTGCAGACATAATATTAAATGTAAATGAATTACAATTCAATAAAATTAAAAATTCATATCCTCTGTCACACTAGTCACATATTAAGTGCTCAGTAGCTGCATGTGGTTACCATACTGGACAGCAGAAATATAGAACATTTTCAGTGGAGATTCATGTGTCGGCCCTCTACTTGGGTTTAAACTAAACTGATGGTCAGGTAGAATTTAGCTGTTTCATTTCTCTGAGGCATTTAGTAGTTGGGTTATACCTGCAAGTCTACTTCCTGCTGGGATAGATAACCTGCCCCCTTTACGGTAGGATTTGACAGTAGCCTAGAGAAGACAAGCCAGTCCTGGGAGAGCTTCTTCAGGGTTCTGGAAATGCCAGGTACTAGTTTTCTATTGCTGCTGTAATAAATTCCTGCCCATTTAGCAGTTTAAAACAGCACAAATTTATTATCTCACTATTCTGTAATTTAGAAGTCCAACCAACATGAGTCTCTCAGCAAGCTAAACTCAAAGTGTAACCTGGATTGTGTTCCTTTCTGAAAGCTTGAGGAGGGAATATAGTCTATTATTCCTTCAGGTTTTTGACAAAATTAAGTTCCTTAAGGTTGTAGGACTGAGGTCCCTATTTTTTACTGGCTATCAGCTAAAGGCTGTTCCCAACTCTACAGTCTCCCATATTCCTTGGCTCCTGACCCCTTTCTTCATATTCAAAGCTAGTATAGATGGATTGAACCCCTTTCATAGTTCACATGTCTTCTGTATCTTCCATCACATCTCCCTGACTTTAGTTGGGTAAGATTCTCTGCTTATGAGATGCTCATGTGATTAGATGGGGCCTACTCAGATAATCTGAGATAATCTCTCCATCTCAAGATCCATAACTTTAATCATAGTTGCTAATTCTTTTTTGCCTTGTAAGGTAACATATTAGGGCATAGACATCTTTGGTGGGAGGGATGTGTGGTCTGCCACATGCCTCCAGATTAATTCTTTATTATTAAATAAAAATACCTTAATATTTGAAAATGTAGCTTATTGGAAGCAGATAATTAAAATCCTACCATTAGATATACCATTAATCGTATAATTAAGATATACCATTTATATAAATGGTATCATTAATTTACTTTGGAGATTAAACATCCAAAGAAGACAAGAAACTTAAAGAAAGGAGTAGAGAAAAATGAAGAAATGGAGAAAGTGGTACCTGGAAAAATCTTTGCTTCTTAAACATTTTATATTATTTCATGGTGAAACATATACCCATAATAGTACAATTTGGAGTACATTGATTAAATACCACTAAAGTATCTCTGAAGTAGCCATTTACTCCTATTTTACTCTTTAAAAGTGAGAAAACAAAGAAATACCATTATAATTATGAAAAGAATATCTGAAGTTGAATAATGTTAGAGTAATCTTATCAAATTATATATACTTAATGTTATATATTCAGTAGCTTCCCCACCTACTGGACAGTAGATTGCTAATTTCTGATTTTTATGATGCTGCAATAAAATCCATTTTATTTTAATGTTGCCATTCATACATTCATAGATTTCTATACTCATTTTTAATGTAGTATGTAAAATATTAAATAAATAACAGGTTTAATTAAAAGATTCTATAATAGACTTATCTATTTTAAATATTTTACAGTGATACTCTATTTGTAATAAACTATAATTTTTGAGAGTAAATGTAACATTTACCTTTTTCATCTTTCATTTTATCTCATTAGCTAAGAAACCTTTCCAGCTTAGACCTACGTCATATCACTGAACTGGATAATGAAACCGTGATGGAAATTGTCAAGAGGTGCAAGAATCTTAGCTCTCTCAATCTCTGTCTGAACTGGATCATAAATGACAGGTAACCACTATATAACATCTTAAAAACATTTTTCCAAAGGAAAACATATAGCAAATACTGATTATCATTTTAACAAGGCATGCCAACTTTATGTAAAATTGAATATGTCTATGCCTTTTCAAATTGTTATGTTTAGGTTTTGAAAACCTTCTAGATCTATACTTTTAATGCATCCATTGCTTATAAGGGCAGCAAAGTTTTTAGGTGCTTTGTTATAGAACAGTAGTCTGTTGGAGTTTTTTATTTGTTATACATCTAAGATACATTGTTTCTTTATCATTTTAATATTTTTACAACTTTTATGGTTGGCTTTACTGTTCATTTTTCAGGGAAAATGATTCTCAGAAACTGTCTAAAACATTGTGCTTTTAGACCCTTTCTTAAGGATGACATTTTTTTTCAGAGATGTCTCACTATGTTGCCCAGGCTGGCCTCAAACTCCTGGGCAAAGCTATCCTCTACCTCAGGCTCCCAAGTAGCTGAAACTACAGTCACTCACCACTATGCCTGGCTAAGGATGACATTATATTCTCTGTATATATAGATATAATTTATTTTAAAAACAGAAGTCATATGTATAGTGTAAAATATATATAATGGGAAATATTTTCTTATAAATAATGATAAACCTACTTTTCTTTGAAATATTTCATGAAGGAAGAAAAAATATTTTCATAAAAGATATAGGAATACCCTTGAAAGTAGACTTTTATTATGAAAACAACTGCACAGTAGCACTAGCACTACTGATTCAGTAGGTTTGTAAATATAGGTATGAGAGAGGATCTTTTGATCATAGCTTATCAAGTATTATTTTTTTTAAACTATAGGCCACTAAAAATATTTTGTTTTAAAAATAGAAAGTACTATTTCTTCTAAAATTAGAACCTATTTAGATTATTCTTTTAAATATTCTTTTAAAAATAGGAGAAATAATTTAAGCTTGTGTCAGATAATGCTTTAAATTCAAGATGTCCCCTTCTTTTGATTTCCTTTTATACTTTAATATGAAAATCATGTAGACTCCATTTTCTCCAATTATGGTAAATTCTAGTGACATTTTCTTAAGTTACCCTGAATTACTCTTTAAATTATGTGACAGGCTTCATGTGACTTAAAGTGAAATTTCTCTTGAAAAATTTACTCTTCTTAAATAAGTATGTGATCATCATTTATAAGAGGTGTCTATTGTTTTTGAGTAATATTTGCTGTATGAAGTGTATCAAAATCTAAAGAAAATTGAATTATACAAATTTAAAAAGTAAAATTCTCTATAATCAATATTCTATATAGGAAGTTATATATCAATGTAAAATAATCTTTAAAAAGCTTTTCATAATAACATAACATATATAAACCTTATCTTATGGTTTTAGATATTTAACATTAGCTTATTATTCTGATAAATTTCTTAGTGATGCATCATATTTAAAGAATAGTATTTCTACAACAAATTGATTATATTCCACCACAGTTTTCTGTACACCTAACATGTGTAAAAGAGTCACTAATTGGAGGATACTATGAATGGTAAATAAGAAGCAGACCATGTATGATTATATGGGTTATCTCCTAGGTAAACATTTTGCTTAGGTTTGTATCATTTAAACATAAAGGTTGGGGAAGGGTGGATTTATAGTCCTCTTCCTCTTTAAATGCTTATCTAGTCATAACTGGATAATTTACAAATGAAAAAGCAGGCAGTCCTCACTTTGTCTTTCATTCTCTTTGTTGGTCTCCATGTACTCAAACCTAGTACTGTCTCAATCATTTTTTCCCTGATTAACTGTAATCATTATTTGGTGTGTGATCCTAAATATATGTATTGTAGAGATTTATTTGCAAGGAATGAAAGCATATTTTTATGTTTTTAATGGAAAAGTTTGGATTAATTGAGAAAACATGCATTTTAATGAGGTTGAGCAGCAGAGTTTTAACGATCAGGCTCTTTTAGGTTTTAATTACACTACTTGCACTTATCCTGTATACTGTAATAGAAGTTTCAAACATTAAAACCCACTTTGCAGTATCATCTAAATTACTCATCTCATTGTTCTTGCCATATTATATTACTAAGCTAAGTAATATTTGTAATTATATTGGTATAAATCTAGGACTTCGCATCAGACTTAATTATAATTTCAGCACTTAGCTGAGATGGGTTAGTAACCTTCCATATAGAGGGCACTGGAATGCACTAATGCATTTAGCCTATCAATTAGCTTCTGTTTTACATTTGTTCATTATTATTATCCTCCAGTAAATCAGAAAACATTTATTAACCCCCTACTAAATACCTGGTACTGTCTCGACTGTAGGGCACTGAGTCCCTCCCGTTCTCAAAGGTCACTGTGTTTAGGTGACATAAGACTTAATGATAATAGTGAGCCTTGTAAGGAGAGAGGGGAGGAAAGTAACCTTTATTACACAGGTAATTGATAGGCACTTTACACGTGTTCTCATTTAATCCCTTCACCATCTTCTTGTTCAGGGGAAGGTCATATTAATACTATTTCTATTAAATTTAGACCATTTGTTTGACTTTTCTTTAGCTTTTCAATGCATGTATTTTTCCATCATTGCTGCAGTAAAACGTGGTGAGGACAAATAAGAAAAAGTACATGGCTAATGAGTCTATTTTCCATTTCTTTGCTGGCATTCACACACAATTGACATTCATAGTCAAATTATTTATTTTTTAACTAAACTCATTATTTTTTTTTCATAATGAAAGTATAACTGAACTTTTAGATATTATTTTATACATAGTACCTATTACAAGGATCTGTCTTTAACGTTGCTAGTTTTAATAAAGGATTCCTCAAATTAAGATAAACTTTTATACTTTTCTCAGTTCTTTATATATAAGATTTATCCTAGGTTTTAAAAGTGCTCATCTGTAAGCAATTCTTTTTGAAGTTCTAAATTTAAAAATATATAGTCATTGAGGGACTTCACTGTTATGCCCATGATATCTGATAGCATTTTGTGGTCTTTGAATTGATGTGTGTGACTAAGACATGCTGCTCTTTATCTTTGTTTTTCTGAAAGCACTTTTTGTGTTTAGAGAGTTAAACAGTGTGATATTTTCTTGTATTCAGAAGGATGGTCTAGTAGTCATTTGACATTTACCATTGCTTTTGAATACAAATAAAATCCAAGTGTCTTATGAAAAGAGGACACTGACTATTTCTATCAATGATTTAAATTAAACATTTAGTTATTATATCTCCTCTACTCTCTCTGACTCGATAAGTTTAGTGAAATATTTATTTGTATTTGATATAAATCTTTTGTTATTTCACATCCTATTTTGTCTTCAATGTGTTGGTATGTTAGACACAGAGTCCAAAAGCAGCATGTTGTAGATGTGAAAAGCTCCTATGTAAAAAAACTGAATGGTCTGAGCATCTTGATGGCAATACACTTATAATGGTTCTTTTATTCTTTTTTGCAAGCAGGAATTAAATATAATTGATTTTAATATATCTTTACAAAATGTATTTTCGTATTTTAACTTGACTATCAAAGACATAATATTCCCATTTTCAATTTTTAACATTGGTTCTAAAAAAGAAGTTAGTTCAGTCCAGTGATTTGTATCCCCATTATCAAATATATGAGCCTTTCATTGGCAGTTGACCATACATGCTTGTGAATTAGAAGAACAGCATACAATAACAATACAAAAGAAATAAAAGATTCCCTAGCATCCATTAGCTAAAGAATAAAGCATAACAATAGCTAGGGGTGTTGTTGTTAATGTAAGTTATGTTGTCATAATAATTTTCTATGTGAATCTTGTATTTATGTAAAGAGAACTATTATACCAGTGTATACCCCTAAAATTTGGAGAATTTTATATCTGGGTTCTCTGTTCTGATCCATTGGTCTTTGTCTTGGTTCTTGTGCCAGTCCCATGCTTTTTTGGTTAGTATAGCCTTTTAGAGTAGTTTGAAGACTGGTAAATTGATGCCTCCCAATTTGTTCTTTTTGCGTAAGGTTGCTTTGGCTATGCAAGGTCTTTTCTGGTTCCATGTAAAGCGTAGAAATAGTTTTTCTAGAGCTGTCAAAAATGACATTGGTATTTTAGTGAGGATTGCCCTGAATCTGTAAATCACTTTAGGTATTATAGACATTTTAAGAATGTTGATTCTGCTAATCCATGAGCATGATATGTTTTCCTATTAGTTTACTTCCTCTGTGATTTCCTTCCTCAGTGTTTCATAGTTCTCCCTGTAGAGGTCTTCATCTCCTTAGTTACATACATTCCTAAGTATTTTATTTTCTTTGTTGCTATTGTGAAAGGTATTGAGTCTTTAATTTGATTCTCAGCTTGACTGTTGCTGATGTATAAGAATGCTACTGATTTGTGCACATTGATTTTGTAACCTGAGACTTTGCTGAATTTATTTATCAGTCCTGGGAGTCTCTTGGCAGAGGCCTTGGGGGTTTCTAGATATGAGATCATATCATTAGTAAAGAGTGATAATTTGACCTCTTTTTTCCCTATGTGGATACCTTTCATTTCCTTCTCTTACCTGCTTACACCGGCTAGGACTTCCAGTCCTCTGTTTAATAGAAGTGGTGACAGTGGGCAACCTTGTCTGGTTCCAGTTCTGAGGTGAAGTACTCTCAATTTTTCCCATTCAGTATGATGTTGGCTGTGGGTTTGTCATATATGGCTTTTATAATACAGACCAGTATTGAGTATAATATTGAAGTATGGTCCATCTATGCCTATTTCGTTAAAAGTTCTTATCTTAAAAAGGTACTGAATTTTGTCAAATGCTTTTTCCGTGTGTGTTGAGAGGATCATATGGTCTTTGTTTTTGCTTCTATTTATGTGGTGAATCACATTTATAGATTTGCATTTGTTGAACCATCCTTCTGGGATGAAGCCCGCCTGGCCATGGTGGATTATTTTTTTGATATGCAACTGATTGAGTTTGCTAGGACTTTATTGAGAATTTTTGTGTCTTTATTCATAATGAATACTGGTCTGTAGTTTTCTTTTGTTGGCTTTCTTTTGTTTCTTTCCTGGCTTTGGTATCACGGTGATATTAGCTTCATAGAACAAGTTGAGGAGGATTCCTTCCTTCTCAATGTTATGGAATGATTTCTACAGTATAGGTACCAGCTCTTCTTTGTAGGTCTGGTAAAATTTGACTGTGAAACCATCTGGTCCAAGACTTTTTTTTTGTTGGAAGGTTTTTTATTGCTGCTTCAATTTTGTGACTAGATATTCATTTGTTCTAGAGTCTAGTTCTTCCTGATTGTGCCTAGGTATGTTGTATGTTTCCAAGAATTTGTCCATTTCTGCAATGTTTTCAAGTTTATGTGCATAGAGATTTTTATAGTATTCAGAGATGATATTTTGTATTTTCTTGGTATCAGTTGTAGTATCTCCTTTTTCAGTTCTGATTGAGGTTACTAGAGTTCTTTCTTTTCAGCTTCTGGTTATTCTAGCGAGAAGCCTCTTAATTTTATTTATCTGTTCAAAGACCTAACTTTTTGTTTTATTAATCTTCTATATAATTCTTTTGTTGTTAATTTCATTTAGTTCTGCTCTGACCTTAGTTATTTCTTTTTGTCTGCTGAGTTTAAGATTGGTTTGTTCTTCCTTTTCCAGTTCCTTGAGATGATTCATTAGATTGTTGATTTGTGATCTTTCTGTCTTTTAGATGTAGGTATTTATGGCTATGAATTTTCCTCTTGGGATTGCTTTTGCTGAATCCCACAGATTTTGATAACTTGTGTCCCTTTGTCATTTAATTCAAAGAATCTTTTGATTTCCATCTTAATTTGCTTCTTGGTCCATAACTCATTCATTAGGTTGTTTAATTTCCATGTCCTTGTGTAAGGTTGAGTGTTTCTGTTGGAATTGATTTATAATTTTATTGCACTGTAGTTTGAGAAGATACAGGGTATAAATATAAAGCCATCACCTCAACTAAAAATAGACATATACCATTTGATCCAGCAATCCCACACTTGAGCATTTACCCAAAGGAACAAAAATCATTTTATAAAAAGACACTTGCACTAGAATGTTTATTGCAGCACAGTTCACAATTGCAAAGATGTGGAACCAACCCAAGTGCCCATCGATATATGAGTGGATTAATAAAATGTGGTATATGTATACAATGGAACACTACTCAGCCATAAAAAAATGGGGAAGTTGTACCTTTTGTAACAACCTGCATGGAACTGAAGACCATTCTTCTAAGTGAAGTATCACAAGAATGAAAAAACAAACACTGTATGTACTCACTATTAAAGTGGAACTAATCGGTCAACACTTACATGTACATATGGAGGTAAACCTCAGTGGAAACGTAGCAGGGTGGAGGAAGTAGAAGGGATTGGGTTCTCACCTAATAGGTACAGTGCACACTATCTGGGTGATGGGCACACTGATAACATTGACTCAAACTGTACCAAAGCAATACATGTAAGGGAAACATTTAAACCCCCTTTTTCTGAATCTAAAAAAAAAAAGGAAAGAAAGAAAGAAAAAAGTGTGGCAATATCTCAAAAAACTAAAAGTGGGCCTAACATTTCATCCAGAAATTCCATTACTGGTTATCTACCCAAAGGAAAATGAATCAGTGTGTCACAGGGGGAACAAAATAAAGCATGTGTAATATTTTTAAAAAATTAAAAATAAAATTTGGAGAATTTTAAATGTTAGGCTTTTGGGCCAGCTTCTTTCAAGTATAAAATAACATTTGCAAAATATTGCTGTTTCACTTTATACATACTGGACTTTAGAATAGTAACGATAGCTATTTCTCTTTAAATAGAACTTGTAAATAAGACCATCTGAAGGTACAAAGTGGTGGGCCACAGCAGAGTCCATTCCGCAAAGCTGTTGCATTTGACATATACTGTATTTTAAAAAATCTTATTATTTGCCAATGCCTTAAAATTAGGATAGTTTACATGGAAATTTTGAGTTCAGACCTTCTTTTTAAAATGTTGTGGATCTAGTAACACTAGGCCCACATTTTCTCTATCAACAATCTTTCCAGACTGAGGAATGGGCAATTCTCTTTGGCCTTCTCCAGATATCCACAATTCCCACTGGCATGATCTATTCTTTTATATTATCTGCCTGTCTCCCACCTGGTCTACAAACTGAATTCTCCTTCATTAAAATCCAGATGTAGAGTTTTTTAGATATTTCATATTTAGATCAAATAGTTCTTTTTTAATTATCTGATAAAATATCTTAACAAATAATAGAGAGTTAATTGGTTCACTTAGATTAGTTATTTGTTGTTATTTCAGGCACCAGAACTTTGACCAACAAGTGGAAGTTACACAGGGAGATGGAATTCAGCTTAAAATAAGTTAGAACCTTCATTTTCATACACTACTTTCCAAAATAGAGAACTCACTCTCACTTAATGTTCAAACAAGTGTGTTGTAAGAGAGTTTCCTGAATTATAAGGAGGATTGAACTATTAATACTTTACTAAACTCCCTCCAACTTCAAATCTGTGATTTAAAGTCTTATATTTTAAAATGAATTCATTGGCAGTGTTTAGTATTTGATTCATAATTCCTTTGTTTTCAGTATTAAGAAAACTCTTAATACTATTCTTTCTCTTTTCTTTTTTCTATAGAAAAAGCCCTTTCAGTTTTTTAGGTTTTCTCAGGTTAAAGTTGTAGAGTGACAGATTACTCCACCACCCCTCTCAGTGAGACTGACAGCACCCTGGCTCATGTAACACTCAATGAGCCTTTATATAAAGATTTTTCTAACTCCCTTGATCTTCTCTGGATGTTTATTCTGTTTCTTCTTTCAAATTTTCGTTGATTCAATAAAAAACGGTGATATTTAGAAATAAAGTTCAGAGAGGATTTGAGCAGGTGTTGGTGATATAAAATATTTGCTGAGTGCCCATTGTGTTTTATTTCTAAGAATTGTTTTGTGAACATATGCTATATATTGTATTTATAAGTGTTCAAGGACTAGGTGGATAATCTACCACCTCCCTGTGAATGTCATGTCACAGTGGACTTAGAATTTTATTTCATTTCAATCCCCTAATATTACTTAATTCTCCTGGAGACTGAGGTTTAAAGAGTGCCCAAGGGGGCCAAACCTACCCATTAAATCTAGCAGGCATAGTTGAATTTGAGTCAGAGAATATTTTGTTTTCTATTAAAGGTAAGTGGTCTGGAGGAGATGAATACTTTTCACCTTGGAGTATTGAGTGTGAAGTTTGAGCAATTTTCTCCTATAAAACCTGAAAACTTGGAAATAAAGAGGCAGCAAAAATAATGCTGACTGTTGAAACAGCTCCCTGGTGGTGTTTATAGCAGCACTGTCCTCAAGTCTGTAAAACACGGAGCTGTCTGTCTCCATACTTTTGGTGTCCAATAATGTGGCTGGGCTGGTTAGGTGGAACTTTGGTAAAACTAAATTTTAGCTTATTTCTTTAATTCACTGAATATTTTTGCATATACTCTATGTTGTTTGTGCTTTTGCGAAAAGGATAATGGAATATATATTTTACTGAGTTCTGGGAGGATCGTAGGGACAGAATGGAGTCTTTCTAAGCTAGTGACATTAGTTTGAGGTAAGCATATTTTTTACTCTCTTTTATGTTCACAATTATTTGTTATAATTTCTATCCATCCCTAGAAGGATAGTATAGTATTGAAGTAACTATTAGCTAGTCTTCCAGACTGTCTAAAAAATGGCTTTATGTATCATTCTGTACCTTAGACCTTCTCTTTAAAACCATGATTGGTTTTGCAATGCTGCTGAGGTCAGAGTATATAATATTTTCTCTTTTTTTTTTCTTCTGGAACAAGGACAGTAACAATAGCTAATAATAGCTACAACTTAATTATGATTTGTGCCAGATACTGTGTTGTTCACTCACATTATTTCATTTGGTCTCTACAACAATCCTGAGGAAGGAATTATCGACCCCATTTTCAAATGAAAGAAAGCATTAAGGCTCGGACATGTTGCACAGCTCACAGCCAGTGGAACCAGGAGTGGAACCCAATTTTGTGTGTCCTCAAAGTCCAAGCTCTAATTATGAGAGGCTCCCTGTCTCCCAGGACCTTATTCTGCCTGAGACCTGGAGTGGCCACCTGTCCTGGTTTGCCCAAGACAGTCCCAGCTCATGCTTGTGTACAGCATTGTCAGGTTTGGCACTTATGCTGCTGCTGTTTTGAGTTCCAAAATGTCCTGGTTTGGATAATAAATTCAGTAGTCACCTGGTCTCAGATATCAGACTAACCTTGATTATTCTGAACATGATTAGAATGTTACCTTCTTTTTTCCTTGTGGGATATCTGAGAGGTGACAAGTTTTAGATATATTACTACATACATAGAGTTGTAGTTATTTTAAAACAGCTTATTTTTAGTAAAAAGGATTTTTTCCAAAAAATCCCATTTGTAAATACTCTTCATTTCTTACAAGGTTTTTTGACGAAAAATACAAAGTCTTGCCTCATTTTTGTGTTTTGTGTTACATATGACTCATAGTTGATTTCAAAGAGATTTTCATAAATGATTTTTGAAAAGGTATTTATTTAAGCATGTAATGATGCACATTTATTTTTACAAATATTTCATTGTCTGTAAATGCTTCCTGTCAGTTGTAGCAAATACTTACTTTGCAGATTAAAGGAGAATACTGGATATATATTGTGAATAAGTTGCCTTTCAGTTAAAAAGAACAAATAATTTCACTAAAGATTTTAATACTTTCAGTAAGAAATAATCGCCATAACACATTTGTGCACTTTTCTTAGTATTATATGATTTTTCAAATAATTGATGATAGTTTTCAATAAAAGGCAAAGTTTCCATAATAAAATGATTTGTGCATTTATCCTCAGATAAGATTCTTAGTGCATTTAAATTTAAAGGCATTTTTTTAGTTGTTTGGTAGGTAGGAATATTGGATATTGGTTCTGATACTGGTTATTTCAGTACTAGTCGCTAAATATAATTTTTAAGGAAATATTAATTGATATGTAGCACCAGAGTATTTAACCTAGTCAGATCACTTTAAGGGAAAATGTATATGAGATGCATATGTTTCAAGCTACTTTGATTCTTCACTCCATTTCAGGAGATGGGATGGAAACCAAATTTAGTGTGGGTGAGTTTGGCTTATTGATTCTTCATGGTCACCTTATTTTGTCTGATAGAATAATGTGAATTTTTATTATAATCCTAAACTATACTGGTAACTTTTAATTTCTATGTTGTCTTTGGTTCCTAGTAGGCAATAATGCATAAGTGAATATTTCTATAAATCATAATCATTAACAGAGCTTCTATAGGATCATATTATATGCATTTCTAGATGTGTTGCTCTAAATGTTGCTGCTGCTTTTGTTTTTCAGGTAATATAAAGATGAATAAATAGATATTGTAGGCATTTAGTTTGCAGGATTGAAAAAAAATATGTTTTCCATGTTATGAAATCAGAATTTGTGATTAAATTATGGAAAAGAATGGGATAGATTTTATATGACAATGATTGCAGTGCTGAAAGCATATGGATTTGAAGGCCTCCTAACTTCAAATCTGTTTTAAAATTGTCAACAATGAAAAAAATCTTCATTTGTTGATGAAAATGATGATAGTTTATTGACTGCCTAGACAGATTTATACCATTCCCCTCCCCAATTCTCCCATGAGTTGTCTTATTCTTAATTCCCCAAACCAGAAATGGTAATTAAAATAACTCACTGTTGTCAGAATTTTAAAATGTATGATAAATGAAGCCTAGTAAATAGTGAAAATATGAGAAAGGTGATTAAATCTGACAATTTTCTTGTAAAAGGCTTGAGATGATAAATATCTCCTGTGATTAGTTATTTATTTAGTGCAAGGGATTTCACTTCATCCTAAAATATTTTATGAACAGTGGCATAAAGAAATATTTTAGAAGATAGGTACACACATTTAACCAGAAGAGAAATTGCTAGAACTTGATTGATAATAATTAAAAATGGCAGACCTGACACGCGTGTGCCTGGGCTATTTTCTGTATGACAGTCCTTTTAGAAATTAAGAAAGGGGGATGTTTCCTGAAGACATGAAAAATGACAGAATACTTTCAGCTTGAACCTTTCTGCCTCATGAAAACAGAAAGATTTTATGTATATCATTCCTCAACTGATAAAATATTTAATTCAAGACAGTATAAAACTACTCCTCACTTACTGAAGTATGAAGAAAGCAAACCTGTTATATTAACAATTATAGTTGCACTGCTACTAATAATCAACCTGAAAATGAATATGAATTCCTTTATATTTAAAGAAAAGATGAAATAATGATGGTGGTTGTAAAGATGAGTACTGCACCATGTTACTGTCTAGCTGAATCTGTGGCACATAGCTCTATTGGTGGCATGTATCATTGTGTGGCTGCGTGATATTTTGTTTACGAGCCTTTCTCCTTGTAAGGAGGACCTGTGTCTTCATCTTTAGCCCTCTGCCCTCACCTAACAGTCCCTCACCCACCAGCACCTCCCACAGGGACCCACTCAGAGAAATAATTTAATACATGGGTGTTTAGAGAATTATAAATGCTACTTTTGTAGGATGAATAAATCTGCTTTTAATTTGGCTCAAATTCTGACTGAAATCCAGGTAATTGGTTCAGATTCCCCCTTTCTTCAGATTCAGATTTATTTATTTCTGAATAAAGTTGATACTTAATAAAGTAAGGATTTAATGTCATTGTCTGGATTCAGATAGAGCTTGCTTTATGTATTGCATGCTATGTATCTGAAAGCCATAGCCTCATTTTTGAGCAATAAATAGTAGGATTTTAATGTTCAATCTTTGGGTTCTTCCTTTTTAATAATGACTTTGGAATACATGAATAACCAGAAATTTCACTTCTCTTTCCTTATAATGATACCTTGTATTAATACCTGTAAAGAGGCAGAGGAGACAGTTACAACTCTTTTTTGCTTATTGGGGAAAAAAGTATGGCTATGTGAGAAAAAAGTGTTACAAGTTTTTCCTTAACTCTTCTTGTAGTACTTTTAAGTGCTGCTTTTAAAATGTATGTTTAGTGTTTGGTTAATTGCTACTATGAACCTAAACATACTGATTAAGGCCAGGTTCACATTAGAACAATTATCTGGTTAATTGCTCTGGTGCAAAAAGAGGCTAAAAAATCATCAGAACATCAAGTTGTGAAAGCACTGGCAGGATTTTCAAAACCACCAAGCATACCTACTGCAAATCACATCAGCAAAGCAATTAATTTAGCCTAATTACTTTTCTGTTTGTTCAAGATGCACTTTGGAACTGTCTTTTGAAATTGTAGCAATTAAGATTAGTGAGCAATATAATTAAAAAATGTTAGAATACTCACTATTTTTCAGAAGTAATAACTATTTTATATAAACCTATATAGTATATCTATCATCCATGTAGGACTTTGAAATAATTAAACAAAACAAGATTATTTTACACATTCATAAGATTTCCTTAAAAAATAAATTGAGGAGTAGATTACCTATTCCTGAACTGTAGCATGGTATTATCTTTAATCTCTAATTATCAGTTAGGATTATCTAATTTTGATAATTCATGTTAAGATGCCTTGTTTAATATGATGAGAAATAGCTAGCCACCAAATGTGACAATGGCTAGTGGCATTTTCTCCAGATGAATGTATATTTGGCTTCTCATAATGTAGTCAGGATTTTAAAAGGTGTAAAAAACAGATTAGACACAATTCACATTATTGAGGTTTCCCCTATTATTAACTATTATCATTTTGGCAGCACCAATTTGTCTAAAATTGAAATTATACTTAAGTTTTCAACTATTTCTCTATAAAGCAGTAACAGGTCCTCAGCTGAAAAGAATGATGATTGTAGGAATCAGTTCCTTATTAGATAATGTAGAAGTGCCATTAGCAGAGAAATTAACCATTCCTCAGAATGCTTCTCTGTTCACAATATTGTTAAGCAAGTAGCTCTTTACTCCTCTCCTTCCATAAGGAGCGGTGTGTTTAGTAACATGTTCTGCACCATGAAATTGTCCAGAGCGAATAGATTGGATTGTGCTAAGAACTGTGGCTCTAGAAATGAATCCTTTAAAGACATACATGTTAAGGAAGTCCTGGTAGCAGTTTCATTTTGTGACTTTCTGTAGCTGTGACAAAAAGTTTAGAAATACACTTAGTAAAATAAGATTTGATATAGTAAAGGATAAATTTCACGTTTTTGCATTCTACTTTTTGTTAGTAGATATAAAAATTATTTACTGCAATAAATTTGATCTCTTCTTAATTCCATATGAATAGATTTCTGGGCATAGCTAATTAACTACATCTTAAAACTAAGTTTTTCTCTAGTGACTATTTTCATAGAAAAAACCAAAAGCATATGTATTTTTACAGTGATGTATTTTTCTTTACTTCAGATTCCTACAGTCTCACGTAGTGAAATCAGCAGAACTGCTCAGCTAAGCCCAGTCCAAATTTCTGGCCCACAGAGCTGTGAAAAAATAAGAGTTATTTTTTTAAAGCTGCTAAGTTTTGGTATGATTTGTTGTATAGCAGTTGATGACTAATATACTCATTTTGTGGCTGCCCTATGTGGGGAATTTTATATTAAGTAAGGCAAGGTGCTAAGAGTTTTCCATTCATTAATTTATTTAATTATTACACTAAGTTTATTGCATAGGTATCATTATGCCCTGTTTTATAGAAAATGAAGCACAGAGTGTTATAGTATCTTGCTGAATGTCACAGATAGGAAGTGCAAAGTCAGGACTGAATAAAGATCTGTCTGATCTCAAAGCTTCTGCACTCTCCTAGCTATCTAACTGCCTTCAACAGCTTATTCTGAGTTTAAAAATACAATTCATTGCAACAAGCAGTTAAACCTACAAGTGCAGTCTATTGAATACAAGTACTAACTAAATAACATTATAACATTATTGCAATAAAATATTATAACATAAAAAAATTACAATCAAATAACATCAACTTGTAGTTTCTTGTGTTACTATTTAATGTTGACTATTCATTTAATAAATGCATGGAGAAAAAGGCAGCTATTCTGGTCTCATAAAGGCTTGAGTTAGAAGGAATAGTGTGACTACAAATTTAAAAATACAACAATATAAGTCCTTTAATTTAAAAATATTAAAAATGGATTGTGGTATTCCATATTATTAAGTATATGTTCTTTTCTTCTCAATTATCAAGAAAGGGGAAAAGAGACCCTCCCTTAGAATAATTTTGGCCATGGCTTAATCACCATTATATTTTCACCTTCAACATTTGTGTCTTTTAATAATAAGTTTTGTAAGGGTGTAACTTCTATAATATGTAGGTAATAATAGTACTAATATCTATCCCCAAATTTCATAAATAGAAGTGAGAATCTTGGAAATGTTTTTATTTTTAACTAATACCTTAATAATGTATCAATAAGCTAGTTAATATTAGTAGGTGATTCTGACATATATATATATCATAGATTATCTTATCATTTACCATAGCAGCCCACTAATCAGACCTGCATCAGCCTTTTATTACCTGTTAAATAAAGCCTATGAGCATTTTCTCCATGATTTATTATGGTATTTTGAGAACTGTTTTCATTTGGGAAATATAATTTCCACATGTTTTCCTTTTAACTTGAATTTAAACTGAATTCCTAAATTTTGGTTTTGATAGAATCTTTTTTACATTAATAAATAACCAATGTATTTTAATATTTTATTGTGTTGCATACACGTGCATATGAATATCTTACCATGTGTGAACATATATTTGTAGAATATGTTTGGGGAAAGAAGGGAGAGAGTGAATTGCATTTTTTTCTTTTAATTTTAATTTATACTTAGATGTATTATAAATTTATTAGAATGTTACAGTGATAACAGTGATAGCATGAGGGTTACAACTATATCTAGGGATCGTGATTTTTCCACAGTCATGGGCTCTTAACCAGTAGCTCGGTAAATACATGTTGATTCATTGATGATTGGATAATCAAACCTAGTGAACATAATCTTGTGTTCAAGGTAAGAGAATATAAAAAGAAGTACTCAAGTTGGACAAGAAATAGAGCGAGTCAAAATAAGTCAGTCAAAATCTTTAAGTTCCTTTAATGGGTGTAGACACAGCCTTTAAAACTACCCTGTAAATGTAATTGAAGAGTTAAAGAGGTACTCACTGACTTCTCTAATGTAGAATGGTGATTTACGTGTGAGGTATGTGGATTTAATTTTAGTCTAATTGACAGCATGTTAACCTTACTGGATTAAAAAAACTGAATGAAGATGGGGAAGAAAAATCTTAGAGAATCATGATATTCTTGTGGCAGCAATTTATTTGGCACAGGGATGACAAAATATGTCAAGACAATACCTTGGCTTTGTTTATTAAATTTAGCAAATGCATTTAAAGAGGGGAAAAAAACCAATTGTTTTCTGTAACATTTCTTTCTGCAGATTGATAGACATTTATGAGATGACTACCTTTGAAGAAATATATATTACTTACCATATAGTTAATATTTTGAATTTTATGATCTTAGTGGAATTAGAAACTTTCAGTAATTATCTTTAAATAGATGTCTATCTTATATTTGTTTCTGAGATGTTTTTCACAAGTTTATTCCCAGTCCTGAGACATCATTATAGTATAGAGGAATTTGTTTGTGGTGGCTTTTGGCAGCCATCCATCTCCAAGTAGGATGTAACAGTGATGCTTGTTAGAGAGGGAGAGGTATGAAGTATTGGGGAGCAGGCCCTGCCAGACATTTAGACATACACGTTGACGTTGCTGCTACTTGATGGTCATCTCCCATTGTGAAAAATGTAGCTGTTATAAAGGGGACAAGGTCACAATAACTTTACAGTGCTACATTCCTGCTGTTTATTGTATGCACAGATATTTTACTTGTAATTTTTTCCTCACTGGCAGTATTTTTCTAATTTGAATGGTTGTATTTGTCTTTACTGACTTGTCACTCTTTGTTGCATACTACATTGCAATCCTCTAAATAGGTTCTCTGTATGCACATTGCACTTGGTAAAGCATTTAGTCGATCAGTTTGGGAGGTATGCATGGGAGAGAACATGGAATAGTAATCCAAAGTAGCAGGAGATCCCAAAATGCTCTGTGTATTATTAATGCTCATATTAGCATTGATTTCACTTAAACTAAGTGTTGGAAGGGTGATGTCCTGTACCATTTAGGTGGAGCCAGCCGCCTAGGATTAAACTTGGACTATGGTTAATCTTCAAAGCAGTTAATCCTCAAGCAGGTAATGGAGAGTCTACACATGTGTTATTTTGAAAGTTCTATTAAATCTATTATTTAAACAGTCCCAATCATATATAGATGAAAATTCCAGAATATACAAAAAATATATTCTGTTCAGCAGTAATGAGCCACAATCATTTATCTCAATAATCATATTTTCAAGCTAGGTCCATTTTAAATAAAGATCCCAAGTCGTAGTGTAAAAGTAATCTTCTCAGTGATATCGCCTCTCCCTATTTTTTAAATGTTTTTCAAAAGAGTAGATATATCCAACTATCTGGGTTATTTGATTGTACATCAGGGTTATTTGATTGTAAGTGTTTTTATAAGTGAAACTTACTTCCCAAGACTGCAAATTGGGAAAATCAACAATTTTTGACTTTCTATTTTAAGGACAGCAAGAGTAAATTTTTATTCAATTTCTATTTAATTTTATGTGACTACTTTTGACACTCATAAATCATGTCATTTTGACATGCAAATAAGAAAATGAATAACTTCAAATGTGAAGAGCTCTTCACAGGGGCTTAGACATGTTGCCTCCCTTCTCCCCATCCCTCCTTCTGCCAGGAACAATAATATGTCTCTAAAAGAGATGTAGTTTTTCCACAAGGTTTTGTAAAAGGAGTCTTTCTTTCCCTTTCTAATCCATTAAAGAGCATTTTCTTCTTAAGTAATTTTTTCCCCTTTAAAAATGTTGTGTCTTCCTCCCTTTCCTAAAGCTGTGCTCTATTTACTTTTTTTGTTGATGTCACTTATGACATTTTCTCAGGTAATTTTTCTCCTTTAATTTGGATCTTCTTCTCTTTCTTAAATCTGTAGAATATTTTCTTTTATTGTTGTCAGTGTCGCTGATGACATTTTCATCTGATTCTTGACATATTCATTTTATAAAACATGGCATTGTAAGGAGTTTTTTTGGTCAGTGACATTTTGGCAAACACTTGCCAGTGGCCACCAGAGAAGGTCAGTTAGACTCGAAGCAATGAAATAAATTACTCTGAAAGGCTTCTTCAAATACTAATGAATAGAGCTTGCAGTGGGAGTTGGGAAACAGCGGTCCTTTGTGTTTTTGTTTTTGTTTCAAACTTTTATCATTGGGTCATTCACTATATAACCTTGGTCAACTTATTTAAGTTCTCTTTTATTCTTGGGCAATGGAACCCACCTTAGTGAAATGTTTGGAGGTTTAATCATGTTTCAAAAGCACCTTGAGCATGAATCATTAGTTCATTATTACAATGGTGGTTTGGGTGGTGCCATCCATCATCGATGCTTTATCACCATCTTAGTCTCGTGATTTCCTGCAAATTGACAGTGAAGGTCTTAAATCAAACTTTGTAAAGACACTAACAGATTCTTGAAGGTTACTTAGTGCTTATGGTGTGGTAGCACTGAAGTGTTCACAATTATCTGAGGAAAATAAGACACAGTGTATTCATTATATATTTCCATAAATATCTCTATTTTCATATTAAATAGACAAAGTACATTGAGATTCATAAGTGTAGATTATTTAAAAAAACACAATGATCCCTCCTTATGTTTTATGCTGCCATAAAATTAGATCCCTTAATATATAGCTACTTTACTTTTATGAAATATTTTTCACTTGGAGTTTTCATCCAAATACATTTTAATGAGTTACACTTTTAAAAATATACTTTAACATTATCTGCATACACACACACACACACACACACACACACAATGGGTTAATAGGAGATTAAATAAAATTAAAAACATTCTAGGAAGCATAGCTCTCAATGTCTAATTTCTGGTTCAGTTGAGAAAATGATCTAATGATTGAAAATTAAGGCAAATTAACTATTTACTTCAAGTGTTTATATGTAATTTTGAGTTTAATGTATTCCAAGAATCATAGGATCTGATTGGAAGTAGTATCAAAGGACAGCTATTTTAACTTCCTACCTGCAAGCTCCTGGCTTTTTATCTTTTGCATACAGTTTGTTCTGTTTCTGTTTTTGTTTTCATCTTCTTACCACTTTTTCTTCGTGCGTCCACTTAGTTAACATTTTTAAATCACACTTTGACTATTTGACACTCAAAATGCTTCTTATAACTAAAAGATCAGCACTTTCTTACAGTATTTTTAAAGTCAGGTTATTAATTCTCAGTTTTTAAAAAAAGACTACAACACATCCCCCTGAATTTAGAGCTTGGGAAGGTCTATGAGAGATTTTAAAATACAGAGACTTCTCCCTGGAGTGTGTGTGTGTGCTTTGCGGAAGTGGACCGGGGAGGGCACAGTGGACTGCCACAGGGCAAACTGCTAGAGGTAAGACACTGGCAGGTGCTGATTTCCCTTTGCTCTGTCTTGTTCTGTTTTTCCAGGCTGTGGCTTGTAGGTTTATTAAAATGCTAATGATGTTTATTCTATTTTTATTGGCAGCTCCCCAGATTTGATTATTGACATATCTGAATAGCAGTAGAATGTAACATCAAAGTCTCACTTGACTCTTTCCTTAGATTTTTGTCAGTAAAAAAAATATATATATATATCACAATGTCAAATAGATCATATGTGCCTTTTTATCTTCATAAAAGTGAAATGTTATAAGGGAACTGTCAGCTGCTTGGAAATGAGCTTTTAGTGGGATAGTGAGGTTCTCACATGGGCTTGTTCCTTAGATTAGTATTCTACTGTCTTCTTCAGTATTTTTCTCTTCTCTGAGGAATAATCATATTTCCATTAACAAGTGCCTGAGTGTGAGTTTCCATTGTTGTTCCCATTTCTGGGCTTTGGTGTTGTACATCTTGTATTAATATAAACTGACTAAAGTGTAGATTAGTAAACTGCAGAATCATCCACTTGTGATTGGCAGGGGATGGAGTTATCATGTTTCTACTTGCTCTTTCTGAAAATTTTAACCACAAACACTCAGAATTTTAAAGAACTACTGAGGACACACCATCTAATTCCTTCATTTTGCAGTTTGAAACCAAGGCTCAAGGTGACAGTTCTGGTTCATAGTGATTTATCTATGACTTGTCCAGGTTCACACAGTTAGTCAGTGGTGAAGGTGAAGCCTCAGTGCTGCTTTCCCTTGATTGTGAGGTTGCTATAGCCCACTCTGATAGCCATGCCCTCACTTTCTTTATTAGCCATTTATTTGTCTCCAAAATTGTTTTCTTTCATGGCCTGGAATTAACTAGTCTCTGTGGAATGTGGATTGTGTAGGTTCTTGTATTTCTTTTATGTTCCTTTGAATGGAAAACAACATGCACACAGTAGATTTTTAGTAAATATTTTAAAAATGAAAATCAAGAGTACCTAAAATCCCATTATCCAGAGATTTCCTCTGTTTATATTTTGGCGAACATCTTTTTAGATATGCGCATATGCATGTGTAACTCTTCCACCTCCTTGTGGAATTACACTGTCCATCATATTTTGCACTTTGTGTCTGTCACTTAAGAATATGTTGTGACTACTTTTTGTTTTAATAAATATAGACCTAAGTTACCATTTCTAATGGATTAATGGTAAGGCTTTAGCATGGTATATTTAACCAGTCTCTTTTTGATTGGCACTCTAATTAGTTCCTATTTTCACTCCTATAAATAGCTGTGTGATGAACATTCTTATACCTACAAATACTTTTTTATTTGTCTCCTTAGGAATAAATTCTTGAAATGAAATTTCTGTGTCTAAGGACATACATATCAAGAATATTTATATATCTTGCTTAATTCCTTCTACAAAGATTTTACCAATGTATACTTCCACTTACCTGTAGGAGAATGTCTGTTTCTCTGTACCTATGCCAATTCTGGATGCTATCATTAACTATTTTGGTGCATTTAAAAATGGTAAGATTTAAGGAGTGAAAACACTTAGAATAATTTATTTAGGCACAAGTATATTTTCCATAAGGAGCAGAAAGGTGTAGTGGGTATGGGCAGAGGCTCTGGAACCAGACAGTCTGGATTTGAATTCTGGCTCTACCACTTTCTACCTGTTGGGTATTTAGCCTCCTATTTATCATTTTCCTATCTGTAAAATGGGGACAGCAGTAGTGCTTACTTCATAAATTTATTGTGTGATTTCAATGTGATTATACATGTAAACTACTCAATATGTATCTGCTATAACAATAACAATTTTATTACTATCAGTAAGCATTTGATTTCTCTTTACAATTTATAGCATACAGTGTTGTAATGTGGGGCTTAAAAAGAAATATGAGACATTATCACAGTGTACAAAAAGACCTATCATAGGAAATAAGACATAAGTAAATAAAAATTGCATAATCAAGTTAAATGACATAGAACTATAGTATAAGAACAGGGTTGGACTTAAAACATTGTAAATTACCAAATGAGTGATATGTTCATGAAATAGGGTGCCCTTATAATAATTGTAAGGGCAATAATAAAGCTTTCTCTACTATTTTTGTATTCTTTCTTTTTAACCAGAACAAACTCTCTTGTGACTTAGAGTGACCATATGTCTCAATTGGCGTGGCACAGTCCTGCTTTGTGTCTGGACGTATGTCATGGTTGGATGATAAATTATATTGTTACCTTATTTCCAGTGATATCTTCTGTGGATGTCATTGTGATGATAATGTGATGTCAAATTTTTTCTTTGGCCTAAGAGCTATTTTGATTAGTAAAGATATTTGCTCATTTGTTCCATAACATTTTGGATTAATTTCACGGTTTAATTTAGAGAACAATCTTATTTCCAGGTGTGTAGGGGAAAGCTCATTCTTGCTTATCATGTACTGCTTATAAATTTTAGGTAAGAAAATCTAGAAAAATAGTTTATTGTCAGGTTTTAGATGAGCCTGCATGGTGGATTAAGATAACCCATTAAGACTTTATTTTTCTGAAACCAAAGTAAACAATATTTCAGGCAATGAGGTCAAAAATCTTAAATTTATAAATAAAACAGTTTATAAATCCAGTGTGTCTTTGAGTTCGAACATGATTTTGCACACCAGTATGCTTGTAATACTAAACATGTTTTGACCAATATATAGTTCTCTATATCTTCAGTACAGATTTTTAAAAATGTTTTAATGTTCAGCATTGTTGACATCTGAGCCCATTTTCCCATATTTGATTGTCAGTTGAGCCTTCTTATCTGCTTTCTTTGCCTTTGATGTCACAATAATACATTTAAAGGATTGAGCGTTTGGTTTTTAAGTTATGAATAAATAGTAAGGAAGAATATAAAGGAATAAAGGTTGAGTCTATGATGGGCCCTGGCAAAAATGAACCATTTTAACCTCTTTCATTATAACTGTCTTTTAATTAGATATTATCAAATGTTAGAGGAAAATGCTTGTCACATTTGGATTTATTATGTAGGATGTTCATGCTCTGAATCATAATGGTCCTAGGTGACTTTTTTCCTGATTTAGTTAAGAATATTGTAGTATAAATGTTTGATTCAATACAATTTGTATTCCTTTTTTTTTTAAAAAAAGCAATTATTACATGCTAGGCACTGTGCTTAGTACTGGTGATACAACGTTGAATCAGAGATGGGTTCTACCCTAAGGGGTTAATAAGACCAGTGAATGTCTTTAAGACTGAATTTAAGAAACTTACCTGTACATCAATACAGAGTAACAGCAATAATCAGTAACAATTCTATAGTATTTACTCTGCTAGTCACTGTTCCAAGTGCTTTACATATATTAAATTTCTAACAACCCTGTGAGGTAGATGCAATTATTATGCCCATTTTTCAAATGCGGAAACCGTTGCCCAAGAGATTAAATAACTTGCCCAGTGTCATATAGGTAGAATATAATATTCTATCCCAAATGAACACTTTGAGAAGCATTGTTTATATGTCTGTTTAATGTCTTATAAGCATTATGAGAAGTAGTTACTTGTGCAATCCAAGAATATGAGAGAGGAAATTACTGAATATAATTTCATTTATTTGTTTGTTTATTCATTTACCACGTATTTACTGGGCTCGTGCCTGAACAGGTGTTTGGAATGATGCAGTGAGTGGGACATTTGGGTTCCCAGGCTTTAGAGTTTAGCCATACTTGCCTCTGACATTGTTACAGAATATCTGGATAACTGTATAATACTTTTGCTACTTTATATTTCATCATTTCCACTCACCCCTTTTAACTCTGGTGATCACACTGTGAAAGCTTATTTGCTGTTTTATAATTAACGGTCTCTAATTTGCATGTGTGGACAGTTATCAATTACTGTATATTGTACTTTTATATAACCTGGATTTTATCCATTGTACAATAACTTCCCTAAACTGCCTTTTATATGCCTAATTTTATTATTCTAGCTGATAAAATATAGTCCCTGGCTCTCACTTTGTTAGATTTTCTAACTTATTTTCAGTAACAAACAGGGATATACTATCTAACTAAAATTCCTATTGCATCAAATTTCATTATATATAGAGAGAAAATGAGTAAGTTTTTATTATCCTAATGAGAAAGTAATCCTGAATCCTGAGTTGGCTTATTATGACCAATGGTGTGACTGCCAGCCAACTACTTCAGGTGACGAGGAAGAGTCTTGACCTCTGTTGAGGTCTTGGGATGCCAATGGGGAGCAATTTATGATAAGAACTGACCTACTGGTTGAGTCTGGGTGGGTTTTTCTTTCAGCCCTTTCTTTCAGAGAATCATTGGCAATCACCTATGTACAATATTGGCTGTTGAAAAATAAATCCTCTTCTCCTATGTCTTCTCCAGGTACCTACTATTTCCCAGTGTGGAGGCTTCAGGTCCTGGGTACTAGCTAACCTTCCCTGAGGCCCAAAAGCAGGGAGGCAAAAAGGATTCTTGATCCCAGCCAATAGAAATGGCTCCCTGCACAGTCTCAGCCATGAGTCTTCTGGGATGACTGGCAGCTGACTGTCCCCCAAGGCCCTTGTCAAGGCTCTTCTCTCCCCACAGAATTATGTGGACTCAAGGAAGTTGCACCTGCATGAACTGTAATTGGGTGTTTTATCATTATTTTTAGATCTTTGGGAGTAATCCTTCTCTCCTCTCCTTTCTTCTCTTCATCTTTCCCAAGTAACATCTTAATTAATAATCCCTTTTCTACTTTCAAGCCTGGTTTTAGGTCTGGCTTTTGTCCTCAGTTAGGGAGACTTCCTCTAAATATATGAAAAGGGCTTTCCTATGGGATTTTTGTCTAGAGTTTCGATATTCACCTAAACATAGAATACAATTTATGAAAACTAGTTTTCTTATTAGTAGCTCATTTTGCCCCCATAGAATGCCAACCCAGTTTTACTCTGTATTCTCAAAGCTTGTGACTGAGAGCTTTCTTCCTCTATTCTTTATTTCACGAGAAAGTAGTGGTTTGTCTAATTACTATACTGTAGTTACAATTATAGAGAAAAGGTCAGTCTAGTCATTGCCAATTAAAGTAGGAAAAAGCTACATTTATAAGCACTAAAAGCCATTATGTCAATTTAATGCTGTTCATCAGCGTGTAACCCGTTTTCTAGGATATATAAATCTAATTTTGGTATTATAGTACACTCGCCCTATTAAAGGACTTTGGTGCTGCAGAGAAGAGATTATTGCAAGCAACATATTAATTGTACATCCTTTCATTGTGTCTCATCATGGATTTTAGGATCTGGGTTTTGTAAAACCTGGCCACCATGAGTAGAAACAGGCACTTCAAATCACTGTTTGAGCCTCTTGTTTTTAGGTATTTGACATAGTAAAATAATTGGTTTAGATTTAAGTTTTCTAATTTTATTTCTAACAGGGATATACTATTTAATATTCCTGTTGCAATCATGTTTCTTTTTGTATAAAGGAAAAATGTATTAACTTTTACTATCCTAATAAGAAAATAATCCTGGAACCTAAATTAATTTATCATTTCTATTTTCATTTTTACTAGTATATCTTCACGTAGTAAAAGACATCATGGATTTAGTATAAATTAAGAAAATATGATAAAAATGAAATATTTGTTAATTTCACCCCTTATCCATTATATAAAGCCTGTCTGAATGTTTCTCAATCTATCTTTATATGATGTTTTAGCTTTAGCTGCTATAACAAAATACCATAAACTGGGTGTCTTATAAACCACAGAAATTTATTTCTCGTAGTTTTGGACACTTAGAAGTCCAAGACTAGGGTGCCAACATTGCTGGTTTCTGGTGAGGGCCCACTTCCTCATAGATAGAGCCTTCTCACTATGTCCTCACGTGGTGGAGCGATGAGCTATCTCTTTGGGGCCTCTTTTATAAGGGTGCTACTCCCCACTCATGAGGACTCTGGCATCATGACCTAATTACTTCCCAAAGGCCCCACCTCTAATACCATCTCCTTGGTGGTTAGGCTTTCAACATGAGTTTTGAAGGGACACAAACCGTAGTATATACTATGTACATACTCAGACCATAGTGTATACTATGCGGGATATATCACATTTCAACAGATTTTTACAAAAATTGCAAATTTGAAATGTTATCCTAAGTCATCCTTTTGCTTTAGTAGTTTTTTAGATTGAATTTCATAGTATTTTGAATCAATGAAAAGAGGGGAAAATTTGAGTTTGTTGGCCTAGACTTGTGAGAGTTATAAGAACACACCTCCAACTTGTTCTAGATTTGTATATTCAGAGTAATTGTCTGTGATAGTAGGCCAAGGACGTTCTGATATCAGTATAAATCTGAAAGATTGTATTATTAATTGAAATACCACCACTCACTTGTTAGAAAACTCCATATTATTCTGGTTCCCATTTTTCGTTCCAGTTTTAAAGTTCTGCATAGCTACATTTGCCTCCTCTGTTAGTTACAGAGAAACTATAAAACCAAAAAAATTATTAGGGCTTTTCTTTTCTAGGTTTAGCTTCAAGATGCTGTTATCTTGAATTCCCTAATCTGAATATTTCATGGTTGATTACCCTAAACTTCCTACTGAGCCTAGTTTGTTCTAATTCTAACTGGAGCTGAGACAGTCCACTTATCTACACAATCAGTGACTATTATCCTGACTCTCTACATATCAAGTTTTGATTGAATTGATCTTGGCATCTTTAATCATTGTTCTATATGTCACTGTATTAGTGCCTGGCTAAGCTTTTTCTGTCCCAGTCTCTGTACTTATCCATGTTTGAATAAGGCCACTCCACACCTCCCTCCTTCCTATACATGCTCGTATGTGGGTGCACATGTGCGAACACACACACACATTAGAAGTGATTGTTACTACTTTACAAGTTATGATTTTATTTGTAGAAATCTGGTATCTTTAAAATATTATAAGATATAGCACATAATATTTGTTTAAGGTTCTCTTTTTTAAAGTTTGAAGTTTTCTTATTAAAGGCTTTATATATTTCATGTTAAATTTAATTTTATCTATTCAGTAATTTTATTGCTATTGTGAATGGTATTGGTTCAGTGCTTTCTAATTGGTTGTTGGTAAGTGAGAAATACTTTTTGTATATTTTAAATATAGTTTTAAATGTTAATTTTATAATTGTCCATTTTTTCTGAAATTATATAGTTTCTAATAGCTTTATAGATGATTCTCTTGGATTTTAAAGGTAGACAGTCACATCATCTAAAAATAATGATAAATTTGCCCTCTTTTCTCTAAGATTTTTGCTTTTTATTTCTTTTATATATATGATTATACTTTCTAGAATTTCTAGAGGCAAGCTTTATACATAAAGCTTGATTCTTTAAATCTACCTCTTGTTATTTCTGTAAATTCCCCCCCCCCTTTTAAAGCAGATACATTAAGTAAGATAAAATGGCAACAGATATTAATGGAAAGTTACCATTGTCTGAGCAATCAGGTTTCAAAGGTGGTATATAGAAATAATTGGTATATTTGTGCAACTTACTGTTAAACATTTAAAAAGCTAAACTGATCTATATTTTATTATTTTATTTTATCAAGTATAAATTATTGATTTTCAGGGTTTTTATAAAACACTAAACAGATCTACATTTTCTTATTTATTTTATCAAATTGTTGATTTTCAGGGGTTTGGGGTTTTTTGTTTGTTTGCAAGAGTGAAACGAAGTTTATTGAGGAAGGACAAAAGATAGGTTTACAGAGCAAGAGCAAGATACAAACGGACCACTTATAACAAGAAGCCTCAGATTTTTTATCTTTTCTTTTTCTTAAGTAGTCAGGTTAAAATATAGCTCTTCTCAAATAGTACCATTATATCAATTTATTTTGCGTATAGTATACTGAAACTAATAATTATACAGTTTTTAGTTCTTGTTTTATTTTGTTTTTTAAAGAGAAATCAAAGTTGAATTCACTGGTTATTGAGTCTTCATACGCTGTTCCTAAAACTGTTCATAGAACACAACAAACGTGATCTTTTCAAATGAAAAGGTTTTATTCATGAATTTTATTATATTTTCTCTTTTTTTAAAAAAAAATAACCTTCATATAAAAGATTGCTTGGCATAGTTTCATGAATAGATCTATATAAAATATGCTTTCATAGTGATTTAGAATTTCAGAATATTTAGTGTCAGAATATATATTAACACCTCTATGTTGCCAAACAAAATGAATTATTTGAAATGGAAAAATCTTTTAGAAAGAAACCTTTCCCCTTTCATTTATTTATTTCAAAAAAATTTTCCCCAATTATATCACATTTGTATGTTATCCTTAGCTTATTCTTTTTATTCCAGTTTGTTCAGTACCATACATAGGAGTGCATGAACTGGAAAATCGAATACTAGATGATGCATATTATCAGATGGTGGGTATTTGCATATCTAACAGCTATATCTAACTCTTGTGT
This sequence comes from Microcebus murinus, assembly GCF_040939455.1. Lineage (NCBI taxonomy): Eukaryota > Metazoa > Chordata > Mammalia > Primates > Cheirogaleidae > Microcebus > Microcebus murinus. Next base: position 81,069,069 of record NC_134114.1, on the reverse strand, counting down.
TTGGATTAATTATATAAAACAGATTTATTTAAATTCTTATTTTTTATTTGAATAATATGGTTTATTTAAAGAATGATTAGAAATACAGTTATATAATTTAATATTAAAAGATTGTTAGTTTAGTCCTTTGTATAACTAATTGTACTGGCCCTCACTACTTTAATTGTTTTAATTTTTTTGGTATCTATTTGCTATGCAAAAGAGCTAACATTTGCATTAGAAACAAATTATTATTCTTGGAACTTCAGATTGGAGCTGGAGTTTAATTGCTGCTATTATATTTTTTGTTTTGTTTTTCATTTGATCTATAAAACCACAAGTATATTTTAAGAAAAAACCATTTTAGATAGAATCATAAAATGATTTCTAATACTTATTTTTATGAAAACAGATGAAAACTGGTTGATACTATTTTATAACAGCACATTTATAATTTCTTTAAGTAAAAAAAAAAAACAATTAGGAGTTGATTCAGAATACAATGCTAAAGTTTTAATAAGCTTTGATACTTTGTTTACTCCAGAAAATTTTAAATCCACAAGTTCTAAAAGAGATAACTATCCTTTTTTGAACTTCAATATAGTATGTCTGGATGTACAAATAAGATTATATAACTAGATCTATATTACCTTACATTTTTCCAAAAAAGTATTTATTAATATCAAATACATTGATTTTTTTCCCCTAGGTTGAATATATTTACATTTTACATTTCCTAGAGAATTTTGTCCTCTCAATTAATTTTGAACACACATATATATATTTGGGCACACAATGTATGCAGGTGCTAGACACAAAATAGTAAATAAATAAAGTGACCTCTTAAGTTGCCCATAGTCCTCAATAAATGAAGAGACAGACTTATGAATGAATAACTATAGCATGATCTGATGCCTATTGTTAACAGAAGTCATGAGAAGTGAAAATAATAGCAATAATAAAAATCCCTTATTAGGGTCATAGCAAATATTCATCCCAAGTTTTAACAGTATATGATAGATAAGGCTGTACTCAACTAATCAGAACTGTGTGTAGGCTGCTTCTGTAAAATTAAAGTTAAATTTTAATTAGTGCCCCCTTTTTGGCAAAAGGATAGCTTTTTTTATCTGTAGTCCTCTGACTTTCCAGGCAGTATGCAAGAATTATGTAATTTTAATATGCTATAAATTAAATTTAAAAAATAAAATGCAGAGAAAGATAATTAAAATTAAAAATAATCAGAGGGTATAAATTGTTTATTATAACATAGATTCCGTAAAGAATTTTAATTTTATTTTTTGTTCTAAATCACAGTTTATTCTAGGACCAATTTATTTCTGAACTCTGATGGTATATTAGATATATATTTATAAATAATCAATTATGGATCAGGAGCTAGAAAAATTAGGAAAGCACACTTGTAGGGTCATCAGAAATCAAAATAAATTCTTACTGAGTATTTGTAGGATCTGCTAGTCAGAATTTTTCTCATTGTTAACACTCAAAGTGGCCAATCTACTTGGGGGTTAATTCTAGAGACCAGGACTGAAATTTGTATTAATCTCTAATTGGTAACAACAAGCAGCTGTAAGAACCTACATTATGTATCTCAGTGTTTTTTCTGTCTGAGAAACTTCACCCGAAGGCACCTTTAAAATGTGTATATATACTGTACTTGAGTGTGTGTGTGTTTAATTTGTTTCCCTACTCATTTACAAAAGGATTTAATCAGCTTACCATGAATATTAGTTTTATTAGATTAATTTTACTGGCAGCTTGTTAGAGGGAAGTGGCAAATTTAGGTTGTTTTTTCTTATTAATTCTGAAGTATGGCCTGATTTCTTGTTAATCTTTAATCTGTTGCTTAAATTTATGGAAATGCAGTTTCATGACTCTTGCTTTCAGAGCAGTATGTGGGGATTAGGTACTGCCTGTTTTCTTTGGTGTTCCTTGGTCTGTTCAGGAGTAATGATTGGCTAGATCTCCTTCATGCTTCATCTTTACACCCCTTTTATTTGTCTTTTGTTATCTTCCTTTGTCCTCTTTTTTCCTGTTACCTTTTTTTTCAGCTCCCTCTTCTCATCTTTGCGATGATCTGTGATCCTTTCCACACCGTTTTCTTTTTTCCTCTCTTGAATTTATCCATCTCTCTCTTCTATATTACCACTTTCTCTCCCCAATCCCCCCATATCCTCCCATTTTGAAGATAATCTTGTCCTTCAACATCCAGATCAAATGTTTACTTCTCTGGTATATGGTGGAGACTGGAGCACGCGCAAGCAATTACTGTTTACTGTCATTACTCTGTCGTTTACTAAAGTCCCAATTTAGCAGATTTGAGGAGTGTATCTTTGGGCTATGTGGGAGTCCCCATACAGCCCAAGAAGGAAGCACTGCCTGCCAGAAGGACATTGTTTTAGTTTACTGGGTCCTGGATGTCTAGGTAGGACATGTAGATATAGGTGTCAAAGGTATTTGAGTATTTTGGATGTTTTTGAAACAGTTTTTTAAAAGTTTTATGCAATTATTATTTATGCAATTATTATGCCAGTCCTGACAATAGTATACTGACTGTTCTTATCAACTGAAACTGTTGTCAGAGGATGGTCCTTACTTTAAATAAAGTTCCCTGTTCAAGAAGGCAAGCTGGCCCAACCTTGATATTCTTTAAATGAAACTTCCTGACTTTAGTCACAGATGCAATGGTGCCTGGACTAAGTGCTGCTTATAGAACTGTGGGGTTACCACCTAGTAGGGTCAGCAAGTGTACAGGTTGGCCTCTATAATAAAACTGCTTTATCTCAAATTCTTGTTTTATCATTATTTATACCTCATAAGTCTCTTTCACAAATATTGGGTTTCTTGAGCCTACCAACTCTGCAGGATATCTGGAACATATTATTATATCATTATATTAAGTGAAAAAGCTAAAGTTCACAGAAGTAACTTATCCAATGTTATCCAGCTAGTGGATGCCACCACTGTAATTTGAATTAAGTTCGATACCTTGTATCATAATGCTTCCTATTTGTTGAATAGTAGTTATAAAATAGTAAAATAGGAATTTTTCATATAGATCCCTATTTCAAGATTCAATTTATATGCTACCACATTTGGATTGCCAGATAAAATATAGGGTGCTCAGTTCGATTTGACTTACATATAAATATAAATAATAAGTACTTTTTAGTATATCTCAGGAAATGTTTGTATATTTATTTATTAATTATGGTAACCTTATATCAGTTTTTTTCCTAGTTATCATTGCCCTCAACAGAGAAAGCTCTGATGCTCCCTAAATTCCAGGATTTTTTCCCCTCTTTTTGGTGCTTTGTATTTCACTTTACTTGTTGAGAAAACTAACTCTTCATTTCTATGAGACAGTAAGCTCCTGGAGTATCGTGATGCTCAAACAGTGAAAGAATGAATCCTGCTAAACCATATTGGAGCTTGAGTCAAAAATAAAAGTATGCCTCTATATATATACTTATCAAAATATCCTCCCATTTTTTTTGTACCAATTAGAAAAATTTAGTAAGGTCTACAATAAAAAATATGACTATATAGAAAAGTGCTCATTACCCAATCTGTTGGACACCATTGTCAACCCTTATAAACCTTCCAGGTAGGGACTTGACAGCCTCAAGGGCTGGGAGCCACCTGCTGAGTGGAAATGACTATTCACATTGTATAATAATGCAGGGTCATAAAACAAACAAACAATAATAGCCTAGTTTTGTTTAAAATTTTATATTTTGTCTATCTTAACTTTTCCATTAATTTCTATTTTTTAAAACATTGCACTATAAAGTATTCATTATTTCAATTATTGAGTGTTTGTGGTACCCCCCCCCTAAATTATGTGCTTCTGGTCGGTTAAATCTTTGGGGGGAATGAATGGAGTTATTTTATTTTAGTATCTACTTATGTTTTTATAACTTAGTCACCCATGTCCTTAGGTTCACAGATGACTGTGGCACGAATACAACATCTTGAGAACTCATCAAGTCTTTTTATGTATGTATGTATGTATGTAGAGACAGAGTCTTGCTTTGTTGCCCAGGCTAGAGTGAGTGCCATGGTGTCAGCCTAGCTCACAGCAACCTCAAACTCCTGGGCTTAAGCGGTCCTACTGCCTCAGCCTCCCGAGTAGCTGGGACTACAGGCATGCGCCACCATGCCTGGCTAATTTTTTCTATATATATCAGTTGGCCAATTAATTTCTTTCTATTTATGGTAGAGACGGGGGTCTAGCTCTTGCTCAGGCTGGTTTCGAACTCCTGACCTTGAGCAATCCGTCCGCCTTGGCCTCCCAGAGAGCTAGGATTACGTGAGCCACTGCTCTTGGCCTCTTTTTTTGTTTTTAATAAATGAAGAAACTGATCACAAGGTTAAGTCCAGAATTCCTTGCTTACTGTGATTTTTGGTGGCCATTTAGGCATCCATTAGAAGAACACATTCTTTAACCCAAACATTCTTTCTACCTTGATGTCAAAGTGCTTATGAATAAAGAATGTCATCGGAGCATATTGTGTTCATTATTGCAGACACCAATGCATATTGATCACTCCTAGATCACATACTTTGAAAGTCTGTCAGAGTTTCCACAGAGGTAAAAATGTAAGTGGCAACATAGGTGTCCTTATTTAAATTGCCTTTCCGTTTTGCATAATAGAAAGATCAGTTTTGATTTTTATAGGTAACATTTGAGCCTAGGTCACAGTTACTTTCTCAAAAAGTTCTACTATCATAATTATCTGTCTCAGCAAAGTTTCTTCTCGGTGTCCACAGATGGATATGCTCTTCCTTGGATTGCCCTCTTGAATTCTGATTTGAAAATTAAAATTTTGATAGGAACTTTATCTCACCTTCCTATGTAGTTTGCTTCATTAGAGCTGATAAAGATATAGAACACTGTGAGATGTGACAGACAACCTCATACAACTCTTTTAGGAGACAAGTTAAGAGTTTGATTGACAGATTGTCCTGTAATTTTGTGAAGCAAAGAGAATTTTCTTATTAACCAATGAGACAGATGGACTCAAGTTTGATGGGCTTAGTTTAGTTCTGCTTGTATTTAGATGGCTTTTTTTTCTTTTTATAGAAAGTAAGCCAAGCTGATATACTAGAGTTTGTCCTGTAGGAGCCGTGAGGCAACTATTATATAAAATATTATATTTGAAGTAATAATTTGGAGAAAGTTCAAAAGATTTAGGGGAAAAAAAAAGACTCTTTACATTGAGGACTTCAGAAGACTGTTAGGCTAACACTGTAGGCCTCACGAAAGAACTTTATAATATATTAAGCTAACATTCTGAGAAAGACAAATTGGTTCATATAGCAACCAGAAGGAATAAGAGGCCCACAGAGAAACTAAGGTTGTCAGATGCATCATTGATGCTAAACTCATTGTGTGGAAAATTGTTGGGGAAAAGATAGTTTCATAGTCTTAAAATACTAGCTCATGGCCAGAAGCGGTGGCTCACGCCTGCAATCCCTGCATTTTGGGAGGCTGAGGCGGGAGGATTGCTTGAGGCCAGGTGTTTAAGACAAGCTTGGGAAATACAATGAGACCTTGTCTCTACCAAAAAATTTTACAAATTTAGCCAGGTGTGGTGGTGTGTACCTGCAGTTTCCGTTGCTCAGGAGGCTGAGGTGGGGGAAACATGAGCATAAGGAGTTCAAGGCTGCAGAAGCTAAGATTGCACCTCTGCATTTTAAGCTGGGTGACAGGCCCTGTCTGAAAAAAAATTAGCTTACAAATTATTAATTATGAAGGGCAAAAGATCCCTTTACAATAGAGAAATCTAGCAGATGTCACCTTAATCAGGTGATCTAACATCCACCCCAATAATGAGGAAAATAGATAGTATGTACCTTCCAGTGTCATCCTCTGGGAAGTACAGCATCTCCTACAGTATTGTTGCCAAAAATTGCTTAATCTGGGTTTAATCACAAGGAATCAATCAGAAGATTATGGTTGTCCTATAAGGCAACTGATGTGAACTCTTCAAAATTGTCAGTGTGATGAAAGGCAAGAACAAATGTTAAAGGAACATGACAATTAAATGCAATGCATGACCCTTAATTGGATCCTGGATTGAAAAAAATTTGAGAACCTGATCAGAACAAATAGAGATAGACCGTATATGAGAAAAACGATTGTATCAAAGTTAAATTTCTTGGGTACAATAATGATATGATTTATTAGGAGAATGTTCTAATTCTTTGGAGATATATACTGAATATTTAGGGATAAAATGTTATGATGTTTGAAATTTACTTTCAAATGGTTCTGCAAAGAAAAATGTATGTTGAGAGAGAGCAATAAAAGCAAATGTGATGAAATGTTAGCATTAATAAATCTGCGTGAAATATCCATGGGTATAGATTCTATTCTTTCTTCTTTTGTATTTTTCTAAAAATATTCAAAGAAATAAACATCAGGTCTTTAACCACATATATATTGAAAGTTAAAGTGCCTGTGACCAGGGGAAATCTCTCAAGTGTCTCTGCTGGTAGTTTTCTCTCTCTTATGCACTGGACTTAGGTAGGAGCTGAAAAATAATCAAGGTAAAAAGGAGTATTTTTAAAAACATAAGCCACATGGTACATAAGAAAACGTAGAGAAAACATGGAATATCTTAAAGTTAGGGCAAATTTTTTCCACTCATAGTAAATGGATAATTAATTTGGATTTAGTAATGAGAACGAATGAATGTGACTTGCTGAAAGTGCAAAGAGAGCGGTATGTACCGTAAGTTGGTTAAGACAGCAGGAGAGGGTTGGTAATGCCAAACTGAAGCCACTGTCATAGACTGTCCAAAGAGACTCATGTGTCAAGGGTTGCAAAAATAAAAGAAACTAGGGTTAGAGCCTAGCTCTGTTATTCTGAACACATGTGTAACACACTTCAAAGTGGGAACTGAGTCTCCCTTAGGGAGTGAGGCATAGAGTAATGAGAGACTGAGCACCAGTCAGAAACTATCTCTAAAGGAAAAAAAATTGTAGCTAAGACATTCTTCAAATTGCAGTTTCCCTAAATGTTTGTATATAACAATAATAATGTTTAATCAGTTATTTAGTTATTGTGCTGTTTTAGCTACTTAATAAAATTCTCCTCCTTCTCCTCCTCCATAAAAGCCTATAATATGTAGATTATTGAATGACTTATTCCAAGACACAGATCAGTTGAGCATTGTGGTGACTTGGTTGAATTTAAGCTTGGGCCATCTATTAATTAACTCTACAGTTCCGTATTTCAATATGTCTCCTACATACCTCTCTCACAAGATTTGTTAGAAGGTTTAAATGAAATGCGTGAAAAAAGGCTAGAGAAATTAAAGTATTTACTCTATACATGAGTAAGCCATTTCTAAAATTGAATGTTTACTTTGAAAGATACAAGGAAGATGAATCAGATATAGATTCTATACTCAGGGAATTTATGTTGTTGAATGAGATATATGTCTATGAATCATTGTCATCCTATAACAGACATTATCTATGTTCCACCATACAACGATGAGATGAGAACAGGCACATAATTACAGCCCTATTATTTGCCACATGCTATGTAATCTTAACTAAGTAACCTGAATCTTGGTTTTATTGTTAGTGAAGTGAGAAACCCTTGCCTGCTTGAGTCATGAGGAGTAATAATATCTTACATAGCACAAGACTGACACATAGTTAACACATAAGAGATTATATATAAACATGATAATATTAATAATGTTGGGACCTATTTTTATGATTCAACATTCTGTATTTTTTCTGGAACCTATAGCACCAACTGCCACCTAGTGGCAGCTGACAGACTTACATATGTTAATGTAGAGGATGAAATCACTTGACCCAATGTGTCCTTTGAGACCTCCCTGAGATATTAATCTGTAATATTTTGATGTGAATATTCAACTTTTTAGAGTCTGTCTCACCATACTCTTAGCCTGGCACATTTTATCTTAGATTTTATAACCTGTATGTTTAATTCCATATACCTAATAGTTTTGCCTATTTTTGTTTCTTTTTATAGATGAAATCACATTATATAGATTCCTCTAGGACTTGCTTCTTTCACTTGATAAAAAATAAACTGAGGCACATTAAAATCTTAAATAATTTATTTGAACAGACAAATTCATGAATTGGGCAGCTCCAGACTACAGGTGGTTTGGGGCTTCACTTAAGGTGCATGAAAGGAGACTTTTAAAAATTTATTTTTATGGTGATGGGGTCTTTTTCTGTTGCCCAGGCTGGAGTGCAGTGGCTATTCACAGGTGTGATCATAGCACCCTATAGCCTTGAACTCCTGGGATCAAGCCTCAATGTCCTAAGTAGCTAGGACCACAAGTGTGTGCCACCATGCCCGGCTTTGAGGGAAGACTTTTGTAGGATGAATGCAGAAGCAAGACAAAGAAAATATTTGGTTGGTTAAAGTGGAGAATTAGCTTTATTTGGGTCATCCCACTGGAAAGTTCTTAGTTGGAGGTGAGTAGGTGGTTTTGGATTGGTTAAGCATAAGTTTCTTTTATTGTTTACCCTGAGTTTGGTTTTGGTTTACTTAAGTAGGAACATAGAGTTCTGGAGCTGCTTCAGCCTAATGGTCTCCTAATTACTTAACACTTTCAAAATTATTTGATTTGATTGAATGAACAAACCATAATTTATTTTATTTTGTAGTATATTTAGATTATTTGGGCTTTTATGAACAATGATGCTCATGAATATTTTTATATGTGTCTCCTAGGCATGTTTGTAAGTTGCTTAAGGACATATAGCTAGGAGTGAAACAGCTGAATTGTAAGATTGTGCATACTCTACTTTGCAGTGGAATGCCAAACTGTTTTCCAAAGTGGTCATACAGCAGTAGATGAAAGTCCCTTTGTGTCATATTCTCACAAACACTTGTGAGACCACCTTTTTCTGAGATCACACAAAATCAGGCATGTGCAGGGTAGTATGGGTGTAGACCCAGGTTTTTAATATATCGTTCAAATTAGTGAGGCATGAAAAGATATCTTATTGTAGGTTTAATTTGCATTTCCTGGATTAGAGAGCATGCTTTTCCATTTCTTTGAGTCTTTTTTATGTCTTATAATAAGATGTTATCATTTTTCTTATAAAGAGATAGTACATGTTTTGTTAATCATTCCAAGATATATTATTGCTATTGTTAAGTAGTTTCTTTTTTAAAAAACGTTTTCTAACTTGCTGATACATAGAAATACAATGGACTTTTTAATGTTGATTTTTTTTGTATCCAACAGCTTTGTTATAGTCATTTATAATCTGTAGATTCTTTCATGTTTTTATATAGATAATCATAACTTTCATGATATGATGACAGTTTTGATTCTTATCTATTGCTATATAACTATTAATACTTTTGCTTTATTTATTTTTAGGCTATGTTATTAGCTTTTTTTTTTCCCCCCTGTTAAGAACAGTGACTCACTATATTTCCCAGCCTAGTCTCTAACTCCTGGGCTCAAGTGATCCTACCACCTCTCCCGCCCAAGTAGCTAGGACTACAGGCACACACCACTCTGCCCAGCTTGTTATTAGCTTCTTCCAAGTTTAGAATCTGTATTTTTCTGTTGAGGATAATGTACTATATAATGACCCTCTTTTCTCTATTAATGCTTTTTTCCTTACTAAAGGGAAATTTATTCTGATGTAAATGGTAAAGAATTTTTTATTAAAAACTATTGCAATAGGGGAGAGGAATTATGCTCAACTCTTAATATAACAAGGGTTCCTTGACATTTATTATTTCTCTGTTTAGAAGTTATGTACTCTACATCTGTTCTTTTAATAGTTACCCTGGCTGTTTCAATATGCCTGATTACGAAGTATAATCAATGCACTCTCTTGTCAGACTTCTCTCTCCCCTTCTCCATCAGAAATTATTATTGTTTTATGTAATTTATATTAATTTACATTTACCTATATATTTATCAGTAATTTAGCTAAGCATCTCTTCTTGCATCTCTGTCCTTCCATCTGGGATCATTTTCTTTTCTCTTCCATGGCGTTCTTTAAAATTTCCTTTAATGAGATGCCCTTTCAGTTTTTCTCTTTTGAATATGTCATTTTTTTCTTTGTTCTTTTGGAAGATAGTTTTTGGCTAAGTATGGACTTCCAGCTTATGAGTCATTTTCTTTTAGCTCAAGGAAAACATTATTTTGCTGTCTTTTGGCATCCTTTGTTGCTATTAAGAAGTCATTGATATCTAATTAACATTCTTTTGTGGGTGATCAGCCTTTCCTTTCTGGCAGGTTTTAACATCTTTGTCTTTCTTATCCTACAGTTTCATGATGATATATGGAGGTGTGGATTTTTTATTTATTATGTGCTATTAGGCTCTTTAAATTTGAGGATTGGTATTGTTCATCAGTTCTCAACGTTCTTAGCCATTATCTCTTTGAAAATTTTCACTTTCTCATATGCTGGTGTGTTCTTTTGGGATTCTGATTATGTATGTATTTTTTTCTCTACATATATCCTACTCAATATCTTCTAACCTCTCCTTCATATTTTACATTTCTTTATCTATGTAATATCCTGAATAATTTCCTCAGATCTATCTAGAACTTTTTCATCTTGATATTGATCATCTATAAATTGTAAAGTGTATTGTTAAGACAGATGAGATTTAGTACTATATTCCATAAGAACTTGAGGCATAGAAGTGAATTCATTTCCAATTCTCTCTTTGATTTACTTAGATTTATATTTATTGTATCTGAAATTATTTTCAGTTTCACAAAAATGTTGTATATCATTTCTTAATTTGAAAAACAAAGTGCTCTCACTTTTTAAGATATATATTAATAATTTTGGATAGAGTTGGGTCATTTAAAGGTTTTATTTCTGTCCTTTATCTTTCATTCATCTATATAAGACTCTTACAACATTAGAAATCTTTTACTTTTTTAAAGTACTCCTCAGCATTCTACACATTTTCTCCATCTTATTTCTTTTTATGTTATCAAAAGTTTCAATTAATATTGAAAATATTCTCAAATAATATTCCCAAATAGTCAAATAATTTCTTATTAGTCATTTAAGTAAAAAATTACAATTTATTATCTATTTGATTCATCATCATTATCCCAATAAACTTTATCACTTTTTGTAAAATTGAAGACACTTTATATTTATTTGAATTTTAGTTGCTGAATAATTTAATATTTCTTTTTAAAATTCAACTAAATTTTAAGAAGGTACATAATCCACAAAACAGGAACATCTTTGGAGGAAAATAAAAACAGTGGTCATATATTTCATTTTAAGGAAAATTCTTTCAAAAGGAAGGAAAAGCTTTAAAATAATAGCACTGTATTTACACAATGATAAAGATTATGTAAAAGTATATGTACACTATGAAAAAGAAAGAAATCAAAATACATAAATAAATAGTTTGATAATGCCAAAAGAAATATCTGCTAAAAATTAGCTCTATAAAACATAAATGAAAAATATAATTTGATAAATTATGAATGTTTGCATTTTGGTTTTGTAAGGTACAGTGTAAGTTTTTTCTAATTTTCTGTGAAGAAAGGTCTTCAAAATTATGTTCATGCCAATTTTCTCTAAACACTATTTTCAGTTTGACTGTGTGATGAGGGAGAGGGGTGTAGCAGGAAAGAAAAGAAGATATTTCGCCTCACCTGTTATTCATTTTGCTTCCATTTCATGCTGGATGTGGGAAACCTCTGAGTTCTTATTGCTTACTATGGTCTGAATGTTGCTGTTCCTCCCAAAGTCATATGTTGAAACTTAATTCCCAATGTGATACTATTAAGTGGGGCCTTTTGGGAAGTTAATAAGTGATAAGGTCTCTGCCCTCATGAATGGGATTAGTGGCCTTTATAAAAGAGGTTGAAGAGAGCACCCCTGTACCCTTCCACCAAGTGAGTGTACAGTTGTAAAGCGCCGTCTGTGAAGCAGAGAGAGCGAGCCTTTGCTAGACATCACATCAGTTGGTGCCTTGGTGTTGGACTTCTCCCTCTCTAGAATTGTGAGGAATAAATTTCTATTATTTATAAATTACCCAGTCTAAGGTATTTTGTTATAGTAGTAGGAACAGACTAAGACACTTCTTTTCTGGCCTGTGCTAGATAAAGTTTCACAGATCTCTTTCTTTTGGAACCTATATGGGGGTGGAGGGGGCTCTGGCCTACCTTTCTGGTGTACACACTCCAGGATAGCTTCTCTGAATTTCTCTCTTCTCCTCTGTGGGAAACTTTATGTAGTCCTGGGGATGGGAAGAATGGCTGACTTTCCAGTAGGCTTGTAGATCTTTGGGTGATGGCATAAGCCATGTAGCTTTAGTCTTAACTGCCTTTGAAGCTTAAAAGCCAGTTTGTTGTAACTCAAAAGCCTGAGTTTATGAAACTCAAAGAAGAGTTTGAGTCTTGTTTTCCTAGGGTTACTTCTCTGAGGTAGTGAGATGGATTGCCCTCACCACTTGGACTAGGGGAAGAGTATGACATTCCAAGAACTTAGCTGGGAGAGGGAAACCCTGGTTAATATGTTCTACTATAATGATAGCGAGACAAGAAAGTATTACCATTTTTGTGCATTTCTCTCTCAATGTTGATAGTCATGGTCTCTAAAGTATAAATTATTATTATTTTAGGCAACTGAGATTTACTGCTATATTCTGTAAGTAAAGTGGTTCCTTTGCTGTCCTTTAAAAATGCCCTTTGGAAACTGAGGCATCTAAAGTTCTGATTTCAAATAACTTCATAACTGACCTCAATGTTTACAATAATTCCCATTATCTGATATCACTTTGTAGAACTTGGATTAAAAATTTTATATCCTTGATTTCTCCATCATAAACATTGTAAGACGTTTCTTAACATTTCTGAGTATTAGTAAATGAAAGTAAATGGGAGAATGAAGGAAATTTGGCCAGTTAGTACTTTTTAATAATCAAAATGGATTTAGGAGGTACAAGTACAGTTTTGTTACATGGATATTGTGTGTAGTGGTGAAGTCTGGGCTTTTGGTGTAATCATCACCTGAATTAGTTAGTATTATTTAATGAGAGAAATTAGTAAGTAAGCTGGCTTGGTAGGGCTGGCTTGGAAGATGTCTAGACTTATCAGGTGCCGGATTTTATGAAATTCAAGGTTTTGTCCAGTTATCACAGTTCTGAGAGAGAAGGGATCTGAGATGCTCTTGTCTCTGAATAATGTACTCTTCTTGTCACCATTTGCTTTTATTTATTTATTTTTTTTTTTGAGACAGAGTCTCGCTTGTTGCCCAGGCTAGAGTGAGTGCCGTGGCGTCAGCCTAGCTCACAGCAACCTCAAACTCCTGGCTCAAGCAATCCTGCTGCCTCAGCCTCCCAAGTAGCTGGGACTACAGGCATGCGCCACCATGCCCGGCTAATTTTATATATATATTAGTTGGCCAATTAATTTCTTTCTATTTATAGTAGAGACGGGGTCTCGCTCTTGCTCAGGCTGGTTTCGAACTCCTGACCTCGAGCAATCCGCCCGCCTCAGCCTCCCAGAGTGCTAGGATTACAGGCGTGAGCCACCGCGCCCGGCTACCATTTGCTTTTATTAAGTTGATTGTTTTGTTTTTGATGTATTTATCCTACAGATACTTCTTAATTTGCAATGACAGAGTAGAAAATTATCTGACATGTAAACTTCATGCATGTTTTTAAAATCTCAATTATATTCCTTAATCTGTCATTGGCAAGTGCCATAAACTAGAATATATCAACACATATGGCAAATTGGATATTAATTTACTATTTTTTTAAAAATATCTTTGTAAAACTCTGGTAATGAAGCAGCTGTTTACTTAATGTCATTTTTTCCTTAGTTCTGATGGGTTTAGATTGAAAGTGCATAATTCTAAAACAATGTTTAAAATGTTATTACACTTCTTTATCACATTTGTATTTTTAAATATAGAAAAGTTAGCAAAATTATCAGCCTGTAAGTCTAACTAAATTACTTGAATATTAAACATGTTTATTTTCAATATATATGGAGATTCAGAGTCATAGCTTCATTTTACTGGTTTCTCCAGGTAAAATAGGCCAACTAAAAGATTTTGTCAGTTTCATTCCTATTATGATTTAATTTAGTTGGAGAATTTCAGTAGATTATATGTGTTAAGGAAGTTTCTGATAAGAAAAAGTATGCAAAATCTATTAGACATACTGTATGAGCAATGTTTATGAAATAGTTTAAAATATCGACAGTACGGAATTACTAGGTACAGTTTTTTGCCTACAGCAGTTGACTATCAAATGATTAGAAATGTTGGAATGCTTGGTATATCTTTGAAAGGGAAATCTGCAAAAGTCTGTATCTACCCTTGGCAAGTTGCCAAATCCATGTATTATGGCATTTTAATATAATTTTATTCTTATATCAGATTTTTAAATATTTCTAGCTGTGGGAAATTGCTTTCTCCAGTTGACAAATGATTAAATGAGGACTTTTTCATGTTAGAAATAATTCCAGCATATTTATATTGGTCTATGAGAGTACATAAATTCAGGCCCAAATGATTTGCCATTTATGATATCATTTTGGGTCCATATAGAATTAGCTCGTTAAACACCTTTTAAGGATCACTTTCTCTAAGAGCATGTACATTAACTCTTTGAGGGCATTAGAGCACAGTCTGGAAGGAAATAGTTACCTTCCTTGTTTGAGAAATGGTTCAAATAGAAAACCTTTTATTTAAATTATGATTCTTTTTAATATGACCTAAGTGTGTTAGAAATACCAAAGAATTATAGAACCAAAGAAAGGTTTCCAGGGACCTCATATTTGTTTGGTTCTGCTATCATTTAAGAAATAGAAGTTGCTTTTATTAAAAAGCTGCAGATAAGGAGATGGCTATAATATCTCTGTAATTTTTTTAGCCATAAGTTCTTTTTATTAGCATAGGGTTTTGTTTGTTTGTTTGTTTGTTTGTTTTTAAATCAAGATCTCTATTAGTTTACTGGGACATGAATTAAAGAATGAGAGGTGTATTTTTCTCATAAAAATGGAGTCTTCTCCCAAATTCACATGGAACAAAATTACAGAAGCACCCACAGACAGAATGAATATTAGTTTAAGAAAGCAATGTTGAATCTTTTTTTTTTCCCCTGTGGAAAAAAATGCAAGTTCACAAGTAAGAAGAAAGTAGAAGCACCTTCACTTCAGTTAAGGGGCTCAAGGAAGGTATATTGGATGTGACTTTGGGCTATCTTGGATTCAAAATACACATAAATATTCATACACATAAAAGGGGATGAGGTAATTTTAAGGGCAGATGTTGGTAAAAGCAGAGGCAGAAGGGAGCAGGGTATAATCAGAAAACTGAGTGTTCCCTTGAGACTGAATGTCTGTTGTAGAAAATCTGGGCATGAAGAGATGCCTGGGGTTGCACTTCAGTTTCTTTATTAAATACTGCAGGAGATAAATAAATACATCATAGCGTGTTGTTTGTATGTATGGGTTAATACTGTTCTTCTGGTAAAACATATTAATAGTCTACACTCATTTATTGACCAATGTGTTTAGTATCTGAGTACTAATCCTACTACATAGTGAGATCCGTAATGTCATATTTTCTCCTTTAAGCATTGAAATTCATCATGTGAGGGCTTCTAACAGCTTAAAAGAAATCCTGTCCAACTTGTCATCATCATTTTTCCCTTGGTTTTCCTTGTTCCTAATTAGTTTTTAAGTGTAATGATTAGTATTACTTATTAGTATTATTTATATAGGCTCCAGGGGAAATATCAGTTAACAAATTGCTATCTATTTATAAACAGCATTTTTGGACAGAGGTGCTCTTGTAAATGCCAAAGCACTGCTGCTTTGAGTTGATTTAAGGAAATAAATAATAAGGAGCATCTGGAAATTCAAACCCAACTGATTTACCATTTACCGTATCATTTTGGGTCTGTACAGATTTAGCTCATTAAACACTTTTTAAGAATCTCCTTTTGCTAGAAGTAGAGTGGGAAAAAATTCCCAAAACAGTCTTTGAAAAATTACTGTTTGCAAAAAAGATTATGGGGGAAGCAAAACATTGAATTCAAAATAATTATAATTAGAGTGTAGCCTCTTACAGTTTCTAAAGTGCCAATGCAAAAAATGATGAGAATAGAGATAATATTTTACGTGTAGACAGATTAATGCCAACTAATGTGAGTTAGAATGTGTTTGTATTTTTGTGTTTGTACATGCTTATCCTCTTACTCATCCTGCTAGCAATGGAAACATATGCTTTTAAGTGCCAGAGATTTAAAGGTAAATTTAGCAGCCTCTATTCTGAAGGAGGTGACATTCTAGTAGGAGAAACAAATTTTTAAAGAAATAATTAAAACACTGAGGTGAATGGAACATATAGAGCTATGTTGGAAGTACATCAGAGGGCAGGTCGATCAACTCAACCTAATATAGGAGTGGCAAGGTAAGAAATGCTTCCTAGAGATGTGGTGTCTCAACCACAGCTTGAAGGATGAGGGGGACATTCCCGTGGACATCGGAGGAGTGCAGTGCCCACATGTGCTGGCCTGGAGGCATGAAACAGTGTAGAGTCTGATTACTGGAATCTGATTTGAGAGTGCATGTTAGAAAGTGACTGTGGAGAAACAAACAAGGTTCAGATGGATTTGGATGCCATCTTGCCATTTCTTGTTTGGAAATTTCTTCAGAGGCCTTCATTCCCTTCAGATTAATTAAGATCAGATCCACTTTTAGAAATAGAACTCATGGAGATATGTGGAAGAGTGATTGGGAAGAGAAAAAAGACTGATGCCACTTTTTTCTTTGAAAAAATATCAATTGGTTCCTACAATGGCTTGGGCATCATTTGAAACTCTGGGGTTCCATAACTAAGAAAACCTGGGTTCTGCCCTTCTCACAGAATAGCAGGCAAACAGACATTTCAGCCAAGCAGAATATGATGTGGAAAGGTCTGTAGTTGATAGCAGTCATTTTGACAAATGGAAAAGTAATGTACGAACCTCTCAGTTCTGTGTGTGTGTGTGTGTGTGTGTGTGTGTGTGTGTGTGTGTGTGTGTGTGGGTGCAGGAGGTGAGGGGAGGGAATCCAGGGATGATTTCACTAAGAAGGGAGAAACACTGGACCTGAGACTTGAAAGCAAGTGGAATTTTGCCAAGTAGGTGATCCATTCTACCAGGTAGATAAGCCACTTTAGGCAGACAGAACTAGGCTAGAGGAGGAACACTATGTGTGGAGGAATAGAGACAGTTCCTTGTTACTAGAGTATATCATGGGGGAAAAAAAAAAAAGGAGCAGGAGAGATAGACAAGGGCCACCCTGACAAGTGACATCATCACATTTCCATGTTAGGACAATTGGGAGAAGTTCAAGATCCACATTTAGGAAAACTGATGTAGGGAGACAATTCTGGTGGTCCAGGCAAGAGATATAATAACAATGCCTAGATTTAAGTCAGGGAAAAAGTATTAGGGGAAATGTGTGCAAAAACTGTTAGGATACAGAGTTAATGATTTGATGTGAAGAGTGAGAAAAGTGATAGCCCAAATTTCTTGTGAATGTAATTGGGTGGTACTATTCACTGAATGAGGAAAGTCATTTTGAATTTTGAGGGGTATCCTTGAGTTTATATCTGCTTGTCTATTGAATGTAGGGGGTAGAACTTGGGAGAGAAATGTGAGCCAGACATTCAGGAGATGTCAGTATATAGGTGATACTGTTACAGTCTTGGGTGTGGATGTACTTTTAGGATTACTATGGCATGAGGGCCCAGATGGAACCTCAACAAATATCATTTGTAAGGGGTGGGCAAAGGAAGCAGAAACCCTGGAGAAAATGAAAAAGGGAATCAGAAAAATAGGTAAAGTTTTTACTTGAAACCAAAAGAAGTGCAAATTTCAAGGAGGAGGTATCAGATGCCTCAGAGGTAAGTTACAAAGGTTAAGGACTGAGTGAAGCACTTTGAAATTTAGCATTTAGGAGGATCTTGTAAAAGAACATCTTTTTTCTTAGTAAAAGAAGTCATGGGGGACAAAACTCAGATTATAGTGTATTGAGCAGTTTTGTTTTGTTTAGTTTTTTTAAAGTGGGAGATGATAAGAGAATGAGAGAGATACAAGTGATAAGGAAGGGGAAATTCATAGAGCGAGGTCTAGGAGGAATTCAGGAAGAATGGTTAAGAATAAGAGAATGTCAGGAGGAATTAACCTTGAGGAGGAGGAGAGGTGGATACCTTCCAGATCTGAGAAAGAGGGTAGATGCTGATTAAACATTTGTAGGTTTTATAGGATATTAGAAGTGGAGAGAGTGTAGGCTTGATGTCCCCTAATTGTTCTTTGAAGCCAATCAAGTTTTGAGCTAAGAGCCTGAGGCAAGGAAAGAATTGGGTAGGGCGCTTGGGACAGGAGGTAAAATTTGGAAGAGCTGCTATAGGAAGTGGCAGAGGGAGTTGACGAGCAGAATGTAGAATTGCTGAGTGGTTTTGAGAGCTCGGAAACCATAAATTTGTAGTGGCACCAGTCCACATGATTGTTATATTTCCTCCAGCAGAACTCAGCAGCCCAGTTATGAGAACTCAAAAAAATGTTGATTGAAACTGAAATTGGAGGTGCTGTGAACGCAGGATGGTATAAGACAGCTATCAAATGCCATAAATTCAAATTTGTAGATGACAGTAGACTGAATAATTCTGTGATTTTTTAAAAAATAAGCAAATGCTGTATCTCAGGTGCTAAATGGACATAATTTGTTTTCTATTTAAAGTATCCTATTCAGGAATATCCTCAGTTACTTAAACATTGTATGAAATCTTTACACACATGCCTCTTCTTTCCTCCACTACACAGCATGTACTTGCATACATACTAAGTATTGGCATGATTTTAATTCCTCTTAATTGCCTATTTTATGCCTGGAAATTTCCTTATTTCACTTATTATAGATCATTTCATCTGAGCATTAAAAATTGCTCTATTGGTCATATACAAATACCAGATTACTCCTTTGTGAATGATATCTTTTGAAGGAAGTTGAAGGTTCATCTCCAGTGAGTTATTAGTAAATCTGAGGCTATTTTTATCTTAGAGGCTAGTTCTTCTATGACTCTTTCCATAAAATTTGCCCCAGGCTTTTTTCCCCTTTTAGATAGGCAACTTGATCTCCTCTTTCTGTCTGTTTGTATTGTCCTTTTTTTCATATTTTGCCCATATAGCAGTTATCACAGAATTTCATGGCTCTTTCTGTATAATTTTGGATTCTGTGAGAGCAGGGGCCAAATCTTACTGATCTTTATGTTTCCAATATCTCCTTGTTGCCTGGTGCTAATTGCACCTTAACCCAGCAGCAAATATTAACTGTGTGAATGACTCATTACTTCTTCAGCATAAAGTCCATGAGTAAGTATGAGCAAGGAAAAATTAAGCTTTATTTGTGACTATTTCTCTTTGTCTCCTGTCCCCACCTGTAGTTTAACCTTTGTCCAATTCAAGAGGAGATGTTTACCTTTTGAATAATATCAGGACCAATTATTATAGGTGTTGGAATAGGAGAAAAGCATGAAATCTACACACAATGCAAAAGCCAACACAAACTCTTTTGCCAGAGTTACTGAAAGGCAAAATAATAATAATAATAATTAAAAGTTTTAAATTCTCTTTTTTATTCTCTATGCTTAAGTTCTATGAGTTCTATGGACATTGGAAATTTAGAGTAAAGCCAATGAAAAATTAGCCAGACATATCAAGGAGAAGGAGAAAAGGAGGAGAAATACAAGTTTTCGGTAAATGTCAGTAATCTTTATATTTGTAGTCTGAAACTTATTGTCTGAGTTTGACCTTGTTTTACTTTTGTTTGTAAGATTTCTTCCCCCAATTAGCTAACGGCTGTTTTTAAAATAACTTTGGACAAATTGTTGAATAATACATTATCCTGCCAACAGTCTTGGTGTTCTTTTGATTTAGGATCTTTAAGTTATCTTTGCATTTATAAAGGTCTTGGTCCTGGGAAGTTTTATGGGAAATTACAAAAAATAGGCACAGGTATTCTAGAAAAATAAGGCAAAACTTAAAATTCAAGTAGTAAGCAGTTATAAATAGTTACAATAGCTCTTGGGTTTTATCTTGGAAGTATTGTGCCCACATTATCAATATTGTATTTCTTAGCAGTTCATGTGTTCTCAATGGACCTAAGGTTAAATGTGATGCTCCTCTTTTTCCCAACATTTGAAGTTTCATTTAGTTCAAGAGACATTTTATGAAATAAATGTGTAAGTACTCATGTTAGACCATTTATGAGGAAGAAGAGTACTACTAAAATACCTGTCCAGAAATTTTGGTTATCAAACTGGTTTTGGGATCTTCAATTAAAATAGATAATTTACAAGTACAGTGCATTTTTTGAAGCAGATAATTGTTGAGCAATGATAAGGTCTGGAATAATTAAATAATCTTATCAGTGTGAAGTTCTCATCCATGGCAGCTTTTTCAAAAGTGGCATGCCACTTTACTCTCATGCACGATTATTAGCAGGTGATCATGCCGATTTTTAAAAACACAGAGGTTATAGATGATGTTCCTGATCTTGTGAATGTAGGTGGTGGGGAGATAAGGAGCAACATGTCATGATGTGGAGGCAAAGAGCAGGGAGCAGGCTCTTCCAAGCAATGCAAAAGAGAAAGCAGTGGCTAATCCTTAAACCATCCCCCTACAAGGAAACAGCTTTAGGTTGCTAACACCTGCTATGTATCATGCACAGATAACCAGTTTCCATAGCGTTAGAATGAAATAAAATATGCTTATAAGAGATTACGCTGAATGTAATTATCGTTCTTAAAAAATGCCAAAGACATTTCAAGATTTTTCTGTGTCTCATGATTAACATTATAATTATCATCTTAAAAGAAATGTATTTGGTTCATAGAGAATTTAAGTTAAGGCAACTTTTGCAATAGGTTAATATAGCATTTCTGATGATCTAGTTTTTAATTTTTATTATCCTTTGTTTAAAAGATGTTATCTGATCATCTACCTGAATTTCTTGAAATTTAAAGTGCATATTACCTTTTCTTTAATATGTAATTTTAGCTTATAGTTTTAAAATTGTTAATAAGTTAAAATTTGGTTTCAAGATAATATCAACAATATACTGGATTCATTAAATCTTTTTTTGCTATATTAAGAAAATGTCGAATGATCAAAGCGATTTTTAGGCTGACTTAGAAACATAAAGTTCCCTGTGAGTTTAGATCACATTCCTAATAATAACCACTCACAGAAATGCTAAGATTACCAAACCCTCTAAATTTTTACAGTTGGGCTTTATTTACAGTACAAATTTCATATCAGTATAAGCATTTCTTCTGAGGAATCAGTTTTATATTAGTATATATATATTATATATATATTAGTATATATATTTTTTGGTGTGAGGAAAGTACCACTAAATACCACATGTGTGTTTGTATGGACTGGATATAGCCTTCATAGCTATGTCTTTGAGCCTAGTCCTTCATTCCATATTGCTTGACTGGACAAGAAAAACTAGTTCTTATGTCTACAGTCCACTTTGGGGCAAGAAACATCATTGTTTAAACTTAGTATTACAGCATACCAAGAAATACAGAAACTTACTGTTGCTGCAGCTTGGTGATTTTGGATCTTTTATTTGAATACTTATTTTTTTCACATTTAGCAAGCTTAAAATGTGTTAGCCATTTTCCTTTTTGTGAGTATGAATGAAAGTTATTCAAGAGAAATGAGTGATTCAAGAAACATTAACCAATGGTAATTTAAATTAGTTCTGGAGTTGAGGTCATAAATATATAAAAGAGGGTCTTCCCATCTCCAAGTCTAAGATGTCTGACCTATCTGCAGTATTTTTCTTTACATATAGACAGCATACATATATACATGTACATATTTTCAGATGACAGCAAAATGTTTTCTCAGCGTATCTTACTACTATTTTCCTCCTCAAAAGCGATTCTACATTTTTTCTTCCCAATTTTGAAACAGCAACCATTTTGTGTATTGATTATTAAAATACTCCTTATACTTGCCATGACCTACAAGGAACTGTGTTGGAGGCATTGACACCTGGATGGTGTGAACAAAAGCTGAATATTTTAGAACTTACTTCTTTGCCTCCATCCTGATACTTCCTAAAATATTCACCTAAAACATTTCTTTTGATGGAAATCAGAAATGTCCAATTTATTACAGAGATTACTGTGATTGATTGGAGAGAAAATAACTATATTATGCTTCTGCTTCTTAACCCCAAATCCAAAAGTGAGAAGCAAAGGAATGCCAAATGCAATGTTTCCTTTTAACATATTATCTGCCATGAGAGTTGTAATTAACTCATGCTAGTTTTGAGCCTGGGGCCTTGTGAAGCATATGTAACACATGTCTCTTCACCTTGGGAGCTGTGTGAACTATTTTCAAGTTGCATGTAACGCACGCCCAGAAAACAATAAAAAATAACAAATTAGAAAGGATTGTTTTGTTTCCAAATTCTTATTCTATTTTCATAATAAAATACCTGGCCCCAAGGAAAATTTTTTTCTAGTATATCATTCATTTTTTTTCTAATATGTCTAGTGTGTTAAAACAAAGACACACCCCCCCCCACACACACACACTCTTCCTTTTTCTGTTTTGCTTTTTTTCTTCCTGGTGACTATGTTATTTTATTTTTTCAGAATATTACGGGAGTATTTTAGTTACATGTATTGCTTTTGTACAGTTCGAGTCAATGTTATAAATGTGCCCATCACCCAGATAGTGTGCATTGTACCCATTAGGTATAAATTTACCCAACCCTACCCTCCTCCCTCCCACCTGCTTGATTTCTGCTGAGTTTTACTTCCATATGTGCATATAAGTATTGATCAGTTGGTTCCAGTTTAATAGTGAGTACATGCAGTGTTTGTTTTCCATTTTTGTGATACTTCACTTAGAAGAATGGTCTCCAGTTCCATGCAGTTTGTTACAAAAGCTACTAGTTCTCCATTTTTTTTTTATGGCTGAGTAGTACTCCATGGTATACATATACCACATTTTATTAATCCACTCATGTATTGATGGGCACTTGGGTTGATTCCACATCTTTGCAATTGTGAATTGTACTGCAGTAAATGTTTAAGTAAGGGTGTCTTTTTTATAAAATGGCTTTTTTTCCTTTGGGTAAATGCTCAATAGTGGAACTGCTAGATCAAATGGTAAGTCTACTTTTAGTTCTTTGAGTTTTTGGGGTTTTTTAGGGGGGGCGGGGGTTGGTTTTTTTCAAAATTCCATGTGTAGCCTAAATTCCTTCATATTTATGCAGAAAGAAATTTGGAGAAGATTGAGGGATTGTGAAAGAAGATAGACATTAGAAAAATCTACATTTTTCTAATACTTTACTACTGATAAGTGTACTTGAGGCTTAGTGGAGTACTGAGTTTCCTACATGGTTTGAAGCCTGAGAATGTTAGCCAAGGTGGTTTCTTTCCAGGATTCAGATGCTTGTATAATTATTACCTTTAAAATGAAGGATGAAATTACCAGAAATAAAAACAGCACATTTTTCGTAAATATTCCTCTGATTCCCATTTTCACTCCTACTCATTGAAACCATTCCCTTTAAAAATAAAGGGACTGTTCCAAGGAATGGTTTGTAGGGTCTTACCCCCTTCAGTACCACTACCAGCTATCCTTCTCTGAATATATGCTAAATAAACAGATGACATGTAAAAGCCATGGGCCAGTTATATCAACAGAGCAGTAAGTTGATTTCCATTGTCACTCCCCTTCTCACCTGACTGACATCCCCAGATCCCTTCTCTAATGAAATTCTGAATCTGCCACTAAATATATAGCTACATTACACAGGCAGCTGATACCGTTTTTGATTCTGTGAGATTCTGATTATAAATAATTATTTTGGACCATAAGAAATAAAAATAACGCTTTCTATTTAAACATATAGTAACAAAAAAACGTATTTAGAAGATGTGATTATTAAAATAAAAATTCATTAAACACTACTAAATTTATAGAAGCTTTTTTTTGGGTCAATAATGAAGAAAATGAAAAGGAAATACAGGACAGGTTTCCTGTGTAGTAAGGAGGGCAAGATGTCATCATATGAGGATTTCTACAGAAGCAGCTGCCAACCTATGGGAAACTTCAGGAGCCAGGAGGCTGTTGGACTTAGGATTGGAAATCAGTGGAAACATCAATATAGCACACATCTTATGCCTCTTTCCCCAGGCATAGTAATAATTGTAGACCCCTCAAAGAAAGAGCCAAACATTATGTAAAAAATTCTAGATAGAGAAACAGAAAGAAAATAATTTAGAGAGGAGGAAGTTTATGGGAGAAGTTTAAAATGATCTTTAAAATTTTCATAATTTTTTATGTTTTCATCTACCTCTTTTTTAATAGTACTTTTAAAATTATTGTAGTGATCGTACAGTTTCACACATTTGCCTCCATGTTCCTCCATAATATTCAGAGTGCTCACATTAATGACTAAATTGTTGACCAGTGTGCTTCTGAGTGGGTATTTACCACAGTTTACTTAACCATTGCTGTTTCTCTCTTTGAAGGCACTTAGTTTCTTCTAATTTTTCCAACTGCTAATAACACGGCAGGCAACTTCTTTATGCATACAACATTCCTTTCTTTTGCTTCCATGTTTATGTGCCATGTTAGAGGTAAACCAGTAGCAGAACATCCAACTGAAGATGTTCTATTCATATTTGGAAATATGGAGTGTGGGTAAAGGCTGACAAAGTAAATTTCAGTGGTTATAGTGATGTTTTGACAGTTTCACCTGGGGAATCAAATTACTTTTTGTGTGGTAAGATCATCATTATTAAATAGTTAAATAATTTGTCTACCAAAAGGAAGAAATAATGAAGGTAAAAGGTATTTTTTAGATCATTGTTTACTGAAAGGCTACTGAAATGTAAACTCTTTTGTACCTGCTAATTAATTCTATTAGAAAATAAAATCCCTCTAAAGTAACTCTTAAGGAGAAAATATTTATATAATTTAAAAATATTTGTACATATTTATATAAAGCAAAATATACTTTATTCCTTTATAAAGAACACACAGTTTCCTAGGTAGTATACACTTTGAATATTATCTATTAATAAGCCATGTGCATTAGTGTATTAATTAGGTATTTCCATTCTTTTGTATTTAACACTAATAACAGACCCTGATTTCAGTCTTTTGTGGTCATTGCTATCTATATATAAGAGACAATTTTGATTTTACAAAACTGTGTGTGAATTGTTTATACTTTTACATTTCTTAAAAAGGACTATCTTCAAAGTTTATATAAAATAATCCTTTTGTAAAGGCACATGAATATGATAGTACATGCAAATTTGTGTCACTCTTAAATAATCTAAATAATTTTATGAAAAAAATCTCTAAGATTCAACCTTTATATTTATTGACATAAATTTTAGAAATTATGGGAGAAAACTGTTATAATGGAACCATAATTACAATAGCCATGTAATAATTAGCATTCATAATTATAACAAATGCTGTAATAATTATTTCTTTCTTACTAAACATTTATTGTTCTAAATTCTCTCTGAGTAAAGATGTATATTTCAATGAAAATATGATGTCTCAGTGCTCTGAGAATATAAAGGAATTCACAGTGGTGATTAGTTGGTAAGGAGGAAATCTCCCCTCCTTTTTTTCCCTAATGGAATGTTTTATTAGGATTTTCCTTCAAAGGTGTGAATTCTCATTATTAAAACCAATAATGCACATGTAAGTTGTCTTCTTATAGAAGCATCTACCTCACTGCAATTTTAAATCATTTATAGTCATCCTATTAATGAGGACTCTAGGGGTCTCTTCATTTGTGATTTTGGTAGCTGAATTCTTGAGCTGCTTGCAAATCTTTCACAAATCACTCTTATAGCAAAATGTTGTTACCAAGCAGTCATAGATTTATTTATAATAGAATTCAGAACTTCCACTGGTGAATAGTCAAGCAAACACATTTATTATTTAAGATTCATTAGATGCTCAAGGAAACTTTTAATGTAACCAGGAAGTAATAATTTACTAGGGTTAGAAATAACTTGAACCAAGAAGTTTGTGTCAGAATAGACATAAAACAGTAATAGATCTACACTTGCAAAATTGTTCCTATTCCTGTTCAAAATGTTATTTATTTCAGTAGCACAGTTGAGAATTGCATAGAGACTTATGTGGAAAGTGTGTCTCTTGAGTTTTACTGTTTTTCTAAAATTTTAAGGTTTAAAAAGAGTTGAGAAATCCACAATAATGAAAAAAATTCCTTATTCTGTCTTCTTTTTTCAGAAATAAATGGGGACTGAAACTTCACAGTCAGTCTTTTAGATTAGGTCATAATAACATGATGTTATTAATTGAATTTATAAGAGCTATCCTAATCTCAGCACACCTAGCTAATGTGGTTGTGCCATCTTTGAGCTCATAAATCTTATGTAGCTAGAACACAATTGACAGTCTATAAATTTTTTTTTTTAAAGCAAGATATTAAAAGAGACTTTCTTTAACATTTATCAACATGGGAGCTAATAAATATGCCTATAAGGAGCAATAGAAGAGAACTGGTTTGAGATATTTTCAGCATGCAGCAAAACTGTCTTTACAAATGAACTTTTTCTGGGTTTTTAACATTTTACTGCCTGAGTTAAAATCTTGAAAAGATAGTCTTTATTTTCTTTAGCCATTTAAATTGAATCCATATGTAATGACCTCACCTGACATCCCATCCACAGGCCTTACAATCATTCCACTGTAGTTTTAGGATCATCTCCTAAAATTATATGACTATATCCAGATAGTTATGAATATCATTATTATTTTCCACTCCCACTTACAGCTTCTTGTTTACTGAGGTATGTGATTTTTCTGCTAATTTTAAAGTTTGTGATTCTTCGGTTAGAATGTAAAGTTCATGTGTATATACGATAGAGATTTTTCTTTCTCATTTCATTTATAATCCAAGTCTCAGTTTTGACTTCACAAATCTTTTTAATGTTTTTTTCTCACCTATAATAAAAATTCTATATTAAAAGTAAATTACATTTATTATTATGTTCATGGTTATATAAAATGTATGATGAAGTGTTAAAGGGAACTTTTAAGTTTGATTTTCCAAATGGTTTATATATAATTATGCTCCTTTAAAACATTTTTTCTCCTGTTAAAATATTATATCGACAATTACAAAAGATATAATTGTTTAAATAGACTTATCAGAACTTACATTGATTCTCACATTGTCTGGTCATTTTTATTAGATTATTAAGTAAATGTGGTTAAAAATCTTTGTTCTATTCAGGTTTTAGAACAGATTTTAACAATCTATTATGGTAATGAATTACCACTTCAAGGAATGCTATTTGATATATTCTCAGGAGTTATGTAACTTCCATGACATATTTTTACTCAGTAATTTTCATCTCAGTAGAGACATATTTAAATAAGTAATGTTATTCAAAATGATTCCTGAAGTCTTTTGACTCATTTTCACTGTATAGAAAATATTAAGGTTAAAACTACAAAGTGATTGAAGCTAAATGGAAGCCTACTTTGATTATAAAGGAAAATGATATTCAATTAGACAATTTTATACCTGTGAGACTTTTCAACAGATAGTGGTAGGTTGTCTATTTTAAGAGCATAAATCAGACTACAAATGGATTCCTTAGAAATGTGTGTATGCAACCCTGCTTGAAGATGCATTCCCTTAATTTATGATACTGTCATCCTGTGACTGACAACTAGTGAATACATTGCATTGATTTCATAATACTTGACAGCCTATACAACCACAGAACAAATTGGTAAAATCCCAGGTCTCAAAAAGATAGTGCTGAAAGAGCCTTTCTTTTGATTTTCTCTTTCTTAACTCATGTACTCCATCAGAATGCAATATAAGTAGATTGATTGCTTACACTTAAAAGAAAATACTTAAATTCATATTTCCTACTAATTGTCAAGACTGTTGAGTTTTTAAGTCAGTCTTTTTGATACAATTCTCTGAGAGTACAATTCTCTTAGTTGCAATTGATATCACATCTACTTAAAAACCACATCAACCAAAAATTCCCTTTAAATAGGTGGGGAAATGAATGCATACATACTATGAACATAAATGTAATCATTGAGCTTGGTTAGGCTCTTTATTGCTAATGTTTAAATATACAGATGTTCCTGTGGAAATTATATATAATTTTGAAAAGTCTGTTTTCCTTACAGCTGGTATTATCTACAGAAATATAAATCGGTAGCTCTGCTTCTTGGTGTTTCCCAGTTGCTTTCTTTAGCTAGTACTGAGCGATCTATGTCTCATGAAAATTTTAAACTGCCTGAAATAAAATTGTGCTATAGATCTTCACATAATTTTAAACTGTGTTTTGTAGATTCTTGTTGATTTGGGTATTTTAATCAGCTATCATGACGAACCATCAGAAGAAATGTGTTTAAGGGAAGCTCTTTTGGTTGTTGTTTTTATCCTAGAGTTTCTGTGTGCCACAGGGTAAGTTATTATAAGGTGACAAATTGTTGTTGCTATATTAACCCTTTCAATTTCCATCTATTTCATAGCCTTCTTTCTTAATGTAGTAGCATTTTTATCATTGAAGTTGAGCCAGACTAATTGACTAAAGAATCTCTATTAACACAACTGACTGTTAGTATTAGAGAAAACAGTACCTCAAATGAAGAGCATAAAACATTAGCCCTCACCACAGGTAGAAATCCAATAAAAACAAAGAATTACAACTGGATGATGAATAGCTTTTTTAGTTAATCAAGGGTTAAGGATAAACTCTTAATAATTAAGTGATAAATAGAGAAAACAAAAAAAATATTATTTTATGAAAACTTGCAACTCTGGTTTGAAGACACTTGGTGGGCTTATTATTCAAATATTTTTCAGTGTTTGGATAAAGTTACACATAGCATATCTAAAAATCAATTTTTAATTCATGCTTGTTTTTTTATTAGATTAATTTCATTGAAAGCAGTTGGTATTAGGGAAGTTTTAAAAATTTGTTTAAAATTATGCATTCTCATTCATATCATATTACCTATAGTTTTTTTGAAGCAGAATTTTAAAAATATATTAAGCAAAGATGGTTTTTTTTTTATTTGAAACAATGGCCTGCTATAAAATTTATCCCTTCTTAGTGCCTTACATTTGCTAAGTACTCCTTTTCCTCATCATCTTCCTCTTATCACCTCCCTTTCCCCAAGGGAAAAAGTGTTTTCAATAAACTTTGAAACTCAAAGTCCTATTAATTATACCATATGGACATTGCATTTTACTTATATGAGTAAGAGTGAGCATTGATGGAAGTTTCAAAGAGAGAATCCAAATGCATAACCCCCTTGTGCCAGCACAGCTTTTTCTATACTGTTGTCTTTGTTACTATATTTTCAACAGGACAGTGACAGCAGTTTGGTATTAGTCATCACTGTAGTGCTTGAGTTTCAGAATTTATCCTGTGGCTTCGCCATGGACTAAATTTGTACTATAGTAAGGATGATAGGCAATTTGAAAGCTATTTCTACAAAGATATAAATGTCTGTATCTTTCATATTTATATAATAATTATTAATACTTTTTTAGACAAAACTGGATTTTTAAGTTTCATATTTATATGTTCCTCCTTATTCTTATTGGCACAAGCAAAACACTAAAAAATAAAACACACACAAACAACAATATCAAGCATAATACAGAGAAGCAAAGATAAGATTGAATTTTATTGTTTTTAGGATTTTTGGTACCCACAGGCTTCTGGTGACGTTAAATGGAATTTGTGTGATGTTTGTAGTATTCTCCGCAGTGACCACTGAGATATGTCCCTTTTTCTCTTTTATTTTTAGTTGATGAGATATTTTCTTTTGACTCTCAGTGACCCATTATTATTATTTTTTCATTTTGCTGTATGTGCCTTTAGGTTAACTAAACCTGTTTATCTAAAATGTTGTGCCTTGATAGGTTTTAAAATCATAAGGTTTGTCATTTGACCTTTCTTCTAGAAAATAGGCCTTTAGCAGACTCATGCTATGTATTTGCTCAGGAATTAATGATGTACACACACACACACATATATATGCATATATACACATATAAAATGAGCTATGACATGGTAAAAATATTAACTGGCAGTTTCTTCT
Organism: Microcebus murinus; assembly: GCF_040939455.1. NCBI lineage: Eukaryota > Metazoa > Chordata > Mammalia > Primates > Cheirogaleidae > Microcebus > Microcebus murinus. Next base: position 81,038,885 of record NC_134114.1, on the reverse strand, counting down.
AGGGTCTTAGCTGTCTAGAGTGTTAATAAAATCATGTTTAATCTGCAATAAATACAGTCTTATTTGAATTGGATGAAATTTTCAGGTTTATTACTTTAGCAGACAAATTTAAAAAAATACTTAGTGGTTTAACAAAAGAAACTGAATCTTAAATAAAAAGAGAGAGAAGTGAAATGAGAACCTTATCTAGTTTCACCTATAAAACCTCCAAAATAGTTTCTAAGAAAATGTGCCCTTGGGCTCATATCTCATATGCCAGGTTCTAGCCTAGGGCCCAATTTTTTTTCTGCCTGATTTTTAAACTGATCAAATTAGAGGCTAAATTATGCTCTCTATTTTAGTTAAGCCCTGTACTATTAACAGGGTACCCCAGGACTATCTCTGGTCTACAGCTGACCAGAAACTACTTGCCTCTGCACCTCTTGCAATTGCACATGATTGCTCTAGAGGAAATTCTCAAAAGCTCCATTCCATCAGAGCAATCTAAAATTAAGAAGTCAAGAAATAGGATTTTACACTGGTGGGCTTTCAGAATTTTGTTGACTCTCGGAGCCCTTTGAACTGTAAGAATGTACAGGTGTTGTGTTTCACTTGGTTACATTTCTCGGGAAAATACAAGAGCATGTATGGACTAAGGAAATATTTTCTAGTTCCTTTTGGGGTTTAGATATTCGAATAATAACTGAATAAACTGAATACCATAAAAGCATAAAGCTTAAAAAGGATCCTTTCCTCCCATATACAAGCCGTAACGTAGTTCTGGTAACACAAATGAAAATTACATGCAAATATCAACCAAAATATATGTTAAACATAGCCTACTAAAGCTGTCACCTTTGATCAAAACTATCTGCCATTTTTAAAAGGTCTGATAAAAATTCACTACCTATTCCCTTACCCATGAAGACTCCTGTAGTTACTCATAAATGTAGATATAAATTTTAAATACCTTATTAGGAAGTTCTTAAATTCTAATTGATATTGCTACTCATTTTGTTCAGTTTTAACCATGACCACATTTATTGATTCTTCTGAAACTTTTACAAGTTTTTCCATTTTATTTTTATGTAGAATTATTTCATCTTTCTATATAGCATAAGCAAAAACAGCCCTAATGTTTAAGATCTCTTATTTATGTTGCATTACATTTTATTTCTCTTGTATGTTACTTAAATATGTATGTGTATGGTTTTAAATGTATTCCTTTTCTTCTTCTTGAAATAAAATGTTTGATTTTATAGCTTCTGGTACCTAGATAATAAGGAAAAATATTATTAGCTAGGTTTCCAACTAAAACTCTTTTTCTTGAGTAACTAGTTAGATAATTTCAGGGATGGTTTAGTTGGACATGGATTTTTATACCCAGGATATTGCCCTAGTCATTTTCCTTTCTTGAAAAGGAGATATTTGATTGTGGTTAAATTGTGAAGTTGTAAAGCAATGTTAGCTAAATTTTTTACTATGTCAGCAAGCAGAATATTGTTTGCACTTCTTTGCTTTTTAAATGCTGCTCAGGGAGCTGCGTAAGTTATAATTGATGCACAGAAGAGATTTCGAATTTTATATGCCTATAAATTGGCACTGCTACATAGACTAGAAAGATGAGATTGGAGAAGTTATTTTCCCGTGAGAATGATACAAATTACTGTCAAACTGTTTATGCTTGCTGTAAAAATATTTTCAATGTACAGGTATTTGCTTACTATCTGGGTAGCACTCTTATTAAAGTAGAATAACATTTTGTGCCAAAATGAAATGTTTTCAGTACCATTGCATATTGTAGTAGTCTGTTTTAGTCATTCCAGGGCTTAAATGCCTGTAATTATGTTTGTTCTTTGAAACTCAGATAAATTTGCTTAAGTTTGGAGTTTTAGAATTTTAAAGGACCACAGAGTTTATTCGGTCCAGTCTTCTTATTTTACATATGAAGAAACTGAGACCCAGAGGAGCTAAAAAATATGCCAAGGTCAAAGACCTAGACATTTGTACAAATGCCATTAAAAACTAAGTTTTCCTGCATTACTTTCTTTTCTCACATATCTCAATGTCTTATGAAATTGCTGTGCTTAATATATATTCATTTCCAGAATATAAATGCCTTTTCTTCTTGTCAGTTTACACTTAACCTCTGGATTATCCAAAATTTGCAAAGTTTAACATGAATGAACTTATTTGGTGAAATTGTCCACAACTTTAAAAACATAGACTAAAATAAGCATAAGCAAATAGATCATTTGTCTTACTTTGTTAAGGCAGTTTAGTAATGTCAACAACAGGGGTGTGAAGTGATTCTTTACCCCAAATAAATGGATAGACATTGACTCAAACTTAGTACATTCTTTAATATAATTTCAGAAAGAATACTGGTTGGCAGGTGGTTTATAGTTGGAATCAGGAAAAGAACGCACAGCCCAAGGTTACAGAGGAATTTTAATTCTTCATTTTGTGAGTGGTGTCTCATAATAATAATATGGTGTGTTTTGTATATGAAAGTACTGATTTTGACTGACCATTTAGAAATGTAGGTGCTTGTTTGGTTTTCTTTTACCCAATAGCAGAATCTAGGAGGTGTCGTATTTTGCAGTGTTTTCATTACTCTCCATTGGCATATAGACGAGAAGACAGAAATAGGGAGCATCAGCTAATGAAAGGTGACAATGAGACGACAGTTTGAGGTGTGCTGAAATAGGATGAAACTAGAGTTTGCTTTCACTCAGACTGCTATTTTTTTCTTTCATCCTAGAAAGTAAGCTCTAAGGAAAAGACTCGGTGATATCTTTACTAAAAATTCAATAATACAAAAATACTAGAAAGTAATTTGTTTATATTAAACTTATCAAATAGAAATATAAACATAGTAGCTGAATATATTTTAATGCCCACAGTTATGTTTATTTTAAGATTTGGCTTACATACATGATTGCTGATCTTTAGGTAGTTTCCCTCAATTATTTTAAGAGTTACTTGATGTTACTTTTTAGAGCTTTGCCTGTGCTAGGGGGAAGGAAAAAGGAGAGGAGAGGGATATTAACAATCAAATGCACTTCTCCCAAGAGAAAGCTGTATTGAAAATAGAGATATTTGAGCAATTCCTGAGAAATCTTGACTTTCTTGCAAATAGCTTTGTCAAAACGGTGTAGCGGCAATTATAAAAGGAAAAAGTCAGAAAACTCTCCCCAACACATACGCACAACAACGAGCACCACGACCACAACAAAAGAGAACCTTTTCCTAAAATATCCAGTATGGGGAAGTAGGAAATTTTATGTGCAGCTAAAGAATAAAGAGTAAAAAATAAGACTAGAAGGTAGGAAATAATAATGCTTGTGTCCCTTTGGCCACAGATTAAGGTCATGTGTTGGCAGTGTCAGAAGCAGATGCTCTGATGAACTAAACGTTAGGCTAATGAGTGTGATAGCACCACCAATAATCATAGGTGACCACCGCGAGGAACATGTTTTCTTGCACATGCTTTTCTGCAGTGTTCTAGGAATGAGAGCATGCCATAGGAAGAAGCGGACACAGTGCTGCCTGGCCAGCTCCTCGTGGGCATTTTCTGTGAAGCTTTTTGCTGATAAATAATGCAGTAGTCATTATTAAGAGTCATTTGCATTTGCCTCACTGACATTGAGTGTGTGTTACTTAAAGGTCTTGTTTTTGTGTGAATACACAATTGACATTAGTTTTAAATTTCTTTAATGTTGATTTTCTAATTTTAGGCATTTCTCTATAGAGGTTATTTCTGTTTCTTTTCTGGTGTATGCATGTACCTCCTTCCTTCCATTCATGGTAATATGCTAGGTCTACATTTAAAGGAAAATTAATGAATGGATTTATTAAAAGACATTGCAAGTACTTATCTTTATATTTTCTGACAATATACTAATTTTTGATATTTTCACAAAAAAATTACAATTCATTTCTCTTTGAGGCATAGCATTAGTGATTAAGAAGGTGAACTCAGGGGCCAAACTGTCTGAATATGAATCCTGGCTCTGTTATGTATTAGCTATGTGACCTATTAGCAAGTTATTTAATCTCTCTATGCCTTGGTTTCCTCATGTTTAAAATGGAGGCAATTCTATCTACCTCATAAAATTTTTGTGAGGATCAAATATATATATACATGTATTTCATATATATATCTCATTTCATATGTATATCAAATATATGTATATATGCATAAACGTATATACATGTATAATATATATATAGTACTTAGTGCTTTATTTTATAAATAAAAAGACTATGTTATGATATATAGAGAGAGTACTTAATGTAATACCTGGTATGCAATAAGCCCTTTTAAAAATATGATTTATAATTTAGGGAATAATATTTCATTGCCTTCCAAAGATGTTTTTAATATTTATTAATTTAATATTACCTCTCTCCTAGTGCATAGAAATAAGAGTTATTAGTCATTCAAATAAAAGTAGCATTTTTATATTGGAATAGATACTGAGAGTAGTAAAGTATCCCTTTTCAACCTCTTTAAAAATAAGGTAAAGAAAATATTTAAATTATAAACACATTTTGTATCAGTTAGATTTATGTAGCATTTTCCTTTCATATAATGAACAATTAAAATATGCATGGGCTCATTCTGACTTAGATTTCCTTTCTTGCTCTGCATTTTTGTTAAGCCTTTATGTGTGAAGGGTATGTACATGTGTGTTTCTATTTATTATCACTTTATATTTTCCATTGCCAAAAAATTTTAAAAGATCTTCTTAATGTGATAGCCTATTTACTTAGAAATTATTTAACAGCGAAAGACTGAATCTGAAACTTCCTTATTATTTTGAGCTCTTTATTTTATTTTTGTTGTTGTGTCCTTTTTTTAAAAAAAAAAGAGCATAAATATGGTAATAAAGATAGATTCATTCAGTCATTCTGTGTGTATGTGTGTTCTCTAGGATATTCTAGATATCAAATCATGACAACTGTGAATACAGAACTCTTTTTTTTTTTTTTTTTTAAGAGACAGAGTCTTGCTCTATTGCCTAGGCTGGAGTGTAGTGAAGCAATCTAGCTCACTCTAGCCTCCAACTCCTGTGCTTGAACAATCCTCTCATCTCAGCCTCCCCAGTAGCTGGAACTATAGGCATGTACCACCACACCCAGCTAATTTTTAAAAATTTTTTGTAGAGATAGGGTCTCACTATGTTGCTCAGGCTGGCATTAAGCTCCTGGCCTCAAACAGTCCTCCCACCTCTATCTCCCAAAGTGTTGAATTTACATGAGCCATTATGACTGCCTCATTCATTCATTTATTCATTCAATCTATCAGTATTTGAGTGCCTGCTATGCTGCCAGGCACTGTTCTAGGCACTTAAAGATACATCAGTAACATTTTTAGATAAGGCAATATACTACTGAGTCTTTGTCTGATATAGAAACTTCATTGTTGTAATTATTAACATCTAAGTATACATTCGGTACACAGAGCTTTTCTTTATCTGTATTATGCAGTTAAAATATTTTTTATTCTCTTCTATAAAATATCTTAGTTACTATATATGCTGTTCAAATTGGAAACATCATCTCTTATAACAGTGAGAATAAATACAAGGGAATTGTTTATAGGACTTCCATCTTTGATATAGGCTACCCTTTTCATCAACTTTGGATAATAAGTGATATTTTGCTACCTGATTTAAACTATCCTTATTCAGGCTATGGATCAACCTTGTTTTTCCAAGAGGCTAAGGAGCTGGAATAGGGGAATATTCTACCTTTTCTGAAACTTCCCCACAGAGAGTTGTGTTCCCCTTAGTGACATTAAAGTGCTATTCTCAAGTCAATTTCCTTTCACCTATCACCTAGTTTTTGGAATGGCATGAAGGGTAGATGATGTTCATTGTAAAGCCAACATTAATAGGACAAGTACATCATATGTTAACAGACAGCAGCTTATTGATAAATGCACAATATGAAACAAGACTAATGCCAGGACTTGATAAAGCAGTGCTCTGGAGCCAATGGGTGGCCCATCCGATATCAGTATTTGTGGACCATCTTTATTTCCTGAAGTTCTATAACATGGAAATCCAGTCACAGGCTAATTTTTATTAAATTTTGTTCTTTGGAATTATTTGAAAATATAGGGAAATGATCAGTAATTGTTGTTATTGTTATAGAGGGATTAAATTAATCTCAAAATAAGTAGTTCATGCTGGCCTGTATTTATCATTACATAGAAACTTCCACAGAATGTCTAATTCAAGTAACAAGATACTATGCGGCCAACTCCTCCTCATTAGAGTATTAGATGTTCTTATTTAATGTTGTGACAGAAATGTGAATGCTGCAATTTCATTGATTCTTAAGGCCTATATTCCAGAACATTGTTCATTGAGTTTTAGAGAGAGAGAAATATACTCTTTCTAAAGTTGAGGGTCCTGATTTTCTCTGTGTTAACAATGGGCCCTATTATGCTGCTTCCAACTGAGCAAGGCTAGGAAGAACTTCACAGCTGGCTGGGCACCTGACATGCCTAAGGCAGGTACTCTGACCTGCTCATATAGCCCTGGTTCCTCCTGGGGAGAATAGCAATTTCCATTCCCTGAAGTGCCTAATTTATTCCAGGCTATGAATAAAATGAGCTTGTTGATTTGGGACTAGTGGCATTCCCCTTGCAAAACCTCAGGACATGATTATCCACACCAGGGTCAGGCAGGAGCTTCCCATCTGACCCTGTGCAGTCCTTACCCTGGGCACTTAACAAGAGTGATAAGAGGCTATTGAAATGTCACCTTCTTTTGAATGTATTTATATTTTTAATAAGGTGTTGGTATGTCTTTTGCTTTTAACTGAGCTTGACTTTCTAGAAACTTGATTACAAAAAGTCTGTTAACTTTAGGAGTTGTAGATGAAAGATATTAATACATGAATAAAGAAAACCACAGTCCTAGAATATTTCCTTTTAGAACACATGTGGCTTTTTTTTTTTATTATTTCGTAATGTATGCAGAGCACTGCACTAAGTTCTATCAGTGACACAGAAATAAAACAGGAAATAATGGTCCTGCTCCTGAGGCAAGAAGAAAACATAGAGACATTAGAGAAATTGAGAAACAAGTAGAAGGAAACATATTAATGAATAAAATCATAGGTACTGTGTTCTTACCAAATACCTAAGTTTTATTTAAACACAAAAGAAAAATCACAGGGAGAAGGACTAGAAAAGGTTTCTTGTAGGTAGCAAACTATGCTGAGTGTTGGTGTGTTTAAATAGACTTCAAAAGAATGGAAGCCTTGCTGTCATGAGTAGGTTTTGCCAGGAATGGAAAATTGATATCTTCTTAGCTGAGCCTGACTTTTACTTTGTGGTTGCTTGGTAAATATTTGTTCACTTGAATCAGTTTTCTCCTTCAGGGAAGAAAGACTAAGGTTTCTGATTCTATCAACCGAGTTACCCCAAGCTCTTGATCCTCATGTCTTTCAGGAGTATGAATTTGTGACCAACAAAGAATAGACATACATTAAGATATTTGAAACTTGATTATATTTTCTGATTTAATTGTAAAAGTGAGTAGGAAAAGAAAGAAGAAGACATTTGTCATTTACTGCTGGCCAATAAACAAAAGGAAGAAAGAAAAGTTGAGAGAGTAGATAAGGATAATGAGATAGACATTTCTGTTAGAGTTTCTAAGAGAAAATAAGGCAAGAAATAAAATGGTCAACTTACAAACTTAGTCTTTAAAAAAATTATTTTAAGAGATAATCGACTCAATTTAGGTTCTGCACTGCATATTTTTAAATATTTTTATTAAATAAATACCTGGAAAATACTCTGTGTGTCCCAGTCTTAGTAGGTATGGCAGCTGTGTAAAACAAATAATCAGCAATTTGACATAAGTACCTTTTACATGTATAAATAATGTGTAGTGAACTAACACAGAAAGAAAGGGAAGTAAGCAAAGGGAAGAGGAGGCTCCCCAGAGGAGGTGACATTCCACTTGAGTCTTAATGGATAAGTTAGGAGTTAATTGGAAGAAAGGAATAGAAGGGAGTTCCAAACAGAGAAAACCACACGTGTAAAGATAGAGTGATCTAAAGGGTCATGGCATATACTAGGAAGTCTAAGAGGTTGGATATTTCTAGACCATAGCATTAGTGTGGAGGTCATAGTGAGGGAGGGGTCTAGAGAGGTAAGTAGAGGAAAGAGCGTAAGAGACTATGAATATCATACCAAGAATTTAGAAAGTTATATATATAGGCCAGGCGTGGTGGCTCATGCTTATAATCCTAGCGCTTTAGGAGGCTGAGGCGGGTGGATTGCTTGAGGTCCGAGTTCAAGTCAGCCTGAGCAAGAGCGAGACAGTCTAGCCAGGGTGACAGAGTAAGAACCTGTCTCAAAAATGTTATAGATGATGGGCAGGCATTGAATGATTTGTACTAAAACACAAAATAAAAAACTCCTATAGACAATGGATTAGAGAGGGAGATCAGAAGTAGGACAGCCTGCTAGATACTATTGCAATGGTCCAGGGAAAAAATAATGGCATCCTGAATGTCAATAGTGAAAATCAGAATAGAAAGGAAAGGATGAACTTAAGGATGATGAAGGATGTATTGCAATAGGTCTTAGTGATGTGGAGGCTGGAGAAGGCAAGGAACTAGAATTTACTCTAGGTTTTGACTTGAGCACCTGGTTAGATGGAATACTGTTACAGAATTGTGGAAAGTTGCATGCCCATCTAATTTTTTCTATTTTTAATAGAGATGGGGTTTCCCTCTTGCTCAGGCTGGTCTTGAACTCCTGAGCTCAAGTGATCCTCCCACTTCGGCCTCCCAGAGTGCTAGGATTACAGGCGTGAGCCACTGCACCTGGCCTAAACACTCATTTTCATTTGTTCTTGATAGTGATCAGTTAGCTTATATATTTGACACTAAATTCCCCTAAACATTTTACATCATTTCCAAACTTGATTGATTATATTCTTTTAGGTATTTCAAACTATCACCCCCAAATGTGCTTAATTTTCCCAAGCACTCTAAATCTCTAGTAAGGCAACTTTACAAATCTAACAGGAATCTTACTGAGCAGTTAAACACTACTTACAAACTGAAAGCCAAAAATATGTATTAGTTTTAAAACACTCTATATAAACTTAGTCAATCAAACTATCCTTAAGTATTTCAAATTAAAAACTCAAGATTGCTATTAGTCAACTTCTTTTAAATATTTTAAATAAAAATCACAAGGCCTTAAATATCAGATTTCCTAATATGTCAGATTCTCTTAAATATTTTACATGCTTTAAATATCAAACAAAAATCCCTATCCCTAGCAATGTATGAAAACTATTGTTTTTATCCACTTCACATTTTTTCTGTGTTTTCCTTCCTTTGGGGGGATTTCAGGGTTCCTTACCTGATGAAGGGCAGAAAATTGCAATCTCAGCCTTGCTAAAGCTAAGGATACTGTCCAAACTGAGAGTTCAATACCCCAGTTAGTTGTTAATTTCAAAATGGATTTGTTGAGCTGCATTTTTGAGTGATAAGAATTTTTTGTGCCCATAATTTTTATGTATTGTGCATCTCTTATACAATTATTCTTTATCTTATTAACTTCTTTTATTATTTTTAATTGTCCAATTTGAATTGATGATATTCTCTACCCCTCTACTGATTGCAGTTAATCTCTTCACTACCTATCTTGATTCTCCACTCTTTTTATATCTTGGTTTCTTGTCTCTCTCTTAGACCTCTATTCTGTAGTAATTTTATTGATAGAAGGCAGAGAAATCCTTACTATGTTCCTTATTCTATGCTTCCTTGAGTATTTTTCTTTCTATTTTCCTTCTTTTTTGCTACATTCCTTCTAAGATTTTGTTGACTATCATTTTTATTTCAAAAATTCTGTTATATCTTTTCATCTATTTTTCAAGCCATCACTTATTCAGCAAAATTTCCAAGCCAATGGTTGTTTAGCTTATAAACAAACAAAAGGAAGAAAACAATCTTGGAAGGTGGTCAACCTGTTAATGCTACTTTATTTAATTGTGATTTTGGACAAACTCACTTTGATCTCTTTGAGCCTTGACTGACTCAGCTATTAAAACTAGGTGAATATCTTACCTGTCTGAAGGCAGGGCCAGATGACAGGCTATCTTGGGGCCTTCTCTTTCATCTCTGATAGCTCTAATTCTTACTCCTTTTCATCAAATAAAAAGGACTGAGGCTTTCCAATTTGCCTCAGTCCCCACCACACCCTTATTGTAATGAATTTAGCCAACGTGGTTTATATTGAAACAGTGAACCTAAAAATGAGGCCAGTTCTAGAATTTAAGTAGTAAACTTACATTTAATAGTATGAACTTTTTAGAGAAAAAGAAATTTTTAATTGCTATTTATTTTTCTGTGTCAGATTCAATATATGCATACACTAAATTCTCATATTTTAGAAACTAACTTAGGTTTAAAAATCAGTGAGTAAAACCCATGATTCTCTCATTATTTTGTTTTTTCTTACTAATATAAACTCTGAGATTTGCTCTGAGTACTAGGAACAGGCAAATATTTTTTTGGCATCACTTAAGTACCTACTGTTTTATCGGGTTATTGCACCTGGACATATAGACGCATTCACATATGTGCTAATAATTATTTCTCAGTTTTTTCTAATATGTCTTTAATTTGCCCAATTGTCAGGTGATTGATGAAATCACTTAAAAAATTGCTTGGGGATTATGATCTTGTTTGTATACACTTAAAAGTGTGTACACCATATTGAAGTGGCATTTTTGGCCTATATTTCCATATAAGATTAGAGATATTCTGTTAATATTCCAGATGAGAAAAGAAATATGCAGCATGTTTGTCATTTACCTTGGTTCTCTAGACTTAGGACATGAAATTCTATACAGCAGCTTGAGAGCAATATTAAAAAATGATGTAGCATCACAAGTCAATGATAAGTATGTTCACTCTAAGAATTTAAATGCGGTGAGTAGATGCAGCAATGTGATTAGAATTCAGTGGCCTATCTCTAATTCTTTTTTCAGGCATTGAAAAGCCAACCAAGCTTGAAACATTTTGCAATGTGCCAAGCATTTGTGTGCTCCATTCTGTATCAGGGTAAATTTTGCCTGTTTGAATGTCTTTCTGATATCCATAGTTTGAAAAACAAATGTCCACAGATAGGAATATAAAAGTCACTTAGTATCCTACACCATCACAAACAAACAATGTGGGGCTACTGAACATATAATAACTTTATTTCTCATTATGGACTATAAAATTATTTTCTTGCCTAATTTGTTTCAATCAGCCATTTAGTGATGTGTACCTAATTGTCTTTCAATAACAATAACACTCACTTAATATAAACGATGATTTATGTTTGATGTCATACTGAATTTATAATAATTTGTAAAACAGAGACAACAACTTATAGAGAATTGAATGGAATGAATTCACTAAGATACTAACAAATAGAAAGTACTTTAGGAGTAAGCAGATTGTTACTATGCACAATAAATCCATAAGCAATTGCAAAGTTCTGGGAATTGGATTATTTAAAATGTGTACATGTTATATTTATAAAATGGAGTATAAACTCTTGGGGGGGCTTTCTTTTTTATTTCTTACAGATACTGACAACCAAGGTTAGTTTCACAATCTTCATATGTAGCACTGCTGTGTAGTGCAGACAGTTATTGCCACAAGGCTCAGTTTTTTAGTTTCTACAACTAGGAAAGACATACAAAGGATTATTCTGTTTAAATGACTTAAAATTAATAATTATAAATTCTTTCTATATATAAAAGTTATAAAAATAGAAGAAACTGAAGTGAATATTTTTTAATTAATTTTACCTTAAATTTATGTACTTTTTCTTTTGAAAAACCAATTTTCTGAAGAATAGTTGTACACAGCTTCATTCCTGGGATGACTATTTCAGATGTGGTATTCATGGATTATTTCAAAGCAGAAGGGCATACTGAGTAGAATGTTTCTGGGGACAGACTTACCAGGTTACAAGAAAGGAGGATTTTAAAATAGGTATACCTAGAATTGGAGATTTTTAATGTGAAGAGTATTTAGTTCTATGGAAACATTTCTCAGAGAGATTCATCAGTTTTTCATGATGCCTTTGGTGTCTGTTATAAGAGTCTTGTGGTAGCTGTCCTGCCTAAGATCATCCCAGAAGTATTTTTTTTCTGTCTACTTGCCTATATTTCTTATTTACTTTACTGAATTGACTCATGTTTATTACTACCATTCATATTTCCTTCCATTCTTGATACACTGGAAGAAAAAATTAAGAAAACATTTTCCTAGCACATGATTTTATATCCCCTGCAATATTTATGTCTGTGAATATAGAACAATTTGAGGGTTAAAATTGTTCTGTATTCACAGATATAAAGTATAGTCATGTTAAAACTACTGTGACTATTAGTAGCAAATACTCTTTGCTAAACTTCTGAATTTATTAGCACCAAACTGGCTTATATATAGGACATGGATTAGGACAATTCAATAATATTTTTCTGAATATCAAAGTGTGATATATATCCATTTGGTCCTGAAAAACCACTAGATCATGCTTACTCTAATAAAAGACATTGTATGCTCCACCTTTCCATCTTTCCTTATAAAGATGATTCCTTAAAAATCATCTATGACCTTCCTGAGAACAGACGTATCTACCAATATGTCCCTAGTGCCTAACCCAATAACTGACATATAGCAGATATTTTTGTTGAATAAATGAGTAAATCTGACTTTGGAGGTGAGTGGTGCAGGTAATCCAGTAGTTTTATGCTGGCTTCCTAGGACCAGTAAGAGTGGAAGATGTGAAAGGCTATGTATGTCATCGCTTCTATACTCCCTCTCTATATACATACATACACGCCCACCTCTGACTTAACATAGCATAGATCTATCTTTTATATTGAGCTTAAAGCTGGGGTGGGGAACTTCTCCATATTGGAAGACCACATAAATTTAGCCATAATCAAATAAGTCCATAGTAAAGAAACATTAATTAGATGTACTTAAAAATGTACATTATTTTGTAAAAATCTATCTACCACGTACTTAATAATTTCAAAAAATAAAATGATTTGTTAATTTTAAAGTTAACTAACCTTTTAATGACTTTGTTGTGTCTGCTTTTTGTTGGAAGGCATCTGAATATTTGGTTGCAGCATGGAAGTCTGCAGTTTCAGTTGATCCTCTAGATGGGTATCAGTCATTTGTGACCTTAAGGGTGTCTTGATTTGGGTTAGATAGCAGAATGTAGATTCACAGCAATAAGTGGCTGAAAAGCAAGAAAGCATTTTTCGGGCAAGTTGCTGAAGGCGTGGGTATTCTACTGCATTTTTCCATATTTCAATAGGATTTTTCTTAGCATCAAACGATGACTTTAAAATGTCATCTACTGAGAGCTCAATCAATTCTATCTGTAGTTCTTTAGGTGCCTTGGTGAAATCAACTAGGTGAGGCTGAATAGCTAATTTGAGTGTGATGTCATGATTCTTAAAGTAAGTGAACCTTTCATTGTATTCTCTAATTAATAGGTCTATAACAGCTGTGTATTCTTCAAATGATTCGTGTATCAAATGTCCGTCAATGACCTTTGCTAACAAGGGAATATGTTCATACGAAATTTCCTTTCGAAGAAAAGTTTCAAAAAAAGATAGATTTTCTTGAAATTCTTGGATTTTTTTTGCCATATATCATATATAGACTTAGTTTTACCTTGCAAAGAAATATTCAAGTCATTTTGATTTGACATGACACCACACAGAAATGCTGCATTCCTATAGAAATCTTCTTTCAATAATTCACATTGCTGATTCTGTTCTTCATAAACTTTAACTATTTGTCCTCACAGAGATAAAATTTTGTCTAACACCTGTCCTGGCAATAGCCAATGTACTTTAGAATGATATGGCAAATCCACACAGAATACCTCGTCCTTCAACTTTAGCATATTAAGAAACTGATGATGTTGTGTTTCATTTGCAGAAATATAATTAATGCTTATAACTTGTTGCAAAGTATTGCTTAAAATAGTAGCTTTAGCCCAGAGGTTTTGCTGATGCATGATCCAATGAAAAGAAATGATAGCATCTGGATCTGTTAATACCTTTTTTTAAATCTGTACAATGAATCCTTCATGTTTTCCGGTCGTGAAAGGTACAGCGTCTGTACACACACTCACTAAATTTACAAAATTCAGCCCAACTTCACTACGTTCTTCTTGAAAGTTGTTGAAGATATCTATTCCCTGTGTTCTGTTCACAAGAGTACCCAAAACGAGTAACTATTCATAGCAAAGAAAATCTTATATTATGACCGGAATGAAGTATGAAACCAGCACAGAGTCAATAGTTGATTCATCCAAAGTGTTTGAATGATATTTTTCCTTTTGAAGTATTACATGAAGTTGTTCTGTTAAGTTGAAGTCTAATTCATGCTGCTGATCAGTTATGGCTCTTGCATTGTTTGTACTTTGAAACGTAATCAGGGTCTAAGAACCCTACAACTTCCACAATGCATTCTTTCACAATTTCTACGTCACTGAATGGTTTCCCTTGTTTCCCAAGTATATAAGCTACTTTATAAGTGGCTGTGGTGGCATTATTTTCAGGTCATATTTCTGCTTGAAAGAATTGTCTTTGCTTTTGATCTTTTAATTTCTACAATAGAACCTTTCATGCCTCTCCCTCTAATTTAAAATGTTTGCGGTCCTTATGAGTGTTACAATGCCGATGAGCATTGAATTTCTTTAATGTTGATATTGCAGTATTACAAAGCAAGCAAATCATCTTACCTTTAGCAAAAACAAGATAATATTGCAATTCCTCATCCTCATTTAAAAAGCCTGCTTTCTTCCTTCAGTGTTCTCTTGGCCTTCTTTGACATGATGGGCTGGCTGTTAAATAGACAGAATTTAAAAATACTGTCGACTTGTGCAACTATTCACGAATTCCACTTCAAACAGAAACACAGTGCACCATTGTCAGAAGCTAACAGACTCGCGTATTAGACCGCCGTAAACTCTCGACAACCAGCCTCATGAAGTGGTGGTGTCAGTCAGGCAGGGGAAGTTGGAGCTAAATCATAAGCATAACAGCCTTTCATTTAGCCCTTGTGGTTTGCTAATGTTCTAATTGTGCTCATCAGTCTGGGGGGATTATTTCATTGAAACTTATTTTATTTGGTATTTTAAATACATTCATTTTAAATATAAAATAAAAATATAAAGACAAACAAAAATGTATTAATGATAACAAAAGGATTTGTTCTGTAAAATTCAGATTCAGTCAAAAGGCTGCACTTAAGGACCTAGAAGGCCACATGTGGCTTAAAGGCTTAGTAGCTAAATAGCATTTAAGACTTGCTAATCAAATCTCATCCTTTAATTTATAAGATAAATAGACTGAGATTCAGCCAGGTTAGCCACATACCCTTGTCGTCTTCAGAAAGAAGAACAGTCCAGATGGGAACATACGTCTCCTGACACCCTGTCCATGCCTTTCCTGTGATAATGACACATCTGAAGGAAAGAGGTCTGGGTAAAAGTAAGAACTACAAGAAAAATATGGGGAGTTATTAGCAAACTCTAGATTGTAGTCAACTTGATCATCATATGCTATATAATTTTAGGAATGTAAATTGCTAACTGCAAATGGGAATAGCATGGATGTTTTCCTTCTTCTTGAGAAGTAGTATATTTTTAGTACCTGATTAAATGTTCCATTCACTAATTCTATCATGTATGTTACTTATATGTCTATTTCTATCAATTTGTTTTTCTCCTGGTTATGGGATATATTCTCCTTCTTCTTTTCATGCCTGGTAATTTTGAGTAGATGACAGACATGAATATAATGTTGTTGGGTACTGGTTTTTTCTTTTTTTTAATTCCTTTAAATATTTCTGGGCTTTGTTCTGAGAAGAATGAATTAGTTGGACACAATTTGATCGACTGTGGCTTGCTTTGAGCTTTGTTAGGTGGGTGCAGAATAGGTTTCAGTCAAAGGCTAATTTGACACACTGGTGAGGCGTTGCCCTTCTAAAGCCTCAACTTGTGCCTTGTGAATTAGCAGGTCATTCTTTCCTGGTTCATGGAAGTATCACTCCCAGGCCTTTGTGAACTCAAGATATTGTTCCATTTATTCCTTAATGATGATTCTTTCTCTGTCCTCAGTAGTTTACTTTTATATATGACCAGGCAAGTATTCAGCCAAAGAATCAGTTGGACTATGCACCTCTCCAGAGCTTGCTCACTTGCTCTTTCTATGAAGCTCCTTCCTTTCTGATACTCTGCCCAGCAGATTCTAGCCATCTTGGTATCCTGGAGCCCTAAACTCTGTCTCCCAAACTAAGTAAGACTGTTGGGCTCTGTTTGAGATCTCTTTCTCCAAACAGTATCTGAAAACTTTCTCTAGGCAGTAAGTGTTTTACTTATGTATAGGGCTCTCTTCATTCATCTTCCTTCTCTCTCAGAGATCATTGTCCAGCATTGCCTCTTGTTCAGTGTCTAACAGGTTTATGACATAGAGCACTAAAATGAGCCACATCTGTACCCTCTCTGTCTCTCTCCTTTCTCTCTTCCTGTTGTGCTCGTCCGCTCTCTCTCTCCCTGTTGCCCTCTGTCTCTCTCTGTCTCCCTGTGGTAGGTTCTCTCTGAACACTGCTTGAAATTCTGCAAGCTTAGGGGCAGTGACTAAGTAATCAATCCATTTGACAAGCATTCATTTCGTGATAGGATTTTGTTAGTTATTGGGAATACAGACATGAATAATGCGTGGTCCTAGGAAGCTACCTACCTTCTGTGGGCTCAATGAATCTAATGTTTGAAAAATGTTTCAGATAAAATGTAGCATTACTGTCAAAGAGAAAGGTAGCATATGCAGTGTTATACTCTTACTGAGATTAGAAGAATATTGGGAAACTCTTCCTGAGATGTCAAATGTCTTAAGAAAACTTTGTGCTTGTAGGATTTAGCATATAATTAGATTTTGTATATAATAACATTCAATAAATACTTATGGATGAAAGATACTACAGCTAACTTATAGGCATATGCTGCTCAGAAATGTTAACCATTTGTTTTTCTCTTAGTTCTCTAGAAAAGATGGCTTAAATAAGTAAGAATATGATAATTTTATGTTTCAAGAAAAAATATAACTTATTTTAGCTTACACTGTCATGAATATTATTTATTGACAATTCCAAAAGACTTTAAAATGTAACATTGATATCTAAATTATATTGACTTGTTTAGTTTCTAATTGTCATATCAAACAGTTGAAAAGTACCAATTCGATCAAATCTTCATTTTTAACTGTTGCTCCCTCGCTTCTTTCTTCTTTTCTTTTTTTTTCACTCTTCTTTCTTTTTTCTTTTTTTGCTTATTTCTGTTCGTATTTTGAAGCAGGGTCTGTAGATAGTTATTTATATGTATGAATTCACTGGTTCATTCTAGTGCGAAATAGGTCATTCTGGAACAGTGAGAAATGTGATTGCTGAATTTCAAGCAGTTTTTGCTGCTCAGCTGGATCTGCAGAAAAAGAAAAGGGGTCAGGCCAGCACTTGTTGAAGATTTCTTGTTGCCATTGTCCTAATGAAAGAGACTTGATGCTGGTGAATATGGACTATTCAGTATATTGGGAAGAAAGAGAGGGAGGCTTAGATCCCAAGTTTAATAACTATCAGAATAACCACTCTGTAGATGGTTAATACAAGGAAACACATAAAATGCTATCCTAATTAAAATGTGTGGGGCTTTTTCTCCTTTAAAAAATTTAAGTGCAAAATAAAGGCACTGAAATTTTTGAGGCACAGATCTGATTTTTTTTTTTAGCATGCCAGTTTACTAAAAAAGAAAGAAAGAAAACTGCAGTAGGTTTGGCAAGTGATGGCTCGCTTCAAAAAACAGGAAAATAAAGAATAACTTTGAAAAAATTATATATATTCAGCATTTAAAACTGAAGTCATTTAATCCTGTGCCTTTTTTTCCCTCTGTGTGGAAATTAGGGTTCCAAATAGGAAACCTCTTTCAAGTTATAAACTATTTACAAACTTGATAAAAAGCCCATTAATTAAAATCTAATTCCCACAGTCAAGTGGCAATTTTGTTTATGAATACATGCATTAATTCAAAGGTTTCTTTTTTGAATGACATAGCTTTAATGCACTGTAATTATTTCCATTAATATTCAATTAAGAAATTTTAGAAATTCTATATTTAGAAATACCTATTTTAGATTATTTCAATTGTTAACATAAATAAATAGCCTGTATTACTGAAGAATTTGTTTCGGATTAAACTAGAAGAGAGGATTTTGTAAGAGGTTAATTCAAAATTAAGCTTCAGGTTCTGCTTGGGTGTTCTTGAATCCAGTAGTTTTTCTCATATGCATTTGAAAGCACGTGAGTGAGCATGAGAGCTGGCAGAGCAGTGAGGGCTTTGCTTGGCTGGCCAGGGAGCCTGTGGGAGCTAGGGGCACACTCATTCCATCTAGGAGCTATGTGGTACCTATAAACTATGATGTTAATCACTTATTGGCCTGTTAGCTAGAAGAGAATAAAGGTATCGTCTGACTCCAGCATAGGGCAGACTTTTAAAAGAAAATCTTCATTATAAAGAGAAGGAATTCTTCTTTTTCTGGTTTTAAACAAATGGGTGTGCTCCCTTCTTTGCCCTCAACCCCTTACCTCCTGTGGGCTTAATGAACTTGATGTTTGAAAAATGATTCAGATAAAATGTAATATTACTATCACAGATATCTTAAAATGCCTTAATCATTTATTGCTCTTGCATTGATATATATTGTTTACATTAAGCAAATGCAACAACATAAAGACCATAGTACTACATGTTTGGGAATCTTAGGAGTGGGCACTAGCTTGTATTCCATTCTGTAGGGGAAAAGTATGCCTTTCCTTACCCATTGCTAGCTTCATGGCTGAGGCTCCTATAACAAAAGACAGATTTACAAGAGAAAAGCATACAAATTCATTTAAATGTAAGTTTTGCATGAATGAAGTCCTAAAGAAATAGGTAAACCTGTGTATTTTTAATGCTCGGTTTGATGAAGTGAATGAATGTGGAGAACTGTGATTGGACAAAGAGGGTATGATCCAATGATAAGAAGCTGGGGGAAATGGCTCGCTGTGTATGCTTTGACCCCAAGCTTCAATCTTAGATGAGTGAGTGTTTTCCAAATTGTTGTTTTAGTTCAGTGAAAGACAGTTTTAATGTTCTTCAAATAGTGAAAACTTCTTTTTCTTATTGTGCAAAATAAGGCAAGGAAAACAATTCTTTAGCAACTGTACTTCTTTTCCTATTTTATTACAGTTTTCTTCTATGTATTCAGCGTTTCATCGTGTTTTTTTACTTGTAAGGTCTTAACTCAATTAAAGCATTCAAGTATTTTAGCCTTGATCATTAATAAATTCAAATGGGGTTAAAAAAAAAAAAGCTGCGGGTATTTTTGTAAGTCCCGTTTGTTGAGGTTCTGCTCTGGGTCCCTGTGCCATCAGAAATAAGGATGTTCCTTTTGTTGGGTCACCAGTCTGTTCTGGGTTCCTTGTGTGCTCTTGGCGGAAGAATGACCAGATACATAAAAGCAAGGCAAGCATGAGGTGAAGTTTACTGAACAAAGTAAGACAAGTTCACCACAGACAACGAACAGGCCGCCTGTCTTAACAGGAGGGCCGCTGATGATGGTCTGGGGTCCTGGTTTTTTTTTTTTTTTTTTGAGACAGAGTCTTGCTTTGTTGCCCAGGCTAGAGTGAGTACTGTGGTGTCAGCCTAGCTCACAGCAACCTCAATCTCCTGGGCTCAAGCGATCCTATTGCCTCAGCCTCCCGAGTAGCTGGGACTACAGGCATACGCCACCATGCCCGGCTGATTTTTTTCTATATATATTAGTTGGCCAATTAATTTCTTTCTATTTATGGTAGAGACGGGGTCTCGCTCTTGCTCAGGCTGGTTTTGAACTCCTGACCTCAAGCAATCCGTCCGCCTTGGCCTCCCAGAGTGCTAGGATTACAAGCGTGAGCCACCGCACCCGGCCTGGGGTCCTGTTTTACATTGCCTACACTGGGCCCTCCTCGTGATTCAAATGTCACCATAGAACCACTTTGATGGACAATTGGGAGTTATATAACCTGAGCCTTACTGCATATGTGGATCTCCCATGAGCCTCTCTGAAAGTCCATGAGGGCAGGGGGGGTAAACTGCAATGGAGATTTAAGCTAATGATATGCTAATTAGCCCCAGGTTGCTCAAGATCACCTTGCAGACACTATTGTGCCTGTAGTGTTTGGCCCCTGGACTGGGAATCCTCTGTATTCTTTTGCAGTTGGCACGCTATGTTCTGATTTGCAGATTGGCAAGGTGTTCCCTCCTCATCCAGCTGTGGCAATTGCTGGGGGCTGGAGAGTCCCTTACTGCCAGGAGGGAGACCCAGAGGTCCCTTACTACCTAAAACTTTCTTCTGGGTATAGGAAGGATACCTCTCACATGAAAGTGTTATAACCTGTTTTCAGGGGGAGATTAGAAAAAAGACACAGGAAAAGTGAGAGTGAGCATCCTGCTTCTGTTTTTTTTTCTGAAATGACAATGTATCATATTTTGGGGAAGTGTGTCTTGAACCTCATCAATTCACTCCATCACTCTTTATTCTTCCTTTTGCAAACCCCACGTTTCCCTGACTTTTCTAGTAGATCTTTGATGATGTGAGTCTTTTGGCCCACTGGGGATCCAGATATAATGGGAATACTTTCCCAAATTGCCTTGTTTTAAGTAATGACACAGATCTAACATATTAGAATGTTGAAAAGATGGAGAGGATTAACAAAGTATTTTTTTAGTAGGAAACTAAAAGAAAATTTTAAATATCTCTAGTAATAGCTACCCATGTCTTTATTTCAATAACTAGATCTATCCTAACCTGAATATTCTTAAACATAACAATGCCATCCATTCATGAATCTATCTTTCCAACCTTTAACCATACTAAATGCACAGGCTTAAGTGTACAAAGATGATTCCTATGTCGAAGAAGTTCATAATACTTTGGAGTTTTCTAAGCACTTTCATTGAGGTTCATCTGGTTATTTATTCATTTATTCAACAAACACTTGCTGATCTCCCTATTGTTAGCACCGGAGTTAACAGCAGTGAATAAGAGAGAGGGGCACTGCCTTTGTGGAATTACATTTTCATAGGAAGGATAGGTTATGAAGAAGTAAAAATATTCTTTACATCAGATGATGGTAAGAAAAGGATAACAGATTAAGTGAATGTAGGGGGTAGGGTGTGTAGCTGGGTTTACGTTTTGCAGTGTTCTGTGGGATGGTAAGGGTACGCCTCGTGGAGGAGTTGTCACTAGAGCGAAACTTGAGTGAGGTCAAACAGTGAGCCTTGGGAATAAATGAATAAATAATAAGTGCAAAATCCTTGAAGCAAAAACACATTGGGGTGTTTGAGAAAATACGTCATGCAAAGGAGTCTGAATTTTATTCTAGGTGTGAT
The DNA here is from genome assembly GCF_040939455.1 of Microcebus murinus. NCBI lineage: Eukaryota > Metazoa > Chordata > Mammalia > Primates > Cheirogaleidae > Microcebus > Microcebus murinus. The sequence goes on along the minus strand of NC_134114.1, from coordinate 81,017,368 downwards.
GGAAGCCATGGGAAGTTTTTGAATGGGAGAAGACATGATCTCACTTGTTATTTAAAAGAATCATGCTTCCTTGTAGGTTGTGAATAGATAGTACCAGGGAAAGGATGGAAGCAGAGCAATCAGTTAGGAGGTATGTTATAGTGGCTTAAATGAGATGTGATGGTGGTGTGGACCTGGGTGATAAGAAGGGAGATTATGTGAAGTGGTCAGATTTAATACATATTTTAAGGATAGAAGCAACAGCATTTGCTGCTGAATTGGATGTAGGAACTGAGATGACCCCTCTTGGTCCGCACACCACCTCTACTGTGCTACTCCACCCTGAAGTTAAGGAATGGAGATTCCAAGGTGAGAAGTACTCTCTCAAAGCTTGTTCGGTTTCAGAACCTGGATTGGTTCTGAAAAAAATTTTAAATTGTATTTATGGTCCTTCACTTTTTACATTTACTCCTAATCAGAAAACTAAGACCATTCTGTATTTACATGAGGAGGCAATATTCTAGATACCAGCATTCTGGATATAACAAACACTATTTATAACCGTAAGGGTTACATAAACTTTCATTGTAGTTTTCTTTGAAAGCACACACTCAAGATTCTAGATCAATTTCTGTAAGATTGTTTCCTCCCTTCCATTTCATGTGGCCTTTCCTAGGTAGGACAGTAATGAATGATTGACAGCCATGTGTGACTTGAGAGGGAGAAAGGAATACTTAGAGAAGGACTCTCATGAAACAGGAACAGAATATAAAAGAGACAATAAATTGGAAATTAAAATACCTCCTATTCCTTTGTGGATTATCTCTGTTGCATACTGTTCTCTCTCCAGCTCCTTTCTGTGTGTTCTATCAGCCTGGATGCCTGGCTGAGTTAAGGCTGACCCTAGTCCAAGCTGCAAATAAAGTAGGGGACTGCAGATGATTTCTGTTTTCATTATTAAGGAATTAACTAACTCTTAGAGTTTACTTATGTTGTATTATGTACATGACACTGATCAAAGTGCTCTTTATGTATGTGTGTGTGTATACTCATTTCATCTTCATACAAGCCTATGAGGAAGTTAGTGCTATTTCTCGATTTTAAGATGAGGAAACTGACCCCAGAGAGGTCGAGTGACTTGCTTGGGTTCATAGTTACAGCTGAGTAGCAGGGGTAGGGTAGGAACCAGTAAGTCTGGCTCCACTGTCTTGCTCTTCCCTCTATACCATGTTTCTCACCAGTAATAAGCTCATGTGTGTTGAATCAAATGAAAAGGGAGAATGTTTACATTTCAGAATACAGATTTTCATGATTTAGAAAAATGAAGAGGAATATAGGATTAGAAAAAATGTTGCTTACAATATAGCTAACTCTATTTCAATAAAAATGGAATCAAAATAAGTGGTCTTCTTTTGTTTTCATTTTTTATTTAATATTTTTAATAGACATCCATTGGAAGTGTACATGTACACCAGGGAGAGGAGCAGAATGACAGGGTGGGATGAGCTCAGATGAGTCAACCCTTAGGAAACAGGTCCCCATCCTGACCTGTCAGAGTATCCAGGGCTTGCCAAAGGCATACTTACTTTATGTATGTTGTCATCTGTCCCTTTAAAAATACTTTGTGTTGGCCAGGCGCTGTGGCTCATGCCTGTAACCCTAGAACTCTGGAGGCCGAGGCAGGCAGATTGCACAAGGTCAGGAGTTCGAAACCAGCCTGAGCAAAAGTGAGACTTCATCTCTACTAAGAATAGAAAGAAATTAATTGGCCAACTAAAAATATATAGAAAAAATTATCTGGGCATGGTGGCACATGCCTATAGTCCCAGCTACTCGGGAGGCTGAGGCAGGAGGATCCTGTGGTCCCAGCTACTCGGGAGGCTGAGGCAGCAGGATCGCTTGAGCCTAGGAGTTTGAGGTTGCTGTGAGCTAGGCTGACACCACAGCACGCTAGCCCGGGCAGCAGAGTGAGACTCTGTCTCAAAAAAAATTACCTTTTGTCTTATCTAACACTACATATTATATTCAAATTAAGTATTTTATAAAGACAGTTTGGATTCTGTAATTCACCTTTTTATTCTTCATGCTTTTATTTTAAAAGTCTTTTGGAATGAAAAGAATGAGGCTCTTGTAAAAGAGCCTAATGACATGACATTTTCAATCTGCAAAGGAGGCTGAGTCATAGAATAATGACTAACCAGATAGCTACTTTGCTTAATAGTTTAACAACTTGCATGTTTTTATCTCATCTAATATACAGAAGACACCAAAATAATATATTTTGCATAGTTGTTTTTAAAATTCAGACATTTTTAAGGAGGGAATTCTATATAATTAATTTTTATGATATTTGCCACTTTTTAATTTTTCTGACTATTTCCTTTAATTTTTTGTCCTTTTAAAAAAATAACGCCTTTTTTGAAATATTCATATACCATATAAAATTCACCCCTAAGATATACAATTCAATGATTTTGCTATATTTGCAGAGTTGTGTAACCATCACTACTGTCTAATTTTAGGAAATTTTTGTAAGCCCAAAAAGAGACCCTGTAACCAATTATTCTCATTATCCTCTTTCCCCAGCCCTTGGCAACCACCAATCTACTTTCTATATGGATTTACCTATTATGAACACATAAATCAGATAATATAATATGTGCCCTTTTGTGTCTGGCTTCTTTCACTTAGCACAATGTTTTCAGTGTTCTTCTGTGTTGTACTATGTATCCATTTCCAAGCTTCATGTTGTTTTATTGCAAAATAATACTCCATTATATGGGTATAACACATTCTGTCTTTTCATTCATTAGTTAATGGACATTTAGGTTGTTTCTACTTTATAGCTGTAATGCTGTTATTAACAATTGTATACAAGTTTTTTGCTTAGATATGTTTTCATTTCTCTTGGGTATATACTTAGGAGTGGAATGGCTGGGACATATGGTAACTTTACATTTAATGTTTTGAGAAACTTCTAGACTCTTACCCAATGTGCATGATTTTACAGTCCCACGGGTAGAGTATGAGCTACAGTTTTTCTACATTCTTGTCAACACTTGTTATTGTTTGTCTTTTTTATTTCATTTTCTTTAATTTTAATATTTATAAGAATGAGAAAGCTGTCTTGCTTGCTCAGTCTACACTTTTCCCCAGCTATATGCTGTGGTAGAGTTGGTAGCAATGGTATAGTAGAAAGAGCCCTAAATGTAGAAGAATTGGCTATGAATCCCAGCTTAGCACTTACTGCTTGAATGACCTTGAGTGAAGCAATCACTTCACGTACTTCACTTCTGTGAGCCTTAGTTTCCCCTGCTCTTTAAAATAGGATAAATTAATCCCTTGCTTTCTGGCAATGATCCAGTAGAAACAATATGTAAAATATATTAGAGCATCAGAGTCTTCTTCCTTTTCCTTTTCTGTCACCCTTACTTTTACTTTCTCTTTGATGCATATTTCTTAGGTGAATAAATAGGGAGGATATTAAGTCATTTTGTTAAATGGTCTTTTTTTTTACATTTTTATTTTATTTCAAGATAATATGAAAGTATGAACATTTTGATTGCATTTTATATCTTTGCCTCTCCCTGGCAAGGGTTAGAGGTATACCTTTCCCCTCCACATTGCACACCACGTCCCTGAAATGTGGGTCTACACCCCCAAACCCTGAATCCTTGGTGAACACCACCACCACTTGAGCATCATAGTGTTAGTCAGTACCAATTTGATGGCAAGTGCATGTGAAGCCCATTTTTCTGATCTTGAGTCACCTCACTTTGGATAATGGGCTTAAGCTTAATCCAGGATAATAAATTCGGTGCTAGCTCACTGTCCTTTCTTAGATTAAATAATATTCCGTTGTAAACATATACCAAATTTTAATAATCCACTCATGAATTGATGGGCACTTGAGTTGTTTCCATGTCCTTGCAATAGTGAATTGTGCTGCCATAAACATTTGAGTGCAAATGTCTTTATAATAGAATGTCTTATGCTCTTTTGAGTAGATCCCTAATAATGCTATTGCTGGATCGAAAGGTGTTTCTATTTTTAGTTCTATGCGGTATCTCCAAATTCTTTTCCACAAAGGTTGCACTAATTTGTAGTCCCACCGGCAGTGTAAGAATGTTCCTATCTCTCCACATCTTCGCCATCATTTGTTGTTTTGGAATTTCTTGATACAGGCCAATCTCACTGGGGTTAGGTGATATCTCATTATGGTTTTGATTTGCATTTCTCTGATGATTAGAGATGTTAGGCATTTTTTTATATGTTTGCTGGCCATTATCCTATCTTCTTTGGAAAAGTATCTGTTCATTTCCATTGCCCGTTTCTTGATGGGATTGTTTGATTTTTTCTTGTTAATTATTTTGAGTTTAGATAGATTCTTGTTATCAGACCTTTATTGGAGGTGTAGAGAGCAAATATTTTCTCCCATTCTGTAGGTTGTCTATTTGCCTTTTTAAAAAATAGATCATAAACCCTAAAAGAAGCTTTAAGATTTTTTTCTTCTTTTTAATTGTTACTTAATACTAGAAGTAGTTATATCAGCAGAAATGTTGAAAGGCAAAGCTTGTCTCCTGTCCTATTCCTTTTAAGAAGAATTTTATGATTTGTCTTTATTGTTTTATTTGTCTAAATTAATTTGTCTAAATGTTTTATGGTTTGTCTTTAAGAAATAAAGCAGATAATCTACATGTTATACATAGGTATTTAAGAGTAGAATGTGGCCCTCATTCTTTTCTAGCATTTAAAATTTTTCCCACTTTTTAAAATTTATACTTATAACGTGAGTATATATCCAAAGAAAGCTATGTTTTCTCCTTTATCTTTTTTATAGTTAAAGGCAACTTTGAAACATAGTGAAGTCTAATGGCTTAAAAACAACATAATGTCAAAGTCTTCACCAGTTTACAACAACTAGAGTTTTCTGCTACAATTTTCTCTGCATCATCTTCTGAAGTTAAATTGGCACAATTACAATCTTGCATGAGTGCCAACAACTTTCTTTCCATTGTGTTTTGCTCTTTTTGTGCCACTGGCCTGGCCCATCCAGTTCTGCCTTCTCCAAAAACCCTTCTCTTTTCTTCATTCATTAGAATCCTTTTTATTTACTGTTTGTTATTTTTTAATACAAAAAACAATTCATATTTTTTAAGAAATCAAGCATATCAGAATCATGTAAAAAAAAGAGTCCTTTCTATTCCACATAGTTCTCTGTATATATCCTTCCAGTCATTTTAAATATATATCCAAATAAAATTTTATCATGAATGGGGATATCATATACATATTGTTGTTCACTTACTTTGTGGATCATCTGTCTATTGTATAAGCTTAATGAATCCTTTATTCTTTTTGTCTGTTTTTTATTTAATTTTTTCATATGTGTTAGTCTTATTCTTCCAATTAAAATAAGATGCTTCTTGGAGGACAGAGACTGTATCTTAAGCTCTTAAGCTTTTGTTCTTCCCCATCAGGAATGCACAGAGACCTGTCCTATAGGAAATTCTCAATAATCATGGTTGGTTGAATTGGACATTTTGAGCCTATAGTTTAATTGTGCTGTTTATAAATTCAGGAGAAGTGTCAGGGTATTGATTAGTTTATTTTAACTGTAAGTAATCTTTCTAATGAAAATAACATCTAGAAGTAAAATTACATGTAAAATTAATATTTGGGTTAGGAGAGAGAATAAAATTGATACAGAAAATTTGAGAAGACCCAGCATAAGGTATAATGTCTGCCACAATTTGGTTTGTGAAATGAAGGAAAAGGATGGCAGGCAGCTACAGGGGAATAAAAAGAAAAATCAACAAAAAGCATAAAAGTGACTTGGTTGGGGACTGAGAGAACGGGTAAATGAAGGGAAACTTTGAGAAGTAAAATACATATAGTCAATATAAAAACTGCAGAAGAGACTTGTTATCCTTTTAACTATAATAAAAGCCCTACTGGCTTCCAAAATACCTCTTCCATCAAAGAAAAACAGAGATAAGCTTTGTGCATAAATGAAAGAAAGTGTATCTTCTTTGTCCTGAAACAGTTGGAAAATAAAGTTTTGCTGCAAGAGTAGGAGATTGCCCGATAAAATACATGGTATGACATAAAAGCTCAAAATCATTCTCACAAATTTTGATTCTCACAAACCTCCACTGATCAATGTTATATTTTATTTTTTCTTAAATTAGATTAATAGTATTTTATATTAAAGGTTCACATTGAAGAGATCAGTGATAGGATCCTCTGACCAAAAGATCGTTTAAACAGTAACAGTAGCAAATAAATGTACTGTTTTTGAAACAGGCGGTGGCCCAGTTTTGTGCGTTTTCTAATGAATGCTATTTGAATTATAAAATTCTTCATGCCATTGGAAAGTGGAATGGCTGCAGTTTAAAACTATAAGCTGCAGGAAGTTTTCTGAAGTTTTAGAAATTGAATTACTGAATACAGGTTACCTTTTGCATAATTGTATAAAGCTGATGAAATGGGTCTCTTTTGCTCTGATTGCTTTCCAAATTTTACACAAGTGAATTCACAGCTGATGGTTTTAAGCAGAGCAAGGACAGATTAACCGTCTCACATAAAATAAATCCTTTTAGAGACAGATAAATGGAATAGTCCTACAGTATGTTATACATATTTGCAAAATACCAAGTAATTCTGATGGCAAATATCTTCCCCCACCCTGCCACCCCCTCTCTGATCTGATTGACTTCATTGTATTATAAAGATGTTATAAACATCTTTTACCTTTTCCCATTGGTCAATGTTACATCTTTTACTTAGTCTCTTAACTCTCCTTTACAATGATAAGAATAATAAATGTTATTGGCAGAAAAAAAAAATGTCATGAGAAAATTGCTTTGTCGTAAGATTTTCTATCCTATAAAAGGTGTTATTTGCCTATTTCTTCTCTCAGGAATTCTTTAGACAGTTAAACATTATTATTAGTCCTGTGTGTTATATTTATAGAAGTATCTCCTTGTGAAGGTTTTTGTCTTTTTTGTTCTTTGTTGTTGGTACTGAGTATCTGCACACATTGTGCAATAATAAACTTAAATGAGAGCAAAACCAAAGAGAAGCCAAAAGTAACACAACTGCTGTGGTCTGGAGCCCTTCCGAGTGGACTAAGCTGCAGCGGGAATCTACTCCACCCCATCACTGCACACATCAAATTCAAAACAACAATGTAGGCATTATTTCCATTTTACAGATATGGAATAAGTGGCTCAAAAAGATTTAAGTAATTTGCCCAAAGGCCCAGTTAGTGGTGAAATCAGGATTAAAATTCAGGTCTGTTTGATTAGAAAGTTAATCTCTTTACTCAGCATGCTCATGATTTTGTTGCCTCAATTCTAAAAATTTGATAGAAATAAAATAATTGTTAGGCAAAGAAAATTAAAATTTGCATAACTGTATTTTTTTCATCTAACTTTCATGGAATAACTATCGTTTTCATCATTTGAGATTGAAAATTGATTTGGGATTAAAAACATTAGTGTTTAAAAATAGTACTTGTCACCTCTGAGTTTGTTTTGTTTTATCATCAGGATCTCTGATGCTCCCTGTATCTCTGCATATTCTGATTCCATGAATCTCACTCTTTGGAAACAGATACACTTCAGTTTGTAATAGCCACCTCTCAAAAAATAAAAATAAAGCTGCATTTAATCCTTTTCCCTTGAGGCAGAGTATAAACTGCTAAAACTGCTTGGACTCAGCTCACTTGAGCCGCAGCCACTTGCATTCAGCGCTGCACCAAGTGCCCCAGCCCTGGAGCGCGGCTTCCCTGGGAACCCCCGAACCCATTCACACAGGTCTCTGTCAAATGCACAACTTTCTCACGGATTTTTTTTTGCTTCTGTGATGTCTATTTTGAAATTTTTGCGAAGTATACCCTTAGCATTTCTCCCAACTGAAGTGGCATGCCTTGCACATTCAATTCTGTATGTTTGGTTGCTTTGAAAAATTTTTGTTAATTAAAATAAAAGCCACAGATTAGTATAGGTAGTAATTAAAAGTTGGTACTTTTTGTCCAGTACTTTTTTCCTTACCCATGCATTATTGAAAAACATGGGAGAAGATTGCTGGGGAAATTACTATCACAATGTAAATTAATGATTAATTACAAACATTTTCTCCTTTTTTTTGATATCAGTTAATGTTGAAATACAGCAGAGAGGTAACTCTATTTAGTTCAAAAGCCATTTTCTAAATGAGAGGAATTAGCTGGGAACTGTTACATTAATAGACACTGCCAGCGGCTGGATTCTGCATACAAAACACTTGTTCATGTTTGCCTTGACCTCCTTTGATTGGGCCCAGCCCTAAGTTTATACTGAATGGGCTCAGTCTGGTCTTTGGCAAGCATCAGGGAATAATGAATAGTGGAACATCGAAAGGCTTGAATGTCCTGGCACAAGCTCTCTGTCAGTATGATGAGCTAACCATGGCATTATTCAATGAGAAGGCCCTGTGTCCCTTTGGAAATAAAATCTTGGCTCATGGACAGAGGTCTGTGTACACACATTGAATTTCTCTGTCTTTCTGCTATGCTATTCCATTCATAATTAAACTTTGAAATCAAAGTTCTGAAGAGGTTCTTCAATGCTGCTTCTCCGAGTATGCCCAGAGACAAGTGGCTGATGTAAAAATGGCATAGCCCTACCCTTTTATTTGGTAGCTCTCCGAAATTTACATCAAAGACTTGAAGAATAAACTCTTTAAGCTGGAGAGCAGTGTAGACATTTGCTGTGTTTCTCCTCCCAAAAATGTCTTCCCTTTGAAAGCTGTGGTAATCACAGATTTTTGCTGCGGAACTTCTGATGTTCTGATCTTTTGTGTTTACTGCTCCATCTGTATTTGTAGTGAAATGTCTAAATTTGTCTCAGTACATCTCAATTCCAAGAATGAATTGATCTCTTATAAGCAGTTCCTCCTTGAAAGCAAAGAGAGGAAGGAAAATTAAGTTCTAGAGATGATTAAAACTATGATATTGTAACTTGCCTTGCCTTTCTAATTTTCATTCTTAAAAATGAACAAAAATTTTGTGGTTAAAGCATGCCAGAAAGTACCTGAAGAAGCCAGGAATATTTGAGTAACAGAAACTTTCTTCTGTTGATATTATAAATTATCAAGAAGAATCTCTTAAGAGTTCTTCTAAAATATATTTTAATTCTATGTCATAAAACTAGACTCCTGGTAGGGTATAAACAGTTAAAAGCTTGAAAAACCTGCATTATGCAAATATTTAAAATCTGAAGATCTTTTAGAAATACATGCTGAAATACTCATAAATATAATGAAATAATTTGGGGGATTTGCTTAAAAACAGTTGATGTAGGGAGACGTAGGTCAACACATAAATGAAATAAGATTAACCATAAATTTATTGTTGACCTGGGTGTTACATATATGAATGTTCTGTATACCATTTCCTCTACTTTTTAGATTTTGAAATTTTTCATAACTTGAAACTTTTTAGTTTCCTAGAATGAATGTTTTCTTGCTGAAGAAACAAAGTAAAAAAATCTAGGCTACTTTAAAAACTTTAAAAATGTTTATGATATACAAATCATACTATAATTTTAAATAATTAGTTTTTACCTGGTGATTGCATTTGGGATGCTAGCTATGAATATGGAAATAAAAATATGCTATAAATATTTTGATACCTGAAATGCTTAGGTCATTGAGATAATTGGAATAATTTAATTAATCTCTAATATAGATTATTCACAGACAATCATAAAAACATTACTATCTTCGAACAGGTAGCAGTAAACCCATACCAGACATAATCTCATCTTTGTGAGGCGATCAAGAAAATGATTAGGTTCTTATGGTTATGATTTATCATATTCTTGTGGACATGGAAAGATTTTGATTAATAATGTATCTGTTAAGAGAATAAAGATGATGGAGTTAAGAACATGCCACCCTAAAACATGCCACTTTGGCATATTAACTATTTTGAGTTAAAGGCACTTGGTAAAACAGTAGGTACAAAAGATCACGCTGAACTTCCTTCTGTTTTTAGAGCAGGAAATGAAATTCCCGTGTAAAAAAAACATCTTTCCTATACCAGAAGGAAAGCAGCATTCTTATTTAGGATGGGAAGTTGAGGCCAAAGGAAATCTCTACAAACAAACATTGTCACACTAACCCTTACTTTCCTAGCTGCTTCTCCGCCCAATTAACTACTCTAGCCCAAGCCTCTTTGCCTTGTCACATTTTTACAGTTTACTACTTTTTATCTAATAATTTTGTCTAATCTTTTGTCTATAAGTCAATATGTAAGTTTTCAAGTTTAACCACATCTTTGGGTCTTCATTTCCTTATGAAGTGTCCTGTGCCATATAAAACTTATATTAAATAAATTTATTTGCTTTTCTCCTATTGATCTGTCTTATGTCAATTTAATTCTCAGGCCTAACTGAAAAATTCTAACAGGACAGAATGTAAAATTGTCCCTCCCCTATGATGTTCTACAAAAAGTAACTGATAAATATGTTAATATCTACTTTTATCATGTAATAAACTATTTTATACTTCATTCTGTTTGGCTTAATTTGACCACTAATCAACTATATTGAAGTACAAGGTTTTTAGGTTTTGTTTTTAATTATAGTATTGCTTAGTTAGGGGATGGGCATATCTTGGTGAATTCCCAGTGGGAAAGCTTTACTCTGATGAGACTATTAATTTTAGTATCTGAGGCAATGAAGTATCAAGTAGATACTGATGACTGTTATGTAAGCAGGGTGAGTCTTTAATGACTGCTCTGAGCTGGTGATACTCTTAGTTTTTCTTTAAGTGAAGCAATTAGGAGCCTATGTAACTGGCCATCTATTCTCTGAAGAATCATACATTATAGCCTTGAAATTATTAATGAAGAGATATTCATGTTTATAATCTTTTCCTCCCATCATATAAAAAAATTAAATTGTATTTTTCTTCAGCTTGGAGAGTTTGACAGTTCTATTTGAGAGACATTTTTGAAAATACTGGTTTTTGCAGTTAACTCAACATTGACGAGATGAATCAAAGCGTTTATTAAGAAAAACCTTTGTCAAGAAATCAAAGCCTTTGTTAAGAAAAATATCTACTGTATGATCTGTGGACTATGTAGTAGATAGACAAGAAAGTCGTGTCTGTAGTATTTAGTAGTTCCAATTCAATTTCTGGTTTTTTTACAATACAGTTCATCATCAAATATTTATTGAAGATCTGCAGAAGTCACTATGTTGTCATCTATCTGACTGTACACTTGTCCATTTGTTCGTTTAATAAATATTCATTTAGTGTCTACTATGAACTTATTCTAGGAGATCTAGCAGTGAAAAGTTTCCTGTCTTCATGGAGCTAACAATCTAGGAGTTGTGGACAGATAAATAAGAAACATATCAGAAAGTATAAAATGTTATTTAGAGCATTATAATAGCATGATATGATAGAAAGAGAAATGCTAAGTGGCCAGGAAAGGCACCTCTGAAGATATAATCTTAAAGCATAGATCTGAGTATCAACAAAGAGCCTGTCATGCAAAGATGAATTGTTTTTTTTTTTGTTGTTGTTGTTGTTAAAAACCAGAATCTTAGAGCTATGTTTGACTTTCACAGTGGTAAGGTTCTATCCAGATTGTGTGTGTGTGTGTGTGTGTGTGTGTGTGTGTGTGTGTGTGTGTGTACACCTTGATTCTTCTGGACCAGGTGTAGACTGGATAAATGTCCCTTAGAGGTGCCTTTAAATCTACCACTCCTTCATTCATCAACACACTGTAGGCTGGACTTCTTTCTCCTATATGGGGTTCTTTAACTTCGAGTGCAAAACTCGAAGCAGGATGCTTGTGTTTGGCATGCTTCTCTTGGCCTTTGTTATGAGGTCTGTCCTCTCCAACCCAGAACTTCATACTGTTCTTTGATTGCTCAAATAGCTCCTTAACTTCCTGATCCTTTTCTGTCCATATTTACTGGCCATTTAGGCTCATTTGTAGCATGCAGTCACCCTACCCCAAGCAAAGCCTATCTTGTTGTTTTTATCTGTTAGATGCCAAATTCTTGTCCTTCTGCAGATTTCTTCTGGATAATCTGATAACCCAATATGAGCCAACATTTGAATGCAAGAAAGCTTGACTATGATCTCCTTCTCTGTGTCCCACTCCACCTTCCCTTGCTCTCTATTATGTTCTTTCACCGCAGGGAAACATAGGTACATTTTCCAGTGGTCTTTTGGGGCAATTCCTGTACATTTAGTGTTAATTTTGAACTATCACCAAAGACATTCTGGAGGAAATGGCCCTTATAAGATCTTCCTATGTGGGTAACTGCCTAAATTAAGAGCTGTTCCTGCACATATCTGAAAAACACTGTATTTCCTGTTTGTATAGGATTAGTGTTATTTATTGATAGTGAATTAATGGCTTCTTATTGAACTGAAAACTCATTTTTCTAGTGCTCCATGTGTGGAATCTCCATGCCTAAATAAATTGCCACTTCAGTGCATATGCAAAGAGTAACCAACATTTATGAACGAAGTCAGATGGAATATTTTGTATTGCAGTAATCGTTCACTTTTTTCTTGACTCCTTAACTTTATGGAATTGCAAACAAGCATAACAGTTTTGAAACACTGAGTCTATATCTAGGAAGATAACTAGATTGGTATGGTAATCATGCTGTTTAAACAGATTTGGAACAGTTTCAGCTCCTTAGAATTTTAAACTTTTAAAAAACAATTTTATCTATATTTTTAGAAGTTGTGTTTTGGCACAGAGAGTATATCCATTTCTGGCATTGATTTTACCTGTCTAGGAAATTGATTTATTAGTTGTTCTTATTTTGAAAGACAGTTCTCTTCATAAAATCCCCTAGTTCTTTTCAAACAATTGAACTTGTGTCATTGCGTTCTGGCATCTGACTTAAAAGGTGAAAACTCTATAAATGATGCCATTTATCATCACATTAGCACTTATTATGAATAAAATGTAACTACATTTGCCATTTATTGCCTCTGACCTAATAATAATAGTGCTAAAATGTACATAATAGGTTCCTAACATATAATATGTCCCTAACACAATGAATATTGATAAGATTTGCTGCAGTATCAGAAAAAATATTTCAATCATCAGGAAATTATCAAAACAGATACTAGATAATATTGTGTTAATTTGATTAGCTATTCGGTTGATCTACTTTATACAATATATAGGGTTAGCACTAGAAGAGACCTCTGTTCTCTAATTTCTTTGTTTATAGCTTACTAAAATACTTTATTTAAATTTTATGTAGCTTGAGTTTCCCCACATAATGGGCATAAATGCCATCCCCTCTCTTTCTTCCTATCAGTATAGTAAAGGTTAAATAAATTCCACATGTTAAGTGAGAAAGCATCTGGGGTTCCCACTGATATCTGTTCTCAGTTTTTTCTTCATTTTCATATCTTAGGTAAACATTTTTTACCATTCGATGTTATTTATAAAAGTTGCTTTGAGATCTTTAAAAGTATGGTTCTTATGAACACATAGAAAACAATACGAAGAAAAAAAATGATGTGCCCCAAATGTGAATATATGGCATGTTATGATTTTTAAATGAATGTCATAAACAACTTATTTGCTCTTTAAGAGGGCTTACTTATACATAAAATGGAAAAGTTAAATATAATATATCACTTATCATATTTGGCCAGAGAAGGAAGATTTTTTTTTCCTCAGTATGATGATTGCTTCCCTATCAATTTTGAAATGCTCTGATAAAATGCATAAGAAATAGCATGCCAAGATAAGCATTGTTTATTTTTCATAGAAGGTCACTCATTTACTTTTTTGCATCCTTGTTCCTGTCAATTTTGATAACATTTCAAAATTTAGGCTTTTAAAATCATTTTTATTTTTGTTTCAGCCTTCCTAAGGGTCATAATCATAGTAAATCATGTAATAATTAGTCCCAGAATGGTTTAGATGGTAACATTTGTAGAGGAGATTATGAGAGCCCTTTGCAGATTTGAAAGGAGTATATTTTCAATTATAAAAATACTTTTCTGCCATAAAACAGTAGGAGCACATTTGCAACTTTTTATTATTTTGCTGCAGACCTGTTTTTATACATGGATGAGGAACTTCTAACTATTGTCCGTGTGAATGGGTGGAATAGAGTTTAGAAATAGCTCCAGTATTCTTTAAAGATATAGGGGAGAGATGGAAATGAGTGAATAGGGAGAAGTTTTGCAGGCTTTTTTCTCCAAATAGTACATAATGGTTACACAGCGTTATATCCTGCTGGCATTTTTATGAAGTAAACTTGATCATATAATAATCACTCCTCCTTCCTATACTAGGGTTTGGACAAGTGTTTGGATATAAGGGGTACAGAGATACATAATTAATTTCATCCTTTTTATCAGAATGATTACTTTGTAACTTGTTTGTGCAGAAGGGCTTTTCCCTTGTGTTTTGCCCTTGCTTCTTAATTAACTGACTAGTCACAGGGAGCCTAATTTGCACAAAACAATGACTGAAAAAAGCACACACTGCTAAGTGCCACAGATTGTGTTTTGTGCCTGAGCTCTAGTAAAGTAATCATTTAAAGTTTTAGAGCCCAAGGCTTTTAACTTTGCAAACTGTAGAGAGCTTATTATGTGTAAGTATGCATTTTGATTATTAATCCATAACCTTTATGCTGATATTTTGGAGCACTAAGTGATCAAGAAACTACTAACAAGAATATGGGCATCCAAAATTAAGGATTATAGTACATGCAGATGTGTTTTAGCTCCAGCCTCCTGAATCTGTGGTTTTCTAAGTGTTTGATGGCTTTGATTTTTAAAAAATCATGCTCTGTTTCTTCTTTCTGTATTATCATACATTTACATTATATCTGAAATAAAGTTAAGCATTAGAATAAAACATAGACACCCCACTGAGTTAAAGATTTTAAATCTTATCCCATTGTACTTACCCTTAGACAGATCCACCCACTTAACTCTGAGGTCTGCATATAATCTTTGCAAATATAAATGCTGTAAAATGACTAAATCAAAAGATGTTAAAAACTGTCAGTGTAGAAAAGGAAATTCTAAGACTCTAAACTGTATGTTATAATATTTTTTCATTGGTGACCCTTAGGGAATATCCAGCAGTGTAAATTGCCTTTCTGCTTTTCAAGATGAGTACCTTATTAGAAATTCAAAGGAAATCTTCCTTAGTAATCATTTTAATGCTCCACATCAGTGGAGTCAACTTTACCTCCTCATAAAGTTTTGCTTTTCCTTGTAAATTACTGACAAAATGTAGTGGGGGTGGTACAGGACTGAGTTTTCTTATAGAGTTCAAGGGGGCAGTAGTTCTAGAGGAAGATAACTATCTACACTAAGCTACTGAATTTTATTTTTTAAGTAGGTTAAGATTTTTAGTGGGAACAGTATCATAACAGTTGATTATGTCATGCAAAATACAGAAAACACCATCTTTTTCAATGGTGAAATAATGACCAGTTTTGGTAATGAATTATAAAAATACATGCTTAATTTACTGTCTCTGGATGGATATTTTGAAGTATGCATGATCTGAGTTTGGGAGGAGGGGTAGAGTGGTGAGTAAAGAGGTCTGTGCATGTGTATGGTTAAAATATTTGTTAACATTTTATTATTTTTTCTAAGTAAATGGTTTAGAAACATTTTAGTTCCTTCTCTATTGCTGATTATCTGGGAAATTATTCATTTCCTAGATTGATTATATGTTTATGTAATTTGGGAGTTGAAGAGTATGTAATAGGCTCTCATTCTTCAAAACAAAATAAAAATAACCAAATTCTCAAAATATGTCGTATGTTTTAACAGTATGCACAAATCCAGTAGTTACTATGTATTTTCATTCTGTTTCCTTTGGGAAACATTCATCATCCCTCAGGTATGTAATTGAAAAGACCTGTTTGTGTACTCATTTCTGGGAAAACATTTAATGAGACCTATAAATGATTCTCGGCAGTATAAAGAAAACAACTCCAAATTTTGTAAATTTCATATTTAGGTAAATATAGACCCACTGAGCTCCAGCTTATGGTCTCAAGTGTTATATACTATCATTGCATCCACCTTTCCCTGGCATGTTAAGGGTCATTAGAAAAAGTCCAGATATGGACTGGTTCAAGTGTACCACGAGGAGGCTTTGTAGATTTTTCTCTGATCTTTCATTGAAACACAGATGCTAGTTCGTTTTTCGTGGCCCAGTCCAATAAGTTTTAGTATAAAGTAATATATAGAACTAACAGAGACTTAGTGTCTGAACTCACAATTTTTCTCTGCCTAGCAGACTGTAGAATAGTGCCAAAGCTAATGCTAGAATACAGATGGAGGAGGGATAGTGTGTTTAACTAGGCAGAGGTATTCGGCACCTAAATTAACAAAAGAAAACATGTTGTTATAGATTATTTTTGCGTTTACTACACCTAAATATTTTGTTTTGCTACCCACACATTATTCTAATCTACTATATAATATAAAGATTAAAGAATATTAAAAATTTACAAGAATTCTTATGTGTACCTCAATTTCAGTGAAATGCATTTAAGCAAAATGCAGAATTCAGGGACTCACAAATTAAGTTAAAAATTCACTTCTGTAAGCAGTAGCCCATTTCTTCGAGGCCTACTGTGTTAAGCCCTGTTTTAAGGGAGTGAATAGGGTGTGTGTTTTGTGTATAAGGAGTTGGGGTGGGGGGGAAGCATAGGCCTGATCCATGTCCTCAAGGAACATATTTAACAGCCTATTTAGAGAAGAAGTAAGGTTCATATAAAATGAACAGCAGAGAAGCAAATGATAACAAGAAACATACAAAAAAGTACCCCATTGGGTGGCGCATTAAAGGAAAAATAAAATAAAAGCAGACCTCCCTCTCCAAATCAGATTGTTTGCAAAACACCAACCTAGAAAACCGAGGAATGTGATTTTTATTACTGTAATTTTGTCATGCAAGTTCAATGTATATAACATTTACTCAAAAACTTATTTAAGAAACAAGGCTATTTAAATAAGTAGCAAAGGGACTGATCTATAGTAAGGACTCAATAAATGCTAATTACTGTTGTTGTCATTAGTTATGTAATATATAATGTGCTTTGGATAGCTGTGGCAATAAAATATTAGCCTCAGCTTTCGGTTTGTTTTTGTATTTTGTTCAGGCTGCACATTCTAGAGAAAAATCTTGATTCACACAGATAAATAGCTGTACATGATAAGGTTTTGTTTATTTGATTTTAACAGCTTGCTTTACTGTCACATTGTGACAATCTTCAGTTAAATCAAGATGGCAAACGAACAGTTTCTTTTAAGCATCCCATTCCCCCCAACAGAGGAGACAAAATTCCAAAAAGTCTGTGGCACAAGTTAATTTATTGTTTATTTTAGTATACAAAAAGAGGTGAGTGTCTATGTGTATTGTATTAATGTGTAACAACCTACAATATAGAACTAGATATTTGAAAGCCTCTCAAAATGTAATACTAGCTTTCCAACTTAGTATTTGAGAACCCCTGGTATGTCTTATAAGATAGGGGGTCAACAAACCACATTCCATAGGCCAAATTTGGCATACCACCTGTTTTCGTATGGTCCACAAGCTAAAACTGGCTTTTACATTTTCAAAGGTTCAAATAAATTTTACAAAAAGAAGGAGAATTTATCAGGACATGTGAAAATTATATGAAATCGAAACTCATTGTCTATAAATAAAGTTTTATTGGCACACAACCATGCTTATTCATTTACATACTGTCAATGGATGCTTTCCTACTACAGTGGCAGAGTGGAGTAGTTGTGATAGAGACCATGTAGCTTGCAAAGCCTAAATTACTTGCTGTCAGACCCTTTACAGAAAAAATCTGCCAACCCCTGCTATAAGAAATATCGTGGTTGAAAAGGACCTGGGGACCATTAAGTGCCGAAGCCAGGGAAGGCATTGTGGAAGAATTGGTCAGTCTTGAATCAGGCTATTTGGGTGAGAAAGGTCCACCAAGGAAAGGAAATACAAGGGAGAAGATGTCAGAGACTGAGGGTGCATGGCTCCCATTTGATGTACCATAATCAAACTCATATATGTGAAATATTTTAAAATACCAATATTGTATCAAAACAGGTTTCATGTAGTTTCTATAGAAATGATACATCTTACTTATAATTTGTTTACATTAGGATCAAGCTTATTAAAACATTCTACTTATACTTGCTATTTATTTGGTAATTCTTTTAACAAATATCTATTGAGTGCCTATTGTGTATGAAGCAGTTTTTTAGGAACTAAAGATGTAATGGTGCATGAGCAAAAACAAAACTAAACAAGGGTGGGTGGGAGCTATGGTCCCTTTTATCCCTTTTAAGAGATTATAGTCTATGGAGAAGAAAGAGATTTCTCAAATATTCATGAACAAATATAAGGTTACACCAGGAAAACCTTTAATTGACTTAGGGAATATGAGCATATGATAAGTGGGTAATTCCAGAATCAAAGGGTTATAGAAATCTTCCCTGAGGAGGTGTAGGTTAAGCAGAAATTGAAGGAAGAAACAGGAGTTACTTTGGTGATGAGTGTGTGAGGGTGGTTAATGTCCAAGCCAGAGGGAAATGCAGGTACCAAGGGACCATGGTGGGAATGAGTGAAAGTGGGTTGCCATGGCCAGACACGGGGGTGAGGAAGAGCATAGTGCAGGTTGAAACCGAGGCAAAAGCCAGAAGATGCAGGGCTTCATAGTCATATTAAGATTTTTTTTTTTTTTTTTTTTTTTTTTTTTTTTTTTTTTAATTATTTTTTTATTTTGGCATATTATGGGGGTACAGATTTTAAGGTTTCAATAAATGCCCATTTCCCCCCCTCCCCCCAAAAGTCTGAGTCTCCATCATGACCATCCCCCAGATGGTGCACATCTCACTCACTATGTATGTATATACCCGCCCCCCTCCCCCCTCCCACCTGCCCAATACCCTATTACTGTAGCACCTATGTGTCCACTTAGGTGCTACTCAGTTAATACCAGTTTGCTGGAGAATATATCTGGTGCTTGTTTTTCCATTCTTGGGATACTTCACTTAGTAGTATGGGTTCCAGCTCTAACCAGGAAAATATAAGGTGTGCTATATCACCATTGTTTCTTAGAGCTGAATAGTACTCCATGGTGGACATATACCACATTTTATTAATCCATTCTTGGATGGATGGGCACTTGGGCTGTTTCCACAGCCTTGCAATTATGAATTGTGCTGCTATAAACATTCGAGTGCAGGTGTCTTTTTTCATATTAAGATTTTTGTTCTTTATCCCAAGAGCAGCGAGTTTCATTGAAATATTTCACACAAGAGGAAACGAACTGTAGACACAGGCCAGCTAGACCTGTTAGGAGGCTATTTACAGTTCAAGCTAGAGATGAGAGCATTTTGGAATATGGTATACCAGTAAGATGGAGAAAAGTGGGTAAATTGAAAGTGTATCTTGGAGGCAGAGCCAACAGGACTTGATGGATTTGAGGTGCCTTTGAGGCATTCATTTGAATGTTATGTGAGCAATCTGAGTATAAATGGATTATGCACATTTATTTGCATATTAGTGATCTGTGGCTAGGTGCTGCGTTAGAGCCAGGGGTAACGGAGATTGCTTGTAGAGTGAGAAGAGAAAGGGGCCTTGGACCAGGATATGAGTGATATCTTTTAATAACTAATTAGAAGAGAGTAAGCCTGGAATGTATATAGAGGGGAAGCAGAAAGCAGGATTAAAATAAGAGTGTTGTGTGGTTGAAGTTAGAGGAAGAAAAGTGTCAAGGGAATGATAATACTTTAGAAAAGTCAACAGAAAGAGATTGATGAGTATCCATGGATTTGGGGATATGAAAGTCTTTGGTGACCAGAGCAAAACAAATGTTTCAATGAGACAGTGAGAATAAAATCCCTAAATTATTGTTTTATCAAAGTTATTTATTCATTTAACTATATTAGTTTTAAAGAAAACCTACGTTCCCAGGTGTGATCTTTTTATTGTTCAATTGATCTCCAAATTTACAATGGCAGTTAATTAAAAAAAATGGAATTCACTTAAAAGAAATTTGCTTCACAGCAAATTTTGATTGAAACATAAATTTCCCAGCACCTAAATACTTAAATCTTATCCAGATTATATACACTAAATCCTCTTTAATAAAAACGAGCAATCATGAGAAAAAGATTGTTGTTGCAATATTTAAAGTTATTTTAAAAAATAAAATCAAACTGGTGACTCATGAGAGATATCACAATTCTCATAAGACTTGTCAATTTTAAGTAGGTTCCTAGCAAACTTAATTGTTTTACTCCAATTTATTAAATAATGCCTTCCTGCCTCACCAAGATATATTTTCTGTGTGGCTGAAGTACTATCAAAGGAAGCCTGAAAAAGGGGAGGTGTGGAGCAGAAGAAAGTCTATGTTATACATTTTATTTATAGAACTTTGTTTTTTCATATGTATTTAATTGGTTTTCCTCTGTTTTCATATTTTGTTATAATGTGAAAAAAGCAGGGACTGTCTCTATCTCAGTTGGATCCTTTGGAAGCAGACACTGAGATGGAGATTGGGGGTCTATGATGTTAATTAGGGATCAACTTCCATAAAAAGAAGCGTGAAGGAAGAAGGATTGGGCAGAGGTAAAACTCAAACTGTGATGCAGCCAAAAAGGAGCCCTGGCCACCCTAGCGCAGGGAGCTCTGGAGCAAGCGTTGCTTCTTGGATTGTCCGCCTTGGGCTGAAATGGGTGGATCTTTATGTGCCCCTTGCTCAGTCACTGTTGCAGGCTGCTGCTTGGGTGAGGCTGGCTGCTGTCCACAACCCATAGTTGGCAGCACGTCCTTGCTGGAAGAGGGATCTGAGCAGTGCACGTCTATCTCTACCACAGTACGTTGTAATATCCCACATATTTGAGTCGAATATCTTGTATATATTTAAATAGCTTTGGTTTTTTAATGTTACAATTAACAAAAACAAAAACTCACACTCATTGGATTCAGTTGCCTTACGTAAACTGAGGCCCGGGGATTGGGTGGGCTTCAGAACTTCCTTAATCCAGCAGCTCCAGCTCCATTCTCTGGGGGTTTCCTGACTTTGTCGTCTCCAGTGCATGTATTATATGTAAGGCTTTTCCCGTAGGCTGACCTCTCTGGTGGTTACAAGGTGGCCGTGGCCCCATACCTGCATGCCACTCAGTCCAGGGCAGGTAATGGCATCTGGTGGTCTGCCACTGTAGGAGTGGAAAGGTATGATGCCTTTCCCCACCCATCATAAGGGTCGCGGCCAACACTCCTATAACAAGAGACAGGTTAAGGAGAAAAGCATAACAAATTTATTTAATCAAAGTTTTATTTGACACAAGAGTCTTCAGAAATGAAGACCCAAAAATCCAGGGAAAACTATCTATTTTTATGCTTAGGTTTGATGAAGAATGGACAGCTATGTAGATGTGTGATTGGACAAAAGGGTATGATCTGATGGAAGGAAGCGTTGGGGGAAACCCAGCAAAGCCTGTCCAGATTTTCCCTGGCCTCTCTGTGCATAGGGCAGGACCCTGCTGGAATGAGGGTCTTCAAGGCAGAAGGAAGAGAGTGACCTCTCTAGGTTTTATGACTTGCTTTGGGGAAGAAGAGTTTCTATGTCCTGCCTTGGGGGAGAGGAATTCTAGTTTCTATGAATGGCTTTGGTGGGAGCAGAAAAAGGGGGCAGGAGACACGAGGAGGGGAGACGATCAGAAAGACCTTGTTTCTGAGGCCCTTCCAATGGCCTTTAGTTCAAAGTTCTCAGCATGCCAAGGGACCACACTTTGGGGTATCATGTTCCAAGCCCTGACAATATTCATGCACAATATTCACGCACAGTTCTGAGATAAACTCAGCCTGGACCACATGTGGTTAGAACAGTGGCTCGGGTAGAGGAAGCAATAATTAGCTTAGCCTAGGCTCTGTGGTTTATTCCTGGAGCCCAGAGTGGAGTCAACTTCTACTGGAACTCCATGGATTCCCAGTAGAAGTCATGGGCTGCTGCATAGGGAAGGGAGGCCACCAACAAACAATGAGACATGGGTTTTGGAAAAATGCCTCTGGCTGTGGTGTTGTTAAATAATAATTGGTTTACCTTACCTGTGTGTGCCTAACTGTAGACCAAGCCACATACTAAAAGCTTAGTTGTTGAAAACCCGTTTCTCCTTGTTCTTTGAACTGTAACTTGGGGGTAAAGTTAAACTTTTAAACACTAAAGCTGTCCTAGAGTTGGACATTCAGTTCAGGAAAAAAGAATGGAGGAGCTCTGTAAAACTGTGTCATCAAATCTGAAATTGATATGTTTGACTTTCATCTTGTCTTTTTTGATCTGGTTCACCTCTGGGTGAAGATAATAATGAGGAAAAAAAGTGAAAGAATCAAGGAGCTTAGATAATTCAAAAATGTAAGTCCAAATTAAATAAGCGAAAGCTGACTTTTGGGTCAAGTTGCAACTCCAAAGAGAAAAGAAAAATGAAAAAACTGGCATAGAGTAATTGTAAGCGTTAAAATATTTATCTACTTTAAGAAGTTCCTAGTCTCGTCTGGGACACCTATTGTTATCAAATGAGAAGTAGACCGTATGAAAATTTATTTTCTTGGAAATTTTGTAAGGTTTTTAACAAAACATCAGCATTTGATTTCTCTGCCTTTACTAAGTGGTTGAGATTGCAGACTGACACTTATTAATTATACCAGATTTCTAGTTTTAATTAGAGAATCTCTTCTGAGACTAAACCTTTTTACCATTAGGCTGTTTGAAACCTATGAGATAAAAAGGGAGAGTTCTTTCAGAAAATTATTTACATGATTTTAATTAATGATTATAATCTCCATGGTCATTTTTGCAAAAGAGCATTTAATCCCTTAACCAGTTTTCATGATTTGCATTTTGCAAAAACATGTCGGCCCTGCAGGCTTATTATCTCTGAGTTGTGTTTTTTTCCAAATGAAACTTATTTTGGGTGAGTTTTATTTTGCTACTGCTCTAAGCCGCATTTCATACCTTAACACCTGTTTCTCATGCAGAGCAAACCGATTGGTAGAAAAGTAAAGTTTGCTTCCTTTTGCCAAGACAGAACATAGCCCTTGGCAAGGTTACCTTTGAAAACAGTTTTTCATGCAGCGACTGTATACAAGTAGCATTGCTGTTGCCAAGATCCTCTGACTAATGAAGGGTCGGAGAGATGGTGTATTCTTTTTCATTGCTTGCGGCACGTATATGTAGCATTTCTTCTGAGAAAAGGCACTCTAGCGTTTCAAACAGAAGCTAGATGTTTAACCTTCCAGGAGGAAGGTCAGTGTTAGTTTTTATTGATAACACAGAAGAAAGCCACTTTATGAGAATATGAAAGATAAATTCTTTGCTAAGTAGAAACGATTAAACACAGTGAGTTTTCCTTCTTTCTTATGAAAATCAGTCTGAAACTATTTTACATTTTCAAAGTTGCTTTTGTTTTCCCTCCTACCCCAAGTGTCAGTCAGTTGCTTCGCATTGATGATATTAAGCACCAGACTCCAAGCCGTGGAGACTTGGTGAGGATTCTAGGTCCAGCTTCCTATGTACATCTGCCGGGTCTGTTTTGCTGCTGGTAGGCCATGTATATTTTCCAGTTATGTTTAATCATATTTTACGAGAACATTTACATTTCCAGTGTGCTTTAAACTAACTATACTTTAATGGTTCCATAACCTCTTGAGGTTTGTTTCATAAGTTGGAAAATCCTAGATAATAGTATTTTGTTATTTTATGTGAAGCTAGGGAAGGAATAGAAAATGTTTATTCCTATGTGTGTGATAAAGGCTGTTGCTATCTTAACGTGTGTGTGTGTGTGTGTGTGTGTGTGTGTGTGTGTGTGTGTGTGTTTTGAGGTGAGAGTGAGGGAGGAGCCATGGAGAAGGGTCTAGTGTTTTTTGCTTAATTTTCCTCATATTAGGTGGATATTTTCCACATTAAAGATTTTTTAAAATATTTTATGCCTCTTTAAACATTGGTTACTTTGGAGGTTATATTTTTCACTGTTTTTTCTTATATCTTCCCCTATTCAGTCATATACAAGTACAAAATAATGCATTAATTCCATAAAATTTTAGCAGTACTGCTACACAACATTTCCTTCCTAAACAAATGTAAATAGCTGATTGACAAATACAGCATTTCTGTGAATAACAAATTCTGTTCTTCAAATCTTACTGAAAGGTTCCATTTACCTCGAGATATTATAGAAATTCAACTATTTTCACTTTTATTCCATAATCTTTTTATATTACTTTTGGCCAAAGATGATCTTATCACAGCATAGATTAATCTGTTCATGAAAGGTTAGGAAATAAATTCTACAACAGGGATTGTAACAAAATAATAATGTTCTCATTGAACATTTTTGGTGTGCTTTATTATTAGTATTATTTTGATATTTTACAAAAAGGAATTTGCAGAAGATGACTCTGGCTGTCATTGGGTTCATGTTCTAGCACACATTGCAGGTGATAAAGGAATATTTCTAGGGCTAGAAATAAGAAAACTTGAAATAAGCAGAATAGATTGCTACTTGTAAAATTTTTTTCTATTGTGAAATAGAGGCAGCACATCAGGTAGCTGGTTACACCTGTCTGTCATTGGAAATTTTTAGAATAACAATGACAACAACTTACATATATCAAGTACTTGGTATGTGTCAGGCATTATTTTAGGCACTTTTTGATAATATTTAAATAATTTAAGTTTTATAACAATGCTATGAGTTGTATCACTATTCTAGAGATAAGAAATCAGATACCTTCAGTCATATTGCTTGGAAGTGACTTAGCTGAGATTTGAACCTAGGAAAACTGAGGCCACTCTTGATAATTGAACCTTTATTGGCATTTTGTTACCCAAGGAGACTTTAAGGAACTTTAAGAAATCTTCTGTAAATATGTAAACATGGTTGTAAGGAGACCCTATGACTGTCCTGTGGATTTTATCTTAGAGGAAACAGTCTTAGTGGGCACGGACCCTGATTTCATAAAATGTAAATGCTGTGTTCTCATTGACATTTGGTATATGACTCTACTAATTCAAGATCTTGCCTCTACTAACAAAGTGTAGGACTTCTCCTTAACAAGATGGGAAATGCAATACTTACTGAAACTTAAGAATTATTTCTGCTATAGCAATTTGGTTAGAAACATCTCATTTCAGAGAAAAATTTCACCCTTACTATAGACAGGAATAATTCATAGGCCAGATCACTCTACTTTGTATTTCTGTGCGAATATTAACTTTTAATTGTACTTAGGCTTTTGTTTTAAAAAGCACCATAAATTTAACCACAAGTTAAATTTACACCATAAATTTAACCATAAGTTAAATTTATCGAGTTGTAGTTCTCTAAGATATTTGCTTTGACTCCTATTCATTCATTCCATCAGCCTTATCTATAGTGGCACAGGGATGCACTGAATAAATCTAGTGTCTGCAGACAGTAGGTGGTGGAGTTCCATCCATACTAAAGTGCAGTGTAATATAGAAATACTATGCTTAATATCTGCCTCCCTGCCTTGTTTCTTAATTGGATCTGTGCTCTAGGGGGCATTAGGTTGAAGTGAACAACAGTGTAGAAACATTGCGTTCTTGGAGCCAAGTCAATTAATCACACAATGTATTTCAGAAGAGTTACTTCTAAATAATTGCTGTATAAATTAGGCCCTTTGCAATTGCTGGATAGTAAACAGGAGACAAGCCTGTTTTATGCAACCTAAAAACACCTCACAATTTTGTACTTCTAAACCCCCTTGTAGATAATCCTTAAAGCATCATTGCTCCCACCCACAAAATAACCATACACTTTGTTATAACTACATTGGTTATGTTTTCCCAGTGAGCCTATAATTACACATTTAAATTTTCAAGCAGAGGTTAATAGTGATGAGATTTTTTAGTTTGAGGGTATTTTACTTTTCTCTGATGACTTTCTCTGGTCCTTAATCCAGAGGATTAAAACATAGGTAAAGGATATTTTGTCTTTAACAGTATTGAAACTCCACCCTGTGGCTTTCATAACACCAAATAACATCAAATACATTATCTCTCTTTTTATTTTAACAGGAGTCAGAAATTGTATCTTGAGACTTCCTGTTTCAGAAGTATATCCAAAATTCTAAAAAGGGCCCTGTGGAGAGAGTTTTCAAGTTCACACTTTACCCCATCATTATATAAACTGGTTTTCAGCAAAATACAGTCTAGGTGCTCAATAAAAGTTGCCCACTGACCTCCTTAAGAAGCACCTAGCTTTCTAGGAAGCATGCCCAGCAAGTACAATTCTCACTGAACCAGCACTAACCATTTGAACTTTGCTATTCACATTTCATCATCTTCTCAGACCTCAAATATGTTTGACTTCAGACCTCTAAGGTAGTGTTCTTGAGAATGCTTTTTGAGTGATTATTTTGCATCAGTTGTAAACACAGCTCAAGCTTGCCAGTCTAGTGCAAAGGATGGGAAGGAAGGTGTGAATCCAGAGCTTTCTCAACCATGGTTCTGAGTTGTGAAGAACGTGATTTTGAGAGACGCCAGTTTGCAGAGCTAAGTGGAAAGGGACACAGAGAAAGTAGGGCTTCAGTATTCCTGCTTCCAGTTATTGCTGAATGCACCTTCCATTGGCATTTTGTGCAAAGTTAGTTCAAATTGGGTTTCTTTCACATTCAATAAAAGCAATCTATTGGATTAGGTATATCTCCTCCAGGTTTTCAGAGCACCCCACAAACTTCTGTGATCCCCACTTGCGACATTGCTTGATTTTTATTTATTTTTCTGTCTCTGTGACAAGAGACTCTGTCTTCATTATTACTTAGCAAAGAGTTTGGAAATGAATGGGTAATATGTAAATATTGAATAGAGAATGAATTCGTGAGCAACTATATAAATTTCAGTTCCCTACCCTTTTTTTTAGCATGAAAAGGATTTAAATCTACTTGCTTTTACATGATCTGGTCATATAATGACTTATTATAAGACACATATATAGAAGCTGCAAAAATTTTTTCGTATTAACCAATTTTTCCAACAGGATTTCCAGTACTATTAATATAAACCTGATAAAGTACCCCTCCATTTTTTCACTTCTTTCCTAGCTAAATATAGTTAACTCCTGGAGCCTGGTTTCATGAGATTGACCTAATCCTCTGTAAGAATTCATATCTATGTTATTCCAAGTATAGAACATATACTTTATATTTATTTATAAATATACCTCTGAATGCTTTCCATAACAAGGACCTTAACATGGTGCATTTTCAGGAAAACTTGCTTATACGATATTATAAAGCCTTATTATATTTGTTTTATCATCTTCATCTGAGCAGCCTTCCAGACAGAACAGGTTAATTCTTTATTTTTGGTTTTGGTTATCTTTCATTTCCTCACACGTAATATTTTTCATGGCAAGATTTTTACTTCAATTTAGGTCCCTGTAGATAATACCTTATAATTGGCAGTAATTATATTCATGAGTAACATTTTCTTTTCTTTTACTTGCATCTCAAATCACAAGTAAAATGAAATATGACTGGAGTCATGTTTCTTTAGAAGCTAAGCAGAGTGTTAATAAATATTTAAAATACTTGTTCTCTTCACCCCTTGTCCTCACTTTAGCTCTGAATTTCAAAATCAATGAAGTTCAAATCTTTATCCATCAAGAGTTGTTTTTCCCTAGATTTGGTGCTACTCAGCTTAGGAGTTTTTGATTTTGTACTTTGTCCTCTTTAGTCTACCATTTAACCAACTATTGCTGTGAAATATCAAAAATGCAGACTCACTGGCATTTCTAACTTTTGTAACTTGTCATAGGCCTAAAGAGTTTTATTCCTGAAGCAAAAAATATGCCTAAGTAAAAAAAAAGACCAAAAAATAAGCATATGTATTTGAATAATTTTATGATCATGATCCCATGTATTTCTACCTTTTTCACCTTAGGTATGGTCCTTTTGTTTGTGTAGCTCTATAACATCTTTCTGCTAAAAGCAATATATTTCATGTCAGAGAGGGTGACCTTAGCCTTCCTCTAGATATCTGAAATGTTCCTAATGAAAAACAGTTAATGAGGAATGAGTTAATAAGTATTATTAGTGGTTGAGGTCAAATATGGTTGAGGATTTCCTTGTCATACTCTCCAGGAAAGTTTCTCCAGATTGTGACCTGCAACTGTTAATTGACTTGCGATTGCCCATACTTGAATCTCCAGTAATAATTATCTCATTTATTCAGTATATCGTGTTTGTGGGTACTAATAAGCTTTTTGGGTATTCTTAAGTCCTTATGTTTTGTTAAGTGAACTGTCTAAAACTTTAGCTAGATAAAATTAAATATGAGGAGGATAAAGATGGTGACCACTTTTGGACATGTGGAATCTCAATTGAAGTCCATATAGACACATGTTACCGGCATAAAGATTAAGAGTAAAGGTCAGTACTCAGGATGCCTTTGGGAGTCATCAGACAGAATAATATATGCATCACTTGGAATAGATGTGGTTACCCCATTCAAGAGTGCTGAGAAAACACCACTAACATGTTAGGAAATTAAGAAGCAATCAGGAAGATAGAGGAAGAACCAATCTGATGCTGCTATGGTTTCACGAAAGGAAGTGTTTGACAAATTTTAATTCTTTAGAATTGTGCAGATGAAATCCTGTGGTAGGTCTTTGATTTAAGAAATTATATGATTTAGGCAATTTTGGTGGAGTTGTACTTTAAAATGTAGGGGATAGAAATTAGATTATAATGTACCAATGAGAAATGAAATATAAGAAAGGACAGCACATTTAAATGATTTGGCCTCCACTCATGAAGGAAAGAGGAAAATGCAGTAATTACTACAGGGAAAGCAGAATAAGGGAAATTCCTTTTAGGGTTTTGGAAACTTGAATAGGGGAAAATAGAGAGAGACACTGAGAGAGGGAAAGGGGGAGAGAAAGAGAGGAGAAAGAAGAAATAGAAAGAGAAGAAGGAAAACAAGCCAGGAAGGGGACAGGCAGAGGGGGAGGTGACTTGGAATTAAATTGGTTGTCAATTTGGATCTGGATCGAGATAGGCGCAAAGAGGATCCATGCACTTCAGTGACGTCATCCTCACAACTGGAGGTCCCAATCATGAGATGAAGTTTTCTGTCTGATTTCAATCCTGCATATGAGAAATGTGGCATAAATAGAGTTCTATATTTTCAGCTGTTCTGGAGTCCTGAAGCAGGTAGTTCCTGTATAAGAATTGCTCTATTGCCTTATACCTGAAAATTTTATATGCATAGGTTGAGTATAGTAGGATCATGAAAATTTTGGTACTTCCATTCCTACTTTCAAAACAGGATATTAACCTTCATGTTTCAGCAAAGAAGCCAAGAGTTACACTTTGGGAATTGCAGTGTGACAACTGAGTTCATGCCAGCAGTGCAACCTGTAGCTGATAGTGCCCTTTATATCTCAATAACAAACACTGTTGTCAGAAACTGATCTTTTATTTTATCTTAAGGTACTTTAGCTGAGACAGCGTTTCCTCCATCAAGGGGAGGCAAGGGCAATATATGTAACCTTAACAATATTTGTACCCCTATAATATGATGAAATAATAATTTTAAAACCCTGTATTTATTTGGTTTTAAAAATAAAGTGTTATCACAATGCCTTATCTGCTGTATTTGCAAAATTACTGAATTTAAAATATTTGTAGCACTCAATTCCTTTTTTTTATTTAAAGGATTCACTTTTATTTACAGCAAAGAGTTTTCTTAAAGTCTTGCTGCAAATTAAAATTGCAGTTCCCAGTGGTAGTTTCATGGTAGTGGGTATTCTGGGTTTGTGCTTCTCTATTTTAGAGGACCTTTATGGTTTGCTGCACTCTGGAGCTATTCAGCCCTAAATTATCTTAACTCACTAGTCCAGATAATAAGGACCATGGTTAGTAAAAACTGTCCAAAGCAAACTATATATTTTTAATTAAGTGACATTAAATTGGGTATCTTTATATCTATGTTTTCAAAAATGCTGAGATTCTTGCAATTGAGGTTTGGTTTACCCTAATGAGTTTACCCTAATGAGTACTGTTTTTATTTATGTAATAGAAATGACAGTAAATGCATCTTGTGAGATGGGTTCACAGCATTTGTAGTGATAAGGTATACCCCTAATAAGTAAATACTGTTGGTAACTTCAAAACAGTGTAATTTTTCAGTTTTCATTTCATAGTAGTTTTCTTTATTCATGATATCATGAAAAGCTCTTTGCATTTGCCAGCATGAAAGATAAGATTTTTAGTAATAGAAAAGAACTATTAAAAGTATCTTTAGGAGTTAATGTCTCTGAGCCTAACAGTAATTTTTAAAAACCACCACACTTCCTGTCAATAAATGCAATCCTGAAGAAACCATCATTAATCTGATCAGAACCTTGAGATTATATGTAATTAAATGTTTTTCAAGATTTGGCTTTGTAGGTCCTTATTGAATATAATGGAATGACTTAGTGAACATTTTAATTTATGATGAGATTTCTAACATTGATAGGTTTCTTTACAAATCTGTTGCATGAAGAAATACTTCTACTTATTCTTCTGTTTTAATGAATAGTATTTTAATTTGAAATATTTACCATGTGTCCAAAGAACTATCATAGGATAGCAATAGAGGAAGAATCAACAAACTAACTTAGATGGATAATTTTCTTTGTAAAACTATTTCTATAGATTAGTTTTATTTGACCACTGGAGTGCTGTCTAGCTTCAAAATAATTATAGCTAGTAGTCTGGAATATAAAGTTAAAAAAATCCATTATCAGCACTATAGAACTTGGATTTTTGGCATCTGCACAAGGAGGGTTTTGAAATTAGAAAGATATATGTAAGGAGTCGTCAGCTCTCATTTCTTCCTCCAGCTGTGTGGGGCATGACATCCTTTGAAACCAAGAGAAGTGAGACACTTTTCTTTACCAACTGTAACCAGTCTAGGGGGAAGGAAAAGTCTTCCTTTCCTCCCTCAGTCAGCAGGAAGTTTACCTCTGTGATTTCTTGACTTGCAGTTTACAGAATCATGTTTTATAATGAGGATAATTTCCTTTGTGACTTTTTCCTGCAAGTTTTTATTTTCTATTTATGTGTACAGAAATGGCATGATGCATATACAGAAAAACACATTAACAGAGATAAAATTATCTTTTAAAAAATGAATTTCCCTTATTATTTCTTTATTTCTAGATAGCACTTATATTGTTTATCTTCTTTGACTTAAAAAGGTATAACATTAATGTTCCTGTTTTTAAAATAAAATATTCATTCTAGAGTAGCCTAGCTGTAAGCCAAATTGTTGAATTAAGTCCTAGTGTCCTAAATCTTTTATATCCACCTTTTAAAATACAATGTAAATTATTTAATCTAGATAATATAGATAAAAGCATAACCCAAAAGGGGAAAACAATTGATGTTATGGTTTAAGTAAACATGATTCAGGAGTAAATTTTAGGACATGTTCTCTGTGTAGTTTTCCTTATTTCTCTTAGCTCTTTTCCCCAAATAACAAAATGTTGTATGAAAAGGATCAAAATATTTCTTCCTGTAGACTTTAGGGATGTGTGTGTGTGTGTGTGTGTGTGTGTGTGTGTGTGTGTAATAAGTAATATCATATTCATAACTTCAGGCACTTGTTTTAACAGAATTATCTTATGATCTTGTTTCAGCAGAATCAGATGTTCTTTAACATAAGAATAAGATGTTTTCTTACACCATTCCAAGACCAAGAGTATTCTAAGAACCCCATTAGCCGGCACTGCTATGCAAGTTTAATGTTTTTTCTTGGTTTTTGTTTTAAACGGTGTCAGTGTTTCCACTGTAAATGCTATTTTCCAGGCATCCATTCATTGCTCAGCATAGGCTATAAACATCCATTTTGGGCTAACACTTGTCGGAACAAGTCTGTTAGCAATTTAGGAATATTTATATTGTATTGGTTTAAAGAGAACTCTTTTTTTTTTTTTTTTGGCTAGCTATAACAAAAACATCTTTGTACGTATTTCATGGCACTTTTGTGATAGTTGACTTTTGATAGTTGAATGAGTATGTCAAAATATTTAACTGAAAATCGAATGTTATATGTGTATTTTAATTACTGCATATTTTTTTATGATACATGTTAGATCCACAGGCAAAAATGAACAACTTTGTGATATTTTCACATGCTGAATGAAAAGTATTTTTAAAAAGAGTAAAGAATCTAAAAAGTGATATCCGTTTTTTTCCCCAAATACTTATAGGCTATATGAAAATATGAGTAAATATGAAATGTCAACACATGAAGGAAAAAAAAAGTGAAGGAGTAAAGTAGCTGTTAACTGACAATATATGTCCGAGCATGATTACCAGAAAACTGCAATGTGAGAAAATGTACTGATAGGTGATTGAGATCTCTCCGTGTGATTTGTTAGATGATAAACTGTACTTGCAGATAATGTGCTTAGCTCATAACTTAGAATTGACCATATTTTTATTTTTTAACAAGAAGTGACAGATATTTATGAATGTAAACTAAATCCTTGTTATCTGCCCAAATGTTGGGAAAGTTTCCAACTCTCCTGTTAAGTTACACTCAGTATAATAGGGAAATATAGATGAGCAGATCCAAATTTGTGAGGCTTGTCACTTTTATAACTTGCTGTCCACCCCTTAAGAAATTGAACGCAAAATTAGGTTCTAAATGTTTAGTCATCTTTATTGTACCTAAAATATTTCATGAAAAATTTACATATGAATAACACGTGAATAAATTACACGTGAATAAATGCTAGGCCTCAGAAGGGGTTTATGCAATCTAGAGACCTTTAAGCTTGTAGATTATAGAAACTGACATTCTAGTGAATATTATTCCTTTAAGTTTTTATTTTCTAGTTATTTATGCTAGTAATTTTTCTCATTTTACCACTTACTTTAGGAGGGTTTTTGCATGTTGTTTATTCATTCAATGTTTATTGAACTCCTCCAATTTATGAGGTTCTGTGCTTACTAATAGGAATAAAATGATGTATGTTCCAGTAGGAAAATAAAAGAACTACACATATAACAATAAAATTATATGAGGTAGATATTAAGTCTTTGTTACATGACTCAGATAATTCCATATATTTTTAGTGCATTAAGAAAAACCCCATATTGTTATAACAAGTTTTCTTCTATATTGTATAAATTGTTAATGACATCCATCACATTTCTTTTAGAATATTCATTCAGCAAACAAAATCCATTCTAGAGTATGTCTTTTAGTACATTTAAAAAATATATAATGTAGATTGAGGTTTTATATAATACTGTGATCTTTATGATAATCATAAGAAGAAAATAATTCATTTTTGGAGAATTATTTATAGAATATATTTTTGCTTTACAACTGTTATTTAGCTGTTATATCTAAATGCTCAGTGCTCATTTTCAAGACCCAGATGCTTTATTTAATTTCAGATATATTTTCTCATGCATTTTTATATACTCTTCTGAAATTCATACTCTGAAGATATATCTGTTGTGTTTTGAAGAATTGAGAATGTAAGTGAGAAATTCTTATATCCCATTTTAGATGAACATTGTAATTATAAAAACAAGTGATAAAAACAAAACTTGTGAGAATATGCAAGTCAATTTAAATGATAAAATAAACAAAATAAAGGAAAATTGTATTTACTTGCCTTGTAAAATGATACATAATGTAAAGAACATTTTAATATTACAGCATTATCCTCAAGTTTCAGATACAAATTATATACCCGAAGTCTATTTTATATATCCTGCTTTATTTTAAAAAATAATCTATAGTAAATAAAAGAGATGGTATTATAGTTCTCAAGAATTATGTAACTTGTTTAAAGTCACTTTAGTATTAAACATTATAATAATTATAATTAATTCTTTTAAGTCTTGCAGTAAGACAGGTCATATACATGTATTTGTCCATAAAAAGTACATATCTCAAACTTTTTAAGTCAAAAAAGATTTCAGTGGTAAATCTGTATATTTAGTTTATATCTTATATAAATTAGTGTTCATGGTTATTATATTGGACATTTTAAATTTTCTTTCACCTGACACAGTGCCTTGGTTAATAACAGTACTAGTTAGCAACCGCTGAACACTCTCCTAGTTTTCATAACCTTCGTTATAATCAACAACATGATGTCTCTTTTGTCCCCAGTAAAGACATTTTGGGTCAGGAATCTTAAATTTCAAAACATACATCTGCCTACTTTCTTTTTGTACTTTCCATTTATTAGCTTTTGGAGAAGACCTTATCAGGAAAAGAGTCCATGAGCATCTCTGCCAGAAATCTAACCTTCAACACTCCTCTTTCCTTACGAAGCCATTTCCCTCCCCAGGTACCATTAGTGTTCCTTTAACAACCATCCATATCCCATCTGAGACCCTATTGGAAATTTGAAGATTTCTAATTCAGTCATGGTGTTTTATCCCACTCTTCTCACTTTTTCTTTTTTTCTCATCACCTCTTGCTTGAGACGTAGGCAGTCAGGAATTTTGTCCTGAAACTCCAAGGTTACTAGAAAAGGGGACCTTTCTAAAACCTAAGTTTAAAACCTTTTTTTCATGTTGGATCTAACTTTTTTCCCTTGTTGACCCATCTATCAAGCAGCAAGCACACTCCATGTGATTGATGGCTGTAATTTAGGAACCTATAATCAATCATATACCTTGAATTATTAGCCTTGAGAATAAGACAGTAGCCAGAAACAGAACTTATTAATTTGGAATCGTCTTCCCATTCTTTAAAAATTCATAGTAAATCATTCAGTAGTCATAACATACAAGAAATTAATTGCTATGTTGTATTTTTGCACTCCAAATTTTAACCATTGATAAATTATAAGCAACAATTTGGCAGTATCTTTCCAAATAAAAAATGTATATGCTTTGCACAGAACTTCCATTGTAGGTATTTATCTAACAGATAAACTCCTACCTGTGGAAAATAATATTTAAGGATATTTTTTATATGTGTTATTTATATGTCTACGTATATGTTAAAACTAAAAGGTTTTATGTATGGAAAGTGAAAAAATGTTAATAGAATGCAGAAATAGCATGTATGCTATGCTATTATTTATAGGGAGCCAAATTACATG
The DNA here is from genome assembly GCF_040939455.1 of Microcebus murinus. Classification (NCBI taxonomy): domain Eukaryota; kingdom Metazoa; phylum Chordata; class Mammalia; order Primates; family Cheirogaleidae; genus Microcebus; species Microcebus murinus. Next base: position 80,982,202 of record NC_134114.1, on the reverse strand, counting down.
TATACATACATGTATGCATCATACACATATATGTACACACCGAGAAAGCATATTTTTGTAAATTCATAGGTTACTTCTGGAAGGCTATTTAAGAAATTGCTAATAGACTAGCCTCCAGGGATAGGAACTGAGCTTCTAGTGATAAAAGGGGAAGAGGCAGACTACATTGTCAGTATCTTACTCTTATAGCTTTAATATGTAATTACTCTGTAAAAATAAATAAAATATCTAAAATTAAAATTAAGTTTAAAAATTAAAAGGAACCAGCAGTGACCCAGGTGAGAACCTCTAATAGAAGGAAGCTTTAGGAAGTATTTCCTACTGTTTAGCCTAAGAACTGGGAGATAAAATCACCAAGCCCTTTAGTTCTGACTTGACCTATCAGACCAAAACTCTGTACTATAAATTTTTGAGTAGGTGAGAATACACTAATCTGACAAGGCCAGCAGCAGTTCAGCTTATATTACAGTAATGTCTAATTTAAAATTAATAAATTGCTATTATATAGGAGTTTGGTTTTCATGAGTTTATCCCAGAGAGCTTCTCAGTTTCTCTGTAAGAATAAAATCATTTGTAGGGTGCAAAGGTGAGGACTAGGTCCCAACCATAGTGACTGGGATGAAATGCTGTCCTTGCTGTCTGGCACCCTCAGATGGCACTTCTGCCCCGTAACTGTCACAAGGCTGGATACACACATTGTTCACTGCCCATCTATGGTCTCCTTTATCTTAGATTTTAGTTTCAGTTCTTCAGTTTTTATTTCATAGACTAAAATGAACCCAGATCCCAAGAGAGGTAGAAAAATGAGCGCTCATTAGCTACATTGCAAATTGTGAAATTATTTCTCAGAAAGTGAAACTTGATAGACTCATAAAAGAAAATTATTTTAATGCAAAATAACTTGGCATAGAATAAAAAGCATAGTAAGTGATTGACTGACATAAATGTAGGAGTGCCTACAATATATATTAATAAACAAGGCCATAATATTAAGGGGCCAGAAGCTGTTTCATTTTTTAAATATCAAGTGAAAGTTGTCTTCACAATTATGAATATTTAAACAGTATTATTGCTTCTCAATATATTAATATAACACATACAAGCATACCACATCATTTTTATTACCAAAAAGGAAAAAATAATTAAAACTATAAAAAGCTTTTCTTAGTGTCATTTTAATGTGTCTTTGTTATTGCCATTTATTTTCAAGAGATAATATGAAAAAGAAATTGAGAAATAATGCATCAGTAGGTGATAAATTTTATTCATAGCAAACTGTTTTGAAAAAAAATCGATATTGTTTTTCATCTAAGAGAATAACAAAGAAAAAATAAGAAAGGCATCTATTAGAAATGTCTGTTTTGTATTTACATCATTTTAAAAGTAAAGATTTGCTTTTCCCCCAAAATTTTCAATTTTTGTTCCTTTTTGTATGATGTCCATCTTAATATTTTAAACATAAAGAAGATTTTTATTCTTTTTAATGAATGCATATTTGAAGGAATTTCTTTCTCTCCAATATACACTTACAGGTTACACACATAGATCCTTCCTTCATGAACGTGACAGATTAGGATGAGTAGTTCAAAGATCCAGCTTCTTATTTCCTTATACATTTAGGGTAATAGGCTGAGTGGCCCTGAGGACAGGATAGCTGTAGCAGAAAGAGATTGACATTGAAGTTTTTGAAAGCCAAGTTAAGGTAAGGTTGCTGGATAGTCGTTACCGTATACCGTACTTGACCCCACCTCAGACTTTACTATAACTGATATGAGACTAAATTCTTCGATAATTGATGACGAGAAATTCTGGTCTCTCTTCAACTTTAGATACCAAGGCACTCTTGTATCTTGGAGCACTTCAAATAAGACTGTCACCATCATTTATTTCTCAAATCATTGTGAGCACTATGCAGGGCAAATGACAAAATTTTGGGCCTCCTCTTTATACATTTAGGAATGTACAGATTTCCATCGTGAGAGATTAAAGCAGTTTTTTGAAGGGGAAAAAATGAACTTAGAAAAATACATGCTTTAATATAAAATGTTTCTTGATATATTAACTGAAAAGAGTATGGTATAATATTATGTCTCTAGTATAACAGTGTATGAGATATAAGAAAGGAAAAACACAAAATAAAATATGTACGGGAAAACAGCAAAAGGAAATATATAAGAAGTAACCAGTGACTACATTAGATTCATAGGGTTGTTTTTTTTTTCTGTTTTCACTTTTCTAAACTCCAAATTTTATTAAATGAATCTGTATTGCTTATATTGTAATGAGGTGAAAAGAAAGCTCTGTTGTTTGGAAATTTGATAATTTTGCTTATGTTTTTGCACTTACTTCATTGTGCATTCTTTTAACACACATACATTTATGTATTATATCAAAAAGAAAAACAGGCCGGGCGCGGTGGCTCACACCTGTAATCCTAGCTCTTGGGAGGCCGAGGCGGGCGGATTGCTCAAGGTCAGGAGTTCAAAACCAGCCTGAGCAAGAGCGAGACCCCGTCTCTACTATAAATAGAAAGAAATTAATTGGCCAACTGATATATATATAAAACAAAAATTAGCTGGGCATGGTGGCACATGCCTGTAGTCCCAGCTACTCGGGAGGCTGAGGCAGAAGGATTGCTGGAGCCCAGGAGTTTGAGGTTGCTGTGAGCTAGGCTGACGCCATGGCACTCACTCTAGCCTGGACAACAAAGCGAGACTCTGTCTCAAAAAAAAAAAAAAGAAAGAAAAACAAAGGAAAATAAACCACAGAAAGGAGTAAATATAAGAAAAAAATTTAATAAATGGTTTATTCTCCAAAAAGAAATTGACATAAACATTGCTTTAGTATTTTAATTCCTAGATTGAGAATGTTAAGTTTCATGAGGATCAGGAATTTATCTATTTCATGTTTTCTGTAATATGGAATAATTCACTCCCAGCTACTGAATAGTTTGTGATTTTTATCACAAACTTATTGTGGCTCCCTTTGGGGGATTCTCTCCTCAGTGCTTTGTTTTCCATTCCTGACAGAATAACTTTAATTGTTGTTGCAAAAGTTTGTGTTGTTTTTTTTTAATTGATATCTGTAGTATTAAAATTATGAATTTTATATAGATGGATTTCTAGATTCATGTTGGATAGCCCTCATATTCATGGCCACAGAAGCATGATGTCTGTATGCTAATGTGCTTACTTAATCTTTAATACATTATATTTTAATAATATTGGAATGCCAAGCTACGGAAGAGCAAATGAAAAGGTCATTTTTTATTCATGTACTACTGAATGTACCTTCTGCTTGTAGCTCATTATACATGCAGTTGAGCCCAATTTTTTAAAAGTGGAAAGCATACCAAATTAAACCACAAGTTTCACAACTGATGTTCCTTTTATAAAAGAAGTGCTCTCCATCTTTTCAATTTTATTTATTCTGACTGCTTGTTACTCATTTGTGTTTCTCTCTTCTCTTGTTATAGTCAGAATTTCTAATCCCATTTCAAGCAGAAGGCTGCCACTTCTCATCAGAGAAGAGGCAATAAATACGCATCACACTTATATATGCGAGCTTTCATCTGGGGAGCTCAAAGTGTTTTATGCATAAGTAGCATTTCCTACTTTTGGTTACGTAGGAAAAATGAAATCTGGAGAGCTTAGATGACTAAAGGAAGCCCACACTTGCAATAACGAAAGTCATGATTTTAATTAAATATATATCAGTAAAAATGCTCCGGATTCCTGGACCTCGATATAAATTGATATTCTCTGCTTGAAGACTAACTAAATTGTGGAGAGTAAAAATTGGTACTAGCACATTTTTGTCATAGCCAGATTAGGGGTAATGGTGACATAACAAAAATGAGCTCTAACGAAGAATAATTTTACTGAACTTACTATTAATGCCTTTAAATATCAAAATCACAAAAATAACTCAACTAGAAAGAAAAAGTATTTTCCTGGTCAAATCTTTTGAAAGATTTGTGATGGTAGGTGACAGGTCCAGAGACCAGACAGCCTATGGATGGGTTCTAGCCAGGACAGCAGGAAAAGCTGCCTCCAGGAATGATCTTTGCATTCATTTTATATCTCTCTTTCTGTCTCTCTCTTCTCTTTTTCCTTCTTCTTTTTTTCTTTCCAAAGGTACAGATCATCTCAGTGGTACTACATTAGATATGGATAATTACTTACAAAAACATGAGTAAGAGAATAATAGAAAATAGGGGGAAATATTAACATTTTAATTTAAAACCCCCGACCATCTTGTTCTGAAGATGTCTAGATGTAGATGTGTGGTTCTCCTGCCTTTCACTGGACCTGTGGGGAAGGGCCCCAGGAATGTAGAAAATCAAAGGAATGATGCTAAGAAGGTCTTTTTCTTACTTCCACTTTTGGTGGTGTGCAGATTGATTTAGTGCATGTATGTGGAGGTAGGGTGCAAGGAGCCTGGGACATTTGATTTACATTTGAAAGGGAGTTGTAGAAATGTGTGTGGGTGAGGGGATGGAATGAGAAAAATTAAAATCAAGAAAGGCAGTGTCTATGAGAGAGATGTGGGAATTGAGAGATTTAAATGTAGAGGTTAGAGGTCATTGCTTTCTGTGATGAGTGGGACTTTAGGAAAATTGATTTCTGCAAAGTATTTTCAGAAGTGTAACTAGACATTAAGAGACCGGTGGCTAGATAACGTACTACTAGATGACAGATTACTAAACTTGCTGGCGTGTGACACTTTTTGGCTGGTGAAATAATATATCAAAAAGCACTATGTGTCCCCTACACTCATTAGAGATGGCTGGCTGAGAGCAAAGGATATAAAATAATAGATTGGGTGAACAATACAGGGATGTTCACCATGATCTCACTTTGCCTCTTTACCATGTATAACCCAAACCAGATTATTTGCTTAAATAATATAATTACTGAATCAACTCTAAGAAAAACTTTCATTTCCATTTAACTGAAAAACGGCTTGAAGCAGAATTCATTAATACCAATCAACGTAATTTTTTTAACTATGGTATATCTGTATGTACACATGTGGAATAGGGATATTTAGATTAATATATAGATATGTGCTTATAGTATAATATTAATACATATATGGAAACTTCAAATTTCCTACTGAATGTGTATGTGTGTGTATGTATATCTCTTCTAGAAAACCACTTTAAAATCACTCTCTGTAGGTATGATGAAAAGCACCTATTTTTTCTCCAAATTATCCTTATAAAATGTAGAAATACTCTTGGGTGTTATAAATGCCTGTCAATACAGTAATTGGGGGGAGGTTGCAGGTATATTAGCCTGGAAACATAAACATTTTAGGATGTTATATACCTGCCTGATATTACCACTACAAACATTTCATGCTCAAAATTGCAGCCTGGCCATGATGTTGGTTCCCTCTGGTTCCCTCATATGGTTCCCTCTGGAGAATGAAAGCAGCAGAGCATGAGGGAATTTAGGGACGATATTCTACAGTGCTTGTAGCTATTCTTCCTTAGCCTTCCCCCCGATGGCCCTAAACCAGACCAGCAGAGAATTCCAACTTGTGCAGGATGGGATACTTCTGACATGTCACCCTGCTGAGGCACCATGGCCAAATCTGGTGATAAGAGGACATCATAGCCACTTTCCAAGGCCCTATGATCTTGGAACAAGATCTCAGTCCCTCTGGGGTCTAGGCTCTAGCTTCTTCATGTGTAAATGGGAAGGGGGAATAAAACCCTTAAGACACCTCCCAGCTCTAATATCCAGAGATTATACCATTTAATCTCATCTGCCCTGGGACTATTCTTTGTCTATCCGTACATTTAGAATAATGCACCAGAGGTAAACATACCTCGAGAAAATATACTAAAGGTTCTACTATGTGGTAATTATTATACTGGAAAAGCACAGTGTGGTCCATACTCAGATTATTTAAGAGTCAAGTCTGAAACATCAGAAGCTATCCCATGGAATATTAATAGGTCTTACTCATGGGAAACACTAGGTCAATGAGTCTTTGTTCTGCAATACTGCTTAGAGCTTTTTCTGTATTTGTATATGTATTTCTGTATTTGTATACGTATTTGTATATGTATTGTGACCCAAGGATCTGAGGGTTCCAAAATGCAGTACTTTTCCAACTGATTTGAATAAAGTCCCACTTTTTTGGTGCAGAAAGTCTCTACACTCTGGGAAACAATGTTTTTGGCTGTTCTCAGTCTATCCACAGAGGTATTCAGCTAAACATTTGTTGGATATACTAAATGTTTCTCTTGCTGACATCTGCCCTTCCCCAGGCTTGTTTTACCTTTGAGGGACAACTTTTGTAGAAGTTCCTCAAGGTAGTGGGAATTCAGTGATATGAAGATGTGTAGGAATATCAGAATGAAGAATTAGACTACAGACCTGGCCCAAATTCACCTAGTACTTCAAGTTCATTACCTTTCTCTTTCTCATATAAGAAACCATCCGCATATGCATGTAGTAGGGAAGGAGTACATATCTTAGCTTTGTCATTATCTTCTTAGAGAAAGAGCATGAACTTTATAATCATGCTGACCTAAGTTTAAATCTTCCACTTAATGACAAGTCAGACGACTATTGGACTCGGCTTCTGTTGCTGTGATTGTAAAATGCAGATGGTAAAATGGTAAAATAGATTGATATTTTGCGGAGTTAAACAAGTAAATACATCGCAAATTACCAGCTATGGAGTGCTCACTAATGTTAGCTAACTTTATTCTTTCATTGTCTAAGGTGGTCCAAGAGCTAGGAGTCAGGTAACCCTGTCTAATTCCATTACTAACTCATTGCTAACTAGCATGACATATAATATATTGTTGGCTCCAGGACTTAATCTCTTTATAAATCAGTTCCTTCTTTTCTCAAATGAAGAGAAAACCACCTCACAGGGTATTTTTAAGGATAAACTGAAATACCAATTTTAAAATGTGTAATTCATTTTGAAAGATTGAAAGGAGGTACTAGTTAATCATACTTATTCTTAGGAGTATTAAATTTATTATTGGCTATTAGTCTGACAGTGGGACTTTTTGTTTCTAGTAAAATATCTATTGTAATGGGATTGCTGAAAAAGCATACTATTTTAACAAAATCCCTTAGGACAGATTTAAGAAAAAGTACTAAGCCTTTTGTTTTCCATCTTACATGGGAAGGTTTATATACTTTTAAACATTTGTATACAAGTTCTTTCATCTTCAGCTGCACAACTGTAAAAGATTTAGAGTTTTTGAAGATTGTGCATTTAATTTTTAGCTGAATTGTATATAGATCAAATCCATGCATCAGAAAGGCTCCAAAAAGAGAATTTATAGAGCTTGGGGAGATGAAGTTAAGAATTTATATAAGTCTTTGGGACCCTTAAATGGGAAAGATGTGAAAAATGTGTTTTTGAAAGGCTTAAAAACTGCATTTTAGAATGCTGGGAAACTGTCTTTAAATTCTTACATGAAAATCTTACTGTTTACTTCTATCACATTTAAGATATGTCATTAAATTTATTAATTTCATAATGCTAACATATTATTGGTATGGAAGTGTTCTAGTTATTTTAAAGTATTTCAAATTAATTTCTGATATGAAATTTTAATAGTTTAGTATGAAAAGTTAAGGTATTTTTTGGTAAACTAGATTCTTTATTCTGAAACATGTATTATATTTATCTTTCATTATGTCAAACACTTTTTGCCTAAGTTTTTCATTTGTATATTTGATGTCTTTGAATGGCCTGGTGGCTTTGAAGACCTTTGTCTTTTTTGTTAAATGTCTATTTTCTTACTGGACATTTAGGAGCGAGATCTAGATTATTGAAATACATCTCTAAAGCTCTGGCTGCTTTTTCTATCTATTGCAGCTATCTATTCATAGTTCACTTTCCAAGTGAGAATAGTTAGGTGGGCATTTTATAATTTCCTGTAGGAGTTAAGTGTGTCGGCAGAGAAAGTCTAGAAATTATATTTTTGAGAAAGGATGTCCAAACATGTAAATTATTGTTCCCTCTAAGATGTACTTAAATTGGTGACACATTTCAAAAGATCATAGACTAGGTGTCTATATTCATGCCGTGATGATGGCAGAGAGTGCTCCTTAGCTGGGGCCTGTAAAAGGGATTCTTGTACTGACAGAACTGTTCTGTACTGTGACTGCATCAATGTCAATATCCTGGTTTTGATATTCTACTAGTTTTGCACGATGGTGGAAATTGAGTAATGAGTCTAACCTATAACATGAGATCTCTCTATGTTATTTCTTCCAACTACCTTTGAATCTACAATGATCTCAAAATTAAAAGTTTTAAAAAATCTGTGTAACAAAGTAGATAGATGAATATGATAGAAGATGAATATGAGTATGATAGAACAAGTATAATAAAATGTTAATAGTAGAGTCTAGGTGATAGGTATAAAGAGTTTTACTGTAAAACCTTTCAGTTTTTCTGTATCTTTCTAAATTTTCATTATAAAATATTAGGAAGAAATGAAATTTTAGAATTTTGAGTTATATAAAGAAAAGGTACTTGCTTGGTGTCAAAGGTAAGCAATTTAAGGTTCTTAGCATGGTTTTGGCTTGACAAATGTCTTGTGACATTAAGGCGATATCTTTAAATATTTTACAAATACAATTTTATGATTTAGAAGTATTTATAATAGCTTACAATTAAAATAATGGAACACAATATGAAGCACTATACATATAATATTTAATGTTTATGACAACCCTCTGAATTCATTATAAATATTTTATCATTAAAGTGACAGAACACAGAGGTTAAATAACCTGGTCCATGGTTATACATCATAAGACAGAAACCAGATTTGAATCAAGGTTTCTGATTCCAGGTCCTGTGCCATGATACTTCCCATTTACTGGTATATTATTATGATTTTTTATAGCTCTTTTATTTCTCAGTATATTTAAACCAAATCACTCTTACAATACCAATGATGCACTCCACCTTTATATTCTCTGATATTTAATATCTCTTAGTGAACTTCCATGGTAAAAATTGCATGCTCACAAAGCCTCAGAAGTTCTCTCTTTATTCCTACAAATCATTTGGCAATTAATTTACTGTTTTGAAAGAGACAGAAATATTGAATCCAAACCAATTTAAGAATATATAAGAAATATAACCTAATTATGTAGAAAGGATCACACTATTCATGTTGCTTTGTGACTTTCTTTTAAAATTCCGCAGTATTTCTGGAAATCTTTAACATGTCAATAAAAATATGTATTGTCTTATTGCATGCCTGCATCTAAATACCATAATTGATTTAACATATTCTATTTGTGTTTGCAGAAATAGAATTTCTGGGTCACAGGACATATTCATTATAAGTTTTTAGTTTCATTTGCCGTATATCAATAGAATCCACTATATCCCTAGGTCATGAATGGTGGTCTAGAAGTATATAAATTAAGAAATGAATGATGCTAGACCACACTCCAGAATGGTGTTTTTAACTTACACTGCTGCCACATATCTGTTTCCTCACATCTTTCCCATAGTACAGCATGAAAGTTGACAACTAATCAATAGTGTCTTTTTAATAAATAAGCTGCTTCTAGAGTGAAGGTAGAAGCTCCAAATGATTGGAGACTCATTGATGATTGTGTTTAGGGTGACTGCCAAACAGCAAATATGCCCACTGTGTCTTTGAAAAGGCACTATCTGATTTCTAAATGCTTACTAGTAATCCAAAATTTTATTATTAAACCTAATTATTTAGTTTGCATAACTTTGAAAGTTTGATTTGGAGAAACTATGATGTAAACTTTTCTATTTTGTTTCCAAGATATAAAGTAATGCGCTTCAACATTTTTATTATTTTTAAATAAACAACCAACCAAACAATGTCATTTTTAAATTTATGATGATGAGGAATTCTAGCATGTAGCTTTAGGCACTAATTATATATTCATTTTATGCTGATTTGCTGCTTTGTTATGTTTTCCAACAGCTTTGAGATGGGGGCTATAATTAAATCAAATCTATAACAAAATATATTTTATTGAGATCAATTTTTTTTCTACTTTTAATTTACTGGAACATACTTTTTGTGATTAGGCTATTGTCCTCAAAGTGTATGAATAAAGCTCAATATAATGCTAGTGCTGATGATATTCAGACTGATAATTTTTAACAGGAAAAGATATTTAAATTTTGGCACTTTATTATGGTAATTTTGAATATTTTACATAACTTTGCTTTGGGAAAGAAGCTTATTTTAGGCATTGTTTTTCCTTTTAGAGCAAAGTTCAAAGGCATCTCATCTTCTTATAATTAGCTAAAATGAACATTTACTTTCATTTTTAGCTATTGCCAATTCTTTTGTTAAGTAGGCAGAATATAAATAACTAACTTGTCGCTGCTATAGTATTTACTAAGTCTAGTTGGTATCAGTACATTTTATTTTATATATTTGTCTTTGAGGAAATGCAAAACACAGCTTTATGCACTTTGGAAAAGGCTCTAGTTTCTAGATTATATTTATTGAAGTTATACTATCACATGATCTTCATTATTAAAACTGTAAAACATCCTATCATTTTTTCAATTTATACTGCTTTAATTTTATATTATGAATTAATTAAGTAAAATAGTTGAAACAATATTTTGAACAGGATTTTCAAACAGAAATAACCTCTGGATGCAATTAACAAGGGTTTCAAAAACTTTCATTAAAAAACAGTAAACTTGGAACACAATAAAGTCACTCGTTTCTTCCCTGATGGGAATTAATATTTGTTTAAAGAGTTAAAGCAAGGGAGAGAGTTATAAAATAAAATATTTAAAGAAGTTACATCATTTAAAATTATATAAATGTCCATTTATTCATGACCCTTCTGCTGAAGACCCAAGACCTTTTATTTGTATGTAAGTGTGCTGATGGGAGTTTCGTGTTACCTTTCTTAAATGAACCACACCCCAAGTACATCATCAAGGATTTCCAGTTTTTAGTACATTAAAGTGGAGTGAGCACTAAAACACTTACGAAGCAATTTAACTATAGAATTCATATAAATTTTTCAAACTTTTAAATTCCTTAGACTTTACAATTATCTCACACCTAATTTAAAAGCATCTTTTTAGTGAGTTGCTTGTATCAAATATATATAAAGCATTCAATGTAGTTCTATAGAAATAATTATCTCATTTTTACTTTCAAATCTCATCATTTATTGTAACAAATTACAGAAGTAAGATAACAATATGATTAACATATAAATAGGTTTGAGGTTAAAGTGTTAAATCCATAAGATAATGAATTTTTAAAATTTAACATTTATTGTGGAAACTTTCAAACCCACGTAAATATAGAGAGAATCACAGAATGAATTCTTCTGTACCTATCACCCAAACACAATTACCAACATTTTCTCGTTATTCTTTCCTCACTGATTGATTCAATTTTTTTTTTTCTTGGAGTATTTTAAGTTAAATCTCAAATTACCATGTATAAACACTTCAGTTATCTCTATCAGGTGATTTTTTTTTATGTACACATACAGCATTATTATTATAATTAATAGATGTAACAATAATCTCTTAATATCATTTACTATGGAACCTGTGTTTAATTTTCCCTATCTCAAAAAATACCCTTTTCAGCTTATCTATTCAAAGTAGGATCCAAACTAGGTCAAATATTTCATTTGGTTGCTCTATCTTTTAGGTTTCTTTTAATGACTAACATCCCTCGCCTTCCTTTACATGACATTTATTTACCAAAGAACATGAATCATTTGTTCTGCAAAATTTCTTACATTCTGTATTTAGCTGATTGGTCTTCTTATGGTGCCATTCAATGTTTTGCTACATGCCTGCTCCCCATATATTTCCTGTAAATTGATAGGTAAATTAGAAGCTTGATTACATTCAGGTTTCTGGTTTGGGGGTAAGATACTATATAGGTGGTATCATTTCTTTTAATCCTTACAAAGACCCTTTGAAGTATACCTTATTGCCCCCACTGTACAAATGAAGAAAGTGAGGCACAGGGAGTTTAACTTGCTGAGGTCCCCAAGTCTAGATTTGGTCCTAGGCACTGGGCCTGCTGAGGCCATGCTCCAGAACACTCTGTCATTCTGCCTGTTAAAGGCACTAACATTTCAGAATTAAACTAAAAAGAGTTAGGGGTGTTTTAGGCCCCTCAAGTAAACATCCTGTCTTAATTCTGTAAGCAAATAAATGTTAAAAAGAGTATATATAGTAAATAAAATGTACTCTCGAGCTACATTGTTTACTCCATCTATTTTCTTTGAAAATAATAGCTTGTAAAACCCATATTTTCTTACTGTGATATTTACTCTCACATTGACAAATTGTGATATTTTCCTTGCCTTGCAGTGGAACTTTTCATAGGAAGTAAATTTACTTCCCTTAGGTAAATGTTTCTTTCTAATATCAAGAAGTACAAGATGAGTTTCTTGAAATTAATGGCAATTTAAAATTTTTGATAGCCATATATTTTCAAAACAACTTACTGTACCTTTCTTGCTGCTTTAGCTTACAATATGTAGAATGATTATTATAGTGTCTTCTCATTCAGTATGGCTTATCTAGTATAGGAGATATATTTACTTAGAGAAATTCAGCAGAACTCACTTTATGTTTCCATTATATATTCTTACTCTATTGTATATGTTTCTAACCCTGAGGAGCTACACATACAGCTTTTTCTCCTTTTAAATCTCTCTATGTTTTGTTATTACATACTTTTCATCCCTTTTATTAGATAGGTTTTGCATAGGAATTTCTCTTCTTAACTATAAATAATCCAGTCCTTGTGCCTAAAAATAATGTCCTACTTTGTTGAACTATCCTTATTAAAAGTATTAAGATATATACAATAGCTTGTAGACATATACAGTAGATATATACAACAGCATGACTTATCAATACGTACCAATTCTTCTATCATTCATTCAGCAAACCTGTTTTGAGTATCTCATCAAAGACAAATAAAACATGGACCCTCCTTTTGGTGGTGTGTGATGAATGGTAGCAGGACAAGTCAGGCCAGAGCTGGAGGAAGTCAGGTCAGCATGATGACATACTTCATACAGTAGCCACAAACCATAACAGAAAGGAGGAAGGGGTTAGGAGCAATGGTCACTCTGAGAAGAGATAAGTGGTTGGGTCTGAATTAAGGATTTCAAACTCACGTGGAGGTGATATATATGGTATTTGCAGGGATTACAAACTTAAATTGCTATAAAGGCCAGACATAGAATGTAAATGAGGAAAGTGCATCAAATGTAACATTAGGGAATGCTGGGGACTGTGACAACTAGAGAGCACATATCAGCTCTAAAGGCATTCATATCCAAATGTTCATTTAAAACACTGATTCAGCCACACAAAATATGGCAGGGCTGCCTATTTGTGATTCTCATAGGGTCTAAGGACATGAAAGGGTTACGGTTTTGAGAAACCATCTATATAATAAATACACTCATTCAGTGGACCAAGTCAGACAGTTATAATGAATATATGGACTAGAAATCAATATCCAGGGTTTCAAGCTACACTGAGAAAATGAAATTACAGATTTGGAAGGTGAACCATAATTTTTTGTCCCAGGACTTCATGGCCTCTACACACCCTAATCTGGCCTGGATCAAGTAATAAAATAACAGATTTCAAGCATAGAGGGATTAGCGTAGCTGGGCATGGGCTCTAAAAGCCAGGTTCAATAACAAGTATGGTCCCACCCTATTTGTATTATTATACAGCCTGCTGGCCTTGTAAAATTTCTTCCTTTCCCAAACAATTCTGAATATCTGTTCATAATTAATGTTGCACATTGATTATATTGACTATTATGAGAGATTCCAAAACTCATAAATTTGGGCTCTTAATTTTTGCTGTAAGCATGCATTTATTCTCTCTTGCCATTATTTATAGACATTAATTCAAATCATTGCTTTAGAAGAACGGTATAAACATGAATTCCTATTGAGAGATCAATTTTTTAAATCTGAAAAGAAAGAGTAATTTGGAGTCACATTCTATTTGAGAACATTAACAACAACAACAAAATTCAATGTTTACTGGGGGAGGGTTCCCATGAATAGCAGTTTCATTGCTTAGAAACGCCAAACATTGTAAAGAACAATAAGAGACAATGAAACTACTCTCCATATTAATAAATAACCTTGAGATTGATTATAAGTTTACTTTAAAAAGAATTAGGTTGAATGTTTTGAAAGTTATATGGCATAATTGAATAAGGTGTAAAATGACTTTTAAAAGCTTTCATACAGTTAATAACTTTGCAATTATTTCTTAGTGGTTTCCATTTTTAAAATATTAATCTTATGAAAAATAATACAAAGTTTGTCTCTCTACAGTACTAAGCATCCTTATGTTCATTTGGAAACTTACAGCATTTTAGCATGTGTCAGTGAAGACTTTTGTGTGCACTATATGGAGCTATGAAAATAAATAGACTGCATATTTCTTAAAATTGAGCAATTCTCTTAAGTAATTAGAAATAGCAAAATAAAGAAATTTCTCTTTCTTTGTAATTGAAGAAAACTATACTGGGAGGTCCATGGTATCCAGCTTTTACTATTTGCTAGCTAATGCCAGAGTCCTAGTCCAATTTCTGGTAACAACAATTTTTAAAATTCTCTTGGTGATAGGATAAGCAATATACCTTGTAAATTACAACATTATGTAATGTCTTTCACAAAATACTCAGTGTAGAAACCTTAAATGAAAAGCCTGATGCTAACAGAGGATCATGGTTTGGGACTGATTTTAAAATTGTTCCCAGCTGCAAATTCAACTTATGAGAGAGAATATGGAGGACCACATAGATTGTAATGTCGAGGGCTGTATGAAATGGCTGAAGATCTCTTTCCTGAAGTTATCTGATTATTGTTGGACTTGAATTAAAAGTGATGGAAGAAACAGAATTAACCATGAAGAATATCCCAAAGAACTAGCTGCAGAATGTTGTTATCTGGGGCCAAAAAGTTATTGCAAGGGGTTTGCACCAAGCACTGTCTATAAAATGAATAAATTATACTATCTATGTGTACTTTTATGTCTTGTAAATTTTTTAAAACATTCTGGAAATACATGAATTACTTTTAAAATAGTAACCAGTTTCCAGTTATCTTTTGTCATAACTTGTGTATTTCTTAATTGTGTATTTATTTTCTTAACCAAAAGATACAAAGAGCAGAATTATTATCATGATGGGATCTATGAATTTTTAAATCTTGAACTATTCTTCATTATATATTTACCAGAAGGGCCTGACAACATCCAAGTTGGTGAGGATGTGGAGAAACCACAATTCTTATAAGTGTTGGTGGGAATATAAAATGGTATAACAACTTTGAGAGAAGATATGGTTGTTTCATAGGTAACCAATTATACATCTACTACATAAATACTATTAATACTCTGACTCAGTAATTCCACTCCTTGGTTTTTACCCAGAAGAAATGAAAGCACATATCCATGAAAGATTATATAATAGTAATAATAATACCCCTGCACTGTATTGATAAGTTACAGAAACTATTACGCTCTTTCTTTTAATTCAAGCAAACAGAACAAAAAACAAACTCATACAAAAAGTTTACATAGAGATAGGAGAAAAAGTTTTAAAGGATATTAAAGGTTACCACTCATCTAATATTGTATCAATGCCTTGTTTACTGGATGGGGTACTTTTTGACCCAAGAAGGTAGCTGACATTAATCACAAGGTGATGGTGGAGATGGTGCTGGAGAGGACAGGGCGGGCTGTGGGGAATCAGGATCCGCCTCTGTTGCTGGAAGAGAAGAGTTTACCACCGAAGTCAGTTTCTAGAAAAATGTATCTAGAATTATTTGTACAGCCCTTTTCCCTCTCTCCCTCCCTCCTCCTTTCTTTCTTTCTTTTTTTTTTTGGTCATAAATGGCCATGTAGCCGCTGATATTCTCAGTAACTGCACCGGGAAACCTTTGTAAACTGCTCAGTGTTAGGATCTTGCTCCTCAAGCTTAGCAAATCCTGCTTCAATGAGCCAGAAGACTTCAGCTAATTTTTTTGTCATAAACTTTCTTGGTTCTGGATCTTCTGACTTTTGGTGTTCTTGTGTCTCTGTCAGCTGCTTCTGTGTCTATCTATGAGACTAGCCACTACCATAAAGACTCTGTGCCAGATGTCATCTTGTGTCATGAGGGTTTGTTTACATGCACAGAAGAAACTAGTTTGGGAATTATTAATTAATTTATTTCATTATAAATTATCCTTATGTGGAGTCCTGGGAGCCCGTTTGTACGTACAGAATGCTGTTAAGTCCAGTCATCTATAACTCGGAGACTGCCTGCATATGCATTTGTCAAAACTAATTACATTTAAGATTTGTGTAAATCACAAATTTCACAGTAGATAAATCTTAATAACAAAGTGGCTACAATCAACAATAAGTTAGAGTATACTTTAAAATAACTAAAAGAGTGGAATTGGAATGCTCCTAACACCAAGAAATGGTAAATGCCTGAGATGATAGATACCCTGATTACCCTGATTTGATTAGTTCACATTGTATGCCTATATCAAAGCATCACATATACCCTATAAAGAAATAAACTATTATGTATCCCTAATCATTTTTTAAAAATGAAAAAAATATTGAATTCTAGTTAACAATGTATACGCTAAAGTGTTTAGGAGTGAAATGTATTGATGTCTGTACTGACTTTGAAATGTATAAAAAAAGATAAATTAATGGATAGACACAGGGATGGATGGAGAGATAGATGGATAAATCTGAGACAAAGCAGATGTAGCAAAATATTCATTATAGACTCTAAGTAGTGGATTATGGGTTTTCACTGCACAATTCTTGCAATTTTTTTGCTTGAAATTTTCCATAATAAAATACCAGGAGAAAATGGGTCTTTATTCTAAAAAAGTTTGAAATACGTACCTTTTTGCAATTTATTCTAATTCAGGCTGAAGATAGGTGTCCTTCTTTATGTGTTTTCCTCTTTTTGTCTCTATAACAACTTAAAATTCTGCCCTATCCAATTGCATCATCTTAATTACAGTTAGCATGTTATAATACATTTATAAATCAAATTCCTTTGTGTCACACAAGTAATCTAGTGTTTAATAACATTTTTTTAGGTACTATATTAGTGTCCTATGGCTACTATAACAAATTACATCAACTTTGTAGCTTTAAAGCATCAAAAATTTATTGTTACATTTATGGAGGACAGAAGTCCAAAAATCACGATCCTGGAACCGAAATCAAGGTGTCAGCCTCCCTTTGGAGGCCCGAGGGAAGAATCTATTCTTTTTCTTTCCAGCTTCTGGTGGCTGCAGGCGTTCCTTGGCTTGTGGCCACATCACTCCAGTCTCTGTCTCTGTGATAATATTGCCTTCTCTCCTCTGTCACTGTCAAATCGCCATTTGCCTCTCTCTTAAAAGTATACTAGTCATTGCATTTAGGGCCTGTCCAGCTGGATAAAATCTTCCCATCTCAAAATCATATCTGCAAAGACACTTTTTCCATAGAAGGTAACGTTTAATGTTTCCATGAATTAGGACCTGATGTCTTTGGGAGCTATTATTCAGCCTACTACAGACATTTTTTTTTTAAATATACCAGGTACTATGCTAGGATCTAAATAATAATGCATAACATTTCATTGTTTACTATATGCCAGGCCCTGCTTCTATGTACTTTACATTGGTTTTTCTACTAAGAAAAAATTTGACTCGATTTTATGTAAACTTACTGACCATACATTTTCTTGCGTATGTCAACCAACTATTAAACTCCCAGAGTACTAGTTTTCTGAGAAATGCACTTTAGAAAATACTATTCTATTCTAAATAACCCTGCCTTCTTTGTTTGGAGGATGTTAAAATTGACAAGACTGTGAATTCCCTTTGGAAAGAGACTTATCTTATCCATCTTTATATCTACATAATTAATGGCACAGTAGGTGTTAGTAAATGTTTATTGAATGACTAAAAGCGGCTTCATAAATATTATGAAATGTAACCTTCACAAAATCTTTGAAGGTAGATATTGTAATTTCCATTTTACGGCATAGTCTTATAGAAGCTGAATTACGTTTCCAACTTTAGGATCACGTCCTACACAAACGCACATATGCACACACACAGAGTTTTGACAGTATGAGCATTAGAGACTTATTTTCGTTATCCATAACTGATTGATTTTCTACATGAAACATTAAAATTTAGTAAAATTTTGATGTAGCTAAATATCATCTTCCTTTTATTGTATTATGTTAACTAACCATATGCAATGATACTTTTCAATTTTTTTTAACATTTTGACAGCTCAGTTTCTCATGGATTAAGTACATAATGGTATTAAGAAGCAGGAAGAAATTTTCTAAATAATACAGAATATTTTGATACTTTCTTAAAACTTCACCTTTCTAACAGAAATAACCTCAAACATATCTAGTCGTTTGGTAGCTTCTTTTGAACATTAGATTTTTTTAACTCATGATATTATGCAGAAATTATCATGTTTCCCTCTTTCTTTGGTTCCTTGAAAGTAAATTTTATTCCACTTGTAGAAGCTTTTCAGGTCTGAATTGTATGAATCCCTTCAGGGTGAGTATACCCCAGACTTTATTTTTCTACTTATATATATTTTTTTACCTCCCTTGCCTTTCTCAAATATTTCTTTGATAGTTTTATATGCATTTCCAGTAGAATAAAACTAGGTATAAATAAACAGATAAAATAAATTTAGGTCTCTTAGTAATTATGCAATATATAAATGTATTGATTATTGTTTCCTCTAAAATATTCTCTCATAAGCTTAAATCAAACCACTAATTCCACTGATAATGCTTTTCTGAATATATATCACATTCACTGACTTGCTTATACTATTATCTTTTATTATTTCTGTCACCTTTTTCAGAATATAATGTGGCATTGAATTGCCATTACTTTTCCCAAAGCTCCAAATGTTGCCAAATGGCCTAAGTGTGTTGTGTATCTGCTGACCCTGTGCTTACCTTTCAATACAAGATCACAAAAATAACGTATGCTCTAACTTTATTTTTGTTGATTATGCAGACAGAACAGTAACTATAATAATCAACAGTACAGCATTTTAGAAATATACCAGAGAGATACACTGTTCATCCTTTAAAACAACAGAAAGCCGAGCTTTTGGGTTGGTATGTTGCTTGTTTCTGCTGGCTGTCAGACACGATGTTGTTGCCTGCAGACATACCCACTGTGCCTTCTCCTTTCTTGGTGTTTACTTGCTGTCTTGCTTTTGCAACTTTCTGCAAAGAGAAAATGGGTAATGCTTCCTCCCTATGGTTTCTATCAGTCTTGCACACTGATTTCATTAGCTTTCCACTGCTTTCTCTATGAACAAAGACATGTATTTTCCCTTCAGAAGAAATAGACTGGTGACCAGTCCAAGCAAAGCAACCTGGATTTTAATGATTACGGCATTTCAGGGACTAGGCTGCTAAATTCCTTTACTTGGTGCACTTACAACAATTATGTATTTGCTGATTTAGTGACAGTATCAATAAGGGAAAAATGTATTTGTTAAGAATTATATTATATTCATAAATGTATATATATACACATAGACATATGTACTGGATACTCCTTTCAATATAAATAAAATTTTTATGATCAAGCTTTTGCATTGTTGGACAAGTTAGTTAAACAGCTTAGAAAAAAACCTCTAGAAGTGTATTTATGTTACAGGCAAATGGACTTTTTAAGAAACCATTGAACTGGCCATCAGGCCAGAGAAGCTAAGTAAGATTCAGTAGCATTTTTCTGGAATTTCTAAAACTCATCCTATTGCATTTACTTGAATGTTAAGAAGAAAATGTGGAGGACCTTGTGTCTCTAGCCTTCAAATAAATAAAAACTAAATAAAATCAACTATCATTCTTCCTTTGGGATTTAAAAACTATAAACTGCATAATTTTCACAAGAGGATTCTAGGTTGATGCCCCTTATTGTCATTTACAGAAACAAATGGACTGTTTAACTTGAAGTAATGAAGCATAAATGTTATTTTTTTAAGTAAAAAGTTAACTTTCTGGGTAAACATAATATACTAAAACAACTAAACAGGACCTGCTGCCTCTTTTTCCTGTAAATGTTAGAGCAAAGATGATTCACCTCAGCCACAGACATTAACATGTAAATGATAAGGGGGTATGGGCATAAAGCAATGGCAGTCCCAGAGCTTTAGAAGCAGGTTTTTTAATGTATTCAGTGATGATCCTTAAGCGTCAAAGCATTCAGAGTTCAATCTAGCTAAGCATCAGTTAGATCAAATTGATGTAGTGTCCTTGCCTTCTCAAACCTGGGTGATTTTTCTCCTTTCTTATTTCCAAATGACTATGTGGATTACATTGTTCCCACTGACTACCCTTTTCTTGCACTTTATTCTAGAAATCTTTCCTCATTCTTTTCTATTTAGAAACTAACAAGCAGCCTTGACTATTCTATTCTCCTAATTGCGGGATCAATTAGTTTTGTATAAACTTTACATGAAATTGCCTATAAATATTTCTTATTAGTTGTTGATAAGGCCAAGAAGTTGCTAGACTTAAAAAGTAATGACAAAGTGCAGGTTTCCTGAGTATGAATGTTTAAAGTATATGGGAAACATTTGAAATGAGATGTTGATCTACTTTCCTTTGTATTTGATTATAGCTATCTAATTATAAGCTTTCAAACACATCAAATTAGGTACCCTGTTCATTGCATTTAAAAGAAAATCTTTTTTATTCATATTGCTAAAACCATTTTCTCAAAATTTTGAGTGGTACATCAGGATGTTCAGAATCATTGTTAGCTAAAGTGAGAAACCATTCTTTTAACTTTTATAAATTGTCTTTACCTTCTGTGTTTTACAGTCTTCTGAGAATTTGGCTTATCCAAAAAGAGATTTTGTGCCTTCCCAAATGAGAAGGAAACCTTTTGTCAGCATCTTGTCTGAGTTGCCTCCTTGGCTACGCAGGTCACTGGAGGTCTATGTTGAACATCAGTCTTTGGCTGTATCACAAAACTGGTATTGAAGCACGGGCCAACTCCCAAAGTACAGGGGTTAAAGAGGCAATTAGTCACTACAAAGCAGAGTTGTGGCTGTCTTCTGGTGTGGAAGTACTTAACTCTTTCATGAGTGATGCCTGAAATCTCGTCTTCTGAGTGCTTTTATATTCCACTAAAGTAACTTAGTCCTAGCTATTTTAAATTAAAGGTGAGCTTAAAACATACAGTCTATTAAACTAGGATTTTCCTATCACTACTCATAACAGTTAGGGTGGAGGGGGTGGGGAAGGACAGGGAGATCATCATCACTTATGTGTTTAATATTCCACCTAAATTTCATAGTACTTATTTTAGCTATTTGGAAGCCTAACAATTCTCTTTAAAATATTTCTCACTTTCTATTAACATTTTTATTTATTATTGTTACTGGGGAAGAGCAGTTTGGAGCTTGCCAGATTTTTGCCTGACTTTTTTTCTGAGAAGGAATGGCCTCTGAGAAATTATAATTCACTAAACTGGATATACAATTCACTAAAATGGACCATAGTTTTAAATTTTTTTACATTTCTGTTTTTGCTTAGAAAAAGGGCCTAGGTTTTTGCTTCCATGTAGTAAATTTTTGTTACATGCAGAGTGATAAAATCTTCTGTTCTGCCCTCTATATTAAAACATGCCAGAACATTAGCACCAATCTTAACTGTATCAAAATTGTGCAGCATCTAGATTCCCCTAGAATTATCAGTACAAATTGATGGAACTCCAAAAAGCTTAAAAGAAGGAAGGAGTTTCTTAACACTTCCTATATCCAATGAACTACATTTTTTTTTTTACCATTGAGGAAGAAATAAACTGGTAAATTAGAAAGTCATGCCTTTAAGTTTTTTTTCTTCCCTTTATTTCTAGCATTTCCTTTTATTATGAAATATAACTACCTTCAGTTGATTTTTAGTAGTTAAGAGATAGTAATATGATTTGCTGCTCCTAGGTATGAACATCAATATCAACAATATCAAAAATGAATAGTATTTGATCCATCAAGGTTATAAGTATTATATGTTTATCATTTTATAATAATCTGTCTTTATGATATCTGATTATATCTTTCACTGTTTCTTATCTTTTTTTTTTTTTTCTTTTGAGTCGGGGTCTCACTCTGT
Source organism: Microcebus murinus (assembly GCF_040939455.1). Lineage (NCBI taxonomy): Eukaryota > Metazoa > Chordata > Mammalia > Primates > Cheirogaleidae > Microcebus > Microcebus murinus. The sequence goes on along the minus strand of NC_134114.1, from coordinate 80,959,992 downwards.
CTCCTGGGCTAGAGTGCAGTGGCATCATCTGCAACCTCAAACTTCTGGGCTCAAGAAGTCCTCCTGCCTCAGCTTCCCAAGTAGCTGGAACTACAGGCACATACCACCGTGGCAGGCTAATTTTTCTATTTTTTGTAGAAACTATGTCTCTTTATGTTGTTCAGGCTGGTCTTGAATTCCTGGCCTCAAGCGATCTTACAGTCTCAGCCTCCCAGGTGCTAGGATTACAGGCGTGAGCCATCACTCCTGGCTTTTTTAGTATTTCTAGTATATACTTTACACTCAATAAAACATTGTTGAAATCAATCAATCAATCAGTCAATCAGTAAATGCATAACATCTTTTTTCTGCCTCTTGCATATACTGAGAAATGCTTAGAAAAATGCTTAGCTCAAAATGTCTTATTTGGATAAATATATCTGAAGTATTAAAGACAGAGTCAAGTTTATCACAAGTTTATTAGTTCAGTCTCTACACCTACTCCTTGGAAAATCTTTAACCATCTTATTACTTAGTAGCTTAACAAAAATGTACATTTTAAAATATTACAGGCTTTATTCTATCTAGAAAACATTTTTAAAGTAGTCTAAGAAAAAAATCACACTAAATTAAAACATCTTTTGCTATATAAATGAAGAAAAAATTATTCCCAATACAGCTGGTTTGTGATAGCCATTCCTAAATATATTTAAAATATTATTTTGTTGTTGTATTATTCCTTCAGGGCTGACTCCTATTTACTATCCAATTAGGAAACCTATCTAATGTTAGAAACACTCAGGGAGAAGGTAGTCCAGAAAGAATCAGCAAATTACAGCATCTTTTCTGCCTCCTTTGCCTTGAAGGTGTAACACCTCTGTTGGCAAAGATGCAAACCCAAAGAACATAGGTTTCAATAACATTTCAATTTGTAGGACACTTCTTGTAGTATGCCTCGTTAGAAAATAAACAACAACAAAACAGTACTACTCTAATTTTGTAACTTTCCATTCCCTTTCTGTGTGACAAAATGGGCATCACTTCGTTACTATTTAAGTAGCAAATGTTTAAATTAATCTTGGACTCGCTAATCAGATATTGGCTTTCCAGAGAATAACATTTGGTAAGTGAGGATTTAATGAGTGTCCCAAGATAATTGTTGTTAACTGGTGGAGCTGGTGACATTTTGCATGTCACTCCTAGTCTTTGCCCCTGTGGTATATTAAGAATGTGCTTTGAGCACTGCTTTAGCATTTTAATTGCAAGTCAACCTTTACAAAAAAAAATCTTTCTTGCAGCAAACATCTCTTCTATGAGATTATCTTTAGAGGTTTACATGAAAAATTGACTTAAGTGTGTATTTGGTATTGTATTGTTAATGATGTTGCATAGAAAAGCATTTACCAAAAAATGTGTACCATAAAATGCAAAGTACACTAAACATATTACCTTGATGCCATCTGTCACTTTTCCAAAATAACCTTATATTTATCATGTATGCACAATTTAGCTTAAAGATAAAAATAACTATTTCATGCTATTTCTGTAAGATTAAGGTGTCTTTTTACTAGAAAAAGTACCTCTGAAATGTAATGCTTATAAATGAAATGGTATTCAAATGTAATAAGGGGAAGGTGCTATTAATAGAGTCTTGACTGCTTTTCAACCTTTTGGGGAAGATCAAGTGTATTAATAGATTCTTGAATTGACTCATCTTATAAATGTTTACCTGTAAAATTATCTTTTTTGCACATAGCGCACATAGAAATCTTTTATATTGTGCATATTCTGAAAGCAGGGGGTACCTGCAAATTATGCCCATTCATTCCCTGCACTAGGATTGGATTATTCTTCAGTAAAACTCGACTTGAGGCTTTAGAAAAATCAATCGGATATCATTATTCTTTCTGTAACATGTCAAATTGTGTTTTGTGACCTCTGCTATCATTTAAATGAGCTGTTTATGAATTAGGATGAGCTTCTGCAGCACAGAATTGGACTAAGTTTGCTCTCTTGTCTCTGTCTTTAGATCTTGTAAACCCTTTTTAATACTTTTTTGTGTGTGTGCACGTGCACGTGTGTTTTGCAGCTTCTGAAGCCTCTACCCACTTATGATCTATATAACATAGGTTGGCTTGTCAGCTTGTTTAGTTTCAACAAATTATGAAAATGAAGTTCTCTTTGTAAAACCCCCCAATAGATCACTTTTACAATGTGTTTGTTTCAGGAGTTTTGAGGCTTGATCTTCATGTTTATTCAACCTTAAACATACCTAGCTCCCAGTTGCACCTATTTGCCAGTTATTTTATAGCATTCTTCTTACTTTTTTATTTTAAATCTGTGGGCTTGTTTTTGTCTTGTTGCATTTTTTTCCTGCATAAAGTTATATCTTTTATCCAAATATAAAAATGACTTGGGAAAGAACATCCTAAAGTTTATTTAGAAATTCACTGAGCCACATACTAATGCATCTCTAATGGGGACATTTCTTTTCACACCTCTAAGGTGATTGAGCCTGTCCTTTAAAGTGAGATTTGCAAACCAGTGTCTGGCAGCTCCAATTAGCTTCTTTTGGGTTTGAAGCACATCACAAACAGTAACAAGGTCTCCTAGGACACTCCTATTGCAAGCAATGTAGTCATATTTCCTCATTAGTTCTTTTCAATTGTCACTAATGCCATGTTCCAGCTTTTGAGTAGGAGACAAAAAACATAAAAACTTGGTATGTATGTAGAATGGGCCATTGTTTTCCATAATTCAAGGCTTTTGAATTCCTTTGATAGTTTTGAAGCTTACACAGCTTAATTCATTAACCTTTACCCTTCACATAAATCAGGTGATTAGGAATCTATTGCTGCAGAGACAGATTTTCCTTCCAGTAAAATAAAGAAATGCCTTCTCTTCTTTGGAAAAAAAAAAAAGGTATAAAGCTCACAAAAGTAACCTTTCTGTTGCTTTTCAAATTCAGGTACATTTTAGAACATTATCAAAACCAAGTGAGCATAAAATTACATTATTATAAAAAATAATTCTGGATGCTTGAATACTTTGGAGCAGGTTTTCTGGCCCTTTTCTATATTCTAAAAGAGTTTATATATGTGTTCTCTACAGCTGGTACTCAAGAATTTACAATGGTAGCATTTTTTTTAATTCTCTTTAGACCCCTGCTAAAACATAAAAGCAAGAAACTAAACTGAGGGGAGGTAATTCAGAATAAACTAAAGTATATTTAAATGAACCTAGGACATTGGATTTGGACACATCTTTCATATGGATTCATTTTATAGAGAATGCTGATTTAGGGCTCCAAAAAAGGTAGGTGGTGGTTCTGTGGTTCCCTTGAGGTGAGGTGGGGACGTGTGTCTTTTGATTCTTTATTCACTCTTGTTAAGACACACACTTCTCCTTATTTCTCAGAACTCAGGAAGATGGTTTAGTAGCCTTAATTGTGTTTGACGTTCATGGGCTATTTTAAAAGTATTTGAAATGATTCAGCATTTTTCCACTATGCCATGTTCTCATATTATGAATTTCTCCTTAATCTTATAGATTGCTACTTTCCATAAAAATACAGTCTTTTTCTGAATATTATAATTCCTTATATTGTCATGCATGATGTGGGAAATCTTTGAATGTGCTGACCCATAGAGAATGTTGATCATTTGATATTTTGTCGTTTGTCCTTAGGGATGATGAGGACAGGGTCAGGGAAGACAGGGAAAATGTGAATTCTAGATTCTAAGTTTAGGAATTCATGGCTTGTCCCAAGAGACAAAACTGTAATTTATCACCACGATTACTGAATATTCTCCTAAGTGATACCTGTGAGTAGGAAAGGGGATGAAACACAAAGGTTTAAATGTGGTCTTTGGTTCTGTCATTCTCCTTTTCACTTAAAGATGATCACTTTGCAAACATTTCTCTCTTTTATTGGTATCATTTTAAAAATACCCCTTAAAAAAACTTACATGCCTATAGTCCAAAAGTTAAACGATTACTAAGGTTTACCACTTTTGTTTTATGCGTGCATACTATACAGCGAACTGAGAATTGCCCTAATACTGATACTAAAGTTTGTGACTAGAGCCAAGACTCTGTAAAACACAGAATTATTTAGAGTAAGTGGGCTTCACAGACTTGTGTAATGTACTTCTTGTAAATATAGTCTAAAATGGGCTCAAAGTTTCAGGAGAAAAAGGACAGTCACCACCCATGGTTTCTCATCATGAACTGCTATCACCACATGCTGCCTGGGAAACTAGACCTAGATGAATGATAAGGCTTCACACGCTAGGCAGGGACAGGAGGTGGTGTTCCATTTCCACCAATTTGCACTAACAGAATAACACAAACCACTTTCATTTTCAACTCACAAAACAATAGCTACTTAATCTATTTATTTCTATTTATTTCATCCACTTAATTTTGTGTTTTATTACTATATTAAGAGTTTCTGTCCAGATTCACAGAACTTGGGGTTTCCTCTCCTCGAATATCTAAACTGTGAAAGATATGAAATTAATATTTTACAACAAATCTTCTAAGGAATTCTTTTTTTCTTCCATAAATTCTGATTCAGTGAATAGTTCTATGTTGTGCATCACTTCAAGCACACTAGCTGTGATTACAGGGTAATTGAAAGTATCTGGAAAACCTGTGTATCTGGACTTTTAAGAAAAGAACAAAAATCATAGGTGATCGTTTATAAAAAGCAAAGTGCTTTTCTTTTATATTTCTTCTTTCTTTTTTTTTTTTTGTCTGAAAGATACTTACTGCTTATTCTTCAATCATGTGTTATCGCTTGGCTATTGTATTGCCTCTTGAGTAAACTAAATAATTATATAATACCTATTCGTAATTGTCCCCACTTCTTAAAGTTCTCTCTGTCATGTAGGGAGAAAACGTGATGCTCATGACCTTTTTTTTTTATCAGTTTTAGGACAGTCTTCACCCGGTGATTTTTTTAAATGTAAATACTAGTTCTCATAGCCTATGAAATAGCATCTCACTTGGTTTGTACAGTGAAATCGATTTGTATTATTTGCTGTTTGTAGTCTTCTCTCTCTGTCTTTAGTGTTCATGTATGCTTGTAGCATATCTAATATAAAATCAAGTAGAAGCAACACAAATAGGATATTGCAGTTGTTTAGAGTTTTTATAATCAAATATAAAATCATACATTTTAAACTATTTGAATAGAGCATGAGACAAAATACAATTAATGATTTATGGTGGTCACACAAAATATTGGATCTACTAATGTTTTTGGTAGGTGATGGAGGAGGACAGATATGTATCTTTGATTTGACAGAAAGTGGTTAGAATTTTTTTTTGCAGTGATTTAGGATTTTGCAATTATCTAGGGCCTTTATTTTTACTCTTAGCAAGTAAAAATTAGGTTTTTAAGTTGTATATAAAATGTTATTGTCAGTAATGTTTCATATCTGTTTTTATCCTTCCTTTTTTCATAAACTTATTCAAATGTTACATTAAAACCAAATGACATGGAATTAGATTTTAAAATTTCCCTTCACAATAATCTGTACCACTCATAATTGCATGGTGTTACTGTTTTAAGTTTCTGTCATAGTCATAGAAAAGCTTTTCCATTTTGCCATAAATCTTTTTTAAAAAAGAGTCAAAAAAGAATGTTATTCAGTTATTCTGAGGAAACCTGAAATGTTTATCATTTCATTAAAACGAAATTCTATGAAAAATATTTTAAAAGAAAAATATGTCTTCTTTATAACATATTTAACCTTCAATAATGAATTATGTCAAGTAAAATTATATAAATTCCTGACATTTTATGAAGATACCTACAAATAAGCCAGACAGCAAATAAAATATCTGAAAGACAAAGATGGATACTGAGTAATTTTTTGATGGATTATACACTCAGGTATCAAATTACTTGATCGTTACTTCCTAGAAAAGGTTAATGACTCTTTTTGCTTTTACCCTTTTACTTAACTGTTATTTATAAAGATTAAAATGGGGACTGCATTGAAGGGTACATGTGCCTATGTGTCAGTATGACTACACATATTTTCTGATATTAAGGAAACTAAGCCACAAAATGTATAGTATTGTTAATCATTATTTTTAAAGTTTATTCAATTCTGTACTACAAGTTCCACTAGGGCTATTAGAGCAGAATGAACCATTTGAAAATCTTTTAACGTAAATGAAACCAGAAAAGCCTTTAAATCTTAACTATCTATATCTATATCATTAAAATGGCCTAAGCCTACACAAAAATTGACTTAAAATATTAAGAATAAAACATTTTATACTAAAAAATTTTTAAGTTCTTATGTGTACTCATGTTTATAGATTTTTCTTTCATCTTTAATTTATGAAAGTTACATTTTAGAACATTTTTCTTGAATTAAATTTCATAAAAATGTATATTTCAGTGTTATCAAATTTTGTCATTAATAATTGAGCCATAAACAATATTATCATCTACCTACAATTATGATTCAGCTATATTCTAGAGTTTTATTATAATTATTTTTATATTATTTCATTATATAAATGATATGTATTCATTATATAGCATATGTTTACTAGTCATTTATTACCAAAGGTAGCATTACTCTTATAGGAATATAGGAATATCTCTTTTTCATTTCTTGGGTTTGAAAAGATGCACTAGTCATCGATGTATTTAAAGTCATTTAGGTATTACAACATTTGAGTTTTAAGCAGTGAATATAATACCTTTTCCTGAAACACCTTGAAAAGGGTTTGTTGAAAGAAAAGAACTGTTATATTTGTGGCTAAACCCTTGCTAATTTAACTGGAAATGCATTCGTATAACTTACCAATTTTGTGTGTCTTTCAGATGTGTGGAGGTCATCGCAAAGGAAGGACAAAACCTAAAAGAGCTGTATTTGGTGTCCTGTAAAATCACAGATTATGGTAGGTAATGAGCTATTTGTCGTAATACTTTTGAAGAATTAAAAGTTATAAAATCAATGAAAGTTTTTTTTAAAGAAATCAAGAATTATCTCATAGAGACTGTTTATCTTCATGTATGCTAATTGTCATCATACCAAGAAAAAAAACCAAGAAATCATGCGCTAAGAACCAGAGTACAGTGAATGTATATAAACATCAATTCATTGCTACATGCGGTCATACATATATGCATGTATGCATGTGTAAACATACTCATACAGGATTTGAAAATATGGCTAAAAGGGCTATAAGATGAAAATAAGTTTCAGGGCAATTAAATGTTTTATATAATAAATATTACTAAGTAAATTATTATATAGAGTTCATTTGCTTATTTTAACACAATTTAATGTCATGTCAAAGGCACTTCTGCTGACATTGTAAATGCCAAACGTCTTAATTCTTTAAAGGCGTTGGAACTTCCATGTTTAGATAAATAGGAAATATAGGGTATGCATTTATATGCAACATTTTAAATTATCTTAATTTTCAATATCCTTTTAACGTGGAGCAAAGCTGATTGTATTATAGGTCTACGGAAAATATGAAATCATCCTGTTGGAGTAATGAAGAAAAATAATCTAGCCTTTTTTCATTTTTGTTCAGCTTTATAAACTTTTCCTTATCCATTTGTATATTTCATCTAATTATAGAGTTTTAACTAGATATTTGGCTTTAGAAGAGAATGAGGTAGTTGTCATTTTTTTTCCCAGACTCTTTGATTTATTCATTTAAATTTAAGAATATCTTTTCCACCTTGAGAGAAGTTAATAATCCATTGTTTTTTGTTAACTGTGGCGTATGCTAGTAAGTGACTCCACTCCTAGGATGTCCTCATGACTATCTGCCCTAGGTGGTAGAGTTGTATTTTCATCAGCTACTAAATTCATATTTTGGAAAATCTCTACTAATGCTATAATTTAAAAATAGTGAAAAAAGAGATTTAATTTAAGATTACTCCTAATTTCAGAGTTTATTTTTGGAAAATGATAAACGTGGATTTATCTATAATGTTTCTGAGTTGGTTTTTTCCTAATTTTACCTTGCAAAGGTGCTGTTTTGATATATTTTTCTTTCTTTGTAGTTTGTTTTCTTGTTTGGCATTTTATATTACCACTTAGATGTATATGGTAACTCTAAAATCTCCAACCTTTCCCTATTGTCTAGGCCCTAAAAAGTTTGCCTTCCCAACACAGGGCATATTGAGTGTGTGTGTATATATATACACACACACACACACACACACACAGATTTGTCAGTCAATTACTACAGTTTTTCATTCCAAACTCTACTTTGCATTCAGAGTCCTTTACCGTAGGTAGGTCCCCTACAAGCTCCTCTAGCTTTATTGTATAGTTCTGCTCTTTACCGATTTGCTGACAATTGTCGGAAAGCTAATAGCTAAGAGCTAGGGATTAAATCCCTTACAAAGAACTCTTCTGAGGTTCTGCAGTGGAAAATGTTGCTAAAATCACACTTTGTTCTGGAGGCCTAGAGATACTTTGTCCCTTAACAAAGCTAATGCCCAGCACCTCTATGCTAAGTTAGCAAGTACAAAAAAAAAAATGTTCCAGAAGATACAGAGAAGAAAGCTTTGGACTTAGGAAAGATCTGGGATCAAGTTCTATCTTTGTTCTTTGACCTTAGGGAAGTTTCCTCACATACCTGAGACTCAGTTTCCTCAGTTGTAAAATGGGCAATTAATGTCTGACTTTATGTTCCTGTGTATATCTGGCACCCACTCTAGTGAATAGCACAATGTATACAGCTAATAAATGTTGCTTTCTTACAGGAGTGTATTCTTCTACCCATTTCCTTTCCTAAGTCTTGGAAGAGGTTGTTGTTTTTGTTGTTACTGTTATTTAGCAATATTCTAATGTTCTGGTGTTTTGAGATTTTAGGGTTTCTTTTCTTCTGATGTGGTTAAAATATGTTTAAACCTTGCCTATAGGGTTTATATCTGTTGATATTTCTGAATTATTTTAGATCGGTGGTTCTCAATGCTGTCTGCACGTTAGAACACTTGAAGAGTTTCTAAAACATATTGATGTGTGCGATTTTCCTAAGAGTAATTAAATAAGAATTTTTAGGAGATAGAGCCCAGGTAATAATTTTGTAAAACCTACAGTTTTATCATCTGTAAAACTGATGATAATGCCAGCCAAAGTTGAGAACAACTGATCTAGTTCATTTGAGAGGAATCGAGTGAATATTTTGGGGACCTTCCACCTATGGTGATGAGAAATCAATCATGATTTTTCTTTCACTTTAGTCTCTCCAGCTTTCAAGCTCTGCCCCACCTTATTTCCTTTCCTTCTTCCCGAGGGTTTTTAGGTATTCAAAGGCTTCATGGTGAAAGTCTTTGTGCATCTATTGATTCTGTTCTGCAAATGTTGGGGCACAATTGAGGAAGGGGGGAAAGGTCAATAGGTTACAAGATTGTACTATAATTGCTTTTTGATTATAAAATTAAAACAAATTACTGAAAACTCAGCTCAGCTCATCTTTTCCCTAGTACAGTGCCAATACTACATGAGTAATTTTTGTCAAAAAGACAGCAAAAGCGCTATTCAATCTAACCAGAGAAGCAGCATGTTATTAGAGGTAACTGCTCTGCTAGAGAAGGCTGGGTTCCCTTGTCTTGTGTTAATTATAAATTCTAAGAGGAAAAACATATGCCCTTTTCCTCCTTTAACTGCATAAGTAGAATCATATTCTATAGAACTTTTTGATTATTAAAGCTACTTAGACATTATAAAATCTGATGTACACATGATACTGGGGCAGTGCTATTCTTAAAGAGACTGCTACATAATTCTGCTTCCTACTGCTTTACGCATATTTCAAGCTAGTTAGTCTCTTTCTTGCCTCCTCTTTCTGTGATACTGTGTATGTACATGCTTTCAGTACAGTATGCTGAGATATTTCAGGGTTTTTGCAAGATGCATTGATTCAGAAACAGCAGCTCACCTGGCATATCATTTGTAATTTTTGTCAAGATACTCACAGGTGTTGAGTGCGGTATTATAGTACTTGGCAACATCTGGCCAGGCTGTTTCGAAGTTATGTTAATTTTAACTGATATATGATATAGTTGTCATGAAGAAAACTATCATGCTAATAGGCTTCTTACTCCCAGAATTGAACATAGATCTTTATGGTAAAGGGTAGCAATTATAAACAAATCAATAATTCAGGCACAGCTAAATGGAAAATGCAGTCTTGGGAAATTGCTCCCTGAAGAGAAATCTAATATTGTCACTCTTATATCACTAAATAAATGTATGTCGTAGGTAGTATTGTGGAAGAAAACCTCAAAATTAGGAGTCAGATAGCTAGGATAAAATTCTAGTTTTGCTTCTCTTTTCCTTTGTGACCTAAAGCAAGTTACTTAACTTCGCAGTTTCACCATTTGTTAAACCACACGATAGTATGTACCACATTAACTTAGTGGAAATGAATATAAAACACCTGTATAGTCTCTAGTTGTATAGTGGACACTCATTAATTGACAGAATTAATTCTCTTTCTTTGCCTCTTTGAAGAAGAATTAACCCATTTTTGTCCTTCAGGTGTAGCTTTTCTCTTTGTGGAAATCATTATTTAGCAGTTTGACCTACATTAGTCTGAACCTGCCTAATTGAATTCCAGGCCTAAGCTATCTAAACCAGATCCTTATTTGCAGGGAATAGAAAGAAAGATGCAGCAAAAAGTCTAAAATCCTGCCTCCCTGTCTTTCATTTTTGTTTGAATAAGTTTCTTCTGGTTCCCTTTATGCTTTTCCTTGTTCCTGGAATATTTTGTCAGCTAATACTTTCCAATCTAGTGCTTTTCACTCTCCTTCAAGTGCTTTTCTTTTGAAAATTCTCCTCCTTTGAAAAAGTATATGCTCAGGATTAAGAAGAAGACAAGGAGTAGATATGAACCCTTCTCCCTCTGGCCTGTGGAGGTCAGCAGTCCTTCTCTTAGGCTGCAGGGCACTTCCTCGGTGTAATAAATGAGATGGATGAATAAAGCACTTATCTCCATGAGGTCTCCAGGGTGAATTTTACTAGTGTGACCCTTGTGTCAGGGGGCAGTTGTAAAAAGGACCCAGATTTTTTCTGGGTTATCACATTTTTTTAATGTGTTTTACTTTAGCACTCCTGAGGGACCCTAAAAATACACTCTAGCCATATCTTTTTGTTTCCTTTCTCAAGAAGTCAAATAACCTTTAATTAAAGAGGACTGTAAACACTCAACTGCTGACACTGTGGTTTGGGGGCATGCAAGTTCAATGGCAATCCACAGGTTCACTCTGTACCACTCCACGTGCTCCTCTGTCTCTTCCACGGGCCCTCAGACGTCGGCTGACCAGTATTCTTGGTCACCGTGCTTCTCTGCCTGATCTGGGACTTTTTAACATAACCGCATCGCTTGCTACACAACTTTTGGATTGCTCTGGGCAAAAGGTCTCCCAAGTCAAGTAGGTCACTGTGTCCATGGTTATCCCTGGAGATGTCATTTCAGTTGGCCTGCTGTATGACAGACATGATAACAAAAATTTCATTCTGTCAAAAATAATATCATTCTATCAAAAAATATTGATTCAGCACCTACTGTGTGCTGGGCCCTGTGCTAGATGCAGATGTATAGTTTCTGCATTCGTGAAGCATTGATTCTGGTACAATCTAGAGGACAGGGCTAGCCTGCTTATTAAAAAAAAAAAAAAAAAAAGTAATACATCTCTTTCTCCTAGACAAGAAGAATGGCAGGGAGTGGCCTGGTGACATTAATCTTTGCTTTGTTGTAACCCATGCCTCACTCTAGCCTTCTTGACCTTCTAATGCTATTGGAAGATTAATAGATTGTACCTTTCCCTTCCTCCTCTTGGGATAGCAGACCTCTTTAGCTGTTAGTTAATCCAAATTAGGATCTGCAATACATTATCAAAGTAAGCACACTCAAGAAACAAACCCAACACAAGCATTGTGGGTTACACCAGTATCAAGAACACTTCTCTTTCTTTGCCAAACCAACACTGATACATTATTCAACAAAAATTTTTACATCAAAAATAATGTCTCTCTTCATTATATCTCACATTATTAAGTATCTATTACAGTGATGATGTTCCATTTAAAATGAAATTTCTGCTTTTTCCCTTTTATGTTTTGTTTCATTTTCATATTGTATTTCACACTGCTCCAAGATTGCTGGGTAAGATTCCACTCCTTTTGTCAGCAGGAATAACTCTAATAGATGTAAAGTGACAAAGAAGAATTTTAGAAAATACATTTGCAAGTCAAAAAGAATGTCCTATTGTTTACTGTTGATTATTCACTTTCTCTCCATTCTGTTATTTAAATATAAATAGCTTTTATTGTTTATAACAAAACAGTACTAAATTACTAAATCTTCTGTTGTTAATTTCCCTTGTTTATATGTCCATCTTAAAATGTTATTTCTCTCCTCTTCTAATTTTTTATTTTAGCCACTATTAGATTATAGGTCTATTGTTATATTTTATAGATATTATGTTCTTTCTTTTTTCTTAGTAATGCACAAGATTTTTCACCAAAAATTTGGTATTTAATTATAATCTTTTCTAAAGACTTTATTTTGCTCAACAGCAAAGAAATTGTTGACTTTCTTCCCCATTTCCTAGGTCATCCCAAGACTGCAGCTAAGGTAACCTTGAAATAAAAGGCTGAGCAATTCCAATGCTTTGTCACTGTATCTTGCCATAATAGACTACAAATCTCAAATCTATTGAGAAGGACTTCTTAAAACATTCCTTCAAAAAATACTGCCATAACCAATTCAAAGATTAACTTTACCTCTATATATAATAGAGATTTTTTTAAATGAAGAAACATTCTAATCTACATTTAAAAGACAAATGGACCTGTTTCTGTGTGCTTGCTTACTCCTTAACTTTCATACCCAAATACATATATGTTATTGTTTCAAATTACCTTTTTATAACTAAATACTAAATTTTCATATTTAGCTATTAACTTAAATATTAACTTTCTATTTTTACTTTCCTCAATTAAACTTTTAGCATTTCTGAAGTATAGTGTTGAATTTTAATTAGCTGTTTTTAACATTAGCCTTTTTTTTTTTATTTTTTTGAAACTGAGTCTCGCTTCGTTGCCCAGGCTAGAGTGAGTGCCATGGCGCCAGCCTAGCTCACAGCAACCTCAAACTCCTGGGCTCAAGCAATCCTTCTGCCTCAGCCTCCCAAGTAGCTGGGACTACAGGCATGCGCCATCATGCCTGGCTATCTTTTTCTGTATATATTAGTTGGCCAATTAATTTCTTTCTATTTATAGTAGAGACAGCGTCTGGCTCTTGTTCAGGCTGGTTTCAAACTCCTGACCTTGAGCAATCCAGCCGCCTCAGCCTCCCAGAGTGCTAGGATTACAGGCGTGAGCCACAGCGGCCAGCCAACATTAGCCTTGAGAAGCAGTCTCCTCTTACAGGGAGTTTGTCCCAAATCACATGAAGAGTCACTTTTCACAGAGTTCCTGTCTTTACCTTCATTGCTTCATACCATTGGGTATGCAAAATAAGCATTGTTTTCCATTTACTATGCAATAGTTTAAATAGAATAACTATTGATCATTATCAGTATTATATCAGTGGTGGGAGATCTAAATGGAGCTGAAATGAACACCAAGATAATAATAAGAATGCTAGATTTCCAGCATCTCACACAAGAAATTACTTCTTAAGGTTTAAAATTTCATGAGAATAGATGGTAATGAGTTGGATGGTAGTGAGTTCTCTGTTATAAGAACTGTTCAAGCAGAGATAATCTCTGGAGGAGGATGTAAAAAGATGGAAGAATTGGTTAGGGTTTCAACCTATATTATCTTTAAGTTCCTTTCTAATTCTAGGGCTTATTCTAGACTGGTCTTATTGTTTTGTTTCATTCAACAAATGTTTATGTGTGTATATTGCTGGCTGGGTGCTATGGAAGATTCAGAGATGGATGAGAAGTACACACTCTTCCATTAGGACAGAAGACATAAGCCATGTAAAGTTTTCTAACATAATAGGCAATATGATGCTGTCAAATTAAAAAAAAAAAAACTCTATGAGATGTAGGGGCTCAAGAGAGGTCAAAATAATCATAGACTGTAATATTTGGGGAAGGATTTGTGGAAGAGGAGACATGGGAGGACATAGATGGGAAGGAAGGGCATTTGAGGTAGTACAGCCCTAGGAAAGGCTAAGAGCAAGAACAGGTGTCTGAATGGATGAGTTTGTATGTGTTGGTTAATCTAAAGAAAGAGCAGAAATCATCCAATGTGATTACATACACACACGGGCAAATCTCGAAGAAACCTTATGAAAATGTTCTAGTTGAAAATTCAGAGCAAGTTCCAGTTTTCATCGTGACTTTTCCTGTCGTATTCACCATTCCCATAGCAACAACTCCCATTAACATATATTATATAAAAGGAAACATTGCTTTTTGTCGTAACTACTAATCACATATCCAGTTCAATTGAAAATAAGTTGAATACAGAGTTTCATAACAACAATAATAATGATAGAATAGCTAAAATGTATTAGATGTTTTCTTTGGATACTATTCATTTAATTCCCTTAGCATCCCAATTTAGAGAGGTACTATTAATATTCAAGCTTACAGATGTAGAAACTGAGGCCAGGAGAGCCTCAGATTCACATAGCTTGTAAGTAAAAGTATGGTATGGATTCAATATTAAGTGAATCTCTTGCATAATCACTCATACGACAGTGAAGTGCTTAGGAATATTTATTACCAGCAAGCTATTTATTATTTTCAATGTCAGAACCTAAAAAATATAATTTAGTCCCAGGCAACCATATTTGTCTCTTTATTAAAAAAAAAAAAACTCAGTATCACAAAGAAGCTACCCCATGAGATCTAATTACATTGTTCTAGAACTAATTATAGATCTAATTATATTATTCTAGAGCATTACACCTATTAGGATTTAATGTGCTTATCCACTATAACTCTATTGTGCCAATACCAAATATAAGTTGCATGTCATGGTTAAGTGTTCCCTAGCTGAAAGGTGGAGACTGTCATTGATGTTCAGTATGTATAGATATATTCAACAAATGTTTTCTTAATAACTTCAAAAGTGGTTATCATTCTTGAGTTAAATTTTTTTCTTAATTCATTATTACAACAAACTTATGAAAGAAGTAGAAATATTATTACCTGTTTTCAATAGATGAGGAAGTTGAACCCAGAAAAGTTTTAATTAATCTGCAAACTAAAACCAAAATCTCTTCACTGCTGGTGACTTCTCAAATTTCTCTGCGTTTCATATAGAAATTATTTCTTCATTTAAATGGTCATTTTAAAGCAATTTTAGACAATACTAAATGAGTTAATTTGATAGCAATTGTTTATAGTGCAGATATTGTACCATTCTTAAGAATATAAGTGACTGTTCTCTTCTAAAATTCCTTTCTTAAGCCTGAGTTCAGAGTGCTCAGGCCTTGATGTCATCATCTGCCTCAGGTGTCCAATAATTTTCTTCCCTTGAGAGAACCTCTCTAAGAATATCCTCTGAGAAGTCAAAATTGAATCCTCTTCAATGTATCTTTGTGCTCTGCCTCCTCTGTTCTCTTTAGCTTTAGTGTTCCTCATTTTCTGAGATAGTATGAAAAGTAGGAGCAAAAAGGGAAGAAAAACCCAAGAGCTACATCCCTTTATTCTAAAGCAGCAAACCATATGTCCTTTACGTGCAAGTCCTCTCCTATGCCTTTACCTTTTCCTTTAGATACTTTTGTCCTCCCCAGCTGATGTTTGACTAAATCTATTTAACTATTCACTGGTTAATTAGCCTACTGGAGACAATTAACATTTGATATATTTGGGGGGAAAAGCAAAAGCAAAATTTAAACAAACCTCTGCCAAGTTTCCCATTAGAAAGTGATAATAACACTCACAACACAATATAAATTAAAGATCAAAATAATTGATTATAGTACACTTTTATCAGTGATTAGATTCATATGCTTAAATCCACTAACATTGAGTTAAGCCTCTCTAGAAGGTCTTTGCCTTTTTATCTCTTAGCTGGACTTCCTTATATAAAGAGTAACCTTCCTTTATCAACTTGTTGGTTTACCTGTTGGTTTACAATTTATGTAGGGAATGCAAGAATAATACATGATTATTTCTCTTTATTTTCCAGTTTTTAAAATACTGAGTTGGTTTGCATCTTCCACCAAAGGTGATTAATGAGGAATTAATGTTGTTGTTTAATTATCATTTTAAACTCATCAATCCATCGCAATAATTTTTTGTTATTGAAACTCAAATTGTTATCTTTGGTAGTGGAAGTTTCTTCAACTTGGTTCCTGTGTCCTTTTGGCATGGACCCCTTCTGTCAAGATACACCAAGCTCATCTTGTACACTTCATGGTAGAGACATGGGATTATCTATTTTTCTAAAGAACTCTGGTTCCTTTCAATGAATTTTTCTAAGTCTGTGCTGTACTCTGAATCTTATATCACTTTATTTTCAGCCCTTTCTTCCTCCAGCTTAAAACCTACGATATCCCTTGTCACAGGTCCAACCTTCTCATTACTACTCAGCAAAGTCAGCCCTCTGACTTTTAAAGCATCCTTATTCAAAGATTCCCAATACACTATAAACTTCCAGTTTCTTATCTTCAATACTTACTTAATCTCCAGCCATGCTTTCTGCTTTTGGAGTAGACATGGGACTTGGGAAGGAGAAGGGGTTTTACATTTTAACTACTCCATCAACTTTCTGGAGATTACCTTCTGATTTTGTCTGTCTTAAATTTTCTGCATTTGTTTTAACTAAGTGTTGAAATTGGAACTCTTGGATCCAACCACTTGGAAATAAGTAAAAAAGTGTTCAAACTGTATGATCTTACATACTCTCATTCTGCAAACTTTCTTGTCCTACAGTGAGAAATACATTTTGCATTTAAAGTGCTTGTTAGACTCTCACTAAATTAATTTCATCACTTAGTAGAATGACCAGAAGTTTGAAAAATACCGCTGTCATTCAACTCCTTCCTCAGTATATAAAGAACTGTATCTATCTGTGAATGACCTGCTAACGAGTAGAAAACAGGTGGATTTCCTTGGTAAAAAATTGATACTGTTCTTCTTAAGGTAGACGGTGCCAACCTTCCTAAACTTATCAAATCCCATATATTAATCTTATTATCTATGAAATCAGGGGTTAATATTCCTTCTATCTCTTTTCTTTAGGAGTAAGAACCAGATTCCCTTGATGATTTCACTGTAGGATAGATATTAAATGGAACTTTCTCCTGAGGCAAAAAAAAAGGCAGTTTTGTTAATCTAATTTCCTAATTAAGTAAATCAAACTTACTTTTAAATATTAAACTGTTAGTTTTAACCCTTATCCTAAAACATTCCCTTGGGTTTATAAGACTCAGTCACCTAGAATTTATGTGTCAAATGTGTTCCTTTTCTTGAGTTTATCCGCATGACATTAAATAAATAGTTTGAACTTTTCAACTTTTCAAACAATTGTGTTGAGTTGACGTGGCTGATCCAGCCTCTGCGCCTCTCTATGCCGAGTGCCTAAAAGTGACTTTGCTTTCATTGAAAATGACTGAGTGTGGGCAGAGAAAAGGAGATTTAAAAAAAATTGAAAATAAGGAATAAACAAAGAAAATTCACTCTGTCTTCACAAAGTTATGGTACTTTTCTATTTAAGATACATACACACACACACACACACATACACATATATATTTAAATAAAATCTCCTTTTTAAATGAACTACATTCATACTGATATAATGTAAATTTTGCTTGCCAAGATACTTTCATATGGTAAATAATTCTTAAAAGCAGAAGAAAAAATTGTGTAAAAAAACTAACTGCATGCTGTTTGATGATTGATACTTGTATATTTTTAATCATCTCTATGTCTTTCTTAGGTTAAATTTCCCCCCACTCCCTCTTTTTCCCCTACTATCTCACATATGGCTCTAGGAGCTTCTCCAAGAAAGTGGTTTTGCTTTGAAGATATTATATTTCCGCTCATATAAGATTCTTCTTTTCTACTACTAGATTTAAAATCACAATAAAACCCTGATAGGATTCAACCCTTTCTCTGCCCTCTGTGTGTTTGGAAATCTCTCCAAAGTCAGCTTTAGAAAGTCAGATTTGGAGGTTTAAAGCCCAGAGATGCTTCTCTGGTGTTCTAGGACCAGGCACTTATGCAGGGAGCAGCTCATAACCAAGGCACAATCATCCAGAATGACACTTTCTGAACATGCTTGAGGAGGATATATTTTAAATTTTAGATAATTTTTATCCTTTAGTAACCATTTAACTTTCAAATGAACAAGAATAATATATAACATGTATATTATAATAGCATACATATATTATATATGCATATATATCAATAATAAATAAGATTTATCTGCCAATTTTGAACAGCAATAAGAGACTTAAAATTTCAGCTCTACAAAATAAATAAAGAGCTTGAAATTCAATCAGTCCTATTTTATGTTGAGGCAAATGTGTTATACTTGGCCTTTTTTGAGAACCATAACTTCCACTCTGGTTTACATACGAAATTGGGTGAAATCCTCTTGCAGTGGTTCCCAGCCTTTTTAACACCAGAGACCAGTTTCATGGAAGAAAGTTTTTCCATAGACAGGAGAGGAGGGGGGAAAGCACAGTAGAGTTCCACGGCGTGCCTGGGGGTTGGGGACAGTGGCTCTGAAGCATTCGTGTTCAATTTTGCCATTATAACACACCTTGTAATCAAGGTTGCAAATGATTTACTTTCAAAAAATATATAATTAGAACAGATTTTCACTTTCTTAGATTCTGATAAAATTTTCTTAAGTGCCAAAAAGAGAGGTGAATTTGTCAAGCATACTGAAATTTGCACATTATTTGTGGTTTCTTTGTTGTCACAGCCTTTGGTGCATGGTATTTACCAGCGTACCATTATTAGTTATTTACATGCTTGTGAAATTGTTATTATAAAGTTCAGTTCCCTACTCCACTTATGCACTGCCCCCTCCCCCCACATTTCAGTCACACTATTTTAGTTCTACAATATTTGGGGGCTAGAGAAAATTCAGGGAATGTGCATGAATATGTACTGGACATGCCAGTATTATATGTCACATTCATACATTCATCATTGTGTGAAGAAAAACTGATTCTAGAGGTGGAGGCCCTTTAGGACAAATAGGACAGTAAACAGCACAGACATGAAGATTTTCCCACACACACATGAGTTATGTTGAAAGGTATGGCTTTCCCTCATTGTTTTTCTCACAAAGCTCATGCTTCATCTTTTCTTGCTACAGAGTTAATTTGAAATCTATTCTACTCTCTCAGACTTATAAAAAAATGTAATTTTAAAAATGTTGTTCAAGAAGGTGGTTTTTATTTTTAATAGCCTATATACTATATACTTGTAAATTAGTTGTTTTAAGATACAGCATTCAAATTAGAAACCTACTATAATTTCTTATCATTTCCTAGTATATGGCAAGGCCCTTTAAAACATTTTTATGTGTAGTCGGCCCTACAAATATTTACTTTTTTTTTTCAACTTTAGGAAACTAGTTGAAAATTGTAGAATTAGACTTTGGAGCTATGTAGTGTATTTTGGGGCTATTACAAATCTATCTAAATCTACAACCTGCTAGGAAAAATCAGATCCTTCCAGCTTGGGATTGTAATGTATGATTTGTGTGGACTCAAGTATGTTTCACAGATGCATTTAGTATTTTCTGAACTGAGCCTCTGTTCTGTGGCAGGCAGGTTTCTAACTGTGTGTGTTCAGTCCACTGATTGACTGACTGAGAGCCAAATTATTCTCACTAACACATATTCAATTCCCAGCTACTACAGAAAAGATGGACTCCAGGGCCAAAATTGGACCCTCACTAACAAAGCTTGCTTTCTGCCAGTAGTAATACTTACACAGTGAATGAAAATTCAGTGACCTATATTCTTCCATTTAAATCCTTAAAATTTTAAATTAAAACTTTGTCAACAGTAATTCTAACCATACTGAGGCAAAAAGAGCGTTCCCTGCAATCTGGCAGCACTAAATATAATTCATAACTATCAAAAATCCGTTTTCTCTGCATAACTTTTAAGAACGCTCCTGATGTCTTGAAAATTCCATGCAATTTTCTTTAAAAGTTGGTTTGGAATGCCACTGTGCATCTTGAAGCCCACATACAGTGAGTTAAATTACAGCAATAGCATATTTCTCAAGCACCATATAGTTGCAAATCCTTTATCCTGAAGTACATAGTAAAGGATTTTCTCCTTCAACAGTGAAGAAAGTTGAACTTTGGGGTTGTTTCAATTTAACACATGATGTGCTGCACTCTTAAAGCTGTGTTTTGCCTTTCCTACTTTTTCTTCTTTATTCATCCCTGCTTCCCGTAAAAGGAGTTAAGTATATGATACTGATTATAAAACTGGATCCGCATTATCACAGTTTTCAAAGCATCATTTCCCTGCACTGGCTTATGTAAGTACTTCTTTTTCAGTGGGTTAATCTAAATGCGGAATAGAAGGCTATTTATCCTCATTGCCATTTCTATCACTTCATCATAACCACTGCTGGTCTTCCCTGACTCAGTAAATGGCATCACTGTTCACCTTGTTACTTGTCCAAAACTTTGATCTCCCCAATGCCTCCCTTTTCTTCATGCTTCTCATCGCATCCATTAACGAGCCAGGTCAACTGCATCCTCAAAATATATTTCAAATAGAGCCATATCCACTGATAACTGTACTAGCCGCTTAACTGTATTCCCTGTTTGTCTTCTTCCTACCTTACAGTCTATTTGTCACAGAACAGCTAAAATGAAATTTCTAATGCTTTTTTTTTTGGAGACATGGTCTCTAAAAAATAGTGCTATGCACTATTCCACTGTAGGAATTTTTAAATCAGCTTTAGATTTGACCTTAAATTTTCAAATGATTCTATATTTATTCGAATATGGTATCATTGTCCATACCATATTTCTTGTCTCCCCTGCCCAACACATCTTTTTTAAAGAAATAGACATTAAGGCATCATACTCGTAAAACTGAAACAGAGGAGGCACACATATGACAGGAGGGCACTGCTTTCTCTGAACCCTTCTGCTCAAACCTCTGGGCCAAGCTAGACCAGCTGGTCCTGGCCTCACCTGGGACTCTGATACCTTACACTGTCCAGGCGTTGCCAAGGTCACAAATACCTTTAGATGTTGTTGGGTTTGTTTGTTTGTTTTGTATGAAGGAGAAAAAGCATGCTAATACCAGCCAACAAAATCATTGAGAATATCGATTGTGCCTTATCAGTTCCAAATGAAAGAAAAAGTCATTGAAAATTTGCCACTCCAGCCATTTGCTTTGCCACTGTTGGGAACACTGCCAGAGTGGCACCTAGTCTCCCCTAACCAGCATAGAGTTTTCTTGGAAAAAAAGTTGTCAGCTTTGCAAACATCTTTTAAAGCAAGTATTTCTATGATTTAATCTCTTGGGGCTGGGGGATGAGGTGTCAGGATGGATACTTCCCAGCAAATACAAATATTAACGGGAAAATATTACCAGATTGTGTTATGTAATGTACTACAAATCCTATCTGGAAGTATTTCCCACTAGTTTGATTATTGGTTCTGAGATTATGAAGGACAGAAACTTCAGTGGCATCCTCTAGGATTGGGCTAAAAGATTTTCAAGCTTTAGAGCTATAGGAGCTATGAGAAAATGTTGATTCCTCTAAAGCACCAGTTTTTATATAGGAGGAAACCGAGGCCCAGTTTCCCCCAGCTCCAGAACCAGAACCAACTTGTCCTCTTTCTCCACTGAGGGGCTTTTCCTCCTACAGCTTAACTGTGGTGCCTCGTTCCTCCCACCACCCTACCCACAGGCCCCCTTCTTTGTGAGATCAACCAGGCTTACCTTGACTCAGTAGAATTGCAAAGGGAGTAGAAAATATGTTTATTGTGCAAGTAAATCATGATATGTGATAATAGAATATTATTTTATTTCTGTAATGTAATGATCTTAGAAATGTTCTCTATTAACTTCTTGCAAAAGTTTTTTTAGAAATAATATATAATTTCTTACCTAATTGTTTAGGATAAGTAGGATAACATTATTTTTCAGTTTATTCAAAAATGGGGAAATTGTGTTCATTAAGTGAAATATGTGACGCTTTCATGCACAAAATATTTTTAAAATATCAGATCATATATTAGTTTTACCATGTTCTTGAATAATATTTAACTAGTCACATAATATTGGGAATTAAAATGAGGTTTTTGTGGATTTTTCTTTTTTTTAGTATTTTGAAGATAGTCCACTGTTTTCTGGCTTGCATTGTGTTGAGAGAGCTGCCAATTATTATTCCTTTGTTAGTAATTTTCTTTTTTCTTTGACTGCTGGTAATATCTTCTTTTTATTTTTAGTGTTCTATAGTTTTTCTGTGATATTTCTTCTTATGTATTTCTTTTTACTTATCATTCTTAGAATCTATAGAGCTTCCTAAACCTGAGGATTCAATTCTTTAATCAGTTTGGGGAAAATTTCAGTCATTATATTCTCAAACATTGCCTTTTCCCCATTACCTCTATTCTTCTGAACATTTAGACATATATTAGACCCTCTCATGCTATATTTCTTATTAATCTCTCCTTTATATTATCCATCCCTGTACTATAATGGATGCTATCTTCAAATGTACCTTCTAATTTACTAATTTTTTCTTCAGCCCTGTGCAATTTGATCTATAACTTATCTGCTGCATTTTTAGTTTCAGTGATCATCTTTGTAATTTCTAAAAATTTTGATTCTTATTCGTAAATCGGCTTTGTCTTTTTTCTAGTACCTTATTTGCTTGTACTGTGTTTCCCCGAAAGTAAGACCTACCCATAAAATAAGCCCTAGCAGGATTTCTAAGCATTTGCTCAATACAAGCCCTACCCAAAAATGAGACTTAGTGATGGGCGTGGCTACGCAGCATATCTGCACAACCCATGCATTTCATGGTGGAGTGGTAAAGAAGACGAGCAGCCCTTCTCATCTGCCCCATCCTGACAGCTACTATCCCAGAGGTGACCAGAAAGGTGCCGGCAGCCCCACCAACAAGGTCGGCTCCCCCTGTCAGGTCCTGGATATCCTGTGCGTGCTGCAAGCTGAGGCTTTGAGGGGAAAATAACACATCCCCTGAAAATAAGCCCTAGGGTGTCTTCTTGAGGAAAAATAAATATAAGACCCTGTCTTATTTTCGGGGAAACACGGTATTTCTAATTCCCTTTTTATTTTATAGTTTGAATATACTTTTATTAAATTTATGTCTGATACTCTAAAATCTTGAAGTCCTTTGGGGTTTTGTTCTTTTTACTGCCTGTCATGCATAGTGACTCATGTTTTTATTTTGTTTTATTTTTAATTGCGAGTTCCTATTTGGGCTTTATCTGTGAGAACCCAGTGGGACCTGGATTAATGGCTGTGCCTTAAAATATCTGTGTTTGCTCCACCAGGAACTCTGGGGCACTACCAGTTTGGACATACTCTCAGTTTATTTCTTGGGTCAGGGTTTCTAAGAGCAGAAAAGAAGAGTAATTCGCACACCAAATTTATGTGCAGGTTGGCCCTGTGACTTTAATTCTCAAAGGAGACATTTTTTCCCCTTCTATCTTGCATGGCCATTAAACTCAGGCTACAAATATTGGCAAGTCTCCTCAAAGTAGCTGTGGCATTCATACGTAATTTTGGGGTCCTTAATTTTTTTCATTTACTTCTTTTTTTTTAAGCAACTTTACTCATATATTATTAAGCTGATACATTTTAAGTGTACAATTCAGTTATTTTTAGTGAATTTACAGAGTTGTGCAGCCATCACTACAATTCGGTTTTAGAATGTTACTATCACTCCAGTAACATCCTCTTGTCTATTTACAGTTAATTCCGGTTCCTACACTCAGCCCCAGGCAGCCAGTAAACACTTCCTGTCTATATAGACTTGTCTTTGCTGAACATTTCATATAAATGGAATCATATAAGATATAATCTTCTACATTTGCCTTCTTTCTCTTAGCATAATGGTTTTGAGATTCATGTGTGTTATGGCATGTGCCAGTATTTCATCACTTTTTATTGCTGAATAGTATTGCATTGTATAGATAGACAGCATTTTGTTCATCCACTCACCAGTTGATGGACGTTTGGGTTATTTCTATTTTTTCACTATTAGGAATAATGCTGCTATGAACATTCTCATGCAAATCTTTATATGGACTTAAATGTCATTTATCTTGAGTAAATACTTAGGAAAGAAATTACTGGGTTGCATCATAAATTTTCATTTACCTTCTTGTAAAATAAGCTGTGTATTATAAAGTATGCTTATTATATTTTATATAGCATTTCTACCTATGTTGTATTATAGAAGAATTTTCATCATAAGTCTGGAGCAAAACAATTTGTGAAAGAGAAGTGTTTTTTTGTTTTGTTTTGTTTTTACCTGTAAGGGAAATTTATAAGTTGAAATTTGTGTCATGTGAAAATATTCACTTGCAAGGTAGTGATCAGATTTGTGTATTTCTTTTGTTTTTTAGTTATCAGAATCATCAAGGGCCTTTAATAGCACAAGAGAAAGAAAACCAATAGGATGTTGAAAGTATTAGCCAAGGAATTTTGTTTTAATTCTAGGACACAGGAAACTAATCTTAAAAACTAATTTCTTTTCAGTACTTTCAGCCAAACAGCTTGAAAGAAATGTATAAATTTACTCAAATATTCAAATCCAGACTATTCAAATTCTACTTTTGTTATTATAATGAGAATTACCTTTAAAATTTTGTAATGATAAAGTCATTTAATTCAGAATTAATTCCATTTTGGTAACTGGGTTTTGTCTTCTTATGCTTTCATTAAAAACATAAAAACATCTACACATACTATACTTATTTCTCTGTTTTGATGTTTTCTTTTCCCTAAATTGTATCATAACTAGTAAATAGTTACCATTGTTATATATTAATAAATACTGCAAAATTAGCAAAGTCTACTACCACATGTGAAGAAATTTTTTTCTTCCTTCTACCCTTAGGTTATTTATTGCTTTGAGGTCCACATTCTAACATTATTAGTTACTTTGAGGTAGTATATTTTCAGGTCAGTTTAATGAATATGTGCACAGCTATTTCATAATTTCATGTGTCCGTGGTAAATTAAAATGAACACAGGTGTGGTTAAATGATTACCCATTAACCATGATCACTTATGATTGAAGGGTTTATGTTGCATTCTACTTCACTAGCCAAATGCATTGAAATAATTTATTGTGGTATGTTTCTCCTTTTCTTTTCAACAAAATCATTTTTGCAAGATCTTTTTAAATGGATGTTGTTTTCATTCATGGAAAATTTTAAGAACAGAAGGTTGATTTAAATGCTTTTAACCAATCACTTAACATTAATGCACTGAGTCTTTGTGGAGATGCTGAAAGCAATTTAAGGGTCTGGTATATGATACTCTCTAGTGAAATTTTATTGTCTTGAGATTCTGGCATATCTATCTTAATAGAAAGTTGAATATAGAGTTTTTATTCAGTGTATGGATTACATTAGTGTAGGATGTTATGAAATTTATTTTTCTATCAAGTATATATATAAAATTTTAGCAGTAATCAGATATCCATTGTCATGTATAAAATGTTATTATTGCTTCTGAGTGTGCCATCTAAAGAAAAGACTTGATTTTCCTTGGTAGAGTCTCTTAGACACAAACAAACACAACACAGAAAAGGTGGTTAAAGTACGGATGTAAATAGAAGTCTGTCTTTTTAGTGCTGCTGCAAGGAACCTGTCCTTATCTTCTCCCTGCATACTTCTCATTACCAAGTGTAAGCACTTCTTTCTGTTTCCACACTAGCCTGGTGAAGTCTCAGCAGTAAGTGTGTAAGAAGCTTCTGGTTAGACCAGAAGTCAGCTTATCCTCAGAGTTGCCAGCATAATGTTATTATTGTTATTATTATTCGCATATGCATACACACAATAATAATAAAGCAACTTTCATTTATAGAGCACACCAGATACTTAGAGTAAATCTGGAAGGGAGGAAGCATTATCCACATGCATGTTACAGATAAGAAAACTGAGACCCAGGAAAGTTAAGTAACTTGCCCAAGGTTATACAGCTAGAACTAAAACTCATTCACATAACTTCTATTCCCAGGCTCTCCTGACTTTTTGGTTTGTGAAGATTTCCTGGTGTCTGCTTTTCATTATCTCCTTTCTACTTGTTCGTAATTGGTATGCCAATTTGTTTCTTTGCCTTGACTATGATAATGTGAATCTGTCTCCACTTCAGACTGTTGAATAGTTCATGCTTAAGCACCAAAGAGAATGCATATTCACTTATCCATTCATTCAGTCAATCAAACAACAAGTGTTTAATGAGCATCGATTATGTGTAAAGTCCTCTAGAAGATATTTTAGGGAGCATGAAGACCTGCCTCCTTTTGCTTATATACTCTTTGAGAGCAAGGTCTGAGTTGTGTTTGTGTGTATGTGTATGTGTACATTTGTTATTTAGAGATATGAGAATGTGGGGGGAAATTGCAAGAAGCAGCTAAAAAAGTTGAAGGTGGTTGACCTGGGGGGATTTGGTTTGAGAATGAAAATGCTGGTTGTAGTAGTTGACATTAAAATGTGTGTGTGTATATATATGTATATATATATACATACACACACACATACACATATACCTGTGTGTGTATAATTCTGATAAAAGTAAAAACAAAACAAAAAAACATTTTTTTTAAAAAAAGCATTCTAAGCTGTGGAACAGTAAGAATGTAGGGCATAGTAAAAGGAAAATGCTAGATGTCTCAGAAACACAAGAGTCTTGCATGTGACTAGTGCCTAAAATGGGGGAAATGCATAATTTCTTCAATCAGCAAATATTTGTTGAAGACCTAGTACATGTCTATCCCTTTACTAGATACCTTTACTAGGCACTATGTGCCTTTACTAGACACATAAAGGTTATATGTTCTTATCTTTATTTTACTCTCAAACTGATCTTGAGTGGATGGTAGACCTGTGCAATATAATATGACGAGTGGGATATATTGATGATATCCACCTGCCAGATGCCTGGAAAGTATAGAAAAGTTTATCTCAAGTCACCTGGAGGTGTCACTGAAGGCAGGGAGAGATGACCAGTAAACATGGAAGGAGACACGGGTAGCAGAGCTATGAGCAAGCTTGCCCTGATTGGAAAGGGCAGGGCATTCATCTGCAGTATTTAGAGTATATGTTGGAGAATTATCTGAGATGAGGTAGTTTGAAATGAGATGTTGGCAGGCTTTACCTCTAAAGAGTTTAGACTTCATGCTATAAACGTTAGGAGTTATGGAGGTGTTTATGGAGGAAAGTGACAAGTCAAATTTATCTTTCAAAGTCACAGAACTCTAGCAGTGGTTCGGAGGATAGATTGCACTGAGAATAGACAAGTAAAGAAACCAAAAATAGATATTAGAGTAGTTTAGGGAAAAGATGGCAAATCTCAGGTTTCTAAGGTTTTTGCTTTTGCCTTTCTGACCTGCAATATATTATATCTATATTGAACACTGGTATTCTATAGTAACACCTTATCAGTGTCACTGTGTATACTTAGATTCATATTTGTGTGTTAGAATCTATATTTAGAAAATATGTATATTTAGAATTAAGTTGTTTAAATTTTATCTCTGTAGATCATAATTTTAAAGGACAAAAATGTTTCAGGTAGAACCATAACATGCTAAATACCTACTCTTTAATATCTGTGACTCAAAACCAGTTTGCAAATGGAATTTCTAGTGAAGTTCAATCCTTTTGTTTGAGTTGAAGAAAATAATTGTTATTGTATT
Organism: Microcebus murinus; assembly: GCF_040939455.1. Taxonomy (NCBI): domain Eukaryota; kingdom Metazoa; phylum Chordata; class Mammalia; order Primates; family Cheirogaleidae; genus Microcebus; species Microcebus murinus. The sequence continues at coordinate 80,932,136 of NC_134114.1, read as the reverse complement.
ATCACTTGCCTGAAATATATTTGATTCTTATTGTAGGCTAGCACTGTCTAATAGAAATTTAATGTAAGCCACAAATGCAAGCTACATATGTAATTTAAAATTTTCTATTATCCACATTGAAAAAAAGTGAAAAGGAACTAGTGAAATTCATTTTAATAATATAATTTATCAAAATATTATATTAAAATAATAGATTTTATTTAACACAATATTATCAAAATATAATTTCAGCATGTAATCAATTAAAAATACTAATGAAATGTTTTACTTTTTTACGCTGTCTTTAAAATCTGGGGTATATTTTACATTTACAGTATATCTAAATTCAGGTTATCCATGTTTCAACAGCTATGTGTGGCTACTGGCCTAGTGTATTGGATAGTATAGCTCTATGTTAACCATCGTTAGTGTAAAACTCCATTTCAGGATTTGCTCTAAATTTAGTGAACTATGAGAAAATGGATGTCAGTGTGAACTTTCTGTTTCTTTCTCTGTGGCAAATATACAACCAGTCACTGAACATGGATTTTATTTATTTTATTGCCTTGGTGACTCAGAGTATTAATTCATCCATCTAGTTAGTAAACTTTATCTCCTACTTCATCCTTCTGAGGCTTTTTCTTTCTTTTTATAATTGCATCCTTTTGTTCTCAGCTACAGTATCATTTATAAATAAAGCAGACTGTTCATCTGACATCTTAGAATACAGACAGGAAAAAAAATCAGACAGAAACAAAAAGGAAACAATCTCCTTCATAACTGGTTGCCCTCTTATAATGAAACCTGTATTATTTTATATGATAATGAATTCTTGAAACTGTTTTCAAGATGCCATCTCCTTAATACTCTTGGTTAGTGAATAGCAAGAGACACTGTTCCCTCATTAAGATGCCTGGAGAGGTCATGGACACCCATCTGGAGTAGATCCACTGTGGAGGGCGTACGTCTGATTTGTGTATTTTGCTTTGTGATGAACCCCTGTAAATGATAAAGTGTCACAAGAATATCAAAGTTTAATGTTTCAATATGGCATATAAGTTGGGGGGGCAGAAAGGCTAGCTCTGAGTATTTCTTTTAGTAATTTACCATACATTGGGTCCATTAGTCTTCATAATTATCTACCTTCAAGATCTGTATTATTAGTATTGTACTGAAAAATAAATATGCCCAGAGTATTTGCCTCTGTTGCCTAAGGAAACAAAGTAAATGGTAGAAATGGGATTTAAACCCAGGTCTCTCTGACCCTAAATCGGGTACCCTTTCCAATAGAGTATGCTGCCTTCTTAGATATAATCTTTCATCCTTCAACACTCTATGCTGTGAATTTTCACTGGGGCGTGGCGCAAAGGAAGCAGGAGACGGTTTCTAGTCCCAGCCCTAACACCGGGTATAAGAACATGTGCAAATTCCTCATCTTCCCTCTAATATTTTATATCTACATCTGTTACAGTGTGCTGGGAGTAGCAAAGTTAAAAATGTAACCCGTTTTCCAGGAAAAGTACCATGATAAAATCACATTCTCTCTGTCCTCCAAACTTAGCATCTGCCTAAAGGTGAAGGCTTTAATGCTTTGGAGTCAAGAAAGCTCAAGTTCAGAACCCAATCCTGCTTCTTAATATCTGTGTGCAGACAGGCAATTTATTTAGTTTCTCTGAATCTCAGTTTCTTCATCTGTTAATTGAACTGTTGTAAAGAGTCAATGAGAAAATATAGTAGATACAACTATCCTTTCTTTACTCTTCCAATCATAAAAAAATGAGAGTTTAACTCATGAAACATTTCTTTTAATTATTATTATCTTTGGTGCACAGAAACACACATATACATACTCATATGTATATGAGTATACATATACATACTCACACATATACATACTCATATATTTCATGTAACATTTAAGTTCTAATTGTTATTTATACACATCTAGGTATTTACTTCTTTTTTATTTTATTTTTTTACATTTTTTTTCAAGATAATATGAAAGTACGAACATTTTGGTTGCATTTTACATCTTTGCTTCTCCCTAGCAAGGGTTAGAGGTATGCCCCTGCACTCCATAACATTCACCACATCCCTCAGATATGGGTCTTCCCACCCAAATCTCTGGTGAACACCACTACTATTTGAGTACCATAGTGTTAATCAGTCAGTACCAATTTGATCGCGGGAGCCCATTTTTCTGATCTTGTGTCATCTCACTTTGGATAATGGATTTAAGCTCAATCCAGGATAATATAAGCGGTGCTAGCTCACTGTCATTTCTTATAATTGGGTAATATTCCATTGTAAATATGTACCAAATTTTAATAATCCACTCATGAATTGATGGGCACTTGGGTTGTTTCCACATCCTTGCAATAGTGAATTGTGCTGCCATAAACATTCAGGTGCAGATGTCTTTATAACAGAATGTCTTATGCTCTTTTGAGTAGATGCCTAATAATGTTATTGCTGGATGGAAAGGTATTTCTATTTTTAGTTCTTTGAGGTATCTCCAAATTCTTTTCTACAAAGGTTGCACTAATTTGCAGTCCCACCAGCAGTGTAAGGGTGTTCCTTCCTCTTCACATCCTCACCAGCATTTGTTGTTTTGGGATTTCTTGATACAGGCCAATGTCACTGGGTTTAGGTGATATCTCATTGTGGTTTTGATTTGCATTTCTCTAATGATTAGAAATGTTGAGCATTTTCTTAATGTCACGGAAATTTAGAGAAGGAAAGAGAAAATTAAGAGCTGAAGTGTGATCAGGAAAGATTTCATAGAGAATGAAGATTTCAGGCAGGTGGAGAAGGAAGAAAGGATTTGGATAGGAAAACTTGGAAATGCAGAGAGTGGTATTATATGAACAGAGGTGAAAATCAGGCATGGCATATATGAGAAAATTTGACATCTATCATGATTTATAAACATTTGGGTGTGGACCAAGTTGTTGAGTTTTTGGTCATAAGCTAACCATAAAATTAAGTAGCTTCTTCTGCCTGAACATCTAAGTGTAGCTAAAAGAATAAATCTGTTATAATGGGATGCCTCTTACAGACTCAGCTACTGGACTGTCTTTCATCAACCATAGATTCCGGGTTTTTGGCTCCTTGTCTTTTTTCCATCTCTATATTTTTTTCATTTTTCATGTTCCATGTCCTGAACTTTCACCTTCTTTTAGAATGGCAGTTTTGTGCCTTTTATTAGGTTTCACAGAACTAATTTAAATGCTTATTGATTTAATACTATTTATTTAATTTATTTAATGTTATTTATTTTTATTTGATATTATTAAATTAGGCTTTCAGTAAGACCCAGACTACTTGAAATTCTTAGTATACATGTCATATCATTTTTCAAAAATAAGTGTTTTAAAGATTTTGAATAATTTATAAAAGCCTTCAGAAATTTGAGTTCATTAGGCTTTTGGTTACATTAATACACATACATACACACAAACTCTTATGGGACATTTAATTTTTTTTTTCCTTAAAGGTAAGAGAAATTTTGTCCTCTCCAAAATAAAGTCTTCTGCAACTGATGAAGAATATATCCCTGCTTTTTGGTTCTTTTTGTTCACCTGATAGAGATGGTTTAAATACCCTATAGGAAAGAGTTCAGTTAGCCATACTTGACTCTTAACGGAGGCTAAAGCGTATGCAAGATTATTTCAAGTCTTCAAAAGAACATGTACTTTAAATAAATCAGGTTAAGTAGGAAATAATTGGCCTTGTACAGCATTAAAATTAGAACATGCCCTTCTATATTTTATATGTATTTATGAGTATGAAAATATTTTACTTATAAAAATTCAGAAATAGCAGAATGCTGTAGGATATAAGTGTTAAAATGCTCTAATACCATTTTAATTCTTTTTTTGCTTTTCAAAGAACATTTTATTGAAGTATAACATAAAAATAGAAAAAAATATGTATATATCATAAGTACACAGCTCAGTAAATCTTCACAAACTGAATAGACTCTATAACCAGCATCCAGAGTCAAGAAACAACATTTTCAGTACGCCCCAGTACCCCACCCCTGAGACCCTTTCCAGTCATTACCCTCCCAAGGATAACCAGTATCATTACTTCTAACAGCAAAGATTAATATTGCCTCCTTCTCTGCTTAACCAACAATTTTCTTTAAGCATATGTAACATTATAGAAGTATCTATACAGTATGCAGATTGCCCTTTATGTTTAAGTTTTAAAATACATAGTTTTAACACTTTCTTCAGCCTGAAGATAAATTGTTCATTAATTAAATACCTATGGCCTCAAAAAGAGGGAGGGAGGCTGATACACACACACACACACACACACACACACACACACACACACACACACACAAAGATTTTGCCCTACCACGAATTCCTCTGATTTAAAGCAATACAACAGTAAGAAAACACATTATCAATGATGGAGAAAAACATATTATTTCATTGATTTTCTTTTTAACATTTGAGTCATTGGGCATCTGAATGGAGAATTTTATCTTTAAAAACAATTTTTGTGATGCCATGTCACTAATCTTTAATGGAAATAATTTAGAAACTTCCTAGAATAGTTAGAGGAAACAATCTGGCTTTATGAATCAATGTATATTCTGTCTTTCCCAAGCCTACTTGGTTAATGAGACACTATTTTTAAATTATTTTCAAATTAGCGATAATGATAATTTTAGTATGATTTTAACATAATTTTGAAAAATCTCTACTAGCTACTTCTTCTTTTTTTAACCTTTATACCACAGCCCTGACTGGGACACTATGAGGGGGACATGTATTTTTTTAGAAAAGGAGGTTAGTCTGAAATCAGCTTGATCTGGTAGGATGGGCTCTATTCTAAATTGGTTGGCTGTGTCATCATCAGATATAAATTTTGGTTTGCCACAGTACTTTGTTTTAGCATTGCTAGGACTTAATTATTTGAGATAGCACCATAATATCATGAGGTGTGATTTGACAAGAAAATTCCTGAAGAATGATTGCCAAACATAGTGCCCTTTTTAAAAATGTAAATATTATATTTAAAGAAGGCATTACATGTAAAAATGGAAAACTTAAAGAAAAAAATTATGTTAGATTAAATATTTTGAGGAAAATATAAGAAATGTTCCTATTTATGCAGGCCATAGCTTTTAAATACATGAAAAAGTAACTGCCTAGACTATTTGTTGCTTACTCACCTGAATGTAAAAGTAGAAGCTGCACTGACATTGAACTTTCCTCTAATACATCAGAAGTGTCAGAAAAACTACATGTATTTAGTAGCTTTTCTTAAAACATATTTGCAAATGGAAGTTTAATAAATTCCTGTATCTCTAATTTCTTACCTGATGATCTCTTTAATAGAGTCAGAAATTACACATCAGAAATACACATGGATGAAGAATAATCGCTCGTCATCTTACCATGCCAGTATAAAAGAATCTTTTTTTTCCCCAGCAGGCTTATAAAAGCATTGACTTTAATGCAAAAAAAAAAAAAATTCTAAGAATAAGAAAAATACAAGAGATGTGCCTTAAAAAAGAAAAACAAAAATGTAATGGCTTGGTGAACCACCCCCACAAATGTTATGACATGTTGTTTGGTGCTTACTATAAAACAATCTAGTCAGTGTGCCCATATGCTGGGGGTAGTAGAAGTAGTGCTGTATATGAAACGAGTTTGGCTATGGGTTGGGTGTTGTAGCCAGGTGATAGATACATGGAAGTTATAATACTATTTTTCTACTTTTGTGTATGTTTGATATTTTTCATGATAAAAAGTTTTAAAATGTGTGCCCCAAAGCACACTTAGAACTGACATAAATAATTCTTCCTGTTTCAGTGGCACAAGCAGCATCAGTTACCTTTTTTTATCATGTAGAAGGACAAAGGGGAAAATCTGCTTAGCAGCAGCAGTGTCTTTAACATTAAATAAATAATGACAGAAATCAGAGGAGTCATAGCCTTGTTTATATGCCTTTCTCAAGGCCTACAGTTTTCCGATTCTGGTTGCAGTATCCAGAAAAAAATATTCTGATATGTCAAATTAGAAAATTTTGCTTTGTTCTATATTTAATATTATACTTTTCATCTTAGTGCAGGGTATTTTGTTAATGTTATGCTATATTTCCATAAAAGAAAATTTGTTCCAGCCTACTTTGACTAAATCTATTGACCATTAGACTGTATAGAGCAGCAATTTGTACCTGGTTCTTGTTTATCCTAAGGAAAGTCCCAACATTAGACGGCCATCTACTTTTACCCCAATTTTATATCTTTAAAAGTCATTATGTATGTATATATATTTATGTGTGTGTATGTCATATGTGTCTGTATGTGTATATGTATAATTTTCAAGTCAGTAATTTTAGATGCAAACAGGCAGAAGTCATATTTTATTCATCTCCCTTCATTTGAAAGAAATTCTGATTTAAGCAATTAGTTTGTATTTCATTAAATACTGTGATTAAATCTCTCTACCTTGAGCAATGGAACGATATGTTTAGATATGTTAAAGTGTGTTTTATATAGAGTACCTCTGAAAATAAATTATGTTGACTTCTCATTTTCCAAGCTGATGGAAGGATATTATAAAACAGCACATAAACCATGCAGGATTGTTTTTCTCCCAGAATATGCAGTATCTAAATACCAAAGATAGAAAGAGATAAAATAGTAAGAGAAACTTAAATCTGAAAGAGAGGGTCATTTCTTCCTTCCTGACACTTCAAAACCAATGTCAGCTCTAAATATACTATAAGGGAAACAGTGTCAATTGAGAAAGGGAATTGAATGAAAGAGTGGAGAAATTCTCTCTAGGAGCATGGTACAAACTCTTTTAATTATACGGGACTAAGGAACAGAGACTCACTCAGGCCACCTTTCCTTGCCCAAAAGAAGAGGATTTATAAGGAAACAAGTAAGTTGGGTGTGAAACTGAAGAGCCATGGGGAACGTAGTCAGTTTTCTGTATATGTGGCCCCAGGCTTGCAAGCTTCCTCTCTTAAGGGTGCTCCTACCATCAGTATCTGCTTAGTTTCCCCCAAACCTCTCAGACTCCTCAGTATAAAGGGAGCTAGTCCTCCTATCCCATGGCCATTGAAAGCTTCCATCCTTTCATTGTCCATCTTTAGGACTGTCCATAGCCTTCCATCTCTCTGGAGATACAACCACAATGATCTAACTAGGTCATTTTGACATCACCCCTGCTTGTTTCCTTTTTGATGGTGCCACATACCAGTATTAGTTCAGAGCTTCTCTGTGTTTATGTCTCTAATTAGGCCTTCAGATAAAAACAGAGGATTATTTCCTGTGGGCCTCAGACTTGGTCCTGGTCATCAATTCTGAGAGTTGATGTTTGTTATGAGAACAAAATTAGATCATTATTAAGGTGATACTTCACCTCAGGAATCCTCATACAAATCCTAGCAGTGCCTAACAAAATACATGCACAAGGTACCATGAGATAGGTTCTCTGGGGGCAGGTATCTTGTCTTTCATGTTTATATTTGCATCTCTGTTGTTTATCAATTTGCCAAGCAATACTGAAATTATTTCATATATTAAATAATTATTGGCTGGGTGCAGTGACTCACGCCTGTAATCCTAGCATTCTGGGAGGCCAAGGCGGGCGGATCATTTGAGCTCAGGAGTTTGAGATCAGCCTGAGCAAGAGCGAGACCCCATCTCTACTAAAAATAGAAAGAAGTTAATTGGCCAACTAAAAATATATAGAAAAAATTAGCCGAGTATGGTACGCATGCCTGTAGTCCTAGCTACTCAGGAGGCTGAGGCAGGAGGATCGCTTGAACCCAGGAGTTTGAGGTTGCTGTGAGGTAGGCTGACGCCACAGCACTCTAGCTTGGGCAACAAGAGTGAGACTCTGCCTCCAAAAAAAAAAATTATTATTAATAATAATAACTAATATTTATTGAGCACTTGCTATGTGCCAGTCCTATTTTAAGGGTTTCACATTTATTAATTTAGTACATTCTTACCCCAACTCTGCCAGGAGTTATTATTGTCATTATTATTCTCATTTTGTAGATGAAGAAACTAAGGCATAGATATATATGTTAAATATTCTGCCCAAAGTTATGCAGTTTTTAAGTGATGGAGCCAGAATTCAAATCTACAACTCCAGAGCTTGCTCCCACAATTATTATTCACCAAATAATTAATTTTTAATGAATAAATGATGAACATCTTTTGCCCCAAATCTAATGCAGAACTTTATTTAAAAAAAAATACATGGAAAAAATATATATGGAGTACTCCTTTGTCTTGGCTTAAGGACCATTTGGCGTTTTGCCTCCGAATACCAACTGTAGAATTAATAACTCTATTGAAATGAAAAGCCATACTGATCTATACCATCCCAGACCTTTTCTTACTAGAGCAATAGCTCCGGTTTCTCCTTGCCCACACTGAAGGAAAAGGGATAGTACGGAGGCTTAGTGGAGCTGCATTACTACTCTTTTCTCTTAAGATAATGCCAGAAGAAAGCAACCATCATAGCAAATAAAGAAAAGCTCTTACCTCTTTTGAAACTTTCATCCCTAGAACATCCTGGAATTTAGTTTCATATCTATACTCTTCCTCCTTGGAGAGAAATGAGAAGAGGAAGAGCAGAAAAGAACTTGAAAGCTTTCTTCTGGGGCCCAGTGGTGGTATTCCTTTCTGAGTAGAAACCCATGAACAGTTCCAATAGGGGAAACCTGGTGGGGAAATTAACCAATTTCATATTCCTCTTAATCCAGGAAGTCACAGTATATCTCTATTATTTATCTAGAAACATTACAAACTCCAAATATATACTTATTTCGATGTTCTTATGAAAATACTCCTAAGGGGAATGTAAATTAGTACAGCAACTGTGGAAAACAATATGGAGGTTCCTCAAAAAACTCAAAATAAAACTACCATATGATCCAGTAATCCCACTGCTGGGTATATATCTAAAAGAAAGGATATTAGTCTATCGAAGAGATACCTGCACTCCCAGGTTTATTGCAGCACTATTCACAAATAACAAAGATAAAAGGTCAACCTACATGTTCATCAGCAAGATGAATGGATAAAGAAAATGTGATATATATACATATAAATACATACACACACACACACACACACACACAATGTAATATTATTCAACCACATAAAAGCATGGGGTTCTGTCACTTGCAGCAACATGGATGAAGTTGGAGAACATTACGCTAAGTGAAATAACCTAGTCACAAAAAAGACAAGTATCAATAGCATGTTCTCACTCATATATGGGAGCTAAAAAAATTGATCGCATGGATGTAAGAGTAGAATGTTGGTAGCCACAGGCTTAGAAGGGAATGGGGAAGGAAGGAATGAAGGGAGATTGGTTAATGGGTACAAAAATACAGTTGGACAGAGGGAATATGTTTTAGTGTTTGATAGCATAGTAGGCTGACTATAATTAACAAGAATTTATTATATATTTCAAAATAGCTAAAAGAGAAGATTGGGAATGTTCCGAACACAAAGAAATGATAAATATTTGAAGTGATGGACATCCCAATTACCATAATTTGCTCATTACCCTTTGGATGTATGTATCGAAATATCACATGTGCCTTATAATTATGTACTTTTATTATGTATCAATTAAAAAAAGAAAAAGAAAACACACCCATGAGCAAATAGACATGATATGAGGTAATATAGCTATTTGGGATTATCATCTTCATTATCAGGCATAATCAAGAGTTAGCTTCTTTGCATAAGATTCTTTCTTTGCCAGATTTCTTTGCTATCTATGAGAAAATTTAGCATTAGGTTTAAATTCCATGGTGGACAGTTACTTGCATTAAGCTAAGAAAACATCCTATCATCATGTTCTTTTTTACTTTAATGGATCAAAAATTAAAATATAGTCCCATATCAATCATAAAAGAATTTCATTATTGTAATTCTCTTAAGCAAGATTTTCACATTTAAAATTAAACATCCAAATTTGATCATTTTTCAATAGAACCCGTTATTTAACTCCATGATGTTTCGCTTACATGTAGTAAATAATATTTAACTGTATTGCCCTAATATATAGAATCATTCATTTAGTCCTCCCATAAGAATATTACTCCTAAAACTAAACTACTTAGAAAAAGGACTATTTGTAGCAACCTTTATATTCAACTCATATCAATTTTGCAGTGTTATAAAGGTGTTGATTGGGCTTATGAAAGTATTAACACCCCGTATGACATCTTCAAGAGAAATGATTGAAAAAATTTTAAATTGCAGAAGTGGAGGGAAAGTGTTGGCCAGTAAGTTCCCAGATTAATCTGTTTCTGCAGTAGAAAAATGTGGTAATAAATTGAAAGCTGATATCTTGCTGACTTTTAGATATAGAATTACTTGGTTTCAGACTAATCACAGAATTCAAGATGTTGTACTGTATTACATACAGAATATATTTTGAAGATTACTTTTGAATATTTTATCATTTGATCTTTATTTTTTAATTATAGTTTTTAAAAAGAAATATATTAAAATTGGCCCTATGTACTAAAGAAAACCTGATCGTATTCTTGTTTTTATTGATGATTTAAAATTATCATTGGTAGGTTCTGTGTGTTTGTTTTCAAACATATATGTATAAAAGTAAAATAAATCCAACACTATTCTTTTTTAAACACTATTTACTATAACCTTAAAGATTTAATTAATTTAAAAAATCCTCTCAGCTATCAGTATCACTTCAATTTCACCTAATACCTCTTGTGATGAATTAAACACTCCAAAAGTATTAACTTTTATCCTTAAAATAGTATAGATTTATTCATTACTTGGTCTGACTAGAGCTTCTCACTCAATCCAAAGGATATTCAATTTTCCAATTTTCTTATACCCTGCCATGGTTACACAGCATCTATTCAATATATGCTAAATTACACCAAATTTCTTGGGTTTGAATATCCATTGTAAACATTGGTTAAAAACAATAGACAAGATTTTCACCAAAGAGAGGTTTTATTTCCTGGACATACAATATGCAAAGAATATGAGCAGGGATCATACTAGCAACTGTAACTCTCTTACCAGATGTGTCTTTGAGCTACTTGAACCTTTTTCTTTGCCTGAAAACACTGAAATATTTAGGAAGGATTGCTTGAGGAAACTTATACAAAGCATCCAGCTAATAATGGGTTTTTGCAATTGATAGTCATTATTATTTTGAAATAAAAATCTTACTCTTTTCAGGATAGAGTTTAGCACCAGGGGAGGAAAATCCATGTACCTACCTGACCATTATGAATCTGAAATTTCTTTTTAAGACAAGGTGAATGTTGCTTAAAAAATTAAGCAACAGCAAATGTAAGATGCTGAAAATCCACACTACTTATGTCGTTTATGTGGTTTGGATTTTTGCATATCGATTAGAAAATCTTTTAATGCTACTATTTTTTTTAATAATCAAAGGACTATACAGAAAAGAAAACTAAGTATCTGAGCTATATTATATTTTAAATTTCCTTTCTTGTGTTTTCTGATCTATCTCTTCTCAAAGGAGCTAGATCATCTTCAACCATTCTTTTATAAAAACTATTGTTCAAAATGTATAAAAGTTTCAATTGTGACTTTTTTTGCAAGAGTTTATTAGTATTTTCAACTTAAGATGCAAATAAATTTATATAAACTTTTGGAAACTGTAGTAGCATTAAAATTAGAAAAAATATTATTCAACCATATAAACATAATTTTCCCACGTTGATGTTACAGGTTAAAATTGTATTTTTTGTTAGATACTTCTACCTTCAATCAGACTTAGAATATGTCTTTAAATTTTCAGTTACTGATAGTTTTCAAAATTGTCCTTAGAAATAGAGCTCACAATTGTACATGTATCACTCTAACTAGAAAGTTACAATACATTAATGTACAGTATGGTTTATTTTTAAAAATGAGAATATCTATAAAGTTATTGTTAAAATAATTTCAATAAAATACAACTTAAAAGAATAATCTACTTTAACTTTACCTTTTAAATGATGTGACTTAGGTCTCTTCTAAACAGTTTGTTTCATTTCAGTATGTATCCCTGTTATATTCAAGAAACTATCAAGATAAGTCACATTGAGATTTGAATTCTTTCTTGTAAATGGGTGTATTTATAATCTTATTCATTTTGCAAGTAAAATAATAATATATATATAAATTACTATTAGGTTTGTGTTATGTTCGAATATTTTATTAAATTGCTTTTTTCTTTGTGTTTAATCTTATAATTTTTATTAGCATTAAAAGTAGAGTAAATTTGTGAGCATTGGTATCATTTATGATTGTAAGTCAAACATGCCAACAAAAGTCTCTATTAGAAAATTATTTCTTTCAGAATCCCTTATATTACCTTTGTTATGGTTGGTTTGACAAGGCAAGAAGGATATTTATTAGTATAAAAACATATACCTTTATTAGACATTCAAATATTTGCTTCATCTATAGATATATTTTATATCATAAATTTATTATTGCTATGTAAATTCAATAATCCAATAGATTATATTTCTAGTCAGAAAAGTAAACTTATTTCAACCATGTAAGATACTACTGTAACTTTCCTAAGTTGCTAGACTTTATGTTTTTAAAATGTTTTTATAATGGAACTTTTCAAACATTAACAAAAGTCTCTATGGAAGACTATAACGAAACCCCTTATGCACATTACCCAGCTTCAACAGTGACTAATAGACAGCTAAGCTTGTTTCATCTGTACTCTTCCCTTCTCTCCTGTCTTCCTACACACTGGATTATTTTGAAGCAAAACCAAAAGAGATTATGATTTGTTTTAAAATTAGTAATTTATATGATGTTTAGTCAATTACACTATTCTTTGACTGTGTTTAATCTTTGGCTAGTTTTAGGGGGTGGCTAGCTGTAAATTTATAGATAGTTAACCATTTACATCTACATGATGTTATTGTTTTGAGATAAATAAAAACATTAAGAATTACCTTTGGGATTAGTTGCCATCATTTAATATGAGATTATTCTAATGTATGTAAATCATAATAAAGGTGGGAAAAGGTATGTGAGTAAAGATGGCCTGATAAAATGCCTTATTTTATATTATGATTCTCAGCAGTATAGTGAAAGTGAAGTAAACAAGAGACCAATTTAAGAAGGTCCATTTAGGGCAGTCTGAAAACACACATCACAGGCACAAAGAGAATAGATATCAAACTCTGACAGGCTTTCAACAGAAAAGCCAGAATGTTCTCTGAGGTAATCCTGGAATAGCTACACAGTCTGCACCACCTCCACTGAACTTTTAGCTTTCTCTTGAGACACTTGGCAACATGCCATATCAGCCTGATGCCAGCAGTACAAGGACTAATCATCCTTATACATGGCATGCTCTGAAGGTGCATATAATTCTTTCAAAAACTGAAATAGGATCACAAGACTGAGGCATCTATTTCCAATTAATTTGGTCACAAGAGTTTATCTGTCATCTTTGTTCTGTCACAGCAGTTTGTGGTAAACCTGCTTCACATGGATTATCAAATATTAAGAACAGCGGATTGCAGAATTTTCCCCCCAGTCAATTCCTATTTTGTCACTTTTGGTTTAAAGTAGATGAAACTAGCCATGGGTTTAAAAATGAACTTGACATTTTCAAACTTCCATGAAAAGGAATTGGTCAAACTTCTGGCACAATGACATAGTAGGTTATTGTATACATCATACTAATTCATTCTGATTTTCTACAAAAGGTTAGTATAAAATTTTTGCTCTAGAAAAGTATATGCAACTTCTGCAACAAAATAGTCTCTACCTTTTGACTAAAAATGTACATATAAGGATTCTATACACAATATCCTTATTGTGTGCTAAAATGAATAATAGTTTTCTGAATAGTACCTTGAAATATTTAAATATCTCTTATTTATCTGAAAAGCATAACAAATTATTTTTCTCTCTGTGGTCTTGTAATTCCACTGAAAAACAGGTAGGAATTTTGATGATAGGATAACCATTTTTAATTTTTGTTAAATTCATGTCTATTTTATGAAGAGAGCTTCCTCATCAACCATATTCTCCTCTCCCTTTGCCATCTCGGTATTGGTTTTGTGTATCATGTGCGTTCATTGTTATTCATAAGGCAAAGAACACGGATCACATGCAGGACAGCCAGGTTTTGTCTGGAGGAAACAGCAGGGCAACACCACGTCTGGGTAAGGAAAAGGCATCAAAGAAAAGTCATCAAGTCCACCCCAGATGAAAGAGAATAGGACTTCTATGAAAGAATAAGAGAGGGGAGATGCAGAGGCTGATAGAAAGGGCAAGAAAGCCAGGAAAAGGAAGGGAATGACTTCATAAAAATGGATTGCTAATAAAAACTTTGGCAACTTCTCAGATATTTTTTCTGAGAGTAGCCTCATAGGATGTTCCCAATGGCCCAAAGTGAAATGGGGTGTGGTAGGAGCACTGTTGTCAGGGCCAGAAAACATGGAAACTGTTCCTTTTGTTTCCTACCTCAAGTCTTGATTATAATGGAAATGCTGCCAGACCCTTAATTATGAAAGTACAACAGGGCATTAATATAATTCATCACCTGTTAGAAAGAGCACTAGTGGGCTATTTACTAGAAATCTATTAAATATGACATGAGGACAGATTGCAGTCCATTTCTTAACATGACATTATAATCAGGATATATGCTCAGTAAAATGGTTTGTAGAACCTTTGTCTGTGTGTCCTATCAATTAACCTAAAATCTGCATAAATCAAGTGTAGCCAGGTAGCACCTTCAGCAACTAGATGTATTTTTTCCTCTGGCTCTGAAAAGAGGAAAGTCTCATTTTGAAATATCATTGTTGTTTTTATAGCAAGTTCATTGCCATGCGTTATTTTTTTAAAAGCATTGAATGAAAGGATTATAAAGCAAAGTACTCACTTCGTAGTTGTATTACTGAATGTTGAAGCATTTGTTTTTATATGAACCTGATACATTTCCTTGACATCCGAATATAAAAGTCTTTTGTATAGATAAGGTCAATATTGATGGCCTGGTACTATAATCCTGTAAAGTATGCCTGATGTACCTTAAAGTACAATTATTCTTTTAAGCTTTCAGTTTACAAATGAAAGAAAATTCATTTATGTATTATCTACATACCAGTTAAAGATAAGACCCTCTCTGACTTTAAGTGGAGAATACTGTATATTCAAATGTATTTTACCTTTGTGCTCAACAGTCATATTTGCCTTTTTTTTTCTGCCTAAAGAATATTATGTAAAACTCCTTTCATTAAGTTATAATTTTAGTTAGGTCCCTACTCTGTTACTCTGCATTGCATTAGAAATGTTGCACAGTGAACTAGCAATCATGTATAATATTTTTCACAATCAGCCTTAGTTAAGATCTCTCTGTACATATTTCTATAATAAAGTTATATTCAAACATAGTTTTATCCATAGGGAGGCATTGTGTTTTCAGCTGTAATGAAGGGAAATGGTAGGAGAGGCAAATCACCATGGTGGGGTAAAAATTTCAGCTGGGGGTGGCTCTAGAATCAGTGTTTGTTTTTACTTACTATATTTATTCATTGGTTTTTCTCCCCTTCACATGCTGGCAAGAATATCCAGGAGAATGTTTTTCTTGTATAATGTTTCCTCCCCTTATGCCATAGTTTGTTAGACTTTAAAACAGAAAGTGCCAGTGGCAACCGAGATTTCTTTGAGAATGTACTTCCTTCTGGGCAGAGTAGAGAAGTGTTCAGTTGGACCAGTGGAACACTCGAAGCAGAATGCAGTGGGTGGGTGATGACTCTGTTGATCCTCCTTCCTACACCATTCCCTGCCCTGGCTGAGCAGCTTCCCACCTCTTCTCTTACTATTCTGCTCCAACAAGGGGTTACTCCCCTAGCAAAATGTCTGTGCTGTAGAGAAGAGCACTGACCCACAGTTGTGGTCACTCCTTGTAAAAATATCTTCTTAGGTATATCCGTGACCAGCACAGATGTGCAGAAACAGTAAAGAAAAAAAATATCAGGTTGATATGAGGATTCTGGCTTAGGAGGCCTTTGGCTATGAACAAGACAGGACCATAGGATCCTTCTCCACACCCTCAAGCTCTCTATTTCCTTAGCCTACTTCTCTCCAGCATGACCTCCTTCCCACCCAAGCCACAGTGTGCTGCTTCTCACTCCCCCTTAAACATTTCACCCTCAGTCCAGTCTCTGTGACCTTGGCTCAGATGCCCTCTCTCTTCCCGTCAGGACCATGTCTCCTCTCCTCTGACTTACGAATTCCCTAATGACAGTCAAGCATTTTTTCCCTTTTGGATCCCTCCCAGAATTGAATACAGGTTATTGTACTAAGGAGATATAGTAAATAGCTATTGTATTAAAAATGTTATTTTATTAAGTAAAATTTGGAGTTTTTAGATCTATATAATACCTTTAGAATTAAGGTTGATCCAAAGGTTGCCATGACAGTCCTTCAGATATGGAGATGATTATTTTACCCCCTCTAGGTCTTTTCTGTCCCTGACCAAGCTTCACTAAGCCCTTTAATCATTTTGTTCATAAAAAGATTTTCACCATTCTAGGGGCCTTAACATTTTATTTTGGCTTTGTTTTTTCTGGTCTAGCCTCTGCAGAATAAAACTGGAAACTCCCTCCCTGTGTAAAGACCTCTGATTAATCTCTGATCTGAACAGTTTAAGATGGTTTCAGTTCATTTGATAGCCAGATCTTACTGTTGGTTCATAGTGAGCTTGTGGTCAATTGACTCCTCTTGGTCTATTCAAATAAATGACTATTTCCTCCACCAAAGGAAAAAAAAAAAGATTTGGTCTAAGGAGTTGTTAGAGTATGCAAGATGCATTTACATTTGAAACTGTTCTTGTTAAAGATTATTTATTTTAAAAATCTCTTTTCCTTTTCTTTGTACATCTTAAATATAAGTAAAGAGGATATATTTCTTGAAATCTAACGGCATGAAAATAATCCTTTCAGTTCTGTTGTATCACGTGCATCTAAAATTGATGTTCTCTGAAGGAAAGCTCAGGGTTCATGATGAATACTTGTTAAAATAAACAATGAAAGTCCTAGTTAGCTCTTACCCCAAAATAGAAATGGTCATTATCAATAATCAGGCCCCTATAATAGATTCTCACTCTTTTAGAGGAAACCACGACGTTTGCTGCCTCATTTCCAGAAGGGGCTTGTGAGAGAAATCAGCTCCTGAAGTCACAGCTGTCAGACTCTGGAGTCTCAGCAAGGGATGTTGGGTTGGAAAACCAGCTTTCCAAAGGGTTAAGGAAGCAGAAACTGATTTCTCACACACCATTACACAGTTTAACTAACATAACAAATGCCAAATAATTGCTGGCACTAATGGGTAGGTGGATGTTTACTTTGTGTAGTTACCATGGAATCCCTTAATATTGATGGGCCTGCTGTGATTGAAATGCTGGAAATTTAAGGAAATAGTAATGATATGATTAGCTTGACTCAATTATTGAAACGGGGTTTATTTATCTAAAAAGCAATTAAAACTATATTATACCCAATTTGCTTTGATTTAATATATTATCTATCCTATGAGGATTGTTTCAGTATTATATAATTCTATTTAATCCAAAGAGACATGTGGATGTTTTATGTATAAAGTTTATTAAGCTATTGAGTTTACTGATTTATGCATAAAGTTTATGGAGCTCTTAATGTGTGTCAGGAACTGGAATAAGCACTTTGCATGCATTATCCTATTTCATCTTCACAAGACATAATTATCTCCATTTTACAGGTTAGGAAACTGAGGTTGAGAGAGGTTAGCTTGCCAATGATCCCACTTCTATTACATAGTAAGACCCAGGATTTAAACCCTATTTGGGCCCAGAGCCTATGTCTCAAACCTTATGTGTGTTTCCCTATCCAGCAGTATCAGCATTACCTAGAAACTGAGAAATGCAAATTTCTGGACCCCAAGACAGTGCTAGTGAATCAGAAACTCGGGGTGGTGCCCAGCAATGTGTTTTAGCAAGCCCTTCGGGGGATTCTGATCATGGGAAAGTCTGAGATTGACGGCCTTCCACTGTTCCCCTCTCTCCAGCATAGGTCACCAGCCAGCTTTCCCAGCTTACATCTGCCCATTTCACCGCCCATCCCCCCCAGCCCCTCCTTTGACAACCTTCCTGCCTTTAATGAATGCAGCTGCACAAAGCATATTATTTATGTGTTTTAAAAGAACAAACTAGATGTTAGATTTCTTTCTTGAACAAGCACTTTATCTAATTATTATCTGATGGAAATTATGAACTGCCTGCCCAGAGAAATGCACATATGTCTGTCCACGTAGAATGTGTTCATCATATTTGCCTGGAGCCAGCCCATTGAACATCCATAGATTCAGGTGAAGACTCTCAGGTAGTGGCTGGTAAAGAATGTCAAGGTTATATCCTAGACTCATAAATGTCTCCCACAGCAACAATAAAAGCAGTTCTTCTCTGTTCCTTAACATTTTTCTTTAAAACAATCTGGCCTCTGACAATTATCTAGGTGTGAACTTAAGACTAACCTTTTCTAAGATTCAGTTTTTTCTCTGTAAACTCAGGATAATAATATCCACCTTGCAGGATTGTTGGAAGTTTAGCAATAATAAATGTAAAGCTCTTAGCATTAAAACAGGGCACTCAGTAAACTATGTGTATGTGTTCCTTATTATTTAGAAAATACAGAAAAATTATAAAGAAAATAAATAACCCATAAATAAAATAAATGGTAACTCAGAGATAATTATGGTTGCTTCTTATTTTAAAAACAGATTTGGAATATGTAGAGTTTACTAACCTGCATTTTTACAGAACAGTTCTTTGTGAACCCTCTCAGAAAGAATTATTTCCAATAAATAATTTAGTATAATGCATGAATGAGACTTGGCCATTGCCTGCCTACACCCAACTCGGTTTTCTTTGTCTCATAACAGTGGCAAGGGATAAGCATTTTTTAGTTTTAATTTGATACTTAAATAGCAAACACCTTTTAAGTTTCTAAACCCATTCTCCAGTCCCAAACCATCCCAGTGATATATGAGCTTGGAAAGAGGGAAGGGAGTGAAGGTGAACGGGATTTTAAATGTCTCTCATTGTCCTGGGATATTCTAATACTTATAATATGCCCCAATCCCCATGAGACTATAATCGGCTGTCTTTTATCTTTAGCTGGTATAGCTGAGACCTCAGTTTATATTGAAGTCTGTTCCATGATATCTTTTATTTTCTTATCCTTTTTTTCTCCAGTTGCTTGCCGTAAAATGAAATGTCCCAAAAGCAAGAGAAAAAAATGTCCTTAAAGCATTTTTTAAAAATGAAATGTGTTCTCTTTTCTGCTTGTCTCACATGGCTGTTTTTTCATTGTACCGTAGAACAGGCAACCCTAAACAGTCAAAGTGAAAGCCCAGACTAGATGATCATGGAAAATCATGGGCAGATGCCTCTTGCCCTCAGGTCTCTGCCACTGTCACCACCACCACTTAGTCTTTGAGTTTATGCATCATAAGCCATGAAAGAGAGGATAGGATCTCTTTTTCTTCCTTTTCATCAAGTATCTGTGCAAAATTAACAAATTTACCCAATAACTCTTTGTTGACTAAATATTATCAGCTTCAAATAAGCATAACAATTCAAATAGTATCTTTCCCCTCTATATTTCAGATATTCTTATACCAACGTCAGTAATTGTTAATTTGAGAGAAATTCAGCAATAAGAAGAAAAATTGAAGATGGAGAATCTTAGATTCTTCTGCTTTCTTAGTACTTAAAATGTTCTTTATACTTCTTGTAACCAGTAGAGATAAGATAGACTTTTAAAATAAAGTCATGATTCTTCCAAGTGGTCGTTTATCAGCCCTGAAAGAAGTCAGGATACATCATATATAACATCCGGAGATTTATGATCCCTTGGAGAATGCAAGCAGAACTCTTCTAGTCTTCTCAGAATTGTATTTGGGCATTTAAACTTTTTTTATATTAACAGCTTTTTATCTGTCTAAAAATGATATCTATTCATAGTTTAATATTTCAAAGATTGTGGATAAAAAAATCATCAGTATTCAAACATACAATCACAATCTTTCTAACCTTTTGTTGAATTTCATGTCCCCATTTGCTCAATTATGAAACAAAGGGTTGGAGTAAACTAATATTTATATCCATTTTTATATTAATCAACCATTTTACAACATATCCACAATTGATATAATTATCTTCATGTGGAAATATTAAACATTGCTCTCACAAAACTTCATATTACCTATATTAGGTCAACCACATTTAAGTTTCTTTTCTGAAAAATCAGATTTAACTAAGCTAGGACAATCAGAGAAATCTAGTAAGAGCAAGATTCCTCACTGAATCTTACAAATGGATTCTCCAATATTATTGATAAGCTTGTTATATCTAAAACTCTAGTTACCATTTTAATTAAAGCAAAGTATCAAACTTACATCTAGATTAGTTCAGATTCCATGCATCCTTTTTTTTGTTTTGATTTCTAGAATTCTTTGTGTCTTATTGAAGAAAACAATAAATTCATCCTGCCCATTTCAATTTATAAGTCAAATTCCACTAATCCCAATGCCATTACAATAAAAACCATACTATAATAAAAAATATCCAAATCCCAGACAATGACACATTTATTTCAAGTATTATTTAAGATAACAGATTGTGCCAAAACAAATCAAAAACATAACAGTCATTTTAAGTTTTCACCTATATCTTGAATACTATATAGAGTAAAAAACAAAAATTAGTTATAAGTTGATGGTATATTAGAATTGAAAATAACTATTATGATATTTCTTTATGTAATCTGTTTACTTGACCTTGGACTTAATCCTATTAATTAAACATATTTCAAGAACTATGATAAAAATTAAGATTAGTGTAGAGAAGTGAATTTCCAAAAGTTTTTGGTAAGTCTTCAAAATTTGTAGATTTGCATCATCCAGCCTGTTTTGTCTGGAATGTGTTAATGATCAGTTAAAGCCAATACATGAAGTAAAGGAAGAAAGAAGCATTTAAGCATATTTATAGGCAATTCATAGCTCAATGACTAGACACTGGATATCTGAGAATTGATTTTATAAAATAGCGTATTTTAAGAATGAAAACTTTGTCAAGTTCTTTTACTCCAAGAACAAAGGCTATAATCCTACTATATTTTTAGCACTCCTGTCTAGAGCAGGTTTTTGATATAAATAAATGATGCATTAACATTATATGCAGACAGAAGTGTATATGCCAGCAGAAAACTAAATGGGGTAGAATTGTATGTTTATACAATATAATTCCAAGGTCAGTTCACTAACTCTTTGCTGAACATCACAGCTCATATTTTTTTCTTCTTTTGATACATGTTCCTTTTTCGGTTAGTAGATATTACTTTATCAAACATTCCATAAATCTAAGTCTAGTGAGATAAGTTTTTGTTAACTCTTCCTTCCCCCATGTCTGTGCAGTTTTGTAAATATCTGACAAGCTGTTGCACAAAATGACCTAGTAGTGTAAAGTAAAGAACCTAGAACTAAAAGAAATTAGAAAATATTCAAGTAAAATACTATATATACCAGTTGAGCGTTCAGTTATTGACTGAAAATTCTTCTTTAAAGACATTGCTGTAAATTGTCTTTGAGTGTGTTTTTTATTTCTTTTGGAGATTGCAGCAACAAATGTTTGATGGAAATTTTCTGGGATCAAATATTTTTGAGGGGAAATTAAATTTACTTACCTAGTTAAAAATTAGCAATGAAGAAAACCTTCACAACTATTAAGTCATAATTGCTTTACTCTTTTTTGTTTATGTAATAGGGAATCTAGTTTGAAGTATAGAAAAGGTAAAGGAATCTTTTTAGCTGAATGCATGTAACCTTAAATTTACTTCTTGCTAGTGTTTGCCTTTCTGTGCAATTAGTAAGTATTCTGTTGAAGCATTTGACAATTTAAGCTCATGCCACTACCACTGTCATAGTCACCTAGATTGATCAGATTTCTTCTTTAACTTCTTATATCAACTTAAAAACCTTTCTACATTTTTAATGTAATATAATTTTACATTTTTAAAACAATTAATTATTGATGTTTTCAAAGTTCCACAGTGACAATAACCAAAGTAGTAAAGATCACTTTTGCAAAATGTTGGTTATAATTTTATCTTTCAGTTTGGGGAATAGCAAATGTATTCAAAGTGGTATAATTTCCTTCGATGATGAAATATTAACCCACACAGGCTAAAGGAAAGCAGTGGATGGAGTCATTATCAATTCAGTATCACCTTTCATTCAACCTCATAAATTACTGTCCTTTATCATTAAATAATAAAAATTTTTCTAACTAGATCCCATCACAATTAGGTAATCTTACTTTTTTTTTCTCTAGGAGATTATCCTCCCCCTGCCCCCCTAAAGTCTTCATCATAAGCCATAAGGGCCTGTTGATTAGAAATCTTCAGGATTCAGTCCTGGTGCCCATGTTAGATTTCGTTCTGCATTTTCATTATTTCATGGGTGACAGAAAGGCATACTGACTAAGTTTAAAGAGTGCACTAAGCTAACAGGGGTTACAAACACTCGGAAGGCTAGAAGTAGAATTCAAAATGATCTTAATAAATTATATAAACCACATTTCAAAATATGGAACAAATTCAAGGTTATATCTTGAGAGAGAAAGCAAACTATACTGTCAGCAGAGGGAGGAAGATTGAGCACAGATATGACAAGAAAAGGACTGTGAGCTCCGGGTGAGTCAGCAGGGTGGTATCCATTCTAAAACAAGACTGCAGAGGCTAGCTTTGCTCTGCAAAAGGCACATTTAGCTCCTTTGTGGCCAGAAATACAGAAAATTAAGACAAGTTACACCTTGAAAAGGCTTCACTCCCCAAAGCTGCCGAGAGCAGACCCAGAGAATGTTGCCTGTGCTCAGGTGAGCCTGTGTCCTTAGAGAGTGTGGGTGCCAGGCCCTCTTCAAACACCACACTTTCAGGGACCGCATGACGACTAACAGGCATGGAGAGGTGGTAAGAGGGCTTTTTTTGTTGGCTTTTAGTAAAGCATGCTATAAAACTCATATGATACTAGGATTTAGGGAATTAGGAAATAATCCTTTGTTATGTTTGACATTGCATAAGCTTTTATTATACTATTTTGTCAACTTTGAGTTTCAACATTTTAAAAGGAAGTGTGAAAATTGGGAGAGGTCTATAAAAACAAACCAACAGAAATGCTTATGGGATGTAAAATAGCCCATATGGGGAAAGATTAAGAGTTTAGTTGCTTAGCCAGGAAAATAGAAAGCTAAGAGATGACTTAATAACTGTCTTATAGTATACAAAGGCTTATCATAAGAATGCTGACCAGTTCTCCATCCCTATAGAAGAAAGAACAAAAGAAAATTAGTTTAAAATAGCAAGGGAGAGTTTGCTTTCACATTGAAAGGAAGGTCTTGATTATAAAATGTTACTAAGCATTGTCTAAGGCTACCAAGAGCCATAATATAATTTGTGAAGATGTTAAAAATGGAATCAATACCCACCTGGTTGGAAGGCTTAAGAGTCTATCTGCTTAATGGTAGAACTGAGCCAGACAACCTCTTGAGGTTGGTATGTAACAATTCTACCCCTGTTAATACATGCCAGAGTCATCTCCTTGGCCACCTATAAAGATAAATTTACATTATTTATATTAAGGTTTTATTTGACTATTTCAAGAGATAACTTTGCCCTCTGTTTTCCTATCTCTAAATAAGTATATTTTTTGTTTTCTTTTCTTTCATTTATTCAGTAACTATCTATTGAGTGCCTGCTCTGTGCACAGCACCGCTCTCAGGGCTGTGAGGGATACAAAGAACTGGACATTCCTTTCTACTTCCTTCACAAACATTGCTCGGCACCTCCACTGTGCTAGACACTATGCCACACGCTCAGAATTCAAATACACGTACAAAGACGGCTCTAAAGAGCTCACAGTCTAGTGAATGAGAATAATAAGTAAACAGAATTCAGTGCAGTGTGATGAGGCCTTTGCCAAAGGTATGAGCAGGCAGCTTTGAAACACATGGGACTTAGTGGATGCGTTGGATACAGATTGATGTGGGTTTGCGGGTTAAGGTTTGCTGGGAGAGATAACATTCTAGCTGAACTGGGGTGGGATGGGAAGAGAGACCACCATGCTCTAAAACGCCAACATGAATTCCTTGTTCCTACCCAACAAGATACATATTAGCAGTAGATATAAAAACATTTATTTCATTTTATCAACACAAATGTTATTGATTTTGTCCTCTGCCCTTTCTTTGATCTTTTATAAAACAATGAAATCTGATTTACAGTCAGTTCTGTTATAAGGTGACATATGTTTCTAAAAATCACCACACTATGCACAAAATTATAGCTTATAGAAAATTGGAATTAGGGGCAAACACTCAAAAACTTCATCAGGAACACATACAATGTTTAAAAGATGGGGACCTAATTAAAAATAGTACAGTTTTACACATGTTAAATGGTTATACATACGAATGCTGCAGAACTGCACACAAACTGCAATAAATGTGGCAGTGTACCTTGAAAAAGCCCTGGAGTTTACTTGTAGAAGTTAGCACTAGAAGGTTATGGTAAAGTGGTAGAAGGAGGATTAACTGAAACCCAAAAGGAAGATGTACCAGCAGATGTGGATGAGTCATAACACAGGAGGTGAAACGAGGTAGTGTGATAGAAGTTTGAGATGTGTGCTTGCTGTGCTATGTGAATTTTTCTCTAGTTCAGTTAAGCAGCGCACAGTTTTCTGTGTTCACCCAGTGTTTTGCACAAAGAAATCATTGTAAGCAAAGCAAAATCTGCATTATGTTCAGATTGCTCCCTAATGTATAAATCCTTTTGGAAGAAATTTGTGATTTCAAAACAAGTGTTATAGCAAGACGTCATGACTGTACATTGTTGCAAATTAAATTCATATTTTGTTTTACTTTGTCTCCTGAAATTTCTAGCATACTGTATCTAGAGTCTATTAGATATATCATAATTTTTCATAAATCCAATTTTCTACTTAACTAATGCTCATCTCAGCTACTTCCATTTCCTCCAGAGCAACATTTTCCTCTCTGCCTTCTCTAACAGGGATTGTCTACGGAAAATGTGGTCAAACAGGTGAAGGCCATGCAAGTGCAAATAGTTTTTTGCAGTCAGAACCTCCATATCTGCAGCAATCCTTGGGGAGATGGAGTAACACGGGCAATAGGTCTTTTTTCCCTCCAGCAACATAATAGCCAAAGCTACAAAGGCAAAATTACCGGAGAAGAGGGGGCTTTAGCCATGGATCTGCTTCTATTGGCAGGCATGAAGAGAGAGGGAGCATGAGGGAGCAAGTAGGTCTACAGAACTGGCCTTTTCTTTTTTTTTTTTTTTCCTAGCAAATCAGATGCAATATTTTATTCCACTAATAATGATTAAAAGTAGACCACCATTTCATCCAGCAATCCCACTACTGAGTATTTACCCAAAGGAAAAAGAAAAAGAAGTGGTCTTTTCATTCTGCTCTCTTATTTTTGGCTGTGGTCATAGATTCTGGAGTAAGAGGTAGACCAAAAACTGACTGAAGGAAATTAAAGTTAAAAGGAGAGGAGGTAGCAGCTGGGGAATCAGGTTGGGCAGTGTCTTTCACTGGGCACCTGTCTTCCTTCTGAAATATTTTTCCCTTCTGAAATATGTTTTACTGTATATGCAATGTGGTAGTCATTGTTTTTCCATCTAACTCAAGTGTTCCTGCAAGAAAGGCAGCTCTCAGTTGTGTCATCTAAAGTAGGAGAGAAGACAGTTTTGGATTTACATTTGGTAGCCAACAGAGTACCAATCATCACAGGTACCTCGTGGTGTGTTCTTGAGGTAGCTGCCAGAGTCCCCTAGTTCATGCTAAGCCCCATAGTCTCTGGCCCTGAAAGAGTGGGGAAGGTTCCACCTGCCCAACTCCCAGATTAGACAGCTTTTACATAAAAATTGGGAGCTGAAGGGTTAAATTACACCAGATGATAAAATCCTTACATAGCCTCAAGCAAACATTCAGCTGACAAAAATGTTATTGTATGTTCTCTCTTGAAAGCCTTAAGATATGCTTGGGTTAATTAGATTTCCAAATATGCAAATATGCCCTAGTGAGGTTTTTCTGAAATGCACCATTTTAAAATTATGTAGCATGGCATTAGTGTTCAAAACACAGGATTGTAAGACTATGCCTGAATAGCTTACTAACATATCATATAAATTCATAATTGATCAAACCCATTTATTCCCCACTGTCCACATTATACTGTTCAAATTGGGTTAGAAAGTTTTATGGAAATTAGGTTCACTAGCATGCTTTAGGGGAAGATCAAGGAGTAGTTTAAATTACAGCAGTAGTTCTTCAAAAATGCCAATTCGCTTGTCTGATATCAGTGTTTCCACCGTGCTCGGTTTAGGGAACATGAGGCTTCTACAGCCCTGAGACTACGGATCACCTGAAGGAAATTAGAAGAACACAAACTTTGATCTTAAGGGAAAAAAATATTTTAGCAAGGGCATCTGAAATGATTTAATTTTGTTCACCTGCTTGTACCAGTGAGTCATTCTAAGATTTTAACTTCTAAATAGTTTTTATTTCTAGAAACTACTAGAGAGAAACATGACATTTCTTTAGGTGTTCTATATAAATAGTTTTCTGGTTAACTGAAATGTTCCTGCTGTGTCAGTTAAAATTAATTAATCGTTTTTCCTGGAAACCTTTCTAAAATGCATTACATTCTTCAATGCTGTATTAAACAGTATTAACTAGAATATGCTAAGCACAGGCCAACAATTTCTGGATGACTCAGCTGTGCCATGCCCACAGGACCCTGTGAGGTATAGAAAGCTGCTTATCCACACTTTTCATGACCTGGACCATGGGGTTGACAGACTTTTTCAGTAATAAAATACTAGATAGTAAATAGTTTAAATTTTGTAGGCCTCCTTGTCTCTGTTGATGTTATTCAACTCTGCCGTCGCACTGGGACAGTGGCCATAGACAACGTATAAGTGAATAAGCATGGCTAATTTCTAATAAAACTTTATCATCAGACAGACAGTGGGTTGAATCTGGCCTGCAGGCTATGGTTTGACAACTTCTGGCTTATCATACCATCTTCCTTGGGTTAATTTTTGAGTTCATGATGATCATTTCTTGATGTTTTGATATTCTTGTATTCCTACTTTTAGCAATGTCTCACTCCTTTCAGTTTACTGCTTTTGATGTGCTTTGGACTACAAGGACTAAAAAACTAGCTCATCAGAATTGCACCTAAAATAAGAGTCTCTAGACTGCAAGTGTGCATCATAAGGCTTTCTGCTGAAGAAAGTATATAGTGAATTTTCTGTAGCTTTCCTTCTCAGTGCTTGCTCAGAGGTCATTTGTGTTTATTTCTGGGTTCTTCACCAAATTGCCAGCATGTAAAATAAGTTTGGTGTTAAAAGAATTTTGTTGTGGTTCAATGGGTTTTTGTAATGATTCATCACATTCACTTAAAAGTAAGAACAAATTTTTCAACTACATTTTCATGAGCATAGTTTAGTGTGTCTCGTCCAGTGTTTTCCATACTTATGAATAGTTTATCAAGAGTAACAGATGTGTCTACTCTAAAAGAAGAGACTAAATTGCCTCTTCAGATGAGAAGAAATTGCCCTGCCCTCACCATGATCAGTGTACTATAATATTTTATGCTTACTTCTAGGTTTACTTTATCCACCATAAATAAACTTTGTTTTTGAGTTCTCAGGAACTCTTTAATCTGCACAAATAACTTAGCTGTTGAGAGCACTGGATCTGGGCTCAAATCCTACCTCTATCACTTACAGCTATGTGATGTTAGGCATGTTATATAACCCTTCTGAGCCTCAGCTCTTTCATCTAGAAAATAGGGATTTCCAGGGTACCCACCTGAGAGCACTGTTGTTCTGTTTCTTTGATGTGGTTGCCCTCATTATTCCCCCTCCTCTCTTCAAATGACACCCAAACCAGTTCTACGTTTAAAACTTAACATGCAGTCAAAACATCCCATTATATACCTTTAAATATATAATAAAATTTGCATTTGTCAATTATACTTCAATAAAACTGGGAATACTTTTTTTAAATGATAAAAAGATAAAAAAACAATATGTTATTTCAGTTTTATCATCCTGTTAAAGCCCTTTTCCTTTACATTTCATCATTGAAGTAGGTAATACTTAAGAATAGATAAAATAATTTGTCTCACCTTAAAATAAGTGGCTACAGTGATATGTGGAATATAGGAAATTAGGATTTGTAACATAAAAAGTTATATCCAATTGCAGAAAATGTTATTATATCCTTTTTTTGCTATTACATTATTAGATATTTAAGGTATTATTTATATCTAATTTGGGATGCTTGCTAGGTAGAATATTGAAAATGTTGTATCAAACAAGGTCTAAAATACAGAGTATCAGCTTTAGGAGAAGGGAACATAGATTTAGCTATCAACAATGATCAGCATGTTGTGCACATCCAAGTTGTTCTAGAGATTTGATGATTTGATCCTATTCTTCAGTTTCCTAGTTACTAGTTACTGTACGCAAAAAATAAAAAAATAAAATCCTAACTCACAAAAAACCCAATAATTATATGAATAGTATATTTGATGGATGAGTATGGATAGTTAGGCAAATTGGGTTCTAATCTTGTCATGCCACTAAGTCATACTGATACCCAAATCAAATTACTAAGCCATTCTGGGCAAGAGTTGTTCTACTTTTAAAAGAGAGATCAGAACTTTGGTTTTACAATGAAACAATAAAGACATTTCTGCACCATTTTCTCCAAAATCACCCCCAAACAAGGAAAAAAGAAACACAAGCATAAATTTCAATTGTGATTGAAACAGGGAATCATTGTCATCCTTAAACACAACCTGTGAAGCAGGAAGGCAGATGAAAGAGTGATAAATGCTTGGGTGCTGAAGGAGTTTTAGAAATAGAGAGAGATGATGGTTGTCCACCAAGGTGAATGTAATTGATGCCACTGAATTGTGCACTTAAAAATAGTAAAAATAGCCAATTTTGTTGTATTATATTTCACCACAAAAAAAAAAAAAAAAAAAAAAAGCTTTTTTAAAGGCATGGTAAGTGATTTAGTAGAGAGAAGTGAGGTCACACAAAAAATGTTTCCAGATTGACAGTACCAAAGAACAGCTAGCCAATTTGCTTCTCAGAAATGTTTGAGAAATTGGAGGCCAGGTAATTATAGAAGGTGAAAGTAGTGAAGACAGGGATTACTTGAAAGTGTGTACAAGTTACAACCACACTTCATGATCTCCCCCTTCCCCATTCCCTCATGGTCCCTGGTTAAATGACCTTACCACTTCCATCCTGGCAGGAGATGATGTTCTTGGAAGATTGAATCAGAGAGCCCCAGGAATTGGAAACTGTAGGGACTGAAGAGGTTGAGGGAGCAGACTGAAAACAAGGGTGGAAGTCTGGTACCAAATGTAAGACTCAGTTCCTTCCCCTGATGAGCTCCAAAATACAGATGGTCAGGGCTTATCCCTGCAAGCCATTTCACTACAGGAGTATCAGCTGATTTAGAGTAACAGCTTGAAAGACTTGAAAGTACTTTCATCTGGAGAGGAGGAAGTGTACAGATAGGACAACTACCCTGAAGTTTTTAATAGGCCTTTTATTATCAGTGATTTTTAAACTACATGCATGTAATACTTTGGTTTTCAAATGTATAAAATAATTTATAAGGTATAAAAGCAGGGAAAATTTCTAAGAGCCAATCCTGCCTTTTGTTTGTTTTAGTCAGATTCAGTCATATTGTCCTTTATAGAAAATACTGTTTCTAGACTCTCGACTTTTTCCCTAAGGGGAAAAAAAATCACCAGCATAGCTATTTCTAAGGAGTGCTAATTGGTGTCATCATATTTTATGTGTAATATATGTTTGTATTTAGATGTATTTTTTCCTCCACTAATTATATGTCTGTACATTAGAATATGTCTGCTGCAAGATCACTAAATGAGTCCTAATTCAGAATGTCTAACGGTATAACCTGGACTGGGCGTAGCTGCAATTATAATTTTTTTCTATAAAGAAAGCATTTACTAAGCTTGAATGGGCTATGTTTAAAAACATATTTGAGGGATGTCCTGTCTAACATCCAGTTGCTCTGCATTTACATAGAAACTGCCTGTTAATGTCAAAAGGTCTTATCTATACCTTAGAGCAGTGGTCCCCACCCTTTTTGGCACCAGGGGCCAGGTTCACAAAAGACAAGTTTTCCAAGGTAGAGGGGGTGGGGGTACTCCAGCCATGGGAAGCGGCTGTAAGGCTGGAAATACAGATGAAGCTTTGCAGGCTTTCCACCGCTCACCTCCTGCTGTGTGGCCCAGTTGCTAAGTTTCAGGGCAGTGAGGTGATGTGCAGGCTATGGCCTGGGGCTTGGGGACCGCAGCCTTAGAGGAGGTCTGGCATTTTATATTTTATAGCATCTTATTTCCATTTGGAGCTGTTTTACTGGCCTACTCACTTATTGGTCTCTATTTTAATTTATTTTTAGCAACTATAAACAATGATTTGATTTAACAGACATTGTTATAATAGGTATTTTTCAGCAGACTTCCGCAGTTAATTTATGCAGTTCTTTATGTTTGATCCCATGAAAAGACCATTTTCATCTTTTGTTTTTATTTTCCAAACATACAAGGGTCGTTAAACCCCTTTAGAAACTGCTTTTGAATAGTCATTCTTTGTGTAGAAAAACTACAGTATATTCCTTAAGTGAAATTCAATCAACTACTTTTATGGTAACTGGGCTTAAAAGACATCAGTGAAAATACCCACACAAGCTCTTAAGATCAAGGCATTTGTTTCAGCTGACTTTAGTATGTACTTATCCATTGTGCATCAAATGATGAGCAAAATAGCCAGATTTCTAATAAGCAAGTACAATATAGACAAAAGAGAACACTGATTTAAGGTCCTAGTGTCAAATGCGGTAAAACACTCTGTTTATAGCAGGTCAGGCTTGGGTTTACAATTAGCACTAATTACTGAGAAAAAAATCAAAACCGCAGCTTTAAGGAAGGACACTTTTCACTGCAAGATCAAAGCTAGTCTCTGCAGAATAGAGAAGCCTCTACCACTTAATTGCACTGAAGTGCTAATTGGATTGTAAGGTACTTTCATGAGTTCCTCCAATTAGCCAGCCATCCCTGACAAAATCCAAAAAGAAGAGATTATGAGTTCTTAGAGCTTTTGTCTATATGGTTGTGATTTGTATACCTGAGTGAATGTAGCCTGGCCTTCTTTTTATGTAAATTGAGGTCTTTAGGGTCTCAGTTATTAGCTTGCTATAAATAGTCTTGAAGGTAAAGCTATCCATTCTATATAAAGCCTTAACTGTGTAGTAATGATAATGGAACAACATTTAATGGAAACTATCATTTTTATTAAGATACTTAATTTAAAATATGAGAGTTGAGTGCAGCTTCTTGGCTTAGGATTGTCATCTTGTCTAGTTAGGATTCAGTTGGTATATTTGTGTTACATTTGATGTTTGTATTATATTTTATTCCTCTTCACTTTGGGTAATTTTTTTTAAAGGAACAGATAATCAGTAATATCATGGTGTTTATTTTCTAAGTAACAATTTTTGTCCCTGATAATAATTCATGGCTCTAATTGTGCTTTGCCCATACACTGTATCCCCTGTGATTTTTATTGTTATTATTTGATCATACAAGGTAGCAACAATTCTGCCAGCTCACCACATGAAAGCTCATATGACAAAGTGATCTCTTTGGGCAAAATTATCCATTTGGATAAAGAAAGTGGGAACCTTTGCTTGATGCCAGGTCGCCTCTACACAAAGTGCAGTAAAAAGTTGCCAGCTGTGCAGTGAATTCACCTGTCTATGTCAGACTGGAGCCATAATAAATCTTAAAAAGCTCTTACTGACATAAAAACTATTCTACTTTATTCACATTTCTCAAACTTTGTTTGGACATTTGCCTAGGTGATAAATGTGCTAGGTCTCCCTTGTACTGGTAAAGTAAAACAAACAAGAATTTTTTCAGAAATTTTAGATGTTCTGAATTATCTAATGATTTTTTTCTTTTTCTCTATCTTTTTATCTGATGATTAACCTCGTTAATTAGAAAAAAACCTATTTCCTCCCACAATTTACTTTCTTTAATATAAACCCCTAGGATGAGTTTTCAAATATTAAAATTGTTGATTTGAGTCTCCAAAATTTGAGTCTGACACAGTATGATAGAGAAGTTACATGATTTTATATGCTACCCAAGGTTAAATGTGCTTCATGCTCAGTTATTATATTTTGTAGTAAATAGAGGTATTACGATACTAATGGCACCTACTATGTATGTAATTTGTACAATTAGGCATTTTGCATACTTTAACCCTTACAATATCCCTCAAAGAAAAAGTAGTGCTATCCTTATTTTATGGTAAGAAAACTAAAGTTTAGAAAGGTTCAATAGCACAGATGTTAAATAAAACAACTACTAACTGGAAGATCCAGGATTAAAACTCATTTTTTTCTGACTTCAAAGCCTTTTCTCTTGGCTCATTAAAATTAGTGGCAAATTAGATCCCTCCTCTTATGTTTAGTCTTAGCTCCTTTTTGTACATTTCTTTTGTAGGACTTATTATAAGTATATATCTACATATGCATATCTATATATACACATACATTTTTTGATTAATTTTTAATTTTCCATTTTGGGAGCAAGTGACTATGTCTGTCCTGTTCATCAGTGCCTAACAAGAGTGTCCCACAGCAGGCTCTCAGTAAATAGGTAGATGGGTATGCCAGTACTGGAGCCATAGACTTCTAACTCCTAGGCCAGTCCTCGAAATAGTCTTGCAAAGTTCTGGAATTTATAAAATATGTGTACTTTAGTAAAAGATCAAGACTCTAGAAACTTAGAAATAATAAAAAGGAAATATTCTGTTCTTTGATAGTGTGAGATTAGCTTTTCCAAATATTTGAAGTGTTTTTTTTCCCTCATGAACACATAATTTTCATTTTCAAATGAAAACATTCTCTAAAGGAGAATAGATTTTATATCATGAAATTACTCAGATTACTTCTTTAAAATTAGATTTCGGTGGCACGTATTGTTTAAAATAACTGTCTTCTCTATAAAAATCTCATACTTGTGCCAAATTTGGGCACATGTACAAGGACTCCTATATAGATCTTTAAATAACTGAAGTCCTTAAAAGAAAATTATCAGGCAACGTACATTTATTGATACCCATTTCTCTGTTCTAATTTGTGAGGAAAGTAATTAGCTTATGGAGAGACACTCTTCTGTCAAATAAAATCAAAGTTGTTTGTTTTATTAATTAAAAAAAATTAACATTGCACTGTTACTTAGTTCCAGAGAAACTAGCTCATAGTTATCTTTTAAAATTTCACTTAATAATTAAGAAAAAAACAACAAAATTCCCACTTGGCATGCAGGATAATAACAATAATTTCTATGTAATGATCTTTCAAATTTTACATGTAAATGATATTTCCTATCCTAGTAATCTGTATTCCTTATCTTTAGAATGGAAATAGTGCCAATATCAAAGGACACGTGTTGTGTAGCTGGCCTGACACAGGACAGTCAACAATTGGTGGCAGTTTATATAGTGGAATGTTATTCACAGTGAAAGCATAGATTGCTAAATGTCATTAATGCTGTTTTATCCTACATAAACATTTTGTACTATAAATTATAACTTCATATTATTTGATATGTTTCTATACATTTTTACTTTGGTAAAATTTACATAATATAAAACTTACCATTTAACCATTTTTAGGAGTACAGTTCTGTGGCATTAAGTACATTCACAATGTTGTGCAGCCATCACCACTATCTCCAGAACTTTTTCATCATTCCAAATAGAAATTGTATAGATATTTTATTTTTAATTAAAAATGATTCTTCAAAAAGAATCATTTCAAAAAATTAGACATTGAGCAGATCTACAGTGAACATCCTGTTCACATTTATTATTCTGAAGGCATTTCACTCTCTGATGAGTCACATTTACTATAAGGAATTAATAAAATTATCATTATAAAAATGTTGATGTTTTTCCCCCAAACCTCAAGAGCCCATCTCCTATTCTTTGTTCTCTGCCACCCACTCCACAATCATTTGGAATAAAAAAGTTTGGCTGAGAAAGCAGTGCAACTGTGAGATAGGCTGTCTCACATCCACATGCAAGCATTCTCAAACCGGGTATCTTTTGAAAAACAGCATATTTATCAGGAAAAACATTGTAGGGTAGTTCCATTTTATCCCCACGTGCAAGATTTTGACTCATTTATTTTTTAACCATGAGTTTAAACCATATATGACTACTTCCCCTGTCCTTGCCCTACTCTTGGTATCCACTTCTACCCCCATTACCTTGTTTAATCAGAAGTTGATGATGCTTAAAGTTCCCATATCTCTGTCTCTTGCATGTTTTGCTTATTCTGCCTGCAGTGTCCCTCCTCAATTTAGATTTCCCCCTTCTTTATAGCCAGCCTGGCTCTTACTATCACTTTGTACTCAGCTTAGACTTCACCTTCTCATGGAACCCCTCTCTGGCACCCATCCTACCTGCCTCTCTGTCTCCCCATAACTTCCTGTACAAACCCCCAGATAAGCTGCATCACACTCTACTGAGAACATGTAGTGACTACTGAAAACATGCAGTTACTTGTCCTTTTCCTCTAGGTTTGAGTTGTGACTTGTAATTATCTGTGTCCCTATTTCCTAGCGCAGTGCCTGGCACAGAGGAAGAGGCACTCAGTAAATAGTTAATGAAATCAGCGTTACAGCATTAGAATTTTTCTGGTTGTAGTCAGCCTGTCAGACCCAAATACAATGGATTGCTAGATTTGTATTTTTCATCTATTCGAAACCTTTGGGATTACTCTTGAGAAGAGAGTAGGTGAGTGTATAACTGTGTATGTTGAGAGACTTAGGAGAACATGTTGTGTCACAGAACCATGATAACTGAATAAGCTCTAGCCCACGTGAAAAGCCAGGTGTCTAGAGGAGCAAAAGTGAAAAGGAATTGAAAACCAGCAGGAACCACAAAGTTCTCCAAATTTTCATTCTGCCCATATCATTCCTGCTCTTGATTAATCTGAATATCAGTTTCCACAACAGAGCAAGGCCCTGGGACCTGTGTGTCATGTGGGAGTGAAAGGTACACAGATTAATTTTAGTCATTGAGAGCAGATCTACTGACGCATTCCCTGCAGTAAGTATGGATTTTATTACAAAGTACTGAATAAACCTCCCAGAGCTTTTCTTGCCTTTGCGAGACCATGTTAGTTCCAAACACAAGAAAACAAATTGTCGAAGAAGCAGGGAGCTCAGAGGCCATTTCTAACCACAACTTTTATCAAAGCACTTGGAGCTCTTTTTTGTGTCTATAAAGGCAAGATTGGAAGGGACCTGCAACTGTAATGTTTTTAGTAACAAATGGCACGCTTAATCCCTATGCTATGAGAACAAAACTTTGTACATTGGGGATGTAATAAGAGCCACTCCTATTAAAATATCAACAAGATGGGCCGGTTAACATGCT
Source organism: Microcebus murinus (assembly GCF_040939455.1). NCBI lineage: Eukaryota > Metazoa > Chordata > Mammalia > Primates > Cheirogaleidae > Microcebus > Microcebus murinus. The sequence continues at coordinate 80,896,487 of NC_134114.1, read as the reverse complement.
TTTCACAGTGTGGCCACTGAAACGTACCAAGCAAATCAACTAGTGAGTGAGTGAAAGGGGACACGAATTTGATTAGAACGAGGTGAAGGCGGGGGGAGGCACATCACAAAATATGTACAGAAATAAAACCTCTCTCAATAATAAAGTGTTGTCTGTGTGTGTGTGTCTGTCTGATTATACAGCAGCCCTGTATGTTAAAAAATGATCATGACTCAAAACACCTTAGTCTTCTGTGTAACTGACTAAAAATAAGTTGAAAATACATGAGGTACTTCTAAATTATTCTTGAATACCCCTCTTTATACAAAATGCTCTTCGTACTCTGGTAGACCCAGAGGTGACTGATAATTGCACCTGTCGGTGTCCCTAAATTAAGGTTAACAGCCAGCACTGAATGCAGAGGGCCCCTACCTACGAGGAGAACAATTCCATGGCCCAGGCACTCATCAGAAATACCATGGCGTGTTGTGCCTGTAAGAGAAGGCCCTTTGATGTAAGCACCAAGGCTGTTGCCATGGAGACCACATGATTCAAGTCACTTCCTGACGCTAAAGCACCTGATCTTCACGTCTCCACTAATTTCCGCAGAACCTTGACCATGCTTGACATTTTAAACTCTAATATGCCAGAATTTATTTTAGGGAAATGAATGATCTAGAAAAATTTAGAACATGATGCCATATTTGTTTTATTTTATTTTTTTTTATTTCTGAGCATTATGACAGGATTATCTTCCATTTAATTTCAAATGTTATTCTTTTAACCTAGATATGTATCTGAGGAAGCACAGGCCTGCCTAATATAGAAAAAATGGGTCACAGGGTATTGGCTGACAACCACAGTATTTAGGGGCACGCCAGGAGCACCTACATACATGTTCATTTTAGCGCCCTTGTGCCATTCCTTACAGAAGTGAATGTGAAGGACAGAGGAGCCCCATGATGGCTATCTATAGATTAAACAGCTAAATCGTTTGTGCTTCGGTGCTTTTTAAGGACACGTTAGCTTCTGGCTGGCATAACTATAGAAAGAAAGATAATTTAGGCTTTTCTTTCTTTACAAAAGGAGGTAAGAAAAACTATATGAGTTGTTGATTCTCAAATTTTATAGCTGGCTGCAGTGCAGATCATTCTGCAGTCCGCACAATATATCTTTTGTTCTTAGAGTAAAGATTTTATATCAGTCCCTAAGAGTCTGAGAGCTAAACAGGGGGAAAACATTGTTGGGCATGAAGGAGAAGGAGATATTTAAACTTATGAAAAAATAAAGAAGCAGTTCTATATCTCTGTGTACTAAGAACAGCAAAAAAAAAAAACTCAGAACCTGAGCTATCTATTCTTTCTATTTTTACTTATGATTCACTTTTTTTCAACCCACTCCATTTCTGTGTACCATTGTTGACTCATAATCATAGGAAGGGAATTATCCTGTCCACCTGTATTACATGGCCATTGAACTATTTCAGCTGGACCTTTTCTCTGCCATGGCAACAATTAAAAATTTATAATGTGGGTACAGATCCTCTGCCCAGGATGCTTGGGTCACGAAGTGCTGTTTAAGGATCCATTCATTCCTTATGTTGATATCCACTATCCCCCATAATCAACCAGGTCATCTTAAAACTGCTCAGTGAAAATGGAAAATGGAGGTTCATTTTAAAACTATTTTTTTTCTTCTCAATCCAACTGAATCACTAGGAAGTTTCTACCACAATTATGTTTTAAATATACAAAAAGTACCATCTATGCAGGCTAAGTACAATCAAAAGTGATTACTTTTTTTAATGTGTACATCAATGTGTGTCTACGCAGTGTTTAGGCATACAAAACAGTTTGGGTGATGTGGGCAGAGAGAGTTGGGAAAATGGAACGTGCTCCAGATTTGGGAATTGTATCACTTCTATCCATATGAAGATCTGAAAGATGATGTGCTCTGTCTTCACAAATATCAGTTTTGAGTATAGTCCTTTTTAAGTAATACATTTTTAACTGTATATACTGAATAGAATTAAAGCTTCTCTTCTTGCTGAGTGATTTTTTTGTAATTTGGCCTGGAGCCAGATTTTTTTTTTTTTTAACCAATGAAAAAATCTTGTTTCCTTTCTCTCCATTCCAGTGTTAGAACTGTTTATTAGCATGTTACTTCCTGATCACACTAATTGGCTGAGTATAGGGAACAGTCGGTAGAACCAGATGTTGTTTACACACTCTTCCTGAATCTCTGTCCCCATTTTCCTCACCTGGAATAGTTATTAATGCAAAGCCAAGGTCCTTTGTCCTGTTATCTATTTCTGGTGTAAGGAATCTTAATCAGTGACACTGGAAGATTGAGAAAGCACAAAGGAAAGAAAGGAATAATGAAGAAGTGACTACATTAAGCAAAGCAGTGAAACCATGTAAATTTAAAATTAAAGGAATCGATTTCACAGTACTGAAGGTGGCAAATTATGTCCTAATTTTAAATGTGAAATCTATGCAAATTCACTTGCCACCTTCTCAACACTATCAGTGCCTAGAGTTGAGCACTGAGAAAACCCAAACATTTACCTTTATTTTAGAACCAATTATTTTCAATGCTTTTCTTAACTTTTTCCTAAGCGGTCCAGTAAGCAGTCTCTCTTCCGCCCACCCCTACGAAATTAACTTTATGAAATATTAATAAAAATTCTTAGGATTTCATCAAATCACCTTGTCTTGAGAAATTGGGAGCACACCACCCTAAAATAGTCAGTTTATTTTATTGGCTGCTGTTTTGAGGTACATTCTGTGGACTAGCTGCAGAACAAGTTAATTTTCACTGTGGGGATTAAACTAATTACACTATCTCTGAGAGCCTCCTCTGTGTCAGACTCGTAAGATAAATTTTCTTCTAATCCCTAAAACATTTCTATGAGGTATTAAAATTCTTATTTTCAGATGAGGAATCCAAATCTCAAAGTGTATATAACTTACCCAAAGTTAGATGATAAAGGGAAGGACTGGAGTTTGTGCCTTGTCTATCTGATCACTAAACTGTAAGCCTTTGGAAAGAAAAAGCTAGATGTTACCAGCATCTTGCTCTACACAAGTCAAGTGGCCAATCAAGTTTTTCTTTTTCTATAGCAGTGGTTCTGAAACCTTATCATGCAAAATAATCACCTGGAAACATAGTAAAATTGCAGATTACTTGCCATACCTTCAGAGACTCCAGGAATCTGAATTTTTAACAAGTACCCCAGATAATTCTGAAGCTGATTTTCATTTTGAGAATGCTTTCTGAAAGTATTAATAAAATTCTATGCATCTATAATATCTACCTATCTCTGTTTGTCTATCCAGCCAGCCAGCCAGCATGTGTCTATATATCTGTATATTTTTATTTCCATAATAATTTTGAAAAAGAAATTGACTTCCTTTTTACCACATGACAGTTATGTTTTTGACAGTTTTATGCCAACCCCTTTACCATCTGAGGTTCCTTCTCTGTCTACTTTCTTCCTCCTCAGAAAGCTTAGGGGTTAGTTTTGTTTTCTTCAGATTAATTCAAGAGGTCATTGATTTTGAGTGAAGTCATTTCAAGTATGGCTAAAGATGTTTTCATTTTAATGGGATCAGAATTTGTTTAAGATTGATACCTATTAGTGTTTTGAGGAACCTTTCTTTTGACACTTTCAGCCATAGACATTGATTTTAATTAGTAGACACAACTTATTTTAAAACATCTCTGGGAGGTGGGCTGTTCTGTAACCAGATATAAAAATAAGCTACCTTGAGAATTTATGTTTCTGAAATTATAATGAATTGGGGAAAAATAGGTATAGCAACACTTTTTTTTGTTCTGAGACAAATTTTTAATTTACAAAATTAGTTTTTCCATAAGCCAGTGCATTTTTCATTGAGAAGGGCTGTTGGTGACACTTACTAAAGTGCTGCAACATTTTGCTAATTTAAAAAAGGCCTGCTTGAGATCGATTGCGACCTTATCAATAGAATGATCTCATTCATCTCCTTTGGATACTCTTGTCACAGTAGTTCTGAGCTGCCTCTACTGTGGCTGCAAAATCAACATTAAAGAGAGTTTCAGAATCAGTTTGTGGTACAGTGAAGCATCTTTGTGATCTTTCTTAGTTATTAGTTTTGAAAATATGAAACATGTTTGTAATCTTTCTTAGTTTTTTGTTCTTGAAAACATCACAAACTCATGCTACTGATATTAGTCACTCCAATTTTTTTCTTAAGACTGAGCTATTTAAGTGAGAGGGAGAATGATTTTATGATATGTATTAAATGTGTACTTCTTTTGCCCAGTACTTCCTTCTACTTGAAGCCTTAATTTTATTCATATAAATTATTCTTTTGTTTGTTACAAACAATTTCCAAATATCAGGAAATAAAATAAACGATGAAATCCCTTATAGTTTACTAGTTTTCAGCGTCTTTCCTTAAAGGTGGGTAAAGCTTAAGATAGCCAGTTTTCAAAAAGCATTACATGTTCCACACTTAACATCTATGGTATGTCAGTAAATTACTAAGATTTAATTTCCTATGGCTTTAAAGTCACATTTTGGGATCGGAACAGAAATTGTGTGATCTATAGTTCTTAAGCCTAATTTTATAGATAAAAACAATTAGAAATTGCTTTCCTGTAACTAACCTTCTTTCATTTCTCTCCTGCTTTTTATATTTATTAATTTTGTCCTAACCATTTCAGCTTCGAATACTAGTTTATCTCAACTTTCTTTTATTTATAGTCATGTTATCAAAACCATTTTCTTTCCATCTGCTATCTTTTCATTCATCTCTCCTTTTAAAATCTGTTTCCTCTCCTGTAAACTCATGAATATGCCATGTTATATCAACTTTCTTTGACTAATTAGGAAGAGAAAAAGAATTCTCTACTTTGGAGATTGTCATTCTCCCTGTGTACTAGTCTGAACAATAAAATCAGCTGTCTTTGCCTACTAATGATTCCCCAAGTTAGCTGTAAGGAATTGAAATAGGATATTTTCCTTTTGAGGACCCCTGCACTCTGTAACAGTGCTCCCTCCATCGACCTACAGGCCTATTGGCTGTGGCTCATGGCATGATTCAGCCTGCTTTCTGAACCGATCTTTCCTAATGAGACTGTACTGGTCCCTAATAGCCACTGCTATTTTAAATTATTTGTGTGTGATTCAAATATACAAGTGTCAGGAAAAGTAGTCATTTAAATGGACCCATTTTGATAATGTACATTATATTTGATATTAATAGTTATATATATCCATTTTATTTTGTGCATAACTATTACTCACCTTTCTTCTCATTAGGAAATATATTAAATAATGTGTTCTAAGAGTAATATCTATTCAGAACTAAATTTCATGGGTTTTAATATTCAAAATTATCAAATTTATTTGCAAACATCTTATTCATGTTTTAGAAATATGTCAGTCAATGACAAGTTACAAAGAAATATGATTCAACACAATGAGAATTTAGTGAGTACCTACTATATACATAAACTTCTCTAGGTCTTATGAGAAATACAAAACAATTTAGAGTTTGGTCATCAGAGATACAGTAAGATAAATGATTAAGTACCAAAACAATTGGTAGATTCAGTCAACACTCCATAATTTCAGAGGAAAGAGAAATCAAGATGAGTTAATTACTTTGGAGGGCTTCATTGAAGAGCTGGCGTTTGCTCTTGTCTTTGAAAGATGGGTATAATTTCAATATACTCTTCATATCAAAGACCTCCTATTGATTATACTTAGAATGGAAAAAGGAAGGAGTCAAAAATGATTTTACAATTTTAGGCAAGGATAACCTGGATAGTGAATTGTTATTAGTGAAGAAAGATATCATGGGAGCTAGCTAGAGAGAGAAGGTAAAGAATCTGCTTTTGGACATTTGAAGTGTGATGTCTGCTAAGAAGGAAGAGATACAAGAGACTAAATGAGAGACCACGGTTAGAAATGGAAGCGGTATTATATCATAGGGAACCCAAATGGGGTTTTGGAGACCTGTGTTCTAGTTCCCTTCCTGATACTAACAAGATGGGTAAATTTAGTCAAGTGACTTCATGGCTTCCAGCTTCCATTTTTTAAAAGTATGAAACAGGAGAGTCCTGAGAGGCCTTGCACCTATGGTTCTTTAAAGAAACATTTCATTTCTCCACACATAAATAATAGTTGAATCTGTGAAAGTACATCTGACCTCTGAGATGGGAGGGATATTTAATGGGAGTAATGGAAGAGGGCTGAGCCTTGAGAAACACTATTGTTTCAAATTGGAAGAAGACAAAGTAGAGGGGAATGTGTTGTCATAGGGCAGGTGACCGTTTCAAGAAGAGAGAAGCACCATGTGAGGTGAGGGAGGAAGTACAGCAGAATAAGCAAGGAGAATGGCTGAAAGAATGAAGTTCATGTGTCCTGACTTCTTTCTAGACTTTGTGTCTGATGACACAGACCACATGCTGTGGAACTGGTGTAGGATTCTCAGGAGGTTGTAATCACAAATCATAAGATATATACATAGATATTTTTATATATACATATAGATTTCACCTAGTTATTTACATTGAATATTTATATATTATCCATCAGGAAAGTCAAATTAACTTATTGACTATTTTAAGAAAAGCTAGACTTTCTTAGGCTGCCCATATACATGTACACAATCTAGTCAGAATGTGTGGATATTTTAATATACCGTTTATGACATTAAATAGTCCAAATAACCTTGCTTTAATCTCTGATTACTTATTCCAGATCTACATTTTGGAAACATGCCAATATTTGAAACAGAACTACCAAAATTTGGTTATCTAAGCTATTTAATGGTATATTAAAATAAGACAATCACATTTGTAAGCATAAAATGTAACATATATCAGAAAACCCATAATTCAAACAGGTCCTCAAAGGCCTAATAGTCTTTTCTTTTAAATTTAACTCTTTGATAAGAAACAATTATATTAAGATACTCATCGTTTCTAACCAACCCTGTGACTAGAGTATACAAATAACTAGTAAAATTTATTCCCAGAGATGATGCTGAGATAGTTTCAGTAATGTTGGAGGCAGATATGGAAAATTGTCAGCACCTAAAACATCTACTTTAAAGACTATTCGCAGTGCAAAAAACAATTCAATTATTATCCTATCAAAGGAGATAAAACTGTAAAAAGATCATTGTAGAAAAATATGCAAAGAGTGAATGTAAAAATATTTGAAAGAGAGGAACCATCGATTATTTTATGTTTCCATACTTACATTGTCAGGTCTGTTCATACTTACACCAATGACTAAAGGAGTTGTTTTTAATGTGTGTATATTCCTATCCTTGAGGTTCTACAACTGTCATAATCGTTAAAATTTTCAGAAATTTTTTAAGCTAATATGAGCCAAGAAATATTCATCCTAATCAGCATTTACTCTCATGAGAATTTACTGTTTGGGGATAGTTTTTTTGAGTTTTTTTGTATGTTTGTTTGTTTTTGACCCTTGTGAGAAAAAGTGCTGAAAAGCCAGTTAGATTTTTTTTTCTTTTTTTTTTGTAAAACTAGTTTTTGTACAAGTAAAGGTTGTTGGCATCCATCTTATAGGATGTTATGCAAAGAACTTTTGTTGCCACCATTGGCCTGTGGAAAAATGTGTATCTTGGGCTTTTTCTTTATCTTCCTCTTACCCTATATTTTTTTCTAGGTATTCTTCATCATGAAAATGTATGCGATACAGTAAACTGCCAGTTTTTTTTAAGCAAATTATGTACTAAAGGCTTTAACACATTATTTAAGGTTCATAACAACTGTTTTTCATTTTTGCAGAGAGAAATTGAGACTTAGAGTGCTGACGTAGGTTGACTGAGGTTAGACAGGCTGGTAAATGGCAGAGCCACAGTTAAGCCCTCTGCCTAACTCTGATATACTGTCCTTTATTTCTTGGTCATCCGCTCAGGACACCATACTTGATGCTGAGGATGTAAAGATGAAAAAGGCTTTCTCTCTGACCTCATGGCACTCAGTCTAGCAGGTAGGGGCTGTGCCTTTCTTTGTGAGGCCCACCTGGAAGTACCAAGCCTGCCAGTGCCTGGCCAACTAGGTGCTTCCCCCAGGTGTCAAGTGACATCAACTAAGCACCTGTTCTGCCATGACCCTTGCTTGGGAAGTTTTCTGTCTTGACACTGGCATAACTGTTGCAGAAAGCAAGCTCTACACACAAAGAAAACATTTTAATTGTTGTAACACTACCAAGCCTTCTGTTACTCTTTCTGCAGAATAGTGCAGAAATATTATATAACACCGGAACTAGGCAGAAATATTACCTAGATGCGTTGAAAATGTGTTTACGCAGTGTGCATCAGAACTATCAGGCGCATGGAACCCTGAGCCTGAGCCATTAATGGGCCTGACTTTTTTCTAGCACCCTGTGACCCGCTGCCTAACCAGTCCATTATGACAATGGCAGCAGCAACTGTGCTCAGCTCACTACATGATGACAGCCTTTCTAGTGTGTGCCTGCCATTTATTAGGACATTAGTGGCCGGCCATCCTCCAGATGCCTAGCCGTGACTATCACACAAAGGAAACATTAGCTTTCTTGGATGTTGCTATTATAATTCGAAAATTAGTTTTGCCTTCATGGCTGCATCACATTTGGAATCTCTCTTTGATGTTGTTATTAGTTTGCACTCATGGTGCTCATGATAACTGTCACACATTAATCACGTCCATCATGTGATTCTTAATTTGCTCTATTATGACAAATGGATTTAGACACAAACTTGCAATTACCTATTTTGAGGTTAATAGCAGATTTGGGGTTGTAATTGGTTCCCAAATATTCAATTTAGGGAAATTATTTCTCACCCAGCTTTAAAACATGTTCTAAATGAGCAAATTGTATTTTTTACTATCACTGCAAAATTGTGCCAGATGAGACCATACAAGACATCTGAGCATAGTAATCCACCTAAAAGTTTTCACCAGAACAGCATTGTGTATTCTATAGGTATTCTGCTCTTTGCCATTACCTCATTTATCCGCCCTACTCTTATCTGGATTTATCCCACTCTTATCTGGATCTTAAATTATTCCAGAACATTTTACTTTATAAACTCTTTATGGGGACTGTTATATAGTGATTATTCTTTTTTCAGAATGTTAGCAGTCTTAATAACTTCCTGCAATTAAACTTTTTTAATCTAATGGCATTAAGAAGATATTTGTAAAGATTATTATATCTTTTGATTTTTCTCTTGGATCCCTTTATTAAATATTGCATATTTAAAATGATTGCATATCTAAAACAATCTCATAAATTTGCTTTCTAAATGAGCAGGGGTTCTCTTGTAGTGTCCTCTATGATTATAGGAACTTCTATCTTTTGCTTGGAGAGTTTGCATAGACTAATGTTCCCCTTCTGCTATGACCATCTCTCCTTACATGTGAATTCCTGTACATATCCAGGAAATAGTATACATTCATCTATTCATAAAAACTTTCTTTTCTAACAAATCTTAGTGATAGCAAATGACTATGGCATATGAGATGCCGGTCAACAAAGTGCATACAGAAGCTTGTGAGAGATGGAAACGTGGAAATCAGAGATGGAGAACATTCATAAATCAGCTACTTTAGAAGTTGTGTAGCACAGAGACAAGAATCTAAACTTGGGAAGAAAGCAGCCTGGATTTAACTCGTGTTTCAGCTACTTCCTGTTGCACAGTGGGCAAGTCACTTAACCTAGATCAATTTCCTCATCAGTAAAATGGAAGTATCTTTTTCATGGAGTTTTTGTGAGGATTAAATGAGTAATTTTGTAAAGCTCTTAGCACATCATTAAGTGCTTAGTAAATGTTAGCTATTATTATCTATTCTGTGCTGTTATCCAAAAAGGAAATTCTTTTCACATGGTTCTTAGAGGATGGTCATACAGCCTTTACTTAAAACTTGTCCCATGAAGAACCATTTATCACTCTCCCACCTATTTTCTCCCCAGTTTTGAATAGTTCTAATGATGAGACTTGAAGTCTTCCTCCTTGTGACTTCTGTGCTTTTGGTCCAGCTCCACTCATTAAAACATACATAATGTGTTTTATATAAGAGTTTTCAAATATTTGAAATATCTTGTCCATCTACTCTTCCAGGTCTTTTCTTCTCAAGGCTAATTACCTCAGTTCCCTTAATTGTTTCGTATATAGCATTCTTTGCAGGCCCCTTACCTTCCTACTTGCTCTAAATTGGCTGTTAATGTCCCTATTAAAAATATGATGCCCAGAATAAGACCAAACATTATCTGACCAGTGCAACATGTTTACCTCTCTTGTTTAAGATATAAACAGTGTCATGGCCTACGATTTCTTTAGTTTTTTTTGTGCACCTGTATTGACAGGAAGACAGTGTGGCACTGTGCTCTTTAGGTGAACTGAATCACCTAATCACAAAACTTAAAATCCTTAAGGTCTTTTCACATTAATTGTGAAAACACTCTAAGCTGCTTTTGGTACTATTGATATTTTATCTCAAGCCCAAGACTTTATATAGTTAAGTTAAATGCAGGAATCCCCTTGTTAATATAGTGATAAGGAAAAGGCTTGGAAGAAATTTTTAAAAGGGTTCACTAGTTTTTTTTGAAGTGCCTAATTTAATATTATACACAGAGCGGATGCTCTGTAAATCTTTATTGACTATTAAATTTTCAAATAGTTAACACTCATTGAGTACTTGCTATGTACCAAGAACTATCTTAAGCACTTTTATAGACAGGTTCTGCTTCTTAGCAGCATTTTATAGCATGAAATGTATAATGTAAAGAGAGATCCTATAACTTCCTCAAGCTCACATAGCTAGTTAATGATGAAAAGGCAGGCAGGAATCAAATCCCTATATGCCTTGAAGGCCAGGGAAGAAGTGTGAACTTAATTTGAAAGCCATTGATATGAATATTGAAGGGTGTTCCCTGGGGAGTGGCACAGTCAGGTTTATGGGTTTAAAAGATATCTCTGGATACTCTATGGAGAAGAGATTGGAGACTGGCCAGAGTGCAGGCAAAAAGATGGTTGGGCCAGGTGGAAGAACAGCAAAAAGTGCATGGTTTAAGATATGTTCTGGAATGTGAATCTTCAGGATTTTTTTTCTTTAGCATATTATGGGGGTACAAATGTCAAGGTTACGTATAATGCCCTGCCCCCTCCGAGTCAGAGCTTCAAGCGTGACCATCCCCCAGACAGTGCACATCTCACTCATTATGTATCTATATACCCGTCCCCTCCTCCCCCTTTCCACCTGCCCAACACCCGATAAATGTTATTCCGATATGTCCACTTAGGTGCTGATCAGTTAATACCACTTTGCTGGTGAGTACATGTGGTGCTTGTTTTTCCATTCTTGGGATACCTCACCAAGTAGAATGGGTTCCAGCTCTATCCAGGAAAATACAAGATGTGCAATATCACTGTTATTTCTTAGAGCTGAATAGTAATCCATGATATACGTATACCACTTTTTATTAATCCACTCGTGTATTGATGAGCACTTGGGTTGTTTCCACAACTTTGCAATTGTGAATTGGTTGTGTGGTCAAGGAACAGGAGGACTCCTGGATGACTCCCAGGTTTCTAGTTCCAGCCACAAGATGACAGTTATGATTAAAAGTACAAATTGCTTAAGAATTAATTTACTTACATGATTGTGATAGGGTAAATGCTCAGAAAATAGTTGAGTGACTAAATAAATGGATGATATATGTTAAAGTTAAAATAAGAGACTACTTTCAAAAGGTTCATTTCTCTATTATCTCATATTCTTAGGGAAAATTATACATGATAATGCCTTTATGAGAAAATGGAGCCTATTTTTTTTAGCAATAGTACCTCAAGAGATTTTTCTCTCTAGAAGAAAATGCCTTTTTCCCATGAGGAAAGTTGGCAGGCAGCAATCCCCATTTGTTCCTTTATGTTTCCAAGGCTTTATAGTCTTCTCTGATGTATTTCTATGAAATTAAATCATGGATACATGTGTCTAAACACATGTCTGTTCGGGGTATGTTTAAAATGTTTAGGTAACAAAAAGAATTGAGCTGGAAAGAGGTAGAAGATAATTTTTTAAAAAAAATAAAAAGGAGAGTCAGAATTTTATAGTCATAGAATTTTAGCTCTGTAAGGAATCTTACAGATAATGTCTACTAAACTATTCATTTTAAAATTGAGAAAATTGATGACCAGAGAAGTTGTTATTTATCCAACCTGGAGCCCTACATCCTCAGTCTAGGGTTCTCTTGGCTGCCATTGATTTTTCTTAAAACTATCTTCTAGAACCTTGCATTTTACGAAGGAACTATAGAAGAAGAAACCAAATTAAGAAACCAAGTTAAGGCTTTTACCTTCTTGGTAGAAATGAACATAGCTGAAAAATTTATCAATGAGAACTCCACATTTTAGGAAGTAGTAGGTTTGGCTGGTGAGAAGACAGGGGAAAGAAACTTAGAATGGATATCCTAGTGAGGATTAGCAGCACACTGTCAAAGTCAGCCAAACCTAAGCCGAGATAATGAGAGCCAGTAAGCACTCACGAGCCTAGGGGCCAAGGTGAGATAAGGTTGCCAAGTTGGCTGGCGAGCATGTTCTAGACACCGAAAAGGAAGCCAGGCACCTCACAGCCTGGGCAAGTGTGCACCATGTCACTTGCCAGACCTTCGGGCCCACAGGCAGAAAGGAATAAGCATGAGCCATTTCAACTCGGCAGCTAAAACCAAAGCCTTAGTACAAAAGAAGCTGAGCTCTTGAAATAGCAGCCCATAGCCATCCACCCGCCATCATTTTTGATCAGCTTATGAAAAAGGTCATGTAGATATTGTAAGAAACTCAACTGGAATTCATTGAGAGAAGAATATAAGAATAATGCATCTTTCATAATAAAGGAGCTAGATCAATGCATCTTACAGGGACTTTCTTTTTTAGTTCTTTAACTTTTGAAAAAGTAATACATTTACATGGTTTCGATTATAAAAATATAAAAAGGTATATGGTAAAAAGTCACCCTTCCAATCCTGTCACTGCACTGCACCCAGTACCCATTCCTGCTAATGCCTAACTACAGGTCTTATTTATGCATTCCTGGGTATTTTTCTTCATATGCAAGCCAAACAAATCCAGTATTCTTATTTCCCTTCATTTTTACAAAGTGATACTATATAACACACTGTTCTTCACCTTACTGTTTTCGTTTGATAAATATGAGAACTTTTTCAGTAGAGTCATCTCAAGTCCAAAACTGGTACAAGAGCTTCTGTCCATGACAAAAATTTCATAGTACAATGCCTGTGATTCAAGATTATGTGAGAGTGATAAAAGTAATAATACTAGAATTTTAGACACTGTGCTTAGGATGCCTTTATCTAATTACACTCTTGTGTCTAGAGTTGTAGCAGGTGGAATCCAAACCCTATCACTAGCCAATCTGATAATACTGTATGATTGAAGTTAGCTTATCATTATAGAGGTGCATGTTGTGGCAGCTTCCCCCCAAAATAATTGTCTTCAAAGTGATTGACTTTTTAAATTGTGAAAATTCCAGATATTCAGAAAAACATAGAGAATTGTGTACATCTTTATACTTTTGCTTCATTTGTATCTCTGAACAATATATATCATTCCTTTTCAGATTTTGAAATTTTATATAAATAGTATATTACCATATACATTCTTCTGCTGTTTGTTATTATTCAACATTATGCATTTGAGTTTATTCACATTAATATATGTGATCCTAATTCATTTATGTTTGATTTTATATATTTGTCATTATATATAACAACTCCAACTTAATTGTCCATTCTCACATTGATGGGCATTTAGGATACCTTCCACTTTTATATTGTAGTGTTCCAATGAATATCCTTGTATGCATCTTCTTGTATCTAAGAATAAATATGGGAGTAGATCTTCAACTTTACTAGATATTGCCAATTTGCTTTCCAAAATAAGTTGTGCTAATTTACACTCCCACCATCAGGTATAACATTTTTCATTGAGCAACATCCTTGCCAACGTTTGGTGTTGCCAGACTTTTTAATGTTTGCCAATCCAGTTGGTATAAAATGGTATCTATTTACAGTTTTAATTTATAGTTACTTGATCTCTGATGAGGTAGAACATTTTTAGATATATTTATTGAATCTTCAAGTTTCATTGTATTTTAGGTTGCCCATTTATATCATTTTTCTATTTAGAAAATTGCCTTTTTCCTATTGATTAGTAGTCATTCTTAGACAGTCTGGATGCTAATCTTTTGTCAGTTATATGCTTTGCAGATACCTTCTTTGAATCCATGGCTTGATTTTTATTTTTTTATGCTATCTTCATGAACGGATTTTTCACTGTAATGTAGTTGTAGTTATCTTTTGCTTTGTTTTATTTCTTCTATTTTGCCTTTTGAGGCATTCCTTATTTAAGTTTATAAAGATCATTTCTCTTAAAAGTTTGAGTTTGCTTTTTGTATTTAGAATTTTTATCCACTGAATCCAATAGTCTCTTTTAAAATGTAGATATAAACTTATTGAGTAATCCATTCTTTTTTCAATGTCATTTCCTTAAATGAACAAAAAAGACATTCTGGACCATATACCATTCCCATCAAAGTTACAGCCTAACAAAAGTATATATCTATTCCAAGATGGCCACCATTGCTCAACTGCTCAGAATACTTTTAAAATTCTCTCTCTCTTTTTTTATTTTTAATTTTATTTTTTTGAGACAAAGTCTCACTAGAGTACAGTGGCCTTATCATAGCTCATTATAATCTCAGACTTCTGGGCTCAAGCAGTTCTCCTGCCTCAGCTTCCTGAATACCTGGGAATACAGGCACACGCCACTACACCCAGCTAATTTTTTTTTTCTATTTTTTTGTAGAGACAGAGTCTTGCTATGTTACTCAGGCTGGTTTCAAACTCCTGGCCTCAAACAATCCTGCCTCGGTCTACCGGAGTGCTAGGATTACAGGTGTAAGAGCTACTGTGCCAAGCCAAAATTCTCTTTTTAAAATTACATTCAAAGCCTGATGTACATTATTTAATAATTGCCATCATTGGTAAAATATTTTTTAAGGGCAGATTTCATTTTCAAAAGGAATAAAACTGCTTTAGAATTTGTTGATGAAGCTAGAAACTAATTTTTTTTATTTTATTTAAAATAAAATATAATTGTAAAATGTTAAAATGTCTTTTCTTACATGAACATAAAGTAATTCTGAAGGCAGACATATAGGAGGAATTCTCAAACTATTGTAAAAGAACAATGGCCTCAATATAAATAAGGGCATAAAACCTCCATTACATTCATTTGGAAGTTTAGTCCTTGTATATTTAAGTCAAGTCCTAATGACTTAGCAAGACAACCAGGTGTATAAATATACAAATGAATGAATGAAATACCAAGTGATACTTGGTAGTATCAAAAGTGATACTCCAAAATAGGCAAGTTATAGAGTATATGGAAACAAGGTGGTAGGATCTCACTAGTGAGAGGAGTCAAGAAAGGCTGCATGGTGATGACATTTTAACTGAACCTGGGAGGATAAAAAGAAATTCTTTAGATGAAGGTCATGATATACAAAACATACAGCATATGCCAAAGCACAGAAGGACATAGTTAGCATCAGTATGCAAGACGCTTCAAGATCAGGGGTTTATTTAGTGCGGCCAGAAGTGTTACATTTGGCAGCCACATTTTGTTCCCTCACTACCAAAGTCTTCTAAGCATGGAAGCAATGTGATCAGATTTGCATTTTTGATCAGAATCATTCTGGCAATAGCAGCTTTGGCAAAGGTTTTTTTTTTTTTAGGGCCATGTAGTAAGTATTTTAGGTTTCATGGACCACACAGTCTCTTTCACCATCGTAGCATGAAAGCAGCCATAGCTAATATATAAATGAGTGGGTTTGGTTATGTTCTGATTAAACTTTATGTAGCAAAAGAAGCAGGCCGGATTTGACCATACATCATCATTCTTGGGGTAGAGACTAGACTAGATAGACTGGAATAAAGATGTATTGGAGATAAGAAGATTAACTGGAATGATTGCACTAGATTGGGTTTAAAAAAAAAAAAAAAAAAAGCTGCTGCAGTTCCAAACCAAGACTATGAAAGTAGGGATAGAAAGTAGGGATGACTGAGGAAAATGTTGAAGAAGTATACTTGGCAATGCTGCTCTGGAATGGGTAGGGGCTGGTGGTAAAGGAAAGGGAAGACCCAAAGTTGAGCAAAATGCAAGATCGCAGTGGCTTTAACTGAGGTAATAAGGGCAGGAATAAATGCAAAGGAGAGGATAGTATGAGGGAAGGAGGCTTAGTGAGAGAACTAGGAGAACAGGCTGTATTTCAGTTTTGGCATATTGAATTGAAAGGGCTCGTAGATTCAGGTTATTGAATTTATGGCTCTAAAGCTTAGGAGAGTCTGGGACTCAAAGCATAGAGTTGATTAAAACCCACAGGATACAGCAAGAGGCCACCTAGGAAGTGTTGTGTGGTGGGAGACAACTAATGACAAAGCTTGGGTCCACCTACATTTAAGTGACGCTAAGACAAAGAAGAAGTAGCAAGTACCCAGAGAGGCAGGATAAGGACCAGGCCACAGGACCATTTCAAGAAAGAGGGGATCAACAACCATGTCCAATGCTACAAAAAGGTCAATTAAGAAATATGAGGACCTGAAAAGTGTCCATTGTATTTGGAAAGTAAAATGCATAGGTGACTTTTGTTAGAGCAGTCAACATGATGAAACAGAATCCAAAATGCATTTAATTGAGAAGCGACTGGAAGGTGAAGAAATGGGGGAAGGAGAACGCTACTTAGGTGAAGTATGGTTGAAGAAATCAGAGTTTTGGTTTTGTTTGTTTGTTTTTTCCTTTAAGGAGAAGAGAAAATTGTGCATGTTTGTACACAGAGAATGGGAGCTGGTTGAAATGACATAAGAAATTATAAGGACAGGCATTGTTAATGGAACAAAATTCTAGAGGAGTCATGGGTGAACTTGGGAGCATAGGTGGAGAGGTTGGATGCAGATAAGGGGAAGGTGGATAAAGGGATTGAAGTTAAGTGAAAGAAGCTCTAACCCAAACTCCTGGTTCTCCCACTTGGAGGTTACTAAAACCTGATGTAATAGGCAAGTTTTCTTGGCTTGAGGCATTTATGATAATACAGTGAGCAGGAGGAGACAGGCTTGACATCAGTAGTGGTTTTTAGGTAGGAATTTGCATCTCAAGTTCGTGACTGCCAGGAAGACCCATTTGATTACAGCAGAGGTTACACATAAAGATGAGAAGCACAGGAGCTTGGAAAAATGGCTGTGGGACCTACCTCTGATAAGCCTTGAATGTCATGGTCTTAACAAAGAAAATAAAAATTTTAGGATTTCCCACCCCCACTCCTCATGCAAAAGAGAAAGTAAAATCCTCAGGTACTGGCTCCATAAATCATTCATTAAGGAAATTCTTTGCTAGCTTCCCATGAGCAAAAACATGTAAATTATAACTTTAGGACTACAGGATATGTCTAGCTCCTAAAACTAAAGTCTGTTCAATTCCACACTGATAATGAATTACAAGTTTATCTTAATAGGTGCAGAACAGAGACAAGACAGGATCAGACATTCTTCCAGCTACCCAGGGATATATACAAAATTGATGCTTCCTTCAATCCCTTGTCCTCTCCCTAACATTCACCTTATCTTATGTAAAATGTAGATTTTTCTGGGTCTCACAAGAATGTAACCATTTTGTCTCACTACCACTCCGCCCCTATCTTTTCTTCCTATATGCCCTACTGCCCTTTAAATATAAAAAATTCCAAATTTCCCTTTGGATAAACACCCATAGTTTTGTATGTAGATTGTGTTTTTCCCTGACACATCCTCAACTTTGGCTTAATAAACCTCCATTGATTGAGATTTTTGCCTCAATAACTTATTTTGGGCCAATACTCTCTCCTTTCTACCACTGCCTTGAGCTCTTCTAGAGGAAAAGTTTTGTTTCTCCTTTAGATCAGGGGTCCTCAAACTTTTTAAACAGGGGGCCAGTTCACTGTCCCTCAGATCGTTGGAGAGTGCACACTGTGGGCCCGGGACAAGTCGGCTGCTAAGCAGGACAGGCAGCGGTGGCAAAAACACCCAGCGGGCCGGATAAATGTCCTCAGCAGGCGGCATATGGCTCACGGGCCATAGTTTGAGGATGCATGCTTTAGATCTTTATATGATTTGAGGGACCGAGGTGGTGGGGGAGGGCCCAGGAGACAATGTTAGGTACTCTAAAGACAATTGTGGAGGCCCAATAGATTTGCTGCTGTTGCCTATATCCAGATATGTATGTGCCAAGAGGTAGAAGCTCCACAGAGAAACATGTATGCCCCTGGTCTTCCATGGGCAATGACCATGACCGCATGTTTGAGTTGGCACCAGACATTTTCACATGCAACTCAGCCCTTAGCCATTTGAGAGCCAAGAGTCAGAACCTCCAAGGACCAAGGGCCATTAGTTCAGGAACTGAACTTTCAATCATGACCGTCACTGAATGAAGCTTACAAATTCCGTCTTCTCCTCTTCCAACAGCTGAAATAACTTAGCTATATTCTGCCACATAAGCTCTTTTGGGGGAAGGGAGATGCATAAGATGCTGAATTAGGTTCCACTTGAATTCTGTAGTCCTCCTGATACTCAAAGGTTCTTCTTATCTTTTGAAATGTGAGTGCTAACGTGAAGACAGTGAAGAGTTTCTCTTTCTATATCTCTAACATGGGATCAGGATTATATCTGTCCTCAGCCACCAAGTCTTGTGTTAATGGAACTAAAACTCTCTGGGTAAGCATCCCAAACCGATTTAATGTTCCCAAGTGCTAAAGTTTGCATTAGGACTTTTACATTAGCAGAGGTGTCTATAAAAATACATGCTTGCAGCCAGGTCCCTAGTGGCTTCACATCCGAAGAAACTGTGGAGCATCCATCATTCTACCCGAGGGTTGGAATGACTTTCACTGCGGCAGATCCTCCCGTTATGTAACTCGGCTGAGAGTGTTCTGCAGTTTTTGCAGCAGTTTAGCCACAATTCCATAGAATACAGCAAAGACACAAGTAATTTTTAACTATTGTCACCCAAGATGCATTGCTAATTGTGGAATTTTAGGAAAAGAGGGTCTTTAAGATGAGTAATTGATTTCTTTTTTACTCCACTAAGTGCCATGGCTTTTCTACATTGTTTCTTTGTCTAATTCTGTAACTTAACCCTCCCAGCATTCTGAGACATCTTGCCAGCAAACCCTTAACTTTGGCATGTAATCACAGGCAAAAGTGTGTGAGGGCGTTTTTGTGTTTTTTTTTTCCACTTGATTTAGCGATGATTTTGTTTGAGATAATATTTAGAATCATATCTTAAGTGAAATGTTGTATATTAGAGGTTGGTTGTGTTTTGCTTTTTGTGTGGTGAATGTTTAATGAAATACACTTTTTCTTTTATAAGTTAGATTTTGGAACCCAGGAAGCTATGGTTCTCAGCATACGCTGCATACTTGAATTACATAGGGAGCTCCTAAAAATACTGATGCCCCGGCCCTCCCTCAG
This sequence comes from Microcebus murinus, assembly GCF_040939455.1. NCBI lineage: Eukaryota > Metazoa > Chordata > Mammalia > Primates > Cheirogaleidae > Microcebus > Microcebus murinus. Next base: position 80,876,920 of record NC_134114.1, on the reverse strand, counting down.
GTTAATTGCATTTTATTCTCTGGGGATGGGGTCAGGCCCCCAGTATTACTTTAAAATCTCCGCAGGTGATTCTGATGTGCAGCCAGGTTTGAAAATGCCTGCCTTTTAAGATGCAGATCCAATTGTGTGCCTCCCCAGTTTAAAACGCTTCCTCAGTAGTCTAACTCCTTAGCTAGACATTCAAAGTCCTCCCCACAATGGTTCCACTGTTCTCCCAGATAAGCTCTTGCTACTCTCCTGTAGCAAGGAGAGTAGCAAGAGTGCTACACCCACTCTCCAGCTATCCCATTTCCTCAAATAGGTGGTCCTACCTTTCATCTCCATGTGTTAGCAAATACTTTGAAAAAGAGAGCCTATCCTTGCTCACCAAGGTCTTTCCATTTTTGAAGATGTCCCTTGAGCATCACCACCTTATTTAATAAGTGAGCAGTGCTCACTCCTCTCTGTTCCTTGCATATACGCTGTCTCACCACTATTTGTCTCTGTGTCCCCCTCCTCCAAAAAACTGAGTTATTTGAGGTTTGAATCGATGTCTTGCTCTTCTTTGTATTATTTTACAGTGCCCAAAACATAGGAAGTACTCAACATATGAATGAATGAAATTTATTATAAAAATTCGTGAGCATTGCAGCTCATGCCTATAGTCCCAGCTACTCAGGAGGCTGAGGCAGGAGGATCACTTGAGCCAGGAGTTCAAGGTTACCATGATCTATGATCATGCCACTGCACTGCAGCATGGGTGACAGAGTGAGACCCCATCTCTAAAAAAAACAAAAAAAAAAAACAAAAATTCATTACATGAAGAGCCGTAATACAGATTCTAGAGTCAGACTCTGCCGGGGTTCAAGTGACAACTCTGCCACTTATTAGTATTGTTACCTTGAGCAAGTTATTTAATGTTTCTAAGACTCAATTTCATTATCCATTAAGTGGAAATAATACTGTTGACTACATTAGAGGCTTGTGAGAATTAAATGAGATAAAGTGCACAGTATACTACTTAACACATAGTAAGCATTAAATAAATGTTAACTGCTATTATTATTATTACCTCTTAATGGGTTTCCATCTGGCTGGAACTGTAAGTATTAGTTTTGACAGGAATAAAGCATGAAACCGGTGAAAGAGATGAAATACAGTCAGTGAAGTTTGCAGAAGCCTTGTCTAGCTTGGCTCAGCCCTCCTGCTCTTCCCCTCATGGCTGCATTGGCTGGCCTTGCAAAAAGAGTGCACAGAGCTTCATGGGAATCAGCTCGTAGAAAGACTGAGGGTTCTGGCTTTTGAAAGGATATGCTAGCAAGAGAGTGAAATAATTTAGATTGTATATGAACGGAATTATTCTATATAATTTCACATGACTGGAAATAGGAAATACTGGAAACACCCTCCACCTCAAATCTGACATGAAATAATGACAATCTACTGAGGGTAGAGACTGACGCCGAATTTCCAACTATAAAACAGCCTGAAATAAAAAGTTAGATACACGCTAATACTTTATGGCTAAAGTCATCCACCCAGAGGCATTCAGTGAAACCACGTCAGCATAGTCCTCTCTGCTCTGTGATCTGAGTCTGTTGAGTTTCTGATAGCTAGAAGGGAAAGAAAGAAGATTTTTTTTTTTTTTAATTTTTTTTTGAGACAGAGTCTCGCTTTGTTGTCCAGGCTAGAGTGAGTGCCGTGGCGTCAGCCTAGCTCACAGCAACCTCAAACTCCTGGGCTTGAGTGATCCTTCTGCCTCAGCCTCCCGAGTAGCTGGGACTACAGGCATGTGCCACCATGCCCGGCTAATTTTTTTTTTATATATATATCAGTTGGCCAATTAATTTCTTTCTATTTATAGTAGAGACGGGGTCTCGCTCTTGCTCAGGCTGGTTTTGAACTCCTGACCTTGAGCAATCCGCCCGCCTCGGCCTCCCAAGAGCTAGGATTACAGGCGTGAGCCACAGCGCCCGGCCAAGAAAGAAGATTTTAAAAGAAGACAGCAAAGAGTCAGATCATTTGTTTACTCCTTCTCATGTTGCGTGCCCTAGAAGCACCAAGATCGTCAAGTCTCAGATGTGCAAAACCATCATTGTGATGACTAAGAATTAAAACATATTCAACCTGAAAATAATGTAACTGTAAACATTATTACTATATTATTACTATATTTTTACCCACATATTACTTGTAGGTAAAATGAAAAATGTCGTACTGTGTTCCGTAGTATATTACCTGCCATGTCATATGTACATAGTAACTATAAACTGTTGTTGAGAGCATGAGGATGATGATGGTTATTGATGCTGATTATTCATGAATCATTCACTCGTTAGGAAAATCCTCCACTTTCAGAACATATTTAGGTACTTTGGGATGGTACACGAAAATTCATGCTAAATTCTGTTTGACTGAATGTAAATAATAATGCGATGTTGCTATTCAAGCTTGAGAATTTTAATATTATAGACAAGAAGTTTGTGGGTCTTAGAAATACAATATTATGAATTACTGGGGTTACATTCAGTGGATTTCAAAATAATTCTTTTCATATTTAATTCCTGTAAATATTTCAAAATCCACAGAAGAGACAAGACCAAAAGATAAAGAAGGGCCACTACTATTCAGGTATAAAAGTGAAGCATATGGCTGTTTTCCAGCAGATATGTTTATGGTAATATAACATATGGGTAACATATGGAGAAAATCAGGTTGGAAGCCCTCTGGAGATTAGACTAATATATCACTACTAAGCAAATGTAAATTGCAGTGCCTTAGTCACCTACTGACACTCTCTCTTAGCAATTAAAGGATCTTTTCAGTAGCTGAAAGTGAAGTTATTTTTAAAGGTAAAAACCATTTAGACATCTATTTACATACAATGTATTTATTTTTGTCCTTAGTATTTAAAGATTATGCTACTGGTTCTGACTACCATTGGTGAAGACTGATATGGCTAAAAAACAGAAAAGTGACTAATAGCCCTTTTCACCCTAGGTTCATAGAAATTAGGCTAAGCTTTGATGCCTAGAGTCATGTTTTCCCACATAGTTTTTCTCAGTGTGAGCTGCCCCACTTTTTGATTACTGATAAGCAAGTAGATCTCAGCTTTTCTGTTTTCCCAGGATTTTTTTTTTTTTAACAGCTTGGCTGTATCATTTTGAATGGTACTTCACTGGATTCTTTAAAGCATTTCTAACACTCATCCGGCTTACGTTAATCCCATTTCAGGTCACTATAAAGCAGTTGTTTTCATGTCTCATCGGCAGGCTTGCATAATCCACAAGAAGCCTGTTGTCAAGTGCAGGTCTTCAAGCTGGTAAATTTGCTGCATTCTGGGATTGTGTTGTTTGTGCTCCTTTCTCGGTGTTTACTATTATCTAAAGTATTGCTCACGTGTGATGCTGATAAAATTGTGCAGATAATCAGATATGGTCAGTTCAGGTCTCTAGCCATGTTGGACATTCGTCACTTTGATCTTGACCTTGTTGCTACAGTGAGTGCACACCCTGTCTGCCGACTCAAAGGTCATGCTGGCCTTCTTGATTTGATTTTCTACTCTGTCAGTCAGTACACCATTAGGCAGAGTGCTGCCAGTGACCCCTGTAATCTCAATATTGCCAGCGAGAGGTGTGTAGGGTTCTGCTGATGGGGGCACGTATGCGATCTCATGCTGTAATTCAATTCAACATGTATTTACTGCACACTTGCCATTTGCCCAGAAATACACAAGATGCTACAAGATAGAAATAAAGGCACAGTTTCTACCTTCAAGGAGCTTACAGTATTATTATATGGTGATCAAAGTCCATCTCACAATTAGAAGGGACAGGCAATAATTGCTTTTATAGGTCAGAGTAAGTTTATCAACAGTTTGGCCACTGGACTTATTCTGCAAAAAGATCTGTAATCATGGCATGTATGTGTGTGCATTTTGAAAGCTCCCACATCAGCCTACAACAGCAGCCCTTGAATGACTGTCTCACAGGCCTTTAATGATATTCAGCGCTGTTAAGTAGAGTTTTCTAGAGGACAAAAATCACAGTCTAACACTGGCTTCTGAGTCCTTTATTCCACCCTCAGAGAATTGCTGCACACAATAGATTGAATAAGATCAGGCTGATTTGCATCCCTGCCTCGCCAATTGGTGATTGAACATCTCAGCCTATTTGTGCTCAGATGATTGTTGCACGTTTCACATACATTATATAGGTTTTTGTCACTACGTTAATTTTGCACCCTTTTGTGTTTACAAATGAGAATATGGATTTTTTGCTTAATAATAGGACTTATTTGTGGCTCAAGTTTTATCTTGACTTTTTCTTTTTTAATTTAAGAAACATTTTTCTAGGCTGGCATTGGCCATTGTGTTTTTTCTCAGCCATTTTTCTTATCTGAAGTTACTTTCAGTGATGAATTGTTTAATCTAATTTTTGTTCATTTTTTAGTTTCTTTATACAGCTAGTTAAACTCCTGCTAGACTGCTTAATATAATACAAAAATAAGCATTAAAGACAAGTTCATGGTGGGTAAAGCTGTTCATCTTATTTCTGTTGTAATTTATAACCTGGAGAGTTTACCATTGTAAATATTTCAAAAAGTGGTCTTGCCACCCAGCCTCATATTTACACATGGGATTTACTGGTCCAATGTTAGGTCAAAAGTCAATATAAAACAGGAGTGGAGGCTCTGATGTCTTGTCCCTTGGAAATGTTTTCAGAAAATTCCACAAGCAGATCACTGTACTGTGAAAATAATGGGCTGCTAAGCACACCTCCAGTCTTCACCTACATCGGGGCCTTTGTGTAACACATCAGTCATTCTTCTAATGCGGCATCATCAATAGTTTCAAATTCTAGAAAAGTAGGACAAAAGAATACTTGTTAGATCTGCCAAGGTAGAAGGCCTAAGGGGAGGAGGAATAGTTAGCCAGAAGGCAAAAGAAATGCGGCAAACTTAACAAGATTCTCAGCCCCTGGGAATAATTTTTTTAAAAAATAGTAAATTATGTGATTTACAAGTTTCTTTGACCCCATTTAACAGTAAGTTAAATAATCTTGCCACACAAAACAAATACATTTAAGGTGAGACTTAATACCTTGCCTTTTCCAGCTATTAAGAATTTGAACAGATTTAGACAGTTACATAAACCTTGAGGCTACACGCTGTCTTAATGAGAGATTATAAAACACTGAATTTGAAAAATCAAGCTCATTTTCAAACTCATCCAATATTGTAATTGAATGTAAACTAAAAAGAAACTATCAATGCAACTTTTCTTTAAAAATGGTTACATACTCACAGTAATAATATAAGGAAGTAAGATTTCTTTGAAGCAGATGGCATACAGCAAAGTGGCTGATATGAGCTACAGTATTATTAATATATGGGTGTTGATGATTTGACTGAGTGTTATAAGTTTAAAAGAGAATTCCCAATTAAGTTTTTCTGTGTACTTGACCCTATAGCCCCCCTCAGATTTTCCAGGATTTCTTGAGCTTGCAAACAGTTCTTCTAATTAATTAGCAGGTGGCATGCAGTTCTCTGCCTTCCCCCACCCTCTCAGGTTGCTATGGTGATACAGTCTTAGCTTCCCATCCATTGCTTCCCCTTTCTGTCTCATCTTCAGAATGAGATCTTGTGAACAAACCTACCGGACAAAGTGATGCTGGCATTTCTATTCAGATGTGTTACCTAACACTTCTCTTTGGCTTAGTAATTAGAAAATGACTATACTGGTTCACATGTTTACATCTTGCAAAATTGTCAAAGGAAAAAACTGACATAATTCTATTTGATATACCTCTTTATTGTTACTTCTAAAGTATGAGAGTATAAAATGTTTTTAAGGCAAACCTTGGAAACACATTCACCTTCTTTTTTGAAGATTCCTAAATATCTCTGCGAAAAACGTTCCATTACCACTGACAACACTTTTTTGAAAGATATTAAACACAATATTTTGAGATGAGGCTCACACACACATACATTCATATATACATATATGTGTCTCCTTTATTTAAAGTCATTTTAAGAATCAAGAGCATTGTTTCATTTGTTTGCTTTGGTTGATTTACAGAAAAGCTAAGGCAAGTCAGTAATATTTATATACCTTTGCCGTAGCCTGCTGCCAGTGTAAAAAAGACAGCAGTCAATCAAAATTCTTAAGAGTACTTGATTCTCAAAGGCTGCTATTCACGCATTACAACCAAAGTGTCTAATCTAGGCAACTTTGCATCTTTAATAAAGAAATAGACATGTAATACAAAATAAACCACTTTTTTAAACAACACCTTTTATGTATAAAGTACAAAAAAAATCCAAAAAACAACAGAAAAATAAAATACCATCTTGTTGATCTACTGACCATTCTTTTCTGTAGACAAATGGCAACAATAACTTTCCTTAGAACAAATCATTTCACAGACCACCTGACTTGAAGTCCACATTTTCAGAACACTGAAACATGAGAATATTGTGTTTTAGGCCAAGATTTGGCACCTAAATTTTTAACAGGACTTTATATCCTTTCCAAAGTACATTAAATTGTGTGATAAAATTTGTGTAAGTAGGGCACTAGTTCAAAATACATTACCATACTTTTACAGGAAATAATATAAACAGTAATAGATTCCAGCTCTTGAGACCTTCTGAAGTCAAGGGGCTGCCTGAACTATAGTTATAGCGATTGCTGGGATGCCCCTTTCTAGACCCCTATTATCCTCCCAACCCCTTCCCACTCCCTACCACACACATACACCACACAAGGACCCTAAAGATTACTTTTCAGATCAGGTAACTAGAGCCAGTCTGAAATATAGAGTACCTAGTGAAAGTATGAGAACATGGGAAAGAAAGTAAAAAAGCAACCTTTTGGGAGTGTACTTGTAGTTTCAAAAAGAAAAATTACCTTTGGTAAAGTTATACTGCTTCAAAAAAGGTTCAAGGCTCAAATGAACTTTTCAATAATTTTACCATGGGGCAATAATTTAAAAGTCTTTTTTATATCGCAATGTCATGTCTGTTTATTCTGTCATATTGACTATTTCGAAATCAAGAAAAAGATTAATTTATGTAAAATGCCCATTGACTGTATTGGATTACAATCAAAAATGATTGTTAGAATTGTTCTTTTCAAAATCTGCAATGCAATATATGTAGTTAAATATGTCATTTTCGAGACAGCATTTTTTTTCAGACGCTACTCTTAGATTATTATTATCCACAATGAAAATAATTCCTTTCCCAAAGCCTAGATTTTTCATGAGAAGTAAAAGAGGTAAAGCGAATCAGAGTCAATTATGAGAGAAGTATTTCAAATACCATAAAAGGATACAGAGTTTTTCAGATCTCACAGTGTAGCACCCGTGATGTCAAAAGACAGATAAGACTTAAAGACTCCTTAAATCTGTGTTATACGCTGGCACAGTAAGAGTCCTTACACTTAAGTGGAGCCGCAATCCTCATCTTACCTTATTCAGAGTGCTTCTTTTATATAGTTCATATATGAAGCTGACTGTGTGGTGTATGAGTTCATATCCTTTCCTTCTCTCTCCCAATCCTCATCTTTTTTTTTTTTTTTGAGATTGTTAAATAAAAATAAATGTAATGGTCAGAGTCAAAACAGGAAGGGATGTATCCTAGAATAAATCACAGATTTTTTTAAACTTAACACTACCTCCTCACACTGTCCAAAAGGACTAGCAAGTCAAGACAAACACCCACAAGCAGAATCAATGGCAAATTGGTAAAAAGTAAGGATGGATACATTTCAGTGACTACATTCTAAGCCTATTCAGGGAACAGGATATTGTTTGAAGTCAATATACTTACCATAAATTCCTTGCATATTTGAAATAATTAGGAAGACAAAAGGATTTAGATTTTCTATTTCTTTGCATTTCAGTTACCTTGAAGCCTGTTAACTCATATTATCTTAAGTCCAGTTGAAGTGACTGTTTATTGTTTGTAAGTCACAAAATAAAAATTAGTGTACTGGATTAAAACAAAAACAAAGGCAATATATGTAACCTAAACATTTGTACCCTTGTAGTATGCTGAAATTAAAAAGGGGGAGAAAAAACCAAATATAAGTAATTGGAAAATATTTGTAATACATATTCCTAGACTGTGTGTGATCAGCAAGGAGGTGAATTCTGAGCAGACTGATGAAATTTGATAGAATGGCAAATGTAACTATCTCCCAAACCTCATCTCATTCTTCACCTATACTTCTGTGCCTTAGTAATGATAATCCAAATAATAATAGTCAATTATTTACAATGCATTTTAACCTAGATTATAGCATGTCCTCAGAATAAACCTGTAAATTCAATACCATTCGATACCTCAAATAAAAAAAACTGAGACTTTTTTAAAGTGACTTGGCCAAGACCTCAAATTAGTATCTGCTGAGTCAAAATCCTCTCCTCTCTTTACTGCTGTCTCCTCTTGTCTTCTGACAATATTCTGTTTTCTCTTTTCAAACCACATGTATCTCCTTTTTTTCTCTTTCATAGTACCCATAACCTTAAATCCAATTCCTAGTGTATAGCCATAATCAACACTGAACTAGACATCTTCTGTATTCCTTAGCAGGCTTAATGCTTTCAGCAGTAATAGGTTTTTCAGGTTTAGAAGTAATTTGGAAACACTATTTTAGAGATAGTTTATGGGTTTTTTCTCTTTGTTATTCTTTCCAGTTAAAACTTATTTTAACAGATAATTCTTATTTAAAAATAAATCATGTTCAGTTCAAACTTTTTAAGATTGTCTTTGATTCTTAAAAAATATTTCACCATATGCTGAAGGAGAAAAAAGACTGTCTAGTTCAGTGATTTGAGATATGACTATGCTTTTAAAACAAATTAAATTTGTTTTATTAAATATATTTGGGGTTGAGAGTTCAGTAGACAGTGGTCAGCACTTTATTTCAAACTGTTTAATGGAATTGCATAAATAGATCTAATAGTAGAGAGCGCTTTCCTATTCTTCATAGTAATTCCACCTGCTGCTAGCCACATGGAGGTCATTAAAATATCCAACTTTATTGTCTTCATGGAAAGTTTTAAACACAAATATATTCCTTAAATGTAGTCTCTCTAAAAAAAAGACTTGTATATATACATCAATAGTATTATTCAGAATATGTATTGATGAAAATATTCTATTAGATATCTTGTAAAATTATAAAATAAACTTTGAATTCACATGAACAATCCATTCTTTGAAAGTTTATTGATGTCTGTGAAATGCCAGGTAATATGCAAAGTCCTGAAGAAAACATAAAAGAGCTAGAGAAAATCATTCTACTAATGAGGAAAATCTAGATCAGTGTCTTTCAGAGTGTGTACCTCTTTCCACAGCATCCAAATCATCTGCAGAACATGTTAAAAATACAGATTCCTGAACCCCTCTCCAGATTTCCCAGATCTACCGAATGTAATCTGCAGGTGGGATTCAGAAATCTGCACTTTTATTTATTTATTTCAAAATATTATGAGGGTACAAATGTTTTGGGTTGCATGGATCACTTTTCTAATGCTTGAGTCAGGGCTATAAGTGTGCCCATCACCCAGATAGTGTTCATTATACCCATTAGGTGAGTTTTCGCCCATCCCCTCTTCCCTTCCCCCCCCCCTTGATTTTTTACTTCCCTCTGCACATGTGTGCTCATTGGTTAGTTCCAATTTAATAATGAGTACATGTGGTGTTTGTTATTCCATTCTTTAGATACTTCACTTAGGAAAATGGTCTCTATTTCCATCCAAATTGTTGCAAAAGGCATTAGTTCATCATTTTTATGGCTGAGTAGTATTCTATGGTATACATATACCACATGTATATATCCATGTAGTATATACATATATACATATCCACTCATGAATTGATGGGCATTTGGGTTTATTCCACATCTTTGGAATTTTGAATTGGGGTACAATAAACATTCAAATGCAGGTATCTTTTTGATGAAATGATGTTTTTTCATTGCTGGATCAAATAGTAGGTATCCTTTTAGTTCTTTGATGAATCTCCATACTGTTTTTCATAGAGGTTATACTAACTTTCAGTGCCACCAACAGTGTATAAGCATTCCTTTCTCTCTGCATCCATGCCAGCATTAATTGTTTTTGGACATTTTAATAAAAGCCATTCTAACTGGGGTAGGTGATATCTCATTGTGATTATAATTTGCATTTCCCTGAGGATTAGTGACATTGAGCATTTTTTCATGTGTTTATTGGTTATTTGTCTTCTTTAAATAGCTTCTGTTCATGTCTTTTGCCCATTTTTTTCTTACATATAATTTTTATTAAAAAACAATATAAATATACTTTTTGCATTACATAAAATCGTTTTAAAAAACTTTATTAAACAAATTAAATTTAGCAGAGTCTGTTTCAACAAAAAACAGTTCATGATTTGGCCACTTTTTAAAGGGATTGTTTGTTTTATCTGTGCTGATTTGCTTGGGTTCTTTATAGATTCTTGTTATTAGCCTTTTGTCAGATGTATAGCTTGTGAAGATTTTTCTCCCCTTCTATAGGTTGTCTGTTTGCTCTCTTGACTATTTCTTTAGCTGTGCAGAGCTTTTTAATTTAATCAAGTCCCATTTATTTATTTTTGTTGTTGCTGTGATTGCCATTGGAATCTTCTTCATAAATTCTTTGCCTGGAATGATATCTAAAAGAGTTTTTAACTACATTTTCTTCTAGAATTCTTATGTTTTCATGCCTTACATTTGGGTCTTTTATCCATCTTGAATTGATTTATGTTAGTGGTGAGAGATGTGAGTCTTGTTTCATTCTTCTGCATGTGGCTATTCAATTTTCCCAGCATCATTTATTGAATGGGGCTTCATTACCCCAGTGTATATTGTTGTCTGCTTTGTCAAAGATCAGTTGGCTATATGTGGATGGTTTTATATCTGGGTTCTCTGTTCTGTTCCATTGGTCTATGTCTCTATATTTATGCCAATACTGTGCTATTTTGTTTACTATAGCCTTGCAGTATAGTTTGAAGTCTGGTAATCTGAATGCCTCCAGATTTGTTCTTTTTGCTTTAAGATTCTTTTGGCTATTCGGGCTCTTTTCTGCTTCCAAAAGAGGCATAGAATTATTTTTTCTAGATCTGTGAAATATAATGTTGGTATTTTGATGGGATTGCATTGAATCTATAAATCACTTTGAGTAGTGTGGACATTTTAACAAGTGTTGATTCTACTGATCCATGAGCATGATATGTTTTTCTATTTGTTTGTGTCATCTGTGATTTCTTTCTTCAGCATTTTGTAGTTTTCTTTGTAGAGGTCTTTCACCTCCTTGGTTAAGTATATTCCTAGGTATTGTATTTTCTTTGTAGTTATTGTGAATGGTATTGAGTCTTTGATTTGACTCTCAGCTTGAAAGTTATTGGTGTATTGGAATGCTACTGATTTGTGTAGATAGATTTTGTAACCTGAGACTTTGCTGAATTTATTTATGAGTTCCAGGAGTCTTTTGGTAACATCTTTGGGGTTTTCTAGATATAAGATCATATCGTCAGCAAAAAACAATAGTTTGCCTCTTCTTTCCTGATTTGGATACCCTTTATTTCTTTCTCATGCCTGATTGCTCTGGCTATGACTTCCAGAACTCTATTGAATAGAAGTAGTGACAGTGAGCATCTTTGTCTTTTTCCAGTTCTTAAGGGGAATGCTTTCAACTTTATTCAGTATGATGTTGGCTATTGGTCTATCATATATGGCTTTTATAACTTTGAGATATATTTCTTCTATGCCTAGTTTGTTGAAGGTTTTTATCATAAAATTATAAAATACACTTTCAATTCACATGAACAATTCATTCTATGAAAGTTTATTGATGTCTATGAAATGCCAGGTAATGTGCAAAGTACTGAAGGAAACATAAGAGAGCAAGATAAAATCCTTCTGCTTAGGAGGACAGTCTAGACTAGTGTCTTTCAGAGTGTGTACCTCTTTCCACAGCATCCAAATCATCTGCAGAATGTGTTAAAAATACAGATTCCTGAACCCCTCCCCAGATCTACTGAATTGTATTCTGCAGGTGGGATTCAAGAATCTGCACTCTTAATGAGTCATCCAGTGATTCTAAGGAGAGGTGACTGTTTATCAAGAAGAAAGACACAAAAATGTATAGAAGTACAATACTGAGTGATAATTATTCTGATAATATTGGCATTGATAAATACTTAATTTAAATTTATGTTTCTAATGAATATAAAATGTGAGCATGTAACCTAACATATGGAATGAGGACATGGATAAATATTTATCTACATTTCTATGTCTTAGGTGCTTTTAAGTTTTCATAGAAATTAAACATATTCTAGTGATTCTGTTTTGAACTAGATATGTCAGAATGAAGTCATGTTTATGAGAAGTAGGAATAAATCTTCCATACAATGAAGTGGAAAGATAACTGTATAAATTACTCAATTAAAAAAATTCTCTTTAATATAAACTGCAACAAAAATGCTAAAGAGCTCTTAGCTTCTTACACATTTCCTAGCAAAAGCAACATCAAGTGGCTCTACTTCAGGCCCACACTACATACAGTATGATCGATTCAGGTGTGCAAGAGTCTCAGGAATATCCATCACTTCAGTTTTACTATTGTGCCCTGTTCAGCCAACTGCTCAGCTCAACCAAAAGTGGTAGTTCACACTGGCCACAAAAAGCTGTATACATAGCCCCAAGGAAAACTGTCTTCATTTACTTTTTACCCAGCACTTCAAAATGGTAAATAGAACTAAATTCTGAAAGATGCTGAACAATCAATAGAAAATGTCAAGGTAGAAAATATTGACAAACTAGTATAAATAAAACTTTAAAAAAAATTGCTGTAGCTTTCCCGTATTTACGAAGAAAGTACTAGTCCCTGTAAATCAGTCTCCTTCATATATATGCATGCAGTACTGTAGGTCATAATTATACATAAATAAGTAACATTGCAAAGTAAAATATAAAAGAACTTCAGGATCCTGCTAGATCCTCTATTCATTTCACTTCTTTCTTTTGTATTCTCTCATTTAACAAATGTTTATTAGGTGAGGGTGTGCTAGTCACTGTCCTAGGTACTGGGCTTGTGGCCTAAAATAAGCATGCATAATTATTCCTACCAGTTGGGGCTTATATACTAGTTGCACAGACATTCCATAAAAATGTTAATAGGCCGGGCGCGGTGGCTCACGCCTGTAATCCTAGCTCTCTGGGAGGCCGAGGCAGGCAGATTGCTCAAGGTCAGGAGTTCAAAACCAGCCTGAGCAAGAGCGAGACCCCGTCTCTACTATAAATAGAAAGAAATTAATTGGCCAACTGATATGTATATAAAAAAATTAGCCGGGCATGGTGGCGCATGCCTGTAGTCCCAGCTACTCGGGAGGCTGAGGCAGAAGGATCACTTGAGCCCAGGAGTTTGAGGTTGCTGTGAGCTAGGCTGACGCCACGGCACTCACTCTAGCCTGGACAACAAAGCGAGACTCTGTCTCAAAAAAAAAAAAAAAAAAAAAAAAAAAAGTTAATAAATCAAGTAATAAAATAGTGTTTTAGGGCGTTTACAAGTTTCTGTGACAGAAGAGAACAGGGAAGGGGTCTAATTTTACATAGGACTATCAGAGAAGGCTTCTCTTAGATGGAAATATTTAAGTTCAGACCTGAAGGATGAGAAGGAGTCAGCCACAAGAGGAGCTGAGTAAAGACCATGGAACAGCGGCCACAAAGGCCTGACAGAGGGAGAGGATTTTGTGAGTTAAAGGAATTGACAAGACTGACACAACCCCAGGGATGGTGAGAATGTATGAGAAGTCAGATGGGTGGACTGGGACGTAATTCATCTAGGCCACGGTTAGTGTGCTTGGCTTCTATTCTAAATGCAGTGGGAAGCCTTTGAAGGGTGTTACACAGAGAAATGTGATCAGAATCACTGTTTAAAAAATTTACTTTGGCTGGTGTACAGAATGAATGAGGGGTGGAAAAAAGACCAGTTGGGAAATTGTTGCTGTGGTCTGAGGAGAGATGATGGTGGCCATGGAGACAGATAAAAGTGAATGAATTCAAAGTCCATTTGATATTTTTTCTGGAATTTACATGAAATTGTTAGAAGCATCCTTTTCAGGAATAATATATAAATCTAGACTTTAAGGGTATAGAAATATAGAGAAATAGGGCATAAAAGTTTTTCAGCAGCTAGCTTGCATTCATTCTTTCACCCTAACTCTGTCCTCTTTGGGGTGGTCATCACAGAACCATTTTGCCCTTGAATATACAGAACGGGGAGGAGATGATGCAAGTCACTCTCCTATAGGCTTTCTCTCTTTGATTCCTCTCACAAAGATCTATCTGTAAGCATTACGGGGTCCTGTAGTTACATCAGCAAATATTTCTTAGAACCATTATATTTCATAGGTATCTGATTTCGACTCCTGTTTTTGACTTTGATACTAACTTCATATTTTCAGTAAATCAACATTTAAGATTGAGAGTAAAATCTAAGACAATCTCCTAAGCTTTTAGAAACTCTAAATATCAGGATATATTATATATATGTATTGTATTTTCATTTTTAATGTTGCATACTTATATATACCCTAGCTTAGTTAAACATTGTTTTTATAATAATTTATTATGTTTTCCCACTAAGTAGTAGTAAAAGTAATTTTACAGCATTTACGTTTATTTATCAGATTTAATAATGCCAAACAAATGTAGCTCATTTTAAGTAATGCTAGTAGAGTAGGAAAAGCAGCATCAGGAAAAATTGGAAACCAGAGAATAATTCGATTTAGGCTTTCAAAGCACTTGGCTCCATATCCTCCACCCCACCCGAGGAAATAAAAGGACAAGCCATTTAAAAATGAAATCTTCTCTAAAGACTTTCCCTATTGTGTCTGTTTAGTCTTCACAGTTTTCAATATTGACAGTGAGTTTCTTTTTACCACCAATATGGCAAGTTCTTTTGAGGTAGAGAGAGATTTCACCTTTCATTGCCTTGTGTTATTTCCCCTCTACTGAACTATGTAAAGAAAGGTAAATGGTAAAATGGCAGTGTGCGAGATGGAGAGCCTTAGACTATTCACTCCTGCACAAGAGATCGTTTTCTTTTTTCTGGTGTCAGTTTATGTTTGGAAAAAAAAAAAAATCTGCTTTAGCAAGGAATTCTTCCAGAGAGGTAATTAGGAAATACATAACTTCTGTTTTAAGAGCACGTTTTCTGTGAACGGCTGCCTGCACTTACACTGATGACTGTGTAATTGTAGGTTGGTCCACTGCTAAATATATCAGATGAAAGAGCGTTACGTGTAAGATTAGGGATACATGCCTTTTGCTCTGCTTATAGATGATTAATATCTACATGATATGGTAGGTATCAATCCTGTTAAAATCACTGCCTCTTTCTCTTCAAACTCTGTCCTCATAAATAAATTTTTGAAGCTAATGTGCAAACTGCTTGTCTTTCTCAAATCTGAGCATGTAAGATCATTTAGAAGTAATGTTAATTGGTGAGTTTCTGTATGTAAAGTTAAATTGTAGTATTATTTCTAAATGTAACACAGCCTCTTCAGAAGGAATATCTGGTGAGTATTTGGGGGTGGGGGTCATCTTTGTTAGCTTTTAAAAAAAACCAAAGTACATAGCTTTTTGTCTCTTGGAATGAATCCTAGAGCCAAACTCTCTTAAGTAAATAATGGTTTAAAAGAATAAATGTTTCACAACTAATGGTGTGATGGATTGTTACTGTATATGTATTTCCCTGCAAAGCTAGTCAAAGACTTTTTTCTTACTGCCTCTTTAATCTTAGCGAAAAGGTTTGAGCAGGCCCCGCAGGAGCCCTATTTTCTCTTAACGTGTTTCTATATGCTGCTTCTCTTTACCAGATTTTAAGATATACTCATGTTTCCTACACCGGTATTCAAAAAGCAATCAGATTTTCTCATATTAATTATTATTTAGAATTCCCTTTTTTATGGTTGACAGAGACTATCCAAGACCCTCCTTTCCCAGGGACAGCCTTCCTATTTTCAAAAGCTCTGTAGATGGTGAGAAATTTAGTTATTTTTAATACCATTTTCATCCTTAAAATATTTGGATATTTAATATCTAAATGCCAAATGAGGTCAGTCAGTTATAGGAGCAGGGGAATCTAAAAGAGTAATTGCTAACATGATACGCAAAAAAGAAATGTACAACCTCCTTCATTCTTATTCCTTAATTTCTAGGAACACACATACCATACCAATCAGCATGTGACCAGAGAAAGGGTTTATAATGTGGGTGTCAATTTATCATCATAAATAACAACAAAAAAAGAGAATTTTCCCTCTATAAAGAATACCGTTTTGAAATTAACCTTTTCTGAAGAAAAGAATTACTGGTAGTAAAAGAATATAATGTTGTGATAGATGATATGCGTTTATATCAAGTTTTATTTACTAGAGAATCATTATATGTTTATAGCTAAAGCCTTATGAGAACTTGTTAGCTGGAAAAACTATTTTCTATATGTTTTCATTTTCATATTTGATTCATAATCCTTTATATAACAGAAAGTGATTGTTCCTAGATATTGGGCAGATGAACTGCTCAAGAATCAAAGAAATGAAAAACCGTCTATGAAGGTTGAAATACTTGCCTGCTCCTCTGCAAAATCCACTTCTTGAGTAAAGTAACTCTGGAGTCAGAGTATCCATTGCATTTTTCCCCATAGGGTTAACTGCCTACACCACATGCAACATGGCTCTGGGCCATTATTTAAATATTGCTATTATGTAATGTAGTTACAGTTCTTACTATTAGAGGCCATTTATTATTTACAACAGGTCACTCTGTCATGGCTAGTTCACCAAAATAGATTAACCTTTAACATTTTAAATATTTAAGAGAAATTGATTTAGCATTTACTTTCTATTTAGTGTTTTTATTAAAATCATAGGACTTTATGGGCATCATTTTAATAACCCCTGAGACGTGCTATAGAGATGGCTCTAAGTTTACAATATTTTTTTAAAAATTGCTCATTTACCTATGCAATTTTCAATCACTGTTTTTAATGCAGCTTTTTTGCTTTGGTTTATTTAAATGTTTAATCAGTAATTTATTGTGCTTTATTTTTAAACAAAAATCAAGCCAATAGTTCAGCAAAAATAAATAAGTTTCCAACTGATGGGCTAGCAAAATCATTAACTTACTGGAGAAGTCAGGTGCAGATAGCTAAAAAATGTGCATTAATAACTGAAAAAATATTTTTGAAGTACTAAGTATTCCTAATTTATTTTGAAACAGAAAAATTGTGTCACTACTATACCCTCTACCTTCCTCCCTCCATATTATTATCTTTTGTCATGGAAGAGACATTTACTTCTTTACTCTTGCATAGGCAAGGTAGTTATTCTGCCTTTCTAACTTTTGATGTAAGAATCAGCTATTAGATGAGTAGGAGATTCACCAGATATCATGACACACATTAATCACCAAATTAATCAGAATACTCTCAACATACACCAGGGCAGACAAATGATTTGTCCTACTCAGGAGATGCAAGGAAAAAGAATAGGAAAAGATGCAGGTAGCCAGAAGGATGATAACTATTAATGGTATAATCAGTGATTGAAGAGGCAAGTAATGCAGATTTAGGGAGAAAGACAAGTATGTTATCAACTTAATCTCTCTGTAAGCCCAGAGCAAATAAATATTTCTTAAGTGGGCTCCCCCCTCCTCTTCCTCATCTGGATGATTGTTGAGTGTAGTGTGTGTGGGGTTAAGAGTTTGAACTCTGGAGTCAGCACTGGCATTTACCACTGCAGAATCATCAGCCAGTTCTTGCCTTTTTAAGTCACTATTACATCATCTGTAAAATTGGATTTATGCAACATATTTAGTGAGTGCCTGATATGTTTAGGTACTTTTCTAGGAGCTAGGACTTAGCAGTGAACTAAATAAAGTCTGTGCCTTCAATATCATCTACCTCATAGGCTATTGGAGGAGTCAATAGGATGTTGACTCAGTGCATGGCATGGAAGTTTAACACAGTGCATGGCATAGAGGATATGCTCAGTAGGTGTTAGATGCTTTCTTTATCTATGCCACATTTTATGTGCAAACGCCCTGCATTAGGTATTATATGCAAAAAAAAAAGTCTATGAAAGCATAAAACCTGTCCTTTAGCATTAAAAGTCTTTTACATGCTTAAAATATAAATGACTCTAGCTTGTAATTGCCCAGAGTAGGCTCTGAGGCAAGGATTTGAATGCACGTAGTTTTTTTAGGAGGTTATCTCAGGAAGCCCTGGTAAAGGAGTGAGAATGGAAAAACAGGCAGTAAAAAAAAAATGCCATTAGAGGGTGCATTAATGAGTACATTACTACTACTGTGGACGACTGGGGCTCAATCCCACCTGGGAGCTCTGGAAGATGACATAGAGCACAGTTATAGAATTGTCTCCCCAAAGGGGAAAGAAACTGGGATATTTATCAACTATTGCCTTTCTGTCATTGGCCAGGAGTTGCTCTTGGGCAGTTAATTCCATGACATTTCTGGCCAGCACCATGTGCAATCCAGGCATGCTCTGAGGCCAGAGAGTGGTGTCAACAGTCACAGGTACTTGCAACAGGAAGCCGTTGGCCTTTTCAGAAACAGTGATTGTTGAAGGAAAATGGGAGGGCACCAGTAGCATCTGCTACTTAGATCTTCACCCAAAAAACTGCAACATAAGGCAGGATGTGGCAAGATCAAAATACATAGAAACATAAGAGGAGTGTTAACTGTGCAAACATTGGGTTTATAATTTTTTTAAAGAATAAGGTTGAGAACATTAGTATGGAAACACAACATCTGAGTTACAGCAAAGATATATATATATATATATATATATATATATATATATATATATATATATATATATATATACTTGAGAATTTTTCTTTCTAAAAGTATTACAAGTAATTGGCACTGAGGAACATTTCAGAATAGCCCCACTTTTCGATCAGCTATTTTATCAAATTAGAACTTAATTATATAACAACTATATGAAAAATCAATCCTTTTTTTCCCTTAGTTGCTGAAGCATTTGGATGCTCCAAAGTAAATTGAATCTTTACATCAATTTTCCAGGAAAAGTAAAAAGATAAAAATCTTTGTCCTTGAGGTTCTACTTGACAGGGTCAAAAGCAATTCTTTCATTGTATTATACCATAACACAAATCAGAAAATGCAAAGATTTCAGAATTGCTCTATTTCACATATTATCTTCTTAGCTTGCCTCTGCAGCTGAGCAAGGGTGTTATTAGGCACAAGAAATTTTCTTGAATTCTTAAATTGATCTCAAGAATTTTGTGATGGATGGTTTACTCAATTTAAAACACATCATCTGGTGAAATTGCTTTCAGGTTAAAAGGGGGGGTTCTTCAGATTCTTCGTAGGGCAGATACTTTCAATTACCTAGTTGAGTCCAGAATTGCTAAACTATAGAGTATGAAGATGCTGGGTTCTTTGGTAGTGACTATGATAAAAAGAGAATTCTAGAATGAGAATAGAGCAGCCACAAAGACAAACTTTGCCTGCTTGAAAGTTTTATAGAGGATTAGTACTGGCCTGAAGAGTTATTTTTTTTCCAACCCAGCTCATTTTGAATAATCTAAACCTTAATTAATGATTATTGATTTGACATGAAGCTCTATGCAAATACCCAGATACCATCTGGAGTATTCTTTTTAGTTACATGTTACATGTAATAAATATTTCTCTAATAAGACTCCGTGTACCCGATTAGAAATGTATGTGGCTCATTGCCATGAAGCTTTTCATTTAGTGGAACCTAAACCACACAAATGCAGACAAATAAAGAGATCTTTTATGAATTTTCTTCATATTTTTGGTATTTCATGGTGCAGGTCTCAAAAGGAACACTCTCTGAAAGTCAAGTCTTGTGAAGTTTGGTGTGGTAGTGCATGACTGTAGCCCAGCTACTTGGGAGGCTAAGGCAGGAGGATCCCTTGAGCCCAGGAGTTCAAGTCCTGCCTGGACAGCATAGCAAGACCTGTCTCTTAAAAAATATATAAAATGTTATATCTCACTGAGCTTAGTTGCCACTACCTCAGGCAGAACTTCTCTGGTTACCAGATCTAAAATAGCCCCCGCCCCTCCTGGCTCCATCTGACTGTCACTTCACCCTGTTTAGTTTTCTTCAGCACACTCATCACTCTCTGAAGTTTTTCTTCCTTCCTCTGTATGTATGTTTGTCTGACTCCTTGCACTAGAACGTTATCACCATAGAGGAAGAGAATTGTCTCTTGTTCACTGCTGTACCCCAATGTCAAAGACAACTCTTGCCACAGAGTAGGCTCTCAATAAATTTTTGTTGAATGGATCAATGAAAGAGTGGATATTAAGAATCCTGCACCCTTGAAAATAAATATAGCATATCAAGTACCTGAGTGTTTTAGGAAAGAACCTTAACTGTTTCTAACTTTTAAAAAAACTGCATTGTATATCACTGCAGTAATAATATAAACAACTGAAAAAGAGGCAGCTGTTTAGGCGTGGAATGTTGAGCTGTTGACTGTGGATTTTCTGACAAGGGAGCACTAAGTACAGGGATTGGGAAGATGACCAGGAGAAGATGCTCTTTGCTAGTGTGCCAGACAGCTGTGGAACTGTGTTTGGGTGGTATAGGGAGTTAAGACTACATGAATCAGCCTTAACCAACAGGAGGGAGCAAAGGCTCAATAAATCCCCACTTTCTTATGACTCAAATACCCCAGCCATTCCCTGGTAACAAGGGCCTACTTACCAAGACCAGGAATAAGATGAAAATGCCATAATAGGCCACCAGAGGAAGCGACAAGCTGAGTGGATTTGAGGCAAGCACACCATGGGACTTCCTGAAATGACAGGTCATTTATTCTTTTAACAAATATTTATTGAGCACCTGCTGTGGACCAGCACTATTTCAACTCTAGCCTCGACCCTTCCTTCCTGCTCCTGCTACCCCCAATATACCTGCATACTCTTTGCTACAGAATCATTCTGTTTTTGACTTTATTATTTATTAGCCTTTCTTGGAAAATTTGGTTTGCAAAAAGGACTTTGCTACTATAACAAGCCTGACAAGCCTTTTCTGCATACCTTATTAACACTGGTAGGAAGTGCTTTAGGCACTAGACAGAAACACCTATTCCAAAGCACAGAATAAAAGAGAAAATTGTAATGCTTTATGTCCCACTACAATATTCCTTTTTGCTCTCCAAGAAGTTGGGAAGTCTCCAAGCTTATTCTTTATATTGCATCATTTATGTGCAGGCCTGTTTCTTCAAAGGCAGCAGATGACCTGTGCCTTTTGGGTAATTGAGATTGAAAGTTAGGTTTCTGCCTGTTATATTAAACTGGCTCTGGTTTCTTATTTGATTGAATATGAAGAATCTGGGCTTTAGGATTCCTTCTGTTATATTTCCCAAGTTGTGAGTGTGACAGGAAATTTTATTTTAAAACAATACTGTGATCCATGTACTTACTGACAGAAGACATTGGTTGAAAAAAAAAAAAGAGAGAGTGTCAATCTTAAGAAATTGGGTGCAGCTAGACTGTTAAACATACAAGTCAATTGCTGAAGGTATCTCATCCTCATTTACTGAGCTCTCAAGGAGCATTTTATTAACCTGTTGTGTTCTCAAGGTCTGTGTGTCTTCTGCCCAGTGGGCCATTACCCAGCGGGATTGAGCCAGTTGAGATCCTTGCCTGGACTAACATCTTCTTAACCAAAATGAAAACAATCTGATATTGCCTTTTGAATCTGTTTGAAGGGAGCAATATTTTTAGAAAAAAAAAAGATAATTGAAAAGCTCTGTATTCATCTTTCTGTGCCCTGGGACATTGATTTTTCAGACGCTGTAATGTATTACATGAAGAAATAGTCCCATGGACATTCATACATATCAGTGACTCTGGTGCCCACAGCACTAGAGCACACATTGCAAACTGCCCACATTCAGAAATTGAGCGTGCCTTGTGGTATTTCTGTCTGACCTCAATCCGTTTTGGAAATAAAATGTTCCATACACTAAGAGAAAAAAGCAGATCTTACTGGCCTCTCTCTGTCTTTCCCACCACCCCTTGGTGTGTGTGTAGGGAAGCCAGCAGCAGGCATTATTGTTCGGAATCTGCCTGGTGATAACCCAGGTCCCTGCCACGAGCTCCATGTTTCAGTCTGCTGGCTCCCAGCCCTACTCTCCTACCTCTGTGCTCAGAGGAAATGTGAGCGTTATGTTCAGCAGGTGCTCCATAGACTTTGAAATTGAGTGAGGGTTCAGTAAAGCTGAGCCAGATCCGGTTTGAGTTATGTGACTGTACCTTCCCTGGCCTTCCAGGTGAAGGGAGGAGCAGCCAGCCGTGATCAGAGCAAGAGCTGCCCAGGGTGAAGCCCAAGTGTTGGACTGTTCACCTTGGACTGCTCTTGCTGCCCCTTCCTGATTTCCAGCAGCCATCACGACAGCTGGCCTGGATTTAACTCTTCCAGTTGTATGTGGAGTTGTGCTGTGTACAATAAGTAAGAAAATGTTGACTGTTGTTTCCATTTCTGCATTCCTGTTTCTGTCCAGCACCTCCCTCCATTGCAGTAGCCACTAGCTAGGCCATGCCCTCGGCCATACTGCTTTTCAAGCTCATTGCCTTCACCTATGAAAAATCTATTAAAAGAGCGAATCAATACGAAGTTTTGTATTACTGATATCTTAATAATATGCATGAAAATATATGGGAATATATACATCAGCCGCTGCCATATGCATCATTTTTGGTACACAAAACAGAACGGGGGGGCGGGGGAGATTCAACTTGACAATTTCTGAAAGACCTCGTGGATTATCACAGTCACTGTGCCACCAGTGTGTTAAATAATTAATTTTTCCACTGAGTTGGAAATAAAAATTCAATGATCACTCCCCCATTCCCATTTAAATCTGAAATCTTCTATTCAAACTGTTGTGCCTTGTCAGATAAACAATGCAATGCTGCTTTTACTAAATTTATTAATATCAAAGTCAAGCACTGTTGAGTTTTTAAATAGTTTTCCCTTCGAATTTTCATAGATAGTCAAGCTATCTACATTCTATGGCTTTGTAATATATATATATATATGTATATATATATAATAGCATGTATTTTTTTCAACAAGCCATAAACAAGGAAGTTCTATGGAAACAGAAATGCGCTGTAAATCATGGTACTGACATGAGCAACTTAGTTCCTAGTGGGATTTTGGAGCAATTTTCACGGCTTTTAAGGCAAAGCAGAAACTTGTAGTTGTGACAAATTATACCGTGGAGACCTCTTAAATACTTAGCCTTGGTGAACATTAAACCTGTCTGTTCAACAGGTTTATTGCAAGATTAGGTACTTCCTGGAGAAAGATTCACTCTGCCTTTGGCATTGATGTAAATTTGGCTTCTACTAGATTTATAAAAGGTGCTATACAAAAGTCATTCAATTTTCTCGAAAGTTCACTTCAGAATTCAGGATGTGGATTTATTTATATCATAGATATCTCTTTATTGTCCCCTAAAGTTGACCATCTGAGAAATTTTCTCAGATTTATATTGAGCTAGGTTGTTCCTATCCCTTGTGGTAATTCATGTTCACCTAGAAATTGTATTAACTCTTTCTGGACACCACAGTTTTGCTGATTACGTGACAAAGTCAGTCGTGCTAAGACTTGTGATTCATATATTAAGATTTACATCAACAGTTTCAATATGCATGTGACAGGCCCAGTCACTTTGGTTCTCAGTTTGCAAATTTTTCAGAAAAGAACTAATATGGCATTTGAAATATCTCAATGCTGAAGAAGAGTCACAACTCTGAATAACTTTGCTGTTTTTGCTTAAGTTTTAAGTTTATATTTCACAACTGTGGCATAAAACTAATATTAGAACTTGCTTGCTACGAGAGGGGAGGGAGGACATGGGCAATATACGTAACCTTAACATTTGTACCTCCATAATATGCTGAAATAAAAATAAATAAATAACTAAATAAAATAAAATAGTTGCATCCAAAAAAAAAAAAAGTTGCTTGCTTGCACTACTTAGCCATCATTCAATTCATTTATTCTGTGTTTATGAAGCACCATACCCAGGCATTGTCCTGGGGGCCAGAGATGAAGCACTGCAGAGGCAAAAGTTCTTGCCCTCCTGGGACTTACATTCTAGTGTAAGTAAATACGGTAAATAAAATCACTTAGTGAATGATATGAAGTAAAATAACGCAGGGCAGGGGGGATGAAGGAGAGTGGGGGCAAGTGCCATTGTAACAAGCATAGCCAGAGAAGGCCTCCTTGAGAAGGAAACTCTAAAAGAAAGATCTGAAAGAGGAGAGATTGTGAGCCATGAAGATTTGGGGGAGGGAGGACTGAGCATGTCTGGGGAAGGGGATGGGAGGATGACACATATGTTGGTGGAACAGGGGTGAGGGCAGAGTGGCTGGAGTGGAGAGAACAAGAGCAAGAGCAGTAAGAGATCAGATCTGTAGATAAAGGGGACAGAGCCTGTAAACCTTGATGGCATTACTCAGATAAGAACCCACAGATGGCTTGTGAGCTGGGAGGGATGTGAGTTGATTCACTTTAAGAGGGTCACTTTGGCTGTTCATAAGGGTAAATCCTAGGGAGAAAAAGGCAGATGGAAAGGGACCAGTCAGGAGGCTGTTGCAAACATCATTAATTCAGGCTTGGACCCAGGTGGGAACAGAGAAGGTGGAGAGAAGCTGTTGGATTCTGGATTGATGGGAGGCAGAAGCAACAGGACTTGGATCAAGTATGGGTGTAAGAGTGAAAGAGGAGTCAAGACAATGCCAACATCATAGTCCCAATTATTTGTTATGAATGCAAAACAAGGAATCCAATCTCCATTTAATCAGGAACCTACATATTTTATCTGTTTGACTCAGTGAGAATCTGTTTCTCTGCCCATAAAAAAACACATGATACAAGCACTATTTATTGTAAAGTAAGCAAAGTTTTACTATGGTGTAACAAAAAATTGAGATACTACTTGAAAATTGTAGTATATCAGGTTCTATAACAGAAACCCTCCCCCAAAGTGCGGTCCACAGGTAATGCAAGCAGAGGGAGGGTCAAGTTTGAAATATAAATAGAACAAAAAGAGGAGCTCATGCATGGCTTCCCTGGATCGGGAATCAAAATCTGGAGGAGGGCTGAGCAAAGGTTGGTTGGTGTAGTTATTCAGCAAGGCTGAGCACTGGGAATCAACAAAGGAATATATCACATTCCTTGTCTTTGAGGAGTTTAAAGTCTCCTGAAAGCGCTTTGCCTACCATAACTAAGTGGAGCACTAGGATTTTGTCATTTACAAAATTTGTCAGTAAGGTAACTATTTCAAATATAGAAATAGATATTGATATATTACATATAGTTAGATATCTCAATGTATTTTTATGCATACATAGACCAGCCACGTCAGTACATGAATGCAAATTTACCCATAATCTTATCTCAGATTTTAGGATTAAGAAATTGTTTAGCTACCATGATTAGTAAGAACAGTAGTAAACTAAGAGTTCATACAAGCTACTCAAGTTTTTGTCCATGAAAAAGTTCAGTTTGGATAGTACCAAACTCATGAGAAGACATTGATCAAGATTCCTTTACAAAAAAGAAAAAAATCTCTGTGCATTGAGTAATATAATTTCGCCAACTCTGTGAGATTTGTCAGGAGTCCCCAGCCAGCTCTTAAAGGTACTCTTGGCTGGGTTACAAGTGTCCAAGGAAGCGTTTGTGTGCATACTCTGAATCACTTTTGGCTTTGCCATCATAAGGACTCCCCCACAATCTCCCAGTGAGATCACCCTCTCTTTAGAGCAGGCCCTGTTCCTCTGGCTATTCTCCTGCAAGGTTGCTGAGAGAGTACCTGCCTTCCTGAGGGTCTGTGGATCTGCCTGTACCCTTGTTGAATGGTTTCTTCACCAAGGATTGAGAGCACATTGAACTGGCAAACCAAACGTGAGGAAGGTAGAAGACCTTAACTGAAGATTGTTATTAATGCTTCTATGATCCTGTGCTAAAAATAAATATTTAAGCCATTATTCTTCAGTCTGCCTAGTGGAATGTAAATTCAATAATCTACTTGTTTCTGAAATTTTCTTGTGAAATTTTATTGCTGCTTAACTCATATAAGTTCTTGAGTTATTTTTTTCCTTCTCCCCCTCCTGGCTTTAAGCTTCCTTTAACTCATTTTGGAATAAGCCAAAAAGACACAAAATCATAAATTCTAAATCGAGCACTGAAAACGGAACTGAAGTTCATTGATTAAATATGAAAGGGAGCATCTTTAGCAAAATGAAAGCCAAGCTTTTAAATCTTCACTGAACATTGGTTAATCTTAAACCGTCTTGGCACTAGTTTCTTCATACAATTTTGCATATCAGGTGTTTACAGACTAAATAGTAGATGAGCTCCAAGTACACGATGTCATTTAATGTCAATGAGCTAACCCTGTTTATTCGGATCTACACTTAGCAATTGAAATCATCTGCATAAAAGTGATCGGTATGCCACAATTAAGAAGCATACTTGTGAAAGGCACACTCTTGGTTCATTTTTTAAAAAGACCATCTGTTTCTTGGTATGCTACTTGTGCAGGTTTTTCTTTCATCTTTCACCTTCTTTAAAAAAAAATCCACAGCTTTGTAAAGCTTTGGATATTATTTCTTTCTTAGGTTTTATAGAATGCTCATTCTCTGGATTTTCAGCTGTGGTTTTACCAGCATCCTCCCAAGATCATTTTAAACTCTCAGTAATCTTATAAATTAGAATAGGAAAATAGGGAGGCCGCCTCCCACCTTGTGTTTGTTCTCTTCTAGCAAGCTGACAGTTGCTGTCAGCAACCAGTGATAACAGTTGTAATTGTTATCGTAGTGGTAGTAGTAATCTATTAATATTTGCAAGTTAACAGGGTAAAATATATTCAAGGTTTACAAAGTGAACTTTTACTAGTTTCTTTGAAGCGTCCCTAGGAAAAGATAAAAATACCCTGACAGGTTGTGAAATAGGAAATCCTAAATAGGACTCTCAGACCAAAAGTTGTTACGTCTTAGTGACACACCTTTGATCATGCTCAAAGACTCAATTTTTAGCATGTTACTTAAAAAATGGTTTATCATTCTGAGTATTTTTAATTCAGAAAACAAACTTCTTTAATCACATATGTTTAAGGCACTTTCTCATTCAATCTGTTCTGAAGGTGAAGGATGTACATTATTTTGTGGAAAATGAACAGGATAAAGGGAAAAGCTAAAATATTCTTTAGTTAAATAGCACATTTTATGCCCAGGAGCCATGGGAAATAGGATAGCTTATTTAAGAAGTTTATTTTGTTATATAAGAAAGAAGAAAGATGTTTATATAGCCTGTGCTCTGGAATAAAAATAGCAGATTTTAGACTTGACTTCATTTAAAATGATTAAACATAATGCCTATTTATTGTTGAATTTCTTGGAGGAAAAAAACAGGCTTGTTGGAAATTGTATATACCTAAATCTCTTTATTTGGTGTCATTTTTATCTCATGAAGCTTACATAATAAAGGTAAGCAAAAGGTGATGCAGCTTTGAGGAAAATTACAATGTTTCAGAAAAGAGATTGGAATAAGTGGGGTAACCCTACCCCGACATGCTCGCTTAGAATGTGGATCAGGTTAGGTTCTTACAGTGATTGTAGTCTCAACAAAGAGCCTTCCCAACTTCTGTTGTAAATTTTGTTTTAGACTTTTAAAAGCATGACCTTAAACATGTTTAGGTGGCCTTACATTTCATAAAACCTTGTGAAAACAAAGGATTGATTATTATAGTCTCAAACCACCTAGTCTTTATTGAATAAATATGGACATAACACCTGGGATCTGCACTTTATGTTTACTGCACCATCTACACTACTCAGCAGTGACTTAGGTGAGTTCTGTACCACACAGATCTTTAAGCAACCAGGTTAAGTTCTTATTAGACCGCCCCATCGGAAGAAGAAAAATCTATTGTGTGGAGCAAAGAAAGTATTAGATGAGCCTTTATACAATGAGAGAAAATATCTGCAAAAAGGTGAAGTCCAGAGGTGCCTATTGGGAACATGAAGATGTGGCATCAGGCATCCTTTGTCTGCTAGCAGATGTGGAAAGTTCTTTGAACCGAGAGATGTTAGTCTGATTGAACACAGACAGGGAGGACAGACGGAACTAGCAATCATGATGAAATGTTTGGGAAGTCAAGTTTGGATTAAGGTATTTTGTTCTAGCAGATGAACAAGGCAGCAGATAAGGCTAGCATAAACATGATTCTCCTGTTTAGCTATTGATTTATTGTACATACCAAAATTACTTTTATTTCTACATGCAAAAATGTACATTCAGGTTCTAAAATTATATGTCCCAAGACTAGATTATGGAAGAACATTGTGGCTCACTGTAAATTTCTTAGAAGCTAAGGGGGAAAAATCTCATTACTTTCATAAGTTCTTACAGAAAAGAAGACTGTTGTATATTTTTTCCAGACTATTGGTGGAAATTTTTCTTTGCATATAAAGAATAAACCAGTCCCTTATCCCAGCCCCTACCCAGTCTGGGAAAATGCTTTTATGAAATAGCAGTTCTCTAAAATAAAAACACCAAAGACATATTAACTAGGGTTCTTTTTTTTTTTATTGTTGGCATTGAATACAAATCAACATTAAGTCTGAGTCCATTTTTAGTGTCAGATTCCCAGATCTAAAATAGGGTATACAAATAAAAAAAAATTGGCAAAAATGTTTTACTTATGTTTTATACAGCTTGTAATGGTTGAGACTCTTCATTTAGAATTCAAACATCCCCCTCCAGATTCCATATGGAATAAATTTTAGGGAGTGCCAAAAATAATGAAGAGATGCTTGGGTCTAAGTAAATAATATATTTTAAAATTTCAATTATAGTAAGAAACTAGTTTTTCTTTATACAAAATATAGTTTGTTATCCTTTCCATCGAATACTAAAATGTAGTTCAGTGTTCTATCCAATTTATTTTGTAAACCATTAATTAAACAAATGGAGTATTGTGAATTAGGGATCTTTTGGTTGTAATTAATAAAAACATCAACTGAACTGATTTAAACAAAAAAGGGGGGTGTTTACTAGCTCATGGATCTAAAGAAATCATTCTAGTTACACATAAGAGTTGGAGCAGCAGTTCACAGTTGCCAGGTTCTACCTCTGTTTTTCTGTAATTCTTTCTACTTTGCTTTACTCAGTATATTATTGTTATCCTTAGGTGGACTCTCCTTTTGATAACAAAAAGGGTTACAATAGTTCTAGACCTAGTACCTCATAAATACTATCCTGAGGAAAGAAAGAATCTTGCCCCTGCATTCCCAGAAAAATTCCTGAAGTTATTCTGGTGGGACTGGTTTACGTCAAAATGCCCACTAATCACTGTGCCTAGGTGGATGGAATACACAGATATGGCTTCAATCCCAACCAAGTACAGTTAAAAATTTGGGGATGGCTTGATTCCTAAAGGAAAATCTGAGTGCTTTCAGGACAGGGGAAAGAGGATAACAACTAAATAATTAGGAACAGCCAGCAAATATTCCTTGCATCTGTATACCTAAAAAGGCCACAGACTTAGCTGCCTAAGCTGAAATCAGTTGAAGGAAGTTTATCTGGCCTATTATCCCCTTTACTTTTCAGCAAAGAGAACTCATCCAGTCCCATTTGGTTATTTCCAGGTAGGAATGTTGCAACCTTATCTTTTGGCAATCCACTTGTCAAAGGAGTGATCAGCAGATATAGAGGGAGTCTTCCCCTGTGACTCTAGAACCCTATCAATCCATTTAAATTGACTTTCAGTGAATTACTTGTAGGGTTTAGAAAAAAAGCTATAATTGACAGGAAACATATTACCAATTTTACATGTAGGTTTTCCACTACATCTATAACAAATTATTCTTATAGAACAGAACTAAATTTTTGTAGGGTAAACTCATGGTTGTACATTATACTTATGTCATCATGTGAAGCGACCCTTGTTAAAACAAAACTCATAAAATGAAATATAAAGCCTTTCTCCTCTATTGTTCATGCCTCTACATATGATTATCCAATATGCCCATTTCAATCCTGTGTGGCACATGCTCTTGTATTGTTTTCAACAGCCATAAAATTTTCCTGATTTGGCCCTAGTTGGATTTGCATTTCCACCCACCGCTGATTGTATTTACAGAATGACAGTGAGTGACACTATTGCCCTGAGCAAACATCATCCCTCTCATTTATGAAGTGAAGTCCCGAATGCCGTTCCTAGACTTAAAAGGGAAGGAGTCTAAGGATTGGAATGTGTCCTTTCATCCCTCCCACCCTGGGCCCCTAGTCTCCAGGATGCAGTACAGTAAAGAGTTGGTAGATCTGCTTCACTTAAAGTTCAAAGATTCGCAGGTAGTGCTCTCTGAGGATCAAGGGAACCTAAAAGGTGACACTATCATAATTGTCTCAGCCATTGCCATCATCGGCATTACCGCTATTTCTTCCCAGTTCTTCTCTTCCTTTGCTCCCATATCAGAAGAAAATGTTACTTCTCTTAACCCAACCATCTGCACATGTGCTTCTCTTATCTCATCTCCTCTGCCCTGCTCCCAAACTTGACACGCCATTTCTGCATTCCGCCTACTTAGAATGTAACTAAGGCAACAAAACAACCCTCTCTTCCTTTAATCTGTCAGTTCCACAAAAATGCCACTTTCTCTTTCCCATTCATGGCTACTCTCTTGGTGGTAAATAACATGGTCTGTACTGTCTTCCTCAACTCCTTCTACCCTCACTGTGCATACATACATCCTCCTAAAGTCTCTAACCATCCAGCAAGTATGTTTTGTGAGCCTATTGTGTGAAAAGCTAATCACTGTTAAGATACAAAATAAAATGTGATCTCTGCTTTTAAATCACTTATAATCTTATATTAGCTATTTCCCACCCTACTGAAATTCCCTCTAAAAGAGTCTCTAAGGCCCAGCTGGACATCAGACCTTAGATCTTTCCTAAGTCCTTACACTATACCTCTGTAGAACATTTGATTCTTTGGCCAAATGTGGAAATAAGTGATAGAGCTAAAATTTGAAGCCAAATTATTTGAGCACCAGATTGTGCTCTTTCTTTATTATTGCATTTTAATTGCACCAACAATGTGTGAATACATTGTCCCTTAAAAATATATATAATATTATGGATAAAACTGAAATTCCTTTTAGCTATCAGTCCCCCTCCCAATCTTCTCCCCCCTTCTTCAGCTGAAAACACTGTTATAGGTACAGTGGTTATCCTTCCAGACTGTTTTATACATATTCATATGTACCCATTGAAAATACATGGTATTGTTTTGGTTTTGTTTTTCTTATGTAAATGAAATCATAGCGTAAATATCTGTCAACAATGCTTTCTTCCTTTTAACGATATTCCTTTGAGAATCATCTGTATTGATACATATAGATCTACTTTGCTCTTTTAACTACTTTTTGAATCCCATGAAATGAAGAAATTGATTGATAAACATTAAGCTCTTTCATTTTTCACTTACAAACACTTCAGTGAACCTCCTTGTATGTAGTGAGCAATATATTTTGCTGGTTAAATCCTAGCCCTCGACTTACTAGCTATGGGACCTTGGATGAGACACCTAAACAAACTGAGTTTCATTCTCATCATAGAGTTGTGCTGAGGATTAGATGAGTTAATGCATGTTTGAATATGCTGAGTTACAGGCTTGGCACATGCTAAGCACCCTGTATAAAGTGAGCTGTTAATATTGTAAATGTCTGGGGCCTGAGCTGTGTTCATTTTCAGTTTAATTGCTACTTCCAAATTGCCCTCCAGGGTGGCCATATCGATTTATGCTTTCCCCAGCAGTATGAGAGGATGTCCATTTTCCTACTTCTTGCTTACATCTTGAATTATCAAGCCTTTTATTTGCTGTTCTGTTCAATGAAAAACATCCTCTCGGCAACATTTTAATTTGCATTTCCCTGATTACTAGTGGAGTTTAATATTTTTATGCATTTATTTGCCAGTTTTATTTCTTTTCCAAATTATTGGTAGCCATTACTCATTTGCCTATTTTTGTTGACTTTTGTTGAATTTTTAAAAAATATATTCTTGACACTAATATTTTGTTACATGCTACAAATATTACCTCTCAGTCTGCCGCTTAAATTTACCTGCTTAAAATATCTTTGTCTTTAAATGGAATTTAAATTTATGAGGCTGACTTTATCAATCTATTCTTTTATGTGCTTTAGACCTTGACAATTGAGATTTGAATCCCAGCTTTATTGACTCTGAGATCTTGAACAACGTCATAACCTTTGGATACCTTCATTTCCTCAGCTGTAAAATAAGAATAATATGTACCTCATAGATTGTTGTAAGGTATATGAGTTAATAAATATAAAAACCTGGCACAGAGTAAATGTCCTGTGTTTTCTATTACTAAGTGCTTTGCAATCAAAAGTCAAAATGATAGTCTCCTATTATCATACTGAGTTTTCTTTGAAGGTTTAAGTTTTTAATCTACCTGGAATTTGTTTTTTGTATGTGAGACTGGGATCTGTATATTTTAATACAAGGATCATGAATTTTCTCTACATCGCTTATCAATATCTTTTTCCCTCTGATATAACATTTCTCATGTACATAAAATTTCTATCTATCTATGAGTCTGTTTCTGGAATTTCTTCTAATTGTCTATTTTGTCACCAATACTATACTATCATTATTATAACTGTATATTTTGACTAGACATCTAGTAGATTCATCTCCCTTCATTATTTTTCAAAATTATCTTATTCTCACATATTCTTTTATGTTAATTTTACAATCAATTTCTTAAATTTTACTTAAAAACTGTGTTGGTGTTTTTGGGAAATTGCACTGAATGTATAGACTTTTCTGAAGACAAAGGACATATTATAGCATTTAATTTTCCCACTTATAAATTGAACACAACTCTCTATCTCAGGTCTTTTATCTCGTTTAATATGGCTTTATATTTTTTCCACAAAACTATTTCATATTTTGTTAGGTTTATTCCTATATAACATTATTTTGTTTTTGTTACTAATGTCAATGGGATCTTTTTTCTCTTATAAATTCTAACTGGTTCTTGCTACTATATTGGAATACAATTTGTTTTGTGGATCTTATAACTGGCTAATGTACCAAACTTTCTTAATGTTTTTAATAGTTTGTCAGTTTGAGTCTCTTATATTTTTTAAATAAGCAGTCATAGCCTTTGAAAATCCTGATCATTTTGTCTTGTTCCAATTCTTATTTCGTATTTCTTCTTGTTTTATTACAATTATCAAGAACCGTGAATGTACTAGATACTGGGAATGTTAGAGACATCTCTGGCTTGCTTCTGGCTTTAATGGATTAAGATGGACACACTTTAGTGGGACTGTCTACTACACCATGCATTTCTCATATTGCACTTTTTTTTTTTATTTCAGGAAATTATGAGAGTACAAACATTTTGGTTACATTTTATATCTTTGACTCTCTCTAGCAAGGGTTAGAGGCATGCCCTTCCCCTCTTCATATTGCACTTTTGAAGACCAAAACAATTAACCTTAAAAGTCTATGTCAGCCTTCTGCATCTGTAAAGCAGAAGTCCTAGTATATATATTTAGAATTTGCCTCTGATTAAGTTTTTAAAACTGTAGAATTTTTAATTTACTTCATTGGCTTCTTCCTTAGTTTTTAAAAAAATATGAGGTCCAATTCTATTATTTCTTTTCTTTCTTTAACAGATTCTTTTCTTGAATTCCTTGAGTAGATTGTCCCCTGATCCCCATGGCCAGGCCTTGACCCTTTCTGGATAACCTCCCTCCCCACAACCTCTATCCCACACTGCAAGCAAGTGACTTTGGAGATACTAAGCTGCATGTATTTGGGTGGCTTGTGGTGAGGTCACTTTAGTTCAGTATAAATTGCTCTCTAAGAATAATTTAGTAACTTTGCTTTTCTAAAGAAGTCAGATCCTTAGGACACAACCAATCTATATTATATCTATTAACCCATTTAGCAGCAACTATAGAAAGATAAATATAAACATATATGTTTACCTTCCTCAGGATTGACTTTTATCCCTGTACTGTTTAAACGTTCTTGGGAGTAGAGGACAGCCCTGGTCTATGCCTCCAGCATGAGGCTTGCCCAGTTCTGACGGCCTTGCCCAGCCTTTGTACCCAGTCCCTCTTCTCACCTCCCTTGTGTCTGCACTTGAGCTTTATATTTGATTTAGAGTCTCAGAATTCATTGGGTGAGGATGTGAAGGAGATGCTGCCATTTGTATTATGTTTTCTTGAAAAATCCCTCAGGCAAAAAGTACTTAATGAGTGAGAAAAGTGAGATTTTGCTACTTAAGCTTATGATACAGGGTAGGTTGGAGAAATGTTTTAATTCAGGGGGAAAATGTTTCAAAGGCCTATGGAGCTATTAGCTATTCTTTGTATTTCCATCATTCTCATTGTTGCAGAAGGATTTTGAAGACAATTTCATTCAACCACCTTCCTAAAGTTCCATGTGCTCATTAGGCAAGGCAGCTAATTATGGTTTGAAGCTCTGTTAGTCTAAAGAATATGCAAGTTATGTGTGGCCACTAAGCAATAAACATGTTCACTTATAGTAGGTATCATTATTTGAAGCTAATTTGACAGTCTTGAGGCACCGTGCACAAATTGTGGTTCTTTCCATGGAAACTTGGCTCAATTGTTCTTTCTGAAGTACTCAGGATCTACTTAGAGAAGTTAATAATGAGTTTTCAAAATGGTCTGACCAGAAATATTCCCTTCACTGTGTTTTTACTCAATCTACATTGATTTACAGTATAGTATTCTGTTTAATTTTGTTCATTTTTTCCCCCAGAATCTCAATATAGGCTGCTCTAAACATCTATTTATGTTAATTTAAGTGTACAAGCGAGACCATCACAGGTTCAGTTAATCATAGTTAAGATAGGGGCAAAATCTATCACGATGGCCACTTGCTATCCCGCAGCCAGCAAAGGTGTGCATTGGCACAGCAGAAAGAACCATTTCCAAAGGAGATCGCTGTCCCAGATGTGCAAGTGTGAGGCCATTGGGACTTTCAGTATAATTCAAGTTCCCAAACTGGCATTTAACACCCTCCTCAGAAGATAACACACCACGCTTCACACCCTGATGCTGACTCTTTCTCTCCAGAGATTTGTGTGCTCCTTTCTATGCTTGTAGAACTGCATTCTACCATGTGCATTCCCACACCAGGGCCCTTCCTCCCTGCCCTACTCCAGGATGCCTTCCCATCGCTGCTC
The DNA here is from genome assembly GCF_040939455.1 of Microcebus murinus. Lineage (NCBI taxonomy): Eukaryota > Metazoa > Chordata > Mammalia > Primates > Cheirogaleidae > Microcebus > Microcebus murinus. Next base: position 80,841,556 of record NC_134114.1, on the reverse strand, counting down.
AGCTCACAGCCCGCTTCTAAGTCCTGACTACTCCAGCACACGTGAGATTCTCCCTACCTTTGAACCCATAACTCTATGTAGAGAAGTAATCGTATACAGATTTTTGTCATGTATCTGTTTTTATATATGTCATTTTCTCATATGGGCTCAAAGTTCCTTTATGTTTGAATATCTGAACATTTTTGGCTTTAAAAATGACATTTTTGTGTCTCCCTCCCAACCTATTCTTTCATACTCCAGTGCCTAAAAATTGTGCCTGGAAACTAACTATTAATAGCTGTTTTTAATCATTTGCTGAATAAATAAGAAGATTTCTCTGCATGTGAGAAACAGTACTTAAATATTGTTGAAATTAGCAAATAATCTAATTCTGACTAAATAACTATAATGTATGAGAACTAGTTCTTAGCATATTGCCAAGTAGAATCATGTTGGTTATTTGTTTGCTTGGTTGGTTCTATTTGGTTTGGCTGGTTTGTTTTGTTTTGTTTCACTTTGAAGAGATATTAGTTTGCAGCTCTGCTGAGCCAGGCACTGTCGTGGAATTCCACAGGTATTTAGTACTGAGCCTGTACGTATGTGTTTGTGGCTGTTGCATAATTTCATTGACAAAGCACAAAGAACGTCTATAAAGTAACGTGACTGACATACCAGAACTTCCCTATTTATCGCTTCAAATTCCCTATGTATCTCCTTCGCCATCTTTTGAGAATATTCCTTATTCATTACATGGTAGTCACACTTCAGAGATCTTTATAGGGTGTGTGAAGTGTAAATGGATGATATGGTCAAGGAGAGATAGAGGACAACAGGGTAAAAAGGTGCAAATTAGCTATTAATATTTTGTTCCATTCATCAATGAATTACTGTATGTGTCATGAGAGTTTTATCTATTTTACTAAGAATATTACTTGTGATTTGAGAGTTTGACGATATTTTTAAGTCTGACTAGGAAATGTCTGCCCTTGCATTTCAGGATCACATTACTTCCCTTGCAGAGTGGAAACTACTTTAGAGATATGCCTAATTGAAAGAAAATTAAGTTTAATGTAACAGTAGTATTTTAAGCTACCTAACTATGGCATAATATTTATGAATGTGTAGTTTCTTTGTCTTGTTCAGACTGTTTAAATGAAAGGTTATCCCATTCCTTACTTGCTTTTAAATCTTTTCGGTTACTTAGTTTACAATTCATAACAATTCATGTTTATTATCCATGTTCCTAGACATGTTCTCCCAACTCAAATCTTTTTGCCTCCTTTCCTTTATAAGTTTTATCTGATTTTCCAGTGGTGTGAGATGAGATGTTGGGGTCTGGTATATTCAGACAGAGCAGGACTTCAGTCCTGTCCTTGTCTCTTATTAAATATGGTCCTTAAATTATTCAACATCATCTGAAATGTAGCCTCTTCATTTATATGATACAAATAGCATCTGTATCACAAGAATGGGATGAGGATTAATTGTGTAAATGTATAAAGCATTTGGCATGTTAGCACATAGTAAATATTTGTAGATTGTCACTCCTTTTGTTATGTTCATTCGCAATGCTTTTCACAATATAGTGGGTGCTATATTGCTTTACCTCTTAATTTATTTTTATTTAAAATAGTTTTAAAATTTTTAATTATGGGTACATAATAGTTATATATCTTTATAAGGTACATGTGATGCTTTTATACAGGCATATAATGTGAATTAATCAAATCAGAGTAATTGGGGTATATATCAACTCAAGCATTTATGATTTGTGTTAGAAACATACTAATTTTACTCTTTTAGTTATTTTTAAATATACCCTTATTGTAGTCCCTTTGTTGTGGTATCAGATATTGTTCATTCTATCTAACTAACTATATTTTGCACCCATTAACCATCCCCACTTTATCTGAACCCCGCTCCCTGCTACGCTTCCCAGACTCTGGTAACCATCATTATACTCTGTCTGTAAGAGAGCAATTGTTTTTAATATTTAGCTCCCATATGAGTAAGAACATGCAAGATTTGTCCTTCTGCACTTGGCTTATTTCACTTAACATAATGTTCTCTAGTTCCATCCACGTTGTTGTTGCAAATGGCAGGATTCCATTCTTTTTTGTGGCTATATAATATTCTATTTTGTATATGTATCACAATTTCTTTATCCATTCATCCACTGATGAATACTTAGGTTGATTCCAAATCTTGCTATTATGAATATGGGTGCAATAAACATGGGAATGCAGATATCTATTTGATATGCTGTTTGCTCCTCCTTAGGGTATATACCTGGCAGTGGGATTGTGGGTCATATGAAATTCTATTTTCAGTTTTTTGAGGAACCTCCATACTGTCCTCCATTCGGTTGCATTAATTTACACTTCTACCAACAGTGTACAAGGGTTCCCCTTTCTCCACATCCTTTTCACCATTCATTATTGCCTTTTTGATAAAAGCCATTTTAACTGGGGTGAGATGATATCTCATTGTAGTTTTGATTTCCGTTTCCCTGATGACTAATGTTGAGCATTTTTTCATAAACATGTTGACCATTTGTATGTCTTCTTTTGAGAAATGTCTTTTCAGATCTTTTGCCCATTTTTAATTGGAGTATTTGATTTTTTTTCCTATTCAGTTGGAGCTCCTTATATATTTTAATTATTAATATTAGTCCCTTGTCAGATGGGCAGTTTGCAAATATTTTTTCCCATTCTGTGGACTGTCTTTTCACTTTGCTGATTGTTTCCTTTGCTCTGCAGAAGCTTTTTAACTTGATGTGATCCCATTTGTCCAATTTTGCTTTGGTTACCTGTGCTGTGGGGATATTACTCAAGAAATCATTGTCCAGACCAATGTCCTGAAGCTAAAATAGTTTTTACTCATTATTTTTTGGTATATGAAGCCTGAATAAATATTGGATGCAATAATAAATATTGGATGCATTTTATTTACATTTAGCATATACATATAAATATTAATATAGCATATCTTGAATCCCCGTGATGTTTAGGGAACATACTTTTTAAAAATAAGCATTAGTAGAAATTATTTTGACTACTTCGCTGGCTTGTCATCTAGTTTCCAAGAAAAGGTCAAAATATACATTTGGATCCAGGGAATTTAACCAGATTTGCTAAACTCCTTGAGAAAAAAAAAAAAGGGTTTGCTCTAGGCATGCAGTCTGCCTCTCTTCCTTTTCAGTTCCTTTGGGCATAATATTAGATTGGCTCCCAACATGGTCATGCCCTTATATTCCTGCTGAGTTTGACTGCAGTCCCGTACTTCATTCTCAGGAAATGTTGCCTGGGGGTACATATGCACAAAGGTAGACACACAAATTACCATGGGAAGCCACAGCTGCCTGAGGCAGGTGAGGCCCAGAGAAAATATGAAACATATAGAATTTATTAAAAGGCAAGTCTCCACCCCAAAAGTATGATATGAAATTCCATTATGAAAATAATTCCAGATGGACAGAGTCTTGAAAATAATCATTTAGTGTGGATGAGTTATAGCCTCATCTGTACATCCAAGGAGAGGAGATACATACATACTCATGCATACACTGTGATTGTATTCTCAGGTTTACCTGTTACTGACTGTATTTAACTCCGAAGTCTGTAATAGTCTGTATTTGATTGTATTTTAAATTCTCATTTTCACAGAATATACCAAGCATGTTATTCCACAAATAGTAAACAAATATCAACATGGAAATCTGAGGATGTATTTCACACACCTTGTTTTAAGATTACAGTTGCTTCATAAACAAAAGTAGATTATGTGAGAAATCAAAGCAAAAGGAATTAATCAAAGTAATAATGGATAAAATCTTGAGTTTGGGATAAGCTCTTTTTTAGGAGTATTCAGATATTTTATAAACAAAAAATCTTTAGGAAGGCACAGAATAATTTTATATTTATGAAAGAGATATTGTTTTTGTCAATGATTATTTAGTTAAAAGCCAAGGGTGGGGGTGTTGTGCACACATAATTAGTTATTACACATTGAATTATTTTTAATCTACTCTAAATTTTTAGACTATAGAGCAGTAATTTTTAAATTACTATTTTAAGTGTTATTATCCTTTGATAATTAAGTCGTATGAGGAACCTCAATATATATAGCAAAGAGAGTTAAGCTGTCCTGTTTGAGTCGGAAGCAAGAAGCTAAGAATCTCACTTACTTGGGATCTCCCATTCTTCCTCCCTCTTCTTCCCTCTGCCTTTCTCCTCCTTATGCCTCGCCCCTGGAATTGGTGGACCCAGAGGTAGTTCAGCAAAATTGGAGGTTCTTAAGCATTGTACTGGAATGTCACTACTAGAGTAAAAAGTCTAATTGCAATTTAGCATAAGCATATTTTTTCAGAGTTATAATACATAAGCATTGAAGTTGTTTTACATGTTTGATCCTTTATACTGACTTTATTTTGGGAAAATATACGTTTTTGGTTTTTGTTAATATATTTTGAGCATGAATAAATATTCCATTAAAGATCTAAATGTATACGCCCAGACTGTTTGCCAGTGAATGTTACAATTTCATGTGGTTTGACCTAATATTTTGCAGTGTTATAGTGAGGATATGTTTCAAGTACCTTGAAAGTGTTCGATAAATACATTTTTAATAATTATAGAATTATTTACTAACACACTTTCACTATAAATATGCCTCAGTTAACTCTTCAAAAAAGCATAAATATCAAGGAAAACTAATATTTAAATTGAAAAGCAAAAGCAAGAAAACAAATATAGAGGGAAATGCCTCACTGTAAGTTCTGTGAAATATGAAATACTTTCCAGAAGTATGTTGCCTAAGTCTTTTTGTTTAACCTTATATTACAAATCAAGTCACAATCGCAAAGACAAAATCAAAATGATTTGATAGTTTTCATTTTGATCATATAGAGGTTGATGAAATACACAAGGAAAGTTTCTCAGTCTTATAAATTACTGAGACAAAACACAGAATTTCTGTTCTCTTCATTTTTTATTCAGTGTAGTGAATGATGATTTTTATTATACAAACTAAAGTAAAATTTCAATTGTCTGGAGATCAATTATCAACCAACTTCAACTAGAACACAAACCAAAAGCGTGCAAGTTATTGAAAAAAAAAACACTTCGTGTAATTAAAATACATACCAGAAAGTGCATGCATAAAATCTCTTGTACTTTTGTTTTTAATTTCCATAATAAGAACTTTTAAAAAATAAAGGTAGATGGAAAGAAAGTAGTGAATATTTTTAGATTTTCTCCAAGAGTACCTTACTTTCAGGTAGCTGCTTTACTTTATGGAAGGAAGAGAACAGCTTCTGAGCTACCCATGCCTTCCTTAGGTACTCAGGTATAATCCGAACTTAGCTTTTTGAATAAGCTTAACTTATATTGTTAACAATTTTGACGATGACTCCCACCCTAAAAAAGAGATGCTGTGATAGGATAATAATGCACGGTAGCTGCTCTTCTTGCCTATTCCACTGACACTGCTGATTGCATTAGTAGTGTACCAATAGTAAATGTTTCTTTAAAACCTCCTCTGTGATGATGTATTAGATAAATTAAAATATCAATTAATTTATCAATAAATTAAAATATTTTCAAAGAGACCTCTGGTCCTTCACTCCTACAAGAATCTATCCGTTCCAAGTTTATACTGTTGTGACAAGTGAGATGATCTAATTCCTCAAGCTGTCCAGCAAACTTAGAAGTCACTGAAAAACAGCTATGAAAACACAGGAAGAGAGAGACATACATAGACTCAAAAAACACAACAGTGTGGAAACAATTAGAGCAGAGATTCCAAACTCCATGAGCCAAATTCAGTTGACAAATAGGTTTTGTTTAGCTCCCACAATATTGATCTACCCATTGTTTTTGTTTTGGCTTGTTTTAGTTTTTAGTTTTGTTTTGATTGCTAGTGCTTAAGTGTCAGGTGATTCACGTTTTAAAAAAATCAATTTCAAGTCTCTTTTGAAGAATTGAAGATCTGGCAATACCATGTCTACATTCCTGAAAAGGCCTTAGAAGTTAGACTGGCTGAGGGGCATGTGGTATCCTGTTTGCTACAGCCTCCACTTTTAGAGAGGGCATTTCAATATCCACAGTTCCTACCCTTCTCCATTTGTCTCCCCAAAACTGAGGCCTAGTATTGGTTGCCTTTTATCTTTGTATGTTTCTTTAAATAATCTGGCTAAAAAGAACGTGAATGAAATACTTACTACATCTGAGTCTCCATCAAAAGTGAGCCATAAGCGGGCAGGCCTAGAGGGCTGAGTGGTGTGGAAAGAAAGGGAGCAAGTGCATTTTTTTTATAGAGGAGAATATTTCTGCATGTGATATGCAAACAAAATGTGCCTGTGCCAAAATAATGTAATAAAGCAGCTTTGCTCATTTCCTTTACCTACGTGGGCCCTTTAGGCATTTGGGTTTTGTAAAGAGCCCTTCTGTAGTTCTGAGCACAGCTTCTTATTACAGCAGAATAAAATCATAATTACCAAGGAAAAGTTTGAATAGATTCAATAAATGCTATTTTAAAAAGATAACGAAAAACGTAAAACTTTTCAGAACTATTTCTACCCAAGATAGTTAAAATAAGAAACTTTCAGTTTATAAGCTAAAGCATATAAACTTGCTCATATTTAATAATTTTTGACCCACAAAAGTGGCAATTTCACATGAATTAACCCACTGTAAAGCAGTAAACGTATACTACTTGTTTATTTCACTTATATGGAACTCCTCCTTTCCCACAATAACAAGTAAATGAGACACACTTTATCCAGGTTAATAAAATTCATGGCATACTGAAGAATGGTTACAAATTTTATGTACAGCTTAGAGAAGCAATTAAAACAAACAGTACCCTGCTTCATTAGGTCTAAAATGTGGCTTATGTTCATGGATGTGATCATATACTCAGTGAAGTAATTGAAAATATTTTGCAGTTGATAAGTCCTCCATTATGAGCAGAGAGTAGTTTTGCAAATCTTCTAATCCCCTGAGATATAATGCTTTCTCTGGATAGGCTTACTTTATTTAGAATCTAATAAGATATACTCTAGAAATTAACTACATTATACTTTCTTACTTCTTTACAGATGCAACTTACTACTCTTAATAGAGTTCACTTTAAAAAAAGATTGTCACCTGAAATTCAATAGATTTTCTAAGAAGCTTCAATAAATTCAAAGTACTTAATTAGAAGCTTTTGGGAATGCAATTTTATTTTAAAATCTTTCTTTTCTTGATGTCTGAAGAGTTCTTCCAAGTAATATATTTGATGCACACAAATAGTTTATAAGCTCATACTGATTACTATATGCTGTATGTATATCTAAAAAATGAAATATAATAATCAGTAAATAGAGAACTATATTATATGATACTCTTTAGTTGGAACAGTTTGTTTTTGTTGAAAGCATAAAATTTCAGAGAACTAAAATGTTTAAATTCTGCTTTTTAACTTTCAAAGCTATTATCACCAACAATAAATTGCATTTCTTAAACTAATAATAGTTTGTTTATAACTGTATGTATAAATATTTATCATATTACTGACTTTGGGGAACTGTCAGTCATAGTCTATTTTCTTAAAGACATCTCTCTCTTGACCTGAAAAATAGTTGGCTGAATTTAATGACTATTACATATATTGTGGGGAAATAATAGGAAGAAGCAAATGAAAGCACATAGTATTTCATCAAGATTTGCTACAATTAAACCAAGTAGAATTTTCTTACTAAACGACAGACTGAATCAAATCTTGTTAATATGTTTATTTTAACAAAAATAGTCCCCTTACCAAAAATACTCTTTTATATAAAATATCAGGTGTTTACTTGTTTGTTTTCAAATATCTTGAAATATTTAGTGTAAGATGTTGATTAAATCAGAAAAATGTTTCAAATATCTTCTGAAGGAAAAATTCAAATTTTAGGAACTATTCCTTCAGATACATGGAGAATTTTCAAGCATCCAGGATTTAATTTCAAATATTTCACTCAATGGTAAATACAGCACTCCAGTTGATAAAATAAAGTATATCCAGATGTGTACAACTTACATTTTTAACATCATCCATTCACTCATACAGACTAACCTAAATTTAAGTACTATGACTCTTGGACACTATGGAGATTAGGAGTACTAATCCCCCATATAATCAAAAACCCACATATAACTTTTAACTCCCTAAAATCTTAACTACTAAGACACTATTGTTGACCAGAAGCCTTACCAATAACAGTGAACATATATTTTGTATATTGTGTGTATTATATACTGTATTCTTACAATAAAGTAAGCTAGAGAAAAGACAGTGTTATTAAGAAAATCATAAGGAAGAGAAAATATATTTACTATTCACTAAGTTGAAGTAGATCATCATCAAAGTCTTCATCCTCTTCATCTTCGCACTGAGTAGGCTGAGGAGGAGAAGAAAGAGAAGGGGTTGGTCTTGCAGTCTCAGGGGTGGCAGAAGTTGAAGAGGTAGAGGAGGTGGAAGGGGAGGCAGGAGAGGCAGGCACACTCAGTGTAACTTTATAAAAATACATTGTGATTTCTGTATGACATTTTTGCTTTTTTGTTTCTCTAAAAATGTTTCTATATAATACTATTCTTCCACCATTCGCTTTAGTGTCAGTGCCCATATCATAGTAGGGTCCGTGTTGTAAAAGAAGTCAGAAGGAGTCTTGAATAATCCCAGCCGTTCTGCCATATTGCCTAATGTCAGTTTGTTTTCTGGCACTGCTTCGACATCATCTTCCTCATCGTCTGTCACTGCTTCAGAAGCTCACTCATCTCCACCAAGTAGTCTTCTGTTAACTGCTGTGGTGTGGTGTCTTTTAGTTCTTGCGTTTCTCTAAGATCCATATCTTGAAACTCTTCGACCTCCACCCTTTTTTGCCTCCATATCTCTTTCATAATATCCTTGGATTGCCTCTGTTGTAAATCTTGTGAAGTCATGCACAACATCTGGACACAGTTTTCTCCAGCAGGGATTTATTTTTTCAGGCTTGATGGCTTTCATGACTTTTTATGTAACAACAATGGCATCTTCAATGGTGTAATCCTTCCAGACTTGCATGATGTTCTTTCTATCAGGGTTTCTTTCCACAGCATTAACGATCCTTTCCATACGGTACTGTGTGTAATGAGTCTTAAAGATCCTTATGACGCCCTGATCTAGATGCTCATCAAGAGATGTTGGGATTGGGGGCAAGTAGACCACTTTGATACTTTCAGTGTTGAACTCATGGGATTCTGGGTGGCCAGGGGCATTGCTTAATAGCAAAAGAACTTTAAAAGGCAGTCCCTTACTGGCAAGGTACTTCCTGACTTCAGGGATGGTGAAGCCAATCCAGAAAAAGGGTCGTTATTGTCCAAGACTTCTTGTATAATTGAAAGACTAGCAGCTGGTATTCATTTTTCCCTTCAAGACTCTGGAGTTAGCAGTCCTGATCATAAACCTGACTGCATTTGCACAAAACAGTAAAGTTGTCCTATCCCTTTCTACCTTAAATCCTGGTGATCACTTCTCTTCCTTACTAATAAATGTTCTTTATGGCTTTTTCCCCCCAAAATAAAGCACTTTAGTCTGAATTAAAAACATGTTTCAGCAGTTATCCTTTCTCCTCAATGATTTTCTTAATAGTGTCTGGGGACACATCTACGGCCTTGTGGTCTGCAGAGGCTGCTTCTCCTGTTATCGTAACATTTTAAAGCCAAAACTCAGAGAAGGGGAAGTGGAGGGAAAAAAAGATAAAGACAAAACTCTTTCTAAAATTATCAAACCATCCTTTGCTGTTGTTAAATTCTCCAGCTTTAGATCCTTTACCTTCGTGTTGCTTTAAGTTGTCATATAGTATAATAGATTCATGTTTGCATTTTTAATATGAGATTAAAAGGTACAATATTTCACAAAACGTGCAAGGGTTTCACACCTACTGACTTAGCTACAGCAATAGTTTCACAAATTTCCTTTTCTTGTTTCACAGTGGTCCTTACACTGGATTCATTTATCTTGAAATAGCAGACAACTGCAACTGCACACCTCAGTCTGTGGTACATATTAAGCAATTCAACATTTTCTTGTAATGCCATGGCTTTTCTCTGCTTCTTGGGAGCACTTCCAGCACCGTATAGGTCTCATGGTGGTATTCATGCCTTACAATAGCACACAAAACATGATGAAAAATATGTGGAAACCACAAGAGATCACTTTTTGCTGTGATACACAATTTATTGGAGAAACAAACTGCTCATGTGAAGATGATTAGCATCACATGGCATTTTAAGGGGATACTCACAACACTTGAACTCACTATAATAGCAATAGGGGGTGGCTATGAAATTATTACAGTAGTACAGTATATACTATAGTTAATTTTATGCAGTTATGATTTAATACTGTATTGTTATGTTTGTTTACATTTCTCTTAGCAAATGGTGTCATGTAAGCTCTGTGTTTGCATAAGTTTCAATATTTTAATGTTTTATAATAAATTTGTTTATCTTTTGTTGTAGTAAATGATAAAATGGACTAATATCTACTTATATTTTACACATTTATGACATACTCAGCTTTTTCTTAATTTTTTCGCTATTTCTAGATTACTTGGTTCATCCATTTTTTTTAATTATCATAAATTTCCAAAAAAGTTTTCCAATATATTTATTGAAAAAAAAATCTGCATATAAACAAACCTGTGCAGTTCAAATCCATGTTGTTCAAGAATCAGTGGTACTATAGAGAAACAATGCAGAAACCAGGAAAACTAAAAGGTGTTATTTAATTATTTCTTCTAGTTACATTTTTCAGGATATAATCCTGAATGTTAAACCCTTGATGGTAAATTGTTCTGCTTTTACTCTGCCTTTCATTTTTGTTTTTAGAGTATGTAACACATATACATGTAAAGAGATTGACCTTGCCTTAATTAGATATTTCATTTCAACCCCAAAGGAAGCAATTTTTAATGAATTCCTAAAACTGGGAACAATTAGTAAATACCATAGTTTTCCCATGCTCTTTCTTTCTCACCAATTAGAATGGCTGGTAGACCACATGCATTTATGTTTTCTTTCTCCTAAAATCTTGCCAAAGTAACATTAAGGGATTTTTTTAAGACAAAGAAAACAAGAAAGGAGATAGGAAAGGTTGAAGGATAACATCATATTTTTGGAAAACAGAAATCAGACAGAGGAATGGCAACTATCTTAACAAAATAGAGAAATTCATAACCTAAATGCTTTCAGAGAGCATTTAATCGCCTTGATAGGTGACCCTCTTGGCCCACAGTACTTCTGTAAGGTTCAGCTTTCAAAGGCATGGGATACACTAAACAACTTGAGTAATATGGTCAAAAATCTTTTGGTGACTGGACATTTGAGAAAGGCTTCCAACATAAAAAACAGATATTGAAACAGAAAAAGGAGGAAACAGTGACAATACAGATGGCAGAAGAAAACATCAAAAACCATTGATATTATTCTCAGAGATAAAATAAATTGCATCCTTGGAAAAAAAAGAACAGACTTCTATGAAAGAAAGAAGGACATGAGTTTCCAGATTGAATGGGCCCACCAAATGTTCAGCTCCATGTATGAAAATAGACCTTTATGAAGGCACATCATCATGGCATTTCAGATTGTCAAGGATGAAAAGAAAATTCAAAAAGTCACCCCAGAAAGAAGACAGGACCCATGCTACAGATCAGAAATAAGAATGGCTCAAATCTCTCAAAAGCAATGTGGGAAGCTAGAAGACAATGAAGCAGTGCCTTCAAACTGAGGAGAAATAGTTATCAACCTGTGATTCTATACACTGCCCAACCATTCAGTGCGAAAGTAAAATAAAGATTATATTAAACCATTAAGGACTCAGATTTTATCTACTATTAACCCTTTAGATGATACATTTTATCACAAAAGTAAATAAACCATGATGAAAGACATAGTATCCATAGGAGAGCTGAAAAGAGAAATCTTAGGATTTCTGTGCGCTTATTCCTGACAGTTCTAATTCTGCCAGAAGCAAGAAGAGGGAGGACTTCAGAAGGGAAGGCATAGAGAGAGGAGGGCCCTCTGAGTAATGAAACTTGTAAGTTAATTTATATATTGGAGTTTTTGGAAAAATATTGACACTATCTGTAAGAGTATTTAAAACAGTGATAGAAACACAAAAAGTAAACAAATAAGATATGAGACAAATGTAAAACTCCACATAAAAATTGAGAAGTGAACATTGGTCATATTATCAACCTACATAGCTCAGCAGTGCACAGTATTTGCCCAGCCATACTAATAATATAAATATCTTCTGTTTTATTTATTCTCCCTGCCACACTGAATGTAAAGATAAGAAATAACTTTGTTTTACTCATCTTTTTATCTACTTTGTTACTGGCATGCAGTAATAATATATTAAATATTAGTCAAAGTAACCTAAAGTTTAAGAATTCTCTGCATAATTTATCTCTCTACATTATGGACTCTCTTTAACATCATAATTTTTAAACAAAATAATATTGGGGGATACTTCTAGTTAACACAAAAATGAGTATCCCCTTCCAGAAAGGCATATGGAGCAATTCTTTGAGTAGAGCCATGAATCTCTAGTAGTGTACTAGCCCATGAAGAGGTGAGAATGTCCTTGTGTAGTCCCAGTTTCACGTCCCAATAATGTCAGGGAAGAACTCTCTAAAGGACAAACCATGTTGATGGGCCATCTATATCCTCAGTCCCCTTCCCCCAAATGGGGGAAACTGCCAGATATAAAGTGCGTAAAAGAGGGAGAGAAGGAGAAAGTGCCAGAATCAACACAAAAATGATCCAAATATAATAGATTTTGTTATTGGTAACACGTAACCTCTTGAACATAGAAATCTGAGGGGACAAGTGTGTCCAGATAAAGGAAACAGTAGATTTGTGGCAAGGATACTAGACACAAAGATTCCCAAGGAGTTGCTGCAGACAGCTCCAGCTTATTAATAACCTCCCATATTTCCCCATAGCTAACCAACCCCAGACAATCAAAGAAGAAAGAATTTGAAAAGAACAAATACAGGATCATTTACAGTGTCTGTGCCCTAGCATTTTATTTGAGGGCATCATTTCCAGGGGAGTGGGGATGGGGAGGAAAGTGAGGCCAACAGAACAAGAATGAAACTCATGGATCTTGTGTGTAAAGGGTTTTGAATCTATAAAAATCAAAAGAACTTGTATAGTTCCAGGAAAATAAATTGCTACAAAAAATAATGAAGACATATTCTGATAAATGTATTCATCCTAAGAGACAAAGGAACAATTGTATGGCTTCTGGGCATTGAAAATAAGACACACATGAAGAATAAGAACTCAGGTTGGACTTAACACTTCTCCACAGCAAAACCAAACCACTTGTCTATAAAGCTTTGAAGGTAAAATCAGTATGACCCCCAAATTTACTATTTGGCCATGTTGTTCCTTAAGCATAAGGGTACCAGTCCTTCTCAAGGGCACAAGAACTTAGGAAATATACAATGAATCTTTAAAAAAAACCAAAAAACTATTTAAAGATGATAGCTGGCCACCCAAGAGATTAATCAAAATGAAGATCTCAAGAATAAAAAAAAATCATGGAGAAATTTATGGTACATGTAGAACCGCAGCAAAACAACTATGAGAATTGTGGTTACAAAAGAAGATAGAAACATTGAAACCTGACGATGTAAAAATAATAATATAACTAGCAAATGCAAGAAGACGAAGAAGGAAGATGGAGAAATAAATGCCTGCCAGTTTTCTCATCTTTCCTAAAAGGGATTCAATAGATTGTCTGATTTTAAAATATAGAACTTTTTAAATTACTCTAAATTATTAAAGATTTCATAATTTGTTCTTAATTTATGTAGATTCTTTTAAAAATTATTATCTTTTATGATAAAGAACCATTTAGCTAAAATTCTGTGATGCTTTTAGTTGCAATTTAATTTCTTTTGGTTCAAGTAAAAAGAAATAACATACTTTTTTAAAGGCATGTGTAATTATATGTAAGATTTTTGAAATTATTTTGATCTCTCTTTTGATCTATTTATAAGCAGAAGGTGCTGAAAGAATGTTTATCATATATTACAATTTCTGGACAGTGGAATTTGGGATAATTTTGAAGTTTTTTTATATTTTATTGATTTAATTTTTGCAATAAGTTGTCCCATTTTTATAAAAATCACTGGAGTATTGTTTGAAAAATTTGAAAAGATATCATGGGGAACTAAATAAGATTATTTTAATTTGACTGCTAAAAACTGAATATGGATACTTCAGTAATATCTCCCAACAAAATAAATGTTTATTAACTAAGCCATATTTATAATTTTCTGCTGCTCTGACTCTTTCATCTGGCATTGTTGAAAATCCTTCTGAAGTTTTTATGTTATTGTAGGAAATAGCATAGTTGTTGTATACATAGTTTTCTGTCTCAGTCACAAGTAAGAGAAACCAACAGAGGCAATTTTAAGTAAAAATAAAACAAAGAACAAAAGAAAAGTAATATATTGGAAGAAAATGGAGTAACACCTAGAATCAAAATAAAAACTAATTAAGGTAAGCCTTGGAAAGGACAAGGACATGGGACCTCTAGGCAGCTGGGACTGTTAACAGTCTCCTTAGGGAAGGTCCCCAGGATGGATTGGCTGCAGCTGTTTTCCTTAAGTCATCCCAGGCAGGATTTCTTGCAACCAAGAATGGTTAGTCAGATTGGGGACATATGCCCCCCCCCCCCCTCAGCCTTCAGAAGGCAGGGAACCTTTGACTGCAGTCTCCAAACTGGAACTTATGGAAAGGAAAATTGAGGGTTTGCTAGGATAAAGTGAGAATTAATGCCAGGCAGGTAAAAACTGCCAGTGTCCCCTGTCTTCGCCTTACTTTAAACTCTCAGTAAAGTAAGCTTCTCTCCCATTCAGTATGCCACTAGAGGAATTAGCTGATTTAGTTTCTTTATCAGATCTGTTCCTTCATTCCTTTCAAAGTAATTACAGGCTGCTTCTTCCCTGTCTCATGACACTGATTATTAGCTAAAGCTAATTCATCAGCTGGATATAGGTGAAACACCTTTAGCTATCTTTCAGGAAAAGCTTAGTAAATTATTTGTCATTCTCCAACCCAAGAAATGTTCTCCCTGTAAGTAAAAGTTTATTAGATACCGTGAGAGGTCTTTGGGTTCAGCCATTTTCTGTCCCAGCTATAATTAGAAAGCTAGACAAATTATATCAACTCCTAGGGAAAAATCCACACACATACTCTTTTTAATAAATCCAATTTGCTCTATTTGCTTGGTATTAACAACTGTTAATGTTATGTCCAAATTCCCTTCCTTCCTCGTTGGAAAGAACTATATCGCTACAGCCTGTACATACAAATGGATAGTTAATTACTCGGCACAGAGGGTTATGTGATTCATCACTGCAATGTGGAAGTAAATGTTGCCAATTGTCAGCTTTTTCCAAACTACATAGTGTGTTATATGGTTTGTGTCCCAATCAATGGTGGCAAAGCTCCAGAAAGAAATATTACCTAGATGTCAGGAACTCATTAAACTGATCAGTCTGTAGTCCTTTGTCAGTGATTTCCAAACCTGGCTGTGTATCAAAATCACTTAGTAACATTTAAGAAAAAAAAAAAAGATGCAGGATTCCTCCCCAAACCTACTAAATCAGAATATTCTTGGTTAGGTCAGGGATAGATTCAGGATTTTGCAGAGCCTGAGGTCTATACAGTTTTGAGGTCTCTCTTTAAGAAAAGGAATACAACAGTGTCTTGTTTTTACAGATTTTGCAAAAATATATCATCATGTAAACACATTTCTAGGACCGAGGCCCTTGTAATGTAAAGGTCTATGTAAATGATAAACCCTGAAGCTCAACCTACATGAGCTTCAAGGTGAATCTACCCATGGATTAGGGGCTAGAGATAAATGTGTGTTCATATATCTGTGTATGTTTGCACACATGTGCACGTGTGCTTGTGTGTGTGGTTTCAGCTTGCAGCTGAGAAGATCCAGAATTGGGCCTCTTCCTTCAGTACCTTCTGTACTGCTTATTCTATGCACCTTAATTGTTTTTTTCCTCAATGTCTTTCCTTTCCCTCTCCTCTTTGCTACTTCCTCTTGTGCTTTCTTTTTCCACCTCCCATTTCTTTGATTTTTCCCCCTATTTTTTTATTAGCCCCTAGCACAGTGATGATACAACCCCTTTTGCTGCATTTTGGGGTTGAAATAACAACTGGACTTTCTCAGAGATAGACGGGTATATATTAGGCAGCAAACTGGCAGTGGAAGGGGCCATTGGTAGGAAAATTACAGGGAAAATCAACAATAAAGAATATGGAAAGTTTAGTGTTCTCTATATTTTAATCTAGTTCTCCACTAAACTATCAAAACTTCAATTGAAAAGCTTTAAATTTCATGTCTTTTATTTCCTTTGCCTTTCTAATGGCAGAAGTGCCCGTAAGCAAAAATTATTGCAAGTATCTAAGCTAATCCACATTCCTGAAAATAGCTTCTGGCTTACAACTGTTCTGGTGACAGTTTAAGAGAAACAATTGAACTATACTTTCTGTGCATAGTTTTAGTTTGTAAATAGCTTTATGCTTTTTCCCACATGATTTTAGGTAACACCTAAATGTGGCACCAGTAAATGTGTGTGTTTGCCTTGAAAAGCACTGAGTTAGATAGGAAAACCCACTGTAGGAAATGTCAAATTATTTGTTTTATTCTGGTAAAATTAACTGATCTATCCAGTAGAAATATTTTAAAAACTGGGATTTTTTTTTTACTTTGTAAAAATAAAACATGCCCAGTATTGAAAAATATTAAATATAAAAACTTACTAGGAAAAATATATATTACCTATAATCTCCCCAAAGACTCCTAATAGTCATCACAGTGATTGATATACTTGTAGCTACTCAAAAAATATTTTTAGAATTAAAGAATGAGTGTGAACTCTAGAGAATAAACAAGACCCCTTTTCAAGTTTTTTCCTAAATGCTTATAACTGTGATATCTAAGATGTACATACACAGTCCATGACTTACAATGGTTTGACTCATGATTTTTCAACTTTACAACGGTGGAAAAGCGACACACAGACAGTAGAGACAGAACTTCCAATACTCCTACAACCATTCTGTTTTCACTTTCAGTGCAGTGTTCAAGAAATCACATGAGATATTTAACAACTTTGTTGTAAAATAGATTTTGTGTTAGATGATTTTGCCAAGTATAGGTTGATGTAAGTGTTCTAAGCACATTTAGGTGGGCTAGATGGAGCTATGATGTTTAGTAGGTTAGGTGTAGCAAATGCATTTTCAACTTATGGTGTTTTCAATTTAGGATGGGTTTATCAGGACATACCCCCATTGTAAGTCAAGGAGCATCTGTATTTAAATGAACATATTATATATTGAATGCTAATAAATAAAGGCTTTATGCCAGTGATGATACAAAGATGAATAAGGGTGGTCTTCACCCCCTCAGTGGAGTTTATATCTAGTAGAAGAAACCAATATAGTCCTACCAGTATAAGGACACTTAGACTCACAAGGACACAAAGAGCAACTATGTAAAATCCCATGTAAGAAATTTCTTTCAAGGCCGGGCGCGGTGGCTCACGCCTGTAATCCTAGCACTCTGGGAGGCAAGGTGGGTGGATTGCTTGAGGTCAGGAGTTCGAAACCAGCCTGAGCAAGTGAGACCCCCATCTCTACTATAAATAGAAAGAAATTAATTGGCCGACTAAAAATATACACAAAAAATTAGCTGGGCATGGTGGCACATGCCTGTAGTCCCAGCGACTCAGGAGGCTGAGGCAGTAGGATCGCTTGAGCCCAGGAGTTTGAGGTTGCTGTGAGCTAGGCTGACGCCACGGCACTCTCTCTAGCCTGGGCAACAAAGCAAGACTCTGTCTAAAAAAAAAAAAAAAAGAAATTTCTTTCAAATGTGTCAAGAAAAGATTTTTTTCTTTTTACATCCTTGACTCCTCTTTTTCTCATTCTACATCCAATCCATGAGCAAGTACTATTGGTCCTATCTTTAAAATCTATTTGAAATTCAGCCCTTTCTCTCCATCTGTACCATGCAGCCCTGGGCCAATCCATTATCACATCTTGCTTGGACACTTGCAGTGGCCTCCTTATTGGTCTCCCTGCTTCTGTTCTTGCCTCCCATAGTCTCTTCTCAACCCAGAAGCCAGAGCAGTTCTTTGAAAATTTAAGCTAAATCATATCACTCCTCTGCCCCAAATTTTTCAGTGGATTGCCATTTTACTTAGAGTGAAATCCAGTATTATTAAAATGGCCTACAAAATGATTTTTTTCTACCCTCTTCTCCATTAATTCCCTGATCTATCTTAGCTACTCTTCTTCATTCTAGAAGAAACCAGCAATCTTCCCACCTCATGGCCTTGGCATTAGACTTTCTCTGCATGAAATGCCTTTCCCATAGATATCTGTGTGGCTTGCTCCTCTGCCCCTTCAAGTTTTTGGTCAAATGTCACTTTCTTTGTGAGGCCCTCCCTGGCCACCTTAGTTAAAATTGCAATACTCCCACCTTGATTGCTGCTTTATTTTTCTCCAAAGAATTTTCACAAGGCAATAATTTATATATTCTGCTTATTTATTTGTATTCAGAATATAATCTCCAAAGGGCAGAGATTTGATACCTTTATGCCCAGCTCTTAAAACATTACCTGGTATATAGCAGGTACTTAGTATTTGTTGAATGAAAAAAGAGATCATCTGTTCACTCTGCTATTATCCCCACATGTTCGTCCCTCTTCCTCTGGTTTCCTTTGCTTCGATATCAAGATACTTTTACAGTGTTTATTGATCAGCCTGACAGCATGTATGTTTTCACCACCATTGGTGTCTCCTAAGTGGTGGTCACTAAAATCACATCCTATTCTGCTGCACATGAGGTCAGACAAATTTTTGTATCTGAGACCTGCTTGAAACTGATGCTTTGTCTTTATAGTGATCTGGAAAACTCAGTGCACAAATGTGGGCAAGGCAGATATATGACAGAGACATAAATGTACTTTTTCGTATCTATGAACTAATGTAGTTAAACCCAGAATTCACTTATCATAACGTGAGGAAATCTAATATAATGTCAGGATTTTGAAAAGGATGCATAATTCTTTGATAAGTAATATATGTATTTATGCAGGCTGGAATAAAAAAGAATCATTGAACTGGGGATTTTAGGTTCTCAGCTAATGTTAGAGTGGTAAGGCTTTTTTTTCTTCCTCATCTTGAATTCTAAAATTTAATAAGGGGGATTGTCAGGGGAACCTAACATTCCACTCAAAGGGTTGGTTACCACCAAACATTGCACCACTAAAACCAGAGCAGTGGATCAGATTCTTGTTAAATGTAGGTTAGTTCTAAATACAGCCCGTGTTTATTACATTTTTGGAAATCACATAATAGGAAATAGTTTCTACATACCCAGATTTGTGTCTTTCTGTTTGTAAAATAAAAATAAATAGGAAGGGACAATGGGAGAAAATACCTTTCCTTGCTACTGATGCATTAAAAGACACTTTTTAAAAAATTATTAACTTGAACTTACTCTTCCACCAACTTGTTTATCTCATAGGAAGGAAAGCGGAGGCAAACTATAAATAAGGCTTACATTTCTGTTTTAGGATGTATAGGGCAGAAGAGTCTCTTCCCAGAAAGGTCAAGGGCCACAGCCAGTTTGCTCCTTTTGTGAGTCAGGAAATACTTGTGTGTCGCTATTCTGAACTGAATAGGCAGAGTTATGTAAAATGAATGTTCCTATATGCAGCATCTTAAAAATGATAGCACAATTCAAAGTTTTCACTTTCTAATGTTATCTATCCACCATTGGTGAGCAATTGTTTTTATTATTAATATATGTATTTTCCACTTGATTTTCAGAGATTCTGAGTTCCTAAATAAAGCATGCTCTATGGCTTTTAAAATTTTCACAAATAAGTAAGCATTTGAAAAAAAATTTCTATAAACTTATTTTTTCCCTGAATTTACTTTTTTAACTTTCATGTCTCTAAGAATAGACTGTGTTTATTGTACTAGTACTTTCCTTCAAATTACATGGAAGTATGCTTTGCTGTAGTCTAATAATAGAGAAATTATTTGTTTCCCCCTCATCATTAATGTAACTTAATATCTACTAAGTACTTGCAAGGATGGAGACATTATGCTAGGATTTAAAAAAAGAAGTATGACACCATGAAAGGATACACAATGTCATTAATCCTTAGGGAAATGAAAATTAAAACCCACAATGAGGTAACCCTACATACCCACTGGAATGGCTAGAATCAAAGAGGCACACATTACCAAGTATTGGCAAGGATGTGGAGAAACTGGAACCTTCACACATTCTGGTGGGAATATAAAATAGTATAACCACTTTGGAAAATATTTTGTCAGTTTCTCATAACGATAAACATACATTTACCATGTGACCCAGAAATTCCACTCCTAGGTATTTACCCAAGTGAAATGAAAACATATGTCCACACAAAGACATATATGCTAATGTTCATAGCAGCATTATCTGCAGTAGCTCCAAAGTGGAAACTACCCAAATGTCCATTAACAGAATGAAATACTGTACAGCATTGAGGATGAGTATGTAACACTACCAGTACACATGACAATGTGGGTAAATATCACAAACATAATGGGTAACTAAAAACCTAGAAGCATGTGTGGTGTTTGATTCTATTTATATAAAGTTCAAAAAACAGAAATGCTAATATGTGTGGTTGGAAGTCAAGATAATGGTTATTCTTATCCAGGGACTAGTAGTGACTGAAATGGTGATGAAGGGACTTCAGGGATATTGGTCACACTCTGTTTCTCAATCTGGATACTGTCACACAGCTGTGTTAACTTTGTTAAAATTCAACAACTTGCACCCTTCACATGTGCAACTTTCTACATGTAGCTATACTTCCCAAAGGTTAATTTAAAATATAAAAAATAAATGACACTTGATTTTCAGTGATTCAGAGGTCTTAGATAGAGCATACTCCCATTTACTGCTTCAAAGACTTCATAATCTAGTGAGGAAGACAAACATGTTGGTAAATATTTTTAATATGACACAAACTGATGAGTGTTGCATTGGAAATATAAAATAAGTGCAATGAAGAAACGGAAATTATTTACAAAAAAAGGATAATCTGGAAATATTTTAGAGTGTGGTCAGTGTTGGGTTTACTATACTTAAGAGGAAGAATATAATCATGTATAAAAATGGAAGGAAAGGACATAAATTAGAAGTAAAGAGATTAAAAGTATTGTATAACAGTAAAACTACTGTTTGAGGGACCAAATTGTTTTAAAGTATCAGACACATAAGCTATTTATATCCTTAAAAGCTAGCTCTTTTGTTGAAGCTCTTTTGTTTTTAGTTGACTGACTTTGCCCCGAGTTGTAGGTTATTCTGTTCCGGTGGTTCTCAGCCATGGCCGTGCATCAGGATCACAGAAGCTTTTGTAGCTTCTCTGGAACCAGAATCTCCAGGGGTGGGACTCGGGTATCTGTGCTTTGACTGGGCACCTGTGATTCTCCTGAACAGCCCAGGTTAGGAACCACCACTGCAGTCCCTGCGGGCTGGAGGGAGGGAGCCTTTGCAGGGACCAACACCACCACAACAAATGTCTCTGAAACTGTCATTTCTTTGTTTTGGGAGCTTCTGTGGCTTCTACAAAGAAGAGCACTTTTCATATTTATCTCTTTGTAACCGTGCCAAGAAATTTCTTTGCAAATGGCTTTTATCGAAGTATTACATGAAAGATGTTAATCCTACTGTTAAATTTTAACCCTAATTCTTTTAAGCAGTAGGGCTTTTCTTCTGATTTTATTACAGGTACGTAGATCCATAGCAAAAGATAGAACTCGAAAGGACAAAATGGCACATGCAGGTCACTTGCTAATGCACTTGTATGACTAATCTTCTTTCTGTGAGGAAAAAGTTATTTTTAGTCCTAACATTTATATCTCAGATGTTTCATTGTGAAAATACCTGTTTTCACTTAGAAAATTTTAGTCCTCTGCCTAAGTTAATTCATTTGTTATCTATTATTAGCTTATCCATGCTTTTTTTAAACTCTGTTTTGAATTAATTTTAGAATTACAAAAAAGTTGCAAAAATAGTAGAGTTCACTCATACTCTTCACCCAGCTACCCTGAGTGATAGCTTATATAACATAATACAATTAGCAAAACCATAACTTAACATTGAAACAGTAAGCTTAACTAAACTACAAATCTTATTTAAATTTTACCAGTTTTTTCCTAAGTTCTTTGTTCCAAGATCTAATCCAGGATCCCACACTGGTCACCTTAGTTTCCTCCAATTTGTGGCAGTTCTTCAGTCTATTTTTGTATTTAATCACCTCGACCCTTTTGATGAGTAGCAGTGAATTAATTTATAGAATGTTTCTCATTTGGGGTTTGTCTAATGTTTTCTTATGAGTAGATTGAGGTTGTTCATTTTGGCAGGAATACTGCAGAAGTGATTAATGGATACATGATGTCTGTGTGTGGTATTACTGGTGATGTTAACCTTGATCATTTGGTTAAGGTTAAGGTGGTGTCTGCTGTTCTCTCCACTGTAAAGTTACAGTTTTCCCCTTCTGCAATTTGTAAATATCTTTTGACATTATACCGATATTGTTTTTCCTCCAACTTTCACCAACTGCATTTGGCATTCACTGGTGAATCTCACCTGCAATAATTATTACTGTGGTCTTTGCCTGATGATGTTTTTGTATTTCACTCGTTACATCTATATTTATTAATTGGAATTCTTCAGTAAGGAAGAGCTGTCCCTCCTTGCCTATTTATTCATTTTTTTATATCAGTATGGACTTGTGGATATTTATTAAATATAACCCAATACTATCATTTATTTTGATGCCCAATTGTTCCAGAATTAATTGGAATTCTTCAGTAAGGAAGAGCTGTCCCTCCTTGCCTATTTATTTATTCATTTGATTATTTATATCAGTATGGACTCGTGGATATTTATTAAATATAACCCAATACTATCATTTATTTTGATGCCCAAATTGACAGCTCCTTCAGATTGTAGCCAGTGTCTTTTGACGTGCCCTCATTCTTTGTAAAGCACTAATTTTTCTCACATCACAAGATGTTCCAGTCTCTTTTTGTATTTTTCCTGCCCAAGTCCTGAAATCAATAATTTCTCTAAGAAGCCCTGATTCCTCTTATTGGAGAATGGTATTTGGAAACCAGGATCTGAGAGCTACTACATTGCCATTACTCCTAATCTCTCTCAGATGAGCTAGGAAATATATGTATGTATACTGAACCAGGCATACAAAAACACCATATTATTTATTTCTATATCTATGTGTGTATATATATGTGTGTCTGTGTATACTGAAAGCCATGAGATCATTCTCTGATTTTAATTCAATACCACAGGTTCATTATAAATCTCTCCCATTTTCTTATTTGTTACTTCTTTAACAATGAAGAGATTGGCTGCATTGTTTCCAATCCTAGATTACACATAAAGTAGTTAAGTAATTGAAATAGATTTACCAACTAGAGTACAGTATTTACCAACTAGAGTACAGTATTTTTACAGTTCTTTTTGGTTTTCACCTTAGAATATCCAATCAAAATGTATTCCAAAGCAACTTAAACTAATTCTTAATTCCCATCCCTTTTGGTGTAGTTGTATTATTCACCTTGGAGGTTATGCTGTTCATTTGTAATACAGCTGGATTTATTTGTTACTA
This sequence comes from Microcebus murinus, assembly GCF_040939455.1. Classification (NCBI taxonomy): domain Eukaryota; kingdom Metazoa; phylum Chordata; class Mammalia; order Primates; family Cheirogaleidae; genus Microcebus; species Microcebus murinus. Next base: position 80,817,768 of record NC_134114.1, on the reverse strand, counting down.
TTTGTATTTTTCTTCGTGTTCTTCTACACTTTTAAATTCCGGGAAGTATATAAAGCTGCGGTCCCCAACTCCTGGGCTGTGGACCGCTACCAGTCTGTGGCTTGTTAGGAACTAGACACACAGCAGGAGGTGAGCGGTGGGTTGGTGGCATGTGAGCCAGCTGAAGCTTCATGTGTATTCACAACCGCTCCCCATCACTTGCATCACTGCATAAGCTCCGCCTCCTGTCGGATCAGCAGGGGCATTAGATTCTCACCGGAGCACGAACCCTACATGCCAGGGATCTACGTTGTGTGCTCCTTATGAGAATCTAACGCCAGATGATCTGAGGTGGAGCTGAGGCGGTAATGCTAGCACTGGGAATGGCTGTAAATACAGATTATCACTAGCAGAGAGGGTTGACTGCACATTAAATGTAATGTGCTTGAATCATCCCAAAACCATCCCTCCTCCACACCCCAATCCATAGAAAAATTGTCTTCTATGAAACCAGTCCCTGGTGATGAAAAGATTGGGGACTGCTGATGTAAAGCATTACTGTGGTTCAGAGAGTGAAAGCTATATTAAAAAATGGATACTGCAAGAAGTGTATTTCCTTCTTCACACTCCCACCCTGACTTTCTGTGCCTCCTTATTTACTCCTCTTTTCTACCAACCCTTTTGGTTAAACAATCTTTTGTGTTTGAGTTTATCCTTCCCATATTACTTTTGCACAAATGAGCAGGTTCATATGTATTTTATTATATACCCTTTTGTTTTAAACGAAGAATGGTAGCACACCATATAAACTCTTTAGCACTTTGCTTTTTTCACTTAATGATTTTGAAATCATTCCAAATTAGTTCCTAGTAATCTTCCTTATTCATTTTTTTACAGCTATACAGTATTAAATTGTGTGAGTGTAGCATAGTTTATTCAACCACTCTCCTACATGTGGATATTTAGGGTGTTTCCATTATTTTGCAATTTCAATGAATGCTCCACTCCAATAAACAAACTTATATATGCAATTTTATACCATTAGAAGTATATTTTCAGGGTAGATCTCTTTAAGTGGAATTTCTTGGTCAAAATTATGGGCATATGTGCATATATCTTTCAATCATTCTGTCACCTGTATGCCTATGGAAATGACTATTAATAGGTTAATGTATATCCTTGATCAGCATACAAATTACTGAACTACAGCTTTGAATTTGTGTACTTTTTAACAGTTTTTCTTCATTAGTTGCACTTAACACATAAAAAAGTATATTAAAATTACATTGGAATTGGGAATTAGTCTTGCACAATTTATCCCTTTTCAAGGTTCAATAAATACCACAGAAATGTGTCAACAGCCCCTAATGAAGCTACTAATCATACTTTACCTTTACAAGCCCTATCAGCCAAGGTACAGAGTACAAGTTCATGATCACCGATGGAGAATGGGCCATTCAAGAACTCAAGCAGTGACATAATGACTAAGTACTACATAATGTTTTCATTTTCCCAGAGCTTTTTATTTTTTTAAACTCTTTCAGATATTTTCATTTTATATCAACTGCACCACTGTAGGATGGTTTGGGAAAATATCAAATCATGGCATTTATGTAATGCAAAGTCCCTCACATCCATTATCTTATTTGAACTTCAGACCAGTCTTGTGAAGACGTCAGGACACAATAGTCAACATCCCCATTGACCAGGTGAGGAAGCTGAAACTCATGAAAGTTAAATGTCATCCTGAGGCCGGATGTCTACTAAGTATTACTAGTAAGGCTAGAACTGAACGTAAAACTGTACCACACTACAGTTTTCACAGCTAGCTTTTGAACAATGAAAATATTTCCAAAGGCATGATATATTCAGAGATAGATATATATTTTCGAATCAAAAGATTCCATGACCATTCCTGCCATGATCACAGGGCAAATACTTAGCTATCTAATAAGCTATAATGTTCAAGTCCTGAATAGTGGTAAACAGACATGTGCAGAATTAATCCCACCCTGGGTGCTGTTGCTGTAAGAGAAGGAGCACTGGCTTTGGAGCCAAACAATATCAGTGTGCACTGTGGTTCTGCCACTTCATTATTGTTGGGACCTTGGTGAGCTATTATATTTAACCTCAGTTTTCCTACCTCTAAAATGGGTATTGTTCTGCAGGGCTGTTTGAGGGATAAAGAGTAACTTCATCAGAGAGACCCTCCCTGCTGCCCCCTCATCTAAATGTTATTCTCAGCCGCAGTAATCAGTCCATTTCCTTTAGAGCACTTCTCATAATTAAGAGTGATATTTACTTTTATATTTATTTGTTTTACATGTGTCTCTTCTACTAGACTATAAGCTTCATGACATCAAGAACTCTGCTTGTTTTTGCTACTCTGTATCCCTTGTACCTACTTCAGTGCCGTTAACCATTGCATAAATATTTCTGGAATGATTCTTGCCACTTTCTTGTCCTTGTTTTCACCTCAGCCACACAGAATGACCTTCAGCTCCCCCGTGCTTTCTCATCTACCTTTACGCATGCCATTGCCATTTGCTTTGCCCAACATATGTGATCTCCCTCCTTGTTTTTCTGGAGAATCCTTACTCATTCTTCAAGACCTGTCTCAGTTGTTCCATGAGGGCTTCCATGGAACAACTGAGGAATGCATGGCTCCCATGCCCCCTTAGCATGCCTCTATTACAGTCATTAGTGTATTGAACTAATATTTGTAAGAGTCTGCTCTTTGCCAGGCACACGTGGGCTCTGGGCATAGGGGCTGTCACTCTAATAGGGGAGTGCGCCATAAAAAATTCTCCCCTGAAGAATGCGTGGCTCCCATGCCCCCTTAGCATGCCCCTATTACAGTAAGAGCCCTATTTGTAAGAGCCTGCTCTGTACCAGGCACACGTGGGCTCTGGGCAGTGAGTAGGAGCTGTGACTCTAATGGGAGAGTGAGCCATAAAAAAGGTACATAAATCAATAAGAACATTCTCAATAATGGTAAATAATAAGGTGATCAGTTCTGAGAAGCTGACCTTTGACTTGAGGTGTGAAACGTGAGGAGTTAGGAATGGGAAGAGATGAGGGATGAGGACTGTGTTGTGAGTGTTTACTTGGCTGTTCCTCATTTCTACCCAACCCCCACCTCCCCGCCACTGTCCTAGGAACTCCATGAATCTTTGTGTTGCCGGTGCCCAGCACAGGCCAGGTGTGTTGCGTCACACTTCTGCCACTATTGGAATTGCCAGGTGCCTAGCCCCGTGGTTTCAGTTTGGTAGATCTCATATGCAGCCAGGGCTCAGAGCTGCCTCCCAGCTTAAAATTCACTCCCCCACTTACTATCATGTGACACTAGAAAAGTTATTCAGTCTCCCTGGGACTCCATTTCGTGATCATTAAAGTGGAAATAACAATAAGACTTCCTAGAGTTGCAGTGAGGATTAAATCAGATAATACACCTGAAATTCTTAGCCCAGGGCCTGGCACATTTAAAGTAGTTGATAAATGTTGGCAGAAATGCTCTAGAGCTCATGAGGTATTTATCGGATAAATGAATGAGTTAAGAAATAATAAAATTTAATTCTAACTTCAGTAATAGAACTAGCTCAAAACAAAACGTGAATACCCTGATTTATCTTCAGGTGTCTTATTTATTGTGTATTTTAATTTGTACAACAAAGAAAAAAGGAAGGAAAACACCAAATCTGTGATTTTACCACCTAGAGTTGATATCTATTGACTTTTCATCTGCTCGTGTATTCCAAAGCTTCTCACACCACTTGATTTACCTTATTCTGGTTAGTGCAGGGCTTTCATGTTCTAGCCTCAAACCTCAATAAAGCAAATGTTCACAATCTACTGACCTTGGGCCACCCTACAACTTGTGCTTTGTCATCTTTGGAAATCACAATTTGAGCACTTTGTATTGAAAGAGATTTCTTTTATGTATCGCATACTTCATTCATCATAGGAGATTTTTCAGAATATCATAACCAATGAAAGCTCTGACAATACCAGAGAGAACAATTTTCTTAGGTCAGGGACACTAATGGGATTAACCTGAGATATTGCTCTTACTACACAAAGACATTATTCAGACTATTTTAGCAAACCTTTAGTAGTTGGCAAATCTCCACCCATGCCCCTGGAAAACTCTCAATGCCAAAACAGCATGTATAAAGATGAGAGCATTAACAAACTGGTGGCATGAAGAACTTAAAAATCCCTCCTCTATGGTATTTTCACAGAAAAACATTGAGATGAGTGTTGTTTATATAAACATTAAATATCTGGCTACTTGGGAGTACCTTGATCCTGGATGTATTAGCATGAGTTTTCAAGTAAAAAACAAAAATTACTGAGATAATTAGCAAAGAGATTTTGCCAAGTATTCTTTTCTGTGAGCTGTAAGAGTTACTATTTATTTGCATGAGTAATTTACCCTGTTCTTATCAATCGAGTCAACGCATTTTGGGAAATATCCTCCGACTTTAATGTCACAGAAATCAACTTATGCTATGTTAGAGTAAGGAAGTAATGAACAAACCATTCCTATTTCTTTTTGACATTTGTGGCATTGTTTCAGGGTTCTCATTCACAGACCAATGCCCCATAAACTTATTCTGGCTGGAGGTACTGAAATCTGTTTTTCTGCTCCCCAATGTAGAGGTGTGCATGTTCATCAAATCTGGCATCCATAGAAAAGAGCCACATTCACTGATTGGTTGCTGCAAGTGGGCAATGGGTTATGGAGCTTTTCGGTGATAAATAGTGCACATCGTAGATTATGGGATAAGTGTCTGCACTTTAGTAGTGGTACAATGCTAAACAGTCAAGAGACGCTGTCATAGTTTTTAGATGATAGGTTTCATTTTATATGTTAATAGAAGGAAGACTTCTGATACGGTGGGGAAATTCACCATAACAAATGCATTCTCTTTACTGCACTCTAGCATGGCACCAATTAAATTCAGCTGTATGTATAATGTCCTCTTAATTCCTAACAGTCCTAAGAAGCACTAATGTGAAAGATATTGTATACTCTTGTGTTTTACAGGTCATGAACAGATGGAAAAAATTATACCAATTGGTAAAGAAATTCACATGCGGTATAACACACCTCAAAAATGGTGTTTACATAGGTTTTTCTTTTTAAAAAATGATTAAAGTTATCTTGGCCAAAATTTAGTTAGTACTTGGGGTTTTCTTTTTTGTAATGTTATATCTGAAATTCGTTTTAATTTATTCCTGTTGCAGATATGAATGTTTGAAAGTACAGGTAACCTTGTAATGAATGAAACTGATAAAAGGTTGTGTCCAATGAAAGGGAAATTATGGAACGATTATTCACTTTGCAAAAGGGTTTGTCATAGGGCAAGCTTTCCTAAAGCATTTCAAATTTAATTTGGTTTATAAAACATTAATTTACACACAACATTTCAGGAACAAATTTAGTGAGGAAATGAGAGGAATAGTCATAATAAGATAGAGATCCCTTACACTGCTAACATCAATGCTTCCTTTCTCTCTGTCCCTCCTTGCAGCCTTGATAGCCATCGGGCGATACAGCATGACAATAGAGACCGTGGATGTTGGATGGTGCAAAGAAATTACAGATCAAGGAGCCACCCTGATCGCACAGAGCAGCAAGTCTCTGAGATATTTGGGGCTGATGAGATGTGATAAAGTAAGAATTGTCTATCAAGTTGTTTGTTTTCTACATTTCAGTCTAATTAGTAGCTTGATGTCACATATTCTCTCTCCTTCCCTCTCCCCATGCCCCCCCACACACACACATACTTACACTATTATAGGTTTGTATTATTGTTTTGCTTGGTTTTCTAAACTAATCTGAGATTTTTTTTTGCATTTCTCCATTTAATAGTGAATTTTGTGCTTAAGCAGAAAGAAAAGGCAATCATATACACAGTCAACTTAGGGTTGACTATTTATGAGTCCATGGACCAAAATTAAAAAGGTTGCATGGCAAACTGCAATTTGCAGGGTCTAACCATAAAGTTATATTCTGGGTTCCAAGTTTCCTGCAACAGTAAAGGTGGAAAGGACAACGCCAAATTGGTTTTTCACAAGTGTGTAATTTCGGTGCACAACATGTATGTATTCTGGCCATTTGGAGCCAAGAAAAGGCCAGTGAGGAGGGGTATATGGGGACTTGCCTCTCCCCACGCATCAGATGCCTTTCCCAGCATGTGAACAGAAATGGCCCCAGAGGCCCTGCTGAAGGCCTGTGGAGCTGGCCAGAGACGAGAGCATGAGTTTGGGAAATGGTGCCACATTTAACCCTTTCAAGACTGAGAATAAAGATAATAAAAATCTATATTGAACACCACGTACAACATAGGTGTTTTTCCCCTTTGTCTTCCCTATAACAAGTATAAGAAATAGTTGTTTACATTGCAAAGGGGAGAAAATGGGGACTCAGAAAGACCAGTCACTGGCCCAAGGATACTCAGCCAAGATTTCACTTCACTCAGGTCTTTGGAGTCTGTGGCCAGGGCTTCTGGTATAACTCTTGGGGCAGTCTCCGGCCATGGGGACTGCTTCCTTAGAAAAGGCCTACCTCGGACACTTGCAATGGACGTGCTATTATGTTATACTAATTTATACATGTGTGCTGCTTTGCAAATGGTGATTAGGGACAAATCTAGCAAAAGAATATGAAATTAAATGATACATGCCTCTCAAAGGGCATGTATTTTCTAAATGTAGCAAATTTGGGGGCAAATAGAAGAATGGTCCAAATCCCTTGTGTGCTTTGTCATTTTTGTTAATTGACTAACTCTTTTCTCCAAATGCTTTAAAATTCAAACTTATACTAGACCTTTGCTAGTTAGTTATGTTTCGAGAGATTTTATTACATATTCTCAGCCCAGCCTAGAAGGCTGACTGACTTTGTAGCTAAGCAACAGCACTGAGATCCAGGGGTTCAAGTATCCCTCAAATGTCACTATAACTAACCTACCACTGCTACTAACCCTGTCACTTTCAAATAATTTCCTTTAAAACAAGTTAAAGGGGCCATAGGGAGAGTGCTCTAGAAATAAGAAACAATGACAGCAGAGTTTCTCAGATTCCATCAGAAGAAACTGCTACATGAATGCTATCTAACCAAAGATACCAAAATGTATGCACTCAAACATACTATGTGTTCACAGCCATTCTCAGAAATCACTATATTTCTAGTCTGTACTCTTAGATTTGTTAAGATCAGCTCTACCTTCAGAGATAAATTGTAGAAATTATATGTTCCAGTTAGTAAAGATTATTCTAGACATACTTGCTGACCAGCATTTTGCTGATTTTAAATTAAGGAATAGGTTCTTTTCTACCTAAATGTGAATTAGTCCACAATTAAATAGAGATGCTGTTCAGACTAGTGGTGTCCCTGAGGGCTTTAGCCCTTTCCTCCAGCCTGAATCCTTTCTCCAGCCAGAGAGCTATTCTGAGAGCCCGCTGGCTCTAGGACCATGCGGTCTGGCCATCACCTGCTACAGCGCAGCCCAGGGAGACGCTGGACTCGGCCTTGCTGTCTGGCTTCCTCAGACTTGAAGGCAGCTCAGAGCCAAACATGAAAGGCTCTATGAGGATGGCAGACTTTTCCCAACCACACACAAAGCACAAGTAAATTCTTGCACAGAAAGGCCTGCTTATTGGGATAGTTGGATGGAAACGTAGACTAAAGTAGCTATTCAGCTTTCGGATTTTGTATTATGCCATCCATCTCCAGATTTTGAATTATCATCAAGATTCACAGAAAGATTTGAGTAGCAAAGAAGAGGTTAGTTATGAGGACACGGCCTTTGGAGCCATAGTTCAGGTCAAATGTGGGCTCTATAATTACCAGTTGTGTCTCTTGGGCAGTTGCCTGACCTGTCAGCACCTATTTCCTCCTTTGTAAAGTGAGGAGGATACTAGCACCTGCCCTGTAGAATTGTAAGCATGTAAATGAGCTAACATATAAAACACTTAGAGTAATGTCTATTATATATAAAATGCTTTGTGTTACTGATTATTATCACTAATGTCATAGTGTCATATTAACCTGTGCTGTGATGTTTGAGTCTCTAAATGAGAAAAAATTATATTGCCCACTATCCCATTTTGAAAGAAAATTAGAAAGAGAGGGAAAAAATAAACTCATATTAGAGAAGATACTGCCTGTGTTTTTCCTCTGCTAAATTTAAAACATTTTTTATACAAAAAATATATATATATTATATATATATTTTGTCAACAATTGCACTTTCTACACACTTTACAATGGAAAACTGATATCTCCTTAGGACACTCTGTATTTGGAATCAACTTATTAACCATCTGTTCAGGTACAGGAATGAAGAAAGATTCACAGTGGGAGAAAAGGGTGAGTTGAAAATAAGACAGTTCAAACAGGTAGGGAAACAGAATGTAATGAGAAAAATAAGAATAGAAACAGGAAACAGAGAAAAACTATGCTTAGGGTATGAAGAAGATACACTGTTTATCTCAATTTATTATCTTCTGGGCCATCAAAGCATTAAAGAACAAAATTAACATGGGCCTATCAGTCCTCTCCCTGAACCTTAACCAAATCTGCTAACCAGCAGTAAAACTCATTAGCACCTCTCCCTTTCTGCACACCAGCTGGAGCCAAAGAGGAGGCAAGAACCCTCCGTGTCTACGCAGTTAACCCCCGGTCAGGAATGCTGTCCGTGGGGTCCCGGCACCAGGGGAAGATGGGGTTTGTGAGGTCTGTGTGTCCTTGCACTGACTGGTGTCCTGTGTTCCCGTGGTTCTGAAAGATATCAAAGTCTAGTTGCATTTTCTTTCACTTGCAGTCAGTTTCATTTGGGGCCACTTATATTTAAATTGGAAGCTGTACTTTACCAGACTGGTGATTTTTCCCTCACTTCAACTTTTGAGGAATTTTTAGAAGAACAAAATGTATTTGTGGTAGGAAAAGATGTTTGTCTTCACTCTGTCTGTCTCTCTCGTTAGGTAAGCAGAGAACAGATGAGATGCATTAAACATATTCTTTGCAGATGAAAGCGACATGTACTTGGATTGTCAAGCAGTGGCCAAATTAAACTGCAGTCGATTTGTGTGGCTGCAATGCCTGTGATTCCTGGGGAGGAGTCCTCCAGTCACTCAGCATCTGCAGCGTTCCCCGTGCAGTTTTAAAGTCAGGAAGTGCATTAAGAAGCCCCTGTTTGAGTAGCTTTTCCGATTGCTGGATGGATAAGCATGTTAGAGGGTTTTGAAGCTCACGCCACTTAATCTCCTAAACTTGAGTGCATTGTAAGAACCAAGAGAAGAAAACGCTGTGTGAGACGGCTTTGATGAATTGGGGTGAGCTTATATTCTTAAGGACTGTTCAAAGGCTTACTTGACCTTGGGAATTAGAGTTGACCCGAAATCACCTATCAACTTAACTCACTAAATTTGGTGATTTAGTTAAAAATACTTGTATAATCAACGGGACTCTCTAATAAGAGCAATATGTTTACTCTGGTTTCTACAATTATAGTCAGTCAGTGGCTTTGGCCATAGAAATTGTTTTCACGACTTCAGTGAATTCTAAATTCTCCATAGATCTGTTTCTTCTAATATATTTTCCTCGTATCTTATAAAGTGGTTTGGATGGAGAACAAAACTGAAAAGGACAAAAAAAAAAAATGGGAAACCTGTAGGGCAAATGGAAATGCAGTGTTCAAGGTTAATGAAAAATGTTTGGGGTAACGAGGTTGATGAGAAAGGAGGGAGCACCGTGGCCTGGCATTGGCTGAGAAACCAGACCTCGCCAGAGGCGGCCTGGCTGGTTTGGGAGACCTTGGTGATAAAACGCCTTGGTGGAAACCTCTGCAGTGTGTGTTAATACAGAAGTTTGGAGACACAGGCCTCTGAATTATGAGCAGTGAATAACATCATAAACGTAGCAATTCTCAAATGCCAAACCCTTGTGAAAAGCAGTTGGATGAAGAAATGCTGGAGCTTTTAAAAGCTCCCTTTCACTTTCCTTTTTTTTTTTTTTTTTTTTTTTTTAACTTCATGCAGAACTAATTTTATACACTGTTCATTTGATTTGAAAATGCCAGCGTCTGGGGTATCATTAAAGAGCGTTATTGAGGGAGCCACTCTTGGCAAAGCATTTTGCTTAAAATGCTTAGTTCTTGTGTCCCTGCAGAGTTGTAGATGGGGAGGAGAAAGTGTGCCTCGATTTACCGAATGCCACTCCTCTGCCTTGGCCCCGAGCAGGTAGCTGCCCTTCTGCTCGGAGGTTTCCTCACCTTGGCCAGTAGAGGCGCCCGGGGGGGGGGGGGGCACATTACTTAAGGAATAGACATAAATAGATTGTGAAAGGTCCACCCCAATGTCCTATGAGCAAAGCCTCTTGGAATTTCTTTGATTTCTAGTTGACATAAATTAGAATTACACAGGCGTGAAGAGTCTGCCCAGAAAAGATCAGAGAGGCTGCTGGGGAGGCGAGCTGCCTCTGTGTGAGCCTATTGATTATCCCGCTGCCTTCAGGCCAGGGGCCTCTGTGGAGGCTGACGACTATTGATCTCCACCATGAAAATAATCGAATTAATTCATTTCTCCTCAAACTGCCGTTGCCAAGACCTTTCTCCTCACCTGGCCCCCGTTCCTGAAGTTCTTAGTTGAAGAATGAAATAGTGAGTTCTTTTAATAAATGTTATGTTCTTCGGGACAGAAGAAATCCTGGTTTTCATTCAGAGTCCCTTATTTAAATGGTAGAGAGATTTTTTTTAAAATCAAATCAATGAGAGGCCAATACAGAGAATAAGTAACAGAAACCCAGTCAGCTCTTTCAAGCCAGGAGTCTGCTTTACAACCTTGAAATATCCAGGGCTGAGTTTGGTGTGCCCAATATAATGTAAAAATATTCAGGAAAAAAAAAAATTGACCACTGCAATTTTCAGGAAGTAATTATGGTAAGAAAGCCTCGACAACCTAAATATTTCTGTGGAGAAAATGGAGTTTTTATCAGCTTATTTAGAAATCATGAGCAGGAAAGCCCTATGGGGGAAAATAATACAGGACTCTGTAACTAATATACAGAACTAACTGGAAAAATCAGTTTAAGGGAAAAATAATTTGTGGAGCACTGTATCCAGGACTGTTTTGGTAGCGATTCAGCCATGAAACAAAGTGGGTACCTGCAGGGACCCCCACCCTTCCCTGCCACGTATGCACAGCTGTTTCCAGGTTGCCCATAGCCAAAATGTAAGATTTAAAGTTGATGCCCTAGCAAAGAAAATAAAGTGAGGAAAAACAAAACAAAAAGAAAACATTCTGTCCTCATTAGGCAGGAGTGGTCGGACTGTGCAGTCCTCGGTCGTGGGCAACTCAACACTTACCGGGACAGCCCTCCATGCCGTGGGCTCCAAAGGAAAGGGGTGATGAAAAATGGTGAGACAGAGCTGCTGGGGCTCTAAAATCCGAAGTCCTTCACTTAGCATCAGCATCTTGTTCGTTTTGCTGATAAAACAGTTTCTCCAGGTGATTTTCACATAGGAGCACTTTAAAACACATTTTTACAACCCTCTCCTGATTATTCCTGGTAATTGAAACAGGAAAAAAACACATCAGCTGAAATCTAGAGGTTACCTCTCAAGCTCATTTTACTCAAGCGTTCCCGTCGCCTCTTCCTCTAACCCTATTCACCTGGACTTCTAAGAAGTGGTAACCGAAAGTCCTTTCCAGTGTTTAAATACAAAACCAAGAAACACTGGCGTGGAGCTTTATAGAAGAGGTTAAATTGTTGAGCATTAGTGTCAAACTGGTTTTTAAATTCTACCTCCATCCCTTATACTGTGTATGAGACCTTGGACAACTTAACCTCTAAAAGCTTCAGAATCAACTTCTGAAAAATGAGGATAATAATAACGTTTACCTTATAGGCTTGTTATGAGATTAAATGAATATTGTAATATAGCATTTAGCTCAAAATCAGGCACACTGTAAACGCTCAAGAAATGTTAACTACTGTTATCATCATCATTATTATATTATCCATGCATACATACCTGCTTTGGGCTCTTATATCTGATATATTAACCACCTGCCCCAACAGGTTGATAATATTCTAGCCATGAGTTCAAATTTGCAAGCTAAGGTCTTAGAAAAACTAGCCTCCTGAAACTCAGCCAGAAATTCCAAAAAATAATAGAATTTCTTTTTTAATCATTAGGACCCATTAAATTATAGTCTAACTCATAGAAGAAGAAACGTGGAGACTGGTAGGAGGCAGTCCTTTATTTTGAACAGAGAGTAAAGATTTGCCAAGTCAAACAGCTAGTCAATGTCCAGGGCTGAGACTTGTTTGGTTTGTTTCTTCAGGAAAATTGACAGCTGTATAGAACTTTTTAAGGGAAGTGCTACAAGTCGTTGCTTATGTTTTTCTGGCTGCAGTTATGGGATTGATGTATAGTAAAATTGTTTATTTTTAAAAGGGGGGAGGAAAGAGACTACTGTGCCCCAAATCCTGCAGGATGAATAGATTGCTATGTTGGAATGTGCCTGAGGGCACCCTAGAGCATCATTGCTTTGCAGTAAATAATCTCCTTGGAACTTTGATGTGGTTTCAGTAATTATGTGAAAGAATTAGGTTGTAGGATCATATTATTTTTCTAATTTAAAAATAGAAAAGGTAACAGCAATTCCTTATCAGAGCTCAGATTAGATCCCAGAACTCCTAAGCACCTGACTTCACCAAGTAGCAACAAGGCTGGCCTGCAGGGAGCTAGGAGACTGAGGGACGACTGCAGGTGAGGAAGGCAGTGGTTCACCTGCCTGCCGGGTCTGAGCCACTCAGCTGCAAGTCTTCAGGGCCTGCCATGCTGCCCTAGAGAAAGTGCTGTTCCTGTCTGCGAGTAGTTTTTCACAGAAAACCTAAGCTTCTCCTTGCCCCAGTTTTTATCATATATTTATTTTTTATTCAAGAAATATCTTTTCTTATTTATTTTTCTTATCTGTGCAAATGTATGGGGTACTTGAGCACCATGCTGTAACCCACTGAACTAATTGGCCATCCACTACTGAGTACACGAGAAAATATATGACATGCATATAATGCATAGTGATCAAGTCAGTGTGTACAGGATGTCTGTCACGCAAGTGCAATACATTTTTGTTAAGTATAGTCAATCCTACTCTGCTGTCAATTTATTCCTTCTAGCTTACTGTGTGTTTGTACCCTTTAACCTACTTTTCTTCATCCTCACTTTCTCCCCTCCTCACCCATCCCAGTTTCTATTATCTACTTTTCTACTCCATGTGTTCAAATTTTCTAGCTCCCACATGTAAGTTAGAACATGTAATATTTGTCTTTTTGTCTGGCTTATTTCACTTAAAGATAATGACCTCCAGTTCCATCCATGTTGCTGCAAATGATATGATTTCATTCTTTTTATGGCTGAATAGTATTCCACTTTGTATATGTTAATATAACATAATTTCTTTATCCATTCATTTGTTGCTGGATGCTTAGATTGATCCCATATCTTTGCTCTTGTTAATAGTGATACAATAAACATATGAATGCATATACCCCTTTGATGTACTGATTTCTTTTCCTTTGGATAATACCAGTAATGGAATTGCTAAATCTTATGATAGTTTTATTTTTACTGTTTTGAGAAATCTCCATACTATTTTCTATAGTGGCTGTGCTAGTTTACATTCATCCTCTCTAACATCTGTTATTTGTTTGTCTTTTTAATAATAGCCATTCTAGCAGGGATAAGATGATATCTCATTGTGGTTTGATGTGCATTTCTCTGATGATTAGTGACATTGACCATTTTTTCATATACCCGTTAGCCATGTGTATGTTGTCTTTTGAGAAATGTCTACTCATGTCCTTTGCCTATTTTTTAATGGGATTTTTTTTTTTTTTTTTTTTTGCTGTTGAGTTGTTTGAATTCCTTATATATTTTGGATATTAGTCCCTGTTGGATAAATAGTTTTTAAATATTTTCTCCCATTCAATAGGATGCCTTTTCACTCCATTGATTATTTCTTTTGCTGTCCAGAAGCTTTTTAGTTTAATGAAGTCCCATTTATATATTTGTGTTTTTGTTGCCTGTGCTTTTGAGGTCTTAGACATAAATTCTTTGCTTAAACCAATACCCAGGAGAGTTTTCCCTATGTTTTCTTCTGGCAGTTTTATAGTTTCAGGTCTTACATTTAAGTCTTTAATCCATTTTGAGTTGATTTTTGTATATGGTAAGAGATAGGAGTTAGTTCCACTCTTCTCCATGTTGTTAACCAATTTTCCTAGCACCATTTATTAAAGAAGATGTCTTTTCTCCAATATAAATTCTTACTGGCTTTGTCAAAGATCAGTTGGCTGCAAATATGTGTGGCTTTATTGCTGAGTTCTCTCTTCTGTTCCATCCTATGTTCCATTATGTGTCTATTATTTTATACCTATACCATGCTGTTTTGGTTACTATAGCCTTTTAATATATTTTGAAGTCATTCAGTATGATGCCTCCAGATTTATTCTTTTTGCTCAAGATTGCTTTGGCTATTGGGGCTGTTTTTTGGTTACATATAAATTTTAGAACAAGAAATATCTATTGAGTAGCTTACTATATTCCAGTCACTCTGATAGGTGACAGATCAGAAAACACAGTAAATAGTTCCTACCCCATGGAACCTGCAGCCTCTTGGGGGAGACAGACTCGCATATAGGCAACTTATAACACTGTAAAGTTGCCAATTCATTTTTTTAAAATGTCACTGTGGTTATGTTTCTTCTGAACAAAAAGACTCACTTGGATCTCACATCAGCTTTCAGCCATGGCCCACTAAGGCCTCTTTTACTGCCACTCTACTATTAAATTTCTGAAAAGGATTATCTAGGAACAGTTGTCCTTACTTTCTCACCACTCATCACCATCTATTTCCATCCACCCCATGCCTCTGATGTTGTTCTTTTCAAGTCACCAGTAATCTCTGTGTCATCAAATCCATTGGTCACTTCTCTGTCCCCAATTGCTCCATCTCTTGGCAGACACATCTTTATGGTCACCACTCCCTCCTGCATGAGGACACTTTTATCTTGTCTCCCATGTCACTACACTTCTGTCTTTTCTGCTATCTCTGTCTTGCCTTACCACCTCTCTGTGCCTCCATTCTCTCCTCTAGAAAATGGAAATGATAACAGCATCTGTCTTCAGGTTATTGAGAGGGTTTAGTGAATCAATCCGTATAGAGTTCCTCATATGAAGTAAGCAATAAATATTAGCTCTTATTTGTTGCGCTGGTTAATTTTTACCTTTCCCATCTCCTTCTCCTCATTAGAATGTAAGATCTGTGGGTTTCTCCTCCCATGTTATATTACCAGGACCTACTACAGAGACTGGTACACACTAGTTGCTAGACAAATATGCATTGGATGCTGGATGAATGGATGGATGGTGTTTCTCATCTGCGTTCTCTTCAACCAGAAAAGCTCCAGTTTTGTTGCTTTATTTATTTGAAATCTCTAGTTTTGGTTTGCAAAAGTATTGTATAGCTAAAAGCAACCACTAGATTTCATTGCCTCTTAATAGTTTGATAGAATGATAGAGGAAAATAAACAAATTAGAAAGTTGCTAGCTTGAATCTGAGTTTTCTATAGCTGGGGAATCCTGAGAGCAGCTAAAAGGCCCTGAGGTCCTGGAGAGTCAGATAGAGCTCAGGCATCTGCTATGTGGTTACACTTGGCATCTTTCATAGCTCAACCTTGAGATGCTCTGATTTATGTAGAGCTCCTCTTCTGAAAACCAAAAATTATTACTTATTTTCAGGTTTTTGAATCTACAGATTTACTGATCACATTAATGCAGAATAAAATTTTGCTGATAGTAAATTTGTTTAGGAAACAGGTCAAATCCATAAATTCTACCTGATGGAAACTGCAGTTTTAGAAAGATATTTTTTCATCAGGTGTTCACTTGGTGATTACCGCTGCCCTAGCCTTTATGTAAGAAAATGAAAACTGAAATCAAGAAAGCCATTAGGCACAAAAGAAAACACATTTTTTAGTTCAGAGAGTTTTCCCCCTCCATTATGTTTTTCAGCTTCGAGAGTTTAATTTAGAAACACCCAGATGTGTTCCATAAATACATTGCACTTACCACTCACTTAGAGACTACATTAATTATGTTATTAGGGCCTAGGTTTTTTCAAATAGTTTATCTTTTGCTGCACCATTTAGAGCACTGCAGATGAATCCTCCAAGTAGTTTTCTCCTTCCTGGGATCCCATATACATCTGTTTTGGCTCTCATCTGCACCACAGGTGCAAATGCATAGATTTGAGCTTAGGTCAAGTCCATGGCCAGCAGTTTGTGGCCTCAAATTGGCCCGGGCAAGGCTATGTAACTTCAGCTTACGCCTGGCTTGAAACAGCCTTCTCAGTGGAAGATCACTTGGTGACACAGGGAATGAAAATGTCACTAATTTTTCTGACAGTCTGGTTGTTGGACTTCCTGTCATGCTAATCTCTAATTAGAGGCTTCAGGTTAGTGAGCCCCGATTCTCACTTAACACTGCAGGCATTTCTGTGATCCCCATCCTCCCAGGTTCTTTGCTGCTTTCTCACTGTGCTAATTCAAGTGAATAGAAGCAGCGCTAGTGTTAACAGGCAACACACATTTCATGAAAAAGAGACAGCATGAAGCCAGGCTCGTTGTGATATTGACAGAGCATAGCACTTCCAATCATTGCAGATTCTGAAATGGAATGACTGCATTTGACAAAGTTGACTGAATTTATGAGCCTTCCCTCTGTCAGGTTCATTGCATCATTGCCTTCTCAGTATCTGTCTCTTTCTATGCTTTGGGATTTTTAGATGAGTTTTGTTTCTTTGTTTGTTTGCTTTTTGCCACACAGCCTTAAAGACCTCAGGCTACTAAGAATAATATAAAGTTTGTGCATAAAGCAGTGTGCATTATGAGTGTTCTGTAATCAGCTGCTTCCCTTATTTAGCAGATGACTTTCAGGCTCCAGTGAGATAGTCAACTTCTCTTCTTAAAATTGTATTAAATATCTTCTGACAGCGCTTTATTGAGAAGAAAAAAAAAAAAAATTGTATTAAACACCTAGTCATGAGTGGCCTCTCCTCCCACATCCCACATCATGGGTGATCAATCCCTTGAGAAAGCACCAAGTCCATGTGAGCACTGGGTTTAGAGCAATCCCTCCTTCCTTCCCATTAGCTCTTGGGAAGGCCACGTGGCAGCCTTCTTTGGCTGTGCCCAGCAAGAGATCTGAGACCAGGAAAAAAAAAAGAGAGAGAGAGAGAAAGAGATCTGAGACCAGATGCTGAAGAAGAAAAAAATAGTCTATTTTTACCACATTCAAAGAATATACTTTTTATTTCAGACAATGATGAATATTTGAAAAAAGATCGGCTAATCGGCTGTAGGAGCAATAGTTTTTCTCTGGAAGCCCTGGCTCGGAGTTTAATGTGGAGGACATCATGGGAAGTGGCTGGGTTCTTGGTACCCTTAAAGAATCTTACTTCAGGCCTTGCCTTCAGATTCCCAAGTGCAGGAATCACCTGTACCCTGTAGGAGCTTTTCAGACTGTGGAGCTTTAGACCAGTTAGGTCTCACTTGAGCTGCACTTTGGAATCTCCTGGGAGCTTTAAAAATACTAATGTTTGGCTCCCTCTCCAACAAGACTGATAAAGTTGGCCTGGGATGTGGCCTAGACCCTGGGATTTTTTAAAAGATCTCCAGATGATCCTAATGAGCAGTTGGGTTAACAACAGCTGTATTCTTGTTTGTACTCGTGGTTGCAGGCAATTTAATTCATCCCACATCAGTAAATATGTATCATATATTTGTTCTATATGAGTCACTGTGGGGTTCATGGCAGAAGGCTTTGGATTGACTGAGAAAGGAAGTGGGAAGGAAGGGAATGTGAAGTTGCTTCTAGAAGAGAAGAAAGGAACAGGGTGTTAAGGTTGGAAGCTTAGCTTCCCCACTGAAGAAAAAGAGGTGGCAGATTGTGAAAGTGGCACCAGATTCCTGGTTCCCTGCTCTAACCACAGGGAAAACTCGGCAGAATGAAGCATGTCACCCAAACGGGGACTCGAGGAGTCCTGCTGTAAACGGAGGGAAATAAAACAATCAAAATCTAAGCAGCCCCACAGAGAGCTGGCACAGGGTGTCACCTATGCAGGATCCTGGAAAAATCAATGCATCGTCCGCTCTTTTATTCTTTTCTTAGTGTCCTATTTAAAATATTTTAAACTGCAATTAGGTGACTCATCTCATTGACATGCAAATTTGGGGTGTTGTGAAAATTCACATCACCCTTATTTTATCCTTTTTAATATGTGCCCGTCTCAGAGCCTGTGGGCACCAGGTGAAAGAGCAGCGGGGTCTGTTTGAATATTCATTGTCCACGATGACTTTTGCCAGCGCCTGTGAATACACGTTCCACGGATATCCAGTACAGCTTCCCAGGGAGCCAGCAAACTCAGAGACAGAAGCAGACTCGGGAGGCATGTTGCCCCAGAGACAACACTCTGCCTCTGGGCCGCCGGGAGTCAGCCTCTGGGGCCCTTAGCAGTGAGTGACATTGCCCAGCGAGTCTGGGAAGAGTGACAGACAGGCGTGAGGGCCAGAGCCCTGAATTAGGAGGGAGGAGCTGAGTGTGCTATTTCTGACACCTTCACAGATACACTGTGGGCACCTTGCTTTTCCCACCTGCAGCTAGGGGGACCCATTTTCTTTGGCCCTCCCCCTCCTCAGAGCAGAGCTATTTGCAACAAAAACTTACTTCAGGTTTACACTTGAGTTTATTGGATGGGACGGGAGAAACATTGCACAACTTTACAAAGTAAAGGACGGATGAGTGGTTTTATTCTGTCTCATGAACTGCTTTCTTTCCTTCTCTGATGACACATGTATACTTAATGCATGTGATACATAGGTTGACACCTCCTTGTCCTTCAGAAGTCCACTTAAATATCACTTCTGTTGGAAAGCACTTTCCAACCCTTGAGGGGAGGTCAGGTACCTACTGTGGGCTTCCTTCCACAGCAGTCTGCCCTGCCCTAGAAAGTGCTTCTTAGCCTTTGGTATTGCTGGAAAATGCTCTAACAGCAGGGAGACAGAAGAAAAAACAATGCCAGTTTCTGATATAGCTGCAAGAGGCCCTGTCAGACGGCCTCTTGTTAGTCCTGCAGCTTCATCACGTTTCCATTATGCTTCAAAGGCTCATGCAACCTGCAGCTCCACAATAGAATGTTCTACATTTTCCATTATAGATCCATTATCACTTACATTCCCATAGAGCAACCATTTTGAAAAGTTCGTCAAGGACTTTACAATGTATTTATATGCAAACTGCAATCATTTTTCTGTGATCGATAGAAAATGAATGTCGATAAACATCTTACAAGGCAGGTGATCGGCTAGGCCCCAGTCTGGCACTTTCCACCCCAGGCCATGTTACCAAGGGGCCAAAACAGTGTGGTACAGTCCGAAGAACACTCTCTGTTGGGGTTGTGAATTCAAACCCTGGCTGTGTGACATTGTGTGAAATACTAAGTCTTCCTGAGACATAATTCATCTATAGTATGGGGTACTGATTCTTAGATGCCTGGAAAATAGTAGATGCTCACTGAATATTATTCCTTTCCTGTCTTAATGAACAGAGACATATTTTATTTTGCCTTATTGATTATTTGAGTAAAAACTTAACAAATTGTTTTCAATTATTTTGCCAAAACAAACCATGATGAAGAAAAGAAACAAGTTTTGTCTCCTACCATAAGAAAGTCTAATACTATGTGTTTATAAGCAGGGGCATGGGGCAGCTCAGGATGGAGAATTTCTCCTTGTCTGGGATGGTGTAGATGACACCATCTGTTGCACACTCCCCAAGGTAGCAGATACTAAACACCACTGTGCCAACAGAACCAACCAAAAAAAGAAGTCCTCAGATTTCCATTTGTCCCCAGGCAGGGGCGAAGGCATATCAATTCCTGAAGCCCAAGAAATCAGAAGATAGAAATAGCATGGTTTTGAGTCCAGAGACAAACCCACGGTTCCCTCCCTGCCACTAGCCAACTGTAACATTACATGGGAGCTTAAGGGTCACAAAATTTCCAAGTCTTCTGTCCTCCAGCGCCTGCCACTCTGAGCAGGCTGCCGTAACCTAAAGTATCAACTCCTCTGAACTATGTGGGGTTTTGCAGAGTTTTGGAAACCTACTCACATCCAAGACCATTAGCATGTCTCGCAGTTTACACACCCAGTGTCATGTGTCATTGATCTCTAGTATGGAAGGTTGTCATCAGTTTATCCAAAATACGGCTCAGCCATTTCCTGAGTGCTGCCTGACAGCCACATGACACAGAAAGAAATTGCTGAACCGCCAGTAGGAGCTGCTTTGGTTTCCTGTGCAAAATTATCAGGAACTCTAGAGAAGTTGTATCTGGAAAGAGGTACCTGATGATATCAGATGGAAAAGACAATAGTTCAGGGAATCGTCATGAGTATGAACTCTAAAAGATTAAAGGAGTTTGGAGTTGCCATAATATCAAGACTTTAGAGACTGCTATCACTTTAGCTGTAACAGTCTGAGGACAAGGTAAGCTTGTCTCTACAAATTTCTGGCATAGTACAATTTTGTGTTTTTTTATTTACTCAATACATATTCATTGAACAACTATATTAATTTAGCCAACAAATATTTATTGAGTATGTATCATGTTTGCTGGACATGCTCTAGGTACTAGGGCTATGACAGCATACAAAAACAAAATTCCTGTATCATGGAGCTTATGTTCTAATGGGGCAAGAATATATAAGACAGTATGTGTAGGATGGAAAACAAAGAGATGACTAAAATATGCCTTGTTGTGAAGGACTTTGCAGTCTAGGAAGAATAATGTAGTCCATTTTATTATTGTAGATATTCTAAACAGTGTTCATTTTTTTTATAGGAAAACTTTCTCCATTAAAACACAAGTGACTTTGAGTGGTTTATTCTTCAGTGTGACTTTAAAATACTCAAATGTCAAATATTTCCCCCAAAAGGAAACATGTCCTCTTATATAACATGGGTCAAAGAGGAAATAAGAATCATTTAATGTAATGTAAATGATTTCTTGAGCAAATTTTATCAGAAATTACATTTTTGAACAGAGGTATTATTGAGGAGATAACTCAGGCCTAGGCTTACACTTATCTGGAACTTTCTGAGGAAAGTATTGATAAAGTAAAGAAACTGTGATGGTCTAGATAAATTGGTTAAACTGAATCTCTGAAGGTTCTCTCCTCACCCTTCCTTAGTAGCAGCAACCATGTAATGAAACTATGGTGTGGTTTACCTTAATTAGCATAGCAATTGCTTCACATTTTCAAAAAGTGCTAATAGATGTTAACTCAAAATAGATTAAAATACCAGACAAATTGCTACTACCTTAAAAAGAGTTACAATAATTTTGAAAATGTAAATTATGGTTATGCAGTCTTTGGAGAGAACTATAAAATCCAATCTTTCTTATATTAAAAAAAATTGTGGCACATGCTTTTTTCCCCTTAAATCATAGTAATTTCTTCAAATGATACTGCAGCATATTTCTTTAGGAAGATACATTGCATTTTTCAAATCTCATGTGTAATATAGAAGTTGCCATTGGTAGTTTTCAGTGAAAGGAAAAGAAATTGAATATAGAAAACCAGGGATCATGGGGAAATTATTTTTAAAAACCTCATCTTATATTCCCTTTTTATACTACATATATTTTATGAGTTGGAAAATAGAAAGATTCTTTTCATTCTAGCAAGTGGAGTTATGCATGACAAAATGTCTGCAGCAGTGTGTATGTAGGCATGATGATTTAAAAGGATTTGGACTCTGTTGGTGTCTTACACTGAATCCTTCTCTATAGCACCACAGCACTTATGGAGTTGATACAAAGAAGAGGTGAGCATAATTTGTACTTCTGAGAAATAAATGAACATAACTTTAGTATAAAATTTGTCATACTGTATCACCAGGAGACATTATAAGTAAGAGACAGAACCTTCCCTAGTGGGAGCCTATGTATTTCCCCTGAATAACTTCTACCCACCAAAGCTCTAAAATGGAATATTTGCATTTTCCCCACTGCTTTGCTTTCTAGTATTTACAGAGTACAGTTAGCAAAAAGATTGCTTAGAAGACACATTATATCCACAGAGGATTACTGGTGCCATTTTCACACAGCTACACAAAGCCAAATTATTGTCTATTCTTACCCATAACCTATGAGAGCCAGAGAAATAACACATCATCATCTATATTCTCAACTGCAGGTGTATTTTACTTTTTGCAACAGAAATAGGTAAATTGAATTTTGGTAAATCAAAGAATATATAAAATACATTAGGGGAGCTGACAAAATAAATTAACTCTACCATGACATTCCTTACTAAAGTGAACAATTATCCCCTAATTTATATACTTCATAAATCCATATCTTCATGTATCAAGTTTACTTAAGGTGAATTATATGTCTCTTCCTGGAAAACAGTTATCACAGAGAGATATTTTCTATTTTTAAAAATTGGCCCTCCAAAACAAATTGCCTGTCAACCCTAGGTACTAAACTTTGTACAAGCCGGGGTGTAGATTAGAAAAGATGTACCATAGAAAACAGTCCATGTTTTTATGGTGGGTTTAAATGTTTTCTCTGCTCTTTTCTTTTCTCATCTATTTTTAGTTAGTAGTGAATGCCAAGTGACTTGGACTGCGATTACTTCCTTTGCAATGCAATGCAGATTTTTCGAGAATCCTCTCTGACCAACTGACTTCAGCTCTCTCTTAGTGAAACCTGCATCTTTCCAAGTTTGCTTATGGCAAGAAGGGGGGAGGTAACCTAATTATATCATGGGAAATATCGGTGAAAAGAAAGGGAGAATTTCCTGATAGTGGATATTTAAAATCTAGAGTATATTATTAAGGAAAGTTCTGGAATCTCCTCCAGAGAGCATTAAAATAAAATAGATTCTTCTTGTATATGAAGTACATTCTAAGGGTTATTTGTTGTCCTGTGTCAATTTTATTTTGACCATTACAACTAATGTTAGCAAGGTTTATTTCTGAGATAGCTTAGGAGTGGAACAATATTGATTAGGACTACAGAGAAGTGGTTGCCCTAAGACATCTCGAATTAACTCGTGCATTCAATAACCATTTATTGAGTGCCTGCTGCAGTAATAATAACTACCATTTGGGGGGCCTTTTTATGTCAGTCACAGTGCTAGGTGTATAATATTACATTTAATCCTCTTAGCAAAGAAGTATTTTTATCCTCTTTTTACTGTTGAGAAAACCACATCTTAATGAAGTGAAAGCAGGATTCAAACCTGTTTCTGTTTGGCTACAAAGTCTGTGATATGAACCACAATTGCCATGGTTCTTCTCTACTTTGTGCACAGCTCAAAGATAGCTTTAAAGATAAAACAGCAATCTCTGGTCTCCAGAGGCTTTTATTCAGGTGGTTAAAATGAGCAAGAGAAGAAATGATTGCAGTGCAGTGTGCGAATGCTCAGATAGGGGGCAGACCTTGCAGGGTGCTTGCCTTGGGAAGGGGTACCTAACCCAACATTGTGGGGAGATAGGGCTGTTTAAGGAGGGCTTCCCTGAAGGAGGAGATTTTTAAATTGAATATGAGTTGTTCACAAAATTGTTGGTCTTCTGGATTAGTAAGTTAGTTTTTGGCTTTGCCTTATTCCTGGGTTTCTATTGTTCATTTGTAGTTTGCTATTGTTTTAGCATTTACTCACTAATAACTATTCCTGGCTCATCATAGTTCTTATAGATTTTACATTGGAGCAGGAGAAATAGATATTAAACAAAGCAACTATAAACTAACTTAATAATAGAATAATAAGTACCATGAAGGAAAAGTAGGCAGTGTTGGAAGAGTGAATGATCTGGAAGTTTTATGTAATTTGGGGAAGGAGCAGCGATAGGGCAGTGATCAAGGTTCCCTGAGAAAATGAAACTGAAGCTAAGAACTCAAAAATGAATAGAAAGTTGGCATGAGAAGGGAAGGTGTGTAATAAAGAAGTGCATTGATAAGCATAAGGCCAAAAGGGACTTGAACAGCTTGATAATCTGAAATTAGGCCTAGTGGTTGGATAGTACCAAAAATATGCTAGGGGGGTAGCCAGGGCTAGATGTTACATGACTACTAAGTGTACTATTGTAAGCTGTCTGAACTCAAACAAGACTTAGAGCATACATTTAAATTAAAAAATAATTATATTGCTTAAAAATCCTCTTATGATCATCAATTCATATTCTCAAGTTTAATTTGTATATTAGTTTTTCTTTTTTATTCAAAATTATTTTATTCTTGCTTTTAAAAAATATATAATACATTAAAGTTTTATCACAAAAAGAATTAAGTGCATGGCTTGGTTGAATTTGAAACAGAAGGTGATTTAAATACAAGCTAGTCTTTAATACAGAAATGTTCTGACAAAGATTAAGTATCATCAACACAATGTTGAAATATCAACTCTCAATAATAAAAAAATTAACATATAACATAGTTTTCCATATCACTAAGAAGATACCATGATATTTCAGAAAAGTGCAGGTAACTGAATTTTATGGTCATCATATTTCTAAGCAGGCTTTCAAAGCAAACAACAGGGGTTCGATGTTATTTTTGGTTTTTCCTGGTGGTCCTGATCTTTTCCAATAATGGATATCAAGAAGGATGCTCAAAAATGTACATCACAAGTACCTACTTGCAGACTAGCTTACTCAGTATAAATGAAATATTGATGTATTTGAAAATGCCCAAGTGTTCAATAAAGATTTTAAATAAAGCTACCTAAAAGTTGTGGTTCTTAGGTTAATCATTTATTTATCTAAAGGATGAAGAAAGCTGTCTACTTCTGTGATATGAACTGCAATCAGCTTAAAAATAATTGACAAATTAATCCCTTCACAGCACAGCAATTGTAAAGGTGTTAGTTTTAATTAGGCCTGTCTGATTGCCTTGTCTAATCAAGAATCAAGGTGGTATCTTTGATGGTTAAGGTCTATTGGGGCCATCCCTGACCTGCCAGCCATGTATGTTTTAATTATTGATTCCTCACATTTCAGCCCTTTTCACAAAGGGACTTGAAGTTTGCAATACCTTAACATTTAAAGGGAAGAAAAATAAACATCTTCCCCAACACTTCTATCTAGAATCCTGCGTATCCTCTCCCTCATTCTGTAATTTTTGTCCTAAAAAGGCTGTTAGATTGATGATGAAGTCAACCGTGCGTTAGAATGCTATGTTCCTGCTTCCTTACTCCCAAGCACTAGATTTTCAACAGATATCGTTAAGATCTTGCCAAGTCACAGTCATTTATGCTTCTAAACAACATATTTGATTTCTTGGTATCATGTCTTTTAAAAAAAATCCCTAAGGGCAAATGTATTACTGGGGATCACGCCAGCGAGCACCTGCAGCCGCCTGATGTTGCTGTCCCTGGGCGTGATGGTGTTATTCTTCGTTTGCAGGTCAATGAGGTGACAGTGGAACAGCTGGTGCAGCAGTACCCCCATATCACCTTCAGCACCGTCCTGCAGGACTGCAAGAGGACCCTGGAGAGAGCCTATCAGATGGGCTGGACCCCCAACATGTCTGCCGCCTCCTCCTAACACTCCAGCCTGTGCTTAGGTCCGCGTGGGTCGTGCAGCAGGATGGAGGGCAATTGTAGATTTGAGGTGGGCAATCTCCTGGAAAGAATTTAACTGTCACCTGTCTGCCTGTGTACCAGAGTGTGTATATTCGTGTCTTGTTTGCATACTATATACCATAAGTGCAGTTGTCATTTTTTCCCAGGTGAGCTGGCTTTTTTCCTTAAAAATGAAAGATGATGAAAGCCAGAAACCATTTAGTTTTTAAGTTCAAAGGCTTATTTCTCTTGAGGAAAAAAGAAACAAACTTTTTTAATATAGAGTTGAAAAATTGGATGTATTATTTTGAGCTTGCGATGGCTGCCGCTTAGAGATGTCCAAAAAAGAAGGCCCTCTTTTTTTCATGGGATAGAATCGTGCACTTCTATAGGTGATGACACTAATTAGAATGCCGGAAGTCAGTAGTTTCCAAAATTCCAAGCACACACACACGTGAAGGCACTCACACTCTCTCTCTCGTACTGCACACGTGTGTGCGCCCATACACCACGGCAGGTTCTTTCTAGATCATTTCCTGACAGAAGGGCCTTCCTCCAGGCCACTGAGGGAGCATGTCGTCCACTGTGGTTCTGCCTAACTCAAGAGCATGCATGGGTGGCCAGCTTGCTGTCAGGTGAGTAACCTAGGGACGAGAGAGAATAAAGCCTGTTGTAAATTTTTCATAGGGAGGCAACAATCTGAACTCCCCTAGCCAGCTCACAAAAGTTAATTATTCATTATTCTACAAATGCATTCTGTTGAGTACTAAATATTTTAGTTGGTTTTACGTTAACATTGTGTTAGCTTTTATTTCGTGGATAGTAACTGGTCAGGATATATTTTAAATATTTGGAGCTAATCTAAGCATTGAAGCCACCAATGTAATTAATGGTGTGCAGTTATTTAAAAAAAAATACTACAGATCATTTCATTATTTTGGTAATTTTGGTAATTATGAAAGTATATGTCTGAGATTTTGGGGGTTGTCACATTAATAGAAGATTAATAAGTGATATATATAAGTAGACAATCTACTGAATTTTTTTTCTTTTGCTTCGCTTTGGGTTTATGAACAGGTTTTTTGGATATATGCATGTTACCATTTTTTGAATAGTTCTTATGCTACTGCAAAGATCTATATATGAGTTTAAGAAGGAAAAGTTAGAAAATCTGTTCATTAAGATACTGTTTACACTTGTCAGAAATAAGCATTTCTTTGTTTAATTAAAGATTGCCAGCTTTCAGTTAAGAAAATACCCGTCAGTAAATGAATATATGTTTTGATTTAACACATCTTTATAATTAATTCATACTAGGGACTCAGGCTCAAATAACCTTACCTGTGTCTAGATTTATAATCAAGACAGCACGGAGCCTTTTTAAGCTAAAGAGTGATTATCTTTCACAGTAGAACTAGAAACAAAGCCCAACTTGTGAATTTGCTATTTATTCTTCCTTGAGTGGGCATAATTGTTGTGTGGTCTTTAACAGATATATTGAGGTTTGGATTTCATTTTCTATAAGTCCCAATATTGCTAAAGTGATACTAGCTGTAAGAAACAAAAGATAGCTTTACATTTGAATGCCATTCACTTATTTATAATGATTCCTTTTTTGTAAACAGCTGTTTCCTTTGATTACGTCAACATGTTTCTGATGTGGCATTTTTTGTTTTTAATCCCAATCAGTTAGGAAAATCTAGTCAACATCACCAAGAATATTTTTCCCGTAACTAAATGGTTTCTAATTTAATTTGAAGGGAATAAAATTTGTGTAAGAAAAAAGTGTTTAACATTAATAAACTATATTTCTTCTTACACAATGAACTGTATCGTTTTCATATCCATTTCCCCACCACTAAAAGAATCTTATTTCACAATATTTTAACTGATTTTTAATCCAAAACTAATTTATAAGACAGTATGTATAGTAATAGTAGCTTGAGGTGAATATGCAAAAGTTTAATTTTTATATATGTCATACTATATTTTAAATAGTAGAAAAAGACAAAAGAAGGGAGAGCCATCTATGATATAGATGGTATCATTTCAGTTCAAAGTTGTAATAATCTCTGGAGTGTTAACGGTTTGGTTGTCAAATGGTTTCAGAGTGTATAATTGATTTTTTTTAAATGTTGCATTGTTTGACTCTGAAGTACAGCACTATAACATGCTTTTAGCTTGGGGGGGTGGGAGGGTAGGGACTTGCACTTATTCTCTAAAATGTTGACTAATCCAGAAAGCCTGATGCAAACATAACCTGGAAAACTGCTTTGGTACATTTGTAGAAACCTGTAGAAATATCATATCCAGCCTCAAAGCATTAATCTCAAAAAACAGCCAGAAAAAGCATCACCTTGAGTGATCCTGTGGTGGTTGTTGAATGTGTTCTCATTAGATGCTTTGAAATGAGGCTTAAAATAATTTTTCTGGGCAATATAGAGTTTCTTTTTTTTTTTGCTTAGAATGTCATAAATACATGTGAACACGTTTAATGCAGGGCTTTTTATCCTCTCCAAAATGTCAACAGTATTTTCAGAATAAAAACTATGAAATATATTGCTGTAGTGGAAAATTCTGGTCCTT
Source organism: Microcebus murinus (assembly GCF_040939455.1). Classification (NCBI taxonomy): domain Eukaryota; kingdom Metazoa; phylum Chordata; class Mammalia; order Primates; family Cheirogaleidae; genus Microcebus; species Microcebus murinus. The sequence continues at coordinate 80,789,504 of NC_134114.1, read as the reverse complement.
TGTCATTAATGTCTTTTTGAGTGGATAAAGAAAATTCACCCGGTTTGTAGTTTCTATATTTACGTGAATCTTTGACCTTGCAATGGGTTGCAATAAAAGAGAAACAAAACACTTGTCTTTTGTTTTATTTTAGAAACAATAAATGTCCTCCTTGATGCTAGTCGGGAATGAAGCATGCAGTGTTCTGTGTCCTTGTGTGTTTCACTACAAACCTATGTAGGTGTGACTAACCCAGAATAATAAACGAGCCTGGGGTTACAAGCTTCTATTTTGGTTGGTGATTACTGAGATAAGATTAAAACTTCAAGAGTTTAAACAAGTGAGTTGTTTAAAATCCCATTCCCTAAGTAGTCACTCATTTACATAGCCATTTATTTAATTTCTCAAAAGTAAATAATAAAACATTTATTGAGTAACAAATATGTGCCAGGCACTGAGGATTTAAAGATAAATGAAACTCATTCCATTCTCAAGTTGCTCATAGACTAACAGGAAGACATTCCAGAAACACACAGTGACAGTGGAGTACAATAGATGTGACAATGGGCATAATTATAAGAGTGCACAGAAGATAGAGTAGCAGCTTTGAGAAAGGGGAACCTCACAGAGGAGCTTTTAATGAGAGGTTAAGGAGTAGTAGGAATTTGCCAAACTTTTTGTGGGGAAGGAATGAAGGAGAACCTGGAAAATGGAAAAATATGTGCAAAAGCATGAAGAGATGAGACAGCATTGTAAGTTTAGGGCCCTTGAAGTAACTAAATTATAGGAGGGGAAGTTACATAGGGTCGTAGGTGGTAAAGTTTCTAGGAAAAGTACAAAAGTTAATCATAAACTTCTTATGGCCTACTGAAGAGATTAGACTTTGTAGGAAAGGTCAGATCTGCTAGAAAAGTCTGGTCCTAAATTCTTTCAACGGGTAGAAATTTAAGTGCAGGACTTCCATTTCTAGTAAATATCGTAGAAGAAGATCCTGAAAGGTTTTCTGCTATGTAACATCTAAAAATGTTTTTTAAAATATTTTTTAAACCTGTTCTAAATGGCTGGATGTGCCTTCAAGAAAGCAAAACAAAGCTTTCTTGGCCAGGGACAGAGTGGGAACAGCAGTCTAGAACAAAGGTCAGCAAAGTATGGCCCCTGGGCCAAACATGACCAATGCATGTTTTTGTAAGTAATATTTTATCAGGACAGAGTCACACCCATTTTTTTATGTATTCTCTATGGCTGCTTTCATGCTACAGCACCAGATATGAGTGACTGCTACAAAGGCCATGTGGTCTACACAGTCAAAAATACTTACAATCTGGCCCATCAGAGAGAAAATTTGCCAACCAAGCTGGTCTAGAGGAGTGGTTCTCAAAGTGTGGTCCGCAGACCAACCAATCATATCGGCATCAACTAGAAACTTAGTAATACAAATTCTTGGGCCCCACCCCTGACTTACTAAATCAGAAAATACTGCCCAGTACCCTGTGTTTCAGCACATCCTTTAGGTGACTCTGATGCATATGGTAAACTTTTATCTCTAGAGAGGCAAGCCCAGAAACAACAGAATATGGGAGACCATCTTGATCACCAAAACCTAGAGAATGTATAGAAAATTTTAGGCCAGTCAGTAACTGGGAGTCACATCAGAATCCACTATGAAACCTGGATCCCTGAAAGGCTATCCCCTTTTAAAAACAGTAAACTAAAATAATACAAAAAATTGAAAAGGTAAGCTAGTAAGGAAAATAACCATTCTCAGCCTTGGCTATTCATGGATATTTTTTAAAGGCTCCCCTGCAAATCAACAGTCAGTGGCTAACATTCACATGGGTTTAGTAACTGAATCTATAATATTTGCATATGTTGTGTTGCTGATAATTGTATTTTTAAGAGGCTATGTCAGTAATGCTCAGTGCCTGACAAAAGCAAACAAAAATCATCCGTGGAGAAAGGTACCCTTAATCCAGGCCTCAAAATAAACCCCACAGATAGAATGCCAGCAAATATAAACTCACAACTTAAAATCACAGAGAACAAAAAGCAGATAACCCAGCATTAGTAGTGTAAGTCAACATAAACAGCAAATAACATACCTACATCCTCAAAGACTTCAATATTAAATTTTCAGGTACTACAAAGTAAGTACTTTATATAAAGAAAGTTGCTTGATATTTAATATATATAAGAAAAAAGAAACTACCAAAAATGGGCACATATGTTAGAAAAACTAAATAGAGATTTTATAAATGAAAAGTATAATAATCAAAAATTAAAATGGAAGGCTGGAGTAGCAAAATAGATACAGCTAGAAGGAGAACTCCATAAACTGAAAGATAAGACATGAATAAAGTAAAAAAAGAATTGAGGAAAAAAGCAGCCTTTTTTTTTCTGAATAGATAATTTCTGTATGGAAGACTGAGGTTAAGATATATGGGGTATAGTGTAACACTTTCCAAGGTCTATCTAGCAGAAGAAAAAAATAGAATAGGGGAAAGGCAATGTTAAAGAGATAATGGAGTTTCCATTGGTTTGTGAAGAAGAATGCAGAAAGCGGTTTTGGAGGAGAATACCAGAAGCTCAGTTTTAGATGAGTTAATTTTGAGATAGCATTAGACATCCAAGTGAGTATGTTGAATATGCAGATGGATATATGAGGTATATAGGGAGGGATATAGGTGGTATACATGTGGCATTTAAAGCCATGAGCCAGTCTGTCTGAAATCATCACTCTTGATCATCATCCCCTAGTTTGGTCTAAGGATTGTGCCTTTGGACACTCCAAAATTTGGAAATCAGGGAGATGAAGAAAATCCATCAAAGAAAACTGAGCATGAATAACCTGAGAACTAGGAGGAAAACCAGGAGTGTATGCTATCTTAAAATAAAGTAAAAAGCCTTTCAAGGAGGAGAGAGTAATCAATCATGCTATATGCTGCTGCTAAGTAAAGCGAGGGCTAAGAATCGATCATTGGAGTTAGCAACGTGGAGATCATTGGCATCCTTGATGAGAACAATTTTAATAATGTGGTAAGGGCAAAAACCTTACTGTAGTGGGTCCAAATTCTATGAGGCATGTCTAACCTTAATATCAAAGCCACATAATACTAGTATGAGAAATGAAATTTATAAGCCAATCTCACTCATGGGCATAATGCAACTATTAGCAATCAAAATGGCCAAGTTAGGTTTAGCACATTGTCTTAGTCTGTTCTGCTGCTGTAACAAAATACCACAGAATGGGTAATCTGTAAACAAAAGAAATTTATTTCTCTTACTTATAGAGGCTGGGAAATCCAAGATCAAGGCACTGACAGTGCCTGATGAGAGCCTGGGCATTGCTTCGATGATGGCACCTTGACTGCTGTGTCCTCACGTGGCACAAGGCAGAAGGGCAAAAAGTGGTCTCTAGCTCTTTCATCCCAAAGGGTGGAGCCCTCATGTCCTGGTCACCTCCTGAAGGCCCTACCACTTAATACTGTTGCTTTGGGGACTAAGTTTCAACAGGAATTTTGGAAAGCACACAACATTCAAATCATAGCACACATTAATAGATTAAAGGGGGGAAAATGTATGTATGACTTTTATCAGTAGAGATAATAAAAATGTGCAAGACAATTTAATATGCATTCATGATAAAGAGTCTTAGCAGGCCGGGCGCTGTGGCTCACGCCTGTAATCCTAGCTCTTGGGAGGCCGAGGCGGGCGGATTGCTCAAGGTCAGGAGTTCAAAACCAGCCTGAGCAAGAGCGAGACCCCGTCTCTACTATAAAAAATAGAAATAAATTAATTGGCCAACTGATATATATATAAAAAAAATTAGCCGGGCATGGTGGCGCATGCCTGTAGTCCCAGCTACTCGGGAGGCTGAGGCAGAAGGATCACTCGAGCCCAGGAGTTTGAGGTTGCTGTGAGCGAGGCTGACGCCACGGCACTCACTCTAGCCTGGGCAACAAAGCGAGACTCTGTCTCAAAAAAAAAAAAAAAAAAAAAAAAAAGAGTCTTAGCAAACTAAACTTAGAAAAGAACATCCTTAACCTGACAGAGGTACCCTTACCAAAAACCTAGAACAGACATCACTCCACACTGAAACATAAAAATCATTCTCTCTTGACCCCAGACAAGAATGTTTACTATTATTACTACTTCTATTTACTATTATTACTACTTCTATTTTATGGTGATTAGAAAGTTTAGCCAGCAAAAAAAAAAAGAAAAGATTTTTTTTAAACAAAAAGGTAAAGACCAGAATGGAAGAAACAAACTTTGAATGATGTACAGCTGACAGAACTATAGACATACTAGACATAGATATAGACAACCAATAACCCAAAGCAATCTGCAAATGAAAATCAATAAAAAAGTTTAAAAGTTAGTTGGATATAATGTTAAAATATAATACTCACTTATAGTTCCATACACCAATAATAAAGTAGAAAAATGTAATTTCAAATAATATTTTTTACAAAAGAAAAAAATACACAAAGTAGTGTTACTTTTAATGATAAATTACAAAACAATACTGAAAGGCAAAAAAAAACTATAGAGCACTAATGTGTTCATGGAAGACTTAATATTCTAAAGACGTCTTGTTTGAAGACAATTCTCCATTGATCTCTTGCACTTCTGCACATCTTGCAAGCAGAAGTACCTGCTGCCTTTGCTCTGGATTATCTTTTCAAGGATGTTTTTATGGTAAATAGTCTTAGAAGACAGACAGTGTCTCCCTCTAGAGCAAAGGGCAGACATGCTTACTGTCCACTGTATTCATGTTTCCTAAGTTCAATGTTCCTCTCCTCCAACACAACCCATTACATATATGGGTTGTCACCCAACCTCTTCAAATCTTCCTGTGGGAATGGAGGCTTCAGAATCTGCACAAAAAGAGGCTGATTTCCTGGCTACTGCCATGGTTGTAGGTAATAAAGTCTTGCCTTGGACCCAGGAGTCTCGTGTCTTCTGCCAGCATCCCTGAAACTGCCAGGCTGATGTGTGAGTTTGCAAGTAGAGTAAAATCTCAAACCCCTCCAGGTCTTAACATGGCAATTCTCCCCTAACCCATCTATTTATATCATGTAATTCTAAAAAAAAAAAAATCTTAATAATGTTATTTTTACAGTCAAATTTAGCAGGCTTATTCTTAAATTCATACAGAGGAACAAAAGGTAAGGAATAGTCAAATCATGCTTGAGGAACAAGGAGGTAGGATTTTCCCAATCAGATAATAAGACATTATAAAACTATAATAACTTGTAGTAATTAAAACAACCTGACAAGGGCTTGAGGGTAGATAAATAAGCCATTGAAGCAAATTAAATGCCCCTAACACATACCTAGACAGTGTATTACAGAGGTCACAGTGCAAGTTAGCAAGGAAAGGATGGAGTACTATAAAAATGGCACTGTTTAAATTGGTTATCCCTAGTAAAAAAATTGAACTTGGATCTCTACATTTTACCATACACAATAATTAATAACAGATTAACTAAAAACAAATAGAAAAGGCAAAATTTTTAAGATTCATAGAAGGAAATGTAGGATAATATCATTATGACATTATGAAATTAATCTTTATGATCTCAGGGTTGCAAACAAAAGACAAAAAAGGTGCTAACCATTAAGGCAAAGACTGACAAATTTATCCATATTAAAATAAAGGACTTCTCTTCAAATGTCACCTTGAAGAGAATGAAAAGGCAAATCACAAACTAAAGGAAAATATATGTAACACAGAAAACCAACAAAGGATCCATATCCAGAACATATAAAGATCTTCAATGAATCCATTAAACAACTTCCTCTCCATAGAAAATCCAATAGAAAAATGGACAAAAGACATAAATGGACATTTCCCTAAAGAGGAAATGCAAATGGCAAATAATCACAGGAAAAATACTCAAATTCATTTGTGTTTAGATAAATGCAAGTTAAAAAATACAAAGTTCATGCCCCATAGATTTACAAAAAGTAAAGGTCTTATATGATTACGTTTTGGCAAAGATAATAGACCAATGAGAACACTTAGACACTGCTGAAGGAAGTGGAAAAAGTTTGGCATTATCTTATAAAGGCAAATACAAACACACACAGCAATTCCCTTCATTGTTATATACCTCAGAGAAACACACAGGTGAGCCAGGACACATGTACCAAAATATGTATAATAGCATTGTTTGTAAGAGCAAAACCAGAAGTTTTAAGGATATTTCATTCAATGAAACAGAGTAGTAAAAATTAATGAGTTACAGCTGCATATCTCAATATGCATGAATCTTAGAGACACTTGAATGAAAAAAGCAAGGCCTAAAAGAATTCGTAAAGGCATAACACCATTTTGTGAAGTTCAAAAACAAGCAAAATTAAATAATCTGTTATTTAGGAACACAAATGAATTTAGAACAAAGGGAAAAAGGAAAAGGGAACAATTGCAAAATTTCGGAGTAGTTGTTACCTGTGGTAGGGCAGACAGTGGGCTGGGATTGTAGGGATTGTAAAACCACACGAAGGGCTTCAACCAAATCTGGAAGTTCTATCAAAATTTTCTTAAGTCAAAGGGTGGCCTCACTAGTATTTGCTTTGTTAATATAAAAGCTACATGTATGTTAATCTATGTAACACTACATTACATATTTACAAAACATACTTATGTGTAACAAATCATTTTGCATCAGATATTAAAAAATATATAAATGATTCTATTTAATCGATTATTTAAATTTATTTAAGTCGATTGGTTATCAAGGATTGCTAAACCTAGAGCCTAGTTCGCCCACCCATTTGATGGTGGAAGTTTGCTCTGCGTGAAGCAGGACTTCCCAACCAAATGTCTAAGCAGGTGGTAAAGGTGGGAGAACCCAGTTGCCCCCCAGCGCTGGGAGCAGAGCATTGCATAACTTCCTGGTTTCCATCTGACCCTCATTGGAATTCTAAGAAGAACAGCTGTTCACCTGGTGCTGAGACAGCTGTGAGAATTCATGTGGCACATCTGTCATGTCATTACTATAGAAATCAAAGGGCCACTACCCTGATTTTGTAAAGCAGTGGGGGGCCCTTTCATTATCACTTCATTTTTAATTACAGTAATAAATCTGGCATCTAAACCTCCTAGTAATACATAGACTTGTCTGATAATGGGATAATCTATAGATGAAATGGAACTTCGGTTAGGGTCAAGCAAGTCTATCCATTTCATGATATGAGATAACCACAATTTATTTATCCATACTACCATTGGTGGATATTAGGTTGTTTCCTGTTGAGGCATTATGTTTATTAAAATTAATCCGAGTTTCTTGAGATGTTTAGTAGGTACAAATGCGGCTAGAGAGGCTTCCTCAGTCCCTAAAATGCAACTTTCTCCATCAAATAAACTTCAGAAAACTAAAACCATCTCTAAGAAATAACCCTTCAAAGCATCCCTTTCCTATGATTTTCTTCGGCTAATAAAACTATGCATCAATGCCAGCAGCCCAAGAAGAGAGAAACATCCGAAAGGGCAGGCATTATTTGAGTCAGCTCTTTCATTCACCACATGATGGAAGAGACATTCCTGCATTTCTTGAATTTTTTTCCGCAGTTTGGCATCACTTGAAAGATCTGGAGATGAGAGGCATCAACATCAAGTGGCCTGAGGATACTTGGTTAGAGCAGGCTGCTGGGCACTCACTGAGTTTATTTTCTCTAGCCTGAGATCTTTGCATGGGGTGACTTGGTGGGGTGTGTGCGCACATGCGTATGTGCACACGTGCACGTGCTCATGTGCCTGAGTGCACCATCCAACCATAAATGACAGCCACCAAATGCAGCAGTCTATTCAGCCTTCTGTGATTAACATAATGGAAAATGGAAAATTCATCACTGGATAAAAGATTTTTAAAAAGGACAGTCTTAGATGCTGCCTTGATGGACCTGGGTGGCTACTCACCAGTGGTAATGTTTATAAATAATACCAAAATGAACGGAGAAAGGACAGCAAGCTTGATTTTGTTGACAGAAATGATCCTATTGTATTTTTAAGTAACATCTTGCAACCAAGTCACTTAGTAAGGGGGGGGACGGGGAAGCAATCTTGATAATTGGATTTAAATGAAGCTTTTATTAAAGTGTTTCTTCAATTCCAAATCAAAAATTGGATTACAATACAGGATTCATGGATATAGAGAGGCAAATACTGGGAGGCACACTTGTAAATAACTTAAATAATTGAACTTAATGTGAAAATTAAGCTACAAGCACCCCTATTATTAGATAATTCAGATGACTGAATTTGTTCTAAAACAAACTATGAAATAGGAAACACACTTGTCCTAGAACAAATGTATGCTAATGGACATTTAGTCCACTTTCCTACTCTTTCCCTGTGGCTGCTGTTGAATGTTACTGTCCCGGTTTCTTCCTTGCCCTATCTCATTCTTCAAATTAGCCAAAGATACTAAGAAAATTAGTGATTGGAATCTTCACACCTCCTAGAGTTAGGGATGCATTTGAACATGATCTCCAAACATAGAACTGGGAAGAGGGACAGATGATTGTGGCAGGGAGGATTAAATGAATTATGTAAAACATTCATGATGTTTTAAAACATTATGTTGTGAAACACAGCATAGAGAAAAGTATATATAACATGTCTCCATACAGTTGTAATACGGTTGTGAAGCAAACACTGTGAGAGAACATCTCCGGCGCTCTGGAAGTTTCTACCTCACATTCCACCCCACCCCCCAGATGTAACCACTCTCCTGCCCTCATTGTTTTATTGTGGTTTCACCAATCTAGTGTACATAAAAATGTAGTTTGGTTTTGCCATTTTGAACTTTATACGAAAGAACGATACTGTGAGTATTGTTTTGTGACTTTCTTTTTTGCTTGATAGTGTTTATAGGACCCATCCATTTTGTTGTGTGTAACTCAAGTTTATGCAGTTTCATTGCTACATAATTGTCTCAGTCCATTCGGGCTGCTATAAAAACATACCATAAACTGGGAAGTTTATCCACAACAGAAATTTATTTCTCACAGTTCTGGAGGCTGGAAAGTTCAAAATCAAGGCGTCAGCAGATTGAGTGTTTAGTGAGGGCCTATTCCCTCATAGACAGAGCTGTCTCACTGTGTCTTCACATGAGCAAGAGGCAAGGCAGCCTTTTAGGGTTTCTTTGTAAGCTCGGCCCTCATGACATGATCATCTCCCAAATGCCCCATCCTCTGACCATTACCTTGGGGTCAGAATTTGGGAGGACATAAGCATTCAAACCATAGCAATAATATCCCATTGTGTGGCTATGCCGCTGTTTATTCAATACACTATTGAAAAGCATTCGTTTTGTTTCATTTTGTTTTGTTTTTCATTGTGGGACAAGTATAAACTCTGCTGCCAAGAACATTCTTGTACATGTGTCCTAGTGCACCCAAACACATATATCCCCAAAGTACATACTTACAAGGAGGAGCTGCTAGCATTTGCATATCTTCAATTTTATTAGGTGATGCCACACCATTTTCCAAAGGTGTTGAACCAATTCACATTTTTACCTGCAGTGTATGGAAATTCCTACTGATGGCCTATTTGCTTCTGGTGTCTTATCATGGTTTCAGTCTGGGTTCTCCCAAATTTTTAAAAAAACTAGGTTCAATTTCATGTGTTTAGTGGCCACTCAGGAAATAATATATGTAAAGTCCTTTAAACCAACATTTGCTTTTAGAAGCAGACAGGAAAGGGTTAAAAGAATTGCCACAATTTCAGTGTGGATTATAGCTGTTGGGGCAAAAACCATATAAAGAAGGCAAGGAAGGTGAGGGACTCTTTAGGAGGTTAACAGATGAAAAAGACAAAGCTTTTTTCTCCCTTCACCTTCTTGTGATTTTATTATATCGTGATGTATGGAAGGAGGCCATTACCTTGGGTTTAAATGAGAAGTCACAGGGCTCAGAGCAATGCCTCAATGCAAGACCTATGGTTCCTGTGATGACATAATTTAATTAAATATCATGTAACCCAATGAAACAAGGATGGAAAAAAATAGAGTTTTCATTCCTCTGCTCTGAAAACAAAGTTGAATGAATGCTTTGGAAATCCAGATGAAAGGCAAGTCACAAAAAAAGCCTGTCAAATTAATTGTAGGGAACACAAGATGTAGAATGTGGAAAAAATTATAAAAACCTAGAAAAATTTTGCATTTAAATTGCTTCAAAAATGCATTTAACTATAATTCCAGGCTGGTCGTGGTGGCTCATGCCTGTAATTCTAGCACTCTGAGAGGCCGAGGCAGGAGAATTGTTTGAGCTCAGGAGTTCGAGACCAGCCTGAGCAAGAGCAAAATCCTGCTTCTAGTAAAAATATGGAAAGAAATTAGCTGGACAACTAATATATATATATATATATATATATATATACATATATTTATAAAATTAGCCGAGCATGGTGGCACATGCATATAGTTCCAGCTACTCAGGAGGCTGAGGCAGGAGGATCGCTTGACCCCAGGAGTTTGAGGTTGCTGTGAGCTAGGCTGATGCCACGGCACTCTAGCCCGGGCAACAGAATGAGACTACCTCAAAAAAAAAAAAAAAACAAAAACATAATTCCATAATATTATCAGGTATCTATTCTAGTCCCTTTTCTATTTTCTCCAGTTGTACCAAAAATTTTTTTACAGCTTTTCTTTTTTAACAGTTAATTTTCTTAAATGTAATCATGACATTGTGGCTATGTAAGAGACACTCTTTATTCTTTTTTTTTTTTTTTTTTGGAGATGGAGTCTTGCTCTGTCTCCCAGGCTAGAGTGCAGTGGTGACATCAAACTCCTGAGCTTAAACAATTCTCCTGCCTCTGCCTCTCCAGTAGCTGAAACTATAGGCAGGCACCACCACACCCTCCTGACTAAATTTTCTATTTTTTGTAAAGACAGGGTCTTGTTCTTGCCCAAGCTGGTCTTGAACTCCCAGCCTCAAGCAATCCTCCCGTGTTGGCCTCCCAGAGTACTAGGATTACAGGCGTGAGCACCTTGCTGTTCCTTATTCTTAAGAGGTGCATATTGAAGTATTCAAGGGTAAAGCGTTATGACTCTGAACTCACTTTATGTATGAGTGTGTGGATATGGGGGCGGGAAGAGAGTGTGACTATGTTAAAGTTGTTGAATATAGGTGGTGGCGGTTATTGTTGTGGAGGTGGTTATTGTTATTCTTTCAATTTTTCCGTATGAAGTTTTACAAAATAAATATCTGGTGAGAAAATGCATTTAATTTCTTACTCCTTTTTAAAGAAACTAAGACTAGAAATCATAGATAACATATGATGAAGACAGTTTATACAAGAATGACAATGTGGAACACAAATGAAAGAAAAAAGGCCTTGGCCATGCATCAAAAGATTAGCAATGAATGCCCTCGCATGTGCACACCCATGCACATGCACACACATGTGTTTTTATATGAAAGATAAAATATTGAAAATATTGTATAAATATATATATACCCTTTGAGGTTTTAATCAACTTTTTCGATTAAATAACCAACTAACTGTTCTGTTATCCATGCTGATAAGAGGATTTTTAGTTTATCTACTTAAACCAAAACAGATTAGAAAAATCATAATTTAAAAGTAACAATTTTTTTTTCAATTTGAGGTATGATTTACCTATAGTAAAATGCATATATTTTACAGCGCAGTTATCTATATTTTGATGTGTCTAAACTTGTGTGACAGACACCCTAAATGTGTTATGCAATAGATACATAGGATGGACTCTATTTTCTGAAAAAGTTTATGTAAAATTTCTTGAATGTTGGAAAGAGTTCCCCAGTGAAATGTTATGGGCCTAGATTTTCTCTGGGGGAAGGTTTTCTATTTTCGTTTTTTTCTTTTTCTTGTATCAGTTTTTTATTGCTTCTAAGTTGTAGAATTTATTGGCATAAAGTTGTTCATAATCCTGTGTTATCTTTTTAATGTGAGGATCTATAGTGATGTCCCTTTTCCACTCTGCTGTTGGTAATTTGTGTTTTCTTTCTAATAAAGCAGAAAATCAGGTCTCCACAAGTTCAAGATCATCATCCAATAATCTAATTACCTGATGGAAAAAAGTCAACAATCTACAGAGGAAGATAACAGAAACCAGAATCACTACAACATATGATCTACAATGTCATGGGTATAATAAAAAACTACTAGATATATAAAAGAAAAGAAAAATCTCATCCATATTCAAGAAAAAGCAACAAGTCAATTGAAATAGACCTGATATAATCTAGATTTTGGAATTAACAGACAAAAGACTTTAAAGAAACTATCATAAATATGTCCAAGTACTTTCAGGGAAAAAAAATGGTCATAATGAGTGAACAGATGGGGAATCTCAGCAGAGAAATGGAAACTATATTTTTAAAAAAAGAAAATTCTAGAATTGAAAAGTACAATATCTGAAATAGAAAATTCACTGGATGTGGGCATAAGAGCAAATGCAAGTTGGCAGAGGAAAGTGTCAGTAGATATGAATATATAGCAATAGAAATGATCCAATCTGAAGAATGGAGGGGAAAAAAGAACAAAGCCTCAGTAGCCTGTGGTATCTATCAAGCTATGTAATATATGTGCAACTGGAATCCCAGACAAAGAGGAAGAAAAAAAAGGGGACAGGGGAAATATTTGAAAAACTAGTAGCCAAGCCCCTAAACTTGGAGGGACTTAAACTTTCCAATGCCAGCAGAGCTGAACCATCTTTTTAATTTTTTCAGCCTTCCAATTGCTACTTTCGTTGAGCTCTGCATTGTCTCACCCACACACGCACAGAGCAGGAGTCCACAAAGGATCCACAGACTTTATATGTAGATTCAGATGGTGTCTTTCATTCCCAGGATTTTCTCACTCAATTTCCAGCCTCGTGGACAGCCCCAAACTCCACTCTCTGACCCTTCAAGTCTATGAGACAGCAGCTTTCTGCTCAGGTTCTAACCTTCCCTGTACCCTGCAGACTGGGGATTCTACAAGGGACAAGCCCTGCAAAAGTAGATCTCACCCAATGAGTGTGGCTCCTCTCTTTAAATGGTTGAATCCCCTTTAATACCTAACTAAGTTTTGTTGTTCTCCAGTGACTTTAAAAGGCGCCCCCCACAAAAGTTTAATTGTCATTTGTGAGAGGGTCAGTCTAATACAAGATCCACTACCACTGCCAGAACCCTGCTCCTAATGTATTGGTTTAAAGAGACCAAATTTAGATACCCTGGTGCTTTTTTAGTACTACATATGTACTGTCCACACTGGCAGAGGCAGCTCATTGCCTCTCAAGACCCATATTCTCTTTCTTCCTCAGGAAAAGAACCCTGATTTGATGTGAAGTCACAAAGCACACTTCTCAGTCTCCCTTGTGAAATATAAGTTATGGCTAAGAGAGACATTAGCAGAAATTGTTAGAAGGAACTTTGTGGAAGTCTCCTTATGAAGAAACACACAACAAAAGAAAGTCCATTTGCCCTCGATCTTTCTCTCCACATTCCAGTATGGAGTGTGGACATAATGGCATCCATCTTGGATTGGGAATTGACCACAGAAAGATGGAAAAGTTAAAGGAGATGAAAGATGAAAAGTTAAAAGGAGAGTAGACCCCCACTTTCTATTACACCAGATATGCCGACCACCAAACTTCTTGTAAATAAATGAGATCATTTTAACCTGGTTCCAGCCAATATTAGTAATAGTTGATTCCAATCCTAACTGATATAAGTGCAGTGAAGCTCTTGTAGGAATAATGCACCAATAATGCAAATATATCTTTTATCTACAACTTTTATCAGGGAAGCAAGTGGGTGAACTATAGAGGTCGTTAGTCTGAAAACCCGGAGTCCTGAATTCTAGTCCTGCATCATCCAACTGTATCTACACATTTCTGGTCAATCCCCCTCTCTGAGGGCCACATGTCCACATCTGCAAAAATGTCTCATTCAATTAAATAATCTCTAATTTTTCTCCTTGCATTCCACTGAACCTCTCCAGGATATAGATAACATTTTGGGTATTTTAAAGAGCTATGGAGCTTTTTTTTTTTAATGTAATTTTTAAAAAATTTGATCATGAGCCTTTACTTACAAACAAAACTCCCTCTACCCCTCATTTTACAGGAACATTCTGTGACCAAAATCGAAGAGACTGTGTGCCCATTGATCTTTGTCTGTTGACTTTGTGTTTTGAATGGAAAGAAAAAAATTTTTTTCAAGGCCCCTCTCTGCTCACAAATAGATCCCTAATCTTTTAAGAGGCTAGAAGCAGTTGAAGGCACAAATAAAACACATTTTCAACCGTGCCGAGGCTCAGAACTAGAGTTGAGATGATGAAATGGTTTTATTTTCTAGATGACTATTTTTCAAGCTAGAAATATGTTTTGCATCGGCGATGTGTTAAGGTCAAGTCAAGAAAAGAGACAATATGTCCCATGTCACGGAGACCAGGATAATGAGAGTGTTCTCTGGGAGCCGGCTCAGAGGCTGTTCATTTCACCGGCAAAAGGTTATACCGGACAGATTGGTTCTCGTCTGATGTCTTAAATTAAACTGCTGACATGGTCTGCCTCAAAGTAGGAAGCATACGTGTTTGCCAAACAGACCCTAAAGTAAATCCCTGCTCGAGAGAGTTGGTTCCTTTATCTGCAACCTTTGAGGCTTTTCTGTTTTTAAGGTCTGCTTGGGAATGAAACAAGGTTTTCAGCGGCAGAGCAGTGGCTCATGTGTGCATGGTGGTATGTCAAGGGCTGTGGGGTAGAAGCTACATAAATGCTCAGTTTCTAAGTAGAATTTAGAAACATCACACACACAAGACGTGCACGACAGTGGGGAGGAGCGACTGGAGGCGGAAAGAGCTGACCTACCCGAGATGCGCTCGGCCATTCCCCTCCATGGCTGCCATCGTCATCCACCACCAGAGCTAAAAGAAGACCAGCAATGTCAGCATCACAGGCCCTGCCCCCGGGGACCGGAAACAGAATTGGACCAAGATCCCCAGGAGATTCCGAGCAGAGGATCAGCCAGGCACGGTTCTAGGTTTGGGGGATGCAGCAGGGAATATAAAAGACAAATCCTGCTTGCATTGCACGGACGTTGTATTGGGGGAGAGGGAGAGAGGCCAGTAAAGAAGCAGAGAAGTCCTAGTATTACTGATGGTGATCGTGTTAGGGCGGGGAAAGGAGAGGGGGTGTGGGTGTGGAGTGAGGGTCACTACTTATATATGGTGGTCGGGGGAACCTTCACCAAGAAGGTGAAATTTGGACAGAGTTATAAAGGAAAAGAGGAAGCAAACCTCCGAGCGAGTGGTCAGAAGACCTGAATTCCAGCCCCTGTGTCTCCTCTCTCTGTGTATTGTGACATTTTGCAAGCTTCTTAAATTCCCTGAACTTTGGTCTCCTCATCTGTCAACTAGGAATGCAAATGCCCAGGTGATCACTAATTCATGGGTGAGGTGTGAGGCTCAGGTGTATAAAGAGTTGAACTCTGAGGCCAGGCACAGTGCGTCACAGCTGTAATCCTAGCTCTCTGGGAGGTCAAGGCGGGCGGATCGCTCAAGGTCAGGAGTTCGAAACCAGCCTGAGCAAGAGCAAGACCCTGTCTCTACTAAAAATAAAAAGGAATTAATTGGCCAACTAAAAATATATAGAAAAAGTTAACTGGGCATGGTGGCACATGCTGTAGTCCTGGCTACTTGGGAGGCTGAGGCAGGAGGATCGCTTGAGCCCAGGAGTTTGAGGTTGCTGTGAGCTCGGCTGACACCATGGCATTCACTCTAGCCCGGGCAACAGAGCCAGACTCTGTCTCAAAAGAAAAAAAAAAGAGAGAGAGAGAGAGAGTTTTACTTTGAGCACTTAATCTAAGTCTTCCCTGAGTACCATCCACAACTTGTGACCTCACTTGCCAGAATGGAGTCCCCACCACCACTGCCCCCAACGTGGACCATTGCTCACTGATGTCCTATCTGGTCATCACTCCCCCCCATGCACCTCCTCCTTGTCACACTTTCACCCCCATGACCTAGGAATTTCATATCCCCTCTTCTCTGACATCTTCACGTCGCCTTCTCCCCAGGCTGTGGTCCTTTCCCAGGGTGAAAGCCACCTCCAGTTTCCTCTGGCAGAAAGTGTCCCTCTCAACTCAGTGGCTCTGGCCGAGTTTACATAAGGGATTTATATCCTCTTTGCTCCAATTGGTTTGGGGCTGCACAATGCATACAGTGTTTGTCTCCTTTTTGAGTCCTGGAGCTACAAGACTTGGCCTGCTCAGTCCCTCTGTCCTGATTGGTGGGCGGGCAGGTAGAGGGACGGCAGCATTGCCTTATGGGAAGAGTGTCCCACAGATGTGATGCGACAGGAGAGACCCTAAGGGGTTGTGCTGCAGTTGATGTCCTGGAGTTTGTCCCTCACCCACAATAAGTTCTTTCTCATTAATTTGAGAGAATGTCTGTATTTGGGGTTTCTGTAATCTTATTTAGTGTTTCGCTTGAGTAAGTGTTGCTGAATATCTGTAGAATGTGTGATAAATTTTTGTAAAAAACTCAATAAAAGAAACATTAGCATAGAAAAATATTTTATGTTGTGTAAAACACTTGGCTGAGGAAATGTTTTAATGCATTATATCAAAATGCTGCAGACTCTCAGCAGTTAGATTACAAGCAGAACCCCGTTCAGCACTGAACGAGACCCATGTGAGCAGTGCCAGGCTGGGGAAAGGGCACAGGGGTGGCCGGGATCAGAAAAGGCCTGGATAGCGAGTTCTCTTCCACGAACCCAGCACTTGTTCCAGCACCTTCCGTGCAAACCATTGTTCTCGGTGCTTTAGAAGACACATTGATGAAAAATACATCCAACCTACCCTCCCATGGCTTTACTAGCTAGAGCTGGTCTGGGTATAAACATTAATGCGTTTGGTCCGTCTTTGTGGGAGTTACAACGAGCAAGGCACTGTGCAGGATGCTGGGAAATAAAGACAAAAAACTGTGGACCTTGCCCTTCGGTGCTGGTTCTAGCAGGGGTGAGGAGGCAACGATCACGAGTTGTCGTAAAATGATATCTATATATGACAAGGGGTAGATTTTGACAGTAATGATTTGATATCATATTTTTAACTCAGCATCTCACAGCACTTCACAGCCCTGTTGGACGGGCTTTTATTCGCAGAGTTTTGGTGACTTGCAGTTGCAAAGGTCGCGCCGTCCCTTTCTTGTTCCTGCCGCCGGCTCCACTGAACAAGCCCTCCCCGCCCCTTGCCGTGCTCTCTTCAGCTGACCTCACGGGCACCTCCCCTAGTAAATGCTCAACAAACATTTGTGCGCGCGATGAGCCGGGCCTGCTGTGTGCTTGCTGAATTCGATGCGAGCATCCGCCTCCGTTTAACACGCCTGTGGTCTCCTGACCTCAATCGCGACTTGAGCTGCCCGTGCCCCACGCCATGGAAAGGAGACGTTTAATAATAGCGTCCCCTCCACCTAGCAGGACAAACTGCCCTATATTCAGACTTCAGTTCAAAGTCTCAAGGCTTCCCCGGCAGAGGCCACAGACTGGCAGAATCCGGATCACAGACATCAGTCGTGTTTTGTTTCTTTGAAAACATTTAGTTTCTAAAGGTTGAAACATTGACCACCAACTCCACTTCTAGTATTCTCTGCCAGCACCTCCTTCTTTTCTATTACCTGACTGGAAATTGAAGACATCTGCACCGTCAGCCCCTGAGGGCCAGCAGCCCCTGACTCAACCCTTCTTGATGCAGAGTCTGAGTTTTCAGTGGTGCGGAGACCACGGCTGTGGAAGTCCACGCCATTCCCATAAACATGAAATTTAGCACCGCAATAACCTCTACTCCCAGCTCGTCGGAAGAAAAGCTGAACATCTCACTCCACTTCTGAAGGGCTGCTGATCTCCTGACCTGCACAAATGCAATAGCGTCGAGAAAGCATTGGGAGAGAGATCATAAGGGCAGCCGAGAATATTGGAGTCTTAATACACTACGACTGAGGCTTTAAGAAAAAAAAAAAAATCCTGTGACTTAAAAGCACCAGTTTTTTCCATTTTGCATAAAAATAATCTAACATTGGAGTAAAAGAAATAGGAAGTATATCAATTTTTAATAAATACAAGCCACAAAATAAATTTAATAAATTATAAATGATAAAATTATTGAAAAATTAAATATTAAACATTCCCACATAAAAATGGAGAACATTTATTAATTAGGGAACATTTTCAGAGTAATACTAGCACTTTAAATGCTCTTAACTTTTTAAATCTGCAATATTGTAGACCTATAGGAAATGGTCTTGGTATGTTGGTACAGCTGGTCACAAGGGAGGGATGACACGATCTGTCGGTTCCTGGCAGTACGGTCAGCATGGGGCGGGCACAGGGTGGTCGGGACAGAGGGTAGGAAATGGGGCCAGCCATGGGATTCCCAGGACTGGCACTTAGGGAACAAAGTAATAGATTTCTCTTTTCCTGTTTGGATTTGCGAATACAGGGAAGAGCAACCATTATTTGATTGAATATTTCTGGCAAAAATGGGGAAGGAAGATCTATACAGATATGTCTGCTTCTTTTCCAGGAAACTTGAGGGCAATTCTTAGGCCAGATGTTCTTATTCCAGAACTTGGACTGGAAAAGATGGGAAGAAGAGACGATGTGAGAAAGTATCCGGAGAGGAACAAGCTTTCAGTTTTCCTCTCCTCGGATTGCTGGGGTGCTTTTTTCTTTCCCCCCCTCAACTACACACAATTGCTCTTTGAGTCCTCCCTGCCACAGTTCCCTTCACCCCATGAGGGAAACACGGAGGGTTCAATTTGTGGAACCCATGCCCCAGGAATCACGGTGTGGCTTAGGTTGCATGCCACCATCAGGCCCCAAGAAACACCATCACATCTCATTTCACTGTTTCAGGAGGTCCTCTGAGTCATCTGAGGTGAGGGAGATGGACATGCACTATGTGTCCCCCTTCCTGGAGGGACTTCGTGCCGTCTACAGTGGGTAGGTGAAGTCAGCAGCTGGCGCCAGCTGCAGCTCCATCCTCGGCTGCGGAAGCCACTTCCCCAGACTTGCTCTTCCAGGGCAGCCTGCACCACACTCTGACGGGGAATACTCATTCCAGAACGCATGCCAGGGGGCCAAAGCTTTGTCAGGCCTGCATTGCAGACCACCTTCTTCTCCGATCAGTCTTGTCTCTTTCCCCTTCCCTTTGTAGCTATTGATCTCTAATAAGTATCTTGCTCTCCAAACTCTGTGTGTGTGACTGCTTCTGCAATGCCAGCCTTGCACCAGTGGGGACTGAGAGAAGGCTGAGGAAGCAAGTGGAGATAAGACCAAGCTTTGAAGCTGAATCACTCACCACCTGGCTGGCAATGAGGGCCTGTTTTTCTGGTGATAGGTGGAGCACAGACGGCCTCTGCACCAGGTGGTTGTCCTGTTGTTCAAACTCTTATCAGTGGCGATTTGGGACAGTGTTAGTATAAGGGAATGTACTAGTGAGAGCAATTTATAAGGCACTTATAAAGATGCAGACATAAAGACAGTGGGATTGGATGGCTATAGCTACGTCATTAATACTCTACAAAAAGATAATGAACAGCTGAGGATGAGTAAGTAGTAAGCCAAGGATGTCAAGCCAGAGGGCTCCTTTGCACACAGAGAAGTTCTCGTCTTCTCTGGGTGGAGAGTGTAGACGGCCGAGGACCAAGCCAGGGGCTTCAAGCCAGAGTGGCTGAAGCAACCAAGACATGTCTGTTAACCCAAGGTCAGGACACTCGTTGGGAAACATGGGACTTTGACATATGGAATCAGGACATCTAGGTTGATGGCCCCAAAGAATTTATGGCAAACTCTAGAGGGAGAATAACAAGGTAGGCTCCTGAGGTGCTACAGAAAAGCCACATTATCTTCAAAGATGAATTATCCACATGTTGAAATATTAACACAACTCCTGGCATGCTAACTAGACCCTACGAGAGACAGTTTACCTAAGACCTTCCCAGCTTTTCTAGTTTTAGCATTGAAAGTCTCACGTCTGTTGTGTGCAAACCATGACAGTTGGCCACACTAAGCACAGGACACTACATCATCATGCAGCCTGAATTGCCCACCGTGGTTTGGATCCTGTTGACCCACCCATCATAAGGCCAGGCAAGCCCAGCAACAATCCGTCATAACAGGGAAGTGACACATCTGGATCAAGTGCAAGTAGGACCAAATATACAAGCCAGCTGCAGGAACAGGTGCCCAGGTGGACGGCAGCCACCACTGCTGCACATGCCCCCGCACCAGCTCTGGCGTGGGTGGGGCGCAGTGTATGGACAGCTGAAAACGGAGGGAAAGCCTGAGTTTGGTTTACAGATGAGTTGGCTACGTATGTAGGTGTGAGCCAAAAATGCATGGCAGCTTCAATATAGCCTCATCAGCAGTGGCCTTGAAAGACAGTGTCTAGGGACAGTCTTCTTGGTGGGTGTTTTCAAGTGGTCTGCCTGGCCATCAAATTGTGTAGAGAAAGAAAGGAGCCAAGATTAGAGCGTATATAGAATTCTGGGCTGTGGTGAATGTCCTGGCTTGCTGGTCAGGCATTTTAGGATCTTTGTATCCAGGGGCCAGGGAGCAAGGTGAGTGGCAGGGGTAACTGCCCCATCATTGGAGGGGCTGGCTGTGTTAGCCCCCGGGCAGGGAGGAATATGCAAGGAGCCCAGCTGGATGCCTCTTTCTGCTCCCCTGCCCAACTGTAACAATGAGTGGACAAGGTCAGCACCGCTGGCCAGAGAAGGAAGGGTGACCAGAGGCTCCAGCCACCCAAAGAGAATGATCTGGGTCCCGTCACCCAGGTGAGTAGCGGCGGTGCCTGAGGGTGAGTGGAATCTAGACTTCACAGTGGAATAGGAGGCTGCGGGTGTCAACTATGGGCCCCCAAAGTACCTGCCCTGCTCGGACAATCCCATGCGGGCTATAATGGCTCACTAACTTCCTTTTTCTAAGCTTCCCCTCGGGAAGAGAGGTCCATGGAAATCCTGGCACAGCTGTTCCCTGAACGCACAGGGAGAAGAGGATTCGGGCAGCTGGTGGACAGGGACTGCCCAAACTGCAGAGGGCTGCCTTGTTCAAGGTCACACTATACCCAGGGCAGCTCTCCCGGGGCTACTGAGCAAGGAAGAGTGGTACGAAGGCCTGGCCATCGCGGCCCCACACCATGGCCTCTGACGGGCAGTACTCACTCCATAGCAACCGCCGGGCTGGCTGAGGTTGGTTGTCCCTGCACCACAGTGTCCCTTCTCCCTCTGCCTAGTCCTGCCCGCTCTGCCTCCCCCTCCCAGCCATTCGTATTATTCCCTGGAAACATCTTATAGCCCAAAATCTGTCTAAGCTTCTGCTTCTGGAGAACCCGTTCCATTTCCAGTTCTGAAAGAACCTCTGGCCCCTGAGCCAGATATAAAGGGTGGGAGAGAAAGATTGCCCGCCAGTCCTTGTGACGGATGCTTGTGATGGAAGTCACCTTGCGGGGAAGGGACTGTCCTGGAGCAGTCACTGGCGAGAGCGGGTCGAGGCAGTGCTATAACACGGCAAAGTGGAGCTTTAAAGAAAAGCTCCCAACCCATCTCAGAGCGTGAGTCTAGATCTTAAAGAGCAAAGCCACTTCCAGGGCTAAAAAATCCTTGGTTGGGAAGGTTTGGCGCACATAGGACAGGCATAGCCTTCTGACGTGACGTGACATGACGTGACGTGACGTGACGTGACATGGCAACCATCATTGACCATTGACGGGGGAGGGCACAGTGTCGTCCAGAGAGAATGTAGCGAGGGTGTCTGCAGGCCATGGTGGCAGTCCCGTGTGCAGGCGGCCCGTTGATTTACCTGTCCTGCTTTTCTGCCCAACCACCTTTCCTCTTCTTTGATGGCCATGATGTTACCAAAGTCCTGTTTTCTTGGGTTTTATGTATTGGTATCCTCCTGTGCCTCGATTGATCCAGTCTGTCCCCTCGTGGTGGCAAGGCGGCAGCATCAGCTCCGATGTGGTGTTCAGGGTAGGATGGCGACACAGGTAACTTCATCTTAGATGTCGTTGGCCAGAACTCTATCACGGCCCTGCCTGACTACAACGGGGCAGGGAAGTACAGTTCGCCGCACGCCTGGAAGTAGAGGAGAACCAGATTACTGTTGAACATGAACAAAGTCTTCCAAAAAAGCCTTTGCGAGAAGTCCCAAGCCTTTCATATCTCTTTGGCCAAAATGGGGTCACATGATCATAACTCAACAAAAACCCTATCCAGGGGGCATGAAATCAGTACCAACGCTCTGTGTCAAAGAAACATTCCTGCCAGCAGGTCAGAAGGATGGTTGAGCTGGGTAGGCAGCCAACAGTGCCCACTGCTTGCTATAAGAGGACTGACTTAGCAATACCTGTGAGTCAATTTAAAAAGCCCCTCATTGCAGTATTTCCTTTAGAGTCAGAAAATGATAACTCTTATGGGTTAGCACCTTACTGTCAGTTCCTGAATCTCTACAGTTGCATCAGATCAAAATAGTTCCTGCAGTGGGTACCGTTAAGGATTTTACCTTCATTCCCTAACAGCTTCGAGGGATAAATGATGAGCTTTGGACAATCAGAAAAGCTCTGGTTTGCTAGGCATTTTTTTTTTCTTCCAAAAAACATTTTTTCAAGGAAATGACCAAATCAAAAGTTTTCGAAATAAGTCAATTAGTTATCTTATCCAGAGTTAACGAGGGACGCTTGAATTCAGAAGGTTCTTTTAGTTTCTTCTCCCGTCTCTCCACACATCCATCCCTCTCATAAGACAACATAAGAATAGTGCCAATGTCCCATCTTGCCACTGTGTTGGGTGTCAGCTGTTTATGATTTTGCAGCAGTGGGGGCAGTTTAGGGGAACGGTGGATGGGGCAGGGGAGAATTGCAGCCAATGAAATTCCAGAAAAGGGCCCTGGCTAAGTCAGCCTCAGCAACTCCACTAAGATTAAAATTGCCCTTTTTCAGGGTGGGTGCAAACCTGGAGCCTTTTTTATCTACAGCCTCCATGAAAGAAAAAGCAGAGGGTTGGAAGAGGTGCCTGAAGACTGCATTACCTACTTGATTTCAGCCTGCAAATAGGCACGTGGGGGGGGGGGCGCGTGTGTGCGTGTGCACGCATGTGTGTCACATATGGCAATTTGAAACAGTTAAACATATGAAGCATGTTTTTCATTCACAGATGGCAAAAAAAAAAAAAAAAGGCATTTATTTTTTTTTTCATATAACACATTCCCAGGTTTTGGAGCCAAGAGCCTCCGGGGAGGATCACAAATCCACTCAGTGCCCTCGATGACTTGGGTTTGTGTTTGAAGGTCCGTGGCGGCTCAAAGATGAGTAAAACCTTAGATAAGTCAGACAGCTCCCTGTTGGCTGCGGGGCCTAGGGGCACTGTTATTTCAACAAGGCTGTATGAAAAAGCCCAATTCGTAACATTTACTTCAGATGGATCTGAGGCAGCCGAAGGAATAAACTTCATCCATTGGGCTAAATCCTTCCCATGGCACCTGGCCGACACCTGGTGCCACAGCTCTTCTGGGACGGCCGAGAGGAGAACGGAGGTAGGTGTCCTGTGGCAAGTACCCTGTCCCTTTCGCCAGTGAATAAAGCGTGGCTGTTTTCCAAGGTTCTTTCCTGCTGCTACCAGAGCAAGTTGGGATGCCGAGTGCCCAACCGAGGCACCCGTGCACTGCACAACTTGCAAAGAATTGTTCCCACTGGAGCTTCTTACAGCGGGAAAGGAGAGTTCATTAAATCTCATTGCAAAATTAAGTAGCATATCTATATATTTTGGAACTAGTATAGTTATGCTTTATCTTGGAGAGCTGTAAATTCTTTGTGCCTATGGTGTATTCTTAGGAGAAATTTTCATAGAATTTTAGAAATAGGGGGTTTCAGACGTCACATAGTCAAGCAACCTCACTTTATAGAGATGAGAACAAACCCAGAGAGATTATATGACAGACTAAAGCTTGCAAGTCTCCTGACTCAAAATCTAGTTCTCTCGCCATTTCATTTGATTTGTATTTTGCACACAGCGGAAGCCTACACCAGGTGGAAATAGCAGATGGTCAAAATAGCCTCTGAAATGCTCTTAGGAAGTCACCATGTTGGAGGTGACCACGTCTGTCACTGAGTCTAAGACAGCCAAGTTTGCCTTCAGAGTCGAAGCAGACCATTATTTCTTAAGTTGCATACCAAGTGAAGTAGTGGACTGGGGTTTGGGGGCCGTGTTGTGTGGAAAATGGTCTTTAAATTCAAGAATCACTATCTGTAAAGGCACTTCCACTGTAAGCAGTACCCAGAACTGAGACCAATTCATAGGCCCGGAGAATCCTTAGGCGAAGGCTCAAAGCAAACTCTGTCATCTTCAAATATCTCGCTCTGTGAACTCCAGCCTGTCTGGTATTTTGCGCCGTGAATTCTAGCCTCCCTGCCTCTCTGAATTCTGAACCAGTTTCTTCTACTTAGCAAGGCTGGTGTGCTGTTTGGAATCTCCCTCCCTGGGCTGCATGTAACCTGGAAACACTTCCTTAGGCACCAGGCTGTGGCAACCATAGGCCCACCTTGCTTGTTTCTCTTCTTTTAGGGCTCATGGTTGTATTAGTCAGGGTTCTCCAAAGAAAAAGAATCAATCAGATGTATAAATATATAGAAAGAGATTTATCTTAAGGAATTGGTTCGAATGGTTAGGAGACTGACAAGTCCCTTTATCTGCAGTAGACAAGCCGGAAACGTGGAGAGCCAATGGTGTAGTTCTAGTCCAAAGGCTCAAGACCCAGGTAGAGCCCATTTTTCCGTTCAAGTCGAAAATTGAGAAAAAAAAAATGGGTGTCCCAGACGGAAGACAGGCAGAAAGAAAGCAAATTCTCTTTTACTCAGCATTTTTGGTTCTATTCAGACCTTCAACTAATCGGAAGAGGCCCACTCCTAGTGGGAAGGGTAATCTGCGTGTTCCTCCTGCCAATTCAAATGTTAATCTCACTTAGAAACACTCCTGGGAACACATCTAGAACAATGTTTGACCAAATATTTGGAAACCCTGTGGCCCAGTCAAGTTGACACATAGAAATGAACCATCACAACTGTCCTCTGCTGCTTATTGCCCAATGTCTAAAAACTTTTGTTTCGAATAATTTGTTCTTCTTATTGTTGCTGTTGTTTAAGGTGAGACAGTAAATTCAGTTTCTCTTCCTCCATCACGGCTGGTTGATGTGCTGTTATTTTGAAGGTTACCGTCAATTCCTATCTCAGGAGTTTACCATTTTGCACTCTGACCAGCACCTCTCTCCCTGCCTCACCAACAGAATATGTTGTCCAACTTTTGGATTTTGTCACTCTTATAGGGGCCAGTGGCCTCTCTGCATGGTTTTAAATTGCTTTCTGTTGTTATGAGTGACACTGATAATCTTGATGTATGTTTGTCATTTATGTTTCTCTTTCTACAAACTGTTCATGTTGTGTGTTCATTTTTATACTTGGATATTAATCTTTTTTGCTTTTCTAGGGATTCTTTCTACAGGAGAAATTAGTATTTTGCCTGTATATGAGCCACAATTATTTTTTCTCTCTTAACTTTTTTTTTTTTTGCATGGAGAAAAGTTATTTTTTTAATGTAGTCAAATTTATTAATCTCTTTATTTATGGATTATGAATTTTTAGACACAGTTAGAAAGGCCTTCCTTGAGCCAAGGTTATGTGTTTCCTTCATACTTTTATAATTTCACTTTTCACATTTAAAACACAGATCTTGTTATACAGTGAGAAGTATGGATACAATTTTATCCCTTAGCACATGATAGTCAGTTGTCTCAACACCCTGTATAAAAAGTCCATCTTTATCATATACTAAATTTTATGCATATTTGAGTCTTCTGTTCAATAGTCTATTTATGTGGCAGCACCATACTGTTAAATTCTGAGACTTTTTATGATGTTCTAATATCAGCTAGGGCTGGTCTCCAACACCCACCTTTGTCCTTGCCAATTGTTATGCAGAAATTTCCAGGTTATTTTGCTTGTTTTTCCATGTGAACTTTAAAATCAGCTTGCTTAGGTCCAGACTAGAACTGTTGGTCCTTTTATTAGGATCATGTTAAATTCATATCTTAGTTTAGGGAGAATTGATATATTTATGATGAAAAGACTTTTTTGACCAAAAAAACATTTTGGGGCCCTTTATTTGTAAAAGCTTCAAGGGGACTCTGATGGTTTCTGCCCAGTGGCTTGTAGCCTCAGCATCCAGTCCTGCTGAACGGATATTAGGACTGTGCTTTACTTGAAGGCTGAATAACCCAGAAAGCCAGAGCTGGAAAAAATCACATGTTTTTAGGTGTTTCTGTGGGAGTTTTACCTGCATCATTGTTAATAATGTGGAACATGTAAGAACTTTCAACCAGTAGGTTATTCTGAATGACACTGCTATGTAGCTCAGCAAAGCCATTTCATTACTTTTGGTTAAGGCTGGCCCTATGCAAAAATTTTGAAGTGACCAATTTTGGCAACCTCGCCCTTGCCATTTTTCATTATTTCCCCCAACGTGGCGTCCCCCCTTTCCTAAAGCTAGCAATAATATCTCCATGCTCCCTCCGACTTTTCTCTTACCAAAACCTATCCCTGGGAAAGACTGTGATGTTAGTCATTTATACCTTAACATGAGATTATTTCTGTCTGACAGTGGAAAGAAAGATTGTATTTATTTAAAAGACTTTGAGCACCTGGGAACAATTGGAGGAGGCAGGCAAAGGGGCCTTCCAGGAGTCCCTGAAATATTACCAGGTTGATCTGTACCTGCTAAGCCCCTCCCTCCCTTTCAGGCTTAGAGGATCCTGCAGGCCCCAGGGGATGCTCTTGTCATCTTCCTTCCTGCACTATGGAGACGAATCCCAAGACAAGACAAGTGATTTCACTGTGACCACAAATTAAAGGGAGGCCGTCCAGAAGGAATACACGGCTCTGGCGGGCCAGGGCTTGGCAGCATGCATCTGGGATCAGAATGCTCCCCCCTGTTAGCCGGAATGCTGTGATTAGAAGCAAAAATATGAAGTGCATTACATGCAACTTCTCTCATAACACATGCAAAGTGATCAATCTTAACCTCTGGCAGCCACACCAGGGAGGCTGTCTTTCCCTTTTTATTTATTAACTTGCCCTTGACCAGCCCTTAACGTATTTGTTTTTGTCATCGCAAGGCTTTGGCTTAAAAAATTCAGCCAGTTCTATATCCTTCCTGGGGTGTGGATGGCTCATCTGTCAGCTGCTTTCGGTATTAGTGAGGGACACCCATGCCATATTGCAAAATAAAGCCCACTTGACTGTGATTCGTAACACTGGAGTCTTTTCAGTTCAGCTGTTCAGTGCTTTAAAGAGCAGAATCTCCCCTTTGCAGCGAGGCTCTTTCTGGCTCCAGTCGAGGAGTCTGAGTCCCCCCCCTCTTCTGAGGCTGCCTTCCGGGGACCCCGACATTGCTCAGGATCCGGCAAGGAACCCTTGATGTGCCTCCGGCGTCGTCCTCCACTGCTCCTGCTTTGCAATGAAAACTTTGTGCCCGTCTCTAAACACCGCATTTGAACACTTGAAAAACCCAGAGCTTCCCCCTCAGGTAGAAGGGGAGTCTTTGGAACAAACGTGAGAGGAATTTGTCACTGAAGTCCCTGAATGCGAGGCGCTGAGAGTGGAGAGCTGCACTTGGTTTTTAACGTCGCGGCGGAGTTCCTCTGCCTCGGGAACCAACCGCAGTCACACTGTTAAAGTCCCCAGTTCCCTCTGACATTGCTTCTTTTCTCTCAGCTTCAAAACTTGAGCGGAAAACTGTAAGTGAGACTTGGGAGGAGAGGGGGGAGGATGCAATTCCAACCACAGGCGACTCTGCTGCCCCGTCCCCGTCCTCGTGTTGGCCGTGCTCGCCGGGTGGGCTGTCTAGTGTCCCCTCTGCACTGTGACTAGGCTTCAGGAAGGACGCACGTCACAAATCAGGGGTGCAATGGGGTTCTTTTTCTTTAATTCTGGTTAATTTTATTTTAAGCCCTGACACTGCCGAGGTGGAGGAAATATTCCCCCTGTACATCTAAGATTCCAGTCCATTGTTCTCTCTGGCGTGGCACCTTCAGTGCAGAGACTCACAGAGGGCACAGGGTGGGGTGCAGAAGGAGGGCGCGAGGACAGGCTTTCGGTGCTTGGGTTTCTGCTTCATAGAGTGTCAGCCCTTCTGCCTCTGTCCTCCATCCTTTGCTCCTGTTCATCTGGACCACTGAGGCCAAACGTCTCTCTCAGCTTCCTGATGGCATGCTTGATGACCAAGTCATCATTCTGCTCCTTTCACGCCATTTGCCATGCCAAGGCATGACAATCTCTGGAAGACCATCCTGGCTTCCTCCCTGTCTACCTAGACTCACTGCACAGCCATGTCATCCCTGGGGGAAAGGCACAGGTATTTCTGGTCTCAAGAGTTTGGAAAGCATCTTGAGTTTTCCTGCTTCCTCGGAGCTCAGCCCAGAAGGCGGGGCTGAGGACACTTCTAACCATCTCTATTGTCGTGGGCTCTTCCCTACCTCTCTTCTATTTTCCCCAGCACGGGGAAATTTTTCCTAGTCGGACAACTTAAGGGTAAAAGGAATACATTTCTACATTTTCCCAGCTCTCAAACTTTTTGTCGCTTGCTCTGCTACAGAGACTCAAGAGCCCAGGCTTTTGGAAAACAAAAGCCAGGAACACGATTTTGCTTTCTCCTCTGCGTAATCATTCTTTCTTCCCTTCAAGAATGATCCTGAAGTAGCCCAGCTGCTTGAATGAGTACAATATACATTAACTAATATTTCAAAAAATATTATTCTGCCACACAGATAAGATAGCTTAGTAAGCAAAAATCTGTTCTTGAAGGGTCCTTCCAAAGCAGCTCCTATGCCTACCTGCTAACAGGGAATCACAGTGACCCATCAGAAGGAAGAAGCAGGGCAAACTCTATGCCTTTTGGTGTTAGTTTTTCAAATATGGCTGCTTTCAAGCACATTGATGTTTGTTCATTCTTTCTGAAATGGTTGTTCTAAAGTCTTAGCTTAAACAAAGGACTGTGAACTCTCTAAGCCACATTACCAATATGGTAGGCGGACAACATACTCTTCCTAATATGGTCTGTCTTGTTTTCCACTGCCGTTGTTCTTCTTGATATATTCTGAAGGCAATATTTATATAAAAATGGAGTGTGGTCTTCGGAAAGATTTTGCTGACTTTCTTTTCTCTAATATATCTTCTAAAGGTATTCTTTTAAATTTTTCTCATTTAGAATTCCATTTTCCTTATATGTGAATGAATTTATGAAAGATACTATTTTTTATGTGCTTAATTTTTCAGTATATTGTCACTCATTTAGATTTTCTCTTTAATTACAAGTCCTTTTTTATGTATTTTGTGGTCAAAATCCCACTGTAACAGGAATACTTCTTTTTATTGATTATACCAACTGGAAATAAAAACAGCTATTAAAAATTCTAAATGACCTATGTCAAGTAATATAAAAAGAAGTTACTCTGAAATTCTTAAAGGTACTGACAGCAAAAATCAATGTTAAGTTCAATATTCCAGGGTATGCACATAAAGGCATAGATCCACACATATACATAAGCAAACACCTGTAGATGTACAGATATATTCAAAAGTGGGATCATGTAGAGATGAGGAGTTCAAAGATTATGGAACAGAAAAGAGAATGGTGACTCTGAGAGAGCAAAAGAAAGTAAATTAACATATAGGGGCTTCCTGCTGCGTGCCTGGCACTTCTCAAGCCTGTGGCACAGACGTTATTACCTACATTTTGCACAGAAGGAAACCAAGGGTCAGAAGGGTTAGGTAACTTGCCTAGGGTTGTGTGTAAACTTACCAATGGAGCTTGGCTTTGAATCTAAGTCCATGAGACATCAAAACATCCTTTTTTCACAGTAACACTTACTTGTGGTCAGTTCAGTACCCACAGGGTGCCAATAGAGGTGTTTGGGGTTTTTATACTTACAAAATGTTGTGGTTTTCATACTTATAAAAAATCCATGCTAAAAGACTAGCTGGAAAGAATACAATGGGAGAAGATAGCCAACTGTACATTCTTAAACATACTATATCCATTTCACACATTGGAACAACCATTCTTGTTGAAGATACTGATTTGATCAGGCAATCTTTCAAGATGTGATCCAGGTCTTTAGCAAGAGCTATACTATTTTTGCAATCCATTGAGTGGTGACAGGAGTTCACTTCACACCGTCACAAATTTCCCACGAGAGCGAACAAACGCTTGCAGCTTGGTAACATGTGGGAAAGTGCAATATTCTACTCACAAAGTAAAAGTAATATGTCACCATTGCATGGTACAGTAATAAACTACGTGTGGCATTATAAATGACATGGAGTTGGGCAGAGAGGGCAAGGGTAAGCCTTCATACAGAGGACGTATTGTGAGCCTAGAAATAGCTGGAGATAACACACTTATGCAGCCAGACACAACAGATTCGCTTCTGACACTCAAAGTCTAGCAATTTGGGGTTTAATAATGCCTTTGTTTCTTTATCTTCAGCATGGGATTGGAATTCAGAAGTTTTCATTTTAAAATCAGTTCTCACAAAGGCCACATCTTTGGCGGCAATTTGGTCCCTTCAGACTCATTTGGTCCCTTAGTAAAGAAATGCAATTTACTGTAGTCTAATCTTCTTGAACATCTAACCTTTCCTCTAAAGTGCTTGATAAGCCAGGTATGGTGGTTCTCACCTATAATCCCAGCACTTAGGGAGGCTGGATGATTACTTGAGGCCAAAAATTCAAGACCAGCCTGGGTGACATAGTGAGATCCCGTCTCTATGAAAATAAAATAATTAGCTGAGTGTGGTGGCAAGCACCTGTAGCCCCAGCTACTTGGGAGGCTGAGACAGGAGGATCACTTGAGCCTGGGAGTTGGAGGATGCAGTCATGAGCTACGGTGAGGCCATTGCACTCTAGCCCAAGCAACAGTGAGTGAGACCCTGTCTCAAAAACAAAACAAAACAAAAAACAGTGCTTTGTAAAATGTGTAAACCTCATATAACAAATGCCTTAATAAGTGGCCTGAGATCTTTTTACTCCTTCCTTTAAACCAATCAACCAAGGCAGGGCATGGTGGCTCATGCCTGTAATCCTAGCACTCTGGGAGGCCGAGGCGGGCGGATTGCTAGAGGTCAGGAGTTCAAAACCAGCCTAGGCAAGAGCGAGACCCCGTCTCTACTATAAATAGAAAGAAAATTAATTGGCCAACTAATATACATAGAAAAAATTAGCCCGGCATGGTGGCGCATGCCTGTAGTCCCAGCCACTTGGGAGGCTGAGGCAGAAAGATTGCTTGAGTCCAGGAGTTTGAGGTTGCTGTGAGCTAGGCTGACGCCACGGCACTCACTCTAGCCTGGGCAACAAAGTGAGACTCTGTCTCAAAAAAATAAATAAATAAAATAAACCAATCAACCAACCAGCAAAACAAACAAAAAGCCCCCTTGGACCTGTGGTCCCCAACCCCCCTCGACCTTGGCCTGTTAGAAAACGGGCTGCATAGGCTCTGCTCCCTCCCTCCTTTCTCCTCCCCGCCTGTGGAAAATCGTCTTCCATGAAACTTAGGAACAGGGCCACACAGCAGGAGGTGCACACTGGGGAGTGAGCAAAGCTTTATCTGTATTTACAACCGCTTTCCATTGCTCTCCATCCGCCCCTCACCCTGCCCGGTGGAAAAATTATCTTCCATGAACACATTCCCTGGTGCCAAAAAGTTGGGGGACTGCTGCTTAGATGACCCATGTCCAAAACCAAATAGGACCAGTCTTTACAAGCTTTTCTTTGTATTTTAGCAGAAGTTCCTTTCTCTCTTTTCTAATTAATTACTATATTGATTTCCAAACTTGCAATTAAAGGGGAAATTTTTAAAAGATAGTCATTGCATAGAAATGAAAGCAAGAACTAGCACACTCAGTAATAATATATGGTTCACAAGCTGCTTATCCACTGCCAGAAAAACTGCTTCAGGATAAATTCATTCTTCTCCAAGGTATATTTACTCTCAAAGTCACAAGGAAGAAATCAGATATCCCAGGAACAATGGAAAGTTCTAGGTGAACAGCTTTTTCTAATTTTCAATAAAATTCAATACTTTGGTCTAGTCACTTGAATTGCCCCAGAGATACTCTGAGACAGTCTCGGTAGAAGGATGAACATGGAGCCTGGTTTCCCATTCCCAGAACCACCACTTCTTAACCAGCTGATGCCTAGGGAGTTGCTTGGCCTCACCAATCCTGGTTTCCTAATTTACAAAATCCAAGATTAGGCTGGAGACTGTGGCTTGAGCCTCTAATTCTAACACTTTGGCAAGGCCAGGGCAGGAGGATGGCTTGAGGTCAGGAGTTTGAGACCAGCTTGAGCAAGAGCAAGACCCCATCTCTACTAAAAATAGAAAAAATTAGGTGGGTGAGCAAATATAGAAAAAAAAATTAGCCAGGCATGGTAGTGCATGCCTGTAGTCCCAGCTACTTGGGAAGCTAAGGCAGGCGGATCATTTGAGCCCAGGAGTTTGATGTTGCTGTGAGCTAGGCTGATGCCACTGCACTCTAGCCTGGGCAACAGAGCAAGCCTCCATCTCAAAACAAACAAACAAAAAACCCCCAAGATCAATAAGCCTATGATCTCATGGAGTCAAACAAGGTAATATTAGAAAGTATTTTTTACACTCTGAAAGTTAATACAGATTTTTAAAAATGTGAGACATATCTGAAATTGTACATATATACAACAGTGCAGTTTCCTTTGATTGCACTTTTCTTTGCCATTGTAGGGAATTTCAGCCACAATGAGAATTAAATAGGCTTACCTATACCCAGGCATGTAACCAACACCACCATTGGGACCATTTTTTTAAATAAGAAAAAAATGTGAGTTGATTTCCTATTAAACAATTAGCCCCCCTGCCCTCCCCCATTTTGTTTCTTTTTAAAATAAAGCCTGCTTGTTAGTTGAGGATGCACCTATTTAATAAATGTTCTGCTTGGTGCTACCTGGAATTCAGGGACTTGCCATGAAGGAATATTAAGGGATTCATTATTCCACAAGCTTTTAAGAGAGCAGGAACAATCTTTGCATCTTTAGCAGCAAGCACAGTGAAATTCAGTCGGTGTTGTTGGAATTCAGCTGTTGAACTGAATGCGGTGTAAGAAGGGGAGGAGGTGAGGCCAGGAGCTGTCAGGCGCGGATTAGAAACTCTGGCCTGGAGACAGCCTGCTCGGGGCACATGACCCATCGGAAGAGGAGCCCATGGCTGGGGTGTGTTTGTGTGTAAAGGCGGAATGTAGTTTTGCTTCCTCTGTGAGTCTGTGCGTACACTTTTATTTGCGTAATGTGTAGCTAGATGATGGTAAATGCAAAATAAATAGGTCAGAATGTAGGCGACTAGCTTCTTATGCAGGTCCTTTGATGTGACATTTTTGAGTAAAATCCATTCTTAAAAAAAATTAAGAACCACTTTCTTTCTCTCGTTCTAAGAGTTAATCTACTTTGTCCTTTCGGTCTTTCTAAATCAAAGGCCTATTTTACTTATTTTATCATCTTACCATAGCTTAACATTTTTTTTTCTTTGAAAAAAGGAACAAGTTATAGATGAAGAAAAAAAATCGGTCTATTTGCAGATATATCGGTGTGTTTCATTTTACTCAGCGGCCTCCCTGGTCTGAATCAGGCTGTCATGGGGCCAAACGCGGAGCCGGTGCCGTGGGGAAAAGCCAAGTGGTCCATTTTAATTCCTTGTTGCCATATCTTTAAACAATGCACCAAGCATGGAAATGTTCAAAATATCTTTCCTTCTGTCTGATTTCACTTTAGTCGATCCAAATTTGGCATCACTGCTTTCTGAAATATTTTTGATTGTAGAGCAGTTGGTGAGTTTAATAATTTAGTATAGAGAAAGAATGAAGAGGAAGAAATTGGAATTTAAGACACAATGGCAAAAAAAGTTAATTTAAAGTGATGTTTGGTTAAAAAAGAAAAAAAAAAAGGTTCTCTCCGTGCTGCTGTTGTGTAATTGAAGGGATGAAGGGAACTGACTGGGACGTCACTGGGTGTCTCAGAGGAGGCCTCCGGGGTCAACCCTGGGCTCTAGTGCCTCACGTTAAACAAGTTTGTCAATTTTCCATCAGATTGATTTTTCTCACAGGTCTGAAGGCCTTGTCTTATTTCGCCTTATTTCCACAGGGGTTCTTAGCATTGCAAACATCCATTTACTTAGGTTCAAATTGTGAAGAGTGATTTTTGTCTCTGAGAGATCATCAAAGAAGAAACCGCTGAAATTGGAAGACGTTGTTTAATATGTAGACCCTGTTGGTTGTCTTTCATTATTTCCTTATTTTCTTTCATTATTTTTCTCTGTTGGAATGAAGCATTCTTTAAGTATAATCCCATGTAACCAGTTTACCTAGAGGTCCCTTCTGCATTTGATTGTTTTCCGATATCTGCTTAGAACAGAGGTTTTTGAAGAAGATTAGATGGGTTGTCCCATCCAAGACAGGTTGTTAAGTATGACTATTAGCAGATTCTGAATAGACGCCTGGGAAATACAGATGCTTGCTG
The DNA here is from genome assembly GCF_040939455.1 of Microcebus murinus. NCBI lineage: Eukaryota > Metazoa > Chordata > Mammalia > Primates > Cheirogaleidae > Microcebus > Microcebus murinus. The sequence continues at coordinate 80,754,899 of NC_134114.1, read as the reverse complement.
ATTTTTAGGAGTTGATATACCTGACCAGGGAGATCTGCAAGGAATCAAACACTGAGTAAAGAAGCTCTCCCAGTTTGTAACGCTTAGTTCCTTCACGTTAAATATTGGATGTCTTAGAGGTTTTTTTTTAATTGTATTCTGTTAGTTCCAAAAAAGAAAAATCACTTTTACTCCAAAAAAAATAAAGTTCCTTAAAATGACTTTTAGTCTTATGACTTCCTTTTGAGTTTTTTGGAAAGCTTGTAAGAAAAACACCACATTTACATAAGCAGAATCAATTATATCTTCCATTGCTGTCCTTACACATGGTTGGCTATAGGAAACCACAAGAATAAAGACATCACACAAGCATTTCTGTTTTCTTAAACTTTCAAACACTGTCTTCACATACATGATCTCCTTGCTCCACCCTACGATGCTGTGAATTAGGGAGACTGGGTGTCACCATCCCCCATCTACAGTTGGCATGAGTAGGTCCTGCCCAAAGATGCTCATCAGTAAAGGCAGAATTGCATCTGGAACCCAGGTTTCTGGACTCCTTAGTCCCTGCCCCTTCCACTTTATCCTGCTGCCTGAAAGAGCTTGTCAAAGACTGTGAGACCCTCAAATAGATTCCCTGGCAATTTTTCCTTTCAAAAAAAAAAAATGGAAATAGTTTTTTCATCCTCAAGACTACAATCACTTCATCACATTAATATTAATCTTTCATTTGGGGGAAATCTTCTCATTTCCAGACTCTTGACAAAGAGACCATTGAATAAATGAGCCCCGCTCTTTTTGCTACCTGATAATTTATTAGCCGTTTTAATATTAATATCTAGGGCCAAGCTTAGGAGGAGGCAAAACAGGTGTCTCTGACATCTGAAATTCTGCCATTGTCACATTTATTTCTTTGCATATCTTTGTCTCCAATGAAAATGCAAATAATTCTCAGAGAAACATGAAACAGTAATTGTAACTTCATGATATGCCAATCTCTGTGGTTATAGATATGAATAATAATAATATGTACTGAACTCTTATGCTAGGCACTACACTGAGCACTTTTCATATATTGTCTCATTTAACTGTGAAACAACCCCACAGGGAGGTTCTACTATTATTCTCATTTTACAGTTTCGAAAGTTGAGACCTCAGCGGTTAAATAATTTGTCCAAAGCTCGCAGCTAAGTGAAGAGGTAGGGTCAGGATTTTGAGCCCAGTTAGGCTGGCACTTAACTCGTGGTTTTTAATAATTGTGCTCTAAGAATCGTTTTTTCTACTTGTGAGAAACTCATGGTCTAGTGAGGGAAAGAATGGCATGGGAGCGCAGAGGACCACGGGAGCGCAGAGGACCACGGGAGCGCAGAGGACCACGGGAGCGCAGAGGACCACGGGAGCGCAGAGGACCACGGGAGCGCAGAGGACCACGGGAGCGCAGAGGACCACGGGAGCGCAGAGGACCACGGGAGCGCAGAGGAGGGTGTGTCCCCCTTCACCTGTAGCAGAGAAGGCTTTCTGGAGGAGTAGTTGCAGCCTGGGTCTTAGAGGCTGGGTGGCAGCTCTCCAGGACGGTGAGGGGGAGGCAAGAGGGCATTCCAGGCAGAGGAAACAGCAAGGACGAGACAGACAGAGGAACGTGAAAATACATGGTGTGTTGGAGAATTGCAGGTACTTTGGTGTAGTTGGAACAGAGACATTTAGTGGTAGGAACACTCATAAAAAACACGTTGAAAGGCTGCAGGTCACCAGACTATCAAGCGCCTAAGGATATTCAGTGCTGGATTTTGGAATTTTTCTTTTGGAGCAATGAGAGGCCATAAATATTTTTTATTAAGGTGAGTATGATTAGATTTTTGGTGAGTAAAAGTATAAAAGGAAGAATACCATTTATCACAGTGTTATAATACCCTAGAAAATATAGGACTGGCTGTTACCTATGCTGTGTAACAAATTACCCCTGAACTTAGTAGCTTACAACAACAAGCATTTATTTTCTCAGTGTTTGTAGGGGTCAGGAATCTAGGTGCAGCTTAGCTGATGTCTCTGACTCAAGGGCTCTCACAAGGCGCCAATCAAGGTATCAACCCGGGCTGCAGTCATTTCCAGGTTTGGCTGGGGGAGGATCTGCTCCTAAGCTGACTCACATGGCTTCTTCTGAGTGGGTCTCACGAGACCCACTTCCAAGCCCAGTCATGTGGCTAGTGCCAGGCCTCAGGTCCTCACTGGATGTTGGCCAAGACACCAGTTCCTTATCACACAGGCCTCTACGTGGAACTACTCACAGCATGGCGGCTGGCTGCTCCCAGAGTGAGGCTCTGAAAGAGAGGGGGAGAGAGAGAGAACAAGGGAAAGGTAAAGAGCATGAGAGAGCAAGAGAGGGCACACAAGACAGATGCCATAGTCATTTGGAATCTAATCTCAGGACCCATCACTTTTGTTATATTCTATTTGTTAGAAGTGAGTCACTAGGTCCAACCTTCTCAAGGGCATGAATGGCAGGAGGCAGGATCACTGGCGGCCATATTAGGGCTACTTACCACCCTGGCCTTTTACAATGCTGCCCGTCGGCCCTCAGGATGCTGATGGCAACTGGGTAGTCAAAAATACAGATTTGAAGTGGAAAAGGAAAGTTGGGTCCAACTATAATTCTGTGTGAAGCAATTTTGTAAGATAGCTGTACAGCAGCTATGTTTGAGAATGTGATACGCTCTAAATCCATTCTCATTTACCTAGTAAATATTCGAGTACCTTGTGTGCATGAGACATTGTGCTGGGCCTTCGGGTAATACTTTTGCATGTTGTTCTTCTATGTCTTCATGTGGCTCAGCCTCTTGTGGCCTGGTATCAATTAAAGGCTTTATAATGGTGTGAAGATGCGAGGTCACAAGCCCTCATATCTAACACAACCAGAAGAAAGGTCAGGCACCCGGAGTGATGACCTTGGCCAATGATGCAACTCCATATAGCCACCTCACAGGAAAGGCCAGGGTCCAGAAAGGCAGTACTCAGATGTGGTCGGGCTACACTGCATGCAAGCTGACCCAAACAAGCCTCCCGGAATACAGAGCTAACTAGGACAGGGAGTCCAAACCCACTGCTGTCTTCATTCAAGTAAACTTGCAAAAAATTGTTTTGCAAGGACCATAATCTGACTCTGCAAACCCAAATACATATCGATAGGGACATTTTCTGCATGCCTCTACTCCAAGTGGATGATATACTTTTTTAAAAAAAATAAAAATGATGTGGTCACATAAAATCATTTTGTTAGGTAATTTAAGCAGATTAAATCTGATTATAACAGACATCATGATGATGATAATCGAGTATAGAGATCTAATACCCAAATGATGACTCAATTCTCACAAACAATATTCAGTATTCAAAGTAATTAGGATGGTGCCTTAAAGTTTGTTGAAATGAGATTTTACTTATATCTAGATAATTAAGATGAGTCAGTGGTTTTCCTGAAATCTCCAGATAGTTGCTTCACTTACCCTCTTGGGATAAATGTGAAAAACTGAATCCCCACGTGCCCCAAGGAAGAGTCCCAGGTGTCTCAGAGAAGCTGTAAGTACCTCACACTTTGGTACAGAATCCAGTTCATTATTCAAGAAGCAAAGAAAGTACAGCAGTTCTCAGATAATTAAATGCCCAGCCTGTCAACACTCAGTGTGATACATTAGCACGTGAGAAGCTGCAGTGAATTACAGCTTTCCGGAGAGATATGTGACTAACGCCGTCCACAACCAAGCTTTGGGGAAAAAATATCACCAGAGCCAGGGAAATAATATCACACTGTTCTGCTCAAATATGACTCAAGTTCATCCACACTGCTAATTTAATTGATGTCCTGTTGAGTTATTCTTTGTTTCCCCACTCAAGATTGCTGAGTTTTGTGGCATGTCATGGAGCCAGGGCTGAGGAAATAGAAGCCTTCTCTATGGGGTGCTCTTCACCATACTCATTCCTTGACTTCACAGAATCTTCTAGATTATCTGGCCCTGCCTCTTTCTGTTCCCGTCTCTTCTTTCTTCATGCCCCTCCTCATCCAGCTTAACTTGCAACATGCTAATGTTTGATGTTATTGTTAGGACCAGTGCTCTGAACTATTAATACTTGTGTCTCACAAAAAGTCCAGCAAGGAGGTGAAGCTAGTGCCCCATGCATCTCTATACATTTACAACACAAAGAGGGTATCTGGAAAATTTGGAACCCACCTGACTTGATGTGTGAATATCATAATTATACATTATATTTGTAAAACATTTTGTGCTTTTCCAAACTTCCAAATCTTAATGAATTTTATTTTAATTGACAAACAATGCAAGTACTATTGAGTTCATATTTTAAATGAAGAAATGGGCACAGAAAATGAAACACTTATCTAAGTTCACACACATTTGGTGACAGGATTTATCCTTTCCAAGGAAACTGGTAAAAATAAATTCTCGATATCTCCCCTCAATGTTTTCTTCAGTCAGTGCCACAAACATAAGCCCCATGGTGCATGGATTCTCAACACACTCAGATCTTCACACCCTCCCTAACTGCTCCATCACCTCTGGGGAGGCTGTTTTCTTCTTTGCTCCTGACCAAGGTTCTTGATCCTCAACCTGGCACCATCATGCTTCTAACTGGCTGCCTGGAATTGCCATATTCCAGCAGGCCAGGTCTACTCTTTTCTCCAAGTGCCCTTTTGAGCTCTATCCTTTAACTGATGCATGGTTTTTCCCTAAGTCTGCAGCCCTTTCAAATCTAACTGTTTGCTCACTCCCATCAGGATGCCTCAAGGCTGGCAGGAGGGATCAGGGTCCTCTCTGCTTCCTGCTGTCACTCCTTGACTGTAACAGCCCCAACTTCTTCCCTATAAGTAAGTTCCATCTTGAACTAAGCCGTTCGGCTGCATCACCTGTCCCATTTCCAACTGCTCTCAGCCACCAACCTGTGGGTTCCTGCACTTTGCCTTTCTTCAATGGTTTTTTTATTCAGCATAGACTCCTTGATACATCTTTACAAAAACACATTCATCCACGTATCCTCAACTCTCTAATACCTCTATGTTTTCCTTCATGGGGTCTTTTTTGATCCTCTAATTGCATAGACACTGTTCACTACTAAACTTCCACATCAGTTTCCATTACTATTATTATGACCACTACCAGTAATACTTCCATGACCACTGCTATTATTTACAACTACTACTATTTGTATGACCACCGAGATCTACCATTTGTTGGGTGAATACACTGTGTCAACCGTGTGCTAAGTGCCTCACATGAATTATCTTTTCTAATCATCACAGCAACCCTGTCGGGTAAGTCCTATTATTAGCCCCACATTATAAATGAAGTCTGGGATTTAGCAAGACTGTCCTTAGCACTTAGTATATATCTATATAAATTAAACCCCTTTTATAGTCCTGATCAGCTTCCTGAGCTAAATGACAAGGTCCTTATAAGCAGAGGGACCATATTTTACTCACCTTTGAATCTCTGAGTGAGCTTAAATAGAATAGTGGCCCACACTTTGCAGCTCAGTTAATTGTCATCAAGGAAGGTGACTTCAATGACATTCAGCACATTTCTCTGAGGATCAATTATATACATCAGAATATACCAAACACTGGAGATAAAACGATAAACAAAACAAATAATTGCCCCTACAAAATGTATGGTAAGATAGTAAAGACAGATAATTACACATGCAATTGCAGTCAGCCATGTCTGTATTTTGGGGGCCAGGACAAGAGTACAAATAGAAGCCCACATACCATATGCCTGAATGTTTAAAGCTAATAAACTGTTAAACAAAATATGTTCTAGTTTCCTTCCTTGACAATTATATTTCATAGAGACAAAATTGAAAAATATGAGTAAAATTATGGCCTTTCTATGAGTTAAAGTTGGCAAAATGTCAAAAATGACTGAATTAATTGTTATCGCATATGTCTGGGTGTTCCGTTGAAGAGCTGGAGATGTTTGAATGAGTAATAAAATAAAGACATACATAATTCATAAACTGTTATAGATTTATTCCACAAAATTTATTTTTCCTTCCTTTGAACAAAATCACTAGTTAAGATGCTATATTCAACATTTTTCATATAATTTGTGTTCTATTAGACTAATGTCTAAAGAGTTAAAATATTAAGATACAGTCATATTCAAATACATAGATACAAAATTTGAATTTATTTTCATAAAAACATAAATTAAGTAAGCCTTAACATAAATTAAATTGTCTTACATTTTCAAAAACAATTTTCTTTTAACAGAAAGTAGAATGGTGGTTGCCAGGGGCTGGGAGAGGGAGAGGAGTTTTTCAAGGGTTATGAATTTAAGTTTAGCAAGATAAAAAAGTTCTAGAGAGACATGCTGTACAACAAGGTGCATACAGCTAACACTATACCCTAAAAAGTACTGGGCACTTAGAAATGATTAAGATGAGAAATTTTATGTTATCTGTTTTTCACCACATTCAACAATTTTCTTTTGAAACATTCAAAAAGAGCTCTTAAAAGGCAAAACATAAACTATAATTAATAAATGTCAAAATTTTAAATAAAAAGTATTTAAATAAAGGCTAGATATTTAATTTTTAAACATGTATGTCTGTATTTTTTTTAATCCTATTTGCAGCAGCTCTGGTACTCAATTTCCATCTAGCTGTCTGTACAGAATCAGTACCATGCTTTGCTCATGATTCGTTTTCCTATCCAGTGTAGACTTCATGTTACATAAAGAAAAATCTGTGCATACATGCAAACTTCAGCGCGATTTCCATCAGCAGCTACGTGCAACTGTTGCGAGTGTCTTGTTAACGTGTGTGTGACTTTGGAATCCCCAACTGGAGAAGGAAGCAAGCAAGCAAATGGACACTTGGCACCACAGGGAAATGGTGCTTTGTTATGCAAGAATCCATAGCATTCATGCTTGGTGAGAGGAAGAATTTGACAAGTTAATTAATTTGTCATTTCTCTTACCTCAGCGCTTCTGCCGGTGAAATCATCCCTGCGTGCCGAGGCGGGGTCCATGCCCTCCATCTCCCACCTGGGCAGGTGACACCCCACAGGCCTCCATGGCGTTTGTATGTGGTCACCAACTTGTTTTGAGGACCTAGGGCAAGAGATGCGAACAAGGGTTTCCCTGGAACTGAAAGGTGTTCTTCAGGAGAATGGATGCTTAGAATTACAGATAGGCATGTGCTAGCATTGAACTGAGGATCTTGAATGATAGCGGGGTGCACAGAATTGTGGGGTAAATAAAATTTAGCATCTCCTGGCCTTCCCCGGGGGCAGGGGCGAGGAGGTGTGGGGTACGTGCTTTCCACCGACCACTCACTGTGGCACCTCTCTCGTTAAGGCCCACGTTTTTTTCCTTTTCGTTACTTTCCCCTCACTCTTTCCCCACAGCAGAATTTCTACAGCTTCTGGCGCCATGTTTGCAGTTCACGTATGTCTTGAATACCCCTTTTATAAGAGTAGACGATTTAAGCAGGTTCCTTTCCAGATGACATTCTTCAGTTTGACTGGTGCCTTCTGAATCCTTTTTTTCCCAGAAGATCGACTTCATCATGCAGAATTTAGGTCACTGTAGCCACAAATAGGGGACACATGGGTTGACCTTAGCATCTCCAAAACATTTATTATAGAAATGTGACAGTTGCGAATTCATTTTTCCCAATTCAAATATTTTTCACTCAGCTAACTAATTCCATTCCCATTAACCACTTTTCCATTATTTTGGATCTTATGCTAGTCTAATTTTCAAGGGTCAGAGTGATATTTGCTTTTAACATACCACAAGGAATCGCACTGTGTTTGATATTCCTTCTTGCTTAATAGTTGATTCTTCAGAGACATAAAAGAAATTAAGAAACTGGCTGGTTCTTTGATTAGCCCTTGTATTCTAATTCATGAATTTGAGAGATTACACTTTGGACTGGTCCAGGCCATAACATGTCACCTGTCCTTTAAAGTCAGGCTTTGCAAGAAACCCTACCTCATATGACCTTACGTGACAGCAATAGCAACATTGGAAACTATTGAACATGCCATTTAAGGATGGCAAGAAAACTAAAATCCTTATAAAAGGTAATGAAAGTTAATTTCCATAGACACTTTTCAAAATTAAATAGTTGAGACACCTTACATTTTTCTCATAATTCTAAAAATAATTAGATCACAATGTGGATTAATTTCTTGTCACATTTAATTTTTTAGACAAAAGCTGTTGTTCAGTTGTGAGCATCAAAAAGGAAAAAAATAATTCCCAAGTGAAACTGTTCAGTGTTACTTTCATTTTTGCCCTTACATCTTGCTCTAAGAAGATGAAGATTAGCCCTCATAGAATTAGAACTGCAGACCAAGATGAGATTTGTCAACTTACTCCTCATTTTCCAAAAGTGTTAACACTGAAGTCATTAAACAATCAAATTATTGATTAAGAAAGAAATCATCACATGAACTCACAATATTTCAGGTGACAAATTTGACTGTTGAAAAATCTTATTATCGAGAGCCAAAAATGTAAAAAATTATACATAGGATAACTTGGCAGCCATAATGTGGGCTATTAACCCAGGGTATCTTGGTTGCCAAGATCTTTGACTGTACATTAAGAAAGATCTAGGTTCTGATCCTGGCTCCACTGTTCACTCCCTGGGTGACATCAAGTCTGTGGTTTCTTCATCTGTCAAAGTGAAGTACTAATAACACCTGCTCCTCTGGTCACCGTGAGGATGAAATGAGAGAACACATGTAAGAGTGCTTAGCACAGGTCAGGGTTCAGTTCATTTTAGAAAACGACACTGAGGAAGCCAGCTTGACTTTCAAGACATTGCAAAGTGGTTTCCACTTGGCATCAAACTAAGACTTACGGGTAACAAAACTGCCTTGTGATGGAGAACGAATCAGACTTGCAGGGGATCCACCTAAATCCCCAGGCCCTGAGAGGTCTGGGGACACTTACGACTGAAGGATGCAGCGACAGTCTTAGTTAATGCCATCGCCTGAATTTCCCAGGAACTAGATGACCCTTGGACTCCAGGTCACCTGGCTTCTCACCTGTTGTGGAAAAGCTCCCGAGGACAGGGCCTGGCCCGGGTGACAAGGAGGAAGCCTGCGGGGATGCTGGAGGGCCTGACACGAAGGGGACACTGAGGAAACGTTCTCTGCTCAGGGCTGGGAGACCAGCCGAGTGGGTGGGCAGCATCTGTTCAGGATAACCAGCCTCATTCACGAGCTAAAATACTCCCTGTCCAGCTGGGGCGGAGGCGATCTAGTGGGGAAGCCAGAAATCTGGATCCCATAAGGCTAAATGGAGAAAGGAGCTCCCCACGCCCCCGCCCCGGTGGGCCCCCTTTTCTCTACCACCCCTCTCTGAGCCACGCTGCTTTCCTGTTCTGCCACCCGGGCCCACCACTTGGCCTCTCCCGGCCCCTGCAAGGCGGCAAAGCATGGGCTCTAGAGTCAGACTACCCAAGTTCGAGTCCCAGCTCTGCCACTTGTTACCTGTTGGCAAGTCACTTATTCCTTTGATTCTCCATTTACTCATCTGTAAGATGGGCTCGATTAATTACTTATTTCATAAGTGGTTGTTAAAGGTGAAATTGTAAGATAACAGACTTCTCAATAAACACTAGCTCTTAACACTCTTAACCCTCTGCACTCAGATGTCAAGTGTAGATAATGTCGAGTGGATAATGAGAAAAAGGCCAGCGAGTGCAAAGGGTTAAAGTTATTCCCCGAGTGTCTGGTTCATGCTGGGCACAGTGCCAGAAGTAAGGGGTTTGATGGGGAGCAAAGCCAGTTTTCTGATCGCCCCCTGGAAGGAGGGAAAAGATGTCCATAAGTCACCATACGGTGAAGATGGCGATGTGAAGAAAAGGTACATTTTGCTAGGAGAATATATAATAAAGGGCCAGAAAGGCTTCCCAGAGATTGTGACAACTTGGCTGACATCAGAAGGAAGCATCTTCCACCTGCCTGGGCCCCTGCTGGGCCCTAAGTCCTCAAGGACCCAGGCTGCTGTACCCCAGCCTCAGGAGTCCAACCCTGAGCCTCACCCAGAGGAAGCCACGACCCGTCACCGGTGAGCTGTGTCCTCCCTGTCCTCTGGCCTTAGCCTGCCAGTGAAATAAAATGCACGCATGTGTTAACCCAGGAGGGAGGCCTGCTCCAGCATAGCCAGGCCAGAAATTTTTTGGGAAGGGTCCTTTGATGGCAGCCACGACTATGTACTTCCTGTGAAATGTGTGGGTACTTTGGGAAAGGCGTGAGGGGCCCACGGTTCAAGGATGACTATCTGATGAGATGTCAAACTGTGATAGGTTTAAACATTCAGACTAGCCTACGTGAGGTGAACCAGAAAGTGGACGAATTCTTCGGGTGACGATCAAGTCTGTAATTTCAGCATTAACCTTCGATCACTGTACGCTTTGTTCAGTGGCTTCATTTTCTCATATTTATGATCCTCTTCCAGTGGGGGTACCCACGTGGGCCAGTCCCCACCTCCCACTCTATACCACGGTGGGCCCATTCATTGTTTTTCTAGCCCTGCCCGACTTTGTGAGTCTTCCTGCCCGACCTCCTGCCCAGATTATTCTGTGTTCCCTCTGCAAATGTCCACAACCCTCTTCCCCAAAAGCAAAGCTGACCGTTCCACTATCTGTAACATCTCCTGGCCCTCTGCTCGTGTGGGCTGGGCGAGGCCAGGGCATAACTCTTTGCAGTCCCTCTGCCCACCTCACATCACAGTGGGCACTCAGGAAATTCCTGGGAAATCGACTTGACTGCAGCTCTGATACCCCCTAAGCTAGAGCCTCTTCTTTTCGTAAAAACCAACAATATTCAGGAAGAAAACACCGCTGCTGTTTTCTCACGTCTTCATTACGTTTTGGCTTCCAAATCTTTTGATTCTTTCATGTATTTTCCTTATCTTAAATTCTACCCTCATTTGAACTCTGAACACATTGTTGGAATATTGTAAAATTTAATAATAATGCATTTTATCCTATATTTATGCACCCCAAACTATTTTTGCATATGTATATATTATATATAGATGGCAGCATAGCAGAGTCCCGTGGATATTTATAACGTTTGACTCATTCCAGCACAATTCCTGGGATTTTTGCTGGGTCAGCCATCTGCCTGCTGTACTGGGGGCTGCCTGGTGTCTCACTGGTGGGTCTCCCCACTTTCCGTCCCTTGTCTGGTTGGGTGACAGCTTTCTCCAGCGGTCAAACCCAGCCCCCAACCTGCGTGACCCCTTCTGGCGTGGAATGTTAATTCTTGAGTGTTTCTAGGGGATATTATTGAAGTGGTCCCCCATGTCAGAGGTGGAGGGTGGGGAGGGGAGAAGAAGAGAGAGGGCGGGGAGCTCCCAGCTGCATGACTGTCAGGGGCTTCTGCCGGGGGAATCTGACAGGAGTCAGGAGGTGAGAGGAGGACCGGCTGCTTAGCAGCTATTTATAAGCCTGTCATATGGAAAAGTGTGTCTGGCCGGCAGAAGCAAAGGGGGGTGGCGGACCGAACTGGCTCCTTATTTAGCTTTATGACACACACGCAGCCCAACTGTGAGAACCCACTCTGTGTGGAGACACCTGGTCAAATCTGCCGCCGCCAGACGGTGGGAAAGAACGTTGACATTTCTCAATGGAATTGAAAAATGGCAGTGCAATTGGGTTTTCAGCAAGAACAATAAACTTTTTCTACCTCCTTTTCCTTCCTTGCTCAATCTCTTGGGCCTCCTATGGAATGGACTGACAATCCCCCCAGCCCCCTGGCCCCCGGGGGTCCAGGCCCCAGCCTGGTAGCTGGGCAGAGTTAACCAGGAAAGAACAGGAGCAGAGTTTTCAGCTGGGCAGGAGCAGTCAAAGGCTGGAGGTTTTTACAAAACCAGCTAAGCAGCAGGAAACAGAGTGTCTGTTGGTCTCCTGGAGTAGAGAGAGGTTAATAGTGTGGTGAATTTGGGGTCCGCTTGGGGACCAATGGTATTTAATGTGTTTATTATTGATTTGGAGGAACAAGTGGATAGTAAGTTAGTGAAGGCTGTGGAGGGCACTAAGTTATTTCACTTAGTAAACACCACAGAGAGTTGTGGAGAATTCAGGAAGGATTTTCCACGGAGTTAAAGAAATTAGAAATGAAAACGTCTTGTTAGATGATGTACTCTGTCCCACTGGGCCAGCACAGAATTGTTGCCAACAATAGAAAATATTTCCTAGAGTTTAATTCAACCTCATTTTTAAATGCCTCGAATGTGCTCACCTTCCCCTGGGAATATGGAAGTTCTCTGTCGCTTTCCCAATGCCTGTCTCAAGATTTTCTTTTTAAATTGCTCCTATTGCGTGTCACTGTTATACCGCGGGGAGGAGTGCTCTTTGTGGCTTTCACTTTCTGTACAACACAATAAAGGCAGACCGTTAACATTCCTCGTTGCGAATTCTGCTCCAAAACTAATTCTTTCATCTTTTCTTAAACTGTTTTGTCATTATTCATTCTTCCTAGTCCCCAAATCCTGATAGTTGCCCCATTTCCTAAGCCTCTTTTCAGGTTCCAAAAGTAATATGATTCCCAGGCCTGGCAGATTGTCCTGATGGCTCTATTTCCAGTTCCAGAAGGAAGATTATTATGAAAATGTTGCTCAAATAGGTATTTATAGAAATATCTATTTGTATTTCTGTCCAACACAATGGCCTGTGGTTGAAGCTCAAAGTCCTAAAAACCACATTTGTCTAGTGAGTACGTTGAAAACCCATTTCCAACCTGCCTTCCAGGCCCATTGCCAGCATTCTTGAGTTCCAAGTATCTACCTGGCTCTACCTATTTGTGTCTCAGTTTACTACCCCCCAGCAAACTGGTTTGCTGTTTTCAATTTCCAGAACAGGAAGTTCCAGGCCCCAGTGAAGCATCAAGGAGCATTTCTTATTGTTTAAAATATTCTTGAACGTGCCGAGGGATGGAGCAGCGTGATGAGAGATGGCTCTTTAAATAAATGTAAAAATGAAAAACATAATTGATACTTCTTCCCACCCTGATTGTTTGACAAAATCAGGAACACAGATAAACGTGATTTGAGGATGAAGTAATTTGTGTCCAGCCAAAACAATGGAGAACCCCAATGTTTAATCCAACTGTCAATCATTTTGTTCTTCCCCTTGGTAGTATCTTTCCATTTGCACCCCTGCTGCCACTGTGCAAAACAACCTACTGACCTCCCTCCCCCACAGTAGACGACAGGGAAGAGACGGCACAGCCCCAGCAACTCATTTTTGAGTGGGAAAGTCAAGAAAAATATTTAACAAATGTAAATAAAAGAACAAGTTGCAGTTTGATGACAAATGGAACCTGCCATCTTGTTTAAAGTGCATAGCAGGAGAGCTAGCCTCATTTATGTCTCTTGTCAAAAATCAGATATTCTCTCCCTGGAAATGTACCTTCTCGGCCCAAGTGTGCAGGTTTGGGAGGTGGAGCTTTGGGGGAAGAATAGGATTTTAGCCCAGCCAGCTGAGCCCAATCTTACACTGGTCATCATGGGGTGACAGATTTTGTAGCCAGGTCATTCTCACATCAAAAATGAATGAAATTCAAAAGCCATTGCCATGAGCGAATTTATTAATGGGTTAATAATAGAAAATGAATAACTTTTATTTTTTGAAGTGCTTCCCAATGTCCAGCTCAATATTTATTTCTGTGGGACACAGAAATAGCTCAATATCTATTTTCTGTGGGTTCCTCTGCTGGGTGCTGTGGCATGCCACCTACATCCAAAGTCCCCCTTCAGCCCCAGCTCCTGGGAATGGGGGTGGGGTGGTGACTGTCAGCCAACCCCCTCTCCAGGAAGTGGCTGGGGCTGGACAGGGTTGCTTTGGCCCAAGTCACATCCCCTACTGCGAGCGGCCAGTGACAGGTCGACTTCACCTCCCAACAATGGTTTCTCCTGGGAGCCCTCCCCAGTGAAGCCCCTGCATGCTCCTTCCCAGAGGCTGCTTCCTGGGGAACGGGACTGAAGATGGATTCACAGGAGAGGTTTTATCTCCATTATGAGAAGTGGATACTCAGAGCAGGCAAACACTTCCCTGTCATAGCACTTACCACTATTTTATTGTTTAATTATAACTCCCTCCCACTCCTATCAGAAACTGCCAGAATCACTGAAACGCTTTCAAAACTCGCATGTCCCAAGTCATACCCCGAACTGCTACCCAGCTCGATTAAGCCCGGGCAGAGGTCTCAGTGAGCACGTCTTGGAAATCTGCCCAGGTGATTCTCCGAGTTGTCCTGGCTTGAGGACAGCTGGGAAGAACAGTCCAGTCTCTCTCCCACATTATTTTGTGCCCAGCACCTAAGACAATGTCCGGCATATGGCCACACCCAATACATGTTGAATTAATGAATGAATTCCTGAGGGTCACAGGCTGGTTCATGACAAAGCCCTAGAACTCCTGGCCCATTGCTTTTACTCCTGGAGGTATGAAAAAAAACAGCCACAAAAAAAAAAAAAATTCTTAGCAATATGTTAATCATCACTCCTTTGGCAATTGTTTATTTAACTTCTCCTTAAAATTCCTCTCAGTGATGGCAACAGAAATAAAACCACAAAAAAAGCTGCATACAAATGGGCCCTCTTAATAACTTCACCACCAAGGTATATGGTGGCTCTCCAGCACCTTCCCCCACTCCGGAGTCATCTTTGCTGGGAAGATGATGGATTCGCATATTAGTCTCTGGTTGTAATGAACACATCCATTAGAAAAGCAATAGTAACTGCAACAGGGATTATGTGCTTGGCGAAAACATCTCCAGAGCCTTGTAAACACCTCAGCCTTCTGGCAGCCCCCCTGTGGGCCTATTTACTGCCTCCACGATGCAAGGTAGCTACTGTCTAATTATACACAACTGGCTTGCTTAATCCTGTGTAATAATAATTAAAAACAATTCATATTTTTTTTTCTTTTACTCTCTTTATTAACTTTAAACTTTTTAAAAAGCCTCAGAGGTCCCTGTAGAATCAAAAGCTTATTAAAATATCAAGACAGGCGAGCCTTTTCAAGTGCATATTATTACATTTGTTTTTGTTAACGTGACAAGGCCCGAAAGAAACTCGGCAGACTTCTGGAGATCAAAACAGAGGCGTAGTGAGGGAAACTGGAGTGCCTGCGCAGTGTCACCCAGAGCCATAGAGAGAACGACCGGCAGGCTCCAGTGAGCGTCCCTGGCAGCAGCCCGGATGGGCAGGGCAGCGGCAGGGGAGAAGGAACACGGCTGGGGGAGCTGCCCCACCTGGTGACTCCGGGGGCTTTTGGTTTCCTTGGTTACCTGGTGGGCTGAGCCCTGGTGTCAGCTCCAGGCTGTAGACAGGAGAATTGGAAGAAAAGTGGGGAAGGGAGAAGAAGGGACCGTTCCAGGCCCTCGGCTGCTGTCGGGAGACTCAGAGTTAACGAGGTGAAGTGAACCAGTGAACCACTGCTTGGCCTGTGGGAAAATAAAGGAGTAGCTCTCTCTTACGTGCATAGACCCCTGTGCACATGCTGGGAACACACGTGTGAGGAACATTCCAGATCCTCTCCACAGGCCACAGATGAAGCAGCAGGCCTGGCCTCCGGGCTGCACACTTCAGGCCGCCCTTCCTTGATTCCCTGCCCCTCTGGGAAACTGCCTTTTGCCTTATTTTACCTCAACTCTAGGAGAGCTGGGACCCAGTTGTGTACGTGGTGCCATCGGGCTGCCGGCTTCCCTGGGGTGGCTTCAGGCCCCAAAGGCTCTCAGGTCAGCCCAGGTAAGACTTGTTACTAAGTCCCAACGTGGACCCCTCTTATTCCCTAACCAAGAGAGAGAACCACGTATGCTGTGGAGCACCAGAGCATTCGGCTGACATGGCTGCAGTGGTGGGGAAAGGGAAGATTCCCTTGCTTACCCACACCGACTAATGAGCACTAAATAATTTTAATTGGCCTCGAGGAGCAGAGGAGCATGCGAATCCACACAGGCCACACCGAGGCAATTATTATTCTGAGCGAAAAATGATCTGCTGAGCACCTTCTGGGGTCAGGCACTCAGTTAGGGGCTTTACAGATATGCAACCGCCTCCTTGCAGCAGGGAACTCTGTTACTCAAATCCAAGCACCTAGAACAATGACCATACTTAGTGCATATTTATTAGATGCATTAACTCATTCGTAATCATCACAGTAACCTCATATGAAACACTAGAATTCCCATTTAGCAGATGCAGAAAGGGAAGTTTGGCAAAGTGCCTGAGTTATCTCTTCCAGAACATTCTTCCCTTGTCTTTCAGGGCACTACATGCTCCTGGTTTCCGTCCTCCCCTCCCCTCGATGGTTCCTCCTTTTCTCCCTGATCTCTTCTTCATCTCAGAGTGCCCTCTTCTCTAAACTCACTCCCTTGGTGATCTCACTGAATCCCATGGCTTTAAATACTGACAACTCCCTCGTCTATATTTCCAGCCCAGACGTCTCTCCCACACTCCAGACGTGTCTATCCAACTGCTGCTCCGCGTCCATCATCTCTGTTCAGAAGGGGTGCTGGATATTTCCAACTCAGCATGTCAGAAATTAAACTCCTGATACTGTCTCTCTTGCTGCCCTCCCCAACTCAGTGATGGCATCTCCACCCTTCCCGCTGCTCAGGCCCAAACTGTGCCACCATCCCCGACTCTTGTCTTTCTCTTGAACCTTCCATCCTCTATCTTCAAAATATATCCAATTTCAGACCCCTGGTCTGTCCTCCAGTATTGGCACCCTGGCTTGTGCCTCCATTATCTCTTGCCTGAATTATTGTAGTGGGTAGCTGCTCCCTCACTTCTATCCTTGCTCCCCCAATCCTGTAGCTACATCATACCATTCATCTGCTCAAAACTCTACAATGCAAAAAGTCAAAATCTTCAACAGTCTGTAGGGCCCAGCATGACCTGCTGCTCTCCTTGTCCTGTCAGATTTTATCTTGAACTTGCCCCTGAGCCCCTCAGCCCTAGCCTCCCTGGGCCCTGCCTTTGTCTTGGCTGTTTCTCTGCCTGAAATACTCTTGCTCCAGAAATCCACAAGACTAACATGCCTTAAATCTTTGTGTAGATCACTTTCTCAATAATGTTCCTAAGACAGTGCAACTTAGTCAATCGGGATAAATACAGAAAGTGAAAGTGCATTAGGGACTTTCACAGCAAAGTGACATTGCCTGCCACACACACGGTCTCCTGAGCAGGGTGTAGGCCAGTCCGGGTATTGTTGCACTTGGGGGTGTCCCACGCGGTGTGAGCTTGCACACTAAGTCACCCACAGGTGGAACTGTGAACTGGTCCACAACAGATTGGAATTTTAAAAACTAGTTCCTTGCCGCGGTAAGTTTAAGAAGAATTCACTTCCAGAGAGAACTTGGGTGTTGAGGAGGTTGTTTAATGTCAAACTGGGATGTGGAGTTTGGGGAAGAATTCTCTCCATTCCCTTCAGCCGTCCTGACACATTCATCCTCTATGAGTTTGTTTCTCCTTTTTTCCTCTCATTTTTTCCAGGACTTTTATTTCTCTTTTCCCCCCTAGAAAGTTGTGTGTGATCCACTCCGTTAACTCGGAGAGGGAAGGGGGAGAGGTAGCGCCATGGAGACAAAGAACACAGCTGTGGATCTTGACAGCTGCTGCTTCTGTTACTGAAACTGGGAATTAACTGAATTGGAGAGATTGGATAGAATTAGCAAGCTGTTGGATGGGTCCTCTGGGAATTGGCTCCCACGGAGCTGGTAGGGATGGGGACTTGGGGAAAAGGGACGGGGTAAGGGAGCTCCCTGAAGACCCCGTGGTGAGCACCCACCCTGGTTCCGCTGCAGCTGCCATCAGCTGTCTCTTGAACTAAGGGGCTCGGTTTCCCCAGCTTCGCCCCTTCTCAGAGTCATTACCTACCTCCCCCGCCCCCGGAGCAGACACTTTCCTCCTTTCCTTTCTATCACCTGTGGTAAAGTAGTTATCTTGATCAGGGAAGCATGAAGGGCTCTGACATTTTAATTATCATCTGTCTCCTTGAACAACAAGAATAAGAGGAAAAACAAATCCCCTAAGAGTTACCTGCTGGAGGGTTTTGCCAGGTCTTATTTTACCCTACCTCTCGTCCTGTAGTGACGCAGGGCCTGTGCTGGCAGTTACAGAAGAGAGGGCCTGTGGCAATGCAAAGCCGTGGGTGGCCAGAGGAATGGAGTTAAGATGGGCATGAAGAGGAATCCGCCATCCTGGCTCTATTATTTAGCACCTCTATGGATCGTAGGCAAGTTACATAATTTTTCTTTGCTTCTACTTCTTAATCTGAAAATAGGGCTAATACCAATACCACTAGATTGATGTGAGGATGACATACTCAACATGCGTCTAGGCCAGGCGTCCTCAAACTACAGCTTGCGGGCCACATATGGGCCGCCTAGCACATTTATTTGGCCCTCCGGGTGTTTTTGCCACCGCTGCCTGTCCTGTTTAGCAGCCGACTCATCCCAGGCCCACAGTGCGCAGTCTCCAATGGTCTGAGGGACAGTGAACTGGCCACCTGTTTAAAAAGTTTGAGGACTCCCGGTCTAGGCCCTTAGCACAGACTCCAACACTTTGCAAGTGCTCAAACAGTGAGCCGTGGTAGCAGGTGCTTTCAGTGAGTTACGTTTATGTGAATTTTACCAAGTTCTGTTCCCCCTTTCCCACCTTTTACTCTCTGCTTCAGTGTAGTAGGCAAAATAATGCCCTCCCCATGATGTCCACATGATAACCCCTGAAACCTGTAGATCCGTTAAGTTATATGGCAATGGGGAATTAAGGTTGCAGATGAAATGAAGATTACTAATCAGCTGAGTTTATCAAGCATTATCCAGGAAGGCTCAAGGTAATCACAGGACCATGAAAAGCAGAAGAGGGAGACAGAAGAGAAGGTCAGAGGGATGCCACGTGCGGACTCAAGCCCTGGCTTTGAAGATGGAAGAAGGCGGCCCCAGGCAAGGAATGATGGACAGCCCCTAGAAGCTGGAAAAGGCCAAAAGGATTATTCCCTTGAGCCTCAAGAAAGAATGCAATTCTTCCCACACCTTGATTTTAGCCCTGTGAAAACCATTTCAGACTTCTGACCTGCAGAACTGTAAGAGAATAGATTTGTGTTGTTTTAAGCCAGTAAGTTTGTGGTCATTTGTTAGAGCAGCAGTAGGAAGCTGAAATATATCTCACCCTGTCTGGTGTTTATAGAGCTGCAAGAAGGCAAGGTTCTTATTTAACAGTAATTTAGCGTTCAGCACCTGCTCTCTGCGCTCCTGTTATGTATGTTGCATTGTTCTGGGGTTTGAAGGAGGATGGAAGGAATGCAAGACTATCTGTGAGGACTTACTATCTAATTGGGGAAAATAGACATGTACATGTGAAATTTACGCTACCAAGTGGTTTAGGACAGGGGCATTCACAATGGGGATGAGAGTTTGAAGGGTCAGCTGGGATCTGGATGTTCACGGGCTTGACATTCATATAGAAGAATTATGTATGTTTCATGATGTGTGTGTGAAAGAATGCAGCTGATTTGACTTCTGCCTTCATGATTGGTAAAGGCAGACAGTGGTGCAGGAGTGAGGATGTTGCCCTAACTCCATTGCTTCTTAGCTGAAAACCCTGGGATGTATCACTTTATCTTCATCTAGAAAATGTTGGAAAGATCCAGAGGATTTTTATAAGGTTCAAGTGAGACGTGACCTATGAAAGTGCTTTGTAAACTATTACGAATGCATAAAAATAAGCTTTTCTCTTCTAATCTCTGTTGTAAAAGTTGGTAGTGTATATCCAACTTTCGTCCTGAGAAGTTAAGCATAAAAGCTAACGCAAGCAACCTCTGGCTTACTCCAGAGACTGACAGATAAAGACCAGGGGTGCTTTGGGGACATTGTTAATTACAAGCAAATAACTCTTCTTATATAGACAGGCATCTCTGTAAACACCAGAACACGGCGGCTTCTAGAAAAGCAATTCTAGGAAGTAGAAACCATTTGCTCAGGATCACAGGATAAGCAGTGCATAGCACGTGGCTGGCTAGGGCAGGACTTTCATGATTCTGTGCAGATAGAAGGGACTGATGTCACAAACATCGCAATGTCAGGGTAGGAGTCACTGTGCAGAGAAGCTCTCTGGGGGTGCAAGGATGTACAGAGGATTAGAGCCTTAGAGTTAGACTTGACAAGGAAGTGCAGATAAGTCCCCAGGGACTGGACCTCCAAGCCAGTGTCTGGTGTGATGGCCATTTCTAGTTTTTCCCTGGCCTGAGACCATACAGCCCCATGGGCCAGCAGCCACTCGCAGACCTTCCCAGGGGTCCCAGCCCACCCCACCAGGTCACCCTGGGCAGCACATGACTTGAGGCCACCTGAAGGCAGAGCCTCTCACAGGGTGATTCTGAACCAGTCTCATCACCTGCTAGAAATGCAAACTCTTGGCTCCCACTTCCTGTCGGAAACTCTGGGGGTGGGGTCCAGCACTCTGTTTCAACAAGCCCTCTAGGGGATTCTGGTGCCGGCCACCATTTTTGGACCACTGCTGTCCAGTTACAGCGTTACTTCTTTCTTGAGGGTTTCCTGGCATTTCTCCTTCCCACCTTAGAACATATGACTCTTTCTTCTGGACGTCCAGTAAGGGGAACAAACAGTCCTGGTTTTATCACCAAGGGTCCTGCAATCCCAGAAACTCCTTGGTCTGCAGCAAATCGGGATGGTTGGACACCCTAAGTAGGATTTCATTACAGCTGGGCGACTCTACCTCTCTAGTTTCTTCCCTGCCCGCCTCTGTCCACTCTCAGCACCACAGCCCCAGGTCACACCCTTCCTGAGCCTAGTGTGGCCTAGTGTGAAATGTCTCCTACCCAGTGGAAGACAAAGAATATGGGTTTAGCACCAGGCTGAGCTGATTCAGTGCTGCCTCCATTCTGTCCGCCCATCCATTCGTTCGTTCATCTGTTTGTTCCTTGTTGTCTACACCATACAACAAACGCTCAATGGCAGCACAGGAAGGGAACAGAGACAAAGAGCTCAGCAATTTACGTGATCAATTGTGGCTGTGTGTCCCCCTCTGTAATTACAGTGGGAATCCTAGCAACCTCCTTGCAGAGCTGTGCGAATCAAATGAAATCATAGATAAAAAGCCTACACCACAGGCCCGGCACACTCAGCAAATGCTTGTTCCTTTTCACATTATGTCTCTCTTCTCTGATCTTTCCTGCTGCTTAGTCTAGAGTCACCCTGCACTGAGCAAGTCACTCTGTAGCTCAGAGACCTCCAAAGGGCTCTCATTACTCATTTAATAAGGCCGCTCCTCAGCCCAACATCCATGGTCCTTCTCTGTGCTTCGAACACACCCTACAAACCCACTGATGCCTAAATGCTCTTCCGGTTTCTGCTTCCTCCTCCCGGAATGCACTGCAGGCCTCATCTTTCCCGTGAAAACCTTCACAAGCTATTTCTCATATTAATTGCTCCAAGAAGTTCTTCTTAATCTCCTTAATTGAACTTGGATATTTGAATGTTGTCATATTTCATCTCTTATCTTTTCATGTCTTTGGGGAATATATTTACCCTGGTATCCCTGTAGGACCTGGCAGAGTAGGGGACATACACAAACCTGTAGGTGGCAAATTCATTAAGAGATTATGGTACCGTGACATGGAATGCACGATGATGGAGCAGCATACTGGGCGCTGGGGGTGTGAGGACACCAGACCCATCTTCAGAGGAGCAGGGAAGGCTTCTAGGAGACAAGGACACCTAAGCCTGGGTGCAGTTTTGCCAGCTGAAGGGTATTGGGGTCAATTCTAGTTTCTATCATCATGTAGTTTGGTCAAGATATTTCACCTGTTCATACCCAAGCTAGTGGTTTGGGCATGCATTCCCTAAGACAGGGGTCCTCAAACTTTTTAAGCAGTGGGCCAGTTCACTGTCCCTCAGACCGTTGGAGAGTGCGCACTGTGGGCCCAGGAAGAGTTGGCTGCTAAGGCAATGCCTACAGGTGGCAGGAGGAAAACGCAAGTGAGACAGGCAAGATGTGAGGGACATCACAGACCAAAGATCTTGCACTGCTCGCCCCTTAAGCGGACAGGGGGCTCCTCTCTGGCCCAGCCTAGCGTTTCCTAGGTAGGAATGCATGCCCTGTGTTTTCAGGTTGTCTGATTCTGTGAAAGGCGCCGGATCTTCTGATGTGTAGGTAAGATCTACTAATATTTAAATTCTGCCCCCTTATTCATGTTTTTGAAAAATTGCAGACCCCAAAGATGTGCTTAATTCATCCCACAGGTTTGTGAGCTCTCTTTTCACTTCCCATTGGTCTTTCAGGACACGGCTTAATGGTGTCCACTGAGGGTCCTTTGCCACCAGCACTCGTGTCCTCATTATTCCAGCACCTGCTCCACTGAGGCTCTTTCTGGGACTTGATGTGGTTCTTCACTGAGCCTCAAGAGGGATTTACTCTGACACCACAAGGATTGGAAAATTACAAGTGATTTCAGAGCCAAGAGACTGTGAGTTGTCTAATTCTCCTTGCCACTTGTGATAATGATATATTTATTTCTCGATTGTGGCAAATTATATAATGATTTTTTTTTCTAACCCGGATAGATGTATAAGTAATAGGTACACTTAATTTTGACAACATAAATTTTAAGAAGAAATTAAGTTAGGAGAATGCTGGGTAAGCAATAGTATATTAATAGGTGGTACTATTACTAAACTTAAAGGTAGAGCTATTGCTAAGATAAAATTACTCAAACTTCTGCCGTTAATTGTGCTTTGTCTTTAACATTTTGGAACAATTGAAATTTGCTCTGAAATGTCCCCTGCCTTGGCCAGATCTGTATGCACACATACAGACACACAGAGTCCCAAACTTGCATTTATGTATGAAGAGATGGTGGGGTCTATGTGCCTGAGATGATTTTTTTGCTCTCTGTGACTTTGTTCAGCTTTCCCTGAGATCAAAGAAAACACTCAATACCTTATGTATCTTAAGTAAATGATTAAAAAGGACTTCATAATAGAAATAGCACAATTTTCACATTGATGACTGTGAATATAGATTAATATAATCTTATCTCAATCTAAAAAGGAATGTGAAAAAAGAATTTTTAAATGTTACATAAAGATGTTTCTCCCTAGGAAATTTTAGATTACATTTATGGAAATATCAGTCAGAAATCATGTAAGGCTTATGAGAATAAAAGAGTTGCTCTAAATATCTGGTCTATTTATTTTTTTCAGCTAAATTGCTTCTCTATAGAGAATGCTACTGCAAAAAGGTGAAAATAGGCCAAGAAGCACTATGGAAATTAACAAAAGCCCAGAGTGGACTTCTTAATAGAAGGTATCCGCTACGTTTCCAAAACGTTCACGAGTGAATGAACCCAGTGTTCTCTTAATACAAAATGCTCTCATTCAGTATTTAACTTCATGAGGATTTCTACACAGCACATATATTCTGATTATTTTAGTGAAATTGTCTATTCGCATAATGGTTTCAAACGAGTTAAATCCTGTGTAGGAAAACAATGTAGTTTAGTTTGAAGGACAGGGAAAACCCGCAGTTCTAAGCCACATTTACTTTCCTCTAGTTCTGAAAGATTTTTCAGCTTTTTAAAAGATGACAATTAGCATAAAGTGTTTCCTGGGCATATCTCATAAGACTGCAAACTAAAGAAAATTGAAATAATGGCCCCTGCATTTGGCTTCCTTCCTCCATAACTAAAAATTCTTCCATATGTTTGCTGTCTTACGCCTCCACCCCCACCACTCAATACCTTTTTGATTTCTGGAATGACTGATCCTGTCTTCCTGTGTCTGTGTTCGGGCTGTTATTGTTTGAGAACAGTAGGAGGTCCCCGGGAATCAGTCCATGGCAGAAGCAGAATAACCCTCCTTGTTGGGGTATTGTGTCCTTAAGTCGATGACTAGATCACTCAGGATTTGGGGGCCTCAAACCATTAACATGCGTACAGGGTGCATTTTGTCATTGCAGCCTGAGGTCCTTAACCCTCCTCAGATTTCCAAAGAGTCAAGGGAAAGACCAGTCCTTGGGCTGTGGGCAGCAACAAATGTGGCTCTGTGCAGGGGCGAGGAGATAGCACCTGACCCCTTCAGGGCCAGACCTCTTCTGCAGAGTTGCTAATTACTGTTGACAATAATGCAGTGACTGCTTCTTCTCTGGGCTTAGAAAAATGGATGTGCCATCCGGGTAGCAGCTCAGACTAAGTCAGGGACAGTGAGTTGATCATGCCTGAGCACCTGGCTCAAATTAGAGCTTGTTAAAGGGCATCTGAGAACCATGCTGCATGGACTTCCATACTAGAGATGAATTCATGCTGAGAGCCATTTGAGCTCGTTGGTTCACTCAGAATCAGGATAGGCATTAGAATTCAAAACCTTATCAACTCACTGTGTAAGCTCCTTTGTGAGGGCAGAGACCACCTCTACAATCTTCACATCTTCAATATACTTTAGACTTGAGTTTAATTCATACCTCCAAAAGCAAACTATTTAAATGCTATACTCCAGGATTTTCTGTACCTATTGTCTACTAATTTTTCTAGTTAGTTGATTTTCTTCTCTCCACGGTATTTATCTGTGTGCTTAGATTTTGTGTTCCCATTTCCTCTCTTTAAAACTGTTCTCAAGAGTGATCTAGAATCAGTCATTTCTACTTTAGTGAGAATTAGAGCATGCATATCACTTCTCCCAGATGTATCTAGTTATCTGTAATAACAAGTTAAGTATGCCAAGGCAAATTTTAATGATAAGAAGTTCTAACATTCAAACAGGGCTGGATTGAACTTAGATCTTTCATAAACATCTTAGTTCTTTCCCATCCATTCTTAGTTGGGGGCCTAACATTTTCTTTCCTTGGTGGAATAGCCATTAGCATGATGGCTCCCCTGCTGTATCTAGCTAACCATTTAGAAGTTCTCTGATATTTCCTACCTCCCTCCCTAGGAATCCTTTCCCCTGCGGTATACAAGTTAGGGAACTTATGCTCTTCAAAAGCATACAATAAAACTTAATGCTAAAGAGGCCTGAAGGTCAAGGAGCTAAGATAAGATTCACAAAACTTGTCTTCTGCCTTTACAAAATGTGGGTTGCCATGGTGATGGAAGGATGGGAGTTAGGAAAAGATGAGGGTATGGCATAAAACTTTTGTGCATGTTTTCTCCTCTGAGTCCAGCCTGGACCAAGATATTGCCTGATTCTCATTGTGTGATGAAAGATGCTCAATAAACACACCCGGATTCTTTGTCTTATTATCTCTTGACTTTTCTGTGCTATCCTGAGACCTTAATAGGGCCAGTGCTGCTGGAGGGTTTATAGGCTTACACTTCTACAGTGTGCACTTTAAGTCTTATTTCTAATGGTGAAGTGGAAGACTGTTGGGATTTGAAGCCTCATCAAGTGCGTGGCTGATTTTGGTAAGGGTCAAGGAAGAGAGAGTATGCTTGTGGTTGTCCTGTACAAGTGGGTAAGGGAGACCTTATTGTTCCATCCTCAGGATCCACTGCAGCAAAGGAGGAGGGCATGAGGAGTCTTTCCTCATGTTTTCCCAATGAGTGCACAGATAAACCCTATTGAAATAGTTCTCATTGACTAAGCACTCTTAGCAGGGCCCCGTGTCTCTTGTACTGAGACAGATGGCTGGAGCCCTCATCACCAGCTCTTTGTTTGTTTATAGATATTCCAGATTCACAAAAGAAATTCTAAGCAAGCACACGTTTCAATGCTAGAAAAATCTGGCTCCTGACTCCCCTGTAGAGCCCTTGGCTTTGGAGAGCTGGGCTGGATCTCAAGTGACTTTTATCCCTCAGGCCCAAGGTCTGTGGCTTAAGTCTGTCACTTAGAACCTCATACCAATATTGGCCCTGCAGATGGTACCAGCCAGAAGGCAAGAGATGGCAGAAAATGGCAGATACAAGAACAAGAGAGAGGAAAATTCTTCTTAAAGTCTAGATCATGTGGGCTCTGGCACCCACTCCATGCACCCTGGTACCTGAACCCCACCTTGGACCCCCTGGGCTCTCTATGGGGGGAAATGGGGTAGAAGCAGTTTTCCTCACCAGTTGGAAGAGGACTGGTTCATACGCCAACTGTGTAACAGGGGACAGGGGACTCAGGGAAAGAGACAGAGGTGCCTACAGGAAAATTGAAAGAGAGTATTTGTGTAGACCAGGGGTCCTCAAACTTTTTAAACAGGGGGCCAGTTCACTGTCCCTCAGACCGTTGGAGGGCTGGACTATAGTTTAAAAAAAACTATGGGCCGGGCGCGGTGGCTCACACCTGTAATCCTAGCTCTCTGGGAGGCCGAGGCGGGCAGATTGCTCAAGGTCAGGAGTTCAAAACCAGCCTGAGCAAGAGCGAGACCCCATCTCTACTATAAATAGAAAGAAATTAATTGGCCAACTAATATATATAGAAAAAAAGATTAGCCGGGCATGGTGGCGCATGCCTGTAGTCCCAGCTACTTGGGAGGCTGAGGCAGCAGGATCGCTTGAGCCCAGGAGTTTGAGGTTGCTGTGAGCTAGGCTGACGCCACGGCACTCACTCTAGCCTAGGCAACAAAGCGAGACTCTGTCTCAAAAAAAATAAAAAAAAGAAAGAAAAAACTATGAACAAATTCCTATGCACACTGCACATATCTTATTTTGAAGTAAAAAAACAAAACGGGCAAAAACACCCACATGTGGCCCACGGGCCGTAGTTTGAGGATACCTGGTGTAGACAGATGAGCTTTCATTATCTTTGGTTGACTGTTCCAATGTTACTTGGAGCCTAGTGGCCTAGTGGTACCTGTGATTTTGGTCAACATCACAACCTGTCCTTATCCTCCTCAAAGCTCCTTCTGGATTCACGGACAGTTTCACAGCCCCTGATGCCTCTGTGGTCCAGGGAGGTAAAGTCAGCTTGTGAAGAGGCCCGCGGCAGGCACAGTGGGAACAGCTAGCAGTCAGATCCCACTGACGGTTGTTGTGAGAAAATGCATTGCCAGCGATTCCAAATGTTTAAATGAAGCTAGGAACTCATATTTTTATGTGAATCACTTGTTCTTAGATTGCTGGCTCAGTGACAACAAAACACAACCAAACAAAACAAAAACCCCACTTTGTACCAGATATAGCCCGTGGATGGCCAGCTACCAATTTTTGCCTTAAGGCTTAGACATTAAAACAACATTTTCCGAAGTTGATCTTAATGAGCGTTACATGGAAACGTATGTTTAGGAAATTCAAGACAGAGTGAGTAATAATACACAGCGAAGGCAATGCAGTAGCTTATACTTTAGCAAACTCGAATAGAAGTAAAGAAGAGGATAGTCTCAAAAAAAGGATATCTAGAATTCAACTGCTTCTGTCCACCCTCACTGCTAAGGCCCTGTGATCTGAGCTGCCATCTTCTCTTGCCCGCATTACTGCAATAAATAACCCCCTAAGTCATCTTCTTGCATCTGTGATTGTCTCTCACAGTTTATTCTCAACTCTGGAGCCACAGTGTCTCTTTGCAACATGTCAGAGCATGTCTCTGCCCTGTTCAAAATCCTGCAGTGGCTCCCGTTGCACTCAGAGTTGGAGCTCAGGCCCTCAAATGGCCCATGAGGCCTTGCGTGCTCTGGCCTCCATTCCTCTTTGACCCTGTTTCCTATTCCTCCCTCCCTGGCTCACTCTGTTCACGCACCTCCCACCCTCGGGCTTTCGCACTGGCTGTTCCCACTGCCTGGACTGCTCTTCCCCCGATAGCAATGTGCCTGACTGCCTATAATGAAGAACTACCCTGACCATTCTGCTGCTTAAAGTCACCCATGGCTACGCCTGCACTAACCTATCCCCTTTTCCCCCGCTTACTTTTTCTTGTCATCGATGTATATATCCCTTTCAATATGCCACGTGTTCATTACAGCTGTCATTTATTGATTTTTCTCCCCCACTGGAATGTGAGCTCTGCAAAGGTGTGAATATCTTTTTGTTTTGTTCGCTGATGTATCTTCAGGGCACAGGCTAGTGCTTGCACGAAGTACAGTGGGAGCACCGCACATATCTCTGCGGTGAACAAATGAATGAATGAATGACATTATGCATGGAGCCCCATCTCCGCAGAAACCCCAGGCCCTAACATGGGGCTAACGCTGTGAAGAGAAAGGCCTGCTTGTGTCTGCATTGCATCTGGAGGTGGAGTGGCTAGTTACTGCCTTGGGGACTGCACACTGTGTGCCACAGAAAACAGTGGCTCCTTCAGTTCTGCCTCTGTGCAGGTGCCACAGGAGCGCGCCAGCCTGGCAGGGGTCGGTCTGAAACGGCACCTAAGGAACAGAGCCCCCTGTTCCACTGCCTCTCTGAAATCTGGTCTCCAGTGACATCCCTGTGGCAAAAACTCAGTGCCCACATCCCTGACAAATGCTCCATTAACACCTGGAGGTAGCAAAACCATCCCTCCCAGGAGCTCAGAGTGAGCCTGGCAGGGAGACAGGCAATGTGTCCCCGCGTGATGGCAACTGGCCTCACCTCAACATGTGTTCCTTCGTCTTTCCTGTTACCACGCGCGTGCCAATTAATTAGTAACTCCATGGACGCAGACCTCCTGCCCCACCAAACACCATCCTTACTCTCTCCGCGGTGATCTGCCTTCAGATCTACTCTTGGCAGAGGGAGCACTCCCACGGTGTGATCCCAGGTAAGCTTTACCGAGGGAGGCGATGTATCAGTGCAATCTTAATTCAACCTCAGCCCACTGCACACTCTTTCAATGAAACTGCACCTACTGCAAGACAATATGGGCAAAACTTTGAGCTTGAGATCGTGAATTGCTTATCATAGCAAAGAGGGCGTGATCCTGACTAAAACTCCCCACCCGTCATCTGCCCAACCAAGTCCCACCCAGAGAAAGCCTGGGATTAATGGAGGGAATTTAGGAACCTAGGAAGGGCCTGACAGTCAGCCAGAGGCTAAAAATCTAGGGAATAGGGTTTGCAGGGGAGCTGTTCTGTGAGGACCATGGACCTTCTTTAGGTACCTTGCCAGATGAAGCCTGAGAAGACAGCTTTTAGCCTCTGGAGCTCCAAAAGTTAGGAAAGAAACCAACTAAACTATTCGAGTGGCCTACTTGAAAAAGAGTCAAGTGCTTGAAGGTTGGCCTGAGCTGGGCCTTCTGTTGGGCTGGTCTACACTCTCCCCAGCTTTGATCACATTTAATCCTCCCTTCAGGCCTTGGCTCCCCTTATACTTCTACCTCCCAACAAGATTCCATCCATCTTTTGGTGTTTTGTTTGTTTGTTTGTGTTTTTTTTTTTGAGACAGAGTCTCACTTTGTTGCCCAGGCTAGAGTGATACCATGGCATCAGCCTAGCTCACAGCAACCTCAAATTCCTGGGCTCAAGCAATCCTGCTGCCTCAGCCTCCCAAGTAGCTGGGACTACAGGCATGTGCCACTATTCCCAGCTAATTTTTTCTATATATATATTAGTTGGCCAATTAATTTATTTCTATTTATAGTAGAGATGGGGTCTCGCTCTTGCTTGGGCTGCTTTTGAACTCCTGACCTCAAGCAATCTACCTGCCTTGGCCTCCCAGAGTACTAGGATTACAGGCGTGAGCCATTGTGCCCAGCCAAGATTCCACCCATCTTAAAGGCCAACTCTATCCCTCCCTCTTTTGTGACCCTTCCTGACTACCCTCGTCCAATAAATCCAACATCTGGGGATTGCCTGGTGTCCCCAGCCTTACCACACAGCTTAGCCTCCCATTGCTTTCCGTTATTTCATACATATCAATGCTTTTATCCTACTACCTTATCAAATCATAGTCTCCAAATAACAATGCTGTTACAATAATGTTATAATAGTGAAGTCCTCAGGGGAGATGGCGTGAATTCCAGATTAACCAGGATAGTGTGATATTGAGGAATTAGGAATTGGTTCCCACATGGGGAACAGTGACATCCACACTGGGGGGTGTGTGCTCCAAGGGGCTCACAAGATGATCCACTCAATCAAGAGAAGACAGTGTTAGAATTTCTGCTCACATTTACTTTTAAATTTCATCCTTTCAAGATTTCTACTGAGAGTGTGTGATTTGTCACACATGCATTATATTAGTACAGTATTATACATGTATATCTTTTGTCAATAAATTAATATGTGTATACATTCATGTGGCACATAGCAATGATTTGGTCAACAATGGACCACATATATGAGAGTAGCCCCATAATGTTAAAACGGAGCTGAAAAATTTCTATCACTTAGTGATGTCATAGCCATTGTAGTATCATAGTGCAATTTAAAAAATAAATTTAGTGTAGCCTAAGTGCTCACTGCTTATACAATCTACAGTAGTGTACAGTAATGTCCTAGGCCTTCACATTCACTCTCCACTCACTCACTAACTCATTCAGAGCAACTTCCAGTCCTATAAGTTCTGTTTATGGTAAGTGCCCTATATGGATGCACCATATTTTACCTTTTATACAATATTTTTACTGTACCTTTTCTATGATTAGATATATTTAGATATATAAATACTTACCGTTGCATTATAGTTGCCTACAGCATTTAGTACAGTTACATGCTGTACAGGTGTGAAGCCTAGGAGCAACAGGCTGTACCATATAACCTAGGTGTGTAGTAAGCTACTCATACAAGGACGAAATCATCTAAAATTTCTTAGAAATGTCTCAAGTGGCACACGACTATTAGAGAGGCTAAGTCAAAATTATTTTAGAGATGGGGTTTGCAATTAAAAAGACTTTGAGATTATTGGAATAGAAATCCAAACAGGAAGTAAACATCTTGATCTGGCTATATATTCTTGAATAAAATAAAAAGTGATAATCTGATTTTTAGTAATCTGATATATTTATCATAAAGAATGTAACCCCCAAACCAATGGCATTTCTTGCTATGATAAATTCTATGACTTTTGAAGAATTATCCCTTTAAAAAGTGTTTGGTTCAGAGATTCCAAAATAAAGATGAGCAATTTGTTGATATTTATTAATTGTGGGCCCAGGGACAGTGAGTTTAAACTCTGGGTAAAGATAATCAATGAGTTGAGTCTGGATAGAGCCTTCTAGGTCCTTAATTGCTAACTGCAGCCTTCTGGCTATGAAGGAGGGGCTGAAGGAGAACTGAGAGCCTGCCATGAGATAGTCCCAAGAGATTGACCCAAGATATTGTGCCAATTTTATCTAATCTGATTTCACAACAAAGAGTTAACCAGCAAGCCTGGGTCTCTCGGACCCTTTATATTCCAAAGAAAGGACTGGCTCTTGGCTGGCTCTTAAGAGATAACTTCTTAGTTCTTGAAATATCCTGCCTGCTAAGAGTGTTTTGTATACCTGGGGCATGGGCCAGGCTGTATCCATTTGACCTTGGAAGGGACTGGAGACTGAATAGCTACAGTTAGCCGTGTGGCTACTCCATGCCTATGTGACCAATGCCCAGTAAGGTCCCTGGGCACCAAAACTCCCCTGGTTGGAGCTTCCCTGGTTGGCTATACTCTCTCTGTACATATAGTCACACGTTGTTGCTGGGAAAATTAAGCATTATCCATAAACTCCAGTGAGAGAAGGACAAGTGGCAGCTCATGCCTAATCTTCCCTGGACTCTGCCCTGTGCCCCTTTGCTCTTTGCTGGTTTTTATGTGTGTCTATTCATGATAATCAACCATAACCACAAGTAAAACAGCTTTTCTGAGTACTGCACGTCCTTTTAGTGAATCACTGAACCTGAGGGCTGTCTTGGGGAACTCCAGCACAGCGATGAGTATATCTGTGATATAGCTCATTATCTACCATATGAACCTCTTGCACGGAGCAAGAAAACCTCAGAGAGGTGAAGCGACCACAGCCAAGGTTCCAAAGTGGGACTCTTTGTTACTAAAACTTGCACCTGGATTTCCTGAGATAAAATACTGGCTCTGCCACTTACTAGCTACATGACCTTGTCCAAATTATTTAACATTCCTGTGTCTACAGTTGCTTCCTCTGCAAAGCAGAGTGGATAAAATAGTTGCTACCTCTGTGAAGCAGAGATGATAAAAACAGCCTCAAAGGGCTATTGCTGCTATGAGGACTTAATGAGATAGTGCATGTAAAGACACTTAGCAGAGTGCCTGGCACACAGCAAACACTTAGCAATTATTAGTTTACATAATACAAAGATGAAAGCAGTCCTTAACACTAGATTTATCCTAAACTTGAAGAAACAGGACACAAATGTATAGCTGTGTGCATGTGTTTGTGCATGCACACACACATACATGCATACACACTTATACATGCATGCGCACACATACATGCATACACACACGCACACATACATATTTATACATGTGTGCACACGCATACATACATACATACTTATACATGCATACACGCACATACGCACACACATATCCATATCAGCTACTCCCAAGTCTCATCCGTGCTACTCCTCCCCACACAGACATTTACTTCACGTGTTGTTGGTCGGACCGACTGTATCAAACTGAAGAGAAAGACCAGGACTCTGCTTTTCCCCCCTCCTGGTGGATGCAGCTTCCGTTGCCAATGGCAGCCATCTTTGCCTTAGGCTGAAACTGACGCTGATGACAGAGTGGAGAGAAAGAAAGTTCTTGATGCCATTCTTGAGCTGCTGAAGTCTTGGAGTCTGTGTTTCTTTTCCATTTCCAGTTACAAAAGATAACGCATTTCAGTATCGCTTAAGTCACTTTGAGTTAGGGTATTTCTTGTAACTTGCCACCAAATGAATCTTAACGGATACAACTGCCCCCCTTGGTTGATTTTCAGCTTTGCCTCTCTGTCTTAGAAAGTATAAAGACAATGAAACTTTTCTTCCCTTCTTTCAGTTAGGGCTCTTCAGTTGTAGGAAAGGGAAAACCAACTCAAACTGGCTTGACCACAAAAGGGGTTATATTTGTTCACATAACCAAACTCCTGACCTTGAGGTGAGCTTCAGGTGTGGTGTGACAGGGGCTCTGGCTCCGTTTCTGTTTTTACAGCTCATTCTCTCTCTCTGTCCCCTTCATCCTTAGGCTCTCCTTATAAGGCAATGAAGAGACAGATTCTGTCCATCACTCTGTCAGAAACTACTTCCCACCCCCTGGCACCTCCGTGCTAGGTGTGGGCCTTCTTTTGTTTAATGTGCATCTTAGTCTGTTTGAGCTATTATAACAAAATACCATAGACTGGGTGGCGTATAACAACAGAAATTACAGTTCTGGAGGCTGGGAAGTTCAAAGTCAAGGTGCCAGCAGATTCGGTATCTAGTAAAGGTCTGCTTCCTGGTTCACAGATGGTATTTCCTGCTGTGTCTTCAGATGACAGATGGGACAAGTGACCTTTCTAGTGCCTCTTTTATAGAGGTACCAATCCTATTCATGAAGACTCCATTCTTATGACATAATCATCTTCCAAAGACCCCACCTCCTAATACCATCACCTTTGGGGTTAGGATTTCAACATATGAATTATGGGTAGGAGACAAATATTCAAGTCACAGTATTCTGTCCTTGGTCCCCCCAAATTTATGTCCTTCCTACATGCAAAATACATTAATTCCATCCCAGTAGCCCCAAGAATCTTAAATCATTCCAGCATCAACACAAAAGTCTAAAATGCAGTGGCTCATGACTGTAATCCCAGCACTTTGAGAGGCCAAGGCAAAACGATCGCTTGAGGCCAGGAGTTTGAGACCAGCCTGTGCAACATAGTGAGACCCTGTTTCCACGAAAACAATTTTTAAAAATTATCCAAGCATGGTAGCATACACTTGTAGTGCCAGCTATTCAGGAGGCCGAGGTGGGAGGATCCCCTGAGCCCAGGAGTTTGAGGCTACAGTGAACTATGATTGCACCACTACAATTGAGCCTGGATGACAGAGTAAGACCCCGTTTCTTAAAAAATAAAATAAAATAAATATTATCTAAATCAGATAAGGGTGAAACTCAAGGTGTGATTCATTCTGAGGCAAATTTCTCTCCAGCTGTGACCCTGTGAAATCAATGTGTTATGTGTTTCCAAAATACAGTGGCGGCACAGGCATAGAATTGACATCCCCATTACAAAAGGGAGAACTAGGAAGGAAGGAGGGAGTGACAGTTCCTGAGCAAGTCTGAACCCCAACAGGGCAAATTCTATTAGACGTTAAGGTTCAAGAATAATCCTCTTTGACTCAATGCTGTGTCCTGCAGGCCCACTGTGGCAGAGGTCCCACCTTCTGAATCCACTGGGATGGTGGTTCTGTCCTTGCAGCTTTGCTGGGCAGGAGATGGGCCCTCTCGGCTCCAGGTGGCCCTACCTCATTGCTTTGGGTGGCCTCACATACATGACCATGCAGGCTGCTGACCAGGCTGCACAGGGGCCATGGGAGCTGCCCATGGCATAGCCGGGGAGCATGGTGCTGGAGTGTGGAGGGCAGAGCCTATCATGTGAGGCAGTGTGGACCACACTCGCAGAGCTCCTGCAGGGGCAGCTGGCCCCTCTCAAACAGTAGCCCCTGGCTTTCTTTGAGGTGCTTGACTAATCTCCTTATTAGTGTTTTTTTGTTGTTGGTCTGTTTTTTTGTTTTGTTTTGTTTTTTGTACCAGACCCTTAGTATACTTTGCTGAACAGGCTTTCTCATTCTTTTCAAAATGGATAAGCTGAGAATATTCCAAAATTTTTGAAGTCTGCTTCCCTTTTGATTAACAACTCTATCTTGAAGTCATTCTCTTTTCTCTTCTTTTACTATAAGCATTAAAGAGAAGCCAAGCTGCACCTTTAACACTCTGCTTAGAAATTTCCTCATGCAACTATCCATTTCATTGTTCACAGGTTTTAGCTTCCACAAAACACTAGAGCATGAACAACATTCAGCCAAGTACTTTGCTACTTTATAACAAGGATCACCTTTTCTCCAATTTCCAATAATGTGTTCCATATTTCTGTGAGACCTCATCAGAATGGCCTTTACCATCCTTATTCCTACTAACATTCTGTTCAGGATTCCTTAGGCATCCTCTAAGAAGATTGAGGCTTTCTTTCCAGCTCTCCTTTTTTCTTTCGGGGCCCTCAACATAATTACCCATGTATGATTCATTCATGGCAATGAGATTTTTTTCTAGTGTGGGCCTGAAAACTCCTCCAGCCTCTACCCATTACCCAGTTCTGAAGCTGCTTCCACATTTCAGGCATTTCTTACAGTAGCACTGCCCACTCTCCTCCCCTCCTTCTCAGTATCAGTTTCTGTCTTAGTCAGTTTGGGCTGCTGTAACAAAGTACCATAGACTTGGTGGCATATAAACAACAAAAATTTATTTCTCACAGTTCTCGAGGCTGGAAGCCAGAGATCAGGTTGCCAGTGTGGTTGGGTTCTGATGAGGGCTTGCTTCTAGATTATAAACTGCTTTCTTCTGATTATATCCTACACAGCAGAAAGAAGTCAAGAGAGATCTCTGAGGGCCCTTTTATAAGGGCTCTAATCCCAATCTTGATTAGATAAGGGCTCCACTCTTGTGACCTAATTATCTCCCAAAGCTTTGCTTCATTATACTATCACTTTGGGGGGTGGAATTTCAAAATATAAATTTGGAGAGGGGGCAAGCACAAACATTCAGTCCATTGTAGATGGTTGGGGGAAAATAACCACAATATCTACCACACACATTCAAATAACATATTAATAAGCACTGTGGTGGCCATGGAAATGCACTGCCCATATTTCTTCAAAAGAATTTTCTATTATGCATGTATTCAGCTGATAGCCTCCAGCAATGACCATGATGTTTATGTCAAGGTAGGGGTACTAGATCTAGGCCATTCCTGCTCACTGCAGGACTCTTCTACTTTCAGTCTTGCTCTTGGGCTTCCCATCAGCTTGGCTTAGACTTTCCTAGAAAAGCACCGTACTCCAAAGCTCCTCCTAACCAATACTTCTTGCTCATTCTTTTCACAGGGATTGAGTTTGCATACTGGTCTGATGCTCCTCAGGACCTTTGCACACCTACTCCTGCTCCTTCTCCTTTTTTTTCTTCATAGGCATTTTCCCCCACAAATCTCTATAACAACTAATTCTGTCATTGTGTCTGCTCTTTATAGGCCCAAAATGACACAAGCATCTACTGCACCCTTCAGTGCTACACATGTTTGAGTTCAGAGGAAAGTGAGCACCTCCTTAAATTTTGCACCCTGGGGGTCTGACTTGTCTCCCTGTTACATAGTAAATATTTTAGGCTGCTACATAGTAAATATTTTAGGTTTTGTGTCCTATATAGTCTGTGTCACAGCTAAACTACTCAAAACTGTCATTGTAAAACAAAAGCAACCATAGACAATACATAAGTAAGTGGATATGACTGTGTTCTAATAAAACTTTATTTACAAAAATAGGCAGCATCCCATTAGGGCCTGTGGGTTATTGCTGGTTGATCCCTTATAGAAAGGATTGGTAGGAGGTAAAATGAAAGTAGAGTCAATTAAAATAGTTCAGATGAGAAATGATGATGAATTGATTATGGTAGAGAAAATGAATGAAAAGCTTTAACTTTCTTCATATTATCAAATTAATACATATTATAATAATTGTTATGAAGTGAAATTGTAGAAAAATGCAGAGAAGAAAAAAATTAGCCATAACTGCTCAACCTAGAGGAAACCAAGGCCTTGTGTATTCCTTTCAGTAATTTTCTATGTATACATTGCCAAATTCTCTATAGTTTTGTGTTATTTTTCTCAATATTAGTATATCATTAGGATGTCCCCATATCACTAAAAATTCTTTAAAGAATTATGTTTGCATGGAGATTCCTCAAGGAGCTAAAAGTAGAACTACCATTAGATTCAGCAATCCCACTACTGAGGGTTTCCTAAAGGAAAAGAAATCATTTTATCAAAAAAGACATCTGCACTGGAACATTTATTGCAACACAATTCACAACTGCAAAGATATGGAATCAAACTAAGTGCCCATCAATACATGACTGGATAAAGAACATGTGGTATGTTATACACCACAGAGTACTACTCAACCATGGAAAGGAATGAAATAATATCATTCGTAGTCACTTGGATGGAACTAGAGGCCATTACCCTAAGTGAAGTATCTCAGGAATGGAAAAGCAAACACCAAAGTACTCTCTAATAAGTGAGAACTAAGTGATGGGTACACATGGGCACAAAAAAATGTAAAGGACATTGGAAATTAGGAAGAGGGGAGGGTGAGAAGGGAGTGAGGGATAAAAACTTACTTATTGGGGACAATGAATGCTGTCCTTCTGGCAGGCACACTGAAAGCCTTGATCTCAGCATTATAGAACGCATCCATGTAACAAATGTATCCATGTATCCCCTTAATATTTTGAAATAATAAAACAAAAGGAATAGATTCTAGAAAGAGGTAAGAAGGCAAAAAAAGTTATGTTTGACGGCTGTATGGTATTCTTTTGTATACCTATTGTGTAATTGATTTAGTTATTTCCTAATTGATATGCTTAAGACTGATTCCAATATCTCAACAGAAAAGGATCTTGGAGATTAACCTGATAAGATCTGTTTTCAGTTTTTTAAAACATATTTTTGAATGATGTCGTGGTATCCAATATTTGGGAAAAGTTCTAGAATTCATGGCCTTTTCAGAAAGTCATAAAACACATTAACATATCAAAAGCCCTGAAAATTCTGTAGTAAAGAATACAGACTTTGTTTGAATGAAACATTTCCCAAATATACTTGCTCATTAAATTCTGCCTCCTTCCTTTATTTTGGCTGAAGACCTGTCATATCCTGGAACAATCTAATACTTCAAGGAATCCAGTTTGGGAAAAGCTGCTACTGGGTTTTTCTTTTGCAAAATGAGACTCAGAAGCAACACAATGTCAGTAGAATGCAGCTCTATTAGAAGTATGACTTGGGGCAGGCGCGGTGGCTCCCGCCTGTAATCCTTGCTCTCTGGGAGGCCAAGGCGGGCGAATCGTTTGAGCTCAGTAGTTCAAAACCAACTTGAGCAAGAGGATGACCCCATCTCTACTATAAATAGAAATAAATTAATTGGCCAACTAATATATATAGAAAAAATTAGCCGGGCATGATGGCACATGCCTGTAGTCCCAGGTACTCGTGGGGCTGAGGCAGGAGGATTGCTTGAGCCCAGGAGATTGAGGTTGCTGTGAGCTAGGCTGACACCAGGGCACTCTAGCCCCAGCAACAGAGTGAGACTCTGTCTCAAAAAAAAAAAAAAAAAAAGGAGTATGACTTGGTAACTTTAATAGGTAAACTTTCAGAAATATAATCAATGAATGTGAATATAATATGCTTGTTTGTATTATTTCTAAAGAATATTTTTATTGAAATTAGGGAGGGGATCAAAAATGTTTCAAATGAAGATTGTAGATGACCACTGAACTGAGGCAAGACACCATAATAATTTATTAATCCTGCTACAATCACAGTCTCAAAGAAAATGAGAGTTAGAACTCGTCGGCTTGAGTTATAGATTTCTATAGTTAGAAAGGAATGATAAATGAGAGAATAGGTAGGATAATTTCAGAATGGAATATAACAGCTGAATATTATTTATATTTTATTATATATCAAGAGCATTGCAGTGTTAAAATTTCATCTTGAAATATAAATCTAAAGACATATTAATCTGCACCTGCATTTCTGAAATAGTGAAATCCTCAGATGAAATTGGCACTCTGTTCATTTGTCAGTTCATTGATACTCTTGTCATTTTGTGGAAACAGTAAAAAAGGAATGAACATTTTCTATTTTCCAAGGAGTTCTTTTTTTTCCCCACAAACTTACATTAGCAAAAATCAGTTAAATATTCTTCTATTGGGCATAGAGGTTTCACCAGCTATGCATGAAGGAAAATTACTATTTTATAGCCAATGACAAAAATCACGTTTGTATTTCTAAATACAGGGAGGACATATAAAACACGTCAGTGCCACTACAAACGACAGACTCCAGGCTGCATCCTATTTAAACAACTTTCAGATTGTCACATTATAAAGGTGAGGGATGTTTTATAAAGAGTCTGAATTAAATGTCATCATCCTTGCAAATGGAACCAAAAAGCTCATACAACATCTCTATTTTGAAAACTAGTCACCTTTATCATAAAAGGTTAAAAATGGGAAATAAATAAAATTAGAGAATTTCTTAGTCTTAAATTGCATAGATATTGGACTTGCTTTAAATTGTTAGGAAATGATGAACAGTAATATCAACTGCATGTTTTACAAATAACATGCATTCATGTTTATATACATGCGTATATGTACCCTTTTGGTTGATACTTTAGCAAAAGTGTGCAAAAATTTTTCCCAGCAGGACTTTTCTATTCCTATGTCACAGCAATAAACTCTCTGTCATGATTTAAACTAATCTGTAATACTCATTAATAGTTAAATTCACTGTAACATGCATTCCTTG
The DNA here is from genome assembly GCF_040939455.1 of Microcebus murinus. Lineage (NCBI taxonomy): Eukaryota > Metazoa > Chordata > Mammalia > Primates > Cheirogaleidae > Microcebus > Microcebus murinus. The sequence goes on along the minus strand of NC_134114.1, from coordinate 80,715,472 downwards.
TGTCATCCTTGCTAACTCACTGCCTATCCTCGTTCAAGACTGAAATTCTGAGCCCATTCACATTTTTATTAGTGGTAAGTCAGGCTAGACTGCAGCATATTTATATTTATGACTTCAATTTACCAATCATTTTCTAAATTGTGTTTACCAAATATCTCTTTTCTGTGCAAAATGCATTCAGTTCTCCTTCCTCCAATTGGACCAGACCAGCATTTCTAAAAGACACCAGGTCCATGGCAGAGAGTTCTGAATTTATTATAGAAATGGGAACTACAGGTTTTCTAAAAAAAATTTTTTTAAGAAAAAAGGAAGCATCTAAATTGAAACTTTCACCTTGGCCTCTTTTTTCCTATTTCTTCCATTGTTCTTCTTTTCCCCAAAAGTGATCTGTCAATATTTGAACATGGGGCATTGGATCCCATCTCTCCATTCCCCATGTGAAAAGCACATGCCATTATTCTTTTTGTCAGAAGAAAAAGTTAGATGTTTCTTTTAATATTATATATTCATCTTTGCAGGGCTGATACTACAATCTCCTTGGGTAAAGTTTACTTTCAAATGAGCCATAAAAGAGAAAAAAGCTAATGCCTCTTAGTGTTAGAACAAATTCCAAATATATGAAGTTGATGGGATGTTGGGATTGGTTTTCTAAATTAAAATTATATTGCCACAGCTTCCTATATGAACAGGGCATTGTAAGTCAGCATTTTCTCCCCTTTCCTTCATATAAAAGCAACAAAGTAAATGAAGAAAAGTTCTGTAAACATTATTTTCAGTGAGGAGATAGGAGACAGATATAATCAACGAATTCTAAAGTAAATATAAGGGCCATAAAGCTTCTAAAGAAAACATGTCAGAACAACTTTATGATACCAGGGCAAGAAAAGATTTCTTAGGCAGGACACAGAAAGCACTAACCACAAGAGAAAAAAATAATGAATCAGACTTCAGAGTTCAGAGTTGAAACTTCTGCTTATTAAAAGACACTTTTCTTTTCTTTTCTTTTCTTTTCTTTTCTTTTCTTTTCTTTTCTTTTCTTTCTCCTTCCTTCCTTCCTCCTTTCCTCCTCTTCTCTTCTCTTCTCTTCTCTTCTCTTGTCTTCTCTTCTCTTCTCTTCTCTTCTCTTGTCTTCTCTTCTCTTCTCTTCTCTCTCTTCTCTTCTTTCTCTTCTCTTCTCTTCTCTTCTCTTCTCTTCTCTTCTCTTCTCTTCTCTTCTCTTCTCTTCTCTTCTCTTCTCTTCTCTTCTCTTCTCTTCTCTTCTCTTCTCTTCTCTTCTCTTCTCCTCTCCTCTCCTCTCCTCTCCTCTCCTCTCCTCTCCTCTCCTCTCCTCTCCTCTCCTCTCTTCCCCTCCCCTCCCCTCCCCTCCCCTCCCCTCCCCTCCCCTCCCCTCCCCTCCCCTCTTCTCCTCTCCTTTTCTCTTCTTTGACAGGGTCTCACTCTGTCACCCCGGCTGGAGTGCAATTGCATGAACATAGCTCACTACAACCTCAAACTGCCAGGCTCAAGTGACCCTCCTGCCTCAGCCTCCCACATAGCTGGGACTACAGGTACACACTACTATGCCTAATAGCTATGGCTAATTTTTTAATTTTTATAGAGACAGGGTCTCACTATGTTGGCCAGGATGGTTTCAGACTCCTGGGCCTCAAGCAATCCTCCCACCTTGGCCTCCCAAAGTGCTGGGATTATAGGCATGAGCCACTGTGCCCAGCTTCAAAAGAAACTTTAAAAAAGAAATAGATAAACCACACACAGGGAATAAATATTTGTTTTATATATGGCAAAGTGCCCGTATTCAGAATGTGTAAAAATATCTACAATTTAATTTTTAAAAGACAAGCATCTCATTTAAACTGGGAATTCCCAACGTTAGCCAAATTGCAAGGTCTGAGGACACATCTTCTACATAACCACTTTTCCTTCTAATACCAACTTCGAGATTATTCAAAACCACCAACAGTTTTGATGATTATTGGTTCTGCTAGTGTAAGTGCTTAATGGGCAGGGATGTTATCTTTTGGGGTCATAAAAACATTTGGTAATTAGATAGGGATACTAGTTGCACAATACTGTGAATACACTAAGTGCCACTGAATTGTTCACTTTAAAACAGCTAATTTTATGTCATGTAGATTTCATCTAAATAAAAAGTGCTGAGATGCTAATCCTAGCATCAGTGTGTGACAGTACACCTAAAGTATTGCCAACCTGGGGGTCACAGAAAGGCCAAAGGGTGAAGTCATCTATAAAGGTAGAAGTTTGGCAAATTGTGCTGGCTTCAAATCTCCCCAAAGAAGTTGTCAGCATCTTAACAATTTAAATTTAAGGACTGAAGAGTATAACCCAATGATTTTATATTCGGCCAAAGTTTTATTTCCAGAAAGTGTAAAGATGACAGACAACAGTTTTGAACATGCAAAACACAAGCAATAGCAGGAGCGCTTCTAAATTGGCAGAAGAGGCTGAGGCAGGAGGATTGCTGGAGCCCAGGAGTTCAAGACCAGCCTGGGCAACATAGTGAGACCTCGTCTCTACAAAAAATAATTCAGAAAATTAGCTGGGGGTGGTGGTGTGTGCCTGTAGTCCCAGCTACTTGGGAGGATAAGGCAGGAAAATTGCTAGAGCCCAGGGCTTCGAGGCTGCCGTGAGCTATGATCTCTACAGTTGCACCACAGCATTCCAGCCTGGGGGACAGAGTGAGGCCCCATCTCTCAAACAATAAAATAAAAAATGAAATAAATAAATAAATTGGCAGAGTAAGAACATCAAAACAAACAAACAAACAAACAAACAAACAAACCTACTCCCTATAAAAGCAATACACAGCTTGGCAAAAATTGTCAAAGGTAACTTTTTCAGAACTCCGGAAATTAATCAAAGATTTGCCAATCTGAGGAACACTTATTTTTCAATATGGCTGAACTTTGATAAGAACTGTGAGTTTTGTGGTGTTTTCACTTGCTCTTTTCCTACCTCCTTTCCCCAGCTATGTGGTAGCCTTGAAAACCAGCAGCCTCACAATCATACTAGCTATGAAAATCAATGCTTGGAAACCACTGCAGGGGGCTGGGTTTGGAGCTCCCCCAAAAGCCCCATATTGAGGGAATGGTCATTATTTGATCTGTCAGCTCCCTAAAAAAAAAAACCATTTAGAAACATTTTCTTCGACCTGGCTCAGAGTTTACTCTGTGAGGAAAGTTCAATCCCAAACCATTTGTTGCAATTGTTTAATGTTACAGCTGCCTGAGGCAGCACTACCATCTAGGGCAAACAAGAGGCTGGCCAAAATAGTTAAAAGGTAAGTGTGGGTAATAAAAGGCCCATAGGAGGTTGTGAAAAGGTCTGACGTATCCATGGGAATCTAAAAGGCCACATGTATGTGCAGTGCTGTGTACTTGACCAGAAAAGACCTGAAAAGGCTCTCATCTCTCAACTCTGACAGATAATACAGTTTTTCACAAGCAGGAAGTCTAGGCTAAGGCAGAGTTGTAAACTTTCCAAGTATTGAAGTTTTATCTCAATATACATACAGAGCCTGTCAACAAAGAGTAGGAGAATTATTGGTTCCAGTATTTAAAGAAATGTTGTCCAATCATTGGCTGCCCACATAACTATTAGATAACCAAGCAGAGACTACAAGGGCAGCATAAAACAAAAATTACAGACCATAAAAATTATTTCAAGAAACTCATTAAACAAACAAATAGCAACAACAACAAATGCTGGGGAAGAGGTATATTAGTCAGAGTTCTACAGAAAAACAGAACCAACAATATACATATATACATAGAGAGAGAGAGAGACATACAGGGACAGACAGAAGACAGAAACAGTGAGAGAGAGAGAGAGAGAGAGAGAGAGATTTATTATATGAAATTGGCTCAAGCAATTATAGAGGCTGATAAGTCTCAAGTCCTGAGAGCTGCAGTCAGCAAAGCTGGCGACCTGGAAAGCTGATAGTGTAGTTCCAGTCTGAAAACTGATAGGTTCAAGACTCAAGAGCAAGTGTTTCAGCATGAGTGTGAGGGCAGGAAAAAAGCCGCGTTCCAGGCAGGAGGAGTTCCCTCTAATTTTTATTTTATTTTTTTGTATTCAGACATCAAATGTTAAAATTGTGTATATTTTTATTTTTATAAAAATAATTGATAAAAATTTATTTTTAAAAAAGTAAAATTGATTAAAAAGTAAAAAGTTGATTAAAATTGATTAAAAAGTAAAACTTGATTAAAAAATCAAGTTTATTTCTAAAAGTTTGCTTAGAATTTTGATATTCAGTGATTATAATTTATTATATTTTTGCCTTTTAACTTTAATATATAACTAACATTTTAAAAGAAAAATAACTTGGAAAATATATGAAAATACTAAATTTTTTATTTGATTTAAATTTTAAATGAAAATATATTCACATTTCACATACTTTGATTATTACTACCTTTTACATTTAATGTTTTAAATTGGTCAATAGAACAAAAATTATGTGAAAGTCTTAATTATTACAATATGATTTTGCTTGTGGTTGCCACAGGTTCGGGAGATGGAGAAGTAGACAGTAAGTGCCTAATAGGTAGGGTTTTCTTCTGGTGTCATGAAAACATTTTGTAACTAGATAAGGATAGTAGTTGCACAACACTGCGACTATGCCAAGTGCCACTGAATTTTTCATTTTAAAATGGTTAATTTTGTGTTATGTGGATTTCATCTAAATAAAAGCTGCTAAAAGGAAGTCAAGAAACAATGTTAAGGGATAAATATATAATAATTTATGAATTATACATGTCTTATTTTATTATTCATCCAAACATCAGCAGCACATCAAGAAAACATTCAGGCATGTGCAAAAATATTATTATAAATTCTGTCATCTTTTATATTTTGCTGGCATTCAGTCATATAAAAAAACCAAGCATTTATACATAGTACTCAATTTTGTTGTTTTGAAGCTATCTTTATCAAGGTAGAAGAAGAAAACATATCTTATTGAGTGATAGTCTTGATGTGTAACTTTTAAATAGTAAGACACATGATAAGTTGCCCTACATTTGTTCTCCTGCCTCAGACCCCACCAATGGGAAGGATGATGAGCCAATCTTAAAGCATCAGAAGACAGCAAAAAGGACAAAGCTCTGGGTAGTTCTTGAAGCAGTTCATCCAGTGATGCATGGAGAGTGTTAGATAACAGGAGACACTTACTGAGTGCTATTTTGGGGTAAATGATGAAATTCTCAATTTTATGAATTAATTTTTCAACCTGATTTCCATATGTTTAATCTGCACGATTCATTTAGTACTATTTCAAAAGGCCAGTTTACATAGAAAAGGAGGCTTTAGAAGTTTATTACATTGGCAATATCATTCCAAAGGACTTTGCCAATCTCTTAAAATACACATTAAAATATACATTATGATAGTTATTGATCTGAATATCAGCACTTAAAATAGATGATTGTTCATCCATCAGTACGTAAAGGTTTACCTACCCATTGACTTCTTAAATATATCCAATAGGATACAGTTGGACAGGTATCCTATAAATATATACAACTATTATGTACCCATAATAATTAAAAGTAAAAATTTAAAAAAAGATACAGCTGGAGAAAATATGAGAAAATCGCAAAAGAGGAATTTACTTACAAGACAAATATGTTCCTTACGTTAATAAGCATGGCACCACAAAGACCTAAATATTATATGGTTGCCACAGAAAAGCTAAATGATCAGTCAGTAAATTTCATCTAGAGTTGTCAGCGCTGTGTAGAACTTTACCTTGAAATGGCATTGGCCAAAATGGCTTTTTTTCTTAATGAGTCAGTCATTTCACCCCATTTTACCTTCGTGAAATGATCTTAGGCACATGACAAGCGTCCTTGGGTAGCCTCGTCTACAGAATAATTGTTATTCTCAGTCCTTTATGAAAAGTTAGAGACTGCAGACATCATGAAGGTCAGGAAAGTGACCTCCATTTCTTTTGTAGCTCACTTTCAGCACTCCCGACTCCAGCTGTTTTGAGAGCTGATGTCACACGGCAACTCTGGGAGGGTTTGATTGACAATGCTGCATGAGAGCCCATCCAAAAAATTAATCTGTGTTGGAAACAGTGAGACGCCCTCAAGACACTCAGTCAGTTGGCTCTTTTTTTTGCTTTTTCTTAGAGATAGTAAGGGGATTATAGCAATTCTTCCGCCCTTGAGAAAAGATATCACACAGACATCAGTGCAGCATCTCATGTCTGTATTTTCAGCAGGTCAGCCATCTGATCTGGGAGCTTTAGTCTTCTCCACAATCACACTGAAATGTCAGTTTTGTCAAAAGATAGCATCACATCCATGCCAAATGTCTGGGTGGTGGGGCTGCCTTGGGTCGTGGCGACACTATCTACGATGATGGAAGAGCTTGAAAGATGATCACAGAGGCATTGTTGCTGTGTCCAAAGCATCCTCCTTTGTCAGCTCTTCAGAAACTCCTTCGTAACCATGGAGTTCGAAATAATCTTTCCTGTGAAACACTTCAAAATGTCACATTACAATTGTTATTCTTCTGGCTAGCATTGAGTTTTCATGGAGCAAGAAAGAGAAAAGAGGAGAAGGGCTTTTGAATGTAAACCCTGAGAAGGCAGGGGCCAATGGTTCTTCATGATCTGATAGCTATTTTAATTCTTAAAGACACATAGAAAGATCCGAGGTTAGGCACGAAATAACTTTGAAGTCCCCATAGCCTGAAAAATCGAAATGGTCTATGGTCTCGAAGGTGACAGGTTACCCCACAGCCTCATGTCTGCCATTTATTTTCTCCATCCCCTTCAACCTGAGCCTGCAGTTCACACTCTCTGCCTTAATCAGTGACCTTTACAAGCAAAAGGACAAACTAGGTCTCCCATAAAACCAAAGTCACAACCCAGAGGTTCTAGCTCTGCTACTCTTTTACTGACTCTGATAGCTCTGTGAATGAACTGCTTGCCTTAGCTTGTCTCTTGCAAAATACAAAGAAAAACACCTTAGAGAGGAGAAAGAACTGTATATCGACATAGCAACAGATTCAAAAAAGGGCACATAACAGGAGGGGTTTTGTTCCTCCCCCCCCCCCCCCCCCCGAACCATCAGAGAAATGATAGAAAACAGATCTCGAACACAATCCCTTTAGGTTGTGAGGCCAGCCATGAACTCTGCCATCAGAGTTGTGAATGTCTTGGAGGAAAAGATCACAGCTATTTTACTCAGCAAGAGATAAAAATACCATGGGTAGCAGCGCTGGGCCTGAGAGCTATCATTCCCCCTTCCGACTTCTGCCTGCCACACTCTGCTGAAAGACGTCATGGCTGACCGACCCTCCAAAATAGACACCGTGATGGTGATATATTGTGGCCCTTGAAGAATTTAATTGTCAAATTGACATTTATCAAAAGCTTTAGTGCATTTGAAAGATAAATCGCGCAAGTTTGGCTCAGATCAAAGAGCCCCTGTCTTCCTCCATTCATAGTGCAGGCTGGCTTCAGCGGTCAAGTCATGTGTGAAAAATGATCCCCTTCCACTCCCAGCTCCTTTAAGCACTGCACTGGTGACAGATAATCAGAAATTTAAATGTTAGCCTCCTCTTCAGAAAGTTCTTAAAATAATGGAGGACCCATTGAGACCATTTGTATTTGAAAGGAATGCTAAATAATTCAGTGTGCAGGAGCAGGAAGTGCTGCGCTGGGCAGATAAATGATGAAGCCCCAGCACAGGCTCTCTTCAGCGGTTGCCACGCTAATTACAGATCAATTACTTCCCAGTTGTTTGCAACCTTATCAAAGAATGGTAAATTTACTGAGAGCAAAGTGTGATAAGATGACTTTTCATTATTACAGTAGATTTGTTGAAACAGCTCCGACACTGAGATTAATAAGAGCTCGCCCGGGGGTAATAGGATCCCTGCACGTGTAGGGAGAATTTAAGAGCAGAAAACCGGATGCGAGGCGCTATCATAAAAACCCTTCCTCTCATTAATTGTTATCGAGAGCGTGTTCGTAATGGAGAAGTGAGGCAGGGAAACAACCCATTCGCTGAAGCTCGCCTAAAACAAGGCAGCTCTTTCCTCCCAAAGAAAGGCACGTTGAAAGTCAAAGCAGAGTAAAAGCATTTGGGTTTGGAAGCAAGAGCTGGACTCTGCAGGTTTATAGGTGGTGGTGGTGGAGTGGGGGGTGTGTGCGTGCATGTGTATGTTCTAGCTGAGTTCCATTTTCATTAGGGACAGTCACAGAGAGACGGCCTGTGCAGTGTCACGGTAAAGAGAATTGTCATGGTTTTTGAAGTGGATGTCAGTGGAATCAGTTCAGAGCTGAGAGCAATCAAGATTTGGGGGTGGCTGCTAGGATCACACCCAGCAAGATTTCCTCCTGGGAGGAAAAACTGAGAGTTCATAGAGGCCAGGGAATCTTTCAGATCTGAGTAAGTAATGCGTGACGTGCTTAACACAGCACAGATAGCTATGGAACCCTCTTTTATTTTTTAATTGAGAAATAAACTCACTGAGAACACTTATATAGGGTTAATTTTAAGACCAGTACACCGGTCTATTAAGCATTTATAGGCCATTTTCACCTCTCTCCTGATAACCCCAAGACCCCAGGGGGCACTTGGAACATCTGTGGATTGGTTTATTCAAATTTGCAAGCTATTGGTATTTTAAAATTTCTGCTCTGGTCAGAGGAACCTGTGGGAAATGAAGAAAAATTTCCACCAATAACTTGGGTAACTAATGTTTAAAATCTTGGTGAGAATGCAGGAAGAGTGAAGCTGGGAGGCAAGAACCAGCTCTTCAGGAATGGATAGTCTTTTAGAAGACATTTTAGTAAAGTCTTTAATAATTTTTTTCCCTGACTTTTAAAGGATATAAGTGACCATAGGGTAAAGGTTGGATCTCTTTGTGAATTGAAAACTAGTTAGGAAAGGGATGGACTTGGGGGACTTGTAGGGCAGCATGTGACAGCAGAACTCGCACCCCCACCCTTGTCGAGAGCTGCTCATAGGAATGTGAACTGAATATGGGTTTCCATAAATGATGTTTAACTGAACTTCTTAGGAATTCTAGTCAATTAAGCTCTATATGATTATCCTTATTTTTTGAAGATCCTTAAATAAGTAAATGGAAGCCCAAAGATGAAAATAATTCCTCCCAGATTACTTCCTGAAGCAAACGTGGAGGCTTGCTGCAGATGTTCAATGCCTGTGATTCTGTTCCTCTGAGGATAAGCCATGGAAAATTTGAAGACTTCTCAGATGCACCCAAACAAATCGGGAAAGAGGCCAGGGGAAAAATATGCAGCGCTTAATTTGGACAAATGAAAGGAAAAATGATAACGACTGGGGAAAGATAAAGTTTTCCTACTTTAAACTTCATTCATATACCTACAAATTTAATTCATACACATCCCTGTGGAAGGGTCTTGGGAATAATTGGCAACCAATCAGTACCTTTGCTAGCAATGTGAGCCACAGACAGCAAGAAAGCAAAGTGAAAAAGTCAGTCACCATGGTGTCAATAGTAATGGTTATTTGTGTGTGTTCACTTTATGTATTTTTGCCACTACAAAAAAAAAAAAAAATTAAGGACCGGGCACAGTGGCTCACACCTGTAATCCTAGCACTCTGGGAGGCCGAGGTTGGTGAATCGTTTGAGCTCAGGAGTTTGAGACCAGCCTGAGCAAGAGCAAGACCCCATCTCTACTAAAAATAGAAAGAAATTAATTGGCCAACTAAAAATATATAGAAAAAAAAAATTAGCCAGGCATGGTGGCGCATGCCTGTAGTCCCAGCTACTCAGGAGGCTGAGGCAGGAGGGTTGCTTGAGCCCAGTAATTTGAGGTTGCTGTAAGCTAGGCTGACTGACGCCGGGGCATTCTAGCCCAGGCAACAGAGTGAGACTCTGTCTCAAAAAAAAAAAAAAATTAAACAAAAGCTTTTCGAGAATAATAAAATATCTTCTTTAGAACTTTTTCCATTAAGTCTAGAAGGTAGCAAAACCACCAAAACCAAACATTTGTATCCTCTTTTCCTCAATAGATGTACGTTAGACTGTTCGTAAAGTAATAGAGATTCGATAAAGTATCAAACAGTAAACTGTTCGATAAAGTAATAGAGAACAGAAAGCTCAGAAAAGCCTTGGAAAAATCACACAATGGAGTCTCAGGCCTAGATTTCTGTCCTCTTCTCTTGGTTTGACTTAATTCGGTCTCGATGGTTATTTGGACATAGCAGCATACTGCTTTGCACGTTCTTTTGCAAATTTGTTTTCTTTCATTTTAAAAATCAGGCTGGGAAAACTGTGGTGGTGGTGGTGGAGTTGCTATTACATAAAGAGGGAATAGAGAAAGGGAGTGCGTGTCGTTTATGAATTACACATGTTGAAATATTTAGCATGGACTATCTCGCAGCAGATGTGTTTGATGTATTCAAACACGTGCATATTCAAAAATCACGAGAGGTGTTAGGAAAGTTGATCAGCCCTCACCACACTTCCTGCCCAGAATGTTAGAACAAAGGATCATTTGATGAAATTGAAGGGCAAAGATTTATGAGGGGCGGGGGTGAGGGGTGCAATATGAAAGGAAATTCCACTTCACATCACATTCATTCAACCTTCTGAATCTGCTCCCATGGAAATCCCTGATTTAATAATGCAATTGGATTTTAATAAAGTTAATTTTCTGACTGATTGTGCCACTTGTATAAGATTTAGCTGAGATTATGATTAGAAATAATAAAACCTCATTTTTGGATTATAAGCCATCCCCAGAATGATTGACTTGAGTCTATGCAGTGTTGGCAAAATTATCTGAGGGAAGAGTTAGATTTATTTTCCTTCTTCACAAGCAGTGCCTTTGCATCGTTATGGAGCTAAATGAACCTTTTTGCCTTGGAAAATCTCGTTCATGACAACCTGAAATGCACATTGTTGAAGAGACTGCTTCATTCTGGTGTTAGCTGTCATTTTCCAAAATGTTATGTTTAAGTCCCATTTTAAGAATTTGTACTTTTTTATTATAAAAGTAATATATGGTCATTTAAGAAAATGCAGAAAATTAAGGAAAGAAGGAAACACTTGGTATCACCTAGGCACAGAGCTACTATTAACTTTTAATGAATTTTACTTTAATCTTTTATTTCCTATACAGAGGATTTTTTACTTGCTGGCTGGCTGGCTTGCATAGTATATAATCATGCTTATTTAGAATTTTGTGTCTTGCCCTTCTGACATTTTAGCATAAGTATTTTTATGTTATTGCATAATCTTTATAATCTTTGCGATGGTTATATAACATGTCTCTGAGATCATAAACTCTGGTTTACTTAACCATTCCACCATTATTGAATATTTAATTTGTTTTCCATTTTTTGCTATTGTTTATTTGGAATAAATTCCTGTAAGTGGTGTTACCAAGTCGAAGAACATGAATATTTAAAAAGATCTCACTAATTTCAAATGCAAATAACGAGGGGAAAAAATAGATCGATAGGTTTGTTTGATTCTATATTTTATTATTCCAATAATAAGGCATCTCTTTAGGTAGGAGACATCAGTTGTAAGCCTTTTGAATAAACTGATGACTGACTGCCCCATCATAAAGATGGGACCTGAGGTCCTGGCTGGGTTTCAGTGTCCTTTAGAGACACCCACACCATTCCAAGTGGCCGTCATTTTTATGGGACATCAGTTTCCCAATTGGTTCATTGACGCTTTCCAGCAAACTCTTGTCTTTTTTACATAGCACTCTCAAACACATACATACACAGATACATACACATTCTCAAATTCCCCTTGTGGACAACATCTACGATTGCTGCCCTGAAGCTTCTTGATGGTATTTTCCTTTCACTACCGTGTTTCCCAGAGAATGAGACCTACCCATAAAATAAGACCTAGCAGGATTTTTAAGCATTTGTGCAATAGAAGCCCTACCCTGAAAATAAGACCTAGTGATGGGCGTGGCTACGCAGCGTGTCTGCGCAACCCATGCATTTCGTCGTGGTAAAAAAGATGAGCAGCCCTTCTCATCTGTCCCATCATGACAGCTACTATCCAAGAGGTGACCGGAAAGGTACAGGCAGCACCACCAACAAGGTCGGCTCCCCCTGTCAGGTCCATCCTGTGCGTGCTGCAGGCTGAGGCTTTGAGGGGAAAATAACACATCCCCTGGAAATAAGCCCAAGGGTGTCTTCTTGAGGAAAAATAAATAAAATCTTGTCTTATTTTGGGGGAAACATGGTACTTACGTAAAATTGAATTTGCTTTCTTTTTGCCTCTTAGGAAACAGAGTAAACTCACCCAAGGTCACACAAGGGCAAATCTGCTCTCCCAAATAAAGGGAGTCCAAATAAAGGGAGTTGGGCTGGATTTCAGAAAAGAGTATTTTAGAATGGGTAAAAATGTTATAGACCACAGTAAGTGGATTTTTAAGAAAGATAAGGATACCATATTCAGATACGATATCCATGACTTCTGTCCCAAGTGCTCCCCGTCACAGGAATTAGTCTCAGCTAGGGAGGCTCCTCGCCCCGGCTGCGGCAATGGGTACCGTCCTAGCCACACGATCCTGGGGCCGCTTACGTCATGGCAGCAACAGAACTTTCTGTTTATGATAAGGGTGGGATCGTCCTCCTCCCCATGCCCGGAGACGGGGCTTGAACTTGCGATGCCTCGTACAGGCAGCTCTGCCGCACAGGCTTCCTGCTGGGAAAGAGGTGAGTAGAGGGAGGTACGTTCCAGAGAAGTGAGGCCAGGGTTGCAGGTCAAGTTAAGGAAATGGTTATCCTTGGTGAGGGGGCCTTTTTTGGGAGAAAATAAGGTCATACTCTAAGGCAGACTATAAGCAAGTTTTTTCAGTCCTTTCCATCACATCACATTTCACAGTCCAGGGTTGTTAAATTTTTTAACAAATTAGCCATCTCTAAAAACTGGGCAAATCCATAGGAAAATTGAAGTCTGTTATTTCTCTTTTAAAAAAATCAAAGGATAACTTAGGCTGCATTTCATTGAAGTACTAGCCTGAGTACCAGCTCCACCCTCACCCCATGAGACATTCCTTCCTTTTCACGGTGGTTCCCACCATTCCCTGTTCATTTCTCACTTCTTCTCCCTTCAATCACTCTCATCTCATGCACAAATAAACTCCTGAGTTTGTGACTTCAAAATGCAAAGATGTACCTGAGAAGAATTGTGGGGTGCATCATTCTATATTCAATGTGACAGTACCTTGCTTACCTCGTGGCTGTTAGGGGCCAATATTGCTGGCTATGCCAACTCCTTACACCATAATAAAACTCTCCAGAGCGGTGTGTACTCTCCTGTACAAATCCTTGGTTGTTCACCTGTACAGTCACATAAATAATACCATTCATATTAGCAATGGACTTGACCTCACATTTTCTTCAAAGTGGAAACTTTCATTAACCAAAATTCTGTGAACTGTTTTGCTTACTGCATTAGTGTGATGTTAATTTAGTAAGAAAGTACAGCTTAGTCACTAAAAACAGGTGTCTAGAAGAAAGTGTTGGCCATGGTTACTTAACCCTGGGAAATAAAACTGAGGTCTACAAAAAGAGAGAGAGAGAATTCCTTTCCATCACATCACATTTCACAGTGTATTGATTTTGTTTTCCATCACATAAAGGTGTAATCTTCATTTACAAAAAGCTAATAACATAAGATGACATGGGAGAATGGATTTAACTTTAAATAAAAAGTCCAGGGTACGATATTATGTATACATCAGGATCCCAATTTTACCCCAAAAATGATGTTTTATGTGCATATCAAAAGTCTGAAAGGGGATGGATAAATTCGCACCTAACGGGTACGATGCACACTATCTGGGGGATGGGCATACTTATAACTTTGACTCACATGATACAAAAGGAATTTATGTAACCAAAACATTTGTACCCCCTTAATATTCTCAAATAATAAATAAAAATTAATAATTTTTTTAAAGTCTGAAAGGGAATTGTTCACAGTGTTAGTTGTGATTATCTCTAAGTGGTAAGATACAAGTAAATTTTCATCTTCATATTTATAAGTGTTTTAAAATTAAGAAATAAACATTTGTTGACATTGTATTTTAAAATCATGTTAAAATACCTAATTTCAGGCTGAGAATACACTGATTTGTTGGAGTCTTTCTCTCTTTGACTACTCTATAATGTCCAGCTTCCTTAAAGCATATTTTGTTCATTATCTTTGTGTCAGGGCTATTTTATGGGAGGATGTTGTTCTAGAACCTCTTACAGTTATGCAAATTGAATGCATTCCAAAATCTTTCTTTAAAAAGATAGCAATTGTTATTATATGAGATTATGCTCCGTATTGATAAAATTCAATGTTTATATCAAGTAATTAAATGTATATTTGTTTCTCTCTTGATAGTAAAAGGAATCATACTTATTTTCACAACTCTAGGTCTGGTCAGAGCCCAACCCATTTCACAGACAACACAACTGAGGAAATATCAGGAAACAGGGATCAGGGAAGGAGTCAGTCTGTCTGATATTTATCAGCCTGTGATACTTTTCAGCTGCTTGGTAATTCTGTGTCACTTTTTCCTTTTTCAGCTGAATGGTAATTCTGTGTCACTCTTTCCTGTGTCATTCTTTTCCTTTCTGGGTTTTAGGGCAGAGGGATGCATAAAAATGCTAACAAAAAAAAAAAAAGTTGAATGCAATTCCTTCACTGGTCTGCAAGGTGAGCACTATCTCCTCTGTTGTTTGCACCATGTGACTAAGTGTTTCTAACAATAAAATGAAAAAGAGAAATGCAGATTATGATGAGAAAATTGTCAAAGTGTGAATATTCCTATATGGAACACTTTCATGTTTTGTTTTATGAGAAAAAAATAGGTATTGTATTAAGAAAGTAAATACATTTTTTTATTTTGAACTCAGTAATAGTTAATAAATATCATTTATTAACAGAACAACCAGAGATCAGATTTTTAAAAGTAAACATCAAACTTTAACAATATCCATTGAAATAATTCAGTTTTATATTAATGGGCAGAGATCTCAAAGGGGAGAGTGTTCCAGAACCATTCACTGATGTATTTATTTTACCAAGAGAAAGCACTACATCGCATCAAAGGTAAGCTCATTACCAGAATGTATTTAGATGTCCCGGAACAGAGGTTGGGATCTTTATAAAACATCTCTTACATTGTTTTCTGGAGATGTAACAGGGATATATACCATTTAGAAGACCATGTACATTACTCTTCCCAGATCACTGAGCATGTTTGAAATGATGCTACAGAAAGCTTCTCTCAGGACTCAATTGTGTCCTGGTGCCCCCAGCACCTGGTTGGCCCTCTACGTGTTCTCCCTGCCTTCATCTCTTTATCAACCCCTAATTCAAAAAGCAGAAGATACAGGCCATGCTCCTGGGCATATCTTCTAGCTGCTACCATCAGCATTTTCTTTTTATTCTCTTTTGCAATTAAAAAAAAAAAAAAAAAAGTAGAACTCTTTTCCAAAATCATTGCATTCCTTTCAGCTCCAGATAGGGCCACCTGCAGGTCATTCTGCTCCCCGTCCATTTCCACAGGGGAGAAAAGGGCAGGCATTGTGCCTCTGCCCCATGGCTTCTCATCCTTGTCTCCATTGAAGGATACCCCAGAAACAGAATGGTCAATTTTAAGCAAGTGGATGGGAAGTGAGAATTAGAAAGTTCCAACCTTTTTATTCGAATCAAGGAGCATTCTGCTGTGCAAAGGTGTCCGGGTCTGACAAATATCTCTCCCTTTGTGGGAGGAGGCCCAGGGTGACGAAGACAGACGAGATGGACCGAGCTGGCTTGTTCCTTCGTTAATTCAATGACCATGAAAAGTAAACTTTCCTGACATAGTTTTGTGGTTCACTGCTTTTATTCCCCCAGTCCTCTCTGAGCACAGAACAACTTTTAGCTCTCCCTCAGTAATTAGTCAGCCTCAGACAGCTGAAATTTAAGTCCCTGTGAGAGGTGGTAAAAACCTTTTAAATAGCTATGACTAAAACCATTAGCCTATGCCTCATTTTTTTTACAAGCCTCTGAAATCCCTTCTTTTTTCTTTCAAAATTCTTCCGTTTTGAATTTGAAGACACAGGAACCTGGGACGAATAATAAAAAGTTAATTTTTGATTCCTAATTTGCTCAGGCCAACTTGTAAATAATGCAGCCTACAAAGAAAAATGAACCACTTGATCCATTTGCTCTGCCCATTAATAACCTTATTCCTAAAAACATCAGACTTTCAATACTTTTCCCTAGGAATCTGTTCCTGTCAGGCAAAATGCCAGTCACCATATTAGAAGTCCTGAAAAACAGATTGGTGATCAAGACAAAAACCACACTCTACAATGGAACCTGGCATCTGATGTTATACCGGCCCCGCAGGTGGAGCCTGGCTTCTCATGCAATCCTTCCCCCATGCTTTCAGTGAGCTGGTAGAACACTGGTGCATTCCAAAATTGCTAATGAAGTCAATTTGGGGAGAACTTAGAAAGTAATCAACTTCTGTGGATTTCTCCCTTACTTGATTTTTCTTTCTCAAACCCTCATCTTCTGGGTCTCTTTCCGTAATCCCAGCGCCCTACACCCCACGGCTCCCTGTCAGTCCTTCGTCTGGTTCTACCAACCCCGGCTCCAGACCCACCACTTCTCTCTCCCTGTTGCTACTGAGCTCTCAGCCTCCCCGACCTCTCTCAAAACACGCCCAAGATTCCTGCCCCTCTCCCCATGAGGTCCGCATTATAACCTAAGACACTAATCCTAATGCAAGTTCTAGAAGAGTGTGTGAGAGAACTTGTTGGTCTTCTCTATCTTCAGTGGTCTCTTAGAGACCATATCCTGTGTTTTCCTAAATTCTAGAAATGAATCTAATATTAATAGTAGAGATACCTTACAAAACTAATCACAAGAAAAAAGGTGGCTGCCAATTTTCTCCCATGGCTGGCCCTGGCCATAAGTACAGGAAGATTTCATTTTATTGTGCTTTGCAGATATCTCATTTTTTTACAAATTGAAGGTTTGTGGCAACCTTCTGTTGAGCAAGTTTATTGACACCAATTTTTCAACAGCACACACTCACACTTTGTGTCACATTTTGATGATTCCTGCAATATTTCAAAATTTTTCATTATTATTATATCTGCTATGGAGATCTTTGGATCTATTATAATTGATCTATTATAAGTGATCTTTGGTTACTATTATAATTGTTTTGGGGTGCCATGTGTCCTGCCCATGGATAAGACAGTGAACTTACTTAATAAATGTTGTATGTATTCTGGCCGGGCGCGGTGGCTCACACCTGTAATCCTAGCACTCTGGGGGGCCGAGGCGGGTGGATTGCTCGAGGTCAGGAGTTCGAAACCAGCCTGAGCAACAGCGAGACCCCATCTCTACTATAAATAGAAGTTAATTGGCCAACTAATATATATAGAAAAAATTAGTCGGGCCTGGTGGCGCATGCCTGTAGTCCCAACTACTTGGGAGGCTGAGGCAGAAGGATTGCTTGAGCCCAGGAGTTGGAGGTTGCTGTGAGCTAGGCTGATGCCACCGCACTCACTCTAGCCTGGGCAACAAAGTGAGACTCTGTCTCAAAAAAAAAATAAAAAATAAAATAAATAAATAAATGTTGTATTTATTCTGACTGCTTCACCGACTGGCCATTCCTCTGTCTCTCTCTTTCTTCTAGCCTCCCTACACCCTGCAATACTATATTGAAATTAATCCAATTAATAACCCTACAATGGCCTTGAAGTGTTCAAGTGAAAGGAAAAGTCACATCTTTCACTTTAAATCAAAAGCTAGAAATGATTAAGCTTACTGAGGCAGGCATGACAAAAGCTGAGATAGGCTGAAAACTAGGCCTCTTGTCCCTAACAGCTACCCACATTGTGAATGCAAAGAAAAAGTTCTTAAAGGAAATTTAAAGTAGTACTCCAGTAAGTACATGAATGATAAGAAAGCAAAACTGCCTTCTTGCTGTTATGGAGAAAATTTGAATGGTCTATATAGATCAAATCAGCTACAACACTCCCGTAAAGCAAAGCCTAATCCAAAAAAAAAAAAAAAAAGTTCTAACTCTTTTCAATTCTATGAAGGTAGAGAGAGGTGAGGAAGCTGCAGAAGAAAAGTTTGAAGCTAGCAGCAGTTGATTCATGAGGCTTAAGGAAAGAAGACATCCCCATAGCATAAAAGTACAAGATAAAGCAGTAAATGCTGATGTAGAAGCTAGTAAGCCAGAAGATCTGGCTAAGATAATTGATGAAGATATTGTATGGCTGCACCAAACATTAATTTTCAATGGAGAGAAAACAGTTTTATATTGGAAAAAGATGCCATCTAGGACTTTCATAGCTAGCAAGGTGAAATCAATGCCTGGCTTCAGAGCTAAAAGGACAGGCTGACTCTTATAAGAAGCTAATATAGCTGGTGACTTTCAATTCAAGGCAATGCTCATTTACCATTCCAAAAATCCTAGTACCCTTAAGAGTGTTGTTAAATCTCCTCTGCCTGTGCTCTATAAATGGAATAACAAAGCCTGAATGACAGCATATCTGTTTACACCATGCTTTACTCAATATTTTAAACCCAGTGTTGATATCTGTTTACAGTATGGTTTATTAAATATTTTAAACCCACTGTTAAGACCTACTGCTCAGAAAAAAAAAGATTATTTTTTCAAAACAGCACTGCTCATTCACAATGTACCTAGTCACCTGAGAGCTCTGATGGAGTTGCATAATAGAGTGCAGATAGCACATGGCAGCCCTATATAGTGATTCTTCTGATGGATCTGAGAAAAGTGAATCAAATCCCTTCCAGAAAGGATTCACCATTTCAGATACCATTAAGAACACTCATTATTCAAGGGAAGAGGTCAAAATATTAACATCAGTGGGAGTTTTGAAGAAATTGATTCCAACTCTCATGGATGACATTGGGGGTTTAAGACTTCAGGGAGGAAGTAAACGCAAATGTGGCAGAAAGAGCAAGAGAACTAGAGTTAGAAGTGGAGCCTGAAGACGTAACTGAATGGCTGCAGTCTCATGATAACAGTTGAACGAATGAGAAATTCCTTCTTATAAATGAGCAAAGAAAGTGGTCTCTTGAGATGACATCTGCCCCTGTTAAAGATGCATTGAACATTTGTGAAATGACAACGAATAGCTTGGAATATTACATAAACTTAGTTGATAAAGCAGTGATAAGGTTTGAGAGGATCGACTCTAATTTTGAAAGATGTTCAACTATGGGTAAAATGCTATCAAATGGCATTGAATGCTACAGAGAAATCTTTTGTGAAAGGAAGAGTCCGTCAATGTGGCAAACTTCATTGTTGCCTTGTTTTAAGAAATTGCCACAGCCACCCCAGCCTTCAGCAGCCACCAGCCTGGTCAGCAGCAGCCATCAACATCGAGGCAAGACGCCCCACCAGCAAAAAGATTATGACTCACTAAAGGTTCGGATGATCATTGGCATTTTTTAGCAATAAAGTATTTTAAAATTAAGGTACAAACTTTTTCTTAGACATAATGCTATTTCACACTTAATAGACTGCAGTAGAGTCTAAACATAGCACTTATCTGCACTGGAAAACCAAAAAATGTATGTGACTTGCTTTATCACAATATTCATTTTATTGTGGTGGTCTGGCACTGAACTCACAGTATCTCCGAGGTATGCCTGTATGCATGTAGGAAATTGAATTGAAGTTAGTAAACGTAGTATTTACCCTTACCTAAAATTATTTATTTGGAGGTCTTCTTGATGCTTCTTTTCTGTCATGCTTTATAAACACAATTCTCTAAACTTATTTATGTTTTTCCTTTTTCAGCAACAAGAGCTGTTCTCAACTGCACTCACTCCGCACATGTGTCATGATCAGTTGTGAGATGTCACAAGAAATTTGTTACCAGTAATAGTTTCTCTGAAGCCTGCAAAGTATTTGCTTTTCTTTTTCTAAGAAGAGAGGTTTCCTGGCTATAGCAACTATCCTCACAGTCTTGTTACAGCTAGAATAACCCTGACAGCACCCTTGGGAGTGTACTGCATATGTGAAAACCATCTACCATGGATGATAAGAGAGAAAAAAAGTGTCGACAAACTCTATACTACAACATTGGTTCCAGTAATTGAATATAAGGGAAATTATTGGATCAATTATTCCAGTGAACTACTATTCAATTAAACCAGATGCTTGGAGGAGCAAGGCAGATAATTGACAAGAAGAAATAGGGCTCAGTGGTGATTCTGTGACCCAAAGAACAAACCAAGTCAAAAAGAAGCAGCAGCTACCCTCCTCTTGCTGACTGCTGCCAGGAGAGAAAGCAAGCCCGGTGTTGCCAGCACTTCCATCCAGTTTTCCAAAGAAGCTAGAAATGCACATTTTAACGTGGAATCTCTTCATTTGTAAACATGAGTATGTATGCAAAACATAGAATCTAATTCACAAATTTCTTAAACTCTGTTTAGGCCAAATGATATGAAACCAGCCAGATTGGTCTGCTGGCCACAGTTTGCAATTTCTAAAATAGATAAAACATTAACTAGCAAGACTCCGTTGGACTCCATTTAGTATTAAAGATGAGTGAGACCCAGTCCCTGGCTGCAAGAGACTGATAAGGGAGAAAAGGAAAGCACCAAACTTGTGTAACATTAGGCAAAAAGTGGTAAACTGCCTTTGGAGAAGCACTAAATACCATTTAGCCAGGAAGCAGGGCAAACAGAGTTGAGAGCTCCTGTCTTAATGTTCGTCTGCAACTTAGCTAGGCTTTGGAAAGGTCTAGAACCTGAGCCCTGCCCCAGCAGAGAAACACCCTCCAAAAGATCCCCTTTTTCCGAAGAGCAAAGAATTTCTTCATCAGGGTCACCATTAGCCCATCAGGGGACTCGAGGACACAACCCCACATGCACAATGCTTGCAAGGGGATGGCATATTTATACAGAACAGAGAAAAAGACCACTTCCTGCAGGCTGTTGCAAACCCCATGATGGGATGCAGGGCTTGGCCCCAGACTGTGGCATGGATTTCATCTCCCAGCTATGCCCTCAGCTGGACACCCTTTTGCAGGACACGAAACGCAGGACACGTTTACCAACCCACCCACCTCCTTACCAACCTAGGTCTGCATCTCCAGATGTGATTTTTTTGAGCCTAGTAAAATGTAGACTGTGTTGAAAATTATTTTTCTGCACTCTTCTTACCTGTCGTGTAGATGGAAATCAGGAGCCCTTGGGATGTAGAGCTATTTAAAAATAAATGTGGCATATGTAACCATAGCAAGCGATTATATCAATTCTAAATGGACTTTGCCCTAAGAAAAATAAAAAGCCAAGCTTTGGGGTTTTATTTCATTTACCAGAACCCGAGTGAATTGAGCATGATTGAAGTGCCTGTGTTTGGCTGGACTCCTCTCTGTACTGCTGGCTTGTTGGACGGGTTTGAGTGGTCCCAGCTGTAAAACTAAGAAGCCCCTCTGGACACAATCTCCTCCCAGATGCAAAAAAACACCTCCTCTCTGAGAAGCTGGAGGAATAATTCCGCTCCAACAATAGGACATTCTTTCTTCTTGAAGGTTTTGTTTTTTCAGGGAATAGAAATGGAGCAGGAGGTTATGCTCTGCCACAAGGCAATGCCCACAGCAGGGACAAAGTCCTAACCTAGTTAGAAGACTGGGAATTTGATCCAGCACCCCGAAGAGAAAACTGTTGTGTGTTTCTTGTTAGACACAGCACCCTTGTCTCTGCGGCACATCTACCGTGTCTGCGTGTGCACACGCGCACGCATGCGCACATTTCGGTGTTGCCAGATGAGAACCAAAATGGGTAAATTTCTCGGAACCTGTTTTTATTTCCGAGGGTTTCTCCCTCACAGAGTTCCCTCAGAAACCCCAGTGCTGAAATATTTCACCAAGCCATATCGCAACAACGTGGATGATGCTGTGGGGAGTTGTGTACATTCTCTTCCTACACATCGTGTTGTGGGTTGTTGTGTAGCCATAACCCCTTGTAGAAACACGGCCCCTCCTTTGTCTTTCTTTCGTTGTGTGCTCAGGAGTTCTCCCACACAACTTTGTAAAACGGATGTCTCCCGGTTTTATTTTAGCTCACCACTTAGTTTGAAACTCTTTCTTCTTGATTCAATTTGAACAACTGTGAGAGTTCAGATTGAAACAAAACAAAAAAGCATTACCTCCCTGTCTGATGTTGACTTTCAAATTGGCTAGAGGGCTCCTGGGATTCAGCTGAAGATGTGTGGTATCTTCTTGTAAGGAGCCTTTTGTGTGTTTTTTTTTTCCCTTTCTTTTTAATAGAAAATTTCTGGCTGAGACAAAGAGGCCAAAAGTGTGTTGAAAAATCAGAACATCTCATGTGGCTATTCCAATGGAAAACAAAACCGAAACATAAACCTTGTACAGCACCTCAGTCCCTAGGCAGGAACCCTGGATTTGTAAAGTTAGGAGTGGTAATTCACCTCACTGGGGATCTGAAGTAATTAAATGGGTGTTGGAAAACCAAACTCTGAATGGATTTAAGCTGTCACTAGGGATGTGCAGTCCCTTTGTTGGGAAGAAGGTGAAAATATGCATTCCAATGGCAAACAAGAAAGCTTTCCGTTTGATTCTGCACTCCGTTAGAGCATTTGCTGCTTTCTGTCTGTCACATTTGAGTTTATCTTCCTTACTCCGGCAATAAGGAAGCAATGTTACAGCTTGTTATGTTGAAGTTGTGAAGGAAGTATGTACCTAGCCAAAGAAAGGATGTCATTATTTTTCTTAATTATTTCAGGAATGTCATCTCCAGCCTTTTGTAACTATGAAGAGAAAACTGAATAACCACCATTTCCTGAGAAGCGCTTTAAAAAGTTTGCAGTCAATTTTTTCGGATGGCTATGAAACAATTCAAGGATATGGGTAAGCTTGCGGGATGATAGGAGCCCCATTACATGTAATCAGGAAAAAAATATTATGGTGTATACAGGCAGACGGTTTCACATAGTTCAGTTAGTTTAGGTTAAGAAATGTTTTCTCTCAGGAAATGCCTTTAAACCAGGGCTACATTTTATTTAATGATGTGGAAAAATTCCACAAAATATCCTTATGAGAAATGTATTTAATTTTCTCTTTTTAAGCCAGTCAGCAAGTAAAGTGAGCTGCATATTGCTCGCATTACTAACACCGCCTGGCAGAGCATATTGAAATATGCCTGGTCATGCACATTCAAGAGGTAATGTTAGTTGGGAGCGCTTGGTACGGTTGCTTAGCACTTTCCAGAAACTGATTGACTTCAGCTGCTGAAAATTTCTCCCTGGATTTTGACAGATGTTGAAATCCACAGTAAACGCCCCTTGCCTTTTTGTGTCCCTAAGTGCAAAGGAATAAACAGAAGTACATCTTGGCATTCCTAAACAAGACCCTCACCTTCTCCTGGCTTTAATGACTGTAGTGAAGAAAGAGCATTTATGCCCTGATGTAAAAGTTACCATCAGCCTTGGCATCCCCAGGCTAGGTGAGGGGAATTAAAAGGCTCAGGAATTATGACTGAGCTCTAAGCGTGCACCTTATTTCCCTCCCATTCTGGCTACTATCCTAACTCAGTTTATCTTTTTCAGGGTTTAATCACAAACAGGTCACACTCTGTCCTTCCCTGGGTCATTCAGTTTCTTTCTCTGACCATTGGTGGTGGCGGCTGGCTCCACTCCGCTCTATAAACACTGCAAGGCAATAATGATATTCTCAAAATATGTGGGATTCGGCTATGAAAACCACTGGGTTGACATTGATAAAACAGCATGCTAAATTATCTTTCCCCCCCTATATTTACAATTTGCAAACTCTAATTTTTGCTCCACATAAAAAGTAAACCGTAAAGATGGGCTGATTTTTGATAGAGGTAAAGTGTGATAGAAAATTCTTGGTGCAAAATGAAATGTAGCTGATGTATTTAAGATTTCCTCTCTTATTTAACCTTCACTCTTGCTTCCAGCTCAAGGCTATTGCTTGAACACTACAAAGAGAATGTGTGTTTTTCAGAAGTCAGATATACAAAGGGAGATTGTATGGGCAGGGCTGCTTAGGCATTTTAATTCCATTAAAGCAGTCACAGGGATATTGTTTTTTATAGAATCAACTTCTACGAATTTTAAATATATACACTGAGCCTGAAGACCATAAAAATTAATACAAGATATGTACTAAGGGTATGAGCACAATAAAATGGTAGTCCTTGACCCTGGTAAAGACATTAATTGTGCTTATCATTCCCCCCACCCCCCCAAAACCAGCCAAGGTTAATTGCTGGGAGTTTTCAATGTGCTAATAGCTCTTAAGGAGGAAGTCAGCTATCAGTTAAAAATGAAGTACCCTTGTAACATGGGAAGAGCTCCTGCCCTGCAGACTGTTGATTGACATCAGGCCATGGATAAACTTTGGGACTGCTGCAGCAGTTGCTGGAAGCCAAGTGTCTGGCCTTATCTTAATCCAATGGGAACAAAAAGGAACCAGTGTCCTGTAACACAGCACATCATCTCTTTGACCTGGAGACAGATGTTATCTCATGCTTAGTAGAGGTTATTTTACACACAGCTTTCAGTTCCCTGAGAAATATACTGGTCTTCCTGACCAAAGACCAGAAGTTTCCCTTAAAGAAAAATCTTGCAAAAGAAATAAAGATTTCCCCAAAATGGCTTACCATTTGGTCCCCCTCACCCGGTATCTTGTTTCATTAAGAGCCAATAGCTGATAATTCCAAAATAAGTTGACCACTGGCTCCATATAATACAATAACCAATGGGTATGTGTCCCAAGGCGATATTACCGAGCAAGGGAAATAAACATAATCTCTTTTGTAGGTGATCAACTATGTTCTATTGCTTTTTTATATCTTCCAATTACCTACAAGAGAGGTTGATGGAATAATTTTTCTACTTATGGGACAAATATTATATAATTAATAAATTATAAAATATCTGCTTCTATGATTTTCCTATTTTAATATTCCATATATTAGCTTACTATACAGGGTGAAATATTAGTTCATATTTTTTGCTAATTTTCCTGGTTATTAATTTCATATACTATCCCTTTTTTCTCCTTAGTACACATAGTTAAAAATGTGGAGTTGCTCAGATTTCATTGAGGGTTTGAATAGCTCAATAAAGGTTCTAATAATTTTTCTCTATTGCAAAATAAAATAATACTAGATTGTTCAATTTCATGCCATGTATTGGACCATCCATCTTACAGTCTCCTAACCCAGTGTTGTTGCCTTAACTCTTATTAAGCTTGGCTGTCCTAAATCTTTTTTGAGTAAAGCCCACAATTAGCTATATTCTCTAAGATAAATATTTTAGGAGACTTTTAAATATTGGTATATTAAAGGTCTTTGTTTCAACCAACTTTCCTGACTATAGACATAATACATATTCATGGTAGGAAATTTGGGGGAAAAAAACAGAAAAACATAAATTACTTTTGGAAAGTAATGTTGGATTAGTTATTTTCTCCCCATTTTGTTGTCCTGCCCCAGAAACAATTTAAATTGAATATTGATTTTATTTTTTACTTCAGAGTATATCAAGATTATAACTACATATTGATTCAATTAGTCTTTGAAGCGAGTGTTTTAGAATTCCAGAAGCTCAGAGGTTTTTAATGTCTTGTATCTCTCAGGGACAGAACACCTTTCTAATTTCCCAAAATAATTCCTTTGGACTATTAGATGATGGGACCCAATTCTCAAACTTTTATTCAAGGAAAAACTCCCAGTGGAGCCTCATCTTAAGAATGTAGCAGTGAGGTTGTATTTTATGTCCTGACCAATGCTATGGCCATTCACATGTGAGTCCTTCTGGGAGCCCACAATGGATACCATCTGGCTTTGGAGAGTCGAAACACTCACATGTCTTTAGCGCTACGTAACGACTTCCTGGAAGACTTTATTCTCCATCAACGTTGCACTAAAAATGATTGCAGGAGAAAGTTTTGTTTTACCTTAAACTTCTTTTGTTGCAACTGCATCTCTTAAATTCTCAGCTTTGTGTCATATTCTTTGTGAAATGTGTCTTTAGCAACATAGTTTTTCATCTAGCTTCTAAACTACTATATGTAGTAGTTTTCATAAAAGCTCTCCACAATTTATTTTGTATACATTCTGTTTCTCTGGCCCATCTCCTCCGAATCTGATATATGTATTTAATAATTCAATGGCTATAATGATGTCCAGGTAGATTTTTATTTTTTATACTATATTTTATTTTAAAGAATTTCTGTTTCTTTCTGAAGAAGTCACTTCTCTGCTTCATCGCACGGGGAGATTGCTCTTTCTTGCCCTTGTACTTTACTTTTCAAATGTGTAGTGACCTTCAGTGCCTTTAACGCACATGCTTTTACAACCTCGAGGCTGATTCTGGGCTGCTGGGATTTTTTTTTGTTTGTTTTTTTTTCTTGTTTGTTTGTTTGTCTCTACTCTGTATGAAATTTGTCCGCTGGGTTGTTGCTGCTGCTGCTTATCATGTCAAGAATTATAAAATTGTAGACTGTCACTCAGTAAGGAATGGCTTCTCCAGGTCATTCATCCAGTTTAGTAGTTCTTAATGTTTTATATTTTAGGTCTAGCCAATGTGACTAAATTATAAACTCCTTGAAGGCAGGGGCTTCAAGCTTATTAATATTAATCTAAATATCCTCAGTGTCTGGCACAGCCCCTGACATATATGAAGGAACCAATAAGTATTAAACGAAAGAAGAATGAGTGTCACTAGACCTCACCATAATTCAAAATGCTAACCTTTTCTCCAGGCTGATAATATACATATCATCTATGGACAGTTTTAAAGATATTAAAATTGCAGAAGTATTTTTGGGAGTGAGTTTTAGTGTTGTTGTTAAAACGAAACTGAAATATTTTTATTTAGAATAGAGAAATAGTCATGATGCTGTTGCAAATAGAAATTGCAGAGAATAAATCCATTATAATTGTTCTGAAATCCTGTGTCCACCTGTACTAACAATACTTCTCCAGCCCATGGGTGGTGTGTAGCCTACCGGCTGAAATCAGTCTCCCAGCCTTGCTTTCTCTCTCACCAGGACTTCCTGCCTGGTGTCACCAGGACTTCCTGCCTGGTGTCTCCAGGCCTCAGCTGGGTGGGACAGTTCCTCCTCAGAGGGTAGACACCATGCCCCAAGGCTGTTTTTCCATCACCAGCTTTATGAATAATAATAATAAAACTAACTACAATGACCAGGTATTTATTGTGTGTTTAGCATGTGCCAGACAATATTTTAACCATTTTAGAATGACTCATTTAATCTCATAACTCTATCAGAAGATGTTCTTCTTAATGCCATTTCACTGATTAGAAAATTGAGGCACCAAGAGGGTAAATAATTTTTCTAAGTTCAGAAGAGGACTGAAATTCAAACCCAAGCAGCCTTATTCTAAACCCTATGCTTTTAGTCCTCATGCTGTTCTAATTTCTAGAAAATTCCTTCTTATATTGCTTGCTTTAAAATCTATTTTCTGTAACATTCGCCAATAGACCCTACTTGTTCATCCGCACAAATTTAATGTCCTTGCACGTAATAGATGATTAAATATTCAGTGATGAGTATCACCTCCCCCTAAGTTGTCTCTTCTTGTGGTTCGATATCATTGGTTTCTTTCCTAGCAGATCACTTACTGCATGAGATCGGGCCCTTTTAGCCTCTGAATTATTCCGCCCCACTTTGTAACTATCTTTATCATAATCTGAACCTAGTTTGGCAAAAAGGAAGAGAATGGACTAGAGGAGCCTCTTATTTTAGTGATCGTGTCTCTTTACTATATCCTGGAATTGGATAACTTCATCTCTGTGTTGGCTCAGTTTGAGCTAAATGCCTTCTGAAATATCTTGCAAGTATGTTTAAATTTAGCACCGTCTTGTCTCTACCATTATGTATAAATCCCCCTATTTAAACTTTCTTAGCTGATATAAACAAACACCTCTCTGTATTATGATCTACCATCAACAAACTTGGTAACCCTTTACCGTGACCTTTGTCCTCCTTGTTGTAGGTGAGTTTGGTCCTGTGATCCTCACTCAGCCCTTCTGTGTTCCTCTTGTGGGCACAGGAGCAGCCCAGCTGTCCTCCTGCCCCAATCTCAGGGAGACTCAGGGCACCAGGTTGGCACTCACCTTGCAGACATGTTAAGTTTACTATTCCCATGTCATGGTGGCACCAGAGACATCTGCAAGACCCCCCACAATCTCGAGATGTGGGAGAAAGGAGGGGAATAAAAAGCAGCTCCTTGCCACAAAGTTATGGGCATCCTAAGTTCAACTGCCATAAAGCTCTGCAATCCAGGAAAAAAAAAAGAAACACTATGATTCCTGATTAAATTTGATAGTCACATTAGATTGTGTGTAGATGTGTTACAGGCCTGCCTGGGGAAAAGATGAACTCAGAATTAACAACTTGTTACCAGTTTTCCAGGAGAGACCATGGTGTCACTGGATGCACGACAGACCAGGGACCGTTGTGGCAAATGACACATCATCGTCTCTTTTGCTTGTTTCTTTTATTGATCAGTAACAACAGTGCTGGCTTTGCAGGCAGGAAAAATGATGAAGGATGTAAATGTACTTTAAGTGTTCAAAACCTTCAGCGACCATTGTCTTAGGTGCCATCAATCTAGTCTCATCCAGCCATCAGTCCCCATGAGACAGCCACGGATGGGGACAATAGAACAGCAGTTTTCTCTGGTATGTGTCACCAGGACGTGAGAATAGATCTCCTGGGACTCGGTGTATGAGTATCAGCCTATTTGGTTGAAGACATCTCAGCCTCAACAATGTCCAAAACTATAAATTGAAGTTTAATTAAGATGGATATGTTTACCGAAGAGGTGAGAATGATGTCAACTATGTGGTGGCACCTCTGTGCCTTATCTGCAGTATAACTAGGACCTTGTGACAAGGAAGACCTGCCCCGAGAAGCTGACGCTGGGCATTGCACACCACACCTTCTCCCAGCATCCTCAGCGGTTATCCAAGTGTGGTGGGCCCCAGGCCAGCAGCATTCACGTCAACTGCAATCTTATTAGAAATTTGAATTATCGGGCCCCACCCAGACTTATCCAGTTCGATCTCTCATCTATCCGTCTATTATACCAGAAACTCTAGGGGTGGGCCCCAGCAATCTGACTTAACAAGCCTTCCAGGTGATTCTGATGCACACTAAAGTTAAGAACTGGAGAGAATTACAGAGACTGCCCTTTCCTAACCCCACGACTTTATTCCAACAGTCTCATATTCAGTGAAAATGCTGCACTGAAATCCCTAAGCAAGAGTCTCAAAGGCAAAGCCTGAAGGTCCCTGAACACTCCTCGAAATTTCTGGCCTCTCATGTTGTTCTTTCTGCCTATTTTTAATCTCCCTTGTTTGCATGGAAAACTCTTCCTCGCTATTTAAAGTCCTGATTAAGTGTCATTTTCTTTGTGAAAACTTTCCTGATCTGCCCCTCCTCACCCCAACAGCCCTAATAAAGTTATTTGGAGCCTCCTCTATATGAATTTTTTTCTTAGTACTTTTGAGAACTACAAAGATTGCTCTACATTGCTGGTCTGAGGCCTCTTTAGGTTTCTCCTCTTTCTCCTCAACCCCTAAAGTGGTGGTGTATCCTCAGGGCTGTCTTATTGTGTTCTATCCCTGGATGATCTATTTCATCCATTAGTTAGTTTCAACTACCCTTTTTAAGCTTAGAATTTAGAAATCCATATCTCAAACTGCTATGGCTTGAATGTTTTTGTTTCCTTCATGTATTAGAAATTTAACCTTCAATGCAGCATTGTTGGGAGGTGTTTAGGAGGTCATGAGGGCAGAGAGCTCATGAATGGATTAATTTTGCTATAAAAGGACTTCTAGCAGTAAACTAGTTCATTCTCTTCTGCTCTTCTGCCATGTGAGGACATGGTGTCTTCCCGAAGGATGCAGCACTCAAGGCACCATCTTGGAAGCAGAGAAACTGGGCCCTAACCTGCTGGTGCCTTCATCTTGGACTTCTCAGCCTCCAGAAATGTGAGTAAGTGAGTAAATTTCTGTTCTTTATTTTATTATAGACCACAAAGTGGACTAAGATACCAACCTAGATCTCTTCTCTGAGTTCTAGACCCATGTGGCTAATGCCATCTGGGCGTCTTAACCTTGGGGAACCACAGTAAATTCAACATGTCTAATGTGGAATGAAACATCTTCTCTCATTCCCCTCGCCCCATCCCATCCCTCATTTGTTTCATCTCCTCTATTTCTTCTCAGAGCTAGTCACTGCCATTCACTCAGTGAACACTGCCAGAAACATGGGAGCTATCCTGATCTTCCTCCCCCTCTCCCACAATATCTAACCATAACCTGTGCTGATTCTACAGAGCTTACCCTCTTAAATCTCTCACATGGACAACCAGAACAGTTTCGTAATGGGTCTCCTAGCCTGAAGTTAGTTCTTGTCCCTATACCTACAATTCACCCTATGTGCTTCTGGTACAGAGATCTTTCTAAAATATCAAGCTGATTTTAGCATGCCCTGCTGAAAACCTTCTGGCTCCCATTCTATATTCAACATGAGGAGGATCAAGATCAAGTTCATTCATCTGGGTCTTGGCTTTCCTTTTAGCCTTTGCTTCTTTTTCCAGCATTTTATTATGACAATGTTCAAACATACAGAAAAGTTAAATTTTACAGTGTGAGCTCACATACCTTCTAGTTAGATTGTGCAAGTTTTAACATTTTATCATAGCTGCTTTACCACATGACAATCCATCTATCTGTCCCTCTATGCATCTATCAATCCATTTTATTTTTTGGTGTATTACAAAACCAGTTTCAAACATCAGTATACGTCTCCCCAAACGTTTCAGCATGCATGTCATTAACTAGTGTTCAATATTTGTTTATAGGATTGTTTTTCATTTGAGGTGAAATTTACATATAATGAAATGCACAAGTCTTATGTAAACAGCTGAGTTTTGACAAATACATACACTTTTATAACTCAAACCCCTATGCAGATGTAGAATATTACCAACACTCCAAAAAGTTTCCTCATGTCTCTTCCCAGTCAATTGTTATCCTTCTCAGCCATCCACTACTCTGACATTTTTATCATAAATTAATTTTTCCCTTCCTAGAACTTCTGTAAGTGGAATCTTTGTGTAAGGATTTTTTTCACTCACCATTACATTTTTGTGATTCATCCATGTCGTTGTATGTAATCAATAGGGTTTTTTTTCCTTTTTATTGCTGAGTAGTATTCCATTATAGGAATAGAGAAGAGTTTATTTTTATATTATCTATCAATGGACTACTTCTAGTTTTTAGCTATTACAAATAAAGCTATAATGTTATTGTACTAAACATAAAGCTATGAATGTTATTGTACTGATTTTTGTGAACATGTTTTAATTTCTCTTGGGTAAATAACGAGGAGTAGAATCTCTGGGTCATAAAGTAGGTTGCGTCTACTCTAGGTTGTGCCATTTTTCTCTTCTACCAATAATGTTTAAGAGAGTTTTTATCATCCCCACATTTTTGCAAATTTTTGGTGTTGTCAATCTTTTTAATTTTAGCCTTTCTGTGGATATATAATGGTATTTCATTGTGGTTTAATTTTCATTTCCCCAATAACTAGTGATATTTAGCATCTTTTTTCGTAATTATTGGCCATTCATAAAACCTGTTTTGTAAATGTTCTGTTCAAATCTTTTGCCCCCCTTTAAATTAAGCTATTTGACTTTATTTAGCCTTTTGAGTTTTTTGTTTTGTTTTGTTTCAGAATAATATTACGGGGGTACAACCAATTTGGTTACATACATTGCTTTTGTATTTGACTTTGGACCATTGAGTTGTAGAAGTTCCTTATAGTCTGAATACTAGTCTTTTGTCAGGTATAAGTTTTACAAATAATTTCTCCCAGTTTGCAGTTTGCCTATTAATGTTGCCAGCAGTGTCTTTTGATGAGATAAGCTTTTCATCTCATGAAGTCTCATTTATCATCTGTTTTCTCAATGGTTAGTGTTTCTTTATTATACCTATAAAACCTTAGCTTATCCCCAAATCATAAAGATATTCTCCTGTGTTTGCTTTTAAAACCCTATCATTTTAGCTTTATTGATTAGGTCTATTATCCATCCTGAAATAATTTATATGTATGATGTAAGGAAATAATTTATATGTATGATGTAAGGTAAAGGTCAAGCTTCACTTTTTTATATGAATCTCTAATTTATTGATATTTATTTCTTTTTATTTGATAAAAATTTTCTTTTCGTATTAGATTGCTTTGGCACCTTTGTCAGAAATCAAATTACCACCTAAGTGCATGGGTCTGTTACTGTGCTCTCTATTCTGTTCCACGGATATATCTGTCAGCCTTTATACCAGTACCACACTGTCTTGCTTATTGTAGCTTCATAGAATATTGAAATCAAATCACGTGAGTCCCTTTGTTTTTTTTTAAAGACTGCTTTGAAGATTCAAGGTCTTTTTCATTTTCATATATATTTTAAGAGCAGCTTGTCAATTTTAAACAAAAAACCTACTCATCCAGCCTTAATTTTTGATATGTCACACTCCATCTCCACTGTTCCTGCAAAATTGGGAGAGTGAAGAAACTGATCTTTTGAATAAGCTCTTAGACATATAGGGTTTTAGCCAAGGGCTGGATTTATTTTTAAATAGCACACTTAAAGTTTGTTCTTAATTCTAGGCTCAAAAATTCCTCTTTCTACTCTGACGAAAGGTATACAACCCCATTTTAATTTTACAATAAATAATTTTCTACAAAGACAGGTAAAGGAATGCACCTAAATCCTTCACTATAAAATATTCTATCCTTGGAAGGAATGAGAGGATTTTCTCCTTTCACCACAAGAGAATTGTTTCCTCTGAGGAGATGCTTTTAACAAAGAATATAGATGTAGAATCTACCTGATTTTCCTCTTCTTTGTTCTCTTCCTCCTCCTCTTCATCACCTTCACTTTCATCATTACCAACACCATAGCTGACAAATTATTGAGTATTTACTCTGTTCCCCTAGCTCTATGCTAAGGGCTCTATTTTATCTCACTGAAACCTTCACATACCGGTTGGTCTTTTTATTCTCCTCACTTTGCCAATGAAGAAATTAAGCTTAGTGAGATGAAGGACTTTCCCAAAGTCCATTAGAGAGAAAGTGGTGGTCCTGGGGCTCAAACTGAAGTCTTTCTTCCTCCAAAGACTGACATTTTGGGCATCTTTTATAAAAGAATGCTTTACTGAACTTAATGCAATAGCATTTCCTTTGTTCATTGCAGGATCATTTAAAATTTTATCATTATTGTTGCTGTTTCTGTAGCAAAGTATCAGGCATACCCTGAAATCATCTTCATATACTCTTCAAAATTCTGCAATTATGCAGTTCTGAAGACATCTGGAAAACAAAGTTGGTTCAGTTGGTTTTTGCATTACATGTGGTTTTATAGCCAAAGTAATTTAACCTTCCCCTTTTCTCTTCACAGTGGTAAACTATTTTCGTAGTGTCTACAGAGTTCTTTATACACCATGCATGTCTCATTCGAGTCCTAGGCTATCTTTATGTATAACTCAAAGTAAAGATTGCCATGCCCCACTGATTTCTATCATCCACACATGTTGCTGAAATTCCAATTATGATGACTCTTTCTGATTCAGCCATATAAATTCAACCTATGGTGTGAATTTTCAAATTTCACTATTAGCATAGAGTTATTAATATATTTTGAATTAAGCTATATATAACATTTTGTACTGAACTCGATGTTTTGCTAGGAATGGAACATATGTCTCATTATCCTTGCTCCTGGGAATCCAAACTTTTCTTAAAAAAAGATACACGCACATACATACATACATACATAAAGTCTAATACAACTACACAGGTAACTTTAGCATTCTGTGCTTTTTAACTGACTCTGAAATAGAGAATTGAAAGCCTACCAGGTGTCTGTATTGATATACAATAACTGCTGCCAAAATCAAAATGATGGTCTCTTTACTTGATATAAACAGAGCGGAGTTAAAGAATTCACACCCTGGGATCCTAGAGAAAATGGCTTTTTCTGAAGGCAAATGGTAGAGGAAGAAAGAAGCAATGACCCAGAGGAAAATATACTTTGTGTACTAACCACTGGTTACAAACAGGCCCTGTGTCACAGGTTCATCAGATGGTGAGAAACACATTATAGCTCAAACTGAACACAAATGCATTAATTGATATAAATATTGAAGCCGTGAAATTAAATACAAGGATTTTCTTTCCTGTATCCATTCGCTTTATTAAACAGACACGATATTTGTGAGCTTAATGGATCTGGTTGAAAGCATAATGGAAAAAAAAAAGTTGGTGCATTCTCAATTTAATTTTATAAAGATCACATAATAATGATGACAGGTGGAGCCACGTGGGGGTAGAGGCAAATTGGTCTTCTGTCTCAGACGTCAAAGACGTGCTGCCGACATCAGGGAAATGTCTCGTGGTTGGGAAAGGTAAGGGAACTCAGCAGGCTGGTCTTTGATACCTAGGGCTTTCATTTTTAATTAAAGAACATAACTCTGGTGAAAAGTCATCATATCAGCCTATTTTAGATAGAGCGTGGATGAGTGCTCCGAGAAGGAGATAATGATGGGGAAAATGCCCAATATAGTGCCTAGAAGGTGCTACATGTCTAATAAAATAACAAAAGTTGACATTGATTGAGCATCACCTCAGTGACTACTGACATCTCTGTGAAGAAGGCTCAAGTATTATCCCCAGTTTTCAGATGAGAAAACTAATTTTTAGAGCAGTTTAATAACCTTTCCAGGGTCACAGTGCTAGGATGTAGTGATCCTGGAGAGGCAACCAGACTGATTTCAAAGATTGCACAACTACCCACAATGCCATATTCTCCAAACTTTCCTTTGTTCCTAACATACATTTTTTTTGGAATCACTTCTTTCTCTGCATGTATGACCTCATTGGAATAGATTAAAAAAAAAAAAAACAAAACCTGAATGAACCTCATCTGCAGTATCTTTTCTTCCACCCATGATACCACCCTGACCCCCCAGTGTAGAAACACATCTCTTTTCCCTTTTGTTGACAGCATGTTATCATAGTCCACAATTTTACCAATTTGAGCGTCTGGAGACTTTTTCCAATGTCTCTTTAGAATCTTTCTTGCAATAGCCCAAAAGCTTTGTCTTTCTCTGAGTAGGAACATGAAACAGCTGCTCATTGTCACTCATATCATAGGTTTTTTTTTTTTTTTTTAGACACTCAGAAAACAATTGTTAATATTTTCTTCCCCTGCTTTTTCTTTTCTAAGTCAAATAATTTGAGCTCCAGTTCCTCCTCCTCTTTTCCCCTCTTCCTTCTCTTCCTCCCCCTCCTCCTCCTCCTTTCTTCATATAAATTACTTCCACAAAAAGCCTATTTCCAAAATTGCTAATCATTTTAGTTCCTGTCCTCCAGATTCTTTCAGCATCTGGATGTTCAGTGGGTGTCATGAAGGCATTACCGTACAGTACTGAAATCATGGCATCTGG
Source organism: Microcebus murinus (assembly GCF_040939455.1). Classification (NCBI taxonomy): domain Eukaryota; kingdom Metazoa; phylum Chordata; class Mammalia; order Primates; family Cheirogaleidae; genus Microcebus; species Microcebus murinus. The sequence continues at coordinate 80,679,885 of NC_134114.1, read as the reverse complement.
GAAACATTTTAAACGTGTCCACAGGAATATTTTCTGTTGTTTTACAAATTACAGGCAAAACATTAAAGAAAATTATGGTTTTCCCAGTTCTCAGATGGTGTTTTGTCTAAACTAGTGCAAGAGGAAAGGTGGAGTAGTTTATATTGTTTTCCTTGTGTTGGAAAGATGTAGTTGTTTTGGGAAGACGTTATGGTCTCTAAATTTAGTAATTATTCACATTTGTGAATTTAAATGAGAGCATGCCTATAGACTATGGGAATTCAGAGGAAAAGAAATCATGTTCATTTAAAGGAATCAGGCAAGGCTTTTCAAAAGAGGTAACATTTGTGATGGATCTTAAAGAATAAGTAGTAAAATTATATAAAGAACTTGTAAGGAAGAAAAACTCTAAATGGAAACACAGCATAATCCAAAGCTTGAAGAAATGAAAACACCTTGGAGAAGAGGAAATGGTTCCATTCTGTGTCATCCACTTTGGTTGGTGTGTCAAAAAACTATTAGGCAACAAGGCTGAAAATGGATATCAGGTCTATATTATTTAAGATATTTAAGCAAAATTTGAATTTCCTTTAGGAAGGCAATTCCAGCAATGAAGTATGCAGCGAATAAAGAGATTAGCAGTAGGGAGATCAGATTTAAAGCTGATGTAACTATGATCACTGGGATTGAAATATATCAACAACTTATGAGCCTAGGGGAGAGTCAGAAGTATAAAGTTTATCAGGAAAAGTCCAGGATTCTAAGAGGATGAAAAACAAGGAAAGTTATCAGGAGCATGGAGGAAAGGGAGCAGAGGTAGGTCAACAGAAGTGAGATGAAGGAAAGGGACAAGATGCAAATCTGAGGGTCAAGAGATGTTTTCTTATTCGTTGGTTTTGGGGACATGAGACTTATGTCACAGGGTTAATGGATAGAGACAGATTAAAGAGACAAAAGAAACGAGAGTCCCAAGTAATGGGAAATGATGACAAAGATGGAATGGAAGCAATGGCTTTGGCAAGCACCAGAGGGATGTCTTCTTCTGAGATAATAATGAGAGGAAAATAAAATAATCAAATTATGGAGAAATTTTGAGGTAGAGAGGAGGGAAGATGAGGGATCTCATATTGTCTGACATTAATTCTTTTAGTCACGTGTGTGGCGTCATCTATGGGGTTTGGGGGGAAAATGGTGCCTGGCTTTAGGGAGTGAAGAACATTTGGCATACGTTCCATGGAACAGCAATAAAGGGTTAAGAAATCAATTGCTGAGCCGCAGTGAATGTCCAACCAGGAAGGGTAAATAGCACAGATGTGTAATGTGCATCTGCAGGATGTTTACTGCAATGACAGCAGAACATCTGATAAATTCTTCATTTGCCTTGATGATAATTTCGTCCCTCAGATGTAAAGGGATGGACCAGGGAATTAGTAATCTCTTCTTAATTCTGATCAACAAGAAGGAAACATGTTGGAAATAATGGGAGCAGTGGTTATTTCACCTGAAAGTGTATAACACAGTCAGCGGGTTAGTCTGGCTATTAGGCAAGGCAATGCCTGGAAAGTTCCATGAGCTCAGCAATGTACAAATACAAGAAGGCAAGAGTGGCCTATAATGATGGTAAATATAAAAGAGAAGCAAAAATCTATCTTAAAAGTGACATAAAGACCCAGCTAAGAATAAAGAGGGGAGACATAACCACAGGATCATAAGTGAAAATGATTTAAGGGAATTGACAGTATGTCAATATTAATGATATGATATAGTGAATGGGAACTTGGACTGTGTACCTAAAAATGGTGTGTACAGCAAAGCACAACCACCCTAATAGATTGAGTTTGGGTTGCCATGTCCCAGAAGATGTTAAAAATAACTTTTCTGCTGTTTTGGATTCTTGTAACAGGCCCCAAAGACCATGAATAATACAAGAGATATCACCTTTTCCTATATCCCAAACGAAACTGCTAGATCACTTTTGTGGAGCATGTTAAAAGACAGTAAATCTAGTTTTGTCTGCAGGAGCCCATCACCCACTTCAGTGGGAGATGAGGAAGAAAGAGGAGCATGCTCTGCTCCTCAAGTCAAGAGAACTCCTCAAGAGCTTGTCCCTTATCTCCTGGAGCTTGGGGCACAGAGACACTCATTTGCCTCTCCCTAGAAGTCTAAGATCGACAGTCTGGGAGCAGGGCCCTCTGAGAAGTATAACAGAGTGGAAAGGACAATGTGGAGAAGGAACTGCACTGCCACTGGCTGTAGGGAAAGCTACCGTATCCTGGAGTTCACCTGTGGGCTCAGCTCAGTTGGAGAACACAGGCCCAGAGGTGCAATGTGCCCAGAAACCCAAAGCCTGACCAGGGCTGTAAGTAGCCAGTCAGAGCAGAAACCACTGTCTAGATCAGTGCTTCTCCAACTTTAGCCTGCATTAGAATTACCCAGAGAGCTTGTTAAAACACAAATTCCTGAGCTCCACCCCCTATATATTCTAATTCCTTAGGATTGAGGGGGGAACCAATAAAGTGTATTTCTAACAAGCTCCTGGGCTATAATACTTATGTCATTTGTGGACCACACTTTGAGAACTGCTTTAGATGTCAGAAGCATGGCATCTCGGAGGAGCACGTAATAGTGTCATGAAAGAGAAAGAATTAGCTTCGCATGTCTGTTATGCCAAGGAAGCATTGGTACACTTAACTTCATCAGCCATTGTCCCCAGTCTCTTCTTCCCCAGCCCAACAGTAAATGGCTGGAAACAGCAGCTAGTGAGAAAAAGAGGAAGAGCTATGAAACAATAAAATACACAGCCATATTCTGTCCCCGAACTCCAGTCTTCTGAGACAGAGTCAGATCTGGGCAGAAGGAGAGAAGCCATGAACTGGCCATGTATTTGGAATTGTGAGTAAACTAGGATGGATTGAACTGGAGTTACAGAGTTATTTGATTTTTTTGATGTCTTAAAGGGACTATTCTTATTTCCCATATTAGAAAAGCTACCAGGCCTGTCTCAAATTTTGTATACAGATAGGAAAAAAAAACTGATTTGAAAGAATGGATAAAAGAATAAAGTTGATTGAGCCCAGCTTATTTAATCAGAGGATTACACATATCTGAAGACTGGTCTTTCTCAAACTCTTAGCAGGTCCAGAGAAGTGCAGCCAGAGGATAACAAGACACTGGAAACCTCACCAGAGAAGCACCCATGCAAGGAAATAAGGAGTTCTAGTCTGGAGAAAATTTAGGAGATATAATGACATACTAAAGGGCCTTCTTGTCAACAAAGGATTAGCCTTCTGAATGGCTGCAGAGGCCACAATTAGCTTAAGTCAGTCGGAAGTTAAGGGAAGAGTCTGTTTGGGCTCAGTATAAGAAGACACAACAGTTAAAGCCATGCTATTGACTCCTGGTGATGGCCACTTGCCTGGGATGTTAAAGAGAGTTTTCAACATGGTGGAGGGTAGGTTTCAGATGCATCTAAGAGCACGTTAGTTTCTACAGCAACATTTCGCAGCCTGGAACAGGTATGTAGTGGAAGGTGGGCCCCAGGCTAGGGCCATCAGGACCTGCCTGGCTTCCTGTCCCTGAGTCCCTCCACGGGGACCCCAACCTGTGCCATAGCTCAGTCCTGCCTGGGCTCCAGGACCCCTCCTAAGATCATCTAAGAGGACTCAGGGTTTTGATGAGGGCAATAAATCACTCATGGTTTTAGTCCATGAGTGTTAGTTAAAATATGGTAAATGGGCTTTTGCAGTCAGGCCTTTCTAAGACAAAGTTAACAAGCTAGTCAGAGATGCCCGGATCCTGTTATGCAGCCAGCCCTCTGCCTTGCTCATGCCAGTTCCTCTCCCCATCCTCCCCATTCGGGCACTAGAGAAGCTGCACTATTGAAAGAACTGACCATCAGGGCCTACGTCTGAGGGGAAACCAGGGAATTCAAAGACAGGGCGAGGAGCACAGAGAGTCGGGAGAGTCGAAGTGCAGATGGGGAAACTAGAAAGGGGATGAGCAAGTACCACGCAGAGAAGGAAGAAGAGTAACGCGCTATTGTCCCTGACTCTGAAATGCAGAAGTTGGCTTGTTAGGCCTCATTTGTACTACCACCGACAGGAACAGTGATTAGTTGTGCCAATCAAAATTTCGAGCAGACAGAAAGGCATTGTGTCTCTGGCTCAGACGTTGACATATAATAATCTGGAACCAAGAAATTCTTAATCCTTCACCTAAAATAGCTTCCAAATGTCCTCAGGGGTGCAGAAAAACATTAGTGGGGTCAGGTAACCACAGGATAGTGATTGTGACAGCTGCAGGCCTTCACATTTACTTAGTGAAACAATTGGCTTTTAGACAATGTCTTTCCAATTTGTTTTTAACATTGCAGCCAGGGTGCTCTTTTCAAAACACAAATCTGATCATGTCACCAACCTCCTTAAAACCCATGAATGGCTTCCCACTGTTCTTGGAATAAAGACCAAATCTTTAACAAGGAGCTACAGGGCTTGGCCCTTGTGGGGGTTGGGAGTGGGGGAGGGGTCCACTCTTGCGCATGCTCTTCTTTGGGTCTGGAATCCTCTCCCCACCCTCTTCTCCTATAGCTTTTGCTCAGCCTTGTTCTTTAGATCTAAGCTGAACAGCCCTTTCTCTGGGAAGCCTCCCCTTGTCTGCACCCCCTACTTGGAGTCCTTTGTTATTTGCTTTCTGTGGGTCTCCATTCTTTTTTTTTTAAAGCACTTATCTCAGTTTGTAATCATACATTCATCAGTGCCATTATTTGCTTACTGCTTTCTCCCAGCCCCCACTAATCTCTCTGCTCCTTGAGAGTGAGAAAGATCTTTTTTGTTCACCATCTTTTCCTAGAGCCTAACATTGGGCCTGGCTCATGGGAGGCCATCCATGTCTTTTGCTGAATGAATGAAAGACTGCCTAAATTGTGCTTTCCTTCCAAAATTTGGGATCCTGTAAAGGGAGGAAAGTGTTAACCAGACATAAGAACAAAAATTCTTAGTTATGTGCAGTGATTTATTTTAAAAATACAGAATCCTGTGAGCTCTAATCTTCCTTCATATTATATAGAAATCAGTTCATCCAAATAACCATCTAACTCTACCTGGTATTCTCATTTATTCCCCATTTTCTCTGGAATGAATTTAAATAGTCTTTCTTAGGGTTCATCTTCTTTTGGTAACTTGTATAGAGAACATTTTATTTTAGGTTAATTCAGCTGAGATTTTATATAAAGGCATCCTAAGTTACAGACATTGACAGGTAAATGTTTATGAAATGATAATATATATACACTCTGTATGTGTGTGTCTATCAATCCATCTAAAAATATGTGTTTTCATGACTGGAAACAGAAAAGATTGGATTTAGGCAAGGAAAGCATTGCAGTTTCTGAGTTTCCACCCCCAGACTCTTATCCTCTCCAGCTAAATTCTGCAGGATTTGGTGGAATAAGCAGGCAGTCGTGATTTGCTGATGATTGACTGAAGGACATGTTCTTCCCCTCCTAATGAAATCCTCGAATAGTGACTCATCATGCCAGAGGCACTGTTCTCCAAGACTGCATCTTTGCTTATTCCTAATCCAAATTCTGAAAAGAGCACAAATCTAGATCCAATCTTTTAGATCTCTGTGTGGGATCGGGGTATACTTTTTCCTCCCAACTTCTCTTTCTCTCTTCCTTGTATCCTCTGCAGCAGAACAGACAGCCACTGGGCAGGAGGGTCAGCTCTAGTGACCATTATGGCAACAGAGAAGTAACAAATCCATTATCAGTGTTGACTGTGCCGCGGTAGGGAATGTCTCTTTCATAAAGCCACAAAAAATTACTGAGTCTTGGTAGATCCTGGCTCAAATAATCTAGATGAACAATTCCCACTATGACTACCTACTAGAGGCAAAATGTGATTGACATCTGGTTATTTCCTTTAAGAGTATAAATCTAATACTTCCGCCCCTTGGAAAAGGAGTTTTCTTGAGGTCCATGGAAAGAGAAAACAATTCATTTTATTCTATAACACCCTCTATTATTGTCATCATCTTTTCACTGTCCGATTTCTTAAGAAATGGGCCTTCAAGAACTTCTGCCTTTTCCTCACCACCTATTTTGTCCTGAACTCCTGGTTTTTCTTCCCACTAAGTAATTAAATATGCTCTCACAAAGGTTCCGGTAGTCTATTCCAATAGCTTTTTAATATTCATTCCCTAACTTAAACTACAAGCTGTAGAGAGTTGTTCTAGTTTGTTCTAGCAAAAAAATGGACTAAGACACTGTGTCTCTATTATGCTGCGTGGAAACACAAAGGCAAAATGGGACACTTTCTGACCTCAAGTTATAATAGTGAGAGAAACTAGCACACTCCCTGCTTTCTTCCCATCTCCAGGGTAGCCCTTGCCTAGACTTCCCTATTCTTGGTCAATCCCGCTTATGTGTACATTTTTAATAGTATGTGTTACCTGTTCTTAGTGCTTGTAGGGAGAGGTAATTTTACTCCTATTTGAATGATTAATTTCTGTCACCCCCAATAGACCAAGTCTCATGAGGTCAGGGACCATGTCAGTTTTTGTGGAGTGTTTGGAAGAAACAATGACTAGAGTAAATAATTCCTTTTCCAACATTAATACCTTCTGTACTATTTTTCACAGCCTCTGTGATAGTTTTGTGGAGCTTCTAGGTATCCTGGGAGCATGCCAATGCATTTTTGCCTCTAAACCTTTCTTTTATCATTCTCCCTCGGCTGAATGCCAGCCCCACTGGGAACACTCTCACCATCACTCCTGAGCACGGGTTTTGTAGAATCTTACATTTCAGTTATCCCCTTCTGTGTAATCATTACTGTCTCTCCAACTGGTGAGTAAACACCTCAGTTGTCAGTACTGTATTTTGTAATATCCCAAAATAAGGTATGGTTAGTGGGTACTCAACCAGAGAGCTCACTTTGCTTGTGCTCTGGGGATTATGTTCTTTGTGAGAGACTTCTCTGAGGGCTGTATATATTAATGTTATCCCTAAGTAATTGATACTTGTTGAATGAACACAGTTCAAAGAGGCCACCATCTTTGTGGTGCTCATGGAACTCAATTCATTTCAACAAGTTGATTCATTTCAACAAATGTTTCTTGAGCTCCTACTATGTGATAGGAACCCTTCTAGGCAATTGGGATATGTCCAAGAATAAAACCAAGATCCCTCTTTCCATTGATCTTACAGTCCAGTGGAAGAAACACGTAGTAAACTACAAACACCACAAATACAAAACGTAGAAGGTAGGAAATTCTGTAGGAGAAAAAGAAGAGCATAGGATGAATGTTTGGTGAAAGTTAACTTCTCGCCTCCTGGTATAGTCTAGTTCTTGTCATGCCAAAAATGAAGGTCAACCTGGAGTAGGTCCTCGTAAGTCAAGTGAGGGATTTAGGGATCTAAATCACCCCTCATCTAAAGGACTCAGAAAAGAGCTGGAACAATTTCAAAGTCCACATGGAATTAGAGGACCATCACTAGGGCAATCAGGTAAGGAAGTATTCAATGATAACACTAAGAATTTGCAACTGTGGCACAACAATGCTAACTTTATAACCATGTTGATTAAAACTAATATGATTATTTTTATTTTATTGATAACAATTAGCAAATACTTTTGAGAAGCAACCAGGCATTGTTGCCAGGCATTAGCTTTTCTTACATTATCACTGTTAGTGTTCAGAACCATGCATGAGGCATGGGCTATTATTACTCCCATTTTACAGATAAGGAACCATAGAGACAGAGATTTTATATAAGTTGCTTAATTTAACGCAAATAGTAAATGATGGGGGTGGAGATTTGGAGACAGTAGCCTGACTCCAGAGTCACACCCTGGTACTGATAAGAGACTGAAAAGTCAACAAAGGGGTGGGTTAAGTACCGAGTCTACACCTGTGAAGTAATGAATAATTAAGGAAATTCCATGGATGAATGCAACTCAGATATAGTGCTATTATTTCCATCGCACAGGAAAGAACACAGGAGAAAAGAAATGCTCTAAAGCAAAGGCATTCTCTATATCAAAATCAGAGGCATAAAACAAATTCAAGACTCTCCATTCATTTGCTTCACAGCAGGGACTGAATCTTTTGTTCAGATACATCCAGAAGGTCTAACACCGATCAATGGGAATCTTTGTAAACCTTAGTAAATGTAATCTTACATAGCTACTTGTCTTAGTTTATTTTAATTAGTTTAATTTAAACCTTTAATTGTGGAACACCTTTTGGAATTTCTCAAGACACTTCTTTTAAAGACAGTATATTTTCATTTTTTATTGGGTTTTCTAATGTTTCCATATGTTTCATTCTCCAAGTGATATTTTTTATATGAGGGAGTTATTTTTATTGATATTTCTTCTGGACAGTCTGAGCTGCCCTCCAGATGCCTATTGTCTGGTTAGAGGTCATCTGGAAGCTGTATGGGACATCTCACTGGGCATCTCCTAAGCAGTGCTCTGCTGGATCTCTATAAAAATACATACCCATTTCCAGAAAACACATCTTTTTAGCTCACCAAGAGCATTCCCTAGTGGTCTTCTTAATCCAGAAACAGCTCCTGCGGTGTCTGTTGAGATACTCTTTCAGTGTTATCACACGTGTGTGTATGCTAGCTGCGGCCAAAAGACGACCCAGTCATTTTCTTTTCTCTTTTGAGACATGGTCTCACTCTGTTGTCTGGGCTAGAGTGCATTGGTGTCATCATAGCTCACTGCAGCCTCCAACTCCTGGGCTCAAGTGATCGTCCTGCCTCAGCTTCCCAAGTACCTGGGACTGCAGGCATAAGCCACCGCGCCCTGCCTCATTTTCACCAGCCTCATTTTATTTCTTCTTCTTGCTTTTTTTTAATTGTAGCTGCTATTATTTTATTAGCTAGTACAACACAAGGGAACAGGAGTGAGAGAAGGCAAGGGGACATAGTGAGGGAAAAAAAGAAGAATTCAAAAATCAATCCAACAGTGTGTTTCTAACTTGCCAAGTGTTTGGTATCAAGCACTACTACTTGAGTCAACTCATGGGACCAACTCAAGATACCATATGAACATGCATCTCAGGACAATCCATCAGGAGGGGGCATAGGAAACTAGCCCTCCTGGCTTCCAGCTTCCTCTTCTCACTGCTCCAACATTTGCTCCACTGCTCTTCTGGGTTATATTTGCACTGGGACCAAGCAGGTCCTGCAGCGTCTCATGTCTCAGCACCAAAGAGGGATGCCCCACGAGTCATCTTTGCCAACCAAAGTCACTACTCCTCTGCAGCGTCCCTGTCATTTTCTTTAAAGTCAATTCAAAGCTCCAAAAGTCTTCCTTAATTGACCCTACCCACTTAGCATCTATGCATATGGTTTGATAAATACCATCATGCATTGATCTATTTAGCTCATATGTGTGTGCTTTGAATATCTCCCAGATGATAGGTGTCTGGAGGACTAGAATCATGTCTTCTGTGCCTTTCCTATTTCTGCTTTCTTGTTACACCTCTGTACTTAAGCTCAGTGAAAGCTTAAGCTGGAGTGAGTGGAGCTGAACCCTTTGAATTGACAACCATGTATCTGGATGGTTCTGTGTAACCCGGATGCAAATGCACATCTCCAGGCCCTTTCAGTTCCAGAACACATAGTCTTCACTTCTCTCATGCATCTAGAGCGCAGAGAATGTTGACAGCCTCAAGGTGTTCAGAAAGCAGCAGGAACAGAAGCCATACGGCCAACCAGATTTTTTTCTTTTCTTAAGTGGGCACTATTGATTGGCCTCTCATAAAATATAGGTTTTTAAGGCAGCTAACTGCCTGCTAGGATTTGTTCATTTTTATTTGTGCCAAATGAAAGCTTTCCAAGGATGTGCATTTAGAATCTAGAAATATGTAAGTATATATGTTCTAGTACCAGAAAAATTAAATCCAAAAGAAGATCATTCATTATGTAAAATGAAAAAGAACAACTCTAAAGACAAAAGTCAACCGTATTTGAATGAATTACCCATTCATGTTGGGCTCTGTCTCCCTACTCTTCATTAAGAATTTATCAATTTCTTAGAAGGAAAACCTACTATACAGTGACTCTGTATCAATATTTAATGTAATAGTGCCTGGGGCACTGGATTGACTTTCTTATTGTGAAAATGGGAAAGAAAATTAAGACTCTGCTCTATTTTCTAATGGTGGGACCCTCGGATAAATTACAATTCTGTTGTTGTTCTATACATTCTAAGAGTGATAATGATCAGGTTCTTTGTGTTAGTTGATATATTCTTGCTAGTTTCATTTTGTTAGACTTAACTGCAGCATTTAGTGTTATTGATCAGTCTGGAAAGTACTAGGATACCCTATCAGTCCCAGGGTTATGTGGCTTGGCGCTACTTTGTCAAAAAAAGTGGCTTATTGGCCTTCTTCATTGCATTACTGAAATACACACTTTGTCCTCTACATTCCTTGAGGGTGATCCCTCATGTGCTAATATGGATAGCATATTAACAAAAATCCTGACAGATTTTTGCTCTCATTTTCACATCCAGTACATTCAGACAAAGCTTAATATATGTCTGACAATTGACAATCCTTCTGATTTTTTCTCTGCTGGCTTCCTATGTATCTTTCAGTGGAAGATATGGTGATTCCACTGCTGCCCAGGTATACAGTGACTCTGATATAGCATCAAGTTCTCCTAACACAAAAGGCAGGACACTGTAAAATAAAAACAGGAAAGGGACAGACACTACCCAATATGAGGTGTTATGTACCAACAGAGGTACATAGTGCAGGCCAAAGTCCAGTTGGATTGTCTGGAATAGTGAGGTGGTCAGAGGGGGAAGTGGGGTCCTGTCTGTGTTGCTGTTGGCTTTCCTTCTGGGATGCCTGCCAGCACAGAAATGAGAAAGCTGTTCCCATCAATCGCACCTAAAATGGCCTCACTGACCCACTGAGTTTGGCTACAAATAATTCGACATCAACTCCATGATATAAAGGTTCCCAAGATTTCCTCCTCCAAAGAATCCTTTCAAAGTGTTCTCTAAGCACTCTTCTACCCCTGTGCTTTCCCATTACCAAGTTTTCACATGGTGAATGAGACTCCTCCATGGACTTGAATGTGACTGGAGCAGATAAAATTAAGTGCCTGCACAAGTGACTTGGTGACAAACCAATCAGAACATGAAGCGCCTTTGGAGAATCCACCTCTGAAAAAGCAACTTTTAACCCCAGATACTCCAGGTTCTGATAGTTATATTGAAGTCAAAATATAGCTCTTGTTCTTGTATCTTTCAACCCTGGCATTTCCTGATGCTTTAAGACCACTATATTCTAGATCATGTATTACCATTGCCATCCCAATGAATCAGGACCAATAAATTATCTCTTCATAGCAGGACATCTCACCACAGAATGCATACATGATATCCCCACCCCTCATCTATGAACAGGCTGGGCATGTGAACATGCCCAGATTTCTGTGGTGAGTGGGTTTGAAGTCAGTTGACCAGCTGCAGAATGGAGAATACTCATTAGCCATTTCTGTAGAAATAAACTTATGATGATGTGTTGTTTATCCAAGCATAGCATGCTTTCAGCTCCATAATAACTGCTGATTATATATATATAATGTCCAATTCCTTAAGTACTAAGTTTGACAGTTGCTATCTCTGGCATTTCATGTTGACACTTCTTGTTTTATTTTTGTTGTGAAGGTACATCCTTATTCTTTCAAACACATGGTTTAGCTTGTGATTATCTCTCAAAATTTTTTAGAGCAATTTTTGTGAAACCATGGATAAAGTCAAAAATTCATGTTATTTTCAAAAACGAGTTCCTTTGCGCAGTGAACCAATGCAGCTCAAAATATCAACGAAGTGTTTGGGGAGCATGTGGCTAATGAATGCATATTGATAGTTTGAGAAGTTTCATTCTGCTGATTTTAATCTTGAAAATGAGCCACGTAGGCAACCTGAGACCAAGGTAGACAATGAGCTGAAAGCTGTAGCGGAAGCGAATCCATCTCAAGCTATGAGTGAATTAGCAGCAAGGTTACTATTCCAACAGTATTGGACCATTTGAAACAAATCAGGAAGGTAAAGAAGCTTGATAGATGGGTTCCACATGAATGAAATGAGTGTCAGAAGAGAAATCATCTGGAAGCTTGCCCTTCTTTGCTGTCATGACAAAAAGGTAAACCATTTCTACACCTCATTATTACATGTGATGAAAAATGGATTCTTTTGGACAATGGCAAGTGTTTGGCACAATGGCTGGATGAAGATGAAGTGCCAAAACACAGTGCAAAACTGAATATTGATTTAAAAAAAAAAGCTACTGATGTCTGTTTGGTGATCCAGTGCTGGTATTATCCACCGCAGCTTCATGAAACCTGGTCAATAGATTACAGCAGATGTCTGGTGTAACGACCTGAATGAAATGACGAGGATGCCTGCGAGTAAGCAGCTGAGATTGGTCGATAGAGACAGGCCAATCCTACCAGACAACATTCAACCACATGTCACACAAACAATGCTGCTCAAACTACAGAAGCTGGACCTTGGAAACTCTGTCATCCACTGTATTCACCAGACCTTGCCCCAACTGACTACCACATCTTCCAGGCTTTGAACCACTTCTTGCAGGGAAAAATATTCAATTATCAATAAGCTGTGGAAAATACCTTTTTCTATTTCATCGCCTCTCACTTGCCAGACTTCTTCACTGCTGGCATAAACAAGCTCCCATTAAGATGGCAAAACTGTGTTGATAGTTTAGTCGCATAGTTTGACTAATTGACTGCTTCTTGTTTGAGATATAAACTAAACTTTTGATTAGAAATTGGACATTTCATATTTAATGACCTACATTATTCTATGTATACACATATATATGATTGGTTATACATATACACACACATATACAAAGTGATTGGTTATATAAACATATACTGTCAATAATTCTTGAGTTTAGGATAACAATATATTCAGGAGATACTGTGGAGCTTACACTGAGAGGTAAAACATTTTTCTTGAGTATAGAAAATATCATTTCATTCTTCTTTCTCTTTTAGTGTTGTTATCCTTGAGGCTTTCGCAGTTCATGTAGTTTGGGCGGAGCAGAGTCTAGGCCCAGCATCAAGGGTGGACGTGTGACCCAGGGCTGGCCACTCAGATCATCCCTGGGTTTGGTTTACAGATGGCCTCATGATCTAGTCAGAGATAATGAGACTCAGTTCTCGGACATTTAGAGGAACTGTTGGGGAAAGAAGCTCTCTAGCTAGTGGTAGTTATCTTGGCTTAAGAATGGAGAGACTGTACAAGAAAGGCACCCACCCAGAGGGTGGTAGAGCTAAGTGGGGGAGAAAAACAGTGCTCTGAAGGTATAGAATGTGCAGTTAGGTGAACTTATAAATGATCTCTTTTGCTTAATCCAGTTTAAATTGAAATTCATTTAAAACTAAAGTAGAACTCAACAATATATGGGTTTACTAATCAGACAGGTCAAGGAAATGCTCCTCAAGTAGTGCATTAGTATTTCAGCAAAGCATCTGACAGTATTTTCTCGTGAAATCCTTGTGGATAACATGTAGAAATGTGGAGTGAATGTAAGCACAATCAGGTGACTTCATCAATAATTGAAGAGTCATGTCCGAGAATGCTAATTCCATGTCAACCTGAAGAAAATTTTATAGTGGTGTGCCTCAGGGCTCCTCCCTGGCCCTGTCCTTTTTGACATATTTATCAAAGGTTTGGATGAGCACACCGATGGCATTCCTATCAAATGCTACCGATGACAAGATGATTGGAGTGCTAGATAGTATATCAGATAACTGAGACTAGTTTCTAAAACTCTTCATAAGCTAGAGCACGCAAATGGAATTTTAAGAACAACAAATGTAAAATCTTTGAATTAGATCCAAAAACTAATCATACAAATAACTGGGTGACACTAGGAATTTAGTTAAGTGTAATTCCAAATTGGATCAGCAATGTGATACAGCTGCCTAAATAAATAAATAAAGAGAGCTACGTTGGATTGCATAAATAGGGCACAGTGGTGATGGAGGCAGATGTCATATTGCACAAGTCACGAAGTTAGTCTGATAGGGTAGAAGGATGTAGAGCCAAAGGAGCTAAAATTTTCAAATATTTCCACCCGAATATCTAATGATCTACCTATAGTATGCCAAATCACATTGCAAAAAGGATAAAAATTACCAGTGGGAAATATTTGCAACCTTCTATTTGTTCCTACCTGCTATTTGGATATTCTCTTTCCCCCTTCCCAAAGAGGAAGGGTTATTTTTCTCTGGGAAAAATAGTTTTCTCTGGGAAAAATGTTAAGCTATGTTACATAATAAAAGGTAGAGCTCCGAAAGGAGGATAGAGTAGAGAAGAGACAGAAAAGCCAGTGGGCACATGGGAAGAAAGAGTTTGGGGTATTTAAAGAAAGAGGGGCACCAGAGGACTTTAAGGCATGAGAGAATAGGAGAGAGAAGAAAGGAAGGAAATTTTGATTCTAGCAATCTTTCAAGTATAAACCCAAAATATATCTTTACTATAGTTACCTGGCTTTGGTACAAGGAGTTCCTGGGTTTGTGTTGTCAAAGACCTTTCACATATCTCCATTTCCTTTTCAGCCAGATTCCAAGCCCACCCTCTTCCCCACAACAAGCTGATAAAAGCCTTACAGGAAAAACTACCATATTCCTAACCAGGAGGATATGTGATTTCATAGCCACGATAGGATTGGGTCTAGAATTAGACAAGGCTAATTTCTTCAAATGCTATGGAGAGGTGCATAGTAATGGAAGTTTGGTCAATGCGATCAGATAATAAATTGAAATAAATAAAAACTACAAGGGAAAATTTGCCATTTTGGGTACATTATATAATAATTTACATAAAATCACAAGAGAATAAATAACCAATTAAAAATTATAAGAGGATAAGTTAACAGGGCTAAGAAATAAAATATAGTTAAAGACAAATAGCATTTTTTATCCTAGCACCAACCAATTATAAATTACAATAGAAAATAAAACACCGTTTACAATAACACAAAAGCTATAAACTGTCTAGGAATTGATCTAATGAAGATCTTTACAGGGGAAGTTTTAAAATTCCATTAAAAGAAGATAGAAGATTTGAATCAATGGAAAGTTACACCATGCAAATGGATGTGATGACTTTACAATTTAAAGATAAAGACGTCTGCAAATTGATCTACAAATTCAATGTAATTTCAATAAAAATTCTAGCAGAATATTTTGTAGGAAGTGGATAAACTTATTTTATGATTAATATGGAACAATAAAGGCCTATAAATAGCTAAGACAATTTTGAAAAAAGAAGAGCAAGTAAGAAACCTGTCCTAGCAGACACCAAGTAACATTACAGATATTAAGAAAAACTATACTAGTTAAAACAATATGCTACTGATGAAAAAACAAATAAAAAATAATAGAGTTATGAAACAGTTTTATAGAGTTATACAGGGTTGCAGAGGAGCCTTTGAGACATCAGGGCAGAAAAGAGTGTTGTAAAATAGACTCCCCCTCAAGGCATAATCCATACCGGGAATAAGCATTGAGTTCAACTTCATCAAAATAATTCAAGTTTCCTATTGAACAAGGGACACTACACACAACATTAATAAGTGATGTAAACACTGGGAGATCTTCACATCTATAACAAGCAGAAAATTAGTTTCTAGAATATCTAAGGGACTCCCAAAAATCTGCAAGGGAAAGACAGAAACCCATCAGAAGTATGGGCAAAAGGTATGAACAGACAATATACTGAAACTCTAATGATGAAAAACTATTTGAAAAGCTGCTCGATCTCACTAATAATCAGAGAAATGGCAATTACTTGACACTCTTCACAGTGGTGAAATTCAAGCTTTAAACATGTCACCGGCTAGCAAGAATATGGGGAAATAGGAACCCTCCTGCAAGCCAGGCAAGAGCATAATCTGGTGCATAATCCATTTTGGATCGCAATTTTGCAGAAGTTAGTTATATTAAGTATGTGTATATTCCATGATTCAGAGACTCTACTCTTGGTGCAATGATGCACAGGAAGACACAAAGGAAGGTGCATTGCAGCATGTTTTTGGTACAGTGAGCTGGAGGCAATTTGGATGGCCCTCACTAAGGGAATAGGAAAGTGTACCTGCCCAGGATGGAATAATACCTGGTGGTCAAAAGAAATTAATTAGATTGTTGTCTAGTAACATGACTGGATCTCAAAAACATACTGCTAAGTGAAATAAAACAAATGATTTTTATAGCACCTAACACATGTGTAAATTCACTCCCAAAATTTCACACATACCAAACAATATGTCTATAAATACACATGTATGCATATAAACTAAAGTACAGAAGGTAGGTTGGAAGAAGTGGTGATATTGTTAACATAGGAATGAAGACTTCTGAGTGAATGGAGAATAGGATCGGAGATGGAGGTGAAAAAGGAAAACAAATTAAAAGGAGGGGCCTTGCACGGACTAATTAAGTGCTATGAACTAAGGAGCATGATTAATTCAAAGCCGTATAGGCAAGAAGCAAAAACCCAAAAACCCAAGGGGGCAGTGGTCAGGGAAGGTGAATAAAAGTGAATAGAAGTGACTATTTAAAGGTATGAACCTAGTATCTCTTTTCCCCTAAAACATTTAAATGAGCCTTCATTATCTAGGTTTCAGGAAATAGCTGTTTTTAAATGATCCATAAGAGGAAGTATCCTTTTGCTCCTGAGGCCCTAAGGTTTAAACTGTCTACGCGTCAATAGAAATCAACTTATTTTATAAATTATGCATTCATTCTGTCTTTTCGTACTTCTATCCGTCTAGTTATATCATAATGAACAACCATTTATACGGTGTCATAGTATACGAAACATTTTCATATGAACTGTGACATTTGATCTTCACAAAGATATATAACATAGATAAATCAGGTGTTATTGGTTTCCCCATTTACAAATGAGGTGATAACAGTTCGTAAATGCTCCCTGATTTACCAAAGTCTTATCGGTAGAAAGGGTAAGAGCCAGCGATTGAATCCAGATCATTTGACACCAAATCTCATGATCTTTTCACTGGATCCTCCCTACAGAAGTGAATGTGCCCAATATACTATTTTCCAAAGTAATCAGAATATCTCTGGGAAGAAGGGATTATTACAAAACAAGGAAACTGTAGCTCAGAAAGTGTTACTCAAAAATCAAGTAAATAATAATTGCAAGAGTCAGGGCTCAAATTCTGCTCCTGGCCTTAATCAACAAAAGGCCAACACTGAAACAATGTCAGACCTACACTCTCTGAGAGGTAGGAGTCTGAAAAGTAATAGTAAGCCAATGTTAGAAAATTCACTAGCTCATAAATACTGTAGTTCTCAACCCTGCCTGGACGTTAGAATCACCCGAGGAACTTACAAAAACACTAATGTCTGAGCCAGTTCAACCAGAATCTCCGAGAAGAAAACCCACATATCAGAATTTTGTTTCAAAGCCCCCCAGATGATGATGAAAACGTTCTGGAATTAGATAGTGGTGACAGTTGTAGAACTTTGTGAATAAATAAGAACCATCAATGTGCACACTTTAAAAGGTTAAATTTTATGATATGTCAATTATATCTCAATTTAAAACATTTTTCCCAGGTTAGTCTGGGCTAACAACCGCTAAGAGACTAGGCAGTGTTTTCCAACTAGGGCTGCACATTAGAAACTATAGGGAGCTTTTAAAAATACCGAAGTTTGATCATGACCGCGATAGATTCTAATGTTATTGGTCCAGCTTCTGATTTGGACATCAGGAGTTTTAAAATCTCCCAGGCAACTGTAATGTGCAGCCAGGGTTGAGACCACTAGTCCAGAACAAAGCCCCATATGCATGTCCCAGAAGAGCAACATCAGCATCACCTAAGAATTTGCCAGACATGCTGGTTCTCAGTCCCTCCCCAGACCTACTGAATCCATAGAGCCCAGCAATCTGTCTTAACAAGCCCTCCAGTTGGTTCTGATGCACACTACAGTTTGAGAACCACTACTCTAGCACATAAGGACATTGCATTCCAATCCAGGCATTATCCTTAAATTTCCCTAATCCCTAAGAAAGTGTGCAGGGTTTGTTCCACACACAGAAAAGTTTTCATACTTAGGAGCGTGCTAGACAATAGAGACCGAAGAGCTAGCTGGAGAATGACCCATGTGGAACCAATTAGTGAGAAGAAACTATGTAAGACACTGGGTTATAGATGTTTCTTCTATGTTCAGGAGTGTTGATTTCAGTTCTCACTTCAGATCCTTGAAATTATAATTACCAAATACTACCTATGCGGTCTGTTATTTCTTTGCTGCTTGCACTTTCAAACTCAAAATTCATTTTGTAACCTCAAACCCTTCCTTAACTGTAGTGCTTTGAGCTAGCGATTCTCTTTTTCTTGGTTTTGATCAATAAATGATTCTTTTTTTTTTCCGTTCTGAAGCCATTTAAGAATGTTATTGGAATGTCCATGACATTTTAGAAAACATATTGTTTAGAATTTTGCCTTCTAAAAGTTTACAGTGAAAAACCTAGAAATCTGTTTTAAAGAATGTGAGATCATTTTTTTTTTTGTATGCCAGCACACAGTTATGAAATGGTTACTGCCAAATGGTTATGGACTCTCAATGAAGCGGGTTTCCCTAGGTTTTCAGCATCTACAGGGAGATCCCTTCACAATATTGATCTAAAATCAGGCTGTGCAGAAATGGCTGGATTATTTGTCCTGTGTTAGGGCACTTTGATATAACAAGGTTGCCAATAATTAGTCCCTCCTCCTCCTCTGCCAACACTAATTACTCCCAAACTACCTCTACAAATAGAGGACTCAGAAACTAATATTAAGCTTAGTTTATTTGAGAACATTGTTATATTTGTTATATTACACACTCACTCCTCCAGGCTCATTAACTCAGAGGTGATACAGCAGTCTTTCTGGGGCCTGAATTTTGACGACCTTCTCATTTGAATAGAGATATAAGCTACAAAGCCAAGATTTGGGGAAGGAAATTTGGCTTTTAAAGCTTGTCAGCTTTGGTATGTAGTTTTAGGTACCTCTATCTACTTCGTATTCTCTCCGAACTAAGAGGACTTTACCTCATTCCACCAGAGGTAGGCCTCACCCTTTGGGCCACACCCTCTTCCCAGTGGGGCCCTGCCATGGTACCCCATCACTATGGTGACATTCAGACATACCTCAAGAGGCCTGAGCAGGTGAGTCAAAGCACGGAGCTCATTATCCCTACAGAGTCATAAGAGAGAGTGATGCATAGAAAAATAGCTAGAAATCATGGGAGATAGGTAAAACATAGTTATTAGGACCGTTTGTGGGAATTCTCTGGAGAACAGACAATTAAGTAAAATCAGAGAAGAATGAGGTTGGAAATAATTGGAGGTAAGGTCAGTAAATTTGGTATGAAGGAAGTTTTCTCTAGTGGAGAATGAAGTCTTAAAAGATCAGATGGTCATTTCTATAAATATGTTGGGAGTTACTTTTTTAAATTATGTGTGAAAATATCTCAGTGAGTTGGTAGAATCTTTCTGCCATAGTAACCCTGGGAAGTCCTTTTAAATATGGTCTCCCGCTGGTTCCCAGGACTCCTGAAGTCTTGAAAATTGATTTTTTACTCATTCTTTATGAAGTTTTTTGTCCCAACTTCATGAAGAATGGGCTTAAAAATTTTTTGTTTAGGTACAATTACACAAAGTAACTGATCCATTATCTTTCACTCATAACATACAAATAATCTCACAAAGTAGATAATTATATCATTATTTGCAACATGATCTCTGAATAGAACAGGTGCAGTTAGAAGAGGACACAGATTAGTGTGACAGCAAAAAGATCTGCTCAGGGATCAACATTAAAAAGAAAAACAATGTCTACATCTTCATAAATATTACCACCTGCAGATAATCAGAAAAATATACCCAATAGCATAGATTATGCTCTGCTTTTCTTCTCGTACTTGAATTTTTTCTTCTCAAATAAAAAAATCACATTGAAAAAACTTTTGTCATTATATAACCAATCTAAACACAGTGTATTATATATCAGCATTAAAATGACATTACATAGACTTTTATTTTCATGCTAGCCAACTAAAAGAGATTAATGAAATAACTATTAGCCTATGTTCTTTTTAAGGCCTCAATAAAAATACCTAGAAGCTATATTTTAAAAGAGGTAATAAAATATTTTTCTCTCTAGAAAAAACCCTAAAAATCAGAGAAGATTATATAAAACTATGAAATTGATATCTTCTATACTGTAATGGATCATGAGTGGGAGAAGGTTTTTCTATATTTCTGCCATGAAAGAAAGTATTGGCTCAAGGCTCAAAAAATAAGATAATTAAGTGTCATTAATGATTATAAAAGCAACTGAATAAACTTTCTTTCTAGTTTTCATAGATAGTTCAGTGTCTAGGAAAGTTCTAAATGTCAGTATGAAAATTGGTTTATGTTTTCTGAGCCTACCTTTTTAAAAATTAATGTTATTTTTAGGCCGGGCGCTGTGGCTCACGCCTGTAATCCTAGCTCTTGGGAGGCCGAGGCGGGCGGATTGCTCAAGGTCAGGAGTTCAAAACCAGCCTGAGCAAGAGCGAGACCCGGTCTCTACTATAAATAGAAAGAAATTAATTGGCCAACTGATATATATATAAAAAATTAGCCGGGCATGGTGGCGCATGCCTGTAGTCCCAGCTACCCGGGAGGCTGAGGCAGAAGGATCACTGGAGCCCAGGAGTTTGAGGTTGCTGTGAGCTAGGCTGACGCCACGGCACTCACTCTAGCCTGGACAACAAAGCGAGACTCTGTCTCAAAAAAAAAAAAATTAATGTTATTTTTAAAGCAGTTTTAGGTTCATAGAAAAATTGATGAAAAGTACAGAGAGTTCCCGTTTAGCCCCTGTCCCTATACACACACAACCTTCCCTACTATCAACATTGGTATTACAGTGATACATTTGTTATAACCAATGAACCTACATTGACACATCATCATCTCCAAAAATCCATAGCATACATTGGGGTTCACTCTTGGTGTTGCTGATTCTATGGGTTTTGACAAATATATGATGATGTGTATTCATCATTATAGTATCGTAAAGAATAGTTTCACTGTCCTAAAATCCTTTGTACTTTACCTGTTCATCACTCCTCCCCAACCCATGGCAACCAATGATCTTTTTACTGTCTCCATAATTTTGCCTTTTTCAGAATGTCATATACTTGGAACAGTATGTAGTCTTTTTCAGAATGGCTTCTTTTCTTAGTAATATGCATTTCAGTTTCCTGCATGTTTTTTTCATGACTTGACAGTTCTTTTCTTTTTTAGCACTGAATAATACACCATTATCTGGAGGTACCACAGTTTATTTATCCATTCACCTACTGAAGGACATCTTGGTTGCTTCCAAATTTTGGCAATTATGAGTAAGTCTGCTATAAATATCCTTGCACAGGTTTTTTGTGGACATAAGTTTTCAGTTCATTTGGTTAAACACCAAGGAGCGCTATTGCTGGAACATATGGTAAGAGTATGTTTAATTTTGTAAGAAACCACTAAACTGTCTTCCAGAGTGGCTGTACCATTTTGCATTCCCACCAACAATATAGGTGTCCTGTTGTTCCACAGCCTCACCAGCATTTTGTGATGTCAGTGTTTTGGATTTTGGCTATTCTAATAGGTGTACAGTGGTATCTCACTGTTGTTATCATTTGCAATTCCCTAATGACATATGATGCTGAACTTCTTTTTACATGCTTACTTGCCATATGTGTATCTTCTTTGGTGAAATGTCTGATTAGGTCTTTAGCCCACTTTTTGAGTTGTTCATTTTCTTATTTTTGACTTTTAAAGTACTTTGTATATTTTAGGCCGGGCGCGGTGGCTCACTCCTGTAATCCTAGCACTCTGGGAGGCCAAGGCGGGCGGATTGCTCAAGGTCAGGAGTTCGAAACCAGCCTGAACAAGAGCGAGACCCCGTCTCTACTATAAATAGAAAGAAATTAATTGGCCAACTAAAAAAAAAAAAAAAAAAAAAAAATATATATATATATATATATATATATATATATATATAAATTAGCCAGGCATGGTGGTGCATGCCTGTAGTTCCAGCTACTCAGTCCCAGCTGAGGCAGTAGGATTGCTTGAGCCCAGGAGATTGAGGTTGCTGTGAGCTAGGCCGATGCCACAGCACTCACTCTAGCCTAAGCAAGAAAGTGAGACTCTGTTTCAAAATAAATAAATAAATAAAGTTCTTTGTATATTTTAGATAATAATCCTTTATCTAATGCATCATTTGCAAATATTTTCTCACAGTCTATGGCTTGTCTTCTCGTTATCTTGGCATTGTCTTTCATAGAGCAGAAGTTTTCAATTTTAATGAAGCCCAGCTTTTCAATTATTTATTTGATGGATCATGCCTTTCATGTTGTGTCTAAAAAGTTATTGCCATATCCAAGGTTATGTAGATTTTCTCCTGTTATCTTCTAGGAGTTTTATAGTTTTGCATTTTACATTTAGGTCTGTGATCGATTTTGAGTTAATTTTTGTGAACGGTAGAAGATCTGCTTCTAGATTGATTTTTTTGCATGTGGATCTCTAGTTGTTCCAGCACCATTTGTTGAAGACTATCTTTGTTACATTGTATTGCCTTTGCTCCTTTGTCAAAGATGGGTTGACTACATTTATATGGGTCTATTTCTGGGTTCTCTATTCTGTTTCACTGATCTATTTGTCTATTCTTTCCCCTCTTCCACACCATATTAATTACTGTAGCTTTATAATAAATCTTGAACTGAGATAGTGTCAGACATCCAACTTTGTTCTCCTTCAATATTGCGTTGACTTTCTGTATAAACTTTAGAATCAGTTTGTTGATATCCACAAAATAACTTGTTGGAATTTTGATTGGAATTGCATCAGATCGATAGATCAAGTTGGGAAGAATTGACATCTTGACAATATTGAGTCCTTTAATCCATGAGCATGGAATATCTCTCCATTTAATTAATTCTTCTGTGAGAGTTCTGTAGTTTTCCTCATATAGATCTTATACATATTTTGATAGATTTATACAAGTATATCATTTTTTTTTTTTTTTTGAGACAGAGTCTCGCTTTGTTGTCCAGGCTAGAGTGAGTGCCGTGGCGTCAGCCTAGCTCACAGCAACCTCAAACTCCTGGGCTCGAGCGATCCTTCTGCCTCAGCCTCCTGAGTAGCTGGGACTACAGGCATGCGCCACCATGCCCGGCTAATTTTTTATATATATATCAGTTGGCCAATTAATTTCTTTCTATTTATAGTAGAGACGGGGTCTCGCTCTTGCTCAGGCTGGTTTTGAACTCCTGACCTTGAGCAATCCGCCCGCCTCGGCCTCCCAAGAGCTAGGATTACAGGCGTGAGCCACAGCGCCCGGCCAAGTATATCATTTTTGATAAGTGCTAATATAAATGGCAATATGTTTTGAATTTCAAATTCTACTTGTTCATTACTGGTATATAGGAAGATAATTGACTTTTGCATATTAACTTTGTATCCTTGCTACTTGTTAGTTTTAATAATTTTTTTGTAGATTCTTTCAGATTTTCCACACAATATCTGTGAACAAAGATAGTTTTGTTTCTTCCTCCCTAATCTATATACATTTTGTTTCCTTTTATTGTCTCGTTACATTATCCAGAACTTTCAGTACAATGTCAAAAAAGAATGGCGAGAGCAGATATCCTTGCCTTGTTCCTGATCTTAGCAAAAGTTCACCATCAAGTATGATGTTAGCTGTGGGATTTTTGTAAATGATCTTCATCAAGTTGGGAAAATTCTTCTCTATTCCTGGTTTGCTGAGAGGAATGAGTGTTGGATTTTGGATTATCATGAATGAGTGTTGGATTTTGTCAGATGCTTTTTTGTGTGTCTATTGATAGGGTCATGTACTTTCCTTTTTTAGTCTGTTTACATGATGAATTACATTAATTGATTTTTGAATGTTAACTAGTTTTGCATACCTGGAATGAATCCCTCTTGGTCATTTGTATAACTCTTTTAATACATTATTAGATTTGAGCTGCTAATATTTTTGTTAAGGATTTTTGCATCTTTGCTCATGAGAGATGTTGGTCTATAGTTTTCTTGTAGTATCTTTGGTATTGCTATTAGAGTAATACTGGCCACATAGAGTGAATTTAGGGAGTATTCTTTCTGCTTCTATCTTCTGAAAGAGATAGTAGAGAACTAATGTAATTTCTGTCTTAAATAAACGTTTGGTAAAATTCTCTAGTGAGTCTATTTGGGCCTGGTGCTTTCTGTTTGGAATGTAATTATCAATTCCATTTTTAATTTATTTTTAATTAACACATAATAATTATATATGTTTTTGGGATACAGTGTGATATTTTGATATCTGTGTACATTATATAATGAGTAAGTCAGGGTAATTGGCATATCTGTCATCTCAGTTCAATTTATTTAATAGATCTGGGCCTATTTAGAGATTGTCTATTTCTTCTTGTGTGAGTCTCGGTAGATAGTGTCTTTTAAGGAGTTGGTCTACTTCATCTAGGTTATCAAATTTGTGGGCATAAAGAATTATTCATATTATTCCTGGATTATCCATTTAATGTTCATAGATCCTGTAGTGATGTTCCTTTCTTCATTTCGGGTATTAGTAATTTGTATCCTCTCTTTTTTCCTTAGCCTGTCTAGAGGCTTATCAATTTTAATGATCTTTTCAAAGAACCAATCTTTTGGTTTTGTTGGTTTTCTATTTTGATTTCCTGCATTTGATTCATTAGATTGATTTCACCTCTAATCTCTAAATTTTTTTTTTTTTTTTTGAGACAGGTTCTCATTCTGTTACCCAGGTGGGAGTGCAGTGGCACAATCATAGCTCTGTGCTCCTGGTCTCAACTGATCCACCTGCCTCAGCCTCTCAAATAGATGGGACTATATGCATGTACCATGTCTGTCTAATTTTCTTATTTTTTTAGGGATAGGTCTCACTAATGTTGCCCAGGCTGGTCTTAACCTCCTGGCCTCAAGCAATCCTCCTGCCTCAGCCTCCTGAGTTGCTGTGATTACAGATGTGAGCCACCACGCCCAGCCTTCTAATTCTTATTATTTATTTTCTTCTGCTTACTTTGGATTTTTATTTGTTCTTTTTTTCTTTTTTACTAGTTTCCTAAGGTAAAAACATTCCTTTTAGATCTTTTGTCTTTTCTAATACATATATCCAATACTGTAAATTTCCCTCTAAGCACTGCTTTTACTGCATTCCACAAATTTTGATAGATGTAAAATTTAATTCAATATATTTTTAAATTTCTCTTGAGATTTCTTTGGTGACCTATGTTATTTAGAAGTGTGTGATTTTATCTTTATGAATTTTTGGATTTTTTCAGTTATCTTTCTGCTATTGATTTCTAGTTTAATTCCTTATGGTCTGAGAAAAGACATTGTATTATTTCTTTCTTAAAGTTTAAGGTGTGTTTTATTTCACTGAAGGTAATCTATCTTGGTGAATGTCTCAGGTGTGTTTGGGAAGAATATGTATTCTGCTGTTGTTAAAATAGTCAATAGATTCCAGTTATATCCAGTTCATCCATGGTGTTGTTGAATTCAACTGTGTCCTTAATGCTTTTTTGCCTAATGAATCTTTCCATATCTGGAGAGGGTTGTTGAAGCTTCCAACTATAATAGCAGCTTCATCTATTTCTCTTTATAATTTTAATAGTTTTTGCCTTACATAGCTTGGTGCTCTGTCATTAGGTGCATATACATTAAGGGTTGTTGTGTCATCTTGAAGTATGGACTTATTTATCATTTGGTAATCCTTCTTTTTATTCCTGATAACTTTGCTTGCTGTGATGTCTGTTCTGGCTGAAATTAATATAATTATTTCCACGTTCTTTTGATCATTGTTAGCATGGTATATTTTCCTCCATTTTTTACTTTTAATCTATATTTGTCTTTATACTTAAAGTGGGTTTCTTATAGACAACATCTAGTTGGAACATTTTTTAATCCATTCTGACAATCTCTGTCTTTTAATTGGTGTATTTAAACCATTGATGGTTAAAATTGATTATTGATATCTACTATATCTGGTACAGTTTTTTATTTGTTGCCCTTATTCTTTGTTTCTGTTTTTGCCATCCACATTTTTCTTGTCTTTTGTGGTTTTAATTAAATCTTTTATATGATTTCAGTTTCTTCCCTTTCTTACCATATATACTATATTTTTAAAAAAACTTATTTTAGTGGTTGCTCCAGAATTTGCACTATACATTTATAAGTAATTCAAGTCCACCGACAACACTATACCATTTCACAGGTAGTGCAAGTACTTTGTGATAGCAAAATATTTCTAATTCCTTCCTTCCATTCTTTGCATTGTTGCTGTCATTCATTTCATATTTATATATACATATATAAATATACATAAATATATTGCTACTATTATTTTGAATAAACTGTTACTGTTAGATCAATTAAGAAAAAGAATACATTTTTATATTATCTTCACTTATTTTTTCTCTCATGCTCTTCTTTTCCTTTTTATAAATCCAAACTTCTGACCTATATCATTGTCCTTCTCTTGAAGAACTTGTGTTAATATTTCTCCCAAGGCAAGTCTACTGGGAATGAATCCCTCATTTTTGTTTGTCTAAAATGTCTTTATTTCTCTTTCACTTGTGAAGAATAATTTTACAGAGTAGAGAATTCTTTTTTTTTTTATCTTTGTTAATAGATTTATTTTATTAGAACAGTTTTGGGTTTACAGAAAATCACGCACATAAATATGGAGAGTTCTTATATAGTCCACACCTAGTTTCCCCTATTATCAATATCTTAAATTAGTATGGTACAGTTGTTAAAATTAATGAACCAATAATGATAAAGTATTATTAACTAAAGTCCACAGTTCATTCAGATCCCCAGAATTCTTAATTGGTGATTTTTTTTCTTCTTTAACACTTTAAATAATTCACCCCATTCTCTTCTTGCTTGCATAGTTTCTGGGAAGTCAGGTATAATTCTTATCTGTGTTCCTCTATAGGTAAAGTATTTTTTCCATCTGGTTTCTTTTAAGATATTTAAAAATTATCTTTGCTTTTCTGAAGTGTTAATGTGATATGGGTAGATGTAGGTGCAGAGTTTTTTGGGATTTTTTTGGTTTTGGTTTTTTTTTTTTGGTTTTTTTTTGGTTGTGGTATTTTTTTTGTTGTTATTTTTGTTATTTGTTTGTTTTGTTTTGTTTTGCATTTATCCTGCTTGGTGTTTTCTGAGCTTCCTGCATCTGTGACTGATGTTTGACATCAGTTTGGGAAAATTTTCAGTCAGTGCTTCAAATAGTGCTTCTGTTCTTTCCTCTTTTTCTACTCCTTGTGCTATTTCCATTACCTGTGTGTTTCTTCTCTTAGGTGGAACAGGATGCCTGCCGGTGGAATTGGATTTTTCCACCTCTCCCATGTAAAAGGCTAGAGAGCTGAACTTGGGTTTTTTCCCTTCTCCCAGGTTGATTAGGATCTGATAATACCCTGGAAAATTAGGCTCTGCCTTCCACAAATCTTGGTAAAATAATTTCTCCTGAGGGCAGGCTTTGCTAAGAAGAGCAGAATGCTTTGATGTGTCTACAAATGGTTACCCTGCCCCTCCCCCTGCCAGAAGCACCAGGGTATTTTTCTCGCATATTCACTGTGAGAACCTAATAAAACTCTAGGAGGTAAACTCACAAAAGTGAGGGGGCCTCCCTATGAATGGTTCCTCCTGGAGTTTTTATTAAATAACTCTCAGGCTTGTCCATACTGAGCCTCCAGCATTTCATCAATTACAGTTTAGGTTTTCCTACCCCAGCACTGCTTCCCACAGAGAGGTTCCTTCTCAGGTGAGTTGTGATGTGAGTTGTGATTCTCACATCCACCTTTCTGCCTCTTCAATTTTGGAGGCAGAGGTTTGTTCTATGACCTCACTTCCCTAATGAATCTAAGAAGAATTATCGATTTTTCAGTTTGTTTAGATTTGTACTTGTTTTAGGACAGAGTGGCAACTTCTAAGCACCTCACATGTTCAGATCAGAAACTAGGAGTCTCTAGATAATGTTTAAGCAAAGGTGGTTATATTTCTCTTAAAGGTCAGTGAAAAAACTTTTTTCAGTCTTGTAGTCCTAATACCAAAACAAACATGTGCTTGCAAAGTTGCTAAATTTTGCATGTACTTTTACATACAGCCTGGTGAATGTGATGGTCGATAACCCAAAGACCTAACCCTTCTTTTCAATTGCAGATAGAATGTGCCTATAGGGACTTATCAACTGTGACAAGGGAACTTTTTTGATGTATCTTTTCCCTTCCCATTTGATGTACAGTTCAATTCACATGCAAATCATACAGCATTTCAGTGTGTATTTGCTACTACGTATATATTTTATTTTAAAAAAATTAACCATAATTTGATGCACAAATAAAAAAGTGCATCATTATAAATGTACAGCAGAATGAATTTTCACAGAGTAAACATACAATTTAACCAGCCCCCACATCAAGAAAAAAGTGTTAACAGAAACATATGGAAGCCTTCTTGTGCCTCCTTCCCCCTATTCCTGTGTTATTCTTTCCTTCCCCTTACAAAAGTAACCACTATTTTGTATCCTAATGGTTTGGGACTTGTGATCATAGAAGCATCCAGTATTTATTCTTTTGCCTGGCTTCATTTTCTCAATGTTGCATTCATGAAATACATTCATGTTATTATAAGTAGTTTATTCATTTTCATTGCTATTAATATATAATTTCATTTTATAAATATGCCAAGATTTATTTGTCCATTATCCACAGGACATTTGAGTTGTTTCAAGTTTGAGGATATTACAAATAGTGTTGTTATAGATATTCTTTTACATATATTTTGTAAAAATATGCATGCACTTTCATTGGGCATGTATCTAGGAGTGAGAGGCTAGGTCATAGTGTATAACTTATATACTATATTCAGCTTTAATAGCTATAACAGTGGCATTTTCTTTTTATTACAAAACATTACGATGAGGCCGGGCGTGGTGGCTCACGCCTGTAATCCTAGCACTTTGGGAGGCCTAGGCGGGTGGATTGCTCGAGGTCAGGAGTTCGAAACCAGCCTGAGCAAGAGTGAGACCCCGTCTCTACTATAAATAGAAAGAAAATTAATTGGCCAACTAATACATACAGAAAAAAATTAGCCGGGCATGGTGGCGCATGCCTGTAGTCCCAGCTATTCGGGAGGCTGAGGCAGTAGGATCGCTGAGCCCCGGGGATTGAGGTTGCTGTGAGCCAGGCCGACTCCACGGCACTCACTCTAGCCTAGGCAACAAAGTGAGACTCTGTCTCAAAAAAAAAAAAATAAAAATAAAAAAAAAAATAAAAATAAAACATTACGATGGTACAAATGTTTTTCATTACATGGATAGCTTTTCTTATGCTTGATAAAGGGTTTGCCCATCATCCAGATAGTATGCATTGTACCAATTAGGTGTGTTTTCCCCATCCCCTCTTCCCCCTCTCCCCTGCTTGATTTCCACTGAGTTTTATAATACTTCCCTCTGTGCATGTGTGTGCTCATCAGTCCCAATTTAATAGTGAGCACACATGGTGTTTGTCTTTCAATTCTTTAGATACTCAATTAAGATAATGGTCTTCAGTTCCATCCAAATTGTTGCAAAATCTCTTAATTCATCCCTCTTAATGGCTGAGTAGTATTACATAGTGTGTATATGTGTGTGTGTATATATATATATATATATGCACATATACATATATATATATACATCACATATTTTTAATCCATTCACTTGGGTTGATTCCATATCCTTGCAATTATGAAATGCATGGCAATAAACATTCAAGTAAAAATGCCTTTGTGATAAAATGACTCCTTTTCCTTTAGGTACATACCCAGTAGTGGGATTGCTGGATCAAATGGTAGTTCTACTTTTAGTTCTTTGAGGAATCTCCATATTGTTTTCCATAGAGGTTGTACTAATTTGGAGTCCCACCAACAGTGTATAAGTATTCCTTTCTCTCTGCAGGAGAGAAAACTGTAATAGGACAAAAGCATCTATTGTTTTTGGAATTTTTAATAAAAGCCTTTCTAACTGGGGTAAGGTTATATCTCATTGGAGTTTTAATTTGCATTTCCCTGATGATTAGTGATTTGAGCATTTTTTCATATGTTTATTGGCCAGATGTCTATCTTCTTGGATAGACAGAAGTGGAAGCTTCTGTTCATGTCTTTTACCCACTTTTTAATGGTGTTGTTTGTTTTTTTCTTGATGATTTGCTTAAGTTCTTTGTAGATTCTAGTTATTAGCCCTGTATTCTATGTACAGTTTGGGAATATTTTCTCCCATTCTGTAGGTTGTCTATTTGACTGTTGATTATTTCCTTAGCTGTGCAGAGCTTTATAATTTAATCAAGTCCCTTTTATTTATTTGTGTTGTTGCTATGATTGCCATTGGGATCCTCTTCATAAATTCTTTGCCTAGGCGATAGCTAGAAGTGTTTTTCCAACATTTTATTCTAGAGAAGATCAGTTGGCTGTTTGTGGATGGTTTTATAATTGCATTCTCTGCTCCAATGGTCTGGGTCTTCATTTTTATACCAATACAATGATGTTTTGGTTACTATAGCCTTGTAGTATAGTTTGAAGCCTAGTAATATGATGCCTCCAGATTTGTTCTTTTTGCTTCAGATTGCTTTGTCTGTTTGTGCTCTTTTCTGGTTCCAAACAAGGAGTTGAATTATTTTTTCTATATCTATTGAATATGAAGCTAGTACTTTGATGGTGATCACCTTAATCTGTAAATCACTTTGGGTACTATGGACTTTTTAACAATATTGATTCTACTGATCCATGAGCATATGTTTTCCATTCGTTTTTACCACCTGAGATTTCTTTCCTCAGTGTTTCATATTTCACTTTATAGTGATCTTTCACCTCTTTGGTTAAGTATATTCCTAGGTATTTTATTTTCTTTGTAGCTATTGTGAATGATATTAAGTCTTTGACTTGACTCTCAGTTTGACTGTTATTTGTATATAGGAATGCTACTGATTTGTGTACATTGATTTTGTAACCTGAGACTTTGCTGAACTTATCAGTTCTAGAAGTCTTTTGGTGGAGTTTTTGGGGTTAAGAACCACTGTTCCATAGACTGTTGACTCCCATAATGATATAGCTCTAGTCCAAATCTTTTTCTGAACTTCAGGCTGTATATATAATTTCTACTAAACTTTACCCTTGGATGTAACATGAGAATGCCATTCATTTAATAAATCCCCTTTGTTCCAAGTGACTCCTGAGGCCAAACACTATTGGTTCATCTTTGACTACCTCTATTTCCATGGAGATGAGGCACAATTGCTCACCAAGTTCTGTCAATTCTTCTTTCTAAAGAATTCAAAACTCTTGTCTATTTCTCTCTATCCAACAGCTATCATTCAGTGATCTTGGAATTATTGCAACAGCTTCTTAACTAGTCATTCATCCTTGAGACTTGTACATTGAAGCTAGTGTAGTCTTGGGTGAAAAAACTGTAAATTCAATATTTCACCCCACTCCCTTGCTTAAAATCCTTTGATCATGCCTCATTGTCTTAAAGATAAAGACTGAAACTCCCACATATGAGGGTCTTTCTCATCTGGTCCAATCTATCTCCATCCTTCCTCCTTCCCTTTTATCATCTTTCCTTTATTCCGCTAAGTAGGGGGATGTCTTCCTAAGGTATACATAAGAGTTTCTGGGATAGGGTAGTGTCTACTTTGAAAAGCCTCCAAATTTCTGATATATTAATATATTCCCTCGACCATCTCTATACCTGTATGCAGAAATCACTGCTGTAAGTCATAAACTGCTTAGGGACAGAATTTGTGTAATTCATCAGGACATCATGCTTACCACATTACCACATTAGTTGGCATTTGTGAATGAATAAACATAAGTACATAAATAAATACCTGGCTGAATGAACGTATCTGCTATAGTTGTGGAAACCAGATTACGAAGTCTATTAGAAATGTGTTTGAAGACCAAGTAGGCACTGAATGAAAACCTGAGGCATTCTCCAATAACTAAAATGAATTTGTTAGTGCATGAATTTTCTAACATATAATTTGGCTACTAAGTGTTCGAATTTGCTTTCTTCCTGAAAATTGTCTGTATGATGACATTAAAAATGTAGATGAGTGGGATATCATGTTTTTTTAAAAAAAACTTTATTTTTAAATAAGTATAGACTCACGGAAAGTTGCAGAATTAATACCTAGAGTCCAGTGAACCCTTCACCTAGTTTTCCCCAGTGATGACTCTTACATAGCTGTAGTACAGTATCATAACCAAGAAACTGATGTTGGCACAAAACCGTTCAATAGACAATGGACTTTGTTCAATTTTCACCAGTTTTTACAGGTACTCATTTGTGTGTGTATGTGTGTATTGTTCTATGCAATTTTATCACACACATAGATTTCTCTAACTGCTACCACAATCATGAGCAGTTACTGTTCCAGTAACGCAAAAGAACTCCCTCATGCTACCCCTTTATTAGTCAAACCTACCTCCACCCCATCACCTGACAACCACTAATCTCTTTTCTATCTCTATAGTTTGTCATTTCAAGGATGCTATATAAGTGGAATCATAAAGTATATAATCTTTTGAGGTTGGCTTTTTTCATTTAGCATAATATCCTTGAGATCCACCTAAGTTGTTGCATGTAATACTGTTTTTTAAACCAGAAAATGCAAAAAGAAACAAATTGAGTTTGAAAATGTAGAATAAACTTCTTTCATCTAAAATATATTGACTGGGATCATTTAAAAGGTTTTATTTATTTATTATGAATAACTGGGATTTACTCATCCCAGTTAATGGTTAAAAGTATATTTTAAAATTCAAGAGGAATATATTTTTACATTGCTGGGGAAATATTAATGAGGGTTTCAGTTATCATTTAGAAATAAATATAAACTTGGATTGTACAGTTTTGAAATTATGCCCTACAACTTGATACATACTGTCAATATAAAAATTCACAAAACAAACTCAATTTGCCACTGCTATAGACTGTGGAGGGCCAGTAAGTATTTTACTGACTGTTAGGTAAGTACTTTACTGAACTGTTAGGATTGGTGTAAATATAACCCTGGTGAGAATGATTTGGAAGTTCATTTAATTTGAAGAAAGTTTTCTAAATTTCACTATGTCTGAGATTTTTTTTCTTATCTGCCATAACCTCTTATTATTGTCACCTCTCTACAAAATGTCATTATGGTTCGTATATTCGAATGCATTTTCAATTTTATTCATATTTTTGAGCTACTGACAGCTATCAGTCTTCTGACAGGTAGTATTTATGGTAATATACTCACAAATTGTTTGAAAGAAGAGAAAAATGACTGATTTATGTCTTGGGTTTAAGAGGTTAAATTTGATTTTATTGTAATAAGACACTTTGAGACAGACTTACTTTTGCTGCTGTGAGCCTTCTAGAGTTATTATGCCATATTGAGCAAAAGCTTTTATCCATGTTTAGCCAAAAGACACATCCATTCTTAAAAAGAATAGTATCTATCGTCATTAAAATAATTGACTTCTGAGTAGGTTTTTAGAAGAGACTTTATCCTGCTAATGCCTTGATTATATGATACAAATATATGGGAGACTCCCCAAAATATATCTTTGTGTGTGTGTGTGTGTGTGAGAGACTCCTTTTTTTTTAATTTCAGAATATTATGGGGGTACAAATGTTTAAGTTACTTGTGTTGCCTTCCCCCCACCTTCGCCCCTGGAGTCAGAGCTTCAAGCCTTTCCATCCCCCAGATGGTGTGAATCGCACTCATTATGTATGTATATACCCATCCCCTCCACCACCCCCATCTGCCCAATGCCCAATAAATGTTATTCCTATATGTCCACTTAGGTGTTGATCAGTGAAACCAATTTGCTGGTGAGTACACGTGGTGCTAATTTTTCCATTCTTGGGATACTTCACTTAGTAGAATGGGTTCCAGTTCTATCCAGAAAAATACGAGAAGTGCTATATCACCATTGTTTCTATAGCTGAATAGTACTCCATGGTATACATATACCACATTTTATTAATCAACTCATATATTGATGGGCACTTGGGTTGTTTCCACATCTTTGCAATTGTGAATTGTGCTGCTATAAAACATTCGAGTGCAGATGTCTTTTTTATAGAATGTCATTTGTTCTTTTGGGTAGATGCCTAGTAGTGGGATTGGTGGATCAAATGGTAGATCTAGTTGTATCTCTTTAAGGTATCTCCATATTGCTTTCCACAGAGGTTGAACTAGTTTGCAGTTCCACCAGCAGTGTAGGAGTGTTCCTATCTCTCCGCATCCATGCCAACATTTATTGTTTTGGGACTTTTTTATAAAAGCCATTCTCACTGGAGATAAGTGATATCTCATTGTGGTTTAGATTTGCATTTCCCTGATGATTAGAGATGTTGAGCATTTTTTCATATGTTTGTTGGCCATTATTCTGTCTTCTTTTGAAGAGTGTCTGTTCATGTCCTTTGCCTACTTTTTGATAAGGTTGTTTGATTTTTTCTTGCTGATTTTCCTGATAACTAGAATAGATTCTAGTTATCAGCCCCCCAAAATATATCTTAACCATGAGAACAGTTTTTTTCCAGGCTTCTTCACCTTCTTGATTTACTGATGCCATCTTCAGCTATGTTTTCTAAACACAGCCTCACTTAAGGTAGTGTATGCTTCCTGTCATGCCCTTTGATCCTCGTTTTTCCATTTACCTTTCCATTCACAAACATTCCTTCATGTGGACGTGTGTAATTTGTCAAACAAACAAACAACCAAAGAAGAAAAGTGTTTGAAAATTGTCTTAATATTCTTAATTTATTAAAGTTCTTACACATTAATAAGAAAAAGAAAAAAACCACAATAGAAACTTGAAAAAATATCATGAATGAGCAATTCATAAAAGGAAGAAATGGTAAAATGGCCAATAAACAAATGAAGATATGTTCAACAATATTAGAAACAGAGACTCAAAATTAAAAACGAATAAGTTTTGAATTGTTTCCTTTTGATTGTTGAGGATTTTATAAAAACGATCATTTCCAGGTTTCGCCAGAGATAAGTAGAACAGACACTTCACACAGTGCATGGTGTAAGTGTAAATTATGGCTACATTTCTAAAGACAATTTGGCAATAAGAATTAAATATCTTAAAAATGTGTAAATATTTCATATTATATTTTATATCCTTTATAATAATTTTAAAATTGAAACAAATTTAATGTCCAAGGATAAAATAACATAATGATAAATAAATCATAGACCATGCATATAAAGAAATATTATGCATTCAAAAAGATTTTATAAATCCATACTAGCTAGATAGGAAGACGTCTACAATGCACTATTGAATTTTAAAAATTTACATAATTTGTATGTATTATCTTATACGTATGATCTCAGTTTGGTCTTCCAAAATGTATATATGGTGAGAGAGATAGAAAACCATTAGAATTCTTAACAAAATATCAATAGTGACCATCTCTGTGCAGAAGAATCATGGTTGATTTTTTCTATTTTTTTCTTACTGTACTATCCAAATTTTCTACAATGTACATGACTTATTTAAGATGACAGAAAAGCAAAAATGATTTTGAAATGATAACATGCAATATTTGAAAATGGATAAATACACAGAGTTAAATGGTAAAAAGTACTGTGATGTTAAAAAGCCTATGTCAAATTATTCCTGTATCTCTTACTGTTTGTTATTGTTTTTTAACCATCAAAGACCATATTTGTTATTCTCTTTCTCTCAAAGAGACCTCATCTTTGAAACTTTTTATCCAACAAACAAAAGTAAGTAAAGGTTAATTAATGTGTTTTCTCAATTTTGTTCAGAACATTATAGTTGCCAAGCATAGCTGAAAAAATAGTCACCAAGTGTGATGATAAATTATATGTGTCAACTTGACTGGGCCACAGGATGCCCAGATATTTGATCCAACATTATTCTGTGTGTATCTATGAGGGTGTTTCTGGATGAGATTAATATCTGAATAAGTAGATTGAGTGAAGCAGATTGCCCTCCCCAGTGTGGGTGGGCATCATCCAATCTGCTGAAGACTTGAATAGAATACAAGACTGTGTGAGAAAAAGTTCTTTCTCTCTGGTGGTCTTCAAGCTGGGACATTGGTTTTTTCCTGCCCTTGGACTTGGATTGGAATGTACATCATCAGCTCTTCTGCTTCTCAGACCTTCAGACTCTGACTGGAACTATACTGTAGGCTCTCCCAGGTCTGAATTTCTCAGCCTCCATAATCATGTGAGCCAATTCGTTATAATAAATCTCTCACTCTCTCTGTCTCTCTCTATATATATACTCACACATAATATATGTGTATGTATATACATACAAACACATATACATATGTATGTAGCTATTTTGTAAGTATGTGCATGTGTGTATATATATACACACACATATTATGTATATACATATATTATGCATATATGTGTGTGTGTATATATATATATATCTCCTATTTGTTCTTTTACTCTAGAGAAAGATACCCCAAGCCGAGTTGATATAATTGGAGAAATAAGGTAGTGTTGCAGTCACTTAGCAGCCTTGTTATGGGAAAATATGCTCAGGTCCTTCCCAGGGTTACAGTGAAATCCCCACAGGCAAGGACCAATATGACCTGTGGTGAGCATGTTGGCCTGGAGTGATTAAATTTTTTTAAAAAATCTTAATTTCTATTGACTATCTCCCAATGTTTTGTTCTGCTTTCTAGATAGCTTTCTTATTTCTTTATTTTCTATGGAAATTTTACATTTTATTTTAGTTTTTTAAAAAACGATTTCTTGTTCTCTGACTTTCAGGTTTTTGTTTTTAATTTTTACTTTCTATTTCGTAGATGTTGTGTATCCTCTTGATTCTCTGAGAAAAATAATGATAGTTTGTTTTATTGGTGTTCTGATTTAGAGGTTTTCTTCAAGTGTGTGGTGATCCTAGCTAACCATTTTAAAAAAAATCTTTAAAATTTTTCATTAAGGAATAATGCATATCCAGTAATTTACACTGATTTTAGGTGTACAATTTGATGAATTTTTACACATGTATAAACTCATGTAACCAACACCCATTCGAGATATAGAACAATTTCAGTGCCCCAGATAACAACCTCCAGAGGTAACCACTATTCTAATTATATCATAGATAGTTTGGCCTCTACTTAAACTTAATATAAATTCATCATAAAAGATATATGTTTTTATATCTAGATTTTACTAAAAATATTGCCTATGAGATTTATTGATATTGTTATATGTAGTAGTAGTAGTTGATGTTTTTTATTTTTTAATTTTTTACAACTGTGTATTTATAACTATACTACATAAACATACTATAATTATCAATTTTCCCATTGATGGATATTTTGATAATGTTTAATTTGAGCCTACTATGAATAAAATTAATATAGGCATTCTTTTACACATGTTTTGGTAGACAAATATGCTCATTTCTCTTGTGTAAATACCTAGGAATAGAA
The DNA here is from genome assembly GCF_040939455.1 of Microcebus murinus. Taxonomy (NCBI): domain Eukaryota; kingdom Metazoa; phylum Chordata; class Mammalia; order Primates; family Cheirogaleidae; genus Microcebus; species Microcebus murinus. Next base: position 80,642,277 of record NC_134114.1, on the reverse strand, counting down.
TTCCTGAGTTGTGCAGTAGGCATATATTTAGATTTACTAGATAACTGATGACCAGTTTTCCAAAGTAATTGTGTCAATTTATGCTCACACCAGATAGCAGTATATGAGAGTTCAAATTACTCCAGATGTTCACTAATACTTGAAATTGTCAGTCTTTTTAATTTTAGCCCTTCTGATGCCTTTGTGGTGATATCCCATTGTCATTTTAAATTACAGTTATATCCCTCTCGACTAATGATGTTGAGTCCCTTATTCAAATGATATTTTCAAATGATATTTTCCTTCCTCTGTCTCCATTGATCTTCTGCACACGCCATCCGGCATTCAATCAAAAATAATGAGACACAGAAAAGCAGGGGAAAAGCAACCTATTATCAAGAGATAAAGCAGTCAACAGAAAGAGACAGCAAGAGTGATGTAGTAAAACCTGATTGGAAGCTGTTTGTACATGGGTGGGACTTGTAGGTAGTTAGGCACCACTGGGTGGGTATCAGGTGGCCAGCTGGCTCTTTTATGGGAACCCACATGTCAGTTATTGTAAGTATTTTTTCAAAGACATTCAGTTCCTGCCATAGACAGTCTTCCAATCTTCTGCCCCACTTGATGTGATGAAAAGAAGCTAGTATAGCCTAAAGTGTTTTCTCTAGTCTTTCAACCAATCATTCTGCTTCAGCCTGACTCCTCACTCCTTCCACTGTGAAGTTGCCTGCATTTACTGATTCTTTTCAAGATTTGAAGGGACGATTTGGCTTGTTTGTCATTGATATTTCCCCCTGCCTAGATATGAGAGATTCTCTATGTACAAATTCTACCACTTAACATCTTTCTTACTAACCCACTCTGCCTCGGATTCATCACCTACTAACCGGAGATAATGCTACTTATCTCACGGTTTTATTATGAAATCAACTGGATTAAATTATATGAAGCTTTTATAATAATGCTTAGCACATAATGAATGCTCAGTAATTGTTAGCTATCATTAGCTTTTTAAGTTCAGCTTATTCATTTGCTACCCCATTTGCTTTCATCTTCTAAAAAAATGCATAGACATGTCTCTTTAGCATTCATATCTCCTCTCACATTTTCTTTGTTCTTTAAATTTTTTTATTATAATCTTTACAAGATTTATAAAGGAATTAGATGTAAAAACATGTTCAATACACACATTTAACTGAAATTTACCCAACTGACAAATTAAAAAGTTTAAATTGCTACAAAGACTGTCTTTATAATTTTTCCAGACCATGACTGTGAAATCATTGAGCTAGATGATGTCTCAGATTCATTTCAGCTTGAAAATTTTATAAATTAATGACATAAAAAATCATGCCCATAAAAATGGTGAATTCTATCTTTTTTTAAAAAAGCACAAATCATTTGTTTGTTTACATTTTTTCTCCTTTTTCCAGGGTATTCATCTTCCTACCTGATTGGATATTGGCTGGTTGATTGACAGGTGTGAAAAATACTTTGGGGCAGCTCTTTGGAAAGCACATGTAAAGGTATATAAATTCTTTGGTCAAATTTAAATACCCTGAAGCAACCTCCATTAACCTTGAATACCCCAAGCTGTTCCCATAGGCCCTACAACTTACTCAAAGCTCAAACCATATTTAGTATAATAATGAGTCCATCCATATATATGTGTGTGTATATATACATATAGTTGTTTCAATGGATGCAAAAAAATGTTTGAATAAAATATTTACTATAAATATGTTTATGGCATTAGCACCATATTGTATATCTATATTATTTATACTAAGTAAGCCATAGTAAGTACTATATTAAAAGATCATATATTTTATTTATATAAAAGAAATATAATACCCATAAAGCAAAATAACATTTATGTTTAGTGTTTGGTACTTCTTTATCAGTTTCAAAGCACTAAGTTATTGCTGCTTTTGTGATTTTTTTTTTTTTATTAATGAACAATCTAAAAGTTAGAGGTTTTTATTTTTCTCATAAAAATTTTTTCTCAAAAAGGCCACATTGTTGCTGTGTGATATTTTCTAATTGTGTATGTATGTTTGTTGTGTATGCATGCACGTGTTTAAGTGTGTGTGTTTGTGTGTGTGAGAGAGAGTGAGACATTAACCTAGTCATAAAGATTCAGACTCAGCTGGGTTTAATCATTTAAGCGTAAATTGTACCCACCTAAAATTAAATTCCAACAGTTTTAAGGTGGATTGGGGAAATACAAAACAGAATAATGGAAATAAGGCAAAGAAAAAAAAAAATATCGGAGGAGGGATGCCCTAGCAGTTAGCTATTATAGACTGTGAAGTGATATCCCAAGAGAAGCCGAGGAGGCTCGATCACTTGAATCATTTAAAATTGGACTGGACTAAGCTCGGAAGAATATACCATTGGGAGTAATCATGCTTTGACAGAGAAAGACTGAAAGATCTTTTCCAATTCTAATTGCCATGATCCTGTGTAATTCAATTTGAAATGGCCTCGCTATTCTAATTCACAAAGATCCTATTTTTACTAACTCTTTCTTTTTCATAATCCTGCTTCTGATATCACTATACTGCTTTAAAAGGAAAAAGAAACCCTCGAGCTTGGTTCCCAAGTATTCATTGAATTACATTCCTTATTTCCTTTTTTTTTCTCCAGACAGACTGTTGTGCAGACTCAGGCAGCACACTCAGGGCTGGGCAGGCAGACAGTGATTATCCTCACCCCCTGCTTTCATCCATTAGAGCAGGGCGTTAGCAGGTAAGGGTGAGGGCTGACAAAGGGGTTTTCAAAACTGGTCAGCATAAATGCTTCCAGGAGGCCAATTCAGGATAATCTATTGCAATATGCATCGGAAATATTGCCAGCCCAGGCTGAATACCTCTATCTGTTGCATTTAAGCCAAAGCAACAGAATGCTTTCGTGGGGAAAAATAACAGAAGCATAATTATATGGGGAGAATTGTCTGTTCACATCATTTGGGGTTAATTTGTGGAATGGTTGCCATTCTGTCTGGGTCTAGCCTCTTTATTTGTTTTGAGATGCTTCAGGGGTAAGGTCCCTGGAGACATGAGTCCAGGAGGCCTTCAGGTTTCCAGGAGGCAATTTGTGACAAGATCAAAGGGGTCTATATTCCCAAGAGCCTGAATTACACTTTGGAATTTAGAGATATATCTATCTCATTTTACATAGCACTTCCGTGTTTGAAAGGAAGTTAGGAAGTGAATTTTAGTGAATCGAATTTTATTAACCCACTAACACGTTATTCTTTCCATTGGTAGCAGCTCCTGGACTCCAACTTTAATTTTCCCTTGTTTATCTAGTAATTAATGACCAAGATTGAATCTTTTTATAAGCTAAGAATGCTTGTGTGATATCAGTGCTTTAAAGCAAGTTTTCTTTCACATGTAATTTTTATTCAACAATTGGGAAAATAGAGAACTGAAAACAGCAACAAAAATCATTCTGAAAATTTGAAGTAGAATTTCCAAACACTCCCAAAGCAGTGATAATAATAATGCTTTAAAATTCAAACAATTATACATAATCTTTAAATTATGAAAGTGAAAAAATGACAGTACTAATCCCAATTCTTTATCTTGAAATATTTCAAACATACAGAAAAATATATATAGCAATATAACAAACATTCATCACACACCATTCAGAATTTTAAAATATGAGCAGAGGATTTTTATTGTTTAAAACAATAAATAAAGCTTTACACAGAGTTAAAGAATTATTTAAATGACTCCCTGGTATTATTTTCCTTTTTCCCTCTCCAAAATAAACTCTGTACTGAAGTAGGTGTATACCCTGCCCATTTATTGTCTATATTTTTACTACTATGAATCCTAAGTGGTAAATAGTATTTTTGTAAGTTCTTAAAATGTCCACATACATCATGGTTTTCTATTAGTCTTACTTTCTACATCTTGCTTTCTTCATTCAATATTTTGTTTTTAAGGTCTATCCATATCAATACATGTTGATCAAAGTTTAAATCAGTTTAACAGGTATAAGATACACCATCATTACTTACTTATCCATTCCTTTAATGAGATGCATTTAGGTTGCTTCCAATTTTTCACAACTCTACACTGTGCAGCATGTCACCTTATGCATAAATGTTCAACTTTCTTTAAGGTTTATAGCAAGAATTGGAGTTTCTGGATCTAGAATACATGCATCTCCAACTTCACTCTATGCTACCAGATTGCTCTCCAAATTTATACTCTCACCAACAATGATGTAGTCAAATTAATCAATCTTTTCCTTTATGATTTATCCTGTCTGGGCTTGGTTTAAGAAATCTTTCCCTTCCCAAATGATAAAAATATATTTGTTGTGTTCTCACATTTATGTCTTTAATTCATTTAGAATTTATTTTGGAGTATGATGTGAGGTAGAGTTCTAATTATATTATTTTCCATATGGATAGCAAAGCTACTTACAATGCCCATGGGTTTCAAGGTCACCTCTGCATGTGCTGAGGTCTGAAGTAAGACTAGGAGCTGTACTTCCATTCGTTGATGTGGCCACCCTCTCCTAAAACCACATTATTTTAATTACCATAGTGGTACACTAATTCATGCTATCTAAGGGAGCAAATCCTTCCTTCTTATTTTCCTTCTTCAAATTTGTCTTGGTTATCCTTGGACCTTTATGCCCTTATATGAATTTTATAATCAGTTTTTGAAGAAAGTCTTTAATATGATAAAGTGATGGTAAAAATATATAATATCTATTCTACTTATATCAAATCACTAAATCTAATTTATTGGTCATTAGTCAACAGTAAAGATATCCTGCCATGTCCTGACATTTAACTTCTTCGAAAACCAAGCTTATTGTATTCCCTTTCCTTTGCAAATAATTACTCTCTCCCAGTTTCAGCAATTTTCATGGCATTCCCATTCTCTTGATTCATGAGCTTTTAATATCCATTCCTGTATCAAGTTTACAGATTCAATCCTTCCTGTTGTCCTGTTGTGAAAGTACATTGTAAATGTTCTTAATCTTGATCCTCCTGTGTCTATTTCCCATTTCAATCAATTCTACAAAGAGCTTGTAGAGAAACTGCTTTACTATTTTATTCACACCACTTTTATGCCCCCAAACATAGATTCATATTGCCACAGGGCTTGAGCGACCCTCCAGAACCATACTTCCCATTTCACAGATGAATGACTTGAGTCCCAGAAAGGATTTGCACTGCCTGCAGGACAAATCTACAGCTAGCCAAGAGAGGGAGTAGGATTCTGAAGGTAACACCTAGTGTAGAACCCAGATCTGACTTTTCAACTAATTTTCTTTCTACCTTTTGTCCTCATCCACCAAACCTTCAGATAGCATTTCCTATGTGGTATCAACACTGCATTCAATTTTATTTCCTATAACTTCCCCAAACGGACCTCCCTTTCTTAGTCTTACCTCAAAATGAGACTTATTCTATTCTACTGCTGTGGAAATACAAACTTTTGCCTTGAAATCTAGCCCCCTTACTTTCCACTGACCTATGTCTCATCTTCTTGGAAATATGCACATTTTCAGGATATAACTACTGCTGTTACTACTACTTCTCCTTTTAACAATAGCAATAAAACTCCAACTTATTTCACGTCCGCCATGAACTTGGTTCTTGAGAGACATGACCTTACCTGTCTCACTCCACAGATGTGAAATTTAAGGCCCAGAGAAATGAAGTCACCTGCCCAGGGCTACACAGCCTGGAGTAGAACCCGAGTTTCTTAGGACTCCAGAGCTCATGGGTTTATCACTTCATTCTATGCCTCCTAACTCTTAAGTATTTGCCACTTTTCAAACTCTAGATTACTCTTGCATTTAGTTTACACTTACTATTACCTGCTGGGTATATTCTTTGTCTTTGTCATAAATGTAGGCTCTAGTCTTCCAGCTAGACAGTTTATCCTCTGAATCCTGGACTACTTAAAACTTTCTTTAAATTGTCCAGCTCCCCTCAGAGCATCTACTATGAAGCTCTGCTCTGAGCTCTTCTTTGACTGATGAGAGTCTAATTAGCTTAGAGATTCCTCTCTGACAACCAGCCAAGAAGCTTCTATGTTGAAAAATCTCCCATTGTGGCAGAGATTAAAACTGGGACCTGTAATTTTATGACAGGGTGAATAGTCTGCCACTGAGAAAACAAATTTACTACATTTCAGCATAACAACTTGTTTGCTGCTGCATGCAAGAAAAAGCTCTCTGATTCATCCTAAGTTACTGTTTCTCTAGCTTATATTATATGCTGTTAATTAGAAACAAATTCTGCCTATCATGTAAAACACATTATAAATGATTATGAGTGAATTTTACTTTAAAAGCTATTTTGTGAGGGGAAAACATAAAAGCATTTTAAATTGCTGAAATGAAGAAAACATAAAGTATAATGCAGTTTGAGATCCGCTATTCACAGTGCTCAGATTGTATTTTCCAGGAGTTTGGATGAGAGTGCTCAGTGGCCAGGCTTGGATGAGGAAGGAAACCCTGTCCTCCTTCTACTTCTTCTTTCAGGAAAGAAGGAGACTAAGCAGTGAGTGGTTCAATCTTCAAAAGGCCTATTTAAAAGACACTTAAAGAATTTTAACATTGCTGTGTTTTTTTTAATCATAAAATTTATAAGACAGAATTTTTAAATTAATAGGCTTTTAAAACATTAATGGGATGGTATATATGGTCATAAAGTGGCATTATTGACATTGGAAACTAAGAAGGAAAAAGGGAGGAAAGGCAGTGAGGGATAAAAAAATAGTGTACATTGTTGGGTACAATATATACTATTCTGGTGACGGGTACACTAAAAGCACTGACTCTACTATTTTACAATTCATTATATAACAAAAAACAATTGTACCCCCCCAAATCTATTGAAATAAGAAAAATAATTAATAGACTTAATTTTTTAGAGCACTTTTAGGTTTATAGAAAAAGTGAGTGGAACGTACAGTTCCACCCACAATCCCCAGTCTACCTCACAGTTTCCCTTATTTTTAATATCTTGCATTATTAGTGTGGTACATTTGTTATAATTGGTGAACCAATATTGATATCAAAGTGCACAGTTTACATTAAGGTTTGCTCTTCTTGTGTTTTATATTGTATGGGTTTTGACAAATGTATGACATGTATCTACCATTACAGTATCATCAAAACAGATTTTAAGCTCGCAAAATCTCATAAAAAGAAGACGAAAAGATGCCATTTTGAAACACTTAACTGTGTTGAAACAAGTTAAATAAACGAAAACTCAACAAAAACTTAGTGAACTTATTCTTTATAGTTCCTTCCAGACAGAAAAGCAATATAGTAAAAATTAAGTAGTCTTTTCTTTGAAAATTGTAGTTATTTTGATAAACAACACTGTCAAAACAGAAAATGCGAACGCCACAGACTCCAGCTCATTCTCTTTCGTGTACTGTTCTCAAGGTTTGGTGTGAATACTTCATAGTTAAAGTATGTCTTCCCCTGAGGATCACGCAGCCATTTAATTTCTGCTCTGGCATTTGACCTATTGTGTTTATGAGGTTCTATTGAGAAATGGAATTGATGATTTCTTCTATAACCACGAAGAAAAAATTGAGAGTTACTGATTTCAAACCACTATTATAACCTTTCAAGTTTTTCCAGAAAAATGTTTTCTTTCCAAAGTGGGGGGGGGGGGGGAGGACTCCCTATTAAATGTCCAACTGTTCTACATCATCCTATCTTTCAATGTGTTGAAAATTCACCTCAGACTTGGCCAGAGGAAGGCAGGAGTTCCTCATCCGTAGTTCGGAATCTACCAGGAGATGTCACTGCCTGGCCTAATCACTCTTGGTTCCTGAAGGTGAGGCATTGTCAAGGAGAAGAGTGGATTTTCTATCTAAGGCCCACTCCTCCCAGCAGCAACTTTGTTGTCCATGTTCCTTCATAGCTCATGCCTCAAAGACCTCCCTTTCCAACCCCCACAGACCCTGGAGGACTTAGATGAAATCAGTGTGTATAAACTGCCATTTTAATACTTGTTTGGAAGATTGAAATCCGAGTTGGGAAGGACGACAATTCCTCTGGATCAATGGTGCTCAACTGGGGGCAAATTTGGTCCCTAGGAGACATTTGGTGGTGTCTGGTGTTGGAAGCTAGGACCCTCAATACCCCTATGACTTGTCCTACACACGGGCTTCGCCCTGGAAAATTCCCAGAACGAAAATAACACTCCACCCTCCAGCTATAGCTCCGAGAAGAATACATTCCATGATGTGCTGACCGCGGAATGCTCCAGGGTGTGCTAACTGCAATTGTTCCCGACCACCTGCCAGGTTGGGGTTGAGTAATCAGTCACAAACAGCTTCGATACCGATAAGATGCTGATTAGGGCTGATTGCCCCAAACCCAAGCCTCATCGTCACCCCACTCTATTTTTCTGTTTCTACTTCCTTGTTTCTGTATGCTTATAAAACCTACAAAGAATCCAAGCAAAGTAGACCTTGACAACCATTTGCTTGGTCTCGTTCCTTTCTCTCGCCCATCTCTTTCAGGCACAGTCCCCCTTGACCCCCACGAGTAACAGAAGGTCCCGTGGGCCGGGACAGTCTGGCCATGTATTTTGGTAGTTACAAACAAGATTTGGAGAGGGTACTGATGGCATCTAGTGGGTAGTGGCCGGTGTGCTGCCAAACGGCCCACAGTGCACAGGACGGCCCTTACGTTGAAAGATTATCTGACTCCAAATGTCAGTGATACTAAGGTTGAGAAACTATGCTCTGGAGGTTAAGTCAGTTGGCCATTTTCTCCATCCCTTGTTGAAACACTTTGATTTAAAGTATTACGTCTTGGTTGGGCGCAGTGGCTCATGCCTGTAATCCTAGCACTCTGGGAGGCCGAGGAGGGGGATTGCTCAAGGTCAGGAGTTCGAAACCAGCCTGAGCAAGAGTGAGACCCCGTGTCTACTATAAATAAAATGAAATTAATTGGGCAACTAAAAATATATAGAAAATTAGCTGGGCATGGTGGTGCATGCCTGTAGTTCCAGCTACTCAAGAGGCTGAGGCAGAAGGATTGCTTGAACCTGGGAGTTTGAGGTTGCTGTGAGCTAGGCTGACGCCATGCACTCTAGCCAGGGCAACAGAGTGAGACTATGTCTCAAAAAAAAAAAAAAAAAAAAAAAAGCATTACGTCTTGATTCTTTTTTCAAGATAATGTCCAGTAATCGCTGAAAATGATGTGTTCCCATGGGGGCACTCCAGCCTGGTTTGCCTTCGCCTGTAGCTATCCCCAAAGGCTACTATAAAATAGTCATTGACCTAAAAGATTGCTTTTTCTCCATACCATTGCACCCGGATGACTGCAAACGCTTTGCTTTCAGTCTCCCGGTGGTAAACTGTATAGGACCCTCTCCGCGCTTCCAATGGCGAGTATTGCCTCAAGGCATGGCCACAGCCCTACCCTTTGCCAAAAATATGTGGCTCAGACAATTGATCCTTTTAGAATTCAACATCCTCAGCTATATATAATTTATTATATGGATGACATTCTTCTCGCCGGGGCCGACGAGGCAACCTTACATCAAGTTACCATGCAGGTTGTCTCGGCCTTACAAGCTCGAGGCCTCTGCCTGTCCCCTGAAAAAATTCAGGTCTGCCCCCCTCACCTGTTCCTAGGCTTTGAATTGTTCCCCAATAAGGTCCTCTCCCAAAAGGTACAAATCAGGAAGGACTCTCTTCAATGCCTTAATGATTTTCAGCGCCTTCTAGGTGACATTAATTGGCTTCGCCCATATTTGAGACTCACCACAGGACAGTTAAAACCCCTATTTGACATCCTGCAGGGAGATGCCGATCCAACCTCTCCACGCTCCCTAACTAAAGAAGGGCAACAAGCACTTAATTTAGTCGAGCAGGCCATAAATGCCCAGGCCATTGGCTACTTCTCCCCCGACTCCCCCTTGTACTTCATTGTCCTCCCTACCCTCCTCCCTAGCTGTGTCCCCTTCTCCGCTTAGCACCTCCCTATACCAACCTACCCTGCCCGAGGGCTCCCCCTCCTCTGCAGAACTAATTCTCACCTTAGTCAACGCCTCTGTCAGGACCATCCGAGAGGCCAACAATTCAGAATATCAGGAGTGTTGGGTATGCTACTCCCTCCCGCCTCCCTTCTATGAGGGTGTCGCTACATTTGGTAAACCATTATTTACTAACGACACCAGCAAACTCAGATGGGGCCTAGAGACTCATGATGGCCTGACACTCAGCCAAGTCACAGGCCTAGGCCTTTGCCTTCTTGGCCCAAAAATGCTTCCCCCCGCACCCTTAGAGAAAATATGCAATCAGTCAATTACTGTCGACTCCACCTTTCAGTATATTCAGGCATCTAACACCTCTTATTTTGCTTGTTCTTCCGGCCTTACCCCGTATGTAGTCACTGCAATGTTTCTTGAGCATAGAGAATATTGTGTGTTAGTCATGTTCTTCCCCAGACTCACTGTATATCCTGCTGACGAATTGCTCAAATTCTGGGAGCGCAGCACCACAATGCCCCGAGAAAAGAGAGAGCCCATCATGGCCATAACACTCGCAGTTGTTCTAGGCCTTGGTACCACAGGGGCTGGAACAGGCATAGCCTCTCTAGTCACCTCCAACCAGCAATACCTGCAGCTCTCTGCTGCCATCGATAATGATCTCCAAGAGCTACAGCAGGGCCTAAAATATCTAAAAGAATCCTTCGCTTCACTTTCTGAGGTAGTGTTACAAAATAGAAGAGGCCTAGACTTAGTGTTCCACCAAGAAGGAGGTTTGTGCGCAGCACTTAAAGAAGAATGTTGCCTCTACACAGACAAAACAGGTCTGGTAGAAGATAGCATTGAAAGGGTTAGACAAAGCCTAGAAGATAGAAAAAAACGGAGAGAACAGAGTGAAGCATGGTATCAAAATTGGTTTTCCACATCCCCCTGGCTATCCACATTGCTTCCCAGTGTCTTAGGGCCGCTTGTAGGTTTTCTGTTGCTCCTCACCTTTGGGTCTTGGGCATTCAAAAAACTAACTGATTTTGTCAAGTCACAGGTAGACGCAGCCACACAAAAATCGGTCTCCGTGTTTTACCAATGGCTAGAACAAAGAGGCTCCAGAGAAGACCTCCGTGGAGAGTCTCCCAATACACCCACTGAAGGTCTAAATTTCTCAAACCCTGCCTCAGACATGGAACGCAGTTGGTTCCAAAGGCTGTGGAGACGCCCATGACGGGATTATCACGATGCCGTGTACCAGATGCACACCCCCGCAGATGGTGAGGTGACTCCATGACGGGAATATTGTAGGTCCATGCCCGGGGGCACACTTCATAATCAGAAGTGCCGGAGCTGGATGCCACCTACATAGCCTAAGACAGAGGCCTCACCTTTACGTTAATTGCCCAATCTTATATTTGGGGTGCTGGTCGCAGAAGCCCATCGCGTAGCCTAAGACAGGCTCTCCACCAACCTATATAAATCTCCCTCATATTAATAAAGAGAGGGGGAGATGTTGGAGGCAAGGACCCTCAAAGACCCTCAACTCCCCTATGACTCGTCCTACGCACGGGCTTCGCCCTGGAAAATTCCAGCTATAGCTCCAAGAAGAATGCATTCCATGACGTGCTGACCATGGAATGCTCCAGGGTGTGCTAACTGCAATTGTTCCCGACCACCTGCCAGGTTGGGGTTGAGTAATCAGTCACAAACAGCTTCGATACCGATAAGACGCTGATTAGGGCTGATTGCCCCAAACCCAAGCCTCATCATCACCCCACTCTATTTTTCTGTTTCTACTTCCTTGTTTCTGTATGCTTATAAAACCTACAAAGAATCCAAGTAAAGTAGACCTTGACAACCATTTGCTTGGTCTCGTTCCTTTCTCTCGCCCATCTCTTTCAGGCACGGTCCCCCTTGACCCCCACGAGTAACAGAAGGTCCCGTGGGCCGGGACAGTCTGGCCATGTATTTTGGTAGTTACAAACAAGATTTGGAGAGGGTACTGATGGCATCTAGTGGGTAGTGGCCAGTGTGCTGCCAAACGGCCCACAGCGCACAGGACGGCCCTTACGTTGAAAGATTATCTGACCCCAAATGTCAGTGATACTAAGGTTGAGAAACTATGCTCTGGAGGTCAAGTCAGTTGGCCATTTTTTCCATCCCTTGTTGAAACACTTTGATTTAAAGTATTACGTCTTGGTTGGGCGCAGTGGCTCATGCCTGTAATCCTAGCACTCTGGGAGGCCGAGGAGGGGGATTGCTCAAGGTCAGGAGTTTGAAACCAGCCTGAGCAAGAGTGAGACCCCGTGTCCACTATAAATAGAATGAAATTAATTGGGCAACTAAAAATATATAGAAAATTAGCTGGGCATGGTGGTGCATGCCTGTAGTTCCAGCTACTCAAGAGGCTGAGGCAGAAGGATTGCTTGAACCTGGGAGTTTGAGGTTGCTGTGAGCTAGGCTGACGCCATGCACTCTAGCCAGGGCAACAGAGTGAGACTATGTCTCAAAAAAAAAAAAAAAAAAAAGCATTACGTCTTGATTCTTTTTTCAAGATAATGTCCAGTAATCGCTGAAAATGATGTGTTTTCCAATCACCTTGCTCAAGAATAAACCTGTAATATTTGCAAAATAGATAACCTTAGTTGTCACTCAAAATGTAAACTGTCAGAAGGGATAAGAGATTAACTGATCTCACCGCCAACTTTTACAGTGTCATTATTCTCCCTTCTAACTACCTCCTCCATATCCTTGCTGACGAAGATGTTTTAAAATGGAAGACAATTAGAGGCTTTTTGTTTATGAAAAATGAAGTGTTCAGGCACAAAAGAATCCACAGTAGACCTCTTACAGGATGTTTAAAACATCCTTTCATTAAAAGATTTTCTTAAGCGGCTGTTTGTCCCTTAATAGGAAGTCCTGTTGTTGCTACTGTTGTTTTCATACATAAACACCAGCATCTGTAGATTTTCAGGATGTTCTTTAGAATTTCACACCACTTGACTTCATGTTGGGTTGCCTCAGATGATTTTTCAATCTTAGAATCACATTACATAAAAACATACCTTTAAATATATTATAAAAGCCATTGTAAACTGGCAGACAGAGAACCGGATCCTATTCACTGGTGAGTTTTGTTTGGCTAGGGTGGAATTTAAATCTTTTAAAAATAGTTGTCAATAATTTTGAAAATTAGTAGCTTGCTCATAAGAATCTAGATTTTTTTTTCTTTTCTTTTCTTTTCTTTTCTGAAAAATGGGAAGATCTAGCTTTTGGAGCCAGCATTCCTCCATGGCGATAGTCTATTTCAAGAGAGAAGTAGCTGCATGGTTTAGACAGCACAGGTGCCCACCAGCTTGGTCTAGTTTCCACCCAGCCTGTCTGGCACCTGTCCATATGTTCCTTGCAGTCATTTGAGTTTGCAGCCCCTGTTCTGTTGCAATTTGATTTCTGCAACTGCAAATGTTTGGTAGGAAATAGAACCCAATCTTTGTTGCATAAACTAATTTAGCAACTCATATGAGAAGGAGTCAAGGCCGTTTCTGAGGATGGTAGGAAATGTGCTGAGAGTAGAGACTGAGCTGCAACTGGATGGAAGGGAAGGGGTCCAGGAAAGAGGCTCACTTTAAAGTGAAAACAGATTCAGAGACTCCAAGCAGTTTCCTGGTATCATCTCCACGGAGAAATCTGGACTTTGGTGAAAAGAGGACAGACCAGGTAGTAAAAATGAAGAAAACTCAATTACATTTATGAACATGTCAGAGGCTCTCTGCCACTGAATTGGTCTATGTACCATCTTTGCCCCAAGTGTGAGTTCCTAGTCCCAGCCTGTGATCTTGGGGAGTCACCACAATTAGAAATGGAACCGAGGAAGAGCCTCACGAGGTAGGAATCTGTCCCAGGAGGTGGTGTTATATAATGCATGGAAATCAGGACGCAAGGCAAAGTGGAGGAAAATGCACACCCAGATTCAAAGACAAGGGGTATCAGATACAAGTTTTGGGATTAAAAGCTTAGGACCCAAGCCAAGGTGAAAGGACAGGCTGAAAAAGATATAGGATAGGTGAGAACAGTAAGATGACAGCTACTGGCCTGTGCATTCCTTTCTGAGTTGGCCTAATCTAGAAGACCGTGGGTCAGTCAACTTGTTCCTCTGCCTGTAGTGGTCTGAAGTCTACACTCTGGTCAGTGTGCATCTGATGGTGCCTGACTCCCTTGTTGGCGACAGCAATTTCTTGTGGCCATTGAACTCTGACAGACCATTTCTCCAGTCACTCAAGGTCTGGATAAGAGCCTGGGATGGTCTGGCTCTACAGAGCTCCAGGACACTGTCCCCTCTCCTTGCCCCTAAACAAGACAAGATAAAGTCTTTATGCTGCCACTTCTGCCTGGACTCTAAAATTATGGAGGTGAGAAAAAATTCTCAGGGTTGAGGGGTAGAGTTGGGGGAGGTGAGAGAATGGACTGTTTGGAGGGTATTTAAGCCTTATCTGATGAGGAGGAAAGAAGAAAGACTGGAAAGACAAATGTTTGAGGAAGGAAAAAAGTAAAAACATATTAAAATTGTTGCTGGAAGCAATCCTAGGAAAACACTATACACTAGGCTTGGCTTTCCTTGTGTGATATGTGTAGAGTGGCCATATGATTTACCATCGAACCTGGACTCTTCTAAGAATAAACGTGGGAGCTATACATTTTTTTCCAAGAAAACAGCATGACCTGGGACACTGACCACAGCAAACCAGGACATCAGGTCTCCCTAGTTAGGGTCAAAGTAAGGAAGCATTAGATTCACAGCCCCAGGCTACTAACTAAATTGTGGAGGCTTGGAGGCCTGGGGTGTAATCAATTGTATTGTAATGTTAAAATCGAAGGCCCAAACTTGGTTAGGATGATGAGGAGAGTGCTTCTCATCTCTCACTGAGCATTGAAAATGCCCAAGGACTTAAATAAAGTTACAGATGTCCAGGAATTCAATTTGAACTATTCTGGATTAGAACTAAACAAGAGTTTTTTTTGTTTGTTTGTTTGTTTTTTAACTGCCAGTGACTCTAATGTGTGACCTACCCAGAACTCTACAGCTTCTCCCAGGCTTCTGAGAGACTATACCTCCTCTTCCCTTTCCCCTTTATTGGCCTTGCTGACAAAGTGTTGGGCGCATCCTGCAACCAGGGAAGTTCCTCCCTGCTTTCTGAACCCCCACAATTCTGGGGCAAGAGGAGGAGGGGCTGCAGTAGAGTGAGCTTGCATATTTCAGCTGAGAATATGTATTCCTTGCTGAAGACAAGTGGATATTGAAAACAAACAAACAAACAAAACCCTCCTGTAAACCATGTCTGTAACAGGAAGATTTAAGAAGTCATGCTTGGGTTAGTACTTTATGGCTACCTAGAGCCACACAGGCACATTTATTAAATTGGTTGCTGCACCTATTTAGTTTTCAGAGATAGACCTTAAAGATTTAATTCAGACCAGATCCGGTGAGTTCAGGGTGGTATGGCATTCTACTAAGTGAAGTATCTCAAGAATGGAAAAACCAGCACCACATGGACTCACCAGCAAATTGGTATTAATGGATCAACACCTAAGTGGACATACAGGAGTAACATTTATTGGGTGTCAGGAGGGTGGGAGGAGAGGGGTATATACAACCACAAGGAGTAAGATGTGCAACATTTGGGGGATGGACATGCTTGAGGCTCTTACTCTAGGGGGGAGGAGGGCATGGGCAATATAAGTAACCTTGACACTCGTACCCCCATAATACGCTAAAAGAAGAAAAGAAAAAAAAAGATTTAAATCAACCCAAATTTATGGAGCATCTGCCAGGGCTAGGGTGCTAGGGACTGCCACAGTGGCTGTTGCATTACAGAGAAGTTCAGGACAGCCTTCACTTTCAAATTTTGAGTCCAGTGGGGAAAGAAACACACAGAACCCGAGAGAGAGAGAGAGAGAGAGAGAGAGAGAGAGAGAGAGAGAGAGAGAGAGAGAGAGCTGGGCAGCTTGGAGCTGCTCTTATTCACAGTGTCACATGGCTCCACAGCCGGTGGAAACACCAGTCCCACAGGATAAATTAATGAGAGCATTTTAAATCCTCATTGCAGCCTCTCAGAAAATCACCAAGGGTTTATATAACTCTCAGCAAGGTTTCTTGGAATCTTCTTGGCTTCTCTCACTCGGTATTCTTCCCTCTTCTCTCTCTGAATCTGTTTTGCCTCAACCCTTATGAGTAACTCAGTATTTCAATTCATCTCCAATCTCAGTATCTCCCACAGCTCACCAAGGTAGCGTTTGCTGCTTCCTTTCTCTCTCTCCACTCTCCCAAACTCTTGATTTCTAACGCTGCCTCCTGTAAACCTTTTCTCCCCTCCTCCTCCTCCTCCTCCTGGGATTGGTTTCCAGGGCCAGGACTCCATTCCCTTTAAGATGTAAATCCAGCAGCTCAGCTCTTATTCTAATCACCAGGACAAAAGGCCAGGCCTGGAGCTGCCCAAGCAGCTAGGCTGCTTCTTAGAAGCCTAGAGGTGGAAGGGGTGCAGGGAGGGGATGTTATAACTACTCAAAAATTGACGTATTTGCTCTCTGACTCATGTATATACACCAGCATAACTACGTGGAGGGCCGTGGATGTCACGAATTATCATGGAAGTATTCAGGAATGATTTTGAGTGAGAATGATAGTATGATATAGAAATAAATGCCAGGTGAATGCCTCTAAATCAAATTTTATTACTGAACCGCTTTGCAGTATAAAATTTTGGCCGAAAGAACTAAAACGGACTTTCAACATCCCACTGCTGTTAATTTTTCACATTAACAAAATGGAAACTATTGTCTATTGTTCTAATAAGGGTCAGATGTGGAGAGGTATGCACAAACTCTTTAAAAGAAAGTTAAAACATATTACCTTTTAGGTCCATGTGAATAATATAACGTGAAATATAAAAGTTTGCAAAATTTTTTCTTGTTTCTATTCCTTATTAATCTGGGCATTCCTGGATAGAATGGATTGTCTGTTATACATTGTATTAATAACTATAGTACCTAGTACAGTGCCTAAAATATGAGAGGGTGTCATTAATAAATAAATAATACAAGCTGGTATTAACTGAGCATTTACTAAGTTCCTGGCATTGTGCTATAACCACAGTATCACAGTCTCCTAGATTTTTGCCATTGATGTTGTTCATAGAAAGGATTATTCCAGTATAAGATCTTTTGAGGCTTACCTCTTCTAGTTCTTGAAGATTCTTTTTCTGTTGCTTTTTTCTCTTCCTCCCCTCTCCCTCACTCTACCCCTCCTTTCTTACCTTCCTACCTTTCTTTCTTCCTTCCTTTCCTGTATAGTACTTAAATATTTAGATCGGCACCACCCAATAGAAATATAATGCTAGCCACAAATGCAAGCAACACAATTTTAATTTTTCTAGTAGCCACATTAAAAAAGTAAAAAGAAAGAGATGAAATTCATTTTAATAATATATTTCATTTAACTCAATATAGTCAACCCTCCATATCCACAGGTTCAGCATCCTTGGATTCAACCAACCATGGATCTGAAATACATTTTAAAAATAAAATAAAAAATAATAATAATAATTTTTAGCTTTGTTAGAGTGAAGCAAAGAAAGAAAAAAAGAAAAAAACCCAACACAACAATAAAAATAATACAAATAAAAATAATGCAGTATAACAACTACTTCCATAGCATTTACATTGTGTTAGTTATTGTAAGTAATCTAGAGATGATTGAAGTGTAGGGAGGGATGTGCATAAGTTATATGCAAACACTGCACCATTTTATATAAGGGACTTCTGAATATCTGTGAATTTTTGTATTTGTGGGGGGCCTAATACAAAGTCCCTGGGAATACTGAGGATCAACTGTGTATACAAAATATTTTCACTTCAACGTGTAATCAATATGAAAAGAATGTTTTTTGTTTGTTTGTTGAGACAAAGTCTCTATTGCCCAGACTAGAGTGCCGCGGCATCAGCCTAGCTCACAGCAACCTCAAACTCGAGAGATCCTTCTGCCTCAGCCTCCTGAGGAGCTGATACCATAGGCCCACGCCACCATACTAGCTAATTTTTTCTATTTTTTTTTTTTTTTAGTAGAGATGGGGGTCTCACTCTCACTCAGGCTGGTCTCGAACTCCTGACCTCAAGACATCCTCAGGCTTTAGCCTCTCAAAGTGCTAGGATTACAGGCGTGAGCCACCCACCATGCCTGGCCTATGAAAAGAATGTTAATGAGAGAATATGCAGTCTTCTTTTCACACTGAGTTTTGAAAATCTGATGTGTATTTTATATGTTCAACATATCTCAATTGAAAATAGCCATATTTCAAATGCCCAGTAGTCATATGTGGCTAATGGCTATTGTATTGGACAACACAGTTTTAGGCCGTCTAAGTTAGAGATCAAAATTGCTAACCAGTCATTCCAAGACATTTTCTGAATAATCCATCTTTTCCTTACTTATATTCAAAACGACCCATTTATTTATATATTGATATCTTATATGTATGCATGGCATTCAATACACATTGGTAGATTGAGTGAATGATAGAATGACATGATTTATATTAGAAGAATAAGATACTGAAGTACTTGAGTGAGAGGGAAGACATAACATTAATAATATGTACAGTTTTGAACATGTATGGCATCCCTGACATTAGACCAGTTATTTGACAATTATTATCTCATGCACTTTTCACAGCATATTTTATAAGGTTGAGATGATTAGCTTCACTTATACAAAGAAATTGAGGCTTAGTAATATTTAGTAACTTGCTCAAGGTTAGAATCCTGGTGAGCAGCAGAACCAGATTTGAAGCTACATTTGTCTGATTCTAGACTAAACTCTTCATCACACCATACTGTCTTTGTAAGATAAGACCACGAGGCTAAAGAAATAGCAAAGAGAATATGCATTCGTTCTACCAAGTTAGAAAAAAGACCATTGCTTACTATAGTTGCTGAAATTTTTCTCTCATGGAGAGTTGCAAATATTTTTTTATTGTTTCCACAATTTTTTCAGTTTGTTTCCAGAACATTTAGTGAAAGATTATTTAGAAAATTATTTTATATTTGCTTAAAGAGAGAGGGAGAATATATAACCTATATTTTATGGTGCAAAATGAAAACAATATGTGATTAAATAGGTTCACAAAGATATTAGCAGTAGAACCAAGAAGTTACCATTATTACATTGCTCTTCTGAACCTCTTCTAATCACTAAAAATGTCCTCGTTAGATTGAGGTTACAAACGAGGTTGCTAAATTAGGTAAGTCTCTTCTTTACCTATTCTGTAAGGTAGGCTGCCTGTTGAAAGTCAGAAAATAATGCATTCCTGTGCATATGTAATTGTACAGATAATTGCCTCTATCATTTAAAAATATCATTTGCCAAAATGGTGTGTATGATTAATTATGTACATTTATCACTTGAGTCAGCTCGGCTACATTATAAAATCCTTTCCTTGAGCTCATGCATCTTTCCTTCCTTCTTGTTTCTTCCACTGTGAGTCATTTAGTAATTCAAATTTTTTTGTTATTCCTTAAGCCATAATTCACCTACACCAGCAACTAAGTTGCCTTCTGGCTGCAGAGGGGTTGCTTTTTGACTTTGGATATCAAGGAACAAGGGTGATGTTTCAAATCTCCCCTCTGGTTTCATGGATTCTCCTAAAACTGAAATCCTAGGAAAAGGACCATGTACGGATGAATATCCATGCATCTCTAGTATCATTTCTTCAGCCCCAAACTGTACATTGTTGGGCTTCAAAGTCAAATGTACCAAGGAAAGAAGAAGAAGAGGAAAAACAAACAAACAAAAACTAATGAATTAACAGCATAAAAGTATATAGTAATCCTGAAATCCTGACTTGTGGAACTTACCTGGTGTGAATGTAATGTAACTGCAAGTAGTAGCCTAGAGGACAGCCTAAGTCTTTAACCTAAGGTCCCTGGTGGTCTCTCGCTTCTGCCCTGCCCCGGAATCTCATAAGAACATCTGGAATAATCCGGTTGAGCCTACGACCTATCTTCAGCTCTGAATCCTCCACTCTTTTCCTGTCTTTCTGGACTTGAAGTAAAAGTCTCAGCTTTGACAAAGGCTTATGATGTCTAAAAGACCTACCCTTGCTGCCCCAAGATGACATTTCCCTCTGCCTGTCCCCACACTGGCCCTCCTCAGCCACTGTGTCCTCTCTCTGGTCCCCCCAGAGCACCTGTGCCTGCTGTTCCCTCTGCCTGGACCATACTTCTGTCCCCCCTATTAGCACGGCTGCTCCCTCACCTCTCTGAGGTGTTTGTGCAAATGTCATCTTCTCAGCAAGGCTTCCCTGGCCTCTGTCCTTAAGATTGCAACCCCCTCCCCCATCAGAGAATGCCGACCCCCATTCTCTGCATGATCTTTTCCCCTTTGCATATATTACTCTTTAATATGCCATATATTTTTCCTATTCATCTTGTGTATTAATTTCTCCCTCCTTACTAGAAAGTAAGCACCATGGGTGCAGGGATTTTAATCTGGTTCACTGATGAATTCCCAGCACCTGGAACAGTACCTGGCTCATCATAGGTGCTCAGTAAGTGTTTGTTGATTGAATGAATGATGGCATCATCTATTTTTATTTGTTGAATTTGGTGACTCTGCTCTCCAGCGTAGAAAAGATAGTTACTGATAGCCCAAAACCTATATCCATATAGCTCAAAGTCCCAAAAGAGGACAGGGCATCTCAATCCCAGCTCCTTTACAAATCTCAACAAGGACCCTGAGTGTCCTGCTTCAGTCACATACTCTTCCCTGTAGTGGTGACAGGGCTGCGGTGGTGTTGGAGGGTGGTAGGTAACGGCAATGGATAGCTTCACCAGGATCAGAAAGATGGGAGAAGGAAAGGTTCACCGACATAAGGATCTTAGGCAGGTGGGCAGCATTAGTTCCCTATTGGATGCAGTATTTTTGTAGTAAATTGCATTTTATAATTGTCTGTGACACTTGCTAGACTGTAAGAGAAGCTCTGTGAGGTCAGGGACCAGCTTGGTCGTGCCTACCACTATATCCTCAAAGCATGGTGCATATTAGAATAAATTTATTCTCAATAAATTTATGAAAGAATAAATAATTTTATATTTATGAATGGATAGATGAATGAATGAATAGCAAGCAACACAGAAGGCAAATTATTAACAGGTTGTTTGATGGCATCAATACAAGGTGGCGTGTTACGTGACTTAAATATTTACTAGTATTCTGCTGAAACATCCGGTTGGATCTGTTCATAGTTTGAATTTACCTGTCAGCCTGACCAAGCACCCCCTCCTTAGAGTACTCAGGAATTAAAACTGTGAATCTGCCTCAGGTAATTTTGTTTTCTTTGTTCCATTTCTGATTGGCCCCTTAGAGGTGGCCACATTCCTTCCTTTGAAATGGAAAGACCTTGGGTTAGGTCTGGGTCCAGGTTACCAGTACTTTTTGAAGGTTGGTTTTGTATCTCCCTGCTGGGGTGCATTGTGTGGCGCTTCTTTGCTTAAACTTTCTGAGGAAAATCTTTCCTTTCCAAATCTTGGAGAGGCACTTAACTGTCCCTCCCTCTTATCCCCACTGCCTTTTGTATAACCCTGAGATCTGGCTCCCAAAAGCAACTGCAAGAGAACACACGATGTAGAGCACTAGCACACTCGTCCATTTATTCATCCATTCAATACATAAGTATAGAGTGCCCGCTGCATGTGTTCGACTCTGAGCTTTGGAGAGAGAACCGAGAGCAACTGAACTAGAGGGGAGGCAGATGAAATCGCCACACAAATATACAATTTCCATCAGGGCACAGGTGGTGTAAAGAAAAGGACCTCACTTCCACGTGATTATTTAGAGGAGTCCTTGGTTTATTCCATGGGATCAGAAGAGTTAGCCGCAGGAAGTGACCTCTGAGCTGAGATTTGAAGAATGAATGCAAGTTAAACAGGCAGGGGCCTCAATGTTTCAGGCAGAGGGGGAAGCATAAGCAAAGACTGAGAGACAGGGAGATCCACGGCTTCTCTGAGACATGGCAGAAGGCCGGAGTGATAGCAGTCACCGAGTGTGTGTGGGATTCTATGAGACGAAGTCAGAGAGGAAGGTAGGGATCAGCTTACACAGGGCTTGGTAGTCATATGAAGGATTTTAACGTTATTTTGAGAGGTCTGGGGAGCCATTTAAATGGTGGAGAGTGACGTCAGGATTTCTCTTGGGAATAGAATACTCCAGTGGCAGGAGGGAGTAGACATTGGCCAGAGGGAAGAGTAGATGACTGAGACAAATTAGGAGACAACTTGATATAGAAATGAGAATTTGGGGAACTAATGTCTACATTTCTTGACAGAATACTGAGCCCTCTGCTTTATCAAGTCTGTGAGCTAGAAGTTCTCATTTGGGAACTGGTGGAGGGCTGTATCTTGTCCTTGGCATGCTGGAGAGCAGTACTGCCTGGAAGGGGGTGGCCAGGTCTGTTAGATAGATAGATGTACTTTCTGGCCTTGCTGTCTGTCAGGTATCACAGTACAGTCATGAGGAACAGTCACGGAGAAGGCTGGGAAAGAAGGAAGACCTGGTAGCAGCAAACAGTAAGTCCTGGAACTGAAGCTTGGGAGACAGCCCCAAAGAGACTATAATTGGAGCTTTGAGTGTGGATGTGATTGTTAAAGAAGATCATGTTAGTAAAGAAGAAAAAAAAAGGTCTAAAGAGAGATGTTAGAGGCAAGTACCCTCAAAGACCCTCAACTCCCCTATGACTCATCCTACACACGGACTTCGCCCTGGAAAATTCCAGCTATAGCTCCGAGAAGAATGCAGTCCATGACGTGCTGACCACGGGATGCTCCAGGGTGTGCTGACTGCAATTGTTCCCGACCACCTGCCAGGTTGGAGATGAGTAACCAGTCAAAAACAGGATACCGATAAGACGCTGATTGGGGCTGATTAACCCAGACCCAAGCCTCATCGTCACCCCACTCTATTTTTTGTTTCTACTTCCTTGTTTCTGTATGCTTATAAAACCTACTAAGAATCTAAGTAAAGCAGACCTTGACAACCATTTGCTTGTTCTCGTTCCTTTCTCTCGCCCATCTCTTTCAGGCAAGGTCCCCCTTGACCCCCGAGAATAACAGAAGGTCCCGCGGGTCGGGACAGAGAGACACTCATATTTAAGGAATGGGCGTTATGTATTTATTTATTCATTCCACAAATACTTATGTGCCTGGCACTGGGCTATGAGTTATAGATGAGGTGGCAGAAGAGACTAGTTGGAGATAAAAGAGAACTCTGCAAATGTGAAGTAGCAAATGCCAAAGGATAAGAAAGATTCAAGACAGAAGGGTAGCCAATGGTTCAGCTGCTGCAGAGGAAGAAAGTGCAATGAATGCTGGAAAGCTGACTTTGAATTTGTGGGTTAGACTCGACCCTAGATGGCAAACATTAGAAACTGAAACCTGGACTAGTAAACTGACCTAAGGGACTGCACATAAAGGACACTGACAAAACCCTCTCCCATTTAAACACTTTTTTTTTTTTCAGAATGTGCCCATGTTTTTTTTTTTTTTAATTTTTTTAATTTTAGCGTATTATGGGGGTACAAGTGTTAAGGTTACTTATATTGCCCATGCCCCCTCCCCCCTCGAGTAAGAGCTTCAAGCATGTCCATCCCCCAAACGTTGCACATCTTACTCATTGTGGTTGTATATAGCCATCCCCTCCTCCCCCCTCCCACCCTCCCAACACCCGATAAATGCTACTCCTATATGTCCACTTAGGTGTTGATCCGTTAATACCAATTTGCTGGTGAGTACATGTGGTGCTGGTTTTTCCATTCTTGATATACTTCACTTAGTAGAATGGGTTCCAGCTGTATCCAGGAATATACAAGAGGTGCTA
This sequence comes from Microcebus murinus, assembly GCF_040939455.1. NCBI lineage: Eukaryota > Metazoa > Chordata > Mammalia > Primates > Cheirogaleidae > Microcebus > Microcebus murinus. The sequence goes on along the minus strand of NC_134114.1, from coordinate 80,618,383 downwards.
TATCACCATTGTTTCTTAAAGCTGAGTAGGACTCCATGGTATACATATACCACATTTTATTAATCCACTCATGAATTGATGGGCACTTGGGTTGTTTCCATAGCTTTGCAATTGTGAATTGTGCTGCTATAAACATTTGAGTGCAGGTGTCTTTTTTATAAAGTGACTTTTGATCTTTTGGGTAGATGCCCAGTAGTGAAATTGCTGGATCAAATGGTAGATCTACTTGTATCACTTTGAGGTATCTCCATATTGCTTTCCACAGAGGAAACACTTTTAATTATAGAAGATGAGACTTGACGTATAAAATTTCACTTTATATCTCACTTCCTTGAAACACATCTATTCCATCCACAGAAAGAGAGCTGTACTTCCCCAGGCCTGCCATGGTTGTCAGCCAAGAGCAGAAATGTTGTAATTTGAAGTTGACAGCAAGATGACCCTTCCAGGGTCACTATGGTTTCTGTCTCATGGCAGATCTTTCTGCTGAAATATGGAGGTGCCATGATGTTAAATCAATAGTAGTGAGTGATGCAGAGATTTGAGATGAAGCTAAACATAGCTTCCTTTGATTTTACCGTTTCATTTTTCTTGCTGGACACCACTTTAGAAGAAGAATCACCTCTGGATAAATCATTTGCTCAGGTTTGCTACTCTAACCAAATGACATTATCCAAAGTGGATCAGAAAGGCCTAAATGTTAATTGTATTCATTGAGAGTTCCATGTAAGGCTTTTGTTGAAGAAAAAGACTCCTCGTGAAATGTACAAAGTAGCAGAAACAAATATTTCTATTAGAAATACTCAGAGAGTTGTGATTGCCAGTTACAGATTTAACACCAAATAATCCAGTAATGAAAATTGAATTTGTGAAAGAATAACATGTGAGCTGAATAATATTCAAATTTTTATTTCCACTAATTGAAGAAGATGTCTGTGTTATCTGTTGCTATATAACATACCACCCCAAAACATAGGGGCTTAAAATGAGAACCATTTATTTATTTAGCTCAGGATTCTGTGGGTTGGCAGTTTAGGCTGGGCTCAGTTGTACAGTTCTTCTAGTCTCAACTGGGCTTTCTCATGTATCTGTATGCAGCTGTCAGTCATCTATGTAGCCTAGCTTCTAGGGATTGGCTTGGACAACAGGGGTGACTAGACTAGTCATCTCTCATTAACCAGAAGCCTAGCTTGGGCTTGTCCACATGGTAACGGGGCAGGACTCCTAGAGAAAGAGTGGAAGCTTGAAGACCTTGTGAGGCATGGCTCAGAACTGGTATGACATTGCTTTTGCCGCATTCTGTTAACCAAAGCAAGTCACAAGGTGAGCTCAGATTCAACGTGAAAAAATAAACTCTACTGATGGAGAGTGGAGAGAATAACTGCAGAATTACACTGTAGGGAGGCCATTTGGGCCATTTTGCTATCTACCACAGATGGTGCATCATTTTTATCCTGTTTGATTTTTCGTGTTGGTAGATAAAATGTGCAATATTTGTACATTAGCTTTGGAAGGGAAAATATTTTTATTCTTTTCCTCGATGGCAGTTACAAACTAGGACCTCCCTTAAAGCAACCAGTGAGGATGGGATTGTGTTAACGGAATCATTTTCTACTTCAGTTTTTGTTTCTGTAAGGAAAACCCCCATGTTTTCGGTGGCTGTTAGTCCAGGTCTGTGTGACATAACCAATCACAGACAAAGCACAATTTCTTAATGGCAAGATGCACTATCTAGCTGCTGGCCTGGTAATCTTGTATAAAAATTTCAGAATTGCCATTGGGAAAAGAACATTTACTTGACAAATGGTGCTATTTCCATTTTTGTCTGCCCAATTTTAAACTCTCTCTTATTAAAATGGCAAATTCAGGCCCCAGAATATATTGAACAAGGGAAATATGTAACCAGAAGATACACACTTCCCCAACTCACTTTGTGACATGTAGACTTCTTATGGATGCAAGGACATTTCATGGAAAAGGAGTTTTTAAATTATTTTGTATGCATATAAAGAAAATAAAACTTTCTGATGCCTTGGCTCAAACTGAATAGGATCTCACTTAATAGCCCATGTAGTACTTTAAGATGATTTATTATTATGCTAATATTGCAATGTAATATTTATTAAGCATTGGAAGTGTGCAGAATACTAGATAGCCCACATAAAAGATCCTGATGGATTTCAAGGAAAAGGGCTAAGAAATGCACTCTCCTAATCCACAGGAAAAGAGAGTAATTCAGAATCTAGCTGAACCAATAAATCCTATTTAATTTAGCATACATCACATGCCAGAAAAAGGGAGATTAATGGAAATGGAGAGTGATAATCTCTGATTAAAAGGTAGTCATTTTAAGAGCACACTTTCCTCCCCACACTTGAGTTTAGAAGGAGTCAATTCAGTAAAATATTTCTCATTTTAAAAAAGTTTTGGCCAATAATCCTCTGCATTATTATCTGACTTTCTAAGATCATAAGTTACAGTGCTTTCTATAGAGACCAGCTTTATAACTATTTTCCCAAACTACAAGATAAAATGCTTTAAAAAAATTATACCTTAACTGTAACTTTACAGCATCACAATAAAATTTACAGTGTTGGCATAAGGTATATGGAAGTCTCAGACTTGAGTTATAAATCTGCAGTAGGAGGACAATTTTTCTTAAAAATTAATAGTGTATTTTAAAAGACCATTTCTACTGTAGCCAAGTAAAATGGAAAAAAAAGTTGAGACAATTATTTAGATGACTAAGGCAAAAAAAAAAAAAAAAATCCAGACTCAAAAAATACCAACACCAAAATTCCTTTAAAGAAGTCTTTTATCTAAAATAAAATGCACATAATTTGAGGAAATAATATCTTAGTTTTTCATAATTCTACTCTTTACTTGGCTTAGCTAGTTTAGATCTAGGGGGAAGAAAAGTAAAGCCAAAGCTAAAAAAGGGGCCCAGAAACAGCATTTCCTAATTTATATAATCATGCTTACTGACTAAGGGTTGTATCTTCTATTCATCTTTAAATAGAATTCTCACAGAAGTTGATGAAAATCTTTGGTGAAAATTGAGTGAAAAGTAAGTGTTCTCGCTCTTTCTCTCTCCCCCCTCCCTTCTCTCCCTCTCTGTCTATACACTAATATATATATATATATATATATGTATAAAATACATATATATGAGTGTATGTGTGTATATATATATATGTTATATATGTATGTGTATCAAAAAAAATTTTTTTAAATGTACTAGCTTTTTGGGATGGTCTCCAGGCAAGAAAAAGAATACAAAAATGCATGATTATATGCTTTTTTGAGTGACAGTAGTGGAGCTGGTGGGAGAAAAATATCCTAATTATTAGTTTCAATATGGAAAAAAGTATAAATTAACTTTATTTCTGAAAAGGCTACTTATATTCTCTTTTTTTTTTTTTTTTTTTTGAGACAGAGTCTCGCTTTGTTGCTCAGGCTAGAGTGAGTGCCATGGCGTCAGCCTAGCTCACAGCAACCTCAAACTCCTGGCTCAAGCGATCCTCCTGCCTCAGCCTCCCAAGTAGCTGGGACTACAGGCATGCGCCACCATGCCCGGCTAATTTTTTCTATATGTATTAGTTGGCCAATTAATTTCTTTCTATTTATAGTAGAGACGGGGTCTCACTCTTGCTCAGGCTGGTTTCGAACTCCTGACCTCGAGCAATCCACCCGCCTCAGCCTCCCAGAGAGCTAGGATTACAGGCGTGAGCCACCGCGCCCGGCTATATTCTCTTTATTTTAAGAAAAGTATCCTGTAGATGTCTATGATAAATAAAACACAAATGCAAACTTTTAATTTCTTGGTAATATATATTCATGGTAATATGTACTGTTTTGGTTTTTTTTGAGACAGAGTCTCACTCTGTTGTCCAGGCTAGAGTGAGTGCCGTGGCATCAGCCTAGCTCACAGCAACCTCAAACTCCTGGGCTCATGCAATCCTTCTGCCTTAGCCTCCTGTGTACCTGGGACTACAGGCATGTGCCACCATGCCTGGCTAATTTTTTCTGTATATATTAGTTGGCCAATTAATTTCTTTCTATTCATAGTAGAGACGGTGTCTCGCTCTTGCTCAGAGTGGTTTCGAACTCCTGACCTTGAGCAATCCACCCTCCTTAGCCTCCCAGAGAGCTAGGATTACAGGCGTGAGCCACTGCGCCCAGCAATATGTACTCTTTTAAGCAAGGAATATAGTGTATTATTTAATAATACACAAAGAACATTCTAGGACAGTATACTTTATACTAATTCATCTATTAGATTTGTAAAATGCAGATACATTTTATTTGGTAATTTTTATTTAAAATGTTGAAGAGGGAAATACAGAGCCATAGGCAGTATATACATGTTCAAATAGTAAAAGACAACATGAAAATTGCTTATCAGAATAAAATTACCTACTAATTTCATCTTTATGGTCAAAAACTGGTCAAATAACTCTATGCTATAAATTCTGAAATTTAGGTAATGAAGAGTGATGTGGAAATTGGTTTGATCAACCAGTCCCTATTTGCTTCTTTTAAAATTACATGTGAACACATACACATTTGTAATACACAGAAACATAACATATATTTACATATGTGCCTAATTATATGGTTTAGTTGTTTATGACCGCTAAATCTTCTGTATATTTAGGAAGTTTGCTATGTTGGTCTTATTTAAAGTATGTTTTGAAATGGGCAAAACAACAACAAATAGACTTAGTTCATACATTAAAACATTTTTAAATGCCTCTCTTGGAATATTGCAGCAACTTGCAAAACTGCTTCTGTATATCTGTAAACTTTAAGAGAAGGGATGGTGTGAAATAAATTCCAGCAAGGCCTAGGAAAGTAAGGGGCGAATGAGAAAGGGAGGAATATTCATGATGGAAGTTGGAGACCACAGGACTGAAAGTAGACACATAGTACTCTACTTAGTATGTTTTTTTCTTTAGGTTGCGTGCAGAAGAAACAACTAGATCAGAAATAAAAAAAGAAGTATTTCTTAAAGTCTCTGAAGAGAGAAGCTAACAAAGAGTTATTTCTAGATTCTGAGAAATTTCTTATAAAAATGGGTGGGGAAGGGAGAGTGCTTCATCAGTAACTTCAGTCTGTAGAGGCAGGACAGCCCAGTTACAGTTTGGTGATAGGATCTGGAATTAATGGAACTTCAGAATGTATTTTAAATGTTCTACAAAAATAGCAGGGTTAGCTAAAATTACTAACCAATAAGTTAGTAATCTGTTTGAAAGTTTTATGTTTAATTATTATTTATTTAATCCTTGCTCTAGAGTTTATTTCCTTTATTATCTCTTCTAGATATTAATTCTAATTTTGTTTTAATTTCTTTTTTTTTTTTTTTTTTGAGACAGAGTCTCACTCTGTTGCCTGGGCTAGCGTGCCATGGAGTCAGCCTAGCTCACAGCAACCTCAAACTCCTGGGTTCAAGCAATCCTTCTGCCTCAGCCTCCCAAGTAGCAAGAACTACAGGCATGCGCCACCATGCCTGGCTAAGTTTTTCTATATATAGATTTAGTTGTCCAGCTCATTTCTTTCTATTTTTAGTAGAGATGGGGTCTTGTTCTAGTTCAGGCTGGTCTCGAACAAGCTGTTCAGGCTGTTCGAGACCAGCTGAGCTCAAACGATACACCCACCTTGGCCTCCCAGAGTGCTAGGATTACAGTCGTGAGCCACCGCGCCCAGCCCTAATTTAACAACTATGTTAAGACTTGCTTTGTTTGTGGACTGGAGGGTTTGATTCACCAGTTTATTTCATTTATTTGTCTAGACACCTGGCCCAATAGAACTCTACCTCTATCTGGTGGCAGCTAATTCAAATTAAAAACTAGTCCAAAAGGGAGATTAACTCATATTTAAAAGTTTTGCCACTGCAACCACATCTTAGAGATGGCACTCATAAATAATTTTGTGCCATGTAAAGATTACTTACAAAAACCACTTCCATTTAATAGAGAGGATTATGCAATCTAGTTCTCTAAAGTATCAACATCCTGGCTTTAATGGTTAGCTGGGATACTTTTCCAGATAAATAGATGCAGAATTTACTTTTGCCTGAAATAGTAAAGTAGTTTATTAATATTATTATTATTATTGTTTTTTGAGACAGAGTCTCACTTTGTTGCCCAGGCTAGAGTGAGTGCCATGGCGTCAGCCTAGCTCACAGCAACCTCAATCTCCTGAACTCAAGCAATCCTGCTGCCTCAGCCTCCCTAGTAGTGGAGACTACAGGCATGCGCCACTATGCCACCATGCCTGGCTAATTTTTTCTATATATATTTTAGTTGACCAATTAAGTTCTTTCTATTTATAGTAGAGACGGGGGTCTCGCTCTTGCTCAGGCTGGTTTTGAACTCCTGACCTCGAGCAATTTGCCTGCCTGGGCCTCCCAGAGTGCTAGGATTATAGGCGTGAGCCACCGAGCCCGGCCTAGTAATATTAATAAATTACCTGGATCAGTGTCTCTCAATCCTCTATATTTATTAGAAGTCTCTGGGAAGCTTTTAAAAATTGTAGATCCCAAGTCTCCACCCCTAATCCAACTAACACAGGGAGTAGGGCCCTGGCGTTATTCTTTTTGGAGATGTTCCCTAGGTGATTCTAATTTGTAGCCAAGGTTAGAACACTGATCTAGGTAGTTCAAAGTCAAAAAGTTAAATAATTAGATAAACAAATCCCTATTTGTGTTTTAATTTGAGGCATATAGATTATTGCTTCAATGGCGCTCTTGTTTTAAAACCACCAGTGCACTCGGTTGCTTACCTTTAAATCAAATCCTTTTTAGAATGTCAGATAAACCCCTTTACATTTCATTACCAACCTATTTTTCAGATCTCAGCTCCCTACAACACTGTTTTGGTCTCATCAAACTCAAAGCATGTGAACATTCCCTGAACTTTTATCCCCTCCATGTTTTTACCTTCTTGCTATTTTCTTTCTGTCCATACCGGAACCTCCTCCTATATTTGGCAAAACTCTACTTATTCTTTAAAGGCCAGCTGAAAAGTCCTTGCATCTGTGATACTAGGCTAATCATAATGTAATTATTTTATACAATGCTGATTTGTATAAATTTAAATCATGACTGTTTTCTTGAAGAGACAAAGTCACGCTATCAAGCAATAAGTGTACAGTTAATAATACTTCTCTTCAAACTACGTTCAAGTAGAGCAGGTCCTGGAACAACGTCATTTTGTTCATCATTTCGTCATAATATTGATGAGAAAAAAAATGGATTTCCAGCCTGGGCCACCATCTGTGTGGATTTTGCATGTTCTTCCCATGTCTACATGGGTTTTCCCTGAGTACTCCAGTTTCCTCCTACATCCCTGCCTGCATGGTCCCAGTCTGAGTGAACGTGTGTGTGAGTGTGTGTGTCTCTGTGTGTGTGTGTGTGTGTGTGAGTGTACCCTACAATGCATGGCCTCCTATCCAGGGCTGGTTCCCTTCTTGAGCCATGAGCTGCTGGGTAGGCTCCGGCTACCTGAGACCCTGAACTGGAATAATTGGGTCAATAACTACTTGTTTTTATTAAGCTCTCTTAAATGTATGTAGCGCTCACATTTATTCAATGTCTAATATTAGAAGTGTTTTGGCCTTTATCTGGAAGTTTGGCAGTGTTTTGTGACCAGAACTATGGCATAGGAACTTAACTCCTGTTCAATATAAATCAATCGGCCTGTGGGAAAATTGATTTCCATATCTGTCTTTTCACTTAAAGTCACAGTTTCCAAGAACCTATCAACAACGTTAAGCGAGGACCTACTGTATGTATCTATCATATCGCTGCCTAGTAACTCCAACATCAATAATTAGGTGTATTACCACATGAGTCATCTGATTTAGGATTATGAATCATTTCACATAGACATTTGAGTTATGCTCTGAACAGCTGCAAATTCCAACATCTTATTCCAACCCTGTGAATCATTGTAAGGAAGGCCAACAATGTATATATTACTTTTTTACTGCTTAAAATGGGGCTATTTAGGCTTTAAAAAATTAGAGATGTTTAAAATATTAGGACATCCATAGTCTTCTGAGATATTGAGTTTTCACATTTGGTTACAGTATTTGTTTCAAATGGGAAAGAAGTGGGTATCTTTTTTGTCCTTCCCCGATTTGGCTTTGATACTACAGGAAGCCAGCTTGCTAGCTCCCTGTTACCTGATAGTTCCCCGTGTAAATAGACTCTTCAATAAGGATCAGCATTTTCCCCAAGACAGGAGTCGTGAATTCTCTTCCTCCTAAAGATATATATATATATCTCTTAAAAGGGTCCAGAATATTTCCTGCAAAACTGCCTCTGTCATATGAGCACCTACTTAGAGCTACTATCAGAAAGGCTGAAGAAAGAAATCCATCTTTCCTGCAACAGAAGAAAGTAAACACACCCTAAAATAGGCCAAGAACTCAAACATCAGCAAGACTATAGACCAGGCGAAAAAGTAAATAATATTTTAACTGAAAATTTGATTTAAAAAATAAAAGTTAATTGGTTCTCTCAATTAACTTTTCGTACTGCTGGAGTTTTGTAAACTAGGAAGATGATAGAGGAGCATTTGTGTTGATAGTTTGAGTTTAAATCTTTAAAAACTCAGGCAGGTGGTTGATTTGTTAGGGTGGTTTGTCGAGGAGTTCATAATCATACAGATTGCAATTTATATCTAGTCACAGAACAGTGACTTTCCTAGAACAATTTCAGGACCTCTTCAGATAGGAAAAATTCCTGTAATTGAGAAACTACTCAGCTTTTAGGCCCATAACATTCAAGTAACCATGCCCGCAGGAATGGTTGCTTTCCCCTCAAGTCTTTATTGATCATGACCCTAGATTTTCCATCAAACTCAATCCGGCCTGAGCTGCAGGCAATACCCCTGCCGGGTGCGGACTGCAGGCCCACCACTGGAGGGCGTCTGGACGCTTCCAAACAGCTCCGAAGCGCCTGGAAATCCCGAGGACTGCAAAACGCAGGGAAAAGAACGTGATATTCGATTTTATTGGGCTAATACGTAAAAGGGAGGACAGGCAGGTTTGGAAGCAAAACTAAGCTGCCTTTTTTTTTTTCCTTTTCCCCCTTGGGAATCAGCGCTTCTCACGGGGGCAGCAAACTCCCCAGAGAGCTAGAGAGAGAAAAATACCGCGGCGCCCCGCAAGGGTGGGTCTCGGGGGCCCCGGCCCCGCAGCGGCCGGCGTCGGGCTGGCACGGGGGCGCTGCGCGACACGGGATGCATCCCCAGGCGCCAGGGCCGCCTCGCTGCCAGGTGATCGCGCTCCGGCGGGGCCGGGGACCTAGGCGCTGCAACCTGCCCTAGAAGCCCAGGAACGCGAGGCCTTTTCCAACAATAAACGAGCTCCTTCCCCTCCCACCCCCGCCCCTCCTCTCTCCCCGCGCCGCGTTGGTTCGAGGCATTTATTCTTTGGGGAGCGGCCAGTGAACCAACCTCAAGGTTGAAATGGCAAAGGTGTAAGGTATTTCCGATGGGCTCACCTGCCGCATTCGTTTGCTCCCTGTGGAAGGTTCGCACTGCATTGTAATCACTCCAAACTGACTTTTCTCATTTTTAAAAAAATGTGTTTATTTATTTATTTATTTTTTTTCAGAGCATCACTTTAAAGAAAACTCTTGCTTCCCGCTCGAGAACCTTTAAATCCCAGGTAGGAAGGCCGGGGTGGGGGTATAGGTGTCGAGAGGCACAGATTTCCAGCTAACCCAGCGCCAGGCGGTGCGCGCGGTGCAGACCCGGGCAGAGGTTTGCAAGAACACGCATTCGCTGAGGCTCCGCGCCAGCCTGTCTGCTGGGACTTCATGTCACCTGAGGGGCCACAGGGACAGATTTCGGCTCTCCAGCTACAGGGTGGGAACTGATTCTTTTAAAATCGAAAAGACCCTACTCCCAGGTAAAAAGATGTCAAATCATTGCTCAGCCCAGACGGAAATCGGCACCCAAAGGGTTACACGTGGCTGCCAGGCTGGGGCGGAGGAGAGGGCGCCTCGGCACTCCCAGTAATTCAATTAGTCAGGTTTCTGGAAGGTGGGGCGGCGGGGGGTGTGGGGGGTGCAGGAGGCGTGGGGAAGGGAGGAGATTAGGAAAACGCCTCTTTCTCGCGGAGCAAACCAATCTGGTTGGAGTAAAGAGAGAGGAAAAAAAAAAAAAAAAACCCGAGCTGTAAGCAAACAGCAGGCCGTTCCCTGACTGGCTGCTCCAATCACCCTCCACCCTTCCCAAGTAAACTGCATGGAGAAAAAAAAAAAAAAGGAGTCCACATGACCCGGCAGCGGCACAGGCTGGGCGCGGGCTGGCGGCGCCTCCCCCTGCTCGGGCCGGAGCTCACACCCGCGCTCCCGCCGCCCCGCGCCCCGCGCCCCGCAACACGCCCGGGCGGAGCCGCCCCCCGCCCACGTCCGCGTCCACGCGCGCGGCCTCGCGCTCCGCCGAGGCTGCCGCCGCCGCCGCCGGGTCGCCGCTGCTGTCGGCTTCACACGCAAGTCCTTAACGAGGGGGCGTGCCCGAGGAGATTTTTCCCATAAAGCATTTTTTCTCTCCTTTTTTTTTTTTTTTTTTCCTCTTTTGCAAAACTGACTTTTACCCCTTTCCACTTCTTGCCAGTCGTTCCAATCCCTCCAGGGCTGCTCGTGCTGCCGCCGCCGCTGCTGCTGCTGCTGCTGCTGCTGCACTCAAGTTTATTTATTTTCCCGCCTGGGTAGGGGTTTCAGGATTCGGTTGGTGGTTTTCACCTCTGTTGCTGCTGCGTCTAAGGAAGGAAAGAGGAGCAGCTGCGGGAGGATCGGGAAGGTTCTCTGATGTAGTCATCGGGGAGGTGCCACTCGCTCGTGCGCTCGCTTTTTTTTCTCTCTCTCTCTCTCTCTCTCTCTTCTCATTTGAAACTGATTGGTGCATCTCTACAAGTTGCTAGGCTTGGGGTCGGACCCGCTGGAGTCGCAGGGACACTTCTGAGAGCTCACTCCGGGCTTCGGGCACCGCGTGCGGGGGCTCAGTCTCGCTCAGTCTCGCTCCCGGAAGGCGATCGGAGATTGACATCAGCCCATCCAGGAGTTGGAGGGATCCATTTGAAAGTGATTGTTTCCCCTCCCGCTCCACAGCTGAACAGTTGAGTTGGCGTCGTCCTGCAGGTTTGGGCATCCCGGCTCTGCCTGGCTGGCTGGCGCTCACCCTCTGCTCTTCATTCACTTTGGTGCACGCACGCCCAGCCAAGAAAAGCACGCGCGAGAAATCCCCGAGGCTCGGCCAGCACCCAGGCTGCCCTCTTCTGCCGCCGCCGCCGCCGTCCGATTCTGCCGGGGGACCTGCCGGAAGACGCGGAGAGCCAAACTTTTCTTTGAGGTTTTCGAGGCGAGACCGCTCCTCGCCAGCGCAGCTGCCGCTTAACCAGTTCCAGGACGCCGGCGGGGCCGGGTTTGCGGCTCCGGATCCCCACCCTTCTCGGCGCACCGCCTGGCACCGCAGCGCCTACGACTCCTTCGCGATTTCCCGCGGTCGCCCGGCGTAGGCACAGAGGAGGCTGGGGAAGGGAGCTCTCGGACTCCCGGGCCACAAGCGCGCAGCCCCCTGTCTCCGCGCCACCCTCCGCCTCCAGTTTCCCACCGGCCGCCAAAGTAACTTGGAGCGAAGCGGGGCGCGCAGCGAGGGCCCCGGGCGGCGGCGGAGCCGTGCGCAGCCCGCGGCGTCGACGCTGAGCCGGGCCCGGCGGGCCGGTGTATGTCTCCCCGCGGCCGCGGCGCGCAACTCCCGGTGACTGTGCAGCGCGCGCCGCCGCCCGCCCCGACCCGCGCTGCCGCCGCCCGGCCCGGCGCGCACCTCCCTCTCCCGGGGTGACCGGCTGCCGCCGCCGCCCGAGACACAGCTCGGCACCCCTTCCCCCGCCCTCGCCGCCGCTGCCACCACACACACGCACGCTTCTCTCCATCTTGCGATTCCTTTTTCCTCCCGAACCCTCCGGTGGGGGTGCGAGTTTGTCTCTGTCCCCCCCACTCCACCGCCTCCTTTTCTTCTCGCTCTCCTACCCCTCCCCAGCTTGGTGTGCGCCTCTTTCCTTTCTCGCCCCCCTTCGTTTTTATTTATTCATATTTATTTGGAGCCCGCTCTCTCTGTCTCCTTGCCTCCTCCCTCCGGATCCCCACTCTCTCCCCGGAGTGGCGCGTCGGGGGCTCCGCCGCTGGCCAGGCGTGATGTTGCACGTGGAGATGTTGACGCTGGTGTTTCTGGTGCTCTGGATGTGTGTGCTCAGCCAGGACCCGGGCTCCAAGGCCGTCGCCGACCGCTACGCTGTCTACTGGAACAGCAGCAACCCCAGGTAAGGCAGCAAGGGTCGGAAAGCCGGGGCTCCCGGGCCTCGGGGCTCTGCGCAAAGAGCGGCGGCGGCGGCGGGGATCGCGCCGACCGGCCGCTGGCGGCGCGCACCCTCTGAGCCCGAGTCGCCGGGGCGCCGATCGCTTGAGGCATCGGCGGGAAGCGCTCGCGTCTCGCCCTTCTTTGTTACGCGGCAGCGGAAAGGCCGGGTACCCCTGGGAGTCCCCGGGCTGCCCAGACCGGCTGCCTCTTCGGTGCGCGGGGAGACTCGGAAAAGGGCGGGAGCCGGGGAGTCAGGACTTCTCCGCTGCCCAGCCCGGGCAGGCTGGACGGCGCCCCGATCCCGGCGCAGGGGTGGGCGCGGGGAGCCCTCAGTGTGCGCCACTGGGAGCTTCTGCCTGGAGCGTGGGTCCGCAGGGACTGCGGGGAGAACCCGCCAAACATCCCCAAAGTTTTTTTTTTTTTTTTTTTTTAATTTTTCCTTTTCTTTTCCCGGTGCGCGCAGAGAGAGCGCACGGGCCAGGGGAAGTGAGGGGGGCTGGGAAGCGGAAGCTTTAGGTTTTTATTTTCCTCTTTAACTGTGAGGAAATCATTCGGCCCCTGAGTCAGTCTGGGCCCGGCGCGCCTGGCAGTGGAGACGCTTCTCCCAGATCCTCCACACCTCCTCCCCCGGTGGGTTCAAGGTGCCAGAAAGTTTGATCTAATACCGGGTTACGTCATGTGTGCGGAGCAAGCCGCCGGACTTGGCCGAGCCAGGAGGTGGGAGCCCTTCGCCCGCGGCCTGGCGGTGCGCAGCCGGACGAGCGCGCGGTTACCTGGGACCGTTTTGCCGGCGTCCCCGAAGCCCGCCCGGCGCGCGGGAGAGGCTGGAGGTGGGCGCCCCGGGCCGCCCTGGCGCGCATGCTGGACCCCGGCCAGCCGCAGACGTCCTGTGCTCCCCGGCCCTGGAAGTGGGGTGCAGAGGTTATACGGAGTGCCTGGCGGGACCCCCGCGGTCGGGAGCGGTTCCGAACCTCACTTTCTGCCCTGCCTGTGCGCGGAAGCCGGCCCCGCCGGGCCCACAGCGCTCTGCTGGCTCCGGACACAGAGGCCAGCCTCCAGCTGTGGGCTGGTCTCGGTGCCCGCCTAGGAGGAAAACAGTATCGATTGTATCTCAAATCACGGGTTTTTCCCTGGGCTGGAGTGGAAGTTGGGAGGAAAGAAGAGGGAGGCCGAGCGCTCCTGGGGAGAGGGGCTGGTGGGCGCCTCCAGCTCTTCCTGTCTCCGCCGGCCTCCAGCCTTCCTTTGGTGTACGGGCAAGAGAGGGATTCCCCGCTCGAGTAGTGTCAGCTCAGATGAAGATGGGCAGATTTCCCCCACGAGCGATCCTCCAGTTGCCGAACCGACAGGGAGTTTCCCCCCACCCCGCCCTGCTAATCCAGGATAGTCACAACCAGGTAACCCAATGCACCGCCTAGCAGAAGTGGAGAGATCCCTGAAAGTTCGGTTTTTTTTTTCTTTTTAAAAAACTCTCATTGAGGTGGGTGGTGGAATGGGAAGCTATTTCTTCTTTGACATGCCACTTACCACTATTAGGAAAAGAGAAAGAGAAGCCATCCCGCCAGAGGAGATGCCTTTTATTAAAGCTGACAAGACAAATAGAGCAAGCTTTCCAGTTGTGATGGTGTTAAAAGCAGGTCTCATTATGTTGGTCGGTTTTATTCCCTTTTGGGCTTTATTAGACAGCATATATGAAGCAAATTTATATTTCTAAACTTTATCACCTTATTAAATAAAGCAACAGTGAAATCATTTAGTTAAATGTGGGACATTTTGCTCTTGGTTGCCTCCCCCCCCCCACTTCACAGTGTAGTCTTTTTCTCGTGGTATTCATTTATTTGGTTACTTGGGTGTTCCAGTCTCCCTGGGTTAAAACAGAAAGAACCAGCAACACCCTTACTCTAACCCCCCTTAATCTGCCAAGCTAGTCTGAGTTAGTTTGAGGACATTTTATCTTAGGTTATCTCTGTTTTATGCTTTTGATACTGTTGTTTGGTTTGAGATTAGCACATTGATTTTTGTCACAGGTCATGTTTTTTAATAGATCTGCCCTGCCTGCAGAGAACTCTCCTGCTCAGGATGCCACTGAGGCTTTGAACCTGCCCAGACAAAGTTAATCTGTAGAATTTTAAAATACCAAGAGTATTTTTAAGTCAGTATTCTAATGTGAGGTTTGCAGAAATACCTTTTCTATTTGATCATTATCAGTTTGATAATGTCCAAAAGAAAGAATGATGTACCTCCTCACCCCCAAAAGATTCAGCCCTAACATTTAATATTCTTAGGAGTTTATGAGCACGTTTATGTTGGTATGTTATCACAGTAAAACTTACCTTAAAACAATATCATTTTAAAAGTAGGTACTAGTAGGCAGTTGTATCTCTGAAGTGTTGAATAAGATGGTGCTTTCTTGAAGCATTAAGAAAAGTTAACTTGGATTCAATTTAAAAGGGACCAAATGCAAAATAAGTAATTTAAAAGTGAAAAATGAACAGTTTATCACAAATGGTAGTGAGAAAATATTCCAGAAAATTTGCATGAGTTTACTAAATTTTATATATTCAATGTTATACATTTCACATATGTTATTTTGTAAAGTAAGCAAGCCATACCTTTTGGCTTTATATAGAACATGTGTGTTAAGAATTTGCTAAACTAGTAATATAATCAGAAGACTTCAATCTCTTGAAAATAAACAACTTGAATTGCAATTTAAATAGATTTTTAATTTTTCTCTTAGAAGAAAAGTTCAGGGGACACATTAAGCTGATAATATTGGATACTGTGTCTGAAGTAAATTCATTTTAGCTTATATTAATGGATTCAATTTGAAATTATGTTTAGGCAAAACTAGAATTAAATATTATCTTGATCACAGGGATTAAGTACAGTATCTTATTGTATAACTTGTGTTGCAAGTAACTTGTGTAACTGATAGGAGTTTATCTGGTACATTGAGTTTCATTATTGCCTCTTCATTGATACCATAAGCATCTGTAGATCTAGTTTTCCTAGGAAAAAGTATCAAACTTATGTGCTGTCCAAATAGTTTTACTGTTAGAATCTGTGTTCCCAGGTCTTCACTTCTGGGAAGTGGATATTCAGTTTCAAATGCTGGTAACTTTTTAGTTGGTAGTATTTATTGGGCAGTGGGCCAAACTGAATTTACCTGTTCAGTTAGCACAGATCTGTGCAACTGAGAACTATCAGTCTGAACAGAAATATATAATGTTGTCTAAGTACATCTTCTGTATTTCTAAAATTTGAAAACTTATAAAAGTTTTACCTAAAAGTGTGAATAATAGAATGATCCTTTTAATGTTATCCTGAATTCTAAACTAAATAACTAAATACTGTTACTAAATTACTTTGAGTAATGAATTCAAACTTTCATTACAACTTTGAGTAATCCAACTCAAGAAGAATACAATTATTTGTCCTCAATTTCTTTAAGAATGTGAAAAGCTTTTAAGTAACTTTAAAAAAGACTTTTAGTAATAAAACTTTATTTACATCCTCCCTTAATAGCTATACTTATAAAGAGAGACTCGACTTAATATTAAGAACATGCCTGTTAATCTGAAGCATGCCATAAACAGTTTGGTGCTTCCAATAAGAGTATTCTTTTAAACACTGTGGGTTTATTGAAAGTTCTTCTTGGATTCTTTTGACTATTTGCCAAAATGATGCTAGGATAATTAAACATGTCTCCTATTGGGTGGCTTTATTGATGCAATAGTTAAATAATACAACAACAAATATAACTAACACCCTTTCAGGAATACTGATTCTCCTTACTTGCTGCTTTGCTTCTGTGATGGTTTGAGTATCATCAATTTAAAAGGTTACTCTCTTAAGGCGAAAAAGTATCTATGTAAGTCTTCAAGGATTTTCTAAACTTTAACCTAATCATATGTTTTCTTTGGATTTTCTCAATTCTTGTAGGGACTTGTAAATTAAACATTTCATATTAGAGTAGCAAGTAATTGACACCATTTAGTTTTGTTAACATGTAATCTTGGAGTTGTGAAAGTAATGTGAATTCTAGGTCAACACTCCCAAATCCTTCTGGCAGTATAGGTTATATGCATATGGCTAAGTAGAGAGAAGTAATAATATTTTTCTCCTAATCATATTCTCTTGAGTATTTTTCTTCTTTCAAAATGCACTTCATTTTTAATAATCCGAGCCATCATTATTTTCGTATATGTATACCAGCATACCGGCACTGTGCCCTTTTCACTGACAAATAAATGAAATCACCATGTTTAAATCAAAGGATTTGTTGTCAGGAAAGTTGGAAAGTTGATCTTGGTTTCAAATGAGTTTTATCACCAACCTGGTAAATGATTTCCTTTACTTTTGAAGTTTTAAGTGTTTTAAATAATATATTTATATGTTAGAAACGTAAATGTTCTCCATCTAGAAAGCATTACTACTTAGAATCTTAACTTTATTAAAGTCTTAGCCTCAGCGTAATGTATCACTTTATTATATGTATTGGGAGGAATTTTATTATTCTGATACTTATATCAGAATTTATGTAAGCACCAGCATAAAAATAAAGCAGTATGACTGAGATTTATATCCCATGTTTTGTGCTTATCTATTTATAAGAGACCTGAAGTGAACCCCTCTCCCTTTTTGAAAATCTAGAAATTTGTAAAAGAGGAGTATACTTGCTGCTTGTTTTTTGGCCAGTTTTCTGTAGAATTTTGAAAAGCAAAGTTAGCTACTGAGATGTTATGTTCTAGCCATTTTAGGTATTATTTTATATATTCATAATAAACTATCAGAAATAGTCAATTGTCTGTTTTTTATAGATGATTGGAACATCCGTGCTGTTTGAGACACATTTGGCTACAAGGTCTAATTTGGTGTTTCCAGTATGAGACCAAGGTCAATAAACTACTTGTGATTGAAAGTGTCAGAGAGAGTCTTCAATAGTTTATTACTCCCTGTTAGGTGATTTACTAAAATAGTAACTAAACCATCAGCTCACAGAACTAATATCTTCTCACGTGTGTTGTTGGCTGATAATCAGTTGCTTATAGAGGCTTCCTTCCACTTTTGAAGGCTAAGGATCAGGTTTGGAAGGAGCACTTAGTAACTTGTGGGCAAATTAACCTTGTTGTGAATCCCTTGCCATTTAATCTTGCAAAATGCCTTCTGAACAGGCACTTCATTGCATTCTGTCCACTGGCCTGATTTCCTGTTGGATAGGGACAGATAAAGATGAGCGCCTCCTTCTCTCCCCTGTTGCTATGAACCAAGCAAGCTCCCAGCTTCATGCTGGGCCAAGAAAATGAATGAATACAATTAGTCCTTCAGGAGTCCTGGCCTTTCCTGGCTTGGGAGAATTATGTGCCAGAAGAATTTACCTTTGAGAGAGAGAAAACATTAAAATATAAAATGCATGAAACACAAGGATATGTGAAGAACAGAATTTGACACGTGCCTGGTAGCCTCTGGTCTATTGGTTAGTGAAGGTTTCTTTTCAATATAAATCAATTAAAAATTTTTTTTAAAGATGCTGCTCAATCCTCTTCATTTTTATGTTTGTTTTGAATAGCTTCTGCAGCAGTAAAGACTTAAAAAGTTGTGATATTTTAAGTTATGAACTACTGTATGTTGATCGATTCTATATTATCAATTTTCTTTGCAGAAGCAGTGTATAAACTGTTAAAATAGCCATCCTGATTAGAATATCCATGTTGAAAAAGGAAGCTGTTTCCCTAAGTACAGTGAGGAAGGTCCTTGCCTCTTACTCTAGACAACTTAGATCAGTCTTCTGAACTGAGAAAAAAATTGCCCTTTGATCATTTGTGACAGATAACACCTTCATATTCAGGTATAAAAAACCTCAAAGAGGAGTATAAGAAATGAGGTATTAATGTTCACTTTTAATAATTTGTCTTGTGATGGTGGTCTTAGACAGCCAAACATCAATAAATTACTGTCTCTTTTAAGGACCTGATTTATATTATTAGATTTATATTTTAGTCTGCTTTTCAACCTATGCCCTGAGCTGTTTTGTAGAAAAGTTTCTTGTGATTAATGTGAACTTCCAGTGTTTTTGAATAGGATATTACTCACCACCAGGAGATCTATTTCTTCTTAAATATGTCTGTATTTCTGCTGTCAAAATTTAGTCAGTTATAAACAAGACAGCACAATGACACAGAACCACTTAGTTTAAAATTTAAATTAATCAAGTACTACAACTATTATGCATAATTTTGAGTAAAAAAAGTTCCTTATATCTTAGTTTTCTTGGTAGTCTGTACTTATTGTACTCTAAAGTATTTATTGTAAACTGCTAAAATGTGTTCTGTTTTCTAATTGAAAATTTGTGTGGATGCACACTCTTGAGGCTTTTGAATATTAGTTCTCAAACAGTGAGCCATATAGTTCAATAAAAACATTATTTTAAAATATTGAAAACTGCTACTTAAGTTAGCTGGTTGCTGAGATACAGTAGTGTACCACAGTGATGGTTAGCTCAGCTTTCATTCAGGTAGAATTCTATCATTTTCAATAAGGAAAAATAAACCTTTGTCATCTTTAGAAATATCCTTCATACAATTGACAGTTGACAGGTTGAAGAAAATGTTACTGTCAGGTCTTATTTTCCACTCAAGTGAGGAATAAAAATAGATTTGAATGATTTTTTTTAATCTATTTAAAAGTTATTTCAAGATAGAGAAAAAAATGTTTTTAATTTTTATATGCATATCACAGAATTAATCTGCCATTTGCTGTAGGGAAGGTCAGTAGAGTGCAGTTCAAAAAGAGATTGTTTAATAATTAAGTTCTTACAGTTTTTATTTTTAAAAAGTCAATATAGTTGATTTGATTGGGTTGGGATATTACTGGATGGTTTTATGATTGGATTCTTAAGAGATATAGAATATGTATACGATTTCTGTTATTACTTATCAAATGACCTGGTTTTCATGACTGATGATCATGATTCTGGTATGAACTAAAAGTGGGAATTTAGTCAAATGAATTGGACAGTCATGTGTATTAGCACACAATGATTAGACTTTTTTAAAAAAAATCACTTTGCTGTTAATGATTTTAAATAGCTGCACAGTGTAATATATGGATTACCACGTGGAAGTACATGAATACATACTTGGAGATTAGAAAAAATATGATTAAGTTCTTATTTTCCGATTTAGAAAAGCTAGCTTTTTGGCTTTCAGTTAAATCAGCGTGTTTCCCCCCCTAGAAGCAGCCATCTTGTTTTAAGACCGATTTTATTTCTCTCATGAAAATGGTCTGGAAGTGAATATGGACGATAGAGAAGGACTGAACCACTTTGTAATTATTTTGACAGGGCTCTACACTTAAAGCTCTCCCTTAAGTTATTTGTGAAGTCACTAAAATGCTATCTTCCTGTATTTAGTTGACAAAAAAGAATGTTTTAACTTGGTAATAATATATTTAAATGCAGGCATATGATATTTTAATGTTAAAAGGTTGGATCGTACCATGTTTCCATACATATTTTTCTCTTGAAGCTTACAATTTATGGTTAATTTCTAACTAATACCTTAATAGCTCCTGTTGTCACCCCCCCCATCCTGATTTCCTCTTTCTAACTATAAGAGTAGTTCTTTTTTATTTGTTAGTTGGCATTTTTTTTTTGTTTCAAATGGCTCAGCGGCACCAGGAATCTTTCTCCAGTAAGAGGTACTAATAAAAATGTAGGTACCTCTAAAAATGAAGCAGTTGGGGTGCTTTAAGGAAGCATTATATGAAGTCAGAGTCATTTTGTCTTTGAAATATAGGCTCTCACTAGCTCAATCCCAAACCCTTCTTGCGGATTCTTATAGAAAATTATTTTAGAAGTAAAGTCATATTTGTTACAAAAAATCGGAAGAGTATATCAACTGAGTCTGCTATATTTTCTACCATGTTTTATATTTCTGGATGCATTTGGAAAAACGTGTGACCTAGTAAACTTTAACAAAAATTTACACTACGCTCCTTGCTCCTGCATGTGTTTAATGATATAAGGAACACTATTCCCATGTACTGTAATAAAAGCAGAGCTTCCTTAAGATTAATTTCTAAAGAAATGTGACTCAGTCTGATTAAGCTGGGCACAGATGAATACTACCTATGTCACAGTTTGCTTCAGTTCACCAGAGGTAGGATTTTGGTGGTTGTATATGTAAGTGTAAAGGCAATAAATAAAATGCATGTTTTAAGAACAAATACACATATCATGGTTAAAGACCAGGTATGAGTTGACAGTTTTTGCACCGAAAAGCTTTCCTTTGATATCCATCATCCGTTTTTCTTTGACTGGCTGGTGGAGAAGACTAAAATAACTGAGTGTTCAAAGTGACCTTTTATTTTTACGTGAGCTGACAAATAACCTTTTGTCTTTTTCTTGCTGTTTCTAAGCTGTCAGAGTTTTCATCTTAAGTTTTGTTAGTAACATATATGTAAAAACTATAATTAACAATTAGCTCTTGCCTTTTACTATGAAAATATGTATTATAAAACTAAATGAAAGTATTTTTGCATTAAAATGCAGTGTTGTGCTTTGAATAAAATCAAGTTATGGCTTAGTTTGGTTGGATACTAATAGTGCAAATTGTTATCTAGATTTGTTATCTAGATTGTAATCTAGATTTTGATGATGGCAGACATGCTACTTGATGTTTCGA
Organism: Microcebus murinus; assembly: GCF_040939455.1. Taxonomy (NCBI): domain Eukaryota; kingdom Metazoa; phylum Chordata; class Mammalia; order Primates; family Cheirogaleidae; genus Microcebus; species Microcebus murinus. Next base: position 80,597,325 of record NC_134114.1, on the reverse strand, counting down.
GTTTTATAGATGTCAGTGGGATACACAACTTTGTTGCATTTACTGAACTTAATTATGTACAGGGCACTTTCACCGTCTGGTTGAGTTTTTAATAGTACTTAATTTTATGGAGACGAATGAGAATGGGGGAGAAAAGGAAAAATAAATATGGAAAATTATCTTTTGTGTTTAACAATTAGGTTAAGCAAAGTGGGAGCAAATGAGCCTGGTTCCCCTTCTATTGTTTCAGGGCAAGAAAATACAGACAGATGTCGGAATGTGGAAGCGCTGACCTCTGACTTGCACAGCGTGGCCACTGCCCTGGCACACAAGTGTCCTGAGCCACCATCGTAGCAGGATGCTTTTTTGAAGTGACTGACACTTTGAGATGGAGACCCTGAAACTGATTCTGTAGCTATTTTTCAGCCCTCCAAAGTATTTAGTTTTTCTAGCTTCAGTTTTATGTTCCTCACCTTACCTTTCTTGAAAATGTTTCTTTGTTTGGTTCAGACAGAGCTTTGGAGACTTCTGGATGGACTCTGTATCCACGTAGTCACCATAAGTCTTTGCCTCCCAGTAATTTTATTCATGGGGTTTGGATAATGGAGGAGGCCAAGGGAGGCCCAGAAGTACAGTTCTGCTACAGCAAAGTGTTTCCCTGCTTTATTTAGCTAATACTTTTTTTTTTTTTTTTTTAAAGAAAAAGACAGATGAAAGCAGTGGTGTTGTTAAAGGCCTTTTCTTTTCGCTTCTGCTCTGCAATCTCGCCAGTAACCCCTGGGTTCAGCCAGACCATTAATGTTTTAGATACTGTGGCATTCAGTGTTTTCTTCATATATTTGTTTACTGTTACTGCCTCAATAAACTTTTACGCCTATTTCGGTAGTTTTCTGGCGGGAGCTCCATTTATTAAAATTTAGTGACCCAGCACTAAGAGGGGTACAGTTCAAATAGTGGTGCTTCTGACAGGGTTTTGTGTCAAACTAGAGAAAATAATAGGGAAATGAAAGCTGCCAAAATGTGTCTCCCAATTACTAATTAATCAGGAGAGAAAGGACCTCAGTGACAGATCTGGTGTCTGCCACAGCAGCAACTCGGGAGGCTTTATTTTAAATACTGTATAAAATAAATTAAAGTAAGCCTTAGAGAACGTAGCACCCAGATATTTTATATCACAAGTGTTAATTCTTTTTAAGTCTGTGAGAAGCCAGGCAAAAGCCAAATTTCGAAACTGAATCTTTATACTCTTCATGGATAGTACCTAAACATAAAGCTATTCTAAAGAATATTTCCCTTATTAATAAGCAATGCCCTTATTCTTATTAATATTTTAGTACAGATGTGATAGTATTCTTGGTTTTAGTATTGGTGTAGCATTGTATACAGACTTTATTGTCAACAGAAATTCGAGGAAAAATTAAAAATTTTTCCACCGCATGCCTGTTATCAGTATTTTGAAGATTACTGTAATTGAAGAACAGACCCCTTCCCTATCATACCTATGTTTTTGCCATCCCAGAGGTTCCAATCTTTTCTGGCAATATTCCCACTATGGTTGCTGGAACCATAATTAAATGCCTGTTATTAGTGTATTTTTTTTCCATAGCATTTACAACATAAAAAGGAAAGGGTCTTGTATGGAACTATAGCTGTCAGGGGAACAATGAAAACTAATTACACACTCTGCTATCACCATGGTCAACTACACTCTTGGGAAGACAACAACATGTCAGAGTATGTGTGTGAGTGGGGGGGGTACATATATAGGATATTTCATAGGAATATATACATAGAGGGTCAGACATACTTATTTGTTTAACTTTAAACTCTTGGTTCTCCGAAGCAAAAAAAAAAATAATAATAATAAGGGAAAAAAGTATAAAGGGCTATCTAATTTAGTTAATTAAAATGAAAAAAAGTAGTTCTTTGTTGGGGAGGGGTTCCCTACTTTACTATTTCTCCTATATGTTAATAATATGGACTGAGAGAACCAGCAATCTGAACATCTCATTATTTTGAATATTATTTTGGGATGGTCTTGTTGTCAATACATCTATTAACATATCTGATGATTATAGTTATCTCTTTTGTAAACTTTTTATTTCCTTAATTAGCTCAGGATTATTGCATTGACATCTGGTTATTTGAGAACTAATCACTTAATTCACTTATTATATAGATCTCTCACTATCTTTTTCTTTTGATGGCTTTGGGCATTTCACTGTCTCTGTGCCTGTCCACTTAATAAAACTAGAAAAAAAAAAGGATATTTCTTAAACTTACAGTGGCATTGGTATAAGATTTGGTAAGAAAAGACTTTAAAGCTATTGAATTACATGAGGTTTGGAATCAATGTTGGATTTCAATCATCCACGCCATTTCTGTTCTCTGGTACCACATAGAATCAGAACTTGGCCCTGTATAATGTTTTCCATCACTATTTTCATTCCTTGGGTGAATTCTCTTTGCTGTATTTAAAACCAAAGCGAAATTGATGAATTCAGCAATTACATGTTGATTTGAACTTATTTTTCCAAAGTTTTCACATTAAAGAAATATTGTAGCTAATATCCAAAAGTAATAATATATTCCTATATTGAATGTCGAAAAGTTATAATTGGTAAAATATTTATGGAGTTATATATGCGAAACACTGGGATGCATACAAAGGGTTCAGAGATAAATAAGACAATGTTTGTACCTATAAGGAACTTAAAAGTTTTGTGTAGATATAAGAATTTTAAACAGTACAGAGTAGAAAATACTATAAGAAATCTTCACATGTAGATTCATTTGACAGGTATTTATTGACAGTGTCCATTGTGGGCTGGGTATTGTTCTCAGTACTGGAGATACTGCAGTAAACAGTATATATATATATACGACATCCCTGCCATAATGAAGCATTTGGCTGGTGATTTCTAGAATGCTTTCTCACACTCCAAGGTGTGCACACATCTCTGGGAGATCTTGTCAAAATGCAGATTTTAATTGAGTTGATCTGCAGTAGGGCCCCAACATTCCACATTTCTAATAAACCCCTATGTGATATTGATGCTGCTGGCCTATGAACCACGATTTGAACAGCAAGGTTCTAGATAAAATTCACTGGGGCGGGAGACTACTTTTTTAGCTCCTCATCAAGGACTCTTGGTTTTATTTGCCCTGAAATTTCTATATAGTTCTACAATTTTACTCATTTACATGTGAAAGTTATTTGCCATTTTAAAAGTTTAGAATGCCTAGCAGTCTTCATTTCTAACCATTTTCCTCTAAATCTCAGGCAAGTAAAATAGTCTTTTACATTGAGGCTTATGCTTCCTGAAAAGTCTACCACTAACAAAGGTATTAATTAGGACAGGAGTTTTGTTGTAAGATTTGGTCACTATGAGTAAATTCTATTTGAGTAAAAATATTGCTGTGGTCCAAAAATTTACGGAATATCCCATCATAAATGTCTGAGGATATTTATTATATTTGCAAACCCTCCCCAGATGTATTTTATATGGCAATGCCAGAATTACCCCTCAGAAGCAGATTTTTAACACTTTCCAATTTAAATGCATATGGTTAAATGGACCCAAAATGTTCATTTTACATTTGGTATATAAGATGACTAATGGTTGTTCTGCTTCCAATGGCTGGGTTTCTTGTGGGTAGTTTTTAAGACCAGTACTTCCAGTGGAGTTATGAAAGACTGGGGGAAAAATGCCTTCTTGCTCTAAAAGTCTATAATTTAGTGGCCTTAGTGAGAAATCTTTGTTCCTAAAGAGTATAGGTAATATAAGGTCTGCAAATATGCTTCCATTTTTCCACAGCAGTATACACATTATTTGTTTTTGCAAAGCAAAGGTCTGTATTAACAAGTAAGGAACGGAACTGGTTAAATTCAGATTACTTTGCCTGTTTGTTTTTGTTTTTTTCTGCTCTTAATTTTGTGTATATAAATACAGTATCGCTAATCTAAGTGAACTTTAAAGTCTTTGAAAGCATCAGTAAGTAGACTTACTTTATTGAAATATACCTCTGTGGAATGATTATAAAAAGAAAGATGAAATAGTATTTTAAATCAGGTGTATTTTTATGAAGACAAACAGGAAGATGAAGAGGACAATAAGCACTCAATTTAAGTATTCTTCTTTTTTAGAACAATTTTTACCAACACTTTTTAATAATTATAAAACAGAAGCAAATATTGTCCTTCTTAAATTCTTGATAAAATGGATTTAATTAGAAGATTGGGTAGCACTTCATAAGAACTATGCATATTATTAAGAATAAGCCAAGATATTATTCTTTATAGGCTTATGTTTATGCTCATTATGGTCTAAATAAGTTCTTGTTTTTCACCTCCATTTTTTAAAAAAAGGAAAATAAATGGATTAAATGATTTTTAACTCAAGATTAACGTGATTTATTATCATATTAATTAGTTGTAACCAAGTTCTTAGGTATATTAATATGTGTACATAAACAGATTATTTTAACTGCATAAAGTAAAAGCACTGAATTTATATCCTTTTTTGACTTTGTATAATACCAGCTCTTTTAGCTATAACTTCAAATGCATTTGGGTGTTTTATAGGCAAGGATTTAGAAAGTAAAATATTAAAAAACCTGCATGACATTAAATTTTTTTAAACTTTTTTTGTTACATTTTAGACCTAGTTAAATTTAAGCTGTAGTTGAGTTCTAAGTATTCCATTCATAGTGGTGAATCTAAGCCTCAATTTCTTTACCCTAATAAATAAATGAGTATAATAAAAATAATCTCTCCCTCAGATTTGTGAAAATTTAAAGGAAAGTGTATATGTGATAGGACTTTAAAAACTGATATAAAAACTGTTGTAAAAAAGATAGAGTCAGTCATACCTCAATAAATTTGGGGAAAAAGAGAGAGTAAGGGGCCTACCTGACTTTGTACAGGTGAATCTCACTTTATAATTCTCACATGTTTGTAACTTGCATACAAATATATTCTTACAAACAAAAACTTAATTTCAAAGCATCACAGAAGAGTTCATTTTTTAAAAGATAGACCGAGTTGTATTATTTTGTAATATATTGTCCTTACGAGATATGATTAATGCATTTACACTGGCTTTATGTTAAAGGAATTCATGTTTTACGTTTTATCTTGTGATTTCTACAGGAGTAATAATGTATGAAGAGTGAAATTTGAGAGGCAAGTCTGCTAGGACAGTCTTCCCAGAAATAAATTTTGGATCTCCTTTGTAAAATTGGTCAGGTTTATTTTTAATGCCTTCTCTTCCCTTCTCAGTTTGTCTCTTCTATATTGTTTCCTCTTCGGCTTCTAAAACCCTAATATTCTACTTTGGACTTCATAGGTATAATGAGATATCTCTATCTCAAAGGAGAAATTAATGAATACCGACATCCTCTTGGAGAATGCTTGTATTTCCAATGAGAAGCTTGTTGAAACAAATCAATTCCTGTCTGGGCCGGTTCCTTATGGGCAGCTGGGCTATTACTCGGATCCTTGGATTTTTCTGAATTCTACTGCCAGAAGAACAGGGTCTAGCCTCCTAACACCTTTCTGCTTGCTATTGACTACTTTTAAACTTAGTACATATTAATTATACACACACTGATGTTGGAAGCATAAATAGATCATAGCAATATCTAGCTGAGAAAAGGAAACAAGACTTGTCAAGGAGCACATATTTTTAATGCATTGAAACCTGAGTAACACATTGCTGTCAAAGGGCTACTTTCCTTTAGAGTTGTCTAGTGGTTATTTAAAGCAAGTTGTATTAATAGTTCATGTGTTTATAGTTATTTAGGTGAACAGCAAATGTGCCTGTTACTTATTTTAAAATTGCAATCATATACTTACATAATTATTTTATAATGTCGTTTGACTCCTGAAAGTATAAACCTCACTTATGCAAAAGAAACACAGAAAACCAAACCCCAAAAATGTAATTCATAAGGGAAACGATCAATGATCCTTATGTGCGTATACCCCAAAATTTAGTGACGTCCACAGGCAGAACTTGGCCAGTAGCGATGAAAATACCAGTTTTAGTATTGGCAATACCAAAATTATTTGAAAAACCACTGCTCACTCTGCCCAACAGATTTCTTTTATAAGTACAGTGTTTTAATATTTAGAGTTGCTATGCTCACAGGAACACTAGACTTAACCTTTGTGGCTCTTGTATCATTTTGTACAAAATCCGGTTTCTTTTGTTTTTCTAAATTGGAAGTTAAAATTTGTCAAGGGAATGAGCTTGTTATGAATTTATTTCAAGTTTAAAACTTTGTAATTTTATGTTACTTCGATTCTATGTCTGATGAATGATTAACGGCTACAATCCCTCCCCTGCTTCAGGCTTCTTATCTTGGCAAAAGGGTAGTCAAGAAGTTTAAATTTTGATGACTTACTTATTGACACTTTGTATTATTAAAAAATTAATTCCTTATGCTCTTGTACATCAGTTTAGAAATATCAACCAGAGACTTTATCTCAGCCAGGCTTACTCAGTATTTTCTTTCCATGAAAGCATGTCAGTTGATCAAATTGAGTGTATAGTGATCCAGAAATTCCTTCAGATGTTGAAATGATTGGATTGAGTTGTATTTTAATTATTTAGCTTTTATCAGTATGGTAAATAATGTAATAAAAGTTAGAGCTGAACATATTCCCATGCTTTTGATGAATTTAGGCAAATATAATCCAACAGGCCTTTACTACTATACTACCTTTTATCTCATTAATTTTTGCAGGGAGGGATGGTTTAAATTCTCTCCATTTCTCTTTGGGAAAGGCTAAATTATGTCAATGTATTTTACATGTTTAGAATATAGAAGATGATGACCTGCCCTTTAATACTAAGAATTTTTAACTTTGGACAGTTGCAAATCCTCTTCCAGTTCCTCTCTTTTTAAAGTTTTCATATCAGTCAACTCTGTCCTTAATGGAAATGTTGTAAAATGTGAATGGAATGTACAGTTAGATCTTTAAGCAAAAAGAACAAAGTCTACTTATTGACTTGAATGGAATAATGAGCATTATAACTGGTTATGGCAGACGACTATGAATTCATTTGTCAGGTATCTAACATAAATCTTTAGTAATTTTATATGGCCTTAATCATTTTAGTAAAATTTCCCAACTCTCACTTTGGGTTAATTCTATGACAATTGACATTATAAATAAATAAATAAATAAACCAATGGGGCAAATATAAAAATTCTTACCATTGAGTAGTTGTATTTTTAATAAAGAGAGTATTTCAATGTTTATGTCAACAAAAGGTAATAATAAGAACCCACGGGAAAACTTCACTGACTCTAATACAGGATTAGAACCACCTATCCATCCCATCTCCCACCCACTGTCCCATAGTAAACTTCTTTTACTGGCAGGAAGAGAGTATTTTTGACTTTTTTTCTGATCATTTTCTTCAAAGCCATAGATCTACCTTTTCAATCTATTGCCAAGATGCAAGGCACACTTTACTAGTGTTTATCATAGCACGCTCTTAATTCATGGGGTTTGGTAATCACAACTTCATTTTAGGACACACTTGAGTTGGTGATGAATATAAGATCTGGTTTGGAAGTCAGTCGTGGAGCTTGGGTTAACTTCACGTAGAGCCCTGGCATTGCCATTCTGGGCAGAGCAGGCAAACATTGGCAAGCTCTGGGTGGTGGTTGTAGGATCAGGGCCCTGCTCACAAAATATACAGGGGTCACACTAAGTGGATTTGCACTGCAGCTGGTATCAGAGTTTTAAGACTGCAATAATCAGTGTTGGAAGACGATTGCTTTTTCTTGTTATAAATTGCTAATTAGTATTGAAAGTCAAACCTGTTTTGTTGAATGGGCCTCCCTTATTTTCTCTGCGAAAGTGGTTTGGACAGTAATCTATTTACTCTATCTCTACACCCCTCTTCCCTCTTGTTAAAGTAAAATCTAGAAACCTCTGGGGACTCCCCACTGTTGAGTTCTGCTTGGAGGGAGCTTTGAAACAGTGGCTCCAAACCGAAGTAAATATTGACCGGGTCTGGGGCTTGAGCCCTGCTCAAAGCCTCCCATTGTTCGCCTAGTGAGCGCTCCAGAGCGGGGCTCAAGTATGCATGTGTTAGGAGGAGAAGAAAGGCTGTGGAGGGAAATTAACAGGGCCCACAGCTGAACTCGTAAATGCGCCATGTAGAGGAAAGGGAAGCCGACTACAAAGCCAGCAGGGGCTTATGCTGGGTTACAGAGAGTTTAGGAGACTGAAGCGCAAGAAACACTGGCCGTCCTGTCTGCGTCAGAGAAATTGAAGGTACATGAAGCCACTTGTCCTGGTGGGTCCGGCCCATGTCTGTGTGAAACCTTTATGCCGGGATGCCGTCGTCTTCTCGAGGGGACGTGAATGGTAGCATGTTGGTGAACTCACAAGAAGGATAAGGGGTAAGCCTGGATTCCAGAATGATACTTCTCCTCCCCGCCTCCCCCATACCTGTTCTGATGCCTCCGTCAGCCCTCCCTCCCTCCCTCCCTCAGCTGTCACGTCGGATTATACACTCTCTCAGGTCTCCTAAGTGCTTCGGCTTCCCTGGGGTGTCAGATGGGTGAGGGAGAGCCATATGCCATCTGAAAGGAAAGTTCTGAAGTTCTGAAGAGAAGTTGTTCTTATTCTATAAAAAAAAATTAAACTTTTTTTTTTGAGAGAAAGAAAATTAAATCATTTAAATATGGAACAGATTCCCTTGTTTAAAAAGTGGAGTACTTTGAGTAAAAGCTGCCTGTATTTTTACCATTCAGTTTAAGAACCCAAACAAACAGCTGGCTGACTTATGTTTTAGTGGAAACCATCCCCGTACATGTACTAAGTGGAAAAGTAAACATCCTTAGAAAGAAATTCTTGTGCGTCCTGACTACAAAGTGATCGCTAATAGATACACGGTAAAACCAATAGCATATTTGGATTGTTACTCATTTCCACTGATATTGTAAGCATCCTTTTAAATTCGTGGTCTTCCATGATATTTGGTGTGAGCACATCAGTGCTAAAGACCACATGCAGGCAAATACCAGGACAATTAGAAAACGCATCGATTGCCAAGGCAGTCATCAAACTGTTCTGCTTCACTCAGGCCACTAATATATTAGAACAAATAACGTCACAATAAAGCATGGAATGCTACAGGCAGAGAGAGAAAGCACATCTGTTTGGGGATATCAGGAACTAATTTATCGAAGAGGAATAATTTAGTCTAGGACTTGCATGATGGATGTGATTTTAATAGTCAGAGATGGGAGAAGTAGTAGAAGAATATTCCAGGGTTTCTTAGCGACAGGAGCAGAGAGACCTGCTGGCTACAAGCTTGCAGATGGATTTGGAGGATATACAGAGAGTAGTTTACTTTAGAGTAAAGGGGATCTGGTGAAAGTTTCTCAAGCATAAGCCAGAAAAGTGGTTGGCCGCGTTGGAGAGTGTCAACGTAAGGTTTTTTGGTTTTTACCATTTTAAAAAGACTCGTATTTTTCTAAGAACAGTTTTAGATTCTCAGCAAAATTGAGAGGAAGGTACAGAGATAGCCCATATGCCTCTTGCAGCTCCCCCCCAACATGAAGCTGCATTTTTAATATCAAGGTGGAAGTATAATTCATTATTATTTATAAAGATGGATTAACAGGGTCCTAATAGGTATTATAATTGTTCTGCACTGTTGTATATCTTAGCCACTGTTTAATTGCTTTGTAAATATAACTGAACACTGGTAAATGTTGAACATCTTCAAGTTAAGCTTGGTTTACAAGTGTTTAGGTGATGGGATGATAAAATCAGGGCAATTTTAATATTTCTAGGTGAAACAGGGTTTTCTGTTGTATCTGAATTGTTTCTCTGACTTGTGAATTAAGCAGTTGTTTTCAAACCTCTTTATTTTTTTTTAGCCAAAAAAAACCCATTGTTCACAAAATTCATTAGCAGAAACTTAATGCGTAAAACAGAAAAACAAACCCAAAACCACCAAACAAATAAGAGGTTATATTTCAGAGAGATTGGGGTCTGGGCTCAGCCCAGCTCTGTTCCCCAGCTTCTTGAGAGAGGGTGTCGAGGAGCCCCCGTGGCTCTTGGAATCCCATTTTCAAAACCACTGGAGTTAAGAGCACAGGCCTTGGCATTTACTCAGGAGCGAATAGGAGCTACCCTGTGGAAGAGATTCAGTTTTGCTTTCACAGCTCACTGAAGTAGTCTGTTCCCCCTCTAGGAATGAACTTGAATAACTCTCATTTACTGAGCACTTACTGTATACGGGCACAGTGTTTTACAGACTTCACAATCATCATCACTTTTTAAATCTTGACAGGTGCTCCTACGTGGGAGGTATTGTAATGATCCCTGTTTTACAGATGAGAAAACCGAGTTTTTCATACTTTAGCGGAAGTTTACTTGGCCAGTAAGTGGCCCTTCATTACTCAGGTGGGCTGTGTGGAGTGACATGGTTTGTCTATTAGAACTCAGTGAAACGTTGAAGGGTGACCTCGGGCAGAATTTCCGAGGAGCAGACACAGTGGAGGAGGATATATGCTAATATGAAAGGCGCATTAAAAATGCACACGTTTATTCCTCCTTGTTGAGTGTTTAATGGACTGAGGTAGCAAGCCTCAACTTTGCATCCACAGCAAATAATTAGTACAACCAGAGGCTAAATGTTTTGTGGAGTCGTTCTTTGGAGCCAGTTGTGAGGCCATTGTGTATATACGGTGAGACCGCTAGAGAATTCACACGCCAGCTGCACCTCCTATGCATGCAGGTGAGCTTGATTCCTGAGGGCTGGCCAAGGTGTAGAGCTATTTTTGAGGACTTTCAGAAGAAATTCTGGATAATCCTTGAATAAAAGTTTCAGAATTTGATAGTCATACAGTCGGAAAATTTTCCCCTATACTTATCTAAATTCCTGCATTTTAAGTCAATTTTGGTTTGCATAATAACAATATAGACTTACTTAAAATTTTTAAATGCAGATTTGGTGTACTCTACAATAAACACACTTGAGCATGAAACGATCGTTTTTTTTTTAAGCTATTGGGGAACAGTCTATGTGTGCTTGAAATTGACTCTGCGTTCTGTTCTTTTGTGTCCCAGATCCCTCACCCTCATCTTTTTCCCTTTCCTGTTGTTTCCTTCCTCATAGGAGTTTTTGTCATATAGCTGAACAGCCAGTAAATTATTCCTGATAGTTTCAAAGTCAGAAGTCTCCTAATAGGAGGTGAGTAGATCAGGTTGCCGCCTACTCTCCAGAGAGACAATATGTAGCCGGAAGAAAGAGTTCTGACACTTCATCCATTGTGTGTATCTGTTTTGCCAGACCAACCCAGGTCTTTTAGTTGAATCGTATTCCTGGAAACATTAGAACCATTTACTCCTCATGCACAGCCCCTTATGTATCTGCACCGGAAGTTGTTACCTCGCCTTCTTGTTCAGTTTTTTGTATGAATAACATTGTAGTTTGTGTATAATCGCTGCATCTTTGTATGTGTTCTATTCCCATTACTATGCTGGAAGGTTCCTGAGGTCAGAGATTATGGTTTACATGCAAAAACTCTATACACAAGGGCTGGCCCATGATGGTTAAGTGTTTGAGGTGGATTCTGGGTATATACATCTGTGCTTCTCCTCTCGCTACTTTCTGTGGTCTTGGACAAGTTATTTAATCTTTCCGTGTTTCAGATTCCTCATCTGTAAATGGAAATACTAATGTATTTGTCTGAGAGAGTTATTGTGATGATAAATGATGTATTATTACATGTAAAGCTTAGAAAAATGCCTGGCACATAATATATGGCTAATAAATGTTAGTTATTAAATTTGAATTTTCATTGTCTTTTGTTGTACAAAAAAAAATTTTTTTTTTTTGAGACAGTCTCGCTCTGTCACCCCAGCTAGAGTACAGTGGCATCATCAGAGCTCACTGCAAGCGTAAACTCCTGAACTCAAGCGATCCTCCTGCCACAGCCTCTTGCATAGCTGGGACTACAGGCCTGAGCCACCATGCCCACTAACTTTTTCTCTTTTTAGTAGAGATGGGGGTCTTGCTTTTGCTCAGGCTGGTGTTGAATTTCTGACCTCAAACCTCAGCCTTCCAGAGTGCTAGATTACAGGTTGAGCCACCATGCCTGGCCTTGTGCAAAAATCTTATAAAGATACAGAGATATAACAAAGAGAGAGCATAGTCTAACTTTGGAGTTGGAGTGACTTGCTGCCTCTTTTCTCCATCCCTGAGTTGCTACTTGTATAAAATAGGAGGGTGTGTAATTTGCAAAATTGTTCTGATTCAATGCTTGTAAAAATGCCTAGTGCATAATTTTCCCTCAGTGAAAAATAGGTATTATTCCTTATGATTACTATGATTCATTAATTTAGAGAACTAATCATTTGAGTATTAACCTACAAGATATGTTGTCTGCCCATAGATTTCCTCTCTTGATTTCATTTTATTGGCTACCTATTGCCAAATTTTTGGTACCATAACTAAATTCATATTTTAATTATGTGAAAAAATTTTTTGTCTCATTTTGTCAATTTGAAACATGAAATGATAATCTAAAAAAAAAATACCAAGGCTTGAAGCGAGTCAAGTGCCATGGATGTCACTTTTTCTCTTCTACCAAGTAGATGTTTGACCTCAAGCAGATCATCAATTGCTCTGGCAGTCTGTTTTTTATCTTTAAAGGTGATTGAATTAGTTGATCTCGTAGGCCAGAGCCTCTGACTCACAAGATCTGAGATGAGGCAAGGCCTTGGCACCATTTAACTGTTTGACCTTGGGCAAGTCACTTAACCTTGGTCAAGTCGAGTTTCCTCATCTGTGAAATGAGGGGATTGTTGTCCTCTGGGAGGTCATTTTCAACTACATCAATCTAATGCCTTTTTAAACTTCTTTGTTTAAAACATAATTTGCTTCTCTAACCACCCTCCAACTCCCCACCCCACTTTGTTTTACTAGGTGAGAGGAACTAATGCACACATTTTTATAACATAGGTAAACTTTTGAAGAGAACACATAGTTTTTGTTTTTTACTTTCCAACGTGACTCTAAAGACATTTTTAAGAATTCTTTTTTTCTGTTTTGTTTCCAAACATGACTTTAAGGATTTATATCTGGAAAACCACACTGAAGTTGCAGTTAATCAGTAAGAAAAATAATGTATGACGTGTATCCAACTTCCTAAACGGCTCAACTACTGTTATCGAAGTTGATGAGTTGAATCCCAAAATTTGACATGGAGATGTCGACTGAACTGTATCTGATTAAACTCTCAATTTAGATTGATTCTAAGAATTAAAAATAGTTTTTTAAAAATGTTAAGTGCCTGAAAAGAAGAAAAACCTAAATAAAATATTTTTAATTCACAGCTATAAAATGTACAAGTTGATTTACTGAAACCATTTAGTTTTCATTTGTTTCCTTTTGGCTCTGGAAAGAGATAGAAGTAGAATAAGGAAGACTTTTAAAAATTGAGTAAATGTGTAAGTATTGGAATTCAGCATATAATTATACTATATAAATCTTTATCATATCTATATAAATATGACTCTACTGTCACATTCTTTCATCCCAGTTTTTGACCATAGCTAGTTTTGAACGTTTAGTTTTATATGTGATTTTTAAATTATATAAATAATGTCATGGTAAACTGTATCATATGAAATTATCTTTTCAAAAATTGCTTTAATAATCAGTAAGAATCTAAGTGGACCAGACATAGAATCTTTAAAGTAAGTTTCAAGATTCTAGTTCTCTTTGCAGGAAAGAATGATTTAGCCAGAAAATCAATTAAATTTTTAAGTAAGTTATTAAATACATTTGCATCTAGATGATAGGTATATAAGCAGAAATAAATAATTATTATCTAATTCACGTGTCCTGTTGCCTTCCTTGCGTTGGATAGCCTTGCTTATTACAGAGCTCATTCATTTGGAGATGCCTGGCCCACTTCCGGATCTGTTTTCTCCATGGTTTCTAGTCAGATTATTCCTAATCAGTTTCATGAGTAGATTGGAGTGGACTCATCCCATTTTCTGTGGCACTGTGGGTTTTCAGTGGACTCATCACAGTCACGGAGCATGAAGATGTGTCCTCTTAGAGGTTAGGTCCTGTTCTCATCCAAGTAGATTGATTTGTGAGCAGCAGCCATTACCGGCAGCAGAATGTGTGTTTGCCAGTGTTTCTGCATTCAGTAATTTGTTGGACACGAACTTAATGTTTTTCATTTCCTTGTTATCTAATAAAAGCAATCTGAACTAAATTTAAGAATCCAAGTTGAACTTTTGTGGAATTTGTTTCCCCTCATTGGTTTATAATTCTGTGATTGTAGATTTTTGGTTGTCAGGGTGAGCAATAAAGTAGGTCTGTTTTACTAATTATTATTTACAGTTACCAATATAGTTATTTTCACTGAAAGACATTCTTAAATAAGAGCTTATTATAATAACAATGCTAATTATGGGACTATGATTTTTAACCACGTTTCTCTTTTATAAATAGTGAGTTACCGTTAATCTATGGTATACAATAGTTCAGCAATGTGAGATGCTGAAAAAAGCGTACATAGTAGCTATATATTTGCACTGAAAGTTTGATTGTCAAGATGGAAAATAAATCACTTTATTTAAGTACATATATTGCATTTTATATTGTCTACTGTATTTCATTTGAATGTGTTTTATATTGTTACAAGGGTGACAAGATTACAAAGATGCTTTTCTTGAAAAAAATTTGTATCATAGGGGCCTTATGCATGGCATTACTATCTCTTCTACGATATTTGTTTAAAATATATTTATTAGTTGCCTACAGTATGCTGATAATTGTATTCAAAAGACCTGATTCCGGTGGAATTTATGTAATGAAATACTATTTCTGGAGGAACTTGGGGAACTGATCCCGTCTGTCTATACTTTACACAAAAAATCCTACACAATGAAGCTTTTTCAATAAGATTTTCTTGTATTTCTCTGGAATCAAGGAAATTCCATCTTAAGAACCACTTTCAGTGATGGTACCCACTGATAGTAAGTAGTAGTATCCGCCCCCACCATGTAAATATTTTTTCAGAAGCAGTTTAATGTTCTCTCAACAGCTGTCTCTTTCAATAAGATATGCACAATATGAGTGAATGTGTGTGACCCTTCCTCTCTCAGTGTTTGCAGGGAAACCCAGGAACTTAAGTAGATTTGTAAAAGGAAGAACTAGCACTGGCATGTTTAATCGGTGCCCCTCCCCGTTACCCTTTCGTAGCCCTCAGTAATATTTAGCTCTCCTCACTGAAGACATTAACACCAGAGACTTGTAATTACTTGGTGTCAGGTCATGATTTGTTAATCTTTGTGTTTACAGTCGTTAGCATGGTGCTTGGCACACAGTAGGCACTTTGTAGAATTTTTGAAATATGAGAATGATAATGCCTTTAAGCATATAGTATCTTTAAATTTTTCTTAAATTTATTTTTATTGACTAAATGGTGTATAGCATGATATTTTGATATATATATATAAATGGTGAAATGATTACTACAGTTAAGCAAATTGGTATATCCAGTCTACTTTCAGCATATTTTCAGTATATGGATAGAATAGTATTAACTGTAGTATTCATGCTGTACATTATTAGATCTCTCAACTTACTCCTCCTATATAACTGCAACTCTGTACTGTTTTGTTTGATCTACACCTTAGATACTAGATACTGAGCATATAGTGTGTTGGATTCTGGTCACCTTTTGATTCATAGAAAAGGAGGGCTTTAGTTAACCCATTTTTTTATTTGCTAATTGGGAGCCACAACTAACCTATGATTATTCTTCATGGTAGAAGTGTAAACAGATCCTTATTCATTGTTTTTCTCAGCTGCTTTGTTTGGTCTTAGCCTCTTAGGTATTTGAAAAAGATGGATTGACGATGGCATAACAGGTGACAGCTTCAGGCCACAGGGAATGTGTGGTCAAATGAATTTGGCTTTCTTAATGGTACTGCATCCATATTTATCTGGAGAAAACAGTAGTAGAAAAATGGCTAATTTGGTCAAGGTTTAGAATGAACATTTTTATTGCTGTTCTTTTTGTTTTAGCAATCTTCAAATCAAGCATTGCATCTTTAAAAATGCCAAACACTTTTAAACATTTGGGAGCTATTCTATAAAGACTTGATGACTTTAAGTATTAATATATGTAATGGCATAATATACGAGTAAAGTAAAAATGACTTTCTCCCTCCTTAAAGTCTTTCTGAAGTGAGGGTCAGACAAAAATATTTATTTGGTCTGGTGTTTTAGGATAAATTTAATGATAGAAACAGACTGACTATAAAACTTGATTCAGTAAAGTGTGGACAAATTGGTTGAAATGGCACTAAAAAACACAGTTATCCCCACAAAGATCGGATGGAAATAAATTTGGCAGAATTATTAACATATGAATAGTAAATGCCACTTAGGGGGACTTTTAAACAAAATATCATGAATAGTAGTACAAATTTAATTCAGTCAGCTGGGAAAAATACTTTGTACAAAATACAAACGAACAGTTTATTGTTATGTAAGTTTAAAGGTGACTAGGAAAATACTTCCCACTCTTGCAAGGCAGATTTACTCATCTTCCTGTCCCCTTGTTTGAAGTTTTTCACTTAATAGATATTTTATAATTTTTTTCTGGATGAACTTAACTCATGCCTGAACAGTTGAAAACATCTGCAAGTTGTAACATAGTATAATTGACTATTTTTTACCTTTAAAAGTAAACAATAGTCATTTAAAATGTGTTGAGAAAATTGACTTAACTCTTGATTGAGTATCTACTGGGGGTCAGATACTAACTAGAAAATTAACGAAGATATTTTTGGATGATGAAATAAAGTTATTCATGAAAAATTATAACTGGATTTGTGTGATTGTCTTGCTTTTAACAAAAAGTACATGTTTCTGTTTACATAAGGGATTTTTTTTTGGATAAAATTACCTTTCCTTTTTAATGAAGCTTCTTTTTCTATAGACTATGTTTTAGTAGATTTTTGAAATGAAGTAAAATGTTCTCATGGTTTTTTTTCTAAATAATGTTTCTTTTTTTTCTCTCCTTTTTATATTTGAGTAAGCACTAAAGTTTTTCTGAAGGTTACTAGAAGATAACAAGTAGCAATATAATGTTTGTCTGAAGAATCTGAGCCAAGGTGACTATTTGGCTCTAATGGAGGATGACAACGACGGATTTAAGAAATCATCCCCTGTATTGTCTCCCGCACAAAAACCTTCCGCCTGCATCTTTCAGCTTGTATCCCCACTTCTAAAGGATCCATGGGCAAACTGCTGAATTTTTATTAATCAGCTTAACTTAATGAGATGAAAAGACCTTTTCAAAAGAATGGAGAAGGGAGAGACAGATACTGAGAGCTACTCTAATTCTTTTCTATGAAAAAAAAAAAAAACAAACAAAGCAAAACATTTTCTTACCTGATTTTTTTTTAGGGAAGACATTCAGTTGCTTCCAGGTAATTCATCTGGCTAGTCTTTCTAATTTTCACATAACTGTAGACTTTCTCTAGCCATGTGCTGACTTTATTATTATTTTTTTAAAGAAAGTAGACAGCTATAAAGGAGAATTAATGAGAGTTGAGGGGGGAAATACCTTTGGGAAAGGAGGCAGGAAAGCTTAAGCTGATAAAACATGACTCTTTTTTGATGGGGCTCTGTTTGGATAACTTGCCCTTGTCTAAATTCTTCTCTCTTCCCGTCCTTCCCATCACCCCCTTTTCACTCCCCCTCTCTCATCAAGCCTACTTCATAAACGGTAGCAGCTGGAGATCTTTTAGTGGCATTCAGGGATTACTTCCCGTCGGGGTTTTAATAAGCCAGAGTGAAGGCGCTCCTGGAGACAATCACTGTTCAGGCTGGGATCTTGGACCCTTTTGGGGGCCCAGCTGGTTGGGTCTGGGCCGCACCCCAGGACGCACTGTGGATGGGCAATCACTGAAGCAGAGGCCTGACCAGAAAGCAGTCAATAGATGGATGGATCTCTGCATAGTCAGTAGAGGGGCCTTCCTGCTATTTCTCAGCCCACTGGACTCATCCTCCCTCAAATGGCTGGATATGAATCTTATGACCAGCCAGAATTGCCACCACTGAAGTCATATAGTCCAGTGCTTATCAGAACCCCTGTGTTGGAAGCCCCCCTCCCTACAATGGGGACACCAACATGGCAAGATGCTGTTGTCATTTGTCAGATGTACTGAGGTGTTATGTAAAGGACTAAGCCTATTAGAAGTCACATGGTGCACGAGCATCCGTGTTAGAAGAGAAATGTGTTGTCTCCCAATTTTTTTGAAGGCCTCCTAATAGTTTTTTAATATTACCTCGTAATATGATGTTTTGCTGTATGTATACATTGGGGAATGGCTAAATTAAGCTGTTTAACATATGCATTACTTCACATACATTTTTGTGGTAAGCACCCCTAAAATACACTTTCTTAGCCATTTTCAAGTATGCAGTATATTGTTATTAACTATAGTCACCGTGAGGTACAATAGATCACTTGAACTTATTCTGAAAGTTTGCATCCTTGGACCAATATCTCCTTAATCCACCTCCCCCCACAACCTGGCCTTTTTAACACAAGTGGGTAAATTGTCTCATTTGGTAGATTTCTGGACACAGGAAATAAGATTTAATTATGGCTTTACTAAATCATTGAGTGATGATGATAGAAGGTGCCTCTCAGAATGCCATCTGTTTGGGCCAGGCCTGCTCTGCCTTGTCTCCACTTAATCCAGTTCGTGGCTTTTAGATAGTGTCCTCTGACAGTTTCAACTGGGGGAACGAGAGTGTGGGCAGTTTCAGGAGGTCATTGGGTTGAGCATGGGCTCAATGTGAAGCTGGAATATTAGGAAACAGCTGTTCTTTGTCTGGGTGGACAGTCATTGATTTTTAAATACTTGGGCCTCCTGATGGCATAAAAACCCATTTGTGCCTCTTTAGATTAAGGTTAATTTTTGTGGTAGTGAGTGCAGATGCAGTGAACAGATGCTGCACACTTGCTTTGGCTTTTATACCTACTCTTTATACTTTAAAATGAAATTTAATTAAAAATTAAATGCATCATTAGGTCATAACAAGAAAAGAAAATTCCTTAAATAGAATGTATTGCATCAAATAAAATCATATTCCTAAGAAACCTTGGGAGTTGATGTATTAATAAAGTTCATAGGTAAAAGTGAAGTATGCATTATTGACTAGGTTTTTTTCCCCCATAACTCACAGCCTACCATGCTTTCGTCCGAATAGTGGTTTCCTGGAACCCTAGTAACCTTAATCAAACAATTAGAAGAATGAGATATTTGATGGTTATTCATTTTCTCCAACACAAAGAAAATCACGGTTTTCAATGCGTGTGTGATCTTGGATTTATGTATATGTATATTTTATTTATGTACATATAAATAGGCATGTATACCGGGTTGCTAAAATTTACACTCAGAAATATAAGAGAAGTGACCTGGCATGGCATGCTCAGGTATGCTTACTGGCACCCCAGGTTGTCCGCTTCTGGGAAAGAGAGACACCCAGGTTGTCGTGTGGACTGTTTGTGATTGACCTTGCATATGGCAGCATTCTCATTTGTCTTTCAAAGTATCTGCATAGTGGTTACCTCTGTGGTTAGGAAATCATTTGTAGCTTAGAGTTGTAATGCTGCGAGACAGTCCGCTCACCTGCAGATAATGTTTCATTAGCCTCTTCCAAATTGACAGGGCTGGCTGCTTCCATGTATTCCTCTGGTGGAGCTGAATGATCGCTCTGTTTGTTTTCTACTTGCTCGTTACTGGTCACTTTCAGTAAGGATTCTCCCCTCAGGCCTTATTAAAAGTAACCAGATAAACAAACTCTGCTTCTAAATCAGAAAGATGAAAGATAGGACTTGATATCACTAAATCACATTGGTTTTATTGTTATTATGAACTGGTTTTCACTGGTTTCGCATATTACAAAAACATTTGCAAGTAATTTTACAACTCATGTTGGGCTATTTCCATTTGAGCTCTTCTCATATGCTTAGCTATTAATTAACTGGTTGAGTCTAGTCTTTTTTCTGTTAATGTGATATCGTAAGTATTTTTCTCATAGTGTGGGAAACAGGCTGTATAATACTGAAAACTGTCCTTATCGATGACTACATATGGTATCATCAATTCAAGAACATTAACCATCCCTGACTTAACCCATACTTTTCCATTCTGTTCCTTGGCACTTTACTTCAATGAGAAACCACCCTCCTTGAAAGTTTCTGTTACCCAGTATGTTTGGGAAATTCCAGGTTAAAGAAATACCATTAAGTTTGAGCCTTTTTGTGCCTTTAATATATGAATGAACACTGACAGGCCAAGGTGGAGAAATCTAGTTATATAAGGCAGATCCCAAACCTCCTGATTGTGTTAAAATACTTAATATTCTATACTTTTAGACATTTAGTAAACTTAGTAAAAAGTTAGACACTTACGTTGTTTCATAACATACGTGACACATAAGTAACAATTTTTTTTTTTTTACTTAAAGCTTCCCTCATCTGATATATCTCTAGGTTAAAGTAGTAGGATTATGGGGTCAAACAGTATTAACAATGTGTAATTCTTGGTAATATTATTATATTGCTTTATAGTTATATTATACTCTTACTAGCACTGGTTTTTTTTTTGAACTGAGTCTAGCTTTGTCACCTTGGGTAGAGAGTGGAGTGGCGTCATCATAGCTCACTGTAACCTCAAACTCCTGAATTCAAGCAATCCTCCTGCCTCAGCCTCCCTAGTAGCTGGGACTTTAGGCATGCACCATCAAGTTTGGCTAATTGTTTCTATATTTGGTAGAGATGAGATCTTGCTCTTGCTCAGGCTGGTTATTTTTGTTTAAGGCTTTCATTTAATAAACAAGAAAGAGGCAATGTGTATTGTTTTAATACACATTTCTTTGATAATAAGTGAAATGAGATGCTTGTTTATATATTTGTTCACTGTTTATAAATACACTAATAATTGGTAAAGATTACTCTTATTAACCTGTGCCACTAGGAAAAAAAAATGCTGCCTCTGGCTACCACTCTGCTGAGTTGAAAATTGTGCTAAGTGCTTAGTACATTTGCTTCTACAATTACCACATGTGTCTTTTTTCCTGTTAATTTTTTCATTATTCATTTTTAATTGACAAATAAAAATTTGTACATATTTATGGTATATAACATGATTTGAAATATGTATACATTGTGGAATGGCTAAATCAAGCTATTTAACATATGCATTACCACACATACTTATTTTTTTGTGGTGAGAATGCTTAAAATCTACTCTCTTAGTAATTTTCAAGTACAATAGTTTCTCAGTATCCATGTGGGGTTGGTTCCAGAACCCCAGAGGATACCCAAAATTCTCAGATGCTACAGTTCCTCATATAAAATGGTGTAGTATTTGCATATAACCTACGCCCATTGTCCCATGTACTTTGAGTCATTCCCAGATTACTTATTATACCTAATACAGTGTAAATTCTATGTAAATAGTTGTTGTACTGTATTTTTTTTTTTTTTTTTTTTTTTTTTTGAGACAGAGTCTCGCTTTGTTGCCCAGGCTAGAGTGAGTGCCGTGGCATCAGCCTAGCTCACAGCAACCTCAAACTCCTGGGCTCAACCGATCCTCCTGCCTCAGCCTCCCAAGTAGCTGGGACTACAGGCATGCGCCACCATGCCCGGCTAATTTTTTTCTATATATATATTAGTTGGCCAATTAATTTCTTTGTATTTATAGTAGAGACGGGGTCTCGCTCTTGCTCAGGCTGGTTTCGAACCCCTGACCTTGAGCAATCCGCCCGCCTCGGCCTCCCAGAGTGCTAGGATTACAAGCGTGAGCCACCGCGCCCGGCCTGTTGTACTGTATTTTAAATTTTGTATTTTCTTTATAGTTCTATTGTTATTTTTTATTGTTTTTTGAATATTTGCAATCCATGGTCCCTTATATTTGTGAAGAGATGAATTCGAGCATGTGGAGGGTTGTGGATGTATCATGGTATACTTTGTATTGTTATTAACTGTTCTCTGTAGTCGTTATGATACACAATATATTTCTTGAACTAACTGAAATTTTGTGTTCTTTGGTATCATTCCACTCCCCCCACACTGCCAGCCTCTGGGAACCACCATTTTACTCTCTGTTCCTTTGAGTTCTACTTTTTTACACTCTATATATAAGTGAGATCATGCGGTATTGAGCATATATATAAGATCTCTTTTGTGGACTGGAAAGCAAGAACCCTTCAAGGTGGTTTTATGATTAAAAGTAGTTGAAATGCAAAAGTGACTTAAAAAATGTAAACTATTAGCTTAGTGTTTTTTTCTCTGTAGGGGAAATTTTTTACATTTTCTCTTTTAAACTTTAAACTGATGATAGAAATACACATACATAAGTACTTCTCTTCTGTTTTGAAGATTTTCCATTAGAAATAGTTCTTCATCTATATATTTTAAAAATTCAATAGCTCATACTTGAAAAGCAAAAAATAAAAGTGCCTTGTTGTGAATATTTGGTCTCGAACCTTTCTAATAATATGCTTTCTTTCTCTGAAGCATTATTCATCTCCTGTTAGCATCCTCCCATGAATTGAGAGTTAGGTTTGTGATTTTCTTGACAGATGCTGGAAGCAGGCTGGAGTCACAGGACTTCTCTTGTCATTCTGAATATTATAGATTGAAAGGACTTTTTTAATCCAAAAAACCTTTTTAGGGGGTGGATGAAAGACTGGAAAGAGTATGGCCACAAGCTTGTATTTTCTGGACTTTTGATTCCCCTTAAAAGATCTTAAAGATCTTATTTTTTGGTAATCGCTTATCAAAAAGAAAGTGACCAATAATGAACTCATTTACTGTTGTTGGCTTTTTGGAAGAAATTTAAGACTCCCACATAAAATTTAGGGGTAGAATCTTTGCTGAGTTCAGCATGTAGGTATTTGTCGTGGTCATTACTGGCTTGAGTAAAATAAAATAAACAAAAACCCGGCAAATTTTAGAAAGATTTATAGGAGGATGTTCTTATAAAACCAGAAAGTTTAAAATCTGGTTGATTTAAGCCAGAAATGCTTGCTTTGCTCTCAAATATTTATAAAACGCTAAATACTCTTCATGCTCTTTTCTGATGGCTTACAGATTATTACCCTGTATCATCATGCCACTCCCAAGTGGGAACCTCTGACCTTCACAGCTGGTTATTAGGGTACTGTGCTTGCCCATGTTTCACTCTTTCCCATTTAGACAGTCTTCATGGAGTTTAGCTCTGATAGAGGAAGTGTTGTTATTATGCAAGATACGAGGCTTCTGCCATCCATATTCAAGAACATGATCCGATCTTCTTGAGGAAAAATTGGATAAGATATCCCAAGTTATTTTAGCTGTAATAAATAATGTAATGGGGTATGGCAACTCTTCTGGAAACAAATACCTTAAAGTAAACAGATAAAATCAAATAAAGCCTTTATTTTGGATTTTTCATTTCATTAATAGCTTGAGGGTATCCAGAAGAAACTTACATGTTATTTGGTTAAAATTTGTCATGGCTTTTGAAGTTTCTCACTGTTTTGGATTACTAATCTATAAAGGAGGAGATAAAGCATTTTCTTGTGTTGAATTTGAACCTGCTTTGTGCTTTGGGCTCCATGAAATATTAAATTCTGTTTGCCATCTTTGCAGACAAGCTGGGCATGAAAACTTTTGCCACCCACATGTGGTGGGGTAGGAGGGGGTTTGAAGTTGAAGATTTATTTTTATTTTTTCCTCATTTAAGAGGGTAATGTTTATCTGATATATGTTTTGAGAGAGTCTTAGGAGTCACAAATACATTTGCAAAACACACATATATGTACACACGTGCTCACACACATGCACTTATATATAAAATACATTTTCATGGTAGTTTTATTACTAGCATTAGTTAAGAACCTTAGACAGCTTTTGTCTGAAACTGTGATTTCAGCATCAGTTATAGCATGCAAAGTGTCTAATGTGATAGCCTAAGTGACTCATTTAGACAAAAAAAGTTGAAGTCATAAAAAGAATAAGAAAGAAGAGAATGGTATTTTAAGCATTGATGCTTTTAATAATATTTTCAACCAGTGTCCCTTAGGTTTAATTGCCCCCGAGAAATTTTATTTCTTCACATCTGGGCATAAGTAGCATGACCTTGCTGAGTGTTGGCTCACTCTGAAGATCATCCATCCTAAGGATGAATGCTTTTACTAACCTGGACTTCACTGTCAGTGTGTCTGCACAGAACTGAATTGATACATCTCCATTTCTTAATGAGGAGTTTGGTCTTAAATGTAGTGAACCCTCTCACTGTGAGGCTGTCTGTTACCTAAGGCTCAAAATCTATCATAATTACCATTTCTCTTAAACACCCATCATTAAGGAGTGCACAAAACGCTTGCCTTAAAAGGATAGTTTTCATGGAGATTGCTTCTTGGGTATGTGTCAGCACAAAATGAAATCCCCGGGGTTAAGAAAAAAGAAGCACTTACACACTGAAAAGTGGTGGAAAATCTACAGATTCAAATACTGCTGGCTAAAAGGCAGTTAATGGGTTGCATGTTGGTGTAACCACAGAGGCAGCCAACTCTGTGCCCTGCTGAATTGTTGGGGGAAGATTCCTTTCGTTGGTGGTGGGTAGACATTGAAAAGCAGGAACTCATTGAGTGAGATAAGTAGCTTGTTTTGCCTAGACAAGAATATACGCCTAACTTTGGGCTAAAAATTAAAAGGATTTGGCTCAAAGCGAAAAATAAAATAAAAGCAGTCATACATTAAAATAAAAACCCTGCATCATGATTTATTGACTTTGGCCGTATCAATTTGCTAAATCATATGGATGTGATTTAAGAAGAATGTTATTTTAAGAAGCTTTGCTCCCCTTTAATTTGACATGACTAAACCTGAAGCCTTCTGGAAACCACAGTTCAAAATGGTTTTTCCCCCTAGAGTTTTCATCAATTTGCATTTAGAAATGTAATATTAGCTCTCATGTAGACTAAGGATTAAAATCTCGGAATATTTCTAGATAATGGAAGCCTCATTCCAAAAGTGAAGTTTAGTATCATTTGATGTAAATTAAATTCTGTTGTTTTGAATATCATGTATGTTAAGATCAGTTTTAGATTTATCAACATCTCTTCTGGTATCTAGTTTTATGTT
Source organism: Microcebus murinus (assembly GCF_040939455.1). NCBI lineage: Eukaryota > Metazoa > Chordata > Mammalia > Primates > Cheirogaleidae > Microcebus > Microcebus murinus. The sequence continues at coordinate 80,572,119 of NC_134114.1, read as the reverse complement.
TTCCACTTTCACTCTTGAGTAGACCATTGGGATTGTTCTACTTTTTTTAAGCATTAGAAATGTTACATTATAACTTGGAAATTAACTTCATAAAGGAAGTCAGTAGTTCTGAGTCAGTTATCTGAATTTTTCCAGTTTTAAATACCGTCTTTTTTCAGATTTGAGTGTACACTATGAAAGACCCAGTTTAAAATTCAGACTGTCTGTGTGCATAAAGAACAACATCCTCCTGCCATTCAGTGCTTGTCAGTGTTACTGGGTTTTGAACTTCCCAAGGCATTGCAGGGAGGATACTTGTTTTCTTGGCAGTTTTTGAACATAGGAAAGTTTCTTCTTTGTTGCTAATTTTCAAATCACAATTTTAAAAATAGGAAACAATAAAGAGACTTGAAGAGTGTCTGAATTACAGTTGAGAGACAGTGAGCCGTCATCGAAGAGGGGATTAGATTAGTTGTCTCTACCATATCTATAAGGCCCTGACAGGTCCCCTTATAATTTATAATATCATTAAACGAATATATATATATTGTGCGGTAAATAGCTCAGGTCTGAATTTTGTTAAAATGTGAATAACTTTACATGAAACAGTGTGTCTTTTCTGTTAAAATCTTTGTATATGGAATTATTTACTTTTTTTCTAGATAGAAGATGCCACTCCCTGCTAAAATATTGTTCCTTCGCACTTCCTATGCTGGATCCAAGGCCAAAAATAAAAAGAGAGGGAAGGAAAGGAAGGAGAGAAGGAAGGGAAAAAGTTCTTTAGGATCTGTGGCCTTTGTGATACTTAGCCAATTTTTGCAAGTGTGACTACGTTTGTGAGCAGTTTATTTACCTTGCCCCTTTCCTCCCTGTGGGCAGTGAGCAGGAAGTTCATGGGTGAATGTGCTCTCTGCTTGCCCCCGAATTGGCCATGCTGGTACATTCGGACCTTCAAGGCACATTATATTCTCCTGGCCTCCTACCATTGGTAAAAAGAACATGGCACGCAGGTGTTTAAATTATTTATCATCATAATTGGCCTTTATGTTACACTGCCTGGCCAGGCCCCTGTTATTCTAGTGCATAATTGATGGTGCTCAGAAGTGGAAAAGTTAGAAAAGCGGAAGTAATGTGACGCAGCAGCAGTGCCGGGAGGCGGCGGGGCCCCACCGGCGGGGACAGCCGGGGAGAGGGGCCGCTGGGCGCCTCACAAGGGTCGGGGCTTATTTGGCATCTTGTCAGGAGATTTTCCCCTTCTTACTCTGTCTGTGCAGAAATGGACAGAAAAGGTGGAAAGAGTCAGCACATCAGATTTTTTTTTTTTTAGCACATCAGATTTTTGCAGCCTAATTGCATGTCTGATCCTGGCTCTTGAGTAGAACTGGCTGGTGTACACGTTAATTCCTCGTGAAAAACGTGCATATAGTTTTTGTACCAGCAGTTCACTTCGGGAAAGGGCCATGAGTCTTGGCCAGACGGGTATTAAGAGTAACAAATGACTCACAAATAATGAAAGCAGGAGGAAATTTTTAAAAAGCAGAGCGCACTTAAAAACATGAACTCAATTTAGACTATTGGAAAACTTCCCTCTTGTTACACATCTGTGCACCATTTATTGGAAAGCAAGAAGTGAAAATATTCTGCAGTTGTACACAGAAGTGCACCTTTAATGAGAAGGAGTTTAGTGCAGATTAAAGGCATAGGAACAAAAGTAAATACTGAATTACACGGTGAATTCTCAAATGTAATCTTGGCCAAGTTATTTTGAAAGGATAAATTTTTAGAGTACCTGAGTAGATTAGGGAAATATTTTCAAAGAACATCCTCAGCAGCCATAATGGACGTCTCCTATGATGGATTAAAAAGTTTGATTTGTATGTTTATTATTTCCATCCTAGGAGAGTGTTTGCTTGAGATGCATCCTCTGAATTTTCTGTTATAAGCTCGCTAAGAAAAAGGCAAAAGATTGGAGAAAGCGACATGGGTCTCTACATAAAATTGGGTGAGATTTTGTGTATATTTGAAGGGCAAGAAAGGTTGTGGGGCACTTAGTTCATTATGAAAGCATGTTCTTGAACTAGATGTAGTACAGATGAAGAGAAAAGAACAAAGATGATGGGGAAAGGATGCTGGAAGGGAAAATAAAAAAAGTAGAGAATAGTGTGTTAAAAAATAGAAAAAAGAAAACAGTTGACAAGGTAGGGGGTTTGGAGGTATAGCGAAGAAAACTGTGAAACATCTAATATTTGCTAGTCTTACTCATCTACTGTTATCTATGCTTTTCCCTGCTGGAATTTCACCCAAGTGTTATAATTTTTTTTTGGTCTGTTCCTGTAATTATATCAAATTTTATTGCGAAAGGGTGCAATGTACCTGTAAGTGAAATATGTTAGAAGAGAGGCAAAAAGGGACCAGAGAAGGGAGCAGTAGAGAGCAAGCGAGAAAAGAAAAGGAGAAAGGAAGAACAGAGTGAGTGAAACAGCAGTGGGATAGAGATGGGCAAGCCACTGAAAAGAGAGAAAGAAAAGGAGCAAGGAGAGAAGTAGGAGAGAACAAAAGGAGAGATGAGAAGCCATTATAGAAGCTGATGTTTCTAAAATGCAGTGTCTTGAGTCATCCGCCTGTTCTTCCTTCTAAGCCAGGTGCTGGGGTGCTGGTGGCTGGAAGGGTGGGCAGTGTGGCTAGCATCTGTCTTGCAAGGATCTCCTGGGGGTGGTGGTGGGAGGAGGGTAGTCTGGGGGCTGGATGACTTGTATCCTTTAGAAATCAGCACCTTTTTTGTGGATGGCTAGATGAGTTGTATCCTTTAAAAATCAGCACCTATCCTGTGATGCACTAGTGAAGAAAATCAGCCTAAAACCTAAGATATTTCAAATAATTACAAAACATACAAATACATGTATTATTAATAGTTTGTGAAAGCAGACCCCAGCTAAAGCCTTGGTAAGCTCTTTTGATAACTTTATTTTCCCCTTCTATTTACTTTTGAGCAGAAAATTGATACTTTGTGTCAGTACTTTTTAAATTAAAAGTGGTCAGAATATTTCATACCATAGAGATAATTTAAGCAAATACATATTTGCATTTTATTTTTCATTAGGAAAATATACATGTCTGCACCTCCAAGTTATATATACTTCATTTGTATTTTAAAAAGTATGTACACAATTAATGTTTGGAGTGTAATTACTGATTTCATTAGTGTTCTATGGAAAGTATTATTGTTCTTTTATTTCCATATAAAACAATAACTTTTTTTGGTGTCCAGAAGAATTGTGTTTGCTATGTGGGTGTCTACAAGTATATACCCTTTTAGTTTTACCAATGGCAAAATTTATACATTATATGTGTGTGTTTATATGTATAAATAGGTATATACATACATATGTATGTGTAATGGTCCATATATGAAAAAGATAGGGCATATATATGTATTTTTTTCAGTTAATGTGCTACATATATGGTGGTGGTCTCATAAGTTATAATGGAGCTGAAAAATTCCTATCACCTTGTATTTATTATACTTCTTATTATTTTGAGTGTACTTCTCCTGCTAATAAACAAAAAGTTAACTGTGAAACAACCTCAGGCAGGTCCTTCAGGAGGCATTCCAGAAGAAGGCATTGTTATCATAGGAAATGATAGCTCCATGTATGCTATTGCCCCCAAAGAGTTTCAGTGGGAAAGGTGTGGAGTTGGAAGAGAGTGATATTGATGATTCTGACTCTGTGTAGGCCTAGACGAATATGTATGTTTGTGTGTAATTTTTAATTAAAAAGCTTAAAAAGTAAACAAAAAAATTTAAAACAGTAAAAAGCTTATAGAAGAAGGATATAAAGAAAATATTTCTGTGCATTTGTACAGTATGTTTGTGTTTCAAGCTAAGTGGTATTACAAAAGAGTCAAAAAGTTAAAAAAGGCCAGGCGTAGTGGCTCACGCCTATAATCCTAGCACTCTAGGAGGCCAAGTCGGGGAGGATTGCTTGAGATCAGGGGTTTGAGACCAGCCTGAGCAAGAGTGAGACCCCCGTCTCTACTAAAAATAGAAAAATTAGCTGGGCATCATGGTGTGTGCCTATAGTCCCAGCTACTCGGGAGGGAGGCTGAGGCAGGAGGATCCCTTGAGCCCAGGAGTTTGAGGTTGCAGTGAACTATGATGATGCCACTGCACTCTACCCAGGGCGACAGAGTGAGACTCTTGTCTCAGAAAAAAAAAAGTGAAAATAAATTTAAAAGTTTTTTAAAGTACACAGTTATAGGAAACTAAGGTTAATTTTGTATTGAAGAAAAAAATTTTTTATAAATGCAGTGTAGCCCAAGTGTACAGTGTTTATAAAGTCTATAGTAGTGTACAGTAATGTCCTAGGCATTCAGATTCACTCACCACTCACTCACTGGTTCAGTGAGAGCAACTTCTAGTCATGCAAGCTCCATGCATAGTAAGTGCCGCATACAGATATTTAGATACACAAATACTGACCATCGTGTCATAATTACCGACAGTAATCAGAACAGTAACACGATGTACCAGTTTGTAGCCTAGAAGCAATAGGCTATGCCATATAGTAGTAGTCTATACCATTTAGGTTTGGGTAAGTACACTCTTATGATTTTCGCATGATGAAATTTCCTAACAATGAATTTCTCAGAACATATCCCCATTGTTAAGTGATGCATGACTGTATATTAAATAGCCTTTATTTTTTTAAAGTATTTTTAGGTTCACAGTAAAATTGAACAGAAGGCACAGACATTTCCCATAAACCTCCTATTGCCACACATGCATAGCCTCTTCCATTATCAACTTTCTCCACCAGAGTGATAGATTTATTACAGTTGGGGAACCTTCATTGATAGATTATCACCCAAAGTCCACAGTTTACATTAGGGTTCACTCTTGGTGTTGTACCTTGTATGGGTTTGGACAAAGGTATAAGGATATGTATCCACTATTATAGTATCAAACAATAATTTCATTGCCCTAAAAATGCTATGTACATATATATGGAAGGGACAGAGCTTAATGTATTTTTAAAATACAGTTTTATATTTTTCTCCTTAGCTTATTGCTTTAGATGCCGAGGATTCATAATTATTTACTAACCATTTACTAATATTTAAAATAACTTTAAGTTGAATTTGCTAACTATTGCAGTTTCGTTAAGTATAGACTGACACTTAAAAGTTTAGTTAGCAGGTAATATGTACATGTCGTAATTTTTAAACAGTACAAAAGCAGTTCAGAGGGTATAGAATGAAAATGTGTCCTGCCTTTCTTCGCCTGTTCCTTTCACTAGAGACAAATAAATGAGACTTTTAAGAAAATGACTTAGGATGCAAAAAAAAAACTCCTGCAATTTCAGATAACATGCTAGCCCTTTCCTAGTTATTACGTGTATATGCAGAAAATACAGTAATTATATGAGATAGTTCATCTGTCCTTCCTTTCTCACAACCTTCTTACATGATTTGTTTTTAGTTTTGTAATAATAATCAAAAGTGATGTTGTTATCTTTCCCAGACCTCAAAAATACTACCTTCCTTTGTCCTAAATAAGGCCTTCTCTTTTCACAGGCCTCTAAAAACCAAGGGACAGCTTGAATGGGACTCACATCCATTTCATTTTAGCTTCATATTTCATCCTTGAGTTACATTGTAATTTTGTTTTCAGTTGCCATTACTCATTGTCAATGTAATATTTAGTATTTATCAAAGGTTCTCTGGGTACAATATTCTGTGGCATTTTCAATAATGTATAGATTAGCTGCTTTTCCAGACTATGTCTAGCTTGTAGTCCAAGTAGGAAACAAACAAAAACCACTTTCAATATTCTATATACCTGGTGGCAAATTTTCATAATGACTGTCTGGGGGAAAATGGAGCAAGAAGTAGTCAATTTATGCAAAATATTTATTCTAGGTACCTTGTGTTTTGAGTTCCATTTTATATGCCATACATTTTTAAGACTATGTCTAACATGAACTGTCTAAAGTGCTACAGTATGCATAACTTAACAAGCCTATTAACTTTATTTTTAAAATTAAAGTTCTCTAGGTGCTGGTAATATGCAGCATTTGATTCATATGAGACTTCTTAAGAATCATCATGACATAACTGGCTTACTTTAGAATTTTGAACATAAGCTCTAGAAGCAATTATTGCCACTTACTAAATATGTAGTCTTCGGTGAGTTCTTTAACTTTTTGGTGTATCATTTTTCCTATCTATAAAATAGGGATGATAATAATACCTACCTCACAGTGTTATTTTAGGGATGACATTGAGTTAATATACAAGAAGTGCTTAGTTCTGTGCATGGCACATAGTAAGAAATTAACAGGCATTAATTTTTATTATTTGAATGATAGATTACTGTAGATCTAGCCCAGTTAATCTTGATACTTTAATTCATTCTCAGTGCGTAATGACATATATTTTGAAATGGAGTATCGTATAGCTCTGATAGTGAAAATAAATGTATTTCATAATTGACAGTGAGCAGTGCTAATGAATAGGACTTACTCTCTTCTAGTAAAAACAAATGTTTCCAGCTTGTGTAAACACCATTGTGGTAATTGAAATTGAAATTAATCATAATATAAAATACATGATTCAATAAATGAAACATTACACTTAAATCTATATAAATGTATTTACAGCTGAGAAGTGGTGCCTTACGACACAGAAACAATGGCTTAATGCTCTTTAACTGTTATTGTATTCTCATCTTAAATAGCATCCCCTGTTATTTTGGGTGTATGTTGTAAATGACCAGGCACTATTTAATGAAGATTTGGCTTGCATTCTGTTGAGGAAGACTGTAGCTCTGATACAGGCATTTGCATGCTAAATGCTCCCTCGGTAACAATTCCTCAGGTGATAAAGTGGCTAATAACATTTATTATTACATCTGTATGGAGACAATGAATGTTTCATCCCCATTTGTTGGGAAGAGGAGAGTTGAGAGCTCAATTCACGCAGGTACTCTAGTAGCCCTCTTTAGTAATAGTTTCATATTAATTTCACCAAAGTTTACCAACAGAAAAAAAAAGAAAAATGGAAATAAATCACTCGAATATTATGACAAGAAGATTGAAAAGGTGGCACAGTATCTGTTTTTTAATAGAAAAATAGCAACAGTTAATGAAGTAACAGGAATCATTACAGCATACTTGATGATGCCATATAAAATCTTGTAATGTTGGTCATGAAGAGAGCCGTCTCAGCACTGTTTATAAATATGGCAACCTGAGGGTTAGTTAGTTCCACAGCTGTGGACTGGGGAGGCAGGAGGAATGATCTGGGGGTTTGTCTCTTCTTTTTAGTTCTGGGCTCTGTCAACTGTGATTGTTAAGGAAATGCTGGTAAAAAATGTTTTCCTCTAAAAGTTAACAATGGCATCTAAGTAACAATGCAAATCTAAGTATATCGAAAGTAATGCTGAAACAGTCTGAGTTTAATAAATGTGTTCTTTGAGGCTGTTTAATTACATATGTAATACCAGAGAGATGTTTTGTCAGGGCAGAGCACCCAACATGGACTCTAGGTCCAACAAGGATTATGTCCATAGCAGAGATTAGCAAATTTGTAGAAAGTATACTTTGTACTCTATTGTTTTCTAGGATAATGACTTGTGAATTTTAATTTGGTGGTTTTGCTTTACTATAGCTATTAACCAACATTTGTACACAGCAACACCTTTTAATTGGACTAGGGTTTCTATTTCATTCTGGGATCTAGGTGCAGCCAAAGCTTAGTTATAATAAATAACATTGCTAATCAGTTCATGAGCTCTTACTTTAGTGAGTGATCATCTTCTGTCATGATAGACCTGAAAACAGTTTTGTGATGCATGAATTTATCAGTTGTCTTCAGCTAGCAAAGACATTTGGCTTTCACTGTGTCTGTAGATACAGTATTGAGATATTCACTGAGCCTATACTTAATTTGCTGTATTGTAATTTAAGGAAACTAACTTAACTATGTACAACTAAATTGTACATTTCATTAAAATTTGAAATTCATGGTAACAAGACAGGGACTTCTGAGTTATAATCAATAGGGCTAATTTAATTTAGGGGTAGCTGAGGAGAAAGACGAAAATCAAGTACTGTAGTTTGAATTATGGAAAGTGTCAGATTTAATTTCACAATTGGTTCTGGTGTGTTTGGGGATTTAGAATAATTTTATACCTTAACATTCAATCTTTATTTTACAGTGAATAAGCTAATTTTAGATGACTGCTCAACCTGTGTCTGCTTGCTATTATGGAATAATTAGCTTTGGAATAATCTGGTATAGCAATAATCTTAACAGCAATTAATAAGGAATTAGAATCATAATTTTAAATGTGAATAAATTGCCTCAAATTATAACATGTTATGTAGTTTATATAAATTGATATTAATGATGGGAAAAGAATCGAGCCACTCTGCTGTTGATTTCTTTCACTTGTCTTGGTTCTGCTTTGTGCATATATGTTGGAAGAAATGGGTTGCGAATTTAATAATCATGTGAACTTATTGGTGGTTGCTAAATACAGAAATGCATGTGAGACACTTTCAAAAACACCTCACCTGTCAAAGCAGACCGTATACCAGCAAGCCACTTAAAGGGAAAACAGCCAACTGGAATTTATTCAATTGAGTCAACCAATGGCTGTTCAGGAATAATAATAATAATAATAAAAAGCTTCCTTCTTTATTAGCTTTGAGTAGAATTTTAAAAATTAGTTGCTTCAGCAAAAGTTTTAGAAGTTATTTTTGTGAGCATTTTCTTTCTCTCAATTTGTAAATCTCTCAGTCATATTCAGATGTTCACATTTTTGAGTTGTGGGAGGGCCAGCATTGTGCCTGCTGTAGATAAAAGCATAGAAAGCTTATGGGAACATTAAAATTAACTCAATAAAAGTCACTGAAATTATTATTATTATTATTTATTTTGGCATATTATGGGGGTACAGATTTTAAAGTTTCAATAAATGCCCTTTCCCCCCCTCCTCCCTGAAATTATTTTTAAATAATTTTGGTTTGTTTGGTTGCAACTCTATTAAATAGTTGGCAAGTGAATGTTTATGTATAAAATATAGTCTTTGTGAAAACAGTATTTTTCCCCTTAAATAATGTTCAGAAAGGAAGTTTTTAAGGTAAACAACACCTCACATAGAGTAGATACTAATTTTGTTGGGACTATTATGTATGTAATAGTAACCTATGCATAAAACGCTCTGAAGTGAAGAATTTGCGGGGTTGTTTGTGACTTTGGTGGGTTCATTTTCAAAATGGCTGCTCTGGTGAGGTGGAGTTCATCCTGTCACTTTACTTTTATGGGGGAAAACCATTTCTGCTGCAGGTACTCACCACCAAACTGTTGAAGTTTATAGAGAGACTTTTTTTAGTAACAAAGCAATAAAAGTGATATGCGGAATTTGGCAAAGCAGTACAGACACCTCTGCTGGACCACATGTCCAGAAAGAGAGGAGAAAAAACAGTCTTTTAGGCTAAACCTGAACCAAACAAGTGATCTACTTTATAGTAAAACTTGTGCTATAAGCATAATTTTATTGTGTTATGCTTAATACGTTGGCAGTTCTTTTGAATTCCATTAAGTCCACAGTCATAGAGTGAAAATGAAAATGAAGAAAGTTGCATGATGTTCCTCAATGTCTGGTTGGATTGTTATAAAGAAAACATATGAAGGGTGGTTTTTATGCAGGTGGGAATGCTAAACTTTTGGCTGTTGACTTTTGTCATTATAACATAGTCTGTGGGTCCCTTTTGCCTTCACGTTAACATTCCCTGTTAATTACAGCATTGATTGGTGTTTTAATTTTACTTTTGAAGGTAGGACAAATGAATGCCTTGACAAAATTAGGGTGACTGTTAGTTAATGATATTGTAAAATCTATTTATATTTGATAAAGATCTGTTTCGGGCCTTAACTCTATATACTTCTGGAGCAAATGAAATTCCATTTTAAGAATGAAGTAGATGACTCTCCCACTTGTATATTGGGAAAAAAATTCTACATTTTTTTGGTTTCATTTTACTGATGACCTTTGGAATTTGGGGAGGATGTGAGTTAGAAACAATATAATCCTGTTCAAAGAAATGAATTTTTAAAATCCTCTAAGGCTTTGCCACCAGACTTCTTTCTTGTCATTTTTGGGTGACTAGAGAAAGAATTATAAAGGATCATAAAAGATTTTTCTGCCTTTGTGATTTATAGTATTGGCAAAGCAATGAAGTCGTTTTTTAATTTTTTCTTTTGTAACTCACTGTCTCCCTCCTGTTTTAAAAAATGTTTTTGGAAGTAATAAGGCAAAATTACAAACGATAAATTATCGTAGTGGTGGCTGTTCACCAACCTGCCCACCCATTCCTGCTGCACAGTCCTTCATGGAAAGTTATGTTTAATGTCACTTACTGAGTACTTAGCACTAGTGTGCTCTCAGACACTTTGATGGGCTGTTAAATTTACAAATGTTCTGGGGCTGTAAATTATCATTCAACATTAGGAAAGAAAGAGTTTTGCTATTGGATTTCACATGATTTAATTTAAACTTCTAAACCTAGAAGCTGAGAATAGGTGAGGATTTTGTGCTTCTGCCCACATTCTGGAATTTAATCTGACCGTGGTATGTTTCTGGATCTAGATCAGAGGAAAGCTTGCGTGAAAACAAATGTAACTCTTATTAAGTAGCTCTACATGATGGGCAATGAAAGTGACTTTCACTTAGTCCATCGTTGAATGAGCAAATCACAGGACCGATGAAGTAAGATGAACTACTAGTTATTCAGAAAGATTAATCATAAATTTTACCCGTATCCTCCTCCTCCTTCCTGCCCCACCCTCTCACTGCATGTTAGCATCTTCACTGGCACCTCTAGATGAAATAAAAGGAAGTAAACACCTCCGGAGAGGCAGTACTGTGTGGTGGTGGTTAGGAGAACTGCCTGGGATTTAGTTCTGGGCTTGAATACTAACTGGTGAGACTCCAAATCCTCTACTCAAACTCAGTGCACCTCCGTTTTCCAAGAAGTAAAAGGAAAATAATAGTATTGACATCGGGATGTTGTTATAAGGATTGACTTAGAGAATATAGGTAAAGTGACCTATAAGGAGGTTACCTAGCATAGCAGCATAATGGAGATATCAAATAAACGGTTGCTGTTATTATTTTTATATTAGTTATATTCTGTCAAGACTTCTGTTACTAAATAATATAACAGGATGATAATCGTGTGTTTAAATCAGTGATTTTGCAACCCTAGCTTCACATTTTTATTCACCCGGGGAGCTTTTAATACCCATGCTCAAATATCCATATATTGGCTTCAACTGAGCAATTGTCAGGATATTTGAGGATAAGGCACGGGCATTTTATTAAAAGCTTCCTAGGTGATTCTCTGCAGCCAAAGTAGCAAAGTAGTTGAGAATTCCCCTACTTTGCCATTCCTTAATATGTGAGTTTTGTCCTTAGGGCCCACGGTGGCTGCTAGGGCTCCAGTCATCACACTTACCCTCTAGGCAGCAAAATAGAAAAAAGAATCAAGAGGAGCATTATCCCCTCCCTCTAATAGGTCCCATATATAGACTTCTGCTTATTTCACATCAGTCAATGCTTAATGATCTAGCTGCCAGATGGAGAATAGGCTATAAAGTGAATTTTTTTTTTTTAAGGCAGCCAAGCATTCATGAAAAAATTGGGAGAATAATACAGGGATACATTAGTAGTTCTGAAAACTATCAAATCAAGGGAAAGTCAAGCGTAGGAGGATGATATTATCAACTATTTAAATGCCTACATCTCATTTCTGTTCACCTTTAAAAACAGCTCATGTAAAATCAAAATCACATCTTGTTTTTTCCTTCAATATTAATATCAACTGAGATCTACCAAAATAGTACCTGTGACATCGTCCTCTCCTTCCTTTCTTTTTTTATCCCTCATTATTTTATTCATCATTATTTAATAATGATGATGACAATTATATATTTTTTAGTTTAATGCTCATTGAATCCCCATAGTAAAACTATAAATTAAGTATTATTCCTATTTTACACATAAGAAAACATATCGGAAAGTAACTCCCTCCCGGTCAAGCGGCTCAGATGGGCAGAGCCAGGAGATGGATTCGGGTTTTGCCAATCCCAAAAAGCATTCTCTAAAGAGGCTTTTGTGTTCTGTGGCCTCTCATACATAATCAGTCATAAAATTTTGTTGGCTCAACTTTAAGTAGGCCACATTCTTTTGGTGGGATTCTTTTGGTTGCGAAGGCTAAAACAGGAGTCTCAGCACTTATTTTTCTTTTGCTCTTGAATCAGGCACCCTGCCCTCCCGTGCTGAATGGCTGCCACTGTGCAGACATGGCCCCACAGTCCTTCCTGGGGCAAGGACCCTTGTCAGTGCTGACGGCTGAAAGCAGAAGCTGGTGGCTCCCCCACCGTGGACCTTTCTGGTGGTGGCTTCTTCATGCCCCTTTGTCCTTCCTTGCTCTTTTCCCCCAAATCCATTTTCTCCTAGATGTTGCTGCTCAAGTTATCTTCTGCCAGGCCTCTCTGCCATAGGTACCTTGTAAAAATGTCAACCCAATCACATCTTTACAAAAATCCTTTGATTGCTCCACATTTCCTAAAGGATGATTCTTTACCTTCTAGCCCCACCTGTATCATATTGATGTTTACCACTGCCCTCCCACCCACTATTTTCTAGACGTAACAAATTACTTTCCCTTCCCTTAAAGTTCTGTGCTTTCTCACCCTCTTTCACACGTGGTGATCCAAGTATGGAACTTCTGTATCCCTCTGCTTCACCTTAGTGGTTCCTGTTCATTCTTCATTTCTCAGGCCACATTATCCTGCTTCCGTAGGCATGGAGTTTTGCACACAAAACTCTTGTCCTAATTATTTTATATTGTTAGTATTTGCTTTTCTCCTTCTCCTTTAGCCTTCAGTAAGTTAATAATAGGGGCTTTCCAAGTCTGTTTTCCCCCACTTTATTTTCTTACCCAAAGCATGGTAGAGGGCACATAGTTCATGCTCAATAAATATTCACTAAAGAATACATACCCTGAAATGATTAACTCTTAGAATATGGAGAATAAGGGTCCTTTGCAGGGCTGTCTTATACTACATTATGTTGCATTTGCCCAATATAGTGAAAAACAATTTGACTTTGCTCTTTTGAAAAGGAAAAAGATTGTGAAGCCATGCTGAAAGAACCCATATTAAGTCAGAAAAATATTTTTTTTTAAAACTATCTCTTTTTAATTGATTTGGCACTGCTCTCATTTGGGAGACTGTATGTATAGACTTAGGCAATAAGGAAATGATTTTTAACTTTTCTTTCAGTGCGTAACATTCATAAATATGTAAATGCACAGTTTGAAATAAGTAATTTAGAGTATTTGGTAATTTACGGTACAAATATTGACAGATTGCTGCTGAATTGGTGGTGAAAGTAAATGAAACGTGGCCAGCACAATTAGGAGGTTGCCCAAATGGAGATCTTGTTTTTGTCTTCTAGAAGATGAGAGGTGCCAAATGTTAACAAAGATTTTGTCAATATTCTTTATTGTTGCAGATTTGTGCAACTTCATTTATAAATGAGAATCAGATGAAGGTTGACAGCGCTGGAGTTGTCAGAGGACTTGAAGTGTGGGAAGGAGGCTCTCTGCATCTCCTTTCTGAGCCGCTCATTGGGGTTTGCTATTATTGTCAGCCCACAGTGCTCCTGCAGAGATCCACAGCCACTTGGTTCCCTCGGGCTGATTTCTTTTGGAGATCTGTTTACAAATGGGAAATTGGAGGAGTCTGAGTTTTGTAGCCCGAGGTAGAAACACGGGTCTTGGCTCTGTGTCGTGCCTCTTGGAGAAGAGATTAAGCTGTTTTTAATGTTATCCGCTATTAGTAGAATATGATTGTATGAGTCTGTGTGGGGGCGGAGGGGGAGGGTGACGGTGAAACATAGAGGAAAGTCTAGACTGTGTAGAAGTCAGAAAGGAGTATGATTTAGATTAGCATTTGCCTTCTTGTGTTTTAGGGTGCTGTGGATTTTTTTAAAACAAAATTTATTTACCAAAGCTAATGGATGACATGCAAGGTCAAGCAGAGGTGTATCATGTAATAAATTACGCTAAGTTTTAGTTTCTCAACAGTTTCCCTCTACACTGTTGGTTCATTCACTCATGGGACACACATTTGTAAAGGTACCCAATTGGCATAAGGCACATTGGGAATATGACGAGGAACAAGGCCTGAAAAGTGGGTAGGATGGTGTTCATAAGCAAAAATACTAAAAGAATACTTTAATCCTTTTCATCTTAATGGACATTTTCCGAGTTGTGCGTTTCATTAATTAGGCAGTCGGGTATTTTGTAACATCTTTGTCAGAGACTCAGGAGGCATGTCATATATTTCCTCCTGTTGTGTTGTAGTTTTCTCCAAAATAGCAGACAAAAGTGGGTATTTTCCTCCTCATTCTGACCGGGACTCGGAAACTTTGGTGTGCTAAAACTGTCAGGAAAACTGTGCCTATCCTGTCATCGCCAAACCTGACATTTCTGAAGATTATGCCAAATGTGTTTTCTGACACATTTCAGTTGATTCAAGCTGAGAGGTACTTCTTATCTTTTGATTTGTCAGTCTACTGGCCTGAGGAATATAGCTACAGTCCCTGGAATCATATGACACTCGGAAGCTGAATCACTGTTTTCAAGTGCTGTCAATTAGTATTTGGAAATGGAAGGAAAAAAAACCCAGTGCATGAGGATGTCACAAGTTCATATAATGAATTTTTGTTTAAAATGAATTTCATGCTCACACATTTTCTTACTAATATAAAGTAACTGAAATATATCAAGATTTTTATTACTGAATTAGCTCTGACAGCCTCAAATTTTTCTTCTCTGGCCTCACTTGCCTCAGAATAAACAGAGGAGAATTGCTGATCAGGCTGAAGATGAAATCTTTGGATTGCATATATATTATGCATGTAAGGATATTGTGCCTAGAATGGGCTTGGCACATAGAGCTCAGTAAATCTTTGTTTAATGAGTGAATGAAAGATTATAGATTGTGTGCTGTTTTTTTTTTTTGTTTTTTTGTTTTTGTTTTGGATCTTGAAATGCAGGAGTTTGAATCTAAGTATTTCATAGGTTCACTTACTTTAAGTGGATGCCTTTCTGTAAGGGAAAAAATTAAACTGTGTTTTGTTTTCACTTAAAATTCTATTTGAATTTTACCATGGCCCCAACAGAGCACTTCTGTCGACAGTCTGCATGCCTATCTCACAATTCTCCCAGTAGAAGGTAGGAAAGAAGAATGGTACTTATTTATTAGTAGAAGTTTTCAATTCTTCCTCTTTACTTTTGAACAAATGCGAACTCTTTGGGAAAAAGTTGCTTTTCAGTAGGTATTTTCTTTTCTTTCCATTTTGCTTTCTTTTGTTTTCTCTCTCGTCAGGTCTAAAGTCCTAGATAACAGTGAGCATTAGGTGTGGTGCTGGAGATGACTCTTTTACCTACTTCTCGGATTAGAAAGCCACTTTCCCCAGAGCAGGCAGAACCCTGTTCTGTCAATTTTGACATCTGGCTGAGTTTCTAGCACAGTGACCAGCATCTGGTTGGTACTGAATGAATGTTCTTAGAATTAGTGGTTGAGGGAGTGGGAATACTACTTCAGTTCCATTTTCTCCTATACTTGAAACTCTGTGGTTCTCTGTGAGTGTGTGTTTGTGTTTGTGTGTGTGTGTGTGTGTGTGTGTAGGTATAATGTTCACTTTTTTATGAATTGAGATTTAATGGTAAGGTAGGATAAGAATGGTGGTATTTGCTAAATCAGGGTTAATATTCTCTATGTTAAAGCTGAAGATCTGCAGTGTGCAAAAAGCCTTTGGATTTGGCTCTTGGCAATTCCTCTGTAAAAGTCCATTAGAGGTGGGTTGAAGTTTCCTTCACAGGACTTCTGATGTGCCTTCTGCCCCTCAGATGTTAAAATCAGGCAAATGAGTAGAAATTGATCCCCAAATTGGCCCCTGGAAGGAAATGAAAATGTTAGGTCTGGCTGTTCTTAGTTAGATGTAGTCAAAGTTAGATGTACCTGAACTCATTCAAATTAATATTTGAATTTTAAAAGATGGGATTTTTATTTCTTGAATACAAAGGATTGGCTCCTAAAAGTTTTCTCTGTGGCATTTTCTAAGACTTCAACTTGTAATGAATAGAGCTGATCTTTACACAAAGAAGCCTTTACTGGTGCAGCTAACTGCTCAACATGTAACTACCGTTCAGATACTTCTTAGTTGACAAGATACTTTCTAGTAGCAACTAAAACATGGCTCTTTTCTTGCTTGCTTTTAAAAAAATGTATAGTATAATCTCTGTAGCTTTTTTTGGTTTATTTTTTAAATTTTTTTTAAGAGAACATGTGTGGACTTTATCCATATATATCTCCTACACCGCATCAGCTCCCAGTTACCCACATGTGGTTTATGCAGCCTTGGGATTTATCTGCAGAAATTTTTCAAGTCCCAGGCTGCTCTCTGCTATCCTCATTTGTATGAATTATGTTAGTGTCATCAGTGTATGCTGCGGTTGTACAGCCTAAACCAAGCATAGCTGGGAAGGCAAATCAACCCATCCCCTCTATGTTATATTCTAAAGCAAAATATTTATCATTTTTGTCAATCTTTTTCCCTTTGGAATCATTCTACCCATTAACAGCACCGTTGACTGTGAATTATATGTGCTCTGATTAAAGGTAAAGTGCCATGTAAAATAAAATCTTATCATTTACTTGAATTCTCCATATTTTCTTAGTGAAATTTAAATCCTTTTGACTTGATCAAAGGTGCTACATGGAAAGGTTTGATTGAACTTGGGTTACTGGTTTCGATATAATACATATTAAATCCAAACATAGTTTTTCTACCTCTCTAACCTCTTACTTAAATAAAAGACTAGATCTTGAAATATAATTTGAGGAATAATTTATAAATGGAAAGTTATTCTTTGTTTTAGATGTTAAGCCTTTTTGGGTTTTAACAATGCTCTTTCTTACTCTGTGTAAATACTATAAGGTATGTCTAGCTTCTGACCCATTCACTCAGTGTAAAACGTAGCTTTTGCCTTACTGGAGGGAAGAAAAGATGGAAACGGACCCCCCCACACACACCCCATTCCCACTGTGCTGATTATATCTCCAAGTGACGGAGGTTTCTGATCATGGGATGAAACAGTGATTAGTCAGATTTTAAGTGAAGCAAGCTTTTCAGAGTGCAAGGGCAATTTTTTGTTTGTTTATTTTTTGGTCTGCTCTCTAGAAACCCGAGAGGAAAGGATGCATAATGGTATGCTGTACTTGTGCATTTCGGCAAAGATCTAATCTTTTTGAATTCATTGCTTGTGAGTTATTATTTCTAATCATACGCTTGATTGACTCCAGCTAAATGACTGTCTGACTGCAAAGGCAGGGGTGTTAAATCCAAAACTGTAAGTGCGCATTTTAACTGAAAATAGGGATCATCACGGAATGCCTTCTCAATCAGTAGTGCCTGATACCACCCCCCCCCCCAGCCCGAAAGTATTTTTAAATAGAAATCCTGTCGCATCCTGATGTAGGAGCAGAGCATCACAGAGCATGATTGAGCTCCAAGAGAGAAGATTGAAACCCTGGAGGGGATATCAAAATGATAAAAAACTGGGGCTCCCACAGTGCCACAATGAGTGTAGTTAATATGCTACTTTAGTCTGACAAGCCAGTCAGGTGCCCCTTAAAACTCCAATTTGAGATTACTTTGTCATTTTAAATATTAAAAAAATAAAAAAGGATGGAAGAAAAAAAAGAGGTTAATGGTAATATTTCTTAGAAGCAGGACTTGGCCATTTCTTTCCATGCTTTTTTGCATGAAAATCTAGTAGACACCTGATTTTCTTTTGGCAGTTCACATAGGTATTTTTCAATGTCAAAACATTGTGGCTCCTAAATAATTTGTTTTCATATAAAATAGAACAAGATAAAGTAAAATCCCATGTGTAGGAAGGAAACTGCAATGAAGGCTGAGCGCTCTTCACATTTGTGATAATTTTTTGGTATTACTTTTCAAAAATACATGTTAAGGAGCTGTTTGAACATTTAAATATGTTGCTCATGATATTATCATAACTTCTTAATAAGATCTGTTTATTATATTCCTTGGATCTTTCCCTTTCTTGCTTTAATAGTATACAAATATTCAAAAGTTCCTTCTGGATATTTGTGATAGAAACATTTACACAACTAGGAGTCTTAGAGGGAATTCATGTGAATGTATCGGTATGGCTATCCTGAAAGCTAAGATAACCATTGGTCTTGGAGAAAAGAGCCTTATCAGCCGGGCGTGGTGGCTCACGCCTGTAATCCTAGCACTCTGGGAGGCTGAGGCGGGTGGATTGCTCGAGGTCAGGAGTTCGAAACCAGCCTGAGCAAGAGTGAGACCCCCGTCTCTACTATAAATAGAAAGACATTAATTGGCCAACTGATATATATATAAAATTAGCCGGGCATGGTGGCGCATGCCTGTAGTCCCAGCTATTCGGGAGGCTGAGGCAGCAGGATTGCTTGAGCCCAGGAGTTTGAGGTTGCTGTGAGCTAGGCTGACGCCACGGCACTCACTCTAGCCTGGGCAACAAGCGAGACTCTGTCTCAAAAAAAAAAAAAAAAAAGAAAAAGAAAAGAGCCTTATCTAGAGGCAGCTGCAGGTACTCAAAGATTGTGTGTGTGTGTTGCCTTCAAAACAGGCAGAATGATAAATGGACACATGATAAATAGTTTGAACACACCTCCACCTAGGAGAAAGCCATTTAAAGCTAAGTGTTTCCTCATAGGACTAGCTTATTTTTTATCAATACATTCCAATGGTAATTTAAAATAATTGCATATTTTACATTAGACAATACTTTGAATATGATTTGAGATTTCTTTAAAACACTACCTGATTTTATGAAACCATTTGAAATTTAAACACTATCAACATTAATATGTTCAATATTCAGTTGCTCAGTGGTTTAAAAGTAAATTTTTAATTTAATCTCAGTATCACAAAGCTTCCTTCTGAAAGACCCAGCTAGTTCTGTCTCATACCCAGGGAAGAGATTGAAGTTGCTGTCAACCAGTTACAACAAGAAGCGTTATCTGCATAATTAGCACAGGGACAATATTGTGGGGAATATGGATTATGTGTGTAAACTCTACAGGGTGTGATAGTTGGGTGTTAATCTTTTTATGAAAGTTCATTGGATGGTGAGTAGGAACAGGTGCTAGGACGACTATGAGTTCTCTGAGGATCAAAAGGTTAGATAAACTGCTTTTAGGATTTATGCAGGGTAGTGATTTTCATGTCAGTTTAATTATCCTTATGTTTTACACGACTGTCAATCAGGACGCCTAGAGATCGTATGGTATTGGAGGCTCCGAAAACTTTTGAGTCTTTTCTGATTGGGTTTATCTGATAATCATTCTTTTCATGATGACCTTAGTTGAAATGAAGAGCTGTTAGAACTACAAGGCCTGCTTTAGTGTCAGAAGAAGATTTAATCAGGAGTCTATCATCCAGTGAGAAAAATGCCTTTCATTCTCTTTTCATTTATTTGAAATTACTTAGTGATTCAGAAATCTCTTATTGGGGTCATTACTTTGATTTTTAACTTAGCAATGTAACTCTTGAAATACTTTATGTAAATGATTTTCTTCAAGGTGCACTGTGTTTAAAAAGCTATCAATCAGTTGAAAATTGTTTTTAATTTATTTCACTCTAGAAGCATAATCTGTCAGGAAGAAACGGAGAGAGAACAGAAGTTCATACAGCAAGGGTCATGCTGTGCCACCCAAGCACCAGTTTTTAAATGGGTTTTTAGTGTTTTCATCTCTTTTTTAGGATACTTAAAACATCTTGAATATTATTTTAATTTGGTGGTAATAATTGTACTGGCCGCATTACAGTTAATAACTTGGATATCATTTCTTTAATCCCAAAGGCATGAAAATAAAAAGAAACTTATATTAAAAAATACCCTCAGCAATTTTTCTAGGCCCCTTACTTTTATAAAACACTTGAGATTTTATTTTTTATTAGTGTAAGACATTTAGAAATGAGTAACTAGCAAATAAACTTAGTGATATAATTCAAGGTTATATTGCTTATTTAATAAAATGTACAAAATCACAGCCTTTCCCAAGGTTTTCCTTCATCACTCTTATTTTTTTTTATTGCAAAAGAAGATTGTTAAAGTTATAGAGTTTCAAGTCTTTTAGGAAATTATCTTTAGTTGTTTGTGTTACTTTATCACTGTTTGTAGATGAAAAAGCAAATTTTGTGGCTTTTGCCAAAGCAATGAGTCTTTTAGAAATTTTATTTGGAAACTATTTGTTTTATTCCCTCTTTTGCTACTGAGTTTGTACATCTAGAAGGTTATTTCCTTTAACTTTTATTCATGTAAGAGGATCCTGGGATCTTATTGCAGATTTTACAGTCTGGTAAACACAAAATGTATTCTCATAGCGGCACCGTTCCGTTCTCAGCAGTTCATTAAGTAGGCTTCCCCTGTATTAATACAGTGACTGACGGGAATATCACAACCTGGGCCTTTATGTTGGAGAGCTGCTACAGCTTTGTTCCAGTTCTTCACTGTGCGTTGCAGTGATATGCTTCTCTTTGCATTTATAGCCTGATTAAACAAAGAGCAGGCTCTCCTTGATAACTTTTTAGTACTAATTCTGTAAGGGCCTCGACAGTGACCAGTTAGGCTTAGTGTCTCATCTAGGTAAATATTTTGCATGAGCTTTTATTTTTTCAATTGTATTTCAAATTGTATTTTAAAAAGAAAATTTTCACTCAGCCAGATTTTTGCTTGCTTGGGCTATTGATGATTGCATTTTCTAATAACAAATATAGGCTTTTCTGGTTGTAACCTGCCTGGTCTTAAGAGTTCAGAGGCCATGGTAAGATGGCCTTACCTGACAGTTCCTCAGTAATTCATGTATTTTCCTGATTGTGTATGATTTCATTATGTTGTTATAATAAGGCTCATTATAAATGAAATGGAAGGTATAATTAATCAAGATTACATATATATATTTATCAGTAAAACTTACTTCCTAAGAAACATCAGAAATGAATAAAAGAAATAAATACAGTACTGGGATAATAACCTGAAATAATTTTTGTGCAGGCACTTTATATAACATATACCACAGCAAAAAAAAAATAGCTAGAAGTTTCCTCCTGAATGAGGATATTTGAGAAATGTAGAATTTATGTTAACATCCTTTGTTAACTTCTGAAGAAAGTAGATACATTTGAAGGATATCAGTTAATTATGATGAACTCCCACTTTCTATCCTATGTTAATATGTTGTCAAAGTTGTTGCATAGCTGGGAACAGAAGCAGTTACCCATTCAGTTTCCTTACATGAAACCCAGTGGAGAAAATGATTTGAAATAACTACTCCTTGTACATCCATTCATTCCTTCATTGCCACTAATGTGCTTTTTGATACTAATCAAGTCAAGGACTCAGGTTCAGGCCATGTTAGACTAGCTAACTTAATTCCTTACCGAGGCCAAAAATGCGTGTCCCAGCCCTGGCCTGCTCCCTCACCAATAATTTATTTTTAGAACCAATGGAAAGATCGGTATGAATACAGTAAGCACAAACCTGTATCCTCTATGAAAAAAAATATATAGGTTCATGCTCTGTGTCCTATCATATTCATATATCTGCAGTTAGAACCTAGAATCAGTCCTTCAAGGAAAAAAAAACAAAAACTAAAGGAAATAACCTTCTGGGCATATGTGTGTCTCAGTGAAATAGAATAAAGAAAACCTAATATATTTACATACAAAATTTGAAGGATCATCAAAGTCATCTAGACTTCCTTTTACTGTATTGAGCACCAAGCTAAGCCAAAAATTGAGCCAATTGTTTTGTCTTGTTTTCTGTGGAATTTTTACAGTCATAGGCTTTCGTAGGCAATGAGTGATTTTACATAGCAAAACTGTGTACACTGACACAGCATTTGGTTCATCGAGAATGAAAATATCTACTAATGCTTCGTTGTACTTACCGATTGATTATAAAACTATTTTAAACGTTCCTTTCTGTGATATGATTTTTGTAGCTTTTCTTAAACTATGGCATTTCCAGCTTGGTTTTGATGTCATTATTTTTTTGTCGGTGGGCTCTGGCTTCCTCCGCGTGGTGGAGTGATAAAGCTGTGTTGCCAGGCAGAGTTCTTCCAGGCAGTTCACGCTGGGCTTCATATCTGTCATTGCCCCACTTTCATGTTTCTATGAGGATGGAAATGATTTGAGACAGAATATCATTGGGAATAGGCGCATAGTTAAATGCCCAGGTCGCCTGATTCTCCATTGAGTCATCATGAGTGTCTCTGAACTGCGCCAGTGGTATTCTTGGCACGCGAGGCTCAGCGGGAATAACACTGAAATAGCAAAGATCGAAACCTGCTTTGCTGGAAAATTCTCTGCTTGCTATATGACCTTTTCGGTCATACACCTTTGAATGTGTGCCTATGGCTTGGTGCCGCTGTGGAAGGCTCAGGGCTGCCGCAAAATGTGCCAGGGAGAAGACAGGAAGAGATGTGAATCAAATGAACAGTTGGTGACAAGATAGGATTAATTTTCCTTTTTTTTTTTTTTTTTTTTCATTGCTCGTGGAATCTATATCCCAAACTGGGGACTTTGACACCCTGTGCATTTGGTAAAGACTCAAAAGGTAATTCTGGTTTTTCAAGAGCAAAATTTAAGAACGTGTTAAGTAAACAAGATGCTGTTTGTGACGATTCAATGATGGCATGACAATTGCATAAAAGAAATAGAGTGGCCCCCAGTCATCTGCCTACGTAAAGACAAGGTATCAGGTTGTCTTAATAGGTGACAAAAATAACAGAGTCGTCGCTTTTTTCCGCACAAAGCGTGTGGCTGTGTCTAGGTATAAATGAACAAGACCTTGCACTTGAAGAACTATGTGTTTATTAGGCTTTTCAAAATGTCTGCCAGGCTGAGGATCCTCATAAAGAAAGGTGGGTGCTCCGGGAGGCCAGTCTGCTCAGCATTCCCCTGTAAATGCTCCCCTCATGATATGCCTGGGAACCCTCCATATTATAATAATGCTAATAAAAATGGAAAACTCTGAATTCTTTATAGATGCATAAAAGAAGGGTAATTTCTCTGTGACCTGAATAACTCTTCGAATTGCTGCCCTGGCCCCTTTGAAAGAAGGCAGCTCTACCGTACTGCTTTGTGTTCTTTTGAACGTCTCGCTATCTGACTATTTTAAGGATGGCAATAATAGGGGAGAATTTAACTCTGAGTTATGCTTTGAAGGACAGGTGGGATCCCCCCACCCCCCACCTCCGCCCTGCAATCTTCCCCCTTCCCTTTCTATTGCACGTGGCTATCCCAGCCCAGCTTCTTAAAGGAGAGGTGATCTTGTTGAGGAATGAAATTAAATGATAATACAGTCTTTCACTTATTCAGACTCTTCCACCTTTTGGTTTTTGTCCCTTTGAGAGTCGTAAATTGGATTTGTTATCGCGACCTTTCAAGAGGCCTCGTTCAGTCATCTCACGTTAGCCGGTGGCGGTGGCGGGCAGGGGCACGGTGGCAGGATCAGCGCTGGGGTGCAAGGCGGAAGGACGGCTTTTGTGGAGGCCTGTGGCCTTGGGAAGCAGGGCGAGTGCGGTGCAGGTAAATCTGGGGAGAAACGATGTTCACAGTGACCCGTTCTCCCTGCCTGACACTGCTGATGGGGTGGGGGTCCCAGGGCAAGGCCCCCAGATGGGTTCTGGGGTGAAGTTGCATCTCCCTCTTTGCGTGGATCTGCACTGGGGGCGCTTGCTGTGTTTTAAACCCTCTTCTGCTCAGGAATTATTATTTTTCTCATGTTGACGTGGATCTACTACTCCTGCCACTAATGTTAATAACCAGAGGAGAAAGATCAAAGCAGGCCGAGTCACGGGAAGACAGGAGGAGGCCAGCTGGGGCTGGCATGGCAGACAGTTAGTCTTAATTACCAGCTTTATAGGTAATTTTAGTAATGACAGATTTCAGTTGTTGCTTAAATGAATGGAAATTATTGATAGTAAATTTTCATTGTTTTGGTTTCTTTGTGTGATATTGGGTGCTGGGGTAGAAACTGTACCCAGTCATACATGGTAACAATCAAGTGCATTTTATTAGAAAGTTAGAGAGGACAACCCTTTTAATTACCCTGTGTAATTTTAGTTGGTGTTCTTCCAGTTTCCTTCTTATTTAATTTAACAGCCACTTGATTATTTGAGATTTTTTTTCTTTTATAAATTATTGTAGCTGCCTATAGGATGTGTATGGAATATATAAAATCCGTGTTTCGCTGGAAGAAACATTACACTCAGAATTCAGTGTGTGAAAGAAAGAGACCGGGAAGGAAGATTTGCAGTGTCCCATTTGGTGACTATAGCACAATTGGAAAGCACTATTTAGAGTTAAATGAAAAAGGCTAGAGCCCTCCCAATTCTAGGACAGTGTTCTGTTGGCTGGGTGTTTGGACAGTCACAAAAACTGATCTCTTCGTTCAGCTTCTGGAGTAAGCTGAGTCTCGGACCAGCCTGCTGAGGCCGTGGGTAGCGCCATCGTGGGTAGAGAGCGAGGGCTGTGGCCATGTGGGGCTCTGCTGCCGCGTGGTGGAAGGTGAGCCCAGCCGTGAAGTCGGGGATGTTGTCTTGCCCAGCAGGGAGGAGAAGCACAGCCATGAGGTGCTTCCATCTCCTGTTTTAAGAAGCCCCTTTCTTGGGAACTTAGGACCCTGCTGCTCGTGGTCCCCAGGCATCATGACACGCAGGGGACAAAGAGAATATTTTGCAAAGAGCATATTCAGCGGAGACACTCAGGCAGCAAGATCTGTCTGCATGGGACATATGACGTTTGAGAGTACGTCTGCGTGAACAAGAGGGAAGCCTAGGGTTCAAGCGATGAATTTTGTGCAATGAATGAGGCTTAACATTTTAAGTTGTGAGTCTGAGGCTGTGGGCCACGGCATGGGAATCTGCCTTCGTTTTGTTGCACCCATGGCTAGATCAAGTCTCCTAATACAGTCGCGCCGGAGGAGGTACGATGTGAATCGTAGAATGGCGGAGCCGCTTGGGGACTGAACCGAGAGGCAGGCATTCTGAGTAGCAAACAAGGCACCTAGAGGCCAGCATCTGTCATTTAGTTTGTGAAGTCCTTGCTTCAGGGCCAGCTAGCTATACGTTTCTGCAGTATAAGTGCAACTGATGCTTCAGAATTAATTGCAGCAGCAGTGAGGTAGCGTTGCCAGCCCGCTTCGGAGAAGAAATGGGTCTGCGATCGCTTTGACGTTGTTTTCCTCATATGGTGCTGAATTTTAAAGACTCCGTGAAATCTGTGAGCAGATGGAGAGAGTAGATCGCTTGGACTACCAGGCTCTGACAGCTTATCTGCATTTTACTGTGAAGGTGGTGGCTTTAGGAGTATGAGGGAAGAGTGTTAGGGAAAGGAGGAAATGTTGAGGGGTGTGATAGGTTTGTCTGGTCCAGGACTTTTTATAGACGTGGGCCATGCCCGGTAAGCAAAATGAGATCCTTTGTGACACTGAAGATTTATTCCTTCTTTACTTTCCTCTCTCCTGTGGTCAGACACTCCCTCCGTCCCCTTCCCCTCCACTCTCTACGTCAAGTTTGGGATGACCTCTTGTTGAGAAGTGAAAAGAAGAAAAAGAAGACAAACTTTGAATTTTTAGCTGAAAAGATGCAAGTTCAGTTACCAGATGTCCTGGTCCCTCTCATGACGAGTATTGATTTAAAATGTAGCAACAGATTATTTTTTTATTTTTTGTAATATAGGTTAGTAAAACCTGAAATCTTTGGGAAAAAAATCATTAGTTTTAAAGGTTTGTCCATGAAATGGCAAGAAAGTAAAATAGATAGTGTTGTCTTAAAACAGTTTTTTTAAGGTATTGATTAACTAGGCTCAAACTCTACTGCAAATGTTTGGAGAAGAAGAAATGAGGGCAGTGGCCGCTCCAGAAGGCAGCTCGAGCTAGCCCCTCACTGTTTCATTTCCGTGTGTGTGTAATTCTTCCCACCGAGCATGGAAGGATCACAAACCGCTACCCTTTCCTATCCCGATGTATCCAGTTATGCTATTAATCTGTTTCAGGAATGTTTTCATTTGTATTTGCAGAGACAATCACTTTTAGGACATAAAACTTTATATTGGCTTTCACTGCAGTGGGAAATGATTAGCATTTTAAACACAACTTAAAAAGTCAAAGCTAATGGCTACATGTATGGTCTTGTTTCAGTTGAGTATCTAATACAGTTATATTAGATCCCTGTACCTTTGAGATGGGTTGGATAGAGAAACAGAAAATATCAGTCCTTTTAAGGTAGGAGAACACACATTTGTGAAAGAAGGGGAAAGAAGTATTTAAATAAGAAATTGACAATGGAAAGAAAAAATTTAGGGCCGTTCCCAGCATCAGCAAACTTCCCGAAGAAACCCTTTCCTATTCATTGAGCTGTGAAGCCTATATTCAAATGATATCAGAGTGTCTTGTACATGAGAGGGGAAAAGATGGGGACTGATATTTATAGAGGGCTTACTACTGCTGTGCTAATATTTTGTAGCCTTATGAGGCAGGGATCATCATCTGGATTTTATGGAAGAGGAAGTTGAAGTTTTGGAAATGATGTAAGTTGCCAAGGTCAAACAGCTGATATGTGGTTCAGGTAAAAATCCTCCTGCCCACAATACTGGCAGTGGCGGGGTGGGGAGTTGTACCTGCATATGTTGTGTCTGTGATTGACACATACATGGAGCTCTAGCATCAAAGCAATTAAAAACAAAACAGGGACCAAGTGCGATGTCTCATGCCTGTAATCCTAGCACTCTGGGTGGCCGAAGCGGGAGGATCCCTCGAGCCTAGGAGTTTGAGACCAGCCTGAGCAAGAGCGTAACTCCATCTCTACTAAAAAATAGAAAAATTACCTGGCATCGTGGCATGCGCCTGTGGTCCCAGCTGCTCAGGAGGCTGAGGCAAGAGGATTGCTGGATCCTGGAGTTTGAGGTTGCTGTGAGCTACAATGATGCCACTGAACTCTACCCAGGGCAACAGAGTGAGACTCTGTCTCAAAAAAACAAAACAAAACTGGCAGATGGATAGATGGATGGAGAGGGAGGGAGGAAGGAATTAAATTTCCCTACGTAAATCAAGTGGATTCCTTTACTCATTTATCCAGTAGGAAGAGAAAAGCTGTTTTAAGAGTTAAGGCCAACACTATTCTAGTCTGTTCTTTCCTCTTCGTCAAATCTTTATGTGTAAGCAAATCATATGAGCTGGAGAAAAAAATTTTTGATATTTGTTATGTTACAGGTGATAATACCGGAGTTTGGGAAAGGACTTTTTAAAAAAAGTTAAGTAAAAAAAAAAGTGGCTTCATTGTATTAGGTACTTGCAACAGGTATTCATCTGGGCGCATAGAATTGTTAGATTTGCTTGTCTTTGAGTAGCTGGAGGATTGGGCAGAGGGCTTGGTTGTCGTGCTGCCTTGATTGGGAGCATATGGGGCCTGTTGAGTACTATTCACAAGTGTAGTCTCCTGCTCTTGTCTCTGTTTTTGATCACCTTCTCACCGTGAAGTGACCTGAGTAATATTATATAGGAAACAGGAGTTTTATTAAAATAGGAGTGATACTCCATCCCCTAGAAAACCATTTTATGCAGTGCCAAGAGAAATAGAAATACTTTCCTTCCCCCTGCTTCCTCTCAGTGCCTGGTATGGGCTTTACAAGGAGGGAAGAAAGCCCGTTATTGAGGACAATATTGAAGGGAAGAGAGGTCAGAGCAGGCAGGGGAAAGGGAGGTTCTTGTAAGAACAATACATTCTCTGTGTTATTTAAAATAGTATGTGATTTTCATTCTCAGTTAAAGCTGAAAGTCAAAGCCTCTTGAAATATGTATGGATCAACAGGACCACTTTTGCACCCAAGAAAGGAGAACGTTTCTGGCACTGAGCCAGAAATTGAAATCTTTGGCCGAGAGTTTGAAGGTGGAATTGAGGAGGGGGGCAGGAGGGGAGGGCAAAGGTCACCACGGCAACAGGATGTACCATTTGCAGACTAGTAGGTCGGCCCTAAATCTCCAGTTGGCCCAGGTTTATTGCTCCTTTAGGGTTTCTCTCAGCTATCAGGACTGGTATCTGCTAACAGTGCAATTTTCTGCTGTATTAGTGTATTTAGATAAAAGAGGATTTCAGAAAAATGATCAAATAAAGGTTTACCTCATTCTCCTGGCAGGTAACTTTTGTCTCTAATGTGCTGAGTTATGGTCTCCAGCCTCATGTACAGTCAAGAGAGCTATCCTCTGCGCTGGGTCATACATATGCTTTCCTTCCTAATACCCATAAGAGGCTTTAGGGGGAAGGAGAAGAATATAAACACAGAAACCACATCCTAACAGCTGCCTTTAGTTAGCTCTGTTTTTCCCCCTAGCTTTTAAATCTTACAGCGGCACCTAATTTGTCCCACATGGCTTTCCTCCCAGTAGAGTTGCTGTCCCTTTCTTTGCTGCCCTATTTGATCAACAGCAAACAGTTATGAAGAATCGACTAGTTTAGCCGGTGTAGGTCACTGTCATCAGGCTGCTGGTCTGCAGGTGCCTGTGAATAGGAAGGTAATAACCTTTTATAGACTTGAAAGAGACTGGAACGACGTATGAATGGCTTTAGGTATCAGTAGGCCTATCAAAATATCCCACAATTAAGCACACTATGAAATGATTAATAGTCCATCATGTAAGTGAGATGATGAACCACTGGAGTGGGCTGCTGTGATTTGAACAGGTGAGTGGTTTTGACCAAGTGGGGTGTATGAGAATCACGGAAGGTGCTTAAGCATTTCATACACATGCCCAACTCCTTGCACTTACGTTCTGCCTCTATTTTAATAAGCCCGGCAGTGATGAATATAGACAGTGCAGATCTGTGTTCCAGCACGTTTCCACGGGAAGTGGGTTGCAACTTGCATTATTATATTCACTTTTTAAAAAAAAAGTTATAATTATTTTTTTTCTTATATGTGTTACTCATGTCTCTATTCCATCTTCCATGCTATTTTTTAATACAGTGAGTCCAAAGACAGATGTTTATAGGGTAGATGGTACTGAATTAAGTTATTTCCTTCACTGAGAGTAGTGTTCTGTTTCTCCCTTCCAGCTCCTGTTTCTTATTGCTATGAGAAGACAGACACGAAATCCCCACAGCCAATGTTCTCCTCTTGTGACTTTTAAAAAATGAAATTGGTCCGGTTTTTTAAAAAAACAAAAACACCAAGATTAATACTAGTGACAAGGAACAGCCATTCTCTTGCAGATTTTTAGCTCTCAAATAATTTGTCATTCAAGATTTATCGATTATCTGAGTTTTATTGCATCTATGTGGAATAATATTGGATCATGCCCCCTAAGATTTGAGAAATGTGTATACTTCACCTTGCAAAAGAAGTACCTGAATGAATCCTTACAAAATTACCTTGACCTGATGATTCTGCTAAAGAACTGATAATCTTTTTGTAAAGTAAGGAATAAACCTATCACAAGCTCGCTTTGAAAGGTCATTGTCTCTTGCAAAGCAGATTAACTCAGTTTGTTCTATGAGCAGGAACCGTGTTGCCGCGGTGTAAAATTATACAAATAAAGTAAATTTTTTGCTATCTTTCTGGCTTGCTTGTGTAAAAGAAATTTCATGCCTACCAGTTTTCATTTGCTAACATAAGTCACAACTCCTCACGGTTAGAGTGTCAGGACAGACAAGAGCGGTGTCTGTAGTGTGCTTCTACTTCTAACGTTCTCTGCTTTCAATAAATGTAGTTTACCAAGCAGGGGAAACGTTTATAAAAACACTGACGACAAATTTGGTGATTTAATGTTTTTGATGATATTAGGGCCGGTAGTTAGTAGGCGAGCCACAGTAGTAATTGAAACGAACTTGCATTTTATGGGAGTGAATGACTAAAATGGAACCTTCCTTTTGGTTCATGTGTACCGTTCAGAATGAGAGCGCTGTTCTCCTGAGGTATGGCCTATTAATCTCTGTTAAGTATAAATCCTCATGTATCAGAGACAGCGATTCATCCTGTCGCTTAGAAAAGCCTCTAAATTTTATATGAAAGCAAGGGATAAAAATTGCTATGATATTTTTTTCGAAAAACTATAGTTAATTCTGTGTATTCTTTTCTTTCTAAACTAAGAATGGAATGGGGGATGGGGAATTCCATTAAAAGTAATAGTGACTCTTGGAAACACCTTAAACTACAACCTTCCCTGCAGTAGCTAATGCATCTGGAGTGTCCAGAAAGGAGTTCTGCTTAAATCTGCTTAATCCTTTAAACAATGAAACGGTTATAGTTGCTCTCGTTGCAAATGTTCTAAAATGTCACAGTCATTACAAGACATGGTCTGACAAAGTATGGTGAGTTTTCTCAATGAACCAGGACCCTCATTAAGAACCCCAGTTATTGAACTTGTTGGTAATACTGGAATGCACTCGGGAGCCTTGGGGGTCTATAGGTTTAGCCTGCCTTTTTTATGATTTTTCCCAGATGGCTGCTTCTCCTACCTTTTGCCAATATTGAGGGCTTTTTATCCCAAAACCCATGGCATCTTAGTCACTGGTCCTCTTCTAACTAGTTTTTTTTTTTTTTTTTTTCGTTCTTTTTGCTCCTTTTGTGATCATTTCTAGTCTCCTCTGCCACTTTTAAACCACTGAGAGCCTGTTTCGGCTTCCAGAATCCCAAATCGGCTTTTCTTTCCTTTTTCCGTTTATAGACTAGGACCGGTTTGAGCATTTCTACTTGAAACCAGATAAGTATCACCTTGTAATTAAGTGACATTATTAGTCCTGTCCCCAACCTGTGAGGTGTTTGGTGGAGAGGAGGGCACAGCTGTCCTGTTGTGTCCGCTGCTGTCCTGCAAAACAACGTGCATGGGCTTTTTAACTGCTGTTTTCATTTAGCTTGAATGTTCCTTTGTTTCGTTCCTGTTGTTCTTGGGTTTCCTGACTAAGTGTTGACCAAAAAATTAGAAGCAATTTCACTTTCCCTTCTAAAGGCAGTTTATAGCCTCTGATTTCTGTCTTTGCCCCACAGTCTCTGTGACTGTTTTCTTTCATGGAAGGGTTATTTGTTGGGACTATACAATACATCCACATATATTAACAGGCTTCTTTAGGGGTAATGAAGTCCCACACCCTGCCTACTACCACCCCTCATCAGTATTCAGCATTACAAATATTTGGTAAAAAGCTGGGTTTTGGATAGTTAAATCTAACTATCTAACTGGATGAGGTGTCTATCCATTTTCCAAATTTAACTCTTATATTAAACAGAGACTGTGAAAAGAGCTTCTCATTTGGAACATGTTTTTGCTTTGAATCCCATTAATAATGTGCACGATTTCCTGTGATCATAAATTCCCATTTCTTCTTTGCCTCCTCTGCAAACTAACATCTCTTTCCCAAGATCAACCAGAGTGTTAAATTCAGGATAATGCTCATTGTTAGTATTCAGTAAATTAAGGAAAGTTTAAATATATGCGGTAAGGCTAGAAAGGGAAAATATAATTGGTTCTTGGAAAGCTGTGAATCACTGTATCCAAAAACATAGGTGTTTGAGAAAACATCTCCTGTGTTTAATGAATATTCTGGCATGCATAGTTTATTGTCTCAATGAATTATCATCATGCAATCAATCAAATTCATAGGACTCCAGGTTACCTCCACAAAATATCTAGGTTTTTTTCTTTGTTTCTGTAGAGATAGTAACCAAAAGCAAAAGGAGAAACCATGAATTAAAGGTATTAGAGCACAATATCTAGCAACTAGTAAGTGCTCAGTTAATGCTCTTACCCTTACAAAGTATTTTAAATGTCAGTTGCAAGCAATTCTATTTTTAAAAGTCTTATGGACTCCTATTTTTTTTTCCAAAGGTGGTCATTACCCTATTTGCCCAATCAGCTGAGAAGTTTTGAATGTTATTTTGCCATCTTCTTGAGATTAAATTATATGTATTTTCTAACCTTGTTTGATTTTTGCATACTTGATTCATTTGGGTTGTTTTTTCAGAGTGGCACTTCTGCAATCCTGACAAGATGGTGCAGCCCAAAACAATAGTGAGCAGAAACTGGTAGTGAATTACTGTGTGCCTCCCTAATGCTATGTTTTGTGGTTTCTGTTATCTTCCTTTGAGAGTTCCCCACTTTTAGTCCTGCCAACAGACATAAGAGCTGAGATAGAGGTGGGACTGCATCATGAGTTCTTTGCTTGTCAGTGGGGCCAAAACATTGTGGATAGTCAAGGATTCTCTTTCTTGGAATATACTACAAAGGGTCCTTGTTTCTAGTGATAATATATTATGAATATATTTCCTATGATGTATACCTTTTAGAAGTGACTTTTAAATTCAGCCCTTATCTTCTCTAGGAGTAATGAGTTCTCTAAGATTGCCACATACTTTATAAGGACTTCTAGCTTTAGTTTCTCATATTCACAAGGTTCGATGGTAATAAGAACTTGATCATTGCTCTTCTCAGCTTTCATTTTTCTAGATAAAGGGAGTCTAATCTTTATAGGTCTCCTGGGCTTCTTCTTATCTTAATCAATGTAGTTTCTCTCCTCTGTCTTCAGTTTTTCAGGGCGTGGAGTCTAGATTCAAGATGGAATACCAAGTGTAAACATATTTTAGATTTATATATCAAAAGGGAAACATATTTAGTAATTTAGCTGATTGCCTTCAGATTACTGTTGGCCTTTGGACAACTTCAGTGTTTTAGGTTGTGATCTTCAGTGAATAGTCATGAATGGCCAGCAGTTCCTTTTCTTGGGTTGTGACTAACACCTTGTAGTCCATTGATCATCCTTCAAGCGTAATTTATATTCATTTCCCTTAAATGCATGCCATTTACAGTTGCCCGCATTTCAGCTTCTGTGCCACTTTTCTGTCTATTCATATAGCCCTGTGAAATCTTACTGCAATTCATCTCTTGTCAGCTTGGCATTCATTTCCCTTTTGTCACCTTCAAACCTTGGCTCAAATTCACTTCCTCTGGGAAGTAGCCTGTGATTAACCCCAAATGACACTGATCACTCATATTCGGTATCCAGGTGACATCAGAGGGACTCGAGCATCCAGGTTCTTCTGTCATTCTGGCTTTTGTTGTAATTATCATTTCTGGAATCTGTCTACTTGATATTTCTTTATACTGAGTTTGGAAGGCATTCAGGAGATTAAGGAGAGTCCTGAAGGGAAGCTGCCACTTTGGACAATAGCAAATACTTTCAGGTTTTTCCAAGTACCTTCCTTGAGGCGGCTGCCATTAAGTGGTTGCAAGGTACATCCTAAGAGATGCATTTCTAAAAATGAGAGCAACTCACTGGAGTCGTTATAGCAACATCACTACAGTAAGATTTTCCTAGAAACATACTTTGACAATTATTCTTCTTTCCTCATCAAACTTCTGAAGTTCTGTCACATGCTTTATAGGTGGCTACTTTTCATAAAATATTTGATATCTTTCTGGACTGCAGTGATGTTTATGATTACTACACATCAAAAAATTTTTTATCAGTGTCTCATTGTGTAAAGATCTATTTATTTTACTTTTTAATACTTAATACCTTCAGAAGGTTCAAAAATCAACATGATAGCAAAAGTTACATGTTGAGAAGTCTTGCTTTTTGTTTGTTTGTTTGTTTATTTATTTATTGAGACAGAGTCTCCCTCTGTTGCCCGGGCTAGAGTGCCGTGGTGTCAGCCTAGCTCACAGCAACCTCAAACTCTTGGGCTCGAGCAATCCTACTGCCTCAGCCTCTGGAGTAGCTGGGACTACAGGCATGCGCCACCATGCCCGGCTAGTTTTTTCTATATATTTTTAGTTGGCCAATTAATTTCTTTCTGTTTTTACTAGAGACGGGGTCCCACTCTTGCTCAGGCTGGTTTTGAACTCCTGACCTTGAGTGATCCACCTGCCTCGGCCTCCCACAGTGCTAGGATTACAGGTGTGAGCCACTGCGCCCAGCCAAGTCTTGCTTTTTATCTTTGTCTCCATCACCTTATTCCCTACTGGCTTATATAGGGAACCACTCTTATTAGATTTTTGAGTATTCCATTTTTATGCAAGCATATACAATGTATATTTTATAATTCCCACTTTCTTACTCAAAGCATATCATATGTAGGGCATATTTTTTTTTTTTTTTTGTAGGGCATATTATATACTCTGTTCTGTACCTTGCTTTTTAAATTGGAGATTTTTCCAGATCAATATGTAGAGAGCTTCCTCATTATTCTTTATAACTTCATACTTTTTAATTTGTGGATGTGCTATAGTTTATTTAGGTGCTTCCTAGTGATGGACCCTTGGATTGTTTGCAATATTTTGCTATGTAAACAATGCCATAATGAATAACCTTGTACATACATCATTTCAAATATATAACTACTGATCCTTATCCTCTGGTTCTCTTCCCCATTTCCTTATAGACCTCGTAAACCACAGGAAAACCTAGTGTGCATGTTTTTATCTCCCTTAATATGCCCACAGTGACTTCCTAACTAGGGAACCATGCTTTGAACTATAGGATTCCCCCAATCTGGACTTGCTGTGTTTCATATGAGTCTCAACCCTGTCCTCTTTGAGCTACAAGAGAATGAATATAATTCAGAAGAAATATTCCACATTCAGATATAAAGAGTTAAACTTCGTGCAATTTTCCACACGGTGAAATATTAAAATTTCAATTAGGTTATCGGTTACTTTAGAGGAAAATCATGAAAAGTGTTATTTTGAGATGTAAGAAGTAGAGAATTTAAATGTAACTGGATGAGCAACAAATTAGTGTCATGGTATACTGGTCAGGGTTCATAATTCTAATTCTGGATTCTGACCTTCATAAGACTTATCTATAGGTTGATCTGTATGCATCTGTGGGTTCAGAAATCACATTGTGGGTACATGTATAATACATAGCCTCCCAAAGGAAAGACTGTAGACTTTTCAAGTATACAATTCTATTTTATTCTTCAGTTTTTCTTTTCTTTTGTATTTCTCATCACATCTGGTTTTGCATCGAGTCTGTGGTCTGCTATGAACCTTGATTTTTCTATATTTAAGCATAACTCGTCTTTTCTTAGAATTTAATTTCCTCCACTCATAGATAAATGCAGTTTTTGCTTATCCCCTCTCCTTTTGGAGTATTTACTATCCCACTCAGTTTGGCCTCAGAGCCAGTTATTATGGATCTTAAAAATAATGCAAGACCCAGGGCAGGACTCCAGTAAGGAAAATTATTTAACTCCTCTGATTCTTCTTCTGTGCAATAGGAATAATAACACTATGTCTCCTCTCCTTTATTATTGAGAGAGGATTAGTGATGAGGGGTGTGATGTGCAGTGTGTGACGTGTGGTAGGTGCTCAATAAATAGTCAACATTATCTCCTACAGATATTACTTTATGATTTTCTATTATCTTTAAGTACTCTTAGTGTTATTATACATGGTTGCATAAATTATTCAAATGATATTTAGTGATTATCCCATTCAAAATAGGAAAATGACTGTAGATGTTATTAGAGATCCGTGTTAGTGTGCTTATATACAATTATTTGTTCTCTCTGGTTTGTGTAATACTTCTCCATTTTTCTGGCAGTTCATTAGGAATTCTGTCGGGGGATGCACTTCTATCAGCACATTATCAGCAGCTGAAGAATTTTCAGTTTTCTGCTCACTCAGTGCTTGTAAAAATTGAATATATATCGTTTCCCCTTTATCATGTTGAAAATCTCTGGTTCATGGTCTGTTGAAATTCATCTTGTTATATTCAAAATGCATCTCCTGGAAGTAGCAACAATGCACAAGGCTTGAGTACACTTAATTCTCAGTGTTTTTGTTTCAATTCCTTTTCTACACTTTTTACTTGGAGATATTCTGTTTTAATCTTCTCTTCCCTTTTCCTCTAGCCAAGTTTTTTTGTTTGTGAAAAGTAATATTTTTCCAAGCTATATTCCGTGTGATACAATATGGCCATGTTTCAAGATGTTCTTCAGCTCTGGCACCCAGCTACTAATTCAGCGCTCTGAAAAAACTAGATGATGTTTGTGGTGATGGGTCAGTGCCAATGGAAGGAAATAATTTTGCGGAAGATGAAACCATTTCCAAGTAATGTTGGCTGAGTGGAAGCTTACATTGGAATTTGTTAGGTTGTCTGATAGAAACCAAATTTGACCGAGATGAGGCTGTGTATGTTATCTGTCTTAGCCTATTCATGTATACCTTATGGTATGTACATATATAGGACATAATTTCACTTTGATAGTTAGCTTTAGGCTTTAAAATGGTAGTTTTCATTCCCCTTACTGATCCTTTTTGGTAGATTTTTTAAAAAGTATTTCTAATCAAATTTGAAATAATGAGCTTTTTTAAAAATAATTTTTATGTGCTTGGCTGTTTAATTGTCTTAAATCATTTAATCACTGCCCCAGTTCTGAAAGAAGTGAGTGTTGTTATCCCCACATTATAGGTGAGGAAATAAGATCAGAGAAGTTAAGTAACTTGCTCAAAACCACACAGTTAATAGGTGCAAGAGCAAGATATGTTGGGTATTGGACTCATGGGGCCCTGATTCACCCGATGCAATTTTCGATTGATTTTCTGTATTATCTAGTGAGGTGCCAGTGAGATTTCATTTTAGGAAAGTTGTTTTTTGTTGATTTTCTCAGAATGTAAAGTCTCAGTAGTGACAAAAATAGAATCCTTAGTATTTTCTTTCCTCTTTTCTACTTTGGACAGTGGGGAGAATGGAGGAATGTTGTCAAAACCTGCTAATTCTGTATATTTCCTATTGCTGGGAGATAAGAAATTTCAATTTGACAAGTTAAATAACTTTCATACATTTGGAGGCCAAAGATAAATTTGAGCTCTTTTCCAGATTATTAAGTTGATAATTGATAAATTACTTTAAAAAAAGAAAAAAGACATTATTTTATCACTTTCTATTAAGAAAATTAGCACACCCACGTTAATTACAGCATTATTTACAGTAGCCAAGAGGTGGAAGCAACCTAAGTGGCCATCCATGGATGAATGGATAAAGAAAATGTAGCATATTATATATACAAGGGAATATTATTCAGTCTTAAAAAAGAATGAAATCCTGGCCTATGCAACAACTTCGACGAACCTTGAAGACATTATGCTAAGTGAAATAAACCAGATGCAGAAAGAAAAATACTGAAGATTCCACTTATATGAGATATCTAAAGTAGTCAAGCTGTGTACAGGCACACAGCTAGCAGTAACAAGATTTCCGGGATGAAATCTTGGTCTGTCTGATTTTGAATCTTGTGCTTTTAACCCTTTGTTGTAGTGCAGACCCTCAGGGGAATGGGTGTTACTCCTGGCATTGTAGGGAGACTATTTGGATGTCAACCTTTATCTAAATACATTTCATGATTTCAGAAAAATTATTAAGTTGAGTTCATAGTAAATTAATTTTATCTTTCCCTTTCCCAGGTTCCTCCAAATTAGTTATTGCTTCTTTTTCTGTAAAGAGTATTTATTATATAATGAATTTAAAGAGTGCATGGTGATATATAAAAACTAAACTTCATGTTAATGATATATTTAAGCTTTATATGATAGGGTGAAGTGATTTTAATTATTTGGGTTTGGTACAGGCTTATATCAAAC
The DNA here is from genome assembly GCF_040939455.1 of Microcebus murinus. Classification (NCBI taxonomy): domain Eukaryota; kingdom Metazoa; phylum Chordata; class Mammalia; order Primates; family Cheirogaleidae; genus Microcebus; species Microcebus murinus. Next base: position 80,534,344 of record NC_134114.1, on the reverse strand, counting down.
ATATCCATTTCATAAGGAGCCCCTCGTCGTATACTAAGTCCTGCCTTTATTAAATTGTACAGAGAAATTTATTTGTAAAGTATGACTGACTTTTCTTCCTCTTAGGAAGGCAGATTAATAATATTTCACTATTAATTAGGTTCCATCTGCTCATCCTGCCTTCCATTCTAAAGGTTATACTTATTACCATATTCACAAACCAACCCAACTGTGTAATCGAAGTCTAAAAAAAATTTAAACCTAAGGTTCAATCTTGGTTTTTATAGTGTACTTCTTTGGTTACTAAAGGGAGGACCAAAGACTCCACTTCTTTCTTTCATACTCTCTTTGATTCCATTTTGTTTCTTCCTGTAATCCAGCCATATGCCACAAATTACACAACATTAAACTATCTGATACGAGATACAGTAATAAAAGAAGTGGTGCACCCACTTACCCGCTGTTTTGGCCAGAAGTCTACTTTGGTATCCAGGTCACGCAAATGAACAATGGAACAATGACTGGAAAGGCCCAAATGTCATCTGTCTTTGGGCATGATGATCTATATCTCATTCCTTTGTGTTCTCCTCAATTCAACCAGAGCCCTTCAGTGTATATGGCATAAGACGGCCCGGTCTGCCCAGGCCTGGCGGGCCCCAGGGGCAATGCTGTGAGGGGAAGGATGAGAAAATGCTTGGAAGAAAGCAGGCCCTGACTTCGTAGCTAAAAATATGAATAAATGAAGTTCCATACCACAAATTGAGTAAAATTTGATGATAGGGGATTACTGGAACATTTTATTAACTTGGGTTTTGCTTTAAAAAATTAACTTTTGAAAAAAAGTTGAATCTCTGAGCTTATGTGTAAGGGTTTGGCTTGTGGATGGTGGTGATTACAGCGGCTGGCACGGTTATCCAAACCCCTTACTGTCACACCCTGCAGTGACCTGGCTCATTTTTTCCTCTCTCCTCCTGCCCCTCCCAGCCCTCCCTTTGAAGCCTGCCTTCCTGTCTTCCTTTTCTTTTCCTGAGGCCTCTGTGCCTCTCAGCACCTCCACCTGATAGCTCTTCTTTTGACCTCTCGTTATGAGCCTGGGGTAGCTTCTGTGGCTCATCCAATTACATTATGTAAAAGGTGATTACAAACCACTGTCCGTATACATAATCTTTAACTCTCCGTGGTACCTTCCGAATTGGTCTCTGATAGAGGAATCTCACAGTTTTCAACACTGTTATGGATGTGAGCATTTTCACTACAGACAGAGCAGGTTGTATTCACGAAGCAACTATACCCAAGCTTACAGTATTATTTGAAACAAGATGCCCCTTTTCTAGTCACGTTTAATTATTTGGCGAGCCAGTATAATGAAAAAGGAAACGAGAGGCAAAGCACATACCTTGCTTTGTCTTAGCTATTTTCCTAATCAAATAACCATGTTATAAGAAACAAGTATTTTCCAGTAGGCAGAATGTAATTCTAGTTTAGTAGCTCCAAAAAAAAAAAAAAAAAAAAAAAAAAAAGAATTATAAATAACAAGGATTTTCAGGTGGAGAAAGGCTGATGGTGGGGTCAGGAGAGGAATTAGATCTGAGGTGTCCAGGGAGATCTAGGGTGAGTTTGTAATTATTTGGTAGTGGTGGTAGTGTCCTTTTATGGCACCGTCCTGTCTTTTACTCTGCCTTTTTTTCTTTTGAGTTAACATTTCCTTTCTGATTCTGTTTCCTTTTTCACTTTAATCCTTCTAGGCTAGACCCATGGTTCAATGCTGGCTGTACATTTAGAATCACCTTGGGTGAGGGTGATATTAGGACCCTACCCCAAGAGAGCTTGATTTAATTTGGAGTCAGGTGAGGCCAGAGTACTGGTAGTTTTAAAAGCTCCCCAGGTGATTTTAATGTACAGCCAGAGTTGAGCACCTCTGCTCTAGAGGTTTGAAAATCTCTGACAAAACTGGGCATGCCTTAGGAACCCTAAGTAGGTTGGACTTTAAGTCAAAAGCAGTACAGCTTCCCATTGTAGTCTTGGCATTATCGACCACATTAGAGTCATCAGTTTGGCTGGAAATCTCCTCTCCTTCCAGAAAGAACAGATTTGTTCTCCTGGTGCACAGCCACAGAATGCCTGGATGCTGAAGTCCATTTCTGTGCTGGGAAGGCTCTGCCTCCTGGAAACAGCCTGGCTTTGTTTTGACAGTCCCAGATGGATGATTGACAGTGAGGAGTGCTCGCAATGGCTGAGTGTTTGTATCTCATGAGTGTCTTCTCCAATCATGGGCTCCCTCAGCTGCTCTCAGAACTGGTTCAGAACAGGTGCTGATGTACACCCATGGACCGCAAAGAATTACACAAAAACCGCTAACTAGGAGCATGAAGAGAGCTCACATGCTACAATCCCTTCTGAAGGTTAGTTTCTCACATCTCTTTCAATATTTTGCACTGCTGCTTTTGCGAAACATTAAATTTGACAGGTTTTGCTTCATCACTGCTTCCTCGTGGCTACTCAGAAAAGTTGGTCAAAAGAGGCTTGGGTTTGTTTGTTTTTTTTTTTTGTCTTCGCTGTGGCTTATGAGCTGACTTCCTTTGCAGAAAGAAAGTGGTGGTGGTCTCTCTGGTTTGTTATCATTTTGGTGGAGACATTAGGAAGTGTGATGGCTTACTCATAATCACAGATTTCACTTTACCTCCCTGTCTGTGTGCAGCTCCCCTGCGGGTCCTGCTCACGGATGCTGATTTGTCCATACAGAAAAGGCCTTGTCCCTTTGGTGGCTCTTTGGTAGCAGTGTTCCTGATTGGGGCTGGTGTTTCCCTAACCTGCATGCAGCAAATTTAAAGCTATCTAAAATAAGTCATGTTGTTGGTCTGCCTCATTTCTTCTACATCAAGACCAGTATAAATAATTTTTTTTTTTTGAGACAGAGTCTCACTCTGTTGCCTGGTGCTAGAGTGCCGTGGCGTCAGCCTACCTCACAGCAACCTCAAACTCCTGGGCTCAAGCGATCCTCCTGCCTCAGCCTTCCGAGTAGCTAGGACTACAGGCATGCACACCATGCCTGGCTAATTTTTTTTTCTATATATATTAGTTGGCCAGTTAATTTCTTTCTATTTATAGTAGAGACAGGGGTCTCGCTGTTGCTCAGGCTGGTTTCAAACTCCTGACCTTGAGCAATCCGCCCTCCTCGAGTATAAATAATTTTTAAAACCTGGTTTAAGAGAGGTCAGTTTTTCAGATTTAAAAAAAATGAGAGTATTTATACAGTATTTAAAGCATGTCCGCATTAACAATCATCATGTGATATTTGGCGTAGCTTTACTGAAGAATGAGGGCTATATTTGCACCCATCAATAGACTCCCTGGGCAAATTGTGTGCCAGATGAATACTGTGAGTCAGTGGAGATAGAACACTGGTGTAATTGAAGTTTATTCTATACAAACTATTTTTCTTTTTTTTTTTTTTGAGAGAGTCTCGCTTTGTCACCCAGGCTAGAGTGAGTGCCGTGGCGTCAGCCTAGCTCACAGCAACCTCAAACTCCTGGGCTCAAGCAATCCTCCTGCCTCAGCCTCCCGAGTAGCTGGGACTACAGGCATGCGCCACCATGCCCGGCTAATTTTTTCTGTATGTATTAGTTGGCCAATTAATTTCTTTCTATTTATAGTAGAGACAGGGGTCTCACTCTTGCTCAGGCTGGTTTCGAACTCCTGACCTCGAGCGATCCGCCTGCCTCGGCCTCCCAGAGAGCTAGGATTACAGGCGTGAAAACTGTTTTTCTAATGTTGGAAATTCATTTGGAAATATGCTCTAATACATCTATAAAAGGGACACTACAAAAAGTAACTGCTTTGAGAGCTAGACCGGAATATATTTGGGGCTTGTCCACTCTCATGACTGTTAATGTTGGATTCTTCAGTGACTCATTCCTTTGACAGATCTTTATTAAGTATCTATCATGTGTGAAACTGTGTAAGCGGTCTCAGAAACGCCAATAAAGGCCAAGCAAGTAGCACAGAGAAGTGAAGAAGAGAAGAAGACAGGGTCTGTAGCAAGAGTAGGGAGAGGAGAGGGCTGTGGTCAGCTGGAGGGTACAGCTCCCGCCTCAAGGGTTGTGTGCTGTTCCGCTCTATGGCTTGGCATGAATATTAATGCGAACAGTGTTGCCAGATGTTACCATATTTTTGTGAGAAGCTAGTAATCTGAATTTTTAGGTCATCTCCACATTGACTTTTAAATGTTGGCTTAAGTTTTAAAAAAATTCCATGCCCTCCTAGGAAGACCTGCGTGTTGGCCAAGGACCTTTGTGACCTTTGACCTTTGCAGCTCTGTTCCCTGCTCCCCCTCCTTCCCCACCCCAAGCACCTGGAAACCATTCCATCAGGGCAGCTTCCTTTCACATATATTCTCAGCGCTGAGAATTCCATGTTAAGTAATTAAAAATTATTGGAACAACAGATGGTAGTAAAATATGTACAACGATAGCTTCACTTCACACACACACTCCCCTCTTGACCCACCCACACAACTGTTAAAATTTTTGCAGCAAGAACCAAACTGGTTACAAGCATCTATGATTATCGGTGTGGAAAATGTCCATAAATATGGGCACATAAACTATCCAAATGACTAAAGGAGTTCTGGTCACATTTATTTCTCAAAACAGTTTCTGAAAGCAGTTGTGGTTGCAGTGAGCTTGGTCCAGCTCTGGAAAATGAGAGATTCTTCCCTTATATGTGCACACCGTTTACCTTTAAGATAAAATCATGCCGTGACTAGAGATCTCAGATCACTGACATTTGACACAGAACTATAAATTCTCCTCTCTCTAGATGGAACTCATCTGGAAGCATTTCAAGAATGTCATTATTCCTAAGGTTGCTGTTTGGGAGGTAGAGTTTAGAATCCAGGAAGGAACTGCTATCACTACAAGAGAGGAGATGAGTTATGCTTGTTTCTTTTAGCATTTTCAGAAAGGTCTTGAAAGCCTTCTTTAGCCATTGACTTTTATCTTCTTATTTGCTCTGGTATTATAGAAAGCACGTGACCACTGCTACTCTTACACAGGTGAGGAAACCAAGGGATAGAAGTATGCCTTGTCTATCCAAATCACCGTCTCTTTTTAGAGCCATGGAGAATGAATGGCTGCATTCTCTTGTCCTACATAAATACTGTGTGGATCATGCACTTATGTAAGACCAGGGAATATAGCTATTCATTATCGTCAAAAGGTGTGAACACTGAGGGCATTCTTTTTCTGGAAGGGTTTCCAGGGGATATTTTGGAATTAGGAAATACAAGCAAAAGGAGAAAAATCCGAGTCATTTAAGTTCCCTTAGCCAGGGGTAAATCTCTGGCAAACAGGTGCTTTAAGGGCTAATATTCATGCTGAGCCACAGAGCAGAACAGCAGACAACCCTTGAGGCAGGAGCTGTACTCTGCAGCTGATCACAGCCCTCTCCTCTCCCTATTCTTGCTACAGACCCTATCTTCTTCTCTTCTTCACTTATCTGTGTTACCTGCTTGGCCTTTATTGGCATTTGTGAAATCCCTTGTATAGATGAATAAATGCTTTCACTGAAACCCCTCTCCTCCTTTGGGATCAATATCTGTAACCAAGGTAGGAGTAAATAAACAGTGTCAAAGGATGATCTCTTCTGCACTTCCCCCCCCCCTTTTTAGGATAAAATAACAAACAAGCAAATGTCCCCTTTCTCCGAGTCCCATTGTGGGAACTACAGAGACGCATATAGGTAGATGCTTCACTTACAAACTTACTAGCATTGTACCTCTTTGCAGAATAAACTCCATGCATGTCACTTCATTCCACAGTTTTTAAGTACTTACTATGGCAAAGAGTACTTAATTATCTTTACTGGGGGGTGTATGTGCGCGCGCGCGTGTGTGTTTTTTGTAAGCTACTTAATTCACTTGTGTATCAGCAGCGCTCTTGATTATATCTTTTTCTCCCTGTGTGTTTTAGGTCTTTTAGTCACTTTACTTTTTATGATCTGAATAGAAAGGGATCTGGGAGTTAAACTCAAATGACTGACTCTGTTTCTTTAAGCAGTTTTGAGTTTAGTCTATGAGCAAGTTACATACACTGCTTATGTTTAGAGTTTGTAGGTATCTTAATTCAGTCATTCTGCTTTCCCTTGTCCAGCATAATTCAGTTGGTTTTACATAACTAAATCCATGTCCATCTGCATACTTTCTCTTTGAGTTTACTCTCTTTGCCCCAAATTTGCAGCTTCTGGAAATGGCAGGGTTTTAGGCTGGGTTTCACTCTCACACTGCCACATACCTGGGTTTCACTCTCACACTGCCACATACCTAGCTCAGCTTAAACTGGCGATAATGGCAGTGCCAGGATATGTTGGAAATCCTTTTTAGAGCAAGTTGAGGACCCTTGGTACCTTTTATAGAAGCCAGAGTGGTGTGCACGCTTTTCACTTTGCACTGCAGCCAGAGCACCTGTTCAGTGAGAGGAATCAGCTAATTTACTAGACGTAATTGATGTTTGTGCAAAACATAGAACATTTGTTTTTCTCTCCTTGTAGTTAATGCTCAGCTTGATAATTTAAACGAGTCTCTTTCCTCTCTCTTCCCATCCCTCTCTACATTCTATTAGGCACATTTTTTTTTTCTGCTTTGCCTTTGTCTTTGGGCACTAGCAATTGCTAAATGTTTCTTACAGAGGATAATATATTTAGGAAACAATTTCCATTCAAGATTGCAATGCTGCCTGGCCCCTTTCTAGAACCCAGGCAATGAAATGCAGATATGATACAGTTATCTTTCCCAAGTTGAGTCATTTTAAAGTGTATGCACGTAATATATAGTTTTTAATAATCTCTCTGCTATGGAGCATAAACTGGTCTATGAACAGGACGACCTGATGAAACTCACTTCCCTGTAAACATGGCTCGAGCGGAATCAGCCAATTTCAAGGCAGATTAGTGTCACTGCAGAGAGACCAGGATAAATAGGCGATGAACATCACTTGAAGAAAAGAAAAATCATGAGAAGATCTTCTTTCAGGACATGAGGATACAATCGGAATGACTAGAATGGGCCTCCTAGTTATGTACTCTAAGTATAGAACAATATGCCAAAGGGCCTGGTGGCTGACTCTGTTGTTTATCTTTTACCAAAAATAAAATCTGATCATTTTAAAGACCAATTCAGACCATATAAACAGTAAGTAGAATTTGAACACTGTTTCCAGACAATGGTTTGGGTTGTCTGACTAATTTCTTGCCAACCCATATTTTTAAATGAATTATTATTGTATGAGTCAAAGGAGAGAATCATTGTGAGTTTTTTTAGCTTCATCCTTGCACATTTTAAATTATGTAGCCCTCCCAATTTGTCTAGCTATGATTACTTTCTCTTGTGCATTTTGGTTTGCAGCCTGGTGCTTGGCACCCTGGGCCTGCGGTCATTGCTTCAGTGCACTGTGGGTCCCCCTGTCTTCTGAGCTCCTCCTGCTGTCTGGGTTGATTTCCTAATTAAGAGGAAGTAAACGACCCAAAAGGAGAGGAACAGTCATCATATCTTAAAATCATAGGTGGCACAGACAAGGAGAAAATTGATGACATTATGTAAGAGCAGGATCACTGGTGTATATAGTTTCAAGTGTAAATGCTTGATTTTCATAACTTTAAAAGCCATATGTATTTTCTGCCACTTTTCATCCCCTTTTTTTCCCAGAATACAAGTAGGTCAAGAAGTCTTTGGAGAGTCCTGAAATAACTTTCAGGTTTCTTTGGAGGCCAAGAGGCTCTACTTTTACTACTTCCCTAATTTTCCATCAAAAGGAGGAGGAGATAAAGACAGGAAGGGGCGTGGGGGAGGGGAAATAAATCATTTGGTTAAGCATGTTATCGAGCATCTTTATGTTGCACAAATGTTAATCATTTAAGCGCATTTTGGATGTTATTATGATGTTACAAGAAAATTAACTCATGTCCCCCGATTTGCCCCTGCTTTCTACATTTTGCTGAGATATAGGTGAAAATAAATACAGTCTCTCAGAGATTTGGTACATCCAATTCATTTACATTGACTCAGGACTGGAAAAGTTCCATAAGAAATAATTTAATTGATCTTTCTGTGCCCATGGGTCATGATGACCCCTTAGTCATGTCTGAAAGGCAGTTGTTAACTCTTACCATTGTTTTTCCGGAAATAGAGACTCTGCAGTATTGTTTGGTAAGGCCCTGATATGCTTAAAAGCTAAAAAGTTCTGAAGACAAAAATTATCTCTAATTTTTGAGCTAAATTCTTTCCTTAGAGTAACCATTTTTGAAGGAGTGTTCATGGTTTCCTTCTGAACAGATACACTTCACTTTGTAAAGAAGCTGTGTTCCTTTAAGACTGGTGCATTTCTATAAAACAAGGCCATTGGATCTATTTCCCCATAAAATTGCAAACCACATTTAAACCACTCCTCGCATTTTAAATGTATGCATTAATGGATAATAATTATTTTGGGTAGAGGAGTAATAAAAACAGTCATCAAGTGAAAATACTCCAGGGATGCCTGGAATACAGTAGCACAAGGTACATTCTCTTGGGCCCAGATGCATGGAAGAGCAGTGTGTCCTACATTTTTACCCTCTATTCATGGTCCCGTGTCCTCCTTCAATCTCATGCTTTTAGCTGTTCTTTCTAAAGGTGGATTTATGAGGTTGGCTATTTCAGTTGTTTACTCAATAGCCCTAATTAGTGCTGAAGATTTTTTTGTTTACTCTCTTTCTTTTTGTCCTGTTTTTTTATAGGAAAAGCCAGCTTACTTTTCCTGATTTCTAAATATGAGATGCCTTTAAAAACCATTACAGCAAGCAGTTATTTCCATAATTGCAGATCTTTAGTGAGTTTTACTTAGGCAGGCTCTCTTCTTAATTGAGCATGATTGAATAAAACGAAAATACCTGAATTTGAGCAATCCTATGAGTTAACCAAAGAATTCAGAAACAAAGGAAAACATGGTAAACACAATATTTTTCAGGCCAGTGGCATGAGAAGTCACATTAAAAAAATTGCACTCACTCTAGCATTAGTTTGATGGGGATTTTGATGTCAGTCTGATTTTTCTCTTTGAATGATCTGCTTTGCATAGTAGTCTTTATTTCAGCAGTTTTACTCACTGTGCTATCCAAAGCATTAAACATACCAGTGAACTAAACTGTCCCCAAAATGTAATTTTATTTTATACCATATAATATCTTCCACTGATTTATCACCATCCAGATGTTCTTATGTAACTTGACTTCTAACCACAGTTCTGAAACATTTAGGGCTAATTTCTGCTATGGCACTGTCTCAACTTCTTTCATGGAAAGAGAATTATCTTTTCCTTATTTGGAATTGACTTGATTTTAAGAGATTCACTAATTCAGTAAAATCCCTTCCCCTTCCTCCCCCTTTTTGTAGTTACTTTCACCTGTCAGATACTGGGTGTAGTATCTCATTAATTCATACTAGATGCACTGTGAAAATGTTCCCTTATTTGCACTTTTTAGGTAAGAAATCAATGATATTCACAGGTTTATAATTTCTTATATGGCCTAATATTATTTAGAATTTATCAGTAATGTGACACAGCTATCATTCTCTTTTTTGGAAGAATTTATGTCTCTAAATCCCAAACTGCTTTCCAGCTTGCCTTGAAGTGGCTGATGCTGCTAATAGAAATGGCAAAAAATTGAGAATATGAGGGGAAAAAATCCTTTTTGCCCTTGATTTGGTGCAATAGGAACAAGCCAGCTGTTGGTGTGCCCATGAGAGGGTCCTTGGCTTTCATATTTTATAGAAGTTAACTTACAATTTCCATTCAGTAGCTCCTATTATAAGTGAGAAGCAGAAAATTGTACCCACTGCTTATTGCCATGGATATTGCATAAAACTGTGTTCTTCAAATCTTGTTTTGCTTTTATCCCCATCCTTTGGAGGAATGGAAGGGATTCTTGCCCAGGGTAGATTTTTACACCACTTGTAGCCCATGGGGACTGCCCACATGTCACCATGATACTCACTGCTACCATAATATCAGCAAGTGATTTTTGCTTCTGACCAGGGACTAGTCTCCATCCCATGTGCCTTTCTTTCCCACATTAGAATAATCAGAAGGAGACTCGCAACTATGATGACCATTCTGATTACCTTTTCCACCATCACCACCACTTCTGCTCTTGTCTCAGAATTATTGAGCACCTACACGGATCAGGCTCCTTCCATTCTTGATGTGGATGGAGCCTTGTAGTATTCTAGCAACAACTCAGCTTGTTCATTCCACGCTCACTCACTGAGTACATACTATATACTAGGAAATTCGCACAAAGTCCCATATCTCACCAGCAAGAGCACTATGAAAATTGATAGCAAGTTGCTCATCAGCAATAACTATTAGTGAATGTTGTCACTTGGGAAGGAAAACACATGAGAAACATTAATTGTGCCCATTAAATATCTCAATGGTTGAGTTTTACACAAGAGAAGAGAGACTGGCAATATTCAGAAGGTGATGAAAGACACAAGTAATATTTGATGTAGAAATGTCTACTTGTTGTATTTAAGGGTTACTTCTGCTTAATGATACATTTAGGGAATATATAAATCTCAGAGAAAATGCTGTAGCCAGATAACCTAGGCTGTGCTGCTTTTTCTGAAAGGACTGAATTTTGGACTACTAATTTGCTATGAGGGTATCAAGACGGGGTTCATCTTCAGCGAGCCTGACTTCTTGGTGTTTAGAGGCCACTCGTTTAGGCAAATATTGTCACTCCTGAATTCCAGTCACCATGAAGGTTTGAGGTTGCTTCAGAGAATAACTCAAGCAATGTTCTTGGCTTATTGCCCAATTCCCTGGTCTCTTAAGGACAAAGTTCTGTCTTGTAGATTTCCTAAGGGCATTCTGATTGGTTCTGCGGGGAAATCTTGTTACTCCCAGAGCAGCCTGGACCTCCTTAGTATTCCCTGGAGCTAATTGGAACCTTTGGGAGGGTTTGCATGTGGTCTCTCCCTAGAGAGGGGTAAACCCCAATGGACTTGGAGGTTGCATAGATCCACAGTGGACTCTTCTGTAATCATGAGCTAGAAGTGGGGCCCTCATCTTTGCTCTGAGGTGTAGATTAAGTGTGCAGGTCAGTGGTCATCAAATAACCTACCTGGATTTGACCTGCATCTGTTATCTCTCATTTACTGTGGGTATCTTCCAGGGTTGGTGGCCAAGAGAATGAAAATACTCAATTTCTCTGTGCCTCATTGAATAATCAAATAAATGACATCCTCCATTCTAATTGGATAAGAGCTGTCTTCTTCCAAATGAAGTATTTGTTAGAAGTAAGAAGTTTTCATGTGTATCTTCTGAGGTTATTTTCCAAAGCAGTGCTGATGTCCTATTGTATCCCTTTTTCTCCCTTCTCTCCACTCTGCCTTTGCTCTCTGGCCATAATGTGACCCACGCAGGTGCTCCTGAGGGATGGGCCCCACACTGGCCTTCAAGGAGTTAGGTGCTCCTCAGGATGGGTCCAGCCCGTCAGAGTGCCCTCTCTGTTTTTACCAAGCAAGGAGCATTTCCATCAGAGCTTCCATTCACTGGCAAGATGTCTGAAGAAGCAAGTTCGCCTTAAAGAGTATGGAAATTATAAAATTATACCGGTCGTATTCTTGTTGCCTTGCCAGTGCCTAGTGCATAGTAGTATACAAATTAATATTTTTATATCCAAACTGTCAATGATCCATTAAACCTGATATTTTCATATTTTCCCTTTTTAGATGCTTCAATCTGAGCCAGAGTATTTTGCTGAATAAATTATTCCCACTTCATTTGAGTTGTTTTAAATTTAGCCACATTTATTTGGACATTCTCTTAGCAGGCTGTATTTTTTAGGGAGAGAGGGTCACTCTTAAGACATAGAATTCTAAATGATTTTAAGCTACTTTTCCTCTCACTTTTTCTCAGAAAATAGTTATGAGATCTGTTGATCATTGTGTACCCAAATTTTATAGGATTAAAATGCTTTATCCTAGTTCTTTATTCCTAGTTCATATATAAATGTTACACATTTATAGGAGGGAATTAAAGTTTTTGATTGGGGAAATTTTGGACTCCTGTTGTTATAACCTTTTAAGCAATAAAGGAATCTTACTAACTAGATTATAGTTATTTACAGCTGTTTCCCTGAAAAGTTAATCTTCTATCCATCCGTTGTTTGAGATGGAATGTGGAATTATTGACATTAATCTGGTGAGAGAGCAGAAGAGGAGAGGGACGTAAAGAGGGAAAAAGAATGAGCTCATTGATTCTTACTTTTGTTTTTTTGTAGAAGATCTTTGTAAATTCCTTAGAAATTGTTTAGTTTTATTTTAAATCATTTACTTTTTTTGGGTAGGATGAAAATAAAAATAACATTTAAAAATTAGCTCAAAGAAATATCATCTGGACAATAACAGAGGAATCACTTTCATGCTCCAAAATATTCTACTCTGGGGCCTGCAACAGCACTCAGTGGAAAATCGTTTCTGATTGTCTAGGTTGAGTGCTACCAAAACCTTTTTTTGCTTAGTTTCTTAACGTGACAAAAGATGGGTAACTTACAGGTCTTTAAAAATCTTCAGAAGGCCTACATTCTGTTCTCCAAACATTTCTTGAATCACTTACTATTTGTAGTATTCTGTTTTATATTGGCTAGAGTGAACAAAACATAATCTCAGTCCTGAATGCACTTAATTTCCCATGTAGGTATGTTAAAGGACTCATGAATACAAGTAGTTAAAAAATACCTGTTCACTCTACCAATATTTATTGAGTACCCGCTATATGCCAGTCTGGATTCTTGGAGGGTACTTTAGCATATCAAAAACATTTAACGCTACACTAATAAAAAGTGAAAATGGACTTGTAAGTAGTATTGTTTCATTCTATTAGAGCTATTGTCAATTTTTCTTTGCAAACGTCTTTGATCTTATCCTTTTTTACACTCATCATTCACTTGTTTATGATTAATTTCCAATGTACTTAGAATGAGACTTTTTAGTGGCCAGGATTTGTTGTCTAGCTACACACAGAAAGCAGTTCTTTTTCTCACTTTCTTTGCATAGAGATAGGATTTGAGGAGCATTCTGTCCCTGTCTCTGATTCTCTTTTACTTGTTTGTGTTGACCTCAGTTGATGTTGGTGATCTGAGGGGAACTCACAACATGAGGCTAAAATCTTCTGAATATTGAGCAGAGATGTTTTTGCTGCTAAAATGATAACAGGAGTTCTGGTTCTCATGAGGCCACGGGACAGCGAGTTTGTCTCTTAAGATATAAAAAGATCTGTTTTCCTTGCGCTGGGGACCTAGACTCTACTCCCTGCTCCCATTTACACACCAAGGCAGGCAGCTGTACAAGTGGAACTTGAGTCTAAATCACAGGGTGTTATAACATATGAAACTTGAATGTGGCAACTGTTATTGTCTGCCGCAGTGAACTGTCTGGGGAAATTCAATCCCAGCCTTGGGGCTGGCAGCGAAGACTCCAGCAACACTTGGTCACCAGTGTAGATGGCTTTGGAACGGATTTTAAACACTTTTCATTGGAACTGAAGTATAATTCTAGCCTGCAGCTTAATCAGATATTCGAGGTGCTCTAGACTGGTGGAATTTTTTACTGTTTTTGGCTGTTAGCAGCCCTCACGGCACTGTGTGTCTCTGTTGCTCTTTGTTATTTCTTCATAGGTCTCCAGGGGTAAAGGACCATGATAATGAATAATCTCTCATGATCGTACCACAGGGGGAATGAAACTTTAGCAAGTGGGGGAAAGAGGTAGACTAAATTATTTCTGAAGTTTCTTTCAGTACTGTGTCTATGAAACAGTTTAACCTATATTAGTTTGTTCCAAGGTGAAAAATGTGATGTATCTGGAAGTTATTAATGCAGTTTTGGCAGATGAGCATGCTGGGGAGGAGGGAACTAGATCGGAATTAAACAGCCTGGCTGGCAACGTTGTTCACAGCCTGAATTGCTCAACTTTAATGAGGTCTTGCTACATCTTAAAAATATATCTTGTACACACATATCTTCAAAATTTCTTGTTCTGAGTCATTTTCCAGTTTCATCCGAAGCACAATTTTACAGTAAAAATTATTCTCGGCGTACAGGCTCAATGCTGAGATCAGGAAATTCCCTAAACTCATTTTTTTGTAACATGCTGATTTTAAGATCAGTGATTTCTACAATTTGGAGAGCAGCAAATTGACCAAAAACAGCCAAACTTTTGTGTGGACACAGCTAATGGAATGGACAACACAATACGTGTGCATGCTTGGTTTTTTTGTAGTTAGTTGTTCTCTTTTTCTTTCATGTGAAAGAGTGTAGATATTGTCTCCCTTTTTGCTTTGGGGTTGCTCAGCCTAATTTATCATCATTTCAGATGATCATGAAGAGAAGAAGATCCCTTGCAGGGGAAATAAGTAGCTGGAGAAAATGAGTTGATTAAAATATAGACCCTGTTCTCATGCAAATGCCCCTAATTTTTAAATTTGGATGTAGAGTTCTTCATATTACCAGGACTGTCTCTAAATGGAACATTCTTCACAGTGTTCATGAGGTCTTGTCAGATATTTAACTTTTAATATTAAGTATCTTCAATTGCAATGGCAGTTGGTCACTGAAAAGAACTCTTTAAATTGTAATTTGTGTGCAGCTATATAGATTTGTCAAGTACCTTTAGAAATGTGATTATATAGTCCACTAATAGACCTTTCCGAGGAGCTGAATTATTGTTAAAATCCTCACCAAAAGCATATAAAATCAACCTGGAAAGTCCAGGAAATGCTATGGACGACTGTAAACTGTTAAGAGATTTATGGATAAAGAGTGTTATTATAAATATTCTGAGTTGTAGTTGATTAAACATTCTACTTCTTTCTTGTGTAGTTAAAATATTGCCAACAACTGCAGAGAGATTGACTGACCAAAAAGTAAAATATCTGAAGGACAACAAAGGTCAGAAGTGCAGCTTACACTGTTAAGGTGAACACGTGGAACATTCTGCTGGAAGTGAATTTGGGGTACAGCCTCTTTGGTGGATGAAAGAAGTTTAAATGATGAATTTACCCTGTGCTTTTTTTTTTTGGAACTGAAATTAACAAGCCACATTGCTGATTTCGATTATTAAGAGAGAGAGGAAAAGAAAAAGACTACAGCAGTATTAACTGTGGCTTTTTAAAAATATTTTTATACTCTGCATTGAATAATTTTATTCAAGGATGGTCTCTTTTTATTTTAAAGACTAGGTCACACCACTGTAGGTTTCTTGGAGCCTCTTGTCTGTTGTACAGGTCTAAAGAGAAACACTGTGAAATAAAGAAAAGGCTTGAGCAGCAGACCTGAGCTGGAATGTTGGTTCAGCCACTGGCTGTTCAGTCTTGGACAACAGTAATGATTATAGTAATAGCCACTATTTTTTCCTCATTCTGTGCTAGCTCTTTGTATATATTTTACTTAATTCTCTTAGCTCTGGAAAGTTGTGCCTTGCTCAGTGTCATTTAGTTGGTTAATAGAGAAACCAGAATTCTAATCCAACTGCGTTTGTGTCCAAAATCCCTGCTATTTCTTCAGCACTATATTAATAATTACTTAAGCTTTTTGCGCTATGATACAATGTCCACATATATGAAATGGGGACAATGTTAGTACCAAACTTCCAGAGTTGCTGGGAAGAATAGAGAAGGTATGTAGAGCTAGTGGCACCCAGTAGGCACACAGGAAATGGCAGATCTGATCCAGGACCACAGTATGATTTGTGGGGACAAATGCACTTTTGTCTTCATGGGCCCTATCCTCCATTAAAGAAAAAATTTTAATTATATCTTATGACCATGTTGGTATGAAGACAGGTATGATTAAGGCTGGATTTACTCTTTTAAAAAATTATTTTAAAAGAAACGAACACACTGTGGGGGCCCTAGGCCCTAGACCTACTGTGTTCAACGTATAAGCCAGCCCATATCATATTTGGGGAGAACAAAAATCTGTCACCATTGGTATTAGCTGGACAGATGTTCTTAACAGTGGGTGACTGTAAGGATGGCTGTCACCTGATTAGTCTGACTTATGCCATTTATCATTTATTTTTGTCTGGTGTTCTTTGACATATATTAAACTTTTTATAACACTCATATTTAAACTAAAAGTTATTCATAGAAAGATCTAGAATAATTTCTCACTTTTATTTTCCCTCTATTGGTTAAAACTGGCAGCTGGTTTTGGTCCCATGTGGCCCCTTCTTGTACCTCTCTGGGTTGGAGCCTGGTTCCCAGGGCAGTCTGTCTTTGCCCTTGTACCCCTTACATCCACAACCAAAAACCGATTATAATCAACATTTCTCAACTCTCAGAATGAAACTTGTGATTACCTCAGACTTCACGGATTCTGGCCTGGTACACATGCATAACCAGTTGGATCGACTCATAACTAGTCTAATTACTTGGTGTTTTGCCTGGCATAGATAGCAGACTTCTCTAGGAGAGGCATTCTTTTGCATCTTCTCAACACCTAAGCATTTAATAAATTCTTGTTGACTGAATGAAGGAATGACTGGCTGGCAAAGAACCAGTCAGTTATTTGATTGTGTTTAGACTCAATCCATTACAAACTCAGCTATTTGGAGAGAGAGAGAGAGAGAGTGTGTGTAGGGGCTTCACCAAAAGTTTAGAATTTGAGAGAAACCTTTCATAATCTTATCAGGATCCAGGCTATGTTCTTTGATCAGTTAAGGGAAAAAATACCAACTGTCAGGCATAACCCAAGATTCTGAGAAGTCTTCCACAGCGACGTCTGAACCCCAGCACTCCAAAAAAGGATTTATCCCTCCCGTGGATGGCAGACAATATGCTTGCTGATGCAGCCGGTGATATAATTAAACTTTTGACCACATGCATGACTTTAAGCAAAAAAGTGGCTAAAGCTCTGTGTCTAACGTGATTGAAGGGTGGAATCCAATGCTGAGGCTTCCCCAACTAATCTCTCCTTTCACAGTTCTCCAGAAGCAGGCCTTCTGGGGGTCCAGAGTTTACAATAAGACCCTTTTCTACTTAAAATGTCAGCAAAACACTAAGACTAGCTCTTCCCAAAACACGAAGGGGTAAGCCTGGCCATTCTTTCCTCTTGACATTTGGTCTAATTCTGTCTCAGATAAGTGGGTCCTGGATGTAATCCATCTGGAGTGGGGGATCCTTAAATCCCCCCACCCCTCATCCCAGCCTGCCTTTGGGATCTAACCCTTACTGCTAAAGCTTCACTGGGTTTTCTGGATCTGAAAAGGCATGTAGCTCTTCTTTTTCTTTCGTTTTTCTTTTTTTCTTTTTGGCCTGCCGTAATATCTGATATTTAGATTTTGTAGAAACTATGAAATGTTCACAGACACAACAGCCCAACCGAGAAACTGACTTCATCTGGGAATGGCAACTTTCCCATTTTCCCAGGCTACTTTCTCAAACAAGGTTTGGGTTTTATGTTCACAATCGACTTGTTTCAGAGTGACCAGGTGGCCTGGGTACCTCTGAAAACCCCCCCTCAGGGCCTGAGGGGATTTCGAATTGGCGTTTATGTTAGTCATTTTGCAGGTGAGAGGTATTCTGATTTACATTTCACAATCTGATCTGCTGCCAGCCAAGGGTGAAAAACTGGTGCAGTTGGCCACCAGATCTTTCCCTAAGAGTGAAATACAGATACTTAGTATCCAGGCAGAATTTTCTGACTCAAGCTAAGATAGGAGGGCAGGTTGCAACAAGATTTCTGTGTTTTGGATTGGAGATAGCCTTGGAATGTTAACCTTCGTGAGGTGGGGGAATTTATGTGTGCAACAATTTTAACTGTCAGAGTATGGATTAGAGAAAGGATTTCATCACACCTTAGTATTGTACAACTTCAGCAGTTGTGCTCCTGAGATTCTAAAGGCAGGAGGCTTATTATTTTTGGAGTTAAATAACAGTAAGGCAAGCTTCTGTGGATGTGTTCCCTCATCCTCACAAACTAAAGAATTTGGGTATTAGCAGCTTTATAAGAACCTCTATAAACAACCATTGGTGTATTTTCCTCTCACGTGAGACTGCTCCAACGTGCTGGGTAAAGCGTGTTAATTGATGAAGTCATATAGACAGCCTTTATTTTCGTGGGTAAATTTATGATGAGGAAAATAATCTGAATTAGTCTCGTCTAAGACAATTGAAAGATATGTCAGCATAGTTCCTGATGATGGATTTTTTGATGTAATTCTTTTGTATTTGGCATGATTCAAAATTGATTTTATGAATAGGGCTGCAGATTAACCTTTCTGTAACAGGCTGGAAAAATGATCACTTGAAAACATGGTGCCCCCTAATAGCATTCTTTGTAGCAATCAGAGATAATCTGCTTGTGCTCAGTCATGTTATTAGCTCATTTCCTTAAGCCGTTTCCTAAACTTGTTATCTGATTGCTATGATGGTCCCAGTTATTGGATTGGGGGATAGTTCCTTTACTGGATGTAACTTTTCTCACTTAAAAAGAATATGATAATGATAATGGAAATGGACATTTCTGTGAGAACACTGTAGCGAGAGCAGAAAACTAGAAAACATCCATTCACAACAACCCATTCTGTACCATGCCAGTGCATTTGGAGAAGTAGACGGACGTTTAGCGTAGACAAATTCTGGGCTGTTACCATTAATGGCATCCTTGGGTGAGCATTTAACGTGACCATTTAAGTTACTGTTTGCCTGGCATTTCCTCCTTTAGGAAATGAGGCAGTTTGCAGAAAAGAAATTAAATAAATCCTGTCTTTCCTTTTTATTGCCTTTGAGATTTCCATGAAAACTTTTATTTCAGGGGACCTCTAAGTATATTTGCTGTTGGCAAATGCTCATGTTCTCTTAACTGAATGATTTTTGGAAACTGGTAGAAATAGGTCATGCTAAATAGGTAAAATCCTAGATGCTGTGTCTGTTTTCTTTTTATCTTCTTCCTTCCTAATATCTTGATTTTTTGCTAAAACTTTTAATTTCTTTGGCCCAGTTTTCCTAGAGGGATGTAAACTCCTTGAGAGTAGGGACCATGTGCTGTACTACTTGTTTTCATTGTGGCTGGTAGGTCTCCAATAGATTATTTTATAGTTTTCAGGGTCTCAGAGATCATGACTAACTTGCCTGGGAAAAAAAAATCCAGGTAAAATCTTTTCACATTTTCACCAATTTGCGAAAACATTAACAGAAATTTTAAAAACTGCATAAAAAGTATCTTTATTGTCTTCTATGAGCTAATTGGTATAAAAAACAGTTTCTATGTGTTCAAAGGATTCCTAGAAAACGACTTTTCCCTTCAAAGGATATAATGTCCTCCTTTGGGATAGATAACATGTATCCTGATGCCCACGAAACAAGCCAGACATTCTAGGAAGGTGTCTCCTTTGCTTTCTGGATTTAAAGAGCAGCTGAATCTGCTTGTAAGTCTTACTAGGGTTAATCTGCTTATAAAATATGGTATTTTTTCCTGATTATTTAAAGATCACTTCCTCTCTGTTGGGGGAAGAATTTCTTACAACTAAGGGCTGTTTTTCACCTCTTGGATCTCTTTGATTAATACTTGTTATATTTATACCCTCAGAATAGGACCAAAGAAAAATTCCGTTTTTATTCTTGGTTTCGTTTGAAGAATTAATGTGAAAGAGCGAACGTTGTGTGTTGTCAGGAAATGATTTTTTATGTGAGCATTAGCAAAGCAGAGCAAGTGCCCTCTGCTGTGGCTCTTTACCACATTAGACAGGGGTGTCCTTCAACGTCTGCAGTGATGATGGGCATAAATCAAATTGAGAACAGTGGTATGTAGTGAATTTAGTGCAACTGCATTTTTTAATATGTAAGTAGGCTTAGGTTTTTATCTCCCTTATCTTAAGCCCCGTCAAGATCAAACTCAAGCAAGCATTCACATCCACAATTGAATCTCACCAGCCTTTTTCTTTAAGTTAACATTAGTTCAAACTCTCCCCACTGCTTCTGTCAATAGATCTTTTAAAGGCAGGCATTAGAGTTAAGTTTGCCTTAGCCTTTTTCCCCCCTTCCATAGCTTCAAGCCCAAGGG
Source organism: Microcebus murinus (assembly GCF_040939455.1). NCBI lineage: Eukaryota > Metazoa > Chordata > Mammalia > Primates > Cheirogaleidae > Microcebus > Microcebus murinus. The sequence goes on along the minus strand of NC_134114.1, from coordinate 80,514,267 downwards.
CTTCTTTTAATAGGCATTAGTTAAGGCCCAGAATTGAGTAGACATTTGTGAAGGAGACTTGAAGTTTGGAACAGAATTGGCCTTTATAGTTTTTCCATGGGGGGAAAAATCTTCTTATGAGAATAAAGGCTGCCTACTAATCTGCTACCATCTGGAGAATGGAGAAGCCAGAGGTTGTTGGCACCAGGTCACATCCCTTATGTAAACTGTCAAATTCTTTTCATATTAATGGCATATTGAGTTTAATCTAAAGGGGTTTGGTATCAGTCAGGGCTTATTTATTGATTTTTTTTTTTTTGCAAGGGAGGGCTCTTAGTATTGTTACAATATGAGAGAAAGACACTGAGTATCCAAAAAATCAGTTCTTCGATTCAGAAAATTCTTTTCCTTCTACTCTCACATGTTGCTTATCATTTAGTGATGTCTGAAGCCATGAGTAAAAATCCTCAGAGTTCTTCCAGACAACTCTTTTCCATCTGACTTTATTGAAGAAAGTTTGAATACATCTTAAATTCAATAAGAAAGCCAATTGATAGTTACCATACTTATCCCTGTACTTGAAATAAAGTAGTAGTGAACCTAAGATTCTGTTTTTCTTACAGATTATTTTACACATATGTGCATGTGAGTATAAATATAGATGTGCGTTTTGATGCTTTAGGGCATAATAGAACAGTTTAAATCACCCCAAGTCTTATGAGGCTCCTGCTATCCAAGTGGTAAAGAATAAAAAGTCCCTTACTTTTTGATTATGAAACCTTTAGCCTCTTGTGGACATAGGGCCAAACAGATTCCGAATGTCTTGACAGCTCTATTCAAAGCAGAAGCTTATTCCCTAAACTGGTGCAGATTGATTTTGTCCATTTTAAAACGGTTCTGCTCTCCCCCTCTTATAAATAAAAATAGACCCACACACTCATTCTCAGACCTTTTGATAGGTAAAGGTTGAACTCTCTAAACCACAGCACGGAAACCCAAATAATCATGTTATTCCCAGGGATAGATGTCTATAGCACAAGCTAAAAGAAGTGATGAATAAAAGCCACTGTTGTATTATATACTATACACGTAGGATATTTTGGCAAAAATGGGTCTAACATTCAATAAATGCTTCTTGAAAAAATAAATGAAAGAATGACGACAAACCCTCATTTTACCTAGACAGTCTTTTGCTCACATAAGGAACATGAAACAAAACCTAAACATTTCAGCAAACAGGATTAAATAAAGAAGCACTGTGATTTCCAGCTTTTGGAAATTTTTTTTTTTTTTTTTAATTCTGAAATGAGAACATTTGTCCTTGGGGCCCATATATTCCACTGGCACCTCTTCTTACCCGCCTGGTTTCATATGTAAACCAGAAAATGAAAACCAGACCCAATGACCCAAAGGAGATGAAGCATGTTTGTTTTGCCCATTATATTTCTCTGCTCATGCCTACATGCCTTGCCTTCTCTGTCCCCTGTGTTTGAAGTTGAGAGCTGGGAACAGACATGAGATTGAGGTCCCAGGGAGAAGCCAAGTTCAGCCTGAATTGGTGAACTCACTGAGGCTAAGGGCAGATAACGTGAGCTAAAGATACTCACATATGACATTTGTGCCAGCAGGGGGGAGAGACCCACAGCACCTTTACAAACAGGTTTCTTTTTGGTTGTCTTAGGGGATGGCGCCTAGCTGAGCTTGAACGCCTTGGCAGTTTTCCTTAAGTAAGCGTCTCCAATTGATGATGATGGGAATGAGCTTACACACAAGCCTGTGTTACATAGGATTTTCTGCCAAAGACATTGAATGCTCAGATTCTGAGGGGAATTGTCATAGGGGACAGTGGGCTGATATTACAAAACATAAGCATGCTTTTGCAGGAGCCCAACAACAAAAGAAATGAAAAAGAATTAGGTGAAAGGAAGGGGAATGAAAACTTGGGAAGGATCATGAAAACGTCTGTGTGTAGACATATAAACAAAGAAACAATGGGAATGCAAAACCGATTTTAGTCTTCTATTTTTGTTGGCAATAAATTCTGCCCTTTTGTTTGAATGCATTTTAATCCCATACTGCAGTGTCATGTGCTAAGGATTTAAATAATTACTATTAAAAATGTCGTAATAAACTTTAACTTTTAAAAGAGCAGTCCAGATTTTCTCCAGTGGTCAAGCACTGTGCATGTGAGAATCTTTTTATAGCAGGCCCCCTTTGGTGTTCTCCCCTCCCCACCCCAACTTTCTAAACTTCTCACTTGCAAAGCAGCAATCAGGTTCCTCTTCATTCTTTTCAGCCTGCTCGGAATTTATCTGACTGCAGAGAACTGTGACCGGACAAAGACTGTGGCTTGGGTCGGTGACTGCTTTGACGGCACCTTTTGCCCCCACAGTGTGCTTGACAAGGGACTCGCCAGAGCTCCTTGCCCCTTCCGCCTGGTCTTATCCAACGCGATCTGAGGACTGTCTGGAGCAGAACCAAGAGGCGGAGTTCAGCGCCGCGGCCAGCAGGGGGCGCCCTTGCCAGATAAGAACAGGTTTCTCGGTGCCAGAGCAGCTCACGTTCACGTTCTCTTGCCAGCCTGTCCTTTTTAGTCAATTTGGCTCAAGATTCAACCCCAGAAGCATCTTATCTTGCCCTCTCAGATCCCAGCCCACACCTGTACTACTGTCTGTCTGTCCACATTGCCGTTTTCAATCTCTTTTTTGTTGTTAACAGTAGGCTGTGTGCTTTGCCATAACTACCGTCCGGTCACTTTTTACTTAGAAATTGCAGAGTGGGTTTTTTTTTTCCCCTGTATCACAGGTCAAGTTGAAGGGCAGAGTCACCTGCAGGGAACAGGACCAAGGGTGTGCATGGAGCATTTTGCAGTTTTACATGACCTAGCCATAAAGGAATGTCTCTACGGGAAAGGAAAAACCTGTTTCATAACGCAGTGCAGAGCTTTGTTTTCTCTGTCAGGGTGACAGCCCTTTGGTCCCTGCCAGTGGGTATGCGACATGCGACGGGAAGGTGGGGAAACTGGATCACGAAAATTCCACTGGCTGGCGACTGCTCATTCTTCAGCCTTCTAGCCGGAGGACAGTGTCTGGTTCCCAGGGTGGCTCGGTACAGTCTTTAATGCACAGAGCCCAAACCCATGTGATTAGCATTTTATTTAAAAAAAAAAAAACAACAGAAAAGGACGACCCTTGGATATTTTTAAGCAGCTTCAGCAGAGTCTGGCTGGAGGAGGGTGGTTAGAGGAAGGGTTTTTGTTTCCTGAACTGTGGGCTCCGTGGACTTGGGGACTGGGCTTTGCTGGGGACTGCTGTCCCCAGACTGCGAGCCACCTGCGCAGGGAAAGTTCAGGGCGCACGCCCGGGACTTGTTACCACACTGCGGTGCTTTATGGCCGAGAGCCTTTTCTTGAATGCCTGAGCCTCCAGGTTCCTGTGCCCTCTGCCCCCTGTTGGATTACAAGCCGCCTCGAGCCGCCTCGGTGCTGGAGCGAGTCCCACTCTGGCTGGGGCAGACATGGGAGCAGAAACCCCACAGCAGGTGCTGGTGCTTTGGATGTCCTTTTCTGCAGGCCCCTGAGCCCTCTTCCCCTCCCAATTCTTCTTGGATTAGTTCTCAGGCAGCTGCAAATACTGATGTGCTGCCCCCTGTTGAGAGAGAGAGAGAGAGAGAGAGAGAGAGAGAACATGCAACAGGTACCCCCCAGGGAGAAACGTGAAACCACCCAGCTCAAATCTTAGATGGCTTTCAGAAGTCTGTGCAGAGTGAGTTTATTTGGGACTGTTTTTAGCTGGAGCCAGTAATTTAATGGCAGCAGGTTTCTTTGTTTTCAAGCCCCTTGGAAGTAACTCTGTGGCATTTCAGCTGCACAAGGATGTGGAATCAAAACTCTCTTGGTATCTGTTGGTTCTTATTTTGCTCACATAAATGGGCCTGTTTAAGCCAGTCACGTGCAAAAGAGGGTTCCAAAATTAAATTTTTTTTTTTTAGAAACTGACATTTTCTGTCCTCTTTTTCTACTATTAACAGAATCATTTAATGCCTGCCCCCCCCCCAACTCTTTTTCATTTTAAAAGTCATCTTTAGAAGCTGTCTTTCCTAGAGCCTCATTGTTCGTGAATTATATTGTGAATCCATTTGGACACCGACCAGGAACTTGCTATAATTGCTCACATGCAAGTAAAAGCTTTCTCTGTGTATTAATTAGTTGATACAAGGGATTAAGATGATTACATGAAAGGCATTGCTGCTTCCCTCTGAATAGTTAGACCAAGGTGGGTGCCAAGGCATCATTTGATCCCATTTGCTCAGCATGTTCCCTTGATAAAGGCACAGAACTCGAACAGTGAGGTTTCCCGAGGCAGCCGAACATGGGGATCATTTGGATTCACTGTTTCTGTTGATGTGAAATGTAGGATATTAATCAAGGCTAATTACATGCACTGGGTTTGGAACAAACTGAAGGCCAGTTCAGGGCATGGTTCTCTATGTAATTACGGCCTTTAAGGTACCAGGGTAATTACTAGAAATTAGAGGCCCTTCCTTTATGGGTCTTGCCTCCCAAAATGTGGAAACAGTTTCTTTCACCATTGGGAAGTAGTTCTCTGCTCAGAGTTTGGTGTTAAATAGATACAACCAGCTTTTAAAATAGGCCTTGGTTATGCTATGTCAAGTTTCTGGAGTTAGGGGCAATAACCCTGATAATTCTGGCCTATATTTTTTTTCCCCTGGCAGGAATCTTCTAATATTTGACTGCAAAATAAAAATTGGTATATGCTTGGTTAGGGAGTGGAATTTAATAGTTCATTCTCCTTATCTAGAAGACTATTTCCTCCAGCATTATATTGTTTTTAAAAGGTAATCTGTACTCTTTTCTATTAATACATTTAATGTTACACTTTTTACTTGAAAACCAGTAGCGTTTGGTTGTTTCACAGCGTATAAGTGTTTTAGAGTACAACTGTCACTTTTTTTTAAAGATACTACATTTTTTGAGGAAGCCCCTTCCTTATAGGCCTGGGAAAACCACCATTGTGGGGAGATGGGTGTCCGCCTTTGGTATAGAAGGCCCCACAGGCCAAATCCTTATTCCTTGGGATCTTTAGTAGCTAGGACGAACCATGTGTCCTAAGCTTACCAATCTAATGTTCCTGCCCAGGACATGGAGCCTGGAGCAGAGAACATAGAGAATCATGGACACTTTCGAGTTCCCTCATTGCAGTGGGCCCAGGCATCTGCTGATCAGGGGCAGAGTGGTAGTGGGGTCTCCAGTCCAGCAGCTCAGCAGGGGGTGTCTAAGCATGGCCAGGGCTGCTAGCTCCCGTGGCTACATTCTTAGGTTCAGGACCGTTTTCTTCTTCTTCTTCTTCTTTTTTTTTTTTTTTTTTTTTGAGACAGAGTCTTACTCTGTTGCCTGAGCTAGAGTGAGTGCCGTGGCGTTAGCCTAGCTCACAGCAACCTCAAACTCCTGGGCTCAAGCACTCCTGCTGCCTCAGCCTCCCGAGTAGCTGGGCCACGATGCCCGGCTAATTTTTTCTATATATTTTTAGTTGTCCAATTAATTTCTTTCTATTTTTAGTAGAGACGGGGGTCTCGCTCTTGCTCAGGCTGGTTTCGAACTCCTGACCTTGAGCGATCCCCTCACCTCAGCCTCTCAGAGTGCTAGGATTACAGGCGTGAGCCACTGTGCCTGGCCAGGACCGTTTTCTTTTAATCTTCCAGTAGATTTTGTAAGATGCTTGATTTTTCTTATAGGAAACACCACTTCTTCTTAAATTCACTAGAGTTGGCTTCTGTGGTTAGCAGTGAGAACTCTGACTAGTCTGAGTATCATCATACTTGTCTCTGCCAACCTCAGGGTTAATATGCTAAGTCTAAATTTAATTATATATGTACAGATATCTCTACTGCTATAAAACACATGTGCAATTGTGTGTATATAGGCATGTGTTTATTATAAGCTCAGAGAAAGGACTTGCTCACCAGGCTGAAAAAGAATCAGAGTACGAAGAGCTGGTGATTTTTAAAGTCATACTTTGGGCTTTTCTGACATTGTCCTTTCAGAGGACTTTCAGAACCAGTTCTGTCATAAATACACCACTGCTGAATCTGGAAACCGACACAGAGCTGTAAAAATACGGAGTGCTTATAATAATTCTACAAAACTGAAGTTTTACTGTTTTATGTGTAAGGTCTACTCTCTATTATCAAATTCTCAAAAACTATTTTTCAGGTAGCTGATTTCATCACAAAGCTCAAACCACTAAAAATCCTGAAATTTTGTTTATGTTGGCACTTTGGAATCTTTCCTGTCTCACAATTATATATGTTCTCCATCCGGGAGGTCTTCATCTAACTGCACATTCCTGACTCGGGTTTGCGAATGGCCAGTGGAAGGAGGAGAAATTGCACCTCCAAGTTGAGGCACTTAAGGACTGCAGCTGGCCAGTGCTGTGTGCTGTCCTTATGGTGTTGTTACCTTTTAATTCTGTCACTGAGTGTTACCACGGTGCTGCTGTGGGCATCATCCTGTTCCTTCCCCTTCGCTACCTGCCTCAGTGTGGCCACTCTGTAGCACTTTGCAGGCTCTTCCTGGTCCAGCTGCCTCTAAATTCTCCTTTCTGGCTTTCCATGGGTTGTTCCCTCCCTGCGATCTTTATCTTCCCTCTTTGTCTTTTTTCTCCCTTGTCTTTCCCTCCCCTATAGAAGGGTGGACCTACATATTGGTATCTATGGAGTATATGTGTATATATGCTGAGGGGGTGTATGTGTGTTTGTGTAAAACTTGAATGTAAACATTAGAAACAGACTTTTCATTCTAAGCCACATGCTGCCTTGCCTTACACTTCCAAGTGCCCCATGCCACACCCTTTAATTGCCTGGGGTATCCTAGAAATGACACGTAGACCTTCACCTCGACTTTCCCTTGCTGTGGGAAACCTGAAAGTTCCTTTCTTTTTCTTTTTCTTTTTCTTTTTCTTTTTCTTTTTCTTTTTGAGACACGGTCTCACTCTGTCAGGCCAGGTAGAGTCATCATAGCTCCCTGCAATCTCAAATTCCTGGGCTCAAGCGATCCTCCTGCCTCAGCTTCCCAAGTAGCAGGGACTACAAGGCATGTGCCACCACTGCCGAAAATAATTTTTTTCTATTTTTGACAGAGATGGGGGTCTCGCTCTTGCTCAGGCTGGTTTCGAACTTCAAGCTATCCTCCCGCCTCAGCCTCCCAGAGTGCTAGGATTCCAGGTGTGAGCCACCTCACCTGGCTTAAAGTCCCCTTTCTGTGGACATTCACGTTAATGGTTCTGCTGCTCTTGGGAGACCAGAGAGAATGCTGCTGGAACCCTGTTTGGGAGTGTCTACCCTTTGTCTTCCTTTTTCTTGGGAGTTTTGTGTGTCTTGGTTTCAGGCATTGCAGCCTGGGGCAGAGGTGAGGTGGGGTGCTGTTTCTCAAACTCCATTTACCTGGCAGGGTGTCTTCTCACCTTTCCAGAGTAGCGAGATGACTTGCTCAGGTCCCGGGGCCTGAGGATATGCACGCGTACATGTGCACACACGCATTCTGCCTCTAGCAGGAGGGTAAGCCCAAGGTCACCAAAATAAATCAGCAAAACTGGGAACCAGGGCTGTTGATTCTTTGACTTATTCTTGCAGGTTCCCTCATATATTCTAGAAGGAAATCATACACATTTTACCCTCTCTCCCCTCTGCATTTTAAAGATTTATTTCATCTTTGGCTGAATAGAAAGGAAGTGGAATTTGGTCTGTAGGGACTTTTTTTCTCGTACAGAATTCCAGTGACATCATGGGATGACCAGAGTCCTGCTTTTTATTAAAGGACGCATGGAAGGTTGTGCTATATTTACATAGGACAACTCTTTCTCATCCTGCTCCCTTGAAATGATTTGTATCTAGTTTTAAGTTCTTGGAGACATTTTGTAAAAGTTCAAGTGCCATTGAATAGAAATTTTGTGGATTTTTAAAAAGTAAATATTTACTTAGCAAATTCAAATGAGAGCTTCAAAGGGGAAACTGTAGTAAGAAGGTTATTGTAGATACTAAACTTTTTGCTATCGTTATTCTTTAACGATTAGTCAAGATGAATTAAGGGAATCACGAAGGATTGCATTAGGAACGTATTTGGAAATACTTACGTAGTATATAGTAACAGTAAGGGACAATATTCTGTTCCTTAATACTGTCCCACTTTTGCAAACATAACTGGAAGAGACCCAAAGCGTAAAGCCCTAACGATATTGCAGGCAGTGTTTATCATCTTCTGCTTCCCCCATGGTTGATAAAAGTTGACTGATGGGATTTGAAAGGAAGCCAGGAGCCTTTTTTGTATGTGTGTGATGTCTGTGAAGCCGCAGTGATTTTAGGGGCTCCCCCTTGTGAAGATCTGTGTGCGCGTGACAAGGAATGCAGCATTTAGGTATTTGTTTATGTGTCTTAAAATATCGTTTAACCAAAGCATGGAAATGATAGCCGTGTTTTGTTTCTTTCAGCTAGACTGTTTTATCGTGTTTTATTTCTAAGCTCCTTTTAACAAGCTGGAAAACCATCTCCACGGACGCAGCCTTTTTTCCTTTACGTTTGAACTTTGCTGGCAAAAATGGCTTGTAGATAGAGTCCAGGCCAGTTCATTCCCTTTGTCTGTAGAGAATTAGACACATGAATGCCACAAATTAATCAAATGTAGGTGCAGAATGGAAGACTCTCCCCCACTAACATGACTGTGAAAGCTGCTTTGAATAGGAGGGAGAGGACCCATCAAATATACATGAAAAATAGTGAGTTTATGAAGGCCCAGGGATTGTTGGGCTTGGCCGGACCTGCATGCCATCACTTAGAGGGGGGCAAAAGCAGAGGGTGGGAGTGGGAGGACCACCAGCCCGGGAGGCGGGTTTTTTTCTTTTTGAATGATCTTCTTCCATGGAGAGAAACCTCTGGGAATATCAATGAGCCCCTTGCTAAGGCAGGGTTGGAGGTCAAAGTGCAGGGCCAGCTGCCAGCCTTCCTGAGGGACAATAGCAAAGCCCTTCTGTACACATGACAAAAGGATACTCCAAAACAGTCTTTTTTAGACACTGAAACAGCAGTGGAATTAAAATTATGCAGCATCGTGTCAAATGAACTTTTTCTCTTCCCTCTTCTTTCTTAGAGTTGAAAGTTAATTGATTTGGCTCTTATTTTTCTGGTTTCACCCACTAATTTTTTGATTTATAGAACTTTAATCATTTAGCCACATAAGTTTAAAATTTTTTTATGTCCCCTTTAACACTTAAATACTGATGCGATACAGGAAAAGGTTCTCTTTAAGGCTTTTGTGTTTAATATACCCAGCATTATTTGTCTGTTATAAATTGCAGAAAATACTTATTTCTAGGTGGACATAAAATATATACAATAGATAAACAGTAAATAGTGTTGTGCAAATGAATAAAGCATAATGTAACAACATAGTAATATAGTTGAAGTAAATTTATACACATAGTATTATTTCCCAGAGAAGCATTGAAAATCAAAAGTTGAACTCCTATGAAAATATTAACCAGAATTACAAAGGTATTTATTCTGAGACACTTCAAATCTGGATTTGATATAACATAATTTATGTAAACATAAACAGAGATGAAATATGAGAAACCCCAATATTAATGTAAAACAAAATGAAAACTTGGCATTTAGGTCACATAGCATAGCTATGCGTACTATTTTCCTGACTCTATCTTGATAAAATTGAGAGTTACTCATAAAAATACTACTCTGTGGTCTTTTAGCCCATATTTTTTGTTCCTGGTATGGTTTAAGTTTCATATTGTGTTTATTTTTCTTCATTCTCTTCATCCTCACCCTGAAACCACAGAAGGCTTTCAATGGAAGGGAGAGTATTGTATCACACTTCCTGGTCCGTGCCAATTAGTTCCACTGTGGACTTTCTTTGTGGCTTTCTGTTGGAATGATATCGTATTATAGGTCTTCACATTTGCCTGAATAGTGCCAGTTTTCCATCTTCTAGCACCAAATCCCTGAAAAGGTCACATACAACTTACCTAATGGCCAAGCACACATGCTGAGGGGTATATGGTTTCTTGGTAAGATGACTAAGAGTGGAAGGTTGGGTTTTTCATGTTTAATCCTTAGAGTCAGAATTCATGAAACTCCTCCAGCTAAAGACTTCTCAGATAGGATAGTGATAGTAAATTAATGTTGGACATTTATTACCGTATATCCTTAGCATATTAATAATTTTAAATCTGAGAAAGGACTCTAGAGAAAACTAGAAGACAAGGATCAGGTGAGAGGCCCTGCAGGGACCAGCCCAGGTCATTACTGATGAGGCCTGATGAAGATGGAAGTATTGTCTAATGAAGAGTATCAGATTAAAAAAAAAAACAAAACAAAGCCAAACAAAATAAGAGTATCCCAACTGTAGTTTTAGCCATCTTTTCTTTAATATCTTGACATTTGGCAGATACCAAATACCTACAGGCTGGGTTAGGTGCTTTTGAGGAAACAATGCTGCTTAAACCCTAGTAACAGAAACAGGGCAAGTAGACTGTCATCCATTAATAGCAGGACAAATGCAGCTAATACCATGAAACGTATATCAAAGGCTGTTGGGACTTAAAGAAAGTGGAAGCTGTGTGTGATGGGAAGGTCAGGAAGGATATCTTAGCGGAGATGGGTGTGAAATGTTAGGATTTTGAAAATGCAGAATGGAGGGAAGCTTGGGAGCCAAAAGGGAGACCCAAGAGGTTCTGCCTATAACAGCAATTTGTCAGGCTCCTTTGCCTGGAGCATCTTTCAGAAAATGATTTACTCAGGACAATTGGGTAAACAGACCCAGCTGCTCAAGGCTGCAGAGCAATGGGCCCTGCAAGGTTTCCCTCCCCAACCCACCATGAGCCCCCCAGCCCCTGCCCTGCCCCGTTCCTCCCTGGAGGAGGTAAATTTCTCTCCACAGGTGTCACCTTATGGAGCCCCCAAGTTGGGACGCTCTGACCGGAAAGCACCTGGTGGAGGTAAACAGTGGTCCCACTGAGGAGGTTCCCAAATGAGAAACTCAAAGATTGTACCAGGAAGGGAGAGGGGGTGCCCTGATGACTTTTGAGCAGGACTGTGACAAATTGAGAATTGCACTTAAGAAAGATTGATCTTGCAGTAGGGACAGCCTGTGGATCAGAAGCCTTGTTAGGAGGCAGCTGCAACAGGGCAAGAGAGAGGGGTGAGTTTGGATACAAGTAGACTCTGGGAGAGGCAAAGAAAATAGGCGTCCCAAGGCTTGGAGGACAAAGCATCTGACCACAGGAGGGGATGCAAAAGGAGCAGGTGATGACACCCAGGTTTTAAGGATGGGGCGTGGAAATGTGGGGTGCCTGGAAACAACAAGTCAGACTTCAGATAGGGAGCTGGGAATGAGTTGTTAGTGTGGAATTATTCAAAAATAGAAAATGAGGGATCTCCTTAAAGGCTTGATTATGAAAGAGAACTGTGAGTTAAGCCCTGCTCTTTCCAAAGGAGTTGGAATCGTTTTCTTTCGTAGAGTTGAGCATGGCTTTAAGAAAACATGTGTGTCCTCATGGCGTCATCCTAAGGCAGGGTGGTGTGGGGAAGGGGTATTTTTGTACCCCACTGACTTTTATATTTCGGTTTGTGAATCTACTGAAAATGAGGCCTTTCCCCACACATTTTACAGCACAGTCAGCCTAGCAATTTAATGCTGGTTCTTCCAATATAAATATTACATTGTGAGTATAATTTCCCATTATTACCATAAGAAATTATCTGGATGCTAAGAATAATTTGGTTTTATAAGGTCATATACCGATATATTCTTTCCAAACCCGGACATAAGGAATATAAAGGGAGGCTCTTTTTTCAATTTTATTTCTTACACTAGACTAAAAATTTCTTGATGGAGGAGTCAGCCTTTTTGCACAAGGGGTACTCAACAAAGGTTGTTGCTATGGTGAGTTTACTACAGATTTGGATTCTCTTTTTTCTTTTAAATATTGATACTCATCTACTTTCCTATAGGATCTTTCATTACTTTAAGGCTAATTCCAGCTTTTTTATGAGACATGGGACCAGGCTAGAACACCGCATTTGTATGATATTCAAACTTTGATTTCAAGTCAAAATCTGTTACAGAAATATTGTGTGTGTGAGTGCACAAATAGACTAGCAACAGTTTCCAATCTCATTCACAAAAGGTAACCTAGAGTGTTGATTTAGAAAAAATATAACCTAAAAAATGATGGTATCTGCTTGTGTGTGAGAGACAGAGAGGGAGAAATACAGACAGACAGACAGTGGGGGGAAGAGCTAGCTAGAATGATAAATGAAAATCTGAAGAGGCAGGCTTCATTTCACTGGTATTAATTTGGTAAATTATCCATAATTTATTAGAGCTTGTAAACATTGTGGCAAATTTTTTTGCCCTGTCAGTAATGAATTGCTACATCATTAATTTTGTCAAGGGATCAAGAAACAACATTGCTGAGCTCAAAGAAAATTCCTAGATGAATGGAGTTGGGTCTGAAGGGTTGGTGTAGTTAATGTAATTCAGTGGTGAATCCGTGCAACCCTTTCCTGCCATGGGAGACCTTGCTTCATGAACAGCCTGACCACAGTGGCCAAGGGTGGCGGGGTCCACTGATCGAAATGGAGAAGACACAGTGTGGTTGACACCGCCTTGGGTTCCTCGTGTTTACCTGTGGCACTGCCCTGACCGGTATATATTTATGTGTTTCCCTACTTCTAAGTATATTTGAAGTGGTAGATTAAAATGATACATTTTTTAAAAGTTAGCTGAGATAAAGATTATAAAGAGGTCAGAAATACTAGATTGCTTGATTGATTGAAACAGGGTGTCACTTTGTTGTCTAGGCTAGAGTGCAGTGCTACCATCATAACTCACCGTACCCTCAAACTCTTGGGCTCAGGTGATCCTCTTGCCTCAGCCTCCTGAATAGCTGGGACTATACCCTGGTAATTTTTCTACTCTTTATAGAGATGGGTTCTTACTCTGTTGCCCAGGCTGTCTCAAACTCCTGGCCTCAAACAATCATGCCTCAGCCTCCAAAAGTGCTAGGATTACAGGTGTGAACCACCATGCCTGGCCCAGAAATACTTTGGATGAGACTATTTTGGGGAGAATTTACTGCATGAATCCAGAATATCTGTTTAAACATTAAATTTGGCTTTGAGTTTCCTAGTGACCATGGAGAAAGAGAAACCTGGTTACTCATACAGTTGTCACTTTCTGATGAAAGAGTGTTTTTTCCTGGCATTTAATCACTAGGAGCTCTTAACATAAGTGGTACCAGGTAGGACAGCGGAGTTTACTTTGAGTTTTATAAATTGTATTTTATGGCTATTTCTTGATGAAGACTAAATTCATGGCTTCAAATCATAATTCGGAGAAGGCATACATTCCTTCCTTTCAGCAGGAAGGTAGATTGCAGTTGCCTTGTACGTTGTGATTGTCCAAGTGTGCTCAATTTGGGCATCTGGACTGAAAGGCAGTAAAGTTTAGGGAACCTACAAGAGTGAACAGGCTCTGGGAGGCCGAGGCGGGTGGATTGCTCAAGGTCAGGAGTTCGAAACCAGCCTGAGCAAGAGCGAGACCCCGTGTCTACTATAAATAGAAAGAAATTAATTGGCCAACTAATATATATAGAAAAAATTAGCCGGGCATGGTGGTGCATGCCTGTAGTCCCAGGTACTCGGGAGGCTGAGGCAGTAGGATTGCTTGAGCCCAGGAGTTTCAGGTTGCTGTGAGTTAGGCTGATGCCACGGCACTCATTCTAGCCTGAGCAACAAAGCGAGATTCTGTCTCAGAAAAAAAAGGAAAAAAAGTGAACAGGGATTATGTTCCTTATACTGCATCTGTCTACTATTTGATACTTCCCCTGTTCTTAATAGGTGTAGTCCATTTACAGATAAACCCTTATGGGTGTTTAAAGCAGTTATTTCTCTGTTGGCCGACAAAAGAACATAGTCCTTAGAACCTGCTGTAAAGGTAGCATCACATTACAGAACCTCAGACCCAGCAGGGACCCTTAGAGCGAGGTCCACGTAGTGATTCCTGGCTCAGCCTCACCTTCGAGATTCTGACCTCAGGGACCTCCGCTGCAGGCATCCTCTAAGCAGGCAGCTGGTAGGATGGATGAGGTCTGTCCTTGTATTGTCAGGGAGAGTATTTGGGGATGGAGGCAAGGAGAGGAGCCCAATTCTAATCCAGCCTCTTTTTGACAGATGAGAGATCTGATATGCAGAGATGTTAAGCCACTTGTCCATGTCACCCAGCTAGGTAGTAGCATATGTAAATGGGGAACACATCAAAATTAATAGCTTGGGTTGCGTTTGTGGCCAGCCAAGAATAGGTAAGCCCACTTCAATATGGCAGGTGGGAGATAACTCAAGTAATTGAGTGGAAAGAAGGACTAGTGGGTAATAGTAAAGGTGAATATTTGATGAATCAAAACACAAGAACAGGGTATCTTCACTTAGATTTTTACACAAAGAGCCAAATTCAGCTGTTCTTTGTGGTTCAGACTATAAAATGCCTAAACAAAAGAGAAAATTCCATCAGTCAACTATTAATAGTTAGTTAATTTGTTTAAGGAATCAGGTAACTGTCCCTCTCTATATTATAAAAAGCCTTAATTGGCCCATTGTTTTTTAATAACATAGCCAATATTTTAGGTAAAAATTGAAAATCTTCATATATTGACTGATAAGCATTATGTAAAATTTGAAGTTGAAAGTAATTCGTCCTTTAGCTTTTCAATGTAAAAGCAGTCTCTTAAAAATACACTTTCAGCATAAGAAGCTTGAATCTTCAGTGTTGGAGCGTTTGAGAAAATAGAGTAAATCTAGTTTTATATAACTACTCTAATACTCTTAGAATAATACCAAAGTGTTTTACAGTAACAAGTGTGAGATAAGATCCAATATGAATATATTATCCTCACAGCCAGCCTGTTCCTTTAGTCAATTTCAGAACACATATTAAGGAAAGCAATATATATGTCCCATCTTTGTTTCAAAGTATATTCATGTTCTTAGATTTTTTGGGAGAAAGCATTCAGCAAGAAGTATTTTTAAAGCAAATAAACTCCCCAGAGAATAATTGCTCTTCTAGGGGCATCAATGTATATTTTAATATTTATCTTTGCAGTGGGGTGCATTTCTGTTTTCTTTCAGTAATATCACTTCCAACACCAGGTTGGCTACAGGCAGACTCCTTCCAGAGATGGGACGAATGACTTTTAAACAGATCTATTTGAGAGCACATTTTCCTTCAGAGAGGATATAAATATCCTTTGGATTGTACATGTTACTTAAAACTTTATGTATGTAGTGAAGTGAACTTAAACAGATGTAATTGGATCTTTGATAAAATGTAAAGTTAGCATTCCATCATGAATTATATTGTGGGAAAGGAAAACTGTGAGGGGGCTCTCAGGGAATCCTCTCTACAAACATCATGAATGTCAAGAAGAATTCATTCATTCATTCCTTCATCCCATCAGTAAATACTCAGTGCTCATTATGGGCCTACTGGTAAACTATATCCCAAGAGGGTTGCAAAAAAAAAATAAGGTGTCCTCAAGAAACGGATATGTCTGTTTCTTATTTGCCGAGACAGACGTATATGAGACGGTTAAATGACAGTTTAAGAAGAAGAGTCACAATAAGTGATCAGAAGATGAAATCCCAGGCAGCAGAAAGCAGGGTGCAGAAGGATTTTGGAGGAAATGGGAGGGAGCGGGGCTGCAAAGGTGCTGAGTGTTGGGAGAGACGGGGCCGGTGGGGGTGGTGGGGAAGGAGTGCTGAGATGGGAATCAGGGCACCTGGCCCCAGTCCAGGCCACTCACCATCCCAGTGATTTACAGAACCTCTTTCTGTGTCAGCTCCCTCAAACGTAAGATTATCTCGAACATCCCTTCTTGCCATTCTGTTGTGTAAGTGCCCATCTGGCCGTAGAATTCTCTTCGTTTCTGCTTGCAATTTTTGGCTTAAACATAAAAGTGCCAGAACATATATATATAAAAGAGAAACACAACAAAAAAAAAACTCATATAAACCAACTTTCTTTTGTTCTCTTTCCTTAGATTCAGCCTGGATTCTTCTGCTCCATAAATATTTCCCATTTAGAAAGTAATTACATCAAGGGGAAACTATACGTTTAAACATATATGGCTTTTATTGTTACATGATAACTGAGTCTAAATTGGATGATTCTCATTAATGAAAGGACAAGAAAATAAGTAAGTCAAGACATAATTAGGTCACGGCATTTGGCCATTGTGACTTACCCTTCCCTTTGCCCTTATCAGCTAAAGCTTTGGCCTTAATATGGACAAAGAGCAATTTAATCTCTTTCCATTCCTATCCTTTTTCTTAGAGCTGCTTCAAATCTAAACCTCTAATAAAGAACGGGATAATAAAATAGCAGGGAAAGTATAATGGGAATTATATTGACTCTCATAGAAGTTTTGGAAGAGAAATATATTCTCTTCCCTCAGCTCTATAATAATATAATCATAGTGTGATTTCTACTTTGCTAGACTAGGGTCTATTTTGGAAATCTCTAATGAATATAATCAGGTGGTAAGCATTTAAAAATTACTATTTTCTGAAAGCCAGGAAATTATTGTTCAGCATAAAATGCAAAATAAAAAGGAAAAATGCCAGCTATATTTTTTTTAAAATAGCATGATCCATGTGGCATGGTGTGGCGGAATCGGGAATGGGGGTTGAGACCTGAGTTTTAGCCCATCTTTGAATCTTTCTGTGTAAGCTTGGGTAGGTCATTTAATGTCTTTGGGGCTCAAATTTTAAAAATTGTAGAATAATAATAATACCAAGCATTTATATTTACCATGTGCCATGCACTAATTAAACCTTTTGTATTCAATTACTTAACCCTTTGCACTCGCTTTTTTCTCGATTTCTTTATTCTACTCAGGATCGAATTTTTTAAATACCCCAGATTTTACAAAGTTTGGCAGTAGAATAAAAAACTGGAGTTTCTTTTCATACAAACTTATTTATTTTGATTTTTTAATATTTCAAATTATTGATACATTCAAAGATCAATTTTAATCTCTATAATTTTTGCTAACCATGTCAAGTCACACTCGACATTAATCTTCCCACCTATACCAGGAGGTATATACTGTCATATGATTGCAATTTTGTTCTTGCTTTATCTTGCTTAACATTTCAAAGAAACTATTTGAACCCAGTCTTCTTTGATCGTAAATCTATGTATGAACCACTATGCTTGACTGCCTTATTACTGACATCATTATCATAAGGGGCCAAATATTTAGATTATTCAAAGGGGGATACATTTCTAAACACAATAGTAGCAACACTTTGTATGTATAAGCTATTTTTGTCTTTAAAGGAACTCTGAGAAAAATGTCACTTATTATTTTGGTTATTGAGCAAAATATCTCTCATATTCCTTGTAGAAAGAGGCTGTTTTTTAATCCCCATTGTACAGATGAGAACTACAGCACACACAGAGAACTTCTGGCAGAATGTAGGAGAATGCCACATTAACCAGGACTGAATTCACGTCTGCAAATGTCATTTGACAAATGTCATTGTTTAGACATGAGGAAACAAAAATAGCTTTTTTTACCACACTGCCCCAGGCACTGCAGCCTCTGAATTCCTGTCAGCCCTCAGCACCGGCCACTGGGCAGCATAATTCTTGAGGCAGCCTGTGGTTGAGATTCATGCTAGGATGCCTGCCCCCTGACCTCTATCCTGCCCCTTCTCGTCCCTTCTCATTTAACAAATATTTACTAAATATCTACCTCCTACCAGCCCCTGTGCTAGGGACTAAGGCAAAATGTGACCAGTGACAGACATGACCACTGTCCTTAGGTAGCTTTACAGTTCAGTGAGGAGGTGGATGTTAAGGAAAGAATCACACAAAGGGACATAAAATTTTATAGATATGCTGAAAGTAATAAAGGAGATGTAGGTGGCTACAGGAGAGGGATTTGGAACAGAAGCCTTGGGGTTTGAGCTCAAGCAGTCATTTAATTTCTTCCTAAGTGCTCCAACTTTGGAATGACTAATCTCCCCCATAGTACATAATTTAGGGCAGATGAGATGTGCTGGGGGGATCTGAATAAGATCAAAATTTTGATCAAAAATGTCTTCCTGTGGCTTTTCATTAGTGGGATGTGAAATGGAGTGATGAATCGGTTTTATGAAGGCATTGGTTCAGGTAGCTTCCTCGTGCCGCAGACCACTGGATCTGAGGAATTTATTTAGGAAAACTGTTATGGGTAAGGGAACAGAAAGTTCCAGGTTGAAGGATAGAAAATGTGAATTTTGCTTTGAACTCTATCGCCAAATAACTTGTGTGGAGTTTTTTTTTTGTAAAATCTGATAGGACTCTTGTGAAGATTAAGTAAGCACGTGTACATATAATGTATCACATGATGCCTGGCACATAGTAAGTACTGATTAAATGTAGTTCTACTGGTTACTAGTTGGTGCAGGAGAGACCACTGTAGATTAGACACTGTGCATGGCAGGTATGGACAGCCTTAATAAGGGTATGATTGTCCACAAAGGCAGTTTAAGATACACGTGGGCCACAAAGCGGCAGTGGGATTGATTTGCTGACCGAATAAGCAGTAAGTGGTATAGGGGTCCAGCAGCAGAATATTCTGGAGAGCCACAAGGTGTAGAGAAGGGAAAACATGAGTATGTCCAGCAGCGATTGTCCAAATTTCCAGGAATGGCTGACATTTACAGGGGGAGTATTGGCTGGTGAGTTGGATAATGATGTTTAGAAGGGACCAGGATGTGTCACCGTGCACCCCAAGGGAAACTTTCCTTCCTATCTGAGCCTCCTGGACGCAAGATGAGAAAGAAGTAGAGAGAATGCTATTTTTACTGTGTTCTTGAAATGGAGCTTTGCACTAAGTTGGTATCTTATAAAGAAGTTCCTTCCCATTATTTTTAGCTTGAGATTTAATGAACAGTTGTAGTAAAATCAGATTAGCTGTATACACTCCTATTATAGAGGAATGTGCATATCTTACATCTAACGTTAAGCTATTATCCATTCTTTGCATTCCTTTCTTCTGTCACAGGTTAATTAAACCCATGTTGTGGTCAGAGCTTGCTGTGTGTGGCAGGGTGTTTAAGGTTCCGTTTAAGAAGACTAGATGAGAACTAAAGGGATAGAAACCTCTTTAAATTGATGACTTTAGGACTCCATTGTTGTAGAATAAAATAATGAGGAAATTAAATATGTAAAAAAAAAAAGAAAAGAAAATCTCCATCCCCTTTCTATACACAAAATGGCTTATAACAAAAGACACAAAAGCACTAAGAAAATGTTGAACATGGGTAGCCGCCCAAACAGGATTACAAAGCTGCACGTTGGCCGACCAAACAGATTAATGGGTGATGTATATCCGGCTATCTCAAAGTTCTGAAGGTGTACCAGAGCAAGATAATGAAATTGCCTGTCAGGTAATCTGATTTGAGAATTCCAGTCATCTGTGAACTGGTGTGTGGGCTAATAAGTCAGGAGTTTGCCAAGACTTATTATTTTTTAAGCTGCTCTCTCCTGTCTATGTCTGTCTCTGCAGGATGTGTTAGACAGAGTGTCCTGCACAGAGCAAGAGGTGGGGAACCCGTGAGAGTGGCCAGGTCACAGAGAGGCACGGCTCCAGACCACGTCGAATGTTTCTCAGTTGTTCAGAACTCGGCTAGAGAAACGCGCAGCTGCCAGGCACGGAGCATAGCAACCTCTGTACCTCTTGGCCGGCAGACGCAGCTGTTGCAGAATCTAATAGTAAACGTCCCTCCAAAGGTGTGCAGAGTGCAGGCATTTGGTTTTTTGGCTCTGGCACTTAGTAGCACTTTGACCTTGGCCAAGATATATAGCGCTTTTGAGACTCAGTTTTTCTACCTGCAAAGTAAAGCTAGCAGTGCCTAACACATAGAGTTGTTGATATTAAACACCTCGCAGTATTTGGCAAACAGTAATTGGTAGGGATAATCAAAGGATTCAATAATTTGAATGCTCTGTGTACATCATTGGTATTTCTCTCTGCCTGTCAGTTAATTTCTTCCTACCTCCTTTTTTTCTGGAATGATTGTATTAATACTCATTTCCCTTCTCTTTCATTTATTGTTTCTGTAAGGATAGAGAAACTTCACAATTACTTATTATTAGTATGTTTTTGTTTTATTCGAATCTTACATGTGTTATGCAAATATTAATTGTTCCCGTAACAGTGACACAGAAAAATCACCAGCAGTAATACTTCTTTTATTTTGGGTATGCGATTCAACTGGAACATCAGAATGGGAGGATTCTAAAAAAAGTGCTCCAAGCTTTTATTTTTCCTCCTAACACAAATGAGATGCATGCATTTAATATACATCTATTTATATTCTAAAGTAATTAATTTCTCCCTTTTGTAATTTCTTAGCGTTAAAGTATTTTATAGAACAAAAAATGAAATGCCCTAGTGAATGAACTGTTATTATCAGTATGATTTTTAAAACTGTGCTAACAAATTCTAGGGTGATCAGCTAGCTTTCTGGACATCGATTGCAGCTTGCCTTTTCTTTGAAGAAACTCTTTATTCTGCATATAGAATTTATCACAAAATTATTCTATTTTTAAAGGAATTATTTCTGAATTCTATTAATTGCCTTTTTATAAAAGTATCATAAAGTATATTTTTACATCCCAGGTTAAACAGTAATCAAAAAATAACTGCAAAGATAGAAAATAAAATGATACATACAAGAACTAACGAGGTGTGGGGTTACCCTTTTTTTCTTAAAGAAAAAGAAGCCTTGTAATGCTTTTTTTCACTGACTCTATGAAGAATTTCTCAAAATGATTATAATGTATATATAATTTAGACAAAAAAATTTCAATATTCAATTTGCTTCATTTAGTAGAAGGAAAATTATAAATGGAGTCAACTTCTCCTCTCTGTTATCTATTTGCTGGATTCTGTAGAATTCCTATTGGATCTGGAAGAAGATAACATTTATGTCAATAGCAATGGCCACAGAGTATAGTGTCCTGGCAAATAATTGCTCTACCACTAGGAGAAGACAGGTTCTGTTAGTCCAGCAAGAGCTTCTGTTCAAGGTCAAGGTGTCTGAATGTTAAAACAACTGTACCTTGGGGAGATGTGAAATGGAGATGGTTTCTCTCCTTCAGGGATATAAAATCTAATGGATGGGCCTACCTTCCCTGGGGTTACCGTGGCCTTGACCTTATGAAATAGATTACTCTCGCCAGGCTTTGAAAGCAGCGGTCAGCGGACTGGTGGTAGAGTAAGGATGAGATCTTTCTTTCCCCGCTCCCATCTTTCCCCTCCCCGTGTCATAGAATTCTTCTTCTCTAACGTCCCCACAGCTCAGCCATGGCAGATCACCGGTGATTGCAGAGCAGGCATTTAGAGCTGTTCCCATTGTTAGTGGTGGCTGCTGCCTGCCCACAGTTTAATAAGGTCCCCGGGGAAACCCAAGTAAGTATGTTAAGTTCTGGGGTGTTTCGTCGAACTGGATCAGTGGCAGTTCTTTTCCTCTCCCCATCACTCTTTTCTTTCTTGCTGTATTTATATTGCTTTGTGGTTAGGATTTCTCCTCTGAAGGGAAATTTATATCTAAAGCTAATTCCTCAGAGGAGAGCTATAATACTAAAATAGCAACTTGCGTTTATCTTTTTCCAGTTTATACAAAGTGCCCTCATTCGCATTGTCTCATTTATCCCCCAAACGAACCCTCCCAGGTAAATTATTATTGTCTCCACGTTGCAATTTAGAGAAAGTCTCGCTCAAGGTGTCAGGGCCAGTGAAATGGACCTGGAGATCCTTCCCCACTGCCTGGGCTAGTCCTTTTCACTCCACCATGCCGTAGAAGGCTGTCTGCGATCTCTGGTGCAGGTGACAACGTTAAGACATTCTTTCCTGGATTTAAAAAAGTCTTTATCTCCTTGGCTTTGTAAAATAGAGAGCTAGATGAATACACAGTGCTTCGTGGTGAGATGAAGCCCACTCATGTAAACAGTTAACTGATAAGTTATCAGTTACGTACCAGTGTAGTCACATTTTCCATAGTACCCTGCTCTAAGTAGACACCAGCTATTGTTCATTAATGGGACAGTAAGAATGGTTAACACAGACAGATGTTGGTAGTTATAGCTGAATCTGTCACTTCCCGGCTTTCTTCTTTCATAAATTATCTAACCTTTCTGAGCCTCAGTTTCCTCACCTGTTAAATGGGGATAATAATAATAATAGTATAGTATCTCCCTTATGAGTGGTTTGAGGTTAAAATGAGTTAATATATTCTGAGAACACGGTGGCTCACGCCTGTAATCCTAGCACTCTGGGAGGCCGAGGCAGTCAGATCCTTTGAGCTCGGGAGTTCGAGACCACCCTGAGCAAGAGCGAGACCCCCATCTCTACTAAAAAAAAATAGAAAGAAATTAGCTGGACAACTAAAAATATACAGAAAAAATTTAGCCGGGCATGGTGGCGCATGCCTGTAGTCCCAGCTACTCGGGAGGCTGAGGCAGGAGGATCCCTTGATCCCAGGAGTTTGAGGTTGCTGTGAGCTAGGCTGACGCCACAGCACTCTAGCCCAGGCAACAGAATAAGACTCTGTCTCAAAAATACATATATATATTTTTTTTTTAATAAAAATTGTTATTACTGTCATTCTCAGTATCATTGTTGGTATTATAATTCTTTTTCCTGACTTTTGCTACTCTAATTTACCATAAAGCTAGTATGTGGGAGGCTCTTAGGCATTTTCCCACTTTTCCTAGCAGAAGTTTCTAGAGACAATGAGAACACTGCTCATGCTGTGCAGTTTTGTGAGCTGCAGTGAACAGTCAGGGTTGTGTCACTCTGCTAAAGCCAGAGCTTTGGTTTTTCTTTAAGTCATTTTTTACTATGTATGTATTTGGAAATGTTAAAAAAAAAACAAAAAATGTTTGGATCTCAATAAAAAAAGAAAGAGAGTGCCATAAAAGTACATTTTTAGCTGAAAGTGTTGGTCATTAGGGGAGAGTAGTGAAGATTGTTTCAGCTTTGTAAAGTCTAATAGCCTTTTGAAATAGCTTATAGTTCCTTCTTAGACTTACAAGAATTATCGTGTCCTGGGAGATTTTTCAGGACATGCTTTATATTAAAATTTTGTAGGGAAATTTTGAAGTAAATGTGCAGAGACATCAGTTCTGGTGGGATAGGAGAGAGATGGAATGAATTGATGCTGCAGAGAAGGGTGAAATAGGTGTCACAACTTCCGCTTTGATCATCCTGTGTCCTCAGTTTCCTGTTTGGTAGAGAACAAGAGGGGCAGGGAGAGGGGCAGGGAGTTGCTAAAGTAGATCCAAAAGAATCCTTGTGTGTACCCTTCACTCCAGACTCTAGGCACGTGGGTCTCTCCCCATCTCGCCTGCTGGGCATTTAAGGGAGATACTCACTGTGCTTCAGTTTTCTTTCTGACCCAAGGGGAATAATAGGACATGCCGCAGCTACAGGAGATTATTGTGAGAATTGAATGAGTTATGTGAAAAACTACTTTGAAAAATATAAAGCATCTAAGAGGCAGAGGAGTATAATGGTTTCAAGCAGGAGCTGGCAAAATACACGGTACAGATTGTCTATGGCAGAGACCATGTGGCCCACAGAGCCTGAAATATTTACTGTCTGGCCTTCCAAAAAAAGGGGGGAGGGGCAAACTCCAGATTTAGAGCATGGACTCTGAGGCCAGTGACCTGGATTTGAACCCTGGTCCTGCACCTATTGCTGTGGAATCTTGGGCTGGCTAATTAATGCCTCTCTATCTCAGTCTCCTTATCTGTAACGAAAGATAATGATAGGACCAATGCCATAGGGTGGCCAAAGCCGTGACATGAGTTAGTACGCATAATTATGCTATAAAAAGCTCTTAGACCATCGCCTGGCATTTATTAGGTGGTATATAAAGTTTACATGATATTATTAAAAACACTTCACTAATGCAGGGCTCTATTAGATTAAATGACAATTTTTATAGGATTCTGATTCTATAACATGTAGTGTGTACATACTAAAGCTTTTTAAAATTACTAAATTGATAGTTATGGAAATTAACTATGTATTTTTCATTGTACTTAGCAGAAATACTACCTAGAATACTACTATAATCTACCTAGAATATCAGAATACTGTTATGGCTTGGAAGTATTCTAAGGACCTATGGAAGTCACATTGCAATTCATGGCATTCGAGGTGGCTTCAACTAGACTAGTCTCCTATACGTTGTCCAGATTGAAATGAAACTACAAAGTTTGGTATTTTACGTGAGTAGAAATGTTGAATAAAGTGCATAAATCTTATATCAGTATAGAAAGTAGGAACAAAAATTATACGTGCCGTATAATTAAAGTATGTACATACATTTTATCGTTTAGCCCTCATTCCAGTACTGCAAGGTATATGTTTTTCTTCCCACTTGAGAAATGGGGAAGGTGAAGCTCAGAAAGACTAGACGGTTTGCCTAAAATGGAGGCGGTTAAGCACATAATCAGTCCCCTCCACAGTCCCGTCAAAGAGGAATAAATTCAGTTCTCCCGTGTTCATGTCCCAACACTGTCTCTCGGACTCACCAACACGAGGAAACTCTTAAAGATTATATCAATGGCGATATATTATTAGTATCATTTAATTCAATCTTATTAAAAGTAAACATTCTGAATTATCGAGATGTTATAACATTTCTGTGTTACACTGACCTGTGACATCCTGGAATATTACTGACGGGAGTTGTTGCTTATGTTTAAGGACCAGCACTTTTGTGTAACCATCAGAAATCAGAGTGCCTCTAAAAAGCATCTCTGCATTTAGTGGAACTGTGTGAGAGCACTTGGCCCATGATGAGAGCTATTTGAGTGTTCTTTGCTAATGTCTTTTCTGCTCTAAAAAGACCCCATAATGAGCCATCCCCTACTTGAATATAGATGGTCATCCTAAATATGTGTATGGAAATCAAAAGTCCAAAAGCTGACATATACCTTATAAGGAATGACTTCTTCTTCTAGAGTGTCATGAATGCTAACCAGTCCCTTTTGACATTTGAAAGGCACTGTTTCTGTCTGGGTCAGGCAGCCCTGTGGGTGGTGAGAATCTAGACAGCATGGGGCCTAGGTAGGGCACTGCTTGGTCCTTGTGACCAGAGAAGACAGGGCTCAGGGCTCGGCCTCAGCCCGAGGCAAGGTCCAGGCCACTGCCAGAACTCACACAGGGACACTCCTGCAGAGGTGTCCCACCTGTCTGGCCCTTCCCTTTTCCCCTTCCCACTGTGGGAAACCTGGGAGCCGTCATGTTTCAGATGGTGTCTGAAAAGATTGAATTTGGTGCCTGTGAGATATGAAAAGATGTGGGTGCTCAATGTGGATGAGCACAGAATGTGATCGTCTGGGCCCATCTGTTCGCAAAAACCTCAGTTTACTCCTAGGGACTGGATACTTATCACTTACTTTCCATCTGCTCCAGGGGACTGGAGAGCTGCTACTTCTTTTTTATCGCTGTGAGTATGATAAATTATGAGCCTGCATCTCCTTACCTGTGATATGAGGATGATTCTTGCCTTGCCTGTCTTAAAAACTGCGAGGGTCAAAGGAAATAACGTCTGTTTGATGTTAGTAAAAAGATTATGGCATGTAATTCTTCACTGATTGCCAGACAGATTGAGATTGGTGAGCTACCTATATATTTGAAAGCCACAGTATTTTTGACCACTGTTAATTGTTAATCAAAAAAAAAAATATTCTGGAAACTAACATATGAGTAAATCAATTACAATTTGGACTTTTTTTGTTTTGTTTTGTTTTTTTACTCTAAAATGTGTCAGGACCACTATTTTAGGAAATAAGGTTCTTGGCAAACTTTGAATGAATTTTTACTTCTCTTGAGCTTGATTACACAGAAAAGATCCAGCCTGCAAAAATGTATATGTGTGAATGTATATGTTTTCCAGCTCAGTGTGTGAGATATGTCGTTTTACTTAATGCAGACACTGAAGGGCTTGAGGATTTTAATCTTGCCTGGAGAAGCCCTCTCAAAGACTTTTGCTTGTCTAGATTTCTGCCAGATTCCACTTTGCACTATTGAACTTGGTGGAGTACTAGTCCTACCACCATAATCCATGAAAGCCAACATACTTTTGAAAGATTCCCTTCTACAGATCAAGAGACTGACAGGTGCTTTCACATTTTGCACATCTGGTTCTAAAACAAAGGACTGATTCAATAAATGCTCACATCAGTGTCTTTGCCTCTGCTAGACACTTCTACGAACAGCTCACATCAGCTATACATTTCAACACTGGATTATTTATGTGACAGTGTCTTATAGCCCATTGTATGATAGCAATTGAGGCAAGTATTTCCCAACTTTCAAGCTTTACCTGTTAATCTTTCCAGAAACTTTCTCTACAAAAATGATCTTAAGGTGTAACTGCCACATTCCTTTATTTTTAGTTGTTGCTCTTATAAAAATAATAGTTATATTTAATATAATTGTCTTATATTTAATTGCAGGAAAAAATATTTTGATAATTAATGGTAGCATTGATATCCAATTTTCCCATGCTGTTTGGGTGTGGAAAGAGAAGAGATTGTTTTAAAAATCCATTTTTCATAACATTTATGTTGCCTCTGAACTTCAAAAAAAATTTTTTTTAATTGGCTAGTCTTTTTTCACTCCACCTCAACTAAAGTAATAAATCACATTCTGAGGTTTAATTTAATTTAATTTCAGCTATTCTAGCCGTGTATCCTCGAGTAGGTTAGTTTGCCTCTTTGGACTTCATTTTCCTCCTTGGGATATGAAGGTTTAGACTGCATGACTTTTGTGGTTTATTCCAGATTCTATTCTAAAGGAGGTTTACTCTTCACAATTATCTTTAACTTAGACAATAATTACACAATTTTCTTAGGAATTTGGAGTCTACTACATAAAGAATAAACCACATCTTCTGAAATTGAATGCTGTTTTAGGGTATAATTTTTGTTTGTTCAAAAAATAGTGATTCCATTTAAGCCCAAAGGACTTATTTTTAATAGCAGATTCTTAGTTAAGCTATTTTACCAAAGTTATATTACCATGAAATTTCTGGGGAAAAAAACACAATGACACAGTCTTATGCAGTCATGCCTTATAATCATTTACAATTAGTATATATCACCAAAAGGAAAAAATGCTTTTTGTGTTTTTTTTATGGTTAAAAATCACAGGGGACTTCATATAAATGTATAACCTACTTAATGTCTTTTTCAATGCTTTGCAGCCAACTCAACCAAAAATGTCCTGCCAAGGATAAACACTAATTCTGTATTTATATGCACAGCATGCATTGGTTTCATGAGGTAGGCTTGAACAGCAGTATCTTACCCTAACATTTCAGACTTTAAATCCCAAACCCCTGACCAAGAGAGTTTTGTTGCTAGAAGGCTTGGAAGATACTATACGACACCATCACACCTACATTGTGGTCCCAGAGGTTTTTGTTATAGGAAGGAACAAGTATCATTAAAGAAAAAACAGTAAACCCATCTTGATCCTCTTCTAGAAAGTCAGATCTCTTAGGAAGATGGAGCATGCATTTCCAGTCCCAGCATCTGTGGGGAAATGCCTTACTTAAAAGCCCTTCCTCCAGGAGCTGAAGGAAGTTGTGTCTTCTCTGTTTTTTCTACCGCATTCCAATTTTCAGACAAGCCAGTGGTACAGTATATCCATGATCTGTGTACAGTAGGAGAATGAAGCTATAGTAAGCAATACAAAAAGCCACTTCTTTTGCGGCTTGATTAAAACAACCCACTTGCAGTTGGTGGGTTGTCAGGTTGAGCTCATCTCTGTGACTTCTTTTCTGCTCCTCACTTCCATCCATCATTGCAGAGAGCACAGAAGAAGGAATATATATAGTGCCCTGTGCTTGCTCAGGCCTTAGCAAATATCAATTCATCACCAACTTGGCTCTAAAAGGGACCATTCATTGGCATGTTAGAACATTACAATTTACCCAGTGTTCCCTGGTGTGGAAGGAGTCACATGACCGGATCTCAAAACAAAAAAGAATTCGCAATATGTTCTTGGAGTTATTAATAAAAATAACTGCTGTGTGACAGGAAAGGCACATGACAGATTTAAGATGCATGGCCACACTATTTTGCTTTTTAAAAAAATTCTTTCCTATGTCAGGGATGAGTGTGTGTGTGTGTTTGTGTGTGTGTTGTACCAGAAAAACCTCCAACCCTGACAAGCCATTGATGAGGTGTTTCAGTCTTCACTAGCTTCCTATTTCATGCCTCTGCCATTGAGCCCTTGTAATACTACGATGAATAAATGTAATCAAAGCAATTGGCTGCCTGAGATCTTTTTTAATGCACTGCTTCGGACGCAGTACATATGCCGTGCAAATAAATACAAAATTAGTGTTCCTGTTGGAAGCGTTTGGTGAGAATGAGTGATTTGTCTTGCTTATGAAAGGTGCATACATTTGCGCTCATAGCTGTTTATCAGCCAGCCTCTTTCTGCTTGTGGATTCCGAGATGGAATCCATCATTTGTCAGCGCCTGAGCAGATGTGCTGGAGATGACCAGATTGATCCGTGAGGATGAGCAGAGCAGCCGCACCAGAGCTAGCAGGGCGGCCCCTACAAATTGTATTATCTTTTGAGACTGCTGTCTACTAGCTCCTTTCTAAACTGAGGGAAGAGAAGGAAGGCTGGCTTTTTTTTTACTTTTCACCTCTATGTTGGAAAAAGTGGCCACTTGTGGTATACGTTGATGGAAATGGCAAACAGCCCCAATCTCTCTGGGTAGTGAAATCTACTGAAAACCCATTTTTCCAAAGGTGTCCACTGTCTCTCTCCTGATTGCAAGTATGTTATTTGATGTTGGGCTTCAATTAAAAACAAAACACTCACGTCAGGATTGCAGAAGTATCATTTACTCTTCTTTTCAAACTGCTCCGGACAGAATTTTCTCTTACTTCGTAGAAACCATTTCCACCAGGACAACATTAGGAGGCAAGAGACAGCGTTTTGACTGGGAAGAAAACGAATGGCTTTTCTAAAGTTTGACTTGCTCTCAGACTGTGCAAAAGGCCTGTTGAAGCCGAGTTGATTACAAGAGCCATCAGAGTCCCTACTTGCCAACAAAACTCCTTTGCACTTGTGTACTGTTGAAAATTGCCATCTGATGCCAGCAGATTGAAGAGCTAAACACAAGCTGCTGAGGATCTCCATGTGGCTTTCCAACCGCAGGTTCTTGACCCTGGCTTAAGTAATTAACCATCTAGGAGCCACATAGCCCTCTAAGGGCAGCTGGAAAAAGAAAGGCACCCTCATCCTTAATGAATGAATGGATGCACGTATAGAAGCAGAGGTAGCTGACCGCATGAAACAGGGTTAGGCAGACTTGCTGAAACCCAGGTGGAGCTGCTGCAGTGTTTTTATTTGCTTCTGTGGCCTCTGTTTCACTTCTGCAGTCCCTCCGTGAATATTTTCCTTCAGGTGATTTCTTTTTAATCAGATTGGTAGAAAAACAATTTCATACTCAATATACCCAACATATAAGATCATCAGAGATACTTCATGTGTTTTTGAAAATGTGGCCCGTAGCCCTGGAAACATCTGGCTTACAGCCGATGTGACTGAGCCAGCACGAAGGCCTTTGGCCAAGCCCTGAGACCGTGACAGGCAGGTAGTGTTTGCGAAAGATGTGGCTTTCGCACACATCTTTAAGGCAAAGGTTCGATGTGCGACTTTTATTTCCTCAGTGAGCTGAGAGGCAGGACTTCAGAAGGTAGAACAGAACATATGTTCCTGCTCGTCATTCGCTTTTTAGATGTCGTCAGTTCGGTTTGTCATCAGTGGTGTTTTCACGGGTCACATGGCGTCGTGGATGGAGAGACAGGGACAGTGATAACTAAAGTGATGGTGTAAACATTTTATGAGATGCAGAATGACCAGAGATGATGCTTGTCTTTTGGGGTCTGTTCATTGCATGTCTGAGAAAGCTCTTCAATTTATATAGCAATTAAAATGTGCCAGGCATTGTGCTAAATATTCAGACTATGATTTGAATAAGACATTCTCTGCTCTCAAGCCATTCAGGGAGAGTGGCAAGTAAATAAGTAATTACAGTATGAGGTGGCGAGTGCCGTAACTGAGGAATATTCCAGGAGCGATGAGGAGGGAGTGGTTCATTCTGTAGAACTGGCTCCTGACCTGCTCTTATCCCTTCAAATTGTTTAAATTGGCTCTGAACATAATTTTTAGAGCTTGCAAGGATTCATTATTTGCTTTTTTCAAGTGCTCTGCTTCTGTGTAATTTGAAGTTGGGAGTTTTATTTTCATTTACAGTACACAGCCTCTCTCCAAGGACGACCTTGCCCCTGGTCTGCAAGGAGCCCTTGTGTTCGGTCCCCCCAGAGGTCACTCGCAAAAAGAATGCAGGTTAGTTCTGCCTGGTTCTCAGGTGTTCAAGGACGCCGTGGATGCTAGGTGACACTCTGTGCACTGCCCTCTAAGAGATTTTCAAAGCCCTCCTTGGAACTGAGCCCCAGCATTTACTTCTGTGTTTTATTCAGCAAATGTCACATCTCTGCCCGCCGTCGTAGTCGTCAGAACTGTCTGATTGAACACCAGTAAGTGCTCTCTAGGAGGGAGATCCTTATTGCCCATTTTCTCTGTTTCCTAAATGATCTTAATTGCTTGGGTAAGGAGGCATCCATTCTAAATCTCCCTCCCACCAGGGGCGATTCACTAGTAACTAGGTTTAGATTACCCCAAATGTCAGGACCCCCACAGATATAATGGGCTTCCCTCCAGGGCCCACCTGACAAGCTGCTTCTCTTCAAATACCTGTGCTGCCCAGAACACGCTACACCCTGATTTCCTGTCCCATACAGGGTGAGAAAGCCAGAGCTGCCTCTCTGTAACTTCAGATTTGTTTTTTTAATCCTCAGAATCTTTGATTTTTGTTTTAATCTTCAGAATGGAAGATTCTTCACAATGGAATATATGAGATGCTTATAGGTTAACTATTTTAAATCCTATTTTATAACATATATTACATTTTAAAATATATATGTGATAGTCTCGCCAAGGCTAATATTCAGGATATAAAAGTTATAGTTGTCATTTACGTTTTAGCTTAATGGCTTCTGAAAAGTAGGAAAAATATTACCTTCAGATTATAGTTTATCATAGTCACCACTCTGTTACTCTCTCTGCAATCCATGTTCTTCTTTTCTTTTAGTTTGCTATATTCCCAAACGATAACCCCAGACAATTTTGTACACTCTCTACATAAAGTTTATTCAGTCAGAGCACTTTTATGACAATGGTAGGTAAATGGAAAACAGCTAAATTAAGAACACTGGAAATAAAACATTTGAATTACTCGCCCTTGCCAAGATGTTCTTTGTGTAAATTTTTTGGGTAAGGAAGATAACTTCCCCCTCATTTCCATCAAGGCATGAGAAAGAAGTAGGGGTAGAATAGCATTGTCATATTTGAAAAAGGAAATGATTGACAGTGTCACTTAAATTGAAATGTCTTCTTAAAATAAATATAAAAGGGCCTTTGAAGAAGTTGCTTTGAAAATCTTTTTTTTTTTTTTTTTTTTGGCTAACCTGGAGTCCCCAGCTTTTTTCCCCTTCTACTTTGTTCTCAGACTGATAGGTGAATTTAGGCTCCGGGAAGGTGCACGGATGCATCAGAATGTTGCACAACTGTCCGGGAACCCCCCCCACCCCCCAGGAAGGGCTTGGAGGGGACCCAGGTGTGCTTGCCTGCTGGCCTCTTCAGTGCCTGTGAGCACAGGCTCCTGGTGCTGCCAGACTGTGGAGCAATTGTGTGACGCACCTAAGTGGGCCTAGTGGGTGCCCATCGCTTTCATTTTAACCTGTGACCGTCTATATTCCCCCTGAGCATTTAAGCCTAGCAATTCCGGGTAGAAAGAGCACATCACACAACGTGCTCCTGCTGAGGTTGGGAGGCGAAGCCTGTTTACTTCCTCTTAGGCGGTTAAAAACACTTCCAATAAATGAACTGATACTTATTGCAAACGAGGTTAGAAGCACCTTCATAATAACCCAGATGTTGTGAAAGCTGATAGACATCTCTAAATATCAGCCAGAGTTTCTGGATGTTTGGTGTTCTCAAATGCCAAGAGGCATGCGTCAGGCTGGCTGATAGCCAGGTCAGTAGTTTTTTTCCTCCTCCCAATGCACACATGAGTCACATTTGCCCGCAAAGGAGGCATGACCCTCTGTACCTCCCACGCCTACCTCCTGCCCTGCCCTTGTACCACACAACACAGATATCCAGAAGTAGACTTGCTGGTGTGTGAGCAGCCTGCTCCAGCAAGCCGCAGGATCTACTTGTGGAACTTGGAAATCAGAGTTCATCATTTTCGTTTCCAAAGGGCAGATCCTAAATAACCGTATCCTCTCATCACCATCTTTTACTAATTTGACACCAGCTGTATTTGCCCTTCCACAGGAAATTCTCACTGTGCTCATAGGACCAGAGAAAATGGAGCCCTTCTCAGAGTTGACTTTCTATTTTTTTTTTTTTTGTCCATTTTTTTTCTCAGTACAGTTTGGGAGGCAAAGGACTCTCATTTCTTATTTTTTAAGACTTTAACTTCTTTGTAAACAGCTTTATGATCCCAGAACCTTTTAAATTAGACAAGATTTAAGAAGGCATGCTGCGTCACATGTATCTTTTTCCCTTCAAGTGTGGCCTCCATTGTGTCATGTGAACTCTTTGAACTTGTGGGAAATAGAAGGGCTGGATACAATCAAATTTTAATGAAATGTGTTAATTTTTTTTTTTGGAAAGTTAAGTGTTCTTCAAGAGTTTTCAGTGTTAAATATTTTTCTATACCATTTGCTTGATAACTTGTGGCTCTGAACGTTGTTCACTTTTATTCTACAACAACACAGATATAGAAAGTAAAACTATAGTCTATTTGCCAAACATTTATGAGACAAAAATAATTTAGATGTTTGAAGATAGTAGAACAGAGAGAATGATTAAAATGGTGGCTGGCCTATTTCTACAGATCAGCCGTGAACAATTCCACATAGATAACTCAGTCAAGTTCCCAAAGGAAAGCTCTTATTTCTTCCCTATCCTCTTACCAAGTACAAAATCTATAAGTTTAATATTCAGCTACTTCGAAAAAAAATTTTTTTTCCTCGTTGCAGTATATTGGGTTCAAAGTTGAGGTGTGTCTGTCTCAATATGGGATTTGTATGTGTGTATCCCCGGAAGTTGCCTGTCAGACAGAACCACCCGGCCCTATCCATGCAGTCCATAACTAATACAAGTTTCAGGTCAATGTGATATTAGAGAAAACTGACCATGTCAGTACTGAACTATTTTGTTTTACTTCTTCCTAAATAATGGATTTAGGAATCATGGATTAACTTTGTACTAATTTTTTTATTGCTATTTTAAGAATTGCAGACTTTGATTACATTTTTCTGATTATACATTTATCATTAGTAACATTTGTAAAATTCTAACGAGTTAAAAGTAAAATAACCCATAGATAATCACTGTTAGCATTTTGATGAATTAAGTTTTAGAATTTTTTTCTGTGTACATATGAGAGTTTTGATTTATTGTTTATTCTTTCCATGTAGCTGTAACCATACTCTGAATATAATTCTATAATTTAATTTTTCTCACTATTATAATTATTTTTACATGTCATTTTGAGATCTTTATAAAGTTCATTTTTTTCTTGGTTAAAACTTTTAAACAGAAATCTTAATTTATATTCTGATGATTTCCTTAGGGTAGATTCCCAGAATTAGGCTTTCTCAGGCAAGGTCTGTGGGCATTTTGAAGATTTTTTTAATGTTTAGGGGGAATATTGAATAATTGCTTTTGATAAGCTCTTACAAATTTTTACTCCTGAAGCATCTGAGAGTATTGAGTGATCTTTTCATTAGCTTTAATAATTTGTAGCAAAAGCGATTGACTTTCCATGTCTTGAATTACCTCATTGATTACTGGGAGGGGCATTTTCATGTGTATTACATACAGTTGCATTATTTCTTCAGTCTTCTCATATTCTTTACAATGCTGTTTTTGTAAAAGTTTGTGGATAAGCAGCTCTTTTCAGTGATATAATTTTCATTTCAATGAGACTTTTTTCCTTTTTTAAATATGTGAAGGAATAAATAGGATTCTTTTTTTATATTGTATTCTTTTACAGCCTTAGCAAACTTACATAAACAGGTTTTGTCATACATTCTCGATCTGGTTTTAGATTATACATTAGAATAACTATTTTGTGCTTCTTCTGTCTTGACTATGTATTTTAGTTATGGGCGTAATTATGTGTGTTCATAAAGCTTGAGAGTGGCATGCCCTTTGCGTTTTCCTTGTCTGCCTTTGACTCTTGCCCTCTCCCCTCCCTGCCCCCAGGATAGAGCCTCATATCCCTTGAATCCATCTGTCAGATGATCTGTCTGAGGAGTTAGCATTCCCTCGCCCTCTCAGAATCATCCAGAAGAAATAGTTCATGGCTAAAGAAAAGCCAATGAGCATTTCTATGTGAAAGGCAGACTTATCACCGTAAGGATTCCTACATGTGGTTTAGGACAAGAAGCCATTGGCTAAGGTGTGATTTCAAAGCCACATCCAAAAGTCTTTTCTGACCTCTTTCTCTGGCACTGATACTTCTTTCAGTGATTCCCATTCCTCTTTAACCACAGGATTTTCCAACAGTGGTATTCTGACTGGTTTGAGTCCTGTTAAGCACTTTCCAAGCCCCTTCAATCTCACTTCCCTTCCATGCATGGGCTCCATGCCTGTTTTGGTCATGGATTATGCACCTACAACCATGCCACAGCTAGTGTTTTCCATTGCTCTCTCCTCCCCTGTGCCAAAGAAGCAGGACAGCCCTTCGTGGATACAGAGCTGGGAGTAGCCCTTGACATTCCACTCCCTTCGCAAATGGTGCAGCTCTTCTTAGCGCCATAAATTACATTAGCACGTGTGGCCTTCAACAGTCCAGGCATGTGAGGCATGATTATCTGTCTGAGAAAATGATCAGGACCACATTGAAAGAACCTAGTGTCTCCCAGGCAGCTCCCAAGGACATGTTGGTGTGGTGTGAACTTACAGGGGCATGAATGGGATTTTAAAGTCCGCCTTTTCATTAGCGTGCCAGTGCTCATTCTGTGTATTATGCCTCGAGAGCTGTGAATGTTGTGACAGTGGCTTTTGTTCCCATGCATGCAGTTGTTAATTGTATAAGCCGGAAATACAGAAACCGCGTCAAAGCAAGGCAGCCTTAACAAAAGAGAAAAGCTGAATGCCTCAAAGGAACCCCTACATAGAAAGGTGCACATTCTCCCCCAACCCCACACCCAAGACCCAGATGCTTCATATGATGTCACTGCGGCTGAATTCAGACTTTATTGATGGAATACAAAATTATGAACATAGCATGGAATAACCACTTCATCTCTACTGGCACTTTCTATTCCTGCTCAACATTCCTGGTGAAATTTGTGTCTCCAGTGCTTTACAC
Organism: Microcebus murinus; assembly: GCF_040939455.1. Taxonomy (NCBI): domain Eukaryota; kingdom Metazoa; phylum Chordata; class Mammalia; order Primates; family Cheirogaleidae; genus Microcebus; species Microcebus murinus. The sequence goes on along the minus strand of NC_134114.1, from coordinate 80,478,650 downwards.
AGCTCCTACCACAGAGTAGACACTACACAGACTGTCAGATGAGTTTGCCGAATATATTTCACTCATCCCATCCTTGTCGGCATGGCTGTGCTGTTAACTGGCCAGGAATACCATCCTAGCATCCAGCTCATCTAAACCCCACGCCTCTTCCTGTGCGTTCATTGCACTGACTGACTGCTCAGACCATTCTTACGTTCCTCAATAATGGAATGTTTAGTTTGGGCATCTAAAATTTTGGGTCTGTGCCCAATGAGATTGGAAGCTCTTAGAGAGTATAGTTAGTGCTTTTGTCTTTGTCAGAGTGGCAAGCATAGTACTTTCACATAATACTCAGTAAAGACCTCTGATTAATTCATTATTTCTTTTCCTTTAAGAACCTGAATTTGCATGGATAAGTATGAAAAAAGAATCCAGGTGCTCCCCTATATTGAGTAAACTCGGCTATAGTGGTGAACTTTTCTTGGCCTCAAACATGTACTAAATGAAAAGTGGAGATGCATCCTTTGTGGCATTATTCTTCGCCTGACCTTTCCAAACTGACTATAACATGACACATTATCATTGGAGCTTCTACCTCCCCTCTTTCTGCTTATCTGTTAATAGTTTTACCCATCTTTTAAGATGCAGTTGAAGGTCCACCCTATAAAAAGCCTTGCCCACCTTTCTAATCTCAATCTGCCCCTTCTCTGCAGCCCTGGCGGACAGCTGGGCTGTCCTCCATCATTTAGTATTTGTAAATACTAAATACACCTCCATCATTTAGTATTTGTAAATACTGCGGTGTATTCTATGCTAATCACTTGTGTGTATCTGGCTTCCTTCCATAACTAGCTTTCAGCCTCCTCTGAAGTCTCAGGACCATAGTTTAATCCTTTTGCACACTGCACAGTAATTAGCATGATATCTGTCCCTGGATGTAAGGGAAAGCACTCAGAAATTTGGTTTGCATAGCTCTGTTACCTAATAACTGTGCAAGCTGAACAAATCACTAACTCTCTGACCCTTAGTGTTGGCATCGGTAAAATGTTGATGATCTCACATAGGATTATCATGAAGATTAAATAAGATTATGGATGGACAAGTGTTTAAAAACTGTAAACCAGTATACTAATGAAAAAATTATTATTGTTGCTACTTGTTGAATAACTTATTTAAAAAATCTATTTCTTATCTTACAGTGTAAGTTCCTTAAGGGTGATCTATGTTCTATCTCCAAACTGAAAATTGTGCCTCACATACAGTCAGCGCTGACAAATATTTTTTGATTGACATATTGGTAGGCTGGTTGGAAGACTTTTAAGCTTCTGTTTGACATATTTTTAATAAATATGTTCTGATTTATGAATTAGGACATATTATGTCTGTCTTAATTTCAGGGGTGGCATGTTGACCATCCGTTAGAAATAAGATTATAAACAGAGTCCTAGGAGTGCTAGGCATGGAATTTAAAAAATAAAAATATTGTATGATTTTAATAGTAATATAAATGCCACAAGTTATATAAAGATACAGTTAAGTGGCTTGTGGTAGGAAATGAATGATTTGAAAGAAGTTATAATTCTTTATATCAGTAATTTTATACCCTAGTTACATGTTAGAATCACCTGTATTGCCTAAAAAAAAAATTTCAGATGTTTGGGCTCTGCTCCAATTTTAAATTAGGATTTCTTCTTTGTGTAGAAGGTCAGCCTGTTGTTGCTACAGGTAAATGGTATGAAACAAGCAGATTATTTCAGTATTTCCACATGCTACCATTTAATGTCTTATTATTAGACTTGCCTTTTTCTCTGGCAGTGGGAATGTTGACAAGGAATAGGACAAGGAGAATTGAGCAAGTGTATGGCACCATGTGAGTCTTTTTAGAAGTTCGGTGAATACCTCCTTCATGTCGGTCAGGGACACTGTGCTGAGTACGCAGACTCACTCGAGAAATAGTTCCTGCCCTTGATGAGTTTTTGGCCAATGGAGAAAGGAATGTAGAGATGACATGGAACCAGAGGGAGAGACGGAGGGTGCACAATGCTTCAAAAGGGTAAAGGAAGAATAACATAGAAACTTCGCGGATAAACAAATGTACACTAGGTGTTGGATGAGAAATTCTGGCTATTTACAAAACAAACCATATTAGTATTTCCTCTAAACCTTGCTCACAGTGAATGTGCCATTAATATTAATTGGGAGTAATTAGTGATGATATTTATGACTAAAACTAATTTAAGGACCTTCAGAGACAACTGTCATTGAGTAGGAAAATGGACCAAACAATGCATTTTTTGCCTAGGACTTTCCAAATCTGAAAATTTCTTATAGGTAATAAGTTATCTCTGCTACTATGAGAGAAATCTATATTCCATCATCTGGATGGATCCATTCCATCCACCCAGGCTGCCCTTCATAAATTAAAGAATGCCTGGTTTATGCTCTCTATAAAATATTATTTTACATAATGAAGATCCATAGATTTTTTTGTCTTCAAACTTTATCCTAATTTTATTACTCTCTCTGTTTTATTTTCCAGTCTTTGAAAATATTTATTTTATTCTCGACTCTATTTTTTTTCTGCATTTTTCTTTAGAGTCGTCATAGTCTTAGTAAGGGTGCAATCAGGTCCATATATTGTAGGAAGATTACTTTGAAGTTCCTCAGTATTATTTATCATCTGCTACTCCTGGTAAATTACTTTCTTTTTAAACTGCACACTGTGGTGTTTGTTAGATGGGGGTCATTAGGCCTCCAGACTCTTTTCTCCTGAATCTACAAATAGTCATTGTTCACCTAGTATATGTGACATTTATTTTTCCTAAGTCTGCAGTCTTCTGTCTGCCTACCCACCTACCACTGTTGAATTGCCACACTGCCATTACCCTCCTCTCTTGAACAATACAGGTTATTATCCTCTATTTATACCCCAGGTATGAGAGAGAGCTAAATGAAATAGGTACTAATACTTTTGTCCCCTTTTCTTCAAAAAGCCATACATATAGGAGGATATGTCATAATTTTTCACAAAAAGTATAGAAAGTCACTTTTAAAAAGAAAATGGAGTGTTTTGCTTAGTGACAAACTTCCATTATGCTTTTATTTATTTATTTTTCATGAAAGAAATTCATGCTTTATAGAATCAGGCTCCCTTTGAAGCTATACCATTTCCCTTTCTATCAATTTTGTTTTTTCTTTAGAACATCATTTAGTTGATAAATTTCCTAGTGTCCTATTTAGCTGTCAGATTTTGATAAGCTTTCTGGGGAGCTCATAGACACTGTTCATTTCACCCCAATTCAGGGCTGCTTTCCTTATCTGTGGTCCACCAGAAGTAACTTGGGGTTAAGGTTTGGCACTTCTGCCTGGTGTTTTGGCTCTGGCGCTGCAAAACATATCACAAAGCAGACATAATATGTGTACAAACAGCTAGAGACACTAGTGAAATCTTGTCAGCTAAAAAAGCAGGAAAGCCTCTGAGATGTGAAAACGAGAAAATTGTGCTGAGTGTATTTATGATAGCATGTTTGAATCTATTATTGCAACCAGAACTAGTATTATGTATTTAAAAAAATGACCTAGATTTACATTCTTTATCATTGTTTGCTCTCCGGCAACAGACATAAGAGTAATTAATAGCTCGTGCAGTTTGCATGGGTTGCGTTCTCTGGGTTTATGTGTTTACATGGAAACACTCACCCACGGACACAAAAGGAAAGAAGCCTCAAGTAATGTTCCTTACGTAAGGGAGATAGCATCAGACCTCTTATATCAAATAGTTTATACAGCCTCAAACTCTATTTATGGTGAAAGTCAAGATCTTGAAGTGTTTGGTGCTCCCAGGTTTAATTGGTTTTATCTGCTTTTATCATAACAACCTTATCTCTGCAGACAGTTGCATGGATAATATTTGGAGATCAGAATTCAAGCCCAGACACACAGTGTCATCCAGCAATTAAATGTTATTTGATAGTTCTGTGTGTGGCTCAGGTGCCGGGGAGCTCCTGCCTCTGGTTGACAGTCTTTATAGCATCGTAAAGTAGTTCTCAGGGGAAATCCGGATATGGAAAGCTTTCCGAATAGAAATGGCTAGAAAAGCCAAGGTAAAGAGTGGTTCAGGCTCTTGTGGCAGTTCCAGTCATTGACTGTTGCCTAATGACTATGCAGTTCAGGTCTGAGAGATGTTTAATTATTTCTGTTATTGCATTTTGGTGAAAGGATAAAGAAGCCGTCTGGCTCCGTGACACGGCTGCTGATGTGTATTTTGGGGGAGTCCATTAAATGGATCAACATTGCTTTCTGCATGCCCAATTTAATCACTATATGAGAACTACATAAAACATACCTTTATAGGAGAATTCTTGATGGATGTTTGGATCTAATTAGATGCAGAGCAAGACTTTCCCCAAATGATTAACTGGCAAGATTAGGTAGACCTTCCTTTGTTTTGTTGGGATTTGGGCTTTCTTCCTGTAATATTCCTTTTTATCTTTTAAAATGAGTTTCTGAAGGCAGAAATGGAGGCAAAGCAAGCACTTGACACAGCTAAGGTTTGAAGAGTATTATAGTTATTCTTCTGGGCTTTTTCAGGAGTGGATTTAACTTGCTATGGCCTATGTGGGGGAGATAGAGAGGAGCCCAGTTCAGACTTCTCTGTAGGTGAAGCACTGAAGTGTTCTGCTCATTATATGTTTTAATTGCTCAGTTGTGCCTGGAATGTAGATTAACTCCCTAACACCTGAGAAAAAGATTCCCCCTTCCTATCGAGAGCAGTGAAGATGAGAGACAATAGGATGACAAATGAGATCACTAAGTGGAGCCCTGATCAATAGAGAGTGCTGTCCATTTGGGTAATGGACATCCCTGTCATCTCAGCTGTTAAAGAATTCAGCAGAGATGAGTCCCCAAAGGTCTGCAAAGTATAAGGCATCCAATACAGGAAACATTACCACCTCCCTTCCCCAACCCCAATAAATAAAAAGGTACATCTCAGGAGCTCAGTCTTTAGCTGCAGTAAGCTGTCGTGCATGGAATTTATTGTACTCTGTTTTCAAAAATCTGTGCACAAAGCAGAAAGACAACCAGGAGACTGGGGGGTGGAGGCTGGTCTTTGTTTCCTCAGACCTTAATGGTGGTGTGAACACATCGGGTAATCTCATGTCTGGCGGGGAGAAAAGTCTTCAGACTTCAAATTATGAGATTGTTTAAATTGCTCTTTGAAAATGTTCTCCCCTCCACTTGGAGATTTAAAACCAGCATTATTTGGCAACCAGGAAGCTTGACGAATCGCTTTTGTCAGACAGCCATATGGCAGATGGGGTGGAGGTCACCGCAGTGCCCAGCGTTTCTCGCTCAGATGAGAGACAGTCGGTCTACACGTCCAACTCTGACAGAGGACCGTTCATGGTCTTTCTTTTCTAAATCCCTTCAATATGGCCAGTCTCTGCTTCTTAGATACTCCAGGCTTCTTCTCTCCCATGTTGGACTCGTGGAGGCCGGATGGAGTCTGTTTCTTCATCTGTCTTGCCGCTTCTCACTTAGCCCTGCTCATTCCCAGAGGGGCCGCCGCGGCCACCGGCGGCCGGACTCCCCCCGCTGGAATGTCGTGTGAGGATTTCCGGACCGTTGTGAAGAGGAGTGCAGTTTCACGGGGTTAGTCAGGTGTGGGTCATTAATTTTCAGTACCGTTGTTTAACTATTAATGAGGTCATGGCCCCAGGGCCAGACTGACTTTACCTATCAGATGTCTCCCATCTCCCAGCAGGCCGCTCACCTTTAGTCAGAGCTCTCCACTAATAATTGTCCCGCGCAGCATTCACACGCCATTGCCTCATCTCTTCACCTCAGCTTCCTCTAGATAAGAAATAATTCCTCCTGCCCATCTCCCCCGTCATCCATCTTCACTGGGGCTCATAAAACAAAGCCGTTCCCATTTTCCATTAACCTCTATGTCCCGAAACTTAGAGCCGTATATACTTTCTCTTCTTCCTCAGCAAGGGGCATCTCTCTGCCGTCGTTTTCAGGAGGTCTTAAATTATGCAGAAAGGCAGGCATCACCTCTGGTGACCCGGCCACCTCCCATACCTTTTATTTCTCTCCTATTTACCATTGCAGTTGATAATTTGTAGAACTCGGTGAAGTAATTCACAACTGTCAGCATCTTTATTATATTGCAGCCAGCAGCAGAAATCGTAACCTGAAGGGATATCTACTAAATCAAGATTTCTGTAGCATAAGCAGTGTAAATGAATTCCTGCACATTACGTTATTATTTTTGTAATGTCTTTATTAAAAAGGAAAGGAGAGGATGCCTATTTAGAAGAAGTACAATGCATCCCAAAGCTGATAGATTCGTATGCCGGAAAGAAACACATTAGAGACCCTAAGCCTGAGTTCCTGCCCGTTTGGAACGGCAGCCGTGCCCTCCGAGGGCAGCAGCTGGCCTCTGCTTGGCCCCGAGCTCACCGGCGGTCAAGGGCTAATTCCTACGTCTTCGTTCTCCTCCTGTTCTCCAGAGCGGCACAGAGAAAGATCTCTTCTGCATGACAGCCCTTCAGGTATTGGAGGATAGGTATCGTGTTTCCCAAATCAGTCTCCCTTCCAGCCTAAATATCTCCAGTTTTTTTCAGCCCGTCCTCATCTGTCATGCTTTCAGCAGCCCTATCGTCCTGTCTGCCCCCCCCACTGTCATTTGTCAAGGGTTTAGAAGGTGCTGTTCTAAGCACTGCAGTGAGTATGTGGTCCAGCCATACAAAATAAAATGTAAGGCCTTAGTTATGTACTTTGATCTAGACTCTAGGTTTTGATTGAAGTGGATAACATTACCTAGGGTTTGGGGGACAACCCATCTCACTGGTTCATGGTGAGCTTGCAGTATCTGTAATCCCTCAGACTAGTTCCCATGAACTTCAATTAAGTTAGAGACCCATCTCCTTTTTGGCTCTTGCATAGTTGACTTTTTTTGAACTTGAGTACAGGGCTTTAAAAAAATATCTTTATTAAAGAGCATTTTTTGTTGTTGTTGTTGTTTTGTTTTTTGAGAGACAGAGCCTCACTCTGACCCAGGCTAGAGTGCTGTGCCATCTGCTTGTCTCACAGCAACTTCGAACTGCTGGGCTCAAGTGGTCCTCCTGCCTCAGCCTCTGGAGTAGCTGGGACTACAGGTCTAAGCCACCACACCTCATTAATTTTTTCTATTTTTAGTAGAGACGGGGTCTCATTGTTGCTTAGGCTGGTCTCGAACTCCTGAGCTCAAGCGATCCTCCCTCCTTGGCCTCCCAGAACTAGGATTACAGGTGTGAGCCACCGTGCCCAGCCTTAAAGAGCATCTTGTTGAGTTTTAAATCTATCATCTTTTACAGCTTTGATTTTTAAAATTCTCTTTATAAGGTAGTACATCTATACTGGTTAAGTGTGCAAATATGACAAAAGGAAATAAAGGCATACCTTGGTGCTTCTTCAGAGGAGAGGCAATGCACAGGTAGAAACCCATCAGTACCAGCTGCCTTTATTAGTGCCTACTGTATGCCAGTCCAGTATCAAACAGTATCGCCCATTATTTCTCATCCTCACACAAAACCTATGAGGTGGGTTTGCTGTTTCCCATTTTATAGATGTAGAAACCAGACTGGGAGCCCTAAAGTGACTTCCTTGAGGCCATGACACTAGTAAGTGGCATCACCAGGATTTAAGCCCAGATCTCCTACTCTGCCCCTCTTTTCACTCTGCCTTGATGCCTGCATTAAATTTTGTATATTCATTTGGCTTTTAAAATAAATGTCCAAATTCTCCAATACTTTACATAGGCTGTTTGAAATCACAGCAAATCAATGGATTAGAGACCAAGAACAAAATGCTCCTATAGTGGACTTGTTTCATACACTATTTATGGTAGTCATTTGGATTTTTACGTAGTTTTGGTTGTCTTACTTTCTGGCCATGTTGTTGAGTTGCACTTCCCACGCACTTGAAATTTGGTGTGACTAGGTGATTAGTTGTGGTCAACCAAATGTGAGTGGAAGTGGCACATGGCACTTCTAGGCAGGAGCTTTAAGAAGCAGTGTGTGTTTCACCATGCTGTTTTTCCCACTCTGGCATGACGTTGACGATGAGCAACTTTCAAGATAGTAGTTGCCAGCCGGGTGCGGTGGCTCACGCCTGTAATCCTAGCACTCTGGGAGGCCGAGGAGGGCGGATTGCTCGAGGTCAGGGGTTCAAAACCAGCCTGAGCAAGAGCGAGACCCCGTCTCTACTAAAAATAAAAAAAAATTAATTGCCCAAATAATATATATATAGAAAAAATTAGCCGGGCATGGTGGTGCATGCCTGTAGTCCCAGCTACTCGGGAGGCTGAGGCAGGAGGATTGCTTGAGCCCAGGAGTTTGAGGTTGCTGTGAGCTAGGCTGATGCCACGCACTCACTCTAGCCCGGGCAACAAAGTGAGACTCTGTCTCAAAAAAAAAAAAAAAAAATAGTAGTTACCTGTCAGCCTAGTCCTTGAATGATGACAATGAGCAGAACCCCTAGCTGACTTACATTGGGCATGTCATGTGAGTAGGATATCAATCTCTGTTGTTTTAGGCCACTGAAATTTGGGACTTGGTTGTGACTGCATCATAATCTAACCTATCCTGGCTATTCCAACTAGCTTACCAAAGCTAGGACACGGGTGAGATGTCTGTAATGCATCCTAGCCCTTGTTTAAGGGTTTTGGTCTTGTTTAACACCAAAAGATAGAAAATTGCACTTGCCTAAAAGTTTTCTTGAGATTAAAATACATAAGGCAATGACATGTACGGGCAGTACCGAAAACCTCTATTTCCTCCTTATCTATGTTATTAATATACAGTGGAGTCTGCATTTATATATAGGACACTGTCTTAGCCTGGGCTTCCTAGAAAGCAGACCATGAATGAACAGCTTATATGCTAACAACACTTCACTGGGGAGGGAGAATGGTTGACCATACAACTCCAGGGGAGCAAGAGTGAGGAGAAAAATAAATTGGGGCAGGAAAGATGAGGGAGCAATACAGAGTGGCGTATCACAAAGTTGGCCATGGCTTAGCACAAAACAAAAGTAGTCACTTGGTCTGGAATGCACCAAGGAGGATGTATTTCTGAACCACTCTGCCTTGGTGCAAAGAGAAGAAAGACAGGCGATTCATCTACTGCTCCTTGCCTCTTCCTGTTTGTCACTGGTCAAAATCCCATGCATTTCCAGGTTGTGCTGCCTTTCCACTCCCAGGAAGCTTCTAGGGAAGACAGAGCCTCTGAGGGTGCAGTCTGGACAGCGTACAGGCATGGCGGCTCTCCTTGGGCTGTGGCAGCAGCTAGAGTTTAGTTGGTCTGGTGCATATGTTGATTCTAGTACAGACATTAACAAACCTTGGGTCTGAGGCTCTTTACCACTCAGGACTTCTGTTACCTGTGAACTAGGACTTGAAAGACCCTATTAATTCTAACATCCCAGTGTTTGACTAGCTTTTCAAATAGTGCCAACCGTTTGTCTACCAATATTGAAATAATTAGCTGATCTATTTTATTGTTAAGAAAACTAAAATAACTTAAATAACTAGAACCTGAACAATCCTAAAAGAAAAGCACCTTTGAATTTGTACCCTAAATAGTGTTTCTTAAACTTATTTTTTATAATGACCCAAAGTAAGACATTGGTTTTATAAATGGCTGAGCAAACACATATAAACAAACCCACAAATAATTGAAACAAAAATTTCATGAATGAATATTTTCTTTATAATACATAAATAAGCAATGTGTTTATTCAGTTATATTCTATTTTTAAAAAGCTGCTATGCACTAATGGATCATAATCCACAGTTTGAAAAGCCTAGAACATATTATCTATCTACTTATCTGTCATTTACTGACTATGATAATATAACCCCTCTAACTTAAACCTGTTTATATGCCATAATTAAATTTTATTTGTAATATATTTTCCCATAATGACATTACTGAGAGAAATATTAAACATTTAATTTTCAAGTGGTTTTGTTGTTGTATTAGGAAGAACATTCTAGCTGTGGCAATGACAAGAGGCAGAGAGAAAATTAATGAACTCGATACAAACAAGAATAGAGGTATATGGAAGTTAACTAGAGAGTTTCTTGGTTTCGATACTATCACTTTAGACTCATAGTACACACATAAGACTGTTGTAGTCTGAGTGATCAAACAAGTTTCATCCTTCTATTTTTATTAAATTCTGAATCTTTTTTTAACCTTATACAGTTATAAGTGCACTTAGGCAATGCTCTAATTTAAATTGATATTGATTGTAATGGCAATAAAAAAAAAATCAAAACTGCTTCCTAATCCTGAATAAGCTGTGTGTCTGTAGCTTAGTAAAAGCCATTGTCGTTTCTCACATGATAACTAATGACCCATCAAGTAAGGACCAGATATTTCGATATCAAACTCTGGGGAAGAAGAAAGATGTTCTCCCTGGTCATCCCAGTCAGTGGTCACGGCAGCCCTGTGAGGTGAGCAAGGTGAGCCCCACTGCTCCTATTTTGCAGGTGGAGGTGGGAGTAACTCCACTGGCCTTCCTGTCCATTACCAGCTCCATGTCAATGTAGAGATGCGGTTCTGTGCTATAGGACTTGGACTATTTCCTCCAGTCCCTCTACCTGCCAGGCTTTGCTTCCGGAAAATCATTTTATTTCCTGGTTTCTGAAATCACATTTGTAGAGAATGTTCTTAACAACCTTTATTTTTGGGGGAGAAAGTTGTGACATTTTTTGTGTGCTAAAGGAGAGGAGAAGGCCCAGAGGTCAAACCTGGCTGCCTGACGTGGTCATTGTGACCTCACTCTAATCTTTTCACATGTTTCCATCCTAGTTTTCACATCTGTTAAATGAGGTTATTATGAAACTTCCCTACCTGCCACATATGGGTGTTGGGCATCTGAAATATAATAAGGTACATGAGGCTACTCTGAAAAAGTAAATTATAAACACACATACAGTCTAGATGGATCTTAAATAGTTGTTTAAAAAAAATACAGGTTATTTGAATAACCAACTTACACATCTACTTACATGATTATATTATACCATTTTGAGTTCAAATTTCATACCTGAAACAAAACAAGAACATGAGATGTTTTGTTTTTCTGGCTGTTAGACAAAACTGTAAGGTCATATTTATGATCAGAAATGTAGGAGGGGAAAAAAATACAAATAACTTAATTTTTCCGAAGACAAAGGCATTTTTTTTTCCTGATTTACCCAGGAAAAAATTGTGAAAATCTGGCATTTTTGTGGTTAATATAGTTGGCTATTCTGTATCAAAAATGTAACTATGTGTGGTACCCATAGTCATTATATTAAAAGAACAGCATAGGTAAAGGCCCTATTCTTTTCACTTTAAACCATTTTGTCATAACTTACAGACTTTTCTAATGGTTTTACAGTATTTTCCAGGCACTATAAGCCATTGTGTATTACTATAATTGAAGAAACTAGAATTTCCCATTGCACTTACAGTTTATCCTCATACTCCCGTTTTTTGCTACATGACCTTATTATTTAGGAATTTGCTCTCCTTCTGATCTCCTTGGGATAACTTGCTGCTCCACTGATTTAGTTGTTAGAATAAAATAATGTAGTTCCACATTCAGAAGTAAATCCTGTTCTATTCTTTTCTATAGACTTTTCACTTGGGAAACTGTTTAATCAGAGAATCTATTTATAATCCAAGACTGAATATAAAAGCACATATAAAGATGATTTCTAGACAGGGAGAATTCATATAGCTTTTTGCCTTGTGGAACATGGCAGAGAAGCAGAGGGTGGCCATGCTCAGATCCAGCCGCGTCTGGCCTGTTTGCATTCTCTTCTCAGAGTGAGCAGAAACGACATGTAAGGCCCAGCCCTAGTTTCAGGAAGAATGTTTTCATGTAACCCTTACTCTGGAATGAACCGAAGCAGAGAAAATGCAACTCTGGCTGACTGTAGACCGGGAGAGCCACAACTGGGATCAGGCTTCTCTTCCCTTTGGAGTCTTTGAGTCTTCTAGGTGAAATCTACTGTAAATGCAAGAAGCAGTGTCCTCATTCTAAAGTCTGGAGTCTAGATTCTAGAATCATCCTCAGATAATGCAAGGCCTGCAGTGAGCCGGTGGGAAAACTTCCTGGATCCCTCTAACTTCCTGGATAAACTAAATAACAGATACATTTCTTGAATTCCTGGCCTCAAGTGGTCCTTCTGCCTCAGTCTCCTAAAGTGCTAGGATTACAGGCATGAGCCACCATGCCCAGACAAATTTCTGTTGTTTTCTGTAATTCTATATAGATGGTTATAAGCAAAATAGCACCATATCTTCTTTTGATTGACCTTTGGGAGCAATTTCTGGTCTATTTGGATGTCCATTATGAATATCTTCTATAGAGCCATATAAATTTGATTGCTAACAAAATAATAGCTCTGAAAGAAAATTTAGAAATAAGTTTTAAGAAAATCAGAGCACTTCTTATTGCTTCAAAATTAAGCACAGTTGACCCTTCAACATCACAGGTTTGAACTGCTTGGATCCACCTACATGCAGATTGTTTTCAATAAAAGTTACACCAAATGTGCCTGCCTCTCCTGCCTCCCCTTCCACTTCCTCTTCCTCCACTTTAACTTCCTCCAGCTCTTCCGCTACCCCTGAAACAGCCAGACCAACCCCTCTTCTTCCTCCTCCGCCTTAGCCCATCCACCGTGAAGACAATAAAGATGGAGACCTTTATAATGATCCACCTCCACTTAATGAATAGTTAAGAGATATTTTCTTTTCCTTATGATTTTCTTAATAACATTCTCTTCCCTAGCTTACTTTATTGTAAGAATATAGTATATATTTACTAATACATGTAACATACATAATATGTGTTAATTGCCTATTTATGTTATCAGTAAGGCTTCCAGTCAAAAGTAGGCTATGAGTAGTTTTTAGAAAGTCAAAAGTTATGTGTGGATTTTCAATGGCATGGGAGGTGGGCACATTCTCCCAACCTCCACATTTTTCAAGGGTCAACTGTAAGGTGCTCATTGCTTTAATAAAGTTGAAATTGAAATATTGACATTAACATGGATTGGACACAAAAGAAAGCAACATATATTGAGTATTTGCCATAAACATTGTAAATACACTGTCCACATAGCCTCTATGTGCCAGGAACTATGCTTTCTTCAATGCAGTAGCTCATTAATCTGAGAATCTCATTAATATAATTCTTGCAGATTGTAGTATAATTGTCTTATTTTTACATAAGAAGCAGAGGCTCAGAGAGGTTAAATATTCTGTCTAAGGTCTCGCAGGCAATGCTGGATGTGAAAATAAAGTCCCTTTAAGGTGTCTCAGACTCTAAAGTGTATGTTCTTTTTCCTTACACTGTGCTGTTACTCAAAGATTAATAAATGTAGTTCAGAAGTGCAATTTGTGTCACATACAAACATATATGCCTGATCTGTGTTAACAGTATGAATTTAATTAGAATTGTGAGCTCACATGCTACTAATTTTTATAAATTGAATTATTTACTACAATTGAAATTTCGAGGGTAACTTTCTTGTGAATATGAAGAACTATTCAAATAGTAAAGATGCAAAGTGGCATCACTTTAGGCAAAGATGGGTGGATCCAGTAACACGGAGGTCCCTTCTGCACTTTTGAGTTTTCTACTGATTTACTCATTCACTGCAGGCCTGAGAGGATACCAAGGAAACTTACCTGTCCTTGGATTTAATTATGAGGTCCACCTATACCTAATGTGTAAAATCCCAGTCTGGCTTTTAGTGAAGCAAATAATTTCAAAGTTTTCCTATATATTCAATATAGCTAGCTTCATTAGACTGGTATTCAGTTAAGTTTTTTATTCTGTTGGGCAGTAGTAAGAAATGTGTTTGCATTAATGAAGTGAATAGTAGATAATTTATAAATAGTATAGAATGCCCATTGTTTTTCACCTACCTGAACCTGTTGCATTTTTAATGTGCTTAGACACTTTCCTACTTTCAGGCACTTTTTGGCTGGCTATGACCCACTCAACCTGTGCTCTGGGCCATTTTCTGTGACCAGGTAGACAACAGTGTTTACCATTAATTACCCTCCCCACCTATTGAGTAATTGTTCCTACTAGAACAGCTGGTGCCAAGAATGGCTTTGTGTTACCTACAGTGAATTTTTTGCTCACAAATCTGGTCTGCCAGGAATATCGGTGAGTAACTTCAAGCTAAAGAGTCACTCATGGTAATTTCAAGTTAGAGTGTGCATGGCTGAGTGATTTCATCTACCGTAAAGATTGGCGTGGGTGGAAAGAGGTTAAACAGTATTATTTTGGTTGATTAACTACATAAATTACAAAACAGAAGAACCCAACAGGTTGACTTTCAAGATCCAAACCACTGGCATTAAAAAAGAACCATTTAATTGTAACCGTGCCTCCTTAAAGATAGTCAGAACCCAACCAATTACTTTGGATTGCTGTGCAGTTTAATTATTTTCTATTAGAAGAGTGAAAGGAATTGGAAGGTAAGAAGGGAGATATATGTACTGTTGTTAATTGCAAATGTTAATCCACAGTCTGCTTCTGCTACCTGTTGTCATTCCTCCCCACCAACCAAATGTAAAAGCACCCATGCATTGCTCATCTGCATAAGGAAAGAAGGAAAGTCTCATTTGTTATTACAAAGGGATTTATTTCAATAAGGAAAGTGAAGGGATGACAGATAAGTGTCCTTAAACCTTTTGAACATGATAGCAAGTTTGCAGCATTTGAGTAACTGAATATAATATCTGTATTCTCTCTCCATTAATGTTTGAGCTTCTTGGACAGACTGAAGTTGTGCCTGGAAGTATAATCCTTTCTTTATGCCACTGTTTGCTTCTTAGCAGGCAGAAGACACACACTCATTGCTGATTCTTTCATTCTCCACCTGCTGGCCCCTTTGTGAACCAGAGATTTGGGATCTGATGTAGCCTTTTGGGTATTTGCACAAAGGGTTGTGTACATTTGCAAGTGGTGTGTCTGCTGCAAAGCAGTGGGACACAAAGCCTTAAACACATCTTAAATTGTTTTGGGCTTAAACAAATGGAAGACAAGCAAGTTGAATATCTCAGACTATTTCTAAAGAAAAAGGAAGCACACATTTCTCGTTTTCATAACTAGTTAATAGCATGGCTATTTCCTAACTCTGGATAACACTGAGATAGCTGCTGTTCCAGAGATGCCTGGTTTATGTAAAATCTTGCAAAAGCAAAGGTAAGGACAAGCCAAAAAAAAAAAAGACAGTCTTGTCCAAGCTATGTAAAGATTGACCATTGTTGATTTAAAAAAAAAAACACAAAACAGTAGCAGTGGAGCTTAGTAACATGAACTTGGTTAATTAAGCCAGTTTGTCTCTTTTCTTTATGTCTTGTGAATCTGTATCAGTGGAAATTAAATGGCCTTTAAATTTGACAAGCTGTGTTCAGGTGTTGGGAATAGCCTTCTGTTTGTTAACAAGGCACAGTCCCTGCCCTTGTGGGGCTTCAATTTGAGTGGGGGGATACAGACAGCCTTCAAGTAAATAAGTAAATAAAAGAATTGGAGATGGTAGTGAGTGTGAATTAAAAATACAGTTTATAAAGAAAAAGAGATGTGATAGTGCATAGGAGGTGGAGAAAGGGACCAAAGGGGCTTGGGTGGTCAGTGACGATAATTCCAAAGTATTATTAATATTTGAACAGAGACCAGAAAAATGAGAAAGAACCAGGAGACATAGATTTTAGTGGCTCTGTGGGGTATAGAGTCCTGGGGTGTTTACATCCCCTTGTATCACAAAATTTGATGGTAGAATATAAAGCATGTGCAAATGTGCCTTGGAGTACGTGTGACATTATTTTCCCCTATGTATGCTATTGGGATTAGTAAAATAAAGTTTATGTGAAATATTACTACAATAGAAAACTTTTTGTCATCTCGCAAGAGAAGTACAACTACTTCCACGGAGGAGTTTTCATTCTTGAAAACAGTAGAAACCACTGCTGTATAATGTTACTAGGTGCACTTCTGTTGCTTGAGGATAATTTCGCAACTCTTCCAACAGAATAAGAAAGCATAAATTAATATGCAGATGGGCCCCAACTTACAATGGTTCCACTTAACGGTTTATTGATTTTATGATGGTGCAAAAGTGGTAAGCATTCAGTAGTAACCATACTTCAAATTTGGGATTTTGCTCTTCTCCTGGGCTGGCGATGTGTATTATGATAGTCCCTCACAATGCTGGGCAGCGCAGTGAGCCGCAGGAGTGTAAACATCTGGCCCTCTACAGTGTACTGTGTTGCCAGATGATTTTGCCAAACTGGAGGATAAATGTCAGTGTTCTGAGAATGTTTAAGGTAGGCTAAGCTAAGCTATGATGTCCTGTAGGTGCATTAAGTGCCTTTTTGACTTAGGATATTTTCAACTTGCATGAGTCGGTATGTAGCCATTTCATAAATTGAGGAGCATCTGTTACAGGTCTAGTGATAAAATGGCACGTGATTATTTTCAGTTTAGATTTCAAATCATGTTACATTTATCCGGTAATATTTATGGACTAAATTTAAGAAGGTGGAAGTTTGGAAAATAGATAAAAATGGTGTTTTATTCAATATGATACATTTAAATATTGTCCATGACATATGTCCAGGGTATGAATGACTACTAACTACCCTGAGCTATCACTGTGAAGATAACTTACTAAAAGAAACAGCAAAAACATCGTGATTTGCAGTCATTACTATCAATTCACTCTGCTCTAGGCAGACCTGAGAGGTACTCAGCAGACAGAACACGCTCTCACGCATTCCTGAAAACTTGCTAATTATAGTTTGAAGGGCGGCTCTTCTTGTACTGTAGCCTATTCAGAAGAAAATCTTAAGATGGCAGACTTATTCAGTTTGATCTAACAAACATGCAATAAGTTTTTTAAAACTCGATAGGAGTTCCCAGTTGCTGCTAGGTAAAAGAGGGGATAGTTGATTTGGACTAACCCAAAGACAGGTACCAGTAGATGCTCAGTATTTTGTGCCTGTCATCCTGAGAATAGCAGAGCAAACTAAAAGTAGCCAGATAGCTGAGATCACAAAATGTACCATGTGCATAAGCTTTTAAAAATGTGTTCAAATTCTAAGTGTTTTCATTTCACACCTGAGACATTGCATTTCGACTTTTTTTTTTTAGTAACTGGTTCCTTAGATTCTTTATTAAGAGGACTTTATAGTTTTGAGAGTGAAGGCTCCACCCTTTTCTCACTCTTCTTGATTCACCGCATTTATAAAGCTTTTTAGTGACAAACCAGATGTGGTATGCAAACAGACTCCACCAGCAAGTACAGCGAAAGAAAGCCTGGGGTACAGTACATGAGACCGGTTTTGTTATACCAGAGTGACATGGTGATTTATGAAGTGTCAAACCCTCTTGCCTTTGAAGAATTCCAGCCTTCACATCTGTCTTTCGTGTTTATTTCCGTTGCCCTGGTGACACACTGTCCCCGTAAGCCCTGAAATGGTTCTGTGGACCTTGTGGCAAATGAATGAAGAGCCGTTTCCCCCCCTTTTTAAGAAGGGAAACAAAGCTATGAATGAGAAATCAGGACAGAACAGGAAAGTGAGTCACTGTGCTTTGTCATCGTTGAAGCCACTTTGTCCCACCTGGCATGGCCGGAGTGGTGCTGACAGTTCAAAGGGGAAAGGAAGCCTTTCCTGGGAAGATTTTGATTTGGTTTGAGGATTTCAGAATGAAAAATGCATTAGCAGCCCTCCCTTTTCTTAAAATGTCTTTATTTGTAAAGTGAAAATATTCAAATAAACTCACGTAAGCAAAGTTGCATATCTTCTTCAGACTGATGCTTGGTGTTGGGATAGATGTCTGATTTTACACTTTTCTGCAGCTTGTGCTTTCATGAGGGGATCGCTTCACTCGATGCCCCCAAGGAAACAATACTTGTTTTCTCCGTGTTTTATTTGGAAGAGAAAACACTGTTTTAAAGACCTCTGTATATTTTTCCCTTAGAACTTTGACACCCTACATGTCTGTTTATTGTTTCAATATCATATAGAGATTCTGAACAGGGCTGTCTACAGGATGAAATGAATTAAGTGAGAAAAAGTTTTCCAAAAGGATTAAGCAAGGGAAACCCGGTGTGACCTTGTCAAGACAAGATTATTTTTACTTCTTGGCCTCAAGAAGTGACTGTCTTGTATTTTTGAGTAAAAGAGTTATGAAAAGGTAAATGTCCCATTTTTAAAAATCTGCATTTCAGCATATATATTCCTGTAGTTTTAATTAATATTGTAACAAGCATAATCAGCAATTGGACTATGATTCTACTCACCAGGTTCTGACTTTGAGAATGAGAGGTTTTTGATAGTTAGAATTTTGCATGGACAGCAACTGAAGTGTGATCTTATTAATAAATGGAAATCTAACACAATGACAAGATAACAAAAGTTCTTGTGGCAGCTATCTTTGTGTACCTGGATGAGGGACATCTTCTGTGGCTGAAATCATACTCATTAAACTAATGTAATAGCATATTGTGGAAATAAATTTATTCTCTGTTACCACATATCCCAAACATTATTATATCAAATTAAACAGGCTGGGTATTCTTGTTAAATTTGGGTCACAGGGATCTTTAAGGGTAAGAACCTTGGGAATAATTAACGTGGTTCCTCTTAAAGACTGGAAAATACTTTCCATTGAGTTTCTAGGAATTCAGTATGACCAAGAGATAAATTTAAGGTGGCTTTGTGATTCAAAGCTGTGGCTTTTTTTGTTTTGTTTTGGTTTTTGGTTTTTTGCCTTTCAGACCTGCCTAATGAAAATAACATTGCCATACATTATAAAAACCAGTGTTGCCTTTCCAAACTGACTTGAGCTTAGCAGTTGGTAAGGATACTTTTGGGAGCTGAGGTTGCTGAGATTTACCTAATGCACCTGGCTACTGGGGTGCCTTGTCTTGGGCAGAGGAAGATCCTTGCCCTGGGAATTTTGAGTTTTCTTTTTTTGGCATGGTGTTCCTCAGCTTCCCAATGGGTACTAATTGACTGGGAATGTCATTTGCAATCCTTGAACATCCTTCCTCCCACCAGTCCCCCAGGCTTTGCCTGTTACATTGTTCTCCACAGTGGCTGCCCTTGTATTAAGCATGGTCTGGAGTCCAGAGCTCTCCTCTCGAGAGATGTGAGTGCATTATCAACCCTCCTACCAACACCCAAATCCTGTCAATCACGCTGACCTCCGGGGGCCTCCAGCAAGCCTGGTAAACAAGGGACCCATGTCTGTAATGGCTTTTAATTCCCTTTTTTTGAGTGGGCCTTTCTAATTACTCAGTTGTGTATGCAAACACTGAAGGAGCATTAGGCGCATCAAGTGGGGCTCTGCTTTTATTAGGAAACCCTTTTATTTTCTAAATAGAATATGTCAAACATATTCTTTCCTTTTTAGACAGTTAACCTTTCATCTCTCCTGTAGCAGAAATTCCCGTCTCTGGGGTTTGCTAATTTTGTATTTGAAATATTCTAAAGCAGAAGGAAAATGCTGTTTACAGTGTCTTCATTAAAATGCTTTTAATCGTGTTTGGTTGTTGTATATATAGTTTGGATCCCTGCTGGGTATGCTTCATTGCATGAGAAAAGTACAGTATTTTTAAAAGATACACCAAATCAACCCAACCCAATTCTACTTTGACCCTGACAATTGAGTAGACAAAGCACTTTTATAGTGTTCTTACTTAGTAGATTGTAATGAAAATATGAGTTCAATCGATCCTTAAGAATGTGTTTCTAAGTGACCTGCAACTTTGTTATTTTTGAAAAAAATCTTTTTAGGTAGCCTACTTAATTTTTTCCCCACACATTATCTCGTACATCAACTAACGCAATAGTACCACTTATAATGTGACTTGTCATAGAACATCATTCAGACGTAATGCAGTTTGATTCATTTAACAGTTAGTGCTTCTCATTGTTTTTCATATCTTGGCATATACAGAAAACGGTAATCTTTATTGGGCACACTGGAAGAGGCTAAAGGGAAGATAATGATAGCAAGCACTTTTAAACATTTTTCAAACATTGAATTTAATATTCACAACAACCTGTGAGATCAGTACTATTAGTATTTCTATCCGTAGTTGAGGAAATTGAAGGCATAGGAAGTGCCTTCAAGTAAGTCACTTGCCCTGAAATCACTGAGCCAGTAAGTGGCAGTCTGGCAGGGAGTTCAATGCCTTTGCCACTGTGCTTTGACTGACACACCTGTAACCCTCTCCTGAGTCATCATGAATGTACAGGAGTGGGGGAAAGGACAGAAACAAACCATAATGTGCATGATGAACACTGTGAGGTACCGTCATTTTCTTCTTGTCCCTCCTCCCTGCCCTTATAAGCTCTTATAAGATACTGGACTTTTTTTTTTCTTTCACTTTTTTTTTTAAAACTAGCTTTTTTTGAGATGTAATCTATATACCATAAAATTTATGAGTTTTAAATGTATAATTCAGTGGATTTTAGTATATCTACAGAGCTGTCCGATCATTACTACAATATAATTTATAACATTTCCATCCTAAAAAGCAGCTTTGTGCCCATTTACAATCATTCCCATTCCCATTCCCAGCAATTTACAACCTGTAATCTACTTTCTGCCTCTCTATACTTGCCTTTTTTGGACATTTCGTATTAATGGAACCATACAATATGTGTTCTTCCGTATCTTATTTCTTTCACTAAACATAACATTTTTGAGGTTTGAGATAGTGGACTTTTATGTAAAATGTTCCATTATTTTCAGAAATCATGCAGAGGTTTTCCAAGCCTGCCTTCCAAAAAGCAAAGGAGTCCTGGTTTTACTAACTAAACGCTGTGGTTTGCAGCTATCTCCCCAGATTCAAGGTAGCCCTATGGGAACCCTGAAGAATTTACCATTGAGGGGAAACAATATCATCACCATCATCACGAGCTTCCCAGATAATGAATTAAGTGCTTAGATGTGGGCTTCATGCTATTTAAAACATCCTTTCATTTTACAGCTGTATCTGTAGTGTGTCAAAGAGGCAGTTTGGGAGAAATAAGAGTTGTCACATATGTGAGTAAAATAAATCGAAGTGGTTATTTCTTACAATATAGTTAGAACAGTTGTTTGGTTAACAGATTAGCAGACCAACAGGTTGTTTGGGGCATTATACAGACATAGGCAGAGTCATTCCCTTTAATAGAGGTTTTATTTTTTGACTTTTGAGGTGTCAGGTTTCTTAATTCTATATATCCTGGCTGCTTAAAAAAACAAAATTCTGCAATGTCTAGGACTCTAGGTCATTTGAATTATAAGGATAAGTAACACAACCTAAAGGGTAATTCCACAAATGGAGGATATAACACGTTGTATGGTAAAATCAACTTTGTTCTTTTTTAAAACCCCTTTACAATGATTTTCAGTTGCCTGGGCTTGGATTCTGTAAGACACAATGTATCTTATAGATAGAGAAATACCTTTGGGGTGTGAGTATGAGCGGGAAGAGTTTATAAGCTTAGGAAGTACCCAGAGTTCTATATTATAATACAGTGATTTGATTTGTGGAGCCCAGGCCTTGAGTAGATAAAACAGAGCACTCTGGTAGCCAAGTCTTGCAGTCCTGTGGAAAGCCGAATCGTATTTTAGGTTGCATATAATTTGGGGAGATACCTGCTCGATAGATAATACATTTCCATTCAAAAATAACTTCTTGCACACTCTCGTTGTGAGCCAGGCGGGCACTGTCCTAAGTGCTGGGGGTACAGCAGTGAGCTGGTTTAAGTGCCACCAAGCCTGGAAGGAGGAAAGAAGGGAGGGACATGGGAGAGCTCTCTGAATTTAATGGTCAAGAAAGTTTTCTGTGATGAAGGAGTAGGGAGGAGAGGTAAGCAGAGCAAGTCACCCACGCCCATGTCTAAAGAAGACAGTTTCAGACAGAGAAAACAGCACATTTCAATGCATTGGGGCAGGAGCATGTTTGCAGTGACACTGGAGTGAAACGACTGTAAGGAAAAGAGAAGTGAGAGAGTAAGTCAGAGAAGCAGGGCAAGAGGAGACTGGGTGGCAGGTCAGAGGGGACCTCACTGAAACATCAGAGAGACTTCGGTTTTCACTGTAAATGAGGCAGGAAGCCATTGGAGGGTGTGAGCATTCGTTTCTCTCCCTTGTGAAGAATAATGGGCTTCTTTTATTTTATTTTATTTGTTTTGCTTGACCATAAAAAAGGGTTAGCACATTTCCATTTTTAGGGTTTCCATCGGCCTTTGCATTGATGGTTCCCTTCTCATGAGAAAATAAATCCGCTCTTGTATGTCACCTTCCCCGCTTCTCCCACACACTCATCAGGTCATAGAGAAGCTTGAATTCAAAACAAGCATTTCACAAATGACTCACGTTCCAGGTGGGATGGTGATGTGTTCTCTGCCTACCACAGAGAAGGGGGAAATCGCTTCACATGAAACAGTAACCTTTTCTTTCTCCCAGGAGCAGAAAAGCACACAAGTGCTTGCTGCTTTCTGATTGTGTATTTGGAATGTTCCTTAAGATGGATCTCTGAATTCCCAAGTGAATAATCTGTATTTAGTCTCACATTCTGACAAAAAAAGAGAACCTGTGCCTGATGGGGGGGGCAGGAGGGGGTTTGTCTCTCTGCTGTTTTCTTTAGGTCTGGGAGATCAGAGATGCTTCATAACTTGGTGCCAGGAGAGAAGGGAAGATTGATTGGGGTTTTATGAGGTGGCAAAATACATAGCTAAACGTGGGGACGGGGATGTCATTTATAACATGACAGAAACGACAAAAAAAAAAAAAAAAAACAGGGTTGGTGCTTTATTTTGTTGTTTCTGTTATGGCAATGTGAGATTTGTTGTTTCTCCCCCCACGGTCCTAGCTGTTTTTGTATTTGGCGCAGATGTTCAGGAAACGCATTCCAGTGCCAGCACCTGTGTGAGGCTGACCCAGGGCTACCTGGCAACATCTTCCTCTCTTTCTGTAGCATGCAGATCAGCTTACATGTGACACTTATTTCCTCTCCCCTCCACTTATCCATCCATAGCTATCCACTGAGCGTGTCTCTGTCCCTCCCTCTGAGTTCTTGGAATTAGAGAAACTACAACATGGAGCGCAGCATCTCAGCGGCAAGTCTGTTTTTAACGGACGGGTACCACCAGCCTCTTTCCGTTCAGAAGCATCTTATGTACCCACCAGTGCAGTTTGTGGGCTTGCAAGAGGCTGGTGCCCCACAGCACCCGTCATGTAGAATAAATAAATGAACAGTTGATTCCAGTGGGGTGTCAGTGTCTTATTTTTAGAACACTGTGTTTTCAGCAAGGGCCATTCAGGTAGTTCTCATTTTAAAATTCTAACATCTGCCCAGCATACGGCTTCTGACATCTGGCTTCTACTTGCTATACAAGAGAGGCGCTTTGACTAATCTCCCTATCTTTGCAATGGGACAGTACCTGTTTCTGGCATGCTCTGAAGAGGGGGGCAAGTAGCAAATGGTGTGAAAGCATATTGGAAACAAAACCTGCAGAATCAATGTACTCATGACATTTTATTATTAATGGAGCCCCCCCAAGTGAGTGTTTCTTTATAAATCTGGGCATGCATTTTATTTGGTAGAGTTTCTCTCTGTCTCTCTCTCTCTCTCTCTCTCTCTCTCTTTCTTTAGCTCTCTCCACCTCTTCCCTCCTCTTGGCTCAGGAATGTGCTGTGTTGACTCCTTGGAAGAAGCCTCCTCTCTCTTTCCCAGTGCAAAAACCTCTGACTTCAGCAGGACTTAAGCTCAGCAGCCGGAGCTGGAGCTGTGCAGGCATGATGCCATGGCTGGGTGGGTGCGAGCCCCCAGGCCTGTCCCTGACCAGTCCTCCTGGCAACTAGGTACACGAATCCTCATTAAAAAGGGGCAGAGCTTCTTTCTAAGAGCAGAACAGTCCAGAGCACCAAAAGAGACCTCATCGAAATGAGCTCACTTGGAGACTTCTTCACCAAGGAGCATAGACTTAAATTTACAGTTGATTTTCTCCATGGCAATTTTATGCCTTCAAAGAGCTCCACAATTATTTTTGTTACATTTTCTTGGTAAGCAACCCATGTTGAAGTTGTTCTGAATGAACTACCTGAGGTGTAAAAGAGGTTAAGTGATTACTCAGAAAGAGTGGTTGGCAAGGTTACCTTTGAATTCAGAACAGTATTTTTTGGTGATTACTTAGCATGACAGGGCTGTCCTCCTGGAGTTAAGGTCTCCTGGGTACTTCTGTAAAATCACCACGGGTGTTTGTATTGCTCCTGCAAGACTTTATCTCATTGCGCTATTTTAATGGCCATAATCACTGAAAATCTGCACAATGTCCTCAGCTTCCTGAGTGAGATGTTTCAAGCTTTGTTCCTTCTGGGACTCCCTGGAATGATGGCCTACAAGAACTGTAAACCTCTTAAAAGGTAGAAAACAAGCAAGAATATTTACTTCAGGTTATAGGAAGAAGAAACCAGTTTGGGTTTTGTTGTTGTTGTTGTTGTTTTTGTTTTTTTCCTCCTCAGCTTGCAAATCAGCTGCTTATAGCTAGGTGATTGGAGCCATTTACACCCTACTGAGGAGCCTACACGGGTTCTTAAACCACGGAGGGAGGGCTGATTGACAGCCCTGTCTTCAGCTACAACAGAGATGGAGTGAGCGCTTATACGTACTCAGTGGGGTAGGGCTTCCCTGATGAATGCTGCTTTGTGTCTTTTCAGCCCAGTGCCGTTTACATCTGCCCACTGTTCGAAATCTCCTTTAGCTTTCTACTTCATAGAAAAGGAAATGAAACAAGTGTTGCAGCAGCGATAGATAGCATCATCGCCTTTCTTTCATTTTTCTCAAAATGCAGCTTCTGGGTGTTTTGTAAGCAAGATCTTAAGGAGAGTAGGTCTTTCCCAATGAGAATTGTATGAAGTCTTACTATGATGTAAGATAATGAAATTTGGGGGGAATGCATTGTGAGTGCATGGGGCTATAATTGCTCCTTTGACCTTTGAATAAAGCACATCTGTATATAATATGTTCAGGGGGCCACAGTATTAGTCAGTTTAGTATTTTTTAAAGAAAAGTAATATGTGTGTGCATTGATAGATGATGATGATGGTTTTTTTTTTTTTTTTTGAGACAGAGTCTCACTTTGTTGCCCAGGCTAGAGTGAGTGCCGTGGCGTCAGCCTGGCTCACAGCAACCTCAATCTCCTGGGCTCAGCGATCCTACTGCCTCAGCCTCCCGAGTAGCTGGGACTACAGGCATGCGCCACCATGCCCAGCTAATTTTTTGTATATATATTTTTAGTTGGTCAATTAATTTCTTTCTATTTTTGGTAGAGACGGGGTCTCGCTCAGGCTGGTTTCGAACTCCTGACCTTGAGCGATCCGCCCGCCTCGGCCTCCCAAAGTGCTAGGATTACAGGCGTGAGCCACCGCGCCAGGCCGATGATGGGTTTTTGATTGTTTCTTTATAATGGACTGTTTTGATGTTAAACAGGCAGTGTTGGTAAGGATGAGTTTAGAGCCATGCTATTAGATTATTTAGGGCACTTAGTTTACAGATTAAAATTTAACTAGGGGAATTTCATACTTCTTTAAAATTTTGGGTTGGGATACAAAACTTTACAAATAGATACGCATAGAAAGTCACCACAGCAAAATGGCTTTTGCAGTTCAAAAGCCTGTATGTTTTACAGGATGCCATTTATTTTTTAAAATAGGTGTACAAATATCCTTGATCTCATCATCTTTTCAAACTTTGTGAGAGGATTATATCTGGACATGCAGCTATGTCAGAATAATTATGTAATCATAGTGATAACCATCCAGCCCACGTGATTGGATTAACCATGTCTTTAAATTTTTTGTATCTTAGAGTATTGTAAATCAAGAAAAGATTTCTAAAATCAAGCAGGTGGGGGGAGGGGGATACGGAAATTCACACCTAACTGGTACAATGCACACTCTGGGGGATGGGCACACTTATAACTTTCACTCAAATGGTACAAAACCAATTTATGTAACAAAACATCTGTGCCCCCTGAATATCCTGAAATAAAAAATAAATGAATAAATAAAATTTAAAAAGGAATCTTTCAAAAAAAAAAAAAAAGAAAGAAAAGAAAAGATTTCTGGTCTTTGCAAAGTCCTGAATGAGTGCCACCCTAGTCTCAGTTTATAACTTTGGAGAAACTGATCACAACTTTTCTGAGATCATGTTAAAACTTGCATTCATGAGGCTTATAAGAAAAGAATGAGTAATTCTTCTGGTCTTCATCACCTCATGACTCATTTTCTAACCTAAGTCTTTGTATTAATAGTTTATTTCTTCATCCATTTATTCAAAAAAACTTCTTAAGTACTATTTGTTATTAACATTTAAAACTTTTTGGTAGCTACCATTTAAAGTGTTCACATTGTAGCATACAGTGAAATGGTGTTCATGTAGCATATTGTTAATAACTAATGACCTCACCATTACCATGAATTATTCAGTCATCAAACATTTATATTTTGAGTGCCTGTTATTTGCCATGTCATAAACAGATATTTAATTGATCATCTACTACCAGTATATGTCAAGAACTCTTCTGGTACTAGGGACATAGAAATGAATATAACAGGCAAAAATGTTTGCCCCTGATAAAGACCATATTCTAGTGTTTCTCATCTACATTTTTAAATCATTAACATCCATTCATATGTGTATGAGTATGTTTTTAAGGGATGTAGAAAGAATTGACACCCATTTTTGTTCTTTTGTGTTGATTCTTTCAGATAAAAAAACCTAATAGTTGTTTCAAAGAGTCTTGCAGGAGTATCTGAAGACATCTACTCTTATATTTTAAAGGAATAAATTTTCTGCAAAACTGAATTAAAGACTAAAATATCATACTAGTCAATACTGTTATGTAAGTGACACATTCTGATTAGCTTAGGAGCAAAGAATACTGTAAATAAATCTATAATAATAGCACTTTGTACAAATACAATTAAAAAGACCCCTGAAGTTTGCTCCTAGGTAATTAAAACTAGATCACCTGAAATATCCATTTAATTGAGGGAATATGAATATCAGTACTATATGTAATAAAGAAATACTGTAAAAAAATAAATGAATGAATGATTAAATGAAATGTTTCAAGTAGTGGATAAGCCTAATTCCTCAATGATACTAGACATGAGAAAACAAATTATTAAAATTAAATATGGAAATACCTTTAAATGGAATTAACTTCTAGAACAGTTTTTCTCATTATAGAAACAGAATTTATTCATTGCACATGCTTGTGTTACTAGCTGTTTAGCATACTCTTCTCTGTTTAAAAATAGTGTTGGTTCTAGCTTGATTGATTCACCCTCTTAGTTTTGAGAAGAATCTAGCTAATTAAGGTCATTGTTATATCTCCATGGCCAAAGATGATTAGCAAATATCAGAATTGACCTTGATATTTCAACTCTTGCCAGTTTGATACCATAAAACTATTCTGAAAGGTTGTCTACACTTCATGTATTTGAAGTTGGTATAATATAGATGAGGATCACATTTATATTTAAAAGATATAAAGGAATTGAAAAAACCATGCATCAAAATACATGCATGGAAATAGCTTTTTACACCAAAGAACTCTGTGATGATGTGTGCGTGTGTGCGTGCGTGCGTGCGTGTGTGTGTGTGTGTGTGTGTGTGTGTGTAGTACGTAATTATCCAGAGAGTTGCTCCTATAATATGGTGACCTCGTGCATGAGGACTTACAGTGTTCACGTGATAACTCTGGTCACTGAAGGTGGATGCTATTCTAACATAAGTACTGGCATGCTTTCAGTTCTATTCTAAGAAGCCTTCCATCTGCACTTCACTTGGCTCACGGTTCCACAGAGAACAAACAGAACGACAAACTGCAAGTTTAGTTAAGGGAGAGGAAGGAGGAGACCTGATTTGCCCAAGGCATCATATTGTATGTAAAGTTCCTAGGGAGAGGTTTCTTTTTTATGGATACCTCTCCACATTTTTTCTTATGAGATAACATAAGGTTCTGAAGACTAGTCTTTTTTTATTTCAGATTCTTGTCTCTATAATGGTTAGATTCCATCTTCTCTCCTTTCCTGGCCTTTCTAGGTTTGCCCTAGACCACAGCTGGTTAATTTCATTCCGCATTCACCAGAGCAGCATTGTCCAGTAGAAATATAATGTGAGCCATGCATATAATTTTACGTTTTCTAGTAGCAACACTTTTAAGCTACATTTTAAAAGTAAAAACAAAAATGCTGATGACATTAATTTTATATTTATCATATCCAAAATACTATTATTTTGCCATGTTATCAATGTAAAAATACTAATGAGATGTTTTACATTCTTTTTTATACTAAGTTTTCAAAATCTAGTATGTATTTTATACTTAATAGCACATCTTAGAGACTGTGAGCATTTAGAAAGTAGAGCCTGGCATCTTTCATTATTTATATCCAAACCCTCCTCCACCCCTGTATTGCCTGGCTAGATTTTTAATTAATATAGGCTTGATGAATGAATGAATGATCCATTTTTATTGGCTCTATTGTTTTAATCTTTGAAAATTCATATGGATATTATTAAAGAGTTATAATCTGTTTTGTGCCACAATATACTAGAAACTCTTTTTCTAGTGTAGTCACCTTTATTGCTATAAAAGACAGCAGAGGCATCTCAGTAGACTAGAGTTAGGAAACTAGATTTATAATCCATATTATGCTGGCAACTTTGTAGGAGTTGGAGCTGGTCTTTTGCTTAACTTCTGCTTAACTTTTCTGATCTTCTCATCTCTAAGCTGCCGTGGAATTAGATTACTTCTAATGTCGTTTCTCATTTTCTGATTGTATAATTTGTTTTTGAACAAAAGTTATTTTTCTCTTTTGACAGATCATATTATATAAGAATAATAGCTCTCTTTCTGACCTTCGCAAACAAACCTGTGATCATTTCGAGTTTCTTTTCTATTTCATATTCTATATTTCATTTTCAAAAATTGAGATTCTTATTCCTGAAGATGATGGCATTATTTCTATACTCTTAGCCCATAGGATAATAAGGCAGCAATAAATGTTAAATGAATTTTTACTTACATTAAAAGCTATTGCTTACAGTTTGCTTGTTGGAGAAATAAGGATTTTTCAACAGGTAGTGTATGTATCAACTGTGTTTTCTTAGTAAAGAAGGATTCTGAGTAGATTTCACCCTCAAAAACTAAACGTTGTCGATTTTTTCCTTATTCACCTTCGTCTTTCTTGCAGCCAAAAATGTTTTTCCTGTCTTGCTCTTGTGATCATGTTATCGCCATGCACAAAACTCTCCAGCGCCCAAAGAATACAATTGAGGTTCCTTAGCTTGCCATGAAAGGGCCTGTCCCCACCTCCCTGTCCCCACCAGACATGCCTCAGCCATTGCTCCTGCTCAACTGCCCCACCTCCTGCTCATCTCCTGCTTCTCCTCTTCAACCACCTAAATCATTCTCACCCTTTAAGGCTGGTCAGAGTCAGGTTCGAGCCCCATCTCCACTCCAGTCTGCAATTTTGCAGCCTTTGCTGAGATAACATTTACTTTTATTTGTCGGTATCAAACCCAAACATTTAGCCCAATAGATTTTGAACCAGTTCAACTAAGTTATAATAGTCTAAGGTCAATCTTTTGTGAACTAACCCTATTGGATACTTACTTTGTGCTAGATTCCAGGTCAGGCTCCTAATGTAAAAAGACAAACCCGTAGGAGAATAATCATTATGTATCTCTGATAAGGACAAAAATCGGAATATATACAAGGTACCCTGATGAACCACAGGAGCGAGTAGACAACTGCTCCTGAGGAACAGTTCTGGGAAGGGTTCAAGGAGCTGGTGAGTCCTAAGCTGGGAGTCATTTCAGGCAGTCAGGGCTGCACAAATAAAACAACAGTGCCAAAGAGCTGGGAGTGTTTCCTGAGCCTCTGCACGTTCCACTGTAGAGCAATACAGTCTAGTGACTGAGCGTGTAGACCGGATGGATCAGACTGCCTGGGTTCAAGCCTTGGCTCTACCACCTATTAGCACTGTCAACTTGGGCAAGTTACTTATGTTATACTTCCGTTTTTCTCAAATGGAAAATGGGGATGATTGATAATAAGAATAGTAATTATCATTATTTACCTCCAAGAGAGAAAGGGTATGTGTATATGTGGTGTTAAATTAAGTAAAGAATTTAGAACAGCAGGTGCTTAACAAATGTTAGTTATTTTTATATCTCATACTATTGGGTCTCATGGTGTCATGTCCATAGGAGGTGTTCAGTTGATATTTACTGAATAATGAGCATTTCTACCAACCAGTTATGTATTCATATCCTTTGCTATTATAACATATATTAGTGTTTACTAGTGGTATCTCTCAGTGACGTGCTACTTTTTTGAGGGTGTGGGAGCGGTACGTGTGTGTCAGTGATACGTGCTGGATTCAGGTTGGCTCACTAGGGGAAATTTTCCAGTTCTGAGATCAGTGACCTCAATCTCCTTGTCTGCTGTGATTTCCAGCTGGCCAGATTTCCCATACAGCCTGCCCTAGGCAGTGTTTGCAGGTTTGTTGCATGGAGAATCAGTACACAGTGCCCCTTGCAGTTTCATATCTTTTGTGTAGGACTCAGTTCCTCTCTAATGAAATGTTTATGAAATTAATAACATGGGCAATGCCATGAAGCCCTCCTAAGTCCTTTTAACTTAAATCATTAGATATTATTTAAAACTGCCTTTCATGTAATGAACAATATTTTTTCTTGCGGTTATGCAATGCCTACTGCTTCACAGATTATAAACTATGAAAATTTACTTAACATATAGCGGGTCCCTCATCTTAAAATTCATAGCATTTTTGCCTTGAATGGAGATTATTGCCAAGTCCTTGTTCGGCACTTTCTCTTTACAGAGCTTGTCCTTTATTATTAATGTCACAGTGGTTTTTCAGAACAAATTGCATTAAAGATACAGAAAAACAAAGGCTACTTTTTAATACATACAGTGGCTCATTGAAGCAATAATTGAATAATAAATATGATAGTATTATAGTGCCAGAATTTTACTATTAGTTATATGATAGGTTTTTCTGTTATAGCTATATTTTTGAAGGATTTTAAAATAAGTGAGGGTTATTCCTAAAGATTAAAATTCGGAGTCTGCTAGAATAGTAATGAAAGTCATTATACTTGTACTTCCACAAATATGTGCCAGACCTCTCAGGCTTGGTGTCTAAATAGGCTTCATCAATGCTTTTTCCTGTGCTCTTACCAAATATCTTGGGGATAGGAGGGAAGCTGTTCTGCTGATTTTACAGATGGGTAAACTGAATCACAGAGCAGTTAAAAGATTTGCCCAGGGTAATGTAATAATTAGATATCTGTATCTGTTCTCTTTTCATTAGATTATTCTGCTGCTCCAAATGTTTATTCCTATAAGCATGGGTATTACTGTACTTCCATAATTCATTTTCTATTTCTATATAAGATAAGAGAGGATAAACAGATAAAGTTCCTTATAAAGAGGGTGCATATTTTAATAAGGTGAGTCTCATATCTAGTTCTTTTTTATAATATCACTAAAAATATGTCCTTTAATATAGGGACACAATATAGGGACACATTTTGTTTTATTCATTTAATAGCATTCATTTAACGAAAGCGCTAGTTTCATTTCAAGTTAGCCACTTTTTACCATAGTTATATTAAAAGATATTTTAACTCTTTTCAGCCTGTAATTCAAACCTTAAGACTGAAGCTCTTTTTTAATTAATTTAGAAAATATCCCCTCCCTTAATATTTACTTTCATCCTGCCATAGAAAGACCTTTCTTTTGGGATTCCTTTTCCATATGGCAGATAGTTGCTTGTGAGAAAAACATTTGAAGAAAATAGAAAGCTCTTCAGACACTTCTCATGTAACTGATGTTTGAAAATGTAAGTCTGACTGATGTATAAAAATGAAATTTTCAATAATAGGATTTTAAATCATAAAAAATGAGGAAAATTGCCTCATTATTAGCTTAAAGGTAGCTAATTTAATGCATGCTGTCATACATTTCAAAATCTCAATATGGCAAATATTGAATGATATAAAACACTCACAGAATACACACCCTTTTATTTCCAAAGAAGATTATAAAACAATAAAATATTATTAGGAATTGAAGTTTTTAGTTTTTTAAATGTATTTTAATAGGTAAATAATTTTCTCTAGTGATAAATAATATTAATGATTACGAAGATAATAATTTTAAAGTGACTGCTGATAGTTTGGGTTACAAATGGCCTTATCCTTTAAGACCGTGTCTCTTTAGAACTTAAGTGCTTTTAAGTTTTTTTTGCCTCATTTACAGTTTCCTTATACAGTGATTTGTATGGGTGGCATAGTTCTTACTACAGACGTAATGAAAGAAAGCCATAGGTTAACTGATTTACTCTTAATTTTATGCTGACTTTTTTCAGGCAATTTCTAAGGCTTTATGTTGTTCTTATTATAAGCAATGCATAGTTCAAAACAGGGAGCAAATCTGGGGATACCAGTGATTAGAAGATCAGATTATTCATGATCCTTAGTGACTCTTGCCCTTTGAATGACAGATACAGATTTTTAGTGGACTTAAAAACTATTCCTGATGAAAGCAGGATGGATAAAACTGTTGGCATTTGACAGTGAACATAAAGCGAAGGCATTACAACTGGGCAGCACATGTTCAAAATATCTGGTTATATTTTGGTCACTATGCATCAAAGGCAGATGACTGCATTAGCTGGTGACCATTTTACCAATTCTGGATGTTTTGATAGTGAGGGGAAACGATCCTGCGTGGTCGACAAGATTATTGGCAATAGACGACCTGGTAGTAGTAAATAGCGAAGTTCACAGCAGAGACTTCTCCCCCTGCCGGCCCCTTCCCAACGTGCCAACGTGCTGTGATACATTTTGAGCTCTTCCATTTCAGCTTCTGTTATCCACCACCCAAGTTCTCAATTCAATTTCAGACTCGGGCAAAAGCCTGTAATTCTATTTGTTTTGGGTAAATTTAGCAAGCTGCTCCTGATTACACCTTAGCCAGAGACCATCTGTTGACTGGCGTGCCTCTCCGAGGAGTGGTTTCTGTAGGCGATGAATGGGAAGAGGGTTGGAGCGAGGCTGCGATTAGTAAGCAGATGCACGGTATCAGGGGTAGTCCTTCCCGCCTTTCAATCTGCCAGCTCTCTGCATTGATGGAGTGTCCTGTGCCTGCGAGTCATTCCATCCTGAGGCAACGAGAAGTGCTCTCCTAGGGCCCATTTATCAAGTGCTTCTACTGGCATTTGATGGAAAGGAATTCAGAAGTCATAGTTTGATACAGTTAGAGCACGGCCACATTCTCCTTTGCACGTCCCGGGTGTGCGTGTGTATGTGTGTGTATATAGCAACCCCGTGTCCATGCTTTTCAGCAGCGATAGTCATGGGCTGTCAAAAGCCTCACAGACAAAACAACAGGATACAGCTGTGCTTCGCAATGCAATGCGTAAACCTCCACAGCATCGTCGGGATCACAATTCTTTAAAGAGCTGCTTCCTCTCCCAAAATGATTGCTGGTTCATTTGCATCAGATGGGGAAGATGTGCTAGATAAATTCAGAATGTTGGGGAACAGTTTGATGCTGACTGCGGCATGATGAGGGTTCTTTCTAAATGATGGTGATATTGTTAGCTCATGGCTAAGAAGAGACTGGTCTAAACACATCAGAGACAGCAGTTTCCTGTTGCAGTGAGGCATGAGGGGAAATGGGTAAAATGAACATAAATTAGCTGCATCTCGTTTTCTAAAAGAATCAGAGAGGAGAGGAAGGGGATGGGGAGGAGGCAGTGGATTGCCAGGGTGCGTGTGATCCACTGGAATTAGATCAGTGAAGTGAGAGGACTGGTTCCCGCCATGTGTTGGGTGAAAAGGAATATTCCTCGGCTCTAACAGCTGAAGGTTGGTGTAATTAACTGGCTTCCATAGGAAATGTCCTAAGTGCTCATCTTAGAAACCCATCAGAAAAAGGGTATTCCTCATAAGCATCAGAATTGTATCACAACTGCAGTACTTTTCTTTAAGGTGAGAAAGAGTTTAAATTTGAGAAAATCTCACAGGATTCTAGATCCACTATGTTTTTTTCTATCTAGTTGTCAACTATTATTTTGACTTTATGGCCTTTCTTTGTTTAGTTTTTTTAATTTCATATATTATTATGGGTATACAAATGTTTAGGTTTCAGATATTTCCTTTGCCCCACCCAAGTCAGAGCTTCAAGCACGTCCATCCCCCAGACAGTGCGCACTGCACCCGTTAGGTGTGAATATACCCATCCCCTCCTTCCTCCTCCCATGTGCCTGACACCCTATGAATGTTACTACTTACTATATGTGCTTGTAAGTGTTGATCAGTTAATACTAATTCAATGGGGGAGTACACGTGGTGCTTGTTTTTCCATTCTTGTGATACTTCACTTAGTAGAATGGGCTCCAGCTCTCTCCAGGATAATACAAGAGGTGCTAGATCACCATTGTTTTTTGTAGCTGAGTAGAACTCCATGGTATACATATACTACATTTTATTAATCCACTCATATACTGATGGGTGCTTGGGCTATTTCCATATCTTTGCAATTGTGAATTGTGCTGCTATAAACATTCTGGTGCAGATGTCTTTTTTATAGAATGTCTTTTGTTCTGTTGGGTAGATGTCCAGTAATGGGATTGCTGGATCAAAATGGTAGTTCTACTTCTTGCTCTTTGAGGTATCTCCACATTATTTTTCACAGAGGTTGTACTAATTTGCAGTCCCACCAGCAGTGTATTAAGTGTTCCTATCTTTGTTTGTTTAATGGTGTGAATTAGAGTATTTCGCTCCATCCCTTTCTCTCCCATACAAAGTCAGCATTCTTTAATTCAGATTACAAAAATCATTGCAGGTTCAACAAAAAGAGGGTTAAGATACCACACTAGAAATGTAGTCTGTAGTATGTACCTTAAATTTTAGTTAATAATGACTTTATTAAAATAATATTATTACAATTTTAAGTTTTTCAAACAAATAGTGAATGGCTTTGTAAAATATAGCACTGAATTTTTTTTTATTTCAGCATATTATGGGGGTACAAATGTTAAGGTTACGTATATTGCCCATGCCCCCCCCCCTCCTCGAATCAGAGCTTCAAGCGTGAACACTGAAATTTTTTTAAAGAATTAAAATCACTAATTTCACATGAGCAAAGTAGTTTCTGGGAATTTCTTTGCTAATCAGGACAATTTGATTTATTTTTACCAAACTGATGAATGAGAGGCTGATTTAATAAGCTATAATATCTGCACTTACATGTCAAGTCTGATATAACAGGATGTAATATATTTAAAACTGCAGATCATCATCAAACCACATAATGATTATTATACAAATAGAATAACGGGCTTAATGTGCAGATAAAGGCTATATTTTATTGATTATATGGTTGATGTTGTGCAGGCAGGAAGAAAATCCCAAATGAGAATTGGAATATTTTAAAATAAGGCTTCACCTATGCAAATAAATTGTTTTAACAAGGGTCTGTAGCCTTTAGGAGTGACACTTAATGGATACACTGTAGAAGGCTTGTAGAAGTTGTCCTCATATTAGTTGATATTATGCACACAAAATCTCCTTATCTAGCCTGGTGCTTGCTCTAAAACAGGAAGCATAAAAGCAAGATGGCGCCAGGTATGAATAAATAGTAAGAGTTACAAGCGGGAGCTGACTCCACTGTGAATTCTCCTACAGGTTCACAGGTTGCTTCCTGCAGACTTTGCATGTACAATCCTGGCTGAAACACTCACAGGAAACACTTTTTTTTAAGGCATATTTTTCAGACTCTTGTTATTTGAAGAAACAGAGTGAAGATGTTTTCAGGGCAAGGTGAACATCCCTAAAAGACCTTTGTTGTAATAAAGCCCTTCTGTCATATCGAACATATGCTCAGTTGCCTGCAGTGTCTCGTGTTCCAGGCAGGGCAGAGCACGCTCATTTTTAAGGCATGTGTGCTTCAATAACACCAGTAGAAAAATAAGTAAGTCTAACAAGTGTGCGTTCAGGATAAATTTACCAGAAGGTAAAAGGTGAGACAGCCACACCCTATGATGACAGTACTGGTTGGAAACAAGGCAAGGCTAACAGAGAGCCTTGTCTCTTCTCATCTGGAGAAAATTGAATTCATGTCAGTAAAGAGTGCAGCCCCGTGGGAGAGACAAGTATATGATAGGGTCTCTGTTTTGTACGGGAGGATTACGCTTACCGTAGCAAATTATTAGAGAACAAGCAAAACTTTGCAATCAAGAGCTATAAGAAGAAATGCAAAGTTGCACAAGCATTCTTTAGATGATATATGTATAAATTGTAGGAAAAATAATAAAAGATTGGCCTTCTTACAGTACAGATCACAGTTAACTATTGATGCATTTGTTTTAGTGTTGCCTTACTGCAGATTATAAATGAAATTCTAGAAGACAACTACCATGTTTCCCCGAAAATAAGACAGGGTCTTATATTTATTTTTCCTCAAGAAGACACCCTAGGGCTTATTTTCAGGGAATGTGTTATTTTCCCTTGAAAGCCTCAGCTTGCAGCACGCACAGGATGGCTGGGACCTGACAGGGGGAGTTGGCCTTGGTGGGGCTGCCCGCACCTTTCCAGTCACCTCTGGGATGGTAACTGTCACGATGGGGCAGATGAGAAGGGCTGCTCCTCTTCTTTACCGCTCCACTACAAAATGCATGGGTTGTGCAGATGCATTGCATAGCCACTCCCATCACTAGGTCTTATTTTTGAGGTAGGGCTTATATTGCGCAAATGCTCAGAAATCCTGCTATGGCTTATTTTATGGGTAGGTCTTATTTTGGGGGAAATATGGTACTAGTGATCAACTTGTAGATGCAGATTATATTGCAGTGGTCTCTCAGCATGGAGGATCTGTTTTGAGAGACACTACACAAGAGTGGCATTTGGGAGAATTAAAAAGAGAGGGGAAGAGAAAAGCTGTAACTGAAGCATTAGCTAGAATATTGTCAGTGCCAAGTCACAACTGCCTTGTGCTGTGGCTTCCTGCCTGCAGGCTGCAGGATGGATGATCTAGGCTGAAACAGGCACGGTACACTGTAGAACAGAGACCACGACCCATGGGCTTCCTCCTGCTGGCCCCTCTCAGATATTCCAGTTGGTGTTGCTAGCTCTACTGTCTCCATGGGCCTATTTACCTTGGTAATTTGCACCTGATGCATTTATATTGGTAATTTTTTTCTCCTTGGAACCCTGGGATCTCATTTATTCACTAGTGCAATAAAGTGATGGAGTGAAAATCCCTCCCTAAAGCAAGGAGGGAAAGAATTGTTTAGGGAAAATAGCAGCTCTGCTAACTCTGGCTCTAATTAAAACACCAAAAGAAGACTTGTTCTTATTTAGACAGTGGCTAATATCTCTGTGCACCTATAGGCCAACCCTAGTCCATCTGTGGGCATCACTGCTAACTTTGCTTTTTTTTGTTGTTGTTGTTTTTTTTTAAATCCAGCCTCAGTGTGTTTTCATTTCAAAACAAAATAAGAGCCCTGGGATTGAAACACAAAAATTCTTTGGCCACAGCTTGCAAAAACCATGCTTGGTAGTGTGTGCCTGTAGGGAAAATTACTTTGAATAACAAAAGCACAAACAAGAACTGATAGAATAATAAGCAATTAAGATGGATTAACAACAGTTGCTGAATTCCAGCTGTTGGCTGCAGATGCAAATTCAAACTAGTTGCAACCTGTTGTTATTCAGAGACCAAAAGTGAGAGAAGTGCATTTCTAGCAGTGCCCACATCCGGGCAACTTTATTGTCGACCATTGTGGGGGCATTTATGTATTGAGGGTATTTTCACTTTCTCCTGATTTCTTTTAATATTATTCATCTTTCTTTGCCTTCTGTTATTTTGATACCTTCCTACATGTATTTTTTGTGTCCTTTTTCATTTAGATTGACTAACTAAAATCTATGGGCTTGTTGTTTGGTTATGGCATATTGAAAACCAAGAGAAGAGAGCAAAAGCAGGTGTCTCTGTCTCTGTTTCCAGTAGAAAAGAGGATTTCACAGTAAGAGAAATCCAGGATTCCTTTGGCTGCTATATATACAGGTATCTGGACTGTTTCCCACCTAGCAGCTAGGCCACACTGGAAGCCTGCTTAAAAAGGACATCTTCCTGTAATTATAGGCCTAACCACCCAAACTCAGGAAACTGTATGAACAGGAAATTTGCAGAGTAATCACCATCATCTACCCCCTTGAGCCTTTATCACAAAGTGTTCAGTGGCATCAAAACTATCTCCTTGGAAGGCCTTGTTATCAATATTCAGGAATAGGCCCTATCACCGTAATGGCCAGAGGTCTGAGGTACAGGGGGCTGGCTGTACAGTCACACAGGGCCTGAGCTCAGAGGGGCCCCATACTTGGTTGAAGGCTCTGCTGTCCCTGTCTCAAAAGTCTTATTTTTTATCTTTGAACTAGTGTTTTGTAAACAGAGCATACAGGGGAGCAGAGGTGAGATGTGCAAATTTGTTCATTTGCCCATTGTAGCACCATTTGCATATCATGTTCACAATGCCCCTAAATACAGAGTTCTGGTAGACTACAATGTATGGGAGTTTAGGGAGACTCCAAGTGAATACAAAGTAAACATGTTATGGAATCTGTTTCTATAGAATATTGACAGAATATGCATGGATCAAGAAGGAAAATTTGTAAGTTGAGTTAGTTTCAATTGAGTTAGTTTTGTGCAGTGTTTCCACTGCCCTAGTAGGAATGAAATAACATACATGTATGAGCTATGAAATAAAGATTGTGCCACTTTGAAATTCCACATATAAGTTAAAGGGTCTTATATTTGCATTTAAACTGTCATTGTGCCATAGAAAGATGAATGTTATTAATAAAATTCATGCTAATAATTAAATGTTTTAGTTTTTCTTTGTTTAGAATGACATTAGATAGCAAATAAAAAAACATCGTGAAAAATTGAGAGCGAGACCATGGGAGAAAGGAAAAACCTTTATAGTTTAGTGTCCTTAATGGCATTTTTTCCCCCTTGCTTTTTGAACAGGGAGTCCTGAATTTCTTCTTGTACTCTGCCCCACATGTTATATAATGAGCCCTGCACAGGTGGTCTGTAGCCTCGGATTTAACTGGAACAAAGTGATGGTTGCTAAGATCTCCCAGTGCTGCTCCCTAGGTAGCCCATGAGACAGAGACACCAAACAAATATACATCTTGTGCCTTCTTTAGAGCCTTAGCTGGTGCAAACCAGACGGGTTCCCATTTAATCAGATCCTACCACATTTCAAAGTTTCTACCTGTTCCAGGAAGTTCTTGCAGCCTTTATGTCCAGGCATCCTGTCTTTTCATGACTGTTATTTCTCTAATAATATATGAGGGTCCTTTTACCTTCTAGACATGGTTAGCGAAAGGAGGAGTTTTGTACCAGTGCGGTAATATAAAAGCCCTCTCTGCCTGGGCCTTTGCCTCTGACCTTCTGATTTTTCTGTTTTCAGCAGAATATGAACCTATTCCTGCAAAGGAGTTAAGAGATGTGGGCCTGTTGATTGGTTTGCCCTCAATGAACATCAACGGTTGATGATAAAACCACTGCTCAGACCCATGTCGTGCTCATGATAACATGTAAGCCTATATTCCACTCTTACCCAAGGCAACTTACTAACCAGCTTCTAGGTCCAGACTGTGTTAACAAATGGAAGCAACCTGGGGAGCTGGTTCTGAAGGCACAGGGCCCTACTTCGGGCCAGTGGGAGTGCTGCTCTGGAGGAGGACAGGCAGTGAGCCATGCCAAAGGAGTCCAGGGGACATTGTCACCCAGAGTTTAGCATAAAGCCAAGACTCTAAATGGGAAATGACTTGCTCCTAGGAACCAACCCCATGAAGCATCTACTTGGTACTTTGTGAAAACCACTTTATCTCAGCAGGAGAGATGAGGGCCAATAAATTCCCAGGCCCACATCTCCTAACTCATTTGCAGGAATAGATTCACATTGTGCTGAAAACAGAAAAGTCACAAGAGAGGGGTAGGTAGGGCCAGAGGCCCAGGCAGGGAGAGCATTTTATGTTTCTGTACCAGCCCAGCGCGAGGAGGAGAAGCCAAAAGCCCTATTCTGTCTGGCTTTTGTCATGGGTTTGCTGACCAAGGTTTCTTTTCCAACATGTTCCTCCCAAGGAATGGGTCATTCACGTAAGGAAGTTACAGTTTTTCTTTAAATACTTTTTTGCTTAGCAAGCCTCAAACAGACAGCATCATTGTTGTCTGAAAGGAGGAGTTGGCAACATTTTCCCAGGAAAAGCACATGTGTTTATTCTGCTGCAAATCTGTTTTTGTGAGAGCAGGAAGGAAGAGGGTGGTAGGGACTACCTGATGTGTAGGTAGGGTTGTGGTAAAGGACTTCACATTCTCTCCTGTGGACTGAATGATCATCCTCTAGGGAAATTCAAGCAGCCCGAAATGGAATAACTTACTAAAACCTTAGATCTCAGAAACTTGGGATGGATGAAACAGACCCTCTGATCTTGTCTGTTGCAAAGAGCTGCTGGGTAGAGTCTTTTTGGTTTGTTTTGTTTTAGTTAATTTTGAGGAAATGGGGTTGAAGTTAAGGAGAGAGAAAAGAGATGTGGACAAGCAGTCACGAGGTCCAGTTCTTGATGTCATCTCAGGCCCGAACTGGAGGAAGCCAGGACTTCCCACCTGCCTTTGACTATGGAAGCTACCTGTTCTGTGTGCCAGAGTGTGCTGGAATCCACTTCTGTCTAAACTGGACCCAGCCATCCAGTCAACACCAGGCCCAGAACCGTTTTTTTTTTACCAAGGCCATGGGTATTAGAAGATCCTGAATTCCAAGGTTCATTGGAAATTTTTTAATGTTGCTTCATTTCTTTTTCATTCTTTTTTTTGAGGAGAGGAGGGACCAAGGAGTTTCAGACTGCTTGAGAACATGCATTATTTGTTATACATCCTCTTGTTCCCCTCAAGTATCTGACGCAAGAATTTGCATATTCTGGGGGATCAATTGATGCTTACTAAAAATTGGATAATATTAACAGATTAAGTATTCATATACACTTGCTGCCTGACTCAGGGATATGATGAAAAGTGTTGAGTTAAAAAATTAAAGAGGTTGTTTTATATTTCATTTCTGGTCAGTTTAGAAGAATTAGTCATTGCAAAATAGTGTTTAGAATGTATACTCTGGAGCCAGGCTACTTCTGTTTTAATCCCAACACTAACACTGACTAGCAGCATACTCTTGAGTGAGTGTGCCTCAGTTTCCTCATCTGCGAAATGTAGATAGTTATCATATCCACCTTACAGGGTTGTTGTGAATATTAAATGATTCGATGCATGTCATATGCTGAGGACTGTGCCAATGTTCAATAAATACACACTCCTGATAATATTCTAAAGGCAAAGTATACCAGTTGTGCTCAAGGGAGTTAGAAAAAGAGCCTCCAGCTCATTATAAAGTGTGTGCAGGTAGTTACTGAAGTGAATGTGTTTGCACATGAAGGTTCCTTAAAAGTACAAGTTAATATTCAGCTGCCATTTAGCAGTTTGCAAATCCAAATAAGTATAGTGTCAATGTAGGACTTTGGTTTTTCCAGTCTTGTTATTTGCTTGGTTTTTCTTCTTGGAAAAGGAATATAGTCCTTGGAGCAGTGATATTACTAAGGCAACTTTCTTGCATTTTCTGTAAAAGTAGGCTGGCAGGAAGGAACTTGATGAGTGTTGGTAGGGCCTAGCTGAACAGAAACAAGGTGTGGGAAACACTCCACCATGACCTCACACATTCGGCAGTCTGGGTCCTTTAATTTTTCTTATCAGTAACTCACTTCAGATAACAACTCTGGAGATAAAATAGGCCTCAGGGTTGGCTGAAGGGAGGGAGAACAAAGGTTTTATTGGTCTTTTATCTCCTATTTACTAAAAAGTGTTTGGTTGTAAAAGATAAAGACAGAACTATTGTGTCTGTTCCAGAAAATGAGCAAATAAAAGTAATTATTGCAGGGAGGCATGAAGTGGAACAAATACGATATATTTACTTTTCCCTAGGTGATAGCTCCAAATCTAGAGTAATAATAATAATTTTTATTATTCTAAGCATTTTTTTTTTTTTGGTTCTCCTATTGAAGAATCTCACTAGAATAGACCTTAAGGCTAATTTTCTTTCAGAGTGATATTGAAGGGCCTGAGGTATCCTCAACCTGGTTTTGCTCTGAAGGATCATAAACTGGTGGCTTCTTTCCCTAATGAAACCCTAGCATGTGAAAGTGCATCATGTGGTAAACCACATTCCGGAAGCTTCTCCAATTATGTTGAAGAGAATGAGACGATCACAAATGATAAGTGAAATAATGTGCATTTATTTGAAAATGCTGAGTATTTGTCAAGAATACCTTAAAGGGAAGAATAACATGCTTTTCTTTAAAAACACTACCCGTGTTTTTAAATCTTTAACTTTTACAACGTCAAAGTAGGTAGTGATCTTTCTAGCTGAATAATAATCATACATGAAGGATGACTTATAACAGTGTCCAGGTGCAATGTTTTAGATATAAAGACTTTGAAGCATTTTTATAAAATCTGCCATGAAAATTGCTTTGCTTTTTAAGGATTGGATTTTTTTTTAAGTTTGTTATAAGACATAAGATTTCGTTTAAAGAGTTTAGGAAAGTTTGTGGGATTTTTTTTTGCTTTCATTTATTCTTTTAAAATTAAACTTTTTGAGTGTGTAATACATGCACATTACACAAAATTCAAAAACTATAAAGGGGTATGCAGTGAAAAATATGTCTTCTTCCTACTCCTATTTTCTACCTATTCAGTTCCCCTCTCAAGAGGAAACCTTTGCTCGTAGGTTTTGTGAGTACACATATGAAGCCATAAAAAGTACAGTTCCCTTATTCCAGTCACCAGGAAAAAAGAAAGAACATAATAGAAGCCCTCTCTATTGCCATTGAGAAAATGCTAGAATTAGGAGTTCTGCCGCCTTGAGCACACACCGTGTCATAATTTTTAAAATGCCCAGAGATACAGATTTGTCCTCTAACCATTACCCTGGATAATTGTATGCAACATAGCAAAGTCACAAATATATACATATTTAGGGATTACATATACTGGAAAGGCATAGAGAAAAACAGGTTCACTATGAACTGGTTACCAATTTGTCTGAGTCCAGTGAGACAGAACACCCATGTTTGGCTACGACACATGGAAAAGCCAGTATGTGTCCTGTCCCCAGTGATGACAAAGCCAGGAGTCCCTGCACATTTTATGAGTGAATTCTGATAACCTGCGTGCTTTCTAATTCATAAATCACGTCATGCCACGCTGTTGCTTAAATGAGAATAAATGTAAAATGTGTTCTTAAGCCTTCAGCAAGTATGAGCCCCATTTTGCTGGCAGGAAGCTGGGTTTCAAGATTATTGACTAAAAGGGTTAATGAAATCTCATCCTGTTTCCAAATGTATAATGAGATGTATCTCTGCAGGGTGCCATCATACTGCCATATTGGTTAAGATACTGTCCTGTTGGAGGTTCTCAAACTCTTTTTTTTTTTTTTTTTGAGACAGAGTCTCACTTTGTTGCCCAGGCTAGAGTGAGTGCCGTGGCGTCAGCCTAGCTCACAGCAACCTCAAACTCCTGGGCTCAAGCAATCCTCCTGCCTCAGCCTCCCGAGTAGCTGGGACTACAGGCATGCGCCACCATGCCCGGCTAATTTTTTGTATATATATATATTAGTTGGCCAATTAATTTCTTTCTATTTATAGTAGAGACGGGGTCTCGCTCTTGCTCAGGCTGGTTTCGAACTCTTGACCTCGAGCAATCCGCCCGCCTCGGCCTCCCAGAGAGCTAGGATTACAGGCTTGAGCCACCGCGCCCGGCCTACTACAGTTGTTCTTGAGAGCTGCAAGCAAGAAAGGGCAGGAGAACTGAGTCAGTTCAAGACCACCCAGAGGACTGTCTTGCACATGGTCTTTGCTATGAACATGTGCTTTCATGTGCTTTTTCTTTTTTTGTCACAAATAAATGATATAAGAAACTGATACTGTTCAGTTGTAGGAATGGAGCATGATGTTAGACTCTGTGGGTGGTAGGTGGGGGTCAAATCAACCACAAAATGCTTAGGAGCTTTAGGGTCCAATGAAATGAGTTCTAGGTACCTTCTAAGTTCACATTAGAATAAGACTTTGTCAGATATTATTTTAAGATTAACCCATGGAAAATTTAAATCCGTGAAGTTTTGTTTAAATTTTGTCTGGTCCAAATATGGGTTTGGTATAGATTAAATGACATATTGAATATGTTAGTATTAAAGGTAATGGTTAAGTTATGGGTAACATATCATGTATACCTTGAATTCTATTTCAAATATATATTTTACTTTGGGAGATTTAAGACTGAATCCCTCAGGTTCAGGCTTTGGACAATCTCTTAAAAGAGATTTTCTGGTTTTCCCTCTTAATGTTTCTTTTATGGGTACAATATCACTGGCTCATTTGTGTGTGTGTGTGTGTGTGTGT
Source organism: Microcebus murinus (assembly GCF_040939455.1). Lineage (NCBI taxonomy): Eukaryota > Metazoa > Chordata > Mammalia > Primates > Cheirogaleidae > Microcebus > Microcebus murinus. The sequence goes on along the minus strand of NC_134114.1, from coordinate 80,433,979 downwards.
GTGTGTGTGTGTGCGCCCGTGTGTGTGCATATCTTCTCAAGAAGGGGCTCGTAATAAAACCAGGTATAGCTTCTGAATAAAGTTCTGTTTGGGGGGTTTGTAAAATAATTAGATGCCTGTAGGATTCCATGCTGATAGCTGTAGCTTTAAAATAAAGTGCTTCAACAAGGCCAGCCCCCTGCAAACTCTTTCTGATACTGAATAACCAGAGATATCTGGGAGACCAAAAACAGTAGAAGAGACAGGCACATCATTTCTTTACCTCACTCATCATCTTTGATTTTGGGGATTAAGTGAATAAGGTCAAGGTGAAACAGACAATAATCTAAATAGACTAGTGAATAAACTTTAGAAACAACATGGCCTTGTACAATGTAAGTAATTTATAAATATAAAATGAGTCGATCAATCAATCAAAAAATTTAACCAAATCTCAAGGTAAGGGATAAAATCTGCATACAGCAATTAGTATTTCTAGCAGCATGTAACTATAGCATATCTCTTTTGTTATTTCCCTCACAGAACTCATCTACTCCATGGGAAAAACAAACCTTCCTCCCAACATTTGTGTTTTAAATATACCACCATTTTTCCAGGCCCCTAGGCTGAAAACATTAATTTATATTAGTAACCCCGAAAGCTGCTGATTGGGCTGTCCAGCTATCTCAGATTTCTACGCCCTCATTTCCATAGGCACTGCCCCCTTTAAATGCATTTCGCATGTAATCTCGGATATCACACAATAGTCTGCTAGCTGATCTATCCAGCCTCACAGCATAGGGAGTAATCTTTATGAAATTAAATTCAGCAAATATTTGTTGGCACCTGTTATACAAACACTGTGCTTGTTGCTATAGGGGATACAAATATGATTAAGACACAGCCCCTGTTTTCAAGGAGCTTTACAGTCAAAGGGGGAATAAGATTGGCACAAACATAACTGACATTCAAGGCACAAGGTGCTACAAGGCTGAACAAAATTTTCATCATTTCCCTGCTCAAGACATTAACAGCTCCCTGTCACCTTATGGATCAAATGAAACATTCCCATTCTTTATAATTGGACACCATCCTAGCTGTTAAAATTTACGGCTTACTGCTATCCAGTACCTCTACTCTGCTCCTGTCCTCTGCCTCATACTCCCATGAACACATCCACCTGCAAAATCCTCCCTTCCTTTATTCATTCATTATTTCTGCAAATACCAGCTGCTTGTCAGATACGGTGCTAGGTACTCTGGGGAAAACAAAAGTGAATCAATCCCTGCCTTGAGCAACTCACCATTTAGTGGGAGGAGAGAGACAAGAAAACAAAGTTTTTAAGGAACAATGTGTTGTAACAGAATGCACAAAATGCTGGGGGAGGAAGAGAGGAGCTGAAGGCCTCACAGAGGAAGTGAGTCTTGCCAGGAGTTGATTAGGCATTCACCAGGGAGAAGAGGGAGGAGAGCCCATTACAGACAAAAGCAGCATGTAGCAATTCACGGGGCAGAGCAGTATGTGGCTTGATCAAGGTGCTGGTGGCAGGAATCTGGGATGGGAGCTAGCAGGCAAAAATAACACCAGCAAATGGAGCCAGTGTTAGGGCTCCTATGCTCAGGAGTTTGTTCTTTTGTTTCAGGCGAATCCACCTGAAGTTTCAAATGGAGATGTGAACAGATGTAGGTCTTAGAATGTTCTAGCAGCAATGTGGTGGATTTGAGTGAGAGATACTAGAGGCAGACAGGTCAGAGCATTAGAATAGTCCCAGCCAAAGGGGGAAGGAGACTAATGTGAATAAAATGAGACCCTAAAATAATTTTCAGAGATAATTCCTCTAGGGCCTCTCTGCCTTGGTATGCATGCATTAGTCAGGACAGGATAGGTTGTGCTGCAGTAACAAACATCCCCGGGATATCAGGAGCTTGACAGAGTTTATTACTGCAGAGTTATTACTGTAACTATTCTCCACGCCTGACTCAGTGGTAGAGGCTGCTTCAGTCTTGTGGTTTTGTTATCTCAACACAAGCCTCCATGTTAGAGAACACGGAAGAGTCATGCTTTGGCCCATAAGTGACTCACATTCTAACTCTGCCTAACTGTAATGTAGTAGGGTGAGGTATAATACTCTCATGTGCACAGGAGAAGACAGTAGATTGAGTGAACTCTAGAAATCCTTACCACCTTGTAATCTGATGTCATGTTTTTTCTTTTATATCCTTGGGATTTTTGTGTATTACCTGAACCATCCTCTACTATTTAGTTATGTATTGCCTTAGAATTATCATCTAGTCCTTCTTTGTGTGTCTTGTTTCTGTAGCTACCGGAACCTGATAAGTTCTCAAGAATGGGGTGGTGTCTTCTACATCATTTAGCTTTTATAATCCCTCACAGGTCCTAATTTTGAAGGCTAAGCCAGGCCTAAATGAGTGCCTGTGCATACACATCAGGTTGGATTTGGCAGGTTTGTCTTTTTTCTGTTACGGCCTATACGTGCTCTTTTACACACACTCAGGAATCATCTGATTTGTTTTTCCTTTTGTTTGCTAGTTCATGTCCATCAGATGATTGGAATTTGATTTGAACTCAAATGAATCAATAGGGGTTGGACTCTGTTTCACGGTGAAGCCTTTAATGTCATTTTGCCTGCGAGACCCTCATTTCTCGTCCCGGGCTAGGGAAAATTGCACATTTACCCTGAACCTGACATTGCCTTGGCACGTTTTAAAGGTGAATCTGAAAGTTTAAGGGCATCTAAATATGCCGTCCTCGCTTCAGTATCCAGTTGGCGAGGCTCACTAGAAAACAAATCAATTGGCATTCCCCGGTTGAAAATAAACAAAGATCTAGCTTTAAAAAAAGGAATATTGCAAAATGAATTCGTACACAGTAGAAGGTGAGGTGGAGACCTGCGTAGGACTCTAATACCTGAAACAGTGTTTGCTTACCCAGACTGAACATTTCATCCATTCTTGGTCAATCTCTTTGACTTTTTCTTCCCTACTAAGCCTGACTTTTAAAATAAGTGAAAGTCAGTGAAGCAAACCCTGGTTCCGATTAGTTCCCCATAGTATAAAGACAGAATAAGTGAGTATCTGTAGCTTTTTTTGAACATAATCCATAGGAAGTAGGTATGGCAATAATTATCTCTGGCCCAACACAAAAAGCTAGCAGATCAATTCACTCTTTCTCAAGGACCAATTCTACCACAAACATATTCTGCCCAGAAAAAAAAAAAAAAAAAAAAAAGATTCATTCAGTAGTAACAGGCTGGCTGTTTATCTGTCATCCGGCAAACTTGAAACACTTACACATTGGCACACCTCAGGGGGTTACTTGCCGGCTTCTTCTTCTGCCTGAGAATTCGCTGCTGTGAAGTGTGTATATAGTCTTGCTTTCTTTTTTACATCAAATTTGCATTTTAACGTTTCTCATTCTTCATAGCTAAGAAGGAACTTTCTTTTTTCTAGTCATTTCCACCTCGGGACTGCTGCGAGTCGAAGCTGGCCTAAAATTGGGCCGTATAGTGCAGACAGAGTCGAGATGCAGAAAAGGGATTTGAATACAAGTTCAAGGGAAGAGAACAGGATGAAGTATTCAGACTCTCCCAAGATTTTTATTTCCTGCCTTTTTCCAATTTTTTTTTTTTTAAATTCTGCCTTATTATTCTGTTTCTTCTGAAATGTTTAAAATTTTTCTTCTATTTCTCCCATCTTCCATTTTTCTACTTGGTATCATTGGTTTATTTTTTATTTCATTTTTTTTGAGACAGGGTCTCACTCTGTTGCCTAGGCTAGAGTGCAGTTATATCATCATACTTGTTGCAACTTCAAACTCCTGGGCTCAAATGATCTTTCCTCAGCCTCCTGAGTAGCTGGGACTACAGGCCCCCACACCACCATGCCTGGCTAATTTTTCTATTTTTTGTAAAGACAGGGTCTAGCCATGTTGCTTAGGCAGTTTTCTAACTCCTGGCATCAAGCAGTCCTCCTGCCACAGCCTCCCAAAGTGCTAGGATTACATGTGTGAGCCATTCCACGTGACACTTTTATTTTTAAGATATATTTCCTTCTCTATATATATACCTCAATTGGGTCATTACTACACCTGTTTGCAAACATCCATCATTTCTCACAAATGAGATGCAAATTCAAAATCATAACTGTCACAACAATGAACAACTCCTCATCTTCCTTGTGCCTTACCTGGATGCTGTGGGAATTATATATATTATCTCATTTAATTCTCCATTACCAAATTTAATTAATTTCCCTAAGGTCAAACAGCCGGAAAGTGATGGAGCTGGGTTTCCTGGTGGTCTTACTCTCAGGGTGGTGCTCTTAGAGCAAAACCTTGGGGCAGTTATGTACTTTGTGTCATTGGCTCATGTATCTTAAACTCAGAAGAATTCTCCAGAGACCATCTAAGTGTCACTCTGGCTTCGATTAATTCCTCTAATTCCAGTGTGACAACATGCACAACGTCTGTTGCAGTGGATCCATTTACATCTTCCATGTTAGCTCTGAATCAGATCCCCAACATGATTTGGAGGGTGTGAAGTGAGAAAGAAATTTCTCCTGTGCTATTGTTAACTGGAAGCCGGCTGCTTCTTAGACTGACTCCATTAGTAGCAGGAGCAGCAGTTTGGAGAAGCAGGCATGCTCTCTCGTCGTGGGCACCTACTCCATCCATAATTCTCAGAAGACTCGAAACCATTAACTTTGGGAGGGAGCAGAGAGGGCTCCTGAGCTCAGCTTGATATGGATGCTAAGGGTGTTCAGCAGTTGCAGAGTCGCAGCTGTGTTACCTGGTTTGCACTAATTAAGAGTTACCATGAATCTGTTTGACAATTAAGGACAGAGTGAACTTTGAGGCAGATTGGTGCCATGGGACAGTAAGCACTTCTCAAGCAAGCAAAATGAAAGTTTGCACCAAGTACTGTGTTTTACCAAGACTATAAAGTTTCTTTAATAATGTGAATTCAAATGTATAAATAAAGCCTGAGGTACATTTTCTGCCACTTGAAAAGGGTGTCTCTTGGGGAATAACTCTGCTTCAAATCCTTGATAGCTCATGTAGTTTTGCGTGTGCACTGTATCACCCACCGGATGAATGATAATTATTTCAACACTAGCTTTAACCAGTTCCTGGGTTTCAGTTGCCTATTTTTTTTTTTTTTACGCTACTAAAAATGTATATCATAGCATCAAGCGGCTTAGCAATTAAATATGTCTAGAATAGGAAAGCACATTCAGGTTCTGTTTCTCTTAAAAGTCACACTTATGAGTCATATTTTAAGGTAAAACTCTCTGGATTAAGTTCTTCTTAAGTTTTCTGTTCTTCCTTGCTTTTGTCCCCCCCAACTAATTTGTACACATAAGTATCTATTTCCATTCACTTGGGTTTAGGTCATGAGTGCTCTTAAATCACGTTCTTTTGGTGGGCTGTAAAAATACCTTAGGGGAGATTTAAAAGACTCTGTTCTTTGAGAACCTGATGCTGAGTTTCAGGCAACAGTGCCTTGTCATCACCCAGAATCTGAGAAAGAGACGGCAGCTGGGGTGTGACTTATAGCTGGGATTCAGGAAGATGTGCAGAGTTCAGGAAAAGCCTGCACGCCGCGTGGTGTAGCCGAAAACTGTAAATATAATTAAGCCAGGTGGATTCCATGACAACAAAGAGGATTAGGGCCTGGGTGGATCTGGGAGACCATTGAGACCTGTGTGAATAGATGTCAATTTATTTATATCCCTTCTCCCCAGGGGGAAAAAACAACAACAACATAGTTTGATGTCTAAATGAAGTAATCTCTAGAAAGAAAAGGGAGATTATATTTGTTAAACTATATAAAAAAATCAGAAGATAATATGGCTTTGTTCGTAGTATTACATAAAGAAGATTAAAGACGAGGAACAAGCTGCTTAAACACTGTAAACTAATTAGTTCTACGAATTGTTTTCCCGAGGTTCATGAGATATGAAACATTGGCACCAGTGCGTGAAATACACTCTGCCTCAGTGCTCTTTTCAATTTATTTTTCTGTTAGTGTCATGTCTGTGTGTGTGTGTGTGCATGTGTGTGTGTGTGTGTGTGTATACATTATATATATAGAGAGAGAAGCCAAAAAGAAAGAGGTTACAGAGGGAGACCAAATCAGAGGCACGATTGAGGCTGACATCTTGTCATCTTAAGACTGGCGCAGAAGGTCCTCCTCTACTGCCCTCTATAAATACCAGCTTCATTTTGTGCCATCCCGGGCTACATTGTGCAAATGATGTCATGACAAGGCCCAGAGGAGTTCCCACTGCGACTCAGAGCATTCCGGCAGTGCCCAACCCAGCTAGTCCCAACCCAGCAGACATGTCCTTAATTTGTTTCCGAGGATCTGGGTCTTTTCTGAGCGTAGACTTGGGGCGCCCAGAGCAAGGGAGGGGCAGTGAGCCTGATGTCATCGCTTCTCCTTCCCTAGTTCAAACAAGAGATTGACTGTTTTCTCGTCCTAAAACCGAATATTTTCTAAGTGGAGGACCAACCAATACGTTTTTATTCCCAAAATAACAGATAAGTGTATCTGCTTAATTTAAACTAAAATTATAAGCATTTTTTTAAAATGTGGCACATTTTGTCTTTTTCAGAAATTTGCCTTAATTTGGAAGTATGTTGTTATGAAAGGCAGCGGGTTTTTCTAAAGCTTAGAACTGTGTTGTCACAAGATGATATTGTAATCCTGACTATCATTTCTGTTTTCTTGTCCTGTATATATTGTGCAAAACCAGGGGACATCCTCACTCCCTGCCATAAACATTCGCAGATCTCCTACTCGGAATGAATCACTACTTTCTATGTATTCTCAGAGAACTACCAATCGAAATACCATCCTCTTTGCATTTTACCATCACAGTCCTTAAAGGCACCCTTTGCTGTTACCCTTCCTCACTGGATCCCGGCCGCGCCCCATCTCAGCAGTAAGGAAAGACACCCACGTTATCAAATCCATTGATCTCAGCTGTCTTCCAGCCAGATTGTCTCCTCCACCCACTCCAGCAGTCAGTGCCACAGCCCGTCTTCCCCTTCTCGAAACTCCCCTGAAGGCAGGAGAACCACGGAGTTTTCCCATTTGCAGCTGGGCATTTCTCTGTCCGTTATTTCTGGCGTTCGCCTCTCGGTGGGAGACTCTGACTCGCTGTTGCCTGCTGCTGCGTATATCTTATGTTTGTTTTGGTCACTGTTGTATCTCCAGATCCTAGAACAGTGCCTGCCATACAGCAGGAGCTCAGTAAATAGATGCTGGATGAATCACATACAGGGATGTCTCCTGCCAGCTCCTCGAACTCAGTCACTACACCTGTTGATCTTATCTGCCAGACCTGCTTCTCCTCATCTGTTCTGTCCTTTAAAGCTATTTCTTCTTCCTTTTCTTCTGATTTCTGTCATTTCCAAGTTCTCCTTTCTGCTTACTTCTACTAAGCAGGCACCCATCCTGGGAGACCTGCTTCCCCGCCATCACCGGTTCCTTCACCTCAACATCACTCCCATTGTTGTGGAATACGTGTACAGCTAGTGTTACAGCTCTTGACCAGGAAAGAACCGAGCGGCACACGAAGAGTCTCGGAGAACAGCCTTTATTCCTCCCCAGCAGGCTCAGCACACCTAGTGTTACAGCTGTCCTCAGATCTTCTGACCCTTCTGCCTCCCCCTTCCTGCTTTTATACCCTTGGTAGGGCTCAAAAAGCATCCAATCAACTGCAAGCTTTAACAGCCAATCAACATCAAACTTTAACATCCAATCAAAAACAGTGGGATTCAAAAATTACCCAATCAGGATAAGCAGCAGTGGCCGGAAACAGGCAAAGGGGCTTGCAGGTCTGGAGGCATTCCAGCATGGGGGGGCTCCAGCAGCGTGCCCTTCAACTGGCCCTGCCGCTGGCTCACAGAGATGAGGAGCCACGGGGAAGGCAGCAGGCCACCTTGTCCCCTGGCGCCCGACATTGACCCAGCCCTTGTATTGATATTTGCCCTCGTTTTGTCTTTCCTGGACTCACTTACTCCACGAGTCTTGTAACCACCTTCCCTGACCTCTGTTTACCCCCACCTCTGCTATTGGAGAGCTCTGTGCAGCTCTCCTTTAATGGTTAGTTGCTTTTTATGCACTTATCAAAGGAAGCCAGGTATTCAGATAATTAGTTTTCTGATCACCTCCCCTCTCCCACTGGAATGCTTCCAAGGACAGAGCCTGTGTCTTTAGCCTGGAGGACCACACAGTGTCTAGGCCAATACTTTAGGTGTAGCCTGGGGCATTATGTTTTTGGGAAATTGGCCTCTAGGCTTTATTTATTACACTCTACCGTGTGTTACAATTGACAGTATTCTTTGTCCCAGTCACTAAACGACTTCTTGAAAGCAGAGAGCATCTTTGATACGTCTTTGTACTCCCTCATACGGCGAGAAGTAGTAGGTTGACAGAAAATACAGTTAAGTTTAATTTTAAATGAAAGTAATGTGTGTTGGGTGGATAAAAATGTAGACAGTTCTAGTAATACATGGATTTATGGGGAAAATTCCTCGATTTGAGCATTAGTGTATATTTCATTAAGCAATGATATTAAATTAAGTAATATATTAAAGCAATATATTGGCTTTTCCAATTTTAACTAGAGATTTGTGAGCATATGGAGCATATCTGTGGGGCACTTGACATAGAAATATGTAGTATTCTGTGTTTTCTAATGACATTTTTTCACTTATATAAGCAGGTACTTACAGGTTTTAAACATCGCATTGTAAAATTAAATCACTGTTTCAGCTGAATTTTGGTATTTTATCCTTTTTTGGATAAAACGGTATTTTCATTGCATGTAAGTATTGTACTCTGGAAATCCTACTTTTTTCTTATTTTTTAAAATATGCTGGTCTGCATTTTTTTCATTACTTTAAGATGGTGTAGCAAATTAAGACTATGGGCTCTGGAGTTAGAGTCTGAGACTCAGTTTCTTGATCTGTATGATGGGTCTAGTCATGATTCTACTTCATTAGGACGCAGTGGAAATGTGAGGTAATACCTGTAAAAATCTTAGCAGAGTGACTGGCACACACGCATTCAACACATGGTTAGGTAATCCATTATATTTTTTGTTTAATTAGGATTTGTGTAGAGAGGGAGTTGTATATTTGGTGGGGGACGCCTCCGAATAAAAGTCTCTTGGAGTTTCTGGTGCACTCATGTTCACAGATAGCAGTGACAGTGAATAACTCCCTAGAAAACTTTCATGTCTCAGGTAACCTCAAAATCCAGAGCAACAACAGTAAATCACTTGTTTGCCTGAATGAAGATAACTATAATTTAGGGTTTTGTTTTTTTTTTATGTGTTTTCATTTATTGAGGTCAGTGCATTTGTGTCGAACAATTGAAACCTGACAAGAAAAAATCAAGGGTAGCCTGGGTACTGCTCAATTATTCCTCTGATCAGATTTTAATTAGCACCAGATGTAAAAGGAAGTGCTATTTTTATTATCCATTACCATGCACTTGCTTACATATTTACCCTGGGGTAACAGGTATTTTATTAATTATTTTTGTTTGGCAACTAAGACAATATTTTGACTTCTGGATTGAAAGTTGCCAACTTGTTTAAACACTAATAACCATCATAAGAAATGAGCAAGTGTTATTTACCAAGTGTGAACAAATCTCTACAAACTAGAGTAATTCATTGTTAAAGATGAGGTCATTAGCCTTAACTTTTATTCATAATGTTATTCCAGACCTACCATTTACAAATTATTTTTTACTCCAAATTAAAATTACTTTCTTGAATTTGGACCCTTTTAATAATGTGAACTGTCAACATGTGTTTGTATCTCTTTTAGTATAATTTCCTGATTGAAAGGTGAGCACTGCTTAATTATATATTTTTGGAGCAGCCTTAGAGAAGTATAAAAACTTCCATAAATAAAATGAAAGTTTCATTTTAAAAAGCAAACTAATGAAATATGAACCAATTTAATGACAACAGTAAATAGGATCATGAAAATAATTCAATCCTTTTACAAAAATAATTAGATACTAAGGGACTTCTATTGGTTCCAGAAGTAAACTCAGGTGACCCTGTCCTATTTATTAAGACTGATGAGCTCCGGTTGGTATGTTTCTTCCTTCGCCCCTGCTACTTTTCCGTATTTTTTACATGCTGTCTAGAAGTTTGCAACTCTCCTGCTATATATTTTTTCCTATCTGACTTTTATGACTTCCCCTATAAAATGTATTGGTTGTCTGAGTCTCACAAATCCTAAACTACTTAATGGCTGTGGCTGCATCCATTATGCTGTACTGTGTGTTTGTGTGTGTGTGTTCTCCTGACATCTGTGTAGGTATCTTCTGAAATTTACAAAACCTTTGTAACTAATCCCATAGGTTGACCTGAGCAGGGGCAGTGTTTGTTGCTGCTAATTACACAGTGGAAACCTTTGGGAAATAGGCCCTTTGTTAATGATGAATTTGAGCAAGCAACTGAGCATTCCTGAATAATGCTGAGAATATTATTCACCTAGGTCTTTATGACTGTGGATCTCCTACCTGCCTCTTCTTTCTCCATAGATGTCCGGCCACTGTGCTTCCTGTGCATATTAATTGCTAGATCAGGGCGGGGAGCTATCTTTGGCAACAGGGTGTAACACAAACAGCTGTGTAATGAGGCACATGTGGATTATTAGGTATGACATAATGAGTAGTATTTCTGTCATGGCATTATATATCTGTCAGGGTTTTTTGTCAGGCTTTTTCCTTCCTAGGGCTTAAAAACCTCCTCCTGTATTTCAGTGGTTATCACGAAAAACGGCCGGAAATCCCACTGCTACCAATCAGTTATGCGCCCTCTAAATATCAGCCTCTGATTGATAGCTTGTTAAAGTGAGTTTCAAAACCAAGGGGAACTCTCTTTAGAGTAGGTATGTATTTGATTTAGGGCGTATTGATTTGCATAATTTAGCAAATAAAGTACTATATGGTTAAAGGTCTGGAGACATTTACTTTGACCTAACCTTAAGAATCATACATTGCGGCCTAGATTAGTCACATAAAGATCATCCTGCAAAAAGGAAATAGTACAGGTGGGAATTAGTTAATGGAACACAATAGCCACACCTTGAGAAACCTTTCACCTGTGGCTTGGTTATTATTGTCAGGTCCACCCAAAAGACAGTAAGGTTATATAGGGAAATAAAAAAGACTTATAATGTGTATCACCAAAAGATAACTGAAAAACAAGGAAATGTAGTAAATGTAGTTGCCAGAGACTCTTTTACAATTACAAATATAATATAGAAAATTTTCTAGAGCAGTAATACCTCATATAAAGAAAACTCTTTTCCAACATGTCCTTTCTTCTCTTTTATAGTCTCATCTTCAACTTTAGTTCTAGATTTGTACCTGTGAACACTCCAGAAAGAGAAGGGTTTCTCCAGATGTAACTATATTGATTGCTTGATTCCAAAGATTATAAATTATTTGATCTGTTTTGGTGGAAGAGAAATCCTTAAGATAGGCACACCGATATCTATATTTTAATACTTTTTGTTGTTGTTTTTGAGACTGGGTCTCGCTTTGTTGCCCAGGTTAGAGTGTAGTGGCATGATCACAGCTCACTGCAACCTCAAACTCCTGGGCTCAAGGGATCCTCCTCCCGCAGCCTCCTGAGTAGCTGGGACTACAGGAGCATGCCACCACACATGGCTATTAATACTCTTAATATTTTGTATAATATGTCTTATATACACATTGACCTATTCATTAAATTTCTACTTCGATTCTTACATAGAAGAGCTTTCTTTCTCTTGGTAAGTCAATAGCCTCTCTTTTGAAACTGTGTGATACAGTGTTTCCCTTTTTGTTTTGGTCACTAGGAAGCTCAGCTAGGTGTTGTTTTCACTTGCCACACAGCCTGTCCTGTTCACTGCCACAGGCTCAACAGCACATAGCACATAGGAGTACGTGTGTAACAAATAGGCACTCACTCAGCAAACTTGAAGTAGTTTTTCATTATAGTTGATTTCCCATCCTCTTTACGTCTGGCTTTTTTGCTTTTAAGCTATATAAAGTGTAATGATTTCATTATGTGTGATTCTTATTTGTGAACCACATCAAATTATTTCATGAAGGAGTCAGGATATAATAAACAGGAATAAGCGTCTGTTTTGTATACTGTGACTACATAGTTTGTATGTGTGTGTGTGTGAAAATAAGCATTACAAGGTAGCTAAATAAACTAAGAATAAAGCATTTCTGTATGGACTTAGAATCAAAGAATCTTAATACAAAATTCTAGAAATTGAACTTGACAATTTGTTATTGGTAATAAAGTGTTTCCCCTTAAATTCTATCAAAACTTCTTATTCAATAGGTTCTTTTCTTTTCTTTTTTTTTTTTTTTTTTTGAGACAGAGTCTCACTCTGTTGCCCGGGCTAGAGTGAGTGCCGTGGTGTCAGCTTAGCTCACAGCAACCTCAAACTCCTGGTCTCAAGCAATCCTTTTGCTTCAGCCTCCTGAGTAGCTGGGACTACAGGCATGTGCCACTATACCCGGCTAATTTTTTTTTTCTCTATATATTTTTAGTTGGCCAATTAATTTCTATTTATAGTAGAGACAGGGTCTCACTCTTGCTCAGGCTGGTTTCGAACTCCTGAGCTCAAATGATCCACCCGCCTCAGCCTCCCAGAGTGCTAGGATTACAGGCGTGAGCCACCACGCCCAGCCTTAATGGGTTATTTTCATTTATTTTATATTTAATTAAACCAGACAAGAGAAACAGGATTAGAAGAGTCTGTTTTAAAACTCTAAACAAGTCAGTTGATGACTTTGTTTTTCAGTAGAATAGCACTGGATCTCTGCTTCATGAGGGAGTTATGAAAGGTTCACGTGTTTCCATTCTAGGTTATGATATACTCACTTTTGCTCTCAAGAGTGTGGTTCTTTAAAAACTCTCAAGCCACCTTGGTATCTTCCAACTGTCCCATTTCAAACAGGTGCATGCTACGAAAAACACGAACATAGTTTCGAATTCACTCTTGTAAAATATTTTGACATTAGGTATTTTTAAAGGATCTGGGAAGTGTTGACATTAATTAAGAATATCCCATTGCCCGAGAAACAATTTGTCCTAAATATTTTGAGATTCCAAAGTAGTGTAAACTCAGGTAGAACAATCCAGAGGGCTCTCACTTTGGGGTGGTACAAATGGGCTATTCTCATGAGAAATATTTAATCAGATTGTGGATACCGTAGACAAATCTATCTTAAGATGTGTAAGTCTTATGCTAGGTTGTAATATTGCTGACATAGTTCTTGAACAGCCCTCAAAATTATACCAGCTTTTCAGGCTCTGCGCCCCTTTTAGCAATGCAGCAGATTAAAATAGCTTCTGAAGCACTTTAAAAATATTGTGCTACTGAAAACCTTAGAATCTCTTGACATTTCTCTCCCCGGATCCTCCCAAAAATCCTTTGACATGGACAGCAGTGGCATTTTGTTTCTCTTGAGTTTCTTGGAAAGTTCACATAAACCACCATCCTCTACCAAAAACCTTTACGGTTTCCCGTGCTAAATTTTCATAGGACATTACCGAGCTACAAACCATCTGCCGTTTCACACTTAGCTGGCTGAGGTCAATGATACTGATAGCTGGGTAAGTGTGAAATGATTAGCCACCTCACAAGGGTGGGGTGAGGTTGCACCAGGAGCTGTTGGAAAAGCTCATGTGTGTTAATCTAAAAACACAAATTAATTATTAACATTTAATACTGTATAACTTACAGGGAGCAAAAAAGGATTGTTTATTCACCGTGCTACTGTGACACCTTCGTTCAATAGAGAGTGTGTTACAAATGCCACAGGTAGTAACTTGAGGATACATCCTTGAACAGCTTATTAGTAGTCATTTCCCTGTCAAGTAAACATCTTAGCCCAAAAGTTTATTTAGCAAGGTTCAGTCACAGTGTGGAAGCAGGAAATAGACTCAAATTGCATAAACATTATCTTAATGGTGGGACAGAAACTATTCTAATAAACAGTGGTTTTTATGTAAATGTTATAGCCCTTGAATGGTAGGAGCCTGGGCAGTTATAAATCAACCATAATTTGCCCTTTCACTTAGAATGGACTTAAATAGTCATTCATCTACATTGTCTTTGATCTTCACTGCTTCTCCCTGCTCCTGGTCCCTGGCAGGTCAGCTAACATCATTCTGGAACATGGTGGCCTAATATCAATAATTTCCATTCCAAAACAGATTTAATAAGATTGAGGCGGTATTTCCTTTATTAGCCAATATTTGATACCAGCAGGCCTGGCATCCATTAACAAAGTTGGCAGCCTGGAGACACGCTTGCCAACAGGTTAAAGCCATCCCAGGATGTTACAGGATGGTGAATTGCGGTCGAACCATTCTTCATTGTCAATGCAGAGATGCGTGGTTGCATGACAACACCTCCCTGTATTGTATTAGTCATGCTTGGAGGAAAACTGATCAAGGGTTTCTGATCCTCTGGGAAATTTTTATGTAGGAAATTGGAATTCAGAATGTCTGAGATCCTTAAAAACTCTGTTCCAGCTATTTGGTGCTGATGACTGTTTCTTAAAGTAGAAGACAATCTATAAAATGTTATTTATTACTTGGCAAACTATGGAGTGACAAAGACAGAGGTTCTTTGGCAGGGGATGCAAATCTACATGGCCAATGCAGCCAGGCAGGTACCTCAGTGAGAAGATCAGGCCTGGTGTGCAAACTGGGTGAGTGGAGACCCTACTGAATGGGGTAGGTGCTCATCCATCCAGCAAAGTATTTCCCTGTGAGAAGAATGTGGAGCACGTGGCACCAGATCTACTAATTTTTCAAAAGAAGGTGGAAATGTGTACTTGATATGAAATCTCTGGTTTTCTAAGTATTGGTTCAGATTACTCTGAAACATTATGTTGGCTAAAACTCGTATGTATGGGATTGAAATTGGTTCATAGACCACCAGTTTTCAGTCTGCCTTTTATGGAGATCTCTGTCTAAAGCATGGCAGTGTATATTAGCTATGTGGATGTTAAAATCAAATGAACATCCAGTTGTTAATGAATTCAATCATTGAATCAAAACACATTCTAGATCCTGGGAGAGTGTGTTGTGCTCTGACATCTGTTCTACACCAAATTGTAGAGTGTTAGGCTGTGTTTTCAGATTCATTCTGCTTTGGGAATTGGATCTGTCAGAGCCACAATTCCTGACTTTGGGCATAGTTCTCTTAGTCTCCCCAGTGAGCTGTCATTCACATTAAGACAAGACAGGATCTCTAGTCATAATCGAGAGAAATCAGCCTGTTTGTCATTGGTGAAGACACCTAGCTCTTCTTGGCTTGGGTATGAAAGTAAAATCTGTAGAATCCATAAGAATCTGGCTGCTGTCGTTTTTAGGGAATTTAAGAGTGATATCAACGAGGAGAATGAATAAAAGAAATACTTAAAGACTCAAGGTCCACTAATGTCAGTAGATCTAGACTGCAACAAAGCAGGACTGGAATACAGCGATTGGAAATGATGAGGTTTCTGGAGTTGTAGAGAGTGTAAGTTTCAGGGGCAAAGTTTCAAACAATGTGAGCTGCACAAAGTCTACAACTTCTAACACTAGATCTCCATCAGTAACAACATCTTGGAAAAGGGCAGTGTTGTTTTCAGAAAAACAGTAGTAGGGTCCCTGGAATGAGTGAGAACAACCCGGGGAGGTAACGTATAGGTGAATGAGGAGTTCAAGCAGGTGCTGGGAGAGGGAGGGAGGCTTGGGGCTCCGTTTACTGTGTTGAGATTCCTGCAGGGGCTAAGAATATCAAAGGTTTGTTCAAATATCCTTCAGCCTTTTCATCAGCTTGACATTTGCATCCCTGGGTCCTCCCAGCTTTGTTTCAGCAGTGGGTATGCTCAGATGACTGAGCCAGCTCAAGTTACTGATCACTATCTGTCTGTCATTCTAGCTCTCTTACCTCCCACAAGAGTTGTACCTTTTTGGTGCAAATAAGCTGCCAGAGCTGGCTTGGCTTGATCTCTGTGCTGCAGATGTCTCTAATTAACTTGATTGAGACAGGTCCATGGGATCCTGTTGCACAGCCTGACAAGTCCTACTGTCCTGGGAGGCACTGTCCTGTCACCTGATGCATGCCTCTTGCTAACGTCCTTTGGGCAAAGTTTATTAAGGACTAAAGTCTTCAAGTGCCCGTGTATGTAATATGAAAGCTGTGGAGTGATGGTTGCTAATTTGCAGCCAGGAATGTAAGAATTTTCTCAAGTTTAAATTCTGAGAAGAAACATGCAGCGCCCTTCATTAACAACTTGTATTGTTTTTACATCTAAAGTGTTACAAATTTAATCATTACTAAATACTATTAACGTTATTATTCGTACTGGCTGAGCAGAACTTGGTCTTAACTCATTACAAGTATAGATGCTTAAACAAAAAATATTAAATCCCCCCATTGTGACTTAAGTGACAAAACATGTAATAAAACAAGTGCTTGGAAGTACTGGTTTGACTACTTATGCGATCTGCAAGATATCTAATAACTGTAAGTGAAACTAGCCCCTACATTGTAAAGACTATTTGTTTTTCTTTTCTTCAACATCCACACTCTTGTTTTTCTGGAGTTAAAAAATATTCAATCATATATTTGTGTGTGTGTGTCGTTTTTGTGCATGTGTTTTCTGTTAATACTTATCTATAGCTTTTTCTCTATACACTTTCCAGAACTTTTGTGTGTCAGTCCAGATCTAGGGCTATTTATTCTGACTGTCTGAAAGGAAGGATATCTTATAGCAGTTATTTCTAAATATACAGACATGGAAGTCAGTTATTGAATGTTGGAAGAAACAATAGAGAAATCTTCAACTACATATAAGAACTACTACATGTGTAATATCAATAACTTTTTATTCCATAAGATATAACACCAAGCTGTGAAGGAGAATATTGACTTCTTTGATTTTTAAATTGTTTTTATTGGTTACTATTTACATGTGAACTGATTTCAGCACGTTTGGTAGAAGATGTACTTACTGATGTGAATCATCACAATTCATGGTGTACTATCACTAAGCAACATGGCTTTGCCCTGCCCATAATTTGCCAGTGAATTATCCTGTTAGTAGAAGTAGTTCATTCCCAGTTACCAGGCCACATTATCTAGTCAGAGGAGTAGCATTTCTTTCTTTCTTTCTTTTTTTTTTTGAGACAGAGTCTTACTTTGTTGCTCAGGCTAGAGTGAGTGCCGTGGCGTCAGCCTAGCTCACAGCAACCTCAAACTCCTGGGCTCAAGCAATCCTCCTGCGTCAGCCTCCCGAGTAGCTGGGACTACAGGCATGCGCCACCATGCCCGGCTAATTTTTTCTATATATATTAGTTGGCCAATTAATTTCTTTCTATTTTTTTTTTAGTAGAGACGGAGTCTCCCTCAGGCTGGTTTTGAACTCTTGACCTTGAGCGATCCTCCTGCCTTGGCCTCCCAGAGTGCTAGGATTACAGGCGTGAGCCACCTCGCCTGGCCCAGAGGAGTAGCATTTCTGTTACCAATGGACTGGCCTGAATTTGTAGACCATATGCTCCAAAAGGAAGGATGAAAATGGAGACATCCTTATCAAATGCCAGGAAATATAAAATGCAGTTGGGACCCTGGCCCAGATTTAGAAAAGACCATCTCTGTAACTGTACCCTTCAAGTGTAATAATAGGCTCAGTCCTATGTGATCTCAGAAAGGGAAGAGTTCTCGGTGGGCTATGAGGAAGGAGAAGCTCTAAGGGAATTAACCACTGGAGAAGTCTAGGGGATGATTGAGAGGATTGGAGATAAAGGGAGAATCAACAGGCCTGAAGGTCCGAGTTCACACAGCTGGTGAGAAGAACAGGTTACAGAGGAGTCCTGGGAATTGGGGCTGGGTAGGTTTAGTGCTCGCGAAGTATGGAGAGTGTGAAGGACCAAATCTATTAGAATTGATCTTCTACAACAAGGAGTCATTTGCGTTCTTAATCTGGGAAGGCCTGATGAATTGAGAGGGGAAAAGGGAACAAGGGAGACCAGCTAAGAGGTGCTGATAATAATCCACACAGGTGACTAGGAGTCCTGAGGTGAATATGGTTAGACTAGATTCTGATAGATCTGAAAAGGATATCAAAGAAAGACATCATCAGAATTTGTTAACAGGTGGGCTTTTGTTGAAGGAAAGAGATTTTAAAAAAAGACATCTTTCTCCTGATTTCCTTTTTTATTTTTAGATATGGGATCTTGCTATGTTGCCCAGGTTGGTCTTGGACTTCTGGGCTCAAGCGATCCTCCCACCTCTGCCTTCTCTTATGGACATGGCCACCAAGGAGTAGAGAATAGAGAAGTGAACTTTCAAAAAGTTCATTTTATCCATGATTAGCAATGTTAATCTTTGAAAAATAAAAGGAGAGAAAAATTTAGAGATTATTGAAGGACTGCTGAAATTGAGGGTTGAAGAGGCACATTTGAAACTTCCATCCGGGCATCTTTAGGGGAAAACTTTAGGGGAAAACATTAGCAATCGACTGATTCTATCAGCCTCTCTGTTTAGTCCTCCAATTTTAATCAGATAAGTCTGAGATAGGCATTAATGGTTTATCTGCTATTATACCACTCTCTGATCAGCTCTCAGTGCTAACATGCATATGGTAATTGGAGATCAGTCATTTCCCTGGATACACTTCACCATCCTCAGAAACCCTGCTATGATGATGGGGTGTCATTTGCATTTGGTCTAGCTTGGAGGTTTAAAACAACTTCTCTGGCTATTCAGATAAGCCATTTTCAGGATCTGAGAAATGCATGGCAGCCCCAGAAGCTCCCAGGATGCCCACTGCAGCCATTTTTCAGGAGTAAAAGCAGATGGCAAGAGAATGCTGGGTTTGGCACTGACAGGGTTATTGTTACAGGGAAGGAGAGGCTCCTGCAGCTGTAGGTGTGCATGTGAGTTTCAGGGCCCCTCCTAATGCATTTTAGACTAAGAATCTCATTCTCCTGGAACTATCACTTGAGAATCAGAGTAATTATTTCCTATTGCCCTTTGTGGAATACAGTTATAATTGCATTACTGTTAACGGTATTCGCGTTAACACTTAATTGTTAATGTCCTCCTAATTTGGAGGAAATCATCACCTCTTGATATTTCATTGCCAGAAAGAGTTGTTAAATTTAAAGAGAATCATTCGAAGCTTCCAAATGGAGAAGTGAGAAATGATGCTAGAATTCAGGGGTAGAATTTGTGGATGACTTCTCTGTCTGGTATTTGTGTGCGTGTGTTTGTTTTCTTCTAAGGTATTGTACATCTTCTTCCTTTTGAGGTTAAGCCACAATGCACAGCCGTTCACTGGAAAGTAACAGGGATTCCTGTGGTGTGCAAACAGCTCTGGGGTTCATGGTAAAAAAAAAAAAAAAAAAAAGGGCAGTAACTTTCCCTCATAGCTGACATCCTGTTTGAGTGTTGAAAGACACATTAACAAGAAAAGAAAGACACCACTGTGGCAGGGTCAGCCAAAAGGTGGTGGGCTACAGGCCTTGACTTTCAGATGATTGTTAACTTCTTCCTTTACAATATACTGAACTGCCTGTTGTTAACAACCCAGCCTTCCTTGGCTTAGTTCCGCAGCAGGAAACTGAAATATTTTGAGAAGACTTTATTCACGCTTACAAGGGGGGAAAAAAATGAGAGAAAGAGGAAATACCAAAATTATATCAATCTTTGAATCTGTTAAGGGGAATATTGTTTGGGGCATTTGAGGATCTATTTCATTTGAATGCAGGATGGGCAAGTCTAGAACACTGGTTTGGAAAGAAATTTCTGAGGGGCCTGAAATTATGACTGCAGTTGAGAAGCTCAGGGACCAGCATGATGGAAGTTGGGCGGGTGCAGTCTCACAGGGACCTCGTGTTTGGTTCAAGGCTGTGCTGCTACCATTTAGAAGGTGCACAGTCATATAGCTCAATGCAGCCTCAAACTCTTGTGCTCCAGCGATCCTCCCGCCTCAGCCTCCCAAGTAGCTGGAATTACAGCCCTGAACCACAGCGCCCAGCATACCTTGAAGTTTTTAAGACTTTTTTTTTTTTTTTTAACAAGGGGCCCCCCATTTTCATTTTGCACTGGGTCCCACAGATTATGCTGTGTGCTTATTTTTTCCTGCTAAGCACTTATTATTGGTGGTCGCAGCAGAATGTGGTTTAAATTTCACAGGTGCACTAGAATCCAGATTCTCCTCAACCACCCATAAGCAATTACACTCTGTATTCTTATCAACACACAAACTGGTTTGACCACATTTCAGGCTTGTTCCTTTTAAAAAATGTCCTCTAGGGAAGCAGTTCTATTTCCTTAATGCTTACAGGATGCCAAATAACCTGCTTGGCCTAATTTTTTTTCCTTTTTCAACTAGTTATTTCTACATCCCATGTAATTTATCGATCCTTGTTGAAAATATGAAGCATTAATTAATGGGTTTAGTGTCCTAAGTTTTGATGTATAGTTTCAACCAAAAGAACTGTTTAAGCTGGTGGACTACCAAAAATGGCGAGGTTTTAACACTTGTACACCCAGGGGCACATTCCTTAATTTCTAAAGGTGTGATTGTTTAGACCTGGAAAATTTCAAAAGCACCTCCAGGCTAGGAGTGGAAGGAAGGTCACCTGGCACCATTACAGTTCAGAATGCACCTTGAAATGATTCCTGCTAGCAGGGCTTGATTTCTTATCAAGTTATGCACTGACAAGTGAGAAACTACCCCATCCGTTTTATTTTGCTCTGTGACTCATTAGCTTTATTTCTCATAAACACCCTTCCCTTCCAAGTACAATCTGAGAAGTTCTGTCATTAAAAGCAATTTTGTTTTTCCTGCCTAAGGGTGAGTGTTTTCAAGAAAATATGTGCATTTTGACAATGTGAGTCTTGCCTATTTAAAGCTGTAAGTATAATTTCTTTTTTATTGGGTGATAAACTTTCTTTCTGACAAAACAAAGGACAGCCAAGAATTCCTCCCTTTTAAAAAATTGTGATTTTTGCATTTCTTTACCCACATTGTAAAGCACGTTGTCATAGCTGCTTTTTTTAAAAAAAAAAAGTTACATGGCTTTTCGTATGTTATCAGTTTAAGGAAGCTGTCAGTGGTATTGAGCATTAAATGAAGTGTAAATAGATTGTGAAAATAGAACAAAATGCTGTGTTACATTTTAAAGTTTGGGCTTAAATGCTTTATTCATATAACTATAGTATGATGATGAATTTACTGTTTAAAAAATCCCTGATGCCTGATTTTGAGGTCAACGTGTATGCATATATTTGTTACCTTTTTTTTAATTTTTATTTTATTTTTTTATTTTTGATCTGCTGTGCAAAGGAAAGGCCCTTCAACAGTGGGTCACTGGTCTCTTTCCTGCGTCTGCCTGGGAAAGACAACACGCTAACATTTCCATGCCCTGCCTCTGGGTTTGCTGCCATTAGTGCTCAGGGCTGACTTTTCCTGCTGACTCTTGCTCTTCTATTTCACTTCTGGGTCAGTAGAGCCCAAAGGTAAAGCTGCCCGATGAACAGACTTCGAGACAGGGTTTCTCAAACTTTGATTATCCGTACGCCACCTTCAAAATGTTTGTCGTGTGCGTGTATGCCAGAATTTACTTAATATTTTTCCTTAAAATAGACCTTAATGTTTTTTACCTAATTTTTTTTTTTCATGGAAACTTTATAGCCTTCCCTCAATGTCCCTTTGCCATGAGTAAATATCACTTGCCGTATAACTAAGCCAAGAGGCTCTAATTCTGAAGCCTACTCTCTCTCTTTGTCAAAAGTAGAGATTAGCCAGTGTTAGAGAGATCTTAAAGACCTATTAGCACCATGCTGAGATTTTTTTCCTTGACTACTTGAGGAAGGATTTATAAAGGAATAATTTTCTCATTATGTGATTCATTGTTTGTTAATGCTAGATCCACATGTCACCTGTAGTTCTCATAATGCTGCTAGAGGTCTAGGCCATTTGCTTTGGAAAATACTGCCCTAAGTGATGAGATTTGATAGATGCTGAGAGGGCCCCTCCACTTGTCATGTTGTCTTAAATTCCACCATTATAATCATTCCTTTAGATTTATATTTCGATTTTGTTCTGTAATTACCTATTTAAATGTAAATTACTTTGTAACCTCTTAGTAGTCTTCTAGAGATTGGTTTTCCTTATTATTGAGACTAAGGCTCCACCAAAAGACATAGGCTTGAGATCTGGACTGTGGAAGAATAAAATACTGAAGACAAGTCTAACACTCTTTCCAATTAACTTAGGGTTGTACTCTCTCTTCAGTCCTTCCTTTTAGCCTAGGCTAGCCTCTCTTCCTTCTCCCCAGCCCCTGGCTCTAGCTGTCACTCTTTCTACAACAATGGAGTCAAATGCTAACACTTCTGGAGCCCTTCTCCATGGCCTACCCCAAATGGTAAAAGCTCAGTGCATCTTGCTTACCAAACTCACCACTCTAACTTATAGCTATTTGTGAGCTCACCTTATCTCCTTTTATAGACACCAAGTGAGTGGTGTATGGACAGGAAGGAGACATGACTTCATTAACTAGAACAGAAAGTAGGGAAAGCAAGTGTCCCAAAGCAAGTTTCTCCAGGCTGATTTTGCAAGAATATTCCTCATGCCACACAGCTGGGAAGGGTAGCATTCCATCCAGCCAGTTTTGGCCCAGTGATGTCAGCCCTGTTCCCCTGTGTATGAATCACTAAAACAGGCAGACACTGAGCCTTGCTGAGGTGTGGGTGTGGAGAAGGGAATTTGAGAGAGAGAAACCATTTCTAGCATTTCAGCTCTGGTGCCCAGTTCTGCTTGAGCTATCTTTTTCCAAGCCTAGCTGACTGCTGGAATATATGGACAGGGAGGATGAAGTATTATCTCTGCAAAGCATAGCAGTGACTCAGCATTTAATACCTGCACCTTTGACACAGATTATGGCTTAACACGACTTACGAGCTGTCCATTGTCTCTAAATCCACAGTGGAAATTTGGTATCATAGCAGGAGCTTTGGCAGCACAAGGACAGACTATTTTAGCAAAGGGATGCATCTCTCAATAACTTGAGCACCATCTTTGGAATTGTGGTGTCCTGAAAAGTGCTTTGAAGTCAGAAACACATGGGGTTGAATCCTAGTTCTGCACTTAAGAGCTAGCTGCCTTGATGTGAGTTAGTCAGCCTCCTACTGCTCCGGACTTCGTGTAAGGTAGAGATGATAATGATTCTTACTCCACAGTGTTGCTGGGTGTACTGGGTAAGGTTGGGTGGTTGTAGAGCACACAGCACAGTGTCTGGCAGTAGGAGTTGTGAACCCTTGGTTCATTCCCCCTTTGTTTTGCAATGACAATCTCAGGCTCTGTCTCGCTTGGATTGTGTGTGTATCTTTGTGACCGCCACGACAGTGCATGTAACATGCGGGAACATCTCTGCAGGCAAACTGGAATAGCCAGAGCTGGAGCAAAGAGTATCACCATTGTTGTATCATTGCATTTCTTATGCTGCTGTGATGGATTTGCTTGGGAATAAAACCTCTAGTAATTACTTTATAACTATCTATCTGTTTGATTTTCAATTAAGTTGGACTCAGGTTCTCACAAACTAACTGCCATAACTTCATGATCACCACCCTGGCTTCACAGTCATATTGGCTCATTCTTTATGAGACAAAGCCACGTTTGTATGGCATCTTTGGAGTAAAGCAGTAAAACCTTGTGTTCTGCCATATTAGGAACTGTCCACGACTCTCTTTTAGGACTCACCTGTCCACACTAACTCTTCTAATGGTCTACATAAGTTGTGACAAAGTCAGATCAAGCAAGCAGGAAGAAATGACATTGGTTGTCATGTTAGGTGATCTTCAGTCATTATCTTCAGAGGCTTACATGTTGATGTTCACTGTGTCCCTCACCGGGTATGCAAGAAACAGTGGCCCTGGGAAGGACTTGGAAAGAAGTGAAGGTGAAATCTGGTGTAATGCAAGTCATAATTTGGGTCACATTTGAAAATAAAAAGCTTTGCTGTCGCTGTCGGGAACCATTGGCCTAAGGAAAAGCAGTGGTTCAGAAACTTCCCTTGAATTGTTTTTCTTAAAAAAGAAAAATCTCACACAGAATGGAAAGTTTGGGTCACAGGTGTAAACCCTTAGGCCTCGCTTCCTCAGTGAGCTCAATGCCGGTCTCAAGGACAGAAAAGAGAGTGAGAAAAGGAGTCTTGCATTAAAAACAGATTTGCCTCTCCAGGCAGAGGGACGGCTGTGAACACAGTCTCTGTCAGGACGCCGAGTGAGGACGGAGAGTTGGAAACAGTAGTTGCAGACTTGAGGTGTTTATTTTCCCTTCTCCTCTTTTCCTGGCATGATGAATTTTGCTCGTGGATTTGGTTTTGCCTCAGAATTCTCTCTGTGAGAAGTGAAGGTTAGCTACTTGGGGACTGGTAGTTAATTTGAGCCTATGGGCAACTCCCCTCGTGCCTGGGATTGTATTTGTGACGTTTTTGCTCTGTGGGTTTAACTAAACTGTCAGGACAGCAGAGGGCTGAGTTATTGGAGTTCTCCGTGGAAAGCTCAGGCAGGAAATGAAACTGTGCACCTTGCAGAAGGAGAGTTGCAACAGGGGAGGAGAAGGTCTAGGCCCAGAATCCTCTGTGATGCTTTGTTTCTCTGGAAAATTAGGTGCAGAATTTCTCCCCTTGGTCCCTGAGGATCTGTGCACAATCCATTTTGAAGCAGCATCACCTCTGTGTCTCGCCCACCTTTGCTAAAGAACGGTCTTGGTCTCTCTAGCTTACCTCAGGGTGGGGACAGGTCTGAAACGCGTCATCTTCATCTGAATATATCTCAGGGCTGGAGCTGTGACAGGAGTAAGGAAGAGTTGAGGGATATTCTGAGACACATCATAACCCTGGAGGACAACAGAACGGACCAAAATTTCCTCTTGGCTCTAAAATTGCTGAAGTGCTGGCCCAGGGGCTGAGTTCCAGCCAGCCGGGTCTCCAAAGGTTAGGAGGTTGGGACAGGGTGTGCCTGAGTTATTTCCCTGCCTCTTTTTTAATCCTCAGAAAGTTCCCATTGTCCACTCACTGTAGTCGTTGCTTCTGGTTTAAAGACTGATGTGAAAACTTCCCAAAAGGTCTCCTGGGCTTTGAAATTATTTTCTTAATACTTGTAACCCACGTCTCATGCTGCTCATACACAGAGTGGACCTCGATCTGTAATACGAGGTACTTGATGCCACATGGGACAGTCTCACAATCAGGTGCTTAGATGTGGCTCCATAGATGTCACCTTATACCTTCAGAGCCAACATTAGTAACTTCAGATCATCCTCACAAGGAACCAAAGTGCATATAGCCTTTGATGGACAGAGAGGATATGGAGGCATAAAAAGACTATAGAAAAGCTCACTCGTAATGAATTGTAAGTTGGTTATAAGAAAATTCTTAGAGCTGTAGCTTCCCTAAATTAATTCAAGCAATAGTTATATTTTTTTCTGTGCCCTGAGTTTATCACTCCATAAATGATCAGGATTCTTCCAATCCTCTCAACAGATTTTAATTATTATTTGCTCTCTAAAATGTTTTAGGGCAATTGTTTTTACTAAGTGTCACAATTTCTCTCACTGAATCTTGAGTGTTTTATAAATCGAATGTATATGTAACCAAATATGTATGTATGTAGCAAATTTGGTGTTGGGAAAATATTGGAAGACAGCCCTGAAAATAATTAGGTGTAGTAGCTTAGCTTTTAAATTTTAAGATTATTTTTCTGATTACTAAAGAAATGTATTGTCATTGAAGACAATTAAAAATATCTATTTTTTTAAAAGTACAAACCACATATATAAAAATAAAAGGGTTGAGACATATGTGTATGCTTGAATGTTAACATGATTAAAAATATTCTATATATTACATTATAATCTGCTTTTTTATTTGGTGATATTGACATTTATTTTACTGAGAAATGACCAAACTAAATTACCTCAAAATCCTTTGGGAATAGCTGTAGTTATATTTTAGAACAAAATTAAAAGTATGTTACCTAGAATTAAAGAATGTGGAACTAGAGCTGCCCTTGCCTCTTGATCTAATTTCAGCCTTCTCTCTTCATAGATGAGGAAGCTAATCCCTACAGAGTATATATGACATACCCAGGGTCCCACTGGATATTGGTGACAGAGTAGGGACTAGAACCCACGTCTCCTGCATCCCAGTCAGCTGAGTTTTCTCTCCACTACAAATCTTTCTGTGGTATTTCTCTTTACCCCATGAAGGAACTCCAGGTTCACGAACCTTTTGAATCTTAGTGCAATAAAAAGGTGCGAACCATCCATACAATGGATTTGGGAGTATGTGGAAGAATAGGAGAACCAAACTCAGTTTAGCAGAGGCCACTAAATTGCTTATTAGACCAGTGTCATGCTTCTTAGTCATAGGGAGCAAGCATTCTGGGTAACACTGTCCCATGTAGCCAGATACAGCTTTACACTCTTGCCCGGTGTTTTCATCTCTAGTCTCATGTTCTGGTCATTGCAAAGTCTCTGGGAGATTGGTAGGGGTGGTGTTTCCATTGAACTAGTGACTTAAATTCTGGAAACTCAAGAACATATTAGCTCCACAAGGGCCATGCTGCGTGGTGACACTTTAGGTCTGGCTCGTACTGTGCACCCAGAGCTGTTTACCATGGGGCCTCCTGCACGTGGGTATTCATTATGGAGCAGAGTTTCTGCTTAAAGTGGTGACAGTTCAACACAACATTTGTCCCATTTGTTCACTTGATTTCTCAACATAAAAATCTCAATCCAGAAATTGTTTATATAAACACCAAACAAAAGATGGTCCTCTTTGGTTTTCTCTTTTTTCCCCCATCTCTTCCCCTTCCCTTTCTCACTGGTTTTTTCTTTCTGCAAACTTCCTCCTATACACACTCTGTCCTCCTCACTTCTTTGAATTCTCTCAATTCTTCACTGTTTGCTTTGAGGACCATGGTGTTTTTAATGTGGGGTATGTCTGTCTGTCTGTCTGTCTGTTGTGTCTTGGCATTTGTAGGATTTCTACACTGATCTCAGGGTCTAACCACACACACCACGAAAAGAACATTCTGAAGGAGTGCAGGAAATAATTGATGAAAAGGTTGCTCTGTGCAGGGCACATTGGAATTTAGTTAATATGTAGCCTGCAGCAGAAAGTGCCTGGCTGCTTTCAAGCCCCTTTGAACACATGTACAAGTATTTGGTGAGAACTTCAGAACTCACTAAAGCTTTGTCTTTGATTCCAAAGATGTCCCTGGGGCCAGTGAATAAATTACAGATGCTTTTTTAAAAAAAATTTACTTAATGCCCATATTAAATAATTGATTCTTTATGAACCAACGTGACTAAATAGGTTAATCAAGTTATTGCTGGATTTGTTTAATTTTCCTCACTTTTTAAAAAATAATGCCTTGTTTAAAGAGGTAATAACAGGATCCTTTGTTATTCTTGTATAAAATTTAACACTTTTGACCAACAGAGCAATGCTGCATCTGTAAGCTGATCCAGGTTCATTTAGTCGAATGCTGGTTCTCCCCTGTTCTCTCTTGCCTAGATAGCAACCTCCCTCCCCTGTTGTCTCTTGCCTAGATTACAACCTGTAGAAAGAGGATTTTTCCCCTCTGTATTTAATATCTGACATATAGGACCTCTCTTTAGAGGGGTATCGACTGGATTCCCAAAGATGCTATTTAGGGCTTGAACTCAGTGACTTACTAAGTGATACCTTGGTAGCCTTAAAGAATTCTACTGAATAGTTTTCTCTACTCTTAGGCAAGTTCAATCTCTACCTGTAAATACATTGCCCTTGCTTCATCTGAAAACTACTTGGAACTGCACGTGGCAATTATGGGTATTTTAACCCATGCTTTTACCTTTAATCTCTCTCTCTCTTTTAGGAAAATCTTAACTTTCCTTGTTCTGTCTTATTTTATTTTTAAATTTCAGGGTCTCCTGGAAGCTGGGAATTAGAAGAGATCTAAGAAGCTATCATCTAGTCTGATTCCTACCTCTTTCATTTAAATGTGCAGATGGTCAGAGTTTGAAATTTCCCTACTCTGAAAACATACAAAAAAAAATACAGGGGCCGGGCGTGGTGGCTCACGCCTGTAAACGTAGCACTCTGGGAAGCCAAGACAGGAGGATCACTCAAGGTCAGGAGTTCGAGACCAGCCTGAGCAAGAGCAAGACCCCGTCTCTACTAAAAAAATAGAAAGAAATTAATTGGCCAACTAACAATATATATAGAAAAAATTAGCCGGGCATGGTGGCGCATGCCTGTAGTCCCAGCTACTCGGGAGGCTGAGGCAAGAGGATCGCTTGAACCCAGGAGTTTGAAGTTGCTGTGAGCTAGGCTGATGCCACAGCACTCTAGGCAGGGCAGCAAAGTGAGACTCTGTCTCAAAAAAAAAAATACAGGAGAAGTTTTGGAGATACTGGACTATGGTGCCTGAAATCATTACTGTTCTTTTTGATTTTAATAGCGACACCCACCATATTTGTGTGATTGATGTAGAATGAATGCAGAGTGCCCTTCTGAAGCTTTTCTCCTTGTATATCCTAGGATATTTTTCTAAAGGGGGGGGAGTTAATAACAAGCTAATTTTCCCTTGTTTTAATGACCTAGGTATATTCCTCTAACAGTCATAGACACCCATATGAAGACACAACTTTCCCCAGGGAATTTGAAATTGACTAGCATCACCGATGAACCTTTAAGCTTTATGATAATATTGTTATCATTTACCCTCTCCCCCGTCCTTCTTTTTCCTTTATCAGAAGTAGGTCAGGTACAATGAAAACCACTTTCAACTCTTTTAATAGTTTACATTACAAAGGGTCTTAGTTTGCTCAAATTTATTTTTTACCAAAAAAAAAAAAAAGTAAAGAAACAGCTGGTACCTTCTCTTAAGAATGAGGCTTTACTCACTCAAGTTTTCGATAAATCAGTTACACTGATACGCTTGCTGTGTGACAGACTGCAACTGAACCTCATTATTCATACATGTCTATGTGATGTTACTGAATCAATTTGTGCTGTATCCATTTTGCACTCATGGATAGTTCACGGTCCCTTATGAGCAGAAATAGTCAGCAGGCAATAATAGAAGACACAGAGCAGAAATGGATGGGGCCCATAATCCTTGGATCCATGGTGCTAGATCCATTTCTTAAATTCCTTTTTAGTGTCTTTTTTGTTGTTGTTGTTGTTAAAATTCTGGTCTCATCAATAGGAGTATGGCATGCACAGAATCAAA
Organism: Microcebus murinus; assembly: GCF_040939455.1. Taxonomy (NCBI): domain Eukaryota; kingdom Metazoa; phylum Chordata; class Mammalia; order Primates; family Cheirogaleidae; genus Microcebus; species Microcebus murinus. Next base: position 80,404,642 of record NC_134114.1, on the reverse strand, counting down.
AAGCAGATACTTCCCAAGCGTTTACATGTGTTGTGCTTTTATTCCAATACGGATTGTTAAATAAGGGGACAGAAAACGTCTCTACCTCCTGATCAGCAGAGCAGGCCACTCCCCCATGTAATTCCTTACGGCTATAGTATCTTCTGTACAGCACAGTCTCCTTTTCCTTATTCAAAACCAGAAAAGCCAAAACTGCACTCAAAAATATTATCTTTTTAGTTGCCAAACAGTTCCTAAGGCTAAGCAATCAAGTCAAGCAGACAGAGTAGAAGAATATGAAAAGGTGATAGCCACCTGTGGCCACTAGTGTCAAGCAGGCTGGTGTCTTTTGGCAACTGCAGACACCATTATGGCCACTGAAGCCAAGTCCAGTGAAGGCCTGTTGTCAGCCAGCGTGGGTCCTGCTGAGGAAGTCGTGTAAACTCACCCATCACACTAAGAATTTTCTTCTGCAGCGCCATTGCTTGACAACTCAATGGTGACCACTCTCCTTCTGCCCTTGTGCATTAATGATCTTCCAGAGGGAGAAAATGTCAACCTCACAAGGTCTTCAGCTCTTTTACACTCACGGAACTCCAGGAGATAGTTTTTGTGACATGGTCCTGGAATTTGGGAATTCACTCTTCTGTCATTAATGAACTTGGAGATCTTAGCCAAGTGACTCCATCTCTTGGGGTGTCAGTTACTCAACTAGAAAATATAGGCATAGGATACATGATGCTCATGGCTCACATTGCTATAACCTTCTATCTGTCTATAGTTACAGAATTTTGTTGTTCTGTGGGGGCATTTCATTTTTCTGTGTCCTGGGATTTAAAAAAAAGTGTATTCTAATTGATATTTGGGGTTCTAACATAAAAAGACTTAGTTGAAAGGTAAATTTGAAGGAAGAAATGCTCCTTAGGTCAAAGAATGAAGGATTATCAGTTATACATTTTTGAAAAAGTCTATTTTGGTGTCAGGGTAAAAATCAGCACTTGTGCCTAAAGAGTCTTTATATGGAATCAAACAAACAAACAAAATATCTAGACTGCATTTGTTCAAATATCAGCAATATCCTGAAATTTTCAAAAAAAGACTAAAATTATTCTGTTTTTTTCTCCTGATATACAATGGATAATTAAAGTTTTGTTGCAAACACTAGAAGGCAGGAAGAAAATACTTCTTTAAAAGTTCACTCTTCCAATTACCAAAGTGACTTGGTCACTTTAGCAAATGTTTTGAATGGTGCTATGAAATAGAGGGGCTTCCATGCTTTTTTTCCCCTTATTTTCAGCAAATAATTTAGGATACCGACTCGCACTGAGGTTTTTTAGCACTCTGTTTTTGCATCACAAAACTATTACAATGTATCTGTTTATAACTATGGTTTATTGTCTCATCGCTTCCAAAAAGGCTTTAGTAGTCCATGTTCTGGGCATCCTGTTTCTCACCTCCAGGCATGTTGGTTCCCTCATGCTGTCCCCCCTTATCTAGAATGCCTCTGCTACCTTTAGATAACTTCTGCTCAAACTTTGACTCTGGTAAGCCCTTTCTTATCTCAAAGGCTATATTTGGGATCCTATCTTTACATCTCAAAATATAATTACACGTTTATGGGTCTGTCCCCTGACCAGGTGGAATCTTGTGAGCACAGGAGTTGTATCTTACTCATCCTTGTACCCTACTGTCCAGCATGATGCCTAGTCCACAGTTAAAGGTCAGTGGAGGCTTTTGAATGACTGACTGAAGGCGTATCACATGAGACCATAGGAATAATAGTAACAATTGTAAAAATGGAAAGAGGTGAGGGAAAACAAATATATCAAAAAGTAGTATCTTACCCTTATTGAGCATTACATTTAGCTCTAGGCTGTCTGGCATCCCAGCCCAACAATAAATGTAATGTGACCAAAATATAACAGAAGCAGAGTGGTTTAGAGGGAGCAGCATGGGATTTAGAGGGAGAGATAAGGGGATTTGAATCCTGTCTCCACTACTTACTAGTAACGGAATAAATTCTAGAATCTCTCTTCATCTTGGTTTCTTCATCCCCCAAAAGGAAGTTGTTCTAAGGAATAAATGAATTAATATATGTGAAGTAAATATAGTTCCTGCTCATGTGTGAGGTAATTCAGATTGTCACTATGCTTTTTGGTTTTTTGTTGTTTTGTTTAAATCAATAGACTATAAATATATATATATATATATATATTTTTTTTTTTTTTTTTTTTTTTTTTTTTTTGAGACAGAGTCTCACTTTGTTGCCCAGGCTAGAGTGAGTGCCATGGTGTCAGCCTAGCTCACAGCAACCTCAAACTCCTGGGCTCAAGCAATCCTACTGCCTCAGCCTCCCGAGTAGCTGGGACTACAGCCACGCACCACCATGCCCAGCTAATACTTTTCTATATATATTAGTTGGCCAATTAATTTCTTCCTATTTATAGTAGAGACGGGGTCTCGCTCTTGCTCTGGCTGGGTTCAAACTCCTTACCTTGAGCAATCTACCCGCCTCGGCCTCCCAGAGTGCTAGGATTACAGGCGTGAGCTACCACGCCCTGCCTAGACTTTATATTTTATAGCAGTTGTAAGTTTATAGAAATTGAGCGGATAATACAGAGTTCCATATACTTCTTCTCTCTCCTGCTCAGTCTCCCTTATTATTAGCTCGGGTTATTTATTTATTATTTTAGGTATCTTATTCAAATTATATGATAAATCCAGTTGGCCTTCCTTATACATGTGTTCCATAGCCTTGAATTCAACCAACTATGAATGGAAAATATTAGGGGAAAAAATTGTGTCTCTACTGAACACCTAAAGATGTTTTTTGTCATTGTTCCCTAAACAATACAGTATAACAACTATTTACACAGGATTTACGTTGTATTAGGTATTGTAAATGATCAAAGAGGTGATTTGAAGTATATGGGAGGATATGCACAGGTTATATGCAAATGCTACACCATTTTATATCAAGGACTTGAGCATCCATGGAGTTTGGTATTCACAGGAGATCCTGGAACCAAACCCCAACAAATACCGAGGGATAACTGTATGTAATTAGTATAGTCAGAACCGAGCAAGGGGGCTTTGGTGCCTTTATTTCTGGAGACTATTGGATCATTTCCTACCACGTCTATGGAGTGCAGTAGTAAGTTGAAAATGAACTGTCTTTTGGAAAGTATAATTTTCAACCATAACAAGTCAGTGATGACAGGGCAGAAAAAAATTGTGAAAGTTGCATTTCAACAACATTTGGAATTTTAAATTCACACACTTTATGAAAAATGACAAAAGGGGGATTTTCAAGTGGAGCTGGGTGGGCCACTGAAGCTGTTCATTGGTAGATTAACTGGAGGGCCTGTAACCTCATGGACACACAGGAAAAAGGTGCAAAAAGTTGGACATATAAGAGGGTACTCCCCACCCGGAAAACCACAGTAAGCATGAAGGGAAACAGTGTATGTGAGCTAAGTGACTACAGTAAATGTCAAAATGAACATTCAGGGTCATGCAGAATCTTGGAACGCTTTCTGAATATATAAGCAGCATTTATTTACAAAATGGATTTAAAAGCCACAAACATCAGGTTTCTCGCCCCAAATTTCTTGCATGGCCATCTTGAACAAGAGCAAGATAGCCCAGGGAGCTCATCCACACAGGAGGGGAGCTTCAAGAGAAGCAGGAGGCCACTGATCAGCTCTGTCCAAAGCAGCAGTGAGGCCAGATTGATTTGCTGAGACAAGCATGGTTTGTTCAACTAACACAGACACATGCCCCGGCCACTGGCAGGGTTGTAGCAGCACTTGGTTTCAAAACATCTCTCCTTAATATGGAATGTTTTTCAGTTCTCTAGAGGCTTAGCAAGATCTGAAAAGATTTTGCTCCTGTCTGCTGGCTGCAACACGTGCCACTTTTTACACCTTCACCTAAATGGAAAGCACCGTAGTCCACCGCTCTGCCTGTTCGAACAAGCCCACTTGGAGAAATGACAGTGCAGTAACAGCTGGCTTCCCCAAGAGCTGGTTCTCACTGCCCTGACATTACCTAAACAATCATTACTTTCTTTTTTTCTTCCTGTAGTGCTTAAGCAAGTTTCAGCATATTAGAAGAGAGATGCATGGGAAATGGCCTAGAGCTCTGGGACAGAAATGTATATCGCACCTTAGTTAGCTTAGGCTAAATTAACTTTAGATTGACACATATGGACACCTCCTTTTAGGAGCTAAACCACTAACCCACCACCCCAGAGCTCTTAATTAGCCCTCTCCACGTGGAATATGGACCTGTAACCATCCACTAGGCTCCTAATTCTTTCTCAATTAAGGGTTCCAAGTTAAAGGGGCAATTAATATCTTTAAATTGTATTATTTCTGTCAAAGTGAAAACTGTTAATCAAACAAGAGCAGAGTGTAAAGCATTTCCAGGCAGTTGATGGCATTTTCCTGCAGGAAGTACTCAAAACCAGAAGCTTGGCTACTCCCAGTCAGGGCAGCTGTGCATTAAAGTTATTCTGAACATATGCTAATGCTAACTGGACCAAAGTGTTAGTTTTACAGATCATTTCGAGGCTTGTGAAAAAGAATAATTCACGCTCAGTAAAATGGAAAGTGTTATCTATTTCAAGATTGCGACAAGGGGCTTTAACAATGAAGAGAGAGACATTTTGGGTGCCTTATAGATCTGTGTGTTGTCCTAGGGAAATGGAATAAGACAGGATAAAGACAAGAGTGAGGAATTTTCCACTCTGATCTGATGCCGTATTTTATTTCATAATGACAGTGCCCACTTCTGAGCTTATGTAGTGTGTAGTGTCTTCCCGCAATTAAAGATTTGCATGGAAAAATGTTCGGAGGATTTGAACATGAGCTACTCATGGGTTCCCAGTGTGGCTGGTTAGTAATTCCTTATCCCACAAAGAATTTAAAAAATGCACCAGCTTATGGAGGTCAGAGGCTAACGCATGGAGGTGTTTAATGTGCATTTTTTTTCTATCTCACTAATAGACTGTTGACATGGGTCTTTTGTGAACTCCCTGGCTAGCTAAATATATTCATGATCTGAGTGAGGGGAGGAGCAGGGAATGCTCAAATTTCAGGATATTAGGTTTTGTTTAATTTCAGTCAATCATCTGTTGAAGGCAAGTGTACCAGATGAAATGCATTCTCTGAATAAGCTCTGAGATCTTTGGGTCTGTGTATATAAATCATCTTGCCTGCCATGACATCACATCCAACAAGCCCCGTTGACACTGACAGGGACCAGATGTGTAAAGCCATGGAAAAGACATTAGGTTTTGACATCAGCTGACTGACAGCTACATTTGGAGGCACCAGTTAAGGGTTGGAGATTTTGCCGAGTCCAGCAGGTAGATGAAAATCTGCACTTCATGTTATCACATGCCTTTAAACACTTAGCCGAAGATAAAATCACCTCTGTTGATGGAATTAAGCTTAAAATAACCTGGTTTTAGCTCTTCAAACCTAAATACTCCCCCCCTACCTCTTGTTTGTTCTTGCTCTTATTCCCTCTCACTCTCTGATAGCCACAGTGGAAAACAAGCTTAAGAAGTAAAAATAAAATTTACAAAACATTTATGCATTTTTTCCTGGGATGTATTCTTCCTTATTCTACCCCTGCGTGTCTCTAAATATACCAAACATGATAAATTTATAAGCAAAGTATGTATGTTACATTCTCACACTAACTAAATTACCTTAACTTTTTTATGGGCACTAAAAGTGTTAGTTATTTGCATAGTATAAAATTTCCTTCTCTCAATTTTTACCTTTAAGAGCTTAATAACTTCACGAAGTTTAAGATTTCTAAATCTTAGGTTTAAAGATTTCTAACGTAGGAATAGTAATTGAAGTAAATTACCGTTTGATCTAAGTAGAAGATTCTTTGCACAAAACTAATGAGAGACTGAAGTCATTTTAATCTGGAAGTGAAAGAAGCAGATCAAGGAGGGCTTCAAGTGATGACTACAGCTGATTTTAATGTAGCATTTTGGATGATTAAATGTTTATTCTTAATCTTTATTTAAACAATAAAAGTTTAATTTTTGTACATTTTATTAATATTTTGATGAAAATAAGTAGAAACAGTTAAGGAAAAAGTTTTATTAGCTTAATTTCTTATTGAGTTTACTATAAAGTGCTTTAAAGTAACTACTCAAAAATGAGTTATAAAATTTTATGACTTCAATTTTCAGTGACAAAATATGAATGCATTTTTACTTTTAGAAAGCCTGAATATCAGCATTTGCTTTAGATTGTATAAAAGCAATTGCAAAGTGACAGAAGGAAAATGTTCATGCTAATTATGAAGGGAATTATTGGCTTTTGTTCATATTGGAACCCCTTTAATGTTTTGAGAGTGGGTTAATATTGATCTGGCATTCATTCTGCTGTGCATCCACAGCGCGCACATACGCACGCGCACACACACACACATGCACACACACACACACACACACACACACTCAGCTGGCATTTTTGCCTACAGGCTGCTGAGAGCTGATTATTCTTCTAATCAAAACTGTCACAATCAGGGGAGACAATTAGTCAGGTTAGGCCTCTGCTGATTTTGCCTGTGGCCCTTAGCATCAGATGGCCTTGAGCACTCTTGAATCATATCAACAAGTATTTCAATAATACCTACTCCGCTCCACCTGCTGCTGCTGCTAGGGTCTGCCTTTCATCTCTGGAATTGCTTGAGTTTGTGAGTCCTTGTTTATTTTAAATTGAAACCGCAAGGTATTGAAATTTTCAGAAGTGGAAACTTGGCAGACCTCATTGCTAGTGCCATTTTAAAATCACCTAGTCAATAGCTCCAACAATCGTGAAATCAATTACCTATAAATAGATTTCTGTTTGTTTCTGTACTTATGCACTTATGGAACTTAGTTTATAGAGCTTGATTCTCATGTAAAGTGCATATACATACAGTGCATAAGGAAGTGTCCCACGTGTAATAGGCTCAGCATATTTAAAGCCATACTTAAATCAGAATGACACAAAACCCATTTGGCAATAATACATTTTCATATTTTTCAAAGAAAATAAATTTTGTTCTGAATATAAGGTTAATATTTGTTATTCTGGTCATTGTCTGATTTTACCAGATATTAGAAGTTTTTTTAATAAAAAAGCAAGGACTTTTTATCAACTCTTTCAATATCTAATATGTCTAGATAGCCTTTACATCTTTCTATCTGAAAATACTACCAGTTTTAGAACTCAATCTAGAATGTGACTATGTTCCAGGGTTTTTAGCCAAATATGTATCATGTATTTCAATGTCTAGTTTAATAATATATTATCATCTTGAAGTAAAGTGGCTTGAGAAAGAAGCCAGAAAATCAAATAGAGATTTATTTAAAACAATGTGGGGCTTATTATTTTTTATATGAGGATACAACATTCATATACATTTTTTAAAAAGAAGAAGAAAGGAAGAAACCAGACAAGCATTTGTTTTCACTTATTTGAAGGATTAGGGTGTTTTACTGAAATATTAATTTTATGTTTTTGTGTTAGGCATTTGCGTGTGTGCATTCATGGGTTTTCTCAGGTACATACTGTAATTGTTATTTTTGGCTAATGACTAACAGGAAGATCGATTAGAATATGACTCTTTAAAGATTTAACACATGGGAGATAATAATTCATTGTTATATATAAAGAGATTTTTCTTTCATCATAGTGCTGCTCATTCGGTGAAAACGGCTTGAATTTCTGTAAGTAAATGTCAGCTGTATAAGTCTTGACATTTCTTAAGTGGGTCCAGCCTTGTGTAATTTAGGTTTTCTCTGTGCATTTGTTTATTCATTGATTTAGGCTTTCATTTATTCATCCATTCATTCATTCATTCATTCATTCATCCATTTGCCATGGATGGATTCATTCTCCATTCATTCATTCATTCTTCATTATATATAAATACATCCAAATATGCAAGCGTATATTGCGATTATTTATTCTCTGCCTCTAAAACAATAAAAGTCGATTATCTCCAAGTATATTTTTTGAGGATTTTTTTTCCATTTCGAAAAATTTAGAAATATTTGTTGAGTCTATTTGTGGTTTATAGGAAAAATATCTTATTGTAATTTTTGCAGTTTATAACTTTGTTTTTCTTTAACACGTATGCATAGACAGCTAAGACAACCAACATAGTTGATTTCTCCAGTTGCTCTATGGGCAATTAAACCAGGAGTATTATCTCAGCGGGAATAAGTGGGCAAATTACACATGTGAAGTAAATGAATCTTCCAAGCTTGAGCATATAGGTTACCGTACAAGAGGCTACGTTAAGATTCCTATAGAGATCAATGGGGGTTTATTGATGAATACCAGAGAAAAGCGAAGTGATGTAATAAACTTTTAATAGTCTAATAAACTATATTTAACGTTTTCCATCCAGGTAAGACCTACAGCTTTTATGCACAGAATAGCGTGGTCCTCTACACATAACCTTCAGGGATGAAATGCTAAGGCAATGCAGCTCTCAGTTTCTTGCAGTTGTCTAAAGAAAATGAAAAGCCTCCAGAACCATTGCATTTCTGAAGAAATGGGATGAATGATAAAGCATTGTGACTTTTTTTTAATAATAGATTTGAATTGCCACATATGAGCATACACTCTCATATCCTCATTGGTTCGAGTGGTCTCTGATTGACCCCCCAACAATACTCTATAATTTTAGAGTTCTAAACACCCCAGTGTCTCTTACAAAACAGAGTCCAGTTCATGTGAAATAATGAATACTTTGTTGGAGCATTTAGTAGATGAACCAAATACATCCAGTGCCCTGGCTTTCACCCTTAGCCCTCTAATTGCTCAGTGCTTCATGCTTTTATCAATTACAGGCAAAATTTTAGGAGCAAAAGTAGAAAAAACATTTGAATTACTGAGCAATACTTTCAGGCATTAGGCTTTCATGAATGTTATGTATGAATTATAGCTTTGGACACGCTTAAAAGACAGCAGGAGGAGAAAATACTTAGTCAACAAAACTAGTTTAGAAAAAAGACAAGAGAGGGAGAATGACAGAAGGCATTACCCAATTCAAGTCCTGTGACTTTATTTAAGTCATGTCACAGTTAGGGCTGATAGCACCAGTTTTCCAGGAAGTGAAGGTTTCACTATCATCTAGAGGAGTGAAAAACTTTGTTCTTGGAATCCTAAACAAACATGTAAAGGTCCCAGGGTGCTCAAAAAGCCATTTTGTCTCAATGAATCAAAATGAGTAAAACATTTTTGCTTGGCATATCCCATTCCCTCTCTCCTAACACCCCTCCTTCCTCCTAATGCTGAAGTTGAAGCATATAAATATTTCAAGGCTTTCTGTCATAGTTAATACAAATTTATTGGCAAAAATAACATCATTTGAAAGGACATGATTTGCCTCACCTTGGGGACCTGCAAGTCCATCTACCATGCAAAACAACAAAAACATTTATGTCAGCATATCCTTCATCAGAGCCAAGAGGGAAAGTTGGAGAAATAAAGAATTGACCTCTATCTGCTTAACATATTGTCAACAGTTTTAGGGATGGACAAAAATCTTAAATTATCCCTGCATTTATGGCATGTAATTACCTTCCAAAAGTCTCTGGAAGAGAAGAAGTTTTATTTGTCCAGAGAGGGTAATGTAGATTTTTTTTCCTATCGTTTTTAGTAGAAGAGAACAGGTGTAAAATGTAAAACAATTTTGATTAAGTGTACATTATATATTTATATTTCTTTGTTGGGGATATGGGAACCCAGAGAGCTCCTTAAGGACTTTAGATGTTATGAGACTCCATGAAACGGTTCAGAAGATACTTGGGGGAAATTGTTAAGTGGTGACCTAACCGATCTCATCACTATACTTGCCATTTCCTGTTGCACTGCTTTGGCTCTCAGTGGGGTTGGAGCAGGTGTGTGGGGGGAAATGGTGATGTGATAAACTGTAGCTACAGCTTCTCTTGTAGCTTTTCATCAGTGGTGACATTGCTATCAGTTGTCATCACCTAAATTGTGCCTAGTTCTGCCACTTTCTGAGAGGGAAGACAGGAATCCTTTTTATGGTTTTAGCCATACTTTTGGCCTTGCACCCTTCCATAACAGTCACTAGACACTCATCCTTATGGCCTCTTTGTGCCCCTGGGCATCAGACACTGTGCCACTTTACAGTGTTTGGTTATAGCTGCTCCTTATGTGGCTGAAATGGGTGCAATGAATGGAAATCCAGGAGTGGAATTCGGCATAATCTCAGTGTTCTACTAAAATTATCATTTAGTTTCTGAAATAATTCAGTCACCAAATATGCAATAACTGACTATTCTGTATTTTCCCTGTGCTAAACTGAAATGGCATCATAGAAACATTGGGGCAACTAGTTTTTCATTTATTTATTTAAAAATACAGCGCGACAGAGAGATTAAATGATTTGACCAATTCACACAGTTTACTGATGGCAGACAGTGTTTAAATCCAGGTCTTTTAACTTCACATTCATGGTTCTTTCAGCGACTGCACATTATCCTTTAACACACGTAGTGCTACATAAGAGCTTCCAAATAATGAACAATGTTGGGGATTATTTTTAACTCTCTTCTGATGTCCCCCCCCCACCCCCGCCTATGTATAACCTTTCTCTTCATCTCCTTTTCTTTAAGCCCACAAATGCCCTACTTCAAGCTCTCTTCATATCTAGGCAGTCACAGGAAGCAGAAGGGAAGAGTTGATGTCTAACTTATGTTGTAGCTTTCCACAGTGCCAAGCATCTAGCATACAATAGGGCCTCTGCAAAGAGTCACAATGGATGAATAAGTGAATAGTTTATTGGCAGGTGCCCGGGGATAAGGAATTCTAAGCTGAAGGCTGTGAGGTCTGTGTGTTTGCTTGCCTTGTCCGTTGCAATAGACTCCTTAACGATCTTCCTACTCTGGGCTTTCTCACCTTCCAGTCTGTCTTCTCCCGGGCTAACAGAATGATCACTTTAACACACAAATCCAATCATGTTCCTTCGCCTTCTTAAAAAATCTTCCCTCATTCTTAATTGCCTGTCAAACTCCCCTTTCAAAATAAAATTTTAATCCCCCTTGGTGGCCTCATCTACCCTCTAAATAAACCCCTTGCTTTCAGGCCTCCTTGGGTTTGGACATTTTGCCTTGCCTGGGAAGCCCACCCCTCCCCATCTCTTGCAATAATTCTGTCCCTGCTCCTAGACCAGGCTCCTCGGTGAGGTCTTTTTAATTCCTTCTAAGTCTGTTGCTGTTTCCTGTTTTCTTCAGTAATTGATACGAATGTATCTTATAACATTTATCACCGTTGATCGCAGTGATTTATTTGTATGACTGTCTCCCCCCACTAGATTGTCAGTTCCTCCAGGGCAGGACGATGTCTCGCTTCATTTTTGTTTCTCCACCTTCAAGTACAATGCCTGAGCCACCGGAGGCAATCAATATTCTTGCCTTAAATGAGTGAATGAATGAATGAAGAAAGAGAGGCAGGGCATAAATATATGAAAAGTCAATCAAATTAGAAAAGGATGGAAGGTCAACCGAATGTCATATTGCTCAAATGAAGTGTCATTTTAAAGTTTAAAACAGGCCTTCGTTTACAGAAACGTCGTTTACTCTAAAACAACATGAAGACATAGGGTGTCGAGCTGACCTCAGCAGAATTAGGAAGTCTAGATGTTCCTCTGTTGTCTCACCCTGCATCTCTGTCATTCTGCCCGGGGCTGCTTTTCCAAGGTCCCTTTCTCATTAAAATTTGCCTACTGTGTTCCCTCCTCTCTCAGGGGTCTTCTCCCTGCTGGGTGACAGGTATTAATGGGTTAGAGAAATGAAAATACGTTAATGCATTAGCTGGCAAGTATGATTTCCCTTCCAAGCAAAATAACATTTTACACGTTTTTAAGGATTGACATTCACTTTGGGAAAGGAATTTTTGTTTAGAGGTGGCCTTTGTTTCCCAGAAAATTATATTACATGGGCAGGTTTCCTCCATGTGTTTATATATCCTGCACGCTTCCAAAAGGTGACTGAGTTGTCTGTGTGTATGTATAGATAACCCCTTGAGACAGTCAACATCTTTTTCTCCTCCAATCTATAAATTTTTTTTTTTTTTTTTGAGACAGGGGCTCCCTCTGTTTCCCAGACTAGAGTGCAGTGGTGTCATCATAGCTCACTGCAACCTCCAGCGCCTGGGCTCAAGTGATCCTCCTGCCTCAGCCTCCGGAGTAGATGGGACTATAGGCATGAATCACATGCCTGGCTAGGTTTTTTATTTTTTGTAGAGATGGGGTCTCACTATGTTGCCCAGGCCAATCTTGAACTCCTGGCCTCAAGCGATCCTCCTGCTTTGGTTTCCCAAAGTGCTAGAATTACAGGTATGAGCCACCATGCCCATCCATAAACTTTTAGAAATCACTTTCCTTTACTTCATAAACAAAAATTTGTTATAATTACACTCTGCCTACTCAAGATATATTGTAATGACTATTGAATTTTTTATTTCTAAAGATCTTAGAGCTTCTTAAGATGTTTTTCAAAGAATTAAAATTTCTTTGTTTTTAGTGGTCAAAAATACCTTTTTAGTTATGTAAATAATATAATTGTATGTATTCTACTTAACCTTCTGTTAATATTTATTGAACATTTACTATTCATCAAATACTATAAGCACTTTACTTTTAATCCTCATTGCTCATTCAATTTATTCATTTAATCCTAACAGATGTCCTAAGAGTGAGGCACTATTGCTATTCTGATATTACAGGTGACAGAACTGAGACATGGAGAGGTAATATAACATGCCAAGGTTACACAGTTAGTAGTAGCAGAGCCCAGAGGCAGATGACTGTATATTCCTTTCTCTTGACCTCTTTCCTGTGCTGCCTGCCACAACCCATAAGACAGTTGTTTCTTCTCAGTTATCAGATAGATGGCTATAAAGTCTGGAAAAATGAAGATAAAGTTGATATATCTTTAATCAACTCTGATTTCCTTGATAACCACCAGACATGAGCAAACTTTACATACCATATGTGCAGAAAAAGCCAGGTGCCACGAGAAAGATTAGGGATGAGATTTTCTTTCCACTCTGATTTCCACTTTTTATTAGTGACACCTCCCAAGTGGCTCAGAGGATGCCTATTAGTGTTCCTGGACATCTTGTGCTATTTGCAGCCATCCTTAGAGAGGTCTGGGTGGCTGAACTCCACACCTGCCGGCGGTCCCTCTGCCTCTGTCGAACATTCCTGCCTGAGCAATTCTAGAATGCTCAACAAGCTGAGAGGCCTCCCTTTTCATGGGCTCATGAGCATTTTGTGATTTCTCCATAGTTGAATCCCTGGTGCCAATAATCACCCAGAGGAGCATGAGACCAGATTCTCACTGGTCTCTCGTATTTCCCCTCCTCCTTTTTGACATAGATGAATTAGTGAAGTGAAAACAAGAAGTAATAGTTACAAACGCTTCAATGGAGCACATATGTGCTCTGTACAAAGTGGATTAAAGTACTCTTTGGGGTTTACAATCACATCTCAAGATGGCAACCTTTGTATTCTTGCCCTGTGATCAACAGCTTTTAGATCACTTTATATTTAAATAAGTTGTTTTATCATTATTCCTCAGACTAAAGTAGGATTTTGTTTGCTCGACCATGCAAATATGTTTATGAAACAGAAAGCATTTAGGCTAATTAATATTGAAAATATGTAGTGAGATGTGTATATATATATCCCAAATGAAGCAGTAAATCAAGCATTATTTGAAACTGGGAGCAAATAAATAGCACACCATGTCTGAAAATTGTTCTCCTGGGGCAAAGCCCTTTTGCCAGTTTTCATACTGAAGGAAATTTTCCTTCTAAGTTTGACTGTCTTACACAAATGGATTTGGAAAAGGAGGGCCATTCCTGTCCTGCATATAGCAGCTGTGCTTACTGGTTTTATAAACTGTAATCTCAAATTGCGCTTCTATTTTAATTTTTCGGCATGCCTGAAGCACGAGATTCTTTTCAAACGTTCAGACGCGACTATTTAAAATTGAAAAGAGAAGTTCAACCATTAAGTATTCTCATCTTCTCTGAGATTTGCTTTCTGGTGTGATGATGTGAAATACTTTTTCATGTCACCCATAATTTCTACTTACACTGTCTTGCTTATGCAAACTTTTAAATAGGCTATAGATGCAAAAGCATATGAAAATCTGTACAAATTTTGTCTGGCTTTGCATTATTGTTAAGTCAGCGAGGATCCTAATGGAGTACAGAGGATGAGACAACAAGAATCCAATCAATAGATGCAAAAGGCAAATGAACTTGCATAAATTAGCACTCTAATAGGAAAAGATAAATGCATCTTCTCTTTCATCTTTCAAGCAATACACATTATTGAAAGAGGTCTAACAGATACCATCCTGAATTATTTTTAGGTTTTTTCAGGGGTGCAGGAATGAGAAAATGCAAGTAAATTGAGCATTAAGGAGACTGTTCTGAGCCACTGACATGAGATCAATGTAGCAAATACAGTATGTGAAATTCAGCATGTTGTATCCACATGGGTGATGCTATTGTCCGTGTTTCTCAGAGATATATGAATACTCACAAAGATCTCTAGAGGAAGGATTGTTCTGTGACCAGAGTTTGTCTTAGAGGAACTAGTCTCTGATCCTGACATTCAGGCATTTCCAGTATACTCTATATTTATATCATATCCACCAAGGCAATGGCAGGAAGGATTTTTCAGATATTGAATGTCTAAGCATCTAGAACCAGGGCAGTCACAGATCATCTGCCTCTGTAGCACCAGACAGTAGTTTCATTAACCATCAAAAGCTTAACTCAAGAAATGTTTGGGGAGTGATAGCAGTGTTTTCTGGTTTTCATTATTCCAATTATACTCTGTTCTTCGAGGGGCATAGTGGGTCTAGCATAAATGTCAGAGGGTAGCAAGTACCTGGCACTATAGCTTCATGCTGCAATATAATTAGCAACACCCAAGAATTTTCTCTATCACTTGGGCTTATTCTATCCAACTCTTTGTTCACTGCTTCTACCTATGGGAAAGGAGCTAGGTAAATAAGGGGCTGCCAAGTAATCTTCATGCCTCACTAAAAGGCAGAAACCTCAGCCATGGACTTGCCATCTTACTTGGGCAGCCTCCTGCCCCATACAACAATCTGATCATTTGTGTTGCTGGTTGATTTAACAAAGGCCAATAAGCAATGCCCTAATGGTTTCAAGATGGCACTTCTCCAAAGAGCTCACCCGCAGACAGGGAGAAATCTATACCCCAGGGAATATGTGGGTATCTTCTTTCATGAAATTAAGAGAATACTCTGGTTTGAAGTAGGCACTTTTTAAGATACATGTAAAAGTCACACTGTTATTTTTTTAGTACCTGGAGGACTTTTGCTCTTTGGGAAATCTTCTAGAAACTCTATCTTGGGGAAAATACCATCTGTATTGTTGGAAAAGAAGGACGAATTAATTTGTCAGTGTTGTTTTGATCCCAATCCAGAAAGCCAAAAAGAGGGAGGGATGTCTTCTGAGTATCAGCATTTCGTATCTTTTCCTTTGCATATTTTAAAAATAGGTCTTTCCTTAGCTCTCTTCCATTATGGTTAACTGTAATCAGTACTTTATGGTTATATTATATAGCTTTGTTTCATTAGGGCAATGAAAACGGTATTGAACAATGGCAATATAATGCAGGGAAACAGTTTGTAATTCAGTTGGAAATTGCTAACGCAGTAGATAGTCGATAATACAATCAGCTCAACTTTCCTAAGAAAATAGCTAATTTTTTTTTCTACTTTTCTCTCAAATCTTCTTACAGAGCAGGGTTGAGGGGGTTGCTGTGAACAACACTGGAAAGCTGGGTGCCCTTGAACAGAGAATTTCTTTATGCACCAAAGTTTGAATGATATCTATAGGTCCTGGGAAGAGCTACTATTTAAGACTGAAATTCTCCTTGGAGATTTTCAAAAAAAAGGAGACTAGATAATTAACAGTCCTGAAAGGAAACAGCTGGATGAGATGATGCCTCAAAATTCCTTCTACTAGTATATCACTCTATAGTCTTGATGCAGAAGTAGGTTTTTTGTGAAATTGTCAAAAAGTGAGGATCAAGGGAAAATTAACAGGCCAGCTCATGTCATGCATGCTGGGTGCATTTATAATTCCTGTAGGTTGAGTAGCAACATGAGTAGTGTTTAGGAGTACAAAGGCAAATAACCTGGTGTTTTCAAGGAGTGGTGAGTTAGGATTTCGTTGCTCTTGACTCTAGTAGTTCAATTGTAGTAGCTGTTGTTGAGTCAAAACTGATTATTGAAAGTTTTATATGAGAAAAATTCATAGATTCAGTAGCATACATAAATACTTAGCTACAGATATAATGCTGAGAATTCTCCTTTTTAATTCAGTGAGTGCTTGAGGATGCTGGGTTGTAGTTTACCATTTAAGAAAAACAGGAGTGATGTGTCTAATTTTGAGTTGTCCTATAAAGTTTTCTAGTCATTAGAATCAACACAGTTTTCTCACATGGGATGTGAATTTATAAATGTCCTAATTGTCAAAGAATAGCAGTATTTCATGTTTCCACCTAGTTCTAAACATCTCTGACTCCTTTAGAGATATTAATTATATCTTGAAGCCACCATTCTGGTTTAAAAAAGTAAATAAATGTAATGTTCTACCAGGAAGTGCTATGCATATATAAGTATGTTTTTTCAGCTTTTATGCTAGATATTTATATTTAAACTGAAACCAAAAACCAATAAGCACCTCTCATAGCTCCTAATTTTCAGTTCATTTCCTCTAGTGGGTTAAAATAACTTGTTGCTTCTTAGGATTCAGAATCCTAAATTGAGGTGTATGTAAGCTTGAGATCATGTCCCAGTGATATGGTCCAGCTAAACACAATACCAGCACAGCCTCACCGCCGGCACAAGCAGATGGAAAAGGTATTTCTGCACATAGGACTTTGTTCACCTATTCTCCAGCCTTGGCTATTAGTGCCTGCTTCAGGGTAGGCTTAACACGACCCACAGCAGGTGTACTCCTAGACAGTGTTTCCAGGCTGCCCGGCTGGCCAGCTCATGACATATATTATTTTCCCTCATGTTTATAAAACCATAGTAATCAGCGCTTTTAGTGGTGACCATGACTTAGGGTTTTCAGTTAATGACTGGATTCATTAAAACATATTTGCATGGGTCTTGGTCAGTGTGAATCTTTTCTCAGCTACAGGGTGTCACGAACCAGAAAATCTGAGAGTATACCAAAATGAATTAATTCCCTGTTTGCCTATACCTTTCCTTCTCACAGATAGAGTTGACGGGTATACCTTATAATTGTGGAGTGTGGAAAAAAATCCCAGTTTCTTTTTGCATATAAAATTTTATATGTGCTTTTAATTAAATATTTGGCATGCACTATATAGGTTCCTAGATGTTGAATTAAAAGGTCAACAAATAAAATTGCCCTATTCTGTAAATAGGTTGATCAATGAGATATAGTCACATTTACGGTTACATTGAATACAGATTCTGCACTAAGTCCCAGGCTCCTTTAATATCTCCCGTAGGTTTCATAAACCCTTTGGTTTTTGACCCAGCTCATCAACACTGAGGTTGTGGCCAGCAGTAGCTTACATTCTCTCTTTCTCTTTGCCTTGAACAGTGTGAGCAGCTATAAAATGTTAACGTGCACATCGTGAAACTTTGGGATCTGGGATTGTACTACCACTGAGTGCTGAAGAAAGTCAGTTGTGACCCTGTCTCCTCAAAGCTCACAGTGCTGAGTTGTCACCCAGCATGGAGTGGCCATTATCACCCTCTTATTTCATCATCGGTGTGTCTTGGCATTAACCATCCCTCTGAAACCTCGCAGTCTGCACAAGTGGCTCATTCAAAGCCTGTGGCAATACCCAAAATTCTGAAAGTTCAAGAGGGGGATCATGTGCATTTGCTTTGAACTGTAGTTCTTTTCTCCAAGGTGGACAGTTTTGAGAGTAGAGTTTACTAAAAGGAAAGTGGAAAGAGAAAAACAAACAACTATATTCTCTGTCATTGAGATAGACAAGCATTTAAGTAGGTAGAGATATTATAGCACTTGAGAATCCCCTAAAGTGCTTAGATTTATTTCTGAGAAATAAACGGTGAATTGTTTATTTCTTTCTCCCCCTTATGTTTCCTTGGGATAGAGCAATTAGTTTCTTGTTTTTTATGATTGCATTATTCTTGCATATATCTTTCTGTGGTCCAGGCTATAAAAGTAAATAGAGGATCCAGCTGTATGAATGAATATCTTTTTAATGAGTGTGGGGAGGAAATAATAATACTAAGTAGTGCAAAACCATTTTTATGTGACAAACTGAAGTACCTTTGTTCCCCAGCTCCTCAGTCCTAAGCCACAGGCCTCCAGTAAATGTGTGCGTGATTGACAGTTTCATATATTCTGGTGTTAACAAAGCTACCTAATGGTTTGTTTTGTCCCCAGAATGCACTTAATGTGGTTGTCGAAGGGTGGTGGCATATTCTCTTTTAATTTCCAGGGTCAAGAAAGGGTAAAATGGAGTATGTGACTTTTCTATAACACCCTTCATTCATTCTATCTCTGGGCGAAAGCCTTGCTGAAACAGTGAGATAACACAGTTGCCAGGTGATAATACAATCGTTTTCATAGTGCTATGAGTTAATTCAGAGGTGAAACTGGCCTTACTTAGGAAAATAATGTCCCTTCTCCTCCCAGACCAGCCATTTGCTCAGAACAGCAGGTGGATGTTGAGCATCTCCCAGGTGTGGGACAATGTAGGAGAGGCCTCGTAGTGGCTTAACTGCTACCTTCCCCTCCCCCATTCCCTTCCTTCCTGGCCAGTTTTACTTAGTTTTTTTTTTTTTTACTGATGTTTTTATTATCTCTGAAGTCACTGGCAGTAATGTAATTCAAAACCACACCTCCCCCAGCTGTACCACTAATTTAATTTTATAGCTGCCCTCATCAGTCTGCTTAGGCTTCCATAACAAACTGCCATAGACTTGGTAGCTTAAACAACAAATTTATTTTCTCACAGTTCTGGAGGCTAGAAGTCCCAGATCAACGTCTAGGAGGATCTGGTTACTAAGAGAGGCTCCCTTCCTGGCTTGTAGGCCACCACATTCTCAGTGTGGCAGAAAGAGAACAGGCTGGGCTCTCTGTTGTCTATTCCTAGAAGGACACTAATCCTATTGGATCAGGGCCCCACCCTTACGACCTTATTTATCTTTAATTACCTCCATAAAGACTCCATCTCTAAATACTGTTACATTGGGTACTGGGGCTTTAACATATGAATTTGGGGGAAACACAATCATTGAGTTTATCACATTATCCAAATTATAAGAGTGAAAAAAATTCTAAAATAAAGAAGCATACCATGACATGAACTTTGTAGTAGTTACTAAACTTTTAACCTGATGCTCCCTGCTTCCTCCACCTAGCACTGGCTCATGTTAACCCACTCTAACGATGGCTGCAGGGGAGACTTGAGAAGTCCCAGGATAAAGCCAAATAAAGAATCTGAAATACCTGTTTGCCTTACCCCCTTCCAACAAGGACCCATGGTGGTTAGTAGAGGGATGGAAGAAGAGAGTTTCTAACCCCTAGATACACCAGAGACTCTGGCCTTGTAAAGCCCAATGGACAATGGATTGGTTCTAGTCTTTTCTCCACAAAGATTCAAGTCCCTATTTGGTAGCTTTGAGGTGACTCTGGCCGGTTCCTGAGAATGTCGGTTTCCTCTCCTGCCCCTGGCTTAAGGAACAGTGACAGTCTGTATCCCCCAGGACTCCTGCTAACTGGAACAAACCCCTGGGCCTATCCCAGCCTGGTCTAGGCCTGACCTGAGCAGAAGGGAGCCTCAAAACCAAAAGATCCTCAGAATTGCCAACTCATGGTTGCTGGGACACAACTCAGCGCAGAACAGTGGTTGGCAGAGGCTGAAAGGGAGTCTTGGATGTTCCTGCCGGTGTGATAGGCGGTCGCGGGATTTTGTGAATCAGTCTGATGAACCCTCTCGAATAGAGGCACCTAATGCTGCTCAGCTGTGTAATTGGGATGGAAATGGGCCAATGAGAGGCAGCAGTTTGTGCTTAACCTTTTGGGAGGCTTGTTCCAGGAGACTGGGGGGTGGGGGGATGGAGAATCATTACAAATAATAAGCTTCTCCGCCTGATTTGTAATGAATTAGTAATAAATGGCCTAGCGCTCTACCAAAGTCTGACGATTACAGAGAAGCTTTAGCTAAGTGCACGGGACCACATCTTATTTTGATCAGCTGTAGCATAGCAAAGACGTGTAATTATCATAATCTAACAATTAGCCTGGCATCACTTTCCAGTGTTTAATTACCCCGATAAATGGTAATTGAATAGAGGACTTAATGACAAGAGAGAAACTTTTATTCTGCCTTAGGTGCTTAAGTTGTCTACTTGGCTAGGCATAATTTTCTAGCATTGCTTGAACAACAGTCCTGATTATCATTTTCCGTTTTGCAGCCTTACCATTATTTTGTTTCCTGGTCTTGACCTTTGTTTATAATATTATTTACTTCCTCTCAAAATTTGACCCAGAACACAGGAAAAGATTAATGGACCCTTTACACAGTTTTCCTGTTTTTAAGCATTGCTTCTAACAGCCTTCAGCTACAATTCCCCTTCTTTGGATGTCTGTCTAGTCACTACTATGTGCAAGTACCTGCTAAGCATTGGGCATATAGACACAAGTAAACACCAGCACTGTCTTCGGGGAGATCTATACATAAAAAAGAGGTCTGTATAAAAATATTATAATAATAATTATGTGATTTTCTTTCAGCACCATCCCATGTAATAGGTGCACTACAACCACACCCAATTTCTCATGACTTCAGATCCCTTTTCTCTTATTAGCCTCATCATCAGTCCCAAATTTGTACCCAACTGCTTACAATTTCCTACCTGGCCAAATAAACATAATTAGTTCTCACATGCCAACTTACATAGAAACAGCAACGGTGTCTGCTTTACATTCTTAAGCTTTGTATGAAACATTATTATTATTATCATGCCCTAGCATTATCAAATACATGCTTCATCCTTGTCTTATGAATATCAAACATAAAAGAAAGCCATAAAGTATACATTTCCTTTCTTCCAGTTTGTTGTTTATTTGTTTAACGGTAAATTAACAGATTAATTCCATGCCACAGAAGCCTCTGATATGTCCTAAGTTTTTGAAAAGTCAGGGCCAGATTTCGGGCTTGGATGATAATGATTCCGATAAGCTGTCATCAGCCCCTAAAACAAAGGTTTACGTCACTGTTCGCACATTGAGTACTTAAGAATTATTAAATCATTATTTTTCAAAAATCCCTCTTTGAGTTGGGCAATAGAAAGGAGATTTATTATTACTCCTTTTGGTTATTGTTTTATTTATGACACCTTGAACAGCCTGAAATTCTGCTGGGTAACTCCATCCCACTAGGGTACAAAAAGGACTACAGGAAGGGAGCAGTTTGGTGGGTGGTTTGTTTGTTTAATTAACTGCCACATCCTCTGAACAGAATCCTTTTGTTTAATCCTGTTGTCCTGAGTTAGTGGCTGGATAACGTGTTTTGTAATTTTCTGCCTCTCCTTTTGCTGAGTCTGTGTGGATGTGGCAGGTGCCCTGGTCCCTGAGACTCTGGAGATAAGTCAGGGTGTGAAGTGCAGCTTTGCCAGGAAGCTCCTGGCCAGCAGGGCTAGGGAAACAGCCTGCTTTGCATTGTGGGAGTGATCTGTTAGGACTATACTGATTGCCAGATGTTAATTCTTCATATTGTTTTTTTAACCCCCTTTTGAAAACCATTTAAAGTGATCTGTGATGTGTTGGGTCTTTAGAGCTCTGCCTGGTTAATTCTTTGGCTGACTTGGCCCGTTGACGTTGATGCACTCTTACTCCATGCCCGAGGCCTCTTTGGGGGCTTAGAAGCAATTAGACTGTCACCCAAAGCTTGCAGGCCCTTCCTGAAGGAAAGTCTTGTTTAGGCTCTGCCAATTTAATGCTTTGTTTCCTTTGGAGCTCCTCTGTCAAGCTAATAAGACAAACTCCAAATGAGTGAAAACGTTGGAGGAGAGAACATTTTGTGGGTCCTGTATTTCAAACAGGTGTTACTCCTGGGAGATAATTTTAAAAAGTCATTCAGGCTGACATGACATGTACTAGAAAGGAAAGCAACAAGCAAAAGCTATTTGAGATTCTTTTCTTTTTTTTCTTCTTCTTCTTTTCTTTTTCTTTTTTTCAGTGTAGTGGTGTCATCATAGCTTACTGCAGCCTCAAACAACAGGGCTCAAGTGATCTTCCTGCCCCAGCCTTCCAAGTATATGGGACTATAGACATGTGCCACCATGCCTGGCTAAGTTTTCTATTTTTTGTAGAGACAGGGTCTCAGTGTTGTTCAGGCTGGTCTCGAACTCCTGCCTCCAAGCAATCTTCCCACCGTAGCCTCCCAAAGTGCTAGGATTGTAGGCCTGAGCCACCATCCCTGGCCTGTTTGAGATTCTTATCTGTTTATTTGCTATGGGTAATTAGTGTTAATTGTAGGATTTTTAAACCACTTGCTTTTAAAGTACTGGTTCATACACACATAGAGGAGGCAAAAAAAAGTGTCAAGCTAATATACTAAACCACCGATGAATTCTAAATATCTGGCCAAGAAAATAATGTCTTATCACTATCACCAAGTTACTGAATTCAAGGCAAAGCTCTAATGCTGCAAAATTTATAATTACCAAAACATGCATGTGCAAGAACTCTGTTGGAACTTTCATTAATGGATAAACAGAACACCAACTCTGGGTTCCAAATATTTTGTCAGTATCTTATGCCTCATTGGATGAAAATGTTTATGTTGTAGCATACTGCATTTCTGCTGCAAATGAATAAGTAGAAATTATCTCTGAAATTCATCCTTGAGTATTTTTTTTAAACTTGTAAGTCTTCATTTTTCTGGGATATTAGTTGTTATTGGTATGTTCCAGAACCTGGAAGAGCTGGATTGGACTGTCTGAAATTACGCATTTCAGACGTCACGCAATATCTTACCTTAACAACTGGTTTGGTAATGGTGAAACTGCCCATGACTCCGATTCTCTCAGAGCTGAAAATGAAGGTCGATTACCAATACATCTAAAAGACATGTTCCAGCCCATGAGAGAGAAGAAAAGTTTAAAATTAGCAAAACAAATATTTGTTCAGCCCTTGGGGATGCTCATATTATTTATCTACCCCAAGTTTGATTTGCTGTTTGTATTTCATGCTTTAACCTCTGCAGGAAGACAAAAAAAGAGCATCTTCGAATTTAGAATGGGGAAGCCATAAGGCTCGCATTCTGGGCTGAAAGGCATAACAGAAGGAAGCAAGAAGAATGGTGTTATGCAACAGAGACTCCGTCCTGCCCATCTCCTCACAAAAACATATTTATAAACTACACCCATGTCTGTTGCAGGCCCCATTGGGCTTTTGGGGACCAAACGAGAAATTCTCCTGATTAACAAGACATCTTATTTGGAAATTAGCCTTTAAATCAGTAATAGTAGAATTTGAAAGACAGTGCTCCCAAGATACATTCACTCTAGATTTAGTTTAAAATTTTGGAGGAACCCTAAGCTGATAAATTTGCTGAATCTCTGACCATAAATCATATCCTTCTTTTACATTTCGATATCAGAATGGAATACATTCGGTTGGCTTGTAATTAAAGAAATGACACTGGAGTTCTGTTCAAATAGGAGTATTAAAACAATCACCTTTTTGACAGATTAAAATACATTGAAAATGTAATAATCAGCTATCCAGTTCATGGGAAATAACGTTTTCATTATTGAATTCTTTAAAACATTATGTGAAGAGGGGTAAAAAGTGTCTCACAGTTTCCTAACCTCTAATAACACAGTCTCCTGTCAGTATGCTGTTTCTATATTTATGGAAGGAAGAACCTTCACTCACGAGCTGCTTGATAAAACACCTCAGTACATATTTCCCTGGAAGCAGGCTCTCTGCTGTGCCAGCAACATATGCTAAAGGCCAATTTAGAATGTTTTAAATATGCACCATACCCTTCCTTTTCCAGCTCCTAAAATGAAATGCATTTTGGCTTTAGCAAATAAGGATGGAATGAAAGGAGGAACACTGCAGGGGAAAGTAGCTAAAGAAGAACTCAGAGAAAGAGGATTATGACGCTGTTCCTCCCCAGCCTGAAACCCAGGGCTCTGCTCCTGTGCCCCTTCTACTTACCCCCACCCCCAGCCGTCAATAGCCACAACACAGGGGCTTATGGTAGAGGAGGGAGTAAGATTGAAAGAACATCTATGGAAAGAGAAAGCGAGGTGATGTCTACCTGCCTTAACAGAGAGAGACAAAACAACAGGGTCAGGGTAAACTGAGAACTTACACTTCAAGGCTGGGAAAGGACCTAGAGTACTCAAGGACTAGATGTCCCGTTGTTTCAGGGACCTAAGTTTGCAAATAAAGTACTTGGGATGGGAGAAGGGAGAAGCAAAAACCTACCTAATGGGTACTGTGAACACTGTCTGGTTGACGGACACAGCTTTAGCCAGGACTCAAGCATTACAAAAGTGATCCGTGTGACCTAAAGCATTTGTACCCCCTTAATATTTTAAAATTAAAGAAAAAGTACTTAGGAGGACAAAGTCCTTATGGTTTAGGCTAAGTAGTGTCATCAAACAATGCTTTGGTCCTTCCCCTAGTAGAAAATTGGGGGCACACTGTTGATAACTAAACGAAAAGCCAGTTGTGAACTGTTACCTCTTTTGTCATTATTTCATTTGAATTCTGAGACTCAGGTTATGATTCACTTCCTCCAGATAGGTTAACCAAAGGGAGAGAGATTAACAGAGGTTTTAAACTGATAATCAAAATAGTATTTAGCATCTTGGCTGCATACAGAGGCACAGTTTTCAGCTCTAATCCCGGCTTCAGTTGTTACTTTTGTTATCAAAAGCCCCTGAAATGTGCTTTTTACCCATCCCTCCAGGTGGCCTCTGGTTCATCAGAAACTACCATGAAGTGCATAATTCATTTTTGGTGTTTGAGATGATTATAAAGGACTAGTTACCATTCTGAATGTTATTCTTCTTAATTCACTAAAATGACCCTTTCGTAATGTATATGTATAATGTATATGTATATTGATTCTGAACTAGTCCACTTGCCAAAGTTTGGTAAATGTATAAAATGTATTCTTGCCATAACAGAGCATAGTTACTGTTAACAGTTGAAACTTGAGCAGTGTGGGGCTTAGAGTTGCTGACCCTCCTCCAAAGTCAAAAATCCACATAAAACTTTTGACTGCCCAAAACTTAACTACTGTTGACCAGAAGCCTTATCAATATTGTAAATAGTTGATTGACACATATTTTGTATGTTATATGTACTATATACTGTATTCTTACAATAAAGGAAGCTTAGAGAAATGAAAATGCTATTCAAAATCATAAGGAAGAGAAAACATATTTACTGTTTGCTGTATGGAAGTGGATCATCATAAAAGTCTTCATCCTCATCGTCTTTATATTGAGTAGGCTGATGAGGAAGAAGAGGGAGGGGGTTGGTCTTGCTGTCTTATGGGTAGCAGAGGCAGAATAAAATCCATGTATAAATGAGACCACAAAATTCAAACCTATGTTGTTCAGAGGTCAACTGTATATGTTATAGAACATCGACTTGAGCAGCCATTCGACCCAGTGGGGAACAGGGGCCATCTTTCTATGCATGCAAGATGTCCTGGCTCTTGAGACTTTTGGGCTTTGAGAACAGTCAGGGCAGTAATTGTTTTACTCAAACACAATCACTTTTGTAAGTGTGGTAAATGTGCATGCTTTTACATTGTAAACCACTGTGGTGACTTAGTAGAGACTGTGTTGTAATTATTGCTGGCTTGTTGGTGTGCAGCCAGATATTCTTAGAGTTAAAATTATGTGGTGATCTCAAAAGTATTGAACTGCAGATACAATGGATGGAACAACTAAGGGTAAGGAGTAAAGAGAAGACATTTGTAAGAAAATTTTCAAGAAATTTACAAATGTGTTGAAGCAGTGGCCGTGTTACCCGTGACATTTGTAAATATTGGCATGCAGAATCATTCTTCTGCGATGTCAATTTCCTCTTTTAATATGCGCTAAAGCTCATGAAAGCTGTTTCCTGATGGAAGAAAGATCCCTTTATGTGAATGGCTGCTGAGCCTAACAGCACTTTATTCTGTGAAAGGCTGGAATGATGTGCATGAGTCAGGAGCTAACCTTGCAATCTGAGGCTTATTCTAAATGTTGACACACCCTTCAGCTGGAAGTTTAGGAGTTTGGGACCAACCTAGTGGGGAAGAGGGTAAGACTGGGACACCTTGCTGCAAGGCTCTGCTAGAAGATCAGCCTACATATAAGGTAACCTGATAGTACTCAAACTCTTTCAGAGGGAAATTACTACAACCAGTGAACCTTTGAAGCCGTTGTGGTTAGGAAGACAATATGCTTCAGAATCACATAAGAACTTGGGTTTAGTTCTTATCTCTGCTACTTAATTGCTGTGAAAAATTAAACTAAGATTATATCACTCTCTCTGAATGTCCATTTCTCCTTGGTAAAGTGAAACTAATTATAACGACCCCACAGAGGTATTTTGAGGATTTCATGTGATAACATATGTAAAGCAAATAGCAGATCCTGGATGCAGCAGATGTTTGTTACATGAGTGGATGAAGGACAGAACTGAAACCCTATCAAGAATGAAAATGGTTCCTTCTGGGGGAATACAGAACAGACCTAAGGACTTTAGCAATTTAAACACTCACAAAATAGAATAGTGAAGAACTTCCAGTCCTGAGGTCAAAATGTTTGGGTTTGGATTCTGCCTCCACCTTTTACTGGTTGTATAACCTTAGGCACATTGCTTGACTTCTTAATCTCAGTTTCCTCATCTTTACGTAGGTATGCTAATATGTATGTCTATTCTGTGGGATTGCAGCAGAAATTAAATTGAGATAATGAATGTAACATAATAAGCACTCAGTTATTATCCATGCTTATGCGCTAATTCACAGTATGGCCAGAAAAAAATGGTTCAGTGCTACTTTGTACCCAGAGAACATGATTTGGTATCATATTGAAATATCTAACCCTAAAATTTTCTTTGGATTGTACTTGGGTTTTTATACCGAGGCCTTTTATGAATTCCAATTTGTCATTGTTTTATGTTTATATTGTCTACTCTTTGAAATTTATATTACATTTGAAATTTACATTTAAATTTATATACAAATTTAAATTTACATTAGAAAACTAATTTATGTAGATTAAAGATTTGAAACAAAAGTGAAAATTGATTCTATGGTGAATCATTATCTTTTCTTTGTCCAATGAATAGGAAACTAGAAATACTAATTCTGGGGCAATAACATGTTTTAAATAAGCACCACGGTAATTCACTTAATATTCCATATAAAGTAAAATGTCACCAGATGGGATAATAGGTCCACACAATGTTGAATGGGTCTTCAGTCCCACAATTTGCTTTATTAAAATTTTAGCTAAATTGACAGGTATAAAAGTTAGAAAAGGGGAGCTAAATTTGGGACATCAAAAAACTATGACTTTTTTGATTTGTGAAATAAAGGAATTGTAGAAAGAAGAAATAACAGAGTGGGTCCGAACAATAGCAGTTTTAATTTTTATTTTCACGTTTGAGCAGTGCCAAATGCTAGTAGAAACTAAAATGAGTGACACTTAGGGAAAGAAAAAACTTCCCCCTTGAATCTCTTCAAAATCTATAATAATAATATAATAATATAAAGTGCATCTGGGCATTGCCTTCTGCTGCAGTTCTTGTCTGGCTCTTATCCAAAACTGTCAGGCTACTCTGAGTGCTGATGATTCATATCCCAGCACCCTTTTATCCGAACATTGCAGTGTCTTTTCTTTGTACTTTGGCAGTGATGTTACCTTGATGTTCAAAAATCTTTTAAAAGCAACACAGGCTTTCCTTGCATCTTGACAAATCGTTGTCTGCCAGTAATGAAGAAAAAGTAAACTGGCGATCATTGTAAATATAAATACCTCCAAGTGTTTTTTTGTTTTTAAAAATTGGTTATGTGTTTTGGGATCCTCTCACGGAAAAGTGAATATTCTGATAATCTTTCCTTACTTCTCTTGTATAAATCAGCATGCTGCTTTTCAGAACCATGGGTTAATGGAGTTTCTATGGATCATTTGGTATTAATGGACAGAATTTAAGATTTTTATATGATTTCCTTTCTTCTCAAATTTTTAAAAGGTGAAACATAAGTATTTTTATATTCATGGAATGTTCTTACTGCTATTCTTTTAAAATTAATATTTTGTTATTTATTTATTTTAATATATCTTACTGTGTCCTGATGACAGTAACAGTGCTTTGCATTACCAGGGTGCTTTTCATACATTTCCTCATCCAAAGCTTGCAGCGTCCATTTGAGGCTAGCAAGGCAGGTTGTCATTATGATTCCAACTTACCTATGAGGAAACTGAGGCTCAGGATGATTTATGACTCTCTCACTCCAGCAACAGCAGATCCAGTCCTTAAGTCTATATCTACGTAGCCACAATGAGTGGCACTTCCACTTTTTTCCAGTATTGTCTCTCAGGAGGGAATCTCAGGTTTGTCAATGAATATTTAGCATCCAGAGAAGAAGGTAGTGTATTTGTACCAGGGTGAACATGGGTCACAAGCTGTTAGAGGTCTTTGTTATACTTGCGTGCTGCATTAGAAGAAGAACACAGTGGGAAACTGGAGGACATTAAGGGGGGGGGTCAAGAGGCTAGAATGATGAGGGGCCTGGGAACCATACTAGAAATAATCAAAGGAATCGGGATTTTCATGTCTGGAGACTAGAGGATACAGAGAAACATAGCTGACATCTCCAAATGTTTTATGGACTACCTTGTAGAAGAGGAATTGGATTTGCTCTTCATAATTCCGGGCAGCAGAAGTAGGATCACTGGGTAGAAATTACACAGAAGCAGATTTATGCTCAATGTAGGAAGAAACTTTCTAACATTTAGAGATGCCCAAAAATGGAATAGACTGGCTCACCGTCACCAGGAAGTGTTCGCACTGAGACTGTCCAACTCGGGGATTATATGACTTTATGAGCACTGTATTTCAGCAGTAACACAGTTTTATGATGAAACTTCTAGGGACTCAGAGAAGAATTTCCTCACTAGCTAAAAACAAAAGGAGTTTTCTAGGCTTTTCATCATGATTCTAGAATGAGAAAATTGTATCTGTAACAATTTCTGTTTCACACCACTGTGGTCTAGGAAATACTGTTCAACTGATGGGGAAGGACATATTAGTTAAAACAGATAAGTAAAACTTTTATGAGATAAAAACTGAAGCAGACAGTGTAGTGTTGGCGGTAGCGTGTGTACATGCATGCGTGTGTGTTCATTCGTAACTATTTCAGGATGAATTTGACATGGTGCATGCCATGTTTTGCTAAAGACACTCACCTGGGTTTCCAGTCTAGGTCTAGCTCAAGCACTCACTGCTTCATCCTTATGCGTTTTTATTTTCCCTTAACATGGAACTGTTGTCCTAGGAATTTCCTTTCTAACTTAAATTTTACGATTCTGATTCTCCCAAATTCTCCACTTTCACATAGAAAGTTGAACATGGCCTCAATTATAACAAAAGCAATTCCTTCATTTATTTGTTCTTTACTTTACTCATTCATTTATTCAAAATCATTTATTAAGTGAAACTATTATAGAAATACAAAAAGTTTATTTCAATATATATGATTTTAAGAATGAAAGAAAAAAATGGATGACTGCAAATTAATACTTCCATACGCTGCCTCATTTTGAAAGAGTGATATTTAACATAATGCTTAAAGTGAAAGTGAAGCACTTCATTTATAGGGTATTTTCAAACAGATATAATAGACTCTGTAAAATGTCTTATTGCTTCAGTTTGGAAATGCAACATTTCAAACCTTGCCCCAGATCATAATGGCATTCAGTAAGAACTTATTATATA
This sequence comes from Microcebus murinus, assembly GCF_040939455.1. Lineage (NCBI taxonomy): Eukaryota > Metazoa > Chordata > Mammalia > Primates > Cheirogaleidae > Microcebus > Microcebus murinus. The sequence continues at coordinate 80,374,568 of NC_134114.1, read as the reverse complement.
CTGCATCCTTCAGCCTCAGAAAGATGGAAGTGTTTAACCACTGATTCCAAGCAGGAAGCCCTTCCTCTATGAGTTATCACATCTTTTTTCTTCTTTTCCCAACAGATTCCAGAGGGGTGACTACCACATCGATGTGTGTATCAACGACTACCTGGATGTTTTCTGCCCTCACTATGAGGACTCCGTCCCAGAAGATAAGACTGAGCGCTATGTCCTCTACATGGTGAACTTTGATGGCTACAGTGCCTGCGACCACACGTCCAAAGGGTTCAAGAGATGGGAATGTAACCGGCCTCACTCTCCAAATGGACCGCTGAAGTTCTCTGAAAAATTCCAGCTCTTCACTCCCTTTTCGCTAGGATTTGAATTCAGGCCAGGCCGAGAGTATTTCTACATCTGTGAGTATATAGAGATTTATCGTGTTGTAGGACAGCTGCGGGAACCCAGACTCATTTTTTTTTACCCATGTTTCAGAGAATTGCAGAGAGCTGGACTCTGCATTACAGATGTCTCCTTGTAAATGCATATATCAGGATCCCTAGATACATTAGCTGGGAATTGAGAGCACAAATTAGATTAAAGACATAGCGCCTCTCCCCCTATGAAATTGCATGTCAGCCTGTTCAGTGAACCACTGCTGACTTGTATTTCTTTTAAATGAAAATTGCCAGGACTTCTCCAAAGCTCAGGAAAAGAAAAAAAAAAAAGACTCCTGAAAAAAAAAAAAAATTAAAGGAAATAATTAAATTTACATAGCTTGGAGTCATTGGATTTCTTATTCAGGTGTCAGCAATATCCTTTCAATCATCCACATTTTCAGTGGAGAAAGCCCAAACTCCTGCAAATGTCAGCATGCTGATGATAAATACTCTCTTTGCACCAAGAAGAAAAGACAATTATTAAGAGCAGCTGTGTCTTTAAACAGGAAAGAGTGTGAAGAAGTATCTAGAAGGAGTTCCCAGGGAACTGGCATGAGTGAGTTTCCCACCTGTGAGCACTGAGTGACTGTCCTGAGAGAGCCCTGTAACTTTCTCAGCAGACCTCGGTATAAATCACAATGCCATGGCCTTGTTTCTTCTCCATTACCTCCATTACGTATACCATCATTTCTTCAGGCAGCATACTATCATATATTGTAGGTAAATGCTTCTCAAACTTCACTGCACATAATTGTCACGTAGGGATCTTGTCGTAATGCACATTCTGACTCGAGGTCTGAGGAGGGGCCTGAGATTCTGTAGGTTTAAAGCTCCCAGATGACACTGAGGCTGGTGGTGCTAGTCTACGGACCACACTTTGAGTAGCAAGGTTACAGGTAATATCTACTTTAGGCAGCTTGCTGTGTATCTGGACTTCCCTTTAACTAGTATCAAATATTTAAACTCTCCGGCCTCTCCTATGTATTTTTGTCAACTGAAGAAGTTAAAATTTATTTGTTCAAAAAATACATTTATTGAACAGCCAAATCTTGGCTCAGAAATGTCAGGGGATGCAAGATGAAAAGACATTCCCTTAGGAATGTCTTAGGAAGTTACTTTCTCCTGGGGAACAGACATGTAAGTAGGCAATTAAAGTCTAAATAGACAATTGCTGAATGAAGATAAATGCAGGGAGCAGTAGGAACATGGGGAAAGCTGTGCCTCACCCGCTTGGAAGAATCAGGAAGTGCAGCTGCACACAGTGGGTAGAAATCCAAGTAATACCACCCAGTATGCTTAGCATCGACTTTTCACCCTGGCTTGCCAGACAAACAAGAACATTCCTGTTTTTCTGACTCATTTCTTCACTCTGAATGTCCCTACCCATTTGTAACCCACACAGTTTAAGTCTACAGAGGATTTCTAGCTCCTCTTATCCAGAAAACAGGATTTTATAATAAGTTGGACTTCACCATCACAATGGCGCTCTCACTTATATTGGAATTGAACTTAAAGAGGAAATTGAACATTACCAGTTTTATTATTTCAGTACATATTTCAGTTGTTAGTCATGAGAAAACATGTAAAAGCCTTGATACTATCTCACATTCGATCCATAAAATAAGAAAAGGAATGTTGAGTCCCACAGATGCAGGAAACACGGGCACACCAGTGAATTCACAGGTTCCCAGGCAGCATGCTCTTGACTTTGGCTAATTTTTTAATTTATGAAAGAATCTCATTCAGCAAACAAGAAAAAGGAAAGAGAAGGACTTCAGCTGTGGGACAGCATCTCATTAATTGCCTAACTGTAAAATACTGTACCAATGTACGAGAAAATTAATGCTCATTTTGAAATTTTCTTATTGGCTTCTTAGATTAAAAAAACAACAACAAGAGCAAAACCCAAAAACAAATAGAGTGAACCAAGATCGGAAACATACCTACCAGCTAACTGGTTGATTGCATGTGTTACCAGCCTCCAAGTGGAGGTTTTTCCACATTCTTGGTGACCTTCGGGGAAAACAATTTCAGGATGCACCACTTAAGCCAAGCAAGCAACAGCTTTTTTGAGAGCCAAAGTACACTCTCAGGAGAGACAGACCAGGCAGGCTTAAAAGAGAGCAGGTGCACCGGGAGGAAGTGGTTTTAGATCTTTTGTAGTTTCACTAATTGATGGAAGAAAGATTCAAGGAGTTGGCTTTTACTAAGAATTCAGGTAGTAATTCCTAGAATTGGGTTCTCTCTCATTTTCGTACTTTATATGGTTGTCTCAGAACCGTCATGGTGATTTCAAAGGCAGAGAAATGTTAACACTGCAATGCGAATGATATTGTCATTAGCCAAAGTTCATGTAAGGTGACAGATAGCTGACAAGCTAGTTGAAGCTGGTAAGAACAGCTTCAGGGGGGTATCAGCCCCTCTAGTTAGCTTCCACTTGAGGGTTGTTTACTCAACACCTGCACCTAATCTGCAAGCCCCTGCCTCCTGTCTCAGCCCTGTCTCCTAGTCTCCTGCTCTAACACACGATTATTAGAAATTAGAGAATTCATTCAGGTTCATAAGCAAGATGTTATTATTCATATATACCCATAGTGCTTATGCCTGGTTTTTCCTCATTTGTGGTTAAATTCAATATTTCACTAAAAATCATTATGTGTCTTCTATAACATTCATTTAACGGAGTCATTTAACTGTCAAGGGCTCCCGTCAAAGTAATTGTTCCAAAATGCTTCAAAATATGAAGAGCTTTTTACTGTTCAGCTGAGTTTAACTTGAATTACTTTTTTTAATGAAAGGTAAAATAGCACAAAATTAGCAGCAAAGGGATGTTCATTTAGAAGAAGCACAGTGGCCTGGTGTTCAGTTAAATTGAATTTTCAACCCTGTTTTCGACCCACAAAAGCATCCTTCCCCGTCCTTTTAGCAATGAAAGGGTTTCCTCACTTTGACTGCTGAGACGAGGAGCTGCAGAGCTAACACGGATGTCTTACAGACATTTAATGTACTGTGGTCATAATTAAACTAAAGGCTTCTTAGGGGAGAATTGGCCCTCAGTTGAATTTTCCTCTCTCCTAATATGCGTGGAATGAACAAGATGATTGGGAAATGGCTCTTTTCACACTCATTACGTTACAAGGAGCTCTATTGCCAATCTCAGGAACAAGCCTGACTGCCCACCAGTCAATTTTACAAAATGTTCTTGCTAGGACGAGAGTACATTTAGCTCCTCACAGCCTTAAAAATCTCTTTTAACTTTTCCAAGGGAAAAAGAAAAGAAAAAAGAACGCTGTAGCCTTTTGGCCGCCCTACTTTAAGGTACTCGGGGCAGGCTGGAGTGCCAAAATTCAGATACAAACATAGATTTGGGGGAAGGGAAGAGAAGTGCAGTATTTCATAACAGGATAGTCACCTCATTACTTAGAGAATTCTTACAAAGTTCTGCTTTATCCTCCACAAGATTTCTTTTTTTTTCCCTTAATTTCGTTGAGTTATATAAAATTAAGAAAATGCAGTAGTTGAAAATATCTTGTATGAAGTTTCCAATTTACTTTAAAAATAAACCATCCCTTATAATTCTAGGTTCTTTATTTGTCTCAAGCGTAACTCTATCTATGCTACGTTCTCTTTTCCTTGGGAACAGATAGTATGTTAAGTTGTTATAATTGCTGATTATGGCTAAGGCAGAATGGGGCCATTCCTGAATCTGACATACATTGTTTTGTTTTTTGCTTTTTTTTTTTTGGAGGGAGGGGGTGTGAGGAAGGGTGTTCAGTTGCCTTGTGTTTTTGTTGTTTTTGAGACAGAATCTCCCTCTGTCCCTGGGTAGAGTGCAATGGCATCATTGTAGCTCACTGCAACCTCCAACTTCTGGGCTCTAAGCAATCCTCCTGCCTCAGCCTCCTGAGTAGCTGGGACTACAGGCATGCGCCACAACACCCAGCTGATTTTTCTTTTTCTTTTTGGTAGAAACAGAATCTCACTCTTGCTCAGGCTGGTCTCGAACTCCTGAGCTCAAGCAATCCTCCCACCTCAGCCTCCCAGAGTACTAGGATTACAGGTGTGAGCCACTATACCCTACCTGGCAAATACTTTTTAACCTACAGAAGTTATTTTGGTAAGAGATTGACGTACTAAAGTAATACAGAAAGTTGGTTGTGTTTCTGTCAGTGATAGACCTGCAGAACTGCCAGTCAATTGATTAAGGCAATAGTTGTTTATTTAGACTTCCTAAAGGAGATATAGTAATTTTAGAAACTTCAAAAATACTCATTTTAGAAACTTCAGTAATACTCAGTTTAGAAGTGATGCTCATAAATATTAACCTAATGAGAACACATTTGAAAGAAGTTTTGCTGTTATTTTTAAATCAGAAGAGGTAAAGGGAAATTCTTTAAACAGGTTATCTTTGTAAGTCCATAAAGCACTGCTTTGAATATACCCTTTTATAAAATAAGGAAAACTGAGTCCTAAGTTCTTCTCCTGGGAAGAACTAGCTATGATCTTGGATAAATCATTTAATCTCTCTAGAGTTCAAACTCTATTAAAAAATGTGGTTGTCATTGATGCTTTTAGAAATCTCTTGGAGCTTTAATACTCCATCTTATTTTATTTAATGAGAATCTGTAGCATTAGGGTAAAAGATGACATCTGTACAATGGCCCAGCCCAGTACCTTGCTTAGTAGTTGTCCCATAAATGCTAATTAAAGGGAAATTTTTAGCGTGGTGAAGTGTATTTCAGATTATTGAACTAGTTCTTTCCCTGCCACCCTGTCCAAGCCACCATTATCTGTGGGCTCTACCTGTGCAGCAGGCTCCTGCTTTTCTGTTCATGTCACTGCTCTGTCAGAGCCCTCCAGCAACTTCCTGTCTCACCAAGACAAAATTCCCAGGTCTCTAAGTTGTCCGGCAAGATCCTCCATTGCTGTACGTCTCCCTGCCACCCTCTGCCCTGTTCTCTCTGCTCAGCCACCCACCCTCCCTCCCGCTCCTCTTACCTGTTCTGGGCACCCTGATGTGTCAGGTACATTAATGTCCCTCTGCCTTAGGCTCCTCATTGCCCCAGGCATTCATGTCCCTTACTCTACTTTCTTCTCTGGGTCTGCGCTCAAAGATGTCTTTATCCGAGAAACTATTCTGACCTCCCTATATGAAAATATCTTTATCATTCTCTACACTCTTACTCTGCTTCACTTTTCCTCAGGCATTTATTACCCCTGACGTGATAGTTTCACGGCAGGTTATTCACAGCTGTTTCTGCTCTATGCTCTGTATTACATGGCTTGGCACGTGTAGATGTTTAATAAATAAGGGTATCTAGAGTTTACGTAGCGCATACGCTGTCCCAGGCATCATTCTGAGTACCCCACAGTTCTCAAAACGGAACTTTTGTCCCATTTACAGGTGAAGAAACTGAGGCACACCAAAGTTAGGCAGCTTGGAAAAAGTTTACACAGATAAGTGGCTAATCTGACAGGAAATTAAATAGGGAAGCAACTAAAAGAAGAAAAGGGATAAAGTCTTGGGTCTCATATAATTAAAAAGGAAAATCACATTTTATATATATTCTTTTTAAAAAAAAATTAGAAACAAATAGCACTCATTTTGACATCTACTGTTTAGAGAATACTGCATTATAAACTCTTCTAGAAACCCCAAAGCACATACTAGAAGGATAAATTTTAAGCACATATCTGTGTTTTTAGCTCTCTGAAGAATACTTTTCCATCTCCAGAATATATTTCAACTGTATCTTCCCAGATGGTTGACCCTTTTAACCCAGATAACTTCAGAAGCCAGAAAAGTTGCATTTTCTAAGAAATTCTTCTTAAATTGACTGAATATTCCCCATCCCAACTGAATCATGATGACATACTTGATTCAGGAATTAGTGAGTTTTAATGAGAGACCTGTAATAAAGATGACAAATGTCATTTTCTGAAAATGATACTAAAAAGGCAGAGAATTCTTTTAGCAATTTTTTACATCTAAGTTATAGTTGGGACGTTCTGTTTTACTATGGGCATCATTCTTAAACCTATAGTATATAGCTACTTTAATGCATGTGGTTACTGCTAATTCTCTGCTTTATGTATTTTAATTAAAAGTTTACAGTTTTGTCTTAAGACGTTAGGATATTTTAATAACACACTACACCATTTTTAAAACTGACAAAATAAATAACCTAATTTCCTGAGAGAGATCATATTAAAATGATCAAGATCAGCTTCAGAAATCATTTAATTGTATAATATGGTTATTGACTGACTTTTTAAAGGTATAAGAATATTCAGTAAAACTAGAGAATACTTACGTAAATAAAGTTCTTCACTTGACAATTGGATGTGTTCCAAAAGCTTATTTGCAAGTGAGTTGTTTGCAACTTAAAAGTGTTTATAAAATCATGTAAGTTCTCCATAATATGGAGAAACTACTTAGCTATTATATTGATGAAAAACTGTACATTTCAATGAAAAATTTTAGAAAATGCCATCCAGAAGAGTTGCTCAATAAATGTTTATTGAATAAATAAATGTCATAATGGTAAACTCCATGTAACAAACTATTAAATTTTTTAATTTCTTATATAGTAATGTTTGAGAAAAGCAGATAAATTAGAGGCCACAGATTTTACTGTATCCTCTGTAGTAGTTACCTAGTTTCTTAGTAATGTTTTTTAATCATATGCTAAGACTACATCAAAGGAGAGAGTAGAAGATGTTTTTTAAAGACAAAAAAAAAAAAAAAAAAAGCACAGACTCTGGTTAAATGCAGCCTTGAGCCTGAATTCTCCTCCTATACTCTTAATAGCTATGTAACCTTGGCCAATTCACCTAACCTCCTGGAGCTTCACTTTCTTCATCTGTAAAATGGGTATAATAATCACAGTTCATTATCACAGTATTTCTTATTTCCAAGATTCAATTAATGAAATATTTTTTGAAGAACCAGTTGACTGCTAAAAAGATACCTTCAATCCAAAAAGTTTTTTTCATCCTTTGAAAAGTGAAGGCAACTTGAATAGCCCAGATTGATATTTCAGTTCAGTTAAAAAATAAAATTCATAAATGCATAAAGATTAAATTTTAAGACCATTTCCTATATTCTTAAGGAGCATTATGCTAGGATTATATATGCCTAAGGAAGTCTTCATTCCCCTTGATGTCTGGTTTTTTGGAGGCTTACTTTAGTAATCTACATTAAGAATTATTTTGCTCCTGACAGCTCATACCAATCCACCTTTTTACTGAGTTTTTCTTATTGAAGTACTAGAGTGTCAAAACGACACAATTATCAAAGCAGGTGGTAATCATTTTCACTGTTCATAGTCTTTTACTCTTGCAGGGGAGGTGACCTATAAGTACAATGTACTTCCTTAAAATGAACAACTCAATATTTACTTCGGTAAAATGTGTGTGCATTTTACTTTCGTTATGGAAAAATGTTTTTGATTACTGAAGTCTTATTTTAGTGTTATTTGCTCTAGCATCAACTTCTCTGAGACTTAAAGGGTTTAGAGCTGAAATTTTCGGTAGGTCTGTCGTGAAATACTAGTTCACCTCCTGTAGTTTTTGAGGTATATGGACCAGTGCATGGTAGATCAAGACGTTATTTATTTTAACACAGAAAAGGGTTGGAGAGCAGTATTAGGAAACTGACAAATTTTAGTCAGATAGTAAAAATAGTCAGATATAATTGCAGAGTATATCTTAGTCACTAAAAACTATTGAGGTTTTTTTTTTTGTAGCCAGGTGGGGTTGCTCAAGCCTGTAGTCCCAGCTACTCAGCAGGCTGAGGTGGGAGGATCACTTGAGCCCAGGAGTTCGAAGCTGCAGTGAGCTATGATTGCACCACTGCACTCCAGCCTGACAGATGGAGTGAGACCTCCATCTCTTAAAAATAAACAAATAAAACTATTCAGTTTTTTTAAAGTTTGTTGGTTTTCTTTTTTCTTTTTCTTTTTCTTTCTTTCTTTCTTTTTTTTTTTTTTTGACACAGTCTCGCTCTGTCTTCCTAGCTAGAGTGCAATGGCATCATCATAGCTCACGGCAACCTCAAACTTCTGTGCTCAAGCAATCCTCCTGCCTCAGCCTCCCGAGTACTGGGACTATAGGTGTGTGCCACCACACCCAGCTATGTTTTCTAATTTTTGTGGAGACGGGGTCTCACTCTTGCTCAGGCTGGTCTTGAACTCCTGACTTGAAGCGGTCTTCCCACCTCAGCCTCCCAGAGTGCTAGGATTACAGGCACGAACCATGTGCCTGGCTGTTTTTGTTTTATTTTGAAAACAATATGGGACAGTTTTTTTGGTTTTTTTTCACTTGAACACTAGAAATTTTTCTGGTATCATATCAGGTCTCTAACTGAAAATAATTTTTCTATTCCTTTTGTTTACTTTCATAGTTCTTTAATGAACCTACAAGAAGACATCTTCTTATTTAAAGAATGAGTCTAGAGGATTATGTCTGTTTCATTTTGTCCTTAGCTATCTTTTAGGAAAGCATCAATGGATTTCAAGGGTTCTTGAGTGAAGGTTAAATAAACAACATGAAAGGATATTTAGGGACTTGAGGAAAATTTTGTGTGTTAATTGTAATTTTCTCTTAGGAAAATGGTTGTTTGTTGCCGGGTGTTCTGTTCCCCTTCTGAACGAGAATGCCCAGCATCAGCTCAGGTGCTACAAAGCACAGACCTGGACACCTTCCAATAGTGGCTTCACCCAGTGGGGTTCAGATAGTCTGAGTAAAATCAGAGGCAGAGGCGGCAATTGATAGGAATCCAGGATATAAAAAAGTACTTTATTGTTTTAAAAATTCTGAGCAATGTTATTTGATCACGCGGTGAGAATTTTAAAAGGCAATGCATGCCTTGTTAAAATGACTAGAGGATGAGTCTAGTTGAACTACCATTAAAAAGAATCAGAGAAATTAAAGCCAGGACTTTGAAAAAGGAAAGTGGAGCAAATATCACTGCTTAATAGATTTTGACACTGGACCATTTTTAAAGTTTGCAAAGGGAGACTTAAAAGCTATTGAGTAATTGGGATTTGATAGAAATTCAGAGTGTCTGTCGTAAGAACCAAAGACTCCTAAGTACCCTTTCCCATTGTCTGAATTTTTCAAAAGCTGTGACTCTCAGATAAGAAGTTCAAAAACAATAATTTTTATTTTTATTCCTCTTAAGAACTCAAAATGCTATTAAGAGACTGAGGAAGCATGTAGAGTTCTGACCTCCTAAGGGAAAAGAAGGAATTATGTCACCTTTTGCTTCCTTTTACCCCACTGAGACTAAATGCTGAAATGGAAACAAATTAAAGATTGTTCTTTTTATCCCTAAATGTCAAAAGTGGCCACATCTCCTAGAGATATAACGCACCTGATTAATTGTATAATTTCACAGGGAAGCAGTAATTCTCAGCCTTATAAACATGTAATGTACTAATTTGGTTTCTGAGTTAACTGAAAACAGTTTAATGAGCTGCGGTATCGCGTGTTATGTTCGGTGTTACATAGAGCAGATGCCAGGAGAAAAGGAAATAACACGCCAGTGACACTTGGAATAACAGTGTTTATACTTCATTGACTTTGGGTTGTCAGCATGCTATTCTCTGTGTTTCCCTTAGTAACTTATTAAGGCAAGTAAACTTCAGTGTGATGACGTCTAAGTGTCATTGGTTGTAAATTACACAAGCACGCACACACCAAATGCATAGTCAATCTTCAAGAAAAAAAAATAATGCTTTTCTAGTACAGACGCCCCAATATTATCCATGAGATATACACGCAGAGTGAAAGGTGACTCTCTGAACATGGTACATGCTGGAAGAACAGTATTTGGGCCTTTCATCTGAAGAAATACTATTTCTACAGATTTTCCTACTCATCTATTCTTGCTCTATTTTCACAGAATGGTCGTGTAACTCTTGGTTTGAAAGTTGTCATACAGCCTCACAGCAGGCTTATATTATCTACAGAGTTCTTTATGAGGAAATATAAATCACCACAAATGAGACTTTTCACAGCCAGAGATATGTAGAAATTTGTGTCAGTGCTTTGCTGGCTTGCTAAAAAATATCTCTAGGCTCCGAAGCTCTCACAACTCATCCTTGCTCCCTACCCTTTTGGGAAGCAATTCTCAAAACTTGAGATTTATGGTCCAGAGAGCTGATAGTGGCTATAAAGTTTTCTATTTTCTCTTTTCTTTAATATTAATGCAGAGAACAAGGCATTATCATTCATTATTTTAGTTCACGAGCATCCTGTGGGCTAGAAATATGGTTTCTGGGGATATAGCTTACCTCTGTGTAATAGGGGAAATATGTGGATTTTGGCAACAGCCTTCTTTTCCATCAAATATTTTTAGTCAGATTATATAAAATCTACATTAGTAACAGAACTTTAATATATATGGTATATCCAGGTTTGGTTTTAAAATTTAAAGCTTTACGAAATATTAATTCATTCTGAGCCCCCAAAGTAAAATATCATGAATTGGAAAACAGCCAGCCAATCTATTATTGTTGGAAATTGGAATGATAAGATCTTTTCATTTTATTATTTTCAGAGATGTACAATGTTTCCAACTAGCTGTATCTACATTAATGTTAGCAAAGTTTCAGTTTTTAGTTAGCATTCCCTTTTATATGCAAATCCTTAAAAACAAATAACATGCTCTGAATCATTAAAAAAAAGAATATATATTGTTTTTAACTTAAATGTGACCAATTTTTTATACTTTCAATATCAGGCTTCCAATGTAAATTTGCTTTGCCTGTTTTTTTTTTTTTTGTTTTTTTTTTACAGAAATTTTTTAAAGTTAATTTTCTCCTGAAGTAAATTGTTACAAATTCTGACTAAAATCCATGTTGATGAAGTTTCACTATATGTTTTGCTGTAACAGTTTCAGTGAGTCCTCAACCTGAATTCAGAGCTTCTTGTTTTATTTTTGGTGGAATTTTTAAGGGACAAATCTAAACAAGGAGAATAAACTAGAGGCCAAAAATGTGAATAGGCAAATGTTTTACTTTTAATAGATTGCTTCAACATCTTCCTTTAAGCAATATACACCTTGGGGCAGTTCAGCTCAGTCAGTTTTGAGACAATGCGATGAATACTGCAATGATCTAAATGAAGTGGTCAGTCTTCTGCTAAAAATTTACTTATACCTTGACTAATAACTGCTCCCCTAACTCTTGTTTGGATAATCATAATTATAGTGATTTAGCACTTATTATTATACATCCTGCATGTCAGGCACTGTACCAAGAATGATACCTGTTTCATTCATTAAATCCTCATCTGTGCGGTAGATGCTATTATTATACCTATTGTATAGAGGAAGAAACTGAGTCTCAAGTTAAGTAACTTGCCTGAGATCATGTAGTTAGTAATGGAATTGAACTATACAGTTTGACTCCAAGCCTGGACTCTCTATATACTTAGTTCATAGTAGATATTTTTAAAAGAAGTTAAAAGGAGATAAATTTCAAACACCATCGGCAAGTCCTTATATAAGTCTTACTTATAACTTGGAACTTAAGGCAGGCCTTGTTCTAAAAATAGCTAATGTGAAATACACAGTTAAGTTTCATGTCAACTTATTCCTGAAATTCACATACTGATAAGTATCTGGGTTTCAAAACAAAGTAGAACACTATAGAATGGTTTGTGGGGTCAGAACATGATGACCTAATAAAATGAGTCATTCATTATTCCTGCTTCAATTGTGATGAAGACATTTAATGACTAGCAAGACTATTGAAAGTATATGTCTTTTCAGCGCCTTGAGTCATTTTTCAGAGGTTAAATTTCATTAACAGAATCGATAGCACAGTGTAGGCATTGGTGGATATATTGCAAAGCCTTGTGAACAATGTCTCCACGTTGCATCTTGTTAATATGACCTGCAGGGGATTGCCTTCTGTATCTAGCCTTAAAGCAGCACAGCAGCTGCAAATTATTGTTTCAATTATTAAAATTTGTTTATAGTTGTTATTGTTGCTATGGCTGCTGCTATTGTTGTTATTTAAAATCCACCAGTTTTTCACACATTATACATCCTTGCACAAGAAAGAGGAGTAGAGATTCTATAAGGGGAGGACCACTTTGAGAATTTATAACATTTGGAAATCATTTAGCATGAAGTTCAGGAATAGCAGCAGCCATGTACAGCACCCGTATTTTACACAGAAGGGGTCTTGCTGCTGGTTTTTGAGGGTGGTTGCCAGAGACAGGGAGACCACCTGGCAGCCCTCCAGAGAACACGCTTCACACAGCTCATGTGGATTTCCTCTCTCCCCTGCCTTCTCTCTCCTGATAAGGAATCAGAGCAGCAAAAACTCAGAGATCAGTGAAAAGATTGGGTCTGGCTGGATTGGAGAGTATTTGGAAAATAAAACTGGGTAGATTAGGTCAGATTATGGAGGGCCATTAATTCTGTTCTTGAGGAGTTTAGAATTTACATAACGGGCAATAGGGAGTAGTATGTTCTTTAAGGGGAAACTGATATGGAGCTTGTCATATGAATACACTGAGATCATTTGTTTTAAGGCTAAGTGTTTGCTGGTTATATAATAATAGCTAGCATGGAGTGAGCACTTATCCATTCCACATGTTTTTATACATATATATTTTTAGGTTATTAAGTATGAAATGTCCAATTTAAGTACTAAGAAGTTGATCTCTGACATTTCACTTTGACATTTCTTGTTTTATTTTTATTGTGGACGTGCATCCTCATTCTTTCAGATGCACAGTTTGGCTTGTGATTATCTTTCAAATTTTTTTTAGAGCAATGTTTGTGAAACTATGGATAAGTAAAAAATCTGCGTTATTTTTGAATATGAGTTCCCTCGTGGAATCAATGCAGTGCAGACAGCATGAAATATCAACAAAGTACTTGGGAAGGATGTGGCTAATGAACACACAGTATGTTCATGGTTTGAGAAGTTCCATTCTGATCATTTTAATCCTGAAAATGAGCCATGTGGGCAACCTGAGACCAAGGTGGATAATGATGAGCTGAAAGCTGTAGTGGAAGCGAATCCATCTCAACCTATGTGTGAATTAGCAGCAAGGTTTGACGTTCCTATTCCAATAATGTTGGACCATTTGAAACCAATCGGCAAGGCAAAGGAGCTAGATAGATAAGTACTGCATAAATTAAGTAGCATCACAAGAGAAATCATCTCAGAGTTTGCCTTTCTTTGCTGTCATGACATAAAGGTGAACCATTTCTACACCGTATTGTTATGTGTGATGAAAAATGGATCCGTTTTGACAATTGCAAGCATTCAGCACAATGGTTGGATAAAGATGAAGTGCTGAAATACAGTCCAAAACTGAATTCATCAAAAAAAAGCTAATGGTGTCTGTTTGGTGGTCCAGCGCTGGCATTACCCACTACAGCTTCACGAAACCTGCTCAAATCAATTACAGCGGATATCTACTGCCACTAATTGGACAAAATGATGAGGATGCTTGTGATGAAGCAGCTGAGATTGGTCAATAGAGACAGGCCGATCCTCTTGCAAGACATTTCTCAACCACATGCCACACAAACTATGCTGCTGAAACTACAGAGGCTGGACTTGGAAACTCTCTGTCATCTACCATACTCACAGACCTTGCATCAACTGACTACCACTTCTTCCAGGCTTTGAACCACTTCTTGCAAGGAAAAATATTCAATTCTCAAAAAACTATGGAAAAATGCCTTTCGCAATTTCATCGCCCCTCATTCTCCAGGCTTCTTCACTGCTGGCATAAACAAGCTACTGTTAAGATGGCAAAACTGTGTCGATAGATGCATACTTCGGTTAATTGTACTGCTTCTTATTTAAAATATAATAAACCACACTTTTGATTTGAAATCAGACATTTCATATTTAATAACCTAATTTCTCATCCAGACCTCATCACACCTATGTATTAGGCACTATAATTTTTTTCCATGTCACAGATGAGAAAACTGAAATACAGACACATCAAAGACTTGTTTAAATCACACTTTTCATGTGTGATATAGCCCAGATTTGAGCAAAGACATTCTGACTCCAAAGTTTATGCTCTTAGCTCTTATCCATGTATAACAAGTAATGTTCAAAAGCTTGTTCCATAAATAGAACTGGTACTTATGAAGAAATTGTTTTAATCTCAGAGATATTAATATCCTTTACTTGAGTTTCTGTTGTTTCTATATTGCCTTCAGTTTCTTTGCCATAGGTGTAGAGTTGTAATTTTTTTGCATAGGCTTTTATGATATTAAGGGGAATTGCTAAATCAATAACATTTGGTGGATTATTACTTTAATCACATAGCAGGATTTCTGACCTTTAAATACGATGTGTTAGTTTATTATTAAAGTACATTTTAGAAAATTTATTGCAACTACTTCCTCAAATATTTATATTCAAAATACTGTAAAATTCATTTATTAAACTCTACTTGAGGCCATTGGTACTCATGTATCACTGTGTTTGTAGAAAATCTACGGTGGCTATAGAAGGTCACCCTTTAGTATTGTACATGACTTTCTCATTAGGCAAACAGTTCATCAATACCTGCTGAGCTATGTTACCCAGAAGGCCAATGTGACAGACACTGTAGGGTGACAATAGGAATATCCAATGTAATGTTTGTTCTCCAGGAGCTCACAATCCAATGTGGAAAAATATATTGATGAAAATAACAGCAAAAAGGGAAAGAGAGTGAACCATAAGATTAACACTGTTCATAAGAGAGAGAGAGAGATCATTTCAGGAGGAAGGAATTAATTAAAAACATAGTGGAAGGATTTAAGGGACAAGGTAGAATTGAGGTCTCAGGCCTTAAGACACTATTCCAACCTTAGTGATCCACCTGCAGAGGGAAGTGAAAATGCAGATTCTTGGAAGCTACTTCCAGAAAGTCAGATTCATTCAATTTTATGAAGTTGCAATGTAGGGATCCATCAATAACAAGCTTTGTAGCCGTTTTTCCTTCAGGTAATTGTACCACACTTTGGGAACATTGGCTAAAGTGGGAGTAGATGGGTCTGAATTCAAGACATGAGAGAAGTCAGTACTTAGAGGATTTGATTGAATGGGAGAGTCATGTCAACAGTAGCATCAGTCTTGAGAAAAGACAGTCTTTGTTATGTGAATGTTGATATAATCCAGGGCCCTCTGGTTCAGGAGAGACTAGGACAGTCTAAGATAAAGGCTAAAATAGACTAAGATTCTGGGAGCTATCTGATTCACAGTGGTTCTAACAAATCTGCCCTTCTGCCTCACCAAGCACTGTCTCATTTGCTTCATCCATAAATAAGATACAGTTTGACCTTGCTGATGCAAACAAGAACCATCGGGTTTTTCTCTCTCTTGTACAATTTTTAAAAAAATTTTGTTATAAAATGAATTCCTTGTCAAAGTGATAAGCTGTATGAGGATGAGTTTCAGAAAGCCACATAAAGAGAAAACAGGCAAGATTTCAAGTGATAAGAAATATTTTGGACCAACAGTTTAGAAGGAAAATGTGTGCCTGGGGAGAAAAGAAAGAATAGCAAATAGTTTCTGTAATACTCTATTTATATAGCATGAAGTTTTTGGAAGGTGCATTGAAGAAGTCAGTGCCTATTGTCTGTGGCCTTTCGTGCTTGTCAGTTTGTTTTCCTTTTCCTGATGTCAGTTAGAGTCTGATGGAAAAGGAGTATATCTAAATGGAGCAATGATTTGGTTATGATTAAAAGTTGACAGTGATATATGTACTTAATGACTATTTACCACTTACAAATTGGATTAGACAGCAATCATTTTTTAGACATAGTATATGCCCTGATTCCTAGAAAATAAGTCCATTATTTCATAGGTTCCTTTTTAAAGTATTGAGTTTAGAAAAATCTGGGTCTTGAGCCCACCACTCATTAGATATGTTAAATTAGGCAGGATACTTCAATCCAAACTGAAGCTTTCCATACTCAAATGAGTTGAAGTGCTAGTTTAATAAATGGTATTCTTAATATTGGTATTTGAAAGGCAATTAGTTACTTTGCCCGTTTCTGTCAAAATTAATGGTAGTTTCCAAGATAAATTTTTATGGGTACTTTGAATTATACATTTGCATGTGTCAAAAATAGTTCCTATCATCAACTAGTTTGAAATACACTGGTGGTCAGAAATAGCTCACTGTCATTTACTCACAAGGGTATTTTTCTCCCAATCTTTGCAGAATCAAATATGGCCAAAATATATTAATTCAGTTCAAAAGGCATTAATTCAGTTCGCTGTGGCTCATTTAGATTGTTCTGTGGTGGTAAAGACATAGAAATATCAATCCAGTCACTCAGAGAACAATTCTTTGGGTCACATCCAAGTCTGCAGTGGTCAGTTAAATGTGTACAAAATATCTTCAAGAGCTAAGTAGAAAATTACCTGACCATTGGCAAGTTTTGTATGCCTGTTTTTTTCCCCAGAGTCTCATACCTGAGAAACATGGAGAAATGTTCTTTTTCTAAATTGCAAAACTCAGCTGTAGTCTAAATGAAATGGGATAAATTATCTTTTTCACAATTATCCATTAAAGAGAGAATTAGAATTAATATTAATCACAGATGTTTCATCAGGTTTTATTATCAACCAGATTGACTGCCAAAGTGCTTTCTGGAAGACATTTCCTCTCCCTCCCCCACCTGCTACTGAGAACAAACTATTATGGGTCCTTAGATAAAGATTAATGGTTTTGGCAATTCATTTGAGGAAATTTGTATTTTACTGTACATTCCACTTCAGTTCACGGCATAACTGAAAGGCATGGTTTGTCACTTCACTGATAAAATTATACATTAGAGACACAAGATAGGATCATTCTTTCTACCATACAGGTTAATCAATAAGCCACCCAAGGTTGATATCACCCAATCCATATTTTTTAAATTTTGGTAAGCTGCCTTTGTAGATAAAATGAGCAAAATGGCTATGTAATCCTGCCATTTTAGTAACTGTATTTTTACCCATCACAGCTAAATTACTTTAATGTTACTTTTCATTTTTGTGTCCACTCTCTGGAATAATTTATTGCCAAATGTGTGATCCTTATAATAATTATGAACATTTGCTAATGCCTCATCCATTTGCAAAGTACACCATAGATGAATATTATATTCATTAATGCTCTCCGTTTGTAAACAATATTTATCAACTCTAGCTAACTTAACAAACAGAAAGAGAGGAACTTTTTTCCTCCTAAAGAGGTTGATTCTTTTAACTGAAGACCTCAGGATGTACGGGAACCGAGACAGTGCCGGGGACCTAGAACATAGAAACAAGTGGATGTTCTCATCAAGACAAAGCCATGCCATTTTCTTAGCTCTAACATTCCTCCATACCTTGGATCTCTCTACTTAGGATTCAAGTTCCTGAAAGAAGGAATTTGATTGGCATACATGCCTATCCTTAGGAAAGAATAAAGAGCACCTTAATTGACAGCCCCAACACTGCATGAATAAGGAAAGAGGAGTTCTTCAGCTTTCTTGTTGCTTTGTTGTTTAGACTAAGGAAAATAGGTAGTGATGCTGAAGAGGCAATAACAACCACTAGTCATAACAAGGGAGTATTTCATTTACAAATAGTGTGTAGAATATGCAGAATGGTTCAAAACTTATGTGATACATCCTTTAAGTCCAACAGGGATAGGGATCAATTTACCATTTATATTTCTATAATAGTTTGTTGTACAGTAATATTTTATCTTTATCTAATACCTTTATATTTGTCTAGTACTTCTGCAGGCTTCGGTGTGGACAAAAAATTAAAGATGAGGGCTCATAGTTTTTGGTTTTCTTTCACATTTAATTGCTTTCCTTTCTTTTAATGGATATAGTATAAAAAAAGCAAAGACTCTTAACACAAAGAGTGGAAAACATCTGCTTTATTTTTTTATTTTTGGCTTTATTTTATTGGCATCCACAGAATATAAGACATGCTGTGGACTGGATTAAGTCACATTTCTGCCAACTCTTGTCAGATCTAGGATCAGTCAATAACTAAGTCTGTTTCTTCAAATGTAAGAGGTGGGGACAAGGCTAGATTTGGGATCCAGAGGTGATTTCAATGAACAAGAAAATTATTAAGTTGTTAAAATTTCTGAAGTCAAATTTAAGTTTGGGAAATTCTGTTAAAATTATTTTTTTCCTACAGAACTTTCTGGGGTCTTAAATATGATACTGTACATTGTAACTCTCAAAGAGTGTGGTACAATATGTGGTATTCACTAAACTTATCAGACCTGGCAACCAGTTTTTCATGGAGCATTTTGAGGAACTCCGTTTCCAGTCACTAGGTTAGATCATTTGCGAAATTCCATTCAGATTTAAAATATTCGAATTATATACTTCTCCTGGTCATAAAAAGTATGAAATCCATTTCAATACCAGTCATTATCCAGTCCTTTCTATCTGGTAAGTGCAACCAGACTTTGTGTACAGTTGAACCCATGTTCTTGCATCTAGTCCTTTCTTGAGATAAGCAAAAAATACAGGCTAGTTGTCTCTTCCTTCAAAGACTCGTGTCTTTGTAGAGAATCATGCCACTAACATTCCCCAGGCTGTTCCTATAAGACCTGTTTTAAGTTTTTAAAATAACTTTTGTCAAGGCCGGGCCCAGTGACTCATGCCTATAATCCTAGCACTCTGGAAGGCCAAGGTGGGAGGATCACTTGAGGTTAGGAGTTCAAGACCAGCCTGAGCAAGAGCAAGATCCTGTCTCTTCCAAAAAATTAGCCAGGCATGGTAGCACACACCTGTAATCCCAGCTATTCAGAAGGCTGAGGCAGGTGGATCCTTTGAATTCAGGAGTTTGAGGCTGCAGTGGGCTATGATGACACCATTGCACTCTAGCCTGAGCAAAAGAGCAAGACTCTTTCTCAAAAAAACAAAACAAAACAAAAAACCCACTTTTGTCCCCTGCTTTTTTTTTTTTTTTTTTTTTGGAGTCTTATTTTAAACATAGATCCAACACATGAAACCAAAACTTTTGTTAGCTCTGGTAAGTATACCAGTTTGATGCACCGTCAATTTGTAGTCTGCTGTGGGTTTTGTTTTTCCTGAGATGTACCTGTGCCTAGCCTGCTGTTTTTCTGTATATGCGATAGACTTTGCACTTCTGACTCATTAGTGTGTTCTTTATTGTTTTTATTAAACGTCATCCCACTTTAATGGACAATTTCACTAGTCAGCTATAAAAACTAGTTACCCCACCCAAGTAATTTTACTGGAAACCTATTTTCAAGTCAATCTCACATTCTTTGATGAAAATATTAATACCTCAAGAATGACTAAGCTGGGTGGCCAGAGGAGGAGAGGCGTTCACTAACATGCCTTCAAAGTTTGTTCTGAACACTGATAATACTATTTTTGCAATAAATAGCCAGCCAGTTTTGCATTTTACAGTAATGCATGCTAGTTTTTCATCTGGTAGCTCATTGTTCTACAAAAGGCATTGTGCTGCCTCCATAGTTGTACGAGAGCATTGTTCTGGCTGCACTCTCATGACTCTGATCCTTGATCCCTTCTGACCTCTCACAGGCCTGATGTTGTAGTAGGGGGTCCCCTTGTTGCTTTTAATGATTGGGTTCTGACTGCTGGGTCCAAGAGGTTCCCCAGACCTTGATATCTTCCGAAGCTACTCTAAGATGTGGATATATAGGTGCTTCCAGCATCATCCCAAGCACTGGTAATCCAAAGACAAGGGATGAGGCATAATCCTGTCATTCTGAGTTCATTTCCTAGGGTGAACATGGTGTAGGTATTCAGTCAATACATTTTAGATTGTTTTATGTCTGGCACTCCCTTCAGATTAGCAGGTATATCCAGATTGCCAAAAGGCCCTAATTGAACCTGGCTCTTGGAAGCTTTTAACGTCTTTGTGCTCAGGCTTGATGTGGAGTTTAGCACCTTGGATTAGGTCCTTCCATTCAAAGTCAATGTAATCACCCCATCCATAGCGAACCTGCAAACCTCTCACTCCTTCAGAACAACAATGGCAATTTCAAATTTTGTGTCTTACTCTTTAAAATGAAGGGTCCTGAGGGCAAGGACTGTGTATCTCTTCTTTCTTGTTGTAGACATAGTAGCACATGGAAGGGAAGAGAGAATGCATAAACGATAGAATTGTCTGTCCATGTGAGAGTTAAGGGGATTCAGAGCCCTCTCAACATTTGGGCAAGGGTCTGAGCCCACCAAGGCCTGGACAGGAGAAATTCTTGCTTTCTATAATTTTTGATCTGTACAGATAAAAAGAGAATGACAAGACAGCTGCTGCCAAGTGTTCTTAAAATTCTGTTTTCTATTCTGGAGGAAGTTTTCAAGTGAAATGGAGTAGAAAGAAATAATTAATGTTGGTTTTATCCCCTTGAGGAAATCTGAACAGGTCTGTATCATTTTAAACAAGCATGACATACAAAAATTAGGATTTTACAAAGGATAAATTGCACAGTGATCATTCCATTCCACAAAAATGGAATTTTTTCAATCACCCTAGAGCATGTTAAAATATGATTTTATTTCGAAAAATGTAGTTTATATATACTTTCCAGGATCCAAGTTGGTTGTAAAGAGCAAAAGTAGTTAAAATTTTTTTTTAAAGATAGCTGTGGGTGAGTGGGAAGGACATTTCTTTGAGATTGGGATAAAATTCCTGATGCCTAAATATTGAGATAAAAATTTTGTAAACTTTTTCCTTAGTAAGATATGGTGGCAGCAGTGGTGGTGGAGTGTGTGTGTGTGTGTGTGTGTGTGTGTGTGTGTGTGTGTGTGTGTGTTGTTTTGCTAAGGGCAGGTCATGGTGGTAGTGCTAGCCTTGGCTGAAGTCATACCTGCATAAATACAGTATTACAGTGTGTAGAAATAGGGGCTAGTAGCTACTTATGAGAAATAACAGCTCTATAACTTCATTAGTTTTTCAAATTAGTATCACAGACAGCTCCCACTTTTCACCCCTGTGCTTTCTGGAAATAGAATCATAAAGCAGAGAGTTGTAAAGTGCCTCCCATTTTCCTTCAGGAGTAGTATCTTAATTGAGACTATGTCTCTGACCATCTATTTGAGAAAAATAAATCATAACTATGACCAACCCTATGTCAGAGGCAAAGATGCAGTAGCCATAACCTTTCACAGTTATTTAAAATAGTAAAATTATACTCTTTTCTATAAAAGGGACATAAATGTATTATACACTTTGATTTTACATGTACTCTAAAGAATATGTTCAGCAAATAAAAAGTTCAACTAAACCGTTTCATAAATTTTAGCAGAACTAGCTATAATATAAATTCATTAAACATTTAATTCCTAATAATTTAATTCTTAATATTTAAGAAGAGCTTTGGGGATGATTTCTTTACTCCAGCTCTGTCCCAGGTAGTTTGAGTGAACACTTACCTTTTGATAAATGTCCTTGGGCTAGATTAGCCTGTTCAGTATCCTTCTCCTGAGGAGGGTGGACTTTGGTGAGCTACCTGGCCTCTCTGAAATGCTAAAGCCCAGTTTCTTAAACTCATAAAATGAGGAGACTAAACTAGATGGTCCCCAAGGTTCAGGAACTTGAGTTTTGTCATTCAGTGATTTAAGCTTTCAGGTTGATCGGAGGATGCAAAAGTGCTTATTATTGTTTAATGGTGATGATAAGAATCTCCCCAAGGGCCCTGTCACTTCCTTGTGCGTTTCCAGGCTAGTCAGAGCTGCAGCTGCTGTTCAACATTGCTCCAAATAAAGGCCACCAAGGAAAAACTCAAGCCCTTTCCTGGACCTGATGCTTAGTTGATATTGTACCATCATCTGCTTTACCGTTTGCAGAAATTCCTTGAAAACAATCACCAGGTTATTAGTAGAAGTTTGTTCAAAGGTACTTTAAAGTCATTTTGCTTTGTAAAAATATGGTTTAGTACATCTTAATTGAATGTGAAGAAAACCCTCACTCTATCCTGAAAAATAAGTCACTTACTCATATTTATAGCAGTCATAAGAACCTACTTACATTGCACAAAGCTCATGTGCCTACTCAGTGATTGGATTCTTTATTTTACTTTTTCTGCTTCAAACTTGGGATTTTGTGGGCATTGATAGTAGGTCAGTGAGTGAACAAGAATTTTCCTTGAGGTGATCTTGTCTTTCATTCATTTATTCTTTCCTTCCTTCATTCGTTCATCAGATATTTACAGAGTGCATACTGCCGGCCAGATGGTATTTCAGACTTTGTGAATGCAACCGAGTAAGAATAGGCAAAGACGCTGCTTTGATAGAAGCTGCACTCTAATGGGAATGGGGGTGGGGAGGGGCATAAACAAGCAAATAAATAAATATGAAATATGTCACATAGGTTGTAAGTGCTATGATGAAAAAATAAGGCAGAGTTTTAAGAGTAGCGACTATAAAGGTGGGGGGGATTGCTATTTTATACATGTTATATAAAAACGTAATTATTATATGCAGTATATATAAAAATATGGTAGTTGGGAAAGGCTTTTCTAATAGTGAACATTAGAGGAGAGACCTAAAAGAAGTGAAGAAGCATCCACGTGTCTTGTCTGGCAAGACAATTTTCCAGGCAGAGGGAACAGAAAACCAGGCAAGGTCAGAGATTGGAGGCCCACGTGGGGAGGCCACGTGGCTGAAGCAGGTTGAACAGGGGGAGAATATTCTGGAAATATGTGCAGAATATGTAAAATATATGTAAATGTGTGTGATGCAGATGGGAGGGGCGTCATCATAGACCACAGTGAGGATCTGGGATTTCACTCTGAGTCAGATGGGAATCCCTGGAGAGTTTTCAACAGAAAAGTAACATGATCTGACTTAGTTTCTATCAGGATCACTGTGAACTGTTGCCTGTTTGTCCAGAGTAGAGCAGAATCCTTTGTTTCTCTGGCTGGATGAGATCCTGTGGATTCATTCTGTTAAGGGAAATAATTTTTGGAGAATAGATGGTACAGAAAAATGTTACATGTGCTCTTAAAATGGGACATTCATTAATCCAATATCTAAACTGCAGGAGAAAAAACAGAACGATGCAAAGTCACCTTGGTGAATCTTATCAATAACCATATCTTTATTGAATTTAAGGCAAAAATTACTGAATCTGCTGCATCTGTTACTTTTCTGAGGCACCAGGAAAGGCCCTTGCCTCTGTCTATCTGTCAATAGGCAGGTGGGTTTGGGCTCAGTAGGCCCCTCCCCTAGACAGAGGCTTCTCGGTTGGTTTGGACAAGAGGAATTTCTGCTTTATGTGTTACTCTTGGTTCTTGTGGCACAGTATTTCAGCTAGTTTGCTTTTCCTGGCCAGGGCTAAGTCACCCCAGGGCTGGGAGCAGGAAAGAGCTGCCCAAATCTCAGGGGATGTGCCATGAGGTCAGAGACTGCAAGGCCAGGCTGGGAAATCTCTTCTCTTATAGGGAGTGTGTAGGAAGGACACTGCCAATTTTCCCAGTTTTCTTTTTGGAACACTGGCTCGCTGTAATTTGTTTCCTATTTCCTCCTACCATGGTGCATATGGGTACTTAAGAATACATCGGTTCTAGTAATATAATATTAAAGGGCTTTTTCTTGACATGCACCTGATTAGGAGATATGCATAGAGCATGTCTCTGCAGGCAAAAGCCCTACTCTTTCCTGCTGAAACCTATCGCAGATGCTTAAGATTACACAGTCATGTTCCACCAAGTTTTAACCTCTCCCCCAGACTTTTTTGGAAGGATTTTTAAGAGCTTCTGGGAAATTATGAAAGAAATATTTGAAATGGGGCAGTCATGAAGAAAAGTCAACTTTATACTGTAAACAGCAGTTATATAGTCTGGGCATCAGAAAGACTTGGCATTGAGTGTCCATTCTACCATGCACTAGCTATGGATGACATCGGCTAACCACTTATCCTCTCTAAGCCTCAGTTTCCTCATCTCTAAAGTGAGGGTAATCATACCTGCCTCAAAGAACTGCATTGAGGATTAAATTGAGTAAACCTGGCACAGTGCCTGGTGCATAGAAATAGTAGATAAATGATAGCTATTATACAAATATTGATTAGTATTGTGCATCCTGAGATGAAGTTCCCTCCCACCAAGCTCCACATCAATTAAGAAATAATTCCATGTTTCTAATTTGTATTTGGTCAAGTTAAATAGAGGAAAAGAAACATTATAAATAAATAATATTCTAGAGTAATTAACGCCAAAAGAATCCTAAAATAAAAATATATGTCTTGTTATTAATTCCTTAAAACAATCATTTGTAACCATTCTGCGACAGATTTATTGACTACAGCATTGATTTAGAAATGTTAAACTAATGAGAACTTGCCATTAGTTGTGATAATGGTCTATCATTTCAAGCTTGAACCATGTGTACTTATTTGGCCTCATTTCAGAATAATAAATTATTTCAAACTCATTTCATTTCTTGAAAATGTTCTCATGAGTTGGATTATATGAGTAGTATTCCTATAATCCATCATCTGAAGTAAACCGTACGATCCTGGGCTATTTTAAGATTGAGGAACTTCAAACATTTTTCAGAAATTACATAAAAGGGTTAGGGGTTTCTCAAGCCTCTAATTTTCCTTTTTATGCTCATGCTTGATTGTTGTTCCATATTAAGGTTTATTTTCCCTTTAAAATAGCTCTACACAAGGAGAATATACTGCTAAATACTACTGCGAGGGAATGTTTACAGATGCAAATGACTTCTATTTAGGGAGCTCATGATTAAAATTTGAAAGAATGTGGCACTAGAAAGCATGTGAATAACCTTTGAAAAATCTCACAATAGAACCGAATATAGGATATTTATAATCTAGGATTACAGCTATAAAGCTATGTGTGAATATGTATATTCAATATGCTGCAAAGGACTTCAAATTGAAACTTGTTAGTCTAATGTTACTTTACTTTAATTTAGATAAATTAACTGTCAACTGAAAAATCTAAACTCTAAAATAATTCAATCAAAGAGGTTTATTCTGAGCCAAAGGTATGTGTGACCATGGCCCGGGGCACAAGTTCTCAAGAGGTCTTGAGAAAATGCAGCCATATTACAGTTTGGTTTTATATACTCATGGGGACAGGAATTGCAGGTAAAATCATAAATCAGTAATATATGGAAGGTATACACTGGTTTGGCCCCAAAATGGCAGGACATCTCGAAGCAGGAGCTTACAAGTCATAAGTGGATTTCAGGGACTCTTCAGTTGACATTTGGCTGAAAGAGTTAAGCTTTGCCTAAAGATCTGGAGTCAGTGGAAAGGAATATTTGAATTAAAATAGAGGTCTGCTAGGATCCTAGAGTTAACATAGGAGTAGTCTATCTCTCATGTGATGCTATACCCAGGTTGGGAAAGAAACCACATTATATCGGGTTAATAAAAGCCAGTTAGTGAGATTTTATCATTTGTATGCGTGACTCACCAGGCTTCTCAGAAAGGAATTTGGGCAAAAGGAAAAGGTCAGAGTTCAGTCCTCATAACTATTTTATTATTGTGAAACTGTAACGTGGAATGAACTAAAAGGCTCGTACAGTAAAAAGAACTAGTGTTACGTTTGCCTGCAACAGGTGAGTCAGGCTTTTTCCGCATATCTATCTTTCTGATAAAAAGAAATTTCAGACATCTCAGTTCTTTCATTGGGCCATTTTAATCTCTCATAGATGCTTTTGAGGCTGAAAATACATTTCATTATTTTGTTTTTTATTGCTCACAGAGCAGGCTGCTAATAAAGTTAAGGGAAAAATAAAATCTGTATTCATGGACAGACATAATTTTTTCTATCTACTTCTGCCCAGAGAAGAGCTGCGCTCTGGTTTCTTGTTTTAAAGACTGACTTTCTGGCGTCATCAAAGAGATCACTCCAAGTTGTGTGTTTCATTTTGGTGGAAAACGTGTCTTTAACTCTTTGGGGTGTAGTAAACGCTCCGGCCTCCCTGGCGGATGGTTCTGGAGACTGGCCCGGTTCAGGCCCTGGCTGTACTCGGGGAACTAATGAACATGTCATGTGCAGTCTTGAGTTTTCCAGTCACTGGCACAGCTGTGGCACTTCCCCCCCCTCCCCTGCTGCGAGGCACAGCACGCTGGCCATTTGTTGGCAAGTTCATATTTCACACTGCAGGGAATTGAAATGATTGAACAGACAGAAGAAGAGTTTTATTTGCAGTAGCCTACGTATCCCCAGACTCTGATTTGGCATAAAACATCTGCTTCATGATCTGCTTCAAGGCCAGTTCCTTTCCTCCAACAAAGGTTACGACTTCAGGCAAGCTGTGCTTCCACTGGCAGGAGGAAATTCGCCCGAAGACTTGATTCAGTCAGAATCAAAGCATCCTGCCACAGAATTTTCTTTTTTCAATTATCTTCGAAGAGGCAGCCAGACTTTAAATGTATCAGTATAATAAATGTAATGAAATAAGGCAGACACTCCTTTATCCCCCTGTTGCTCTCGATGGGAGGCGTATATACAGTTGTGCCTCCACACCTGGAAGCCTGTGAAACTTACCTAGCTATCTGCCAGCACACATAGCGCATATCTTGGCAACAGCACCTTGCAGGAGTGGCCTTTAGATTTCTTTTGGCTCATCAGCATGATAAATGAATGCCTGCGTTGGTTTTACCTGCAGTGTTTACATCTTTCAGATTATAAAAGCAAACTGGCATGATGCTGAAAGTAATTATTATATTACTATTTTTCATAGTGAAAGGAGCATATCATATATAGCCTTTGTTTTGTGGTATGGTCCTAATTACTAATTATATTTACCCACATGACTCTGTTGTGCATAGTCATATTTTTTGTTCAAGACAGCCCTCGCTAGCCTTACAGACATATATACAGAATTAAATCTTGGCATTTTATTATGCTAGAGCAATTAGATGCCATCCTCATAATGAGAAACATGACATCTTCATCGCTCTCCTCTATATTTTCATGTTGTTTTAATGCAGACATTTACCAGAATGGAATACAGTCTTCTTCCTAAGACACACACACACACACACACACACACACACACACACACACACCCTAATTGAATATCTGCATATCTCCAAGGAGTCCTGTGGGTGAAACCATGTATTCATCTTCTTTAGTTCTTAGGCCACTTTGGTTTAAGAGTAAGAACTGTTGCTTTTATGAAGTGCCTTTTTCTATAAAGTCAAAACCTCACAGCAGTGCACAGAAAGCCGATGGTATAAAGGAGCTAAGTAGAGTCTTTAATAGAGAGAGCTGGGTTGTAAGTGTTTTTGTTCCTACAGAGCAGATAGATTTGGCTCCATCTGTTCCATATTCATAACAAAGGAGCACACTTACAGGAGGGCCAAGTTCCCCGGAGCCTCCTGGTAATGATCTTTTCACCCGAATGAAAGCATCTGAACCCAGTGGCTTGGCCCTGCAAAAAGCAGCTAGCAGGATTGCCCTTCAGAATCCTGATTTTCTTGTAACTCAGGTTGACATAAATTTTCCCAAGATATACAGAGGGAGTGGGGAAAATGTACTGATTTCTCATCACCCTGCACCACGGTGTTGTTGGGAAGTTTAAATCTGTGTATTTTACCTTCCCCTCCTGCAACCACAAAAGATTCGTAATTAGATAGTACTAGGGAAGTTTGCACTTGAAGTATCTAAAGGTATCACAGGGGAGAGGCTGTTCTTCAAACTTTTTAAGTTGTTTCTATTCAGACTTTTTAATCTTTCTAAAACTGGGGTTAATGAATAGAAATATGAGTTACACCAAATAAGGAAAAACCCCTGTTGAGTTTTGTAATTAGCAAAACTTCAAAGCCAATTTCAACTGAGACCTCTTAGATTAAAAAGATAAGTTGACCCAAGAGTTTTCTTCCACTAAGCAGAAGAAAAATAGAATGAATTCTCCCCCCAAATGCCAAGGAATACAATAAATCTTCCTATTTATATGACATGTAGAGTCAGCATAGAATCATAAATGATTCCTTAAAAATTAAATAGCACATTGGTATTAATATCAAGCCTAATAGATATAATGCTTATTTTTATATGTTAGCCCCATAGATTTCTTAAGAAATAGAAACATATGTTAAAGGATGGTTTTCCTTTTCTCCAATTCTGCAGACTTTTCAAATACTAGAAGCTCCTTAAAATACAGCATTGATTTATTTATTATACTTCATGTTAAAATTATAATTGTAATTTGTCAACCTTTTATTATCCATCTGTGCATTATCTGCTTGCTAAACTAAGGTTTCTGGCAAATCAAATAGTAAACAAATCTCTCAAAAAGTTCGCAGCAGCAATAAAGTGGGTGAAGTTTTCATCTAGCTGTCTGTGAGATTGCTCTGTGCATTAGCAAGAGGAGATATAAAAGGTAATATTCACGGAGAGTGAAAAACATAGCAAATCAATCTGTGACGGTCTCAAGTTTCTAGAACACCTTGGTACCTTCGGTTATTTTTTGTAATATATGGACCTGAATATTTCTGGCTCCTTGAGTTTTCAGTCCATTCATTTATTCATTCCTGCAAAAAATATTTTTTCAGTGCCTACTTTGTGCTAAGCACTATGTTAGATTTTGGAAACACTCTAATGTATTAAAAATTTTTTCTGGAACTTACAGCTATATCGAGAAATAGACAATAAACCAGGAAACAAACAAATCTATAACTGCCAATTATACTGGGACCTGTAGGGAGCTGGATGCAGTAATGAGAAACGCAGAGACAGCTTTTGATTAGGTGATCATGGAAGGCTTCTCTGAGGAAGTCTTGACCTGAAAGGCAATGTCAGGATGAATTGAAGTTTTGGTGCACAAAAGGGTGGTTTTTGCCCATTAAAAAAGATTATTCAGAGGCCTACTTTGGATTTAAAAATTGATATTTGACTTATTAAAGTTACAAATAAAAAATTTCTTCCTAAAAATATTTCAAATTTAGCCTATTTGATTTAGCTTATACATCTTATTCTATATCTAAGGCTAGGAAATGTAAAATTTTGGTTCCATTTACAAACTTGGTTAATTAAACTCCTTGAACCATTTTCAGTTGAACTTAAAGTTTTAATTATTCTCTATCCTTCTTAAATATTTCAATTGTCAGACTGTAAAACCTCCCCAAGTACGTAATTCTTACCACTATAATAAATTAAACTTAAAGGTATGATGAACCTTTAGGATTCTTAAAAGTTCTAAAACTGTAAGTAAACCTGAGATTTCACTTAGTCACAAGTCTAAATCAAGTTTTCCACTATATATTTTAAATTAGAATTACATGTCTGACTGGTCACTTAAATTGGCCAAAGGTGTCCCACACTTTAAAAGTGAAGTTACACTTATATTCCTCAACACAATTTGGGGGGTTACGTTCTCATGTAATATCTGAAGTACTTTAACTTGCTGAGGCTTCTTGAGGATTTTGGCCAGAATGACTTCACCCTCACCTGTGATCCTGGCCACCCAGCACCTCCCTTTATCATCACTTAAAGAAGACTGGTGGCCTTGGTTATGGCCTTACCTTACCTTTCTTTTCCTGTTTGCTGGGAGGGTCCTGCAACCTCTACCCAAGCTATCATTTGATTAGATTCTGCATATGTTTGGTTCTAAAGATGCCCTCATTCCTTTTACTTACTTCTCATTTCTTGGGACCATATACTCTTACAGATATTAAAATGCTACCTGCTTGAAATTTGTATATCTCTGGCTTTGGCTGATTAATAGATCACAGCTTCCAAGATCATTCTACAAGAAGGAGCCAGTAGTGTGGGGAGAGGAGCCTTCTAGGAAAAGGAATTTTTTTTTTCTTAATTTCTTTGATATTTACCACTATCTCTCTCTTCACTTTTCTTTCTTGTTCTAATCCTGACTTTTGGTTCCTATTTGGTCAACAGATCACTTTGCAGCTAGACATATTTTTTTGTATCTCTACATTAAGTCTTGAAATCTTTATTGAACACCTGTCATGAACAAAGCAATAGAGTCCCTAGAACTGAGAACCCAAGAACCCGGCATGGCTCCTGCCCTTGGGGAACTTGGCAGCTGTAGTAGCAGAGATAAGATGTAATGGCCAGCTATAAAACAAAAGAAAATGTGGCAAGTGCTATTTAGGAGATAGAAACAGAGCCCTGTAAGAACCCAGAAGAGGGCTATTGTGTTGGAGAAATGGGAAAAAAAGAATTCACAGAATCTTAGCATGATTTTCAAAACGAACAGGGTCTTCCAATGCCCTTTCTAATTCTCTAATCACTCACCCCAGCCTCAGTGCACATGTTCACATAACATGTGAACTACCACCATCACCCTACACACACACACACACACACACACACACACACGCTAACAAATGAAACTACGGTAGAATCCAGTTTGTAAAATTTAGTCTAGAAAGGATCACACTCATCCCCCTGATTTTTCTTATGGCTTAAAAATAGCTTTACAACCACCATGCATACCTGACCCCCTCCCCCTCTGTATTTGTGCTCAGAACTAGAGACGGAAGAAGCCCCCTTGCTTAGGGAAGTCCCTGTGCAGAGGGAACAGCTCGCACAGAGCTGATGGTATCAATCTGTAGAATACTGAAATAATATTCGAGATCTGTAGGGATCCATCACCTAAGTTTCTGAGTGCGCTATAAAATTTTTACAGCCTTTCTAAGGGAGATCATACTTGAAATTTGTTTTGAGAAGGGGAGGCTCAGGGGGAAACTGAGGTATAGGCAGGTGGAGCGAAGCAGCTGGCTCGAAACCACAAAGTAAGTCAGAACGGGTGAACCAGGGGAAAAGTTAGAGCGTGCACTCAAGCCACTAACCCACGTCCCTTCCAAGAACCCTCAGTAAGGAGGATAATGATGAAAGGAGTTATGAAAGCCTCAAAGAAATATTAACTTTTTTTCTAGGAGCTTCTTTGAATTGTATTAACTTGATGATTTATTATTAGTAATTTGCTGTCATGCTACATTAGTGCCGTCTGATAACGACATTGTTTCTGTTAATACGGTACAAATGAGTAATGGGATTTGTGGCTCTCATTGGTTACCAGTTAACAGTCACCCTGTTAGCGTATCGCAGACAGCGGCACAAGCAGCCTGTGGAGAAGGAATAATCTAAATTTCTCTTGTGGGATTCTAGGAATGCTGCTTTTTGTCAGAGTTTTGTTTTTGTTGTCGTTACCTTACTACGGGGCTTCCAGCTGAAGAAGAGTGTCTAGTTCTGCTTATCTGGTTTGTTGTTTTGTTTTGTTTTGCTTTTTTTGATCAGATAAATGCCTATTCAGTACAGCAGCAGGTTTGCCAAAATAACCACCCACAGGAAAGAAAGAACCACCTGGCCTTAAAGCCTGATAGTCACCGGAGTAGTGTGGCCTCATGGAAGGCCAGCTCTCAGAGAATAGTTACAACACGCGTTGAGAATACGGAACTTATTTTTTTTCTAACTCTTCAATGATGTTTTAAAAAAAAGTGATTTCTGGCCGGGTGCGGTGGCTCACGCCTGTAATCCTAGCACTCTGGGAGGCCGAGGCGGGCAGATTGCTCGAGGTCAGGAGTTCGAAACTAGCCTGAGCAAGAGCGAGACCCCTGTCTCTACTAAAAATAGAAAGAAATTAATTGACCAACTAAAAATATACATACAAAAAATTAGCCGGGCATGGTGCCGCATGCCTGTAGTCCCAGCTACTTGGGAGGCTGAGGCAGCAGGATTGCTCGAGCCCAGGATATTGAGGTTGCTGTGAGCTAGGCTGATGCCACGGCACTCACTCTAGCCTGGGCAACAAAGTGAGACTCTGTCTCTAAAAAAATTTTTTAAAAAAGGTGATTTTTTAAAAAGTAGTAAAATATCTAATAATCAACTTAACTATATTTCCTCATGTTTAGGATTTTTTGTAACAACTGAAATGACATCTAAATATTACCTTGCTCTGTGTCTATGTGCCCATGCACATCACTGACAAAGGAGGTAAAATTGAGATTCAGAATCTTGAGATTTATTTAAACCGTCTTAAAAGTATCCTTAGAAAGAATTAGTAATGCTTCTTATCAGGGACATTTTAAAATTATTCTCCAAAATCCAGGTTATATTTTGCTCATAGCTCAATAGATATCAAAGTATATGGGACAAATCATATCCTTCTTCAGTAATCAGTAGAGATGGGTTTGTTGTCTGAGCTTTTCTTTAAAAAAAAAAAAGCAAGTAAAAGTTTGCTCATACTTCAAATAAATGTGTACAAAAGCATGACAATGCCCTATTTATTCCTAGAAACCAGTGAAAAGAAATTTGTCCTCAGCCATTTATTTGAGGTTGCTAAGAAAAAGTAATTGATCTGCTGAGACTCACCTGCTGGATTTAAATACTACTTAAGTTAGCATTTGCAGTGAGAACTTTGCTTAAGGGGCCAGAGAGATTTCTGGGAGGAGCAATGGGTGGGATGGGTGGTACTTCCCATTTTATTATTTTTTGTCTGTGCCTACACAGCTGGAACTCATTTTACCTCCTCTGCCCTGAACTTTATTTGTTCCCAGTTACAGTTCCCTGGTGTTGAAACCAAGTTTTAACTTGTAGAGTATGTTTTTCTACCCCTCCTGTTATATTGTGGGAAACACATCCCTCTTCCTTTCTTAGTTTTTTAAAAGAAACATCCCCAGAGCCATATCGAAGTAGCTCATATTGACATGATATGTTTAATTTCTCCAAGGCCTCCACCTTCACTTAAGGAACCTCCTTTTCAATTTTTACATCTGGGGCTTTGACCTTCACCTCACTATGATTTAAGTCTTGAGAACTACGGGCTGCAAGAGAAGAGATGTGTTAGCAAATTCAGCCAGCTCCTAAGGTTGCTGTGAGGATCTGTGAGCTTGGTAAACCAGGGGCCGTGAGCTAGTCATTAAAACATGTGACTTTGAAATCTCAAAAGGTTAGAATAGTGAGGTGTATTCCATCCTAACCAGTGATTTTTGGTCCTAATATGAAAATTAAGGATTGCGGCGATTTTAAAAAGGCAGATAGCCAGTTGTAAATTGTTGCTGGGGTATTCTTCCCTAAGAAGAGGACTGACTTTTAAGAATTTTTCTGTGGATCTGGTAACCATTTTCCAAGAAGTCCATATGGCTTTGGTTAATCTCTATTCTATTCCCACCACTTCTTCTGTTCCTTCCCCTTCTGTTCCTTCCCCCTCTACCAATATACACAAAATGGATTTTATTGACTCATTAAATTCTATTAGATATTTCCAGTAGTCCCTTATATTTAAATGAGCTTTATTTTTTTTTCTGCATTCATTGTGAAAGTTATCTTAATACTTAATTTGCCTTCACCTGCCTAATTTGCATATATTTGTGTTGTATGTTGAGCCACGTGAAAAACCTACAGGGGAAAAAACTGGGCCCTGCTAACAACTAATAGCCTATCTTTTCTTTTGACTTGCACAAATTGAGAAATATTGCCTGTGGCAAACATAATGGAAAACTGCATTTTTAATGCTCCCACACACACTCATTTCTTTAAAAAGAAGAAAGCGGCTGACTATTCTTAAAAATAAAATTTCCCAAAGTACCCAGATTGACATGGGACACAGGAAAGGAAAAGGATTTGGGCTTTCAGAATTAAGATTTGAGGCTGAATAAGGTTAGGCAGAAAATGTTAAAGTTGACTAATGAGTACAGTATTGGTCCTGAAAATGGACAGAAACATGGGAGTCTCACTCTTCTCCTGCTCAAGTTTTTGTTCTTCATGAAGAAGACTGTTTGTTACGTTGATTATCAGGAATTTCTGAGTTGCCTGAAGTCTCACAGTGTTTTTATTTAACCTGATGGCCTGTGTAAAAGATAATTAACAGAAGTTTTTTTTACAGTGTGAGAAGTTTTAACTTATTTTAAAGTCCTTTCGGCTGGGCGCGGTGGCTTACGCCTGTAATCCTAGCACTCTGGGAGGCTGAGGCGGATGGATTGCTCAAAGGTCAGGAGTTCGAACCCAGCCTGAGCAAGAGCGAGACCCGTCTGTACTATAAATAGAAAGAAATTAATTGCCCAACTAATATATATAGAAAAAATTAGCTGGGCATGGTGGCACATGCCTATAGTCCCAGCTACTCGGGAGGCTGAGGCAGAAGGATTGCTTGAGCCCAGGAGATTGAGGTTGCTGTGAGCTAGGCTGACGCCATGGCACTCACTCTAGCCTGGGCAACAAAGCGAGACTCTGTCTCAAAAAAAAAGTCCTTTCATTTCACGTGTTTTTAAATCTCACCTTTACATTCTATTTCTCGTATTTGAGGAAAGGCATTCTCTCTTACGGTGTCAGTTCACATTTTGTATCAAAACTCATTTAGGTGCACCCAGCCATTTGGGGTGAGAGTGAGACATCATGCTAATTGCAAGGAACAGCACAGGTTGGCCGCATTAGCCAAAACAAAACTAAGTTGCATGGGAAGGAAAATGGAAAACAGTTTTGAAATGCTGGAGTGAGAACATTTAAATAGATATGTCTTGTCGTGTTTCTTCAACGGCAGTTTATAATTACCTGTCTTGAAGGCATGTTTGAAGTGGACTTGTAACGGTAGCTTGAAATGTAAACCAATAAGGGATCCAGTTGTTCAGGCCTGGCAGCGGAAGGAGGAGTGAGCAGCTCTGTAGGAGCGAGGGCATGGCTGTCCATTAGCAGAATATGCTGCAGTGTCCCCGTCCTTCCGTCTGAAATTGGCGATGGGAAGCCTTTGATTGTGCAGATTTGTTTGTGTGCAAGCATTGATTGTATCAGTTAGCTCTTGATGAACAAATTGCCCCAAAATGTTGTGGCTAACACAACATTTATTGTTTCACAGTTTCTGTGGGTCAGTAACCCAGATGCAATTTAGCTGGGTCCTTTGGGTCTGTCGCAATGCAACGGTCATCTCTAGGCTCAGCTGAGAAGGAGTCACTTTCTAGCTTGCCCACAGGGTAGTCAGCCAGGTTCCATTCCTCGTGCGTCAGGCGTCCTCAAACGACGGCCCATGGGCCACATGCAGCTGTTTTTTGCCTATTTGTTTTTTTACTTCAAAATAAGATACGTGCAGTGTGCATAGGAATTTGTTCATAGCTTTTTTTTTTTTTTAACTATAGCCCAGCCCTCCAACAGTCTGAGGGACAGTGAACTGGCCCCCTGTTTAAAAAGTTTGAGGACCCCTGTTGTGGGTTGTTGAACTACGGCATCAGTCCCCTGCATGCTTCTTGGCCTGCAAGTTTCCCCGAGTTTCTTGCCGCAGGGGCCCCTGGGAATCTCACAACGTGGCTCCTTGCTTCATGAGCAAGCGAGAGAGAGTTAGCAGAAGGAATTTGTAGTCTTTTGCAACATAATTACAGATATGACATCTACCACTTTTGCTGAGTTCTCCTCACAAAGATCAAGTTACTAGGTTCAGCCTGCACCAAGGGGGAGGGATTCCACAGAGACCAGCAAAGAAGAAGGTGGCAGTCCTTGGAAGCCTTGTGTCAGAAGCTGCCTACCTCAAGCATGATACCAGCATTTGCTTGCTATATCAAAATGAGTGACCTGTGGTGCCTTGTGGTGTGACTGTTACATATATTTGCAATGCTAAATACAGCTTTTAGAAGTACTAATTTGGAGGCCCTGAATATGGTCCCCTTTATGTACCACATTGGCTGAAAAGTGCTAAGTCGTGCTCACCTGAGCCCCAGGAGACCAAGGGAATGGCTGAAGTTAGGGCCCTGACTGAGGTCGTGGAACAGAGGGAAAATTAGGGGCCCTCCCGGCCTTATTAGCATGGTGCTCTAAACCCAAGAAACCAGAGAGCCCTCAGCTTACATTTCATTATGTGTTGCAAGGTTTTGATTGGTACTTTGCAGCTCATTAGGGGGAAGGGACTCTATGGATTGATGTATAAAGTTGCTATTAAGATAATGCAATGGGAGCTTGTACTTGTTTTAATGGTCCCTGTATGCCTGCTCCCAACTTCCTGACTCCAAATGGACATTTTCAGCAGTAAATGGACAGTAAAGGGATGTGAGTTTGGATTATGTGACAACTGTTTAAGACGTTTCTCATTTTAATTTGAAAAATGCTATTATAAAACCCATGTATCTTTATAGGAAGAATTCGGGTCTAGATTTGCCTCACTCGTATGCAGGTTAATACGTCTTTTTGGTTGCCAGGGCTTCAATTTGGGAATTTAGGGATGAAATGGCTTTTGTTCCAGTTGCTAGTGGTTGGCTTCTGGAGGACCTGTGAAGCCTCTGATGAAAGTCCCTCTGACAAGCATGTCTAGAACACCCTCACACTCCCAGACAAAGCGAACAACACTCCCTGCCCAGAGCTGTGCTGGCTCTCCATGTAAACCTCAGCGACCCTAAACTGTAGTTCATATTTATGCCCCAGCTGGAATAAGCACACCACAAAAGCAAGAACAGTGTGTCTGATACATCTTCGCACCCACCCCATCTAATAAAGAAGCTGATGCCTAGTAGACATTTTCAAAGTGTTCGAAATGATGGATGAAGCTGCAGTAAGGGATTTTGATAATTATTCACTCTCAGCTTTTAATGTTGACTATTAATTTTCTGAGGAAAGGAGCACAAGGAGTTATAGAATTATATAATTTATGTATGTATAAAAATTCACATGTTAATTTTCTTTTAACTAAGGTAAAGATAATGTTGGTCATTATAAAGTGATGTGTCTCTAGAGTGATAGGGATTAATATTACCCACCTCGTGACAAAAAATCAGGCCCGCTCTAAGATCTTCCTCCCTCACTTCCATCCTCAGCTGTATCGTTTGCTCAGAATGGATCCTGAGAGGGTTTTCTTTCTGTGTTTACTTGTGGGAATTTGACACGTTTCAGTTCCTTGGTTGTTTTGTGGTTTTAGTGCTCAGTCTTTTATTTACTTGTGACTAGTACAGCACTTTTGTATTACCTTATATCTTCAAATGTTGCTAATAATTAATCATCTGTATTTTTAAGTGCATGTGTTGGGCAAGAGTTGTGAGGCAAAGAAAGCTTGAACATAACATTTAGTGAAACCACAATCTCACTTTTTTAAACATTGCATAAAAGTGGAGTTTTGCTGGTATATGGAAAAAGTTTTTATCTTTTGGGGTTTTATTTTTGTTTTTCAATGTGGTAAATAAGGAACCCAAAGTATACAGCCCTTGTAAGGCACCGTTCAGGTTGGCTCTAAGGGTTCGGAGTTTACTCCCTGAGCTCTGGCTGGATAGTGTGAGCCATTAATAACGTAATCTGTATCATGTTCTCACATATCACATTGTATGCTAATATTCTTTGTTCACAAATTTTTCTAAGGATTAGAGTATAGTAGTCAAATAACATCACCAGCATCAATCACATGTTCTGGTGATAGATGAAGAAGTTACGGGACAGGTTGATGGAGAAGAGAGGTTTTTATTTTATATTTTCCATAAGTATAAATGCATTTGAGTTTTTTTTTTATTTTTTTTGTTTTTTTTGAGACAGAGTCTCGCTTGTTGACCAGGCTAGAGTGAGTGCCGTGGCGTCAGCCTAGCTCACAGCAACCTCAAACTCCTGGGCTCAAGCAATCCTTCTGCCTCAGCCTCCCGAGTAGCTGGGACTACAGACATGTGCCACCATGCCCAGCTAATTTTCTATATATATTAGTTGGCCAATTAATTTCTTTCTATTTTTTTATAGTAGAGACGGGGTCTCGCTCTTGCTCAGGCTGGTTTCGAACTCCTGATCTCGAGCAATCCGCCCGCCTCAGCCTCGCAGAGTGCTAGGATTACAGGCGTGAGCCACCACGCCCAGCTGCATTTGAGTTTTTTAATTCACAGAAGAATGCAGCTTATCCAGTAGCTCAAGCTATTGTCCCTCCTTGAAAGCTGGAGAGAGAACTTTCCAGTTTTTTCCGGGATGGCTCAGCTTCTGCTGCTGTTCAGTTATTCCCATGTGCCCTACAATGATTTTTACGTCCTGGATTTATTCCTCCTAAATAAAATTCTGGAAGACCTGAGCTAAACCCAAGAAAAGCTCCTCACTAAAACAATTAACCATTTGATTCTGCCTTGAGCCTGTTTATCCTGCAGTAGCGTCTATAAAATCAGCTATTTGCATGTGGCAAATCAAGTTCAGGAGGCTTGAAGTGAGTTCATCCCAGCTCAGAAATCCATAGAACAGCAATGTAAACATCCACGTGGCACTTCTTCACACCACCTCCCATGAGTGAGACATACACTCACTCCCTCAAGAACCCATGGATTTTCTAATGAATGGGAGTCACCTATGTGTACTCTATTTGTGACATGCACATTTGCAGTTGGGGTCCACAGGAAGGACACCATTTCCTGGATCAAACCACAGAGTGCAAATATTGTGCCCTAAATAACACACTAGTTACTGTAAATGTCAGTAGAGGGAGTTTTTCCTACTTTGATTTAATGAAAGCCTACAGCAAAGCCAGCTGTTAGCACTTCTTAACTGCTTGTCAGAACGACCAGGGGAGAATGGGAGGGCCAAAACCATTTTTTTTCTCTATACTTTTGTTTTAAAATTAAAAAAGTTTTCAACAGGTGTTGAATAGCAGCACCGGAGATCCTTTACTGCCTGACATTATTTAGGTGATGAATTTATAAATTCTCCTCCGGAATAGTTACATAAGGAGATTCACAGCAAATTAGTTTGGAGGTTGCATCTCGAATCCTCCCGCCTGCAAAATAAATGTTTTTGTTTTCTGGGCTCCTCCCCATGAGGAATAATAAAAAAATAAAAATAAAAGCGAGACACGGCACACCAAATGCTGGCCCCTCTCTTTGTCACTTTGGGTATTACCAAGCTAATTGTGAGCCATGTGTGTTTTGATTGATGTCATCTGCTTTTCCCCGAACAAAGAAACCACTTGAAGCAAACACATAGGGAGGAAAGTATGCAGCTCTCATTTCTGTAATTTTTGTCATTTCTAGAATGCATTAGTAAACATATGTGGTTGTTAAGGCTCTAACCACCCTTGGAAATCCCTTAGACGTTCTGCTGTGTGTACCGAGGGGAGATAATCTTTCAAAACGTAGGGAAAGTTTACAGTCTCATTATCTTGAAGAGGAGAAGAAAGTTTCTTCCTCAAATGATTTATAACTTGAAACATGTTGTCATGTTTTGGTAAGCCGGCTTTATTAATTCCATCCTCCTCTGTGGCAAATTTAAAAAAAATAAAAATAAATAAATGTGCCGTTGCAACATAGTACTTTCTCAATAGCATATTGTACTTATAATAGCAAGATGGAAGTGGCCGGGCTCCTCATATAGAATGCGGAGCCAAGTTCTGAGTAAAACCTCTAATTGAATTACCTGCAAAGCACTGACAGACAAGCTTTCAAGACAGACAAAGCTCTGCTTTCCCCCAGCAGAAATAGGTCATGTTTAAGTCTGCCGTTTAAGTTTATCTGTTATTGGTTTTTGCTAGCGCTTTCACCTTGGGCCCCCCCTTCCCCCCGTTGGGCCCCTTTTCCTGGTGCAGAGAAGGAGGTGCTCCGTGAAAGCAGGCGGGCTCAAGCATGATCCTCTTGATTTAGAGAAAATTGATAACAGAGCGTGTTAAATGGGAGAGCCTTTGAAATAAAAATCCCAAGTATTTTTTTCACAGATTACCCACGTTCTTGCATGATTCTTTATTGCATTGCAAAGAGAAGGTGGGGGTATGAAAGTAGCCTTTCTATAGAAGTTGGATCCATCTGCAAAGTACTGTTTGTTTTAACTTTTGGGAAGAATTGGAGAACGGGTTCCTGGTGTTGAGGTCAGGAAGGAATTTATGATAGACCATTTGTCTACGTGGAAATGAAGAGTAATCGGTTGTTTTCTCCTTGTCTCTTTCCTTCTCTCTCTCTCTCCCCCTCCCCACAGCTTCTGCAATCCCAGATAATGGAAGAAGGTCCTGTCTAAAGCTCAAAGTCTTTGTGAGACCAACAAGTAAGTTTCGTAGAATGAGCTTCAGAGGGTGGCTTCCCTGCGCATGCTTTATCGTGTGGTCTGGTTCACGGCGGTAAAACTTTTTTTACTGTTAAATCTTGTGTGGTATCTTTTTTGTATATCAACATCCATGTTTGAGTTTTCATCATATTTTTTCTCATCATTCTTCATGATGCTTTTATTTAAGTACACAGCAGTTGCTAACTTGTTGTTTCTTAGACTGTTGTACGTGCACAGCAATCGGGGAACCCTATTGGCATTTGAATACATGCCACTGATTGTAAAACAATCTCTACATAAATAAAAGGAAAAATAGAGAGAAAGAAAAAAAGAAAGAAGTGGGAGTTTAAGGGTGTCTTCACTAACATATTTGGCTGTTATCTCTATTTTTGTTATAGATAGCTGTATGAAAACTATAGGTGTTCATGATCGTGTTTTCGATGTTAACGACAAAGTAGAAAATTCATTAGAACCAGCAGGTTAGTATGCTTAGAGAATCTCTTTTAACAAGTGCATCTATTTCTCTGATGCTTCAGTACTTTTTTTCCTTTCTTCCTCTCTGCATGTTTGCATGTTATAGTTGTTCTGCTTTTGCTCATTGCTAGCGATGCTAATATGACTTATATTCTACCTCATTTCTCCAATATCTTTGTGTAATGCATGTGAGATAAAATACTTTTCTTTTTTGGACATGGGTTTGATCTAATACAGTATCCTAATATAGAAAAATCCATCAGAATGCTAAAATCTCACTGCCTTTTTACCATATCCTCAGAGCATGCTGGTGAATCACTGTGAATATTAAAGGATCTGTTTCCATATAAGACAGAAAACATTTCTATTGTATATGTTTACAAAATTTTCTTCTTTACTATGTCCAAATCTACGGATAAAAGTAATAAGACTGTTACACAATTAGCAACTAATTCAACATACTTAGTTTTCTTTAGAAATTCACATGCATCATTGAACTGACCTGAGGAATTTCATTTTATTTCATTTCAATATTATTTGTGCTGTTGTTGTCAATGGTAATTGGTCTGGAGAAGTATGATCATGTTGCCACCACAAATTTACACACCTGCTGCTCCCACAAATGGACCAGTAGCCTGGCGAGCCAAATGTGATCCTCGATTACTGAGGCAAAATAAATTTTGAGGATAAATAAGTTTTTTCTGGGATTGACTTCCACACACCCAAACTTTCCCACCACTGTAAAGAAAAAGAAAACCCACAAAAGCGCTCACTGAAGCATTTACGTTGTAGCATACTGTGGGTAATGTCAACCTGTTAACTCTCCGTTTGGTTTCAAATTCAGTCTGTCCATGTAATGCAAATAGGTTATTGGGAGGTGCAGTGACCCTCTATCCCCTGCCCATGGAGGAGTGAGCCACGGAGCTCCTGGGTGCTCCTGGGTTCCCTGTGTAGTGCCCTTTTCTCTCTGCTCGAAATCTTCACGGATTTTTTTACCTGTCTCCCATGACCATCTCCAAGTTTAAGGGAAATAAAAGTATCTCCTCTTCACAGAGAGGTTTGAGCCCCCTTCAGTAAATGGAGAAGTTTTGTCTTTCTGTAGTGGCACTTCTTGTTCTTATGGTCCTGCAAATTAAAGGGTTTTGAGGTCCACTTTCTCCTCTCAGTATGTTACCAGGACTACACAGTCAATGAGCCTTAGGGAAACTTAGCCTGGGTAAACGTGGTGCCTTGGGACATACAATAGCTTTCATGTTGTAACTGACAGGAAGAGTTAGTTTTTTCCCCCCAAGCATTCTGATTTTTCTAAGGCAAGCATCTCACCCAGAGCAGGGACAATGAGCTCTCCAAAGGTCTTAGTGACTCCCCAGGGACAAGTTAGCCACTTTAGAAAGTTGCAGGGAATATGCGCAGACATTTTAATTGTGTGCTAGAAATCTGGAGACATTATGGTGGCTTTTCAAGGTGCCAGACTCCTCACAAGCTCAGGGACTTGGGGACATCGAAGGGTCTACAGGTCTAACGGGATCTCCTTTAAAGACCACAGAGTCCACACTCCCTTCCATGGCCAAGGAGACTTGCCCATTCCACACAGCTAGTTAGATCCAGGTTGAATATTTCAGATCTCTTGACTCCTGTTCCAACATTAGTATCAAAGTAGTATTCTCTTACCACTGCTAGAGGTATAGATGTTCACAGAGGACTTAACTCTCTTGGCTTTGTTAGTAAATCACAAGTAGAATGGCCAGCAGAGGAAGGCAGGCTATAAACAAAAATTACCCAGGATTATGGTTTTCTGATACACAGTATACAGAATGTAGACATATCTTTCCCATGATCTTTTTTCCAGCTATAAACTGCACTGCTATCTAGAAAGTAAGAGGCTGTGCAGAAACAGATTGCATGTTTGTCTCTGGTAATGAAGAGGCACGCTGTAGACTGTTCTACCATTAGGAGAATAATCTTTGAATTCAACTAATGACAAACTGCAAGATATTAAGGTGCTTTACTACATGGACATATTTCACTGTCTTTGGGGAAGCAAGCTCTTTTTCATGGAGCATTTTAAAATTCACGATGGCCCCAAATCTGCAGACATGTAGCTGAAGGAAGTTTGCAAAAGATTGACAGAATGTAGTTAATTAAGTGTGTGTGTGTGTGTGTGTGTGTGTGTGTGTGTGTGTGTGTGTGTGTGCATGTAGGACTAGATCATAGGTGTACATGCAGGAAAAGCTTTCTGAGCCAGTCATAACTATATTTAAGGGCTTGCTGGTAAGCATCTTTACTAAAAAAGTAGAGAAAGTCAAGCCACAACTCCCGGCGGTATGAATACAAGAACAAACTTGAGTATCTCACCTTATTCCTTAGAAAATTCAGTCCGACTTGCAGCTTTTCACCACTGGGTTGAACCACTGAGTGAAAGAATCCAGTTCTGGGTGTAGACCCAGACTTTATGAATCCAGCAAGCCTGAAGGGATTCTACTGCATGATCTCAGCAATGTGTACTAATTCACCTGTCTTTGGAATGTATTTGTCCTTTTTGTTTGCTTGCACACTCTGCCTGCCAGTTTCCTATCATCAGGGATGCAGGATGATCTCAGGGCAGACATATGCCACGTAACATGCTCCAAAATATCACTAGTGTTCTCTCAGCTAACCATTGGAACCCCCATTTTGTGGAATCCTGCAGTCAGGAGGCAGGACTTGATTTGGCTTCTGAAGAGGAACATTTTCTCCTTCCAATCCATGTTCGCCATTACAAGCA
Organism: Microcebus murinus; assembly: GCF_040939455.1. Taxonomy (NCBI): domain Eukaryota; kingdom Metazoa; phylum Chordata; class Mammalia; order Primates; family Cheirogaleidae; genus Microcebus; species Microcebus murinus. The sequence goes on along the minus strand of NC_134114.1, from coordinate 80,331,029 downwards.
TTAGACATTCTTTCATATTTGGTGTAATTTCCATTGGGATAGATTTTGCTTATGAATTCCTCCTTAGAATTCGGAAATTGCTCAGATTTACCCAAATGACAGCCAGTTTCTCATTACACTCTTGAGGGCCATAGAATCTCCCAACATTGAGGCCCTGTTTTAATCAAAGGATGCTTTGTGGAATCCTGAATGAGGAACAGCATGTTGCAGGAAGAAGAGAAGAATTGTGATGCCCTGATGGGACAGATTCTCTCCTATGGGGGCAAGATGATGTATATTTATTTCTTGGTTGCTTATAGAAGGGTTACTTCCAAAGATTGTCTATGATTAAAGGACTGAAAGGCACATTTAGCCTCATGCTTCATATAGATGAAAAACAAAAGCCTTCCTTTCAGGTATCCTGTGAGATTCATTCACTGTGTCTCATGCTGAGTGGTCTGGAGTAATGGACAGCCCTCACTGAGCAGAGTGGGGGCAGTTGGCAGTGAAGAAACCGCTTCATGCTCACACTGAGTACCTAAGTGCTACTGGAGTACCTTTTAGCAATACGCTTCTAAATTATACAAAGAGGAGGATTGAGCAATACATTAGAAAAAATAAGGTGGAGAAGAACCCACTAGCTGATGTAATTTCAGGTGTATAAATATAACTGATGTTCTAAAATGAACTCTAGAATCCTCAGGGTTTATAACTCTTTCACAATTAAGCCTCAAGTGCTCCATTGTTTTGATTGACAACATATTGGTGCTCTTAAGAAAGTGATTTGGATTTTAATTTCAGAGCTATTAAGGGCCTTTACTAGAACTTCCTGTTAACTGCAGATTTAATTAATACATTTGCAAGGCTGAAAAGGAGCAGAGAAAAGAGGAGGGTCTGCAAGTATTTGGCTACACTATGCAGGGCTTTACATTTTCTCTGCGTTTGTTTATCTTCCCATTCTTGCTTCCTAACCGTTTCCAGTCTTCTCGGCTGAAAGCACTCCATGAAGGTTTGCTAAGGTCCAGGAAGGGGGAGCGAGGATGGCAGAGGGATGCGGCAGCTTCTGCGAGAGGGCAAGCTAACGAGATGAGAACACTGCAGGGCAGAAGACTCAGTGCCGAGAAGACATACTTCTTAGTTCACGTTGGACATGAATGTGATGGACACAAACATCCCAGATGAGCATATCTGAAGGAGAGGCCAGCCTGTGAGCCTGAAAAGCAGTTACTTTAGGACAGACAATAGGGAGTGTGCCCCTACCCAGGAAAGAAAAAGCATCCTTACCGTGACATGTTGTGTAGTAGGAAAATGTGAATGAGTTTTACAGTAATGGACAGTTAACTCGTTACAGGGTTTGAGGTGGGTCCTTAGGGATATTCAGGGACTGTCCCTTGAGGTCAGTGTAATAGAGAATAACCACCGAGTCTCACTTGCTACCATGCTCTCTGATTGACCATTGAGCGAATCCTAGATGCCAGTTGCCGAGCACCTGCGTGAATTTTCCCTGATGCCGGAATAAAAGTCTGCACAGAGGCCCGCTGTTGAACCCCAAAAACGTGTCTTTTGGAGATCGCTTAGTCTAGAAGCACAAGCTAGGCCAGGTGGAGGGAAGAAGACGGCAGCCCTGGAGCAGAGCGTGGCTGGTAGGCAAGCCGCCAGCCTATCTTTGGGTACTAATTGCTGCAGAGTTCCCGTTTCGAAGCTAAGCCCGTTAATCATGCAGATCAGGAAGGCTACCCAAAGTCAGAGGCAGCCTCACAGAACAGTTTATAGCTAAATAAAAGCAGCTTAACTCACTTAATCCATTTTATTTAGAAGAAAATTTGCATCCATGCTGATAATTTATGTGCCAAGCTTCAACCCGATAAAAATAAAAATAGTTAAGTTCAAGTAATTTAATCTTGGAAGTACAGGGTTTCTAATGGAAATGGCACCATAATTGATACCTAATTGTAGGCAAACCAGTGGGCACCCATTTATTGACGTTTACAGGGCATTATGTACAGTTTACTTAAAATGCTGTTGTTTTGGCATTTAATTTTTCGTATTTGAAAATTCATCTAGGCATCCAACAACCGGGCATTCAACACTAATCCTGTAAAACAGCTGAAAAAAAGAAAGTGGGCAGCACATTCTGGTTAACCCTTAATATGCCAACATAACTGCCCTTTACCTCACCCCCTACACACACACAGACACACACACACACACACACACACACACGTTACTTGCCTTCCTGTGGCATCTTAGGTTTAAAAAACACATTCAGATATCCCAAGTTTGTGCAAGGAGTGCTTGGTTGCTGGCAAACCAAAGTGGCTCACGTGCCAAAGGTTACAGTGTATGCACAAATATTCCCCTCCATTTTTAAGGAAAGCATCAATATTGCTGAGAAAGTCCAATTTTCTCTGCCTCTTCTTTGTTTGCTGTAAATAATGAGTGATTATGCAGACATGAAAGTCAATGGTGGCACAAGGTTCATTACCCTACTTTGCAGAGGGTGGCAAGGTCTGTTAACAGCAGGCTGCTGCAAGAGAGTTATTAAGGATGTGAAATCTCATTGGAATGTGTGCTTTCTATTTGAACAGATGACACCGTACATGAGTCAGCCGAGCCATCCCGCGGCGAGAACGCGGCACAAACACCAAGGATACCCAGCCGCCTTTTGGCAATCCTACTGTTCCTCCTGGCGATGCTTTTGACATTATAGCACAGTCTCCTCCCGTCACCTGTCACAGAGAACATCAGGGTCTTGGAACACCAGAGATCCACCTAACTGCTCATCCTAAGAAGGGACTTATTATTGGGTTTTGGCAGATGTCAGATTTTTTTTTGTTTGTTTTCTTTTTCTTTCAGCCTGAATTCTAAGCAACAACTTGGGGCTGGCGGGGGGGCTAAACGCGTTACTGCCTGCCCCACCCCCACACCCCCACCCCCGGCCCTTGCCCTTGACTTCTTTCACCCCTCCCAAATTAAATGCACTCCAGATGAAAAATGCCAAGTTGTCGTAGTGACACCAGTGGTTTGTCAGCTCCTGTGCATTCTCCTCCAAGAGCTCACCTCCGTTAGTGCACTGTGTCAGCAGCATGTGGACGAGGAAGAATAGTGGCAGATGCAGCCAGTTGATGGCCAGGCCCGGGAGGGTTGTGCTCTCCTATGCAATATTTATGCCTTCTCATTCAGAACTGTAAGATGATCGCGCGGGGCATCATGTCACCATGTCAGGTCCAGAGGGGAGGTATTAAGAATAGATATAATATTACACCATTTCCTCTAGGAGTGGATAAATGAACAGGCTTCTAAAAGGTTGAGACACTGGGTTTTTTTAATATGACTGTCTTAAAGCATTCTTGACAGCAAAACTTGTACCCTGTAAAAGAAGCCTTTTTTTTTTTTTTTTTTTTTTTTCCAGGAGGCGGGTTGGGTACAGAAAATGCTAACATACAGCAAGCGTGAAAACAGAGAAAAACTATGTGTCCGGTGGGGGTGTGTATGTGTGAGTGCCTCTGATATTTTTGGTGACTGGGCAGTGCACACCAGATGCTTTTTTTTTTTTTCTCCTTCGAATACAGATCACCATGGTGCTACAACTATTTTTTTTTTTTTTTAGAAACTCAAAAAAAGAGGCATTTTTATGAATAAAGTGACCTTCCCCAAGGCTGACAAGCCAGGGTTGATAAGTGCGTAGTGGAATAGCTTTGGATGCTCCTCTGGGGAACGATGTGTACCAAGGAAAGGATCTCAGTGGCCAGAGGAGGTGTGGTTTGGCTTTGCTGGAGCGCCAGTGTGCTGTGGCCTTTCCCGGACTCCCACCCTAGTAACCCACGTTCTGCTCCACACTCGAGGACCGCAGGGGCTCGGACACAGACCCCTGTCACCAGGAGAGTCAGTCAGCACTACTTGGGAGGGCTAAAGGGAAATTTGGAAATAAAATTCCAAAGTTTGGAATAAAAAAAGAAAAAATCTTCAAGTGTTGATTTTATATTATTTCCCTTTCTGACACAGCCTGAAGCGTAGGGGGAACATGCGTTTATCTGTGGGAGATAAACAAGATGGAGTCCCAAAGACTTTAACAAAATATTTTTTTAAAAATCCACTAGAATAGAAAATACATTATTTAGATATACTTTATGCTGAGAGTGAGTATATATGCTTGTCCTATTTAAACTTGTGAGGAAAAGTGGTATCCCCTTGATACAGTTAGAAATATGGGGGGCTATCTTGTTTCATTGTGGGGGTGGGGCAGAAGGTGAATCAAAGCAGGATGACCCTGTTTAAGGAATCTTAGCATGGCCAACAGGGGACATGTCCAGTTGATTACCAGGAAATGCAAGCCCTGGGGTTTCTACTGGTGGTGGGGCTGTCATGAACTTTAAAATCCAAAGCCTAGACAGGGAAAAGTGTTATAGACCAATGGAAAAGCAATCTAGCCTTTTTTGCTATTGCACGACATGTCAATGGAAACCATGCCTTTCAAAATAAAAAATAAATGTGATCATGTAAAATGTGAAAAATTGAAAGCATTCCAGCAACATAAGGATTTTTTTATATATTTGTTTTTTAAGATGTATATGTACAAAAAATAGGGAGTTTCAGACTTCATGGAATGGGAATTTGCTTAAAATTGTGAGTAGTTCTGCATTAGACAAATACGTGAATGAAAGGCAGCTGTAAACGTACGGCACCCTGGAGAGTTGTGCACATGTTGAAATGTAATCTGGGCTTACCTGATCCATTTGGAGTGGATGTGACTGCTGAGTCTTTTGTCACGTGGAACCACGTGCGTGGGGTGGGCAGCCTCGCAGATACAAGCAATCCGGTTCCCCTCTGACATCAGAAACTTCTCTGGAGTGGCAGAGTCTTATCACAGAAGGCAGCCACCATTTCATTAAAACAAAAATTCACAGCGTTTGATTCCTTTTTTCCTTTAACAATTGACATGCTCCATACTCTTGATAATATCCAGAAATACTCCTTTTGATTAATAGTTACAGGCTTGTTGGTCCCGTGGGATTTGAGTAGGGGGAGGGGGGAAAAGATACCTTCTAAAACGGATCAATAGTCAGAACCAAAATAATACTGCATGTTCTATAACCACAAGGAAATCAAATGATCCTATAATGAGTCCCATTAGTCATAACTACATTAGCAGTGCTGATTTCATTTTAGAAATGGTGACTTCTGTGGTTTTTCTAGCATTTGTCTCTTAACAAATGATGAAATAATTACTCATGGCCCTCTCTGCCATTGTCTTTCATTTTTTTTTTTCACAGTGAAATTAGACCCCTTTACTTCACCATTGTGCCCCTGCAAATTAAGTAAAAAGAAAATAGCAAGACTATCCACGCCAGTAGACAGTATGCTTCTCTACCTATAAGTGACGTAATCGTAGCTAATGCCCTCGCCATGGAGTTTTCAAGAAGATGATTGGCGTCAGACCGTTTTCATTTTGTTTAAAAAGTGTTGGTGGCCTTTCGTGCTGGTGTTAACAATCCTCTGGGGGCTTAGGAGGATGTCGATGCAACTTTGTAGCAGCTTTTAATTTCAAAAACAATTCAAAAGTCTGAAGGGCAGCCATAGCTGCCCCCTCAGCCCCAGTTAGTCAAACCCCAGCGACCTTTGCCCCTGGTTGCCAAGGGCTTTGCAACATGAAGCAGGGAAATAAGGATCTGTCTGTTTAGTGGATACCGTGTATCCTTTAATAGACCAGGTAACAGTTCGTGTTAGATTAGACTATTGTTTTGTACTGTACTTTCTTGGGTGGCAAAGGAAAGAAAAGTAAAACGTTAAAAAAAAAAAAAAAAAAAAACCTGCGTTCTTTAAATTCTGTATTATTAGCAACCTCTGTTGTATATAGTGTTTGATAATAAAGTATTAATTTGATTCTTATGTCTTTTGTAAGTGAGAACAATAGACTTTCAGGATACAAAACATGCATTGAGGCTTTGAAACATCCAATGTGTACCGTGGCTGAGAAAAGAGTCACAAAATGGCTGAGACACTGCTCCATTACAGGACTCATGTGTGGTCATTCGCCCACCCGATCTTGTGACTCCATCATCTTGGGACCTGGAACAACATGACTTTTTTTGATCAATATTTTGTCCTCCATGTTTTCAAGGTCTGATGTTGGAGTCCCACCTCCTCCCCCAGCATGTTGGCTTGAAAGGGTTAGGGCATTTAACAACAACGGTTCTGTACTTCGGTTCGGTTTGGTTTTCTGTTTGTGATTGTTTTCATTGACTGTTTTATCTTTTCCCAGGAAGAGTCTTATCAATATCGTGTGCAGCTGGCTCACGCATGGGAATGGTTGCAAACCAGTCAGTTCAGGAAGGTTAAATGGGGCTGTTTCCCTCTCTGTGTCGTTGTGAAAGGAAGAGTCGCACAGTACCTGTGGATTTTCAGGGACTCTGTTTTTCTCCCGTGCCTTAGCAACGGCAGCAGCCATTTTTATTAGTTTCAAATAACTTTAAAAAAAAAAAAAGAAAAAAACTATTTTAAACTCCTCCCTTCCATTCATTGCTCTCAGAGTTGTGGTCACTAGCTTTTCTTTTGAAAAACCACCTCCACCAACACCCCCGTTTGCCCGCACCCCCACCCTTTTTTTACTTGTTATGTTTATTTTTTTTGTCTCTCGCCTTCCTCCCACGTTTTATTTTCCCTCAGAGCCGTGAATGGGCAGGTCTGTCTCTGGTTTGGCATCACTGAGTTTTTCCCATGCATTTGCCCCAGGGCTGCTCGGATGTGAGACAAATCTCCCTACAATGGGCTTGCTCCCATTGTCTGTACAGTTTAATAGATGCTGGCATGTTGGAGGTTACCCATGAGTCAAAATCCGCTTTCCATGCTTACTCTTGACACCCCATTGAAGCCACTCATTGTGTGTGCATCTGGGTGTGAAGTCCAGCTCCGTGTGGTCCTGTGCTTGTACTGCCCTGCTTTGCAGTTCCTTTGCACTTACTCATCAAGTGCTGTTTTGAAATGCTAACATTATATAAACGTTAAAGAAAATGTAAAAAAAAAAAAAAAAAAACCCACACACAAACAAACCCATACGGTCTGTATTTGTATATACACGTGTCCGTACAAGTATACCTAAATAAAAATTAAAGATTTTCATCATTTTAATTGGATCCCTCCTTCTACTTCTTTGTTCCTTGAATGACGCCTTTATTTCAGGGGCTACTTGTACTCTGCTGATTTTTCAAAATCTTTGTGGACAGGAAAGATAATACGACATTGCACACAAGAGAAGGCCTGGGAAGCTCAAAGAATGCAGAGTTAGAAATGGCCAAGTATCTAGGCGCATTCCAGTTATTCTGATGAGAGAATGGTGAGATTTCAGCCTGGTCTCCATAGTTGAGCCTTAAAATAGGCACTATGACAAGCCCTGCATCCTAAAACAACTGTTAAATGCAACAGGAGCTAAGCACAAACTATTTTCTTTTACTTTGCACATAGTTTTTTCACCCCATCAAGAAAAAGACCAACTAAGCATTTTCCCAGCACACATCTTATATTTCAGAAAGAAATAATGAGTAATAATGATAATCACTTCAGTACAGCCCCAAACCTCAATTCTCACTATCAAGGAAGAATGAACTTACCACTGTGTGACCTTGGGCAAGTCACATGACATCTTTGGGACTCAGTTTCCTTATCTGCAAATAATGGTTGTATGAGAGATTTATTTGATTTTCTGAATTCTGCCCTTCTTGGGCACTGCGAAGCCCATTTTGCATCTGAGTGGTGTGTGTGTTTTTGTCTTTGATGATGACATTGCTATAAGCACAATTTGACAATTTCATCTGTAGAGGGAAAAAGCATCAAATATCTGACATAATAGACACCTAATGCATTTCAAGACTTGGCTTTAATTACCCCATGTTAACATTAAACTCATTGAAAGCTTTTTATTACACTTAATTATTTGACAGGGCACTAAACACTAATTATAACTTACTGTAACCTGTTTTGCTAATGAAGAATGACAGCTTTATAGAATGAGAAACAACTCACATTAATAAAAAAAGATGTACTGGACTACTTATGTGACATTTTCAAACCAGAACAGCATTACATTATCATTACCATCTTCACCATCGTCATCAAAAGCATTTAAGTGATCATGACATTGTGCTCAGTGCTGTGCAAAATAAAGTTAATGTTTACAATCTGTACTTTGAAAGTTTACAACATGAGGCAGACATTACGTGTAAGCATGACGTAGTGATTTATAGAGAAAAATATAAAATTCAAGCATTGGTATTATGCATAAATAATAGGGGAGAGAGATACTTCTTTAAAAACAAAGATGAGCGAAACAAGTTTGGGATTGGAAGATTAGGAAGATTGAGTTACAAAAAATCACCTTCCAAAATGGTCAAGTCAGGGTGAGGAGCTTCTTACAAAATAGAACACTTGGTGAGTTAAAAACCACTGTAGGCTTAAGAGAGTGGTGAAATTCATGGAGTAAATTTTCATAGTAGCTACAAAGGTGACTGTGAAAATGAGAAAACCTAAGACAACATCTGAATGTCACTGGAGCAAATTATGAGGATGTTGGTCCAGAGAAATCATTTCTTTCCCTAAGGAAGTAGGGGACGTGATGAAAAGATGACAATTTCAGATTCTGCTTTATAGAATAAGCTGTGAGACGTCCAAAGTCTCATGAAAGGTGAAGGTACACACACATATTAGGGAAATGGGACAAAGTGCAGAACATGCAAAACGGGGGGGGGGGGGGAGGGCTAAGATAATCTGAAAATAATTGGGAGTCCTTGACGAAGAGGGCAGCTCTCAATAGTGCTGCAGACTCTGATGGGAAAGTAGACTGGCCCAGAGAGGGGATGATGAGCAGTGCTGCACGAACTACACTTAATTTGGTAACAAAACATTTGGAATGCTTGAGTCATCTTAAGGTGTTGTATAAAAAGAATCATAAGGAAAATGTTGGAGTCTAGATTTCCACTCATGTGGTGAATAAAACACACATGTATGTGTTTGAATCTCTTACAGGAATGTATATAATCTAGGTGTCATAAAAAAAAAGTTTAATATAATTCTGATGAATTGTTCATTGACCATTCTAACAGTTTCTTGGAAACTGTTTGCAAAACAATTTCTTAGAAATTGTTTGCAAAGATTAGTTTCATATTCTGCTGATAATAACCATCCTTCAGGAAAGCATTGGCAAAAATGCTGTGAAAAGCATTATGATTTTTGCACAGTCCCTTTGGAAAGCAAATACTTCTGAAAATCATTATAAACAACTAATCATGCCAATATTCTCCATGAGTTTTTAGTTTGATATATTCTGCTATATTAGTGAAGTAATTCAGTGGTTTAAATACATATGTGGTCCTATTTTTAAAATGGAGCTGTAACTGCTGGACCCTGTGAGCAGTAAATTTGCATCCATTGTATGTTCTTTTTTTTAATAGCAATGATAAATAAATGCATAAGGTTTTTAAAAAGGCAGGGAATTGCAGTGCCCAAGGAATTGGTCAAGGGCATCTCCAAGGGTTCAATTTGGTTTAAGGGGCAGTGTGTGTGTGTGTGTGTGTGTGTGTGTGTGTGTGTGTGTGTGTGTGTGGTGGGGGGAGGGTATGATTAACCAAGCCACTCTGTTAAAAAAAATAATACCTAATTAAAAAGAGTAGGCTTGTTATGCAAATACTGCTTCCAGGTAAGTCACTTACCCTATCCCCCCCTTCCAAACAGAATGCAGTTTCTAAGCCCTTTCATATAGAATTTCTGTAGCCACCACTTAGAACAGGGAGAAGAAAGAGGACCAAAGGCCTCATGTTCAGCATATCCCAACATAATGACCCTTTCAACAATTTTCATCAGAGATTGTCACACTCTCTTCCCAAGAGCCTCAGTACATGCTGAGAGTAAAACATGACTTCACTACTTTTCATTAAAAATGACCCCTTGCTCCATTCTGAGTATCCCAGGAGTTGTGCCACCTCACTCCCAGCAATGGCTTTCGATGGTGTCCACGCTGAAGGAAGGTCAACAAGGCAGCGCTTCCCAGTTCAAATAAAAAGAACTTTCAGTTCCCCTTCTTGCCGTCTGCTTTTTTTTCGGTACAGAGTTTAATTCCTAAATATAGGGTTTTCTGTAACATCAATGAAAGAAACCTTTTTAGTACATAACCAGCATCACAACAGCCCCAGGACAAAGATGCCAGCACTGGGCTACGGAGGGGAGAGAGGAGGCCCTGACCATTTGGGGTAAAAGCACCTCGCTGCTGCTGTCAGTCATTGTTAATTCACAAGAATTCAATCTAGTGGGTGGCTCTCCGAGTCAATAACGTGCTTTAAAATACCCTGGATTTTAGTCATGATTATTCAAGCAAGAACTTCATGTCACTTGGTAACACACGGATGCTTGTCAATCTTGACAGGAACACAAAGGGAGGGACAAAAAGAAAAATCTTGACGAGAGATTACAATGGGAAAATAAAACAAAATATTTTTGCACGCTGTTTTGTTCACAAGCACCAGGTGCTCTCTCAAACCGCACATGTAATTTGAAATGCGGGTGGCCGGAGTCATTTTCTTTCCTTCACAGCCATGAAACAAGACCCTAAAATCAGAGAAAGAACATGCTTCTCCCCACATGCATCCTAGAAGACGCATTCTATCCACGACCTGGTGTCCTCTCCATTTTGTGTTCAGAGCTCATTCTTTTGGGCCAAAAAAAAACAAAACAAAAAACAAAACAAAGTCCCCATCATTTGTGTAGCACAGAGTGTGGAACAAGTAAAACTCCTCTAAAATTTCTGCTCTGCTTTACTAAACCTGAACACATTTTCTTCAGTAGACAGAACAAGACGATCTGTGTCTTTTTTTTTTTTTTACTTCTTCCTAAAGACAGTGTGCCAGCCAGAAAGCTGACTCCATTTATTTCTCCTGCGGGGAGCCAGCGTGTTCCTTCTCCTGGAAGATACAGGTACTTAAAATAGTAATAGGCTTTGTGGTTTATCGAGAGTATTTCATCCCAAGATCTTACAGGCATAAAGAATAAAACATAAACTAACAGCTCTTTCCAACAAGCTTGGGAAGAATTAACTAGGAAGGAGGATTGTCATCATCTTTCCCTGGAGAAACAGAGAGAAGAAAGCTACTTAACTCAGGTAGCCCAGGGAAAGAACGAGCGTCAGGTTGATCCAGGATTTGGACAGAGGCCACCAGTCTGTTACTCTTCATTCCTAAGAATTTAAGAGCTCCAGCTGAAGGAATAACAAATGACGTGTTTAGCCCTTCTTTGGAAGTTTCGAATGCAACATAATTGGGAGAGGGGCATGAGGGGACTTCCAAACTTTGATTGTGAGTCAGTGGTTGTATCATAAAAGTGCACTTTTCAAATGTAACTTTCTTCTGCAATTTCTCAAGGTGTCTTCCGTCTTCCCTGCCTACTCAAACTGCTTTGTAAAAATTAGGAAGGATTTAAAAGAAGAGTAATTTGTATTGTTACCGCTCTCAGCAGTTCCCCTTGCACCCAGACTCACAGTCACGCTCTTCTACATTTTTCTCGAATTTCAGGTATTTACGGCACGTTTTTTCTTGGCACTGTCTGTGCTAAGTGGTGTGGTATTTGAAAGGACACTGAGGGTCACTTCAGACACATTGAACCATCAGCCTGGTGACACCTAAAGCCATAGGGTGACAGCATGGTGGTTAAAAGAAATCATGCTGGGAGGTGGCCAGCCGGGCTCTGTGGTCTTCTCACATCTGACCACACAGGAGACGTTCCTACAGCTCCAGCTGGAGACAGAAAACCGTCTACACTGGCAGGGAGCGTCCCTTGGCATTTTGGATCCTTGGCTTTTTTCCACCTCAACTCAGCTGACTTCCCAGCCCACAGAGTTAGTTCCCCAACGTTTGGAGGTTGGGCAGAGTCGTCATTCTGCCAACGTTCGGGCCCCAGACTTTCTTACTGGGTCCAGCTGGCTAAGTGTGAGAGTGCAGACTCTAAGCAGGAAGACTAGGACCTACCCCATAAACATGTGCTATTATTATGTTATCAATAAAAATGTTTTGTAAAGAAAAAATAAAAGAGAACTAGGATCTGCACCTTCAAAGCTCTGACCAGTCTGGGCACAAGCATCCAGAGAGATTGACAAAAATTCAGGTGGGTTTGGAATCTTACATTCCCTGCCTACGTTCATCTTAGTCCGGGCTGGATTGCTGGCGCAAATTACAACCCTCCATTTGCTCCTAGTCCAGGTTTTGAGGTTACCACAAATTAGAGCGTCCTGCATTCTGCGTGGGTCCTGCCCTTCTTGGGTCCCTGTCAGTATTCAACAAAGCAAGTTAATCTCCCTGGTAAGTGACAGCCCTGCCCCTTGTAACTGGCATGGAATCAATTTTTTTAACTTGATTTGAAAAGTGAGGAGAGTATCAAGAATTCAGGACTAGCTGGTGGATTCATTAGCAAGCTGAATCCGTTTTAGCTGAAATCTGTTTGGCTGTCCACAGCTCTTCGTTCTGCTTTTTTTTTTTTTTTTCTTCTTCTTACCATCGATCCTGCCCACAAGACTTATTACCCACTCTGTCTACTGAGGACTCCGGGCTCCCTGGCTAAGCTGTTCACAGCATGCACATTCATATCACACTGCTCTGGTCCAAACTTTGACAACTTCATAGGAAGGAGGGAGAAAAAAACAGGTTCCCAGATATTGACCAAAACGCTCCGGAATGCTCTGAGGATGCCAAAGAGAGAAATAGAAGGAAGCAAAGGTAATTGTCATCAGGACACAGCAGGTATAGACAACCTTCCAGAAGTAGCCCCCCAAACATAAGAAAGTTTTCTCTTTCCAGAAATATGGAAAGAACCTATCCCAAAGGAATTGACATATCTTTTTTTTAGTAGAAGATTTTCCAAAAGGAAGATTGATTTTCCAAATCACTACGATATTTCCTGTGCTTCTGTACCCATTCTCTTCCCTGATCAAGTTTATGGATAGACAGGCAGGAACAAGTGAAAACGATGACTCTGGAGCGGGAGGCAGTCCAGGCAGGAATAGGCCTTTGTCCAGCACAAACTTGTACTTGGTGCTACGTGTCTATGCTACCCACTGTGATCACACAGCCTTGGTGCGATTCTCATTTGGAGATAATCCTATTGAGAAATCTGCATGAGGGACTGAAGCAGGGGTCCGCAAACTACGGCCCCCGGGCCACACGCAGCCTGCCGAGGACATTTATCCGGCCCGCTGGGTGTTTTTGCCGCTGCTGCCTGTCCTGCTTAGCAGCCCAGTCGTCCCAGGCCCACAGTGCGCATGTGCGGAATGTGCGCCGCACTCTCCAACGGCCCTCCAACGGTCTGAGGGACAGTGAACTGGCCCCCTGTTTAAAAAGTTTGAGGACCCCAGAAGCATAGTCACACAGTGGGCCTGCCATTCCTGGGGAGATAGGCACAGGAGAAGCTGACCTCTGCTTCCTGCCCACCAACACTTCCTGAGGCCCGCCCATGGCCCTGAGGAGCACACGGTTTAAAGGGAGATGTCCTCATTCTGAGGGAAGGTTTCCATCCTTCCCTTTACAGAAATGGGCCCCAGCCCCCACTGAAACCAGAGTACAAATTTATATTCTTTAAAACAACTTGTTCGTATGGAAGCTAGTGGGGGTTTTATCCTATGGTCCCTTGTAAGAGTGACTCCAGGGTATTAGAGAGAATGGCTGGAGTCACAGCAAGTTTCTCATCTTAAACCAACGTTTGGCCTTCACGTCATATCGTATTGACTTGCTGACTCTACCACAATGGCTTGATTCTTTTAGAACAAGGACAAAAACCTTCTGAAAAGGGCAGAGGGAAAGTGAAATACACCATGTTTTAGAATCCAGAACCCTCTGTCATTTCCTGCTGTTGACAAGTAAATGACATCAAATCACACAGCCTGCAAGTTACTTCACTTCACCCAAAACTAGCCCCAGGAAAGAAGAATATAAAAATCACTTATTCACTCAGCCATAATTTATGGAACACCTTCTCTATGCCAGAACCTGTGCTAAGCACAATGGATATTTTTAAAAGGAGACTGGCCGCACCCAGGTAAACCTCCCAGTCATTATGAGGGTGCACACATCAGTTATGGAAACTTGTCATACCACAGTCCCTTCTAAGGAAAGGAAGGAGGCTGTCACCAACTGCTAGGTAATATACCAAGTTATCACGTCTGTGGTCACAACTGACTGGACAGGGAGTCACAGGCACCTGACTCAGAGGCAACCCTCAGCCTTGTCAGTGTCCTTTATGTATTTTGGCAAGGAGAGAAACAACTTCTCTGCCCTAACTCGTTGCTTACTAATTACCCTGGACAATTAGTATGTCCTTCTTGAAAGGTAATAGAAATAGTATGAGTCAGAAGAAAGGGGGATAAACAAAAAAGAGCTGTGCAGATGTGTGTCTTAGTCTCATTTCTTCTAGCAAAGCCCTAAGACTTCCATTGCTTAATTCCACAGAGCTGCTTCCTTGAACCCAGAACCACCTCCTAGTTCCAGTCACTAGAATGCCTGGTCATTATCTGGCTTCTATTTTGACGATTTCATGAGATTCAGACTCCATTATTAACATAGCATCTTTAAAATAAGCCCTCATTATTTGACCTACCCTGTGAGAACCACAGCTCGTTGCAAACAAAACAGTCTATTAAGCAAATAGGAGGGGGTAAGAAGGATGTGAAGAAAGTGCGATGGAAGCACAGAGGGAGTAATTAACACTACTAGAATTTTAGAACCTGATTTTGAATTTCAGTATTTTACAGTACTGAAGAAATGTGCCATATTTCAAAGGTCGCATCTAAATTGACACAATGAATGATATAAAAATGGCAACACACCATTTTCTAGAAGATCTAGGCTTCTTTGTTGTTGTCGTTGGGGTCAAATATAAAATGAATAGTTAAAAGAGCCCCTTCTCCCTGCTGATGTCCCCGATCAGTCAGCACAGGGAGGAGTCACACAAGTCTCATTAGACTGTCCTTGAGATGGGCCAACACAATGAGACGAATGCCAGACACTACCACAAATGAGCTCAAGGATCAATAGTGGAAAAAAAAAGCACTCACTCTAAGTCCACAGGAGCGGACCAAGGAGAACTTTCCTTAATTGGTTCTCTGCTCGGGAACCTGGAGCACCCTCCCATTAACATGTGACATTTCCTAACCAAGTGATGTACACGCTCAGCCAATCAAATACTCGCATTGGTGGTAACTTGCTTCTACTTGGCATAAACCCGCAGGGAAATCAGAACTTGCTGAGCAGTCCTGAATGTGACCAATATTTTCCGGTACCTGTTAGCTGTTATGCAGGGAAAGCAACTCATTATCAAGCATAAATGCTGTCAGTAAGGGCAGGGAGGAAACCTAAACGAGTGCAGGCAAGGGGCTGCAACTTCTACAGGTATGAATATTTGCTTGTACAAGCTCACTGTTTAAAAAGTCCTTTTCAGTGGTGAGGATTCTTATGCTGAAAGGCAGGAAGGAAACGTTGTAAGGCAGGAATTTGCAGTACAAAAGGAAAGATGTCCCACTGGTTTAAATACATGTGCCCCGAATGCCCCCCCCTGCCCCCCCCCCCCGGGGGTGGCAGTGGGAAACACGTTATTCCAATCCCACTTGGATGCTAGGGAAGTTTGCTGGGTTCTGTTTTACTTGGTGAAAAACTCTCAAGACTGCTGGGAAGAGTGCACAGCTTAGATAAACTGGATTAGAAGAAGAGAGAGATGGGTATAATTCTTTCTTAGACACTAAAGATGGGGTGGCTGCCTGCTATAATAGGTCCAAGAAGAAAAGGGCCATGCAACTCCAACCTGATGTCAGTAATTATGCAGAACGTAAGAAGAGAGGTCCCTGTTAACCGACGCAGGGGGTTTAGCTGGCCTTTGTAGGCTCCTGGATAACGCCATTAGCATCGCCGCCTGCGACGCCCCCCCCAGTGCCTCTTACCCTTCCTTATCTTTTGCTTGACACAACAGCACAATCAAGACAAAGCCAAGGAACCGTGTGGCTCTTCATTGCAGGGCACGCCTCCCCTGCTTATCTCTTTTAATTATTATTTATATTTCGCATTTGGTTTTCAGGTTAAAATAAAATAACATGAAGTAGGAAAGCCACCCTGCCTTTCCTGGGCTCTGGTCTCATTAGCCGGATTTCCTTAAAACTCTGGTACTTCAGAGAAGTTTTGCCAAGTGGCTAAATGAAATGCATACAATTGCAAAGTGTTATGAATATTTATGATGGTTTAATGATGGGATTTTTTTTGCATCCATGAATAATAAAGATTTTAACAAGAACAGATAACGAGATGGGGACAAAACAGTGAAGTGGTTAATACAAGGGCTGCTCTCGGAGGGAGCCCACTGAGAACAGCGGGAGCTGACCGCCTCCCTCCTGCTCCACCACAACCAAGTGCAAAGCAGGGCACAGGGTGTAGGCTCTTTTCTCCCCTTCTTTTAATAGATATCTTCAGCTAAAATAGGCATTTTGTCCACACTTTGTGCCTAATCTCCTGGCCTCCCCTGGAGGTGAAGGAAGCACGGAGTGACAGACAGCACCTGTTGTAAAGTGACCTTCCACTTCCAACAGCGGTATTTGTTTCAGCCTTGGGTCTTCCGCGGAATTAGCTGCTTTGCCTTTTCTGAGCCAGCCTCTAATTAAAAAACACTTGGTGGAGGGTGAAGTTGCTGGGCCCTGTCTCTGGAAGCCGCTATTTCCCAGGCCACCAACTTCCATGTGGGAGAGGGCCTTCATCATAATTTTCCAGAAGGTAAATGTCCATGTTGCTCTTCCCCACCAGTATGTCACGTATTGAGGGCAAGTAATTTCCAGTGTGACCCTGCCAGTCTCTGGCATTCAGGGATGCTCTCTGTCCAGGTGTCTGGTCTCCACATCCCTGGGAACATTCTGCCTTCTCACACACAAACCCTAGCAGTGACTCAAAGGAGAGCCCTTGACGTAAAGGGGGTTAACATGGAGGAGCTCTGGGCTAGCTGCCACCTTTGGCTTGTGGGATTGACTCATGTGAGGCAAACTTTCCCTGACCTCCCAAGATCATTCATTCATTTATTCATTCAGTAAATATTTATTAGCACCTACTCTGTGCCACAAAGTGGTCTAGGCACTCATGATACATATGTGAAGAAAACAGACAATGATCTGCTTTCAAGAATCTTACAAACTAGGCCGGGCGCGTGGCGGGAGGATTGCTCAAGGTCAGGAGTTTGAAACCGGCCTGAGCAAGAGCGAGACTCTATCTCTACTGAAAATAGAAAGAAATTAATTGGCCAACTAAAAATATATATATAAAAAAAATTAGCCGGGCATGGTGCCGCATGCCTGTAGTCCCAGCTACTCAGGAAGCTGAGGCAAGAGGATTGCCTGAGCCCAGGAATTTGAGGTTGCTGTGAGCTAGGCCGATGCCACAGTACTCTAGACCAGACAACAGAGTGAGACTCTGTCTCAAAAAAAAAAAAAAAAGAAAAACAAAAAACAAAATCTTACATACTGGTAAGTGGAGTCAGAATATAAACAATAAAACAAAGAAGTCAATGGTGAATCGTTGAGAAGGTGACCAGGCAACAAGGAAATAGAACTTCCACATTTATCTTGGTAACAGACTTGCTTATGTGGTAGACATAAAAATTCCAGAAAAGTTGCATGAAAAATCAAACGATATTTTTAAAGCCCTTAGAGAATGTGTGAGTGTGTGTGTCTTATATAGAATTACATGGTGAATCCCTTCCTGAAATAATGACCGTGCCTTGCTTTATCTCTTTAGGAATCTGAATTTCTGTATACTACTTGTTATATACAGATATAAATGTCCACTCTTCAGAAACTATCCTTGAATTGGAAATCTTTAATAACAAACCATAGTATTGTTTAATATT
This sequence comes from Microcebus murinus, assembly GCF_040939455.1. Classification (NCBI taxonomy): domain Eukaryota; kingdom Metazoa; phylum Chordata; class Mammalia; order Primates; family Cheirogaleidae; genus Microcebus; species Microcebus murinus. The sequence continues at coordinate 80,313,149 of NC_134114.1, read as the reverse complement.
GGTTAACCCCTTTGTTGGAAAATAGACAACCATGCCCCTAAATCTGTTGATGCAAATTCTAGGAAAACGATTGTCATCTGGAAACTCATTTAGAGCCAAGTAGGTGCGGGGAAAGAATGTCCAATATAAGAAGACCCTTATGGCTCCTTTCCTTGCTCTCCGTCTCTAGATTCCTCACCACTGTTCTCACACAGTCCGACGTCCCTGCCTGCCAATTTTATTAAAGCCTGCTGTGCGGGAATTTCCTTTCCCTGCTTTACTAGCTACCAAGACAACCCTGTCAACGTGATTTTTCACACATTTTCTCTTCCTGTGTTCCACATCTCAGTGAAATTTCATCTCCCTGACTCACTGTTAAGTGTTTCTCATCTGAAATCACACTCACTTGTAATCTCAAATAAAGTGCAAAAAGAGGAAGTCACAAAAGGGGAAAGTCCTTCTCTCCCCAATTATGCAGACATTAAGCAAAAGCGACATGGGAATTGCCCAGTGAACCAAGACTGAGCACCAACAGCCACAGAACGGAAGGGTAGTCTTGGCACACAGCCCTCCCCATCCCACAGCCAAATGGAGCACACACCTCTCACTAGGTATTAAAATCTGAGCAACCGATCATAGGTGTTTCATAGAACAAAAAGAGTTCATTGGAAATTGGATTCCCACCGGATAGACCTTAGATTGCCTCCCCAGGGAATTAGAAAAACAGCTAGAGGCCGGAGAGGAGAGCCAGAAGGGAAGGAGGCAGAAGAGAGGCATGAGGAGGACGGAAAGCTAAACTGAGGCTGGGAAGTGGCTGTGGAAGGAAGTTCCCTGCAAGGGCCACTTTACTGGCAGATAAAACCAAAAAAACTCTCTTGGAGGAATAAGCAGCCTTCTATTGTTTATCTTACAAAACAAAAAACTTCCTCACCACCAAAAGCTGAGATCATGTAGGTATATTCTAATTCTAATATCCATAGGGGCCCTAATAATTTATTTGTACATGTGTCCAGTAATAGCTGACAGGATGAAAAAAAATCATCACAATATTTAGGACAAAGAGCAGGAACCCGGGTTTGACTGTCGCTTCTGACCAGTTATCTCGGTGACACTGGGTGAGTCGGAAGTCCCGGCATTGTGTCTAGAGCTGTGAGTAATGTTATCGAGACACGAGTCCTACTATGGAGGACTTGGTATCCAAACCACAAACAAAACATCTATGACGGAGACCAAAGGAAAGTGATTAATTAAAATAGGCTGTTTGTGTGGTTATGTGTGGTCAGAGTCAGGTGGCAGGAAGACTTCCTGCTTTCTTGCTCCTTTTATCTCAGAGTTGGAAGGGATAGGTGGGCTAAGAGAAAAAAAAAAGGAAATGGAAAAACCTAAGGTGACCATGATCTGTGGAGAGATATCAGTGCTAGTCTGTGCCCACTGTTTCCATTCACCAGGTAAGTACTTAATTTCTAATGGTGACCTATCATGGCAAGCAAGTATTAAGGTCATGGGAAAAATTGATGTAAGCCAAAAAACCTATGTAGAAAAAATTCACAGAGTTATAAACAGGAAGTTAATCAATCACATAAAGCAGCACTAAGCAGTACCACAATAGCTAACTGGTTTTAACCTAATTGAGCTAGTGGGTCCCTTGATCCCAGGCATGTACTTTTAGACTTTAAGAGATGGTGAAGGCTAAAAAATAAAAAAGGTACCTGATAGAATCAACTTCAACAGAAATCATATGATAGAGGCTCAGAGTGACAAATAGATTGTCCAAATCCCCTGAGAAAGTGTCTTTTTGAGACAGAGTCTCTCTCTGTTGTCCCAGCTAGCATTCAGTGGTGTCATGATAGCTCACTATAACCTCAAACTCCTGGGCTCAAGTGATTCTCCTGCCTCAACCTCCTGAGTACCTGGGACTACAGGTGCACACTACTGTACCAGCTAATTTTTCTATTTTTGATAGTGATAAGGTCTCATGCTCAGGGTGGTCTCAAATTGATGGCCTTAAGCGATCCTCCCGCCTCGACCTCCCACAGTGCTGGGATTACAGGTGTGAGCCACCCTACCCGGTAAAAAAGTGTCTTAGCTATATCTGGACATGCTGTTTTCCTAAAAATTATGAGTGTGGTGTTGGTTTCTGTTAGCTCACTGGTACAATTTCAGAGATCACTGCTTTGGAATCAGAGAAACATGAGTTTGAATCCTGTCTAGGCCATTTATGTACATAAAAAATTTCTTCATCTGTAAAGGACAGGTAAGGACCCCTGTCTTAGATGCACTTATTAAAAGGACTATATAAGATACTGTATGTCAAGAAACAATCACGGTGATTGGCTCATGGTAAATGCTCAATGATAATTGTCAACAAAAAGAACATTTGAAATAAAACCTGGGAAATATTTGAACAAAGGAAGTATTTTGTCCTACTTTGCCTTTTTTGCTTATTTTCTTCTGTTTTCTCTGAGAGTTTCTTGCTTTAGAACAGTCCTCTGGGAGAACATACTCTCAGTGTTGCTACCTTTGTTTAAAAAGCTTTTAATGAAATGTGGTATATGTATACCATGGAGTACTACTTAGCCATAAATAATGAATTAATCCGTGTTGCAACAATCTGGATGGAATTGGAGACCATTCCCCTAAGTGAAGTATCACAAGAATGTAAAAGCAAACACCACGTGTACTCACTATTAAATTGGATCTAACCGATCAGCACTCACGTGCACAGATGAAAGTAAAACTCAACAGAAATCACACAGGTAGGAGCCGGGAGGAAGGGATGAAATCATACCTAGTGAGTATAATGTACACTATCTGGGTGATGCACACACTTATAACTTTGACTCAGGCAGTTCAAAAGCAATCCATGTAACCAAAACATTTGTACCCCTGTAATACTCTGAAATAAAAAATCTAAAAAATAAAAAAAATAAAAAATAAATAAGAAACACTCCCCTTTTGTAATTGCTTTCAGAATCTTTTCAATGTCTTCAGTGATGATAAATTTTTGTGCTTTAAAGGTGCATTTAGTTTTGAGAAGTAGTCAAAAGTCCTTGAAAGCAAAACTGATCAGAGGGTGAGCTATCTGGGTAGTACCGTTTTTATGCAAAAATGAGATGGAATTTGTAAAACATCAATATAATTTTCTTGCATTGATTTTAAACATTTCAGAGGGAAAGTCCAGTGATATTTTGAATAATTTCTGAAATCAGTATGGGTTTCTAAAATTACTCCTTTGAAGGGTAACTATTCTGGCTGTTTAAGTCCCTTTCTATTTTGCTAAAATACACACATACACAGTCATCAGTCATCACTTTGTGTCACTCCTGATAGACTCAGAGATAGTGACATTTCCCACATTGGTAGTATACCGAGTAACAAAAAATGTGTGAAAAATTTACCAATTAGGAATGTTTACTATGGAGTGAATCAGACTCTATTTGCATCAGCTCGAGCTGTGCATTTTATAATGTATGTTGTGTGAAAGTACATATGGCCTTTTGGAAACCTCTTGGTCTAAAAGCTGGTTAATAATACTTGCAGGGCATGTGAAGGGAGGTGGTATTGAAGATAGCAAACTTCTGTTCCTGGACATCTTATTAACCAGAACATTCTGTTAACCGGTATTTTTTGGCAGTACAATAAAAATCTCCTATGATCATGATAATTGCAAGGTTGTACAAGATAGCGAAGTACTTTATGAACCATCAAAGGAAAACAAATTGCTGTTCTTTACAGTTGTGGTGTTGAGTATATTTTATTATAATTATATTCTTTCAAAATTGACAATTCATGTTGATTCATGTACAGTTTGCAGAACAAATTTCTACCATTGCACATGTTTGATCAACCATCCCACCCCACCAGGCAACCATAAAGGAACAAAAACATTGTCTAAAGTCTCCAATTAACATTCAGTTCACCCCTTCTCTGCCTGTCACCTAACCAATTTTCAAGCTAGGTCAGTCCCTTATGTTGTCTCTTGCATCTTTGAAAGAACATGAGGGGAAGCAACTGAGCACCAGACAGTTCTCGGTCCTTTGCCCAAAGCCTCCTGCCTCCTAAGCAGTAGGGAAGGACTTGGAGCCAGCTGTGTGTGAAAACAAGAGGCCCCAGGGACTCAAGCTGGGCTGAGCAGAAGCCATGAACTGACCTTTGGAAAGGTCTTAATTGAATAAGGGGTAGAGGCCACAATATTACATAACCGATCCATGAGTTTCTGGTGATGCATTTAGTGATTCAACTATGTTCTCCCTGGCTCCTTCAGGTTTTATTAGCTACGTGCTTTCTGGCAGCCTTAACTCTTGCTTTATTCAGAGTTTACATGTGGATTCTCATTAACCCCACTCTGTTAGGGTAAGCCAGGAAAAGCAAAAGAGAGAAACTAAAAAGATATTACCTCAGTTGTTTATCCCTAAATGCTATATAATTCACACCAACACACTCAAATATTAAGACACTTTTTTTGACAACTTCCTTTAAACAACAAGAAGAATTCCTTCTGTCTCTTTCACTTATACAAACTATAATTTTCTTCTGTGTGTGGGTTTGTCTACAAGCACAGAATTTGAGATTATTTAGAAAAGTACTTGGTTTCTTCATTTACTTTCACATGTGTGAAACTTAACTGACAATTTGAATGGGGATTTTTCTTTTTAACTCTGAAAAATTGGTGTTTAATTTGGGCATCTCACCAGCTTCTTCCATTTGTTGCTATCCATGATAATCTAATGTCCCATTGCAATGAAGAATTAAGCATTGCTTAATTATGAAAGACAAATGAGCAATAATACATATGATTAATTGGTCATTTTCAATAGAGCTGAGAATAAAGAATGAATGACATTCTTGATTATAGGACCATGTGTTCCATTCCATATATTATTTACAATTGAAGCCCTTGATATGAAAAAAATATTTAATTTTTTAAAAAAGTGATAGAATAAGTTAACAAAGAAGACGGGGCCTGGGCACAATTGAAGTAGGTAGGTAATTGTCAGGAAGTTAGTATTTTAAGAGGGGCCACAGAAACTTCTAGTCACCTACCTCTTGGATGAGTTTATGCGGGGCGGGGGGGGGGGGGGGGGGGGACATTCTAGTCACCCACCCAATAAATATTTTCAACTTTTAAAAAAATATCAAAAACCCTGAATTTATCCAGGGCAGAAATATTTCCAAGCAAGAAGTTATGGTCAATAAGATGCAAGCAAAAATTGTTTGGAGAACTTCTGAGGAAACACCCACCAAAGGGTGACAGCTAGGATTCATTTATACTGGTCCCCAAACCTGCATGCAGGCATGACGACAGCACCCATCTTAGAGCAGGAGGCAAACAGTACTTTAAGGATAAAGAGCAGAAAAGTGGAAGAAGCCTGTATCCCTGATGACTGGGAAAGTCCCCAAAGCCCTCGGCTGCCTGTCACTAGACTTCCCTGATGTGACAGAAACCTACTTACTTAAGCCATTATTATTTCTTTTCTTTTTTTTTTTTTTGAGACAGAGTCTCACTCTGTTGCCCAGGCTAGAGTGAGTGCCGTGGCATCAGCCTAGCTCACAGCAACCTCAAACTCCTAGGCTCAGGCGATCCTACTGCCTCAGTCTCCCAAGTAGCTGGGACTACAGCATGCACCACCATGCCCAGCTAATTTTTTCTATACGTATGTTTAGTTGTCCAGCTAATTTCTTTCTATTTTTAGTAGAGATGGGTTATCAGTCTTGCTCAGGCTGGTCTTGAACTCCTGATCTCGAACGATCCTCCAGCCCTGGCCTCCCAGAGTGCTAGGATTATAGGCATGAGCCACCGCGCCCGGCCAAGCCGTTCTTATTTCTGGTCTCTGTTACTGGCAAATATAATTCCTAATTGATACCTGGAATAAAATACTCCCTGCTGTCTAAATGTAGAAGGCAATGGTTCTTGTTGGTCTTAAGCTTTGATCTCTGTTGAAGTGCAAAATCCCCTGGGGGAGTTAACTGACTCAGTTTGTTTAAGGTCATTTCTGTACAGCAGGTTTGGCAAAAAAAGAGCAAAAGTAGAAGTAGAAGTCTTCGGAATAAAGAATAAGGTGCTCATAGGGGTCATGGAGGGCACATCCCATAAACAACTAAAAAGATAATTAAGAATCTGTTCATTTTAATATAAATGGCATGATGGAGAAACTTTGAGATTTTGGGAAAATTTCAAAGCAAAGAGAAAAAAAAAAGTGTGCATCGTTTCAGCAGGGACAACTTGTGCGAATCCAAGAGAAAAACAATGAGGTCCTGTTCATCTGACATGTTTCTTCCTTGAATTTGACAGCCACATTCCCCCCCTGGCCCCCAGGAATGGAAACTGAGGAGGCAAGAAGGCTCCAGGGAGCGCTGTCTTATTACCAGATATTCGGCCCCTCTCTCACCACATCCTCACATTTTACTATGTTATTCTCATATTGATCAGCTCCTGCTGATTTTAAGAGTCAGGGATTTTTGCAAAAATATTTTAATACCTTTCACTCTTCTTTCCTTTGAAGTTCCAGCCATTATAATTCAGCTATTTCTTGGCTCATAAACTTGGCAAGGCTTTCTGGAAGAAAAAATAAAAAATAAAAGTCATCTCATTGGCAGAGAGGTTTCTCATATGCTGACGGTTTAGCTTATATGAAATCGCTGAGTAATAGGAAGGATAAAATAAGGATTGTAAGGGGAACAGGAAGCAGAATGGCCTCCATAAATGAATCCCAGAGACTGATTTTGCTTATCTCAAATGATGAAGGGCCTCTCCTTTGAAGCAACCATTCATTGACCTCTTGCTAAAACTGTTTATTCAGTGTGATTTCTCCACTGGCTGCAGAGTGGTCTTGTCGTCTTCCCCAAACCTTTCCTGAAGTGCCGTTTCCAACGTCACTCTGTGCGGGCACGTTGGCGGCAGCCTTCTCTGACCCCTCTGCAGAAGAACGCAGCTGGAGGCTTAGGACCACTTAGGATGCGTGGCATTCGAGTAGCCCTTCATCTCAAAACAAATCTCTTAAAAATATTCCTCGGAGCGGATCTTTGTAGACTGTTCTATTTGTGACATCTCATAAAGACTGAAATGAGGAAGCTTCGTGCACCTCCGAAGGGAGCACATCGCGACCGCTGCATCTGAAGCACATGGAAAATATTAATTAGCTAAGTCCTTGAGTACACAATGCAGGAGACATCTGCCCTTGTTTTCTCCATGCTAAATCCCTTTTCCATGCTTACTATAACTAAAAAAAAAAAAAAAAAAAAATCACAGGAAGCAAAAATGGTTCAAATTAAAGCCACTCTCTCTCCAACAACATCCTGGCCTGCTTAACGGCGCCATAATTCTATTGCGCTGTAAACAATTAGATAGGGATATTGTAAAATTAGCTCCAATTTGCATAATAATGCTTTACTGTTATAATTTAGTGACTGCATTTGCACAAACTTAATAACAATTCAGCTTACATTTTTTGTTTTAATATATTTTATACAAATAATGTCAAATTTATAGATTACTAGGTTCCCCCAAAGCAAGCCAGACCAGGACATTGCATTTTTGCAAGTTTAATATACCACATGATATGATAATTCTAGCCTTCTTAAATTAAAGGTCACCTCCTTTCCTGATTCTGTTTTCTTTCTTTCTTCTTTTTTTTTCTTTTCTCTTGCTTAAGGAAAAAAGGTTTTGAGACTTCTAATAATTTGGAACAAAGAAAAATGTACCCATTACACATATACCCACTAACATCTGTACCAGGTTAAAATATTTTAAATGTATTTTCCTCCATTTTGTTTTCAGGGAACTATAGGATGTAATCTCCCCCAGAGTTTTAAAATCGTATCTTAAGTTCAAAATCAATCACATTGGAATCCTGGGCTGGTGGAGCAAATTGCATTAAAAGGTGTTTTGATTGTATTTATTGTCACAGATGTTAATTCAAAGGATCTAACCATTATTGTTTTATGGATTCGTAGTGTAAATCCATCTGGTGGAAATTGAATTAGCACATAAGCTCTGCTCGTATTTGAGGCTTTGCGCAACCACAGCCACTGAGTCAATGATAGAATCATTGCAAGTCCTGAGTCAATGCTTTCCTTGAGTAAAATAGTAATGATCATTTTTTTTTTTTTTGAGACAGAGTCTCACTCTGTTGCGCGGGCTACAGTGCCCTGGCATCAGCCTAGCTCACAGCAACCTCAAACTCCTGGGCTCAAGCAATCCTGCTGCCTCAGCCTCCCGAGTAGCTGGGACTACAGGCATGCACCACCATGCCCAGATAATTTTTTTCTACATATGCTTTTAGTTGGCTAATTAATTTCTTTTTATTTTTAGTAGAGACGGGCTCTCGCTCTTGCTCAGGCTGGTTTTGAACTCCTGACCTTGAGTGATCTGCCCGCCTCGGCCTCCCAGAGTGCTAGGATTACAGGTGTGAGCCACCATGCCCGGCCTATAATGATCATTTTTAAAACAAAACACCTCCTTTTCACCCTACAAATGAGACCAGCAGTGTTTTGTTCTGTGAAAAATTATAAGGGTTATTAGTACATAGGGACAAAGGACCTAGTTTGTCAAGATAGTTGGTTAACTATTGAAATTGACTTTCCTGACATTATTGGTTGTTCAACATTCGAATGAGTTGTCCGGAAAAGGTGCAAAAGACATAATTTCTTGTTTGTGCTTCGGAAATGCTTGATCCTATGCAGAGCTACTCCGTACAGTTGTGCAGGTTACTGACTAAGGGAGGGACTAAATCAGAGCTGAGTCCAGCCTACAGTCTACTTGCCAAACTGGAGCAGCGTAAGCCCAAAGGAAGAAGCGTCTTCTCCATTTTGTACAAGGGCCTTCTGTGAGCTCAGGGCTGCCCTAAGTGGATGCTCTAGGTGGGTGTAAATGTGGTTTGGGCTAATGAATGAACTGGTATTTAGCACAATTCCATAATTTGAAGTAAAGGCTTCATGGGATATAAACTAGAATAATTTAACTCAAAATACTAATCCCACAATAATTGGAATAAGGGGAATTGTGGAAATCATCAGTAGTAGCATACAAGTTGATCTTGGTTCAATGTACGTTTCTATCTTCTTACGGTTTCTTTCAGAGCTGGTAATTAAATCTATATCTGAAAAGTGATGTCAACACTTATCTGATGAATCTGATCAATGTGAACAGTCGATCCCAGTAATCTGGCCCCAGTCCCATTCCCACCTCCCCTCCATCAGCTTCTAAGTGACAGCAGTTTGTCTGCTATTTTATTTGTCTCAGCTCTTAGATAAGTACTTCACCTGTGCACTTCGGTTTTCCAAATAATCAGCCTGTCCTTCAGTTTTGCATCTCTGAGTTTAGGTTGGCAACGTTGACAAAACTGCTTCATTCATAGAATTGTCTAGAAGATTTATCGATAAAAAATTGCTTGGTCCAGAGAGATTTTTGGACTTTATAAGAATCTGTTGGTGCAATTATTTGCTACATGAATAGCTTTATTTTCCATGTATTCTGGTTTATTTACAGGCATCTGGGCTATTTAAATAAGCAGACAGAAAACACATGACAAATAAGAAGTAGTTAATATAGATTTCAAACCCAAAGAGGAAAAAAGTGGATAAGGTAATAAAACAAAAATGCATGTATGCTTTAGAACATAAAATGTTCATTTTATATGTGTGTCTTGCACGTAGCTATTTCATTAGTGGTTTGGAAAATATTTATTTGAATTAATCCCCTGGCACGTTTTTCTGTAATCAGCTTTGCAGTTTGCAAAACTTTCTCTTAAAGAGTACTTCATATTAGCCTCTTCAGGTCTTCATATGTAAACTGTCAGAGTGCAACTAAGACAGACTGTACAGAAAGAATAAAGATGATAGGAATTTAGGTGCATGCATTATAAACACAATATTATATGAAAAAGAATACGACTGAGGTCCTCCTTCAATTAAGCTTAGAATGCCAGCTGAATTCCTATGCTGAATTTTCTCTGATGAGCATTGATCAGGAGTGTTTCTTCTTAATAATCATACCCCATGAAGAGGCAGCTCTAGCTGAAAGCCCTCTAGGACTGATTTGAGGAGAAAATATAACCTTATCAGTGAATGCTAAAAAACTAGGCTTTTGTTATATTACTATTACACAGCATCAAAAATTTAAGTATCCATACAAAACAAGAAAGATTGCATTCAGTTACTCTTTAGGCCAGAGAATGAGAGATCTCACGTGCTCTGCAGAGGCACAGATAATGATTTCCAAACTTCAGTCCTAGAGTTTCACATATTTATTTTTAAAATCTGAATACTATCTTTACTCTTTGCTTATAAATTTTTCATTAAATGGCTCATTTTTTTAAAAAAATAACCCAAATGCAATTTTTTTAAAAAAGAAAATTATGTCACTACTATAAAGGGCAAGTCACTATACTTGCTTTAAGACAACTATAAAAATATTAATAAATATAATGAAAATAAGCCAATTTTGGTAAATTCTAGCTGGGTAGTTTTACTTGTCTAATGCTCTGAACCCTAGTCTTGTTTTTTGATAAAATGAGAGAAAGGTGTGGGGGGGAGCTGGGGGGGCCAGTTTGGGAGAGACACTTTAGCACCTTCTGAGTTTTTCTAAAGCTTGGAACCCTTTTGAAAGATAAATACATGTCTTCGGCCGGGCCTGGTGGCTCACGCCTGTAATCCTAGCATTCTGGGAGGCTGAGGTGGGCGGATCGCTCAAGGTCAGGAGTTTGAAACCAGCTTTGAGCAAGAGTTAGACCCCGTCCCTACTAAAAAAAATAAAAAGAAATTAATTGGCCAGCTAAAAACATATAGAAAAACTTAGCTGGGCATGGTGGCACATGCCTGTAGTCCCAGCTACTCAGGAGGCTGAGGCAGGAGGATGGCTTGAGCCCAGGAGTTTGAGGTTGCTGTGAGCTAGGCTGACACCATGGCACTCTAGCCTGGGCAACAAAGTAAGACTCTCTCTCTCTCAAAAAAAAAAAAAAAAAAAAAAAAAAAAAACAAGTCTTCACAGGAAATTCAAAGTTATTTAATATCAGGTCTGTCTATCATTTAGAATTATCTCTAATGGTAGTAGGGGTATGGGTCCTAAACTTTTGGAAACAGTGAGCAGAAGTTACTGATGTCACTGGCTGCCCTTCTGCATACTTCTGACTCAACTCTTTGTCCCATCTTTTGCCGAGGTACTTAATGGAATGGTCTTGATGGTGAAAAATGTTTGGTTAAGAGCCAACAAATAATTACCCAAACCACTTATTTACTTGCTCTGTAGACATACAGTAAGTGCAAACCAAGGGAAGCCCTGGCTGTACTAGCTGATGTGATTGCAGAGACTCAGACCTAGTCATAAGCGTGCTTAACCCAGTGGAAGTCTGTTTATTACCTAACATTTTAAAATTGCAATTTTTAGAAAAAGAAGATGAAAGAAAGAAAAAAATCTTGCAAGTCCTGATATGAAAAATTAGGCATTTATTCTATCCTCTCTCTCTCTCTCTCTCTACACACACACACACACACACACACACACACACATATGTGAGAAACAAAAATGAAAATGTTTAACTCAGGGGAACATTCATGATTCTTCATGATGGCTATCCTATTCTCATAAACTACTCAAAATCCTTTCTAAAATGTGTTAGTTGCTAATATATGGAACTAGCCATAAAGTCTGGAAAAAAAAATCCACCATATGACCCTATGATTCCAAACTAATAACACTTCAGTTTTATAATTTTCGGAAACTGCCATATGTGCTTTCTCATTTGAGTCTCGTGAGGTTCAGATATAACTTGGAATCCCATTTTATAAGGTAAAGAAATTGAATATCCAAAAGGTGGCTGCTTTGCCCATGGGTCCCTTGATTAATACATGGGAATATTAAGCCTCGACCTTTTGGCTATTCTCTCACCAAAACATTTTTTCATCATGGATAGTTTTGGTGCAATCCTTCCTCTGTCCAGTTTTCTCCTCTCTGTTCAGGTCAGTTCATATTTATTGGGTACTTCATTTATGCCACACACCATGATAGGTTAGGATATGAAGGTCAGTATCATGAGTAATGCTACCTGCTTAGTTTGGGTTCCCCAGAAATCAGTGCCTGAGGCAAAGGGCTTACGGGCCTTGTACACCATTGTTATGTGTGATCTCAGGATTAGGAATGAGGGACACAGAGCAGTGAAGTAGGGAAGGAAGGAGAGCATGCCAAGGAAGCTTTAGTCAGTTGGCCAACACTACATGCAACTGACTGCCGGATCCCTTGGAACTTATATCTTGTGTTTCAGAACATTACATGTGTGTGTCAGAAAGCTGAAAGTTGGAGAGAAAGGGCAACAAAGTTATCTACTAAGTCTTTTCTTCCATTGCTCCTTGGGTATTAACTCCTACCATTTTGAGGTTGCCCAGTTGTGAGCACCTTGGGGATCTGCCTTATTCTTTATCTCTGTATTACTGGGAAAGCCCCAGGGGAAGAGAGGGAGAGATGGTGTAGGCATACAGTGATACACCCTTAGGTGGTTTCAGTAGAACTTGTAGGTTTTTCCCCAGTGGGATGGTGGACCAAGAGAAAGAATAGACCAGTGTGTCTGAGGTGGTTCAGTGAAGGAATCTTGCTATCATTCGATGTGACGATTTCTACACTTACCATCGCTATTTCCAGTCCTCACAATGCCTGTTGGGAATTCTCCTACAGGTGTCTGTCAGCATCTCCAAGCTTGTACATTTCCCAACCAGAAGTATTCACCTCCTGCTCTTCAAAGTCAATTCTCCTCCAAAACAAACAGTAACAAAAAGATGTGTCTTCACTACGAATGAGGTCAGTACATCTTACAATTAAATATCTCATGATATAGGGAGAAGAAAATGAGACATCCAATGAACGTGGGTCTGGAAATAAAACTTAGATCCAATTCACTCAGCCACAAACAGGGACACTAACATTCTCTGTAATAGGCTTTGTGCTAGTAGATGCTGGGATACAAATGCTAGTAACATCCTTGCCTTGGAAAACTGACTGACACCCTTGGCTGTACTTGGAATTCCTCCAGGGAGCTTTAAAAAGACTGCTGGCCTCATGCCCCATTTGGGTTTAGTTGGAATGGGGTGCAGGTTGGGTATCAGAATTTTTAAAAGCCCCCGCGATTCTACTGTGCAGGGAAGGTGTGGTAATCTGTGATCCAGTGAAAACAGGCTACATTCTAGCTTAGAGGATCTTATACGGTGCATCAGTGCATCAGAATCGCCTTGGGAATTTATTTAGCATGCTGATTCCCAGATCCATATCTAGAATTATGATTCACTTAGTATAGGATGGGGCCAAGGGATCTGCATATTTAACTAGTGATCCAAGAGAATGATGTACGGAGTTTTGGACCTCACTTTGTGAAACATTTTAAGTCTTAACAGGGGAATGGCAAGAGTGAGAAGAGTTCAGAAGAGAGCACAAAGGGTATTCATGGATTGCAAAGTAGTATAAGGAAATATTACGATTATTTATTCCAATGACAGGGTCAAAGGAAGATTTAAAAAGAAAAAAGGAGGCTAGAGATTGTTCCACCCAGAGAGGAAGTGCATTGTATGGTGACCAGCTGTTCTCTATCTCCTCCAGAACAGATGAAGAGGAAAGGCCTTTAAACTGCAACACGTAGGCTTTAGATTATGAGCAAAGAAGGAATTCCTGGCAGGGAGAGTCATTAAGCATTGATTTAGGTTATTAAGGAAGGCTGTGAAATTTTTTTCTCTGAAGGTTTTCAAAACCAGTATAGATTTTCATCTATCTGGGCTGGCTAAGGTATTATCCTGCCCAAAGGCATAAGGAATAGACTAGATAACTCTTTAAGCTCTTGAATGGCTTATGACTCGTGGATTCGTAACTAACAGCAATGGAAGTTAAATGTAAGTGTGGAAGGACTTCTAGAATGGAGAGTGAAAAGCCCGCAGACACTCTTCCTAGTAAAACAACCATTTAATTGATGAAAATTCTAAAAAGCCATTTAAAGTCTTTGAAAATTGTTATAAGGCCATGCAGCAAATGAAGAAATATTCATGTAAGAAAATCTATTGAGCAGTAAGAACAGAAAGAGTCTGTGGCATTTGAGTCATGACCCTAGCCTCCCCCATAGCTCCACATTTGGGAGACTCTTTTCTGGGTGTTCTACTGTGGACAGGTGCAGCCAGGGAGATGAGAAGGAGGTGGGAGGAGAGAGAAGGGCTTCCTCTTCTCCAAGCTCCCATTTCCGGGCTACATTTTCACCCTGCCTATGCCCTATAGCTCATGTTGCAAAAATTCTATTCGGGGCAAGCATGGCTGAAAGGCCTGAGCCTCCCATCCCTCTCCAGCCCCTACCCATAGGGGAGAAATTCTACCCCAGGCGTGGTAGCCATGAATACTGTGGCCCCAGTTGTTCATGCCACAGCAGTGTGGAGGTTCTGTGCTTGGATGGGTAACCTGAAAAGATCAAGGGATACCACCCCTCATTCTAACACTCAACTGTACAGCAGGGTTGTCATTCCAGGGGAAGTGGGCCACTGTCCCTGCTCCCAGCTCTTGTACAGCAGTTTAGAGGTTGTGCTCAAGGTCAGAGGCAGGCTGTAAACAGCTCAGCTAGTGGGAACTGACTTTATTTGGAATAGAGCTTGGGGAATTCCAGGTCTAAGCATGTTGAAAACAATGGCGATGTTGGTGGAGAGCAATTAAGAGGGTGTTGGTGGCTTCATGATACTGGTAGCAACAAGTAAAACAGCAAAATAGCCAGAAGTCTAGCAGAGAGAACCATAGAAAGGAACAGCTGAGAATAACCCTCTTGGGATGACAGTCAACTCTGTAGGTCCAAAAGGCTGTGCCTATTTCTTAGGCACCTACTGAGGAGCAATCACAACCGGACTTGGGGCACACTCAAAATCATCCCCCACGCTGCACACAGATCTGTCAACAAGGGGCGGAAGCTTCACTGATGCAACAGGTTTAAGCACACCTCTGCCTGAACATGCGGCGAACAACAAGCTACTGTGGCCCAAGGATAACTTCTGGGAAGCCAGGCTTAAAAATAAAATCACTTGCCTTCCCGGCAGTTTGGAATTCTGTGTGCATAGTCAAGGTGATGCCCTATCAGGAGCAATCAGAGAAGGAATTTCAAAGCTACTGGTCTCTGGGTAATTGTGGAGCAAAAACATCAACCCTCTGAATTGTGATAGCAGCCTCGAGCCACGCACACATATATCCATTGGCAAAGGGTAAAAATCCAAGAGATCGTAGGGACTTAACACAAATTTTGACCAATAAGCAGCTTATGCTGACTCAGGGCAACTTCTAGGAAGCTAGGGTAAAATCTGAAAACAAGGGGAAGATAATCTGAGCAGAAACATGAGAGGCTACTCACTGCAGGGCAAATAGGCCTCACAGAGTTAGTTCTACCGAGTCACTAAACAAATAAATGATCAAGCAAACAACAGAAATATCAATCCCCTAAGGATATCAGTATTGAGAGTTGCTTCAATATATTATCTAAAATTGTCCCATTTTCAAGAAAAAAAAATGAGACATGCACAGAAACAGAAAAGTGTAACATATGTATAAGAAAAATATCAGGCACTAGAAATTGCCTTTGATGGACCAAGATGTTGGATGTAGCAGACACAGACTTCAAAATATGTATTAAAAATATGTTTAAAGAGCTAAAGAAAATCATGTCTAAAGAATTAAAGGAAAACATGATGACAACATTTTGTCAGAGAATATCACTGAAGACATAAAAGTTCTATCTTCTTTATTCTTTTTTCTGCATTTTTGACAGATTGGGTTAGTTCAAGAGCCTTGTCTTCAAGGTCTGAGATTCTTTCTTCTGCTTGGTTTATCTTGTTCTTGTAGCTTTCTGCTGTATTTTGAAATTCCCTAAATGACTGGTTCATTTCTTTAAGTTCTATTATATCGTTTCTTATGTTGTCTAGCTGTTTTGTAACTTTTTCATCTTTTTTCACTGATGTCCTGAAATATTTTGGGGGGATCGTTTTGTCAATTTTCAAGTTTCTTTTCAATACTGTTCATCTTATTTACCATCTATATTCTGGAATCCATTTCTGATATTTCAACAATTTCCTTTTGGTTGGGGTTCATTGCTGTAGATCCACTGTGATCTCTTGGGGGTGTCAAACTGTTTTGTTTTTCATGTTGCCAGAATTCTTTTGCTGGTTTCTTCCCATGTGAATCCTCTCCTCTCAGCTCAGGGCTGATGGGTTTGCAGGGCACCTGTTCTTTGCTGGGAACTCTCCTGCTTAGTGAGAAGAAGGGGAGGTCCCTAGACAGTGCTTTTATCCTATTCTGGAAAATTGACCTGGCAGGGGAGGGGGTGCTCACTGAGATCCTGTAGTACAGTTGTTCTGTTTTGTCCTGTTTTCCCTGTGATTGTCACCCTTCAAGCCGGAGCTGGATGATCTTTGTGTGGAGTGGTGGGTTGTTCCCTAGGCCACTGTTGGAAGCCCATGTGGTGGGGTAGGTGAGACCTTCTGCACAGAGGCTGGCATTGTGGGGGATTGCACTGCTCACGTCTCCCCACAGAGGTGACAGTGGCAGCTGCATGAGGCTATCTAGGCAGTGGTTGTGGGTGTCTAAGTTATGGGCATTTACTCAAATTGGGTCCAGGTGCGATGGCAGGTAGAGACTGGCAGGTACCTGGAGGAGCACAGGCTTTCAGAGTGGTTCCTGGCAGGTGGGCAGTGGAAACCTCTGGGGCAGGTTCATGGGGCTCTATGGAGCTGGGTCTGGAGGGGACCAGTGGGTGCTGGAGCTTTGGGGGAGGAGATATGGGGCCCTGCAGCAGCAGAGGAGCCTCAGGGGAGGAGCTGGGGGCCCAGGGACAGTGGCCGAGCCTTGGGGGTGGAGCTATGGGCCTGATAGCAGTGCTGGAGCCTTAGGGGGCAGAACTACAGGCCCAGTGACAGCAGTGGATCCTCAGTTGCGGGGCCTCACCTGGAGGCAGCAGGAATGTGGGAGCTGGAGCTGTGGCTTGGAGGCAGGGCTGCGTGGGTGGGGCCGTGGGGTCAGACAGAGGTGTGGGAACTGTGGCGGTGAAGCCACATGGGGAAGATGGCAGCCTGGGGGTTGGGAGTCGGGCTGGGGCTTTCCCTCTGTCCAGATCTCATGGAGGCAGTTCCCGCAAGGCTTCCCAGGTGATGTCTGTGGTGTCTGAGGGCCTGCTCTGCTCAAATCCCCTGTTGTGAGGAGGGGTGCTTGGCTCTCAGACACAGGACATGGCAGGGGAGAGAGTCCACTCTGCCCACTCCCTTCCCAGCCAAGCAGGGGCAATGTGGATGTAGCTGCAGCAAAGCAGAGCCCCTTGTAGACCTGGTGCCCTGTGTCTGAGAGCTCAGAATGGCATCACGTGCAGCAACCTGGGAACCCTAGCTACCAGATCCCTGCTGCACCGGCTTTCTAGTGCAATGTTGCTGCACAGACTATAAGCAGCTCCCTTATAAGACCAGGGGTCTGTGGTATGTTGGGGGCCCCTCACATCTTGGGATGCAGTACCTTTGGGGGCAGCATGGTGCCCAGGGCTCTCTCCTCCTGTCTTTCCCCATATGTGGATGCCTCTCCCAGGTACCTTCTGATGTTGCAGAATGAATTGCCTGGTCCCCTTCTCCTTCACTCTGAATGTCCCTCATTGCTTCTCCAGTGTTCTACAATGCTCTTTCGAACAAGGCCCATCTGTAGGTTGGCACCCACCTGCAACTTTCCATCCCCTCCTTGAGAGAGTGGTGTGTGGGCTGCTTCTAGCCCACCACCTCACCCCTCCCCCTATGGAAATGGAAACTCTAAAAATAAAATAAAATAATGAAATGGAAATTGCAAAGTTGAAAAGCATTAAAACCAAAATGTAAAATTCACTAGAGGTGCTCAAAATGAGCAGGGAGGAGAAAGAATCAAGAAACTTGAAGTTAGGTCACTAGAGAGTATGCCATCTGAAGAACAGAGAAAAAAAAAGGAATAAAAAAAAGCCAAATACTGTCTTAGAGAAATGTGGGACACCATTAACATAGCAACATATGGGAGTACCCAAAGGAGAAGAGAGAGAGAAAGAAGCAGGAAAGTTATCCAAGGAAATAATGGCTGAAAACTTCCTAATTTGGAAGTTTAATCTACACACTCAAGAAGCTCAACCAACTCCAAGTAGTATAAACACAAAGAAATCCACACCCAGGCACAACATAGTCAAAATGTTGAAAGCCAGAAACAAATAGAAAATCCTGAAAACAGTAATATAAAAATGACTCATCAGGTACAAGGGCACTCCAGTAAGATGAACAACTAACGTCTCATCAGAAACAATGGAAGTCAGAAGGCAGGAGGACAACATATCCAAAATGTGAGTGTGTAATAGGGGACTGAAATTTGTGGACATTATTCCCCACAATAGTCATGCCACATATTTGTTTTTGTTTCTCTATCCTGCATAATTTCCTGATTATTTCCCACATTGGTATCTCCTGACAGTTTTCTGAATCTCATAGAGAGAGAAATATTTTATTGTTCGAATTAATACAAATTCATCATCAAAGTTTTCAAAAATAGTTTTGGACCTTCCGTATCCTCTAGGATTAAGTATATATCTTTGATTCTCACCTAAATAAATAAGGTAAAGGTTTTAAAAGAGTATGATCTTATTTACATGTTTGGGGGAGGTACATCTCTGTTGGACATCTGCTGTTTTTGCTTGTTCTGCATCTATTCCTCCTTCTTATGATGATACACGTTGGGGATCTTTTGGAGAACCATGCCTCTCTTCTGCTCAGACCATGTGTCTTATCTACAGCTGATCTAAACTTCTGGCTCCGTGTGAACATATGACAGAAATAGGTCAGTCAGAGATTTTTATTACTCTGGCCATACTGATAGGTTCAGGGATGGACACAAAACCCAAACCATTCTGATAAGACTCAATTTGGGGACTTTGGCTAGAACAATTTGCAAAAAAGGAGATCACATTTTTTCCCTTTTTAAAAAATTTTATTATAAATGGATGATTTACAGTTGCATATAATTATGGTGTACATAGTAATGTTATGATTTATAAATACAATGTGGCATAATGAAGTCAAGCTAACTGATGTATCTATAACCTCAAAGGCTTATTTTTTTGTGGTAGGAACATTTAAAATTTACTGTTGGCATTTTTGAAATGTACGTTATTATTAACTATATTCACCACATTGTGCAATAGGTCTCAAAAAACAACAGCGAACCTATTCCTCCTGTCTAACTGAGATTTTGTACCCTTTGACCATCATCTCCCTTTTCTTCCCCCCCACCCCATGAGATGACATTCATCAGGGTTACTCAGCTGGGAAGATGTAAGGAGGAGGGGGCCCCCCAAGATGTAGGCTGACACAGGGAAAAATAAAGCAGAGAGACTGGGAGACAGAAACCTTGTCTTCGTGTCATTATTTGAGCCCATGGATCCTACTGTGCCTGGTGCCACTTCACCTCTGATTACACGAACAATATGTCCTTTCTTGCATATCAAGTTTGAGTTTAGTTTCTGTTAGTCACAACTAGAAGAGTCATGAATAATGTTATTTTCTTCTACACTTTTCATTTACCTTATAAGTCTGTGTTCATTTTACAACCAGGAAAAAAAAAAAACCCTTTATGCAAGAGACAAAACAGAAATAGGCACACAGAGACTCCAGATGATATCTTAGAAAGCCATTTTCTCTTTTTGTGAATTTTTTTCTTAAAGTTGGAGTAACCTTAATAATGAATTCAGGAAACTGATGCCAATTTGATTTTCTAATAGCTCATGTGCTGGACAAAGCCCAGTAGGTGATGTTCATCTGAGTGTGAACACATCCATCATTAGTGTGCCTATTTCCTGGTAACTAGCCAGGCCTGGAGAGGTTGTGGAGGTTAGGGTTGAGGGCAGGATGGGCAGAGGTGATTAGCAAGAGAGCCCTGAACATTAACTCGGGGCCTTGTTGAGCTATGTAGGACATACGAAAAGATCCAAGGAGGCCACTTTTAAAAATAGCATAATGAAATTAGTACACTGCAGTCTGCCCTGAGGAACAGACATGACCTGACTTGATGAAGCTGCACATACAAAATGGATTTTATTTTTAGGGCATTCTATCTAGGATAACAATGGCTCTGCTGATAGGAAGGTGGTGGGTATAGTTTGTCTTAGTGGCTGGCACTTATGCTTGAAAAGAACAAAATAGCATATTTAAACTGTCAAGCTCTAATTGTTTCATTAGATGGTGGTAATCTCTGACAAAAGGAGCCGGCTAGGCTGCTGAAAGCAAGAATGATGAGCAGTAATCCTGGCAGGGCACTGGGCCCTGCTCTGGTTACCTCTCCTCCTTTTGTTTCTTGCCGGTTCATCTCTGTTACAAGGGGAAGTCTCATTTTCTAATGTAATGACTGTTATTAAAATCAGTTAAAAGTCTTTCATGAGCTCTGTGGTATGTCTTCCACATATTTTTTAGTTAGGAACGGACTCCGGAGGCACATCCTAGCATTTGTATTCATCTATGGGATCTGCAGCCTCCTGCTTAATATCAATTATACTAATGAAGGATATTTCTTTTGGACTTTGAACCCAGCAGGATCCTAAAATGATTTACACATTTTGTACGTTCTGACAAACTGTTTTGTTTACCACTCACTTGCAGCCACCTCACTTCCGATGGTGTAGACCAACCACACCGCCACCAACTAGCTGCCCCTCCCGTGTGGAAAATGGAGACCCTCCCGTCTGACAGAAACACAGGTGGACTTTTCTGTAGGCAGAAGAAAGTGAGAACCCAGCTGAACACCTTGACGGGGCACTGTAGAGAATGCTCTGGGCTGAGCATGGATGGTAAATAAAGCAGTTTCCACATATTTAATTTCATAAAGCTTGTCTGCTCTTCCCTCTCATGCTGCACATCTGTGAGGTATCAGGGGAGAGGCTGAGTCTTGGGGGAGTGAAGGGGGGAGTTCTGATTTATTTCTTGCTGCTCGGTGGAATAAAGACCCACAGCATGTTTTCCATTTACACATATTTGAGAATTTAGAGGCTGCTTAGAATGAGAGGGTGGTTATATTTCATCAAGAGACATCATAAAAGCTTTCTGCAGTTTGAAACACAAAAAAACTCAGATCCCATAGATAGCGATTTTTTTCTCAGGTACAAGGAACCAAATGTGATTAATGCCTTTTTCAAGGGCCGAAGCCTGCCTCTCCCCATCCGAGAGGGCTCACAGAGGAATCCTCCCGGCCTCTGTTCTTGGCAGGGAGGGAGGGAGACTCCTCCACTGGGTGGGCTGGGTGGGACCTGTGCTTTGGAGGCTGCCCCTCCAAGTTCAGAGAGCTGATTTATCTTTGATTCAGGTTTTTAAATTAGCCTCGTTCAGAACCATCTATCTTTTTCCAAGGGCAGCTTTGCTCAAGCCTCACATTACGCGCTGTATATAAATTTCCGCTGAGTTGTTTTCCAGATTCAAGAGTCTGAAATGTTGAAGCTCAAGTTTGTCATCCTCCAGGCTGAGCTAGAGCAAGCTTGTCCTTGTCAGACACTGGTTTCTTGCTCACTATTAGAAGATGATTTTGACGGACAGATACTCAACATTTAAAGCCACCCCACCCTAACTTAGACGTGAATAGATGAAGGGTCTTAGTCATTGAAAAGCTTCATTAAGTGAAAAGAAATCAGCATTAAAAAAATGTGGAAACTGTGTTGAAGAGGAAAGAGACTCCCTGAGCTTAACTAAAACTGAAGTGGAAGGATGGTACTTGTGGCCTTGCTGCCTATCCTGCTGAAAAGGTGCTGCAGAATATTCCAGAATCCAAGGGAGACTCATCAGGGAGGAAACTGCAACCGGGATGCAGCACACTTCGTGGTTGAGAGAATGAGCAGGCAGAAACTGAACACACCAGGCAGAAGCAGGGCAGCTGTCAGGGTGTGGCCAAACATGTTTCCAGCAGAGTTGGTCTTGTTTCAGTGTGGACAGGACTTCAGCTGCTGCTTTCGGTGTGTGCTGGCGGAGGGCTTCCCTTCCTCCCATGGCTCATGGCCATTTCCAAGAGGCTTTGCTGCCACACAGCATGCTCCACAGCTATAGATGAAAAATGAGCAAAGGCTGGAGATGGGACCCTTGCCATTGGGGACTATTTGGGTCTTGTTTTGTTTTCTTGAGACAGAGTCTCACTTTGTTGCCCGGGCTAGAGTGCAGTGGCATCATCATAGCTCACTGCAACCTCAAAGTCCTGGACTCAAGCCATCCTACTGCCTCAGCCTCCAAGTAGCTGGGACTACGGGTGTGGGCCACCATGACCAGCTAATTATTCTATTTTTTGTAGAGGTGGGGTCTCACACTTGTTCAGGCTGGTCTCGAACTCTTGACCTCAATCTATCCTCATGCCTCTGCCTCCCAGAGTGCTATTGTTACAGGTTTGAGCCATTGTGCTTGGCCCACTGAGGGCTATTGAGGAGAGGGACACACAGTATTATTGTCAAATGTGTATTTTTCCCTGACACAGGTAAGAATACACTTCGATGATCTGATCTGGCAAAATGGTTTTCCAGGTAATAAATCCATCTAAAACTTCTGAAGATTATTATCATTCACAATTTCTATAATTTTCCAACAGTATATAAATAGATAGGAGGATAAAGGTATTTATTTACCGATTATACATTTTTAGCTCTGAAAAAAAGATCTTCTAGAAATTGAATATTGCATATATTCCCAGTTTCTTTCCTACATGCAAATAAATAGCCTGGAAATCTGGAAGCTACAGTTAGTAACCTAGTTGTAGATATGGAAGCAAATTGCCTCATCTAAGGGGAAATTAAAATATATGGAAACAGGTTTCTTTTAGGTCTACATAGGACTGTATTATTGATCAAATTTGCCATTTGTATATTAATAGGTACACTTAACTTTTTCTTATCTTTCTTTTTTTAACTCAGAAAAATTAGTATTCACATTGTTTTCATGGATTGTTGTATTATGCACATGAATTGATCGAATGTTAAAATAAGCACTGTGGACAGCAGCTTTGCTAAGTTTAAGCAATTTTCACCAAGCCATTAATAGTAACTTGCAGTCCCTTAAAACTGCCAAATTATAAACCTGAGTGTAAATTGAATCAGGAATCTGCTATCATAGACCCTATTGACAGGCTTCATGAGAAGATGGCCTCAGAGTTTGCATGGAATTATAGAGTGATGGGGCTGGAAGTGAATTTAGGAGCAGCTAACCCAACAGAGGAGGAAATAGGCCTATCGAAGTCAAGCAAGTAGCTTGTTAGAGACAGAGCTGAGCTGGCCTCCATCCATCCATTTGAAACTAGAGATCTTCAAATGCCATGTAGGAGTATCAGATACAAAAGGTAAAAATTATCTTAGTATTCTGTTGTTATTTTTTGACTTTTTTTTTTTTTACTTATTCTTCAGAGTTTTTTTAGGAGAAAGAGTGGTGAAGAAGCTAAGTAACCAGGGTCTTGTGCTCATTTTTAAATGTTATCTTTTACAAACACTCAAACAGAAAGCCCGAATTTCTGCCCCAAGTGGGAGCAGAATAATGCAAGAAGTTCTACCCAGAGAATCCCTCATCATCTGCCCCAGCCCTGTTCCTTCCTAAGAAACATGAGTGCTAGAGGGTTACTAGAGTACCCTTCAACCCAGAGGTCTAGGATTCCATGATAAAGCTTGGGGGGAAATGCTATTTGTCAAATGCTAAACTTATGGTTCACCTACATAACATTCTTCCCCCTCATTCCCTGCTGTTCTTGCTTTTATTCACCTAGGGCATCCATCTCTTCTTCTTATGAATATTTAATTCAAATCCAAATCATTTGGCCAGGATTAGAAAATAAAATACAGTTTTAAATAGCCCTCTGTTCATTTTTTTGGTATACATTCTAGCTTTTAATAATAGTGGTGTTATAAAATGGCTTCAGCATACCTGCTAAGACCAAGCTAATGGGGGAAAAAATCTAAAAACATTGGGATTTTCTTATATTTCAATGCACTTGCATGGAATAGTAGTGTACGTTAAATATTAATGCTTCAAACTCACACTAGGTCAGCCTATAGTAGCATTCCCAACATCACAGAAAAAAATAAAATATGGCATATCTAATGCATGATACTGGTGAACTCCATGGGTATTGGGAGGGAAGGACATTTAGAAAATATGGCTCATTGGCCATGACCCATTAGAGTTGAACAATTCTTGATATGGACAAAGGGTA
The DNA here is from genome assembly GCF_040939455.1 of Microcebus murinus. Classification (NCBI taxonomy): domain Eukaryota; kingdom Metazoa; phylum Chordata; class Mammalia; order Primates; family Cheirogaleidae; genus Microcebus; species Microcebus murinus. Next base: position 80,288,968 of record NC_134114.1, on the reverse strand, counting down.
ATAATGCCACAGGGGTAGGATGCATTTAATAAAAAGGGGGGGCACTCTAATTTTGTGCCATTGGTGAGGGGAGGTATTAGACACTATTGAGTAAGCTGCTTAGGCAGATTTTAAGTGATGATAGAATTTTCACCCTGTGACTCTCTGATTTCTCTACCAAACTCTACTCTCCAGTATCACCTCCACTCGAGTACCAGACATCAATAATGAGGCACCTTGCTGGAATTTCAACTGTCATATGTCTTAAAAGGGATTTCTCTTGCCTTTGACCTTTGTTTTCTAACTCTCCTATCTTTGATAAAGAACTTCTCTCGATTACTCACGTTTGAAGTCCTGGAGTTCCCATGGACTTATGCCTCTGTTTCATTTATATTAGGTAAAGCTGGGTATTTTCCTAAGAATTGACTTGTTATTCTTTGATATGCATCTTTTGTTGATGCTATTATTGTTATTTAAGCCAATCTCCTAAATAACTCATTGGCATCCTATGTGAGGAGACTAAATTCACTGTTTACCTTTCCTCTGGGTTCTATAAATCCATAAAGGTTCAGTTCAAGACATTTTTCCATGCAATTTTGCTGAATTTTGCCAAATTTATGCCCTGGCTCTTCTCTATCTTCTCTAGTGTCTAAAAATAGTTGATTTCTACCAAAAATAAAAACACCCCAAACCCACTACATCGTTGCCTGCCTTATGATGTTTGCACATAGTATAATCTTCCTGTGGAAATGTAAGCTCTTAGGGTACAGAGACTGCCTCTTGTGTTTGTTTTAAATTTCTTACAGAACCTAGATGGCATTGGAAAAGTAATAGGTATGCTATTAATAAAATAGTATGTGTTAATTGATTTCATAATTACTGAAGCTAGCAAAAACATTATTTAAATTTTCTATGAAAATGATCTCCATGTCTAGTTTCAGAAAATTTAGGGTGGCCCAAACAGGTAAAAAATACATATATGTCTAAACTTCAGATATTTTTGTTTTTATCATGAAATCATTTGGCATTTTGGCCTAAGTGTGGGTATTATGGAGGTCATATCAGATTATATGTTGAGGTGTCAAGAACTGATATACGTCAACAAGATCCTGATAGATAAATTGGAAAACATAGTAAAAATGCAGATGTTTTAAAATTCTCTCATGTTCCACGCTGTATTGAGGTTGTGTTCTATAACATCTTAGGTACATTAACACAAATAGCTTTATCAACATGTTAGAAAGACACTTAGTTCAGTGGTATAGATGTCGTCCAGAAAGAGAAGATGAGTAATGATGCATCTGATTCACAATAAATCTGTGTGAGACTTTGAATTTTAGGTAATAGCTGTATTTATTTTTATTGCATTTTTTTTTTATGAGGAGCCTTTGGAAAAGCTTATGTTCCATGATCTGATGTTTATGGTCAGTTCAATCTTGCTTTGAAGATGAGCTACACCCATAAAATAGGCTGTGACTCATCCGGATGCTTATGACTACATGATGCTCATTTGTAAGGTTCAAATCTTTACAACCTATGGACACACCTCTTTTTGACAAGCTTGAGGGGCCTGGACTCAGTGGGGATGTAAGTATATGTCACTACAGGCTCAGGAATGAGCATGTTCTTCCATTATCCAGGCTGACCTCAGTGTCTCTGGCTATATAAACTAGTCTGTCTGCTCTGAATATTAATCATGCTGGCTTTAAACTTGGGAGTCTTTTAAAAGAGAAGCTTCCCACTCCTCAACAATAACAAACAATTTAACATTGTGTTTAGCAACTTGTCAGCTACTCCATCTCTGTCAAAGGCATTTCTTTGGTGATTATATCTCAATCATGGCTGGGCCAGTTGGTAATATGCATTATAGTAAAATGAGGTGACCATAAACAATTTAATAGCATTTCGTAATGTGTGAAAAAAATAAAAATGGAGGAGGAGAGCAAGAAAGAAAGAGAGGCAAAAAATGGAGAATGGCAATCTTAACTAACACTCCTTGGACTCTATTTTCTGGAAACTTTTAAGAGCTTCATGTGGTTTGAGTCATTTAATCCTTTTAACAATCCTGTGAGATAGCTCCTATTAGTATTTTCATTTTTTAAAAAAATTTATGCGTAACAGATGCACATAGTTTCTGAGTACGTGTAATAATTGAATACATTCATATAATTTGTAAAGATCAAATCAGTGTATTTGGGATACCCATCACCTTAAATATTTGCCTTTTCTTTATGCTAAAACCATTCAATGACTTCTCTTCTAGCTATTTTGAAATATACAATATGTTACTGTAAACTATAGTGACCCTACTGACCTATCTAATACTAGGTCTTATTTCTTCTATTTGTACCCATTAATCAATTAATCAAGTGGTGAATTTCTTCACCACTCTACCCTTCTTGGCCTCTGGCAATCACTAACCTACTGTCTTATCTTCATGAGATCCACTTTTTCAGCACCCAAATATGAGTAAGAATATGTGATATTTGTCTTTCTGTGCTTGGCTTATTTCACTTATCATAATGACTTCTGGTTCCATCCATGTTGCTACAAATGATAGGATTTCATTCTTTTTTATGGCCAAATAATATACCACTGTGCATCTATATACCACATTTTCTTCATCCATTTACCCACTGATGGGCACTTAGGTTGGTTCCATATTTTGGCTATTTTGAATAGTACTGCAGTAAACATGGGAGTGCAGATATCTTTTCAATATATTAATTTCCTTTCTTTTGGATATATACTCAGCAGTGGAATTGCTGGATCAAATGGTAGTTCTATTTTTAGTTTTTTGAGGAATCTCCATACTGTTCTCCATAGTGGCTGTACTAAATTACGTTCCCACCAACAGTGTATGAAGGTTTCCCTTTCTCTACCTCCTCACCAGCATATGTTATTGCCTGTCTTTTTGATAAAAGCCATTTTAACCGGGGTGAGATGATATCCCATTGCAGTTTTGATTTACATTTCTCTAATGATTAGTGATGTTGAACATTTTTTCATATATCCGTGTCCATTTCTATACCTTCTTTTCAGAAATGTCTATTCAGATTATTTGCCCATGTTTAAAACAGATCGTTTGCTTTTTTTTTTATTGTTATTGAGTTGTTTGAACTCCTTATATATTCTGGTTATTAATTCCTTGTCAGATGAGTAGTTTACAAATATTGTTTTTTCATTCTATGGGTCATCTCTTCACTTTGTTGATTGTTTCCTTTGCTGTGCTGTGCTTTTTAGCTTGGTGTAATCCGTGCTTTTAAGTTATTACACAAAAAATATTTGCCCACTCCAATGTCTTGGAGCATTTCCTCAATGTTATCTTTTAGTAGTTTCATAAAAGATTTAAGTCTTTAGTCCATTTCAATTTTTATGTATAGTGAGAGATAGGGATCTAATTTCATTTTTCTGCATATAATTATCTAGTTTTCCCAGAACCATTTATTAAGGAGACTGTCCATTCCCCATTGTATGTTCTTGGCACTTTTGCTGAAAATCAGTTGACCATAAATGCATGGATTTATATCTGCATTTTCTGTTCTATTCCATTGGTCTATGTGTCTGCTTTCATGCCAGTACCATGCTGATTGATTACTATAGAGCTTTGTAGAAAATTTTGAAGTCAGGTAGTGTGATGCCTCCAGCTTTGTTCTTTTTGCTCAGGATTGCTTTGGCTATTTGGGGTCTTTGTGGTTCCATACAAATTTTAGGATTTTTTTCTTTCTACTTCTGTGAAAAATGCCACTGGTATTTTGATAGGGATGGCATTGGATCTGTAAATTGCTTTGGGTAGTATTGTCATTTTAACAATATAATTCTTCCAATCTATGAGCATGGAATATCTTTACATTTTTTATGTCCTCTTCAATTTCTTTCATCAGTATTTTATAGTTTTCCTTACACAGATATTTCACTTCTCTGGTTAAATTGATTCCTAGGCATTTTATATTCTCTGTAGCTATTATAAATGGGATTGCTTTCTTGATTTCTTTTTCAGATTGCTTGCTGTTGGCATATATAAGTGCCACTGATTTTTCTATGTTGATTTTGTATCATGCAACTTTACTGACTTTGTTTATCAGTTCTAAGAGGTTTTTGGTGGAGTTTTTAGGTTTTTCTAAGTATAAGATCATTAATCTGTGAACAAGGCTAGTTTTACTTCTTCTTTTGCAATTTGGATGCCTTTATTTCCTCCTCTTGTTCAATTGCTCTGGTTAGGACTTCCAGTATTATGTTGAATAAAAATAGTGAAAGTGGGCATCCTTATTTTGTTCTAGATCTTAGAGGAAAGGTCATTAAATTTTTCCCTGTTTAGTGTGATGTTAGTTCTGGATTTTTTATATATAGCCTTGATTATTTTAAGTTACGTTCCTTCCATACCCAATATGATGAGGGTTTTTATAAAAAGTACATTAATATATTGGAATAATATGTTTTTTGTTCTTGGTTCTGTTAATGTGATACATCATGTTTATTGATTTGTATATATTGAACCATCCCTGAAATGAATCTCACTTACTTATGGTGAATGATCTTTTTAATATGTTGTTGAATTTGGTTTGCTAGTATTTTGTTGAGAATTTTTGCATCTGTGTTCAACAGTGATATTGGCCTATAGTTTTCTTTTTTCATTGTGTTCTTGTCTGGTTTTAGTATCAGGGAATGCTGGCTTCATAATGAGTTTGGAAGTATTCTCTCCTTTTCAATTTTTTTAAAGAATTTGAGTAGAATTGATGTTAGTTCTTCTTCAAATATTTGGTAGAATTCAGCAGTGAAGGCATTAGGTAGTGGGCTTTTCTTTGATAGGATATTTTTTATTATAGCTTTGATCTCATTATCCATTATTGGTTTATTGAGGTTTTCTGTTTCTTCCTGGTTCAATCTTGGCAGATTGTATGTGTCCAGGAATTTATTCATTTCTTCTAGGTTTTCCAATTTGTTGGTGTATAGTTGTTCATAATAGTCTCTTATGATTTTTTGTATTTCTGTGGTCTCAGTTATTATGTCTTGTTTTTCATTTCTGATGTTATTTATTTGGGTCTTCTCTCCTTTTTTACTTATTCTAGCCAAAAGTTTGTCAATTTTATCTTTTCAAAAAAAACAACTTTTTGTTTTGTTGGTCTTTTTAATTTTTTTGTTTCAATTTCATTTATTTCTGCTCTGATCTTTATTATTTATATTCTTTTACTAATTTTAGTTTCTTGCTTTTCTAGTTCCATCATTTGATTGTTTATTTGAAATCTTCCTACTTTTTTGATATAGCATTTATTGCTATAAACTTCCCTCTTAGTACAAGTTTTTCTGTATCTCATAGATTTTGATACATTGTATTTCCATTTGCATTTGTTTCAAGAAAATTTTAATTTTTTTCTCAATTTCTTCATTGACCCATTGTTCAGGAGACTGTTGTTTAATTTCCATGTCTGTAGAGTTTTCAAGATTTCTCATTATTAATTTCTCGTTTCTTTCCATTGTGGTCAGAAAAGATATTTGATATGATTTCTACTTTTTTGAATTTGTTCAGACTTGTTTTGTGGCCTAGTATGCAGTCTATTCTGGAGAATGTTCCATGTGCTGATGAAAAGAATGTGTATTCTGCAGCAGTTGGGTGAAATGTTCTGTAAACGTCAGTTAGACCTAGTTGGTCTAGTGTGTTGTTTAACTCTGATGCTTCTTTATCGATTTTGTCTGGATGATCTGTCCATTAATGAGAGTGCCATGTTAAAGTCCCCTAATTTAATCATTTTGCAGTCTGTCTCTTCCTTTAGATCTATTCAAGCTTCCTCTATATACTTGGGCACTTCAGTGTTAGGTGTATAGATATTTATAATTGTCACAGCCTCTTGCTGAATTGACACCTTCATCAATACATAGCAACTGTCCCAACCCGTGGGACATTCTCTTACTTGTAGGGGTCAAGGGGGACCATGCCTGAAAGAGATGGGCGAGAGAAAGGAACGAGACCAAGCAAATGGTTGTCAAGGTCTACTTTACTTAGATTCTTAGTAGGTTTTATAAGCATACAGAAACAAGGAAGTAGAAACAGAAAAATAGAGTGGGGTGACGATGAGGCTTGGGTTTGGGCTAATCAGCCCCAATCAGCATCTTATCAGTATCGAAGCTGTTTGTGACTGATTACTCAACCCCAACCTGGCAGGTGGTCGGGAACAATTGCAGTTAGCACACCCTGGAGCATTTCGCGGTCAGCACATCATGGAACGCATTCTTTTTGGAGCTATAGCTGGAGGGTAGGGTGCTGTTTTTGTCCTACGAATTTTCCAGGGCGAAGCCCGTGCATAGGACAAGTCATAGGGGTGTTGAGGGTCTCAGCTTCTAACATCTCCCCCTCTCTTTATTAATATGAGGGAGATTTATATAGGTTGGTGGAGAGCCTGTCTTAGGCTACGCGATGGGCTTCTGCGACCAGCACCCCAAATATAAGATTGGGCGATTAATGTGAAGGTGAGGCCTCTGTCTTAGGCTATGTAGGTGGCATTTAGCTCTGGTACTTTTGATTATGAAGTGTGCCCCCGGGCATGGACCTACAATATTCCCGTCATGGAGTCACCTCACCGTCGGCAGGGTGTGCATCTGGTACACGGCATCGCGATAATCTCGTGGGAGTCTCCACAGCTTTTGGAACCAACTGCGTTCTATGTCTGAGGCAAAGTTTGAGAAATTTAGACCTTTAGTGGGTGTATTGGGAGACTCTTTATGGAGGTCTTTTTTGGAGCCTCTTTGTTCTAGCCGTTGGTAAAACACGAAGACCGATTTTTGTGTGGCTGTGCCTACCTGTGACTTGACAAAATCAGTTAGTTTCTTGAATGCCCAAGGCCCAAAGGTGAGGAGCAACAGAAAACCTACAAGCAGCCTTAAGACACAGGGAAGCAATGTGGATAGCCAGGGGGATGTGAAAAACCAATTTTGATATTATGCTTTATTCTGTTCTCTCCGTTTTTTTTAATCTTCTAGGCTTTGTCTAACTCTTTCAATGCTATCTTTTGCCAGACCTGTTTTGTCTGTGTAGAAGCAACATTCTTTTTTAAGTGCTGCGTACAAGCCTCTCTCTTGGAGGAACACTAAATGTAGGCCCCTCCTATTTTGCAACACTACCTCAGAAAGTGAAGCGAGGGATTCTTTGAGATATTTTAGGCCCTGCTGTAGCTCTTGGAGATCGTTATCGATGGCAGCAGAGAGCTGCAGGTATTGCTGGTTGGAGGTGACTAGAGAGGCTATGCCTGTTTCAGCCCCTGTGGCACCAAGGCCTAGAACAACTGCGAGTGCTATGGCCGTGATGGGCTCCCTCTTTTTCCGGGGCATTGTGGTGCTGCGCTCCCAAAATTTGAGCAATTCGTCAGCAGGATGTACAGTGAGTCTGGGGAAGAGCATGACTAACACACAATATTCTCTATGCTCAAGAAATGTTGCAGTGACTACATACGGGGTAAGGCCGGAGGAACAAGCAAAATAAGAGGTGTTAGATGCTTGAATATACTGAAAGGTGGAGTTGACAGTAACTGACTGATTGCATATTTTTTTCTAAGGGTGCGGGGGGAAGCATCTTTGGGCCAAAAAGGCAAAGGCCTAGGCCTGTGACTTGGCTGAGTGTCAGGCCATCATGGGTCTCTAGGCCCCATCTGAGTTTGCTGGTGTCGTTAGTAAATAATGGTTCACTAAATGTAGCGATGCCCTCATAGAAGGGGGGCCAAATATGAGGCACAGTTTCTAAGGTGGCAACAGCATGAGCAACATAGGAACTATCAGTATATAAGTTAAGTGGTGACTGATCTGTGTGTTTGAAGACCGAGACTAAGGCCGCTAACTCAACGAGTTGAGCAGAGGAGAATCTGGTGGGAAAACTGCGGACATGGCCATTAATGCTATAGGCTGCGGTGCCTGAGGAGGATCCGTCGGTAAAGACTAAGACGGCTCTTGGAATGGGGGAGACTCTTGTTTTTTTGGGAAATATTACAGGTGTCCGATAAAGGAACTGAATTAATTTATTAGGGGGGTAATGATTATCTAGTTTGCCCTGGAAAGACATACAGTTAACTGCCCAGTCATCATCATTTTGTATTAGCCACCGAATTTGAGAAGCATTGTAAGGGAGTATTATGATATCTGGATCCTTTCCAAAGAGCTTAAGGGAGTTTTCTCGCCCCAAGCGAATAATCTTAGCTACTAAGTAAGGGTAGGTGGGAAGGACTTTAGGGGGGGAAGCCGATAGGTGAACCCAAAAAAGGGGCTTGCCCTGCCAGAAGAGTCCCGTGGGTGAAAAGGGGGTAGGGAGGACAATGAAGTACAAGGGGGAATCGGGGGAGAAGTAGCCAATGGCCTGGGCATTTATGGCCTGCTCGACCAAATCAAGCGCTTGCTGCCCTTCTTTAGTTAGGGAGCGTGGAGAGGTTGGATCGGCATCTCCCTGCAGGATGTCAAATAGGGGTTTTAACTGTCCTGTGGTGAGTTTCAAATATGGGCGAAGCCAATTAATGTCGCCTAGAAGGCGCTGAAAATCATTAAGGCATTGAAGAGAGTCCTTCCTTATTTGTAGCTTTTGGGAGAGGACCTTATTGGGGAACAGTTTAAAGCCTAGGAACAGGTGAGGGGGGCAGACCTGAATTTTTTCAGGGGACAAGCGGAGGCCTCGAGCTTGTAAGGCTGAGACAACCTGCATGGTAACTTGATGTAAGGTTGCCTTGTCGGCCCCGGCAAAAAGAATGTCATTCATATGATGAATTATATATAGCTGAGGATGTTGAATTCTAACAGGATCAATTGTCTGAGCCACATATTTTTGGCAAAGGGTAGGGCTGTTGGCCATGCCTTGAGGCAATACTCGCTATTGGAAGCGCGGGGAGAGTCCTATACAGTTTACTACCGGGAGACTGCAAAGCGTTTGCAGTCATCTGGGTGCAATGGTATGGAGAAAAAGCAGTCTTTTAGGTCAATGACTATTTTATAGTAGCCTTTGGGGATAGCTACGGGTGAAGGCAAACCAGGCTGGAGTGCTCCCATGGGAACCATTGTTTGGTTAACAGCCCGTAAGTCTTGTAACAGCTGCCATTTGCTAGTCCTTTTTTGAATAACGAAAATGGGGGTGTTCCATGGTGAAGTAGAGGGCTCTATGTGTCTGGCAGCTAATTGTTCTTGCACCAACGCTGTAGCTGCGGCTAGCTTGTTAGACGAGAGGGGCCACTGATTGATCCAGACAGGGGAGTCACTTTTCTAAGTGATTTTATCTGTCTGAAGTGCAGGGGGATCAATGGCCCTTACGAAAAATGGTCTTTGAACCCTAGTCCTGATCTGTCTGACTTAGGGAGGATGCTCAAGGGTGCTCTTAGTTCCTGACCCTTTTTACCTAAACCTTGTCCTGGGAGGAATCTCTGTTTAAGCATTTGGCTAGTTATAACCTCATTGGGGCTGCACATAATGACATTCATTTGTGCAAGGATATTATGCCCCCATAAGTTAACAGATAGGCTTGGGACTACAAAGGGTTGAGTGGTGCCTCTGTTTCCCTCAGAGTCTTCCCATGTCAAAATTTTTGAGCTCTGGAGAGTATCTTTAGACTGTCCTATACCTTGTAAGTGCGTAAGGGAGGGCTGCAGTGGCTATGAATCGGGCCAGGCGTCTTGGGCAATAACCGTGGAATCGGTGCCTGAATTAAGAATGCCTTTAACAAGTTTACCATCTAATTTTAGCCGCAGGGTGGGCCGTTCTTTGGTGATAGCTTGGACCCAATAGAGATTAGAAGAGCCAGGGCAGGAAGCACCTCGGTTAGAGGCGATGGCTGGGAAGGATGTATTAAGGGGCAAGGGTAATGCCTGAGCTAAGCGCTGTCCCTTAGAGACATACACAGGGCCTGTAAGCGCACTGGCTAAGATGTTAATTTCCCCGGTAAAGTCACTATCTACTATGGAGGGGTGGACTATGAGCCCCGCAAGAGTGGAGGAGGCTCGGCCCAGAATAAAAAAGAACATATTAGCCGGGGGAGGGGGGGTCCAAAGGAGCCAGTGGGCAAAATCTGAACACCATCCTCAGGTCTTAATATTGTGTCGGAGGAGGCACACAAGTCCACTCCTGCGCTCCCTGTGGTTGCTCGGAGGAGTCTAAGGTCTGGGGACTCTCTTGTCGGCTGTTCCCCGAGGCCAACTGAAATTGAATAGGATGGGGGGGCCCGGGGCTGGCCCCTCAGGCCGTTTGTTGAAAGGGGGGGCAAGGGGTTTCCAAGGACATCGGTCTTGGAGCGGCATTGATTGGCCCAATGCTTTCCCCTCTTACAGCGAGGACAGAGGGAGGAGGGCTGGGCTGGCCTGCCTGGCGGCTCACTGAGGTTAGGGGTAGCAGAGGAGGCGGCTAAGGGGCACTGCCTCACGAAGTGCCCTGGTTGATCGCACTTAAAGCAGTCTCCCTGTGCCTCGGTCCCTCGGATGGCGGCCTCAACCGCAAGCTGCACGGCCTGGGATACCTTATGGGTAAAGGGGTCAACATCATTACACATTCTAATCATGTCATTAAGGTCTTTATTTTTGAGTTTGCCCCTGAGGATGGCCCTACAAGTGCTGTTGGCATTTTCATAGGCCAGTTGTTTAATGAGTTTATTATTGCCATCCTCCTGTCCGAGGGTTCTTTCAGCAGATTCTAAAAGCCTACCTACAAATTTACTAAAGCCCTCTTGAGCTCCCTGGGTGATTTTTGTCAGGGGAGTAAAAACAGATCCCGTAGAGGGAAGTGTTCGCCAGGCGCCGAAGGCGGCTGCGGCGGTCTGGGACAAAAGCCCAATTGGGAGTCTCCTTTGGCGCTGTTCAGTGGCAAATTTCCCTTGTCCGCTAAGCTTTTCAATGGTCTAAGATGCAGAATTGGAGTTTTTTAAATTATTAGCAGCTGTGGTCTGACAGCGGTCGAGAAAGTCGGCCTTCCAAGAGAGGAAGTTCCCGCGAGAAAGGACTGCCTGTACTAGTTTGATCCATTCTCCGGGGAGCAGGTAGCCGCCCCCTGAGGCTGCCTCCAGGAGGGAATAGGTAAAGGGTGCATTGGGCCCATATGCCCTAACAGCCGAATTTAATTTTTTTAAAGTCTTAAATTTTAGTCTGCGGAACTCAGTGGGCTCTGCAGTGGGCCCCGGGACTGCCTCTTCCGGGGGGTCATCACTTTTACTTTCTCTTTCTCTCTCTTCTGTGTTATCTGAATCTTGGGGCGGGGATTGGCTTGAAGAAGGGGCGGCAAGGTCTTCTTGCCTATTAGACCTGGTAACTACGGGGAATGCTAGGGCTTTATGGGAGGACTTTGAGGATTTCTTATTTAAGGTGGTGTATGATTGGGCGGTCTCATGACGTGGGTGGCTAATGAAAACAGAATCTTTAAGCGTATCTTGGAGGGAGGACAAGTCTTTGGAAAGCTGGGCAAATTTTTTTTGAAGTTGTAAGACATCCTTTAATTGCGTAACCCTTTGACTTAAGTCTTTTTTGGCATGCAAAAGCAAGGGCATTGTAAGGGGAGCCATTAATGAAGGTGTGCAAATCTGGGGCGAGTAAGGAGGAGATCTATGGGGGGCCGTGGTAGGAGGCGGCCATTCGGGATCGTGATATTGGGCCGCTTCCTCTTCGAGAGTTGCCTCTTCTGCGGGGTCAAGGGACTCTCGGAGGGGTTGTTTCTTGAATACCGGGTAATTAAATGCATGAGGGGCTGTACCCTCGGGTAAGGGAGGGTAGAGGGTCTTGGTCTCTGGCCTACTAATCGGGGGCTCGTCCCTAGATGTCTGGAGCTCAGCCGAGAGGTCCTGAGGGGGCATATTAATACAAACTGAGGGGCAAGGGGAAGGACATGCTGGTCCCTCAGGATTATTAGGAGAAGCTGACCCTTCGGCCGCCTCTAAAGATGTTCTCGAAGCGGACTGCAACACGAGTTGGAGGCAGAATTCTGCTACTGAGAGCAGCTGCTTTTTATTGGGGTCTGAATCTGCTCTTTTAACAATATCTCTGATTAGTCCCCAGTACGAGAAAACGGATACAGGGACGGCATCTGGGCCCTGATTTAGAAGTAGATTGTTTACCTTTTGCCACTTGCATGGGTGAATCTCAGGTCTACCAACAATGAACTAGGGACAAGCTCGGTCAATGAACACAAAAAACTTTACTAGGTCCTTTTTCTTAACTCTAATTCCTCTCTCTCTGAGTGAGGCCTTGAGATCCTTAATGAAAACGGCCTCTTTAGACAAAGAATGACCCATCTCGATGGGATGACAATGTAAAAAATTTACTCACCAGACCGTCGATTCTGTGAGCGGCAGACAAGGGTCTCTGTAGGGTTTTCTTCGGCCAAGAGCGCACAGCAGCGTCACTCCACAAAGGTCCATACCTCGTGCCCCACGTTGGGCGCCACTTGTCCCGACCCACGGGACCTTCTGTTACTCGTGGGGTCAAGGGGGGACCATGCCTGAAAAAGATGGGCAAGAGAAAGGAACGAGACCAAGCAAATGGTTGTCAAGGTCTACTTTACTTAGATTCTTAGTAGGTTTTATAAGCATACAGAAACAAGGAAGTAGAAACAGAAAAATAGAGTGGGGTGACGATGAGGCTTGGGTTTGGGGCAATCAGCCCCAATCAGCGTCTTATTGGTATTGAAGCTGTTTGTGACTGATTACTCAACCCCAACCTGGCAGGTGGTCGGGAACAATTGCAGTTAGCACACCCTGGAGCATTTCGCGGTCAGCACATCATGGAACACTTTCTTTTTGGAGCTATAGCTGGAGGGTAGGGTGCTGTTTTTGCCCTAGGAATTTTCCAGGGCGAAGCCCGTGCGTAGGACAAGTCGTAGGGGTGTTGAGGGTCTCAGCTTCTAACAAGCAACTTTTGTCTTGTTTTACAGTCTTTAATTTGTAGTCTGTTTTATCAGATACACGTATAGCTATTCCTTTTTTTTCTAGTTTCTGGAATATCTTTTTCTACCACTTCATTTTCAGTCTCTGTATGTCTTTGTAGGTGAAATGGGTTTCTTGTAGGCAGTATATCGGTGGGTTTTGTTTCTCTATCTATTTAGCCACTCTGTGCCTTTTAATTGGAAAATTAAGCTCATTTACACTCAGTATTACTATTGATAAGTAAGGACTTACTATTGCCATTTTGTTACTTGTTTTCTAGTTGTTTTATAATTCCTCTCTTCCTTTCTTCTTTTGTTACTGTCTTCCTTTGTAGTTAAGTGATTTTCTCTACTAGTATATTTTAATTTGTTGTTTTATTTTTAGTTAATCTATTATAAGTTTTTGCATTGTGGTTACCCTGAGGCTTACAAAAAACATCTTGCAGATATAACAAATGATTTTAAAAAGATTTAAAGATATAACTTATCTTAGATCACATAGAAAAGAATAAAACAAAGCAAAGAAAAAGCACAAAAATATTTTCTACACTTTAATTCCATCCCCTCCCACACTTTGACTTTTAGTTTACTCAATTTACATATTTTGATATTACCTATCTCTTAACAGGTTGCTGTATATATTATTGTTTTTGATATATTTGTCTTTTGGGCTCCATACTAGAGTTATGACTGGATCACATAACACAATTATAGTATTAGAATATTTTGGGTTTGTTTATGTACTTAATTTTACCAGTACATATTATATCTTCAAAAAATTTTTTTTGGCATGTTAGTGTATTTTTCTTTCAGATTAAAGAACTCCCTTTAGCATTTCTTATAAGATGTGTCTGGAGTGGGGAATTCTCTCAGCATTTGTTTGTCTGGGAAAGACTTTATCTCTCCTTCATATTTGAAAGATAATTTTACTGGATACAGTATTCTTGACAGTTTTTTTTCTTTCAGCACCTTGAAAATGTCATTCCACTCCCTCCTGGCTTGTATGGTTTCCATTGAAACGTCTGTTGCTAGATGAATTGTAGCTTTTTTATATGTTAGTTTCATCTTTTCTCTTGCTGCTTTTAGTATCTTCTCTGTGTCCTTGACTTTTGAGAATTTGATTATTATTAAATACCTTGGGGTAGTCTTATTTGGGTCAAACTGTTTTGTGTTCTCTGACCTTCCTATACCTGGATATATACATGTTTCTCAAGTTTTGGAAAGTTTTCTGTTATTATTTCTCTGAATAAGCTTTCTACCCCTTCCTTTTGCTTGACTCTCTATACCAATAATTCTTAGATTTCTTCTAGGTGATCTTTGTTGCTTTTCATTCTTTATTTCTTCTTTTTCCTCCTCTGTGTATTTCAAATAGCCTGTCTTTGAGTTTACTGATTCTTTTTCTGCTTGATCCATTCTGCTCTTGATAGAAAATGAATTTTTCTTTCAAGTACTTGTGAGATAAACCTCCTACAGTGTGATGTTGCTGATAGAAATGAATTTTTTATTTCAGCAAATGTATTTCTCTGTTCCAAGGCTTCTGTGTGATTTTTTTTTATTATTTCAATCTTTGTTAAATTTTTTATGATAAATTTCTGAAATGATTATCCGTGGTACCTTGTGGATCACTGAGTTTTCTTAAAACTACTATTTTGAATTCTTCCTCAGAGAGCTCACATAACACCATCTCATTCAGGTCAGTTGCTGGTTCTTTGCTTTGTCTGTTTGAGGAATCATGGTTCCCTGTATGCTGTTGTTTCTTGTGGTTGTACTGCTATGTCTTTTCACGAATGGTTTAATTATTTATTCCAATCTTCTCTGTTTGGCTTGTTTTCATTTTTATTGAATTTATTTGCTTAGAAGGTCTTTATCGCTAGGTCAGTGCCTGCTTTTTGTCTCTAGGTGGCACCTTAAACCCACGTTTCTTTCAGCTCTAGAAAATGATTGGCGTGCTACCCTTCCAGACTGGTGGAGGGTCCCAAAGGGGATATCCCAGCAGCGTGGGAAGGCTGGCTAGGGGTTCATGCCTAGAGGACTTGTGAGATAAATCTCCTATAGTGTGGTGTTGCTGAATGGCCGTTATGATTTGCCATTTCCTTTGGCTAATTTATAGACAGAGTTTCCAGGGCTGGGCATGGTGGTTCCAGCCCTTTGTCTCTGCATGAAGAAATATCTTCAGGGATATTTCTCCCTTTAGGCACTTGTGATGCCTCCTGTGGGTTGAGGCAGAGACAGGTCTTTTGCCAGGGAACCTAAGATGGTGGGAAAGCTTGTTGTTCACCTTAATCTCACTTTTTCCAGTGTAGAAATAGTAAGTTGGGGGAAATTTTTCTGTACACTCTGTGCCAGGCATAATGGCGCAGAGGGGCATTATGGATGTGGAAGTCTGCTCCTCTTACTACCTGCTCAGAAGTTCTTCATTTCTCTGTGGCCCTGGGAACTATCTCATCTTTATATTTGAATTCTAGAATATTTCTGGTGATAATCACAGTGCAGCCTATTTCTTTTTGGTTTTCTGAGGTGTGTGTGGGGGGGTGGGGGGTGGGGTAGTGAAGCCAGCATACTTCTATATTGTCATTTTGGAACCAGAAGTCTAATTTTCTCTGATGAATAAATTGAAGTTCAATGAATAATTACATGCTTAGGATTTGAACTCAAGTAGTCTGATAACAGAGTCCAAGTTTTAAACCTTCATGGCATATTTCCTCTCTACATAATAATTGTTGACTGCTCTTTGAAAAGAGCAATTTAATTTAAAAAATACTCAAAACACAAAATAAATCGGGGTTTAAATTTTCTATCTGTTTACGCATAGTTCCACACGGTGGCTACAGTTTATTGAACATTGAAAAATTACACCAATCGTTTGATCTTGAATCCATGATCTGGAGCTGTTGGTTTAGCTGATGGTGAGTGGACAAAAATGATCTGACAAAAAGTTTTCACAGAATGAGGAGACAATCAGTGTTGTTTGAAATCTTATTATGATTAAGAAATGCATCTATTTTCTTGAGTCCAGTTGGCTTCTTTTCATCAAGTCTTATTCTTGATCCCTTTCCTAATTTTATTTTAGAGTTTCATGCAGATGTGCCCCAGACTTTGTAAATGTTAAAGCATTAGCCAGCAAATATTAATTGATTAAATGTCTCTTGATGTACATGTCTAGAGAGTAGGTTCTTGTGGGTGCTTTACTGAGGTTGATTGTTAGAATTAGTCATTAAGCCCAAAGTAAAGGATATAACACAAATAAGAAGTGTATAATATTTTATCTACAGACCATGTAAAAAATGGTTTGCTTTTGATAGTCAATATCTACTCATGTACAGTTAGCAGAGCAAAATTAGAAGATTTTATTGTCTTGTATGAAATTATTACTAGTCATCATTAGTTGACTACTAACTCAAGCATGGTGGAAATTTGTCGTGCTGCTTAGCAACTAGGTTTTCCACTGGTAGAACCTCTTCCCTGGGTTTAGCTCCTGTACTCATGATAGAGTTGGTTGCATTTCTAGTTCTAGAGGTAGACTTGTGACCAAAGCCTAAGCCAGTCAAAATATCACATTCTTTTAGCACTTGTCATTCATTCAGATGTGAACTAACTAAATCCATTAGCACTTTTGAAGACTACTTGGATTGGTAAGAATGTAGCCATGGGAGCTTCTGGTAGCCAATTTGAAGCCATGAGAACATTGAGGACATCAAGTTGAAAAACAAAAAAACAGACAAACAAACAAACAAACACAACAACAGAAACTCCAGGATAAAACCATTCAAGTTCTGTGTCAATCCTTGTTTGAATCCAAAATACTTCTGTCTTGTTTAATTACATAAGCCTGTGTATTTCATATTTTAAAAAGAAAATTTTGAATTGTGGTTTCAGCTACTTGCAATTCAAGAATCCTAAACATAAAAAGCAAAATAAATAAATAAATAAATAGTGGAACAGGAAACAAAGTGATAAACTTCTTAAAGTATATTTAACTTCCCTATCATGCTATTCAGGTGTTGAAGGTGGTTGGGACTATCTGAAATCATCTTTCACCTAACTCAATGTTTTGTTTTGTTTTGTTGTAGTGCACACCATTTGGTCCTCACAAAAAATCTCCTAAGTTTCCATCAATATCTTTGATAGCACCTGCAGAAGTGGTGGGCAGAAGGCTCTGTTAGTCACATGTGATATTGAATCCCTGCCACCTCTCTGGAGATCTGACAAAGGTTCAGTCAATCTAGAGGCCAGGCTGAGCCAAATGCTTTATCTCATTTGAGAATTTGAACTAAGAGACAGAATTATAGCCAGAGAATGATCACTTGAATGATCACTGCAGGTTGTACAGAGGCTGGTGGTAATTTTCAGCTGTGTGTACATTGACCAGTAAACAGAAAAAGCAAGTCTGGAGAAAGAAACAGGACACTTTAGTAGATAAGCAGAGAGAGACACACACACACACACAGAGAGAGAGAGAGAGAGAGAGAGAGAGAGAGAGAGACAAAAGACAGATTCTATGATAGAGGAGAGAAGTCATCTAAGTTTCTGACTTCCCACTTTCACCCCTTCTATAACTTGGCTGAGTGTCCTGCTTGTCCATTCATTCACTCATTCACTTGTTTATTTATTCATTCAACAAATAATCACTGGGCCACTGCTCTGTGTTAGTGCTACTTTAGCTTCTGCAGATACAGTGAAAAAAGACAAAGTTCTTGCCTTTGTCATGGAGCTTAAAATATGATAGAGGAAACTGAAATAACAAAAGGAAAGAAGGAAGGAAGGAAAAAAATAAAGGAATATATAGAGAAAGACAGTGAGAAAGAGAAAGGGAGAGAATTAGAAGTGTGAAAGGGTAAAAGGAGAGTAACCAAGAAAAGTAAATGAAAATGATGGTATTTTGTATTGGCTGGCCAAAGCTTGTGTCTCTAATGTGACAATTGGGAATTGAAGGTAGTGAGGAAGTAGACACTGTGATCACTGGAGAAAGAGCGTTGCAAGGAGAAGAGCAAAAATGCCAAGACCGGAACAAGGGTGGTTCTGAGAACTGCAAGGTTGGTGTGGCTGTAGCACAGTAGCCAGGAGAAGCGAGGTTGATCTTAAGATCAGAGAGATACATAGTTGGAGATTTTGTAGGGCCCTGAAGGCCATGCTAGGGACATTTTGAGCAACTGAATTGAATTGCTTCTGTTTTCCAATAAATATTAGTTCAAAAACTGTGAAGATTTACTATGAGCTAGCTTGAGTAGGTTTCTGTTTCTTGAAAAGAAACAAGCCCTGACTAGAAGAGTCGTAAAACATTTTTCATAAAAGAATCAATTTCTTTATAAATCAATATCATGTAAAAACACTTATGTACAAAGGAGATGAGAGCAGTGTTACCGTTGAAAAATTATTTTAAAAGTTCATATTTGTAACTTTTACTTACTATAAAGCTGAATTAATGAGAAAATGACGCTTTAATGAGCACAAAAATGTGAATTCTGGGTTATAGATGATAAAGGTAGTCTTGATCTTTAATTTTATTTTTGTATTTTGCATTGCTTGCATGATATAGAAAAAAAAAATCCTGATTCACACCAATAAATAGGTGCAAGTGGTAAATGATTTTAACAGTTCATCTTGAAACCTTAGGATTTTCTTCAAATAAACTGACCTAGAAACTTGAAAATGGAGCAATAGTTAATTTTCCTTAAAAATTTGAATTCTTATCAATATCTAACATATTCTTCCAAGAATATAAAAGAAAGCCAATAAACTTGCAAAACTGAAGGAAAATATTAAAACTGTTTACATTATGGTATCAAAAGATATGTGTTAGGCTTACTTGTTACTAGATAGACTGCATACCAACTGGATCTGGCTGAGTCTCATTTGCCATTAACAGAGTACAGCAGGCTTGTTCCGAAGTTGGTACTTCCTCAAATCATTTTTCACAAAGTGCATAAAGGCAGGAACAAATTTATTGAAAGGCCAGGCCAGAGCTAAAACCTTTATCAATAATCCAATTTCAAGAAGTTCAAATGTATGCCCAGAGATCATTAAGAGGCCTGTACAAATACGTGTTAGCCTTCAGGCATAAATTATTCTATTGGTAGGTAGTTTCCAATGGGCTTAATTTTGGTTAAAAACATTATTTGACTGCACTTTTTGCTTTATTATATTTTAAAAATAGTTTTAAAATGATTAGAAAAATTAAGTTTTTCAATTAAACTTTTGCAGGATCCAAAGCTTCTCTGACAAATTCCAATGATATCTGAATAATTCTTTAAAAATTTAACCCCTAATAGCATAGATTATGAAAGTAAAGCCAAAGTGAGGGGACTTGGGAAGATCTAAGAGGTTGTAGGACTAGCACACAGGTGTATGGTTCTTGTAGTTTATGACTCTTCCCACTTTGCCCACTGCAATTTTTTTTTTCTCAGTATCAAATAATAAAAAATATGTTTCAAGATTTCTGACCCTATAACAAGTAGTTTTTAGGCCTTCTGATATAGTTTATGAAACACATAATATCTTTTCATTTATTTCTATGGTATCCATAGAAGAATGTTAAAATCCAGAAAGAACTTCTAGTTCCTTGAAGTAACTCTTATATTAAAGTACTTATGTAGCAGGGAAAATGCCAAAACCCAAAAATCTCTTTTACACCCAATTGAACACCTGTTTCTGAACTGAGGCATACTTGTCTGTCTCACCCTGTTAGTATGTTATTTCCATGGAGTAAAGACTTTACCTTATTTGCTTTGGAATCACCAGCTTCTAGAACAGTGTGTGGCATGTAGTAGGTATTTAATATGTTTTTGCTATTTTTTGGTAATGCCACCAGAACAAGCAGCTCAAGACTTAATTCCCATTAGCATTAGCTGAGTTCGTAAATAAGAAAAATTAAACGTCAGCTTTATTGAAAGTGAGGGGTCCATCTAAATTCCTACAGTAGTATCATTCAATGTGTAGGTTCAGATATTAAAACCTCGAGTCATGTTATACCCAATTTTCAAGAGTTGAGAGACGACACTCACCCCTAAGACCTCTAAAATGTTTCGAGTTTTCTAATTCGGGTGTGATGGAACTGCATTGTTAATGGCCAGCCCTGATTTTAATAGTGTCTCCATTTCATTTGAGAGCACTCATCGCAAATGTCCACTGTTAATGGCCGACATCCTGAATATTTGAGGGGCAGTGGACTCTGACTCATCTCACCTGGTTGTGGTTGGCATGGATGTGCAGGTGCATCAATGCTGGCCCATTTTCCACGGATGCCATGGCTAACCTGAGTGTCATTTATTCAATGACTGATCTATTAATTAATTTCCTTGCCTTACTTGGAATTTGGGGGTGTGTGTAGTAAAAGCTGAAGATGGGGAAAATTATAGAATCAAAGCTATATTTATATATTAATTATATCTAGTTGTCATCCCAAGTTGTGATCCTGCTCAGAACTTTATTTATTTATTTATTTATTTATTTATTTATTTATTTATTTATTTATTTATGACAAAGTCTCGCTTTGTTGCCCAGGCTAGAGTGTTTTATTTATTTATTTTTTTAATAAGAACCTGTCTTTTAGGCCTCCTTTTGTTTAGTACTGTGACTATCACTGATTCAGTGTGCGATTTACTTTGCCCCTGAGATTAGCTCCTCTCTTTCTTCCTCACTCCAAAGCTGCCACTCCTCATCCTAACAATGGCTCTTCACATCGCGTGCCAACGCCTTTGCAGGGTGCTCAGGTGCTGGATCACTGCCATGAGTGAAACTCTGAAAACTTTATGAAAATGCTGATGCCAGTGAAGCTCCAAATGGAAGAGCATAATGAGAATATGATCTTACATTTCTAGGAGCTGTTCAGTCTCATAGTCACGGTAGTGTCGTGGTTTTCCTCGATTGCCTCCTTGAGTTGAGTGGCCACTGCTCCTCTGGGGCATGATCCCTTCTGAATTGTGGGAAGGCCCTGGGAAGAATGATCACTAACACCGAAGCATTGTTTCTCTCTGAGAAAGGATTATTGTTGTCGGTTGAGCTATGTCTTCCAAAAAGATGTGTCCTAACCCCTCAGTAGCTGTGAACAGTGACCTGATATGTAAATGGGATGTGAAGGTGTAATCAAGTTAAAATGAACTCATTCTCGATTAGGGTGGGCCCCAATCCAAGGACTGGTGTTCTCATAAGAAGAGAAGAGACATAGGGAAGGACACACAGAGAGGACACCTTGTGATAATGGATGGGGAAATTGGAGTACAAAGCCTGTCTACAAGCCAAGGGATGGCAAGGATTGCTGGCAACACCAAAAGACAAGAAGAAGGCATGGAACAGATTGTCCCCAAAGGCACAGGGAGAGCACAGCCCTCCTGACATCTTGACTTGGGACTTTCAGCCCTCAGGACTGTGAGAGAAAAAACTTTTGTTGTTTTAAGCCATCCAATTTGTGGTAATTTTTTACGGCGGCCCTCGGAAACGAACACATTCCTGAAGATGAAAATGGTGGATGTTCTAAAAGATAATGAATTTTGACCTTTAGTCATTATAATCTGATCTCTCTCCCAGTAAAACTTTTTAATGAGTTTCACAAACTATATATATTTTCATGTTTTCTCTTTTAGCTGGCATGGAAGAGAGGAATCCTCCCCCAACACCGCATTCCCAGATTAGCAGAGTTACTTAACGCCCTTCCAGTGGCTCTTTTTGGAGTTGTCTTCTGGACCCCAAGTGCCCTCTTTCCGTGGCACTGCCCCTGCCCACACTCAGCAGGGCACGTTCAGGATGGCTCCCCTTACTTCCTTCTCTCATCCTCTCTGTTAAAATAGACCTGCTGGTGTTACATTCCTTCAGAACCCTGAGCTCCGCCAGGAAACATGTTATCTGGTCTGCTAATTAAATATTGGAGCGCTGTGTAAGTGACCATTTCTGAGTTAAGATATGATGTCTTATAAGTAACACATTAGTCCACCTTCAAGTATGGCTTTGGCAAAACACATAAGGCAGGAAGTGGCAATTTCATGATGGGGAGGGTGGGTGTGAAAAGTAGGGGCAGATATCTTGGGACAAACACACCTGTCATATCCTTCAGGTTCTATTAAACAATCAACAACCTACTGTCCCCTATCTTTGAACCCTGCTAGTGGAAGTTCAAGTACTGTCCCAAGGGCAGGCTACAGGAAGAGGCGACTAGAAGCCTAAATACTACAGGATACTCTCATAATCGCCTCCTGAATAGTAAGAGCTTACAGTTGGGTCACAGTCCTTGTGCTGTTTTTATTCGACTCTCTCCATAATCAAACACTTCTCTTTACAAAATTCCTCCTCTGCCAGGTGCTGCCTTCTACCACCAAATATTGTGAATGAAAGGCCCCACACGCGTTGCAATGGCAGATGAAGCTGCCTGTTGCAATGCTATTCTAGGTTTCTTTAATTCATCAGCTATCCCAATAAATGGTTGCAAAGTCTTGTTAGTAAATATTTTTGTTGAGTGTGTGTATATATGCTATGTATACATATGTTATACTTAGGTGCTACTAGAGAAATCACTTGTCTATAATTTTAAGCTTTGACTAAATTTTCAACTGATTTGAATAAGCAAATTGACAGATTTTTTTTTTCTTGGCATAGTATAGACACAGCCAATTCAAGGGATAGATGCCCGGAATTAATTACATATCTATTGTGACCTAGTCTTATGGATCTTTGCATTTTTTACTTCTGTATTCTGGGGTCTTATGTGATTGAATAGCAGTCTTCTCTCATTGAGCACCTACTCAGGAAATAGCTCCATCTGTGTAGTGCCCCACCAGCAAGAATTAAATAATGACACCTCCTACTGATTTTCTGCCAGGGTAAATAGCTGTAAGTAATTTTTGAAACAATAATGGTGGACTAAGTGATTATCCTCAGTTAATCAATGTGGAAGCATCCTAGGACTTATCCAGGTTTAAAAATCCAGAGAGTATCAATCTTGAAAGGAAGGTTTTTTTCAGGTAAAATGCTAATTTTCTTCTATTTTTGTCATTGCTGACAGCAATCCTGGGGCTACTACAAACAAGCCATTGTTTATTAACAGATAAGACTAGAGTCTTCTCTGAGGGAGGAAGTAGGTAAGAGCACAGGCTCCAAAGCCAGAATGTCTGGGTTCAAATCCCAGCTCCACTACTATAGGCAGAATGTCCTTGGGAAAATTACTGAACTTCTTTTTCTTTTTCTTTTTTTTGAGACAGAGTCTTGTTCTGTTGCCCAGGCTAGAGTGCCATGGCATCAGCCTAGCTCACAGCAACCTCAAACTCCTGGGCTCAAACAATCCTTCTGCCTCAGCCTCCCGAGTAGCTGGGACTACAGGCATGTGCCACCATGCCCTGCTGATTTTTTCTATACATATTTTTAGTTGTCCAGCTAATTTCTTTCTATTTTTAGTAGAGATGGGGTATCACTCTTGCTCAGGCTGGTCTCGAACTCCTGACCTGGAGCGATCCTCTTGCCTTGGCCTCCCAGAGTGCTAGGATTATAGGTGTGAGCCACCATGCCAGGGCCCTTTTTCTTTGCTATCTTAATTCATAAAATGGAGCTAATAATAGGATTTACCTTGTGGGGCTGTTGATGATTAAATGAGGTCATATTCAAGCATATGATCTGCATAGTGTCCTGCACATAGTAAGCACTCAATAAATGGTCGCTATTGTGTTGTTATCAATGTTGTGAGTTTTTCTTGCTTCAAAAGGGACAAGCCCTTCAGATTTCCAGGTGAGCCTGGAGCTGGAGCTGAAATTCTTTGGTCAAGTACATTTCTTGCTGAGAACAAAAGCTGCTTCCAGCAAAGGAAGTTTGTGGTAAGACATCTTGAGGCCAGAGGAAATTGTGGCAGGGACCGAAATAGGAGCTGAGTGGCTGAGGAGAACGATGCAGCGGCAGCAAAAGAGTCGTTTCTCTCCTACCAGTAACGTCCTGAGCTCGTCACCACGATTGCTTCTGAGTCCTGGGACTATGTCCGACATACATATCAAGATCTCTGCTTTAGAAGAGATCTTGTCATTCCATAGGGAACGACTGTCTCAGAAAACATTTGACAGAGTTCACGTCTCTGCTAGTAGGTGGTTTTACAGAAAGTCAAATCCAGGCTATCAAACAAAAGGGTTATTAAAAAATGATGTTTGTTACCAAGTTGGGGATGAGCGCAAAGATCCTGACAGAAGATGAGCCAGCAGAGAGGAAGTAAGGTCAGAATGCAGGGAGGCTGAGTCAGATGGTGGGCCATGTGCAGAAACGAGATTACTGTGGAATTGTTCCTTCTAGGACATTAGATGAAAAAGCCAGCACTTGCAAGAATTGCATAGTCAAAATTACCCTTAAAAAAATCCCTTTTATCTCTCATGAAGTATAATATAGATGGTTTCGTGCATACCCTGTGTAGTATATGCATACTATAAGGAAAATTAAATAGCATATGAAAAATGGTACTTTTGCAAAAAGTAGTTTTACAGTATTTTGTAATATTCTAAACTGAATACTCAGCATGAATAGTCAAATTCACTTAAGTTAATGCATCTATTTTGTGCTTCTTGAAACCCTGGTTGGGTCCTGGGCTAACTCTTACTCTTTGGGGTGCATATGCTACCATTTTTCCTTAGCCCACATACTTTTTCATGAATATTGACACCTAAAGACTAATGTATTTTTTCAGAAGGTAGGTATTTATGGTGTAATAGGTATTTATGGTATAATAGAATATAGGTAAAATATGGTATAATACGTGGATCTTTGTTCTGCAAGGTTTTCAATATTATATACAGTTGAGTATCAGTTTTTTTTGTTTTTTTTTTTTTTTTTTTTTTTGAGACAGAGTCTCGCTTTGTTGCCCAGGCTAGAGTGAGGGCCATGGCGTCAGCCTAGCTCACAGCAACCTCAAACTCCTGGCTCAAGCAATCCTCCTGCCTCAGCCTCCCAAGTAGCTGGGACTACAGGCATTCGCCACCATGCCCGGCTAATTTTTTGTATATATATTAGTTGGCCAATTAATTTCTTTCTATTTATAGTAGAGACGGGGTCTCGCTCTTGCTCAGGCTGGTTTCGAACTCCTGACTTCAAGCGATCCGCCCGCCTCGGCCTCCCAGAGAGCTAGGATTACAGGCGTGAGCCACCGCGCCCGGCCTGAGTATCAGTTTTAACAAAGGTGCTGTAGGAAAGGAAAAATAGATATTCTTGTATCCATGTTTTTACTAAAGGGATTGGGGAGGTTTCTATGTTAGGAGGTTAGTGAAAAAACTGTATGTGCCATCACTTTAAGACAGGTCACCAAAATGAGTGAACATCTCTGCTCAGTTCTTCTTGGTTGCCTAATTCCCAGTGAGAATGTAGCTAATACAGAATCAGTCTAAACTATGGAATGAGAAGCCAGGTGACTGTGATGTGATTCAGAGGGTATCAGGGAATCCCTTGCCCTCCATAGCTAGTCTATAATCACTATGGAATTTTATCATAAGCGATTAATGTCTTTGTTTCAAGTGTAGTCCTCCTTTGGAGTGATAATGCATTAGAATCATCAGTTAACAGTGCTAGAGTCAAACTGGATGCTCTTGTGTCTCTTCTTTCTGGGCATATGTGAAACTGTATTTCCAACTTCCCTGGCAGTTAGGGTGAAACTAAAGAAATGTCAATGGAAGGGAAGCCTACCACTTCCAGGCCCAAATTCAAAATCTTCTGCTCAGTCTTTTGAGCTCTGCTTTCCTACCTTGGTGATGGAGAAAGTTATCTTAGAGATGGCACCACTACTAAATGAAACAACCTCAATCCTTGAGTCCTCACTAGGGGGAGAGCCTCTTTTTAGTGTTAAGAATTTGGGATTTTAAGGTTGTTATAGTATAATAGCTAAGGTTATTTATTCTAATGGAGACATTTATATCAGAAATGGAGTACTGTCATTCAAAATCTAAATTAGGTGGTGTTGACGTAACTGTTGAAAGATAAGCAGTGAGAAGATTGATGTTAGAGTCTGCAAAGATGGCTGCCCATGTGATGAAATGGCAAAATATTTAGTAAAACTGTCACCTGCCATAAATTGGAGGTCATAACAAGTCCCTACTCAGCCTGCAGCTCTAGGAGACATGGTTGAAATGAATCAGAGCATTAGTGTTGTTTGCTATTATAGGTTGTATTTTTCACTGTATTTTTAACAAAAAGAAATAAGCTCAGGAGAGAATTGACAGATTTAAAGTAGAAATGAAAGGGAATAAATAGAGTCCGGAAATGTTTGTTTGGAAAACTGTTTTGAAATCCTAAGCAGGAAAAGTTAGGTTTAAAAAAACCATTAGTTGAATTAAGTACAGTAACTCAGGGAAGAGATCAGGCTAAGAGTTCAGCCTTTCCTTACCTGGCTATCATATGAAAAATGGTTATCAACTAATTCTTGCTGGTTGCTTACTGATCAGGAAGATTACCTCATCCTTATGTTAAATTGGCCAGAGAGGCATGAGGGTGAGAAAGCAAAGTAGCAAAGCTGATTTAAGAAGCATATTTCAGAAAGAAAGTTGGGAGTGTTTACCAGCTGAAAGCAAATACATTGGAAGCCTATTAACTCATTGAAGGAATTGTACTGCCAAAGAAACAATGAGTCCAGACTAAAGCAGTCTTTGCTTATTGAGTGTTATGTAATTCTTGGCTCTTATAGCAGATGCTATCATTGTACCACCTACATCTCTGCCACTTACCCCAGTATACAGCAGATACATGTTATGTCTATGTCTCTGCTCTGGGGGAGTTTGCTGGCTACAGGACTGCTTGGAGTTAGTGCCCCAGGAATGACCTAAGGTAGATCCCCAACCTTTTTGGAATGTAATGTGAGAAAAAAAATAAACCTTTATTTTGTTAAGCCACTGAGATTTTGGAATTGGTTGTTATAGCAGCTAGCATGACTCAGGAAGACTCATAGAAACACATATATTAATATATTGATCTTTCTCTTGCATGAAAGACCACGCTTTGTTGGGGTAGAAGGCAACCAGATTATGATGGTGATAAATGAGAATTAGCAAGGGAGGAGGGTGCTTCTGAAAGAAGCCAGAGTGTGCTGAAAACAGATCATACATTTCTGCCTGGATGAGACTCTCTGTGTGTCCTTGTGCATCCTTGTGAGTACTCATAGTCTTCTACTGTGAGTACTCAACAAGGGAAAGGAGCTTTTGGACATACCTCAGCTTCTGCTCCTCTCCTGGAAATTGTGTTCCACATAGTCTCTTGAAGGGTCTCCAGAGGTTTTGAGCTCCAATTTCTCTAAGTGGGTTGGATGCTCTGCTTACTGGCTTTCCTTCCTTCCATGTCTTACTTCTCCACTGCTCATAGTGCTTCTTAAGATCATCTCTTAGACAAAGTACCTGTGCCTAAATCTTTGTACAAGGGTTTAATTTTTAGGAAATGAATACCAAGACAGGTCCCCACCTTCCATGAACAGCAGGCAGGGCTTCAAATGCTCTGCAGTCTCCAAAGAGGCCATGCTCTAAAACATCTCCATCAGACATGACTGAGGAGGCTAATGGGCAAGAAGGCAACCCCGAAGCCATGGAGAACAACTGGCAAGGAGTCTCTTCCAGAGAGCAGAATAAAAGCCAAATTAAAGAATTGCCTTCCTTCATCTGTCTAGCAGAACTTCAGAACTGGTAGGGACCATTGCTTACTGTGTGGCTCACATTCTTCCTCATTCCAAATGAGAGTGTTTATTGCAGTTATCCTGCTCTTATTCCGCCATTGCATGGAGAATATGCATGTGGGGACAGGTAACTTGTCTTTTCAGTGCACATGTGGCAGGAACTAGGTTTGCCATATTCACTCTGGTGGGGAGAGGATTGTGCTTTGCCCAGAGATACAGGGTTTTGAACTTGATGCAGTGACCAGAAGAGACGTTGAAAGGAAGATTGAAATGAATATATGATGACGGGAAGGGAAAATTGTGTAAGAGATTGATTAGATGATCATCTACCCTGTTTCATTCTCCTGAGTACAAAAGAAAAGTGCATTTTTAACCTCTCTCTAAGAGGGCTGTGGAATGTGAGCAAAAATGATGTCAGAAGCTTCCAGCCCTGGCCATAAAATCTCCTGTGTCTTTCATTGTCTATGCCTTCTCCTCCCTTTCCTTGGGGAAAATGTTGAGGCCATCTGTGGAAGTTGGCAGCATAATAAGGATGAAAGGAACTATTATTCCTGAGCCACTACTTGGAGAAGACCTGCCTAGGGAAGATCCCCAACCTTTCTGGAATGTAATGTGAGGGAAAAAATAAATAAATATTTTGTTAAGCCACTGAGATTTTGGAATTGGTTGTTATAGCAGCTGGTGTGACTTAAGGAAGACTCATAGAAACATATATATTAATGTATTGATCTTTCTCTTGTAGGAAAGACCTGCTTAGACCATACTTTGGTGGGGAGGAAGGCAGCCAGATTATGATGGGGAACAGTGAGGGGGGGTGGTACTTCTGAAAGAAACCAGAGTGTGCTGACAATAGATTGTGCATTTCTGCTTGGAAGTGACTCTGTGTGCTTGTGTGAGTACTTAGTCTTCTACATACACGAGGAGGGCACAGGTGGTGCCAGACACACGTAGTGCAGTAGGGGAGGTGGCCTTCTACTTTCCAGCTCTCCTGGCAGTGACCCCTTCTTCTTCGTCTTTGCCACTACTGATCCCATCTTGTTTTATATTCAAAATTGAGCTGTTTATGACATCCACACTTCTAAGGATTGCCGTAGTTTCTTTGATGAATTAGGCTGAGTAGGCCAGCTTTGCAAGGAGGGCAGAATTCACAGATAGGGAAAGAACATTCTGGGTCAAGGATTGCTCTCATTCCCAGCTGGCTATCAGCTAATTCTTGCAAAAATATGCCTCTTTTTTTTCCAGGAGCATTTGTATTTCATTTGCATTTCAATGGGACTTCCGGAGTACTTCCAAAGTTTCAAGAAAATCTTTTTTATTTCAAAATTTTTATTTTTAATGGGTAATATGTGATAATACATTCACATAGTCCAAAATAAAAATAATACATACTGAGAAGAATTTGTTTACATTCTGTTGTACTTCCTCTACCTCTTATAAATTACCACTTTTACCAGCTCTTATGTAAATTCAATCTTTAATGATTAAATTTCAGGTACCAACAGCTGATAGAAAAATAAAATTTTGAGACAGGAATGCTTTCTTCAAATGTCACACTATAAATGGCTGTCTATTCCAACTATTTACAAATTGGTCCTGAGATTGAGAAATTGTCTCAATTCTACACCCCCCAACCAAAGACCAATCATTTGATTTCCATACCCTCAGATTAAAATAGATGGTTTTAAACTCTTAGTTGCTGAGCTAAACATCCAACCATTAACTTATAGCAAATTTTAATTCTGTGCAATTTTAATTTTTGTAACAAAGATTTCCATATTTCTCTTTTCCCTTCCTCTCACATATTTGCAGGGGGAGTAGTTGAGGCAGGCCGTAAGAAGATCAGCTGCGTCTCCCCACGGAGCCAAGTCCCTAAGATAGGGGTCGCCACAGAGGATAAGGAAATTGATAGGAAACAGAGAGAATAAAAGAATACACAGAGACTAAGGTATAGTTTATAGTTTTATATATAAAAAAGATATAACACAGTGGGGTACTCAGGAGACTGGCATATCCCCGTGAACACCAGCAATATGGTTAGATTCATACAGGTTTTTATAATCACAGATATCAATTACCAGTTGTCAGGGTAACATATTTGTATATCAGGGGATGCAGTTGCTAGGGGATATAGGTAGTGGGCTGGGATAAAAAGTCCTCTCAAGGGGCTTCTAATCTGTCTAGGTGAACAAACAGGTACAAAGTCTTTCAGGGGCTAACTTCTAATTTCTAAGAGGTAGTTGTCAATTAACAAAGGTATAACAAAAGAGGTATAGTGCCTCTATATTTCTTTGATTAGTAATTGTAGACTTAAAGGTAGACAGACAGGAGAGAGCAGGAAACCCATCTCTAATAAACAGGTTGTTTATAACCACCAGGGTGTATCTCTGGGCAAAGAACACTCATTGTCTCTGGCTCCCATCCTGTGGACCATATTTGTCTTGCCTTGTATTTCAAAATACAGGGAAGCTCACAGATTTTGAAATACTGGGATGCCTTCCTGGAAAACATCCCTACTGGAGATTTGAGAGCTCTCCCATGATAGCAGCCTCTAATAAGTGAAACATTGAGTCCACACATTCCTTCAGGGCCAAACCCTGCAAACTCCTGTTTCTGTCTTTAATATAGTAATATTAGGTGATATAATAAAATAATGCTCTTATGAGCCACATTTCATTAATTCCTCAATCATATTTCTCAACACATATTTCTTATACTTCTGTTGGTATCCAAGAACAAGCATACTATAGTGATTATATAGGTAATAATACTACAGCCCCACTGTATTTCACCAATATGAATGGAACTGGCCACACAGACATCCTAAACTTCTTTCCTGTAGGTTTTCCTGTTACTTTTCTCTACCATAACAGCCCATCCAAACTTGACCCCCCTTTTATTTATTAATAGAAAAATCAATTTGATTAAATTATAAAACCCTGAACAAATTTGGCCTTAAAATGTATTTGATACCATATATATATATATGTATATTTTTTTTAACATTTCATTTCTTGTGACAGTTTCATTCAAAATTATAAGAATTAAACAATTAAAATGAAGTTCTGGATATTAAATATTAACCATGTGTTTGGGATTGTCAGAGAGGAGGTAGGGATCTTGGGGCTTTTGAGTCTATCCAACAGCAGATGTAAAGATCAAAAAGGGAAAATCAGGAGTATGAATACAGGGAAAATACTTTGAAGTGTAAGTGCTTTTTACCAGAGGAAACCAATTTCTCCAATTTACTAACGTAAAGTTGGGATGAATAAACCCTCATTGTGGATGAGCTGGTGCTGAAATGTTGGTAAACAGACTAACAGATGGGAGAGTGTGCTGTTAGTTTGTCGTCTCCTTCCCTTTTATTACATGAGAAGAATACAAAAATAAAAAACGAAAACAAAAACAGAGGTTGGAAAGATTATTTGGGACTAAGAATTCTGAGTAAAAGTGCACACGGGCCATTTTGAATAACTGATTATGTGTCTATAAGCATACGATTAGTCAGCATTACTAAAATCCTAAAATCCCTTTGCTTCTTCATGTTTTAAGCATCTTATGGAAATAGATTTATGAGATACTATCCTTTTGGACAAAATAAAAAAAAATTTAAATTCATTTACGGTTTGGCATTTGTAACTACTGTCTAAAATTTTAGCAATTTCTTACTGCTCTGATATTTAAGGAGTGATTATTACTATTGGGAGATCTTCAAAGGTTACCTGACCTAAGAAGCCTTAGGGAGTCTTGGAGCAAGAGAACTATGTGGTTTTTAGAACCCTTTACTTTTTGTTTTTTATTATTCTAGGAGGTTTCATGATCATCTGTTTCCTCTGGCTTCTCGTGAATGACTTTGTGGACGACTTTGCCTCTTCCTTTGGTATATGTGTTAGGATGATCTCAACGAACAACATGTTGGACTCTGTGAATTTGCTTCCATATGGAACAAGTTAGCAGCTATTTAATTTCTAAAAATGTTTATGAAGTCTATAGTCCATTGTTATTTTTAGAGAGGCCTGTGCAGATCCTTGCCAGACGGTTTTTTCAGGCCTCCAGAGAGTCTTCCTTTTCTTTATGAAACTTCCCCAGAAAACACACTACCTTAAAACTCCATACTGAGTTATTGTAAGGATTAAAATAAAGATATTAATTCCTTGTCTTATTCACATTAATTCTTTTTTAATAGAAGTGAGTTTGTATTTAGCCACGTGACAAACAGAAATTTTTTTAATTAAATGATTTACTCATTTGGTTTTATAATCTATGAGCGGATGGTATTCATAACTGACAAATAATGCATATGATTGTTTTAGGAATCACGAAAGACCTTAAACTTAAAAAAATCTGGTTTATATTCACATATTTTTGAAAAGCATGTAAATGCACCTTAAAGACAATATTGAACTTATTGCTATTTCCACGTTTCCAATATCATTATCATGGTCATTAAGTGATTTAAATTTTTTTTCTTGGCCTATTAACTCAGAGTTACCCATTTGTTCAAGGGTTTGGCACTTTTTTAGCATTCACTCCTTCTAAAAGCTTCTTGTGGTTAAATGTTGAACACTCACAAAAGCTGAGAGGTATTTCAATGTGAAAATGAATTCTTATAATTAGATTTACTCTTTTTAATCAAGGATGCAAAATACTGTTTCTTGTTCTCAATGAAATTTAGGAGATGAAGTTGAGAAAATGTAAAAGTAAACGCATCTGTTTCTGCCTATTTGAAAGTCTGCATCGCTCTTGAATTGTTCTTATTTGATAATGTGCTTCTCATTACATGATTACTTAGTTGTAGCTGTAAGAAAATATTTGAATTACAAAAGTGCCAGTCTGGTGGCATTAGAGAAACATATTGTGGGTGAAGCTTATCTCTGCGTGGCAACTTAAGGTAAAACAATTATGGAAAAAGGAAATGCCATGAGAAAGGAAGTGGGAAAGGAAAATGATTTATGTAAGGAAGTATAATTTGGCTACTTGTAAGTTTGGAGTTGTAGGGACCTTAATAATTTTTTACACACAGTACCTGTTTCGAAGAGATCACAGGCAAAATATTAAAATGCAATCTTTTTTTTTTTTTCTTTTTAAGGTTGATGGGAATTCAATGGAAATTTTTTTCTTAAAACATTAATTTTAAAATAAAATGAATTTGTCAGTCTCAGGAACCTGTCTCTCTTTCTAGATGAAAAATAATTTTGTTTTGATTTATGCATTTAATATTTCACACTAGAAATGTAAAACTACAGCAGTTATTTTATAGTGACTGAGATCAGGAAATATGGGGGTAATTCATTATATTTATTATTTTTCTTTATAAAACTATAAATCAATGTTATTGGAAATTAAATGTATATTCTACTGTAAGGGCATTTTGAGGTATAACAGTACTTTCCATAAGGCTTTCTAGGATCTGACAGAAATCTGAATTATTCATAAGAGTCTTGGATTTTCCTCCAACCTAATCAAATTAATAAAACAATTTCAATTCTAAAGGCTATTAATGCTCTGTGGAAAAGAGAAAAAGGCATGAATTTATCTTCAGTTTCTTTTTGAATTTTGTATACTTCTGGGAAAAACCAAAAGCAAAATGTTGATATTTAAAAAATGGTAGAATACTAGGTATTATCATCATTACTTTGATAGTATAATACAGTAGTGTTATAATCTTTGTCCTTCCTTGTCACTGCACTTCAAAGAAAGATTATTACTTGTGTCCCTTGAAGGGTCTTTTGAACTTCAAGAAAAAAAACATAAAATTTTCTTAAAAATTTTTTTTTTTTTTTTTTTGAGACAAGGTCTTGTTCTGCTGCCTGGGCTAGAGTGCAGTGGCAAACTCCTGGGCTCAAGCAATCCTTCTGCCTCAGCCTCCTGAGTAGCTGGGACTACAGGCATGCAGTTTTTGTAGAGACTGGGTTTTGATATGTTGTTCAGGCTGGTTTTGAACTTCTGGCCTCAAACTATCCTCCAGCCTTAGCCTACCAAGTGCTAAGATTACAGGCATGAGCCACCTCCTCCAGCCTCATTTTTAAAAACTTTTTTATATTTAATTACTATAGGTAAATAAGAAGCATTTTAAGTTTTTAGGACTAATTACCATGCTACACCCAAAATGTGTGAAGTCCCTAAAATGGACTCATAACGTGAGTGAAATGAAATCATAACATTTGATAAGATAAATATTAACAGCTATTTCAAATAAATATAAAAAGGAACAAAGATGTTATGTCATTGGGTATGTTAGATAAGCAAACTACTTAGTTGGTCACTGAACTGGAATGACTTGAAAATTTTGGCATCTAAGGGAAAAAGGAAGTAAGTTGGTTACATAATCTTCATTGTCTAACCCAAAAGCAAGCACATGCATTAGTCTGCGGAGAAAAACTTATTTCAGGATGTAAATTCAAAGGGAATTTTTTTATGTGAAATTTTATACAGAGACTTTTAATCATAAAGTAAACAGTGTCTTCAACTCTAGCTTTGTCTTGTAGAAAGAGTGTTCAAATTGACTCCTCTTAAATCAGTCCTCTTTGAAGGTTGAGGGTATGATACTAAACCATAGCTCAGTGAAGGCATTCTTAAGGGGGCTCAGATAATAGAGTGTAAGTGTTGCACTTGTTGAAGATCATGCTTAATACAGGGAGAGAACGGGGAGAATCCTGAAGGTGGAAGTGCTTTCAAATCCCCTAGCCAGTGTCTAATTCCAGATGCTTTAAGCATGCCTGTTAGTAAGTGCTGGATTACTGCCAATTTAAGGACACAATTCTGAACCAGAGACCCACAGATGAGAGTGAGGCGCAATTGTTCTATTATGAATTATATTCTCACCCACCCAGAAAGTACTACGCTTTACCACAGTCATGAGCAGCTATAATGCTTGAAGCTAGAACCAGTATGTTCTTTAAATCTTCCTATTGCCTAGCTGTTGCAACCATAGAGCATGCTGGCTTTGAATTAGCCAGAAAAATGTTTATGCTACCTGTGGAAAGGAGAACTACATTTTGAGAGCCCTGCCAGAAAGAGTTAGCTGCAAAATACACACACCATACCTAAATCCGTCGAATGGTATTATTTTAAAATGTCCGTTTAAGTGTTAGAGGATGACTACCAGATGTTACCAATTTTGATGGAAATGAGATCAAGTGGCCTCTTTTGAATTTATGAACTGATGAGTCCAATGCTTAAAACCTTTATTTGTTTTATTGTCAGAGAAAATTCAACTGTTTGGCCAACATGAGGAAGGATCTTTGGCAATTGTTTTGCAATAGTAGGAGGGAATACAGTTTGTTCATTGAATAGCTCTATCATACTGTGTTGTTGAAGAATTTAAAAAAAGTGGGGCCAGGTTGTAGCATTCTTGGAGACCAATTTAAATGTGGGAAGTGCTTGCCATGATGTCCATTATGTCCACTCAAGCACTCAGAGTCTAACGGTCACATCAAGTTTGGATTGTTTGTTCCACAGCTTCAAGAGAGATAGGTGGTCTAAAAGGGAGGCAGTATTAAGATAGTGGAAATTGAATAATAGTGCTAGAAATCAGCTTTCAGCTTAGAATTTTAAAAGCATGTGCAAGAAATCAAGCAGTTGAAATTCAGAACATAAAGAGTGTCCATTTGTAAAAGTTGGCTATTCCCAAGGACTTTGATCTCCAAGTTGAAGGGATAAGAACACAGCAAGAATAGATTGGAAATAATTTTGGGGATGGGAATGGGTCTTTTAAAATTCTAAGGAATTTATTAAGTACTTTGTCTTGGATACTGTCATTGGCTCCCATCTGGGGAGGTCCATGAACTATATAAAATATGGAGACAGTTGTGTGAATTTAAATAAAGATGTATGCTTCTATTAATTCTGTCAAATTATAAATAACCATGTTTCCAAATCTTCATTGTTTTCTCTATGCCTGATCTCAAAGCTTCTCACTGAAGTCTTACTATACATGTTTTTAATAAAATATTTGACATGCTTATATTATATATCACCTATATTTATTATATATATATTTGTATATTGTATACTGAAAAAATTTTGAATGTGGAAATGGGAGGAGGAGAGAAAAGAAAAGAGGAGTATGTTAGTTTCCCAGGGTTGCCATGACAAAGCACCATAAAATGGGTGGATTTAAACAATTGAAATGTATTCTTTCACAATTCTGGAATCAAAGTATTGGCACGGCCATGATCCTTCTAGAGTTTAGGGGAAGATCTTCTCCTCTTCTAGCTCTTGTACAAGAGGCTCTTGCCTCTTCTAGCTTCTTGGAGCCCCAGACGTTCCTTGGTTTGTGGCAGCATCACTCCAATCTCTGCCTGTCTTCACATGGTCATCTTCCTTCTCTTGTCTCCCATCCTTTTTATAAGGACATTGGTTATAATAGATTAAGGGCCCACTCTAATCCAGTATGACCTAATCTTAGCCTAACTAATTGCATCTGCAACCACCCTGTTTTCAGATAAAGTCGCATTTTGACATACTGGGAGTTAGGACTTCCACATATATTTTGGGGAGATACAATTCAACCCATAACCAGGGAGTACTCTGTTTTGTTTGTTTGTTGTTTGTGGGGAGGGCATCAGTCTTTATAGAATCAAGAGTCATGTGAAGCCAGACTTGTTTTCTCAGATAAAAGCAGTCAAGACTGGCTTTACTTCTCTATTATCTGTTACTTGAAATGGAAGGACATGCAGAGGTTAGTTGAGGAACTGGTGGGCCCACTTTCTGTCTTGACCTTTTCACTGCACTATGTCCTCTTCTTATTCTCACCCATCCAATTATGGTGTCAGACTCAGAAGCGATGGTATTGAAAGTCACAGTACATTTAAAGAAGAAGGAAATAATTTCAGTAGATGCTATGGTATCAATTTGAAGAGTGAAAATAAAATAAATTATAATATTAATTGATCATTAATGCTGATGTCCCCCAGATAGCCCAGAGGCTGCCATTTAATGCTATAAAGTTACAGAGAATGAGTTTGACCAGCTATTTTTATTGAAGTTTCAAACATTTATCTCTATAGAAATAGCCCATGGGAAAGCAATTTTCTGATCTAAATTCCCTTTGCGTGAAAGAAGATGTGGATTCACCATTCATTAATTTAATGACCTTGGATAAATAAGCCCATTAATCTTTGAATTTTTTCTGCATTTGTAAAATAGGAATAATAGTAACTTAACCATTAATTTAATAGGCTACTTTAATATGAAAGCCGTTTGTACACTGTGATGTTATATACACAAATGTAAGAATTTATTTCTGGACAATATCTTCATGGAGACATTAAGAGACACCATGGCAAAGCAGTTATCAGTGAAAGTTCTGCGTCAGACTGACTCAGCTTGCATCTCAGCTCCACTACCTACTAAGGCATGACCCTGACCTCTGTGTGCCTTTGTTTCCTTATCCGTAAACTGAGGATAATAATATTTACTTCCTAGGCTGTTAAGGGGATTATACAAGTTAATAAACATGAAGCGGTTAGGATAGTGCCTGGCACATAGTAAACACTCAATAAATGTAAACTGTAAATAAATGTTGTTATGATGATTACCATAAAGTTTGCCATCCAGGTAACCCCAATGAATACTTGGAATATAGACTATTTAGAAGACAATGGAATTGGTTCCAGACATACAGGATGTGAGTTTATATAAGCAGCATAACCATAATTACACACACACACACACACGCAGAGTATATATGGGTAACTATAAAAGTTTGGAAGTTAGTAGGTGATGGGGAGTGGAGGGAGGAATTTGAAGAGGTTCCCATAGGACTGGACCAGGATGAGGGTGGTAGTGATGAGTAAGGCCTAAGAAGAGCAAAAGAGGTTTCAAATAATCACTGTGGTGAGACATTAAGGGTTTAAAGGACAAATAAAAGATTGGTTTTAAAATTACAAGAATATCGTGGGCCTAGCTGAGATGGAAAGCCTCTAGTTCATGGTAGAACTATTCATTTTTGTTCTGAAACTCACTAACTGGTTTCCACATGACTCTTTTGGCATTTTTACAGATTAGGAAACTGAGGCTTAGGTTAACGGAAGGAGCACAATGGGAGTAGGAACAGAGAGTCCCATGATGATGGGGATCCTAAGGCTTTCAGCTGTAAAGACAATTTCAGGATTTTAAGATTCACACTTGTGAATCTTATTGAGGTTAAGCGCTAATAATCATCTGGTTAGTCAGAAATATAGAGTGGTTTAAACAGACCTGTGTCAGTAGGACATTTCCACTGCAAGTGGGACAGAACCAACCGAAAGGAGGATCAGCAAGAAGAAACAGCTGAACCTAGAGCTCCAATCACGCCAGTGGTTTCTCCCTATCTCCCAGCTTTGCCTCGTCTACACTGCCTCCTCTGTCAGTCCTGATGGTGGCAAAAAAGCTGCACTGACTCCAGGTTTTTCATCATCTCAGAATAAATGCAGTAATAAAGAGTGTACTCTGTCCTGGTAGCTCCTACAACAGATCTCAATCTCACCGATAGAACACTTTTGCTCGCATCCCATCCTTGAACCAATCCTTGTGGCTAGACAAGGGTGATGTGCTGATTGGCTTAACGTGGTTTAGAGATTGAGACTGAGGGAGGGTAGAAGCTCAAATGAAATTTGAGAGCTGTTGCTTGAAGAAGGGAGGCTGGATGTTGGCAAGGCAAGGACTGAAAGCCCATAAAGGTCAATGCATCTCCAACAGTTGCCTAAACTACCCTTGACTGGTTATGTGTTAAGTTAATTATAAGAAAGTTACACAGTACAGAGGGTAGATTTTATCCTTGGCAAGTGCCACGAGATAATGTACCTTGAGTTATGAGACATATACTTTTTGTTAATTTTCAGGTGTCCAAGCTAGAGATTGCTTTATGTCTGGATGAGGCAAAGATTGATAAGATGGCCGCCTTCATTCCTTTTCATTTCAAAATCTGGATTTAAGCTAGCCACAAAATTGGAAGGCTAATTTAGTTTAAGCCACTATGAATGTTTCTTGTCTAAAAAGCGACTGAAGCTTGTTAATTGTTCTTTTCATTTAAATGTGATAGATTGAAATGTTTACAATCAATTTTTCAAGTGGCTTAGAGCATTAAAATTGGCTTTGTTCTTTTAACATGTTTTTATTTTAAAATTTGTGTTAATGTGTTAAAGCAATGAGGCAGATATTTAAAAACTGAACTTGACAGCAAAAAAGGAATAATTATGATTTAAATATAGAAACAAAAACTATAGACAT
This sequence comes from Microcebus murinus, assembly GCF_040939455.1. Classification (NCBI taxonomy): domain Eukaryota; kingdom Metazoa; phylum Chordata; class Mammalia; order Primates; family Cheirogaleidae; genus Microcebus; species Microcebus murinus. The sequence continues at coordinate 80,250,315 of NC_134114.1, read as the reverse complement.
ATTTTTGTGACTGCAATACCTATAAAAACTCACTTTAGTGACTATGGACTTTATAAATTATAATTTTAAAAGTGACTACAATTACATTTACATAAAATATAATGAATTCAAAGAAAGAGTATATGGTGCCAAGTTTTCCATACTATTCAAAAACAAATTGAGTTTTACTATATTACTTTTCTTCAGAGAGAAAAATAGCCTTAATGTAAAAATATTAGCTGGTAAAATGTTAAAAAATTAAAAAAAAAGAAGAAGAAGAACCTTAAACTTAGGCTAATGTGAATGGTTTTTCCCTGTTCTTCTTTGCAAGGAAAAAACACCAGCAATATTTTGGGAGCAAAAAATCTTTGAAGAAATCACAGAGCTAGATACTGCATTGATGTATGGGGAACTTCCAGCAAAAATATGTATAAAAACACCATAAGAATGATTTAATAATACAGCAATTTACTCTGTATGCCATGGATCTAAAGGTTTCATTGCATTTTGATATGTTTATTTATATGAGTTACAAGGTAATCATTTAAGCCCCCTTGCAAAGTTATATATGGCTTAAGGATTTTGAAAATTGAGAGATTTTTTTGACTTTTATCAGAAATTTCGTTACTGATGATTTCTAGCGGAGGTATGGGTATTTATAAAAACTCCTTGAGAGAAAGAAATGTGCTTCTTACATGCTATACAAGGTAGATGCTATGCTGCTTGATGTTCAAGAATAATAACCATGAGTGTTCCTAATACAATACCCTTATTACTAAATTGTTGGCCAACTAGCCAACAGTCACTGGCAGACTATTCTCTATTGTACTCCGGCTTGGTGTCTGCATGAGGACAACAGTCTGGCTCAGGGCTGACCAGACTGAGGTGGGTGGTATTTTCCTAACAGAGCTGGTTTGTCCCAGCCAGCTACTCCAGCACAAAAGTATTATAGGAATCAGTCTGTTCTCTCACAGTGAGGGGAATTTTCCAGCCAATACATCTGATTGTTCTTATGTAAACAGCCTAAGTATAAGAAAGGGAGAACTGACATAACTTTATGTGAAACCAGCTCCTGCCTGTTTCTCCTGGACACACCCAGTTCAGAATGCTCTTTCTTCAATTATGGTTTCTTCAATTATGGAGCGTCTAGAAGAGAGGACAATGCAGGCGGCAATATCAGTGTGGCTGGAAGAGTTGTTAAAACATGATTCCTTAGGTCCTCCTTGAAGAGAAAAAAAAAAAGAAAGAAAGAAAGAAAGAAAGAAAGAAAGAAAGAAAGAAAGAAAGAAAGAAAGAAAGAAAGAAAGAAAGAACATTGAATTACTTCTGCACTGGTTGGTAAATAGCCACAGTCCTGAGTAGCCTTCACCAATCATCATTTGTCCCTGGCCAGGGTCACTCTTTCCCTGACCCCTAGACCTCCCTAGGGCCTGCCACTCAAGGGATACTTCCTGGCAGAGGGGAGGACCACACACTTTTGCTCTGGAAACATACACAGTATACCTGTTCTGATTGATCGGCACTTGTGTGCTTCTGGTTTTTGAGTTTTTTGAATGTCACACTGACAAAGAGCTAGTGAGATGTTATTTCAGCCTATTAGAAGACCAAAACCCCAAAACCACTGGACAATGACAGCAGTCAAAACAGAGGAAAGAGACTCCCCCAGCCCCCGCCGGAAACCAGGTGGCCTTCAGATCCATGCTTCTTTAAGGACAGTCTCAGTGTTGGACGTGGTATAGTTTTTCCTTCCTCACTCTTCCCTCCTCCACTTTCCAAACTGGTCCTGTTTATAATCCTTTGTAGGGTTTGTAGCAATTGCTCTAAAAAGTTCCATGGTGGAACATCTCTGCTAATGAGCACATTCAGGAAATGTGTGGGTACAATGATAACAACCCACCCACTTTTGAGCTTATTTTAGAAGATGTCAACATGAGAAAATGAAAATTAATTAATGAGCAAATTAAGACAAATGCCAAATATCTTGGATTAGGGATTTCCGCTTTTCCTTTTTTCTTTTACCTTGAATCTTTAAAAAAACTTAAATTGTGTCTTTATTGATACAAAACCCTCTAGTGGCTTCCCATTTGCTATGAGAATGGACTCCTCACCTCCTAGGATGACCCACAATGTTCTCGAGATCTGGCCGTGGATGGGATCAGAGCACAGGTCAGTGTTCTCTCTGATCTGATCTCATACTGTTCTTCCCTGTTCTCACTCTGCATTTGGCTTCTGCAGATAGACGGAGCTGTTTCCTTGCCTCAGGGCCTTCTGCACTCTCTGTTCCCTCTGTTCCAAGCGTCTTCCCCTGGTTCCTTCTATTATTCACTTTTCATCTTCTTACAGAGACGTTCCTGATTGTTCTATATGTCATTGCCCTCCTCGCAGACACTCTGGTTTACCTGTAGCTCTAATCACCACCTGAAATTATTTTATTACTTAATGTGTGTTTATTGTCTGTCTCCCTTCTCCAGGATGTGTTATGTGAGCACAGGGACTTTTTCTGGCTCGTTACCATTGTGGTTCGGTACCTAAAAGAATGAGAAGCAGCACAGTATACAGCAGCATCCTGCTGTACCCAGTAGCAGCCTCCAGAGCTAAACAACCTGGAAACTCAGTCCTACCCCCTGCATGACCTGGGGAACCAATAGCACCCATGTTGTAGGGTCCTTGTGAATATTAAATGAGTGAACACATGCAAAATTCCCTTAGAACAGAGCCTGGCACATGAGAAGCACTATATCAATGTTTGGTAGTTTTATTTTTTATTTTTAAACTTAGAATATAAGCTCCAAGAGAGCAGCATTTTGCAGTTTTGCTTATTGACAAATCCTTAATACCTAAAACAGCATCTGGCTCATTGTTGGCACTCAAGAATGAATATTACGTTAATTGTTAAAAGTGACCTTTATTCAAAAATATATGTTAATGACAGAAATTAGAGGGTCAACTTTTCTAATTTCGTCTCTTATTTCCCCCCACATGTCTAAGCACATTACATTATGTTAAATGTTGGCTTTAATTATGCCTGAAATTTCCCAGTTCTGATAACTATGGTCTGAGTAAATTGCTTCTATATGTTAATTGGTAATAATACTCTTTCTTTCTAAGCTTGGCTGAGCCTTAGAAGTCCTTCTCAAACCAATGTAGCAGGGTGACAACATTAATTGGGGTCAGCACCCAAAGAAAAACTCAATACTATTATAAGATCTAGGTAATGCATTGATTCTGAGACAAATAGATGAAGTTTCTTTCTTTTCTGCATTCATCTGGTGACTTGCTTTCTATTTGCCACTAAGGACTAACGTGGAGGAAGGAAACAATGCTATTTCTGATTTCTTCTGACACCATGGGACTTAGTTTTATCTTTTAAGGGGTGAGATGTCCTCAGATCACAGATAGGAGGATTAGGAGAAATTATTAAATCTTACCACTTTAATTAAATGCTCCTCACCTGACTAACAGCACAGAAGTGAGAACTTGAATTCCTTTTACACTCCTTAGGTGTTAACATTGCCTAAATATGAAAATTAAGTACTAGCAGTTTCTCTAATTTTTTTTTTAAATAAAATAGAACAAAATAAATGATGCATATATGTAAAACATAAGCAACATGGAGCCATGGGGAAGAATATTCCAGACAGAGGGAATAGGAGTCCCAAGGTGGAAAGGAAATTGGCGTATTTGCACAACTACAATAACAACCAAAGCCAAAGTGTCTGGAGGTAGAGAGTGAAGAAGAGATGACATGATATGAGCTCAGGAGAGTAGGAAGGGTTGAGATGGAAGAGTGGTTTCTAGGCTATGGTAAGGAGTTTTTCTTTTATTCTGTAGATCAGTGGGAAGCATTAGGTACTAAGCAGAATTATAATATGTTTTGCTTCACATTAAAAAAACTTTTTCCCCCTGATTGGTGTGCGTCCTGAAGGGAAAGGAAGGGAGGTAGGAGGTTTTGCAGGATAGACTCCACAGTGGCTTGCCATGGGACAGAGCAGTGATGATCAGTAGCTCTGGGCAGACTCAGAATGAGTTTTGGAGATAGAGGTGACAGAACTTGCTGGTAGATTGTTTTTGGAGTGGGGAAAAAAGCATCAAATAGAGTTTTGGCTTGATCAACAAGATGGCTGGTGATACTACTTTCTGAGATTGGGGAAGAATTGCTTTGTTGGTAGAGGGGAAGAGAAGTCAAGACTTGTGTTTTAACTGTGATAGCTTTGAGAAGAGCCTATGACACCTTTAAATAGAGATCCCAGTAGTGATAGAAACAAGATAAAGCAAACTGATATCATAGAAATGTTAGTTTTAGGTCACTTTTGAAAATGTGAGATATTTAAAATGAAGAAACTGAGGTTATTGAGACTCAGAATTATCTAGCAAGTTGATTCTGGAAAACCACTATGTCTGGTCTCTCAATTCTTATCTTTAATAATAGTCCAATCAGGAATATCATTCTCTACTGATAGAGTGTTATAGAGTAAGACACATTTTAAAGATATATTTTAGGAAATGTTTATAACATACCAGTAGGAAATCACAGAGAAAAAGATTCCTTTCTGTAATAATGGCATTTGAGCCACGGTCTGCAGACCAAAGGGTATTCCAAGCGCTGAATCCAAGATAGCTAAAAAATGATGGACACAAATTGAAATAGATTCTACTCTGGAAAAATATTTGCAAGAGTACATGATGCACATAAGTTATTTCCAAAACACGAAACACTGTGATTCAGACAGAATATACCATATTTTTTTGGCTTTCTTGTAGGTGTATTATATTTTGCTAGTATATAAATATATTTAGATTTCCCTAGAAATAACAACCACAAGGCTCAGTAATCATATCTTGTTTATAATACCAAAAGTCTGAAGTATTCAAACTTATGCAAATGGAGCTTTTATTTATAAAGTGCTTCAAATGTACAGAAGGCTTTATAATAGATTGAATTGTGTTGAAATATGAAACAAAAAAAGAAGTCAATTGCTATCATTTGGTTTCTGAAGAAAGCAGAGTCTGCAGTTGAGACTTGTGTGCAGGTGGTTTATTGGGAGTGGATTTGGGAATGACACTTTTAATAGGAAGAGGGCAGCCAGATAGTGTAGGAGGAGTGTGGAACTGCAGTGTAGTGGCAACAGAGCCCTTAGCCAATCCCCTGTGGAGCTGTCAAGCTGGGATGGCTTTTTTGAGATGTCTTGCATTGAGGCAAAGAGTCCAGGCTTTTGTAACCCCTCACTGACTGGCGATTTAATGTGGGTGTAATCTTGGGCAAAGCGGCTTCCTGCAGCTGAAGGCGATCCTTGAGCAGGGACTCAGCTGTGGGCTGTCATCAGACAATACACCCAGCAGCTGAGAAATGAGTGCCTTCGTCCTGAAAGGGAGCGTTGCTCAGATCCACTTGGCTCGTGTAATAGGTTCACCCCATCTGAGGATGACTCCTCCAGGATTCCAATTACTGCAGTAAGATTTGTAGGATGAACTACAGCCCCAGCTGGAGCCCTTGGTCTCAGGGCTGCAATTGATACTCATTATTTCCCCCCTCTGCTATCCATTCTAGAGTCCCCTTAGCCTCAGCTGGCATCTCTATTGGCTTACCTGGTGGGATGGCTCACACCTTAACCCTGAGGGGTCACCATGCTCTTTTCAGGTCATAGTTGGTGCACTTGTCCATTTGTTTTCAAATGAATGTCTTCTTAAGGAAAGTAATTCCATTCCTCACCAGCTGGTCACTTGGCTCAAGGAACCCAACGTGACAGAGCAGTAGCTTGACTCTGTCTACCTCCCTGCATGGAAGCATTTTATTTTAGTAAATTTCAGGCAGGAAGAATTGCTACCAGCAATAGAGACCAACACTGAACTCCTGATATGGCACCATCCCTTGAGGAGACAAAACATTCTTTGGTGGAAAGTCTGTGACAATGGACCTCTAATGTCCTGGAATTAACTCCATTATATGACCTCTTCTAGAATGGAAGAGATCCATTGCAATTGACTTGTCATCTTGTGATGTATAATAGATGCTGCCACAGTAGGGTCTTGGTTTTGGTCATTATTGCTGCCAGATTGTCCATTCTGGAACAGATTGGCTAGATAAACCTTAGTGAGTGGAGAGCCCATCCTGTTGGACCATGGTATCCTCCAATCCTGCCACTGTGGCTACTCTGTTCATACAAATATTATTGCAGCTCCGAGGTGGTTGATGACTTAGGCTGTATGTCTTCTGTCTGAGTCATCCTGTCTCCTTTGCTCATTAGTACCTGTTCTGGGGTGGTGGATGATCTCTGGTGGACATTAATGGATGATACAAAGATCTTCAGATCTTTGTGCACACTCCCACATCCGCACACTTCTTTGCCTTATTATTTCTAACACTCTTTCTCCTTTCAGTCTCCTGAACAACCAGCCAAGCCATTTGTTACTGCCCATAACATTTGTGCCTCAGGCCCCTTTTTTTTCCATACAGAGTGGGAGATTTCAGGGCACCACCTGAAGCTCCATTGAGAGGATTTCCTTGCTGAGGTCTTTCACAGCTACCATAAAACTGTAGCAGTAATCCATTTTTGGTTTGTGTTTGCACACCGAGCTAAACCATCCATGATTTTCTCATTCCTCAGTAGGTCACAAGGAGACACCCCACCCCAGCTTGCAGCCACAGGACTGGTGCAATAGTGATGCATGATTTCTAAGGAGGTATGGAAAGTAGGGTTGGGCAGAGGGAGTGTTGAACTGTGACTCAGTTGCAGTGGAGTCCTAGAATACCTTACTGGTGCTATGAAGCTAGTGTGGACCTTTAGCAATGTTTCAAATTGAAGCCAGAGAGCTAGCCCTCTGTGCTCCTGACTACACCAGTCATTGGATGTAGGCTGCCTCTGGGGAGGAGATGTAACCTTAGTTTACATCTGGGAGACAGTTTCCTTGGGTTCAGGGTGATTCCTGTGCTAGGGTTAAGCTAGGGGACCAAGTGACTAGGTCTTGAGTATAGGGTCTTGGTGGCACACCAAAGATTTAATAAACCAACCCCAGCCCATGCAAATTTTCTGAGGAAAATTCGCCATCTGAAGAAATAAGACCAAAAAAAAAAAAAAATACTGGACTGGATGGAGCCAAAATAATGTATAAATAAGTAGTAGCATTTTGAATTTGGGGGACAATTGGTCATTCCAATAAACCCAATAATTGGGCATCTCACAGGTAGATGTTGACATTTGAATGCAGGAATAAAGGAGCAGAGTTTGAGATTGAAATAAAATTTATTATCACATCCATGTCTGTTTGAAACCTGAACCATCTCCACTCATTTTTAAACTCCGAGAAAGACACTAAGAGAGGCATCACCGTGCATGCTGCCTCCTGAGACAAAAACCTGGTTATTATCCGTGACTCTTTTCTTTTCTCACTTCCACATTAGATCCAATCGCCGTGTCCTGTGTATGGCCATTCCTCTTTGTACCTGTTGCCTTAGTTCTCTTAGGGCCTAATCATTTTTTTTTTAACTTGGATTAGAAAAACAGCCTCCCCTCTGTTGCCTTCCCTTTAAACTCACAGCTTCCTTGAGCTTTTGTACACTGCACTATACTTGAACCAGCATGATTCTTCTAGAAGACAAATCTGATAGTAGTCCTCTCTTTAAAATTTACAAATGGCTATTTATTGCTTTCCCCATAAAATCCAGTTCCTTTAACTGGAATACAAAGCTCTTCCTGCCCCAGTCTCTGCCAGCCCCATTGCACCCTCTCTCCTTACTCCTGCCATGTTCCTTTTGTTTTAGCCTTATCTACTTGGGGTTTTTCTCTCTCTTGCTGCCCTCTGGGCCTTCTGGGCTGGGCATTGGCTGTTGCCTTTGCTTGGAACTCTCTTGTGGTTGGCCGAGCAATGCCTGCCCTCCAAAGATGCTCATGTCCAGATTTCTGAACATGTCAATATGTTGCCTTAAGTGGCACAAGGGACTTTACAGATGTGATTAAGCTAAGGATGTTGAGATGGAGAGATAGTCTTGGATTATCCAGATGGGCCCGATGAAATCACAAGGGTCCTTTCAGGAGGAGGGTTCAGCATCAGAGAAGGTGATGTGATGACGTGAGCAGAGGTCAGGGCGGTGCCATTGCTAGCAAGGGGCCATAGATGAGGAAAACCTGCAGCCCTGCCAACCAAGGAATGGATTCTCCCTCAGAAGGAAAGCAGCCCTGCTGGCACCTTGATTTTAGCCTAATAAAACCCATTTCGGTTTTCCTTTTTTTTTTTTTTTTTTGAGACAGAGTCTCACTTTATTGCCCAGGCTAGAGTGAGTGCCGTGGCGTCAGCCTAGCTCACAGCAACCTCAAACTCCTGGGCTCAAGCAATCCTTCTGCCTCAGCCTCCCGAGTAGCTGGGGCTACAGGCATGCGCCACCATGCCCGGCTAATTTTTTCTTTATATATTAGTTGGCCAATTAATTTCTTTCTATTTATAGTAGAGACGGGGTCTCGCTCTTGCTCAGGCTAGTTTAAACTTCTGACCTCAAGCGATCCGCCCGCCTCAGCCTCCTAGAGAGCTAGGATTATAGGCGTGAGCCACCGCGCCCGGCTCATTTCGGTTTTCTGACCCTCTAGAACTGTAAAATAACAAACTTTTGTTGTTTTAAGCTGCTAAGTTTTTGGTAATTTCATACAGCAGCAATAGAAAACACATATACCTCCCCTGTGGTTAAATTCTAGTAATTATTTACTACTCAGCCAAAGCAACATTTCTGGTTGAGGAGATCCCCGTCTATGTTCCCACAGCTCACTCAATATTCCTTAGACTTTGTGATGGAGATCTATTTACTCTCTCTCTTTCTAGCCCAATCTTTTAAACCTCTGACCTCCTGCTTGCGAGCTGTACCTGTGTCTTATGTTCTATGTTCTTTGAGTCCCAGGTACCGAAGGGCCAGGCACACAGGGCTCAGTGGCTCAGTGAAGTTGGGACTCCTCTTTCACCACCGTTGGTCTCACCCTGAGGCTTCCCTTCTACGTGGTACTCCGAAGCCACCGCTGTTGTCTGAGTGCTCACAGATCTGCTTTCTGTTTTGAGAGCTTACACTTATTGGGGGTTTCTGCAAAGAGGAAGGAGAGTAATTCATGCAAGTCGTCTCAGACTAGCTTAGAAAGTTCTAGGCCAGGTGCTGGGGCAGGGGAGTCCTTCTACCGTGGATTCAGGGGGAAGCACAGGCTGTGTGGGGTGGAGCGCCTCACTTCCCAGCAGCACAAAGAACATTTCCGGTGGCTCTTCTCCCTGCTCTGTGCTGTGCTCCCAGAGTCCTGAGCGGGGCTGGGGGCATGGGGGGTGGGGTGGGGGCCATCTCTAGTTTTGCCTTGAGGCCCCAGCTGTCTCTAATCCACAGCGACCCCTCCTTTCTATGGCTCCCAGGCCCAGCCCACCCCAGCCTTGCTCCTGCTCATTTTCCCTCTACTCTTTTACCTGCTCTATTTTTATGGCCTGAACTTGATCATTTGCTCCCCTCGGGCCCTCTCTTTTGATTCTCTAGAGACCGTTTTAGAAATTAAAAGCAAATATCTCAAATTGACCCCTCCTCAAGGCCATGTGCTTGCCTCTGGCTGATTGGAAGGGAAGTCACAGGAATTTCAGAAAGCAACACACAAATACTTGAAAAACGATCTTGCTGCATTCTAGTCTTGTTATAAATATTTGTTAGATGAATGAGTAGTGAGTAGGAATGGAAGGAAGTACCCAGGTTTTGGTAAGAGAGGAATTTTTCCAACTCTAGGCCTTTTTTTTTTTTTTTTATTCCACTAGTGGTCCCCACACCACAAACTAATAAGCAATATTTTAGAAAACCTCTAGGGCTGAACATTTTGGCTAGAAATGGAATAACTTGGAAGGTGCTGTCAAAAGGCTGTAGTGAAGACAGCTCCGATTTCTAGGTAAGTGGACAAGAAAAAATAGAGTGTAGGTAACCCAGGCATCCACCTTCCCCGCACTCCTCTCGGGGATCACATTGCTGGATATAACGGGAAGCAGTGGTTTTACCTTGGATCTCTCTGTTCTCCTCAGCACCTTGCGCCCCTCTCTGTCACTCCGCTTTCCTATGGACCAATGTTTCCTTCGCTCTGGGTTATCCTCTTGGACTCTAATAATCAGGCCCCATGGTGACATGAACACAAATAGTCCCCCCTTATCTGCATGTGTGGGACACATTCCAAGGTCCCCAGTGGATGCCTGAAACCGAGGATAGTACAGAATCCTATATACCGTGTTTCCCTGAAAATAAGACCTACCCATAAAATAAGCCCTAGCAGGATTTCTAAGCATTTGGGTAATATAAGCCCTACCCAGAAAATAAGACCTAGTGATGGGCATGGCTAGGCAGCATATTTGCACAACCCATGCATTTCCTCGGGGAGCATTGCCCCATTGTGACAGCTACTATCCCAGAGGTGACCAGGAATGTGTGAGCAGCCCCACCAACAAGGTCAGCTCCCCCTGTCAGGTCCCAGCCATCCTGTGTGTGCTGCAAGCTGAGGCTTTGAGGGAAAAATAACACATCCCCTGAAAATAAGCCCTAGGGTGTCTTCTTGAGGAAAAATAAATATAAGACCCTGTCTTATTTTCAGGGAAACACGCTATATATAAAAAATATATATATATATATAAGTGTATATATATACATATATATATGTTTATCCCTATACATACATACTTATGAGAAAGTTTAATTTATAAATTAGGCACAGTGAGAGATCAACAACGATAATTTATCATAAAATAGAACAATGATAACAATATACTGTCATAAAAGTTATGTGAATGTGGTGGCTCTCAAAATCTCTTATTGTACAGTGCTCACCCATCTTATGATGACAGGAGATGATACAGCACCTACGTGACACGAGGAAGTAAAGTGAATGACATGGGTATTGTGATGCAGCGTTAGGTCCATAGGCCTCCTGACGGTAAGTCAGAAGAAGGGTCATCTGCTTTTCCAGTTAATATTTTTGGACCTCGGTTGACTCAGTAGAACTGACACTGCAGAAAGCCAATCTGCTAATGGGGGGGCTACTGTACCTGTTACTTTTCGCTAAACCTGGCTGTGAGAAGGCTACCTGTCCCTTAAATACCCTGTCTTTTCATTCTCTGTGCCACTGTCACTCAAAGAGTAGATGTGACTGATATTAAGATGGATTGGTTTAACCAAAGGCAGTGAGCACATAGTAGGGGAAAATTTGAAGCTGGTGTTTAATATTTCTCATAGTCCCTCAGGGAGAGCGTCTTCTTGATGCCCCTTGGTTTGTAGTCTCACTTCTCTTGGAGTCTCTTGGTGAAATCAGATGCTTTATACACCTAATCTGGGTCACACCACCAGCTTTCAGGCAACCCCACTCCGTATCCATAATGCATGGTCTGATCTCAGATTCCAACTTCCTCCCCAATCCGGCCCCCTTCTCTTCTGTAATACAAAGGCCCCTTCTCATGACGTTGAAATGATGGCCTGTGATGACTTCATTATGTTCTTAACCTGGGGCCCTCAATGTTTCAGTCTGTCTCTGGGAAAGCACGGAGACAGTCCTCTAGCAGCGTGTGTGTCACTTGTAGGCGGCAGAAAATCCACAGTCATTGCCAAGCCTCTGCTAATGCCTTTTAATGGGTGATAGCTGAAATTTTCAGAGACTCTCCTATCATTACACTAGAAGGGAGAGAGTGAAGAGGGAGCATAAGGCCCTGTTTCCTCTTTGGTGAAATCCTCACCTGGGTGGTGACCTTTTCTTTCTATTACTCGGGAAGAACATTTTCATTTTGATGGTTGCCTTGCTTTGTTCCCACTGTGGATTTTTCTTATTCTCTTTAGAGATGTTGAATTAGAGGTAGAGCGACCTCCTTCTTTCCTCTCTGCTGCACGGCCTAGAGGCTGCTGGGTTTTTAAAGCAAACTCAGGTATTTTACCAAGTGATGTGTCCCTGGTGGGGAAAAGTCACAGCTTTATTGATTAAAATCTTGGTATAACATCCATAATTGGACTTTTCCTGTAATTTGGTGCCAGGGTGCCTCACCACTTTCTCTAGGGACTATATATCAAATGCTATTTTTCATGCTCCTGTTTGCTGATAAGGGCCCGCTAAAACCACTAGTTTGACCTGATATTCGATTTCCGGAGATGAAAGCACTGGCACGGATTGCCAAATGCCCTCAAATACACTGACAATCCATACCAATATTTTAAAAGAAATGTATGACTGTGGGGAAGAAATATCTTTGGGCTGGGGTGTGTATTTGTGTTTTCATCCCCTACCTTCAGCATGTATTTTTATCCATTGCAAACAATTTTCAATCAATAATTAAAACTGGTAAACAGATCTACAGGGGGAAAAAATCCTTCAGTTTGAGTTTAATAGATTGCCTCTCAAAGTCATTCCCTGACACAGCAAGTTGCTGAGGGAGTTTGTGCCAGTAAATAGGAAAGAATGGGGTTGATTAAAAAGTAAAAACAACACAAAACCTGACATCCTGGTGTGAGTTTAAAAATAAAGCAAAATGACTATTAGCAACCCATGTTGATTTCTGTCAAACTATCTTTATCTGTGCTGTAAGGACAAAATGGATTAACACATGGCTTCAGCACAACTTTGGGCTTTATGGGAATTCAAGATTTTTTTTTTTTACCCTCTAACTTCTGTCTTTTCTTGTTTTCTTAGGACGTTTCTCTTCCTGTGGTGACTCGGGAGACACCTATTAGTCAGTCTGGAGCCTACAGGTATCTGAGTTGCTGCAGGAGGAGAAATGGGATGTCTTTCGGCTTTTCTTTCCCGAAGATTTGTTGCATGTTTACCGAGGTGAAAGGATTAGTGCCCTGGAGATCATTTGCTTTCATAAGCTTTAAACTAGAGCAGCAAAAGTTTCATGCCTTGATTGTCTTCCAACAGCTCTTTCTCTCTCAGCAAGGCATAGAGGAGCAGGCTGAGACCTACAGATTGCCAACAGACTCTTCCAGCAAAATTGCCCTGTCTCAATCAGTTAAACTGGGCGGGAAGGGAGAGCCGCTGCCAGTTTTCTCCCTTCTCCTCCCACCATGTGGCGAGACACCCGAAGCATTCCACAGGGCTTTGGGATCAAGATGAAATACTCCAGATTTCTAAGTCTCAATAATACCCAAACCCCAGACCATATGTACGGATAATTCACGTACTTTCTAACCTTTGCATTTTGCATATAACTTCCCTGTCAAACATTAATTTTCTGGAGCTCCATAATACAATAAAAAGTCAAGACGAAAACAGAAAAAAAAATTGTTTTTTGGTATGCCAAACACTATTTCCACTCAATATTTAAAAAAAAAATAGTAGTTAAGTTTAGAAACTGAAAATTTTGCTCTACGGCAATTTATAGTAGGTACTTTTCCATGTGACTGGCATCTAAAAGATAATGATTTGAAATGTTGGTTTGGAAATGGAATATATAATATAGATGCTAGAATGACAGCTGCAAAACAAACAATAACCCCAAAGCTGGTTTGAAACAAATTCAGAACCAGGTAAATGCAAGCAGGTCTCTGTTCCCAAATCACTTTACTTAAGAAATAAAATAAGAAAAGCAAAGCAAAAAGAAATTTAATTTACTCTTCGTACCAACTTTCTTTCTCCCCCTCCCTCTTGAAATTAGGGTGTGGCTGCTGAGTGGCTACAGGCTCGCACCAAGGTATTTATGTGGTAATGGACATCACACTCCCTTTTACAAGGCAGTGATCCGATTCTCAAATTAATTGATTAAATCACCTTTTCCAATTTGAGTACTGCCAATAAGGAAAGTAGGATAAAGCAAAATAAATTTCCACTGTGCATTCATACATCACTTTTGCCTTTATATTGTTATATAAGTACTGTCTTTATATCTTCAGAATAACCAACACCAGAAACTCTAGGTATTAAACTTGAGTTCCATTGATCAACTCTACATTTGGACAATTTAAAATCTGTGAATTATCTACCACTCCACTTATCCTCCAAGAATCATTTTGTCTGTATTTCACCTCAGGGAGAAATAAGTACGGTCTCCTTCAAATCTCTGCTGTGAAACTTACAAAGCTACCGTCACTGCCCCATCCTCTTTTCTTTCCCTCTGTTTATTATGAGAAGGAGCCTGATATTGCTAAGGCCTCTCTCTCCTTGCCTTTGGGTTTCACCTTTCTTCCTCTGCTTCATGGCTACCACTCACTATTCTTTCTCTTTTTATTCCCGTGTCTTAAATCTCTCTCCCTCTCCGCCTTCTCTTTCATTTAAAAACACAACAAGCAAACGTAAATCGACTTTCCTGATTCTAGTTCATTCTCCCCTCCGTCTACTGCCTACTTATCCTCTTTTTCCTTTGATAGTTACACTTCTCCAGGGAGTTGATATCAAGTGACCTCAACCCAAATTTAGCAGTTCAAACACAGGTTATATTGGTAAACATCAGAAAGGCTCTGATTCTTAGGAATAAAGAGGGTTATATAGTGTCTCCTTATAATCTCATTTCCTGTGTCTCAGTTTGAAATCTGCTACTTATATCAATATTTATTAGAAAATGGGCACAAAATTTATACAACCAGTTCCTATAAAATCAACAGCATCCTTAACGCTGCCCTTTGGCACTTGCATGAAAGATTTAATCTAAAGCAACACCTGATAATCTGTGGGACTTCTAGCTGGATCAGGCTTTGGAGCCCGGTACAGCGGAGGACATAGGAGCAAATGAAGCTGTAGACCTAAGCTGTAGTTAGAAGGCATTAGGCTCTTAGTTTTGCTGGGTTCTTTAATATCTTTCAGGTGAGGATAGTAGAAGCCATATAATCTCTTTTGTCTCCAGATGTCATGAACCCTATTCATTGCACACAAGAAAATTTATTTCTAACATCCATTATGCTAATTAACTATCTGGGGTAGATTGAAATAATATTTGAAGCACTTGCCTTGGTGTCTCTGTAGTCTGGATTCCTAATGAAGTTCCTTTAAGTGCTGACTACCTTCCCATTGGGGTCTGATTAAAGTTAACTTACATACACATATAAATCATACTACCTATTCTAAAGAATTTTAAAGTATGTTGCTATCTAGTTGTCTAACAGTCATCTCTTCTCCCTATTTCTGCTCCCTTACCACTCACAGAGCTATTCCCAGATGGCTTCTGTCCACATCACTGCAGTGAGCACGTTCTCTCTAAGGTCATTAATAACCTGAATGGCAAAAATATCCAGTGGACATGGCTCACCCATTTCACATCATTTCTCATTGCATTTAGCACTATTGGTCATGTCCACTTTCTAAACACCATACTCCACAGCTTTTCTTCTGCCCCACTAACCTGACCTGACCTCCTTCGCTGACTGCCAGGCAAAGAAGAGGGAGAATGAGCAGAATGGTTTATTTCTCAAGGATGACTTCCTGGGTTCACTTCATGTATTATTATCCCTCCCTCCCCTTAGAAGATGATAAAAGAACACAGGGCCCAGCCCTGGAGTATTCTAAAATCAGAGGTCAGCTAGATGTCTGGGAACCAATAGCACAGTCTGGGAAGTGCTCACAAGGGAGGCAGGAGGAAAAGCACCACAGAGGGGAGAGCAGGGAGTGTGTTTCAGGAACAAGGAAATTAGACATTATGTTAAATGCTACTGAGAATCCGATGAAGATGAGGTCAGAAAAGTATTCATAGAATTAATAATACGGAGCTTGTTGGTGGTAGTTGTGACAATATCAGTGCAGTGGTGGGGACAGAAAACAAATGAGGCAAAGGTGGAATAAATGGGAAATAAGAATGTGAGAATTTCTTTTGAAAAATGTTCCTGAGAATTAGAGCAGAGACATGGAGTGATAGTTGGAGTGGGGAGATGGGGTCCATCTTAGTTTGTGTGGCTAGAACAGAATATCATAGACTGGGTGGCTTAAACAACAAACATTTATTTATGACAGTTCTAGAGGCTGAGAAGTCCAAGATCAAGGTGCCTGAAGATCTGGTCTCTGGGGAGAACATTCTTCCTGGTTTGTAGATGGCTGTCCTCTTATTGTGTCTTCACATGGGGACAGAGAGCTCTCTAGTCTCTTTCTCTTGTAAAACACTATCCTATCATGGGAGCTCCACTCTCATGACCTAATTACCTTCAAGGGCCCCGCCTCTGAATACCATCCCAGTGGGGTTTAAGATATGAATTTTAGGGGAACCCAAACATGCAACTCCTAACAGGACCAAAAGATAATTTTTTAAAAATATAAGCAAAACTGGAACATGCTTGTGTACTGATGGGAAAGATCAGATGACTACATAATGAATTTCTGTACTAATAGACAGAAATAGTACAGAAATTGATTATGTAGTAAAAAGGGATATGAAATGCTAGAGAGAATGAGCAGGGTGAATTTTATAACACTAGTAAAGGGATTGACCCTTGATAAAAGCAGAACAGTCCTGCAAATGAGATAGGAGAGAAGAGAAAAATTGGCTAAACTTTGTAACTTTAGCAGTGGAATGAATAGGAATCTGATAATTTTTAAAACTATTGGGATCTCCAAATAGCTAGAAGGAAGATCTTTTGACTTCTGTCAAAACTGGGTGTAGATAACCTAGGAGAATGCTGAAGGTACATTGCTACTTTTGCTCCTAGGGAAAGACTGTTCCTATAATAAATACAATTATGACAAGGACTATCAGTCATATGTATGCATGTGTGTAAGTGTATATAAAGGATGTGAGACGCACACAGATTCTGGACTTTCATGTTACTGGGCTAAGATATGCATATTGTCATTACTTTACAAATTTTACACTTTGCTGTATGATTTGAAAGATACCTGCTTCAATGGAAGATCACAAGAGATGATAGTAATAAATAACTTTTGATCCAATAAAGTCACTTCTTTAACTGATAAGTCAAATGGTAACATTGGTGATACCATGATGATTGACTGACAACCTCCTGTTCGTGGAACAACCAACCTAGCAACTGAGTGCAAGTTGGCTCTTCTTACAAGAAGGTTATGTTGTCATGCTCTCTTTGTGAGAATCTCAATTTAAAAGGGTGAAGTACTCTGCTTTGCAAGTTTGTGAGCAAGGGATTTTGCTACAAATTCACCACTGCGTCCACACAGCATGCTCCTGAGGGAATGCTTTTTGAGGAGAAATTAAGAATATTAATACCAAGGGTCAATGACCACTCTGGTGGTTAAAGTCTCTGCTCTGAACTTTTAGGTTCTTCATTTTCTCTTTAAATAGATAAGTGTACTCTTACTTGAATTTTCCAAATACATGAGGTTTCCGCTACCATTTGGGAGAAATGGAGCCAGTGTTTTGGTTGTCACGCTTGGACTTCACTAATGTATTTTTCCTCAAAGGCAACTAGATATTCATGTTACCATCACTTTTCCTTAGAAATAGAAGTCTCCAGCTCGTAATTACAGGCTCTGCGCAGCAAAGGCAACAGTAGTGAAGAAACCCAGAGCTCTGTAAACATTACTAAAGAATCATGCCAAATATGTGCATAAATTCAGGTACGGGGAAACTTGGGGTTTAATGTTCTTAAGATGATATTTGAAGAGCGTTTCCAAAAATAAGGTTTTATAAGGGATTTTAAAAATGTGTTTGTTTTTAAAGGAAGTTTTAGCCTGTCTGGTTGTGCAGATAATCTTCCCTTCTTAAATCAGTGCCTCGCTGTTTTGTTCAGTGCGTGGCCCAGCAGACTGAAACAAAAGGTGCGAAGTTCTTCTCATCCATCTTAATGGGGTGTTAATGACTGCAGAGGCTGACTGTGACTATTTAAATGTGAGCGCTATTAATCAACTAGAAAAAACACAAACACCCAGCTTGAGCCACTGAAATGTAATTGCAAGGGACAGTTGGGTCCAATTTTGTTTTTGAATGAAGAGAGCTGCCCCCAAGCCAGCTTGACAGATTTAAAGCCAAGCCTATATAGGCAACTGCCTTCTAACCTTTTATTGGGATTTAAAGAGCCAGTTTCTTCCATGAACTTGCAGTTTAGCAGTTCAGCATCCAGTGAATAGCTTTTACCACCAGTGTCAATTTCTACTAGGCAGTCACTTGCCAAATTATATTTCCTTAAGAGGACTTTCACTGCATCCTTTGATTTGGAAGTGTGTACGTGTGCCCGTCTATGTGTGTGTATGTTTTTAGTGCTTTAGGGATATTTAAATCAAGGTTTCAAATGATTTCCTATTTCTAGAACTTGCTTGCTCTGGCTGTTCTTGCAATGTGTTTGTCCTGTCTGAAACTGCTGTTTTTCTCAGCTTTTGAGGGTAGGGATCATGGCTTCAACTTGACAAGGTTGGCCATATTTCTGGAAGACAAAATGAAAGATCTGGAGCTGAACCTCTTTTTATTGTTGTTGCTGTTTTGCAGGGTGGGCTAATGGAAGAGTAGCAATCTATGGATTCTACTTTACAGAAAATCAGGGGCTCCTAGTATAAGTTTGTTGCCTGATGTGAGTGGCAAGTCAATACACTGAGACGTCAGTTTGCAGCAGAGAAAGTGGCTTAATGGTAGGGCTTCCAAATGAGGAGAAGGGAGGAAACCTCAAATCCACCTTCTCTAGGAGTTTGGGGTTAGGGATTTTGAGTGGTTTGGAGTGGGCCAAAGTGTGGAGATGGTTGACTGGGCCAAGATTGTGGGGTGAAGTCATGGGACAGGGTGATGATGAAACCACATTGTCTTGTGATTTGCTTCCTCTGTGGGGATCTTCAAACCAGCTGTTCCCTGCAACTCAGGACCTGAAAAACATCTGAAGCAATTCTTAAATGAAAGCTTTATGTTTCCAATATCAGAAATCCTATCTATAGGAACAATGGAAGTACAAATACTCACTATCTAATGCTATGTGACTTTCTGTTATAAGAAAGTAGGCCAAATGAAGCCTGCTTAATGCTTAATTCTGGACTTCTGTCCAGAATTCTTGCTAGCCCAGTGAGCATGGCTTCACTAGCTTCTGAGGTTAGCACTTCTATTAATATATTAAATTAATAGAAGTAGGAGCAAGTGGTGCTAGGTTTCTGCTGAGGTATGTCGAATTCAGCACGTACTTTGAGCCATCTCATTCACACATTGCTTGAAGTTTGAGATTAGTAATCAAGGGGTGGTTTATTTATTTTTGCTTTTCTATGCATGGTCTAAGTCTATGCCAAAGTGCATGATCTGTCTTTAGCGTATGGGGATGTGGGAAGCTAGGGACTCTCTCTTGTCCAGTGTTCTTTATCTGGGACATTGTTTCTTCAGCGATAACTACCACTGGGAACAATGACCTGGCTTGGCCTGATCTGACCCTGCTTCATGTACAACATGAGAGGTTGGAGGGTGTTTATCTGAATGGTTGGACATGTTGATTTTTATTTTTTGACAGGAGCAGCCAAGCCACTTTTGTTTTCACCACTTCTTAAATCCACCCCTCGTGTGTTGCCCAGGGTAGAAGACACTTGGAAAGTTCACAAAGGAAATAAAATACTTCAGTGGTCTCTGAAATTAAATAAAATACTTGTCTAGGGGTTAGGTTTTTCCTTCCCGCCTTTCCCAATGGAGAGAAGCAGAAAAGCTGTGGATTTTAATAAGGCTAACATTCTAAGTTTGGAAAAGGTCAAGTGACCACAAGTGCCTGATAAAGTATTTGCTTTTTTTCAGTATAATATTTAAATTTTAAAATATGATATTTAAAGCAATTATTCTTTTGAAGTTCGCTAACTTCAAATGAGTAGGTTCTAAGGGCTAAAAATGCTTAATGGTGACCAAGAGTTGTCACTGATGTTGTCCTTATAACTTAAGGGAGAATGTGAAATGTAGTATGGTTAAGATATTGCCAGCCCCTTTCCCAATACTTGCTGAGTGGGGAGAGAAGGGTGGGTTAAAAGGCAGTCTGAGCTTGGATCAAATTAATATCCATGTATCCAAAAAGTACTGGTTACATATTGTTGTTTGCCTTCTTCAATTCTCCATTGTAAAAGTTAGGGGGAAATCTTTGGAAAAGTAATGAATATTGCACACTTCCTCTTTTTTTTTTTCTTTCTGTTCTATTATGGGTTATCAGTTAGCCTTTCTCTAGCCTTTCTAAATAGAAGTATTCAGAAGATTTAACATTATTGTACTTTTTCTGAGTTGATATTTTTAAAATTCTGAAGTTCCTTCTTCTACGGCTACCTGCATGTGAAGACGGCTGTTCAGGAGGAAGAGTAGGGAAAGTGGACTGATTTAGTTTTTCTACCGGAAGCTGGGAACTAATGCAAATATTAGTTGGCTTTGATTCTGGCTCTGCAACTGCCTCACTGTGTGGTCTTGGCAAGATGTTATGTTTTTATGTCAGTTTCCCTACCTGGATACAAGGGGGTAATTACATTAGCTTACTCAGTAAGTTGTAGCCTTGAACAACAAATGAATGATTACAAAGTACTTAAAACTACAAGAGAATGTAGAAATTCTAAGTGTTATAATTTTATTTCCTTACAGGGGGTAATAAAGTAAAAGTGAGGTTTAATAAGCAAATTGAATTCCTACATGAAAGGGGCTGGAGAAGTTCAAAGTCATTTTATTATTATTAATGATAGGTGTTGTCCATCTGTCTCTCACCCTCCTCCTCTAATCAGCATACATTCTTTGGATTAAAGGGAGTGTTCTCTCTCCAAATAATTTTTATCTACAGTGTTGAGACATCCTTATCCTGTTTTATGGATATGGAGTTTTGAATGACTATAAAAACAACTCCCTTTCTTATAAATTCTTCTTCTTTTTTTTTTTTTTGAAAAGAAGAGGAGGCAAGTTGGCTCTTGGTCACCTTCCTAAACACGTGAAAATGTTTATAGGAAGAAGCTCCTTTACAAATTCCGTTCCTCTTTGTGAGAATCAAACCTCCTTGCTCGTTGGGTCCATATTGTCCCCTCCACAGACGTCTGGGGCCATGTCCCTTTGTCTATGTGGAGAGATTCCAATTTTACTTATGTAGATAAAGTCTCAAACTGTGTCTCTAATTTTAACACAAAACCTCTGTTAGATCAGAATAATAAGTGGAGGGCACAAATACTTCACTTTAAAATGCTTTCCTTTAAAAATCTGCAAGAGTGGAGGAAGATCGTAGAAATTTCTCTAGTGGAAGGAAGTTGGCCCACAGGAGAATTGGGGGCCTCACCTGTCGAGGGCGAAGGAGGGCGTGGAGCCAGCATTGGCACTGGTCAGAGCGAGAACTGACAATGGAAGCTTCCAACCACTCCGGTTCTGTCTGTTACTGTGCTTGGGGAAAACTGTATTAAACAAAGTATGCAAAATGCATTTGTGCAAAAGAATAAACAATGACTTACTGATGTCATCTGGTGGGTGGATCATTGGCCCTTTCATTGAGAACCTCGATAAGGGTCTTCATGATCACATTGAATTATGCTGGGATTACGGGGAAGAGAAGCATATTTAAAATTTAACAGATAGACAGGAGACACAGTGACCCTTTAGATAACTAGAGTTTAGTAATGACAGATGGAGTGTTCCAAAGCAGTGGATAATTAAATGTCAAACCAGAGTGGCAGACAGTGACTGCTGCGGGCCTGGCCTGGCACTTTGTATGTATTCAAGAAAGACTTTTGAGTGAGTTCACAGGAGGGTTGGGATGGCCACAAGGTCTTGGTGTCAGTTGTAAATTGAGCTGACTCTTGGGAACCAGTTCTCGTGTAGGGATTGATGTGGAGAAAGGATTAAAAAAAGGTGCTCATAGTGGAAGACAGTGGCGAGAGCTGTAAGGAAGGACGATCGCTATGTGTTCATGAAAAATGCATAAATCCGAGACTACAGCAGAGGACTGGCAACTCTTTAATAGAATCATTGCGATGTATAGACTGTCTCCGACGCGATTGTACAGTTTCTAACTACTTTGTAATTTTCCATTAGTTGCTCAAGGCCAAAAGCCTACAGAGTGGGCCGGCATTGTTGTTTCTTGGGAAGCTGAAGCGGTGTGGCCGGCACTTCGGAAGGAGATGCCTCTTTGGGACTCCTCTCCAGAGAAGTGGTGGCTAATAATAGGCAAGTGTTGGCACTTGAACAGTATTTAAGGCCTTAAACTAACCTCATTCCTCTTCTAAGGCAGAGTTTTGAGCACTTGCAAAGGCAAGCAGATGAGCAAAAGGAAGTCCGGTGATGAGGCAAGAACTTTAAGGAGTCCTCATCTTTGCTGTGACTAAAATCATACCAGAGACAACCTCCTACATTTTTTTTTTTCTTGTTTTGAGACAGAGTCTTACTCTGTTGCCTGGGCTAGAGTGCCACGGCGTCAGCCTAGCTCACAGCAACCTCAAACTCCTGGGCTCAAGCGATCCTCCTTCCTCAGCCTCCCGAGTAGCTGGGACTACAGGCATGTGCCACCTGCCCGGCTAATTTTTTCTATATATTTTTAGTTGGCCAATTCATTTTTTTCCCTATTTTTAGTAGAGACAGGGTCTCGCTCTTGCTCAGGCTAGTCTCGAACTCCTGAGCTCAAAGGATCCTCCCGCCTCAGCTTCCCAGAGTGCTAGGATTACAGGTGTGAGCCACCTCGCCTGGCCAACCTCCAACATTTTTTTGAGGCTATGGAGCCCCCTCCTCACAGCCCCTGTATGAATGAAAGGATATCAGGGAAATATCGGATCATTAGAATCAGGAATCAGAATGAATTCATTCAATCACAATGAATGCCTTCTCAGTGACTGACTCAGTATGCCAGGGCTGAGCTGAGTTTTACCAACTGAAGTTTTACAGTCTCATTAATGATTGTTAAAAACACCGACAAAGAAAAATACTGCCTTGTTTTCTTTCATTGTTATGTGTGAATGTAGCTGCCATTTAATGAGTGCCTGTTACATTCCAGGCTTTGCATATGTGCTTTCAGATGTTATCTCCAATCCTTCCCCAAGTCTCCAAAGTGCTTGCTGCAATTCTCCTTTTATAGTAGGAAAAGAAGGAAAACTGAGCCACAGAGAGAGTTAGCAACTTTTTCATGGTTACCCGCTCAGGATTCAAGACCCGGTGTGAGTCCAAAGCCCACACTCTCTCTGCTATGCCACACTGAGTCTTCTCTATGTAAAAATTAATCGAAAAATGTATTATCATTCTAAAATCTGAAAGTAATGTTATCCAGAGTACTCTGAGAGAGTGTGTGTGTGTTTTAAATATCTGTTGTTTAATTACCCTTACATAAATCTGGAGGCATTTTCACGCAAGAGGCTCAATGCACTGATAGCCTGCACATTGTATTTAAACATTCTAAAGTTCTTCTCTAGGCAGAGATTCAGTCACGAAGGAAAGTTAGAGCCATGTGTGAAGAAGAATCCCTCTCCCTTCTCCTTGCTGACTCGGCTCCCCGCAGCCTGTTGTTTTGAACAGAGGCTGCCAGAACCCATGTGTGCGTGGAGATATCAGTCCTTAAAGCAGGAGTTGGCAACACTTGAAGAATGGAAACGGCTGCAGATGTTGAGGGCTGGGGAGTTCAAAAGCAGCCCTGCTATGTGGAATCCCACATTTGAGACTCTCTTTTTCTGGGTCGGGAAACTAACAGCCCTCCGGTTTGAGTTAAAACATTATGCTTTATTTTTTTCAGAGGAAATATAAAAAGAGCCCTTGCCTTCTCTGCCTAGGCTGACGGGACTCTACCCTTTGTGGCTCATCAACCTCCTCGTGCTTCGGCCTTGGCCCCAGACTCACACCTCCTCCTTGCAACTGGCACTGGTTGAAAGGAAAGATCGTGGCCAAGATGTGATCTGGCTGAACAGAAGGGTGTGGTGCCAGCATGGAGCCCCTCTCTCATCTCCAAACTCCCCATCACTTCATCACACATAAGCCATTTCTTTGGCTTCCAATTCTTCTGTTTTTTTTTTTTTAGACTTGGCATTTTAAAACTCAATAGTATATACATTACTTATTAAGTACAATCCCACCCCCCAATATAAAAACATCAATAGATTGCCTATTTTCCACCTTTACCCCCACTCCACAATCTCCAGGAAAAATTCACAGTCCAAAATCGATGGAACAAAACCTGACTCTGTTGTACTTTCCACAACACTCACTTGTTCCACTGAAAATTCTTCTCCCTTAATTAAGTGCTGGGTAGGTAGATGTGCTGTCTTTGTGGAGTCTCATCCCCTGTGCCTGTGTGTGTGTACACCTCAGGCCAGTCGACCAGATCAATCTTTCATCTGTGTGTCAATATGTTAACCACACCACCCACTCATCAATTTTTCATTTGAGTTTCAGTCTTTCATTTCTCAGTTTCTCACTTATGTTCAACTGCTCACATGACCCAATGAATAATTCCTTTTGTCTCTCCTCTCAATCACCTTTTGTCCCAGCAATAAGACTGGAGGCTGTGACTTGGCCCTTGAATAAACCTTAGGGGCCAAGAGTTAGAACTGGACGGGAACTCTGGGATGAAAAGTTTGGAGACAAGAGTACCTTTTCTGGTTTAGCAACTTGGGGCTTTGAGCAAGTCTTGTTTGCCTTTCTGAGCCTCAGTTCCCTCCTCTTAAAAAAGGGCTGATGATTGATCTCTAATGCCCATTATTCATTGAAGAAGTAGTGAATGAGCTGCCTACTTTTTGTCTCCCCTGAACCAGATGCTGTGGATAAAGTGGTCTCTGCCCTGGGAGCTTATAGAATCTCAGAGGATTAGCTGTCAATGAATAACATAAATAACAATTAGTTATCAACCATTTTGAGGACAGTGAAGGAGAAGCTCAGGGGCCACTGGGACAGACAACAGGAGATGCCAACCCAGTAGGAGCAGGGGATGGGGGTGGGTGTCAAGGGAGGAACTAGGGGAGATATGAGGAATGGTGCAGGAGTAAACTAAGCAAGGGGTAGGGGAGAGAAGAACATTCCAGGCAGAGGAAATGGCCCATGTAAATGCCCTAAGGCACACGAGAACAAGGTACATGGGAATAAATGAGTGAAGACCACCAAGGCTGAGAGAGGCCAGACTGGGAAAGTGGAACTAGAGATGAAGCCGCAGAGGTGGAAAGTGGTCAGATTAGGTGAAGCCTTGTAAGCCAATTTGAGAACCTAGAAATGTTTTCTAAGTATAATTAGCGGATTTGAAAACAGTGGTGTGGCATGAGATTTGCATTTTAAAAAGGTCATTCTGGTCCCTGAGTGGAGAATTGATAGGAGCAACTAGAAACTGAAGTGGGACATCTTTAGGATTCTGGGCAAGAGAAGAGATAGCTTAGAACAGGTGGTAGAAGAGGTTGGAAAGAAACTGCTTGTCCTTCCAGACATGTCTCTGATGCTTTCCCTGAAAGCCCACCCTTCCAGCCACACAGGAAGTGATCGTGACCCTTCCTGCACTGGGTCTTTGTTTCAACCTCACATAGGGCACATTGTTCACTCCACTTTGTCTTGGTTGTTCATTGTTTTGTGTTCCCCACTCGACTAGAAGCCTCTTAGAGCAGTTACAATGTCTTGCTCATTTTTTCATTCTCTGGAAAACCTACACTTACACATAATGGGTGCATAGTGTGTGTTCAAGTGGAGTCTGTGCTTTTCTTCATGGGCAACTTTATTGGTTGGTGTGACACCTACCCCAGAGACAGAGCTGGCTAGTCTCTATCCTGTATATATTAAGTCAATTTCACTCTGCCATCCCTGAGGAAATAAAGGAAAGCTGGTGGGAGGACGGAAAAGAAAAAGACTTTATCCTTTAAAAAGCATAGTTTGGAGTCACACTCTTCTCTGTTTCATGTTCTCCTGCTGCACCCCTGCCCACAGGATTCTCTCTCACACACAGGCACCTAGCTGTTTCAAGTGTTGTATGAGAGTGGGAGAAACTTCTAGATGGTCAGGTCATTGCTGAGGCAGACTAAGCTCACCTGGCACTGGTTAAAGGCTTAATTCCTTTAGGTGGTCGGTCACTCCACCTAAAGCCCCTCTTGGTTAGAGTTCCTGTCAGCAATCCCCATTCACATTGTTCCCATTCTCTCCTCAGAGACTGAGGTACTTTCTCCAGCTCCTCCGTGGCTTTTGGCAGAGCCCTGTCCTTCTGTATTTGGATCCCAGATCTGTCCCTTTTTGGTGTCTGGTTGAAACTCTTGTTTGAGCTGCCAGTTTCTTCAAAATTAGGAGTCCTATGCTGAGTTTTCTTTCCATGAATTCTCTTTTCCCCAAGTTTCTTCTCTCTCTCTTTTTTTTTACTCCTAGAGAATTATTGTAGTCATTCCCCAAGTTCTAGGACCTCAGAATAGTTCATTATGGAATTTTCTTCTTTCTGTTATCTGCTTTGTTAAAGAAAAAAAAAAAAAAAAAGAAGAAACTTTAGGTTTCCAGAGCATCCTTCCTATTTCCTCAGAGCCTGCTTCTAACTCCCTCTACCTCAGTCTCTTAATGGGGCTCTGTAATATTAATAGATGATAATGTGCTAAAGGCAATTTTTGTTAGAGTCTGGGAAGTTCTTATTGTCTTCAATTAGACTCTTTCAGATTCTCAAAATCCCCTAGGCATGTTCAAGCTTAGAAGGGAATCACCCTTCATTCATATTTATTTTCTGGCGAGAGTGGTATTTTTCTTTGGCGGGTAGTTTTTCAATCTAGATTTACAATATAATAGCCCTGGAGTCACCTTAGAGACCACTTCAATTCTTATCCACACTCTTATTCTGTGGTTGAGAAACCTAAAGGCCTGGCGAACCAAGAATTTTTGCCTAAGTTGTTTAGTTATTTAGTACTAACAACTAAAATCTTTGTCTTTAAAAGTCTAATTCTCTACTCAATGCTTTATAATTCTCTAATCCTCTACCGAAAGTCAGACAGCAAGACAAAAACAATGTGTTCTCACAGGACATTGCATGATTCATTCCATCAATCATTTACCAAATATTTATTGAACACCTATACAAGCAAGGCACTGTGCTGGTGCATAACAAAGGTACATAAACAGCTTGATTTAAATGCAAACTGAATACGATTAATTTCTGTTAACCATTTAGAATTTTAAGTTCCTTTTTAGGAACTGAAGAAATAAAAACAAAAGTTTTATAATTCTAGCACACATAGACAATCATTTTAGGAAGAACAGGAAGAATACCATCAACTAACAATGCTGAGTTATGGATTTCTTGAGTTTTATGTAAATGTTTTGGCATGAAAAAAAAGCAGATTGAGTTTATATTTTTGTGAAACAAATGTTGGAAATTAAGGTCATCCTCAGAATAGCCACATGGTGGATAAAAATTTTGGAAAATTTACATGTAGAAAGAGATTGCTAAAATATTAATTCTTCCATAAACTGTGATCAGGTTACTTGGTTGTTTGTTTTATAGGTAGCCTATTATTATAGCTTGAAAGAAGTGGACATCTGAGTGCTGCTCGAAATTGCTTTTGACTTCACTAGAGGCAATATAGAAAGAGAGGTGTGTTTTTTTTTTTTTTTCCTTTCTCAGCAGTCTCTTTATTAACTGCTACCTTTTGGATATAGCCATCTGTGGTATTTTAAATAGACAATAGCTAAGTTTGGCAGTAATCACAAAGGTGGGAGTGACTTTGCCAAAACCACAACCCAGGGTCAAAAGGATCTTCATCTGTTCAGAGTCAGGAATCATAAAGTGGTGTTGAAAGAGCATTGTGTCAGAAGTCGGAGGGCCTGGGTCTCTGCCTAGTACCAGCTCTTCTACACCAGCGTGACCTCTGAGCAGGCTGCCTAATCCTGTGAATACTCTTTCCTCACCTCTAAGATATTGATAAAATCTCCTGCTCTACCTATAGCAAATGTCATTTTGGGGAATCAAATGAGATTGCAAAAGTGCTTTGAGAACTCAAAGACCCTTGGGAATATATGGCAGTTTAATTCCAAAAAATCTAGAATTTTGACAAGTAACAGAAATATTTATCTTGCAAAAATTACTGTTTCCCTTTAGTACGGGCGTTGGAAGTCTGCGTGCATATTTTACTCTGTTGAAAGTTCTTCTGTTACCCTTCCTTTGAAACTGGCAGGAGATAGGCAGAGTGCTGGTGGGAAGTAGCAGGCCTCTCTTATCCCTTCAAAGAACTGAAAACGGAACTGAATTTTATTAGAGAGGCTCAGTTTGATGGACACGATGAGGCAGCAGCCACTGTATCATCAGCAGTGATCTCCCTGTTCCTGCAGAGTCATGGGGACACTTCATAGACAACCGACGTGAGGTTCTGAGTCGTGTTTGCAATGTTCCTTGGTGGTGGCTGACACAAAATATTTTCTTTGCCCGTACTGTAGGTTCTGTTGTATCTTGGTAGAAAGGAGTGAAACTCCCTTTGCAATGCTTGTTTGTGAAGCGCATGTATTTTCACATTCCATTGGTTCATTTATTAATAATAAGCTCATTGAATGGGCGCCATGGTAGGCACTAGGGCTACATGCCAGTGTGGTCAGGTAGAGAATGTCCTGGAACAATTACATCATATTGTGGTGAAATTCTGGGCTGAGGTAGTTAAAGCTGGAATGCTTCCTCCATACCTGCGTTCCCCTTACCTGGCAACCTCAGAAGGAATGTATTCTAGAGAGTTTAGCCACAAGATGGTGGAGATTTGGTTGGCTTGACCTCTGTGGAACACATTTTCTTACCCCCACCTCACCCTGCCTCTCATCAGCATTCAGCACTGTGAAAGTAACAGAAGTGAGAAATAAATTTTCAGTTTGTCTGAGGTAGTAGCAGTTATTTATCTCAATTCATTTATTTGACAACTATTTAATTAATAAGTGAGATCTTTGCCCTCCATCAATGTAAATTCTAGCTAGGGACACAATGGTCACACAATGTAGAAATTCCTAACATGTTGGGGTGGATTCATGGCATGGAAGTTTTATTGTAAAGGGCCTGTAATAGCATACCGAGCATAGTCCAAACAAATGATATGCTATTATTTTTTTAAAAATGCATATAGGAACTATTGTGAGTAATAAAATACAAATCCAATTAATGTTAGTAAATTCATTGTGTTTCTTTATCATTGGCACATTTTACTTTGGTCTGTGTAATTATTTTATTACATATTTTCTCCCACTAGAGGGTAGGTTCCATTAAGGCCCTGGGTACCCAAAGAATGTTTATTAAATATGGATTGAGTATATTTTCTTAACCAACAGATTGAGAGATTACAAATATAATATGTTGCCCCTTGAAATTTTGTAAAGTTAAAAAGGTTTCCTCTTTTGGGTTGGAGCTGAGACTCTCTGAGTGTGGGTCAACAAACAAAAAATAAATAAGATACAGTAAAGAGATGGAGATTAGAAGGAGGAGGGCACAAAGACTTTAATTTGGTGGGTTGGAGATCATTCGACATAAATGTCACCTCTGCTTTTATCTCTCATTAGGTCTTGCATTGCTTCATGTTCCTCACATTTCTGAGAGTCCTGACATGTCTTGCTTCATGTGAGGTACAATAACCTATGAGGTAAATAGGTGAAAGAGAAAGAGGCAGAACAGAATGGCTGCCACCTGGTTCTCTTATCCTAAGGCTTTATAAAGCTAGATAGTGGTAGAGATAAGATTGTAACCCAAGAGCTAGTCTGACTCAGACTCTTTTCAACACCCTTTGCTAACTATTTGTTGGGGTCAGGTTCAACATTATTCAAATATTTGATTTGGGAGGAGAAAGTGGTGTAACTAATAAATTAAGGAAGTATGGCTTTGAATTTACAGATTATGTCATCAACCCTTTGTTTTTATTCAATCTTTCAAAATATGTGCTCCAACAGCTAGCTAGCAACAGCTTAAGAGTCAGCCAAAAAATGCAACTTTGTAAACTTGATGTTAATGTTTACCTAATTCTACTGAAGATCATAATCTTTAAATCAGCATATATTTATTCTGTGGAGTCATTACAAATACGCTACTTACCTTAATAAGAGTGAGTAAATATATTCCTTCCTCATCATTTAGGCATTCTTTCTATACAGTAATTCCCTTCTGAAGCCAATATCAATGCTAATTCTGCATTAACAAAGATAAAGACATAAAACACAGTGCTGTAATAAATATCTGGCAAGCCACAGAGACACTATTTTAAAGAAAATTGTCTCAAGACACTTTAATGCCTTCTATTGCTATGGTTGCAGAATTACTGAGGGCACATTGCTAAGAGGACCTCTATTACATCTATTAATGAGATTTATAAGAACACTAATAGGTAAATCCAAACCTAACTCCATCAATAGTGATGCAAATTAGTGCGATTCTAACTATTCAACTCAGGGTTATAAATATTCATGCTGATTGTCTATTATAAAGAATACAGACTCTGCATGTTCTAAAGATGTGTGTAAAAGAACATGATGTATATGTTGACAGCATGACAGAAAAGCAAACTATCATCTACAGGGTGAATATTCTGATTTTAGTTAAATATATAAGCTCTAGCAACACATCTGCTCATTGCTGAAGAAGAGATGTATACTACCATCTAGAGATTTAAGGACAGACGGCTTAAATATTTTCCAACAACTTTCAGTGTCATTGACCCATAGTTTTCGTCATCAGCCTGAGTAGTACTTGTAAGACCATCTGCTGGGTCCAGAGGAGCTCCAGTCATTTGGCGAAGAGTAAAGGAGATTAAAAACTGATACTGGAGAACAGCTCAGGCATGGAGAGGCCGGAAAAATGTATCATGGCAGCAGGATTAATCAACATTCTGTTTATGTCTGAAGGAAGAGAGAATTCCATGTAGGTGGAAGTGAATGTGAATCATCAGGGAAATGCAAATCAAAACCACAATGAGATATCACTTAACTCCAGTGAGAATGGCCTTTATCACAAAGTCCCCAAACAATAAATGCTGGCATAGATGCGGAGAGAGAGGAACACTCCTACACTGCTGGTGGGACTGCAAACTAGTTCAACCTCTGTGGAAAGCAATATGGAGATACCTCAAAGCTATACAAGTAGATCTACCATTTGATCTAGCAATTCCACTACTGGGCATCTACCCAAAAGATCAAAAGTCACTTTATGAAAAAGACACCTGCATGTTTATAGCAGCACAATTCACAATTGCAAAGCTGTGGAAACAACCCAAGTGCCCATCAATTCATGAGTGGATTAATAAAATGTGGTATATGTATTCCATGGAATACTACTCAGCTTTAAGAAACAATGGTGATACAGCACCTCTTGTATTTTCCCATTCTACTAAGTGAAGCATCTCAAGAATGGAAAAACAAGCACCACATGTACTCACCAGCAAATCGGTATTAACAGATCAACACCTAAGTGGACATACAGGAATAACATTTATCGGGTGTAGGGCAGGTGGGAGGGGGGAGGAGGGGATGGGTATATACAAACACAATGAGTAAGAGGTGCAACATTTGGGGGATGGACACGCTTGAAGCTCTGACTTGAGAGGGGAGGGAGGCATGGGCAATATACGTAACTTTAACACTTGTACCCCCATAATACGCTAAAATTAAAAAAAAAAGTATGTGATATTGGTGAACTTTGCCATTCAATGATTTAAAGAATCTAAATTATTCCAATTTTTTTCTTTTTTTACTAATGCCTTACTTTATAGCTCCCCTTAGAGATCCTGCTTGATAAATAAGATTGCCTCATTATTAAGTCTCTGTGATCCTTAAATACCACCATTCATTTAGACATAGATGAATACAAGGCTGATTTTTACTTAATTTCAGTGCCACATGGAGGTTTTGAGATGTTTATTTCCAATATATGTTCTGTTGCACTATGTGACCTGAAAGAGTTAATACTTTTTCCAAATCAGGACAATTAGGAGAATACACTGTATTTTCTAGGTTTATTAGAGAAGCAAGTTTATTAGTTATATACTTTTAAAAATAGTTATTTAGAATTACCTATGGGGTACAGTGTACACTATTTGGGTGATGGGTATACTAAAAGTGCGGACTTCACCACTGTACAATATATACATATAATGGAATTCAACTGGTACCCCCAAATCTATTAAAATTTTTAAAAAGGAAAAAAATAGTTATTTACGTGGACAAAAATTATTGGATAGCTTATTTTTTTAATGGATTATTGTACATATAATTGAAGATTTCTACGTGGCATTTTGGTTTCAAAGGTAATCATTGTTCTCGATGCTGCATAAACACATTCACGGAAAGCCACATGGAACTTTCTGGCAAACATTCTTAACTATTCGCTTGATATGTGATTGTCTTATATGTGTGTCTGCATTTTGTGCAAGCGTGTGTGTGTGCAACCATTACTTTCTTTTTATTCTATACATCTTAAATCTCTTGCCTTTTTCATCCCCTTCATGTTTTTTTTTTTTTTTTTGTCTGAAAATGGTTTGTTCCATCAAATGTTCCATCAGGGGCATCTTGGTTCCATGACGCAATCCAGCTAATGCTATGTGCATGTGTTCTGCTCCAGATGGTTTCCAACCCCAGAAAGGCATCTTTCTCTACTCGTAAATGACAATATTCCCTGGCATTCCAGTCCACAAATATCTGAAAATCACAATCATTTATGAGTTTAGCCAAACTACCTAAAGACTAGAGAGAGATCTAAGACAATGAAGGATAGCCAACTAGTTAAAACTTGTCTTACCCTAAGATTTTCCACACCTAATAATCACCACCGTCAGCTTAAATAAATTCAGCTGCAAAATGGTACATATATATATATAAAAATTAGTTTTATGTCTCTCTCCAGAGATATTTCAAAGTATGTCTTTTTAGTTTTAAAAATATATATATTGTACAGAGGCAGCAGCAGCAGCAGCAGCTCCAAACCAGGGGGAAAAAAAAATCATGAAAAAGGAATAATGAGGTATAGTGAAAGAATCCCAAATCAGTACCAGCTGCTCAACAATTAGGTTCAACTGCTAACAGGTGTGGAGAAGAGCCCGTGTACAATGTTACCTTTTGTCAATGTGCCTTCTGAAAAGACTTTTGGTCATAAAATTCCCAGAGCATTTGTAGTATTCGGAGGAAATGTTCTGTGTGTGTGTGTGTGTGTGTGTGTGTGTGTGTGTGTATGTGTGTGTCTACACATATCCATCTATATAAAATATATCCATCCAAGAGAAAGTTTATTTTCTTTATATATCTTGTATAATTAAAAGAAATTAAATATTCATATCATACAGGTCATGGCGTACTTGGTGGGGCAGGGGAGAGGGTTATGGTACTCATAACCTGATGTCCTTGCATGTAGAGGTTTGTATAGAGGGCTTCTGGGATGATAAGCTCTTCCAAGTACATTCACCATTTGGGGCATGTTTGCATTAATTGTTAGGCAAGATTTCAAAGTCTTCATCAGCTTTTCAAAAGAGTCTGTGAATCTCTTCCTTTAATCTTAAAACTGGTGGCCAGGCAGGGTGGCTCATGCCTGCAATCCTAGCACTCTGGGAGACTGAGGCGGGAGAATCACTTGAGCTCAGGAGTTTTAGACCAGCCTGAGCAAGAGTGAGACCCCTGTCTTTAAGAAGAACCGAAAAATTAACCAGGTGTCATGGCGTGTGCCTGTAGTCTTAGCTATTTGGGGGACTGAGGCAGGAGGATCGCTTGAGCCCAGGAGTCTGAGGTTGCTGTGAGCTATGCTGTCGCCACAGCACTCCAGTTGGGGCAACAAAGCAAGACTCTGTCTCAAAAAATAAGAAAAATTGAAAACTGGTGTGGTCAAAAGCACATGAACTTTTAACTTAATCAGCCCTGTGTTAGAATCTCTGCACATTTCTTGACTTTTCTGAACATGTTTCTTTGCTTATAAAATGGAGAAAGTGCCACTGGTCTTGTTTGCTTATTGGATTATTTAAAGCAGTTTCTCAGACTTCAATGTTCATATTAATCACTTGGGAGCTTGTTCAAAGGGACATTGTCTCAGTGGGCCTGGGGTATGCATGAAATTCCGCATGTCCCAGATGCTGCTGCTGCTATTGCTGTGGATACCATACTTGAGGGGGAAGGATTTCAAACACCGGTTCTGAAATTTGACCACCCCTTGAAATAACTTGTGAAGTTAAAAAAAATACTGATTCCTGTGTCCCACCTCCAGGTTTCTGATTTAATTGATATGGGATGCAGCCTGGGCATGAGGATTTAAGAAATTCCCAAATGCTTTGAATGTACAGTAAGGTTTGAGAATCACTGATTAAAAGCAGAGTGCCTGACACTTTAGGTGCCCAATCAACATTAGTTTCCTCAGGAGACTCCTCAGTTATAGCGATAGGATAATGAAAAACAAAAGACTGAAGTATTCTTTCCGGTAAGTATGAGGGCTGAAAAACTGCTAGGGACTAGAAAGTTGAATTCCATCCTACACTAGACTTGTTCTGAGACCAGATATGGTTTCTTATTGTTTCTGTTTCTTATATTTAAACAAATAGGAGGGAAGGGATAATTATGTTTTGACCTCACATATTTGTTGAGAAAATTAATGCTTATAAAATGCTCTGAGACCTCTGGATAAAAGGGTATTTAAGACGTTTAAAATACACAAAGGGAAAGGACGCGGATGGGTTTTCTGTAAAAATTTTCAGTAATTGGCTCAAAGCAAGGGCAGCCAACATTGGGACAATCGAGGAGAAAGGTGGTGGCCGTGGAGATGATGACATTGGCTTGTTTTCTGTAGATGGTGGGAGAAACAACACGAAACCAGTTATTTGACTAGCACCGATAATTTTTAAGGGCTTTCTCGTCTAGTGGGAGCCTGCATTTCAACTCAGAATATAGGTTTCTGAAGTCTTCTTACCCAGGCACAGGCTGTGGGAGCCACCCTTGACTAAGCTATTATTATCACCGATTCTTGCCAGAAAGAACTCCCAGGCTTTCATGCTCCATCACCGACCCTTTGGGAATGTTTGAAGCAAATGCTTTGAAATTCGTAAGTGTTGATCTCATTTATGAGGTCCAAATTCTTTGAGAGTGAAGTTCTTCGCTATTACTATAAAACATCAAATATTTGGAAGGACCATTTATTGAGGTGGGTCCGACGTGGTATGCGTAAAAGAGAGTGAGCTCCTCTGTGCACCGGACCGGACTCAAGCAGATGGAATGTAATGATAGGGACGTGGGCCAGGCGTCTTCCTTTCCCCCATCTGGAGCCAGCCTTCCCTCTCCTTCAGCCTGCTCTCGGCCCTGGTCTGACATCCATGGGCTGCAATAGTGGGCTCAGGTTGGATTTGGTCAATGGCGTACCTTGGCAAGAGACACAGGGAGGGAGGAGAGAGAACTGGGGTTTTTATTAACTCCAGTTCCCTTCCTAACATACCCCTTTGGCCAGCTGTTCTTGACTAAGTCATAGCTGCTTCGGAGATGGCCCTCTCTCCCTCTCTGCATGACTCTCCTTCTTGGTTCCAGAAACCGCCCCTTTCCTTACTCCTTCAGGCATAAGATGGCAAGAGCTCTTACAGTAATGCACTGTACCTGTAGCTCACTTTCATCCTGACCGTGACTTTGTAAATAGTCCTCCATTAAACAATCCTTAGTGTTTGGTACACGTGGACATACTATGAGAGCAGGGGCCTCATCGCTCTCATTTTCTGATATATTTTCATTGGCATTTGCTGAATGGACAAATAAATAAATATTGGAGCCTCTTCTTCATTGGTGGCATTTGAACACCTGACTTAGGGTATTGATTAGTTATCCAGGGGAGCAGCTCTGTGAACGATGACAGTCTCCCTGTGATTACATTGATCTAACAATTACTGTGGCCATATATAGAACTTTGACGCTTTCCTTTTGCTGAGATTTATTTTTTTTTATTATTTATTTATTTTTGAGACAGAGACTCTCTCTGTTGGCCGGGCTAGAGTGCCGTGGCATCAGCCTAGCTCACAGTAGCCTCAAACTCCTGGGCTCAAGCAATCCTCCTGCCTCACCCTCCAGAGTAGCTGGGACTACAGTCATGTGCCACCATGCCCGTCTAATTTTTTTTCTATTTTTTAGTAGAGACGGGGTCTCACTCTTACTCAGGCTGGTCTCGAACTCCTGAGCTCAAACGTTCTGCCTGCCATGGCCTCCTAGAGTAGATTTATTTTTAAATTCTTAAATGTTACATGGAATTTAAAAAATATAATATAGATATTGCATTAAAGCAATTATTTGATTTTAACATTCCTCTCACGTACCCGATTTAGTAGGTTACCTTCAGAAGTAAGCAGAGCCTGCAGCACAAGCTGCAAAGCAGTGTTCAGGAAGCAGTAGATCCACCTCTCTCAGACCCCATTCTTCTTAGCTGCCCTCTCAGCTTCTCCAGCTCTCACTCTCACTTGTTTTCCTTCTTTAGTAATAAAAGTTGCATTCACATTCTGAGATGATGATTGGCATGCCTCACTTTCCCATCTGGGGGTAAAAAAAAGTCATTTTCTTTGATATCCAATTTGAGCCTCCATTTACTCTAAAAATAGCGAGACATCTAAACTTCTCCTGGTAATCCTCTTCTCAAATTTTTCCAAGGAGCAACTTAAACAGGTCTGTGAGTCAGGACTCCTCAGAAGGGGCTTTGCTGGGCCCATGGAGTCAGGTCTCTGCGGCCACTGGATTTCGGATAGTCCTTTCTCTACTCTTGCTGCCTCCTCTGGCACCTACTTGCTTCTGTCCCTACAAGAAAGGCCTGTTGTCATTGCTAGACTCTGGTCTTGATTTAGAGATAAACCTGGTGTGATGGGCTGAATTGTGTGCCCCCAGTTCATATGTTGAAGTCTGACGCCTATGACCGTTCTAACCCCTAGAATGTGAATGTATTTGTAGACAAGCCTCTTAAAGAGGTGATGTAAAACGAGGTATGACCTAATCCACTGTGACTGGTGTCCTTATTAAAAGAGGAGGAGATTAGGACGCAGACTAATTCAAAGGAAGATCGAGTGAAGACAAAGAGATTAAATGGCCATCTGCAAGGCAAGGAGAGAGAACTCAGAATGAAACCAACACTGCTGACGCCTTGATCTTGGACTTTTATCCCACAGAAGTGTGAGGAAATACATTTCTGTTGTTTAAACCACCCAGTTTGTGCTATTTTGTTATGGCAGTCCTAGCAAACTAACACACCCTGTATTCCATCTTTAGACTTCCATCAACATGGATGCCAATCTTGGCCAATTCACTAAAACTTTGGTAGTATCTGCAGGACCAAAGAGATATGCTACGATATCCTTGGGTGGAAGACATAGGCCCTGAGTGTTACCAGGTAGATGAATTTTACAAGGCACTTACCAGAGCTTTCAGCATTAGACATCTGTTGTGCCCACTCCTGACATGAGCTTTGTTCTTATGGTGGGAACACAGACACACTCATGTTCAGATTACCAGTGGAACTAGAATCCACATGTGCCCCCTCGAAGAAGATGGAGGCTTAATTCACAAAATGGCTCTTGGCTGCTGCCATCGCTAGAACTGTCAGGCCGCTCTTCCTTGGAATCTAGATCCCAAGACAGAAAGTCCCTGCCTCCCCCAGCCCCAAGGCCTGCTCTATTTTCTGCCCTAGCATCTATCATTATCCTAGGATAATTGTCAGGGTGGGTGTAATCCACTTTCCTAAGGGAAATCTTCCACCTACCAAGGTATGATTATTTGATGTCAGTGTATGTCCTTTTTATAGACTTTTACTTCCTTATTAACATCCAGATTGAAAAAGAATACAATTTTGCTTTTTGTCCTTGAGAAGAAAATTTTATAATTCACATGTTAAAAACTGATGCTTTTAATGGGCTCCAGATTGACTTAAGTAAGGAAAATTCTTAGTTATTCTATTTTTGAACGCTGTTTTACCATCATGCTCTCTTTTTATCCTGTGGAACTTCCATCAGATGATTTTTAGATTCTAAATTTATACTCTGTAGCTCTAAACTGCTCTTTTTCTTGCTTTTCCATGTTCTGGGTGAATTCCTCGGTACTTTCTTATAATTCACTAGGTTTTTGACACTCTCCAGTCTAGAGTATACCTAATCTAGTGAATTGCTTATTTTAATAATTATAAATTTTTCATTTCTAGGAGTTTTTTATATCCATTTGTCCTTTTTCATAATTTCTTGTTCTATTTATTTATTTATTTTTAGAGACAGGGTCTTACTCTGTCACCCAGGCTGGAGTGCAGTGGCATAATCATTGCTTACTATAAGCCTCAAACGCCTGGGCTCAAGTAATCCTCCTGCCTCAGTCTCCTGAGCAGCTAGGAATACAGGCACGTACTACCATGCCCAGCTAATTATTTTATTATTTATACGGATGGAGGAGTCTTGCTGTGTTGCCCAGGCTGGTCTCAGACTCCTGGCCTCAAGTGATCCTCCTGCTTCAGCCTTCCAAAGTGTTAGCCACCCTGCCCAGCCTCTTGTTCTTTTGTCATGGAGAGT
Organism: Microcebus murinus; assembly: GCF_040939455.1. NCBI lineage: Eukaryota > Metazoa > Chordata > Mammalia > Primates > Cheirogaleidae > Microcebus > Microcebus murinus. Next base: position 80,212,099 of record NC_134114.1, on the reverse strand, counting down.
GTTCTTTCATCTCTTTGAAGATTCTAAAATACTTTTAAGATAATTTTCACATTGTTCTATTAATTTGGTATTGAGTGAATTCATCATCCAATTGGTGATTTGTTTGGTTTCCTTTTTTTGTTATTAGTTTTTGTTTTGTGTTTCTTAGTTTTGGTGTGCAGCCCCATCTGGAGTGGAATTTTTTCCCTCTCTTTTCTCTTTGGACATACCTATTCCTGTCTCATGATTTTGTGGTTGTATCCAACCACAGGAACACCTTTACCCCAATTAAGAACCCTGTCTTAAATTTTCACTTAGGGGCTCTGATCCCATGGCAGTGTTAGGGCTACTACATTTATTTTTTAAGACAGAGTCTCACTCTGTTGCCCCAGCTAAAGTGCCGTGGTATCAGCCTAGCTCATAGCAACCCCAAACTCCTGGGCTCAAGTGATCCTCCTGCCTCAGCCTCCCAAGTAGCTGGGACTACAGGCATGCACCACCATGCCTGGCTAATTTTTTCTATTTTTAAGTAGAGATGGAGGTCTCGCTTTTGCTCAGGCTGATCTCGAATTCCTGCCCTCAAGAGATCTTCCCACTTTGGCCTCCCAGACTGCTAGGATTACAGGCATGAGCCATTGCACCCAGACAGGGCTACTACATGTTTAAGCCATGACTGACTAATGGGCAGCTTGACTCAGGGCCTGACTGCGAGGCTCTGTTTGCACCATGTTGCCTCTATAGGCATTAGTTTGCTACGGCTGCCATGACAAAGTACCACAAGCTGGGTACCTTATAAACAGCAGAACTTTATTTCCTCACAGTTGGGCAGGCTAGAAGTCCAAGATTTGACGACTGGTTTCTTCTGAAGTTCTCTTTCCTTGGGTTGTAAGTGGCCATCTTCTCTGTATGTCTTCCTATGGTCTTCCCTCTTTGTGTGTCCGTGCCCTAATCACCTCTTTTTGCAAGAACACCTGTCATATTGCGTTATGACCCATTTTTCAGAGCTAAAGAAAATATAAATTATTTTATTTATATTTTAAATTTAAATTATTTTTAAATTATATTTAAATTATTTTATTTTATTTATATTATTGTTTAGCTCTATCTATTGTGTCAATGACCTCATTTTAACCTTTATTACCTCTTTAAAGACCCTCTCTCCAAACATATTTTGAGGTACTGGGGGTTAGGACTTCAACATATGAATTTGAGGGGTACACATTCAGCCTATAACCGGCATAACATTTCATCTAAGCTGTAGCCGTAGAAAATGTTCAACTGTGGCTCTTTTCATCTACTTTTCATGGGCAGGGAATTCTATCCCAACCTTATTTTCAAGCACTCAGCCAGATTCAGCCCCCACACCATATGGATTTAGTTCCCCTTATTGTGTGGGTATCAAACTCCTGATTACCTCTGCTTTTTTCTAGACATAGAAGCCAGCAATATTACTATTTCTGCCCCACAGAGTTCTTTGTGCTTTTAGTTCTTAGAGATGATTACCTTGTTTTGATCCGAGCCTTAATTTTTAAACTTTCTCTTGCTATATTTTATTTATCATTTTTGTACATTTGGATCAGGGCAGAGGGTTGTCATTGTATGACTTAACAGTGCCGTTTCAATGAAATTCCCAAAATTATTTCTTAAAGAGAAAAATAACAAATTTTTGTTGATACTAAACTTTCACAAGAGGTACCAATGGTACTATTTGATCGAGGCTATGGTTAGAAGTATATTTAGACATCCTAGCAAACTAACATGATTACTAATAAACACAAGAGATCACATCTAATCCAACAATGTTCTCCCAAATATTAATATATATCCAGTTTATTTAAATACATAATAGTACAACAAAAACAGAAAAATTCAAGCATAGCCCACTTTTTCCACATTGTATAATGTAGTCAATTATTTTTCAATTTGAACAACTGGAGTACAAATCATCTTTTAAAGTCTGAATTATTTATGCTAATCAAGGGGAACGTTGACAAGGGTACTGCAAGAGTAGTAAATTGCAAATAATCTATATTTTGTTTAGCTCTATATTTCTGTACTCTATTTAAACCAGGTGTTTGATGTGTTAGGGATTTTATACCATATCCACTCAAATGATTAAAAAAACACAGTCTGAATATCTGATTTGGAAAGTTCCCAGCTTCCTACTCTGTTTTATCACTTGCCAAAGTCTTTCCTGTTACTGATTCCATGCCCAAGAGAGATCTGGATTGGTTCTGACTGATTCACAGCATCTGGAGCTCACCTTATCTCTTTCTAAGCTCAGCCATGGTCTGACTCACACCTTCCTTCAGGGAGCATATTGGAAGGTAATGATGTGTTTTGGCTTCCATGGCTTTATCCAATGTTTGAAACTGGGAGGAAGACAGAGGGAAATGTTCTAAAATCCTGTGGAGGTTATATGTAGACTAAGTAAACAAGACACAGAGCTCATACATTCTCTGTGAGTAACTCACAAAGGGGCTAATTCGTTTATAGAATTGACTGTCATACTGTGGAGACAAGTTTACCCTTATGCTTTTGACAAAGAATTCAAATTATTATTCACCTGCTCCAGGTCACTTGAGCAATGAAAGTAAAAAGACAAGTGACCATACTCTGAACTATTAACACTTTGGTGACTGGCAGACATTACACAACGTCTTGACATCAATTATTTGCCATTGTCTGTTCATGAACCACTGATTGGCATACCTTTGCATATAGAAGAATAAATCCATTTGACTCTCCTAAACATTACAAGATCTTTGACCTTGATCTACAAAAATGTACCAAAATTGTGCATTCTTCCACAAATGTATGTTGAACTACTACTACTTGTCAGAATTATAAGCTTTGGAACTCCAGCAATGTATAGGACCAAATTCCAGTGTGAGTGGTGCTTCAGAACTCAGTTGAAAAATGACCAAACATTTGAACCTATTAATAAAAGAGCAACCTATTCAGTTTATTTTCTATAAAAATGCTTATTAAGTGCTTTGAGATCTAAATTTTTAAATTCTAACTAAACAATATTAATACGGATGTACACAGCTTGTGGTTAATTTTTCTGACAGAACTTTATGATTCTGGCATTATTTTTCTGCAACACCAGTCCAGGTTCAGTCAATGATAAACATAATGGTTGTTTGTACTTAGGTTACATAAACTGAGAATCAAAGAAATTACTAATACAATTTGGAGGGAATAGATGTTAAGGAAAATCTGAGGTTTTCTTACTCAGACTCAAGGGGCTATTATTCAAATTCACAGAATAATTATATAGATTTTCATTTTGTTTTATCTATATAGAAAAAACTGTGAGAAAATGTTAAGAAGACAGAAAGAAAATGAGTTTCAACTTTTGGAATATAAATACTTTTTCCCCATAAACTCAGTTTTATTATTCAACACTATGCCAATAATTTACCACAATAAAAATGTGCTATAAAAACAGTTTACATGGACATTGGCTTCTGCAGTTAAAAATGCACAGCTAAGTTTAAGAATGGGGTGACTAAAGTTCACATGGAAATTTTATGTGGTTCTGAAATTGTGTATGTGGATTTAGAAGGATTGGCTTGAAATTACTAATCTTTTAGGATATTTATACAGAAAATTTTTGATAAATATCACATGTAGCTTTGGGCACCCCAAACTATCTCTAGTTATTTGGAATTAAACCTTAACTCAGTGTTTCCCAAACTGTGATTTATGAATCTTCTGCTTCAGAATCACTTTGCCAGATGGCTGGGTTCCACATCAGACCTGAATCAGAACTGAATCCTAGAATCTGCATTTGAACTGAGGGGTCCAGATGATTCTACTATATAATAACGTTTAGAATCCCTGTCTTAACCTCATAATGTTTTAAGACACTTAATTTGCTGCTTTTTAAAATTATCTTCTGGCATATATATATATATATATATATATAATCTAAATTATTTTATTAATTACAAAAAAAATGTTAACTTCATTTTAGGAAATGAAAAAACACCAAAGAAAATGCTCTTTATTGAAGGTTTTTTACATTTTAAAGGCTAATTTATGTGTTGTGAAAAATGGCTGTCTAACCTAATCCATATTACTCCAATATTGATTAATTCTAATAATTAACTCAATTTGGCAAATCTGGTTTTGTAAACTGATGTTAGATTTGAGCTCTTAAAACATGAGTCTATTTTTCTTTGACTTGTATATTAAAAAGGACCTCTAATGTATACATTTGACAAGACTGAAAAGTTTATAACTCATTTGTTTTTTTAGTTAATTACATTCTTTTGTAACCCAAATGAATCTTAGGGCCCCAGGTAGCACAACTTCCACACAGAATCAAATTAGAAAAAGAATGTTCAGCCAACAAATACAATTAAAAATGAATCTTAATGTCTGCCTACCACCTTCACAGTGCATTAAAGGGGGTCCCTAGGTTAGGTTTCTCCAAAATCCTTCCTAAATTCTCCAGTTCTTTTGCTACCCTGAAGCTGTTATTGAACATCTCACATCATAATTTTTAGATACCCTCCTCACCTTCTCCTTGGGTATCTTTTTTCCTCTTCCTCCCCAATCTTCTCTATTAGATAAACAAATCTCTAGATATTCCCTCCTTTTTCTCCTGGCTTGTATTTCACTAGTCAATCTCTTGATTATTGTAATTCAAAAGATCTGAGAACCAGATTGACAGATGTGCTCCATTACTTACTTCTTTTTTATATTTATGTATGTATGTATGTATGTATTTCAGCATATCATTACTCACTTCTAATGTGAATAATGAGGAACTGATTGAAAATATGAGCATAGAACTGGAAGGTTTGATGGTTGTTTGAAATGAAAAAATTTCATTTCCATCACTATCCATCAATATCCTTAATATTACTGTTACAAAATGAAACTTTAGCCATGTGAGATCTATGAAATAAAACGTATATTAATTTTTATAATCTCGACCCCTATTAAGTGATATAAAATTTTGTGGCATGTAAGTTCAACATCTACTATGAAATGTGATATGTAATTAAAAACTGAATGCCAAACAGTACATATTAATTGTTGATTTCAAACTGCAGCAAAAACATTTTCATGTTAATGTTGGTACTTTCACAGTTAAATATGATCTAAACACTATAGAACCATATATGGACCTCAGACTTTTGCCACAGGGAAATTTTTATTACATGCTTTGCTTTCAATTTACTTTAATAACACTTAATAATAATGCATTGCATTTATGCAGCACCTTTTATCCAATGATTCCAAAGTACAATATAAACATTAATTCTTAAAACTCTCTAGGATAGAAGCATTTATACTCATTAAAATTTTTAATAAAAATATAAATGCATGCTATAGCTGAAGCTAACATATTAAATGGCTTAATTTGCTAAGGAATAGAAGCTTTATAGCTTTTTCTCCTGGATTTTGAAATTCAGTGCTTATTAAAAATAAGACAAAGGATTTTTTTTTTTCTGAGTACAAAGTAATTCCATGAAGGTAGGACCATGGCTACTTGATTCACCATGCTTTGTCCATTGCCTAATATGCTGTCTGCATGAAGAGGGCATTTGGTCAGTACTAAATAGATGAAAGAATGAATATAGACCTAATACATAAGAGCTGCTACTTTTAAAATAATTTTTTATTATTTTTGAAATTACAAGATTATAATATAATGTGTTAGTGGCTATAGTGGATTGAATGGTGAGCCCTAAAGAGGTATGTCCATGGCCTAAGTCTCAGAACCTGTGAATATGGTTCTATATGGAAAAAGGGTCTTTGCAGATATAACTAAAACTCTTGATCTTCCTGGATTATCCAGGTGGGCCCTAAATCCAATGATAAGAATCCTCTAAGAGACAGAAGAAAGAAGACTGACAGACAGAGGAGAAAGTCATGTGAAAAGGGAGGCAGAGACTGGGGTGATGGCAGCCATAAGGAAAGCCAGAGGCCACCAGAAGCTAGAAGCCAGGGAGAACTTTCCACTGGAGCCTCCAGAAGAAATGTAGCCTTGCTGACACCTTGATTTTGGACTTTGGCTTTCAGTACTGTGAGGGAATACATTACCATTATTTTAAGCCATTAACTTCGTGGTAATTTGTTACAGCAACTCTAGGAAATTAACATGGTGGTGAAGATTTTGATATTAAAGACTTCCTTAAAAATGTCTAAGCTCTGAAAAGCTAGCTATTTTGGTGGTGCATTTTTCAGCAACGTATAAGAATGCTCATGACATTAAAAAACATTAGAAGGGTTATGCATATAAAATTATGACACTGCTAATCCAGAATATAGGTCACTGTGTTGTAGTACTCATAATTGCCATAATGAAAATGACTACTTATTTGCTGAGAGAAAGGCATGTTTGCATTTTTCTCCATCTTTTTATGTCAGTGATTTTCTCCTTTTGTAGAGTTTTTCTTCCTTGAAATAAATGTATCAAATATGATTATGAAACAGGTTCCACTTTTCACTGAGCTTAAGGGCAAGTGTAAACAGATTTAGCCATAAGTTAGTTATAAGGAAACATTAATAAATCTCAGTGTTTAATACTTAGAGGAATATAAGGTTTGTACTTTGCTAATTGTACAAGTAAGAAAACCTAGGGTCTCAGAGGTTAAGTAACCTAAAAAATCCATGGCAGTAGTAGGCAGTAAAGAGCAGCATTTAAATGTGGGGCTAACAACTCTGTAAACCAAGACATTGCAATATGAATCAAGACACCATAATTCACATGGTATATGCTGCTATGTCCCTCTTTGAACTCATAGGAAGGTAACAGGATAAACTTATTCATTTTAATTGGTCAGAAACTTAATGTACTAGTTTCTCTAAGGAGACATTTTGTTTTGAAAGAATACCTGGGCATGAAGCACTAATAGTAGAACTGATGGGGGAAGATATTTTTAAGATGTTCCTTTTTAATTAAAGCCAATCTAGGATATGAAATTGCTTACTGTGCACTCACATCAGGTTGACCCTGAATCTGTAGGATGTGACTCACTTGAAACAGATGGAAAATTGAAATCTGATTCACTGATCTGGGCTGACTGTACAGTTTTATTCAACTGGTTAGCCTCATATAAATTTGTATAGAACATCATCTGTGGGGAGAAGGGGCTTAGAGAAATTGTGCTTGTCATGTAATGGGGGTTGGCAAAGACTCGTACATGATCTGGGGCTATACTGATCAGTGCTGAGTAGCTCAAAGATGACAGTGAGCCTTCCATACTTCTAACCATCAAAGTTGGAATAGTAAGCTCCCCATGCCAATATTGAAAATCATGCATGGAGTTAAACTTTTGATCTGTGTTCAAATTCTCAGTTTGTTGTTTACTAGCAGTGTGGCTTGAGCAGGTTAACCAACTTCTTTGAATTTCTTTGAAATTGAATTTCATCTTTAGCATACTGATGGAAAAAAGTCCTGATTTTTTTTTTTTTTTTTAAAAGGCTCAAACGCAGAGTGCACGGGCTAGCACCATTTATGCACTCCATTCCTATTAATATCATTCTTTGAATCCTTCGACAAATATTTTTTGGCAGCCTCTTATGTGCCACACAGCAAGAAATGTTCATTAATTGACTTCGTGATTAGGTGATGTGGAAATCTGATCAAGAACTTTTATATCTACCTATTCTTCTGTTTGCTGTTTCCAATGAGCCAGCTTAGGGGAAGTCTGAGAAAATGAACTGCAACCCAGTGTTTTCCGTGGAAGGCTGTCCTGGTAGATTGCCATCAGCTCTGGGAGCCCTCACTCTCTGCCAAGCCACCAGTGGGCACTGCTCTAGTGAGGGTGCTCTGCTAATGAGGGTGCTCAATGGCATTTTGTGGGTAGTGCTTTTTGTTAGCTGTCAATTCTCAGGGAAGCTTAACTGGCTGGGTAACTGTCAGCATAGGCCAACTTTTGTAGGATCGCAGATAGGACTGTAAATGCCACTTCAAGGCACCTAAACATGTCAACGAGATGGAATTGGACACGATACTGGAAAACCTTGGCTGGCTTTATGTTCTGATAGCATTTTTGCCTGAATGTTCTTCTTTGGTCAGTGTGTTGGCTAGCTATAATTCTAACCCTCTATTTTCACTAAACCATATGATTATATCTTCTTTGGTTATATACATAACTTGGCCAAAACAAAAATATTTACATACATTGCTAAAATTGCTCTCTGAACAGGAAACTCCAAATTTATGAAATCCAGCTAGGTATATATTACTAGCAGATATAGGTTTGGCTTGTCAAGAATATCAATGGAATGAATAGTGCATATATTTAATGAAAGAAGAAACATAAGGTCTGTCCTCTGGGAGCTTGCAACATAATATTGACGTGCGAAGTATCCTATAAACATATGTATAGCCAATGATAACTTTTCCAAAGGTAATGAGTGTTATTAGGCTGATAGGACAAAGGCATTGTGAATCTGGGAAGCCTTTATGGAAAATATGAGTTTTGGGTAAGGTTTTGAATGTTTTGAAGGGATAAGCCTTGGCAGGAAGATTGTTTTTTGGGCAAGACAGGCAATCTCTTCTTCTCATTTTACACTCTTTATACATCCCTGGGTTACATCAAGATTTCAAATGCTTCTCATGTGTTGCATATTCCCAAATTTGCCTATATACAACCCAGTGTGTCCAATAGCCCACTGACTTGACTTCTCTGGCAGATTCCGAAACTCAACCTGTTTAACACAAAACTGATCAACACACTCTCTTGTGCTCCTCTTCCACTCTGCCTCTCTCAGTTAGGGGTGTTACCATCCATCCACTGCTCAAGGAAGAAATTTATGATTCATTTTTAACACCCCAACACACTCACTCCTAAGTCTGATGGATAGGTAAGTCCTATCAATTTTACTGCAGAAATACTTTTGTTAACTATCTGCCCTTCTCCACCCTCACAGCTATCTTCCTAGTCAAACCACCTGCAAGAATCTCCAAATTTGTCTGTCATCATTCTTGTCCTCTTCAATCAATTTTTTATCTTTTACTTAGAATGATCTCCTACAAATGCAAGTCTGATCATGTTGCTTCTCTTTCCACTGTTGGTAGGTCAACACCCACACTTCTTTCCATGGCTTGCAGGTTGCTCCACAATGTGGCCTTGCCTGCCTCTTCACCCCCGAGTGCCATGGTACCTCTTACTCTCTCTCTCTCAGCTACATGGGACAATTTCCAGTGTCACAAATGGGTCTTTTTCATCTCTGCACTATTGCAAATGCTCTTCCATTTACTTAAACGAACAACTGGGAGTCTTCATTTTTTCAGATACGTATAGGCCATGATAAGGGCTATGAAAGATGAGTGCAAGGTACAATAAGGAAAGCTTAATAGAATGAAGATTGCAGGAAGCTTCTCAGTGGATACTGGGCAGTGTGGGGCAGAGAACATTCCAGGAAAAGGGACATAATGTTCAAAGGTTCTGAGGTTGAAAGAGCATGTTAAGTTAGCAGATATGAAAGGAAGAAGAAGGATAGATAGTGAACAAGAGGGCAAGTGGTATGAGGCTGGAGAAGTAGATGAGTTCCAGGCAATGAAGGGTCTCTTGATCAGGTTTTGTATAAGGAAACAGCAGTTGTTTCTGTGGGTAGATGAGCTCAGGAGAATCTGAGAATAGAGACATTTGTTTGTAGGCTTCCAATATGAATGCTGGTGGGTATGGTTTAGCTGTGGGAACAAGAGGAGGAGGTGTGAACACATGGACCCCAAATTAAGAAGGATGAACTGGTAGAAATGGTGTTGGACCTCAGGGATTGGTGAGCAAGGACTGAATATGACAGAACAGTCATATTGCTGGCTGCCCAGATGGGTAATGGTGTCCTTGACCATAGTAGACAAGTTGAAATGGGGCAAGGGTTTGAGGGAGAGGACACTGGGCTCGGTTTTGTCGTAATCAGTTTTAGACCTTGGCAGGTCACCAAGGAGATTATTTTGTACACAGCGCAAAATATGTCATAAGAAAGAGGATGAGGGGTTGAGACCTGAGATATTGATCTGAGAGCCTCTGTGGTCAGGGAGGAGTAGTTATGTTGCTTTGCAGTAAGCAGGGCAGTGGGACAATATAGAATTTATTAGACCAGGTCAGCTGGGTTCCTGGATTTTCATTAACAGTGCTTAGCTACATCAGCATGGGGCGGTGGTGTGTGCAAGGGAAGGGGGAAGATGAAGGAAGAGGGGGTTAAAGAGAATGAGAAACTCACATGAGCTTAGTGCCCATCACCGGGGTCAGCTTTAGGAAAGCACTAACTAATCCAGGGCGATCCTCTAATGAGAAAATCAGGTTCACATGGACATTTAGGAAAGCCTTGACTGGTAAAAGGAAGAATGGTGGTTACTGAAATAGGACAACACATGGTTGAAAAGTGCATGCAGATGGGAAAAATGGGCTGATAATCAGACTCTGAGCCCTGCTAATGTGTTGATTCTATACGAGGTGTGTGTGTGTGTGTGTGTGTGTGTGTGCACGTGTGTTTGAAGCATTAAGGGAAAGTGCCTCTTCCTTCTCAGTTCCCTTTTTAAAGATTAATATATATTAATACCATAAATCTTATTGGTTTATTTGGAAAATGTTGGCTGTACAATCACTACTATATTTTTATTTTAAATTGCTTTTATATAGGTGCAGTTTTGAAAATATGCTTTTCCTACAAAGTTTTGTGATGGGTGTTATAGCTGTTAAATATACATACATTTAATTTTATTTCTATTTTTGAGAAGTTTTTATCTTTTTATTTATTTATTAAATACTTATGTAATATATCTATTATACTTATAGCTATGGTGGTGGTGACTTCCCCACATTCTTGTAAATATAAATTTTTATTTGCTGTTTAATTTTCATTACTGGATGGTGAGAATGTGGTTGTTGTACTATCCTGGATGGTGTTAGAGCTCATTCTGCTAAGTGAAGTATCACAAGAATGAAAAAATAAGCACTACATGTACTCGCCATTAAATTGGTACTAATCGATCAACTTTTATGAGCACATATGGAAGTAACATTCATAGGGTGTCGGGCAGGTGGGAGGGGGGAGGAGGCGATGGGTAAATTCACACCTAATGGGTGCGGTGCACGATGTCTGGGGGTTGGGCAAGCTTGTAGCTCTGACTCCGGCAATACATATATTGTATGCAATATATTACATATATTGCAAAGGCAATATATGTAAACAAAGTGTTGCACCCCTGTAATATTCTGAAATATTTTCCTGGATAGAGCTGGAACCCATTCTACTAAGTGAAGCATCTCAAGAATGGAAAAACCAGAACCACATGTACTCACCAGCAAATTGGTATTAACAGATCAACACCTAAGTGGACATACAGGAGTAACATTTATGGGGTGTCCGGAGGGTGGGAGAGGGGAGGAGGGGATGGGTATATACAACCAAAACAAGTAAGGTGTGCAACATTTGGGGGATGAACACGCTTGAAGCTCTGACTCGAGGGGGGAGGGGGAGATGGGCACTATACATAACCTTAACATTTGTACCCCCATAATATGCTGAAATAAAAAAAAAATACAAACAAAAATAAAAACATATGACACAGGTCCTATTTGAAATAACATACAAATATGTCAAGACAAGTTTAAAAATTACAACTAAATTCTCAGTTCCTTTTTGAATGAGAACCTTCCTCTGGTCTTTGTGAACTTCATATTCTTGGTCAAGTCACTTAACCTTTTTGTGTTTAAGCTTCCTCAGCTTTAAATTAGAGAGAAGAATGGCATCCCATTACGTGGCTCTGAGCTTCCAGGGAGCTAATGTATGAGTAAGTGCCAGCAGAGTGCCTGCCGCCACATTTTGTCCCTCCAACTCCCAGCAAGTCATCCATGGAGTGAGAATTGTTGCCCCTACTTTCTGCCCCTGCCACCCACTGCTGCCGGAGCCCTTTTACTACCTTACAGGGCCTCCTCCCTTAGGAGGAAATCAGGCTCCATCTGCTTGACAGCCTCATAGATCTATTTCCATAAAAGAGATTATTGCCACGAATTTTGAATTCATGAAGATTTCATCGACGCAGCAATGAGCCTCAGTGTCCTTGATAACTCTTTCATCTCTAGGTTACACAGAATAAGACTGCACCTGTAAACTCATTGTAATTTGCAGAGCTGTACATACCTTTGAAAAATGATTTGTAATTCTCATGGCTAGCTCTCAAAGTATTTTTTAAATGACTCTGAGCTGAACAAGGACAAGCCAACCATGTAAGGCTTTAAAGAGGCACCTGACAGGCACAGATATCACACATCTGTTTTGATAGTCATTGGAACACTAGGAAGAGGTCTAATTCCACTGATCACAAATATATTTCACAAGGACTTATACTTGAATTTTTTTTCATGTCCCTCATAGAGTCTATGGAAATATGTTACTTTCGGAATTTTGCTTTCCTTGATTTAGGGAAAAGAAAAACAAACAAAAAGAGATCCTAGATCTCTTAAAAGAAGACTACGAACGTGGATTCCAAAAGCACTTACAAGCATAATAACAATGCAAACAGAGATAAGGTTGCGAAGAGTGCTTCGAATGGATGCTCGCTTATTTCTGACGACAGCCAAAAGATGCCAACTAATAATCCCCAAATGGCCTTGCCAGAACAAGTTTATTTTTATTCTGGAAACGTTTATAGTTTCTACATCAGGCTGCGGCAAAATACACTTTATTTTTTTGAACTTGAGATCAGGGCAAAACCATATGCAAATGACAAAAACCTACATCCTTGAAGGATCAGAATACGTGCAGCATTTAAGTAGGAGCTACTGGAGGATTTGTTTTTTTCAGAAGCTGAGAATTGGGGTGCGTGAGGACCCGTAGTGTCAGGGCCGGGGGCTCTACCTCACCTGGAGAGTTGAGCTGGGGTAGGGGGTGGGGACGAAACCTCACCTATCCACAAATAATTACTCTGGAATTGGCCCAAGGCAAAACTGTTGTGTTTATACACTTCTCCTCCAGAGAAGCCCCAGGCTGCAGATTTCCTCTCTGTCCCTGTTCTCTTTGAGCTGGTCCCCCATCAGCATTTGGCTCTGAGTTCTCTTAAATAAAAAAGTTGGAAGGACGATGAGGATTAGCAATAATTAATCGCCATTTTTAAGATAAACACAATTTTGACTTTGGATGTTGTATTCGTTTTCAGTAATAAAATGTTAACAGTCTGACCTGAAAAACATGGATTTTTCACTGTTCGGTCTCACTCTTAAAGTGACAACTTCAGACTCCCTGTTAATTAACAGCGATAGCCATCACAACAAAATCATCCAAAGCACAAAAGGTCACCCACATAAAAACTTCTCCAGTATTAGTTTATAGTTTTAGTCCATTACAAGTCATTTTTGTTCCTGAAGATTCTTTTGACTAGCTCTGTTCTTCCATTGTCTTCTTTTGAAATCTGTTTTCCTGTTGCTAGCTCAGTAACATTATTTAAAACATCTGATATTAGCATGATTTGCTCCGAGGGTGTTAACCTAATTTAAAAAAATGTAAATTTAGTTTTAATATCTCAGTGGTATTATGCTTTGTTAAAATTGTGTTTCTGGAAAAACTCACTCATCTGTAACAGTTTATACATGAACCTTTTACCCATATACTATATTAGCTGAGTAAAAAATGAATTTTCTTTTTACTGTTTTCCTTTTCAATACATCTTGTGAAATCATAAGAGAATTCTGCAATTTATATAGGGAAATTTGGCTGCCATTTGCTTGGACTGTGACATATGACTATAATTTGTAACTTTCCTTCCAACATTTGGTTATTTGTTATCTGAATATCTGAGTTTCAGAAGTATGAATTAGTGTATGAACAATGGAATAAAAGGTATTCTGTATTTCTCAGGGGCATGGTGTGCTACTGTCCTTAGAAATATGGGTTGAGAAACACATTTAAGTACAGAATTTGTATTCTGCTTATATTAGTGATTTACATGACTCTGTGTGACTGGCATCTTCATTTTACTTTTGCATCTTTTTATTTGTATGTTTGTCACTCTGTTTTGTGTTTGGGGTTATGCCTGTCTTTGGCTGTTTTCAATTGCCTTTGAAATTTTGTCAAAATCACAATGTTATTCTCTGGGTGCATTTTGAAGGAGAATATATGAAAAGTATATAGGTCTTACAGCATAAGGCATTTATTCTCTTAGCAAATAGTTATCAAGTAAATGCTATGGGTCAATTACTGTGCTGGGCACCAGGAAAAAAAGCTCTTTTTTCTTTTTTTTAAACTTTTCACTTTTTATTTCTTTTAATTTCAAAATATTAAGGAATGTAGCTTTAAAGAAGGCAGATGTGGTCCCTGCCTCAGAAAGCAAATAGTGCCATTGGGGATACAGAGGAGAAAGCAGGTAACTCCAAACACCATGTTGTAAGAAATAGGATGGAAGGGGTGAGGCACATAGGAGGGGTACCTGCCCCAGAACTGGGCCAGTGACGCTTCCCAAAGGGAGTGGCCATAATCTGACACTTGAAGGATGCATAGGAATTAGCCAGACAAAAGAAATGCTGGGTTTGGATGGAGGCTAATGAATAGAAGGATAGTGTTCTAGTCAGGGGGAGTAGCTTTGTTATACAAAAAACTAGAGGTGACAACATTACTTCTGAGGAAGTTATAGCAATTCACTCTGGCAGTGAAGGTGGAGCAGTAGAGACAAAGTTAAGAGGTATGTGGGAAGTAATATTCAATAGGAATGGCAATTGTTTTTTTAAGATTTATTTTTGTAGAGACAGGGTTTCTACTATGTTGCCCAGGCCAGTCTCAGACTCCTGTCCTGAAGCGATCCTCCTGCCTTGGCCTCCCAAAGTGTTAGGATTATAAGTGTGAGCCACTGTGCCTGGCCAGGAATGGCAATTGTTCATTGGATATAGATCTGGGAGAGACAAAAATAAAAGATGACATCCACAGTTATTATTCAAGCAACTGAGTAGTTGCAGAAGAGTCAGTTAATTGGGGGAAAAGGCAGATAAAATTAGTTTGTAGATGATGAATTTTAGTGACATTGAAGAAATAGAAAATGATTATGGGATATTTATTTAGGTGGAGACGGGCTGGACTTATATACTGTTGGGATTCATTAACATAGATGGTATTTGAAACCATGGAAATGGACTTGATGAACAGGTTTGGGGGTCAATATAATTCACTGGAATTTGAGCCTAGGTAATAATGCATAAAAAGAGTGAGTTGAAATGGCCAACAACCAATTGAGGTCCATGCATGTGAAGGATTATCTTATCTAGTTAGAGTAAATTGTCACCAGAGAATATGAACAAACCGTAGAGGTCCTTTGATGTCTCCTGCCTAAAGGCCCACATGAACCGGAACATTATAGTAGTATAGTGGTAGAAGCTTTGGTTTATGTTTCAGAGGGAAGCCACCCTTAAAGATGGAGACAACTGGCATGATTTGAAGTGAAGTCTAAAGGTCCATCACATCTCCTGCCATGCCAGTAGCTTGCATTGCAGAGAGAGTGCCTTACCCACAAGTGGGCTGTGGGAGCCGCCCTGGGTGGCCATGGGTCCCCTTCTTCCAGACCTATCAAACTGGACCAGGGTGGTCCTATCCCTAACCAATCCTTAGGCTGACCAGCGTCTTAAGAGAGGGTTTGGCATGAAAAACTGCCCAAATAGGCAAAATGGTGATTAGCTGGATCAGATGTCCCTCATTCAGGAATTTGAACTAGGCCAACTGGGGAAGGAGTCAATTAGTTGGTTTTGGAAGGGAGTATAAGCTAAAAAGAACCACAAGAGGAGGCCTCGTGGCAGCAAGAAAGATGGATAAACTGGTGGGGTAAGTAAACAGACTTTATGAGTAAGCAGAAACTGACACAGAAATGGCAGTGAGTAGAGAATAAGACGGCTCATTGGTGCTAGAGGGAGGAATAGATATAGCCTGAAAGGAGCTGAGTCACCATAAAGGCAAGAGGTCAACAGAGTCCTGCTAATAAAGGGCCAGTAAGGGTAGTGGTCGCTGGAGTGATGTTGGATTTTTCTTATTGTCAGATATAACAGTTTCTGAGGGGTATAAGGTATCCCATGGCACTCCTGTTTGTCTGGTGTCCTTGAATATCCTTGTAATAAGCTCTAATTAATCAAGCTAACCAGAGGGAATCTTTATTTATTGGAAACAAATTGCTTTACTAACAGAATCCCTTTATTTATTTATTTTTTTGATGCAGGGTCTTGCTCTGTTGCCTGGGCTAGAGTGCAGTGGCATCATCACAGCTCATGGAAATCTCAAACTCCTGGGCTCAAGCGATTCTCCTACCTCAGCCTCCTAAGTAGCTGGGACTACAGGCATGCGCCACCATGCCCAGCTAATTTTTTCTTTTTTTAAATTTGTATAGAGATAGAGACTTGCTATGTAGCTCAAGTTGGCCTCCAACTCCTAGCCTCAAGTGAGCCTCCTGCCTCAGCCTCCCCCAGTGCAAGGATTACAGGCATGAGCCGCTAAGCCCAGTCACACAATCAATCTACCCCCACATTTCTTCCAGGCTTGCCTCACACGCTGCAAGGTGAAATACATCATTAGAAATGCATTCTTTTGGGCTGAGAAATAGGGGGCTCAAGATTCTTCTATAAAATGTAAATTATCCTGAGTGGCATATTATAGAAATCCATTTTCCAACATAAAGAGCGGCTATTGAGCCTCTATTATGTGTTGAACATTTTTCGGGTGTGTGTGCTGCCTCTAAGATGGGAACTGAGATGAAGGAGAAAGAGGTAGGAAACTCTGAGGAACATTGAGTGTGCACAAAGCAAAATCTTCAGAAGTTTACAGTTCAGTTGGGGTTACATTCAGGATGAGGAGCGACTTTCAAGATAATGTAGACTAGGGGTTGTTAACTCAGATATCTACGGGGTCAGGTGAGGTGAGTGTTGAAGGCAGTGGGCCGGGCGGGAGCCGTGGTAAGCTGCAGAATGCATGGACCATTTGGGCAACAATCTCCAACCTTTTTGGCACCAGAGACCAGTTTCATGGAAGACAATTTTTCCACGCATGTGGGTGGGGGACTGGGAGGGGAGAGGAGGTGGAGCTCCATGGCCTGGTCCCTAACAGGGTTCCAGGTCCAGGGGGTGGCGGTGGAGGGTTGGGGGTTTGGGGACCTCAGATCTAGAGAGCTATTCACACAATGGTTGCCAGGTGGGAAGGCTACCCAGTGTTCACACATCTAATTTTTCAGCAGAGGCTCAATGTTTATGTAAAATACCCTAAATTTTAAATGTTGGTATGCAATTCAAATTAAAACAAAGCAAAATAAAGCAAAACTCTTGGAGGCCGTACAGAAAAATCTGCGGGTTGTATTTGGACCAGGGGTCAGCCGTTTATGATCTCTCTTTGTGATCAGTAGATTTCAAAGTGTTTGAAGATTTGGAAACATCCTGCCAAAGAAATTTTATGCCTAAATATAATATATAAAGAGACAAAAGCAGAAGTATTGGAGTTGAAATTGAAATGAAGAAACAGAGCCTTGCTATTCTCAGTCTCCATTTCTACTCCAAATAGGCCCAAAGGAGCTTGACCAAATCTTGAAAACTATCAAGGGGGTTTAATCCCTAAGATTTACAGATGAGGGACAAGGAGGATCCAAGGGCCACTGGCCCAAGATAAAGATATTTAGAGAATAATGCCGATAATGTCTATTTGTACACTACAGAGTTGAGCTGCTATATTGAAGACAGTTAAGTGTGCCAGTTCTAGAGCCACACTGCTTGGGTTTAAGCCCACTTCTTAAGGCAAACTTAAGAAAGTGGCATTCAATTTCCCTGCCTAAATTTGCATACTTGTCAGATGGGAATGATACATAATCCCACTTACCTCATTATGTGTTGAGAAGATGAAATGAAATAACACCTATACAACAGTCCCTGGCACACAGTAGGTGTACAGTAAATGCTAGGTGTTTTTTTTTATCATAGGGCATCTTTGTCAGTCATTAACATTATGGCAAGATTTATTTCATGTGACAACTAGCTCTCACCTTTGAAATAGTTCTGGGGGAAGGGACAGAAGTTCTGATGGGGGTACCTTATATCTAAGAATAGAGATTATAGGAAAGTCAGGCAATGGTGGGCGGGAGCCTGGAGTTTTCTCTCTGTGGTTCTGGCCTTTGCAACTCCTTAGATTTGACAATTTTATAGGTTACTGGCAGACTTCCAATCTCCACTCATGCTCAGAATCCATCCTTGTGACCTAGAGGGCTACAAAGGTACCCAGAATCAGAGTCGCTGAGCTGATCAAAGAGTTGACATAATTTGGGATTAACCCTTCATAATAGGAACAATGTGTAGAGGTAACTTGATTTGTGGGAACACTCCCTTCCTCCACCCACAATGGCACCCATGTTACCCCTCATTGAGCGCTGGAGGAAGGGAGCTGTTCTCGTCTGGGCGTCCAGTTTAGAAGCTTTGCTTCAGCAGAGCCTGTCTCTCTCTTGGCTGCCTCCCTAGAATCATATCCAGGGTGGACATTCCTGAGTACCTACCACGTGCCCAAATTTAGGATGCCTAACTATTTCCCCATGAGGATGGCTTTATAGGCTCTTGGTTGGTCTGCCTGGTGATTCCCGGGTGTGGTCAGTGCCTGTCCTGCCCCAGCCCCCCTCTCTGTAGCACATGCTCCTTTACAACGCAGCACTTCAGGGCCACTTGTTCAAAGGAGAGATTGGAGCCTCTTGGCAAAGGGAAAGTTAACAAACAACCATAAAAGGATTTTCTAAATATGTCCACAATCCAATATAACCCTGAGTAATTTGATTTGTAGGAAATGGAGAACAGAACATTACACACAGAGTGCTTATCTATAATTCATAATAATTACTGTAATGGGGAATCTATCGTATAGATGGAGGAACACAAATTACACCCCCAGCTCGAAGAATGCACTTCGGGCTGAAATAGCCCCACACGCCCTCCTAGGCTACCTACCCCTGTAGCACCTGTCACTTAGTTGCCCAGTAGACTGAAGGCCTTTCAGGGCCACCTGTTGAAAGCTCAAGAGTGAGGAGTTTCTCCTTTCGAGGGAAGAGAACACTGATCCAAGGAACTCGAGCACTTTCTTAGCCTAGTTGTTCTCTCGTAGTTTGGGCTTTGGGCAATCATGACATAACATTTGAGAATGTTTTGATTTATTTGTGATATCTGTGATCGAGTGATATGACAGGAACATCTTCTCTTCAACAGAAATGATAAGGCCTCTTTAACTGTTCATGACCCTGAAGATCCAAATTCAACTGGGCTAAAGGCTCATATGCAATGAGGGGATGTGATGCGTTGAAAAGGGCGTGGAGGAATCAACAGATGTGTGAGGAGGCATAAAAAAAAATGGATATGGGAACCTTTTAATCTTTGTAGGATTTTAATATCAGTATGTCTATATATACATAAATATATAAGTATATATGTGTGTATAAATATATATACTCCCCACCAACACACACACACACTTAGGGAGTTGGGGAGTAGAGGGCAATAGTTGTTACATATTTTGCAAGAAAATAATTGTGAGCTCTTTATTTTTTTCTTTTAAGCATTATTTTCATAGCCAACATCTCCCTTTCCCAGCTGCCCCTCTGACCCTCACATTCCACCCCGAGAGAGCTCTTTGTACCTGCAGCTTCACACGCTGATCGTAGTCTCTTTTAGCTGCTCTTTTTACAGTTTATAATTGCCCAACGTCGTTTACTTTCGGTCCATCTGGGAGACATCGCGAATCGAGCCACTGCTTTATTTTTAGTGGCAGAGCGTGTCTACCCTTCAGCTGTTGGGAATGCTGGTCCTGGCTGCGAATCTTGTTTGCTTTAAGTTGCGATGCTTTGGGCCCCATGTGTTTTAGTTTTTGGAAGCAGCTGGATTGGTAAAGCTTCTGGCTGAATTACCGGACAAAGCCCGCATTATAAAAATCCTCAACTTGTTTGCTCTTCACTTCAAAAAGACTGCGGGCTGCCAGCATGTCCTGCTCATGTTACCCACATGCCTGCTTCGGTTTGCACCAGCAGGAATGAGTCTCTCGGTCTCCAGGCTTTCTTTCTTTCTTTTTTTTTTTTAATTGCCTGGTCTATATCTATTTGGTTTGATACTGATCTGTTGAAGACAGCTGGCAGCCTCTGGCCCTCCCATTAGCAAGGATAGGGTTTGAATGGAGGAGCTTAGTTTCCCCCTGGTCAGCATCTTCAGAATAGAGCTGAGGCTGGCCTAGAAGACGTCTGTTGGTAGGTTTCTGGAAAGCCGATTGCTCAGTCCTTGAGCTCAGAACGTGTGTTGGGGTGAGGGGGTGCGTGGATATGTTGGCACCGGGGACCCCAAGGCAGTAAAGCAGGAATATAGGATATAGGAGGAAATACAAACAGACTGTGGTTCATAAGCAGAGTCGTATATGCCTCGGCATCAAGAGGAGGAGGAGGAAGTTTCAGTTGGTTGGTGGCCCATGAAAGCACAGTTACGCCATCAATGCTACGCAGTTGTTGTTCGGTGGCTTAAATTACCACCATATCGCTGCTTTTTCTTGTCCCCTAGGTGAATCCTTCTGTTCCTCTAATCTTCAAAATGCTTGCTGGGCCTTCCCTGCCATTTTTGGTTTTTATTGTCATCTTTCATCTTTCCTTATGATTTGTTCTCTGTCTTGAAGAACTTCTGGATAGTTGAAGAGATGAGTGGATGGAAGTCGAACTGATCTGTGGTTGGTTATTGCTGCTCACATTGAATATCATGGATTCTATCCCCCGGCATTCGAGATAAATGATAACTGACAAGAGAATTCGCTCCCTTTAGGCTTTTACGGAATTTGGCTTTGACAAGAGACATCAGGGCAGAATTGAATAGCAGAACTCCAGGTTTAGTTTTCTGAAGCTTCTCAGCATCATAACCTTAGTTTAAGGAGCAGTGCGTCTCATGCTTGAATTAAAATCAGAGAAATGAAACATATCTTTTTTGAGCATTGGCAAGACTAGAGGTACAAACTCTCAGCCAGCCTTTGGCCTTGATCTGGCCACAGATTGGATTTTGCTTGTCCTGAATATATATACCCCACCAAGTAGCTAGTTGTTTTTTGTTTTTTTTTTTCTCCTTTCAATTGACTTAATTGTCATTACTTAAACATTGAAAGAATCATATAAAAATCTTGATTTCCAGCTCCTTGGGAAACTGGAAAGTCTGGCAATTCTGAACTTGTATTCTTGCTTGCAAAATATTTGCATGGAACTCAGTAACTACTGGCCCTTTTAGACCGGGCAGGTTCACCGCAGGCTCCAAGACGCTGAGGCTAGTGTCAATTGCCACTCATCATCTTTGCAATTTTGCTTTCTTAAAGGTAGCATTAGGGATCTTTAACAATGTTCCCTCCTCACCTTGTTAACTGCTTGGTGCCTAAGAATCTTGGCATATTTGCATTTGTGTTGCCTGCCTTCATGTGTAGGTGAGGTACAAGAAGCTGCATTGTCCTCTTATCAAGGAACTCAGGCAATAGGGTCTATTGGATTTATTGTGTGTGGTTTATTTTTTGTAAAATTCTGGTGTCTGAATACTTGTGGTATCAGGAATGATGTTTAAGGCAGATGCATAAGAAACTCAGTTATCTCTGTTAAATGTAAGTCATCAGGGATGGCAGTAATGCTCTGGGGTCAGGGGAGAGTCTCAGTGGTCATAGGACTGTGGAAAGCCTAAGTATAATGAACTGTGAATTCTTTGAAGAAAAAAACCAAGCCCTTCATATCGTTCCCTATGTTAGAAATTACAAAAGAAAACCCAGGCTTGAACCCTGCCTCCTTTTGAGATTGCATCAAATAAGGAAATGTGAGAGCCATTGTGTGTTGTCTAGGAGCTCACTAGAGAACAGATTCTCAAATGATTTCTATGTGTGTTTGTGAGCAGAGGACCATGGGAGGAAGAGCCTGCTGAAAATTCATTCATTTTACTCCCTGCCCCTTGGATTTGGGGCATTCTATGCCCATCTAGTCTCTTTGTTGGAAGAGGCACATCATGTGGAAACCATATAAAATATCCTCTGAGGGCTTGATAAATATTTCTAGATGAATTTGTAGCACGATGTTTGTTTGTTTCTAACAAGGAAATCTGGGGCAAAAAGTAATCGGTTCCTGGATTTTTAAAGATTGGCTCTCTAGGAAGATATTGCCATTTGAAATTACTTAACATTTTCCCCCCAATATAAATGCTTAAGGCAAGAACTAGATTTTATACCTAGCAAATAGCAATGTAAATGTCAAAGAACATATTCGAAAGCATTACACTTACAGCTCTTAAAATGGTATCTTAGAATGGTATTAATCACTGTCAGTTTTGTGTACAACATTTCATCAATTAAATAGCAAGAGGACCTGTCCTTTCATGGAAAGCAAATAACACATATGGATTTCCTCTTAGCAATTAGCTGAACATTCTGCATTTCCTTCTTGCTTGCAGAAAGGGTT
Source organism: Microcebus murinus (assembly GCF_040939455.1). Classification (NCBI taxonomy): domain Eukaryota; kingdom Metazoa; phylum Chordata; class Mammalia; order Primates; family Cheirogaleidae; genus Microcebus; species Microcebus murinus. Next base: position 80,189,706 of record NC_134114.1, on the reverse strand, counting down.
TGGACTGAAATCACCAACATGTTTGTGTTCTTCATTGGTAAAGCAAAGCAGATGTGTAGCAGCTTTCAGTAGAATCCAGAGTCGTTTATAAAGTACCTCGTGAAACATCTTGATATGGAAGCATTTCTGTGTCGTTAGATCTTTTAGAGTTGGATAGAGAGTGACACCCCATGAAAGTTGTGAAGTGTTTTAAACTTTTGTCGTTTCTTGAGCCGAGGTTTTCAAACGGTGTCACTATGTGTATGTAGAGGAGAGTTTAAAACTTTCAAGCATAATGTGAAAAATTTGTTTCCAACAGGGACTAGTCTCAACTAGGTCTATGGATTTATAAAATGATGAGGCAATTTTATGCAGCAAAGACTGATGATAGAAATGCAGTTTACATAAATGGCAATGGATTAGCACTTAAACCACTCTCCATGTATGTTTAAACAATCTTCCATGACCCTCAGAGATCTCCTTTTATAAACTTCATCATTTATCTGGGATTAAAAGGGCAATGTTTTGACAACACTGTTGATTTACATGTAACTCATCATTTGTTTATCATTTATCTGAGATGATTAGTGCCTGAACTTCATATGCCTGGAATGTGTATTACGCTTGTTTACATTTTTGGTAGATGATGCCCTTTTTAATGTACTTTTTAGGACTCAGGACAACTTGGTGACTTTGATAATCTTTCTAGTATCAGTTCCATCTAAGCCTGAGGAAAGTTGATGATTTATAACTTTTCAGCACAATTCAGTTTTAGTGACAATCCATCAAAGTCCTTAGTATTCTTCTCATACTCTAGTCTCTCAGACCCAGTCCAACAAGATGCATTGGTCTCTGAAAATTGGTCCTCAGGGCCATGAAATCCTCTACAGAGTCAGGAATACAGTACCTGGCATAGGTATTCCCAAATGTGTAGAAGTAAGTGAACAAATTGCAATATGGATACCCCAAGAGCAAGAGAATCTCTGCCTTGGTAAAATACACACACACACACACGCACACACACACACATTTTAAGAAAGATATAATTATCATTACTCTAGTGTTGTCTATGCATTTAAATAGCTTTTGCATTCATTCATATTTCCAGTGATAAGAACATGGCTGGTGTCAACTATTTCGTATAATTTTTCACCCCCATCCAGGACCATCTTATTTAATACATTGATTTTGTAGCTTAAAATCAGAAAAAGAAGTCCAGAGGAAGTGATTGAAAATAATTTCTATTTGCAGAACCATTTCAGTAGTTGGGAGGTAGGTGAATAATTGTACGCTTTATAAATGGGATGTTTAACAAGGTGGAGAATTTGTATTTGTATGCAAAAGAATTTCTTTGAGAGCTGATCATTGTGAGAAAACCTTTCTGAGCAAAAGGGAAACCCTGTTCCTTGGAAGGTGCAGATAGTGTGGAGATTCACCTGCCCGGAGCCCCAGGTGTACAAGCCATGTGGGTGCAAGGGAGGGAGAGGAGCATGGCAGGAAATGAGCATGCACATAATGAGAGGCAACATCTATGGGGTTAACAAGAAATGACCAAGAATAATTTTGAGAAAGATTTCTGTGAAGCTTTGTGTAAGTTCTTCACATTACCAATTAAAAGCAATTCACAATTAAGATTTACATAATACTTCAGGCCTTCTGTGGTCAGACTGCTGTTTCATTGAATGCAATGCTATATAAAGACTGGTCCAGCGATATTTAGCTATATTTGGAATACATTTAGGAATGCTCATCTGGGATTTGGGGTTCAAATTATTACCCCAGATCTAAGCTAAAAGTGCACCTTCACTATAATCATCCATATTTAGAAATTATATGGAAATTAGTATCATGAAGTTTGGATTGCATGCATGGTTCTTTCCACTGAAGAAAAAGACTGTGCATTATGCAATTTCACAAAATATGGTCATAAAGGAGTGCTCCTTATATTCTACGGATCTCTCTATAGAATATATCCATTAGTAGGGAAGGATAGATGCAGAGGTTTGGAAGACATTTAGGGGTAAGCCACATAGTTCTAGAACTGGATAAAAAAATTGGGAAGAACTGATTGGTATCAATGTTCACACATGATATCCAGGCAGAATTTGGAGTCAACAGCATGTTGTTAGATGATGGATTTGCCAAAATCATCTGGAGAACAAGAGCTGATTGAATGAACTCAATCTCTTTTTCTCCTACACAATCAGGTCTCAGGATGGTCTCACTTACTATAGTAGAAGGTCATGAGACATCAATAAGAAAACAGTAACGTAAGCAATAGTAACCAACAGCTAGGAGTTAAAGTCATGGGGATAGAGCAGTGAGTTTCTGGGGGAGACAGTGGAGATGAGAAAGGAGAAAGAGGAGGAAGAAAAATCTTCTTGTATTATGTATAAGCCAGATCACTCCCTGTGTCATTATTTCTTGGTCAGACTATAACTGGTTAAGGATTGCTTTTAAAGACAAAGCTCTCAGGTGAGATAAAGCTAAGGTAGTCCTTGTGACAGCTGTAAGTTCTTAACAGGAAAGATGGTGGCACATGTGGTTTGCCAGAAAACAGTTCTCTGGTTGGGGTAGATCTGGTGCTATCAGTTTGTGTTCCGTAGCATCATGTTGATTGGTTTGAGATTAATGGCTGAGGGTCAACAGAGGAAGTCTTAAAAATTCCCTTGTGAATAAACGGGCTGAAAATTGATTTTTAACAGACTCCATGGACACCAATTTACTGAGGAAATTGGAGTTGTTCTTGGAAAGGGAGAAGAGGTCAGTGACAGCCATGCTTGGGCTAGTTCAGTGCTTTTGCCTTACCTCACTGGACGAGAACAAATCGCTGGGGACTTGGCTGCAACTGTGGGACTAGAATTAAGCAGGCTTTGAGCCCAAGGGTAGAGGCCAGCTCGCCTAGAAACTTGAGAAATTAGTAGGAGATATTATGCCAGGGACTGGAGTAAAGGTCTATAAAAGCAGTTACAAATGCCACTGAAATGGAACAAAGATAAATAGCCTCAGAGCAGGGGAATGCCACCAACTAAGTGAGGGGCTACAGGCATTTAGGTCATTCATAGATTCAAACTCGCCAGGAACTGCCAGGGAGAATGGCTTAGTTTTGAATTGACAACTATGAATCAATGAGAAGAAAATAGACCTCAGTGTTCACATGAAAGCAACTGCAACTGCGCTCCATCCACCAGGGGGCAGTAGATTGAAGCGTGGTCAATCAGAACTGGTTGAAGCAGATTTTACTACGTATAGGCAATTTTTTAGATTTTATTTCCAAACCAGGCAGCCATCATGACTCCTTTTGGAGGAAAAAGAGGCAACTCTTGCAAACCTCCAGGCACACAGACAACTAAAGCCTGAGATGCTGGCATGACATGGGCAGCTCAAGTGATTTGGATACGCTTCAGTTTCATGAACTCTGACCCCTCAATAAATAAGGTCTCCAGGTTGCAAACCCTGAAGAGGCTGGTTATGATCAGGTGGGAGACTCTGCCCTCTTGTTTGTTTAAAGAGTGGCATGGTGATCATCAGCCACCAATTCCTCGATGTTTTGAAGATCTTAGGACGCTAGGCTGCTCAGAAATTTGGGGGAGCAGGCTAAAGACAACCTTGCTTTTGCTTTAGTTGTTTTAGTTAGGGGTTTTGGCTCCTTGTGGGAAAGAATTGAGTGAATATCCCTTTAAAATTGATGTCACCAGAGACAGAGATGCTGGAAGGAGGCTGGTGCCATGTCAGAAAACATAACAAGTTTTGCCCCTGGACTTGCCAAAGGGAGCTTCAAGGGTTCACAGTGCGTAGGGAATCCTGCTCAGCTCAGTAAAGATGGGGAAGTGAACTGTAAGGTACTGTAACGTGGGTAGGAAGAGTCCCTGGGAAGCACATACAGGATAATGCTGGTCTTTGTGGAATACTGCCAAGATATAACCAGAGAGATGCTGTCACAATACATAACAGCTAACACTTATTTTACACCTGCCACATGTCAGGCACTGTTCTAAATGCTTAAATACAAAAGCTTATTTAACCCATACAATAACCCTAGGGTGAGATACTATAATTATTCCATTTTGTAAATGGGGAAACCGAGGCACAGGGCAGTTAAGATCCCACAGTAGAACTGGGCATCTCAGCCTGGCACCAGAGTTTTAACTTTTAACTGTGCTATTCTGCTTATTCATCAGAGTTTTAGAGAACAGAGTATCACATTGGATTATTATGAGAAAGGCAGTTATAAATTTGGGGGTGATGGAAATACATCAAATAAAATATTTAGAAAATATTTTATGTTGAATGCTGTGTATCCCCTGTCTCTGTCACTCCCATACTTTATTTTAAGAAACTGTGAGAAAGATCTATATTGTCCTCAAGATTTCTGAAATTGTATTTTTATATCTTTGAATGCAACACCTTGTAGAAAATGGTCTATGAGGGTGACCAGTTATATTTGGTTACAGTAGTTGGTATAATTTTGAGGAAATTTTATCAGTAAGTATGCATTTGTTATTTTTATTGTCTTTTACATAAGATCCTTTCTCAAAGGTATTAAAGCTCTTTAAAAGGTAGAAATTCAGAATAATGAAGAGCACAGTGTGGTGAAATGTCATCACTATGGCATAATGATTATAAGCACAGGGCAGGGTATAGTGTTAATCTGTTCTATGTCTCAGTTCCTTTTTTTAATTTCAAAATATTGAGGGCATACAAATGTTTTAGGGTACGTGGATCACTTTTGTAATGCTGAGTCCTGGCTATAGGTCTGCCCATCACCTAAATAGTGTTCACTCTACCCATTAGGTAGGTTTTTGCCCCTCCTTCCTCCCCGCACCTTCCTGCTTGATTTCCACTGAGTTTTACTTCCCTCTGTTCATGTGTGTTCATTGATTGGTTCCAATTTAATAGTGAGTACATGTGGTGTTTGTTTTTCCATTCTTGACATACTTCACTTAGGAGAATCATCTCCAGTTCTATCCAGATTATTGCAAAATATATTAATTCATCTTTTTTTATAGCTGAGTAGTACTCCATGTTATACGTATACCACATTTTATTAATCCGCTTGTGAACTGATGGACACTTGAGTTGATTCCTTGTCTTTGCAATTGTGTTGCAATAAACATTCGAGTGCATGTGTCTTTTTGATGATAAGTTTTCTTTTTCTTTGGGGAGATACCCAACAGTAGGATTGCTGGAACGAATGGTAGGTCACTTTTAGTTCTTTGAGGAATCTCCTAATTTGCAATCCTCACCAACAGTGTATAAGCATTTCTTTCTCTGTGCATCCATGTCAGCATCTATTGTTTTTGGACTTTTAAATAAAAGCCATTCTAACAAGGGCAAGTGATATCTTATTGTGGTTTTAATTTGCATTTCCCTTCTGGTTAGTCAACAGTGAGCATTTTTCATATGTTTATTCTCCATTTATCTTCTTTCAAGAAGCTTCTGTTCATGTCTTTTGCTCACTTTTAAATAGGGCTGTTTGTTTTTTTCTTGCTGATTTGCTTGAGTTCTTTGTAAATTCTGGATATTAGCCCTTTATTGGGTGAGTAACCTGTGAATATTTTTTCCCATTCTGTAGGTTGTCTATTTGCTCTGTTGATTATTTCCTAGTTCCTTTTCTTAAGACTTGTGCAAACTAATGGAAATCACAAGAATTCTCTGAGTCTTAGGATGTCTTTTAAATGGGGAAAATATTTATTTACTATGGTTTTTTAGAGTATTTTTTTTTTTTTTTTTTTTTTTTGAGACAGAGTCTCACTTTGTTGTCCAGGCTAGAGTGAGTGCCGTGGCGTCAGCCTAGCTCACAGCAACCTCAAACTCCTGGGCTTGAGTGATCCTTCTGCCTCAGCCTCCCGAGTAGCTGGGACTACAGGCATGCGCCACCATGCCCGGCTAATTTTATATATATATATATCAGTTGGCCAATTAATTTCTTTCTATTTATAGTAGAGACGGGGTCTCGCTCTTGCTCAGGCTGGTTTTGAACTCCTGACCTTGAGCAATCCGCCCGCCTCGGCCTCCCAAGAGCTAGGATTACAGGCGTGAGCCACAGCGCCCGGCCAAGAGTATTAATGATTGTAAAATTCTTGATAAAATGCCTGGCACATAGTAAGAATATAATGTAACATATTATTATTGTCATTATTATTATTAGCATTTCCGGACACTTCTATTTTCTGGTTGCTAGTATCAGCTATAGTATGTATCTCAGACTACATCAAGTTAGACTGGATATTAACCAAGTAATTTGACAATAGTAATTTATTGTTGTAGTAGTTAATAGCTATCAACAGTATTGGACATAGAGATGACCCTCCTTTTTTGAAATAAGTGTTTCACTTGGCTTCTGATGTTCCTCCTGCCAGACTGGCCACTTCTCTTAGTTTCTCTCATTCCAGTTCCTGTTCATCTTCCTATCCTCTTAATATTGAAATGTTCCAAGGTTCATTTCCTAGGACTTTCCTCTTCTTTATCTGAACTCATTTTCTTGGGATCTCTTTTCAAAATCACATTTACATTGAGTCTAAACAGATTTCTACAAACTAGACCTCAATTATAGATACATATATTCAATTGCCTATTAACATGTCTACTTAGCTGCCTAATAGACACATCAAATGAATCATGCTAAAAATAAATAGTTTTCTCTTAAAACTTGCTTTATGCACAGTCTTCTCTATCTTCAGTTGCTGAAAAAGCAAAAAGAAAAACTAAAGTGAACAATGAAACCTTAGAAAACCTGAAATAATTCTTAGTTCCTCTTTTTTTCTCATGTACCACATCTATTCCATCTTCAAATTATTTCTAGATCTTACCACCTCTCACTATCCACTCTACTACCATCCAGGTCCAAGTGACCATCATCTCTTGTCTTCATTCTTGCAGCTGCCTCCTAAATGGCTTTACTGCTCCCAGTTTGCTCCCTCAGGTCTATTCTCAACATAGCACTTGGAGTGATCCACTTAAAACATAACTCAGATCACGTCATGCCTCTGTTTATATCCAGCAGCCCCCATCTCACTCAGACCAAAGCCAAGTTAAAGAAAAAATTGCCTACAAAACTGCACAATCTTGGCCACTTTCCTTCCTACTCTATTGACTTCTCTCCATTGCTCACTCTTTCTCCAGTTTCCTTGTTTCTCCTTGAGTATATCAAGCACACTCTTTTCTCAGGGCATTTGCACTGGCTTTTCTCTCTGCCTTACATACATGGTTCCCAAATATTGGTAAAATTGGCCATCTCACTTCAAAGTCTTTGACCATCCTATTTACAGTTGTAATCCTTTATAGTATCTTCTTATATTGGGTTAAACTGGACTAAGAAATTTGACTGCATTCTTTTTCTGCAGAACAATTATCATTTATTAATATACTCTATATTTTGTTATTTCTTTTGTCTATTATCTCCTCCCCCAGCTTGAGTATTTAAGCTCCATTAGGCCACTGATTTTGCTTTTATGGGCACCACTATCTTTCCACTGCTAGAGTAGTGCTTAGTTTGGGTAAATGGTAACAACTGCCCACAAGAAACATGGTAGACATTCAGCAAGCACCTGTTGAATAAATGAATGATTTATTTGTACTTTATGAATCAGGCATGGTGTTTCTGTTACCTTACTGTATCACTTGCTGCAACCTTGGGAGCTTTAGTCAACGGGTAGGAGTGCAGGCTATGTGTGAATTTCCATTTATTTGCAAGGCTAATTTCAAATATTTGGCATGTATATGCATGTACAGTATCTGCATAGATCTTGGCCTATGCCATCCTAAATGTTCAGCATTGTATTTCCTTCTGGAATGTATAGTTAGGGAAGTCACCTTGATTCTTAACCCTCTACCCCTGCCAAAAATATAATAGAGCATGCCTCAGCAAAATGGAGAAATAGGAATGTATTTGTTTTTCTTCTCTTTAGTGCTTGTAATTATTTTCTTTTCATTCTCATTCGTGACACCACACAAACCACAGAACTCAATACTAAAATATTCCTGTTATTTGGAATCGAGGCAATAGCTGATTTTACCACCGGCTCTTTTTTTTTTTTGCTAACAATTGGAGGAGATATTAAATTACATGGGTGGACTGTCCAATGAGCAAAAGGGCAGGTGTCACTTTGAGTGACAACCTTCCAGTTTGCAAAAACTGTAACTCTGTTTATTTAATTGAGTGATCATGTGGCTATGTGTCACTTCAACGTCAGAATACCTCCTCTCAACTTACATTGTTCTGGCTGCATTCTAGAGGTGATGTGGAAAGGTGAGGGTGGGGCAAGGCAGAGAGCACTGGCAGGTTGAAGCATCTACAGGCTGGGGCACACCCCCTGCTGCAATACGTGTATCTTTGGCTAATAGTGATATAATTCCTCCTTTTTACAAGAGATGGGTAGATGGAATCTGCGCTTTTGTTTCTCCATAAAAGGGAAAGCAGACTCATGAAGTCCGTAAGAGTAGAATTTATCTAGTTTTAAAATTTGGACCTAGTTCCTCAACAACATTCCCGTATTAACTTAGTTGAATGGAAATAATAAAACTATGGCTGTGCTAGCCTGATTATATCTGTCATCTTGCTCAGAGTGAAGACAACATTGAACGGCTGATACGGCTGCAGTTGGTCTTACTGGATGTTACTGAGTGTCAAGGCAGCCACAATGACCAAGCTTGGAAATGAAGTGTCTGGTTAACTGACCACAGGTAAGAGTCAATAGACTGGGGTTTTTCTTAGTAGCGTTGAGCAAGGAGGGCTGTTTTTTCTTCAACGTCCCGTGATGTTAAATGAAAAGATCTACGTTACCACTGACCCAGATAGTAGTACAGTTGCTCTCATTAGCTCAACAATCTCTTAAAAATTAGGAGGACTCACCATTCCTCAGGCTCAGTTCTGGAAATAGAAAATTCATCTCTCTTCACTGCATAAACTGGGTAGGACTCCAGGGAATTTATCCTTCTCCCAAACACCAGTGGCATCGTAATATGACAACAGCTTGACACTTAAGTTGAGACTTCACTTTTTTAAAACTTGTCCTTGGGCAAGGGTCTGAATCCTAATTTAGAAGGATGAATGTGGCAGGGACTGCTCTGCATTTACTAAAATTCATTTTCTGCTCTTCCTGGGAACATGGCTAGGCCAATTTTCCAGTCTTTCTTTTGGCTATGTGAGGCTATGTGATTGAGCTTCAGCTAGTGAAATCTGAGTGAAAGTGATGTGTGTCCCATCATTGCCACTGTGATTGAGAAGAGGGTACCTGCTGGCTGAAGGGAGGCACCCTGAGGACATAGAAGTGGGTGGAGCCACAAGGTAGGAAGAGTCTGAATTTCTGAATGGAGATTGCTGGACTAGCAACACCAGTATGGAAGTGTAACCTGAGTGTGTGTGTGTGTGTGTGTGTTAAGCCATTGAGTCTTAGGATTTACCTGCAAACAGCAGCTAGCATCATCAGGTGAGTTAGGTTTTCAGCCATAGGTAAGATGAGTAGGAAGGGGAAGATTCCGGAGTCAATGAGACCAGCTGGGCTGCCCCTGCCCAGAGAGAGTGATGACAACTGATTCTGGAATTAATGCAATAAAAAATACAAGAATTCTGGAGAAATATTTATTACTTTAGATATAAAGGAAGAATTTAAAGAAAGAGACAGAGATAACCTCAATATTTTAAGCTCAGAAACTAGAATAGTAGATACCTCAGACTAAAAGGGATAATTGAAAGAAGAGATGAAGGTGTGACGAGGATGAAGTAGACACCACGGGGGGTGTCGTTGGCATATGAGTGACGTGGGGGGCTGGAAATACAGGGTAGGAGACCAGATGAGAAGTCAGGTGCAGCTTTAGGTTTTTGAGTCATTAACGTCTGCAAAGAAACCGATAGTAGTGGCAGATGAGAAGTGTGCTGGTAGTGAATGAGGATCCCACTGTTAAGAGAGAAACAGGAATAGTAAAGAAGGTGGAAAAATAATCATTAACAAATAAAAGGAAGAGGAATGTGGTGGCAGTCTAGGGAAGAGAGTCTGTTAAGTAATTTGTTTAACACTGACAAATGATTCAAGTTATCAAAAATGATAAGGAATGAGGAAGGGCCATTCCTGTAGATTATTTTAGGCTCCTTCCTGAGGATATCCCTCTGTGTGGCTGTTGTAGATTTATAGAGGTAGATATTGCTGTCATCTGATTTTAAAAGAGTAGTCACTGGGCTGGCCCAGGACAAAGGAAGCTTGGAAAGGCATAGGACACATTTTGGATTTAGTATGTGTTTTGACATCTGTCATATTTGTTGAGCATCCTTTATGTACCAAGCATTATACAAAGTGGATAGAATGGGAGATGGTGGTCATACCACGGCCACAATACAGAGTCATAGCTGCCCTGATGTGCCTGTGAACAAGTGTCATGGGACACAAGGCTGGGACTCATGGAGATTTTTTCAAAGCTGCGTGGATGAGTCTGAGAGGAAGTTCTGTTAAAGCAAGTGAATTTCAAACGGTGAGTACAGAAAGAGCAAGGGCAAATGCATATCTGGACATGGAAGGTTTGTGGCATGGATAGAGGTCATGGTGGCTGGATTTCTGGGTGATGAGGCTGGAAAAGTAAGGCCTTGGGGACTTCTGTAGCAGCGTGGCTCCAGTGAAGATTTTAAACAAAGGAAGGACACAGTCAGGTCTATGATTTGGAAAGACAATTCTGGTAGTCTGTAGGAGGATGGATTAGAGATGGGAGAAACTGGAAACCTGGAGGCCTATTAAAAGATTATAGTAATTGCTGGGGAAGAAATAATGAGGGTCATTAAGTAGAGGGGTCAGCATGGCAGGAGAGAATGGATTTGGAAATGTTTTAGAGTTGGAATAGGTAGAATTTTGTGACAGACTGGTTGTAAAAATGAGTGGAAGATTTAAGGAAGATTCAATAATGCTGCCTAAATTGTCATTATAGATGCTGGGGTTAGGAAGTTGGTATTATATATCTATATTATTATATATCACATCTAATCTGGAAAAAAAAATTGCCTTCACCCTCAAAGAATATCCAGAATCCAACTGCTTCTCACTGCTATCTCCTCTACTACTCTAGACCAAGCCAGTGTCCTCTCTTGCCTGGGTTATTACAATGCTCTCTGATTTCCCCACTTCCACCTGCCTTTCTATAGTCTGTTCTCAATGCAGCAACCAAAATTTTCCTGCTAAAACAGAAGAACAAGCCTCTCTTCTTCTCAATATCTTGCAATAGCTTCCCAACTTTCTCAGAGTAAAGCCAAAATTCTCACATGATCTCCAATTTGTCATCTCCCCTGCTCCTTTCATCCCATCCACACACCCCTGCACCCTCAAACCCCTTACCTGCCACCTGTCTCCCTCAGCTCCAGCTTCATTGGCTTTCTTGTATTTCCTCTAATACACCAGGCATACTTCTGCCTCAGGCCCTTTGCACTTGCTTTTCTCTTTATTTTTTTATTTATGTATTTATTTTGAGACAGAGTCTCACTCTGTTGCTTGGGCTAGAGTGCTGTGGCTCACAGCAACCTCAAACTCCTGGGCTCAAGCAATTCTTCTGCCTCAGCCTCCCAAGTAGCTGGGACTACAGCCATTCACTGCCATGCCTGGCTAATTTTTTCTATATATTTTTAGTTGACCAACTCATTTCTTTCTATTTTGGCTAATTTTTTCTATATATTTTTAGTTGACCAACTAATTTCTTTCTATTTTTAGTAGAGACGGGGTCTCACTCTTGCTCAGGCTGGTTTTGAACTCCTGACCTTGAGCGATTCACCTGCCTTGGCCTCCCAGAGTACTAGGATTACAGGCATAAGCCACCATGTCCAGCCCACTTTTCTGTTTGTTGAGAATGCTGTCTTACAGATATCTGCATGATTCACTCCCTTACTTTTTTTAGGTCTTCTCTCAAATGTCATATTTGCAGAAAGGCTTCCCTGGTTACCCTATCTAAAATGTAAGCATGTCCCTTCTTCTTCCTTTTCTTTCTTAATTTTGATGCTCAGCACTTTTTATTGTTTAATCTACTTGCTTTTTACTTAAGTACTTTGTTTATTGTTTTTCTTACTCACTAGACTGTAAGCTTCAGGAGGGTGAATTTTTTTTTTTTTTAAATATTTTTTACTGCTATATCAAAGGGTGTTTGGTGCATACCCATTGCTCAGTATTTATTGAAGGAATAAAAGTTGCAGGGAACTGCAACCTATAAAGAAAAGGCTAAAATTGGGGAAATTATTTTCATAAGATTGTAAATCACTGAGAGACAGTCCCAGATCTCCATAGCCAAAAATTTTATTCATTAACATTCCCCCAAAATGTTTTAAATAATGCTTAAAATATATTACCTAAATAATATGGTAGTAATAAGCACATTATATAAATATTGTTAAATCTTCAATATCAAAACTGGAGTTACAGGGAGAATTTTGAGGACATGTAGCATCGAAAGCAACAGCCTAGAAATGTACCTCTTGGGTGAGATGAGGAAAGGAGTCAGAAGGATCAATCATGTCATCTCTGTGAATTCCACACCTACATTAGGAGGCTGGATGCAAAGGGTTAGTAGGAAGTTGCAGCTTGTTGAAGGGCTCAAACACGTTATATTTTTGCTTCCTTGAGACAGGAACAAAAAATTAATCGGTTGCTGTTCTCTCCTCTAAACCATGACATTGAGAATCATGACAACAGACATCATCACCCTCTCAAAGCCACTAAACAAGTCACCAACGATCAAAACTGCACTGTAAGCTTTAGAGACATGTGTCTTATAAAACGAATGATGCATAAGTGGGGAAGATAATTGTGTACCTTCTTAATGAAAGAATTGTAACAGTAAAAAAGGTGAAGATAATAAACTCAGCCTTATGAATTGCATAATTGATTCATCCATTTGTCAACATTGAGGGAATTTTTCCTTTGTGCTAGGCATTCGTCTAGTGATACAACATCGATAAAAAAAGGCTTATTGCAAGATGGTAGTGATGCAAGATTAGTTTAAAAAAAAGCTCATTGCATTTAAAATTCTCCTTGCATTGGGGGACATAGGCAGGTAAATAAAAAAAAAATACTGTATAAAAATAATAGCAAAATATAACAAAACATATATTGTAGAAATGTAAGTTCATACTCTTTTTAATTAGTCAAATTGATAGCTGAATTCATGAGTGATGCGGTATCTTTGTAGATAACTGTGTTCAGCAGTTAAAAATTTGAGTCTGAGGTTCAGGGCAGAGGTTAGGGCTAGAAAGCAGGATTTTGATATTATTGATTCATAGGTGATAGTTAAAGCTATGGAAGTGAATGAGATTACTCAGAGTCAGAACAAGAAGAGGATAAAATAAAATTTTTTATTAAGAGGCAGGTAGAGGAAGACAGGCATGGTGGAAAAATATCAAGGGAGTCTGGAGTTGAACCAGGAGACCCATTTTGAATCTCAAGAAAGGAAAAATTTTAAAAAGAAATTCTCTACCCTGTCAAATGTTTCATAGCATGAAATAAAGTGACTGAAATGAAATATTGTTAATAAAAGGAGATATTGCCAATAGCTTCTTTAATTGATGAGTGGACTTTTGAGTTTTAAAAGGGTTTTGCTGTTCTTTAGAGAATTAGGCACCTTTAATACCTACAAAAAAGTAATTCAGGAACTAGAGAAAAAAAAAATCACCAAATATAAAGTTTCCAATATGGCCTTTCCGTTGTGTCAGCAAGCATATTACCTGGTTTTTATTAGTCCAATAAAGCTACTTTTTTTTTTTTTTTTCCCTTTAAATGTAGGTTTGGCTAAAGTGCACATGATTCCGGATTTTCAAAATCTACCCTATGAGACCATAAGGAGGGTATAGCATGGATCCAATTTTATAGGATCTATGTTTTTTTTCTCCAGGTCACTTTTTTTTTCTTGCCCTCTTCTTTCCTAATCTATCCTACAGAGTTTCTCTGTGGTTTCCAAAATTCCACTGGCATATTTTTGTCTTACCCGACATTCATCTTGCTGCGGGGTTCAGATATTTCTGAAAAGATCAAATCACAGAGCCTAACAGAATGCAGATAACGGCATTTTTGCCTATGTGGCGCATCTATTTTGCGACAAGCTCTGGGGCCATGCTGTACGGTAAATGGAAGAGCCGGCACGAAGAAAGTTAAGGACATTGGCGGGCAGCAATGTGATTACTGGCTGGAAGAAATGTGGATGAGTTGGTCTATGTCTAAGCCTTTTGTGGCTTCCTGTGTGACACACTGTAATGAAAACATCACCGCAAATTATAAGAATTGTCAAAATAGGCGACCAGAAGATTTTTTTTTTTTTTTTTTTTTGCTCTGGAGTTTGCTAACCAAAAAATGTACAGTGCTTTGTGTTATACATATAGGCTGCTCTCTCTCAGTGGATATTCACAGGAGCTGAGCAATTAACATGCAATAAGAAAGTGAAACCCTCTCGGAAGTCAGTGGATTGGGGATCTAGAGGATAGTTGTTTCATAAATTGGAATATAGAAATAGGTTGAAAGTCAAGTTTCACTCACGGGGGCTAAAAATCATATTTGCTTTTGAACGCTGTGTATTTCTTTTGAGTATTGAAGATAGACGTGCTTTTCTCACACTTAACCATTATTTCAAGAGATTTGGGGTGTATGATGTAACAGTTAAAGATACACAGACAGACCCTTTTCTATAAAATGGTTTAAGCCCTTAGGTTCTTCTAGGAAATTTATATGTTAATTGTTTGCTTGGGCCATGTGATGTAGATTAAAGTGCTTTGAGAAATTAAAAGGTCTTAACAAATTCATCATTGAAACCACAGCGTTAGAGGAATAATAGACATACTGTTAAGCGCTTTTCAATGATTTTTTCATTCACTCCCCCCAAGGGCTCTACAGATATATTCTATTATCCTCCCATTTTAAAGATGAGGTCTCAGAGGCAGGCGCTCGGGGAACAAGAGGCTCAGTCACGATTCTAAGCAGGAAGTCTGAGACCACAGCCTGTGTCCTTAACCACTTTTCTTCCTCCTGCCCCCACCAATTCTTGTGTAGTTTCTGGTGAGCTGCCACAAACTCTCTCATTTGAGACTGGCCATGCTGTAAAGCAGGCAAGTGCAGCAGGTGATCCAAACTATTCCTAGCTGGAAGATGAGGTTCACAGACAATGAAATGGCTCGTACAGGGTCTCATAACAAATCTGTGATAGACTGGACTAAATTGCAGTTTTCTCAAGTCTCTGTTTGTTATCTATTAACTCACTTCTTTTAGAGAGACTGGAAGTTTTCCTAAGAAAAAACAATAATATATCCTAATGTAGTGAGCTTGTGTGTGTGTGTGTGTGTGTGTGTGGGTGTGTGTGTGTATACATATATATATAAATTTCATTAACATCTCTCTTAAAGCCAAAGAAATATGAAAGCAAATTAACTTTCCTCTGATGCATTAATTCAATAGGTAGTTGCAAGGCAATCTTTAGAGGCCCAAAATAAAGATTTGGAAGTAATTGGTTTATAGGTAGTAGCTGAGGTCTTCAGGGAGAAGTATTGTGAAAGTATCATGCCATTGTCGGCAAGGAAATGAAACACACAAACAAAAAGATTTTGATGTATATGATTAAGACTTTGAAATTATTCAAGGCTATTATTATATTTTAAATGGCTCCTGCTGTCTCTCCCCCCCAAAACCTAAAAGACCAAGTTGGTTAAGCACATAGTTGATGCTTGCTTAATGTGTCCAAAGCACTAGGCAGAGAAGGCCAAAGATGACTGTAACCCCACAGCAGCTTCAAGGAAGGTTTTTTTTTTTTTTTTTAGTAAGGAACAGGCAATATGGCAACAGCATTAATATGAGACAAAATGTGAGAAGTGCCATAAGAAAAGTTAAAAGTACTTTAGGGTTCAAGAAAGAGTGAGACCACATCTGCTTGGGGGCAATCCAGAAAGTTTTGCAGGGAAGTATTTTATAGGATGGCTAGAGTTTCAACAGGGGAGAGGTGTGTGTGGATCGTGGGGGACATGAGGATAGTGGGGGGGGGGATTTCAACAGAGTGGCTTTCATCCCCAAATTGAGAAAGAGAATGAGAGGAAGTTTCTATTTTTCCCCGATTTCTTAAAACTACAAATATTTTAAGAGTTTTCTGCAAAGAAGAAAAACATGAACTATGCTATAATGAAATCTAAAACTGTATGGATAGAGATTTTCTTCTAAGGGAGTTAAAGAACTGTGTGGTTAAGATAATCTGGAGGATTACAATGTCCTTTGCAGTAAATGAAAACTAAAAACAACAACAACAACAAAAACACCCCAAACCAAAATTGAGTGTGTAATTAATTGAGTGCATATGAAATTGGCCATTCAAGAAAAAGCACTGGGAAGTTAAAAATAGAGTTAGTGCCATCTTTGGAATTTCTTCTACTTTTCCACTTCTTGGTACAAAATGAGAGAGATTATAAAAGCTTAATTGTGATGTTGGTACTTTGAGATGGGAGTCTGCCAACCTCCTCCTCATTGCCAGCAAATTAATACACTTCTCTTTCTTTCTCCTCAAAAAAAAAACCAAACAAACAAACAAAAAAAACCCACAAAAAACTTAATTCTGGAAACTGGAATTGAAAACTGGATGGATATTAATGAGGTGAGTAGAGCAATGCTTTATAATATAGTTACAACCTACCGCTTTATATAACAATTTCTTCTTAAATATGATCCAGTTTACAAAGGTCCTCTGCTTTTCACAATCATCCAAAAGCTATTTTACACCTGACAAAAATTTCTCAGCTCATTATGCTAGAAGGTCTGAGATTCATTAGAACGTACTAAATATATTCCACTTATCAAATGAATGAAAGTACCAGAAGGTTGCTATGCTGAGCACAGCCTATATTATAGACATGTGTGGCAACTCCCTTAGGACCTTTTGGATTTTGGTGGTAACAGACAGCCAACTCAGACCGTTCCTTGTCTCAGTGTAGAAAGCATTAGTTCCCAGGAATTCTGACCCCAGAGTGTTGAATTTGTTAGCCCTTAATTATATTTTAGCTAAAAGAGGCAGCATTAAGGTTCAGAATGAGAGAAATTGGGGTAGGGTGGGGTGGTATGTGTACTGAGGAAATTTGAATCTGAGAATGGCAAAAATAGTTTTTATACAATATTGTCACGCTGATTTAGGTGAAACTTAAAGCTATTTTAATAAGCCCAAACTTCAACTCCTGAGAAGGAAAAATGGTATTTTCTTCTGAATGTAAATAATGTTTTAATCACACGATTTAGGGCCCTCCTAATCTGGTTGCTGTCTATTTGATAACAGAAATTTATTCTAGGCTGAGAAAGAACTAACTGATTAATCCATGTTAATCGAATACTTGGCAAGACCTATGTTTAAATGTCTCAAGTGCCTTATTTTAGGAGTTTAAGAAAATCATTTAAAGAAGATTCTTTCCATATTCAGTCCCTACTTTGTCTTTTAAAAAAAATGGACTCTATTTTTTTTAGAGCTGTTTTAGGTTCACAGCAAAATTGAGATGAAAGTGAAGAGGTTTCCCTTAAAATCTCTGTCCCCACACATGCACAGCCTACCCACTACAGTGGTGTATTTGTGACAATTGTTGAACCTATATCTATATATCATTATCACCCAAAGTCCATAGTACACATCAGGGTTAACTCTTGGTGTTGTGCATTCTACAGGTTTAGTTGAATGTATAATGATATATCCACTATTATGATATCATTAGATACTATACCAAATATCATAGAATATTTACACTGCCCTAAAAACTCTTTGTACTCTGCCTAGTCATCCCTCTTTCTCCCTTAACCCCTGGCAATTCATCGATCTTTTTAATAATGTCTCCATAGTTTTGCCTTTTCCGGAATATCATATAGTTGGAATTACTAATATGTATTAATAATATGTAGCCTTTTCAGATTGGCTTCTTTCACTTAGTAATATGCACTGAAGTTTCCTCCATGTCTTTTCATGACTCGAAAACTCATTTCTTTTTAGCACTGAAAAATATTCAATTGTCTGGATGTACCATGGTTTATTTATCCATACACCTACTAAAAAGACTTCTTGGTTGCTTCCAGGTTTTGGCAATTATGAATAAAGCTGGTGTAAACAACCAGGTGCAGGTTTTGGTGTGAACATAAGTTTTCAGGTCTTTTGGGTAAATGCCAAGGACATGATTGCTGCATTGTATAGTGACAATATGTTTAGTTTTGTAATATAAGAAGCCACCAAACTCTTCTTCAAAGCAGCTGTACAATTTTTCATTGCTATGAGCAATGAATGAGAGCTCCTGTTGTCCCACATCCTTGCCAGCATTTGGTCTGATTAGTGTTTTGGATTTTGGTCATTCTAATAGGTATGTAGTGGTATCTCATTATTTTGATTTGTAATTGCCTAATGACATATATGTATAACATCTTTTCATATCCTTATCTGCCATCCTCATATCTTTTTTTTTTTCTTTTTTTGAGGCAGGGTCTCGCTCTGTTGCCTATGCTAGAGTGCAATAGCATCATCATAGCTGTCTATAGCCTTAAATTACTGGGCTCAAGCACTCCTCCTGCCTCAGCCTCCCAAGTAGGTGAGACTATGGGCCTGCACCACCACATCTGGATAATTTTTCTATTTTTTTAAGCAACAGAGTCTTGTTCTTGCTCAGGCTGGCCTTAAACTCTTGGCTCGAAGCAATCCTCCTGCCTCATCCTCCCAAAGTGCTAGGATTACAGGTGTGAGCCACTTTGCCTAGCCCCTTATGTCTTTCTTAAAGAGATTTTTTTCTAGTCTTTTGCCCTTTTTAAAATGAGGTTTTTGCTTTTTTGTTGTTGAGTTTTAAGAGTTCTTTGTATGTCATAGATAACAGACTTTTATCAGATGTATGTTTTGCAAATATTTTCTCCCATTCTGTGGTTTGTCTTCTCATTCTTTTCACATAGTGTTTTGCAGAGCAGAAGTTTTTAATTTTTGTGAAGGACATCTTATCATTTATTTATTTCATGGATCATGCCTTTGGTGGTGTATTTGAACTATTATTGCCATACCCAAGGTCATGTAGATTTTTCTCTTATGTTATCCTCTAGAAGTTTTATAGTTTTGCATTTTACATTTAGGTCTATGGTCCATTTTGAATTAAATTTTATGATGGTTGTAAGATCTGTGTCTAGATTCACTTTTGTGTGTTTGTTCAGTTATTCCAGCACCATTCATTGAAAATACTATCTTTTCTCCATTGTATTGGCTTTGCTTCTTTTTTAAAAATCAGTTGCCTTTATTTACATGAGTTGATGTTTGGGTTCTCTATTCTGGTACATTGATCTATTTGTCTATTGTTTAGCCAATATGAGATGATTTTTTTTTTGACAGTTTACAAATTGTATTGAGTTATCATTCTAGATTTATGAAAACAAAGGAGAAAGCTCATATGTGTTCTTCAAAGAGGTCAAAATATTTCAAAGTTATACTAATTAATTTTTTTCGAGTCTGTGAGACAACATGGGCAGAACTAAACTTAATTCTCTTGCCACTAGATTGTAAAATGGGATACTTATATTTCCAGAGAAAGGTCCAGAATTTAAGTGTTTAAAGGCTGCTTCTTTGTTTTTTCTTTCCACTGCAGACACCTGGTTTCAGCTTTTGACCGGCTAGCTTTCTCATACTCCATCTGCTCCAGGCTGGGGCAGAAGAGACTGCACTTAGCAGCTAGTACTCACTAGGTGAATTTGCATATGTAACAACCAATCCCACTGGAAAGAGAGGGTGTGGTGGGAAGAGTGTCTATACTGCTGAAGCTTGCTTGAGGGCAGAATCAACTGCTCCAATTTCCCTCCTTTTTCCACCATCTTCTCTCCAAACTCTCCCTCTAGCTAAAGATTCCTTTGAAAATGTACTCACTGCATCAGTGGTTCTTAGATTTAAATGTTTACAAAACATCTTTTCCAAAATACAGATTGCTATCCTTCACCTCTCAGAAGCAATGATTCTGGAGGTATGATTGGGTCACAAGAATCTGCTTTTTGAGCAAGCTCCTGACTGCAGATGGTTGGCAGAATGCACTTTGAGAAACACTGGCATACGGGTAGTTTAATACTAATAAATCAAGTGCTAGAGCTTAGAAACAAATAGGAAAAAATAATCAGCATAAGATGTGCTAAATACAATGTAAAAATTCAAGATCTTACCAATTAAAAAGGCACATAATCAAATCAAACAGCAGTAATGCTTCTGAGAAATTACGCTTCTAAGATACTTCATTTAGAAACAAGGGAAATACAAAGATTTATATGCCCATATACATAACTAATGGATCAGGAAAATTATAACTAGGTTCATGAGCAAGAGCTGCAAGTAGTGTTTTATTGACATGATTTGAGCACGACTTTTTTCTACTTGAAACTGCTTACTCCCCAAATTTATGTTTTCCAAGTGAACACATCATTAGTAGGCCTAAAACAAAAATTTACTTTTCAGATAATTTGTTTCCAAGTGCTGGCCCTTTCTAGGAAAGACTTTATGTTAAAGTCAAAATTGATAGAACATGAAGGTGGAGTTCATTTCAATACTCCATGGGCTCATTTTGTGATTGCATTTTGTGTTTTCTATGATTTCATTTTTTCCCCTGTTTATCTTTATTAAAATTCCACCTAGTTTATCTAGAATGTGCCTCTCTTCTTATGATCTATATGGGCTTAACCGATGTGAATTTCCATCCTAACATACAAGCTGGCTCTTCACTGTGATAGCATTCATGAGAAGCCTTCTCCATTTAACAGCACACTGCTTTTTCTTTGACAATTTATTTGAAAGATGTTAAGATGGTAGATTTAAACCTTTTTAAATGTGTCAAATTGAATGGGATTGGATATGCTCCATTTTTAAAACCTTCAGATCTTTAGTATTTTTCAAGGAATGTAAAAAAAAATTCCCTCCACCAATGATTAAATATATAATTAAACCTATTTTGGCAATAGCTAATTTAATTTTATTATTAGCCTTTCAAGAACAATATGAACAAAGCTTTTTTATGATTTGTTCCTGGAAAGCAACTGTCAGCTGTCAATTCTATCACAACTCAGATCTCTTTGTGGGTGAAATCTAACATTAGTAACTCCTCCTTTATCTCATCGACCAATATGTTTTGAATGTAATGGCTTGATTTATTCACTTAACAACTGTTTACTGAGAGCCTACCTCAGACAGGGCATTATTTGAGGCACTTAATGCAAATGAAGCCATTCCAAATTCCATCATTTGGTTTTAACAACTTTCTCTATTAAAAACATTTACAGGATTGAATCATTCACAGAGTTACAAAAATTATACAATGTGCTATTGTAGGAAGGTAGAAAAGAAAGACTTCTCCTTATCTTAACTTCTGTTTGTATCCAATTTCCTAGAGTAAACCATTTTTCAGATATTTGAAGATATCTTTCTAAATAGTTTCCTATGCATATACAAGAATACAAATATACATATAGAAACATTTGCCTAAATTGTTTATAATAAAATGGAACAATATTGGAAGTGTTGTTATCAATTTGCTAATGGCTTAAATATGGAATAATTAAAGGGAAAACAATGGTTTCTATCAGTGTCTTAGTGGTAAACCTGGAAAATATCAGTACTGCTTGTTTTATTCTACATTTAAAAGCTAATTTGAATTTATTTCTTTTAAGTTCACATGTAGCAACAACCTACTATAATCTATACACAATAAGTGGGTAATGCACACACAAATGCTGTATATTCAGACCTCTACATCATCAATAATTCAAAGACTAAAAACAAGGTCTGGTGGCAATCATTGCTATTATTAGGTTGGTGCAAAAGTAATCAAGGTTTTGGACTATGAATTTTAAATCATTATAACTAGGCTCAAATACATCTTTATTAAGCAAAATAGGAACCATTATAATCAACACATTTTTGCCAACGAGAAATAAGTGTTTATTCACGTAGTGTAAAAATCAGTGTTTTGTGATTCGACAACTCTTGAAAAACATTTTTTTTTGTATCCTGATGGTTGTGGAAGCATTTTCCCTGCAAAAAGTTGTTGAGATGCTTGAAGAAGGGGTAGTCAGTTGGTGAGAGGTCAGATGAATATGGTGAATGAGGCAAAACTTCATAGCTCAATTTGTTCAACTTTTGAAGCGTTGGTTGTGCATTGTCGTGGAGAGAAATTAGGCCCTTTCTGTTGACCAATGCCAGCTGCAGGCGTTGCAGTTTTTGGTGCATCTCATCGATTTGCTGAGCATACTTCTCACATGTAATGGTTTTGCCCGGATTCAGAAAGTGGTAGTGGATCAGAGTGGCAGCAGACCACCAAACAGTGACCATGACCTCTTTTTGGTGCAAGTTTGCCTTTGGGAATTGCTTTGGAGCTTCTTCTCAGTCCAACCACTAATCTGGTTGTGGTTGTCACATAAAATCCACTTTTAGTGGCTTGTCACAATCTCATCAAGAAATGGTTCATTGTTGTTGCATGCAAGAAGAGGACACTTCAAAACAATTTTTAAAATATTTGTTCTGCTCATGAGGCACCCACTTATTGAGCTTTTTCACCTTTCCAGTTTGCTTCAAATGCCAAAGTAGAATGTTCTACATTGAGGTCTTTGGCTCTGGTCTTCTTGTGTAGTTGTAAGAGGATCAGCTAGGATGATTGCTCTCAATTGGTCATTGTCAACTTCTCATGGCCAGCCACTGCACTCCTCATCTTCAAGGCTCTCGTCTCCTTTGCAAAACTTCTTTTTTTTTTTTCAATTTTTATTTTAGCGTATTACAGAGGTACAAATGTTTAGGTTACATATATTGCCTTTGCTTCACCTGAGTCAGAGCTTCAAGCATGTCCATCCCCCAGACAGTGCACACTGCACCCATTAGGTGTGAATATACCCATCTCCTCCTCCCACTCCCACCTGCCTGACACCCGATGAATGTTATTGCTGTATGTGCACATAAGTGTTGATCAGTTAATACCAATTTGATGGTGAGTATGTGTGGTGCTTGTTTTTCCATTCTTGTGATACTTCACTTAATAGCATGGGCTCTAGCTCTATCCACGATAATACAAGAGGTGCTAGATCACCATTGGTTTTTGTGGCTGAGTAGAACTCCACAATATACATATACCACATTTAATTAATCCACTCATGTATTGATGGGTGCTTGGGCTGTTTCCACATCTTTGCAATTGTGAATTGTGCTACTATAAACATTTGAGTGCAAATGTCTTTTTTTAATAGAACGTCTTTTTTTCCTTTTGCAAAACTTCTTGAACTACCACTGCACTGTACGTTCATTAGCAGTTCCTGGGCCAATTATGTTGCTGATGGTGAGAGTTGTTTCTGTTGCTTTATGACTCATTTCGAACTTGAATAAGAAAATCACTCAAATTTGCTTTTTGTCTAACATCATTTCCATCATTTAATATAAATATAAAAAATAGCAAGTTATAACTCATTAGCAAAAAATAAAGTGAAAAATGCACATTAAAATGATTTATAACATAGCCACATTTATTTGAGAATATATCCCAATATCAAATGGCAAATGTCAACAATGCTAAAATTGCAATTACTTTTGCATCAACTTACATAAAAAAATCATTATGTTCAATCTTTACATGCTGATCAGTCAATCTTGGAAAGTATATATCGATATTTCTTTCATGTGACTTTTTTTGTTTCATATATGGTTTAAGCTCATTTTAGCTATTAAATTTTATATGCCGTATCCTATCAAACTTTGTTTTTATTTTAGGAATATCTATTAGGATTCCATTTTTTATTTGGTCAACAGAAAACTAAGTGAACAGTAAATACATTCCATTTCTTGGCAATCCCAGATATAATTACTTTTCATTTTGTTCATTAGTGAATGCCTTAATTATGCCTTGTCTGTGCTCTACAAAAAAAATACTATCTCAGTTGCTATCCATTGAATTTTAAATAAATGAAGACAATTTCACCCATTATATCAATAAAATATAAAAATATTTTTGAAATTTTTCTGAATAGTTGATTGTATAAGTTGGGCAATTGCCAGCAGCAATAAGAAATAAACCTTTAAATTTCAATGGCTAAATGCAAAAGAAGTTAATTCTTACTCATGGAATAGTCAGATGCAGTCTTTTCCTATATGTTGGCATCTTTCTTCCAGGTGGTGACTGAGGAACCTAGGTATCTATTATCTTGTGGATCCATAATCCCATAGGTCATGAGAGTTCTCTGCATCCAACCTGCCATCGTCAAATACTCAGTAAAGTCTTTCAACTGATTAAATTGCCTCTGGGAGACTATCAGACTAGGTATATGGCCTGCAGTCTCAAACAGTGCCACTTAAATTGGAAGAGAAATAAGAGGGTGGTTGGATGGTGGTAGTGGTAGCATTGAGAAAGAAAAAAAAAAAAAGGAAAGAAAGCAATGAGACCATGTCTTGAAATGAACTGTGGGCATTGCATCAAAGAAACCTATCCATTTTTTGATGAAATCACACTGCTAAAGAATTCACGAACCCAGACTGAAGGTCTCAAGATTTGAAACAAGTCTTGAGACTCCATTCTTTTCATGAAGAGGTGAGTGAGGAATCGTTGCAGGCCCCCGTGAGGCTTATTCTAATGACCACTTCAGTTGCAGCCAAAGAGGATTGAAAAAACT
Organism: Microcebus murinus; assembly: GCF_040939455.1. Lineage (NCBI taxonomy): Eukaryota > Metazoa > Chordata > Mammalia > Primates > Cheirogaleidae > Microcebus > Microcebus murinus. The sequence goes on along the minus strand of NC_134114.1, from coordinate 80,165,119 downwards.
CTTAAAGCATGGAGCCAGGGAGATCTTCTCAAGGTGTGGAATTAGGGTCTAATCAAGGAATATCCCATGCCCACGACTAAAAGATTTTGTGATGACCGCCTAGTGCAATTTCAGAATTGCTGTAGGCCAGTGGGTTCCATGTGTCTCTCAAGCATTCTATTTTTCAATAGGACTTTTACTGTGGCTACTGTTCTATCATGTGCATTGAAAGAGTGTGGGGCAGATGGATTCACATTTGACAGTGATTTAGAGTTAATACAGCACCCCTCACAGATAAAGGGCTTTGATGAGGATGCCAAGCAGATGGGCTTTCGGCTTTTTCCCTTGAGGAGGGCTCAAATGGAACCCATGTGTGGAAGGAAGGCAACAAAGGGAGAAGGGAGAATGTTTGGAGCTCAGAAGGGCAGACTGTGATCAACATTGATACTCACCTGTTTGCTTGCCTATGGTTTCCAGCCTGAGCTCCTGATAGTGTGAAACAGTCCCTTGCCAACTCTGGTGGGGCATGTAGCATGGACAAAAAAATAGAAAAGTTAAAAGGTTTAAGAGAAATTATGATTATTTAAAAATTTACCTAAAAATGACACAGAAGATAAAAATAGTAGTAGACACGTAGATAAAAATAGTAGTAGCTGATATCTATTAAGCATTTTTACCTATGTCAGCTACTGTATCAACTCATTTGTTGATCCAGTTCCTGCAATAGCTCTATGATGGTACTACTACTATTATTATTATTATTCCTATTTTATAAGTGAAAAAACTGACAAGGAGCGAAGTTAAGCAGCTTTCAAATGGCGCACAGCTAGCAAGTGGCAAAGTTATTTTGAGTGACCTTAAGCAGATTTATAAACAGTGGAGAAGGAAAAGTCAGAAAAGGTTCAAGGACTAAGGTTAGAGTGCCAGGAATCTTCTGTCTTTATAATAATTGATATGTTTGACAGAAAGAATAACTGAAGGGCAGGAAGCACCAGAGACTGACTATTTCCTGCTCTACTTTGTGAATTTGTCTAACTAGGTGGCAGTTGATTGAAGGAAGAATTTTATGATAAAATTTTCCTTAGAGGTATTTCTTTCTCTTTTCTTTCACTCTTTTTGTATTTCAATCATGAACCTGTTTGAAATATGTTTAGCTGAAATACAGGATAGGTACTTTATAAATCAAATTCCAAATACTAGTTTAACATTATGTAAAATTAGGACTGCAAATTGTACTAAAAATCACCGTATAAGTGATATATTATTCTTTGAAACATTTTTTAAGGAAACAAAATATAGTAGTTTGCATTGAACTGTTCGTGTTTGGTAATTTTTTTCTTTAAGTTGAGTTTAATGTATTCTTCTTGAATTGATTTGCTCTTAGTGCTACCAAACTATAGAAGTCATCAAAAATAATGAGCTGTTATTGTTGCTATATTTTGTTAGAAGAACTACCAAATTTGAGTGTGTCATGGATGATATTTTCCTTTTCACTAGGCACTATTAATTGGATGTCAGACCCTTATTTTATTTTTTATTATAATTGTAATTACCCTGTAAATTACTGTTCTGAATTCTTTCCTGCATTTTTATAATTTTAAATTCTAATATTCACATTACTAGGAATTTGAAAGGTGAAAAAGTAAAAGTAAATAAACCATAATAATTGTATGGTCATGTTACACTTTTGTCTGATCCTTTAAAATTTTTAAAGATATATATATATATATATATATATATATATAATTTATGTTGTTGTGATACTATTACCAGTTTTCTACTAATTTTCTAAGTGAAAGAGGACTCATGAAAATAGAAAATAGAAACTGAACCTATATGATGGCTTAAGATAAACATTTGAATTTGAAGTAGTCCTCCCTTAAATTATCCTAAACTTAATAAGAAGAGACTCTCCAAATACTTACCAGACACAGATTCTCTTGTGATGGATGAAAACATTTCCATTCTTTTAGCTATCATAAGAAATGCTCCATATAAGATTCAAGTTCAGAATTTACAGTGTCAATTAAGAATAACACCTATTTTAGTTCAAACAAATACCTCTTGTTTCAGAAATGACTTAATTGATGTGACATAATAGATATACCATGACCAGTGGAGCAATCTCACCTTAGTATGTTTTTTTCTACAGTTCTCATCACTGTTGCACAAGGGTTGACTTGTGTAATATTAATAATGTTTTCAAAACCTAAGCAACGATGTAATGAACTCAGAGAAAGCTGCACTGGCATATAAAGTGCTGAACAAGCACACTCCACTTAACATGGGAATCTTTTGTGATTCACATCAGTACTTCAAAAGCAAATTATTTGTGTCATTATTTTGCATTTTATTCCTTAGGATAAATCTAACAGTATTAAAGAAATATCCAAGGAATGCGCTGAAATTCTCAAAGATAAATAAAATATTACCTTGCTTTTCTGCATATAAATTTTGTTGCACCTATCTGGAGAACTTTTGGCTCTAATGAGTGAAGGACTTTTTAAAAAAGAATTTCAGAACTGCATTTTAGACCTGAAGTTACAGCTTAGTATTAGGTGAATGGTAACCTTCCTAAAAACATGTGAGTTTAAATATTATCCATATGACTCTATTCAGGTAACTTAAAATATTAAGAAATACAATTTTAATTTTCCTATTATCTTTAAAGAGTCATTATATAAAATGAATATTAAAGAGAAAAGATCTTGATTAGTTTTTACGTTTTTAAACTGTAAAGCTAATTAAAAATAATAGTGCTTTTAAAAAATATCTTATTTTTGGATATGTAATCATTTTTAGGTTTTATATTTTAAATAATTAGACAGGATATAATATAGGTAAACATGATATCATGTTTACCTATCATAATATAGGTAAACAAAATATCATGATGTGTTTAATTTATCTAATCAAAATTAATGAAAAAATTATGATTCTGTATAGGTAAGTTTCCCAGGTAGACTGTAAACTTAAGCTATGAATAGATTTAAAAAAATTATTTAAAGAAGTTTGGGTGTGGTGGCTCATGCCTGTTATCCCAGCACTTTGGCAGGCCAAGGCAGGAGGATCACTTGAGGCCCGGAGTTCAAGATCAGCCTGGACAATGGGGCGAGACCCCATCTAAAAAAAAAATCCAGGTGTGGTGGCGCATGCCTGTAGTCCTAGCTACTCAGGAGGCTGAGGCGGGAGGACTGCTTGAGCCCAGGAGTTGGAGATGCTACTGTACTCCAGCCTGAGTGGAAGAGTGAGACCCTGTCTCTAAAAAAAATGCACACACACACATACGCACACACACACACACACATACTTAAAGAAAAAACTAAAGGGAATGAAATGTTACAATAAAGATAGTTTGGGACCATGAACTGCTTGAGTAGTCAGTTCCAGCAATAATAAAGCAGACAAAAAGATTTACTCATAGTGTCTAGCATATTGAAAAGGTGCTTGATGACACAGAAAAGAATACTTGAACTTGTGAGAAGGTTTCTGATTATTAATTTTATAGACATACTTTAAAATATGTATATTTTGACCACACAAACATATATATTTTAAAAAATTCCATAATCTTTTTACTGTCTGCACTCATTTTATGAGAATAAGCTCTAATCGTGGCTCCATGGATAGGGACTGACCCTCCCAGAGGGTCAGGTTTCCGAGGCACGAAGCTTATGATCAATGCTTCAGCAAACTCTATTAAGGGAATGATTACTGAGAACGCTGGCTGGCATGTGGATTTTGGCGAAATTTATTATAGATAACATTGTATTTCTGGTGGCATTACAAGGGATGAAAGCTCCATTAACCTGTTAAGCACAGAGGGTATAAAAATGCTAATAGGTAGAAAATCATGGAGACGAGGAGGAAAGATTTTGCTGCAGTGTTGTGTTCTAAATGGATGAGAAGGAGAGAATCAGATAGCTGTTCTTACATGGAGCTAGGTCTTAATCTCTTTGTCAGAGAAGGGGAGGGACTTTTCAAAAATGAACACCTGCTCAATCTCCTGCCTACTTAGGAAGCCCTCTGGCAGTAGCACAAGTCCCACGACTCCAGTGTGGGCAGGTAGATGCAGACCTTGGCTACACTTTCCAGAACATATTGCTCTCTGCAGAAGGCTATGCAGTCGTATGGCTGTCCCCGGGTGGTCATCTGTGGCCATTCTGCAGCATGTCAGTACTTACAGGGTGCTTCAGATGTTATTCTAGAGAACTGGCTGTTTTCATTCCCATTCATGCGCTTTTGGAGGTAAATGTGGAGAGCTAATAGGGATGAGAGCTGCCTCTAAGCACACGTGCAGTAGAAGTAAGTCTGTGTGGTGAGATTTGAGGGGAAACAAGTACTCATAAGCATCTAGTTTTGCTTAAAGGGTGCTGTGAAGAGCCAGAAGGAATAAATATGGTCTCTAAGTTTGCTGATGTGAAAAGGCAAATTAAGTGGGCTGATTTCAGCGTAGCAAGGCATGTTCACTGATCCAAAACACTTCCTTTTCCTGACTGTCCTTGTCTTCAAAATTCTACCAATCAATTATTTTTTTCTGCAGGTGTAAGGCTTTGCCCTTTTAAGGAATAATCTTTGGAAATTTACTTATTGCAGTGAGGCATAATGCTTTAATATTAATGGATATTTTTCTTCAGAAAATATAGGAACCTGAAAGAAAGATAATTTGAGATGGTGAAAATGTAAGAGATGAGTTCATTTTTTTAATTTGTTTTATGCATTCATTCAACAATGAAAATGGAATTAAGGAAACTTCATAATTTTGGTATTTATCTTTCTGTGCCTGGCTTATTTTGTTTAACATAATATCTTCAAGACTCATCCATGTTGCCGTGAATGACATGATTTCATTCTTTTTTATGGCTGAATAGTATTCCATGGTGTAGATATACCACATTGTCTTTATCCATTCGTCTGTTGATGGACATTTAGATTGATTCCATAGCTTTGCTATTTTGAATGGTGCTGCAATAAACATGGGGGTGTAGCTATCCCATTGCTATACTAATTTCCTTTCCTTTGGATAAATACCTAGTAGTGGGATTGCTGGATTGTATGGTAGTTCTATTTTTGTTTTTCTGAGAGATCTCCACACTGTTTTCCATGAGGGCTGTACTAATTTACATTCCTAACAGCAGTGTATCAGTCCCCTTTTCTCTGCATCCTTGCCAGCATTTTTTTTTTTTTTTTTTGCCTTTTTGATTGTAGCCATTCTAACTGGGGTGAGGTAATATCTTGTGGTTTTGATTAGCATTTCTCTGACGATTAGTGATATTGAGCATTTTTTAATATGTTTGTTGGCTATTTATCTTCTTTGAGAAATGTCTATTCAGATCTTTTGCTCTCTTTATAATGGAATTATTTGTATTTTTTGCTGTTGAGTTTGAGTTTCTTGTAGATTCTAGATATTAGTCCCTTGTTGGATGAATAGTTTGCAAATATTTTCTCCCATTCTACAAGTTGTCTCTTTACTCTGTTGATTGTGAAGAAACATTTCAAATTGTAAATTAGCAGTTAATCTACAGAATGCTAGGTTTTGTCAGGGGAGATGCAAAGTTTAATGTTTTTGATGACCACAAGTTCTTACCAAATACAAGAGTTATTAATAAAATATTTGAATAAATGTAATCCAAGGCAAAAATCTAATTATTGCCATAATTCAATGGCTGTCCTAAACAGGTCTAGTACCAAGTTGTTTGGTAAATAACACCAAGGATGCTTTTTAAATAATTATAATAGTTACCATGCCTATTATGTGGCAGCCGTTATCCTAAGTGTTTTTTTAAAAATTACCTCACCTACTACACACAACTTCAGGAGATAGTCCTGTTTTCCTATCTCTATTTTATGAAGAGGTTAAGTTAAATAACTTTTCCAAGGTCACATTAATAGCTAGAGACAGAGTGGATGTATGAGCCATGGCCTCCCAAAATGCTATGGACAAAGAAAGAGAAATAGAAAAAAAAATAATTGCAGCATGTCTTAGTCTGTTTGTGTTGCTATAAAGGAATACCTGAGGCTGGATAATTTATAAAGAAAAAAGGTTTATTTGACTAATGGTTTTGTAGGCTGTACAAGAATGGTGTTAGCCTCTGCTCAGCTTCTGGTGAGGGCTTCAGGCTGCTTCTGCTCATGGTGGAAGGTGAAGGGAGCCAGGCCTGTGCAGAAATCACATGGCAAAAGCGGAGGAAAGAAAGAGGGGAGGAAGGTGCTAGACTCTTCTAAACAACCAGCTCTCTCAGGAACTCCTTCATTACCACAAGAACAGCACCAAGCCATTCATGAGGGACTTGCCACCATAACTCAAATACCCCACCTCCAACACTGGGAATCAAATTTCAACATGAGATTTGGGGACAATCATTGAAGGAATAGCAGAACACTTGCCTGAAGGGATCTAGTAATTGTGGTTTTCAAAGCATCTGAATATTTGATTGAATAGAACATTTCTTCTGTTTCCCAAATTAAAATTATAATCATGATATTAATCAAAGGACCCCTACAAAATATTTCTGTTGAGGTCAGTTTGATTCTTCTAGTAGGATCCAGTTTATTAGGGCCACCCAAGACTTATTTCTCCATGTGGAAAGGCTATTCTTCTGCATAAATGAAATAATAGTAACCTATTTCATGATATTTGAAGGAAATAAAATATTTACTCCATTTCTCTTCTTATCTTTTCACCTCCGTCCATTTTTCTCCTTTTAGTTCTAGATGTTTTTTTCTAGGATTCCCACTCTAGATTAGGATATTTTCTTAAAGTCTCTATTAAATTACTTTAATGTACATCTATTGCTTTCACCTGCCTAGAATCTATTTCTGGTGCTAGCATCCTGTTTTATCTTTGGTGAAGCATCTCTGGCCAACCTCCAGTCTAGGCAGTTTGATTGGGGCCAAACTCGTTTTTTAGGGGCCTCTAATCTAAACCTAACCACAGGGCTATTAATACATTTTTATGTCACCAGGCCAAGTCAATGACACTCAAGCCTGGGACTCTTGTTGAAACTTCTGGAAAGGAGAAATTATTTCCTTTATATTTAAAATAGGGTAGGAGGTGAAGTTTAAGCTACTGGTGTCCATCCTATTACTGTGCTAGAAGATTCTACACACACACACAAAAACTGACATAGGAAATCAGAAGCTAAGGATGATGAGATAGCTCCTGGCAACATTGCTTGACTGCCCAAATTTAGATGTGCCTAGAAAATGTCTATTTTTTCTTAGTTAATGAGTCAAAAAGAGTTCTCTTTATTTGTGTAAGACAGTTTATATTGGGTTTTCTGTTTTGCAGCTGAAAAAGTCTTGGCTGATATGATGATCTTAGCCCATTGTGAATGTAGCACCTGAGCCCACCAGGAACCATTAGCAGTGAAGGAATCAGATTTGCCAAAACTTGCCAGGAGAGAGGTTGACCAAGGTCAAGAGAGTAGGAAAATCAGGATATTTTATTCACAACGATGGAGAAATGGGAAAATCTCAAAATCGGTTCTTTTCAGGGAATATAGGACCTGATGTGAAAAGATATAGCCCTAGATTTACACCACAGTATAAATTCCACGAGGGCAGGAACCACAACTTTGTTTTACTCATACTTGTATTTCCATTACCAAGCACAATGTACAGCACTGACTAGGAATTCAAAACATTGTTAATGAATGAACATAGAGGGACACAGTGCTGAAGAAATTATCAAGAAATTCATTTACTTCATCTGAGTATGCTGATTACTGAGAGAAAGGGAGGCCAGGTTTAATCTTTGAACAATAGTGTAACGTTGTGGGTAGATTGAATGAGTCATACCAAGGAGGCTTGTAGAGCAAAGAGGTTAGTGCACCTGCTTTAAAATCAGGCAGAACACGATTGGATCTAGGCACCAATAATTACTTGCTCTATGATCTTAGGCAATCTAATTTTCTGGAGTCTTAATTTCTTCAATTGTAAAACTGGAAGTGTAATACCTTACGTGTTGTTATGGAGATTAGATGTGGTAACGAATGTAAAATCTTTGTACAATGTTTGGCACATAGGAAGGCTGCTATCATTTTTATTCCCTTTATTGTTAGTCATGTCATAATTATTATGACTATGAGTCAGAACAATAGAAAGGAAAGAGCTCTAGACATCATTAAAATACCTTTGCTCTATTCTTGATCTTTTTTTAAATTTTTTTTTTACTGTATTTCTAATCTTGGGCAACTCAGATCTCCTAGGTATTGTCTTTTCTGTAAAATATAGTTGTGCAGAAATGAGGTTACATATAAAAGTACTTGGTAAATTGCAAAGCGTGATAAGAATGCAAGGTGATATTATCTTCCCCTACTTTACATAGTTTTGTAATTTGTATTTTTGCTATCTCTTATTCGACTTGCTTAACCTAAGCTCTCAAACCTGTGCTCATAAGAAAACCAGGGGAAATTTCTAAATGCAGATTCCTGGGCCTTGCCCTCAGAGATTCTGATTCCATAGGTCTGGGTAGGTCTGCAGGGGATGAAACTGTGTTTTATAGCAAGCGTTTCTGTTTATGCCAAGGCAGGTGAACTGCGGATATCCTTTGAGTGGTGCCGCTCTGTGATGTGTAACTAATTTGAAGACTGCCATGACCACTCTGAATTCTAGCCGCTGCTTGGTCCTGAAGCGGTGGCTGGTGAAGGCTATACGAGAGCTGTGGCCCACTGTGCATCGTCATTTCTATTTGTAGCTGAGTGGAATTGGCAGCAGGCACAGGCTGGCAGTCGCTTCCAACACACTCCTTGTCAAAGCACATACTGTTTCTGCAGCTGGCATCTATTCCCTGTACATCCCAATTATAACAGTATTACTAAGTCTTGTGACAGTCACACATTTCATCACCTTGGGGGACTGGGCAGAGCAGGTTTGCTGTGGCAAGGGTGCCCTGTTCTCCCCCTTTCCTCATATTCATCATTGCTCAGGAATCTTGTTGGTCTTGCTTGGCACTGAGCGTGTGCTGTTCCTAACTGAGGAGGTTTAGAGCCCAGAACAGGTCAGAGATTAGGTATAAGCTGCAGGTTGTGGAGCTGCGGGTTGTGCCTGCTGTACAAGACTAATTTTTGAAGCATTTCTACGATTAATATTGTCCACTATTATGGTGATCATCATGCTTTGCCCTCTTTTGCTGGGCCTGAATGCCTCAGCAAACCATCCCTACTCCTGGATGCACATGGCTGATCTATAATTGGATGGAACTAGAGGGTGCATTTCATTCTACCTGAGTACTGGAGAGTTTTGACTTCTGCATAGCTTTTTCCTTTTCAGGGAAGTAAAGGGGCTTAATAAAATAGAGGCTGAACTATTGTAATAAGATATCTTGATATGAGATACATACTCAATGTGTCTCTACTTAGTAACCAAATTAAAAAAATTGAGTAGCAAGTTGATAACACAGAAAAACATGTATTGAGACTATCTGTCATTTTGGATAATTATTGGCAGTGTATTATTTTATTAAAAGTTACAATTAATCAAGATATTAAGATAAATCAGCATTTTTATTTTTTTCTCTTTTTAGAAAGCTATCCTGACATGCATGTGGGATCAGTAAGTGTTATTGCTAGCATCTTCTTGTTTGAGAGCAGTGTCATATTTATAAGGTAGTTGGTATCAGCTGGGAAAGGATGATTCGTAATGGTAAAATTAGGGAGACTAGGTTGAATATAATCAATACAAATAAGAAGAGTGACTGGCAAAGGTAAATACTGACGGTAGATATTGTAGTGGAGATCTTAGAGACACAGTGAATCTTAAGCTATGTATGTCTGTAGCAGAATCTTTCTTATAAAATAAAGATAGCATAGTCTAGAATGTCAAAAATTGCAAAAATTAATAAAATACCTTATTTGAGTGCTCTTTCCTCTATAACTCAAGGGAAATTTAAGGAATTTGGAAGATAATTAAACATGGTCACAAACTTTATTAAAAGAGTGGAAATCTAGCCTTATGCGAGGAAGTTCCAAGAATAAGGGTGATTTTGCTCTGAAGGAGACAGCTGGGATCTGATTTTGATTTAGTAACGGACTCCAAAACGTGGATATAAAAAGTTAATGTAGAAGGTGATCAATTTTCTCCACTTTAGCAAGTGCAAGGGGAAATATATATATATATATATGTATATATATATATATATATATGTATTTTATTATTTCAAAATATTTATGGGATACAAATGCTTTTGGTTATGTGGAACACTTTTGTTATGCTTGAGTCAGGGTTATAAGTGTGCCCATAACCCAGGCAGTGTTCATTGTACCCGTTAGGTAGGTTTTCACCCATCCCCTCCTGCCCCCAGGAAATGTATATTAGATTAGGTTGATAGATTTAGATTTGAAGTTGGTGTTTTTAGGAGGAGAAAACCCCGAAGGATGGAATTCTGGGAGGGAGCTTTAAAAGGCAACACAACCGCTGTGGTTTGCTGGGATGGTTTGTGAGTGGCTGGGGCCGGTGTGGGAGAGGTCACTGTGCTTTTGAAGGTTTCACAACCCTAGATTTCTCCGATTAAGCCTAGTTATAGCATGTTGCCCAGGAGGAACAAGAAATTGCTGTGAGAGTTCTCAGAATTGCCTCAAACCCAAAGGTTAAAAGAAATGACAGGGCCGTTTTCAGTTTCACTTGGAGCAGAGAAGCTGGAGCTGTAGAAAGACTGGTGACTCGAACTGATCCCAGGTAAATTTCCTGTTGGACAAGTGCCATTCGGACTGTGACAGAGTGGCACGACTGAAAGCGTCAATCGAGACTGTCACAGACCAGGAAATTTATAATAAGGCAAATCTCTCATCCTAAATTTTATCCAAGAAGATGAACAGTCATTTCCTTGAATACAATAGGCAGTACTGATTTCCTTATTCTTTTTTTATTTTTAATTAATTTTTTAATTAATTTTTTTACTTTTATTATTCTTATTTTTTTATTTTATTTTTCCTTATTCTTTTTTTATTTTTATTTTTTGAGACAGAGTCTCCCTTTGTTGTCCAGGCTAGAGTGAGTGCCGTGGCGTCAGCCTAGCTCACAGCAACCTCAAACTCCTGGGCTCGAGCGATCCTTCTGCCTCAGCCTCCCGAGTAGCTGGGACTACAGGCATGCGCCACCATGCCCGGCTAATTTTATATATATATCAGTTGGCCAATTAATTTCTTTCTATTTATAGTAGAGACGGGGTCTTGCTCTTGCTCAGGCTGGTTTTGAACTCCTGACCTTGAGCAATCCGCCCGCCTCGGCCTCCCAAGAGCTAGGATTACAAGCGTGAGCCACCGCGCCCGGCCTACAGTCTCTTTTATAATTCCAAAATGCACATGTTAAAAAACATGTTAAAAAATGTACATGTTAAAAAACAGCTCCTCTTTCCTCCTCCCAATAAAGTTACTTTAATAATTAGTCATACTAAAAAACTATTAATTAGTGGGCACATAGTAGTTTTTTCAAGAGGGGAACTTAATCATGGTTATCTTATCTTAAGGAAGAAATTATGAAGCATTTATTACTAGCTGAAGAGTGTGACTGTTCATGGTTACAACTTCTAGAACTGGGGAAGTAAGGGCTATCATAATTTTTAAAAAACTAACTTTAAAACAGGGAGCATTTGAATCTAAAGTGGTAATTCTCCTCATCCTCCAAATTTATACACATCTGAATATTTGGTTGGAAATAGTTTGTTTCTAACTACACTGTTACTAGGCTGTAGCTCTAATACAGTCCATGGTTTGCTTGTATTAGTGAATCACTAATATTGTTAATTTTATTTACAAAAGCTCAACTGCAGACAGGGGTGAATTCTAGACTGTTATATTTTGGGTTTTTAATGATGATAGTTCAGATATAGATTTAAAATATTACTAACTTTGATAAAGAGTATTCAGCATTCTTTATTCAACTCTATATTATTATAGCTGTTGTAAAACGTTTGTTGTTAATTTTTGTAAAAATATCAATGCTATTCTTATGTGTGTTTATTAGCTACAAAATCACAACAAAACTAGCTTCATTAACATATACAATTATCTGTACAAAAATTAACTAAAAAACTGAAAGGGATAGTTAACCATTCTATGTATTTGTTCAGGTAAAGGCTATGTCGATTTTCATTCTTTTTAAAAGTTACCTATCTTTTCTTTTTGAATTGTTAGTATTTATCTTTATCCTTACTGTTCTGCTATTTCACCATGCTTTGTCTAGGTCAGAACTATTTTTAATGTATGCAATTTTATTGCATTTTAAATTGTGAAAAATTCTTAGCTATTATCTTTTCAATGTAGTTTATCTTCCATTCCCGTTTGGTAGACCACAGCAATCTTTTGCTGCATTTTGAGTGGCTTGATTAGTCCTATCTTCTAATTAATCCACTCTCTTTTTGTGTTTATACAAAGATTTTAAGAAAATTTAGTAAAGACACCTTTTTCTCAACTTTCTAAGTATTTCTATTTTTTATTCTTCTGTTCTTGGTTCGTTTGTGTCTATTTTGGTTTCATTCACTCATTTTCAGTTTTAAAAGCTAAAATTATTTTTACAAGAAACGCAAAGACTTTTGTTACAGTAATTTGAAATTTTTTTAAAAAAATTCTATTTTCTTAGTAGCGGATGAGTCTCTCAGTTATTGATTGTGTCACTTTCTTTCCTAGTGCTGATGCCTGCGGCTTCAGAGTGATTCTTCCTAAATTTATTTTGGGCGATCATCCTCCCTGCCTGCCTGCCTTCTCTCTCTCTCCGATCTCATTACTGCAGGCTCTGCAGTTTTAGGGCGACTTTCCCTGCCCTGGGGTGCTGACCTAGGTCCAACACTGAGCTGGTGAGCTGCACCGCCCAGGTCCTAACAGGGAGAAGTCCTTTGGTTTTCTAACCTCTGCAAGCTCACAGCTTTATTTAAGGGTAGCCTCACGCAGTGGAGAGTTCTGTCAGCGTGCTTTCACTGGCCAGCATCCCAGCCTAACGATGCCTCTCCTTGTTTCATTACTGAAAACTGAGCAGGCCCTGAGATTCAGCCTCTGCTTCTAAACCTGTTTCTGGTGTATGAATCCTTATCATCATTTTCAGCCAGGTTTCATTTTTTAAAAAAATTTTAGCATATTATGGGGGTACAAGTGTTAAGGTTACATATATTGCCCGTGCCCCCCTCCCCCCTCGAGTAAGAGCTTCAAGCGTGTCCATCCCCCAAATGTTGCACATCTTACTCGTTGTGGTTGTATACACCCATCCCCTCCTCCCCCCTCCCACCCTCCTCACACCTGATAAATGTTACTCCTATATGTCCACTTAGGTGTTGATCCGTTAATACCAATTTGCTGATGAGTACATGTGGTGCTTGTTTTTCCATTCTTGAGATACTTCACTTAGTAGAATGGGTTCCAACTGTATCCAGGAATATACAAGAGGTGCTATATCACCATTGTTTCTTAAAGCTGAGTAGTATTCCATGGTATACATATACCACGTTTTATTAATCCACTCATGAATTGATGGGCACTTGGGTTGTTTCCACAGCTTTGCAATTGTGAATTGTGCTGCTATAAACATTTGAGTGCATGTGTCTTTTTCATAAAGTGACATTTTTAATTTATTTATTTTACAAAAATTATTGCTAGCTTTGGAGTGGAGGAAAAAAATTCAAGGTGTGAACTGGCAGTTTCAACTTGCCAATGAGTGCCCAGGTCTCTGTGCACAGACTATCAGGATAATTAATGCTAAAATCTGTTTATCCATTTACTAATTCAACTAGTCTCTTTGACCTCAACATTTAATAACTTTTTTGTCTATGCTCTAGTTTGAAACCTGGGACATGGATCAATTGATTTAGAGCAAAACCCCTCCAGTTATTAAATGATTATTTCAATGAAAAGGGTGAGAGAGACATGACCGATATGAGGCAGTCTGGCCTCTAATAGCTAGATGATTCATAATTGTAGATGTTGAGTCCATTATTTTGATATTTGTGTATATTTTATGCAAAAGCAATTTTTGGCTCGAATGACTTGGATAATTATCTCAGTTTTGCACTTTAATTTGCTTATATAGAAAAAAATGAAAGTTGGAGAAAAATGCTTAGTGACACATATTATGATAAGGGTCAAAAATGGAAACGGCAACAATAATCTGTGATGTTAATACTGCAGGAAAAATTGAAACTAGTTAGTTTAAAATTTCAAGGGATGAGTGCTCTGAGTCACTAACTTTGCAAACTTTCCTGCGTATATTTCTTTTTCTAATGAGTTGTCATGAGTGCTTAATGTCAACAACCAAGAAGGTAGTTCTTTGTGAGATTCAAAAATGGTTGCATTTGCCTGAAATATTGCACCTATGAGTCCTTTACTCATTATAGTACAATAATTAAATTGGAGTAAGAGTAATGAGGTATAAAGATCACACTCACTAACTAAATTTAAGAGTGATGCTTTGTTCAGCTGCCAAGAAAATTAAAATAAAAATATTCCCACATAACTTTATGAATGGTATAGAAATTTTTGACAACAGTAAAAGGTTGTTACCCCATTTTTAAATTAAATGTTCAGCCAGATGTCAGCAAATTTGATGAAATGGAACTGAAAAAGGCACGTGCCTTCAATTTTTTTTTTTTTTTTTAAGTTTTTAAAGACTCAGTTTTGCTAAGACATGATTTACCCAAATCCTGCCTAAGGGAAAATGAGTGTGTGTAGAGCAAAAGACAAGGGAAACAGATTATGCTTTTTAGTTGATTTGCACATAAAGAATATCTGATCTAGGAGAGGGAGGAAAATAGGGGTTATGTAAACGTGTCTCTTTCTATCCTAGAAGAGGCTGGACAATTGAAAAAAATACTTACGCATACTGCTGGCAGAGAAATTCTAACAGTACTTTAAGCCTGATTTGGCACACCATGTAACTCTTCCAGGCACAATGCACAATTTTCATATACAGATTGAACTGAAAGATTCCCTGCCATTGTTCTGCCATTTAGCTAACTCTGAGTGTAACTATACATAATATTTTAGCCTAGGTCCTATGCGATATTTCTTTTAGAAAAAAAGAAGATAATTAGGGATTCAAAAAGGCATTATGGATATGATTTTCAAAAGCAATGATATATTTTTTATTTTTAAGTGTAAGTGGAAAAATTACTGAGTATGTTTCTTTGGCAATTTCCATGACCCCACATGGCTCATGTCATCAAACCAATATAATCTATTAAAAAATATCCATTAGATATCAGAAAATCCAGTGACCATGTGTAAACATGGCTTGTGAACTCCCTATCTTCTTTAGTAAATGGCAACTCAAACTTTCTGATCAGCTCTCTTATGTTTTCTCTGGAAATATTCGCTTGTGTTTCATTATTATTTTTTTTTATTACTTCACAAGATTTTGTTTTCTGAGACCAGAATATCGATATATTCAGAAATCATAGTTTATGATTCTGAGTATGTCAGGCACATGAATGTACTCAAACAGTAAGTAAAAATAATAATCAACTTTACATTTTTTATTGGCAAAATTAAGTCTGCAGACACTCATGTATTTCTGCAGAAATTCGAGAACTTGGTAAGCAAGTTGCAAGATGGAAACTTCAGTGGAGATTGGCTCAGTTTGCTCATTTAAGGCATGGGGGCTATAAGGATCTCTCTGATTAATATTAGCTAAATGGTTTAGTTCAGAACCTCAGCCCATGATGCCAAGGTTCTTCTGTTCTCTATTCTTTTTCATAGGATGTTGAACTTTGACTAGGAACGTCAAAGTCTTAGTAGCATTTCCCTAAATGTCCTTGGTCTGCTGAAGAGTTTGAATAAGAATTTTTAAGCTAGGGAGAACTGCACAAATCAGTGATTATATTGAATAATGGGCATAACATAATACGTATTTTTATAACAAAAATGTTTACAATAACACAAAATTTTCAGCTTGCCACAGATTGCATTGCAGTCAAATGCCAATAGATTTTAATTCCTAATCATTTTATTCTAAAATTATTTTCATATAGATCACAGAAAATAATGTGGATAAAAAGTTCCAATCTCCTGATCTGAGCTTTATATCAAAAACACAGAAAGCCACTTTAATATATATATATTTTAAAAATTTAACTAGAAATATTTAAGACATTCATAAATGAATAAAATCGGTAAACCCAATCCACCTACCACACAGTTTAAGAAATAATATATTATCTAAACTGTAAAGCTACAAAGTTTCCCCTTTGATTCCACCTACTTCAACCTACATCCTCCTCTGAGGAAACCACTCCCCTGAATTGAGATTTAAAATTTCCATGCACTTCTCCTTAACTTTACATCATAAATATGGTTTAAGTTTTAGGTATATGGTACTAACTTGGATGTATATTTCTGTTCATCGCTTAATATAAATATTTTAGATTCATCTATGTTGGCATATGTATTTCAGTACCTTGAATAAACAAACCATCATTCATTTATCTTTTCTCCTGCACATGGACGTAAGCTATTTTAATTTTTTTAATATTATGAACAATGTGTCCATAAGCAGTCTTGTATTGGTACCTGTTATCATTTATGCACTTTTTAAAAGTATATTCAATTAAAAGTGGAATTGCTGCATCATAGGATTTTTCATCCTCAATTTTGCTAGCAGTTGATGAATTGTTTTTCAGATTGATTGTATTAATATCAATATATATCCTCTCTAGCTGTGAAAGAGTTGCTACTTTTCTATATCCTTGCCAACTCTTGATGTTGTCAGATAATTTTTTTCCTCAATCTGATTAGTGTGAAATGTGATTTCACTGATGTTTTCAGTCGTTCTTTTCATATTCCATAAAAGGATGAACCTATTTTTTATGTACTGATTGATTATTCATAATTCCTTTTCTATGGATTATCTCATAAGTTTTTGCTCAATTTTCTTCGTGGCATTTATCTTTTTCTTATTATAATAATTTGGAAAAATTTTAAATTATGAATACTAATAATTTGTTAGTTGTATGTGTTGCCTATACCATCTCCTGATCTGTGTCTTATTATTGGGTGCTTTTAATACTATTTTTTTAAAGGATCTTTTTCAGTGGAAAGACAAGTGTATGTATATGTATATATACACACATACACATGAATGTATGCATACATATATATACATACATACTGAGAAAGATTTGAGATGACACACACCAAAATGATATCTCTGGGTGCTGGAATTAATAATTTTTTTCTTCCAAAAATCTTATCTGTATTGCCTATTTTGTACTATAAACCTACACTGTTTGATTCTAGAAAAAACAGTAAAAATGATTTTCAATGTTTATAAAATCATGTTTCCTTATATAGATGAACCATATTTATTTGTGCCTTCTTCCTTTACCTTAAGGTGGTTCTCTGTTTTTTTGATAATACAAACAATGCTGCCTCAGGCATTCTCACATACAGATCATTAATTTCTGGTACTATTATTTCTATACAGTGAATCCCCCAAAGTGAGATTGCTTCGTCTGATAGCATGTGTGGTTTAATCGTTTTTATAAAAAAATTGAGATAGAATTTACCATACTATAAATCACCCCCCCTCCCCCCTTTTTGAGACAAATTCTCACTCTGTTGCCTGGGCTAGAATGCAGTGGCGTCATCACAGCTCACTGCAACCTCAAACTCCTGGGCTCAAGTGATCCTTCTGCCTCAGCCTCTTGAGTAGGACTACACGCATGCACCACCATGCCCGGCTAAATTTCTATTTTTTGTAGAGACGGGTTCTCACTCTTGCTCAGGCTGGTCTCAAACTCCTGACCTCAAGTGATCCTCCTGCCTTGGCCTCCCAGAGTGCTAGGATTACAGGTGTGAGCCACTGTGTCTGGCCTATAAAGTGACCTTTTTAAAGTGTACAATTCAATATAATTGCATCTGTCAACTAAAAAAATAATGCGTACATTTCAGTGGTGGTTCATTTATTAACAAAGTTGTACAACCATCATCACTAACTCCAGAAAATTTTTATCATTCTAAAAAAATCTCTGTGCCACTAGCAGCCACTTTCTATTTCCCTCTTTCTCTTAACCTCTGACACCACTAATTTATTAATACTTTCTGTCTCTGTGGATTTGCCTGTTCTGGACATTTCGTGTAAAAGATATTACACAACATGTTGTAGTTTGTGTCTGGCTTATCGCACTTAGCATGACATTTTAAGGTTCACCCAAATCGTAGCATGTATCAGTACTTCATTCCTTTTTGTGGCTAAATAATATTCCATGGTATAGATATACTACATTTGTTTATCCACTCATCAAATGATGGACATTTGAGTTTTTTCTACTTTTTAAAAAAAAATGTGTGCAAATTTTTGTGTGGAGGTACGTGTTCAATGCTCTTGGAAATATACTTAGTGAAATTGTTGGATAATATGCTAACTTTATTTAAACTTTTTGAGGAACTGCTAAATTGTTTTCCAAAGTGGCTACAACATTTGAAATTCCTAACGATAATGTATGAGGGTTGTAATTTTACCACATTCTAGCCAATATTAGTTACTGTCTTTTTTATTATAGTCATTGTAGTGGGTGTGAAGTGGTATCTCATGGTAGTTTTGGCTTGCATTTCCCTAATGATTAATGTTGTTTATCATCCTTTCATGTGCTTTTTGTCCATTTGTATATCTTCTTTAGAGAAAAGTCTATTCAAATCTTTTGGCCAATTTTTAATTGGGTTGTTCATCTTTTTATTGTTGAATTTTAAGTGTTTCTCATATATATTGGGTATAAATACTTTATTGGGGATATAGTTTGCTAAAGCGTGTTTTTCCCCTTATTCTATGGGTTGTTTGTTCACCTTCTTCATGATGTGTTTTGAAGCACAAAAATTTTTAATTTTGATAAAATCCAATTTATCAATTTTTTCTTTTGTCATATCTAAGAAAACATTGTTTAAATCACAAATATTTATGCTTATGTTTTCTTCTAAAACTTATAGTTGTAGCTCTTACATTTTGGTCTTTGATCTATTTTGAGTTTTTTTTTTTTGGTGTAAGATATAAGTTAGGGGTCTAACTTCATTCTTTTGCTTATGGGTATCTAGTTGTCCCAATAACATTTGTAGAAAACAATACTTTTTCCTACATTGACTTGTTATGACAGTCTTATCAAAAATCAATTGACCAAAAATGTATTCAATGATATCTTTTGATGAATAGACCTTTATAATATTTTATTTGTTCATTTGTATATGTATCATGTTAAAAAATCCCACTTTATACCCTGTTTTCCTACTGATTATACATTTTTTTCAAGTATTCTTTTTACCTAGGTCTTTATACATCTTGACTGTGTGTGTGTGGGTATGCTTCTTTACTTTTTTGTGGCATTTATAAATAGTATGTTTTAAATATTACATTTTGTTTGTTTTTATTATTCAGGAATGAACTTTTTAGTAATCTTAAATACAATGATTTGATAAATTCAATAATTTTAATAACTTGTTTTATTGAATTGTACTTAGTCTAGAAGATAATCATATAATCTGTAAACATTGAAAGTTAACTTTTCCCTTCCTAACCCTTGCGCTTCTAATTTTTTTCTTGTCATATTCCCGATTATAACCTCTAAATGCAATGTTGAATTCAAATAGTGATAATGAGCATTCTTGCTTTATTCCTGAATTTAATAGAAATTTTGCAAAGTTTCACTATTAAGTATATGATGTTTGCTGCAAATTTTCATTAGCTGTGTTTTATCCAACTAGAAATGCTTCATTGAGTTTTTTTGTAATTGAGAGCCAAATTTTATGAAATAAAATACTTTTATTAAATTAAATACTTTTCTGCATCAGTTAAAGTAAACATCGCTTTCAGATTTAATTGTAAATTAAATTGTAATTTATTATAAGTCAATTTTAATAAAATTTTTTTCTTGTGTTAAACCATCCTTGAATTCCTGGAATGAACCCAGGTAACCATGATCTTATTATGTTTACACTTTGGAGAATTCATTTTGCTAATATTTTGTGTAGGATTTTTGCATCATGTTCATCAGTGATTTCTTTCACTTTCTACCTGTATATTTTGCTAGCAATCTGATCTTCAGTGTTCTCTCCAATCAAAGAGATTTTTGTTCTGTAGTTTATTTTTTAAGCCCTCTTAAAGAGAAAGATGGTAATAAATAGTTATGGTCTCTGAACTTTGGTAACACTTTTTTTAAAAAAGGAATTCCACCAAAATTTTATATATGTTTCTCTTTTTTTTTTGCCTTTTCTCAAATTCTAAAGCATTTTCTGCCTACATTTTATAGCTTCCTTTTCCTTCTCAATTTCTCTTGTATTTATTGACTATTGAATTCATATATTATTTATATATAATTTATGATTTTTCACTATTGGTTAAGATGCTATTATTTGGTGCTTCTCATGTCTTCTTTAAATATATTATAAACTCTTTTACTCACCTCTTCTAGTACAGAGTTTTGTTTTACATTTTTTAGGAACTCAGTAAATATTTGAGTTTTAATTTGAATTTTATTGATAAAAATATTAATTTAAATAATAGTTTGGTGATATAAGTATTTTTGGAAATTCTAAACATCTTTTTAGTCTATCAGTCTTAAAAATTTTATTTTTCATTTTATCTGTTACTTTTATTTTTCATAAACTCTACCTCCCAAGCACCTTCTCCTATCTCCCAGGAAAAAGCAGGTTGACACTTCTAAGTGGTCAGCTTTTCTAGGTCATTGACTGGGTGAGTGAGGTAAATGCCAGAGGAATACAAGATATTTTTGACTCTGTTTTGGCTATAGTCACTTGTTCCTCAAAGCATGATTGTCAACAAAATTTCAATAACCCCTAAACGACTTCTAAAGGTATATCGAGTTCTTTCACTTTAAACGGCTGCACAAATCTTCTCAGTGGGAAAATAAATGATTGAATCTCATCTCATTCCAAATAAATTAGAGTTGGCAGGCTTGTGTGTCTGGAGCTGACTTACAGTACTTGATGCTAAAATGTAGCTCCTTGTAGTAGTTATAATAAATTAAGGCTCTGTCAGAGGCCAAAGTCATGAAAGTTAAAGGGAAAAATATATTGGATACTCTTTATATTTTAGGCTCTGAGAGGAATTTTGGTCTTCAGCAGGTTGACAGCACAAAATAGACAAACTCAATATTTTAGGAAACTGTGCCAAATTTCATGCGTAGAAGCCTGTGAGTGTCTTGCGTTAAGCTGTGAGTTATAGCAGTGAAGGCCCAGAAAGTGAGAAATGATGTATTTCTTGAAGCCTGTGGGGCATGCAAGTTCCATAGTTCTCTCTTTTGAATGACAACGAGATCCAACTTCCCAGTGAGAAGCGTGCCGGTGTGTTTCCCTTCCTGTACTCTTTTCTGAATAGCGTGAAGGTGTTGTTAATTTCAAAACTGTCACTCACAGGGCATGAAAATATTTTCAGTTAAAAGTCCAGTGACAGGCAGAAGACAACAACGGCAACGGGTACTCTGAGACAGGTGATACTTTCCTATAGCTAATTATTATTATTTTTCTAGCTGGAACAATGTCAAAAAACATACAAAATAATAAACACTTTGATAAAGTGTGCTTGTAAAAAGCAGCATTCCGTATTATTATAACTCTACCAAATAACTTGGTACCAAATAATCAAATAACTCTACCAAATACCTCTCATTAAATGAAAAAAAGATGGATGGTTCTGACTGGGTCATTGATTGTCCCATTCGCAGTTGGAACACCTTTGCTGGGATAATTTTTTGTTTATCTGTTTCTCTATTTTATCTTTGCTACTGTGACCAAATTGAAAAAACAGGGGGAAAACCTAAGGGTAAACTGGAGGGAGTTTCAAGGTACCAGTGTTCTGAAAATGGAATCTATTTTGACTCCCCACTCTTTTCCTTCTGTGGTAGATTTCACAGTGACTCAGGACACTTGCTGCTACAGAACAGCAGCCACAGGAAACTGCCCAGACATCTTCCCAGTGTCATTAGCAGTCAATTTGTCAAGGTACTGAAAATAATTTAAATGACACTACTCTCTTGTCTTTTCCATTATTATTTTTAAAATTGTGACAAATGAAGTGGGCATCCTTGGGCTTCAAATGGAAAGCCTGAAATATTAGCAGTGGGAACAATCTAAAATATTAAAAAAAAGAATCTGAGAATGGCTCAGATTACATGATTTTATAATTACCACAAAACCAATAGCAATAGAAAACAGTAAGGATTCATACAGCTTCTGGTGTGTGTTTTAAAGGCCATGAAAACAGAGACTGATTTCTTGACTTCTGAAGATAATCCAAGTAGAGTTGGTGTACGAAATAACAAGGTATCAATATGGAACCAG
This sequence comes from Microcebus murinus, assembly GCF_040939455.1. NCBI lineage: Eukaryota > Metazoa > Chordata > Mammalia > Primates > Cheirogaleidae > Microcebus > Microcebus murinus. The sequence continues at coordinate 80,142,875 of NC_134114.1, read as the reverse complement.
AAAGTGAAAAGATCTATTCCAAATGTGATTTAAATCTCATTATATTTTGAATATTCAGTGGGAATCTCCCGAAGTTTCAGCTTCTCTTTGGGAGTAAAATGGGTTTTCTTAAATGTGCATTCATCTATGCTGCTAGAGTATCATTTACTAACAAATGATTGCAGCTTTACCCTAGTGGCCTGAAAGAGTTTTAATGTTTCTTCCAGATGTGCTTAATTTATTTCCAGGGTATAATGTTTGCCATGGGAGGCTTGGGCGATTTTCTCACTTATCAATGCCAATTTCTTGGAGGTAGGTAAAATTTTAGTCCACTTCTAGATGAAGAAATAGAACAGGAAGCTATTATGGCTTCATTAATATCAACTGAGAAGCTGCTAACAATCCTGGGTAAAGTATTGAATCTAGTGTGTACTTCATAAGCTCACACACCTGGACTTACGTTTCTGCAAAGTTTTCCTAGGACTCTTCTTGCCAATATTCAATTTGATACAAATAATGATGTTTGTCAGGAATTTTAAAAATTTAGAATTTTAAAAATTACCCTCTAAGCTTAGCTTTCAAGAATGCCAGTACTTGATTTGTAAAATAGTAAGAGGATGAAATGAATCTGATTTTCAGCTACTCAAAAGACTGCTGAATTATAGCTATTACTATTCTTTGAATATTGGATATGAATAATAAGATAAGGTGTTTATTACAGAGTAATAATATAAATTTTATTTTGGAGCACATTAAAATGAAGACCAGTTTAAATGTAAAATTCATAATGTATCTAGAGCAATTGTGAGTAGTCACTATTAAAGCTACTTTGGTGATGTGCAAACTGCAATGAAATTTTAAGAGATTTTTCACAAATATAAGTCAAATGTCAAAGATATTTAAGTATGTTCTATTGAGCTTAAATACTTACTGAAATAGATAATCTAAATTAACATGTATCTAAATCATAGAAATCATTATCTTATAATGGTCACTTAGTGCTAATACTGGAATTTAAACTTTGGTCTCATGTCCTACACGTTTTAGTATTCTCTGTAATATAGCATATCGATCCTTAAAAACATGAAAGTTATTTGCCCAATACCTAAGTAACTCTATTTTGTAAGAGCTTGTAAGCCTAATTCCGTATTTCTAGTATCAAAGTTACAGGAGAGTATTTTTCCCAAAAGGGTAAGCACTTAAGTCATGACTAAGACAAGAAATGAAAAGTTGCATCTTGTCAAAATTACCCTTGAAAATCTTTCATTGCCCTTGAAACAATAACACATTTTACTTCTTTTATATTGGTCAGTATTTACATAAATACTTATAATCACCCATACATAGATTTATCAAACATAAAGCACTGTTTCAAGATTTCTTGTATCTAATATCTGATTAATCCAAATAATTTGATGTTCAAAAGTTTCTTATTTGTGGAAGTAAAATTACCATGTGATATAACTAGAATATCTCGGTAGAATGGAAGATGATGAAGGTGGAGAATTTTGTCAGTTTTGTTCACTGAGATAATTTAATCACTGCCTAGAACAATGCTGGCCATATAGGAGGGATGCAATAAATATGTGAATAAATATGTTTAATAAATGAATAAAGTGTGAATTAGATATATTGAATAAATGAATAAATGAAAAGTGAATATGTCTTCTAAACCTAAACCTCTTGTAAGCAAGAAGTTTTATGTTAACACCAAAATATCTAACTAAAATATTGGTTATATGGAGTTAGAATAAAGAATTTGCTGAGGTGTTTTTGGCTTTTGAAATATTTCTTTTGGTTTGATAATAATCTTGTATTATTTGGATATAGTGATCAATTGCAATAGTTTTTAGTTTCTATAGACAACTCCATTCACATTCAGGTAACTCACAGAATTAACCAGATATTTTGACATCAGGACTTCACCTTGAAGCTAATGAAGCTCAAGGTACTTCCAAGGGAATAGGAAAGGCCCTAGCAATGCGCCCACAGGGTCGTACTATTTTCTAAAATTTGCTAAAGTAGTATTTTAATTGCAATTGATCCATACTGATGTTTCTGTCCACTGTTGCTTCTCTTTATTCACAACTTTTTTTTTTTTAATGGTCAGATGGCCTTAGAGAGGTGGGAGTCATGTCTCAGATCAGGCCAACGGGAAGCTGAATTGTGGGCACACTAAATTTGATTTTAGTGGTGTATATTTACATGGTTTCGATCTCTTCTCAGTTATGTTACTAGGTGTCAGGTGGAATATTCCAAATATCCATTGGACTAATTCATCCAGGTGTATAGGCCCAGATGTCCTATCATGCATGATAAGAATGTGTCTTACAGCATTCAGCACCAGAAATATAAGGGTAGAGGATGAGAAATAAGGTTTGAAGAATATAAATTCAGAAATAAGTTTGTAGAAAATATTCCCAATCATCAAATGTTTAAAATTGTAAGTGGAGAATTCAGTTAACATCAATACCTAGTTAAAATGGAAGTTCTTTCCTAACATGAATGTGCTCAGTAATGCATCTTATAAAATTTAAGACGTATTCTACGTATTCTACGTTATTTTCGTTTTTCTGATGAAAATTTTGCAAGATAGAATTTATCAGAATTTCTGTGCTATTGTACAAACACTTCTTTTACAAATGGCGATTATATCTGTGTTAAGGTTTTATGTTTTAGACATCTCAACTACTATGAATAAAATCTAAATTCTAACAACTAGGTTAGAAAGATTGAATTATCTTTGTATTCTTCTTATTAAAAAAATTACAAAATTGTCATATGTAGAGGTGATCAAAGAAAATGAAGCCAAAAATGGAAGAAAAGTATTATAGGGGTGGGTCAGAGTTTATTAAATAAGAGTCTTATGTATTATTTTTATGGATTTTTGTAACATTTGTGATATTTTTCAGCTTTCTAAGATTGATTTTGCTGTGATTCTTCTTCTGATTCTCTAAACATACATTCATGCCCATGCCTAATGTTGTATTCATTATGTTGTAACCTTTTTTTCTGAAATAGAACTACCCAATTGATACATGGTTGAGTCTGCACAAAATCTGGATCCACCCTTGTAACTAAATCTAGAAGTACTGTAGATGTGCATAGGTAGGGAGTGGAGGTGTAGAGGGTGGGGATGGTAAAGGGTGGTGTAGCCATGCAGCCATCAGTTCATCCTGCTGTCCTTATTCACTCTTTCTCAGGAGGTGTAATGGACAAATGAGGTCCATGCACAATTTTCAGATGAGAATTGGTACCTCCAAATGCATCTGGAAGCTAATAAATGAAAGATAGAGTATCTCAAGTGTATTTTTTTCTTTGAAATATGGCTGTGTGAAACATGCCTCCATTTGCCATGAAAGAATTTCAGTGCTGGAGCCTTCTCCAGTTTCCCATATTGTTCACTGGAGCAGTTTTATGCTTCTTACATACAGCCTTTGATAGAGTCCTGATTCTTTTGTGGCTCAGAACACCCGGCCACTGAAGAACCCTAATCATGCTGCCTAAACCGGTCCTAATGCCATCCATCCATTCCTAGGCCCCCTTCCACGGCTGGCCCTGACATTTAGCTGTAATCCACTATGGTTGTTAAGGCCCAGCACTTTCCTCTACAGGATTTGCCCCCTACAGTTTGGAAAATGCTTTAAAGGTCTGCTAGAAAAGCTAGTGCAAATGTTTCATCTGCTTTTGGTTTGTGGGTTCTGAACACATGGTCTCCAAATGTCACATTTGGAATCTGGAATTCAGTTATTCTCAAGCATTTTGATCAAATCATTGATTTTATCCATTGTCTTTTGTGAATGAACAATACATGATGTCTGGCTCTTTTTCAAGCATTTCTCTTCCTTTCCCTTATGCATTATATAATCTTATTTAGCTGACATGTTCTTTTCAAAGGTTGGGGACGTTTGTGTTTTGAGAAGAAAGGTGAACTCATTAGCTTCACTTTCTAAATATTTTAATAATGTTACTGAAGCCTAGGATGCCATCTTTATTCAGCTATCTCTTTGTTTTTCTGCCACAACTTAACACTTACAGTGAATGGCAATACATATTAATAAGCAGGCAGCTTAATAAGACTCAGGTTAATGATGATAATTATTCCTACATGTATGCTGACAGTGTGTGCAAAGATATTCACTCTTTTAAAAAGCCCCAAGGCATTACAGATAATTCTGACATCTCATACATTATTTGAGAAAAAGGTTAACAATGCTATGTGATACTTGGATTTTTTTTAAGTGAACATTTTAATTACCTGGGGATAATGTCCATGGTTGGACTTTAGAGATTGGGCACAGGGCCAACCAATAACTTTTCAGGAGAACCGTGAGAGAGGGTTAGAATTCAACCATTACACTTACAGGCTTGTAAACATGGAAAGTAGAAATAAATCAGCACAGTCCAAAATTAAGGTCAGTGTTACAGCTTAGTGTTTGAGCTACAGTGGCTTTCTAGTTTGATGTGAATATTTATTTTTTGATTGACCATAGGAAAAGTATGTAATCATGAAGTTCTGCTTCTTTTATTCCTTCTTCTTTCTAAGTCTACCAAACTCTCTACAAAACCGAACACTTAATGACCTTGTGCTCTGTTTTCCATTCCTCTAATCCGTGTTGCTCTCCAATCCTCCATCCCCACCTGAAGTATTAATGACAAATGACTGATTAACAGTTTAGAGCTACATTCCACTTTTTTTCCTCCCAAGGTTGATTGCCTTTTCCTACGTATTAAAACCTTAAATCAGGTGTCTCAAATAAAACACCAGCCTGGGCCTGTCAGGTAACATTAATGAGTGAAAATGCCCAAGTGAGGATTGTAGTAAAATGGAAAGTGCAGGCCTCTAGAAGCAAAGCAATCACTGCTCATCTCCAGGAGATTATTTCTGCTTAGGCATTCTGGCCCAGATTTGCTAAACACTGACTTTTACAAAAGTTGAATTTTTGTGAATTCTTCCCATGCTGAAATACTGTCTATGAATTCAAACATTGCCCAGGTCAAGCATAACATGTCCAGGGTGGATAATGATCCCAGGGGCATACGTTTGTGACTTCTGCTTTGAACAGAAGGAAAGAAGTTGCAATGAATTTAATTCAAGCACCACTTCTGCTCCCAAGTTCAAGAAACTGGAGAACCCACACTCCTATAATGCATTTCCAGGCCTGTGTCCTTCATGCTGTTCCATTTGCTCTGGTTTCTCATTATTGCCCTTCCTACCTTGGGATCTATTTGCTTTTGATGACCTTGGTTAAGTGTTGCCCTCTTTATAAAGCTTTCTAAGCCCCTTCTCTCCTTATAAACCATTTCTTCACTACCTCTCTTCCTTGTTGGATGAATGAAGTTTCCTACTCTCTTGTTGGGGTATTTGGCACATACTATTTAGGTAGAGTCTTCTTTTTATTCCTTTGTCAGCATCATGTAGTACCTGTCTCATAATGCAATAAATGTTTGCTGAATGTATGAATGGATCAGTGAATGGAAGTTAGAACAATACTCTTAATGAAGCCTTAAGTATTCTTATAAACCTTTCCACTCTTACCAAGGGCTGTGAAGATGTAAGTTACTCAGTAAATATTTATTAAATGGGAAATGAATGTCAACCAAGGGGGATGGTGGTTATTATTTCAAGAGTTAGGAAGGGGCACGTTTGACTTTTTCAGTATTTATGTTCCTTAAACCATCTCCCTCTGGGATAAAATAGGTTCTTAAATACTTTCTGATCCTAAAATTCAGCTAAAAATCAATAAAATTATCAAATATATGCATATATAAATACAATTTATTAAAATAAAATTAACAAAATTATCAAATATATATTCTGTCATGAATATATATATGACAGAGATGTGTACAGTGCTTTCTATTGTGACATTTTAACATTTCTTTGAGAGCTTCATTTGATTGAGGCAACTCTTTAAAACCTTCAACATCACAACTAGATGGCCACAAGTAGATACTAGTAACCCCATACCTTATATGAGGTCTAGTGGTTATAAAGCAGTTTTTTCCCAAAAAAGTCAGGATAAATTCAAATGAAAAAGCCATCTAGAAGTACTATATCCAATTGGTATTTATTACAAATGCATATCCAGTCATTTAAAATACATTTGTTTCTATCACAGATGTCTAATCTATTCATCACATTAAGGAAAATCTTCTGCTTCAGTCTTTCTGTCCTGAGTTTTCTGCTGAGTCTTCCTTCTAGGAAATTACCTTACTAGAACCCTATTTTAACTAGGAAATCTGGATAATTTAGCAATGTTGAAATTAACTAATTAAGTTAATGATCTGGTATTATAAAAGTACCACTAAAGAACTCAATCCTACGTGTAGACCAAGGAAGGCATATAAAGGCACTTCCTCTAGAATAGACTTCTGTGATGCTTATGATCAGCTCTTTATTTTTGCAGGGGTAGCATCAGTAGAAGACTAGCTAATTGTTCTGTAGATGAGTCTAGTTAGCTGAACAGTTTGGAGACAAAAATCAAATGATGCAGGCCAGTTTATTCGATTGTACATTCTCATAATAATTAATTGGCTAATCAATTATGTGAGAATCAGCCAATGAATTAGAGATCTAAGTTTGCAGACAGCTGTGACCATTGTTCTTCTTTTAAGAGAAAAATAAACGTTGCTTGTTGCTACCTTCATTTCTGTTAGCATGCTGCATACGCTGCATGTCATACTATTTGGGAGCTTGTGCCATTTTTATCTCACATCGGATACTTCAACAATGAGCCGTTATGAATCGTGCACATTTTCCCCATTTGAGGCAATGCAGACAATTCAACTAAATTTAAATGAGCAGATTTTCAGAGTGTGTTTGAATCTCTTCCTGGGGCTAAGATAGACCTGCCCCTGGTCCCTCCATTTCCTTTGGTAAGCCCTTATATATTAAGCTGTAGAAAATAAAACAACAAATGTCATTCAGTAGAAACATAAAAGCCCAATCTATGTAAAGTGAGACAGAAGAAATGGAAACATAGCATGTAGATTTTACATGCTGAGCCTCATAAAATGCAAGCGTGAATTTCCTCTCATAGTGAGTGTGGTCCAACATTAAACGAAGCATGGGGCATGATTATGAGAGATAAGATCAGTAGTTGGAGAACATACAACAAGCTGTTTTACCCACATTGAATTTAATTTCACTCTTCTGATCTATTAGGCCCTCTTGGTGCACATCTTTGTCGATTTTTGCTAGTTCTCAGGAATGCATTAAAAAACCCTACAGGCTATAACTAAAATTACCGAATATTTTTTAATGTCTCACATGTTGACAGTCCTGATTTTCGTTATATAAGAAATAACTGTCGATAGTGTCATTTAAATCCCGACTCTTTAGACTTGTGAATGCTAATAGCTGGGCTGTCGAATTTCAGCTTTTCCTGGAATCGTTATTCCTGGTTTCCTGTGGTGGATATGTATCGAACATAAGAAATTAGCTGCAGAGAGAATTAGAGGGTGTAAGTCTGAGTCATGTAAATGCCAAAAGCTTTTTGTGACATTTTTCAGACTTTAAAAATGGAAATATGTTATTTGCACAGTAGCTCCTGATGGAATATGACATACTGCAGCGATGTGGTGAGTTTAAGATTGGGCTGCAGGCCATTAGGAACCCTCTGTGTGGGAGCCTGGGGCCTGAGCAGAGGAATGGGAGTGAGCTACTTAGCAGAAGCATGGCATTTGCTGAGGAGCTGAGCAATCCTCGTTAGATCAAGAACTGCTAATGAGAATTAAGAACTTGCTTGAACCTGTTATCGTAAGTATGGTTTAGGAATATAATTTTCAAGCTTGATGTAACTTTTGTCTTTATTCCAGATGATCTGACATCATCATCATTATATCAGCTTATAAAAAAAAATCACAGGGCTAAGCACATACTTTAACTCTTATATTTCAAGTAAGATTGAGCCCTTTAATTCAGTTGAAATAAGAAATCTTTCTAAATAGAGTCTGAACCTTTGTTTTGCACTGAGAGGCATGGAGGATGGGTGTGAGGGTTGCATAGCTGAACTTTCTCTAGAGGAAAGTGGAGAACTCCCACCATTCACACTGTACCCTCCACCTCCTGTTCCAACCCTTTTTAGCTTTGCAGAAGAGCCTCTTGGGGGCAGAAACTGTCTCTGGTTTCAACTGGGGCTCACAGGGTGGATCTACTCAGAGGTATTATTTCCACTTCAGAGGATAGTCCTGGAATTCATTGAGCCCATACTTCCTGTAAATACATGGGAGTATGGAGACATACCCTCTTTTTTCCCTTTTCTGGGGGTAAAATAACTCAGTAATTCCATCCTAATAATTTCACATATAATTTTGCAAATTTATTAAATCTCAGTCACACAAAGATACATGTAAGACAGATACTTTTAAAAATCAGAATTCTTTGGAGAAGTTTCTTTTCATTTCTGTAGCCCATTTCTTGATGGGATTGTTTGCTTTTTTCTTGTTAATTCTTTTAAGTTCTAGATAGATTCTTGTTATTAGACCTTTATTAGAGGTGTAGAGAGCAAATATTTTCTCCCACTCTGTGGGTTGTCTATTTGCTCTACTGATGGTTTCCTTGGCTGTGCAGAAACTTTTAAATTTGATCAGATCCCATTTGTTTATTTTTGATGCTGCAGGTGGGAGGGGGAGGAGGAAAGGGGTGTATGCTTCCATAACGTGTGTGATGCACATCACCGGGGGATTGGACACACTGGGGGAAGGGAGGGGGGCAGGGGCAATATTTGTAACCCTAACAATATTTGTACCAACATACTATGATGAAATAAAAAAAAAATCAGAATTCTTATTCTTTGCCTCACCTGTGATAAATACAATTTTTGTAGTTATTTTTATTTTAGAATATTCCAGGGGTATAAATGGTTTGGTTACATGGATTGCTTTTGTACTGCTTGAGACAGTTTTAAGCATGTCCATCACCCAGATAGTGTACACTGTACCCATGATATTTCATTTCACCCATCTTCTTCACCACAATTCCAACTGCTTAATTTCTGTTTAGTTTTACTTCCATCTGTACACATGAGTGCTATTCGGTTAGGTCCAATTTAATAGTGAGTATATGTGGTGTTTGTTTTTACATTCTTGCAGTACTTCACTAAGGGGAATGGTCTCCAGTTCCATCCACATTGTTACAAAAGGTATTAATTCATTATTTTATGGCTGAATAGAACTCCATAGTATACATATACCATATTTTATTAATCCAATCAGGAATTGATGGGCACTTGGGTTGATTCCATATCTTTGCAATAAGTGAATTGTGCTTCAATAAACATTTGAGTGCAAGTGTCTTTTTGATAAAATGATTTTTTCCCCCTTGGATAAATACCCAGTACTGGTATTGCTAGATCAAATTGTAGGTCTACTTTTAGTTCTTTAAGGAATTTTCATACTATTTTCCATTGAGGTTGTACTAGTTTGCAAAATCAACAGTGTGTAAGTGTTCCTTTCTACATCTATGCCAGCATCTGTTGTTTTAGTGCTTTTTAATAAAATCCATTCTCACTGGGATTAGCTGATATCTCACTGTGGTTTTGATTTGCATTTCCCTGATGATGAGTAACCTTTTCATGTTTATTGGCCATTAATCTACTTTTGAAAAGCTTCCATTTATGTCTTTTGTCCAGCTTTTAATGGGGTTGTTTGATTTTTTTCTTGCTGTTTGGCTTCAGTTTTTTGTAGATTCTGATTATTAGCCCTTTATCAGACATATATCATGTGAATTTTTGTCTCCAATTCTGTAGATTGACTATTTGCTCTATTGATTGTTTCTTTGGCTGTGCAGAAAGAAGCTTTCTAATTTAATCAAATTCCATTTATTTATTTTTGTTGTTGCTGTCATTGCCCTTGAGGAATTCTTCATAAATTCTTTGCCTAGGCCAATATCTATAAGAGTTTTTCCAATATTTTCTTCTAGAATTCTTATGGTTTTATGTCTTAGGTTTAAGTCAGTTATCCATCTTGAATTAATTTTAACGAGTTGTGAGATATACGGATCCTGTTTCAATCTTCTACATATGGCTATCTAATATTTCCCAGCAGCATTTATTGAATAGTAATTTTTTTCCCCAGTGTATATTTTTGTTTGCTTTGTCAAGGATCAGATGGCTATATGAGGATGGTTTTATATCTGGGTTCTTAGTTCTGTTCCATTGGTCTATGTCTCTGTTCTTGTGCCAGCACCAGGCTTTTTATTTACTATAGCTTTGTGGTGTAGCTTGAAGTCTGGCAAATTGATGCCTCCCAGTTTGTTCTTTTTGCTTAAGGTTGCTTTGGCTATATGGGGACTTTTCTGGTTCTATATGAAGCATAGAATTATTTTTTATAAATCTGCAACAAATGATGTTGGTATTTTCATAGGGATTGCATTGAATCTGTAGATCACTTTGGGTAGTACAGACATTTTAACAATGTTGATTCTGCTGACCCATGAGCATGGTATGGTTTTATATCTGTTTCTCTCCTCTGCTATTTCCTTCCTCAGTGTTTCATAGTTCTCCCTGTAGAAGTCTTTTACTTTCTTAGTTAAATACATTCTTAGGTATTTTATTTCCTTTGTTGCTATTGTGAAGGGTATTAAGTCTTTGATTTGGTTCTCAGTTTGACTGCTGTTGGCATATATGAATGCTACTGATTTGTGTACATTGCTTTTGTATCCTGAGACTTTGCTGAATTTATTTATCAATTCCAATAGTCTCATGGCAGAATCCTTGAGGTTTTCTAAATATAAGATCATATCATCAGCAAAGAGTGATAGTTTGACCTCTTCCTTCCTTATCTGGATATGTTTGATCTTTCCTAGCCTGATTGCTCTGGCTAGGACTTCTAGCACTATGTTGAATAGAATGGTGATAGAGGGCACCTTGTCTGGTTTTAGTACTAATTGGGAATGCTTTAAAATTTTCCCCATTCATATGATATTGGCTGTGGGTTTGTCAAATATAGCTTTTATAATTTTGAGGTTAGTCCTATCTATGCCTATTTTGTTAAGCATTCTTATCATAAAAGGGTGCTGATGTTTGTTGAATGCTTTTTCTGTCTCTATTGAGAGAATCATATGGTCTTTGTTTTTACTTCTATGTATGTGGTGAATTACATTTATAGATTTGTGTATGTTGAACTATCCCTGCATTTCTGGGAAAAAGCCCACTTGGGCTATAATGGATTATTATTTTGATTAGCAGCTAAATTCAGTTTGCTAGGGTTTTGTTAAGAATTTGTGCATCTATATTCATAAGGGATATTGGTCTGTAGTTTTCTTTGTTTGTTGAATCCTTTCCTGGGTTTGGTATCAGGATGATTTTGGCTTCATAGAACATGTTGGGAGGATTCCTTCCTTCTTGCTGTTGTGGAATAATTTCTGCAGGTTAGGCACCAGTTCTTTTTAGGTCTAGTAAAATTCAGGTGTAAAATCAGGACATTTTTTTAGGAAAGTTTTTTATTGCTCCTTCAGTTTGGTACTTGATATTGGTTTGTTGGGGAATGCTATTTCTTCCTGATTGAGCCTAGCTAGGCTGTGTGTTTCTAAGAATCTGTTCATTTCCTCCATGTTTTCAAGTTTATGTACATAGATATTTTTATAGTATTCATAAATGATTTTTGTATTTATATGGTATCAGTTATAATTTTTCCTTTTTCGTTTTTGATTGAGCTTATTAGAGTCCTTTCTTTTCTGCTTCTGGTTAACCTAGGGAAAGGTATGTCAATTTTCTTTATCCTTTCAAATAAACAAGTTTTTGTTTCATTTACCTTCTGTGTAGTTCTTTTGTTATTGGTTTCATTTAGTTGTGCTCTGATCTTGGTTATTTCTTTTCTTTTGCTGGGTTGTTGAATGCCATAGATTTGATCAGTTTTGTCCCTGAGTTAGTTTGAGGATTCTTTTGATTTCCATCTTAATTTCCTCCTTGTTCCAATAATCATTTAGCAGTAGGTTGTCTAATTTGCATGGCTTTGTGTAGAACTGAGTGCTTCTGTTGAAGTTTATTTCTCATTTTATTCTACTGTAGTCTGAGAAGATACATGGTATAATTTCTATTTTTTAAAATTTGTTGAGACATGATTTATGGCCTAAGATTTGATTAATCTTACAGCATGTTCCATATGATGATGCATATTCAGTATTTTAGGGGTAGAATATTCTGTAAATGACAGTTAGGACAATCTAGAGCAATTTTCTCTAGATTCCTGGCCAATGTTTCTTTGCTTATATTATGCTTGGAGGATCTGTACAGATCTGGTAGCAGGGTGTTGATGTTCCCAGCCATCATGTTGCTGTTATCAATTTGTTTACATGTTGTGGGGTTTGCTTTATGAATCTGGGCACACCTGCTAGGTGCAATAATATTTAGGATTGTTATGTGTTTTTGTTTAACTAGTCCCTTTACCATTATATAATGACCATTGTTGTCTTTCTTTACACTTGTTGATTTGAAGTCTATGTTATCTAATATGAGAGTGCCTACACCAACTTTATTTTGATTTACATTTGCATGGAATTTTTTCCCCATCCCTTCCCCTTGAATCTGGATGAATCCTTGTGGGTTAGATGTGTTTCCTAGAGACAGCAGATACTTGGCTTGTATTTTTTTGTCCTTTCAGCCAGCCTATTTCTCTTGAGTGCAGAATTGAAGCCGTTCATGTTTATTGAAAGAATTGATAAGCAGGATGTGTTTCTGTTCATCCTTTTGGGTAGAAACTTATTGCTTCATTTTTTTTTTTTTTTTGTCTCTTGAGCTGTTATTACATGTGGTTGCTGATCTTTTGATTTGGTTGGGTTTACACTGGTGGGTTTCTTTTGTGCTGATCCATGTGTAATATAGATCTGAATCTTTCTGCAGGGCAGATCTGGTCTTGAAAAATTCCCTCAATGTTTGCTTATCTAAAAATGTCTTTATTTCTCCCTCATATAAGAAACTTAGTTTTGTAGTGTACAAAATTCTAGACTGGCCATTATTCTGTTTAAGAGGACTGAGGATGGTATCCTAACCCCTTTTGGCTTGTAAGGTCCCAGCTAAGAAGTCTACAGTTAGTATAATGTGTTTTCCTTTGTAAGTTACCTGATATTTTCACCTTATGTCTTACAGGAGTTCCCCCTTCATGTTCACTGTAGCCGGTATGATGACTGTTTCATGGTGATTGCCTATTTGTGATGAATCTACCAGGTGTTTGTTGAGCTTCTTGTACCTGGATATCTAAATTTCTAGCAAGACCAGGGAATTTTCCCTCCATTATTCCCTCAAATGGGTTTTCCAACCCTTGTGTGTTTTCTTCTTCATCTTCATGGATGTCTATGATTATTATATTTGGCCTCTTTACAGAATCCCATATTTCTTGCAGGCTTTATTCATTCCTCATATTTCTTTGTCCTTTACCTTTGACTGATTTAATTCAAAGATCCTATCTTCAAGCTCTGAGATTCTTTCTTCTGCCTGTTCTAGCTTATTCTTAAAACTCTCCACTGTGCTTTGAATTTCCTTGAATGAATTTTTCCTTTCCAGAAGTTGTATTTGATTGTTTTTAATAATTCAATTTCTTTAGTGAGTTTTTAATTCATTTCTTGTATTGGTTTCGTGGTTTCCTTGTGTTGGTTTTCTATTTTTGCTTGTATTTCATTGAACTTTCCATGATCCAAATTTAAAATTCATTATTTGTCATTTTGATATTTTTGTTTTGGTTGATATCCATTGATAGAGAGTTGTTCTTTTCCTTTTGGGGGTGTCCTTTCACTCTAATTTTTCATACTTCTGGGTTTTTTTTTTTTTTTGCTGATTACTTCTCATCTAGCCTCTCTTGTGTCTTGGTAGTACTGGGCCTGGCTTTTGGGCCTGTTTCTGGGTCCCTGAAGATCAATCCCAGACCATGCCAGGGAAAAGAGTGCTGGTCCTGAGTTGCCTATGGTGTGTTCAAGCATGTTTCATGATCCTCTCAGGTTGCTTCTGTCCTGCTGTCTTCACCTCTTCCCAACAGTGTGAATTGTGTTGGATCCCCCAGTTTAATCTCCAATATGGAGTGTGGTACTTGTGAGTATGAATCAGCCATGCACTGTTTGCTTGAGTTGGACAATGCTATGATGAGCCATCGAGTTATGTTTCCTGTCATTGTTCCATGTTTCTGTGAAAGAGCCAGTTGCAGAGATGTTCTTTGGTACTTGTGGTAGAGTTTGTCCTCCTGGTGGGTACTTGAGTGTCCTAAGCTTTAGGAGAGACCCTATAGCATCTAGTGGGTTGCTTGATCTACACCACCATACAGTCTGGCAGAGGAGCAATGCAGTTTGTGGCTAGGTCACGGGATCCTCAGCAGGGCTCAAAAGTTGCTTTTCCAGCACTAGGGGGAGATGCTGATATGAAGGTCCAGACTAGCTGTACAAACTTGGCAGGCTGTTCACAGGGGAGGGGCCTAAACGCTTGAGTGCTAGGGCCCCAGGACTATATGGTGGTGTAGATCAAGCAACCCACTAGAAGCTATAGGGTCTCTCCTAAAGCTTAGGACACTCAAGTACCCACCAGAAGGACAAACTCTACCACAAGTACAAAAGAACATCTCTGCAGCTGGCTCTTTCACAGAAACATGGAACAATGACAGGAAACATAACTCGATGGCTCATCATAGCATTGTCCAACTCGAGCAAATAGGGCATGGCTGATCCACACTTACAGGCTAGAATCTTTCTGTCCTTATGCAGTAGCAGAGTTTTTCTCTGGGGAGGGGTGGGTGCTCTTTGGACCCCCACAGCACACTCCCATCAGTTCAGTCCATGTGTGCTTTCTCATCACCTGAGCCCAGCTCTCAAACTTCTCCCATCTATGTTTCTGACCCATTAGCATGCTGCTCTGTGAAATGCTGGAGGGTAGGGACTTCCAAAATTGTGTCTGTATCACTGCAAGTCCTCAGAGGGAGAGGAATGGGTCCTCCTATTTGTGGGGACCTCTGCCTGTAGCACCCCCTGCCCCCAGAGAGAAACAGCTGCTTGCAAACTTCTTGGCTCAAGTTGTACTTCCTATTATAATGAGTCGGGGAGGGGCTGGAGCACCTGCTCAGTGAGCTTGGCAAAGTGCGAGGTGTTTGGTTGCTATGGAACCAGGGGGTGGGTTATTCCTCTCCAAATGTCACTACCTTATCTAATATGGTGGTTCTGCAGTGTGTGTGTGTGGGAATGCTCACTCCCAGATCGCTGTTCCTCAGCACCCCACCCTCCACCACAATCGCTTGTCAAATATGTCCATATGGATTTCCCTGCCACCTGAGTCCAGCTTCCAGACTTCTCCTCCTCCACCCCCACCTCGAGTCCCCATGCATCACTCTCAAGTCTGGCATGCACCAGGATGGTCTTGCTTATCTGAGCCACTGGCATGTGGCCCTGTGAAATGCCAGAGGGAAAGAAATTCCCAAATTGTACATGTCTGTTCGACCACTATTCTTCAAGGGGAAGAGATGTGGATCTCACTCTCCATTGAGACCTCAGCCTGGGATGTGTGCCCACAGGGAGAGAAACAGCCCTTTGGGAACTTCTCAGCTCTGACTATGCTCACAGTTGTAATGGTTGGGGGAGGGGCTGCAGCCCCTGGGCAGGCTGAGCTCACTCTTGCCCAATCTCTTGGGACTAGCTAGTTCACCCTACTATTCCATATTTGCCACCATGCCTGGGCTTGTGGAGGGTAGAAAAGACTTCGGTAAACTTGGTGCCCTGCTGTTCACCAAAGGTGTAATCTCCCCCAGTCTCTCAGCCTCTCATCTCACCCCACTTCTCCATCTTCATTGTTTACATAAATATTTCTAGTTGTTTTCCCTACTGGGGAGACCCACCATTACATCATAATGTAGAGACCAGTAATTACTACTAAGTTTTGTGATTGTGAAATATTAATGTATTTTTTTCCTTCTGCGCTTTTATCCTGGCACCTTGCAATTATATATGAGTCTGAAAAAAGTTGTTCACTGTCTCCTGAGAGCCATGAAAACCTGCAATCATGTCCTTCTGCTCAGTTAAGGATCTTTCTGTTGCCCATAGGAAAAAGTCTTCATGAAAATCAAAGATATTTACAAGTTGGTCCTTCCTTATCTGTGTGGTTGAATTGTCATTACCTCGTTCCCCATGCCCCCATTCCATTGCCCAAAGACCAAACTGATGGTCTTATGGCTTCATGGGTTGTCATTCATTTTCATAACTCCATGCATTTTTCAAATTTAGTTCTCTCTGCCGGTGATGTCTTTCCCCAATTGACAAGCATCCAGTAATTCTCCAAGATTCCTCCTCAATGTCATCTCTTCCATATATTTCCAACCCTTTTAGGCTGAGTTAGAATTTTCCTCCTTACAGGCCATTACACTCTGATATGTATTTACTTACCTCTTTATATGTATGGCTTTTCTGTAATATTACAAGTCCCTTCATGATAGAGATATTGTTTTAGTCATCGTTAGATTTTTAGCTTTTAGCACTTTATGCACAAAATAGATTATTGAAGTGAATGAACAAATGAAGTTGTAGCTCCTAACACCTTTTTGCATCAGTTGTGAAAAGTAGGAGTAATATTCATTAATTCATTAATATTTCACAATCACATTGAGCGTCCTATACATTGCCTGTATAGAATATGATCCAGGAAACAGTAAATTCATTATATGAGAGTCTGCATTTTTCCCTGATCAGAATCTCTGCTCACTTTGAGGTTAACCCATCAATGCCATTTGAAGAAACATTGTTCTGCTAACAATGTGCCACTTTATGGAATTCTATTCAAGAATTTCACTACAGGTTTAATTATTGCTCGCCTTGGTGTCAGGTTGCTTTCCCTTTATTAACTAATCATCTATTGGCCCAGTGGGGTTCCTGTAGCCTCTAGGTTTCTCAAGATATGTCAAAACAGATTATCTGCCTTTATTTTACATAGATTAAAACTTAAGTTTTTTCTAAACTCAGTGAAGAAACAATCACCCACTGCTTAATATATGCAAACTATACCACGGTATGCATTTATATACTCTGAGCTGAGTTAGTTTTTGAGTTTTGTTAATTAGCATTAGAAAAGAAAGTTAGCTTAACCAGAGGAGTAAATAGATATATTTGATGAAATTTTTATTTTACCTTACAACACAGAGTACTTTAGTGTTGTTAAATTATTTCTAAATATCAGTTTTTGAATAGAGATTATGGACCAGCCTTTGCACACACTTTCATGACAACATCATAGTTCAGAATTTATTTTTGCTTCCCCAGCTTTCAAATAGGAAGATTCTATGAATTGCATTCACCTTGAAGTAAAGTTATTTGTAAACCATTTTTGTTGATTCCAAATCAATATGCCGAGAATTATTTTTATAAAGCCTAGCTTTCTAGAAGGCTTTCATGTTGAAATCTTCTGGAACTTAAAGGTAAGGTATTTTCAAATATTGCAAAATACCACATGGCATAAAATAATTTAAAATATCTTGATTTTTAACTAGTTCAAAAAAACCCTAAAACTAGAGTTCAGTATTTTATGATCTTTTGGAGTCTTCTTGAGTCCTTCTAAGCTTATATTCTATGAAGCCTAGTCATTTATGTGTCATATATAACAAAGTTTATCACCATTTTTGAAAATCTTGGGATATAAGATTTTATATGCAGGTACAATATGTGGTTAATAAAGAGACCTTTTCTGTTAAGTTTATATGATTAGTAAAGTTTTTTGCATGATAGATCAAAAAATATAAAAGTTATATAATTTACCCTCATGAATGATATAAGTTGGCATAAATATAAGAGTAGAATTTATGATTTCTCTCTAGTCCCAGGATATTTCATTGCATTTAACAATAATTCATAATTTAAACCATAATTAATGGATAATCAGAACATATTCGCTTATCTCCACAGTGATAGTAGTTACTATGTCTTTTATGACAGTTTTAGTATTACTATTTGTGCTTTAAATGATGAGATGGGAATTTTTGATATAATTTCTGTTTTATAGCAAACTTATATAGGAGGGCCAACCTATTAGAAAATATACCTGAGTCTTAAATCCACTCCAGTTTTATTTGTATGTTGCTTGGCTTGATTTTCTCTTTAATCAGCATGGATTTAAGAATGAGAGATGATTTAAAGGCTGTGTTTTCTTCTTCATTTTGCTATTTTGTTATTGAACAATTTATAGTCCGAAACTAAAAACAACCCTCAGTGTCTCACCGATGTGTGAACTCCCTTTTTCAGTTCTCTCTCTCTCTCTGTCTTCTTTGTCATTGCTTGCTAATTTATTTGTATGTATTTGTGTTTTAAAATCTTTTAAATGAAGATTTGATCTCCACCTTTCCTTTTCTTGTACTCTAGAATTTATAAATGTTTTTACAAATGTCCTGGGTTTGCACTGTTTTTTTAAATAGTCAAACTTATTAAGATATAATTTTATACAACAAATGTACACACTTTAAAATAAATTGCAATAAAGATTCAAAAATAAGTACATCCATGGAACTTATCACTCCAATCAACACATAGAACTTTTCCATCACCCTAAAAGTTCTTTCCTGCTTCTTTGCAATTCGTCTTTACACCACTTTCCACTCCAGGCAACCAAGGATCTGATTTATATCCCATCAATTAATTTTGCCTCTTTTTGAACCCCATATAAGTGGATTCAGAAGATGTCCTGATAGTCTTTTGTTTCTGTCTTGTTTTGCTGTGTGGAATCCTCCCAAGTTGTGTGTGTCAGTATAGTTTGCTTTTTTTTTTTTTTTTTTTTTTTTATCACTGAGTAGTATCTCATTGTGAGACTATCCCACAATTTATATATCTATTATTCAGCTTCTCATGGACATTCAAGCTGATATATTTGACTGCTTGATATTTTCCCACAGGTCATTGAAGAGCTGTTCATTTTTCTTCTATTTTTGTCTATCTGTTATTCAGATTGGATGTTTTTAATCAATCAAAATCATGTTTACTGACTTTTTCTTCTGCTATCTCCAACCTGTTGTCAAACTCATTAAAGTGAAATTTTCATTTCAGACTTTATACTTTTAAATTCCAGATTTCAATTTGCTTCTCTTCCTCTTCCTTATTCTAGTTTCTTTTCTCTTCTGAAATTTCCCACCTCTTCACTCATTAAGATCATATTTTCTTTTAAGTCTTTTAATGTCTCTGTACTATCTACTCTAAAGAAATTGTTTGCTAATTTTAATATTTGAATCATCCTGAAGTATTTTTCTATTCACTGATTTATTTCTTTGTTATGGGTCATCTTTTTCTGATTTTTCACATTTTAAAAAAATTGGATTGTTTTTGGACCTCTGTGGGTGATATATCATAAATAACATGAATTATGTATTCTTTCTTAAATAGTATTGAGTTTTACTATGGAAATTTAATAACTTACCAGGAGGCTTTTAGATTCTATCAAGGCTTGGCTTAGGCTTTGTTAGGGCAAGGTCCTTACTATTAGGATTTGGATTTTCTAGTAGTTAAGCTGAAGCCCCAGGATCGTGATGGGTTATCTCATTTCTGGCTGGACTAGAAGTAAAGTGTGTTTCCATACTGGGTAACCTCTGTTATCTTTGTTTCTCCAAATCTTGTAAGAAATACCATCTGTTAGACCTCTCAGAGTCTTAGCACCAAATGTATAATGCAGCCCTTGATCCAAGGACCCCACAGAGTTTTCTGAGACTATTCTTCTCCTACCTCTATTTTCTCTACTACCTTGTCCTGTAAATTCCACCTGTTTCAGCAGCCCTAAACTCTGAACTTACCTCCTCAGCTAAGTGGGCCTGCTTTGTTTCTGTTTGTCTCCAATTCTTTATGCTGCATTAGGGAATTGGCCCTAGACGGAAAGCCTAGGTGATCAGGGAACTCACCTCTTGCCATTTTTTCTTTCCAAGATTACTGTCCTGTACAGCCTATCATCCAATGCCAGATAACAGTCACTTCATGTATATTGCTCGGTTTTATAGTTGTATACCATGTGTGGGCAAATCTGGTAGAAGTTAATCTTTCATATTTGGAAGTAGAAGTCCCATACTATTATCTTTTAAAAATGAGAACAACCTCTTACTCAGTGGAATCTGGAACTCATAGGTTGTGACTCCAATTTTATGCAGATTGGATTCACAGATATTATATATATTACTCATAAGCATTGTAACACTTGAGACAGCTAATAATGATACTTTACTTTCCTCAGATAAAGGTACACGGAGAAGTAGGGTATGCTTTATTTGGCACTATAATATGCATTGTCTTAAAAGTGGTCCCTTACTTTGATATCTATTGTCTCATTTTGTTGGCTATAGCATCCAAATACAAAATCCAGCAGTGAGGAGCTAAAGCCAAAATGCAAATCTGGCAGGTTAGTAAATATATGTAATTAATTTTTTTCATATTAAAAAACTGAGGGTAAAAAATTACATGGTATAGCATAACATTATATATTTCAACATATAATAGGAGACTATGTCATGTGATATTAAAAATTATTGGATTTTAGGCCGGGCGCGGTGGCTCACGCCTGTAATCCTAGCTCTCTGGGAGGCCGAGGCGGGCGGATTGCTCGAGGTCAGGAGTTCGAAACCAGCCTGAGCAAGAGCGAGACCCCGTCTCTACTATAAAATAGAAAGAAATTAATTGGCCAACTAATATATATAGAAAAAAAATTAGCCGGGCATGGTGGCGAATGCCTGTAGTCCCAGCTACTCGGGAGGCTGAGGCAGGAGGATTGCTTGAGCCAGGAGTTTGAGGTTGCTATGAGCTAGGCTGACGCCATGGCACTCACTCTAGCCTGGGCAACAAAGCGAGACTCTGTCTCAAAAAAAAAAAACAAAAACAAAAACAAAAACAAAAACAAAACAATAAAAATTATTGGATTTTAAAGCTTATCACATTTCACAGTATGAATAATTATTGAAAGTGTGTGATTAAATTAATGTATGAGAATTTTAAATGTTGTGTTTCTGTCTTTTGTGAGCTTCTAACTTTCAGATTTAGTGTTACCTAACTGAATATTTTCAACAGTAAAGGATTTCATAGTAGTAGATGTGTAATTAACAAAGAGAAATAGACATGTGTTAAACAGAGAATTTTACATGGCAAAGAATTTGGCATGGTTCAAATTAAAGTGGCTATTTTTTGAAAATAACAAAGCCCACGTTTCCTCTTTTGATCTTAAGTGAACACTGAAACAGCTGGGTCTTATCTTCTTTTGGTCATCCTGCAGATCCAAGACTCCTGTTTTTTAACTGCTACTCCTAGAATTTCTGTTTTTTTTTTTTTTTTTTATACTCACTCCACTCCATCAAAATATTTCCACACATTTTCTTCTTATTTTAATTGTTTTTGCTATATATTGGAAACTGAAAATTCTCTTTTCTTTTTGCCTAGTATTATATATGAAAAAAATTGACTTTAAATTAAATTTTTTATTTGACATCTCCTTTTAAAAGAATATCTCTCTATTTCTGTGTCCTGTGAAATTATCTGCTGAACCAATTCCTCCTCAATCTTGACACTTATGTTTCTAAAAATCCCTGTGGTTGGAGATGTAGATCTCTGGGCCTATATGATGGTGAAACTTTGAGGTACATGTGTTTTGAGTGAAACTATGAAAGCACATATTAATAGTTTTCACTTTCACCAAAGTAAAGCAGTAAAGATGTCAGGTTTCATTGTATCTTACTTAGTAATAGGTGCCCTGTACAATTAATACCTATAATCATCTGTTTGCTGAAAACAATGGATGCCACTCTTCTTTAATCAGATCATTTGTAATTACATATTTCTTTGTTCCATTAATATGCACATTAAGAAGTGTTTCTTTTTATGTTTGATACTTCATACAAATGGCTGATCAGCTTTTATGACTATGACTCAAGCTGGTCAACTCCCTGTTCAAGTCCCTTGTGGCTCCAGGGAGCTGGAATGACTCATAATTAACAGAGTTGAAAAAAGCTTTTCATGTATTCAACATGATCTTCCACTCATTTTTACATCCTATTTCTCTCCTCCACCCTCTGTTCCCTCCCTTTTATATTCTCTCCAGGAAAGATGACTCATGATTCACATCTACTTACTTGATTTTTGTGTAAGGAGAATTTGAGCTTGGGAAGGATTTGATATATCTATTTTTTGCTATTGTTGAAAGGTTTTAGGAAACATTCCATTTTGGAATAACTCTTCAGATGTATTATTACAGTGAACATATGATAGATGATCAATTAGTTCTTGTTTTTTTATTTATTTATTTATTTTTTTAAAATTTTTTTTATTTTGGCATATTATGGGGGTACAGATTTTAAGGTTTCAATAAATGCCCATTTCCCCTCCTCCCCCCAAAAGTCTGAGTAGTTCTTGTTTTATGAGTGAGTAGTCTTAAAGTTTTAGGCAGCCATGTACACTATCTATTTCCTTTCAGTTGTGTTTTAGTAATTGCTATTATCTCCCTTAGTTCATGCCCAAATCTTGCTTTTGTAGAGATTTTTCATATGTAGGATTCATTTGTTCTTGAGATTGAGAAAACTTCAATAGATGTCAAAATTTGAATAAAAATGCAGAGAGCCAAGAAATGTGGCAAAATGTGAATAAAACATATTGTAATGGGGATTTCTACAATTTTTAAAGAATTGATTGTTATTAATCTTCTGAAACAAATTATTAAAGGACATATTATTATACTTGGAGGTTTCTTGGAATATAGAGACAAGTCAACCAATTTTCCTACCTTAAGTTGGCTAACAAAAGATTAAAAAAAAAAAAACAATTGAGATCAGTTATTTGTGCAGTCTTCATAGAAAATATCTCATCCAGTTACAAACATGGGCTGATTTTTCCTAAGAAGTCTACCGAAACTTCTAAACTGAGGATTAATCTCTTGTATATGGTGGCTTTATTAAAGTTCAGCCACTGTGTGAAGCTAGCTTACAATAACCTGATAGATTTTCAAACCACTTTAAGGTATTATATTTGTAATATTTTAACTCCTGGTAATCTTTATGATAATCTGAATGTCTGTCAGTAAGAGGTTGACACTGGTTATTACTGCAAAATCAACTACATAATTGAGATGATATTGAACAACTTTTGAGACCTTAATTAAATATTAAATATTAAACGATTGGCTCTCAACTCCAAATTTACATTTTTAATAGCTTAATCTACTTGTGTATCTACCTTTACATATTCAAAATTTATGTATCCAAAACAAACTCCCTATCATACCCTTCCTTGCCCAGATTTATGCCTCCTATAGTCTTCTTCACCTCTTTTTCTCAAACACTGACTTCATCCATGACTCTTCTCTTTCTCTAATGCTCCAAGTCCACCTGTCTGCAAATCCTCTCAACTCTACCTTCTATATGCTGGAATCTGGCCTCTGTCTGCTACCACCATGGTTTAAATTACATCATTTTTCCCCCTGGATTATTGAAATAATCTCCTTAGTGATCTCCGTGCTTCTGCCCTTGTTCCCCTTTGTTAGCCTGAGTGATTGTGTTAAAAGATGTATCACTTCATGACCCTCTTCTACCAAAACTCTTTTATAGCTTCCCAGATCACTGAGAGTAAAAACCAAAGCTTTGTTATGACCTGTAACTGTAAACCAGCTACCCTGGGCACCTTTTATCAGGTCCTCTTGAGGCCATGTGCTCTGGGCTGGTCACACACATTCGGCTCAGAATAAACCCCTTTAAATCATTTTACAGAGTTTTGGATTTTTTTTTCCCGTTAACATAGCATATTATAAGAGCATATTAACATCTGTGGTTCAAATGTAATAGGGAAGTCTAATGTCAGTTTCATAGCTAAACTGATTAGGAATAAGGGTAGTGGAGGGCATTTAATATTTTTTATAGAATTTATAAGCTTACTTGGATTCTTTGTCTTCAACTGAGTCCTTGGGCAGAATCACCCAAGACAGACTTTAAACTAACTGAAGGTAATAGGAAAATAAACATGTCTAAACTAACAGTTTCAAATATTGAGCTAACTTCTTCTATTTAATAATAATTTGCATATTTTATAGTATATTAACAATTATTCCAGTCCATATTGTTCCTTAATACATTTTGACTTTAGAAGAATCTAAGATAAATTCTATGGTCAGATAGATTTTTAGTGTGCTCTAAGGAAAGAAAGATGTGAAAAACGCTTCCAGTTAAGTGAAATATTAACTAACTTCAAAAAAGTTATCTTTCTAATATCTAGTAATATGAAATATACATACTTTTAGAAAGAGTCACATTTGGTGTGTATAGTTATAATTTCTTAATGTTGGTGTCACTGTTTAAATAAACTTTCTTTTTTCCTCACCAATTTTTTAATTATTTTTGTTTTTAAATGCTTCTTTAAATTTGTGCTAAAGCAAAGATATTTTGTTAAATAATGGGAAAGT
Organism: Microcebus murinus; assembly: GCF_040939455.1. Lineage (NCBI taxonomy): Eukaryota > Metazoa > Chordata > Mammalia > Primates > Cheirogaleidae > Microcebus > Microcebus murinus. The sequence goes on along the minus strand of NC_134114.1, from coordinate 80,118,537 downwards.
TTGAAGTAATGTCCTTATATACACAGAGTGCAACAACATAATGGATCTCTGAAGTAGGCTTTGAGCAGGACTGGGGCAGGAGTAGAGATGAGTAATGTGAAAAGAGAGAATCATCAGATGGCTGATCCCATTCATGAAGACTCCAACTCATGACCTAATTACCACCCAAAGGCCCTACCTCCTAGTACCATCACACTTGGAATTAGGATTCCAGCATATGAATTTTGGGGGACATTTAGTCCATTGCATGAGGGTTGTGATAAAGCTTGCAGAGAGATTAGCAGGCCAGCCAAGATCTTCATCCCACTCTCTCCTGGGAAGAGCCTTCACTACAGCACTAGTCTTTATGCATTGAAGCAATTCCTGTTTTCATTGTATGTTTTAATTAAGGCATGTGAATCTGAAAATCTAAGACATTACCTAGGTTATTCAAAAGGTTTTCTGCAAATGGTTTCTTTTGTAATGCCCTACAATGTCTGATGTGGCGTTCTTGGAATCATGTAATTTTTTTAGGCAATAAAGATTTATCATCTGGAACCTAAATTTATAGTCTTAGATTCTAAACCTGGTAACTAAAATCCTTGGATTGATCACATTTAATTAAATGTGTCCAGTGAGTGATCTCCACACAATGTATAGTATTTTCTCTCTTTATTTCTCTTATTTAACTAGGTTTTAAAATACAAGTGTATAGTATTAGTTGCATTTTATTTCTGCTGGCAAAAGTATATAATTAGGATCCAAATCTGTAAATAATCTGTGCTTTCTATGCAGTTGAATTTGAAAATGTTTATTTGATGTCTGAAAAATAGCTAATGTAGTCATCCTTTGAAAATATTCTGTAATTCTTTCTTTGATCTTCAAGACTGCCCGGCAATAGATCAATTATTTTTACTATTTAAGAGGCTGCTATTCATACTGATTGCTTTTCCACTCCATAGATACAAAAATTTACTCCTTTGTGTTTAAAGTTTATTTATATTTTATTTTCTATAACTCTGATCCTTTTTTTTCTGTTAGTCATCATAGTTTAGTTTATCAAATAGGATACCTCATAGATTTTCTATGTCATCTGGTACTTAGAGATACAGATATATAATCAACTGAATTATAATGTTCTTTTTTTATACAGAGATATATTATTTACGTGAAAGAATATTTCCTCTGACAACTCTTTATAATTTTATTTAAAAATCCTTTTCTCCAGTGAAAATTTATAATCATTTTGTCAAAATTTAAAATAAAATATTACAAAGATTTCAATAGTGGGATTGCATTTATGCTTATATATTAATTGAGAATTATTGATCATTTATAAATTTTAGTCTTTGAACTTGAGATTTTGTAAAGAAAAGCTCACAAATCAATGGATAAATAAAAGATTATTAGAATTAAACTAATTGGGAAAATTTAGAAAAGTTATGAAAAAATCAATTAACTATGGGAAAAAACTCAGATCTTCACTTCAAATGTTCACATATTCCAGGTAAATTAAATATCCAAATAATAAAAACATGTCTTGAAAAAATTTTTGAAAAGCTTGACAATAACAGAAGTTAATTTTATCAACCTTCTAAAGTGGGAGAGAATTTCTAAGCAGATAAATATAGAACTAGTAAAGAAGAATGTCAGTAATGAGAAGACCAAAAAACCTCAAAACCAAAAACACAAAATAAGAACAAATAAGAAAAATACCTGCAGCAAATATAAGAAGTCAAAACCATAGTATAATTATTACATAAAAATTTACTCAAATTGATAAATATTATGATCACATTGGATAAATGAGCCAAAGATATGAGTAGATAATTCACAAACAATTAAATTTATCGAGAATTGTTTTACGGTGTAGCCTAGAAAATGTTTCATGTGTGCTTGAAAAGATCTATGTTCTGCTTTGCTGGATGAAGTGTTCTGTAGTATAGAATAGTTAGGCTGTTCAAGCTATTGTTGTATTAATAGATGTTAAAATCTACATTTACTGATTTTATACTTAGTAGTTTTATCAATGATTGGGAATGTAGTGTTGAAATCTCCAAATATAATTATTAAATTATCTATTTTCCTTTCAATTCTGTCAGTTTTTGTTTCAGGTACTTTGGGGCCATTTTTTTCTAGGAGTGTATATATTTATAATGGGTTTTTCTTCCTGATGCATTGATCCCTTTGTCATTATGAAATATCACCCTTTATTTCTCCCTCTCTCTTTAGGTTTTATTTATTTATTTTTATTGATACATAGTAGCTGCACATGTGATAATTTTTATAGTACATGTGATAATTTGATATATTTATGTAATCAAATCAGGATAATTGGAATTTCCATCATTTTAAATATTTATCTTTTCTTTATGCTGGGAACATTTGAATTATTCTGTTCAGCTATTTTGAAATGTACAATTGATTATTATCATTGTTTTTAGACAGAATCTCACTCTGTTGCCTGGGCTAGAGTGCTGTGGCATCAGCCTAGCTTACAGCAACCTCAAACTCCTGGGCTGAAACAATCCTCCTGCCTCAGCCTTCCGAGTAGCTGGGAGTACAGGTGCATGCCACCACACCTGGCTAAGGTTAATGTTAACTATAGTCAGTGTACTGATCAAACACCAGGTCTTATTTCTTCTATCTAAATGTATATTTGTACCCATTAAGCAACCTCTCTTCATCTCCTTCTCCCCCCTATTCTTCATGGCCTCCCTTTATTTCTAATGATATTTTTTTGCCTTAATGCCTATTGTGTTTGGTATTAATATAGCTACTTTAGCTTTCTTGTAGTTTCATTTGCATGGGAGATCGTTTTTCATCCTTTTACTTATATCTAATTCATATCTTTGAAACTGAAGTGTGACTCTTGTAGAAAGCATTTATTCAGTCTAATAATTTCTGCCTTTTGATTGAAGTACTTAGTCCATTCACATTTAATGTAATTTTTGGCTTTTAGCAATTAAACTGTGATTTGCCTAGGTATGGATCTAATTGTTATCCTACTTGGAGTTTTTTGAGCTTCTTAATTCTGTTTATTAATATTCTTCATCAAATTTGAGTTGTTTAGATAATTACTTCTTTGACCATTTTTTCCTGCCTCTTTCCTCTCCTGAAACATCTATTGTACATATGTTGGTATATCTGATGTTGCTTCAGAGTTCACTCAAGAACTGTTCATTTTTCTTCAATCCTTTTCTCTCTCTCCTTCAAATTGGGTAGTTTCTATCAATTTATCTTCAAGTTCACTGGAAGTTTCTTCTGTCATCTCAATTCTGCTTTTGAGCCCATCTGGTAAGGGGAACAGGACCAGCTCCAGGCAGGAAGACTTCAGACTCCCACCATTCTGACCTAAAGTTTCAGCAATTCTTCATAAAAAGAAAAAAATCTCTCAGAATGTCACTTTTCAGAGTCCTGAAAGGGTTGTTTTTCAAAATGTTTTCCAGTTTTATTATTCTTTTGTCAGGAGGAGTATTAGCTTGTTTGCATTGCTATAAAGAAATACCTGCGATTGGGTAATTTATAAGGAAAAGAGATTTATTTGGCCCATATTTCTGCAGGCTGTACAGGAAGCATGGCACCAGCGTCTGCTTCTGGTGAGGGCTTCAGGGAGCCTCCAATCAAGATGGAAGGCAAAGGGGGAGCAGGTGTGTCACATGGCGAGAGAGAGACCAAGAGACAGAGGGAAAGTGCCAGGCTCTTTTTAACAACCGGCTCTCCTGTGACCTAATAGAGCAAGAAATCATTCATTACCATGGGGAGGACACCAAGCCATTTATAAGGGAATTCACCTTCTTGATGCAAACACCTCACACTAGGCCCCATCTCCAACATCGGACAGCTCAAATTTCAACATGAGATTTGGAGGGTACAAATATCCAAACTATCAGGAGGATTCATGGACCACTTCACATTACCATAGCCAGAAGTCTTGCCCCCCAAAATTATTAACTATAATTGCTTAACATGTATTTTTTAAAATAGTTCAGTTCCAAAATCAAAGAAAGGTAAATTAAAATGTTAGGTATTATTTGGCCTATAAAATTAGCAAAGGTTGATAACTTGTGAATTCTGGAAGCTGGTAAGAGTTCAGAAATGTTAGTGTGCCCAGGAGTTTCTGGGTGCATTATAGTGCATTGTAATATCAGTACAATTTATTTATTTTCTCTTTTAGTTATCATGTGTTTTTTCTGAACCTAACTTCATAAAATGTTTAAAATTGTTCCTTGACTTTACAAAAACAGTTAGTATGAGCACATTATAGTAATCAAAGAATAATGTAATAGAGTATGTAGTGAAAAGTAAGTCTGTCTCTCAGGCTTTTGCATTTTTTCCTTGAAAGTAATGATGTTTATGTCTTTCTTATGAATATTTCCAAAGATGTTCTATGTATATACAAGCTCGATTCTGTACAATATAACCTCTTTAAAAAATACAGTGAAATATTCAATATAATTTTATCCAGCTTGCTTTTATCATTAGCAAAATTTCTTAAGGATCATATCTTATCAATATGTAGAAATATTTTGCAACCAAAATATTTACAATTTAAATATCACAAAAATTATAGAATTTTCATTTTTTTCTTTATCATTTTCTACTTTTTATACTTTAAGACATTTCTATAATGGACATTTATTGATTTTGTGATTATAAAATGGATGCTATTATTATATATATGTAACTTTTAACCCATTAATTTGACTTCTGTAAATGTTTTCTATGAACTGATTTCAAATGTGCACAACATTATTCACAAAAACATTTACAGCTGAATACATATCAAAATGGATTTTATCAAGGCATCTAAATAAATTGACCAAGTACACTATAGCTCATTCATTCAAAAGACTTTTAAGCATCCATCAAAATGATAATAATGTCTAATATTTTATTGAGTGCTGTTATTCCATGCTAGATGCTATTCCAAAATCTTTAAATGTATTATCACTTTCATTATGAGGATAATTCTGTGAGGTCAGCACTTTTATTTTTCTTCATTTTAGAGATGAGAAAACAGAAGCATTGAAATGTTAAGTAACTCACCCAATGAAAAGTTGGTAATGATATGTCAAAATACTTATTTTGTCTTAGCTCAGGTTCGCTAGGAAAGAGATTCTGAAGGTGTTCAGGAAAAGGAGGCTCTTTGGAGATCAACACCAGAGGGGGAGTGGAGGAAGTAGAGTTGGGATGAGAGAAGACAAAGTGTGGTACAAATGTGATGCAGTCACAATAAACGTCTCAGTGGATGTTGGGTTGGAGCTCGGTTGGTCCTTCCAAAATGTCTTGAACTGAAGTAAGGGGACCGGCCTTTATACCTTTGTGTTAAGCAGTCATTGGTGGAGGGTTGTGATAGGAGAGGAAGGGGTGTGATTTTTGTAAGCTAGCTCTCTATGGCTGCGAGCAGTTATTTGAGAGTGTCTTAGTTGAGAGAGCCACCTGCCAACCCTCCTGGCATTTGAGGAGATGAGTGTCTCAGACATGAAGGGCACATGGCCACCCAGATCCCATATAATAATAAAGCATACTAAATCCATATAAGGTAAATTTACAAATATTTATACATGTGTATATATATATATTTTACCCTATGTGGGTGAATGTGTCATTTATCCATACATATACAAACACACGCACATTTGTGTATATGTAAGGCATAAAAACATATGCCTTCAGTGTAGGAAACAAGTAATTCTTTTCTTTTTCAATTTAAGTCACCTCTTTAATAAATGAAAATACTTTATAAAAAAAGATTACTCTCAAAACTTTCTTTAACCCAAGAGAATTGGAAAAATTTCAGGTGCATAAGATTTTTCTAATGCACATATTGGAGTATATAACACAAAAGTTATATCAATGGAAAGAAGCTCACGGTTTAAAAAGACTATTTAAAAAGACTATTTGAATAAGAAGGATAACAACAGTTATGTCAGGTACTTATAATGTATGTACTTATGAGAGTTTCATATAATAAAATATAACTTTCATATTACTGCTAGGAAGTTCTGTCATTAGAAGAACCCTTTTCAGTGAAACACTTCAAAGACAAAATCCATTCACACTTCGATAATGTGAAATATTTGACCATATGTAATTTGTTTCTTGCGTTAATCCAATAGACTATTTAAATTTCAGCTTTCATCTGCTCATTTTTTACATTGTCTTTTCTATTTAAAAAAAAGTGGAGAGAGTCAAGGAAAGGAATTAAAAAACAAAACAAAACAAACCTGAAGTCCCAGAGGGGCATAAAAATCATCTGGGATTGATGATGAGAATGACGACTTCTGGGCGTGTCAGGAGTACAATTTAGCTCGGCCTCCGGGCAGCTTTCAATATTCTTGAGCAGCACCAAGGTGCAAGTTGCAGATTGCCTCTGGCTATTGCAGAGATCATTTCCACAAATATAAACTGGCCTTTTATAATTTTCTCATCTTTGCTCTGAGCCCTCTCTCAGGTGCTCTGTTCTTAGGAGACCCAGTATCAATTTGACACAGTTACTCTAGGCGCTCTTTCCCTCTATTCTTCTTGGTGTTTTAAAAGCCAATGCCTCCTTCCCACGCACTCTATTTTCTCCATGTCATTCCTGTGGTGGGCATCTTTGACTGGGAATCCAGAAAGGTAGGCTATGACTTATCGATCTGACTTATCAAGACAATACATAAACAGTTGCTTGAAGGGACATATGTGGTGAGAACGTGAATATCTCAAAAGTCACTTTCCTGGGAGGGACCTTATTACATTTTTTGGCTATCTAGCGTCTAAGTTTTTTTATGGAATTTTTATGTTTAGGAAAGGCTTCACTTTAGTAGTCTTGAAGGGGCCTGTCTTAGCTCATGGCAGCTGAGAATGCTACAGCACACACATTTGACCCGAGCTCTGCCAGACTTGCCTATGCCAGACAGGGAGTTAGTGCCACGTGAAAAAAGGGACAGAGATCACTCTCTTTCTCTTTGCTGGTGACACGCATGAGCATGGGCTGAATGGGGTTCTGGGGCAGAGTGGCATCCGGCTGGAGAGGAGGTGGTTGTGGTCATTATCACTTTGCCTTTCAGAGGCAGTGGGTACACTTCCTGGCCTCTTTATTGCTGGGTGGAAGCAGGTGGCTAATCCTGACTAACCAGTCGTGAGAGAAAGCGATGGTGTCACTGCTGGCTCAGAGTGTTTGATAGCTGGTGTGAGACCCCGTAGAACTCTTTCTTTCTGCCTCAGTGAACAGTAAAATTCCAGATATTGGCTTCTATCAGCCTTGGTCCCACAGTGGAGACAAGGCAGCACAGAATTGCCTGCAACCTGTGATGGGCAAGTGGTGTCATTGAGAAACAGCTGTCGCTGCTTGAAGTCCCAGCCTGACCTCGCTTACATGCCTGATCTGGTGGCCACCCAGCGGCGCTCCTGTTGGAAAAGTGGCAGCAGAGCTGATTGGTGTTGGGCTAGTCCCCTTAGCCACATAGTCTTTTTTTTTTATTTCGGCATATTATGGGGGTACAGATTTTAAGATTTCAATAAATGCCCTTTCCCCTCTCCCCCCACAAGTCTGAGTTTCCAGCATGACCATCCCTCAGATGGTGCACATCTCACTCGTTATGTATGTATATACCCACCCCCTCCCCCCTCCCACCTGCCCAATACCCTATTACTGTAGCACCTATGTGTCTACTTAGGTGCTGCTCAGTTAATACCAGTTTGCTGGTGAGTACATGTGGTGCTTGTTTTTCCATTCTTGGGATACTTCACTTAGTAGTATGGGTTCCAGCTCTAACCAGGAAAATATAAGATGTGCTATGTCACCATTGTTTCTTAGAGCTGAATAGTACTCCATGGTATACATATACCACATTTTATTAATCCATTCTTGGATTGATGGGCACTTGGGCTGTTTCCACAGCCTTGCAATTATGAATTGTGCTGCTATAAACATTCGAGTGCAGGTGCCTTTTTTGTAGAGTGTCACTGGATCTTTTGGGTAGATGCCCAGCAATGAGATTGCTGGATCAAATGGTAGATTCACTTATATCGCTTTAAGGTACCTCCATATTGCTTTCCACAGAGGTTGAACTAGTTTGCAGTCCCACCAGGAGTGTAGGAGAGCCACTCAGTCTTGAAGCATGGTTCTGTACTATTTCCCGAAGGTAGTCTTTAGCCTGGTTCTTCGTTCTTTTCAACATTTCTGCGAACCACATGGTTTTAGTAGACTCCATTTTGGCTTTAACTCCCAGATCCAGCACAACTCTGCCCGAAACAATTCCAAATAGCTTGGTTTCCTTCGGGATCCTGCTGTGATTTTTTCTCTTCCATAAATTTGTACAGCATCTTTGGAAGCTATTAATTTTTAAAATCTAAGCCTCCTCTTGAGAACAACACATTTCATAAATTTGCCATATGTATAAAAGAGGTGTAGGCTATTTTCCCCTAAGTTTATTACTTTCAAGCTCTAAGGGTTTATTTTAATTCTTGTACAATAATATTTGATGAATAAATGTATGTTCACCCCTGTTTTCCTTAATTATGCTATTAGTATTACCTTCAGTAATATGCTTTCCTACCCTTTGCTGTCTAGATTGGACCATCCTGATCTTATTAAACTGACCATTTCAGACAACAGTTCTTAATGGCTCCCATGGGGTTCGTGGGCTGTGTCAACTGCTAAAAATCAAGTCCATTGTTGTTCTTCCCTGTTCTCCCACTATCAGCCAGGAGTTTGCAGACTGTGGGGAAGCACACAGCATACCTTCTCAGCTGGGCCAAACCCTGTGAAGTAAAGTTCAGATTAGATAACCTCTCATGTCCCTTCCATCTCTAAAGTTGTAGAATATTCTTTCCTAAGTAACAACTGGTAGCTCCGAACTCATCTTACTGTAAATATAGTTTTTTTGGTTTTTATTTTCCCATTTTTACCTTTGTTCATTTTGAAGTGAAGCCACCTCCTTGGGCCTTGGATGCTTTCTCCTTAGAGCAGAGTTCCTCAGTCTTGGCACAACTACATTTGGGGCTGGATAATTCTTTGTTGTAGGGAGGCAGACTGTCCTGTTCATGGTAGGATGTTTAACAGCACCCCTGGTCTTTCCCGACCAGACGCTACTTGTATCCTCCAAGTTCTAATGAACAAAAATGTCTCTAGATATTGCCAATATCACCTGGGGGCAAAATTATCCCCAGATAAGAATCACTGCATTAGTGTATCTCCATTTGGATGGGATTTTACTTATCGAAATAGCTGTTCTGTTTTCAAACTTGAGTATTTCACTCTGTAATACCTCTTTTAGATAATTCATAAAGATATTAATGTTAATTCCAAGTACAGGAAATAGCAACATAATCTCTCAATTCAATTACCATCAAATTTTTATCACTATGGGCAGGCAGTCATGGGCTACATATAAACATTTACAGTTTTCAAGACTGGAGTATCATGTCATTCTGTCTCAATTTCAAACATTAGCGGTAAACTTGTTTATGGAATTGTAACACTTCCAAACTACTTTAAATCCTAAATAACAAAGGTGAGCTAATTCTCTTTTTCCTCTTTCTTCTTTCAAAGAAAAATACAGTATTCTGCTTGAGAGCTTTAAAATGTTTTAGAGTGTTCTTTCTGTATAGAGTAATAAGAATTAAGCTTTTATTATTCTGTGTATTTAGTAATCACACCACCATTAGTGACAACATCTCTGTGGTCAGAAGAACTTATTTATTACTTTTTTTTCTGTTGCTAGTCTTGCACCTTTTGACCTGGAGGCCACTGGTTTTCAAAGTTAAATAGCTAGCAGGGGTCCAGAGTGACAGCTGACAGATTTGTTTGGGTGGTAGTGCACGTGTGTGTGTGTGTGTGTGTGTGTGTGTGTGTGTGTGTGTGTGAGAGAGAGAGAGATATGTCCTCATACATCTAATCAGCTAGTGCTTTTTTTTTTTTTTTGGTATGGGAGACAGATGTCCACCCTGATAATCTTTACTGATAACCCTGTGACTAAAAATTGACTTGCTACCTATGATAGAGTGAAAAAGATAAAGAGGAAATGAAATAGAGTCTGTAGAGAAGAAAATGAGCACGAAGTCGATAGGTGAGAAAGAAGGCTGCTGCACAGTGATTCAGGATTATTTGATCAATGCAGGGGAAAATGCAGGGGGAAATAGCAGGCAACCCAGTTGTTTAGTGCTCTATCTACACACCAGTCCAGATAGCTGTCTGTGAAATGATTAGCTATTTCAGTGTTGAGTGGGTAATACTGTAGCGAGAAAAGCAAGAGATGTGAATGAACCAAAACAACTCAGGTCACAAGACAGTTGTGTGGATAGATGCTATTTGGACCAGCTGCCTATTTATAACAAAAAGAGCGTGAGACTATGATTTTAACATTTTTTTTTTTTTGCTATCAGCACTACTCTTCAATAGTATATGCACATTTTTGCTTTACTTTTAGAATAGATAGTAAACTGGACGGAGAGCAAAGGCCAAAGACAAAAAAGGCAAGATTTCCTTAAAAGCATAAGCAAGGGCTTGAAAATGAATGGGGAGGCAGATGTCAGAAGAGAAGAGGGTGCTTGACCAGGGCAGTTCCTCTGAAGCAGACAGACCCTTGTGATTCCTTTGCAAGCTGAGTTTCACTAGTAGTTGCCCCTTTTAGTCTTCTTAGGGTCTCATCGCTATCATCTTTTGCAAGTGGAATTGCCTTGCCTTCAAGTCCAGCTCAGGAATACATTTGAACGAACTTTATTATTTCGCCGTGTCAAACTTAAAAAGAGCTGCTTTGTTTTGGTTTCTCGTGAGTTTTGAAATATTTTCATCGTATGCCTGAAGATATGTTTTACACAGCAGGTGTTAAGGATCCACTGAGGTCTGTTGGACAAATGATTCATAAATATGTGTTCCATGCTGTACAATAGTTGAATAGAATCACACAGATGGAGCCACCCTATTCTATTGAGGAAGTGGTATGTGTTTTTGTAAAAACTGTGATACACATGGTTTTTAGCCAAGGAGCCAGACTCTGAGAAAGTTTTTGGAATAATTTACTTATGTTGTACTGATTTGTGCAGTGGGAGTGTGATGTAAATATACCCTTATTGCATATTACAGAAAGGCCTAGGAGGGTCTTAATAAAGTAAATTTGAGACATCTCAGGGGAACTATGACAAGAACACAGATAAAATGGATGCTACTGATGAAAAGCTGTTATCTTGTATTTTTAAAGTGATGGAGATTAAGAAGTAAGCTTGAGTTCTTTGGTGAAGAATATGTTTTAAATCAAATAGAGGGTGATTAAAGACTAGCTTTTCTTTCCAACATGTTCTGTTTTGTTACAAATGTCATACTGGTGAGCAGGAAACATGACTGTTTCCTAAAAGCCTGGGAGATGGGGGTTTCTAGGACTTTTCTCAATCACGTTTTAGCTGCAAATTGGTAACTGAAATGACAAGGTTTTCAAATCCATGCCGTGCATCTCATGAAACGTCTTTGTGACATTTTGATAGTGTATTCAGAAAGCTTGAAAGAGCTCCCTCACCATTCACTTGAAAACACCCTTTTATTTGTCCCCACATTTCCCTGGGCATTTCATCTCCATGCAGCTATTCACAGCGATGGGAGATTAGTGAAGAGACCCAAAGCGGTTGAATTGTGAAAGACTTTGAATTTCAGAAGGAGAAGTTCAGGTCTTATTCTGCATGCATAGTGGGCCTACCGGCTACACTTGAGTTTTGTACACACTTAATTGGTTATCAGAGGGACAGAAATCAAAAAGAAATTCAAAGAGAGTTCAAAGAGGCAGGAGGATTGGCAAGAGTAGGGAGGGAAAGAAAGAAGAGTGCTGTATGTACATCCTTGTTCTTCTTAATAAAAAGGCTATGAAATCATCTGCTATACAGGGAGCCAAGAATGAAATACATTGGCATGGCATTTGCCCGAATAACTTATTGTTTGATGGCTTTTCTTGGTTAATTGTGCTTCTTCTTGGTTAATTGTGTTCTATTAGCTTGAAAGTAAAGGCCAATAAAGGAAGAAAGCACAGTGCCTGCTGAGCCCAGGTGAAGGCAAGCCTTTGATTAGTGACTATAACTCTAGCTTAAGTGTTCCTCACTACTTTTGACTTGCTTGCTGGATTCACAATTTACATGAAAATGGCTAATAGATGTGCAGCTGCTGGGCTCTTAAGCTGACTACTTAGTGTTTTGGGAAGGTTCCTTTCAGTAAATTCTGGAAACGCTTCTTCTATTCTCCCCATTTCTGAATTCCTACTTCAACTTGTCTGTATTGGTTCTTGCTTAGAACCATGTTGCTCAGTGTGGCATAAATCGACCAGAGTAGTAGACTCATTTTCATTGGTATTGGTGGGATTTTACTTATTGGTGATATTTATTTCTGCTTAGTAGGTCTTTATGTGAAAGTGAGGACATCTCATAAGAAGTTGTTCATATGCTCATCTGTTTTGTACATGAAGGAAATATGTATGCAGAGGTGTGTGTCTGTAAGGGAGAGAGAGAGAGAGAGAGAGAGAGAGAGAGAGAGAGAGAGAGAGAGAGAGAGAGGGTAGAGAGTACTTTGATGAGTTTTCTTGTCAGTCTATAGACAAATTGATCAACCACCTGAGTGTTCTGTTGACATTTGAATTAGATTTTTATTTCTTTATGCTCAGTTTTATACATTTCTCTGGCCTGGAAAAGTTAATACTTTTTCCAGAGGGGTCTGATTTACAAATCTGATGCATATTAGACTATCTGGGAATTTTAGACTCAATAGGAGATAGACCCTTACTCCCTCAATATTTTTTCTTTATATATGAGAATAGGAAGCAGTGTTTGCTATTATAAACCACAAAACATTGGTGGTCATCTGTCACTCTTATGATTTAAAAAAGCATCTTCAAATTTGTGTGACATACAATTGTTGAACTAAAGCTAGTACTAACATTGTTTTAAGTACTAAGAGATTTGATGTGGATGAAAATTATGTCCCCCTGAAATCCTTTATTGATCAGCCATCTTTCTCTCTATGATAAGTTATCAGGCTAGATGCACATCACTAATACTTTAGACTTGAAAATAATATGAAAAATTTCAACATGTATAGTGAAAACAAATATTATATTCACGAATATGAATATGAATATCATATTCATATATGATATGATAGGGGAAAAGTGGGGTCAAGGATGAAACACAGAGTATTTGCCTGAGTAACTGGAAGAATGGAAGTTCCACTTAATGTGATGAGGAAATATAGGGAGGAGAGGTTGGTGTGAGAACAGCTAGGAATTCAGTGTTGGACATTTTAATTTTGTTATGTTTATTAAGTGACTATATGAAATGTATGGTGAAATACATGAAGTTCAGCTTGATAAAGGCCTGGATGGTTATTTTATTCACCAGTGAATTTTCATGACTTTGATTCCGTATTTCTTGCATAAACAATTGAGTAAGATTCAAAGCAGAAGATCAGTTTGAGACTTCAATTTTGCCATTGTCACCATATAGATGTATTTGAAGTCAAGAGTCTGGATGAGATAATTAAGGAGAAAAGAAATGTAAAAGAGTCAAGGCTGTGAGTACTGGGATGTGCTGATCTTCAGAATTCTGGACAATGAAGATGATTTCTGTCTCTGTCTCTATCTTTGTCTCTGTATCTGTATATAAATACATACCTGTATCTATAGCCATATCCATATTCTTAGTCATATCTTTATATCTATATGTATAGCTACATCTACATTGATATCCATATCCATATCAGTTTCCATATCTATATCTATATAGATACAGATAGACACATCTGTACCTTTTACATCTTAATGAATATAAAAAAAAGTATATTATACTAAATCTTTGGCTGTTTGTGTTTTCAATGTAATAGTAGTCCTTGGAGATCTTTTCACATCACCATATTTACCTCCACCTCACTATTTCTTAGTAGCTACATGGTGTACTATTTTGAAACTCAATAGTTTGAGTAAACAGTTCCCCACTGACTGACATTTCATTTATTTCTATTTAGACTATTTGCCATTACCATAGTGTTCCAGGGAACATCCTGGTCATTACAGTAGTGTGCCCTTTTAGGTGTGTATCTTTAGAATGTATTCTAATAAATACATTTCTGGCTCAAAAAAATGTGCATGTTAGATATCACCAAAATGCTTTGCCAAAAGGTTTCTCTCTCATTAATAGGATATGAATTTTTTAATGGTTATTCATAAGTTGAGTGATTATTGTGTCAACTGATGCATTTGTATAAAATCAGAATAGTGACTGACACAAATCAGAAAGAATAAAGTTTCCCTTGGTGCCAGAAGAAGGGGCAGGGGAGTCTTCCATAGCTACAAAGCCCAGGGATACCTCTGTGGTTAGGGTTCTGGCTCCATGAATGTCCAAACCAGGACAGAGCTTTACATTTGATGAGGTAACCTCTTCATTCTGAAATTTCTCATTGCAATAAATATAAGCCAAGCCTGAACATAATCATTTAGAATTTAACTGCATGATGGACTCATGACAATTGATTAGCTATTTGGAGGGAAGTCGATTTATATACTCAACTTTATCACCTAAAATAACTTCAAGTGAATTGGAGTGTTAAATATTAAAAATCAAATAATCACAAGGCCAAACATCCACCATCACCATCACTACCACAGCAGTAGTGGCAACAGAAGCAATCGATCTAGAAATGATTGTTTAATTACAGTCTTAAGAGGAAAGAACTTTCAAAAACTATACAAGGTAGAGAAAGCTGGTAAATTTTAGTAAAGATGAATATTTTCACATAAAATTATTTAAAAGACAATTTTTGAAAGCATATGAGAGAGATTGCAAAAAAAGCAAGGTTAATATTGGTTATGAGATCTCAAATTAAACATTAATTTATTAAAAATGATATTATTATATTAAACTATACAAAATAACATTATGACTTAAGAAAATGGACCAATGCATGAAAAACTACATTAAAGAGAAATTAGAACCATAAACACATATCTGGAATAATGATGCTCAATTTCACTAGAAATAAAATAAACACAAATTAAAATGATATGCCACATTTACTCTATTGACAGAAAAAAATTCTTAAAGATACTGAGAAAACCATATGATTGGCAAGAGTGAAATGGACATTTTTACACATCATTGGCAATTTTAGAGAGGAATATAATAATATATACCAAGTTTATAGATGTTATTATCTTTTAATCCACATGTAAATTATATTTTCCCCTAAGAAAATAATGTATATATGAAATAAAAATTCCATCAATAAAAGTATTAATAGTAGCAATATTTATGAAGAAAAATCTTTTATTCTACATAAATATTCAATAATAAGAAAGTAGTTACCTATGAATGTACCTATGTAGTAGATTATTATGTAGAATTTATCATTTCTTAAGAGGAATAAGTAACAATAATGACACTATTATTATATTATAAGGGGGAAAACACAAATTCCAATGAGCATTATGATTAAAGCTTTGGGGAGAAACACTCACCATTAGATTAAGAAAAAGGAAATACATCAAAATATTTATAGTGGCTATGTTTGGCTGATGTGTCTCAGGTAATTATTTTCTAAATATATACTTCCATAAATTTGAAATGTTCTTTAGTTAGAATGTACAATTTTTATGGTGAAACAAATGTTTTAAAACTAATTTCATGAACATGAAATGAAAAACATTTTGTTTTTTTCTCATAAAAATTCACTCTGATTTTTCTTTTTTGGCTCTAGAGTAATAAATAATTTTTAACCTCTAGATTCTGAGGCTTTTCCTTGAATTCCAAGTGATAGAAATCTAAGCCTTACTTGAGTGAAGAATCTTATACCTGAAAAAAGTAGTCTCTGTATCGTTAATTTTGCCTCAAAGGATATAGAGAGTTGCCCAGACAGTCTTCATAGCACTCTTCGCCATCCCACTTGAGAAATACAAATTGTGTCTGTATTCTGTAAGTGCCAACTTTGAGAATAGGCAGTGACAACTTGAACCTGTGTGAGCGCATCTGCTTTTTAAGTTTCTGAGAGTGTAAATCATGCTCAGTGCTTTGAATTTGCAAAGAATCTATCACCCAGGACTGGCGAACTGCCAAGTACTGTGCCCCACTGAATGGAACAGAGAAAGAAAATTGAGGTGTTAAATAAGTTGCCCACTGTAAGGTAGTTGAAAAGAAAATTGATACTCGAAATTCCCACTAAGTAATTTCCGAGTCTTTTAGATTTTTCAAACTACTGGGATACACTGAAGTGTTTAAATTTGTTCTGTCCCATGACCACGGAGTTAGCTGAATTAAAACTTGGGAATGTGGATAACAGTATGGATGACAGCAAAGTTTCCCTTGAGAACAACTCACAGTAGGAGTCGATGTGCATTCTAAAGAGAAAGACTTTGAAATATACCTTTTCTTCATCTAGCTACCTGAAGATGAGAGTCTTCCTGTTTTTTAATAGACTTTGTCAGTATAAAGATTAATCAATCAACTAAATGTAGATGTGCATGTGCAGAAATATGTATTTATATAGGTCATAAAAACATATATTTGTGCACATATATATTATATGTGAGGCATGCTACACTTACTTACACCTTTTAGTAAGTTTTAAAGATGATATTTAGCTTGCTAAATACTGGAAGGTGGTGGGTTATTTCCTGTCTCAACATAGCAAATCTCTCAATAGTTATCTAATTAAACAAATTAGGAAATACAGTATTTGCTCATTTTGAAAACACAAAGTCAGTCTTTAATCTCCAAAGTAGTTTGCTATGTTAATTAATTTGTTCTTCTATGCAGATGCATATTTATTATTATTATGCTAACCTCTGAAGTGTTTTCTACATGTCTCATTGTGAGGAATAAATTAATATGCATATTGTACATTTTGACACTGATTCTTGAAGGTTTCAGCAGAAGTCTCACAAAATGTATTCGTTTGCCATCATTTGGAATAGTGAACAGCTTATAAATACATTTCCCTGGAGACCTCATTGGATTATACATTTTTTAAGAGACACCTAGCACCACGACTAAGTTAAAGGCAGTCTCCCAGCATTGCAGCTCTTCCATCTGGCCTGAGTTTCCCTGCCTCAATTTGCACATCTCCACATGAGGAACACTCTAAGAACTAAAAACTGTTCTCTCCTTCATTATGCATGTGGCGTGCAATGCAATTTACCACCTAACAGATGTCATAGCTAAGTACCCAGGCTCGTGTCATGATTCATTCATCTTAAGACAATCTGCTTCAGCAATGCAACGCTTTTTATAAATTGGGAGAATTTGGCTTTTGAGTAATTCTATAAAATGATATCTGTTTGTAAGTTTAATTTTTTTTTTTGTTAAAACTCAATTATGGACTTCAGATTGTTGATTTTCAAGTTAGCTGTCCCTTTTCAGATCCATCTTGAATAACTCTGCCGCCGAAAAATATAATAAAGGGAATTATTATTATTATTATTTTTTTACCAGAATGATTATTGAGGTAATTCTGGATATTATCCTAAAATTGAGGTTTTTAATGTCTAGGCAAATCTGGTGAAACATTATATCTCTGCCCTTGTAACGCAGCCAAGAATTTTCTGCCGGGTGGTATTTTACATAATATTGTCATTAAACATGGTCTATCTTTAGCGGAAGAAGCAGAAGGTAATAAGTCAAATAAGGATGAAGAATTATCTGAATCTGAGGAGGTACAAATGAGTAACTGAAATTATTATTAAAGGTAGAAATATGACATCCAGATTAATAAAGTAAAAGGTTGAAAGAAATGTTTAACCATTGCGGGTAATTATCAAACGTTTTTTCGTTAAAGAGCAAGTTACGTAGTCTCCTATTTTGGGAGGGTTATATTTCCATACTAGAATAAAGAACCCATAGATTCTTTGCTGCAGCTGTTTTGGTCTTGATTAATCTAAGTACTGTAACCATAAAAGGAAAAGTAGCTTAATTAAAAAATGTTAGAGCAGAATAGAATACATTTACAATAATTTCCCTTCCCCTTTTGGCTAAATGCGAGAAAGAACATCATCTTTTCCTTTAAAGAACATTATCTTTTCCAATATCTGTGCCTTTGAAATTACCCCTGAGGCACAATGTTATACGGGTGGGTGCACAAACAAAGGAATCATAGGTTAAAAACCATACCCCTCATCATTAAAAAGAAAGAAAAAAAAAACAAACCAACAAGAACCGTTTAAGTCTTGCTACCTTTATTTCTGCTCTCCTCCCCTAGTCAAATACTAGCATTGAAACTTCCAACTTTAATCCCATAAAAACATTTCTCCCAAATGTATAAGCGTGTTCTTTATTACTTAATTCTGTTTTTAATTCCCCCCAAAGGGATCCAAATTGATTTCCTTATTAACTTGAGGTGAATATGTCTTATTGGGTTGATGATAAGATTGTCTGTAAAATGAATTTGTCCTTTTAGTATTTACACAACTCTTGAGAAGTATGAGGCAAAACCACAGCAGGATAGTTTCCCAGTCAGGATGTCTGTGTTTTTCTCTCCTGTGACTATAGAAATTGATTTCCTATGTGCATTTGTAGAAGCCCCATGGGAAATGGTTTTCTTATGATTGTGCTGTCAATTGCCTTCAGTAAATATCTGTAATGATAGGCTATCATGGGAGAGAATACATAGTTTCAACTGGAACAGGTGGATATTTAAAATTTTGATTGTACATTGGTAAAAGTTCTCTTTTTGGTAAGTTTAGAAATACATCTCAAATTTTTCAATAGTCACAACAGGAAAAACCACTGTATTAGGTAGAGTGCTTTGTAGTATTAATCATAATGATCTACAATTCTAATATCATTGTCTTACCTTCCCCGGCAATTATCTCAATTGATTTAGCATATAACCAACCCAGTTCCATGATGGTTACTTTGCATCATGTCTGAGATGGATTACAATCCAGACATAATTTATATCAGTGGGACTTTCCCATGAAAAATTGAGTTGTTATCTTAAATTCTGCCATGTATTTGGCTTAATGTTAAATAATTTTTTATTACTTCATGTGAAAATAATAAAACATTTCATAATGCCTAATAATACTGTATACAGAATAATACCAAGTACCACCCACTGTTTATCTCCCTAGGGTCCATATTAAAGGCAGAACAAAATATATCATGCAAAATTAGGGGAAGGAATAGGAGATCGTTTTATTTCTTTGGCTTAACTTACATATTATGGGAATATAAAGCCGTCTGTACTCCTTATGTAAAATTGAAGATAATACTTTGTTTTGCAGATCCTTCAGGAATTCATAGAAGAGAGCAATTTGGTTATAATATGTTCTAATTCTTTTCCTTTGGCTAAATTCAAATCTATAAACTGAGTATGTTAGAAATAAAAATTCCTTCCTTATTTTTAGAAACATATGAAGGAAATCTCAATTCTTTTTATATCATGAAGCCAGTTTCTCAGTTCTGTGTTTCTTCTATATAGAAATGTGCTTGCTATTTACTTGGCTCCCTTGGAATAAGGGGCTTCCAGGTGCAGAAAAAAGTACTAAGACGATGCAATTCTCAAGTTGTCTTGAGTTGCCTCTGAAATGACTAAAAAAGTAAGAGATTTTTTGTCAGGAACCTAGAAAGTAAGCTAAGCTATCTTTTAAGGGACATGTCTCATCCAAAATTTGCAACATAGAATAGCTGCAGTTGAGGTATTTACTGAAGGAGGTAAATCTAAAACCTCCACTGGGTTATATATAGCAAAAGACTTGGCTAGGGAGAAACAATGCCTGTGAGGTTTGTTTATCCCATGGTTTCCATTAGATCAGTGGGTCTCTAGCCTCAAATTCACCTTCCTTCAGAGAATAAGCAAGTAAAGTAAGTGAAGCAGAGCAGGTGAGGCACGTGGAGGTGGGGAATTAATAATTGAGTTTCTAATGATAAAAGGGAGGATACGTACACATTTGTTTTTGTGTGAATGCATGTGCCACACACATACAATGCTCTGGCTCTGCAGATCGGCCCCAGTAGGTGGCAAGTCCCTTCTCTTCCACTTAGTATCTGTTTGGGCAAGTTACTTAAACTCTCCTGATTTCAGCTTCCTCATTGGGAAAATGGAATTATAATAGCACCTACTTCATGAGTTTGCCGTGGGGATAAATGAGTTGATACGTTAAAAAGTGCCTCAAACAGTGCCTGGCACGTACCAGGGGATATGTAAGTACTTATTGTTGTGCATGTTTGCTCTGCGCCCCTATCTCAATTTCTCTCCCTGTCTTTAGGCATACTCAGGAATATACTCATTCATAAAAATATTATCCAAAATGGATTAGGAGTATAACAGAGAAGCTCCAAAGGCTGGCTAATTCATGTTTGCCCCTTAAGAACCACTCTCTACCCTCCTTGTCTTCTCAGTGGCCCAGGAGGTTGACCTCCACAATGACACAAACTGCCTTCGGGCTTCCGGGCCAGATTTGTTTAAGGGCAATCACCAACTGGTGATTGGAAAGGTTAAGGAGAATAAGACCAAGCCATTTATGTCTTCACCTCCTCCCTGTCGGGACATTGCTGGTTGACTGGGTTCTTTTGCTGAAAGCCATAGCTTCTTTTATAGATCTTTCAACTATAGCTCCTTTCTCCCTTTCAGCCTAGGAGGTGAAGGTGACATGTCCCACTCTTACGAGCCCCAGGAGTTTAATCATCCTTTATTACACACGCTCTCGTGTCTGTAATTAACCTTCCTCAATCCCCCTGGTTTGAATGTGTTCTTCTTGCCTGGACCCTGATTGATGTACGCTCTCAACTAAAATTGTTTAATATCTTCTCTCCTCTTTCCCTACATTCTGTTAAACTGATAGAAGGCATAGTAAAATAACAATGAATCCGTAGAAAGCCTGGATAGCAAATGGGAATGACAGCAGCAGGAAAGTATAATGAGTACATTCCACATTGACAGTGAAAACCAGCTGAGCCGAGGACCCTACACTGGTAACCTTCAAAATAATTAATTTCCCCCAGACAAAGCCCAGAATAACCCATGCAGTACTCAGAGCAGAAGCTGGTTGAAGCAGTCACCAGTGGGATTGGCCCCAAGTTTAACAGGATAAAACATTTGAAGCAGTCATATCTTTGGGGTGAGTTCCCCAAGAACAAGTAGTAACTACAGCTCTCTGAAGGCAATGTTTGGCATAAGAGACATGCACAATGCCTTCTGCAGGCCAAAGAAACAGAGCTGTTCCCTAGGTTACAAGTGGAAGAAGGAGACACCTGCCTGGAGCAGTTCTGATGAAGTTGTGCCTACAGGTGGATTTGTAGACAGCCTTTGAAAACACCCAGACAACATGAAAATTATAGCTTTCTTATTCTTAGCCATCAGGAAACCTAAATTCATATAGTTAGGACAGCATAAAAAAATAAAGAATAAAACTGGAAAATACATCTTTCAGACATTAATAAATATAAAACAATCTGGTAATCTGGTTTATTTGAATCTATAAAACTGGATTTTCTGTGTTCAAGCATGATATGGATGTCCATGCATACCTGAACACAAAATACAGGAAAAAGTGATTTTCTAGATTCACTGAAACTTTTCAGCACTATCTGAAGTCAAGAATGGTTTTCTTAATATAAATGTACAATGCTTGACATAAGAATAATAAATAAGTGTGTGTGTGCGCGCATGCACGTCTATATATGAGTGCTAAACAAGGCAAGTCTCAATGCTGAAAAGCAGCAGGATGGTGGCCACATGGTATTTGCCTTCCCATCATTCCCAACTTACTTTTCATTGGACTTTTCTCTGGAGAGAACGTACACAATATAAATTTTCAGTTTTATAGTTGCTTACATTCTAAGGGGATGAAACGAGGAAAAATAAAAAATTCCCTTTTCCCTTTCTTACATAGTGAATGTAAGGATTACTTATTGTAATGAAAATGAATTTCTCTCCTATGATAGCAATAACAGCAACTTATAACCACCACAGACAGAACCAGAAAACACCCTGGGACGTGTGGTCATTTTTAAATAGCTTAGATACTGCCCATTTTTGCGGTTTATGACTATCAATTCATTATAAATAGCTGAAAACTTCTGCACATTTAAACATGGTTTAAACATGGTTTGAAGTGGCGGAATTTGTTTTTTCGAGATCAATTTTAAACCAACTTAACATTATGGTTTCCTAACTTCTTCCCCAAACAAAGCAAAATAAAACAAAGCAAAACAAAACCAAAAATAAGCAAGGGGCATAAAAAAATAAAAGAAAGAGAGGAATCCAGAGTGGTAAAGAGAAGTAAATAAGCTAGACAAAATGTTTTGATGTCTGAGTTATGTGGTTCATATCAGTCACACAAATGCATTTTGGAAAAGTAGGCTATGTACACATTCAAGGGACGCTTCTAAAATATCTTGGTTGGGGGGATATTTACCTCCCTGTATAACAGAGGCTTTAGTTCTTGTCTGAACCCCTTTAAATGAGCCTCAGAGCTTCAATAATAATAGTCCTTAGTCTTTCTCCAGACACAAAGATAAGCATATTATTTATACTTGATGGAGATAATTCTACGAGATCCAAAAGGGGGTTTTGGTGTCAGGTTTCCTGAGCCATCTTTGGAGTGCCTGACTCATTAAGAGCTTTAGCTTTTAAAGATTGTTGCTCTGGCACAGGCGTCGGATAAAGTTCAGATTTATTAGGTCCCAAGTATCCACTAGCGCTTTTAAGCCCAGAATAGAACATTGGAATTTTGTTAACATCTTAGATTATGAGATTAATTAACTTATTCACTTCCTGGGCTAAATGGACAAAATAATTCCAAAATAATGTGAATATTTGATATTTATTTAACTCAATATTTGTTAAGAAACATGTCTGCTTATTTTCTGAAAAGAAAATAATTTTTATTGTGGTAAAATATGCAAAAAATTTACCAGTTTAACTTTTTTTTTTTTTGAGACAGAGTCTTGCTTTGTTGTCCAGGCTAGAGTGAATGCCATGGCGTCAGCCTAGCTCACAGCAATCTCAAACTCCTGGGCTCAAGCGATCCTTCTGCCTCAGCCTCCCGAGTAGCTGGGACTACAGGCATGCACCACCATGCCTGGGTGATTTTTTCTCTATATATTGGTTGGCCAATTAATTTCTTTCTATTTATAGTAGAGACAGGGTCTCACTCTTGCTTAGGCTGGTTTTGAACTCCTGACCTCGAGCAATCCGCCCGCCTTGGCCTCCCAGAGTGCTAGGATTACAGGCGTGAGCCACCGCGCCTGGCCTAACCATTTTTTAAGTGGCCTTAAATACATGCACAGGGCTGTGCAACCGTTACCACCAAGCATCTCAGGACCTTTTTCATCTTCTCAAACTGAAACTCATACCCATCAAACAACTCTTCCTCTCCCTCTCTCCCCAGTCCCTGGCAACCACCATTCTACTTTTCACCTCTATGCATTTGACCACACAAGGTACCTCACATAAGTAGAATCATACTATTTGTCCTTTTGTGCCTGGCTTGTTTCACTTAGATTAATGTCTTCAGGTTTCATCCATGTTAAAGCACATATCAGAATTCCATTCCATTTTAAGGCTGAATAATATTATTTGTATGTATCTGTTACATTTTGTTTAACCATTCATCTGTTGATGGATATTTTCTTTTTTGTTATTATGAATGATGCTACTGTGAGCCTTGGTGTACAAATATCTGTTTGAGTCCCCACTTTCAGTACTTTTGTGTGTATACCCAGAAATGGAATTGCTAGATCATATGGTAATTCTGTGTTTAATTTTTGGAAGATCCACCATGCAGAGGCTATACTCCACAGAGGCTATACTATTTAACATTCCCACCGGCAATATATCAGGGATCCAACCTCCATCTGTGGCCAATTCTGGTTATTTTCTGCTTTTTTTTTCTTTCTTCTTCTTCTTCTTTTTTAATAATAGTCATCCTAATGGGTGTGAAGTGACATCTCATTGTGGTTTAGATTTGTATTTCCCTAACGACTCTTGATGTTGAACATCCGAAAAGAAAATAATTTTAAAGTTTATTTATAAATTCCAACCGATACTAGAATGAGAGAATTAAAATTTCTTTTAAAAAATTCTTTAGATTAATCTAATATTATTTTACTTTTAAAGGAATACTGTTAAAAATCACTGCAGATTAAATTAAAAATTTAATTACATTCACAAGAGCATCACAACTGCCCCTTTGATTGAAACAATGGAAAAATGTTTCGTGAACCCCATAAATTCCTTATTTACTATTGCATTTCAAGGCCATGGAAGCAGCAGATTCTCATTAGGTAAAAATATATTTTAAAATATGAAAAAAAATGTGAACACCAAAAGCAAAAGGACAGGCTATCAAACTAGCAAACTATGATGTTAACTAAAGCGGTAGTTGAGTATCAAGAAATGCCAAAAAAAGTAGAGTATAAATTTTTAAATCTTAATTTTTTTAAATAAGAAGAAGCAATAACAGCATGAAGAGGCTGTGAAGTGAGCTAATGTTCTCATTTCAGAGATCTTTATTAATCGTGTAGGTAAATAATGGGAAATATGTTTGGAAGGAGCGTGAAGAGGGATGGTTAAGGCAAAGAATATGGTCTACTGGGAAACAGATGGCTTGTAAAAATCAAGCTTTATGAAGGAGGGTTTTGGGGGAATTTTGCTGGTTGAATTTAAGAAGGTTACTTTTTTCCCCCTCTGAGTATTTCCATTTGATCAGAGAAAGCTTTGTGGTGATATTTCTGATGCTGCCAGCCAAGGAGTTTCAATGGTTTTCTCTGAAAAGTAGTTTCATACTTCCTCTTCCAAGACAGTAAATTACCCAAACAAAAGTAACATGTGTAGTTTGCTGGAGGCCATATAAAGAAAGAGAGAAATGTGTTTGTGCAGCAACAAAAGACTGTGGCTTTATTGGCAACACGATCAAAGCTAATCCATTTGCTTGCCAAGGCAGTGTGAATCCATTGCAAGATGTGTCAAATCTGTTAGAGAAATAATTTTCCTGGAGCACCCACTTGCGGACTGTAGCTCTTTCTCCAAGCCCCTGGTCGGGAGGGAAGACTTTCTACAATAGCGCAGAGCTGCTTTCCCTTTTAGTTTCTCTGCTTTCAGAAACTACGTATGTAAGTAACAATTTTGATTCTCACCGGTCAGCGTTTTTTTTTTCTATCAAATCACTGAAAAGATTTACTCTGGAAGCCCTCTCCTAGCTGTCTGATTAACAACTACTTCTCATCTTAATGAGTTGGAATCACTTAAGATGTGATTCCAAGAGTTATTTTGAACTACTGACTAGAAATGTTCATCTACTGTTGTAAAGGCATTTGGGGGAATTAATCAGGAATATTCCAAGTTAGAGAAATTCTACTTCTGTTTTATGGTAATATATGCTAAATCTGTGAATATAGGGCAATACAAATCCACAAAAATCTTATTTAGCTTCAGTCTAAAGATTCTGCTGTATTTCTTAAGCTCTTATTTAAAGACAATGAGAGGTTTTAGCTAAAGCCCTTTTGCTTGTGAAGATAAACTTTTACACTGCAAACCACCGAACCTTTTGTCATCTGGTTGAGCCTGCAGCCCGACTCAAATGACACAAACAAGCAAGGAAAATAAAATCACAGAACCCTGACTCATGTATTAAAAGTCTTGACTTTGAAGCCTAATATAGAGGTTTGAAGACTATAAATTATTCTGTGCTATAATTTGTGCAATGTAATTCAGTACCTTCTACTTTAAAAAAAAAATCATTATTCACTTTATCTTAAGTATTACAGAAATGGTCAGTGCTAAATTGAATTCACAAAACTAATATACTCTTAAGTTTAGGGACTAATAATAGATTTCACTTTGCATATGATTTCTTTATTTAATATATTTGATATGGAAATATTTAAAAATATACTAGGATAATTTTTATAATTTGATATGTTTATATTTGCTGTTAGGTAATAACCTACTATATTTGTCAGCATATAAAAGTACCAGCTTATATGTTGCAATTGATTTGTAAAATCTGGATAGAATCTGGATAGAACAGAAAGCTTTTTTTTTTTTTTTTTTTTTCCCATTATGTTTGGTGTTGCTGCATTCTATCTCTGGGAGATGACATCTTGAAATAGTTGAGGAAAATGCTCTTAAAGACAGAAAGACAAAGAACTCTTCAACCAGAAAGGATATTGGTCTTCATTTAATCCTTTTTCCTTATCTAGGCCTCTGGCCCACAAGCTCGGGAAGACAGAAGGTGAGCCTAAGAAGTACAGGAAAATGTTAGCTTTATTTATATTTATTTTATTTCATCATTTAAAAACACATTTAATTACCTTAAATATATACACAATATGGTATTACATTTGTATCAACTTGTTAAACTATACATATCTTACAAAAGTACTATATAAAGATGTTTGGAGACCACTTCTTTAAGCAATACTGAAATGATATCATCCTGGAAAAATACTGAGGACATAGTGAGGATTTGTTTTATAGTTCATAAACCATTTTTCACAGCTTACATGAAGTGGGTACTTAATAAATAGAACCGAATAGCTTTCCAGGGCTTAAATTATTCTTCTTGATTATCTACTTTACAAATGAGTTGGACAACTATAAAATATTCTCCTCATATTTTCCATTATTTGTTTTGAAAAAAAATCACTCAGTTTTATGAGAAGGTAAGCAAGCTTATCTTTGAGAGGAAGCAATTGAAAAAGAGAGAGAATGAGTGTGTGTGTTTAGGAAGAAAATATTCATCAGATTAAAAGATAGTCTATCTAGGATTTTTTGTTGCAATTTTTAATGTCTGATTGAGATTTTTGCATTTAAACATGTTCAGAGAAGTGGTACACATTTTGTAATTTGTGTAAAGATTATGAAAATTAAACATATATCTATGATTCTAGATCACCTAATTACATGCAAACAATATACCTAAATTCATTTTCTTCTGATGTTTGCTTTGATAATAAGTAAAATCTGTGCATTCTTGTCATCAAAATTTAACACAATAGATTATTATTGTTTTGTTTTAAGTTCTCTGGTTCAATAATTCCCTTTGCTTTTTTCATTATCCAAGAATTATTTCCAATGCAGTTACTGGCTCAACATTATTGGTTTTTACCCTAAATAGAAGATGTTTTAATTAATCTTAATTCTATCTTAATTAATCTTGATTAATATCTAGTATTATTAATAACTAGTGTAAAAACAAGCAACATATTAATAATCAGTGTCAAATATTTTGATTGGCTATCACATTTGATCCTTATGAGAACCTTATAAGGTGGATAGTATGAATTTCATTTTGTATATAAGGAAACTGAAATTCAGAGAGTTAAATAACTTTCTCAAATCCACATTGCTAGAAATGGGAAAATCAGATGTGAGTCCCATTGTGTGTGACTCCAAAGTCCATCAGAGAAAAATCCTCTCCAATGGCTACAGTGTAGGGCGTGGCATTAGCTGTTTGTTTTACCAGTACATACTCCTATTGATAAAGTCGAGGTTATAGAATCACTGTTTCTGGAAAAACATTTTTAATCACACATTCATGTTGGTGATTTAGTTTATCATTTATCTATTTAAAAAGCAGGTTTTGTGGTTTAACCAGTCCATTAATTAATTCAAGTAAAATTCTTGACAATATATAATTATTGTTATTTTAAATTAATTTTTTTATTCAGCATATTATGGAGGTAGGAAGGTTTAGGTTACATATATTGCCTTTGCCCCACCCGAGTCAGAGCTTCAAGTGTGTCCATCCCCCAGACAGTGTGCACTGCACCCATTAGGTGTGAATATACCCACCTCCTCTGCCTTCCCACCTGCCCGACACCCGATGAATGTTACTACTATATGTGCACATAAGTGTTGATCAACTAATACCAATTTGATGGGGAGTACATGTGGTGCTTGTTTTTCCATTCTTGTGATACTTCACTTATTAAAATGGGCTTCAGGTATATCCAGGATAATACAAGAGGTGCTAGATCACCCATTGTTTTTTGTGGCTGAGTAACCCCATGGTATACATATACCACATTTTATTAATCCACTCATGTATTGATGGGCACTTAAATTGTTTCCACATCTTTGCAATTGTGAATTGTGCTGCTATAAACATTCTAGTGCAGAAGTCTTTTTCATAGAGTGTCTTTTGTTCCTTTGAGTAGATGCCCAAAAATGGGATTGCTGATCAAATGGTAGATCTACTTGTACCTCTTTGAGGTATGTCAATGTTACTTTCCACAGAGGTTGCACTAGTTTGCAGTTCCACCAGCAGTATATGGTTGTTCCTATCTGTCTGCATGCACACCAACATTTATTGTTTTGGGACTTTTTGATAAAGGCCATTCTCACTGGAGTTAAGTGATATCTCATTGTGGTTTTGATTTGCATTTTAAGGCAATCACAGCAACAACACAAATAAATAAATAAATGGAATCTGATCAAATTAAAAAGCTTCTGCACAGCCTAGTAAACTATCAGGAGAGCAAACAGACAACTTACAGAATGGGAGAAAATATTTGCATGCTACAAATCTGATAAAGGGCTGATAACAATAATCTATATAGAACTCAGGAAAATCAGCAAGAAAAAAAAAATCAAACAACCCCATTAAAGAGTGGGCAAAGGACAGGAACAGAAACTTTTCAAAAGAAGACAGACTAATGGTCAACAAACATAGGAAAAAATGTCCAACATCTCTATTATTATTCTTATTAATTGATGTGGAATACATTTACTAGTTTCTTTCCTTTTGGAAAATGCTTCTTCCTCTCTCAAATGTGATTTCCTAGCACTGCAGCTAAAATTTTTGAAAGCTAAATTTTAAGCTTTTCTAAAGAAAATATTTTTCCAAGCTAGATTTTAAGGAATGAGTCTTTCATAGCAAATGCAACTAACTAATTCAACAATTTCTTGCATACTTACTCTAAGTGCTGCAACAACTGCTTTGAGTTTAGGGATGGATGACACTTTCCTGTATCTCAAAGACAGTTGTGTTCATAATTCATTATGATACCCTGATAAATGCTACAGCAATCAAGGAGTGCCCTGGATGCCATGGATGTACTAGGAAGGGAGTGATGGAGAATTCTGGGGAAAATGAGAGAGGGAGGCAGATGAATTTGTTTGAAAGAATTTTTCCAAGTAGAAAGACAAGGAGGAAAAACATTTATAACCACATTTTTAAGTGATTTATTTCTAACATATAACAAAATGAATGCAGAATAAACTTACTATTTTGACCCCTGAAGAGGATCTGGAAATATAGCTGCCTGAATACACATCATCTCTCTTTCTTGCCCAGCTTCAATCTGTCTATGTCTCCTGGGGAAGTGATTTCTGGGATTGTAGGCAGGTGAGTACCAGTCAGACAGAGGAGACTCAGTGGGTAGAAGCAGCATAGAACTTTCTGTCCTGAGGGTCAGGCAACAACCTGGAGACTAGAATCAGAAAGCCTCAGGTCAAGGTTTGGTACACAGGATATGCTGGGAAGAGCTTGACCTTCAGAGAGTCTAGAAGACACAAAAGTTAGAATTGTCATTAGATCATAGAAGTTGACTTGGTCTTGTTGGCCAAGAAGAATCTGAGTAGTTACTGAGTGGCAAACTGTCATCACTTTATTTCTGAGATAAGGAACATGTGAGGAGACAGGAGATGAGGGAGATTCCATCCCAGTGCCTTAGTGGGGGAATGGCAACCTACGTGCTGCTCTCCTCCCTGTCCATGGTGGTAGAAAATAGTTTGCCTCTCATTTCTTCTGGGACTGATATAACTTAGGATACAAAACAATTGTACTGGAGTCATAGTGAGCTGAAAAATGCTGCCCAGAAGTCACAGAGAAGATAAGCAAAAGAAGTAGCCAATGGAAAAGACTTATACAACAAAAATTGAGTACATTTATGAAGATGTGTACACAGCATAAAAGACTTTCTGGAAGTAATAGTCCTTATTTTCAAACCAAAATGAAAGCTAGTAG
This sequence comes from Microcebus murinus, assembly GCF_040939455.1. Classification (NCBI taxonomy): domain Eukaryota; kingdom Metazoa; phylum Chordata; class Mammalia; order Primates; family Cheirogaleidae; genus Microcebus; species Microcebus murinus. The sequence continues at coordinate 80,088,634 of NC_134114.1, read as the reverse complement.
ATACATTGCAGATGAATTTAATCACTGCTGAAGCCTGAATTAGCCACCTAGAAAAAAAGTGAAAGAAATATTGTAAAGTACAGACAGAAATATAAAGAGATGAAAAGCATAAGAAAACTGGACAATAGATTTGGAGGATATGTACTAGATATTTAACATGTTAATATTAGAAATTCCAAAGGGAATCAAAGCAGCAGATGAAGGAAAGACAGTAACAACATAAAATTTTTCTTGAGGCTGAGGAAGGATAAGTTACTGCATGCTGAGAGGGCACAGTGGGTTTCAGCCAGATCTGCTGAGAAAAAATATATATAGGTATATTATAATAAAATTTCTAAAATCCCAAAATCAAGAAAAATATTATTAACATATGAAATTAACATATTATGAAGAAAGCTAAAAATGTTCTTTTTTAATATTATATTTTATTATTAATGGACATGTAATAATTATACACATTTATGGAGCTATTTGAAAATATAGAATATATTAACTATAGTCATCCCACAGTAGTAGCACTAGAACTTATTTCCCCTATCTAGCTACAATTTTGTATCCGTTAACAAATCTCTCCTTATTCCTCCCTTTCCCCGACACTGCCCAGCCTCTAGTATCCTCTGTTTTACCTTGATGAAATCAACATTTTTTTAGTTTCCACATATGAGTGGGAACATGTGGTGCTTAATTTTCTGTTCCTGGCTTATTTTAGTTAAGACAATGTCTGCAAATTATACTTTTTATAGGCATCATTATGAGAGCAAAGACCTGTAATCCTCAAATCTTATACCTTGTAAAAATAGCATTCACTTTTTGGAGTAAAAGACAGATATTTGTATTATGAAAGAATAAAAGTATTTTATGGCTTCATTTTGTTGATATCTGTAGGAATTTTTTGAATAGACAATAGATTGTCTTGGGTGGAAAAGTAATTCACATCTTTTCTAATTGTAGTAGAGAAAAATACATCTTAACATAAGTAAAAGGAAAGAAAAGGTACAATTAAAATATTGAAAGGTAGAACTTCCAAATTAACTATGAGGAAAAAGGGAATAATTTGATCAAGAGAAAAGAAGAAATAACATAAACATATACATAAAGTAAAATGGAAGGAATAAAATCAAATGTAGTCCTTGTTTTATCAAATATGAACAGGCTAAATGCTCTTATTAAAATGGTGACTCTAATATCAGTTTTAAAAGAAAGCCCTATAAGAAATACTCTTAAAATAATAAAGCAAAGGTAGAAAATAAAAGGATACATTTAAAAAATCATGCAAATGTATTCAAAGGAATATAGAAGGGCCAATACTATCAGACATTGTGGAATTTAATGGTCTAAAATTTAAATAGACTAAGAATAGATAAAATGTAATGAAACACCCCTTTCCAATTGAACAGATATGGTAGACAAAAATATAAAATATTATAGAGAAATTGAAATCTATGATAAATATCCTTGTTTTAGTAGTAACTTACATTTTTCAAAAGAAAATATAGGTTTTCATTTATCCATGGAATATTTATAAAGATTGACTAGATACTGGGTTTTAAAAGAAAACCTCTGCTATGACATTCTGTTGACTAAAAGAAAAAAAAAAAAAAAAGAAAACCTCAACAAGTGAAAACAAACTAGAGTATTTAAGAATCATATCCTTTAATAAAATAAATTAAATGGTAAATACCAAAATCCAATTTAATTACTTGGTAATTAAGAAACACACTGCTAGCTGATTCTTATAGCCAAGAGGAAATAAAAATTGACATTACTAATTGTAGAAAGCAGGGGTATAGAACCTCACATCACTGCCTATAAAATTAGAAGAAAATGTATATCCTTTATTATATTCCATATTACAAATTACAATAATGAACATCAATCATAAAATTACCAAACCTCATCTTAAGAAACTGACAAAAGAATGGAATAATTAGCCAAAAGGAAGTAGAAAGAGAGAAAAAAGATAAATCTGAAATTGCTGAATAAGCAGAAAAAATAGTAGCAGTGATAAAACTAATCAAAAAAGCTGGTTTTATGAAATAGCTAATTAAAGAGATCTACTAGAGTTTCAATTATGAAACTGATGAAAAAAGAGACAGAGGAAAATTATACAAAATTATCTGTGGGAAAGAAATAGAATGAGAGGAAAGATAAGAGAAATTATAGAGAAACTACAGTTTTGGGGGAAAACTTTTTAAAAACTTAGAGGAAACAAATGCCTTTCTATAAAAATATAGATTAATAATAGCAATCCAAAAAATAGCAATCCAAAAATAATACTCAGACCATTTATCATAAAAGATCTTAAATAGTGGTTATGGAGCCACCTTTGAAAAAGTTACCAATACCAGATAGACTTATAGATGGATTCTATCCAGTTTTTATAAGTTTAACTTTCTCATGCTATTTAAACTGTTTCAGGCCATGGAAAAAATAAGAAACTCTCTTAGTAATTTTTTGGAATTGGTATAATTTTAGTAATAAATCTCATAAAGATTATAAAGAAAAGATATATAGTCTAATCTCAGTGTCAGGAATAAAACAAGAACAACCTTACAAAAAAATCTAGGGAAAGTGTTTTTGTCTGGGAAAGATGGGGAAAAGAAACAAAAAGCTTTTAGGCAAAATAAGAAGAAAAAGAATTATGAAATAAAATTTGGATATTATAGATGATATAAAATTACATAGAGATATAAATGTACCTCATTTTATAGCATTTCTCTTTATTGCACTTCATATAGTGAATTGTTTACAAATTGAAGATTTATGGCAACCCTGCATCGAGCAAGTCTATCAGCACTATTTTTCCAACAGCTTGTACTCACTTTGTGTCTCTGTTTCACATTTTGCTAATTTTTGCAATATTTCAAACCTTTTCATTATTATTATATATGTTATAATGATCTGTGACCACTGATCTTTGATGTTACTGTTGTAAATGTCTTGCTGCAAACCATACCTATGTAGGATGGAGAACTTAATTGATAAATGTTGTATATGTTTTGACTGGTCCACTGATCGGCCTTTTCCTCATCTCTCTCCCCCTCTGTGGCCTCCTTATTCTCTAAGACATAACAATATTAAAATTCGGGCAATGAATAACCCTACAATTGCCTCCAAGTGTTCAAGTGAAAGGAAGTGTTCCATGTCTCCTAGAAATCAAAAGCTAGAAATGATTAAGCTTAATAGGGAAGGCATGTTGAAAGCTGAGATAGGCTGAGAGCTAGGCCACTTGTGCCAAATAGCCAAGTTGTATATGCAAAGGAAAAGATCATGAAGAAAATTTAAAGTGCTGCTTTGGTGAACACACAGATGACAAGGAAGTGAAACTGCCTTATTGCTGATATGGAGAAAATTTGAGTGGTCTGCATAGAAGAGGAAACCAGCCACAGTATTCTCTTCAGGCAATGGCTAACTCAGAGGAAGACCCTAACTCTCTTCAATTTCAACGAAGGTTAAGAGAAGTGAAGAAGCTGTAGAAGAAAAGTTAGAAGCTAGCAGAAGTTGCTTCTGGAAGTTTAAGGAAAGAAGCCATCTCTATACTGCAGAAGAACAAGGTGAAGTAGCAAGTGCTGATGGAGAAGCTGCAGAAAGTTATCCGGAAAATCTAGCTGAGATCATTGTTGAAGTTGGCTACACTAAAAAACAGATTGTTAATATACACAAAACAGTCTTCTGTTGGAAGACGATGCCATCTAGAACTTTCATAGGTAAGAGATGTCAATACCTGGCTTCAAAGCTTCAGAGAGCAGGCTGGCTCTTTTGTTAAGGACTAATGTAGCTGGTGACTTTAAGTTCAAGCCAATGCTCATTTACCATTCACAAAATCCTAGGTCCCAGAAGAATTATGTCATATCTACTCTGCCTGTGCTCTCTAAATGGAACAATAAAGCCTGGATGATAGTACATCTGTTTGCAGCATGGTTTACTAGATATTTTAAGTCCACTGTTGAGACCTACTGATTAGACAAAAGATTTGTTTCAAAATATTACTGCTCATTGACAATGGAGCTAGTCACCCAAAAGTTCTAGTGGAGATGTATAAGGAGATTAATGTTTTCATGTCTGCTTACACCACATCCATTCTGCAGCCTATGGGTCAAGGAGTAATTTTGACTCCAGCTCTTATTATTTAAGAAATAAAATGTATAAGGCCATAGCTGCCATAGATAATTTTTGTTATGGATCTGGGCAAAGTGAATCAAAGCCTTCTGGAAAGTATTCATCATTCTAGATGCTACTAAGAACATTCATGATTCATACAAAGTGACCACAATGTCAACATTAATAGGAGTTTGGAAGAAGTTGATATGAACCTTCATGGATGACTTTGAGGGATTCAAGACTTCAGTGGAGAAAGTAACTGCAGATGTAGTGGATATAGCAAGAGAAATACAGTCAGAGAGTGGAGCCTGAAGACTTGACTGAGCTGCTACTATCTGGTGATAAAACTTGAATGGATGAGGACTTGCTTCTTATAGATGAGAAAAGAAAATGGTTTCTTGAGATAGAATATACTCCTGGTAAAGATACCATGAACATTGTTGAAATGACAACAAAGGATCTAGAATATTACATAAACTTAGTTGATAAAGCAGTGGCCAAGTTGGAGAGGATTAACTCTGATTTTGAGGGGATATATATATATATATATATATATTTGACAGAGTCTCAGTCTGTTGCCTGGGTTAGAGTGCCATGGCATCAGCCTAGCTCCCAGCAACCTCAAACTCCTGAGCTCAAGCAATCCTTCTGTCTTAGCCTCCCGAGTAGCTGGAACTACAGGCATGCACCACCATGCCCGGCTAATTTTTTCTATATATTTTTAGTTGAGCAGTTAATTTCTTTGTATTTTTTTTTTTTTTTTTGAGACAGAGTCTCGCTTGTTGACTAGGCTAGAGTGAGTGCCGTGGCGTCAGCCTAGCTCACAGCAACCTCAAACTCCTGGGCTCAAGCAATCCTTCTGCCTCAGCCTCCCGAGTAGCTGGGACTACAGGCATGTGCCACCATGCCTGGCTAGTTTTCTATATATATTAGTTGGCCAATTTATTTCTTTCTATTTATAGTAGAGACAGGGTCTTGCTCTTGCTCAGGCTGGTTTCGAACTCCTGACCTCAAGCAATCCGCCCGCCTCAGTCTACCAGAGTGCTATTTCTTTGTAGTTTTTAGTAGAGACAGGGTCTTGCTCTTGCTCAGGCTGGTCTCGAACTCCTGACCTTGAGTGATCCTCCCGCCTCGGCCTCCCAGAGTGCTAGGACTAGAGGCGTGAGCCACTGCACCTGGCCTTAACTCTGATTTTGAAGGAAGTTCTCCCATGGGTAAAATGCTGTCAAATAGCATCGCATGCTATGGAGAAATCTTTTGTGAAAGGAAGAGACAATTGATACAGCAAACTCTATTGTTTTGTTTCAAGAAATTGTCACAACTACCCCAATGTTCAGCAACCACCACCTTATTTAGTCAGCAGCCATCTGCCCATCAACACTGAGGCAAGACCCTCATAAGCAAAAAGATACTCTATGATCCTTAGCAATTTTTACCAATAAAATATTTTTATGTTAAGGTGTGAACACTGTTTTTATAGACATAATGCTATTGCATACTTAATATACTATGATAAAGTATAAACATAATTTTATATGCACTAGGAAATGGAAAAAATTTGTGTGATTCATGTTATTACTATATTCACTCTATTGCTGTGGTCTAGAACCAAAACCACAATATCTCTAAAGTACGCCTGTATTTATTTTTGGTCATTGGTTTGGAATTGGTTTTAGAATATTTTAATTTATTTTTATGGATATTTAAGGGAAATTAGCATGTACGGAAGCTTTGCTAATTCATGCTGCAGGAATAAGCCTCAAGAAGGTTTGAAACCCAGGCCCATTAATGAGGGAGATGAAAATTGAAGAAATTGTTTTATGCTTTTATTCAGTAAATGGTCAGGATTGCCCTAGGGTTGTTACCAGTCACTGTCATTTGGTAAGCAGGGTCTTTGAAGAAACTGAGTCTCCACGAGACTTGAAAGAAGCTAGGAAGTTATAAAGCCCCTGAGGATGCAAGAAAACATTTTTTTCTTAGAAGAAACAGGAAGGAATTTTAATCTGAGATCTCATTGGCAACTGGGCTCCGAAAGGGTATGGAAGTTTGTCCTCTAATTTGAAATATGCTTCCCGTCCCCTAGCTCTGATTATTTGTCTTTATGTAAATCCAGTATTATTTTCATGGAACTTGTATCTGTTGCTTGTGTCTGTTGGTGTTTTCCTCTTGTATCATAATTGCACATGTTAGAGAACTGTCTTCATTTATTCAACAACTATCTCTTGAATGCCTACCATGGCACTAGCTAAGTGCAATTTATGTGCAAACTTGTATTAGGACAGCTTTTTTGTTACTTCAGTAAACTATTCTCTGGAAACACTTCAAGACATTCTTGCCTACTTTTGTAATATTAATAGCTTCCTACAAAGAGTTCCTACAATGGATGTGCTAGAGAAAGTGCTACTTATTGTAGTGTACTGGAGTGCCTTACACTGCATTCTGTACAACAATAAATACTATAGAAAGGTTCTAGTGCATTAGATCATATCTGGCCAGCTTACCTATAATAACTCTGACTTCATTGTAGAAGAAGGGCCTTCTATGCAAGGCATAAAATCCAATTGATTTTTATGAAATAAGATGCTATGAAGAAGAAATGCATTAAGTGTACTGTATCACAATAATTCCACTTTGTAAGCTAAATGGCTTTTGGAACACTGTTGAAAATGCTGTCACTATTCTGAGCATACATAAAAGAGCAAGATAAGGCCAATAATTTAAAAGTCAATGCTATTCCTATTCAAAGATTTCTTTCCTCAATTAATAAAGCATTTTCTCCTCTGTGTCAGTTAAAAATAAAATTCAAAATAGCTTTATATGATATGATCAGACACAGAGCAATATGTAAGCTATGTGGATTCCTCATATTTTCTTTATTGAATTCTGGGGTGCAACTATCTTTAACTTCTATTTAAGGTACCTTAGCAAATCTGTTATCTGTATTTTAAGTGATATATTTTAACTTGGGCTGCATTTACCAATTATTTTAAAGTTAGTTTATTTTAGAAAGCCTGGTTAGCTAAATTTAGTAAACATTTCTAAAATAATGGTATGAATATAGACAGGAAACCACATGATATGATTTCTGGGACAAAACTACTCTATAGCTCTTTAAATCGGATAGTAACTTACAGTGAATTTAGTTAGGTAGATTAATGGTGGCAGCATTAGTTTTTTATCTTTTTTTCTGCTCCAACACACCTGAAGAATATAGTCTTTGCCCATTAATAATAGGCATGCATGGTGACAGTGATTCTGTGACTTGAGGAAGTAGAGTGGACTGAAAATTAACCAGTGAATCAACCAACCATCCCACATGAGAAAGGCGATTCTCAAACAACCCCTGGGGGAAATTTTTGGGAGTCTATGCAAAGTAGTTATTACAACTATGTGGAAAATTCGTGGATCTAGCGGTATTAATTTTTATTGCTGGTGATCAAAATGAAGTGATAGACTGGCTTTGTATCTGGCATCTAGGTACTCATTGACTACATGAGTGAATGAAAGAAGGAATGAAAGAGAGGTGCTTTTTAATATTCCTTACTTTCTATTATGGCAAAGCAATATATATTTCATTGTCATTTAACGTATCTATGTTAAATGTTATTTAACAAATCTACATTAAAGCTTTTTACAGGCTTTAAAAATATCTTTCAGGTAAAATCTAGTATAATTAACATGTATACATATCTTTTGATATCTCTGTAATCTACTTCTGAAAACCTATGCTATTAATATTAAAGTAAGGTCTAGCCAAAGCAGTCCTCAGAACAATATTGTAGACATCACACTTCCTAATTGAGAATTATATTGCAAGGCTATGGTAATCAAAACAGTATGGTACAAACATAACAACAACAACAACAACAACAAAAATAGACCAGTGGAACAGAATAGAGAGCCCAGAAATAAATCCAAACATATATAGTCAACTAATTTTTGACAAGGACACCAAAAAGACATAAGGGTGAAAGCATTGTCGCTTTCATAAATGGTGCTGGGAAAATGGTTTCCACATGCAAAAGAATGAAATTGGACCCTTATCTTACACCATACACAAAAATCACCTCACACTAGATAAAAGACCTAGACATAAGACCTGAAACCATAAAACTCCTAGAAGAAAACACAGGAGGAAATCTCCCTGACATTGACCTTGACAATGATTTCTTGGATATTATACCAACGTCTCAGACTACAAAATCAAAAATAAATAAATGTTATTAAATCAATCTGAAAACTTCTTCATAGCAAAGAAAACAATCAATGAAATGAAAAGGCAACTTACATATTGGGAAAAAATATTTGTAACCATTTATCAGCTAAGGGTTAATAACCATGATTTATAAAGAACTCATACAACACAATAGCAAGAACATGTATAACCTGATTAAAAAATGGGCAAAGGACTTGAATAGACACTTTTCCAAAGATGACATAAAAATGACTAACATGTACATGAAAAGGTGATCAATGTCATTAATTATCAGGGAAATGCAAATCAAAACCATTACGAGATATCACATCACACCTATAAGGGCAGGTAAACTGTGGACAGGGGTGTGGAGAAAAGGGAACTCTTGTACACTGTTGGTAGGAATGTAGATTGGTGTAGCCATTATGGAAAACAATATGACAATTCCTAAAGAAATTAAAAATAGAACCATGATATGACCCAACAATCCCTCTTCTGGGCATATATTCAAATGAAAGAAATTACTATCTCAAAAAGATATCTGTACTTCCATATTCATTGCATCACTACTCACAATAGCCAAGATATGGAAACAACTTAAGTATCCATTAATGGACAAATAGATTAAGAAGCTGTAGTGTGCGCACACACACACATATACACACATAGTGGAATATTATTCAGCCTTTAAAAGGAGATCCTGCCATTTGCCACACATGGACAGACCTAGAGGACATTATGCTAAGTCAAATAAACCAGACACAGGAAGAAAAATACTGCATGATCTCATAGATGTGGATTCTAAAAGAATAATAGGTTAAGTATATAGAAATACAGAATAAAATAGTGATTAGCAAGGCCAGGGTAGAGGGGAGGGAATGGGAAGAGATAGGTCAAAGAATAGCAAATATATAGGATGAACAAATTGAAAGATATAGTGTAAAACATGAGGAATATAGTTAATAATAAAGTGTATTCAAGATTTTGCTAAATGAGTTGAGCTCTTGCCACGGGGGGGGGGTAACTATGTGAAATAACAGATGTATTAATTTTTTCCACTGTAGTAATCATTTTACTACATATATGTATCTTATAACATCATGTTGTATTCTTTACATGTATGCAATAAGATTTAAAAAATAAAGTAAGACCTTATATATCTAACATATAGATGTCCAAGGATATTCCTTTTAATACTACCTGTGAAAAATAGAAACACATTAGGTGATCATCATTTGAAAATAAAACCTTATACTCCTAACACTATGGTACATCATTCAGCTATTACTATTAAAAAAGATAAATTATGTTTAAGACAACTGACTTGAAGAGGATTCCTAGATATTTGCAAGGGAAAAAGGCAATGACACAAAATTATCTGATTTGATTTTTGTGAAACAGTTGCAAAATCCTCAAATGTCATTGCAAATGATTTTATAGGGATGGGGAAAGTATGGAAAAGGTAAACAAATTCCTAATATGAATTATCTAGAGATGGCAGTGAGGGGTAGTTATGTGGATATCAGGGGGAGGTCAACAAAAGTAAATATTTATGATTATTAAAAATAAAACCACTATGTACTTGCTATGATTCCATTTATGTGAAGTTCTATCTATCTATGTGTCTATCTACCTACTTATCTATTTTTATGCATAAAGTAATAAGAGTAAGTTTGGTCACTAGAATGTTAATAATGATTATCTTAGAGTTGTAGAAGCATAATGTATGTATTACTTTCTTTTGCTTTTATGTATTGCCTTTTTACCTTGTTTACACTGTTTGAATTTTTTAAATTATACAGGAAGAATAATAAAACTATAATTTATTGCAAAAATTAAGTGCTTAGGATGAATATTCTCCAGGCTCTTTGGGGGTAATAAAAATCTCCAATCTATTGACAAACCAAACACCCACAAGAAAACTAAACCAATCAATTTACCCATTAACCAACCAATCGAAAAAATAAGTATATGTGTTTGTGAGAAATATATGTCTATTGAAAACATATTTCCCCCTTAATGGTCTATATTTCCTTTGGAGGTCCATTTTTTAAATGATAGAGAGGCAGAAATAATTAAATAATAGTAGCTTAAGCTATTTTCTAGTAGCTGATCTCAATATTGAAAGAAGGTGCTGGCCAAAATGTTCTCAATAACTCTCTTTCTCTAGATATGAAGATTTCCTAAGGTGGCTTGGCCAACAGAAGAGCCAGTCTATAGTGACTCAGAGCTGAAGGAAAAAAATTTGCTTCTTTCTCTTCAAAATATGTTAAAGAAATCCCTGCCAGTCAACCAACCTGTGGGGTATACCCTGTTTTATTCAACCTCTACCCATTGACAGACATTCAGCTTTTTTTGACTTAGGGAAGATTTTTCTCTTCAGACTTGCTGCACTATAGAACAAATGAACTCATCTCAGTTACAATAACGAGGTGGTTTGAAGGCTCTTACCCAGGCCTGCCACTTAATCCAGGCCATGAGTAGCCTGGATTCACATTAATTTCAGCAATATGAAGGTGGTACCACAGTATAGCAGAAAGCCCTGGGGCCTGAAATCAGACAGGATACAATTCAAGTCCTCAGGCAACCTCTCACGAGCTGTGAAATTGGGGAAGTTCTGGAGTGAGTCTCAGTTTCTTCACCTATAAAGTGGGCACAGCAGCTCCTATTCTCAGAGATGTAGAAAAACCACAATGAATCTTATCTATAGGCACCTGGTGCAATAGATAATAACGAATATTGTTATTATTTTACATATTTCTATGTTCTCACATGTGTTCACATTCTTAAAATGTGTTGATTCATGGAAAATTATTGCTTCTATGGGTATGTACATGAACATTATTGATACCAGAGGAAGGACTATCCTTATTTTTTCTCTACTTAATGAAGTGCGATGCACGTTGGGATATAGTAATGTAATAATAGTCTACTTTCCATGAATTGGGGGGAGTGGGGGAAGAAGAGTTGATCCAAGATGCTGAGTTACTTACATTTAAATGCATTCTTTTCTCTATGCCATGTGATCTTAACTGGATGTTTTTCTTTTACATATATGAATTTGCAGAAGGAAAATATAAATATATATATTTAAACCAGGGAACCAGTGAAAATGATCATGATGCCGTTGAGCACTGAATCATTAATCATCACTTGCATAGCTGAGAAAATGCTCTAGTTCTTGCCAAATGCACTGTTTACTGAAAAGAGGCCAACATTTACCGCTGAAAAGATAACATACTTGGAGAAGTAAATTGAAACACAGAATTAATCTTGTGTATATTAAATATGTTTCTGGAAGCCATTTAATTTGTGATTTGAACCTTAGAACTCCTAAATTAAGGCAGTGTATATGAGGAATTGTCTTCCCTACTCAACTGCACTTGTTAAACACTTGAGCATTTTTTCTGTAGAAACAAAACATCAGTTTAAGGTGGTTCTCACATTTCTTGAAAAGCATTGGTAAAAATTGAAATTGCTTCTTATATAAGAAGCAGTTTCTTATATTTATAATGTACTTGTCCTTTAAAATAATTCATATTTATTAAGTATTGAGAAATAACAAGAGAAACAAAATCACTGATTTTCTCATTACTCAAACTCACAGTAATTTTGTACACTTTTTTCTATTCTTAGTTTATCCAAGGTTAAATTGTTTATGTTGTAGTAATCTTGCTGTATGTGCATGTTGTGTTTGTAACCATCTTAAATTTTTCAAGTAGTTAATTAAAATAGACATAGCATTAACTCAGAGAATTGATATTTCTTCTTTCCAGACGTAATGAGTTAAGCTTTACTTTTTCTGATCCAATGTTCTGTTTTCTGTTAGGTTTCAAAAACAATGTCTTTGTCTAAAAAATCATATAGGTAGATGAGAAAATAACTTACGCATACTATGCAAACTAATTTGACCTTTTATCTGTAAATTTGACAACCTTTCAAGCAATTTCTCAATTGGATATTGAATTTGATTAATAAGAATATTTAAAATCCAGTATTTCATGTAGGAAATTTCCCATCATTGTGCTTTTAAAGAAGATTAAAGAACTACTGTGTTAAATCTGTTTATTCTATGGCAATGTGAAAAGTTACAGGGGAAAAAGTCCAGGTTAATTCTCATATGTTCCTTTTCAGCTATGGCTTCTTTTTTTCATTTACTATCCTGTAATGAAACATTTGGTCACTGTCACCAGTAGGCATTCATTGCCAGGAAATACATATTTAAATAGCTCATATTTTAGAGCACTTTAGTGATCACAGGATTTTAAACAGTATCTACTTTAGATTAAGATGTCAGAAGTATCAAAACTTGTGAAGTGTGATGTGAAATAGTGCACATGCTAGCCAAGAATAATCTCAATAGAAAGCTATTACATAATCATCACTGTTTTCCCCACACTTGAGTGATAGTTCTTAATATTCAATTAAGAAGCCTAGTTCCTAGCCTCAGATGCTGGTCCAAATTTCAAAGAAAGCTAAATTTGTTTGACCCCGGAAACTGCTAATTTCGATTTTATTTGAGTTTGTGGCTAATCCAGTTGCTATAACTGGGAAATCCAGGCTACATTATTTTTATTTATTATTATATTACTATTGAGAGATGATCCAGTTCCTCCAAAAACCAAGTTACATTTCCTTGGGATATTGATTTGTTTTAAAAAAGGGAAACAAGCTCAGAGAACCTTTGACCTACATTAAATCTTTTTTATTTGCTAACGTAAACAGGAACTAATCATAAGTGCAGAGGATTAACAGACACAGGAGACTAGATTATACATTTTAAACTTTACTTTGGAGACCTGAGGGAGTGCTTTAGTGTAGAATTGGATTAACCTTTTTGACACTTTCTTTAAAATACGTCAAAGTTATATGGCTTTGTCTCTCGACTCTGTCGGTACTCATGTAATGGTATAGGTTTTGAGGTTATAAATGAAATGCTCTTAAGTTTTATTAAGACTATGACATAAAAAATATTTTCATCATTTGCCAGTCTCTAGTTCCGTTCGTGCAGCTTTGTTCAATAAAGAAGACGGTACAACTTGAATAGCTTTGGTCAGGGGCTCTCTGTATGTTTCCTTGCGTCTGAGGATGTCTTGAGAAATGGTTTTTGCCAAGAATGTTTCATAACGGATCAATATGTCTCTTTTTAGTGAATTATATTTAAAATATTTTCCAAGTCTTTTTATCAATTACAAATAGGTGCACTACATTTATGAAAACTGGATAAAAAGATAACATGTCTGATATTGCTCAAGTATTGTTTTCTTCACCTCATTTACTATTTACCTCATCTTTTAACATAAGAGATTATTCTTTGCATTAGTATTGATCTACATTTATTCACTTATTGGATAAATGTAAGGAAAATATGACCAGTCATACAGATTTTGAAGTAAAAATTTATCAAACTTCTGATATAAAAGAACAAAGAGTCCTTTAAGTTATTTTACTTAGAAAATAACTTAAAGGACTCTTTAAGTTATTTTCTAACTTAAACACCTTTAAGTTAGAAAGAACTTAGTTGCTCTTTTTCTTGTTCTTTGTCACCTCATCCTCTTATTTTTTCTTTAATGTTAGATATTTTATACAAATCATTATCAATACAAGTACTATTTTAAAATGCTAGTACTTGGTTACACATTTTTCAGTTTAGTTTAGACACCGCATTTTACAATTTCAACACCACTTAAACATTCAAATATATTTTTCCTCAAGTGAAAGAAATTTTCTGTAGGCACAGTAAACTATTTTTACAATATTTTCCATCTTTGATACTGACTTCTCAGTTACTTCTTTGCCATTAAAATTATTCTTTTGTGAGTTGTTTTTTTTTGCCAAACATTTTCACATTGGCTTTAGATTTGTGATCACATCATGAAATGTTTATCCAGATTCCACTCAGCCTTTCTTCCTTTGTCTAAAGTTCTTCTAGGTGTAAGTCAAAAAGTGTTTGAGTGCCTTCTGTTTGCTGAGCACTAAACACTATCAAGAACACAGAACAGACATTGATACATGGTTCCTAAATTTTATCCACAGTTAAACTATATCCAAAATAGCACCACTGGACTACTGAAGTATTAAATCATCCTTTCTTTAGACTAATTTGCTGATAGTATCTAATTTAGGTTTTGGGAGACCCTTTCAGTGATTGGGTTAATAATGAAGTTTTGTGTGTTCAGAGACCATGTCTCAGTGAAACTGACCAAAGCCACAAGATCCAATTAATTCTCCAGTTTTCTAGTTGTCACCCTCGAGTAAAATGGGGCAAACTTTGGCCTCTCCTTTAATATAGTGTGATTCTACTACTAATGTTTAGCTCCATAATTGCTGTCCTTTTTGGTTCGTTGTAGTGCTCACATTTCAGTTTTGTGTATATTATTCTTCCAACCTTTTTTCATTATTTTCACATATCCCTTCAATTGTTTCTATTCTGCATTATAGCATACTAGTTGAAACTTAATGATTTGTGTAATACCTTCTTTGTGTATCTTATAATCTGTTTTTGTGGTTCAGTTTCAAAAAGAAATTGATGATCCTATTTTGTTCATTGAGGTTAGAGACAGTGTGAAGATGACAGATCTACTAAGCAACAAGAGACATCAGTGCAATATACATGATCTTTCAGATTATTTCCCTCGATTTTTCTCTTTATTTTCAGATTTGAAAAAACCTGTGAAACCTTGAATCTTTCCATTACATTGACATTTTTCATTCTTATCATACTTCCATTTCAAGGCAAATATTCAGCATTATAATGTATAAAAGTGAAATTCTTGCCTTGGCTCTGACAATGCTGTTCAAAATAAAGTACCATGTTTAGAACCAACTGCTTTTTCATCTTTCAAAAGAGAATGACAACATAAACATGACCCCAACAAAAACAGATGCCAAAGAATTAAAAAACATAGCCAGTGTATCAGTGTATAAGTAATGACCTCATCTCCATTTGTGTTTAATTTTTCACACCTACAGCCTTGCCATGCTGTCTGATTTCAAAATAATTTTTTCAAAAACTTCAGGGTGATTATCTGGAATACCAATACGGATTGCAACATACCAATATGTTTGCAAGTGAGCTCATGTACCAGACTATTTACAGATGTTTTCCTAATAGAGTACTCAAAATTCTAAGTACAGTTTAGAAATTCCCAGGGGTATAATTTAGGTGCTATTTGACAATTTACCAAGTACAGAGCACCTCTTGCCTAAACAAACACTGCCCCCATCACGTTTCAATGTTAAGAACAAAGGAACTTAGTTATCTTACAAAATATTATATATATATATTTTATAAATTATCCTTTTCATTTTAGTCTGACTAACAATCAAATGAGAAAAATTCAGGAATTATGTATGTATATAAAGTTAATATATATTTTTAAACTTATACATAAATATAATACAATATTGGTTATTATAGATACATAATATTATATAGCTACACATGTATATAGCTACATACATAATATTATGGTTATATAGACATAAATTATATAATATACATATTCAATTTTTTTCCATTCAACACAGTGGGAAATGCATCCTTTTTCACATAATTTTGATGTATAAAAGAAACATAGAAGGTATCGTAGCTTTGGTATGTGATTACTGGCTTAAAGAAAGAGAGAGAATGAGAGAGAGAGAGAGAGAGAGAGAGAGAGAGAGAGAGAGAGAGAGAGAGAGAAAGGAGGAATAGGAGAAAGAAGAAGGAAAAGAAAAAGAAGAAGAATGAAAAGAGAAAATAAGGAAATATACATCTCATTAATCATTTAACTTAGATGAGATAAATGGTATTCAACAGTTTTTTCCATAGTGCTGAGAAAAATATGGTTGCATTTCTAAATAGTTATATCTGGCCCGTTTTTGAGACATCAGCTGGGTTAATGAATTCCCTTTTAGTAAGTGCTTAAAGAATGATGGCTCTGTTTAGTCAGGGGAAAGGTAGAAATGCCCCTAGTTTGACGTTTTTCTATATAGGTTATTCTTAAAAAATTTGCAGCTGTTCTTACTTTTCCATAGAACAGCGGAGATACTCCTACAGTTACTTCCCACAGGAAATTATTCCCTGCAGAGACTGCACTTGAGATGAAGAGAATATGTGAAACTCCTCAGCTAAAGTTCATGTAACTTTTCTCAAGTCAGTCATGAGATGTGTGAACCAAAAAAAACAAGTTAAAACTCAGTCTCAAATTCTATATTTAAAAATGCAAATAATGTGGTGAATTGGTTATTAAGAATATACAATGGTTTTGGCTAAGTACATATGAAGAAATATAATATATATGAGTCATATAAATTTATGATTTTCTTATAAAAACTCACTCAGCCAACTTTCATAGGCATTTGCAAATTTGAAACCTGTGCTTTCTGGCATGATCAGGTTTATTTTCTGAAATGCAAATGATAAGAAAAGAATCTTATGCTTAAAAGGAGCTAACTTTAAAACTTTGCAAATTTTAGAATGACATATGTTCAAAATGTCATACGATTGATGGATGTTTTTGTATTTTAAGAGAATAGCTGTACACCTTTTGTGATTAAAAATAGTCATCACCATTAGTCTGGTATTTGGTGACTTTGTCGTTGAGTGGGAGCTGAATGAGGTGCTGATAGGTCAGATGAGAGGCTCTCAGGGGGCGTCGTTTTGGGAAGTGAACGGAAACACTGAAAAACAGTTAAATTAGATGTTCTCTCCTTGTTCCTATTTGAAGTGGAAGTAGATGCCTTTTCAGAATACGGTCACAGGCCACATAACAATGTTTCAATCAATGTAAGAATGCATGTGGGACAGAAGTCCTGCAAGATTATAAAACCATATTTCGACAGTCCCTTTTCTGTGTTTAGAAACACAAATACGGCCATTAGGTTCCAGTTGGCTACAGTATTCAGTATACTATCAAGCTGTGCTGGTTTGTGCCCTAGGAGCAATAGGTGATACCACAGCCTAGGTCTGCAGTGGGCCGTACCACCTAGGTTTGTGTACGGCCACTCTGTGAGGTTCACACATTGATGAAATCGCCTGATGATACATTCTCTGAACATATCCACCTTGTTCAGTAACTGTACTGAGGTTGCTTATTGAGCTGAATTTCTTAGCCCATAACAGAGGTTTCTCAGGGACAGAAAGGTTATATGCCAGACTACTACAGGAGAAAAAGTGGATATTAATTTTAATATCAACAGAATGGAAATTGATGTTGGTAACACTAATTTATGTAGAAATATTTCGTGAATATCAGTGAAAGAATAGGATAGCAAAAAAGTTCATATGCCTTTAACTGCCTAGTCATTTTGCCGAGAAGCAGAAAGAATCCTCAGGTGAATATATCTGTTGTAAGTCACTTTGTTAAATCAGCTGCTTTCACCAACTGTGACACTATTCAGGAGTTTAGAGGAAAAGGCCTTGCTTTGCCTCGGGCCACGCTTCTATTCTTTTTGCTTAATGTGAAGAGGAGAGGAGAGATGGAAATCTCAGGCGAAACCTCTGGGAGAAAATGCCCTTGTGCATTACAACTTATTTTTCTGGTCTCTAAGAATCTAAAATAGATTAGTTCGGGTGTCCTCCTGATTTCAGCTTGGATGGCCAGCTCCCCAGGAGCAAGGGGGCTGCATTAGCTTCTGCACTGAAGCATTTGTGCTGTGATACACAGTTTTCTCTATGTACCATTTGCTAAGCTGTTTAAAAAATCACAACAGAAGAAAGGGACATAAAATGTACCATTAAGTCATTCCATGAGATTTACAAAGGCTTTAATGAGTTAGAGATGGATGAAAAAGCCCTTTCTGATTCATTAAAGGTATCCATCTGATTAGAAGAGATTTTCATCACCTTATCAGCTAATCCAATAAATTGACTATCCATTTCAAAATGACTCCAATTGGATTCATGTCCATCAGAAGGATTTTCTGAGAACCCCAGAGTACTGTATAAATTGAAAATTATCATCAAATTGCCACTGGAAAAAAATTTACTATATCCTGATAAATCTAGAGGATTAGAGAAAAAATGCCCCATGCTAAAATGTTACCACAAATCAAAGTTTAGCCTGCATAGTTCTCTTCAAATTATTATTTATCAGTTAAAAAAATCCTTAAGAGGAAGTCAATTTTTTTTTGTTAACTGAATTGCAACTACTTCATGAAGAGATTGTTTGGTAATGTTTTTTGCTAAGTCCCTATAGATCTTGAAAAACACAACTAACGTGGTTTTATATATCTGGAAAATATTTTAAAATGCCATACCAATGAGATAGTCAATGCCTGGGACCAGCTAATCAAATTTCCAGTTTTTGGCTGCTGTATACCCCAGTCTAACAAAGTAAGATTAATGGGGTGTTAAAAGTCTGTATGGACTTGTCAGTTTTATGCTGCAAATAGGGTTAATTTCATCCAAATGTAGAAGTTTTTAAAATTAATGTGAATGAACTAAAGCTTTATATTCATTTTCGCTTTTAAGAAACTTACGTTTGCAGGACCAGTTCTATACACATTTGCTTGGCTAATGGAGAAAGCTGAAGGAGGAAAGAAATGCCTTTCAGGGAATAGAACATTATGAGGTCAGCTACAATGGAGAAATGCCAGACGTTGAAATTGAGAAGAAGATAATTTTACCTATTGGACTAGCCAAAAGCATTTATTCTGGGCTAGTATCTGATACTACACAGGGAGACAGGCTCCTTTATCTTTCCTCCAAATCACCTTTTACATAGTCTCTACAGGAAAACTGAGGTGAAGATATTTTGCCCTTTGTGGAATACTCTGCGTAATGAGAAGGCATCTTCATAAACCACCCCTAGCATTTTAACAACCTGGCCATCATCCATGTATTTGTCTACGTAATGCCAAACACTTGGATACTTGGAAACATGCAGATGTCTGATTGCATTTTTAAGTTGCCATTCAAATGGTAAAGACCCAGGCTATGTCTATGTGTAGTTTGAATTGGGTGGTAGTTGACTAAGCAAGGGGCGAACAGAATTTCAACAACACCTTTTTTTATTGCTCTGTATATTTTCTTTCCCCTGAGATAACTTCAACTTGAATCATGGAAGCATATACTTTTAGGATGCCCAAAAGAAGTAAAATTACTCACACTGAAACAGAAATCTACACAGCGTTAAAAAATTGACATTCATTCAAGGTGATGTAGAGGACCGGTATGATGATCTACGATCTACAGAGCCTCAGCTGTTTGGCACTTAGTTTTGGCACCCCGAGGAGAAAGGGCAATAGACAAAGGGCTGGCTTTTTGAGAACACAGTTTATAACGGTGTGATTTAAAGAGTACCAAGAATTGTATCTCTCATCAACTGTTTTCCACATCTGGACTAAGTGTCTTTTCTTCCTTTGGCCTTATTTCCTATACTTTATCATTAGAGAATCAATAACGTGTATTAATAAATATCATATTTTAAAGTATAATTCTCTTTCCCTAAATAGAATGGTTATGACTTAAACATTTGTTAAGAATGTAGATGGTGAGACTCCATGGCCTCCTATCTTAGATTTGTGTGCAAGGGTGTGGGAGGTGGGGAGTGAGGGAGACTGGAGTCAGGCAGCCTGCAAGACAAGCCATATCTGAGTGGGAAAAGCCAGCTCAGAGAGGGAAAGAAAGGCTGGTGAGCGAGCAGCAGAGCAGGCTGGTGCCAGCACAATGGAGACAGCTGTGCTTACTCCCCCATTTCAATTCTGCCCTGTCCCCTAGGCAACCTGGGGGAGGGCCTGCAGGTCAGGGTTAGGGGCCTTGTCTTAAGTCACCATGTGCTTCACTGCCTGGCCCAGCACATTGGCACGGGACCTAGCACATAGTAGACGCTCAGCAAATGTTTTTCAAGTAAATCAATAAATGAAGAAAAGAACTGTGAGGTCTGAAAGCTCGAGGGTTAGATTGCAAAGACTCTAGGCTCAGAGGAATTTCAGAAAGTCATATAGTTCAACTTATCTTCAGTGAGCACTTAAAACCACACCAAGAAATAGCTTTCAATAATTTTCTTTTTAGAAATTCCCACATCCTTTCCTCAAAGTATATTTCAGCATCATCTAAAAATTCTATCTTCCCTTTATGATTCGGGATCATCTCTCTTCTTAATAGAAGCAAACTTTTGCATACTAATACATCTTTTAACTTTTCAAAATGATTTTGCACACGTTTTTCTCTTTCTCTCCAGAACAAACTTCTAAGAAAATAGGGCAGGGTTTACTGTTTTTATTTTAGCTTAATTTATTCAAAATTTCTACTTCTTAGTTTCTCATTTTAAAAATGTGCATGGTTTGAAGAAGCTTCCAGCAAAGTATGGGCAGATAGCAATTTCCCAACTCTTCTCTCTTAAAACTGAGGAAAACCCAATTTAAGGTACTTAGAGATTTAGGAATTTTCTCAGCAGCCAAACATTGCAGGAAAAGGCAGATCTCTTAGAAGGCAGACCTAAGACCAGGGTTCCATTTACCTCAATCTGATAATAATGTTTTACACACTCCACCACTGGTACCTGTTATTCATGTAGGCCCACTTAGGCATCAGCTTTGACAAGTGACTCCCATCTCTTTTAAATATGACATAGGTTTTCTATGTCAGATTTTTTTTCCATCACTTTGATTCTTAATTATAAAACATTTTTATAATTTTTAAATTGGCTGAGTTGTGGAATAAACCTTGAAGATAATGCCGTTCTGAGAATAAAACCAGAAATATGTAATAGCTTTGTTAGAATATTTTCAATATTTATAAACTGTTAATTCTTTTCAAAAATGATGAGCTGCAGGGAAGTTATGAGATGAATGTAGGTATAACAATTCTGATTTCCTTTATTGTCTTATTTCCAGTGTTACCACAGGAAAATATTAGCTGAAAGGTTAACTTCAAAACTTTGGTTTGGAAATAGTAAGACTATTTACAATTTAGAAGATTCAAACAAAGATAATTCTCTGAGATGTAGGAAGATATAGTTTTATACACAAGACAGATGTGTTCTATGTACATTAAGTTTATAGTATTAGGTCATCAAATATGAAATGTCCGATTTTGAATCAAAAATGTAGTTTATTATATCTCAAACAAGAAGCAGTGAAATTAATCAAAGTATGCGCCTAAACTATCGACACAGTTTTACCATCTTAACGGTAGCTTATTTATGCCAGCAGTGAAGAAGCCTGGACCGTAAGTGGCAATGAAATTGCATTTTCTACAGCTTGCTGAAAATTGAATATTTTTCCTTGCAAGGAGGGGTCCAAAGCCTGGAAGAAGTGGTAGGTAGTCAGTTGGTTCAAGGTCTGGTGAATACAGTGGATGACAGAAACTTTCCTAGTCCATCTTCTGTAGTTTGAGCACCAGTGTGACATGTGGTCAAGTGTTGTCTTGCAAGAGGAGTGGCCTGTCCCTAGGGACCAATCTCAGCGGCTTAATCACAAGCTTCCCCATCATTTCATCCAACTGGTTGCAGTAGACATCCGCTGCAGTTGATTGACCAGGTTTCATGAAGCTGTAGTGGATAATACCAGCACTGGACCACCAAGGAGACACCATTAGTTTTTTTTAATGAATATTTGGTTTGGGACTGTATTTCGGCACTTCATCTTTATCCAACCATTGTGCCCAGCATTTGCAAATGTAAAAAAAAAATCATTTTTCATCACACATAACAATACGGTGTAGAAAATGTTCGCTTTTATGTCGCAACAGCAAAGAAAGGCAAGCTTCGAGACAATTTGCCTTCTGACACTCATTTAATTCATGAAGAACCCATCTATCCAGCTATTTTTAAATTTCAGCATATTATGGGTGTACAGATTTTAAGGTTTCAATAAATGCCCTTTCCCATCCTCCCCCCACAAGTCTGAGTTTCAAGCATGACCATCCCCCAGATGGTGCACATCTCACTCATTATATATGTATATACCTGCCCCCCTCCCCCCTCCCACCTGCCCAATACCCTATTACTGTAGTACCTATGTGTCCACTTAGGTGCTGCTCAGTTAATACCAGTTTGCTGGTGAGTATATGTGGTGCTTGTTTTTCCATTCTTGGGATACTTCACTTGTAGTATGGGTTCCAGCTCTAGTTTCAAATCGTCCAATATTGTTGGAATAGTAACGTCAAACCTTGCTGCTAATTCATGCCTAGGTTGAGATGGATTTGCTTCTACTACAGCTTTTATTTCCTTATCCACCTTGGTCTCAGGTCACCCACATGGCTCAGTTTCAAGATTACAAGCACCAGAACAGAACTTCTCAAACTTATCCACATACTCTGCATTCCTTCGCCACATCCTTCCCAAATATTTTGTTGACACTTAGAGCTGTCTGCCCTGCATTTGTTCCATGACAGAACACATATTCGAAAACAACATGAATTTTTGACTTATGCATGGTTTTAAAAAAATTGCTTTAAAAAAATTCGAAAGATAATCATAAGCCAAAACATGGGTTTGAAAGACTGAGGATGTACCTTCATAATAAAAAAATAAAACAAGAGGTGTCAAAATGAAATGTTAGAGATATCAACTTAAGGAAATCAGACATTTCATATTTAATAACCTATAATATTAGAAAATTAAACTACGAGGAAGGGACATCTAGTTTAGTGATGGATTTGCTGATATAACAAGGGTCTGCAGGTCTGCTTGGGGTGCTGGTTAAAACCCTGTTCAGGGAGAAAACACCCACAGCCACCTGGGGAAACCAGTTAACACAGGGCAGCACAAGCTGACAGCTCAAACTGCCAACATTTTCCAGCTCCAACCATCTGAGCAGGCCAGAAGAAGTTGGCCAGCTCGTCCTCATTTGCTAGTATGGGAGTCCCACTGTAGCTGTAAGCCTCTTTTTTCTTTTCTTTCTGAGTGAGCTTTAGCAGAGGCTAAAGCTGTTACAGAGCATGGGCGATTCCAGCTGAAGGCATTTCTTAGCATTTGGCCCTCAGCCTCCACAGGAGTTGTGGCTTTAGAAAGAATAACAGAAGTCGCAGTTCATTATTCTACCAATTTGTCCCAACCTCTGTTGAGGTACTTTTCATACATAATCCTAATGGTGACAACCCTGAAGGGCTGTGCTAATTTGCCTTGCTTTTTGATGAGAATGTTGAAATTCAGAGATGTTTAACAATGTATTCCCAGATATACGGTTGGAAAGTGGCAAGGTCAGAGTTTGTACCCTGATCTTTCCAGCGCCACTGGGCCACGTGGGCTGAGGAATGGCAAGATTGCTCCACTTGATCTGAGGTAGGCATGGTAGCACCGGGGGTTCGAGGTTAGCAATAGCAGTTACTCTAGGCTGTTCTGATCATTTTGTACAGAGGCTGCCCTCTGTCTGCTTAAAACTGGTTATCTTTATAGACAGAATAAACAAATAATTCAGCTCTCCACTTTTCTAGTTTTTATGAGCTAAGTAGTTTAATAGAACCTCAAAGGAAATCTTATCTGTACATATCTATGGCATGAGAGAAAAAAGCACAGGCTTTGAATTCAGGCAGATCTGGATTTGAAATTTCACTCTGCGCAAGTAACATTATGCCAGTTATTCCCTATTACAAATTAGTTTCCTCATGGAAAAAATATGCTAACACCTTTTGCACAGGGTGGTTATGAGAAATAAAAATGTTAGAAGAAAAGGTGCAGTGCATAGCCCATAGTAGTAACTGAATTATGATTTTTACTATTATAAATTTAAATTTGTATCAATGATAGTAGTAATAATAATCACTCATATTACTTTGTCATCAGTGTTTTTTTCTACAAGACACAATTTGCTAAAAGTACAACTATTTATTTTATTATTTGTAATAACAAGACTTATGTTTTAGGACTAGATATTTAAAAATTATTTTCCACCTTGTTCGGTGATGGGTTTTGTGTGTCTATTGAAATCCTATTAGCTAGCATGTAAATTTGGTGAAACACACTAGCCTGAATTTAATTGTTAAAGATGATCCTTATTCTTTTCATAAAGACAATAACAATTTGCTTGTAAAATAGCGACAGTGCAACTCGGTAAACATAAATCATCAGACATATTGGGCTAAATATTTTATTAATATTTAGTAATATTAGGAGAAGGATTCTTAATGACTGCCTGTTACTATTGTATATAATATTTGACTAATAGGCCAACTGTTAAATATCAACCTTGTCAAAAAACACAAATGAAATGACTTACAGACATTAGGATTGTTATGACGTTAGAATGGTGTTTCTGCTACTGCTTCGGGCAGACCCAAGTCATAACATCTCCTTTCTTTCTTCTCTATTTGTTAGAATGCCCTGGCTTCCCTATCACATTCTCTGATGCATAATGGCCCCGTGCTGTTTGAGCTACAGCCCTCTTGATGGGAAACTGTGTCAAGCATAGGAGGAATGCAAGGTAGCCTGTATCTACTCTTAAAATCTCGATACTGAAAAGTATTCTTCTAGTGCTTGCTTGTTAGAGTGCCCATAAAATGATTTGCTGTTTCAGCAACTTGTAGGCCAGTCAGAGAGTGGTATAAAACCATCAGTTATCACATGGTAATATCCTTTTATTAACCACTGAAATTTATCAAGACGTTTCATGACAACCGACTATGTCAGATGCTATTATTGGCCTAATGGTTAATACGTTTGCACTCTATTCTACTTAGCTCTTTCTCAATGCTTACTGTTCCTTTTGTGCAAAACATTTTTTTAAAATGTGTGGGAGCATCCTAACTTTTCGACATCTATTTCAATATACATATATTTATGGGCACTCAGTCGGCTTTTCAAGTTTTCCGCTTAGATGTTATTCCTTAAAGTGCAGGCACTCTCCGAGTTATGAGCACCTGACTTGCAAATGCCCTGGACTTGCACTCAATTTGCCGTTGGGCCCTTTTCCCTGCCCTCCCAATACTGACCCCTCGTTCCCAGCCTGCCGAAAGAAATTTCTGTAAAGGCTGCTGTTTTCTTGTAGCTGGTGCTTGTAATGATTTGAATCTATCTTTGCTAGTTCATAAGTATCTTGGTTAATTTTCTGTTTTTGTTCATTTCAGATCACAGTCAACACCACTTTGGGTATTTGTTTTTAACCTTAGACATTCATTTTAACTTATTTTCTCCCTTGTCTTGTAATTTTTGCCTAGATCCTTTTGTAAAGCCTCTCTCCTCTGCCCTCTTTTCCTCCCTTTCCTTGTGTATGTCTCAATTGTGAGCCCTCAACTCACTATAATCATACCTAAGTGTGAGTGGCCACATCACCATAAAAAAATTAAGTAGCCTTTACTTGAAAAAAAAAAAAAATTCAGAATTGACATACAAAACCAAAGGGTCCTGGAGTTTTCTTTCAGAATTTCTAAAACTCTAAATGTATTTCTCCTCTCTAAGTGAAACTTCTTTTCCTCAAGATCTAGGATGCAATTAATTTATTTTTGTTTTGTCCAATTTTGTTATTTAATTGCTTGCCCTGTTTTGCTCTAATTTTCACCACAGGTATATGGCATTTCAGGTTAAACATAAACATGTTAGGCTTGTGTGAAGACCTAAGCATTACCTAGTCTTTTGTTACTATGGACAAATGATTTTGAGAGTGTAAAAAAAATGGCTTCCTAATGAAACTTTGGAATATAAGAAGGTGACTCCATTTTGTTGGCTGCTGGGCAGACAGCAGCTCACAGCAAATGATTCTAAGCACAGGGTGGCAAACAATGATGGCAGGGCATTTTCTCCTATGAAACATGCTGGGCATTTCTAGAATATTCCATTAAAATCGTCTCTGTCTTTGAAAATTGATGATAACTGAGAAGGGGATAGATGATAGAAATCTGTGTTGATTAGCATCTCTCTTTTTCCATCCCTTGTCCCCATGAACCTACCTTGACACGAATCATGGTCATCTCTGGTGCAGCTTTTACATTGCAGGGGCTCCTGATCAGGCTGCAGCTTCAGGGCTTAATAGATCACTCTGCACACAGCAGAAAGGCCTGTGGATTTTTTCCCCCCAATGTGCAGTGAATTTTCCTTTGACCTAAGGGCATGTGAGTGGGAAAGACATGTGTCTCCTGGTTTATTTTATCAAGATGTAATGGGTTAACGGATGGGTTTGATGGGGTTATGGCTTCCAAGGAAAGAAAAAAATAAGGGAAAATCAGAAATAAAAAATAATGGCATACCATTAAGTTTTGCACACAGGATCTCATTTGATTTACCCTAAATACCTATGAGATAGATAGAGCAGAAATTATCCTTCCCATTTTAAGGTGAAGAAGCTGAGAGTCAAAGAAGTTATATTGTTTCCTCTAGGTCACATGGCTAGTAAGGTTCAACAGAGGTTGGGAGTGAGGGAATAATCTCAGGTTAGACACATGGACAGAAAGTGGAGAATCTATAGCAAGTATTTATAAATTGTTCAGTATTTAGTAAAATGTAATTGAACTTTGTCAATGAAGAAAACCCTAGAGACTTTCAAAGTGACCTGTGTTTCTAATAAATAATTTATAAGAGCTCTATGAAATCTCTACAAGACATACTTATGTTGCCTTTGATAATATTTGAAATTTCCTAAGTTAGAAGAGAGATGCAGCCTTCTAAGGTTTAGGACTTATCTTAAATGTAGAACCTGAAAGATTTGAGGTAAATTTAGAACCCTAGAGATTGGAACATCCCCACAAAGAACTACTTACATGTCTGGAAGAGAAAAGCTATTTTTGGGATATAAATGGCTAGAAATCAAGCATGATGGAGAACCCTCTTTGCTGAATGTTAAATATTCAGGTCCTCTTGATGACCCAGTGTAATTCGCAGTTAGACCAAATGCCTCATGTCTTTTTAGTGAGACCGATGATAAACTAAAAGCATGGCTCCAGGTGAATTAAAAAGTATACTTTTTTTTATAAAGAACTAAGTTCTTTTGGTAATCAGAAAAAAAATTCAGACAGAATGAAAAAAAAAAATGACATCTTTTGTGAATCTTTCCTAGTGTCTCCTCAGTCTCCTTGATGAATTCCATTATCACAAAAATGACCTTTCCAGTTCATATCTCTTTAGAGGCTAATGCAATTCTATGCCATTCTGTTATAATGAAAGTATTACATGGATAACTATCCAGCATTATCTTCCAGAAGGAGAACTAATTTGGGCAAGAAATGAAGTACTTTAATATAATATCAAATCTCTGTAATTTTTTTTTTTTATCCTTATAGAAACCTGCTGGCTAGAGCTAAGCAAGTTCATGTACTTGGTAAATATACTGAGCTCACTACCTAATGCAGAAGTAATTTTTGTTACCACATTCATGAACATTCATATGAATGCTTTCTTTAAAGAACAGAGCCTCAGATAAATCCAAAGGCATGCTGCCGAACCTGCTGCCGGCACATTTCTGTTGAATTTTCCTTTCAGAGATGTGAAAACAAAAAGTATTAAGATCATGGCATGCTTCCTAGATGCCATGCAAGTTTTGAACATGCACTACCTGTCTCTACCCGTGAGAAGTGTCAAGATGGTCTGGATACAGCATAAACACTAATTATATTCTCCTGTTAATTGTGTATTTCTTTGACCTGGTAGCAAAATGCAACTTAGTGTATGGTGGAAAGAGCTGGGGATAATGATGGGAAGCTTCCTTGGGCAGGCTCGTGCATGTAGGAAAGTAAAGTTTTTGGTGAACTATGGTGTCTTCATCTGGGAAACTGACACTGATTTTCAGTCCTTTCTGAAGGTATTGTTTATCCGATGAAGATAGACAGTGATGGTGTAATGATCAGTTAGCATATAAAACAGAGATTCAAACCACGGTTCGTATTTAGAGCCAGGTTTGAGGTCAAGGCCTGTTATACCCTTTGCAGGGGGCCAATTAAATGGATATATAAATCCCTGCTTGTTCTGTATGATAATAAATTTCTTAGTGTAATTCCTTAGAAGAGGTAAAAACACTGTGAAAAAAAATGCCTTTACTATTACACTCCCTATGAGACAATTACCTGGCAGAGATTTTAATTGCTATGTTGTGGATGTGGAAATTGAGGCTCAGAGATTTTAAAGTAGTTTACCTAGGTCATACATGTGGTCTACAATAATGCAAATTAAGTTAAAAATTTTGAAAGTAGAAGGCAACTGGACAGACAAGGGGCCAATTTAGTTCCTGAAACCTACATTGAATCTGAACTTAATGGCGTTGACTGTTAACAAGTCCCAAGTTTTGCTGAATTGAGCTATTAATTAAATTAACTTCATAGAATTATTTAAACATGAGCTTTTCATTATTTTCAAAATCATGAAAAGAGTGTAATATCGAGAAAGTAGAAATGAAAGCCTCATTTTTTGTTTTATAGAACTGTCAAAATAGCAAGAGTGTCTCCAAGACTTCTCTCACAATCTGTCACGTTAACGTTCTAAGGTTACACTTATGACTCAGTGAATAAGTGTATTATTAAGAGGTAAATATTTATTTCTCAACTTGATGTCTCCTCTCTTTTATGCTGTTCTGAATATAATTTTGTTTTCCTTCTGCACATTCTTCTGCACTTTCTACTACTATGGTATTTGGTTTTTTTTTTCTTTTTTAAAACTTCTGTTCATGCATTTTATTTCTGGATCAGTATGCTGACATTAAACTCCAGCCACTCAGTGACACTGCCTCTATGACTACCTTTAACATCCCTTTCCAAAGTGGCATATTTCTTTTGGCTGGGATGCTGCAGGTTTGGGATTTGCAGATCAGAGTCTGACTCTTAACTCAGCTCTCCAGCTCTTAATGCACACTTTTCATTTATACAGTCTTTGACACCACACAGACATCCCATGTTGAAATCTTTTTCAGAGTCTCGACCTGTCTGCTAGACTAAACAGAGACAAGGAAACAGGTAATGACAGAATTGAAACATGGTTTGGGGATCTTGGGAGGAAAAAAGAAAGTAAAAAAAAAAAAAATTGATGAACAACATAGTCACCCAAGCTTGTGGTGTCTCATCAGAACTTCTCAATGTTTGGAAGTTTTCCCAAGACTTGCCCTAGTGAGACAGAAAAGACTTATTAGATCATTGCGTCTGCTTCCCCACCTGGGCAGGAAAGAGTCTCCCATACGGAGAACATATGGCTTGGTCTTAGATTAGCAACAAAGAATGTCAGTTGGCAGACAGATGGAGGAGAAGCCAGGATTGTGTGAGCTTTGCTAACCCGGACCTCACAAATGAATTTTAAATATCATATCCAGTTAGTTCAGTTATGAAAATAAACACTGACCAACCTATATAGAGGAAGAGGAGCTACCATTTATTGAACACATATTACAGTCTAGGCATAGCATTTTACAAATCTTTTTGTCTAGTCCTCGTTTCCATTATTTTATTGTCTCCATTTTGCAGATGAAGAAAGTGAGGTTCGGAAGTGTGGGACCACTTAGCTCAAGGTCATGAAGAGCAAGTCAACCGGAGAAGCTCAGATCCCACCTAGGAGTTTGATTGAAAATCAGTGCTTTTTGGAGGGCACAGGTCAGAGAACATAAAAATGACTTATTTTACTTGATTTTTAAAAATTTTTAATTGATATATTTGTACATATTTGTGGGGTACATGTAATATTTTGATAAATGCATACAATGTGTACTGATCAAATCAGGGTAATTAGGATACCCATCACCTCAAACACTTATCTTTCCTTTGTGTTGGGAACATTACAATTCTCTTCTAGCTAAAAATGACTTTAAATACTATAATGTTAGTTACTTCTTTCACTTTTTTTTTAAAAAAAAACATGGATAAAAGAAGTCTCCCTCTCCTTTTTTTTTTTTTTTTAATTGTGAAATTCTATGAACTGGCTGCAGTCTGCTGCTTATATTGCTTAATTTCATAGTTCTAGGAACATAGAAGTAGGCTTTGGGGAATCAAAATGAAAAAGAGACTATGGGAATAGGGCAGGTATAAAATGGCATTACATTATAAATATTCACAATCTTCCTCTTTCCCCCCCACTTCTTAAGGAGAGAGCCTTCTCATTTCTTGGTTCAGATTGAGAGCTCTCCTTTGTTTAGCAGAATCAGAGGGAAGGTGCAGGGGGGCAGTTATTATTACCTGCCAAAGTGAAGGAAACAAAAATGCAGTGTTTATATCACAGAGGGAGGAGGGGGACTCCTGAGGGAGGCAAAGTTGTAAATAAAGTTTTGCTTTTCCTTTTCCTTCTGCACTTCTACTATTGTGGTGGTTTTGTTTTTATCTGTTCATACATTATTTAACGTCTGTTCATAATTCACAACTTCAAAGGTGAAGTTGTTAGAGAGATGGTTTGGGAGTTGATGGAGAGAGGGCAGAGCCTTAGCACAGCTGCGGGTGTGTGGCAGATGGAGAGATCTGTGGGGGAAGAGGACAGTGGGAAATTTACTGGAGCTTATACGTTGGAAATCATTTGATATTTTTCAAGAGACTCCAGTAAATACTTGGGTTTAAATCTATCTTGGAAAGATGTATCCCATCTGTGTTTTGTTCCTTTCCCTCTCTTCTCTTGCCTTCTCTTGGTTTAATCAAGTTGTTTACTTATTCCATTTCCCCCTTCTATTAGGAATTTTATTAGTATTTTAGGGGCTACCATTGAGTTTATCACAGGCATCTGTGTATTATTCGAATCTGCCTGAGAATATTATTATCACCTTCTGGGCAATATGAAGGACCTAGAACAGTTTAGCTACATTTATTACTCTTTCCACCATCTGCCTTTTGTGATATTGTTGCCAAACATTTAATTATCTCTGTATTTTAAATTCGACACAAGAGAGTTATTGTTGTCTTCAATGGTCAAGATTTCATTTAGATATACTACTACATTTACCCTTTCTTGATGGTCTTCTTTCCTTCTAGCATTACCTATGTATGTTTCAATCTGGTTTCATTTGTTTTATCCCAAACAACTCCCTTCGCTATCTTTTTTAGTTAGGTCTCCTACAGTGAATTTTCTCAGCTTTGGTTTGTCTGAAAATGATTTAAATTCACCATTATTTCTCAAAGTCATGTTCTCTGGATATAGAATTCTAAGTTAGCAATTATTTTTTTTTTCACTTTAAATCAGTTTTCCGTTTTCCTGTGTCTTCCATAGATTTCCCCTTTTTTGGTGATGCTGCCCTTCTCTGATTGCTTTTAACAATTTTCCTTTATCTTTGTTTCTCATCAATTTCTCTATCCTGTGCCTAGAGGTGGTTTATCCTGCTTGTGGTTAGTAGAATTTCATGAATCTGTGGCTTGTTACTTTTATCAATTGTAAATACTCATCAGTAATGCCTTTTCAAACATTTTGTCTGATGTTTTTCCCTCTCTTATCCTTCTGGTGCCAAAGTACACACATTAAAGATTTTCACTATTTAAACTGTGTCCCTTTGAGCTTTTCTCCATAATTTTTCTACCTGTGCTTTTTTTTTTTTTTTTTTTTTTTTGAGACAGAGTCTCACTTTGTTGCCCAGGCTAGAGTGAGTGCCGTGGCATCAGCCTGGCTCACAGCAACCTCAATCTCCGGGGCTCCGCGATCCTTCTGCCTCAGCCTCCTGAGTAGCTGGGACTACAGGCATGCGCCACCATGCCCGGCTAAGTTTTTTTTTTGTATATATATTTTTAGTTGGTCAATTAATTTATTTCTATTTTTGGTAGAGACGGGGTCTTGCTCAGGCTAGTTTCGAACTCCTGACCTTGAGCAATCCGCCCGCCTCGGCCTCCCAAAGTGCTAGGATTACAGGCGTGAGCCACCGTGCCCGGCCTCTACCTGTGCTTTAATGTGGATGTTTTCTACTCACTCATCTTCCAGTTTAGGAAACTCATTTTCTACTGTATCTTCTCTGCTGTTAAACATATCTACTAAATGCATTTTCAACACAGTATTTTTCACATCTAAAATGTCCATTTCATGATCTTGTATAGATTCAAATTGTCTGTAGAAATCTTCCATCTTTTTGCCTATTTTGTTTGAGCATATAATCATAGTTGTCTTAAAATTTGTACCTGATAGCTCCAATGCCTAGATCAGATCTCTGTTATTTTTTTCTATTGGTTTTCAGTCCTTTCAGGTCTTGTTTCCTAGCCTTCTTGGTAATTTTTCTACTTATTGTCAAACATTGTCTAGCACAAATCTTAGAAGATCTTAGGTGATATCTTCCTCCAGAGAGGACTTGATTTTCTTTTGGTGAGCAATATAGTCTGAGCAAATCACATTGACTCAATTGGAGCTTGATTTGGGGACTTGATTTCCCCTTTTTGTAGTGTTGAGCCCTTCAGAGTCTCAGTGAAAACCTGGAGTGACTACAAGAGTCCCTTCTTTTTATGAGTACTAAACTTTGATGGTTATCTCCCTAGCTTCCTAAAAGTGCCCGCATACTCTGTTTAGTTTTATAGCCTCTTATTAGTCTCATGTTGCTTGGGTTGATGACCTTCTCTCTGAAGCTTCATAGCTTAGGTTCTGGCAATCCTAAACTATGAAGGGGAAATTTCATGTAGAAAGTCATGCTCACATCCCCGGAGTTCCCCTTTTCTCTGGAACATTAGCCTTTTGTGTACTGCTCCCTTCATACCCCTAATTCCAATTTTTGCCAGGTGAATATGCTACCAACTTCCTGGTTAGCTTCTATGTCCCATACCTTGATTTAGCAAATGCTTGAGAAAAGACTAAAGTGGATTTGGGCTCACTACAATGCATTCTCTTTTTCTAGAATCTTGTACTCGCCAGTCCTTGATGGCATTTGTCTCTAATGCTTTCAACTGCAATTTTAAATTTCTATCCAGCTATTATAGTTCTTGGCAGGAGGGTAATCTGATCCATGTTACAGTATCATAGACAGAAGCAGAAATATCCAGTAAAAATTGAAACACATTTTAGTTATTCTTGGGTATTAAATTATATTCTCTCTCTTTCTCTCTGATTCAGTGAAGCACTATACAATAGCTAGTTCATGTAGCACCTCTGATTTATATGGATTTGTAAAATTTAAACATTTCACAACTGCCTACATTGTTATGGTATCATTTACCAAAACGGAAAGAAATGACTCACATATGGGGTGAAGAAATTAAGAGTCGGGTGTGTGTTAAATTTAAGATATCTAGTAGACAAGTAAAAAGAAGAGTAGAAATCAGCTAAATCTGCATTTCTGGAGTTTAGAGGAGAGTGCCAGGTTGGAAATATAATTTTGGGAATTCTTCAGCTATACATGTCATTTGAAGATATGAGACTGGTTAAGAACCCCTGTGATCTGAGTGTAGGGAGAGGAGAGATAAGAAGAGAGCCCAAAGCACTCTAACATATAGATGTGAAAGAGAGAAAAGGAATTGGGCAAACGATACTGAAAAGGAGTTGACCCTGAAGTAGGAGAAAAATCCAGAAATTGTGTTGTATTGGAAGCGTGTTGAAAAAGTATTTCTGCAAGGAGAAGATAATCAATAATGTCAAATGCTGCTGACAGTAAAATAAGGACAAAGACTTGACCATTGCATTAGGCAATATGGAAGAACATAGTAACCTTGGTGGGCACAGCTTGACAAGAGTTTTGAGGATGGAGCCATTTTGGAGCAAAGGGAGAAAGGGAAGTGAGAAAGTTCAACCAGAGAGTATAAGTAGCTCTTTTAAAGAGTTTTAAAGGAGTTTTGCAAATAAAAGGGATTGATAAATGGTGTGTAGGCTATGCAGTCAGGCTTTTTTTTTTTTTAAAGATGGAATAATTTCAGCTTGTTTGCATGCTTAATGAAATGATCCAGGAAAAAGAGAGGAAAATGATGATGCTTAAGAGAGATGGGATAAATATAGAAACAAAATTCTTAAATAGAAAATAGGAAATGGGACCCAAAGGGTAAGTATAGGAAATACACTGAACAATTCATTTAAAGTAAAATCTTTTATTTATTTACTTATTTATTTTTGACACAGGGTCTTCTGTTGCCTGGGCTAGAGTGCAGTGACATCATCATAGCTCACTGCAACCTCAAACTCCCGAGTTCATGAAGTCCTCCTGCTTCAGGCTCCTGAATAGCTAGGACTGCAGGTATGTGTCACCATGCCTGGATAATTTTTCTATTTTTTTGTAGAGACAGAGTCTTGCTATGTTACTCAGGTTGATCTCAAACTCCTGGCCACAAGCAATCTTCCTGGCTCAGCCTTCCCAAGTGTTGGGATCACAGGCATGAGCCAGTACACCTGGCCTGAAAATCTTATATTTAGATACAGATAGTTATGTATTAATAAATGTGGTAGTGCACATATTTGACATCTATTCTGTTTATTTTAACCTTTTTTTTTTTTTTTACTGAAGTGAGAAGCAATCACAGCAAGATGGGAGAGGATTTGGACAATTCTGAGGAGAGAGAAGAACATGTGAAATAAACCTCTTGGAGAATAAGAAAGTGAATTGATCAGGAGAATGCAATGTTCAAGAGTCTAATTGAAATTTGTAGTCATAAATTTTAAGTGCCATTGATCGGCATGGCTGTGGTTTTTTCCAGTATTGTTCAGATGCTTGAGCAAGCAAAGAATAAATGGTAAAATTAGTTCTTCCAGAATTGTTTATTGTTAGACGTGTAGGATAGAGAGAAAAAGGATCAAAGCATTTGAGGGTATATGCAGGGGAGGGAGTATAATTAAAATGATGGACCATGGAATTTTAGGTTGTTTTAACAGGGAGGTAAGGATAAGAAGAAATGACTGCTGATAACATGTTATGGTCTGAATATTATGGGACCCATTGGAGTCAAAGAATCATTGGAGCTGGGGCACTTCTGGAGATAAATGGAAAAGATAATAAGTGGTTGTGACTTAAGAGATGGAATGTTATTGGTGATTATAGGTTCTAGGGTATGCCCCTGGGGGTTGAGATTGGCTGGAGACTAGAAAATTGGATGTGAGGAGTTTGATGAACTGAAAGGCCTAGATGGTTCCTCCATGTGAACATTGAAATCACCAAAGAAGATTATAGCAAGAGTGTGGAGAAAAAGACAATAATCCCAGGGATCAGGTCTTCAGTGAGTGAGGGAGACTGTCTTAGTTCATTTGTGTTGCTATAACAAAATACCACAGGCTGGGTAATTTATAAATCATCAAAATTTATTACTCATAGTTTTTAAGGCTGAGAAGTCTAGGATCAAGGTGCCAGCAGATTCTTTGTTTGGTGAGGGCTGCTCTCTGCTTCTAAGATGGTGCCTTCCTGTTGCATCCTCTGGCAGGAATGAATCCTCACATGGGGAGGGAAAGGCAGAGAAAAGGTAAAAGAGAGACAGGCAGCACCTTCGCACTGCTTTTATAACATCATTAATCCCATTGGTGAGGTTTCCACCCTCATGACTTAATCGCCCTCTAAAAACCCCCACTATTATTATTATACTATCACATTGGGGATTAAGTTTCAACATATGGGTTTTGAAGGGACACCTACATCCACACCATAGCAGGATGGTCAGGAGGATGCAAGATGACTGTGGCAGGAGGTGGAGGAGGTTATAATCTGACAGTATGTGCTTTAGAATCAACAGGTGATTTGCTTTGATTTTTTTTTAGGAGGGAAGAGTAATGATCTGGTTGGGGTATAGAGGAGCAAAAAGGATATTCTCATTTTCATCCAGATTATAATGGAATTAAGGGTGGGAAGGAATTTTGGTGGTGAAATTTAGGAGAGAAGTCATTTTACTAATGGCAGACTATGAATTCCAGACATTACAATGAAAGGCTCTGCAGTAATGGAGGAGTCCAAAATTGGGTCAGACCAGGAGCTGTACAGAAACTTATGAAGAGGAGAATCTTGGTCATAAGGGATGATCTGAGGTTTAGGGCTTCTTGTGATGACTGAGACAAGCAGAGATGGAGGGAAGGGTGATATTCAAAAAAGTTTGCTGACAACCGGTATGACATGGGCCCTTGCAAGTCAGAATTGACACCAATCTGTCATAATGACCCCGTAACAAACAATTGTTATTTTGTGTGTGCTTCCAAACCGAATCCCAGCTCTGGAGGATGGGACAGATTCTGCATGCAGGCGCCTCCTTGAGATTGTTTTTTAGGACAGTTTGTGACGGCAAGGCCGAGAATGTGTGGTGGCAGAATGTGAGGACTTCTGTTGACCCCACTTTGGTTCTCCTACGGCACTCTCAGTTATAAATATCTGCAATATATAGCTGTAATGATTTCTGAAAGAAATGGACTTGTAGTGCAAAGATATAAAAGCAACCCTTGCTCTGTATTTACTAATTGCATGAGCTTTAGAAAGTATTATAACTGTTCTGGGCCTCAATGCCCTCACCTGTAATATGAATTAGATTGAATTGGAACATTTCTAAGATTTCTAAGATCTCTTTTGGTGGTAAGGACTTGAAATAACAACTTCCAACTTGCTTATAAACATTTGCTTCATCTACATGTTTCAGCCGAGGTACTATTTCTACTTTGTCATTTGTACTCAGTCTTTTGATAAATGTTCCCTACATCAAAATGTCCCTCACTTCAAACAAGTTATTTTCAGTCTATTATGTAGTGATTTTCTGATTCTATAAGGAAAAAAAAAAACCCCTGAATTTCCATTTTCTATCTCTGAAACTTGTTCTGTCTTTCTCCTACTTACTCTTTCAATACTCCTGAGGGAAAAATAATGTTTGGGTTCTTTTTTTCTTTAAACTCTTCTGGGAGACTTTTTCATCTTTGCTATCTCCTACATATTTTCTGAAAGTTTTTAAAGTACTTAACTGTTAAGTGCATTTAAGCTATTCCTAAACTTTTAAAGACTTTTTTTTTTTTTTAATTTAGAGGTTGCCTCTTTTGTGGTTAAAACGAAAAAGGAAAAAACTTTACTTGGGGAAAAAATTCACTCTGTGCCACTTTTTTAGACAGTTTCAAGGCCACTAAGTGTGTTACTGAAACTTTGCCTTTACTTAATGCTGTTCATCTTGCTGTTTCTTTCTTATTCTATGGAAAAGTATTTCCTAAGTTAATTGTCAGGAATCTATTGGATGTTAGATATAGAAGTCCAATTCCAAATGACTTAAATGGATTATATTAGTTACACATTGCTGTGTGACAGGTTGCCCCAAAACTTAGCTTTTAAAAAGGACACACTTTTTTTTTTTTATCCCAGAGTTTCTGTGGATTGGGAATCTGAGCATAGTTTAGCTGCATCCTCTGTTTCATGGTCTCTCACAAGGCTGCAATCAAGGTGTCAGCTAGGTGTTGGCAGGCTCATCTAAAGCCTGGAATAGTGAAGAATCCACTTCTAAAACCAGTGGTTGTTGGCAGAATTCAGTTCCTAGGGGCACTATTGGACTCAATGCCCCAGTTTCTTTCTTTCTTTCTCTCTTTCTTTCTCTCTTTCTCTCTCTCTCTCTCTCTTTCTTTCTTTCTTTCTTTCTTTCTTTCTTTCTTTCTTTCTTTCTTTCTTTCTTTCTTTCTTTCTTTCTTTCTTTCTTTCTTTTCTTTCTTTCTCTCTCTCTCTCTCTCTCTCTCTCTCTCTTTCTTTCTTTCTTTCTTTCTTTGACAGTCTCACTCTGTCACCCTGGGTAGAGTGTAGTTTCATCATCATGGCTCACTGCAACCTCAAACCCCTGGGATCAGGTGATCCTCCTGCCTCAGCCTCCCGAGTAGCTGGGACTGCAGGCATGTGCCACCATGCCCAGCTAATTTTTCTATTTTTAGTAGAGACAGAGTCTTGCTCTCGCTCAGGCTGGTCTTGAACTCCTGACCTCAAGTGATCCTTCCGCCTTGGTCTCCCAGAGTGCTAGGATTACAGGTGTGAGCCATTGCGCCCAGCCCCAAGTTCCTTCCTTGTTGGTGGCTGGAGGTTACCCTCATTCCTCACTACGTGGCTGCTTATGTCTTCAAAATGTGCAAGCCAACAAGGCAATAAAGAGAGTATGCTAGTAAGACAGAAGTCACAGTCTTTTTTATCCTAATAATGAAATTGACATCTCATCACTTTTGCCTTATTCTATTCATTAGAAGTAAGTCACTAGTCCACACTCAAGGAAAGGAGTTATTCGAAGACATAAATACCAGAAAATTGGACTAACAGCTGGGTGCGGTGGCTTATTAGCCAGGCAGCTAAACGTAGAAAAAATTAGCTGGGCATGGTGGTACACACCTGTAGTTCCCAGCTACTTAGAAGGCTGAGGCAGGAGGATTGCTTGAGCCCAGGAGTTTGAGGTTGCTGTGAGCTAGGCTGACGCCATGGCACTCTAACCTGGGCAACAGAGGGAGACTCTGTATCATAAAAAATAAAGAAAAAGAAAAAGCAGAAAGTGGGACTATTGAGAGTCATTTTGAAAAAATGTAAAGATGAGGTATAACTTGTCTTCAGGTACAAGTGTGTCCATAAACTTAATAGATGCTATTAAATATCAGTTTTTATCCATCATCTTTACTCCCATTAGTTTAATTTTTAGGTAAATTCTCCTTTCATGGTAGACCATGATGGCTCCAGACTTTTATCCCACCATTTTAGCAATTCAGTGGAATGACAGTGTTTCTTTCCTATGAGAAGTCTTGGGCTTATAATCACTGATCCAGTTTGGGTACCATGATCATTTTTTAATCAGTCATGTGACTCTTATTGGCCACTCTACAGCATGTACCTTCTCCTGAATCTAGAAGGAGTGGACATCCCCACCATGGACTTAGAGTGGTGGATGGATACTGCCTCAAAGAACATTAGGCTGCTAGTCTCAAAAAAAATAGGCAAAGGATTTTGGGCATAAACAAAACAACAGATGAGTCAGGCTGTTCTACTTTAACTGACAGTGGGTCTAAGTGGAACAGGAAAGGGAGAGTAGTAGTGTTTGGGGCTCTGCTGCTGAATTAGAGTTCAAAGACTCTGGGCATTGCCACACAGAAGCAAACCAGACACCTCCATAACTGGGTGCCCACAATATGTCAGGCATTGAGTTAGGTGCTTTACATATGTGGTCTTATGGAATATTTGCAGTAACCTTATAAAGCTGGTATTGTTTCATTTTTACAGAGAAGGAAATATGTTTCGACATGTGATTTCAAATCAAAGCTATACTGATTCCAAAAACAGTGCTCTCATGAAGCCATACTACCTGCCAGAACAAACAAAAACTTTTTATCCTGTTCTATTTCACACTTACAAGAATGAGAAACTTGGATTTATATGTTTTTATTATATATATTTTTACAAAGTATAATTTAATATCTTTTATAGTTTATAGTTTAGCAATCAAATAGCTTATTGAAATAAACTTGTCTGAAAGGATTTGAGGCACCAAAGTATATGTAGGTATTAAGCTTAAAAAATTAGAATAAAAATGAAAAATAGAGTCAAGGGAAATGAGGAAGCTAAATTTTTAAACAATGTTTTAACTGAATTTGATCTTACCAAACTGCTTGCTTTCATTTTCTCTCTTTCTGGTCATCTTTACAGTTTTTGGTGTATTCCCTTAATATAGAAAATATGGAAAAAAATTGGTGAAGAAGGATAAATATGCTTGCACTTGATAACACATAGTAAATACCAGAAAAATGACTACTTGCAGAACAAAAAATATAACTCCATATGACAATTATTTTTATGCCCTTGAACCTTAGTTTCCTCACCTATAAAGTAGAGATAATAATAATCATCAGGGCTGTGTAAAGAATAGAAATAATGTATAAAGAGCAAAGTATTTAATATGTAATGTGTCTCCAGTAAGATTTTTTTTGCAATTATCCAAACAAATTCAAATATTATCCAACATAAACTCACAAAATAATTAATTTACTCAAGGGAAGAACTTAAATGGGCCTGGTTTAGTTGCATATATTTTTCAATGGTACAAACTATTATGTGTAGAGAAGTGGTGGACAAGTAAGAACTAAGTGTGTAAAAGCAACTCAACTTGAAATTCAAATTTTCCTGGCCACTCTTCTTGAGTGACTGATGAGAACAACACTTGGGGAAGACAGTCATTTTCAAGACCTTGTATCTGATTCTTCTATTCTCTTAAATTTTTATTATGACTTGCATGACTCTTAATGGACTGTTACTCGTTTCTTAGAAATTTCTGAATTTACTCATCATGTTGGGTGATACTTGACTGAAGATTTTTGGGGCACCTTGATAATTGTAATGAAAGTTTGCTAATATTTTCTCTGCTCAAGGGAATTCTGCATCTTTGAGGTCTTGAATGGAGGCAGAGGCAGTTTCTCATGGGAAAGGTGAAAGCTTGGGCTACCTGCTTTCCAAGTGTCCCGTGGAGCTAGGGAGTGGGCATGCACTCCAGGCCTCAGTGGGAATATTGAGCTAAACTTGAAGGAGGAGAGGCAGCTGTCCATACAGAGATCAGGGGGGAAAGAGCATTCCAGGAAGCAGGAAGAGCCTCTCCAAATGCCCCAGGGTGCAGGTGCTTGGTGTTTTTAAGGAACAGCAAGGAGGTCAGTGTGACTGGGGCCCTGTGAGCAAGGGGCCAAAAAATCAGCTTTACAGACATATGTTATACACATTATCCCAAGAACCATTTAACAGATTTAAAAAATTGGAATCAAAAGAGGTTAAGTGACTTGCCCAAGATTGCACAATAAGTGCCCAAACCAGAAGTCAGAGACTCCTCTTTTGCCCCCAAGTCCTGTGCTTTTATCAAGATGCCATTGCATGTTTTCCTTGAAATTGCCTTGGTATTTTCTTCATACTCTTGTGAATTTTTTGTTAAAGCTATCAGAAGTCAGGAATCACGCCTTCTTGGGTTGCATTGTACATAGCACAAAGTTCAAATAGATGCTTTCTACATACCTTTGATGAATCATTGTCTAACAATAGCCTTATCTTTCTACTTAGTTTATCCTGGTAGACTTGGGTGGCTTTTCTAATGTAGTGGAAATATTTTAGTATAGATCTAACTGATTATCTGGTGGTTTAGCAAATACACTTTATACCTACAAGTGTATTATTTATTTTAAAAGCATTTAAAAATTTTACATGGAATCTAAAGTTACTTGTACATTCAAAGCATTCAACTAAGGAAACAAAAGATAAAATCATATTCAATAGTTGAAATCTTTTGCAGCATACAGGCATACAGACATAGACAACCCTCATATAACAGGCACACACACACATATACGCCCATAACTAAATGACTGCTCAAACCACAAATATTTTTAAAGTCCCTAATGAAGAATTAAATGAGTCTTTATTGGTAATATAACAGGACAGCAGACAGGTGATTTAATTCGTGTTATTTTAAAAATGTAATTATTAAATATTCATGAATATTCTACTTTATGAGACTTAAATACTCATACCAAAATCATATGGTGAAGATAAAATGCAGACAGAGAGTCTGGGTTCCCACAGCCACCGACCCCCAAATGACCTGCTAATAAATGCCAGATTCTCATCTTGTAAAACTCCTATGGGAAAATAATAAAGGATGAACGTTTGGCCCAACATTTATTTTTATAAAACAACCACCTTTAGTTTTCCTTCAAGAGAATCATTTGCTTGCTCTATAAAAGTCTGTGGCCCTTTATGAAAATGTGTACCTCATGTCACACAGCTAGAGCTATAAATTTGGGCACTTATACGTGGAAGTTCAGACATCTGGCCTAGCCGATCTAGATGATTCCAGTCAAAGTTGATATTTATGCTAACATTTTTTAGTTCCTAGTACATTTATCAGCAAATTATATCATCATTAATTTTTCTTGGACCACAGTTTTGTTTGTGGAATATTAGAGAGTAAATATATGTAGATGCAAAACATAAATACACTGGATATTATTATCTCTGTGATTAATAATTGCTATAGGCCAGAAATTCCCCAACTTTTTTTTTTTTTTAATCTAGGGGTAATATAGGATAGACAGGTATACTCACAGCACATTGAAGAAAATAATCAGGCTCTGACCAAAACAAATAAAAAATAAAACAAATATGTAAAAAACACTGAAATGTGAATCAAAATTAAAAGTCAGAAACAGATAGGTGTGCCAAGAGGTATTTACAAAACTTGACACCTTCATAACTCTTCCTTAAGAAAAGCAACACATATAACCTAAATATTTGTAGCCCCATAATATGCTGAAATAAAAAAAAAGAAAGGAAAAGCAATTTCTGTAATCTCTGTATTTATTTTTTGTTTTTATATTTTATTTATTATTTATATTTCAAAATATTAAGGGGATACAAATGTTTTAGGTTACATGGATCGTTTTTGTAATGTTGAACCTGAGCTATAGGTATGCCTGTCACCCAAATAGTCTTCATATTACCCATTAGGTTGGTGTATTCCCCTCCCATCATCCCCCCATCTCCTTGGTTAATTTCTACTGAGATATACTTCCCTCTGTGCAGATGTGTGCTCTTTGGTTAGTTCCAATTTAATAATGAGTACCTGCGGTGTTTGTGTTTCTATTCTTGAGATACTTTACTGAAGACAATGGTCTCCATTTCCAACCAGACTGTTGCAAAAGGTATTATTTCATCTTTTTTATGGCTGAGTAGTACTCCATGATATATATATATACATTTTATTAACTCACTCATGAATTGATGGGCATTTGGGTTGATTCCACATCTTTGCAGTTGTGAATTGTGCTGTAATAAACATTCATGTGTAGGTGTCTTTTGATGCAAAGTCTTCTTTTCCTTTGAGTAGATACCCAACAGTGGGAGGCTGAATCGAATTGTAATCTTTGTATTTAATAGATGCTATGGCTCATGCCATGTAAATCTACTGTAACTTTGGTTATTGCTCAGAGCAACAGTTTGTCCTTGAGTCATCATGGAGCCAAAGACTGCCCTAGCCCATATATAGATTTAATCTAAAGTAAAGTGGTAAGAATATCTTGATCCATAGACTAAATGTTTCATATTGATTAATAGCAAATTTACTCAATTACATCCTGGTGGGGGGGGGAGGAATGCTACTTACATTGTAGCAGCCAAATAGTTAGCATTCACAGATTTTCCTAGTTTTCACATTCTCCCTGTGATTTGTTGTGAATTTTAGTGTTTGAAGCTCTAAGACACAGTTGAGTGTTTGTGTGGATAATGAGAGGTTCCCCAAGCTACTTCCTACTTCTTCTTCTTTTTTTTTTTTTTAACATAATCTCATTGTGAGGTCACCAAAAGTACTCTGTGAGAGTGTCTTCAACAGAAAGGGCCTGGTTCTTGATGCCAGGATGAAGAGAAAGAGAAGGAGGAGGAGGAGGAAGAGGAGGAGGAGGAAGAGAGAGAATGCATGGGAAGTTACAATAATAAAAATACTTTCCAACTTATATTATCTTTAAAAAATCCCACAAAACATAAAACCCATAAAGAAAAGTAACCTAAGGTAGAGAGCCAATAAAGTTAAAATCAATAATTTGAGGATTAATTCAAAGCAGATAATATAAAAAATTATGGAACTTTGAAATAAGTGTAGTTTGGACACCAAAGAAGTGGAAAAAAATCAAATAGGCAGAAATGATGAAAGAAAATTTCATTAAAAAAATAAAAAAGAAACCTTAAATGAAAAGAATCACAATAGGATAAGCTATTGAATGGAGGTACTTCCATATCTCCTGCAATGGAAGGCTTAAAGGCAGGGTGGGGAGTGTAGCACAGCAGACAGAGAGCTTAGATTTGAACATGAGCTCTGAAGTTTTAGCTGCATGACTTTTTGCAAATGATATAACGTATCTATACCCTGGTTTTCTCCTCTATAAAATGGAAATAAAATTATTTTCTATCTCAAAAGTTATTTGAGAATTAAATTTTTACTTTAAAGTACTTAGAATAGCATCTGGTATGTTGTACTTAGAATGGCATCTGGTATATTGTAATTGCTCTGGTGATATTAGCTATTATTATATCTTTTCTGTATGTTTGAAATAGTTTATGGTAAAATATTTTGAAAAGAGGATGAAGGTGGAATAAAACCTATATAAAATGCAATTATATGAGAATATGTTTATAAAATAAATACAAATTTCAAAATTTGTTCAAAGAAGACGTATAGGTGAGACAGAGAAGAAGCAAAAGTAATTTCTCTATTTAAAGAAAGTCAAGAGATACTAGATACTATAGTATAGATACTATAGTATCTATACTAGATACTATTTTTATTTAAGCAATAGTTAGAGAAATACAAAAGGCAGAAAAATGGAAAAAATCAAATAGTGTAGAATAGAAAACAATGGAAAAAGCAACAAAATGTAGAGGCCTAAAAATATAGAAATCAAAAAACAATTTGTCAGATATAAGTATATCAATGATCTAAAAATATAAATAAACTGGTAAAATGATATTATGTAAAGTTAAAACTTCCAGTGTTGGGCTAAAAAACAAGATGCTACTATATGCTATTTAAAATAATCAACCTAAAACCCACATTACATACCTGTCTAAAATTAATGTTAAAAATTTGTTGGAAATAACCTTCTAGACATTGGCCTAGGGAAAGAATTTATGAAGAAGACTCCAAAGAAAATTACAGCAACAACAAAAATAAATAAATGGGACCAGATCAAACTAAAAAGCTTCTGCACAGCCAAAGAAACAGTCATGAGAGCAAACAGACAACCCACAGAATGGGAGAAAATTTTTGCATGCTACACATTCTGTAAGGGGCTGATAACTAGAATCTATTTAGAACTCAGGAAAATCAGCAAGAAAAAATCAAACAACCC
Organism: Microcebus murinus; assembly: GCF_040939455.1. Classification (NCBI taxonomy): domain Eukaryota; kingdom Metazoa; phylum Chordata; class Mammalia; order Primates; family Cheirogaleidae; genus Microcebus; species Microcebus murinus. The sequence continues at coordinate 80,043,796 of NC_134114.1, read as the reverse complement.
TATCAAAAAGTGGACAAAGGACATGAACAGAAACTTTTCAAAAGGAGACAGAATAATGGCAAACAAACATATGAAAAAATGCTCAACATCTCTAATCATGAGGGAAATGCAAATCAAAGCCACAATGAGATATCACTTAACTCCAGTGAGAGTGGCCTTTATCAAAAAGTCCCCAAACAATAGATGTTGGTGAAGATGCGGAGAGATAGGAACAATCATATACTGCTGGTAGGCCTGCAAACTAGTACAACCTCTGTGGAAAGCAAAATGGAGATACCTTAAGGCGATACAAGTAGATTTACCATTTGATCCAGCAATCCCATTGTTGGGCATCTACCCAAAAGAACAAAAGACAATCTACAAAAAAGACATTTTCATTTGAATGTTTATAGCAGGACAATTCACAATTGCAAAATGTGGAAACAACCCAAGTGCCCATCAATACATGAGTGGATTAATAAAATGTGATATATATATATATATATATATATATATATATATATATATATCATGGAGTACTATTCAGCTATAAGAAACAATAGTGATATAGCACCTGTTGTATTTTCCTGGATAGAGCTGGAACCCATTCTACTAAGTGAAGTATCCCAAGAATGAAGCAATAAGCACCACATGTACTCACCAGCAAACTGGTTCCACTGATCAACACCTAAGTGGACATATAGGAATAACATTTATCGGGTGCCAGGCAGATGGGAGAGGGGAGGAGGGGATGAGTATATATATACATAATGAGTGTGATGTGCACCGTCTGGGGGATGGATACGCTTGAAGCTCTGACTCGAGGGGCGGGGAAGGGCAATATACATAACCTTAACATTTGTAGCCCCATAATATGCTGAAATAAAAAAATCATTAGAAAAATAAAAATTTAAATTAAAGAGTAGCTTTGTTGGTAACCAAGAAGTAAATATGACAAAGAGGATAATTTTAAATTGATAAAATAAACATTCTACAATTACCGTACAATCATGGATTTTATGACTTATACTACCATATCACAATATGTAAAGATAAGAAAAGGACAAAAGCAGATAATTTTATAAAGATTCAGTTGTTGCAATAGACATTAACAGCATTCTCTTAATCTCTGATAGGTGATGGGATAAAAAATCAAATCATAAGAAGCTCATGTAACCATAAATAAGGTTTGGCATTTTTCTGTAAACATATATAACTATACTAAATATGAGTATTTAACATGAGATAAATCTGTGTATATGGAAATTATATAGCGTAGGATCCTATAAACAGCTAGATTATTTGGCCAATTTACAATGGGTGAACCGAGGCTTTTAAAAAATTTCATTTGTTCTAGAAAATAGTATTTACTTAGTCAATATATTCTGCTCATAATGTAATATAGATGACCTTATTAGCAAAAGCTTAAACAACTAAGCAAATAACTTTTTGTTCATCTGAACTTTTGTTAATTGATTTCTTTTTAAATTCACTATGAAATTTAAAATAACTCTTCTAAATAACTTGGATTAAAGAGGAAATCCCAACTACATTTGTAAACTTTTAAGAAAATATTAGTTGTGTCAGAAGACAGAAAAAAAAGACAGAAAGCTATCTAATTCATGTATCCAATCAAGTATAACCTTGATACAAAAGCCATAATAAAGAAGACATCCACAAGAAAAAATTAGACAATCTTTCATGTTAATATAGACACAAAATTCTAAATGGAGTACAGTACTAGGAAACACTGGCAGAATTATTCACCCAAACCAAGTAGGATTTATCCCCTAAATACAATGAATCTTTTGGTTCTCTCACGTGTGATAATTCCATCAACAGCAAAACAAAACAGCTGAGAATTTTAATACAAATCTCTTTAATAGAGAATTTAATAGATTAATAGAATATTAGTAGGTATATAACCTGTCTTTGCTTCAGTTTCCTCATTATTTATAAAATGCAAATAATCATAGTATCAACCTCAGAGGTTTGTTGTGGGGATTAAATATGTTAATTTAGCTGATATGTTATTAGTGCCTTAGTGTGTCAAATAAATATTAGCTACTATTTTAAGAACTATATCCTTTACACTGTAGATTAGTACACTAAAGACTATCTTTTTTAGGTCCAGAGTCAACATGATATTTAATTGTAAAACAGTGGAGTTACTGCCATTGAAATGAATAAAAATGTAACATGCATATGAGTATTAGTTTTTGACATTTTTTGTAAAAATTCCAGCCAATACAATATTATTTCAAACAAAGATAAAGGATATAATGATTGGCTGAAGAAGGAAAAATTATAATTTTTATATAATTTACTTACATCAGCCCAAAACTTTATAATTTATAAAAGTTTGTAACTCCAAATTCTGTAAAATTGAAAGATAAAAAAATACATATACAAAATTAACAGCCTTTCTATGTAACAAAAGTAGAAGATAATGTTTGATAAAAGACTTCTTTCTCATTAATATTAATATCAGTAATGTAGCAAGAAAGATCCTAATGAGTTATATGGTAGGAACATATGAACAAGCTAATCATTCGTGTGGGTAGGTATTAAAGAAGAACGGACCACGTGGAGAACTGCGCTATGTTCTTGGGCAGAAAAATGTTGAATGTTATAAAGATAACACGTTTTCCTAATTGAAATAATGTGTTGGAAAAAAATCAGAAAAACTGAACAGGTAAAAATAAAAAATATAAAGATTAAATAAATCACTGATAATTGAACCACCCTGTCAACATCTTAGTGTAAATTTCTCTCTCTCTCCTCTCCACCTTTAGAACAGAATAAAATCGTACTATGAATGATTATTTAAAAAATAGATAAATCAAATATGAAAAAATAAAAATAAATAAATTAAAAATAGATACATCACAAGCAGCCTTTCAAGTTGTATAAACTAAGAACTGTGGTCTGCTGTGAATTGCTAAGGCTTAAAATAAAAATATAAGTTAAACAATGTAGAAGTTTTTTTTTCATTATTTTTGCTCCTGTTAGATGTACAGAGGAAACAAGTCCAAGAGGTATGATGGATCCTGGATAATATCAATGTTCCAGTTTCCTTTCATATTTCATCTTTACTGTTCTTGCTGGGGTGGGCCATCTTTAAGGCCATTTCTCAGCCTGTCTGGCTATCACATGTGTATTCTAGGCTAGAAGATAATGGGAAGGGCAAAAGGGTGCACCTTTCAATAGAAATATGTGAAAATAGTTTAGTAAGGAAGTCCAAATTAGACATTGTGATATATCAAGTTCAGACAGTAAAAATTTAATAGTCCTTTTTCTGAAGAAATGATATAACCATCTTCATATACTGCAGATACTTTGATAAATTATAATAACACTTTATAGACTGCTATTTAGCAATACATGTTAAGAAAAGGAAATAAAGTCAATGTCTAGCAATTCCACTTTTAGGAATTATTATGAAATAACACAAAATAACTTTAATTCAATTATTTTAGTTGCATTATTTTTTATAATAGGCAAAAATTGGAAATAAACTTTATGCTTAATAAAAAGAGAGATTTATAAAATTTATGGTGCAATCATGCAATATATATTTTGTACATATAAAGATGGAGGTTTTGAAGAATTTTCAGTTAGTGGGAGATGCTTTCTAAAGTGTTAACAATGCTTATCTCCATTTGCTGGAATTCACCTTGTTTCCTACTTTCTTATTTCTTTCGTAATTTCTAAAATTTTTGCATGGTTATTGCATGTCTTTCATAATTTGAAAAATATATTTAAAAATTCTAATAAATAGGTGCAATTTTTAAAAAGGTTTATTGGCTTTACCATAAACAGAAAATATTTTATATTTAAGTAATAATTTATTTTAAGGCTTTGGAATATGTATTGAAGTAAGAAATTTCCCTGATCTACTTGAATTTACACTATTTATATTGAACTACCATTCAGAGCTATATCAGAAACTTCTGGTTTTAATGGTTTAATTTCTGGAGTTAATGATTAGAAACTACAGTAAAAATATCTAAGAAAATGGCACCTTCACTATTAGTTCACTGGCAAGGCTGAGCAAGGAGAAGCCACTAACATTCCCTTAGAGTGGAGGAAGGACACCCAACAAGGCTTGACTAAGCCTTCAAAGTCTATCATTTTGTCTACTCGTAAACTCTATATTTTAATCAACTGACAAGGGCACAAAGGAGAAAAATGGAAATAATTGGAGTGCTAGAAAATGAATGGTAAAAGGATAATACAAAATGACTGGGGTTATTTAGTCTGCATTAAAGGAGGCTGATCATAATTTTGAGTACATGCATTAATAGTTACATTGTATGTTGTATTAATAGTTATATTGTATATATAGGAGAGTGGAAATTCAGTGATCATCATTATACCAAATCTAGAATATAATGTAATGGTTTTGAAAAAAAAATATGTAAAAAAAAAGAGTGAAAGAAGACATGAACTGCAGTAAATTTGAAACTTGAGATATGCCAGAGGTTTTGGATACTGTGATAGCAATCCCTCTCTCTCATTAGCTCTATAACAACTTTCTCTTAATATATGTAAAGGTTATATAAAATATTTTTGTTTTATGTTTTGATTATTGGTCTGCAGAGTGATTGTGGAGAAAATAAAAGTTGCAGCTGGGACTGGTTACCAGGCCACAGTTATCTTGAACTACTGCCATGCTGTTGAAGACAACATAGGCAAGAGGGATTAAAATTATTTTAGATATGTCATATTATTTGTGTGTATATATGTGTCTTTTCTCTTTATGCTTTGATTTTCCTTTTAACATGTGCAAATTCCAGATACAAATCATAAATTGGGTGTTTGAATAAGTGATTACTTGTTCCAGTTCTTTTTTCATGCATTATCTTGTATTCCAGTATGATAACTAATTTTGAAAGAAGTTGAAGTTGATGTAGTAAGTGTTCTCAGATCAAGTCTGCCATGTGTCTACCATTTTATAAAAAGACACAGTTTGAGATATATTCGTTGGCTAGATGATGCCTTCTATATATGCTACTGAATCTTTAAAGTAATGTACATACATTTTGAGAATTTCTGAATGAATTTTTTATGTCACATAATTATTTTTAACATATAATCCATAAAATATTTGGATTCTTTTGTCTTACAGTTCATGATACAAATGATTAAACATGAATAAAAAATAATTAAACTTGAATATTAATACTGATATTTTTGGATCTTCTGGGATTTTTAAACCCAAATGTGAAAAGTAGTTTAATTTTTAATTTTGTATTCACATAATCTGTTCTATACACAGTTTTAATATTAAGAACAGTACACATATGAGACTTTTTTCTACTTTTAATTCCAGAAGTTACTTCTTTTAGTTGTTAAGCAACACTCAAAGCCAATAAATTATTTATTCTTTGATATTAATTATAATATTATTTATTATCATCAATAATTTTAATGAGTATTTTATAGTATGAAATATTTTTAACTCTTGTTCTAACAAATAAAAGGATTATTCCTTGTGATCAAAATATACTTTTGCACTTGTATTAATTTGTCTAACCTACATTACAATTTTTGTGTATGTATTAGAAAAATATATATAGGTAAATTAGGAGTTCTGGATACATTGAGGAGTATGAGTGCTAACCTAAAATATACATTTTTTTCCCAAGAAAATAAAAGATTTGGTGCAAGAGACAGGGCTTCTTAACAACATTATTGATTCTTAAAACCTGTAGGAAAATGAAGCTAAAGCAAGGGAAAAGGCCCTGAGGGAGTTATGAAGCCAGTTAAGCTGCATACATATGTTTGCTGACAGTTGGAAGAATGAACATTTCTCATCCCATTTTGACTGTATTAAAAAGCATTCGAAAGCTTGTGGATTCAGGTTTCATGCTCTTTGCAACTGAATTCCTTTCCTTTTCATATTTTAAATTTGTAATATGTTCTATAGAGTCCTTAAGTGAACATCCTGTTTTCAGGACTTCTAAAACTCCATTGCTTTGAACAGTGTGCCACATGGCAGTACTACAAACATAAAGAGTCCAGCTGTTAAGATGGAAAATACCATATAAATCACTGTAAAAGCATCTTGTCTTACTATTTTGGAAAGCCCACTGAAGTATTTTAAAGGAAAGGGATACTAAAAGCCTCCAAAAAAAGCACTGTCATGATTCTTTGAATCTCAGATTATAATCTCAGACTGTTTTATAAAGGGGAGGTTTACATAGCTTGTTCTCTGAGTAAAGATACACATTTTTTTTTCAATAATTTCTCAAGTGTGCTTTTGTCCCTGACCTCCGTGATGTGGTGAGATCTGAAACTGTATCATAATTAATTCTACTTAAATGCTCATTGTTGGAACAGAGAGTTCTTTAAGATAATATTCTAGTTATCTCCTCCCATCCTTAAAAATAAAAATAAACTCCCAGGCTAATCTTGTGGATTGAAAATGTTTCTGGGAAGAGAAGTACCTTCAACAAGGCCAGTCCTTAAATTGATAGCATCCTGAAAAAATCCCAGGCACAGTGATACTGTGAGCACTCATACCGTGCTTAGTTTTTGTTTTTGATAGTACAAAACTTTAAATTGAGGAGATGCTTTATATGGTGACGGATGGCATTATAGTGGGAGAAGGAGAAAAAATCTAATTGTTAAAAGAAAAAGAGCTTGGATTTAGAGACACAGATCTGGCTACTGAACAATATGAAACCCGGAATTAAGTTAGTTAAGTTGTTAGTTCCGTTTCCTCTTTTAGTCCAAAATTCTAAGGTGTGGAGCCCATTAAGACAGTCTTAGTGTGTCACTTCAGTTGTCTCTCCACTTATCCTGGGGTTAGTGGGGGACTCCTATCTCCAGGATCTCTACAAAAACTTCTGTAGCTGAGGAAAACGATTGGAAATGGGAGACTTAATCTATGTGAGTTTGTCTTTGTTGGTGAAATCAATTTTGCTTTCTTGACTCCAAATAAGAATCTGACTCTATTTACTAATTGAGCTATTTCTAAAGGATTGGTTGAGGTTTCTCTACCTTGGCAGACTTGTATGTTTATCTGCCTGATTGGGAGGCAACAGAGAATGGAGCTATTATGCATTGTTACAATGGATTCAATATGCAGTCTGTGGCAGACAGACTTCTCTGTTTCTTCATCTGTAAAATGGGGGGAAAATAATAATATCTTTCTCCTAGAGTTGTTATGAGGATTAAATGAGTAAATATCTTGTTAAGAATTTATCATAGAAGCCTCCTGGCCCACAGCAAGCACCTGGGCAGGCTGGAGCTAGCAGCCTAAACACTGGAATTTATAGTCTTCGTTGATTATCTTTGTGTTTAATACCAGCTTGAATAATTTAGAAATATAGAGTGTTAGAAGTGGCAGGGCCTTAGAAACTGTTTAGTTAGCAATTTCATTTTATGGATGGAGAGCTGAAATCTAATGTAAGACTATGATTTACCCAAGACTATGAAAGATCTGGAACAAAACCCTCCACCTCCATTTTCTAAACTCTATATCTTCTTGTTACACCCTATTCCTATTAGCCATTTCTCTGTCTTCATTTCTGGCAGCTTCTCTCTTGGGTTGCAACATGATTGGCAACATATCTGCTGTGAAGACACCAGAGAAGTCTGTTTTCTCATTGAAACTTTTTAGACAGGCCATGGTGATTGAGTGAAAAAGGATGTGAAGAGCAAGGTATGGAGGAGCTTGTTCTGATGTTTCCATTATGTAGACATGGCCATGATTTACTTCAATAACCATCTTTGTGAAGAATGAATTCATTGAACTTAATGTTCAAACCAGAAAGCCATCTATTTATTTAACTTATAAGAATGAAACAGAGAAGCGAGATTTGGATGCACATGTTTGTGAAGTCATTTTGCAGTGAAATGCAAAGACAGACAATGTCATGCCTTTTATGGGATCAGGTTAATGCTTACTGGGCCTGGAGCTTCTCCATTTGACAAAGAAGAACTTAGATTTATCAAATGTTAAACACATGGCTTTAATGGTTCATATTAGGGGAATTCCTGAGGGATTTGCACTAGTTGTGAGGTTGTATTCACTTCCCTTTATTTCTTTTCTGTGGCTCTCCTATTTCCCTTTGGGATGTGTTTCATGTGTCTGTTATTGCTTTGAAGATTTTTCATTTCTATCTCATGCTTAACACCTGCCATCGACTCCTTGTATAACTTATGAGAAATGAATGGTGTTCTTCCCCTGGGTACCAGTCTTTATAAGGTAAATGTGTCTGTGCTGATTTAGAAAAAAAAAAAGTTGTATGTTTTCCCTTGTTTGTACTAAAATATAAGATTTTACTTTTTTGGTGTTGATAAATTTTGGGAAACTTAATATTTTGTTTTTTATCTCCTTGATTATTCTTTCCGTTGTGGAACAAAGCAAAATGACAAATACTCTTTGATTTTTATTTTTGACAACATATTCATGAGATCATTAAATAAAGGGATAACTTGAGACACTAGAAAACTTTCTCTTTTAGAGGACTGATTCTCAATTATCTTTAAATTTTTGAACTCCATTAGTTTGGTGATAAATATAGCAGTTTGAACTTGGAGAGAGACATACATATGGCTGTATTATAAAAAGTTATTATCCAGGGCAGCATTCAGGACCCATTCATAAATGCCTGATTGGCAATTATATGGATAGATCATCTGTATCTTTCGGTTTGTTTCTGTCAGTTTGTAGGTGGCAAGAGCAGTGTATTTTGAGTATAAATTGTCCAGCATTGATATAAATAACAGAGAAAAATATATTGGTGAATTTGCTTAGAGAATGAATCACTGGAAAGCATTCAGCCTGCATTTATGTGGTTGTCTCTGTTCTTTTTCTGTTTTTATTAAACTTGAATGATTAAATAGGAAGCAGGTTAAAAGAAAAAAAAACATACTGTGCTTTGAACAGACCTTATATTCAAAGGGATACTTCTTATTTTCTTAAATGAAATCTTCACATTGGCTCTTTTGGCAGAGCTGTTCTGTCTCATAATTTTCTAACCTTTTTTCTGTTGGTACCACTAGAATGTAACTTTCATAGGTATTACAGTTACTGCTACCATTCAACCCTTCATCCTTTTGGGGCGGAAAGAAAGAGGAACACATCTCTTAATTGCTTCAGAATTATGTTTTAATTATAAACAGATGATCTTATAAATAAAAATAATATTCTAAAGGGGCTTGAATAGAAATTTGGACAAGTAGCAAGTTTATAGTTTATAGTAGTGAAGATTGTTTTCAAAAATAAATCTGAGGCCAGTTTCTTGATGTTCTACTTCAGATTGCCTTCCAAAATGAGTAAAATAAATTTAAAGCAATATAGAATCATATTTAGAACAAATTCAGGCTTCATTTTTTGGGTGAAGGAAATGTATGACTCTTTCTTTGCAAGATAGAATGATCATGGTAAGACCTCTTAGGACAGAGGAAAAAGTTTTGCTTTTCACTATTTTCATGTGTTCTAATGTTATCTCTTGGGTCTACAATTGACTAAAACTGGTAATAACTCCCACTTAACTTGCATTTGATGTGATATGAAGGAAAACTCTCCTTCAAAGTAAGTTTTGCTTACATCAATGGCAAATTAAAACAACTTATTGATTCCTTTTCTCTCCCACCATTTAACATGGAAAGTCCCACAGCTCAGTCTTTGGCTCTGGTTCTCTTCTCTATTCTCATCTCTTTGCTGCTTTCTTCCAGTCTCAGTCTTAAATAAATACACACACACACACACACACACACACACACACGTGCATGTGTGTGCACACACATACACACACACACACACACACACATATATATATATATGGGATGTATTCATATATCTCTTAAATTTATAATTTTAGCCTGAACTTCTTTCCTGATCTATAGACTTAGATATCTGATTGCATACTCTGACTATCTAATTTGAATTTCCAACTTTACATATCTAAAATAAAGCACACCCCTGTTTAAGCCTGACTCCTCAGGAGACTGCCCCATCTCGGTTAATAGAAACTTCCTTCCAGGGGATCAGGCTTAAAATCATCCTTGGCTCTTCTCTTTCTTTGTACCCCATATCTCATTCTTTATCCAATTCTATTGACTTTACCTTTTAAGTGTGTTCAGAATCCAACTATTCTCACTACCTTCACTGTTAATCCCTTGGACCAAACCATCATGGTCTTTCCCCAGGGTGACTGTAGTAGACTTCTAATGTTGATCTCTCTGCTTTTGCCCTTGCCTCCCTCCCCACTTCCCTTCATCTCAATCAACTCAGCAGGAAGAGCCCTCACATTGTCATTACTGGGAAACATAGTCAAATAAATCATGATACCCTTCTGCATACAATTCTCCATTCCCGGCTCATTTGGAAAATAACCAAAGGTTTTGCAATGACCTGCAAGGTCCTAAACCATCTGGCTTCCCATTACCTTTTGACTTTATCTCTTACTTCACTCCTCACTCTTTTGGCTTCAGTCTATTGATTTCCTAAAAATGCCAGACAGTCTCCTGCATGAACTTCCTCAGGATATCCACAATGGCTCACAAAGCTAGTTTCAAGTCTTTGATCAAATACCACCTTCATTTTGTGGCTTTTCCTAAACAACATGTTGAGCACTTTATTAAAGTTGCAACAACTTCAATTCCCCAGCACATCCTAGCTCTCTTTTTTGCTAATTTGACTCTATTAACATTTACCACCATAAAGTCTCCATATTTTACTTATCTTCTTACCTGTCTGTTTACTGCATGAGACTGTAGGGAATGTAAGCTCTACTAAGGCAGGACATTTAGACTTTTTTTTTTTTCATAACCACTTCATCTCCTATGCCTGGACTAAAGCTTAGCACATAATAGGGACTCAGTAAATATAATTGATAGAATAAAATAATATGAAATAAAAGTATCAGAGTACTTGTGCTTTTCCTTTAGTGAATTGGAAGGAAATATAAAATGTTATGAGGCGACACCTGTTTAAGAATTGGAATGGCATCAGGATTTATTAGAAACGTGATCATGAGTAAATCCCATAAACGTTTAAATAACATTTTATCATAAGTATAATTATGGGGCTTAAATGAGATAATGTATATGAAAGTGCTTGTCAACTGTTAAGCATTTTACTAATGCTATTAGTGCTTTTTTTCCCTTGGGCTTGAATTAGCTTAATCTTATAAATGCATTCATTTTATTAGTACTAGATTAACCTCTCTACATTTGTTCTTTAAGTCATTTGCTCTTGAGTTTTCATGATCTCTTTTCCAGATCAATATAAATACTTATGATTGGTTACGCATTAAACATTTACTGAATGTTTATTGCTGGTATGCACAGTTTAATAGCTATAGTCTAATGAGGATAGACAAATTTAATGAAATTTTTAAAATCTGTTCATATATAGTTATTTAATTTTTATTATTTACTCTGTTCAATGATCTCTTCTGGATACTCTGCAAGTATGAATTTATTTAACACTTTTAATAATGTTATGAGGCCAGTATCATATCTGAGATACAGACATGTTAATTTGCTCAAAGTCATAATTTATATTAGTTATATGTACATATATGTCTTTGTATGTTTAATAATAAAATAAGTTTAATATTAGCAATATAGTTTAAAATATATAAATATTATACTTGCATACTAAATAGGTATGTGACTAAACTATATTTTGAGACCTCAAACTGTAATTTACCTATTCATATAATATGGTCTATGTGGTTTTATTTGAATTTAATTTAATAGATTTATTTATTTATTATTTCAAAAAATTTAGGGTATACAAGTGTTCCTTGTTATTTGGATGAATTGTATCATGCCGAAGCCAGGGCTTTCCTAATAATTAGTGATGTTGGGCAGTTTTTCATATGTTTTTTGTCTATTTGTTGATCTTTTGAATAGCCTCTGTCCATGACTTTTGCCCATGTTTTGATGGGGGTGTTAGATTTTTTTCTTGCTGATTTGCTTGAATTCTTTGTGTCTTCTAACTATTAGCCTTTTATTAGATGTATAACTTGTGAACATTTTTTCCCATTCTGTAGTTTATCAATTTTCTCTGTTGATTATTTTCTTGGCTGTGCAGAACCATTTTAATTTAATCAAGTCCCATTTATTTATTTTTGTTGTTGCTGTGATTGCCCTTGGAGTCTTCTTCATAAATTTTTTGCCTAGGCCAATATCTAGAAGAATTTTCCCAACATTTTCTTCTGGTGTTCTCCCAAAGTGATTTATAGATTCAATGCAATCTCCATTAAAATACCAATGTCATATTTCACAGATATATAAAAAAATAATTCTGTGCTTTGTTTGGAACCTGAAAAGAGCCTAAATAGCCAAAGCAATCTTAAGCAATAGGAACAAATCTACATGTGTCACATTACTAGACTTCAAACAATACTACAAGTTATAATAACCAAAACAGCATGTCATTGGCACAAAAATAGAGACATAGACCAATGGAACAGAACAGAAAACTCAGCTATAAAACTATTGACATACAGCCAAGTGATCTATGACAAAGCAGACAACAATATACACTGGAGAAAAGAATTCTTATTCAATAAATGGTGCTGGGAAAATTGGATAGACACATGCAGAAGACTGAAACAGGATCCATATTCACCAATTACAAAAATTAATTCAAGATGGATAAAAGACTCAAATGTAAGGCAAGAAACTTAATTTTTCAGACATAAAAATTCCTGGCTGACAGTTATTCTATTTAAGACTTCAAATAGGACCCCAATCCCTTCTGGCTTGAATGGTCTCTACTGAGAGATGTGCTGTTAGTCTGATCGGTTTTCCTTTGTAAGTACCTTGTTGCTTTTGTCTCACAGCTTGTAGGATTTTTTCCTTCACTTTGAAATTAGCCAGGCTACTGATGATATGTCTTGGTGATACCCTATTTGCTGTGAATCTTCCAGGTGTTCGATGATCACCTTGTCTCTGGATATCTCAATCTCTAGTGATATCAGGGAAGTTTTCCCCAATTAGTCTCTCAAATACTTATTGCTTTTTCTTCTCCGTCAGGCATACCTATGATTGTTATATTAATTCACTTTGCATAACCTCATGTTTCTTGTAGTGATTGTTTACTCTGTTAATTTTTTCTACATTTTTTACTGACTGGGTTACTACAAGTTCCTTGTATTTAAGATTTGAAATTCTTTCTTCTGCTTGGTCTACTCTGTTATTAAAGCTCTCTGCTATATTTTGAAATTCCCTAACTGACTCTTTCATTTTGTTAACTTGTTATCTCTTTTCTAATGTTATCTATCTCTTTAGTTATTTTTTCATTCATGTCCTGAATTCTTTTTTTGGTTTCTTTGAGATGGTTTTCTACCATCTCCTTCATTCCATTTATCTTACTCGCCATCCATAATCTGAATTCCTTATCTGTCATTTCAACAATTTCCTTTGGGTTGGAGTTCATTACTGGAGAGCTATTAGGATCGTTTTGGGTTGTTGAAATGGCCTGTTTATTTAAGTTACTAGAGTTTTTATGCTGGTTCCTTTTCATCTGGGGCTTCTTCTCTCAGCTCAAAATGAAGACCACATACAGTACACATGTTCTCTTCTGCTGGGACTTCTGTAGCTTTGTATAGATAAGCACTGGTACCTAGAGAGTATGCTTGAGTTCTACTCTGGAAATGACCTGGCAGGAGAGGATGAACTGTGAACCCTTAATACTTCTACTCTCCTGTATCTTTCCCAGTCCCCTTGGTTGTCAATGGGCTGCTATGGCAAGGCTGGCTTGAGGTGCAAGGTACACGTGCAAGGTAGGACTGGCCTATGGGACAGGGGTTATGTGATATGTGTAGGATGGAGGAGGCTGGCTGGGTGCAGTGAGCATGTGCACATGCATGGGTGGCTGAGGTGCTGGGCATGCGGGTGGGGAAAGGCATGAGCAGGGTGCAGCACATGCACACTGCCTAGCAGGCACATGGGTGGAGTTGGCCTGCAGGGTGGAATGGGCCCCCCAGTGCAGAGCATGGGGCAAAGCAGGCCCTTAGTGCAGAGTGGGCCCATGGGTTGTGACACATGGGCGGGGCAAATTGGGCTTGCAAGTGGAGTGGCCCTGGGACAAAGCAAGGCCCAGGTGGCATGATGATCTCCTTTGCAGACCTATATGGCCATGATATTAGGTGTTCATAGGTGAGAAAGTGCTCTGGGCACAGTGTCCAGGACGCCTGCATGGGAGAATGTGGGTTTGTGGTATAGTCCACCGAGATCTATAGGCAACAGCTGTGCTAGCCTTCACCACTCTCAGGACCGGCCAGGTGGCAGAGGTGGCAGTAGTCCTGCCATCCTGACAGCGGGTGGTGGGCACTGAGGGCTATGGGCACATGCTCAGCCTGGGTCCTGAGGGAGGTGCAGTTGAGTGGGATCACTCAGGCTACAGCAGCAGGTGCTGGGCCTGTAGTCTCCTGCTCTGCCCAGGTCCCCTGGGCAGTGGTGGTGACCGGGGTGCATATTATCTGCCCATGGGGTGCATGTGAGCACTGGGACTCCTTGCTCCCTCTCCACCCAGCAGGGGCAAGGGAGAGGCAGCAGTCACAGATCTGATCCCTGGGCAGAAGTAGTGTTTTGGGCTTGGCATGTCACAATAGCGCAAGCCACAGCGCCCAGGACTCGCAAGCCAGCCGTGCCTTCTCTCTGCAGCAGTGCAGGTGCACAGCCTGCAGTTAGGTCCCTGTGTCGTCAGAGGGCTACTATGGTAGACGGGCCCTTCCATCGCTCTGGCTGCAATATCTTCAGGCGAACGTGGAGCCTGGATTCTTCCCTCTGTCCCTTTTCCCTACATACCTCTGCAGGTCATCCATTTCTCTCTCCTTCACTTGACTCCCACTTGCCTCCTCTCTGTGGATGCCCAGTGCTCTTGCTCTGACAGCCGATCTAAAGGTGGGCATCTATTTCTCACTTTCCATCCTCTCTAGAGGATGGTGCGGTGCAGCCTGCTTCTAGTCTTCCATCTTGGTCCATTGTGTGTTTTTAGCCACTAAGATCTTGATATTCTTTTGGAAATGTTGTATCAATCTATAATGCTAATTTTTTTGTGTGTAAAATATCGGATAATTTCAATATCTAAGAAAAATGCTGGTTTATGGAAATAATTCCAGTTCTCTCCATGTGTATATGATTAACAGCAGAAGGCTGTTGTTTTTCTAGTTTCCTAGTCACATTCTTCCTTTGGTTTTGGCCTTGCTTCCTTCTTGAGTTTGTCTGCAGTATTTTTACCTAGTAAGGGCATTGGCTTTTACTGACAATATAAGACTGTCTCTTAAAATCAATTAGAAGACATCCTTATTCAGTTCTCGCTCTCTCTCTCTCTCTTTCTATTCTTTCTTGTGTTTGTAACCATGGTCGTTCAGTTCCATACTTGAGTAAACATTTATTTGAGGAATTTTCTGAAATACTTCATAAAAATTCATTTGTTATTATTTACAATCATTTGTAACACAGATTTTGAGACTCTATACCAAGAATTATGTAAGATAGGCAAAAATTTCTATTCTTAAAATCTGGTTGGGGAGGGGAAAATTGGACAGATAGTGAATTTTCAGTTGACAGTAAATTCTGGGCAGAAAATAAGGTGAGGTGATAGGAGGGTGACTAAGTGGCTCTTAGCACTGGGAGGCCCTTAGGTGTGTGAGAGCCAATGGTGCTCAGATCAGAAAGCCTAGTGTGGCTACATCACAGTGCGTGGAGGGGACAGCAGTAAGTGAATCCACAGTGGTAGGCAGGCGTCAGACACATTCATTCTTTTTTTTTTTTTTTTTTTTTGAGACAGAGTCTCGCTTTGTTGCCCAGGCTAGAGTGAGTGCCATGGCGTCAGCCTAGCTCACAGCAACCTCAAACTCCTGGGCTCAAGTGATCCTCCTGCCTCAGCCTCCCGAGTAGCTGGGACTACAGGCATGCGGCACCATGCCCGGCTAATTTTTTTTTTTATATATATATCAGTTGGCCAATTAATTTCTTTCTATTTATAGTAGAGACGGGGTCTCGCTCTTGCTCAGGCTGGTTTTGAACTCCTGACCTTGAGCAATCCGCCCGCCTCGGCCTCCCAAGAGCTAGGATTACAGGCGTGAGCCACAGCGCCCGGCCAGACACATTCATTCTTATGGACAAGAAAAAGGAATTTGAATTTATTTTAAGTGTGATTGAAAGCTATCTTTAACCAGGGAAAAACACAAGCTCAAGCATGCTCAGGAAAATCTCTTCTGGCGTCAATACGGAGAGTGATAACTGGGGCTAGCGAAAGAACACATGTGCTCTACTTGGTGGCCTCACTGAGTTGACCTGTGGCAGTTACACACTAGCGAACACCTTACATCCATCCCTTCCTATGAAAGAACAGAATTTTTTCCCAAATCTTTACCATATATGTTATGTTAATTTTTTATAAATATTTACTTTAGACAAAATAGAAACTTACGTTTACCCCATATAGAGTTAGACTTACTTGGATTTTGACAATCATTTATTAGATTCATACTAAAATGAAAAAGTTTTTCAATATATCCAATATTATATGATATATGATATTATAGAAAGTGATTTTTCATGGGCAGTTGGATATGGTAAAGTCATTGAGCCTCTTTTTCTATTTATTTAGAGAGAGACAAAGAAAATACACATATATTTTTTAATCTTCAAAATTTTCTGCCATGAGAAAGGAATGCATGATAGAAATGGCTCAACATCTCCCGCGAAACACTTGGATTCATTTTCGTTCACGAGTTTTTCTAAAAACATCTACAATTTTATAATCCCACCCACTTCCAAGAATTATCACTGAATCACTACCAACCATTAAACAGTTGTTACAAACACTAGATAGCTGGGATGCTTTCTGTATATTAGCGGTGTCTTTTGAAACTACCACCCAAGAGTATCCGGATTAGAAATCTTATTGTACATGGCAACCCCGAAGATTACTGATGTCATCAAATAAACTCCCTGCTTATCATCAAGAGCTGTATTCCCCCAGGTACTTAATGTTCTTTCTTCTCCAAGAATTGTTTGTTTATCTCATAATATTTTTTTTTTTTATTTTTTGCAGACAATGTGCATTTGAATTGTTAGATTGGTCCTAATAATAGTACACAGTGGCAGCAGAGGACAGGGCAATTTCCTGCAGCTGTATGTGGCACTGTGCTAGTGAGATATGAGATCATGTCATGAAATCCAGGAGTGTAATTCTTAAGACCTTTCACTCAGTTTTGCCTGATGTCATCTAGTAGATTTGCCTGCAGGACTGTGTAGGAAGGTATAATTTCTCTAACCTCAATTTGTTTTCCTTCATTTTAATTAAAATAAAAGAGAGGAAGGAGATATTTTTGTCTCATCTGAAAGTGGCCCTCCACTTTACTTCATCTTGTTTTCAAGAAGTCTGTTTTTCTTTAGGGATATTATTACTGACATAACCTTTTAGTTTTATGAAAATGTTCCAGTAACTTTGTGGTTTCTTCTCTACCCTTTATTCATAAAAGTTTCAATAAAGAATAAAATAGCCATAGTTTTTAAGGTCCAGTAGGAATATATTTATTGATAGAAAAAAATTGCAGAGGACAGTACACAGAATTTTTTTTATATAAAGTAGTCCCAAATGTTATTGATAGAAATTATTTTTGATACCTTATATTTCAAAATGTGCTGTAGAAAAATGGAAAAAATGGTGCAAGTGACTCATTTTTACATGCATCACAGAGTATCATTTTGGCCAGTTCTGTTCATTATAATGGAAAATAGAGTGTTTGAATATGGGTCCCATAGAAAGCCAGACATCATAAAGAAGTAACATTTATTTATTTTCTGGACCCACAGTCAAGGGGTAGAAAATGTACTCTGTCCATTTATTTAAGATATGAGTTATTAAAGGTTATTATCTCTTTTCCTCAACTTATACAACTGGGTTCAGTCACAAAAGGAAAAGTAGAATGTCTGTTTTCCATATCTAAGTTTCATTCTACAGTAGACTAAGATATTGTACAATCACTAGAGAATCACTAAAGAAGACACCAGACTCTGTTTTTATTTATTTATTTTTTTTTTGAGACAGAGTCTCCCTTTGTTGCCCAGGCTAGAGTGAGTGCCATGGCGTCAGCCTAGCTCACAGCAACCTCAGACTCCTGGGCTCAAGCAATCCTCCTGCCTCAGCCTCCCGAGTAGCTGGGACTACAGGCATGTGCCACCATGCCCGGCTAATTTTTTCTATATATATTAGTTGGCCAATCAATTTCTTTCTATTTATAGTAGAGACGGGGTCTCGCTCTTGCTCAGGCTGGTTTCGAACTCCTGAGCTCGAGCTATCCGCCTGCCTCAGCCTCCCAGAGTGCTAGGATTACAGGCGTGAGCCACCGTGCCCGGCTTGTTTTTTTATTTCATCATATTATGATGAATTATTGTTAAGGTTGATAGATTGTTAAGGTATGATACAATTATTGTTAAGGTTAAGGTTACATATATTGCCCTTGCCACCCCTTACCCCTGCTGGACATCAGACTCTTTACATTGGATTTCTGCAACCTGAAAGTAGCATGAATATGCTTTGGGCTCTCATGGGTTACATTTATACAGATCAGGCCAGAACAACTGCTCTCTTCTCTCACTCTCCTACTGATGGCCAGCAGACCTCACTTGTAGTTTTTGACGCTGATGGAACTGATACCAATACAATCCTGTTTAGGGTCAGGGTAAGGGTCCCTTTAGGAAAAAAATAGCTCAAGATAGCCACTGCAGTGTGGCATTGTCATGGCAGTTTTTAACTTGCCAACTCTGTCTACAGAGCACCACCAACATTCCCTCGTGGACTTTTATAAGCTCGAGGAAGCTAGAGGTTCTGGACAATAGAGCTCCCAAACCATGTGTTTTACCACTGCAATAACACACAGGAATCGAGAGACTGCAGAGAATATTGAGAAGAAATTTTACACAGGACAGATGCCACTCGAAAGGCCGAAAAATATAGTTTAAAAAAGAACATTAAATTCCATGTGAAGATACACTTGTTAAGCTATTTCTTTGTGTTAGACAAATTCTAAATGGTAATGATGCTGCAATTGCATGAAAATGATGATTAAGTATATCTGAAAAAATAATTTTAATTTTTGTATATTTTATATAAAAGTGATACATTTATTTAACATTTGAAATAGGTCAAAACCCTCAGAAAAAAAAAAAAACCACCCACAATATCAATACGTAGGAAAATAATTGTGAACTGTTTGGTGTATTTTGATCAGTAGTTTCCATAAACATATAAGTGTGAATAACATATATACAATTAGAAATATAGAATTATATCCATTTTATTTAAGAAACATAAAAAAGCAATAATTTATGTGCTGTCCAAATATTAATTAATCCTCCTAACTACCCTATAAGATAGGACTATTATTATCCTCATTAAATAAATTAACTCAAATGTCCACCAATAGATAAATGAATAAACAAATTTGGTTCAACCATGCAATGGAATATTATTCAACCACGAAGAGGAGCGAAGTATATATTGCATTTCTCCATATTACAATGTGGATGAACCTGGAAAACATTATGCCATAAGAAAGAAATCAGGTGAAAAGGATACATATGATTCCTTTTATATGAAAAATCTGGAGTAGGCAAAAAGAGACACAAAACAGATTAATGATTGCTGGGAGATGGGGGACAGGAATAGGGAAAGATAATGTGTTCACAGTGTTCTTCTTTTCTTTTTTTATTTCAGCATATTATGGGGGTACAAATGTTTAGTTTATGTATATTGCCCTTGCCCCAAAAGTGTTCTTCTGAGATAATCAAAAAGTTTTGAAACTAGAGGGAGGTGGTGGTTGCAGTGTTTCGTGTGCATTTCATGTCACTGAATTGTACAGCTTAAAATGGTTAATTGTATGTATCCTATTGTTTATTACAGTCCCCAAGAATTACAGCACTTAAATGTTTTAAAAAGAGAGATATTTAAATAATTCTCATCTAACTAGAAAATATTTGAGCTTATTAATGTTTACCATGGTTTTGAAAAGGTAGATTTAACTGGGAAAAAAACCTAGTTTAGATGAGTTATAATTACCTACATCCAATCACTATTTTAGATTAGTATTATTTTTGTCAAAGTCATATGTTTGACAAGAAATTATTTTCCCATGGATTTCAATCAAGGCTTTTCCCGTGGATTTCAATCAATTCAGAATGTAAAATTAATTTTATAAAATTCAATTAATATATGATGACGTCTGGCCCTGCAGAACCCCCAAAATGATATCAAAATCAGAGGCTAGAAACTGATTTTGCTTGAGGTCCACAAATATACTAATAAAGTTTTAAAGTAATGAAGAACCAAAAAAATATATTCAGCTTTTTATGCTGTTAAATAATGCTAGAAACATACAGTTTTGTTTGGATTTGTGATTTTTTTTTTCTTATTAGTTTCCTTTTTAACTTTCACTATGCTACAATCATTTTTGCCTGCTTTTTTCCCCCCACAATCTCTGGATAGTTTTACTCTTGACATTTTGGATACTCCCCCTTCGTGCCGGCCGAGCAACAAAGGCAAACTTTGGAGACCACTTGATTTTCTACCTGAAACAAGCTGAACTTTGGAAAAGCAGAAAAGTAATATGTCTTTTACTTGCTATGTTTCAGAATGTCAAAAGAATGAAATAGGCATGTGTCACCCTAAAGACAAAAATCAGAAAGAAGCCACTTCATGTGCAAAAGCATGTCTCAGAAGACAGCTGGTAAGGAAAAAGAAGCATTAAAAGAAAAAAGTGGTGGGGGGGAGGGGGGGTGAAGCCCTTCAAAGCAAATGAAAAGAAACAGACAATTCTTAAAAACAAGAGAGGAAATTGGAAAAAGAACATTTGGGATGGAAAAGCATGTGGAATTTCTCTAAGAAGAAGGTATAAACCTAGCTCTTAGAAGTAAGAATATATCAAAGCAGGAAACCAGGAGATGGGATGGCATGAAGATTATTATAGGCATAAAGAACTGCAAGTGCAAAGGGCTGAGGGGAGAAAGATGGTTAGTTGTTTTACAAGTCGGAAGGCCCCTTGGTAGAGTACAGAAAAAGAGCAGGCAAGTGGCTCAAGAAGGGCTGGACAAGGGGCTGGTGCCAGAGACAGCAGAACTTCTCAAACTCCTTGTGGTGAAGAACTTTTTAAAATTTCTGATTCATAGTGGACAAACACATGGTTCTATTGTCCAAAACCCATGTGCACACTGAGCCACACTCATCCTGTGAGTATGGCAACACAAGAACCGGTCAGGCAAATAACATATTAAAGGTAGGCATGGGTAGAAGTAGACAGTGTAGGAGATTATTATAATGAGATAATAATCATAGGTAGTGACTATGAAGATGGAATCATGATGCACTCAAGATGTATTTTGGCGATAGTACCAATAGAACATGTTAATAGGTTGAATGGGAAAATTGAGGGTGATGGAAAAGTCAAAGATGAGTCAGAAATTCTACCTGGAGGAACTGCGTGTGTGCCACATATTGAAATAGGGAAGACAGGAAGAACGGTTTGGGATGGACATGCAGATGGTGAAATCACGAGTTCAGTTTCGGCTATATTAAATATAAACTTGTTACAACTGAGTCAAATGGATTAAAAGTCTCATTTGTCTCTAAGATTATCCCTTTCTAGATGGGTTAAAATAACTTACATCCCTGCCCCTAAAATTCTGAAGAATCATATCAACAGTGGTTTTGATGAACTAATAAAATGGTCTGATAGTAATAATACTTAACAATAGTTAGTCCCTATGCACAGTTGGCAATTACCTGTGAGTATAAATTACTAGCCTATAAGCAGAAAGAGTTCCCCATATGTGTACAAAGTCTCAAAAATGGCCCATTAGCCTTTATAAATCAAGTTCATTTGAGTTTTGGATTATAAAAAGCAGATTTGTATTAAATATTTGGAATTGCATTGGAAGTGTAGGCTTATAATTGGATCTAAATGGTGGAAATAGAAAAATGTCTTATAAAATACCTTAGCTTATAGGCAAGAGTGCCAGAAAAGAGAAATAGAGACAAGTCAGCAACTTCCTTAGAGTTCTGGAGAATAACCTTTGAATTCATACTAATTAGCTTCAAAGGTCTTGGAAAATTTGACCCCAGTAACTGCCCTGTTGAACTCTGTGAAGCGTGAATAGGAATTTAATTCTCTGGTTGGTGGTGAGGACATGACAAGCTATCTGAAGAATTTCTCATTTACTGAGAAATGTCCCTATGGTACACATGACAGCATTAACTCAATACCTTAACAAACTCCCAGTTGTATTTTACCAATGTTATGTAAAATATTATGCTCGATGTTACCAAAACAAGACTCACCATGGCATGCCATTTGTCGTACTTTGGCATTAATTCTTACTCTGATAGGACTTCTCCTTAAGAATTCACTTATTTGCATTCTGGTGCATGCTAAGTTTGTCTTCTATATATGTCTTTAGAATTACCTTTTTTCTCAAACCACAGGTTTAAGCATCATTCCTCTAACCTTGAGATTCAGTGGAAATAAGTGCACAACACAAATGGTATATCTAATGCTGAAAATTGTAGAAATAATTTCAAACTATGGTCATTGATTATTTTAGTTTTTAATATGTATCACTTCATAATGAGAGACAGAATTTAACTCATTCTCTCTGGTTTCTGTTTCCTGCAGAGCCTCTTAGTGCATAATGCAAAGGTGAGTTTTGTTGGGAAAAGACCATTGAAAAATAAACTTTACTCAGCTGGCCCACCAATTTTCTCAGAAATTTCAGGAACAGAAACATATATCCTTAAGGAATACATTTAGTCATGGTTGAAAAACTTAAATATGACAAATTCATAACTTTGAAGACTAAGGGTTGACAGAGGCCAGCTACTCCAGCTTCAAACGCAATGACAACAGCCAGTATTAATTGTTGCTAAATACATTAGACACATCCTTTTTTCCCAAGTGAGTTATATCTGTGGGATGGGGGATTTCTCAGGGATGCTACTGTGAACAATGTATTGGATTCTTTACTCTGATTTATCTCATTACAGTTGTAATGACGAGATTTTGGTCAGGGTATCAGCTAGTAGCCTTGCTAGCTACTAGATTCTAATGCCTGTAGGTAATCCATTTAAGATAGCATTTTTTACTCTTATTCATGAAATTGAAGATTCCCTCCAAATGTATATTGTGGACTCTTTCTTTCTGCCTTTAAAAAAACTGTTATACTAAATATAAATATTTCTCTCTGGGTGAGATTAGATTGTGCTGAGCTGGTATCTATAACTATCCGGGGTTTGCACAGCTATTATCCCTAATGCCCTGGCTGCACCAAGTGGCAATAACTCAGTCATCTCTGTGCTTTCTAAACCAATCCTCAAACCCACTCCATCAATTTTTGTGTGTAACTTGTGTTAGTTCCTGTTGCTTGCTAAAATCGCATGCTTTTCACTACATCCAGCTTTCAAAACAGTAGGTACTGTTTGTGAAATCTGCGGGGAGATTTAAAGTATTGGTTATCAATACACCACAGTTGTTTTTGCTAAGGAAAGATATTTTTTGTTGTTGTCAGACTACTTTTCCAGCTCTCAACCAGCAAAGTTTTGAAGGAGTTGCTATAGATTTCAGTGCTCTAGGGAATTTTTTCTGTCTAATTAATACAATGTATAACTAATAACACTTCTAGAACTCTATCTAATTATTTACAATTTGAAAGGGGGCTTTTCATTTTAAAATAGCACCAGTAGATGTTTTAGAATTTAGGATTAATGTAATCTGAAAACATCATAGAGATCAGGATAAACTCTCATCCCTGAAACTTCACACTATACCTATCTTCATTTTTTAAGTCTTAGTAGACAAGCACATACACTTGGGCTAGGCAGGTAAAGTGTTGAGTTTTCACTATGTTCAGGGAATTAAAAAGATAAAAAAGACAAATGCCTGGATGTTTATGAGAAGATATTGCCATGCAAACAAACAAACAAACAAAAATTACAAATCTCTGTGTTAACTGTTGGGATAGAGATATGTGAGAGACACAGTGATTTTTTTGCCATTGTTGTTTTATTTGTTCTAACAGATAGGATAATCCATTTTACCAGAAGATGGTGGAAGAATCAAGGAAAGTTCCTGAAGAGAAGGAAGTGTTTGACTTCGATCTTGAAGACATTTTCCAAGTGGAGGAGATGGAGAAAGACTCTCTAGCCAAGGGATAATTATAGCCATGCTTTGTTTACTTTACAGATATTGCATTTTTTTACAAACTGCAGGTTTGTGGCACCCCTGCATTGAGCAAAATTATTAGTGCCATTTTTCTAACACCATGTGCTCATGTAGTGGTTCTTTGTTACATTTTGGTAATTCTCATAACATTTCGAGCGTTTTCATTATTATTATATCTATTATGGTGACCTGTGATCAGTGGCCTTTGTTGTTCTATTGTAATAGTTTTGGGATGCCTCAAACCATGCCATATAAGACAGCAAACTTAATCGATAAATGCTGTGTATGTTCTGATTGCTCCACTGACAAGCTATTACCCAGTCTCTCTCCCTCTCCTCTGGCCTTCCTATTGCCTGAGATCCAGCAATGTTGAAAAGAGGCCAATTAGTAACCCTACAATAGCCTCCAAGTGTTCAAGTGAAAGGAAGAGTTGCACATCTCTCACTTTAAATTGAAAGCTAGAAATGATTAAACTTAGAAATCCACGTCAAAAGCTGAGAGAGTCCAAAATGTGGCCTCTTGCACCAGTTAGCAATGCAAAGGAAAAGTTCTTGAAGGAAAGTAAAAGTGCTACTCCACTGAATACACTAATGATAAGAAAGCAAAACAGTCTTATTGCTGATATGGAGAAAGTCTGAGTGGTTTAGTTGGAAGACCAAAGCAGCCATAACATTTCCTGAGCCAAAGATTAATTAAGAGCAAGGTCCTAACTCTCTGAGACAGGTGAGGAAGCTGCAGAAGAAAAGTTGGACACTAGTGGAGATTGGTTCATGAGGTTTAAGAAAAGAAATCATCTCCAAAATATAAAAGTACAAAGGGAAATATTAATAGCAAGTGCTGATGCAGAAGCTGTAGCAAGTTATCCAGAAGATCTAGTTAAGATCATTGATGAAGGAGGCTCCATTCAACAACAGATTTTCAATGTAGACAAAAGTGCTTTCTGTTGAAAAGAGATGCTGTTTAGGACTTTTATAGCTAAAAAGAAGAGTCAGTGTCTGGCTTCAAAGCTTCAAACGACAGGCTGGCTCTTTTTTTAGGGGCTAGTGCAGCTGGTGACTTTAAGTAGAAGCCAATGCTCATTTACCATTCTGAAAATTGTAGGGCCCTGAAAAATTATATTAAATCTACTCTGCCTGTGATCTACAAGTGCAGCAACAAATCTCGAATGTCAGCGCATCTGTTCACAGCATGGTTTACTGAATATTTAAGCCCTCTGTTGAGACCTACTGCTCATAACAAGATTCCTTTAAAAGCATTACTGCTGTTAACAATGCAACTAGTCACCTAAGAGATATGATGGAAATAAGTAAGGAGATTAACGCTGTTTTCATGTCTGCTAACACAATACCCATTCTGCTACCCAGAGAGTAATTTTGGCCTTCAAGTCTTATTATTTAAGAAATACATTTTATAGGGCTATACCTGCCATAGATAGTAATTCCTCTGATGAATCTGGACAAAGTGAATTGAATGCCTTCTGGAAGGGAGTCATCGTTCTAGATGCCATTAAGAATATTAATGATTCTTGGGAGGAGATCAAAATATCAACATTAACAGGAATTTGAAAGAAATTGATTTCAACACTCAGGGATGACTTTGAGGTGTCTAAGACCCCAGTGGTGGAAGTAACTGCAAATGTGATGGAAACAGCAAAAGAAATACAGCCAGAAGTGGAGCCTGAAGGTGTGACTGAATTGCTACAATCTCATGACAAAACTTGAATGGGTGAGGGCTTGCTTCTTATGGATGAGCAAAGAAAATGGTTTCTTGAGATAGAAAGTACTCCTGGTAAAGATGCTGTGAACATTGTTGAAAGGACAACAAAAAAATCTAGAATATTATACAAACTTGTTACTGCTTAATAAGGCGGTGATACCATTGGAGAGGAGTAACTCTGATTTTGAAAGTTCTGTGGGTAAAGTGCTATCAAATAGCAATGCATATTACAGAGAAATCTTTTGTGAGAGGAAGAGTCAATTGGTACAGCAAGCTTTATTGTCTGATTTTAAGAAATCGTCACAAGCACCCCAACATTTAGCAATCACCACCCTGATCTGTCAGCACCCTACGCAACAAAAGATTATGCCTCCCTGAAGGGTCAGATGATTATTAGCATTTTTTAGCAATGAAGTATTTTTAGTTAAGATACATACATTTTTTAGGCATAATTCTATTGCACACTTAATAGGCTGAAGTAATGTGTAAACATAACTTTCATATGTACTGGAAACCAAAAAAATTGTGTGATTAACTTTATTGCTATATTTGCTTTGTTGTCGTGGTCTAGAACCATACCTACAATATCTTTAAGATATGCCAATAATTTAAAAAGGCACAAGGTCAGTTGAAAGCGTGCATTTTTTTCCCCTTCATGTTAAAACTTCTCTTTCAGTGTGATTTTAATCTTTAAGGCAATATACATCACCTACAATCCACTTTTAGTTACAGAGATTAGGTGATGAAGACAAAGGATACTATTTTGTACTAAAAAAAATAAAAAGAGGTATGATGAGATAGAATTTTATGTCTGGATCGTAACTTAATGTGAAGAGAATTTTTATGCTAGAAAAAAATAGAGTCAATATTTATGAATCAAGAATGGGTGGGTAGGGGTTATAACCTCTAAAAATATGTAAATTAAAAAAATGAGAATAATCACTTAGTCCAGAAGAAACATTATGCACTCAAAATTTTCCCAGATATTATTTGTTTATAAGTATAACAAAGTAGGTAAACAATAAAGGCCCATTCTTTGAGAAAAATAATTACAGTGTAGACACCATATTAAGACTTTTTTTTGTTTGAGACTTTGTTCTCTGGCAATATGATAAGAGGTAAAATGATGTAAAATGTTTAATTCTTTTTAATATGCACTAGTTAACTGAAGTGGTTGGTGTGTGGAGAACAATATGACTATATACAAATAATGTTATTATTCATCCTAATTTCTATATCAATAAGGGAATTGTCATTGCATTGTTGTTATAATTACAGCCTCTTTTGGGAAGGCAAGGTAGTGAAAGGAAATGTAATGGGAATAAATACCCCCCAAAAGCCACAAGACTATAAGCATGTACCTTAGTGATTATTGTTGAGATTTATGTTTATGAAATGGTACTTAGTCATTGTGATATCAATGGAGCAGTTTCTAATAAGCTTAAATTCTTGACGAGGTTAATTATTCAACAAAAATTGTCCTTTTTCTGTTCACACTTGTATTTTTGTTTATGTCCATAAGCCCTTTCTTATTTCTACTATGTTGTTAAAACTGATTTTCTTTAACATTCTCCTATGACACAGATCAACAGGGGAATCAGTTCTATTAAAGGAGATCTTTAGAATGAAATCAACTGTGGAATGTTTTACAAATGTGGTTCAATAAACTCCATATAATTTCAAAAGAAAATGATGCATACAAGAGCATCTTGGGAATTAGCATAAAAAACACTGTTTCACTTAGACTCATGCAAGAAGGACCTTTGGGAGAATAAGACTACTTTCAAATAGCCTGATGGAAAAAAAAAATCTCTTGCTGGGGTTCTAAAGAACAAAATTTGCATATTAATAGAAGATTAAAGTGCCCATCAAGTATTCTGAAGCAGTTACTTTCTCTTGTCTATTTTGTTCTTCACGTAAACATCTTTCATAATAAAAAAAAAAACCTTGTGCGTTCTGCTATTTCAATGAGTCTCCAAGGTTTCTTATTACAATAGGACAGATTTTTAAAATGTCTAAAACCCTTGAATAAAGCTCTTTGGATTTTATTATTAACACAATAAAGGGGTTACTTTTAGGAAAAAATAGGACACTTTAGAAAAAAGAACATATCAGAAAATGTTCTTTTAGGAAGACTTCCTCCACCAGAGGAAAAAAAAAGAAAAAAGAAAACAGATATGACTAATCAATCAATCAATAAATACAACCTCAAAAACTCTTGTAATGGATAATATATATTTCAAAAATGAATTTTAAATGTAGTGACAGCAAAAGGAAAAAAGGGAGACATTTATAGTTGGAAAAAAAGCCCTGTGGCGTTCTAATAGAGTTCCATTGTGCCAAAAATACAATTGTTGCTG
Organism: Microcebus murinus; assembly: GCF_040939455.1. Lineage (NCBI taxonomy): Eukaryota > Metazoa > Chordata > Mammalia > Primates > Cheirogaleidae > Microcebus > Microcebus murinus. Next base: position 80,015,541 of record NC_134114.1, on the reverse strand, counting down.
CATACTTCTCACATTAGTTTCTGATAATGTTGTGGGGATACTCTTGTAATGAAAGGAAAGTGTTGTTCTTCATAATAATCCATACAATTTAAAATTCCGAAATATACTTGAAATAGAAACTATAGAGCAAAATCAACATGGAAATTTGTAATGTAAGATAATTGCTGTGTGTGCAAAATTTAAGGCAGGAAACAAAAAGAATTTATTTATTTAACAACCGAGTCAGAATAAAATTCTGCACACTTCATGGGTTTCCTTATGTTTCCCACTTTGCCCCCCTAAACACTTCTGGGTTTTTTTGGTTTTATAGCTGCCTTCAAGTTCAAAGACCTGGGAGTATTGCCTTTCTATTGCTTTATCTGGAGTTTGACAAGGAGCAGTCATACTCAGTCATATGGAACATGGATTTTTTTTCATTGATTTTAATATAAATGGCTGCTATTTTTCAGATGAATTCTCTAAGCTGGACAATTTACTTTTTAAAGAATAGCATCTTTCTGTCTCTTCAATTAAGGATGTGTGGAATAAAAGTGAATCATATGTGGATTAGCTTTTCACACTCTCTCAGGGTCTTAAATGTGAAATAACCATTTCCATTATGATTAGGCTGGTATTCCCTTTCTATGAATGTATTATATGCAGCCTCAGCCTGAAAATGATACTTTTTACAATGGACTTTTGTGTTCCTATTTGGTCTGCCTTTCCTGCTTTCAATTCCTACGCCTCTCTAACCCCAATGACAAAGAAGCACAGAAAAGTGTGAGCACTACAGTTATGAAAGCTTTGGAAAACGCATCTCGCGTGGAAGTGCTCCTTCTTTTCTCTCACTTTGAAGATGCTTGCACAGCTTTTGCGCCAGCAGTGCCAGGCATTCCTGGGCCCCCGGCCTCAGCAACATGCTGCCATGGCACAAGGTCTGTGGACACTCTCTGAGCCGCAGTGCCAAGTCTTGGCTGAACTTCAATGCTCCCAAATATTCCTGTTTTGTTGTAGTTCTTTTGCTCTTGCTTATCTAGTTTTAGTCCTTGGACTTTCCTGTTCTACCTTAAATCTCTTAGTATTTGCTCTGGTTTCGTGACATGTTCTCTCACTCAATCTCTTTTTGACATAAGCTTCCAAGTATATATACTGCCTTACAAAAAAAGAAAAAAAATTAAGACTCCCAGAGGAAGAAGTTTCCTGTACAGATATTTCTTCCCATCTTTTTCTTTCTTGACTTGAGTGCGATGGAAAGATTGATAAAGTAGAGGCAGTATCAGTATTTTTAAGAGTACTATTCGTACAACAAGTGTGTTTCTGGCTAGCAATTCTGAAGACTTTCAGAAAACACTGCAAAGCCCTATTGTGAAGGAGATCTACCCAGTGATATTAGGTGGAAAGGAAACACAATAACCCCCCAAAGTAAAACCCTAACTCTTTCATAGTTGCTCAGCAGCAAATATTGTTTTATTTTAATAATTGATTAAATTTATCTTGATGAAATTTCTACTATATCTTTATGAATTAAAAGTGAATGAATCACAAAAGGAAATGTTAAGATACAGTAGTAATTATTAAGAGCATTTTAAAAAAAAGAAATATAACTATAAGTCAGATATTATTAATTTGGCAAACATCTCAAATGACCTAAATACCAAGGCCACTGGATTTGGTTTGCCTCTTGTTTGGATTTGCTTCTGTTGACTACTGCCATTGGCTTAAAATTCTGCTTCATTGTCTTTCAAGACATCATTTTTCCTGGTGTTTCCTCCCTTTCTAATAGTTCCTTATGTTACCTCTGATGGAGGGTAAACAGGTGGCAAGGAGGTAGCTAAAGATGAAGAGTGGAAAGCGAATTGTAGTTAGGAACCAAATTGTGGCTAGGAACCATTTCCTGGTGGGAACATACATAGTAAACACTTCCTAGTAACCTTTAACTGACCTAGGGCTCATTACCATCTAATTAGCATGACAGAGGTAGAGCTTCATGAAGGATTCTGGGGAAGACACTTGCTTAGTAAGGAAACTGTTAGATAATCTACCTTGTTATGTTACCTGTCAATCACCCCCAAAGGCAGAAAACAGTAACCAATCCTGCCAGGGGAAAGGCAGGACACATTAGTGGGCTTATAAAAGGCAACATGTGCTCGGCTTTCAGTGACTTTCTCCCCTCAGGGAGACCGACCCTTTCCACTCTCTCTGGAATGTCTTTTCACTTTGTGTAACTTCCTTCTTTACTTTCATTTTTTCTTATGTGATAAACTGTCTGTATAAAATGGATCTGTGTTCGTGATCACTTGTCATTGAGTCCACCTTGTACCAGTACTCATTCTGGACACTGAGAACCAGCAGGCCAGGGAACAACAACACAGACGAACCAAACACTTTTTTTCCCTCCATTTTCACAGCTACTACCACTAAGAGGCCAATGACTACAACTAATGTTAGCTACCGTTTACTTACCATTTCCTGCCATAGTGAAGACATGCTAGAACCCTATGAGCCAGGGATTATTATCACCTAACAAAAAAGGAAACTGCAGCTTGGAGACATTGAATAAATTACCGGAGGGCGCATAGGTGGTGAGTAGTAAGTAGACTTGCATTCAGGTGTGTCTGGCTCCAAAGTTCACCTTTTTAACCAGCGTGCAGCCATATCTGTAGCCTACCTGGTAACTGTTGGTTGGGGTTCTCCAAGGTGCTCTTTTTGGCTTTCTGTTACATGTATTAAGTGATTTTAATTCTACCCAGTGTATTGCAGGCTTCCAAATTTATAGTACTATTACACTTATCTCACATGCACTCTGTACCATTTTTCCTACCTATTGGGCACATCCATCTACATGTTCCACAAAAATTAAAAACCCAGCAGTTTAAAATCTTGTCTTTAAAATCTGTTTTTTTCCCTGAATCCTCAAATTTAAAAAATAATGATATTGTTTACCCAAGTCAATTTCTTCATTTTTTTCCTCTATTCCCTTTGGTCCAATAGATTATCAAACCCTGTAAATTCTCCTTAACATTTCTCACTATATTTTCCCTAGTTTTCCTTCTCACATCTACTCCCTTAGTTCTGGTTCTCTTTATTCCATGGCTGTTCACTGTAGAAAATATGAAAAAAGTAAAAATCAAAGAAAAGAAATCTAAAATTACATATTATCTTGTTATTCACAGAATATTACTATACCTATTTAATATATTTCCTCTAGCATATTTCTGTGGTTGCACATTAAAAATAGTAGCTTTGTTGGGGTGAAGGGAAAGAAATTTCCTATACTCCTTCAGCTTCATACTTTACATACTACTTTATAATTTTCTTTTACTTAATATGTCATTAACAGTTTCCCACATACTGATACTTTTCTACAATGTGGTATCTAATGTCTGCTTGGGGTTTCATTATGAGGTTGTTACACAATGTGATCAGTCCCCTATTGTCAGATAGGTAAAATGTTTATGGATATTCACACATTTCAATCAGTGTGTACACCTCATTAACTTTTTAGGATACATTCCCTAAGGGATTAGCATGCTTATATTTTGTTTTAAAAAATAAAATATTTTCCTATAATAAAAGCAGTAGACTATTTTTGATAAATCAGAAAATAAATACCAGTGAAAAAAAGAGAATAATATTCTGATTACCATGTCATTTAAAAAATTTGCACTTGTTACAACCTGTTACATACAAGTTCGCAAACTTTGTATCTGTGACAAATGAAATCATTGTATATATAGTACTTTTTAAAATTCTTTTTCACTTCTATATATAACTTTTCACTTCAAACATATCAGTTTATCGGATGATTCTTAATGGCTAAATAATACACAATTATGTGGCTATAGTATATTCTTGAACAAATTGCCTATTGAACATGAAGAATGTATTATTATAATTAATATTTTAATACCCACATCTTTGAGGGTAAACTTTTGCTCATTTTCATCTTTATTTCGTTAATATGAGTTCTGAGAACTAGAATCACTGAGTCAAAAGATAAAAATATTTTTAAGATTTTAATATTTGGTAAATATTTCCAATTTTATCACCAAAATATTTCAAATAATTTACTTTAGCAATGGAGGGATTATTTTTTCTGCTCTTTTAATGTAATTCATTTCTTTTCTTTTTTAAACCAATATATAGAAAACATCTCAATACTCTTAAATTTAAATTCATTTCATTAATAATTAGTGTGAACATTTTCTACATGGTAATTGGCTATTAGTATTTCTTCCTTTATTCTAATGGGTTATATTTATCCTTTAAAAATTATATTAAAAAGTGCTTTTTATGTATTAAATAAATGCTATTTAAAAATTATTACAAATAGTTTTTCTAAGTTTGTCTCAAATTTCTTAATTTTTTTGTCAGTGTTTGATAATGTAGCTTAATTAAGAACATTATATAATTAAAGAAATCTATTTTCTATTTGCCTTTTTTTTTGGTTTTTTATCTATAGAAAATCTCTCCTGAACTGAGATAAATCCTCACGTTTTACCTTTCCAGTTCAACCTTTTTGTTTTAAAAATACATAAAATACTAGCCGGGCACGGTAGCTTACGCCTGTAATCCTAGCACTCTGGGAGGCCGAGGCGGGCTGATTGCTCCAGGTCAGGAGTTTGAAACCAGCCTGAGCAACAGCAAGACCCCATCTCTATTATAAATAGAAAGAAATTAATTGGCCAACTAATATATATAGAAAAAATTAGCCGGGCATGGTGGCACATGCCTGTAGTCCCAGCTACTTGGAAGGCTGAGGCAGAATGGTCACTTGAGCCCAGGAGTTTGAGGTTGCTGTGAGCTAGGCTGACGCCACAACACTCACTCTAGCCTGGGCAACAAAGAGAGATTCTGTCTCAAAAAAAAAAAATACATAAAATACTAATAAAAAGCATTATAAGAATATAGAGGACTTGGAATGGTCTGATAATTTACCCTGCTTATAAGCTAACAGGTTAGCCCATCACAGTTTCATAGATGCGGTAAGGGTGTAAGACTCCTGGGTCAGCGATGAACAACATGTTACTCATAGCAATAGAAGTCGCTGGAGTCTCAGAATTATTTTTGTGCTAATTATTAGATCCTCAATTCCTACAGGGCAAAACAAAGAGAGGGAGATGGCACCTGTATATGTAGCTGGTTGCATTTTGAAAAGGATTCTTGAGCTTAGGGTGTATGAGTCTTTTATAATGGGCAATAAGCATGCCTACCCTTTGCTTTGGAGAAAGAAATTATATTTTCCAAGACCATAAACACACCTGCCCTTTTTTTTTTTTTTTTGAGACAGGGTCTCGCTTTCTTGCCTAGGCTAGAGTGAGTGCCATGGCGTCAGCCTAGCTCACAGCAACCTCAAACTCCTGGGCTCAAACAATCCTCCTGCCTCAGCCTCCCGAGTAGCTGGGACTACAGGCACGAGCCACCATGCCCGGCTGATTTTTATATTATATATATTAGTTGGCCAATTAATTTCTTTCTATTTTTATGGTAGAGACGGGGTCTCGCTCAGGCTGGTTTTGAACTCCTGACCTTGAGCAATCCGCCCGCCTCGGCCTCCCAGAGTGCTAGGATTACAGGCGTGAGCCACCGCGCCCGGCCTCACACCTGCCCTTTATAGGGGAGATATTATCTGTATATGCCAAGGCTATCTGTTACACAACATCTTTTAAAAGATAGAGATAGAGTTCAAGACGTGGTACCCCCAAATATGGCACATTGACATTTAAGAAAACAGAATCAGAAAGTTTTCTCTGATTTTTTTCTCACCCTTCTTCCCTGAAGCAGGCCAAAAAATAATTCTCTGATCTTCCTCTAATGTAGGTCATAAGACCTTCGTGTAAGAGATTCCCACCCTATATTCAAAGATAAGGAACATCTTTGTCTCTGAAGACACAGGGACATAGAGAAGAATCTGAACAAACAGGGCTTGCTAAGCTTCCCCCTGTTTATTACCATTAGATCACACCCTCTTTGTCCAATCATACTTCTGCACCACTGTCCAGACTTCATCAAACCTAAGCCTACAAATACACTGATTTTTCTCTTTCTTTGGATCTTCATTTCTCAAGACTCCTGTGTCATGTAAAACTTAAATAAAATAGTATGTTTTTCTCCTGTTAATCTGTCTTTTGCTATATTATCCCCAGCCATGAACCTAGCGATGAGTGAGAAAAGAAATATTTTTTCCTTTACAATAGTTTGGAGTACAGTTCAGCCAGTGTCTTGCTTGTAAGATGAGTTAAAACATGAGTGAGGCATGGGAGATTTCCTCACTGCAAAAGAAAATGGTTAATAATCAATTGATGCACTATGGCATATAACAAAAAACAAAATTTATTTCTGTAACTCTTTTGCCCCCAAATTCTGATCTTCGTACAAAATTGGCAATCACTGTTTTTAGCTTTTCTTGTAAATATGGAAAGCTTCCATGTTTCCAAACATCTTTATATTGTGTATTAATTTTAATAGTCTAAATTATGCTGCAATAACAAACTGACAAATCCCAATGGATTAAAACAAAAAGGCTGGGCATATTGTCTTAAAATAAAGACAGCTTTATTTTTTTTCCTTTCTGATATTTTTATACCTTTTATTTCTTTTTGTTTAGTTAGATAATTTTTTTTTAGTATAAATATGTCACATGCAAGTTTTTTTTTTTTACCTTAGTGTAGTTTTCTCTTTCAATAGTCAATATTTGGAATGCATTCGTTCATTATTTCTCTAAAATTTAAATATCACTGGGAACCTTGTATTTTATCTGACAACCCCATATGGTTGTCCTCTAAGGCTTGAATGTAAGAGCGGCCTCACAACAATGTTTTATATTGGATACTGACAGAAATTTATGGGATTCAAAAGTCCCGACCCAGATTTTATTTTAATTTCTTATGTTAGAGTTCCTATACAATGCAGATGGTTTAAGTTAATATGACATAGCCACATTTGGCCTGTGAAGAGTTATGTTTTTTGCAGATTTTTTTTTTCTTTTCCACAAATGGCTATTTTTCCTAGGTTGGTTAACAAGGTGCTATACTGTATATATTGCACCACCATGCCTAGCTAATTTTTAAATTTTGTTTGTAGAGACAGAGGTCTCACAAGTTGGTCTCCAGCTCCTGGCCTCAAGCAATCCTCCAGCCTCCGTCTCCCGAAGTGCTAGAATTGTAGGTGTCAGCCACCATGTCCAGTCTCACTCAACCTCTATTCTGTGAGGAGAGTTTGCCTAGCTTCTGCCTTAATTTTGTCTCCATTTCTGACAGACAACTGGATATTTGGTTTCTTTTAAAAATTTGTTTTCCATTAAGCATTTCTAAGTATTTAGTAGAAAGAAAACCTCATCAATGTCAGTCTACCATATGCTCTGTTATTGTTTTTTTAAGCCTCAGCTTTCTATTATTATTGGACATAATAATAGTACTTCCGTTATGAAGTTGTCAAAAAAATAGGTTAATTAGTGCAGGAAAAGCATATACTACCTGGTGCGTAGAATGTAATTGACAGTGAATCAGGTTTTATTTACATGCTCAAGTTTTTCTTCTATTTCAGTGTAGTTTTCTCTTTCAATACCTTTATCAATTTTTAGTTCTGCTCTGGCATCACTAGTTTTCTTATATTATTACCCCATTTTACTTAGTTATCTTTTCAAAAATTTCTACCTGCCTTTCAGCCAGTTGCTTTTTTTTAGGTGGGGGAAGATAGAGTGTTACTCTGTTGCCCAGGCTGGAGTGCAGTGACATGAGCATAATTCACTGCCACCTCAAACTCCTGAGCTTAAGCGAGCTCCCACCTTAGCCTCTCAAGTAGCTGGGACTACAGGCGTGTGCCACAATAACCATCTAATTTTTAAAAATTTTTTGTGTAGTTGAGGTCCTGCTATGTTGCCCATGCTGGTTGCTAACTCCTGGCCTCAAGTGATCCTTCCACCTTAGCCTCCCAAAGTGCTGGGATTATAGGCATGAGCCACTGTGCACAGCCTGCTTTTTTTATATTTTATAGTTCACCTTTATTTCAGAGAGCAAATATGTTCTTGAATTCTAAAAAGAGTACAAACAGAAATACTATAGGGAGCTATAGGAAATTTGCACCTTCAGTAAATATTTTCCCAAAACAGATTATCTTTTTTAGTGCTATACTTTGCTTTCTTTCTCTTTTTTCCTCCCTCCCTTCCTTCCTCCCTCCCTCCCTCCCTCCCTCCCTCCCTCCCTCCCTCCCTCCCTCCCTTCCTTCCTTCCTTCCTTCCTTCCTTCCTTCCTTCCTTCCTTCCTTCCTTCCTTCCTCCCTCCCTCCCTCCCTCCCTTCCTTCCTTTCTTCTTCCTTCCTCCCTTCCTTCCTCCCTTCCTCCTTCCCCCTCTCTTTTTTATTTCTCTCTTTCCTTCCTTCCTTCCTTTCTTCCTTCCTTCCTTCCTTCCTTCCTTCCTTCCTTCCTTCCTTCCTTCCTTCCTTCCTTCCTCCCTCCCTCCCTCCCTTCCTTCCTTTGTTCTTCCTTCCTCCCTTCCTTCCTCCCTTCCTCCTTCCCCCCTCTCTTTTTTATTTCTCTCTTTCCTTCCTTCCTTCCTTTCTTCCTTCCTTCCTTCCTTCCTTCCTTCCTTCCTTCCTTCCTCCCTTCCTCCCTTCCTCCCTCCCCCCTTTCTTCCTCCCCCTCTCCCTCCCTCTCTCTCTCTTTTTTTTCCTTCCTTCCTTCCTTCCTTCCTTCCTTCCTTCCTTCCTTCCTTCCTTCCTTCCTTCCTTCCTTCCTTCCTTCCTTCCTTCCTTCCTTCCTTCCTTCCTTCCTTCCTTCCTTCCTTCCATAAAAATTTTCACCCAGCTGTGTGTGGATTTCATTTCTGTTTACTGATCCTTGATTTTGGAATAGTGTATCCATGCCTGGTAAATGCCTCAGAGGAAAATGACTCTGTTCTTCCTGGATTCAGGATCTTGTCCTCCAGGATCTTGTTAGACTGACATTCTCAGGTATTTGTAGAACTGCATATCAGTTTGGTGAACCAGCAACAGCTGAAGAGAGTGTGGGTACTCCCAAAAGAGCAAATTTGTCTCTCTGTTCAAATTTTCTTCCTAATTACTGAAGCTCAATGACAAGATTTTCATGGTCCATTTTCTGTTTGGCTTGATCTGCCATCTAGGCCTTTATCTTTGCAACACCAATAAAAAGCTCCACTGTACTTTATTTCTGGGATAGGTGTAGCTGTCCCTACTCATCTGTTCAGGTTATCCTCCCTGTATTGCTTTTCCATACAAATAAGGAGACATTGATGTTCAGAATCAGCCATTAGAATTTATTGGGCATTCATCAAGTACAGACCACACAACTAGGTATTAGAGGAAGAACTTTCACTGCTTTCTATTTGTTATAATCTTTGGTTTCGTTAATGTGTTAACAAGACAAGTTGAATTCACATAAAATACTAACATAAACGGCATTTTTTATAGTGTCTATAACCTGTCTTATCCTATTTCCTTTGACTTTTTAATCTATCTATCAGACTTGTAAAACTAAAAATACCAACAAAACAGGGAAGAAGGATTGACTATTATTAATCACAATGCTGGGATTCTCTACTATCTTACTTCAATTCCCTCGTGAGAATCTTTGATCTTTAATATCCCAAGTAACAGGTTAGGTAGAGAAATACTATGCTCTTTTTTAGACACCTCTTTATATATGTCTGGATTTTCTGTCACTTTTTCTAGACATATATTAAATCATCTCATTAAAGAAGATCAGTTCCATTACTTCAAAATTTTGAAATTACTTTTAGATAATTCAATGTCTGAATTATACCAATTTTATTTCAGTATTTTGATTCATGTTAACTAGTACTGTTAACTATAGAGCTATGGAACTAAAAATTGAGAAGGATTTCACTTTTATAGTTCATTTATATTTTGTTCAATGAAATTTAATTTTTAAAATATTTTAGTGTCAAAGTAAGACATAAAAGATTATAGATTTGGAATATGCAGAATATCACAAAGATGAAAAATTTCCATCCAATAATTCTTCAAATCAGTGATATTTTTCTATGGCTATTTCATCAATTTCCCATGCATAGATACAAATTTAGTTTTGCAAAAATTTAGAGCATTATATAATGTTTCTATATAACCAGCTACTCACACTATGATAGCATAAATATTTTTCCATGTCATTAAGTATTTCTTTTTTGACATTATTTTAAATGGAGGCATGATAATTAACCAATTCCATACTGAAGATATTTTAGGCTCTTTCCATATTTTTCCCATTTTAAACAAAACTTTCCTGGATATTGGTTTTTATACACAGCTTGAATTTTTTATTAGTGCAAATTTCTCAAAATGGAATTGCTGGATGAAAGGGAATGCACCATGCATAAGACTTTTGCTGTGTACTGATTCATTTCCCTACAGCAAGGGTGCAGCAACCTCTGCTCCCCCCCAGTAGCCTGCTGCTAATTTTTAAATGTGCATTGTAAGGTTTTCAATGTAGAAAATGGTGGTGGTGAAATTAGAGTTGTTATTTAGTAAAGTCACAAGGAATATCTGAGCTGGATTTAAAGAAGTTCCCTTTTTCTGATTAAGTTTCCAGTCCTAGTAAGAATGGGATAAGGGTGATTACTTTTTTATTTCACATTTTTGTGCTACATGCATTTCACGGCACTTGCATTTGGAAAATATACAAAAGCATATGAGGTTGTCCCTTCACTCACAAGCTCATTCAGTAGAATAAATGTACGCATGCAATGTGTTAGACAGAAATTTACATCAATATTTGATTAGTATCTAATTTGTTGTTATATGAATCCTAGAATATAAAAAAACTCTTGTGGCCTAGAGCGAATTGACAAAACCAGAGAGGCCATGCTATGGGGTTTAATTGGACCTCCCGATCTTATTTGATTTGACTGGACTTGATGGAGGAAGGTCAGGAGTTGGGCTTTGTATAAGCAAAGCTTTATAAATGGGAAATGGACAAGGCATATTCAGGGTGTGATAAGGAAAGAAGGATAGAAGCTAACAATTACAGATTTCCACATGTGCTGATGTGTACACCAGCTACTTTACTCAAAACAACTCTATTAATGTAATTATTCTCATTTCAATGTATCTCAGGGAGGTTCATTTACCTTCTTGCACAAGCACTATCTGTTTATGATTCACAAAGGATTATCTACCCAAATAAATGGTTCGCCTTAACTCCTGTCCAGTTGGTCTATAATTAGGCTACGATTTTAGTGTTGGATTTCTTCTTCAGAGACATTTGGGTTGAATTTTTCTGTTCATGGCAAAGGTTAGGAATCTCAATTTGTGACATTTAAATAAGTGGGCACATAATTTAAAGTATGAAACATTATAATTATAAGATACCAGCTATTGCCTCAGGGACATTTTGGGTTTCATGGGCAGTTAGTGCTTCTTGTGTCACAACTGCTTAGACATTCTGAGTCTGGCATCCAGATATGTGAATGAATGGCTGAATGTTGGGAAATCAGAAATTGGTGCCATAGTGCTGAGGTGACACATAGCGTTATAGAACAAGGAGATATCAACAGGCCTTTTATTTGAGTCACATTTATAGTTTCAGCAAAACTAGAAAGTTGTCACTTAATTTGACCACTGGTAAAGTAAGCATTGACCAATCTAAACATGTGATACATCCTCCTATCATTAGGACAAAGTGAAGTGGAGAGAGAGTCAGCAGTTGGCTGGACTTCAGGCAAAAGGCAAGTCTTGATCAGTTGCCTTCATTGCAATAAGAGCCAGGGCATTTTCTCCCAGTTAAAGTGTTAAGTGCAGGGTAGATCGTCCTAGCCATTAATCACAGCCAAACCTATGTATGTAGGAACAAGCTAGAATACTAACGATGCCAGAATCACGAAACTATTTGCTAGTAAAAGCCACGATTCAAAAACAGGTATACTTTTCATAATGCCATACTCTTTTCATCTACTGTGCTTTCCTTGAGTAGACCAACCTGACTGCCACAAAAGGATTTTGTTTCAGCTTTAAGGAAAATAATGTGGGAAAGTTAAGGTAGGGCCAGATTATGGAGGCCTTAAAATACTGGACTGGAATTTTGCAGACTTGTCTCTTCTTGCTGAGATGCCTCCAGTTTAATCTCACACCGTACGATTTCCCAGCTTGCTTGATGCTAACAATCAAATAAGGTGCTTCTTAAGTGGATTCCCCGACTCCACTCTAAGAACTCTAATTTGGGAGTCTGGGGGGACCACGCTCCTATCTGAGTCTTTAATGTGAACTTCGAGTTATTCTTTGGAGAGAATGTTTGAGAAACCCACCGAGTGTCTCTCTTGCTAGTTGGGATATATATGCTCCTTCTTCTATTCAGATAAGACATCATGCATTGAGCAGTTTTAGTGAAAAAGATGCTGCAGGAGAGAGAAAGGAATAAAGTTGGGTCCCTGCCTTCACAAAGTTTTCTTTGGTAATTGAAAGATATCTTCTAGCATCTCTCGGAACTATTTGTAATTACCTAGCCCTATTCATAAGGGAGGACCTAATTGTGATTTGGTTTTATAGTTTTTCAAACAAATACATTTAAAAGTACTGATTACTATGCACTTGGATTAAAAAAGACTTAAGGTGTCTCTTTTCTTGGCTTTGTATGTTTTCTACATTTAATCTGGATTTTTATTGTTTCAAATATAAAATTGTTTATATTAAACACATAATCATAATATTTATTCTTCCGTATTAGTTCTGCATTACAGATACTTAATTCTATGAATTATTAAAGAGAGGCTTAATTTCATCCAGAAATAAAAAAAAAAAATTCTGTTGCTTATCTATTTAACCAAGCCACTTGGTGCTCAAAACCTCAGTTTTGGAGATATTTTGGAAAGCAAAGAATATTTAGATTCCAAATTCAAAATCTTGGCATCATAGCTTTTATCCCTTGATAACACAGAAAATATATATTCTTCAAATCTCTGTATTTTATTGCCAACACAACTCTGTAAATGCATCATAGCCGTGGTTTTCCACAGAGAGTATTCATTGGGGACATTTCCACCAAACTAAAACAGTTCCCAGATGGAATGCAAATCACCATTAGACTGTGTCCACACATGCAAAGTTAAATGAAAAATTGTGGTATGAATATTCCAGGCCCCAAACACTTTTGCTTGAAATATTCAAGTATTTGAAGCAATAAACGTAGATTCTAGTAATCAGAGGGGACCCATTAATACTCTAATCTGACTGCTATTTCTTTTTGAAATCATAAACTGAAAATCTACCTTTGCCTTAATTTATGGCTACTTCATGCAAAAAGAATTTTTTGAAACTGAATTATTCAGATAATTTTCTTACTTTTTCACTTCATTTTGCTTAAGGTCCTGGCCCCATTTTAACATCTGACTTCAACAGCATCTCTTGGGCATCTGCAGTCTGAGTTGATAACACAGTTTTTCTATCTTGAGAAACTGTGAAGCTTAGATTGGGCAGGACTGAATATAGTGTGTCATGTGATTCAGATCCCTGGGTGTTAAGCATCCTACCTTTGAAACTTGTTATGTTCTCAGCAGCATTCACCTGCACTCTCTTGATTTGAGCACCTTCTAGTTTATTCTTCACTATTGGCTTTTCTATTCAATTTAGTTCAGCCTAATGTTCTTCTGATTTTTTTCCCCTCTAAAGGGCAAGAAGTAATGCTCTAATTTAGAGGACTCAAGTACCATTTTTGCCCATTCTTCATCAGAGATTGCACTATTCAAGGTACTTTGCTTTTTTTTTTTAGATGAATGCCCTAATTTGTTCCTGTTATACAGCGGAGAAATGTTAGTTCTATATTAAAAGGTCTCATCACCAGCCTCAGACACCTTGGAATATGGAATACAAAGAAAGTACCATTGAAAGAATAAAAGGGATTCTGACTTTAGGAATGAAAGCCCATAAAATGGAAGGTCAAAATTAGCTTTTTTGAATAGATAATCAGAGGGAAACTCCAAAGGTAACCGAAATCATATCTGTGTGTCCAAAGACAGCTGAACTTGAAATTGCAATTTACTAAATTTTTGCAAATAACTATATGAAGGAGTATTTGGGGGAAAAAGATGCTGATAAGCAAATGTAGTCAATGTTTAAGGTAGCCTTTGTAAACAGATAACTAAAGAAGATAACTAAAGAAGTTCAGAAGTTTACAAGTCATATGTTCAATTATTAAAACCTATTTTCTTTGTACCAAACTTACCATTAGGATGAAATAACTTTTTGTTTAGCATTAGAACATAGTGTGAAAATTAGACAGTGATTGACTACAAAGAAATTCAAATATGTTTTACTTGATAACTTGGGCTAGGTTTGTTTCATTAAATGTGGATAGGAACTAAGAAAATTCAGAGCTTTTCTCAGCAATTTCCAGTCTTAGAGGCAGATCACTGACTGGCATTGAAGGATGAATTATATTGTCCTATCAGGGAAGAACACAAGGCAGAATAAAAATTTACTATTCTTTTTTATTTGTTTAATATATGTTTAGAAGGTGTGAGCTATTAAATTCTGATTTGTAATATTCATCAGAGTTTATTCCTCCCCCACTTTTTAAAATTGGAACATATTTGACACAAAGAAAAATGCACAGATCTTAAGTATGCACTATGATAAGTTCTGGCAAATGTAGACATCTATGTTAGCCATCTATCATGATTTAGAATATTTTCATCAGTCAAGAAAATTCTTATGTCCCTTTCCCAGTCAATCCTCCTCCCTAGCCCACAGATGCAATCACTGTTCTGATTTTATCACCAGAGTTTAGTTTGCTGTTCTAAAACTTTATATAAATGGAATCATGTGGTAGACTCTTTTGTATCTGGTTTCATTCATGTGGTTGTGAATATCAGCTTGTGCATTCTTATTCTTGATTAGTAGTTGTTGGACTATAATCTGATTGTGGATGGACATTTAGCAAAATATTTTTGGCTCTAATGATTACAGCTGCTGTGGTCATTGCTATTAATATATCTATCTTGGTTGTGGATATCAGCTTTGTTTATTTGTTTTTTGGCTATCTTGTGTATTGTAGCTTAGCATTATTTCTTTTGGGTAAATAGCTAGGAGTGAAATTGCTGTGTCAAAGGGTAATTGTATCTTTAACTTTATAAACAACTTCCATGTAATTTTCTAATGTTGTTGTACCATTTTTTGTATCTTCTTTTTACTTTCTTTTTTGTTTTTGGCATCTCTGGGTGGGCTTGAATGTTGTACTATTTTTTATGTCTACCAGCTATGTATAAGAGCTCCATTTCCTCTTCACCCTTGCCAACATTTGGGGTATTCAATATTTTAATAGTTATTCTTGTAAGTATATGAGGGATATCTTACTGCATTGAATTTACTTTTCCCTGATGTCGAATAATATTCAGGATTTATTGACAGCTGATTGTACATTTTTGAATTTCTCGTAGTAAAGTTTTTATTTCAGTATTTATCCATTATTACTTTTTTGTCTTTAATTATTTAAGTTGATGAAATTCTTTATATATTCTAGATAAGGGTTATTTTACAAATATATGTTTTCCAAATATTTTATTCAATGACTTACCATTCATCTTGGTGAATGGTTTATTTTGATGAGCAGAAGTTTTTAATTTTGGCAAAACCCATTCCACCTATTGTTTTCTTTTATGGATAGTGTGTTTTCTGTATTTGGTATTAAAAAACTTTGCATACCTGAAGTCATGAGAATATTTTTTTTTGTTTCTTTCCAGAGTTATTAGAATTTTAGCATTCATATTTACACCTGTAATTTCAGCTGAATGGATATTTATAAATAGTGTGAAATGGGGTTGCATCACTTTTTTCCCAGTATCATTTTGTTGTAAAGCTTTCTCTTTTCCATTAAATTGCTTTGGTACATATGTTGAAAGTCAAGTGTAGGTGTATTTCTAGACTTTTCATACCATTTCTTTTATCTGTTTGTCTAGTCTTAGTCCAATACCACATTGATTTGATTACTATAGCTTTGTTTTAGTAAACATTGATAATCAGGTTTTATAACTCCTCTCATTTGTTCTTCTTTTTTTAAGATTGATTATTTTTCCTCTAAGTTCTTTGCATTTGCATGTAAATTTTAGAAACAGTTTGTCAATTATGTAAAAAAGCCTTCTGGGCTGATTGTGATGACAACATATCTATAGATAAATTGAAGGAAAATCGCCATCATAAAAATACTAAGTCTTCTCATTCATGGCATAGCTCTTCATTTAATTTCACCTTTATTTTTTTTCAGCACAGTTTTGTAAATTTAATATTGAAATCTTGTACAACTTGCATTGAATTTATTTCTCTCTATATGTGCATAAATTTACTCTTGGTTATTCAAAATATTTTTAATGTTTTATTTTCCAATTTTTACTAGTGTACAGAAATAGAATTTATTTTAAAATATTGACATATCCCATGATATTATTAAATGTATTAGTTCTAGTGTTTTTAAAATATTCTACCTAGAATTTGCTGTGTAAGCAATCATATTGTCTGTGAATAATGAGAAGTTTGCTGTTTCCTTTTTGAACCTTATGCTTTTATTGCTGGCCTTTATTGCACTGTGAGCTTATTATTGAATAGATAAGTAGTATGAGTAAATATCTTAGCCTTTTCACAATCTTAGGAGGAACATGTTCATCATTTTGCCGTTAAGTGTGATTCTAACTGTAGATTTTTCATAGATGTTCTTTATATGACTGCAGAAATTTCCCTTCTGTTCTTGAGAGTCTTAATTATTAAGTGTTGTATACTATTAAATAATTTTTCTGTATCAAATAAGCATATATATTTTTTCCTTTGCTCTATTACTATGGTACATTATATTGATTATTATTATTATTATTTTGTATTTTTAACTAACTTTGTACTTCTGAAATCAACCTCACTTGGTGTATGATGTTATCCTTTTTATATGCTGCTGAATTTTATTTACTAATATTTTATTAAGATTTTCCCATAATGTATTTGTCAGGTTCTGGCATCAGGCTTATTAGCTGTGAAGTACTTTTTCCTTCTCTGTATTTTGAAAGAGTTGAAATGTAATAGTGGTATTATTTCTTCATTAAGTGTCTTATAGAATTCACCTGTTAAACCTTTATGACTTGACATTTTCATTGTAGAAATGCTTTGATTCCAAAACCATTTTCTGCAACAAATATAAAAATGTACAGATTTTCTATTTCTTCCTGTATCTGTTTTAATAATTTGTAATTTGAAAATTTTTGTCTTTCAAAGAATTTGTTCATCTCTAATCTCAAATTCATTGACATAAATTTGTTTATAATAGTTCCTTATCTCTTTAATATCTGTAAGAATAATGAAGGCCCCTTATCATTTCTATAATTAATAATTCATTTTTTCTTTTTGTGTCAGTTTAGTAAAGGGCTTATCAGTTTTATTAATCACTTCAAAACAACCTATTGTTTTTATGTATTTTTTCTCTGTACTTTCTCCACTATTTTGATTTCAGCCATTTTCTTTATTATTTACTTCATTTTTTTTCTACTTTGAGTTGAATTTGCTCTTCTTTTCACAGCTTCTCAAGTTGGAAACTTTTGATTTATAATATTTATTACTTTGCAATACATTTTCTATAAAATTTCTTTCCTCAGATTTTCTTTTTTTTAGGTTATTATTCATTTGAAAAAATCTTTTATCTTTAGATTATTTTCTTTGATTCATGGATTGTTTAGGAGTATTTTTTTAATTTCTAAATATCTGGAAAATTTTCAGGTATACTTTCATTATTAATTTTGACTTTAATCCCATTGGGTCAAAGAATATGCTCCATGATTTCAATCCTTTAAAAATATTAAGATTTAGTTTACTGCCAGCTTATGGTCTATGTTGGTGAATTTTTGATGCAGACTGAAAAGAATGTGCGTGGATTATGTATCAATAGATGACCTCTGGAATGTTAGGTCAAATTGATTGGTAATGTTTTTCAAGTATTGTGGGGCGCGGTGACAACGCCATTACAAGATGGCGCCGATTTCCGGTGGCCCGCCTGTAGTAAACAAGTTCAGCGCATGCGCAGAGTAAGTCCTGGCCTGTTCTATAAGTATGCATATGAAGGATCTTAGCTTGGCCTATCAGTAATAACCCTCGCGCGCTTTTAACCTATCCCCATCACTTCCCTCCTTCCTTAGAGTATATAAGTGTGTGAGAGCTTGTGCTCAGGGTCTTCCGCATCATGCAAGTTTAAAGGGAACCCCATTAAAGCACGGTCAGAAGAACTCCTATTGCCGCGTCTTCCTTGCTGGCGAGGCGGGCGCGACAAAGTATTATATCCTTACTAACTTTTTTGTCTACTTATTCTATCAGTTAATGACAACGGCATATTAAAATCTCTAATTATAATTCTGAATTTATCTGTTTTTCTTTTAGTTTTTTGAGGTTTTTGTTCTATGTATTTTCAAGCACTATTATTAGTGTTATTAGGGTGGTTTTGTTTTATGGTAAATATACCCTTTTATCATTATAAAATATCATTTTTACTTTTGATAATATTTTTTGTCTTGATCTTTATTTGCCTAATAAGTTACTCCAGCTTTCTTATGCTTATAGACTTGTGGTATATCTTCTTTAATTCTTTGATTTTCAGTATATCTGTGTCTGTATATTTAAAGTAATTTAGTTATTAAGAGCATATATTTGAATAACTTTTGAAAACTACTATGACAATTTCTGACTCTTTAATTGGTTTCATACAATTACTCTAATTTTACCATGTATTAACTTCAATTTAGTATGGTTGGATTTAAGTGTCCTATCATTTTTTCTACTTTGTCTCATTCACTCTTTATTACCTTTTTCCTATTTTTCTTTTTTTTTAATTAAAAAAAATTTTTGTACTCCATTTTATACTCTGAATTGGTAATAATTGTCTGAATTTTTTTTTACAAGCTCCTTTAAGGGTTCCAATATGCACACATCACTTATCAAATACTACTACTCTGAATTAATAGTACATCATTTTAAGTATAAAAAACTCATAATATTATATTTCTATTTACCTGACTTCTGTTCTTTGTGCTGTTGTTGACCCACATTTGCTTTTATATATGCTGTAATCCTCATACCATATAAATTTTTAAATTTTGAATTATCTATTGTTTTTTTTTAAAGAAATAAGGAGATGAGGAAAAATACTTTTACATTTGCCACATTTTTACCATTCTGACATTCTTCATCTTATTATAACTTTTCTTCTTCAAACTGAATAACTTCCATTTTCATTTTTGTAGTACAGATCTGCTCTGTTTTTATCAATTTTCTCAACTTGTGCTTATCTGAAAATGTTTTAATTTTGATTATGTTTTAGAAATATATTTTCACTGGATATAGAATTCTATGTTGAGAGACTTTTCTCCCAAGTACTTTAAAGATTTCTTCCTTTGTCTTTGACTTGCATTGTTTCCAATGAGAAGTCAACTGTTATTGTTGCCTCCCTATTTATAATATATTCTTTTTCTCAATCTATGTGCTGAAGAGATCCTTTTGGCATTGAGAAATTACCTCTTTAGAATTATGAAATACTCTTTAGTTTATATATGTGATTTTTATAAAAATAACTATTATTTGCCTAGGTGTAGTTATTTTTTGGTTATTATACTCATGGTGTATTGAACTTCCTGGATTTGTGGGTTCAGGTTTTTCCACCATTTGGGCAATTTCAGCCACTATTTTTTGATATATTTTTCTGCATCAATATCTTTTTCATCTTTTTCTGGTATTTTAATTACATGTGTATTGGGTATGTTGTTTTGCAAGTCCAATATAATTGTAGCTGTGTCTATCATTCCTTGTAATTTTTTTGTTAGTTTTTTTTTATGTATTTTGAATATATGTTCATAGGAGCACAATATTTTAGCATTTTGCTATGATCATGTCTGCCACACTCCTTGGCTTTCGGATCAACACTGTTTGCTATATATAACCAGTGAGTCCTGATTGGGGAAAAAAAACAACGACACTGTAATTGAAGTCAAAACATTTTTTTTTATTTTAGCATATTATGGGGGTACAAATGTTAAGGTCATATATATTGCCCATGGCCCCCCTCCCCCCTTGAGTAAGAGCTTCAAGTGTGTCCATCCCCCAAACGTTGCACGTCTTACTCGTTTGGTTGTATATACCCATCCCCTCCTCCCCCTTCCCACCCTCCAGACACCCCATTAATGTCCCTATAAGTCCACCTCGTATATGTCCACTTAGGTGTTGATCCATTAATACCAATTTGCTGGTGAGTACATGTGGTGCTTGTTTTTCCATTCTTGAGATACTTCACTTAGTAGAATGGGTTCCAGCTGTATCCAGGAATATACAAGAGGTGCTATATCACCATTGTTTCTTAAAGCTGAGTAGTACTCCATGGTATACATATACCACATTTTATTAATCCACTCATGAATTGATGGGCACTTGGGTTGATTTAACTTCAAATTGTTTCACTGGATCCCAGATTTCTTACCCCTAGAGTGCAGCAGAAGCATGTGACCAGTTATCACAGCTATTTTGATCGCTGTTCACTTAGAAACTTGAAGCTATCACATATTTGATGTTGTGTATTACTGTTTGCCACCCAACTCCATCTCTTACTGTGCCTGACTTACTGGTTAAACACTCTAAAATATTATATTTACCTAATTAAATCTCCAAATCCTCACGTTTTGGGGGCAGTATATATTCAAGTCCTAAACACTTTCTTTGTGATACTGTGGGGTAAATATCAAATTGAAGTAGTTCTCCCCGTTTCCCATTCTACTTGGTCTCATTTATGTCATTGCCTGTATTACTAAGTTCTCATCATAAATACATGACTGAAATATGAGAATATTTTTTTCTTATCCTTTCAGTCAGTTTCTAAAAAGAATATTCTATCCTTGCTATCTCTAAGTTATTACTCCTATCTCTAATTTCTTGTATTTCTCAAGGTTCAAGTATTTAGCCTTCTACATTTTTTCTTCTCTTCCTTAGAGATGTTATTTTTGCAACACTTGCTATCACTTATAAGCACTTATGTCTATACTTTCTGAGTTTCTACCACATATAATTATATATCTACTGATTTTAGACCTAAGGGTTTTGTCATTATGTACATTCTAATCTGTGTAAAACTGAACTCTTGCTGTTCTTATTGACTTTCTCTCCTCTATATCTATTTTTATCTATATCACAATTTAAGGTGTTCACTTTTAGAAACTTAGATTGCTAATTAATTTCTCCCTTTTTCTTGTTTCTTATGGCTTTTCTGAGTTATTATTAATAACACATACTTTTATTCTCTGCTTTGTTCTTCATGACTGGATTATCCTAATTCTCTATTCAAATAAAGTACAAATTACTCATCTGAGTTCCAAATTATTCTCTTAAGTTGATTTCTCATTTTTTCATTACATCAATCCTTGAATCCTGTTGGACATTTCTACTAAGTATCTTTTGATAATTCATTACATTTAAATAATTTCAGTCTATTCCATTGAACTCTATCTCCTATAAATTTATAGAAATTATAATCTATTCTCTTGCCACAATTTACCATATATTACTTTCTTGATTTTAAAAATCATATCGTTTTATTTAGTTTCTATGTTTTTGTTAATATTTATGTATATAATGTCATCTAAGCTATATGCTCAATGGTGATGATTATGCTTTGTCTTTTTATTTTTATTTTTGAGCTCTCAGACGTTAAAACACATAACTGATACAGGGTATTTTCTCAAGCAATATTTGTTGATTGAATTAAAAAGCTAATGAACTTAAAATTTAACATTTTTTTCCTGTATAAAGAGTTATTGGTGACCCAAAAGATGACTATGCTTATATATGACTGTGACCATTCACCTTGAGCCAAAATTTCTGCCTTTTATTTAATATAGACTGTTTACTAAAGATCCCAGAGGTAAGTAAGTGGTTAGGAAACTCAAAAATATCAGCAACCTTAATGAACCTGCACAAATTTGACTGATTCTTTAGATTATATAGGAATAAAATATCAGATATAGAATTTCAGTGGAAAAGATAGCTAACAGAAATGCTGGTTGTTCTTGATTTCTCTATCTTGGTTTATATACGTTAATAAGTATTTTCATAGTAATCAGCTGGGCCCTTCAATTTTATGCACCAGTTCTCACTATTCTTTGTCAATCTCTAAAAAAGATAATCTGCTATATAAGGACATTTCCATCCTTCTTCCACCAAGAGAAACCTCTGAGTTGATGGTAATTGATTCAGGTTCACTTCGCTAAGAAAGCCGCTCATTGGCTAGAAGTCATTGAGGGTCACAATTTACCTCATGTTTAACATCTGATCCAGGTTTAACTGTAGTGTATTTAAGGTCAAAGAGGGTCTTTTCATGATAAGTTGTAAGGAATAGTTTGGCTTACTGCGGTGGAAAATGATAGGGGATATTCAGGATATATAAATTCCCCTTCCTTTCTCTAGAGGAGGCTTTCCCTCCCAAGTCACTGCAGCTTGTTCAGTGTACCCAGTGGTTGTGTTGTGAGATCGAAAGAAATCTGTTATCTTGCACCTCAAAATAGCTTGAACACATATAAAAAAATTTTTTTAAGTCAAATTGTTGGGATTATTAATCAAATTCAATAAGTAAAACAAAATGTATATTTACATTTACTCAGGAGTAGCAATTATTTTCTAGGTCTTATGATGAGTCACTCATATTTTAGAAAACTACGCAAGGCAAAGTGGTTATGAATTTTTTAAAAAAGAAGTAAAATATTATTTCTTCTGCTATTATGAATGATACCTAGTCTCTTTCCATCCTGAAAGAAATTAGTCAGAAAAGTCAAAATTAGTCATGACAATTATGTTCTTCAATCTTTAAATAATGCTCTTATTAAAATTTTCTTGCCCACAAGGAAAGAAAATCCTTGTAAATTACTCTAACTTCCACATGTAGTCTTGAAAAATGGCCAATTAATAAAAAAAGACCTTGAACTGGAAACATTGATAATTGATACAAAGTTAAAAATATCCTGACACTACATACATTTAGAATCACTGTTAGATACATGTTTTATTTTAGATTTTATCAAAGAAAATTTTTTTTCCTATTTGTACAAGATTTTAAGTTCAGAAATAATATTAAAAATAACGTGATGAGTATTCTTTTCTCAAAATATCATTTGTAAAAGAACCATAAATACAAATGTTAGATTTTTATACTAACAATATAACGATGTTTTGTGGCTCTATACAACTAATATAAAACAAATTTAGGTTAACTGACACTCTAAGTTTTGACTAAATTGTCAAAATTATTTAATAATTTTTCTCTATTACATGACTCTGCAGGTTTGCCTAGAAAAGCTTAAGTAGTAGGCACATTGGTGCCTCCAATTTGGAATCTGATGTAATATGGGCAACTTTATTAACTTTGTTCCTGTTCTCATCTATAAAACCATGGGATGGTAATAATACATAGTTACATAAATAAAATCATTAAATAAGATTTTAGAGAATGTAACTTTCTTATTCACTCTGCTATCTCACAGTGCTTGACATAATAGGTACTCAATATGTACATGTGGAGTGAATATGTAAAAATATGACTTTTCTGTTAATATTCAGAGATTAATCATTACTTGAACCCTATGAAATAGCAATTGGCATGATTATTGTTGTTATTGTCATTTACAGTTAAACTTGGGAGATGATGCTTTGGAGGGCAGAGGAAGAAAGAGAATATGAGCTTTTCTCTACACTATGGATAGGGCTGTTTTGTGATGTGATTATATTCTGCACATCTCTCTGCAGAGGCATAATGTGTAGAAAGCAAAGCAGGAAAGAAACAGCTGGGAACAGTGGAACAGTGACTCCAGCGACAATAGAGGCAAAGTTATCCCAACAGGATGGAAGGAACCCAAAAGGTGATTGTTAACAGAGAAATGTATATATTTTTTTTACTTCTAGTACTAATTAGTAAGGGATGATCATAACAACATCTACCACCAAATGTTTTCACTTAATATTTTATTGGAGTAAGATTCACATAACGTAAAATTCACCATCTTAACCATTTTAAAGCATGCAATTCATTGATTTTTAGTGCATTCACAACTACCATCACTATCTAATTTTAGACTCTTTCCTTTACCCCAGAAAGAAACCCCATACCTGCTAGCAGTCATTCCCAACTCTACCCTCTCCTGACTCTCTGGAAATTATGTATTTTCAGTCTCTATGGATATGCTTATTCTGGGTATTTCATATACATAGATTCATAGAATATGTGGCCTTTTGTGTCTGGCTTCTTTCACTTAGCATAATGCTTTCAAGTTTCATCCATATTGTACCATGTATTAGTACTTCATTCCTTTACATGGCTAAATAGTATTTTATTTTAGGAGTATATCTTGGTTAAATTTTATGTCCTTATGCTTGTTTTTGTCTATTACATTCTCATTTACTTTCTAAAAATTTAGATTAAATTCACCTAACTTAAATTTGACCATTTTAACCATTTTGAAGTGTTCAATTCAGTGATTTTTTAGTATATTTCCAATGTTGTGCACCATCACCACTGTCTCTATGGATTTTTCTAGTCTGGATTTTTTATATAAATGGAATCATACAATATACGGCCTTTGCATATGGCTCCTTCTTTCCCTTAGCATCATATTTTTGAAGTTCATTCATGTTTTAAGTATTGCTGTAGAGATTTTGAAATACACCATGAGAATTAGATATGACCCTAAGAAAATGTGAACAAAGAAGACAGCAATATGACTGTAAAATGAATGTGGAACACATGAAACAAAGTTAAATCATACTGAGAAAAAAAACCAAATAAATATTAATATAATTTCAAGATCACTGGAGTAATTGCCACTGAATTTTGAGTTGGCCAGATGACACCTTGAGTGATATGGATAGTTCTGGATACTGGTAGAAAGAAGTTCATTGATGACTGCAGGGTATTTAACATTACAGAACTGGTGAGGAAGGCCATGCAATTGAAGGAATTGTGGAGAAACCAGGGGTGTGTAGTTAGCAGAAAAGACAAAGGGGCCATACAGTAATTGCTTCTAAATATCTCAAGGATTGACATTTCTGCCAGGTGGAGGTAGACTTTCTTTTGTCTCTAGGGGGAGGGGATTCAGATCAGTGTGTGAATGTCATGGAAGCAAAATTTTTGACTCAATAATAGATATCTGAGATTTAGACATGCCTAAAACTGGATGAGCTACTTTTTGAAGTAGTGAATTCTGTAGCTGAAAATATGGATGATTGCCTCTCAAAGAAGTTATAGCAAGGAGTTTGGGCTGAGGCAGATGAGTAGGCTGCATAATCTCTGTAATTCCTTGTGACTCCTTAACGCCAATCCTGTAACATCCACTTATGCCGTTGCTGCTGAACTCTGGGCGAGGTTTGCAGTGATGCTTCATTTGAAAAGAGGAGAGCTGGCTTGTCTTAGTCAGTACTTGTCTTTAGTATCCCTTATTTCTGTTTGCAGCAAACTTGTATTAATAGTAACACTTTGTGCCTTGAGAAGGTCTACTCTTTCCTTGAGGTCCTGAGTTCATCACATTTTGTTTATCGTGTCCCTGCTCCACATCTGCTCTCAGAAAAGACCCTGCTATTAGTCATTTGCACCATAGTGTGAAATAGCATTATTTTTTTTCTCTTAGGGTTATTTTTATCTTGATTCTTGTTAAAGAATAAAAATTTGTATTTCTTGCTAAAGGAATTTCAGGTGCCAGGTAGGGATGGGGACTTTATTGGACCATTTGAATAATGGTCTTTTATTACATAAAAAATCAGGGAGATTTTGTCGACATGTTCCTTTTCTGGTCATCATACAGGATGAACAAATATTATTTTATATTTTATCTAAATAGTAACAATAAATGAGGGAGAGCATATTTAAGTAGATCAAAAAGCAGAGTCATTTCCAGTGTATTATATAGGAAAACTGAGCTTTATTTCTAATTAGATGTCATATTTTAAAAATATTCTTTCAGAAAATTTACTTCTCTATGCTTCTTAGTGAGTATATCTACTATAATTTTATAGAATGATATGGGAATGTGTTTACACCATAAAATGGGTAGAAAAGTTAGACATCAATTTGTAAATTATTTTGTCTGTAGTTTTAAAGAAATAGAAAAAGAGATGCAACAAATTGTTAGCAGTGGAAAATGTTAGGCAGCAGGATAATGTTTGATTTTTATTTCTTGTTTATATTCTTATTTTTCTAAAGTATCCAAAATGATCATACATTATTTTTATAATTAGAAAAGGAATCCTTAAAAGAACAGAAGCTCTATCTTCTTACTCTGGTACCATATTTGGACACTTCTATATTTCCTTCCTTTCTTCTACTACTTTGCCATTAGATATATTTTCTATCTTCCCCTTCTTTCCTGCCCTACCATCTAATTTTCCTCTTTACATTTATGGAAAGCCTCATTTCACTCAGATATTTGTAAATGAAGTTCACCTTGCCCATGTGGACAATCTTTCAGGCATGCTATGAGGCTGATCAGTGGTAAACATTGGGTGTGGAAATCTTTGTCATAAAAATGTCTTTTTGTGTACCTGATAAATAACGTAAGTGATGATCTTACCCCACTTTTCTCTCCATAGGACATGGAGATACAGGCATAGGCAGAGGCATGGACTTGGAAGGGGTTTCAAAGAGGCAGTATGGTGAAACAGGAGGAGCCCTGCCTGGCTGGTATGAGGTCTGCATGGTTTATTTTGCCCTGGAACCAGCACATGATTATGGGAAAATCATTTGCCATGGTTGCATCTCTGTTTCTTTGTTTTATAATGAAAAGTCTGGATCTTGAGGTCATTTCTGGACCTGATATTTTAAGGACCTATGTTCTAGAATGAATATTTTAAGAGTCTATAAATATTTCTCTGAGATTCCTCCAATGGGACTACTTGAGTACTGCCACAGAACTTACTGATTTTGAGACTTAAAATGAATAAAGTAGGATGTGGACATTTGACTACCATTTGACTACCATTTGACTACCAATCTGTTTGCATAAACAGATTGCCCTTTAGTTGATCTTTAGCTATCTTTAAAATTGGTTCCCTTAGAACTGTCTGCTGCGCGTGGGTGTGCATGATGGAACTAATGACATGAATTTGTCATACCTGGGATGAATAATATTTCTCTGGAATTCAGAGAACTCACATCAGGAGGACTGTGTGTGTTCACAGAGTAACTGCTGTTCTCCTTGGTGCTGATAGCTACTCACATTCTTGGAAGGAACATAGTTTCACTGACGGTTAAGTGCTGTAAAGAGACCTTTGCCAGAGACAGGGAACAGTGGCTATGGAGTGATTCTTTACTACAGTTTGAGAAAAGTGAGAATTTTAATTGAATGAATAGATATTCAGCAATTAGGTACATGTTAGTATTATCTCAGTGCTTTATTAAGCACCTCAATTAGGGCCATCAGTATTCCTGTCACTGGAATAAGAATGCATACAAAATACTTATTTTAATTTTGGCTGTCCTATGTTGACAATTGTTACTAATTCTAATTTATTTATATTTTGCAAATTTCCCTAGGAATTCTAGTTAAAAAAATACTACTGTGACTTGATATTTTTTGGGATCTGTTTTTGCACTGGGCTAATTATTTTATATCCATTAACCCATTGAGTTCTCATAACGATGGTACCAGTTAGGCAAATATTACTGTCATCACTTAGCAATGGAGGGAATTAAAGAAGCTAGAGGAAGTGAAGTAATTTACCTAAACTCTTACAGAGGAGAACACTGTATTCCTAGCCAAAGACCTTTGAGTCCAGAACCCTAGTGATTAATCGTTAAAGTCCATCTGTCTCCCTAGCTTCTGTCAATGTGGTACCCTTATTTTAGATGTTTGATTGGATGCAATTATAGTAGAAGCTCACAACGTGACATTCTGCATCTCCAACTAATTTCAGTGTAGCTATGATTGTAGAGTGCCATTGCTAGTGTTGCTCATAAGGCCGCATCTCTGAGCAAAAGAAGGCTTCAACCCATAGGTAGTCAACTCAGAAATGCAGGGAAGATGATATTCCCAGGAGGAACTTTTAACCCAGGGTGTAGAAGTCAGTGGATGAGTTCTACAGCCTCCTCAGCTTCTGGAAGGACAGCTCTGAAGCATGCTAGTCATGGTTTCTATGGAGGTCCCCAATGGGACTGAGCACTATTCATCCACAATGCTAACCAGCCCATTACAAGTACCCTATTTCTCTGTTTCCCTGTTTCTCTCTTCCCACACCCTTGCTCTTTCCTTCCTGAGACTTTTCTCTGAATAAATGACTTGCATCCATGTCCTTGTCTCAGGCTGTGCTTTCCAAAGAATACAAACTAAGACAGTGTTATTATGTTTTATGGGTGTCTTGTTGTTAACTCTTGTGATATATATTCTAAGTAATAATCTCACTCTACTTTTTCCACTTAGTTATGAGGACCTATCAATTTTTTCTTCAAAATGTCAATTTTCTATTCCCACAACCCACCCTGTAGCCCAGGCCTTTATCATTTTGTCCCTGAGGGATTATGTTAGGCTTCTAGTTAGCATACCCTCTTCTATCATCTAAGACTTCCTGCATACTGATGCCCAATAAATTTTCCTCCAGTGTTGGTTTCATCTGTCACTCCCCTGCTCAAAAACTTACAATTACTCTGAATAATTTATCACATCAAGTCTAAATCCTTCCCTCCAAGTTAAGATGCACTTTCTTCACAAAATTCTCCAACTCTGATAAGCTCTATTGATTTTCCATGTCTCTGAATTCTTATAACACTTATAATCTTGCCACAGAATTTAACACATATATATGATCTTGTGTTACTTACGTATTTTTATATGTTTTCTTAGCCCAATAAACTACAAGATCCTTGATGCCATAAACTATGCTTGTGTGTGGCTAATTTGCATTTTCTATCATTAAGCACAATCCTAGGCACAAAAGGACAAGTTAATACTTTTCAACTGGATGATCATTCATTCTTAGAGACTCATTGCAAGGGGGAAATTTGTATCTGATTTTGCAGATATATTTTCTAAAAAAGACAAAATTTGGGAGGCCTCTTGATTTGTCTAAATTCTCAGAGTGAGCAACAAATAAATGCCTGCTGTCTGAACTTGCAGTTCTAGAATATGACTGTTATTCTTCCAAGTAGCCGGCCAAAGGCAGTTTCAAAAGAGAACAAGATTTGCACGTGTTTTAAATCTAGAGCATTGTTAATTATTTGACAAGAAGGCAGAGGTAGAAAGAAAAACAAACCCCTTCTCATGAGCCCCAAGGACTTTTACAGAAAACTGTTTTTAGCTAGGATGTCACTATTATTTTGCCTAATTTTAAAGACATTTTTCAGTAAGATTAAGGAACCCCATCTTGATTAACATAAGAGATTCTGGAGAAGGAACGATTTCATATTCCTAAACATCTTCTCCATATTCCCAAAGATACATTTCCTTTTGGTTTAATTTTCCCCCCAATTTAACCTCTATTAGAAGTTAATTTTTTTTTTTTTGCAGAAGGACACAAAAGACACTTATTTAAAATTGAATAATAATATTGAAGTGTGAAAGATTTTAGAACCCACCATATAATATACTAATTTAATATAGTCAAGGTAGGAGTGTGTGTGTGTTTTAAAAATGTAGATGGGTAAATACTTACATAAAGTTTCCAAAGCTTGAAACCAAAAGATCTATTTAATTCCCTTGGGAGTCTGTACAGGTATTTTTCCAGGCTGGATTTTTATAATTACTTAAGTATGCTCCATTGCAGAGGTCCTAATAGAAGCATCTAAATCTTACTGTGCAACCTCAGGGAACAAAGATATTCTCTTGAAAACTTGATTGCTTTTCTATGGAAGCAGTTAGCTTTGATTTATATCACTTCTGAAGGGAGCTTCACTGAGGCTTTGAGTAATCCAATAAGGATCATATAATATACTCCCCTTTACATCTCGTAGAGTTGCTGTGTATGGAGCTCTTTGTTTATGATTCAGGAAATGGGCTAAAAGCTTCCTTGGTTCATCTCTGCTCACAAACTTTGTTCTAGGGGAAGTAATGGCCTTTTGCATTTTAATAAGCAGTAAATCTCAAGTATCACAATGCTTCTCCAGCAACAAGCTATCTTTGGCAGTGTGAGCCTTTCCCTGTTTTTGAAGATAATGGTTATCTCGTCATTGGGTTTCCATTTGAAGACGCTGCACTGGAAGATGCTGCCCACATCTTTTTCTGAAAATAGTCTGAGCCTCCCTCATGAGTGCCTAAGAGGGATATGAAAAATTAAGAGAAGCTCTATGAATGGCCAGAAGTTTTATCAAAGTTATGTAACCTCATCTAAAAAGACAATTGTATGCTATTCTACAACATTTCTCCTCTAAACATTGATTGCTTAAATATTTGTGGTTCATCTAACATTCAATGTAATGTCTTAGGTCCTAGAGATGATATGAAAATGAATATGATAAAATCCTGGCTTATAACTGCTTAAGAAAAATTTCCATATTAAGCGAATTTCATGGAGTGTGCTACAGTGGGCTCTTTTTGAGTTGCATGACCTGGATACCTTTCTAAGTGGATTCCTTTGAGAATTTATTTCTTTTAAGTAGAACTGTCTCCAAAGAAGACCAGATACCTAAAAACCTGACTGCATAAACCTGTTCTGTTTGAAAAATGAACCATCAAACGAGGATGTAGTTTCTATACTTAGACATGTCTAATGGGAGTTCTCATAAGGATAGGGGAGTTTTTACCTTGGTCTTGGACTGTTTCTATATGAATTGACATACCTACAGCAGATTGATGGAAGGGTGTTGATTGTTCTAATCTCATCTGATCGATTGCTTAACAATCAATTAGGTTGTGGTAAATTTGATATCCCTGAGCAGATGTGTCCCTAAATTCCATTTTAATGACTAGCTCAGTTTCTTTATAGCAAAACTTTCTCTAATATTATGTGATTAAATATGCTTTTTAAAATTTTACTTCATGAATGTTTAGGCAGCTTATTACCATGCAATATGATGATGATTTAAAATACAGTTAAAATATTTACTGAGTATGATAATAAGGAAGGGTACATAAACAGGTATTTTCTAGACATATTAAAAGTATTACGTTTCTCTTGGGTTCAATATCTTCATAAAACACACAGAATTTGGAACTTAAGAAATCTTTTAATTCCAGTCAGAATTGCTTCTTTAATAAATAAGATGGAGGCTCTTAGAAGCAAAGTGATTTGTCCAAAATAGGGGCAGAGCTGGAATATAAGCATTGGATTTCCAATTTAGTTCAATATGAGCTTACTGAATTCAATATTGTGTATATATTAGGTGCTTACATTTTATTTCAGTGTGATGTTTTCTTCAAAATATTAATATATTTGAAATGATATATACTGTAAATTTTAAATAGTAACACATATTGTCCTTGCCTCCCTTTCTCTACAAGTATTTATTGAATGCCTATTACTTGCCAGACACTAGTTTAGGTATAGGATATACAGTGGTGAACACGAGACAGATGAGGTCCTGGTGCAATAGAGACTAAATTCTTATAAGGAAGATAGACAACAAACAGAAAATGACAAAGAGAAGTGTGACACAGCCATAAATGCTGCTGTGTAGAAATTTAAATTGGGTGCTTATAAAGGGAGTACCTGAGTGGTGACTGTGGATTGAGTGTCCCGGGAAGATGACATTTACATTGTGATAAGGTTCAGGACATGAGACTCTAAAACATGACACCTTGGCATTTGAGAAAACAGCAGAATCATAAGGTCACTCTCACCTTCCCCTTGTCCTTAAAGGGGAAGCAGGTCATAAAACTTAGGAAGGTGACTCTCTGACCTTCTCCCTCCCTTCTTCCCTGAAGATTCTCATGAGACAGGTGTCCAGCCCTATACCCAGAGGCAGGGAATGTCATATATGGATGCCAAGAAGAATCTGAATAAACAGGCTTTGCTAAATTTCCCCACCCCCAGTTTATTATCATTAGATCATACCCTTTTGTCTTCTAATTATACTTCTGCCCAACTATCCATAAAAATACACACATTTCTCCACTTAGAGAGAATTGAAAAAAATCCCACAGATTTTCCCATTCCTTTGAATCTTCATTTCTGAAGGATCTCATGTCATGTAAAACTTATGGTAAATAAACTGTGTTTCTTTCCTCTTGTTAATCTTTCTTTTGTTTTAGAGATTTCAGCCGTGAGCCTTGTAATGGGTAAGGAAAAGATATTACTTTCTGTCCTCCAACTGCTAGAGAGAACTATCAATAAATAGAAACTATATACACAGATTTGGAAGAACAGCCCATGGAGAAGGAAAACCAAGGACAAAGATTTGGTGGTGAAAACTTATGTGTTATAATCAAGAAATGTCTTCTCTGAGCTGTCCAATATGGTAGCCACTAACCACACATGCCTGTTGAGCACTTGAAATGTAATAGGAGTAATTGAGTAACTGAATTGATAATCTTATTTATGTTTAATGAATCTAAACTGAAATTGAAATAGCCACATGTAGCTCCTACATTGGGCTGTGCAGATCTAGAATGTAGAGGTTAAGAGATGGGCAGCGTGGTGCAGTATGAGCAGAGCAGGGTGTGTCCAGGAGATAGGAAGGGACTGGATTGTGTAGTTCTTTGTAAGGCAAAGAGAAAACTTTGGTTGTTATTCCAAATGGATTGGAAATTATGGCACAATCTGATTATATCTTAAAAATACCATTTTGGGTAATGGGCGGAGAATGGGACGCAGGCAGCCAGAGTAGAAAAAGGAGGCTTGTTGGAATGCCATTGTAACAATCTGTGGGACATATGGCAGTGGCTTGGATTAGAATTGTACACTTTCAGGAATATCATTTTACACATGGAATTTTAGTCCATGAAGATGGACTAGATGTGGAGGAAAGGGGGTAACAAAAAAAAGAATCAAGGGAAACACTGAGATTTTTATTTGAGCAACTGAGTGGATAGTGGGGCTACTTACTAAGTGGTGAAGATTGAGGAAAAGCAAATATGAAGGGATAATCATGTTTTATTTACTTATTATTATATTTGTATACTTTTGGTCATAGTAATTTTGAGATGCTTCTTATACCTGTAAATAAAAATGTTATACAGGGAGTTGAATACATTATCATTCTAGCCTATAGCTAGACCAGGCTGCATATATAGGGGGCCATTGTATATATTTGCTATATTATATATGTGCATATATCATAACATAGATAATGTCATTTGTGTGTGTAGGTTTATACATATGCGTTCATACAATCTCAGGAAAAAACAGAAAATGAATGGAACTGCTCTTTCTATAAAAGCAGACTACTTCAGCATAGCTGCCAAAGCAAGAATTATTTGCAAATCAGAAAAAGCAGCACTTGTTAGTAAAACAAATATCTTGACCACATGAATGAAAAAGCAGAAGAAAGATTGTACTCTGTATATACTTGGGGATTTTTAAGAAGCAGCAAACAAATCTTTTCCAGGCATCATGGTAGCACATGTTGCATGGAGGCAGAATGATAGCAGGACAGCCTTTCATCTCATTTCCTGTGTTTTGTCCTTGCCTCTCAATTCTTCCACTCCAGCATGTAGTGCATCTGCAGGATACTTGAGATAGACAAGGTCTGCTAAGGAAACCCCACAGCTCTGTGTTGATGATGGCCAGTGAGAGTGTCCCAGGGACATTTTGAGTAGCCTCCCTTATCTCTCATCTGGACCATTGCAGGGACATCCTGTTAATGTCATTTTTCACAAGATGTACTCTTTTGTTAGCAGAGAGATGTACCAAGCTGTCTCCCCACTTCTCAAGCCATTATTGCCAATCCTAACTTTGCTAAACACTAGAAACCATTCTGGCACCAACACAGGCTGAATTTTACCACAAATTTGAAGATGAGGAAAGGGAGGTTACATTTTTTTTTTAATTTTTCTATTTTTTATTTCGGCATATTATGGGGGAACAGATTTTAAGGTTTCAATAAATGCCCTCCCCCCACAAGTCTGAGTTTCCAGCATGACCATCCCCCAGATGGTGCACATCTCACTCCTTATGTATATATATATGCCCACCCCCCTCCCCCCTCCCACCTCCCCAATACCCTATTACTGTAGTACCTATGTGTCCACTTGGGTGCTACTCAGTTGATACCAGTTTGCTGGAGAATATATCTGGTGCTTGTTTTTCCATTCTTGGGATACTTCACTTAGTAGTATAGGTTCCAGCTCTAACCAGGAAAATATAAGATGTGCTATATCACCGTTGTTTCTTAGAGCTGAATAGTACTCCATGGTATACATATACCACATTTTATTAATCCATTCTTGGATTGATGGGCACTTGGGCTGTTTCCACAGCCTTGCAATTATGAATTGTGCTGCTATAAACATTCGAGTGCAGGTGTCTTTTTTGTAGAGTGTCATTGGATCATTTGGGTAGATGCCCAGCAATGGGATTGCTGGATCAAATGGTAGATTCACTTGTATCGCTTTAAGGTATCTCCATATTGCTTTCCAGAGAGGTTGAACTAGTTTGCAGTCCCACCAGCAGTGTAGGAGTGTTCCTCTCTCTCCGCATCCACGCCAGCATTTGTTATTCGGAGACTTTATTTTTTATTTCGGCATATTATGGGGGAACAGATTTTAAGGTTTCAATAAATGCCCATTTCCCCCCATCCCCCCAAAAGTCTGAGTCTCCATCATGACCATCCCCCAGATGGTGCACATCTCACTCATTATGTATGTATATACCCGCCCCCTCCCCCCTCCCACCTGAACAATACCCTATTACTGTAGTACCTATGTGACCACTTAGGTGCTGTTCAGTTAATACCAATTTGCTGGTGAGTATATGTGGTGCTTGTTTTTCCATTCTTGGGATACTTCACTTAATAGTATGGGTTCCAGCTCTAACCAGGAAAATATAAGATGTGCTATGTCACCATTGTTTCTTAGAGCTGAATAGTATTCCATGGTATACATATACCACATTTTATTAATCCATTCTTGGATTGATGGACACGTGCGCTGTTTCCACAGCCTTGCAATTATGAATTGTGCTGCTATAAACATTCGAGTGCAGGTGTCTTTTTTGTAGAGTGTCATTGGATCATTTGGGTAGATGCCCAGCAATGGGATTGCTGGATCAAATGGTAGATTCACTTGTATCGCTTTAAGGTATCTCCATATTGCTTTCCACAGAGGTTGAACTAGTTTGCAGTCCCACCAGCAGTGTAGGAGTGTTCCTCTCTCTCTGCCACCACGCTAGCATTTATTGTTTGGAGACTTTTTCATAAAGGCCATTCTCACTGGAGTTAATGATATCTCATTGTAGTTTTGATTTGCATTTCCCTGATGATTAGAGATGATGAGCATTTTTTCATATGTTTGTTGGCCATTCTTCTGTCTTCTTTAGAAAAGTTTCTGTTCAAGTCCTTTGCCCACTTTTTAATAGGGTTATTTGATTTTTTCTTGCTGATTTTCATGAGTTCTAAGTATATTCTAGTTATCAGTCCTTTATCGGATACGTAGGATGCAAAAATTTTCTCCCATTCTCTAGGTTGTCTGTTTACTATCATGACTATTTCTTTGGCTGTGCAGAAGCTTTGCAGTTTCATCATGTCCCATTTATTTATGTTTGTTGCTGCTTTGATTGCCTTTGGGGACTTCTTTATAAACTCTTTGCCTAGGCCAATGTCTAGGAGAGTGTTTTCAACATTTTCCTCTAGAATACTAATAGTTTCATACCTTAGGTTTAAGTCTGTTATCCAGCGTGAGTTGATTTTTGTGAGAGGTGAAAGGTGTGGGTCTTGCTTTAGCCTTCTACAAATGGCTATCCAGTTTTCCCAGCACCATTTATTGAAAAGGGATTCTTTTCCCCAGCGTATGTTTTTGTCTGCTTTGTCAAAGATTAGATGGCTATATGAGGATGGTTTTATATCAGGATTCTCAGAGATGTTCCACTGGTCAATATTCCTATTTTTGTGCCAATACCATATTGTTTTAATTACTACAGCTTTGTAGTATAGTTTGATATCTGGCATATTAATACCTCCCATTTTGTTTTTGTTGCCTAGAATTGCTCTTGATATTCGGGGTCTTCTTTGGTTCCATATGAAGCGTAAAATTATTTTTTCTATATCTGTGAAGAATGCTGATGGGATTTTAATAGGTATTGCATTGAATCTGTAGATCAGTTTGGGTAGTATAGACATTTTAATGATGTTGAGTCTACCGATCCACGAGCATGGTATGGATTTCCATCTGTTTACATCCTCTGCTATTTCCTTCCTCAGTGTTTCATAGTTCTCCCTGTAGAGGTCTTTTACCTCCTCAGTTAAGTATACTCTTAGGTACTTTAATTTCTTTGTTGCTATTGTGAAGGGTATTGAGTCTTTAATTTGGTTCTCAATTAGATTGTTGTTGGCATATATGAATGCCTCTGATTTCTGTGTTTTGATTTTGTATCCTGAGACTTTACTAATTTCATTGATCAGTGCCAGGAGTTTCTTGGTTGAATCTTTGGGGGTTTCTAGATATAATATCATATCATCAGCAAACAGTGAAAGTTTGATCTCTTCTGCCCCTATTTGGATACCTTTAATTCCACTTTCCTGTCTGATTGCTGTAGCCAGGACTTCCAGCACTATGTTGAACAGAAGTGGAGATAACCCGGGCGCAGTGGCTCACGCCTGTAATCCTAGCACTCTGGGAGGCTGAGGCGGGCGGATTGCTCAAGGTCAGGAGTTCGAAACCAGCCTGAGCAAGAGCGAGACCCCGTCTCTACTATAAATAGAAAGAAATTAATTGGCCAACTAATATATATATAAAATTAGCCGGGCATGGTGGCGCATGCCTGTAGTCTCAGCTACTCGGGAGGCGGAGGCAGCAGGATTGCTTGAGCCCAGGAGTTTGAGGTTGCTGTGAGCTAGGCTGACGCCATGGCACTCACTCTAGCCTGGGCAACAAGCGAGACTCTGTCTCAAAAAAAAAAAAAAAAAAAAAAAAAAGAAAAAAAAAGGAAAAAAGAAAAAAAGAAGTGGAGATAGTGGGCAGCCTTGTCTGGTTCCAGTTCTAAGTGGGAATGCTTTCAGTTTTTCCCCATTTAGTATAATGTTGGCTATGGGTCTGTCACATATGGCTTGTATCATTTTTAGGTATGTCCCTTCTATGCCTATTTTCTTAAGTGTTTGTATCATGAAAGGGTGTTGAATTTTGTCAAAAGCTTTTTCTGCATCTATTGAAAGAATCATGTGGTCTTTGTTTTTGCTTCTGTTTATGTGGTGAATTGCATTTATAGATTTACGTATGTTGAACCATCCCTGCATCCCTGGGATGAAGCCCACTTGGTCGTGGTGGATTATTTTTTTGATAAGTGTCTGGATTCGGTTAGCTAAGATTTTGTTGAAAATTTTTGCATCTATATTCATTAGGGATATTGGTCTGTAGCTTTCTTTTTTTGTTGCATCCTTTCCTGGTTTTTGTATCAGAGTAATATTCGCTTCATAAAAGATGTCGGGGAGGTTTCTTTTCTTCTCAATGTTGTGGAATAGTTTCTGCAAGGTAGGTACTAGTTCTTCTTTGTAAGTGTGGTAAAATTCGGATGTGAAGCCATCTGGACCGGGACTTTTCTTTTTAGGGAGATTTTTAATTGCTGTTTCTATTTCAGCTGTTGAGATTGGTCTGTTCAGGGAATCTATTTCTTCCTGATTGAGCCAAGGGAGGCTATGTGTTTCTAGAAATTTGTCCATTTCCTCCACATTTTCCAATTTGTGTGAATAAAGATTTTTGTAGTATTCATAAATTATATCTTGTATCTCTTTGGGATCAGTTGTGATATCTCCTTTTTTGTTTCTGATGGAGCTTATTAGAGATTTCTATTTTCTGGTTTTCGTTAGCTTAGCCAGTGGTGTGTCAATTTTGTTTATTTTTTCAAAGAACCAACTTTTTGTTTTATTAATCTCCTGAATAGCTTCCCTATTTTCAATTTTGTTTAGTTCTGATTTGATCTTGTTGATTTCACTTCTTCTGCTGGGTTTGGGGCTGGTCTGT
The DNA here is from genome assembly GCF_040939455.1 of Microcebus murinus. Lineage (NCBI taxonomy): Eukaryota > Metazoa > Chordata > Mammalia > Primates > Cheirogaleidae > Microcebus > Microcebus murinus. The sequence continues at coordinate 79,977,520 of NC_134114.1, read as the reverse complement.
TTTTCTTTTTCGAGCTCTTTGAGTCATTTCATTAGGTTGTCTATTTGTGATCTTTTTGACTTTTGGTTATAGGCATTTATGGAGATAAACTTTCCTCTCAGAACTGCTTTAGCTGTGTCCCAGAGGAGTTGATAACTTGTCTCTCCATTGTCATTTTCTTCATAGAATTTTTTTATTTCCATCTTGACTTCTTCATTTATGAAGTAATCATTTAGTAGGAGGTTGTTTAATTTCCATGTTTTTGCGTAGAAATGTGAGTTTCTGTTACGGTTGATTTCTACTTTTATTCCACTGTGATCTGAGAAGATACATGGTATGATTTCTATTTTTTTAAATTTCTTGAGGTTTACTTTGTGTCCTAGGATATGGTCAATCTTAGAGAATGTCCCTTGTGCTGATGAGAAGAACGTATATTCAGTGGATTTTGGGTAGAATGTTCTGTAAATGTCAGTCAGACCCAATTGTTCTAGAGTTTTGTTTAAGTCCATTATTTCTTTATTAATTTTCTGTTTGGAGGATCTGTCTCGCGCCGTCAGTGAGGTGTTGAAATCTCCGGCGATTATGGAGTTGCTATTAATCCATTTGCTTAGCTCCAGTAAGGTTTGCTTTATGAATCTGGGTGCACCTAAGTTGGGTGCATATATATTTAAAATTGTTATCTCTTCTTGTTGAACTGTGCCCTTCACCATTATATAATGACCCTCTTTGTCTTTCACTACTTTTGTTGGTTTAAAAACTAAATCGTCTGAAATTAGAACTGCCACACCAGCCTCCTTTTGGCTTCTATTTGCTTGGAATATTGATCTCCACCCTTTTATTTTTAGTCTATATGCATCCTTGCAGGTTAGATGTGTTTCCTGAAGACAGCATATACTTGGCCTGTATTTTCTTATCCATTCAGCCAGCCTATGTCTCTTGAGTGGAGAGTTTAAGCCATTCACATTTATTGAGAGAACTGATAGGTAAGGTAGATTACTGATCATTCTGTTGGGTTGCATGTTGTTGCTATGATTTCTGTCTTGAGCCATTGTAATATCTGGCCTTTAATATCTTTGGGGTTTGGTTGTTTTTATATTTGTGGGTTATTATTATGATGTTCCGTGCGTAACGCTGTTTTAAGTACTTCTTGTAGGGCTGGTTTTGTCTTGGTGAATTCTCTGAGCCTTTGCTTGTCTGAGAATGTCTTTATTTCTCCTTCATATACGAAGCTTAGTTTTGCAGGGAATAATATTCTTGGCTGGGCATTGTTTTGTTTCAAAAAAGTGAGAATGGGGCCCCAGTCTCTCCTTGCTTGTAAAGTCTCATTTGAGAAGTCTGGTGTTATTCGAATTGGCTTTCCCTTGTATGTTACTTGCTTCTTTTGTCTTACAGCTCTTAGAAGGGCCTCTTTAGTTGATACTTTGGTCAGTCTGATGACTGCATGTCGTGACATCTTCCTGTTTGCATTGAATCTCCCAGGGGTCCTCTGAGCTTCTTGAACTTGTATATCAAGATTTTGAGCAAGGCCTGGGAAATTTTCCTCTATTATATCTTCAAACAGCTTGTCCAACCCTTGAGTGTTGTCTTCTTCCCCTTCTGGTAACCCTATGACTCTCACATAGGTATTTTCACATAATCCCACAGCTCTTATAGGCTTTGCTCTTTTTTCTTATTTCTCTGCTCTATTTCTGTGACTGATTTATTTAATTGGAGGGTGTTATCTTCAAGCTCTGAGATTCTTTCTTCTGTTTGATCTACCCTGTTCTTGAGACTTTCCACTGTATTTTTTAGTTCCTTGAATTGATTCTTCATTTCCAGGAGTTCGGTTAAACTTTTCTTCATTGTGTCTGTTTCTTTTTCCATATCCTGGAGGCTTTTTGTGGTTTCTTTGTGTTGGTTATTGAGTTGTTGTTGCAGCTGGGTGAGTGTTCTTATGATCCACATATGAAATTCCTCTTCTGTCATTTTGGTTGCCTGATTTTGGTTGGTGCCCGTTTCTAGGGGGCTGGAGCTCCTCTCTGGGGGAGAGTTTTCCGTTTGCTTCTTCATATTTCCTGAGTTCCTTCGCTGATTTCTTCCCATATCGATCAGTTGTTGTTTCTTTTCTTTAGGTTTTTGTTTGGGTATTCACACACCTTGTTTAGTTTCTGAGTCGGAAGGTGGTGTCTGTCGGTGAGATTCGTCCACTCCCTGTCCTGATAAGGGTGTGCAGGATGCTCTCCCTGTCAGTAGGTGGCGCTTGTTGGGAGGAACAGGCTACGCTGTTGTTTTTATGCCCTGTTATCAGCTCTTGTTCCTGTAGAGAGAACTCTAGTGCCTCAGGTGGTGGATGGGGCCCTGGGACTTCCAGGTGTGTCCTTTTCTCCCCTTCAGTGAGGGCTAGTCTAGGAGAGAGTCTGAGCAGAGCTGGGTTGGGTAAGCCTGCCCTCAGGCAACACCAATGTCGTTATCAGAGGTCAAAGTTCTGTTCTCTGCTTCCAGGCAAAGCTTTCAGGTTGGGGCTGGAATGGCCTGGCTCAGTCAGAGAGTCTGCGTGTGGGGATGGGGCTGTCTGAGACTCACAGTCTGGAGCGGGCCTGGCTTCTTTCCACAGTCCTCAACTCCGCAGCTACTGCTGGGCCTCTGCCCGCAGGCCAGACCACACACCACCACTCCTCCCCTGGCTGTGCTACCTGCGGGGAGGTTCCCTACGCAGGAACGCCACCTGGGCTGGGTGCAGGGCCTCCCTTTGGGGGGAGGGTTGCCCTCTAGGACGCTGATCTGCCCCTGAAGGCACACACACCGCAGTAGGCTGTTCACAAATATCCCTTCTGTGTCCCAGGCAATGTGAGGCCTCGGTGCGCAGGATGTGGTCTGCAGGTCTGACCTCTGGGTCCCAGAGTTCAAACTATATCCCCACCAGGGAGAGTAGTGCCAGTCCCAATTCACCCACAGGGAGCCCAAGCTGCGTCTATGTCTCTCAACCTCAGAGTCTGCCCCGTTCTCCTGGGATCACTGAGCCAGCGGCACCTGGGAGGGCTGGCAGGTAGGGAGCTCACAGTCTGAGTTCCCCTAAGTCAGCTGTAGGGCCCCAAAAGGGAAGGTCCTGTTCCCTGTCGTTGCCTCTGGCTGGTGGCTATATTGTCTCTCTGTCTCTCTGGGCAGCCGTGGGTAGGGTCGGGGGAGAGGAGGAGGAGGCAACATGGCGTCTGCCGGGCAGCTCGGGTCTGTGCACACGGAGGTGCCCCGAGGGAGTTGGGAGCCTGGTGCCGCGTCCGCCGCTGGCTTACCGCTCACTGGCAGCGGCCGTTGCTGGGCTGGTGTCCGCCGGTCTCTCCACTCGCTGGGGAGCCCACCAGCAGTCCGGGATGCAGGGGAAGGGAAATGGCCGATACTTCCTGCTGGTCTCCGGGCTGCTCCAGCGGTTCCAGCTTCCAATTCTCCTCCGTGACCTCCTCCCGTGGAGTCTCCCGTGGTCTCAGGTACTCCTCCTTCTGCCCCTTATCCGATGTAGGCTCGTCTTCTTGCTTCTTTCTTCTGATTTCTGCTAGAATCTGTGTTTTCTGCAGAGACACTCTGTCTGGCGGTGTTTCTCATCCACCATCTTTTTTTCCCTCCAACCGGGAGGTTACATTTTAATACCACAGAACAAATTCGCTTTCCATGTTCTTATAAAGACCACTGGGTCTTCTCACTGGCCACACTCCTATGGAGCGATGGACTTTCAGTAAGTGGCCTGCTGCATTTCTATGGTTTTAAGCATCAAGCATATGTGTTAAAAGGATTACTAGGGGAGAAGGAATCACAGGCACAGGCTGAGTGAATGAGTAAATCAATCATTTTATTTTGAGACACATTATTATGCTTCATAAGAAAATCACATTATGTGTTAAAAGACAGAAGAATGTGTAGTCACTTCACTGGAATAGTGATTGCTATTTTCGATTGTGTACCAAAAGCACCTGGAGGGCTTGATAAAACCTGCAGTGCTTGCTAGGCACCATCCCCTCAGTGTCTGATACAGCAGGTCTGGGGTATAGAATTTGCATTTTTAATAAGTTTCTTGGTAATGCTGATGCTGTTCTTCTGAGGATGAGGCTTTGAGAACCACTGCCTTAGAATAGTCCCTCCCATCTCAGTCTCGATGCACACGCAGCTCTGGTGCAATATAGCTGCAATCTACAACCTGTTCTATAGTTCATATGGTAGAGACTCTCAATCATGTCTGCAAACGTATTGAGTATTCTACAACCTGTTATAAAGTATGCTTTTCAACAATTCTTGAATTTTAAGATCATGCAAACTTCCTGAGAAAAAGCTATCTAGGAATCACATAATTTCTCTAATGTTCTTCATGTGCTTCTTGTTTTAGGATGCTGCCTATAAAACAAAGTAAAACTTAACAGAAATTGTTCTATTTTTGCTTAGGAATAATTTGAAGCTAGAAATACTATATCTCTGGTCTTTTTTTTCAGTCAAAATCTATATAACATGCTTGTTTAGAGTTTTCCATGTATGCATATTAGTTTAAGCATAGTAACAATATATCTGGGGGTCTTTATTGAAAGAAAAAAATATATAATAAAAAGATTCGATGGGCCAGACACTATTTACCAATGAAAACTTTCCTTTTACACTCTTAAATTATGCTTAGTTCATAAGTATCATAACAAGCTAAACAGCTACCTAGGACCAAAAGCAAATAAAATGGTGGAATGTTAACCTTTATTTACACCAAATTATCTTATTAGTAGCCAAGATAATTCCCAGCTGACATTTATTGAAGTAGTAGCCAAGCCTCCCCTAACTCAGCTCTTGACTCACCTGGGCATGTTACTATAATTTGGGTTTATTGAACTAGAGATTTCTGGACTTCACCCCCAGACTTTCTGATTCAGTATACATCTAGGAGTGGCCTCCAAATTGCATTTCTTACACATACCCATACAATGCTACAGCTGCTGGGAAACTTTGAGAACGTGGTTCTAGGTGCCATTTGGGTAATTTTAAAGCATCTAGCAGATTCAGATGGTCTAATTATCTGTGGCTACTGAGAGAATGTGCGTAATCTGTCTGGAAATGTGAAAGTTTGTTATTCCAAAAAGCAATGGAGTTATTTCATCTTATTCTTCCAGAAGCAAACCTAAAAAATGTCTCTCCTGTCCTAGTATCGGCTGAGTGCAGGTCTGACTTCTTGAAGTTGGGCTCTAATCAGAACACGTACTTAGGCGCTCTTTAATATGTGCGACCAGTTTTTCTGCCTCACTGTATTCTTTTTGTATTGTGGCACAGTGGTAATTGTTCTAATCTCATTAAGTTCATTGCTTATAGAATCCCAAGGCATTTTCCCCATTTATGAACTTATAGGGTTTTATTTAATATGTTATAAAATGTACAATGACATCAACAAGTCATAATGAGAATTTTCGACTGGTAGTTTTATTGTGGCAAGCAGGTGATTTCTGTACATTTTTGGTCCACAGTTCATTGATAAACTGTTTTAGGACTAAGAAGATTGATTGACTTAAGTGCATTGATGTAAGTGTAAAACTTAGGGCAAAGGTCAAACAGAAAAGCTTATTTCAATTAAGCAGAAAAGAAGAAAATTAACAAAACAATGACAATGAGAATCTTCAATCCTTAATTGGTGTCAAAAACTTTCTAAACTTTAAACCTATCTTCAGTTTTACTGTGCTGTGATGCTCAGCGACTTAAGTGCTACTTTAATTAGTTTTGTTATTAGTGGGCTAGATCTCAGGTACTCCTTTCCTAAGTAAAATGTTCCCCATGGGGATCTGAAAATTCCCTCTTGACATTCTTTTCCTTGACATTATTTAGTATAAACCAAATTTAGTGGAATTGTTGAGTAAATGGGTGTCATTTTTCTTACCTAGTGGTGGCATAGATCCTTCTCTACAAGGAAGGATCTAGGAAAAATGTCAGGCAGGAGAAATACCTGAATAATGCATAGATTATATTCAGGATTTACTCTCCTGGAGCTTGTATTGATTCAGGTATATTCACAAACGGTGATTTTTTTTTTCTCCATGGTTTAGGTTTCTTTCATTTATTATAGCTTTATTTTTTAAGGTTACATTTTTGCTACTTGCAGGTGTGTGTATATACAGATATATATATTCCACCCCCCCTCATTACCTCAGTTCTTTTGGTATCCATAATGATTGTAATTTGCTGGATTTCTGTAGTTTTCTTTGTTTTGTTTTGCTTTATTGTTGTTGTTTTGTTTTCCATTCTGCAATCTGGATTTTTTTCCGAGGACTGATATAATTATAAATCTTCCAGCATCCACAAGCTTGTTTCCCTGAGGTTAAAAAGTGTATTTGGTGGCTGAGACAAGTTTGGAGCCCTAGAGGAAGAAAAGAAAGTGTCTTTGGAAATCTTGTTTTAGCTTTTTTTCTTCCCACTAAAGAAGTGTCTTTACTGTTATACATGTATCGTTTTTGGTGCTCTACATATGTACAATATATAATTTTATTTATTATTTTCACATATCAAAATTATTTCTAGTATAAGCTCAGCTGAAAAACTAATGATGGAGTCTTCTAAGATTATTTTAGGTTTCTATTTTTGTAGGCTACTATGTATCATGAAGCTCAGGGGTAGTTTTGGGTTTCATTTTTATTTTTGTTTTTTGTAGCTAGCTTTTCATTAGATTCCACAAAGCCATTAGGTAAAGGAACTAGTCATTTTGACAGTTGAGAACATACCTTCTATTAATATAAGTCTTCATCATTGGCTAAGGAAAGATCAGGATTGCTTTGCTGCTGATCTTCATCAAGGTATATGGTAATCTGATTACTAAACATCATGTCAACTAGCTTCCTCTGGCCCGGAAGTTTTCCTGAACTGTTCTGAAATGTTCCCACTTTGTGATGATTCAAAGATGTAACTTCCCCTAGAAAAGGAGTTGAACCCAAGATGAGCTTCATTTTTATGCTTCCTGTGTCTATTTCCTTGTTCTTTCATTAGCAAAATCATCCAAAGTATACATTTCAGACTTATTAGCAATGCCAGTCATAGAAAAGATATTGAAATACAACTGATCCCCCTCCTATCTCTGAACAAACAAACAAAAAGTTTGGTGGTCAATAATCACCCTTATGAAACGCCTGAGACTAATTGCAGACTGGTTTTTGCAGACAAGGACAAAAAGATCACTCTTAGCTAGAGAGAGCTTCTTCAAACCCAGCCCAGAGAACTTTGCTAAAAGCTCAGCTGGCTAGGCTATATAGAAGTTGGTTCAAATGTAAATAATTTTTCTTCTTTCTTACAAAAAAACTTAAAAAAAATCCAAAAAACCAAAACTCTGTTTGTAGGAATTCTCTCTCCAAAGCAGTCAGCTATACAAGAGTCTTACCATTTTTTTTAGAAACCAGAGATAAGACAATAAGTTGTAAAGATATTATTAATATAAAAACTGTAAACAATTCATCTGATCTATACTGCAATAAAACCAAGATATGCTTACTTTATTTGTCTTATTAGATCATTTGAATTATTTTTCTTTGGTTATTATAATGATAGATTATTTAGAGGGATAAAACCATTGTTTACAGACTATATTTACTAGTCTAGAGAAATCTTTTTTTTAGAATCTATAGAAGCAAAGAGAGAAGACATTTCCTATCTCCCAGGTCATAGCAGGTACTAGGGCCCAGGCCAGGCTGTTTCAGTGGGAAACATGTTTCAGTAGGAAGTTTGAATAGCTAGTCGATTAAAGTATAAAATTTGCTTATAGTTCACTTGTGATATTCCCTTCATAGAATACCAGTAATAATTTCTTCCCTTTTTTTCTACATTCATTCATTCCATCTATCATCTATCTATATATCTACCTACCTATTTCCTGAGCTTATCACAATACAACAGTGAGAACAGTTTATCTTTAGTACTACTGGTAAATTTATTTTTAACAATTTTGAAAGCAGCGTGAGGATGGGGCATTTTAGAATGACAAATGCTAGTCACCTGTGATCACTTGTCCTGCCTTTTGCAATAATGAACTCACTCTCTTTAATGGTTGGTTGCTTTCCTGGATACTTAGTTTCTATTGTTAACACTTATTCAACTGATTTTTTTTATAGCAACATTTGAACAAATTTAGGAAATTAGAAACTTTGAAAGACTATACAATTCATGTAATATTATTGTAGTAGAATTGTTATTATTGTTTTGATAACAATAACAATAATGTCTCTGGAACATTCTGATAGACCAAATTTGGAAAGAAATACCATCATATCATGGAAAAAAGGAAGGGTTAATGAATTTTGACAACAAATAAAAAGCAATGACTAAGAAGCAAAAAGAACTAATGAGGTGATAATAGTGCAACTGTGACTCATAGGACAGAGCAAAGACAAAAACAAACTCTTGGAAAGCAACTGTGTTACAAATAATGACAAATTTCATTTGGCCCAAGAAAACTATGAAAATTAGAATAGTTATACATGTAATATCATCCTTATTGTTCACATAAATAACTCGAGTCATCATTATTAAAGTTCACACCATGTTTTTCTTTGTGGAATTCAAAGAGCTCTGAGAATATGACCTCATGAATACCAATTACTAAAAGTTTTCAGCCCAGATTAAAGGAATACAGACAGATGGTGTTCCAACCATTTCAAGTCTAGACACTTTTTTGTCTCTTTTTTTGGTAATGTTTAAAATGAGTCTATTTACTTCCCAGCCTTCTAGACTAGTGTATAATCTCCCCGGGGGCAGTCACTGATCTATTTTACCTTCATGTGCCCTACTGCCATGCAGCCAGACTTACTCCCATGCTTTGTACACAGTGGATGTGGAATAATTGTGTACCGAAGTGAAGTCATTGTGCCTAATCTATTTATAGAGAACAGAAGTAAGTGATGAAAATTCATCAAAGCCAAGTAGCTAGTGAAGAGTTTGATCTTATTCACTTATTTACATTTGATTATTAAATACTTCAAAACACATGTGGTCATCATATGCTGAGCCATTTAAATTTCAAGTGACTAGCTGGCTTTTTAACTTCAATCAGGATAAAGCATGTTTCTGACAATTCTGCAGCTGTGGAACAGAGAAAGTCCTGTCATTTATTTTTTTCTATTGTACTAAAAATCTAATGCATGATCTAAGATTTTCTTTAGTACATTGAAGGAAATCGCTGAAGAGGATTTAGCCAAGATCCTCCTGTCAGACAATAGCCTTTTCCCACTTCCATATCATACATGACTTAGTTTATCATTACTCATATTTATGTACATTTTTGATGTCAGATATTTGTGATGCTTTACTGCATTACCGGTTTATCAACTTCTTGATGACAAGCACCATAGTTTATGCATCACTGTATTTTTATGCAGTAGCCATCAGATTGTTTTGCACATAGAAAATCCTCACATATTCAATGATTAAATAAGTATTGTCCATTGAAAGATATGTTCGTTAGAAGTAGCACTGGGATGTAATTGAAAGTTTAGATTAAAGACCACCCCTGGTTTGAAACTTTATTTCACTACCTTCTAGATATGCAATCTTGGGTTGATCACAAAATCTCGTCTAAGCCTCACAGACTTGTGAGGAGTAAAAAAACAACAAAATGCAGCTAAGTCTTAGAGCTTTGCCTGGTTCATGGTCAGTGCTCTGTGAAGGTTGTTCATCTGTCTTTTCCACAGTAAACCTTGTTTTCTGACTAAACAAGTTCTACTGCTGGGATTTATGAAAATCTGGGATTTTAACTTCCTTCCAGCTTTCCATGATAATAGCAATGTATATTTTTAATGTTTGCATTGATGTTTCAGAAGATCAGGTATCGTTTTCATGGATGTTCTTTTAATTCTTGTCTACTTGATATCATTTGGTAAGAGATAGGGTGGAGTTCCAGAAGAACTAAAAAAATATTGTCATGAGATATTCTGATAATGTTTTAATAAGTGACTGTTTTTAATTTAAAAAGTATCAAAATGCTGTCTATAATAAATATTGATAAATACCAGAGGGATTGTGATGGAACTCAGCGTTATAGTCAAGGAATAGAAAATGCCTAAGTAAGACCTTGTCAGTAAATTTCTTGAAAGGAAAGTTCTTGAAGAAGTTATGCACGTAAGAAACAATGACACAGGAGACAGCATGGGCTGTTTTATGTGGAGCTGGCCACCTGTCTGATGTGGCAAAGCTGAGCTCTCTGGTGAGCTGTGTCTCAGGCAGGTACTTGAGTATCTGAGGTACCTGAGTATCTGAGGTACCTGAGTATCTGCCGCAGGCACATGGCCCAAATAGTCGTTTTCTTTTTATCACCTGAGCTTTGATTACATTCTTACTCAGCTGCTGAGTCTCACATTGGTGAGAACTCCCAAGGGACTAGTCCTCATGTGAGAAGGAGGAGGGGGACGACAAGATAGCATGGCCTTGAGGAGTCTTGGCTTTGTGTACCAGTACCGTTGCCTGGAAGCCTGTGGGTTTCTGCACACTAGTAAATGCAGTGAAATTGTGTCCTGGATGTGACCAATTGGATAAGTTTTTCCTCCTCTTGGGAGGAGAAGTAGGGCAGGGGAATGGGGAATGGGAAGAGAAGGAAGACATCGCTGGTTTGGAAAGTGATTTTTTCTTCTCATTAGATGCTAAAATATGTGTTCTCAAAAAAATTATAGACAATTTTATTCTCTATTATTACTGATCTCTAAATATCCTTACTATTACTCTTATTCATTTGTACCTTTGTTTTCATTGCTATTAATTTTTACACTACTGAAGTACTTCGTTAACAGAAAATACCCTAGTAACCTTATATTATCTGTAAATAATTCTCCATATTTCTTAAATGCATCTCTGCATTTCTATGTTCTAAAATAAGGATTTATTATTCTACTGTTCTATGTTCTAAAATAAGGATTTATGTATCTAAAATAAGGATTTATGTATCTTTAAGGAATGCAAATACAGAAAACATTTCTCAATTCTTTGGTTCATAGTCTTTCTGGCTTGTTTGTTTATAAAATATGTTTTCAGACACTGGAGACACTACATTCATTTAATTTTGCCCTGAATCCCTTAGTTTTTACCTGTGGAAGCCATAGCTTTACAATAGCTGATAATTATAAGAAAATTTAATATTAACTAAGTAGGGGCAGTTCTGATATTATTCCTTATTCTAGGTATAAAAATGTGGATTTCATGATTCTAGATATACATTTTATTCTCATAACTATAGCAATATTTAGTACTTGGGCAAGGAACATTATGATATCTTGGGCTTTTTATGTGGGGTAGTGGAGTAGTAGCAATTGTGCCGGTGGTAATAGTAAAACAAACTCAAAGGGCAGGTGGTGGTAGAAGGAAACTAACATTTATTTTACCACTTGCCAGGTGCTGAATTGATCAAATTATATAGGTTATCTATTTAACTCTATCACTAACCTTGTTCTATGATGTACTTTGCAGGTGAGGGAAACTGATTTACATAGAGGATGAATAGCTTCCTCAAGATGATTCAGTGAATTAGCAGTAGTAACTGAATCTTAACCTGGGGTTGTCCAGCCTCAAATATTGTATTCTTTGAGTATTTTATCTGTGCCTAAAGATGTAACACTACCATGACATGAACATTGGGGATTTTCTTCTTTTGTTGATGGGAATCTTTTTATCACCATGTGAAGAAACTTGGGCTGGCCCATTGGAAGATAATGACATGGGCAGAGAAAGGCCCTGGTTGTTCCCACCAGTCCCTCACAACCATTGCCACTGAGATCCTAAACATCTGAGTGAAACCATTCTACACTATTGGAACTAGATCATAAGACCAACATGACCAACCTACAAAATCATGGAAAATAAAGAGCAATAACTATTCATCATTGTTTTACATAACTAAGTTTTAGGATGATTTGTTATGCATCAGAAATTGATTAATACACATGAAGTAGTTTTTGAAGTGATAGTGAGTTAAATTACAAGAAATATTTCTGAATTCTTAGTTGAAGAGAACTGGTACAAATTGAGTGAAAGAGTGTTAACTTCAAATTCAATGACAACAACCAATAGAGTACGTATTATGTATCAGTACTATGCTAATTCTTTTTACACGCATGATCACTTTTAATCCTCACTACTATCTCATGAGGTGAATGTTATCTCTATTTTGCACATGCCTAAATGAGATTTAGAAGAGTTAAGTAACTTATCCAAGGCCACAAACAATTAATAAGCGATGTCAGGATTTGAAACCTCATGGGGCTAATTTGAAAGTCTTCGGTGTTGCTTTCAAATAGCCTTAGGATAGAAACCATGGAAGATTGGAAGAAGTGACATGAGGAGAGGGAGTTTACAAGCAGGATTGCTTGGCTAAAGCTGTCCCCTCAAATTATGAGAAACTGTCACTTTCTGATAGGGTGGCCTTTGTTAAAATTGATGGATTGGTGGGAAATATCCTATGGTAAAGTTCAAGGAGAGCATGGGATTAAATTAGAAAGGAGGAAAAAAGTCAAAATGAAAAGGAAAGTAAATGCAAGAAGAATATTAACAAAAAAAAATTCCATGTCTCTGTATCTAGTAGCCAGCCTAAGAAGTTGAGAGAGGCATGTGAGAGGTCATTGGGACAGTTTCAACCCAGGAGTTGGGAGAATAGAAGGCTATGGCTGGCAGATAATTAAAAAAATGAAGAATCTTGGTGATATTCTTATAGCAGTCTCTCATTAGCCTGGGTACCTTGTCTTGGACCATTTAAATTCTCCTTGTGCCTGATAGACTTAAACTAATTTTGACTAGCTTATTATGAGCAGATGTTCATGTCATATATTAGCTATGATAAATTCACTTTGTCTCTCTTCTCTTCTATTTTAGATGAATAGAAAACAGTATTGACAAAGTTTAACTTAAGTTTATAGCATACAAATGGCTACAAGCTTGCACATGATAATATTTGAATTATGCAGTTGAGAGTTATCACTGACATAAGCATCTCAAGTCAAACCTTGCTCACAGGAGGGAATAAAACCATCAGGAGCAACATATTTGAATCATGAGTATGCTAATGTGTGTGTAATGGCAACGGCCTTCTCCACTGAACAACATATGCGTAGATCTTCTCTTAACCAATGAGTAATATGGCATAAACAAATTAAGGGTGGTGTCATATGACTTCACAGTCAAGTAACCAGAATATAATTAGTTTGATGAAATCTGGAAAGCAAATTCATTATTGCCAAGACAGTAATTCAGTGCTCTGTGCTAAATGAACTAGATGTGGATGTTTAACAGTCAATTTGCACCATGTGTTTTTGTAAAAAAAAAAAAAGAAAAGAGATCCAACTAAGGTTGTAAAGAAACTCTTTTAAGATTTCAAAACTAAATGGGCACTCTTGGTGAACAAACAGAAGTGTTTTTGTGGTCATAGTGAGAGCTAGTGGAATACTTACTCCATGGAAAGTAACCCTGTCTCTGTAGTAGATTTATGTCTGTCACCATTAGTTCATAATCTTCCTTGCTACATTTGAGATACTAATGATTTGGGTGCCATGTGGAATAACTTAATGAACTACGCATGTTTAATGAAAACACTTTCATTATCTGTCTTGATATCTTTCAGAATCTCTTACAGAAACTCCACTATCAAACCTACTGTGAAAACATATTGAAAAATTCAATAAAATACACATTTATGTTGTCTTAATAGAACATAACAATAAAGATTTCTTAAATTTGGGTATCTCTTTACATTTTTATCATGCTAACATGTCTACTCATTTGATCTTCATTATACTGACCCAGCCTAAATAGTGACTGACCCAGATGAAATTGTACCCATTTTACTTAAGGGGTCAATGAGACTCAGACATAAAGACCCCTATTTACGTTCACTTTGCCAATAGGAAATGAAACGAGGAATGGAAGACAAATTTTCTTCTTTTGAGAGAGAAATCTTTATAAATTCTTATACTACTTGCTCTCTATAGAACTGAATATGTTTTCACTTGCCCAATTAAGTAATCTAAAGGCTTTATGAAAGAGATATCTAAAAATCTTTCTGAGACTGACAATGGCTAGGAATAGTTTAAAGCAGGGGGTTTATGTATTTCCTGAAATGTTTCTAAACCCTCAGTATTAATTTTCAGCATACACTCTATCATCATTTCAAAAAAATTCTTATGTAAGGCTGATACCCATTTTCAAAAAATTGATAGCACCTTATAGATTCTAAGAGGTTGGGGGTTTGTTTATTCAGGGCAAAGCCAAATGTTTAGATCTACAAAATAAAGCTGCAAATTGTGTGAAAGTAGCTTTTTCTAGGAGATTTCAGTGCTAGACCACCACATTTCCATCCATTAGCTACTTTAGAGAAGATAAATGAAAAGCAATCTGTGAGTAAGAACAACTTTGAACTGGGCAAGAATTCATATTTCATGGCCTGGATGATTTGAATTTGAAGACACAATAACATAAAAACAACCAAATAGTGGGGCAGTTTGGCTACTAGGCACTTTTTATTAACATTTTCAGATTTTTCTAAGGCATTATTGGTATAATTATCTTTGACTTTAACTGAAGTTGCATATTTAAAGCAATCAGTCTATAAAAATTTGATGATGGACTGTGATAACCATCATAGCTCTTCTGTCAATTGAATAAAATACACTTGATTGTGTTCAACTTAGAGCTCAGAAAATCACACACTGAAGAAGAGACTAATTGAAATTGTTCTATGGCAGGGTTCCTTTAGTTAATTATTAACACTTCATATATATAATAGAGTTTGAATAAAAGAACTAGGAGTATTTTGGACAATTAGACATAGGAATAGATATAATATTTTTTGAAAATTATTCAATACTTACAGAAATGATCACAATCCAGGTATAATCTAAGTAATAAAAATATTAGCAATATTAGCATAAAGCTATTAGTATTAGGTTTCCTTTTTTAATGTATCCTTTGTGTTCTATTATAAATGATACCAGGTTTAATTTACCATCCAGGGGTATTTTCAAAATACAAATTATTAGGCCAAAGCCCATCCATTCTTAATTAGAATTTCCAGGGCTGCAGCTGGGTAATTTTTATTAGAAGAAAAACATGGTTTTTAAGAGATTCTGACAATCAGCTTGGTTTGGGGATTCATTGAGCTAATTTACTGACAATTTTCTATTTTCTATCCTGGCTACTTCTTTTCCTCTCCCAGACTTTTTAATTCTACTCAGAAATTATCTCCCAAATACTCCATTTTCATTGGTGATTCCCATTCTCCGATCCTCTTGGTCCAACTACATTTTGTTCACTGTTGCTTCCCCAGGCTCTTAAGCTTTCACTATTGGAATCCTGTTTGTTTATCCTCTGTCTCCTTCTTTCTCATCTCACTTTTCTTTACCAACTTTGAGTTTTATAAGCCTCCTTATAAAAATCACTCAGAATTTCTACTTAACTACATAGACTTTGTAACTTGAGTGTACTCATGCAACTAGAAGCAAAAAACAGCAAGGCCCAAATTCCCATTTTTGAGAACTATTACTAAACAAAAATATGCACTATGATCATCTACTTATCCATGTACCCCCTAAATGTTTATGGGTCTAATATGATGTCTTTGGTATTGTCTTACATTCTGAGGATTCAGCAATGAACAAGATACACATAGTTCCTGCCCTCATAGGAACTCTACTCTAGTAGGGGAGACAAAAATAATTGATTAAGCAAATAAATAATTTCAGATAGTGATAAGTGATTTGAAGAAATATAAAGCAAGGTAAGATGTTCATCTCAATAAAACTAAAGTGGCCAAAAATTGAGAAAAGCTTGACTAAATTACAATAAATCAATATGAAAGAATATAATTCAGCTATTGAAAGTTGTAAATATTATAGAGTGTCTTTTGTTCTTTTGGGTAGATGCAGCACAATTCACAATTGCAAAGTTGTGGAAACAACCCAAGTGCCCATCAATGCATAAGTGCCCATCAATACATTAATAAAATGTGGTATATATGTACATAGAGTACTATTCAGATATAAGAAACAATGGTGATATAGCACCTCTTGTATTTTCCTGGAACCCACTCTACTAAGTGAAGTATCCCAAGAATGGAAAAACAAGCACCACATGTACTCACCAGCAAATTGGTATTAACGGATCAACACCTAAGTGGACATGTAGGAATAACATTTATCGGGTGTCAGGCAGGTGGCAGGGGGAAGGTGGGGATGGGTGTATATATACTTAATGAGTGTGAGGTGCACCGTCTGGGGGATGGTCACGCTTGAAACTCTGACTCGAGGGGGGATGGGGCATGGGCAATATATGTAACCTTAACATTTGTACCCCCCATAATATGCTGAAATAAAAAAAAATTAATTTTAAAAAGTTTTAAATATTAAAAGTTTGCTACTAAACATGGAAAAATACTTATGATGTAATATGCAGTGAAAAATACTGGATAAAAATATATGTCTCTGCAAAACATGTAGAGAAGAAAACAACTTTAAAAGAAAATTCATTTTTTGAGATCACATAATCTTTATAATTGTAATGTGATTTTGTATTAATTTATTAAAGATCGTGAATTGTGAAAAAAATATAGTTTATTTGATATCCTGTTAAGCAAAGAGTTCTGTTACCTGAATCATCCATATACTGCAGCACTTGATTTTTCGTAATAGTAAACTTGAGGCTTTGAAGTGCATTTTGGGTTATCAAGGAAAGGATAATATTTTACTTCAGTCTAATTTCTGTGCTAAGTATATTTCATTGTGGTTTAATTTTTCATAATCAGTGATGATGTATGCATGGAATTAAGTAGGGTAATAATCTATTAACCAGAATATTTGATTAACCAGAATGCATCATTTCCCAATACCTTAGATAAAGGAGTTATTTATAGGCAAAAATAAATAAATTAAACCTCAACTTCAAACTGCTTTTTGTTACCCTTCAATTTCTTAGAGGATGTTGGTTACTAAATTAGAATCCTGCAAAAGTATCTTTCGAGGCATAGAAATCTGTCTCTTCATTTCACATCCAAGTAACAGACAGTTATTGAGTGCCTGCTTTTTTCCTGTCACTGGGTATTGGGGATTGGGACTTGTTAAGTGTATTTTTTATTTTTTGTCTAAACTTATATATCAGCTCACTCAAAACCTACAGTATTTGTGCAAGACTATGTATGCTATATATCAATGATTATAAGATGCATTGCTGAATTAGATATAGCTTTTGTGCAGAAAAAGAAATGGTATTAAATATGAATATGAAAATTTTTAGTCATATCCCAATTTTAAAAAATTAAAATGTAAAATGTGCCCTAGAATAAAAAGTATGTGATACATATTCTAGAGAGTGTTCAAAAATTTACCTGCCCATGATTCAATTATAATTAAATTCCAGCCTAGGTTCTGGGATGGTACTGGGAAGTAGCTGTGGGAGACAGGAGGGTCCCTAAATTGGGATCTCTCGGCCAGTCCATTCTGAAATAGATTTTTCATCAACATGTGGTAAAATCACACACACACACACACACAAACACACGGGGGAAAGAGTGAACCTTACACAACAAAAAATGTATTTAATTTAGAAAGTAAAATGGTCTTCCTTTTCGTAGGTGGGCTTTTTGTTTTTGTTTTAATGTGCTTGGCAAAATGAACATTAGTAGTGCTATGGTGGCCTCCCCAAATATCTTTGGGAAGTTTTTGAATCCATGAAATTCAATGAGTATAAGTGGTCTGATGGGAATAGCAGTGGACTTACTGTCAAGAGGACCACAGCTGATTTAGCTCTGTCTATTAATAGTTACGTGTTCTTGAGCATATCTGTGTCTTAATTTCTTCATTTATGAAATAGGTCCAGTACCAAGCACAGCGGCGATAGCATAGCATTTGAGTTTTTCACTTATGCTCCTGCTCTATAACTACAACTAGTTATTTTAGGTGATTGTATCTTGTTAACTATCTTGTTTAATTCTAGTTTTCTCTCAGCCATCTGATTGAGTGAGTGTTAATTAGCCACTCTGCGCTAACTTCCCTTTAAGCCTTTAAGGGGCCTGTGTACCCTAATCAAATCCTCAGTGTACTTTCTAGATCCTTCTGCAACAATTCTGTATCATATAATGCTATCTTATCACTTTCTTACGTTATCTGAACTCTGTCATTTGACTCTGACATGGTGGGCTGTGATGAGTACCAAAAATGTGAATTACAGAGTGAACATCCATCATGGAAACCACAGGTTCTTAAACCGGCAAATCATAATTATTGTGTTTCCCCGAAAATAGGACCTACCCATAAAATAAGCCCTAGAAAGATTTCTAAGCATTTGCGCAATATAAGCCCTACCCTGAAAATAAGACCTAGTGATGGGCATGGCTACGCAGCATATCTGCACAATCCATGCATTTCGTTGGGAAGCAGTAAAGAAGACGAGCAGCCCTTCTCATCTGCCCCATGAGAGCTCTATTGCTTGACATGAGAGATTGGGGCCAGTGGTTCTAAAGGAAACAGAGTCGCAGGAAATTCAGGATGGAATTTGGGTTTTGGAGAGTTATGATGGTGTTCCAGAAGAAGACGACACAACTATATTTGAATAAATGTAGATTGTTATACCATACTTAAAAAAAATAACACACCCCCTGAAAATAAGCCCTAGGGTGTCTTCTTGAGGAAAAATAAATATAAGACCCTGTCTTATTTTTGGGGAAACACAGTAGCTCAGTAAGAATCTAGGTAGGACCCTGAAGGAGACATAAAGAGAAACACCACTCTAAAATTGAAGAAGAAGCAATAATTACCTCTATATATCTTAAACCAAAAGGTTTCTACTCTATGAAATGTTAGTAGAAAAAAGGAAAATTGTTGAGTTCAACATTATTTTTATTGGAATAAATTTTCAAGTGGAATGTCAATTTATTTTTGAGTATTCAATCCTGCCAAATCTAAAACTCTCATATATAGTACTTTTAAATTTGATCTCTTGGCATGCCAAGAATTCTCATACTACTCTTTTAAAATAAGATCTCTACCTAATACTGGAAGCATTTATCTCAAATTCGGTATTTAAATTACTACTTTGAATGACTGCTGGAATTAATTTAATATCAAGTTTATATACCTTTATAATTTTTTTATTTTGACAACATGATTTCATAAGCTATGATTAGTTTAGGGATTTTGTGGGCGTAACGTACAAGATAAGCAGGTTGAAAAGTTTTTTGACTTATCAAAGCCACATTTTGAGAAGTGAGGAAATGGAGCTTTCTTGACTGGCATCTCCATAATTATTTGCACAGTTTTCTGAACTGTTTGACAAGTTCCCATTTGTCTTTAAAATAAAAGGACTACAGGGGGAGCAACCTCAGACCTTCAAGATATTTAAAAAATCTTTCATGAACAAACAGTATTTCAGCCAGGGGGGAAGAATTGACACTTTTTGGATTTTTAGATCATATCATAATGCTATTGCTCCAAATCCAATGAAATTTTGGCTCTAAGGGACATTTCGACATCATTCTTACACTCTCTGAATTAACATTTAAATATTTATGCAATTTTCCAGTCTAGAAGAGGAACTGTAAGACTTCCCTGAATGAGAGGTTAAGCAAAGGTTATGATGTTACAAATTAGAACTAAATAGGACACTGATACTGAGAAACTAGAAGCCTGTTAGTTAGACTAATAATGAATCAAGTCAATGAGACAAAAGGTCCCTCAAGGTGAGGTTTGCTAGAGTCTGAATATAAATGGCCATATTATTATTAATGCATCCATTCATAAAAAGCTATAATACTAGTTTGTGCACAGAGAAGATAGAATATGAGTCAGTGTGAAAGTGTGGATAAAGGAAAATTACTCGTACCTCTCCATTTAAACACAGTTTAATAAATGGGTAAATAAGTTTACCTAATTTGTAACATATTTCCCCATTTTTTTTCCATATTGAATTAGAGTTTTGCATTTTTATTTATTTTTTCTTTTTAATTTTTTTTTAATTTTTTATTTTTTCATATTATGGGGGTACAAATATTGTTAGGGTTACATATATTACCCCTGCCATCCCCCCCCCTCAGGTGGTGCACATCGCACCTATTTTGTAAGTGTAAATTCTTCTCCTCTTCCCCCCTCCCATTTGCCCACCACCCAATAAAAGTTTGTTTGTTTGTTTTTACCCTTTTTTTGACCTTTGGGTTACATTGTATATCTTAGCCTTTTTAAAATTTTCAATGGGGTAATCATATTAGTTTATTTTATAAGAAAGCATTAAAAAAGTTAAACAATTCCAGAATCTATTTGGAGCATTAAATTGTAATATATGCATTTTTATTAATTATACTCACTATTCTGGTGCATTTTTACCTATATACATTGAGAGAATGAAATAATGTGGTTTTTTTTCCTTGCACCCATAGTTTTTATACCTTCTCTTATGTATAAGTGGACTGTTTTCCCAACCTATACTTTTGAAAACACTTTGGAGGTATACAGAATGAAATTTGAACAACTTTATCAAATTTAAATCTTAGTCATTTTGTTTCATATTTAAATTATCTTTTTGTGCAATTAATCTTTGTAGAAATGACATACAGTGAGTGATCAAAGATGTTGGAAATTAAAGGTCTTCTACTAAGTTTGGAGCCAAAGGAAAAAACTGGCAACTGAAATGACCAACTTCACCTTAAGTGTATTAAGTGAAATGATTTTATGTGAAGCTTAAAATAAAAACAAACTGCTTTGACCTCAAATTTGGTTATCTTGCTCTGCAATGCTATAAGAAGTCATACTGTGCTGAGAATGATATTGTTGCAGTAACATTTAATTTTGTTTATTGAAACTTGAAGTTTAAAAATTGAATTAGATTCGCATTGTTCTGCTTTAGCAAACTTTATCTGGAATAGCATGCCAATAAAATTTCTACAAATACTCATTTATACTTTCTGATGTTTGAGTAGATAAGCCTGGACACACATTAATTTTAATATAGTATATATCAAGTTGTTTGTCTCACTTTTTTCAAAACAAAGGAATTTGGATCTATTCAAGCCCAGGGAGATTGTGCACATGAATGAACAATGTAACTGAGTTAAGCACCATAAATGTTCCCCACCCATTTTTGAGTCAAGTTATTCAAAAATAGCCATGTGCTAAGCAGATAAGGTTTCTGCCTTCATGGAGCATACTATCTAAAATTATTACTGGAAATTTTATTAGTAATAAATAATTTGTTTTGAAGCTAATCAAAAATCTTATAAATGCTTTTATAATCATGAATCTTTTTAATTTTGTCTCTCTAATGTCTTGCTTGAAGTCCTCATATTTTGAAAAACTTTGCTAATAAATCAGATTATCCATGTTAAGAAATAAAATTTCCCATTAAAAATTACCAAAATGCATATACTGCTGACGATCAAATTTCCAATGACATTACCATGACATTTTCACATATTGAATTAAAATTGATGAAGCATTTTCTTAGAAAAATATCTTTTAAGCATTTTGGATTTGTTCATACACTTTAGGGGAATCTTGCAGATTGAGCACCATGCAATAGTTAAGTATTGCTTTGTATATTCTGAGGTTCTTTGATGAATTGGCCCTGGGCTTTATTAGTCAATATATTTAGCACTGTCAGAATTCTGTTTTAGAGATGTAATTCCTCTTTCCTCAAATGCCTTCACTCTTCAGGCATCCCCATGCTGGCTTCTGACTCAAATACTCTGCATATAATCCAACCTAAAGGGACACTTGCAGTCCCAATCCTTCATGACCTAGCTTCAGGGTTTGACATGATTGACAACCCTTAGTCTTTTGAAAATCCCTTTTCATATGAGCCTTACAGAATTATTTTCTCCCATTTTCCTTCTGCTCTTCTTTGATTGCTGTTTATGTCTTTTCCTCATCCATGAATAATAAATGTTTTTCCCCAGAAAGACCAACATCTGATCCACTTCTATTCCCGGCCTGTATGATCTCCTTATTAACTCTCATTTGCACTTATGATGTCAAACACAATTTACACTTCTGGAGGACTCCTCAATTTACATTTATCTTCTTCCTGCCTCCAGACCCGCATTCCCCACTGCTTGCTGGATATATTCATGTGGATTATTGTGCAGGGGCTTA
Source organism: Microcebus murinus (assembly GCF_040939455.1). Lineage (NCBI taxonomy): Eukaryota > Metazoa > Chordata > Mammalia > Primates > Cheirogaleidae > Microcebus > Microcebus murinus. The sequence continues at coordinate 79,955,468 of NC_134114.1, read as the reverse complement.
TCTACAGCTGACCTCCCTCCACTGAACCTTCTACCACCCAGAACATACCCAAATAGATGGTCACACAGATTGTCAAAACTTGTTTCTTTTCTGTATCATTAATCTTTCCTATAGTAATTAGTGTTGAATTGTACTAGATTCCTCATTCTTTATAATTTCTCAGACCCAATTCGTCACAAGGTCCAGTCAGAACCACCTTTTGTGTCTGCCATTTTCTCTATGTCTCCTTTAATTTAGTTCATCTTCTTCCTGCCTTCATTTCTCAAACATACCTTGGGCTTTGTATTAGTTTGCCAGGGTAGCCCTACCGAGGTACCAAAAATCTGGTGGCTTAAGCAACAGAAATGTATTATCTCACAGTTCTGGAGGCTGGAAGTTTGAAATCAAGGTCTTGGAGGGCTGGTTCCTTCTGAGGCCTGTGAGAGCCATCTGCTCTCTGCATTTCTTCACATCATCTTCTCTCGACTGAGTCTGTCTCTGTGTCCAAATGTTCCATTTTCACAAGTTATGTTGAATTAGGGCCCACTGTGATGCTCTCCATTTAATTTGATTACTTTTGGGAAGACCCCTTCTCAAAATAAGGTCCTATTTTGAGGTCCTGGGAGCTCATACTCCAACATATTTGTGTGTGTGTGTGTGTGTGTGTGTGTGTGTGTGTGTGTGTGAAATAGTTCAATCTGTAACCAGCTCCTGCTGTATACCTATGAGGCACTGGTTCGAGATGCTGAAGATACCATATGGCAGAAGACAGCTCTATTTCAAAGAACTTAAAATCTAGGAGTAGGAGACGAGATATTATTCTTAAAAATGAACAAAATCATTTAGGCTGGTGCTAAGTACTATGGTTAAAGTAAAACAGGGTGTTGGCCGGGCGTGGTGGCTCACGCCTGTAATCCTAGCACTCTGGGAGGCCGAGGCGGGCGGATTGCTCGAGGTCAGGAGTTCAAAACCAGCCTGAGCAAGAGCAAGACCCCTGTCTCTACTATAAATAGAAAGAAATTAATTGGTCAACTAAAATATATATAGAAAAAATTAGCCAGGCATGGTGGCATGGTGGCGCATGCCTGTAGTCCCCACTACTAGGGAGGCTGAGGCAGCAGGATTGCTTGAGTTCAGGAGTTTGAGGTTGCTGTGAGCTAGGCTGATGCCATGGCACTCACTCTAGCCTGGGCAACAAAGTGAGACTCTGTCCCCCCCCCCCAAAAAAAAAATAAAATAAAACAGGGTGATATTCTATCTTTTTGGGGACTTTTATAATAACTTTTCACCACTTCTTGTCACTCTGCACTCTGTCCACTATGTGACACTGCCTTATAGCTCAGTAATATCAGTTAGAACTTTAGACTATAAATTACCTATGTTCATGTCTGTCTTTAAAATCACTGAGCTCTGCAGAGACTCAAGTCTGCAGCCCCAGCACATAGTATAAGGCCTAGCTTTGTAGGCTTAGTGGGTTTTCATTAAGTGTTTGTTGAATAACTTCATTCTAATCACTACTCTTCCAGAGGTAACAAACTCAAATAGGAATAAAAATCATGAAAGCAATGTTCTTTAAAGGGTGATAATTTTTTGGTTTATCACTGTAACTACAAGGATGTTCTGGCACAGCGGGAGGGAGGGGTGGCAGGGGCAACATATGTAACCCTAACAATATTTGTACCTCCATAATATGATAAAATAAAAGGAATAAAAAAAAAGATGTTAAATAAGAAGAAGTTCATCTTATCTAGATATTGCTAAACATAATTTAAAGAGTTTATAGTTGAGGGCTTTCTGATGATAAGAGAATCCTTAAATACCATGGTTGAACTCACACCGTAGAATAAAACCAATGGGGTAATGCTAGTTATCTGTGGAGTTATTTATGAAATTAACATACTCTCAAGTTCTTATATGGCTGCTTATGTTTTCCTTATTAGAGATGCGTTGAAAACCTTTAACCAGGCGTGGCTTACTCAAATATTGTCTGTAGTCTAGCCCCTGTTTTCTTCTTGAGTAGATCTGGTACTCCTGAGCATCCTTGCTATGTCATACACAGTTGGCCCTTTGGACAATGGCTCTTTCTTTTTGCATAGTTTTACTTTCCTTGGTTTTAGTTACCAATGGTCAATTAAAGTCCTAAAATAGGTGAGTAAAGTACAATAAGATATTTTGAGAGAGAGGGACCACATTCACATAACTTTTATTATAGTACATTGTTATAATTGTGATATTTTATTATCAGTTATTTTTGTTAATCTCTTATTGTGCCTAATTCACGAATTAAATCATCAGAGGTATGTATATATAGGAAAAAACTTAGTATATACCAGGTCCAGTACTATCCATGGTTTCAGCCTGGGCTCTGGGTCTTAGAACATATCCCCACAGATAAGGGGGAGATGACTGTATGAAACATTCTCAAAATTTGCTTATGTATTTGCTTCAAGTTTACTCTTGGCACATGATTTTTTATCAATGACACTTCCAAGTAGTCTTTCTTTCTTTCTAGTAAGAGCAATCATTTTTAAATCAGGATCAGCTTTAGTGCCACTTTGTCCTTATCTGACCTCTTTTTGGTGGCCGAAAGGACATAATTAGCCTGATGAAAAGGTAAAAAGAACTTCCATGCAAGGGTTAAGCTGAAAAGGACAGCCCCGTTGGACAGAAATATGAATTCCATGGTAATGTCTGTGTCTGCTTAAATGTCACAGAACCTCTCTGTGCAGGTGTTGCCTGGTCTTTCCAAAGGTGACAATGCATGCCTTTCTTCCTCACAGGATTACTGATACAGGATTACTGAGTACAGGAAAGTACTTGGAAAAGTGAAAAGTGTCATGTAAATGTCAATAGTAATGCAACCTAGGACCAAAGGACTGATACATAGTGAGCAACTTTGAAGACAAAGCTTGATTTGAATTTCTGCCCTGAGCGACTGTGTCTCTTTGCACTGAGATTGTGCATTTTAAGACCAGAGGACAGGGATGTGATTTTGTTGTTGTTGTTGTTAACCTGGGAGTGTGCCCACCCTCTGCCAACCTTGCTTCTGAATATTTATGGATACACAATCAGGGGAAGAGGTAGCTTGAAATAAGAACAGAGGCATGGAGTGGAAATTGGGGGCACTAAGCTGGGCAGAGAAAGTGGATATGGTAGAGAGAAAGGAGAGAGGGGAATGGTGAGAGAGCAGAGTAAAAAATGTGTGAAAAACCCCAGAGGTCTGTAGGGTGATGGTGCCTGAGGTGGCTGTGGTTTACAAAAGAAATGGATTTTGGAAAAAGGGATTTGACTGAGTGTTTTTGTAAGTTAAAAATTGGATCACCTTTAATGTTTTTTTTTTACAGTCTGAAATAAATACTGGATTTCCTTTTTAATTATTTGACAGCTGGGTTTTGCTTCCCTGAATTCCACCCTGTGAAGAGACTGTATAATGTGGGGGTTGCATTTTATTTTTTGGTTATGAATAAATAGGTAAATAAAGAATAAGTATTTTCCTACGAAACCAAATGTAGAAAGTCTGGAGTTTGAATTTTTCAATTTTAACTGGCCTACATTACTGAGCTCTAAGAGTTGGTAGCCAAAGTTTTGGATAAAAATCAAAGTGAAATAGGAAATACTGATATTAGGGTTCTAAGAGTAACTGGTATTTCCATCATTTCTACTTAATGAGAGGTACTGAGTAAAGAAATACTTGGTGGAAATTTGGGGATTTGGGAGAAACATTCCTGCTTCCTGGCCACTGGGGTGTCATTTAGCAAATTACTTCTCCAGCACTCTGACTGGCGTTGCCAAAGTTCTATGAATTTAGGATTTGAGTGAGAAAAAGAGTCCAATCTATTTCAATTATTAGCCTAAATGGTGTGTCTGGCTGTGCTTTTGTGAAGAGTTGGTTCATTTGTGCTCAGTGCCACCTATGAAAATCAGCCTTGGTCCACTGGCTGTGTTTGCAGGACCCATCTCTAATGCGTGAAGGTCCTCCACTCTTGTTTTCCACGTGACAATCAACTACTGGCCGTGGTTTTTGAGTGGCAATGCCTTTCCTGGGCTGGAAATACAGACGTGTCCATGAAGCCGGTGTGAAATACACATGCAACTGCACACAGTAAACTGATGACTGCTGAAGAGCTTTTTGCCCTTAAATCTCTCTCCTCATAGATTTCCAGAAGACCTCGAATTTCCAACATGACTTCCTCTTTTTTGATTATAAACGGTGTTGGACACTGATCAGTGTAATTACATGTTGTTGGAGCAGTAACACATTTTGACAATTTTATCAGGGTTGCCTCAGTCTGAATTAGTTTTTCAAATTAGGTTGCATAAAGTCAGGGCCCTCAAGACATGACGAAGCTAAGTGTCTGAGGAAGGGGGGGTGGGCAGAAGGGTTAGAGGAACAGGAGGAAGAGTGAAGGAGAATCAGGGAAGGAATGGCGGTGGGAGGTCAGTGAGGAGGCGTAGGAAAAAAAGGAGCTCTTTCAAAATTCAATCTAGGATCAATCCTTTCAGTAATTCCTTATATTTGTAAACTGTATCTGAAACTAGTTTCTGATGCTTTCACGGAATGAATGGCAAAACAAAACACTTATTATCCGTTTTATTCATGCAGAGTTCATTTTATTCATACAGAACTGCAATTTTAAGCTTTGGTATTCCTGAAATACCGATATAGCATTTAAAATGCATGGGAAGAAGACCCTAAGCATTTTATTTACTTTGGTCTGAAATCCACATGCTGTCATTTAGAGAGATCAAGTATAAGAACCTGGTGGGTATCAAATGTGCTCCAAGTGGTCCTATTTAGAGAGATGCCTCCAATGTGAGTTTTCACAAGTTCCATAAAACACAGTTTTCACACCAAATTTGATACAGACATGTATTGCAAAATCTTCCTAATGCCATTTGAATAAAGAATGGAAAAGTTTCCTTTGAGTTTGTGAGTGTGTTTGCAGCAAAGGTGGAGAAAGTACAAGCTGTGCTAACACCTGCCTCTGTGAATCAGTGGTTTCTATTTTACTTTGATTTTTATCCAAAACTTTGGCTACCAACTCTTAGAGCTCAGTAATGTAGGTGAGTTAAAATTGAAAAATTCAAATGCCAGACTTTCTACATTTGGATTCTTAGGAAAAGACTCATTCTTTGTTTACCTATTTATTCATAACTGTATCAAGCTGGATTGTGGCATTTGGACTTTCGAACAATTGTGTGAAAGAATCTATCTTTCCTTAATGTAGATCCTGTGGAACTTTACCTATACAAAAGAGAGTGTCTCAGTGATTTTCAAATTAAAAATGATTTCAACCACATGTGCCAGTATCTCTGGCTAAGGGGATCGGGAGGGAGCAGGAGGACCGGATGGGTCGGATGTCAATGTATATCTGTCTGAGTACACGCTCGGAGAGCATACCAACACGTCATTGCTGACGTGGAGAGGTTGGTATGGACGTTCCTTATTTAAACCACACTCAAGCATCACCTAAACGTGTATGTTGTTAAGATTGTGTAAGAGAGCACTAATTTAAAATTTTGGTTTTCATCTTAAGAAAGGAGTGCTTATTTTAAATTCACACAAAGTCACTATTCAGGATAGTGGCCATCCTGGGTGAATGGGGACATTTTACTCTTCTTTATATACTTCTGTTTTGTTTTATTGTTTTTTTTAAATGTACTTTAATTTTGTATTTTTGACATGACAAGAAATTTATGTAAGTAAAATACCATACTTTTGCTATACATTTAATGTATTTTTCTGGAAATTCTGAAATGAGGCTTCTCTAGGCGTTGTGATAGAAGTCTGTTGAATGGAAAAATGACTTTGAATAAAGTGCATGTGAACGTTGGCCTAACGCAGCTTGCGTATGTAAGCAATACTCTAATAGGGGGTTCTACAAGATGTGGACATACATGATCACAGTGTTCCATTGATACCAGACTTTGACTTAAGCCATTCAGAGTCGAGTGTACATGTGGATGCAAAGCCTGTGACTGTGTCACGCATGGGCAGCTGCCTGTGAAATCGCGAAGCCCTGTGAGGCACGCTGGAGGAGAGGGACATCTGTTGCAATGTCTAAGGTTTCTCCAATTACATCTTGGTTAAATAGTCAGTCATTCAGCAAGTTTTAATTTAGCATTCACCGGATATCAGGGGGAGAAGGGCTTGCTGGCGTTGATCCAGCTCTGTTGCCTGGGCTCACACTCTGTGCGTGTCCCAGCCCTGTCAGTAACAGCAGTTCCCTCAAGATGGCCAGATGAGCACGCTGTCCAGCCAGCCAGCTGCTACCCGCACGACAGCTCAGTCATCTCTAGTTCCAGTGCTGGGCTCTAGTCGCAGGAATATGAAACGAAGCAATCTGTATTCAGTGAGACACATACACGGATTCTCAAGATATTTTCATGCTGCAATTAGGCACTTCAATCTATTGCAAACCTGTTCATTTGCTTTGGGAATTTGGATTTCCAAAGTTTTTGGATAATTTAGATTAGTCTCTATCTATGATCTGATCTAAATATTTGTGATTTTAACTGCATCATATAAATATGTGTGCATATTATTATAAACATTGTATATAACAGAGAAAAAAATGAAAGATAAGATCAGGTATGGCATTTCTGTGATATAAGAGAAGTTAATTTAATGTGTATCCTTCCAGTCTTCCTCCCATGCAAATCTATAAGAGATGTATTTTCTAAAAATGGGATATGATATATGTGCTGATCTGTAACGTATTTTTATACTTAACAAAACATGATTAATGTTCATACCAATAAATATAATCCCTGCATAATCTCCTCATCTGTATAATATATCTGTGTTTGTCTTTTCAATATCTTCAGTGCTTACACTTCTCTACAACTGAAGTTTACTCTTTAGATTAACAGAAATCAGTTGTACTCATACTTTGCTAGCTGTTGGTAATTCATAATCCTGCTTCATACATACGCATATACAAAGGGCTAAGTTTTATTTGTCAGGTTGTTCCTGAGGCTAAACTCCTCTGTAACCTCCAGGATGAAAAGCTCTAAAATTCTACTTTATATGCTAGGCAGACCCAATATAATTTTTATATTAAAATGTTTGCATGTATTATTTTTTTTTTTTAGGTATTGCAACTCAGACTTGCCTTTTCTTTCTGAATTTCAGAAGTTTGGTTTTGTAAGCAACTAGGGGCTGTGTCTTCAATCCAAGTGAGCGTGTTGTCTCCTGACTCTCCCCAGCTTGGCAACCACTTTTCCCACATTCAAAGCAGCACCAGCCCTGGGAGACCCGTGGCACTTTCTGACTTGCTTGCTTGTGTTGAGTCTTGGTGTGCAGCAAGTTCAGACTGCCCTGGGCTCATGGTTTCTTTTAAATCAGTAACTGGCATGACTCTAAATAGCCATTCTTTTGCCTTTATAATAAGGTGCATTTATGTTTAATGGGAATGCCATTTAACTTTCCAGAAGCAGTAACACCCTCTGTTCCCAATGCATTTGTGATAAAAGATTGAGTAGAAGGAGAGAGAGAACACTTTTTCTTTGATCCTGTGGAGCTGTTCATATTGAGAGAGTAGACATTCACGTTATGGAATTTACCTTTGCTTGTACTAGGATTGGCAGAAACCTTGCGTAAATAGGCAGGTTTCCTGAATCCAACTTCTGAATCTTCAGATAAATGACTACTCCATGTCTTATTGCTGTTAAAAAAGCAATCAGTCATTTCAGCTCTGAGTGGTGTGGCTCAGAGCCCACCAACTGATTTTCTTTTTGGTCTAGAGGTTCCTGGTCTTGGATGATCTGAAGTAATTATTTTCTGGCCAGTGTGGTGATACACATACCCCCCCCACACACACACACACTGTGTTAAGAATATAATTTAAACCACACTTTTAGTATGTTAGGCATTATACTGCTTACCTTGCCTTTATGACCTAATTTAATCTGCAATGGATTCATATTATGCCTAGCGAAAAAATTCAAACTCCCCCGTAGACTCTAGAAAGCCCTATATGATCTAAATCCTTCTTACCTCAAGGGCCTAAATTCCTGCCACTTTCCCATTTGCCCGCTCCAATGGTTACCCATTTGTTCTAGGTATTTAAGTATGTTTCAGATAAGGCTTCCTGCTTTATATGTGTTGACTGACTTATTCCTTACAATAACCTATGAAGTAAGTATGATCATTAGTCCCATGTTATACATGAGAAAAAAGTGAGGCATAGAGAGGTCCTACAAAGAGTAAGTTGTGAGGGCTGGGATTCAAATGTGGGTGGATAGGCCTCAAAGAATCAGTTCATAACCATAAGACCTTATAACATTGTGTTACCCCTTGGTGGCATTACTAAAAGATTACAAAAGCAGCTTATCTCAAAGGCCTCCAGGCTTACAGTGGAACTCTAAAGGACCCCTTGGTTGACAGAAGAGACTGACCTTCCAGTGGCTGATTGAATGCCAACTTTGGCAAAGGAAAGGGGGATATGACTTTCATCTTTCTTTCCAGCTTGGCCATTTCTCCACTCACAGTCCATTCACATCAAACATTTAGATGGATGACTGTCTGAGCAGCATGTAATGAGGTTGGGAGATTTTTCTTCTTACCATCACCCAAATACCTAGTTTTGAATAATTATGATCATAGGTTCATTATTAAGTTACTCTTTGGGATGTCCAGTGCTGGGTTTATGCAGTGAGCAAACTAAGCAAACATTTGAAACACTAGCAAAGTAGGGCTAATATGAGAAAACAAGAAAAAAAATTTTTTTTCAATTTCTTTAGAAATTAATTTCAAATGGTACATTTATTATTTATTTATTAAACCTCTTGTCATGTCATTAAATATTCTTCTCTATGTCATTTTAATGGCTGCAGAGTGTGCCATTGTGTGCGTTTCATATTTATTTAGGGTAGCACATGTTGTTGGACATCTCATTGCTTTCCAAAACTTTACTATTATAAATATGCTTAAATAAGCACTACTACAGAAAATCTTTATAGATCTCCCTATTTATCTCCCAGCAATGAACTGGCTGCATCCAAAATTATGCACATTTTTAAGGCTTTTGATCCTGACAGCTAACACATCCATCGTAACACTTTGGCATATTTTCTGATCACCATATTTTTACTTTTTCCATCAACAGAGAATAGAATTTTGGAGACATTGCACAAAACTTAGGTGGAAATGAAAATTAGTGGGAGTGTAAATACATCAGTCTTGTAAGCAGCACTGGTCTGCTTAGTATAAAAAAAATAACTGTCACCCCTCCTCAGGTACTGCTATTGGCCAAGCACTATGCTAACTGCTTCACATCTATTATTCCATCTGATCCTCATATCAATCCATTGAAGCATAATTATTCCCTTTGTATGTATGAGATATTGAGGCACAGATAGGCTAGCTGACTGATGCAATGTCAATCAACATTGCTTTACCAGGATTTGAACTCAGTTATGTTTCATTGGAAAGTATATCCTCTTAATCAATATATACCTTACTCTCTTGTCTATTGCAGGTGGATTTGGACAGTGTAGACAGGTCATAGTCCTGGGTGCCAATTAAAACCATGAGTGTGAAAAAAGGCAAATGGGGCACTGGGATACTGGGGCCACCACCATCAGGGTTTTGTCGAGGGCAAAACTAGACCCATGTATGTTAGATCAAATCTTCAAAACCCAAATTTACAATCCATCAACTGAATTGCTCACTACTTAATTTTGTTGTATTGACCATGCGTCTACACAGAATGTGTAAGCTTTAAATTCAATAAGCTTTACTTATTGTGTATTGATGCTGACTTTACATCTCATGGGCGTGGAATACTTTGGAGGCCAAGGAGAGACACTTACGCTTGTATGTATGTTCTGTAAGTTTTCTCCGAGGTGATGATTAGAATGTGTCACTTGAGGAAAGGAGTGTTGGTTCCAGCTGATTTGATAGTAGGGGATCACTGGCAATGGAAATGAATTCTTATCATAGTTGGTCTCATTATCAAGGCTAATAAGTACATGGGTCTGGAAAATCCACCATAGTTTTCTACATCTTTTTCCACCCCTCTATTCTCACTCCTACTTCTATTTCTGAAGGATATATTACATTCTTTGGAGAATGACTTATGCTGTTTAGCCTGAATGACAAAATCTTGATTTTTGAATACAGTAAAAGAAATATCCATCTGTAAGCACACACCTTTATAAAAGTCATTTAGATTGAGTGGAAACTTGGCATGTAACAAACCTTTTATCCAAAGAACATATAATGCCTCCTTATCTGCTGCTACTTGATATGCTTTAAAAATATAAACCAGACGCAGAAAATGAAAAATTGCATGGCTCAGATTGCTTTTGGACACACCACCCCCAGAAGATAATCTGTGCTTATTTAGTTTAAACTTGTTAAATTGTAGCTTGAAGTGTAGTATTAGTTTTGAGCATCTGCCAGTCATTAAGTGCTTTAGTGGCCAACATTTTACAAGTGTTTGAAACCTGCCTTTTAGTTCACTAATTATTTGATACCATTTGATGGCAGCAGCCTTAGAAAGAAAAATATTTGTAACCATGAAAGAGTTTAATATGCACAGTTTATCTTAGTCACTAAAGTTGTGTGTGGACAAAACATGCTCTAAGGCAAATTGGTCTCTCCATGTGTTCTTTATCCTCTGGTGTTTTCATAAATAACAAATATGCTGATTTCAGTTGATTCTTTAAAAACAGATTGTGTATATATTGCATGAAGTTGAAAGATCGCCTGCTATGTGACTACCTTAATACTCCCAGCCTCATTTTTCTCTCTAGCAGTGACTGTGGATCTGTGTTCTCCTATATGTAATAACTCCTTTTTCAGGATTAGTAGAATCCATTTACCTAAGTGGAGAGAGCTTGTAATGTGCTTGAGGGCTCCTGTCTTTACATGGCATTAGGAGGTGCATGCTAGCTCTTGTCCAGCAGCTACTCAACTCAGGTAGCCATAAATGCTTGGGAGCTTGTCTGGGACCAGCTTTATGAACAGGCTCTCAATGCAGTAAAATTTATAAAACTGAAGTCTTTGCTTCTCTTGCTCTCCTCTTAATATTTGTACTTAGTACAGTGTGCCTGCCACTCCTTATATATTTGTGGATGAAGGAATTACAAGTCACATATCCTTATATAATTACACTGTTACCTTTTTGATTTTTCTAATTATTATGGATGTCCTGATGGTATAAAGTTCAATTATCTTTATTTTGATGCCTTCCGTTGATGTTATAATTTGTTTAAGAACTTGAGGGGCACATATAATTAGGGGTGGGTAGGTAAAATTTTGTTTTTAAATATCAAGATGGTGGAAACAAGAGCAGTTAGAGTGACTGGTCCTGCAGATACATGGTGTGTGGAGGATAGTCCCACAGAGTCTCAGGAGCAATGGCTTCTCTCTGTTGCTCAGAACACCATGGTGCCTCACTCTGCAGGCCAGGACTGTAGCTCATGTCAGTTCATATTCCAAGTTCAACCACTTGTCCTTTCCGCAAAACCACTATTCTAGGGTGTCTGGGTCTATAAAAATTCCATCATCAGCCACTCAAATAAGCCATCATGTTGCGTAAGGAGCCCAGGTCTGCAAACTCATCTCCTAATTTCCTCTTAATAGATCCAGCTTCTTGCAACTTCACGGACGTTTACTGGTGAAGGACTCATATCAGTTCTCTCTGGTCCACATCCTGGTCTCCTTCATTTCAGTCTCTGTGATCAGTCTCTCCACTCCCTGAAGGCTTGGGCTCCTTCTGCAAATTGACTCACTGCCATCTCTGTGTCTATCTTGCATATCATCTTTTCCATCATACAGAAAAATGTAATATGCTCCAAAGACACTCACTTTTGGTAAAGGGGAAAAGTCTGATAGTTTTTAAGTGCCCATTTAATAAAAAGTCTGTTTAATCTCTCCTTTTACAGTTGCCTTGTTGTAGAATGAATAGGCTATTTAAGCAGGATCTTGTGGGAAGGTGTATCTCTTTGTAAGATTGTACTAGAGAGTACAGAGTACAATAGCTCACATACATTATAAAGACGTATTTGGGAAGTGATCCATTTTTTTTTTTTACCATGTCTCGCCATTTCTGTAAGATCTGTATCCAGTTGCCTCCTTTGTGTCCCTTCTTCCTTGTCAGCATCATTCTCCTTCATTATCATTTTCTTCTTTACACTCAAGTACTGAACTCCCATTCAGTTGGCCCTGGGCATGAGCAATCTCATATTAATAGCTGTCCTCTTTTGTGCATTTGTGCAACTGAATCTTAAAAACTGTGTTTTTGTCACCATTTCCTGCACCCAGGAATAGCTGTGTATGTACTTGTTAATAGTGACTACTATGGCAATGTTCATACATCCAGGCTGAGAGAGAGTATTCATGAGCAACAGTGTGCTAAAAAGCCCATGAAAAGTTCACAAAGAGCTGCTCCAGGATTGATGGGGACTTGTTTGTACTGATGTGAGTACACCTCAATGAGGCAGATGAGAGCCTTATCCCTGTTTTTTCTGTTGTCTGAATAGTGCTCACACATAGTTGAATTTTAGTAAGTGGATGATTGAAAATAGTCATTTTCAAAGTATGGTCTTTTGATCAAGAGCTTTGACATCATAAGGGAGTTTGTTTAGAAACAGAAATAATTTGGGGCTCCAACCCAGACCTACTGAATCAGTCTCTGCATTTTAGCAAGATCCCAGATGTTTTCCACGCACTCTAAAGTTGCAGAAGTAGCAATCTCAATATCCTACACACATCTCTTTTAACACTTTGTCCACTTATGCCTAGTGACTGGCCCTCCTTGGTGCCTGATACTTGGGGATTGATTTGTAAGTGTTCTATCTTCAAGAGAAATGCTTTCTACATTTCTTTTAAACACAGCATATTCATTTTTCTAAGGATTCATCAGGATAAAAGGAGAAAAATGAAATGTGATATAGCTCAAATAATATGAAAGAAAATTATTGCTGCTTGTACTGTGTTTCATTCTAGAATTCAATATATTACTCAAAAGGTCAAGGAATATATCTAATACATTTCCTAATGTTCTGAAGAATTATAATGAAACTGGCCAGAAACCAATTTGAACACTCTCTGGTGCCATTTAATCAAAGAAACTTAGATAAGGTAACACTTTGTGTAATGGGTAGGCAAAACATTTCATATTAAAAATTCATTATCTGCTCAAATTAACCAAATGTCTTCATTCATGCTTTTTAACATCAATTTAACTTTTTTTCTGTCTATAGTAATTTCCCCCAGAAAGGTAAAGTTGGGATTTCTTTTAACTTCAACTTAAGGGGAACTGATTTGGAAGTTGTTTCCCAAAGAATCTCCCACATGGTAAGGCTCACAAAGAAGTAACGTTAGTCAATTGCATTCAGAAAAATTTCCCCTACAACAAGTTGGTGTATTATAGAATAAGATTTCTAAAAGAAATTTGAGTTTATAATTAGAATAATTATGAAATAATGTTATCAACCCAACTAATATTTAAACTTCTTACTATGGTACAAGTCAAACCTATGAAGCCTGCCCTCTGGAAGATTGTACTTGAATACAAAATTTTTGTGGACACACAAAGGAAAGGACTGGGTCTCTTAAATTACTACCACATCTCCTCTCTGAAAAAAGAACATCACTTACAGTAAATTAATTTTCTAGGGTCAGAGTGTGTAGATCAAAATGGATATTTTTAAGGTATTAAATAGATCTCATTCCTAAAGGGTTTCACTTTATTTTTGGAATACAGAGCTGAAAATCAATTTCCAAAACAATAATTTGGTTGTGATGTGATTTAGACATAGCCTCATGAAATTTGGATAAACTCTCACTGTTAGTGCTCTTAATGGCAGGATAATTTCATGAGAATTCACTGAATGACAAGTATTGATGTGTCACTATCTGATTTCCCAATGATGTGGTAAATTATGAATATGAATTTTATATGGCTGCTTAAGTAATGGTTTGTGAAGTCTTTGTTGTAGTGAATCCTAACATTGGCACTGAAATAATTGGGATCCTTAAAAACTTAATTTATTAATTCATTATTATGTTCATACTATGTTCCAGACACTGCTATAATTAAAAACTGTCAGGTCAAATTGTGATACTCTATCTTTTTTAAAAAATGATTTTGTGATACATTACCCCAAACTGCTTTCTAGAAATGCTGTTTCAATGAACTCTCTTACCATCAGAATACAAGGGATCCCTCACTCTTAAATATTGTCACTAGTGAGGGTTTGAGACATAAAAACATCCTAACTCATTATTGCTTATATTTCAGTTAAATATTTTAAATATTTTTGCATAATTTATATTTCTTCTCTCGTGCAATATTTGTTCTTGCTCTTTGGCATATTTTGGAGTAATATTATGTATTACTACAATAATTATTTTTCATTTGTTATAATTGTTTTTCCCAATTTATTATAATTATTTTTATTACTTACTTGATTTTAATATACTTATTATAATTTTAATAATAACAATTTTGACATTTGCATGTTACTTATAATATTCGATAAAACATATGCATTAATATATTCAACCAATATTTTTGTTTCTCGTTTTCTTACCCTATAATAAAGAGAACTGTGTACACCAAGTATTTGCCACCAGGCAGAACCTAAATGCTGTCTACTTAGTGAAATCCTTTTTTTCTATCTTTAATTGAAAGGCAGGCAAATATACCCAGCTCTAATTCCCAATTGCTGGATGGCATATTTTCCCATTATGGCTCTGCTGAATTGAGAGAGGCCACCTTCTCTTACCCTGTTGCCTCACCTTCTAAACTCATGGATTATGTGAAAAACAGCTGTCTTCGCCTTGGCCTGAATCTACACAGTGTTGTTTGGAAGATCCCCCTTGGGTGGAGTGAGCATGGCACTGCATCTTACTTATCTATACTTCCTTGATGTTATATGTGGGGTTCTCAGTCTCCAAAAAATATATAAAGTCTGATTCTTTTTACTACTTTAAAAAATATAGTATATACTCTGATGATCATTTCCCTTTTCTATGGCTTATTCAGTCTTGAATTTCTGAGACAATTGGGGTAGCACTATAATGTCCTATACTTTTCTTAAGTCTAGCAGACATTAAGCAAATAGTTTGAGAAATAGCATTCACTATGACAGTGGTATACTTAGCGAAGAAAAAAGATAGCATATTGTGAGTATTGAATAGTGGAATTGATTCTGAGTTTAACTCCCATAATTGCTTATAATATTGGCCTTGACCTCTAAAATTATACAGTATGCCTTTTTGAATATCTAGAAAGTATAAACATCTGTATTTAGTGTAGTTATCACAATGATTTTGATATTGGGGGTTTGGAATTGAGATTTTTGATTCAAATTAATTATCTCCTTTTCTTATTTTACTTGTATAAATCTTCATCATTTATGAACAAATTATATTCCTAAAATAGTTTCCAGTAATTTGGTCTAGTGAAACAAATAATAAAAAAGGAAAGCGATGATGGCTTACTAAAAGGTACATTGGAAAGGGAATATAGACCTTTACAAACTATTGGCATGACACAACCTGTATGAATCAATAACTTCAATAATGTAGGAAAAAAGTTATATAGAAATTTTAATTGATATTTAAAGTAGCTAGAATTTCCATAGCATTATTTATCATCTCTATTCATTTTAATCACATGTAACTAATGTATTTTTGCTATTCTACTCTTTTTTATATATTATTAATATTTTAAGTATTTAAATACTTGTGGTTAGTTACTTGCTCCATTTTATACTATGAGGTGGTGGTGTTAAGCCTATTTATTCCAAGCCACTATACATGACCAATTTTGTGTGAGTGGTGGTCATCATTTTGAGGACATAGTGCCTTTTTAGTTGAACATAAGTGTAAAATATTACAATATTTTCATGCTACAATATGGATGTTGTTTTCACTAGCCCCTAGCTCTGTGTTTTAATGTAAATAGTATGCACTCAGTAAATATTATGAATCACTGACCAAACATTTTTATTTCTTCCTTTTCCAACTTAAAAGATAGGCCAATATAGGCTAAAGTAAGTGAGATAGATATTTAATATTTCAATTATAGGAAAAAAAATTGATGCCACACTTTAAAAGTGTTATTTGCTAAATTGATTCAAATTTAGAGTTGATGTGAAAATAGTCATATGGATTCAAACTAGCTTTTGGACCATAAATAAAGCTTAAGAATAAAGTGGCAATGAAGCAAAACTGTAGGAGGTGTTCAGGAGGTTGCAACAAAAGGTGATGTTAGGACTGATGATTTTTAACATTTATCATTTATTAATGATTCAAAAAGAATCTGTGAATAGCACATTGGGGAATGCTGCAGCTTGTGCTAAACTGGGAGGTGTTGCAAGCAACAGAAACTAAGAAATATAATTGACCTAACAAAAACATCATAAATACAGGGAATGTTATTATCATTATAAAGATGTATATGTTAGAAATAATTAAAAATATGGCATTTATATTAAAAAACCACAGAATGATCAAGAAATTGTTGGGAGACAGATGGTGTTTAATATTTCTAAGATGTAGGCTCAGTGGTTTTCACAGTGTCTTACCCTGTTTATTTTTCTTGCCATCTTGGTGGTACGGATGTTTGTCTCAAACCACTCCCTTCATTAGCATCTATCTGCCTCTATTTTTCTTAAAAATTAGCTGATCATAAGGGAAAGAGGATTAGCTTATTAAAAATATTTATCTTTAGATATTTATAGCACAGTGGTTAAGGATACAAACTCTGGAGACAGATGGTATTTGACTTACAGCTCCATCACTTGCTATGTAATCTCAGCCAGGTTATGTAATCTCTCTGTGCCTCAGTTTCCTCATATTTATAATGAGATACTAATATTGACTATAAGAATGGTATAAAGATATGTGAAATGCCTGACACATAGAGATGCTGTATGTATTAACTACTAATACTGCTACTATTAATTTCATTGTTACTTTATGTTTGCCTTATAGCTATTAATAAAAATTGAGCATATAGCATTTGTCAAGTGTTTATGTCTAAAGAGAAATAATGTGACAAATACTGATTTTTCAAGGCTTTGAAATAAATCCCTTTTAGTGAGAGGTTCTCCTAGGTACCAAGCCTCTTCAGTGATATTTTAAGTTATATGCACATAGGTACCTCTGGTTGAATTAAAATTCATTTCAGAATTGTGATATTTTAAACATCTAGCTCTCTTTCTCAATTAGATAAAAACTATTACCCAACTGGGTATTGGGTCATGCTATCAGGATAAGTGTCAGAGAGTTGATATTAAATCTAGACCTGGCAGAGTGTAATTTAATGTGCTATCAGTCAGGCAGGCCAGCACCCTGACAACATGGATGTTAGGTTGGTCTCAGAGACAGTATCTTATCCCGATGAACATTAGAAGAAAAAAAAAATGACTTGTCCTATTAAGTTATCACTGATCATAATCCGTTATGATCAATACTAAGTAAAACTGTGGGGTAAAATCAAAACTAAATAATATAGAATGTTTATATACCTTTATCTTATACAGATGCAATCTATGTCCGATAACAGCATAAAAATGATAAAGGCGAATCAAATCTAACATTACTTATGTAGATATGAATGTTTATTTTGTTACTTTAAATAAAACTGAAAGCTTCCTTGGAGTGAATGACACAATGCCAATGGAAGGAAACAGGATTGTGATACTAATGAGAAAAGCTCCATTTTTTTGGCCATCCGGGATCCAAAAAATACAGATCAACTAGTCCAGAAATGTGCAACTGACGTTGATTAAAGAAATAGTTGGTGGATTTATACACAGAGAGTTTGGTAAGGGACGAGGAGTGAGGAACATGCAAACAGGCCAGGCTGTCTATCTAACAGTGGTGTTGCCCCAGAATCATTGATCTAAGACTTGAAGATAGTACCAAAAATAAAACAACATGACTTGATTATCAAGAAATATTTCCTGACTGTAAGAACAATTTTGTGCTGGGAATCATCTTCAGTAAATCAGGACAGCTCCAGGATGTGGGCTGATTAAAAGTAGAGGGGCCCTTCCTCTCCACCCAAACAGAACACAGGTAGAGTCCTCTCTGGGGAAATGGAAAAATGGTAACAAATATTTATCTTAAAGTTGGAAAAGTGGGTGGCCTTTTTCCATTTTTTGGTTTACATTGATTTAGCAAGCAAGAAGTAAAAAGATATAATATAAGATGAAATGGCTGGCCCAATCTGGTGCGGCGGAAATTTAATTTTTATTTGTTTCTTTATTTTGCACGTTACCTCACTCTTCAAAAAGTGGGGGATACATTGATGCTTATGTAAGTTCTATAAATTTATAGGATAAAAAAGAAAAATTTTCTATATTTTACCTCAGCCTAATTCTCCTCAAAGATGCTTTTAGAATGATATTCTTTTTGGAAACAAATTGTGATTTTCTTCTTTTAGTAATAAATTTCCACAATTTTAGTTGGGCTACCCAGCAAGAGACTAGATTTTCCAACCTTCTTCAGCTGTGTGTACAGCCATGTAGCTATGTTCTTGCCTTCCTTCAACCCCCTTCCCGCTAATTGGAATTTAGTCAAGATGGTGAGGGCAAGAGCAGTCATCTAACACCATGAGTTAGAAACCATATTTTGAAGATGACAGAGCAACAAGAGAGAAGGAAGATGGTCCTTTGGCAAATTTGTGAAGGAGAACTACCATTCTATCCTGCACTTTCACATCAGAGTGTGAGATAAACTTTATCTTTTTAGTTTGGCATTTCATTTACTTAGCCAAAGTAACATCACAACAAACATGCATCTCTAAAATCCAATAAAATCAGTTCTTTCCACTGCAACACAGGGATAATAATATTACTTATCTAGGACTGTTGTTAAGATTGTCAACCTAAATAACAGAAAAGGAGAAGAGGTACTCTCAAACAAAATATTTCTTTGGGAATGAGTATTTCAATGAGAATACAGTGGCATAGTAAACTATGGGTGTATTCAGAGAGGTAAATGAAGATGATGATTTTTGAAAGCAAAAATGACTTAATAAAAGAAAATTACATAAGTTGTTTTGAAACAATTATTCTTGGCTACTAGGACCATTGACAGTGGGAACATAAGTCCAAGATTGGACAGGCAGTTGCTAGGCAGATGTCTTCACAAGTATTTTTAGTGTAAGGTTATGGTGGCTTTCATGCAAGGTTGTGCTTTTTGCAGAGTCTTTTGTCATAGTTCTTGTTATGAGGCATAGATGTGGGAGACCTCTCCCTTCATGTCCATACCCGGCTCCACTTTGTCAGGGTTTGACATAAGTGACTACATTTTGATTTTGACAATTTTCACAAGATTAATGAGATAATCCCTTTAAAATACTCAGCATCATGTCCAATACATATTATTCACTCAATAAATACTGTTATTTATTTATTTGTTTATTTATTTGGTAATGTAAGCTTTGTACCAGCATGAATCTCTGTCTCTTGACTTTCTGTGCATTTACTCTGCTAACTCAAAACTTTGAGTCAGTCCCACCATCTGCCTTTGTGACACTCATAATGTGGAAGAAATCAGAAATCCATGGTCCCCAGCCTTAGCTGAGTCTTCTGAGCAGGAGGGCTACATGTCAATTTCTTTCTGTGTTCCCAGGTCTCCCTTCAATGTCACTCCGCAGAACTCCAAGGTATGGCCACTTTGTTTAAGCCACTTGCATCAATGCCCTGTCCTCCAACAGTGAGTATTAAACATGTCATAATAAACCCCTCACTTTCCCATCCCCTTTTACAAACCTAGGTAAATCTGCACTCATTGGAATATTTTTTCATCTCTTTTCAGAGGAGGAAGTATCTTCCTTTCTGCACTGTTGATCACTTCCTGTATCTTGTGGGTAATGACTTCTTCAGTGATTCTATTGTTATCCCTATTTTCAATTTTTTCTATCGTATACATCTTTCACATAGACAGAAAAGCATAAACTCAAGTCTTTCTTCACCTGTGAAAGTCTTTGTCTCTTCTTTTATTCTCTTTCTTCTACCTGTCATTTTTTTTTTTTCTCTCTCTCTCCTTTCTGGAGTCAAGCTGTCTTTGTTAATGTCCTGCTCTCTGGTTTCTGCTCCTACCTCTCTGACAACACTCTTCTATCACAGATGCACTAATAGACAAATATGATGTTTCTTTTAAGACCTCTAGGCAGCATAAGACTTGAAAATTTCTTTGTTGAAAATGTCTCTTTTTTGATAACCAATACTTCTGGGTTTTCCCTCCAATCTTTACATTTATTCCAGAATTTTTATTTTATTTCCTCACTCTCTTATACTTTTAAAATATTGATATTTTTTTGGTTTCTGTCCCTGGCCATCTTATCTTTACTTGTTTGCTTGCTTCTTTTTTAATAACATATGTTGTCTTTTTTTGACATCCACTATGATTTTCTTAAACATCATTTTTGTCTTTATGCTTCATTGTGACAGATTAACTTACTGAATACCATTCCAAACCACAATTTAAGAGGCTGTAGCAAAGGGCAGAAAGCTAAAAACTGTTTCCCAGATACCACTGAAACCCTTGGCATTTGCTCTAGCTTCTGCGAAGAAAATTCACCATGTGAGAGTTACAAGGTAGATGTGAGATAAAAATTTACATCTATCTTCTGTCAAGCAAAGTTACTATACATTTGATAGAGGCTTTGATATTTGGTCCTTAACTTCATGGATGTTCCAAGGCAGGGCAAAGAGCATCTATTTTGAAATGACAAATTTCATTAGAATTGGCATATTTCTGAATCTGATAGATATGCTAGAAGTTTAGTGATTCTAATTTGTTTCCTGATCTTAGCAGATGTAGAAACTTCATTGGTGAGTCGAGTTTTTGATGTCCTTCAGGGAATTGTTTCTAGAAGTTTAGACTATAGGCTCTCCATGTCTGTACTAACTCTGCATGTGCACCATAAACCATAATAGATCATTTTTTGCTTATTCTATCTGGAGTGGATTTTGTGTTCTACAACTAAGAACCTTGATAAGTTAAACTCCTAAATCCATGTCTGTAGCTCAGTCTTGTGCTCTAAACTCTATACATCTTAATTATTACTGACTACTGGGTAACCTACATACCTATAATACCTAAAACACCTATATACTTACAATGGTGGCAAATCCAATAGGCTGAAAACTAAACATATTGTCTCCCCCCTACAAACTTATGCATATATCTAAATTCCCAAATGCTGTTAATGACACCTTTGTTTACGTAGTAACTGAAGGTATAAACCTAGGGGACATCTCTCTCTATCTGACTGCATGCTTCCATCTTGTCACTGTCTAGCTAAGTCTATCTCATTAATTATTCTCATGTTCATCCCCACCTTTCTCATCTTCATTGCTGCTTTAATTCAAGCACTCACTCATTTTGACCTTATTATTGCCATGACTTTCCAAGTTCCCTTTGTCTGTATTCTTGCTCTATTCGCATCTAGCCACCTCAATTTGGACAGTTCCTCTATTGTGTTAAAACTTTGTCATTGTCTATAAAATAAAATACAAAATCCCTAGTATGGGATATAATACCCTCCTTGAACTGGTCCTTGGCAGTCCTCTGAGGTTAATCTTTGACTGCACCTGGTATCTCAAACTCTATCTACTCTGAACTGCTCATGCCCCCCTGAAAACACCAGGATTTTCATGTCTCTGTATTTTTCTTCTTTTGCTTTCCTCTCTCCATCACCCTGTCTAAAGTGGAGATGGAAACTTTAAGGCTTTTGTCATATATTACCAAATGAATTTTCTCAAAATACAGGCATGAAGTTGGCATTCTTTTTAATGTTTGGAGGGAAAAAAATGATCCTTGCAACACATAATTACAAGAATTATATTATTTATTTGAGAGTCTCAGAAAGTTTAAATGACTTTCTCAAGGTTGCCCAGATAGAATGACAGGTCTGGGCATCAAATTCAGGTTTTCTTATGTAAACCCAATGTACCTCTTTTCACCATAACTGAAATGGAAGACAATTGAACAGGGGAGAGTGTTGAAAATAAATACGAGATGAAGGTAAGGGTCTTGGATTCCACTGGTACAAATACTTCCACACTTCTCATTTAATAACTATTTTAAGAGCCTTTCCAAATAACAAGTTGAATGATTTGGCCATTCAACTTTGGGAGTACAATAGGGTCTTGAAAACTCTTAACGGTTACTTCTTTGAAAATATTCAGAATATATTATTCCTACGTACTACAAACTAGAGAACTGTAGCTATTTCCCCCTTGAAATGAAAGAAAAACTACATAAGGTATGTTTCATTTTCAATTTTTGTTATAATGCCAGAAGATTTTTTAATTCAAGGACAGAGAGACAGATGACTACTATCATATTTTCTTTTGCAGAGATACAGAACTTGAGGGCAAGAGAAGTGAAGGGATTTGTTCAAGGTTATAGAGGTGTGGTGGACAGTAAAATCACACTTCTTCTAGAACACTTGTTTTTTGCCTTGATTTTCTTTTTTTTTTTTTAAGTGAAATCAACAGCTTCACATCAGCCACTGATCAGGGACCAGATGGCACAAACTTTCAGTCGCTACCACCTAGGGCTATATTCAAACCAATGAAAGGCCTGTATCTCATTATCGGTCCCCTGAGCTCTCCATTCTCCCACATGGTCCTGTCTTTTTCAAGTAGAAAAGTGACATTATTTTAAAAACTGCCCTTGTTTCAGATAACCAAAAGATTCTGATAATTTAAACAGGTTTGTCCTTTTAGTTTTTTGGATTTTGTATGACATTATTAAACTTGCATTGAATTCTACTGCAACAGAAATTAACAAAACCAAAGCAAATCAATCTAAACTATAAGATAACACCCTAAAAAAATCTCACTTCACTGTCAAGAATTATAGGTGATTGAATAGAATTGCCAAGGTTAGCAAATGAAAATACAGAACACTCAGTTAAATTTGAATTTTAAGTGAACAAATGTTTATTTTTAGTATACATAATAAACCCCAAATTAAATGAAATATATTTATGCTATAAAGTTATTCTCTGTTTATCTGAAATTCAGTTAACTAGAAGTCCTGCATTTTATCTGACAACCTATGAATGATGAATAAGCAGTTCAAATTATTTTGTATAACTGAAAACACGGAGATGTCTAAGTTACTCATAAAAGTGTGTTATGATGTCCACTAAGCCACTTTATACTCTGTGGGAAGCAATCATGTCTTGTAGGCATTATAATAATACTGAAAATCTGTGAAGCATAAAAGGAAAAAAAGTGGCTACTGTTTGGGCTTGAAAATGGAATAATATTATATTTTGCTAGCATGAAGAAAGAATGTAGTAAAATAAAAAGGATTGTGTTTTTTACACTTCTTCTTGTTAGAAATAGAACCCAGGAAATTGTTCTGCAATTGTTTTTCTTTCTCCTAAATAACAAAAACATACTTCTTCTAGTTGGAAACTTTTGGGTAAGTTTTGTTTTCAGCAGTGTCATTCACTGGAAAAACAAACTCAGAATGGCTGTATGCATATTTCCATCATCCTCTCTGCCAGGTAACTCTGAAGGCAGAAATGCAACTCTTGCCTTGAGTGTGGTTTGATGGTGTCTGTAATTAAATGCTAGGACACAGATGAAAGGAAAAGATGTAAACTTGCTTAAGTACAAATTTCATATTTAATGTTTTTCTTTTATCTTGTTTCAAGAGCAATGAAAGAAATGTGACATCTAATATTTTACCATCCTAATATGTGTGTATACGAACTCAGATCATATAGCCATGGTAACAAGGACATTAATAGTCAATATAAAGAGTGTTTTAGAATCTTTTTGGGTGTATGTTCTTATCTTGATACATCTAACATCCATTAACACTGATGAATCTATATCTTAGGCACTGAGGAAAGAGTGTAAATCCTTATAATTCAAGATGTTAAGTATTTCTACCCCTAAGGCTTAACTTTCTAAAAACCAACAAAAGCAAAGTTCAGGGAGCTGACACTATACTCTCAACCCAAGATAATCTAATATAGATGGTGAAAGGATTTTGATTTGTAAACTATACATTCTGATAATTATACTGTGAGTACTGACCTCATGCACTATGCTATAGCTATAGTTGGTATTTTAACACAGCTGTTGTTTGAAAACTGAAGCTACTTTATTGCACTTTCCAGCTTTTTTCAAAGTGTTCAAGGGAGTATCATAAATCTTTCTTGAGTATGATGCCAGCTATTTCATCTTCTGAAAATTTGGGACATTACAATACCTTCGGTAAATACTATTTTTTTCAAAATAGTAGCATGTAATGTTCTCATAAATAAAAAAGTATAATAATAAAGAAAGATATTTCTCAGTGCATTACAGAATAACATTTTATTTTATGGTCATTTATTTATCGCTATTGATTTCTGAATTCATGTTTTAAGCAAGCTTACAACATGTCTGGTTTGTGACTAAAAACAATTGAAATTATGTCTGTAAATTCATGCTAATCTTAAACATTTGCATTGAAAGAGGCTATTTTGCTCCCAACTTTCTGGAATTCTTTTGGGATACATTGATATTTTGGGTGGTGGGCACAGCGAGTGCCAGAGTTGTTGCTTTGTGTCAGAGAGCTGAAGAACCACCAAAGCTGAATCTTCAATGACATGTGGCTGGGATTGAGGAGATCCAAGGTGGCAGGAGTTTCATGCACACTTCAAAATCACGAAAAACAGTTATTGGGAAAATGTCATGTACTCACAGCTCGCTCTACATGCTGCTTCTAATCTTATTTGTACAAGTACAGGCAAAAATCTACTAACAACAGAGATCGTCCCTTTCCCTTTGTTACAATTTAGTATTGATCTCTGTGCAAGAAGGTTGACATGAATCCCAGAATGGGTTTAATTACAAGTATAAACAAAAAAGTAATTGGCAGAATAAGTAAGGAGTTAGTTAGCAGGTTGCTTTTTATAGAAGCACAATATTTCTACTTGAGCAGCAGCAGTAATCAACAAAGAAGAAATTAAATATATATGTATATATATTAGAGTCCGCAGTCCAATTTAAAAGTCATTTCTCCTTTCTTTTAGCCAATTCTCACAAAAGCATTTAAATGCCATCTCTATTATCTTGGTCCATATGTCATCACTGACTCAATGAGTGCCAAACTAGACAATTAAAGTAGAATGAGACATGAAAGAAAGAGAAAGAGTAGGTAGTATGGTTTCCCCATTAAATAGCATACGGAGGTTATTCTAGTATGATATAAAGCATATTATAACTATGAATATCAATGGTTTTGCATTTTTGGCAGCCTTCAAAGAGCCTTAAAAATTTAGCTTAGTGATATCTTCCCTATTGATGGTTTTTATATGATAAATAAAGTCTCAGAAATAAGAATCTGAAACTTCATTTCATGATATGCTTCTGTCCTCATCAGTCGATTATGATTCTATTATCTCACTTTGTTCTGAGGACACAAATTGGTTTCTCAGGTCATGCTGTTATTAATATGATTTTTTAAAAAATAATTGAATTTAACACCAAGGTCAGTTGAGAAAACAGGCAAAATGAAAATGATAATTCTTCGCGTGAAAACCTCAGAAAGTGAAATAGAACACAATAGTGTTCTTTGCTTACTTCAAAATGTCTAAGATATGTTGGACTTATTAATGGCATAATAAAACAAAAGTGGGGTTTGCTGAGGCATTTCTGTTCATGAGGTGTGAATGGTTCATTAGAAAGTACGCTAGGTCGAAAAGAAATAATTTCATTGGTTTTCTTTAGTTTTGGTTTCTTTCAAGCAGTGTTTTCTTCCCATTACAGAATTATTTTATCTAATAAATCAATGCAATATTTATTTGGTATTAAATTAATAATGACCTTCTATCTATTGATAACTAAGTTTCCTTCTTTCTACCATCTTGATTTCTGATTGCTTTGTGTGAAAAGCCTTTTGCTGTGAGTTTAGTCTAAAATAATCTAATTTGAAGTAAATATTAATAAAAGTGATTATAAACTCCATTTTGCAAAACAAGCATAATTCACATAATCCTATATAGAAGATTGGTCTTTTATTTAGTCATTGATTATCAGTCCTAATCACTGTACTGGAAGCATAGTAGGTACTTACTGAATACTAGTGATTAGCAACTGATAAAAATGATAAGCAGAGAGTATTGCTTGAAATCTTACCCATATTAATATGATTACATGGAAAACAGAGAATAAATAAAATTTTCTAGATACTTTTGCTTATTTATTTATATTGCATATTTTATATTTTTCTTTCGAATGTTTTTGTAAATAAATGTAAAGAAATATGAACAATCATGGTAATATTTTTTTCATAAAAAATAAAAGTAATTATTCTTAAAACTTGCAT
This sequence comes from Microcebus murinus, assembly GCF_040939455.1. Classification (NCBI taxonomy): domain Eukaryota; kingdom Metazoa; phylum Chordata; class Mammalia; order Primates; family Cheirogaleidae; genus Microcebus; species Microcebus murinus. The sequence continues at coordinate 79,929,169 of NC_134114.1, read as the reverse complement.
TTTACCATTTTGGTTGGTATATGTGGGTGCGATTGACAGACTGATTCAAAGAACAAACAACAGAGGTGTTGCGTATTAAGATTTAGGTGCACTCACATAAACGGAACCGAATTACATTTACTCATGTGACTCAAATCAATGAGATGAGACTCTTCCCGTCTGAGCACTAAATGCTATAATGCAACGATTGAAAGCACAGAGGCACTGTCTGATTAGGAATAGAAAGGACTTTTGACAAGAAGTTTCCCCTGAAGCAGACTGGCTTTCACATGACAGAAGAAAATGTAAAGAAGTTTATGTTTCTTTACATTTTAGGAAAACTAAGTTACAGAGCAGCGATTTTACTGCGTGTGTGCATTAGAATTTCTGTGAACATGGATTGCTTGCTTAGCTTGAAAGACTATAGTCACTGGTATACAATTCAATTTTACATAGCAAAACTGACATAAATTTTCCAAAATTTAAACCTATAAAAGTAAACATGGACAATATATTCTTAGGTGGTTTTGTAATGAAGTTTTAAAAGCACAGTTCAAGAGGATTTGATTTATATCAAATGGCAACAACTTCCTGAATTTATCAGACAATGAAATTTGGAAACACAGCTAAAGAACAAATGATTTAATCTTATTCATACAGCACTAGTATATTTACAAGTCAATGGGGCTTGCATTGATCAAAGGCAACCTGCAACATTAACTATCAGGGATATTTTTTATAATTATCTCAGTCAATTATTTTGAAGCCCCCAAAATGAAGTAACACTTGTGGCTTATATTTTTAATTAGAGAAGTAGAAAAGATTATATATACAAATTAAATGAAACAGGAATCTGATTTGTATAAAATCTTACATGAAATGCCTTTATTAATAACCAAAAAAAATACAAATAAAGATAAAATTACCCTAAAAACATTTGAAAATAAAGATTTCATGTGAATAGAAAATTTAGGTGATATTGTAAGCTTAATGAGCTAAGGCTTAAACTACAAACAATCTCACATAGTTTAAATAGATAAGCAGGACATTTCTAGAATTGGGATTTTTACACTGTGGCTTTATGACTGTATTTTGCATATTAGTTATATATATGAGTATATTTTTGCTATAGTTCACTATTTACATTATTTCTAAGGTGCAAAGACTGAAAATTTAAAGGCAATCTTTCTCCTGAATGTCCATGGATATTTTATGAGGGAAAATTCCCCATGATTCATTGAAACATCATCAAAATTCTTAAGAAAGATTACTTTTACTGCTCTAAAAATTATCATGTTTGACTAAAAGCACATAAATACCAGATTCATTATTAAAATAATTATGATAATTATATAAAAATTCTCAGTTTAAGTTTCACAAGCATACTTTTTTGCATTTTGATTGAGCTACTTTTAGTTTTAGTTAGAGTTTTATCTTTAACAAATTGTGACTTAGAAAAGTTTAGATAATGACATAAAGCAAACTGGAATAGATATGAATGTCATCTAGCATACATCCTTAATTTTGCATCTGAAGAAACTGAGGCCAAGCACAAGGAAGATCAAGTCAAGTTATTTACTGGCAAAGTCTAGGTGAAATCTTAATTCTTCCAATTCCCAAACCACTGCCTTTTTGGCCACACTGCCTAAATCACATTGCTCTTGCAAGCATAGAATATGTGTATATTAACTGAGTTTTAACTATAATAAAGAAATTTATTGTTTAATGGGATCCCACATAGAACTCTTTTAGGGCAAAGAACATAATAATAAAGAAATAATTTTTTGAAATGGTGGGAAATACTCTGAAGCAACTTCCAGAAGACATTGTTTTCAGCCCTTACTGTAGCAATAAGTTGGAGTAGACTTAGGCCATTGCCTGTAACCTCTCTTTGTCAGCATTTCCTTTTGTACCAATAAAAAAGCTGGATCACATGATTTTTGAAACACTTTCCAGTTCTAACAGTTCAGATAAGGGTCTGCTAGGAATTACAGTGTACTCTAATTTGATCTGCAAGTAGCCTTCCTTTCTACCTGAAGAAAAGGAAAGAGTGTTTATAGAATTGGAGTCCTTAACAGGGACCATTATAAAGGCCCTGTCATGAGTCATTATATTTTTTGAGCCATTATTTTTTTGCAAGGCCCACATTTCAAAGAGTTTCTGAGATGCAGCTTCTCAAACTCCTGATACAGGATCATTATGCCCTGAAACAGAGTATGATATAATTTATTGCAGTATATGTGATAAATATTGACATATGGAAAGTCAATATAACATAAACACATGCACAGATATCTACATACACACACACACACACACACACACACACACACACCTTTTTTAGTTGCAGGAGTAAGTGAAATGGTTAATCCTTTTAGCATACATATGAATCTTTTAGCATACTTTCTATTTTGTCTGAATAACATGTGCTGAGTTCTTAATGCAGTGAGAAAAGGAATGAGCTCAGCTCACATCTTCTTTCTTATCAGTCTTAATAAAGGAGAGAGACCCTCTGTGGGAAGGAAAATGAATGAGCTGTCTTGGATTGACTTCACATAATGAAGTACAATGATCTATTTATTTTCTCTTAGTATGTACAGTGCTTTTTGGGATACTTAGAATTTGATGAATATTATATTGTCACTTTCTTTTTGATACCTTTTTACCACTTTTCTTCCATTTTTATAGGTACTTTTAAGAAATGGTATACAATTCGTTTATCTTGGGCTCACTTGACGAGCTTCAAACTTCGGACTCTAGAATAGCTAATTAAACTGCATGGGAATTTTGGGAAAATAATAAGTTAAATATGTAAAAGGTAAGATTGTTGTATTAGATTAATAACCACCACAGATTTAAATTCTTAAGCGCAACCATATCAGTGGAACCATTGCTTTTGGCTTTATTTTATTATTATTTTTTTTTGAGACAGAGTCTCGCTTTGTTCCCCAGGCTAGAGTGAGTGCTATGGCATCGGCCTAGCTCACAGCAACCTCAAACTCCTGGGCTTAAGCAATCCTGCTGCCTCAGCCTCCCAAGGAGCTGGGACTACAGGCATGTGCCACCATGCCCGGCTAATTTTTTCTATATACATTAGTTGGCCAATTAATTTCTTTCTATTTATAGTAGAGACGGGGTCTCGCACTTGCTCAGGCTGGTTTCGAACTCCTGACCTCAAGAGATCCACCCACCTCGGCCTCCCAGAGTGCTAGGATTACAGGCGTGAGCCACCGCTCCTGGCCTGCTTTGGCTTTAATTTTTCATCCTAGGCCAGTCAATTTTTCTGAGTAATTTATCATAACTTCATTGTGCTGAGAGATAGATTACTTCATTCAGTCAACAGAATTTCAGGGAAATTAACAACAAGTATGTGTTGCCCAGGGGACAATAAAAAATATTAACTACATATTTGAAGGTACTTTCACCATTATTAACATGTATTTATTTGGTACAATGTGTCACTTCAGATAAAGAAAACCCTAGTTAAATGTATCTTCCCTTGAGTACTTTGAGGACCTTCTAGTGTTGAAAAGAAAAAAGAGGGATTTCTGATGGCCTTCACAGATGACTTGATCCTTTCTCATGAATCAGGGGTTGGGAAACTTTCCATATTGGAAGACCACATTAATTTAGCTGTAATCAAGTAAGGCCACATTCCAGAAACTTCAATGAGATATATTTAAATATGTACATTATTTTGTAAAAATCTAACTACTATGAACTTAATGATTTCAAAAAATTAACACTATTTGTTATTTTTAAAGTTAACTAATATTTTAGTGATTTTGTTGTGTCTGATTTTTGTTGGAAAGCATTTGAATGTTAGCTTGCTTCATGGAGGTCCACAGTTTCAGTTGTTCCTCTAGATGGTATCAGTCATTTGTGACCTTAAGGGCATCTTGATTTGGGTTAGGTAGGAGAATGTAGATTCGTAGCAATGAATGGTTAAAAAGCAAGAAAGTATTTTTCAGCCATGTTGCTGAAGACATGGGTATTCTACTGCATTTTTCCATATTTCAATTGGATCATTCTTAGCATGAAACAATGACTTTAATATGTCATATACTGAGAGCTCAGTCAGTTCCTTCTGTAGTTCTTTAGGTCCCTTGATGATATCAACTAGGTAAGGCTGAACTGCTAATTTGAGTGTGATGTCATGATTCTCAAAGTAAGTGAACCTTTCATTAAATTCTCCAATTAATATGTCTATAATAGCTGTGTGTTCTTCAAATGATTCACATATATTATCCTGAATATATTCACATATATTATCCATATAATTATCACATATGTTATCAATGACCTTTGCTAACTGGGGAAAATGTTCATCCGAAATTTCCTTTAGAAGAAAAAAAGTAGCTTTTTTCAAAATGCTTGGATTTTTTTGTCACATATCATATATAGACTTAATTTTGCATCGCAAAGAAACATTCGAGTCGTTTTGATTTGACATGATATCACACAGAAATGCTGCATTCCTATAGAAACCTTCTTTCAGTAATTCACATTGCTGATTCTGTTCTTCATAAAATTTATCTATTCTCACAGAGGTAAAATTTTGGCTAACACTTGTCCCTGTGATAGCCAATACACTTCAGAATAATATACAGATCTACCCTGAGTAACTCATCGTTCAGCCTTAGTGTGTTAAGAGACTGATGATACCATTTTGCATCTGCACAAATATAGTTAACAATACTTATAACTTGTTGCAAAGTGTCACTTAAATAGATTTAGCACAGAGATTTTGCTGGTGCAAGATACAACGGGCAAAAAATGAGAGCATCTGGATCTGTTAATACTTTTTTTATGTGTGCTATAAACCTTTCATGTTTTCCTGTCATGGAAGGTGCCCTGTCAGTATATACATTTACTAAATTTACCAAATTCAGTCCAAATCCATGACACATATCTTGAAAGTTGTTGAAGATATCTATTTCCCATGTTCTGTTTGCAAGAGAGCCCAAAACAAGTAACTCTTTACAGCAAAGAAAATCTTGTTATGCCCTGAATGAAGTTTAAAACCTGTGCCGAGTCAGCAGTATCAGTTGATTCATCCAAAGGGATTGGATAATATATATTTTCCTTTTGAAGTATTGCATGAAGTTGCTCTGTTAAGTTGAAGGCTGATTCCTGCTACTGATCAGTTATGGTTCCCCTTAAAAGAGGCAGTTGTTTGTACTTTGAAACGTTAGGGGGCCTAAGCATCCTACAACTTTGACAATGCATTCTTTCAATTCTTTCACAGTTTTTACATCACCTAATGGTTTCCCTTTTTTCTTTAATATATAAGCTACTTTATAAGTGGCTTCAATGGCATTATTTCTAGGTCTTATTGCTGCTTGAAAGAATTGTCTTTGCTTTTGCTTTTCACCTTTTAATTTCTGCAAAGCAACCTTTTGTGCTTCTGCCTCTAATTTAAAATACTTGTGGTCCTTGAGAGTGTTGCAATTCTGATGGGCATTGAATTTCTTTCATGTCAGTATTGCAGTCTCACAAAGCAAGCAAATCATCTTATCTTTAGCAGAAACAAGATAATATTGCAATTTTAGATCCTCATTAAAAACCGTTTTCTTCCTTCCCTGTTCTCTTGTTCTTTGACATGATTGGCTGTTAGTAGACAGAATTTAAAAATACTGCTGAGCTGTGCAACTATTCACAAATTCCACTTCAAACAGAAACACAGTGCATCGAGGTCAGAAGCTGCTAACAGACTGGTGCACTTGACCCCCATAAACTGTCGCCAACCAGCCTCATGCAGTCGTGGTGCAAGGTAGGCAGGGGAAGTTGGAACTAAATCATGAACATAGTAGGTGTCAATTTAACCCTTATAGCTTATTAATGTTTTAATTGTGCCAGTCAATCAGGGAGGATTATTTTGTTGAAACTTATTTTATTCTTTGGTATTTTAAATATGTTCATTTTAAAAATAAAATAAAAATGTGAAAGATGAATAAAAATGTATTAATAAAAATAAAAGAATTTGTTCTGTAACATTTGGATTCAGTCAAAAGGCTGCACTTAAGGACCTACAAGGCCACATTTGATCGTAAGGGTGCAGGTTCTCCACTCTTGGAATGAAACATTTATTATGATACTTTTAACAGAAATTTTAAAAATTCAAATTTTTGAAAGCTATTACAATATCTTAAATAATTATAATTTTACACATATGACATGTATAAAAATAGTATATATACAATTTGAAAGTGGTACTGTTTGAACTGTTTAAGATTTGATAATGAAGAACATATGGATAATTTTCAGCACCTTTTGAAGGCTGAAACAGAAAATATAAAAATGTAATAGCTCTTCCTGTTTTTAAAATCTATTCTAAATGCATCATATATATGTATACATATATATGAAATGAATGTATCTTAAAAAAATAGGAGGTCAGGTGTGGTGGCTCACGCCTGTAGTCCTAGCACTCTGGGAGGCTGAGGCAGGTGGATTGCTCGAGGTCAGGAGTTCAAAACCAGCCTGAGCAAGAGCGAGACCCCCGTCTCTACTATAAATAGAAAGAAATTAATTGGCCAACTAATATATATAGAAAAAAATTAGCCGGGCATGGTGGCACATGCCTGTAGTCCCAGCTACTCTGGAGGCTGAGGCAGCAGGATCCCTTGAGCCTAGCAGTTTGAGGTTGCTGTGAGCTAGGCTGACGCCATGGCACTCACTCTAGCCTGGACAACAAAGTGAGACTCAGTCTCAAAAATAAATAAATAAATAAATAAATAAAATAGAAGGTTTCTGTCCAGGAATAACTTTAGAGTCAAGAGTCAAAGTGACTCAACATACAAAGTGGAAAACATTTTGAAACATGACAGAAAAATAACTACATAGTGATAGTGGTAATTTAGCTAACATTTTTGTCTTTAGAAGGCTCTTCATCTATTTCTTGATCTAGTGAGGAAATGGTGCCCATTTGGGCCCACTAGATAGAGAAAATTATTGGTGAATTCATTTGGAGTTATTGATTATGCTGAGGCATAGTGAGAGTTGTTAAAAGGAGACTGAATCGGGGAAATTGAGCTGAAGTCTCTCCCCGGGCAGTTCCGCCTTTTTTTCTCCTAGCCATTCTTCCTTTCCCTTGCAGAGCCTTCAAGATCACAGGTATGCACCCAATTCAGGAATGTTGCTGAAAAGTCATTTATAATAATGTGTGATAATGAGGCAAGAAAAGCATAACAGAAGGCATATTTATCAATCTAATAATATGCACTTGCATTGATATGGGGGAAAGGACTGGAACATGAGTGCCAAATCACAGAAGATTGTATGAGTGCATGTTTAAGAGTTTGGTTTAATGCTTTAGCTATCCGTGGGAGTAATAATAACCGAATTCTCAAGCCTCCTTTTCTACCCTTCTGCTTCCTTTTTAGCATTGTTTAATTCACTATCCTCAAAAGATTATGCAATTATGTTTAGGCTTTAATTCTCTTTTCTTTTTCTGCTTTCCCCTTCTGCATTTTTCACGTTTCAAACTCGGTTAACATCTGTCAGGGCACACATTGCTGGACCAAGGTGCTTAATTTAGCAAATTTTATTTCAATTCTCTTTATGAGTATATATTAACCTGATAAAATTTCCAATCCTGACAGCATATATATAAAATGCAAGCCCCTGGGACAGAGCAGGAACTTCCTCTTCAATGATCAGATGACGTGAGACAGCGCATGCACTTGCAAAACATATTTAGGAAATCTTAAGAGTGAGAAGACATTCTAATTATTACTGGGGAAAAGCAAGGCTCTTTCGTTTATAAAGCAGTGTAAGTAGAAAGATTTGTAGAGCTGAAATAAGGCAAGGTAATAAACCATGCTTTAAACATGTCAAGAATTATATAAACTCTAAACATGGCTTCTAATACTAAGAAATGCAGATGCCATTAAAGGTTTGTCAAATAGCCATTGCAAGATTTAGAGAAGGCCAACTGGGGACCAGACTCTCATCTTACATAATCCTGTAGGGATTTTGTCAAATACTTTTAGAGGAACAAGTATTTTATCATGGACCTGAGTTTGCCTGCTGGCTAATTCAGGCTCAGTGGACATTTTTTATGTTTGATTTTGGTGTGTGTGAAACTCTGCAAAGTAGTTGGATAAAATTCCACATTGTCTGGTAGTAATGAGTCTGGGCTGGATCAAATCTTGTCAGGTTCAGATTAGAGTTGACCCTATCTTTAGGGTCACATTTTCCAATCCTCACACCACTTTACAAGCTTCAGTGTGCATGAAATTATAAAACACAGAGCATGAGAAATTATCTCCTAGGTTGTTTTCGTGGCAAGAGAGCCCAGAGAAATAAAGTGATTTTCAGCCCTTTGAGTTTTATTACTTTCTGAAGAATGAAAATTTGGTTAGGGTCAGTTTTCAAGTTTAACAGTTCATCAGCCCATAATTGCACTCATTATTACTGTAGCCAGCTTTATATTGGAGTTTGATTAATAACGATATGCACTTCAGTAACGCTTTCCATTAAGTGGCACTAATTACACTGTAACTGCTGTTCAACAACCAAGCAAGTGTAACTACAATGTCATTTTTATGGAGGCAGATTTGCTCATAAGGGTACTTTGATAATGCTAATGTAGGAGTGAAGTAACTAAAAGTGTGGTGACAAAATTGCTATTGCGTTGAATCCTATAGACAAAAAACCATGGCATTCTGAGGTTTCTATTGGTAGGAAAAACTTTTGATTCGGACTCTATGAAAGTCTTTAGAATATAATTAACATGCATTATCTGCTTACAACCACTTTGAGTATTAGAAAGCCCAGTTGTTAATTTAAAACCATATGATTTAATTGGAAGACAGGCTCAAATCTTCATTTTACTCATTTATTACTCTGATCCTGGGCAAAGTACCACCCTCTCTGTACCACAGATGTATAACAATGTCTGTTCCTGTATTGTGATGGTAGGATTTAACACGATACTGTATGTGTGAAGATGCCTAATTCAGTGCCCAGTCCATAGTAAATGCTCTTTCAGTCTTTGATGAAGTCATGTTGTCTTCATTCTTTCCATCATTCAGTAGCAGGGAATGGACCCTTGTTCTCTTAGTAAGATTTCTATTTGAATTAAGATTAAATAAATACAAATGATTTAAAAACATGTATATAAGTAGGGAGGAAAAATATTAAGCTCTAATGGGAAAGAATAAAATTTAATCACCATCATATTACAAAGCTGAAGAGACTATAGGAAAGAGGAGGAGGGTCTGATTCATAAGGTGGGATATTATATAGAAGGAGGGTCAACCATATCTAGAAGGGCTGGAGGCAAAAATTTCAGCTATATTACAAGGAAGAATAAATACTAGAATTAATGAAGCAACATGCAGTGGGAAAGTTGTACAAGATATCGAATATCTATTACTTAGGAGTGGTTGAGCCTTTTTTGTACTACTTGTACTATTAATCATTGAATTTTTTCCCCCTAAAAAATGTTGCTGAAGAAAAAGAAATAGAACCTGCATAGAATAAATTATTGAACTACCCGTAGTAAGAGTTAGAATTTTTTTTTAAAGAAGAACTTCAGGGAATAGGCAGTGCTGCAGTGTCAATGACAATGTGGTTTGCAGATTATATATTTAATAGTGAGTGATGACAGACCATTGGATTAGAATCCTTTCAGGGAGTCAGAAGTATTTGGTGGCGAGAAAGTCAGATGATTGAAGTAAGATCACAATAGATATTGTAATTGTGTTTCCCTTTTATTTCCTTCATTTAAACACCTTCATTAAAAAACTTCAGAAATCATCTTATGAAAATTAACTCAAATGTATATTGCAGGGCTTGGTGTCAAGGGTGATATACAGGAAACATGAACAGAAATCACATAGATATAATTGTTACTCTCTAATTCTGGGTTATAGAATATTACAAAAATGAAAGAAAGAAAAGAAAAAAGAAAAGAAATATCAAATGATCCTATTTTAAACTATGTGCCCTTTCATCCTAGTTTCTAATGATATTAATTATTGCTGGTGCCCAAATACATCATGCGATAATTTAGCAGCAGGCTCTGTGGCACACCCAGCTGAAAGAGTAAGATCTCTGGAGTTAATGCCAGTGGGTAAGAAATTTGAGTGTAGTAAAAAATCATAAAGGTTGTTGAGCTTATTGACAGGAATAGGCTCTTTCTGAAAACTAGCATCACTGATTAATAGCTGGTCAGCACCCGTAATTAGACATTTGGCTCTGATTTTCTTGGTTGCAATAAACTCAGCTTTTGTTGGAACTTGTTGCAACAGTTTGCATATTTTCCTTCAAAGAAGAATTTTGTGGACTCTAATTTATCTAAAAATATAGAACTGCGAGGAAATTATAGGTTCCCATAACATAGATATATATGATGGGAAAGAGTCACACTTACAATGTGCCAAACCGCCACACAAACCAAAAGGTAATAACCTAGAAAAAGAGAACTCAACACCATCTGGAGCCAAAGATGGGCTTGAATCTCTGACCTTTCATATGGAATATTTAATCAGAATTCTATTTGTAGTTGTCTATAAATATATGAATAATATGATATTGTACAGAATTGTGACTGTTCAAGAATAAGTTCAGTGTTCCTACTTATCTAGGTATATGTTCACACAGAGTCACGTGGGCTAAAGACATAAATGTCACCTTTCGAGCTTTTAACACTATTTTCCAAATAATTCATTGACCATTAAGTAGTCTACTTTTTAAATTTTTCCCACATACATAACATCTATTCTTTTTTGATATATTTATTTATAAAAATAATATATTTATTATAAAAGACAATATTTTGCTATTCAATACAACACAAATCCAACACACATATACATACAACAAAGCATATAATATACTTTTTAATATAAATTATACTTTGTAAATTATTAGTCCACATTTATGCATAGTACTTATGCCATCAATTTTTGTTTATGCAAGAATCAATAATTACCATTATGTATAAATACTATTGATAATGGTATTTATAATATAGACACAGATTACAGCTGTTTGAAGCATGGAGGTGGGAGCATAACTAAGGTCTGTTAAAGAAATATACACACATATGCATGCAGGTACACACATACACACACATCTCTAAGTGTATTTAGCCAAAAACCTCTGTATCTGTATATTTTTGGACATTTCTTACAATTTTGTACCTCCATAATATGATGAAATAGAAGACAAAAAAATTAAATAAAGAAGTACTTTTACTCTATAGTCTGTGCATCCCTACAGGATGAGGTCTATATAAAAATATAAATGGCTCACACCCTATATATTTTTTAAATGCTTATACATTTTAAAAATTCTTAATGATGATAGTAGTTACCTGCCTTTGTGTGTGTGTGTTTGTGTGTGCATTCATGTGGATAGCCATACACAGCAAAACATAGCTTTATTTTTGTTTAGTTTTCTTCTTGTTATGCAGATTTAAATTTATTTTAAAATAGAAAAATTTTTACTACTATGAAGACATTCATATATATGGAGAGAAATCATTTTTATTTATATTATAATGCTAATATGCAAATTGGAAATCCAAATAAAAATACTAGGGTAGATCTATGCATCTATGTATCTGTGTATCTGTGTATGTATGTATGTATGTATCTATCTATTGGATAGATCTACACAAATAAGAATGTCCAAATTGTACTGTGTAGTTTCATTCTTAGCTCTCCCAATATGTTCTCCAGTCCCAAATTTTTTTTTACCAGGCCCTTATGTGTATACATCCTTTTGTATCTTCTTAGACTCTCCTGCACCCAGCTTTGCATGGGCTCTAACCAACTTCACAATGATCCAACCTGAGATTGTCATATTGTGTATCTGAGCTGCATGCCTCTTGCCTTATCCTTGTAGCTTCTTGGTTCCATTTTCCTGAACACGGACTGTAATGAACAGCAATCATTTATATGGCCTCTTGAAAAAAGGATCCCCATGAACTTGATCAGTCATTGCATTTAATATAATTCAGTGGCCAGCTACATAATTCATCTTTTTACTAGTACATTCTTCTTTTTGCCTTACTTCTTATTTTCCTCACTCCTCCTTGGCATTGAACTCTTTAGTAAAAGTTCAAGGATTCAGGTTTGTTCCCTGTGGAACCCAGATTAAAACTGGTATCAGAGATGGCCCTTCAAGACAAATATTATGGGCCCATTGGGAATATGGATTCATATGATGGTGGTATTCAGTGATGATATATATATATATATATGTGTGTGTGTATATATATATATATATATATATACACACATTGGCATCACAGTTACTAAGGATTCAATCTGCAGTAAAATATGATAAGGTTCAGATAGAAAGTGAGGTGCTCAGTTTTACAATTGCTCTTTAATAGTATGGGGTAAAGATAATTGTAAGAATTGCAAAGTACCCTGGTTACTATTAAGAGCACTGGAATGTTTGATATAAAAGAATGATAGGCTAAAGAAAACCAAATACTTGTTGAAGCCCAAGAGCCTTTATTGTAGCTTGTAGAGAAATTCTCTTGCTCTGTGGCCATAGAGCAAAATGCATTAAATACACAGTCTTAACAGGACTCTAATACCAAAACCATGTCTCTATAGAAATAGATAAGGGCTCTAAGACCTTCTGTGAGGCCATTTGATGGGCAAAAAGGAAATTCTTGAATCCCTAGATTCCCATGAACTCTCTGAGCTGGCAGAAGCAACCCATTTCTGCTTGCTTCCTTGAAGAAGCAGACTGCTGTCTCCTGAAACCATGAAATAACCTCACCCAAGGCAGATGCCTTGCAAGACGATGCTTGTTCTTGGCAGGATTTGCCCCCATCAACTCTCATTGTCTTCAAACCAAGAATGAGGGTCAGATCTTTCAGCACAGCCACCTTGAGAAGCACAACCATTTCTCAGGAAGAAAATGGTCTATTTGCATAAGGAAGTTAAGGATCTGGCTAATATGTACCAGCAGGAACAGGAGGTACGCACACATGTAGGAATGGAAATGAGTGTGTTCTCCAGGAGAATACAGAATGTAAAGCTAGATTATGGAGAATTTACTGATACTAGAGCTTTATCCCATCACTTGGGATTCAATATTCTGACGAGGCCCCCAAAATCTTGTGTTCATAATCTACTTATTGGTTTAGCGCTTTAAATCAAGGGCATGCCATGCCTTCCAATATTGTATTATATGTTTTGTTTCCAAAGCCATAGCTGCCCACCAAGCACTGTATCTCTCTCTTACTAGTAGGAATAGTAGAAGAGGAGGAGGCAAATTGGAACAATACTTGCCTTTTGCTTTAGAGGGGAGATGGCAACAAGCCACCAGGCACTAGATCCTTAAAATCTCCTTTGATATGGTAAGTCTCTGGACCTGTTTGGGGTTATCTTTGTCTTACTGACTCAGAGTGTTTTATTAGGATATCCAGAGTATTTTCCATTTCCTTTTTGCCAGATCTAATTTGTCTGATGTCATCCATAAAGTAGACCAGCTGAGAATTGCAAGATGATCTTGTCCCTATGACTAGATGCCTACTAAAAAACAGGAGAGATAAAATAGCTCTGGGGTAATACACTGATTGTGAACTTCTGTGCCTTCCATGTGAATGCAAGTTGCTTTCTCCCCCTCTTGTTAGGGATAAAGAAAAAAGCAGTTGCCACAAGATCAATAGCCATATGCCAGAAGATAGAGGCCATGGATCTGCTCTAGAAAGGACACGGCATGGTAGCTGTGATTAAGACTACTGCCTGGTGAAGTTTGCTATCATTTGCCACATTCTATCTGTTTTTTAACATGCAGAGAGGTAAATTGAATGAGATTATGGGAAATATTTCCCCTGAATCCAGTAAGGGTTTGACAGGTTTTGATCTCTGCAGCACTATTCCTCCTGAGATGCTCTATTGCCTCCCATTTACTATTGTGGCCAAGGCAAAGTGGATTCAGTGGGCAGTTTCAGAAATTCCCACTTGGCCTTTTCTCCATAATAATCCTTACTTCACAGGCATACAATGCGAGAGTTCTGCCAGATACAAAATGTATTTACCCTGATTATATTACTCAAGGAACCAGGTAAATAATGACAGGGTGGAACTATTACTTATAATCACAGAGTGAAACCACTATAAATAGCCACTGAGTGGAAGCATTCTAAATAGATTTGGATCTACACTACATTTATGAACGGACTTCCCTAAGCCTCCTGTTTAATCAGAAGAACTTGATAGCATTGGTGTCATCTCAAATCATGGATCTCATTGTCCTCAAAATTCTGGCTATTCTCACCAATGCAGTGTATGTGTAGTTACTGGGCAAACAGCTCTGTGGAAGAGTGGGATTGGGGGGAGGATTGATAAATATTTACTATTTATTTACAGAAGAGCTGAGTTTGGATAGGTGACTGGGATGGGATCCAGTATGTCTGTGGAACATGTGGCCTTAGAAAGAAGCACCTGCAGTGAATTCATGGTTAACAGGAGCAAAGGCATGAGAAATAGATACAGAAAACAAGTTGTGATGGTTAATTTTCTGTGTCAACATGACTTGGCCACAGGGTGACCAGACATTTGGCAAAACATTCTGGTGTGTCTATCAGGGTGTTTCTAGATTAAGTGAACATTTGAATTAGTAGGTTGAAAGCAGATTGTCCTCCCTAATGTGGGTACACCCCATCCAAGGTGTTGAAGGCCTGAACAGAACAAAAGGTTGACCCTCCTATGAGTAAGAAGGAATTTCCTCCTGCCTGGCTGCTTTCAGATGGACATTGGCTTTTTTCCTGCATTTGGACTCAAGCTGACACCAGCTATTCCTTGGTCTCAGGCATGCAGGCCTTCTAACTGGAACTACACCACCATTTCTCCTGGTTTCAGGCCTTCAGACTCAGACTAGAACTATACCATTGGCTTTCCTGGGTCTCCAGATTACTGATTGAATATCTTGGACTTGTCAGCCTCTGTAATTGCATGAGTTGATTTCTTATAATAAATCACACACATATATATCCTATTGGTTCTGTTTCTCTGAGAACAGCGACCAATACAGCAGTCAAACTGGTAGGTGAGGGAGAGGGACAGAGAGAGAGAGAGAGAGAGAGAGAGAGAGAGAGAGAGAGAGAGAGAGAGAGAGAGAGAGAGAGAGAGAGAGAGAGAGAGAGAGAGAGAGAGAGAGAGAGAGAGAGAGAGAGAGAGAGAGAGAGAGAGAGAGAGAGAGAGAGAGAGAGAGAGAGAGAGAGAGAGAGGAGAGAGAGAGAGAGAGAGAGAAGGGAAATTATCTTCTAATTGCATTTATATCTTTAGTGAAGTGGGAATTAAGGTTATCAGCTGAGAGTGAGGACTATGAGGTTGTTACTGTAATGGGTGCAGGCTTGATGCTTGAATTTAAAAGAATGGTTGGATGACCTAGCTGCTTGTTGAGAGACAGGTTTACTACATTTGGGCTGCTCAAGTTATCCTGAAACCTTAGAGAAGGTGATTGACCAATTATGTTTAATCAGCTCTCACATGAATTTCACAGTTTAAAACATAATTGATATTTGTCTTCTCTTTCAGTCTTTCCAACAATACAATAATGTCAACTCAATAATTATCTCCATTTTTTTTCAAATGAGAAAAATAATTTTCAAAGAACTTCAGTTCAATTTAAAAATTCTAGTAGTCTGCTATAATTTAGGTTCTCTGCTAATTATTGGCCTTGCTTGAACGCACATAAAATTGCATTATTATGACCTAGGCACTAGACCAAGTTCTGACTCTGAACTCTTTGCTCTTGCTATTATATCAGTTTCTCTTGAAACTGAAAAAGTGCATTGTCATCATCTTCTCAGTTGCTCACGCCAAATATTGCATGTTGTCATCCTTGATTCCTCTCTTTCCCTCCATCCCACATTTAGTCCATAAGCAATGGACTGCTCATGTGCTGCACAGTTCCTAACAGGCTGCGGTCTGGCGGCCCAGAATTGGTGACCGCTATATATATATATATATATCTCCTGAGTCTATCTTCTCTCTATTTTTGTATATTTTTAATCCAAGCAGCCTTCATTTATGACCTGAATTTCCATGGCAATCTGTTACATACCCATTCCTACTTCTGTTCGTTCTTAATCAGTCCATTCTCCACTTAGTTGCCAAAGTGTTCTTTTAAATATGAATTATTTCATATCATTCCTCTGCATAAAATTTACCATGCTTTCCCATCATATGTAAACTGCCTTTCAAATGCCTCACCTTGACTTTCATGGTTGGCTAGCTCATGCCCTGGCCCAATTTCTCCCCACGATACTTGCCCAGTACCCTTCAGCCACACTGGTTTTCTTTCTGTTCCTTGAGAATACCAAACTCACTGTTGCCTTGGTCCCTCTACTTCTTCCTCTTTATGTGAGTTCTTCTAATCAGACAAATAATCACTTTAAATGTCTTCATCTTAATGTTGGTTTTCCCTACCACTCAATATGAAAGAGTCATCCAGGCACATGCTATCAATCTTTACTGAATCTTTATGGAAGAAGTACCAAAATGCTAATCAATGCTTGGCTGGAGAAGGAAGTGGTCAGAGATGTGACAGATAAATGCAGGACTGTTCAGGGGAGCACAGATTTTAAAAAAGCCAACAGCAGGTAGCTTATTGAAAAAAATGCTTGTTGTCTCCAGAGACCTTTGGAAAACAACTAGATTAAAAAAGGGAAGACAGTGAATAAATGTGAGCCTCAGGGAGAGAAGGAGAGAATATTATTTGTGGATTTTATGAGTATTGCTAACAGGATAAACATTCTCCACATGAATTGCATGTTCAAGATAATCTTTGTGATCAAAAATGACTTGCAATTTTGCACATATTTAACAACTTTATTGCTTGAAAAGCTTTGCTATTTGCATACTACATTGGCCAGAAAAATAAATTGGTATAAAAAGGATGTTATGAACATTATTAATAAGCAATTTTAAGATGACTTTAAGTTTTTCTTAAATATTGGTTGAACTATTTTAGATTACTCAAACTAATATTAGTTACATGGACTAATTTCATTACAAGGTAGTATAGCTAGAAGAGTAGTCAATTATTTATGAATCAGTGGAAACATCTGGAAGCTTGACCTCTTTTTTATATTAAAAGGACTTGGAGCATTTGCTGTATTTCACTATTAGTGCCACTTCAGTTATTACATGCTCTGCCAATGTTTTATGTAACTGGACCGATTTCCTTCTGACTCATAAGGTCAGTTGGCTGTGAAGGGATTGAGTTTCTAGTCACTGCCTCCTGTATCTATTTCTTTACTGATATAGTTCCCTGCCACCTAATGTTTATACACAGTAGAAAACATGTTGCTCTAGCATTACATATAAATGCCAGAAAAAAGAAAGTAATTTATTTTCCTTGATCAATCTTATTATATGTTCATTTTCTTTAATATTTCCAATTTTTTTCTTTTTTTACATATGCAGATATATGCATACATGTACACACACTTATATATAATTACATTTTCTTCATTTATAATCTAAAAAATAATTATCTTACCCATAGGTGGAATTTATTTTAGCTAGTTAAGAAAGAATGCTTCTGTTTTACACCAATATTTATAATGTACTTTGCATAGAAAGTAGAGATAGGAAAAGTATACCTGCAAGGATTGATGACATATTCACTGAAATATATGCAAACATACACATATATGCATAGGTGAATGTGCAAGTCTATCTCTGATAGAAAACATGTAACTCAGTGAACAGAACCTGCTTATGTGGATAATCCCAAACTGTAGACGAGTTATTTGTGTTTGGCTTTGTTGCTTTTCTGTCATCAGACTTTCATCCTAATTCATTTTGCTTAGGTTTATTTTCATTCATGGAATATTTATGGTGCATTTTCCATGTATCAGACATGATATGAGATACTGGAGATCAAAATGATGCATAAGAAAGAGATAATCTCTGGTTCTATTAAGTTTCAGTCTTTTCATGTGGTCTAAACACAGAGCAGCACAGCACCACAGTGAAATGTCTAAATATTCTAAATAATTTAAGTTAAATAACTTAAATGAGAGATAAGAGTAATTGTTCTGAAATGAAAAGCAAACACAAATAAAGAAACAATGAAAACAAAATGGCAGTTTAATAATTACTCTAATTATTTTCCAAAGCATATATATATATATATATACATATATATATACTTTTTTTTTTGAAAGAACTAAGGTTAAAATAACAGAACAAGTGATGCAAGTTCCCAGAAGGGGCCATGTAAGGAACTAATTTGGAAAATGAATCTTTCTAATTTCAATAGAAAACAAATGCTTGGGAAGACACAAGCTCCTTAAATGTGGTCATGAACAACTGCGAGCCTTGGAGAGGATGAGCATACTTTGTCACCTGAAATAGTAGGAAAATCTACATATCCAGTACTTGTCTCACCCTTTAGCCATTGCTGGTGCTTCTTTACTTTGGTTGTCATGCTTTGTACCACTTTACCCATTCGTGCTAGCAGCTGATGTAATTGGATCAGCAAGTTGACTATAAACCATCCTATACATAAGATCATGAGCTATGCTAGCCCTAGAGTTCTATCAAGCAAGCATTCCCTAAACTGAGTGTGATTGACTGACCCAACACACCATTTCCCTTGGGAGTGTTTGAATGTGAGATACAAAGACAGGGACAACAGCTCACAATGGCAGAGTTGTACAGGAGTTGAGAGTCACATTCAAAGAAGGTAGGCAGTATGCTGAAGCCATGGCCTGTGGTTAAGAGGCAAAAGACAGTACAATTCAGGAGGTGGTAGAGCTCCCACCTCAAGGAGAGCTGGGATAATGTAGAGAAAAGGTTAGACTAAGGTTATTGGATGGAGACAGGAGCCGCAGAAGCAAAGACAAAAAATAGCTGAGTCCCCTTAACTATGGAACTCTAGTAGAGAGCAATGAATGCTTGTTTCCCAAGGGGCTAAGCGTCCATCAACTAAGCAGGTGATGGCAACTTTAATGAAGAAGTTTCTAAAGATGGACAGTATAGACCTCATATAGTTTTTCTATCACAGTAGGGCCAAACACATAGAGAAACAGATCTTTGAATAGAAGCTAAATCACACGGGAAAATGGGTTCAGTTTTCTCTATCATTAATATTAAATAAGGTAATTGCCTTATTTAAAAAAGTAATCTTTGGCAAGAATTTTGACAAATTGATGGGATTTCTTAAGTGTCCCTGCCTTTACAACCAGAGAACTAAAGTAACAAAGGACCTAAGTGGTCATGTGATAATCATAATTCTGAACATGGGATCATCTCATTCAGTTCCTTTTTTATATGGGGGAAAGAAAGGCCCCAAAGGTCCATAGGCTTTTTGCCTGGGTAGTACATATATCTCAGCAAAAATAGTCATAAAGCAAATCCATTCTCTTTTATGATAAAATCAATACTCCGTTAAAAGAATAAGAAAGACAAAAATACACTTCTTGGTCATGGGGACAGTGGTCTTCATGGACAATATCAAATAGGAAAACATACTTCTGGGATTTACGGTGCTATATGGTGGCACCACCTAAAAGCAGCAGCATGCTGGGAGGTAGATGTTTCCCACTGTACATCATCCAAATGCTCCTCTCCTTTTCATCCTGTATTGTGTCTAACATAGTTGGATTATGTCACATTTCTCATCTTTTATCTTGAAATAAATCCACACCCAGGCAAGACCCTTATTATCTCTCGTGAGACAATGTGAGGCTCCACATACTCAGCCAGGATTTCAAGGAAGAGCTCTGATCTGATCCTGAATAGCATCTTTCTTTCCTTGTGAAGCCTCGCTGTGGGACTGCTATGATGATTTCTTGTTTTCTTTATGTTCCTTGGTTTCTCTCATTAAGTGCTAAATAACTGGCAGGTATAGGTTTCTTGCAATCTGTAAGAAAAATGGTAAGATGATGAATATTCAAAAACTTTTTAGGGTACAGATGAAGGAAACTAATGACAGGTGGCATTCATTCTTCAAGTTATGTAGGAGGCAACGTTAACCACACAGAGAAAAGAGTGGGGTAGAAATGGGTAATAAAGTTTGGAATTGCTCCTGCGAAAATATGGCAGGGAATCAACCAGAGATGAATAAGAAAATTGCAATAAGGTCCAAAAGCTGATGGATAGCATGCCTTATTACAATGATTTGCAGGTTTTTTTTTTCTCTCCCTCAAGTCATGACCAAATGTCCTTTGGCAGAAGTCCATGTATAAGGATGGGAGAATTTACATCTTTATTTTCAGTAACCTTGAACTGAAATTTACATTTCCTTCAATTGTGAATATAGGCCACAAACCACAGTAGTATTAGTAGTTCTTGTGACATTTTACCCAGTTGGAATAGATATTTTCATATCATATTAGAATTATGGAATCTGAAAATATCAGCTCTTGTACTCTAGTGGAATTGGTTTTTATTTAATGTGTGATTACGGAAACACATATATCATCATATTACAATTTCAAAAAATTTTTGGACAATTTTATTGCCTTATAATTGGTTTCCTTTATATTCTAAAAAATTTATTCCCTTTAGAATTTAAAATTTTTTTAGAAGGGTCCTATGCTATCCATAGGCACCATCAAATTAACCAAGATGTTCATGATACATAAAAGGTTAACCATGCATGTTCTTTGATGTCTCAATATTTATCACACATTATGTAAAACTTAATTCTGTGAGGAATAGTATACAATAGAATGAAATATTGTGGCTGAAATGGGCAGAATATATAATCAATTCTATAGGTTTATCAGCTAAAATGAGATGCTCCTTTTTTATGTCAAATTTTTAATATTATGACTTAAGAAGTATTTTTCTTTTACAAATGCCCGGGACTTTTTGTTACAGTCAATTAAACCTGTCTCATTAATCCTCTCTAACTTTCAGTCAGAATGCACACATAATGTAGCATTCATATTTTAACATTGTACATCCAACAGCATGATTTAGGGCTTATGAAGGCTTTTCTATAAGGGTACGTTATTTGCTGAATATCTATGGCTGCCATTTACAAGTCCTGTGGTTGCTTGCATCAGGGATTCTTGCAGGTGAATATTGATTGTGTACCTTTGATTTTTTTTTTACTGATTGATAAATCAGTGCTTAAATGAGGTGACTGAAGAAGGCTGGCAGTTTAGCATCAAAGCAAGGATTACAATACGATAATGGATAGTTGTTCCTTTTGTGCTTGACCATGCCACTCTCTCTCCCTCACTCTTTACCTTGGAAAACAATCAACGTTCTATTTTATCAAAACATTCCACCCCTTACTCTTAATTCCTGGGATTCCGATGGGGCTGGCTCTTTTCCTGGGTTCAGGGTGAGCATGTACTCATAACCATTCAGAGCATTCCCTTATCTTTTCTGTAGTCATTGTCATGGGCAGAGACATATATGACCAGGCAAATATGACTCATTTTGTGGGTATTCATTGGAATGACTAGGAAAGAGCTGGGGTTGCTGAGAGAGTGTGTTGAGCCTGAAGCTAGTGGGCAGCCATCTTTCCACCATGACAACAGAAGCTGCCAGAGAATAAGAGCCATAGAGGAAAGCGGTCCTTAGACATGCATGGGAAGAGCCACAGTCATTCTGGTGATCTAATTAGAGCCGTGGATCCAGGTGTGCCTGAAGTCAGAGTATCTATTTTCATTTCTGTGCACCTATGTCTGTGAATCTATGTCTATCAAACCACTGAGCTTCAGTTACCTGAGCAAAATGAGTCTGGACTCACAAACTTTTGCTAAACCCTAAATTCTAATTAGTCTGGAGAGTCATTATTAACTGTGAAATACTTATTAGTGACGCGTGAAATAGTCAAAATAAGAACGGCAACAAAGAAAAATTATTTCACACTTTTTTAAGAAATCTTGTTTTTTTTTTTTTTTTGAATCACACTGTAATATCTTTAATTAAGTACAAATAACTTTTTAACATGTTATTATGTTACATGGAGACCATTTCACCCACTGCTCTGTTTGGCTGCCAGTCTCTTATCCCTCTCTTCAGCAATGGTGAGGCAGATACCTTTTCCTCGAGGAAGAGAAATCCATGGTTTGTTGCCTTTGCCAATAACGAAAATGTTGGAGAGGCGAGTGGCAAAGCTGTTGCCATTGGCATCTTTCACGTGAACCACATCAAAAGACCCGGGATGTCTTTCTCTGTTGGTGATCACACCAATTCTTCCCAAGTTAGCGCCTCCAGTCACCATACACAGGTTACCAGTGTCAAACTTGATGAAATCAGTAATCTTGCCAGTCTCCAAATCCATCTGAATGGTGTCATTCACTTTGATGAGTGGATCAGGATAGCGGATGGTACGAGCATCATGAGTCACCAGATGAGGGATTCCTTTTGTGCCCACAAAGATTTTTCTCACTTTGCACAACTTGTACTTGGCCTCCTCAGGTGTGATACGATGACCAGCAAAGCGACCCTTGGTGTCATAAATCAGACGGAAATTCTCTCCAGTCTTGTCAATGCTGATGACATCCATATATCCAGCAGGGTAGGTTATATCAGTTCGGACCTTGCCATCGATTTTAATGAAGCACTGCATGCAGATCTTCTTCACTCCATCTCCTGTCAGGGCATACTTAAGCCTGTTTCTTAGGAAAATGATGAGTGGGAGACACTCAGCTTGTGGGGACTGGTGGATGGACGAGGAGCAAACACACTGGTCAGCTTATCCAGCATCCAATGCTTTGGAGCTGCTACACACTTCAGATGCTTCTTGGGACTGCGGGCCATGGCTGTGCTAAGCACGGAAAGAGCAAGAAATCTTGTTTTAAATTAAACCATGACTAAGTACAGAAGGAAGAAAAAAAAAAAAGTTGGATATTTCAGGTGATCAATAAACTGTGTAAATATGAGTTAATTACTGGAGGAGGTTCTTCATCCAAGATGCCCTAATTTCTGAACTGGCAAGCTTTGATCATTTGCACACTTGGAAGTCAGAGAATCTAATCAATCTTCCTCCTGGATTTGTATTCATATAGAAATGATGGCCTGTTCTGGGACAGCCAGTGTTGCCTGGCCTATTGTACTAAAGAATAAATGAGTAAGAGTCTTGATTACCTTACAAATAAATCTGGTTAACAGTTATATTAATTAAAATGCCTGGTTCTGCGGCTATTCTGAACTATTTATATGTGATTTAATTCATATCAGCAGCTAATTTGTATTTAATGCAAACTAATGGGTTTTATGTAAATGGAGCATGTGGCAGTCTATTTAAAAAACAAATTATCTCTAGTTTCATTTCAGTTATTTTAATTAAATTTAGAGAGTGTGTGTGTGGTGGAGGGATGAAGGGGAAAGGGATGTGTTATATATGAAGTGATGATTAAATCCAATTTAAGTCTACAGAATAAGAAACAAGTAATTGTCTCAGCAGACACATTGGCCCTTTCATAAACTTTGGAGAAGTCAAGAGGGTTAGTATAAAGAAAGTCCTGTGAGATTGTGAAGGGTGTGATTTTTTCTTAAGATCATGCTTTTACATTATAAACCGCAAGCACTTATAAGTGCACTTGTAAATAAGATTTTTCCAAGATTTTTTAATTTGGCTCCAAATTATTTTATAATGTAAATGTTGATAATATGTATATATGAATATGTATATACATATATTTTCTCCCTTTTTGGTTTGTAAATTTTGAAACCATTGTGTAAATTAGTGAACTCATGTTTCTTTAGTTGACTTTCTGTCAATAGCTTAAAACTTATGAAATTGTATTTTAACTATAATAGGGTTTTCTCTAATCTATGGTTTATATTTGTACAAATAATTTTGTTTTTCAAATATTGTAGGTGCATTTTTTTTTCTGTTATTTCCCTAATTTTGATATTTGTTCTGGAGCTAAAGAGGATTTTGTCTTATTCTTCAAAGCTTTTTCTATTGAGTCCTAGTCTAGAACTGCTTCTCAGGTGACATACTTCAGAGGACTTTAAAGTTGGTGTACTTTTCATTCTCTTTTGTGTGTTTCTATCACTAGCTAGATCATAATAAGTTCTTTCAGGACAGGAATTAATTTATTCATTTCTAGACAATCAATGTCATTTCGTTGCATGTAGTAGACGTTCGATGAATGTTTTCCTGAATGACATTTCTTCAAAAGTAAATCTTTAGAACCATTTAAATGATGTCTTCCAAAATCTCTGAACAGATGCTAAACCATAATTTCTCTCCCTTTCATGCTATTGGTTACAGGATAAAAATTAAGCTCAAAAATTTGTTCAATCTAGCTTTCTAGATAAAATTTCTAATCATGTCTTAAAAATTCACAAACCATTATCTCTTAGAAGTTGTATTAGTATCATGGGAACATAATGTAGGACTAACTATTGGCCTTTTTGGGGTTTCCATGATGCAGACCAACTCATGAATTCCATATACAGAATATAGCATAGCATTAATCCCAAGGAGTATTTATTGGCATTAAACTCTGTTATTGTAAAAACATATTAAATCATAATCTACCTTAAAACTTTTTCCAATATTATATTTGTAAGGTTGAAGCCATTCTTAAGAGACACTGGATTTTTCCTCCTTGAACATTTTAGGGTTCAAACATTAAAATAGGTCTTAGAAATGGTGACATTGATATTTATCCACAATTATAGGATATCGACACAAGCTTGTGCAGAAAAAGACAAGCAATTTTTAAACTTCATGTTTTCTTGTCCTAGGACGAAAAAGCAAACCCAAATAGTTGTTTTCTGATGTTAACCCTGGTCATATCGAGCAGTTGACAGCCTTTCTAGTGTCCTTGGTTGTCCAGGGAGACTTGACCTTCCTACATGGCAGATGACTTCTGTCTTAATTCACCTGCTGCCAATTTGGGGCCTTTCCTCCAGAGAAACTTTAACAGATAAAATTAGCCATATTTAAAATGAAAGAACATTCACCATGCACTCAGTCAAAATGGCTGGAAAAATGGCTAGTTGTTTTTTTTTTAACGATGGAATTTTATTCTAACAAGTTATTAATATTTAAGTAATTTCACCATTTACTTCAAAAACATCATAATTATTCAGACGGCATAATAAGTGTTTGATCAGTACTGCGAAGTAACAGATGCACCAAAATAAGGTGGTTTCATTCCTTCTTTAAAAAGAGTGGAAAGAGGCTGGGCACGGTGGCTCACGCCTGTAATCCTAACACTCTGAGAGGCTGAGGTGGGCGGATTGCTCGAGGTCAGGAGTTCGAAACCAGCCTGAGCAAGAGTGAGACCCCATCTCTACTATAAATAGAAAGAAATCAATTGCCCAACTAATACACATAGAAAAAATTAGCTGGGCATGGTGGTGCATGCCTGTAGTCCCAGCTACTGGGGAGGCTGAGGCAGCAGGATCGCTTGAGCCCAGGAGTCTGAGGTTGCTGTGAGCTAGGCTGACGCCATGGCACTCACTCTAGCCTGGGCAACAAAGCGAGACTTTGTATCAAAAAACAAAAAAAAAAAGCAAAAAAACAAACAAACAAACAAAAAAAAAACAGTGGAAAGCTGGTGTGGTGTATAGGAGCTACTTCATCTTAATAAGCCCATTAGAAATGCAAATTGGAATTTACAGAAAAGATACTTCAAGGGATGTGGTTCAAGGAAGAGGTGAGAGAAAGAGAAAATACACTTCAGATAGCTCACTGCTATGTCTTTTTTTTCTAAAGCAAAAAATGAGTTAGTGAAATAGCATCATTTGTGTAGTTGCCAAATCCCTCTTCTCTCATCGCCTTCCCTTTCAGGTCCTCCCGCTTGGCTTAGCTACATTAGCAGTCTACATCGATTCAATTGGCAGGTGATTCATCAGGCCAGCATTTCATCTTCCCTGCGAAGCCAAAACGTGCCCCATTTCTTGGTGCTACAAGGGGGAACAGACGAACATTCCTTTGATGCTACAAGGACACACCAGACTGATAAAATTTGCTCCTGCATTGAACTTGACATGGAGGTGGAGTGCTTTAACTTTTAAAAGTCTGCTCTGTAACTCTCAGAATAACTGATGACCCTCATTGATATTCACACTTCAAATGCAGATAAATCTTCTTAGTTTTTTTTTTTTTTTTTGCTTTGATTCTAGGTTCAAACTCTTCACCTTCTATACACACATACTCTGTTATCTCAAGCTGACAAAATCTTTCCACCTGCTGAGTCACTCACTCTGTCCAGCTATTATTCATCTATCTATCCAACACAGTGGGATGGCAAAACAGTGTCATTTAAACCAAAGTCATCTGCGGTTCATCCACACCCTAGAAAGTGGGATGATTTATAACTGGAGAGGAGATTATTGGAAAGTAGCATGGTCCCCCCGCCATCCTTTACTGGGGTGAGCCAAACAAAATGAGAAAGAGATAAGACATAAGAAAATGAGAAGAACCTGGAGTTTTCAAAGGCACGTGAGGAACTAAGGAAGGAGTGGTAGCAAGGCCAATTCATAGAGAACTGATTTGTGTAGCAGCACAAGGCCCTGATTTAAGACGTGCCCCATGCTTAATTCAATGTTCTGCTGTTGCCATCTTGAAATCCTTAATAATTTTTGAACCAAGGACCTGCATTTTTATATTGCACTGGACCCTAAAATTATGTAGCTAGTCGTTGGTAGCAGCACTCCATTCTCTTAAATTTAGCCAAAGTCTCGTTTTAAATATGGTGAAGTATTGCCAGACAAATTTCTTACACCTACTTCAAGGTGTGAACCAATGTACCAAATGTGCACAGCCACTTAATAGCAGCAATGAAACTTGTATCCCATAGTGCTATATTTCTAGCCCCCAGGGCTGTTTTATTTCATAAGGCTTGAGGGGTATTTACAAAATTTGCATTTATTTAATTAGACCGACACTCCTATTTTTTTTTTTCTTTTATGAATATGTCTTATGGTTTTTCTAGGAAACTGATTTTCATAATGAGCATTGTCAGGGCATAGACTAACGTAACACAGACTACCTTAAACCTAACTCTTATTTATTTACCTTTTGAAAGCTGAATGTTCCCTGGGGCTCAATATGAAGGAAGCTTTGTTAGGCAAAGTTGGAGTAGCCTTTTGGAAAACAGCTGTTCCTACACATCTCTATGACTTATAGGCTGAGAAGGTCGGTCTTTAAATATAAAGTTCAAAATACCAGATATTTCTTCACTGGCCTACCTTAAAGCTAGGCACAGACATTGATCAAATACTGGTTAATGGGAGCTGAGGGGAAAGGACTGTTTGGGACTATGAAGAAAAGTTTTCTTTGGTGATAATGAGAATAAAAAGGCATCCACGTTGTCTGCCTTTGGGTACTGGCACGATGCATGGAGCTACAGCAGCCTTCTGGGTGGCAATAAGGGAAATGCCATGAAAATGGAAAAGAGGAAAGATAGAAAGCACACGAGACATTGATGGAACCATTTTGTTATTGAGTTAGCCAAATTAAAACTACTTACCTCTAGGATTTTTGTTTATTTAAACCAGTGCTTCTCATTGTGAGTGATTCCTGGACCAACAACATCTAGAAACACCTAGAAATTTGTTAGAAAACAGAATGTCGGGGGTCCTGTCTTAGATTACTGAATAAAAAATTATCAGGATCAACCAAATATTCTTGTGTTTTAACAAACCCTGTTGGGGGTCTGATGTATGCTAATGTGTAAGAACTACTGCTGTAAGCTACACTTTGTCAGCTATTCTGTGCATTGTTACTCAAATGATCTCAATTCGATTATAAGAGAGCAGCACACCTTCAAATGATGACTTTCATTTTATGTTATGTGTTGACAGCCCACAGATTCCTTTGACAATTAGAAAGAACTGATATTAGTATTTAGTTAACAAAAATAGTTTAAGAATTTACCACTTTGCTCATAATCCTCACCTGTGAGAATTGTTATCATCACACACAGTTGATTTGACATTGCATTGTTTGGCTCGTTTTCAAACTTGTAGGTTACATTTTCACTGATACCTGGAGGTTTATTTTTTTATCTGAATGAGAAAATTGGAATAGATAGAAATAGTAGTCATAGCAATGTTCTGAAATTTGGTATAAGCAATCTCTTTGCAAATTAATAGAACTATCACAGGATTTGGATGTGACATTCCCGAATTAGACTCTTAACAGTGATCTATCACTTCCCAGCACCACCCCTATTCTTTCTAAGGATCTTTGGGATACTCCGTGGTCAGTTTACTGCACTCCAACCGTCGTTCGATCTGTGTCTTTGTACAAGATTCTTCATTGGCTCCTCACTGCCTATAGACATCCTCTTCAAAATGAGAATATGTGCCCTCTAGGTATTTTAATGTGATACATTGAGACACCAGAAGAAATATTAAAACGTGTTATACTTTTTTTTAATCTAAAAATAGCAAACTAATCTTTACTAATAATGTAACATACTGATTCATATGGGTATACAAATGAGGTCCATTTATGGGTAGGTAGGTAGGTAGGTAGGTTCTCTATCATATGCCATTTGAAGACATCTTGAAGAAAGAATGAAAGTGATGGCTTGGACAGAGGGGGACCATAGAGCCCCCTTTTTAATTTTCTGTCAGTGTATTGCTACATATATAGTTTATTGGACTAGACTAAGTGGAGTTATCAATTACATTATCTAGTTTTAACTACATGAACTTTCACAAATGATATAGGAGAGTTAAAATGCCCCTAGAAAGAAATTACAGGTTGAAAGAATCATAAATAATATTCAGGTGAAAATAATATTCAGGTGAAAATAGTGGTGTTCATGCTTTCAATTTTGCTCATAGGCACTCTCTCAGCCTTGTTACAAGATTAAAAAAAAGTATGTTCTAGTAGGACATAATGAAAAGTTGCCAAATATTTTTTAAATGATTAAAAAGATTATATGAAATATAGGTTTATGGCTACTTTTCTCAGTGATGATCCTCAGTTTAAGTGGATATTTGCCTATAGATTTCAGCTAATCATAGTTGTGGTATATCTATGACTATTTTCTATTACTATACATACTACAAATATATTATTGTTTTTTAACAACTTTTAAAATTTATTTTTCTACTGATTTTACTCTGATGTTTAATTTTATTCATTTTTTAAAACTAACTAAATGTATTTGGTCAAAAAAGTTTGTAGGCTCTTTACTCATAGGTTGAGGTCAAAATTCCTCACTTTTCCTACTTTTCTGGCCCCTGAGCTCAGCTTCCCGATAATAATTTCTCTTTGCTCTTTCTTCATGCTCTGTGTGCTTTTCCTACACTGAAGGAGCTGCTTGCTGCTCTCCCTGCCCAGCTCTGCATACTTCTTTCAAGGAATCTCAGCCAAGAGTCATTTCACCTTCTCTGAACTCTCGTAATGAGAATTGATACTATATAGCCTTTTAAGTTCTTTGAGGGTGGAATTCATTATCCGATCCATTTTGCATCCCCCATAATGCATAGGAAATGCATTCCAAGAAAATGTATTAGAAGGCGGGAAGAAAGGAAAGAAGAAATATCAACTGTGTGAGCCCAAAAATAACTCTTCACCTTTCCTGTCTGACGGTTCAAGCTGATGGAGAGACACCAAGCTATTCAAATTAATTCCTTGAATCATCTCGTTTTGAAAGTGTACTTCTTTGTACACTGTATTTCATAACTATAGTAAGCTTAAAATATCACCGGACTGCTTTTTTTCTGTCATGTAATGACATGTGAAATATTACCTTATTCATAAGGCCATTCCCAGATGACAGAAACTACTGAACTACAACAAACAGGGAAACCTGAGAGGCAGGGGTATGTGGGGCATGGGCCTTTCATTCCATCAGACCCAGGTGACAGTCCTTATTCCACTGCTGACTTGGTACGCACATGCAACTGTTCTCCAAAATCTTTCTTCTCTGGTATTCTCTTCTTTAAAATGACTATATGAGTTGAAATAAATGATACATATAAGGATTGAACATAGTACCTGGACATAATGAATACTACTTGTTATTAGTAATCATTCTTCCTATTCTAATGTATCCTTAAGGCATAATTACAATAACATGTGTGCATAATAGATTCATTTTTATTTATGTGATTCATGTTCTAAGTCTTAAGGTTAATTAAATAGCATTGGTACAGTTGTCTTAAGTTTTACTCATAGCTTAATAATTTTATGCTTTGATTGTTTGCTATGACTTGCTAACATAAATCATTTCCCATAATCAAAATTATTGATTCTGCAGCTTAAATCTCCTCTCACATTCACCATATTGACCAGTTAGCATTCTGGGAAGTGGGAAAGAATGTGTATGTACATTCAAGTACATACAAAAATAGGAGTTACAGTGAAATGGCAATAGTAAAAACAGGGGAATGATATCAAATAAATAATATGATAAATTCTTTAAAGATACCTGCCCTCAGATCAAGTTGCCATTGAATGTCCAGTAAAATGAAGAAAACAAAAAAACAAATTCACACCAAGGCACATTGCTGTGTAATTTCAGAGCGAAAGAGACATTTCTTCTTTTTTAAAACTTTTTATTTATTTTTTTGCACTTTTTAAAAATTTCAGCATATTACAAGTATACAAATATTTAGGTTACATATATTGCCTTTGCCCCACCCAAGTCAGAGCTTCAAGCTTGTCCATCTCCCAGACGGTGCTCACCTCATCCCTTAGGTGTGAATATACCTAGAATCTATTTAGAACTATTTAGAACTCAGGAAAATCAGCAACGAAAAATCAAACAACCCTATCAAAAAGTGGGCAAAGCACATGAACAGTAATTTTTCAAAAGAGGACAGAATAATGGCCAACAAACATCTGAAAAAATACTCAACATCTCTAATCATTAGGAAATGCAAATCAATACTGCAATGAAATATCACTTATCTCCAGTAAGAATGGCCTTTATCAAAAAGTCCCCAAACAATAAATGTTGGCATGGATGCAGAGAGAGAGGAACACTCATACACTGCTGGTGGGACTGCAAACTAGTACAACCTTTGTGGAAAGCAATATGGAGAAAGAGACATTTCTAAAAGATCCAGATGGCCGTGGGGTGGTGGGGGGGGAGGGAGAGATCTGCTACAAATGATAGAAAATCAGAATGTCATTCATCTCTCAATGCTAACTCATATCCTGAAAGTCCTTGAAACATGTCTCATATTCCAAGAAAAGATAGTTTTCATCCTGCAATACTGTAGTCACACAGTCATGAGAGGTGAATAAATATAATCTCAAATATGAAAGGGCTCAATAATTTAGCTCACATGGAATATGTTCTAGAGAGCATACATTAAAAAAACAATTGATAAACCTACACACACATACAAAGGCATGCTATCCAGGTAGAAGACTATTTTATACAGCAGGAGGAGGAAGCAAAATTTCAGGGTGAAAACTACATTTTGATCCCAGAAAGAAGTAATCCTTCATACAAGAGCAGGTGGTAAGAGGACTGTGTAGAAGGTCTTCCAGAATTATTCTGAAGTAGTTGAGTATTTTGGAAAATTATTCCTAGGCATTTGATAGCTTTGATGGAACATATGAATAAATACCAATTATAGATACATAGTACACAAAGAACATTAAAGATAACAGAAATGTACTCTAAGGAAAAAAATGTGTTAAAAAAGAAATATAAACTGTTTGGTGTAGCAGTAAGTAAACGATATTTGAAAGGTTGTAATTATGTAAAAACTGACTAATGATTAACCAATGTAAGAATATTGTCATGCTGTGAGAGGGGAATTCTGGAATGGTGATGGTGGAATAAGATAATTTAAACATCAAATACTAAAATGGGAAATCAGTGGATTCTGCCAAAAGTTTATATGGAAGTACAAATTTTAAGTACTTTCCTTAGAAAAATGTTGAATACTCAAAAGAAACAAATTATAGCACTGAAAACAATCGGGTGAGAATACTGAAATTATTAATCTGGAGTTAAATCTCTTCTTCCCTCCTCTCTTTCTCCTCTACTCTCAGCTCCAAGCTATATGTCCTCCTGAGACCATTAGGCAACTCTGTATGCATGAGATCTCTGTGCATGAAGTCTCTGGCTTTAGTGAGGTCTTCTAGTATCCTAGAAGGTATTGGGCACTCTTCTCTTTGAGCCTAAGAGTGACATGGACAGTGGAATTGAAGACTAGGAATGAGACCTTTCGGACAGCAGATCACAGGAAAAGCTTTGCTTTAGCCAGTTGTGGACTCAAGGGGCAATACTACATTGAGCTGTGTAAGTGGACAAGGCATTGCAGATTTCCAGAGAACTGGGGGAAAGTTGAGTCAGTGGGGTGTACCTCCTCTATGCAAGAGGCCATGAAGGTAAGGCAGCCTGGAGAACAGATGGTTTCATATAGATGCTTGTGGCTTTGGGATGGAGGAGGGTCGGGTCCAGGAATGACACTTTATCTTCCACCACTTATAGACCTATAGGAGTCCCATCACTTAGGATATTCCAGTACTGAGATCTAAACCCAGTTGAGCTGACATGGAAAATTAGTCCCCCATCTGAGGGGCCTGGCAGAGAGAGAACAATAGGCTTGAAACACATAGATACCAAACCAACGAAATAGAATGCCTGAGAAGAATTCTGGTTTCCTGAATTAATATATTTATTTGAGCACATCTAAATGTACCACAGGCAATACTTTCTGCAATGTATAAACGTGATTTGTGGTTTAGAATGTTTTTTTAATTTCAAGTATTAAGGGGGTACAAATGTTTTTGAATACAAAGGATAGCTTTTGTAATGCTTCAGTCAGGGTTGTAGGTGTGCACATCACCCAGAGAGGGTTCATTGTACCCATTAGTTAGGTTTTTGACCATCCCCCCCTCTCCCCTCCCCCTATTTGATTTTCATTGAGCTATGTTGCCCTCTGTGCACATGTGTGCTCATTGGTTAGTTACAATATAACAGTGAGTACATGTGGTGTTTGTTTCTCCATTTTTTAGCTACTTCACTTAGGATAATGGTCTCCAGTTCCATCCATATCGTTGCAAAAGGCATTAAGTCATCCTTCTTCATGGTTGAGTAGTATTCCAAGGTATAGTATAAGTCAAATTAGTATATGATCATCTCTGAGACTCAAATTAGTGTCCTTGACAAGAATGTATTGAAGAGCACAGCAGAAAAAAAGTAACACTCCACTTCTCTTTAGAGCTCATTGGCTAGACCAATGTCAGAGTACCATTGAATTGAAAAAGGGTGGGAAATGTAGATACTGTCACATGTCCAGAGGGAAGGGAGAAGGCCCAATAATATAATGGTTGAGCAAATGAAAGATGCCATAAACATCTGAGGTCAGAAGAAAGATTCTGAACCATCCCTGCATCCCCATTCTTCTACATGAAGTATCACAAAAATAGAGAAACAAACACCATATGTACTCACCATTAAATTTGAACTAATCATTCAACTCTTATGTGCACATATGGAAATAATGTTCATCAGAAATCAAGCAGGTGTGGGATGGAGAAGGGGGATGGGTAAATTCACACCTAATGGGTACAGTGCACACTATCTAGGGGATAGGAACACTTATAACTTTGACTAAAACAATTTATGTAACAAGAATACTTGTACCCCTGTAATATTCTGAAATTTAAAAAATGCTTACTAAAAATCTACTATATATATTAGAGACAAGAACCCTGTATTTAATGGGCTTGGTTGGCTGGCTAGTGGATCTCAGTTTATGGAATTAGAAACTTCATTTGCATAATTTCTTTGGTCTGCAAGAACTTTTTTTCTCGTTTTCTTATATACCTACTAGAAATTTTTGTTGTGAGAAAATGAAGTCACACCATATTGGTTGACTTCTAAACAAGAAGAAAGATTCCAACAGAAACCCCAAGTGACCTAAGGATATAGGTAGATATCAATATAGGGAGAGAAATATAATGATTAAGGATAGACTGTCTGAGAATATGTAACACAATTACTATAATAAATAAGATCACATAAAACAGAAGAGACATTCTGAAAGAGAAATTCTAACTACACACTACCCCTGCAAAGCCTACCAGTTTGAGGTTAAGCAGGAAGGAGATTAAAAATGTCCAAAGGTCTCACTCATTATGGGAAAGAAAATAAAGAGGGGTGGGGGTCTGTTTTAAATTTTTTATTTATGGGAGGCAGGAGTGAAGCAAAAGAAAATCTGAATTTGGGCAGCATGATGAGAGAAATAATGAGTTTTGTTGAGTGAATAGTTGGAGTCTGGCTTATAAATAGTAATATAATTGTATGTGTAGATTTAAGAAAATAATGATGGTAACTATAGAAAGGAAAAATTAAAAATCTTCAATCTAATTGCGAGAAATCTAGAATGGAAAGCAATAAAATAATTAGCAAAAATTAGGCTAAGGAGAAAAGAAAGTAAAATCTAAAATAATAAACAGTAAGTTGGAATGAAAAAAATGGAAGATATCATTAATTATAATTAATGTGAATAGATTGAAACCATCTAAAAGAGAGACACATTAGAAATAGGAAAAAACCCAAATACATGCTTTTATCAAGAAATACACATAAAATAATAATAATATTAACAATGATAGTAAAATGGAATGTAAATGTAAATAGTAAATAGTAAATATAAATAGTAAATAGTAAAATGTAAATAGTAAAATGTTATTGTCCAACAACTTGGGATTTACAATTAAAAACACCAAAGAAGATTAAGATAGGGCAATATACTCATCAAAAGTACAAATGAGGAAGAAATTATAGATGTAAACACACGTGAAACAGGGTAGTAGTTAAAGGTAAAACAAAAAGTATCAGAATGTAAAGTTTAGAAATATATAAAATTCAGGAGTTGCGAATATACTTGAAGAGTTTATCAGCTTCATCTCAGCATTACACAGAAGTAATAGGTAAGATTTGAACGTGGAGGCCTCTCGTAAGGACTGGACTTTGTAAAGCAAGACCAGAGAAGTCCAATTATGTAGATACAAGCCTTTAAGTGCTCTTTCATTTTTAAAAATTAAAATCATGTGTTTGATAAACATAAATATTAATTTGAAACCATGTTTGTGAGGTAATAATTTCTCAGAATAAAGGGAGAAAGACAGGAGGCCAATGATTATGAAGATGCTAAATAGTTTTTGGACAGTAATTATTAACATCCATGTCATCCTGTTGCCCACTGAGTGGATTAATTTTGTTAATTTTTTTTTCTGATTTGTGCTAATTGCATGTAAATGTGTAGAGTTTATAAAAGAAAATAATTAAAATTATGGACATTTCATAAAAGGTTGTGTTAAAAGTTTATTTCAAATGAGAGATAAAGGTTAAACTCATTGAACTTGAGACAAACCATGAAGCAATTGTCTTTAAAATCTATTATAAAGACATCTGCACCCAAATGTTTATGGCAGCACAATTCACTATTGCAAGGACATGGAAACAACCCAAGTGCCTATCAATTCATGAGTGGATTATTAAAATTTGGTAT
The DNA here is from genome assembly GCF_040939455.1 of Microcebus murinus. NCBI lineage: Eukaryota > Metazoa > Chordata > Mammalia > Primates > Cheirogaleidae > Microcebus > Microcebus murinus. The sequence goes on along the minus strand of NC_134114.1, from coordinate 79,893,824 downwards.
ATGTTCACAATGGAATATTACTCAATTCTAAGAAACGACAGTGAGCTAGCACTGCTTATACTATCCTGGATTAAGTTTAAGCCCATTATCCAAACTGAGGTGACACAAGATCAGAAAAATGGGCCCCACATGTACTCGCCATCAAATTGGTATTGACTGATTAACATTATGGTGCTCAAATGGTGGTAGGGTTCTCCAGGTATTTGGGGGTTGGGGGGTAGACTCACATCTTAGGAATGTGGTGAGCATTGTGGAGGGGAAGGACATACCTCTAACCCTTCCTAGGAAGAGGCAAAGATATAAAATGTAACCAAAATGTCAAAAAACAAAACAAAACATTTATCAGGTGTCAGGCAGGTGGGAAGTGGGTGGAGGGGATAGGTATATACATATATAATGAGTGCGATGCACACCATCTGGGGGATGGACACGCTTGAAGCTCTGACTTGAGGGAAGAGAAGAGGCAAGGGCAATATATGTAACCTTAACAACATTTGTACCCCCATAATATGTTGAAATAAAAAAAAAATCTCATTTCCAGAGAAAAAAATTATTTTTTTCTTGATAAAGGAATATAAAATTTCTTTAATTTTAAAACTGTTATGTTTGGTTTAAATTTTCATTTATGTGGGCAGGTTCTTAAAATATCTGAATATATTAATGAAATTCTGAACTTGTTTTTCTTCATTGCACGCTATTTTGTTAGTGCTTTTCTTTAAGCAACTAACGTTTCCCAGGAGTAAACCAAGTTGCTACAAAATGGAAGAATTGAAAGAAGATCTAGAACATTTTTTGGTTCGTTTGCCAGGCCCATTTTAATTGCGAGCTTTAACTACATTCTTTTTATGAGAATTGTGCATGAATTCATGGGAATCTAATTTGATCCTTATTTCCCTTTATGACTTGTCTTTTTCAAAATTCTTCTGTTTTACATAATCATTTTGAAAAATGTGATTTTTATCAAGTTTAAACTGATTTAATGAGGATTTTAATTTGAATTATGTTAAATTGGAGGAAATTACCATATTCATAACACTCATTATTCCCATCCAGCACTTTCTATATCTCTTCATGCAGCCAAACCTGGTGTATATTTCTTAGCAAAATTTGATACTTATCTCTCTCTCTACATTATTCACATATTTTTGTTGATTTTCTGTTTTTATCTTCTTAATTGTATTTTGGGAATTGTTATTAATAGTTTATTAGATATATTTTGGATTTGTTGAGTTAGCTTTTCTGTTTATTACCTTAATAAACTTGTTTTTAAAATCCAATTGTATTTTGGTATATTTTCTTAGATTTTCTAGATAGACATCAATCTTAAGCATAATGATAATTTTTACTTTACAAAATTTGCATCTTTTGTTTCTTGTCTTATTGCATTGGCTAGAATGAGGTTAAATAATAATTAGCACAACAGGCATCTTTATTATGATTCTTTAAAAAATTTACTATTGGAGATGTCTTTAATATGTGCCCATTAATATGCAATTGTTTGTTCATTTAAGGCAGACATTCTACGGCATCTTTATGGGAGTACTCATTTATTGTTATTTTGCTAAGAATCTTTCCTGGGATGATGATTAAGTTTTATCCAATGATTTTTTGAGATCTTTTGAGATGAGCATATGTTTTTTCATATAGGGCCTATTAGCACTATGATTTAAATAAAAATGTTTTTATATTTCTTGGAGAAATCTTTTTTGCCTGTGGTTGATTAATTTTAATTTTTAATAAGTCATTGAATTCAATTTGTGGTATTCTATGTGACATTTTTATTAATACATAGGATTTATGTTTTAGCCTATAACTTTTTGTTTTTATATCATGAGAAATGCATAACATTTAATCCAATTATATATTATAAAAGAGACAATAGGAAGTGGGATTATACAATGTTTAATATTTGTGTGAATTTACCAGTAAAGTTGTATGGACCAAGATATTATCTCAGAGATGTTTCTCTTTTAGGTTTGCTAGTTCTTCTATTGTCATTGGTCTGATCTGATTTTCTAATTCTTAAAATAATTACGGGAATTCTAATTTTATGCAGAAAATCCATTAGATAAGGATGTAAATATATTAGCATAATCTCATGAACAGTGTAATTTTATAACTTCTCTAATTGTTCTCCCATTTATTTTAATATGTTTTTATACAGATGTAAGAAATTATATTTATAAATAGTGTATGAATATATTACATTCATTATATTGCTAATTAGTTGCTTAACTGAGTGATTTTACAGCTTTATTTTCTTATTCATTTATATTTGTGATATTAACTTCTACACCAGCTGGATTATGGTATAGAAATTATGGTCACATGTTTTGTATTCTTTGAATTCACTGATGTTTTTCTTTGTAAGTCATAAATCTTAAAAATTATTTCATACAACTGAAAAGTTATATGTTCTTTTTTTGTAGTATTACATATACACATATTATCAACTAAATTTTATTGTCTATATTATTTACATGTGTTTTTGTATATTTTACCTTCATTTGACTGGTTATATAGGTTTGAAAACCACTACAGTGCTTTTTTTCTCAATTTTTTCTTCTATAATAAGTTTTTTATATAATGTTATATAAACCACCTATTTCTAAGAAACTATAGTTTATTTTCACATCTACTGAGCATATAGTAGAAAGCAAAGCTCAGACAAAAATTGTTGGAAAATTTTGGAAACCCATAGGAAGTTGTAATTAATAGCATCAACATTAAAATATGAATGAGATAAATTCAATTGGTTTACATGTGCAGAAAAGACAATATTTTTAAAAGAATTATAAAAATAAAAAGTATTCACGACAGAAAATTGAAAAATTAATAAAATTTACTTTGCTTTAAAAATGATTAGGTTTTTTTTTCCTTTTATTTCATCATATTATGGAGGTACAAATATTGTTAGGGTTACAAATATTGCTCCTACCCCCCTCCCCCCGAAATGTCCAATCCCCTGGTGGTGTGCATCGCACACATTATGGAAACATACATCCCTTTCCTCCTCCCCACTCCTGCCTCCCCACCACCTGCTAAAAAGTTTTTTCTGTTGTTGTTTTGTTTTTTTTTTAACATTTTGGTTACATTGTATATCTTTGCCTCTCCCTAAGAAGGGTTAGAGTTATGCCCTCCCCCTCCAAAATGCTCATCCCATCCCTAAGATTGGGTCCCCCCCACCACCGAATCTCTGGTGGGTATTGCCACCATTTGAAAACCGAAGTTTAAATCAGTCAGTACCAATTTGATGGCAAGTAGATGTGGAGCCCATTTTCCATATCTTACAAATGGGATCTGATCAAATTAAAAATGATTAAGTTTTAAGTGAAAAATAATAAAAGTGATATGTATATTTTAGAATTCATTAAAATCAAAAGTTCAAATTAAATGTTCAGACTAAAATGTAAAAGTGAGATACTTAAATCATTTTCTAGTTATATTTCTATAACTTTAATTTTATGCTCAAAAGTTACATTTAATATTTGTTGAAGATTCGTTTTTTTCTGATGAAGAATGAAGAATTTTATTAAATTTTAAAACTTTCAGAGCATATTCGAGAAGAGAATAACAATTTAAGAAGAGAGAACAATGTTGAAAATAGAGATATGCTGAATCTCTAGAATCTCTTGAAACTATTTTAAGTTAGTCAAATTAGTTTTTCTGTTCATCACCTTAATAAACTTGTTTTTAAATCTAATTGCATTTTAGTGTATTTAATGATGTGACTTTTTATTGTCTTTCTACATCTTGTTGGTAATTTTCTCTTGGTTCCAATGAATGACATTAAAAATTGTTTTGAGATTGATTAGTTGTGCCACAAAGTAAAAGCCCTTTAATATCATTACAGTTTGATGCTGACCAAATGTTTTTTTGGAAAGTAATTTTCACATCTGCCAACTAAACTCTATCATATATCAAATTAGATGTTAGGACTGTTTCTTACCATCTGTATTCTGTAAACTCTTGAATGATAATTTGCCTTGATTATATAGAATATATATTTTTAAATGAGGAATCTATTTGACTTAATCTGTGATGGATTTGTAATATGTTAACATTCCAATTATAAAGAGTTTTAGAGTTTTAAAAATCAAGTATGATTCTCACTTCTTCCTGGGCATACGAAAAATTATACTTTTCAACACCCTGTAATTAGATGTGGTCATGAAATTAGTTCTGGCCAGTCAACTATGTGTTTAAGTGATATCTATACCATAACCAGGCTAATGAAGTTAAAAGTCTTTTAGTGATTAGCTAGCATTTTCCTTTCTTTGCCTGTGGTAGTACTGGATATAGGTGCTGAGATGTCAGCATCACAAGATTAAAGCATACTGGATCCTTGAGTCACTACATGGAAGACTGATGTCCTAGAAAGCAGCCTTGACCCATGTGGTCTTAACATGGATGAGGAATACACTTTTGTTGTATTAAATCCCTGAGATTTTTGGGTTTTTCATTATTGAAGCGTAGTCCCCTCTGACAAACATATTAAGAAATATGCCAATTTAGGCTTTTATTTACTAGTAGGGAACATATGAATGTATGCTTATACTTACTATTATTCAGGTGCTATTTTGATTGAGCCTGCTTTTCTAAAAAAATTACTTCTTTCTATATAATATGATAACATATAATATAACATATACATTGTTATATTTATTTAAAATGTGTTTTATACCTATGTTTCATTTCACTTCACTGTTATCAAATATGTAAGTGCATGGTAGCAATTATATTTGACCCAGAGATGTTGAACCATCCATTTTATTTGTAATGCTTGTCTTAGGACATGATTGATTATGTTAAATGTGCTCCACCCGTTGAATTTTGTTGTTATATTTTGTACTTGTCACATAGAATGCTTAACATGAAATATTTATGTCTCCTGAGGAGCCTTAAATGTGCTCCTCAGCATTTGAAGTAGACAATGGTGGTAGTAAATATTTATTAATTGTAAAGCATGACACCAAAATTTATGAGATGGACTACACGCATATGGAATTTCCATACTGAATGCCAATGTACACGTTGATGTGTAATGGATAATAAGGCAGACATCTCTGAAAATGACTGTGAGCTCTTTTGAGGAAAGAATCTATAAATATATTGAAGGCATTACTTAGCCTTTTTTTCTCTTTATTTTTTGTTTTGTTTTATTTTCCCTAAATTTGGGGGCATAGATAAGTAAAAACTTTCTCTTTGTTGTGCTCTCTTCCTTTGTGCTTGTGAAATTTGTCACTCATACACTTAACAGCTATCTATTGAGAACCTACTCTGCTCAGTGATGAGGTAGCATATTTAAAAGACAGACAATGTTCCTGCTCTCATAGAACTCATATTTTACTAGGGGTACAAGATTACTGTAATACATGAGATGATTTCAAAGAGTAATGGCTATGAAGTCAGTGTGATATGGGGAATGGTAAAAGAAGATCTCTGAGAGAAGGTGATGTTTGATTTTGAGACCTGAATCATGAGATACAATGCCTATAAAAATCAGATGTTCCTTTATGTTGGAATCCATGGAAATCTAAATAAAACAATGCAATAACTATTAACTAATACTTTGTGGTTTAAATTCTCTATGCAGATGCACTACATTATATTAATACTTTCTCTTTGGGAATTAAGAGACTGAAAATGTGCTTTAGCGGCTACTCTTAGTAATACTTCCCAACTTTAGATGCAAGATTCAGCAAATCTATTGATCAGACCCATTTATTTTTTGTGTAGTCCTCTCCATCTTCCAGTAAGTGTATTAGTGTGTCAAGCTTGACATCTATATCTTATTTAGTTTTTTTTTTTGTTGAAGTTGTATTTCTTATTCATTATTTTTCTTAATCACCTGGAGTACTGCAATGCCTTCCAAATGATCACCCCTACCCACTGTCTCCATTCCAATTCATTTCTTACACTGCAACCAAATGAACCCTTATAAAATGTCAATTTGATTATTATTTCTTTTTTTTTTGAGACAGAGTCTCACTTTGTTGCCCAGGCTAGAGTGAGTGTCGTGGCGTCAGCCTAGCTCACAGCAACCTCAAACTCCTGGGCTCAAGCAATCCTTCTGCCTCAGCCTCCCAAGTAGCTGGGACTACAGGCATGTGCCACCATGCCCGGCTAAATTTTTATATATATATTAGTTGGCCAATTAATTTCTTTCTATTTATAGTAGAGACGGGGTCTCGCTCTTGCTCAGGCTGGTTTCGAACTCCTGACCTCGAGCAATCCGCCCGCCTCGGCCTCCCAGAGAGCTAGGATTACAGGCGTGAGCCACCGCGCCCGGCCTCAATTTGATTATTATCCCTAACCCCTATGGACACATTCTGTATCATTTTCCTTTTGCTCTCAGAGTAAAGCCATGAAATCCTAATGGGCCCTGGAAGCCCTACATGGTCCCATTATATCTCTGACCTTTTTAGTCACTCCACTCTAGAACACAGGAATCGGTCAAGTTTCTTTACTTTAGGAACCATGTAATTTGTGTCATGTTCTAGACTAGGAGTCCTCAAACTTTTTAAACAGGGGGCCAGTTCACTGCCCCTTAGACCATTGGAAGGCCAGACTATAGTATAAAAAATGCTATGAACAAATTCCTATGCACACTGCACATATCTTATTTTGAAGTAAAAAAACCAATGGGCAAAAATACCCCATGTGGCCCTCAGGCCATAGTTTGAGGACGCCTGTTCTAGACTGCCACAAGTCTTTGTGTATGCTATTCCATCTTAACTTACCTCATATCCTAATGATTTTTTTTTTTTTAAATTTCAGCATATTACAGGGGTACAAATGTTTAGGTTGCATATATTGCCTTTTCCCCACCTGAGTCAGAACTTCAAGCATGTCCATCACCCAGACGGTATGCACTACACCCATTAGGTGTGAATATACCCATTTCCTCCTCCCCCTCATCTGCCCAACACCTGATGAATGTTGCTAATATATGTGAATGTAAGTGTTGATCAATTAACACCAATTTGATGGTGAGTACATGTGGTGCTTGTTTTTCCACTTCACTTAGTAGAATGAGCTCCAGCTCTATCTAGGAAAATAGAAGAGGTGCTAGATCACCATTGTTTTTTGTGGCTGAGTAGAACTCCATGGAGTATGGTATACACATGACTTCTTTATAATTTTTCAAATTCTGAATTATTTTAAACACAAAGAAATATATATAGAATGACATAACAAACATTATAATTTACACATTGTTTATCGAATTAAATATTTGCTAAATTTGTTTCTGTATTTTTTAAAACATTAATATATTGCAAAAACATTGAAAATCTCCTATTATTTCATTGCCTTCCCTCCTAACCCCCAATCAACCACCATTTTGAATCTGGTACATTTCCTTCAGTGATTTTATACTAAAAGTTTGCTTCTTTGTATAATTATAATCTCTATATGAATTTGTATAGGAGGTTGGGTAGCAGGTTATAGAGCAAAGATACCACAGTATCTGAATCTATTTCATTCCTGAATTTCAAATAGCAAGTAATGAGAGTTTAGACAGAGATTTATGCAAAAATGTATCTGAACCAATTAGTTCCTAAGTTTGAATTACAGAAGTTTGGATAGTGGGAAATCTCAGAATGTATGTGTGTGTGTGTGTGTGTGAGAGAGAGAGAGAGAGAGTATATAATATTTTGCATATTTTGAAATTCATATAAATGGATTCACATAGTTTACAAAATTTCTGCTATGTTAGCAACATTACGTCATTTGTAGGCATCCACATTGAACTAGTTTATTCATTTTAAATGCTATTATATGACTATGCCATAAATTGATTATTCATCACCTTATTATCTCCTTTTTTCATAAGTAATGCTTCAATAAGCATTCTTCTATATCTTACTTATGTTCCTGAGTAAGAGTTTTTTCTAGGATATATACCTATAAGTATAATTGCTGAGTCAAGGGCTTAAACACTGTCAATTTTACACAGTAATGCCACATTGCTTCCTAATGCGGTTTTTCAGTTCACCCACCACGCCTAGTGGAAGATCTCATTTCTCTGTTTGCTTCCCCAGACTTCCTCATGTCAATGTATGCTATATGGTTTTATGTGAATTTCCCTGGTCATTAATAAGGTTGTGTATTTTTCATATTTTATTGGCTAATATTCTTTTTTGTGAGCTGCCTTTTCAACTCTTTTACCCAATGTTATATGTGGTCATTTTGTCTTTATCATTCTAATTTATAGAAGTGTTTTACATCTAGATATTAAAATATTGATCTTCACTAAGTATGTTACTCGAGAAACCATCTGACTTCCTCTATATGTTTCCTGACGCTTGATACCTCCCTTTCATATACTTACCATAGATGCTATTTGCCTTTGTTTTTGTAATTACTTTGTTAAATGCTTTCTCTTTCACTAGTCTTTATGCTCCATGTCAGGAATCCTGTCTGTTTTATCTCCTATACCCAAAGGCAGTGCTTTGAGCATTCCAGATACCTAAACTAGTACTTTTCGAGTAAGTGACTATATGAATGAATGAGTATGTTAGTTGTATCATTTTTTGAAGCAAGTTATTAATCATGCTTAGATCCTCAGAGTACACAGAAGATTAAAGGAAGTTTCTCTTCAGACACACATAACAGTTCAGTTCACAGTGGAGACAAATTATTTAAGGCTAGCAGTCTTTAAAAGCCTAAAAATGATCGCCATTTGAGACTTAAAATTATGTTTTCACTTGCTCCTGTCTCTGCTGATCATAACAACCCTCTTTAAATAATATATGAAATAAAATATTGCCTAGAAAAGGAGAGAAGTATATGTGGCCCCTCATTTTAAGTGCGGTAAAATGCTGCAGAGCATTTATGTAAATCTCAATGAGGAACAAATGGAACTGTTCTGATCAAGACTACTAAAATGAAGGCTCAATGAATTAATTGTAAACAAATACAGTTCTCTACAATGCAACAATTCTTAACTTGGTTGCAGTTTGCTGAACTATAAAGAAAATAGTTTAAATATAATTTTATACTGCTATGATAAATAAAATTTCAATGCTTCTTCAAATTTGGACTACCAAGGGAGAAGAACACATTAACTACCGTCAAGATGATTGTTTAATTTTTCTTTTATAGGTTTTCCAAGTGAGAGGAAACTTTGAACTTCAAAATTGTCTTTTTTCTTAATTAAATTTTCTTTTAATAGCACATAATGCTAAATAATTGACATAGATTATATTGACAAGCACAGCAATGTATCTTGGGTGAAGTATTTTTCTTTTCTTTTTGTCTAGCTCTTATACAATTCCTAGTAGTTTTGGAAAGGTCAAGGGAAATAGCTAAGGAAAAATTAACTCTTTCTATAGGTACCCCCAGATTCATATGCCATAGATTCTTTGTGAATGATTGATGCACTTAATGTAAGTTTTCATGAGAAAACTGCTTCAGCTAAGATAAGCTACAAAATTCGTGGGACTCAATGCACAATGAAAATGTGGATCCCTCGTTCAAAAATTATTAAGATTTTCAAGAGGTTGGTAGCTGGTCATTAAACAAAGTGTAGGGCTCTTTTGAGCCCCACTAATTTCTCATTCATGAAGTTAGATCGGGTTTTGGCATTTGCTCTTGCAATCCCAATGCTGGCCAGTGGTGTTAGCTTGTCTTCCTTTTTCATGAATTGCTGCTGCTGAAGTGCAAATAGGGAATGTATTAGATACAGAAAAGGGTTCTAAGTGAGCCCTAAAACACACTGTAATTTTAACCATAGACAACACAGTCAATGATCTTTGAGACATACCAGACATTTCTGAGCAGAGGCAATGGTGACTGGCTGTCATTGGCTTTCTTTTTGGAAAATGAACTGTAATTATATAATTACATATAAATTTATTTAAATTATAAAATTATACTAATTATAAAATTTCCATTTCCCTTTATAAAATTTTTAGTGTGAAATAGCTGAAAATAGTGACATTGTGCTGCTTAAAGAACACTTTAATTTGAAAAGGTATGATACAGACACTACTGCAATTAATCTCAGTTTCTCCACACACTGGTGTTTTATTGCTTCAAAAAACTTTCCTTTTAACCTGGACTATGTCATCATATCACCTACCACTGAACTGCCATTTTTTTCTTTAATTCTTTGACATATATAGGAATTGTGTTTTCTGCTCCTCCCTTCAAAAGGGATGGGAAGATAATTTGAGAACTGGACCTCCAACCCGCTAAAGCATTTTGTAAAGTACTGAGGCCAAAGTAGATGCTCAGAAATGGTTGTCTATGTGACAGGAGCATGAATCATTTTGAAAAGCAGAAGACAGAGCGATGGTCTTTTAGACCTGATTGGGGTAATAGCTACGTATGAAAAGTGTCACCCAGTAGCTGGAGTAGGGCAGGAAGGTTGTAAGAAAAGGGCGATGCTTGGCACCTGAAGGAGAGCTGTACTGTGAGTCACAAATGATCGTTTGTTCCTGTGGGGTCCCTCTCCCAGCAGGGTGCATGCGGGGCAGAGGTTAGCCCTGAGAAAGGGAAGTGACAAGAACAAGGCAGGGCCAGCTCATTTTGAGGGGACTTGGCCATGGCAGGGATTCTGTCCCAGCAGGAAAACTGGAACAGAAGCACAATCAGAAGGGCTGCTGTCGAGGAGGCAACAGGAGGCTGAAGCAGGTGGCAGTACGCCAGTTTAGGGTGATAGGCACAGTGACCCCAGGACTAGGAATGTTCACCCAACATTTATAGAGTGCTAGCAGGCATTGTAGTAGCAGGTGAGGGATATAAAGTTATGGGCCATGTATAGCCTTGACTTTTGGTGCTCTGGATCTAACAGGAAAAGAGACACAACATCGTATACCATGATAGCAAGAGACACAATATCATTATACCAGGCTTTGAAGTATACAGAGAGTAGGTGTAGCTGCACAGAGTGGCACAACAAGCCTGGGGGTGTCAAAAAAGATGTTTATAACCTGCATCTTGAACAATAATCAGCAATGAGTCAGGTGGAGAATGAGTGGGAGGTCATTCTAGGTAGATGGGAGAGGCCGAGCCATGTCACAGAAGTGTGACTCAGTGTGGCATGTTGTGGGACGGTAGGCAACTCAATCTTTGCTAAAGGTTCGCTTTCCAGGCAAAAAAGTGGTAGGAAATGAAATGAGAGAGATTAATAGGCCAAGTCATGAAAGGACTTGGGTGTCACACTGCAGGCTTTGACTTCTGACACTTGAAAGTGTACTTAAAGGAGACAGATAAGCAAAGTTTTATTTTAGATTTCACTTTAATTTAGGTAAAGTGAAGAGAGATCTGAGTGGGGTAATATGGAGGCAGAAAGATTAGCCAGGAAGTTATAGCGATACCCTGGTGATAAGAGATGGTAGCCTGAACCAGGGAATCATGGTAGGATTGGAGAGGAAAGATGTATGTGAGAGGTATTTAGGAAGTAAAGATATTAATTATTAAGCAAATTGTTTTGTGGTTTAATGATGATTTTGAGAGGAAAAATAACTGTATCTTAGTGGCACTGAGAAATTCAGGGATAAATATACTCTTCAGAAAGTATGGGGATTAATTTTAATGGCATACAGCAAATTACTCCTAATAGGCTGTTCTGTTGTAATAAAAACAATTAAACTTTCAGTAGTTCACAGCAAGTTTATTTCTTGCTCATGGTACATATCTCACATGGAATGCAAGGGATCTGTGGCCCATACAAGCACTCAGGGACTCAGGTGTTTACCATTTTTTACCTGTAGTAACTGAGACACATCCCAGCAGCAGGGGGAAGAAAACTTAAAGAACTGTCCATGGACATTCCTTGCCTCAACCAAGAAGTAAGACACGCATGTGCTCACATGTCTTGGGTCAGAACTAGTCATGTGTTCCTATCCCACTTATAATATACACAGAAGCCTGATAAATGTAATCTTCGGCATGCCCAGAGGGAAAGGAGAAACAAATATTGATGGCAACTAGTAAATTATGCTGAAGCTTTAAGGTAAGGCTAATCTGTTATGGTGTGAAGTTATATAGCATAAGACTGGCTAAGCCTGGCCAGAGGGAAATGTCCAGGACACTCACTTTGTGATAGCTTGCTCTGTGCCAGGTCCTGGGCTAAGCTTGAATGAATTAAAAGATTTTAGTTATTTAATTCTCACAACCATCCAATAATACAGAAATTCTTAGAGAATTTTAGAATTTTAAATTTTAGAATTTTAATTTTAGAATTTTAGAATTTTAAAATTTTAAATTTTAATTCTAAAATTTTAGAATTTTAGAATTAAAGAATTTTAGAATTTTTAGAATTTTAAATTTTAATTTAAAAAAATTTTCAAAGAATCATTCTAGACCAAATCCATTATTTTGCAAATGAAGCAATTGATGTCAAGAGAGTGAAATGATGAGTCTAATACATAATAATGAGTCACAGTTTAGAATTAATGCTAGGTATGCTTTTCCTTCCATTGCATTCTTCCTCTGTTCCATGATTTGGATCCTGATGATTTCACAAAGGTTTGGTGGCGTTTCATACAACTGGGCAAAATTTCTAGTATAATCTTCATAGTAAAGAGTGAATATAAAGATATATTTAAATTATATTTTATTCAATATTTGTATAATATCTTGTAATTTGCTCAAAACATGGCTGGTTATGAAAGTTTTATAAATAGCTTAATAGCAATGTATTATTTGTTTGATTTATGACTTTTATTCTACCAGTACTGAAAACTTTATGGTTTGGTAGAGTGAGGAAAGGGGACATATTTTCCCTTGTTAAATCCATAAATGCTTATTGACAAACTTTCTGTCTTTATGATTTGGAGTTATATTAGTTAGTCACACCAAATTCTGACTAGTATACATGGTAGGAAGGAAATACAGCATACCTCTGGCCAGTTCTCATGACCTACTGCATTATCCATTTAACCTAAGAATTGTCTCCTTGGAGTACCTACTTTCTGCTTTAAAATTCAGATCAAAAATTACATAATAAAAGTGTATTTTAATTACCAAAGGTCCAAAAGAGATTAGCTGTATTATTAAACTGGCACTTTGGTTGATATACATGATCACTGATACAAGCAGAGTTAATGCAAAAGTTAATTTACCTTCTGGTTGCAGAATTTAACAAGTATTATGTTAAAGTCTACAGCCAAGAATGAAAATAGATAAGTAATACCAAAGAAAGAGAGATAAGTTATGAAATTAGACAAAAATAGGCTCTTAGGAGGGACAAAATATTTTTAGAAAAGCATAAGTGAAAATTAGACTCTGTTAATACTTCCCAACACTGGTACTCTAAGGAGTGTACTGGTGTTATTTAAATGTGTGGGGTAAGCTACTAAACAAGCACATTTCATCTATCTGAAGAATCTATTTTAAATGAAATGTTTAACGATTGAAACAATTATTTTTATGTTATTATAAACTTTGATAAATTATGGAGTAGAATGGAAAAGTTGCATGACTTTATATGTTAAAGTAGAAATTATGGAAGAAGGTCACTTTAGTCTTCCCCAAGGATATGCATTGCTTTCCTTTGGGGTTAAGGTTTTTATAGCAATAACTAAGAAACAGATGAAGAACATTTGCAAATTGGAGCAACGAAAGTGTCTTAATTAGGGTTCTTGAGAGAAACAGACCAATAGGAGATATCCTTATTTATATATTTATTTATCATAAGGAATTGGCGTAGGTGATTACAAAGGCTGAAACGTCCCAAGATATGCAGTTGGCAAGTTGGAGAGCCAGAAGAGCCTATAGCATAGTTCCAGTCCAAGTCTGAAGGCCTGAGAAACAGGGGACCTCATGGTTTAAGTTCCAATCTGAGATCAAGTCCAAAGACAGGAGAAGACTGATGTCCCAGCTTAGAGACAGCCAGACAGAGAGAGCAAATTCCCCTTTACACAGCCTTTTGTTCTAGTCAGGCCTTCAATTGATGGGATGAGGTCCACACACATTGAGAAGGAAAATCTGCCTACCTCTGCCTACCTATTCAAATGCTTATCTCATTGAAAAACACCCTCACAATCATACTCAGAATAATGTTGAACCAAATATCTGGGCACCCCATGGCCCAGTGATGTTGATACATAAAATTAATTATCACAATAAGTTTATGATTTTATCTTTTCTTTGACCTTCAGAGAAGATAACTGAAATTATCTGTCAGCAGGTAAAGGGGGAAAGGCCAACTATTATTATTCTCCTTTGAACATGAACTGGGCAATAACGTGGGTAAATGATGAGAAGTTATCTTCCGTTACAAAGCTGGCAGAACATCTGAGAACTTTCCATTTTTGTACTGGAGGACAGAAGGTTGGCTGAGCCCTAGGCCACGATGCTCTTAAGACTCTTGTCACGATGATGATTTTCGTCTGGCCTACTCATACGGAGTCTATGACCTCCATTAGTCTTGGCATAGATTTGAATTGTATACTGAAACTGTGAAATAGAGAGACAGATTTAATAATCATTCCACTTAGTAAGTACAGCTGGGGCAGGTAATTAAACAGGTTTTCTCTTGCCAGCAGGCCCACAGCAATGTGGCTAAGAGTCGTGGTCACACCACTGGACTGAGACAGAAAGCTAATATCAAACAGGCCCTCTCTATGCAGGCCCATGTCACACCACTGTTCTTAGCAAACACAAGTTATTAAAGGGGACTGACTAGTCAGGCCGCCAGAGGCCTGACAAATTTTCAGTCTCAGGAATATTGGATTTACAGGCTCAAAAATGAAAAGGGACTAGAATAATTGAAAAATAGTATCATTATTATTCAGGTGGTTGCCATCTAATAAAATATTCTCATTGTGAATCTTTGATATCATGATGATATGAATAACTACTCAAACATCGAGGAAGTTGTTTCTTAATTTTTAAAAAAGTTCGTAGCAGTAGGAAAACACACTATTTAATGGATATTTGACATAGTTGCCTAATTGTGTGTAGGTAGAAAAGCCACAGAACCTTCATAAAGGGTACAACACTGAACTTAGTGTAATAGCATTTTGTTAGAAAAGGGTTCTTTTGCTTCTGTGAGGATGGGAAGTTAAAACTTTAAAAAGTTTAAAGAATACATTAATTATATCTTCAATTTAGTTAACCATTTTCCTTTATTTATTGTTCCAGCTATATATTGCTATATAACAAACTACCCCAAAATTTTGTGTATGAAAATAGCAAACATCTTATTATACCTGAAAATGCTGAGGTTCAGAAACTTGGTCAGTGCTCCTCGGAGTAAGCATGCACTCCATATTGCATTGACCCAGGTCACTTGGTGGGATTCGCCTGATGGCTGTTCTGGTCTAGAGAGCCAAGGAAGACAGCTAGTGCTTGGGTGGGACAAGGGGGAGTTTGGGTATAACTGGCCTTTACTCCTCCTCTGTAGAGTCTCGGGGCCTCTCTGTTTGATCTCTCCAGACAGGTAGTCACATGGATCTTTTACAGGCAGCTCAAGGTTTCAAGAATAAGATATTGGAATTGGAGGCTCTTAATGCCTAGGCATAGAAACTATTAATAGCACAAAATCCTTTCTGACGTATTCTCTTGGTCAAGCATTCACAGAGCTTGCTCAGATTCAAGGGTAGAGGACATAGACCTCATCGCTCAATGGGAGGAATCTCAATACATTATTTGTGACAATTTTTAATCTTACTAATACAAACAGTCCCTTACTTATGATGGTTCAACTTAAAATTTTTTCAACTTTATGGTGGTATGGAAGTAATATGCAGGCAGTAGAAACCATAGTTCAGGTTGTGAACTTTGATTCTTTCCTGAGCTAGTGGTATGGCAAATAATACTCTTACATGAGATATTCAACATTTTATTATAAAATATGCTTTGTCTCAGGTAACTTTGCCCAATCGTGGGCTATTGTAAGAGTTCTGAACATGTTTAAGGTAGGCTAGGCTAAGCTATAATGATTGGTAGGTTAAGTATATTAAATGCATTTTTGACTTATGATATTTCAATTTACAATGGGTTCATTGGGAGATAACCCCGTCATAAGTTGAG
Organism: Microcebus murinus; assembly: GCF_040939455.1. Taxonomy (NCBI): domain Eukaryota; kingdom Metazoa; phylum Chordata; class Mammalia; order Primates; family Cheirogaleidae; genus Microcebus; species Microcebus murinus. Next base: position 79,877,834 of record NC_134114.1, on the reverse strand, counting down.
GAGTACCTGTATTTTTCTATGTATATGACAGACATTGGATGATTAAACTTGACTTATGCCCCAAGGTGGGAAGAAAACCCACAATTCTACTCAGAAAATATTGAAAAAAAACCTGCTGTATACCATTAAAAAACCCTTTTTCTGATATGCTTAATATATTTCACTACTTATTTAAAAGCAAGAAGATTACTTAAATGAGAATTTGGAATACAAAATTATTTAAAGATTAAGTCCATCGTATATTTATAAAACAAATATTATATGAATTCTTGCTATGTGCCAGGCCATAGACAAAGGGACTACAAAATGAATAATACATAGTACTAACCTTCAGAGGGCTTATGCTCTAGTGGTGGAAATGAACCTACAAATAAATAAATGCAATTCTTACAGATATGGGAGAAAGATTGAGGAGAGAACTCACATTACCATACAGGATAAGAATGTGGAGGAAATAATTTTTGCATTTATTAAATATTCTGTGCATAGTTACAAAACCATCATTTATTTAATTCTCAGAATATGTCATAAATTTGGTGATATTATAGATCCATTATAGAATTGAGGAAATCGTCCAGGAGCTAATGTGACTTATCCTAGTTCACTTTGCTGCTAGATGGTGGAGCCACATTTGACCCCCGTAACTCTGGCAATATACTCTTAGATCATGATAGCCATATATAGCCCCCTTTTCACGTATGTACTAGAAGACAAATTCAGCCAGGCATTGAGGGACATCTGGTAGCTTTTATATTCTTGCTTATGAGTTTTCAGTTCAAGACAACTTAGTCAAACTATTTAAGAACCAGCACCTATAGACAGATAAGGGCTACCACTATGGTTGTTCATTCATGCCTTCCTTCCTGTAGGAATAAGTATTTAAGGCAGGGCACTGTGCTACAACAGAGCAGGTGGTAGTGTGTGCTGGAGCTGCTCATACTGGCTGGGAAAAGTAGATTGTTACATAGTCTTGAACTTTTCAAGCTGGTTGTCAAACCATTGGTAGCTTGATATTGACTGTGATAGGTGTATGTATACCATGATAACCCACAACTGCTACAATTCAGGATTTGTTGTGTATGGATATATCCTTGAGGAAGGGAAACTTGTGCAGGATGCTAAGTACAAGAATAGAGGTACTCCAGATAAAGGCACAGCAGGCATACTTTGGTTGACAGGAAACCAGGGGATGTATTAACATAAAGAGAAGGATGAATAAACCAGTAGACTCCTGCAGAGAATGTGAATAGAAGAGTAACAGGAGGTGAGATTGCAAAAAGAGTTTCTTCATTCCTGGAAAGTCTTGACTGATTATGTTTACATATGATATTTGTATAATTTCTTTGCCATTTTCAAAATATAATTTGTATAATTTATGTATGCCCCTTAATGATAGGTATTGTTGTCAACAGTTTTACAGAAGATAAAATGAATTGAGATTCAAAGAATTTAAATGCCTTGACCAATAAGGCTTCCCTGTGCCAAGTATCCAAATCAGGATTAGAACACAGCCACTTTTGTCTGTAATTCCAGTGCTCTCTGAAATACATGTGTGTTCCCAAATCCCAAGTGAAAGAGTTTGGACTTTTTTTCTCATTTGGTTATGGGAAGTCATTGATATAGCTAGAAGATAACAGGACAGTCTTTGGGTTTAGAAAGATGACTCTAGTGTGTCAAAATTTATTGTGCCTATTCTCCTCCCTTTACCCCTTCCATCCTTCAATGATAACATTAATATTTTCAATCTAAAATTAAAATTATTTTTTTTTTTTTTTTTTTTTTTTTGAGACAGAGTTTCGCTTTGTTGCCTAGGCTAGAGTGAGTGCCATGGCGTCAGCCTAGCTCACAGCAACCTCAAACTCCTGGGCTCAAGGGATCCTTCTGTCTCAGCCTCCCAAGTAGCTGGGACTACAGGCATGAGCCACCATGCCCAGCTAATTTTTTCTATATATATTAGTTGGCCAATTAGTTTCTTTCTATTTATAGTAGAGACGGGGTCTCGCTCTTGCTCAGGCTGGTTTTGAACTCCTGACCTCGAGCAATCCACCCGCCTCGGCCTCCCAGAGAGCTAGGATTACAGGCGTGAGCCACCGCGCCCGGCCTAAAATTATTTTTAAATGTCATAAAAATAGTAAGTGCATTTACTTTTGTAACTATCACTAATGCATAAAGCCAGGATGCTTGACCCTCTCACGATGCCCAGGCAGCATGTATTGATGAGCCAGCCACCACTGGGAGTTGATGTATGCTTCCAATTCAGTGAGTGCTGATCCAGATGATACATCTTGTCCTAATTCCAACAGGGTGTCAAAACTAAAAATATTCTTCATATATCAAACACATACGTTTCAACAAATCTTTATGAATAGCTTGGTGACATTTCAATTATGGTCCACCCATCTGGGAAGGCATCAAATCTAAATATAACGACTTGGCATGCTCTACCCCAGGGTTCCACTCTCAGTAGAGGGGAAATGGCATGTGGGTGAGGGGGTAGGAAGTGGGGACAGGCAGGAGAGGGGCTTGGTGGAACAGACGTTTTTAATAAATTTCCAGAATTAAGTGCTTTTGTTTGGTTGGTTTTTGGTGGGGGAAGGGGTCGGAGGATTGTACATTTGATGACTTGAAGGAATAATGTTGTATTTTTAGCATAAAAATACATGATTTATTAAAGTTTTCTTTCTTTTACTAGGTGTTTGAAAACATTAGAAAAATCCTTCTAATCAATAGGAACTCAAACTGATGTCATGGTAAATATAAAATATTTGGGCAGCTGTATTATGAGATAACTGTAATTTAAACTAGATTGAAAACAATGCAAAAATAAACAGAATTGTAAGTGTTGACTGAAAATTTAAAAATAGATTGAAGACAACTTTATTGCACAGATTTAACAAGAAGCTAAGTTTCAGAGATACACAATATTAAGCATTAAAATTTATGAAATACTTTTTAAAATTTAATTATTTTACTAGATAATATTTTTATATGTTTGAAACCTTATAAAATGTCTTAAAGATAAGTTATTAATGTTCTTTTTCTTCCCCTGTTCCTCATCTATCCAGGTCTCACCTCTGCATCATAGAGAAGCATTATTATTAGTTTCTTTTTCTTTTCTTTTTTTATTTTAGCGTATTATGGGGGTACAAGTGTTAAGGTTACGTATATTGCCCATGCCCCCCTCCCCCCTGGAGTCAGAGCTTCAAGCGTGTCCATCCCCCAAACGTTGCACATCTTACTCGTTGGGTTTGTATATACCCATCCCCTCCTCCCCCCTCCCACCTGCCCGACACCCAATAAATGTTATTCTTATATGTCCACTTAAGTATTGATCTGTTAATACCAATTTGCTGGTGAGTACATGTGGTGCTTGTTTTTCCATTCTTGAGATACTTCATTTAGTAGAATGGGTACATATATACAAACAATGCAAATATGTGTTCTAATTTTTTTCACAAAAAAGTAGCATTCTATACATGCTATTCTATATCCTGATTTTTTCACATAACAATATTTCTAAATCCAAATATTGTTTGTTTCCTCATTTTTACAGTTGCGTAGTGTTGCATTAGATAGATGCATCATGATGTAAATGGTTCCCCATTGATGAAAATGTGTTTTGTTTTGTAAAAAATATTTGTGTAATAAATAACATAGACATATCATTTAAAACACAGTTATTTCCCTGAGAATTTCAGAAGTGAAATTATGGGGTCAAGTGTATATATATTTATAATTTTTATACATATATCAAATTTCTCATCATAAAAGTTGTGAATTTATATTCGTTACAGAAATATATGACTGGTTTCCACACAGCCTTACCAATGGGGTATGGTAAAACATTACTTTTCCAAATCAATAGGTTAAAAAGCAACATTTATGTATCATTAATTTGCATTTCTTTTGTTCCCATTGAGTTTATGCTTTATTTTTCACATTTTAAAGAGCATTAGCTTGCTTGTGAACTGTATGATCACAGCTTTTTGCCAAAGTTCTGTTGGTTTATTGGTCTTTTTCTTAGTAATAGTCCTTAATATTAACATTTAGAAAACTCTGTATATTAGAGTTGAAGCTTTTTTGACCTGATTTAGTAAATATTGTTTCTTCATTTTTATTTGACCTTTGACTGTATTTGTAATTTTTATGTTTATGTACTAGAATCTACTCATACTTTCTTTAACAACTTCTGGATTTTGAGTTAAAATTAACCAAGGCTTTTTTTCCCCTCTGGTATTATAAAGTAATTTTCTCTATCTTCTTCTAGTACATTTTATGTAATATTTAATCATTTGATTTGTTTTGAATTTGTCTTAGCATCTGGTATGAGTGTTTCAGATACAGCTTACTTTTCTTTAGTTATCCCAATCCCATTTATTGAATAACTTTCCCCACTAATTTAATATACTGACTTTATCATTTGAAAAATGTTATAGATATTTGTTTAGATTTCTGGATGCTATATTCTGGGCCAATGGGCTATTTACGAGCCAATGCTTCACTGTATCTCACTGTTTTAATATTAAATTTTACTAATATTTATTATAATTATATCATATATAAATGGTCTCATAAGGCTAATCCACCTTATTGTCTTCCATACTTTTTTTCAGGGTTTTTCTAGAAATTCTTTAATTTTTTTTTATTTAAACATTATGATTAGTTTGTCTAATTAACAGTTACTTTTATATAGAGTGTGTCAACTTTATAAAGTCATTTCAGGGAAATTTGGCCAGGCAAGGTGGCTCATGTCTGTAATCCTGGCGCTCTGGGAGGCTGAGGCAGGAGGATCCCTTGAGGTCAGGAGTTCCAGAACAGCCTGAGCAAAAGCAAGACCACATCTCTATTAAAAATAGAAAAAATTAGCCAGATGTCACGATGGGAGCCTATAGTCCTAGCTACTCAGGAGGCTGAGGCAGGAGGATTGCTTGAGCCCAGGAGTTTGAGGTTGCTGTGAGCTAGGCTGATGTCAGGGCAAATCTAGCCTGAGCAACAGAGTGAGACTCTGTCTCAAATAAATAAGTAAATTAAATAAAAAAATATAAAATAATTTAGGGGAAATTAAAATCTTCATGGTATTGAACGTAGCTATGCAAGAACCTTTGTTGATGTCTGTTTTGTTCTTCAGTGTTTTAAATAAAGTCTTTTTCAAAAAGATCTTGTACAGTCTTGTAATGATTGTTCTTTCCTATGTAATCTTACTATTATAAATAGGTTTTTTTTTTGGTTGTATTAGATTTTCTAACTGGTTATTTTTTACATATGTGAGAACTGTTGGTTTCCAATTATTAATAATTTAATATCCCTTTAGTTCACTATTTTTTTCTAATAATTTCCAGTTGATTCTCTTGGGTTTCAGAGGTGAGCAATCATATCTTAGCTAATAGTGATAATTTTATACCTTCATTCAAAAATATTATATCTCTAATGTTTTACTTTTTTCAAAGTGCATTGGCCCTTTAGCTGAAATAAATGTGTATATATATTTTAATCATGTGTCCATTTACTTCTATTTCATGTGATGTTGTTAGGTTGAACAATAAGAAATTGCTAGCATTTAATTTTTTCCATCTATAGAAATGACATTTCAAGAAAGACCACCAAGATGGCCTGCTAGAGACACAACTTGTTGGACTTTCCCAGGAGAAGAGTAGAAGGTTGGACTGAGGAGAGCGGAAAACAATTACTGCTCAGATATGGACCATGGAGACAGACAGTGGAGGGGTCCGGGGACCCCACCAAGAAGAGCTGCCAAGTTGAGAGAGAGGAGGATAGAGAAGGGAGATAGGCAACGAGGACCAAATCAAGGGATGCTCATAACCCAGAGAAATGGTAAGGGGGGGATCCCCTTCCCCACCTGGGTGCCTCCAATCAGGCTCCAACAGGGCTCTCATCCAGCACGAGAGTGCCATGAGGGGCCATAGAGCTGGCATTCTTGCATGCCAGCAGGGGCCCCCTCCTCCCTGGGCCTTCTCCATTCCTGGAATCCTAGAAAGTAATTTTGGCTCAAGCTGGCTAATAGCTGTGTCCCAGCTCCCTGAGCCCTGGCCCTCCCCCAGCCCCCATAGCAACTAGGAGAGTTGTGAGAGCAGGGTGGGAAGACACAGGGGAAAGGCTGCGGTTCCAAGCTTGGGTGTCAAGAGAGGCCTCGAGGCCACATCCAGTGGAAGGATGTGAAGGGGCACAGAGGAGTGTGTGTGTGTGGGGGGGAGGGGTCTGTGAGCATGCCCCATCCCCTACCCCTGCTGGAGAACTACCTGTTGGAGAAAGCTGTGCCTCCCACCCAATTAGTTTTCCCCCTGGTTCCCATGGCAACTAAATGCTACAGGGCTGAACCAAGGTAATGGCCCCTCCCACCACTCACTGCTACACTGAGTGCAGCTTAATCCAAGAGACTCCTGACCACCACTGTTCCACTGGCAGGAGAGTGCTTCTGGTGGAGACCTCTGCAGATAGAGAGACCTACCTCCCTCATCATGGGATCTGGAGGGGGAACAGGGGTGCATAGTTGCAGATCCCCCTAACCACCAGCGTCACACAGAGACACACACTAGCGGGTGAGACATACAAACTGTGGGGTAGCTCAAGAGCCAGTCTTGGGCAGATAGGGAATACACATGGACTGATCAGTGGGGGGAGTGCTGTCTATTCCAGGGAGTAAATAAGGGAGGGCCCACGCCCTACCCCACAAAGAAACCTAGCTAGAGGACAGGGATGGAAAAAACTTGGCTCCAGGCCATAGCATTTAGTGAATAGGCCCCTCCCCTTGGGAGCAGCTCTCTGGGCTTGGAGAGGTTGCCCTGAACTCCATATCGGCGGCTCCCCCTAGTGGTCAGAGAAGCAACCTCTGAGCCCTGCTGAGGCTTAGCAAAGGCTCTCCTACTACAGCCACAATCTGTCTTGCTCTTCCCCCATCTCAGGAGGGAGTAGGGAGCAAGCAACCCCCTGACAGACACAGGGTCCTTCCTAAAGGAAGTGTTCCTTTAGGGAACACATGGGGTGTTCATGTGCGCTACTTGGGGGACAAGAGACTACCATAGGCACAAAAGATTATCTCAGCAGCTGGTTCCTCCATGCACACTACAATCAACAATGTGGAACAATGCCATAGCTAAAATAGTGTCTTCCAACCCAGGCAATTAGGGAGCAGTGGATTCATTACCAGAAGTACAATCCACCAGCTTGAAGATTAAGCTGGGGGACAAAACTCACTGCACTCTGTTGGGAAGTCTTGAAGACAACAGGTGAGAGATAACCTGACAGGTTCATCAAAACTGCTAAAAGACCCCAAAGGCAACTCAGGACCAGCACACCTCTCCCTGGCACAGTCAGGGATTGATATCTGGAGACTCGGAGGCAGGGTCATAACCAAGCCCTGGAACCCCCAGCTCTTAATTAAGAGGCAAGAAGAGAAGGAATTAGAACTTCAGAACATGAAAAATCAGAGCAAAAGGACACTCCCAAAAGAAATCAATAACTCCTTATCAATGGATACCAACCTAAATGAAATGGTTAAAATGACAAATGAGGAATTTCAAATATGGATTGTAAGGAAGCTCAATGAAATATAAAGGAAAATAGAAACCCAACACAAAGAAGCCAGAAAAACAATGCAGGAAAAGAATAAAAAATACTCTAAAGAAATTGAAGTATTAGAGAAAAACCAATCAGAAATTCTAGAAATTCTAGAAATGAAAACTTCACTCAAAGTAATATAAAACATAGTTCGAAGCCTTAAGAATAGGCAGAAGAAATAATCTCAGAGCTTAAAGATAACATCCGTGAGCTAAACAAATCAGTTGAAGAGAAAGAACAGAAAAATAAGAGGAATGAACAAAGCCTACAAGAAATGTGAGATTATGTAAAGAGGCCAAACATAAGAATCAAAGACCTCACTGAGTATAAAGAATAAAAATACACAAGGGTTGGATAATTTGTTTGAGGGAATAATTGAAGAAAATTTCCTGGTCTTGCTAAAAATCTGGATATCCAGGTACAAGAAGCACAAAGGACTCCTGGGAAATTCGTTATAAAGAGGCAGTCACCATGACACATAATTATTAGGCTGGCCAAAGTAAGCATGAAAGCAGTACACGTACAAGCAGTAAGGTGAATTTACAGCAGGTAACTTCCAAAGGACAACCTATCAAATTAACTGTAGACTTCTCAACTGAAACCTTACAAGCCAGAAGGAACTGGGGTTGCATCCTTAGTCTTCTAAAACAGAATAATAGGTAGCCTAGAATTTTTTATCTTGCAAAACTAAGTTTCTTATATGAGTGAGAAATAAAGACTTTCTCAGACAAGCAATCACTAAGGGAATTTGCAAAGACCAGACCTGCCCTGTAGGAAGTACTCAAACCTGCATTATATCCTGATCAGCACAACAGACACTCACCAGTATATCATCATCCAAAAGCTAAAGTTCAGAGCCCAGCTACCATAGTGGTTCAAGAGGTAAAACAAAGCAATAAGGGTCTACCCAACAGGATGAACAGAAATCCACCCTACATAGCAATTATTTCAATAAATGTGAATGGCTTGTACTCCCCACTGAAGAGACATTGCCTGGCTGAATAGATTACAAAAAAAAAAAAAAAAAAATACAAGCCAAGTATCTTTGTCTCCAGGAAACACATCTAAGCCACAAGGACTCAAGGAAAAAAGAATGAAAAAATATTCCATGAAAGTGCAAACCAAAAGAAAGCTGGTATAGCTATTCTCATATCAGATAACATAGATTTCAAGTAAACAAAGAAAGACAAAGATGGTCAATATATAATGATGAAGAGAACAATTCAACAAGAATATTTAACAATCATAAATTTTTGGGCACCGAACACAGGAGTGTCCAGATTCATAAAGAAAATCCTACTTGATTTAAACAAAATGATAAACAGCAGTGCCATAATAGCAGGGACTTCAACACCCTACTGACAGAACTGGACAGATCCTTCAAACAGACAATAAGCAAAGAAAAAAATGGACTTAAACAGAACTCTAGAATAAAAGGGGCCTAGCAGACATTTACAGAACAGTGTTACCCCAAAACTACTAAATATATATTCTTTTCATCAGCTCATGGAACATTCTCTAAGATTGCACATCTTAGGTCACAAAACACGTCTCAACAAATTTAAAAAAATTATACCATTTATCTTCTCAGACTACAGTAGAATAAAATTAGAAATCAATTCCAATAGAAATACTCATCTTTACACAAAGTCATGGAAAATGAACAACCTGCTAAATGATAGTTGGGTCAAGAAGGAGATAAGGTTGGAAATCAAAAGATTCCCAAACTAAATGATAATGGGGAAAAAAGTTATCAAAATCTTTGGGATATAGCAAGAGAAGTCCTGAAAGGAAAACTAATAGCTTTAAATGCCCACATTAAAAAGACAGAAAAATCTCAATCAACAACCTAATCAATCATCTCAAGGAATTGGAAAAAGAAGAGCAAATAATTCTCAAACTCAGCAGAAGAAAAGAAATAACCAATATCAGAGCACAAATAAATGAAATTCAGAACAAAATAATTATACAGAAGTTTAATAAAACAAAAAGTTAGTTCTTTAAAAGATAAACCAAATTGGCAGGCCTCCTGCTAGATTAACCTGATACAGAAAAAAGGACTCTAATAAGCTCAATAAGATATTAAAAAAAGAGAAATCACAACTGATGTCACAGAAACTCAAAACATCATCTCTGAATACTATAAAAATCTCTATGCTGATAAATTTGAAAACATGGAGGAAATGGACAAATTCTTGGAAACACACAACCTCTCTAGCTAAATCAGGAAAAAATAAAACTTCTCAACAGACCAATATCAAGCATTGAATTTGAAACAGCAATAAAAATTCTTCAAATAAAAAACATGTCCTGGACCAGATAGTTTCAGACCCAAATTTCACTAAACCTACAAAGAGGAACTGGTACCCATACTGCATAAATTATCTCCTAACATCAAGAAGGAAGGAATCCTTCCCAACTCATGCTATGAAGCCACTATCAGGAAAGGACACAACAAAAAAATAAAACTACAGACCAATATCCCTGATGAATATAAATGTTAAAATTCTCAATAAAATCTTAGCAAACCATATTAAGCAGCACATCAATAAATAATTCACCACAACCAAATGGGCCATATCCCAGAGATGGAATGATGGTTAGTTCAACATACACAAATCTATCAATGTGATTCATCACATAAATAAAGGCAGAAACAAAGACCATATGATTCAATAGGCACAGAAAAAGCATTTGACAAAATGTAACACCCTTTTATGATAAGAACACTTTACAAAGTAGGTATAGATGGGACAAACCTCAAAATTATAAAAGTCATATATGACAAACCCACAGCCAACATTATACTGGACAGGCAAAAATTGAAAGCATTCCAGCTTAAAAATGGAACTAGATAAGGTGACCTACTATCAACACTTCTATCCAACATAGTGCTGGAAGTCCTCCTAGCCAGAACAATCAGACAAGAGAAGGAAATAAAGGGTATCCAAATAGGGGAAAGAAGAGGTCAAACTATTGCTGTTTGCTGACGGTATGATCTTATATCTAGGAACCCCAAAGAGTCAACAAAGAGACTCCTGGAATTGATAAATAAATTCAACAAAGTCTCAGGTTATAAAATCAATGTACACAAATCAGTAGCATTCTTATATGTCTACAACAGTCAAGCTGAGAACCAAATAAAAAACTCAATACCTTTCACAATAGCAACAAAGAAAACAAATTACCTAGGAATATATTTAAAGATGTGAAAGACCTCTATCGAGACAGTTACTAAGAATTGAGGAAAGAAATTGCAGAGGATATAAACAGATGGAAAAACGTATCATGCTCATGGATTGGCAGAATCAACATTGTTAAAATGTCTATACTACCTGAGTGATTTACAGATTCAATGCAATCTCCACTAAAATATCAACATTTTTTCACAGATCTAGAAAGTACAGTTTTATGTTTTGTATGGAAACATAAAAAAGCCCAAGAGCTAATGCAACCTTACATAATAAGAACAAAATGGGAAGCATCACTTTGCTTTGTAGTATACAAAGCTATACTACAAAGTACAGTATACAAAGTATACACTTTATAGTACACAAGCTACACTACAAAGTTATAGTAACCCAAACAGCATGGAACTGGCAAAAAGTCTGAAACATAGATCAGAGCAGAGAACCCAAATATAAAGTCATCCTCATATTGCCACCCAACAAAAACATACACTGGAGAAAAGAATCCCTATTCAATAAATGGTGCTGGGAAAATTGGATAACCACATGTAGAAGAATGAAATTGCACTTCTCACTACTCACAAAACTTAATTCATGTTGGATAACAAACTTACATCTAAGGCATGACATTATAAGAATCGTAGAAGAAAATGTTGGAAAAATTCTTCTAGATATAAGCCTTGGCAAATAATTTATGAAGAAGACCCCGAAAGCAATCACAGCAACAATAAAAATAAATAAATGGGACCCAATCAAATTAAAAAGTTTCTTCACAGCCAAGGTAATATAATCAATAGAGCAAAAAGACAACCTAAAGAATAGGAGAACATATTTGCATGTTATACATCTGATAAGGGGCTAATAACCAGAATCTACAAAGTACTGAAGCAAATCAGCAAGAAAAAACTAAACAACCCCATAAAAAATTGGGCAAAAGAGGTGAAAAAAAAGTTTTCAAATGAAGATAGACTAATTAATGGCCAATACTGTTCAAATTAAAAAGCTTCTGCACAGCCAAGAAAACTATCATTAGAGTGAATAGACAACCTACAGAATGGGAGAAAATATTTGCTTTCTACACATCCAAAAAGGGCTGATAACAAGAATCTATACAGAACTTAAGAAAATAAACAAGAAAAAAATCAAACAACCCCATCAATAAATGGACAAAGAACATGAACAGAAACTTTTCAAAAGAAGACAGAATAATGGCCAGCAAACATATAAAAAAGTGCTCAACATTTCTAATCATCAGGGAAATGCAAATCAAAAAAAAAGGATGAGTTATCACTTATCTCCAGTGAGAATGACTTCTATCAAAAAGTCCCCAAATAATAGATGTTGGTGTGGATGTAGAGAGAAAGGAACATTTATACACTGTTTGTGGGACTGCAAACTAGTACAAATATAATTATTAGGTATTTACCCAATGGAAAAAAAGATATTTTATAAAAAAGACACTTGTTCTTGAATGGTTATAGCAGCGCAGTGTATAATCACAAAGATGTGAAAACAACCCATGTCCCATCAGTTCTTGCATGCATTGATAAAATTTGGTATATATATACCATGGAGTACTACTCCACCATAAAAAATGTTGATTTGCTATCTTTTATAACAACCTGGATGGAACTGGAGACCATTCTTCTAAATGAAGTTTTGTAAGAATGTAAAAACAAATACCACATGTACTCAATACTAAATTGGAAACTAATAAATCATATAGTTTAGTAACTAATAAATCATATAGTTTAGAAACTAATAAATCATATAGTCAAATCAAAACTATATTCACATATAGAAGTAAAACTCAATGGAAATCAGGTAGGTGAGAGGGGGGAGAACATGGCTAAATTCACCTCTAACAAGTACAATTCACACTATCTAGGTGAAGGGCACACTTATAACTTTGATTCAAATTGTACAAAATCAAATTATGTAACTAAAAATTTTGTGCCTCTGTAGTATTTTGAAATTTAAAAGAATGAGAGTTCATTTTATTCAACTAAATATATGTCAGGTTGGTTGCTAATTGTTTTCACATGCTTTTAATAATAAGTGATAGTGATTTATATTACTTATGTTAATAGATTTCCTAATGTTGAATTATACATACTTGTAATAAAAGTTACCATGATAAAATTACCTTTGAGTTTTGCTGTATTTTCTTTTTCAATATTTAGGATTTTTGTATCAATATTTATACATGAAATTGTTCTATAATTTGTTTTCTAAGTACAATCTTAACCAGGCTTCAGTATCAATATAATACTCATTTTATAAACTTGCCTTCTTTTTATGTCTGGGATAGTCTAATCATATTTCAATAGTCTGATTTTTAAATATTTCTGGAATTTTTCCATAGAGTCCTTTCATTCTAGTGCTATTTAAAAGGATTGGTCTTTGACTAATTTTCTCTTATCTGTGTTACAAAAATTAAGTTTTTCTAATTGTCTGGTTTTCAGCACTGATTTTGGAAAGTTGTTTTTCTTAGAAAAAGTTTTGTTGGGCAGGTTTCAGGTTTATTTTCATAGAAATATAGCACTTATTAGTCATTTTGTATTTCTGTGACTTTTCCTATGTTATCACTTCTATTGTATACTTTTTTTGCTTTTGACTATCTTAACTACTGGTTTGTGTTTTATTGCTTACTCTTTCTAAAAAAACCATTTTGGAAATTTATTGATTATTATTTTTTGCTATTTTCATATTATTAAATTATACTGTTCTTTTTTATTACTTCTTTTGTTGTGTTTGTTTTCCTTTTAGTTTCTATGCTTCTGTTTGAATCAGTTAATTAATCCTCTCTTTCCTTTTGACTTGTAAAACTATTTCAGGCTATGTATTTGTTCTGAACACTATTTATCTTTAGCTTACATGTTCAAATATGGAGTATTTTATTTTTTACCTTTGTATTATTGAAGTTTTATGATTTTGATTAGTGTTTAACAAAATATTGTTTGAGATAATTTTTCTATATCTAGATTTATAGACACCCAGATTTACTTATTTTATTAATTTCTAACTTTATTGCTTTGTTATCAGAAATATTGCCTCTACCATACAATATTTTTGTTTAAATTTCCCCATCATTTTGTTTACTTGATTTTGTAGCTTTAGGAGAAGGTCATGTGAACAGTATATTTTGAATTTGTACATAGGATTTATGTCTCAAGGCTTCATATACTTGGACTTACTAGAAAACTTATACAAGGTCATTTTTAAGTTATATTATTTATTATCTTTTTATTAACTATGTGTTGCTCCACCATCTTCTGGCATTAAGTATTGCTTGGTAAATATAGAAGTCAGTTTTATTTTTTTCCCCGTGTAAATATGTGTTATTTTTTCTCTGTTTTATATTAAAATCCCACTGGCTTTGCTAACATATGTCTGGCCATGGAGTATGATGTTGAGTTTACTCAGACATATAATTTATCCTTTTAATATGTAAATACCATTATATATATGACATTACTATTTACTACTACTTGAGACTTGGTAAAAATACTTAACTTCTCTGAACTTCAGTCTCTTTACCTGTATAAAATAATTGGATTTGCCTTAAAGGGTTGGTATGAGATTGAGTTAATATCTTCAAAGTGCTTAGTACTGTGCTTAGTATATAGTGAATAATGATGCTCATTTAATACATTAATGAATGAACAAAAATAAATTTCCATTCAGAAAACGTGTTTTAGAACTATAGCTTTAAATGTTACTTGTTTTCTTCTTAGAGAATTTCAATTATGTGTATGTTAGATACCCTTTGTCTTCTAAATCTAACATTTTCTCTCTAATCTTTAATTTTTTTAAAAAAGCATTATGGATGTATATTTTTTAGGGTAAGTACACAGTTCTATGAGTTTTGGTACATGAACACAGTTGTGCCACAACTATTACAGGCAAATTCTAAAACAAATCATGACTGCCACCCCCCAAACTTGTCTTATGTTGCTTTGCCATCAATTCTTCCCCCCACGCTGGGTTTAAGTATCCTCCAATCTATTTGATTGTTACCATGGTTTTATCTTTTCTATTATATAATTTTATATAAATAATATCATACGGTATATAGACTTTATATCTGGCTTCCTCCATCTGTGTTGTATGTATAGATTTTTCATTTTATTGTTGAGTGGTATTTCAATGTATGGATATATAGCTTTTTAATTTTAACCCATATAAACAGTTCATTTCCATGACTTTTTGCTTGCTTTACCTTTTTTTCTCATATATTCCTTATTAGATTTTCTCAGGTGTCTCTTTTCCTTTCTGCTCCTTTGAATTTCATCTTTCTGTCTGTGATGTTCATTTTCTTCTTACTTTTTGCTGTCTTCTATCAACTCTTATTGCATTTTTCTCTCATCTCCTTATCTTTCTTGCGTCTTTATACTTGTCCTTGTTGAATGTTCTTCAGAGACATGAGGTTTAATTCAGTTTTCTTAATTTTTAATGATATGCTTGGCCATAATACTTTATCTGTTCTGTGAAAACATTTTCTGAAGAGAGTAAATTTATTCATTTAACCATTCGTTCATCTAACAAATATATTTTGAATGCATGCACTGCAGCAGGCACTGAGATTATAACAGTGAAAGTAACAGAATAAAATAAGAAGTTTGTGCCAATATGCAATTAGTCAGATTATAAACAGTGCTGTATTGGGGAATACAATTAAGAAAAGAGAAAGAAGAAATGTTGGTGTATTGGTCACAATTTTCAATAGCATGACTTGTGATAATCACTCTCAGGAGGTGACATCTAATTAAACTCGAAGGTACTGAACGAGTGAGCCATGTTAGTATCTGGGGAAGAAAATTTGATACAGAAGAAAGAGCAATGAAAAAGATATTGAGGGGTAGCTATGCTTGGAATGTTCTTGGAAAAAAAAGGACAGGAAAAAGAGAAGTTTGGGAGAAAAAAATAATAGAAAGTGAGATCATGTAGGGCCTGTAGGCCTTTTCATTTATTTATTTATTTCAGCATATTATGGGGGTACAAATGTTAAGGTTACGTATATTTCCCTTGTCCCCCCTCCCCCCTCGAGTCAGAGCTTCAAGCGTGTCCATCGCCCAGATGGTGCCCATTGCACTCATTAAGTATGTATATACCCATCCCCTCCCCCCCACCTGCCCAACACCCAGTAGATGTTATTCCTATATGTCCACTTAGGTGTTGATCAGTTAATACCAATTTGCTGGTGCGTACATGTGGTGCTTGTTTTTCCATTCTTGGGATATTTCACTTGATAGAATGGGTTCCAGCTCCATCCAGGAGAATAGAAGAGGTGCTAGATCACCATTGTCTCTTATAGCTGAATAGTACTCTATGGTATACACCTACCACATTAGGCTTTTTAAAAGTTCAGCATTGCTTGAGTGAGATGGAGAGAGAGCCCTAAAGTATATGGAGTAGAGTCTGAGAGAACCTGAGTATTTTTCATCATTTGGTAAATTTGGTGATCTTTACTCCATTTTAATAGTATGTGTATATTGATGCTATACAATATTCTCTTTTATTATATATCACTAAATAGGTTGAATTTTCCCAACTAGCTATTTGTAGGTGATTCCTATGGAATGGGGGTGTGAGAGGAACCTAGGTAGCATTCCAGACTTCACAACATAAAACTTCTCATTCTGCCACAAAGAGAGACTACTTACTAAAAATGTGGCTTCTTTATGTGTTTTTGTTTTGCACAACATCCCATATCTTCTATTTCCCTTGAACAAGCCTGGTCCAGAGTTCGTGTTCCTTCCTGTTGAAGGAATGTAGCATATACATTTGTGAGTGAGCCCCTCGTCTTGTTGAAGCTGTTGAGATTAGCCCTTGCTGAGCTATTTGGATGCTATACTTTCTTATCTTGATTTCTACTTGCATGGCTTCTGTCCATCTCAGCTCCTTTGGGCAACCCTCTCATGGGGATCACATGTATGATGAAGGCAACTTATTAAGTCTATCTGTCAGTTTTCTTAAAAATTGAGGTTGCAGGTTTTTGTTCCTTTCCCTTGTTACTTTGATGTGATTTCTAGGAAGAGAAGAAGAAACACATTGACTTAGGTAGTGTAATTGTTAATTTTTATATATTGACTTGGCTAGGCCATGGTGCCCAGTTTTTTTTTGTCAAACACCAATCTATAGATGTTGCTGTGAATGTATTTTTTAGTTGTCAATTAACAGTTAAATCAGTAGACTTTGAATAAAGTAGATCACCCTTCATAAAATGGGCGGGCATTGATCAATCAGTTGAAGGCCTTAAGAGAAAAGACTTAGGTCTCCTGAAGAGGAAGGAAGTCTGCCTCCCAATTATCAACAGACTTAAGACTTGCAACATCAACTCCTGCCAGAATTTCTAGCCTGCTAGTCTGTCCTTCAAATTTCAAACTTGCTAGCCCATACGATTGTTTTAGCCAATACTTTAAATTAAATATTTTTACATATGGATATACATCCTGTTTGGAGAGCTCTGATTTATATAGGGAGCCATAGTTGCGATGAAAATTCAATAACTAATTTGATGCAAATATTGGGACTTTTTTGGGGAGAAACTTAGTCTAATAACCTTTTGTATTTACTCAGCATTTATGTAAGTTTATGGTTTTCAGAGATATATTTATTATCACTGATATAATTCCATAGAATATTTTTGGACACAGTAGTTTAATATGAAGGTTATTTCTGTATTTTACTTCCAATCTTAGTGTAGTGTTTGGAATTTGTGGCAGAGGGTTATCATTTTGGAAGACTATGTCTGTTAGACATCAATAATTGGGCCTGTTGATCACGGCCTGAAGTTGGACTCATTTAACTTTGATTAGAGATGGGAACATTCTAAATTTCTTTCCCAGCCATGGACATGCCTATTATTTTGTAAGTCATCCTTTAATTACAACATTTATTTACAATAAAAAATGTATTGAAGAAAACTAAAAATATTTCACCCTAAAATATACTTCTTTGATCTATTTTTGAGATGGCTATTTAGGGGGTCTGCAGACAGAAGTAGCCCTGCAGATCTGTCTTTTGTGGGGAGATTTACATCTGTAGAGAGAATAAAGTGACATAAACAACAGATGAAACAGGCTTTCTCTGAAGACCCCCTTGACTGGATCAAGAAAATTAACTGAAATCTGACACAAACATTTATTAGCGGCTATTCTTTCCAAGGTCTGCTACCTATGAGGTTTCATCTGCACAACAAGATTACTTTTCCTCTAGCCTTTTCCTCATTCCCTCCCATAATCTGTTTTATCACCATAACCTGTTTTGCCATTCTTTGACTGTCTATCCTTTCTGTAACCTCAAGATGGTATTAAAACATTAACTATCTTGCATTTCTTTGATTTTTCATATTTTGTATGACTCTGGGTCCGCATGTGTGTTAATAAATTTGCATGCCTTTTTAAAAATGTCAAAATGTTAAAGGTGATTTTGTTACATGGATGGCTTTTATTATGCTTAAGTCAGGGATATTAGTGTGCTCATTACCCAAATAGTGTTCTTATACCTGCTAGGTAGATTTTTACTCCTCCCCCACCTCCCCCTCCCCCTTCTTGATTTCCAGTGACTTTTACTTTTCTCTGTGCCCTTGTGTGCCCATCAAATAGTTCCAAAATATTAGTGAGTACATATGGTGTTTGTTATCCATTCCTGAATACTTCACTTAGGAATAATGGTCTCCAAGTCCTCCAAATTGTTGCAAAATGTATTAATTGATCCTTTTTAATGGCTGAGTAGTATTCCATGTTATACATATACTGCATTTTTGTTAATACACTCATGAATTGATGGGCACTTAGGTTGATTTCACATTTGTGGGATTGTGAATTTTGCTATAATAAGCATTTGAGTGCCGGTGTCTTTTTGATTAA
This sequence comes from Microcebus murinus, assembly GCF_040939455.1. NCBI lineage: Eukaryota > Metazoa > Chordata > Mammalia > Primates > Cheirogaleidae > Microcebus > Microcebus murinus. Next base: position 79,859,197 of record NC_134114.1, on the reverse strand, counting down.
ATGACTTCTTTTCCTTTGGGTAGATACCCAGTAGTGTGATTGCAGGTCAAATGATAAGTCTATACTTAATTCTTTGAGGACTCTCCATACTATTTTCCATAGAGGTTGTACTAATTTGCAGTTCCACCGAAAGTGTATAAGCATTCTTTTCTCTCTGCATCCATGCTAGCACCTATTGTTTTTTGACTTTTTAATAATAGCCATTCTGTCAGGGGTAAGGTGATAGCTCATTGTGATTTTAATTTGCATTTCCCCAATGATTAGTGTAGCGCAGCGTTTTTCATGTGTATTTTTTGGCATTTGTCTATATTTTTTTGAGAAACTTCCATTCATGTCTTTTGTCCACTTTTTTAATGGAGTTGTTTGGTTTTTTTCTTGCTGATTTGTTTGAGTTCTTTGTAGATTCTGGTTATGAGGTCTTTATTGGACATATAGTTTTCAAATCGTTTCTCACACTCTGTAAGTTGTCTATTTGCTCTGTTGATTATTTCCTTGGCTGTGCAGAAGCCTTTTAATTAATCATGTCTCATTTATTTATTTTTGTTGTTGCTGTGGTTGCCATTGGGGTCTCAGTCATAAATTTTTTGCCTAGGCCAATGTATAGAAGAGTTTTTACTACATTTTCTTCTAGAATTTTTATGGTTTTATGCCTTACATTTAAGTCTTATATTCTTGAATTAATTTTTGTAAGTGGTGAGAGATAGGGCTCCTATTTCATTCTTCTGTATGTGGCTGTCGAACTTTCCCAGCACTACTTATTGAATAGGGCTGCTTTGCCCATGTATGTTGTATGTTTTGTTGAAAATCAGTTGGTTGTAGGTAGATGGTTTTATATCTGGGTTTCCTGTTCTGTTTTGTTGGTCTGTCACTCCAATTTTGTAGCACATGATACTGTTTTGATTACTATAGTCTTATAGTATAGTTTGAAATCTGGTAATGTGATAGCTCCAGATTTTTTCTTTTTGCCTAAGATTGCTTTGACTGTTCAGGATCTCTTTTTGGTTCCAAATGATGCATCGTTTTTTTTGGTTTTTTTTCCTAGATCTGTGACATATGATACTGGCATTTTGATTGGAATTACATTAAATTGGTAAAGAACTCTGAGCAGTATGGACATTTTTAACATTGTTGATTCTACTGATCCATGAACACAAGATGTGTTTTCATTTGTTTGTATCATCTGTTATTTCTTTCATCACTGTTTCATAATTCTCCTGTAGAGATCTTTCAAGGTAATACTGCCTCACAGAATGAGTTAGGATTCTCCCCTTCTCAACATTACCAAATAATTTTTGTAAGATGGGTACCAGCTCTTCTTTGTAGGTCTAGTAGAATTCAGCTGTAAATCCATCTAGTTGGGTTTTTTGTGTGTTTTTTTGTTTTGTTTTTTTTGTTTTTTTCATTTGGGAGACTTTTCATTAGTACTTCAATTCTGGTGCTCATTTTTGGTGTGTTTAGGATATCTATTTCTTCGTGTTTGAGTCTTGGGGTATTATATGTTTTCAGGAATTTGTACGTTTCCTCTATGTTTTCTAGTTTATGTGCATGGAGATTTTGATAGTATTCATGGATAATACTTTCCATGTCTATTGTATCAATTGTAATATATCCTTTTTCATTTCTTATTGAGTTATTTAGGTCCTTTCTCTTTTATTTCTGGTCGATCTAGCAAGAAGTCTATCAATCAGATTTATCTTTTAAAAGAATCAACTTTTTCTTAATCCTTTGTATTGTATTTTTTTATCCATTCAGCCAGTCTATGTCTTTTAGGTGGGGTATTCAGACCATTTATGTTGTCTGTTAGCATTGATATGTGGGTTGTTGTTCTGCTCATTTTGGGGGTTACTACTTTATTGCTTTGTTTGACTCTCTTAAGTTATTTTTTGTATAAGCTAGGAGTATTAGCTTTGGGGTGATTTTATATTAGTGGGTATCTACTGTGCTGGTCCATGTATTATGCAGTTCTGAGTGTTTCCTGTAAGACAGGTCTAGTTTTACAATATCTGTCAGTGTTTGCTTGCCTGGAAAAGTCTTTATCTTTCTGTCATCTATGAAACTGAGTTTTGCAGTATACAAGATTCTTGACTGGTACTTGTTCTATTTAAGTAGACAGATAATGGAGCCCCAATCCCTTTGGACTTATAAGGTCTCCCCTAATAATCTGCTGTTAGCCTGATGGGTTTTCTTTGGAGGTTAGTTGTTACTTTCATCTTGCTGCTTATAGAATTCTCTCCTACATTTTGATCTTGGCCAGGCTGATTTCCATGTGTCTTGGGAATGTCCAATTTGCTATGAGTCTCCCTGGTGTTCAATGACCATCTTGTATCTGGATGTCTGATTCTCTGCAGATCCAGGGAATTTTTCCTCAATAATTCCCTTGAATGAATTTTCCATGCTTTTTGCTCTTTCTTTTTCTCCTTCAGGGATACCTATAATTCATATATTATTTTACTTTGCATAGTCCCATATTTCTCTGAATGATTATTCAGTCTTCTTTATTCTCTTTTCTGCATTTTTGAATGTCTGGGTTAGCTCAAGAGCCTGGTTGTTCTTATCTGAGATTCTTTCTTCTACTTTGGTTTAGTCTATTATTGAAGCTTTCTGCTGTATTTTGAATTTCCCTAAATGACTCTTTAATTTCATTCCATTCTATTATATCCTTTCATATATTATCAAGCTCTTAAGCATCTTTTTTGTTTCATTGATTCCCTGAGATATTTTATTTCCTTCTTTGTGTTGGTTTTCAACATTTTCTTCAATTCCATTCATCTTATTTGCCATCTGTATTCTGTTTTCCAGTCCTAACATTTTGACAGTTTCCTGTTGGTTGGTGTCCACTAATGTAGATCCATTGTGATCCCTTGGGGGTGCCAAATTGTTCTGTTTTTTTTTCATGTTGCCAGAGTTGTTTTGCTGGTTTTCTCTCATTTGAATCTTCTTCTCTTAGCTCAGAGCTGATATGTTTGCAGGGCACCTATTCTCCTTTGCTATGAACTTTTCTACTTAGTGACTAAAGAGTGCATATACTCCTCCCCTAATTTAATGACTGACTGGTAAAGAAATTAGAACACATATTATGAAATGACCTGAGGTTTCTTAAAATGAACATTTGTGAGTGTGAAAGATTATTTGATGTAGGTTTTTTTGAGACAGAGGTCCTTGGCCCCCTAAAGGTTCACTGAGAAATCACTGAAATGAGGCAGATTGTTTAATAGGAGGAAAGGCATACAAATTTATTTAATGTGTATACATGGTGGCCTTGAGAATAAAGACCCTAAGATACAGGGAAATTTTCCATTTTTATGCTTAGATTCAACAGACTATGGTTGCCATCTTGAAATATGATTGGCCAAAAAGGATAGGATCTAATGCTAATATCCTATTAGCATTAGCTAATAGTCTCCACTAATTAGCTAATGCTAATAGTGGAGAAATCTGGCAAGGACTGTCTGTCTAGATTCTTCTTGGTTTCTCTGGGTGGGCATTCCTTCCTTCTGGAAGGAATGGGGGTCTTACACCTTATAGTCAAATGAAGTAGGTCTGATAATTTCCTTATGGCTAGTTTTTATACAGAAAAATTTTAGGTTTTATGGCTGGCCTTTGGAAAAAGGGATTCTGGTTTTTATGACTGCCTTGGGGAAGAGGGATTCTATTTTCTACGGCTAGCCTCAGGGAAGAATGGAACTGAGAGGCAGAAGGTCAGAAGAAGGTCAGAGATAAACTTTTGCTTCTGAGGCTGTTTCTTAGGCCTTCATTTTGGGGTAGTGTATTCTGAACCACAACAGTTTCTTACTTTTTAGTATGTTGTAAAACCTTCAGAACCAAATGTACTCACCATATAAGAAGCATACTGTGGATTACAGTTCACTAACACAAAAAGAGCATCCTGTATAGAGATGAAATGGAGAAAATGAAGAAATAAGCATATGTTACCTTACTGGTGTTTAGATAAAACATTCAGAATATTAGCCAAAGATTTATAGTATGATGGAACAACTTTCAAAGAGATCCTTCTCATATACTAGGTAATATTTTGCCAGAGATTTTTCTAGTCTTTTATTTTGTTCTCAAACTCATACTGGAGGGATTCCTTGGGCAATATAACCTCATGTAAGTTCTTAAATAAATTATAGAGACTCTCTGTTAGATGCAAATAGAAACAGAATCCTCTAGAGGTTCTTTCCATTCAGATGCATGAGCCAGAAAGTTTGTCAACATTTAAGTGTTCTATAAAGAATATGTAGATGATTTTAATATTAAAATCTGACTCATTTCAGTGTGGAGCCAACAAAATGTTTTATTTTTGTCTGATATGCTCTGGACTTTATTTTATGTGTTCCAAATTGCCTTTATTCAGAGATGTCTTGTTCAAATATCTGTTCTTACTAAAAAGAAGATGTTGATGGTTACATCAAGGTATTTATACTTACTGTGTCAAGAGTTCTTCAGCCTGGTAAATTAGAATTTACTAGGAAATATTTTAACAATAGGGGGAGTTCAATCAAGGAGAATCTAATTTATTAGTGGAGTGGGCATGCATTTGAAAATGTGTACGGTTAGTAGTTAGGATAACCACAGGCTTATGCTTATCTAAAAGTTCAGTCTTTAACGATCAATCCTATTAATCACTTCCAATGGTAAGATGATGATTTATAAAACACTGGCTGCATATTTTATTGCTTATGCCAGGAATGACTATGTGACATCACAGTGTCCACTCAATTTCTCTGAGTTGTATTCTCCTATTTACTCACTTTTGTTCTGTTGTTTAGCACCGTGACAGTCCCTGCGCTATACTAATAAACAACTCCCTACCATGATTCCCATCTCTGGCAACTCTCTACTCCTGAGCAGCAGCTCAATATGCTTATTCCTTAATCACTTCATGCTCAAGAACGTGTGGGCTATTTTGAATGAGGCTTGCAATCAAATGATAGAACTCTGCTTGATTATCATTCACAACAGTAGCCCAATACATGATTTTTCTAATTATCTCCCCTGTGGTGGGCATTAGCCCCTGTTTGGTTTTCAATTATAACATCTATATGTTTTAGTCCCCAAACATTCCTAAGAAACATGCTACCGGAATAACCATGGAGAAGTTAGCCAAAATTTCAGGAAAGCTACTCCCTTTGATGGCTTTCTTTTCCCTTCGTGGTAAGTTGGTCTATTGTTAGGAGAAGAGTGGAAGGTACAGACATGAAACAAATACATCAGATGTTCATTTAAAAATAATTCTCAAAAGTTTTCCCAGATAATAACAAAAAGTAAATGCCATATTAATGTCATTTATGGATTTTTAAGCTATACAAGCATCATTCCTTTTCACTGAAGGAATGTTTTAAATGAATTCATTTTCTGTGTTTTTATTTTTAAAGTTTTATTTAAGCGATTGTACATAATTAGGTATGTAAGCGATTAGGTACATAATTGCTGAGGATCTAAATCATACTTGATTATAATAATATTATGTTTAAAATGATTGATCTTATTGAAGTTCTGTCAGAAAGTTTTAGTCAATGTGTATTTTGTATTTTTAGTGATAATAGCATTTATCTATATTTAATATTTTTTTCACAGTTTTTCTGACAAATTCGTCAAGGAGAGAGTGATTTTCAGAAAAATGTTGAATTTGGCAACATATTAATATTCTTCTCATGCTTACTGTCCCAAAAAGAGATATTATGGAGTCATTCTGTTTGAGTGTCAAGTATTATTGATGATCTTAGTCAGAATCATTTATATTTTGCAATTTCTTTGCAGTTGTCATTAATAGGGAGCTGCTTTCTTGCTTGCATGAATGTTTGATTTCTTTTTTTTAGCTAAATACTGTTCCAAATGCAAAATCTAATGCTTAGGATAATCATGTGAATTTATGACCATTGCTAGGATGCTGGGCTTTCAGAAATGAAATTGAATAGATCATATTTCTCCATAAATGTAGGTTTTACAGCTGAGATAGATCTAATATTGATAATCTCTTTATTTAACAGTTTCAAAATGCCATATGTGACTGAAAGCAACAGAATGAAAATAACTATGTTTATAGCAAATAGAACAGGAAATGAAAGCATGATATGCAGAAAGCTTCTCACTGAAGTGAGCATCGTATTAGTGCTATAGTGCAGTGGCATTAATGGGAACAATCAGCAGGTTGAAGGAAGGGATTGGAGTTCACTCAGATGTAGGATGAGGAAATTAAAATGAGAAAAATATGATGGCTATTTTCAGATGCTCAGAATCTCCCAGAAGGGATAATTTGAAGAATAAAATAAAACTAGCTTAAAATCAAGGAATATACCTGTTGATTTATTTGACCAATTTTTTTTTATGGAACAAAACACATCCACTAGGTTACATTTTCTCAGAATCTGCCATTGTCAGATCTGCATTATCACAAAACCCATGGCTCAGACTGCAACAAAATGTCCATTTAAGAAGCCTTGTTTATTCTAAAACGGATTCTGACTTTATGCTCTTTCTTGGTCTGTATTCATTCACTTTTCCCACAAGATCTTCCCAAGTGAAATAAATTAGTCAGAGGGAAAGTGCTACAGAATGAATTCTGTCCTCCCCATAAAATTCACATGTTAAAACTCTAACTCCCAATGTGACTGTATTTTGAAGTAAAGATTTTAGGAGACAATTATGGTTAAATGAGATCAGAAAGAGGGGGTCCTAAGCAGATAACGTTAGTAATCTTATAAGAAGAGGAAGAGACAGAGATCTGTCTCTCTCAGCCATGTGAGGACTCAGCGAGAAGCTGGTTATCTGCAAGCCAGGAGTGAGCCCTCATCAGAAACTGACCATCCTGGCATCCTGATCTTGGGCTTTCTAGCCTCCAGAACTGTGAGAAAATAAATTTCCGTTGTTCACACCACCTAGTCTATGATATTTTGTTACGGTAGCTGTTAGAGGCAAGGACCCTCAAAGACCCTCAACTCCCCTATGACTTGTCCTACGCACGAACTTCGCCCTGGAAAATTCCAGCTATAGCTCCAAGAAGAACGCAGTCCATGACGTGCTGACCACGGAATGCTCCAGGATGTGTTGACTGCAAATGTTCCGGTTGGAGATGAGTAATCAGTCAAAAACAAGATACTGATAAGACACTGATTAGGGCTAATCAACCCAGACCCAAGCCTCATCGTCACCACTCTATGTTTTGTTTTGACTTCCTTGTTTTTGTATGCTTATAAAACCCACTAAAAATCTAAGTAAAGCAGACCTTGACAACCATTTGCTTGGTCTCGTTTCTCTCTCTCGCTCATCTCTTTCAGGCACGGTCCCCCTCGCCCCCGCGAGTAACAGAAGGTCCCGCGGGCCGGGACAGGTAGCCAGAGCAGACCAAGACAGAAAGCATACTCACTCATTCCAGACATATACCTCCGCTCAGATGATGTAGCAATTATTATACATTTCATTTAGTTTTCTCAGTACAATACTTACAATGCTTGAATGTTTTAGCAGCCGTAGTGGTAAGAGATCCACACAGAGGGTTTCTAAAGACAGTGCTCAGTCTGTATTTGCTCACCATCCTACCACCATTTGTCACACTTCTTGGAACACACAAGGGACACTGTGGTTGAAAACAAGCAAACATAAAAGCCCTTTCTGTGATCTCAACAATCTAAATTAGAATCCCATCAAGTGGCTTAAGGAAATATTAGGCACAAAATATATAGATCCAAGAAATCTATAAAATTTAAATCTTCTGGTTATCCAAATTATAACTCATGTCCTGGAATTTCTGTGTTGCTGTGGCTGGAATCTGAATGAGACCCAAATGCATACATATTTTAATATATTTCCAAGAAGAAAGGCAGGGATTATTTTTTTGAATTAGAACTTGAGGAAAGGAAGTTATTACTTATCAAATTCATCCAAATATATATAAAGGCAAGTAGATCATTCAGGACAGTTATAATTAAGTCCAGGCTTTAAATCTCCAGAGTAAATTTTGGAAGTACCATAAAATTGGTAACAAAGCCAATTGTTACTCTTTTTAAGCAATTTTGGATATCACAGCAAATTAATAGATAAAAATATACAAACTATAGGATACAAAAGAAACTATATTCTTTTAAATCATGATATAAAGAAAACCACTTTAAAATAAAACCAAAACCATTTTAAATTTTATCACAGTTTTATTTCCCAGGTTTACACAATATATTTGTGATATATTTTAAGTACCTAATATGTACCAGTCATCTTGTTAGACTTTGGGTATAAAAAGAATACAAAGATAGAATTCCTGCCCTTAAGGCTTTTCCTAAAAAAAAAAAATTGGCCCATAGCTCTAAGATTCAGTATATTGAAAATTTGGATTTAAGAGAGCCATAAGGATATTGCTATGAAATGTATTCATTGGTAGCTTACACAATTGAGTTCATTAAACTTATTGACTGTTGTGAAAATCAAAATCAGATACTTAATTCAACTAAGAAAAGGTAATAGATTTTAACTGATTGCAAATGCTAACAAACTTAGACTGTCTCATGAAGATTTCTCCTCTTAACAATACTATTAAAGAAATTACACAATGTAAATCACTAGAGAAGGACTTACTCAAAGTAACTATACTTTTCTGCCTCTGAAGATAGTTTTTTCCTGACTGATTAGGTTTGATGGCAGTTGTAAAACACAAAGGGGATGTCAAAGGAATGGAATAGTATGGCTCTTGTTCTCCTTCTCATCACCACTCTTCCTCTCCCCCTTTTCTGTCTCCTGTAGACTGGGGAAGATTTGCTTATGAAGGTAGAGATGGAGACTACTTCATGGCTTTATGTGGTTTATTTATTTATATATTTTTTTGAGACAGATTCTTGCTCTGTTGCCCAGGCTAGAGTTCCCTGGCATCAGCTTAGCTCACAGCAACCTCAAATTCCTAGGCTTAAGGAATCCTCTGTTTCAGCTTCCCAAGTAGCTGGAACTACAGGCATGCACCACCATGCCTGGCTGATTTTTCCTATATATTTTTAGTGGTTCAGTTAATTTCTTTCTAGTTTTGGTAGAGACAGGGCCTCGCTCGTGCTTAGGCTGGTCTCGAATTCCTGAGCTCAAACAATCTGCCAGCCTTGGCCTCCCAGAATGCTAGGATTACAAGCTTGAGCCACTGCACCCAGCCTAAGCGGTTTGTATGTACCACTTATTTAGACTTCTGCCTTCAACTTCTCTCCTCATTGTTGCTTTGTTCTTTCACTTCTATACCCAACACATTTTTTAATACTTACCTTACGTAGGCCCTCCCTAGGTTTGAATAGTTTTTAAGTTATCAATTTCTTAACTTAATGAAGAATATATCTTTATAAATGCATTGACTACATTGTGATGCAATCACCAATAATATCTAATACTAACAGATTAGGTATTTGTGACATATCTACTTGTTGTACTGACTGATTTTTATGTGAATCTCTATCGTGTTATTTTAGCCACAATGATCAGATCTAACACTTTGATGATTAAATATATTATTGCCAAAATCTAGACTAAATATCTGCCTATATACCAGATAGATTCATTAAACCTGAGTTCCAAAATTATTCTGTACCCATCTAAGCTTCTTATCATGTCTTATTATAGTCCTCCATTCTTTAGTTTTAGCATTGTTCTCATCATTCCTCCAATGGACACAGATAAAGTCAGTTATGATCCGTTCAGTGAAGAATATTGTCTTCCTCTTCCCTTGGCCTGTTTTTTTTTTTTTTTTTTTTTTTTGGATCTGTTCTTCCACTCTGTGATAGGACAATACATGGAGAAATTGTTATAAGGGTGATATATGCAGGTACTGGATAGGCACTGAGTGCTAGTTCACAAGGCCCTATTTCTATGAGCAGGGGTAGATAACTGAACTTGTTGACTCCTAGGTACTTTCTAACTCTGATTATTTTGATCGCTTGGCTTATATTTTGTAGAGTTTGATATTAGAAAGCATGTCATCTTTGTAAAGTTGGTACCGAAGAAAAGGCCTTTGACACCAGATATTCTGGGCTATTATTTCCTCTTTGGGACTATCTGCTGTGTGGACAATCTCAGTTGTCTCTCTGCTTCCTCACCTGTAATCAGTGCTTCTGAACTAGATTAATGATAAACTGTACTTCCTCAACTTCTTTTTTTTCTTCCCATTTTTCAAGAGCCAACCCTCATCGCTGAGTTTAAGGTTATGTCAATTTAGAAGGATTCATTTAGCATGCTGTGTGGAAGTTGTCAGCTGGTGTATCATTGTTCATTTTGCTCCTCAGTTGATAAGGCATAGCTGTTATACAAATCCTTGAGGAATTTGCTAGAAATAACATCTTAGATATCAGATGTAAAGTAAAAGATGTTAGAACTTTAGACATTCCTTATGGTTTGCCTTATGGTTGACTCTAATGTAAGTATTGGGTTGTCTTCCTCCACATGAATTATTTAGAGCACAGATTTCATTTTTACTCTTCAACTGTCTCATTCAAGTTTACTAAAATCTCTGTGTGAATGGATGGTCACATCGAGATTCTTTGATGCTATTTGAATCTCCTTCATTTCACCTTTTTTTTTTTCCTTTGCTTATTTTCATTATAGAAATAATTCTCTCCCCTCAGGGAGAGAATTTGTTCATAATTTTTATAAGATAGGACTTCCTTCACTGTTTGTCTTCCCTTATATTAAGAAATGACAAAGAACAGACCTCAGTGAACTATTCTGTTTTCTTTGATATTCAAAATTCAAAATTAAGGTGACAAGAAAATTATTTTGTGTGTATATTTTAATGTTACTGCATAATCAATGCATCCCAGTAAAAAAGGATTAGAAAACATGAACATTAGAATATTCAACTAACTCTCCCATTGTGGTAAAAACCAAGACTTCAATAATTATTTTCTTTGTGAAAGAGAAAGCCGAGAAATCCAAGCATACTACTATTGAATTATAAAACAACAAACTATCTCTTTCTCTGCGACTTTCATCCATATAATTTACAGTGCAAATGCAATTTTTGGTACACAAATGCTTCTATATTGAGAGCTATGTGGAAAATAGAATGCCTAGTTCCAATTTTCTTGCCAAACAAAGAAAACAAAATCCTTCCCCATCTTCTGTATTATGTGAGTGCCAATAACGCCTCTTTGATGGTAGCTTTGTGTTGTATTGTGTTTTTGCTTTTAATTAAGATATATTGGGTAAAATAGTGCTTCATTGTATTGTACAAAATACTGAAGCGCAGGCTAATTACAGCCTTCAATGGGATTCAGGATAGACCTCGTGTTACTGTCTCATGCCCATTTTTTAGTTTAGCAAAGTGTTCTGATGTTATATTTTCTCCTGAGGTTTTCTTTTTAGCTTCTCTTCATCCAAATAAAAAAGCCATGAGCCCTACCTAAAATGTTAATTAAATGGCTACCTCATTTGTTATAAAGTTTTTATTTAAAAATATTCTTAGATTTTGGATGCCAAAACTCAATTTTGCCCCATATGGCCCTTTTCACAACACTCGTTTTCAGAGGGCACAATTTTCACAGAAGACAGAATTCAAAGTTAGCAGAAAGCAGGTTGGGAGCCAGACAAATATGGAAGAAATGTCATCCTCATCTTTATTTAAACCTGATTAACCTTTTTAATTTAGTCATTAAGTTTTATTGAAAATGAACCAAATACACTCATTAGTTGTGGAAAAAGAATGGAATAAATTTAGACATTAAATTAAAGGGCAAAATCTCTAGAACTTCTAGGTAAAGATAAAATGGTAGGTTGCTCATTGCAAAATGGTAATAAGGGAAAATATAATATTATTCATATTGAAAGTATAATTTACCAAGATGCCAATCTATTTCAAGAATTGCAAAAATGTGATAAATGCCTAGAATATATTTTTCAAGAAACTTATTAAATACTTTTTAAATGACTTGAACAAGTACTATAGATAATATTCCATTGGGGTGTCCTTGACTGTTTAGCATGAGGTATTGGGGCAGCTTTGGAGGGTATGTGGGGCAAAAGGATAATTTTGTCTTTGTTTATATGAATTTAGTAAAATATCTTCATATGAGATGCAAAAAGTGTGTTGTAGGAGAAATGTCCATTGAACCAAAAGAAAAGTTTTAATGTACATTATAAGAGGAATATCAATAACTGTGAAAGGCTCTGTTCTATGTTCTTTCTTTGACCCTATTGTTTCTAGATGTCTGCAATTTTCCTTTGTCATGAATTTTCTGCAAACATTATTAGGTACGAATATATAATCTTTTGTTGGAGTGCATCGGATTAAAATGGTAATTATAATTGTTGTAATCGTCATTTTCATTCTGCATGCTAAATACAATGAAGTCTATTAAATATTGTCTGAAAATGCATAATGTTTAATAATGTCTTTTGAAAGTTGGTTTTGCCAACAGCAATAATAGTGATATGCAAATATATATGCTGTGAGTGCTTACTGTGTGTGCTTTCTTGGATCATCTCATCAAGTCTTTACAACCACCGTATATCATATGGATACAAGTGACTTCTAATTCTGTTCCAGAACAATACTATGAGCTCTGTGTATAATTTCACATTTAATATTGAGATCGTTCTTTCTGTCCCCTAAGAAGTAGGGCTCATTATTACTGTTATGTTAATGATGAGGAAACTGAAACTTTGAAACTAAATCGTGAGCATGGTTTCAAACCCATGGAGCTTGATTTCAGAGCCTGTGGTCTTAGGCAGGATATAAGACTGCATTGCTTTCTAGATAATGTTTTACTTAAAAGAATGAGGAGCTGATACCATAGTTCTCTCTCTGGAGATGTCTACAAAGTCAACGGTGTTGCATGAAAGTGCTCGTGCAACATTTGGCCCATCTATATGGAAGCACAATACAATCCACATGGAAACTCTGGGTTCACAAGAGGTATTTGGTCCTTGCATAAGGTTCAATTCTAAAATCTAAGTTAGATCAAATGCTAGAGTGGCTCCTGTTTATACTCATTTTGAAAGAGTATATCTTCAATAGGAGCTTCAAGGCCCTGGATCATCTGGATAACTATTTCTTCCCTGACCTCATCTCCTACTCTACTCGTTCCTTTGCTCACTCTATGCTAGATACTTTGCGGCATTGTTTTCCTAGCATATTCCAGGGATGCTCTTAAACTTCAATTATACTTTGGGAAATGCCATGTCCCAGCATCTGCATGGCTCCCTCTTGCGTATCTTTCATTTCTTTCTCAATCCAGCCCACTTTAGCACCCGATGTAGTAGCATGACTTCCTGGACTCTCCCTCTCACAGTTTCGGTCCCATTTACCCTGTTCTTATTTTTTCTTTTCAAAATACTTGATGCCTTGTAGTATATGATATCATTTACTTATTTATTGTCTCTCTCTCTTGTGCAACAACATCAGGATTCTTTGCTGTTCACTGATAAACCCCAAATTCCTTAAAACAGTGCCCAGGAAACGGTAGTCAGTCAATAAAATATTTGAGTGAAAGGCTAGAGATAACATTAATATTTTTGAGAAGAATAAAGTTCAATTAAGTCAAAATATATATTTTCAAATATGCATCTATAGGAATATTAGTCTTTCTAGAATAATCAGATATATTTACATGAATAGGTGGGAGTTGAAAGATGGACAGGAGTTTTGGATAGGCAAAGAGAGCAATCGCACAGGGACAGGAACAAAACAGGCAACAACCAGACTCAGTCAGAGATCCTGCTGGGCACGAGGCTGTGGAGATGCAAAAAGGCCAAATTTGAAAGAGAAATTTATTTCTCTGGAGCTATTTACTCAATAAATATTTACTGAGCCCCTACTTCTATGTGTCAGGTACTTTTCTAGGTGGTAAGAATTCAGTGGTGAACGAAATAGACAAAAATCTCTGCTTTCATGGAGTTTGTTGTGAGGGGAAGAGAACAGGGATGTCACACCGAATTCTAGAGAGGCTCAATGTTATGTCAGGTACTTCAAACAGGAATATCCATTTGACTTCTAAGGTGGCTCTACCTGCTTGGTCTTCTCTATCTGGGTACTAGAGCGGTGACTCTAAATAACAATTGGTTCTATCTGAATTCAGTAATTCAGTAATTGCCATAATAATACATGAAAGGTGTCATTAAACTTCAAACTATATAACGACAAACAAGTGGTCACTTAGGAAAAACTGGCCCTACAAACTGGACAGTTAATACAGAAACTGTACAATGTACAGTTAATATGGAAAAAGAAATCAAAAATTAAAAGTAGGCATCACTCCACATCCTCGCCAGCATTTGTTGTTTTGGCGATTTCTTGATATAGGCCATTCTCACTGGGGTTAGGGGGTATCTCATTGAGAGACAGGCACACTCTTACACTGCTGGTGGGACTGTAAATTAGTGCAACCTTTCTGGAAAAGAATTTGGAGATACCTCAAACAGCTAGAAATAGAAATCCCATTCGACCCAGCAGTAGCATTGTTGGGCATCTACCCAAAAGAGCATAAGACATTCTATTACAAAGACATCTGCACCCGCATGTTTATGGCAGCACAATTCACGATTGCACGGTCATGGAAACAGCCCAAGTGCCCATCAATTCACCAGTGGATAATTAAAATTTGATATATGTTCACAATGGAATATTACTCAATTCTAATAAATGATGGCGAGCTTGCACCGTTTATGCTATCGTGGATTAAGCTTAAGCCCATTATCCAAAGTGAGGCGACACAAGATCTGGAAAATGGGCTCCACATCTACTCGCCATCAAATTGGCACTGACTGACTAAATTGGCACTGACTATGCTCAAATGGTGGTAGTGTGCACCAGGGTTTCGGGGTGGGGAGGCCACATCTTAAGGATGTGGCGAGCATTGTGGAGGGGAAGGGAATACCTCTAACCCTTCTTAGGGAGAAGCAAAGAAATACAATGTAACCAAAATGTCAGAAAAACAACAAACCTTTTATCGAGTGGGGGGCAGGTGGGAGGGGGGAGGAGAGGAAGAGGGTATACTTACATACTTACATAATGGGTGTAGTGTGCACCAACTGGGGGTTGGACACGCTTGAAGCGCTGGCACAGAGGGGAGGAGAGGTGGCAGGGGCAATATATGTAACCCCAACAATATTTGTACCTCCATAATATAATGAAATAAAACTAGGGGAAAAAAAGTAGGCATCACTACAGGATAGTTTTGGTTTTAACTATAACTTAGGGCATTGTCCTCAACAAGTATCTATCTTGGTTTTTGTTCTGATTTTTTGGCATTATCTTCTTTTATGCCATTTTCTGAGGCGCCTCTCAGTTCTACTTTGATTTACATACTCACCTCTTATCCATACTATCATTATTTGGGGGATTTATTAACTTCTTGTAGTTTTTTATATATATATATATATATATATATGATAATCTATTAACACGAAAGGTAAAGCTAATTTTAAAAAAGAAAATAAATATAAAAAGGCAGTGGTTTCCTGACAGTGTGTATGTGTGTGTGTGTGTGTGTGTGTGTGTGTGTGTGTGTGTATTGGGGAGAGGGATTTGAAGGGACAACAGAGGAGGGGCATGGGGAAGAACGCATGGCAAATGCAAGTGATCAGTGAGTTCACTAGTTCTTGGGCTCAGTGGTGGTTCATGCTTTACAACACATACATATATTCTTTTGTTGGTACAACATATGTTAATTGAAAAAATACTTTTATGGTTATTGCTAGCATTTCTTTTGTACTGGCTACTTCTGTTGCGATATGTAAACTTGACATGCTGAATACTGGCTTTTACCTAATGTGAGTATGTGCGACTAATGGGTGATACATTTGTTTTCTTCTTTTTAAAGTTTCAGAAACATACTGACTTCTCTGAAGAAAGAGTGATTTCTGGATAGAATTACTATGGGGATTTCCCCCCTCTATTAGTTTGCTAGGGCTGTCATTACAAAGAACCACACATGGTGTGGCTTTAAAGAACAGACATCTATTCTCTCACAGTTCTGGAGAATGAGTTGGAAATCAAGGGGTCTGCAGGTTGACCATGCTATCTCTGGGGGTCTAGGAGACAATCTGTTCCATACGGTTCTCTTAGTTGCTGGTGATGCTGTCAATCTTGAGTGTTCTTTGGCTTGTAGATGCACTACTCCATTCCCTGTCTCCATTGTCACAGGGTATTGTGCCTATGTGTCTGTCAGTGTCTCTTCTCTTCTTATATGGACACCAGTCATATTGGATTAGGACCAGGCGTAATTGAGTTTGACCCCATCTTAACTGTATTCAATCTGCAAAGACCCTATTTCCAAACAGGTCACATTCACAGATATCAGGAGTTAGGATTTCAACATATCTTTTTGAGGGACACAATGATTCAAACCACAGTACCATTCTGCTATAGCAAAGCCATTTACTTTCTGGTACTTTCTTGCTACTTTTATAAGAAAGACTATCTTCACTGGCTGTAATCACTGAGCAATGCCTTTTCCTTTTCCCTGGGAAATTGCAGTGGACCATGTCATGTCATGTGCATGTCTACTTGCACGTTGCTTATCATTACACACCACTAAGGAATAACTACTGTTTTTTCAGTTGGAAAGACAATCGATAATGTGTTAGGTTTTAAAAACCATTCATGGGGGGAGGGGAGAAATGGGCATTTATTGAAACCTTAAAATCTGTACCCCCATAATATGCTGAAATAAAAAAAAAACCATTCAGATCTGAATTTTCTACCAGTAACATTTCAAAGGAAAAGTAACAAATATGCATTTAAAGATATATGCATTCAGATCCTTGATGAACATCTGAGTATTATCTATCCTGTTTTTGTTTTCTCTATTATTTATTATTTTTTTGGTAACTAAAGGTTGCAAAGTACATATGATTTGCTAAAAATACTGTGTTATGTACACTCAGTGTTTAGGAAATTTTACCAATGTAATACATTAAAATTGTTTTGTAGTCTGGCACTTGAGAGAATTTTAGGAAATTTATCCTCTTTCTTTGACTCAAGCCTTTCACCCTAAATGCACGTTAGCATTGGCCATATCTTCTATCTAAATCATAGGAAGTTTTTCTAGTGTATGTTTCTCTCTGTAGCTAATATATAGTAAAATATGTATATATGAGATTTGTGGTCTTGTTGGATAATCTATTTTTCCTTCTTGTGTCAGGTCACTTAGAATTTGGATCCTTGTCTGCTGAGAGGGTCTCAGTTCATCCTGCTGGTGCTACTCTTGACTATTATTTATATTTTGCTTGACTTATTTCTGGTTATCACTTAGGTACCTACCAATTTTCTCATTTCTTTAAAAATAAGGCCTCTTATATTTTGATACTGAAAATCATAGAAAAATGGGTTGCGTTGTTTTAAAAATATTGTATTCTTCTCTATGCCACCACCTTAACTTGCTTTTGCCTAGAAGCTGATTGAGTGGTTTTCTACAGTTATGGCTAATCCTTGTTGCTCTGTCATTAGAGTTTGGAGGAAGGGAAAATAACGCCCCAGGGAGAACACCTTCTCTTCTCAGAGGTCTTCCAGGCTCCTCTATAACTCAGAGAAGTCTCCTCAGGCTCCCAGACAAAATACTGAAATCAAGCATTAAAAAAATAACAAGTTCTCTCCTGTCTAAACCATACAAGGACACATATTAGCATTGCTGCATTTTTGCTTCTTTCTTTTGTAAAGAAGGGAAATGATCAAAGAAAATTATTATAATAAAATAGCACAGTTGTATAATAACCATAATGTTTCTTAGTAGAAAGATCACACAAGTCAGACATATTTGGGGAGTGGTTCGATCTTGGTACTTGCTAGTGTTGTTGGTTAAGACAATTGAGAAAGAATTCACTAGATCATTTTTCCTAAAGTATATCAATATCCACATGAAAAAAAAATCAATTTTAGTGGGGTTTGTTTGTTCCCTCCACAATATCTGCAAGTCTACTGGCTTAATGTTTTCTGTACCAGTGTGCAATTTACGCTGAGGCCAAAAAGTTAATTACATATGTACATCTTTCATTATAATTTCCTTTGTTATGATGTTTTTCCTTATTTAAATAATCATCTCCATCTTCTAAAACTATGCTTTCTAAAAATTTTGTTAAACAAATGTGCTGTGCAATACTTGAAATAATGGAGACCACCTTTACTCTTTGATGTACCAGAAGGCTGTCTAAATTGAATATTATCAATATATAATATTGTCACTAGAAAAATTAGATATTTTATATCATCTACCAATTGGGCTTGTTAAGATGTAGGTTTTTTGATGTTATAAAACAGTTTAACCACCATGGCTTGAAAAATGTTATAATCATCTTTCTTCTTAAGAACACTTAGTAAATTTAAAGAAGCTTTGATAATAAAAGAAAAAAACAAAAAACAATTTGCTATTATGGTAATTTTTGACATGCTTTTAAAAGAAATAATACCACAAAGAAGAGGAATTACTTCTAAAAGTAAATGGGCTGTGTCAAAGAAAAAAAAATTTAAAAAAGAAAGAATAACTGGAGACAAAGCAGTATTAGAAAGAATGTGGAGAAAGACACACCATCGCTTATAATTACTAGCACTTGCAATTGCATAATTGCAAAAGAGAATGTCTATAAATAAACCCTTTCTGGGTGTAAAGCAAGAATGCTCTTATGTAATGAATTAAATTTAAATTGGAAGAAAACATTTCGTTGAATTATAATTTAGTTAATGCTTTGTTTCTCAGAAATCAGGGTTTAATCTCAGAAGAACTTTTCATGAATTTTAAAGATAGCTCTCCTAGGTGCCTTATTCTTTTAGGCTTAATTTTTGTGATTGTCTGCACATTATATCTTTAATTCCATTTTTTTTTTCCTTTTAACCATTGACACCATTCATTTCTATATGGCAAAATGATTTGTGTCTCAGGGATCCTCAAATTTTTTAAACAGGGAGCCAGTTCACTGTCCCTCAGACCATTGGAGGACCATTTGAGAGTGAGGCGCACAACCCACACATGCGCACTGTGGGCCTGGAGCCAGTCGGCTGCTAAGCAGGACAGGCAAAAGCACCTGGCTGGCCGGATAAATGTCCTTGGCGGGCCACATGTGGCCGCAGGCCATAGTTTGAGGACGCCTGGTCTAAGTTAAAAGAATGAAGGGGAAAAAGAAGACTCATTAGACCCCGTACACCTGCAGTAAGCTCTGCATACCTACATCTGCCTGATTCTCCTCCTTTCAATTGCAATCCTAATAACTTCAGGACGAGGTGTGGTAAAATGTATTAAAAATGGTTATTGTAATAAGCAAACTTGCTTGTTCCCAGGTTTTATTTACTCTGATCATACATATGTAAAATGAAACCTGTTTTTTTTTTCTCCATAACTTGGGCCTTTATGAAAACATCAAAAGTTTTATTTGGAATGACCAAAACCCAGATTATTGAAGGAAATTTATATTAATTTGATAATATATTGTATCTATAGCTCTCTGTACATCTATCAGTACTCACATACATGCATGCACACACATGTGTAATCTGAAGAAAGGAATTGTTGGTAGATTCTAAATGTAGTGAACATTGCCTTGTATTGGAGTGTACGATATGTGGGGGCCGTTCGTTGATTCCTACTGTGTTATCCTGGGTGGACTACGGGTTTTCCCCCTGGCTGCCATAGCCTCTAAACTGAATTCTCTTGACTTTCCAGGGATCTGTGAGTTACTTACCATCATTGTAAAAACTCTCGTTTTAAAGCTAGCTACAGTGAATTTACAACTTTATAGTAATGGCAAGTGCTTTGTCTGTTTAGTATATTATTAGCATGTTTATAATTTGATTAATCAAAAACATTAATTTAGTATGTGTCCATTTAAAGATTGAGAAAAATTTGAGCTGGATACTTTGGATTGTCTCAGTGCCACATCCTTTTGTAACAACTCTAACTGCAAAATAAATATTATTTACTGTATTTTAAAAATAATTTTGTGTGAATAGAGGGGTCCTCTTCAGGTTCATGTGGATTTGTTGGTTGGTCTGTCCTGATTTGCCTGATCTGTGTGCTGTGTTTTATGCTGCAGACATCAATATTACTCCTTCTTTAGTGACTGAAAGATTTAAAACTTCCTGTTGCAAAATGAGTTGCTTTCTTTTGGGCATCTGAAGATGGCACCTGCTGCTGGCTGTGAAACAAAATATATGTCAGGAACTTTTCATTGGTTCTTCTGTATAGTTCATTTATCTCTACTTCCACCATAGGCAGCTCAATTTTTAATGGTTCCACGCCTACTATTTTTGTAGGTTACCTAACAAATTAAGTAAGCGATTATATGGGAAAGTATTCATTTCACATATAATACAAAATCTCCTACTTATTCAACCTATTTTCTCTTTATTTCATTTGTGAAATTCAGCAACCCAGAGAAAATAGCCTAAATGGCTTTCAGAAAGCCTAATGCATTCTTCTAACATGCTCATTTGTAATATTATTAACATGGGATAGATCAAAATTAAATGAAGACAAAAGAATTTTGAAAGAATATAGAAATATAATTGGATATTCTGTGGTTATTGACTTTTTTCCCTTCAAATAGTGCCTAACTTGGGGCCTAGTACATAATAATCTGTTTATAAATACTTTTAAAACAGATACACTAAATTCAATTTATTTACTAAAATTTGATCTTTCAATCTTCTAAAGAACCATAGCTCAATACTTACAGTAAGGTTTAGAGTGATGGAAAGATTACCCATATATGGTTGTCTTTAAAATTTTCTAGGCTTATCAAGGAACAGTTTCCTGCAGAATGTCTTGCAAATAGTATCTTGGATAAAAATTTTTATTATATTTCATTTAATCAACAGTAGCATCCTTACTGAGATGGTTAATTTTGTGTAAACTTGACTGGGTTAAGGGATGCCCAGATAGCTCATAAAACATTATTTTTGGGTGTGTCTGTAAACATATTTCCAGAAGAGATTAGCATTTAAATGAGTAGATCAAATAAAGAAGATTGCCTTCATCAGCGTAGACAGGCATCATTCACTTTTTTGAGGACCCAGATAAACAAAAGTGTGGAGAAAGAGCAAATTCTCTCTTTTCTTGGGCTGGGACATCCATGTTCTCCTGCAGTTTTCCTGGTTCTAGGGCTTTCAGACTCCAACACTTCCACCAGAACCTCCCTCACCACCTCCTACGCTCCAGTTCTCAGGCTTTAGAATTCAAACTGAACTATACTGCTGATTTTCCTGGTTTTCCAGTGTGTAAACAATAAAGCCTAGACTTCTTGGCATCCATAATTACATGAGCCAATTCCAATAGTCAAAATTTATCTATTAATCACAAATCTCCTATTGGTTCTGTTACTCTGGAAAACCCTGATTAATATACTTACATGCAAAATGATTATCATGTGTCCACTTTATACATAGCACAGTGGTGATAAATGTCAGGCTCCAATCTGTCCCAGTTCTTCATCCTAACTGGAGCTAGTTCCGGATCTTTTTTTTTTTTTGAGACAGAGTCTCACTTTGTTGCCCGGGCTAGAGTGAGTGCCGTGGCGTCAGCCTAGTTCACAGCAACCTCAAACTCCTGGGCTCGAGTGATCCTTCTGCCTCAGCCTCCCGGGTAGCTGGGACTACAGGCATGCGCCACCATGCCCGGCTAATTTTATATATATATATCAGTTGGCCAATTAATTTCTTTCTATTTATAGTAGAGACGGGGTCTCGCTCAGGCTGGTTTTGAACTCCTGACCTCGAGCAATCCGCCCGCCTCGGCCTCCCAAGAGCTAGGATTACAGGCGTGAGCCACAGCGCCCGGCCTAGTTCCGGATCTTAATAAATGCTGGGGAAAATCAAAAGGAGGCAAGAATCCTATGAGATGAGATGATAAGAGTGGTTTTAAAGATGAAATGAATCTTGACCTGCATTGTGATGAAAAGGCATATTTTGTTTAAGCATTAAAGAGAATGATGAGTGGCAGGCCACAGTGGCTCACACCTGTAATTCTAGCACTCTGGGGGGCCATGGTGGGAGGATCCCTTGAGGTCATGAGTTGGAGACCAGCCTGAGCAAGAGAAAGACCCCATCTCTACTAAAAATAGAAAAAAATTAGCCGGGAATGTTGGTGCATGCCTGTAGTCTCAGCTACTGCAGAGGCTGAAGCAAGAGGAGCAATTGAGCCCAGGAGTTTGAGGTTGCTGTGAGCTAGACTATTGTCATAGCACTCTAGCCCAGACAACAGAGTGAGTCTCTATCTCCAAAAGAAGAAGAAGAAGAATGATGAGCATTTTGAAAAAGGAAGAAAGTATGTGCAAATACTGAAATCACTAAATCAGTACTCATGCAAGAATATTAATATTTTCAGGAACCATACATTAAAAAATTTTCCTTGATAATTTGTTTGATTAGGGACATGGTAGAGAGTAAGTAAATTTAGACTGTTGTGAAGAATTTGGATTTAACCCTGGAGGCAGATAGATTCTTTGACTATTTTGATTATATAAAATAATATTTTATATATCTTTAATCAGTAATCTCTTTCTCAATTAATTGAAGTACCTTTGCTTGTATGATCAGAGCTTTGAGAAGGCTAATATTCTTCTGTCTTTACATTATGTTGTTCAATTATCATTCATCTAATCTTTTAATTTGTTTTTAAGAGGAAATATCTCTATACTACAATATTATTTGTCCTTTGCCAACTTGCACACATCATAAAAATTCTAATTCATTTGGTAAAGAACAAAAGAAAAATGAGTACTCCTTTTCTATATAAAGAAGAATGACAAAGTTAACAAATGTGAGTTTACAATTGATGGTATCATATTATTTAGTGTATTAAATTTCTCTTACATGATAATTTTCTTTCTCAGAGATTGAACGCATCTTTAATGGCACAAGCAAAAGAAACACAAGCAGCCAGAAATTTGAAGTTTGATCTTTGGCTCTTCTAACCTATCTGCGACCACTCATCAAAATTTCATGTGAAGTCTCCAAAGTCATTTGGAGTTCACCAAATCAAATTACCTCTCATATTAACCCTTTTCCTATCCTAACATGTTGTCTTCCCTGAAAACAAGGTAGGATCGAATTTCTGATTGTCATATTTGTCTGGGGAGAAATATACATTATATCAAATCTCTTCATCAATTGGTACAAATAAACATAATAAACACAGATCCTTCTTCATGATCATGGGATATGTAGTAGCCAGAATTTTTCTTCTCTTTATGTAGATATGAAGTAAACTACATAATTTCTTTAGCATTTAATAAATCGAGATGTTCTTTTCTTTTCTTTTTGAATCTTAGTCTAAAAGTCATAGTCTGAGAAATTTCTTCTTTCTGCTCTGAAAGTTATAGTAATATTCTAAAATATTTTACTAAAAAAAAGGATAATTTCATAAAAAGGTAGTAACTCTTACGGTTTAACAGATTTTTTTTTTTTTCCATATGAGGTAATCAACAAATGCCTGCTGGACATTATCTGGAGAATTTCACTATGCTGACATAATACAGTAATGTATCATTTCTAGTATCATCCTTGGTTATTTCACATAATCCCAATTTAGAAAATGCATTAAATCTTTTTCTTTCATTCAATGTCTACTTTGCTTGAAGCATGCTTGAAATGAGGATCTAGGATACTTCCTACACTTTTTGATTTCAGAATTAGCTACCCAATTGCCTGTAACTATTATTTTGACACCTTTTGACCCACCAAGACTGCAATGTTTATTAAGAACATATTTGTTCCTGCTGAGCTCTATTTAGCCATCTATTTTAGAACTGCATTAATAGTTGTCAAATATGACTGTCTTGATTTCTTATTTGCAAATAGTCTTTATCTGTAGTTAGTTTATATTTACCACTATTATATATGAAATAATATACCCAGAAAGAAAACAAATATCGAATATATCACACTACAATCCTAAAATGAACTTTGGTGATTATATAAAAACAACTCAGATTATGATCAAAATCATAATAAATAATAAGAGTTGACATATATTGAAAGTTTACGACATTGCAGACACTGAATTAAGCATTTTATAAACAATGTTTCATTTAATGTTCAAAACAACCTTAGGGTTGGAACTATAACTGTTCCTGTTTTTTGAGGAAGGAACTTAGACATGGAAGCTAGTAATGAAGGAGTGTGAAGATAATTCCAAGCTGATTGATTCCCAAAACTGTTATTTAACAATCAATAATGTTAACTTTTTAATTAGCAAATTAACTTATACTATTAGTCAATACAATAATCAATTAATCATGTCAATTTATAAAGTTTGAATTTCAAGTTGTTTTCAGAGGAAAAATTGATAGTTTTCTATTAATTATTTTGTGATCTTTAGTAACAAACACTTCTTCCTTCTCTGGCAGAAGGGAAAAAATGTTCATCTGGTGGTCCTATAGAATTTACAGTTCCTTAAGAGGAAAATCTGTGACCTTGATTGGATGTTCATTAAGGTCACTGTTAGCACATGGGTCTGTCATACTAGGGTTGAGAAAGTAGAAAGTTTGTGTCTAGGAGAACATGGAATAGCCAGAGACTAAACAGGAAAAGATACATTGCTGGTTTCATCTCTTCTCCATGCACCTCAAAAGTACTTTATGTGTTGATGACAGTACTGTTTGCCATTGAGCTTGAGAAGATAGGAAACACAGATATAGTACTTATTGCTTCCTTCAGATCTGCCCTCTTTCTACTCAAACCCAGCCAGCATCATAATTCTTTGCAGAGGTCCTCTTTTCTTAACATGATTTTACATGAAATGATTTGAATTGGCTTACTAATTTATTAAAATGGATCATACCTTTTTTTTGTGAATTCCTTAAAATATTTTTAGTTCTCAGGAAGGAAAAATTACATATTAAGAAAACTGAATAATGAAGAAATTTCACAAGAAGCAGAGAGAGGAACTTTCTAAGATCAGAAAGTATTACTTGATGATAAATTTAAAAATGTTTACATTGGAGTCAAAAATAATCTAGCTAGCCTGATTTAGATATTAAATAGAAGAATCAATTACAGTCCATTCAGTTATTACAAGTCAGTCATCTGCGTTAGCTCTGCTTGGTGTTAAAATGTTTCAGAATTCTAAAGGACTATCTTAAAGATTATATCAGGAGGCTCATAAATTTCCATACAGTATTTAGGATATTTATAATGGAGAGGTAGAAGATGCTTTCAATGGGAATATTACTTAAGGACAGAAAATACACAAAAATATTTAAGTTAATACCAGTATGTGAAATATTTAAGATTTAATTATCCAAACCCTTTTTTCAAGTTAGTTGCTATTTATATGTTTTTAAAATGTTTAAATAAGGCCCAAGAAATACAAACTGACCATTTCATAACATTACAAAAGTACGCAAGAATGTATGAAGTCAGAGTATAGGTTCCACTGAATATTTTGCTTTCTAATATTATGATCTTATAGAATAATGGCTTGTATGTAGTCTAGTAGATGTATCCCTGAAGTAAAATAGGTAAAAGTAAAATAGTAAAAAGTATATAGTTTCAACAAACTATATATTGTTAGTTGCTTGTCATGACACCAAAGGCCATATGATATGATAAACATATTTAAAATATGTTTAAAATACATAGGACTTTAAAATACATAGGACTTGTTCAGTGTGTGAAGAGACATGAGAAGAAAGAGTAAAACTATTTTTACTGTTGACTAATAGATGTCAGAAAGTATAAAGGAAAAAAGAAAGCTATTTAGTGTGAGACTTGTTTAGTAAATGACTTAAAATAATGTAGAGAGACAGGGAAAAAAAATGATCACATTATTATTCGGAAGAAAATGTAAAGAGCTCCACATCACAGAGCTGGGATGAAATGGTTCCTCTCTTTCAGCAGCTGTTGAGAACGATTGCAGTTCGCCATGTTTAGCCTTGGTACCTCATCATCTAAGACCTGCGTCCACATATAATGACTTCAGAGAAGAGCAATGGATATGATTATGGGAAAGAGGATAGAAGGGGTGATTTAAAGCAAGATTAAAGGTGCTAAAGATTTTTTGCAAGTTCTGAGGAACAACAAAGTAAGAAAATTATAATAGTCTACAAATAAATAGCACTTGGAAACGGTAATTATGGAACACATTTGAAGAACATAATGGGATGAAATTAAATTTAAGGCAAAAATTGTGTGTGGGAAAAATCCCTTTGTATGAAATATATAACAGACAAGATATATAACTTCGTGACAAAAGCTACCTTATGCTTCAGGTCGCCATGGATTCATATTCTAGGAGACAATCTGGGATTAACACCAGAAGTTCCAGGTTCAGAAAAGCAGGTCTATAAACTTTACGCAGCTTTTGAACTGCAGTTGCTGTTTGAATGAACTGGATATGCTAGGACACCCCTGATAACCAGGGTACACAGGCAAAAGTATACTTTGGTTTTTTGACCAGGTCAGCTGGACAGGAGCAGAGCTCACTGAGTTAGTTATGTGAGAAACTGATTCAATAATGGAGGAGTGGAGACTAAGAACCTAGAAGAGAAGCTGAAAAATGTGTACAATGTTGTTGGATTGTTGGGGAATATATTGAATCAGTACTGTATGGATTTCAAAAAGGTACTGTATGGATTTCAAAAAGGCACACATTGCCTTTGAACTGAATTGTCGATGTTGAGAAAGGAGGAGGTTTGTTAGGAGAAATGCTTTGAATAAGGCAACTCTACTACAAGAGGGTTAGAATACTCAAATGCATTTAGCAGACAGTGAAGTAGCACCGGTAAGGGAGACTGACTCTTTCTTAACTTGATCATGATGGGAAAGAAACCCAGAAACTGGGATGAAAATTGGTAAGTGACACTTTGTCTCAATATAAAAGAAGCCAACAGTAGTAGTGGCGATTATAGCAAACAGGAGAATGCATGCCCCGTTGGAAGGGGAAACACTATTTATATCCACTAGAATATTGCCATCTGGTAATATGGGCTGAATCTTGCTTCTTCTGATTTTCAAGAGATGATGAAAATAAGAATTTTAAAATCGGGCAACTAATAAAAGAAGAAAAATAACCAAATGGGCTATGTAAGTTTATAGAAACATTATTCATATTTGGGCCTCTATTGTCTTCTGCTATATATTATGATATATTAAAGTTGAGTAAAATTAATCTTTAGGGAATCAAGTCTCTCTGTGATAATTTTCTCACCTTCTTAGGAAGATAAACAAAGGTGTGCAATATTACACTCTCCTCTTTCCTTGAGAAAATTTCCCATGATAACTCAGATCTGACTTTAAAATAGGAAATTTGTCATTTGTTCCTAAAACAATCTCTCACTCTTTTGATGTGTAGTTTTCCACGTTGGGTCCTGCTCTTGACCCAGGCCAGCAATTTCAGGTGCAGATGAATATTAACATAATATGACCCAGGTATATTCTTTAGAGAAAAATCATACAAGTGTAGTAGAAAGCATGGATAAGAAATTCTACTGTAATGTAATTTGTAATTGAAAAAAAAATATTGACTCAACTTGAGATCTCATCAGTAATAAAATGGATAAAATGTTGGTATTTTCATCCCCTCCAATTTATGCTACAGAAGAGTAAAAATGAATAAATTGCAGTTCCATCTACAAATATATTAAATCTCAGAACAATATTTTGAACAAAATGGTACACTTCAAAATGACATATTTAATAAGATCATTTACATGAAATTTAAAATCCAGTACTTAGAAATATTAATGTATGCATAAATATATAATGAAAAATATAACTGGGTCTGATAAATGCTAATATTAGTTAATTCTGCATGCACAGGAGTTAGAGGAATGGAATTGGAAAGGAATACACAACAGTTTTTGATGATAATTGTACTTTTTAATTTTAAAAAAAATAATCTAAATGAATATGAAATCTTAAGACTTTTTAAAAGGTGTATTGTGAGTACATGGCTAAAATAAACACTGGATGTCCATTATTTTATTTTTTTAATATTTATACAAATGCTTGAAATATATGATAAAAAAACTAAATAGACAAAACATCCATTATAACCCTAGCCCATTTAATCACAATAAAAGAGGGGGATAGAAACACACACTCACACACACTCTGAGCTCAAAGAGAATTCTTAAATAATTTTGCTGAAAAGGAATGCAGGTATGAGAACCCTCTCTCTTCTCCTTATCTCTCTTTTATTCTCTCCTTTCCTATAGTTTACAAAGATGATAAAAGAAGAAAACCAAAATATAATCTTCTTAATCTGTATACTTTCCTCTAAGCACTGCTTTAGCTTGATTCTATATATTTTGATTATATTTTGTTTCATTATCTATTTTGAAATGCTTTCCAACTTGCCTTCTGATTTCCTTCCTTTCTCTGTCTTTCCTTCCTTCCTTCCTCTCTTCTTTTGGCCTCCTCTTCCTTTGTTCTTTGTTTCTTACTTTCTCCTATCTGGGTATTCTTTTATGTATGTTATTCTTATTACTGTCCAGTTTAATTCCATTATAATTGGATAATATACTCAATTTTATTTCAGTTCTTTGATATATATTGAGATTTGTTTTATAGGCTAGCATGAGGTATACCTGTTGAATATTCTATGGGCACTTGAAAAGAGTGTATATTCTGTAGTTGTTGCATGTCATGTTCTTTAAATGTAAATTATGCCACATTGGTTGATAGTGTTTATCACTTCATCTTTATTATTTTTGCCTAATAGTCTACCAAATACTGAAAGAGGGATATCAATCTCTGCAACTATGATTATGGATTTGTGTATTTCTTCTTTTAGTTTTATAAATTTTTGCAATGTGTATTTTAAAGTACTTTTATCAGGTGCATAAAATTTAAAATTTTAACATCTCTGTGAATTGATAATTTTATTAGGAAATAGTCTACTTTATATCTAGTATGCTCATGCTCTTTGTTTTGATGGTTTTATTTTTATTTTTTTTTGAATGTTATTGTCATGCTATTCTTCTTGTATTTCAGTTTTGCATGGTTTATATTCTCTCTCTCTCTTTTTTTTTTTTACTTTATTTTATTATACTGGAATTCTGAAAGTGTTTTTGTTTTCATACATTTTGGTTATGTTTTATCATAATAGAATTTGATACATATGTATGTATCCTCATTGAGGTTTTAAGAAAATATGGCTTATGGTCTTTGAAATAAAATAAAAGTGTTCTATTTAGGAGAAAAAGTTTTTCTTCACCATCTGCCAGAAGGTTTAGGATTTCTCCTTCAAGGCTCATTCAAGGATGTACCTTTCCTGTGATACAGCCTCCCTCATTTATTTTTTCCAACAATTATTGTATATCTCTGTAGGTCACCTGTCATTTCACAGACATATCAACTGATTTGCTAGACACCATGGAGAATACCAACTTCATGATAATTATGATAGACAAGTTATGGGTAGAAAATTTCAATGTTTCAGTTTGATTTGACAAACTCTCCCATATAGCATAAATGTTAACCATTTTTTTCCCACTTTAACTTTGATTAAAACTTCTAGCATAAAATGAAAAATAGATCTTATATCATCTTTCGTTTGGGAAACTGAAGGAAAACCGTTTCTATGGACCCCACCTCAGCTACCTCCTTTGTTCACTTGGCCTATGAATTTGGTCTTCTCTTTCCTAATAGCCATGTTCTCACTCCTACTTTATGAGGGCATTCTGAAATCTACTATTTCCTGCTTCTTTTTGTTTTAAATACAATTTTTTTTCAATTTTAGAATAGATTTAGATTTACAGAAAAATTGAGAAGATGGTACAGAGTTTCCATATAACCCTCACCCAGTTTCCCCTATTATTATCTTAACATTAGTATGGTACATTGGTTATAATTAGTAAACTAATGTGGATACATTATTATGAACTAAAGTCTAAACTTCTTTCAACTTTTCTTAGTTTTTTCTCAATAACCCTTTTCTGTTCCAGAATCCCAGCCACAGCACCGTGTTGTATGTAGTAGTTATGTCTCCTTAAGCATCTCTTGATTGCAATGGTTTCTCAGACTTTTCTTATTTTTGATGACCCTGACAGTTTGAAGGTTTACTTGAGAGTTATTTTGTAGAATGTCCTTAGTTAGGCTTTATCTGAAGTTTTACCCATGATCAGGCTGGAGTTATGGGTTTTTGGTGGCAAGATTGCAGAAGAAATGTGTCATTTTTATTACATTAAATCAGAAGTACATGCTCTTAAACAGAATTTATTACTGTTGATGTTGGCCTTAATCACATGCTTGAGATGGTATTTGTCAGGTTTCTCCACTGTAAAATTTCTCTTTTTCTTCCTTCCTCACCCTTTCCATACTATACTCTGTGGAACAAAGTCACTATATGTGCAGCCCACATTTAAGAAGGGGGAAATAATCTCTACCTCCTTTAGGGCAGAGTATCTTTATAAATTGTTGGGAATTTTCAGCATGAGAGATGTGTCTCTTCTGCCCTATTTATGTATTTATATCATCATTTATTTACTTCAGTATGGATTCCTGGGTATGTATTTTATACTACTTTAATTATTAATATTTTATTGCTCAAACTGTTTCAGCTTTGGCATTCAGATTTCTTTCACCTGGTTTCTATTTTCCTTTGAAATACCCCTCCTTATTGTGTTTTTGTTGTTTGTTTGTTTTTGCACTTTCTCACTTTGTGACAATCTCATGCTCCATCTCCACACTCAGCTGACAGCAGTTAGTCAAAATTACCATTTAAATGTCCCGGTCAGTTTATGGCTCCAGTATTTTCTATTTCAGGTAAGACACTCTTGGCTGTGTCTCTCTAAATGATCCCAATTTTCCACATTTTGGGATGGGTTTGCATTGCCACCTCAGAGATCTGAAGAGTCCAAGAAAAATAATTGATTTTCAGTTTTTCCAGCTTTTTCTTTAAGAATGAGAGTGCTGGCTTCTAAGCTCTTTCTCTGTTGGATATGATACTAGAAGTCGGTATATCTTTTTTTCAATATGTTTATTTTAAACTGGTCTCTGCCTTTATATTTAGTGTGTTAGGTCTTGCTTTTCAAGCAGTATGGCATTTTGTGACCTATGTTTAGTCTATTACAGTATACAGAGTTATCACTAAGGTTAGAATTAATTCTTTTATATGCTATGTGTTTTATATTTATCCCACATATTCCTTTATCCCTGTGTTTCCTTTCTTGACTTTTTTTGGTGAAAAGTGCTTATTTTCTTAGTATTTATCTCTTGTTTTGATGTTTAGTTGTATCACTTTGTGTTATATATTAGTGTTTCTCTAGTGACGTACAGTTCCCCCTCGAGTAATATTATACTACTTTACTAATAGTATAAGGATGTATAGCAGTATATCTCTTCTTATTCTACATATGCTATAAATTCCACAATACATTGTTGGGAAGTATTATTTTACTTGTAATAGCTCGTAGTCAGTTAAAAAATTTAAATATCTATATAACATTTCATATATGTATAATAATTTTCTATATATTTATGCTTTCTAATGATCTTCATGCTTTTCTTAAGAGAAGATATCCAGGATTCCCTCTAGCTTGTTTTCCTTCAAGCTGAAGAACTTCTAGTTCTGCAGGTCTCCTGAGGAAATATTCTCTAATTTTTTGTCAGTTCAAAAATGTCTTGATTTCATCTTTATTTGTGGAAGATATTTTCATTTGGTATGGAAACTTAGGTTCACACTTTATTTTCTTTCAGCACTACAAAGATGTCAGAAGGACCCCTCCTCTGTATTTGATGTGTCTTTTTTTTTTCTCCATCTGCTTTTACAACTAGTTCTTCATCTTTAGTTTTTAGCAGATTGAGGATGATGGACCTAGTGACTTTTGTTGTTTTAGCCAAGTTGAGGTGTTAGATGAGAGTCTTGTATTTGTGGGTTGAAATATTTCATTCATATTTGAGAGTTCTCAGCTATTTTATTTTTACATATTTCTTCTAACCAGTGATATGTCTCCTTTTACTTCAGGATTATAAGTATACATATGAGAGACAAATTGGTATTTTCCCACAAATCAAAGACTCTTTTTTCTCTTGTTTTTGTTTTAATTTGTTTTTCTCTTTTTTTTTTGGAGGGTTTGCGTATATTCTATCAATCAGTCCTCAAGTATATTGATACCTTGCTCAATCTGTTGCTAAATCTAACAAATTTATTTTGGATAATATATTTTTTTATTTCTACAATGTCATTAGATTCTTTTATGTATTTTTAATATCTCATCCTGTATGTTGCCCGCTAACAAATATTTGGAGATAATTACCTCATCAAGCCATCTGTGTTTCATCTGTTGACTATTTACTCTTTTGACTATTAATCACTTGTTTAACTGTAGGGATTGAATTATGTCATATTTACCTCCAGAAAATATTATGACATTTTCTTTCAGTCTACTTGAGTTGGAGTCTGAGTCAATTCAATATGTAGTTGAGCTGGATATAGACATTGTTGCAGCTTTAGTGCCCCACTGAATTAAATTCATTTGAGATTCTAATCAGGGCTTTCCATTCTGTAGAACATAGGATCTGAGTTCTGGTGAGATTCTAGAGGCTTCTTAGTGCTTTATAGATACTGCCATCTCATCAAATTATATCATATCTCTCTTTACAGATTAGATGCCAGCTTTCTGGTTCATCGCATTGGGGAGTTACCTTTGCTCACCATTCTTACCTCAACTTTTCCCTGCCTTGGAAAACCTCTCTCTTTCCTGATGCAATGCCATCTTTTCCCCAAAATTGAGGGCTGCGGCATTATACTCCTGGAATGCTTTAGAATGGATTCTCTGAGCTCTCCTGCTGGCCTCTGGCATTTGAAAGCTTTGAGTATCCTAAAAGGCTTTCTCTCATGCAGAGCTATTTTAATATGACTGACAGTGTGATAAACTTTTTTACATACTATATTTTCTTTGATTTTTGGATATACCTTTTGTGGTAAGTCTTAGTAAAATTTTACTAATTTTGGTGAAATTAGTAAAAAAATTTGTAAAAATGCCTTGAGTAACTGGAGTCCCATATAGGTAGAGTAATTAGAATTCAAATGTAACTCATGTAAGCCTGTTTTTTTTAAATCATAATTCAAGATAAAACATTTAAATTAAAAATGAAAACCAGAACTAGAGAGTAAATAATACTGTTGATAAAGCCATGTCATGAAAGTAAACACTAAAAAGTATAACAGAGATAGAAAATGTAAATCAACAAAATCTGAAAGTTAATGAAAAATGTCAGAAAATTGATAAAGCTTGAAAAATTAAGTAGGGCTTAGAGAAAACATAAAAATTTGAAAATATTAAATTAACCAAATACATATAACAGTATAATAACTAGTGAAAGTATGAAGTTGGGGGAATAAGTATATATTTACTATAAGAACAATTTATTATAGTAAAAGGAATTTTTTAAATATTTAAAATAACATGATATTAGAAGAAATTAAGATAAAATGACCAAAAGAATAAAAAATTGACAACTCTATAAAAAAGAGAGAAGAAATGGAAGGAGGAGGAAGCCTGTAAGGGTGTGGGTCTGTGAAACAGGAGAGGGTTAGAGCCTGCCTACTAGAGAAGGTTCATAGTGGCATGTTTTGTTTTCAGTTGCTTATTTACATTTAAGACCTACTCATATTAGGGTCTATTTGTGTTAGCTGTTTGTTTCTTGTGAGGCTGTGTGTTTGTTAAGGACTGACATTGTGCCTTATCCACGTATATATTCTCAGGCATATGCAAAGGAGTTGGCAAATATTAAGTATTCATAAGCATTCATTGTTATCTTGAGATTTCAATCTATTCATTCATTCATTCATAAAATGTTTTGGAGGACCTTCTACTGTGTTCCAGCACTCTTCTAGTTGCTTGGGATACATCAGAGAGCAACATGGGCCCAATGTATGTCTTTCTGAAGCTTAAAAAGAAAGCAACAAACAGAAAACATATCCAACTGTATAGTATGCTAGATAGGAATAGGTACTATACACAGAAAAATAGATTAAGGAAGGAGTGATTTGGAGACTATAGTTGGAAAAATGGATTTTTAATTTTAGTGTAGTCAAGAAAGGCATTGATGAAAGGTGGTATGTGAGCAAAGACCTGAAGTAGGTTAGGGATGCAGTCATGCCAAGACATGAAAGCTTCAAGCTCCAAGCACACTGAGTGATTCAGGAGCTGCCTGGAGTTGAGGGAGTGCACTGAGGCAATGAGGGGACGAGTAGCACAGAGGAGAGAATGCAGGTAAGGGTGGGTCTTGTTATGTACAACCTTGTAGGCATTCTAAGACTTTTTACTTTAAGTGAAGTAAGGAGCTGTGCGGTTTTGAGCAGAGAGTGACACTATATGACTCATGCTTAAGAGATTTTACAGTCTCCACAGATGGCATAGCTCATGAAATAGAACTTTATTACCTGATCATTTTCTTTTCCATATAAGCTATTAATACTTCAGGATTCCTATGTAGCAGTCTGTGGTAGAGAAACAAGCATAATGCTGCAACTCCCAGTTATGTATAACTCATGGACTGAGGAGGAGCTTATTGAGGCCTAAATATCTTGGTACCCTATGTCCAAGAGATGCAACAGGTGGCTTCCTAGACTGTAAAGTTCTTCTATACTTATGGGAAGGACAGGCTAACTTGTCATCCTTTTATATGTGAAGAAATTGAAGTTTGGGGCATGGAGAAAGATTCTGACACTAAATCTGTATTTTTCTCCACTACAATATGCTGCCTCTCCATAGCTTTATAAAATTATTAGAAAAAAATGATGTTTTAGACCAAGCGTCCACAAATTTTATTTGGACATGGCCTGATAGTAAATATTTTGGGATTTGCAGTCCATACAGCATTGAACTCTGTGTTATAGCATGAGAGTGACCATAGATAATACCTAAATGAATGGACTTGGCTATGTTACAGAAACTCTTAAATTTACAAAACCAGATAGTGTGGTGAATAAAATCTGGCCCGTGGGCCATAGAGTGCCAACCTTGGATTAAGACAATGTTGTTGAGAGCAAAGGGGAGATTGTAAAACACAGTTGCCAAAAGTTATGCTGATTCTTTTATGCTTAATAGTTCCTGGATGACATTGAACAGGAGAAAAACTATGCAAATAAGAACATGAATATAATTAGCTTTCGATTGCAACATGTTCCAACATATAGCTCTTCTGCTGCCTAACCACGAATACCTTTGGGAGGAATTATAAAATTAGGTTTTCTTTCCTCACACACACAAAATATTTGGAAGATTCCAGCAGAGGTGGATGAATATGACTTATTTGTTCCTCAGAAATTTGTAAATGATTTGCTAAGGTCTCAAGACATTCACAATTTAGAAATACTTGTTGGAGGAAGAAATAAATATTTACAAAATTTTGATGCTAAATATTATAATCTTAACATTTCTAGAATTACTACATGTAATGGTTCACATTAATACAGCATCTTTTTTCTCTTACATTCCTTGCTGTATAGCTGTGAATTATATATGTATGTGTGTGTGTGTATGAAATATATAATGCTGTTGTCTAACCTCACTTTCAGACAGAGAAACTGAGCCACAATAGGATTAACAAATGCCTAAAAAATAAGTCAATGACAGGCCCTAGTCAAGAATTCTAATCTCTTGATACCCAGATTAATGCTGTTTATATTTTCTCTAAATCAATATATCTGTAGGCCCAGGCAAGTCTCCTAAAGCAATCAAACAGGATTCCCAGGGTATGTCAGTTTCAGACAAGAATAATAATCTGCACGTGTGCATTTGAAATGGGGACATATCTACAATTTTCTAAAGTGGAAAACCTATCTTTGTAAAACTCACATTTAGCGCAGATGTTTCACATACCTACTTATTACTGGTTAGAGTATTTAAGTAGTAAACAAGTTTGTCAGATATTTTCCTTGGCCACATAACCTTAATAGGGATGACTGCTTCTAAAGGAGATGATTAAAAGTCCCTAGTGGTCTTCTACCACATTTCCAAATGCAGGTAGGATATTTGCTAGCTATTACCTAAATCTTCGCTGATAATCACAGACAAAATGGTGTAAGAAAGCCAGTCATTAGAAATATCCTTTGGCTAGCTCCTGATAGAGGGTTTATTTGAGTCAAGATACATTATCTATAATCATATTTTTGTGCTCTGAATATGTGTATGATATTTTTGAAGGCTTGAACTGGGAGGAAAAAGTTATTTGGTTTTTTTTTATATATTAACCTGAAAATAAAAAAGGAACATGTATTCCTGACTACAGACATGTGAACCAATGAATCAGGTTTTCATATCTAAACATACTTTGTTTAGGTAAAAGAACCCTTATAAATACCAAGTTCAGGTTTTAAAAACATTAGAAGCTTTTAGACTTTTTCATGTCAGTGGATCTATTAATTTGCCATGAAAAAAATGTTGAAAATATATAGTTTGCTTCTGATCTTTCATAAACAGAATAAAGTAAACGGAGAACTCGTAGAGGTATTTTGGATAGTTTTGAGAACTATGTGTTGAATTTTATATATTAGAGAAATGTTTCCTTTTTGAGTAGAGGTGTGTATATTACTTTAACAAATAGTATCTAGTAGTCTTAATGTCTCAATACTACAGTGGTATTGAAGTATTTGATAGTATAATGTCGAATGCTAAAGACCATTCAATAAATATTTGATTGCTTGGTCATATCATTTGAGAATAAGTCACACACACACACACACACACACACACACACACACACAGACATTCTTCCTCTCGTGTATCTTTAACCCCCACAATATTGCTTGCATGTGCATGAGTTAACTAAATAAAAATTTTTTTAAAAAGTTGTAGCCCTGGGAGGAAGCCTGGTTGTTGTACAAAAAATGTTACAGCACTGTCTAATGGGGTATCCATTTATGGTAACGTTCAATGGTGGTATCCATTTTAAGCTCTGACTTTGAGAAGGAAATAAATTTCCTACTAAGAGATAACTTTAAAATGAGTCTTCATTCATTTTAGAGTATGGAATGCTTATCTTGGCAGAGAGAAAGCAAAGAGATAGACATAAGATGTTGAACATATTTGAAAGATAAAAATTTGTAGCTGCGTATAGTCATTTATGTTAAAGTAATAAAGCAAGAAGCTAATGCTTTACCTAGCATAGTAGAGGGACCACTCGATAAAACTCCATGCTTAACACCCTAATTTTGACCAAATTAATATGTAAAAACTGAGAACTTTAGGGCCATAGTAATAAATAATCTTTAATGAGAAATAACAATCTTAGTGTGAGGCGATAACATTCCAGAAAGCTAAACACAGGTCTGGATTGATCCAGTATTTTGATACAAACAAAACGTAGTGAAGAAAACCTAGAAACATATTTTAGAATTCGTTGTAGTACGCTTGTACTTCATGCATATAAGCTGATATAACAGAAAGTTCATTACTTTCATTAGGGAGATATGATTAAGATTTTTGAACAAATCCTTTTATTGATTTCAAAGCATTCAGTGTGAAACAAGCCACTGAAGTATGGTTAAACACCTGTACAGATTCTCTTGATAACCAAAGTTTCTGATTCTCAGTTGTAAAAACGAAAATTGTCAAACGAATAAATGTGTTAACATCTTTCCTTACAGAATTCTATCATTGAGAGATTATGTCTCCTTAGGCATGCTACATATATACTTAATTTTTACAAGTATAGGACATTGTGACATTATAAAACATGACTTAATCAAATGCATCAGAGCAAATTTTGAGAGACTATTTCGAAATTTAAAAACATTGGAGATTTTTCTGTATAACAATGTTTTCTTTAAATAGGAAAATTCTTTTCCCAATTTAAACAGAGTTGAAAGTTGAAAACTTTGATGTGACTCTAAAATAAGGAAAAATTCCAGATTTTGAAATATTTGATTTTTTAAGATTCTGGGTTTTTTTTCAGCAAAGAAAGAAAAGAAATAATGTATTTCAAAATTGTTTGAGATTTTTAAAATTAGTTTTTGAACTATTAAACTATTTTTAAACTTAACTTATGCATTTGGAATATAAGTACCTGAAGCTCATTATAAAGAGGACTTATTAAGATTCTTCTATGACAAATTTTAAA
Source organism: Microcebus murinus (assembly GCF_040939455.1). NCBI lineage: Eukaryota > Metazoa > Chordata > Mammalia > Primates > Cheirogaleidae > Microcebus > Microcebus murinus. The sequence continues at coordinate 79,821,240 of NC_134114.1, read as the reverse complement.
CTTACTATTTGGAAAAATAGAGATTCAGTTTATCTCTGAAGTTTCTTCTTTCTTACTGAGAATATTCATATTAGTCTCAAAAATATGCATTTTCTTTGCAAATATAATGCATACCAACTTCACTCAAATTCTTCCAATTTATTAAACTAAAAAAAATCCCTAAAATATCTTTACATTAAAACACAAAAACATCTTGCTCTATTTTTCTTTGGCTTTAATCCCTCACATCCACTTCTCAATCGTATATCAACTAACATAGTCTCTATTTAAATTAATAAAAATCTGTGACCCTATCCAAGAAAAAATTAATCACTTAAATAAATGTAATATGTTGCTACACTGTCTGTACCAGAACAAAAACAGTTATTCTTAAAAAGAATTGATTTTGATGAAAAATTAAGCTCTTTAAAGTGATTCTATATGAAAGAATTTAGTGTGGAACATGATGGAGAAGAAAGTGCCTTTGAGAGTGACTCAAGAACCCTGATTTGTGTGAGTCTCTCCCCTGTCTCACTGAGTGATCACAGGTATTTCAGAATTTATATTTATGATCCTTACTATGATTATATAATTCATACAAATGATACTCAAAGTCTTACAAGCATTCCATTGGTAGAAGAACATTCATGGTATTCATCCTATTAATCTAATATTTAGTACACATTAGAAAGCTTTGCAATAACAAAAATAATAATAGAAAAATGTAATAAAATAAAACAAAATTAACAACAAGGTAATAAAGACCCAACAAAGTTAGGCTTGAGAAGCAAGGAACAAATGTCAAAACAAAACAAAACATGTTTAATTAACAGATGTAGTACTATTAGCAAATGAGAGAAAGGATCCAGAAATGACATCTCTAGGACATTTAGTATGAGCTGTGCTTTAGTCAGGATCTTCCAGAGAAAGAGATCAATTGCTTATATCAATATATTAAATATATCTTGAATGAAATTTATTTTAAAGAATTAGCTCATGTGATTATGAAGGCTGAGAAGTCCCATAATCTGCTGTCTGCAATCTGAAGACCCAGAAAAGCAAATAAGATCAACTGTAGTCCAAGTCAGAAGACCTGAGAACCAGGAGTGTCAATGACATAAGTCCCAGTCCAAGACTGATGTTTCAGTTCAAGGAATCAGTCAGAGAAAGAGAATTCAATTTTCTCTGCCTTTTTGTTTGACTTGGTCAATTTCAACTTGAGACTTCAACTCAGTGTTGGATGATGCCTGCTCACATGGGAGAGTGCAATCTGCTTTACTCAATCCACCAACTCAAATGCTAATATTTTCCAGAAACACCCTCACAGACACAATCAGAAATAATTTAACCAGATATCTGGGCACCTTATGGCACAGTGAAGCTGACACATAAAATTAACCATCACAAGCTGATGTTTCTCAAAAAATAAAATGAAAGAAGATAAAGGAAAACATGTCATAAAAAATGGAATAAATTGTGATATTAGGAAGCTAATATTAAAGTTGAAAATGAAAGATAAGGTGAAAACATTGATGGAACACAATGAACACCCCAGCTCAAAAAGTCAGTCTTTCAAATCAAGACAACTTATGGAAACACATAGTTAAGTACAAGATGATCTAAAAGTTTTAAAGTGAGATACAGAAGTCCAATCCTAGTTTTTATTAGTGGAAACAGAAAAGACCAAATCTTTAGGGTATTAAAAATAGGCTTTATAGTTAGAGATGCATGCATTTTAATCCCCAAATATGTCATTTCTTAGCCATCTGATCCTGCTATTTAATTTTTTTTTGAAGCACAGATACCTAATTGGAAATGGGTCATTTATAGCTTTGTGATAGAATTTTGAGATCATTAAGTGTGGTTTTATATGTAAAGTACTTAGTCAAGTGGCTGACAAATAATAGGCTCATTTAGCGGGAGAGAGAGTAGTTGAATAAACTAGTTGAAAAATCTTATTAATCATGATACTTTCTCAGAATAGATACAAAGGCAATAGAATCCTTTTAAGTAGGAACATGCATGCACACACATGCATGTATGCCTGCATGCACACCACTGCCAGACCTTTACTTGCCATCAAGATTTTAAAAGTTTTGAGTTTAAAGCTTAAGACTTTAGGAATGAAGAGATTTTACAAACTGCCAAGAAAGCAGAAGACGCAGTGGCAAGAAGGTCTTGAAACATTTCCCATCAGGCTTTGTAGAAGGCAAATGCTTTGGAAAAAATCTACTCAGTGCTAAGAGAAAAGAATTATTGCTACAAATACAATGCCCCACCAAACTGACCTTTTATTTCTGAATTAATTTATGAAGACCTCAAAACCACAAAACTATTTTTCAAATAATCCCACTGTAGCAAAGTTATACAGAAGAAAAAAGGAGTGTTTTAGGACACACGAAATAAGCTTAATGAACATTGATTAGAAAAATTATTAGAAGCAAGATTAATAGAAGAAAATAAAATGATATAGGAAATTAGAATAAAATGTGAGAAATGGAAAGGCAGAAGATAGAAATTTATAGGGTTTTAGTCTACAGAATGTAACCAGAAAGTGAACAGGGCAGGAGAGGTTAACCCACGAAAGACACTTTTGCTCTTATCAAGATTAAAGTTTACTTAATAAGCAAAAATTATGATGAAAAATAAAGAACTAATTTTGCTAAATGTTCACCTATAAAATGACATTTTGTTTCATTTCATTAGCAATCTATGAAAAATAAATCTCAGCTTAATTTTGTTGTAAAAATATTACATAATTGTTGTACATAACATAATTATTACATAATTTGTTGTAAAAATATACAAATAATATTATTTGTTGTAAAAAAATTATCTATAAAATTTACAGATTAGATTACCAATAAATTTTTAAACTTAGTGTCTATTATAAAATACATATAAATAAAAATAGAGAATATAACATCACATACAAGTTAAATGATACAATCAAGAATTATAATACTTAGAATAATTGTTTCAAATTGTTAGAGGGGTCTCTGACTATATTTTTAAAAAGCTATTGCCTTAATAGCTTTTATTAAGCTATTTAGCTATTAATATTAAAAGTCACACAAACAATCTTTCTCAACTACTGGGCCAAAAAAAGGCAAAGTAGAGCACAGTAACACACACACCAATAAACAAAAAGTTACAGATATGAAAGATAGATGAAAGATAAGGATACAGATGCATACATATGCACATTCTGATAGAGACACAGATATAAAAGCAACCTGGAAATACAAATGTAATATGTTCAATGTTATAGATGGCTATCATGGATCAATTAAAAAACATTATAGCTTAAATGTAGATTTAAAAATATCTACATTTTAAAGAACAAACAGTTATGTATCAAGAATTTGGCTCTACTTAAAAAATTTAGAGGTGGAACAAGGTGCCAAAAGAAAACAGAAACCATTTGCTGATTCTGATCTATTCCTCTCCTCCCTATCTGCCATGGACATAGCTCAATTTTGAACAATTTTTTCTTTTTATACTTTCTTTGCCCCTAAAGAAAACCCAGAGCTCCCTGGACAGTTCCAGTAACCACAGGAAGTGGAGCGGGCATATAAAACTTCCCTATTTTTCTTCGCTTAGCCTTTCTTTTTATTCATTGTTAAATATAAAGTCACTGAGTACATGAAAGACAAAACACCTCTGCATTTCAGAGAAACAGGAAGACAGGCTTTCTTAGGAGTGCTGTAAAAGGGGCAGGGTTCAGTCTCCGGGAGGTGAGATTAGGAATCAATGCCATTTGTGGCCTCAATAGCTGGGGTGGAGAGTGGCAATTGCTCAGGAAAAAACTATCTTGGGACTACCATTTTTTGAAAATTGTAAAAAAAAATTTGCTCAGTAATGTGGAGGACAAGTTTGAAAAACTTATCAAAAATACAAATGAAAAATAAATAATAAATATTTTGTCCATGTGACAGATCCAGTTTATAATTCATAATTTATAGCCATAGAGTAAAATAAGAATATTATTTCATAGTATATTGAATAAATAATTACTTATATAAGAAAATAAAACATTTCTGGGATGAAGAAATATTAAATACAAAACTCTGATAATGTATGGAGGCAGAGAAATTAGCTTATTTAAAAAGTAATAAAAATCAGACTGGCATGACATTTTTTATCTCCAAATACAAATCACAGACACCAATACAATTTGGAATAAAAAAATAATCCAATTTCAGGAGAGCTTCATAAAATATTTTTTCTCATGTAAATAATAAATACATAAATATAAATTGTACCATACCTTTACTCTTCCCAAGAACATTATGTTAGTACTCTTTCTACGTAAAACACTTCACTGACATTAACTTAAGTTGACATTAAATTGACAGTCAACTGACCATAAATCAAAATCAAGTATTCAAATATGGTAAAGTCATAGCATTAAATGTCTGATGGAGAATACTGAACCAATTAAGCCAAATTGAGTCAAGTATAAATATTGGTTATAATTAGGGCCATAAACTTGAGTGCAAAAACTCAAAAACAATTTTAAAAGGTATTTTTATGTGGTAATACTTAATGCATATTAAATAAGGTTGCTCTAAAACATATATTTAAGGACAATATATGTGTTATGGTGTGGGAGTTAGAGAATATAAAATTGTGTTTTATGATTTTTCTCTATTTTTGAAGTTTCGGATAATGAATATGTATTTTTGTTGTTAAAAATATGTGTAAATATTAAATGGTATGGAAAAGAATTTTCAACAAATGTTAAATTTGGCTCTTTGGAAAATTAATATGTTTACTAAATCAGAACATCTACTTAGATCCTAATTTTATGCCATATCAGAGTAAAATATATAAGCAAATATAGTTACTTAATAAATCTCTAGAGAAGTAAACTGAGGAAAAAATAATGAAAACAGTTTGAAAATTTTTATAGGTTTGATCCCATTAAAACTTTAATAATACATATAAAATAGCAAGAATAATCAAAATGGAAATCATAAGGTGAGTAAAATATCCAACAAATACATAAATTTGTAATATCCTTAAAAAGAGAAAGTACTGGGAAATCAGTAATAATAATAAAAAATCATATCATTATAAACATTTAGTCAAAATATTATATAATGAGTTCAAAAAGAATTATAGTTGAAACATAATCATGAAAAACTTCAACTTTTTTATCAACAGAAAGTAATCAAATAACTTTTTGGTAATCAAATAACTTGGTAATCAAATAACTTTTTAAAACATACAAAACATAACAATGTTTATAATACTTTGTACTGTCACTAATGTTGTAAGGATTTTTTGGAGAGAATTTGATAATATATATAAAAGGCCATATAAGTATCTATACCTTTTGGCATAGTCATTTTAGTTTATGAATCTGTTCCAAAAAGTAACTCACAAAAGGGGGCTCATGTATATGAGCATGAGTTTAATATTTATATTAAAGAAGCACATGATACAAAGAGACAAAGTGTCCATCAAGAAATAAATGATGACTCTTGAATGTAACAATATAAACCACATATGTTTAGAAAAAATGTAACATAATCAAAACCATATTTATCGACTTATGAAAATATGGCAAAATATTAAACAAAAATAAAATAATAAATAATCTAACATATTCAATATGATACTTTAAATAGAGAACCAAAGAAATTGTGCTGAAAGAATATACAGTAAAACAGCAAGAAAGACTTTTTGCTAAAGGGTGGGATATGTAGTTTTAATGTTTGCATTATATTTTAATATTTTTAATATAATATGTACTTATCATATATGTGACACACATGTATATATACATATATAGGTACAAGTATTGTTTCTATTATAAATAAAAACATGAAAGGTATGGATTTGTTTTTTCTGTGTGGTGCATTAGAGATATATGAAATACACCAAATCAGGAGACTTGGGGATTCAGTACTGGTTTGATCACTTAATTCCTGTTCCATTTTGTACAAGTTACTAAAATTTTACCTGAGTTTTAGTTTCTTCATCTGTTAAATGGAGATGATACTGTGTGTTATAAGATTTGTGTGATGATTAAATAAAATAAAATATTATCTTAAAGTTACCCCCACTATTCACTAGGTACTTGGTTGCAAATGGTGCTTAGACCACATAAAATTTTAATCCAAAAGTTCAACCTATTGAACCTTGAGTTTTGTGATGTTCTTTTGTGGAGTTATGTACATATATATCTACTAGTTGTGTCTGTGTTTGCATGTATGCAGACACATATATTAATAGTGGGGGTAAAGCCATAGTTCTCTTCCACCATTTTTCTTCATTTAAATATCTAAACACTGGAAAATGGTGGACTAGAAGCAGCCTGCCAGCCTGCTGCTCCCAAGGAAAGAAGTGTAAGGTGCAGGCAGCTGTCTACATATAGATTGCTCTTCTCTGAAGCACCATTGTGAAATCACAGAAAAGCAATGGGGGACACTCAAGAGTGGAAAAAATAAAGTGATGGGGTGATACATAAAACAAAATCAAAGAATGAACAGGTAACAATAGAATAGAGCATTGGACCACTGTGCCTGCCCTGCTGGTGCAGTGGGAACTCAACTGCAAGATGGCTCCTACCACCCCCATAGACCTATGCTTGGTCAGATTGGGGACCTGCTGAGGTCTGTGCAGAGCCATTGCACCAGACAACAGGCATGGTGGGGATTGGGCAACAGCCAAAGCCATCCTGAGCTCTCGGGTGCACCATGTGAGGTCTGCACCAGGCTGGGGAGGGAGTGGACTGACTTATGGCTTCCTTGAACTGTACCCGGTGACTTGAAGCCAAGCACATTTTCCCTAGAGTACAAGAGCAGCTGAGCATGGGAATTGACTGGGGTACAGCAGGCTCTGACATGAGAGGCATTGGGTGACCATTTCAGCAGGTTCCGAGTGGGGAGTGGAGAGCTCTGCAGTCCCCGGGCCACCAGAACCAACATCTACCTGCCTGCCTTAGCATCCGCAGGGCCCCTGAGCCTGCTAAACAACATGGCACTTGCTTGGCCCCTACTACACCTTCCAGGCCCCAGTTGCCTTCTGCCTGCTTGGACCTAACGCCACCCTCAGGTCATATTATCAGCCCTGCTTTATCCTGGCCCCATTTAGAGGTCCTCAGCTCTGCTTAGAAGCTCTGCTTCTGGCTCCTTCCTAGTTCCAGCTTTGAGGCTCACATGCCAGAGCCCAAGCCTCCAACTCTGTGCCTCCAGAACCTCTGCCAGGCTTTAGACACTATCCTCAAGTGTCCAGCACTGCACATCTCAGCAAAACCCCATCCCAGAATCTCCATCACTGCGACAGGGCCAGAATAACTGCTCCAAAGTCTAATGACCTGCCAGGAGTCCCCAAGCCTCAAGCTACCAGTACAGTGGGACCTTGTTTAAGCAAACTCACGCAGCCTGGGAACCCAGAGCAACTGCATCCAGCTACTGCCTGAGCAGAGGCAATCACAGGTAAACAGAACAAATCAGAACAGCTGTATTACAGGCTTCTAGTGCACACAGCCTGCCTCTGCTGCAACATTCAAGGGTGGGAGGAAGAGCACCATCTAGTGACCTCCCCTTACTCTAACCAAGCAGGAGAGTTTTCAGCAAAGACCAGGGGACTTGCAAACCTATTAGCCCTGAGTTGAGAAAAGAGGAATCAAATGAGAAGAAACCAGCAAAAGCACCCTGGTAACTGAACTCCAACTACAAAGAAACTGTAAAAATGACAGAAAGGGAATTCAGAATATGGATGGCAAATAAGATGAATGGAATTGAAGAGAAAGTTGAAAATCAATAAAAAGAAGCCCCAAAAATATTTCTGGAAATTAATGAAAAAGTCACTAAAGAGATAAACAAAATAAAGAGGGATATAATAGAACTTAAAGAAATGAAAGAGTCATTCAGGGATTTCAAGACACAGCAGAAAGTTTCAGCAATGGAGTAAGGCAAGGAGAAGAAAGAATATCAGAACTTGAAGACAAGGCTCCTGAGCTAACCAATCATTCAAAGAGGCAGATAAGAGAACCAACAAAGACAGAGCAGTCACTTAGAGAGATGTAGGACTATGTGAGGCAAACAAACATATGAGGGAGAAGAAGAAAGTACTAAAAGCATGGAAAATTTATTTGAGTGACTTATGGAGGAAAAACTCCCTAGTAAATCCACAGATACAGACATCCAGATATAAGATGGTCATCTAGAAGATGGTCATCAAACTCTAGAAAGATTCATAGCAAATAGGACATCTCCAAGACACACAGTAATCAAGTTAGTCAGAGTCATAATGAAAGAAAAAATTCTACAAGCACCTAGATGTAAGCAACAACTGACTTACAAGGGAAAACCCATCAGAATTATCAGTGGAAACTTTACAAGCCAGCAGAATTATCAGTGGAAACTTTACAAGCCAGAAGAGAATGGGCCTCCATCTTCAGTCTTCTTAAACGGAACAATTGCCAGCCTAGAATTTTGTATCCTGCAAAACTAAGTTTGACATTTGATGGAGAAATTAAATATTTCCCAGACAAGCAACTAGTGAGGAAATTCATCATAACTAAACCTGCCCTGCAGAAAGTACTTAGATCTGCATTATACACAAATCAGTGCAATAGACACCCTCTAGTGTAAAGTCACCTAAAACTTAAAGGTCAAAGCCCAGATACCACAATGGCTCAAGGGTAAAACAAAGTACTAAAGCTCTACACAGCAGTATGAGCAGAAATCCACCTCAATTATCAATTCTTTCAATAAATGTAAATGGTTTGAACTGTCCACTGAAGACACAGAGGCTGGCTGAATGGATAAAAAATTCCAAGCCAAGTATCTGCTGTCTCCAGGAAATGCATCTAACCCACAAGGACCATCCAACTCATAAGGACTCTTTCAGACTTCAAGTGAAGAGATGGAAAACAGTATTCCATGTAAATGGAAACCTAAAGAAGGCTGGGGTAGTCATTCTCATATCAAATAACACAGACTTCAAATCAACAGAAGTAAAGAAAGACAAACATGGTCATTATATAATGCTGAAGGGAATAATTAAACAGGAAGACATAACAATCCTAAATATTTATGCATCTAATACAGGTACATCCAGATTTATAAAGGAAACCCTACTTGATGTAAACAAAATGATAAACAGCACCACTGTAACAGCTGGGGGCCTTAACATCCCACTGACAGAAGGGGACAGATCATCAAAGCAGAATATAAACAAAAATCAATCGCCTTAAATGGGACTCTAGAGCAAATCTGCATAACAGACATCTACAGAACCTTCTATCCCAAAACTACTGAATATACATTCTTCTCATCGGCTCATGGAACATTCTCTGAGACCAATCACATGCTAGGCCACAAAATATATCTTAACAAATTACAAAAAATAGAAAAGAAATTATACCATGCATCTTCTCTGACCTCAGTGGAATAAAATTAGAAATCAATTCCAACAGAAACACAACTCTACACAAAGTCATGGAAATTAAACACTCTACTGCTGAATAGCTATTTGATCAAGGAGGATATTAAGATGGAAATCAAAAGATTCCTTGAACTAAATGACAAAGGGAACACAAGTTATCAAAATGTATGGAATTCAGCAAAAGGAATCCTAAGGGGAAAATTTATACCCTTACAGGCCTATATCCAAAAGACAAAGCTATCACAAATCAAAAATATAATTATTCATCTCAAGAAAATTGGAAAAGGAAAAGCAAATCAACCCAAAACCCAGAAGAAGAAAAGAAATAACTAATGTTAGAATAGAACTAAATGAAATTGATCCCTAAAAATCATACAGAAGATTAAGAAAGCAAAAGTTGGTTCTTTGAAAAGATAAACAAAATAAAACCAACAGGCCTCTTGCTAGATTAACCAGAAACAGAAAAAAAATGGACCCCAATAAACTCAATCAGAAATGAAAAAGAAGATATTACAACTGATACCATGGAAATACAAAATATCATCTCTGAATACTATAAAATTATCTATGCACATAAACTTGAAAAATTTGAGGAAATAGACCAATTCTAGGCTCAATGAGGAAGAAATAGAACTCCTGAACAGACCAATATCTAGTAAAGAAATTGAACCAGCAATAATAAAAAAAAATCTTCCAACAAAAAAAGTCTTGGATCACAAATTTTACCAGACGTGCAAAGTACTACTGTCTATACTGTAGAAATTATTTCATAACATTGAGAAGGAAGGAATCCTCCTCAACTCATTCTGCAAAGCTGGTATCACTTTGTTACCAAAGCCAGGAAAGGGCTCAAAAAAAGAAAACTACAGACCAGTATCCCTTATGAACATAGATGCAAAAATTCTCAATAAAATCCTAGCAAAATGAATTTAGCTGCATATATATAAAAAAAAAAATCTACCACAATAGGTGGGCTTTATCCCACAGGATGCAAGGATGGCTCAACATACACAAATCTGTAAGTGTGATTCAACCCATAAATAGAATAAAAAAACAAAGACCATATGATACTCTAAATAGTCACAGAAAAATCATTTGACAAAATTCAGTACCCTTTGATGATAAAAACTCCTAACAAAATAGACATAGATAGAATAAACCTCAATAATGTAAAAGCCATATATGACAAATCCACAACCAACACATTGAATGAGAAAAACATTGAAAACATTCCCGCTTAGAACCAGAACCAGACAAGGTTACCCTCTTTCACCACTTCTATTCAACATATTGCTGAAAATCCTAGCCAGAGCAATCAGACAAGGGAATAAAATCAAGGCATCCAAATGGGGGTATAAGAGGTCAAAATATCCCTCTTTGCTGATGATATGACCCAAAGATTCTGCCAAGAGACTCCTGGAGCTGGTAAATAAATTCAGCAAAGTCTCAGTTTACAAAATAAATGCATACGAATCAGTAGCATTCCTATACACCAGCAACAGACAAGCTGAGATTAAAATCAAAGTCTTAATATCTTTCACAATAGCAACAAAGAAAATAAAATACCTAGGAATATATTTAACTAAGGAAGTGAAAGAGCTCTACAAGGAGAACTATGAAACACACTGAGGAAGAAAATCACAGAAGCTGTAAATAAATGGAAAAACATCATGCTTGTGGGTTGGCAGAATCAGCATTGTTAAAGTGTCTACACTAAAATGATTCACAGTTCAATGCAATCCCCATCATAATATGAACACCATTTTTCGCAAATCTAGAAAAAAATCACTCTGTTCTTCCTATGGAACGAGAAAAGACCCTGAATAACAAAAGCAACCTTAAGCAAAAAGAACAAATCAGGAGGCATCACTTTATCATACTTCAAGCTATACTACAAGGTTATGGTAACCAAAACAGCATGGGACTGGCATAATAACAGAGATATACACCAATGGATCAGAACAGAGAACCCAGATATAAAACCATTATCATACAGCCATCTGATCTTTGACAAAGAAGACAAAAACATACACTGGGGAAAAGAATCCCTAATCAATAAATAGTGCTAGGAAAATTGGATAGCCACATGCAGAAAACTGAAATGGGATCTGCAACTCTCCCCACTCACAAAAATTATTTCATGATGGATAATCAACTTAAACTTAAGGCATGACATTGTAAGAATTCTAGAAGAAAATTTTGGAAAAACTCTCCTAGATATTAGTCTACACAAAGAATTTATGAAGAAGACCCCAATGGCAATCACAGGAACACAAAAATAAATAAATGATACCTGATTAAATTGAAAACCTTCTGCATAGCCAAGGAAACCATAAATAGAGTGAATATACAACCTATAAATTGGGAGAAAATATTTGCATGCTATACATCCGATAAAAGGCTAATAACCAGAAGCTAGAAGGAACTCAAGTGAATCATCAAGAAAACATTAAACAATGCCACAAAAAAGTGGGCAAAAGACATGAACAGAAACTTTTCAAAAGAAGATAGAGTAATGGCCAATAAACATATGAAAAAGTGCTCAACATCTCTAATCATCAGGGAAATACAAATCAAAACCACAATGAGATATCCCCTAACTCCAGCAAGAATGACTTTTATCAAAGAGTCCCAAATGAACAGATGCTGGCGTGGATGTAGAGAGAAAGGAATACTTATACACTTCGGTGGGACTACAAACTAGTATATATAACCTTTATGGAAATAAGTATTGAGATACCTCAAAGAACTAAAAGTAGACTTACCATTTGATCCAGCAATCCCACTACTGGTATATACCCAAAGGAAAAAGACATTTTATAAAAATACACTTGTACTTGAATATTCACAGCTGTACAATTCACAATTGGAAAGATGTGAAAACAACCTAAGTGCCCATCAATACATGATTAGATTAGTAAAATGTGGTGTATGTATACCATGGAGTACTACTCAGCCATAAAAAATGGTGAACTGATATCTTTCATAACAACCTAGGTGTAACTGGAGACCATTCTTCTAAGAACTATTTCAAGAATGGAAAAACAAACACCACATGTACTCACTACCAAATTGGAATTATGGATCAACATTTTCATGCACAGATAGTAGTAAAACTTAATGAAAGTGTAGAAGGGAATGGGTAAATTTACACCTAACAGGTACAATGCACCCTATCAAGTGATGGACACACTCATAATGTCGACTCAAACTGTACAAAAGCACATTATGGAACCAAAACATGTGTGCCCCTGTAGTACTCTGAAATAAATATGTAAACAGTTAAGAATCTCATTTTTTCTACCATGAAATTGAGATATAGTGGTTAACCATTCACCAGGGCTGCAAATGCCCTAAAAAATTTTACAAGTATCTAATGGATCATAATGCAAATGTCCTTGATTATTAAGCATCCTATTGAAGTATGCTGTTGCCCTTTTCCAAAGAGTTTATAGACTGATGGCAGCTTTGCTTCCGCCTAACAGCTGACATTTTTAATTGGTTGAACTCCACACGAACACTTTCTGCATTTGTGACCAATTATAGGAAAAATTGAAATTGGATTTCAGCTTCTTTATTTAATAGATAGCCTGACTAGTTAAATAAGCAAGTAAGGGTGTACATATTTTTATGTCTGGGGGTTTCCTGTTACTGTTTCAGTTTTCTATTATTCAGTTGATATTTGTGTCTCCAATTAGTGAAGGTGCTAGACTGATTTCCTAGTAACTCAGTGGGTGTTAAATTTATTGCCTCTTAGGTCTAGATTATGCTAAATTCATTTCAGAGTATGGAATTCAATATGATTACAATATAATCACATGGTTAATTGCAAGTAAAACCTCCTCTAAAATTAATATTTAAAGTAGAATTGCAGTCAAAGCAGAATGAATGAGGAGGTATTGTTATAACAGAGTGCCCTAAGGGAGATTAGCACATTTTAGAGAAATTTGGGCTGTGAGTCAGGAAATAATTCCTAATAAATCTCCAGAGAAAGTCACCTCTACTACCAGAAACAATATTTCTCATGGGTTATATACTCAGTCTCTTGTTTTGCTTTCTTTGCATTTGGCTAGATAATCTCTTATAAAAAAAGAAAAATAAGGCTTCTTTTAAGATCTTTCTTTTTCTCCTTCAGTGGTTCACTGTGATGTTTTTTTCCTATCTCGAGCACCTTATGTCTAACAAGATTTTCTTTCCACGTGTTAGCTAGATGTGAGAACTAAGCTTATATCTTTTCCTTATTCCTATTTGGCATTACATTTGTAGCAAGCATTTCAGTTTATCTTCCTATCTCAGAAGGATAATTGAATAAGTACACATTTAAATTATAAACAAATCAAGTTTTTGTGGCTGCACCTTACTGTACTTTGTTGACTTAATACAATCTAAGATGGGATTTTATACAAGGAGGAAATGATATTGTATTGTCCTTTGAGTATTTAAGTATTCTTTTTATACTAATCATCAGTAACTTGATTTCTAATGCTATTTGGACCACATAGCCTTTTAATATAAAATTTTAACTTAGAAAACTTTAAGTATAGAGATGTCATTTTTTGTAATGTTTTTCTTACTTAAAAAAAAAAAAGGAACACAAAGCCATCATTGTAAAGGCTTTTTATTATCTGATTAGAAGAATATTGAAAAGATTCTAAATACAAAATCCAGTGAAGAATTAGTCTCAATATGATCTTATATTTCAGAAATTTAATTGACTTCTATTGTTCAGAAAAGGTGATTTTCATATACCCTCTTCAATAGGCATCTGTCATAAAATGTTTCATAGTATACTACTCTTCTGCACTCCATATCACAAAAGAAAAACATTATTCAAAATAGTATTGACGCATAAAATAAAGTTGCAATTATATCTATTTTGATTCTTTTTTGATTGGTTAATTATGATTAGTTGGTGGTTTTCTCCTGTATTTCCTGACTCCTGAAAATACCTGAAAAAAAATGAATTACAAAAGATGATGCATTTATACTGGAATCAGAAAAATACAAACTTACTTGTTCTCTTTTAGTCTCAGATTTAATTTCTTTATCCATAGAATCACAGTGTGTCTACACGGAGAACTTCAGAGATTACTTGGGTTTAAAATCAAATATTATAAATAACAAAACTGAGCCCCAATGAGTGTCTTATTTGGAAGTCACCAGAGAGTTAGGGAGTAAAATTTTCCCTATACCTGCTGCCTTTCATAATTAAATATTTCCTCATCTCTTTGACTCTTCAATAAATAGATTTCAACAGATGATGGTAAGAGGTCAGGAGAAAGAGAGTCTTGAGGAGCTTTACCAAGAGTCCAAGGAACTCACCATCCCTCCCTCCCTGACTACAGGCCTTTCTTAAAAACTGGCTATTTGCTGTCTCCCTTTGATGTGGACTTTGCATGCTGCACCATGTGTGTGTTCAACCGGTTAAACGTTCAATAATTCATTCAACAAAGATTTTTTTTTTTGAAGCTCTACCATGTGCTTTTAATGCAGGGGAAATAGATATGCAAAAAACTAGCTATAAAATTGATTGCAAACAAATGAGACTTAAGTGGACTCTCAGATTGTAGAAAGAAAGGGGCTTGAGTCCAACTGAAAGATAAAAAATAGACTTAAAGCAAAAGGTGCTCAGCTACTCCTTAAAAACTGAGGAGGCATTTGAGAATTGGATCTAAACAGCCATACTAGGTAGGCTCAGCAAACTACATCAAAAAAAGCGTGGAGAGGTTCAAATGGAGGGAACAGGAAATGGCAAGGATTATAGGTGAGATTATTTCATGAAGTATCATAAGAAAGATCTTGGTCTCATTGGTCTTTTGGGTTTCTTCTAGCCCTTTCTACTACCTATAGGGCGAATGATTCAACTTTTTGTCAATGTCAAAAATATGGGCTTATTTCAAGTTCTGATTATTTGCTTTAGGGATTTCAAAAAGCATCGTTCATGCTTTCCATAACTTCTCAGGGAGCCTGTGTATTGTGTGTTTATAATAGGCAGCAGCCCGGATGATGTGAGTTGAGGCATAGTGAAAGCATCTTTGGCTGTAAAATAACACATGGCTATCTGTTCATGAAATTAAAACTTCACTGCTGTAAAGATACCATAGCGTTAGAACCAGGCATTTTATCGTGATGCAATAGGCAGACAGTATTTTGCTCACAATCACATAACATTAATAGTATTACATATTGGTTTTTGAATGAAGAAATTATTGCTTTAGAATCCTCCTGTCATAAAGTTATAAAATCCAAGATTCTTCAAAAAAATAGTCATTTCAGAAATACCCACATATATACACTTTTCTTTTTCTCCTTTCTCACTCTTTTTTTCTCCTTCTTTTTAGGACCCAGGTCACAGAATTTCACTAATCATACTTTGTGATTCACAGCTTGATGACCTTTTGGTCCATACATGACTCTATCTAGTTATATTTGTTTAAGTATTTATTATTAATATAATTAATACCTCTAATGTAACATATAGTGCAAGATTTTAAATATTGAAAAAAATTTACATTTACCTATGCATTTCTCCCACATCTTGTCCTTGGCTTCTCACCCAGAAGCAATTTATATCCAGAAGTTGATGTTCATCATTCCCTTGGTTTTCTTTAATATTTTCTAGCACAGAGACATAAATGCTTAACAAATATGTCGTGCAGTTTTGCTTATTTTTTAACTTATTAAAAGCAGTATAATTTTATATTAACATCTTAATGTAGGATTATGTTGTTAGATAATTAACTATAATTTGAAAAGAGCAGATAAGAGCCTAAGGGAATAATAATAAAAGCCCATTCAGCAAACATTTGTGGAATAGTTACCATTTTCAGGCACTAGGGATACAAACAAGATGTAATTCCTTCTTTGAGGAATGTGTGACTTATGAGAAAGTGATATTAACAGATAATTGCAATAAAATGTAAAAAGTACTATAAAAATGTTTGTAAACCAGTATTACTACAGGAGAGAGGCGGCATATTTCTTAAGTCTTAAGGCTATTTCAGATATTATTATAAGGGATACATTTCAGGTTGAAAAACACAGCCATGTAATGCTATTGAGGTAGAGTACAGCTGATGTCAAGATACCAAGAAATTATGAAGGATCAAATTAAAACAGAGGGAATTAAGGCTGGTGGGTTAGTGAAAGGACTGATGGATTAATGGGGAGGATTACAGGGAATTGTAGAAGTTGCTATCAATACTTTCTCTATTCCAGATGCTATAGATTCTATAGAATTGGTGACTATTAGAAAGAAAAATGAAAATGTCAAGTAAAACCCAAGGATTAGGCTCCTATATTGCATAATTGAATAAAGACAGGAAGGAGCAAGTAGAAGAAAGAAAACTTTTTCTATATTTAACAGTATTTATTTCATCTCATTATGAAGACATATGTTTTCATTGTAGAATATTTTTGACAGATTTGCAGAAGAGCAATCTGGCAATGCTTATGCAATTTTAGTGTGCACATACTTCATGACCTGTGAATATGTGTGTGTGTGTGTGTGTATCTATGTATATATATCTATATCCCCCCCAAATTCCCACCATAGTGAAGATGGAAATATTCAAAGACACACACTGCAGCATTCTTTGTGGTGGGGAGGACAGAGTGGGAGGCATCATGGGTGTCCATAACTTGACTCAGTAAATAGGATATACATAAAATGAAATTTTAAGCAAACACATAAGGGCAGTGCTTTCTTGTTATATGAGTCTTGTGTTGCATCCTGGTACTCTTTATTCTTATCACAAAATTGGCCAGATGTGACTGAATTGGTTAATCCATGACTTTCGCTCATGTGGAGTCACTGTGCTCCGAGATCTCATTACTGCGGAGTCTCTCTGCCATTTGATGTTAGGCGTAGCATGGGTGTAATTTGTCTGGAAACTTCAATGACTACTAGAGTGGGTCCTGGCCTCACACTCATACCCTTTTTAATAACCCAAACAGTTCACATGCAACAGTCTGCCTTTTTTTCTGAAGCCCCACATCAGTTGCCTGGTGTCTGGTTCTCATAAAATCATCCTGACATTCACAAAGCAAATGTCCTTTGAGCTTTGACTGCAGGGTGAGGTGACCCACCAGATGTGGTATTCTGGTGTGGTTTGAAGGAAACAGACAATGTTTACATTAACCTTTTCAGGCCCTTTCCCATGTGGGGTTAGCAGCATGGCGGTTAAATAAAGATGCTTAGTCATCCAGAATCCTGTAACCACTTGACACCATGTCAAGTAATCTACACCGTATGATCTGGCAGTCCTGTGCATGGTACAGAAGCAGCCGTTAATAAGAACCCAATGCCATTTGAGGACCTATCTACGTCAGGACATTACTCTCACTATTTTCTTTTCCCTTTGGTAATATGCTTTTACCAAACCTCATTATGAGGAGACTGGCCACTAATAGAAGAGGGATGAAAATTTCATCCTGCTTTTATGAATTTCTGGACTGCAAATAGGTTCCTCAATTATTTTATATATTTCTTGGATTAAGATCTTGTAGACAGAGCATTACAGACAGGGCAGACTAGTAAACAATGTTCCTTCAAATTGTTAAACAGTTCACTAAGGACATTTTTTTTTTAGTAACAAGAGAACTCCCATTTGACCTACTTTACGTTCTGCTGTAAATGATAAACTATTAAAATCTGGCAATACCAGTAGCTTATTCCAAGAAAGGATAAAGATACTTACAGAAATGACTACATTGCAATCTTATAGGCATTTATTTTTCTAAGAAATAAAAACCAAATCCAAACACCTGCCTTTTCTTGGTTAAGCTTCTCACTTAAAATAGCATGTGGTTTTCTTGAAACTTGTTATTTTTTTTTCTTTCTCCCTTCTAATTTATGAAAAGAGAACATAGCAGCTATTAGTAGATTTAATGTTCCAATAGCTTCAAGGCAGCACAAATATCATTTTACAAATGTGAAATTTGTCATAATGCTCAAGTAATGGAAAAAAAAAATAACCATCCTGACGATTTTCCTTTGTAAGCACTTGTGACAGCTAAAAAGTAATAATTCCTATTAATAAGTGATTTAATGTGTCCCAACATGTGTCCAGGCCTGCAACTATTATGTCAATAAACAGCTAATCAGTTTAATGTGCTGTAGGCAGGGACTGGCAGTGCATACAAATGTAAAGATAACAAGGAACAGAGTCTTTATCTCTTCTATTGTGCGTTTTTCCCACTGGTAACAGACGTTGAGACATCCCTGTGTGAATTCTCTTTCATTTGTACCTGTCCAAAATGTCTGTTCTCGAGTTCACTCTTATCAGTGGACCATTCTGGAGCCATTTTTATTCCACTCTAATCTTCCCAGTGTATCTTGCTGCCTCGGCAGTGTCTTACTTTGATTAGGGTGTGTACTCCACCATTCTTGACAGGAAGACTGAGGGTGTGGGAAAGAAGGAAGATGGGGTGGAGGAGGAGGAACAGTGTACAGAATTAAAATAGATTTTCTGTGTCTTTTTCCTGGTTGGAAAGGAAATACCCGCAAGTTACTACGGTTATAAGATTTATTTCTAAAGTTAGTATTTAGGAATATAAAAATGTTGAATCTGGCCAGGCGCGGTGGCTCACGCCCATAATCCTAGCACTCTGGGAGGCAGAGGCGGGTGGATTGCTCAAGGTCAGGAGTTCGAAACCAGCCTAAGCAAGAGTGAGACCCCGTCTCTACTATAAATAGAAAGAAAACTAATTGGCCAACTAATAAATATAAAAAAAATAGCCTGGCATGGTGGTGCATGCCTGTAGTCCCAGCTACTCAGGAGGCTGAGGCAGAAGGATTGCTTGAGCCCAGGAGTTTGAGGTTGCTGTGAGCTAGGCTGACGCCACGGCACTCACTCTAGCCTGGGCAACAAAGTGAGACTCTGTATAAAAAATATATATATATTGAATCTATATGCATATGTATTTGAGTTTGCACATGTATGTGTATGTTATATGTGTGTCTACAGTCACCAGCATGTTATATGCTGATCTGATCATGAAAAATTTTCAGAATGTAATGCAGGTATTAAACATGAATGAAAAGACAAATAAAGCACAAACACTAGATAACTCTAGAAGTCCCAGAATCTTACTTGGAGACAATGATAATGACAAAAGATAACTATTATTTATCCGATATTTTCCCTATGCCACCTGCTTTATAGATTCTCTTTAACCATTCTCACAATACCCCTCTGAGAAAAGCATTGCTGTTGCATCTATGTTACAGATTATTGAAGTGTAACAATACAGGATTTTGTTTCTCTAACCAGATTCTTTTTTTCCCTTACAGCATGCCCCCCAATCCCTGGAAGAAAGGCTTTTTGTTGATAGAAGCAAGAGACAAAGGCATCAGTAGCAAAATAAGCTTCATAGTTAGGCTATGAGATGTGACCCACAGCTGCAACATAATAGTTATCCTTGTATACTAAAGAAATTGAAATTTCTATACTGAAGAAATTGAAATTATTTGAAGTGTCCTCCAGCAGGGACCTCTAACGATGGGCATCTCTGCAGGATAGTGCCTTGACTTGGTTGGGGATTGAGTCCTGGGGCAGAACTGGTGAATGGAGGGACGGAATTCAGAGAGAGAAGGAACCATGGAACACCCAAGTAGTAATGACTCTGTACGGTTATAGTAAGACTTGAAGGGGATGAGTGAAGACTTCTTTTGCAATACCCTCTAGCCTCAGGATGAATTTGTAATTCTCTCAGAGTAAAATTATTATTTTTTAAATGCAGATTTTCTTCTGCAAGACTTTCTATATGTTACCTGTTTAAGTTAGGTGTTACAGAAAGAAGTGAAGCAACTTAATTCTGATCTCACTGCCATGGCCAATTTTGAATGTAGCTTTGGCTGACTCCAAAATCTATGCCATTACAGCCATGCTGCACTGTTCAAAGAGTACATAAGAGACAACTTGTGGCTCTATTGATATCTGCTGTAATGGGGGTAGATATTGCCTGGCATATAATAGTTAAGTAGTACTTCTGAAAATAAGAAAGTCTCCAGAGAAGTACTTTTAACCTTTTTCAATTTCCTAAAATCTATTGTGATTTATTCAGCCAGAAATGTCTAAATCATATCTGTCTATAATCCCTTAATTGAGCAAATGTCATGACAGAGTAAATAATTTGTCGCTAAATGTGCATTTCCTATAAATAATAGCATTCTGTAAAGTCTTAGTATTTTCAATATTAAATGAACATAGGTATCCATAGTGTAAAGGTAAATTGTTAATAAACTGATGTATAGATAGATTGGTGAGATGAGATAGAACAAATGCAATTGCAACCACTGGCAAAAAAATAGAATCTCAAGAATCTTCCTATATTGCAGGTACAGATATGTATACTGCATCTACCTGGCTAAACATACAACTTTTGTCTATTTAAGATGAATTTAAAAATAAATGTACTTGTATTTTTCAACCTGGGAATTACATTTGCTTTAGAAGTGATTGTTGGAAGTACCCATCTTTTATAGATTTATCCTGAGAGGATGTTGAAGATTTCCCCACTGCTAGTTTTTACTACGTTTCCACCCTTTCACAAAAATCAAAATCTTTACTATACTACAACTTATATTCCCACTACTACCTTCACGAACATTGATCAAAAAGTATAGCTGTATTATGAAAATTACCCTGAGAACATGGACTGAAATTTCAGAGTTCTTGTTTTGTACAAATGGTAAGTAATCCTTCACCATTTGAAAATTATATCATCTCTTAATCTTGCATGATGTCATGGTCAGATTAGATGCTCAATAAATGTTGCATTACATGGAAATCAGGGGTATGTACTCCAAAATAAATAATTTATGGCAAGAAAATTAGACAGCTCAGGTTCCTATGGTAAATCTAGCTAATGTTTCACAACCTAATTTGCGGATGATGGTCCGGAATACTTATTAATATAAATTTCGTACAGTTCTACCAAAGTCATTTGGACATAATTAAGACATAATCTAATTCAATGAGTATACTTGAATGAATACTTCAACTTTGAGAAAAATGTTATTAAATATAAATTTTGCTATACATACCTATACAAAATGAGAGATGTACATTGGTAATCTGATAGGACACCTAGGGAAGTTTTGTAGTATACTCAAAAATGAAGATTGTTTATAAGTTGAATTGAGAAGTAGGCAGAAACATCTTTTTGACTACCCGAAATAGCAATAGAAAGAGGTGTAATCCCACTTGGGGAGAATGGGAAGGGAGAGCAATCATTACTCTGAAGTCTAAGGTTAGTTTTTATAATGGAAGACTCAGGCTAACTATCCCCATTCCTATAAAGGATGAGAATGACAGAAACTTGAGGAAGCTTCTCCTCTCTTGGTGGTTGGATGAATTCTAGCTACACATCTCTACCCTCACATTTCTTTTTCTTAGGTGGTTTTTTTTTTTTTTTTTTTTTTTTTATTTAGAATACAGATGGCCAAATGAGCTTTATTCAGGGAATAAAGGTGCTATTAGAATATGTGAGAGATGATTTCCTTCTGGGCTTGGTTGTGGGGCTCTTGGAGCAAACGGTAAAATTAGAAATGTCTGTACTCTATTTCATCCTAAAGGAGTCCTTTTGAAACATGGCTTGGCAGCTATGTATTAGCTTATAAATGCATGTGTGCACATGTGTGTGCACACATATGAGGATGATATTTTCTTCTTTTCCCCAGTTGTCTCATTATTGACATTTGTAGATGTTATTTGTAATACTCTGGTCACAGCTCCAATTAAGTCTCTATTGCTGTAAGTAACCATGTTTATTATGTTAGTTTAGGTATTTAAAGCACAGAAATATCCTCTAAGCATGCTAAAGTTATAATACCAAGGGCACTAACAAGTGAATATTTAACGCATTGACTGCCACACTAGAAAAAAAATTTTCTGTGGGCACATGGTGTTTTATTATGAAAATAGAATAAAAACACCAAAAACAAAATGATCCTTTCTAATTTAATGACAAATGAAATTTATTGACTTCTATTCATTTAATCCACATTTTTAGAATTAATTTGTCAATATTAATTAGATAGGTAAGAACATTCACAAGTAAGCTTTTCACAAACCAACTGCATGGTTTTGCCCAGGTTTTGCTTCACAAGGCTCTGGGCTCAAAACTAGCATGAGTTAAATACAACTCACATGGCAGTTAATGTGTTAATACTAGCCAAGATGGAAGCAAAATTTCTGTTTTCAAATAGGGATGATTGAATGAAAAACAAAGATCACTTTAAAGCTAAAATATGAACTGTGTGACTAGTAACACAATTAATTATCTCTTCCAGAACTCATTATAGCTTTATAATTATTCATAATTCATACAGCTCTCATGTAATAGCACTTTTAGTGCTGCATGCAGATATTAATGCACTTTATACAGCATATAAAGAATAGAGATTTGGTGCAACATATTATAATTCACACATCCTTCATTTCTCCTGATTTTGTTCAGAATTCTAAAGTACTTTTCTGGTGTCTAGTTATTTTAAATATACTATCCCATATAATGCTCTAACTAGTGAAATCTAAGTTGAATAACAATTTGTCTTCCAATATAGAATGCAAGCCCATTGAAGGCAGAGAACACATGTTAATCTGCCATAAAGACTTATAAGAATTGGTTGCTCAAAGTTTTTTATTAAATTGAATACTTGTCTTGTCCAAATCAGAAAAAAAGAAATTATTAATTCCATAAGCATAATTATCTTCAAGTTCACTCATAAAATATACAGAAATTAATATACTGTAGTTGTAATATGTGGCTTGGTAATATTTCTATTAATACCTGGAATTTTGCTAATCTTTAAAAATACATATTCAAATTATCAATTGATTGACATCCAAGTTGAAACAAAGTATGTTGCACTGAATGTAAAAAGGAATATTTAGGTTCAACAATGTTGCTCTTGTTTAAGCAACAGTGCTTGATTAGTTGGTAAAAATATTTGTTATGCTAGATTAAAAGAACCGAGGCTGTTTTGCTAATTAACAGCTTTAATTAGTAAGATGTATTTAGTTATAGCTTATATATATCTTAGTTTCAAGGAGCTACAGTGTTACTTACTACTTAATATTTAAAATTTTATTTTTTGCACATACTTAATATCTGCACTTAATATGACCTTCAAGGCTTTCAATGTCTACACTGAGTTGCAAACGATACTGATATTACAGCAAGGAGTAAAAATACTAGGAAGATGGAAAATTCAGTTTTTCAGGGCATGGATTTCTATTCTATTTTTATCCTTATACAGAGATGTAAGTGGATATTTTTATAAAGTTAAATACAATTTTCTTTTTGGAACATTCCTTTATGTTCTCCAGAGTAATCAGGATGGTGTCATCCTTTGGAGAGTATTGAATTCTCTCACTTTGATACCACATAACCATTTCCATTTAAACATATTTTCTTCTTAGGGAACACAACCTGATGTTCTATCTCTATACGTTTCTTGACAATAAGTGTTTGTGCAGAATTCTGGAAATGGGAATAGTTTTCCCTCACAGTCATCCTTTTTATTTCTGGATTAGCCATTCTTTAGGATATTTACGTAATAAGGTAGGAAACAAATCATACCAATATTTATTTCAAGAGATTTCTAATTCATCTTGTGCCAAGTCACAAAGCTTTGAAAACACATTCAGGTAGCCCTTTTAAAAAAATCCCATTTTGAAATCCAAGCAATTAAAGTACATTGTTAGTTACCAAATTTAAGTAAAATGGATCTAAAATTTTATATAAAAGTGGAGATTATTTTTTATGCACACAATAGTAAATTGGTTGTAATTCTACAAGTTGTAAGGACATTTAGCATAAAGTAAGGCCTTTTTAAAAAAAAATTCTAGAAGCATGTGCCTCAGGCCTAAAGGAAACAAAGTGATCCTGAAGGATTCAGGTAGCGTCCATAACGATTTGATAATGTGAAACAGACATTTTCCTACATTGTGTGACCTTGGTTCTCTCCATTAATCTCTCTGGGGCTTCTTTGCCTTCATCTGTGAAATGAAGGGGTTGAACTAAATGATTTAAAAGTCACTTCCAACATTCATGATATGTATTCCCTTTTGTGGATTTTCTATTTACAGAAACTGACTGAGGTTGTACACAGGAGACGGGTAATTTCGTACATAGTAGACCTCAAAACATGCTCTTCCCACCTCTACACCATTTCCTACAGGGCCCTGAGGAAAAACTAAGTGATGGTTAAGGGTTTTTAAAAATATTTCAACCAATGTATTTTTGTTTCTGTCATATTGATAGTTAATTGTAATTTATCAAGGACAAATTATTTCACTAGCCATGACTGAATCATGACTCACACATAAATTGCTCTTAAACATGGTTTGGTTAAAATGTCCTCAGAGAAGCATCATGTAAAAGTTATTTAAAGTCAATACCATGATGCAGAACAGCAAATCAACCTTTTGGGACATTTTTCTTTAAACCTATACTTGCTTGTTGGAAAAGAAATAAAATTTAATCCATTAGAATCAGGTTAGTTTAGGTTCAATAAGGCCAACAAAAAGATTTATTGAGTGAAAGAGAGGGAAAAAAAAATCTATTGTCTTAAGGAATTTAACTTGATGTAGAAATATAATTTGATGTAACATTTTCTAATTAGTGTAAATGTAGCCTGTTAAATAAGTTTACACTGACTTTATAATCTTAAACAAATAAAAACAACACATACAATGTTTGGGTTCTTAGAGACAAATGAGGACATTTAAAAGTTGAAATTTCTAGTTCATTTATATTCAATGTTTTTGTGAATGCTCAGAAAAAGATAATAAGCAACACATTTTTATTTGTGTATGGTACTAACTTGGATGCTGTTGCATACACAGGGGAGGACAGGGAAATAATTTTAATAAAGAACCTAGAGGCATTAGAAGTGTGGTAAGGAAATGATAAAACCAAGATTTAAGTTGTAAAAATGCAAATCATTACACAAGGGGAGGAAATAACCTAATACAGCTACTCAGAGGGTGGGACAGACCCAAGAAAACAGTTAGAGGCAAAATAAATCTCTGGGTGATGGTACAGAGCAAATGAGATATGAACTAGCAATGATAATGGGCAAAAAAATAATATAAAAAAATGTTCCCTTGTGCTTTTGAACCACAAAGAGGTATTGTGGCACAGAAAGATGAAGATCATGGCACCTAAACATTGAATTTAGTTTCTGCTGCATATCAAAAAAAAAAAAATAGGCATGAATGCACAGTTGGACACACAGCTATTTAGGGATCCCATTGCTAGGGAGCTGCCACAATAGAGTGAATTCCTGTTATATGTCTGTCTGTGGACTGCTTCTAAATTAATATAGTGTAAAAGAGGAGAGCAAGAAATAGTGACTGCCCATATGAGAAATGTCTAAATCCTAGGCATTAAAGACACATTCTACACACATTGCAGGTAAGTCTAATTCTTACTAAATGTAGCTCAGCCTTCAAAAACTCAGGCAGCAGAAACAAGCCTTTCTAACACATCAATAGAATTTAAAAATCTAAACAAGCAAGTTTCTATTAGGCTTTTAGTCATGTAGCACATAGTAACCGCTCAGCTTATATTTGTAGAATGAATAAATGAATTAATAAATACAGGGTAGAAATTTTTATATCCACTTCACAGATGAGAAAAACTGAGGTACCACAAGCAAAGATATGAATTGCAACCAAAATGTTTGTACTCTCATATTTTCTTGAAATAAAATTAAAAAAAGGTAATCAATATTCCTAACCACATCCAGTAAATAAGTTGTAAAGCCAGAATTTAAACTTGAGTGAACCTAATGCCAAAGGCCGTTATTTTTCCATTTTTGAGCTACTTCATTGATTCTGTAACTGACTCAGTGTCCATCAAGCCTGTAAAGCAAACTACTTGCAGAGACTTTCTTTGGGTTTCTATTCTACAAAGCTTTTGACGGGGTCTTTCACTGGTCTCAGCTAGCTTAGTTAAGCATATGGTAGAAAGAATATCTGGAATTGTTTCTAAGTTCACATACATAAAATTTAGAAATCACAGAAATGGTAGATTTCACAAGTGAAAAAGTTCATGTAAACAAATTACAATGTCAAGACATGAGATTATTGTACATGCCTTATTCATAACTTATTTCTGAATGTTGAGCCCAATGATCACAGAGTCATCATAAGGAATCAATAGTGAAATATCCTTTACAAAGACTGCTTGCATTCATCATGGCCCATAGGAAAAGAAAATACACAGCTTTTAAAATTATTTTTGTTTAGTCCTCTAATTTTTCTTTTGCTTTGACAAATAATTTGGTATTTGGGTGTACCTCATTTAGGTAGGAATGGTGATTGAGAAGTAAAAGTATGTAGGGAACTTAATGATAATTTGTACTTGTCAAGTAGCACAGCACATATACCTTCATTAGATAGAATAACCGTTAAATGGGCATGATCTAAAGTGAGCAATGTTCTATGGATTTATTAATTTTAGAGGTTAGCTTAACCTAGGGAAGGTGAAAATATAAATATGCCAATTTTCCATAATGAAACTTGGACATGATTACAAATAAGTAGGGCTGATAGGTTTAACACTTTTTTTTTTTTTTTTTTGAGACAGTCTTACTCTGTTGCCCAGGCTACAGTGCCTGGTACCATTATAGCTCACTGCAACCTCAAACTCCTGCTTCAGCCTCCTGAGTTGCTGGGACTATAGGCTGCAGGCACAGGCCACCATGTCCAGCTAATTTTTTTCTATTTTCAGTAGAGACGGAGTCTTGCTCTTGCTCAGGCTGGTCTTTAACCCTTGATCTCAACTGATCCTCTTGCCTTGGCCTCCCAGAGTGCTAGGATCACAGGCATGAGCCACTGAACCTTCCCAGCTTAAAACTTTATTGTTCATCTTTTGTAATTTGTTCTGTCAATAGATAGCACTTTGGAGGATCAAATGATCTTCACAGACATAATGAGTTGAAGGCTACTTAAAAAAAAAAAAAACTAAGCCAAAATCTTAGCGAATGCAATACATATAATAATTCGAAACGTTGATACCACAAGCAGAAATAAAAATTAACCTGTACGGAAGTGATTTCTCTATGTTTTGTTTGGTGTTACCTCACCTCCAGAAAAATGGTAAGAGAAAATGTCAAATATATTTATGCATTGCAAGTAATTTTCAAGGAATCTGTGGGAAAGCCTTGACCTTTGATATAGCAACTTTAAAACGGTTTATGAAAAATAACAATCTTGGGGCTATGGACCAATGGGATCATGTCCTCCACTTCTGATTTCTGATTTTGAAGCAGAGCTATTTAGAAACTATTGAGGTATGGACAGTGCAAAGCTGTTAGGTATTTAGAAATTACTGAGATATGGTCAAGGTGAACCTGTTCAATGGCTCATCCTGATTTTTCTGATTTTTTTTTTTTTGAGAATATATTTAATTCAAGGCAATTCCTGAGCAAGCAGCTGAAGTTGGAGCCAAACAGCAGTCAAGCTAGAGTCCCAGAGATATCACTGCATTACACCTATCACCAGCAAATCCATTGAAAAGGAAGTCAACTGGAAAATCAGAGTATTGTAACTTGTTAACAAGATTGGTAGACAGAGTGGGTTAGGCATTTTTCTTTCTTTGTCCATTGAATTCCAATATTCTGTCCTTTGCTCTATAAGTTTGTGATTCTAGAGTATGCCATTAAACCAGCCTATATATAAACTGTCAGAAAACATGATAATATTCTTCAGCTTTCAGAGATGTGGAATATTAAGTATATATAGCACGGTCAAAAATGAAAAAGTTATAAGAGTAGTGATAGAAGATAAGTCTCAGTGTTTGAAAACAGACGGATGCCCACACATTGGAACCAAGACAAAAAGTCAGAGTGGGATAAACTTGGGGTGCTTCCTGATTTTGTCTGGTAGAAGGTGGAGAGCTTGACTTCTGCACGTCTTGCTAGCTAGGGTTAAAAATGATACTGGAGCCTGTGGATGTTGCTGTTACAAAGATAAGAATAAAAGGCCCCGAAAATTGAGAAGAGATTTGAGGTGCTGAAGAAGATACAGGCAGAACTTGGTAAATGTGTAAGAAATTTAGTTCTTAATCTACACGCTGAGATCTTGGCTACCCAATAGTATTGCGGCAAACTGTACGGGAGTCAATGGGCAGACACATCTGGAAAGGTGCCAAAGTGCTTGTATGTTGAGAAAAGTGCAAAAGGAGCAGAGGGATTACCCTGGATGTGAACTTTGAAGTGTAAAGACAGTGTGAGGCTGGCGAAAAGCTGAACTAAAATGCACGATCTTTACAAATTGTTAACTCCATACACAATACCTAAGAATTGGCAGCAACAAGGTATTATACCCGCCTAAGTTCCTGCAATTATCTTGGGCCTTCAGTATTGCAATTTTTGGTCTTTTAGGAATAATACAATAGTACGAACAGGTTAAATATGATTAATATTAATGAAAATATACATATCCTATAGTAATATGAATAAAAGGATTGCATAGGTTTTAAAGCAGAAGTCTCAACACTAACAATGTATTTTGTGTGTGTGTGTGTATGTGTGTGTGTGTGTGTGTGTGTATGTATGTACACATGTTGTTGCTGTTATAATTATTTTTAAGGGCAGATACTTTGCCCCACTCCTGGAGATTCTGATATGAATGAAATGTGGTATGAAATGTGGCCTAGGCATATGAGTTATTTTTTAATATCTAGCAGTGATACATAGCCAAGTTTTATAATTGTAGTTTAAAAGTAGATCATAGAAGTTAGAAGCAGAGTACTTCAGAGTGAAATTGGTCCATATTACAATTCTAGACATGGTAGGCTATTAGCCAAGTTACTCAGTCTTAGATTCCTTGGTATTAATATTGGAGTGTTGATGCAACCTATTTAATAGGATAGTTGTAAGGATGAATAGTAAAAAGTTATGAAAAGCACATCTACTCTCTGGTACAATAAATGCATTTAATAAATATTCACTGAAAGAATGTACTATTAATATGTAACTATTTTAAAATAAGGACCAATTTCTAATTATTAAAAAGAAACTAATGGGAAATAGAAACAATGTAGCATTAACTCCTATAGCAAAATTTTGTATTACTTATTAATATTTTAATATTAAAATAATTTTCTCAAAATAATACACTTTAAGATAAAATCAACAAAATAGTAATAAATGATCCAAGTACTCTTGGAACTGTTTTCCTAGTTAATCTGTTGAAATTCAATTTGAATAGAAAAGTAACAAACGATATTATCTAGGTGGGGTTCCTTTGATGAGCTACATTTGGGCCAATTTGTCTATCACATGTATCCTTTTTAAATAACGCTTTTACTAACAAGCACCTGCTATGAGAATACATACAAAAAAAGCTGCTCTAGTTACTGACTTTTCATCTCTGAAATTCATTCATATATGTTGGGGGAAGTGTGATAAAAAAGTATGCTGTCATTTTTATGTTTCATGCATTTCAAAATAAAGTGTAATTACAGATAATGGTGTATAAAGTTTAATGTGTGTTTATCAATTCCTATAGCTATTCCAAATGCTTATTTATGATTGCCTTTTTGACCAGTCAGTAATTAAGAATGGTGTATGAAGATTTCTTGTTATAATGTTGCTATCAATTTCTTCTAATTTTTTTTTTTTTTTTTTTTTTAGTAGAGACTGGGTCTCATTCTTGTTCAGGCTGGTCTCAAACTCCTGACCTCAAGGGATCCTCCTGTGTTGGCCTCCAAGAGTACTAGGATTACAGGCATGAGTCACCATACCCTTCTAATTTCTTCTATTTTTAAGCAGTATTAAGTACTTTCAGATCAAGAAAGGTGTATGATTTATATTCATATTTTAGATTTGGTTCTTCATTGATAAAATTACTCTTTGTTCCATGTAATATTATACTATTAATCAAATTTGGGAAAATCCCAAACTAATACTATATATTTAAAAATATTGGCCAAATACAATAAAATTGGGAACAAGTTGGAAGAAGATGCTGCAATAAATATTCATAACTCTACCCTTTGAAAAAATAAGTGGAGGAAATAAGTAGGAAAAATGCTGATAAAACCATCTTAAAAACACCCTATCCTCTAATTTAGCAAAATCAATGGAACTGGATTTATGTCATGAAAAATGCGGGAAATCCTTACCTATTCTCTCTTAGGCAGTCTCATGTGGTAGGCAGTCCAGGGCACCTGGAAAAGCCTCTTATGAGCAACCACAGATCAACGGTGGTACACATGTCATACCTATGTCATTTTCATACAGATGAAAATACATATGTCATTTCATACATATGTCATTTTCATACATTTTCATCTGTATGAAAATGACTATGTGATTTGGAGTCTAAGCAATGAAAAGCCAACATATAGATAACTGGTATTTATGAAGAATATATAGAAAATGGAAATAGAAATTACAAGATGAAATAATATTAATATCTCTATCTCTGTATCTGTCTCTCTATCTCTGGAAATAACAAAAGGTATACATTTTCAGAATGGAAAGTGAAGCATATAGCAGGGAAATATAATAAAAAATAAAGAACCAGATTCTATTTGTGATAATAACAAAAAGAATCACATACTTAAAAATATATTTAACATGGAATGAAGTAGGTAGAAATGTGAATAAAACACTTTAAAATGCTTCTGAGGACACAAAAGGAAACTTAAATATGTGAAAAATCATATTTTGTTTTTGGAAAAGAAGACCAAGCAAGAGAAGTATAAAATTTTCTCTAAGTAAATATACATTTAAAACAATCTCAATAAATTAAGCAAAATATATTTTGAAATGTGAGCAACTTACTCTGAAGTTTATAAACTTACTGTGAAAGATTAAAAAATGAAGAAAATTTTAGACACATTTTCAATAAAAAGATAAAGATGACTAATCCAAACTGATATTAAAGCATTCTAAAAATTAGTAAATTTATATAATTTTTTTCTTTTTTCTTTGTTTTTTATTTTAATAGATTTAAGGGGTACAAATTGAATTTAATAATATGTATCATTACACATTGTATAGTAGTAGAGTCTGGGCTTTTGGTTTACCCATCATTCAAGTAGTATACATTGTACCCCACAGGTAATATTTTATCCCTCATCCTCTTTCACACTCCCCCCGTTTGAGTATCCAAAATCCATTATACCACACTGACTGCCCTTTGTAGCCATAATTTAGCTCCCACTTATCAGTGAGAGCTTATAAAATAAATGCAGCATTTATTATTTTGTTCCTGCGTGAATTCACTTGGGATAATGGCCTTCAGTTCTATCCAAGTTCTTGCAAAATACATTATTTTATTCTTTCTTATCATTGAGTAGTGTCCCCTACCTTTCTCAGGCAGGTGGTAGCTGCAGCCACGTTACCTTGAACTCAGCCTGAGGTTGGAACATGGCCCAGGGTTAAACTTTCAAAATGGAGCTGGCTGTGGGCTTGCAATCAGAGAGGGCAGGGCAGGAAAGTGGCCTTGGCAAGAAACTGTGGAGAGTGCAGTTGCTCCCATCTCTGTCTTGCAGGAGCCCATATCACGGTGGTGGGACTTGTCCTAAGTGGGTGAGAGAGCTTGAGCTCCCTTGTCCCTGCTCAGCTGGACAGCAGCTACAGCTTCATCAACCTGAACTCACCCCGAGGGCAGGAAGCTATTCAGCTTTAAAATTCCAAGGTGGTACCTTGAATCTGTGACCAGGGAGGGTGGGGCCCTTCTTGGTCTAACAGCCTTGGCAAGATGCTGTGGGTCACGCAGTTGGCTTGAGACTCTGTCCCACAGCAGAGGTTGCAGGATGGTGGGTGCCTTCCCACATGTGTGCTGGAAAGCCGGGTGTCCCTGCCCCTTTTCAGCCAGGTGGGGGCTGCAGCCCTGTCAGCCCAAACTCAGCATGAGGGCTGGATGCAGCCCAATGTCAAATTCTCAGGATGATGCCTTGGGCTTGCAACCAAAAAGGCTGGGGCACTACCCAGGCAATCAGCGTTGCAAGAAACTGTGGAGAATGCTGTCCACTAGTCTCTCATTTTCAACTGCATCCCACAGCAAGGCATAGGGACCTTCCCAGGAGTGAATGGGAGCCCCTGGGCTTCTCTACCCCTCCTTAAAGACACACAGAGACTGCAGGCATAGCTGCAGTTTCCTGGTATCTAGGCTGTCGGAATGCCTACTCAAGTGCCCCAATATCATATATTGAATAATTCCTCTTTCCCCAATAATTATATTGCTAGTTCTGCCATACATCAAATTCTAATTCATATGGACCTAAATAGTCTGCTCAATGGAATTGTTTCTATATTCATGTATCAGTGTTTACTTTTAAAATGACTAACTGTTGAGAGATAGGATCAAGATGGCCAACTAGACAAAGGTAAAATGTGCCCCACCCCGCCATGGAGCAGAACCAGAAAGTAAGCAGATGAACACATTTTAAACAGATTGGCTAAGAGAGAACATTAAAATTCACCAGGGAAGCCATGGGAAGCCGCACGGCTCTGAAGATCAGTGTTGGTGATGTTACTCATACTGAAAGTTTAGAAATTAGGTGAGGGGACCTATTGGCCTATTACCCAGTAAATGCCAACAGGAATTGGAACATACAAATTCATCTTAATTGGGTATTAGCCAGGTTTAAACAGTCTTTTAACCATATTTCAACATACCACTTTACTTATATAGATGAGGCAACTAAAAATAATCTAGATTTATCTGTGAATTTTTTTCAATGAAGCATTTTTCTTTGATAATGTATATTCCTTAAATGTAGCTATTCCCAGAAATAGACATGCTCAAATATAACTGAATGATCATTGACTTATTGCTCTATTATAATGGAAACAGAAAGCAAAATTACTAACCTGATGTAGGGAACATAGATACATGAAGAGTCATTACTCTTGTAAAATCCAAAGTAATTAAGGAAGAGACAAAGTTTTCCCTAGTTTTGGTGTTCAGTTTTACTTGAAAGCCATGAAATATTTTGTTTTGTTTTAAAATAAATTATCCATTAGAAGAGTATGTTACATTTCCACGAAAGAAGTAGAAGCCTGACTCATTTTTAGGCTCAATATCTTGATTTGGTGAAGATTGGAAATGAAGAGTCAAAACAAAATTAATGGGTTGAGGTCATAAAAAATTTAGTAAAAAGCTTTAATTTGTTGATGGAAAAAAATGTAACTTAGTTAGCTCATGAATCTGCTGTTGTTATCCAAATGTGAAAAGCTCATAGTAGCAATTGTAACGTCATTAGTGGTTCTCTTGGCCTTTTGTTTGTTTTCCATCTCTTGGATTCTTGGTGCTCATTAAGATCCAGTTTGTATTCATTGCCTGTATTTTGGTTTATAGATACATAATTGTTCAAAAAAAGACATGTGCTCAAAGTGCCCATAATTCATGTCTTTTGCTAAATAGTGAAGACAAAAATCTTTCAGTGTTTTTATTTCATTTCATTTTAATCTAAACAACACAAGAGATTTCTTTTTCTAATGACCTTGCTGTGGCTTATTATTGTTCTTTTACTTTCTTTGGATGATGTAAGATAAGACTATTATAAAATAAATGGTTTTAATGTTTTTGATCATGCCTTTTTTTAGCAATTTATAATAGTATAATGAATACATTTATAAGCATGTTTATACTTACTATATATTCATAATTGAAACTATTTTCATGGTAATATTATTATCAATGAAAATTCATATTTTTCCAAGCTATTGAAGGATATTAGTAAATTAACTCAGATAATCACTCGTAAGGGGTTCAAAGTATAAATTTATGCTAGTAGTTGATATATTAAAAACTATAAATTTATTATATTTTTACTAACCTTCCATGAAGATTAATATATATTGACCAGCAGGTTGAGCAAACCTGACTAATAATATTAGATTTTTAATTGGGAGAGAAACTTCTCTTGCTTTTTTATAACAGCTCTAGAATTTTTCCCTTAGATTTTCTGCTAATGTTTAGCTAATAGTTTTTCAATTACTTGAGTTTGAACATACTTATTCAATTCACCAAATAGCATTTGTGATCCATAACAACCATAGAAATTTCAATGTGTCCTCTCTCCTCCTAATTTCAACTTTATCTCACTGGAAGCCTCCAGTGAGATAAAGTGACTATAATTGGATCATTCTCTACATTTTCTTAGCTCACTTCTTCTGTCATTCCTTGCTGGTGGCTTTCATTCAGGTTTCTGGAGAGAAGACTGGCTAGAAAAACAGATAAAGGAATGTGGCAACTCTGGCTTAGCTGGCCACAGGTGTTTTAAGTGCTGCTTTCACCTTTGATGTACCTTTTTTCCACAGACTCTTCAGAAGCTCCTGCTTGGCCCTTCACAGCTCCAGTTGTTGTGATGCATCTGGACTATTCCCTGCAGCATTTCCTTGTCCCGTCCTTTGGCCTCTGTGGGATCAACTGTACAGCTCTATCTTCTTTGTGATGAGATTTGAGTTTCTTTCGATGGGTCCATTTCACAGGACCCAAGATGACCCCATGCCAGCTCTCTGTTGAGTGGTACACTTCTGTCCAAGAGAAACATGCTGTCATCCCTGCTATTGGCTAATTTTGGAACTGTAGCATCTCAATGCAGCAACAGTCTTCTGGCTCTGCCAGCAAGCCACAGCTTCTTATTCATCATCTTACTAGAAACAAAGACCTCAGGCCTCAGTCTATTCCAGCTTATACAGGTAGAAACCAAACCTACTATTTGAGATCTTCCAATCATGGGGAACATATTGTTTAGTTCTCCCAGTGGTCCCTTTGAATACTGGAGTAGGTATGTAGTTAGAAGTATTTGTTTACCTCCTATGAGAAATACCAAGAGTGGTATCTCATTAGGTGAAAACCAATAAAGAGGAGAAAATGGAGAGGGAGCCAGAAAATCTGGAAGAGTCTTCAGACCTCATGCCAGACTGTTCCTGAGAGAAGGAAAATGGGAGAGAAGGTTGGGGAGAATGGTCATAGACTGCTGTGAGTCAGATGGAGGTTTGGCAAAGCCAAAAGGGGTCTTCAAGCCACTGTTGGCTGTGAGAGGAGTCCTGTGTCTTCTAAGAATGAATTTTGATTAGTATCCCTGCCTCATTAAGTCACTGGCTGGGAGCAGCCCACGAGAAGTATGGTCTTCATATAACCACAGCACAGCAGTTGGGACACCTGGACAATTACACTTCCTATGATTGGGTTTCTGGGAGGCATGTTCTCATGGCCACCTGCCATAGCTCCCTTTCC
Organism: Microcebus murinus; assembly: GCF_040939455.1. NCBI lineage: Eukaryota > Metazoa > Chordata > Mammalia > Primates > Cheirogaleidae > Microcebus > Microcebus murinus. The sequence continues at coordinate 79,785,634 of NC_134114.1, read as the reverse complement.
CCCAAAGTGTGCATGTTTGGATTCATAGTGTAGAAAGAGCTCTGCCCAAATACATGACTTCATTAACACTCCCAATAAAGCCTTCTCTCTCTCTCTCTGTTACTCTTCCTGCCTCTATCTCTTACTCTTGCTCTTCTCAAAGTGCATAAGAGGATTCAAGAGTCATGGAACAGATTTTCTCTATGGTTTGTATAGTTATTTGTTCTTGATATTGTTTATCAATTTGTTTTTTTCTGGAGGTTCTCATTTGACACTTTAATTTTGACTTTCTGTAACATACATATCTCTGAACCTAGTAAAAATTGTGGAACTAAACGTTGGTTAGTTATTTTCTTCACTATTGAATCTGATAATAAAATAACTACTAAAATAGTTATTTTTATATGAGAATATACACAAAGTTTCTCAGAGAAAAAAATGATGGTATTTGATATATTGTTAATTAAACATATTATTGTAACATATGAGGGTCACACAAAAGTTTCTATTTATTTTATATAGTAGAATATTTATATCAATCTATATGCAGTACTGGAAAAGTAGGCTTACATATTTACCTATTCATTCTTTCTCCTTCAACTGTGAATAATTTGTAAGAAGTCATTTTTTATTGTCTTTCCTGCTCTTACCTATGACACATACTGATTTATAAATAGTTTTACAAATGCAAATATATTCCAATCTGAAACCAGTAGATGAGAAAGCAAATGAAAATAACTTATTTTAAATGTTAAGAAACTAATGTGTAACACATGAGCTCTTTGCAAATCTAAATCTAAAATAAATTATTAGTTGACTGATTATTTTGCAAAAAAAAATTCCATTTTCTTAATTTTCAAAAGCTAGCCCACATTAAAGTGACAGAAAGAAAATAAAACAAAAAAAAATGTAATATTTTGAGCTTTGTCATCTTAATATCCAGGGGGACTTAATACCTCATTACCAAGTTATTGATTTTGGTGCACAGAGCACAGAAGTTGTATATTACTTATCCAAGGTAATGGCTTGTTTTGAGCTAAATCTGTAGTTAGTCTAAGCAGGTTTCTTTGAATGCACAGAACATGAAACAATTCCTAAATTACTGAATGATTTATAATAATCCCAAATTAGAAAACATGGCACTTTTCAGCATTAAACTTTACATTCAGGTTGAAGTCAAATTTAATAATGTTTGTTGATTAATTTTAAATTCTGTGGAGAAAAATAGTTGATGGGCCCAAAATCAACATGGCTTGGTATTTGATCAGAATAACTGACAGTTAGGAACTCAACTAGTTGTATTTCTTTATTTATTGGGAAAATTCTCTAAGCATGCTTGTAAAAAGAGACTTACAAGCCAAATCTATAATACTGATATTTGATAGACTTCAATTGTCAGGTAGTTCCAAAAATTAAAAGATCTTTATCTATACATTTAAATATTAATAACAGAAAAATCTAGTTGCAAAAACGAGAAGACAGACGATAAATGAAACAACTTAAATCTTCCATTTGGTTGGAAAGGTAATCTCAGAAATAGAAAATGAAGATTAAAAAGTATGTATTTTTTTGAACAGGATAGAGTAGCTAGTTATAGACCAAGCTCATTGTGAGAACAACAAGAAAAGCTCAATAAAAAATTTTAAAATTATTTCTTTAAAGATATGAGGAAGCTGCAGAAATAAGAACTAAAATGTCAAGATTCTGGAAAGGGAAGAGTGGAGGTGAGGTGAAGTGACTTCCTGTATGTCGGTGGCATCATTTGCTGGTATGAGTTTCAGGAATGAGTTCGAGAATTCAGGTTTTACTTGGAGAGAGGTCTACTTCTCGGAGACAGTAATGTCAGTAGAACTTTTAGTAATACCCAGGGACTGGATAGATAAGGTTGGAAATTGAGGTACCATGATCTAAGTAAGAAAGGATGGGTGGGAAATTTTATCTGTCACACAGCCAGTTTCCCCCTCAAATTACTCACCTAATTCTGAAGGTGCTCAAGGTGGGGAGCTCACAAGCTAGAGAGAAAGATTTTGAAAAGTTAAGTAGCACTTTCTGCGGTCTCATTGTCCTGTTCTTAAAATTAGAGTTTGGAACTTAACAGAGAGAGCCCTGGTGAATACACCAGCTTTCGATTGAAAGTCCTGGAGGTCCTCACTTTAGGAGTAAGTTTGAACCAGAAGTACTAGAGCCTTATGAACATTACTGTTTGCCTCCACTCAGCTCAGTACCTGATTAGGTATAGTCATCAGCCACTACCATATTTGTCCAGCAAAGAGAGAAGCAAACCATTCCTAAAAATATATCACTATATATTTTATTTTATTTTATTTTTTTTTTTTTTTTGAGACAGAGTCTCACTTTGTTGTCCAGGCTAGAGTGAGTGCCGTGGCGTCAGCCTAGCTCACAGCAACCTCAAACTCCTGGGCTTGAGTGATCCTTCTGCCTCAGCCTCCCGAGTAGCTGGGACTACAGGCATGCGCCACCATGCCCGGCTAATTTTTTATATATATATCAGTTGGCCAATTAATTTCTTTCTATTTATAGTAGAGACGGGGTCTCGCTCTTGCTCAGGCTGGTTTTGAACTCCTGACCTTGAGCAATCTGCCCGCCTCGGCCTCCCAAGAGCTAGGATTACAGGCGTGAGCCACAGCGCCCGGCCACTATATATTTTAAAATACATAATGTCCAGCATTTAATTAAAAAATTGTTAGAGGTACCAACATAATTGACCTAAATGTTACATTTAATAAAAAAGGCTTTAAAATTACTATGATTAATAAGGAAAAAGAACAGAAGAAGACATAGAAAAATAGATGAAAAGATGGAGAATTCCACCCAGAGGAAAAGCATCCATAAAAGACATTTGAAGAATGGGCTCCATCCATGATGACACGGGAGGTAGTATTAGATCACCATTGTATTTTATGGCTGAGTAGTATTCTATGGTATACATAGACCATATTTTATTAATCCACTCATATATTGATGGGCACTTGGGTTGTTTCCACATCTTTGCAATTGTGAATTGTGTTGCTATAAACATTCGAGTGCAGATGTCTTTTTTATAAAATATCTTTTTTTCCTTTGGGTAAATACCCAGTAGTGGGATTGCTGGATCAAATGATAGTTCTAATTTTAGTTCTTTGAGATATCTCCAAATTACTTTCCATGGAGGCTGTACTAATTTGCAGTGTCACAGTATAAGACTGTTTCTGTCTCTCCACATCCACGCCAGCATTTAGCGTTTTGGGACTTTTTGATAAAGGCCATTCTCACTGGAGTTAAGTGAGATATCTCATTGGAGTTTGATTTGCATTCCCCTGATGATTAGAGATGTTGAGAAATTTTTCATATGTTTATTGTCTATTAGTCTGTCTTCTTTTGAAAAGTCTCCATTCATTTCCTTTGCCCATTTTTAATGGGGTTGTTTGATCTTTTTCTCATTAATTTTCCTGAGTCCTATCTAGATTATAGTTATTAGTCCTTCATTGGATGTGTAGCATGCAAATATTTTGTCCATTTCTATAGATTGTTCACTCTAGTGATAGTTTTCTTGGTTGTGTAGAAGCTCTTTAATTTGATCAGGTCCCATTTATTTATTTCTGTTGTTGCTGTGATTGATTTTGGGGACTTCTTCATAATTTCTTTGCCTAGCTTGATGTCTATAAGAGTTTTTCCAACATTTTCTTCTAGAATTCTTATGGTTTTATGCCTTAGGTTTAAGTCTGTTGTCCACCATGAGTTGATTTTTGTGAGAAGTGAGATGTGGATCCTGTTTCAGTCTTCTGCAAGTGGCTGTCCAATTTTCCCAATACCATTTATTGAATAGGGATTCTTTTCCCCAGTGTATGTTTTTGTCTGCTTTGTTAAAGGTTGGATTACAATAAGAGGATGGCTTCATATCTGGATTCTCAATACTGTTCCATTGGTCTATGTCTCTGTATTTGATCCAGTCCCATGCCATTTTGGTTACCATAGCCTTGTAGTATAGCTTGAAGTCTGATAAGTTGATACCTCTCAATTTGTTGTTTTTGCTTAAGGTTGCTTCTGCTATATGGGATCTTCTCCAAGTGCATATGAAATATAGAATTATTTTTTCTACATCTGTGAAAAATGATGTTGGTATTTTAATAGGGATTGGAGTCCATTCTTCAAAGTGAAGTATCACAAGAATGCAAAAACAGATACCACATATACTCACCATTAAATTGGTACTAACTGATCAACACTTATATGTGCATATGGAAGTAACATTCATTGGATGTCAGACAGGTACTGGGGGGAGAAGGGGATGAGTAAATTCAGACCTAATGGGTGTGTTGCACACTTTCTGGGGGATTGGCATACTGGTAGCTCTGAGTTGGGCAGTGCAAAGGCAATATATGTAACCAAAGTGTTTGTACCCTGTAACATTCTGAAATAAAAGCTATGTAGATTTAACAAATTCACAACATACATTTATCTTTGCAAGAATTGAAGTGTTTCACAAAATTTTTTAGACCAAAAAAAATGCATGTGAATTAATAGCATATGGAATATGTAAAGAGTCACTAATAGGTGAGTAGGCAAAGATATCTGTGAACAAAACAAATATTGATAGAGATGCATTGTTTTTCTACATGTAATATCTTTATATAGAAGGGTTTCCAGAGGTATATAATGCTACAGGGCACTGACCATATGGTACATGCAGAAGACGAAAGATGGGGTGGAGGTAAAAACAAAGAACAAATAAAAACAAGTCCTTAAGTGGGAATATTTTTATAAGAAAATTATCAGGCAGGAGATAATTTTAAAACATGACTTTTCCAGGTAGCATCTTCTGACCTTATCATAGATGAAGATGGATCATGTATTTATGTAGATCATGCCAATGAAATAAACAATAAAAGCTATTTATGAGACTACTGGGGAAAAAAAGGATATTTGAATGGGAATTCTAAAACTGAAAATTGATCTAGCTAAGATAAAGAGCTTAATAGAGGATTTATGAGCAGATTAGATGGAAGCAGAAAATAGTATTAGTGAACTGGAACACATATCAATAGCAGATATCCAAATTAAAGTATAGGAGAAAAAATTACCAAAAAGAGCATAGAAAGCATACAATATGCAATGACAAGGTGTAATATACATGTAGAATTGAAGTTCCAGGAGAGAGAAGAGAGAAAGACTGGGACAGAAGCAATAATTGAAAAAAATGGCTGAATTTTTCAAAACTAACAAAAGGATAACAATTAGAGAATATCTATGAGGCCAAGCAAGGTGAATATGAAGTATACTACACCTAGGCACATCTTACTAAAATTGTGGAAATTCACATACAAAGAGAAAATCTTAAAAGGACCTAGATAATTTTCAAAGAAACAAACTAACAAAAATATTGACAACCCATTCAACTAAGATTTCTCTACTCAGTAGAAATATTCTTAAACATATGGGTGAATTAAAGGTATTTTTAGACAAAAACATAACAGAATTTGTTGGCGGCAAACCTGCACTAAAAAATTAAAAAAAAAATGGGGGGGGGGGATTCTTTTTTCTTGGCGGGAAGGGAATTCTTTACATAGAAGAAAAATGATGCCAGGGTATATAAATACAGGAAAGAATGACTGCCAAAAGAAAAATTCATCTTATTGAATATGGACTGGACAGGATAATAATAATAATTTGTCATACAGTTGTGCACATATATAGCTAAAATGCATGAAAACTATAGAGAGAAAGGTGGGAGGGTATATAAGGAGATAAAGAAGTCTTTTGTGGAAGTATGAAAGTAATAATTTATATTAGATTGTAATGATTCAAGAATGAATATTGTAATCTTCAGTAACCATTAAAAAACAACAAGAGATGTTATAATTAAGAAATTAATAGAAGAAAAAATAAATGGTTAAAGAACCACATTACTCTAAAGGAAAACAATAAAGAAGATAATGAGATCTTAAAGCAAGTTGATAATCGGGAAAACGAGTAACAAGATGGTATGTATGAAGCCAAATACTTCACAAATAGAATGATTGTCAGATTGGATTAGAGCTATCAAACTTCAACTATATGCTGCTCTTAAAAAAACATAATAACATAACAATAGTTGCTGGCGTGGGTGCAGAGAGAAAGGAATGCTTATACACTGTTGGTGGGACTGCAAATGTATACAACCTTTATGGAAAACAGTATGTTTCTCAAAGAACTAAAAGTAGAACTACCATTTGATCCAGCAATCCCACTACTGGGTATTTACCTAAAGGAAAATAAGTCATTTTATCAAAAAGACACCTTCACTCAAATGTTTGTTGCAGCACAAATCACAATTGCAAAAATGTGGAATCAACCCAAGTGCCCATCAATTCATGAGTGGATTAACACAATGTTATATATCTATACCATGGAATACTACTCAGAGCCATAAAAACAGACGAATTCATACCTTTTGCAACCATTTAGATGGAACTGGAGACCATTGTCCTAAGCGAAGTATCTAAAGACTAGAAAAAGAGACTAGAAAAAGAAACACCTCATGTACTCACTGTTAAATTGGAACTAACTGATGAGCATATATGTGTACAGAGGGAAGTAAAACTCAATGGAAATCAAGTGGGGGTTGGGGGAGAGGAAGGGAGGAATGAAAATCTACCTAATGGGAAAAATGAACACTATTTGGGTTTTGGACACACTTACGGCCCTGACTCAGGCATTACAAAATCTGTCCATGTAACCAAAAACATTTGCACTCCTGTAATACTTTGAAATGAAATGAAATGAAATAAAATAAAATAGAGTGATTGAAATCTAAAGGATGGATAAAAGATCTATCATGCAAATACAAAACAAAAGAAAACTTACATGGTTTCATTAATATCAAAGATGATTTTAAGGCAAAAGTATTGCTAAAGATGAAGAGTGACATTTCATAATGATGGAGGGGTAAATAAATGGGAAAATATGACCTTTCTAAATCGCTATGCAATCAATACAGAGTTTCAAAGTACATATGAAGTTACCATTCACAACACTCAGGAGTTGATAATAGCTGCAGTTAAAACAAATCAGTAAAAATACAGAAAATATGAACAACACAATGAGCATAGCTGACCTAATTGTCATATCGTGTACTACATTTAATAATGACAAAATTCAAATTATGTTCAGGTGTACATGGAGCTTCTACTGAAATGGCAGGAGACAATCTTTGTAAAATAACATTTTATTATCCTAAACAAAGGAAGTGCTTCATGTTTAATCTTCTAGATATCCTAGAGAATTTCTATTAACTTAGGAGTACATCTTATGCAAGGAAAAGGAGTAAGATTCTATTGTATTTTTCTATCCTATGAGTTGATGTTTTTCATACAATTAGAAAAGACTATGACCCTCATAATGAATGTCTCATGAATTCCTGTTTTGCAAGTGCAGATGAAAGTTATTACTTTTATTTTTTAAAAAATGTTATTTTGCACAGATGGAAGATGAAAGGTATGGCTTCTTTAATGTGAAAAGTTTACTTCCAAGTATTTATATTGCTAGTCTCTCCTTTTAGTTGTGCATATATAATTTATATTACTTCAAACAGAAATTCTCCTTGATGTTGACACTAGAATTAATGTGCCTTTCAGGCAGTTAGCCCAACTTGCCATTAATAATGCCAAGGTCATGGGGTCTACTATTCACTGGCCAGTGAGTATACCTATGATATACCTATAATAAGCCTCTAAGCTTGGCTGGGCATTTTATAAAATGCGTGTGGCTAATATGGGAAATAAAATATAGATGGATTAGCACAACAATTTAAAAAAAACTGCTTAAAGAGCATGCCCTTTGAATCAATAACATCATCTTTGTTTAATAAGCACAGCCCTTTAATTTATCAGAAAAGACTCAGATTCATCCCTCATTAAGGGAAGACTGTGCTGCAGGCTTTGTTTACTCAGAAAACCAAATTGGAGGGAATGTTGCTAGGTTGCATTTGTATGTGGTCCTGGTAATTTGCAGAGAACAAAATATGTTTGCAGCCTTGACAAAACTAGGAATTATTTCATATGAAGTAAATTACATAAAAATGAAAAATGAAATGAGCTCAATTTTAAGAAAACCTCTAATTACCTATCCTAATAATAATAATCTGCAAAGTATGGTATTAATATAAGAATGAGCTAAAATAGAGCTAAAAGTCCCCTGTATCATTATGCTCAGTCTTTCTAGGGGCAAAGTGTTATCAGTGAAGATAGGTGCAATACATTGAAATGTAAGATTATATAAAGTTTGAATGAACTGATAAAATGGTAAAATCAGACATGTTAGTCTGAATGAAAGTGTATTTTATATGTAAGGCTAATTAGGTATAATTTGTAGTTCATGCATTGCTCAGAGAATTAATTTCACAGATTTGTCTATGGAAATGCATGGATTTAAGTAAGAACCCATTTTGAATTCTCTCATTTCTAGTCCATATGTATCTGGCTAACGCACAGAGATGTGGGTACGACTTGACATTTTAGTTTTTAATTAATTACTTCACTAAGTATCTTGCCTGAATGTACTATAGAAAGTGAAAGTAAGTGCTCATTTGACTAAAATGTCATTATTTTTCACAAACTATACCAAAGGCCAGCTTAATAGTTTACAGTTTCGCAAATAATTAGACTAAATTATAAAATGTCAAAAAAAATGAACAGGCATGCTCTTGGATGTATTTTTTCTTTTTATTTAAAACACTACTAATTTGCATATGGGCCAATTTCCCAAATTAGCAATATTTAATTGTTCTTTTCTGCACTTGCGTGAATCACTTTGTTTCACCTATATAGGTGTTATTTCTAATTTATAAAGTTGCTCTTACTAAGGTAAGATCCTGATAGTTTTTCTTCTACTGAAGGGAAATTTATATTATCTGATAATTTCTCGCTGCACATTAAGAGTGTTTCTGTACAATATGATTTGAGCAGACATGCCAAAAACTCTCTAAATCAAAATCAGTTCCTTCATTGGCATGAAATTTTCTCCATTAATCACTAAATGGTTTAAATGCCAAAGTATATATGTGGAAGTCCATTTTCTTGAGTTATGCATTCAAAATGAGGGTATGGAACCATGCACTCTTTCTACCTTACCTTATATTTAGTCTTCATGAAGTTTAGATGTCAATTAGTTGCAGCCCTTCAATAACCAACTTCTTAATGACTTCAGTTTACTCTTTCTAATACATTTTCCAGCCACTGATACCAGATTTAAGGCCCCATTAGCATATAGCCAATGATTTTGCTGAAGTCACCAGTGTCCTTTGTCAGTAAGCTCTTACTTCTCAGTGGCGTACAACAATATGCATTTATTATTCTCACATTTGTCATTCAACTGGGGTGGCTCTAGTTCTCTTGGCTGGGGTGAGGGGGCAGTGCTAAATGCGGGTGGAGTCCAGATATGCCCCATAAGTCTATTTTATTTGGACCAGCAAACTGGTCAGAGAAGGTTCTTCTCATAGTGATGGCAAAAAATCCAGGAGGACAAGGGGAAACGTGTGAATCCTTTTAAGATCTAGCCTTGGAATTGGCCACTCTCACTTCTGTCCATATTTAATTGGCCAAAGTGATGCCCATGGCTGGGCCCTTTGTCTGGGTTGGGAACTACACACTATGTTTTGTGTCAGGAACTGTAAAGGTACAATGCAAAGAGCATTAATGCAAGGAAAACTGGAGAATTGGGACACACAGCCAGGTAGCCAGAAAGATGATTTATTTTAAGATGTGATTCTTGTATGCTCTCTTTGAAACTCATTGGTTTCCCAGCCTCAATTCTATTCTGCTTTTTCTCTATGTCATCTTTTTTTCTTGCTTGTCAAATGTTGGCATTTGATGAGGCTCTTTATCAGCATACAGTTGACTCTTGAATAACACAAATTTGAACTGTGTAGGTCCATTTTAACATGGATTATTTTTAAATAAATATATTGTAAAAGTTTTTAGAGATTTGGGTTAATTAGAAAAAACTCATAGATGAGCTGTGTAGCCTAGATATATTGAAAAATTAAGAAAAAGTTATATATGTTATGAATGTATTAAATATATGTAGATACTATTTTATAATTTATAGTTGAACCCTGAACAACATAAGTTTGAACAATGCTGGTCCAATTATACATGGAATTTCCATATTTGAAAGAATGAGACCCACCCCTCTTCTTCCTCCTCCTCCTCAGCCTACTTAATATGAAGATGATGAGGATGAAGACCTTTATGATCATCTACTTCCTCTTAATGAATAGGAGATTTATCTTCTCTTCTGTTTGACTATCTTAACATTTTTTTCTCTAGCTTACTTTATTTTAAGAATGGAGTATATAACACAAATAATATATAAAATATGTGTTAATCAACTGTTTATGCTATTTGTAAGGCTTCTGATCAATAGTAGGCTATTAGTAGTTACCTTTTTGGGGAGTCAAAATTATACCTGGGTTTTTGACTGTGCAGGGGGTCAGTGCCCCTAAGCCCATTCCTTGTTCAAGGGTCAGTTGTACTTAGATTCTTTTCTGACTGTGTACATTTTTCCCCTGAATAGTCTCATGTATGTACAAGGCTTTCTATTATCACTTCTATTCTGAAAGACTTAAATCTAAATTTTTAGATGTGTCTCTTGAGTTTCAGATTCAATTTTGTGAGTTATAGTAGACTTATCAACCTAAAAGGACATTAAGAATTCCAAATTTAGTGTGCCCCAAACTAAATTATTAATAGGTATTCCAATTATCAAAACTGCTACTTCAATTTTCTTTAAATATATTAATGACATCATTTTGTATCTAGACACTCAAGCTTGAATTTTGAAAAAAATATGTAGCAACTTTCCCTTCCAAACCTTCCATATTTAATCAGCCGCTAAATCCTGTTGAGTCTATCAAATCCCTCTCCTAATATTTCCACAGCTCTTGCTCTAATTTATTTGACAAATTTTATTATGCCAATTGACATTAAAGTATTGTGATAAGCCATGTTAAATGCCCAGAAAAAACCTAGTGTCATATAGGATGTAAAGATGAAGATACCGATAAGGTACTAAATAGTATCCAGAGTATGAAGGGATAATTTCTAGCAGGGTAAATTAGGGACAATGTGATGTTCTAACTAGCTTCTAAGTTATATTATACAAGATGGGTAGGATTTAGATATGTAAAGAACACAAGATAGCAGGGGAAAAGAACAGTCTAGAAGAGTGAAATTAATGAATATAATTACAAAACAAAATTGGAATATTTAAAAATTAAATCCCGGAAAGGTTTGAACATAACTAACAGTTGGCCTCCTTCCCATTGTATGAGCACAATTATTAAAGTAAAGCGGACAAAGGTTTCCTATTCTTTCTCTCTGAGGGGATAGGCACAGTTTCCACTGGAAATGTCAGTGTTGAGAACCCATTGTTGGGGCCAATGATTAGTGATGATAGTGTTAGTGGTGAAGCGTTTTTAGTAGTAATGATGCCAATTTTCTGTGCCACACTTTTTTTTTCCAGACAAGATCTCCCTTTGTTGCCCAAGCTAGAGTGCAGTGGCATCATCATAGCCCACTGCAACCTCAAACTTCCAGGCTCAAGCAATCCCCCTGCCTCAGCCTCTGAGTAGTTGGGACTATAGGCATATGCACCTGACTACACTAGGCTAATTTTTCTATTTTTTTGTAGAGAGGGGGTCTTGCTCTTGCTCAGTTTGTCTTAAACTCCTGGCCTCAAGCGATCCACCCACCTTGGCCTCCCAAAGTGCTAGGATTACAGGCATGACCCATGGGCCTGGTCTCTGTGCCAGCTTTTAAAGTTTGTAGTGGTTTCATGAGCTGTCCAACATAACTCCAATGCATCAATTTCCCACTTAAGGAATAGCTCCAGGATTTAGAGATGTGTCAAACAGGACAGGGAAAGGAGAAAGCAAACATGGACATGATTTTAGGCCAATTCTTATGGAGAGTAAGTTTAGGCTGCTTTCCAAAAGGGATTCTGGATTGTAAATTAATTTATACCTTAGAAATTATCCTTGTCAAGCTAATGGTGCTGGACTTCCTACTTCTGTGTGAATCAGTTATTGAAAAACACCCATTCCAGGGATGTATAAATCTCAAGGAAAATCTATCTGTCTGCTTATTTAGGCACAGCATTTCCAGCAGCCCAATGGCAATCTTCAAGGAGAGCTACAGGTGAAGGCTATAAGCAAAACCCCAGATGCCAGAGGAGTAAAACAGGGATCTATAGAAATTGCAAAAGAGACAAGGTTTCCAGATGGAGCAATGATAGTGCTTGCCATAGACTACAACTGGTAAAAAGAAAAATTATTGGAGTTTCCGAAAATGCATTTTCTTGGAAAGATAAATAAATCTTCAATTCATTATCTGTCCTACTAGGGGATACAAATAATGAAAATCCTGTCAGTATCAAAAAATTGTTGTGTGGAAAACCACAGCTTGCAGTGAGAGGCAGCATGGAACAATGGCTAAGAGCATGGACTATGAAACTCAACTACCTTGGTCAAATATCACTTCTGCCACTCACTAGAGGGTGATCTTTGGTTAAGTTACATAACTGTGTCTCAGTTCCTTTGCCAGTAAAACCAGGGTTAATTATTTATCTACACAAGAGTCGCTATGAGTATTAAATCAGTTAATATTTCTACAAAACTGACAACAGTGGTTGGCTCATGGCAAATAGTAAAAAGTGTTTAATAAATAAATGCAATGGTGAAATAGTTAATTTAACTATGATCTACAACTTCTAACAATTTGTCTGCTACAGAACATTACAAATGGCATGGATTCAATTTAGGTGCTTTTTCTATGCTGGGAGCTAAAGATTTTGACCATCCAGAATATATTATTTTTTGACTACTTGGCATACATTTTTTTTTTTCTTGTTGAGGTGATGAGTTCCCATTGCACACAACTCATAGTCTTGAGGGGACAAAGAACCTTGCCTTCCCCTTCCTTCTCTCTGATGGCTAAAAGATGGTATATTAGCCAGGCTCATGAATCAGATAATTTTTCCCCCAGGATTTTGATTCTGGAAGGAGTGACTAACACCACTGGAAGAAGCAAGAATATTTAGGGAGGCAGTGGTGGTGTCCAGGGTAGGGATGCACCAGAAACAGTGCCTGAAACAGACTATTCCTTTAGATTGTGTTGGCTATGCTACTGACATCCAGTTTTCCTTGATTCCTGCTAATTTTCTGAGGCTGGAGCTACCATCTTCCCAACTGCTATGTGATTTGCCTAAGATTCTGCAAACACATTCGTTTCATGTTTCAATTAGTCAGCCTTGATTATGTGGCTGCAATAAGGAACTCACGTGGTCCCCAAGTCTCAACTTGGAGAGATATATGGAGAGAGGAATAATATGAGAAGAAATATAGATACACTATTTAACAAAAAGACTTTGCTATTGCCAGAGTTATGCTTATGTGCATTGGTGGAGCCGGGTCTTGGAATTTCTAAATTTATTCTTTACTCATCAGATTCATTTTTTTTTTTTATTACTCAATTCTTCCCTTCACAGTTGTCAGTGACCAAGACAGCTATTGGGACAATGGATGCATTAAATTCAATTGTTCTTGGATCATTACCAAAAAGTTAGTAGAATATTAACTTGAGGTAATTTTTCTATAATAATCATTTGATTTTGGCATCAGTATACTTTGAATCACTGGTATATCAGGTCATGGATTCTTTGAGCAGATTGCCTGGATTTAAACACTGCGTCTACTACTTACTACTTCATTAATTTCACTAAGCCTCTGTTTGCATATTGAAAAAAGGGGAATCATAACTATAAATTCATTATTGAATTGTTGCAAAGCTTAAATGAATTATTATATGGAAAGAGCTTAGAATGAGACCTAACATAGTAAAATTATCAAAAGGGCAATTTTTCATTATTATTATTTTCTTGCAAACTTGTACTGCAAAATACATTATCTTAAGCTCCTTTTCATAAATAATTTCACAAAATGTATCGTGTTTTATAATCTACAAGCCAGATCTCTGGTTAATTTGCTATTTATATGATCTTCTTGGTCTTCATAATCTTCTTCATTAAATCTTATGCTATATACATGCAATAGTAAATAAATATCTAGAAAGTAAGCTCATATGAGTTAGGGTTAAAAATTGGCCACAACACATTCCTCTTCTATTTTTTATATTTAAGTCTGAGGTCTCTTTTCCAATATGCTTAAAATATGCCTGAAGTAGTTAATGTCTAGGAATTAAGTACAAAAGTGATTGTACAATTAAATGGGATAATTCATTTTTATTTCAGAACTGTTTCACATAGCATTTTAAATTTAATAAAACTTTGAGATAAAGTTTGAAGAAATTTTGAAGTATTTCATCTTATAATACTGAATGTCAGGTTAACATTGTAATATGATATAGTTAACGTACAGACTATTTTGACTCAGGTTGTATTATATGAAACAAGATGGAAAATTCTATATGGAATAAACTAAGAACTTTATCTATTTGCAAGAAAGTCCATAGAAAAACTTCAAGGTCATAATTTACACTATTTTTCACGTCCAGCTGTCAAAGTAGCATTTTAAAAACACACTCAACACACATTATCCTCAAGGAAACACAAATCCTAGAGAAGAAAATGTTTTCAATTCACAATTCTGTCTCAGCTTCAAGGATGAAGTATTATAGAAGTGTTCTGGAAACTTTAGGAGACTTAACAAAGTGAAACAAGAGTAGGCTCTTCGGAATTATGAACAAGGTATTGTGGTTCATAAATGTGTCCTATACCTAAAATCTCAAGGATTATAATTCTTCATGTACTGAGTCTCTGTTATATGAATATGGTGTGTTCAACTTTTCTTGGTGGTAGTGATGGATTGAACTATAACATACAAACCAAATATAGCTTAATTATTTGGTTACTGTGTGCTGAGTGTCAGCTGGGCAGAGAGGGTAATGGAACAGCGAGTAGAAACAGGCATGGTTCCTTCCTCTGACTTATTTTAATAGTTTTATATTTTCTTTCAATGCCTTTTTGAAATCAAGGGGACAGGAAGAAAGCAGCTCAAGGGCAAGATTCACTTGATGTAGAAGTGTCCTAACTCGTTTGGGTTAGAAGCATTTTACAAACAGCAGTACTGAAATTTATATATTAAATAAAATATTACTATGCACGTCATAATTCTGTAGATTCTGGTGATCATTATGAAAACAGCTTCTATTCAAATTTCAGTGTCTAATATGATGGCAGTTGATGAAATTATAAAGACCTGAGTTCAAGTCCCAGATCCACCATTTTTTATCTGAATGAATTTGGGCATGATATTTAAACTCTATAAGACATAAAATTGATTATTGAAATATTATTGTTCTGTCTACAAATATAGGTGTATAAAAATACATAGTACCATTCATATATGAGGCACTCAATAATTTGTAACTGCTATTACTATCATTATTATCACAGAAAGATTTCTGGAGAGCCTACTGGTGTTTTATTAACATGTGTATCCAGTGCTAGTTTGTCTTGTTATAAATCAGATGAAATAAGTTTTTTATTTGAAGGAAGATAATTTCATTAGCCTGGGGAAATAATTTTCAGTAAACTTTTATTTAATAATGACACAGTAAAAACATGCCTATTGATATTACAGAAAAACAAAAATCTCCACTACAACACTTAGTATTTAACACTTTTCCAAGGCTTTTAGCAAGTACATGAAGTCAACAAAAATAGATGAGATAGAAAAATGAGAAAGGAAGAAGGGGCAAACTGTTAATATTTGTAGGCAATATTGTTTCTGGCCATGGTATTTAGGAATCCAAGAGAGTTAACTGGCAAGTGTTAGAGCTCGAGCTCTATCAGTCTTCACACTTTCTGGGTTCAAAGATTGGCAAGAATGACTACTCAGCCCATGACCAATTCTGTTCAATATAATACGAATGAACAGATGAAGCACAGCACCTTAATTCCTTACTGATGAAATATATTTCAGAAATAATAATTATAAAATAAAATAAAATATTACTTAATAATAGTAAAAATTATAGACTTTCTAGGCATAATTCTTTTAAAAGGATACTATATCATTTTCCTTTTTTAAAATACAAATTTATTCATGAACAAAAAATGTATAAATTGGGAGATATACCATGTTCCTATAAGAGGAGATCCAATATCATCAAGAAGACAATAATTATTTTATAAATCAAATTAAATTTCAATCAAAATTCTAACAAGTTTTTGGCAGAACTTGACAAGCTGATCTTAAATGCATATGGGAAAAAGCCAATAGACAACACTCTCCTGAAGAAGAATCAGGCAATAGGAATTGTCTTAGCATAGGTGAAGATATTATGGATACATCATTTTTTAAAACCATACACTATTGGCACGAGAATTGTTATTAGATCAATAGAACAGAATAGAGTGTTTGCTTATAGAATCATGTATATGAATTCATGATAAATATGGCTTCTCAGATCAGTAGAGAAATAGTGATCCATTCAATAGGTGTATAATTTGTATAATTACAATCATTTGTATAATTTAATCTACATTAGAAAAGCAAATTAGTTCCTATTTCACACCATTAATAAAATAATTTTCAAGTTAATTATAAATCTAAACATCATAAAGGCAAATTGTAAAGTAATAGAAAGAACTGTAATTAATATGCCTATGAATTTGGATGTAAATAAAGGCCCCATTAAAATAAGACATAAAATACATAAGACTTATATTAACATAAATAATAAAAAATATAAAAAACAAAAGGAAATTGATGATAAATAGAAGTATATAAAAATTAAAAACTATTTACCATAAACAACACACTAAATGATGCCAAAAGACAGGTGATTCACTGGAAGAAAATATACATAAAAATAATAGGCAAATTTTAAAAATTATAAAGGAATTACCCTGACAGAAAAAGAGTAGATGATATAACCGAATTTACAGTTATTCACATAATAGGGAAAGGTTAATTCACAGAAAAGGGAAAAGAAATAACCAATAATATACACAAGGATGTTCAATCTCACTAATAGTTAAGAACATACAAATTATAACAAGTGAGATGCTAATTTTTTCACACATTAGAATAGCAAAAATCAAAGTTTCTTGCATCAAGATCTTGCAAAGAAATGGTAAAAAGGATATTCATTGATGGTTAGCATGTACAAATTACACAGTGATATGTAAGGCAATTCATCATCATCTCTTTACACCAAAAGTACATGCATTCCATGATGTGGCAATTCTGCTTCTTAGTATCTATCTACCTTATAGAAACACTTGCCAATTTCCACAAGGATGTTATTGCAGTACTAATTCCACAAAAATGAAGTTCACAGCAAAGAAATGCAAACAGCTTAAAAGACATCAACATGGAAATGGCTTAATAAATTATAATTTATTTATTCTATAAATCACAATGCACAGTTTAAAAAGAATGATGAAGACCCTTATATACTAACACAGATCAATATTCAAAACACATATTTTAAAAAAATAAATGAGAGATGTGTGTGTATAATATGTATATGTTATGATGACTCATATAAAACAAATCACAACAAAACTACAAAGTAATGACATATTTTCTGCAGAGAAATAGATGAGTTTTGTGTGAATATGTGTCTTAAGGAAAACTTAGAGCTCTATGAAATTATTTGTATATTTCCATGAAAATAATCATTTATTAGTTACATCAAATTAAATTTATTTTATAAAAGAACACAAAATAATAACATACTACCTTGAAGGGTGGTTTTTCGGATTAAATTAGCCATAGTAATTATCATAGTCATGAGTATATAATAGTGGCTGTTCATTAAATGGCAACTCCTTTCACCTATATACAAATAAATATATAAAACTTATTTAAATCCTATTTTTAGGACATTTATCATTTGACATAAATAAAGAAAATTGTGATTATTATGGAGGACATGGAGTTAGGAAATATTCCTGTCTGTCATTAATTGATTTGAATTTAATTCTATTTGCCTAGGTCTAAAAATGTAATTTAATTTGAAGAATTGTGGTGATAGAAAGTAATTGATGGGAGACAGAAAGAAGATAGATTTTAGTATTGGTTATAGTTTTACAGTATATATACATATAAATTATTTATTGCATATATAACGTAAGATTATATATAAATACATGAAATTTGTATATTATGGATAATCATCAATGAATTGGATGTATATTTGGTCCCTAAGTGTTGGTAACTACAGATGACTCAGCAGTACAGTTTCCGGTTGTCATACATCATTATTTACTCAGTGCAATTGTTCATGGATTGCACATGGACTTACTTGGTGACTTTTTAACAAAACATTAATACCAAGAGTCTCCCTTGCCATCCCAATAACCCGATTGATGCCCAGGAAACAGTAGTTTGAAAAGATACCAGAAGATTTTATTTTGTGGCCAGTGTAGAGAATGGTGGCTTTGTGGGGTCTGTACAGGATTTAAACAGAGTATATACTTGTCAACCTATTGTAAAGTTTTTTTCTTAATTAGAATACTTTAATTATCTGTGGGGTTAAAGCCTCCATTTTTGAATTGATTATCTCCGAGTCACCATTAATAATAATTTCATTTGATTTCCTAATGAATATAACTTAGAATCATTGAATGACAAAGTATCATGTCAGAAATTATTTGAAATTTTAAAAATCAAAAAAATTCTTTACAAGTATCTGATTACTGAGCACAAATATAACTATAATGAATGCATATCACTAAATCTGATGTGAAAAACTTCTATCTCCTTAGCTAGAAATATTATTATTTCATAATCACAAGTTGAAATTTCTATCTAAAGGTACAAATATTTTTTATCAGTTGGCATATAATTATTTTAATTGAATCAATTAAGTGCATTTGCACAAATGATTATGAGGTGTTAGGTATGTATTGAAGCAAATGAACTTTAAGGTAATGCATTTAATAACTATAGTAGAAATAGCAAGTTAGAATATTTTAATGCCTTTTTAAGTATAGCAATATGCTGCTATAAGCACAAATTGGCTAACACCATCACTATTATTTCTGATTAAAATATAAAGTTAGCTGTAGACAATAAAATAATACTTAAAGTTTAAAAAGATATTTGTTTTTATTGTTTTTAAAAGGTGGCAGCAATAGAAGTGAGATTCCAGAAACAGATGCTGATTTGATTTTAAGAGAGAGACACTTAATGCTTATTCTATGATACTCAAATAGTTACCTGAATTAATATATCCTATATAGATATAATTTGAGTTTCCAGTGGCAGTATCTTGTAAAATCTCTGAGACTCTTATGATTAAATCATTCTCTTTACCAGAGGTGAATCTTACATTTCAAATAACAAACTTATAAAAATACTTTTTATCTATGTAGAGCTTTTTATTCCATAATAAAACACCATATGGGTTTTGTGGTAGACAGAATAATGGCCCCACAAGGATGTCAACATCTTAATCTCCAGTAAAATCCAAGGATTTTACAGCTGTAAAGTTAAAGGATCTTTAGCTGGGAAGATTATTCCGTGATTTCTTGGTAGTCCTAATGTAACCACAAGGGTTCTTGAAAGAGGTAGGCAAGAAGGTCAAGGTCAGAGGAAGGAGAAGATTATGGTAGCAGAAGTTGGAGTGTTGTACTTTGAGGGTAAAGGAAGGGCTACAAGCCAAGGAATGCAGATGCCTGTGGATGGTGAGTACCATATACCATTTTTCTTAAAGTGGTCAAAGACTCCAAAAAAACACAACTGGTGCTCTGAATAACAAACAATGAAATAAAAAACTTGGAAGGTCCACAGTGCTGATCTGGTTCTGTGATAACATGGGTGCTCACTGGTCAGCTCAGACTCTGGAGACTCAACGTGGACAAAAAAATTCTTAATAGTAGCCAGCTTCCAAGATGGACTTCACTGATTCCTGTCTTCTGATATTCACACCCTTGTATAGTCCTCTGCTGCATTGTATCAGAGTTGATCTGACTGAAAAATAGCCTATGGTAGAAGTGATGGGTTGTTAACTAAGTTTTAGATTATAAAGGGTTGTGACTTCTATCTTGGCTGCTTTCTTGCTCACTTGTGCTCACTTGCGATCACTCTTGGATCACTCACTTTGTGGGGAGCCAGATGACATGTCATGTGGACACTCAGGCAGAATACAGAGAGCCCACATGGCAAGGAATGGTGGTTTCTGGCCAATGGCTAGCAAAGATCTGATGCCTGCAAACAACTATATGAGCAAATTTGGAAGTGGATTCTCAGTCAAACCTTGAGACTACTACAGCCCTTCCCAACAGCTCAACCTGTGAGGGAACCTTTGCCAGAGCTACCTAGCAATCCTGCTGTAAGATTCCTGAACCATAGAAACTATGAGACAATAAAAGGTTATTGTTTCAAGCTGCTAAGCTTTGGGGTAATTTGTTATGCAGCTATAGATAACTAATACCTGCTCTTCTTGCTGCATCTGGTGCCCAGATGTTGAGGAGAAAATGGGATTCCTCACTGAAGGAGATAAAGGGCAGAAGAGGAGGATTTTGTTAGGTAAAGGAGGAAGGATAGGTTTTTTAGTCAGTGGTGGTGACATTACCATATGTCTCCCCACTCTCTTTGATCTACTTTATCTTTAAGCTAATGAGGTAATATATATTTTTTTCCCAAATACACTTGATGTGTTCTTGTTTTTAATATGCTTTTCTGGAGGCTTTCACTCTTCCACATTTATATCTTTTCATTCTTTAGCCTTCTACTGCCTGCTCAGAGACCCTACTCATTCTGTAAATCAATGATTCATTTACAATATTCTCCATTTGAGATATGTTCTTGTCATTTGTACTACTAAAGTACTCGGTACATTTCCCCCCTTTCATCTTCAGCCTTGCTTCATCATGATTGGGTGCAGATTTTCTCAATTAGATTTTAGGCTCTCTGAGAGAAGCATCTATGAATGACTTCTGTGTTTTCTCATACTCAGGACTTGTGGGGTTGCATTGAACTACAATAAGCTCTGGACATTAAAAATATATAGTTATCTATGCTAAATTATACTTGTATCATTGTATTTCATCACGTTCAATATAACACAGAAGAGAAACTCAACTTTGGAATGTCACGAGGACATAATCTTACTTGAAATCATCAGATGGTAATAAGATAGCTTTGGACTCATTTTTCGTCTCCTTTTCCTTTCTTTTTAATTTAAAAAAAATTCCCAGGCCTATTTCTTTACACAGGAGATGATATAAGACTCTCCTGAGCAGAACTTAAATTTTAAGTAATATACATATAAAATCACCTTGTTCAATTCATGCATATTTTAGGGACTCAATGCCCATTAAAGAAAATGTCTGCATTCTAGTTTAGTTTCAGAATTGTAGATATTAACAGGACGGTTTAACTCTTTTGATTTTGTCACATTTGTCTGGAATCTGCATCAAGGCAGCCAGCCAATTAGCATTTAATTCCTAGGCAAAACAAAATTTAGCACTCATTCATTTTCAAGTAGGTAGTTCAGGATAAGAAAATGTCACATTTCATGTGGCATTCACATGCTGAATTGCTAGGTTTTGAGGCTAATAGAACTACTTATTCACTAAGTGGAACTTATAGAAACTGAAAGATAAGTGCTTAAAATGACCAATAAATTCTGTCTTGTATCAATTAATTTTTCAGGAGGCATTTTTTCTTAAATAAAATACCATGAATGCACAGCTAAAGAATATGTGAAAAACAGTTTCATGATATACTCTTCAATCAATGAGGCATTTTAAAAATGTTCATAGCATTGTTTCAGCAAATGGCTGGACATAAACTTTTAGAATTTGGATTAATTCCAGTAGTCTCAGAGATTGAAAGAAAATCAACCATACTTGTGAGAGTTTATTTACAGAACCTCAAGTATTAAGGGCAATCTACCCTATTCTGGGGGTCTTAAGGCCACTATGGGGGAAAAAAAAGTCAGTGCTCTCTGTATCTAAGCAAAAGCCCTTTCAGATACATCAAAATTCACATTTGGGACAAAATAAATAGTGATAAATGATAATATTCATTTTTTTAATGAAGTGTTTTACAAGGAGATTCAGAGCAAGCTATGCATCCTTAGAAATACTAATTGTTGATGAATATTCATCTCCTAGAGGAGCTTACATTATGTGGAAATTAAATTCAAAGCATGCTTGCAAGTACCTTGAGAGTCTGTAAAAAAAAAAAGCAACAAGATGATATAAATTGTCACATTGACAGCATTATTTTTTTGTTTGTTTATATTTTTCCTTAAACTACCTCAGTTTTGCTACATTTTGTCTTTTAGGTAATCTTTTTATATTCCTTGCTGACAATGAAATGCATTTAAAATAAAGAGGAGATTCCATAATGTCTTGCATTGTAGCCAAAGGCCAAATATAGTCTTTGTCACTGTCCACAGCACAGAGAGGGAGGCCATGGTGTGGGACGATCAATATGGTAGGATTGACCAGTTCTAGTTCTTGCCAGTTTATTCTAGTCTGCGTTCTGGTTCTGGCGCTGATTTGGGGGAGATTTCTGGTCTTGTGTGTAACCCTAATATTTATTTATTCTTTCTGAATTTCTTTCCGTTATGTTGGTAATAATATCAAAAGTATTTATTATGTGGATACCACGTTCCAGGCATTCTGCTTGGTGCCTCAAAAAAAAGTTTGAATAAGACAGGCATAAAGGTAGCCTGTGTGAAGTATACAGACAGTTCGATCCAATGTAGAATCTTGTTATAATTGCTGTAAAACAACCACGGGAGAATTAAATGCTGCTCTGGGCATACAAAGCTTAAAGCAAGGTTAGGTGAAAGAATGGTACAGAGGAAGTGTCACTTAAGCTGAGACCTGAGAATGAGATAATATGCATAAAGTAAAATGCAGATATGAACCATTATTGTTGTTTGGCAAATGAGTCTATTTCAGAAGCCAAAACTGACAATTGGATCCACAAGTTTGCTCTTTGGCCCAAATGAATCACATTAGCAGTTAGAAATGATTAAATCTGTTTGATTTTATAAGAGGAAACTTTGCTATTGTTGGTGAAAGAGCATTTTCCCACCCAGCCAGGTGCATGGGGAGACCTTAGAAGCTATATTTATGTTCTATACAGTGGATAAATTTATTTTGTTAATGAAAGCTTATATAATCATTTTCTATGAGATACTTGAAATTATTTATAACTGGACAATTCTTATTTAAAAATAATTTTATTGGCCTTAATATAACTTCTTATTTTTTAAAGATATTATATTTGATATTTTATTTTAATATATAAAATCTAGTGTTGTTATCCTGGATTGGAGCAGATTGCCTTATGGCATATTTTAATTTTAAGTAATAACTTAACTGGAAAGCTAACAACTTTCCTTCTCCCTTTTTCCCCTCCTTTCCCAAAACTTATCAACAGGCAGAAATAACAGAGGCTCTCCAAAATGAAATAGAAATGTTGTAACTTGTACCACAGTAATGGACTGAAATGAAGATCTAACACACCCATAACAGTCTAGATTAATAACAAATAAGCAAAGGCACAAAGGAATGCATTGTGAGGACCACAGTCCTGGGATAGTTCTGTCTTTTGGGGGGAAGCAGAGAAGAGGGACAGAGCCACCCCAGGAGAGAGAGTTCTTAAATTAAGAGTCCCTGGGAGACTTGAATAAGAGTATGATTAGTTCAGCATTGCTTTCATTCTCCACTTCCCCCTCCCACTACAGACTTCAGTTTTAATAATGATTAAAGAATAATGCTGAAATCCCATCTGAATGGCTTTTGAGATTTAACTCACTGAATCTATTCATAGCACTGAGCTTGTAAGGGGGACTGAACAGATCTGCACAACTAATCGTGGAATATTACACTGATACTTCATCTCCCACATCAATACCAATTACGCCTGCACAGAGAGCATTGCATATTATTTTAATAGGATAGGAATTTTTAATCCAGTCAGGTAGTCCTGGATGAATGTGTTTGTATGTCTGTCATTAAAATTTGGTGGCTCATGCTGCTCCAGACAGACACATTTTGAATGTTTAAAATTTCCACAGATGTTATTTATCCATCAGGATGGAAAATTTCCTGCTCTCTACTATATAGATTCTGTCTCATTAACATAAATAAAGAATAAAGCATAACAACAACAATCTTGCTTAATGTGTACACACAGAAATATTGTCATAGGCATCTGGCAATCAGTTGGAGACGGTGAAAATTGCTAAATGAATGAAAGTGGCAGAACTAGCAGAAGGATGAGATCCTTTTCTGGGGAAACAGGCTTACTGTTGAAGATTTTGCCTCTTTGTTCCATTAAGTTTTAATTTCAAGACATTGTATTCAGGTTGGACCTTCAGATAAAAAATAACTTTACCAATCATTTGAGCTGCTAACATTATAAAAAATTTCTTATCTTAATTGAGAAGTGAAGATGTCTTTCTCTTGAAGCTATTTGGTTAAACAAAATCATAAAGAAGAATCTAACTTTCTAAAATCAACATTCATGCTTCACGACATATCACAGGCATGACTTGAGATCATGATCATAAAAGAAATACAGCTAACAGCCATATAGTCATTGCTACATTAAAAAGTATTATAGAAGTTTGCTTATTACTTGTGAAATTCTAAAGATATACAACTATTATGTATCCATAATAATTAAAAATAAAATTTAAATTAAAAATACTTTGTAAGTTTCTAAAATGTAGACAATGTCACAGTAAGACAGTTTGGTTTTGACTTGAATAAGAGCTTGTAAAAAGCTAATGGGAAGAGTTTTTGCCACTGAGACAAGCATTTTTCCCTATCTTTCTTTAAACAACATTTGCCAGCTTGCTGCTTCATTTTCACTCTTTTTATTTCTGTCTTCTCAACTTTGCAGAAAGCTTTCTTGAAGGCCAGATCATGCTTTATTTATCCTTGCACATGACTGCATACTGATGGACACAAACGAGTCATATTATGCATTTTTTTTCATGATATTAAGATTCTATATTTTTTTCGTTCTTGACATTATACTCAATTACACCTTTGACTTGGGAAGAATGAAAAATTAAGATCAGGATACAGAATCCATTACAACAATTATGATTCTAAAAGCATTATCATATGAACATAGAATATTTTAGCTATCCCCCAATTAAAATGCCCAATATACCAGCAATGAAGAAGTGAAATTTGAAATAAAAAATACATTACCATTCACTTTGGCACCACCAAAAATGAAATACTTAGGTATATATGTAACAAAATGTTTACAAAAATATATTTAAGGAAAATTTCAAAACTCTGATGCAAGATATCAAAGAATAAATGAATTGAGAAATAGTCCATGTTCATGGATAGAAATACTCAATATTGTCAAAATGTTTGTTCTTTCCAACTTGATCTATAGATTCAAGGCAATCTCAGTCAAAATTCCATCAAATTGTTTCGTGGATATTGACAAACTGATTCTGGCAAAAGACATGGAATAGCCAACTCAATATTGAAGAAGAAGAACAAAGCATGACGACTGACACTACCTGACTTCAAGACTTTTTATGAGACTACAGTAATAATTACAGTGAGATATTGTCAAAATAATAGACAAATGGATCAATGGAATGGAATAGGGAGCCCAGAAATAGATCCACATAAATATAGTTAACTCATCTTTGCTAAAGAAGCAAAGGCAATACAATAAAGAATCTTTTCAACAACTAGTGCTGGAACAATTGAATATTCATACACACACACACACTCACACACAGACACATACACAAATGAATCTAGATATAGACCTTATGCCCTTCACAAAAATTAACTCAAAATGGATCATAGACTAAAATGTAAAATGCAAAAATATAACATTTCTAGCAGATAACATAGGAGAAAATCTAAGTGACCTTGAATATGATGATGACTTTTTATACAACACCAAAGACATGATCATAAAATAAATAATTGATAAGCTATATTTTATTAAAAATAAAAACCTTTGCTCTGTGAAAGGCAATGCCAAGAGGATGAGGAGACACAGATGGGAAAACAATATTCACAAAAGACTTATGTAATAGAGAACTGTTATCCAAAATATATAAAGAAATGTTAAAGCTCAACAACAAGTAAATGAACAACATGATTAAAACATGGGCAAGAGAGTGGAACATCTCATCAAAGAGGATATACAGATGACAAGTCAGTATATGACCAGATGCTCTACATCAGGGGTCCTCAAACTTTTTAAACAGGGGGCCAGTTCACTGTCCCTCAGACCGTTGGAGGGCCGTTGGAGAGTGCGGGGCACATTCCACACATGCGCACTGTGGTCCTGGGACCAGTCGGCTGCTAAGCAGGATAGGCAGTGGCGGCAAAAACACCTGGCGGGTGGGATAAATGTCCTCGGTGGGCCTCATGTGGCCTGTGGGCCGTAGTTTGAGGATGCCTGCTCTACATCATATGTCACTAGGGAATTGCAAATTAAAACAACAAGGAGATATCACTATGCACCTATTAAAATGTCCAAAACCCAAACTACTGATAACACCAAATCCTGACTTAGTTCTAGAACAACAGGAACTCTTATTCTTTACTGGTGGGAATATAAAATTGAACAGCCACTTTTGAAGACAGTGTGGTAATTTTTATAAAAATAGCATACTCTTACCATACGATCTGGCAATTGAACTTGGTATTTATCCAAATAGTTTAAAAACTTATGTCCACACTAAAATCCACACATGAAAGTTTACGTCAACTTTATTGATAATTGCTGAAACTTGGAAGCCACCAAGAAGTCTTTCAGTAAGTGAACAATTAAACTATGGCACATTGAGACAATGGACTATTAATAAACACTAAAAGAAAATGAGCTATTAAACCATGAAAAGACATAGAGGAACTTTACGTGCATATTACTAAGAGAAGGAAAACTGTTTGAAAAGGTGGATACTCTATGACTCCAACTATGTGACATTCTAGAAAAGGCAAAACTATGGATAGAGTAAAAAGATTAGTGGTTGT
Source organism: Microcebus murinus (assembly GCF_040939455.1). NCBI lineage: Eukaryota > Metazoa > Chordata > Mammalia > Primates > Cheirogaleidae > Microcebus > Microcebus murinus. Next base: position 79,758,652 of record NC_134114.1, on the reverse strand, counting down.
CAGAGGTTAAGGGAAGGAATGGGTGAATAGGCAGAGCACAGATGATTTTTAGGGCACTGAAACTATTCTGTATGATATTGTGATGATGAATACATGTAATTATACATTCACATTACATTATATATTGTCAATTATACATACAAAACCCATAGAATGTATAACACCAAGAGTGAAACCTAATATAAACCATGGGCTTTGAGTGCTAATGATGGGTTGGGTTCATGATTTGGGTTCATGAATTTTAATAAATGTACCACTACGGTGTGGGTGGTGGATAGTGGGGAAGGCAGCCTGTGTGTGGGGCTTGAGGGTATATAGCAACTGTGTACTTTTTGTTCAATTTTTCTGTGAACCTAAAACTTATCAAAAATAAAGTCTGTTACTTAAAAAATAAAGTTTTCAAGTGAGAGAAATGAATTTAAACATGATTTCAAGTCAGAAAAATAATACTTTAAGTCACCCGAGGATTGTTATTTTTCCTGATAGTTAAACCTTCAAGTTTCAATTAGTAAAGAAAGTGACATCAGTGAGCATTTCACTTTTTTCTTGTGTTGTACAGTATTAAGTAAAGGTAGTTTAAATTTTTTCTTTGCTTTTTAGAGGATATAAGGTGGAATTTCTTTGCTCACACATAATCTTAAGCAGCAACTACGTCATTCAGGGCACCATTTGCAAGCAGCAGAAACCAGCTTTTGGTAGTACAAGCAGTAAATGAACTTCTTAAAAGAGTCTTAAGAAACTCACATAATTTTTGAGAGTTCTGGAAAACTGGACATGGAAGCTACACAGCCAGAAGCAGAACCTTGAATATCTTTGTGGACCTGGTGCTGTGAAAACACCGTGGCGTCTGCCCCCAGCCACACTGCATCTTGTATTTCCAGCACCTCCATCTTTGGGTACACAATGCCTCTTTTTGAACTGCAACCATTGATGGCTCTGAAAATTCAATGTCATTACTACTGACATTCTTCACAGAATTGATTCTGCTTGGATTCAGCCGATTCTTTTCACCATCAGTTTTCATTTGAGTTTCTGGAGAATTGAGCCCTACAAGCTTCTGGTTGGTGGAGGTGATGTCTTATACTTTCCCCAGATGCAAGAAAGCCTGGGAAAGTGACACTCTTGCAGTTTTCATTTCTATGGATAAAAATGTCACACCCCATCCACTCAAAAAGAAAAACACTAATCTCCTCCGCAATTATACATATATACCATCAGCTAAGTAAATAATACTTGCATGCACTTTTTACTATGAAAATATATTTGTACTTATCTGGTTCCCTTTTTGTTGCTATGGTGGACTGTGTTTTGTGATGATATTGATGTTGCTGTTTCATGCTTGTTTTGTTCTGAGGGGCAAGTAAATGATGACAAAGAGCTTCTTTGTCACTAGAGTATATTATATATTACAGAAATGAGAAATTGATGGCAGGAGAAACAGAATTGGATAACTAGTAGTAAAAAATATATGCCATGTTCCATACATTTGTTTGTTTGTTTAGTTAGTTCAGAACACCTCTGAGAATTTGTTGAATGATTAGGCGCTGATTCCAGAGAATTGTACATACTCACAAAATTATGCAAACCATGTTAGAGAAACAAGCCTGGGTCAGTAGAACTTGAATTTGTCAACTAATTTGATGTAGAAAGTGAGAAAACTGGAAAAGTCAATGAATCATCAAATATTTCAAACTGGACTGTTGCGAGCAAACAAGAAAGTGATGAAAAGGTTTATATGAAGTGGATGATAAATTTGGTGTAAGATATTATTGACACTTCCCTTTAAATTGAAATTTAAAACCTGTCTATTTTAAAATGGCTAGCGATCATGTCTTTAACATGAGTGGCAAAAGAGGCATGGTTTTCAGGCAGGGCATCATAATTCTTGTACAGAATATTGTGCAGAGGAGAATTCAGAGGGATGTGGCAATGCATTGGGGCATGGATACCCATCCAGCCTCTTAGAAGGAAGAGAATAAAAGGAAAAGCATGTGGAATATTCCGAAGACTTTCATCATTTATGGTCCTTGTTGTACTCAGCCCTAACTTTTAGTAAAAATGGTATTTCTTTGGCCTTTAGAGTTTCAAAGTTATTCCCTAAGAGTAAATTAAGTATTTTTGAAAATTTGTTTCTTTTTTTCTTCTATGTAGCAATAATCTCTGTCATTGCTGAAAGAGGGTAAATTTACGTAGCTCCAGGCATGACTAGATTTTTATTATATTGGGTTATCAAGAAAAGAAATGGAATTATCTAGTCTCAAGGTCATTTACAATAGGATAAGATACCATCAATTTAGATAGTTTAGTTGCCAGTCTCATTATAAGTTGAAAGAGACAAGCTGACCTCTCAAGCTATTTCACAAGATAAATTCATAAGCTTTTATGAGCTATCAATCCCCCAAACTCATTACCTAGGACTGATGTCCTAGTCTTTTTGTTACTATTAGAATATGATAGAAAACTAGCCCCTAAATATTATTTTCTCCCTTCTTTTGGGAATAGAATTGGTGAGTGACACAGAAAAATGAACACTAAAAATTACAATATGTTCACAAACAAGATGGGATGGTCATATGATGGGCTGTATCTTCAACTTGATTCATCTTAGAGCCAAACAGATTAAATTCAGACTTCAAGATATGCAATTCATATATTGTATCTCTTTGAGACAGATAAAGATAATTATTTATTATGGCACTTTGCACTCATTTAGAATTTAGTCAAATGCTATATCTTTAGCAAGGTTTTAAGATAATATTTTGCAATATGTAGTATGAATAGTTGACAATTTTGTTTAGCATTATCTTTAACTTCTTAACTGATAAAAAATTAGATTTTTCAATTTAATGTTAACTTATATGAGACATTAATGATCTTAAATAAGTGAAAAAGAATAATGTAATGAATTAAACACACGTATACATATCATCAGTATTATCTATATTTGGATATATGCTAAAATCTCTATATGTTTATACTTAGTAACCATAATACATTTTGGTAACATGCTTTCTTGAAAGAAAAATATTAATCAGTGTGTTGAGTCATTGAAATTTAGAGTGAAAATGGACAATAAGAATTATTTAATAAAGTTCCCAAACCCTGCTTTTTACAGAAGACATCAAGAAAAATTATAAGACTTGCCCAATATCATAGTGTTAGTGATCAGAAAAGGCTCACACTCATTTCCAGGTTCATAGTTCAGTCTGCTTCCTACTTTAGAGGCCAAAACTTTCCTTTCCTTTTTTTTTTTTTTCCTCTTCAGAAGAGAAGGGAAATCAGCTTTAGTGCACTAAGAAATCTTTTCCTGCTTTCCACTTTGGAACTCTTTAATTAGAAGAGCCCATGATGGTAGTAATCTATATTAATCCAGGGTCCATTACAAAGTCTCTATCCACATGACAATTTGATGCAAGCTTCTAGGCCTTTTATTAAAAAAGCATATTAAAAATTTCGATTTCTCTCTTTTCTTTCCATGCTTATATTCAACAATTAGAAAATGTCTTCTATTGGATCAGAACAGGAAGTCTCAATCTCTGCAGGTATTAAATCGGTTAGCCATAGTTTCGATTTTTTAAGTTTTTTTTTTTTAAATTAATTTCAGAATAGTACTGGGGTACTGGGGTACAAATGGCTTTGGCTACCTGTATTGATTTTGTTATACTTGAGTCAGGATTACAAGTGTGCTCATCACACAGATAGTGTTCATTGTACTGTTAGGTAGGTTTTCATTCACCCATCTTTCCCCTGCAACCTGCTTGATTTCCATTGAGCTTTACTTCCCTCTGTGCATGTGTGTGCCCAGTGGTTAGTTCCAATTTAATAGTGAGCACACATGGTGTTTGCTTCTCCATTCTTTTTTTTTTTTTTTTTTTTTTTTTTTTTTGAGACAGAGTCTCACTTGTTGCCCAGGCTAGAGTGAGTGCCGTGGCGTCAGCCTAGCTCACAGCAACCTCAAACTCCTGGGCTCAAGCGATCCTGCTGCCTCAGCCTCCCAGCTGGGACTACAGGCATGCGCCACCATGCCCGGCTAATTTTTTCTATATATATTAGTTGGCCAATTAATTTCTATTTATAGTAGAGACGAGGTCTCGCTCTTGCTCAGGCTGGTTTCGAACTCCTGACCTCGAGCAATCCGCCCGTCTCGGCCTCCCAGAGAGCTAGGATTACAGGCGTGAGCCACCGCGCCCGGCCTTGCTTCTCCATTCTTTAGATACTTCGCTTAGAATAATGGTCTCCAGTTCTATCCACTCTGCAGTCTTTTTTCAGTTCTGCCCACACTGGCTTCCTCACCCCCTGAGGTTAGTTCACAAATCTCCCCTTCCTGCCCTTGAGCAACACTATCTGGTCTTGGGTGTACAAGATCTGGTCTCCGTGCCCGTCCCCAGGTTCCTGAAGATCAATCCCTGACTGTGCCAGGGAGAAGCATGCTTGCCCCAGGTTGCCAGTGGGGTGCTCAAGCGTGTTTGATGTTCCTCCACTTGGAGATGTGCCCTGCTCTGATGCAGCAGCCTGGCAGGCAGCACTGGGGAGGGCTGGAGAGCAGGGAGATCACAGTCCTGGCACCCTTTAAGTCTGCTCCAGGTCTTTCAGAGGAAAGGTTGAGCCCCACTTTCTGTGGTACCCCTAATGGGGCAGATGAACCAACAGAGGGGAAGAGCATTTCCTGCGAGCCCTGGATCAAACGTCTCTCTCGACACTCATGGGATGGGGAGAGAAAGGGGAAGAAAAGAATCTGAATGAAGGAAAACTAGCTCTCTGGCCATCTCTGTCCCTCACTACAGAAGGCAGCTTGCCCAGAATATCTGGCTCTGGCATCCCACAGATCCCCTGGGACCCACTGGCCCCCCCGTGTCTCTCAAAGTCTGGGCTGCAGTTGGGAAATGTTTGTCTGAGAACCAGCAAGATGAAAACTGAGGGCAAGATGAACCAGCAAGATGAAGTCCCCTAGAGAAGACAAAGGCACATATTGGGTGGAGAAGCTATATGGCACCTGCCATCTCAACTCAGGTTTGCGGTGACAGGGAGTGGCCCCAAGGGTGCTGGCATCTTGATGTTTTGTCCTTAAGAAGCTCCCAGTTCACTTGTAGCAGCAGCTCTTGGGCTCCTGAGGGTAAAAGAGCCCTCCAGCAGCTTGGGAGCCCACTGACTCCCAGAGATTTTTTTTTTTTTTTTTTTTTTTGAGACTGAGTCTTGCTTTGTTGTCCAGGCTAGAGTGAGTGCTGTGACATCAGCCTAGCTCACAGCAACCTCAAACTCCTGGGCTAAAGCAATCCTCCTGCCTCAGCCTCCCAAGTAGCTGGGACTACAGGCATGCACCACCATGCCCGGCTAATTTTTTTCTATATATATTACTTGGCCAATTGATTTCTTTCTATTTATAGTAGAGATGGGGTCTTGCTCTTGCACAGGCTGGTTTCGAACTCCTGACCTCGAGCAATCCGCCCACCTCGGCCTCCCAGAGTGCTAGGATTACTGGCATCAGAGATGTTGGGCAGACAGAAACAAGTCACTCAACCTATGCTTTTTGCTAGACTCCAAGGTTCTTGGGGATTGATCTCTGCTGATATATTGCCCCTTCTTGTTCTTCTCTGCAACTTCTTCCTGTGGAATCTCTGGTAGGTTCTGGTATATTTCCCTCGGAATTACATCTTATCTGTGTTTGTTTGTTTGTTTTTTCTTTTTCATCTAAAATTTTTCCTTCTTTCCCAGATGATCTGGTAGCTGGTGTCTCTGGTATGCTACCTTGGTTCTCTAGCCATAGCCTTAGACACCCAAGGTATTTCTTTAGAGGTACTTTGGTGAGGTTTCGTCATGTGACATGGCAGAGAATGTTAACAGAAAATTTCTAGGTTGCTATATTTCTCCTTTCACCACCATAGCCAAACACCAAATATCTCACTGGCTTCTTGTTTACATTATGCTCTTCCTTAATAGTAACTTGCATGAAAGTGCTTTTGGAATTGCTATAGAATCATTTGCTATTAATGACTGTAAGTCTTAAATACACCCTTGTTCAAATAAATATATCTTTATGTTCCTGAGAAGGTTGTTAAAGGAATTTACTTTTCCTAGCTAGTGATTTTATAGACATTAGTAAGTCTGGACAAGACTATTAAGTGCTTAAAAATTACTCATCACTAATCTGCTGATCTATAATCATTTAATAGCTGACATTTCTTAAAAATTGAAATGACTATGTTGTTTTTATTAAAAATGAGAAAAAATGTTTACTCTTTAAAAAAGTCATTAATTTATTATAAGACTGACTGGTCCATTGGGATAAGTCCAGATTCTGTTAAGAGGTAATGCTTTTATCTGAGTCATAGTTCCAATTGAAAGAAGAAAAAAGGAAACAGGAAAAAAAAAATTGCAATTAAGGCAGATTGCTAATTGGAAAAATAGTATGATTAATCTACTTTAACTCATAATTGACATGTATTAAAACCTAAAAATTATTTGTGGTTTAGTAGAAAACCAAAGTACATAAGTGATATAATCTAGCATTAGAAATTTATTTTCAATTTTTGTATTAACTTTATATGTGCTACTTCATATTTTTTACTGTGTGTTGTTTGAAAATAAGCTAGTTTTATAATTTTAAATTTTTATTCATCACAATGTGAAAATTGCAAAATGTTTATAGCATCACAGTAAGTTCCTGATGTTATTTTTTTTCCAGCTAGTACAAATAATTCTTTTTTATATACTGAGATTTATAATAGCATACAGTGATGATGAGTCAGATATGGAAGCTTTCACCGTTTTTTTTTTCCAAGAAAGAATACAAAACAGTGAAAGAATGAAAATATTATTTTATTTGATTTATTTCCCTGTTCTGTTATTTTCTCTCTTGTCTCTCTAACATCTTGATTTAAAAAGTCTCAGATTCTTTGTATTTACTTGTTTATTGAGGACAACAAACATAAAACCATATATGAAGTTATTGAGCAAATCATCTTTCAATCTATTGAAAGGCTCTGATATGAAACATTGTTTTTATCAAGAAGACAGCATAAAGATTAATATTCCAGGCTATGTTAGGATTCTGGGATTCTAAGTCTTGTCCCACCACTTGAAGTCTGAGAAACCTGGAACCAGTTAATAGACTATCTATGCCTGTTTCTTCACCTACAAAATGAGAATGAACATAGACCCTACCTCTTTGGTTTTATGTATAAGGGTTAAATCTGACAAAGCATTGATAGCATATTGCTCTGTATAGAGGTATATAGGAGATACTCAATAAATATTTATTCTCTTATAAAGTGAGTCTAGTTCTATTTTTATGATAGAGACTACTTCTTGAAAATATGCAGTCTTGGGGTACATTTTATTTTATTCATGTGCACTGTAATAATATTATAATTTCTGTTTGGAAGGGGATAGGAATTTGAGTGAAATAATTTATATTTAACATATAGTTTACTTCTGAGGAATCAGGCTTTTGGTAGTATATTTGAGTGTCCACTGCATGGACAAAGAAGATATTTTTTCTTTGTTGTATTCAAGCTCTACAGAAGTATTTGCTCTGTCCCTTTCATTCAATAAAGAAAACAATAACCTAGTGTGGTTAAAAGACAAATTAGTCCCAGTTATAGACACTGACTATACGTACAGAAATAGTCTATGGCTAAATTTATGGCCTTTAATTTAGGTGCAAAACTGGTTAAAGAATATCTCCAGGTACAGAAATCAGAATGGAGGCAATGCTTCTTTTTTCTGTGCCTGAGGAATGCCCATTTTCTGATGTAGAAGAGTTTTTTCAAAGTTTTGCATTTTTAAATCAATAAAAATGATGTCTTTACATTGCTTGAAGATACCAGGTTTCACTGAATTTATAGGAGATAATTTTATAACCTCTGAAATCTGGGTGATATTGCTGGAGAAAGAGTAGACAGTGCATGTGACATCAAACATAAGAGAAATGAGACATTGCTGACATTCACAATTTAGCCCTGGTTAAAATGAAAATGTTAATTCTTTATGTCACATTTTCCTCTCAAACTCTAGCTGCTTTGCCCACTGAAATTGCTGAATGTATAAAGTAAAAATGTTTATAATAAATATTGAAGAAATGAATCTGAATATAAGTATATTAATTATCCATAGCTTTCATGTGATTAGTCACCTTTAGAAAATTCATTATTGAGTGATAAGTGCTGATGATTATTCTTTATATGTTAGGTAAGGTTCTAAAATTTAAATTCCTACACAATAAAAAAAATAAAATGACCCACACCAGCATATAGAGAGATCTCTAGCTAGGTAATATCCCAATTCTTAGGATACACTTTTTAAGACATAGGCTGTGTCCATGATAGTTTCACATTTTAACACATTTTCTGGTAAAATCAAACTATACTGGGATTTATCTTCCATTCCAAATGTAACAGTAAAATTTACAGTTCTGTTATTGTTCGGAATTTCTTATTAGTTTATTTTTTCATAATAACTTTTAAATGAATTATTAATCAATTTTCACCAAATTTTATATACGATTAAGCATATTAATATATATTTGAAGTTTTTCAGTTCCTACAAGAAAACAAAACAGGACCATCAGGATTTGAAAGGGTCAATTTTTTTGTAATAATGGGTGAATATTTTGACATCATTCTCCGCTTGTAAAAGGGATAGCAGATTGCTCAGCAATATTCTGATTTTATAGATGATACTCAAAATTGTACCTACTCAAGATCACATGCACAATCAGTGGCCTAACTGGGACTAGATCCCAAGTCTCTACTCCTAATTCACTTGTTTATTCATCACAAAAAATGCAATGGAAGTTTGTAAATCAGTAGAACTTTCATATATTTCTAGTGACAATGACTGAGTCTATAACTTTCTATTTCACTAATAAAAAATTGCCAAAATTTGGTTTGTTTGAAAATATGAATACATATATATATGTATCCCTATACACATATATTTATATTTGGAGAAAGAGAGAAATAAAAATGTATCCGAGGTAACAATATCTTTTATAAAATAAAGATCAAAGCTCATAGACACTTAATGATTATTTAAATTATTCTTCATATTTTGGTCAGTTCCTAATCTTCTTTTAACCGAGTAGAAAAAAGTAAAACTACATTACATAAGGACTTATTGTATGCAATTTAGTACCTCACCATTGTGTGGAGACTTCATTGACTCAATTTAGGAGAAATAGTTGAGGAGTATGTTTATTGGCTTTATTATTTATTTATTTTATTTTATTTTTAAAATTTTTTTATTTTGGCATATTATTGGGGTACAAATGTTTAGGTTATGTGTGTTGCCTTTCTCCCCCTTCCCTCCCCAGAGTCAGAGCTTCAAGTATGTCCACCTCCCAGATAGTGTGCATCACACTCATTATGTATGTATATACCCATCCCCTCCTCTCCCCCTCCCACCTGCCCAATGCCCAATAAATGTTATTTCTATATGTTCACTTATGTGTTGAGGTCTTTTACCTTCTTGGTGAAATATTCTTAGCTACTTCATTTATTATTCTCCTGGCCTTAGACATTTATAATATACATTGTTGTTGTTGGCCTGCTAATTTGTCCTAATGTTTACTACATAAACACCCTACTTATTAGTTCATGGCATCTTATTATAATTATTTATAGAAAATTATAATTTCCTATATATATGACAAGTTTATTCATTGACCACATGCTGGAAGTTTGACATGTGCATTTGTAATCATCATACTAGTGTTCTTAATTCGGCATTTTCAGACAACCATCAAAGATGATTTTAGTATTGAGAGGCATTTTTGCAAATAGTAAATGGGAAAAATAAATCTAGTTCAAACTGAAAATTGAACTGCATTTCCAAATGTTTTAATATAACAAAGTCAGTTCATTGCCTTTTAAAGTGTGTGGCCATTATGTTTAATGAATAATCCATTTGTTTTTTATAATATACTAGATTTCAATTCTCATGATTTAACAGGAATGAGTTTAAGTTGCCAGTATAGTGTCTTTTGTTTTTCCTTTACATTTGAAAATCTCCTTAGAAATGATAAAACTGTATCAGGAAGATGTCTGCTGTTCTTCTGGTTCTCAGTAAATACAGGAGGTAGAATGTAAATTGAACAGGAAATGGTGAACATTGTGGTTTTCAATGTGTATGTACATCCTCTGAATTTAAATTTAGAAATGAGGCATTAAAGTTTGTATAACTCTTGTTTAAATTTTAAAATCCAAATGATTGAGATTTCTCTATTGGCACAGTATGATAACTGGTAGGTTCCAATTGTCCTTAATTTAATTACACTAATTAATCCCACTGGTATGATGTAGGGAGCCTGGTTTATTTCATAAATATGTCTGCTCCTTACTCCTTCAAATATATAGATTTATTAGCTTGTTGAAAAGACTTCATACAAATTTCCTTCTTAGAAAAAATAAGACAAAAATTAAACTCTGACATCTTGGCAACTCTTCTTACAACTACAGACAACTGTTTGCAGTAAACCTTCTCAAGCTCTGACTATGAAAACAGAATATCTTTAATAGTTTATCTGCATGTGTTAAATTGTAAGACATTTTAACATTATCTCAAGAGTCACCGCTATTGTGACAATGATCAGAATATGGAGCAAACTTTATTTTCATAATCTTCTACAACTGAATATATTTTTATGTTTTTTAAGGAATTGAATCAGATTAGCAATTGAAGTGGTCACCTCTAGCAAAATCAGACTAATACAAGGACCTTCATGAACTGAGGAAACGAGAATATCAAGGGAGAACTAACTTTAATCGAACCAAGGGTACGGCAGTATTACAGGTGAGAAAACAAAACAAAACACTAAATTATTCCTTTTCTTGTTCCCTTAAGCTTTATTGCATTATCTGGTGGTTTGGATTTTAATTGGGTGAAACTAATTCTTTAAAGGGCTTTAAACCTGCTTCAATGACAGGCTAGCTCTCACTTATAGATGGATAGAGCAACCAAAATAACCAGGGAGAAGCACATCTTCATACTTTTTAAAATTACTACAATGGGGCATGTCAAGTCTTTTTCCTCAGGCCTTACCAAACCCACACGGGCCATATATGATCACCGCCTTCCTTCTCCCATATATATTAAGCCAGTGTAGTGGATTAAGTAGTGGTACCCTCAAAAATATATCCACATTAAATCCTTGGAACTTGAGAATGCTGTTTTATTCAGAAAAAGAATCCTTACAGATGTAATTAAAATAAGAATCTTGAAGTGAAGAGATCATTCTGTATTGTCTAGGTAGGCCCTAACTCCAATGACAAGTGTCCTTGTAAAGACACACAGGGGAGATTTGCCAGGCAGAAGAGGAGAAATCGATGTGAAGAGAGAGAAAAGATCAGAGTGTTATGGCCACAGTCAAGGAAGCCAAGAAATGCCAACAGCTGCCAGGGGCTGAGAGAGGTAGGGAGGAATTCTTACTTACAGCCTCCAGACTTCAGACTTCTGACCTTCAGAACTGTGAAAGAGAAACTTTCTGTGGTTTTTCAGCTACGTAGTTTGTGGCAATTTGTTATGGCTGCCCTAGGAATCTATTACAGTTAGTAAGCATCCCAGACAAACTGTTTTTACCAACATTTTCCCTTTCAAGTAAAATAGACAGGAAGTTAACAAATGCCATTATTAGAATGCTGATACTTCATCTCGGAGCTAATGAATTAGCTCTACCAGAACCTCCTAATTTTACTAGCTCAACCATTATGGAACCATGTGTTTCACATGTTCCTGAAAGCATTCTACAATTTTATATTATAGTGATTTGATCATATTTAATGATAATTAAATATTCTCTTTTTGAATGTGACAAGAAAGAGAAACAAAAGTGGTATGCCATGAGACACATAGTTGGCTTTGGGATTACTTATAAAAATGACTTATCAAACTATTTCTTCCATATCCAAATTTGTACAATCTTTTTTTTTATTCAGACACAAATACATAATAGTAATTTATATTTAAGTTACCATTATATGTGTATTACATATATATGTATAATTCTTTTTTTTTTTTTTTTTTTTTGAGACAGAGTCTCATTCTGTTGCCCAGGCTAGAGTGAGTGCCATGGCACCAGCCTAGCTCACAGCAACCTCTAACTCTTGGGCTCAAGCAATCCTCTGCCTCAGCCTCCCTAGTAGCTCGGACTACAGCCATGTGCCATCATGCCCGGCTAATTTTTTCTATATATTTTTTCTATATATTTTCTCTATATTTTTCTCTATATTTTCTCTTTATTTCTATATATTTTCTATTAATTGGTCAATTAATTTATGTCTATTTTTAGTAGAGATGGGGTATTGCTCTTGCTCAGGCTTGTTTCAAACTCCTGACCTTGAGTGATCCTCACACCTTGGCCTCCCAGAGTGCCAGGATTACAGGCGTGAGCCACCATGCCCGGCTTGTGTAATACTTATGTTCCAAAGGCAAATTATGGACCTGATATATAATAATTTGTATTATATTGAACAGTTTCTAGAAAGTGACAAAAAACAAAGGAGGGAAGGAAGCAAATGCAAAGTATGTACATATGCTTTCCTTTCCCTTGGCATTATCTACCTTCATGCTCCTTTAGCCTTGGAAGAAAAAAGTGACAATAGCACTGGTCACCTAGCCACCTCAGTTACATCCGGGCAGTTGCTCCATCTACCTCACCTTCTTGTGAGTATACACTATCACAAAATACTTGTCTTGACTACTTTTGTCTCAGAGGTTGCTGTAGACTTTGTCTTTGTTGTTTAAGGGTGATTGGGTAATTTATTAGTTAATACTGTAATTCTTTTACCATTTCTCTCAAGAATAGTCTGATATCTTCTAATTCTTGAAGTATACATAAAACAGGCCTGAATGGTACTTTTTAAATGAGTGTTTATCCACACTAAAATAGAATGCCAGTGATTTTTTCTCAAACTAGAAGGCAAAGAGCTTGCCAAGCTCATTAGTTATAACAGCCCTACAGAAGCAAGTCATTGTGATTATCAAAACAGTTAAACTTCTTATAGATTTCTTGCTATTTTAAAAGTAAAATAGTGAAAATATGTAGTCCATTTTATGGTCATAAGACAATGGGGAAGTCATATAAAATGGTGGTGGTCTGGAAGCAGAATGAATGGGTTCAAATTTCAATTGGACTGTTTACTAACAGTATGAACACAGAAACATTACTTAGCCTCCATCAGCCATCTACAAAATGGTGACATTTACTTCAAAAGATTACAGTGAGTATCCCATGAGATAAAGAACATCAGTTACTAAACAGTATTGGTATCAACTAGTAAGGGTTCAATAAACCAATATTATGGTCACTCAAAGGAATATATTTCTGAGTAAATTATGTGAGATTAAGTAAAAGAGTACAAATCTCATAAATGTAAAATAATACGTAAGACTGAGTGTGACTATTTGTATAAGTTCTTCATTTTCATGCATTCATAAGTGAACAATTCAAATTTCTTCTTTCTTTTTTTCCAAACAATTAATTTTGGATTTGAAGCATTTTTTTCAACATTAAACCACAGTCTTGAAATTACCTTGAATTCAAAATGAAAGAGGTCTGAAAAGAAGGATTATTGTATACTTTCTATTATGAAGGTTAACAACGGAGAGTGTACCACACGTCAACTTGTTTTAATTGTACACAGAATTTTCTTCAGAGGTATTCTCAGTATTCAGTCTCAAGCTTTATAGTTAAGCTTGTTTTATTTTTATTGTGTTCTTTAATTTTATTCATCTATAATGTTTATAGCTTTTTCACAATAAATATAATGACTTAGTTCTTTATGGGTGCAATAAGATAATATGCAAGCATTAATAATGAATTGCTAGTGGCTAATATCAAGTCTTTCTTAGTTTGCAACAAGCATTGGATACCTGCAGGGAGCTACCAGTGGAATCGTGCAGAGATAACAGTTCTGCTCATAGTCCTTTCAGATATACTAATTCCACTGTGTTGTGGGATTAAGGAAAGAAAAGATAGGTTCATGACTTGGGAAATTTAGGTAGGGCTCTTCTTCCCTGTTTCTTAAAAGCAAGTAACAAAGCTTGTAAAAATGACTCACTTGAAAACTATCACTCTGCTATTTAGACCTTAGTCATATGCATTCCTGTAGCTGGGAAGGAGACAGAGCTCTGATTTGACTTAGCTTGCATAAATCTTTTGAGCATTTCTGCAAACATTTGAAGCCATGTATAAGTAAAAAGAAAAAAATAATAATTTGGTTGCTGAACAAGATACAATTACATCATCAAGAAAAGAATTCAACAGGCTGGGAAGTAAAGAAACAACAACAACAACAAACAAAATAGGGCATGGAAACCAGTGAATAAAGCTAAGAGAGAGTCACCCTCCTCCGTGTAGAGGGGAGGTATATGAACACTGGTGTTGGGTGAATCTCTGTGCCTAAATTCTGCTCTTTAGAAAGGAAATCTAAAATATTAGCTCGCTGCTCATATAATGGATGTTTACTACACGATACCAAATAAGTACCTAGTCCTGGGACTCCCTGGTACTGGCCAACTTTCTCTTTGATCACCAAACATTCCAGTGTTTGGGATGTGTTTCTCAACTGTACGTTCAAACTTACCAAGGTAGAAAAAGCTAAGAAATATACTAAGGCAAGCAAGGGCATCTCAGGAGAGCAAGCCCAATCCAGCACTAATATTAATATATCACCTGTATTAGATATGCAGCTGACCTCTCATTAAATGGCTAAAAACTAGCACATATGAACTACTGGTTCGATAATTAAGTGTTGCTAAGGATGGGATCTTTTTAGCAGGGTCTGTCATGAGGAAAGATGCTGTAGCATTAAAACAAAAACAAGAATAAATATTATCTTTCACGTTATAGTATATGGGTGAGAATTTCACATTCAATGCATTTTGGAAAAGTCAATGTTTACAGATTTTTATGGGGAACTGGAAAGTTTTTGAAAATATAATAGATGCCTAATAGTTTGAGGAAAAGAATGTGTCCCTATAAAACTTATGTTGGTACCAAACCTATGCATTGTGTTTAGATATGTAAAGAATACATATTTGACTAAACTATCAATTTTCTTACTGTGGCTATTGTTTGGGGAATTTGAAAAGGACAAGTAATACGGTGTGGAAATAAATATTGTTGCCTGAATAATTTAGTTTTGTCCACTATTACCTGATAGTTTTCTTAGCTCATTCTCATTCCCTTCCTCCATGTCCCCATGCCTTTCATCTTCCCTCCTCCCCCTGCTCCCTACGTTTTGATTAGATCTACATCTCCATTCAGTTATTTGAACCTGGGATGCTTTAATTAAATTTCGAGCTGGGTTCTACTATTGAGGCATCAAGTTGCTAGGTTGCTCTATAAATGATTAAAGGATGACTTGTCCAGAGCATCATGGTTCAGAAGATTGAATCTGAAGAGAATAGCAAATGCTGTGCTTCTCATGTCACTTCCGATCACTGAAGTATGTGCAGTAGATGTTTCATTACTGGTACTTTCTTCTCTTTATCATTGATGAAGTTGAGCAGCATTAGCCAAGCATGACATATTAGCTTTCTTTAAACAAACACATCAATCTTGAGTTTTTATGTTCTCGGTTCATTATTGGAGTGACAGAGTGAAATCATGCCTTCCTTGTGGTGTTAGGATTCAAATGAGATCTAAAATCTGGGGGAATAACATTTTGTGGCTACAGCCATTTTTGGAGAATGAACGATTACAGAGACATATAGAGTTAGAGTTCCTAGTTGAAAAAAAATTGTTATGCCTCTAATTATGGTATAAAATACAATTTTATTAGTAAGAACAACTCTGGATGTTCAGTTGTCATTCTATTGTTTCTTTTATATTGTTGTGTTGTTTTCTTAATGTTTTAAAAATAATAAAATACAGATGTAACTTTTGAAAAAAAACAGAAATTGGGGAAACCCAGAAAAAATTGAAAAGAATAAAATTATTCATCATTTTGTAATTTAAAGATAACCGTTGTTATAATTTTGATACTTCTCCAGTCTGTATCTTCCTTTTATAGTTATGTCATTTTATATATATGTATATAAAATGTATATAATATACATGTATATAAAATAAAATTTAGCATTTTCTTATCTTTGATTTTCATTTGAAGTCATAATGTATTTCTACTGTAATTAAATATAAAACTCAGTTTCTTTACTTGCATAGTATTTCAAAATATAGTCACAAAAAATTAGCTAACTAAATTATATATTCTTAAGCACTCAGTTAATCTCAATTTTAACTATCATAAAAAGAATGATGCTTATAAACATGTATAAATATATGTATGATTATTCTTTAGGTTAATATTTAGACTCTGCTTACATATTGCTAAATTATTTTCACACACAATGCAAATGCACAATTAACTCTACTACAAGCAATGCACATTATATGGTGCATGTGCCTGCATTTAAAATTCTCATTAAATAAATTTAAAAAGACAAGAAAAAAACCTTTGCTAATTTGATAAGGCAAAATATCACATATTGATACGGACATTGTAAGATTTTAACTTGTATATTAAACTTTTACTAATCTTTCTCTCTTTACTTCTTTCTTTCGTTATTAAAACCCAAATTCCTTAATTAAATTTGGACTGGGTTCTAGTACTGAAAAATTAAAACTGCAATATATAGCCTTGCCATGTTGGGTCGCATATATATGCTCACTACACATAGAACCTTGCAAAGATATAGAGGAGCTATGATTGGAATGCATAAAGAAGAAAATCATGCCTTATACTTTAGTTTTTTATGGTCACCACACAAGTCACTCAAGTCTCCTGTGTGGCAAAAATGAAGGCATGGCAAAAACTTTTCATGAGATAAATCCCACAAATTTGGCTTTCCCAGATGCCTAAGTAGTTCTTTTTCTGGTAAACTGGTTAATTCTTCTGAAGACATCTTTAAATAGAGTTATTCATACAAAAATTCACTGTGAAATTGTACATAGTCTTCCTAAAGGAATGCTAATTTGAATGGCATCTGTAAAGTCATGTGACCATAACATAAACTATGTATCCAGGAAGTCATGAAAGAGGAATATGAAAGCCAAGATGAAATAATTGAAACAAAGGTTAATCAAATGAAGTTTGCAACTATATCTCAGGGCACTGTGAGTACATTTAAATAAGATTAGTGAAGCCCTGTCAATGGCTTTAGAGGGATATGGGGACTGGGAGAGGTTCCAGAAGATGGGCAATAAATCAAATTGAGTAACCAGAAAACGACATTTTGTACTGAAAATCACAGGGTGTTGAGCTCAAAGTCAATATATGAGAAGAGTTTAGAAGACACTGTTAAAAGGATGCTTGAGGATAAGGTGAACAATGAAGCAGTGATAAGTAGGATCCACATGAGTGGACAAAGAATAAGCTATTTTAGATTAACTGCCTCAATATTTTATGTGATTTATATGTTATTTGGTTTACATATTATTAAATTAGAAATGTGGTTAGCAAATTCTGTCTCAACACTAGTCAAGGATTTGAGATGAAATCTTATAAAATGTTTAGGGACAATATGGAGACAAAAACAAATAGATGATATAAAAATTAGATCATCATATGCACATATGCTCATTACTCATAAGATATTTTAAAGCAATATAAAATGTGTCAGGAATATCTAAAGGGAAAAACCATGTTAAATTTTATTCTCAGAAATATTCAGAAATAAGCTAGTTAAGTATTAATTTGAAGGAAAATTTATAATAAGGAGCCTTATAAAAGACTATCATAAATGCCAACATTTTGTCAGTGATGTGGATGTCAATATGTTGGACAAATAATAATTGTTGACTGATTAAAGTAGGGAAATAAAATATTTTGAGAATATGATCATCAAATATGCTGATTATGTGCAAGTAGAAGGCATATTCATCTATTGGTTGAAAATTATGAGCTAGAAGATAATGCTAAACTGAAGAGATGATTAACTTTAAAATGATGATTTTTAAGATTTGTTTCTTATTGGTTAAGTGATAAATGTTCATTGCTATCTAGTAGGCCTAGACTGATCTTACTTGGCTTAATTCATTAAATGTTTTAATATATTTTTTGAAAACTTGCCTTAATCTAATCCTCTAGAAGGTAATTTCCCCCCAATATATAGTCATTTAGTTTCTCCACATTGCCTTGAATATCTTATTGGTATAATGGTTTCAGTTTTATTTGATTTACAAATTAATTGTGGAGAAACCCACAGATTACAATATTTTGCCCAGAGCATGTTATTTTTTTTTTCTCATTTGTCTAAGTTGCTTTATGTGTAAGTACAGTTTTGTAGTTCTCTTGATACAAGTTTTCATATTTAAAAATTTCTTGTGAGGCTAATTATATTTTCTGTTAGTATTATGAATGAGAGTATTCTTCCATTGTATTTTATAATTGATTTTTATTGTAATATAGAAAAATGTATCAGCTTTTGGGTATTATCCAATTGGCTTATTGTCTAATTAGTCCGAATACATCTAACATTGATTGCCTTAGATGTTTTAAGGTATAATTCTTTATTTAAGATGAAATTCAACAGTGTCTTACAATTAAATCTAATATAGCAGTTAAAAGTGGTATATATTATGTCCCGGAAGCAATTATGAAAATAATTTTCTTATTTTAGTCACTATTAATAATTATTTATTGAGTACTATTAAGTGTCTGACATCATTCTAATGGCTGGAGATACAGAAGTGAGCAAACAGACAAAAATCCCCCCCCTCACGGATCTTATATTTTATTGACAATGAACAATCCACATCCACACTCTGAGTGGGTAGAAAAGCTATTGGAAGGTTTTGGAAAGTAAAGCGTTGTGATCCGACTTTTGTTTTTAGGGTCCACTTTAACACGTTAGCATCATCTAGAGAATAGCTTGTGATGGGCAAGATTTGAGACAAATGCCACAGATACCATGCAGGAGACTGTTGTAATGCTCTAGGTGACAGATGCCTGTGGCTTGAACCAAGATAAGAAGTTCAATTTCTCACCATTGTACCATAGTAAGAAATCGATGTGGATTCTGAATTTTTTCAAAAGAAAAGCTAATAACATTTGTTATAAAGTGGGCATGGCTGTCAAAAATTTTAATAGAAAGGTTTGATATAAATTTGAAAGTCTGATATATGTAAATAAAAGGTGAACACTATTAGATTGCATGATAAGACTATCTTCAATGTGAGGGTGGTAATGCCTGTAATATTGCATTCATTTTTGGATATCATAATTTAAAAGGATTATAGACTAATTGAAATCTTCTCAGAGGAGTATCTTCATGATGGTGAAAAGTACTGGAATCATACCATATGAAGTACATTTTAAGGATCAACTGATGTTTAACCTGATGACTAGGAGAAGAATCAGGTGAGAAATAATAGCTTTTTCAAATACATTGTGTCACGTGAAAGAAAGATTAAGCTTTTAAAAATGGTCCCCAAGGAACAAAAATATTATTTGATGAGTGAAATTCAGAGGGACACAGATCTGAAACAATTAGTGTCTGGCCTTGTCTAAATGTATGCTGGGACATAAAATTCCTCTTTATTCATGGTTTTCAAGATGTTTAGAAGACAGCTTGGTAGGGATGTTATAGAAGGATTCCAATGTCAATTGAATGACTCTCCCAAACTGAAGGTATTGTTTATTCTACAAAATTCTTTGATAACTCAAGGTTGGTGTCTAGAATACTTATAGCAGACTATGAGACTAAATATTTAGGTGCATTTAGAAAGTTACTTATCTTGAAAAACTCCACACAAAGTAATCATTCTAAATACCTCTTATTTTTCTTTAACAAAGTTGAACTGGCAGTAAAATTGCCTCAGGAAATATTTATTGTGCTTTGCTGTAAATAATTGTTTTGTTTCTTTTTTCCTCCCATTATAATGGGCCATATGTAAAGGAAGCCTCATTTTAAGTTTGTTATGTGAAATAATAGTTTGTCTGCAAATTAGAATAGTAGTGATAATTCCTACTGTGTTTAATTTATCTCACTTTAATTGAAATAAGATATACCTAAAAAGCTCTTTTACTTTTTTAAATTAGTTGGATTCAACCACAATATTCATTAGATTATAACAATGGAATTGATATTGAAGTTACCTAAGGTAAAAAAAGTTCTGCAAATAAAATTGTAAATATTGATTTTATGAAGCACTCATATATCCAATCTGATTTTGAAAACTTAAACATTCTTATCAAAGTTGCAAAGATATTTGACATTTATAGTGTCAAATTAATATATTACATAAATATTCATGTAAAAATTTAATAGTTCCAGATGACAATTACATTTTTAAAATAGCATACCTTTATTTTGGAAAAGAAGTTGAAAGGGGCTGTATATATTAATATATACAAATACATAGTTTTAGTGGATTATCATTTGTAGCCCAAATAATTTTAAGGTTTCAATTCATTTACTCTCTGAATCTGAACATTCCATAGTTTGAATCTATCATACTTCGTTGTAATGTTGGTCAAGATGAACAGATTAAACACTACTTACTGACCTCATGAATTTTAGTGTTTGCTTTGCTTTGTGTGGTGTTCATAGCTGAAACTTTATAATGTTTCGGTCTCCCAGCTTTTCTCCCTTGAATTGTTTGTACTTTCTGTTTGTTTGTTTGTTTTTGTTTTTTTTTTGTTAATAAGCTCTCCTTGGGGATATAGTAAAGTTTAAATATATCAACTAATTAACATTTGAAGGGACGCTATGGTACCTAACAGAGACCAAACCTAATGGATACAGATTTCAATATACTGAAGGAGAAAGAAGATATAATTATGGAGATGTGTTTTTACTGGGGATAATAGGAGCTCTGTTTTGTGGACAACTGGATTCATGAGGCTAGAGGGACAGAGAGGGAAAAGGAAATATGAGAATCCAGGGAAGAAATGAGGTAAGTGGAAATTCTGCCTATCTATACAGTGTGTTGATTTATAGTGGGCATGAAGATTGCAGGTAATGGGGTCTAATTTAACCTCATTTAATCTAATCTAGTCTAATCTAATCACTTTTGTACTGGAAAGCAGAGTGAACCATCAACTAGTATAGAGGTTTTAAGAGAGGAGTAAACTATTCTTTAGGTTACTATGTTGAAAGGGCTAGATCAAAGCAATGCTTACAGGTGGTAAGTCATACCTTCTTATGAAAATGTACTGCTTGTTTCTGAGAAAACTTAATTCTCACCTTTGTCATGTACTTGCTTTCTAGGTAAATTAATGAAAAATTAGCCAAAGATTTCCTTGCAGTGGAATTTGAGAAGCCTTCCTTTCCTCTTTCTTAGAAGTCTGCAGCACTCAGGTGTACAAGGCATACATAGGAAATAGAATGGGGATTGGGTGGGAAAAAGCTCTGTGTTTTGTGGGATAGGAACACAGAACTGGCAGACTTAAGATGTTTCAATAAAAAGAAAGTGCATTAAAGGGAGAAAAAAACAAAATGTATGAACGCCTCACATCCTACTAAGTTCTTCCTTATAAAATAGAAACAAATATTTCATTGTGATAATATTATAAAACTCTGTTGCTCCTACCTTTTATGCATTGTTATTTTGAGATCCACAATACCCTGAAGTCCATAAAAGATGTTTGATCCTTGGAAGACTAGGGAATGTCCTCCTAATTTGCAATCTTTTTGTGTGGGGTTGTTTCAGTTTCTTTGTTGCAATTTAATTTTATGTTGAATTGGCACTTTTTGTTTGTGTAATGGTAGATTATATTAGTTATAAGGAGTAAAACAGAGAGATGCTGCACTTGATTTATACCATTGTTAACATTTTGCAAAAATATAGTACAATGTCAAAACCAGAATATTAACATTGACATAATCCACCCATCTTATCCATATTTCCTCAGCTTTACTTGTACTCATTTGTGTGTGTATATATAAATTCTATACTAATAGAATTCTAAAATATATCTATCTGCCAGTCCTGTGTTTCTATCCCACAAAACACAGAGCTCCTTCCCACCCAATCCTCATTCTATTTCCTATGTATGTCTTGTACACCTGAGTAGTTCAGACTTCTGTGAGAGAAGAAAGGGAGGCTTCTTAAATTCCAGGTGAGACAAAGGTGAGATGACAAAGGTGAGAATTAAGTTTTCTCAGAAACAAGCAGTATATTTTCATAAGAAGGTATGACTTACCACCTGCAAGCATGGTTTTGATCTAGCCCTTTCAACATAGTAATCTAAAGAATAGTTTACTCATCTCTTAGAACCTCTATACTAGTTGATGGTTCACTCTGCTTTCCAGGACAAAAGTGATTAGATTAGATAAGAGTAAATTAGATTAGATTAGATTAGATTAGATTAAATGAGGCTTAATAATACCCCATTACCTGCAATCTTCATGCCCACTATAAATCAACACACTGTATATCTAAAATAGATTCTAAATATATCTTATGTCTAGGTTTGTACATTTCCTGCTACAGTCAAGAAACTGAACTGTTTCATCACCCACAAGGGTCTCTCCTATTGCCTTTTTGCAACCTCCCTCCATCCTGCACCCCATCTCTGGCCTAACCATTGAAAACGACTACTATGTATTCCAATTCTTAATATTTTGTCATTTAAATACTTTATATGAATGGAATCATACAGTGTAACCTTTACAGATTGGCTTTTTTTTCCCACTCAGAATAATCCCTGGAGATTCACTGAAGTCTTCGCATGCTGACTGCATCAATAGTTTGTTCCTTTTTATTTGCTGAGTAGTACTCTATGGAGTGGGTATACCAGACTTTGTTTAACCTTTCATTTGTTGAAGGACTTCCAGGCTATTTATAGTTTTGGGCCATTACAAATAAAGCTGCTATGAATATTCATGTACAGGTTTTTGTGTGAGCATAAATTTCCGTTTCTTAGAGATAAGTGACAGAGTGTAATTGCTGGGTCAAATGTTTACAATTACATGTTTAATTTTTGAAGGAACTGCCATATTATTTTCCAG
Organism: Microcebus murinus; assembly: GCF_040939455.1. NCBI lineage: Eukaryota > Metazoa > Chordata > Mammalia > Primates > Cheirogaleidae > Microcebus > Microcebus murinus. The sequence continues at coordinate 79,735,699 of NC_134114.1, read as the reverse complement.
AGTGGTTGTAACACTTGTATTCCCACCGGCAAGGTAGGAGTGATCCAGTTTCTCTGCATCCTCACCATTTGAGGTTGTCACTGTTTTTTATTTTGTCCCTCCTGGTCAGTTTGTACCAATTGCTCATTGTGGTTTTAATTTGCATTTCTCTGATGGCTAATAATGTTGAACATCTTTTCAGGTGCTTCTTTGCCATCTGTATATCATCATCAGTGAAATATATGTTCATGTCTTTTATTTATTATGGGATTTTTGTTTTGAATTATTGAATTTTGAGAATTCTTTATATATTTCTAGATACTAGTCAGTTGTCAGATTTATAGGTGAAAATATTTTCTCCCAATTTAGAGCTTGCTTTTTCAGGTTGTTATGAGCCTTTGCAGAACAAAAGATTTTCATTTTGATCAGATCCAGTTTTGTGCCAAGTCTCAAAGAACTTTGCTGAAAAATCCTGAAGACTTTCTTTTTCTCTAAAAGATTTATGGTTTTATTTTACACATTTAAGAACATGATGCACTTTGAGTTTGTTTTTTTTTAAGTGTACTCACTATTAAATTGGACATAACTGATGAGCACATATGGGGAGAAGGGGGAAAAGGGCAAAATCGGACCTAATGGGTACGATGAACACTATCTGGGTGATGGGCACACTTATAACCCTAGTTCAAGATTACAAAAGTGATCTTTGTAACCAAAAACATTTATATTCCCTATAATACTTTGAAATTTTTAAAAAAAGCTGTGATTTTAAAACTTAAGTTTGATTTTTTTGCCTATGTATGCCCATATATATATGGCTGCCCCAGGACCATTTGTTGAAAACGCAACTATTCTTCACTGAATTTTTACCTTTGTCAGAAAATCAGTTGAGTATATTTGTGTGGGCCTATTTCTGGGATTTGTACTCTGTTATATGGATTTATGTGTTTATTCTTCTTTTGGAGTACAATGTCTTGATTACTATAATTATAAAGGAGGCCTTAATTGAGTAAAATGACTGCTCCATTTATCCTTATTTTAAGATTATTAGAGCTACTCCAGTACTTCTAATTCTCTATGTAAATTTTAGATTTGCCTATGTCTACAAAAATCTTCATAGATATTTTTGTAGAGTTTTCATTAAACCAATGGATCCATTGGGGGAGAATCTTTATTATGTTGAGTCTCCCAATCCATGAGCATGCTGTATCTATTTATTTTTCTTTGATTTCTTTCATCAGCATTTTGTAATTTTATTATACATATCACACATATAATTCATTAAAGTATACCTACATTTATCATCATGTTTGGAGCAATTGTAAATGGCATTGTGGTTTTAATTGCTGTTTTTCTCATGCTCTTGAGTACATAGAAATGTGATCGATTCTTTGGACATTCATTTTGCATTCTGTGATCTTTCTTGTTCTAGGAGTGTTTTTTTGTAGATTCCTTGTGGCTTTCTACATGAACAATCATGTTATCTGTAAGTATAGAGATAGTTTTCTTTCTTTCTTTCCCATAAGTATGACTTTTATTTCTTGTTGTGGCCTATTTCAGTGACTACAACTTCAGTATTAGGTTGAATAAGAGTGTTGTGAAATGACATCTTTTCCTTGTTCCCAATTTTAGAGGGATAGCATTTAAACTTTCACTGTTAATTACATTATTAGTTGTAGGTTTTTAATATCTTTATCAAGTTGAGAATTTATTATGAATGAATGTTAGATTGGTTAAGAGTATTGTACAGTCTTCCTGACCTTGCATAACCATTTGATTCTCTGATTTCAGATTTTGAGATGTCAGTCCCATTGGTGGTAAGTAGAGCACCTTTCTTCCTGTCCTGACTATGGGGCCACTTTGAGTGTTCTGGAAGTGTTAATGTCCCTGATCTTTCATTTAAGGGCCCCATAAAAGTATCTAGGAATGAGAAGGAAGCTTCGTAACTTCAGAAAAGATTTTGAGACTGTTTTATGCACCTTTTGGAACAAACGTTGCTATTTAGCAGGAACTTATATTTATTGTAGTATACCTTTTCATTGTTGAGATAGAAAATAAAACCCTCACCCATCTCTAGGCACTCAAAGATACCCAAATCTGTCAAAAAGAGCTTTGACTGAAGAGTGACATAGCTTAGTTAACACACAGCAGATACGGGGCTTGTGAATTACTAGGCATATGGCACACCACTGATTTTAATTCTTGTGAAGAGCTATGGGAAGGAGACTCATTCAGATACAGAAGAAAGTAAGAACCAATTACCCTGAGCAACATCTCCCTATGGGTAAGCTGTTAACAGCATTTTGAGAGAAGGATGACTGTTTGCCATGGTAAGGAACCTCTTTTGCAGTTCACTTAGAATCCTAGTAAGAAGGCTGAAACAGCACTGAGAACACTGTGCATGTTGGGTGAGTTTGTGTCTACATACAAACTGTAGCAAGTGAAAGTATATAGTAGTCACAATAAAGACTGAGAGGGAGAAGCATGGCAACATGTGTGCTGAGTGAAAGAATGATCCACTATTCCTAATGCACAAATCGTGTCCTCCTCCTCTTCTTGCTCATCTACCTACTCCTTTCTTGCACTCAAAGGGCTATGTAAAATCATAGTGCTTTACTAAGAAAAATACATTGTGCTTCAGACTAGATCTGTAGCTACTTTGGGGTGAATTTTCTTAATTATCTAGCCCAATAAATTCTTTTCTGAAGTAAGGCCAAGGCTTTGGTGGAAAATCTCAGTCATTTCACAGATTTAATGTCTACTCATAAGAAAATTGAAAATAATTTGTTTCATCATTCATCTAACAAATATTTATAGAGTAGCTATTATATGTAAGATTTATGACTGAGTAACATTGAGCTATTAACCAACTTTGCCATTAATGTCATAAAAATTTCCTCAATTCTGCAGGGTGTCTCTTTAAGGAAAAAAAAATATTGCTATTTCGTATATTTGAAAAAAAATTTCTCTGATTGAGCATTTTAGAAGTTTGTCTAGCTTGTTTTTCTGAGTAAACTTTTTCTATTTACATCACTGTGAATAACTACATGATCTCAGCTTATCCTTGAATTTATCAAGTGTCTTGAAATCCACTAGAATGAACCTGACCAATGACCATGGTTAAAAAAGAAGTCTGATGGCATTTCTTAGATTAGAATCATTTACTTAACAACTTCCTTCCACTAATCTATTTCTATCTGAATCATAGCCACATATAGTCCTTGCTTTCTTTCTTTAAGCTCTTCTTCATCTTGAGTTTTGGAACAAATGTGGTATATTTATATCTTTCTCAGATTGTCAGCATTATTTTCAACATCCCAGTTGATAAAGTATTTATTTTGTAAGTTTTGTGTTAATGTATTTATTTTAACCAATTTTGGTATGGTTTTGTAGCCTAAAGATCACAAGGCTCATTAACCAAGAGATAAAAATGAGGTTGGTCAGGTTTGTGTTCATATGGAAATTCCACGGACCCATTACCTTCTACCTGCACAACTACAGGATCTCAGCCCACTGAAAACTCTCTCTCGGTATTCCTGAGACTCCTCAGAGGGTGTTTCACATTTGTTCAGCTCTGATTTTACATATCTATGTTTTGTTGCTTTTTCCCCCAAATCTATACTGTTATTATATCAACTTATCTTTTATCATATCTGCTTTGATTGTGGCATCTCATTGCAGCCCAAAACAAGCCAGAATTTAATAGACATTACTTTTCTTTCTATCATTAAAATGACCTTCATGAAGAAACCAGACTCCAGAGGCTACATCCGGTATGATTCAATTTATATGACATTCTAGAAAAGGCAAAACTATAGAAACAAAGAATAGATAACTTTCCCCAGGATCTTCGGGTAAGAAGAGAACTGTGTATAAATGGCCATGAAAGACTTTGTGTGTGTGTGTGTGGGGGGGGGGGGTTATGTAACTATATTCCAATTGTGGCTGTGCAATTTATGCATTATTAATAACTCACAGAACTATATAATATAAAGGGTCTATTCTACTGTATGTAAATTGTACCTCAATTAAAAAATATATTTTATAAAAACATTTCCTTTAATTTCTGGCTACTTCCATAGTGGAGTACAAACAATCTCTGTAGCTAAATTAGATGTTAGAAGGAGGGCACAAATTAAAATCTCTTCTTCATCCTTTTGGTCTCTCTCCATGTATCTCCTCTTCCCCTTCTTTAGCCAAAATAGAAACCTCTGTGTAAATATCTTCATTGCAGTAGACTCTTAGGTTTAGTGATTCCAGCTATAAATATATGAAAAGAACAAATATTTAAATTTCCTTAAATTGAATTGAAAATAACACTAGCTTTATTGAAAAATTGTTCTCTAACAATGTTCAACTTTCAATCAATGGGTTGTATAATAATTTCATGTTTAAAAAAGACACATTGGATCGACTCAATGTATGACTCATTGTAGTGGTGAATTTGTGATAGACGGATAGTCCAAAACTAAACAAATTCCTGCATTCCACGATAACATTTCTGCTATCTTGATTTTACAGTCTCTGCTTTGAACATCTCTCTAAGGGTATTCTTTCCACCTTTATGGAGTTATGAACATTAAAATGGTATTATATACAACAGAAATGTCTCTCATTTAAACCCATTCACTCTGGGTTCTCCATTTTTTAGAGTTTCAAGGAGTTCTTATCTCTTTCCATAAAAAAGTATGAAAAAACTAAAAACATTTTTCCTGAGTGTTTTATCCTTCAGCTTGTCTTTATTATATGATTTGATTTTTATTTCCCTGCAGTAACTTGATCATCTTTTCTAATCTGGTTTATTATTATTGCCATTATCAGTAGTAGTTGTATTTACCTATTTTTCATGTTTTTGTTTTTTTTTTATTTTATAGCTCAGAACTGAACACAGTTCTTAGGGGATATAATGAGAAGACATTCAGAAATATCACAGCATTGATTGTAGATATTATCTTTCTATTCATGTAACCTGAGTTGAGATTGACATTTTTTGACACTTGTGTGACTTGATTTTTATAAATTCTGGTTTAATTTTCCTTTCTATTTCGGCTTTATATCATTCATAAATTTCATCAATATGTATTAAAATTCCTTATGTAAGTCACTGGATAAAACATTTTAAGGCATAGGATGGAAAATAATATTCAAGATCAGTGTGATCCATTAATTGGAAACCTCTGAGTATAGTTGTTCAATGAAATACAAATTCACCTACTTGTGTAACCATTCAACTCTTATTTCTTTACCTTATTCATAAAGATATCATGAGAGAATTTTAAGTATCTTATTGAAATCTGGATATTTCTTGTCTACTGCATTTTTCTGATTTTCTAGTCTAGTAAGCCTGTCAAAAAAGAAAATGAATTTAGTCTAACAAGGCTTATTCTCAGTCAAACTGTGGTAGTGATTACTGCTTTCTTTTCTAGTTGCTGTCAACTCATCCCTATAACTATCAATTCTGAATTCTTGCCTGAGATTGATGTGAAACCCTCTGGTTTTCAAAATATAAATATTTTTCCATTTCAAAAGTCACAGTTGCAATTTTGCTAGCTCTAGTCTTAATGGAGTCTTTTCTGTTTTCAATGAATCCTGAGAATTATTTTTTTTTCTTTCAAGGAATATTTCACAAGTAAAAAGAAGTTTAATAAGGAAATGAACATTTTTTTCATCAGTCTATTAAAGTTTTATTAAATAATTCATAAAAATCAATAAGAAAGTGACAAATGTCAAATAAAAATATGCAAAGAATGTGAACATTTCCTGAATATAATAAAAATAAATGTTTTTATTTAATATAGTATCATTCTCTTCAACAAGTTACTGTTTCTCACTAGTAAAGTTTCCAAAAATTCATTCATTTCCTGAATTTATCAAAAAAGTTTTAAATTGTTTAGTTTACTCTAGGTTCTATTCTAGAAGTTGGGGATTGGAAATTGGGTATGAAATAAAGTTGTTTTCTTGCCTTTCTGTCATTCAAATTATAATTCAAAGCTGTGGGAAACAAACAAAAGCAAGGGTCCTATAAATGATATTATTTCTAACAGTGATATGAGTTACCTTGGAGAATTATCTTTATATTATACACTTAAATATTTAGTATGTGAATGTAAATATATCTCTTTTTTAACCTTCTAAGCTGAGGATTTATTAAGCTTAGGGCATTATTGTTATAAAATTAGTATATGGGGAGTTATCCTTCAGAAGAGAAAAAGTAACATGAATATAACAGCTATTGGAAATATAGAGGAAGTAATCCATGAAGCAAAAGAATGCTTAATTTTGTGCAAAGATCAAGTGAAATAAATTTATTTTAAAGCTCTATAATATTTTAAAATATTAATTTCCCAATTATATTATTTCCAGTGCTAAAACAACAAAAGACAAAAGTAAAAAGAAATATTAACAACTTATATTTATTAGGAATGTCAATTAGGGGGCTGAAAATGTTTATTCCTTGAGTCTACTAATTCCCATTCTAGGATCCTAAACTAAAAATATTATGATTAAAACAGTAAATGCTTTAAGACAAGCATTATTTTTTATAGTAAAAAGATTTAATAATCTTTATGGCCAATATAAGGCAAATAGGAACATAAATGATGGTGAAGCTACATTAACAATTATTATGCTGCCATTTAATATGGCATTTTCCAAATATCTAATTGTCCTTAATTAACAAATTATAGTCATAATCCTAAGTAACAAAAACATGTTATAAATAGTATATATGATTTTAACTTTTTGGTAAAAGGAAGTCTGGCTGACATAAAACATAATTTACAAAATTTTTATAACAGAAATATACAAAGAACATTTATATAACCAGCATAATAAAATAAATGAACAAAAGTATAAGGAAAAAAATCCAAAACGGAATTACAAATGAATACTAAACAAAGAAAATCCTGCTTCCTTTAATATTCAGTGTGAAAGGAAACAAATGGGATATAACCTTTTGTATTAGGTTGTGAAAAATTTTAAAGTACTGGTAGGGATATAGAGAGATGTTGGATGGACTGAAAAAATAAACAGGAAATATTTAGTAATATATTTTCAATGCACTTATACTTTGATCTAGCCACCCACTTCTGGGAATCTGTTCTTGGAAATGAAGTATCAGCTTATCTGTGCAATGATATTTATTATAGCATTGTCTGATTGGTCATAAATAAGGGAAGGATAAAATCCATAGACACATACACATGTACCAGGTATTTTTCTGCAGCTATTAAAAAGAATAAGTTAGAATTGTGTGTATCAATACAGATTTAGGGATGTGATGTATTTTTACAAGGAAAAGCAAATTGCAGAGTGCAGAGAAATGTATGCTTCCATATTTATAAACTCTTTAAAAAAAGATTTGAAAAATTACAGGTGTAATATGCACCAGACTATTAATATTGATTTCACTGGAAGAAGAGAAAAGAGACAGGGTACAGGAAGATAAAGACAAGCAAAACAAATTGGAATAAATACACACGGCATAATTCAATTGGAAACATAAATGGTAAACTTCTAACAGTAATAATATTTTAAATGTGTAAGAATTGAATATGCTCATGAACCATATAACAGGCATAAGTTAAAATATTATTATGAAACTCCAGAAAATTTTATTTTTATTTTGTTAATATTTTAATTCTGAGACAAATTATCATTTCTATTAAATAAGCAGAACAAAATAAATAAAGTAGGAAAAAAGTGACTGGGTTATTAGAATTTCCAGTACTTTTGACTTTCTAAGTAATTGATATTGTGGAATATATGTGTGTGTATATATATAATCTCTAAGCATTTTCTAATTAGTTTATGTTTTATAGTTCTATACTATAATATGTAATATATTCTTTAAGCATTTTGTAATTAGAATACATTTCATAGTTATAAATAAATAAGTTTTATATGACAATAAGTTTATTATGTTAAAAACTGTGGGTAACAAAGAAATAATTTTGTCATGAAACTCAAGAGGGAGCTTTCCAAAGCAAATTCAGAGCTCTCAAGGTAAGAATTCTATGTATTTAAAAATTATCCCAAAGAAGAAAAGAATACAACTTTAAAATGTGAAGGGAGAAATTTTCCCAAGCATGAGATTCTTAAATATCATATGTACCATCCCTATACAATGATCCAGGGGACAAAGTGTTATTGCTCCCTGTTCTGCTCCTTCTCTAAGAAGACCCAAATAACCAAATAGGGAAAAATCTGAGTGAGTGCTAGAGTTGAGGCAAGATCGCCTACATCCATATGTCCTGAACTTCAAGTGCAAGACTAAAGGATGACAAAGATATTGCCACAGGTTTTTGACAATTGAGTAGAGCAATCTCAGTATTTCAGTCATATCTCCACTTGCAACTTGTAACTTAGAGAGAGAAGACCTTTATGGCATGAACTAGAGGATAATGAGGGAATAAAGAATAGATGGACTCCATATAGTGTTAAATCTTTCTGGTTTTGTTTTGCATTTATAAAGCAACGTGCTCAAAAACAGATTCAATAGAAGAAAGTCCACAGTTGCGCTGAGGTCACAACAAACAGAAAGATGAGAGTTGGACAGTATACAGTAGGTTATGCCAGACTCAGAGAAAACAACTAATATTGTTGGAAAACAAAATCAAAACCTGAGATGATTAGATCAGGTTATAAGCAGCAGAAGCAACTGCCCACAGGCAGAAATATCAAGTGGGACAATAGTTAACACAATTCAGGGCAGTGTCTCAAGTTGTTTGGAAATTCCAGGAATCCTCATTTCTAGGAGACCAGATATTGATCCACCTTACCCAGAAGCAAGGTTCCTCATTCACAATCATTGTTGGTGTAATTCATAAACAGGTCAACAGAGAATCTCACTATTCCTACAATCAAGAATCACTACACATTTGAGTCAAAACTATACTAAACACAGTCCATTATATTAGTTAATTATATATAAAATGTCTGATTTCAACTCAAAAGTGTAGTTTATTATATCTCAAACAAGAAGCAGTTCAATTAATCAAAGGATGCACTTAAACCATCAACACAATTTTACCATCCTAACAGTAGCTTGTTTATACCAGCAGCAAAGAAGTCTGGAAAGCAAGTGATGATGAAATTTCCAAAGGTGTTTTCCACAGCTTGTTGAGAATTGAATACCTTTCCTTGCAAGAAATGGTCCAAAGCCTGGAAGAAGTGGCAGTCAGCTGGTTCAAGGTCTGGTGAATATGGTGGATGACAGAGACTTTCCAAGTCCACCTTCTGTAGGTTGAGCAGCAGTGTGACATGTGGTCAAGTGTTGTCTTGCAAGAGGATTGGCCTGTCCCTAGGGACCAATCTCAGCTGCTTAATCACAAGCATCCTCATCATTTCATCCACCTGGTTGCAGTAGACATCCACTGCAGTCGATTGACCAGGTTTCATGACGCTGCAGTGGATAATACCAGCGCTGGACCAAAAACACACACCATTACCTTTTTGGGATGAATATTCAGTTTTGGATTGTGTTTAGGCACTTCATCTTTATGCAACCTTTGTATCCAAATCTTGCAATTATCAAAAAGAATACATTTGTCATCACGCATCACAATACCATATAGAAATGGTTCACCTTTATGTTGTCACAGCACACAATGGCAAGCTTTGAGGGATTTCTCTTCTGATGCTCATTTAATTCATGTGGAACCCATCTACCCAGCTTCTTTACCTTGCCAATTTGTTTCAAATGGTCTGATATTGTTGGGATAGGAACATCAAACCTTGCTGTTAATTCACACATAGGTTGAGATGGATTTGTTTCCACTACAGCTTTCATTCAACTCATCATTATTCACTTTGGTCTCAGGTCACCCACATGGCTCATTTTCATTAAAATCACCAGAAAGAAACTTCTCAAACCATTCACATATTGTGCATTCCTTAGCCACACCCATCCCAAACACCAAACACTTCATTGATGTTTCAAGCTGTCTGCACTGCATTGGTTCCACAACAGAATTCATAATAGAAAACAACACAGATTTTTGACTTATCTGTAGTTTCACAAAAATTGCTCTAAAAATTTGAAAGATAATGACAAGCCAAAACATGCATTTGAAAGACTGAGGATGTATCTTCACAATAAAAATAAACCAAGAAGTATAAAAGTGAAATGTCAGAGATATTAACTCTCAAACTTGGTACTTAAGGAAATCAGACATTTCATACTTAATAACCTAAATACAACCAAGACCAAAGGGATTAAAATTAATATTGCAAACAGTAAAAAAGCTTTAATGGCATTAAAATCAATAACTCAGAATTATAAGAGTTTTTTAAATGAAATAATAATATGCTGTTACACAAAAGGTTACGTAGTGGGCTACTGTACAAAACGACCAGCAAAAACTAACATTAAAAGACATGAAAGATCGATCTGACATTTTCCTAATCCTTCTTTTCTAAGTTGATGTCTCCACCATCTACTCAGTTGCACAGGATAAATCTGAGGAATCAAGGTTTCATTCTTTTGTTTACACCACAGTCCAAATTCAGTCCATCAGAAAAGAGCTGTTGGCTCTACCACCAAAACTTATTCAGATCTAGTCATTTGTCACCATCTCCAATGGTAGCACAATAATCCAAGACAGAATTATCTCTTGACTTGATTACTACAGGAGTTTCCTATTATTCTTTCTGTTTCTACACTTGACCACTACAGTCAGTTTTCAATATAGCAGTAAAATGATTGTTTTTCAAAGGGTAAATCAAACATTTCCCAGCTTGTTACATTCAGTTGCATTCTCCTCTTCTTTATCATTATAGCGACCTTACAGGAGGGTCCTGGTCTACCTCCCTGAATTTGCTCCTGTCCCTCTCCCTAGCATTCACTGTGCATCAGTCACCTTGAACTTCTTCCTGTCCCTTGCCTCAAACGCTTCAAACTATTTCCCTCTGACAGTATTGTCCTTCCCCTGAATCTCTATGTATTTGGCTCCTTTACACTACCAGGATCTTAGCTGAATTATGTACTTCCCAGAAAGGCCTAAGAGAGCTAAACCAGCCATCTCAGTCTTGATCAGGGAATTTGTGCTCACGGTTCTCCCTCTACTTTCTCCAGCTCCCAACTTCTCTGGTTTGCCTGCCTCACTTTCCTAAGATCTCTGCTCAGATATTAGCCCCTCTAAAGGGCCTTTTCTTAGCACCCTTTATAAGATAGTCTTCTTTTCCCATCCTTCTCTAATCACATATGTTGCTTTTTCTTTACATCTTATACCATATTCCAGATAGTAAAAATTGTTTTGTGTTAGTTTGTTTATTTTGATTTCTGGCACTACCTTGCCTGCCCTATGGGCACAATGACTCTGTCTGATGTGTTTATTGCTATATTTTCAACACCTAAAATATTTTCTGGCCATTATAGATGTTCAAAAGACATTTGCCAAATGAGTGAATTAGCTGATTCACTGCTTGATTTTTTGCTCAAGTATTTTTTATTCCAAAGTAAATATTACTTTTAGTTATTTTAATGCTAGTAAGAATTATATTGACAGACTGCAATTTTTTTGTGTTTTTCTTGTATTTCTGGACAGTAAAAGTTCTTTAAAATAAAAACAATTGGAAAAATGAGCAATTAATTCTTGGACAGAGATATATTTCCTTTTGAATGGAGATATTGTAGTGATTAATGCATACAAAGAGAAGATATAAACTCTCCCTTTGCCATTGCTTTGTGATCTTGTTGAGCAGCTTGTCTTAGTTTGGATAACCACATACTATGTGATACTGTGGTATTGCCATGTCGAGATAGTTGTAGCTGTCAAACAGGGAGACTTTAAAGGCAATTCACATGTTTTTAAAAAAGATTTCAAAAAGATTCTAGACCATGCCTAAACCCACAAGCTGCAGTCTGTTATTCATTATATACAATCTTAAGAGCTGCTCCAAGTTGTTGTGATTGGTTGGCATGCTGGCATTTAATGTTCTGCATGAGCCACAAGACACAGCTAGAAATGCTATTTAACGTTTTGAATCACTACTTTTATTACCCAACTTAAAAAAAAAATGGCCTACACAATAAGTGCTTTTGATTTATATTAAAATGCATAAGGAATCTAATATAAAATAATCCTAGCCTCATAATATTATAGTTCTGGACACTGCCTCACATTGAAATATTTTACAGTTTACATAACATACATAAATAACATGTATTATTTATACGTAGATACTACAATGCTCCCCAATTATTAATACACAGAGAATTTCCTTTAGTACTGGTTTATGATTTAATTTATTCTGTTTTTCTTTACTTCATATGTCTAGTCTATCATCTATCTATCTACATCTATTATCAAAATTGGGGGGAGTGGGTTTAATCATACATTAGAATAAGGTAACTAACTAATATTAATCATCAAAGTATTCTTTAATTGATTGACTGGATATCTTAACATTCACAGCTTAGAGGAATTCATTCACACCTGAGGAATTTAGCCATTCTCTCCTGTATTCACTCAAAGTAAACCCTTTTTATATGAACATTAGCCAGTATCAAATCATATTATATAACTGTTAGTGATAAACTCAGCCTTGAATTATAGTAAGGCAAAATAAAAATAAGTGTAAGATTGATAAAAATTTGAAAATGCTGCTAAAAATTGTATTCCTAGATTTCAAGCAACCAATGTAAGGAGAAAAGCACAGTTAAGAGGTTTATGATATCTGAGTTATTTTTTTTCAGCCCTTTGTCAAGTGTTAGAGCTCTACTTTCTTAGTTACTAATGTTTCCCAAAGAGAGATTATCACTCTTTAAAAGCCTTGGAAAAGCAAAGGAAAACAACAACAAAAATGCTGAAGCAAGTGCTAACATTACAAAAGGAAATGCATGTGTGTGTATGAATATGAATTACCTGGAAAGCTGTCTTAATACTTCTCTATACTTAGAGGAAAAAGGAAAAAAAAAATGTGCAGACTCTCATGTTCATACAATGGTTTTTACTGAATTACTTTGGTTTGTTGAAAAGCTTACTAATGCTCAAAATGCCAAGGGTTCTCCTCAAGGATTATCTGCAATACTATATTGTTTTCTAGAAAATTTATCATGCTAACCAAAATTTTATTTATCTTTAAAGGATTCCTTAAAAAATATCTCATAAATTGGTAGGTTGAGAGGAATACCCAGTTTATTTTTCTTTATTAAAGTAGTGTGTAATGAAGCAAGCTAAATAAATATATCTTTTTTTAACCTAGGAATGGAGATTGTATAACTCTTTTTAGCAAAATAATTCTCCTTAGTAGCTTGGTAAGAAAATTCTCTCTATGAGCTAACTTAATTCTCAGTATAATTTAAGCTTATTAGCACTTGTTTGGGGTATTACTTATTTCCTGGGCATCTGGAAAAGCTTCTTAGTGTAGCTGGACTTCTGTTGCCTTTAAGGTATAATGCTCCCAAGTCATTAATATTGTATTACAATTATAAGTTTGGTGACTAAACATGGTTTTTAAAATGTAAAGCTCTAGTAATAATGTTTATTTATTCATATTAAGATTAAAAATTATCTATGACATTTTCTAAATTCATGAATTTACTTTGGTAAATTTGTCTTAAAATTTTCATGAAAAATTGATGTTTTCTTGTCTATGAAAAGTAGGTGAACCACATCTTAGACTTTGCTGCACATTGGGAAAATTATAAGTCTCTTATGACCACAATTCTGAATACAATATTGTTTTAACAAAATTATTTGTGTGTCCTTCTAGTCTCAAATATGTAAAGTTTATAGATTTGTATGGCTTTGTTTTATTGTAGATGGGATAGGGATGGTTTAGATGAGATCCAGCTATTTTGAAATCATTTCAAGCAATTTCCAGTGCTGTCTTTAAGAGTCTACCCATCTGTTATTAAGATTTTGGAAATAATTGGCACACATCTAGTTAATTGTGGCTGTGCAACAATAACAAAACAACAAAACAAATTAGATCACTCTTCATTATTGATCACCGTCTCAGCATTTAGCCTCCTAATCAGTGAAAAAAACTGAATCTAACTGAAATGGTAAATTTCACAGTGCCTTTAAGATATGAGTTTTCAGTACATCTTACAAGAATAGAAAATGCTAGTGCCGTGTGGGTTAAAATACATTAATTCCACATAAAGCACTCTACAAAAGGAAAGGATATTTGATTTGTATGGCTTTAAAGTTTTAACAGATGAGTCTATCCCTGTGAGACCGCAGACCATTTACCATGACTAGATTGATTTCTTTCAATGCTAAAGGCTTGATGGTACTTTTCAGCGCAGTTCATTGTGAGCAGAATGATACTTCAAATACACATTAACTAAAGAGTCTTCGGAGGCTGCATGAGATGAAACTCTGAGTGGCAGTGGGGATAGTAGCATTTAATAAGAAGCAAAATTCTTGATGAACTTTACATACAATAATAAAACTGTTACAATAATTTCTAAGTTTCTATATAGGCATTGAAATAATCTCGCAGCATTGTGATTAATTCACTACTGTTTTAAGAAAAGGTAATTTGTAGTATTTCTTAGTGTTTTTTTAAAATTTATTCAATGCACATTCTGTATTTTTTCCTAACATTATTTTGTCTGTAAGATGGACACATTTTCAAGATGGATATCCCAAATGACAACTGATATTAAAGGGAACATGCAATATTTCAATATTAAGATGTTGAAGTCTAATTTCTACTAACGGGGATTTTATTTTCTAAATCTTCAGTTAAATGACATGGGAAAATCAGGGAGACAATAAATGTAAAATGAAGACACAAGATTAAACACCATAGTCATCTTTAAATGTGAGAATTTTAGATTATTTAATTTCCTTTTTTAATGCTTTTCTATATTTTCCCCCATACTCATTTTCGAAATCAGAAAAATATATAAGACCATAATCATTTTAAGGAGGAAAATGTGTTAGGGAAGTTGTCTACCAGAAGTTTTGCCTATCGTAAACAGTGAAAAGGGCTGAAGACTATGAAATTTCTTTTGAACAGACTAAATGAAGCAAATGAATGTGGGTGTTAAATTAATTTTTCATGATAACTATTCCCAAATTTGTTCATATCTACTAGGTTATTTGTGGCTCAAAAATTAATTTAAACTTCAATAATTATGTTCATTGTACTCTGTTATCAAAATTAGATAATTTTTCCTGCCACTTTATCACTCTGGGTTGTACAGTGGGAAAGAAGAGAAACTTTTATCTGAGGAATGCGAACCTCCTCAAAATTATCAGGCCAAGAGACGCATAGGAATGAGACAGCTGTCACATCCCACTTTCCCCTCGAGCTAAGTAATCATCTTTTGAAGCTGTTTGCTCCCCCTACAAGTAGCTATAAGTTAATCTACCAATGATGCACGCTGCACACCATAGCTCATGCACTCTATAGACAATCATTAATCTATGTTATTTTTGTAAGCCAATGAGAATTTCTGACGAACAACTTTGTATCAGCCCACTCTCTGCCCCACTTTTTTGCTTTTAAATATCTGCTTGTAAGAAACGCCCAAAAGAGCTCATATCCAAGGTTATTTGTGTCTCAGCATTCCAAGGAGTAGCTCAAGTAAACTCTTTATATTTTGTGCCTTTGTTTCTTCCTTTAGCTTGACAAAATATGTGTGTGTATTTTTATATATGTGCGTTTTATATATTAATATAGACCTTAACATATATATGTTACATTTATGTTAAGATATATACATATATATATTGTAATACATATATAGGTATATAGGTATATTAAGAGAGAGATATGTGTGTGTATATGTTAAGATACATATATATGTGTGTGTAATGTCTCTGTATATGTAAATAGCCCTGGTATGGTATAGGGCTAAACTTATCACACTTGAATTTGTTTTTCATTTCCTGGCTACCTAATTCATTGAGAGTTCTTCATATTGATGTTGTCCTCTTTTCAATTTTGTTAGTGCTTATTGTCTGCCCTACCCAGGTGAGTAATTTGGAAGTAGAGTTCATGCCCCAGTGTATGCTAGCTCTGTTTTTGCAAAGACATAAATTCTTTAAGATACTGACACTCATTTTTTCCCCATTTTTCCTGCCATGGTATACACTCAAAAAACATTTATTGATAGAGTGACTTGAAAAAACGTTTTAACATTGGCCAGGCATGGTGTCTCACGCCTGTAATCCGAGCACTCTGGGAGGCTGAGGAGGGCGGATCCTTTGAGCTCAGGAGTTTGAGACCAGCCTGACCCGTGTCTACCAAATATAGAAAAAATTAGCCAGGCATGGTGGCACATGCCTGTAGTCCCAGCTACTCGGGAGGCTGAGGCAGTAGGATTGCTTGAGCCCAAGAGTTTGAGGTTGCTGTGAGCTAGGCTGATGACAGGGCACTCTAGCTGGGGCAACTTTGTCTGAAAAAAAAAAAATGTTTTAGTGTCATGTCAACTTAGTGTGATGATGTGTGTAGTAGTCCACTCTCCAATGTAAAGGTGAAACCTCTCTCAATTCACCATGAACATTTATTACTTCACTGTGAGTCCTATACTAATCTCATCATATTATGGAATAAAACTTTTTGATTTTTAAAATTTAATGAAGTTTATTCTTGCTTAAAATTACCCCTGTAAAACATTCTTACCTTTTCTCAGTTTATCACCAAAATCCATACAAGACAGAAAGAGATATGAAAATAATTTGAGCATAAATTCTCGAGCTAAACTACTGAAAAATTATAGAGTTAGCCCTAATTATTAAGTCAATGATACTATTTTATATCACAAAAGCAAACAAACAAACATATCAATAAACAAACAAATCCAAAGAAGCTAGCTCTATCGTTTATGATAACTGGGCATTGTCTCATGAAAGAGTAGCCCTCCTATTTGATTACCTGCTCCAGTTTCTGCCTATTACTTTAAAGACCTAGTTCCTTTCCATAAAAAGTTAGCTGTAAATGCTGCTTCTTGGGTTACTAGGAAATTGAGCTCTCTACACTAATGGCTTTCTAGATCGCTTGAGAATTTTGAACTTCCAGAAAAAAGAAAGACAAAAGTTGGAGAAGGAGACAATTGTTGGCAATGCATGCTGGGGAGTATATATTTGGTTTGCTGGTGCGGTTTGCTGAGTCTGAGACTCTGTAAATGGGGAGGTAGTTGTAGGATGAGCATCACGTAAGGACAGCTGAACTACACCCATTTAATTCACGCTAGGAATGGAACCATACCTGGGACTGTGGAATCAGCCTTAAGCAGGAAATATGGTCTCGCTTGATTGGTGAGAGAGGGAAGCTAAGGAATGTCCACAATGCCTGTATTCCATTAGAGTGTGTAGAGATCTTGCTTGCTTAGAAGATGAGTAAAGTGGGGAAACAAGAAACTAATTTAGAGCTTATAAAAACATACCACAGAAGACACAGAGGTAATTCATAATTTTGAAATTCATTATTTCAGGTCCAGTTAATTACCTAAGAATATATACCCTTAAGAAGAACACTTTACCTGTACACAGCAAAAATGAAAACTATAAGAAGTAAAAGAGGCAAGTAAAAGACAAAAGGAAAAGAAAAGATTTTCAACGTATCTAAAAGTTAATAATAAAATTAAAATTCTTACTGGAAGAGGGCAATAACAAGATTGTTTTCAATAGGCAAAGTCTCAAAATGTTCAACGAAGAACTTCAAAATTATAATTAATTGAGAAAAAGTTGATGTCAAGAAGTCAAGAATGGAAAATGAACAACCAGAACCTAAAAGTCCAGATAATTCCAAAAATACTGAGAGAGTATTGAGAGCATGTGTTTGTGTGTGTGTGTGTGTGTATGTGTGTGTTGGGAGCAGGGTAAGTGGGGAGTGTGATCAAACTAGCTTAAGTTATAAGAGTAATAATTAAAGAAATTTTATTTCTTTTATGTTGAAATGAAATACAGAGATATATATATGTATATATAACATAAGAAAATAGAAATCAATAGAGAAAAACCCCAAAATAAATAAATAAATAAATAAATAAATAAATAAATAAATAAATAAATAAATAAATAAAAACTTATAGGAAAGTATCAAAGAAATTACAAAGATTCTAGAATAAGTTATTATGGACTGAATGAATAGTTATCTCCTCCCCCAAATTCATATGTTCATGGTATTATGAATCAGGTTGTTCAGAAAGTAATTAGAATGAGATGAGATCATGAGGGTGGAGTGCTCTTGAATGGGATGTGTCTTTATTAGAGTTCCCAGAGAACTTGCTTCCTTTCTCCACCATGTGAGGAACACTCCCACAATGAGAAATCAGCAATATGAAACCCAGAAGAGGGCCTTCACCAGAATGGAACCATGCCGGCACTCTGATTTTGGACTTCCAGCCTCCAGAACTGTGAGAAATAAAAATGTCAGTCCATGGTATTCTGTAACAGTAGCTTGAATGGACTAAGAGGTCAAAACAAAGCCAATGTATTTAGAAGAAACAAAACTAAAACCAAATGACAGGGAAAGATGAAATAGAATAAGTAATTTTGTGCCAGGTGTATACAAACAAAAAGCAAAACATGGATGGCTAGTCTATGTGGATTTTCAATCACAGGTGGGAAAATGGAACACAATTATATATTGGTAAGATATACAATTTATTTTGGGGTAGAATTAATCAAAAGAAATGATACATGTTTTGTATTGCATAGAGTGGGAGGCTAAATTCTAAGATGGCCCCCTGTGACCACTGGCCTTATGTAATCTCCTCTCCTTGAGTGTGGACAGAATATGTTAATATGATAATAGTCCCATGATTAAGGCAAATTATATGGCAAAAGTAAAGAAGTAATTATGGTCTCAAATCAGTTAATTTTAAGATATGGAGGTAATCTGGGGCGGCTCTGACCAAATCAGACTGGCCCTTAAAAAAAAACAAAAACTGAGCTTTCTCTGGAGAGAGTGAAGGCTTGAGAGAGTGTGGAACCAGTGAGGTTCTCCATTGCTCACCACGTGGGAAGGCACAGGGGATGCCACTAGTTGTTATGAGCAGCTTCTGGCGAAGAGCCAGTAAGGAACCAGGGACCTCAGGATTGAAACTGAAAGCAACTGAATGCAGCCAACAACCTGAATGAGTGTGGAAATGGGTTCTTCTCTAGAGCTCCCAGAAAAAAGTGCAATCCATTTGACGTCTGATTTCAGCCTTATATGCTCCTGAGTAGAGAAGCCAAGCACATTATGCCTGGAATTCTGACCTACAAATCTGTAAGCTAATAAATGAGTGTGTTTTTTTTTTAATTGTTGTTTGTTTCTTTATTTGCTTTTATAAGTCGTTAAGTTTGTGATATTTTGTTACATAGCAATACAAAGTCCACACACAAAGAAACAAATGTGTTAAATCATTGAATTCAGGAGGACCATAAAAGGTCAGCAAGATATTGTACAGAAACAAACAAGACGAGGAGGGGAATTCTGAGTGTTCATGCTATAAAATAATGAGAAATTATCTCAGCTGAACCCCCACAAGTAGAGCCTACAACTAAGTAAAAATTGTATTGGCCACAAGCACTCCTGGTTGATCGGTCACTTGATTCTTCTTCAAGCTAATGGTACTATAATCAGAAAAGTACCAAACTAACAGTGTGAATAGCATATGGTCTGGCATTTGGGGTGTGGGTTCTGGCAGTCTTTTCAAGGGGTTTCCATTTTGTTAAAAAAAAGGATGAAATTATAAGGTGATGGTTTTGGATTCTGAGGACTATAAATATTTTATATCTCCTGTAACTTGGTCATAACATCTATAAAAGAAAATATATATTTGTGGTACCATGTCTCATGAAATGAAACATAGAAGCAATGGTTAATATTATATCAAAGTACATACTAAAAATTCTATTAGACAAAAATTCAAAGTTACAATCATAGCTATAGACTTTAGATCACATTTTTTCAGCTTTTGATAGACCATGTAAAAAAAAAACACTACATAAGATATAGATTAATTTAACCAGTTGGCTTTTATTAACAAATAACCCCCAAATAGAACGATCTATAAGCCTACAAACAAAAAAAAATAGGCTGTCTTAGAATGTGAAATGATATTTAGAAATATTGAAGCCACTACAGACTATTAAAAATATCTCAAAATATTTCAGCTAAAAAGAGTTATATAGAACATTTTCTATCATGAGCCTGCAATGAGAATAGAATTTAGGAGTAAGCAAAGCCCCAAGCCATCTGAAGCCAAAAATCTTACCCTTGGGCAAGAGAAGAAATCAAAAGGAATATTAGATATTATTTGGAAATTAATTTCATCTAATTGTTACAACTCAAAATTTATGAAATGTGACAAACATATTTAGATTAAAATTATTTATTTATTTTAGAGACAGAATCTCTCTCTGTTGCTGGGGCGTCAGCCCAGCTCACAGCAACTTCAAACTCCTGGGCTTAAGCAATCCTTCTGCATCAGCCTCCGAGTAGCTGGGAAAACAGGCATGCACCACCATGCCCCGCTAATTTTTTTTCTATATATTTTTAGTTGTCCAGTTAATTTCTTTCTATTTTTAGTATAGAAGGGGTCTCGCTCTTGCTGAGGCTGGTCTCGAACTCCTGACCTGGAACAATCCTCCCGCCTTGGCCTCTCAGAGTGCTAGGATTACAGGCGTGAGCCACCATGCCTGGTCTAGATTAAAATTCATATACTTAATTTTATTATTTTATCATCTGTAATAAATTGTTATTATTTTAAAAAATAAGCTATTAAAATGAGCATAAAATAAACTGGAAAAATAACTACAAATATGGCTAAGGAAACAAAAAATATTAATAAATTTAAGGATTAAAATATATTTAAAAAGGAGAGATAATAAAATATGAGAGTGGTATAACTGACAAATGTATTTGCTTTCAAACATTCACAAAATAGAAACCCATGACAAATCAAGAAATAAAATAGAAAATTAAAACAATATACAGCATGGATATACAGAAAGGAAGCATAACTCAAAGTACAAACTTTTAAGACTATGAGACTAATCTCACATTTCTATGATACTTATCCTGATAAATATTTTATGCTAACAAATGAAGATTATATAAAAATACTTTATGCTCATTTGATGAAACAGGCAAAGTGTCAGGATTCTTGATTTGCAAGGACAAAAGAACCACACAATACAATTTAGCTTAAACAAACAAATATATTTTCTCACATAATTTATATGTTCAAGGATAGGTCTAAGTTAAGGTTCCCTTTCTTCAGGAGTTTTAAGTCACCAGTTGCTCTGCTTATGGTTCTTGGTTTCACTTCTGGGTTAGCTGTTTTCTTTGACTGGTTTTCTCCTTATGGCATTTCAATAGTAGGATACAATGTTTCATATTCACACATCTAGATAAATAGTTTCTCTATATTTTACATTTAACAATTTTATTTCAATTTTATAATGTTTGTAAAGTAAATAGAACCAGAAAAACACTAGCTTCTTTGCTATAAAAATATTACAAATAATCAGTTAAAAACTCAAAATTACAACTTGAACTTCTAGATCTCCCATGAATCAATAAATCTTCATGCACCAATTAATTATACATGAAGAAATGATAAATTGACAGAATTTAATAATTATAAATATGTTAAGTTGGTTTCTTAACTTTTCTTTAAATATGTTTTAGTATTCAAATTTTTTACAATTCTAATTTCTGTGTTATAAAATCTCAGGAGCTTTGTGTCTGTGTTTTACAAAATAACAATTTTTAAAATATGAGTTTTTATTTTATTTTAAAGCAAATATTTACTTTCAATTTCTAGTGTATAAAAAGAGTTGGTATATTAAAACTAAAAAAAAAATAATTCCAGCTTAATTATAATAATTACCACCTGCGTATTCCCTAATTTTTGTATACTATCATAGGTAGCAATTTTTAATTTTAGACATCTCTTAGAAAATAATCTAAGAAATAAATTAAGACTAGGGGAAATGTAGAGGTCTTTGCTGTAAGATTTTATGAAATACTAGTAAAATTCTTGCTTCCTAATGTGATTATTATTGTTTAAATTATTACATGGATAGTACTTTTAACAAATTACATAGACCCAAACTAAAAATAGTAATTTTCTGCTATTTTCCGTGGTCTTCATCCTGTGCTACAAGATGCCCAAATTATAAGAATTAATGAAAGAGCAAGTTAATATACACATTCCTGGACTTTATGTCTAGAAATTCAGATTAAATAAGTCTGGGGTAGAGTTTGTGTTTTTTTTTTTTTTTTATTTCGCTAAAATATCCCCAGGTTACTCTGAAGCTGCTCAAGGAACAGATGCAGAACAAAAACCAGAAGGGCATTCTTTTATCTCCCTCTGCCTGACTTTAAACAGAACATCCCTACTTTCATATCATTTATGTATTAGGAATACACATAAAATTTCATTTGATGAAAGAGTTGTATAAGTAAAAAATGTTTGAATATCACTGCATTATTTCATCATAGCTAGAAAGAAAAATCAGAGAAAATTACTCTATCTGTACAGAGAGGTCTGAGATGTGATCATACTTACTCAAAAAGCAAGGCTGGAGCTTAATGATAGATCAGTGCATATTTTATTATATGCATTTCTAGAAAACCAGTATTATTGTTAACAAAAAAATTTTGGTCTAATAAATTTCGTCTGAGCTTCAAGGAAGCATACAGTTCTGAATAATCAATAGGCAAATCCTTTTTGGTCTCCTACTAGGGAAAAACCAAGAAAATTTAAATTGATAGTTCAAAATGAAACATTAGAATTCTTTTTCTGGTTAGGATGTAGAAAGTAGCAAGAGAATGTCACTTACCACCTGACAACAAGAATAAGCAACCCAGATAATTTCCAAAAATTGTAATTTCTATTGAAGCCATTAGAAAGCTACAGTTGCAAGGTAACTAAGTAAATTGAATGACAAAGAGTGATAGCACCTGCAAGGAAAGATGAGATGTAGCATTCCTTTTACTTTGACAGGTCACTGGAGGAAGAGGTGGTCACCACACAATCAGGTTAAGAAGAAATCAGCTAAAATATTATCAAATTCTTAAAGCCCTGGTGTAGGCTAACATGTTAGTTTTGAAGCTGGAGTCCAAGATGCTGGAGAATATGCATTAGCTCACAACCTATTTCCCAGACCTCCACCAGGTAATTAAAAGAGAGATTGGGGGCAGTACAGGAAGCTGGTGAGAGTCCACCTTGGGTGCTCAGTAGGCAGGAGGTGTGCAGCTGGCACTGGGAGACAGGTGTTGATCACCACTTTTTTTCTGTACCTACTGCAGGAGGAAGCAAAAGCTTAAGGGCCTTGGGGTGGGGCAGAAAACAGTCTCCAGTACAGGGTCGAGGTTAAGACTCATTGTTTCTGGAGCAAAAGTAAAAGCAAAAATCCTCTACACTTAAGAAGGATCAAGAAACCTTTCATACCTGCCAAGAAGCAGAGGCCTGCTTCTTCTGGGAGGAGTTCAGGAAAGTCTCCTGCCCAAGAATACCACGGACTCAAGGTAGAGATTGGTGGCTGTTGGTAGAGCAGTAAGAGGGCTGAGAAAGCACCATTCCTGAGGCTCAGCTGCACAAGCTTTTAACAAAACTGAAGCTGTGCCAAGAGAACAGAACTACTTGCCCCCTCAACCGCCACCAACAAGAAAGGCAGTCTACCACTGGGGGAGGTTTGAGATGGTGGGGCGGAACCCCCCAGGGGCAAAGGTGTGAACGGAGTGCTACAAACTGAAGGTGGAGCAGGAACTCTGAGAAAAACTATTCAGAACAGCAAGCCACACTGTAAGCACGGGGTAACAGCAGGCCCTGAAGAAATGGAAACCTGTGGTCCACTAATAGAAGGGATGGAGGTGACAAAATGGAAATCCAGCTCAATCTCTGACTATTTTGACTTAATCTGCCACAATAATGGCCTGAAAAAAGATGATGCTGCCTACTTCCAGGCATAGATAATATTTATCTAGGTCTTTTCTGTTCCAAAACACACAAGGTCAATGTTTAATAAAAAATTATGACACATGCACGTACATACACACACTCAACCCAATAGAAAGGAACAAAACAAGCCAGGTGTGGTGGCTCACGCCTGTAATCCTAGGACTCTGAGAGGCCGAGGTAGGCTGATTGTTTGAGTTCAGGAGTTCAAGACCAGCCCAAGCAAGAGCGAGACCATGTCTCTCCTAAAAATAGAAAGAAATTAGCTTCACAACTAAAAAGAAAAAAAAATATATATATATATATAAAATTAGCTGGGCATGGTGGCGCATGCCTGTAATCCCAGCTACTCGGGAGGCTAAGGCAGAAGGATTGCTTGAGCCCAAGAGTTTGAGGTTGCTGTGAGCTAGGCTGACACTATGGCACTCTAGCCCGGGCAACAGAATGAGACTCTGTCTCCAAAAAAAAAGAAATAAAAAAAAAAAAGAAAGGAACAAACCAAATATTCAAAACAATTGAATTTAGAGAGACCCAGATATTAAAACTATCAGATAGGGACTTCAAAGTGACCAAGATAAATATGAAAAAGGATTCAAGGAAAAGGTGACCAATGTGAAGGAACTGAGTAAAAAAAAAAAAAAAAAAAAAGAACAAAAAAATGAATACCTTAAGTTTTGATTTAAAAACCATTTAAAGAAGAACCATTTAAAAAGAAGATATGGTGGAACATGATTAGAAAGTTTTGCATGGATGCAGGTATGTTATGAAACATATTGGTTTCTCTTAAACCTGTTATCTTTCTACAGTATAAATCTAATATATGTATTTCTTTAACTACAGATTCTTTTCCTGTCTCTTTTAAAATTCTGTTCTGGCTCTGATTTGATGATGTCTTAGTTCTCCAGTCCTCATTATTTCTTCCTCATATATATTTCTTCAGGAAATTTTGTACGTACCACATAATTTGTCATTTAATTATGTATATTCTGGTAATTTAAGTATTAGTATTCATCTCCCAGATTCTGTCTAGATATGTAACAAGGATCCTAAGGATATATAAAAGATAGCCTTGCTTAATTGGAGGGGAATTTACAAGAAGTCATTCAAGTTCAAGGGAGAACTGACTCCGCCACTTCTATCAGAGCACCTCCAATGCTCTGTTGCATTAATTTGTTCATCTATGTTTCTGCCTCTACTAGATTTAATCCTTTGAGGATATGGGACATTGTTTTAATTCATCTTTGTTTCTGCGACTTGGGATAATTTTTAGCACATTCATAGATGCATAATAAATTTGCACTGAATGAATGCATGAATGAACAGATGATTGAAAAATTTGTGTGTGGCCCAGGAATCCTTAGCGTTATCCTATTGTGTTTTCGTTTTGCCTCAGTACAACTTAGCTATCTGATGCTGGGCGAGATCTGACCAGTTGGTAAGCAGGTACTACATAAACTCTAATCTCTTTTTTACAATCAAGAAGCCCTAACAGAAGCTGCTTTTTTTTTCCCCAATATAACAATAATCCACATTATTATCTTTGCTTTTATATGACCTATGAGATAGAAAGTCTTTATTGTAATAGTTTTATTCTTTATTTCCATTGCTGTGGTATTAAGCTCAGATTTGCTCAGATGCCATTTACTCTAATGCTGATGAAGATTCTTTTTATAAGTACTTCTTTTTATTATTCTTATTATGTTTTGTAGGTTTTTATGGTGCTACTTCATTATTTGGTGGTAAAACATGAGTTTTTACTTTCTTTATCTAATACATATTTTATCTTATTAAATCTAGGATTTCATTTCTGAAATATAAATTTCTTTTTATTTTCCTTTAGAGGGGAAAGTATTCTGAAGAAGTTTATACTCAGAATGAACATTTAATAAAAATATGGAGTATTGAATTTTAATGAAATGCTTCTATATATTACAGTGTAGAATATCTTCTAGTTCAATTATGTTGGAATTTCCAATTAGGGTACTAGAGTTAGACATGAATTTCACTGAAGCTAAATGTTTGCTGACAAGCCAGGCTTTCAATTTAACTTTGTGCATTGAATAAAGAAATATGATCTTGATCAGCCTTCTATTAGAAAATGTTTCCCATTAAGTCTATTTCTCTGGGAAACTTTATACTTCACAAAGTATGATTCATTTTGCTTACCCATATTTATGTATAAAATACCTCATTTGAGGTAAGTATTCAAATAAAAAAATTAGTTCTATTGATCATAGGGAAATAATAAGCAAAACTACTATAAAAATTTGCTTGAGAATGGCTTTTATCAAAAAGTCCCCAAACAATAAATGTTGGTGTGGATGCAGAGAGATACAAACACACATACACTGCTGGTGGAACTGCAAACTAGTACAACCTCTGTGGAAAGCAATATGGAGATACCCCAAAGAACTAAAAGTGCAACTACCATTTGATCCAGCAATCCCACTACTGGGTATCTTGCCAAAGAAAAAAAAGTCATTCTATAAAAAAGACTTCCACACTAGAATCTTTATAGCAGCACAATTCACAATTGCAAAGATGTGGAAACAACCCAAGTGCCCATCAATACATGAGTGGATTAATAAAATGTTGTATATGTGTACCATGGGGTACTACTCAACCATAAAAAATGGTGAACTAATACCTCTTATATTAACCTGGATGGAACTGAAGCACATTCTTATAAGTGAAGTATCATATGAATGGAAAAACAAACACCACATGTACTCACGATCAATCAACTAATCGATTGTTACTAATCAATCAACACTTATGTGCACATATGGTGTCAGGCAGGTCAGAGGGGAGAAGAAGAGATGGGTATATTCACACTTATCAGGTGAGGTGCCTGCTTTCTAGGGTATAGGCACACATGTAGCTTTGACTTGGGTGGTACAAAGGCAATTTGTGTGACCAAAGCATTTGTACCCCTGTAATATTCTGAATAAAATAAAAAAATTGCTTAAGGTAGTACAAAAACAAATGTGATTATTTCTAAATGAGCTGTATATTGCAGTAATATTTGAATCTCACCAGCATAATATTACAACAAATTTTATTCTTTGTAGAATATATTAAATATTTTGTTATTACTATATTGATTATACATATTTGAACAAACATCAATTGAATTATCAATGATTTTAATATGACTTTCCTTTGCATAAAAATGATCAAAGCTAAAGTCATTCTTCCAGTTCTCATTTTACCGGGGAGTTGTCTTATTCATATTTGTGTGAGTTTAAAATAACAGATTCTTTTCTGAGTTAAAATAGCAAATATTGTTTTATATTCTTTGTCTCTAAAAGCAATGCTTAGAAATTTATATTTAACAAGTAATCTAGCTTGAAGATTAGTAATTGATTTTTTGAAAATTTAAAAGAGAGCTAAAGTATATAATAATTATCCCAAGCTAATAGTTTTACTCCACAGACCACTACTGGAGATATCAAGAGCCTATTTTAAAAAAAATAAAGATACTTTAAAAATTGTTATTTATAAAACCATGAAAACAAAGCCTGACCTCGTAAAGTTAGTGTTCTAGAAATCATGCAAAACAAGAAATACTGTGGCTTATTAATAATTTATACCCTTTTTATTTAGGCTCAAAAAACTGAATGTCTGCTGTCTCATTTTCATATTTGTATATATTTGAGGACATTCTTTATTGTATAGGATAATATTGAACATTTAGTCAATCTCTATGGGTAGGTAGGTTGTGAAAAACTTTGAAATTAGAGTTAGCAGATTAAATAATTTTGCTAAATACTTGTCCTAATCCAAGCTATGTGACCATAGGGTAAGTGATTTGCAGATTTACCACATTGATTTTCAGAAAACATTTTTTCCCTCATACCAAATAAAGCATTTCTATCTATCCTGACTTTTCTTTCTCCATCACTGTTTATACTATATACACTAATCTGTAATATTGTATACCCGCCTGCTTAAGTGTAGTCTAGATTTTTTTTCATATCAATATAAAGATGGACTCTATACTTTTAAACAGAAATACATTATTCCAGTTTGAAATTATAATATATATGTAAAGATAGAAAATTGTTCAGTAATAAAGAATTGAAATCTTTTTGGTATAAAACAAAGATTTTAAAAAAATTTCTTATGATGCATGTTCATTGCAGGTGTCCTTTGGGCTCTGTCTTCCTCTCTGCTGGACTTAGATTAACCAAGCAGCAACCTTGTTGAATGTCAGTGCTAAGAGTTAGTGTGGCAAAACACATTTGGGCTCTTAAGCTCTCAGTCCAGAAATGACCCAGGTAATTTATAATCAAATTCATGGTAGTGCTAAACTTCTTGGGCCCTAGGAAGTTCAACCAGTGAGGATTCAGAAATAGACACACTGTACTTAGGCCATAATTTATTGTATAAATCTTTCAGTAATTAACATTTAATTTTTTCTGTATTTTCTTTTTTCTTCTTTTTTGTTTTGTTTTTTTTTTCTTGCTATAAGCTGTACTTCAGTGCAAATGTTACAAATTTAATCACTTGTTTTTTTAGTTTCATAATTTTAGATTTACTTATGTTTCTGCCACGGTATGTCTGCAGAACAGAATTTATATTGAAACATATTAGAGTATTTCTGAAATACTGAACACCCCAAGGTGGTGCTATTGATATTTTAAGGTAACTGAATTTACATTGTATGATGTACCATTTCAACAGGGTTTTCTGTAAATGTTCAGTAGTTTAAGTAACATAGCTATTAAAATAGCATAATTAAGCACCATTTTATTATGAATATAACAACCAAAGTAAGAATATAATAATTAATGCCTATAAATACATGATTCCTTGTGGTATATTTTGCTGAACAATATTGCAGAGACTATTTGTAAGGTGAACAGATACAGTGTAGTACAGGAATATAAAGTACAGAATGGCTTATATACTAAAGTACTCTGTTCACAGAAATTTTGTTAAAAACATTGCTTTTGGAACAAAATACAGTATATTTTTTCACATCTAAAACTCTTTTTATATTAAACAGTCAAAATATCTGTTTACTTAGTGATTCACTAATTTATCAATTCACTTATTCACTAATTAGAAATATTTCCAATTCTTCTATTATTCCTTTGGTATATCATGAGTCAAAGGCCCAGGAATAGCATGAAGATTTTCTTCCAAAATATCATCATGGAAAGTTGTGACAGAATTAGCTGATGATTGTGTTGTAGTAGATACAGATGCCTCAGGTACAGGTTGTGTGAACTTGGTCAAGTATTTACTCTTGCTAGTCAGTTTTCTTATCAGTAAAATGGAGACAATATTATAAAATACCTCATTAGATGTGAATATTATAGAATTTAATATATGTAAGGTACCTAACATTTTGTCTGGCATATAACTATTATCATAATCTCCATCATCATCATCACCCTGGAATTATATGGTAGATTACTTCTGAATTCTTATTAGATATGGATCATGTTGTATTGCTTACCATTTTATGGTATACAATATTTAGTGTAGATGGTAGATGGTAGACTCTAGTCTACACTATATCTAGTCTACAGTACTCTAGTAGTATAGATGATAGACTGTTCTGTTGTGTTGAAAAGGATGTTCAGTTTTTTGTTTTCATTTGGTTTACTGTGACTTCATTTATCTCATTTGGTACTTTTTGTTTCTTTGTACAGATTAAACTTTCTGTCTAGTATCAGATTCCTTCTGCTGAAGGAATATTGTGTAAATGCAGGCCTACTGGTAATCAATTTTGTCTGTTTTTGCTGGTCTTAAAACGTCTTTGTCTTTTATTTTGAAAGGTATTTTCGCAGGTTATAGAATTCTCTGTGGATAGTTCCTTCACCCCCATCTCTAACACTGTAAATCGATCACTCTAGTATCTTCTGATTTAGATACATTAGCAAGAAGTCTTCTCTAGTTATTTGTTCCTTTATATGTTATGTGCTCTTTTCATCTGACTGCCTTCAAGACACTATCTTCATCCATGATTTTCATTAGTTTTAATATGATTTGTCTAGAGTGGGTATGGCTAGCTTGCTTGCTCGTTTGTTCTTTCGTTATTTCTTTCTCTTATCTTTTCTTGCTTTTTTTTTTTTTTGCATTTATTCCTCAAGTTGTTCTCTGAGCCTCTCAGACCTGTATTTTGGTGTCTATTATTATTTTTGGAAATTTTTCAGCCATTATATTTTCAAATATTTCATCTTCTCCATTGTCACTTCTCCTTCTGGGATTCTAATGGCATGTATATTAGAGCATTTACATTGTATTATGTCTGTTTGATGCTGTGTTTCTTTCTCCCTTTTTTCTTTTACTATTTTGTCTGTTTATGTAAGAGATTACATAATTTCCAATTATTTATATTTAAGTTGACTAATATTTTGCTAGAATTGTTGAAATAAGTGATGGGTCTGTGAAAAATATTTTAGCATTTACATTTATTCTTGACATATTTTCATCTCCCTATGAAATTCCTCATTTGTTCATACATTTTCCCTATCTTACTCATTAAGGCCATTAACATAGTAATAATTATTATTTTAAATTCCTTGCTTTATAGTTTCAACATGTGGGTAATATCAAATTTGATTTTTTTTTTGGTTGATTTGTCTGTTAAATGTGTTGTTATTTCTTGTTGTTCTTGTTGTTGCTTTCTACATACTTCTTATGATTGAAGCTGTATGTAGGGTATAGGACAGTAGATATTGATGTAAATAATATTAATGCCTTAAAATAGGCATAACTCTTTGTTAGCTAGGCCACTGGTTATTGGGTATTGAGTTAAAATAGAGAGTGGTTGAGATGGAATTTGGTTACTCTCAATTCATGGCTCTAAATTCCTTACAGAAGAGACTCCAAATAGCTAATGCTATCCTACATAGTAAGAATAAATCAAAGTGGGCAAAGGACATGAACAGAATTTTTTCAAAAGAAGACAGAATAAAGGCCAACAAACATATGAAATAATGCTTAACATCTCTAATCATCAGGGAAATGCAAATCAAAACTGCAATGAGATATCACTTATCTCCAGTAAGAATGGCCTTTATCAAAAAGTCCCCAAACAATAAATGTTGGCATGGATGCGGAGAGAGAGAAACACTCCTACACTGCTGGTGGGACTGCAACTGGTTCAGCCTCTGTGGAAAGCAATATGGAGATACCTTAAAGTGATACAAGTAGATCTACCATTTGATCCAGCAACTCCACTACTGGGCATCTACCAAAAAGATCAAATGACACTCTACAAAAGAGACACCTCTACTCACATGTTTATAGCAGCACAGTTCACAATTGCAAAGTTGTGGAAACAACCCAGGTGCCCATCAATACATGAGTGGATTAATAAAATGTGGTATATGTATACCATGGAGTACTATTCAGCTATAAGAAACAATGGTGATATAGCACCTCTTGTATTTTCCTGGATAGAGCTGGAACCCATTCTACTAAGTGAAGTATCTCAAGAATGGAAAGACAAGCACCACATGTACTCACCAGCAAATTGGTATTAAGGGATCAACACCTAAGTGGACATATAGGAATAACATTTATTGGGTGTCGAGCGAGTGGGAGGGGGGAGGAGGGGATGGGTATATACAAACATAATGTGTGATATATGCAACGTATGGGGGATGGTCACTCTTGAAGCTTGAGGGGGGAGGAGGGGCATGGGCAATATATGTAACCTTAACATTTGTACCCCATAATATGCTGAAATAAGAAAAAAAAAAAAAGGGAAGCATCACTTTATCAGACTGCAAGCTATACTATCAGGCTATAGTAACCAAAACAGCATTATATTGGCACAAAAACAGAGACATAGATCCATTCATTAGAAAAGAGAACAGAGATATGAATCCATCCTTATATTGCTATCTGGTCTTTAACAAAGTAGACAAAAATATGCACTAGGGTAAAAAATCCCTACTCAATAAATGGTGCTGGGAAACCTGGACAGCCACATGTAGATGGCTGAAATAGGATCCACACCTCTCACCTGTTACAAAAATTAATTCATGATGGATAACAGACACAAACCTAAGGCATGAAAGTATAAGAATTCTAGAAGAAACTGTTGGAAAAATTGTTATAGATATTGACCTAGGCAAAGAATTTATGAAAAAGACCTCAAAAGCAATCACAGCAACAAAATAAATAAATGAGACCTGATCAAATTAAAAAGCATCTGCACAGCCAAGAAAACAATCAACAGACCAAATAGACAACCTACAGAATGGGAGAAAATATTTGCATACTACATATCCCGATAAAGGCCTGATAACCAGAAGCCACAAAGAACTCAAGCAAATCAGCAAGAAAAAATAAAACAATCCCATTAAAAAGTGGACAAAGGACATAAACACTAAATTTCAAAAGAAATTAATAGATTATTAATTTCTAGATTAATTAATAGATTAATGGATTGATGGGCAACAAACACATGAAAAAAATGCTCAACATCTCTAATCATCAAGGAAATGCAAATCAAAACCACAATGAGATATCACCTAACTCTAGTGAGAATGGCTTTTATCAAAAGTCCCAAAACAACAGATGCTGGTGAGGATGTGGAGAGAAAGGAACACTTACACACTACTGGTGGGATTGCAAACTACTACAATCTCTATGGAGATATCTCAAAGAACTAAAAGTAGACCTACCCTTTGATCCAGCAATCCCACTACTAGGCATTTACCCAAAGGGGAAAAAAATATATATCTTATAAAAAAGACACTTGAGTTTGAATGTTTTTAGCAGCACAATTCACAATCGCAAAGATGTGGAAACAACCCAAATGCCCATCAATACATGAGTGGATTAATAAGATGTGGTATATGTATACCATAGAGCACTACTAAGGCATAAAAAAGTGGTGAGCCAGTATTTTGTAACAACTGGGATGGAACTGGAGGTCATTCTAAGTAATGTATCACAAGAATGAAAAAATAATCACCACATGTATTCAATACTAAATTGGAACTAATTGATCAACACTAATGTGCACATATGGAAGTAGAATTCAAGGGAAATCAAGTAAGTGAGGGGATGGGTAAGTTCACACCTAATGGGTACAATGCACACAAACTGCCTGAAGGGCACACTTACAACTTCAACTCAAACTGTACAAATGCAAATTATATAACCAAAATGCATGTACCCCTATAAAACTACGAAATAATAAAAAAAATTCCTTAATATTTGTCTTTTGCTTGAGGTGGGGTATGTGGATTGCAGGAATGTTTTTCACTCTCATAATCTTATACTACCCTCAGCTTCTCTCTTCCCTAAATCTGCATTTCAGAGATGATCTCTCTCCATGCTTTTTCCTATTCCCCAACCTTAGAATGCTGTTACTTATTTTTCAATGCCTGCTTGTTGGTCCTGGGCAGAGGAGTGAATTCTCTGTCATATGAGTTCAGCCACAATCTTAGCCCAGCCCTATGTTCCTAAGTCTCACTGCTGGGCCTTTCTCAGAGATCCTGCTCCACCTAGACTAAAAGAAGCAGCAGCAGCAGCAGCAGGCATCTAATGCACTGGGCCCAGGATCATTTTCTGACTTGATTTAAAAATAGAAATGTTTTGTTTGTTTATTTTTTTCTTTTTGCTTTTCCCCTAGCCATAGCCATAGTGGGGTCCTCCCTAGTTATCTGAGCATGACAGGCTAATCTTCTCTTTGTCCAGCAGCTTAAGTCGTTTTTGTTTTTTTTCTGTAGGGAAGAAGGATCCAGGTGTTCTTTGTATCTTTTCCACAGTGTCATGCCAAATATGTCCTGCCCTGGTCCTTCCCACCATGGATGCATCCTCTGGTTTCCTTCTCAGCCCTCCTTCTTTTTCCTGAGTCTAAGGAAAAGAGTCTTAAGTGAGTACAAATTCTTCTGTGTCTGCATTATCAAGGGCTTTATACTATATTACTAGCCTTTAGTGATTTGCTAAGCATTTTAGCTGAATTCTTCCTGTCCTATTCCTCACCCTGGAAGCTTGTACTCATTCCCTGTCTCTCCTAGGAGAGTCTATCTTTCCTTATTTCTCAGGCTAATTGTTTGCCCTATGACCTTAGCTTTGTAATGGGTTAAGAAATTATGATTTTGTGGATTATTTGAGGCACTTTCCAGCTTTTCACTCCCTAGTGGAAGCTGTAAGTTCTGTAATGACTATTTGACTTAACAAATTAGATGAATGTGTTATATAATCTGGGTAATTTACTTTCAGCTTTTATTATTCTGCATTATAATAGTTACAACTCCTTTGTTTATAATTTATATTAAAAACACCTAGTTCTAACAGACTTTAAAGAAAAGAAATAGAAGAAATTTATTAAATTGTATATTTAAAAAGTTAAGGGATACATTTCACTTTAGTGATCACAAGATCTAGGCACCCATATGGTAAAAGGATAATATTAGATCCATACTCCTGCTCCCCATTTTCTGTGTTGGTTGTATTTCCAAAGAAATTATCTTCTTATAGTGACATGAAGACTATTAGCCAAATAGGCTAAATTTCACATAAATTCATTTACAGCAACAAAGATGGTATATCTATTGAAACTAAGTGTTTCAATAAATGTCTTAGCTTCACAGTCATTGGATTGTATGGCAAACTCCAATACAATTATGGTGACCAGGGAACAAAATAATCATGATAATTAATTCAAGAATCACGGTTTTCTAGAAAGGTATCAACTGAGAATGAGGAAAAGGTAGGTTCTCAAATGTTGGTCAATTGAGTCAAAAAACACCAAGTGATCAATAACCAACAAGGTTAACCTTACTCATGTTAGGTTTTATATGATACTTTGGTGCAAAAGATATACTCAGTCTACTAAATCACTTATAAAACTTATCACAATTTTATCCTTGCTTATAATATTGTTATAAGCAACGATACCAGAACACAGGGTTAAACTTGATTTAATAAATGTTGAAACTCTAGGATAACTGGCCTAGGAGATACTGCATTATACGATTTTTACTGCAGTAGGATTGTTTTTATACTCAATTAAAATCTTTTTTTCCTTTAACAGTGTAGTTAAACTTTAATAGTATAATTCCACTTAACCTTTTTTTCTGGTTATCTGTGAAGTTGGCATCTTTCCTGTCATCTTGCTTTTGTTGTTGATCTTTATACTTCATTGTATTCTCTAAATTCTTTACCAATTTACCTTTTTAATTGTTCTTAACTTAAAATATAGAACTATGGTATCCAAACTTAAGTCTTTTATTCTGGTTTACTTATGTTTTATCTGGAAAATTACTTAAAGAAGCTTTTGTGGCAGTACAAAAGAATGTTTTGTCTTGTGAATGTTCAAATATGTCCTTAATTTTGCCTTCACTTATATTTGTTTGACAGTGTGCATAGTCTTTTATCCTTAAACTTTGCAGATATTTCTCTAATATTTATAAGAATTTTTGGCTACAGTTGAGAAGCCTGATGCTAATTTATTATATTTTATTTTTTAGACAATTTTGTTGTGCTTGTATCATGGAATGGAAAGAAACAGAAGCTTCATGTTTGCATTGTCTCTCTTTGTCTTGAAATTCCCAGGGGGGTGAGCCTGAGGTTGGCCCAGATAAATCCTGTGTACCCAGTGGGTTGTGTCACTGCAGAGGAACATCAAGTTTAGGAAACCCCCACTCTTATAAGGAAGCTGCTAGCAAACATGCCCAATCTTTGCACCAGAGGAAGATATTGTTTATTGTAGTGGTTTGTAAACAAATTTTTCTCTGCCTAATCTATCTGCCAAGGCTGTTTGCTGTACACACATTCTTGAAAAGGAAGTCGGGGACAAAAGTTGTCTCAAGACACGAAGAAACACTATAAAAAAATTTCTCCCAACAGTCCATCAAAACTTTTACTATTTAAAGGGATATACACATATATGTAAGTAGATACCAATTTCAGGGTGCCAGTATTATAGCTGGGGAGCTAAATGCCCATGAACATAGTTTACTGAGTTAATGTAATTAAATTTCAACCTATAGCATTTTATTCCTAATGAAATTAATAAATATTTCTACTTTAGAATCTATTAGCTTAAATGAAATATATTTAAAGGAAATATATTTAACAATACAGCACATTGAATAAAAATATTTGCAATTTTATTTCCTTAGTAATAACTCATTGATAATGAAAATGGAAACTGCTTACTCATATCAGTAAAAGTAACGTTTCCTCTTCCTTACTTTGAGAGTGATTAGGATAAGAAAATGTTTACTTCACCTAATATCTAGCTGTGAAAATAAATTTTTAATAAGCATGTAACTGCCATTTACTACACTGAATATGGATAAATAATGTTTACCAAGATTTTTTAGCAATGGTTAATAGAATTTATACCAGATTTATAATGCAATTTTAATAAGTTTTTCAGAATAAAGAGATTATTCAGTCTGGATTTCTACATGTATGCAGTTTTATTAAACAAGAGATAATATAGGACAAATATTGTTTCTACTCCTGAATGCCAGAACAATCAGTAGATGCATGTTACTATATGCTACAGTTAAAATTTCAGTTAATCACTAAGTCTATTCCTCTACTTTTAAGTAATGAATATTGCATGAAATATTTTTAATACTTAATAATGATTACTAATTGTATTACCAATACACAGAACAATATGGACCTCAATTGCCAATCTGAATTGGCGCTACTATTTTTCCCCATAATATTAACATAGAAGGCATTTACATTACTAAAATGATACATACCAGAAATTTTAAAAATATATTCATTCTAAGGGTTTCCTTAAGTATGTTTCAGAACTCTTGATGCTTGTATATTTTATTAAATTTAGATATGTACATATTTCAATCGACAGCCAAAAAAGCAAGGTAAATGGTGTAGTGACACACTTCAGACCAGAAAATTGCACACAGTATGTAAAAATCTTTCTTGCTGTTGATATTTTGGAGAGATAAGATTTCTTTGAAGCAAGAAATTGTATTTTAAGATTAAATGACTCTCAAATGTTTTTGTTTATTTCATAGTTTTATGAGTCAAGGCAAAATGAGATGACGAATAATTCACTAGCCAAACAGCTAAGTATATGATTTACATGACTAAATAATTTAAATTATTTTATTGGCAAAAGTTTTATTATAAATTAAACAGCCTAGGCAATTTTTTTCTCTGTTTGCTTGGCTCAAGTTGACTGCTGCTCCTCCCTTCCATGTTTAACAAATGGCTTTATGATAGTAATAAATAATCCATTCCTTAGACATGTTGTTTGACAAGAATGCTGATTATTTGTAATTAAGTGTGCATTGTAGCTAAAGGGCGATATGAGATTTGCTTGGTTTGATCCTTTGTTATATAATTATTTAAAAATTCAATAAAATGCGAAAACAATAAAGCTAACAATAAGAAGAATGGATGGATTTTTTGTGTTGTATCCTCTGTCTATAGACTCTGAGAGAAGGCAACTGTGTTGATTAATTATTAAACAACTACTCAAAAAGTTAATCTCCCACCCACCATACGA
This sequence comes from Microcebus murinus, assembly GCF_040939455.1. NCBI lineage: Eukaryota > Metazoa > Chordata > Mammalia > Primates > Cheirogaleidae > Microcebus > Microcebus murinus. The sequence continues at coordinate 79,698,380 of NC_134114.1, read as the reverse complement.
GATTAGCAAAACAACTCAATTGTTTTAACTCCTGATCATACATTTGATTACATTAAAACAATACTCATCCGTGGTGTTTTGTGATACGATTTTCACAAGAAAATAATCACTTCACTAGAATATAATCACTTAATAGAATTATTGGCTAAACAAGCTTATCAATGTATGAAACGATAAATTGTATCTTAGCTTCAACATATATGATTGCTGATTTTTATATTTCTAAGAAATATTTACAGATTTATATTTTATCGGAGAAATTTCAAAGTACCAAATTGTCAATATGAGGCTTGTTAACAGATTAGTAAACTGTAAATTCAATAACAAAACATCTTCATTCAACCATGAATTTTATTATGATAGAATAGCATATTTCTTTTGGATTCAATATATAATTTTTTCAGACAGTAAAACATTAAATTTTGTCTCCCAACTGATTTAAGAAGCCATTTTCCATATAAATTTATTATGGAATTTTTCTTATATAAGAATATGAAGAGTTTATATTCACCTTACAGATACCTGTTTTATAAAGCATCACATTATCTATAATTTTAATTATAGTGTTCTCATCTTATTATGTATATATAAAAGTTATATCAATCTATTTTCTTTTTTTTCTTTTATTTTTTCTTTGTTTTTTTTTTTTTTTTTTTTGAGACAGAGTCTCACTCTGTTGCCCTGAGTAGATTGCCATGGCATCAGACTAACTCATAGTATTCTCAAACTCCTGGGCTCAAGCGATCCTCCTGCGTCAGCCCCCTGAGTAGCTGAGACTACAGGCTCGTGCCGCTAACCCTGGCTAATTTTTCTATTTTTAGTAAAGATGGGATCTCTTTCTTGCTCAGGCTGGTCTCAAACTCCTGACCTCAAGGGATCCTCCCATCTGGGACTCCCAGAGTGCTGGGATTACAGGTGTGAGCCACCACACTCAGCCTCAATCTACTTTCAGTTCCTTAAAATTTACCTAATTTTTGTGCTTTTGTTTCTTCACAACATTTGCTTATTAAATTCCTCTCAAGAAAGCCTTAACAGTTTCCTCTGAGGAAACTTTTACATCTTTTAAAGTTGAGTAATCCTCATCTCTTCTCTTTGATCCAGTATTCCTTGAGTAAACTTCTATGATTAATATAAAGTAGGTCTAAAGGTATTGGATATCTAATGATTACACATGAATATCTCTTGCATCTGAAGTCAAGTACAATGTTTAATCATTTTCTGGAGTCTCTGTGAAAAAGAAAATACTATTCTACTCAAATGTAATTAATTACTTCTAAAGATTAGAGTACTCTCATCCTCCTTTTTCTCATCATAGCAGATATCACCATCACAGGAAATAGAAAAGAAGCGACCAGCCCTGTGCAAATATTGGAAAATTAAGAACTCCAGCTGAAAACAAGCAAGCTTAGAAGCTGCAAACTTTCTTAGAACCATATTGAAGACTCTGTTTTAAGAACAAACCAAAAAATTGCAGATGGTAAGAGAATGAGTATATTATGTATAATTATAAGAGTATCAGTACATGGATGCTACCAGCTCTGTTGCGGATGTCACTTATAATGATGAGCACAGGATAAGTAGGAGAGAATCAGCAAAATTCTGACCATGTCAAAGAAATGAGGTAAATCTGAACATAGACTGTTATCTAATTCTAGGCTAAGAGAAACTGAAAAGTCATATTTCTACTATTCATAGTTTATCTTTTAGATTTAAAAATAAATCACAGCTCTTTTTCTCATCATCCATCACAGAGAAATGGCCAACACACAAACACATTACATTCTAAAACATTACCCTATTTATTTAGTTTGTGGCACTTATTGCAATCTGATTTTTTTAAATTACTTTATGTGATTGATTACGAATTTCGCATTTGTTTTCTTTTTTAACTACTATAAAGCAAGATCTATGAATAAGGATTCTTATTGTATCTATGCCTGCACTCTCTTATAGGATAGCTAATAGCCACATGTGGCTATTTAAATTTAAATAAATTAAATTCAAATACTATAAAAGAAATAATTTCCTTTTCCATACTTCAAGTGGTCAGGAACCCCATGTGGCCAGTGGCTACCATATTTGGCTGCAGAAATATTGATTTCTATTGATGGCTATGTTTATAATGTGAAATAGTGTTTTTTTCTTTTAGATATGTATTTCCGTTTAACCAGAACAAATGTGGAAAAGTCATCATTAAGTCTTCCCAAGTCAAATGAGAAAATTAATCCACTCGCTCTTCTTTTTTGTTCTCCTGAATTACCACTTTATGTAGTCAGTTTCCTAACTAAGACGGGGAATCTAGAGTATAAGAAGCAAGAGTCTCATAACACTGTGTCTGTAGTGTTAAGAAATTGGTTGAGAAGTCTTTGAATTTGTTAAAAAGACTGCATCTGGGACCAGCTCATAAAATTGGGGGATTATTTCTGAATGATTTCTTTGCATAATAGTTGTTGTTGTTGTTGTTTTCCCCAGAAATTGGATTTACATTCTCACTTTGATAAGTTTTTATTTAGAATGAAACACTTGTACTCATTAGGCTCACATTGTAACTTTCTCTGCTTATGTTGCTTTTGAAGTCATAAGGAATCTTGCTTCTATACTTCACTTCTCCTTATAGAATTCTAGATTGAGACTGAAGATGAAGTTATACTATTCCGTAGCCTACCATGTTTTCTTTCAGTTCTGTAACTATTGTTTGTCAGAAGTGTAAAATAGATTCTTAGAAGATTACTGTGGCCCATCTACGTCTTCAGCATGTTCTTTTCCAAACAGGTAGATACTAATAAAATCTATGATATATGCACAATTTTTGATAGGCCATTGTGTCCCGGGTCTAGAAATTTTATTTTAGCTTGTTTTGTTTCCTTTCAATTATCCAAATTGTCATGTAACATGATGTGAATGGTTTTCTGTAACTCTTCTATTGTTAACTGTGCATTGGATGATGCTATCATTGTGAAGTGTGTAAATACTACCATTTTTCCCAGAATTTATACAGTTCTGTTATTCCTCAAACTCTGAATCAAGAAGAAAATTAGATATTTGTATGTATACTTGATTGGAAATTTTGCACTCTACTTAAAAATACCACTAATGAAATTAATGTTTGGTTGTTTAAAGAAGGAAAACACAGAGCCTGTCTTATAAAAGGTTGCTGTGCTGAGATATATTTCTTTCTGTGTAGGTGGAGTATATTGACATAACATTTTATTTTTATTATTTTTACTTATTGTTTCCTACTAAACTTTGGAAAGAGACTTTCTCTTATTCTCAACCTAGCAAATAATCTGTCACTCAAAGAATGTCAATGAGTACCTGAAAAAAATAGTGAATGACTAGGAATCTAGTTATCAATATAGTTCAAAGAGAATACTATATTAACGTTCTTTTAGAGGATAAAAGAAACTACCCATATCCTCTTTCATGTGTAAGACAAAAGAAGTCAATAAAAATAGCCGAGACCATTGTTTACGGGGAGGTTGTACAACTACCTTTTTGCCAAAGGGAAATTTTAACTTCTTTACAAAAAGAATCTGATTAATCAACTTTAGATTATATATTAACATTTAAGATACAGTATGGAGTCAGCATGGTCAGAATAAGAAACGGAGAACAGAAACATGGCATAATGTCAAGAGTAAGTTTCTTTTTTTATTATTATTTCAAAGTATGAGGTACAAATGTTTTTGGTTACATAAATTGTTTTTGTAATGCTTCAATTAGTGTTATAAGTGTGCCCATCAACAAATAGTGTTCATTGTACTCTTTAGGTAGGTTTTTGCCCATCCTCTCCTCCTGCCTTCCCCCTGCTTGATTTTCACTGACTTTTACCTCCCTCTGTGCACACGTGCTCATCGGTTAGTTCCAATTTAATAGTGACTGCATGTGGCATGTCTTTTTTCATTCCTTAGATACTTCACTTAAGATAAGGGTCTATGGTTCCATGAAAAGTTTTAAAAAGGGCATTGATTCATCCTTTTTGTGGCTGAGTAGTATTCCACTGTATACACATACCACATTTTGTCAATCCACTCATGAACTGATAAGCACTTGTGTTGATTCCACATCTTTGCAATTGTGAACTGTGCTGCAATAAACATTCAAGTGCAGGTGTTTTTTTTTTTTTTGATAAAATGACTTCTTTTTCTTTGGGTAAATATCCACTAGTGGGATTGCTGGATCAAATGGTAGGTCTACATTTAGTTCTTTGAGGAATCTCCATACTGTTTTCCATAGAAGTTGTACTAATTTGCAGAACAATCAACAGTGCATAAGCATTCCTTTCTCTCTGCATCCATGCCAACATCTAATGTTTTTGGACTTTTTTTTTTTTTTTTTTTTTTTGAGACAGAGTCTCACTTTGTTGCCCAGGCTAGAGTGAGTGCCATGGCGTCAGCCTAGCTCACAGCAACCTCAAACTCCTGGGCTCGAGTGATCCTTCTGCCTCAGCCTCCCGGGTAGCTGGGACTACAGGCATGCGCCACCATGCCCGGCTAATTTTTTTTATATATATATATATATATCAGTTGGCCAATTAATTTCTTTCTATTTATAGTAGAGACGGGGTCTCGCTCAGGCTGGTTTTGAACTCCTGACCTCGAGCAATCCGCCCGCCTCGGCCTCCCAAGAGCTAGGATTACAGGCGTGAGCCACAGCGCCCGGCCTGTTTTTGGACTTTTTCATAAAAGCCATTCTAACTGGGGTAAGGTAAATCTCATTGTGGTTTTAATTTGCATTTCCCTGATGATTAGTGACATTGAACATTTTTTTATATGTTTATTGGCCATTGTCTATTTTCTTTTGAAAAGATTCTGCTCATGTCTTTTGCCCGTGTTTTAATGTGGTTGTTTGTTTATCTTGCTTATTTTCTTGAGTTCTTTGTAGATTCTAGTTATTAGCCCTTTATTGGATGTATAACTTGTGAATATTTTCTCCTATTTTGTAGGTTCTGTATTTGCTCAGTTGATTATTTCCTTAACTGAGCAGAGGCTTTCTAATTTAATCAAGTCCCATTGATTTATATTTGTTGTGTTGATGGTTGCCTTCGGGGTCTTCTTCATAAATTCTTTGCCTAGGCCAATATCTAGAAGAATTTTTCTGACATATTCTTATAGAATTCTTAATGGTTTCATGGCTTATATTTAAGTCCTTTATGCATCTTGAATTAATTTTTGAGAGTGATTAGAGAGATATGGATCCTGTTTCATTCTTCTGCATGTATTTATCCCAGATTCTCAGTGCCCTTATTGAATGGGGCTTCTTTTCCCCAATGTTTATTGTTGTCTGCTTTGTTAAGATCACTTGGCTGTATGTGGATGGCTTTATATCTGGGTTTTATATATGGGTTCTCTGTTCTGTTCCATTGGTCTATGTCTCTATTTTTGTGCCAGTGTCATGCTGTTTTGTTCACTAGAGCTTTGCAGTACAGTTTGAAGTTGGTAATGTGACATCTCCAGACATGTTTTTTTGCTAAAGATTGCTCTGGCTATTTGTGATCTTTTTTTGGTTCCAACAAAGTGTAGAATTCTTTTTCTAGATCTGTGAAATATGACATTGATTCTTTTTTTTTTTTTTTTTTTTTTTTGAGACATAGTCTCACTTTGTTACCCAGGCTAGAGTGAGTGCCATGGTGTCAGCCTAGCTCACAGCAACCTCAAACAATCCTACTGCCTCAGCCCCCCGAGTAGCTGGGACTACAGGAATGCACCACCATGCCTGGATAATTTTTTCCATGTACTTTTAGTTGGCCAATTAATTTCTTTCTATTTTAGTAGAGACAGGGTCTTGCTCTTACTCAGGCTCGTTTCGAACTCCTGACCTTGAGCCATCCTCCTGCCTTGGCCTCCCTGAGTGCTAGGATTACAGGCATGAGCCACTGCGCCCAGCCAGACATTGATATTTTGATGGGGATTGCAATGAATCTATAAATCACTTTGTGTAGTATGGACATTTTAACAATGTTTATTCTACTGATCCATGAGCATGATATGTTTTTCCATTTGTTTGTGTCATCTTCAATTTCTTTCCTTAGTGTTTCATAGTTCTCTTTGGTATTTTAATTTCTTTGTAGTTATTGTGAAAGGTATTAAGTTTTTGATTTGACTCTTGGCTTGACCATTGTTGGTGTACAGGAATGCTACTGATTTGTGTATACCGATTTTGTAACCTGAGACTTTGCTGATTTTATTTATCAGTTTCATGACTCTCTTGGTGAAGTCTGTGGTGTTTTCTAGATATAAGATCATATCATCAGCAAAAGTGATAGTTTGACCTCCTCTTTTCTGATGTGGATACTTTTATTTCCTCCTCTTGCCTAATTACTTTAGCTAGGACTTCTAATACTTGAATGGAAGTGGTGACACTGGGCAACCTGGTATTGTTCCAGTTCTTAGAGGGAATGCTTTTAAGTTTTCCCCATTAATTATAATGTTGGCTGTTGTTTGTCATATATGCCTTTTATAATTTTGAGATATGTTCTTTCTATGCCTAGTTTGTTGAGAGTTTTTATCATGAAAGAGTGCTGGATTTTGTTGAATGGTTTTTAGAGATGATAATATGGTCATTGTTTTTTCTGTTTATGCGATAGATCACATTTATTTATTTGCATGTGTTGAGCCATCCTTGCATCTCTGGGATGAAGCCCACTTGATGATGGTGGATTTTTCTTTGATATGCTATTGAATTTGGTTTATGAGTATTTTATTGATGATTTTTGTATCTATATTCATAAAGGATATTGGTCTGTAGCTTTGTTTTTTTGTTGTGTCCTCTCCAGGCTTTAGTATCAAGTTGGTACTAGGTTCATAGAATGAGTTGGGGAGAATTTCTTCCTTCTTAGTGTTACAGAACAATTTCTTCTCTATGAAAATTAGCTCTTTGTAGGTCTGGTAAAAATTTGGCTATGAATCCATGTTTTCCAGGGCTTTTCTTTGTTGGAAGATTTTTTTTTTATTACTGCTTTAATCTCTTTGCTCATTATTCATCTGTTCAAGAGTTCTATTTCTTTCTGATTGAGTCTTGGGAGATTTGTGTTTCCAGGAATTTGTTCATTTGTTCTACATTTGCAAGATTAAGTGCTTAGAGATTTTCATAATATTCACAGTTGATATTTTGTATTTCTGTGGTATCAGATATAATAGCTCCTTTTTCATTTCTGATTGAGCTTATTTGGGTACTTTTTCTTCTATTTCTGGTTAATGTAGCAAAGGTCTATTGATTTTGATTATTTTTTCAAAGAACCAACTTTTTGTTTCATTGATCTTTTTTATTTTTATTTTTTTGTTTTCAATTTCATTTAGTTCTGCTCTGATCTTATTTATGTCTTTTCCTCTGCTAGGTTTGAGTTTGGTTTGCTCTTCCTTTTCTAATTCCTTGAGACATGTCATTAGATTGTTAATTTGTGATCTTTCCATCTTTTTTTATGTAGACATTTAAGGCTATGAATTTTCCCCTTAGAACTGCTTCAAAATCTATGAATTCCATAAATTTTGATAGTTTGTGTCCCATTTTTCTTTCAATACAGAGGATCTTATGTTTTTCATCTTAATTTTATTATTGAACAAATAATTATTTCTCAGTATGTTGTTTAACTTCCATGACTTTGTGTAGAATTGTTTCTCTTGGAGTTGATTTCTAGCTTTACTCCCCTGTGGTCTGAGGAGATACATAACATTATTTCTATTTTTTTGAATTTGTTGAGGCATGTTTTATGGCCTAACATGTGATCAATCTCGAAGAATATTCCATGTGCAGATGAGAAGAATGTATATTCACTGGCTTTTGGGAAAATGTTCTGTTAATGTCTGTTAGGCTCATTTATTCTAAAGTCCCATTTAGTCCAGTGTTTCTTTATTTATTTTATGTATGGATGATCTGTCCAGTTCCGGCAGTGGGGTTTTGAAGCCCCCAGCAATTACAACACTGTTGTTTGTCTCTTTGCTTTGATATAGTAGGGTTTGCTTTATGAATTTACTTGTTCCTGTGGTAGGTGCATAAATATTTAGAATTTCTATGTCTTCTTGTCGAATTGCTATCTTTACCATTATATAAGAATCATCTTCATCTTTCTTTACTATTGTTGATTTAAAGTGTCAATGTTATCTGACACAAGAATGGCAGCACCTGCTTTCTTTTGGTTTCCATTTGCATGTAATGTATTTTTTTTACCCCTTCACCTCGAGTCTATATGAGTCTTTTTATGAGTTAGATGCGTTTCCTGGAGACAGAAGATATTTTTGTTGTATTTTTAAATCCATTCAGTCAGCTTCCATCTCTTCAGTGGGAAATTCAGATCATTCACAGTGAATAATAGAATAGATAGGTGGAATTTGTCCCCAAGGCATGTGAAGGTGTCTAGCCTTGTCTTTTTCTCTTTGGCCTGGTGGTGGTAGTGGCAACATTAGCCCTGGCCCCCCAGAGCAGGACACAGACCTTTGGAGGCTGGGCTTTTAGAATTGGCCTATTACCAAAGTGGTAACTTGTCCTCAAGGCCACATCAGTGGAATAAGAACAAATGATTTGAGAAGAAAAGTAAAACTTTATTACTTTCCTGCAAAGGAGGAAGATGTCAGACTATTGTCTCAAAATCCAAATTCTTGTACATAAACAGAAATACAGAGCTTTTAAAGGTAGGGCCTTCAGTTCTAGGCTATGGTCCTTTAACCACAGGTAATGATTCTATTAATACTCATCCCATCTCTGCTGAAGACAAAGCTGTGACCTCTATCCACCTGGGAAGCCCACTCATAGCTCTGTCAGCCAGGCATCAGGCCTCCTGGTCCATCCTCTGCAGTACAAAGAACAAAAGACATTCCCCTGTCCCTCTCAACTAGTGGCCTGAGGTAGGGGTGCAGGTCTCAGTTCCCAAGAAGAGTGGGGAAGATTTTAAGAGACAGAAAACATTTTTGCCATTTTCTTTCAGGCTGTTCCCTCTGTTACAGGTCTTCTGCTGGGGAAGGTGGGACCATTCTTCGGGGAGTAGCACAGGCAGATAGTTGTGGGGAGTAAGGTTGTATGTGCCTCAGTCCCACAGCAGCTTGCAGTAGGCATTGGGACTTGTCCTTATAGTATGTGATGGTGCCCACGCTCCCCTCCCTTTCCTTCTTTGGCCTGGTGGTGGCAGTGGCAGTTTTGGCCCCAGGGAAGGATGCAGTGTTTTGTGCGATTTGTTCCCAGAAAGGTGGCAAGCTGCAGCTGCTCAGGACTTGGAAACCTGTGGGACTCAGCATCAGATCCTTCTCTAGAGCAATGCCCCTGCAACCTCTAGGCAATTCCTTATGATAGTCTCGAGGCCTGTGGGAGTTGAAGGGCTCTCCTATAGCTAAGATTGTAAAAGTCAGTGCCAGGAATATGGTGCCCTAGGGATCACTCACTTATTCTTTCCCTGTGTCAGGGCATTTTCCCCACTTCTCATCCAATCCCAGCCTAGCAAGCTGCCTCGCTTCCCTCTCCTTCTTTGCTTATGTGCTTCCCATTGCCTCTCTTTTGAATCCATGCATTCTCTCTTAGACAATTTGTTCAATATTGTGAACATCTACTTGCAATTTTGGCTCCTCTCCAATGAGGAGGAGTGTATTAGCTGCATCTAATCAGCCATCTTGAACCATCCACTATCAGGAAAGTTTTGAAGTAGCACTTACTCTAGTATGAAAGGAGTCCCACTTCTAAGGGAGGTGCTCTCTATTATTGCAATAAAATAAAAAATTCTCATAACCTGCTTTCCAAATTTTAGCTGCTTTAGGAGTCCCATATTGCAATTAACCGTTTTCTCTTCAGCAAGAGGCTATTTATCTCATTTGGGACTTCCCTTCCTTCTGTTATAGTTTAGAAAGATTCCCTAGATAGAAATCTTAGAGAATGTGGTGTTCACCTAATGTATTTCTCTTTGCTCATAGATAATAGCCTGTACTATATGTTTTTAAGTATCTGAAAAAAATTGCTTCATATAGGGTTTCAAGTTTTATAGCTAGTTATGGTGGTAGGGTAAGTCTGACACCTGTTATTACACATTTGAAAAATATTTTTTCTGAGTATAGAATGTATATTGGAAATTTTTCCAGCACTTAAATATGTCATTAAACTGCCATCTGGCTTTGATTGTTTTTGTTGAAAAGTCAGCCATCAATCTTATTGTTCCTTTGAAAGTAATACATCTTTTGTTCCTCTGGCTACTGTCAAATTTTTCTCTTCATCATTCATTTTTAATAATTTCACTCTGATGTGATTAGATATGATTTTATTTATATTTATCCTGCATAAATTCAACAAAATATTTGTATCATGGGATTCACTGAGAAATTTTCACCAGTTTAAAATAATTACTTCCTGTAATTTCTTCAAATATTGATTCTGTTTTATTTTCTCTGTCCTTCTTATATGAGACTCAAATTTCACATAAGTTAGAACTTTTGATGATGTCTCATTTACCTGCTTCCATTTTGTTTTATTTTATTTTTTCTAATTATTGTTTTTCTAAATGTTTCAGTTTGAATATATTCTATTTTTGGTTTTCTACTTTCGTATCTAATGTCCAATCTCATTCAATATGCTCTTATTTTCTCTTATTTTCAGATATACTATTTTTTCAGAATATCCATTTTCTTATAATTTCCAATTCTCTGCTAACATTCTCACCTTATAAACTGTTTTCTATATTCTCTTTTCCTTCACATTTTATCATAATTCATATGCTGGTCATAAAGTCCTCATCTAATAATTGAAACATTTGAATTATCTGTGGTTCCTCATCTATTGTGCTTGTTTTATATTGATTTTCAGCCATTTAAATTTCTTTTTTACTATTCTTCATAAGTTTTGAATGAATGCTGGACATTGTTGGTAAAAAGAAAAATATGAAAGCTTCAGATGATGTTTTCTTCTTCTCTTTGGGTAAAGTTTACTTCTATCAGCATCTAGTATGCTGGTGATCATATTCCAGTGACCATTTAGTGTTCTAGTGCTAAGGTTAGATATAAGTCTCTGTTAGGACAATGTATTCAGTTTGTTGTTTTACTCCCAGGCATCAGCCTTATACCTTGGTATGGATCTTACCTTAATGACATGGCATTTAAAATGTTTTTTGCTTTCAATAAACTGTCTAGGGTATTGACTAAAATTCATACTTTGTGACAAAATTTTAACTCCAAAATCTGCTTCTCAACATTCTATAGTTACTCAAATTTTGACTTGTTTCTTTAGGCTCTCAGTTGCTATTTTCAGCTGTTTCTTTTGAAGCTTCCTAGCATATATACTTCTAAAGAGTCCACCAACAAGAAGAGAAAAATTTGTTTATAGTTTATTTTGGCTCCTTTCTTGTGGTTTTCACCTCTCTGAAATTTTCTCCAAGTTTCTGTGACTTTGACAGAGCTGAACTCTAACCTTTCTCTTCTTAGACCAGGGAGTCTGATGCCTTGTTCTTTAGCTCTTTTCTGCCATATCTGGATTGGAGTTGCCTCTAGGGAAAAAAATCTGAACCCAGTGTGGATATCACATCTCGTTGTATCTGATACCTGAAGGAAACATACAGTCATACATGGTTGTTGAAATGGTTCGATAATACATGTACAAATCCAGCACAATGGTATTTAGTACTGTATTAACAGTACATGTAGATAAGCAAATTTTGCTGGCAAATAAATTTATAGTCCATAACTAAAGAAGTGCATTAAAGAAGTCATATTGAATAAAATTTCTACTTAAAACACAGACGACTGAACATGTACCTTTTGAGAAGGCAGTAGATTAAAATTAAAACTAAAGGTTGAAAGAGTAGATATGCTACTTTATGTATTCACCGAGTCACAGATTTTAAATTACCAGAAGTGATTACACAGTACGATACCCCAAGTTGGCAGATAAGTTTTCTGATTTATCCTGCCTCACTTTTGGTTTTATTTTTCCTTTTATTTTATCATATTATGGGGGTACAAATATTGTTAGGGTTACATATATTGGCCCTGCCACCCCTCCCCCACCTCGCCATGCCAGAGCATGAAGCCTGTCCAATGCCCAGGTGGTGTGCACCTCACCCATTATGTAAGTATACATCCTTCCCCTCCCTTCCCCCTCCCACCTGCCCACTATCCAATAAAAGTGGTTTGGTTTTTTTTGGACATTTTGGTTACATTGTATATCTTTGCCTCTCCCTAAGAAGGGTTAGAGGTATTCCCTTCCCCCCCACAATGCTCGCCACAATGCTCACTTTTGTTTTTAATGTTGTTTTTAATACATTGATAACTATTTCTAAATATGCAGCAATTTGATTTAAAGTTTTTCACACACATAAAATTCTCTAATACTTCTTTGATTCTCAGGTAATCCTTTAAATCTACTTTCCATTACTATCCATATCTTAGTCTTTTTCCAGCCATCATTTTCTATAAGGTTAAGCTTATATAGAAAATAAAGGTAACATATATATCAAGATTTAAATGTCTAATCCTTATTTAACAAGCCATAATATTGGCTTTTGTTGGAATCTTCTGCTAGATGTTTAGTAGATATAATATTTTATTGTAGAACATTGCAGCAGCAGAGACAAACTGGAAACATCAATGTACACATTTTCAGAAACTATGAAAAAGGGGATTTCTTAAAATATTAAACTTGCAACTAAATAAATACATTCTTAAAGTTTAGAAAATTTCTAAGGCATTGTCAGGCAACTTATTTGCATTGAATTAGCTGTTTTAGTTAAAATAATCTCCAGTGAACTTCATTTGTATGTGGATACTCTTTTTGGCAGATTCTTAATAAAGCAATAATTTATAGGCTTTTGAAGATACTATCTTGAGTGCTGCTCTGGTTTTATTTAGAGCTACATGTACAAATCAAATACTCTCAGAATGAAGGTTGGACATGTCTGCCAAAAATTCAAAACGAAGGCTTCCAATGAGTTGTACTTTAGTATATTTGTTGATAAAGTAATTAGACAGGTACATAGGATGTGCATGAAAAAATGTTTATCACACATCCAAGTGAAATATTTCAAATAGACTATAGAAAAATTTAGTAGTGGGTTAAAAATATGAAGTATAGTCTCACATATTTACTCATATAATAAATATTCTTTCGACAGTCATGTTTTAGTGTTTTTGAAAGAACACTTTAGGAGAAGTATATAAAATGAATTTTACAGAATTAGTATAAGGTTTTTCCATATGAAACTGCCATCAATAATGGTTGTATGTTAGTAATTTCAATAGGTCTTCCTAGTCCATGCAAGAAAGTTAAATTAAGAAGTGAGTTTAGGCTTGGTGTGGTGGCTCATGCCTCTATTGCCAGCACTCTGCGGGACCAAGGCAGGAGGCTCACTTGAGGCCTGGAATTGGAGACCAGCATGGGCAATAGCAGACCCTGTCTCTACAAAAAATAAAAATAAAAATTTTCCAGGTGTGGTGGTGCATGCCTATAATAGCTACACGGGAGGTTGAGGCAGGAGGATCACATGAGCCCAAGAATTTGAGGTTAATAGTGTGCAGTTACACTGAACCTAATTGCAATACTGCACTCCAGTCTGGGAAACAGAGGGAAACTCTGGCTCTCTCTCTAAAAAGTAGTTCTATTGCTTTAGAGAGAGAGGAAAAAAATGGCAGCTTGTACTAATTGTTAGTAATAAATATGTAAACAACTAAAGAGCCATTTAAAGAGAATTAAAAGGATTTCTAACTGGAGGTGACATTATGAGGAAGGGGGTGGTAGAGTCAAGAATGACTTTGCTATTGTGATTTGAACATATGAACAGAGTGTGTGTCAGGTATGAAATATGGAGTGATAAAGAGGAGCAGTTTTGTTTTGGATGGGTAGAGTGACAACAATAAGTTCAGGGGAATTTTGGTCATGTCCATGTTGTGTTTGAGGTGCTGCTAAGACTTCCTAGTGGAGAAACCTTGGTGGTAGTTGGGTAAGCAATAGTCATGCACGTGTTGGCTCTTAAAGTATAAGAGTTGTGAAACTAAAGATAATGTTTGAAGCATTGGACATGTGAGATCATTTAGGAAACTGAATGGAGATGAGAGAGGCCCTAAAACAATTGTGAAACTCACCAAGATTTAATGAGGTAGAAGAAACCAAAAGTTGGCCACAAAACAATATCCAGTATAGAAAATGAAGGAAATATTATGGCATAAGGAGAATCAGAGATTGTTTTTGGTGAGTACTTAATAATGTCAAATGGTACAGAAATTCCAAAGAAGATGGTGTTTGGAAAACACCTGCTGGATTTAGTTGCATGGATGTAATGGACGACCCTGATACAAGCAATTAAAGTGAAGTAGTTAAAGCACATTCATTTTTAGAAGTGAGTTCAAGTATGAAGTCATCAAAAAGAAAAAATATATTTATCTACATAAAAAATGTGTTCATAACATAGTATTAAATTTTTAAACATCAGAATACAAATTGATATTATGATATAATCTGCTTTATATGAGTATATTTATGTGTACATACATGAAAGTAGGAAATGGTAGTAAAAAATGAGCATAAACTGTATGCCACACAGTTGTTTTAGGATTGCATGTTTTACCTCAGAGGCTTTCTACGAAAAGTAAATGGGATGAGAAAACCATGATTAAAGAAAGTCTGTGATCACACAATGAATAAATCAGTGACACTACAGTTCTATTCAGTATGCAACCCACCCCTAACCCCTGAAAAAAATCATTACACTGAAATAAATTCCAGGACTGGATACAATTTTATAATGACTCATGTATAAAAAAAGAAACTTTAAATGTAAGTCATAAAACAACCATAGAAAAATCTTCCTCAAAACAAAAATTTGAAGTTCTGGAATATAAGTCCATATTCAAATAAGATGAAGATGATGAATAAAAAACATGAAAAGAATTATGTTCATATTTTCAATAAAAATTATTCTGGAATGTTTAAACAATGTTCAAGCGTTAAATTTTTGAGAATATCTTAAATTTCAATGAATACATCAATATCTCTAAAATTTCAAAACCTAAGACATTATGTTTTGTAGGACTATGCCTAATACAATAGGGGAATTCAAGATAGTAAAACTGGCTTGTATGGATGTGAGGTCACAATTATCATACATCCCTCTTCATGACGTTGACAATAAATATCCGTTGTGAAAACTGATCATGGTGTCCCTACTGAAAATCCTATAGATTGTACTGCTTATTCTTAGATGAAAGTTAGGTCAGCAAACAAAATGGAATGGAAATGACAAGACAAAGAAACTTTCACATGAACTGTGTAATATATTTCATTTCTTTAAGCTGTCCCAATTATTGCTCCATTTCTTCACTGTATTAATATTTTTAAGCATATTATTTAAATATAAATTGAAATAGAATTGTAATTATAACCCATTTATATCATAAGATAATGAAGAATAATTTATAAGCTTCAAAAACAAATATAATCTGAATTTGATTATTATGTGTTTATTATATTTTATATGTAAAATTATTGTGCTTATATGAATATACTTTTAAAATCTTTTGGTATATTTAGCTATACATTTTTTTAAAAATTACTATGCCCATATGTATAGCGATTTGACAAAAAAAAATTAACATTGCAGTTTTGATTCATAGCAATGAATGTAGAAAATCTGACATGTTAGTAAATTGCATTTCTAAAATATTTTAAGTATTATTCATTGTGTTGCAGAATCTAAAGTGGAAGGTGAGCCAGCCACTCTCATGGTTCTGGATGAATAGATAGATCAATTCCTCGATAGCTTTTCCTCTGCAAATAATTTTTCACAAGCAACATTATTATCTTAAAGGCCTCCATTACTGTGGTTGACAGAGAATATGTAGGAAGTTGACTAATACACCACCACAGTATAAGAAAATACCATTTTTGAAGTGGTGGCAGGTGTGAATCAAAATAGCATACAAAGGAGAAAAATCTCTTTCCTGGGCACTCCCACTTCCTTCAAAGTGGCTACTTTAAGAGCTCATCTGGTATCTTGCAGTTTTGCCTCAGTCATTTGGACAAGAATTAACCAGTACCAGGCAAGACAATGTTTTGAATGATGTTGTTCAACATATTTGATATGAATAGGGAGTAGTAGTAATATTTTAGCCTCCAGTACGTATTATCTGAGGATCCTGAAAATACTTTCCCAGAAAAACACAAACTGAAAAAAAAGGTTATGGGAGATTTGCTCTTATTTACCAAGTTCTTTCCATTTCACATCATAACAATTACCTAGTGAACCATTATCACATGACTGAAATAGAATTACAAGAGTGATACTGGCAATTTGCTTTTGTTTGGACACCTTTGTTTTATTCAATAAACCCTTCTATGGAGAGAGCTAATATTTGATGAGACTTAGGCCATGCTACAGCTTTACATAAATTATGTCCATTCCTACAGCAAAAACCTTTGTTAGATATATACGTTTTGTTAAGTAAAGTTAATTTTTGCAAAAGAAGTTAACTTTATTTCCATTGTCATCTTCACATGGCCATGATTCCATTAGCATGTTCATGTCACTACTGAAGTGTGTCGCAGATTGTGAACCAAGGTTCTTTTATTCCAAAGTCATAAAACATGCTGTCATATTGAAATTGATACAGACATTAAAATAAATATTTTGATATCATAAAAAGTATCAGTGTGAGTGTTTTTATTTGGAACCCCTTATCCCAGCTATTCTGATATTAATTGCTTATTTTCTTTATATTACTTAACAACATCTAAAATTTTTATGATATATTATTGATCTTTGTATTTGTGTCTCCTCTTTTTGAGAGCAGGAGCCTTGTGGTTTGTCTTCTTCATCCTATATTCCCACTACCTGGAATATTTCCTGACACCATGCAGGTGCTCAATAAATATCTGCTAAATATTAAAGAGGTGAGAATTTCAATTTTTTTTTATTCTTAGAGTTTTATAAATATTATGCCATTTTAACTTTACATGATTACAATGAAATCTATATTTGTAAACACTCAGAAATAGCAATAATATACAATATCCTGAGAATTTTTAAAAAGATGTTTTAAAGATGTAGACTGTTAACAAGTATTAAAAATAATCCCACATTTGAATTTTGAAATATATTATCATTTGAAATATATTACCACTTATAAGACTTTTTGAAATTATTATATCAAATACAGAGCTCAGGCATTTCAAATTTATCAAAATTCTAAACATTTACAGCCTAATGTACAATTTACCTTAAACAATTTAGTTAGGGCAAAAGTATACCGATATTGCCCTAACTGAAAAATAAATTGGATATTAACTATTTCTTCATACCTTTATTCTTAGGTGACAGGTCATTTTCTAAGCTCTATCATTCATTTGTGTATCTTGTGCTCCATGTATTCCATCTTCAGGTTGAGAGAATTTTCATGTCTGCTTTCCACAAGACTGGTTAAACCTTCACCACATTAAACACTTTTTACATTGCCTTTGTTGACCAATATTTTATTGCAGATCCATTTACTTTTTCTCTATTTTGGTTTCCTTGAATTTTGGATTTTCTCTTCCAATTTTCTGTGTACAGCAATATTCTGCAGGCTGTTACATCGTTTTGGGGATAACAAGTTGTTACGTACAAAAAGCGGTTCTGTTCCTTGCAGAAATTCATTTGGAGTGATAGGCACTTCTGAGCTCCATGGCAACATTCCCTTCCCTTTGAGACTTTAAGGACACACACAGTTTTGTTGTTTGCTTATTTGATTCACCTTCAATGAGGAAGAGAGCTATCCATGCCAGTATTTGTTCTAAAACAGGATTTAATAGGATTCTTAACAAATTTTGTTCAGTCACTGAACAAAACCCAATTCAAACTAGCTCAAGTGGAAAAGAGAATTTATTGGCACACGCACTTAAAATTTTCAGTAGTGGATCATGAACGGTTGGATCCAAGGATTCAAACAACATTATCAGAAGTTACTGTATTGCTTGCCCCTGTTTTATTTTGGCATCATTCAGGAAAGTTCTTCACATGTTCTGGAAAGACGGTCTTTACATGGTTTACTATAACAAACATTGGCTCAGAGAGCTTCATTTTTCCCATACTGCAGTTTCACAAAAGTTTTTATGATTGATTTGTATGTTCTCCTGCTCAGGTTATTCAAGAAGCAATCACTTTGGCCAGGAATTGTGAATATATTGGTCCAGCTGATAGGTTTCATGCCCATCACTAGTAACAACAGCAACAAAAAGGATTAGTCTTGTCTAATGCATGAAGTGAGAGTTGGAAGACAGTTTTCAAATAGAAGAAGATGGATATATAGACCCTGGGCAGAAAAACAATTGGCCACTACAAACAAGTTTTTCTTAACCTTTCTCATTTATCTAGCAAATCCAAAGTTCTTCTGATTCACAAACAATGCTCTGGATTCAAGTCTACTGTTTCTTATTAAAATAAAGCCTGAAGTGATGATAAATACAATAAACATTTTAAAGAGTTGGTTCTAATTCTAAGTTTGCAACTATCTATATATTTGAACTTGAGCAGGTCATTTGGCATTTCAGGGCCTCCATTTCTCAGGGATAAATTTGGGTGAATATATTACATTTTCTCTAAAATCCTAATCTTATGATTAAATAATTAATTTGTGAATTGCTGTCGTGTATATCTGTGTATCTCTGTTTCTCAAGTATAAAATAAGGTGCACAATACTGCTCCTTTCTGACCTTTTGGTGTACAATGAAAGTAAAATAAAGTGAGTGGAAGGAAAGCACTATGAAATGTTATGTAAAACAGTTTTCATTTTCACACTGCAAAAGCTAAATTCTGTTCCATTCTGTTCCATCGATTCTTAGACCACATCTTTAAAAAGGATAACTTGAATCAATACAAATTTTTGTTGATATGACTTATATTAGTTCTATAAATCTTATTTGTACATAATTAATAAAGTCCAGTAATTATTTCTTATTTATTCTCAACACTCTAAACACTGATGATGCTTTGTGAGTTACCCAACTTACCTAATAGACATAATGACAACAAAAAACCTAATATTCAAGTGCTTATTTTATTTTTTTGTTTTGAGACAGGGTCTCCCTTTGTTGGGCTAGAATGCAGGGTTGTCATAATAGCTCACTGCAACCTCAAACTCCTGGGCTCAAGTAATTCTCCTGCCTTAGCCTCCCGAGTAGCTGGGACTACAAGTCTGCGCACCATGCCCAGCTAATTTTTCTAGAGCTAATTTTTTGTAGAGACTGGGGTCATGCTCTTGTGCAGGCTGGTTTCAAACTCCTGGCCTCAAGCAATCCTCTCACCTCAGCCTCCCAAAGTGCTAGTATTACAGGCTTGAGCCACCGGTCCCAGCCAAAATGCTTACTTTAAATTAATTAATTAAGCTATAATGAATACTATTTAATCCATGGCATGAAAATCAAACTACTTTGGTTATCTTGAAATAACATTTGCAAACACCTAGTAGTATCTGCCTTACTTTACAATATAATAGGAATGTATTAGTGTGACTATTGATTATTTATAGGGAGCATAGAAAAATTATGTGGTACCTGCATATTAATTAGTGATAGTCACATTGCTTCTGATGCATATATTTTTAGAATACATTGCTGTTGCTTTTACAAAATGAATTAAATAATTCAGTTTTCAGTTTTTTCATTCCCAACAGTTCCACTGGAATATATAGATTGCATTATATTTTAACCTAATTATTTTTGTTACTCATGAAACAATAATCGAGGCATTTTCACTCTGAAAAATTTATCTAACCTCTGCATTACTACTGATTTTTCTCTAATGGCATTTAACCTATCAGTTATGTAATTACTGTAAATTTCACCCTGTAGTATTTAACATTTTCCTCATCAAACACATATTTTTTTTTTAATGAAAATCAAACAGTCTTGGCATGAACAAAAGCCCTGTCATTCACTGGTTGGATTCTCCCACATTTCTCATTACATATTGTGCTATATAATCTGTAGGTTAGCTATTGTTCATAGAGCCCTTGTGATAGGGTAGACTCATTTCTTTGTTTTATAAAGCAGTAATTACTTACACTGCTACACGCATAACTTTAACGTGAATAGTGCAACTGTCAGTGGGTAAAATACACTCTTTCAGTGTGGTAGGTACATAGCTATGATTTGGAGGTTTGCCGAATGTGAAAACATTAAATGTCAACAAATAACAAAGGCATTTTTATGAACAGAGAAAACAAGAAAGCTGTAGAAATAAGTTCTTCTGATATACTTGTCATCTTCAAAATGGTTTCTGAAAAAATATTGAACTTGTGGCTTATTCTTTGATTATCTATTTAGCGACCTCATTTTTTAGTGTTGCATAAAATGCCAATGGACTCTCTATTACTATAAAAATGAACACTTTCCACTACATAAGGACTGCATAATCCACCATAAATATCTCAAACAGGATCAAAAATAGTATATGGAAATTTCAAATGAAACAATGAATTTCAAAATTTTGTTCATGAAAATTTAGATATCTTAAAATGAATAAAAAGTATTACTTAAAAGTTATGTACATAAGCTCTTAAAATTGATAAAACATATTATATTTTGGGATAATGCAACAGAAAACAATGTATTCAGTGGATCCAACCAATAGTTTAAATAAAAATATTTTTTACTTGAAATATCTAAATTTTTATTTTTAATTTTTTGTGCTGCATTGATCATGAATCTCTCCTCAACTCATTCATTAACTGTCATGTCAAATTAATCAATGTAATTGTAGAAATAATGGGATTTTTCCATAGCCCTATTTCACTGATACTGACACTGTTTAAGATAATTGAGGAAACAGGTTGAATTTGTCTTATAGCCTCGGGAAGAAATAAATATATATAAGCCAAGCAACATGAATTTTTAGCAGGCTGAAATATTTATAATGGTCAAACTTTGGTTCCTTGTGTGTTGATATAATGGAAGGCTATGTTTTTAGTATTGTTTTCAAACTGTGCTTTACTTATGCTTTCTTCTATTGGTTTAGAAAAAGAATTGTTTACCCGTTAGAGGCTATTAAATTTATTAAATTAACAAGCTTCTTCCTCAAAAAAAAAAGCAAACCACCTAAATATGTTCTATTTCACTGACATATCTTCTGTAGGCTAAAATATACATTCAAACAACAGTTGGAAATGTCATCTGCATTTGACACCGATCAATTGATGAAAATAATTTGTCCTGTTGACTTAACTCTCATAATTAGACCTCACCAGGGCTACTGCATAGTGTACTTTTAACTACAGTGACCTGTGCTGTTATAAGAAATGAGTTTTGGAAAAGGTCTTTATCCTCCCAAATAAAGTTAGTGCATCCAGATTTGGAAACTGACAGCAGTAATATTCTCCAACTAAAGCTAGAGCTTAGCCCTGTTATACTTATTAAAAAGCCTATTCATACAAATTAAATCCATTCCATATCCTGGCCTCTGATGACAGCTCCATTTTTTTTCTTGTCTGGTATGAATTACCTCAAGTCTGTACCCAGAAAGAATTTATCCCTTTCAAGAGACTTCTCCAAGCCTATAATAAATTCACGTGGGTCGTCCCATCAATGTAGTGAATTTGCATTATTATTTCATTATGAGTAGGAAAGAAAGCGGATTAGATCTCTTCCAGCATTGGCAGGGCCTAATTCAACCTGAACACATGATTAAAGCTGGCATTTATGACTATAACTGTCAAAGAAAACTAATTGTAAACTGAGAGCTGTGGATAATTATGGCTTTTGCTATTAAACCATTTCTCTCCTATTTATCACAGAACCAACTACAGACTTTACTACTGTTCGCATTTAGTACTCTGATTGCTATGAACCTACTTATGCAAATGAAAATTGATCTATATTCTCAAATTGAAGGCTTTGTGTAGAGTTAAGTTCAATCATGCTTTAGTATGTGTGTTTTACTTTTTTATTTTTCCTTTTAAAAAAATTTCGGAAAGGGTGAACTGACACTAACACCGCTGTATCCAAGACACTGAATTTTGCATTGTTTTAATTACAAACTCTGAAGTGGCTGCCTGGGAAGCAGTTTGATGCACATGCTATTTGAACTATCTTTCATAAGAAAAAAATTTTTTAAATGCTCCTTTTATGTGTATATATTTATACTAAGGCCTTTACACCTATGCACATACATGCTTATATGTTTTATGTTTACATAATTGCACAAGTATGAATAACTATATACTTATGGAACACATACATATAATGATGCATACAGAAAGGTATGCATGCCATATATATATTACATATATAAATATATGGACATAAATATATATTAGATTGGTGCAAAAGTAATTGCGGTTTTAGCATTGCTGACATTTGCCGTTTGATATTGGAATGCATTCTTAAATAAATGGGGTTATGTTATACATCATTTTAATGCCATTTCTTGCTTTATGTTTTTTGCTAATGACTTATTACTTGCTGTTTATTTTATATTTATTTTAGGCTATGGAAATGATGTTACACAAAAAGCAAACTGAGTGATTTTCTTATTCGAGTTCAAAATGGGTTCAAAACGGGTTGTAAAGCATCGGTGACAACTCCCAGCATCAACAACACATTCGCCTCAGAAACTGTTAATGAACATACAGTTCACTGCTGGCCATTAGAAGTTGACAATGACCAATTGAGAGCAATCATCAAAGCTGATCCTCTTACAACTGCATGAGAAGAGAAGTTGCCAAATAACTCAACCACAATCGTTCTATGGTCATTTGGCATTTTTCTCTTCTACTACACAACAACAATGAACCATTTCTTGATTGAATTGTGACATGTGACAAAAAGTGGATTTTATATGATAACCAGTGACAACCAGCTCAGTAGTTGGACTGAGAAGCAGCTCCAAAGCACTTCCCAAAGCCAAACTCGCACCAATAAAAGGTCACTGTCACTGTTTGGTGGTCTGCTGCCAGACCCACTACAGCTTTCTTAATCCCAGCGAAATCGAGATGTACCTAAAACCACAATGCCTGAAGCCAGCATTGGTCAACAGAAAGGGCCCAATTCTCCATGACAGTGCCCCACCACATGTTGCACAACCAAGGAATGCTTCAAAAGCTGAATGAATTGGGTTACAAAGTTTTGCCTTATCTACCATGTTCACCTGCCCTCTCACCAATCGACCACCACTTCAGCATCTCGACAACTTTTGCAGGAAAAATGCTTTACCAACTAACAGGACGCAGAAAATGCTTTCCAAGATTTCATGAAATCTCAAAGCATTAATTTTTATGTTACAGTAATAAACCAACATTTCTGATTGGCAAATAGGTGTTGATTGTAATGGTTCCTATTTTGATGAATAAAGATGTGTTTGAGCCTAGTTGTAATGATTTAAAATTTATGGTCCAAAACAGCAATTCCTTTTGCACCAACCTAATACGTGTAAGTGTTTCTACATCGATATATACACACAGATAAATATATAAATGTGCATATACATACATACACACACACGTGGAGAATATTACCACTAAACATTATAAGCCCTTCATGATGTACCAAATATCTTTATAATTTTACAGGAAGCTGTATGGGGTAGTGGCTAATCATGTAAGCTCTAGAGTATGTCTACTTAAGATTCAATTCCACTTTTACCATTTATCAGCTATGTATACTTGCATAACTTCCTTATTTTAAAAAATGTATAAATATTGTGAGTGGGTTAATTAAATAAAATAGTTCATGTAAACTAAGTTTCACACAGCAAGTGCTCAATAAATGTTAGCTTTTAGCTAGTTTCATCAAGTGTTATTATTGTCACTGTGAATCACTGTGTATGAATTTGTGTGATAATGTATTTTAAGGTGAAAGTGTAATAATAGCAATAGGTATAATTCAACTACAGGCTCCTAATTTATGGCACAGTTTTAATTCATGAAATGATATGCAGCAAAGGTAATTATTTAAAAGCTTAAGTAGCAGAATTTAATTTTTATAACTGTAAAAATTATTTATGAATGATAAATTACACATCAACGGGGAGAAAATAACTTCTTTTGTCTAGTGTCCTGATTTCCAATTCAAGGAATAGTTTGACTGAGTCCTATGAACTAGTACTGATAATGAATGAAATGAATTATACATCGGTAAGAGTAAGCTATTTTAAAATATCAAACAATGGGAAGTTAGAATAAGAACAAGAACACTTATATTTTACTTCATTGACACCTGCATTTTAGGAAATGCATTTCATTCAGAAAACGCAACAAGATTTTGAAAATGGAAAGGGTAATTTAGAATGCTCAGCTCAAGTACCAAAATTATATTTTATCATGACTGAGGGCCAATGAAGTTAGCATTTTATTCACAAACACTAAGCAATATTGAAAATGGAACCCATAGTTTATGGGATTCTGTAACTTCTGTAACTGTACCATGTTTTGATATCAAATCTATTCAATAAATATCAAATGTCATCTTTAAATAAGATTAAAATCATTAATTGGTACTGGAAAAGTAACAACATAAGTTTGCAATCAACTTCAGATATGCAAAAATAATAAATATACACAAAAAAATTAACAGAGATTTTTGATTTAAGAACTGTTCTAAATATTCATTTATTTATGAAATAAAAGACTTTTAAAGCTATCCCTGGTCTCTTAACTCAAAGATAAGTCCATGTTTGTGTATTAACTTTTCAATCTCTGTGCACGAGCACAGAATCTCTGTGCATGGCACTTATATTAATAGTGCACAGGCATTGGGTGCACGACTTCTTTACTTAGTATTAGTTCATAAACATTGATTTGTGTTTCACATATATTATATTATCATTTATGTCACCTCTTCATATTATATTGAGGTGATATGCCATACTTAAACTATACTCTACTGTTTATGAGACTTTTAGACTTTTTAAAAAAATGGTTATATATAATGACCACTAGAAAAATCTTAGTGTATATTGCTTTGCTTGCATTATTTATTTTGAATAAATGATTTGGAATCAGATTACCTACTTAAAGGTATAAAACTATGATTTTTGAAAGTATTAATCTCCAAAATGATGATGTTAACACTAAGGTTTTGCCTGATGTCACTATAATAATGTTTGGGTTTTATTTTTATTATTTTGCCAGCTTTTCAGAGATATGTAAATATTGTGGGATATTAATAATTATTTTTATTTTCTCTTGTTTGAATTATTTATGTTTGCTGGACATTTTTCTTATACATTATCTCATTTAGGGGAAAATTGGATAAATTACAGCACTTATTTAAAAATGCATTCATTAATGTTAGGTGTAAGACTAGGGTAACAAATCAACAATTATGAAATCAGGTTCATTCTCTGTGTATACATTCAATGACATCTAATTGTTTGGCTACACTTTCTGAGAGCTTGTACTTTGCTCATAGATCTTGAGGTACCTCTGATAAATAAATTATGTTTGCATTTCAGAAGTCTTAATTTCACATTAAAATAACAACTTGAGTCAACACTTCTGATAGAAACTTTTTCCAAGAAATAAAGTGTCACTAAATAAAACATTCTACCAAAGTGTTTGCAGTGTCAGATAAAAGTTGTTGAAAGTGTTATTTAACATTTCTATTACTCATTTCATTAGATATTTTGTTAGAAACACAGCCCTTCATTTTTATTCATTGATCATTTTTAATAGCATCTCTATAGGTTAATATACTGAGATGCAAAGAGGCTATCATGTAAACCAAGACACAGAATTAAAAATGGAAAAATATTTTACAGATTTGTTTATTTTCTCAAGAAATTCTTAACATCCAATATGATGACATCACATAAACAATATGTGAACATAATTTCTCACAGAAACACAATAGATATAACCAAATTGCCACTGGATTAATGAAGAGTATTTAATATCATTGCTGGAGTATAATCCAAAGCCTGCTTTTACATTAATAAGGATAAGAAAGCATATAACCTGAATGAGAGAAAAACTGAAGCCCCAAAATATTGGATGGGATCCTGGACATTAAGTAATCTTAAATGACAGTGACTAAAAAACACACTATATTACAGAGACATGTAGGTGCTTCATGTTCATTGCTTGAAGGTCAGTACCATGAAGACCAAGAGAGGTCTATAGTTAACAGGAAAACTCTTAATGCTTTGGCTTGAATTAGGGATTGGTGGATACACACTAAAACTTTAATCATTTTTTTCTTTCACACTATGATGCAAATTGAAGTAAAATATTTTCCAATGAGAGTCTCAGTAATACAGGGGAGGGGATTAACGAGATAGAAAAAAAGGAATATACTTTTACTCTTTTCTTAATTTCATTTATTAACAACAATATGTTTTAAATAATATATTTGTATACCTTTATTTATTCATTCTCTTGTTGAATACCTGGTTTGTTTTCATTATTTAATTTCTTTAATAATGCTAAAAGAACATCCTTGTTGTGCATGTTCTCTTAAGCACTTAAATGTATTCTTAGGTAGGATATATTTCTGGAGGAATAATTGCTAGGTCAGAGGGTATGCACACTCAAAAACTACAATTGATATGACCAAATAGCCCTCCAGCTTCACTGCTGAGTTACCAAGCATTCAAAAAATAATTAACACTAATCCTACTTAAAGTATTCCAAACAATCAGTTAGGAGGATATATCCCCAAACTTATTCTACAAGGCCTGCCTCACCCTCATACCAAAACCAGACAAAGAAACAACAGAAAAAGTAATCTATAGGTCAATGTATCTGATGAACATGGATGCAAAAATCCTCAATAAAATACCAGCAAACCTAATTCAATGAAACATTAAAAAATTAATTCATCATGATCAAATGGGGATGCAAAAATAACATAATAATTCTAAATTCTCTACCGTTAAGTGCCAATTGACACTAAAAGGACTGTGCCCTCAAGATGCATTTTTTTTATTTCTACATATTATGGGGGTATGAATATTTAGGTTACGTATATTGCCCTTCCTCCACCCAAGTCAGAGCTTCAAGCGTGACCATACCCCAGATGGTGTGTATCGCACTCATTATGTATATATACACCCATTCCCTGCCCCCCATTCCCATCTGCTTGACGCCTGATAAATGTTATACCTATATGTGCACTTAGGTGTTGATCAGTTAAACCAATTTGCTGGTGAGTACATGCGGTGCTTGTTTTTCCATTCTTAGGATACTTCACTTAGTAGAATGGGTTCCAGCTCTATCCAGGAAAATACAAGAGGTGAGCACTACTCACTTCTCCATGGTATATGTATACCACATTTTATTAATCCACTTTTAAAAATTTTGACAGATTCTACTGAATTGTCATAGTCTATAAAAATCTAAAACTTAGCATGTTGCTCACTCTGCCAGAAAATCAGGATAACACATTTCACAACACTGGTAAGGATTCTAGCATGAGGCTAGAACGAATGAATAAACATTGATATACCAATGCGCCTTCATAAATTTACTGTACTAACAAATATTGGTTGAGTACCTACTATGTACTGGTAGATGATGGTTACAATAAAAAATACTAACGATATTATTAATGAGTTTACCAAATTTTCAAATTTACAAAGTAGAAAAAGCTGAGGTTGATTGTGAGTCAGGAGAGGTTGGTGCTTTACTATATACTGAAAGTTTATTGAAAGACATACTTGTCCAGCAAAATCAAACCAAAACAAAACAAAGCCAGCAAAAACAAAAACAAAAAGCCAACAAAAAAGAAAACTCAGACCATTTCTTTTTTTTTTATCTTAAATGTATCTTAAACACATATATCTTCAGACTTGTAGAAATATTTTTTTAAAGTAACACAATCTGATTCTACTTCATTCTTCTCCCTCTGCCATTTTCTGATGTTTCCTTTGGGTATTTGTTGTAATTATCTAGAGCACTATGCAGCCCCGAGATGCCCATGAGGACATTGTGAATGGATGTCCTTGTCTCCCAGAAAAATCATTAATCTATCCTTTATGTTGATATAGTAAAAGGAGCATCAAGCACAAATATCTGAGAAGAAAAAGTAAAAATGCTCCATGTATCAAGGTCTAAAGTGAACTGAAACACGGAATGGAAAATAATATATAAAGCTTAATGAAAATGTATGTAAATGAGAAATGGCTGGGAGATTTTCCTGACAGAAGTCGATGTGCTTTCCGTTAATTAAAAAGAAAATTAAGCCCACACTTTCCAGTGAGAGTTTTAGAAATAAATGTCAAAAATGAAATATGCTATTCAGGTGCTCACTTTCAGAAACAGAGAAATCAAGACGATGTCAAATGTAACCATAATACTGAAGTGTAAGACTTCATATGCTGAAAGTCTGCTGCTCAGACACAGCTCAGAAAATATTTGTTTGACTAGAACACGGTTTTTAAAATATGCTGTCAATTAAAATGCAGGGATTTCACATACAAATCCAAAATTTTGAGTTTTCTTGAACAATCTGATTAGCTGGCACATTGGACCCAAGCCAAGGAATGATGCACATTTTCTACCTTGCCAGCATCTTTGTCAACTTGTAATTACCCTTAGCCCTGATGTCAAGTCTTAGTTGCTACATAGCATAGTATTTCCTCGCTTGCTTTTCTTCTCTTTGTACAATCAAAAGTGAAAAATGAAAGACAGGGTTTCATGTTTTAAGGAAAATGAGAGAAGTGCTTTTTAGTGGAAATGGATATTCTTACTTTTTAATATATGCAATATGTGTGCCCAGAGAGTCAAGATAACATTTTGGTAAATCCAGCCAATTTTCTTCATTTATTATTTTCCTGACATGATTCTATTAGCTTTTTGATTTTGAGATACCTCATTTTAGAGCATTCACACAGGACTTTTGGTTCTGGTTAGGAGCATAAATGTCAATGCTAACTAAGTTCTAAATGCTAAGCCCGACTCAGAGAACCAGAGGAGAATAACAATAAAAAGCCATTGACTACATTTTCAGTGCAATGAGAAGTTAGAGAAAACACAAAAGTCCGATTACCATCGAATAATACTGAAAGCATCTGAGACCAAAGGAACCACTAGGAAGCCTGTGCAAGTCATAATGGTTCTGTAGGGAAGAGGAGAATGTGGAGGGACCGGTGGTGGTGGACTACAGAAATCTCCAGCAAATATTCATTCTCACATGAGAGGCCCACCCTGAGAAGAAACAACTCTGAGCAAGATCAAATGAATGCAGGACCTAGAAAGACAAGTGCTATAATCGCTAGATAGAGAAGTCTGTTGAGAGACAAGAGAGAGACAGGATTGTTAAGAAAAGTTGTCACAAGCAAGATCAGGTTTCATGTGGCCTAGCTACACAGAAATACCATATTTTATAAAAACTTATTACTATAGCCAGAGGCAATAGAACCCTTAAGCAAGAAGTCTAGAAAACTTCCCTCCTCTTACCATATCATTACTGCCCCAGTGATCTGCTACTAGTCCAGAGAAAAACATATCTCATTCAAATATGGGTAATAAAAAATTAAGTTTCCATTAAAACTATTACTAGTAAAAAGTATGTGAGAAATAGCACAACTTCTGCACAGATGATGACAATGACAAGAAAAACATTACCATAAAGCAGACTAAAATTGTACCACCAACTTGAAGAAAAACAACAAAAACAGAACAAACCATCAGTGAACCATCTATGTCTACAAAGGAATGTTCTAAAACAAAAGTACCAGAACAAATGAAAAACACAATCAGATAACAGGAGGTGATAGATTGATTTTAAGAGGATGTGGAACAGCATGGCAGAATTCTAGTATAGAAATGAAGACTAAATTCCAACAAACAGGAAGGAGGAGGATAGATACCATGGAAAGCAAGCAGAATAAGTGAGATAAATGATTAGAGAAAAAAATTCTATAGACGATAAGCAAAGATGATTCAAAATATACATAACTAGAATCTTCAAAGGGGTCAAGGCAAAACAATGAAACAAATGGATATTTAAGACCATAATTCAAGAAACTCTTTTCTCAGAGGAGAGAAGAATTGAATGCATTTATTGAACGTAACCCTGTTTTATGTAGAGGAATTGATCGAAATTCATCCAGAATAAGAAAGTCACATCAGCTGTGGCTCCCAGATTAAAGGGTGAAGAACCTGTAATACACTCAAGGAAAGTAAATATGCATCAGGAATTAAGGGTTCTATAGCCAATGAAGATGTCTTTTAGGTACAGTTGCTATAATCAAGCAGTTTTGAATATATGAAAACACAGGGAATATTTTTTCCTAAGAAACTACTAGATAATACGGTCCAACTACCTTTTATAAGGGGGAAAACATTTTGTTTATTTTTTCTTCTATGATAACAAAACTTTTGATTTTGTGTATGGACTAGATTTATAATTATACAAAGTGAATAATATGTCTTATTGAATAAATATAGGAGACTTTTTGCAGTGTTCTCAAATAATTTTCAAACAATGGAAAGTTTCTTCCTTTTTCTAACTCAGATTAAATATTAAGTTACAACACCTTTTTCTTTCTAAATTTCACTGTTTTAAAAATAATATTTTTATTACCTTTTTTCTCATACTTTTCTTAGTGTTATTGCTATGAATTTTTATCTATGTGACATTTTATTGTATTTTATGAATCTTCATATATATAATGTTCTAACTATTTTTGGTGTTTGATTATATTTAATTACAATTTTAATTTTTTATTTCTTCTAAATCATTTGTGAAAGTATTTCTTTAAGCACCAACATTTGTTTATACTTTAGACATTCCTTATTTTTTTAAATCAAGGTCACTCATGCAGCCTGTATAAATTATTTTTATACTTTGAAATGTACTGATGCTTTTCTGTAAAACTATGTTTAATGTGAAAGAGGCTTTGGTCTTGTCCTAGAAACTTCCATTATAAAGCAACGAGATGTTAACATGAAAAAAGAAATAACATTTCAAGTGAACTAAAAAGCATTTAAAATGATCTAAGTATCATTATCTATAAATGCATTGGTATATATTTTAATAATATTCTACAAGTTTGTAGTGTTTACATGGAAAGTAAGAAAGCCTTCAGAATAATGAGATTTATTGTTCAAGCAATATTACATAGTATGAAAAACTTCCTTACAGAATACATAGAAAAGATAGTGAAAGTGTAGAAAATTTTCATTTAAATGTGTATCTAATATTACTAGGAATAAGGGACTAAAATCTCACAGAGCTAGACTCCAAAGTGGTGAGCTGATTGGAACCAATAACAACATGTGACATTTGGATCATGTTCATGTGATTAATAGGAAGAATTGTATTTTATTTGATGTTTGAGAAGACAGTAAAAACATCTTCACCAGAATAAGATGGATATTTGTTATTAAGAACCATCCCATTCAACACAAGCTTCTTGTAGAAGTACACCCTTAATAAAAGCATAGACTAGAAAAAAAGTCTGCCCTACTGTTTTTGTTTTAGGAAACTCTTATCTGCCTTCTCCTAGGTTTTGGATCAAGCACATTTTGTCTTCAATTGTATGTCCGCTTCAAATTTATGTTGCCAGTGTGAACCTGGAGAAAGTACAATCATTTAAAAGTATGTCTAAGTTGGTAATGTCCTACTATCTAATACAAATCAATGTAATGGTAATAGTGATAACAAGAGAAAGAAGAGGAGGAGGCTGGGGGAGGAGGAGGGGCGATCATCTCCATGTAGTCAGAACACAAAGTAGAATGTCAGAAATCATGGATAAAACAATAACAAAAAGAGATTAAAAAATCTGTGGGACTTGTAAATTGAGGGTAAAAAATAAAACAATCATGTAAGTAAAGAAGAAATTGGCAGGAGCACAAGAGAGAACAGAACGCATGAAGTGTTTTAAATAGGAGATAGAGAAGAGAAATAAGAAAGTAAACAAAATTAAATAGAAATAAAATATGAAAAAGGACTGGAGAGAATTACAAGAAAGCAGGCGAAGAAGAACTAATATATCTGTGAACCAAATAATGTAGTCTCAACATTCAGAAAGCAAAAATAATGATATAAAAAGAGATCCAGGAGATTGGAAAAGAAGCATTATAGTATTAGGAGGGTTTAACTTAATCTCTCTGTTTATTTAACATAAAGTTGGCAAAAATATATAAGTAAGGATACTGAATTTCTATTTGAAGAAGAAAATTAGCAAAGGAAATCTAATACATAAACAAGCACATATGCATGTGGGATGTGTATATGAAACTGAGGACAAAAACCAATATGTTGACCATAACATTATACCAGTGACTGTGATTGGATTTGGAAAGGAGTGGGGTACCAGCTCTTCCCTTGGCATGATCAGGAACTGAGGTCCAAGCCTTTGGATTCTTCTTGTATGACTCAGCAAGACAATGGCAGAATTGAATGCACCATTCCTTACATATGAGGGATGTAAGGGTAAAATTAAGGGTAAAAAATTACCAACCCTCTCAGAATGTTGAGACAGAGGAGAAGAGACTGTTAGAGTCCAAATCAAGTGATTGATCAAGACTGCCTTAACCACTGGACTAAAGGTGGATTCCAAGGGCCCCTATAGTTGACCAGATTATTTCCCTACAAGAAATTAGTGGTGTTTCTAGGGCTAAATTGGTTCCATATTAAGATATATATTTACATAATTAAAATACATTATTAAATTATTTATCATATTATTACAATATAACAAAATATCACCAGAGCATTTCTGTAGATGTTGAACTCATTTTACAAAATTCGATTCCTTGGTTTATTAAAAATATGCACAAAAATAGACAGAATGGGAATTGATAAAAATTTTTCTTAACATAATAAAATGTGTTAATCTCAACATAAAAGCCAGAATTATTCATAATGGGAACACATGAAGCATTTTCACTAAGGCAAAAAGAAAGATGGAGACAGTGACGTATACCTGTAATCTCAGCTACTTAGTTATTTGAGGCCAATTTGGGCAACATAGCAAGACCCCGTCTCTAAGTAAATAAAGAAAGAAACCAAAACACACACAAAAGAGCATATTGTATATTACCTTAATTATTCAAGAAGTTGCTATAGCTATCCTCCATCTGACAAAATTAGAAAAAAGAAATATAAAAGGTAAAAACATTGAAGGAGGTTAATTATTAATATTTACAAAAGATTAAATTTTATACCTGGAAAATCGAGTAAAAACAACTTATGGTAGTAGAACATAGCTTATACAATTGCTCCTTGATTTACAATGGGGTTATGTCCCAGTAAATCCTCATAAATTGAGGATATTGTAAGTCTAAATTGCATTTAAGACACCTGACCTATTGAACATTATACCTTAGCTTAGATCACCTTAAACATGCTCAGAACACTTACATTAGCTTAGTGTTGGGCAAAGTCGTCTAACACAAAGCTTATTTTATAATAAAGTTTTGAATATCGTGTGAAATTTATTAAATGCTATACTGAAAGCAAAAAACAGAGTGATTGGGTACTCAAAGTACAGTTTCTACTGAATGCCTATTACTTTTATACTATAGTAAGGTTGAAAAATCATAAGTTGAATCATCATAACTTGAGGACCTTCTGTAATATGAAACCATAACTTTTGCATATTACAGCATAAGAAAAAGAAATATGGTGAGGAAACATCCCATTTATATCAGAAACAAATAAGATAAATGGGGAGGAAAGTTAATTTTGCAACAAATGTTCAAATTCTACATTAAAAATGTTTTAAAGATTACTGAATGATACAAAGAAAGGTATGAACAAATGGAAAGTCTAGCTATATTCTTAGAATGGAAGTCTGAACTTCATCTTGTCTATTCCTCTTGTTACATTGCATAATTGATATTATGACATTTAAAAATGCTGTCAGGATTTATCTGAAATGACTGGTGCTCACCATTAATTGCTATGGCACCCACTTCAGGCCCATGGGCAACTGCCTTTCCCAGCGCCTTGCAAATAGGGCCATCAAACTCATTCTTAACAATAAAATCAGAGAGGAAGTTTCATGTGTTACTTCCAGGATAAGGCAGTGGAAAGTCTACAAGTACTTCTCTTTCTCTCTCCCACTTTGTGACAATCTTGGAGAACACCTTGTGTTGAGATGTAGGGCTAAAGATTGGAGTGTCTGGATTGTTGAATTACTCTGTGGAATGGGGCCATTTAGGGGATTTATTTTGGACAAGGCAGAATGTATGAGACCAAACAAAAGAAAACAAACTTTTTTCTTTAAGCCATGAATATTTGTAGTTGTTTGTTCCTAATATTTTCAAAGACCTAAAATACCTAAAAAATTAACTTTGCCATTCACAATTATTACAGTTTTCATAAAAAACATAAGTTAATCCTATTAATAGGAGTAACCTGTACATTTTCTAAATATAATAAAACTAAATTTAAAAAAATAAATTACACTTTTTATAAGTGATCAAAAGCCCTTTATCTTTAAGGGATACCTTAGAGATTTGTGGGTTCAATTTTTTTTTATTTTTTATTTCAGCATATTATGGGGTTACAAATTTTAAGGTTTCAAATAATGCCCTTTCCCCCCTCCCCCCACTAGTCTGAGCTTCCAGTGTGACCATCCCCCAGACGGTGCACATCTCACTCATTATGTATTCAGATACTCGCCCCCCTCCCCCCTCCCCCCTGCCCAATACCCAATTACTATAGTTCCTATGTGTCCACTTAGGGGCTGCTCAGTTAATACCAGTTTGCTGGTGAGTATATGTGGTTCTTGTTTTTCCATTCTTGGGATACTTCACTTAGTAGTATGGGTTCCAACTCTAACTGTTGTTTCTTAGAGCTGAATAGTACTCCATGGTATACATACACCACATTTTATTAATCTACTCAATTTTAATACAACTGCAATAATGTAAATATCTCAATGAGATGACTCACCTGAATTTTTCGGTTTCCAAGTGCATATAAGAGTTATGTTTACATTAGACTGTAGCCTATTGAGTGTTCAATAGCATTATGGTCAAAAAACAATGTATATACCTTGATTAAAATAATTTATTGCTATATAAAACTAACAATAGCCTGAGCTTTCATTGATGTCTTGCCTTTTTGCCAGTGGAAGGTCTTACCTTGAAGTTGATGGCTGCTCACTGATCAGGATGGTGCTTGCTGAAGGATGAGGTGGCTGTGGCAATTCCTTAAAATAAGACAATGATGAAGTTTGCTGCATCAATTGACTCTTCCTTTCATGAAATATTTCTTTGTGGCATTCAATGCTGCTTGATGACATTTTACCAACAGTAGAATTCTTCAAAATTGGAATCAGTGCTTTCAAACATTGCCGCTGTTTTTATTCTAAATTCTTTGTTGTCATTCCAGCATTGTTCACAGCATCTTCATCAGGAGTAGGTTCCATCTCATATGAAGAAACCACTTTCTTTGCTTATTCTTAAGAAGTAATTCCTCATCCCTTCAAGTTTTATCCTGAGATTGTAGCAATTCTGTCACACCTTCAGGCTCTACTTCTAAGTCTAGTTCTCTTGCTATTTCCACTACACTTGCAGTGCCTTGCTCCATGGAAGTCTTCGACTCCTCAAAGTCATCCATGAGGGATGGAATAAAACATTTTATAAATACCTGTTAATGCAGATATTTTGAGTTCTTCTTATGAATCAAAAATGCTCCTAATGACATTTGGAATAGCGAATCCTTTCCAGAAGATTTTCAATTTACTTTGACCGCATCCATCAGAAAAATAACTATCTATGGCACTTACTGCCTTACACCATGTGTTTCTTAAGTAGTAAGATTTGAAACTCTGAATTACTCCCGATCCATGGGCGGCAGATTGAATGTTGTATTAGCAGTCATGAAAACAAAATTAATCTTTTTGTATATCGCCATAAGAGCTCTTAGATGACCAGATGCATTACCATGTGCAGTAATATTGAAAGAAATATTTTTTTCTGAACAATAGATCTCAAGACTGGGCTTAAAATATCCAGTAAATCATGCTGTAAACAGATATGTTGTCATCCAGGTTTTATTCTTTAATTTCTAAAGATAAGCAGAGTAGTTTAGCATAATTCTTAAGGGCCCTAGGATTTTCCAGAATGGTAAATGACTATTGGCTTCAACTGAAGTCACTATCTGCATTAGCCCCTAACAAGAGAACCTGTCTTCTGAAGGTTTGAAACCAGGCACCAACTTCTCTCTAGTTATGGAAGTCATAGATGGCATCTTCTTCTAATATAAGGCTGTTTTGTCTAGATTAAAAATCTGTTGTTTAGTGTAGC
This sequence comes from Microcebus murinus, assembly GCF_040939455.1. Lineage (NCBI taxonomy): Eukaryota > Metazoa > Chordata > Mammalia > Primates > Cheirogaleidae > Microcebus > Microcebus murinus. Next base: position 79,662,252 of record NC_134114.1, on the reverse strand, counting down.
CACTTTCATCAATGATCTCCATTAGATCTTCCAGAAAGCTTCCTGGAGCTTTTATATTAGAACTTGCTGCTTTACCTTGCACTTTTATGTTATGGAGACAGCTTCTTTCTTTAAGCCTCATGAACTAATCTCTGCTAGCATCCCACTTTTCTTCTGTAGCTTTTCCTCACCTCTCTCAGCTTACATAGAATTAAGACCTTTCTCTGGTTACACGTTAACTTTAGGGCATGTATGGCTGTCTTGGTCTTTTATCCAGATCATTCAAACTTTCTTCCTATTGGCAATAAGGTTATTTTGGTTACTGATCATTCATTCATTCACTGGAGTAGCATTTCCTTTAAGAACTTTTCCTTTGTGTTCACAACTTGGCTAACTCTTTGATAAAAGATGCCTAGCATTTGGCCTGTCTCACCTCTCTATATGTATTCCTCATTAAGCTTAATCATTTCTAGCGTTTGACTAAAATGTAGAACATGCTACTCTTCCATTCATTTGAGCACTTAGAAGCCATTGTAGGCTTATTAATTGGCCTGATTTTAATATTATTGTGTCTCAGAGAATAGAGAAGCCCAATGAGAGGGAAAAAGATGGGGAACAGCCTGTCAGTTGAACAGTCAGAACACACATTTATTGATTAAATTTATTGTCTTATATGGACATGTTTGGTGGTCCTCCAAAGCAATTATAATATTAGCATCAAAGATCACTAATCACAGATAATCATAAAAAATATAATAATAATGCAAATGTTTGAAATATTATGAGAATTAGCAAAGTGTGACATAGAGACACAAAGTGAGCACATGCAGTTAGAAAAAATGGCACCAATAGGCTTGCCTGACCCAGGGTTGCCACAAATCTTCAATTTGTAAAAAACAGTATCTGTGAAGGGCAATAAAGCAAAGCTCGATAAAATGAGGTTTGCTTCTATATAAAATGCCATTTATAATAGCAACAATCATTATAAAGTGTCTCAATAACTTCAACAATAGCTATGCAACACTGTTTATGGAGAACATTAAAAACTTTATTGAAGGACATTAAAAATAAATACTATATTGAAATATATAGCATATTCATGGCAGGGAAAAATAAATGACCTAAATATGACAATTATCTTCATGTTAATTCATAAATTCCTCATAACCTCTCAAAATAATTTATTTTTAATGTGGCAAGTAAATTCTTGATATTATAAGGAAAAGCAAATGGCTAAGAACAGCCAACAAAATTTTGTAGAAGAACAACCTGGTGAGGCTTATTCTAGCAAATATTAAGTTGTAATATAAAACTCTAGTAACTAAGTATCTTACACAAAAACAGTTTTGTAGCAATTAGTTACCCATACTAAAAGCAGTAAAATTCCAACCTCATATCATAAATAACAAACTTTAATGAGTTAATAAAACTATATAGAATATATGCCTTTGGTAGTGGAAGAATTTTATAAGATGATACAAAAATAAATATCTTTAAAAATTGGTAATTCTAATCATAAAATTGGTATGAAGTGAAGAGCAATTTGGGATTTTTAGCAACTTTGAAGATGTACTCACCATATAGCACCGTAATGCTAGCTCAAGTTATAGACCACAGCAAATCTTTAACTTTTCTGTACCAAGAGACATAGATAGGTAAGACTGTTTCTAGCAGCAGTGTTTTTATTTATTTATTTATGTATTTATTTATTTATATTTTTTCAGCAGTGTTTTTTAAATAGGGAAAGGAACAATGAAAACAACTGAAATTTCCGTCAGCAAAAGAATGAATACATAGGCTGGGCGTGGTGGCTCACACCTGTAATCCTAGCACTTTGGGAGGCCGAGGCAGGTGGATTGCTCAAGGTCAGGAGTTCGAAACCAGCCTGAGCGAGACCCCGTCTCTACCAAAAATAGAAATAAATTAATTGACCAACTAAAAATATATATACAAAAAAAAATTAGCCGGGCATGGTGGCGCATGCCTGTAGTCCCAGCTACTTGGGAGGCTGAGGCAGTAGGATTGCTGAGCCCCGGAGATTGAGGTTGCTGTGAGCTAGGCTGACGCCACAGCACTCACTCTAGCCTGGGCAACAAAGTGAGACTCTGTCTCAAAAAAAAAAAAAAAAAAAAAAAAGAATGAATACATAAATTACAGTTATTTATATAATGGATCTATATACAGAAATGAAAATAATTTATTATTATAATAATACAAGTGAATCTCAGAAATGTAATATTTAACAAAAAGACAGTTGTATTAATATAATGTTCCATAAATGAGGATATATTTTATAAAGGGTATTTATATAAAACAATACAAGTTTTGTATACATAAGCTTTTGAGGAAAAAAAGGGGTTAATATGATGAGAGGAGGAGGGTGACGTTGGTGGTTTCAGCATTATGTGTAAACTGAATTGAGGAGGCATGGGTCTCTTAGAGTACTTTTTAGTCTTTAAGGATGTATAATATGTTTCAAAATAATGTTTTAAAATACTCAAAATATTAATAAAAGAAGACTTAATATTTAATAGTCATTAAATATGAAAGACCCAACTAATGTAGTAAAATTTTAACAAGAAGGTGTTAAGAATATATGTGTAAGATAAACTTTATGTTTCAGAAAAAAGTTTTTGAAATAACAACATAAATATTGAAAGATTATCAAATAATAATTGTGGATAATCTACATGTATTTTTAAATGAATGCTTAATGCATTTAGGATAAAGTTTCAGACTAATAAATTGAACCTACTTCTAGTAAGTGGATGAGAGGATGAATGGAATATCATATGAATCTGAATTTGCAGATATCATGTATCTTTTGCCTTACATTTCTAAACCAAGAGAGCAAAGCTTCATAAGTTACATTCATCAGAAAATTTCTATTTTGTTAAATAATGGCAAACTAGGCAATTTAAAGAATGTTATGGTGATTCAAGAACATGAAATCAATAGATACCTGATTCAGGTTTTAGTAACTGCCAGTTACCTATCCTTGAACTTAATTTAGCCAAATCATTCTGACTTACATTTTTGTCATTTGCCTTTTTAGTAAGTACCAGAGCTACAATAACTTGAAATATGAGCATAAGTGAACTAGCCTTGTCAAGGTAACTTCTAAGCATAATGAGTGTGCTTTGGCAAACCTTAGTAAGCACAGGTCATTTTGTCATGCAATTCTGTTACAATATCATGATGATGTCTTTGGATTCAAACCATCATGCTGAAGCAGTTCTTGTCTAAAAAGAATTTACCTCTGCTAAGCTGACTTTGGAAAATACTGCCTCTTCACAAGATGTTTGAAATGAAATGTTACATTTAAAATGACTGCAAGTAGAGATAACTTCCTTAACATGCCACTTGGCGAAAAAGTGTCTATGCAGTCATTAACAACTTCTACCAGTAATAATTTTGAAGATTAGAAAAGATATAAAAGTTCATGACACCCCGAATGATTACTGGTAAATGACCTATATATATTCCAAATGAGAGAATTTTTCTAAAACTACACAATCTAAAATATGGTATACATATGCTTACTATAAAACAGACTAACTGAAAAAGTAGGAAAGACTTTGTACTTTTGTTGTTCTTATTTTCTAAATTAGAAGCTTAGATTCAATGGTGTTGAAGATGCATTCTACAGTTGCCCTTATTATTGCCACCTCCTGGTGTTGACCCTAGCTTCTAAGCAGTACAATATGAAAATATCATGAGATGTCACTCCCACGATCAAGTTACCTCATAAAGGCATACCAGGATTTATTGTGCTTTGTGTCATCATGCCTCACAGATACTGTATTTTTTCCAGATTGTAGGTTTGTGGAAACTCTGCTTCAAGCAAGTCTATTGGCACCATTTTTTTCAACAGCATGTGCTCAACTTTGTGTCTCTGTGTCACGTTTTGGTAATTCTTGCAGTATTTCAAACTTTTATTATTATTATATCTAATATGGTGATCTATTATTAGTGCTCTTTGATGGTACTATTGCAACTGTTTTGGGGTGACATGAATCATATCCATGTAAAACAGCAAACTGAATTGATAAATGTTGTTTGTTTTCTGACTACTCCCCACCACTGGGCTGTTCCCCTATCACTGTCTCTCTTTCCAATCCTTCCTAAAACCTGAGACAGAATAATAATGAAATTAGGTCAGTTAATAACCTAAAGTGGCCTCTAAGTGTTCAAGGGAAAAGAACAGTTGCATGTCTCTCACTTTAAATCAAAAGCTATAAATGATTCAGTTTGGTGAGTGAGGAATGTTGAAAGTCAAGATAGGCCTCTTGTGTCAAAGAGTTAGTCAAGTTGTAAATGCAAAGGAAAAGTTCTTTAAGAAAATTAAGTGTGATGCTACAGTTAACACACAAATGATAAGAAGAAAAACAGCTTTATTGTTGATATGAAGAAAGTTTGGGTGGTATGGATAGAAGTTCAAACCAGCCACAATATTACCTTAAGCCAAAGCCTAAGCCAGAGCAAGACACTATTTATTTTCAATTCTATGAAGGCTTAGAGAGGTAAGGAGCTTCAAAAATGTTGGAAAGTAGTAAAGGTTGCTTCCTGAGGTTTAATGGAAGTAGCAAACTCCATAAAATAAAAGTGCAGGGTGAAGCAGCACGTGGTACTGTAGACACTACAGGAAGCTATCCAGAATATCTAGGTAAGATCCTTGATGAAGGTGGCTACACTAAACGGCCAATTTTTTTTCTCAACATATTATGAGGGTACAAATGTTAAGGTTACGTATACTGCCCTTGCCCCCTGGAGTCAGAGCTTCAAGTGTGACCATCCTCCAGACGGTGTACATCTCACTCATCGTGTGTATATACCCATCCTCTCCTCCCCCCTCCCACCTGCTTGACACCCAATGAATGTTATTCCTATATGTCCACTTAGGTGTTGATCCGTTAATACCAATTTGCTGGTGAGTACATGTGGTGCTTGTTTTTCCATTCTTGGGATACTTCATTTAGTAGAATGGGTTCCAGCTCTATCTAGGAAAATACAAGAGGTGTTAGATCACCATTGTTTCTTTCTTTTATTTATTTATTGAGACAGAGTCTCGCTTTGTTGGTCAGGCTAGAGTGAGTGCCGTAGCGTCAGCCTAGCTCACAGCAACCTCAGACTCCTGGGCTCAAGCAATCCTTCTGCCTCAGCCTCTCGAGTAGCTGGGACTACAGGCATGTGCCACCATGCCTGGCTAATTTTTTTTCTATATATCTTATTTGGCCAATTAATTTCTTTCTATTTATAGTAGAGATGGGGTCTCGCTCTTGCTCCGGCTGGTTTTGAACTCCTGACCTCGAGCAATCCGCCCACCTCGGCCTCTCAGAGTGCTAGGATTACAGGTGTAAGCCACCGCGCCCGGCCGTCACCATTGTTTGTTAAAGCTGAATAGTATTCCATGGTATACATATACCACATTTTATTAATCCACTCATGTATTGATGGGCACTTGGGTTGTTTCCACAACTTTGGAATTACAATTTTGAATGTGGATGAAACAGGCTTATATTGGAAAAAGAGGCCATCTGTGACTTCCATCATTAAAGAGAAGTCAATGCCTGGATTCAAATCTTCAAAATACAGGCTGACTCTCTTGTTAGGGGATAATGCAGCTGGTGACTTCACGTTGAAACCAGTGCTCATTTACTATTCTGAAAATCCTAGTGCCACTAAGAATTATGCTAAATCTACTCTGCCTGTGCTCTAGAAAAGGAAAAACCCAACCTGTATGACAATACATCTGTTTATAGCATGATTTACTAAAATTTTTAAGTCCACTGTTGAGACTCACTGTTAAGCAAAAAGATTTCGTTCAAATATTACTGCACATTGATAATGTATCTGTTTATCCAGAAGCTCTGATGAGAGGTACAAAAAATTATGACTTGGTAAAGGCTCAATAATTGTTACCATTTTTTTCAATAAAGCATTTTTTACTTAAGGTATATACACTGCTTTTTTTTAGACATAATGGTATTGCACACTTAATAGACTACAGCATAATATAAACATATAATTCTGTACTGTTGGAAACCAATGATTTTTTGTGACTCTGTTTATTGTAACATTTGTTATATTTTGGTGGTCTGGAACTAAACTTGTAATATCTTCATATCATTACTGTGTATACCTCCCTCTTGCCAGAAAACTCATTCTAGAGATTCTTATTGCTGGCTCAAAAAAGTGAATCCCTCATTTATGTAATGTCCCCATAGCAAGAAACTGCGGGCCTATAGGAGCTGAAAGTGGCTTCTAGCAATAGCTAGCAAGAGGCAGGTGCCTTCACTCCTACAACTGCGAGGTAATGTATACTTCCAGCAACCCAAGGGAGCTTAGAAATGAGTTCTTCCCCAGTCGAGCCACCAGATGAAACCCTGCTTAACCAATATCTTTATTGCAGTCTGATGAGAGCCTAAGTAGTTTTACAAGGACCCAGCTAAGCCCTGCCCAGATTCTTGACCCTTGGAAATGGTGAGATAATAAATTTGTGTTATTTTTAAGATGCTAAATTTGTGATACTTTGTTATGCAGCAATAAGTAACCACTAGAGATGGTAACCAGAAAATTACACAGCCTTATGCTTCTGCCTGTTAGATAGTTTCGACAAGTAGAATACCATATGTAGAATAGTTAAGTGAGTTGAAAAAGATTAGTGACGGCATGCATGCCAGAGCATGTGTTTTCCAAAGCATGTATTCATTCAAATATCGGAACGAGGTACTAGAGGTAGAAGAGCTTCCTGGATTAATATAGAAATGCTGCACTAGGTTATTATTGGCTGTTAGAGGCAGGCTACTGTATTGGAATCTGTGCACATAACCCTGTTATCTAGTTATAATACCAGGAGACAGCCAACTAGAACCTTATAGATTAGAGTGAGGGTAGCACACCATGCTTCTCAGGCAAAATTTGGCCCCCTACATGTTTTTGAAAACATAGTTTTCTTGGGTATTGGACATGCTCGTTTGTTTGCATATTGTCTTGGCTACAATTACAGAGTCAGTTAGGAACTGTGGCAGAGACTATGGCCTGAAAAACCTCAAATATTTACCATTGAGCTCCTTGCAGAAGTTTTCTGACCCCTAGGTTAGAATATGAGGTAAAGTGAAATCTTCTTATATACATATTTGCATACGTATATAGCTATTGGTAAATATTAAATGTATTTAGCTCTTATTTTATTTTTGTTAATAAGAAAAAAGAGTTTTGAATACATTGTAATATAAGTCATAGGAGTAGCTTTCTAAGCGTACGTGAGAATATTACATGTATGAAAATGATGTAAAGAAACACTCAGGTGATAATGAAATCAGAACAAGTTTTTCTCAAAAAGTAATTAATCAAAGATACAACAAAAATGATTTTTTAGAGATGAATCAATCAGCTTATTCATTCAGATTAAAAATTTTAGGCAACATTCCAGGAGATTTAATACAGACTGGTACATGCTGAATTTTTAATTCCATACTCATTCACACATATACAAGGAAAAGTACTAAAAAATATATAACAAGGTGGAAAAGACATGTTGAATATAAGAAGAATATGGCACCAGCCTTTTCCTCTGCAATAGTAAATTAAGATTAAAAGTGGAGAGCTTTGAGACAACATTGTTGTCAATTAAGTTGCTTTGTAATTGTGCAAATCCACCAAATACATACTCAGATATGCAGATATTCAGAAAACATAATCTGTGAATTAATTTCAAAATAATTATGTAATTAATAAAAATGAAACAAATTAAGTGATTATAAATAGAAAATTTATAATTGAAAAGAACTCACAGTGAACATGGAAAGAAGTGCATAGTTAAAACTAAGTAAATGTGTCAAATCAGGTTTAAACTGAGTGAAAATGTTAAAAATGAAAGATAAAATTTAAGAACAATAATTAAATGATACTATTACAAGTTTTCTGATATCTAGAAATTACTAGTAAGGACAGAGTGTGAAATCAGGCTATAAATAGAAAGCACAGTACACAATAATAATGGCATAAGAGAGGTTTAGGAGCTGTTTTTAAGTAGGAAAAATAGGATTCATTAAATGTAATATATGTCCCTTATTATGTTTTATTGTCAGATATGTAATTATCTCTATCCATATAATGATTGGAAAGATAGAATAAAGTTATTGTCATAGTTATTTCTATGCTGAGAATTTTGGAAAATTTATGTTAATGTTTAATTTCTCTATATTTTCTAAGTTTACGATGGCTAACACATGTAATATTTCACAATAAAGAACATTATAAACATATTTGAGATGAATATATCAAAATGCTTGCTTTGTATATCAGTGGTATTAGAGATGAGCTGTATTTTTAACATTTACCTTAGTGTAGTTTTTAATTATAGTCAGGATTGCTTTTACATTAAAAATTAAGGCGTAATTAATTTAGAACCCCATTCTTGTTTTATAATATAACAGACTGCATTAGAACATGGAAGAAATTCTATTGGTACTGTGGAATGTCAATGCCTAATAGCAACACTGCTTTTGTCAAGTTATTATTCCAAAAAGTTAGGATATGGATACACGAAGTTTGAGAAACTGGTGTTTATACAGTATTAGCTGTCTTCTGCTAAGCTGTAATGGTTTCCTTCTAAATCTACCACCATTATGAATAATATGCTATTTCAATAAATGATATTTGGTCACCCATGTGTTTTAATGCCAGATTAAAATATTTAAAATTCATTTCTAGGAAAGTAGATCAAGAATACTTATATGGCAGGATGTCTTATGTCTGGTACTTAGTGAAATCATAAAATGCAACAATAGAAAAAGTAGTGTAAAAGTTTTTGTAAAGTAGTGAGATGGTTTCTTCCATTTGGAATTTTCATAAGGCAAAAGAGGCTTTATGTGTATTGGTTAGAAATGAGAATAATATGGAGCTGGGACAACCAGGTGGGCTGAAAAGATGACTGCAATTTACAAGGAGAGGCTCTGAGACAAATGAAAGAAGTTTGGCAACAATTCATGGTCATTAAAGCAGCTGAGCTCCATAAATCTGGATTCTGCCAGGATCATTATTCAGAGTTCCCCACGTGTAAATCAGTTTGTGAGCAAGGAACTGGTTTGTTACGTAATTATTTGTTAATAGTAATGACACACACATGAAGGAATAAAACACCATCAACAGAAAATATGTTTTCCATTTTTAAATAATTTGTTCGTAAGAAAGAATGGTAAATACTATGATTTTGAATTTCCTTATGTGGGAATGAAATAAAGAAATTCAAAATCATAGCATCTAAAGGATACTTAAAAATTAAACTAAAAAAACCCCCCAAATAATAGCATTTCTCCTTCAAAATAAGATGTAAAATATCTCACAGTTAGCATTTACAGTTCAAGCAGAATTATGAACTTTAATTACTTTTAATCTAAGTGAATATGCAGAAAATTCCTTTGTGAGGCAGCTCAAGACTATAAAGTTTGTTAATAAAAATATTAAATATTACATATACTTAGAAAACTAAGTAAGTGATGGAAGTGAAAAAAATGCAAGGAAATGCTGACAGCATATCAATAATATAATTAATTCAATGCAAAGTGGGAAACTTGAAAGCAATGGACAAAGGTGACTTTTAAGAAGGGGGAACATGGACAAAGTTGAAAGAAAGTAGTACAGAGTCCAGCTGCTAACACATAGGAGGAAATAGACTTAGAAACATTTCATACTTCTTGGCATCCTTCTACTCTAAGGTTTTCACTATTTCAGTTGTTGATGTTCCTAATCCATTAGGGTTTTACTTTTTGGCAAGGTAGGAACAGAAAAGACTCCATTGTGCCACTATAAACAAAGTTTAAGTAATTATATCTCAAAAGCTTTCCAAAAAGGATTTCTCCTCTCTTTACTCTGAAACTGGGTGCTGGAGAAAGCTTCCTGGTGTGGTATTTCTCAGTTTTCATTTTCACTTTGGCTAAGAGGCCTATTTTTGCACAGCCTTTTTTTTTTTTTTTTTTTTTTTTTTGATAAATCCAAGTTGGTTTCATTTCTTGAGCAGCAGATTACTCTGAAATTATTGCAGTTGGCTGAGATGATTTGGTTTTTGTCTCAAGTTAGGCAGACTTAAATATATGTATAGATTCATTTGTGTAGCAGATTTCTATTGGCTACATTTCCTTTCCCATTCTTTATGCCCTGCCGGCTAGTTTATTATTTGAGTGTTACACTTTACAGATTTAATAAACTTGAACTCAATGAGACGTTTATCTAGATTAGAGTTTTGCTCCCAACAAGGTAAGAAAATAAAAGTCTAGAAATTAAACTGAACAAAAATTTGTTTTGTCTTTTTTTTTTTTTCATAATTAGGGGGTTGTCTTTTGGATCCTACCTCCATGTATTTTTCAACAAACTCATCTTTAATTATAAGTCTTTTACCAAGTCGCAACTTTGAAATATCTTTTCCATTTAACTTTATTATTTTCTTATTTGTTTACTCAAAGTTCACTTCCTCATCCAAACCTAATCCAATCCAAATCTCTCATTCAAATCTGATCCAAATTTGATAATTTTAATCATTCCAGATTTTCTTATTGTCTATCTAAAGAGGTCATATACTTTTTTGGGGGGTGTTAGAAGGATTTTACTAAGAACATGTACCTTGGGTATAAAGAGAACCAATAGGGACAAATTTCTAAGGCAGTCTTTCAGTAGAAGAAGTAGGTAAAATCATGTAATATTCGTCAAGTTTTTGTTGTTAAAATCTGTTTCATTAATATAATTTTAAAAGCTGGATGTAGATTCCTATGTCCAATGTGTTAGCTCAAGATGTGATTATGAAAATTAAAAAAATATGACTCTGATTCTGATGTAGCATCCTTGTAGGAGAGGGACTTGTAAAGAGCATCACTCCTCTAATGACAGAAGAATAAGTAAGAATGGTCTGCAAGAAGAATGTCACTGGTCACAAGCTGATGCTTTGGCATCCAACTGTAATCTTTAGCATATATGCTTGAAGAATATGTCATATTTATTGAGTGACTAATATGGGCCAAGCACTTTCTGAATGCTTTGCCTACATTAACTAAAGTTAATCCTCCTGGCAACCCCATGAGATAGCAACATTAATATAAAATGATGAGGAAATTGAATCATAAGGACAATAAGCAAATGACATATAGATGGTGAGTGTGTGGCCAGGATTTAGACCCAGGCAATCTGACTCCTGAGCTTAGTCCCTTAAACACCTATTATACAGCATCTGAAATTGGGTTCTGACAGCTTTCAACCATGGTCCAAGAAAAGTTACTATTATTTACCTCTTTTTTCTTAGAAGAAATGCCCGGCCAATGACAGCTGGCAGAGGGTGCTAACTTTTCTACTATTTCCTTTTATGATAAATAGACTTGATTCTAAGATATGGGTTCTATGAACTGTAATTTGATTTTTCCTTGTGTATGGTTGGGTAGAACTGAGATAGTGCCTTTTTTGTATCCTAGTTTTAAAAAATAAATTCAGAGACCATACAATAATACTGTACTGTTATTTAGTTGTCAGCTAATTTTGTTTGTGGGCTTTAATTAATTTATTTCTTTTATATAAGTAATAAATACACTTATATTCTAATTAAATTGTTAGCTCTTTGTTTTCTATTAAAGCTGGATAATACCACAAAGTTAATAAATCCCAATATTTAATATCTACACACAAGAAAAAACTTAGGTCCAGAAGGCCTATGTATCTTGATCATGGCCACATTGTCTTCCAGCAACTGAATCAGGACAAGAATTAATTCACCAGGGTGGACTCCAGGCTAGTTCTCTTTTTACTACCATATTTAGTGGCTGGATTTTAAAAGACATGCTTCATGTATTAGGTGATGTAATTTTGAAATTGAACCCAAAGACATAGAATTGATACAAAAAAAAAAAAAATCACATCGAAAACAATTTGATTAAAAGGAAGTATGTGGTATTAAAATATATATATATATAGATTTAATATTGTCAGAGAAAATTTACTAATGACAAAATTCAAGAGGCTTCAGTCAACGAGAGAAAAGTTTTTGATTTGCCATGAGTCTGATCACATGCTTAGAGTGCTCAAAGTGTCGGTAAAGCACTCAGACATGTTTATTCTACAGATAACATTTGCTTGAACTACCTGCTCTGATTACTTACAGGTTGGCTTGGAAAACTATTCACACATAATAGCTAGAAAGTACTTTAGTTCTTGACAATTCTATGTATGATTTGTGTGACCTTGGCCAAATTACTTTAAACAAGAAGGCCTTAGATGCTTTATTTGTGAAGTGGAGTTGATGTTGTGCATGATTGCTGTACTCAATTAAATAAAGTACTTAACAGTCCTGACACATAGTACAAAATTTAATAAAAAATTCTATTTCACTATCTGTATAGTTGTTATTATTAAGTGCCCAGTGAGCAGATCTATTGGAAATTTTTCTCAGGATCCTTCTACAGGATTTAAATGAATAGACAAAGTACTTTTTTCCTTCCAATTGGATAGACAATCTTTTTAGGGGAGAAGACTGTGAAGAAATTAGAGTTGTGTAAGGAATTTTAAGTGAAAACAGTTAAAGCTAGATGCTTCCATTATTTTCTGGGAATGTATAAGGCTGGAAAATGTTTGATTTCTCATTTAAGGTGCTATGAAATAAGTGCATGCGGGAAAATATAAAATATTACAAGAAAAATTACTAACAAATAAATAAGATTCCTATAATTCCTCATGCAAGTGTTATGAGAAGCTATAATCAGATCTGAATGTGGATCACATAGAATGTCTTTTTGCAGTAGAGAACTTTGAGCAGGATGCAAGCAAAGCGGTGATGCATGGAGAAGAATGCAATGGATTCTCCAATTGTGAGGAAAGGCTTTGGAGAAAATTTACAACTCCAAGCCAACAAATTCTAAGTGGCTGATTATACATCTTTCTTTTGCTGAGTTGGAAATCTTGCCAAGGAATTAAAAAATATAAGAGCATTAACAATGGTTCAAAAAAACCTGCTATGCATTCCTTAATGACAGGAAATATTGAATGAATACATGACAATGGGATATGAAATGTCTTTTAAATTTTTGGCATAGAGCCCACTAATCAGATTAGTAATACAATCCAAAAATTGTATCATTTAAAAAATAATTTTATTACAGAAATATGTTATAGCCTTGAATTGGGTCTATGATTTAGTTGTTAACCTTTGTTCCCACAATTGAGATGATTTTGACGTTGACTTCATCTATGCCTATGTTGCTTAGTTTTTATGACATAATTCATAGTCTGGATTTGTCTTCTATCACAGGTGTGTAACTTTTCAACTCATATATATTTTAAACAGTATAATTCATAAGAAGCAAAAGTAGATTCTTGTTTGAACAACTCTTATTGTAATCAATTCTGCTTATGAAATAATTTTATAATATTGACAAGTGTTCAGATAAAATAAAAATGTCTGAAGTCCATAATCCATTGATTTATTGATGATTATTTCCCAGTTCAGCCCAAGAACGAGCTAACCTACAAAGAAGAGATGGAGTATCTAGGGTGATTGTCAAATTAATCAAAATAGATTGTGAGTTTTCTAGTTAAGAATTTCTATAATTCCCCTGTGAGGAATGTCTGTAATTGTTAGCCTAGACTTCTTTGGGCAATGACACTTTTAAATTCTATCATGTTCATATGTTTGTCACTGCCACTGTATGACACACTTGTGCAAAGCTCGGGAAGATTTGCATCCAATCTTTTACTCTACCATCTAAATATGCACCGAACATATTTCAAAAACAATCATCTTGTGGGAACTTTAATTAGCACTGCAGGCAGAAGTTGCCAGTGATCACATTGCATTGTATACACCAAGCTTCCAGGACTTTTTTTCTTCAAACGAAAGAGATGAAAATCAATTTTTCCAATGAAAATCTATTTTAATATTGTTTTCATTGAGTTAAATTGATGTATGCCTACCATTATGAATGCATATATTTATGTACTCTATAGAATGGTGCAAATTATATATGGATATGATATAATATAGTGAATGGGCTTTGCAAACAGCCAATTGTTCAAATTTTCCCTTTAAATGACATTTTCAAAATATGAATGTAGATGTGAATCTAGAATTATTTAAATTACTAAAACCATTTTTCCCCATCTGTAAAACAGAGACCTAATGAGATGCTATTTTACTGCAAAGCCTCCATGTAGTAGTTATTGTCATTATTATTATGATGATGATTATTATATCATATGGTAGTTATTTCTTCCTCCATTATTCCAAAACAGCTTCTACATAGCTATAGTTTAATTCTTATCATATTGCTATGTCTGTTTCTTCTCTCTGTAATCAAACAGAACACAATGCAGGCATATAAGGATATTTGCTAAATAAATGAATAATATACTGTGAGATTTCATAACTCTATTCATAAATCAAATAGCAAATAATGCTATCTTACATTTACTATACAGATACAAATAGAAACAAAATATTTTCTATATCAGAATACAATTGAATTTAAAAGAAATTTAAAACAAGCATGTTAATATAACAGAAATAGAATTTAGGTTTAATATCGACATATTATGAAATATACTTAGCATCACATGTAAAATAATTCATTCTGTTTTTTGCTTATTTTAAGCATTTTTAAACATGATAGAAAAGTGCTTCAAAGAAACAATAGTTGGTCCCAGTGCATATATGTAGACAGCTTGATAAAGTAGAGAGAAAATGATCATTGAAGTAAGAATGACTTGGGTTCAAATAAAATTTTTTAACCTTGACATATAAGGGAATGAAGATGGAGTGCAGAAGAAAGGCACAATAAGAAACAATGAAGGAAGGTTGATGCGAGAACAGGAATCGGGAAAAGGAAGCAAAAATGGAAGGAAAAACTAAACAAGAGAGATCACATATAGGCAGAATTAAGCTACAGATACAGAGACAGTGAAATAGTAGGATAAATGGAGAAAATAAGAAAAGATATATTTTCTCATTTATACAGAAATGCTATAGCCAGCTAGCCTTTGTAAAGAGGGTTGTATAATTCAAATCAAAGGGGAAATCAATTTATGTCACTTTTGTCCCTTTCTGGAAATTGATGGCAAGATGTAAGAGAAAGAGAGTTGGTTTTGTTGTCCTGTAATAAATAGTGAATTTGGGAGCAGTTGGTCCTTTTGTGTTGGCAGAGATATTAAAAAATCTTTTAATATGGCCAAGAATGTCTAGAAATTACATGAGAGTAAAAAAGAACAACTGAAAAGGGAGGAAGGAAGTTTGAGGTGGGGAAAGGAATAGAGCCATATGGCCATGTAAAACCTCTATGTCACATTAGAGTATAGGTTATCTATGTCTAGACTGTGTGAGTGATGTTTGAGGGGAAGTCAGGGGCTAGAAGCTGAGTTCCACACCTGGGATAATGCAATAGGATATTGGGTCAGCAATGTAAAGACTGTGCGATGGTGAGCAAATATAACTAACAGTGGCTATGAAAATCACTCATGGCACCCTTCTTCCTTTCCTGACTCTCTGCAGAATTCTTGGACAGATTACCTGTATCCTTGAATTCCACCACAACTGGTATGAATTTTCAGTCAATTTTATTTAAGAAATCTCAAAAGACAGGGTACATGGGTTGACATCCAGCTTAATGGGAGTAGACATAGGTACACATTGTAATATACTCAAATGATGTGAATCAGTTGTTTCTAAAGATGAAACAATTCATTCACACAAAGGGACAAATAAATAAATAAATGAAAGCTGATTTCATTAACGAAAGAGTTAGTGCTAATTTTGTTTTTAGCCATTTGGTTAACCACTATTCTTAACATATTTACCATTCAATTTTTTTTTTAACCAGTTTATCTTTTCTAATCAATTTTTGTACAAAGACCCAGCTTTAGTTACTGCAGGAAGACAGAGTGATCCAGGCCTACCCTATGTGAAATATCATGAGACACTCTCTTGAATCAAGTAAGTATCTGCTGGGAACTTGAGCTGTTGCTTCCATCTCTCAGGGAGTTGGGCAATTAGGAAATTAGGTTTTTAGAGGCAATTAATCTTCTGGATAGTTTTCTAAAAAACTGTGCTAACAAACAGGCTTCCAGTGTACTTGATTTTGAAATGTCGTGTGACCTTACACCCCTAGGTACTATTTGTGGAAGCAATCTGTCCTAAGCATGTTTTCCTTGATTCTCATTCTCTGAATAAATTGGACTCTGCTATACATGGGAATTTATCCAACTATAGATCAAACTTGAATGATATCATTATTTTCTATATAATTCTAACCTTGAAATCACTTTTCACTGTCTAAGAATTCTCAAAGAAGCTGAATTAGATAAAATGGTAGTAAACATATTTCTATTTTTAATAAACATTTTATTGGGGTATATTATATACACAGAAAATACACAAATTACAATTATCACAAAATGAACACACTCATTTATCTACTGTATATCTGCATCTATATCTAATCTACATCTATATGTCTACATATCTATCTCCAAAATGTATTGGGTATATAAACGCAGATATATCTGCTGTATTAAAACACATACAGATCTGTATATATTGTTTCAAATACACTAGTAATAAAAATGAATTCTCAATAGAATTTGATTTTTATTCATCAGTTAAGAAAGACTAAAGAAATTACATATGCATTATTGCCAAATGTAAATTAAACAAGAACTTTTATACACTCCTGCTCAGATAAACTTTCCACAGGACAATTTGGCAATATATACCAAAACTCTTAAAAATGTGCATACATTTGACTCAGCAATTCTTTGTAAGAATTTATCCTAAGAATATAAACATGAATGTTTCCTCAAAGAATTTATGTTAGTAGTACTTTAATCATAGTAAAAATCTGGGGAAAATAATCATAGGCAGTTTGTCCAAAGTAGGAAATATTTTATATAAAATATGGTGCATTCATAGAAAAGAAAAATCTATAGTCAGTAAATTATATGAAAGAAAAATATTTATTAGTGTGGGGATCATAATATATATTTAAGGAAATAAAGAAGTATAGGCACTATATAAAAACCTTATTTATAACTGTTTATGCAACAGGATAATAATAACAAGGACTGATGACACAATAGCTGTTGCATACAAGATGACAGACCAAAATGAAAATTAATGTTTGAGAATAATTTTATGAGCTGAAGGCCTTTCCCATGGTGACTCCTGGTCCACGTGGAGGGAAGAAACAGATTCAGAGCATAAGAAATAAGGTTTGTGAAGAGGGCCTTGTTTTGTTTTGATTTCTTTTTTGAAGAGTGCAGTTCCTGTGCTGTGCCTTCCAGCATCCCCCTGACCTTACCTCAAAGTTCCTTACTTACCTTTTGAGTTCCTGTAAATGGAACTCAAAAGAGACCCAACAGTTTGCTTGAGATACATTCTCTGTACTATCTAAAGGGATGCATTGAGCTACTCTCTGGAGCATAGCAGAAGGATAACAAGGCAAGAGGAGACATGGCTGTTGCCCTTAGGCAGCTGTGCAAAAAACAGGGTAGTGGTATTTGGGAACTAAATCTTCCCAACCTAGGCATAACAATGTTTGGGGACCACAGGGAAGACAGCCTAGAGCTATTGTAAAGACTGCCCAAGAAGATTACCTGGAAGGTATTTAGTGGCATGAATTACAGGAAAAACTAGGCCTGCAGGAAGAACAGTCATTTGGAAGAAAAAGTATGGCACAGATATTGGGGAGTTGTGGCAGGAGCAGGCAGGTGAGGGGGCCTCTGAAGTGACCAGGAAGGTAGCATGAGGGACATACAACCACTGGTGTAGAAGACTGTACCCTTCTTTCCACTTGTGTCCCCCAGAGCGTGGATCTGATGAGGTGAGAATCTGAGTTACTGAGCAGTAGGGAGAAGGACGTATTCTGGGCAGAGAAGGAGAGGGGAAGGAACACCCTGGTCAGAGTGGCTCTGGCTGTGGTGAAAGGGGAGAATTCAAATGTTAAAAGAAGCTCACAGTTTTCAAAACTGACATTGGATTATTTGATCTAAGACATTTTTATTTGATTTTAGAAAATTGTTCATTTCTTTGCCCATTTTCTATTGGTGCATTTTATCTTTTTTAAATCTGTGGGTTTTTAAAAGTTTTCATTTAATTTTTTAATTATTATGGGTAAATAATAGTTGTGTCTTTACAGGATACATGTGATGTGTTGATACAGGCATACAATGTTAATTAATCAAATCAGGGTAATTGGGGTATGCAACACCTCAGGCATTTATAACTTCTTCGTGTTAGGAACATTCCAATTCTACTCTTTTAGTTATTGTAAAGTATACAGTAACTCATTAATTATAATCACTTTGTCGTGCTATCAAATATTGTTCATTCTATATAACTACCTAACTATATTTTTGCACCCATTAACTAGCCTCCTTTTATCTCCCTCCCTGATACCCTTCCCAGCCACTGATAAACATCATTTTACTTTCCGTCTGCATGAGACCATTTATTTATTTATTTTTTGAGACAGAGTCTCACTGTGTTGCCCCGGCTAGAGTGCCGTGGCATCAGCCTAGCTCACAGCAACCTCAAATTCTTGGGCTCAAGCAATCCTTCTGCCTCAGCCTCCTGAGTAGCTGGGACTACAGGCACCCACCACTATGCCCAGCTAATTTTTTCCATATATTTTTAGTTGTCCAGCTAATTTTTTTCTATTTTTAGGAGAGACGGGGTCTCCCTCTAGCTCAGGCTAGTCTCAAACTCCTGAGCTCAAACGATCCACCTGCCTCGGCCTCCCAGAGTGCTAGAATTACAGGTGAGCCACCTCGCCCGGCCAAGATCAATTGTTTTTAATATTTAGCTCCCACATATGAGTAAGAACATGTGAGATTTGTCTTTGTGTACTTGGCTTATTTCACTAAACATAATATTTTCAGTTCCATACATGTTGTTGCAAATGGCAGGATTTTATTCTTTTTTCTGGCTTTATAATATTCCATTGTGTATATATACTACAATTTCTTTACCCATTTATCTGTTGATGAATATAGGTTGATTCCATATTTTAGCTAGCATGAATAGCGCTGCAGTAAACATGGGAGTGCAGATATCTTTTGAACATACTAAATTCCCTTCCTTTGGATATATATATACAGCAGTGGGATTGCTGGATCGAATAGTATATCTACTTATATCTACTTTTAGTTCTTTGAGGTATCTCCATACTGTTTTCCATAGAGGTTATACTAATTTGCAGTCCCACCAAGAATGTATAAGCATTCTTTTCTCTCTGTGCCCATGCCAGCATCTATTGTTTTTCAACTTTTTAATAAAGGCCATTCTGACTGAAGTAAGGTGATATCCCTTTCTGGTTTTAATTTGCATTTCCCTCTGATTAGTCACAGTGAGCATTTTTCATGTTTATTGGTCATTTGTCTGTCTTCTTTTGAAAAGCTTCTATTCATATCTTTTGCCCACTTTTTAATGGGGTTGTTTGATGTTTTTCTTGCTAATTTGCTTGAGTTATTTGTAGATTCTGGCTATTAGTCCTTTATTAGATGTATACCTTGTGAATATTTTTTCCTATTCTGTAAGATGTCTGTTTGCTCTGTTAATTATATCCTTGGCTATGGAGAAGCTTTAATTTAACCAAGTCCCATTTATTTATTTTGTTGTTACTGTGATTGCCTTTGAGGTCTTTTTATAAATTCTTTGCCTGGCTGATATCTAGAAGAGTTTTTCCTACATTTTCTTCCAGAATTCTTATGGTTTCATGCCTTACATTTAAGTCCTTTATCCATCTTTGAATTAATTTTTGTAAGTGGTTGGAGATATGGATCTTATATATTTTACTCAATCCAAATTTCAATTCTCAGGTCTTGCCTTACCTGCTGTAAAGTAATTTGGGCCAATTGACTACACTTGGCCCAAATTGACTACACTTTCTTCCTTTTCTTTTCCTCATCAGCTGCTGTTTCCAGTCTCCTTTTCTTCTTATTATTAATTCTTAATGTTTGAGTTTCCCAGAGTTGAGTCCTTAGACCTCTTCCCTTTCATTTCTACATATACTCCCTTGACAATATTAACCAGTCTCTTTGGTTTAAATACATCTATATGGAGATGTTTATCTCCATGCCAGAACTTTCCCCCATATTTCATATTTAAATATCCATATACTTACTTGACATGACCATTTGCATATTAAAGAGCATCTAAAACTTAACAGAATTGAAACCAAATACCTATATTTGGTCCCAAATCTGACTCTTCCATAATCCTTATCTCAATGAATAGCAATTTTGCCCTTCACATTGCTCAGGACTAATGCTTCGAATTCATGTTGGTTCCTGTACTTCTGTGATGCCCCATATCTAATCAGTGATCGTATGCAGTAAGCGTTCCCCCGACAATGTATTAAAAGTTTACCACTTTCAGTGCTACCGTGAAACTATGGATTCTAGCAAAGCCACCTTCATCTCTTATTTAGATATTGTCAATGACCCTTAATCGGTCTCCCTGATTTTACTATTTCCCCCCACATTCAATTCTCAGCTCAGAGCCAAATCATTCCTTTTAACAACCAAGTCAGAGCATGCACTAGGTTTGTTCATAACCATCAAAAATATCTCATCTCATTCACAGGACAATATAGATAGCCCTTATAATGTTCTTCAAGAATATCAGCCACATCACCACCTTGGTCTGACAGCCTGAAACTCGGGCCCTCTCTTCCTTTTTTCCATCACACTGGTCCAATTGCTTGTCTTCAAATCTGCCTAGCATGCAGACATTTCAGGGATTTTTCCTTTCCTGTTGTCTGGAATAATCTGTTTTGCTCATTTCAACACTTTCCTCAGTTTTTCTCAAATCTCGTCTTTTTAGGCAGGTATTTTTGGCCATTCCATTTAAAATTGTCATCCCAGAGCTGGCACTCCATATTCTCCTTGTTTAGTTTATTTTGACTCATAGCATTTACCAAAATCTGAAACATACCACATTTTACTTATTTGTTTATTGCCTATATCTTTGACTAAAATGTGAGCTTAATGAGGGCATTTTGGGGGGTGTATTTTGTTCACTGCTTTACATTCATTGTCCAAAATGGTACCTAGAAATTAGAAGATTCTTAATAAATATTTGTTTAATTAATAATTTATAAGCTAACTATATAATCCTTAGCTGTATTTCTAGACTTGTTGTATGCAGTGATTTTTCTTGTCCAACTTTGTACCAGTACCATGACTTATAAATAATAACAGCTCTGTGTTGGACTTTAATATTTGGAATTTCAAATACCCTTTTTTAAATAAACATTTTAAAAACTTTAGAATAGTTTCAGATTTACAGAACGATTGTGAAGATGAAGCAGAAGGTTCCTAAACACCTTACTCCCAGTTTTCCTATTATTCATAGTTTACACTATTATGATTGAGTTGTTACAGTTAATTGATACATTATTATTAACTAAAGTCTTCCATACTTGATTAAGATATCATTAGTCTTTATCTAATATATGTTCTTCCACTGTTCTAGGAATCCCTCCAGGATATTATATTACAATTCATCATCTTATATCCTTAGTCTGCTGTTGGCTGTAAAAGTTTCTCAGAATTCCCTGGTTTTGATTACCTTAATGGTTCTGAGAAGTATTGGTCAAATATCTTGTAGACTGCTCCTGTACTGAAACTTTCTGAAGTTTTCCTCATGTTAGACTTGGGGTACAGGTTTTTGGAAGCAACACCACAAAAGAAAAGGTGTCCTGTTCATCACACCATGTTGAGGGGACATATTGTCAACATGATTTATCACTGTTGATGTTAATCTTGATCACTTGACTAAGGTAGTGTTGGTCAGGTTTCTCCACTATAAAGTTACTCTTTTTTCCACTTTCTGTCCTATATTCTTTAAAAGAAAGTCACTATATGAATTCCACACTTAAAAAATAAGTTACACTCTGCTTACTTGAGGGTGATGGATCTAACTATATTATTTGGAATTCTTCTGCATAAGAGATTTCTCTATTCTCTCTCATTTATTTATTATTTATTTAATCATTTATTTGTATGAGTTTAGATTCACAAAATTTATTTTATATCACTTTATATACTTCGTTGATCAGACTGTTGTAGCTTTGGCTATTGGAGCTCTTTCTGTTGGATCCTTCATCCCTTGGATATATTCAATTGTGGGTTTTTTGAACATGTTCTTGTTTTCCGGCACTGAAAAATGCTCTAGAATGATCTTGTATATCTTCTGCCTTAATCCTAGATTCAGTCACTTGTCAAAGGGGACCTGGTTCCTTTTATTGGATGAAGATTTTAAAAATCAAGATCTGGACACTAAGGGTGCAATGTCCTTTGCTGATTGATTGAGCAAACATTTTTTTGTGAACTTTTGACTATCTATCCCAGATGGACATTCAAATTATTATTTTACATTTTAAAAGGTCTTATTAAAGTTTTTATTATAAATGCATATAATATATATATTTATTTGATTTGAATTAATGCATTTACAGTATTGAGTCATCCTTTTTAATAGAGGTTTGCCTCTTTTAATTTGTCTTCTTTACTGTCCTTCAGCAAAATTTATACTTTTATTCATATTCACTCTGCATTTTCTTTGTTAAATTTGCTCTCATTAAAAAATATTCCTATTGTAGATGGGTTCTCTTGTTTCATTTACATATTTGATCATACTATTATCTTTATTTCACACACTAAACTTTACAAAACTTTACTCAAATGTGTAATAGCTTTTCAGTTTATTCTGTGAATATATAATCAAAATATTGTAAGCTAATTTTAGCTTTAATATCCTGCTTTACCATATTTATACTTACTTCTTCATGATGAAGAAAGTTCTAGGAAATATTAAATATAGTGGTGAGATCCTTTTCTTCTTGTGTTTCAATTTTACTAAAAGAAGATATTGAAATGGAAACATACTTTGATTCAGTAATAGAATCTTGTCAGCCTATGGTAAAAATTAGGACGTATGAAATGATGGGCACTTCAGATGTAATCCTGATAATATGCTGGCAATTTTAAGAAATCACCTAGAAGAGGAAATGTCAAAATGCTGTAGGATCTACTCTAGGTAAATTGACACCACAAAAACTTTATTGCAGTCATTACAATTCTAAACCACACATCAGTTTTTATCAGGCTGTTTCTGATATTACTTTATATTTCTCATATTTAAACATAAATCTGTGTAATCATTGGGTTTATAGCTTTCTTTTTAACAGGAAAAGATGTCTATTCTTTAAAATGTGAATTTGGTAAAACATAGTGATAAAGCTAATACACTGTGTCAGACAGAGGTTTACCACAGTTTGCAAAATGGACTTCATATAATTTCTGATTCTTTTCTTACAGATGTACTCAAATACACAACTGTTTATTTTTAATTTTTAATTTTTTTTTTTTTTTGAGACAGATCCTCGCTTTGTTGCCCAGGCTAGAGTGAGTGCCGTAGCGTCAGCCTAGCTCACAGCAACCTCAAACTCCTGGGCTCAACCAATCTTGCTGTCTCAGCCTCCCGAGTAGCTGGCACTACAGGCATGTGCCACCATGCCCGGCTCATTTTTTCTATATATATTAGTTGACCAATTAATTTATTTCTATTTATAGTAGAGACGGGGTCTCACTCTTGCTCTGGCTGGTTTTGAACTCCTGACCTTGAGCAATTCGCCCTCCTCTGCCTTCCAGAGTGCTAGGATTACAGGAGTGAGCCACCACACCCGGCCATACACAACTGTTTAAACTAAATAAAAATACCTTTTCCTTTGATGGCTATCAATAGATACATTTCTTCAAAAGAGATTATTTTATGAGTTTTGCTTTTATTTAAAAAAATGGATTTACATTTTTGGTTTGTTTGTTTCTCTAAATAGGGGTAATTAAAGGCAGGATGATCCTTGAAATCATTATGGAATATTATATATATTTTTTTTTCCAGAGAAGTTTTAGATTCTTATAGTTAACGTTGAAAAATAGGTAATATCAAGAAAAGATGCTGTAACAAAAAGTTGCTAGTTATTGCTGACCTGGCCATTATAATACCTGGCTTGAGATACCACCTGACAAAAGGAAGATTAACCAAGATCGGGTTATGGTTGATGGAAATGTAGAATCTTGGAGAAGAAAGATTTGACATAGAAGTGGAAAGTAGGCAGGGATGTTTTTAGTTTTACTTATTTTTTTTTCATGGTACAGACATCAAAACTAAGTACTATTTTATTCTACTTTTGTTGCTGATCCTTGAATAAACTTTAAAATTTCATTTAAAAAAAATAAAAACTAAAAGCTCATCTACTTCTAATGAATCAAAGAGCTTTGTATATATTGTGATACAGTCTATGGGAAGGTTTGTAACTAAGTACTCATACCAGCTGTGGTCTGCATATTTGTTTCCCCTCCAAAATCCATATGTTAAAAATCTAACCCCCAAGGTCATGGTAGTAGGAGTTGAACATTTGGGAGGTGATTAGGCCAGGAGGGCAAAACCCTCAGGAATGGGGTTAGAGTCCTAATAAAAGAAGCCCCAGAGAGCTAGCTAGCCCTTCTACCATGTGAGAACACAGAGAGAATGCAGCATTTGTGAACCAGAAAACAGGACATTGCCAGATACCAAATCTGCCAGCTTCTTGATCCTACACTTCCTCACCTCCAGACCTGTAAGAAATAAATGTGTTTATTTGCTGTTGATAAGCTGCTCAGTTATAGTATTTTGTTATAACAGCCCTACTCTGCTCAGACAATACCAAACGATGTACGTAGTCAGAATATTCTTGAAATTACATCATTTTCCACATTTCTTCAAAACTTTAAAACTCATTCCAGTGTTAACAATTCCCCATCAGCATAAGGATTATAAGCAGCCAAGAAATATTCAGGGAGAAGTTTATTTCTTCATCAACACAGAAGTTCTATCTGTCACTTCAGCATCCAAAACTTATCTGAAGGCATTTCTGTTTGAAGCTAGTATACCATTAGGGAATTTGTGCAGATCATCTTAATTTCTCCCGGGAATGAGGTGAAGATGTGACTAATGAAAGCATTATAGCTGTAAACCAGGCGTTGGCAAACTTTTCTGAGAAGAACCAGAGTGTAAGCAGTTTAGGCATTGTGGGGCATACCATCTCTGTCACAACTGCTCAAGTTAGCTATTAGCATGAAAAAAGCCATAGACAATGCATAAATGAATGAGTTTAGCTATGCTCCAATAAAACTCTACTTTAGACATTAAAATATGAATTTTATGTATTCTCACATATCATGAAACATTATACTGCTATTTATTTCTAAAAACCTTTTAAAAATGTGAAAATCACTTTTAGCTTACAGGCTGTACTTAAACGTGAGGTAGGCTGGATTTGCTTGGCCAATTGTTTCCATGAGTCATTGTTTGGCGACCTCTGAAATAAAAGCTTGAACCCTGACTCTCAGGACAGAATTTACTCAATATGTGAACGACTGGTAGTAAAACAACATCATGTCTTTTAAAGAATACCGTAAATATGGTTCTGGGCAAGTGTCATCACATTGATCTTTCCATTTCCTTGGAAATGTTATTTCTAGAAACTATGTGGATTAGATCAAAGCAAAAGAAGAATCACTTCTAGAAGACCCAGAACACAATGTATACCTTACATTTGTTTTGGTAATGAAAGAAATTCTCCTATGTGGCAAGGATTCTCCCTGCTTTTTCTAACTCTATGGATTTGTTGTCCACCTTGGAAGGTAAAAGAGAGCATTTTCATGAGCAGATGAATTAAATAAATATACATTTTAGTAAAAAAAAATGGTATGATTGCAGTTCAAGATGAGTCCTACCCTTTTCCTCCTCTCTCCCCCTACCTCCCAAGTAAGATGGGACATCCATCTGGAAGAAGGGTATTCATGGGAAGCCAGGGACCTGTGTGGAAGCATCAGGCCATATTAACTTAGAGGTGGATATGAACATGCTAAAAAGAGGAAGAAGAGGCTTGGTAGACACATTTTATTTAATTTAAAACTTTTCTGCCATCAATTGCTTTAAACTATTCTAGATAAACACAATCTTCTATGTAAAGTTAAAGTAGAACATTTAGGACAGAATTCAACTTTTTGGTCAGTCTTTCCTTTTGGTCTTTATTTGGAGAATGCATTATTTGAAAGCCAAAGCCTATAAAAGAATAAATGAGGTACTGATTTCAGCTATAATAAATAGGATGAGTGGAAACAAAAATTTATTCTGAATAACCTGGAAAGTTTTTCCACTATGTGATGTATGGATCTCAAACTCTGGTAAGACTCTAGTAATTGAGAAAAAGCTATCTTGTTGAAAGTAACAAATGATCTGTAAAGTTTAAAATGAAAATTGCTTATTTGGCATTTGCAATTAGAAAAGAGAAAACATCTCTATTTTGTCATGATATTATGCTGTTAGGTTTATTTTAGCTCAGATTTACATGAAATTTATATCCTGTATATTTACACATTTTGCATGCAGTATAGTAAAAAAATAAAAAGAGAAAAAAAAAACATAGCTGTTTCACATTGGTTGAAGATTTTTTTTCCAGATTTTGTATAGTTTTGACTTGTTTAATGTATGCTTAGGGATTATATTGAGTAGTTTGAATGTATTTAAATAATATGCATTTTATTGTGTATATATAGATATATAGAGTACAATCAATAACATGTCTGAAATGTATAGTGTCATGCAAATTTTGTGACTTAATATGATAATTGACTTAACAGTAATAATTCCACATTTATGTCCCAAGCTGGGCAGCAGAAGACAGGATGGAAATGTCTATTGAAATGTTTTAATCAGTATTCATTCTCTACCCAAAGTTGAGATTGGATACAATCCAGAATGTCTTTCTTTGTCTTCATCATATTTATCAAATGCTAAAGTAGAAGAAAGGGGAAAAAACAAAATCTACTTGCCATACATGGAAAACCTTAAATTTAACTATTTTTGCCATTCTGAGGTTTTCTAAGACTTAACATTTGACTACAGAAAAACAAGGTGGTTTCCATCTTTCCAAGACACAATACAGTATGTTGTTTATTGGGCCAGTTGACCTGCCAAAATTCCTTGGCAAAGGGAAGTCTCTGGCCAGCAAACTGTGATATAATAAATGATCTGACCAGATTGTCAATGAATTGATATCTGAAGTTAGAGCTGCTCCAGGGGATGGGGAAATTAGTTATTTCTCTTCAAGTTTTGCCCTTAAAAATATGAAAGCTCTGAAAAATGTAGCACAAATCCCTGGAGAATTAATATTTTAGCAAGTTGTGGTGTATTTATCACTTGTGCAATGTTATGAATCATTTATTTATGTATAAGTGTATTTTCAGTGTTAAACATGTATTCTGTCTGATTTTAAATATAACACATGTTCATTTGGATTATATGGCAAAATTTAAAGAAAAAATAATGGCCATCCGTAATTTCACTACATATACACATCAATTGTTAAAATTTTGATACATTAATAGCTGCTTTTTTCCCTTGCATTTGTAGATTATATTATATATTTTGAATTACTGTTTATTTTACGTTTTATAGCTTCATATTACAGCTTAAGCAATTTGCCAAGTCATAAAAAATTCTCATAAATGTTTTATTATTACATTTTAAAAATATTCAATCATATAACAATATAACAATTTATTGGTAACTAAATATATCTATATACCAATATTTTAAAAAATGTAACATTTGGGGTTAATATGGCTATCAGTAATATAAAATTTGATATAAAATGACATAAGTGAAAACTTTTAAAAATTTTAATTATTATGACCTTGGGGGGAGGAACCTGCTAGAAATGGTCCAAGAACCCATTGGCATCATGGTCAACATTTTAAAAAATTCTTTTGGATTTTTCCCATGGCTGCAAGAAAGCAGCTCCATCCCTGGACTTTGTCTTAACGTTCAATCAGGAAGAAATGGAGAAATGGAAAGAGGTTGTGCTAGAGGTTGTACTGGCTATGCTGTCCCCTTTGAATAAGAAAAACAAAAGCTTTCTCTTCATCTCAACTCTATTTTTAGTATTAGAAAATTATTTCCCTCCTATTTTTGAAAGCGAGCTTTTCCACAGGTGCACTTGATCTTATTCCCTTCACTCTTTCTCCATCACCTTTCTTCTCTTCATCTGTGGCCATTGTGAAGTTCTAGACTTCGATTTCTCTGCTCACGCTTTCCCTTTAAGCGAAATAAATGCAAGCACATCTCTAACAATAAAAATACCTCTCCCTTCATCTTTCATCCCTCACATCTACAATCCTTTTCTCACTGATCCACACTCCATTCATTTCTCAGACCACTGTGGTCTTGTTTGTTTCTCTTTCATCATACTAATAAATTATGCTTTCAAAGTCACTGATACTTCTATAATGTCAAGAGTTTTTGTTTCACCACCCTTTGCCTAACTCCACTTTGATAATTAGTGTTTCTCTTCCTTATAAGTATACCCCTTACATGATTCTGTATGACGAGTGTCTCTCAAGTCTCTGAATGCTGCTAGGACAATTTATTGATCGCCTTTTTTGAAGGTCCAGATTTGGCATATCAATATTCTCCAAAATTTTAAACTTGCTTTTCTGGTATTTATTCCCTCTGAATATTGGCCAAATGTGATCTCAACTACTCTCAGGGTTTTCACAAAATATAAATTATATTGATTGAACATTGATATTTCTATTCTGATATACCCTCTGCTGGCTTATATGACACCTATCTGCATAACACATTATTTAGATGCACCACCACCAAATTCATCATGTATAAATATCGTTTATGTCTACATTCACCTATTTACCTCCCCTTTTCCCTCACAGAACTTTGAAGCATATCAGTCATTTCACTGTAATACCTCCAACAATGCTATTATCAAGTATTAATTCTCAATATTTCTTAAATATATTCTCACTTACTGATACCTACTACATCTACTTTAATGTAAAGCTTCTTTAGGCTTTTACCTGTACTATTTTAATGGCTTCTTTATGAGGCCATGCTACTTAAATCCATTCTTTTTTTTTTTCTTTTTTTTTTTTTTTTAGTGAGACAGAGTTTTACTTTGTTGCCCAGGCTAGAGTGAGTGCCATGGGGTCAGCCTAGCTCACAGCAACCTCAAACTCCTGGGCTCAAGCGATCCTTCTGCCTCAGCCTCCTGAGTAGCTGGGTCTACAGGCATGTGCCACCATGCCCGGCTCATTTTTTTGTATATATATTAGTTGGCCAATTAATTTCTTTCTATTTATAATAGAGACAGGGTCTCGCTCTTGCTCAGGCTGGTTTTGAACTCCTGACCTCGAGCAATCTGCCCGCCTCGGCCTCCCAGAGTGCTAGGATTATAGGCGTGAGCCACCGCGCCCGACCTTAAATCCATTCTTTACATTGAAGAAAAACTGCCACGTCTGCTATTAAAAATCCTTTGTTATTCTTTATCACTCATAGGGTAATCCTTCAGTTTTTTCCATTTTTCACAGAATAATTCCCAAGAGGCATTTCACAGCAGCTAATATTATCTCTAGTCTGGTCCTTTTCTGAAACTTGGTCTTTACATGACTCTACCACTTCATCTCCCTTTACTCCTTTCTCACACTTTATGTGTTGGTAAAACCAAAATGTGTGGAGCTCACGGACCACCCTGCAGTAATGTACAACCCCTGCCTTTCTTTATACCACACGCGTTTCCAAGACTATGGTTCCTAGCTTTATGCTTTGACCCATTTAATTATTGCTGATTCTCGTAAATTTAGTTTGGCACCACTTCTTTTTTTTTTTTTTTTTTTTTTTTTGAGACAGAGTCTCACTTTGTTGTCCAGGCTAGAGTGAGTGCCGTGGCGTCAGCCTAGCTCACAGCAACCTCAAACTCCTGGGCTCGAGTGATCCTTCTGCCTCAGCCTCCCGAGTAGCTGGGACTACAGGCATGTGCCACTATGCCCGGCTAATTTTTTATATATATATATATCAGTTGGCCAATTAATTTCTTTCTGTTTATAGTAGAGACGGGGTCTCGCTCTTGCTCAGGCTGGTTTTGAACTCCTGACCTTGAGCAATCCGCCCGCCTCGGCCTCCCAAGAGCTAGGATTACAGGCGTGAGCCACAGCGCCCGGCCTGGCACCACTTCTTGATACTGCATGCCTGCCTTTGATTTTTCCCCAAATTTTCAGCTCCCTCCAGTCTTTGCATAACACCTCCTCCAAAATATCAAAGTAATTTCAGTTCCTTAAAATGTCATGATCCTTTCCATCTCTGGACTTTTTCATGAACCCTTCAGTCTGATCTTTCCTCCCTTCCTCCTTCACACCACCTTCTAAACTTCCACCAGCTTTTCTTTAGGATATTTCCATTTTCATGATAAATACTACTTTCTCACAGAGGTCTTCTTGAGTATGAACATCTTGATTTGATCCCTGCAATGTGGTTTCATAGTATGACAACAGCGTCAAACATGTTAAGTATCTGATATGTGCCAGACACTATTCTGAGTTCTTTACCTATATTAAAATATTTAATCCTCACAATAATGCTATAAAGATAAACATGATTATTATCCCCACTTGACAGATAAGGAAACTGAGGTATTGGGGAGTTTGTTAGTTTACCTCACATTGAAACAGCAATGGTAGATAAGACAGCAGTAGATGAGCAAGTAGATGAGACAGACTCTGTGCTGAGGCAGGTTCTTGGTCTTACTGTACTAAACTTAGGCAGAAAACTTTTCCATTATACACATCACTTTCTTTACTTACTGTTATCATTCACTAGAATATATACTCCATGAAGATGTGTTCATTATTGAACCCCAGCCATCAGTCCAAGTACCCTGAACATATTAGCTCAACAAAATTTTGATGAATGACAAAGAGACTTCGCTATATGTTTCTCTTCTCTCTTCCCATAGCACCCTGGGAACATCCACTGTTTTGCTGAATTCTTACCATTATTTACTCATAGCCTTCTTGGTCTTATTGAATTGTCATCCCCTCTAGGACAGAAAAACTTTACTTGTCCATCAATGTGTCTCAAGTGAAGCACAGATGCTCAATAAATGTTTGTTGAACAAATCTGTAAATAATAGTGGTGGAAGAAATGTGTGTAAGATGTTTTTGAGTGGATCTCAACAATCCCCACCTGTCTTCACATCTATCTCCTCTAGAGAAATATTTATTATATAATTCTTATGTTAGTCACCTATTTGGGGACACCTTTATATTTCATTGTAAATGAGGATGACTCTGGAATAAAGCTTTTTCCCCTAAAATCCTAAAACTGTGATGTAAATCTTAATTTTACTCTGGTATAATACCACTATACAAAAATATAGCAAAATGTATCTTAGTAGCCTACTAAGTGCTCATACTAAAGTTACATAGGAATTTAAAATGAAGCAGAAGATATATTTCCTGCCCACAAGGACCATGTAAATGTGGAAGTTAGCTCCAGCACAAATAAATATCTGCAAACATAAATGATACAGACATGTATATCCTATTATTGACATGTTAAGGTATAATACAAACAAGTGCAAGGATATCTGAAGTAAACAGACACAAGTGGCCTCACAGAAGTTTTCTAAAAGTTGAATCAAGTAGAAACTTTAAGGAGTGTTGTGTGGTTTTATAGATTTAAGAAAGATGTATAACCTAGAAAGGGCAGTGAAAACATACCACTACATGTAACACTGCATAAAGAATAATTTGATATATTTTTTTCCACTTTAGTACTTAATAACAACTCACAAGGTAATAGCAGCTTGACCTGCTACTTTGAGACAGTCTCATAAAAGTCCATTTTCTTAGTCAAATAGGCCTAACATGGGCTTAATTTTTATTTTTTTATTGCCTGTGTTTGTATTTCTACATAGCAAAGTCCCACATATCTTTCTACCTCTGCTGCCTTGAGATGTCCCCCTTTTTTCTTCTTTTCTCTTCTTTTTTGTGTTAGTATTCTTTGGCTTTTTGTTCCATGCAGAACAGCTTCAGGAACTCTTAAAAATCACTGCTGTACTTATAGTACCTAATTAGTTTGTCTCATTTTAAGAGCCTCTTTTTGAAACAAGGAAGTAAGGCTTGTAAGTATTTTGGCATCAAATATTAAATTTGATAACTATGGATATTTTATAAACGTAAAGCATACACACATTCACTATTTTCATACAATTGAACTAATTTTAAATGCTTATCATATAGCATAATATGTCTTAGATGGCAGAAAATAATCATCTGAGTGAAAAAAGATGATTAGTTTCAAGATATGGTAGCTATTTTTTGAAAGAATTTTAGCTTTGAGTCTTTTCCCGGGGGCTATTATAAACTTGATTTGAATAAACCAAAATCTTCCCCTAAAGAAACCCCATTTTCGTACCTTGTGGAGAAGTTTCATTTACATAATCTTCTTGTAAAGCATTACCTTCAATTTGAGGGAAATGGTGGAGTGGCATCACCTAACACTGACAATATAAATTTATCTGTGTTGAAACACTCAGACCTTCTCTCTATTTCATGTATTTACATAACAGCAATCCATAAGAACCAGAATAAATAAAGTCTATAACACAGCCTGCAGCAATAAAGGAAGAAAGAAAACTCACCCTGTTGTGCTTTTACCTGGCCTTTCTTTGCATACACTCAGTATTATAGAATGTCTAATCTGGATTTTATTCCTTTCTTTTGTCACAAGAGGATAGAATCTGGGATTCGTTCTCTGGCATACTGCTTATCAGAAAAAGGCAGAATTATATAAAACAGGCTAAGCACTGCTCTCTCCTTTCTGAGTTCTCTTTGGTCTGAAATTCCAGTTGCCATCCACAACTCCCAAAAGAAGAAGAAACAAATGTTGACCCTACATATAAATAATAAATAAAGAGAAAGTTAACATTTATTTAATGCTTACTATGTACCAGATATTGTTTTAACATGGGGCTTTACTTTTATTATCCCTTTATATGGGACAGATACTCTATAAAGTAGCAACCATTCTCACCTCAGCTTCATGGGTAGAGAAACTGAGGCTTTGGAAGTTTGTCAACTTCTCAGTGATCCTTAGCTGTTGAGCGGTAGGATTAGATTTGAGCCCATGCCCATCTGAGTCTAGAACTTGCACTCCTAAATGGCACACTACATCATTATATATCCTAATATTTCAAATCCAAAAAGAACTTCACTGTTGTTTAAATTATGTGTTCTATTAAGTTCTCTATAATTTCAATTGAAATGAGTAACTTCTGAAACATAATTCAATAAGATAACACAACAAATGGGCAAAGCTATATGTTAGGATATCTCAAGGGTTCAAGTGAACTTTTTACCTTGTAAAAATATTTTATGTACTTTTATTGCTATGTCATGTAATATATTTGCACCACTCTCTTTAGTAGCTTCCTCAACAAAACTGCTCATTATTCCACTTTGGGCCCCTACTCATATGTAGTTACCTATTATCTCTGCTCTTTTAATTCACCACGTTTTTCCATCCTCTCTTCATCACCTAGGAATTTGCTTAAATATTTTGCTTCCTATGGACTTCGTCCAATTTAAGTGTTCATTTCATTTCTATTTTTTTCAGAGTATTATGGGGTTACAAATACTTTGATTGCATAAATGCCCTTTGCACCTCCTGACAAGCACAATAATTCCCCAGAGAGCATGTACTGCATCCGTTAGGTGTGGGTTTACCAATCCTCTCCTCACCTCCCCTCTTCTCACCTGCCCAACAGCCTATGAATGTTACTTCTCATATGTGC
Organism: Microcebus murinus; assembly: GCF_040939455.1. Taxonomy (NCBI): domain Eukaryota; kingdom Metazoa; phylum Chordata; class Mammalia; order Primates; family Cheirogaleidae; genus Microcebus; species Microcebus murinus. The sequence continues at coordinate 79,628,551 of NC_134114.1, read as the reverse complement.
ACCACTTGTTGATCAATTGGTACCAATTTAATGATGAGTACATGTGGTGTATATTTTTCCATTCTTGTGATACTTCAGTTAGAAGAATGGGCTCCAGCTCCATCCAGGTTCATCATTTTTTTTTTTTTTTATGGCTGAATAGTACTTCATAGTATACATATAGCACATTTTGTTAATCCATTCATGTGTTCATGGGCACTTGGGTTGTTTCCACATCTTTGCAATTGTGATTGTGCTGCTATAGTTTATATTCAAGTGCAGATGTCTTTTATATAGAATGTCTTTTTTTCCTTTGCATAGATACCCAGTAGTGGGATTGCTAGATCAAGTGGTAGTTCTACTTTTAGGTCTTTGAAGTATCTTCATACTTCTTTCCATAGAGGTTGTACTAGTTTGCAGTCCCACCAGCAGTGTATCAGTACTCCTGTCTCTCTGCATCCATAACAACATTTGTTGCTTTGTGACTTTTTGATAAAAGCCATCCTCGCTGGAGTTAAGTGATATCTCATTGTGATTTTGATTTGTATTTCCCTGATGATTAGAGATGTTAAGCATTTTTCATGTTTTTTGGTCATTAGTCTGTCTTCTTTTGAAAAGTTTCTGTTCATGTCCTTTGCACACTTTTTAATGGGGTAGTTTGATTTTTACTTTCTGATTGTCCTGAGTTCTATATAGCATCTAGTTATTAGCCCTTTATCTGATGTATAGCATGTAAATATTTTCTCCCATTCTGTAGGTTGTCTATTCACTCTAGTGACGGTTTCTTTGGCTGTGCAGTTTTTTTAATTAGATCTAGTCCCATTTATTTTTTTTTGTTGATGCTATTATTGCTTTTGGCATCTTCTTCATAAATTATTTGTCTAAGCCAATGTATATAAGAGTTTTTTCAACATTTTCTTCTAGAATTCTTATGGTTTCATGTCTTAGGCTTAAGTCTGTTATCCATTGACAGTTGATTTTTTGTGAGAGATAGAAGGTGTGAATCCTGTTTCAGACTTCTTCATCTGGTTATCCAATTTTCTGCACACCATTTATTGAAGAGGGATTCTTTCCCCAGTGAATGTTTTTGTCTGCTTTGTCAAAGAACAGATGGCCATATGAGGATGTTTTTATACCTGGGTTCTAAGTCCTATTCCATGGTTTATGTCTCTCTTCCTGGGATAGTACCATGCTGTTTTGGTTTCTATAGCCTTGTAGTATAGTTTGAAGTCTGGTAAGTTGATACCTCCTAATTTGTTCCTTTTGCTTAAGATTGCTTTAGCTATATGGAGTCTTCTCTGGTTCCATAAGAAGCATAGAAGTATTTCTTATTTTAAATAGATTTTATTTTATAGAGTAGTTTTAGTTTCCCAACAAATTGAGCAGAAAGTATAGAGAGTTCCTGTTTAAAATATATCATCTGCCCTTCCCCACACACTGCTTCCCCCACTCTCAACATACCCCACTAGACCGGTACATTTGTTACAATGAACCCATATTCACACCTCCTAATTACCCAGAGTCCATAGTTTACATTAGGGTTCACTTCTGGCATCATACATTCTATGAGTTTTGACAAATGCATAGTGACATGTATCCACTACTATAGCATCATACAGAATAGTTTTGCTGCTCCAAAAATTCTCTCTGTACTCTATTCATCCTTCTCTTCCTGCCAACCCTTGATAATCACTTTCTACTGTCTCTTTAGATATGTCTTTCCATAGAGAAATGTCACATTATTAGTTTCAAACAGTATGTAGATCCTTTTGATTGACTTCTTATGTGACTTGATAGCTCATTTCCCTATCATGCTGAATATTATTCCAGAGTTGTATATACCACACTTTATCCATTCACCTACTGAAGGACATCTTGGTTACTTTCAAGTCTTGGCAATCATGAATAAAGCTGCACATCCATGTGCAAGTTTTTGTGTGCACATAAGTTTTCACCCCCCTTGGATAAATACCAAGGAGTGCAACTATTGGATTATATGGTAAGAGTATGTTCATTTTTGTCTTTCAAAGAGGTTGTTCATTTTGCATTCTCATCACCAATAAATGAAAGTTTCTATTGTTTTACATTATTGCCAGCATTGGTGTTTCCAGTGTTTTGGATTCATGGTATTTTGAATAGTGATGTATCATTGTTTTGATTTGCAGTTCTCTAATGACACATGATGTTGAGCATCTTTTCATGTGCTTATTTTGCATCTGTATATTTTCTTTGATGTGGTGTCTGTTCAGGCCATTTTCCCATTTTAAAAATTTGGTTGTTTGTGTTCTCCTTGTTGAGTTTTAAGAATTAGTCTTGCACTTTGGATAATAATCATTTGTCAGATATATCTTTTGCAAATATTTTCTCCCAGTTCACTTCTTGTATTTTCATTCTCTTGACAATGTCTTTTGCAGAACAGAAGTTTTCAGTTTTAATTATGTGCATCTTATCAATTAGCTCTTTCATGGATTGTGCCTTTGTTGTTGTATCTAAAAAGTTATTGTCATACTGAATAGACAGGTAGATTTTCTCCAATGTCACCTTCTAGGAGTTTTATAGCTTTGCATTTTATAATACATTTAGATCTATGTCTATTTTGAGTGAATTTTTGTAAAGGGAGAAAAGTATATGTTTACATTTATTTATTTCTTTTGCATTTGGATGTCCAGTGCCATTCTTCCCCCAGCTTTATTAAAGCATAATTGACAAATTAAATTTATATATTTTTGCAGTGTACAATGTGATATTTTGATACCTGTATACATGGTGAAATGATTAAATCAAGCCAATTAACAGATCTATCATCTCACATACTTATCAATTTTTGTGGGGGGGACATTTATGATCTAATTTGCCAGCAATTTTGAAGTATATAATGCATTTTTATTAACTACAGTCATTGTTTGTTGTAAAGACTGTCTTTTCCCATTGTGTTGCCTTGGTCCTTGTATCAAAGATCAGTTGACTGTATTTATGTGCGTCTATTTCTAAGCTCTCTATTCTGTTCCATTGATCTGCCTATTGTTTCACATATACTACACTGTCTTGATTCCTATAGCTTTAGAGTGGGTATTGAAATCAGGTAGTGTCAATCCTCTAACTTTGTCATTTTTTTTTTCAATATTGTGTTGACTATTCTGGTTTGTTTTGCTTTCTATATGAGCTTTAGTGTCAGTTTGTCAATATTCAAAAAATAACTTGCTGGGATTTTGAATGGGATTTTGTTAGATCTATGGGTCAAGTTGAGAAGAACTGATACTTTAACGTTGTTGAATTTTCCTATTCTTGAACATGGGAAATCTCTTCATTTATCAGTTATTTTATTTCATTTGACAGAATTTTGTAGTTTTTCTCATATAGATCTTGTACATATTTTGTTAGATTCATACCTAATATTTTATTTTTAGGTGGTAGTAAATGGTATTGTGCTTTTAATGTCAAATTCTACTTGTTCATTGCTGTTTTATAAAAAAAAAGCAACAGCCTTTTGCACATTTACCTTGTGTCCTGCAACCTTGCTATAACTTCTCATTAGTTCCAGGAATTTCACTGACATTTCTATTTATTTTTATAATTTTAATGTATCTTAGGAGAAAAAGAAGGAAAAAACACATATTTGTTCATCCAGATATTTGAAGTAGAAGTTTTATTTATCTAACTTTTAAAATGACAATGATTGAATAATTGTTACAGGTATACATTAATAGTATGCTTAATATCAGAATGCAATGTGTCTATTAGCTAGCTCAACTCCACCCTTTTAATATTTTTTTTGTATTTTCACATTTTGTCACTCAAAAATGAAAATTAAACTTCATTAAATTAACTAAACTAGTTCGACTGTTTTTTCCTCTCTACCTCAAGCCTCTTTCTAGGATGTATGGCTGCATGAAATATAAAACATATTCAATAATTATGGAAAGATACATATGAATTAAAATATTAAAATAACTATTGAAAATAGAATTTTATAACTCCAGAAACTTGTAACTTATATGGAGATGAATGGAGCAGTCCAATTGATAGCTTAATAAATTCAGTGCTGGAGATAATTCTATGACTCACTTAAATATAATGGGAGTAATTATCATTATAATTTTAAATAATTGATGGTCAAGTAAATTATTACCACTTTTTTCCGTTATTTACATCATATGTTCTGGCTTAGGCATTGCTATTTCATGTTGTCTTCTGAAATTTAAAATATTCTTGAGTCTGAAGATTACTATATAAATGCAATGCACATATCTGTCCTCTGAACGAGAATGCTATTGCTACGATGAGTTTCTATATGAATGAAGCCAGGATCCAGGTCCACTGACCCCTCCCTCAACCTCTGTTCCTACCATCACCACCCCTAGAAACACTGCTTTCCTTTTATTGCCTTGGAATAAGGGTATAGACATAATTTTCCCTTAATTTTCTTTAAAATAGATGAAGCTATAATTTTTAATAAGAGTTTCTGGGAGGATTCTGGGCACATGACAAAAAGCAAGCAAACAGAGATAGAAGTACATATGACTGGCTACTGTGTGCAGTATGAAATGTTTTCAGAGTTTTCAGACCTTTACCAATTCTTCTAGGTAATTCACTATCTTAATGTAGAACTAAACATTAAAAAAATGAGACAAACTCCCTCCTTAAGGCCTGGCCACCTCTTCCTTCTGTGACAAGAAGGGTGGAAAGGGGTAAGTAGAACATGTATCACTCACGTGGGCTACTATTTTCTTTCTTTCAATGTTGTAGCTGCTTATGTGACTTATATATATATATTTTTAATTTTGTTTATTTGGGTTGCCTGGATTCTCATGAAGCGCGTCTATGAAAATTATGTAGGTCTTCTCTACTTCATAGTCTCCTCATCTAAGAAATGTTGATTTGAATCAACCTCGCCCACCTTCCCTTGGCTTTTGTTGCCAACTCTCCCAGGGCACCTGCTGCTGAGATTTTTACCACTATGGTTCCCTTGTCCCAGTAAGCATTCCTCTTACATGAAGTATGGGCAGGATTGTTCAAGCACAGCCACCTTTTCTAGTGCCCACTTGATCCTCGCTGAATCCATATGTTTCTTGTCCTGCTCTTGAAACTGCCTTTTCTATCTGCTCTAATTTGAAAAGGGTGAAGTTTAAAAGGTACATAGCTCATGTAGATGCCAACCAGGAAATGATACAAAATGTTAGATTCCTTTTCTTCTTATGGTCTCCCTTTCCTCTTGACAACCTTGCCACACAAACACTACCTTTCTTAGTGACAAATCTAGTGTCTAACAGTGAAGGAAACTATCATGAGAGCAAACAGACAGCCTCCAGAATGGGAGGAAATATTTGCATGCTACACATCCAATAAAGGGCTGGTAACTAGACTCTAAACAGAACTCAAGAAAATCAGCAAGAAAAAATTAAAAAAAACCCATTAAAAAGTGGGCAACGGACATGAACAGAAACTTTTCAAAAGAACATAGAGCAACAAACATGAAAAAATGCTCAACATCCCTAATCATCAGAGAAACGCAAATCAAAGGCATGAGATATTACTTAACTCCAGTGAGAATGGCTTTTATCAAAAAGTCCCAAAGCAATAAATGTTGGCATGGATGCAGAGAAATAGGCACACTCATACACTGCTGGTGGGACTGCAAACTAGTGCAACCTCTGTGGAAAGCAATATGGAGAAACCTCAAAGAGCTACAAGTAGAACTATCATTTGATCCAGCAATCCCATTACTGGGCATCTACCCAAAAGAACAAAAGATATTCTGTAAAATAGACATCTGCATTCGAATGTTTATAGCAGCACAATAACAATTGCAAAGCTGTGGAAACAACCCAAGTGCCTATCAATACATGAGTGGATGAATAAAATGTGGTATATGTATACCATGGAGTTCTACTCAGCCATAAAAAACAATGGTGATCTTGTACCTTTTGTATTACCCTGGATGGAACTGGAGCCCATTCTACTAAGTGAAATATCACCAGAATGGGAAAACAAGCACCACATGTACTCACCATCAAATTGGTATTAATTGATCAACACTTAAGTGCACATATACTAGTAACATTCATCGGGTGTTGGGAAGGAGGGAGTGGGAAGAAGGTGATAGGTACATTCACACCTAATGGGTGTGGTGTGCACTGTCTGGGGGATGGACAAGCTTGAAGCTCTGACTCAGGCTACGGAAAGGCAATACATGTAATACATGTTGAAATTAAATAAATAAATAAAGTAATAAAGACCCATGCCCTTTCTTGATTCTCTTGGAGAGTGGTGGTGGGTGAATGGCTGCAGGACCAATTTTACAAATTCTAAGGCTTGGGCAAAGATGGCTAGACCCAAATGTGTGAAGGTACTTTAGAATGTGGGGTTTCTAAGCATATGTTATTTTTTGGTTTGGGCACAAATCTAAACAACTTAAACTATAACGTTTGAATCCTCTCTGATCAATCTCTACATATGTAATTGTGTCTCTCACATTCTCCTCATATTACAAGTACTATCATGTCTCTGTCCTGTTTGGTTTCAAGTTTTAATAGACCAATTTTCTATAGCATAAGATCCGTGAGTTCATATATGTCATTTCTACTCAGGAATAAGGTCTGGAGATTTCACTGTGATCAAATGATTGTGTTCCCTTTTCATAGACATGATATTACTCCCTTTCCCTAGACATTTAATGTTTAAGGAAAAGAACATTAAGTAAAATATCTTTCTTTTTGTCCAGCCCATATTCCTGCAAATAGAGCAATTATGCATTGATTTCAAAATAGCACTTTCACTGTTATTTTTTCTAAAAATATTGATGATTTAGTTTATAAAATTTCCTGTCTAAATTCTATTGTAACATGATTTCTGCAGAAGGAGAATTTCCCAAGCAACCATTTTCAAAGCATCGTAATCTCAAACTACCTTTGAAAATAGGTATACTCAAAATAGGAAAGAAAATTTTCACAGAAGGGGGTAGACACTGTGAAAACATTTGAAATTTTTTTTTTACTCTTTTATGAAGTACTATCTTCTCAGTAAAAAAAAAATGTAAATGAAACTGTTAGAGTAGCATAGTAAAAAAGAATGCTTTGTGTGAGAGACTAAACTTTGTCCAATGGAAAAAATATTATATAATACACTTCACATACAATCTAGTTATGAGGAGTTTTATCAGAATTGCAGAAGCAACAGAATTCTAACTTTGCTTTACTTGGTGTTTGGCCTTGTAGGAATTTGAGTCATTCAACCAGGCTATCATTGTGTGTTCTCTCTCTCTCTCTCTCTCTCTCTCTGAACAGTGGCTAAGATTTTGTTTTTGCTCACTAATCACTATGCTTCCCACTTGCTAGAAGTTGAATCAATAAAGTTTCTTCTCTACATGGATTTAAAAAGTGAATCTTGATTCCAATAAATGCTTCGTACAACCATGGATTTCTAGAGCATGACTATGTTAAATACAGGGCATCTTTGCAATTGATCCTGACTCTTGTAAAGATTAGAAATTCTTTAGAATGCCTGGAAGATAGACAACCCATAATTAAAAGATTCTATTCTTAGTGAAAATAATCATTATGGCATCTTTAAAAAATAACTTAGCTCAATTGAAATTAATTCAGTCATTATAGCAGTATGGGCACTAGTGGCATAAACAGGGAAATTACATATAACTGTGTTTAATGTTAACAATGTTATTATTCTTTCTTGGATTTGTTCTGTATGGTTAAATATGATAAAAGTGTGGGAATTAGGAAACTATAAATAATCTTGTTGATTTAGAAGCACTTGGCATCTGTCATATTCTTTCTGTTATCTTTCGCTATGGAAGAAATTATTATATGTGGATTATTGAAAAAATATGATTTATTATACATTTTAAAGTTAATGATAATAATAACTCTAAGTTACACATATATAATCCTGTGAAAAATATATCATCCATCATTTGACTTTATCTTTGTTATTAATATTAATAGTAATAATGTATGTCATTATAAAGTATTTATTAGGTTTCAGATAATTTGCAGAGAAAATTTAACAGTTTCAGAAAAAGTCATAATTAGGTATTTATTGTTTATCACCTTTATTCTTCTAGAAAACGGTGGAATGGAAGTCTACCCTACATCTTACTGACCCTTCCCAATACACTATCTTTCCTTCCAACGTTTCTAAGAAGGCAGAGTAATTGTATTCAATTGAATTAACCATTCAATAGATCAGGCCCATGGTTAGGAAGATCTCACGGGCTTTGGATAAATGATGTAATTCAGTTTCTAACACATCCTCATATTACCCTTTTTAATTATGCAGATATTGAGTATGAGGGAAGTTACAACTCAGATTGAAAACTCCAAATCTTTTATGGAACTAAGGAATATGGATAATAGTATCAGAAGACAAATACATCTACTTTCAAATATGCATCTACTTTCAAATGTGTAGAATTTGAAAGTCACAGGGGAGGCTTTTATTCTTCTACCTTATAATTTGTTAATAGATTAATTTTGGTAAGCAGTGACATCTTGATTAATTATATTTATTTTTTTTCTATTTCATTTTTCTTTTCCTATATTTTTTAAGGATATCACCTTAGAACCACACAATTATTTCCTTAACTTTTCATTTTCTTTTCAAATTTCTTTTATGGTATAAACATCAACTATTTATGCAGCTGCTTTGAAAGAATTTTGGACAAGCAAACAAAATCCACTTACTTCACACTTGCTCTTAATGGCTTATAATATACAATGATATCATGTCCATTTTCTTTATTTTCCATTTCATTATACAATGACACCATTGTTTTTACACAATAAGAAACATAATGCTCTGCTTTTTCCTTCTAGAAGGCTGGTAGAATATAAATGTTGTCATTTAACAATGAAAAGAATTGTCTTAAGAAAAAAATCTTTTACATCTTCTGTGACAGTGATGATTAAAAAAAAAAAATCAATGTAGTTATGACCATTAAAGAGAATTTCCCTTTTTACTTTAGATTCTTGTCAGAAGGAATAAAGACACAGCCTTTAGCACACTTTGGTATGTATCGGGATACTCTGTATTTAAATAGGTATATCTTGCTTTCTCCACTTATCTTTTGTGTTATCCATAAGAAGATACATTGTAGTATATGTACCAGTTGTCAGCAGCATAAAACTGAGAAAGGAGAGGCTTGTGGTTGCTAAAATGTAAAACATATAATCTCAACAGTTTTGTTGTTGATGTTAGTTTTGGTTTTTTGTTGTTGTTGTTGTTGTTGTTTTCTTTTGTTTTTACTTTGGACACACTTTTTCAGGAATTTTCCAACATTTCTTCCTTTGCTCATTGAGGTTCAGCGGGGGCAGTGTGCAGTGGAAAAAGCAATAGGCCAAGAGCTCAAAATCTTGGGTCAAGTTCCGACCTATTCATTACATTCTTTCACAACTTTGTAAAGGGAATAATGGTGAATAGACCTTGTTTTATTTCTAATTCCCCACCCAGTACTTGGTATGGAAGAGGACTAAATAAATATTTGTTGAATAAATAAACACATGAGCTCAGACAACCTGTTAAAGTTCCCTGACTCACAGATTCCTCAGTTAAAAAATGAAAAAAATAATATCTGTAATGTTAGAACAATAAAAAATAATATATGTGTGTATGGTTTGTGTGCACATGTACATGAAAGGTTTTGTAGTTTCAGTTTATAAAGTGCCCATGAAAACATAAATAACAATTATTATTTTTGCTGATACTGGAATCCTTATTGAAGAAACTGAGTGAGGAAAATGAGCACCTTATGCTATTCACTTGCTACGATAAACATGAAAAGGCAGTACATCCAAAGTAAAGGTCATAAACCTGGCCTGGTGGCACATGCCTGTAGTCCCAGGTACCCGGGAGGCTGAGGTTGGAGGATCGCTTGAGTCCAGGAGTTCGAGGTTGCAGTGAGCTATAATGTCACTGCACGCTAGCATGAGCAACAGAGACCCTGTCTCAAAAACAAACAGAAAACGAAGAAAAGTTATAAATATGAAAAGTAAAAATATTATTCTGCTTCTAGCTTGTAATAAATCACCCTGATCTAAACACTACACATCTGTTCCCTGAGAAGTAAGTTGAATACCATTTAATACTTTCAGTAGGATATACAAGAAGAAAAATTTATTTTTATATTCCAGAGATGACCCTCTTACAGTAAGTACATGGCCATTAAATATTGATGTCAATCATGAACTCGTTAAAAAAAAGTAATCAGCTTAACATTTGGATTATTCCTAGTCTTAGGAAGCTCATGGTTGTGAGCCAAGTCAAGGATGGGGCAGTGGGAGAAGCATATTTATGCACGGGCAATCATGGGTATACTGTCTGCAGAGAATTTAAAGACAATAATAAAACTTGACTAATGTGAGTCTGCTTTTTATTAACACCATGCCTCAAATCAGTGATAAAATCTTCCTCCCCGAAAAAAAATGTGTTATTCTAAGTTCTAAACAACTGTTATGGTTACTATTGAATTTTAATAATATATATGAAAACTTCTAATTAGCACATTTTCTTACTTATCCTTTAGTAAACATTATATTCTATGTGGAATTTAAGTTAACTCTTAGTTATACAGCTGGGCCCTGACACACATATTTGTTAACTAGAGTAAGTTCATAAAGATTTGAAATCTTTTGTGCTTTCTCCAATCACAGTCCGTGGCTCCATTTAAACAGCAGAGTAGAAGAAATAAACAATAATAGTCCAGTGATTATAAAATGAAGGAATAAAACTTTAACTGCTTCAATTCTGTCATTATGTGTGTTCACCTGGAGTTTTTATACGTTTTTAAAATATTTGAAGCTGTTAAAATTAATCCCAAAGAAACAAAGATGTATGGCAATACTGCACTTTCTGGAATTTGTCATGAAATAGGATTTTTATCACTCTATGCCAAACTTACTCTGCACATTTTAGACTTTTTAAACCTGTGCATATAAATTGCATCATGCGAGAGATTTATTTTTTAAAAAATGAAATTAATTAAAAGTGTTTACCAATTAACTATGTACAGCGATAGAGTTACAGATCTGGTTATATTGTCTATATTTTAAAAAATTAATTTTGACAAGGTCTTTGACAAATTTACATATTAGGACTTGAAAACAAAAAATCTAAAGATATAATTCATTATAGCTGCAAACGAATATATGCATAAGATTTTTCCTCTCCTTAAAAATATAGTAATATGATTTAATAGTATGTTTTTAATCCATTATGTTGTTCCTTTTTCGTACTGTAATAATATTCTAAATTTGTATTCCATAACTTTTCTTACTTACATGATCATATATATGAAGTTCAGTAAAATATAACCTTTACTTTTTTGCTCTCTTTCTGGTCATTATGTCTTTTATTTCATGATTAGTACTTGCTAATGATCTATTCAGCATGTCACCTATGCTAAGAATGCTATTGATGATATATGCCCAATAAATTGTCACATGAAGAAAAGAATTTTGAAGCTGGGAATGTCTATTTTCAATTTATGCCAAAATAATTAGTTATTTTAAATAGCATATTCAGTTCTCGGGTAAGCTTCATATGGTAGAAATAAAAATTTAAAAATTGTATTTGTAAATAAAGATGTGTAAATTTGAAATGACACTGAGAGAATTGGAAAGGTAAATGTTCCCCTCATCTTGGTGTTGGAATTTCTATGCATTAAAAAATGCTGTTAAGAGCATGAGGAAGCAAGCCACAGAGTGGTGGAATATATTTGCAATACATGTAAACAATGAAAGAGTCTTGTCCAGAATGAAATATAAATCCAGAATTTATACAAATCAATAGAAAAGACAGAAAGCACAATAGAAAAAAATGAGAAAAAAACTTGAATAGGATGTTTAAATGGCATTGAACATAAACAAGTATTTAATGCCATTTATACAAGGGGAATATAAATTAAAACCACAAAGTGATATCATTATAAACTCACTAGAATAGCTTCAATTAAAAAAGATAAAAGAAACTGACAATATCCATATTGATAAAAATGCAGAAAAGTTTGAATTTACAAATAATTCTCAAATAATTAAATGTATATGTGTAAATTGGTACATCACTTTGGAAGACAGAATTATCTACTAAAGTTGATCATATATATGACTTGTGAGCAGGAAATTCCTTATAAGAATGGCATAATAACTTTATTTATGATGCCCCAAAACTAGAAAACCCAATCATTCATCAACATTAGAATAAGTGAATTATCTGGGATATATAAATAGAATTGAATATTATATATTAATTTAAACGTATAAACGACTGTCACCTGTAACAAAATGTGTTTATCTCATGAACCACACATATATAGAATGCATTAAGAATATATAAAAAAGAATTTCTACATAATTTATATTAAGTTCAAAACTGAGAAAAACTAATATATATATATTGCTAGAAATCAGGATAGTGCTAACTTTGTGGAAAAGTATCGCCAATTGGAAGAGATCTCAAGGAAAGTTTTTAGTATGTTGGTAATATTAAATTCTATACTTCAATAAAACATTTTAATTAAAATAAATTATAATATATTGCATTTATTATAATTTCAATCATAGAGCAAATCTAAACAGGGACTCTACTTGCATAGCAGAGCCAAACAAATCATATCTCTAGTCTATAATCACACTAAACATAAATTGACCTTATAATAACCTTTGGCATAATGTACTCATATAGACTTTATATTTTATCAAACAATCTTTTGAATATAAAGGTCATTAATAAGCAATTTAGATAAAATTGGATTTTGAGATTGAAGGGAAAAAAACCTAACTACTACATTTGTTTCTTGTATTGCAATTTAATATCGCATTCACAACAAAATCATTATCTGACACAGAATTACTAGATTGCCTAGTAGAATTACTAGTTAAAGAGATGTAAAGAATACATGTGGTACATTATTCTTAACAATGTCTTGAAATGTACATTAGGGACGATTACTTTGCCAGACACATAATAATGCTTTTAAATCAAGAATCTATTGAAGGTTTATCATACCTGAACTATTTATTATAAAACCTCTTGGCCTTTTCTAATTAGATATACCATTATTTATTATATATCCAGTTTATTTTTTTCCAAAAAAGTAAATATGCAAATTCCTGGGTAAAAATCCCTGAATCTTCTCCAAAGACAGAAAATAAATAAATAGTAGTAATGTAACATAATAGCACGCATATTGCTATTTTCTTTTGGATTTGCTAAGGTTTTGCAGTGTTTAATATTCATAGAACTCAATTTTTTAATTACATCAAATGATATATGAAATTGCATCAAATGTGAAATCACTGTAAATTATTGGTGATTTGAGAGTAAAGCCCTACACAAATGTTTGGATAAATTTCTCTACATTTAATCAAAATTTTAAAACACGAAAACTAAAGTTAATTAATCAAAAGAATGAAATTCTGAAAGGCTTGAAAGACAACTTAATCAAGAAGGTTAATATACTGTGTCCTTTTATCAAACAATGGATTTTTCAAGACAATGTCTATATGATACTTTTTGTTCTTAAATCTTTTTAAAATTATACTTCTATGTTAAAATAAACTCAGTTTATTTTTTCTTGTACATCAAATGCTAATCATAAATTATTTATAAGTAAATTATAGAATTTTTAGTATATTTACATCCCTGAAAATCTGAAAAAAGTATTTTAAATGTAAATATTGAAATACAGCAGTGAACATTAAATATAGTTAACAGTTTAAGCTTTTGCAAATTCTAGGATATTATCTCTGTGTGTTTTCTAGTATGAAATTAATGTCATTTGTCTATTAGTTAATAAGTAAAAAGTACAGAAGAAATCACTGAGGGCTTATTGTCCAGGTGAAGAATTGTTTTCTAAACATCCTTAGGGCTAAGTGAGCATGCCTAGATCACAGTTAACCTGATATTTGGACCCTGGATCCCAGGTTGCCTCACTTGGTCACTCAGACTCCATTTGCAACTTGATGGTATCTCATTTTGGAAACACCCAGGGCTATTCTATATTTTTAGCCTCTAGAAAGTAATCTCCATAGTTTGTGCTCAGCAGCCATTGGCTTCAACAAAATGCCTTGCAGGAGAAATTTTTTTAAAGCTTTAACATCATGTTCTTCAGGAACATGAACCCTGTTTTAAAATTCTGTCTATGTGTGCCCATTTTTTAGGATATCCCCTTTAGAAATAGCTACCCAGAGCAAGAGTTTACTATATAGTCAATGTTGACTTCTAATATCTCTTTCAGTTCTAATATTGAGGCATTTTTCCTATGTTCCTATGTTATATGTTCCTGTTTTTTAATCAATGACTTCTGTTTCTTGACTATAGTTAGCTAATTTTCTATTGTCATCTTACAGATGAGTGTTAAATTGTATTTTCTACTCCAGTAAGAATCTATATGATTGAAAACTCATGAAATTGAGAATTTCATTCCCTGCTCTACTACTGTTTGTGTGTTCAGTTGCATCACGTGGGTGGGTTGATAGGGTTTGAGGGGTTCCGTTGTGTCAAAAGTTGCTTCTGGTGTAAGGACCAGGCTACTCAGGTCACAAGATTCAGAAGACCCCTCTATTCAGTAGCTCCACAATTCTGTCTTGAGCTGTTATAGCCACATTTTATTGAATACCAGCTAACAACCACTCCAGCAATCTGGGGTTTTGACTTAACTAATGCTTAAGCCATTTACTCTGATGCAGCACATCTCCCTTTTTGCTTCGCCTTCCATAATGTCTTTGGCTGTGTAATAGAATTTTCTGTAAGGCTTTAATGGTTATCATCTCTTTTTGGAACTGAAGAAATGCCATGTAAAAGTGATTAAACTACCTTCAGAACACCGCTCCTATCACTGTATTTGTTCTTATAAATGTAGTAAGAAGTCCTTGAAAGTGAGTTTATTTGAAAGTTATATCTTTTTTGTCTTAATACTAACATGTAAAAGCCAACTAAAAATATTCTTGATTTTAAAAAAAACAAAACAGGATTTTCATGGGGAAAAATTTTGTGAAAAAATAAAGAGAAAAACAGTTTAAAATGTTTCCTTCACTGTCAAATTAGGGTGTTACAATGCTTGATCCTCTTATTCTATCACATCTGGCGTCATGAAAGACAATATCTAAAAAAAAAAAAAAAACATATTTTCCAGCTATTACATAGAGAAGTAAGATTAGGTAAAAAGTTCATTTTTTCCTAATTGTGAATACTATTTCCCTCAGCCATGGTCTTAAAAACATTTATATAAACATCTTATTCAACTGTAGCTTGCTATTAAGGAAGAATAGCCTACAACACAATTTTAAAAGCTTTGAATCTGCTACAGTTTCAACATTATATCTCCATGAATTAGATTCCAATCTCTTAAAAAAATAATATATATCAATTTAACGATAATATACTTTAATGAAATATTTGGAATTGTTCTCATTATAGAATTTTTGTTAATTTCAGAATAAAAGATTGATATTTTTAACCACTTGCTTTTAAAAACAGTTTTCAAATTTAAAAAAATATTGGAATTCTAATCATTTCAAGAATACCTCATAACATTCTAAAACTTCAAAATGTGCTTGGGACACAAGAAATTCGCATTTATTAAATTACCTAAATTAATCAAATATTAACATATTATTCCTGTTAAAATGCTGCATTATTAGCAAAAGATTCAAATACACACACACACATACACACCCCTTCAAAAAATTACCACAATATATTATCAGGCTTGAAAACTATTATTTCATTAATATCACTAAATATAAATTCTTTTTTTAAAAAGATGGTATCCAAATGAGAACATTGTTTTTTAAATCTCTTTGGATTACTTATTTTAATAATTAATATTTAATTAATTATATATTTCCATACTATCTTTTTTTTTTTTTTGTAATTTATTTGTTGAAAAGAAATTGAACTATTTGCTTGGTAGAGTTTCCCAAAATGTGAATTTCCTGACAGTAGCCTACCATTTGATTGAATATGTTTCTCCATACTTTATATTTCCTAAAAATTGGCAGTTAAATCTTGAGACTTAATCAGATTTTGAGTGAGAAGTTTCATACATGATATGGTATAATTTAATGCAATATAAGCTGGAGTTTGGGAAATAATTAACAATTGTGACTATATTATCCTTATTCATGAGATCTGATTGTTCCTCTCAGTGCTAATACATATATATATATATATATATATATATATATACATATTTTTTTTTTTTTTGGTGAGAGTCACTGTAATTTATTGTATTTCAGAAAATTCACAAAAACACAATGTTTTCCTCTCTTTGGGGCTGCCACTGCTTGTATTAAAACTTGATGAGATACCAAGGCATTGATGAGATGTCAAGGCATTGGGGAAACTTAAGCAGAGTTTGACCACTGAGATCTGTTGAGCAGCAAGTCCTAATTAGCAGTGCTGAGCTGTTCTTCATATTGTGTCCTTCATTTTTGAATAACATTTGTTTCATCCTGTCCCACAATAAGCTTTCAGGAATTAATGATAAACTTTTGTCAACTCTTGGTACAAGGCAATACTGAGCATTTTTTCTTTCATTCCCCAAATATTGAGTTCCTATAATGAACTAGGCACTGTATTAGAAACTGGTGGCATAAGAATTAGTGAAAGTGGACACAGTCTCTGTTTTCATGACATTCTGATCAAATGAATAAGATACATATTAATCAAAAGATCCTACTAATTCAAGTATAACTACTAGAGAGTGAGCTGAAAAGAAACTAATATTTAATAAATTCATAAAGCTAAGGAACCAAATCTCAATATGAGGGCAGTCCAGGGCTGGACACATTTTGTAGAACATGGAAATATTAAATCTTTGTAGAACATACAAATGTTTCTCAACCGATTCCAGACAATAGTTGAAAGAGGAAACCCTATACCTGAAAAGACATCTATAAGATGTAGGCCTCACACTCTTTATATTAGACGTTGAATGAAAGGATGCCCCCTGAAAATAAGAGAGGTGGGAGCTATTTAGATTCTATCTAAACATGATAAAACACAGGCCTTCTCATCCTTGCTGCTTGCCTTGATGGTCCATGCAAGAAATAATGAGTAAGCAAACTATTATCTAGTTACAAAAAGTTTTAACTTCAGGAAATATAACTTTAACTGCTGTTTTGCAATACAAAACAAATGGTTTACTTACTATATTAATTGCATCAATATCAGGCGAAGTAACTTGCTTTGTCTAGGAATCAGAGACATAGGCCACATGTAAAGTAACCATAAATAACCATGTGCAAAACTGTGAGCACAAGCTGAACAGATTTAGAAACACAATTTTCTCTACATCATGAAGTATTTCTCTACATCAGAAATTCTTTGTGTGTGTGTGAGAGAGAGCCGCCAAAGATACTTTAATAAAAAGAAACCACAAGTTTTGTTGGTAACAGATGAGAATGAGAAGAAATAGGAAGACAATATAAGAAATAATTCATAGAGAAAAAGAAAAAAAAACCAAAAGAATAAGTTTTTACCTAGAGAATTTTGCAGTCTGATACCTGCCTTGCTCACATGGACCATTAGTCAGGGCAGATAAGTGATGACAGATGTAGCTTCATTATGGGAAGAACTTAATGTCAAGCAGCTGAACAACCACACTTCTTAAAGAAAATTAATCCTGACCTCTCCTAATTGGACTCCTCTTCTCTTTCCTCCTTAATTTTCCATCTGGAGCTTGCAGTAAATGATAGCAGTCTTGATGGGATCTAATGGCCTGAGTGATTTTACATTCCCAACTCTTCTTGTTGGTAGTGTTCACAAACACCTTTTGCAAGCATCTGTGTCCAGGGTAGGATGATTCGTGCAAAAACATAGCCACTTATTTCATTAAAAGCTGCTTAAGAATGATACATTAGCATTACATATAAATGCTCTTTTCTATTACTATATCTTTTCTCTCCTGTCATATTTTTCTCTGGGAGTAATGGATGATATTGATATAATTTGAAGGTCTAATTTATCATAAATGAAAAATATCTTTATTATACATTATATATTTAGACATTCCTATAGTATGAAGGTATAATTTGGGGGATTGGGTTGTGGGAGAGTGTTGCATTTCTCTTGCTTAGAGCCCTTGTACAAAAACCTCAAAACATCCATACTAAACATCCAGTGAAACAATAACACAGTACCAAATTGCAAATAATCTGGGCAAGATACATTATTTAATTGAAGGGGAAAATCAGCTAACAATATGTATTGGGCAATAGGCAAAGTACATCTTATTATCCCATGAATAGTCTTCAAATGACATTGGAGATGTCACTAGGTGATGAAGATAATGAAGTAGAGGAGGAAGATGATGATTTTTATTTTGGAGACTACTGAACGCTAGCCAGGTGCTATAGGAAAAATTGTGATTCCAATGATGCTTCCTTGCTCTGAAATGACTGATAATCCATGTTCCAGTGACATGATTCCTCATCTCTGTAAGGTCTGGGCAGATTTCTTATGTGCAACCTTCCACTGGGAAGCTTCCTATTTTTCTGTCCATCTTCTCAAAAGATGGTCAAAGCCCCTCATATCCTTCTATGTAACCATTGTCCAAGAGAATTATTCAAGCCGATTTAAATTTTGTAATTTTAAATTTTCTAGTAGCCACACTAACAAAAGTAAAAGCAGACAAAATTAATTTAAATATATATTTTATTTAAACTAATATCATAAATATTATTTAGCACATAATCGATATGAACATCATACACAAATATTATTTTTTGTGCTAATGCTCAGAAATCTGGTACTATTCCACACTTGCAGCATATCTGCATTTGAATTAGCCAAATTTCAGATGATCAATAGCAATAGCCACGTGTGCCCACGGACTACAATATCTGAGAGCACATCTCTAGATGACAGCGGCAAATCTGGTCGTTACTCTCCTTCTCATGGTGAAGGGCCTAGATCTAGCAATTAGCAACCTTACTAGGGATTTCCTCCATTTGTACTCACCAAGAATCCCAGAAATAAGCCAATCATGTTCCCTGAAAACAAATACTATCCTTCTTTTAAAGTCAATACCAAATTTTAAAGGACAAATTTGTACCAGTGTCAATGACTCAATTTATAAAGAGGGCATCTGAAACTTTATGCTAAGTTTCATCCCACATCTGTATATATGGCATGTGCATTTTTTTCTCCTTGGAACTGTTTCTTCAATATCTAATTGTTGACAAAGCTCTTGAAATCCCCCTTATTAAACACTAGGTAAAAATAAATCAGTAGGAAAAAAAAGAGTATTCCAAATTTAGTGAGGTTATGAATTATATAGACTGTATACCATGTCCATAAGCAATTAGCATAATTGCTTATGGACAATTAATATAGGCCATAAAAGCCAAAAGCATGGGTATTTCTTTCAGACAGAAGTAGTTTCTAATCCTACCTTTATCATCTCTGTCCATGCATAACCTCTCCATGATAAGAACCCTTTTAAGTCTCAGACAAAAAAATTATTATACTGGATATTAATAATGATACCTGCTACCATACATTGAATACTTGCTTTCAGTCATATTCTTTACTAAGGATTGCACATCCAATAATTATTATTAAATGTAGTAAATACATCTCATTAAATGAGGTAACATAATACATGTAATATTGATACTATATATTGGCTTATCAATATGGTCACTGTAATAAAATTGTAATATTAATGATAATAATCATTACTTTCTTATTATTTTCTAGTCTCTACTCAATTTTTTAAATTGAAAACATCTCAATTTTCCTCATTGAAAGAAAACTTCAAATGGCAAAAACATGTGTTATTTATTACATAAATCCCCAGGGTATAGTTTGTTTATTGCTTGTAAACCTTTGGTGCTCAAGTGCTTAATAAATAATGAATGAAAAAAATGAATGATCCAAAAAAAGAGATCATATCTGAATTTAAAAGTCTTGATTTCACATACCAGAGCTATGTCAATTATGATCTCTATTCCTTTCAGACAGCTCCATTTACTAAATAGCCCTTAGAATTTGTCAAAGCAAACTAAAAGAGATAAATGTTATACAGTCAGTAAAACACCACCAGTAACTGTTGAAATGGAGGAAAGAGGTTCATTGACAATGGAACTGAATTGATTACTCTAATCCCTATTCTCTGGCCCCTCCCTCTGAAGACTAGGCCCATAGGTGTGCCACCTGATTTGTTGATAGCTGGAACACCCGGACTTGTACAAATGTGAGGGTGCAGTTCCATATAAAAACTGCTCTTCTCTTTGCCTGTTTTCAGAGCTGGAGATTCACTGAATTGGTTTATTTTTCAATTTTTTTCTTCTACTTACATTAGACATTAAACTTATGTGTATGACATATATAATACATAGGTTAAAAACAAACTTCACCAAACCAGTTCTGAGAGCATGTTAATGTCCTTTTGTGTACAAACTTCTGAATAAATTCTAATTTAAAAGTATTCATTAAAATTTATTGACAAAAACAATCAGCAGTTTGTATTAAATGCTATTTTGAATGACAACCTTTGCCTTTAACTTCCCCTTTCCTTAAACTTTACTTCAATGGAAGTATTTTTGTTATGTAAGTTGCATTTCCTTTTTATATTAACAGCGATATAATTGCTAATTTGGGTGTGAAAGTCTATATCAGAGTTGCATGTCATTATTTTACATCTGGGCTGTTCATTTTAAAAACTTTCAACTTAAAAGAACAAAAACCACAAAAGGATAACATTTTTATTGTGATGGCTAAAGAATTCCTGGTCTAAAATTATCAGGATACTTTGAAATCCAGGATTAGAGCTTCTGATGACAGGCTTACGCCAAATAAAAGATTATAATTCTTTTCACATGATCATCTGGGAGAAATTTAAGATGGAGTTTTTACTTAAAGAAACAAATAAGCTTCAAGGTTTTCTGTTGAAGGGAAATGTTTGTGAAAATATGCTTCCACCCTGTTTCTTTCCTTCTTTATTTCTTTTCTCTTTTTCCCTTCCCTCCCTTCCTCCCTCTCTCTCTTTCTTTTTTTCATTCCTTCCTTTTTTTCTTTTCTTCTTTCTTTCTTTCTTTCTTTCTTTCTTTCTTTCTTTCTTTCTTTCTTTCTTTCTTTCTTTCTTTCTTTCTTTCTTTCTTCCTTTCTTTCCTTTCTTTCTTTTCTTTCTTTCTTTCTTTCTTTCTTTCTTTCTTTCTTTCTTTCTTTCTTTCTTTCTTTCTTTCTTTCTTTCTTTCTTTCTCTCTCTCTCTTTTCTGTCTTTCTGTCTTTTTCTGTCTTTTCTTTTTCTTTTTCCCCCATCTCTCCCTCTCTTTCTTTCCTTTTCTACCAGAGAAATAAAACTTCAAAGATCAATGTAATGTGAGCACAAGAAATGAAATCCTCACTTTGGAGCCCTAAAAGATGAAAGATCATTGCCTGAGGGGCAAGCGAGCTTGTCTCTGAAGGTGCTGTCAACTACTTCCTCAGAATAAAAGCTTCCTACAGTCCTGCTAAAGAGCTTTCTGGGAAGCCTGACCTCTGCCTGATCACCCAGTTGCTGGCAAGATATCTCCCATGTAGGGAGAAAGGAACACAGTTCAAAGACACACTGCTCTGCCCTTCTCTTCTGAATGAGTATTCAGCAGTCCTGATTGGGATTATGCACAACACTTAATGGAAATAGCCCATGACTGACCTTTCAGGAAACTGATAGAAAACTTATCTTGAACATGTACCGAAAGATAAAATGAAGGAAACCATCAAACTCAGGAGCATTATTATCAAGGCATCCTAATTTCAGGAACTATATGTTCAAAGTTGAGTTAGAAGACTCTACCCAGGCAGGTTTATAGATTTCTAATTCTGTCTTAAAGTTATTTAGGTATTTATATCAACTATTTGCTAAAAGACATTTTCAGAGCATTTTTTAAAAACCCAACCAAACACCTCTGCTATACTAAGCACCATATGCTCTCGAAGAATTACCTGTGAAATACAAGAACCTGGTAGAATAAATGAAGGTTAAGTCATCAAGAGCAAGATCATTATTTTCTCATTTCAAAAGATCTATAAAAGGTCATAGTGCAGCCATTGCTGTGTTAATTCACAAGCATAAATATTTGAAAGAGGAAGCTTCAAATGTGCATCTGGTTCAAAGTTACAAGGGTAAATGACAGCTAAATTCTCTTCCTTTGACTCTGTCTTTTCCTAAGAGTGTTAGGCAGATCAAATTATGATTTGTACTGAAATGAACTACATATTTAATATTTGTGACACCTATCTTATCATCTAAATAGATAAAAATTATGTTACTAATAGTTACTCTCCTTGGTTTTACTCCATATCTATTATGAAATGAGTTTTACATATGTATATAATTGTATAGAGCCCTTACAGTAATTAGCTTAGCACTATAGGTATCTATCATAAATACATTACATTGAGATTAGTAAGAGACTTGTGCATAACTTTTGATGAGAAATTTTAACTTTCTAGACCTGAATTTCTTCATTTGTAAAATGATTCATTTGAAAAAAACAAATAGAATTTGATGTCTAAGGAAAAATAAATTTTTTAGGCATAAAGAGAAAAATGGTTAAGCATGTATCTATATTGTTTTACTCTTTCCAATATAAAAAAACCAGTTAATTGATTTGTTTATTTTCTTGGTACTTAAAGCAATGAATTATTAAGCAAATGGGGTTTTTTCCCTCCTCTTTTTGCTCTGAGGAGATGTTTTCTTTTTTATAAGAAGGTATTAGATATTTCTGTGAAGCTGTTTTAGAAATGAAAATAAATCAAAATTATAAACCAATTTCATACAAAGTTTCAATAATAAATGCATGCCTTTGGCTTTTTCTTTTACCTTTTGAACTATATACAATATTATAACTGACTGATCTAGTTACCTTGAAATCCAGTTTGTCCGTATTAGATTTTAGGCAATTATCTGTTTAGATGAAGTAAAGAAATAAATCATCTCCATTTTGTATGAAGTGTTGACATTTATTGATTTAATGTTCTCTTAAAATCTTTCAGGAAATGGTTTTTAAATTGCAATAATAAGTGGACAGAAATTAATGGACCTACCTAAACTGGAGCAGTGTTAGCATGTAATTCATTGTCAAAATTTGTGATTAAGCTTTGGTTAAGAAAGCTAGTGAATTTAATTTTCACATTTTCCTTCTTTTAGTAAAGCAAATTATGGCTATGAGGCTATATGTAACTATCCTTTTGTAATCTGCACTGCTTCAGCTCTGAGAGTTAATGTTTGAAGACAGTGCTATATGGAGCAACATAACTATTTCCTTTCAGATATTGACCATGTACTATGTTTTCTAACTTCACTAGACTCGAAGTCCTTCAAAAGAAAACCTTTGAAAAAACTTTTTACTCTAAATAATTTAGGAAGAAGAAATAAACTATTGTGAATATAAATGATTAAAATTCAGACATTTCTATATTAATATTTAATAAGAAAATGTGTTGCAATGTACCATACAATATAAGCTTACTATAATAGATATATAAAAACATGAAGTGTGAATCATTCAGATCACCTTTGTTGTAAGTCTGCACAATAGTTGTAAGTACACATAAATGGAGCCTCTTTACAAATACATGATTAGACCTTTCCCTTTCACTTCATAATTCCTTTCATGTTCTTTACCTTGCTGCTTTCCCAATAGTTTATTAATTATCTATCCTCTTGGTATTTTTGTTTGTTTTTGTTTGTTTGTTTTTATCTTTAAAACCACAGGAGTGTGATTCCTTTTAATCAATATGCAAATAAATTCCATTGAGAAATTGTTATATTTTGCTCAGGTATGTTTGCATATGAATATGCAAACTGCATATAAAGCCTGTAGTTTTATGAAGGAATATGTGATTTTTTTCTACAAAATGGTTTCACATTTAATCATCTTTAAATAAAAATGGAATTTTTCTAAAACCAATAACAGTAAAAGTGTTGTTGTTAACTAAGATTGGGTTATAGAGACAATGAATGCATCACAGCTAGTTCACTCAAAAAAAAAAAAAAAAGGTACATTGAATATAGCCTTAATAGAAAATACAGAAATCATAGAAAAATTCCAAATGTCAAATTTAACCCTCAGTTGTTTTTCTCTTTAGTTTTTGATGAAGAAGATGGTTGAATTGTCTGAATTCTGCCTTACTTGGAACAGTAGTGAAGAATTGTATCTTTTTTAGTAACTTGTGTCTAATTCTACTATTTTTGACATGAAATCATTTTTTCTTTGTTACAAGTATCTGTGAGATATCATTAAATATGAAAAATCCAGGGTCAAAGAATATAGCATCACCTCCTGTTGAATATATAATAAGAGGGGTTCTTGCATACTTCTGTCCCCAGGGTGTTTGATGTGCTTTTATAAGTTCCCAAAAGCTTAGCTCACTGCAAAAGAAAAACATGTAAGGCAAACATGAGTATAGAACATGGGTTAGAACAAATTTCAGGCCTTGACTAATTCAAGAAATGAACATTTTGGCTAGAAAATTTATATCAGGTTGGTTAGGCAAATGATGCTTGAAAAAGCTGATTCCACTTCAAAATCATTGGCTTTTGTACAATGTTCTCAGTTTGACTTTTGAAACACCTTTTTTCCCCTGCCAATTGTGTTACCTTAAATAGTTTTGGGCATTATTTATATGTTGGATTATTGGATTTTATTGTATAAATCTTAGCATACCTGAAATGAAAGCAGCTGAGAAAAACTTATTTTCTATTAAAGGCATACACTAGTTCTTACACGGAGGGAGAAAAAGACCTTAACAGAAGTGCAGACATCATTCCAAAGAATGTACAAACTTGACTTAACTTGGCAGATTTGGACTTACTGAGCTAAACATAAAATTCAGCTGGAGAGTGAAGTTCAGGAAACACAAACATTGTTGGAATTATGTCGGTGCCACTTTGGAATTGGCTGTCGATATTGTTTTGGTACAACTCCCACAGAACATCTATGTAAAAATCTGTCCTTATCTTTCTGGAGTGTAGGTCATGACACTTGGTTATTTCCTGCTGAATGTTCACCAAGTATTTTTATTTTTTGCCTTCTGGAAGAATTTACAGTCTCATATATGCAACAGCACACTCATTCAAAACCCCAGCAGTTCTCACCATGCTTATTCTCATTCCCAGCCAAACCCAACTCCTTCTCTTCCCAAACAGAAGAATTCACCTAACAAACTGCGTAATGAAATGGAAAACCCATAGCGAGGCAAAAGCCCCAGGATTATGCTCCATCCTTCTCATTGTCTCCAAGCTTTATTAAGGTGAAGTTGACACATAAAAATGTCATATATTTAGAGTGTGCAATGTAATATTTTGCTATATGTATAAAATGTGAAATGATTGACTCAAGTTCACATATCATCACCTCATATACTTTTTTTTTCAGAATATTATGGAGGTATAAACTTTTTGGTCACATAAAGTGCCTTTTACCATTTGAGTCAAAGTTATCAGTATGCCCATCCCGCAGACAGTGTGTATTGTGCCTGCTAGGTGTTAATTTATCTAGTCCCTCCTACCGCCTCCCATTTGCTTGATTTCCCATGAATGTCATTCCATTCATTCACATAAGTGTTGATGGTTTAGTTCCAATTTATTGGTGAGTACATGGGGTGTTTCTTTTTCCATTCTTGTGGTACTTCACTTAGAAGAATGGTCTTCAGTTCCATCCAGGTTAATATAAGAGGCGCTAGTTCACCATTGTTTTTTATGGCTGAGTAGAACTCCATGGTATATATATATCACATTTTATTAATCCACTCATGTCTTGATAGGCACTTGGGTTGTTTCCGCATCTTTACAATCGTGAATTGTGCTGCTATGAACATTTGAGTGCAGAGGTCTTTTTTATAGAGTGTCTTTTTTTTTCCTTTGGGGAAATACCCAATAGTGGGATTGCTGGTCAAATGGTAGTTCTACTTTTTGTTCTTTGTGTTGTCTCCATACCACTTTCCATACAGGTTGTACTATATTGCAGTCCCACGAACAGTGTGTGAGTGTTCCTATATCTCTACACCCATGCCAGCATCTGTCGTTTGGGGACTTTTCTATAAAAGCTATTCTCACTTTTAAGTGATATCTGTTTATGGTTTTGATTTGCGTTTCCCTGATGACTAGAGATGTTGAGCATTTTTTCATGTTTCTTGGCCATTAGTCTATCTTCTTTTGAAAAGTTCCTGTTCATATCATTTGCCCACTTCTTAATGGGGTTGTTTAATTTGTCTTGCTGTTTTGCTTGAGTTCTCTGTAAATTCTAGTTATCATCCCTTTATCAGATATATAGAAGGCAAATATTTTCTCACATTCTGTAGGTTGTCTATCCATTCTAATGATTGTTTCCTTGGCTGTTCTGAAGTATATACTTGTTTTTGTGGTGAGAACATTGGAGATTTACTCTTTCAGCAATTTTCAAGTATATGAAAAATTATGATTAATTATAGTCATCATGCTTTACAATATATCTCCAGAACTTACTCATCCTAACTGAAACTCTGTACTCTTTGACCAACATCTCCCCATCCTCCGCTCACTCCAAGCCCCTGGCAAACATGATTCTACTCTTTTTTTTCTGTGAATACAAATTTTAAAAATTCTACATGTAAGTGAAATTGTGCGGTATATTTTTTTCTGTGTCTGGCTTATTTCACTTTAGCATAATGTCTTCCAGTTTCATCCACATTATTGCAAACGATGGGATTTCTTTCTCTTTAAAAGATTAATAGTGTTCCATTGTATATATCTCTCACATTCTCTTTATTTATCAATGGACTTGGGTTGATTTCATATCTTGCCTATTTTGAATAATGATGCAATGAACATGGAAGTGCACATAACTCTTCAACGCAGTGCTTTCACCTCATTTGGATATACAGTCAGAAGAGGGATTGCTAAATCGTATAGTAGTTATATTTTTAACTGTTTGAGAAACCTCCATACTCGTACACATACTTCCATACATAATGGCTACACTAATTTATCTTGCCACTAACTATCTAAGTGTTCCCTTTTCTTCACATCCTTGCCGACATTTGTTTTTTTGTCTTTTTGATAATAGCCACTCTAACATGTATTGTGTTAACTCATGCTGGTTTTCCTTCTCATTTTTTCTAGTTCATGCTCTGATAATAACTAAAAACCAAGTGATATTTTTCCTTTATTTGACTTAGGAAAGAGTCTATTTTGCTTTCAGATTATAAGTCCCCAAATACCATATAGCTGACGTATTTCATCAAACACTGAACAATACGAATGTTAGCGATTCTATACCAGATGTGTTTATGGAGAGTATTTTTTATGCATTCAAATGAAATTGGCCTTGAAATTTCATTTTATTATTTTGTCTTAAATTTGTACCTATAAGCCACACAATTTTAACGTGATTTTTGTTAGCACATGTATTGAGGTATATTTGACGGTTTTTAATAGAAAATTCATGGTGACTCAGTTTTCTGTTTAATGATCAGCAGTGCTAGAGAGGCAATGATTTGATGTTGAAGACAAATATAAAACATCATTAAAACATCCACATCAATGTGCTCTGCATTTAAAATCTACGTAAATATGGAATACACCATAAGATGACCAAAAAATCATTAAATCATTAGACATATATTCTAAGCTCCTGAGTTAGGTACTATGGATCATACAAAGTTGAATGAGACTGGAGCTTCTCTTCAAAGATAAACAACTTCATGACACTGTATTTTTCATGTCATTTCAAGGGGTTCCTACAGTACTTGGAGTTCATATTAAATATCACTACCTTAAAATGGAAAGTGTTAAATAAAAGTCTTGAGTCACCATAAAAATTAGGAAGGCCAATAGCAATTGTGAGGGCAGATGTTTTTGAATAAAAAGAAAGTGCAAGAGAAAGATGTTTGTTCTTGTTGAAAATCTCTTCCAAACCCCAAGTCATAGCTGCTTTAGTATTCTGAATGATCCTGTCACATCGATCTTTTGTGAAAGGTGATCAAGTGAAAAAAATTATAGAAAATTCTTCTTTAGGCTTTGAATAAATGCAGTTGAGAGAAATGCAGAGCCATCATGAAATATGAGTATCTTATAAACTCAGACCTGCAAGTAAAATGTACAAAGCCACGATTACTTAGGTAGAGGTTTGAAATAGAATTGGGTATTCTTGATCATATCTAGTGGGGGACAAACAACAAAGAACATAAAAATGCAAAAATTAAAAATATGACTTTAGTGGATTTTGTCAAAGATCAGATAAGAAAACTATCTGATCTATGTTCTTGGAGACCTGTGGCTTATTGCTTCCCT
The DNA here is from genome assembly GCF_040939455.1 of Microcebus murinus. Lineage (NCBI taxonomy): Eukaryota > Metazoa > Chordata > Mammalia > Primates > Cheirogaleidae > Microcebus > Microcebus murinus. Next base: position 79,600,299 of record NC_134114.1, on the reverse strand, counting down.
TTCCTATTTGTGATTCATAGTCCTGGCGGGATTCTCAGATTAACATAGTAGATATTCTGTTAATGAATCAAGTAATCAAGCAGTAAAATACACCATATACTATGTAGGTGCAGGCCATTATTTTGTTGCCTTTTTCTACAAATATGAATTGTAAATTATTTTGCTTTTTCAGTATTTTTCCTACCAATCACTCTCTATATTCAGTTTAGGACATATCTAACTTGTTGAATCATTTCATCAGCCTGTAATGAAATTAAAAAAAAGTTTTCCCTGTATTTTTTGAATTTTTTTTTCTCCATTGCTCTTTCAAAAGCCCATGTGTATTTCTCTTCACATTTCTTTCCGTAAAATAATCAAATAAGTACCTATCAGTGGTATCTGTGTTCAAGGATGGGGTTCTTTCTTTTCATGGAACTTATATTTTAGTGAAAAAAAAGGTCATGAAACAAAAAAGTACATAATATCAGGTATTGATGAGTGTTGTGCAGAAAAATGAAGCAGGAAGAGAGATTAAGAAAATATAATAACGGCTATTTTAGACAGAATAATCAAAGGTATCTTTGCAGAATTAGTATCCAGGATAATGTATTTCAGGAAAATGAAACAGCAAATTAGAAGGATTCTAATGCAAGGAAGAGCTGTGTGAATTGAAGGATTAGAAAGTTGTTCAGTGAAGGTAGGGGTTGGAGTTGTGAAGGGGAGACTGTAAGTAATGGAATTGGAAAAGTAGGCAGAACCGGATGATATATGACCATAGAGAAGTTTACATTTTATTCTGACTTCGACAGAAGCCACTGGAACTTTTTAAATGGGTAGCGATCTGATTTAATTCAGTTTTTAAAATGATCACATGGACTGTTCTGTGGAAAACTGACTAGAGAGAAAAGAAAACTGAACACGGTAAGTAAAAAGAAGTCTATTATAGTCTGTGAGGGCTTAGTTGAGGTCATATCGGTGAAAGTGGCGAGAATGGTTTGGATTCAGCATATATTTTAAGGTAGGGCCAATATGACTTGCTGCAGATGGGTTATAGGGTGTTAAGGAAAGAGAGGTGTTAATATGACTCTTTATATTTTTGTCTTAAAATATCGTATGATTATAGTCCTTTCTTTATATGCAGATGAGGAAGAATGAAAAAGAATCAGGTTTGGCATGAAGAATTGAGTTTCCTGCTTTGAGCATATTAATTTTCACATTTATATTCAAGTTGGATATGAAATATCCAATTAAAAGTGTTAAGTAGGTGGTGGAATCTATGAGTTTGAAATCATGCAAAAAGGATGGATTTGTTGAATAAAGGGAAAATATTTAGCATATAAATACCATTATCTTGTAGCCATGTGCCATTGGGTCTTGAGGTATTATTCCCCATTCTAATGTGCAAGAATATTTGGATTTTATTCAGTACGAAGTTGTTGGTGCTATTCCCATTTACTTCTTGTAGGGAAAACTGGGATTAAGATCAGTTCTCAGGTTGACCATATTTTTTTCTGGTGCTTTTGTTTCTGCTCTTTACACCTGCTGTAACAATTGGTCACAGATGGCCCCTCAGATTTTTCATCCAGCTGTCCCCAACCTTTTTGGTGCCAGGGACCATTTTCCATAAAAGACAATCTTTCTGTGGACCAAGGAGGGTTGGGATGGTTTCAGGATGATTCAAGTGTGTTACATTTATTGGGCACTTTATTTCTTTTATTGTTACATTGTAATATATAATGAAATAATTATACTACTCACCCTAGGTTGGGGGCCCTTGATTTATACCTATTGTGTAAATGATACTTGGGAAGATTTTAAATGGAAAGAGTTTAGAGAAAGAAATCTATTTTTTAATTTTTACTTTAGGATATGATTTACTTCCAAAGCTTTTCAAACTCTGCTATGCATACAAATAAGCTGAGAATATTTTTTTTTTTTTTTTTTTTTTTTTTTTTTGAGACAGAGTCTTGCTTTGTTGCCCAGGTTAGAGTGAGTGCTGTGGAGTCAGCCTAGCTCACAGCAACCTCAAACTCCTGGGCTCAAGCAATCCTTCTGCCTCAGCCTCCCGAGTTGCTGGGACTACAGACATGTGCCACTATGCCTGAGTATTTTTTTCTATATATATTAGTTGGCCAATTAATTTCTTTCTATTTATAGCGGAGATGGGGTCTCGCTCTTGCTCAAGCTGGTTTCGAACTCCTGACCTCAATCAATCCGCCCACCTCTGCCTCCCAGAGAGCTAGCATTACAGGCGTGAGCCACCACGCCCGGCCTGAGGATCATTTTAAAATGCAGAATTTGATTTAGGGGGTAAACTAAGAACCCATGTGTCTAGCCCACAGGCTACTCTGAATAACAAGGCATTACCATCACAGGCATGGGGTTCTTTTGTTATAACCCTTTAGTTTATGCCAACATACCATGCTGTTGTACCTTATGCATTCCATTCTGTTTCAGGGTGGCTTTTCAGAAAGGACTTACAATTAGAGCCACACACTGAACCAGAATCATCCATTGCCCACAAATATTTCCATCCTGATTTTGAGTCTGGATCATCAATTCTGTCTGCCTCTTACCCTAGGATGAGGTTCTGGAAGTGAATGAAAGAGGTGAGTAGGATAGAGGCTTGGTAACTTTTTCTAGTGGTAAACCCCACCAGAATTATCTTAGTCCATTAGAGAGAATCCAATCATATTGAAAATGTTTAAGATCTCAGTCCTTTTGCTCCAAGGAAGATACACCTCAGGACAAGGAGTTTGGGGGAAGGACAGCTTTTGTTGACTCATAAGAATGGACTAGTCGTATAATTCCCTAAGCATTATTAATGTCTGAGAGATTCTACATTTGCCTACAGAGCTTAGCTTGATGTGACATGGATTATCTTTGATACCTCAAAGTTTTGAGACAATTGTAGTTAAATCAGAAGTATAGAATCAGTGTTGAAACATCCTATTTTCATTAATCTTTCCATGAATCCTATGCTAAAGATGACACCATTCTTGAATAGTTAGCAATTGATTCTTTAACCCCATCAGACACATTGTGGACAAGCAAGGCTCATAATATGGCAAGGTCAGGATTGGCAATAAGAACAAAGTAGCTTTTGTTGATCTTTGTAGAAAGGAACAGACTTAGAAGTTAATAACTGCATGACGCTTGAGACATTGTTCTCAAGCTGACAAGCCCAAGATCATAGTAAGGGTATTTTCCTGTAACAGATGCAATGTCTCAGTCTTGTTTGCCTCTGGAAGAAAGCTAATGTACCAAATGTGCAAAATGTACAACCACAAAATATTTGGACACCTTTACTTGATCTTGATCTTTAAGGGGTCTCTTGGAGTTGGAGGTTAAGAATTTGACTTTGAAGATACCATTTTTGCACTACTTTTTTTTTTTACCTGGATGTCAAATGTATTGACTTCTGTATACCCCTTAGAATTCTTTAAGAAAGTCAGTTAAGTAATTTTAGGGAATAAATTAACAATCTATTCTCACTGCACTATTATATCATGTCAGAAATCTTAGAAAGAAAATGTCATTAAAAAAGGAAAATAATTTTACTGAGAATTTACCTTAGAAGGTATGTGCGTGTTTGTAGTATTATTACTTTGTCAGGAAAGATCACATTGTACTATAATCTTGTCTTCATCCCTTTTGTCCATTTGCACTGCTATCAGTTGATTCTCATGCACCAGGAACTCCAAGGAAGTAAATGACTACATGTAGGCATAGGATGTAGACATGTTTAACCCTCTCATTCACAGTGAGACACAGTTAAGCTAAAATTCCCATTTATATAAAAATAGCATTACCCAAATAAATGTTTTATCTCAGGGTATAAGGATATCTTATTTGATTAGATGATCACAAATTTTATTTTCTTGGTTCTTTGAACCAACTATAATAAATGATTTTTGCATTTAGTTGCCCAGCTTCCATTTCCCCTGGTTTGATTCAAGTCATCTCAGTTTCCTTTTTTGGAATTCTTTTTATCCTTGCTGCATTAGGTTATGGTGGGCCTTTAAACCAAGATATCCTGAGTTGTTTTTTTTTTCCTTAGTGAAAAGGTGAATTTGTGATCATATCTAAACTAATGGATGTTTTTTAGTACTTTGCACTGATAATAGAATTCAAAGAGGAAAATAATTTAGATACTTTTCTTCCAAGGACAGTGTCTTAATGAAAATCTTGAGTAGTCCTTAACCTTCAGAGATGCATGCATCTTGGCCTTCTTTAGCTCAGTTATTCAGCTATTACTGGTTTTTGTTATGTTCATTCATTTACTTCAATTAAATGCATTTTTTACTAGTTATTCAGATTGGGTTTATAAATTCTGTAGACAATGCATTTTGAAAATGTGAAAATTTCTTTTATTCAAAGAATTTTAGTATTCCCTACCATTTCTGATGAACAGCAGAAGCCTGTGATGATGAGATAATTTGGTATCTTCATAAAAAATATTCTAGAAATAGCAAATTTTTAAACAGTCACCTTGCATAAAGAGTAACAACCAAAATGATATATGAGAAAATATTGCTGATGATATGTTAACTTATTGACACACCATAATAAGGTCAACTTCAGTTTTCTTTTACTATTGTTTATGAGAAAAGTTGTAAATAACTAGTAAATTAAGAAAAATATGCCTAGAACTTTACAAATATAAAATCTACTTAATAATAAGAAATCACTCAGTGATATATGATGTTTTTCACCATTATAGCTCTTTCACCCACTGGTTTTTGAATGGGCAAAATTTTGGACAGCATACTTTCCTCACTGCAGTGCTTTGTGTTAATGCATACTCTTTTGTATCAGTATATTTCCAAAGAAAGCTCTGATAAATTCTACAGCCTGTTCAGAACCTGTCATGGGGTTTAGGTACTGGATCAGTAAGTATTCCGGAGTACATTTTTTCCCACAATTCTTTAGTGCTGTAGACATAAACTGTATTGGGATAGTATAGATATTTATTGATATTAGAAATAGATTTCAGAAGACTGAAATGCTGTGATGACATTTTAATGTATTTTGGGATCTTGTAAACGTGTGTTTTTAGTACTCTCAGAAATTTCAAGGACGTAAATGTCTCTGTTATCTATTTTTATTTTATTAGCTTTAAAATTAAATAAATGTTCTCTGCATCTGAGACTCAGCTAATATCCAACTAGCAATAAACTCTTTAGTAGATGATAAAAGTATTTTTAAAGTAAAATGCATGTGCATATTCGAGTGAGAGTTATATTTTAAAACATAAGCTATATCACTCTCTAATTTTATTCCTAATTAAAAAAAAATTATTCTCAGCACCAGCAACTGTCAAGTGGGGCATCAAATAACAGCACATTTTTTAGGGCAAAATCTAGTCTGGGAAAAACTTCTAAATTATTGCAGCGTGATATTATAAGAATTCAAAAGGAACAAAACACTTGAGTTGAATCACAATATTTATTTAGCAATAATAGCATAAAATCTGAGCTCTGGCATAATTCTACATGATACACAAAGGAAAGATTATATTTTTAATTTAAACTTTTTATTTTGAGATAATTATATATTCACATCCAGTTATCAGAAATAACACAGAGATATCCCATCCTTTACCAATTTTTGTCAAATGGTAATATCATGCAAAATCATAGTAAAACATCATAACCAGGATGTTGATATTCATAAAATCAAGATAGACAACACTGTGATCTCCATAAAGATTTCCTCTATGTTGTCCTTATATGACCACACTGTCAGGTTTTAGTCTGAAAATGTTGGTTCTTGGCACGATCATGGCTGAAGAATGACCAGACGCACCAAAGTTAGGCAAGCATGAAAACGAGGTTTATTGAGGAAAGAAAGACAGGGCAAGAGCAAGATGAAAATTTACAGAGCACGATACATTCACCACTGCTGATGACCAGACCCACTGCTGCAGCAAAGGAAGAGCCAAAAAAGGGCACAAAAGAGAGGATTGACTACGGTCTACGTCTTGTTTTATAGTCCCCTCATAGGGAGATCACTCATGGTTCAAAGGTCACCATGGAACCACTTTGATTAGACAGTTGAAAGTCACATAACCTGAGCCTAAACCGCACATGCAGGTTGTTCTAGTTCAATTTCCAGACTCTATGGTACCTATGCTGTTTGGCCCCTGGGCTAGAGAGTCCTCTGCATTCTCTTGCTGCTAGCACATTAAGTTATAATTGTCAGATTCATAGGGTATTCCCTCTTCCCAAGGTGTGGCAGCCAATCAGGAGATTAGGGTGGAGCAGGAGTAAGATGGAAGACACTGCACCCACTTTGTCTCTAGGAGACCTGTAATCCCTTAGTATCTATGTAAAAACACCTGTAGCCCTCTCTAGAAACCACTAATCAATTCTATAATTTTTTCATATTAATTATCTTATTAAATGCATTCATACATTATACAAATCTTTAGGATTGGCTTTCTTATTAATAAATCTCTGGCAATACACCCTGGTTGTAGCGCGTATTGATATTTTCCTTTTTATTGGTGAGTAGTGTTCCCTTTTAATGATGCATTCCTGTTTGCTTAAACATTCACAGATTGAAAGACATTTGGGTTGTTTCCAATTTTTATCTTTACAAATACAGTTTCTACAGACATTTATGTATAAATTTTTGTGTGAACTTTCATTTCTCTCCAATAAACACCCAGGAATGCAATTGTTGGTTGATATGGTATTTGTCTATTTTTTTAAATAAATTACTTAACTGTATTCCATAGTGACTATATCATTTTGTATTACCATCTGCAATATATGACTAATTCAAATTTCTCACATCCTTCCCAGAATTTGGTATTGTTTCTATTTTTTATTTTCATCATTCTGATAGATGTGACATGGTATCACATTGTGATTTTAATTTGCATTTTAGTAATGGCTAAGAATGTTGATCTACTTTTTACTTGCTCATTTCTCAACTGTGTTTTCATCAGAGTAATATCTGTTCTTATCTGTTGCCCATTTTCTAATTTGAATGTTTGATTCTTCTCACTGTTTACTTTGTGAGTTCTTTAGTCTAGATACTAGTTCTTTGTTAGATATGTGGTTTGCAAATATTGTCTTCTAGACTTGTCTTTCCATCCTCTTAATGAGATCTTTTTCAGAGTAAAAGTCTTTAATTTTGATGAAATACACTATCAAATTTCCCTTCTATGGATTATTATTATTGTACTTTAAGTATCAATACTGAGCATTATCTTCCTGGCTCTAGATCTTGAAGATTGTCTAATATGTCTGATTTTACATTTTACATTTAAGTCTATGATCTATTTTGAGAGTGAAACTGTATATAAGTGGAAGCCTATTGACTTAGGAGAGGCTCTTTCTTTCTTTCCTTTGGCTTTGAGTTTGTTGGAGAATTTGTCAAATTGGAGCTTGTTGGTCATTAGAGGAAGTAATAGACTCTTGAGCATAAGTGTTGGTAAATGGGTGTTTCATCTAGAGCAGGCGTCCTCAAACTATGGCCCGCAGGCCACTTGCGGCCCGCCGAGGACATTTATCCAGCCCACTGGGTGTTTTTGCCACTGCTGCCTGTCCTGCTTAGCAGCCGTCTTGTTCTGGGCCCACAGTACGCATGTGTGGAATGTGCGCCCGCACTCTCCAAGGGGTCTCCAACGGTCTTGGGGACAGTGAATGGTCCCCCTGTTTAAAAAGTTTGAGGACCCCTGATCTAGAGTTTTAAATGTATAGGGACAAGGTGGTTTATAATGTCTTTGTAATATTTGTGTATATAGAATCTGTAGTAATAAACTATTTTCAATCCTGATACTAATAATTATGACTTTCCACCTTTTTATAACTTTATCAGCCTTGCCAGTGGTTTATTGATTTGGTTAGTCTCTTCAAAGGTTCAACATTTTGCTTTTTCTTGCCTCTCTAGAGTATACTTGATATCTATTTAATTAGTTTCCATTCCTTCTTTTCTCATATTCATCCTTCCTTTTCTTTTATTTTGGTTTTCAAGTATATTACTCCTTGATTTGTGCCCATTATTCCTTAATAAAATATGTTTATGGATATAAATTCCCTACTAATTGCTGGAAATATTGCATATGAATTTAAAAGATACAATTGTTTGCTTCAATATTCTATTGTATCAATTAGTTTAAGTGTTTTAATGTTCTTTGCCTTAGCTTTTATTTTGCCTGGTTTTATCAGTTATAGAAGTTACTGAAATGGAGGAGTATAAAATTTTGTATTTTGATTGTGAATGTAATTATTTCCCTTTTTATTTTGTCAATTTTTGTTTTTTTTTATTAGTTTGCATAGTTTATCATTTTCTCTAGTTTTATTTTCAGCCTTCATGGTTGCTTGTATTTTGTGTGTCCCTTTACAGAGCATACGATTACTAAAGTTTTGTTTTTGCTCCAGTCTGAAAATATTTTTAATCAGAATATTTAGTCCATTTGTATTTATTATACTTATCGATATATTTGAGTTTTGATCAATTATTTTATTATTTACCTTTAAATAATAAATGTATCATGTTTCTTTTTTTATGTGTCTTCTTTGGGCTAATTGAATGCTTTCAAAATTTAATTTATCTTTAAAAATTTATTAATCTTTAATTTTTAAATTTTTAATGATTATTATAGAGATTAAAATTTTAATGATTGGCTAACTAATGTCTAACATTAATTAATCAATATTTTTAATATTTCTTTAAGTTTATAAAAATTAGAACTATTTAACTGCACTTATCTCTTCCATTTTTTCTTGTAATTTTGTGCCTTTAAGTTTCATATACATTTTAAATCTGACAAAATATTATTTTTTGTAATTATCTTATTAACAGATTAAAATCTATTTTGAATCTATGGCTTGATATCTTTCAGCAGTTTTGGAAATTCTTGATCATAATCACTTAAAATATTTGTGCTGCTGAGCTTGAATCCCCAAAGCTTATCCAAATCTTTATGTACAAATAAAAAATAGCATTTATTAAGATTAGTGAAGCCAAATGTAAGGGGGTTAAATCTGTTCATCTAAAGAAGGCAATCTTTATTGTGTTTGTTCAAGGCAAGGCCTTATAACAACAAATTTTGTGAGATTATATAAGGGTCAGCCAGTGTGGAAAAGTTAGCTATCAAGTGCCTAAAATATCTGGCGTAACCAAGACATCCTTTAAGTTGTGTTATAGAAATGTGCTAGTAAAAGTCATAATTAGTATTCAATTTCTGAAGCATATGCTTTCTGTTTTTCATAACATCATAACATAAATAAGGGTCAGCAAACTTTTTCTCCAAAGGGCCAGACAGTAAATATTTTTGGTTTTGCAGGCCACCCAGTTTCTGTCATGCCTATTCAATTCTGCCATTGTAATGCATAAAACAACCATAGAAAATTCATAAGTGAATGATCCTATGTTCCAAAAGGACTTTATTTGTAAGAATAGGCAACATACTGAATTTGTCTCATAGACAATATAATAACAAGTTCTTTCTGGAGGAATTCAGATACAATGGACCACAATCCTTTAATAGTCTACTTTTATTATCTGATATTTGGCCAGTTTGTGTAAAACATAGCTAGACCAATTGAGATCTTTAAATTTTCAATCTCTTTTATGTCTCATACATGTGAATTATCTTTGGCCTGAGGATATTGGAGCCATTTTCGAGGTCTGAGAAACTGCAGGAGATGAATCAGGTTCTTAATCTGTACAATCAATAAATTATAGCCCAGGGATTTTTCTCCTTCTGAAACTTCCATCCATAGTTTATAGTGGCATAAACTATATATACATAAACTATATGTATAATAATACTACAACCCACTGCCCCACTAACGATAAGTCCAACGCCTCCATAAATAGGTGAAGGTTTTGAAGAAAAACTCATAAAACCTAAAACAAGAATAATGCTTAATAAAAAAATAGTATATGCCATAGTTCTCACATGGACTCTAACCATGACTAATGACATGAAAAACCATCATTGTAATTCAACTATAAAAACTTTTAATGACCAACATCCGAAAAACCCACCCACTAATAATCATAAACAGCTCATTCATCGACCTTCCAGCACCGTCCAACATTTCTTCTTGATGAAATTTTGGTTCCCTATTAGGAGCTTGCCTAACCATTCAAATTATCACAGGCTTATTTCTAGCAATACATTACACAGCAGACACAGCAACCGCATTCTCTTCCGTAACTCACATCTGTCGAGATGTAAACCAGGGCTGAATCATTCGCTACTTACACGCTAACGGGGCATCCATATTCTTTCTATGTCTTTTCCTCCACGTGGGACGAGGTACATCTGGTTTACAAAATTACTCTTGCCCCCTACAAATTCACAGCAATGGAATCAATAAAGCAGAAAAGTTGAGTGAGAGAGTCCAGAGAAGGCCTCAGGAGATAGGAAGTAGCTAATGCAAAAGTAGAATCTGAGGGGCATTTGAGATGCCAACTCAAATCAAATTCCTTACTCTTAAGGATAGAATGAAGGGATGGTGGAGGGGCTAATGACAGAAGTCAATAAAAAGGGAGTGTCCTATTTTGGCAATTCAATGGATAATTTTTGTTTATATTAAGAACAATTATGATACAGAAATATCATTCTGTCATATGTAGTTTGCCATTTGTCTTTTAGAATTCCATCTTTTATGCTAAAACAGTAAAACATTTTCTTCTAGTGCTTCTTTTATTTAAAATATTGGCAAGTATGTTTGTTTAAAATAGTATAGAAAAGTGTTATTATTCTTGGGTGTTTCTGATTGTTTAATCTTAGGAGCTATTAATTCGGTGTGAGATTTTTTTTTCCCTAAGAAAACTTTGGTATAAAGTGTTCAGCAAGTCCTTGTAATTCCAAGAGGGTGCAGTTTGTTTTCCAATATTTGATTTTCTAACTAAATCTATGACCTCAGGTTTAGGCCCATCAACAAAAAAGGGGCTTAAGGCATTTAGGGCAGTTGTAAAGTTTTCTCCCTGATTGAGACTATGATATTCTCTAAGGATCATGACATGGTCTAGAAAGTGTAGGATGGATTTTTTTTTCCTATTTTAGAACTAGAAATTTTAAATTGTGCTTCATATTTTAGAGCAGTTTTATATTCACAGAAAAACTCAGCAGTTAGTACAGAAAATTGCCATATACTCTTGCACCCAGTTCTTCTATTATTAACACCTGACATTAGTATGGTACATTTGTAACAATTAATGAACAAATATTGATGCATTACTAATTAAATTTCATACTTGAGTTAGATTTTTTAAATTTTAACCTAATGTGTTTTTATGTCCTTTAGTTCCATCCAGGGTAACACATTACATTTGATTGTCATGTCTCCTTTACCTCTTCTTGGCTGTGACAGTTTCTTGGGCTTTCCTTGTTTTTGATGAGTTTGACAGTTTTGAGGATCCCAGGTCAAATATTTGGTAGAATGTACCTGTATTGGAATTTTTCCAATTTTTTTCCTGATGATTAGACTGAGGTTTTTGGTTTGGTGAGGAACACCATGGTAAAAGTGTTGTTTTCATCACATATCATTAAAGGTATATACTATCAATATGGTTTATCACTGTTGATATTTCCCTTAATCACCTACTTATGTTTGAGTGTTTATGTTTGAGTGCTTATGTTTGTGTGTGTGTGTGTGTGTGTGTTTAATCACTTTCTTATTTTCTGAAAATACAAGCTGCTCCAGGCTAATCTTGTATATCTCCTGTGTCAGTCCTGGAATAAGACATTTCTCTAAGGAACTCTGGTTTCTTTGATTGGAGAATGGTATAGACACCAAGACCTTGGAGCAAGGACTGGATCTTTGACTCATAAATTTTGATAAGGATGAGCCCGAGGAAAGCTCTTGGCTGAATCATTTTACTCTAACCCAAGTTCTACAGCATAATCACTGAATTTCTTAATTGTCCTTGGTAAAATCCCACCTGAGTTTCAAATCCTTAGCTATATCCACATTTTAACATTTGTATATGTAATAAGATAGACAACAAATCAGAGTTTCATTGAATTACTGAGTAATCCATACAGAAATGATAAATAATAGGCAAATAATAGACAAGAATCTTGGAACATCTCCCTTCACCCTTGAGTGCCCTGTGTAATCAAATAGATTCTAATGAAAAGACTATACCAAAAACAAAAAAGAAAGAGTACAAACCTAGTACTTGAAGCAAAAAATTGTAGTGCTCATCATAGTTAGGAATTACTCAACTGCCTGTGCCCTGGACTTCAAGGAGGGGACACCAGGAGGTCCTGTTATACTCTATCTAGGAAGTGACTTGGGCTGAGTGTGACCTAAGTCACAGCACCCAAACCTGTGGAAGAAAACCAATCTAAGCACCCTTAAGGATAGCCTTTTATTCAAAAGTGCTACAAAAGGTGCAGTTTTGTGTTTAGGAAGAAGGGCAGAGTTTTCATAAGGTTTTTTCAAAAGAAGTCAGGTAAGTTAGTGTCGGGAATTTTTAGTTATAAATAGTTCTTGGAAAAGGGAGAAATGGTCTTGAAATTTAGCAGCTGATGATTACTGAGAAATTTTGATTTAGCAAAAATGGTAGAATGGAAGAGCTGGTTGCTAATGTTCTACAAAGGGTGGGAAGCAGTTTTGGAGACTGAGAACATGAAAGAGCCATAGTGTTAGGTTGGAGGGAAGAAAAACAGGTGGCAAGGGAGTGGCTAAGTGCAGAGAGCAGGACCCCAATTGTAGCTAGGAACCAAACTGCAGCTAGGAACTCTTCCCTGATGGGAACATACACAGTACCCAGCTCCTAATGACCTTTAACTGACCTGGGGCTCATTACCATCTAATTAGCATAATCTGGGTGGAGTTTTCATGAAGGATTCTGGGATGACATATGCATAGTAAGGCAACTGTTATATAATCCAACCTGATATGTAACCTGTTGTATAATCTGTTATGTAACCCCAACCTGTCAATCACCCCAAAGGCAAGACATAGCAACCAATCCTGCCAGGAGAAAGATAGAACAAACTAGTGAGCATATAAAAGACAGTGTGTGCTCAGACTATTGGGTCTTCCCCACTCACAGAAAATGGCCCATCTCTCCCTCTGAGACGTTCTTTCACTTTACATTAAATGATGTGTGTATTTGTGATCACTCCATCGTCGGTTTGCCTCGATACCAGTACTCAGTCTGACACTGGAAAGCAGGGGACCAGCGAACACCCACACACACCTCACAGTAGTGAGAAATTTTCCAACATTTAGGGTTTCTCACACATGATTGTATTAATTGTGATATTCAACTTAAAATAAATACAAGTATTTTACCCTCCTACCTCATTATTTTTAATTAGATCAAATAGTTTAAGTTAAAGATAAGAAGAAAATTTTATGAAAGGCTTTTGTATTTTTTATACTGTACTTTGTTCAGAAAGCCTCTTTGTCTATATTAGATCCTGAATATTTTGTGAAAAACTAAGGATTTAGGTGGAAATATTTATGACTTTGTATTGAAGAACCACATGCTAATTTTGAAAATTTACAGAATATAGAAACAGAGAAAATCCTCCCTCATCTGTTCATTCTCACCCCTAGTTCCAAATTCAATCATTTCCTAGGAGTGACCATTGTTAGCATATTTTGTGTATATTTTAAACATAGTATACACAAACATATTATAAATGTGATAATAACGTCATCTAGCATTTATTGAATAGGCCTAAACAATGAGATATGCATTTTCCATATGTACTCTCACTTATTTTTTACAAAAACCCTTTGAGGTAGTGTTATTAGTATTTCCATTACAACATATAAGGAAATAATCTGAGTCCCAAAAGTGAAAGAAGTTTGTTAAATGTGTGACATCAAATGACAGTGCTTACTCTCAAATCAAATATTCTGACTTCAGAACCCACATTTTTAAACTTTCCCACAACTTGCTTTCATTGCTAAGCAATACATTTTGCATCTCTTTCTAGACTGGAATGCAGAGATCCTCCTAATATTTAACAGCTGCACAGAACTCAGTTTTATAGTGTGACTATGTCACACTGATGATACATGCGACTTACTACACCACACTAGTGATGCACATACATGTAGTTTTTCAGCGAACATCTTTTTAAGTATAATCCTATATTTTTGTGCTGTCATAAGTTTAGGATAAACTTATAGAAGTACGAAGTCAAAGAGTTTCAGCATGTATAAGATGATACTGATTTATACACAGTTGTTCTGGAGGTGTGATGAGTTCCTTTTGAAACTGCTGCCAACATTTAATTATCAAACTTTAATCATTGCCAATCTGATAACTGAAACATATCTTATTATTGTTTTAATTTGTGTTTAATTATAAGCGGTTCTGATTGTATTTTTGTTTGTTGGCCATTCATATTGTCTATTAACTGCTTTTTTATGGTCATTGCCCATCTTTGTATTAGATTCTTAATCTTTTTCTTACTGTTGCTTAAGGTTGTTTGTAGACTAAATGTATTAGTATTTATTTATCTGTCAGAGCTGCAACTATTTCTTTGTCCGCTACATTTTTACTTATCTCATTGGCAATTACATATTTTCATAGACTTGTCTTAACTTTTTATGTTTATTAAACTTTTTCATTTTTGCTTCTTTGATTTGCTTAGACCTTGCCCAATTCATGAGTGTAGACAACATCCACACATTTTTTTTGTCTGTCTTTCAGTCTGTGTTCCTTTTTATATATGTCATTCACTTATAATTTGTTCTGTTGTGATATAATTTCCTCTAGCCACTTGGCCTTAACAATTTATTGAATAGCTCTTTTATTCACTGGTTTAAGGGGCTTCTCCATAATATATTAAATGTTCATGATGAAAACTGAAAATTAAAAATAGAAACAAACATGGTAGAAGTGTTATGGTGTTTATAGAGTTTTATATATCTACATTTTAAAAGTAAAAGGAATATTTTATTTTCAGAAAAGTGGAGCTCCATGTGAAAATTTTGCTAGAGGACCAAGAATTTAAAACTTTGCAAATAGTGAAAACCGTGCCATGTAAAAAGGATTAGAAACACATGAGGAAAAACCATAAGCATAACTTTCAATTTTCAGTTTTAAAAGTTACAAGTTCTGCAGTTTTGCATGTATGTAGGGAAATAGCTTTGTCCTTTCCCATATCACTTTGCACCTCCGGATATCAAGCAATCCTGGAGAGCTTCTCTGTGTGTTGCATAGTCTTATCAGGGCTCATTTTTTTTTTTTATATTTATCAAGCACATCTACATAGCATAGAATAGATCCATAGCCCATGTAGCTATTATCCTTGGCTACCTAAACTGAAATATCAAATTACTATACAACATTGATGCTGAACACAAATAAATACTCCTAGACAATAATACCTTTAGGTGTGTAGACAATAACACCTTGCCTTACCTGGTTGCTAATTTTGTGTGATTTTTTGATTCCGTTTTGTAATCTTATCAAGACTTCTTCTCTTGGAGCTCAGAAAAATAGTACAATACACTCTTCATTCAAATGTAATAAGGTAGGAAAAACCTAGAGGAGAATCTGTCAGTCTCTCTGACTTTCCACAGAGAGTTGGAGGATTAAGCAGAAAAGTATGTTTCATTCAAGCCAGCATGACCCTTATGTCAATGAGCTATACTAGACATGGAATTGTTTCTCTTCTAAATGGATGATAAACTCCAGCCTCAAAAGTTTATATGATTTTTCTTATGCCTCTGCAGGAGCTAAGCCATAATTCCTGAGTTCATATCATGCATACGACCATCAGTTTCTGGGTTTACAGGCACACATGGAGAGCTTATTTGTTTATTTGTAGATGTAGTGCCCCTTTGAGTATGGATGTGTTACAAACATGAATCAGAAAAAAAAAAAAAGAATATGACAGAGTTCTGGAGGGCAATATTTAATTTTGTTTTAAAAAATGAGCTCTCACCTATTACTCATGTGTTCAAAATGAAGCTTTAATTTCCCAAAGGTGTTCAGTAGGAAATAGATAATACTAGAAAATTTATAAGTGGATTTTTCTCCTAGAATGAAAAATAAGGACATGAAAAGAAAAATTGTTTCTACTAGTCATGGCAGCATTTAGGAATGTATGGAAAGAAGTGGTAATAGTAAACTAAACATAAACAAATGCACCATTAAAAATTCAGTAACTTCATTTTTTTCTCAGCTTCCAGCCTGCCAGATATACAGAAAAACATATATAATAGTTGGATCAGAGGGACAGGGCCTGTGTTTTCCCCTCATCTCTAAGCACTGTGGGCTAACTTTCATTCCTTAAGTAAAAAAAAAAAAAAGGTCGTGAGAAGGTAAGAATGAAGAAATAAAAGCAAACAATGGTGGTTTTTGGAAGAACTCTGATCAGATATGTTCTCCGTGAATGTCTTTATTTATTTACTTAGTGGGAGATTTCTGTCTGGACATGGGGCATTTATTATTTACCGCTGAGCTTTTACTGTTCCTGATAACTTCAGTAGGGAGCAGCATCCAAAAAATATATAAGATAAAATGATTAAACATGGCAAGTATATACTATTTCGCTTTGAAAATGTAACAAAAAGACCAATTTCTGTGTTATTTTGGCTTCCCTGTAGCCACTTGCCAATATCTTTTCTTTTTGTCTTTAACTTCTTTATTGAGAACAACTTACCTCGTTTCTTTGTCTTTTTAATGTCCCTCTTTGTGGAGAATCTGTAATTCTTTTTAGCATTACAAATTTAAAGTCATTCTCCAGGGATAATATGTAATAATTAAGCATGTGTAAAACAGAGAATCTATGTCTTTATAGGCCATTGCATATATATTCCATTTTACTATTCCTGCAGTGAATTGACATATTGCTATTTAAAAGTAATGAGAAAGTTACATAGCAACATCAAAAGCAGAAAAGACTCTATCATTTAATCCTTTCTTCTTTTCCTCCCACAAACACACCTGTTCGTGGCTAAATTGTGGCTCAAACATTAGATGACTCATTCCACATATTAAGATTAGACATATTCAGTGAACTGGGAAATCAGAGCAGAGGGAGACAAGATACAGACTGGAAGTTTGATGAACCAAATCAGAGCAGGGAAAGATACGGTGAAAGATGATTCAAAGAAACACCTGCTCTGCAGATGACCGAGACTCCAGAATTTTTGCAAAATGAAACCAAACACACAGTAAAGCTGCATGCTGCTATTTTGAAATTATTCTTGGAAGACTGGAACAAGGCTAAGGGTCAGAAAGAAAACTCAAGATCTATTTACCAATTGGGGGATTTGGAAAGAAAATATCATTGAATACTTTTAGAAATTCTCTCAAGATGGAAGGGCACTGATAACTACTCAAGTTTTAGTTTTATATGGCATAAGTCCCACTTTTACAACTTTAATTCAATGCAGGGAAATTCCTTAACATCAAAAATAAGACTAATGATTCATCTTGATTTGAGCATATCTTTTGGATCCTCCCCTTCGTGGCATAATGACTTTAGAATATATAAAATAGACCTCACAGTTGTTTAGAGTGCACAGCATGCCTTGAGAATAATATAAGAGCACTATGTTGGTAAACTAATTGTATTTTCCTCCTGGAATTAAAAAAAAAATCTAATTCCTTTTCTCTGAGCACCTGATAGCCAAAAACTTGAGAACTGTGATTAATTAAAAGTGAGTTGCTAAATGGAATGTAAAATCTGTTTACCTTGTTTCCACGCTTTTTGGACTGATTCTATAATACAATTGGCTTACATTTGGGAAGAGAAATGGCTTAAACTGCTTTTGCTGCTGCTGCTGTGTTGGTATTGCTGCTAGTGATATTGCACATTTCAGCACATCAGGAAAAAGCCAGGGGTCCAGAGCTATTGTCTTTAGCACTCACAAAGTTAGGCAGGTCATATGCATGGCCCAGAGAGAGACTTTAGTGGGCTATTCTCCACACTGGAACCTTAGATTCACCTAAACACTAGTAGGAATTCCTGCACAGACTTGCTAACTCTAGTTCCCTAACATTAGTCAGCGTAGTCATTGATTGTTTCTAAGAAAATGTTGGAAATGCCTGACATACTCAATCATTGAACCATCAAAAACACAACATAAAGCTATCAAAGCTCAACCTGATGTAAATCCACAAAAGGAACAGGGATATGAAATAAATTTCTGCATCTTTTCCTTAAGGAAACATAATTTGGATTTTTTTCCCCCACAAATGTTGTTAACTTTTAAAAAAATAAAGATTTCATTTTGGAAACTAGGTCTTTACTCTTTGCAAATGAAGAGAGAATATATATGCAGCAGTGTTTTTCCAAGCTATTTTTTTATATTGGAGATTTTGACGTGGCAAAAGCGTATCAGGATTTCATCAAGGATAATAATTTGATGAAAGATGATCTCAGGGAATAATGAACCTGTATCTAAGTCCAAAATGAAGTTTAAGACCATGAAGTTTGAGCACTGGTGATGTGCTCAGTTTCTCTCCGTATATAGAAAAATGGGGCTGCAGCTCATTGTGTTGCTTTTGACAGTGTGATAAAAGCAACTTGTATACAACACTTATATACAAATCACTTCTATACAACAAAACAAGGCCTGAAACCAGTTGATTGTGAGTGAAGACATATTTGGTGATATTTTATAATAGTGTGTTACCTCTCTAAACTAGAACAAGACTTTTGTAATTACAATACAGTTTTTATGTACTTGGGGATATTTGAAAAGATTTATGTTATTATGAAATAAAACAGAAATTCTAAAAATTAAAGTAGCATAAAAGGAAATACACTTAAATTTGAATCTCATGGAAACTCATATTTCATATTTCTACTTGCTATAGTTAGCATTCCCCATGTGTTTTCCTTTGTGTCTCTCTGTATGTGTGTACAAGTGTGGGTGTGTGTATGTTTTCACTTAATTGTAGAAATACACAATTAATGGGAAAAAAACTGTGGCTTTTAACATGAAAATATACCTCATTCACAGTCATCAAATACAAAATAAAGAATAATTAAAATTTTTACCTATCAAATTAGAGAATGTATATTAAACTTGATAATAGGATTTAGCACGAGTGTACAGAAAGAGAAACTCTTAAAGCTACTGCAACAGTTAGTAGTTTGATGTTACTAATATTTTAAATACATTTAATTTGACCAATTTTTATTTGTTTTCACTGTCTAACAAGTGACTTTTCTGTAAAATAAATTCATCATCCTTTTATAGATTTCTGAGTGTCAATGTTTTTCATTTTATCATTTGTCTTTTGACTGTGTTTTAGTATTGATTTTTCAGATAATGTTTGAATTTGTATCATTTTATGCCATACAATAAATTAGTTCTTCTTCTTGAAGTCTTCTTAGTTCTTGTCTTGCTACTTTTGTGTAAGGATTTTCTTCAGAAAAAAGAAAGAAAAAAGAAAGAAAGAAAAAGAAAGAAAAGCTTACTCTGCTTTCTTTTTGACATTTTACGTGGTGTGTTTTTTGGCATTGGTTTGTTTCCAATTATTATTATCAAACATTGATCATGAAATAGAGAAAATTGTATAATAATCCTACACATAATTTTAAAACACACTTAATTTTAATTTTTGTTATATTTGCTTTATCTTTGATTAGATATTTTAAAGTCAGTTAAAAATATCATGAAATTTTACCTAAGCACTCCAGTATGTATACCTAGAAAAAATAAACACAGTTATTGGTTTATTAAAATTTCAAACTTTTATGTACAGAATATCTCTTGCATGAAATAATGAACCTGAGTTTGATAAGGTTTTTTACAAGAAAAGTAAGAAACAATAAAAAAAAAACATAGACTTTTACAAACTCTTCTGAAAATGATGTCCTTGGAAATCAAAGCCATTTTCCATCACATACTTTTACTTCCTGACCTGGTTTAACAATGAAAGTAATGCTGTATATTTTGAGAGATCATTTTGAGACATTAACCATTTTACTACATTATTGAACCTGCTTAATCAATTCTTTTGTATGGTAAAAGAGAAAACTTCTGCAGACATTCTGACTGTACTTGTCGCTTTTCTGTTAAGTATGTATTAATGAGGGAGACTTTTAAAAATTATTGGCATATATCACCAGAAGGATTGTCATAATCAGCCAAATTTATAATAATCAATGGAAGTGATTGATGGAGCCTCTTAAATAGAACTATTGCATTCAACAAAGAAGCATTATTCAACTCTGAAATTGAAAGAAAATGTCTAATTCACAATGCGGTATGGATAAAGACATTTTCAGCTTAGTGACAAAAATCTATTACAGTTGTTAATGATCCTAACATGGTCTTAAAAGAGCTAAGATAGAATTCAGATACATCAACTTTTAAAGTACTGACTGATTCACTTTGTTTTCTCCCTCCTGACTTCAGATTTACACACACACAGAGAGAGAAACATATATGACATATATTTTTTTTCCAGAACTGAATTTAGGAACAGTCTCCATTTATTTTAAACCACATTTATTATGCAATAAAATGGTGACATAATGAACATTGGAAAATCTAGTAAATTGGACTTACAGATTTTACCTAATGTTTTGTCTTCTCCTTTCTTTTTTTCTCAATATTCTCTCCATTCAATCTTTATTTAGGCTTCAGAGCCCTGGGGTTATTTTTAAATTATTTTACCATGAAACTTCTATTATTGTCATTTTTCTACTTTATAAACAGAATCTTCAGGGTCAGGCATGGTGGCTCATACCTGTAATCCTAGTCCTCTGGGAGGCAGAGGTGGGAGAATTATTTGAGCTCAGGAGTTCCAGACCAGCCTGAGCAAGAAAGAGAGCCCATCTCTACTGAAAAAAAAAAAAAAAAATAGAAAGAAATTAGCTGGACAACTAAAAAAATATATATAGAAAAAATTAGTCAGTCATGGTGGCACATGCCTGTAGTTCCAGCTACTCAGGAGGCTGAGGCAGAAGGATTGCTAGAGCCCAGGAGTTTGAGGTTGCTGTGAGCTAGGCTGACACCACAGCAGTCTAGCCTGGGCAATAGAGCAAGACTCTGTCTCAAAAACAAAAAAAACCAAAATCTTCAGTGTGTAACTATCTTTTAGTCTGTGATCATTTCATTATAGTCACTCTTTTGTATTCACAAATATATTTTCACCAAAGAGAGAGGTGAAGAGGTAAAATTGTAAAGTGAAACAAAAATATACATAAAACACATATAACAAAAAATAATTTTTCACGTATCATAGGTTAAAATGGAGATAAATCACTTTAAGCCTACAGCAAAATGATTTGTCTCTTCATGACAAGGATTTTACATCTAATTCAAAGGAAATAGAAAGAAAGCCCACTGACTGATAATGGTAAACATCAGAAAAAGACATTTTGACAACTCACTTTACTCTGCATTCAATGAAAAAGATAATGGTTTGTGATGTCAAAAAAAGACAAAGAGATTTAGAGATGAAAGAATAGCAACTCAACAGTATCATGCTTTTAAAGCATACCAATTATGCCACTTATATGCTGCTTAAATCTTGTGGTTTGGTGCTTTTATAAAATTTCAAAGTATATTGTAAATTGTGTTCACCTCAAACCAAATGATATAGAGACAGTAGTAAATTAATGTCAATGTGTATTCAGTAAGCATATACACTCATACACAGACCTGCACATACTCTTTTCACTTGTAAGCATTTAAACATACCTTGGACTTGGGAAAATCTCTCCAAGAATATACCAATCTAGTATAAAGCATAATTCAACTTAGAGAGTTTCAGTAAAATTTGATAAGAAATTTACATTCAAACTAGAATGTAATAGTTATATTTCAAATACTAGCACAAATTTTCTAAACCTATACATGCCAATTCATTGGGCTAAGGAGCAGGCAATAGTTGAATCCAAGATGGCCATAATTTAAAAAAATTTTCATTGTGTAATTGTGTTTCTAAAAATATATTATATAGCTCACCAATTCTGTGATAATAGAAGCTATTATATTAGAGACTATTATGATAAAAAATGTCTAGAGGACAAGTTAAACTGATATTCTTATTACAGAACTTCTCAGAATCTTAAAGATTATACAGGCATACCTCAAAGATATGATAGGCTTGGTTCCAGGACAAGGCAATAAAGTGAATATCTCAGTAAAGTGAGTCACACTAATCTTTTGGTTTCCCAGTGCATATAAAAGCTATGTTTATATTATGATGCAGTTTTTAAATGTACAATAGCATACTATTTAATAAAAAGGTATATGCCTTCAATAAAAAATACTTTATTGCTAAAAAATGCTAATGCACACCTGAGCCTTCAGTAAGTCATACACCTTTTTGCAAGTAGAGGGTCTTGCCTCAGTATCACTTTTATCAATTAGGCTGCTGATTGATAAAAGTGGTGTTGCTGAAAGATGGGGTGGCTGTGGCAATTTGTTAAAATCAGACAACAATGAGATTTGCTCTATTGATTGACTTTTCTTGTCAAGAAAGATTTTGGTATACCATGTGCTGCTGTTTGATAGGATTTTACCCACAGTAGAGCTTCTAGCAAGACTTGAAAGTCAAAATTACTCCTTGATCAATGGCTACAGATTGGATGTGGTGTTAGTAGACATAAAAACAGCATTAATCTCTTATACATCTCCATCAGAGCTCTTGAGTGACCAGGTGCATTGTCAATGAGTAGTAATAACATGAAAGAAACATTTTTTGCTGAGTAGTAGGTCTCAAGAGTGGACTTCAAATATTTAGTAAACCATGCTGTCAACAGGTGTGTTGTCATCCAGGTTTTGTTTTTCCATTTCTATAGCACAGGCAGAGTAGATTTAGCATAACATTCCAGGATTTTCAGAATGGTAAATGAGCAATGGTAAATAAATTTACCAGCTACAGGTCTGATGAAATTCAGCTGTGAAACCATCAGGTCTGGGACTTTTTTTTTCCTGGAAGATTTTTTATTGCTGCTTCAATTTCATTGCTCATTATTAGCCTGTTCAGCAGTTCTATTTCTTCCTGATAGAGCTTTGGGAGGTTGTGAATTTCCAAGAATTTGTCTGTTTCCTCAATGTTTTCAAGTTTATGTGCAGAGAGATTTTTATAGTATTCAGAGATATTTTGTATTTCTGAGGTATCAGTTGTAATATCTTTTTTCATTTATGATTGAGCTTATTTGAGTCCTTTCTTTTCTATTTCTGGATAATCTACCAAGAAGTCTGTCAATTTTGTTTATATTTTCAAAAAACCAAATTTTGATTCATTAATCTTCTGCATAATTCTTTTGTTTTAGATTTCATTTAGTTCTTCTCTGATTTTAGTTATTTCTTTTCTTCTGCTGGGGAAATTGGATAGACACATGTAGAAGATTGACACAGATCCGTATCTTTGATCTCTCACAAAAATTAATTCATGATGGATAATAGATTTAAATCTAAGATATGTAATTATAAGAATTCTAGAAGAAAATGTTGGACAAACTCTCATAGATATGGGCCTAGGCAAATAATTAATGAAGAAGTCCTCTAGGGCAATCACAGAAACAACAAAAATAAAAAAATGGGACTTGATTAAATTATAAAGCTTTTACACAGCCAAGGAACCTATCATTAGAGTGAATAGACAACCTACAGAGTGGGAGAAAATATTGGCATGTTATAAATCCAATAAAGGTCTAATAACCAGGATCCACAAAGACCTCAAGCAAATCAGCAAGGAAAAAGTCAAACAATCTCATTAAAAAGTAGGCAAAAGACATGAACGGAAGCTTTTCAAAAGAAGATAGACTAATGGCCAATAAACATATGAAAAAGTGCTCAATGTCTCTAATTATCAGGAAAATGTAAATCAAACCAAATTATCCAGTGAGAATGGCTTTTATTAAAAAGTCTCAAAACAACAGATGGTGTCATGGATACAGAGAGAAAAGAACACTTATACACTGTTGGTGAGACTGCAAATTAGTACAAACTCTATGCAAAATAGTACAGAAATTCCTCAAAGAACTAAAAGTAGACCTACCCTTTGATCCAGAAATCTATGGTGAAAGATAAGGATCTGTTTCTACTGGCTATCTACCCAAGGGAAAAAAAAGCCATTTACCAAAAAGATACTGGCACTCTAATGTTTACTGTAGCACAATTCACAATTGCAAACATGTGGCATTAACACAAGTCGCCATCAAGTCATGAATAGATTAATAAAATGTGGTATATGTATACCTTGGAGTACTACTCAGCCATAAGAAAAAATGATGTTACCTTTTGTAGCCACCTGGGTGGAAGTGGAGACCATTCTCCTAAGTGAGGTACTGCAACAATGAAAAAACACAAACACCACATGTACTCACTATCAAAGTTGAACTAACCTATCAGCACTCATGAATACAAAATGGAAGTAAAGCTCAATGGTAATCAATCAGGTGGGGCAGGGGGAGGAGGGGATGGTTGAAATCATACCTAATGGGTACAATGTACACTATCTGGGTGATGGGCACACTAATACTTTGATTAAAGCTATTCAAAAGCAATATGAGTAACCAAAACATTTATATCCCCATAATATTCTGAAATGTTAAAATAGAAAAATTCAAAAAACTAAATAATTTACCAGCTGCATTAGTCCCTAACAGAGTTAACCTGTCTTTTGAAGGTTTGAAGCCAGGTGCTGACTTTTCCTCTCTAGCTATGGAAGTCCTAGACAGCATCCATCTTTTTCCAATAGAAGGCTGTTTTCTCTACATTGAAGATCTGTTGTTTAACGTTGCCACATTCATGAATTATCTCTGCCAGACCGTCTGGATAATTTACTACAGCTTCCACCTTAGCACTGCTGCTGCACCTTGAACTTTTATATCATGAAGGTGGCTTCTATCCTTAATCCTCATGAATCAATCTCTGTTAGCTTCGAACTTTTCTTCTGCAGCTTCCTCACCTCTCTTAGCCTTCATCAAGTAGAATTAGGGGGATTAATCCTTGGCTTAAGGGATATTGTGGCTGGTTTGATCTTCTATCTAGACCACTCACAATTTTTCCATGTCAACAGTGAGCCTGTTTTGCCTCTTATCATTTGTGAGCTCACTGGATTGTCACTTTTAATTTACTTCAAGAACTTCTCCTTTGCATTTACACCTTGGCTACCTCTGTTGTAAGAAGCCTACCTTTCAGCCTGTCTCAGCTTTTGACATGCCTTCCATACTAAGCTAAATCATTCTAATTTTTGCTTTAAAGTGTGAGATGTTTGACTCTTCCTTTTATGTTAATATGAACACTTCAAGGCCATTGTAAGGTTATTAATTGGCCTAATTTAAATATTACCATGTCTCGGGAAATAGTGAGGTCAGAGGAGAAGGACAAAGATGAAGGGACTGCCTGTCCTTGGAGCAGTCAGAACACCCACAACATTTATAGACTAAGTTTTTCACCTTATATGGGGGCAGTTTTTGGCACTCCAAAGCAATTACAATAGTAACATCAAAGATCACTGATCCCCGATCACCATAACAGATATAATAATAAGGGAAAATTTGAAATATTTTGAGAAATATCAAAATGTGACACAGAGACACAAAGTGAGTGCCTGCTGTTGGCAGACTTGCTTGCTACGGGGTTGCCATTAGCTTCAGTTTGTAAAAAATTAATGTATGGGAAGCTCAATCAAGTGAAGCACAATAAAACAAGGTATGGTTTTAATGTCTATTATATACCACATTTTAAATACATTGACAACAGAAGTACTTTGCTTCCTGAAGAACTTTTAGAAATAATAGTTTACATGCACTGAGATATTTTGTTGAAAATTTTCTGGTTTCAATTCTAGAAATATCAGGGAGTTTTTTTTGTTTTTGTTTTTTTTAAATAACAAATAACTCTATTTCCATATATTTGAAATTTATATCTGTGACTTAATGCAATAGGGGCCAAACAAGTGTGCCTAGCATACAGTGAGTACTCAATAGAAGGCAGATTTATTTTTGTAATTTTTATTTTCATTATTATGTGTGTTGGCTCTTAGTGAATAAGCTCATGAAGCCACTCTTAAAATTCTAATACACTATGAAACAAATGAGAATTTCAAAAAAACACTGCCTCACTCTAGTATTATCAGGGATCCTTCTCAGGAAGTAGAAGTGAACTTTTTTTTTTATCATCATCAATTTTCTAGCATCAATATACGTTGCAATTATCTTACTGACCCACAGCAACAAAGTATTAATATGTATTTGCTTTTTATAATGTAGATATTTGGTGGTGATTGTTAATTGTTTCCATTCAATGGTACATTTGCAAAAATAATTAGCTGGTAATAAATGCACTATTCAGGAAAATGAATGAGAGACTGGAAGTGAAAATCAGACTTATGCTTTTGCTTCAACGCCCCTCTGGCAAGTCAGAGCTTCTCAAACTTGAATGCACATTGAAACCCTGGGGCCTTTAACAACACAGCTTCCTAACCTCACTTCCGTAGAGATTTTGAGATTGTCCATGAAACTGATTTTTTTCAACATGTTCTATGCCATTCTAAGAATTTTGATTCATGAGTCAGCCTTTGCCAGACATTATAATCATTATTAGGTTAGGAGGCTTTCTCAGATTTGGCTGATTACTTTCTTCTTCCACTAAGAAGGCTACATTCTCTTAGTTTATTTGTTTTTAGGGGTTTGGTATTATTACCATGTCACAAGCAGATTTATCACCAAAAAATAAGTTCAGCATTTATACGTTGTCCAGAAATAGAATAGCTTGAATCTACTTTAATCATAATGTTAGGTAGATAGTGAGGGATTCCTGGTCTCTTAGGCACAAAAGTGGGTGCTGTTGCCCCCATCTTGGTCCTGCCCAACCCTAATTATTCTCCATACCTGGGGAAGGAGGGGATATCCTACAAATCTGCTAATCAGAACTTGGCATGCCAGCTCCAAAAGAATGCAGTGGACCCTCTAGCCCATGAGACAAGCCACATGGGCACCATAACGTCTGGAAAGTGATCTAGAGCCTACATGTACAGTAACAGATCCCCAACTGTCAATCCAAGTGGTTCTATGGTGACATTTGAACCACAGGGAGGTCCCTATCTGGACACCATTAAACAAGACCCAGACCATGACCAAACTCTCTTTTCCTGCTGCGACAAAGTGTCCAGTTGTCATATGTGGTGTATGTATCGTGCTTTGCAAACCTATGTCCAGCTCTTGCTCTATAACCCTATCTTATTCCCCCTCAATAAACTTCACCACATGCTTCCCTAACTTTGGTGTGTCTGGTCATTCTTCAGCCATGAGCGAACTAAGAACCAACATTCCGGACTAAAACCTGACAATAAGAGAGACTAAAAAGGAAGGAAAACAATTTATCATAAGTGACATATTATTTAGTGATGGTCAACATTCTCTAGGGGAGAAAAAAATAACTTCTCCCCACGTGTTGCAAAGTTCATGGCTAGAACCTCTATAATAAAAGATAGGTTAGCAAGAGAAAAGCATAAAAATCTATTTAATAAAAGCTGCATGTGACATTAAAGCCTTCAAAGACCTAGGGAAAACCATGAATTTTTATGCTAAATATGGTAAAAGAAGGGGATTCTTGTACATAAATATGATTGGACAGAAAGAACTATCACCTAAAGGTAATAAACTGGAAGGAACTCAGCAAGGTCTGTTTGTTCAGAGTCTTTTCTGTTTACCTGCCTGACATTTGTTACTCCTAGTTGTAGAGCAGGATACCTATACCTGTCACATATGTATCTTCAGAGGAGAGAGAAGCTCAGAGAGTGACTTTTATGGCTTGCTTTGAGGAATGGGGATTCTAGTTTCTGAGATCTGCTTCAGATGAGAAAAGGAAACAGGAGAAAGGATGGCAGGAGAAAGTCAGAGAAACGTTCTTGTTTCTGTGCTTTTCTTAATTTCTTTCAGCTTAAAATACTCAGTATGCCAAGGGGCTATATTTTGGCATAGCGTTTCCTTCACCCTATCAATACTGAGACATTAAGGGTCAAAGAAATGAATGCAATTTATTTCCCTAAAGTATGACTCTCAAGAAAATAAACCTTTGAAGGGTTTGAGTTGTATTCCCCAAATCTCAAATTATGATCTATTTTCTTGTAATAAATATCCACAAATTTAACAGGTACTAGATATCAAGCACTGTGCTTCATGCTTGGGTACAAAGATGCAAATGAAATATTTCTACCTTAAAGTAATTATAGTTAATTGACTCTGCATTCCAGATCTGCCCTAGTACTGTGGTACCCTGAGATCAGTGAGCTAATTGGGTTGGGCACTAATGACAATTCTTTAACTAACACACATTTGATAAATGAGACTACAATTGCCTATATGCACATTTTGATTTCTCACCTTCAATAAACTATTTTTAGGTTTTTACTTTCATAGTAATATTAGTAACATTTTAAGGTTGTTCCTTACCTTATAGTTCTTCTATGTCTTTGACCAGTTTAGTTTTCCTCAGTAGTGTCCAGGGAACCTGCTTTAAAGGTATTAAATTGCCCTTTCCTCTAACAAAGGAACAAAAGTGGACCTTGATTTCACCAGGTAATTATGTTATGTTACCCGCCTTTCAGTCATGAAGGATAGGCCTGATCTTTGTGTTTTGAATCTGAAAGAGGCATTTAAAAGAGAGCTATTAACTTCTAAGAAACAGGAAATTCCATGGAAAATACAATGCTGCAACCATTAGAATTTCAGTTTGTCAGCTTTACAAATTAAATTCATGTATCTTGACATTTTATATATTCCTCGTTAGTTTATAGGAAGACAAAAATACAGGGACAGAAAAAACAGTATAACAAGTTATTTCAACATTAGCAATACATGTTGCACAATGGTTTAATACTAAGCATGAGTTATTTGTGGAGTTTCCCCCTCATCTTCATAGGTGTGCTCTGTATCAAACTTTTGTGCAATTATTAATTACAACTTTGAATTGTAATTAATTAAAACTTCTTAAAACTTATATGCATACATATACATATGAATACATCTATATATATGTGTGTGTCTATATTTGTAAACTCTTAGAGTTTATCCATATTAAGATTGTTTTCTTCATCCATTAACTACTTCTTGCATTTTCCTTACTTACTTTGGGTAAGGACATGCACAAAAAAGTAGTGGCATAAGAAATATCACTTATTTGATGAGAGTCCTTCAATTCTTTTTCAGGAATGCATTTGACATATCTAAATAAATCAAACACAATTTCTGATCTTTGTGTCACCAAAAGGTTTTATGAGTTTTCAAATTTACTATCCAATACATACAGTTTCTATAGCAACTGTGTAACAAAACATAGCACTTGTGTTATAGCACTTGAAGAAAGAGAAATACTCCATAGGCACTCAAATACATTTTTAAAATTAGATAATAACTTGTCTTTCAGTGAGTAACATTCCATGTTATAAATACAAATGGAACTTCATATAGTCTTTCCTGCACAATGATTACATCTTTATCTATATTTATATGCCAGTTTATTTTCAAAGAAGTTAGCTAGATACAAAATCTGTACCTTATGGTAAAATGTATTCATTTTACAAATGAAGTGACTGCTAGTCAAATAAGTGACTGCCAAATAAGTGACAATAAGCTAGTCTTGGTCAAAATTTTCTCCCAGTGTTATTTTAATAATCAATTGACTTATAAGCACCCACTATGCGCAGAAAAACTTAAGGCATACACATGAAAGGCATGAAAGGCAAGTCACTGATCATTTAATTACCTTTAAAATAAATAGTTCTAATATAAAATAACAATGATAATAAAATAATGGTTACAGAAATCTAGAATTATTCAATATAATGGGAGAAACAGGGACAAAGTAGATGGATTTATAGAATAAGAGGAAAATTAAGGAATTATCCATTAATTATCAACTTTATAAAGCAATCCAAAAATTTAGAGATACTTGAATGTGATTGACTTTTTAAAAAATAAACTTTATTTTTTAGAATAGTTTTAGTTTTAGGAAAAATAGAGAAGATAGTATAGAGAGTTTCCCAAAACCCCACTTTCATTTTCTCTTATTACTAACATTTCATATTACTATGGCACATTTGTTATAATATAATGAACCAATATTGATACATTACTATTAACTAAAGTCTACACTTTATTCAGATTAACTGAGTTTCTAATCTAATGTCTTTTTCCTATTCTAGGAACCCTTTTAGGATGCCACATGACATTTAGTTGTCATGTCTTTTGAGCCCCTTTCTGGCTGACATTTTCTCAGGTTTTCCTTATTTTTTATCATGTTCCAGGAGTGAACATTTATGCTCCCCTTTGAAGGGCAGAATATCTATACAAATTACTTCAAATTCTTCTGCTCAGGATATTTATCTCTCCACATCCCCAGTTGTTTACTTATTTATCATTTATATATATACAGGCTCATGGATATTTATTATACTTTGAATTATAATCCACAATACTTGTTTTATTTTTGAATACTTAATTTATTTTTATATTGCTCAAATCTTTCCAGCTTCAACCATTATGAGCTTTTCTTCTTTTTTTTTTCTTGAGTACTTCCTAACTTTCTGCCACTACAATACAGTCCAGGCTCATCTTGCATATTTCCTGTTCCAGTCTTAGGATCAGCTGTTTTTCCTAGAACCTCTGGTTCCTTTAATTAGAGATTGGTGTTAGAAACCAAAGTCTGAGTGCTAGGTGTGCTCATAGCTGCTGGGGTTTTGTTGCTTCTAGGTCCTCTCAGCTGTGAGAGTAAGGGCATATGTGTATGCATAATATGTACACAAACACATATCTGTAAATATTTTCATATATAATCATCTGTGATATATTAAGGTAAATATGGATCTATACTGATGGTTCCAATTCTAATCCATTACTATATAAATCATTGTAGCTTTCTCCTTTTGCTTATTGCAAACTCCTGCTCTAACAGTTATATACATACATACATACATATATAGAGAGTTGTATATTTATATGTACAAATATATATATATATATATATATATATATATATATATATATATATATATATATGATGACCTACATTAAGACTTGCTTTTTGCACTTTGAAGTTCTATGGGCTTCACAAATGCATGGTGTCATGTGTCCTATGGTATCATACAGAATAATTTCACTGCCCTAGGAAATCATCTGTGTTTCAACTATTCAACTCTGTATCTCTTCCTCTGGGTTCCTAGAAAGCACTGATCATTATACTTACCCTATACTTTTTCCTTTCCCCAAATGTTATATAATTGGAATCTTGGAATAGCCTTTTGATTAGCATCTTTCAATTAACAATATGTATTTTAGGTTCATGTCTTTTTATGACTTAATAGCTCATTATTTTTATTGCTGAATGCTATTATAGTGTATGGATATACTATAGTTTTTTATCCTTTTAATTATTGAAAGACATCTTGGTTGCTTCCAGGTTTTGGTGATTATGTATAAGTCTGCTATAATCATTTATATGCAGGTTGTCATATGGACATACGTTTTCAAATTAGTTGGATAAATAGTTATGATTATGATAGCTGGGTTATAAGGTAAGGTTATGTTTGGCTTTATAAGAAACTGTGGGGCTGTCTTTTGAGGTAGCTGTACCATATATCCATCAATAAATTTTTGATGTCTATCTTGTTTTAATTTGTAATAACCCAGTGACAAATGCATGGTGTCTAAAGTCTAAAATTAATTGCTGCTCGTGTTGTTGTTTGCAATGAACAGATAAATTTAGACTCTATCACTCCGTTATGACTAGAAGTAGCCCCTGTCTTTAGTGATTCATTTTTATTGCATTTTATAAAAGTATTGGTCTGCAACAGATTGACGATTTACAAAATCAACAACAAAACTATGTCTTATCACGCCAGATAGTTTGGATAACACTGCTACGAATTACCACTTAGCATTCATCCTTTATTTTTCCTGCTTTCTATTCAAGGTCTTTTTATTTCATTCATCTGGAAGATTTCTTAAATTTATCTATTCATTGTGTTCACTGCTGATTCTCATTGCCTAGGTTGTGTCTTTTGACGTCTTACCCTGGTCAGTCTCATTTATGGCATCACCACATGAGCTAACAATCTTCAGTTGGAGGATGGAAATTTCTTTGCTTTGACAATCTCAAAATAGAGTTGTACTGTGCTCCCAGATACTCTTCACAGGTATTTAGTCTGTAAACCTTTTCTACTATTCCTCCTGCACCTCCTCCTCCTGAACTCAGATAGGTATGCACAAAAGTTGATAAGCTATTTACTTAACTCCTTTCTTCATGTTGCACATGCTTTTTTTGTCCCCAAACTCCTCTCTCTTCCCTGGTTTATCCTCAATGTTTTCCACTCCCCCTGGTCAACTCAATTGCTATGAATATGTTAGCGAATATCTTTGCTAAGAATTAAGTTTCAACCATTCTAAATATTCTATGCCAAGCTCAGTATTAAAGTCATTGTGTATGGAACATGGCTTTGAAAATTGAAAGGCATTTTTCTCAAACATCTGTACCTATGTTGTTATTGGAAAAAAAAATGAGCCTACCCAACATCTCAATTTATACTAATATTGAATACAATGTAAGGATAAAAGCAACTTAATTAAGACTTCCATCTTAATTTTCTATATTTAAAATATTTTGGCATTGTCATAAACCAAAGTCGAGACAACATCTATAAAACAATTGTGTTCTGCAGATTACACAGATCTATTGACTTTGTGCAGTGTTACTGGTCAGACTCCAAACTGTAAGGAATTAGGGGTTTCTATTTTGTTTTTTTGAGACAGAGTCTTGCTCTGTTGCCCAGGCTAGCATGCCATGGCATCAGCCTGGTTCAGAGGCTCAAACTCCTGGGCTCAAGTGCCCCGGTCTCGCTATCAGTAGGGATAACAGGCATGTGCCATCATGCCTGGCTAATTTTTTCTAGTTTTAGTAGAGGCAGGATCTCATTCTTGCTCAGGCTGGTCTCGAACTCCTGACCTCAAACTATTCTTCTATCTTGGCCTCTCAGAGCGCTAGCATTACAAGTGTGAGCCACCTCACTGGCCAGGAGTTTCTAAATACTTGCTAATATGGAAGAAAAGAAGTCCACTGATTTGTCACTGTTCCAGTACTGTGAGAACACAGAGGGCAACATGACTGTGCATTATGTTAGATTTTAACTATAAAATACTCACTCAAATATATTAATTTGCACTTTCCAATAAGTATTAATATTTCACAGAAAGCTAAATCCTATGCACAAACTGTAGAAGATACTAAACTATACTTATGAAAATAAGTATTGTTTTGAACAAAGACTTTGGGCCTCCCAGAACTTTAAGATAAAGAATTCAAAAACCATGTAAGGTTGTCAGAATTGTTACTGTAGTCAGTGATCACTTCAAATCCATACAATGCTGTCTACTGACTACTGTCTACTGTCTACTGCCTACTGTTGAATTCTCAGCCACATTCACACACATAGATGATGTATCTTTCCATGGTATCAATATAAAAATAAAAAAAATTCTAATATATAATTGATAGCATTATTAGGACCTGGTTTGGGAGCCAACAAAAGTTTTATGTGGAATTTCCATGAGTTTTCCTGATGGGTGTTTAGGTTCTCTTTATTTTGGAAGTGATTCCTTTTCTGTTACTGAAGAGATGTTAACTAAGTGTTGCTGAGTAATGCTGTTAGATTTCTGCACCTGGATATCTTCTTTCTTTCCAATCAAATTGCTCATCTTTAGGGACATGGAAATGTTTGGCGTGCCAATAGCAAAAATCATTTCTAAAAATTTGATCCTGTGTTATTGTGAAAGCAAAATCCTGCCTTCTGATTTTATCACAAAAAAATTTTCAGCCATTTTATAAACTAATAAAATGAACTGAAATGGAACCACCTAAGTCATTTTGCATTAATATTAATAGAAGTTGTCCAGTTTTGATCATGTGTAACTCACAGTGGGAGTGAGGTCAAATCACTTATTTGGCTATAGTCTTGAGCCCCTTTAAGCACCTCATAAATTCTTATCTAGCACTAGCTTTGGACTGTAGTAAGAATGTTGAAAATATTTACACCTGTGCTGGTAAATTCCCTCTTAGGCTATTCCCATTCACTCAGTAAGTAATTTTAAATTCTTTTTCAAACTTTCAGAAACTTTTTTTTAAATCCTGAACAATAGCTGAAAGTATTTTTCTTAGTTTTATTCTTTTCTATTTTTTTTTTTTCTTCACCTATCTTCTTAAGTATCCCGGCTATAAAATTATGGGATTTTTCAGAAAATATTCCTATTGTGGAGACGTACTAGACAAAAAAGTATCAAGGTCTGTCTCTGCTCCTGACCTTTTTCATTCAGATTTCTTTGTTCTCCATCTCTCAAGTTATATATCTCTATATACTTTTGTCAGTGAATATGCTCATAATTTTAGTCATAGCAGTCCACAAGGTATATTTACACTTAAATGTGAGAATTACATAACAGTACCTTCTTGTGTCAGTCTCCACTCCCTTGTGTATCTCTTTTTCATTTAAAAGAGTTTTTTTCCTCACTGCTAAGAACTTTTCAGTAGTCATTCTACCACTCAGTTCTAATGAAATCTCTATTCCCTCAAGTTATTCCATGAATCAAAATTTGATGATACTGTAAACTTAATTTCAACATTAGACATTAAGACACATATGGTAGGCAGCAGGTAAATTCTTAATCTGAATGTGACAATACATGGAATAAATTCAGAACAGAGATATGGCAAATATCCAAAACAATAACCTCTAATAAAAAGAAATAAAGTTGAACTTTTAATCACTTTGATAAATGTGAAGACATTTTGATCAGAAGGATTCTTATAGGATCCAACATCCTATTTGCCCCTATTTTGTTTGATACTTACAAAAATATTTTAGGATAACAACTGCTATGAGTAATACATGTTGAACAAATGCAAAGATGAGAGAATGAAGACCTTCAGTCTAAAAAATATTTTTGCTTATTCTTTAAGAAGTAAATTCTCAATTATTTTTCAGCCAGCTGCTGTTTGCTGACTGGAGTCGTGTAACTCTATAAGAATGTTCAAGTTAATATATTTCTCTAGTTAGAAAAGTTTTCAGTTTTAAAAAAAGAACAAAAAAATGTTTGTCTGCAAAATAACCTTGCAGACCAAAGAGAACTTAGTACATAAGTGATGATGGTAGAGTAGGCAGATGGATGACCCTATTCATCACATTGACACATGGATAAGAGCAGAGGTCATGCCGTCCTCTGAAAGGTTTTATTTACATATGTTTAATGAGTTCCTCTCTTAGTATCAACCAATTAGTTTTAAATGGAGTAATGGGAAAATATGTTTTTTTCTAATCTAAATGTTCCTTATGCATATTGTAAAACACATATCAATTTTAGGATTCTGTGGGTAGTTCCATATTTATTTCTAAATTAAACTTTTTACAATTTTTTTCTGAAAAAATTGTTATATATTTTAGTCTTTAAAGTAGAACCTTTAAGATCATAGTATTTTACACATACCTTGTGTTTTCTTTAAAATAACATTTTCCTAATGGTGTCTTATTATTTTATGAGATTGATTTTTTTTATAAATGATTATTGAGGGTCTTAGACACACCCACCAATTATGAGTTCTATTTATTCCAGAAGTCAATGGAAAATTGACATTATAATCTCTATATAAATAAGTAAACTGAAAACTTATTTTTTTCTCACCATAGCAGGTATGTAGCAAAACTGGTATAATTTTTTTCCTCCAAATACACAATATGTGCTCCATCTAGGCTTACAATATTTATACTGTGTTTGGACACAGTATTAGAAATAGTGAGAGCACAGTATTTGAAATCGTAATCTTCTCTTTTAAAATTGTACATGTTTGACTCTGATATTTCACACTGGTATCAATAGTAGATTTAAAATTGTGGACTTCCATTTACTGCCCAGTGTGAGTGTGTGTGTGTGTGTGTGTGTTTTTAAATTATCATTCTTATTAATATTTAAAACTTAGATATATAGCTTAAAATCCAGATTTCTTAATTTTTATAAAATTGTGATGTCTACTACCTTTGTGTCACTTTCCTTCTGAATCCACTCAAGCTAAGTGGCTGTTTTTCTGTTAGGACATGTGCACTATATTTCACATACTCGAGACATTGTTTCCACTTAAGTTGTTGATTGATTCCCTTGGGTGTTTGATTTTATAATCTTTGATATGAATCCTATCTTTTCTCCATTGAATCACAGTCTAGCTTCTAGTTGCTTTTTGAAGACTTCCTAACAGCATCTAGGCCTGGAAATCATTTTTATTTCTGTCTGCTAGTTCGTTTTTTTTTTATTTAAAAGGCTAATTTGGAATTTAGCATAAACATGATATGGTTTAGCTAAACTCCAATCTCCCAAGTGGATTATAAATCCATTAAGCAGATGGACCACATTTTGCATCAATCTATATGCCTAGCTCTGTAATACGATGCCCTCAACAAGTAATAATTTTTATAAGGGAGTCTTTTATTCTACCCATGGCTTAGTATCTAAGGAGACACTTCAATTTTTTCAAATAGAAATTCATTTAAAATTTAATTTGTATTACACAGGTCTGGGCACTACAGGTATATGAATTTCTTCGCAATATAATATTATGGCACTGTCTCGGAAAGCTGATAAGAAAACACTTGCTTTAATTTCAGGCAATCATGTACAAGTAATTAGTTTCAGTTCCAATCACTTGACTTAAATATTTTCAAGTAATTTGCAGGCTGGGGATTCAGCAAAAAAAAAAAAAAAAAAAAAATTAAAAATGTAGAAAATTGCCACAGGTATCATTTTGGTAACAAGAATTTACCTCTGACTCAGTCAAGATTCACATATACTGTGGAGATATAACTCAAAATTCAGAGGACATGTAATACTCTATGAAAATGTAGTTTTATTATGTAGTAAATGGAATATGTAAGAGATATAAAATCAGGAAAGAAAAAAATTAAACCTGTAGACCGTAGGAGTTCAAAGCCTTTAATTAGAGTTTAAACTGTGACTTCAGATTCTTCAAATGCAGTTTAGGTGCTTCGTAAACTATAAGGAATAGATTATATGTATGTAAATGAGAGTTTGTTTGATTGACACAGTAAAACACACTTTAGGACAACATTCAGTTACCCCCAAAATACTTCAGAATTACCATAGAATTGTTAGTTAACAATTTGGGTTTTACACTCTCACACAAATACACAGCTTTATATTGGTCTGCCATTCTATCCATTCTATATATTGGAGTTGAAAACATCCTCGTAAAACCAACAGAAATAACTCCAAAGATTCTGCTGTATAAGAGCAACAGAAATAAACTTATTTGGCTATCCCCAATCATGGCAATATCTCATTCAAGTCCAATTTGTATTGTGTATGTATTTCACTAATTAGTATTATAAATAAGATAAAGTTTTAATAAATACAACGTGAATTAAACAGAAATCACGTTGTTCGGACATTAATTATACAAATTATTGGTAAGTATTAGAGTTGGAAAATGCCTGATTGGTAACATAAAAAAAGTTTTTAGAATTTTTTTCTCTTTATCATTCCTCTGGCAGTATAATATAATAAGTTTTATAATTTAATAAATTTTGTTGAAGTGGATCATCCTTTTCGATCTCTTAGAAAAATTGAACTTTAAGAAAAAATAATATATTTTAAAACACACTGCGAACAATTTTCAAAGGACAAAAGCCACCATGAACCAGAAAGGAAGAGAGATAGCCAAGCAAGAGAAATAAATTTGACCTCACTCCACCGAAGTTGGCTCTCCTAAAAGTTGACCTAGCAGGTATGTGCTGGGATTTTAATTCCTATATTGGGAAGAAGGATGTGACTTTTTTTATGGAAAGCAGAATTGCTGAAACTGTGATGATTGAATAAAACTCCCTCCTTGAGCCAACAGTAGTCAGGCTCCTATGAGCCCTCTTTTCCATTAGTCCTCAACCTTGGCCTATAAAAACTGCAAACCCTCATTACAAATAAGTTCATCCATGCCCCTACCTTGTATTCACACTAAGAAACTTACTTGACAAATATTAGCATAGTTTCTAGCAGTTCTAGGCCACATTCTAGTATGGTCCCAGCTCATTTTAAAATGCCTGCTTGGAAAAGCTCAAGACTGCCAAAAGAATTAACTCTTAGTTCTAGCCAACACCTGCAGTTAGGGCTTTTTCCCAGTTTCTATGAGAAAGAAGAAGCCTAGCTGATAAGCATCAGTTGGCAAACCCAGCTAGGCCAGTCACTTGTACCAGCCTCCTTCCTGGTTTTTGTAAATTGCCACTTCTCTGCCTCTGCTCAAGCCTCCACTCCCCTCTCCTACTTCCTTTTTCTCTCTTTAAAATGCCCAGTCACCTCGGCACAAATTAAAGTTTTCAGTTCACAATGGACCCTCTTCCCTATTGTAATAGTTTATTACTGAATAAAATCTTCTGTTGTCACTTTAACTAGAGTGTATAGCTTTGGTTGTTTTTGACATGGTCCACATGAGAAATCAAGATTAGAGGCACACTGTTCATTACCCGAAAAAGTTGAGAAGGTGTCTACTCTGTGTTTGAGAGGAAAAAAATAATAAAAAAAAATAGAAACCCAAATATTTAACAAGGCTTAATTCTAAGAAATTACTAATCCAAATTTTATAACACATGGTTGTATCATTTTATCTAGAAGTTATCGAACTAGAGGAAAATTAACCCTGCTCAAGACAAATGCAAATTTAAAAACTGAAAAATCAGAAAATAATAAAGAAAAGTAAAAAAATGGAACAAACATGAAGCCAAAGCAAAAAAAAAAAAAAAAAAAAAAAACTTGAATGAAAAATAGAACAATTTGAAGGAACTCTAAAATGTATTTAAAAATCAAAGTGGAAAGTAAAGAAATACAGGAATTGATTGACTAAAACTACGGTGCTCAAAAAATGGTAGTGTTCAACAGGGATTGCGGAAGGGAGACCCACATCTTAAGGAAGTAGTGAGCATTGCGGGGGGGAAAGGGATTACCTCTATCCCTTTTTAGGGAGAGATAAAGATATACATTGTAACCAAAAAAAAAAAAATACTGTTTGTGTGCATCACTACTTCAACGTTACAGTAGTTATGAGACCTGCTGCTGGAATTTGTTTAATATGTTAATAAAGAAGCACATATATGATGACATCAGAAAAAAAAAGAAATACAGGAATATATGTAACATAAGACACAATTGAAAAAATAGTGAAATAATGTTTCCAAAATTGAAAACAGCGTGACTATATCATGACAATTCTTGTTTTCTTGTCAGCACTATTTCTCCACTTTTCTTTCAAACAGAAATTCCGTTTTAATTTTTCAAACATTCATCATTGTTTTACCAGGGTAAATGCCTCAGAGGAAGCTGATCCAATCCCAACTTCCAAGGATGGTCTTCATTAGCTCAAGGAAGCTATGGGAATATACCCCATATATACCCATACTAGCTATCTGAATATGTCACAATTCCACACAAGGTGTAATGATAGGAAAAAATTCCAATGTCCCAACAGAAAAAAAAGTTTATCTTCTTTGACTGAATTATGTTGT
Organism: Microcebus murinus; assembly: GCF_040939455.1. Taxonomy (NCBI): domain Eukaryota; kingdom Metazoa; phylum Chordata; class Mammalia; order Primates; family Cheirogaleidae; genus Microcebus; species Microcebus murinus. The sequence goes on along the minus strand of NC_134114.1, from coordinate 79,560,843 downwards.
ATATGTGGATATTCTGATTATATATCAGATATATTATATAAAACATATTATTATATAGTATTTTGATATCATATATAATATTATATGTTAGTGTACATTACATAATAGTATATATGAGGCTATCATTGGAATTATAAATGTGCATAGGAGATGGCAAAACAAAAAAATGGAAAGAAAATGGATATTGAAGAGGAACTGAAATGCATAAGAAGCCTACCCTAGACGCTATACTACCTCTAGACTTTTTGTTATGTGAGTTATTTGATTCCAGTTTTCTGTAACTCGTCAACAAATCACCCTAACCTGATATGCACTGAAATGTCAAATTTAATTATTAAAAATAGATAAGGCAGACCAAAAGAGGATAGAGATTATGATAAAAACAACTGTAAAAGGATTATCATCACAAGGTAAAATATAGGATTAGGGAATAAAAATTATAACTGCAAACTTTTAATAAAAGACAAAAATTGTCATATATATTTTATGCACATATATAATATTTTGTTCTATATTACATATACTATACATGTCTTACATTAATATTTATATGATCTTGTACATTCATAGACACACACAAATTTGTCATATGTCAGAAATGCCAAATAGATCTATGACAAAAATGAACGAACTGAATGCTTGAGAAAGACACAAAATGAAGTATCCAATTTTCACTGGTTGATATATTATCAATTTGTATCTCCTTTGTAAATTGTCCTCAAAATCCAACGCAAGAATTGCATCACATTTTTCTCAATTAATTTATGTTTCTCTAATCAATCAATGCCCCACAACCTGATAATAGTGTATGCCAAATATTTTATCATTTACAATAAAATAAAATAATATTTGTTTTGAGAATGGAATTATATTCCAAATGATTAGAAATATACTTCATTTATTTAAAGTGCTATATAGTATTCAATTGTATAAATTTATCCATTCCCATAACTGCTGAATTAAATTTGTATTCTCTAACATAGAGAGATATGAAAAAACCTAATGTTAAGTGAAAGAGTTGTATAGGTGCAGTATAAAACATTTATACAAAATAAATATAATTTTATATAATGTTTTCAGCTATAGGTATATATTTGATATAATAGTGATGTTACACATAAGTTAAAAATATCATTTATGGGGGTGATGGAAAAAATGGAAGTCAGGAAGAATGCACAAAGGTATTTGCAATACTTAATTTATTTTCATATAATATATGCCTAATTAAAAGAATGGAAATTTTAACATTTAAACTTCTGGATGATGGGTACATGGGTAATCATAATCTTACTTTCTGTTCTTTTCTCCATCATAAAATTTATCAAAACAAAAGTACATGCATAAACAAAAGTTATATTTCTATAATGTTGTAGAAGTAAATCCTGAAGCCTCATGGCATCCTTAAATATTAAATGGCAAGGTTGAGTGATTCATAGTACACAAATAACAAGATATAGTGGGAAGTTAGGTTGGCAACCTTAGACAAGCTACTCAATATTTTAGAATCCCCAGTTTCTTATTAATAAAAATGACCACTAATAGGGCTTGTCATGTATAGTTGTTTTGAAAATTAAATGAGACCACATATATAAAGTCCTTGAAATATAGAAGGCACTATACAAATGCTAATTCTTCTCCCATAGTCAAATATCCACTGTCTTTTATAACCTATTCTAGAAGACAGGAAGAGTTTCAATTGTTTTCATCCTCAGTCATCTGCTTAATTAATTATTTTAAAGACATTCTATGATACCCTGATATTCGGGGCAACTATTATTATACTTCAGAATTTTCAAAAAGTAAATTAACCAGAATTTGAGTAATTGCAACTTTAAATATTTATTATGTTGTATATGACTAACTTATAAGATTCAGTTATGTTATTTTTTTCATTTTGTTGACGTTTGAATACTAGATATCTATCTTCTCATACTCATTGTAGAAATTTTACCTTTATTTAAATTATATTTCAATTGTTCTTATTTCTGTTTGTACTGCACACCTCCCATTTAAAAATAATAATTAGGGGGAAAAAAGCAAGGCTTCTGAGAACAGACCAGTTTGTTACAGCAACTCTTTTTTCTCTGCGAAAGGTTGGAGTTAGGGATTTAGTCCACACCGATAATTCTCAACAAGGCAAACTGACTTTGAAAATATCTTTACCTTTGAGAATTTTCCCTTTTTCAGTCTGATATCCTTTGACTGATATTTAATAATATGTTGCCATGGTGGGAGATAAAAGACAAAAAAGTATGTAAGAAGTAGGATCCAATATTGCATATTAAGGTACTTTCATTCTTATAGGCCAATTTTTATTTATGGTTTGATATATAACTGTCACATCATATATATTTCAAAAGAGGTAATATTTTGACAAGGCAGGAAATTGCACACTGAAATATATTTTACCCACGTATACACACATAAATACACTCTCTTCCTCTCTGTCTCTTTTCTGAATTTGAAAACTGACTACCTAAAGAAGAACACTTCATTTCCAAATATCTCTATTAGATGCCACCTAATGAATCGAAACTTAAATACAAAGGGTACGTTGTGTTGGGGAAATTTAGGACTGTAAATCCACTTCCTAATGTTGTAACACTCATGGCGTCTGTATCCCACGGCTTTCTAGTAATTGTAATCTGCTTTGCCCCCTGTGTTAGAGATATAATTACGTTAACAGCTTTCCTACACAGGCACCATACATTGCCATTATGAAGCCAGCTTCATTTAATTAGCATCATGTAGTAAATTAGCAGTTATAAGGACTGCTGGGTACAAGGGGATCTCCATTTTCTCACCATTTACTTAATCCTCAGTCAATGTTAAGATTACTGCTCACTGAATTTCCATAGCAAAATCACCGTCACCCTCTTCAGATGTTGTGATTCAGCATTTGCATGGATTTGGAACAAACAGTTTTCTCCGGATGCCCAGGAGTTAGGATTATTGAAACCCCATCCTGCTCCTGATTGGGAAGACACAGGAATCCAGAGAGTAATGCTCACATGAATGAATTCTTTTTTCTTTCAAAGTGGCAATTAAAAAAAAAAACTTGATAAGAAGAGTGGTATTAGCTAGGGAGTAAATAGAAAGGCAGAGTGATATTTTTTAAAATAAAGTTCACAGATTTTATTAGCATTTTAAAAAGAAGACTTCTTTATGCCTAGTGCTGGGTGGAAACACATAAAATTAAATTACATTATTATTTATCCCATTATTGAGCCTATAGTGTGCTGTGAAGATGATTAATAACTTCTGTTATTTGTTATGAGTACATGTGCTTGGTAATTCATTATGGCTCAACTGTGTTGAGAATTATTTTCAAAGTAGCAAAAACTACTAGTTTTAAGCAGAAAGTATCAAAATCATGGAGCATCAGAAAAACATTATTTGCCTAATATGGAAAGGGCACAATACATATTTAAAATGTCATCTCATGGTGGTATATCAACATCAGTTAATTCTATGGCTATATATTGAAAAACTCTATAAACACTTCATGCCTTTATGATCAGAGTCTATAATAACTCAAGCTCCAATAATAAAAAAATGAATTAAACCTTCCTAAAGTATTGTCAAAAATAATCTAAAAAAATTATATTTTTATTTTCCATTAGATTCTACAGGTGCCCTGCCAAATAAACTATGGGCAGGAAATATCATACATGCATAGAAAGCATTTCATTTACATTGCTCATCAAATAAGTAGAAGAGATGAGCATAGACAACCTGTTTGAGTCTTTTCTCAACAAGAAAAATGTAAAGTATTTGTATCCAGACTATGTGTCCCATGGATTCCTCAATTGTGAATTTCTGACCCTCGAGAAAGAATATCTGGCATCAGGAGCCAGGCCCAAGAGGGGTTTCTGCCCTCACTAGAAGCAGGCACCTGGGGTGTCTTATCTACTTTTCAGAGGGGCCAGTTCCCTGTGACTCTCGCCCTACTTGCTGGCCCTGCCCTCTGCAGTAATTGCTCCTAGACCCACAGGTTTCTCAGGGACACCACCCAACAGTATTGCCTCATGTCTCAGTTCAAGGCCCTTTGGCCTCTTGCCCTGAAGATTCTCCGTTCCCACAGGGCCAGGAAAGAACAAGATGGCTGCTCTGAGCCCACAAAAATACAGCACCGTGCCAGGCCTGGCCTTGGAGCCTGCAAGCTGCTGGCAGAAAGATGTGCCACTGTATACACACTTGTTGGCTTTCGTGCATCCTACAGCTTATACTTTGGGTGCTGTAGTTGTTGTCTTAGAACTGGTTATTGCTGGTAACTTCTCTGAGAGGCGCGATTGATGTACATGAGGGCACTGACACTCTGTGAGGCAGATTGAGCAATGGAAGAAGGAAGCCAATGAGTAAATTTTCTTCTTTGGAGACATAGTTGTTCACAGGGTCTCTATCCTTTCCTCGCCTTACCTCCCCTTTCTTCTCAATCTTGCTTCCCTTGGAATTTATGCCCTATAAAGTATTAGCATGCAAGATGTTAGGCTCAATTTTCCAGGCAACTAAGTCAGCTAACTAACCAACTGAAGACAATGTGTAGTTCTCCGACCAGCCAGCTAGATATGAGAGTCAGAACATTAAACTCAGGCACTGTTCTCATTGGAAAACTCCCACCACTTTAGTCAGATACTATCGACCTTTATATTACACATATTTCATGTTTTTATTTTTTTATTTCAGCATATTATGGGGGTACAAATGTTTAGGTTATGTATATTGCCTTTGTCCCACCCAAGTCAGAGCTTCCAGCATGTCCATCCCCCAGACAGTGCGTACTGCACCCATTAGGTATGAATCTACAAATTTTCTCTTCCCCCTCCCACCTGCCTGACACCCGATGAATGTTACTACTACATATGCACAAAAGTGTTGATCAGTTAATACCAATTCAATGGTGAGTACATGTGGTGCTTATTTTTCCATTCTTGTGATACTTCACTTAGTAGAGTGGGCTCCAGCTCTATCCAGGATAATACAACAGATGCTAGATCACCATTGTTTTTCATGGCTGAGTAGAACTCCATGGTATACATATACCACATTTTATTAATCAACTCATGTATTGATGGGCACATCGGTTGTTTCCACATCTTTGCAATTGTGAATTGTACTTAACTCCAGTGAGAATGGCCTTTATCAAAAAGTCCCCAAACAATAAATGTTGGCATGGATGAGGAGAGATAGGAACACTCAAACACACTGGTGGGACTGCAAACTAGTACAACCTATGTGGAAAGTAATATAGAGATACCTAAAAGAGCTATAAGTAGAACTACCATTTGATCCAGCAATCCCATTACTGGGCATCTACCCACGGAAAAAAAAGACATTCTATGAAAAAGAAATCTGCACTAGAATGTTAACAGCAGCTCAATTCACAATTACTTATATTTTAAATATGCATCATTATTTGGCTTTGAAGCCAATCATATTAGGACGTAGCAAACTTGAAAAGATGATTTTAGGGATTTCTATATTGTTTTTATGAGAGGACTATGTGAGATTGCAAGGAAAAGAATAACTGAAACAAGAATAAACAACTAATTAATATAGTGCCCAGAGCCCTAAACAATTTAATATGTCTTACAGCCATTACTGCTGTAAAATTCAGTACATAAACTGATATCATATTAATGGTCTGGATTATTAGAAAAAGTTCAAATTTGTTTATTTTATTCTATGTCAAATAAGACAAGCAAGTTCATTGGAGAATTCTCAAATAAATAATTAAAATGCACAGATGCTTAGATTGAACATTGATGCTTGATTTGTCAGAGCTAGACATTCTAACAAAACAGCCATCTAGAACATTTTTTCTCTAAGTTTCCAGATCATATTTAATTTCATTGTTTTCAAGGAGTTAAATATTTTCATTTGGCAATCTGAAAATATACGGAAGAATTAGAAGAATACTCACAGTAGCCAGAAAGATCACATAGTGAGATACCACACTGTATTCTTGTTTGTTTGTTTGCTTGTTTTTACTGTTCTGACTGTGTGAATCAGGTAAACATTCCTTTATATTCTCCACAAGCCTATGCTATTTATTTATTAAAAACATATGAGGCATATATGAGACAGAAATTGTTATAAGCACCTCAAAATTTATGTACTAAGAAATAAGGTCGGTCCTAGAATTATGATCTGATGGGGACAATGGCACAACTTGCCCAAAGGCTAGCAGCTGGCCCATGGGAAAATCTGACTTGGCTCAGACAGTCCGGCCACAGAATCTGTGCTCCTAATGATCACATTAGCATTTTTCTTGCCAATGTAGAGTAAAACAAAACACTTTTATGTGAAAATTTTATTTTTGCTTTGTTGATGAGGGAGGGAAGAGGAGCAGTGATACTTAGATCTGTTATCAAGGTGTCTCCTTGTGCCACAGAGGAATTTTGGTCTCAGTTTTCAAAGCTGCTAACAAAGATCAGGAAAGTGGATATTTAAGAAGAGCTGAGCAGCCAGAATTGTCGAGTGCAATGGGCTGGTCTGGTGCTCTTAAGGAGTGGGGTTACATCATGGGTGGAATGCCTTTCTGGGACCTTTAATATTCAGTGTTTTTGTACATGTGCCTAAACTTCATTTCTCATACTCAATCTGTGCTATGAAAACCATTATCTATTTATCCTTATAATATTTTATATTATCAAGAATGTTTCAATTTCTGCATCTTCTTAAAAATGATTTTACTTTTTTATATTGCTAAATAATGATAAAGCATTGTTGATTTTCTTATGCTCATGTTTTCTTTTATTTGGGTAAATGTGAGTGAGATTTTATTATTTTTCTTGAAATATTGTTTAGTTTAACTCAATTCATTACAGAGAGTATAATTTTTTAAACTAGTTAATTCCCTTTATCTTCACACCTCACATTAATTTCCATCTCCCCACAGGAAATCCTCTTAATGAGTTTACACCATATTTTTAAATTGAGCACGTTCTCATAAAATGTGCACTATTGTTTAATGTGCATACATTTTTCCCTCCTGAAACTGTCTACTCTTTCATTATGTGAACAGAAATATTCCCTTTATATCAGCAAGAGACTGGGCAGGTTTGAGGACAATGCACTATTAGTTATGTCTTGGAGCCAATCTACTGTCCTGTTTCCATTGCTTGGACTCCTGATCTTTAGTATATTGGTCAATCTGATATCTTCACTTTAGCTTGATGTCCTTACCCAGGACCTATGTGCCTAGTGTCTGTGAAGATCATTTTTCTTCTGCAAATACCAGAAATGTGCTTGTTCTCATACAACAAGTCAAAATAACTAAAACAATAAGTATTGATACATTTAAATTTGAATTCTCAATCTGTATAAATGTTTGCCTGCCACTTGTCATAATCAGTATGCATAGGAACATGAGGGAAATGAGTTCAATCATCACAATTAATATAATACTATTAATCCACTGTCATGTTTGAGCCTGTAGTATGCTGACTTTAAGAAAGATAATTATCTATCAAATCTGTGCCAGAAAAAGAATAGCATATTACTACTGGATATATGCTGACCTTCTATCTTAGAGTAAAATAGGCTTATGACTTATTTCTATACCAATTAGTTAGAACTTATGAGAAACTGCTAGTCAATTAGGATAAAACAGAAAAGTGACCTTAAAGGCTATTCTTTTGCTTCAGAGTATAATTCGAAATATTTTTGGTAATCTATAAAACTCTGTTTTATGATGTAGTTAATTTAGGTTTCAAGGTGAAGTACAAAATGGAAATAATGAACTGGACCATTTAGACATAATGACTTGCTTTTAAACTATCTTTGTAAATTGAATTTTTCTGATTAAATAGGACTTTAACGTAAACATGCGTTATTATACTTAATTTTTATTAATTTTAAAGATCCAGTAATATCTCTTAGGGTAAATTACTTGCAAATGACACAATTGTGCTAAACTGCATGGATAAAAGCACATTAACACTTTGTTACCAATCAAATATTCAACTGAACTTAGATTTAAACTTTTACATTGAAGGAACTGCACAGTCTTTATTAAATAATTCAGGATACCACTATACAATTGAATAAATAATATTTCTACTTCGTCTTAGAAATAAATTTAGAAGTGTGGAAATACTGTAGTAAAATTTTTCTTTTTAGATTTCTCACTCAGTTTAACAAATGTGTTTGATAATATAGTTTATGAGATAACCTGCATCAGTGCTGGTTTATCTAAATCGCACAAGTAAATTGGCAAAGGGATTCTGACATCAGCTAGAAAAATGATAAAAATCCCTAAATGGCAAATGAGTTTCCAAAAATTCACTTACGTGAGAAACCTTCGATTTAGTTTATAACACATCTTTTCTGTTTATGGTCGTAGCAGTCAGGAGGACATAATATTTTAAATTTCATGTAAAGTGTTAATCTTGGACATACAACCACTACATTCATTTCCTCGTAGGTAAGAACTGAGTGTTTTGAAAAGAATATGTGAATTACTGACATACTGATTTATGGATTTAAGGCCTGGTTATTTATACCAATAATCTGTTACCACTAGAATCTCATCAATATTCTATTAGTGGTAGTAGGATGTTTAATGCTCAGAGCCTGCTATTTGCTCACTGCTTATATTTCTTTCCTTTTGCCTTCTCCTTTCCTCTCCTCTCTTCTTCTTTCTCTTTTCTTCTTTCCTCTATCATGCCCTTCTCTTGTTTTCCTTTTCCCTCCTATACCTTCTCCACTCATACCCTCCTTTTTTTCTCTCTCTTCAGTTGAGACTCCCTACCTGTTCTTTCCCTTAATTCAACTCCTCTCATAACTCAAATGTTACCTTCTTTGGGAAACCTTAAATAGTTATAAAAACATTTTATCTTGCTTTTAATTGATTTTCCTTAACTCTGGTTCAATAACCATTACGTTTTGCTCAATTACTTACATGTGAGCCTGTTCCCATAACCTGACCAAGAGACATCCCCGCTCTGGAAAGCAGGGTCAATGTTCTAGTTATTTTTGTATCCTTAGCCCTTGTAAAATTTGTGACACATAGCAGATTTGTAATGAGTGCTTATTTTGTAGATGGATAATTGTATTTTTAGGCCAATTTTAATTATTGTGCAAATAAGTTAATCTTGTTCTTTGTGAAGACTTTAAGGGGTATAAAATGGGGTCCTGTAGACTAGAAAATAATTTTCCTCTTCTGAACTAGAGGCACCTAATCCAGATAGGAGCATAATATAACTAGGAGTTAATTTGAGATTTCTGAAATACTATATAAGGAAAAGAAAGTCAATAAAGCCAGCACATCACTTACTGATATGAACCGAGAACCTAGAATCCCTACAATCATCTTCCCAACCAGAGAACTTGAGAATCTCTTTATGTGCTACAATTTAGTACAGGAAGTATCCCAACATTATGTTTATCATCTTACACATGTTTTTGGAATTGGGTAAAATGCCATTGAAGTATGTAGGGATGATACCAGAAATTAAGTTTGATCTAGGAGTTAGAATATAAAATGTTAGACCATTTCATGGTAATAACTATATCCACAAGAGCAGCAAAACACTAACAAGATTCCTTAGCCTTCCATGACTTCAGTCATGGCCTTCCATGACTAAATTTGCTGACAGATATTAATTGTCTCATTAGAATATGGTTTAGTTTCTTTTTATTTATATAAAAACCTGAGTTCAGGTAAATCTTTGGCAGCTTTGCAAAAGTACAAAGATTTACATGGTTAATTTATAAGAAACACTACAGGGCATCCAAATGGTCTTATTATATTTGAAATTGTTGAGCAATAAATACATTATTAAAATTCACATTCCAAATGTAAAATGGTTTTGATCACCACCATCCATTAAGAGTATTAATACATGAAAGTAGGTTTTAAATGGACTAGAAGGAGAAAGAGCAATGAGCTTCCATTTATCAGTTATTTACTGCCTGCCAGAGAAGGTACGAAGCACTGAACTTTTAAACATTCCTCATTTGTATCACTGTATACTCAATGAAGACATACTATTATGCATATTTGATAGAAGAATAAATAATAAGCAAGTTTAAGTCACTTCCACATTGTGACTCAGCAAGGAAATGTCTGGGTTAATTCAAATCCAGTTCTGTCAGTCTGCTTTAAAAGGCTGTGCTATTAATTACTAATACCCCAACTTGTCATAGTAAGATGCCTTCTCCATCACTATGTGAGAAATGTTAACTCTACACTGTTAAAAAAAAACTTTAGACAAATTAGATTTATGAGAGTTTAACTGAGCAAAGAACAATTCACAAATTGGGTAGCCTCTTAGAACCAGAATAAGTTCAGAGTGACTCCAGGGCTGCTGCATAGTCAGATAACATTTATGGACCAAAAAAGGAAAGTGACATATAGAAAATGAAAATGAGGTCCAGAAATAGCTGGACTGGTGGCTACAACAGCTGGGTGTTTGCCTTATTTGAACCTGGTTTGAACATTTGGCTGCTAGTGGTTGACTGAAGTTTGGCTGCTGTGATTGGCTGAGATTTGGCTACTTAATACAAGAGTATGTTACAATCTGTCTCCACATCCATTTGTAACCCCTGGCCCCAGCCCAAACTGGGCCTACTCAGTTGATAACAAAATGTTGAGTTACCTTATAAGTATAACATAGCCCCAAACTGCAAAGCATGTAGCCTGAACACTTGCAATGGAAAAAGCTTTGACCTCTAACAACAGCCGGAACCAATGTTTCCTTCCCTTGGAACCCAGAAGACCCGGATCTTTTGTGAGAAGATAGGGAAATATGCCTATTAGAAAGAAGACAAGAATGTCTGAAGACCTCTTTTCTACTTTTCTATATATTATATATCACATTCTTTAATTGAATAAGAAAAAAATCTAGAAATAATAATGGCTATCATTTATTCAGTGCTCACTGAGAGCCAATCATTGTGTTAAATATTTTACATGTATTTCAATATTATCCCTAATTGTTAAAGAAGTGCTTCAAAGTAAATGTTAATTTCTTATTTTATAAATGAGGGAAATGAGGCTCAGAGAGGTTAATGATTTGCCAAAGATCATGAAGCTAAAACTAGTAGTTGTCAGGTATTGTATATAAATACCTATAATAATAAAACGCCATGTGCTCTCTACTCTAATGAGGTAGAAAAAAAGATTGGCAAAATTAGGGATTCAAGAATCTTAAGTGGTGATAAAAAGAGATGCTATCACTAGCATAATTTTGTAAGAATAAAGATTTATTCCTCTTGGGATTATGAATTCAAAGTGTCTGTAGAATAAATGACCATTTGAAAAGATGATGTTTACATACTCATTGCTAATTACACCCATAATTTTGTGAGTATTTAAAATATGTTCTTTAAAATATAATCTCTATTCTTACAAGAACTTTGCGGGGTAGGTGAGGTTTGTATTTCTATCTCTGGGTGATGACATAACAGAGACTTAGAAAGTCTAAAGATCTTACCAGAAGTAATGTAGTTAATTGGTGATTAAAATAAGGATTCAAACTCATCACTGGCTAAATCCTTTCCCGATGCAATTATCTAAGGAAAACATCCTGTTACTAACATCCTTTTAATGCATCCTATTAATAACACTTCATCAGATGAATGTAAGTTAGACTCAGAAAAATGTGCCTTGCCAAGGAATCATCTTTGAATTAGATGAAGAATATTTAGCCAAACCTAACTAGACTTTAGTCCTATTCAAGAGCTGTCATTGACCTTAAGATACTCTGACCAAGACAAAAGTCTTACCAGTTGGAAATCACTAGTAGTCAAGAAGGAATAGTTGAATGATCTTGTGACCACTGATGACATTGTTTATCCCTACAGCACATATTGGAGAGAGATTGGTAGTTTTAGACTATCCCTTAGTTCTGAGAATGACTTCCAGTATACTGTGTTATCAGAATCTCATTTGCTCTGGTGCCAAACTTGTAAACTGAAGGCTATTATTCCTTGTGACAGGATGGGGCCAGGATAATCTTAACTATATATTCATAAATGAGTTATTGTTACCTAAGGGAAATATAAAAATAAAAAGATACAGTAACATATTTGAGAGTCTATTAGGTTTTTTTGTTTTTTTTTTTGGTATGATGAGAAAATGCAGACTGAGTCATAAGATAATTAAAGAGGGCGCTACATAGTTTGATATGCAAATACCAACAAAAGAGAGATCTCTAAGTGGAAGCTACAGAAATGTGTAATATTTTTATCAGTGACTTGGATCTTGACATAGAAGCCACCTTTTCCATATTTGTGGACTACTCAGATTTAGGAGGATTATCTAATATATTTCATGACAGTGGCAGGGTTCAAAAATCTTGATATGCCAGAATGATGGACTGAAACCAATAAAGAAGAATTTGACAGAAATAAATATAAGATTCTCCATTTAGATTAAAAACAGGCTATGTAAACATAGATTCAGAAAGTTCTATCTTAAAAGCAGCTCAGTGAAAAAGACTGGATGTTGGTGATAGAAGAAGTTGGTGATAGAAGCCAACAAGGAGACATAAATTTTTAAAAATATTAAACTCTAGGTTGTTTTAATAGCCATGTTAATTGTATGTATTAGCACTATATAATGGAATATCACCTGTTTTTGAACAGAATCAATTTTTCTTCACATTATAACAGAGATTAAAATAAATTAGATGGTTTTTAAAATCCAACCCAAATTTTATGTATTGGCAGTGTTTTTCAAAGTGGGAGTCAAGATGCCTTAGTAAGTCTTAAATGAATCAGTGAATTTTGAAGAGCAAATTATTTTTATTTTTACTTTTTATAACTAAAAAAACAAGGGACTAGAACGGAATGGATGGAATAAAAAGAACAAGATTGCTTTTTTTAGGCAAAGGAATAATTGTGTGTGTATGTGAGTGTATATGACTGTCTCTATGAGAGCAAGAATTTTGACTGATCTGATTACTTCTGAATTCTCAGCACATGGACGTAGACAAGTGTATAGTACATGGGGTGTGAGTAAAAATTTTAGGCACTGAATTATGATTAAAAATATAGTTTTTACTATGGGTCATATTGTAAAGGTATAAGAGCCTTAGCTCTTTGTTAATCTGTATGATCAAGGCACTGGGGCAATGGAGAACCTGAAAAGTTTGTAAGACTAGTGACAAATTGCAGAGCCTTCAAGGGAAGTCTACAAGCCTTGAGTTGTCTGGTTTAGAGACCATACCATTTAAGAAACTTTGGAAGTTATGTTTAACTCAAAAGTATTCTGGGACTATGATAGATGGCTTTATACAAATGAAGGGCTTTCAAGTTAAAGAAGGAACATTTCAGTAGGCCGTGACCAAGAGGCACATTTTTATTTTTAAAAGTACTTTCATTCTTAATGTTCTGGTGATATACAAAAAGTAAGTTATTTGATATAATGACTTCTTTTCCTTTGCATAGATACCCAGTAGTAGGATTGCTGGCTTGAATGGCAGGTCTACTTTTAGCTCTTTAAGGAATTTCCATATTGTTTTCCATGAGAATGTACTAATATACAGACCCACCAAAAGTGTATGAGCTTCCGTTTTTACTGCATCCATGCCAATATCTACTGTTTTTTTTTTGGTTTTTTAGTAATGGCCACTCTGATAGGAGTAATGGCCACTCTGATAGGAATAATGGCCATTCTGTTACCACAATAGGTATCTCATTGTGGTTTTAATTTGCATTTCCTTGAGGATTAGTGACTTGGACCATTTTTTTCATATACTTCTTAACCATTTGTCTATCTTCTTTTAAAAAAACTCTGTCCCTGTCTCTTTTGCTTACTTTTTTAAAATTTCAGAATATTATAATGGGAGTATAAACATTTTGGTCACATAAATTGCCTTTGTACCACCTGAGTTAAAGTTACAAGTGTGCCCATCCCCCAGACAGCATGCACCACACCCATTAGGTATGGCTTTATCCATCCCTTCCTCCTCCTACCCACCTGCCTGCTCCCTGATGCATGTTACTTCCATATGTGCACATAAGTGTTGATTGATTAGTACCAATTTAATGGTGAGTATGTGTTGTGTTGCCTTTTCTATTCTTATGAAACTTCACTTCAAAAAATGGGCTGCAGCTCCATCCAGGATAATACAAGAGATATTAGTTAACCATTTATTTTTTTATGGCTGAGTAGTACTACACAGTATATATATATATATATATATATATATATATATATATGCCACATTTTAATAATCCACTCATGTGTTGATGGGCACTTGGGTTATATATATATATATATATATATATATATATATATATATATATATATATATATATATATATATATATCACGGCTATCAGTACTACCCAGCCATAAAAAGGAAGAAATAATGTCTTTTGCAGCAACTTGGATGGAGCTACAGAACATGATTTTGAGTGAAGTGTCTCAAGAATAGAAAAACAAACACCACATGTTCTCACTAATAACTGGGAGATAAATTATGGGTACACATGGTTATAAAGTGGTATAAAGGACAGTGGAAACTAAGAAAGGGGAATAGTAAAAGGGGAGTGAAGGGAAAAACTTATCTATTGGGTACAAGGTACACTACTCTGGTTATGGGCACACTAAAAGCCTTGACTTCAGCATTATGTAATTCATCTATGTAACAAAAAACACTAGTACTCCCTTAATATTTTGAAATAAATATAATAAAAAAAAAGAAATTCACCTCAGCACAGTCCCCTTGGGACATCAAAGGAGGAATCATTTCTTATTGGCTTCCACCTTGTCGTGGCCAGGGAGGCCCTGTGGTTGGCAACCTGCACACCTGTGAGTGCTGATCAGCCTCATGCTTGTTCAGGCCAGAACCTGAGTGTGAAACGAGAGGTGAGAAAAAAATGTATTCTCGGCTATACTTATGGAGTCATCGCATTTCAGTAGAATGGTGGCTGCCAAAGGTTGGGGATGAGGAAAAGATGAAAAAGTTCTTGTGACAGATGGTGCTGATTGTGATTACACAACAATGTGAATGCACTTAATACCTCTGAACTGTACATTTAAGAATGGTCATAATGGTAAATTTTGTATGTGTTTTACCACATTTAAAAACAATAATAACAATAAAGTGCCTAGCTGGGAACCATTCACATAATAATCACTAAATAAAAGTTAATGTTAATAATTACCATTACTTTTGCAACACTGTCATTACTAGTTGTCTCCAGGGGCCCATTTATACCTTTTAGACACTGTCCTGATTCTGGCTCGATAATCAATCACCTTAGCCATTATGTGTCACATACTCCATTATACATAGTGGGTACTTGGGAAATATTTATTTAGTAAGTGATGTGATGATAATGTAAAATATTTTTTTAACAAAAACTATTTGTAGGAGGGAAAGTGACTGCCTTCGTTACTTTCAATAGTGGGCGGTGCCCTGATACTGATATTTTTTTAAAGTAGAAGCATTCTCCCATTTCAAGGAGAGTAGATATTATAAGTTCTTTGTCAGTCCACTTAATTTAAGTCTAGGTTAGTTGGTTGGTTGTGCTGACAATAGTATAACTAGTAATGCAAAAGATGCCAGAAAACAATTGGATTATGGTACACCACCTGTTAATGGTGTAGATGTAAACAAAAGATAGAATGATTTTTCTCAAAGGAGAGAGAGAAAAATGGTCTAGAAATCTTGTTTGCATTGCTCTAGTTTTTATTGGAATATCACTGATTTTCTTTTAGACAGAATCAATTATTTTTATGTAACATATTAGATTAAATTAGATATTCTTTTAAAACCCAACCCAAATTTTAATTAGGGGATCAGTGAAAGAGCTTAGCTAATTCTGGTGACTACAATATAAGAATCTCACTAAAGTAAATGACAATTTTGGGATGTACAATAGGTTCAGAATTCATTAGTTTCAATTTTAATGGTGAAATTTTTTAAAATAAATATGAAGAATTTATATTTTCTTAGAGACAGGCATATTCATTATGATTATTTCTTTTAAAAATTGGTATTATATATATTTTAAATCTAACATTTTCTGAATTTTTGAATATTTAAATTTTCTTTTTTGATTGTTACATCAAACAGTTTTTGTAAGTAATTTAAAAATAGAAAAAGTATAATGGATAAAAATAAATTACTCCTAATATCATTAGAGAAAGTAAACTGTTAACACAAGTGTTTTATTTCAGTGATTTTTCATATGTAAATTTCTAAAATTATTTTAGATTATAATAAGATTAGTTTCTAGGCTATTTATTCTGTTCCATTGATCTAGTAAATGATTCTTACACTATATTTCAAAAATAGTATTATAAATATATGCTATATCTATTTCTAAAATATTCTACAAGATATAAAATAGATATACATTATTTATATTTCATAAAACATCTATCATTACAAAATATCTTCTATTAAGTTTTGATAGGAAAAGTTTTACATTACTATTTTTTCCTAGTCTTAGTTAATCTCATCACTGTTTTTTCAGATGACCTCTAGCATAATTTTGACAAGATACAAAAACAACCTCATTAGTATTTTATTGAAATCTCATACCTGCAATTTGAGAGAATAAAAAAGTACCCTTATATTTTTTCTTCTTCCCATCCATGAAATATATCTTTCTCAGATTAAAAGCAACAACAACAAAAACACACCAAATCTGCTCCTGAAGATGACATACGTATCCGTAGAATAACTCTGATTGAATTTCCTAATTACTTAAGTTTTCCAAAAAAATACAAGACCATGTGTTTTTTGAATTTTATTTTTATCCAAGGTGGAGATAAAGAGCAATTAAAACATTGTTCTAAGGGTAATAGTTAGAATCAAAATATTATGAGGAATATGGTGCAACTCTTGGCTAATTAAGACCTTCAGTAATTTATTAGCCTATGAAAAGGAAATGATAAAAGATATATAAGATTTACCATATCCTGAAAATAAACTTTGGATAGATTTCTTAATTATAACTTTTACTGATATATAGTCATCCGAATTCTTTTTTCATTATTATAATTTTTATTATTAGTTGGAGTCACTGTTAGTGTGATTTAACATTCATTAGTTTGAACATGACTGTATATCAAACACTGTTGAGTATTAGTAATTTTATATTGGACAACATAATATAGTATTAGTGGTCTTGAGGTATTCAGATAGCAAATTACAATTTCAGGGGACTACAGAGGAAGACACTATAAGAAAAACTCATTACAAAATTTAAAAGTAGAGTTACTGAATTTATTCATAAACTAATTTTAGTACAAACCAAGATGTTTAAAAATGAGTTTTACTTTCATTATTTGAATACAAAAAATTAAAGTTGGTTTATGGTAAACAGAATTAATCAAAATGAAAATATAAAAAAAGACAAGATCGTTGCAATGAAAATAAGGAATATAGCTTTTTAAAGAAGTTACTCATATATATTAATTTATATGAACTAAAACACAATCTTTTATGAGTTTAATAGAGCTACATTATTTGTTGTCAACATCACAAAATAGTTTTAGGTAGAAGTAATAAGCAAAACAAAGGGTTGAATGACAAAAGATATTTAATTTCTCATTATAATACAGTTTACACCTGCAATTTCAAGACAATAAGGGGCAAGGTATGTCTGACATTACTTAATAGGACAGCAAGTCATTAGCTGTAAGAAAGAGCTCAGAAAATGCTCTTGACTGATTAATGTGTTCAGAAACTTCTGCTTAAAAAGAAAAAACAGAAAAATATGGAGAGTAATAAGGCCACTTTTACTGTAACACCTATAGGGCAAGGTCCATCCAGGTCATTTAAACTACTACACACAACACTAATGAAAAGAAAAACACAAACAAACAAACAAAAAACCCCTAAATATACAGAAATCTCAGGAGCTGAGCCATGACAAAATCTTTACTAAGTTTTCTATGTCATGCATTGTTATAAGGGTTGGTTATGCAGTAAAACATGAAATGGACAAAGTCCCTATTCGCATGGAAACTTTGTGGGGCAGGCATGGGACTTTGGAGGTGTCAGGGGTATTGGGCATGAACTAATAAAGTACTACATCAAAAAAAACAAAGTGGCAAGATAATTTTAAATAATGATAAGTGAAACAGGAAAGTAAAATGAAATGGGAGCAAGAATAACTTATTCTGCAGTTCCAACAATGTTTTAGGAAACAACAGTATTACGATTGATTTTGTAAGCATAGTCCAGCTTGACTTAAAGTGCATGCAAATAATTAAGGGCTATGTTCAGGGACTAATTTAAAGTGGTGAAAGAGAATAGTGAACTGAGTCATAAAATATAAGCTGAGCCTTCTCAAGTTGGTATTAAGGATAATATATGTCTAGTGCTAGTCATTTTTTAGAATGTTTTCTTTCAAGGGCATATGAGGAGAAAGAGAGAAAAAGAAAAGACATTACTAATTTTGTAGAATTTAAAAATAAACATGTTAAAATGTTGTATTTAATATGTCTTTAATCAATTGCCTTATTTTGAATATTTCTAATTTTAAGAAATCAATTTAATGTGTTTTGTTGTATTATGTTCTAGGCTCTGTATTTAAATTTTTGCAAAACACATTGATATGGAAGTTCTTAGGAAATTTATAAATCAGTAGAAAGGAATGGTTGCTGATGTTAGAACAAAGAAAATGTCATAGGAAAAATATAAAGCATAATATTGTAGGTATTTAAATGAGTTACAATAAAGAGAATCTTTGAGATGTTTCATATTCATGAAGAATGGAAAATGATTTCTACAATATATAAGTTGTTATGATTTTAATATTTGTCCCCTTTAAAACTAATGTTGAAATTTCATTGCTATGTGGCTATGTTAAAAGGTGGGACCTTTAAGAGGTGATAGAGCAAGGGCTTTACCCTCATGGGTGGGATTTATACCAATATAAAAGGGGGAGTGTGATGTCCTTTTGTCTTTTTGCCTTTCTGCCTTTTGCCACCTGATGACACAGTAAGAAAACCCTCACCAGATTCCTGTCTTCATCTTCGGTTTCCCAGACTCCAGAACTGTGTAAAAATACATTCCTGTTCATTATAAATTACACAGTCTCAGATATTCTGTTATAGCAGCAGAAAATAAGGTGCAATGTGCAAAACAATGGTCGATAAGGAAACACACTAAGTTAAGCCTGGGCATTTGAAAGATCTATAAAAAACCAGTCACATTTATTCATTGATAAGTGAAAATGCACATGAAATAAAGTATGTTTTGAATGTTTAATCAAAATTTGGTTTATTCTTTTCCTTATATGAATAATTGATATTTAAAAGAGTAATTTATTTACTAAATAGATTTCAAAGTTTTTGTTGAAAATATTTGCTTATATTACATTTGATTACATAAATATGGATGCTTAATTATTGTACCTATAATTATTATAAGAATAATACATAGGAAAGTAAAATCTAACAATTCTCCAAAGACTATCATATAACATGTTTAAGAAAATATTGCAAAGTCAAATATTACACTAATAGATTCTTGCTCAAGAGTACTTCTATACAATGAAAGAATGAATTTGTTTTCCTATCAGGAAGTTTGAAAAATAGTTTTGATGACTAAATTCCTTAAGTGATTGATTAGTGTCCAAAATGTGAGCTTTTAAAAATTCCAATGTATTTATAAAAATGGAGCCTATTCTTGTACCCTCATAATATCCTGAAATAATAAAAAAAGAAAAATAAATGGTGTGTCACATTACATTTGTTACTAAAAGTAAAGCATGGATATAGACATTCTGGATTCTGATTTGCATTTTGACTTTTACTTAATTATATGTCCAAATTATGCAATTTCATGTATAGTACTTAGACTAATTAAATAATTAGAATATGTGACTAGAACTTGTTGCTATATACTAAAAGACCTGAATGTAGGTTAGAAAAAAAAATCATCATCCACTCTTTTCATAAATAATGAAAATAAATATGGTATCTTAAAAGAGGATTAACTAATATATTATGAATAAAGATAATATCTGTTTAGGGAAACTATCTTAATCCAGTTTCTGTGGATAGTTTCTTAAAAACACAAAAATTAGCTATATCTGCCATTTCATACAACACAGGAATTCTAACTTTAAAGTATTACTAAGATTATCAGCCACGTTGTTGTATTTTCCTTTTTAAAAAACAAATATCAAGATTGTGATAAGAAATATTTTGTGCGTAATAGTAAAACTTTAAAACATATATTAAGGTTCTGAAAAGAGTTTTTCATTACTAATTTTGTGATAAAAGTCTAATAGCTTAATAGCATACAGCTTAATTTAAGGACATTAACCTCTAACATTAATAATATAACATTTTAAGAAGATGTCTTTCATCAGAGATATGATAATGTGGTTTAATTATTTGTATAGCATGATATTGTTAAAGAATAGTAGAAAAAAAGTAGGCAGTGTCTTCATGAAAGGTTTGTGATGCCACATTTGTAATGACAAGTGTATCAAACTGTACTGATACCATTGTATTGAAAAATCATATGATTAGAACATTTTTGTATAGCAAAGGGAGATGGTACATCTTTTTATGCAATATTTGTGTTGAACATTCACTGTTACTTTTGGATTTTTGGAAGTGAGGCATAGTTAAACAATAAATACCTCTATAAACACCTCATTTTAGACTCATTGAAAAGTCAGAGTGATGACCTATTTTCTTAAACTATAATTTAATATTATAATCTTTTATTTGATAGAATTACATTCTCATGGATATTTTAATCTGAATAAAAGAGAGTGTGACTTTTTGAAACGCTGGGATTTTATTTTCATCTATAGAACAATGCTCCATGTCCTCAAAGAAAATTAATTTGAGTTCAACACACACACACACACACACACACACACACACACACACTACTACTACTACTACTTTGTGCTATAAGGAATATAGTGCTTAGTTAATGAAATTCTTCCCCCCCACTTTTAAATACTGTTTTCAAGTAACAATAATAAGAGATGACACAGAAGCGAACTATTTCTAATGGTCAGCCTGTACATGTGATGCATTTGCAACAGGGTGATGCTATCTGAGAGACCACAGAGCAAAGGATAAATGGCTCTCCCTTTATCCTCTGAAACTTGCAAGAAGCATAATATTTCTTTTACCTTAATAACCCCACTTTAGTTATCATGTAAGAGAAGAAAAGAGGAAAGAGAAGATAATGTTAAATCTAATCATGAAAAATTGATATGGTGTTAAAAGTGTGCAGAATAGGTGCATTTTTTATCAATATCATGGACTTTGGTGAGACCCGTAATTGCTCCTAAGACAAAAATTCGATAATGGTCAATAATTACTTTGAACAGGTAGGCAATTATCTCACCTAGGAGGTAAAGAATCAACTTGGGTTATCTCACAAGGGTGCCTTTGCCAGCTACACACTGTGCTTACAGCAACAAGTGCAAGTGATGATATTGCCATTATTTCTAACATTCTTCGTAATTAAGGTTTAAGGGTGGAGATAAATATGTGAGTAGCTACCTCAGAAGGAATATTTAAAGCTTGCTTTTATGCCTCTACTAACCCTGTCCTGTACTTTTCCAAGGAATTGCTGGGGAACTGAATTACTTTGCTTCTGAAATGAACCCTGAAGGGCTACACAATTCCTGGGCAACACTGGCTTGTGGCTTATTAGCATAGAAAAAGACATCCACGAAAGAGACTTCAATTTGCAAATAAAACACTGATGAATGAAGCAATAAAATGGTAAGAAAGGCTACTTCCTTTCCATGGGGAAACACTCAGGGCCGAGTGCCCTGAAGTTTTATGCTTATATAAAATTGGTTCCAGCAAAGTACCCAGTTTTATAACCTAACAAATTGGTGCCAACTAATTTAAGCACTCTAACACCAGGGGAAAAAAAGCAAAAACTGTTCAAGGAACATCTGTTGAGAAGAAAAGTCTGGAATCCTCAAAAATGCATTCAACATAAGATAATTAGTAGGAACAATAGCACTGACATGCTAGGAGATACGATTTTAATAAAAGTAGCAATAAACAGTGACTGCTGTGAATACAGCTTGTCCTTATGCTAGATAAATGAATGTTTGTATTATTTATTATTGAATGGCACAAGTGAAAGCCGATTCCCATAAGCAAATTCAAGATCAAATAAAACATTTCATCATGTCTCTATGCAGTAAGAGGAGAAATAAAATAGTGAAAAGACAAATTTAAACCAAATTTGGCATTAGTCCCCATCACTGACTTTCAAAGCAGAATTCAGGTTTCTGCTTCAAGCAATTCTAGTTTGAATGAGCTTATAGAAAGCAGGACAGTTAAAAACATTGTGAACTTCTGGATATAATGATTACAGTAGCTGTATTCGATTTTCTTATTGTTTTCCTTAATTTGGTCATTTTTCAAGAAAGAAAGGTAGAAAAAACACAAAGGTAGCACTTTTATTATAATTGTCTCTGTTAGGATGTCATAACTGTGACTTTTCTGAGTGAAATTGAAAGAAATAATTTAATATTACACTCAACTAATTTCACAGGAATGGAAAATTTTCATCAAATTAATATAGGGCAAGGGGTGAGAAAATATTTTTAAAACTTCTATCAATGTATCAGTACAAGTAATTCAATTTTTATTTAGAAAATTTCACAAATAGGCTCTATATGGTAGCAGTCAAAATAATTCTAACAAAGTAAACAATGATTTTTGTCACAAAAATATTACAGACTCATACATATAAATGGATATAAATCATCTTCAATTTTATAATTGCCTTTATACAATAAAGCAGTATTTTATTTTATTTCATCTTCATATCCACAATGAAGCGTGCCTTTGATTATTGGGTATCTTTGATTCATAGTCATAGTCAAAGTGTTTTGGAGTCAGGTCTAAATTCATGACTAAAAGAATGAAATAAACTGCTGTTTCAGTGTTGGCTCAGTAAGAAAAAGGAATAAGATTCTCTCATATTCATCTTTTAAACCACAGAAAAACTAGAAAAATAATTCACAGAATAAAAACTTAACTTCTTGGTAAATTTTATAAATTGAGTTATCATTTAAGTGTAACATTTTTTTTGGCCAAATAAGATAGCTTTATTTATTTCTCTTTAAAAGAGAAAATGACTCATTCTCCTATGTTCATTAAAAAAAAAAAAAAAAAAAAGACTTCATCTGTCTGAGGCAGGCATTCTCAAACTACGGCCTGTGGGCCACATGCAGGTGTTTTTGCCAGTTTGTTTTTTTACTTCAAAATAAGATATGTTCAGTGTGCATAGGAATTTGTTCATAATTTTTTTTAACTATAGCCTGGCCCTCCAACGGTCTGAGTGACAGTGAACTGGACCCCTGTTTAAAAAGTTTTAGGACCCCTGGTCTGAGGAGTACAATGCATAAGTATAGAAACAGTTGTTAAATTACACTTTGTACCTATCATCTATTCTTTTTTTTTTTTTTTTTTTTTTTTGAGACAGAGTCTCACTTTGTTTCCTAGGCTAGAGTGAGTGCCGTGGCGTCAGCCTAGCTCACAGCAACCTCAGACTCCTGGGCTCAAGCGATCCTTCTGTCTCAGCCTCCCAAGTAGCTGGGACTACAGGCATGCGCCACCATGCCCGGCTAATTTTTTCTATATATATTAGTTGGCCAATTAGTTTCTTTCTATTTATAGTAGAGACGGGGTCTCGCTCTTGCTCAGGCTGGTTTTGAACTCCCGACCTCGAGCAATCCGCCCGCCTCGGCCTCCCAGAGAGCTAGGATTACAGGCGTGAGCCACCACGCCCGGCCCTATCATCTATTCTTTTTCTCTCCATCACTATATTTCTCTCTATATTGCTCTATTTATAGATCACTCTTTGTAAGTAAATTATTCTGTTCTTATTATGATCAATGCTTCACAAATTTATTTAAACATTGCTTTTCCAGTTAACAATTCATTATATTTTACCATTTTATTAAATTTTTCTTATGCTTAAATATTTTTTGTACTATTTTTTAGTCTCTATATGCCAAAATTGTTATGCCAAACCCCTATTGATAAGAACTAAGGTATCTTCAAGTTTTCCTAAATTATGCTAGGATGATGACTTTTTACACATGTGTCTATACATGATTATTGTTTTAAGAAAAATGCTTTGAAGTGTATCTACTCAGTCAAAAATATGAACATTTTAATGCTTTTAAAAGCATGTAGTCAACATTCTTTTGAAGTTTTATCCAATTATATTTTTACCAAATTTGTACAGTAGAGGATAAATGGGTTTGAAGGAAGATACAAACCATTGGAAATAAGAAAATATTCATCTAAGCCATCCAAATGGAGAAGCCTCAGAGGAGAGTTCAGATTAGAGATATAAATGTTGGTATTCTTTGCATATTTTTATAAGTAAAATTATTAGGGGAAATAATATCACTTAAGTAGAGAGATTAGCCTTCAAAAAAGATGATTTTGGCTAAAGCTCTAAGGATTTCTACTATGCATGGTTAGTACAGGAGGAGGAATCTGTAGGAAGACAGAGAAGGAAGATCCATTGGTGTAGGAGGAAAAATCAGGAAATTGTGGTATACCAGCAGTGAAGAAAGAACTCAAGAAGAAGGGAATGGTAAGCACTACCCTTTACTCAACATTGTAAAAGTGATTATTAGCTACCTGGAAAATAGTATAAAACAGAAGATCATGAAGGTTGCAATCCAGTGGACAAAACAAATAAAATAAGAAAAATGACATTCTGGGATAAATGTATATATAAATATGTAAGGCAACATTAAAATTGTCAGTGGGCTGTATATTTATATGAAGCAGTTTATGTTTAATAATTGTGAATATTTTAGGAAGATATAGATTGGAAAGCATTCCTTGGGTTTGGTGATGTGCTGTTGATTGGTTATATTCATGCGAACATTTTCAGTAAAATAGTGGGATTTGAGTTTGATAGGAAGATGGTTGCAGAATAAATGAAAATAAATGAGAGATAAATATATAAAATTTGTTATAAAAATTTGACTGTGAAGGGAAGAAGAGAATAAAAAATAGTATCCTTGTTGGTCCCAAGTTCTTAGTAAGCTTGTAAAACATGTAGTAAATATAATAGGTTGAGTAAATTAAATGATCATTGTAATTGAGATGTCACTATTAGTGGATGAGATGGTTTTTATAGATAGAGAGATGATTGACATGAGAATTGGTTTTTCATTCTTGTGGAAAAGAAAATTACGGAAGGATGATTTAAAACATGGGCTAGAGGCTGCAGGCAAATGCCAAGTCTGAAGTGAATGTGTGTGTGTGTGTGTGTGTGTGTGTGTGTGTGTGTGTGTGTGTAGGGGAGATTGTTGATTCTTGGGGTAGTGGTGGTGATACAAGAGATGAAAGATGACAACTTGGGCACATAACAATAAAAAATACTTTAGGCAAATATACTTTATTTCTCAGTGGTAGTAATATTTTCTGCCAAGTCATGTACTCTGTGCCAGACTTAGCTTTCCTAAAGACAATAGTATATAATATCCTATTTTCTCCATATATCAAAAGAATTGCCTAAAAATAACACCCACCAGAAAGATACATTAAAAAGCACACAGTGGTTAAAGATTATCTGCGATTCATTGTATGAATAGTGGACACTCTATTAAAGTGAATATTAGATGAGCTCAGAGTCAAGAGTAAACACTTAGTTGGAAATATGCTGCTTCTAAAAAAACATTCTGATTTAATTTTCATCTTGATTTGAAAGTATTATAAACAACAATAATTATAAAGAAAAACATAGTTACATTTTTAATTCAAACTCATCCTAATTATGGTTCAGCTATGGAACAATATTCAGTTGCTGTCATTACTATAATTTGTTTGACAGCAAAGAGACTACAAAAGGAAGATAAAAAGCTCTTACTTCTGTTATTAGACACACTGCAGAGTTTTATTGCAACATAAATAAATTTAGTCATATCTGATTTTTTTAAAAAATCTTTCTTTTTTCCAAAATTGACAACCATTAATGAATTTTTTTAAAAAAATGTCTTCTACTATTTTGTATTATGATTAATTTTTCAAAGAAATGCTAGAGTACAAAAAATTATGCACATACATCATCTACCAAAGAGCTTGAGATATAAAGCACCCCAAATAATTGAAATTCCTTTAATACTCCCTGTCTCATTTCCTTTTCACTTCATTCTTCCCTCTACAAAGTAAGCTACTATCCTTAATTTTATCATTTCCATATGTATTATCACACTTTTAAGACACATGTATGAATTTATTTAATAACATTTATAATTTTGTATTATAGGTTTTGTAGTTAAATAAATGTTATAATACTTTCGAGCAATTTGGTTTTTTTTCAGTGAATGACTTTATGGCATTCATCTGTGTTGACAGTTTAACTCAAGTTCATAATTTTCATTAATTATCAGTATTTCATTATACTATTACATGGCAGTTTCATCTTAAATTCTTCTAGCAATGCACATTTAGGTTTTTTTTTCAAATCTTCTTCAGTCTTGTAAACAATGTTGCCATAATATTACAACACATGTCTACTTCAGAACAGATGCAGGTATTTCTTTTGGGCATATACCTCGGAAAAGAATTTCCATGTAGTAGAGAAAGTACGTCCCTCTTTATTAAATATGCTAAGTTTTATATTTTATTCAGGCTTCTTGTCTATTATTATCATTAGAGTGTGTTTTCTAAAGAAGATATTCTGACACCAAGATTTTCATGTTTGTAGAAAATATCTTCTAGTTTCTTGGTTATTTCCCCTTCTTTTTTTTTATTTGGTATAGAAACATAGTTCTTTATATACCTAAAAAGCATAATTTATCAAATAGTTACACCCCAACCATAAATCACCTTTCCTACATAACAAGCATTCATGTATTTTTAAGACAAATTATAGGCTTTCCACTTTGATCAATTAGCATTTCTGTTTGCCCCAGTGTAATGCAACACTCTCTTAATAACTTGATTTCATTAATGTCTTGGCATTGATTAAGTTATAATGATGACCAAGACTCTGGAGCCAAACAGTCCGGGTTCAAAACTAGTCTGTACCACTGTATGAAATTGCATAAATTTCCTAACCTCTGGTATGCTTCTGTTTCTAAATGTACAAAATGATCTTTATATTACTTACATCATTATTGTGACAATTAAAGGATATTTTCAGCATAGACATTTTAAAATAATGTTGGCAGATAGTAAGTCCTATATATTAATAAGCATAAACATTATCATTATTACTCTTGATAGAACAAATCTCAACTTCTCTACCTCCAAACATTTCAGTTCTTTTATATTCCACATATATTTTAGTTTTTTTTTTTGTTTGTTTCAGTATACTATGGGAGGACAGATGTTTAGGTTACATATATTGGCTTTGCCCCACCCGAGTCAGAGCTTCAAGCATGTCCATCCCCTAGACAGTACACACTGCACCCATTTTGTATGAATATACCCACTCCACCTCCCCCCTCCCACCTGCCTGACACCTGATGAATGTTACTACTATATGTACACCTAAGTGTTGATCAGTTAATACCAATTGGATGGTGAGTACATATGGTGCTTCTTTTTCCATTCTTGTGATACTTCACTTAGTAGAATGGGCTCCAGCTCTATCCAGGATAATGTAAGAGGTGCTAGATCACCATTGGTTTTGTGGCTGAGTAGTACTTCATGGTATACATATATCACATTTTATTAATCCACTCATGTATTGATGGACACTTGGGTTGTTTCCACATCTTTGCAATTGTGAATTGTGCGACTATAAACATTCGAGTGAAGACATCTTTTTTATAGAATGTCTGTTGTTCTTTTGGGTAGTTACCCAGTAGTGGAATTGCTGGGTCAAATGGTAGTTCTACTTGAACCTTTCTGAGGTATCTCCATATTAACTTCCACAGAGGTTGTACTAGTTTGCATTCCCACCAGCAGTGTATGAGAGTTTCTATCTCTCTGCATCTGTGCCAACATTTGTTATTTTGGGACTTTTTGATAAAGGTCATTCTCACTGGAGTTCATTGATATCTCATCGTAGTTTGGATTTCCATTTCCTTGATGATTAGAGATGTTAAGCATTTTCGCATATGTCTTTTGGCCATTAGTCTATCTTCTTTGAAAACTTAGGAAACATTATATCTATTCCTAGTTTGCTAACAGTTTTTTCTTTCTTATAAAAATAAAATACTATCTGCTGAATTCCCTAATTACATTATTTCTCTTTGAGCCACAAATTTTTCTATTAATTTTCTAAATGTGTGTTTTTTAAATATTTTCCCCAGTTACCTTGTTAAATATTTTTAACTTAAGGAAATTTTGGTCACAAAATGTGGTCTGTAAATGAAGTCTTTGGAAATTACTGAGTCTTTCTTTAAGTATTAGTATGTGGCCACTTTTATTTTCTTTTTTAATACTAATGAGCTTGATGGATAATTTGTCAATATTTTACTGAATTGTATTTTGGATAATAACAAAACATAGAATAAATGCCCCAAATTATATATGATATTATATTATAATGAATGCCTAAAAGTATATTTTCTGTAATATTAATCTGGTTATATCACTTGTTTTCATCACTATTTAATTGTTGTAATTTTCTTTTGGCATTTTTAGTTCCAATCATTTTTTGTCATTATGATTTATGTTTATAAATAGCAAAAAGCTGATTTCTGCTTCTTTTTATTTAGTCTTACGATCTCTCCCTTTTGTAATAATTGGCAATTATGAATCATTTTCCTTGGTCACAATTGTGAATGCTTTTGACATATTGCCAACACTTTATTTTATATTATAGCATCTGTTACACTGTTATTTTTCTTAATATTCTTCATTTTAATCTTTGGATTAAATAATTTTTATTCCTTTTTGTCTCCTAAATGGTTTTAAAATTATAATATATACTGCATTTCTATTTTTAATTATTTATGGTTAACACTCATATATGTGTGTTTGTCTACATATGGCTAAATCTAAATTCACCAATAGTTCCATTATTCTCCAGAAGTATAGAAGGCCACTGAACATCAGACTTGCTAAGAACTCTTTTTCTTACATGTTATTGCTATTTAATATTTTACTTATGTGTTATATTTCATTATCAATATTTTCGGTATCATTTGCATTTATATTTAGTACTTTTACATTATGTGTGTGTGTGTGTATATATATATATATATATATATATATAAATATATATATATATATATACACATATTTACCAGTTCCTTATCTCATCATTCCTTCTTATATTTTTGTCCTTCTCTGTTTTACTTTTGTTTATTTTTTTCAGGGGTAAATACTTTAAACATTCATTTAGTGAGGGTTGATTAGTGGTAAACTCATTCACCATTTGTCTAAATTGTCTTCACTTTACTTTTCATTCTTAAATGAAAGTTAAATGGTTATATAATTCTGGATGGGCATTTATAGCCTCTCTTCATTTTTAAGAGTATTTTCCACTGTTCTTGTTATTATCTTGTCCTGTTTTTGATTAGTCTGCTGTGAGTCTAATCATCATACATTTCTGCTTAAACTACCTTTCCCTTAAAGCTGATTTAAAATCTTCTTTTTGTCTTTGGTACTTTGAGGTATTATTTCCAATCATATAAATGTTCATTAGGTATTCATCATGCCTTTTAATATCTTTACTATCATTTTTTTTCATCAAGTCTGAAAAGTTATTACCCATTATCTCATTAAATACTATTCCTTTGACCCTTTCTCGTCTATTTTCTAAAGCTAACATTAGCATTCTTAATCCTTCTCAGTCTATTCTCTACATTTTTTAATTCTAATTTTATTTTTCCATCTTTCTTCTATCTGTGCCAATCTGGGTAATTTCTTCTGATTTTTTTTAGTGTATTAATGTTTCCATTAGCTCTAACTAAGCTATTTAACCTATTCATTGAATGTATAATGTCAATACTCATATTTATAATTTTAGGAGGTGCTATTCGATAATTTAAAAAATGTACATATTTGTTTTGGTGGGCTTGCCTCTGGTATTGTTTTCATTTTATGTTTTTGTTTTCATCTTATTCCACTAAATTTTTAAATATATGTGCTATACTGTATGCCCCCAAATTTCATTATCTAAAGATGCTGAGTGTCTAACTCTTTTCATGTGCTTTTATTATAGCACATTATTTTTGTTCTTGACTAACTTCATACTGTCTATTAATATTTAATAAGCTTTAAATGTAGGAATTTTATACAGCTATAGTCATCTTACTGATAAGTTGTCTTTGTTCTTGCATGACATTCCTAGAATCTTCAAAGTATAAATTTAAACTACAAAGTCATGAAAGAGAAAATCTTTGGTTAAAATTGCATGGGTAGATAGATATATTTCACCTAGAGCTCAGAATAGGCATATAGAATTTTTTTGTGTGTGATATCCCTCTGCTGGCATTATTCTGGCATTTCGGTTCTGAGTTTCAACTTTCATGGACATCATCCACCCCCACCCATACCCCTTGCCACCTGTGGCAGGTTTCAGTTTCTATACCCATGCCATCATCAAGATCTAAATTCTGGATTACAAAGTTAGTGAGGATTCCCAGGTTGGTCACAAGTTCACTTCCAAGTGACCACTTTCGTTTTCAGCTGCCTCTTCATTTTTGGTCTCGGGATTTTCATTACTTTCTGTGACTGCATTCATATCATTGAGAGGATATTTATTATACTTTGATCTGAATTTCCTAAGTGTCTTTTAGAGGGAGTCCATTTGCATTATTATCCTGCCATATAGTTTAATACTATCTTTTATATATGTGTTTGTGTGATTGGGTGTGTAATAGAATATTATTTCCTGATTAAGAGGGCATTATTTAACTGAATTTAACTTGCAGAACATATCACCACAGCTTATGCATGCTAATGTGTATTCTTTGCTGTGAGTACATATAGAAAATGGGTTATATGTGCTACATGAAGGGTACATTTTTTTTTCAATTCATGCTTTGCAAAAGGCATTGAGTATAATGCCTTCTTCTTTTAGAAATAGCTATTCAGGAGGCGATTTACAAACTGTAGTAGCTTAAATAGGTGACTAAAAGGCCAATGAGCTTAAATGTCACTTTGAATTTTATTTAAATTATTTTACAGATTAATTGTGTCTTAATTTAAGGATGAACTCATCATGGATACTTAAAGAAGCTTTGGTTTAGTTGGTAGGCATTGATTATCTATGGAACAACACCCATAAAACTAAGACAAGGAGAAAATTCCTATAATTTTAGCTCCAAAAATTATAATATTTTCTTAAAAAGCCTTTAATGGATAGTACGAAAATGAGTATCTGAAATCTACAATGTTTAAACTTATTGTTTTAAAAAAGGGCACATGACCTAAGTAAGAGAAGAAAAATATGGCAAAGATTAACATCTTATAATGACTACACAAAATTTTTCCAAGTGCTTTTTTTACTTCTTTCCATTTTCTTTATTTTATTTCCATTTTCTCTTAAACCACTAATCACCAAATTTCCAAAAGTCACAGTCAATATTGAAGTCATTTACTAGCTTTATAGTCTGAGTATCATATGCCACTTTATATAACTATATATGCCAATATAATCAAAATCTTAATGAAACCCAATTAAGCTGTCTGTGCTGTGGTTCTTCAGGTATCTTGTCTCTTTATTATAGAAGTCAATCTCATTTGTTAGGCTTTTTATAAATTTGAACTAAACCAAAGAATATTTAGCTAATAGATATTTTATTAATATCCTAGGAAAATAAACCAATTATTTTCTCTATATTCTTAATTTTTTTTTCTATTTTCCTTTCCTCTCCCCTGCCTTTTTTTGTTCTGTCTTGTGTTATATAAAATAAGAGCTAGGTTAATATTTGCTATTTTGAGAAATATTATAGGAACACAAGACTATAAAATATATGTGTAGCTTGACTAAGTATTAATGAAAATTCATGTAACTATCACCTTGTTCAAAAAAACATTTCTAGCACCCTTGAAGCTTTTGTATGTCACTCTCTCAAAATATTTCTTCCTCCAGAAATAATCAGTCTCTTGATGTCTGTGATAATTCCCTTGCTTATATTTTCAAAATTTTACTCTGTATGCATTGGCTTACAGCATTGCTTTGGTTTGCTTGGTTTTGAACTCTGTGTAAATAACACATACTATGTATCATTATGTGCCTTGTTTCTTGTGCTGTACACCATGAACTTATTTCATACTGTTGTATACCACTCATTAATTTTCATACTATACTACAGTTTTACATTGCTTGAATATAACATGATGTATTCATTCTATCATTGGTAAGCATAACCACTTTTGGACTACTTAAAAAAATTCTAACAACATTTTTGTGGATGTCTTGTAGTGCACATAAATAGATGCTTTTTTACAATATATATGCATAAAATTGAATTGCTGCATTATAGAATATATATAACAAAAATTTTCTGAAGTTTGCTTCTGTAAGAGTTTGTATCCATTGTATCCATATTTTCACACACAAGTGGCATTTTCTGGTTTGTTTAAATGTTAATCTGGTAGGTTTTTAATGGCATTCGTGGTTTAATTTGCATTTCTCAGATTACTAAATGAGTTGAAACATTTTCATATGTGTTTGAGAGATTTTGATTTCTTCTTTTCTGTAATGCTTATTTTTTGTTACATTTTATATTTATAAAGTATATTTGATCAATGCAAAATTAAACTTATCTTTCAAATGGATTTTCTGGTTTTTATCTGTGTAATTAATAGTTAAGGCTTTCTTAAAAATCCCAGAGCTTCTGACTACTACTGCCATTCCATCCTTTACAGATGCTATATACTCCAGTCATTGTATTCTATTTGTAATGCTCTGATTAATTCAGACTGAATCATGCTTCTTTGTACAGACAGCACTAGTATAAAGCTTATTTTAAAAACAAAAAAACAAAACAAACAAAATCTCAGAGCATTATGTTAATGTTTAGGAAATATGGTGGAATGCAAAAGACAGAAAATATAATACCTAGATTTGTAAAATTTGTTAATGTCAGAGAGCTCATTAATAAACTAGAACTAATATCCTATAAGTGTAATGAATAAAAATATTAGAGATGCTGACTAAGAGTCTTATCTAAGTACATTGAAACTGGTTTATGAAGTTTTCATGGAAAATGTGTACTTTATGATAGATTTGAATCTTCTAGTAAAAAATTTGTATTGATCACTAGTTATGTAAACAAGATCCCTTGAAGTAGTTAGAAAATGTAAATTATATATATGTATATATATACATATATATATATATATATAAAGTTCCAATATCCTGGTCTTGCTGTACAGTGTTTTTCATGAGATGAGCTTATCATACCAATCACAAATAAAAGGATAATAAAATAGTAGCAAAAATGTACATTAATTTTTAATACACCCTATGAGTAGGATAGGAGTTCACGAGGTCTATTTGTGGGCAATAAAGATGAGACCATAGATGTACCTCCTTTAAAGATGGGGAAGAATTCCTTTCCCCAGTGTATGTTTTTCTCTGGTTTGTCAAATATTAGATGGCTATATGAGGTTGATTTTATATCCGAGTTCTCAGTTCTGTTCCATTGGTCAACATATTTGTTTTTGTGTAAATGAAATGCTGTTTTAGTTACTATAGCCTTATAGTATAGGTTGAAGTTTGACAAATTAATGCCTTCTTATTTGTTCTTCTTCCTTAAGATTGCTTTTGCTATATGGGGTTTTCTCTGGTTCCATACGAAGCATAGAATTATTTTTTTCCAGATCTGTAAAAAACGGTGTCGGTATTTTAATAAGGACAGTATTGAATCTGTAAATCACTTTGGGTAGTATGGACATTTTAACAATGTTGATTCTGCCGACCCATGAGAATGGTATGGTTTTCCACCTGTTTACATCCTCTGCTATTTCCTACCTCAATGTTTCATAGTTCTCCCTGTAAAAAGGTCTTTTACCTTCTAGTTAAATATATTTCTAGGTATTTTATTTTCTTTGTTGCTATTGTGAAGGGTATTGAGTCCTTCGTTTAGTTCCCAGTTTGAATGTTGGCACATAGTCATGCTACTGATTTCTGTACATTGATTTTGTAACCTGAGACTTTGCAGAATTTGTTTATCGATTCCAGTAGTCTCATGGAAGAATCCTTGAGATTTTCTAGATATAAGATCATATCATCAGCAAAGAGTGATAGTTTGACCTCTTCTGCCCTCATTTGGAAGCCCTTGATTTCCTTCTCTTGTCTGACTGCTCTGGCTAGGACTTCTAGCACTATGTTGAATAGAAGCTGTGATAGAGGACAATCTTATCTGGTTCCAGGTCTAAGCAGGAATGCTTTCAATGTTTCCCAATTCAGTATGATGTTGACTGTGCTTTGTCATATATGGCTTGTATCATTTTTAGCTAAGTACCATCTATGCCTATTTTGTTAAGCGTTCTTATCATAAGAGGGTGTTGAATTTTGTTGAATGCTTTTCTGCATCTATTAAGAGTATGGTCTTTATTTTTGCTTTTATTTATGTGGTGAATTAAATTTATACATTTGTGTATGTTAAACCATTACTGCATCTCTGAGATGAAGCCTGGTTGGTCATGATGGATTATTGTTTTTGATAAGCACCTGAATTTGGTTTGCTAGGATTTTGTTGATAATTGTTGCATCGATATTCATAAGGGATATTGGTCTATAGTTTTCTTTTTTGTTGCATTCTTTCCTGGTTTTGGTATCATGGTGATGTTAGTTTCATAAAATGTGTTAGGAAGGTTTCCTCTCTTCTCAATGTTGTAGAATAAATTTTTGGAGGATAGGCACCAGTTCTTTGTAGGTCTGATAAAAATTGGATGTGAAACCATCTGGTCTAGAACTTTTCTTTTCAGAAAGTTTTTTATTGCTGTATCAATTTCAGTACTTGTATGGGTCTGTTCAGGAATTTTATTTATTCCTGATTGAGCCTAGGGAGTCTGCGTGTTTCTAAGAATTTGTCCATTTCCTCCATGGTTTCAAGTTTATGTGCATAGAGGTTTTTATAATATTCATAGATATTATATTTCCATATTTCTCCTTTTTCATTCCTCATTGAACTTATAAGAGTCCTTTATTTTCTGTTTCTCATTAATTTAGGAAGAGGTGTGTCAATTTGTTTATTTTTTAAAAGAACCAACTTTTTGTTTTATTAATCATCAGTAAATTTTTTTATTATCAATTTCATTTAGTTCCACTCTGCTCTTTGTTATTTATTTTATTCTGCTGGGTTTGGGATTGGTTTGCTTGTCCTTTTCCAGTTCTTTTAGACAATGCATTAGATTGTTGATTTGTAATCTTTCTGTCTTTTGGATGTAGGTATTTATGGATATAAATTTTCCTCTCAGGACTGCTTTATCTGTGTCCCAAAGATTTTGATAACTTGTGTCTCCATTATCATTTAGTTCAAAGAATCTTTTGATTTCCATTTTAATTTCCTCCTTAAGTCAATAATTGTTCATCAGAAGATTGTTTAGTTTCCATGACTTTATGTAGAAATGAGAGTTTCTATTGGAGTTGATTTCTAATTTTATTCCACTGTGATCTGAGAAGATGCATGGTATAATTTCTATTTTTTAAAATTTTTTGAGACATGCTTTCTGCCCTAAGATATGGACAATCTTAGAGAATGCCTCACAAGTTGATGAGAAAAATCTACATTCAGTGGGTTTTTGGTAGAATGTTTTGTAAATGTCAGTCAAGCCCATTTGTTCTAAAGTTCTGTTTAAGTCCATTGTTTCTTTGTTTATTTTCTGTTTGGAGGACCTGTCCTGTTCTCTCAGAGGGGTGTTGAAGTCCCCAGCTGTTACAGTGTTGCTATTTATCATTTTGTGTAGATCAAGTTCATTTGTTTTATGACTCTGGGTGTACCTGATTTAGGTGCATAAATTTAGAACTGTTATGTCTTCTTATTGAATTGTACTCTTAACCATTATAGTGGCCACC
Organism: Microcebus murinus; assembly: GCF_040939455.1. Lineage (NCBI taxonomy): Eukaryota > Metazoa > Chordata > Mammalia > Primates > Cheirogaleidae > Microcebus > Microcebus murinus. The sequence goes on along the minus strand of NC_134114.1, from coordinate 79,524,961 downwards.
TTTATCTTTCATTACTTTGTTGATTTGAAGACTAACTTATCTATAAATAGAACTGCTATACCAGCTTTCTTTTGGCTTCTGTCTTCATGAAATATTGCTTTCCATCCCTTCACCTTGAGTCTAAATACATACACTGGAGAAAAGAAACTTTGTTCAATAAATGGTTCTGGGAAAGTTGGATAGCCACCTGTAGAAGACTGAAACAGGATCTGCACCTTTCACCTCTCACAAAAATCAACTCATAGTGGATAACAGACTTAAACCTAAGGCATGAAACTATAAGATTTCTGGAAGAAAATGTTGGAAAAACTCTTACAGACATTGACCTAGGTAAAGAATTTATGAAGAAGACCCCAAAGGCAATCACAGCAACAACAAAAATAAATAAATCAGACCTGATCAAATTAGAAAGCTTCTGCACAGCCCAGGAAACTGTCATGACAGCATAGTGGTATACAACAGTATGAAATAAGCTCAGGGTGTATAGTACAAGAAACAAGGCACATAATGATACATAGTATGTGTTATTTACAGAGTTCAAAACCAAGCAAAACAAAGCAATGCTGTAAATCAATGCATACAGAGTAAAATTTTAAAAAGAGAAGCAAGGGGATTATCATAGACGTCAGGACAGTGACTACAGACAACCTACAGAATGGGAGAAAATATCCACATAATAAATATCTGACACAGGGCTGATAACTAGAATCTATATAGAACTCAGGAAAGTCATCAGGAAAAAATCAACCAACCCTATCAAAAAGTGGGCAAAGGACATGAACAGATTCTTTTCAAAAGAAGATAGACTTATGGTCAACAAACATTTGTAAAAATTCTCATTATCTCTAATCATCAGGTTAATGCTTAAAAACACAATGAGATATCACTTAACTCCAGTGAGAAAGACCTTTATCAAAAAGTCCCAATATAATAAATGTTGGCATAGATGTGAAGAGAAAGGAACACTCGTACACTGCTGATGGGACTACAAAAACTAGTACAACCTCTGTGGAAGTTAATATGGAGATACCTCAAAAAGGTCCAAGTAAAATTACCATTTGATCCAGCCATCCCATTACTGGGAATCTACCCAAAGGAAAAAAAGACATTCTATAAAAAAGACATCAGCACTCGAATGTTTATAGCAGCACAATTCACAATTGCAAAGATGTGGAAACAGCACAAGTGTCCATCAATACACGAGTGGATTAATAAAATATGGTATATGTATATCATGGAATACTAATCAACTACATAAAACAATGGTGATCTAGTACCTGTTGTATTATCCTGGATAGAGCTGGAGCCCATTCTAAGTGATGTATCACAAAAATGGAAAAACAAGCACCAAATGTACTCAGCATCAAATTGGTCTGACTGATCAACACTTATGTGCACATATAGTAGTAATATTCATCGGGTTCGGTCAGGTGGCAGGAGGGAGGAGGGGGTGGATATATTCACATCTAATAGGTGCAGTGTTCACCATCTGTGGGATGGATATGCTTGAAGCTCTGACTTGGGTGGGACAAAACCAATACATGTCACCTAAACATTTGTGTCCCCATAATATGCTGAGATAAAAAAAAACATGGGTAAAGTCTGGACTGTCAAAAGAATCTCAAAATGGGTAAATATTGTGGTGGAGAATAAAGAAAAGGTAAGCGAGATTTTGGTAGAGGAAAAATTTTTGCTGAATGTTTCTTCAAAACAAACACTAAGCTTGACACTCATAGCATATACATGAGTTCTAGTTTCTAAATTATTTAAAATGTTCCTTATTTTACTTGGAAAAATATTCATTAGATCAATTTTGTTCCATCATATACAGTCTGCTAATACTGTAGTTAGAATTATCTCTAATGTTTTAAAGCTAAATGTCTATATTTTTTTTCTGTTTTTGCCAAAGCGTCATTGGCTTTAATTACTTTTAACTTTTATGCTTTTACAAGTGTAATTAACCAGGTGAGGTTGGAAGGGGAAATCTCTCAACATTTCTCATGGAAACTCAATTTTAGGTTCCTATTGGAATAAAATGGACTCTTCACTGTTTACAAGGTTATTCCTGAGTTGTGAAAATTCTGTCTCCATGATTTTCCCCCATATTCATCTATTCAATCTTGGCTGCCAGTCAGATAGACAGAAAGTGGAAGGACACTTTTTACTTGCATCTGAAATGTTAGCAGCAGACAATAATTGCTGCAGGTCTGTCAAATAGATACATTAAATGTCTACTTTTCATGATTAAAACAAATATTTTTAATATTTCCTTATATGAATTCAGTCTATTGTGAAAAATTCTGGCAAATATTTAATTAGTTTTTCCCCAAAGTATCTAGTTAATTAAGTAGCATATGCTATGGGGAAAGACTAGCATGACTTTTTCTCTTTTAAAAAATAATGGCTTTGTGAAGTGATATTAGCAAGATGGCTGAATAGAAGATCCACTGCTCATATCACCCCACAACAACAAGAATTCTGCATTCATGCACAGATAAAAGTCTCTTTGTAGGAGTATTGGGATTCAGATGGAAGGTTATGAAACTCCTGTTGAGCCCAAGACTTGGAGGGCCATTTTGAGTGTACAGACCCATACGCAAGTGTCAGATCTGCTGTTTGTGCTCCTTCATTAAAACCTGGAAACAGCTCTATTCCTTGAAGAGCTCAGCTAGAGCTGTGTTTGGCTTTGAGCCTGCTACCAAAACCATCTACCAAGGGGTCCCAGTGGAGTTACACATAATAGTGCCTCAGCAGAAAGGCTCATCTGCTTGCCAATATTGGTCTCAGCAGTGGACTTGAAAATTATCCTGGAACTTGGCTCTAGTCCCCCTCAGCTGTGGTTCAAATTAGCACTGCTTGAATGAGGACCCAGAGGGAGACACCCATTAGTGCCACTGGGATAGGTTTGCCAGCCTCTGTCCCAAAGCAGATTCTGAAGGGGCCTTGCCTTAGCTCCAGCCGGGAGGCTAGCCCACCTATGCAGAAAACTGCTGGTGAGACACACCCATCTAAAGCTCTATGATAGGCATGCTAGGCTGTGTCCTACAGCAGATCCTGAAGGATTCCCTGTCTCAGCTCTGGCCCCCTTCTGCTGAAAGGAGGTATGGGAAGCTGGCATGGAAGTATCACACCTATGCAGAGAACTGCTGAGAGTCTTGCCCATTCAAACCTCCATGACAGGCTTGCCAAACTCCACTCCACACTAGATCCTGAAGAGGCCTAGTCTTAGCTCCAGACCCATCTTTGCTGTAGTTGAAGAGCTATTCCAAAGGCACAGGGAACTCCTGGGAGACATATATCTCTGGGACAAACAGATATACTTGCTGGCCTTCATTCTACAGCGAAGACTAAAGGAGATCTGTTTTGGCTCCACTACCCTTTTTCCAAAGACCCATAGTTACCCTGCCTGTGCAGAGAACTTCTGGGAGGTACATCAGGTCAGGCTTGCCAGCCTCTGTCCCACAGAATTTCTGAGCATTATCCTGATTATCAGCTCTAGCCTCTCTCAGCTGTGTTCATGGAGCAATCCTGCCCACATAGGAAACTACTGGGTGTCTCATTGGCAGGTGCCACCAGGTTGGGCTTGCCAACATTACTTCCACCAAATAATTGCAATTACCCTGAAGCTCAGTTTCAGGCCCTGCCAGCTGTGGCCTGGGAGCAGTTCTACCCAATCAGGCCCTATCAGGAGATAAACCCATTTGAGCCTCTGTGCCAGGTTTGCCAAGCCAAGCTTTTTCCCTATAATGGATCCTCAAACCTCCCTGCATCTTGGTCTTGGCCCCTCTTGTCTGCAAACTAAGAGCAATTTTGCCTCTCTGGAGACTCAGAAAGAACCACATCCAGTAGTGATTCTGCATGGGGACCCAGAATGAAACATGTCTAGTAGTGCCCCTGCAGGTGATGCCCTGAACTCAGTCACATTGTGGATCTTGAAAATACCCCATAAATTGGCTCCAACCCTTCTCAACTGTAGCCTCAGAAAAGGCCTATCTACTCAGGAGCCCACTAGAGATACATTACCATGCCCTGAAAAGCTCTGTGTTGGCTGTGGACCTGAACCAACCTTGTGTCTTAGTTCTGGTTCATATAAGCCATGGAGTGGAGCAGTAATAACAGCCAAGAAACTAATCGAGTGACCCAACAGGAGCCTTCCCAGAGACCTAAAGGAAGCTACACCCATCAGTGTACCTGGTAATAGGCCCACTGCCTATGAACCCTAAAGAAGACCCTCATCTCAGCACCAGCTCCACAGAAAAAGGTCTTGGAGACAGTGTAGTCCACCTAGGGACCAGATAGAACCCACACCCCTCAGAGCCCGTGAGAATAGGCCTGCCAACTGTAGACTCCACTGTGGACCCTGCATCAGCCACAATACCCAGATTCACACAACTCAATTGTGATTCCAGAGGCAATCCTATTATCTAAGTGATCTTACATGAAAATACTTAATTTGCTGAAACCAGTCTGTAAGGCTGAATTGCTCCTTCAAATGCACAGATACCAATACAGAGCTACAGGGATAACAAATAATAAGGCAAATGCAACACCACCATAGAAAATTAATAAAGTTTCAATAATTGACCCCAAACAAATGGAGATCCATGAATCGTCTGAAAACAATTCAAAGTAATCATTTTAAGGAAGCTCAATGAGATGCAAGAAACTGCAAACAGATCACTAAATAAAAGTAGGAAAATAATTCATGAACAAACAATAAGTTTAATAAAGAAATAGAAACCATACAAAAGAATCAAACAGAAATCCTAGAGCTGAATAATATGAGAGAACTGAAAGACTGAATATAGAGTTTCAACAACAGATTCAATCATGCAGAAGAAATAATCAGTTAACTCAAAAATGGGTCATTTGAAATTAGCCAAGTTAGAGGAACAAAAAGAAAAGAAATTAAACAGAGTAAGAAAGCATAAAGGATCTACGGGGTATCACCAAATGTACAAATATACTAATAAGGTAGTAACTGAAGGAGAAGAGAGAGACAAAAGGGTAGAGAGATCATTAAAGAAATACTGCCTGAAAACTTCCCAAATCATAGGAGGCATATGGACATATAGATTTAGGAAGCCCAAAGGATCCCATGCAAGATAAGTTCAAAAAGAATACTCTGAAACATTTGATAATCAAATTGTTAGAAGTTGGCTGGGTATGGTGGCTCGTGCTTAGAATCCTAGCACTCTGGGAGGCCAAGGCAGGAGCATGGTTTGAGGCCAGGAGTTTGATACCAATCTGATCAAGAATGAGACCCCATGGCTACCAAAAAAAAAAAAAAAATAGAAAAAAAATTAGCCAAGCAACTAAAAAATAGAAAACATAAAGTAACTGGGCATGTTCACACATACATGTAATCTCAGCTACTTAGGAGGCTGAGGCAGGAGGATTGTTTGAGGCCAGGAGTTTAAGGTTGCTGTAAGCTAGGCTGACAGCATGGCACTCTAGTGAGTGGGCAACATAGTGAGACTTCGTCTAAAAAATAATAATAATTCTTAGAAGCCAAAGGCAAAGAGAATCTTGAAAGCAAGAGAGAAGAAACACATTGCACATAAAGGATCTTTTGTAAGGATATTGGGAGATTTATCAGCAGAAATCTTACAAGCTAGGAGGGAGTGGGGAGACAGTTCAAAGTGCTAAAAGAAAAAAGTCACCAATGAAGAACACTACATCCCTCAAAACTGTCCTTCGGAAATACAGGAAAGATACAGACATTTGAAGATAAACCAAAGCTAAGGGAGTTCATCACCATGAGACTGGCATGACAAGAAATGCTAAAGTAAGTTCTTTGAGTTGAAACAAAGGTAGATAAGTAACAATATTAAATATATGAAAGTATAAAACTCACTATTAAAGGTAGTCAAATTCAGAATACTTTACTCCTGTAAAGGGGTGCATAAATCACTCTTAACTCTAGTATAAGTATTAAAAGACAAATGCATCAAAAACTATAGAGTTAAATAGAAGAAATAACATCTGGTATTCAATAGGTCAGTAGAGTGATTATAATCAACAACAATGTTCTTTCTTGGTGATTTGTTGAATTTTTATACTGATATGCTTTGATTTCTTTTCCTTTATTTTTTGTGTATCTACTAGAGGCTTTTTCCTTTGTGGTTACCATGAGAATTATGCAAAATATCCTAAATTACAACATTCTAATTTAAGCTGATAGTACCTTAATTTCAATCGCTTACAAAAATTATACGAGTTTACTTTTTCCCCAAATATTTTGTGCTATTGATGTCATACTTTACATCTGTTTATATTGTGCATCTATTAACCAATTTATAGCTATAGATGTTATTCTTTTTTTAATTTATACATAATCAATTTACATATTTAACAGGGCATGTGATAATTTGATACATTCATATAATCCAATCGCAGTGATTAGGGTATCCATCACCTTAAATATTGATCTTTTCTTTATGCTAGGAACATTTTAATTGTTCTATTCTAGCTATTTTGAAATGTGCAATAGATTCTTTCATGATAAAAACTCTCAAAAATTTGGGCAAAGAAATAATATATCTCTACATAACATAAGACATATGAAAAACCCAGAGGTAACATCATACTCAATAGTGAAAAGTTGAAAGTTTTTCCTCTAAGACCAGAAACAAGACAAGATGCCTATTTTAACAATTCAGTATAGTAATGGAAGTTCTAGTCAGAGAAATTACACAAAGAAAAGAAATAAAAGGCATCTGTATCAGAAAGGAAGAAGTGAAAATGTCTCTGTATTCTGATGATATGATCTTATATGTAGAAAACTCTAAAGACTCGTGTCAAAACAAAATATGTTAGAAGTGATAAATGAATTCGGTAAAGTTTCAGGGTATAAAATCAACATAAAAACTTCAGTACCATTTCTTTATACCGACAATAAACTGAAAAAGAAATTTAAAAATGAATCTTGTTTACAATAGCACAAAACACGTACTTAGGAGTAAATTTAACTAAGGAAGTGAAAGATCTGTGTACTGAAAACTATAAAACATTGATGAAAGGAATTGTAGAAGATGCAAATAAATAGAAAGGTTTTGCTCACAAATTGGAAGAATATTGTTAAATTGTCCATAGTAGTTAAAGTAATCTATAGATTCAATACAATCACTATCAAAATCTCAATGTAATATTTCACATAAATAGAAAAAAAATTCTAAAACTCATTTGGGACCACAAGAGATTTCAGATAGCCAAGCAATCTTGAGCAAAAGGAACAAAACTGGAGGCATCTCACTACCTGATATCAAGCTACACTACAAAGCTACAGTAAAAAAATATAATTGCAGTGACCTAAAAACCAATACTCTGACCAATGGAAAAGGATAGAGAACCAAAATAAACCTAAGCATGTACAGTCAATTGATTTTCAACAAAGGTACCAAGAATTCACAATGGAGAAAGAACAGTCTCTTCATTAACTGGTTCTAGGAAAACTGGATATCTGCATGAAGAAAAATGAAATTGGAACTTTATCTCACACTATATATAAAAATAATGTCAAAATGGATTAAAGACTTTAACATAAAACTTGAAACTGTAAAACTAACAGAAGAAAACACAGGAAATTTTAAAATATTTTTAAAAATCAAGTAATGCTAGTATTAATAAATGGTATTGTCATTGTATAAGCAAAAGTTATGATCTGGTATCCAGCAACTTTGAAGTCTCAGTGATTTATGACAGCAAAGCTTTTTAATTTTTTAATTTTTTGCTTACTTGCCATGCAGAAATATATCCAAGTCAACAAAGTAACTATTCAGTAGAACTTCAGAGTCACTGAGGGACACAGGATGATGGGACAAAAATTATTTGTTCACTTTGCTGGGGGGAATATAAAGTTCTGCAGATTTGCACAACCAATTAAATATTTGGCCTGGAAATGTCACAACTCATATATACAATTTGTTTACCATCCTTATTTGATCCCAGATAATAAAAAAGGGCAAGAAAGCTCACTCAACAATGTGTCTGAAAGTTCAAAAGCCAGAAATACGTAGTGAGCAACACTAAAGTTTGCCTATTTTAATTGATACGTCTTCACTTTACTTCATATAACACAGATAAAATCTTTAACGATGGGTGAACTTTCCAGTTATGCTCTTTCATTTATCAAAATTGTATAAGCAGTGGAACTTTTTCCCGTTAATTTTTTCTTATTACTTGATCAATGATTTTTAATAACATTTTTCATGAACTTGAGATTTTTAACTCAATGTCAATACAAATAATAATTATCATCATTCATAAAAATAAGGATACCTATTTGAATGGCACAGCATCAGCAGAAAAATTAGATGTAATTGCTTCAGAGGTTAATTTTTAAACCAATATCCATTGAGTGATCATGTATTTTTTACTATTTTCAATATTTATATGAGTTATTTTTTTTGGCATATTATGGGGGTACAAATTTTAAGGTTTCAATAAATGCCCTTCCCTCCAATTTTATTTCAATTAAATGTAACAACAATCTCTTTCCTATCTGCATAAAATGTTAGCATTTTGTGCATGAAAAATATAAATTTTAATGAAGATATTTATTCAACATCTTAAAGTACAATGAAGTCACATGTACGCCTGCTAGAACCCAAGTCAAATGTCTGGAAATAAAGAAGTATAGTAATAATTTAGAGGTGAAGATTCAGCACTTTTCTCAATGTGAATGTGCATCTGAGAATAAACACAACACAATCTTAAGTAATCAGTCCATCTTTTGATGTCTTTGAAAGTGGAAGAAGTTCTCCAAAGAGTTTTCAGGTCATTTAGAAGGAAATGAATAACATCGAGCAAGGGACTAGGAGTTGGAAACTTTCTTTATACCATTGGAAATTTATATTAAATTATTATATTTATTACGAATGGGACCACAGAGAAACACTGACTAGGAAGGATTTACAAGAACTGTCTACAGTGTTGTACCCATAAGATAATATGTTCCATATTTTGTGGGTAGTTTAACATACTGTCAAGAGAAATTTTGAAAAAAATGTTCTGTTTACCATTTGATTGCAACTTAACTCATGAGGTATAAATCCACTGTACAAAATATTTCATAGCATGAAATGCTTGTGGAAGGTCCCCTTCACAAAATTTGTCAGGTATAGATATGAGGCTGTTTTGCCCATTTTCACTATTACATTGTGATGTTGACTTTTTTTGTTTTTATGAAATTAATTTCAAGTAACCTTTTTTAAAAAATTGGAATACTTTTTTCAGAAAATTTACAGGCAGTACAGAAAGTTTCTGAATACCTTTCACCCCACTAACATCTTACATTGTCATGGTGTATTTGTCAAAACTAAGAAACCAAAATTGGTAGCATTGCCACTCACTAACTTTCACACTTTACTTGATTTTTACTAGTTTCTTCCTAATGTTCTTTTTCTGTTCCAAGATACTACAATTACATTTAGTTGTCATGCCCCCTTAGCTTCTTCTGTTCTATGACAGTTTCTCAAATTTTAATTGTTTTTGATGACCTCTGCATATTTGAGGAACACTGGTCAGGTATTTTGGAGAAAATCTCTCTGTTTGGGTTTGCTGGATATTCTGTTTGTTTCGTTTGTTTGGTTTTGCTTTTATAATTAGACTGGGGCCACGGGGATTTGGGGAGGAAGAATGCAAAGGTGAAGTACCATTCTCAGCACATGATAGCAAAGATACACATAGTTAAAACGATTTATTCCCTGATGATGTTATTCTTGGTCATCAACTTGAAGTAGTATTTGGCCTTTTTCTTTACTTTAAAAGTATGTATCCCCTTACCCCTCCCACTTTTGCATACTCTACACTTTTGAAGACTAATGGGGATTTAAAAGATATTTTTCCTTCAGAGATTTTTTTTAAAAAAACATGATGTCTAACTACTTAAAAGCACAGAATAAAGCAATAAAGGTACAAATATTTAAGCTAAAATTCCTATCAAAGAATAGACTGTTGCTTTCTTAGCCCGGAAAATAATGTAGAGAGCCAATTTATAAATCTTCAAATGGAAGGTTGTCTTTGTTTTATTAAGAGCTCATTATTGGTGTTAAGATTTAGATTGTTAGGCTTTAATGAAGCTTAATTAGCTACATTTAAAGGAAATTTAAAATTTTGATGAAAGTGTTCTGGAAACATTCACTGGAAATTATTGAGGAAAAGATTAAAAGATATTATTACATAGAAGAATCCAAACAGTAAAAAGTAAATGAAAGAGTTCTAAAAGAACAAAAATCATTTAGAGATTAAAGAACTACAGAGGTAACTCTTTTAATGTATGAATAGAGAAAATAAATTTCATTACTGGAATCAAGTGTGCTTGAATAAATAAATAAAAGCCAGCTAAGTATCATGATTATTCAGTGCTCCTAGAAGCTTTTTATAATCTCTTCATCCCAGGTGATCAGAACATTTTTAACTGACTTAAAAAGTAAAGACTGATGAGTGTGCCAGGATAAAGACAGACAAATCAGTTAAGTAACCATAGAAATTGATGATAAAATTTCTTACATGGGATAATAACATTTTTCAATTCATCTATTTCTATTCTGATTAATTAGGAGAATATTTTGAGTGGGTTCTGGCAGATTTATTGCTAATTAGTTTGGCTCAAACTTGCTGCCTATTACAGGATGTAGTGACAGCCCTTATGTGGGGTTATATTTATTAGGAGAATAAAATCACTGGATTAGGTCACTACATAAAATGAATGTTTTTAAGTAAGTTTTCCTCCATCTTATCCTGAACCCTTCTTAACTAGGAATGGCAATATGAATATGAAATGTGAATTTTAAGATTGAAAAGCCTATCTGCTTGTGGGGAGTTAATACTTTGCACGGAGTATTAAAAACATTTTTCTATTCTCCTTATGGAAATTAATTGAAGAATCTGTGCATTTATATCTACCAATTATGCTCTTTTAAAATAGTTACACAATTGCCTATGGCAAATTTCAAGTGAAAGCTACATTGCTGCTTTAGTTTTGTTTTGTGGGTCACAGTAGAAATAGAAAGTTATATTTTAACATTTGCAGTGAAATGATGGGAAGGAACTCCTTTATCTAAAAATAATTAACCATAAAATATTTCCACAAACTGATTTTTGCAAGCAAATAGCCATGGTCATTGTTTAGACCTGTGTGTGTTTGCCCTAATCCTCTAATAGCATGATTTCCATGCTATCAGGAAGACCGTGCCAATCCCTCAGGCTTAATGTTTTAAATGACTCATGTGATCATACCACTCTTCACAAACACACACACACACACACACACACACACACACACACACACACACACACAAACGCATGCATATTCAATGTATTCCACCTGCTGAATAATAAAGTCTAAATCTGTTAGTATATTTTACAAAACTGGACAGTCTCAGATTAAAGTCCCTTTAGTTGAAAATTAGGCTTTGGGTATGTCAATGTGTTTGTAGTTCCCTTATTTTCTCCTACTTGTATTTTCAGTGGTGTCATCTTCGCTCACAGTATCTGCTTGCTTACTCTTTATCCTTTAAGAATCTAGGTTAGGAATTTAGGTTTCTCTTCTATGAATTTATCCTAGATTCCCCAAGAGTACTTCCTTGCCTCCTCACTTAGCACCCTGCTTATTCCTGATTAATGCATACCCTGTTGTTTGGGCATTGCTTGTTTTCTCATTCGTCTTTTACTCCAGAATGTGTAAGGAATTTTGCATTTTGCATTCCTCATTTCAAGTGCATATCACAGTCCCTGCCAAAGACCAAACCACTCAATACATATTTATAGAGTAAAGGGAAGGAAAACGTATAGTGATTTTAATTGCAGGGAAAAAAAAAAGAAATGTCATGAAGAAATACCTAAATATTTTCATCCTGATTTACAGCATAAGATTATTTTCTCAGTTGTTTAATATGGTTGACATTGATACATGACATTATCTCCTTAAAATTTAATGTTTTGTTAGCCAGAATATTACAAGAGAAAAAGTCCCTGACTGTGGATTTATTTCCTCTCTTTTTCATTTTGAAGGAGTCGATTAACAATTGGTGACTAACTGCCTAAGAATTGGTGTTACAAGATCACCTAATATAATACTATCCCTTTAAGTACTAAAAAATAAAAAAATATTTATAACTCTTTTAAATTGTAATTTTCTTAATAATACTTCCTTAAACAACTTAGAACCACCTAATGTAGCTTTGAGTTGCTGTTTCTGGTTTCTTCTTCCTGTTATTCTGATAAATATTTGGAATTCAGTATATTTTCCAAAGATGAACTTTGAGTTTTTAATGAGGACTGGGTATATAGGGGTGAGATAAGGATGATGTGTTGTTTAAAGAAACTCCAGTCTAGAAAATTCTGATTCCAACCAATGCCATCCAACTCATGACTTCCCCACTACATCTCTAGAGAACAACTAACATTTTTGGAGTTAGAGGGATGGTTAGTTTCTCACCTTTGATGGAGACTATGACTTCACATTTAAACTATTCAGTAAACAGAGAGAGAGAAAGCTGTTTTGAAAATAATTATGGGTTTGACTATTGATATATTGAATATGGTTGGAAGCAAGGAGACAAAAGCATTCACCTCAGTCATGAGAGAGTCCTAAACCCTGGGTCAAAAGGGAAAGACTTAATGTAAGTCTAAAATAATATCTGAGTACCCAATATTATACAAGTAGAAGGCAGGCTGAGGTAAGGATAGTCTTTAATGCTGTCTTTAGATATGGCTCAAGAGAATAATGGAAAAGGAAGTAACTTCCAGAGGGCAGTGCTAAGAGCCATGGAGAACAATGACCTTTGGGGCTATGATCAAGGAGCAGAAAATAAGGGATACTCGAGGAATATTCCCTATCCCACAATTTAGGATTGCTATAGAAAAGAAGCTGTTTTGTGTCTCCACTTTTTCTATATCCAAAAGGAAATGTTTATGTGATTATTTGGTCCCTATTTCACCATTCCAAAGTATGTGTACACACACACACATGCAGATAGCTTGGCTTTCTCCAATTTAGATCTATGAACCAAGAGAATTAACATCTAGAACAAATGCAAGCCTATATGAAGATCCTGGATGTGGAGGCTGATACCACAGAAGGGAGAGAGATGAACATTTGTGGCCATTAGCATTGCCCCTGGTCAGTCATGACACTGTTCTCAATCACTCACCGCCATTTTTGTATGAGGATTATTAACCCTATCAATTGCCATGTGAGATGCAATACCTCTCCAAGGTGGAAATATATTTCCTTACCCCATTGACTTCTGGTTTTACAATATTTCTTGCTCTGCCCTATGGAATGTGTATGAAGGTACTCAGTATACCACAACTGAGAGGATGCTTTAAGAGCTATGGTATGGTTTAGCACTTTTCCCTTCTCCCTTCTGCCATAAGAATAGCATACACCAAATACAGGATGTTGCTACGTTGCTGGAATGAAAAAGACCCATCTCATAGAAGAGAACCGGGATGCAGTGGAGCCATAGCTGAATTGCAGCTACTACAACAGGAACAAGAAATAAATCTTTGTTGCCTCAAGCATTTAAGACTTTGAGGCTGCTTATTTCCAAAGCAAAACCTCATAGCAGCTGACTAGTAAACCACCTGAGGGCTATCTTTCTCAAGATTTTATTTATAACACCTAGCACAGTGCCTGCTACAAAGTCCCTATTAAATAAATGCTTGATATTTGCACAAGCGAAGGTATGAAGATATCTAGTCATTCATCATCACACATCTCATTTGGAAAATGTCCCATTATAAATTTATTTTTTCTCTGATAACTACATGAGTCTTCAGGTAATTTTAAAAACCAAAATTTTTAAAGGTCTGAAATTTCTTTTGGTGAAAAATCAGTATTGCCATAATAACGATGCATTTGAAATTTGGGTATTGATAATTCCATTTGTATGTCTGAATAGAAGAGAAATCATCATATCAATGCAAAATGTCTAATATCTTAGCTCCTATAAATCAATAAGGTGAAAGTCAACAATTTCCAATTTTAGTGTATGTGCTGCCCAAGTGAGCAAAAAGGTAAACAATTTCACAGAAAAAAAATGGGCAAGAGCAAGTTCTAATGCCTTTTAAATGAAAATTGCATAAAATGCTAATTAAAACAGGTATTTTTTTTAAATATTTATAAATTTAACATATATAGCAAATTTTGATACTTCACTACATTGGCAATCATTGGAGTAAATAGGCAAATCACACATTGCTGATAGAACTTTTCAAGATGATAGTTTGATAATCTCCATCCAGATTTACAAAAACAGCCAGCTTTAACCCAACAAATCTAACTATAACATTTTTTCATATAAATATACTTGGATATAAGCAAAATGACCTAAATATAAGGATATTCAGCACAACATTGTTTGTAATAGCAGAATAATGGAAACAATCTAATGTCAACAGGGGAACTAATGATATAAGCACGTTGACATTATAAAGGCTTAGTAATGTTATGTATAATCATTTGGAAATGTATCCAAGTATATTTTTATGTGAAAAAAGAAGTTGTAGAAGAATGTGAAATATGCTGCCATATGAATTAGATTAAAATATATATTTACGCAAACATATATGATACATAGTTAGGGTAACCATGTGTTTCAGCCCAGGATATTTTTGACTTTCTCTGGTTGTCTTGGCATAATTACAATTTGTATATTCTTGCACTCTCAAAATTGTCTTAGTTTGATTGATAATTTATCAAGTTATCATATGTTTAGGTAACAGATGCCTAGAATATTTCTTAAAGTATGCACAAGAAATATACTGATTACTGTATAGAAATTTCTTAAAGTATGCACAAAATATATACTGATTATTGATAGCAGTGGACTGGGTTGGAAAGCACACTTGATTACATTATAGATCTTTTTGTAACATGAATTATAAACCATGTGTGTGAATTGCCAATTCAAACTTAGTATAAAAACTTTGAAAGTAATTACTCAAATTTCTCTAACATTTTATAGAATATAGGATTATTATTGTGAAATACAGAAATAATGATTAAAATAACAATATAAAATCATACTATGTGATGTAAAGAGAAAGAAGCAAATGGAATCATCATTAGAAAATATTTAAGGCTATAATGATCTAAAATTGCATTTTGTGGCTAGAATGCTAAATTGTAGCCCTAAGCAGAGTATAATTTTCTCACTATACTCAATGTTTTGCAAAAATAACTCGTGAGAGATAATTATGATAACTTCCAGTAATTAAATAGATTCCTAATTTGGAAATAAATCTTATGTATTTCCAGTTCTCACCGGGATATAGTGTCTACTTGAACATCATGGCAAACCTCAGAAGACTTTTTTTTTCTCAAAATCCAATCTATATTTTTTCTTTGGCCAGAAGGCTATTATAAAATAAAATATTATGGAACAAGCTTCATTAATTATTTGTTGGAATATAAGCTCTGGTATGGAAGCAGATTTTCCTGGCTGGGATCACTGTGATACCCTATTAACTACAACAGGTGTAGTATAGCATATTGTTAGTACTCAATAGCTATATGTTGAATAAATGAATGTATTAATAAATAAAATATTATGGTTTGACAGCTATTCTTATACTTCAGGGTGTAAATTGGCAGAAAGTTTTCCAGGGTGTGGCATTTTAATAGAAGAACCAAATTTAAAATAAGTATACTTTCTAAGCCAGCAATATTATTTCTAGAAATTTATGCTGTGATGATATTCATGTACCAGGATCACATACTCCCACAACATATATTGTATGTTCAATGGGACATAACTACACATAATAAAATGTCATAAATATTCATTCTTTGAGAAATATTTAAAATCAGTTATAGATATATAAATGTAATATATGTAGACATTGAAAATAAGAATGCAGATATATATTTTCTGAATTAATTTATAAGAAAGAAAAGACAAAGCAAGAAAAGAAGAAGAAACAATAAAGGAAAAAAGGAAGAATATAATCTATCAGCCAAGGGATCCCAAGAATGGCATAATCAAATATGAAAACTTATAGTCAGCAATGAAGTCAATTAAAGACCTTTTATAAATATGATAAATTAAAGGGTGGAGGTATGCATGTTATATATGTTTATTTGATCGTAGCTATGTTTTCCTATTTCTAAGCTCCACAAAAACTGGGATCTTGATTTTTGTGTTCACTCTGTGCCTCTTGTGCCAATTCATAGTAGATACTCAAAAATTTTGTGGCTTTGTTTGAAGTCTCTAAAAACATCGGTATTCTCTGTGTTATACATTCTCTGTGATGATGTGAACTAGACAGAAATTTAAAGTAAGATGATGGGACAAATTTCTCCTAATAAGCCTACAATTTTAAAAATATTTTATTATATCATTTATACGGGAAGAGGCCTGTGGCTCAATATTTTGCTGACAGTACTTTGAATTCCTGCTGCTTTATTATTTTCATACAGAAAGGCACTGGCAAGCTTCAGCTTCTTTTGTACTTTTATACTTCCTTTGGCAATCTAAACAACATAGCTCTCTCCACGTCCTTTGTGTTAGGTAATGCTATTGACTAAGAACATTATGCAGATGTGAGTCTACAAAAATCAATATCTAACAAACATCCTCTGTCCTATGCCTCCTGCCTCGTGAACACACAAAGACTTTTATTTGGTTGGACAATGCAATACCTATTTGTGCACAATGTGCGTAATTATTAATATTCTATTAATATTTCTCTGCTTTATGGCTTGTCTTTTGCCAAGTAGAACTATCTGATTTCAAACTGCTGACAGTCCACATCTCTATGCCATGATGTAATGCAAGGCATAAAGTTCATAAAACTATTTACCATAATACTAAATTTGGTATTGATGGCGTTATAAGTACTTTTTTTAAAAAACATTGTTCCTTTAAAGAAACTAATTTTCCACAATGCTTTCTGGTGATATTGATAAGTTAGCAAATATTTTGAAGTAGTTTTATAGGAATAAAATGATGCAGAACTTCTATATAGGGTTATTTGTGGGGGCTCAATTTCACTTTATTGACAATTTATACAAATACTATTTCTCAGTGTTCTGCTGTTAGAATGCATGAAACAAAGAGTGACTCAAAGAGCCAAAAGTCACCTAAAAAAGCAAGAGCCCTGAGTGCTTGTCCAGCCGTCTGTGCTGATGCTTCTAGAAGGGCCTTTGTAAGTTGACAGATGGTAAAGGAACGACTGGGTAAAAATTAACCCAATAGAATTTTCCTATTATTTTTAAAGGCTCAGAAGACCTATTTAATTGAAATATTCATTCATTTAAAAATTTTTGAATACTCTGAATAAAACGGAAACATACACTGTAATTTAAATATTCCTTGACCTCTCACTTTCAAACAGGTTAAAGCACACCAATATTAAGGTGAAAATCTATTTCCAAATAATTATAGTCCTTAGGCTTGAGAGAGGGTAATATCTTGAAAGGCATTAACTATAATAGATGTGGGATAACTGCCATTTGACTGACACTCAGTTACTACTTGAAGGACTTCTCCAAGGACAGGAGATTCTATCTCATAAAAAGCTGGATGCCCCCAAAGGAGGAAAGAGTAAGTGTTCTTGAGAAGATATTTAGTTGAATATGTTTTCAGCAGGGAATTATAAAGAGAAACCATCATGCTATTAAAATTAAATTCATATGAATAAAAATGATAACAATAAAATTTATTGAGCTCTTAAAATTTGTCAGGCAGTTTATGTATATCAAATCTCTTTTAATTCTCTAAAAAAAATTGTGTAATGCAATTTTTACAAATAAAGTGACTAGGGCTTAGAAAGCTTAAAAAAATTCTCAAAGATTCTACCTCTAGTAAATGATAAAACTCAGATTCAACTATAGGCAATTGGTTTACACATAGCAAGTTATACAAACTAAAGATAAATTTTCAATAAAAATATTTTGATTTTAAAATTCTGAATGTCTAAGTGAAATATGAGAATGTTATTTCAAGTGAAATAGGAGTCACTATTTTATTTTTTAAAAAGTTCCCTCAATTATAAAAATTATTTATCCTGATGATTAGGCATTACTAATAGTATGTAGGTTAAAAACAATTTTAAATTATAATATAGTTTTCCTCTTAAGAAATGTGCAACATTAATTCCGAAGTATAGGAAGCTGGTTTATAAATGGATGCCTCTGTTTGTAATATATTTCACACAAAATTCTTCTTGTTTTGTCCTTGTGGTTCATACAAAATCAAACATTAGATCTAGGAATGGCAGATTTTTATATCTTCTAATGAATTAAAAACTATTTACATTCCTTAAGAAGAAATACATCATAACTGATATACCTTACATAGTCTTTGCCATGTAGAATTTGGTTAGTGCATGTTTATTTTTAATATATTAATTAAACCCAAGATTGCATAGATGTAAAAATAGTTATGTCTAAAAATAAAACTTTGCTTTGGGACATTATGCAACAGATGGACACCTAATCCTGGTATTTTTCATTTGAAGTAAATAAATATTTTCAAGAAAGCATTTTCATTGAAAATTGGATTTTAAATTTAGACTGTGGCTTATTCTCATTTTGTATATCAATTTTCTTTTACACTAGTCAATCATTTTAGCATGAAAAGATCTTTGGATTAAAAGAAGCAAAAAAGTTTGGTACAATTAAGTGCATTAATATGATCAACAAATATGTGATGGAAAAAGTAGAGTTCAATGTACAGTTACCACCTTTGCTAATTCAAAGAATATATCAGTTAAAATATACATCATAGTGGAAGCTATGTTAGGGAAATAAGAGGTATATATAAAAGATAAATGGGAAATTATAAAGGCATTTATGGTAATAATAAAATGATTCTAAGATGTTAGTTACAGGGAGACATAAACAATTGAGATAGTGTTTGGGTCTTAAAGGAGATCATTTTGTTAGAGGGTGACAATCAATTAAAAGAAAAGAAAAGAAAAAGCAGAATAAAATTACAAGATATTATGATAATTGTTATGAGAAAGGTAAGTTCCTCCTTGCAGCAGGAAAGAGAATAGCTGTTTAGATATAATATCTGTGAGAGCAAAGCATCAGAAAGATCATGTGGTAGGACTTAGGTGATGATACTTTATTATGTTTCTTTTGCATGTGCACAAACTACTACATAATAATTTTTATAAGCTGTGTACTTATGAAAGTAGAAAATATTTCAGAAACATGTGAATGTTTAATTGAAAGGGCTTTTTAAAATGCCTTGAAGATGCTGCTTAATTCCTCTTATACTTTACTTGTGTTCTCATATAATAGCACATGGATTCTAATAACAGCAATTGTTTAGAAACTCAGTATATTATGGAATAGATTATAAGGTTATATAAAAAATGTCATAAATAAAACCAATCTAATTATATCAAAACAGAGGTGAAGACTCCATTTGTAAACTACCAAATGATCCAGCTGAAGAGACATATATTTTCCTTAAACTAATGAAATATAGAATGTGTGAAATTTATTTTGCAAGCAAGTTTGAGATTTTACATATGTCAAACTAGACAGAGGCTATATGTTTTCCATGGGGAAAAAAAAAAATGAATTCCTTTAAAAAAATTAGAAGCAGAAAAGTTTCAAACTTATTTCATTCACGAGTATGCCATAACTAAATTAAAACCCACAGTTTTATATCTGTTATTCAAAAAGAGTATTTCAAATTGAAGGACTTCAGCTGTTTGTTTAAACATCGATCTTGAAAATTATTCTGAGATTTTCTTGGATAGCTAAATCTAATGGAATTTACAGATATTAGCCTGAGAATTAGTAATTGCGTCTGTTCTGTTAATAATGGAAAAACTTGATGACCTGGGTTCTACTTACATGGAAAAATGAGAGGAACAATAAAAACTATATTCACCTCTTGCCTACACTTTATGTAAATATTATTCATATTCCCAGAGCTTCAAACTCTATTACAAAGAGAATCTAGGACTGGGAGCTAACTTATAAGCAATAACACAGGTAGTAGGGTTAAATCTAGCAGTATTAACCTGTGTGTTTCCCTTCATCTCTGCGAGCATTTCATTGGATCCTTAAGCTACTTTCATCCTCTTTCTCATCATACACAGAAATGAAAAATAAATATTTAGAGAAAGCATTGGCCTAAGTGATAAACTGAAAGATTCTAACACATTCTTGGGGAGCAAGTTTTTCTCTTTCCAAAGGAAACTTTAGGTCCGATGTAAAAAGGACGAGCCTGGAGGCAACAGGGGAGATGCAGAATAAAAGGAAGGAACAGAGCAGCAAGAGTTATTGAAATGGAAAATGACAGACATTCTAGATTGTCACCAATTCTGGATAAGCATCTCTTCAGAGCCTCTGGGCCACTTAACCAGCAGTTCAAGCCTCTCAGTTCATCTGAATATGAGTTGGTGGTCTTGGATGTTCTGTGATAAAACACAGAATTCTAGTGGATATTCTAGTGATAAAACATGGAAGAAATATTTTCCCAATCCATTTCCAAGGAAGAATTGAATAGAATCAGTTGGGAATTTTTCTATAACGTAGGTCAGTGTTGGGCCCTCTACCATTTAATATATTCTGTTTAAATTGCTAATTAGTCCCACTCACCTGTAGCCTCACTAGTTCCTATCTTCCCTTGACCAAAATGTTCATATGTGTTTTTTTATCAAAATATTATGGAGGTACAAATGTTTTTGGTTACATGAATTGCTTTTGTAATGCTTGAGTCAGGGCTATAAATGTGCCCATCACCCAGATAGTGTTCATTATATTCATTAGGTAGGTTTTCAGCCATTCTCTCTTCCCCCTCCCCACTGCTTGAATTGACTGAGTTTGACTTTCCTCTATGCACATGTGTGCTCATCAGTTAGCTCCAGTTTAATAGCAAGTACGCATAGCATTTGTTTTTCCATTCTTTAGATACTTAGGATAATAGTCTCCAGTTCTATGCAAATAATTACAAAAGATCTTAATTCATTCTTTTCTTACAGCTGAGTAGTATTCCATGGTATACAAATACCACATTTTGTTAAGCCACTCATGAATTGATAGACACTTGGATTGTTTCCATATCTTTGCTATTGTGAATTGTGCAGCAGGAAACATTTGAATGCAGGTATATTTTTAATAAAATGACTTCTTTTTCTTTGGGTAAATACCCAGTAGTGGCATTGTTAGATTGAATTGTAGGTCTACTTTTAGTTCTTTGAGGAATCTTCATACTGTTTTCCATAGATGTTGTACTAATTTGCAGTCTCACCAACAGTGTATAAGCATTCCTTTCTCACTGCATCCATGCCAACATCTGTTGTTTTTTGTACATTTTCATAAAAGTCATTCTAACAGGGGTAAGGTGATATCTCATTGTGGTTTTAATTTGCATTTCCCTGATGATTAGTGACAGTGAGCATTTTTTCATGTTTATTGGCCATTTATCTATCTTCTTTTGAGAAGCTTCTATGTATGTCTTTTGCCCACTTTTTAATGGGGTTGTTTGTTTTTTTTATGCTGATTTGCTTGAGTTCTTTGTAGATTCTGGTTATTAGCCCTTATCAGATATATAGCTTGCAAATATTTTCTCCCATTCTGTAGGTTGTCTATTTGCTCTGTTGATTATTTCCTTTGTGAAATATGATTTTGGCATTTTGATGGAGATTGCATTGAATCTGTAAATCACTTTGTTTAGTATGGACATTTTAACAATGTTGTTTCTACGAATCCATGAGCATGATATGTTTTTCCATTTTGTGTCACCTGTGATTTGTTTCCACAGTGTTTCATAGTTATCATGTGGAGATCTTGTGGAGGTCTTTCACCTCTTTGGTTAAGTATATTCTTAGACATTTTATTTTTTTGTACCTATTGTGCATATGCACTTTTTGAATCACAGTTTACATTTCTAGACAGTGTGTCACACTTTAGTCCTTCAAAGGGTCTCCTCAATCCAAAAAAATTAAAGGAACAACTAGTCTCTAAAACAAACAAACAAACCCCAAATCCTTAAATATCTTTTGTAAATTAAAATCCACAAGGAAGTCTTATTTAATGTTTTTGTGGCATTCACTATAAGTTGTGATTTTCAAAATGTGATGTATGAGCTTTCAAAAATTACATGAGAATATTACTTCAAAAGATGAGATACTTTTTTACTTGTTTATGAGATACTCATTGATATTCAAAACTGCAATGTATTTATGTATGTTCAATTCTTCAGAGTAATGATACTTGTACTTTTCTTCAGGGAAGGTAAGTTTGAACATTTGTAAATTTTATAATTGGCTCTAAATTTTATCTTTATAAGAACTTTACACACAGGCATGTGTTAATATCTCAGAATGTCACATTTGTGAATGTTTCTATGTTGCCAAGGTATCAATGAAACTTCATTCATGGCAGGGATCAGAGAAAACCTTGGATAGATTTAGGCAGCAGGAATTGAGGAATATAATTTAATAGCAACTTAAATGTCACACAGAATTTAATTTCTAGGTATTATCACAAGACTACTTCGCTATAGGAAAATAACTCTTTCAAGTCTTTTGCTGTCTCCACCCCTGGGCTGCAGACTGTTACTGATCTGTGGCCAGTTAGGAACTGAGTTTCACAGCAGGAAGTGAGCAGCAGGCCAGAGACTGAAGCTTCATCTGTATTTACAGCCGTTCCCCATAGCTCACATCACTGCATAAGCTCCGCCTCCTGTCAGATCAGTGGGGGCATTAGATTCTAATTGGAGCATCAACTCTGTTGTAAACTGCACATGAGGGGCTCTAGGTGTCATGTTCCTTACGAGAATCTAATGCCTGGTGATCTGAGGTGGAGCTGAGGTGGTGATGCCAGTGCTGGGGAGTGGCTGCAAATACAGATTGTCATTAGCAGAAAGATTGGACTGCACAATAAATGTGTAATGTGCTTGAATCATCCCGTAACCATGCTCATCCCCTCCCTCCAAGTCCCTGGAAAAATTGTCCTCCATAAAACCGGTCCCTGGTGCCCAAAAGGCTGGGGACTGCTGCTGTAAGAGAAACCTGGTATTATGTATTGGTAAGATCCTTTGAAAACAATATGGTGCATGACCCAAATCAAAATACATAATCACAGTCTCTGATTGGGTAATCCCACTCTTGAAGTTTGATTTGAGGAAACAAATATCCCAAAGTAGAATCTTACATGTTCAGAAAAGTTTATTAAAAATTATGAAATTAAA
Source organism: Microcebus murinus (assembly GCF_040939455.1). Taxonomy (NCBI): domain Eukaryota; kingdom Metazoa; phylum Chordata; class Mammalia; order Primates; family Cheirogaleidae; genus Microcebus; species Microcebus murinus. The sequence goes on along the minus strand of NC_134114.1, from coordinate 79,501,790 downwards.
AAAACAGCCGATGTCTAAGGAGGTGTTGGTAGGTTATACATAAGCTAGAGGAATAATCATGTAGATATTAAACTGGTAAATATGAATAAGAAAGAAAAAAGTTAAGGCAAAAGCACAAAATGGATTTGTTTAAATTGGTATTTATAATGTGTTACATATATTAATGTAATATAGAAACAAAAAAATTAGAGTTAACAATATTGCATTGATTGTGAATTATATTGAATATATTGTATTTCATTAAATACATATGATTAGGGGCTAAAACAAATTTATTTAAATTTCTTCTCTTGAGGAATGAGGACTAGCCATAATAAGAGAACCAACGTATTATTGGTGTCATATACTATTTTAAAAGTCATTTTGATGTTTTTATGTTCTTAGTCAAAATGTTATTTTATTTTTAAATAAAAAGGCATTCTAAATTAAATATTATAGAACTTGATAATTAAATATTACAATACTTTCTGCTGACCACATTTAAAAGACAAAGCACAATTTTATACATTTTGCTCAAAAATTTCTTTTTCTTATGAGGCTGGCATACAGTTGGAAACTGATAAAGATCTTGTTGACAAATGGAAATTGCTAGGAATTAAAATTAGCCTGCTTATACTAATCAATACTTAGAAGACATTGAGGCATACACATTCATTAGAAAATCATTACTGCACATAAAAAATGTATTCGAAACCACACTAATGTGAAAGTTAAAAAGATATGTTTATTGCACATCTTAATAGGTGAAGAGTGATAAGGAAGGACTCATTAGTGCAGTGTTTGTAAAGTGTGGTAAATGGAGCATTGCAGTTCTCTGTGGTCTATCATGTTTTCTGCAGATGGAGCTGCTGCTGTTTGTGGTGGGGTGAGGGAAAAGAACGAGGAAACAATTCTGTTCACTTATATTTCCCCAAACTGAAACGTGAAATGTATAATCCATTCAGATTTTTATTCCATCTCATTATATTCTTGGTAATCTCTATATTATTAAAGGTTTCCCATGAATTACCAGAATCATGTTGTTGACTTTGTCCCTGTTACCATTCATTAAACAAGGCTCAGTAATTTTTCACATCATTTCCTTTTTATTATTTATGCTAATAATTTCTCATCTATTTCACTGCTATTTTCCTAACTTAAAATAGGAATCAATGGTTCAAAATGGATTACTTAAAAGTTATAGGGACAAAGCAATATAAAAATGCTTTCAGAATAATATATGTAGGACCTGAGTGCACATATAAAATGTGAAGAGCATGTTTGAAGAAAACTCAACATCTCACAGAAGCAACCATCAAAGGTATCTGTTTTTAAAAAAAATAGGAAGTTTAAGGCTGAGTATTTTAAAACTGGATTTTATTGCACAATTTCATTGTCTCTTAAAAATCTTTCACAAAGATTAATGTTAGAGATTTGTCATCATTTTCCATCAACCTCAAATAAATGCAATTAATAGTTACACAACAAGCATTAAATAATGATTTCTGGTGTATACATTAGCACATTTTATATTTTCAAGGAGCTCTTACATATTATATGTGTTTACAATATTATTCTGGATTGTATTATTGATATTCCTCTTGTGATCATACTACTTTTGTTGAATTGCAATATGATTAATAAGTCATGAAATGCAAGGGAAAGAACACAAATTACAGAGGCTTCATGCAAAATTTTACTCCTTAGGTGAAAAAGATGTTACAAATAAATTTTTTTGCTGTGAAATATATAGATCAAATTCTGAAGATAAAAATTATGTGCTCGGAAAGAATCAGATGTAGCTATTGAAAAACATAAGCGCCTACTGATAATTACACACACACACACACACACACACACACACACTCACACACAGTTGTCCCTTGATAACTGTAGGAGATTGGCTCCAGGCCCACTCTTATACCAAAATCTATGGATGCTCAAGTCCCTTCTATAAAATGGCATAGTATTTGCATATAACCTACTTACATCCTCCTGTATATTTGAAATAATCTCTAGATTACTTATAGTACCTAATACAATGCCTACACATCACTTCATTTCCATGGATTCAACATAGCTTTCAGTGTGCAGTAGACTGCTTTTTGTAACTTTGGTAATTTTTTATGAATATTTTCCACCTGCAGTTGGTTGAATCCATGGATGCAGAACCCAAAGATATAGAGGGCTGACAGGCTGACATGCATATATGTATGTATTTATATTTATATATATGTGTGTGTGTGTTTACATATAGGTGTATACCATATATATTTTAAAGAGACATATTATTGTTAATGAAATCATATACATTATAAAGAAGAGGGAGGTTTTTTGTAATTGTACAGTGAATTGGGAAAGAGAATCAGAAATTATAGAGCTATTTGAGAAGCAAAGAAGTGTATAAGCGTGTAGGTAGGGCTTTTCAGTAGCCTCAGAATTTTCCTCTTAGAAAACTAAATAAACTCCCACCACACTATGTCATCTGCTAGCTATTACCATATCAGTCAAACTCTATATGTACTCCTCTAAATCTATCAGAGATTTTCCAGTTTTTATTTTATTTGACTTTTCAACAGCATTAGAAAATAGCCATGTTTACCTCATCAAATTATGGTTATCCTTTTTCTGGAAATCTTTTCACCTAATAATGTCTTACTATCTTGTAATTATAATGCTTTTAAGTTTCTGGGTTTTATTTTGTTTTTAAGAACTAGAAAAAAGTTTTAATCACTTGCTTTCTGGTATCAGATAATGTTTTCCATTGGCTTCAGGCTGCAAGAAGTTCAGAAGCAAATGTCAAAATCAACCACAATCCTATCAGTCTAGGTTTTTGGATTTAAACTTCTCCAACCATTTCTATTTTGTTGTTGTTGTTGTTTTTATTATTTTTTAATTTCAGCATATTATGGGGTACAAATGTTTAGTTTACATATATTGCCTTTGTCCCACCTGAGTCAGAGCTTTAAGCATGCCCATTCGCCAGGCTGTGCACACTGCACCCATTAGGTGTGAATATATCCTTCCCCTCCTCCCCTTTCCCACCTGCCTGGCACCTGATGAATGTTACTACTAAATGTGCACGTAAGTGTTGATCAGTTAATACCAATTTCATGGTGAGTACATGTGCTGCTTGTTCTTTCATTCTTGTGATATTTCACTTAGTACAACAGACTCCTGCTCTATCCAGGATAATACAAGAGGTATTAGAACACTATCACTTTTTTTGTGGCTGAGTGGAACTCCATGGTATACATATATCACATATTAATCCACTCATGTACTGATGGGCACTTGGGTTGTTTCTGCATCTTTGCAATTGTGAATTGTGCTGTTTAAGTTTCTGTTTTAATTTAGCAATTTTTGAAGGGACCATCAACTAACCTGTCTTTCTCAAAATAGAGGTTTCACTGTTAATTCACAATTCTTAATCACTACATCCCTTTTGAAAATTATTAATACTTCCTTAAAAATTGGCTTCCATGACACAACATTATCCTCATTTTTCATTTTAATCTTTTGCTATGCCCCATCTTTATTGTTGGCAAACTCATCATTCTCCACTCAAGTGTTAAAAGTTTTAGTACATCAAGATTTAGTCTTAAGTTTTCCTCCCTCTTATTATACATAATCTCTCTAATATATTGCATCCAAGTTCATAGTCTCAATTGATACATATAGATAGATGACTCAAAGTATCTCCAGCCCAGTATTCATATTCTAATCCAGAATTGTATATATCATATCCTTTTGCATTTTATGTTTGTATATTCAAAGATAACTCAAACTTAGCATATCTCAAAATAAATCTGTGATACCTTCATGCCCCCCAAACATTTTCCTTCATTCCTTATAACTGTAACAGAAACTACTATCTGTGTTATTCTGATATGAAGAATCTATAGAGTTGCCCTTTGTCTCTCCTTCTATACTCCAATATCTAATTTATCACTGTGCTCTGCAATTTATTTCTTAAATAACTCTAATGTCTCTGTTTTTCTTCAGCTCCATTTACGTCTTCACATTTTGAGTTATTAAATTCTCTTGCCTGTAACTTTCTAACTCTGTCCTCACAGGTACCCTTGCCTTCCCAAAGAACATGCTCCATATCACAAAGTAATAATAGTGTCTTAGCAAATTTCTTTATGTTACTATTTTCCTGCTTAAGCCTTGCTTGTTCATTTATCCAATAAGTATTTATTTAGTGCCAAGATCAAGGTGCAAAAAACTCAGTTGTAAGCAAATAGAAAAAAATCAGCTTAATAGAGCCTACATTCTGGAAGGGATGACATAGAGTATCAAATAAACCCATACATAATAACATATAATGCAGTGTCAAGTAACAATGCATGCTTTGAAGAAAAATGAAGTGAGATATTGGGGGAAAGAATGGTATAATTTGGTTTTGGGGAGACTTCTCTATTAAGACAAAATTTGAAAAGGCTGACAATAAAGTGAGAAGAAAAACACATATTTTTGTTTGGAGGAAGAGTGTTGCAGGCAGTAGGAGCAGCTAGAGCAAGATCCTGGTTGGGGATCATCCTTGGCAAGAAGAAAGAACTGCCAGTCAGTGTAACTGGGGTAACAAAGAGCATGGTAGGAATTAAGAGAGAAAGGAGGATGTGTAGGATGGTACATATCATAGAGGAATTCTTTAAAGATAGGTAAGAATTTGGTGTTTTAACCTAAGTGCACTGTGAATAGGGAGCACTAAGTTTCTTGATTATATTTTTTAAGGCAATCTCTTAGATTGTTTATAGGTAAAAGACTAGGAACACAAGAATAACAGTAGTGAGATAAGAAGATATGCAGTAATGTAGATGGAGAAGATATAGACATGACATAGGTTGGAGCAATGGAGGAGGTGAAAATATGGATGGATTCAGGATATAATCTTATAATAAAGCACATAGACTCTGCTTAATGTATTAGATACATGTTATGAAAAAAAGAGAAGGGGCAAAGATGACTCTAATTTTTTTCCAGAGTAAGCAGGTGAAGTGCTGTACAATTTCTTGAAATGGGAAACAAACAAATAAACAACAACAAAAAACATGTTTGGGGAAGAAAGGTTCAACAATTTTGTGTTAAAAATGCTAAATCTGAGATATGTAGTAGACATTCAGGGTGAATTGTTGGATGCAGTCATGTGTATGAGTCTAGAGATCAAGGATGAGGCTAGAATTAGAGATCTGAATTTGACAGTATGTAGCAAATAGATGCTATGTTAAGCCCATGAGACTAGATGTGATCACACATGAAGTGAGAATAGATAGTGAGTAAAGAAGACACTAGGAGACTGACTGTCAACAGAAACAGCCGGGAATACAGGAGGAAAGTAGACCTCCTATTATGGACCCACAGAATAAATACATAAATAAATTGGTTGCCAAATTAATTGCAATCCCCAGTTTGGCTGCCCAATGAGAATATAACATGTTTCTCTTTTCTTTTTCTTACATCCATTAAAGACATTACTATTGATCCAGTTCAGCAAGAAAAGAATTTAGGACAATCCATTGATACTACCCTCTCTGATGAAGTGAGAAGTTTCACTAAAAGATAAAATTCTCCATAATACCTCCCAATCTATATTTAACTACTTGACAGAGACACTGAATATGTGTATTCATTTCTAGTAAGACTGTGGTCTCCAATCCCTGGGCCATGGGACTGGTATCCATCCATGGAAAAATTGTCTTCTATGAAACTTAGGAAAGAGGGGAGCATACATTAGGAGGTGAGCGGTGGTGGGAGAGAGTGAAGATTCACAGCTCCCTGTCGCTGGCATCATGTCTCCGCTACCCCCACCCTCCACTGGAGGGTGGAGGGTGGACAAATTGCCTTCCATGAAACCAATCCCTGGTGCCAAAAAGGTAAAAAAGGCTGGGGGCCACTATTAATATATAAGACATGTGAGTTAGGATTTTGTAATACAAGAAACTATCTGGATATGCAAACTACCCTACAATTACAGCTATTTATCGTTAGAGTTGGATACATTAGTATAAGTGTAACATTATTCCTAACTGATCAGAAACTGTTATTAACAATTTTATAATGTCTTTTATTGCAATAAATCATTTTTCTTGAATTCACTTGAATGTGATGGTCTATGTGTTCCAAATATCTACTCAATGGTCTGCAGATGCCAAGAGTATGAGATAGTACATTAATGAGCAGCCTGAATCTATTCACCAACTATTTCAAATATGCTTCGGTAGTTGGTACCTAAAATATTATTTATTTATTATCTTGGCATATAGTCTTTTTTTTTATCTCAGTGTATTACAGGGGTACAGATGTTTAGGTTACATATGTTGTCTTTGCCCCGCCCGAGTCAGAGCTTCAAGAGTGTCCATCCCCCAGACGGTTCTTGACAAAACCAAAGAGCATGATGGTTTAGAAAGACAGACAACTCTTTCTCAGTGTCCCAAAGTTACATGTACCTTCTCTAAAAGGTTTAATACACTCCATTGACAATAAATATCGGGTCACAGTTGAGTCATAGGAATTATGGTAATAAATTTCTCTCCTGCCCCATCAAAGCATGTTTTGTAATTAACATAAACACATGTTTAACAATCATTCTAAAGAATGTCAAATCTTCCCTTAAAATAATTTGTATGTAGTAATTTTTTCCTCTCCATGAGAAAGAATTCTGTTTTGTTCCTAAACATGTAAAGGCAGAAATTTCTTTCCATAGCATTAAGGAAAATGAGAACAAGAAGCAAAGAAAATATTTGTGTGTATTTGAATTTAGAGTCACTCCCTCCCTTAAAGAGAGCCACAAGAGTGGCCATGAAAACTTTGCACCCCAAGTTTTTGACAAGCTATAATGTGTTGAAGTCACACCCATTTTTAGACTTCTAAACTGGTTTTGATTAAGCAGTTAGGCATGGAATTCTAGAAATAAAACATGTATTCAGATCTTTCTATTCTTAAAGCTGAGAAGAAAAATTGGCAATAACTGGAAAGGACCTAAAAGACAGCTTAATATTTTATGGAATTTCTATGCGATAAGCAAAATGGTAGGCATGTTTAGCAAACAGGAAAACGAGATATCAGATTCTGTATCTAATTTAGTGATGAATCTGTTTAGGAAAGCAGTATGAAAAGGAATTCTTCAATTTATGGGGCTAACTTACCTCTGCTTCCAAAATATTTCCTAAGGACAGAATCTTTTACTTCCATTTTGGTGCCTTCTGAACTCTGTCAGGCCTGCTTTTGATGAGGTCTATAAAGATAAAAGCATATTATCTTAAGAAAGAAAGAAAGAATTTAGTTTCTTGTATTTTGCTTTTTAGACCCAGCAGCTGCTAAGCATTATATTTCAAGTATTAAAAAGAAAGAAAGGGAAGGAGGGAGGTAAGGAGGAAGGAAAGAAAAAGAAAAAAAAAATAGGCCCAGCTTAGCCTGGTTTATTATGACTACCTCTTGATTTGAGTCTCAGATTTAATAAAGGTGTCAGGTAAAATCCATTGGACTTATTTCTCTTGTATTAGTGAGTGCTCCTCCTCAGTAGGCTAATTTAGAATTTCAGTGAAATATCTATAAATGAGGCCATATATCTCAGCGATAATAATTCTAAACTGCATTAGGCACCTAATCTGCTTACTATCACTTCTTGGCATAGTAGCAATTTTTAAAAGTGGCTTTAATTTCAGAAATGCTCTGTGATTTTAAAATTTTAAAAGCAGTGGCTACCAACAGCAGAATGGCTTTTGGATAAAGTGGATAATTATAATCTTTCTAGGAACCAAATTAACTAGCTGCCAGCCTTTCCTAAAAAAAAAAAAAAAAAAAAAAAAAAAAAAAAAAGCTTTGTACTTTGTACATTTCTCAGCAGATATCTGACACAAGGACCGTGACTAAGCAAGTTAGGCTACTTGAGATCATTTAACATAATGTAAAAAAAAAAAAAAAAGAACCATGCAGTGATAGACTGAGTTCCTTATGCTAGAACTAGACAGAATTCTGAGACTGCAAACAGATGTGTTTGAAAGGACAGAGTGATTAAAACTCCTGTTGGGTTCATTTTACGTCATTTAGTAAGAATATAGAGAATATAATTTCAAAATTTATTCAAAATAATATCAAAATCCAATTGTTAATATGTAAAAATGAAGCAACACTGACATTTTAAAGAACAAAGACATAACTGCAAGTGAAATATTCTGTCACACATTTATTTCCTAGGTTTCCAAAATCTTTCTTGTGGTATATAAGGATTGGGTTGAGGAATTTAATTATATTTTGTGAGAATACTTTCAGCACCCATACAATACCCATTCAGCAAACACACACATATGTCTTTGAAATAATTTGGCTCAGAATTTCAGGATGAAGCAGTTCTTTTAAAATATCCTGGGATCTCAGAGCTGCCTCATTTTCAGACAGTGATTCTACACTCAGGCTATGTGACAGGAAGATAGCAGAAAGGCTTGGAGAGAGGTGAAATGGCTTGACTCCTCACAAGCTTTAACACAATAGTTTATGGATATGACCCTTGCATTTGCTGGTAGAGTATCTGGCATGACGTGGTTAGATCACTTGCCAGCTATGTGACCTTAAGCAAAGTACTGCATTTTAGTAACCTTTTTTCCTAAATGGACATAATGATGGTGCCAACTTAACTATTTTGTAAGAATTAAATTTATATATGGAACTCTTTAAAACCAAGCTTAATGTGAAGAGAGTACTTTAAAAACCATAACATGCTATTATGACTATATTGTTTGAAAAATATACAATAGCGCTTTATAAAAATGGTTAGTATTTTAGAGGAAAAATACTTGAAGTCTTGAAATTATGCTTGAAATTCTGAGATACCTGGATATTTAGGGAGCAAATCTGGCAACTGTGTTTCTTTTTTCCTAGATTTCATTATGTTTCTTGCCTAAGAGGAACCATTTATTGTTTAAAACAAAACAACACAGAAAAAAATACCATTTCCAGAATTGTTAGAATATAAGAGATGGGAGAATGTGCACTAATATTTAGTGAGCACCCCTGTGATCCAGGCCTAGAGTGTATCTCATTTCGATATTGAACTTCAGTGAGTCTACAGTTTTTCCTCCTTTTTTGGAGTAGCTCCCTCAGAGATAAGATTCACCTGCTGAAACTTTGCTTCCCCATTGATTTGCTCTTGGGAAGCTGTTTCTCTGTCTTCCCCCTGAAGCAAAGCTTTATGTAACTATGCCTAATCAGACTCGTTTCCAAACAGCATTCCAGCCATTTTATACTTTCTATTTGAATTTTCAAAATTTCTTACATCTTCATCAACTGAAGACTAGAAAATAAGGCTCATGTTACACTTTAAAATTGTACTTTGGAATGCGTTTTTATTCATTAAAATGTTTTCTTCATAATATTGGCCCAGGAGGTACAACATATTTTGCTTATCCAGATCTTAGGGGAAAAAATAATTAATGTGCTGTCAGATATATGATATTAACTTTTGTAAAAATGTGGAACTCTTCACTGAAACCATTACTATTATTTGATTCACAAGATAAAATTTTAAAAAATGATTCAAATGTTTAAATGATACATTTTGTATATTTTATTACACTATTAACACTATGATAATTACTGGATTAAATTATCTGAAAAGCTCTTAAATTACAATATATAAAATAAATTCATAGATAACATGCTAATGCTTTTAGCTTAGTAAATAGTGAAACTGTTATTTTGATTTTATCAAGAAATAATTATTTTGCATGTTATAGAACTGTGGTCTATTACAAATATGTGTAAAATGAGAAGGTATAATTAAAATATTAATTTATAACTTTTCCTTTAGCTAAAAATTAATAAAATAATATATTGCTGGACAACCATATTTCCAAGAGTTCCCAATAAAATAAATGTCTGTGCATATTTTAGCACATTTGAAAACCTTTGATTTGAAGTACTGAGAAATGTTTGGAAAAATATGTTTGATTTCCAAAGTAAATGCATTAAAATACTATTAGGGCTGCATTCACTGTAATTATTCATATCACTTTAATTCAGCAGTCCCCAACCTTTTTCGCACCAGGGATCAGATTCATGGAAGACAACTTTTCCTCAGGGGCAGGGGGAGTAGATAGGTGAGATGGAGCTCAGGCGGTGATGTGAGATGCCAGCCATGGGGAACATCTGTACAGATGAAGCTTCGCTCACTTTTCTGCAGCTCACTAGTTCCTAAGTTTTATGGAAGACAATTTTTCAACGGGGGGGTAGGGTGAGGGGAGGGGAGCAAGCTCTGAGGCCTGGTCCTTAACAGGCCACAGTCCATGGCCCTAGGGATTGGGGACCACAGCTTTAATTGACATTTTCATTGAGATAATTGCAAATTCACATGCAGTTGTAAGAAAAAAATACATAGATTGCTAGTATATACTTTACTAATTTTACCCAATGGTTACTGTTTAAAATTATAATAGAATATTTTCAACATGATATTGACATTACACAATCCTCAGGTCATATCCAGTAGTCATTTGTGTGTGTGTGTGTGTGTGTGTGTGTCAGTGTGAGTGTGTATTCAGTATCTACAGTTTTATCACACATGTATGTTCATGTATCCAACACTGCACAGAACATACTAACAGTTCTACCACTACAAGGATCCCTCGTGTTGCTCATTTGTAACCACACCCACTTTGCTTCAATACCACCCTACACTAGCCCTAACCCTGGCAACCATTAATATACTCTCCCTAAAATATCGTCTTTTCAAAAAATATTGTATTGAGGAACAATACAGTATGTAACCTTTTGAGTTTAGCTTTTGTCATTCAACACAATTTCCGAGAGGCTCTTTCAATAGTTGCTGTGTATCAATAATTTGTTTCTTTTTATTGTTGAATAGTATTAAATGTACAGTATGTATGACCTACATACATAGCATAGTTTGCTTCTATTCATTCACCTTTACTCACTAATCATTGTTTGTATATAAAAGTTTTATTACCAAATAATGGAAGTTATTCTTTCTTTTCTCTTATTATATGAATTATTGTTTATGTTTTAATGTATTGGCCTGGACCTTCAGTAGAATAGTAAGTAGAACAGTTGAAAGCAGGCATTCTTGCCTTACACTTCATCTTAGAGGAAAAATTTTCAGAAATTTACCAATAAGTAGGATATTTTGTGTAGGTTTTTGGTAGATACTAAGTATCATATTAAGGAAGTTCCTCTTTAGAGTTTTTTTTTTAAATAATGATTGTATGCTTAATTTATTTAATACTTTTCTTTATCCTTCTTTGTTCCTAGAATACAAAGAGGATGTTTTTATAATGGTTGCATGCTAAATTTATTTAATACTTTTCTTCATCTATCAAGATGATCATGATTTTTCTCCTTTTTCCAGTTAATTTATTTAATTTTATTGATTGGTTTTCTATCTCTTTGCATTTCTGGGATAAAGGTCACTTTGTCACGATGTAATATACTTTTGATGTTTCTCTGGTTTGATTTGCTATCCTATTTTGAGGATTTTTGCACTTATAGTCTTAAAAGTTTTTTTTTTAATCATCTTATAAAGTCCTTTGGTTATTATCAAGGCTATGATATTCCCTCTTTCTCTATTCTCTGGAGGACTTTTTGTAAGATTGGTGGTATTTCTTCCTTATATATTTTGAAGAATTCACCTTCAAAATGATTTCAGCCAGGAGTTTTCTTTTTGAAAAGGTTTTAATAATGGATTGGATTTTTAAAGAGATTTAGCAGTATTTAGATTTCCTATTTCTCTTTGTGTCTTAAATATTATTGCTGTTATTCATGTTAATTATACATATATTTAAAAACACACAATGCATTACTATTACTGATTGTAAACTCAATATTTATTTATGTATATAAAATGTTCACTCTTTTCATTGTTATTCATTTCTACTTGTATTTACAAAAGAAGTCATTATGGCCATTATAGCTCACTGTAAGTTTTAGAATTTATCATGTCTTCTGCCCCATCCCAAAAACTGATTGTTATTTTTAGTGGAACTGTACTTACTCTATATATCAATTTGGGGGGTACTTGATATAGTATCCTACAAAATATTTATGCCTTCTTTGATTTTTCTTAATAATAATTTTAGCCTTCATTGTAGTTTTTATATACCTTTATTATCTTCCTATGTTATTAAAGAAAAGACAGCCAGCCAAAAATGGAGCCACTTGCACTAAAGTTCTATATCACCAAACCAAAACCTAAGTCGTTTACTTAACTTGTAGATCTCATCTTCCAAGAAGTCAGGATAGAAATGATAGCTAAACAGGTCAATTTTCCCACAAAACAGGAAATTCACAGCAACCAATCAAAAGGGGCCCACTCAACATGAGCCAGCATAATGGGAAGTCTTCTTTGCTTAAACCCACATGAGAAAAATAACCTGATGACAATCAATATACTTTTTACACTATGCTGTTTCCTTGTTCCTACTAAAGCTGCCCTATAAAAGCAGACCAATTGTTCTGCCACATCTGGTGAAGCTCCTTTCTATTTTGTAGATTGAATGATGCTTGGTTCATGAATTGCTAATAAGAGCAAATTAGATCTTTGAAACTCAATTTGTTGAAATTTTGTTCTTTGACAATGTATTTGATATTATTGATGTTATTGTACATGGAAGCATTTTAAAATTTGCTAATGTACAGTAATGCAACTTAATATTGTATTTTTACCTTGTATACTCTGTTTACTTGTTAAATTCTCTCATCAATTTTAAAGCTTTTGGCATATTCTTTCAAAGTTTCTGGATCTAGATTCATGAGGGTCGATAATAGAAGCAGACAACTCACCCTTCCAACATTCTGTCTCAAAAGACCCTTACCCAACTCCACAAATTATAAACTATATTTTGTCTTTTAGGTTACTATAGTTCATATTAATAGATTTGCCAAATATTTTACTGCTATAACATGAGTCACCCTGATTCCAGAATTTTGTAACAGTGTCCACAAAACCGTGACATGTAAAACTTGTTAACTTGAAAATAAAATACCAGACGACTCACTGTTTTTGACACCTGTTTACAATACACATGCATGTGTGTTTGCATACATATATATATGAATATATTTATTTTGTATGTCTTAAAATAAGTGATATAATTTTGGGTCTTTTGTAGTTTTTTTCCCAGTCACTATTGTAACAACACAAGACTGTCTTTCATTTTAGCAGTTTTGTGTTTTCCATCATCTGAACATATTCAGTTATTCATCAACATCTCCATATTTATTATTTTCCAGATTATTTTCTCTTATCTGATATTTTTATAGTTTATGTGATATATGGATTCTCATGTAGGATTTCCCTTCTTATTTGTTCATAAATTTTCTATTGTACTATTATCTTTAGCAGAGACTCTCTTATCTGTGGGAGTCCCAAGTGACTTGGTTATGAAAGTGGTCTTGATGTAGTGGGGTTTTAGGCTTTGCTTCTTCATGTACTTCATGAGTATCTATGAAACTGTTAAAATTTTTGTGTTTATTTCTTGTTTTTTGTGTTTTCTAGTTTTCAGATGCTTAGGGTTCACAAATTTACAAACGTGGCTTTTTCCCTTCTTTTCTAGAGATTTTCAAGCATTCCATTTTGTCTTGAGCTTTATGAAGCACAGATAATCCAAGCTTCTTTTCATCTGTAGACCAACAACTGTATCTTCTATTCCAGTTTGCTTATCAGAACCCTAGTCCTAGCCCTTAGGGGGGTGAGACATGTGTCTGAGACTAGATTACCCAGGGACTTGTCTCTGCTTTTAATTTCTTATCATTTACTCATTTATCAAGTCGAGCTATATGTACATATATAGTTGTTTATATATATACATGTAATATATATATATTTTAATTATGTGTGTGTGCTGGTGTAAGGTTGGGTGGAGGAGGAAGTTCATATCAGTTTAATTTTAATATTGTTAGGAGCCCCCCAATGTGGGGGCTAAATCTATAAGTCTCTTTAGGTTTCTACCTAAATCTATAGGTCTCTTATTTGTTTAGACAAATCTCTTAAAAATATTAATGATTAAAATTTAAGTATCCTAAATAATAGTCCACTAGAGTAAACTTTGAGAGCAGAAACCAAGACTCATTTAAATTTGTAACCTAATTATATTTTAAATATATATGGCTAAACAGTATTTGCTGAATTAAAATTTATATAAAACCATAAGTTTAGATTTTTGGTCTAAAATATAGTATTCTGTAGCAGGAATGCAGAAGAAGAAATTTCCTAACATTTTGGTTAAAAATTTCCTCCATGTCTATCACAAGTTTCCACTTAATAAAAAGGTCATGAGATACTTTAACATAAAAATATACCATAAGTGATTATTTGCAAATGTTGAATGTGCTTTTCTTCACTCTAGGTAATTGAGTAAAATATTTAAGGTATTTAAGTTGGCAATGCCTCAAGTAAAACAATGACTCTCAGTAAACTGGTAAAATAGTTCTGGCTACCAGAGAAATATGCTTCCATTTATTAAAAAGACAAATTCAAACTGACCAATTTAAAGGACTGAGTTTTTCTTTTTTTAAGAAAATCGTTAATTCCTTCAAAGGAATAGAAACTGTTGAGTATATAATTTCAGGGGAGATGAAGGTAAATTTTGATAATTGAAACATTTTCCGTTATACTTCTTACATAACCTATCAGGTATATTCTCCTTATCTGAATAGCAATCAAGTAATAATTCATAGAATTCCAGTAGATTTCCTTAGGGTGAGTAGTGATATAAAAGAGGAATAAATTCTCATTTTGAAACAGTTTGACCTTTTATTAAATCCGTAAAGGAAAAGGGGACTTTAAAACTCTCCGGCAGATTTCACAGGCCTCAATTAAGAAAGGCTGTAATTATTATTACAGATCAAAACCGAATCAGTTAGGCTTCTGCAGCTTGTGCTGCACTATCCTTAGCGACCTACTCAGATAAGAATTAAAGTCCTGAGCTGAGCCTCCCTATAACACTCTTACCATTTGATTTGGTTTACAAAGACAAATGAATAATAGCTGTCTCCTAGAGTGTGAAATTTCATTGTAACATGCCAGAGTAACTGACTAGAAGGAAAATGGAAAATAAAACAAACAAACCTCTCCAAAACCTCAAACCTCTTAATATCTCCCACCATCTTTATAAATGTATTGATGAAAAGAAACTGAGGAGTCAAAAAAAAAACAACACCCTAATTATAAAAAAATATAGGTACATTATCTGTGCTGGAAAGCAAGCCTCTTAAAAAAAATTACTCCCATGTATTTTTATAATTCTTACTACATACTCCCTCCTACTATGAGCACACACATTTTTAAAAAAGAATAAAACTCATAAGGAGGTAGCCATGATTTACATATTTAAATGAGCAGTATTAATTTTTAGCACCGATTAAAATATGATTTTACAGCCGGGCGTGGTGGCTCGCGCCTGTAATCCTAGCACTCTGGGAGGCTGAGGCAGGTGGATTGCTCGAGGTCAGGAGTTCGAAACCAGCCTGAGCAAGAGTGAGACTCCGTCTCTACTATAAACAGAAAGAAATTAATTGGCCAACTAATATATATAGAAAAACTTAGCCGGGCATGGTGGCGCATGCCTGTAGTCCCAGCTACTTGGGAGGCTGAGGCAGGAGGATTGCTTGAGCCCAGGAGTTTGAGGTTGCTGTGAGCTAGGCTGACGCCACGGCACTCACTCTAGCCTGGGAAAACAAAGCGAGACTCTGTCTCAAAAAAAAAAAAAAAAAAAAGATATGATTTTACAATATTGTAGTTGTTTTTATAGGCTCCCCATGAAATCCAGTATAACTTTTTTATCCTTGACAACTGGCATATTTCGGAAGGTTATGATCAACAATTTATTTCATGTTTTGATGTTTAACCTAGTGGAAAAAATATTGCTAATTTGTACTATCACTGTATTTAGTTAGAACAGCTGTCTTCATTTAAAGACCAGGCCTCTATTAAAGCAGTGGCTCTCAGTCTTTAGCATCAAACGGGGTGCTTGTTAAACCACAGATTTCTGTGTCCTGCCCCTAGACTTTGTGATTCATTCCATAGATCTGGGTTGGAGCAAGATAATTTACATTTTTACAAGTTCCTTGGTGATGTTCTTGTTGCTGGTCCTGTGATCACAATTTTAGAACTACTGCTGTAGAGAATAATGGTTCTCATATGTATGTCTGAAGAATCACCCTGGGAGTTTGTGAAATGTGCAGATCCCTGGGTTTGCTGTCTAGACACCCAGATTCTGTAGGATCCAGAATAATTAGCACCTGGTTCATGTTCTTCCAAGTACTGAGAGGCCAACTACCATGTATATCCAATCAGTCATCTATCCATTATTTTTAGCATGTTAGGGTGAGGTAGGCAAGGAGACAACAAAAAACATGAAAAAATAAATACGATAAGTTGAGAAAATAGTATATCATTGAAGAAAATTGAAGAAAATTATACCATTAAAGATATATTGAAGATTGAAGATTCAATATATTGAATATATTCAATATATATCAAGATATACCAATGATATATATATATCATTGAAGATATAAAATTGAAGAAAATTATATCGCTGAAGAAAATTACATGGGCTAGTAAGATAAAGAATACCTGTCAGCTAGGCTAAGGTACAGGGTGGAGGCAGAGGTTCTTTTTGATTTGTTGGCCTTACTGATGATGTAATATCTGAGCATAAATCTGAATTGTGAGAAAGGAAAAGGGCCTGCCAGCCAATACCTGCTACTGGAGGGAAGTATCCTAAGCCGAGTAGACAAAAAGTAAAAAGAGCTGAGACACAAACAAGCTGGGCAAGTTTAGGGAACTGTATGCAAAGTAATGTTATGTAAAATAAGGTCAGAGAGGTATGTGCTTTTCTAGTATTGAGAAAAAACTTTTGGCTTTCTGATTTCTCCCAGTTCATTTGAGCTATGAGATTCTATAGAAAATCCCCAGTGCTTTTGTTGCCTCTAGTCATCACTAATTTAAACAGTTATTGCAAACATTTATTAGGCACTTACTATTTTCACTATATTTCAGTATATTCACATTTACTATATTTACCATATTCTATACATATATATACTATATTCTATACATATATGTATATATCCTATACATTCTATTCTATATTCTATTCTATACTATATTCTATGTTCTATTTTGATAATTCTATTTTGATAATTGAATAGATGCTAATGATTATTTTAAAGGTAAATATGGAGAAGAATAAATTCAAGAAGGCTAAAAATATTTTCAAATAGATTTTTTAAAACCTTTACAATTAACTGCTTAAGCAGTCTCATATTCTTTTGTTTAACCTTAGCAGAATATGTGCTGGGTGATAATAACAAAGTATTAAAATAGTGTAATATAGTATAATATCAAATAGTGTAATATCAAAATAGTGTAATATTTAAAAATCAGAGTACTAGTATAATTAGTAAGTAGGCTGTGCAGTAGTATTAGACTAATAAAATGTTCCCCCATGAGCAATTTACATAGGGCTCAGAATTAGTAGATGGAACAGTGATGAACATGGATTTAATACAAATGGGTGAATGTTATTACTGTTCTAGTATTTTATGGCAATAAAATAAAATAAGCTGGTTTATTTTTATCTATAATCGGTATATATCTTTCAAGCAATGCAGATAGTTGACTCAACTTGATAAGGCGCCGTCTCTTCTGGATAGTACACAATTTTTACTGATAGTATTTGGGACTTATCAATATTTTAGTAGCCTAATTAAGTCATCTACCACATATATACCAAGAGAGAAGACAGAAGAATGATAGAACTCAAACATGTTAAAACAAGATGAACACACACAAAATAACAGTTGTTAATGTTGAAGATATTATGAATAGACCAATATGTAGCTTTGATAGTGCCTGGGTAGGGAGGTAAGAGGAAGGGAGGAGGGGAGATACATTTTTATTTGTGGGGGGTGGTTGGGTGCAGGAGTAAACCATATTTACAGTCAACCAACACTAATGGTGACAATTTTCAGCCAATTTTAAAAACAAATATGTAATAAATCAACGGTGTTGACTACATGCACAAATATGTGTAAGATAATACTTATACTCATTGTGCAAATGTAAATTTGCACAATCTCCTTAGAGGACTATTAGGCAGTGCTTTTTACCACTACGATCCTTTTCTTACAAGATCTGACAATTCTACTTTTTGAAATCTTCCCAAAAGAAACACTCACAAATATGTTCAATAGCACATCCAGAGAGATATACTTGACATTTCTTATAAGAGCAAAATGTTATAAACTCTGTCTGTAAAATTTCCTATATACTGTTATTTAAGTAGCAGTTAGAATAATATGCTGATGTGGAATATTCAAGGCATACTGTTGAGTGGAAAAAAGCAAGTTGCAGATCTCTAGAAGAATGTCACAATATGTGCAAAATTACTGAGTTACAATAAAATTATCTTTGTAGTAATACAAATATGTACACAGAAAGCATCTGAAAAATGTATATAAAATGATAACAGGAACTAGAAATAGTATTAGGAATATTAATATTTCTTTCTTTCTTTTATTATAAAAACTATATATTTTGTGAAATTAAAAATAACCTTGCAAAGCACTGGCTGAGGCAATAGAAAATTGGAGTACATGTGGTGCTGGCTTTTCCATTCTTGAGATACTTCATTTAGTAGAAAGGGTTCCAGCTTTATTCAGGAATATACAAGAGGTGATATATCATCATTGTTTTTTAAAGCTGAGTAGTACTCCATGGTATACATATACCACATTTTAGTAATCCACTCATGAATTGATGGGCACTTGGGTTGTTTTCATAGCTTTGCAATTGTGAATTGTGCTTCTATAAACATTTGAGTGCAGGTGTCTTTTTCATAAAGTGACTTTTGATCTTTTGAGTAGATGCCCAGTAGTGGAATTGCTGGATCAAATGGTAGATCTACTTGTATTGCTTTGAGGTATCTCCATATTGCTTTCAAACTATTGCTTTGAACTAGTTTGCAGTCCCACCAGCAGTGTAGGGGTGTTCCTCTCTCTCCGCATCTACGCCAGCATTTGTTGTTTGGGGACTTTTTGATAAAGGCCATTCTCACTGGAGTTAAGTGATATCTCATTGTGGTTTTGATTTGCATTTCCCTGATGATTAGAGATGTTGAACATTTTTTTCATATGTTTGTTGGCCATTAGTCTGTCTTCTTTTGAGAAGTTTCTGTTCATGTCCTTTGCCCATTTTTTGATGGGGTTGATTTTTTTCTTGCTGATTTTCTGAGTTCTAAATAGATTCTAGTGATCAGCCCTTTATCAGATGTGTAGCTTGCAAAAGTTTTTTCCCATTCTGTGGGTTGTCTGTTTGCTCTCTTGACAGTTCTTTGGCTGTGCAGAAGAGCAGAAGAGATCAAACTCTCACTCTTCGCTGATGACATGATCTTATACCTAGAAAACCCTAAGGATTCAACCAAGAGACTCTTTGATCTGATAAATGAATTTGGTAAAGTCTCGGGATACAAAATCAATACACATAAATCAGAGGCATTCATATACACCAACAACAGTAAAAGTGAGAACCAAATCAAAGACTCGATTCCCTTCAAAATAGCAACAAAGAAAATAAAGTACCTTGGAATATATTTAACTAAGGAAGTAAAAGACCTCTACAGGGAGAACTATGAAACACTGAGGAAGGAAATAGCAGAGGACGCAAACAGATGGAAGAATATACCATGCTCATGAGTTGGCAGAATCAACGTTGTTAAAATGTCTATACTACCCAAAGTGACCTACAGAGTCAACACAATCCCTATCAAAATACCATCATCATTTTTCACAGATATAGAAAAAATAATTTTAGGCTTTGTATGGAACCAGAGAAGACCCCGTATAGCAAAATCAATCCTAGGCAATAAAAACAAAACAGGAGGTATCAATTTACCAGACTTCAAATTATACTACATGGCTATAGTCATTAAAATAGCTTTTTATTGGCACAAGAACAGGGAAATTGACCAGTGGAACAGAACAGAGAACCCAGATATAAAACCATCCTCATATAGCCAACTAATCTTCCACAAAGCAGACAAAAACATACACTGGGGAAAAGAATCCTTATTCAAAGAATGGTGCTGGGAAAACTGGATAGCCACATGTGAAAGACTGAAACAAGACTGAAACCTTTCACCTCTCACAAAAATGAACTCACGCTGGGTAACAGACTTGAACGTTAGGTGTGTAACTATTAGAATTCTACAGGAAAATGTTGGAAATACTCTTCTAGACATTGGCCTAGGCAAAGAATTTATGAAGAAGACCCCAAAGGCAATCACAACAGCAACAAAAATAAACAAATGGGACCTAATGAAATTCATTCTCTATTAAAGAGAAAAATAGCAAAGAGAAACTAGAAGAGATATCTAATATCACAGTGTAGTGGTTCTAAAATTTTAGGGAGTATCAAAATTGATTTGAGAACTGGTTAAAACTCAGATAGCTGGGCTGCAACACTAAAGTTTCTGATTCAGTTGGTCTGGGATGGAGCCTGAGAAGTTCTGAAAGTTCACAGGTGATGCTGCTGTTGTTGGTCTAGTGATCAAAGTCGAAGAACCACAGTGATGGTGCCTTAGAATCACCTGGGAGATTCTAGAAAGCACTGATGCTTCCATTCAAACCAATCAAATCTAAGTATCTGAGAGTGGGTCTCTTGACAGTGGGATTTGATAAATTCTTTCCAGGTGATTCTAATATTCAGGTAGAGTTAGTCATTGCATTTAGCCAAACTTCTTTTACGTAGATGCCACAGGACAGAAAAATGGAAGTTTTCTCTTAAATTTTAAACTCACACAACGTAGCCATTGGGTGTACATGTTTCTGAAGATTCATAAGTAAAAACACAAGATTGTATCCATAGCTTTCATATACATATAAGCATTAAATAAGTAAATGTACATGTGGCTATAAGTAAATTAAATATATTTAAATATATACATTTATAACTTACACAGTTACTTACACATTTACTTATATGTAAATCAACACATTTAAGTAAATTAATATATATATAAGTGTTAAAGTAAATTCTAACCCTCCAACTTATTTGAGCAATTTTTGTTCTGAAGAATTGGTCTAACAAGAACTGACATAGGTCCAGTACAGTGTACTTATATTCAGGCTACGGCTGGAATCAAGATTGGGATCCTGAGGTGAAACTGTGTCTTTCATAGGAACTAGACTGGGTCCAGCTGGAGACCTAAGGTAAGTAAAATTTTAGAAGGACAGAGCATTATGGATTTGTCAAAATCTAGGGTGTTTGGGACTTCTCCAGTGGAACTCAGCTAATTTTATGTTTAGAAATTATAGACCCAGAACCTGGGTTTTTTTAAAGGATGAGTGCACCTTAAGAAGATTACTTAGAGTTATAGTGAACACACTAATGAAGTTTTATTCCAGATAAAATTATTCATCTATGGGCACATTTGGAAAAAAAAAAAAAGAGGGTGTCCTGAATGTCTTACAAACAATGAGATACATTTCTGATTGGTGTACAGAGGTTTTCAAAAGACAGGAGGACTGAAAAATACAGCCTCTCTAAAGGAATCTCTATAGAACATTAATAAATAATTGTTCTGAATCTGTTAACCTCTTTGACCTGGTGCCTTTTTTCATTTGAATCTCCTCAACGCCAACTTCCTTTAAAAATTAGATCCTCAGGCGAACCAGGAGTATGTGCAACAGTTAAATTTAACTCTTTGTCCTGTGCACAACTCTGAGCTGTTATAAAAGCAATCACCTAAAAGGATAAAGAGGAAAAATATTACCTGGAAATAGACTGACATTCCCTAGGTCACTTATCTAAAATTTAGTCCACAGTTTCAACAAGATTGACTTCTGATAATAGATGAATATCAAAAACTCATTCTTGGAAAAAACATAACAATTTTCTGTCTGCCTTAGACATGTTTAAATCTTTAAAATGTAGGATTCAGGGAAATGACTCCTCAGAAGGGGGGTAAAAAAGAGAAAAAATGAAAAATCTTAAGAGTTCTTTCCAAAAATATCAATAAGAGGCTTTAGCCATCTGAATTGGTAACTTGAACTTCCAAGAACATAATTTGAATCCAAATAGTGACTTTTATGTTGTTGTACCTGGAACATAGCTAAATTTGAGAACAGAAGCCATGAATCTCTATTTGTCTCAATTTATATGTTTATGTATGCCTATATATCTATGTTGTTTACACATAATATCCTATATTCAGATGGTTTATTAGGAATAATGTATAAAAGAAGTCTATTTAATTGGTTTGCAGAAAATAAGTGCTTATATAAATTATTTTCTCAGTAAAAAAGAAACTAAACTAAATGTTTTTCTAGTTCATACAACTTAGGTAGTCTTTAAGAAATAAAAATATTGGTGATTAAGTAATGGACATTCCATTTTTGCTTATTAAATAAGTTCATGTTTACTGTGTCACAAAATTTGTCAATAAGAAAAATAACTTGAGATGACAATTAACTTTGTCTGTTATATAATAATATGGCTGCCTGAAAACAGTTTCCAAAATCTTTTTTATAACATGAAACCTTAAAATGATACTAAGTTAAATGATATTCATTAAATGTCTAGATCATTTGCAAATAAGATAAACTAAAATATTAATTATTGATTATAAGTTTAAGCGTATCTGTTTTTGGCTTGTCATTAAAGAGGAACTAGTGATATTTGGGTCCACCGGTAAGCATGTTCTGTCCTATCAGGAAACATAGTGTAAACACTATGAAAGTATGTACTTTTTAATTTTCACTAGACATTAAGTTTACTAAGTGTTGAGAATTCTAATTAGTATTTGTAATATAAACTATTAAAAATAGCAATAATTAAAGGAAGCAACTGAATATGAAAAAATGTACTAAGAAAGTAGGAGATGTGTTTATAATAGTAAGGAAATGTATATAAGGTATGTGTTTTCATTAATGGCAAAAGAGTTATTTTGTTTTAAAGCAAATGACTGTTCTATAATTAAAAAGAAGAAAAAAATAAGGCAAAAATTGATTATGTATGGAAAGTTATAAAAGGTCTATGCAAAAGAAATTCTATGTGTGGTCAAACTGCCAAGATTAAATAGATTTTATGATTTTATTTTTAAGTTATATTTTTATCTTTTAAGATAAGCTCAGTAATGTACTTGATACAAAGCTAAAATTGGGTTTTCTCTTTGTTAGAAGGACAAAGTTTTCTTGGAATATTGTCTACACTTGATTATTTTTTCCTTTATCTGTTAAGTAATTAGCCTAGAAAACAAAGATTTCGTTTCATCAGGATAATTTCTTATGCTTCAATGTCATCTTTTATTAGGCCTTTGATTATTTAAGAAAAGTGAGTATTTTCAAATTTAAAAGAGCTAATTTTATTTACAACTATGGTACTTTCTATATTTGCCTTTAAAACTGTTGTCACTTCAGTTTTGTTTCACAGTGACCTGTGATCAATTTAATTAAGTGTTTTAAACCTTTTTATATTTTCTACAGTTTCCCAAAATCAAATTCTAAATTAAGTCTTTTTGACTTTGAATTAATTTTGGAAGTTTACAGAAGGGTCCCTGAAATATCTCAAATAATTTTTTTCTCTCTTCTTATGAAAAGAGATATATTAAGTCCAGAGCAGTGGCTCATGCCTGTAATATCAACACTTTGGGAGCCGAGGCAGGAGGATCACTTGAAGCCAGGAGTTTGAGAGTAGTATGGGCAAAATAGAGAGACTATTGTCTCTGCCAAATATATAGATAGATAGATAGATAGATAGATAGATAGATAGATAGATAGATAGATAGATAGATAGATCGATCTGAGATTATATATATATATGTATACATATATATATATATATATATATATATATATATATATCAATTAACTGGGCATGGTGGTGTACACTTGTAGTCCCAGCTACCAGAAGGCTGAGGTGGGAGGATCCCTTGACCCCAGGAATTTGAGGCTGCAGTGAGCTTTGATCACATCATTCCATTCCAGTTTGGGCAGCAGAGCAAGATCCCAACTCTATTAAAAAAATAAAGACACAGAGAGAGAGAGAGATGTTAACATGATTAGGCTTATTTGATATGCTAAATTGCATAGAGGCATTTTCAAATTAGAAGTGATATAAAACTTTCTTTAAGTTATATTTATTATGGGTTTGTGTTCTAAAAATTATATAAAATTTCTGGAAATTTGATATATCCTGAGACAATGTTATCAGTCATAAACCTAATTATTATCTTAAAATACTGTATGCCACAAAACAACCAAATTTTCTTGCCAATTGCATTCTACTGAACTTTCATCAGATCTTTAACCATGGTCATTTTAAATCTTTTGTCATCAACACAGGTATTATTTTATTCTGATGCATTACCAAAAGTTTTTGAAAGGAACTATGGTACAAAATTGCAAGATATATATAAAATAAGTTCTGACAAGTACAGATCTCTAATTATTTTAAGATCATACTATTGGACTGTGTAAGAATTTCCAGAACTCCAGTGGAAAACTGATGGGTTCATAAAACTGCTATCCCGTTATCAAGTCAACCAAAATTAATTATATGGGACTAAATTAGGTGATGAAAATAAAAATTATAATTTCTATGACGTTTTGTTTAAATAGTTGCTTGTTTGCTTTGTTTTTCAGATTTAAGAATTTGTTTTTTCTCTTTACTCTTAAGCTATCTATAACTTGGTGAAATGTGATGAAATATATTTTTATAAACAAAAATGGAACATTTATTTATGTTCCCTGAGTGTTCCAGAATTTGGAAATACTTATTAAATATTCTTATTTTCATTTCAATAATTTGGATTTTGTATTCATTATCTCTTTAGTATTTTCATAATGTTATTACTATGCTAAATTGTTTTCCTAAATGAATGTACAAATGCACACTTCCTACAGCAGTGTATTATTGTCCTCTTTGCTTAACATCCTAGCCAACCTTTGTTATTGTGCTAGGAATTATAAATCATTAAAGGACCTAATTCTCATATAGTGTATTGTAATTTAAAAGAGGAATTCAATTTTACTCTGACATAAGCTAACATAATTTTAAAAACCTAGTAAATATAAAGAAGATTAGTTAGGAAAATACCAAGGGGCGGTTTATTTCAAGGTGTTTTCAGAATATGCCTATTCTTTTTGGTCTACCATGGATATCCTCTTCCATAGTCCCTTTCATTGCAGGATAGCAATGCAGATAGAAATGGATCATTTACTTTACAACCAAATTGTAAAATTCTGTCTACTGTAATTTAAAAGATCTATCAATCTGAAACTGATTGCAAGAAGATGTTAAGAATCTAAAGTCCATTAAACACCATTTGCTTGCAGTAATTGATCACTAATACCTGGTTATTATTGGTAATCATCAACAAATACTAAAATATTTTGGGGGTATATTAGGGTATTGTATATTACTTACAATAAAATCCAAAGTCTTTATTATGATTTATGTTTCACCTATATAATCCAATTCTTTATATTTCAGGCCCATTGTCCTTTCAATTTCTCAAACATGCCAGGTTTTTTTGTCACTCCTCAAAGAGCACATGCTGTTTCCTCTTCATAAAGACACTTGCTCACTGAAGCATAAGTGAGTGAATGAGTGGATGATGGTGACATTTCATTAAAATTACATGTTATATTTGTAATGCTTTGGACTTTACCCTGGGGACATACATACTCCATGTTCTTCTTATCAATGTCAAAGCAAGATCCATGGTGATAGTTTTTTATTTGGCACATCTCACATCTAAATACTGCAAAGCAGCTGTTTGCAAATTTAATTCACTTTTTTTATTTCTCTTAGCTTCTTTTTGTTTATTAAAGAATCAATACTTTCCTTTACACCAATTTTTCTACAGTCTGGATTTCATGTCTAGAGCTATGTGCACATAATTCTTTTCTATCTCCTTGCTTCTTAATGATGATACATAAATGTTATAATTTATGCAACTTACCAAATTTTATACCAACACATTCATATATTGCATTGTGTAAACTTGAAAATAATATGTCTTATCCTGTCATACATTCATATTTATTTCCTTTCAGGGTTTGCATATTGATGTTATATTTTTCTTGCTTTTATAAGATTAAATGATTACATGCACATAAGGTACTCATTGCTTTTTTTAAGCACTAGTCACTGGACATGATATTTACATATATGATCCCATTACTCCTCACAACCACACTGTAAGCCAGATATAGATGTTCCCAATTACCACAAGAGGAAATTAACCTAAGAGATGTTAAGTAATCTGTTTATGGTTTCAATGCTAATAAATAATCCAGGAAGGTCTGTTGATTCTAAAACATACTCCGAGCCACTACATTCTCTGTACATACTCATTACATTTCAATATTTTTTAGAACACACCTACACCCACAAAATTTCATTGACATATTTTACTTACAGCTTTTACTTCTCTCTGATTTTTTAGAGTTTGTTTTTCTTGTTATGATATATAAAACTGCAAAATGAGGTCCATTTTTATTATTTTTGAAATTTTTCAGTGGATTAAACTGTAAGACATGAGAACTCACAGGTATGTCTATGGCAAAAGGTGGAGGAAGAGTGGGTAGGAGACAGAAAACAGGAGGAGTCACATTAGCCTAATGAACCAAGGCCAAGATCAGGCTGCCTTTTACATTTCATGTTTCTGTCCTATAAGTCAGGTGTTTCCACACCAAAGAAGGTGGACAGACATCCTCTTGCTGGCCATCTGGGTAGTTAGCGGTAGAGTACTATACTGAAAACAATTGTAACATATTCCCCAAAATGGAAGCATACCATGACTTATTAGTGACACCTGCCCTGAATGCTCATTGTAGATGAGGTATGAGTGGCAGCATGATCCATGCTTTTTCCTTTAGCTAACATTGCTTTGTATACTTTGCTATAATAAATAATAGATGTTAGTACTAATATAATTATATGTTGAGTACTGTGGGTTCTCCTAGCAAATCATTTAGCCTGGGGACAGTCTTAGTGACCCCCAGCCCAGGAAGGGATTAGTAAACATAGGGTAGGTCAAACCATGGTTTAGTAGCTATGAGATCAATGCATGCCTGTAATCCAATCTCAGAGAAACCCAGATAGCAAGGCAGTACTATGGTCTGTCTTAAGACATAATCAAGACAGGGAATACAAAGAAATTATTTATGACTCAATCACATTATATGTGTTAAGGACACTTATAATGAGCTGGTGTATCAAAGCCTAGATCAAAAGTGACTCATGTGTCAGATATTGTTGATTCTAGATCTGATATAATAAATCCACTGGACTTTTATGTCTAAAGCTCAATACATACTCTAAATATTTCCCATACAACAAACCAATATTCCCTTCTTTAATTATATATAGCGATATAAAAAATATAATGAGGAGAACAACTCTGGATTTATTTGATCTCTTTGGTTTATGATGTTTTCATTTTCATGTTTTCTACACTCTCAGATTTTGACTGAAATCATTTTTGAAATAATTTGAGTAGTCATAAGTGAACGAGCTTGTTAGGAGGTCCTCGTGGTGTCCTAGGGTGTGGCCACAATGAACCTGCCACTCACTGTTCGCACAGTGGGCTGCCTGTTACATATTAAGTATGGAATTTGGCATTTCATAGAGGGAAGTGATTGCTACTTTAAGGATAATGTTTGAGTCCAACCTTAATGTCTTGCATCATAGAATTATGATGAAGATGTATTCCAGTGGTTCAGACAGCATTTGACTGCAGGGTTCATTGATCTGAAGGTGAGCGTGCTCTCAGATCAGTGTTTGCTTCCTGTTTTCTAGCCCTGTAGCTAGACACACCACCCATAGAAGAGGTTATAAACCTGGTTATCTAATTTAGCACCTTACCAGTTATTTAGGAAGAAATTTTTTCTGGTAACTTTGAACTTTGAGAGAGCCTTTGTCTTTATATAAAGGATATTGACTATTATAGTAGGATATATCTTCAGATACAGTTTTATAGAAAATGCACACAAAAATTTTTTGCACTAAATTCTGGTAATATGTGATCTACTAAGCATTATCCTTTTACCAAGCTTTGTTCTATCCATGGAAGTGAATCTTAAAGGGGAGAAAAAGCTTCCTCCTCAGACACTCCTGCATGTAAGAGGGATGTTTAAGCCAAGTGGTACATTTTTATTGACTTGAAACTTCTCAGACATTGTTTTCCACATAAACTTTAGTATGTTTTAAAAAGAACTCAATAGGCTTTAAGATTACCATCATAGTCTGATATTGTAACAGGTAACCAAGTTTTTCCAAATCATGGGGACATTTGTACATTTAATTGAACAATACATGTGTGTATGTGTGTGTGCATGTGTGTGTGTATATATAAATGTATCTGGGTTTTGTTTTATTTTTAATATAAAAATGCATATATAGTCAATTTCTTTTCTTTTTGAGTGGCTTATCATAGTCTTACATATATTGGGGGTACATATAATATTTAATATTTTGATACTTGTATATGATGTGTAATGACAAGTCAAGGTAATTTGTATATCCATCACTTCAAACATTTATCTTTTCATTGTGTTGGGAATATTATATTTCTTTTCTACCTATCTTCAAATATAAATAAATTATGACTAATGATAATTTTCTTACTATACTATTGAATACTACAACTTATTCCTTTTATCTGACTGTATTTTTGTTCCCATTAACCAAGTTCTCTTCATCCCCCATCCGCCTTCCCTTCCCAGCCTCTGGTAACCACCTTTCTACTCTCTACCTCCATGAGAGCCAACTTTTTTAGCTCTCACATATGAGTCAGAACATGGGATTTTTGTCTTTCTATGTCTTGCTTATTTCACTTAACACAATGACCTCAAGTCCAATCCATGTTGCTGCAAATGAGAGGATTTGGGTTTTTGTGGCTGAATAATACTCCACTGTGTATTTATGCCACATTTTTTTTGTCATACAATGAGTATATTCTTGAAATTTATTACATTTAACATGTGAGCTTTAATTTATTTTTATTTCAGAATATTATAGGGATATAAAAACTTTGGTCACATATTAATAAATTTCCTTTGCATGACCAGAGTCTAAGCTACAAGCATGCCCATCCCAAAGACAGCACACTTGCACCCATTAGGTATAAATTCAAGCATCCCCTCCTTCCCTGCCATTTGCCTATATTGACACTAGAACAACCATACATTGCACAGTTAAATGACTTAGAAATTCTCTTTTTATTCAAAATCTGAATGAGTTGGGATTTCTATTACTTAAAATAGACTCATAATATATACATTAACCCTTTGATTTATAAATGAATGTATCAAAATAAAGGAGATTGTATTTTTATGTTAGATTTTTTATTTTTCACTGTTATAGTACCCCCACCCTGGTACTTATGACTAAATGAAAGTTCATTCCATTTTCCTGGGTAATTTATAGTGTTGTGTGGAGGAGAAAACAATAAAATGAGAACTACAAAGAGACTCTATAAATTCACTGTCCTGTGTATGTATTTTTTAATCTTTTGGGCTAAGAAATGTACTGAGAGAAAATGTGATCCAGTTTTACACTTGAACTTTGGTTCAAGGATAGATTGAAATTATTTCAACCCCTTAACCATTCAGTGAAGTCATCTAATAAATTCACTGTGTTTTAAAACTTCAAATGAGACTTGAAGATGATGTTCTCCAAGATCCTTCTGGTAAGGGCTTGCCTTAAGGAGTATGTAGCTATACCTGACTCCTACATGATCCCTGAGCCAAGATACAAAATATTTGTATAACCCTCTAGGCTCTAAAAGTAGAGTGCACAATTAGTCTTCTTGTCATAAGTCCAATATAGATTGTGTCCAGGAATAGCCCAGGGTATCTATGTGAGCATCCTCACATAAACTCACCAGACTGGCAAGCCAGTGGTAGTTGTACAGGCCATGTTTCAGGTCAGCATTGAAAAAGATGCATATTTTCTCATCAGCAGTACATTAGCTGATTCTCTGAGCATATGTATTCCTCTTATGTGCTCACTCTCCCCAGAGGCCAGACTTCTGATTCTCAGCATTTAGTGTGCATGAGTATCGTCTAGGATAGCTTAGAGAATTTTCTAACAGGTTGCAAAACCACAGTTGAGAAATGGTAGGCTGGACATTGTTTCCAACTTACAGATGCTATCTGTTTAAAACTGGATCGTCTACCTAAAACTCTGCACTTTTACACACTTGATTGTGAACACCTTCAAGGGTGTCGGCAGAAAACTTGCCCTTGAATGAAAATGTGTTTGTTCTTGCAGTTTCAAACTATTTGGTCAGAATTGGTTAGGGTGGTTTAATTTTCACATGTCTTAGTGATTTTAGAGGGTTTCTTATGTATAGCAAATTTGACATATGCCAGTCTATAAATATTATGTTGCAGATCATTGCTGCTCAATGAATTGCTCTTTCAGAGAGTGAGAATTCTGTTATTCATAATGGGATTATATAAACATTATATTTTAATTGTTAATATATATCCATAGTATAAAAAAATTGTGATAAAGCCTGCCAGTAGGAAAAAAATATTACTGGAAGCTAGAAAAATCAAAAGGAAAACAATACCAGCTAACTTATACTAGGTTTTGCCTCTTCTAGAAAAATAATTTTCTCTTGTGACTCAATTTCTTTTATAATTGGTGGGATAAATTTATATTAACAAACAAACTTTTTTTTTTTTTTTTTTTTTTTTTTGTAACAACTTGGATGGAATCCAAACAAACTTTTATATTATGTTCTTAAGTTAGCTTTACAGATTTCTCAACAATAATCCTAAATTTCTGAAAACCGTTAGCTGAATATCAGCTTAGAAAGCAGAATTAAGAAGGGAAGAGACTAAAGGATCGGCACAACTCCTGACAATAAAATATAAGAATTCTTTTGCTTCACATTGTTAAGTTTGTGATTAATGTAATACTTTTCTTTGGTCACATTATAATAAATTCAAATATTTGTGAAACAAATCACAAGGACAGATAATTTTCTTTTTTGTGCAATAGCTTGTGTGGAATGGGTATGTTCTATATGTAGTTGACTTCTTTTAATGATGTGATTTGTGAAAAGCTACTTTCTTAGGTGTTAATGTGAATGATTTTAGAGTGTGCTCGTAGTATGTGAGAATTTTATCAACCCAGATAATGTGACTTCCTCTGTGTTGAGAGTGCAAAATCTATCTTTCTAAAGGCTTTTAGATAGGATTGTATACCAGTCCTTGCTCCGATCCTTATATTTGACCCAATGTTACTTTATCGAGTTCTATACTGAATTCTAATCCTTTAAATTCTCCTCTTTGTGATTCTTTATGAAATTTTTCAATAGCTATGTTCATTTTCTCTCTCCACTTAAAGCGGTGCAGCTCCTATAGTTTGTTTATTCTATTTTAATCCCTACTGAGAACTAGATAATATGTATCTAGCTTATATGAACTAAACAATTATGGAAGAATATATTGTATATCATAATCTTTATCTTGCTGCTTTATAAATATAGTTCCATGCACACATTGTAGGAGATAACTTATAAATATAAGAATATTTTATAAACATTTCTATAACATGGATACATCTCTTTATATTTCTAAGTTCTTACATTGTTTTGATTTTTGCTCTGTCACCATGACTTGTTTTCTCTCTCATATCTTCTATCTCTGTTTACTTTTGCTAATTGCATAGACATGCATTATTGTGCAGAAGTGAACCCTATAGACTTATTTTTGAAGAGAATGCATCATTTTTCCTGTCTTTCAATATCCTTGTCAATATTTTTTCAAATTTAAAAGAAAATATTGACAGAAGAATGGCCAACAAACATATGAAAAAATGCTCAACATCTCTAATCATCAGGGAAATGCAAATCAAAACCACAATGAGATATCACTTAACCCCAGTGAGAATGGCCTTTATCAAAAAATCTCCAAACAATAAATGCTGGCATGGTTGTGGAGAGAGAGGAACACTCCTACACTGCTGGCGGGACTGCAAACTAGTTCAACCTCTGTGGAAAGCAATATGGAGATACCTTAAAGCGATACAAGTGAATCTACCATTTGATCCAGCAAT
The DNA here is from genome assembly GCF_040939455.1 of Microcebus murinus. Classification (NCBI taxonomy): domain Eukaryota; kingdom Metazoa; phylum Chordata; class Mammalia; order Primates; family Cheirogaleidae; genus Microcebus; species Microcebus murinus. Next base: position 79,469,719 of record NC_134114.1, on the reverse strand, counting down.
CCCATTGCTGGGCATCTACCCAAATGATCCAATGACACTCTACAAAAAAGACACCTGCACTCGAATGTTTATAGCAACACAATTCATAATTGCAAGGCTGTGGAAACAGCCCAAGTGCCCATCAATCCAAGAATGGATTAATAAAATGTGGTATATGTATACCATGGAGTACTATTCAGCTCTAAGAAACAATGGTGATATAGCACATCTTATATTTTCCTGGTTAGAGCTGGAACCCATACTACTAAGTGAAGTATTCCAAGAATGGAAAAACAAGCACCAGATATATTCTCCAGCAAACTGGTATTAACTGAGTAGCACCTAGGTGGACACATAGGTACTACAGTAATAGGGTATTGGGCAGGTGGGAGGGGGAGGGGGGGTATATACATACATAATGAGTGAGATGTGCACCATCTAGGGGATGGTCATGCTGGAGACTCAGACTTTTGGGGGGAGGGAGGGAAAATGGGCATTTATTGAAACCTTAAAATCTGTACCCCCATAATATGCCAAAATAAAAAAAAGAAAAAAAAGAAAATATTTTTATTCTAGAAACACATATATTAAAGCATGCTGATTATGATTATAAACAGATGATTAAATATTTCTGTCAACATGCTTAAAATCTTAGGATATATTTATATCAATAAATTATGTAATTTGTTTTACATTCATTTTCTAGAATTGATCTTGTAGTCTTTTTGTGCATGTAAGTACAAGATATTGGGTCATTGTTTACTGCATATGTATTTATAAAAGGCAAGTTTCCTAACATCATTGGTAGTTCTCTTAAAGTTAATCTTGTCATGACTCCAGAATAATTAAATTCCATATTAAAACAAAACTCTGTTTATCAATTCCAGTAGTCTCACGGCAGAATCTTTGGAATTTTCTAGATATAAGATCATATTATCAGCAAAGAGTGATAGTTTGACCTCTTCTGCCCTGATTTGGATACCCTTGATTTCCTCCTCTTATCTGCTTGCTCTGGCTAGGATTTCTAGCACTATGTTGAATAGAAGTGGGGATAGAGGGCAATCTTGTCTTGTTCCAGTTCTAAGCGGAAATGCTTTCAATATTTCCCCATTCAGCATGATGTTGGCTGTAGGTTTGTCATATATGGCTTGTATCATTTTTAAGTAAGTCCTGTCTATGCCTATATGTCAAGTGTTCATATCATAAAAGGGTATTGAATTTTGCCAAATGCTTTTTCTGCATCTGTTGAGAGGATCCTATGGTCTTTGTTTTTACTTCAATTTATATGTTGAATTACATTTATAGATTTGGATATATTAAACCATCCCTGCATCTCCGGGATGAAGTCCATTTGGTCATGATGGATTATTTTTTGATAAGCACCTTTATTTGGTTTGCTAGGATTTTGTTGAGAATTTTTGCATCTATAGTCACGAGGGATATTGGACTGTAGTTTCTTATTTTTGTTGCATCCTTTCCTGGTTTTGGTATCAGGATGACATTGGCTTAATAAAACATATTGGGGAGGATTCCTTCCTTCTCAATGCTGTAGAATAATTTCTGCCAGATAGGCATCAATTCTCTGTAGGTCTGGTTAAATTCAGATGTGAAACCATCTGGTCTGGGACTTTTGTTTTAGAAAGGATTTTTTTAATTGCTGCTTCAATTTCAGTACTTGATATTGGACTGTTCAAGAATTGTATTTCTTCCTGATTGTGTGTAGGGAGGCTGTGTGTTTCTAAGAATCTGTCCGTTTCCTTCACATTTTCCAGTTTATGTGCATAGAGGTTTTTATAGTATTCATAAATTATATTTTGTATTTCCATGGTATCAGTTGTAATTTCTCCTTTTTCATTCTGGATTGAGTTTATACAGTCCTTTCTTTTCTGCTTCTTGTTAATTTAGCAAGAGGTGTGTCGATTTTGTTTATTTTTTCAAAGAAATAGCTTTTTGTTTCATTAATCATCCATATTTTTTCTTTATGTTATTGATTTCATTTAGTTTTGCTCTGATACTTGCTGCTGGGTTTGGGTTTGGTTTTCTCATCCTTTTCCAGTTCTTTGATATGATTATTCAGACTGTTTTTTGATCTTTCTGTGATATTTGTCTTTTGGATGTAGGCATACATGGGTATAAATTTTCCTCTCATGATTGCTTTAGCTGTGCCCTACAGATTTTGATAACTTGTGTCTCCCTTACCATTAGGTTAAAAGAATCTTTAAATTTTCATCTTAATTTCTTCCTTAACCCAATAGTCATTCAGCAGAAGGTTGTTTAGTTTCCATGACTTTGTATAGAGATGAGAGTCTCTGTTGGAGTTGATTTCTAATTTTATTCCACTGTGGTCTGAGAAGATGCATGGTATAATTTATATTTCTTTTAATTTATTGAGTCATGCTTTGTGACCTAGAATATGGACTGTCTTAGAGAATGTCCTATGAGCTGATGAAAAAAATGTATATTCAGTGAGTTTTGGATGGAGTGTTCTGGAAATGTCTGCCAGCCCCATTTGTTCTAGAATTCTGTTTAAGTCCATTGTTTCTTTGTTTATTTTCTATTTGGAGGATCTGTCCTGTTCTCTCAGAGGGGAATTGAAGTCCCTGGCTATTACACTGTTCCTGTTTATCATTTTGTTTAGATCAAGTAGGATTTGGTTTATGAATCTGGGTGCACCTGAGTTAGGTGCATAAATATTTAGATTTGCTATGTCTTCTTTTTGAATTGTACCTTTCACCATTATATAGTGACCATCTTTATCTTTAATTACTTTTGTTGATTTGAAGACTAAGTTATCTGAAATCAGGACTGCTATGCCAGCTTTCCTTTGGCTTCCATTTGCATGGAATATTGTTTTCCATCCCTTCACCTTGAGTGTGAATGCATTGTTTTGGGTTAGATGTGTCAGCAAAGTCTCAAGCTACAAAATCAATGTACAGAAATCAGTAGCATTCCTATATCCCAACAACAGTCAAACTGAGAACCAAATCAAAGATTAAATACCCTTCACTATAGCAACAAAGAAAATAAAATACCTAGGAATATATTTAACTAAGGAGGTAAAAGACCTCTACAGGGAGAACTATGAAACACTGAGGAAGGAAATAGCAGAGTACATAAACAGGTGTAAAACAATACCATGCTCATGAGTTGGCAGAACCAACACTGTTAACATATCTATACTACCCAAAGTGATCTACAGATTCAATGCAATCCCTACTAAAATACCAACATTTTTTTTTTGCAGATCTAGAAAAAATACTTCTATGCTTCATATTGAACCAGAGAATATCTTATATAGCAAAAGAAATCTTAAGCAAAAAGAACAAATTAGGAGGCATCGCTTTACCAGAATTGAAGTTATACTACAAGCCTATAGTAACTAAAACAACATAGGACTGACACAAGAACAGAGACATGGAATACAACTGAAAAATCAGATATAAAACCATCACCATATAGCCATCCAATTATTAACAAAACAGACACAAACATACACTGGTGAAAAGAATCATTTATTCAGTGAATGTTGCTGGGACATTTGGGTAGCCATATGTAGAAGCCATATGTAGAAGCCATACCTCTCAATTCTCACAAATATAAACTCACGGTGGATAACAGACTTAAACTTAATGCATGAAACTGTAAGAATTATAGAAGTAAATGTTGAAATACTCTTATATCCATTGGCCTAGGGAGAGAATTTGTGAAGAAGAACCCAAAGGGAATCATAGCAACAACAAAAATAAATAAATGGGACATGAACAAATTAAAAAACTTTTGCACAGCCAAGGAAACTATCATGAGAGCAAGGAAATTATCATGGGATCACCTACAGAATGGGAGAAAATATTTGCATGCTACACATCCAATAAAGAGCTGATAACTAGAATCTATATAGAACTCAGGCAAATCACCAAGAAAAATTTCAAACAACACCATTAACAAGTGGACAAAAGACATGAACAGAAACTTTTCAAAAGAAGACAGACTAATGGCCAACAAACATATGAAAAAATGCTCAACATCTCTAATCATCAGGGGAATGTAAATCAAATCCACAATGATATATCACTTAACTCCAGTGAGAATGGCTTTTATCATAAAGGCTCAAAACAATAAATGTTGGCATGGATGCAGAGAGATAGGAACATTCATACACTGCTGGTGGGACGGCAAACTAGTACAACTTCTATAAAGTAATATGGAGACATCTCAAAGAACTAAAAATAAAACTATCATGTGATCCAGCAACCCCATTACTGGGCATATAGCCTAAGGAATAAAAAACATTATATAAAAAAAGACATCCACACTAGAATGCATATAGCAGAATTCACAATTGCAAAGATGTGGAAACAACCCAAGTGCCCATCAATACAAGAGTGGATTAATAAAATGTGGTATATGTATACCATGGAGTACTACTCAGCCACAACAAGCAATGGTGATCTAGCATTTATTGTATTATTCTGGATAGCTCTGGCTGGAGCCCATTCTACTAAGTGAAGTATCACAAGAATGGAAAAACAAGCACCATATGTTCTCAACATCAATTTGGTATTAACTGATAAACACTTATGTGCACATATAGTAGTAAGATTCATCAGGTGTCAGACAGGTGGGAAGGTGGAGGAGGGGATGGGTACATTCACACCTAATGGTTGTGCTGTGCATCTTATGGGGGATGGGCACACTTGAAGCTCTGACTTGGGTGGGGCAAAGGCGATATATGTAACCTAAACATTTGTACCCCTCTAAGGTGTTGAAATAAAAATAAAGAAAATAAAATAAACCTCTAAATTTAATAGCAGATAAACTCTCAAATTTCAAATAAGTATGAAGAACTGACTTAAATATCAATGTCTAGATTAATATTTGTATTCAATGACCTTAAAATTATTTCATTTGAGTTTTGAATTATGTAAAAGATACTAAATTATCTTTGTAAAATTTAGGAGAAGATTCATTTCTTATTACCATTTTAAAAAGGAAAAACTATTTTCCTACTATATTAATAAAAATACAGAGATTGTAAAATTCTTATACAAACAAATACAGAACCTTTTAAGGACAATTGCAAAACAAATTAGAAATTCTACTACTCAACTATCATAGAACTACACAAAATAGATTATTACACTTATTTCCTATAATTAAAAATCAGCAAAAACTGCCTTTTGTCTTATAAGAAAGTGATAATTAAGCTTGATAATTAGGAAATGTTTATTCAATTTGTGAAGAATATTATATCTTATATTTCAAACATTCTAAACATAAACATTCTATTTGACTTTAGGCAATTCAAAAAGGAAATTCAAAAAGTTAAGTATTTTAATTTTCATAATGCATTTCTACTGACTCTATTCTTTATGCATTGTTATTCTCATATTGTCCTGAAATCACTTAAATAAAAAGGGAATAGTTTCCATAGCAAGTATAATTCTAGTAGGTCAATCAGAATATTTTGGAACTTGTGCAAGATATTCATATATCATATTTTGGATGCTGTCTCCAGCCATTCCTCAAAATAGATACAATGGAGGATTTTTCCAGTACCATAAGATTTGTTCATTAAAATATCAAAACTTATTATTTGAATCATCAATTTAATTGAAGATAAATCTTTATCTACTCCTCCCAATGAAAATATTGGGAGATGTAAAGGTTATGAACTTATGTTGAATGCTGATGGAAGAATCCATTTTTGTCCCCAAAACTTGATGTCACTCTGTGACAAAGTTTCCTTTTCTTCTGAAAGAAGCTATGCCCCTGCCTGAATAGAAAAGCAAAAGCAAACAAATCAAAAACTATTCGTCTAAAATCTACACTATATCAATACATTTTATACAAATTGTAATTTGTATAATTGGGGTCACACTGCCTAGACAAGCTAATTTCAAATTGTTATTGACTAAACAGAACAATTAAATATGACTTGAAAGTGTCAACAGCATTTTAATTGCTTTTCCAAAGTTGTAGAATTTTATGTTGTTTATGTATTCAAACTATCATTGATCTTCATTTTCTCCTTTAGAAAATAATCTTATATCTGAATACTTGACATAAAATGACCTGGTCTCATGTTTAAAATACTGATGGAGTAATAACATTTACGTTTAGTTTAATTTTACTTCTTCTCTTATTATTATTTGTATATACCTAGACCACATATAACTTAAAGAAGAAAGGAAAATTTAGTAAACAGGCAGGAAATAAGTCTAATACAATTTTGGATGCATTTTAATATGAAGAAAAGGATTAATGTAGAGGAGATGCCAAAAATATCTGCAATTTAATGTGAATGAAATTCACTCACATTATTAGCACATTTCTGAATAATTTCAAAAGAAAATATTGATGAGACCCACTCCATTTTCCCCTTTATGTTTTTCTTGGATCTTGATCAGACAGTATCTCAATTCGAACTGAATATATGATGCCAATTCAAATAGGATCCTTGTTTCTTTTTTACTGATGCATTGCATCTTTGTAACTGACATGCAATGTGTGATGTTGAGATGCACTGTCATAACTGAGATGTGACAGAAGGCAATAAGATACCAGGTTCTATACAGGTTAGATGTAAAATGAAAATCTATACAAGTTGCTTTCAAAGGAGGCACCTTTCATTTCAATTTTGTTTATCAACCAGAAGAGATATATCCACAAATGTCAATGAATTTCGTTATTTGTTGTCAGTTTAAAAAATGTATGTAAAATATACCATTACAAAACTATCTTCATCTGGTATTTTGTGAAAGTCACCTAATTAATCAATATGTCAGTATAAGATTTGTCTGACACTCAGGATTCAGCATTTACATAAATTAAACTTAAGAGTCTATTCCTTAGTGTGCCTACTGAATCATTTTGGAAAAATTTTAGATTATCAGAAATCATTTGGCACAGAGTAAGTCTCATTCTACCATTAAATTCAACCATCTCAATATTCTTGACTCATTAAACAAATACTATTTTTCTTGAGAGTATATCAAATTTATTAATTGATCTTATGAACTGGGGCATATCTAAATAAAATGTCATCAGATATACAACATACAAATCTGGTCTAAATAATAACTACTGGTACTAGAACATTTTTTCAAAAATGGTAGTATCTGGTTTTGTAAAATAACTAGACAGTCATCAAGTCATTAAATTAGTATTTCCAAATATGAATAGTGACTCAGACACTGAATCAGCATTTGGCATAAAAACAGAAATTGGTGAAAGACCAAAGTTTCAGAAAAAAATAGAAATTACTTTTAAAGAATGAAAAATAATTCCTTATTCTTTTTTGACTCGTTGCAGGATTGAAATGAAGAGTAACTAAAAGCTTGGATGTAGTTAGCTCAAGAGATTCGTTTGATCTAATTGATGGCTCTTTATAACACTTATAAAGCTCTCAACAAAGGGTATAGTCCAGTATAGATTTTCAGTAAAAGCTAATTCCTTTACCTTATAAGTTTAGGAGACAAAGTAAAGCAGAACCATGTTGATTACAATTGTGAAAAATAGACTCCTTTTCTATAATACGATATAAGATTGTTTTATACTAAGATTAGTATTTAATTTCATAATAAGCTTATGGAGACAAAAGTAGCTTGGTGCATTTTTGCATATTACTTCCTTAACTCTATTTGATACATTTTATAAAATAAATTTTGTGAAATAGCCAATTTTGCTGATTTAGCTGAATGTTTCTCTTGATCGGGTTTCCTTTGGGTTGATAGATGAATTTGGGGAAGAGTTTATCATATTAAGATTATGTCACCTCATCCATGATTATGGTATATCTCTTTATTTTGTTCAATTCATTGAAAATTGATCAATTGATCTAATTCTAAAAAATAAGCTTCATTACTTAAATTCAAATTTTGTTTAATTTCTACAAGTTTTGGTGTCTTTCCACAACTTAGTTTATTCCTTCATGATACAGACATACATTAACATGTCTAATTATAATTACTATTGTATTAGAATTAATTATAATTGAATTATTTTTCCTTAAAGAAGTGAATTTCTACATGCAAAGTATATAAACACAAATTAAAAGGAAAACATTATTATAGCAAAATCAATTAAAATGTGTTAATCTTACATTTCCAATTTTAAGAATTTATCCTAGAGAATATAAAAAATAAAGATTTTCATTATATTATCATTTATAGTAGTAAAATATAAGTACCTGGTGACCATCTAATAATTCAACATAAGAGAATGAATAAATATATTACAATACAGCTATGCAGCAAAAAATTATTGGGTCTATCAAATGAATGATGTCCATGTGAAGGTACTGATAGGCCATACTATAGAAAAAAAATGTAAGTCAGAAAACGTATGAATTCTATGATTCCCTAAAAGCTATAGATGTATGCCTAAAGGCCAAATTGTTAATTTTAATTATGTCCTAAAGTATAGGATCAGAAGAAATATTTACTCTCTAATTGGTATACTAGAGACCATTTATGGTCTATACTATAGACCATTTTCATTTCTTTTTTTATTGGATCAGATATTTTAAAATTCTTTTTCAATGACTAATTTGAGAAATTAAAGGCAGTCGTTAGCTGTTGAAGTTATACAAGCGAATACATTGATATCATCGAGGAAAAGAATTGTAAGCAAGATTAAGTACATAGTCAGCTAGAAGATCTGCCTCCTTAGCTCAGTAGGTAGTGCTTCAGTCTCATAGTCAGCCAGAAGGATGTGCTTTTAATTGATATAATACAAATGCATACAATGTCATTTTTCTATTGCTTTAGTAAAGTCAACTGATTTTAAAAATTAAAAATAGAATTTCTTTCCTGAATATGTTTTCTTACATTTTGTGACAAAGTATATGAAATATGTTAAGAACATGGAAAAATTTACAAGATTTTACACTATTTTTAAATTAACACATTAGTGTGCCATAGTTTTTTAAGTATGCCATCAGAAGACAGAGACTCATAGGTGAGAACAAAGCATTTTGTTTTTCATATCACAACAAGTAAAGCAAACATTACATTTGTATTTGTTCCCCTACCCCTCAAGTCCCAAGAGACAATGTAGAGTGGCCCTGATACATGCCTACTCTCACAATATGTCACACTGTAGTACAGAAAGCCTGAGCTTTGGGAATCCAAATATTTTATAATAGGCAATAAGCATAATTGTCATTTGCTCTGAAAGCAGACACTACCTCTGTCTTCCAAGATTTTTGCTATATGAGCATCCCTGAAAAGATAGTCTGGAATGAAGGGCCACTCATACTACTACTTATACCATGTGCAGAAATGTGAGAGATCAATTGAGAACTGTCACCTAATAATATTCACCCTTTGTTTTTAAAAGTCCTGCTCCTGGAAAAAAAATTTCTGTGTGTTTGCCACCTTGTCAGGCTTTTGCTTAATCTGATGGACAGAGACTGATAAAAAAATACCTTCAAATTGTCTCATTCAGCATTTAACTAAGACTATACCAACAGGACTTCAAGCAGAAGGATGGGACCAACCTCACTATTTGTCTCAAATATGCCCATAAATGTCCCAGACTGAAACAACCAATAAAAACCCATAAGCCAACAGGGTCTAACTTAAAATATCAGGTGGGTTTCTCCACCTAATTGACATTTCTATATGTCCATTTTTATTTGGCTAAAGCATTCACAAAGGGACAGAGACTTCTCTCAGTCCTCAAAGAAGAAACCTAAGATAATTCTCTCTATCATCCTTGATTGTCCTTAGTGAGCTGAGTCAGAGATGCATGCCTCACAGAACTCAGGTGGTGTCATTGATTTCTTCAGCTAAATTTTTGAAAAAAGTTTATAGCACTTTTTTTCAGTTGTATGAATCCCATTGTAGAGATCATTACTACAAGGTGTGCATAGAGAACAAGTCAGTCTCCCAACTCCACCCAGAAAAAGCTCCCTAAAATGACCAATAATAGCCTAATTTAGAAGAGATCTCCTCAGTTGTCTTAGGGTTACATGATCTACTGGTTTGTTATAATTACCATTAAGGTGGACATTGCTGTTTTGGAGCTGGAAGCAAATTAACTCTTGACTTCCACACAGTGTACAGTCCTAGGTAAGTGCATTATGCTCCCTGAAAAAAAGTGTTATTTAAAATCATTAGGGTCCTCCACATGGGATGTATGTTAGGCAGAGGTCAGAGGTTGACAAAGCCTCTAATACTGTCTCTCTTCCTCTTAGAGTTTCCAATTTGATATGAATAAGTGAATCTTCTCTTTGTTCTTGAGGGCTATTCTTATTCTTTGTCCATTCCAATAGCCAGGTGGTAAAACATGAGATGAGATGAGATTTCATCCAATATGATGATAAGCCATGGTGTATAGTTTTATATTTCTCTGTAACAAATAACCAGAAACTTAGTATCTTAAAACAACAATTTATTTTCTCAGTTTTTGTATGCCAGAAGCCTGGGCATTGCCTATTTGGTTTCTCTACTTCAGGGCCTCCATTGGCTTCAATTCAGGCGTTGTCCAAGTCTCATGAGATTCTAGCCTGGGAAACATCCTCTTGTAAGCCTATTGTCATTGTTGGTAGAATTCATTTCTTTGAAGCAGTACAACTGAGGTCCTTGTTTTCTTGATTGCTGTTGGCTATTCCTGATGTTTCTTGCCACATGGCCCTCTCTAAGAGCCCTCACACATGAAAGATTAGTTCTTAGCAAGCAAATAGATTTTCTGCCATCCATTCTAGCAAAACAATGTATTAACATATTTCTATGGCTGGGCATGGAGGCTAACGCCTGTACTCCTAGTACTCTGGAAGTCGAGGAGGCAGAATTGCTTGAGACCAGGAGTTTGAGTCCACCTTGAGCAACAATGAGACCTCATATCTACAAAAAAAATAGAAAAATTAGCTGAGTGTGGTAGTGTTTGCTTATAGTCCCAACTACTTGGGAGGCTGAGGCAGGAGTATTGCTTGAGCCTAGGAGTTTGAGGTTGCAGAGAGCTACGATGATGCCACTGTATTCTAGCCTGGACAGCAGAGTGAGATTCTGTCTCAAAAAACAAACAAACGAAAAACCCCAAAAAAACATATCTCTATGTAGTAACATAATCACAGGCATGACAGCTCATCACCACTTCCACATGATGTAACCTAATCAAGGGAGAGAGATTCTGCCCTTAGCCGTATTATTGTTTAGAAGCTAGAAGCATACATCTCATTCAAAGAGGGGGAAAGTTGATAGTAACACCAGCTGAGGAAAGTTAATTGAGGCCAGTTTAGAATTCTGCCTACTAAAGAGGGTTGCTGAAATGAGGGTAGAAAAAAAATTCAGAAATGATGACAGGTGTTTCGTGGTGGGGGTTTAGGAGCTGAGGCCATCTCCTACTATTTCAGGTAGCCTTCTCAGTAATGTTAAGGGAAATGGTGATAAAATTGTGGTCAGAGCCATCTGATGGGGTATAGTAAACCCAGCAGCCAGTTAAATTTAAGGTATTTACATTAATTTGGGGAGTTATATCAGTGTATTTTCCTTTGTGAGGAGGACTCTAGGGATAGCTCTGAAAACCAAAAGGTAATTTATGTTTTTCTGCCCCATACCTTCGAGGATCCAAGCTATTCCCTGTAAGGGTGGTGGCATGGCTATTTTCCCTTCACCACCACAAAATTGGAGTTTCCCACTTCAGAAGCTGTAACTACAAATGTTTTTCCTGGTCATACTCTCCTTTTACACAGATCTTTTCAACTAGAAAATTTCAACTAGAAGACAAGCAAGACAGACAATGGAACTTTTATAAAACTATCAGAGACCTATTCTATAATTAATGTGGGTCACTGTGGTATACTCAGCAAGCAATATACTCAACCAACACCCTACCTCTTTGCCCTCTGGTCATCACCAGGAATGAAAGATGAGCCCTTTCTAGGTACAGCTACATTCACTGTCAAAAGTGTGTTACTAAGGTGTTGAGACAAAAAGATATGATGGATGCAGCATTAGAAATATTTTTCAGTGATAGTGAGGAGAGTATTCCAACATTCAACAACATCAGATGTCCATATATTGTAGGAAATGTGGAAGGCCTATCAAAGGACTATCAGCCCATGATTGAATAGCTTTTGCCATGAATCATACACTATTGTCAGAAAATGATCTGGAAAATAAACATTTTGCAGACTAATTTCAAGGGCTATAGTAGCATGTACATAGATAGCATCTGATAGGATTTGGAACAGTAATGCTGTAACCAGAAAATTGTAGACATAGACTTCCAGTCTATGATGATGGATATACTGCTACATCTGTACTGATGATGGGTCCTGCAGCAATGGTTAGTACAATCTGGTTAGTGCAGGTTCAATCAGCAGTTTGGTTTCAGTCAGTTTTATCAAAGAACAGGCGTTTATTGTCGGCAAAAAATACTGACTTTAGTTTTTAGAGCTACCGTAACAAATTACCGCAAACTTGATGACTTAAAACAATAGCAATTTATTCTCTCACAAATCTAAAGGCCAGAAGTGGTTTGTATATGCATCACTTCTGTGCCTGGGTCTACGTGTGACCTTCCTCACAAGTATCAGGGGTTAGTGCTTGGACGTTTCTTTTCAAGGCCACTATTGAACCCACTACAGTGACCCAGATAGTTCAAAAAGAAGCCATGATTTGTTTCTACACTTTGTGGCCCCAAAGAGATAAGCTTCAATCTTCCAGTTTAATCTCTGACAGGGGTCAGATTTGAGGGAGTGAAAAGAAACAAAGGCTGTAGAGGGAGAGAGTGATTCTGATTTATTAAGCAAGGCTTTGCATTTGATTCGATTTTTAATCCACCATGGCTAATGGCTCAACCAAGAGAATTTCTAGTTTTCTGTCTCCCCAAAGCTTTGTATTGAATTGGAAGGTTCTCATTGCAGACATTTGTTTTGGCTTTGGGTTTAATTGCCATGGCCCCATGGCCTTTTAGCTAGGCTGTGGAAATTCCTGTCCCATTGTCATAATAATCCTCCTGCCTCAACACTTCCTTACCCCTCAGAAAAGAGTGAACAACAATCAAGGCAACATTTGGACAGCTCGTTTTGAAGCTATCTTTCACTGTGCACCCTCTAAATACTAACTCTTTCATTGTTCATTAACAGGCAAGACGGGGAAGACACTTACTCCTTCTATTTTCCCACTGCTAAGGCAAGCACTTTCACTACTACATCCCAGAGAGTCATTTTATATTCCCTATGCTAGCCCAAGAGGCCCTCATTCTTCCTCTTTTAGAAAGATACCTTTGTCAACATCACATTCTCCATTCTCATTACCAAACTGTCCAGAGCTGTGAAAGGTCTCAAATCATACCCGACCTGCAAACTAACAAGTTAGCCTGCCACAGCTTCAGGGATGCTGACAGAGGCTGGTGGGCATAGACAAAGGACTTTATTGCTCATGTCACCACAAGTGCAGTGGGCATTAGTGTATCTTCCCCATGGGCTGATGCGGAAAGGCTCAGATTGATGCCTGATGTTCAGTGGTTTGCATTACAGGAGAGAAACCATGAGCTTAGGGATCTTGAATCTTTCATAATGGGCAGTAAGCATATCTACCCTTGCTCCAGAGGGGGACACTATCTCTGTCTTCCAAGGCTGTTTGCTGTATAAATATCCTTGAAAAGACAGTACAGAACAAGGGTCAGTCATCGCTTCCATTTACAAGACATACAGAAGCGGGAGAAACCTATATAGCATGGGCTTTCAACAAAGTCTAGTGCATTACATTTAAGGTCATCTCTTATGCAATGTAATTTATGGAAATGTCATTTTTATTGTTGCATGATATCTTGGAATCAGAAATGTTTTCTAGAAAATTAAATGTTCAATACTAGCCTAAGTCATTGGACTATCATGATAGTTCCATATCAAATATTCATCTTTTGGAGAATGAAATAAATGTGTCTTTATTAAGACTACTCACACAATATTGATCCAAAGGAGGAGATAACCTTTTCCTCCTTTCATTTCATTATATTATGGGGGTACAAATATTGTTAGGGTTACATATATTGCCCCTGCCACCCCTCCTCCCGTCTGTTCCAGTGCTTCAAGCATGTCCAACCCCCAGTTGGTGCACACCACACCCATTATGTAAGTATACCCCTAACCCCTCCTCCCCCCCAACCTGCCCACCACTCGATAAAAGGTTTTTTTTTTTTCCTTTTTTTTTTTTTTTTGACATTTTGGTTGCATTGTGTATCTTTGCTCCTCCCTAAGAAGGGTTAGAGGTATTCCCTTCCTCTCCACAATGCTCGTCACGTCGCTAAGATGTGGCCTCCCCCACCCCGAATCCCTGGTGCACACTACCGACATTTGAGCAACATAGTTTTAGTCAGTCAGTACCAGTTTGATGGCGAGTAGATGTGGAGCCCATTTTCCAGATCTTGTGTCGCCTCACTTTGGATTTTGAATTTTTCTTTCTTTAAGATGTTTATGATACATGATATACAAATGTTAACACCTAAATACTGAAGATTTTTAATTTATAGTGGCTATAACTTTTGTTCCATACAGTTAAAAGCTTATAAATGACAAAAATGTTTCAACAGAAATGAAACACAAGACAAAACAAAAAGCACATACTTGATAAAGTGCTAATACATTAACTCAGTGCCTATCCCCCTATGCCTAATGGTATTTGTGGCTTCAATAAAACATAAAATCGAAGCTGAAACTCAAGAATAATGTTATCTCTTTGGCAGGTATTTATTTTGATGGTAGAACATATATTTCTTAAAATAAATTTCTTAATCAAAAAGATTGAGGAATCTGACATTCAATGTTTAGTCACTGGATATATTCAAGAAGCTGCAGAACACTTGGAACTATTTGAGGGAATTTATGAATCAAGTAAAGATTGGACTGTGTGACCTCTTAGTATATATTTGTGATAGAGCCAACTACTTTTGGAATTTATGATTCTAACGGGAATCTTTAATATCTATTTTATTGATAAGGCACTAGCTAAAGATCCAACGGTACTCGATTTTGAAAATCACCTCACATAGTTGTTAATCTAGTACATATGGGACTCCAATAACATGGAATTATTCTTCCTAAAGGCCTTTAATTAAAACATTATTTATCATACAGTTTTAACAATTTAAAATTAAAGAAAATGATAAAATTATATAATAATTCATGATTAGAGAAAACATGCATTTCATATGCCAGTATTTATTATTTTGTAACATCAACAGGTTAACATAAAACTCAGAGATCTTTAAAAACATGACTGAAATATTTCTATATAGAATTTATTCTTGTATTATCCAAATTTCTCTTCAGTTTAGCATATATTTCTCATAGTCTCAATGATGGATTTGTGTTAATCTCAGAAGTATTGATACTTTCATTATTAACATGTGGACCACTTTATTATATCAAGAGTGTATGTATTTTCTTCAGTAATGACCTCAAGGTTGAAGCTTGGGTTGGCATTTGTAATGTGTGTGGATATGCATACACCCACTCTCATTTTGCTTTGGGCAGTGTTGTGCACACCTAGATGTATCAGAAATGATTTAGTCTAATGGGAACAATTCTCATGTACCAGCATTGACTGTCCTTTAGTACTTTGAAACACATTTATACCAAATGTTATTTATTTTTTTAGTCACAGGATATTTTTGTTTTTATTTTTGCCAAATGTATATCCCTTTTGAACACAATATCATTTTCCAAGGTAATAAATATTGTGTAGTCCTTTCGGGTTTTTTGTTTGTTTGTTTCTCTTGCTACTACACACTAAAGCTTAAATTTTTGTATCTTATATAGATTTTATTCCTCTATTTTATGAGATAATATATCTATTTTCTTAAAATGCCAAATAAGCAAATTTCATGAACTTTGAGTACACAAACCACTTAGAAAACAAAAGACTTTGTCCTGGAAGTGTTCATGCTTGTGCTCATTTTTATTTTCAGGACTATTTTTCCACATTACAATGTGGATATTATGGTAACATGAAAAACTGTTCTCACAAGTTTCTCACTCCAATGGCATAAGGTGGGCAATGAGTTAAAATGTAGGCTGCAATGTCTGTGGTATGAATATTTATATATTTTGACATTTAGGAAGAATATTCCTTTATGTACTGTAACCTCTAGCAGTGTTTTAGTTGATGTATTTCTAAAAATGTAGCAATTCATTTATACTATGTCACTTTGGGCTTAAGGGACATATAACCTACCTTTTCCCAGGCATAAAATTCAGTTGTCTTTTTTCTACTGCATGAATTATGCTTAGGAGCTTGTGGAGTCACAAAATGCTTTAATGCTTTCTGTTTCTACATTTATTTATCCCTAGGTAGCCACATTCCTAGAACTGTAAGGGATATCCAGAAATTGCAGAATTTATATGGAGAGTGACATCTTACGCATATGAAATCATCTTTTTTTGTTAGTATCTCCAGAAACAGAATCTCTGAATTATTTTGGAAATTTGCTTAGGTTTGCTGGTATCAGAAAATTCTTCTTCTGGTCTCATGTAAATCTTCTCACTCTAGGTTAAATTTTTTTCTTATACCTTTTGATGAAATGGGATTCTTTTCATCATATACTTTATCCAGGAAAGAACAATAGTACTCATATGTCTTTTCTTCATTTCTGATGGTTGAAGCTGTCCTAAGTCCTTTTTTTTATTCTTTTAGTCATAGGATTGGAAATTCAACAAGAATCTTTCAGTACATTTTGCACTGTTATAACAGAATACTATAGACTAGGTAACTCATAAAGAACAGAAATTTATTTTCTCATAATTATGGAGGCTAGAAAGTCCAAGATCAAGGCACTTGACAGGCTGGGTTGTCAGTGAGGGCTGTGTCCTCCAGAAGGGAGGCATGATGGTTTTACATGGTGAAAGGCAGGATGGCAAGAGCCAAAGTCTGTGTGAAGCCTCTTTTATGAGGTCCTTAATTCCATTCATGAAGGGAATCTCCTTTATCACCTAATCACTTCTTAAAGGCCACAGCTCAGAATACCATCATATTGACCACTACATTTCAACATCTAAATGTTGGAGGGGACACATTCAAACCATAGCAGTCAGAAATATTGAAAAGGGTGAAAGAAAAATGGCAGAGTAAAAGTGACCTCCTGGCTCCCAGGTCCCAGAGAAAAAGGTGAAAAACTCGGTCTGCTATGCATGAGTGCAATGCTACCCCACAAGAGCAGCATTGTGAAACTGCAGAGATACGGCATGGTACACACAACACAGGGGGAAAAGTGAATGGGAAATAGGGTAGCGAAGTATGGAGAGTGCAAGATAAAAAAATAGAGAATAGAGTGTGGGATGGCTGCGCCAGCCTGGCCAGTGAGTGTAGTGGGATCTGACCCAGAGGAGAATGTCCCCAGTGACCTCCACACCCACTCAGACAAGGATCAGCCTGAAGTCAGTGCAAAATCACTGCAGGAAGCATTGGGCTCTCTGGAGATGACAGTAGTGGGAAATATCTTGAACTCCCCAGACCTTTGTACTAGGACTGCACTGGGTTGGGGGGGGACTGGTCTAAGCTACCACTCCAGGGAATTAGCAGACAGGCACCTCGCCTCTGGCAGTCAGCAGGACCAGAACAATGGAGGTGAACATTGAAAAGGGGACTCTACACTGGAAACCCGCTGTGGACGATTAGGCTGACTCAGTGTGGGTGAGAAAGAGTAAGACCTCCTGCTGGACAGGTGCAAGATTGTGGGAGGGCGACACAAAAGAGACAACAGGCATCCTATTGACTCAGCTCCCCAATAGGCCATCTGCCAACTCCTCAACAGTTACCCCAGTGACGGCGCTCTGTGGGTGGGCAGCTATCATTTTTGGGATCCACAACCCAGACACTGTGGTGTGCTATGGTTTCAGATAGTGTCCTTCCTCCAGCCAGTGGACTCTCATGACAGGCTCTGCCCTTCCCCGACCTATAGTCAACTCACTGGGCCCATTTTGATGGGTGAATTATGAGTAGTTTCCCAGTTGTGGGAAGCTAACACCTGTGGGATTCACAGGTGCTGGGGCATTGAGTGGTCTCAGGCATCACCATTCCCCCTAGTGCAGCTACTTTCCCTTTGAAAGTGGCAGGCTTCGCCCCTGGAGGTAGGGAGAGGCAAGAAAAGCCACTTTCCCATGTGCAACTGGCATGAATCTATGGGGTCTTGGCTCAGATCAATAGTTGACAGCCCAGAGACTCTGCCTGTCAGACTGACATAGGTCATCCAGTAGGATCATAACTCTGGTGCCTGATCTCCACATCCAGGCAGCTGCCAACAGTGGGCTTTGCAGTCAGGAAAGAAAAATCCTGGCCAAGAGGCCATGGCAGGTATACCAAGTAACCCCTCCCATCAAGAGCAGTCTCCCAAGTGTGTTGGATGAACACTAAATAACACATTAGCAGCTCCAACTGGCAACAGATGAGGCAACCACAGAGGCACACACATCTAGGTTGGTAGGCAGCAGCTGTGATGGGCCTTGCTCCTATCACAACCTAAGGGGGAATGGGGTACAAGTAACTGTCGGGAGTGGCAAGATCCTTCCTAAAGATTGGGGCACTAGTATTCCTCACCTGGGGACCAGAAACCAATACAGAGGCATCATATTACCTCAATAACTGGCTCTTCCATCCAATCTATAACCAATGACAGAAAGGGTAACCCTGTACCTCAACACAGTACCCACCATCTCAAACTATTAGAGGCCAGTGGAGCTATACACACAGATGCAATTCACTACATGGGAGCTTAAGCTGAGGGACCAAACTCACTAATGACCACTGGCAAGAGGTGAAGACAACATGTTAGAGGTAACCCAGCTTGCCAAAATACCCCAAAGGCAATACAAGACCAGTGTGCCTCCTCCCATCACTGTTAAGGACCACCCCTTGGGGGCATGAAGTTAAGGCCACAAACCAGTCCCAGCACTCCAAGTACTCAATTACCCTAATAAGAAATAACCAGAGGAAGAACACAAGGAATATTAAAGAGCAAAGACAAAAGTCACCCACAAAAGAAATCACGAGACCCTCAAAATTGGATACCAATTTAAACAAAATGATCAAATTGATGGAAGAAAAATTCTGAATATGAATTGTAAGGAAATTCAATGGAATTGAAGAGAAAATAGAAACCCAACACAAATAAACCACTAGAACAATACAGGAAATGAATGAAAAATTCTCTAAAGAAATTGAAATATTACAAAAACAAACAAACAAACAGAAATCTTGGAAATGTAGGAAGCATTTGAGGAACTTCAAAACACAGTGGAAAACCTTAAAAATAGAATGGATCACATAGAGGAGAGAATAGGCACCCACCAAATTAAAAATACTCAAGAGGTAAAGCCCAGAACCCGGATTCCACAATGATTTGAGAGGTAAAACAAAACAATAAGAACTTACCCAACAATATAAACAGAAATCTTCCCCATTTGGGGAAGATCAATCCTTTCAATAAATGTGAATGGCTTGAATTGTCCTTTGAAGAGACATAGACTAGAAACATTATAAGCCAAGTATCTGCTGTCTCCAAGAAATCTAACACACAAAACACTTTCAGACTCAAGGTCAAGGGCTGGAAAACAAATTTTCAGGCAAATGATAATGAAAAGAGAGTGGGGGACAGCGATTCTGATGTCAGACAGCATAAATTTTAAAATAGCAAAAGTAAAGAAAGACAAAGATGGTCATTATATAATGGTGAAAGGGAAAATCCAACAAGAAGACTTAACAATTCTTAATATCTATGCACGTAACACCGGGGGAACCAGATATATAAAGCAAACTCTGTATAAACTAAATAGCCTGATAAACAGTAATGCCATAGTAGTGGGGAATTTTAACACCCCACAGTCTGAAATGGACAGATCCTCCAAACAAAAAATAAGCAAAGAAATAATGGACTTAAACAGAGCTCTAGCAGAAATAGGTCTAACAGACATCTACAGAACATGCCACCAAAAATAAAGCAGAATGTACATTCTTCTCATCAGCTCATGGAACTTTCTTCAGAATCAACCACATCCTAGGCCGCAAATCATACCTCAAAAATTTAAAAAAATAGAAATGGCACCATGTATCTTCTCAGACCATAGTGGCATAACACTAGAGATCAATTCCAAAAGAAACGCTCACCACTTCACAAAGTCATGGAAATTAACCCATCCATTGCTAAATGACTGCTGAGTGAAAGAAGAGATTCATATGGAGATAAAAAATACTTTGAATTAAATGATAACAGGGACACAAGCTATCAAAATCTGTGGGATACAGGAAAAGCATCCCTGAGAGGAAAACTAATAGCATTAAATGCTCACATCCAAAAGACAGAAAGCTCACAAATCAACCAGTCAATAAATTGTCTCAAGGCACTAGAAAAGGAAGAGCAAATTAATTCTAAACCTAGCAGAAGAAAGGGATAACTAACATTAGAGCAGAACGAAATGAAATTGAGAAAAAAAGAACTATACAGAAGATAAATAAAGCCCAAAGCTGGTTTTTCTGAAAAGATAAACAAAATTGACAGCCCTATTGCTCTATTGACAAGAACTAGAAAGGAAAGGACTTCAATTAGCTCAATCAGAAATGAAAAAAGGAGAGGTCACTACAAGACATCATAGAAAGACAAAACATTATCTTTGAATACTATAAAAATCTATATGCCCAAAAGCTACAAAATGTAGAAGAAATGGACAAATTCTTGGAAACACACAACCTCCCTAAGCTCAATCAGGAGGAAATGGAACTCCTAAACAGACCAATATCAAGTGAAGAAATTAGAGCAACAACAAACAAAATCTTTGAAAAAAAACAAAAAAGGCCCAGACCAGATGGGTTCACTCCTGATGAGTACACAAAGAACTCATACATATACTGCGGAAATTATTTCAAAACATTGAGAATGATGTTGTCCTCCCCAACTCATTCTATGAAGCCAATATCACCTTGATACCAGCCAGGAAAGTATTTAGCAAAAAAAAAAAGAAAACTACAGATCAATATCTCTCATGTATATAGATGAAAAATTTCTCAACCAAACCCTAGCAAACCAAATTCAGGTGCTTATCAAAACAATAATCCATCAAGACCAAGTGGAGTTCATCCCAGAGATTCAGGGATGGTTCAACATATGCAAATCTATAAATGTAATTTACCATATAAAAAAAGCGAGAACAAAGACCACATGGTTCTCTCAATAGATGCAGAAAAAGCATTGGATAAAGCCTAGTACACTTTTATGATAAAAACCATGAATAAAAAAGGCATAGATGGGACATCCCTTAAAATTATTAAGGCCATATATGACAAACCCACAGCAAATATCATATTGAATAGGAAAAAATTGAAAGCATTCCCACTTAGATCTCGAACCAGACAAGGATGCCCACTATCTCTACTTCTATTCAACATAGTGCTGAAAGTCCTTGCTAGAGCAATCAGACAAGAGAAGGGAATGAATGGTGTCTGAATGGGGGCAGAAAAGTTCAAACTCTCACTGTTTGCTGATGATATGCTATTATAGCTAGAAAATCCCAAGGATTCAGCCAAGAGACTCCTGGAATTGATAAACAAGTTCAATAAAGTCTCAGGATATAAAATTAATGGACATAAATCAGTGGCATTCATATGCACTAATAACAGTCAAGCTGAAAATCAAATCAAAATTGCAACACCTTTCATAACAGCATCAAAGAAATTTAGGAATATATTTGACAAAGGATGTGAGAGATATTTATAGAGAGAACTACAAAACACTGAAAGAAGAAATTATAGAGGATGTTCACAGATGGAAATCTCTACCATGCTCATGGATTGCTAGAATCAATATTGTTAAAATGTTTGTTCTACCTAAAGTGATCCACAGAATTAATGCAATCCTTATCAAAATTCCAGCATCATTCTTTACAGATTTAGAAAAAATAATTCTACGTTTCATCTGTAACCAGAGAAGACCTTGTATAGCCAAAGCAATCTTAAGCAAAAAGAACAAATTGAGAGGGATCAGTCTGCCAGGCTTCGATCTTTACTACAAGGCTATAGTAACCAAAACATCATGGCACTAGGACAAGGACAGAGATATAGACCTTTGCAATAGGACAGATAGTCCATATATAAAACCATCCTCATACTGTCATCTAATCTTTGACAAAGCAGAGAAAAATATACATTGCAGAAAAGAATCTCTATTCAGTAAGTGGTGCCAGGAAAACTGGATATCCACATACAGAGGATTGAAACTGGGTTCCCACCTCTCACCTCTCATAAAAATCATCACATTGGATAACAGACCTAAACCTAAGGTGTGAAACCTTAAGAATTCTGGAAGAAAATGTGGGGAAGACTCTTTTAGACATCAGCCTAGGAAAAGAATTTATGAAGAAGACCTCCAAAGCTATCACAGCAGCAACAAAAATAATAAAATGGGACCTGATCAAATTAAAAAGCTTCTGCACAGCCAAGGAAAATGTCCTTAGAGCGAATAGACAGCCGACATAATGGGAGAAAATATTTGCTTTCTGCACATCTGATAAAGGGCTGATAACAAGAATCTATATAGAACTCAAGGAAATCAAGAAGAAAAAAATCAACTACATCAATAAATGGGCAATGGACATGAAGAGAAACTTTCAAAAGAAGACAGACTAATGGCCAGCAAATATATAAAAAAGTGCTCAACATCTCTAATCATTAGGGAAATGCAAATCAAAACCACAATGAGCTATCATGTAACTCCAGTGAGAATGGCCTCTATCAAAAAGGCCCAAAATAACAAATGCTGGCATACATGTGGAGAGATTGGAACACTCTTACACTTCTGGTGGGACTGCAAATTAGTACAACTCCTGTGGAAAGTAATTTGGAGATACCTCAAATAACTAAAAATAGAAATACCAGTTGATCCAGCAATCCCACTGCTAGCCATCTACCCAAAGGGAAAAAGAAAAACAGATGTCTATAATAAAGACATTTGCACTTGAATGTTTATAGCAGCACAATTTATGATTGCAAAGATGTGGAAACAACCCAAATACCCATCAATCGAATGAGTGGATTAATAAAATGTGGTATATGTATACCATGGAATATATTCAACTACAAAAAACAATGGTGATCTAGCACATGTTATATTATCCTGGGTAGAGATTGAGCCCATCTTTCAAAGAGAGGTATCACAAGGCTGAAAAAACATACACCACATGTACTTGCCACCAAACTGGTACTAAAAATCAACACTAAGATGCTAACATAGTAGTAATACTCAGTGCAGGTCAGGTGGGTGGGGGGGTTGGAATGAGGGGTGGAGCGGGTAGGGTGGGTAAACCCACAGCTAATGGAGATGGGGTACACTGTATGAGGGAAGTACATGTTTGTGGTCCTGGCTTGAGTGAGGCAAATGCATTTCATATAACCAAAATTTTGTACCCCATATTATCCTGAATTAAAAAAAATATTGAAAGAAAAATAAATTGGTCACATTACTTTTAAGGGCTTTTAGACATTACTGTATGGTTTGCGGACTTTGGATTTTACTAGTGTCTGCTCATATTCTATAGGTATTCAAAATTTAAGGTTGTATTGCCAAAGTTTTATTTCTTTTTATCGAAATAACAATTATAAAGTGTTAAATGCATCCATCTTAATGCATTTTGACAAATTAATATACCTGTGTAACTAACACTCCAGTGAAGATGTAGAACATTTCCAAATACAGAAAGTTCCCTCGTAGCAATTTAATGCCAACCCCTATCCCAATAGGCAGCAACTGTTCTAATCTTGAACACTGTGGATTAGTTTTTGTGGGTTTGGTGCTTATATAATTATAATTATATAGTACTTCTTTAGGATTTGCCTTTTTTCCCCTTCTGTTTTTTCTTCTTTTCTTCTGTACAAACTGTTGTACAGACTCATCCATGTAGTTGTGTAAATCACTACTTCATTCTTTTTTTGTTGACTAGTATTCCATTGTGTGAATATAAGAGTTAATATATTTCCTATTGAAAGACATTGTAGTCTGTAAGTAATTGACCCATTATAAATAAAACAGCTATAAATATTCTTACACACATAATTTTGTCTGCATATGCTTTCCTTTCTCAAGGATAAATAACCAGGAGTGGAATAGCCAGGTCATATGTTTAACTTTATTGAGAAAATGCCAAACCATTCTCCAGAGGTAGTTGTACTACTTATATTGTCATCAGCAATTGATCAAAGTTCCAATATCATCACATCCTCACCAACATTTGCTGTTGTCAATCTTTGTGATTTTAGATATTCTAGTGGGCATGAAGTGATATAACATTATGGGTTTAATTTCATTATTAAACCTGATGAATGATTTTGAACAGATATTCATATAAAGTGACTGTTCAAGACTTTTCTCCATTACTTTTCTCTTTTACTATTAAATATTAGGAATTATTTATATATTTTGGATACAGATTCTTTATCAGACATATTACTGGTAATATTTTCCTCCAATGTGGCTTGTCAAACTATTCATTTAATGCTATTCATGAGGAGCAGAAATTTGTTTTTGTTGAAGTTTAATTCAATTTCTTTTTTTACGGTTAGTCCATTTTGTGTCTATGTAAGACAAAGATTTGCCTACCTTCAAATCACAGCTTTCTCTTCATTTTCAAAATCTCTTTGTTTATTCATGCATCATTGCATTATCATATAAATTTTAGAGTCTGACTGAAAATTTCTACCAAAAAATAAAAAACAAACCTGCTGTGCTTGAATTTTTATTAAGATTGTGGTAAATCTATACACTTACTTGTAGACTATTGAGTCTTTCTTTCTATAATTAAAGTTGTATGCCTCTGATTAAACTCCTTTAGTCTCTCTGAGCAAGAGTTATGCTTTCAGTGTAGAAGTTCTGCTAAGTTTCTTTGGATTTATTTCCAATCTATTTTTAATGCTGGTGTAATGGAATTTAAATTTTTTTTTGCAAATTTTTACTAGTTTATAAAATATGATTGATTCTAATTTTCTGAGCCTTGTTTCCTGGACATTGCTAGATTCACTTTTGTTATATTTTTTCGTTTTGCATATCTCATAGGATTCCTGTAATGGCAGTCATACTTTTTCCTTTCTGGTATTGTATTTATTTATTTATTTTTATTGCTTTATTAAAATGGCTTGAATTTTAAAATAATGTTGAGTAAAAATAGTAAGTGCAAGCATCCTTGCCTTTTTGTGATTTTAGAGGCAAAGTATTCAATATTTCACCACTAAATATAATGTCAGCTTCAGGTTTTATGTAATGAACTTTGACAGATTGAGGAAATTATATTCTATTTTGAGATATTTGAGAGCTTTATTTCATCATAAATGGGTATTGATTTTGGTAAAATGCTAGTTAGACATCTGTTGAATTTATCACATTGCTTCTTTTCGCTTTATTCTGCCAATAGAGTGATTACATTAAAAGACTAATGAATGCTAGTCTGACTTTGCATTATTTGAATAAGTTCTACTTGATTAAATGGTTATAATCTTTTTTTATGTATTGGATGAAATTTGATAATATTTTGTTGAGAATTTTTGTGTCTGTGTTCATGAAAAATATTGGTCAGTAATTTCTTCTCTTATAATGCACTTGTCAGGTTCTTTATTCCATTCTAATATAAGCATTTACACTCCACAATTACTTCCAATCTCACTTTGCTACATTCTACAAACTGTTAGCTCTCTGTTGTTAATTCAAGTTAAAATGTTTTCTAACTTACCTTCTGATTTTTTAACTCATAGGTTTTCTTAGAACTGTATTACTTAATTTCCAAAGATTGAGCATTATTTTTTATATTTTCTGATGATTAACATCAAATTCATGGATAGTGTAGTCAGAAATATGTTCTACAACATTTCAATGTGTTGAAATTTATTGAGATTTATAATGCAACATACAATGTATAATATTAAAAAATCCCATTGCTCTTGTAATTTAGAATGTGTGTTCTGCAGGTATTGAATACAACATTTAGTTAGTGTCACTTGCATAAATTTGATTAATGGTGCTCAAATTTCCATTCTTCTTTTCCATTGTGTTGGCATTGGACACTTTTCACTTTGACTAGCAAGCAGTTTCCAATATTCTGTGTCTGTTTACAATATTAATCCAACTTCTGCCAAATATTTGAATGGGCTCTTAATTCTATTAAATTAAAACTAAGGTACCTTAGGATACAAATTCATTCACTTTATGCCAGGTACAAGATATTTTTTTTTCAGAATTCCATTTTATAGTAAGCATGCATTGTAAACATGAATATTCTCATCTGGTATCCAGCTAAGTTCATGTAACTCTTTGGGAAGATCCTTCTGTAGATACTTTCCTCTTGCTTGTAGCACTCATTAAATGAACACAGATAATATCTTCGATGTGAGATATCTCTCTTCTCACAAATCCCAAAAGAGTTACTAATCGTATTCATGACATACAAGAGCACAAAATCATACCCTGTGACTTAACTATCAATTTCCAGACCCACTTGCAAGGCCAAATTCATTATTTTGTTTTTAACATTGGAACAAAACAGAGTATCCAGATATAAAATCAGCCACATACAGCCAACTGATCTTTGACAAAGCAGAAAACAATATACATTGGGGAAAAGAAGCCCAATTCAATAAATAGTGCTAGGAAAACTGGAAAGTCACATGCAAAAGAATGGATGAGGATTTACTTCTCTCATAACTTAAAAAATTAATTCAAGATGGATAAAAGACTTAAATGTAAGGCAGGAAACCATAAGAATTCTAGAGGAAAATGTTGGAAAAGCTCTTCTAGTTATTGGCTTAAGGAAAACATGTATGAAGAAGATCACAATGGTAATCACAGCAAAAACAAAAGTAAATAAGTGAGATTCAATTTAATTAAATAAAACTTCTGCTCAGCTAAGAAAATAATCAACAGAGCAAATAGACAACCTACAGAGTGAAACAAAATATTCACAAGCTATACATCTGGTAAAGTGTTAAGAACCAGAATCTACAAAGACTTCAAATGACTCAGCAAGGAAAAAAATCTAAGAACCCCATTAGCAAGTGGGTAAAAGATGTGAACAGAGCTTTTCACAGGAAGATAGACAAATGACCAATAAACATAGAAAAAAAATGCTCAACAGCATTAATCATCAGGGAAATGCAAATTAAAACCACACTGAGATATCACCTTACCCCAGTGAGAATGACTTTTACTAAAAAGTCCAAAAACAGTAGGTGCTGGTGTGGATGCAGAGAGAAAGGAACACTTATATATGTTGGTGGGACTGCAACATAGTAAGACCTTCATGGAAAATAGTATGGAGATTCCTCAAATAACTAAAAGTAGACCTTCCATTTGATCCAGAAATTCCACTACTGGGTATTTACCCAAAGGAAAATAAGTCATTTTTTTAAAAAAGACACCTACACTCAAATGTTTCCTGCAGTACAATTCACAATTGCAAAGATGTGGAATCAACCGAAGTGCCCATCAATTCATGAGGTGGATTAAGAATGAATTAAGAATATATATAATTCTTAATACCATTCAGCCACAAAGAAGGATGAATTAAGGCATTTTGCAGCAAATTGGATAGAACTAGATACCGTTATCCTAAGTGAAGTGTCTAAAAATGGAAAAATGAACACCACATGCACTCG
This sequence comes from Microcebus murinus, assembly GCF_040939455.1. NCBI lineage: Eukaryota > Metazoa > Chordata > Mammalia > Primates > Cheirogaleidae > Microcebus > Microcebus murinus. Next base: position 79,442,114 of record NC_134114.1, on the reverse strand, counting down.
CTATTAAATTGGAACTAACAGATGAGCACACATATGCACAGAGGTAGGTAAAATTCAATGGAAATCAAGAATGGGGGTAGGGAGGAGGTGGAGCTGGTGAAAACCTGCCTAATGGGTACAATGAATACTATCTTGTTGATGGACACATTTATAACAAAATCAAGAGTAACAAAATCGATCCATGTAATCAAAAACATTTGGACTTCCAAAATATCTTCAAATAAAGAAACAAACAAAAAACGTGGGACAGTAGAAATTTATCCAAATGTCTCAATTCTTGGGTAGATATAATTTCATTACAAAATTCAGAGTAATTCAGAGTTTACAGTACTCATGGTCTAATTTAGAATTTCATAGTTGCTGAACAGAAAGTCACAAAATGAATTGAAGTGAAAAAATATAAAAATCATTGTATGCAACTAATCCTAATTTTGGGGACAGAGATAATATATATGATATGCAATAGAATATTGGAGAGTCACTGCAAAGTCTATATAAATAATGTGCATATATAAGCTTTCCTCATTTTACATTTATATAGAAATCTCTGAGAAAAATATGGAATTTTATATAGCACTAGGGAAGTGATTAAAAATATGTATTAAATCATGTTTATTATGAATTAATTTATACTGATTAATCACTTTTAAGAAACTATTAATAGTTTTATTTGTTTATATTCAATTAAAATATTTTAATTGCAAGTGCTATTAATATCAGTTTGAATATATTGAAACTGAATATGAAATAGAAATGAAAATATAAATTCCATAGTTGAGAACAAGATCATTAATTTAGACATGGAAAATAAATTTCATCAGGCTGAGTAAAATGTTAAAATTCAAGAGATTTTTTTTTAACTTGTAAAGAACAAGTTCATTTGGGAATTTGAATGAATTTTTTAGAAATCATTGAGGCAATGACTTTCTTAAGAAAAACGAGTTGGACATTTCCCATGGACAATAGATCTATGTTTTCAAATGAATATTTGGTTCCTACTGATTGATCTTTTCCCATGAGTTCTTATTGGAATTAATTAATTTCATAATTATGTTGATTGTTAACTGCTACAGTTCTGACAATAATTTATTTTAAAGTTTGTAGGAATATAAATTATATATATTGTATAGTTAGAAGGTTAAAAAAAACTGAAAAGTAACTTTGACATCTGAATTTGCAACCTCAACTTTGTAATAAATCAAAGTAGTCTTTTGACTATAGTCACATTTGCCCCTTTGACCATCCATGCCATTTTTCTTTCCTACTAGAATACAACCACTTTCCTCCTAAGAATATCCAAATTTTCATCTTCCTTGATCTTTTCATCAACTCTCCATCTCTAAGATAGCGAAAAACACAAAACCCCACATGTTAACAGCTGGGTGTGTGAGTTCATTGCATGTCTTCTAAATCATTGAGTTAGTCTTGTGCTCTCTTGAAGGCACAATTTAAAGCATTTTCCTAACATGGAAGCATTTAATTATAAATCTAAATAAGATAGAAATAAAACCAAATTTTGAAGATGTAACTTAGTATGGTGTCTATCTAAAAAAAGAGAAATGCTTGGAAATGAAAGGTTTGGTTTCATCTTTATTTTAACTAACTTATTGCCATTTTCCCTGTTTGAAGCCAATATTCATTTTAAGTTCATCCCAGTAATTTATATTATCATGAGCATTTGACAATTTGTAATTGAATGCTTACAGGCTAAAGGGGTTTTGCTCTTTCATTTGATGGATTGTGTCATGCCAGACTCTGGCAGTGCATTTTATTTGACCTTTATCCTTAACTCCATTCATCTTAAACCCTTTGTCACATGAGTGACAGGCCATCATGATGTGATGGAAGACAAAACTTCAAAAGGATGCATCACCTTGTCAGATAAATGCATATCAAAAATCCTCTTTTAAAATGTTTAGTGAGTTAGAGGACAGTTTAGACTAAATTACGTTGTAATATTGAAAAGTTGAAGACAGGTAAACTTTACAGATCAAAGATCATTTTTGAAATAACTATAGTAATATTTACGAATGAAAATCACAATGATTTTCAGGATCTTTTCCATAAAATTAGAAAAGTGACAAGATAAGACAGAACTTGCTTTAAAAAAGTCACAGTAAAAGAAAACAGTCTAGGGGTCTGTGTGTATGCAGTAGTTAAACTGTGTGCATACACGCAGACAAATGACCCTTTATTAAACTTTGGGCATTTATATATAAATAGCCTCTCTTTAGGAGTATCTATCAAAGTTTAATTTATCTGGAACTCCTGATACTGTTAAGAATTTTGATGAAACTGAAGATGCGTAGTTTTGTATTTCTTGAGCAGAAATCATCTATCTACTCACAAAATAGACATTACTGAGGAGAGGAAAGGAGTAGATTTCTTCATCTTTTATAGGCCATTCATCTCACATCCAAGACTTTTTATAACAAAGTCCTGAAAGATTCTCTGCTTTGTGTGTTTATACCAATAGACAGAGGCCATTCATATTGTAAATCAATGAGCTAGTTTCTTACTTTGGCAGGATCAGCAGTGACTTAAAAGTAGAATGTGAGCACAGAGTAACGACATTGACCTGACACATTTTATCCCTTCCCATGACAATTTCTTCTATCCATAGAAGAAAAGAGAGAAAGGAAAGACAAAATAATTACAAAATGGAAATACTATTGCCTTGGAACTGAAGTGGAGAGAATCAAAGAGACCAGAGTCTTCTTTGCCACAAGATGCTGAAATGTGATGATAGCATTTTTCTATTATAAGAGTGTCCTGCTGTATAAACATATACATATAGATATATACATATTTATATGTATATATCTATGTATATATCTATATGTATATATCTATCTATATGTGTGTATATATATATGTATGTTGGCAAATATTTTCTTTGATTATTTATACGGTTCATTCTTTTAAGCTACAAAAAGGGTATTGTTTTGAATAAAAGAGTGATCACAAAGAACAATAAATATAAATTCAACATGTCTAAAATTTAAGATATTTGAATTAAACACACAGAGAGGAATAAAGAATGTATTTCTATTTTCTCTCTTTGGTTGTATTATCTATTTACATTATATAATAAATTTTGTCCAATTCTCCCTTCTTCAAAAATATACCGTAAGTCTTATAAATGTAAGTTTTATGGCAGTTGATGTTAGGACACATGGTACCCTGCTATTATAATTTCCCTTTCCTTTGCAAATAACTATTCAATAAACAATATTTATTGGTATATGTGAATTCCAGCAAGAAATAACATTTTTATTCAGTTTTTATTGTAGAACATGTGCATCACCTACAAAATATTTTATGTAATATTATTATTCTCTCTATTGCTTTTAAAACTTAAGTACAATTATGTAAATATTATATATTTAACTGATAAATATTTTTGCTTTAAATTCCTTCACTAAATATTTTTTTTTATTTCATCATATTATGGAGGTACAAATATTGTTAGGGGTACAAATATTGCTCTTGCCCCCTCCCTCCCCCCAAAATGTCCAATCCCCTGGTGGTGTGCATCGCACAGGTTATGGAAACATGCATCCCTTTCCTCCTCCCAACTCCTGCCTGCCCACCACCTGCTAAAAAGTTTTTTGTTTTTTTTTAACATTTTGGTTACATTGTATATCTTTGCCTCTCCCTAAGAAGGGTTAGAGTTATGCCCTCCCCCTCCAGAATGCTTGTCCCATCCCTAAGATTGGGTCCCCCCACCCACCGAATCTCTAGTGGGTATTGCCACCATTTGAAAATCGAAGTTTAAATCAGTCAGTACCAATTTGATGGCGAGTAGATGTGGAGCCCATTTTCCATGTCTTGTGTTGCCTCACTTTGGATAACAGGATTAAGCTTAATCCAGGATAGCATAAATGGTGCTAGCTCACTGTCATTTCTTAGGATTGAGTAATATTCCATTGTGAGCATATACAAGATTTTAATTATCCACTCATGAATTGATGGGCACCTGGGCTGCTTCCATGTTCGTGCAATAGTGAATTGTGTTGCTATAAACATTCATGTGCAGATGTCTTTATAATAGAATGTCTTATGCTCTTTTGGGTAGATGCCTAACAATGCTATTGCAGGGTCAAATGATATTTCTATTTCTAGCTGTTTGAGGTATCTCCAAATTCTTTTCCACAAAGGTTGCACTAATTTGCAGTCCCACCAGAAGTGTAGGAGTGTTCCTGTCTCTCCGCATACTCGCCAGCATTTGTTGTTTTGGGATTTCTTGATATAGGCCATTCTTACTGGGGTTAGGTGGTATCTCATTGTGGTTTTGATTTGCATTTCTCTAATAATTAGAGAGGTTGAGCATTTCTTTATATGTTTGCATGCCATTATTCTGTCTTTGGAGAAGTTTCTTTTCATTTCCGTCGCCCATTTCTTGATGGGATTGTTTGATTTTTTTCTTGTCAATTTTTTTTAAGCTCCAGATATATTCTTGTTATTAGGCCTTTATCAGAGGTGTAGACAGCAAATATTTTCTCCCACTCTGTGAGTTGTCTATTTGCTCTACTGATGGTTTCCTTGGATGTGCAGAAACTTTTTGATTTGATCAGATCCCATTTGTTTATTTTTGATGCTATGGTGATTGCCTTGGGGGTCTTCCTCAAAAATTCTTTGCCTAGGCCAATGTCTGATAGGGTTTTCCCAACATCTTCTTCTAGGATTCTTAAGGTTTCATGTCTTAAGTTTAAGTCTGTTATCCATCTTGAGTGAATTTTTGTGAGAGATGAGAGGTAGGGATCCTGATTTGCTCTTCTGCATGTAGCTAACCAGTTTTTCCAGCACCATTTATTGAAGAGAGATTCTTTTCCCCAATGTATATTTTTGTCAGCTTTATCAAAGATTAGATTGCCGTATACTGATGGATTCATCTCTGGTATCTCAGATCTATTCCAGATATCTATGCTTCTGTTCTTGTGCCAGTACCAGGCAGATTTAACTATTATTGCTTTATAGTACAGTTTGAAGACAGGAAGACTGATGCCTCCCAGTTTGTTCTTTCTATTTAAGATTGCTTTGGTTATACGAGGTTTTTTCTGATTCCATACGAAGTGAAGAATTATTTTTTCTAGATCTGTAAAGAATGCTGATGGTATTTTCATGGGGATTGCATTGATTCTGTAGATCACTTTAGGTAATATTGACATTATAACTATATTGATTCTACCAATCCATGAACAAGGTAGATTTTTCCATCTGTTTAAATCTTCTGCAATTTCTTTTTTTAGTGTTTCATAGTTCTTCTTATATAAATCTTTTATATCTTTCATTAAGAATACTCCTAGATATTTAATTTTCTTTGAGGCTATAGTAAAGGGTATTGCATTTTTGATTTGAGTTTCTGCTTGATAGTTCTTGGCATATATGAATGTTTCTGACTTGTGTATATCATTTTATAACCTGACACTTTACCAAATTCGGTTATCAAGTCTAGGAGTCTCTTGGAAGAGTCCATGGGGTTTTCTAGGTATAATATCATATCATCGGCAAAGAGCGAGAGTTTGATTTCATCTGCCCCCACTTGAATGTCCTTAATACCCCTCTCCTGTCTAATTGCTATCTCTAGGACTTTGAGCACTATGTTAAATAGGAGAGGAGATAGTGGGCAACCCTGTCTAGTTCCGGATTAAAGGAGATTGTCTATAAGAATGCTGTTTTGGGTTGTAATAATTTTGTGAAAAATCCTATATTTCTCCACCAATATGTAAGTCTACTTATGTAATTTATCAAGGGTTTATGTATATATGAGTTTTTTTAGGTTTATATTTTCTGCTTTGTTGACTTTTAAATTTATTATTTTACCACTTGAACATAGTTTTAATTATTATACCTCCATAATTAATGTTATTATCAGGTAAATCAAATTCTCTCTGATCACCAAACTTTCCCTTTAAAATTTTGTTGGATAATCTTGGCCAATACATTTATAAATTATTTATGTGTTTTAAAATTCAGATTGGTAATGTTTATGAAATCTATGAAATTTTATTAAGATTGTTTAAATCTATAGATATTTTAGAGTAATTAGCATCATTAAAATATTTCATTGTGAACTTTAGAATATAATGTCTCTCTCCATTTATTTAGGCTTTTATAAATGTCTCTGAATACAATTTAATAAATGTATCTATATACAATTTTTAGATTGTCAGTAAATCTATTTTGATATGGCCTTTTTCCCACCAATTCTTTACTGAAATTCCCTTTTCAAGGTCATCATTAGTGACAAAATCCAATGAGATCTTTTCAGTCCTCATCTTACTCAACCTATCCACAATATTGACAGAGCTGAACATTTCTTCCTGGAGTCCTCTTTCCTTGTCTACCATGACACTGTACACTGCTGGTTTTCCTTTTACCATATTAGCCTTTTTGTCCAGCTTTTTTGTTTATTTGCCCAGATTATCTCAGGACTCTCTATTATTCTGAACTGTCTATCCAACAAATTCCTCTCATTACCATAATCATATGTCTCCTCTATTTACCAATGTTTAAAGAAAAACATTACACAGATTAAATATAGCAGACTTTATTTGAGCAAAGGGTGATTCATGAATCAGACAGCACTCAGCATGAGGAAGATTCCAAGAGCTACCCCCAGCAATGTGAGCAGGCAGTATTTACAGACAGAATAAAGGAAATGACTACAGCTTTGTTGGTTAAAGCTTGTGATTTGCTTTATTTGGGCATGATGTGGTATGAGGCATTTGCCTAATATATACAGGGTCTGACGAATTGGCAGCTCATGAATTGCTGAAGTTAGACTGCTGTGATCAATTGAGTTTCAGCTCCGTATTACAAGAATATAATCTTGAGTCAGGTTGCAGTTTGTTTACATACACAGTTATACTACAGCTCCCTATGTAGGAATTCAAAGTATAAAAGCAGCTTTAGGCCAAATTTAATTTAACATCAAAAAATGTCATTTCAAAAATATTTTTCCCCAGTCCTTTTTTATGGAGAACTTTACCAACAAGTTTCCCATACTGATACCGAAGAGTTAACCCAATATCAACATGTCTGTAATTGAACATTTGATTCATAATTTAAACAAATTTAAATAAAGAGGAAAATAACTGAAAAAAAAAGTTCTGCTTCTGTTTCAGTAAATTATACCAACAACTGCCAAGTTTATAAAATGGGTAAGAAAATCCTATCATTTCATCTTTCTGAAAATATTTCACTGTTTCCCCTGGATTTTAGAAAATCAATCCAAATTCCTTGACATTACTATAAGAACATAATTACTGGCCCTTACCTCCATATTTGTTTTTTAATTCTTTTTTCCACGTTTGTTCATTGTCCTTAATATGTTACATTCTTTTCCTCATGTCAAGTGTTGAACAAACTCCAAAAACTTTCTGTCCTCTTGATAAACCTCTCCCTATCTTTATCTTTCTGAATTCTGTTTTTCTGTTCTCATCTTAAATGTCACTCTCTCAAAAAGGCCATTTTTGGCTACCAGCTCTGCCTAAAATCTCCATGCTAATTCTTTCTTAAAATATTGCTGTGTGTGTATGTATTTACTCTTTGTTGCATTAGATTATAAACACTATAAAAGATCATAGAGTGATTAGCATGCATTATCTACTTACAAATGAGTTGTAGAATAAAGACATTGATCTGAAATGTAATAAGGTCAGTGCTTGATATTTAAAAAGTTAATTTTGATTAATTTTTAACAGGAAAATTACAAACTTACTGACAACCTCATTTTTTGAGAATAATAAATACTAACAGTTTGCAATAAATAGGCACATAGGAAATTGTTTGTGATTTTTCCTATTAAAAATTAAAATTGGGGAGAGAAGCAGAGTAACATTACAGAATAGGCCTTTCTAGCAACTTTTGGCCCACAGAACAATCAATCTTAACAACTATTCACTCATGAAAATACTTTCTCAAGAGCTAAAAAAAAAAAAAGGTGAAAGCTTACAGTATACGGTTATAGCATGATAATAACAACAACAACAAAAGATCAAAGAGGGTAAGAAGGACAGTTTTACCTTTCCAGCGTCACCCCTGTACCAACCCAAGCAGCACAACATGGAGAAAGATACTGTCTACTTGGCAAAAAGAGAGGGGAGTAGACACAAAAGAATTTTCCTTGGACACCAATAATGGGCTTTCCACAATAAAATGCTCACACCCACAGCCCCATATTCCAGACCAGTACTTGAAGACAATATCTCCGAACTCTTTCTGGTACCAGTTGGGACCACACAGCACAGGAATTTGGACTTGCATGTCAGACTTGATCTCCAGCCTGCACGACTGCTGGGCCAACTTTGGAAGCTGTGGGTTCCAGAAAGCCCTTATGGCAGGTACCCCTCAGTAGCCCCAGGCTTTTGACACACCATAGCACAATGCCAGCCACATCAACCCTAGTTTTTGGTCCACAACAGCACTGCACATACTTCAGAGATTTCCCAGAAAAAGCCAGTTTGTGAAGATTGGAGTAAGTACCTACCTGTTCAAATGTGCAAACATTGCCACATGAGCATAAGGATCAAGAACAATCAGGGAAACATAATATCACCAAATAAGCAAAATAAGGTGCTAATGAGTAACTCTAAAGAAATGGAGATATATGAATAGTCTAAGAATTCAAAATAACTGTTAAAGGAACTTCAGTAAACTTTAAGAAAAGATAGAGAAACAGTTAAACAAAATGAGGAAAACAATATGACCAGAATGAGCAATTTAAGAGAGAAAATAAAATAATAATTTAAAACTCAAATTCAAATTCTAGGAACAAAAGATAAAATGAACAAAAGAAAAAAAGCCATAAAATGAACAAAAGAAAAAATCAAAACAGTAGAATTGATCAAACAGAAGAAAAAAATCTGTGAATTTGAATATACGTTATTTGAAAGTATATAGTCAGAACAGAAAAAAAAAGCATGAAGAGAAATGAAAAAAGCTTATGGGATTTATAGGACAGCATCAAAAGCAAACTTTTGTGACATAGGGGTTGAAAAGTAAAAGAGAAATACAAAGGAGAGTGAATTTAAGGAAATAGTAGCAAAAATTTTTCCAAGCCCGGAGAAAGATCAGAATATCCAGGTATAGGAAGGCCAAAATCTTCAATAAAAATTAATCCAAATAAAACTACCCCAAGACACATTATAAGAAAACTATCAAAAATAAATAACAGCTTGGACACCGTGGCTCACGCCTATAATCCTAGTACTCTGGGAGGCCGAGGAGGGTGAATTGTTCAATGTCAGGAGTTTGAAACCAGCCTGAGTAAGAGCGAGACCCCGGCTCTACTATAAATAGAAAGGAATTAATTGGCCAACTAATATATAGAGAAAAAATGAGCCGGGCATAGTGGCGCATGCCTGTGGTCTCAGCTACTTAGGAGGCTAAGGCAGGAGGATTGCTTGACCCCAAGAGTTTGAGGTTGCTGTGAGCTAGGCTGACACCACAGCACTCACTCTAGCCTGGGCAACAAAGTGATAAATAAATAAATTAATAAATAAATAAATTAATTAATTAATAAATAAATAACAAAGGATCTTGAAAGCAACAAGGGAAAGGAAGAAAATAAATAAATAAATAAATAGTTTTAATGTTAATATTAGCAAACTTCTCAGCAGAAACTTTGTAGGCCAGAAGAGAGTAGGACTGTATATTCAAATTGCTGAAGAAAAAACTATCAACCAAGAATACTACACATAACAAAGTAATCTTTTAGAAATAAAGGAGAAATGCTTTCTCAGACAAACAAAAACTAAAAGAGTTCATCACCACCAGACCTGCTTAACAAAAAATGTTAAAAGAAGTTCTTTAAGCTGAAAGAACATTACACTAAAGAGTAACACAAAAACATCTGAAAGTATAAAATGCACTGGAAAAATTAAGTCTACAGCCAAATTCAGAATACTGTAATACTGTAATGGTGGTGAGTAAATCACTTATTTCTTTAGCATGAAGGCTAAAAGACAAAACTAAAATAATAATAGCTACAATAATTTTTAAGGGATATGAAATATTAAATGTTGTAAATGGGGACATCAAAAATTAAAAATAAGGGCTGCAGAAAAGATATAGAGTTCTTTTTGTTCAAAGTTAAGTTGTTCTCAGCTATAAATAATCTGGTATAACTGTAAGATGTTTTCTGTAAGCCTCATGGTCACCACAAAGCAAAAATCAATAGTAAATGCACAAAAAATGAAAAGCAAGATACTGAAACATGGCACTAAAAAAAATTATTTAGCCACAAAAGAAGAAAGCAAGAGAGGAAGACAGAAACAAAGAATCTGCAAACAATAAAAAAACACTTAATAAAACAGTAGTAGTGCAGTAGTGAGTCCTTACTCATTAATAATTACTTTCAATATAAATGATTAAATTATCAAGTTAAAAGATATAGAGTGATAGAATAAATAAGAAAAATATGAATGATCTTTATGCTGCATAGAAAAGACTCACTTCACCTGAAAGATTTCATAAACTGAAAGTGAATGGAAGCAAAAAAGATGTTCCATGGAAATGGAAACCAAAAGAGCGCAACACTAGTCATATTGATATCAGATAAAATATAAATTTATTTGAAAATTATGAAAAAGACAAAGAAGGTTATATAATGATAAAATGGTCAATTCATGTGGATAATATTACAGTTATAAATATAACTATATTCAATATCAGAGCATCTACATATATGAAGCAAATATTAACAGATCTGATGGAAGTCATAGACAGCAATCCAGTAAGAGTAGTAGACTTCAAAACTCCACTTTCAGCAATGGACAGATCATCCAAACAGAAAATCCTAAGGAAACATCGGATTTAAACTACACTTTAGATCATGTAAATGGAAATATGACATACCAAAACCTACAGCAAAAGTAGTTCTAAGAGGGAAGTTTACAGTAACAAATGCCTATAACAAAAAAGAGAACAAAGTTCAAATAAACAACCTAATATTACACCTCAAGAAACCTATGCATCCGATAAGGGACTGATAACTAGCATATACTTAGAACTCACGAAAATCAGGAAGAAAAAATCAAATAACCCCATTAAAAAGTGGGCAAAGGACTTGAACAGAAATTTTTCTAAAGAAGACAGAAGAATGGCCAACAAACATATGAAGAAATGCTCAACATCTCTAATCATCAGGGAAATGCAAATCAAAACCACAATGAGATATCACTTAACCCCAGTGAGAATGGCCTTTATCAAAAAATCTCCAAACAATAAATGCTGGCGTGGTTGCAGAGAGAGAGGAACACTCCTACACTGCTGGTGGGACTGCAAACTAGTTCAACCTCTGTGGAAAGCAATATGGAGATACCTGAAAGCAATACAAGTGAATCTACCATTTGATCCAGCAATCCCATTGCTGGGCATCTACCCAAATGATCCAGGGACACTCTACAAAAAAGACACCTGCACTCGAATGTTTATAGCAGCACAATTCATAATTGCAAGGCTGTGGAAACAGCCCAACTGCCCATCAATCCAAGAATGGATTAATAAAATGTGGTATATGTATACCATGGAGTACTATTCAGCTCTAAGAAACAATGGTGATATAGCACATCTTATATTTTCCTGGTTAGAGCTGGAACCCATACTACTAAGTGAAGTATCCTAAGAATGGAAAAACAAGCACCAGATATATTCTCCAGCAAACTGGTATTAACTGAGTAGCACCTAAGTGGACACATAGGTGCTACAGTAATAGGGTATTGGGGAGGTGGGAGGTGGGAGGGGGGCGGGTATATACATACATAATGAGTGAGATGTGCACCATCTGGGGGATGGTCATGATGGAGACTCAGACTTTTGGGGGGAGAGGGGGAAATGGGCATTTACTGAAACCTTAAAATCTGTACCCCCATAATATGCCAAAATAAAAAAAAATTAAAAAATAAAAAAAATAAAAAAAAAAGAAACCAGAAAAACAAAAATAAACTAAGCACAAATTTAATGGAAAAGGGAAATAATAATGATCAGAGCATAAAGGAATAAAATAGAGACTAGAGAGAGAGTATAAAAAAATCAATAAAACTAAGAGTTGGTTTTTGGAAAAGATAAACAAAATTGACAAACCTTTAGCTAGGAGAAGAAAAAAGAGAGGAGATCAAACATAATCAGAAATGAGAAAAGGAGACATTATAGCTGATACAAAGAAATACAAAGAATTATAAGAGACAATTCTGAACAATAGTATGCCAACAAATCGGATAACCTAAAATAAATGGATAAATTCCTTGATGCATACAACCTACCAGGTATGAATTGTGAAGAAAATAGAAAATCCAAAAAGTTCCAAAACAAGTAAGGAAGTTGAATTGGTAATAAAATGTATCCCATCAAATAAAAGCCCAGGATCTCATGGCTTCACTGCTAAATTCTATTAAAAATTTAAAGAAGATATAGTACAAATTATTCTCAAATTTTTCCAGAAAAAAAATGAAGAGGAAGAAATACTTCCACAATCATTTTATGATGCCAGAATAACTCTGATTTCAAACCAGACAAAGACAGTATACAAAGAAAAAACCAGAGGCCATTATTTTTGATAAATATAGATGTAAAAATCCTGAAAAAATAAAATAAAAAGGTAAGAGACTTAAATGCACCAAGGTGGTGGACCTTGTGCATGTCACTCTCAAGGAGAGCATCAGAAATTGCAAGAGGATGCCAACCTGCAGATAGCTTTTTTCAGAAAGAACAATGTAAAATTCCAGAGAAGTGACAGGGGACATTCAGAACAAAGGAGACAGTGACAGAGCAATTCATTCGGCAAGATCAAAGGGAACATTAGGGAGGCATCCACAAAGACAGGGTGGGGAAAGGATAGGAGGAGAGAGCCCTGGGCTTCCGCAGACCCCACAGACACTGTGGCCTGAGCTGTGAGGAATCCCCCAGCCCCACCAACCACCACAGACATCTGGACTGATTGGGCAGCTGCTTGGAGTCTGTTGAGAGACATTACACTGGAAAGTGGGTGCAAAAGTGATCTGCTGGCAACTGATTCCAATTATTGCAACTGATGCCATTCTGAGCTCTCAGGTACAGGGTGCCAGGTCTGCATGGTTCTCAGCATTACAACAGCCACCGTCACATTACCTTCCAGGGCCAGGGAGGAAGCAGGTAGAATGAACGATTGCTCTCCTGTGCAATGCCTTGTGAATAGGAGATGAATGTTCCTCTCCTCCAACGCAGTATACAAAGCTCCAGCCCAATGGCTACAGTGCTCCCACTGTGCATATGACTCCACCTGAAAGATTCCAGCACTAAACCTCCACTACTACTGCTGGGCCCACAGAACCACCCCGAGGTCCAACTCTCCACCAGGAACCCTCCAGGCTTGAGCCACAACTATACCTGGGCCCTGTTTGAGCAGACACCCACAGTTTGAGCACCTATCACCACTGCCTAGATAGGCGAACCCACTTGCCACTGTCAATGCTGTGGGAAGACTCCAGGTAAAGGCTAACACAATGCCAACCTACATAGAGGTTTCACCCAGCCCCCAAGTTGAGCTTCTAACAAGGACCTGGGGAGTAACCCATCACTCTGTATGAAGACCATTCAGCACTAGGTTGAGCTGTGACAATCACAGTGGAATGGAACAACACAGAACAGTGGCATTGTAGGCTCTCAATAAGTCTGCCCCTTCCCTTGGGGGTCAACATTCCAGAGTAGAACACAACAGTGCCATCTAGGGACCACTCCTTCTACTCACTAAGTAGATGGGGAGGTCTCAGCAAAGAACAGGTGCTCTGTAAACCTATTGGCCCTGAGCTGAGGGAAAGGATTCAGATGAGAAGAAAACAGCAACAAGAACTCTAGCAATATGGAAAAAAAAAAAAAAAGGATTGGCACACCCCCAAGGATTGCAATGGAGCTACAATAGTGAATTCCAACCAAAAGTAAATTGTCAAAATGTCACAAATGTAATTAAGAGTATAGATCGCAAATAAAATGAATGGAATTAAAGAGAAACTTGAAAACCAACAGAAAGAAGCAAGAAAAAATTTCAAAAAATCAATGAAAAAAATGAAAAAGTCACTGAAAAGCTAGGCAACATAAGAAAGGGTATAGCAGAACTTAAAGAAATGAAAGACGCATTTGGGGAATTTAAAAATACAACAGAAAGCTTCATTAACAGGCCAAAGCAAGCAGAATAAAGAATCTCAGAGCTTGAAGACAAGGTTCTCCAGCTAACCTAGTCCAAAGATGTAAAGCAGAGAATAAAGAAGGCTGAAAAATCACTCAGAGAAATATAGGACTATGTGAAGTGAACTAATATATAAATTATAGGAATCCCTAAGAGAGAAGAGAAAAAAGCAAAATGGGAAATCTACTCAGAGGAATTATTGAGAAAAACTTCCCTGATATCGCCAGAGATTCATATATACAGATACAAGATGGTCATCAAACACCAGGAAGATACACAGCAAATAGGACATCTCCAAGACACGTAGTCATCAACTTGGCCAAAAGCAAAATGAAGGAGAAAATTCTAGAGGCTGAAAGCAATAACTAACCTACAAAGGAAAACCTATCAGGCAAATAGCAGACTTCTCATAGGAGACCTTCCAAGCCAGAAGGTACTGGGGCCCAATCTTCAGTCTTCTTTTACAGAACTGCCAGCAAAGGATCATGTATCCTACAAAACTGTTTCATAAATGCTGGATAAATAAAGACTTTTCCAGACAAACAAATGCTAAGGAAATTTATCATGACTAGACCTGCCCTAAAGGAAATACTCAGAAATGCATTATACATGAATCACAATAGATACACACCAATGAAAAATCATCCAAAAGCTCAAGCTTATAGCTCATTTCAAACAATGATACACGAGGAAAATCAAAGCAATGAGGTACTACCCAACATGATGAAAAGAACAGCATTCCACATATCAATACTAACATTCAACATAAATGATCCAAATGCCCCACAGAAAATACATAGACTGGTTGAATGGATAAAAAATACTACCCAAATATCTGCATTTCAATGAAACACATCTATCCCACAAGGCCTCAAGAAAATTCAAAGTAAAGGGAAAAAACTACTGCACGCAAATAGAAATCAAAGAGAATAGGGATAGCCATTCTCATATCAGATAAAACAGACTTTAAATTAACAATGGTAAAGAAAGACAAAGAAGGTCATGATATAATGATAAAGGAAGCTATTATAAATAAGACATAACAATCCTAAATATATATGCACCTAACACAGGAACTCCCGGATTCATAAAGCAAACCCCACTATATGTAAGCAAAAATATAAACAGTAACATTGTAATTGCTAGGGACTTCAACACTCTCCTGACAGAGCTGGACAGATTGTTGAAGCAGAAAATCAAAAGGCAAAGGCTAGACTTAAATGGGACTCGAGAACAAATTGACCTAACAGACATTTATAGAACATTCTATTAGAAACTACTGAATATACATTCTTCTTAGCAGCACATGGTACATTCTTCAAGATTGATCATATCTTAGGCCAAAAAACATATCCCAAAAATTGAAAAAAATGAAAATCATACTATATATCTTCTCAGACCACAATGGAATAAAACTAGAAATCAATTCCAAGAGAAACACTCAAATTTACACAAAGTCATGGACATTAACAACCTGTTCCTGAGCATTCCTTGGGTCAACAATGAAATTAACATGGAAACCAAAATATTCTTTGAACTGAATCACAAAGGATACTTAAGCTTTCAAAGTCTATGGAATACAACAATAGCAGTCCTAAAGGAAAACTTCATAACCTTAAATGGCCACATCAAAAAGACAAAATTATCACAAATAAACAACCTAATGTCAAACCTCAAAGAACTATAAAAGGAAGACTAAGTGAAATCCAAAACCAGCAGAAGAAAACAAATAAAAATGCCCTAAGCAGAGTGAAACAAAATGGAAATTAAAAAAAAAATCTATACAAAGGATCAACAAAACAAAAAGTCAGTTATTTGAAAGATAAACTAAATAGATAGACTTCTTGCTAGATTAACCAGAAATAAGAGAAAGGACCAAAAAAAAAAAAACGCTCAATCAGAAATGAAAAAGGAAATATTATAACTGATACGAGAGAAATACAAAATATTATCTGTGAATACTACAAAAATCTCTATGCACGTAAACTAGAAATTGTAGAGGAAATCGACAAATTTTTGCAACACAAAATCGCCCAAGAGTCAATCAGGAAGAAATAGAACTTCTGAACAGAACAATAATGAGCAGTGATATTGAAACAGTAATAAAAAATCTCCCCAGGAAAAAAACAAAACAATGCCCCAGGCCAGATGGATTCACAACTGAATTTTGCCAGACATAAATAAATAAATAAAATTTACCTATATTCCATAACATCAAGAAAGAATGAATCCTCCCTAACTGATTCAATGAAGTCAGTATCACTTTCATACCAAATCCAGATGTACAACATGGTGACTATTCTTAATAATATAGTGTATTTTTGAAAAACACTAAGGGATGTAAAGTGTTCCCAGGATAAAAATGATAACTATGTGAAGAATGCATTTGTTATTTATATATATTTAATCATTCTACAATGTATGCATGCTTGAAAATATCATGTTATACACAGCAAGTACATATAATTTGTCAATTTAAAAAAGTAAAAATAATTAATTAATTTAAAAAATCTAAAATTGTTTATGTAATAGCGTAAGTAATTTAGGAATGACAACATTTAATTATTTCCTACTCACATACACACTCTACATACACATTCGGAAAACAAAACATTTGCAATTGAGAGTCAATTTTCCTTATTTCACTCTCTGATCTAGAACTTCTGTATGAGTAAAAGTTCTTGAGACTCCAAGAGTATTTGTGTGGCGAGAATGGCTAGCTGTGTGTATCTGTGTTTGGGTATTAGTGCTTATTGAAGAAATAGTCTAAGTAACTCACTCTAAAGC
This sequence comes from Microcebus murinus, assembly GCF_040939455.1. NCBI lineage: Eukaryota > Metazoa > Chordata > Mammalia > Primates > Cheirogaleidae > Microcebus > Microcebus murinus. Next base: position 79,425,160 of record NC_134114.1, on the reverse strand, counting down.
TGGATTTGCCTAGAAAGTACAATGATTTTGATTAAATTATATGTTTATTGGATGGTTGCTGAGTTTGATCCACCCCCCAACACCTTTATGCTTTCCCTTGTCTAAAGAGTATCATCACATAAAGAAATTGTATTCATCTTAGAAAAACTTTAAAGACTTCTGAATATTAGAAAATACAGATTATGCTGAACTTCTCAACACTACTGGGAAAAAAAATAAAAAAATAACAGATACTATTCCATAAATTTGTCCCTACTTCTTTCTTTAGCTAGTTACTTAGCTAAAGAAATAGATTGATATAGTGCACATGTGTATGTGTCTGCCTGTGCTTTTCTTTCCCACAGCATGGATATGGTCATTCTGTACCATCCTATTTTTTAGTAGATTGTTGTGTTCAAACTATTAGCTTTCAATACCATAGCTGTCCTAAGCATCTGATGCTTCCATATCTTCATCTTGTCTTCTCAGCAAAATTTTAATTTTTTACAAAATAATTCCATTATATGCCATATAAGATATGCCATTAAAATCCCTAATTAGAATTTTTTTAAAAAGCTACAATACCTATTGAGAAAGAAATAATTTAATGTCAAATATAATAATATAGATAAAAATATCGGTGGTAAAAACAAAAGGCACATGGACACATGAACACACACACATACACATACACAAATGTTGGGGGAAAGTGTGAATAAATATGAACATGCCTGGTCACTAAAACATAGAACTAGAATTACTGATGCTATTAAAGAAAACAAGGAAACCCAATGTTAAAATAAAACTTTTTATGTAAATGCTTCTTATATTCTACATACGTTTTCAAAATAATTTGCATTTTTTACTCCTCCCTGCCAGGGACCATGATAAGCATTATTATTTCCTAGAAAAGCTACTCTCTTTTCTACTACTTAATACCTCCTTATTTAATATCCCTACATTTTTTAAAATTAATTCTATTACAAAATCTATACTGAATATTACTCTGTTTCTAAATATCTTTCACAACACTTAACCTTCTTTCATACTAACTTTTAAGTTTTCTTCCTCCTTTGAAATTCTGTGAATGCAGGGGTTTATATAACATCAAGCTATGTGGAAACTTGGGAATGGTTAGTTATTAAAAATGACCTTTTGAATTGGATAACACTCTTCTAAGTTAGATGCCATGTTGAAGAATACAATCCTTTTCCATCATTAAAATGGATATAATAAGAATATTAATTACTGTTTTGGGTGAAATAAGCTCATGTAAATCAGAGAGTATGAAAAATAAACACTCAATACTTGCTAAACAATATTGCTTTGAAAGCTTTCTAATATATTTATTTCTGAAATATTTGCCATATTACATATAAATTCTTTCAAAATTTTTAATGATAACTCAATCTTAGGAAGTAAGGAGGGCACACATAGTCTCTGAATTAAAAAAATAAAACCAGAATATTCCAAATTTTTTGTGTATAAGATTAAAATGTAACTTGTCTACTTTTGCTAGATTAGTAAAACCTGGTTGGGTGGGTGATGGGAGGAGTGGGACAAAGCAGCAAGTAAATAAATGCCAATTTTTAATAAAACAGTGGTGTATTGCATCTGCAGTAATATAACTACATGATTTGTTTTCTTTAAGTGGCCCAAATAGTTCTATTACCACTGTGAAAAAACCATTCACCATTGTGGTAAGCAAAATTTACTTTAACAATTTCCATGCTTAAGGCCTCTCACTAAACAATAATTCTGTGGTGGTGACTTTTTGGTGTGTATAATTATCCACAAAACTAAGCTTGAAACTGGCATTTCATGTAATTTAGAAACAAGAATTCAAAACAGAATAATAAAAGATTTACAAGGCTGGTCATTTAAGGAAAATAGGAATCTCTCGAATGTCAAAGCCATATATATTTGAGTGTGTGTATATATATATATATATAATATTAAATAAATAACACATACTAAAAAAATACTGTGGTTAAAAAATATAAAAACTAGAATACAAATGACCATTTGAAAGCATTGCTTAGAAATAACATTTGATATCACAGATTACTTTTTTAAGAATCAGTTTTCATCAATTTATTGTTTTAGCATTTTTAATAAAGGCAGATGGTATAGCAAAATGTTTTGATGTCTACCATTCTAAAATATTTGTTTATTTTCTCTCTTTTTTTAAATTTAAGAATATTATTTTTGATAACATGGATTTCTTTTGTAATTCTTGAGTAAAAGTTATAAGTGTGCTCATCATCCACATAGTGTACATTGAACCCAGTAGGTATGATTTCACCCATCCCCTTCTCCCTCTCTCACCCACATAATTTCCATTGAGTTTTATTTCCATCTATGCATTTGAGTGCTGATCAGTTAGTTCCAAATTGATAGTGAGTACATATGGCATTTGTTTATTTTCCATAGAGATTTATTGCACTAGTTTGCAGTTCCACCAACAGTCTATCCACATCCATGCCAGCATCTATTGTTTTAGGACTGATAAAAGCTATTCTTACTGAAGTTAGGTGATATCTCATTGTGGTTTTGATTTGAATTTCACTGATGATTAGTGACATTGGGCATTTTTTTATATGTTTATTGGTCACTAGTCTATCTTCTTTTGAAAAGCTTCTGTTCATGTTGTTTACCCACATTTTAATGGGGTTATTTGATTTTTTCTTATTGATTTGCCTGAGTTCTTTGTAGATTCTGGTTATTAGCCCGTTATCAGATGTATGGAATACAAATATTTTATCTCATTCTGTATGTTGTCTATTTGTTCTGTTGATTGTTTTCTTGGCTGTACAGAATTCTAAAATATTTAAATATTAGTTACCATAGCCATAAAGTAATTGCCATGTATATATATTTTAGATGTATAACATTAAAAAAAATCTTTAGCTGTTAAAACTTTATATTTTTTTCTGAGACATTCACAAAAGCAATTTTTATTCCAAGTGTGTCTGGAAACTAGTGCAGCCTTCAGGATTGCCTCAGTTTTAGCTGGCCTAAGAGAATATTTACAAAAACTGATGAAATCTCATCATTACAGCTTGCAATGATTGAATCCAACATAGCCAATAAACTTCCATTGAACTTTGTGCTTAGGTTATGAGCATGATGCAGAGATAATTTGGAGCAGGGTGGGAGTATTTTGTTTTGTTCATAATGAATTTTTGGTAAAAAAAAAAAAAAGTAATCATACAAAATAATGGGACTGATTTTCTTTCCTGTCTCATGAAGCTTATAAAACTGCTTATAAAATCACAAAGGAGGAGTTTTCAATATGTTGAGCACAGTCAACTTGATGAAGTCAGCATCCATCTATTGTTGACAACTTTAAAGAGGGCAATATAAAATTGTGATTTTTGCTGTGCTGATTGGAAAGTTAGCTTCAGTAACATGTAGCCACATTTGGTAAACAAATATGTAGGTAAAAGTTTCCTGTGAGCAATATTTTAAATATTCTTTCTATCATATTACAGGATTCTTTATGGGGAAAAATACCTAATCATTTTCTTTTTTTGTTTGTTTATTTATTTATTTTTGAGACAGAGTCTCATTCTGTTGCCCTGGCTAGAGTGCCATGGCATCAGCCTAGCTCACAGTAACCTCAAACTCTTGGGCTCAAGCAATCCTTTTGCCTCACCCTCCTGAGTAGATGGGACTACAGGCATATGCCACCACACCCGGCTATTTTTTTCTATTTTTGGTGGAAATGGGGTCTTGCTCTTGCTCATGCTGGTCTCGAACTCCTGAGCTCAAATGATCCGCCTGCCTCGGCCTCCCAGAAAGCTAGGATTATAGGCCTACCTCACAGCAACCTCAAACTTCTGGGCTCCAGCAATCCTCTTCCCTCAGCCTCCCAAGTATCTGGGACTATAGATGCTTGCCACTAAGCCCAGCTAATGTTTTGTGTCTATGTTTTTAATTGGCTGGCTAATTTTTTCTATTTTTAGTAGGGATGGGGTCTCACTCTTGCTCAGGCTGATCTCAAACTCCTGACCTTAAGGAATCCTCCTACCTCAGCCTCCCAGAGTGCTAGGATCACAGGTGTGAGCCACCACACCCAGCCTAGTCATTTTCTTTTTAAATGAGAAGGCAAGTCAGTCTTGTTACATGTCTCTATGATCATTGAAATATGACAAAAATATGATTTTTTAATTTTCCACTAAATGCTTCTGCACAAAAGGTATATTTTATCCATAACTGCATTATGTTTAATCAATTCTTTTTATTTTAAGAATAATGAGGCTTATTATTAGTCTTCTCAGGGAAAACAAATGAGTAGCTTTCAAGCAAATAAGTGAATTATCTATAAAATTGTCAATGAGAGGAAACTTGTATTTTGTCCATGTGAGTAATGAAGAAATAACAGTGGAAACTGAAAAAGCTCTCATATAAAATTCTTTTGAAAGTTTATGTTTGTCATTGTCTACTCTAAGACTTTATGAATGCAATCATAAATACCTAAGTTTTTTGGCATTAAATTCATTTTTCTCACTGGTTTGATGAGGTTAAGTTAGCTCTATTCCATTAAACAATGAGACTTCTCTGGAAAACAGATGTAGGACACTCAAGTTTCCTTCGCCTCTCAGAAAATAAGTCTTCTATATTTTTTGAATGAAAGATATATAACATATAAATAGTGTTGGCACACATCACAATTGTTAGAGAAAATCACTTCCAGGCTTAACTTTCCAAATCAAATTCATCTTTCTCATTCCAGGTTTCAGACACATTTCATCCTGATTATCCCAACATTCATCTTTTCCTGATTTCCTGACATAGGTGACTCTCAGTAATCTAGTTGATGAGTCTTATTTAAGACTTCAGTTACATATTGTCTCCTGCACTATCAGGATTCATACTGTTTTAAGGAAAATTTCTCCTTTGTATCTTGTAAACTATGTGTTTAGTATTTTCAAACAAGGTTGTTAGCACCCGACTAGAGGCAAATCGATAAATGAAAACAAATCATTACTTTGACAATAGAAACCTCTTTGAAATGCATCATTCTCCATGGCTTAGGAGATTCCCAAAGGAACAAAAGTACAAAACAGAATGAATTTGAGCTGGGGTTAATAGGTTATAATCAAGTAACAGTGCCCTTGATTAAGATAGGAAAAACTGAATGAAAAAAAAAAATCCACACCAATTGTATAGTAGGGTTTTATTGATTGCAATGATGGTGACATAAAGGTAACATTCTAAACTGGGCAGATCTCTACAACAAGACACAGAAAATAAAACAACTAATATTTATGGAGTTACTTAAGACATAGTTTGAAGGAGTTTAATAACATTAATTCACTAAATAGTCACAATAGAGGTATCAGATAAGAACTAATAGTTCTCTATTTTTATAGACACGAAAACTTAGCCTCCTAACAGGACCAAGGTCAACAAATTATAAATGGCAGACCCAGGGGGTGAACTTAAACTTGGAGTCAGAGTAGCACTCCTAATCATTTTGCTACCATATTCCTCTTTAACTGAATAAGTAAGACAAATGTGTAACCTGTGAATTTTTAATAAAATATGTTAAACTATAGCTGAAGGATGCAGAACGGTCATAGAGACTCAGAAAAGAGACAGACACATGATCTTAGAACTTACTTAGAATAGATTTAAATGAATGACCAAAATAATGCAAAAGATAGGTAGTCAATTAATTTCAAGTATTCTAAGTTTCTAAAATTATACTGAGTAATAAAGGCAATAAATTATAAATTATATATACTGCATATAATACATACCGCAGTCTTCCCTTTTCCTCAGTTTTGCTTTCCACGTTTTCAGTTACCTGTGGCCAACCACAATCTAAAAATATTAAGTAAAAAATTCCAGAATTACACAATTCACATTTTTAAACTGCCCCATTCTGAATAGAGTGAGGAAATCTCACACCAACCACTCTGTCCCACCTAGAACATGAATCATCCCTTTGTCCAGCATATCCATGCTGTATATGCTATCCATCTATTAGTCACTTACTAGCTAACTCAGTTATCAGATAGACGGTGGTGGTATCTCAGTGTTGGGGTTCAAGTAACTTATATTTTACTTCATAATGACCCCAATATACAAGAGTAGTGATGCTGGTAATTCAAATACGCCAAAGAGAAACCATAAAGTGCTTCCTTATAGATGAAAAAATGAAAGTTCTTGACTTAATAAGGAAAGAAGAAAAAATATTAATATATACTGAGTTTCCAAAGATCTATTATAACAAATCTTCTATCTGTAAAATTGTGAAGAAGGAAAAAAAATGTGCTAGTTTTGCTGTCATACCTCAAACTTGCAAAAGTTATAACAGTGCATGATAAGTGTTTGGTTAAGATGGAGAAGGCATTACATTTGTGGGTAGAGGACATGAACAGAAACATATTCTGATTAATGGCAATCATGTTCGGTACTGTCCATGTTTTCAGGCCTCCATTGGAGGTCTGGGAATCTATCCACCACAGATAAGAGAGAAGTACTGTATCAGAATATAATAAGCCATTATCTATGCAGTAATCTCTAGAGGATCAATTAAATGAATAATAAAAATAGCAAAATATTTATGAAGGCATTTTAAACAGGGGATATCCAAATGGCCCCATAAACATATGAATATTGATTCAATTTCAGTAGTCACCAAGAAAATGCCTTTCTGCTCCTAGATACATACCCAACAGAAATATATTTCTTTGTGTGTATGTGTGTCTGTATGTGTGTCTATGTGTATGTGTTTCACCATAAAGACACATTTACAAGGATAGCAAAACTGTATTTCAGTCATATTAGTTGCAATGTCATTTTTTCCATTTTTGGTTTAGCTTATCTGGGTCTTTTCTCCTCTATTCCTGATTATTCTAGGAAGAGGTCTATCAATTTTTTTTTTTTTTTATCTTTTCAAAGAACCAACTCTTTGTTTCATTGATCCTTTGTATTGTTTTTTGTTTCCATTTTGTTTAGTTCTTTTTGACCTTAGTTATGTCTTTTCTTCTGCTGGCTTTGGGTTTGGTTTACTCATATTTTTCTAGTTCCTTGTGACTCATCATTAGATTGTTAATTTGTGATCTTTTGGATGTAGGCATTTAAGCCTACGAATTTTTCCTTTAGGATTTCTTTTGCTAACTCTCATAGATTTTAGTAGCTATGTCCCCTTTGTCATTTAGTTTGAGGAATCTTTTTATTTCCATCTTAACTTCATTATTTATGCAATAATTATTTAGCAGCAGGTTGTTTAACTTCCATGACTTTGTGTAGGATTGAGTGTTTCTCTTGGCAGTGATTTCTAATTTTATTCCACTTTGGTCTGAGAAGATACATGGCATGATTTATATATTTTTGAATTTGTTGGAACATGTTGTGTGGCCTAAGATATGATCAATCTTGGAGAATGTTCTAAACTGTTCAAATAGTCCAAACTGGAAATAACCCAAGTGACCATCTATACTGTGGAATGGGTTGATAAACTGTGGTATAAATATACAATGAAATTCTTTACGACAATAAGTAAACAATTGGAAACTACATGAAACAACATGAAAGAGTCTCACAAATATAAAGTTGAATGAAAGAAGTCAGAACAAAGTTTAATGCTATATGATTCCATTTACATATAGTTCAAATAAGGTAAGAATTATAGTGTTAGAAGGCAGGATAATAATTGTTCCATGAGTAGGAACATAATGATAGAAAGGGGTTTATGCATAGATTGCGGGGTAATCTTAACACTTTGTTTTTTGACATATGTGCTAGTTATACAACTGTTCGATTTTTGGAAGTCATTAAGCTGTGTATTTGTGAACTGTTAGCTTATATGTATATATTCTGTGAATGTTTTATTTCAATGAAACATTTCCATAAAATTAGATTTCATAGGTACAATATATAACAGAATGTTTTCCTCAAGTGTGGAAAACATAAAATATTTTAAAATATATTGAATTTAAAGAATATTTAAAAGATAAATCATGTTTTAGTAATACTATCAATAAAAGATAGTCAATTATCTGCACCAGATATCTGTATCCTCAGGCCTTTATTTATAGTGTATGGTTTACGAGCTGGCATATCAACATTATGATTACAGGTTTGGGAGGAAAACAAACCTCATATACCACCTTGGTCATAGGTGCTAAAACTTTTTGAAATTACAAAGCTGTATATATTTTTTAAATCCTTCATTTTAAAATTTGCATTCACCTAATTGGTCATGAGAAAAGAAAGCACATTGTTACCTTTGAATGTTCAAAGTAAAAGCACGTTTTCCATTCAAGAATCGGTGTTAAAATTTTAAAAAATTTCAATCTCATCTTTATGGCAATGAGTCTCATTAAAAATAATATTTACATACTAATAATATATATTTATATACTTTATTTGCAGAATAAAATTTCAGGTTTCTTCTTGGAAAAAGTACAATTTAATTCCTAATGGTTTAAATTTGCCCTTAGTCACTAATGGTAAGCATGAAAATATATATACACACACACATATATACATTTTCTACATAGGAATATTTTTTTGACAAAATTATAAAATGAACAGGAAATAAAGGAGATATCCAAAAATAGCCATAGTTTCTAAATACGTGTATGTAGTAGTCCTTAATTCAATGCTATTTTGCAATCACCAAGATTCTTGTTTTGCAAGGAATTTCATTCTTACCAGAAATTCTATGATAGTTCTTAGGAATTAAATTGTGTGAATTTGAAAAGCACCATTTTATTGCCTGGGAATTAAAATATATCAGTTAGACAAGATATTAATTTTAAAAAGTTTCTATGATAATGTTATAAACTGTCTGATTTTTCCTTGTCATGATCCCTGTAAGCTATGTTTGCTAAAAGAAGAATATAGAACATTTTCTTGGTAGTATTGCTGCCTGGAAATACGAAATAAAGAGATGACATATTATTATTTTATTATTATCATTACATTTTTTTTGTTAAAAAGTAAATAATTAATATCACATTCTAAGGTTAAGTGACTGTTCCAAGGACAGGGTGACCATTTATAACCATGGCAGCTGTGAAAATAGTAGCTCCCCAAAGATGTCCATGTCCTGCCCTCTGGATATTATGAGCATGTTATAGTACATGAATGAGGGATATTGAGTTTGTGGTTGGAACTAAGGTTGCTGATCACCAGGTAGGATGATTACTCTGGATTATTAGGGCAGGTCCAACCACAATAGTCTTTAAAAGTACAAAAGTGGAGGCAGAAAAAGAGGATTGGATCAGACAAAGAAATGTGAGGACAAAAGGATTATTGAAGCAATGTTACATTTAGAAGAACTACCCAGCAGCTGTTGGCTTTGAAGGTGGAGAAAGAAGGCCAGGAGCCAAGGAATGTGAGTGGCCTCTAGAAGCTGGAAAAATCAAGAAAAGGGATTCCCCCTTTGAGTTCTCCAGAAGGGAACAGAGAGCAGCTGACATCTTGTTTTTACCCAATGAGAACTATGTTGGAATGCTAATCAACGGAAATATTGTAAGATAATAATTTTGTGTTGTTTTAAGCTTCTAAATTTGTGGTGCTTTGTTACAACACAGCAGTAGAAAACTAATGGCAAATGTTATGAGCTATATTTTCCAAGCAGCAAAACAGGTATGCTGTTACAGTTAACTCCTCAAACTGCATGGGCATAGACAGGGCACCAGAACAAATGTTCAGCAGTTTTGTACAAAGCTGGGTAAGGAATTTCAAACTTATTCCAATTGATGAAATATAAAACATGCCTCCACCAGCACATTGGTGTTGGAAAGGAAAAGAATATGCTTCGCTGTGCACTGCAGGGGAACTGGCGAACAAAGATTGGTTCCAACCAGAGCTCCTAATGCTGTCACTGAGGCCTGAAAAGCACCTGCTTACACATCATCTGCTTTAGTACCTCTGTCTCTGGTTATTGGGCAGAGTTTCAAATAGCACATTTTGTGCCAACCCAAAGCAGTTCTATTCCCATTCCCTGCAGATCGAGGTCTAGGAGCAGAAGGTCGTTGTGCACTAGCAATAACTTCATGGTATTTTAATGAGGGATCCAAGGAAAAAGATTGAGCTATGGAATATGGTTTGAGATGCAATTAATTCCTGCTGGGGCAAAGGTAAATGAGGACTCAAGTAAAGGAAAAAGTTAAATTGCTGTTACCTATAATTGTGTTCTCTCGGGACACACACACAGAAAGAGAGGGGGGGGGTGTGAAGAGTCGATCAAGCTCAAAAATGTTGGAAAACCATTTAAATTCAATACTGTCAAAGTTGGCATCAGATTGAGCTGTTTCTGGTACTCAATTGCCAACAGCAGAAATGTAAGCCACAGAAAGAGGAACTTCACATGGAGATCCTGAACTCTGTAAAAATTGTTCATTCATGACTTGGCAAGAAGTCGATGGAGAAGACACAGTATATAGAATGAAATTCCAAGGTGGAAGTCAATAATTGCTGAACTATAATTTTCATGAAGAAGTTTATAGATTTGTTCCCAAGGTTTATATACAAAAATACATAAATATAAGGAAAAGATTAGGTTAATTCACATGCAATGTATGAATCATTTCAAACAAGAAGTATTAATTTTGCTACCAAAAGTCAGGGCATGACATAGTCATTGGATTATCCGGATCCTTACAAAATAGATCAGATTATACAGCCTGCCTTAGCAATTTTTTTCCTCTTCTTTTGCAGTCAAACTAGTCATGCAGGTTAGTCTGACTGTTTTAGATAAAATGACTGAGAGGAGTCTATGTGAATCTGAATTTTTCCAGGTTCAAAACACTAGGGAAGTAAAAGTGACATTTATGTATTTTATAACTTATTTTCAGTGTCTGTGATTATTTCAGATTGAATAGAGTTATGGAAATATGGGACCTTCTGACATCTCATGACTGATGAACTATAGCTCTGATTTTTATGATGATTGATTTTATTTTTCAATTGTTTTGATTTCTGAAAATTTAAACACCCACTTAGCATGAGATTGATAATGGTTATTTGTCATGTAGAAAATCTGACTTAGATTTATGGAATTGCTTTACATATTTCAGACCTGCTTATACATGTGAATTTCTATTATTTTGTTCATATATGAATTTGAAATAAAACAAGAATATCTCCCATTAGATTAACACGAGAAGGGCAAGTTCTTATCATTGGCACCACCAATTCTGGTGATAGAAAAATACTGTAGTTTATTATATTACTCTCAGAAGAATGGAGATATCTATCTATCTATCTAGATAGATATAGATAGATATAGATATAGATTTCAAAATAGGCTATTCTAGCAATATCACATTAATGCAGAAATTACTGCTTTGAGGGGATGAATTGCTTTCATATCCTCAAATAAGTTTTTAAATAGTCACCATACATAATAAAAAGAAAGAACAGTTCATTCTTGGCCCCAGCTGGCCAGCAGACATTTATTATCTGTGATACTTATACATGTCAGTGTGAGTTCATCAAATCTAAAAGATTTTTCATCTGCACTTGAAAAAAAAATCATTGAAATTTTGAGTTGGATCTGACCTAAGACATAACCTTGCCTAAACACTCACCTAAAATAAAATGATCAATGCCAGCATCTCTGACAAGTGGTCATCCATTATCTACTTCAAATACAAGTGACTACAAACAGCACTCTTTAAGCCAGGTCATTTCCCTGTTGGATAGGTCAATTTTCTAAAATATTCTTCTCTATAGTGATGAATCTACATCTTTTTAATATCTACCCATTGGTTCTTCATCTGCCTTCTGTACCTCGAATACTAACTCTTGGAGCCATTTCCATCTTTCTCTCTCCTTTTTCTAAATATTTTGTTACCTTTAATCCTGCCTTTGCTGTTTTAACATGTTCTCCAGGGTCCTCAGGTAGGTTGCTCACTGTGTTTTGGATACATGCTGATTTTTCAAAACTCTCTTAAAACCTTGACCTGAGAGCATAATTGGGTTCTTCTAATACAGGCTGCAGGGCAAGATACTTGCTTATAGTTTTATAAACAAAATTATTCCTTGAGGACCATGATCCTTAATTATTAAATAGTCTTGTTTCTTTAGACCTCAAACTAAACTTGTAGTTTATTTCATTTTATTCTATCTGAAATATTATTCAACCAGAATTGTCCCCTTCAACTTCTCAGACCCCAACACACACACACACACACACACACACACACACACACACACACACACACACAATTTACAATTGGATTTTTTAAAATATCAGCATATTGCAGGGATACATATGTTTAGGTCACTTATATTTCCTTTGCCCCACCCAAGTCAGATCTTCAAGCATGTCCATCCCCTAGACGGTGCACATTGCACCCATTAGGTGTGAATATACCCATCTCCTCTTCTCCCTCTCCCACCTGCCCTACACCCAATGAAGGTCCCTACTATCTGTGCACATAAGTGTTGATCTGCTAATACCAATTTGATGGTGAGTACATGTGGTGCTTGGTTTTCCATTTTCGTGTTACTTCACTTAGTAGAATGGGCTCCAGCTCTATCCAGGATAATACAAGAGGTGCTAGATCATCATTGTTTTCTGTGGCTGAGCAGAACTCCATGGTATACATATACCACATTTTATTAATCCACTCATGTATTGATGGCCACTGGGGTTGTTTCCACATATTTGCAATTGTGAATTGCGGTGTTATAAACATTAGAGTGCAGACGTCTTTTTTGTAGAATGTCTTTTTTTCCTTTGAGTAGATGCTCAGTAATGGATGAAATGGTAGTTCTACTTGTATCTCTTTGAGGTATCTCCATATTGCTTTCCACAGAGGTTGTGCTACTTCTCAGTCCAACCAGCAGTGTATGTGTGTTCCTATCTCTCTGCATCCACATCAACATTTATCATTTGGGGACTTTTTGATAAAGGAAATTCTCATTGTAGATAAGTGATATCTCATTGCTCTTTTGATTTGCATCTCTCCCTGATAATTAGAGATGTTGAGCATTTTTTCATATGTTTCTTGACCATTAGTCCACCTCTTTTGAGAAGTTTCTCTTTATGTTCTTTACCCATATTTTGATGGGGTTGTTTGACTTTTTCTTACTGATTTTCCTGAGTTCTATATAGATTCTAGTTATCAGCCCTTTATTGGATGTGTAACATGAGATTATTTTCTCCCATTCTGTAGGTTGTCTGTTTTGCTTTCATGATAGTTTCCTTGGCTGTGCAGAAGCTTTTGGCTTTTGAAGCACAAATGCAGCACTTTACATTTTCACTATTGACTAATGCCAAGGCATATTATTATACTTTTTATAATGTCTCACGAAATGTGGCAGTAGTTATTGCTCTAAGGTAGTATGAGCATAATTTTTCAAGCCTGGCTTCTGGGTCTTCATCCAAGTCATCCTTTAAAAAACTTTGATAAGAATGAAGCCAAAAACTTTTATTTTGGTGTATTATGAGAAGCTCTCTTTTCTTAATTATTATCCTTGATGTAGCATTTCTCAGACATGATATGCAAGTTCTTTGGATAGTTGAAATAACTTCCTGAAACAACATATAATGTCATTAAAAACTTGTAGATATTTTTTCATTACATATGGTTTTACTTAAACTTCAATTTCTTTAATATGTGTTTGTTTTACTCATTTTCATTAGACGGGTACTGTATATCCTATTATACATCAGTATTGTGCTAGCTGGTCTTACCATTTAGCAACAATCTGCTGCATTATCTCTCAATATTTTGGATAGGCTTCAACTCATTCTCAATTCTGTTTCCTGCAATGTTTATGTTTGATTGACACCATTCTTTTTCATTCATCTTTGGTGAAGGATGCCTTTTTCATCTTTGAAATATCAACTTTTTGTACATATATGTTTTCACTTTAGAGGCCTCTTTCAAGTAAAAACTTACAAATCTTTAGAAATAGGAAAGTTTAAAAGGAGAATAAATGTCTCTCTTAAGTAATGTATATTTTCAGAAATAATTCTTTCTTGAGTCATAATTCTGTCAGAATATCTCATCAAAGACTTTCCTTTTCTTGATGACATTTAAAAGTATATTCCTAACATTTAAGGGACAAATATTGGTCCCCAATTTATCTCTCTCGATCACTATCATCTAATTCTAAGTTGTTAACGTGTCATTAAGACTCCAATTTCTTCTTTTCTGTGGGCTGGAAGTAAATCCATAGTAATAGTCCTCGTTGTTTCTTATGGTTTCCAAGAAATAAACTTTGAATAGAAAATAATTGCCCTAATATTCCATTTGAGGAAGCTTGTTCTTCCACAAATGCTTTCATCGTAACCTATTAGTTATTTCATCATTGCCAAATCCTGGATCCTATTTCAGAAGTTCACAAATACTATCCACCATATCATATAACCAGTTAATATCTTTGTACTCTATATTGGTGTTGCTTACCATGCTCATTAATTTAGAAATTCTCCTATAAGTTTATGCCCTAAGTTTTATGGATATTTATTTAGGTATATACATTTTTCATGTCCAATCCTACTATTAAGTCTGTTTGTGATTAAAAATATACACATTTTCTTAGAAATAATATGATCAAGAAACCAATTTTATTACATGGAGAAACCAATATGGTACATTAAAAGTCTAAATGAATAGTCATGAGAATGAAGCAGAACAGACAGATAAATGACTTCACAGTGATTCTTGTGTTAGTATTTTCAAGTGATGGAGAGTCTTCTTATCAACAGAGATTTTTCTTTCAGGAGTATTTCTGCTTCTTTCTTAAAAATATACCTCCTTTTTCCCTTTTGACAAAAAATACTATACCTATGTAATATTTGACTCTGGCTAAACTCTCGAGCATACAGAGATGCAAACATTACTACCACTTTCTTTGTGAGTCCTGAAATATATGTGGATGTACATATTAATACAAACAACAAAAAAGTTAGTATAAATGTCGTAGAGTCTGTATGTAGGAAGAACAGTTCTATTAGAGTTCTGAGGAAGGAATATCATATTTGGGTGCTAAAAGGGATTCCATGTGAGGATGCAGAAATAAGGTGCCACATGCCAGCCTGAGGAGAGAGCTTTACCAGAAACCAACCCCATCAATACCTTAGACTTAGACTTTGAGAATCCAGAACTGTAAGAAAATAAATTTATGTTGTTTAAGCCAGCCAGTCTGTGATATTTTGTATAGCAGTCCAAATAGACTAATATGGCAGGTAAATATTTTAATATAAAAATATTGGAGATAAATCATCAAACTATATATATTTTTTCTGTTTTTATTATTAGCATATTTGCAATATACCAGTCACAGTGACTTTTACTTAATATTTAACAATTAATGTATGTAAGTCTTTAATTTCTCTCTTACCTTATGTTAATATTTAATAATTAATGTATGTATGTCTTGATTTCTCTCTTACCTTATAGAATGATTTAAATTGATGGGTAGACTTGCTTGTGTTCAGGCTTAGGTCAAGTTGAACAGTTAGGGATATCTTTGAAACCACAAAGACCTGGAAGAAATGAAGCATTTCATAAGTTGGTGACAAGACTTGCTGCTACTGTGTAACATTAAGCTTGTCCCATAAGGAGGCTGCAATTATCTTCTCTTTAATATTATTTATTGCTGCAAATATTGAGAATTGGCCAGGCACGGTGGCTCATGCCTGTAATCCTAGCACTCTGGGAGGCCAAGGCAGGCAGATTGCTTGAGGTCAGGAGTTCGAAAACCACCTGAGCAAGAGCGAGACCCCATCTCTACTATAAATAGAAAGAAATTAATTGGCCAACTAAGATATATAGAAAAAATTAGCCGGGCATGGTGGTGCATGCCTGTAGTCCCAGCTACTCGGAAGGCTGAGGCAGGAGGATTGCTTGAGCCCAGGAGTTTGAGGTTGCTGTGAGCTAGGCTGACGCCACGGCACTCACTCTAGCCTGGGCAGCAAAGTGAGACTCTGTCTCAAAAAAAAAAAAAAAAAAAAAAACAAATATGGAGAATTTAAGGACTTTCTCAGAAATTTAACCAGAGTTGAAATATTAAGATGGAACATTAAAGAAGCAATTTTAAAAATTAAATAAAAATATTAGATTAAAAGTTATGCAATTTATCTTACTTTAAGATTTAGAAGATTGAATAGTAGGAGGCTTCTCAATCCTGAAGAACAAATTAGGTTGCAAAAAATGGTTTTATATATTATATATATATGTGTGTGTGTGTATTTATATAACCTCCTCCATAATACCGGCCTTAACTTAAACATAGGGGAAAATATTTGCTTATAATAATATTAATGTGACAAAATTTTTCTTTTCCTTAATTATGTTTTATAAACAGTGGCCAACATAAAGGAGGAACACATGTGTTAATGAAAAATCTATATTTGATGAGGAAAGAATTCAAGTGAACGTGCCTGTTGCTATTAAAAATGCAATGCGGCAATATGCACGGCAATAGCTCAATGACTCTTTAGGCCTATGGAGAACGTCCATCAGGAGTTATATTAGATGAGATGTAACTGATAAGCATCTCCCTGCCTCCTTGCATCTCCTGCTTCTGCTGACTTGAGGTACCATTTGTGAACATGGGACACTTCGTGACAGTGCAGGTCTACACCACACAAGGTAAATGGAACTCCTAGTCTTCATTCAAATGATGCTACTCACTAAACTATTCCATTTAGAAACCACTTATGATTTTTATACTTACAATATAACATACATAGAAAACTGATATGTTCGTTAGAATATATACAAATCAGAATTGAATTGGTTATAAAATGACATGTAAGAATTGAGAATGGCACAAGTGCCCAAAGACTCTGAAAAATATTTTCCTTGTATTATCATATTTTAGTCCTCACTGAGTTGGGTACTAGGATTGTCTCCAGTTTATAGGCAAGGACATTGAGGCAAGGAATTATTTAGTGACCTGTTCAAAGTCTCACAGGCTTTAGGTTGTGAGACTTTGAACATTTAGGTCTATCTCAAGTCCATGAGCTCAATTGTCATGCTAAGTTGATTTGGAGATGGAATATGTGTTATGATGAGAAATATTTAAAATAAGTTTAATTAAAATTACCAGGCTTTCTGTAGGAAGTGTCTGTTTTTTTGCAGTGTAACAAACCTGAGATTCTAGTGGTTTATGTTAACGAGTAGGCTGTGTGTTCACACTTCTTCTCAGTTTGGATATGCCATGAGAATAAAGACTAAAAGCCATGAGCAATGATCATGATGACACATAATAAGGACTTGGGGAAAAGTGATTTGAGCTTATAAATTAAACCATTCGAATCAACATGTGGCATATGCTGAGGTTTGCAGTATGACTTTGTTTTCTCTGTGACACTTAAAAGATTCCCTAGAGCAAGTATGCCTTTTAAAGATATATCTTACCAAGAACCCAAATGCAAAGCACATACTAAAAACAAAACAAAATATAACAAAACCCAACCCCAGACCACTGAAGGAAATTTACTGAGGACATTATCATTTGTTTCCTTTCTTTTTTTTAAATTAAATTTAAATTTTTATTTTTTTAGGGAGTCAGGGGTTGTGAGGAGGGAGTGTTCAGTTTCCTTGTTTGTTTTTCTTGAGACAGAGTCTCACGCTGCTGCCCTGGGTAGGGTGCAGTAGTGTCATTGTAGCTCACTGCAACCTCCAACTCCTGGGTTATAACCGATCCTTCTGCCTCTGCCTCCCGGATAACAGGGACTACAGGTGTGCATCTACAAGGCCTGGCAGGGTTTTGTTTTCTTTCTTTCTTTTTGGTAGAGACGGAATCTCATTCTTGCTCACAGGCTAGTCTCCAACTTCTGAGTTCAAGCAATCCTCCCACCTTGACCTTCCAGAGTGCTAGGAGTACAGGCATGAGCCATAGCATCCTGCCAGAACATTATTATTTTTAATGTCAAGTATTTTTTGTTGCTGTTGCTATTTAAAAATACAGCATTGTATGGGGTGGGGAGAAGTGAGCATATATTTGATTTACACATTGTTCTAACCCATGCATATTACTAGAAAGTGAAAACAGGATTTAACCTTTACTTATTTTCCCCTACAGAAAAGAATTACAAAACTGATAAAGCAAAAGTTTTTAAGGGAATTGGAAGAAAGTGAATAGTACAAATTCATTAAAAGTTTTTAAAAACCCAACATTAAGCAGCAATTTTATCTTTATTGGGTAAGATAGGGTATAAAAACACCTTTATAACAAATAAAAGAAGAATCAGAAGCCAAGTCAAGACAATCAATGAATACTTATAAGACAATGGATGAAATAATACTTACATGGATTGTATCTCATTTTTTACTTCATGACATATAAAATGCCTGAGTTACAGGAGAATGACTTACTCCTTATATTCTCAGACCCCTGAGAATATACTGTTTAAAAGAACAAAGGCACAATTGCCACAAGAATGCTGAGCATCATGAGAGGACTCTTGTTACCCTTTATATCAATGGCTCTCAACAGTAAAGAAAAATTATGAAGCCTGAGAATTGTACTGCTTACATGTAAGCTTGGGCTACTCCATACCTTTCTACTCTGCCTCAAGCTATACTTCTTTTTCTAGCTCCCTTTTGTTCTTTTTTGCCCCTCCCTCTATTAATCCTTTTCTCTCCTTTTCCTCATCAATATTATTTTAAGCTCCTGCTGTGGACTTTTCCAAGTCTTGAAAATATGAGGAAGAATTAAACTCCAAGAAACTCTCATGCTGTGGCAATGACAAAATATGTCAAAAAATGGGGATCACTCAGTTATGGAGAATCTAATGTACATGTCTTTGTTTCATCATTACAACAACACAAGATCGGTGAAAGAAACTGGGGCTCATGGTTTTTAGAAAGTTGTCAAAGGATTGAGAGATAAGTAGGAAAATTATCTTTGAGCACAGAAAAATAAATCACAACCTTAACAACAGGTAGTTATTGTTGAGGTATAGAAGAAAGACACCCAATGAATTTTAGAAATGGCTGTTGAGTAAAAGGGAGGATTTTGAGAAGTCACAAAACACTTGGCAGCGAAGATGATGTGAACTTGGTTTTGTAGAACAGTAGATTAAATGATGGATAATATGGGACATGGCAATTTGGGCACAACAAGCAGTATTTTCAAAGGCATGGTACAATGGGAAAACACATAATATTTGAGGTGAACCGTAATTTATAAGGTATAACTGCTTCACAAGGTACATGGTAAGAGAGGTAGCCACAGAATTTGAATGGAAATCACAAACAAGATGAAGAATATATGGTACTAAAATTTAAGCTTTATCCTGCAGGCAGTGGTAATCCACATATAGATTTTTTAGCAGAGTAATTGCACAAATGGGTTGCACTTCTAAAATTTACTCAGAAATAATGAGGAAAAGAGAAATAGTCTAGGAGAGAAATGATGATAAGAATTTAACCAGTGGTAGGATATACAACAGTAGCACTTTGAGAGATATTCTGGACTAAGTAATGTCTAGCACATCCTCTTTTACAACACTAGGCAGACAGATGGCACTTCTAAAACCTTGATGATTGGTCTTTACATTGAGTTCTTAAGTTTTTCTATCTTTTTAAATGAGAGGGAATAGTTGGCATATTGCATATTATAGCAATTAATTGCTTTTGGAATAGCATACAGTTTCTGTGATTCTAACAGTAATGCAAAGAAGGTTAACTGCTTTACCTGAATTTATCAATGATTGCGTGTACACGATGATTCCACTTATATCCTACATACATCCCAATGAATCATGGTCTTCACACTGCACAGACAAAAGTGTTCTGCCAAGTAGATTTGAATGATATTAATTGTATTTTCTATACATAATAACTCTCTATTTACGAATCAGTTTTTTCCCAAGGTTAATCTTATTTAGTTAGAACAAACATGAAGCTAAAAATAGTTAAAATTCTTTACTATGATATCCTTTTGCTGTTAAGAAAGTGATGCAAAAATTAATCTGTTTACTATGCTTAAAATATATCCCACAATCAAGCACCACTCCCAATCTCTATTTTGGTTTTATGAAAGTTCTCAGTTACTAAAAGAAATTGCTATATACATGAATATCAATTTTTATCAGCAGTTGGATGAGGTTTTTCAACCCCTGAAATGGGTCCTGGTGAAAGTCTCATGGTGATTAATTCATTATATCAATATGCTTACCCAACAAAGTAGAGGCCTGTAGGTACTTCTGTTTAAGAGAATGTTTGTTTCATCCTACTCAATTATTTTCTTTTTCCTTTGGAATTAGTATTTCGTAAATGAAAAGGATCATTTTTATTGCATCATTCTACTTTTAGATTAATTTTTTCATTGCTCTTCTCATATTCTTTCTTTAATAGTCTTCAAATAATACTTTAAGCAAAAGTGTGTGCCCTTCTGTGCCTTTTATTCTTTGATTTACCATCTAAAATTTATTATATGGTTTTCCTATACTATAAAAATACTAAAAGCAATATATCTGCTATTTTAGAATTTAAATCATTGTCTTTTTGTTTGACATCCATTTTTAATTTTAAGTCCTTGTATTTTACTTTAATATCATTGCAACACCTGCATTTTGTTATTCTGGAATACAGTACAAAAACTTCTCTCTATTCCAATTTTATCTATGCTTCAAGCCAAGAGCGTTCATAATATAGTACATTTCTCTTCCTTTAAAACAAACAGCCAAACCTATAAAATAAGCCTTATTCTTGTTTTCCAACATCAGGGTTATTGCAGTTATATATTCTAAGTTTTTGAAAAAAGCTAAGAACTATAGAGCGCAGATATAAAGGTCATGCAATACAGTGTACACAGATACTCAGTAACTGTGTTTGTTGAGTTATACAGTATGGAAAGGCAGAGGTAGAAAGGAATTGTGACTGAAATCTATAAAGCATGCGTGGTCAGTTTTTCTTCCTTTCCTCTTCTGCCTATGGGTAAACTCATTGAGACAGAAAAATAAGTATGCACTTCATCATGGTAATCAATACAAATTTTTGTTGAAAATGTATTATGTTCAGAACACTACTGCAGATCCTTGGAGATGTAAAAGTTATAAAACACAGATCTTGCTTTTAAGTGTCTTTAATTTAGATGAAGAGTTAATCTTATATGATACATAAAACATATTTTTTGAATCCAGAAAAGAATGAAGAGGAATATTTAACTTACTATAAAAATCAGGTTGATTAAAAGTTAAACTTTCTGATGAGTTCATATGATGTTTCCACTTTTTCTACTTTGCTTTAGGGAAATTTTTCAAGCATAACCATACTCTGTGTTCTGTAAGGTTTTAATGTAGGGGAGAGGAATTTCCCTAAACACCCCCACACAAGTATAATCATGATATCTTCAAATAAACTTACAGTAATTCATTCCCTCTGATCAGCAGTAGTTCAATAAAGATCAATACATTAAATACAATTTTATGAAATTGCATTAAAACAGTTCTGTTTATATGAACACAGCATAAATTAACATTTTCTTTATATAAATGTGGTAGAATAAATGTTAAATGAACCATAAGTGAAACAAAATTCGTTACATCTTTATAATACATTTATAAAATATTATTAAAGAAAGGTTTAATGAAAAATGACACTAAAAACAAACCACAATGTTGGTAAATATTTAAATATTTCTAGTATAAAGAATTTATAACATGAAAGCAATAGAGATGTCACAAAGGAGACTACTGAAAATACTGTTTAGATAAAAACAGGAAAATCTAAAATTGAAAGCTCAACTTGAAAAATATATGCAATAACTCTTGTGCTTTTCATATATAAAGTATTTATAAATTAGTAAAGAAAATGAATATGTCATAGCAGAGGTTCCCAATCTTTTTGGCACCAGAGACCGGTTTCATGGAAGATAATTTTTCCACAGACTGGGGTGGAGGAATGATTTCAGGATGGTTCAAATACATCACATTTATCGTGCAGTCAACCCTCTCTGCTCATGATAATCTGTATTTTTAGCTGTTCCCCATTGCTAGTATCACTGCCTCAGCTCCACCTCAGCTCCACCTCAGTTTCTCATAAGAGTAAGCAACCTATATCCCTCAGATGCACAGTTTACAGTAAGGTTCGCTCTCCTATGAGAATCTTATGCCACTGCTGATCTGACAGGAGGCGGAGCTCGAGTGGTGATGTGGGCGATGGGAAGTGGCTATAAATACAGATGAAGCTTCAGCTTACTCAACCACTGCTCACTGGCCTCCTCCTGTGTGACCCAGTTCCTAACAGCCCATGGACTAGTACTGCTCTCTGCCCCAGGGATTGGGGCCCACAGTGTTACAGTGTTAAGTGAAAGAATTGGATACCTGATCTGTAGTAAGATTTATTTTTGAGACAGAGTTTTGCTTTGTTGCCCAGGCTAGAGTGAGTGCGGTGGCATCAGCCTAGCTCACAGCAACATCAATCTCCTGGGCTCAAGCGATCCTCCTGCCTCAGCCTCCCGAGTAGCTGGGACTACAGGCATGCACTACCATGCCCAGCTAATTTATATAATATATATAATAATGTATATATATTTTAAATTCTAATTTTTAATTTAACTTTTAATTCAATTAATTTCCTTCTATTTTTGGTAGAGACGGGGTCTCACGCAGGCTGGTTTCAAACTCCTGAACTTGAGGAATCCACCCGCCCTGGCCTTCCAGAGTGCTAGGATTACAGGCGTGAGCCACCATGCCTGGCAGTAAGATTTAATTTTTAAATATATTTTTATTTCTTTCTCTAGCTATCTAATTACCTATATCTATCATTTAGCTACATATCCATCTATATATATGCATGTAAATGTATGGTTTTATGGTCATTTCTAGGGAGGTATAACTTTGTATAGTTCTATTTTTCTTCTTTCTTTGTTTTTTAAACTTTCTACAAAGACTAGCTATTAGTATAATAATCAGAAACGGAGTATCAAATTTGAGCATAAATTTTCATAGCCTTTCTTTAAAAGCTATTTGTGCAAAAATATTTCAAGACACTTAAAATGATATAGTGCTGTGTGAGTCCTTTATTTACTTTTAAAACTCTGTCCTAAAGAGTCAGAGATAAATCAGATTATTCACATATAAGAAAATTAATATGAGCAACACTTATAAACATTTTGGAAGAATCTAATTGTAGGCAATTGGAAAATGCTTAAATATTGTTTAAACCAATCAGAAGATGGAATGTTATGCAACTAGTTAAATCATATTTGGAAATTAATATTTAATGACTTCATACAAGTGCATAATATAACATTAAGAATAAATAAATATGCATATTATAGGCAGTATAAATATGAGCACTTTATACAGTATATATCAATTTTGACTCAATACACATTTCAGTCCATGTAAGTTTTATATGTTCTGAGAATCATACCAGAAGAAAATATATTAGTATAGGAGTACTTCCAGTAGAATTTTGATTTTTCTTTGTTCTTTTCATATTTTTAATATTTCACAATGAAATTTTATTTTTATTATAATCAAAAAAAGATAAATGGTATACAAATTTGGACTAGGTGTCATGTGTTTATTAAGTTTTGTACTAATAAGTATAAGAAAAGTGGTAGGGTGTTATTGAACCTGACATGTAATTATGGAAGAAAGACAAAAGAAATAGAAAAATGGGATATGTAGCCAGTTCTCTGTGGGTATGTGAATTTCTCAATGACTAGAATATACACTCTAAGCAGTCTACTGTGGTTGGAAGATAGATTCATAATTTAGGAATGAGGATGTTGGAAGCTGCTCAAAAATCATTTGACTTCCAGCAGGACTGAATGAGCACTCATATTGTATTGTCTTGTGGCTAAAAGAATAGCCTGAAGGAAGTTACCCTGAGTAATTTCCATGTGCTGGGTTTATGCTGTGGCCTACCAGATAGTTTTTCTGTAAGTATTGTCATGAGCCTTGATTGCCAGCAGGCTCCCTGGCCTGATGCATGTTCCTAGATGCCAGATTCACAGATTAGACACACAGGGTACGTATCGACTTTTGATGAGCATCCTACTAACTATGCTATCTCAACCTTATGTAACTATCAAGGGGGTTCAGGAAAGGAAAGAAAAACCCTGCTGTTTGACTAAACCCCTGAAAGAATTTAGGCTGCTATATTCTTAAATAATTTCTAGGTATTTTAGTGTAATTGTGAAGTAAAGATATAGGAAAAGACAAAAAGCAAGCATTAGTGTATTTTTTTCTATTTGTTCCAAGTAACAAAATAGATTCAATTTGGCTATAATAGTATTATATATTTGATGAAGAAATGATGATGTATTTGAAATAGTTTTTGACTTAAATCCTAAAAAATATCTGAGATAAAATCTTTTTTTTTTTCAAAATTTCCTAGCTACGTGACATCACTGTTATTTGACCCCCTCAATCAATTTGTTTCCTTTTATGTAAAAGAAGGCTAATAAAATCTAATCTGTATGTTAATGTGGGCTTTAACTGAAACTAGTATTTTGAAAGTACAATGCAAACCATCAAATAAGTATCACATGGTTACTTCTCCACCATTTCCTTTTAAAAATAAAAATTAAGGCTGTGGTCAGTGGAGAGTATAGAACTTAGTGTCAGCAGAGTATGTGTTCAATTCCTAGATCATCCAATTATTAACTGGCTATTTTTATACCAGGCCTTAAATACTGTCATATGTAAAATGGAATAGTATTATCTGTATAAACCACAAGATAGTTAAAAATATTGAACAGGATATGGGGACATTTTATACTCTATCATTTAATTTGCATGTGTTAACAATAATCACAACTGTCCCTAAAAAGTATGGATTATCAAAGATGGTACATACATTTCACAAAGTCATACAAATGATAGGAGGTTAAAGGCAGCATTCAACTCTAAATCTTTCTGAAATAAATGTCTTCCTGTTCTTTCATGCTGCCACCTTATGGTTTAGCACCTACAAGCTTCCCCAGCTTGTGCTGGGGAATAAGGTAACTTCAGTGCTTTAGATAAGTTTCTATGGTTCTGTGTCTTCATCTTTAATATAAGAAGCTGTATTAAATCAATCCTTTATAATCTGGATTCATGTGGAGCTTATAGGTGCCTCCACTCTCCTCAGGAGATACTTTGGGAGAAATGGAGGCAAACTGGAGGGTTCTACCTCATCTGCTACTTCGAAAAGAGATTTTTCCATTATCTCTTTTATTTTCTTACTTGTATGCATGAGATTTCATTTGTGCAAAACACCCCATCATTAAAAAACAAGCTTAGAACTACTAGACTCATGTTCTCAAAGGCCCTATTCATTCTAAAATTGATATATTAAAGGGCTGTGAATTACTAAGAAGGTCAGAATAAACAGATCTATAAGCAAATATATACTGAACCTTAGAAATGTTTATCTGGAATATATGCTGAACGGGAGTGGATGAATGAGACAAATTTGGGGACAATTATTTAAACTGCTATGTATGGTAAAAGTAAGTGCTTAGATTGGAAAAGCAAAAATGAAAAAGATTAATTAAGCAATTTGAGTAGGCCTAAGAGAGTAGTAGGCAGCTTACTAAGTAGGTATATTAGCAAATATATTAACATCCAGAAGAAGGGTTGGAATCAACAAATTAAAAAGCAGATGTCCCGGGAGCACCTACAAACCAAGAGAAGTAGGATGAAACATTAAGAATGGTAATCGAATCCTCAGCAAAGTCACTGATAAAATAAGTCTTTATGATTCATGCACAGATAACTGATGCAGCCAGAAAGCAAGAATGCTTCTCTAGGGACCTTAGGGGTTAGAGTTAGAATTTGAAGGCTGGAAGCAAACATTTCATCACATCTTTTCTTTCATTCACTTATTCAGTGAGTCACTCTATATAAACATATTAAGGATGGAATAGAAAATTAATAACTGGTGAAAGAGAAAGTATTGAATAGTTAAATAGGTTTTGGGGGATTATTATTTATAATATCAAAATAATAAGTTCTTAGAATAGGATTCATCTAAAATAGATTAAAGATAATGTTTGGGAAAAGACCCATAAATATAATGAAAGAAATTTAAAATGACATTAGTATGTGTGTGTGGGGGGAGGAGTTCTTAGTAAATGAATAAAACCAGATGCCATGGAGAAGAACATATGTTATTCCCTAATCCTGTCCATTTCCATTATTGCCACATTAAGCATATTCTCTACCCTGGATTGTTAAAATTGAATTTCTAATGGGATTCTAATCTTCTATTCAACTCCTGAATATTCCTTGCCCACATAGCAAGCAGGATGCTCTTTTAAGAAACAAACCAACCAAATGATGTGTTGCTCTCCCTATAGGCCTCCAAGGGTATACCATGGTACTACTATACTCAGATCATCCATGCACAAGCCTGCTCCCTCTGCAGCTCATCCATTGGCACCTTGCCCCTTTTCATCAGTATTGGCCCATGGGCTTTTGTCTATTATTCAAATAATTCAATTAGATCCCACCTGAAGGATTTCAAACCAGGTATTCCAGCTGAGTCAAATGTTCTTTCCCATGATTTTCTATGAAGAGTTCATTTTTATTAATATTATTTACCGAAGTTTACATATAATTCTTTGCCGAACCTACAATCTGAACTAGCTCCTCAGACTCTTCATCTTGCATTATTCTATTAACTTTTTGTTGGATATATGAAATTATAAAGTTTGTATTTCTCATTCAATCATGGTATTCTCCATGACTAGTTGTTCCCTGCTACGTAGTTAGGTGTTCTCTCTCTGTATTTATTGTTGAAATGTGTAAATGTGTAGGCTTAGTTCTTCTTATGCTCTTCCTTTAGATAAGTTGGGGAGAAGACAATGAAATCAACATAGAAATATACAGAACCAAAGTGAGCAGAGTGACTTTTAGGAGACAGACAGACATCTAAGCCTTTAAGACTTGTCTAAACCAGTACAACTATATGAAAAAATAAAAAAGAAACGTGCGAGCTGCTCTGGAGGGGAAATTCAACTGACCATGAAAGCCATAGAAAACAAAGGGCTTCACTTTCTTCCTCTTTTACATACTGGGCTTCTGTGTTAGATCTTGCTTTTAAAAAAGAGGTTTGCTGCTTTTAACATGAATTTTCAAAGATGTTTCCAATCTGGTTTGTTCGAAAGGCATTTTGGATTTTGTTTTGTTTTGTTTTTAGGTTTTCTTTTTATTTCAGCATATTATGGGGGTACAGATGTTGTTAAGGTTACATATACTCTCCTTGCCTCCCCTCCCCCATCCAGTCAGAGCTTCAAGTGTGTCCATCCCCTGGGTGGTGTGCATCACACTCATCATGTATGTATAGGCCCATCCCCTCCTCGCCCCTCCCACCTGCCCGACGCCCAATAAATGTTTTTGTTTTGTTTTTTAACATTTTGGTTACATTTTATATCTTTGCCTCTACCCAGGAAGGGGCATTTTGAATTATATGCTCATATTCATTATTAGCTCATATGTCTTCAATGGGAGGATATTTCTTACTAGAAAGACAGCTTACTACAGAGAGAAGAAAAGAGGGATAGGATGTAATGTATGCATTAATTACATTTTCATTTAACCATCAAAACAACTCTAGAGTATTTAAAAATATTTTGTCCCTGTTTATCCTCCTCTCTCTTCACAGGCCTCATGGGGCTCGTGGTTCCTGGCCATTTATTTGCTAGCCCTGGAACACCATTTTCGGTATGGCACAGGTATCTACTAAGTCACAAGTAAAAATCCCAAGGATGCCCATTTTTCTTGCCTTTACCCAGAATTTATATTTTCTCACTTAAACCTTCCAAATCCCCCCAGTGATCTAATTACAACCTGTTTCCAAATGAAGGGCTGCCTGTCGAACCTACTAATGTCAGCACAAATATCCAGACAACTAATATTTTTCACTCATTTCAACTGTGACCAAGGGAAATTTCTGACTCCTCCATTCACTTGAATATTGAGAAAAGCGTATTTTTTGAAAGAGATCACACTGTTCTCTTCCTTTCATAAATTTTGTGTAGTGCCTATGAAATTAATTCTACTCAAAATCCCACCCCAGCTCTAAATTCCTTCTGCAGAAACTGGACAGGGACACCATCTTTCATTCAGAGATTCAAAGTTCTGTTCCAAGGATAGGTCACCAGCATGATTGCCCCACATCTAGAATAGCATTTCGCTATGCCAGGGCCATTTTCTCCCTGACATTCCAGAAAGCATGGAAGTGAGATTCATACTCACTCAATTTTTTTCTGCTCTGCTATAGATAGGACTATAAATTTGTGCAGTTAATCCTTATACTTTGGCATTTTTTATAGTCCTTACAATTATAAATTATAAGCAGTGATCACCCTTGTTCTGTGGCCATTTTTTCTTTCATTATGTTATACTATTTTAATTTTAAAATATTTTTAACATTCTATTATGCTATTAGTATATTTTGTTATACTATACCATTTCACCTTTTTGTCTGTTTTTTTATCTCATGCATTATATTGAAAGCTCATTGAGAGTAGGAACTGTTTTTACATTGAACATTGCGTATTGATAATATCCCCAACACCTTGAAGAGATCATAGCCCACAGTATTTCCTCAGAGATTCAAAAAATGTAATGAATTTTAACGAATTAGAGCAATGTATATTGCTTTTGTTTTTTTTTTTTTGCAACAGTGGTTGACTAGATAGAAACTTGGCCTTAAGTTTGGCTACACACAGAGAATATTCTTAGCATGTCACTTTCCTCACTCAGCACAAGTCAGTGATCACTTGGCCACTGAAATTCCAAACAAATATCAAAGACTCAAAACTGTGTTATAATGGCTGGTAGTGACAAACGCATCCCCCAAATGGTATCTGATGATAGCACTGACCCTCTTTCTAGGGAAGAGGGTGTTTTCACTGTTTCTAAATTATTTAGTTTAGTAGGTGTTTCCTTATGTGTCCTCAAGATTTGGCTAAAGCACAATAATCCAGCGATCAGAGAAAAACCATACCTGGCTGAAGCTTGGAAAGACATGATTGCATCTTTTATACAGATGGGATATGTAAATGCTTCCTCTGCACTGCATTAGGAGATTTTGGTTATGGGCTAAACATTTTTACTAGTACTGAAACTGAAGGTGAGGAGAGTTAAGTGTCATATTCAAAGTAGTACAACTGAGATGAAGTGAGCATGTAAAATAATTGAAAGTTGCATGTCAAATTCAATTCATTTTCTTTTTTTACAAATTTAAATGTTATCTGTATTTATTAACCTTAGACACAAGTTAATATGAATATATGTAAATACATTTTGTAAACTCTATTTATACTACTAGCTAAATACTATGTATTACTCCACATTTAATTTGTTTTCCAACCAAGATATCTTTGGCTGATTCTTCACTATTTTAGTGTTTAAATATTCATTATTAGGGTGGATGAAATCCTTTGTAATGTTAATCGTAATCTCTGGTAACTCAGAAAAGTGTCTAGAAAAGTATAAGATTGCATAAATAGAGAGTGATAGTTGATAAATCACAAAAGCCAATCATACTTTTATCTAAAGAAGTAGGTAACCCCACATTTGGAAAGTACCATGCTGTTACTAAGTAATGAATAACTATTATTAAGTCATAGGCCATGCAAAGATTATAACCAACAATATAAAAAGCATTCAAAAAGTCAATTGCCCAGAAAGGATTTAATTTTAATGCTGAGTTTTGCTTCACTGTTTTTCAGTAGAGTCCTTTTTCCGAACTATTATAGTATGCAAACCAAAGTAACTATTTAAAAACTCATGTGCAGTATTTTGCTTGTTCAAATATATCTTTTGTAATTGTTCTATAATGACTATCCCATGATCTTAACAACATAAATTCAGTAGTGAAATAAAGTGCAAGTAGCAAGAAAAAGTGACATTTTCTAAAAGAAGGTTATTCTTAGAGTGTACTACATTGTTCTCAGAGAAACTTTGAGCCTGTGATGCACTATTTATTTCTAGTTAGGTGTATTGAACCATTTAGTCAATGAATCTAGCATGTAGGTAAACAAATATAGATCAGTGTTTCTTGAATTTCTTTAACCATAAAACTATTTTAATAGTATAGTAGCTTGAAACAGTACTATAAGTTTGTCAGATGTAACATACTGGGATTAAAAGGTGGTAACATATAGTCTTTTAAGTAAAATAACTGCTTAAATTATAAAAATATGACATGCTTTTTATTATCTAAGAAAAACATAAATTAGAGAATTATTTTACTTTATTAAATAGCATATATTACAATTTTATTATAAATTTAACAAATGTATTAATATATTGAAATTACATAAGACACATAATATTGATCAGTGATCATTAAGTAGATCAGAGATTAGCAATCTTTTTCTGTAAATGACTAGATAGTAAATACAATAGGTTTTGTGAGACATAGAAGTCTCTATTGTAACTACTCAACTCTGCCATTGTAGTGCAAAAGTAACCATATACAATATGTAAACAAACAGCTGTAGATATGTTCCAATAAAATTGTACTCATAAAAATAGACAACTTTTGTGAAAATTTTGATGGAATTGGAGACAATTATCTTAAGTGAAGTATCTAAAGAATATATATATATATATATATATATATATATATATATATATATACTGTGTTTCCCCAAAAATAAGACCTACCCATAAAATAAGCCCTAGCAGGATTTCTAAGCATTTGTGCAATATAAACCCTACCCTGAAAATAAGACCTAGTGATGGGTGTGGCTACGCAGCATATCTGCACAACCCATGCATTTCGTCACAGAGCAGTAAAGAAGACAAGGAGCCCTTCTCATCTGCCCCATCATGACAGCTACTATCCAAGGGGTGACTGGAAAGGTGCGGGCAGCCCCACCAACAAGGCCAGCTCCCCCGTCAGGTTCTGGCCATCCTGTGCGTGCTGCAAGCTGAGGCTTTGAGGGGAAAATAACACATCCCCTGAAAATAAGCCCTAGGGTGTCTTCTTGAGGAAAAATAAATATAAGACCATGTCTTATTTTCAAGGAAACACAATATACATACAGATAAATAGATAGATAGATAGATATATTGCTTTGTAGAAAAAAATCTCTTTTTTTAAGAAAATATAACTTATGGGCTTCTGGACTCACTTCCTAGAGACTCTTTTTTTTTTTCCCCCCAGAGTGCTTTCTTCTACTTTTGAATCATAAATACTTTTGATTCCAATGGCCATTCAGGCTAGAAAACTTCAAGTGAGCTCCTCTTCAGTTTTCTCTATCCTCTCTCAACTAGTCATTCATGAAGGTTTCTTAATTTTAGCTCTTGTATATATCATTCAAAATCTTTCTTCTTATTCATTCTAACTAGAGCTGAGCTACTCAGGTACTTACTATTCCTGTTCAGCACCCCTGCAATAGCCCTTAATTCTGTCTTATTCATAACTCTGGTTTACCCTAACCCCACTCCAAACCTTATCCATAGCTCTAAAATCATCTTGTTACAATGTGAGTCTCAACAGGATGAGCCTTTGCTTTAATACTTACTGTATTGTCCCCTCAATTCCTTTACACAAAAGCCTAAGCTGTAGTCACTGTTAAAAACAAAATATATTATTTTATATTGCCAAAGCTTTTGTAGCTCTATAGCTACAAAAGGCTCTACAGTACCAGGTCTGAAATCCTCTCTCTTTCCTTCAGTTTCTCAATATCTTTTTCAGGGAAATAGCTACACATCTTTAGTGAAGCAGGCTTAAAGTTTATTTATTTATGTATTTATTTTTGCTGAAATCAGGGAAGGCATCATGGGCGATGTACTTTGCATTTATCTATCTACCTACTTGCCTATATCTACCTATCCATCCATCTAAATATACACATGAATAAAATAGTACAATAGAGTGTTTCTCCAAGGAGGTTATTATATTAGCTCATCAAGGAAAAGGATGACAATAATTTATTTATACCCCAGTGCCCA
The DNA here is from genome assembly GCF_040939455.1 of Microcebus murinus. Taxonomy (NCBI): domain Eukaryota; kingdom Metazoa; phylum Chordata; class Mammalia; order Primates; family Cheirogaleidae; genus Microcebus; species Microcebus murinus. The sequence continues at coordinate 79,393,329 of NC_134114.1, read as the reverse complement.
AGACAGTTCACTGACATTGTTAAAAAAAGGAATTTGTGGATGCAGGAAATGTACCTTCAAGCAGAAACTAATACAAACTTATCTTCTGTCCTAGTATAACAGAAAAAATTCAATGCCTAAAGGGTAAATTGGTGGATACTAACTTTGGTGTCAGATAGTCCCACATTCTATAGGTGGATCTATCTAGTTTTGCTATTTTTGTCAAGCTATTGGATTATCTACATCTCAAGTTCTCATCTGTAGAATGGGGATAATAGTGCCTAGGTAGTATGGTTTTAGACGTATTTGTTAGTGCTCAATGAGTGATAGCAACTATTGCTGTTAGTATCATTAACTAGATCTCAAAAATGACTTATTCCTGGCTATTTAGGTACTTTGATATTAACCAACTCACTGAAATCTCTACTGAAGATCAGCTTAGGGGAAATTCTCCAGTAACTTAAAAATAACTTTTGTGCATCCATTGTGTCAAGAGCTTCATTCTATATTCAGAAATTTATAAATGCCAACTAGATTTAGAGCTTGGATTTAAATTTCTCTCCTCTTTGAAATGCTTGGATCTGAAAATAGGGATTTATTATAAAGAGTATAAATGTTTAATATTTTTCTCATACAGAAGAATCATCTGTAAAACTCTACAACTTTGTGTTTAGGTAATATAGGTTTTTTAACATTAATTTTTATTATTCCTTATGTATTCCTTACTTCTGTGTTCTAATGACATGTAAAACTTAAAAATCATATCTTATATAAATCAAAAACAGTATCCTAATTAATAGGTAGAGATAAGGAATGGCAAGTAAAGTTTTAATGCAAATATCCTGGTATACATATTTTTACCCAAAAGAAGTTGAATCTGTTTCTTAACTTTCTGTTGGCTGCCAATATTTCTTCTATCATTCCTTAATTATTTTTGTTTAAACATTTCTGCTTGATGGCATTTCCCTTTAAGCATAGTTTCATGATTATTCTTAATTATAATTGTGACTATGAATAATTATTATTCAAATTTGCAAGGTTTTTGTTACATTTAATTATTATGGAGATTATTTAGTATGGTAATTATAAAGTAGGGTAGCATGTCTCTTGATACCATTGTTTGAAAAAAGGTCATAAAATTTTGCACATAAAACCATTACGATTAATAAAAGGGCATTTCACAAGAAATATAAATTTGATTAGTGCTTGAGCCATTCAGTTTCTCAATCAGAAGGCATAATTTAACTATAAATTTGAAGAACTCTTTTAAATATAATCTGAATATAATAAATAACATTTATACATTAAAAATGGTTATTTGAAGATGTGTGCCAAATGGAAAGTGAAACCATTTGTTGATTTCGTACAATAAGAAAGTCCTTTCATGGAATATGAAGGCTTAATTATTAAGTATTTCTTTCACAAAACAAAACAAAAAAAATCAATAAGGCTTTTCTTTGTTTTTGTTTCTTTCTTAAAATATTTATTGTTATTTCCTGTGGAAACAGCCTAAGATCAGGAAAATGAAAAAATGTAATTATACATAAATAAAATTAATTTTTATTTTCAGTCTAAAAATAAAAATTACATGAAATGGAGAAAGGATAATATTTCTAGTTAGAAAAATATCATTTTAACAAGAAGCTAACCTCTTATATCAATTCTCCAGCTGAAGCCTCTTCTTTATCTAGGAGTAATAGAAATGATTATTTAATAAATAGTTTACATTTAATGTACATTGGCTTTTAGTTATATTATTTAAAGACTTGATAAGGTTTTCAGTGATGACTGATCAGTGGGTAAATCTAAACCTTCATTTAAACAGAATATGAAGTGTGACACAAGTATTGCATTAGCTTCATTTATTAAAATTTTCTTCTCTAATATCCTGTAATAACATATAGGCTTTATCACCAGTGATCTACTTTCTTCTTCAAAATTTAAACCTAGATATTTGTCAGAAAAATTCACTTACTATACTGTTTTATTGGAGACTAGTTGTGTGACATTAATAAAAGTAAAATTATACTGAAAAGAATGTTCATAGCTTTAAGCTCTGACAGAGGTCAAAATTGTTTGCTCATTGCTTCATGTTTTGCAGTATAATGATTAATATATAATAAAATTATATAACCCTCATTTCAATCAGAGGTTACCTTTGCAATAGTGTTATGAAATTTGTAGTTATTTACTTTGAATTGCATGCTTATGTGTTAATGTTCTATCAGTGAAATGCTTACCTAAATTTAAAAAGATTATAATAGTAGGTCACTGAATTGAGGAGATTATTCCATAGTATTCTAGGTGAGTAATATCATTGACATATTTAAAGTGATACTACCTTTAGCTTGATAGTTTATTTTTTTATTTTTTTATTTCGGCATATTATGGAGGCACAGATTTTAAGGTTTCAATAAATGCCCATTTCCCCCCCTCCCCCCAAAAGTCTGAGTCTCCATCATGACCATCCCCCAGATGGTGCACATCTCACTCATTATGTATGTATATACCTGCCTCCCTCCCCCCTCCCACCTGCCCAATACCCTATTACTGTAGTACCTATGTGTCCACTTAGGTGCTACTCAGTTAATACCAGTTTGCTGGAGAATATATCTGGTGCTTGTTTTTCCATTCTTGGGATACTTCACTTAGTAGTATGGGTTCCAGCTCTAACCAGGAAAATATAAGATGGGCTATATCACCATTGTTTCTTAGAGCTGAATAGTACTCCATGGTATACATATACCACATTTTATTAATCCATTCTTGGATTGATGGGGACTTGGGCTGTTTCCACAGCCTTGCAATTATGAATTGTGCTGCTATAAACATTCGAGTACAGGTGGCTTTTTTGTAGAGTGTCATATTTTTAACAAATTATATTTGTACATTTTCATAACCTTCTTTTAAGGTAAAATAGTTAATCAAGCTGACAAACATAAAAATGTTTTCTATAAAGACTTTTTATATCTATAGTCTATTAAAATATTAAATGATCTTTATTTCAGTATGGTTTAAATTGCACTACCACTAGACCAAATGATATTTTTTTCTCAAGGACAAAAGATTAGTTAGAGAATTCAAGATTTATTTTTTAGCTAACTGAAAATATATTGGTGACAACTTAGCATTAGCATCTAAGAACTCACAGTGAATTTCTCTAACTTAAAGTGTTTAAAAACCCTGTAAAGAAAGATACCTCTCTCACAAATGCAAACTTGGCACCATTTCTCCCAATCATGTCAGTAAATCATTAGACACAAACATACACACACACACACATACACACACACATTTGTTCAGCCAGCATGCTCTTGTGCAATGTATCACTTCTGATCAATCTTGCATTCATTCTCTTTGCTTTATGCCTTTCTGGTCATTAAATTATTTTGACCATTAGTCCTACTTATATGTGTATAGCTGAGAATGAGTGATCGCATACTATGAAAGATCTCTGTGGGAATATAATTAATAATAAATGAGAATTGAGACTCAGACTCCATCTAAAGAGAGGGCCATTAGAATGCAATTCTATGTAAGATAAAACAATGTAAATGCAATGAACTTGCTCTTAAACATGCTGTGTTGCCTAGCTATGTTTCGTTTCTTTTCTTTCTGATGCTCCAGTAAAATGACAGTAAACAAATACAGGCGAACAGGGAGAGACAGTGGCAAGATGGAAATATTAACAAAATTTTTGAAAAATGGAAATTACATGAAAGAGTGTTATCCAATGGATCAGAGTGGAGAAAGTGGTAGCCTAAATGCCTGAAGAGAGGAACACTGATGGGAACAAAGTTAAGTGATACAGCAGGAACCAATAAATAGTGGAATATGGCTGTCACATCAGGAGGCATGGTTGAGGCAAGGATCTTAAAACTCATGAATGGTTGAAAGACCACTTACTCAATGGTTACAGCTTCCCAGAAGCCCTATCCTATTTGTCTCCAATATCATTACATCAATATCCTTGAATCTCCTTATTCCCCCTCTCCTCACCCCATAAAGAGCTACTGTCTAGTATTTAGAGAAAATGAAAGAAAGAAAACTAAGCTTGGTAACAAAGTCCCCAGAATGGAAAAAGGGAGAAGAGTGGAATAGATAACAAGACAGTCAGATGGAGGTCATCATACTAAATGACTGAGAGCACCTGTCATCTTCTCTGTGTGGTTTGACAAATACCAGCAGCCAGACATAATGGAAGCTGAGTCATATGGAAACTTTTCCTAATCAACATATCTACCTACAATGACACTGACCAATTGATGAAATGTAGCCATATATGAAAAGGCTCCAAGCAATATTTTAGTGACACACTCTTAAACATGAATAACGAATAATTATCTAATATCTGAAAGAAGCTTCCAAAAATAAAGGACAGAGACGACTACATACAAAAGAGGGAACCCAATTGGAGCAAAGAAAATATCACCAGAAAAAATCTTATAAATATATATTGTATTTACTACCCTGAAAAAGACAAGAGACATCTATGAGATAAAATTAAAATACACACACAAAAAAATGAAGAATTAGAAAAAGCACATTTAGAGACTTAAAACAAATAACATAAATTTTAAAAGTTCAATGGAAAGGTTAAATAATACATTTTATAACATAATGTATCCAAAGTTTTTCTTTCCAAAAAGGAACTACCTTTTTTTTTGTCTTTTACAAAATAACATTTGGATAGTTTATCCCTTTTTTCTCCTAATTGTCATGGGAGAACAATGGGTCACTGTAGTGTTCTACATGGTGACTAGAAATATCACCCATGTGGAAATAGCCTGTATTGTGTTAATTCACTATGAATTGGGGGTTTATTAGTTTGAATGACTAGAATTAATTTAGCTAATAGAATACTAAATATAAATTTCTTTGAAATATTTAAGAGCTATGGTGGGGAGAGTGGAAACGATGATAGTGATGCAAGAAATATACCTCTCAAAATTCATAAAATAGGAAAATGATAGATAATATCTAAATTTGATAGCTTAAGAAAAATGGTAATATTAAATTACTTAAAGAAACAAATATTAGGACCCAAATCAACAGCTAAAAGACTTGAATATTATTTCATCTGGGCAATAGAATTATTGGGTAGATAAGGACAATGTTAAGAACTACAATTTTATCACAAGATTTTATTTTGTTTTATCTGGATTTTAAAAGTTTTGATAAAAATAAATAAAATAAAATAAATAAAAAAGATCTTGATAAAAATAAAAAATATAGAGAGGATAGATAGAGTCAAACCAATGGATAGAGAAATAATGTAATTAAAGACATGGTAAATTAACAGAAATATCCCAAGAAACGTTGGGGGAGTTCAGATAAAGAAAATTTACCTTGATTTGTTAGCATTAGGAAATGGTTCATGGATATGTTGGCATTTAAACTGAGGGGGGATGGTCCAGGTTTTCAACTTAAGGAGGTGACACCTCAAACTGAAAGAGCATCTTGAATAAAGACAGGGTATATGTGGAAGTAGGAAGAAGAGTCTGGAGAATATGGGGTATATGGGAGACTTATGAAGTCATTGACAGATGGTAAATATAAAAAGAAATATTTGGAAGTAATATTAGAGATCTCTGAATACCAGCTAAAAAATACAGGCTCGAACAGAGAGGCAATGAGAATCACTGGAGATGACTGAACAGGGAATAGGTGTGGTCAGATTTGGGATTCAAGATGATTTATATCATCCACACACTAAATGGGTATAAGTAGAACTTAAAGCTAGGAGAAAATATTGTTTTTGTTCAGCTTCAATACTCATAAACAAAAAGTACCAGTAGACTGAACTCAAATTTGCTCTGTAATTCCAGAGATATGAATTAGAGAAATATTTTTGTTTGTTTGTTTTTTATTTCAGAATATTATGGGAATAAAAATATACAACACGAGTTCACAAAATTTCCTTTTATACTTGAAGATGATTCAAAGAATGGGTTTGAAAGAGCTGCTTAATTAATATAATTTCACTTACTCATCTGTGAATCATTGACTCACCCTCCATTAGCAGAGTTAGATAGATATAAACAGAAAAGTAGGCTAGATTCGTTATTTAATTGAAAGCTAGAATATTGGAATCAAGTTATGGTTGAGTAAGGAGTTATATTTAAGGGCTGAGTACCAAAGTTAATAAATAATCATAGTTGGAGATATAAATGAAAGTCTGAACAATCAAGCAGAGTTGGCACATCAAAGTTCTATAATGAATCAAAAGTTTTAGATGTTAGGCTGGATAAGATAGTAATGGGGAAAAAAGAAGAATGTCGAAAGAAAGAAAGAAAGAAAGAAAGAAAGAAAGAAAGAAAGAAAGAAAGAAAGAAAGAAAGAAAGAAAGAAAGAAAGAGAGAAAGAGAGAAAGAGAGAAAGAGAGAAAGAGAGAAAGAGAGAAAGAGAGAAAGAGAGAAAGAGAGAAAGAGAGAAAGAGAGAAAGAGAGAAAGAGAGAAAGAGAGAGAAAGAGAGAAAAGAAAGAGAAAGAAAGAAAGAGAGAGAGAAAGAGAGAGAGAGAAAGAAAGAGAAAAGAAAGAAAGAAAGAAAGAAAGAAAGAAAGAAAGAAAGAAAGAAAGAAAGAAAGAAAGAAAGAAAGAAAGAAAGAAAGAAAAAGGAAGGAAGGAAGGAAGAAGGAAGGAAGGAAGGAAGGAAGGAAGGAAGGAAGGAAGGAAGGAAGGAAGGAAGGAAGGAAGGAAGGAAGGAAGGGAGGAAGGAAGACAAGGAAGGAAGGAATGGAATGAGGGAGGGAGGGTAAGAGGGAGTCTGCTGCTTAAACAAAGAGGGTAGAAGAAAGGAGCTAGAATCCAGAGCAACAGCAATTTGTTTTCAGTTCCAGCATCTAGACCATCAAATTCAATCTATATTGATGTAACCTGAGCTCAATAGCTGGTACTTTGAGCTCTCGTATTGTGTAACCCCACAAATAAAGATGAAAATGCTATACTATTGGAATTCAGTGAATGAAATCTATCAAGAAAAAAGATAAATGCCACAAACTGGGCTTATAAATTGCAAGTTGTTCTCCCCAAAGAAAGCAAGAAAATAAGTTCTGTTCTGAAGAAAAAGCAAAGTCGAACAAAGGAAAATACTGCTGATAATCTTTATCTGCAAATTTCATAAAAGACTTGGCATTTGGAGGTTTGTGGTTAGCATGATTCATTGCTTGTGTCCATGTGCTGCCTAGAATTTTTTTTCACTTTCCCTCTAATTACCATGGAAGCAATAATGGTCAGCTATTTTAATGGTTTTGGACTCCAAGAAGAGGAAAAATTTGGAAAAAAAATAAACATACCAGTTGTTTAATCATATATTTTGGTAACATAAGAAACAACATGGCAAGAAACGTTTTGAGCACAAAGAGTGTCCAAGTCCAACAATGATCCCACTGCTTTTTTCTGTGTGCGCTCTAGTGGCCTGCCCCCAACTTGCATTGATGGCAATCCAGAAGAGCTCTCTCCTCATGGCACATTATTCTTTGATTATGGTTTACATTCCATCATTCTAAACATTCTTAAAATTCGTTTATTACCCTAACATTTTTAAATCTGTCAATAGAAATTATTATTGAGCATTCAATAGAGCCCCTTATTGATATTGAGTAATTATATTGCATTATTGAAGGAGTGCTGTTTTGGGTTGTATTTCAGATGTCTCTCTAAATAAATAAAAAAAAAATTTGATGTGTGTGATTTGTATTGTTCAGATTAATAAAAAATGACCAAATACAACTTGAACTCAGAAAAACAACAAAATCTACTTATATCTTTCTTGGAAACAATGCCTAAGCATAGAGGAGAAAATTGCTTATTCCTACACATTATCTTCCATAAAGCCTAAGAAATACAAGTAGTAATGTTATAATTCCTTAATCCTGTCATTACTAATCTGAAGAACAAATGAGCAAGTCCTATGTATGAATTGGAAAAGTATCTGAGCCATAGGGAGACATTGATAAAAGCACTTTTCATTTAAAGAAAGCTCAATAAAAATGAAAAAAATAAAGATAATACATCTCTTTTGCATAGAGTGAGGTAGAAACAGCCAATGCCTCAGGAAAGGAGAAATCCTGTTCATTTCTAGTCATAAGTCAACTATGTACTCACAAACTCCATTCTGTTAAGATAAGTAGTATTTATTTATTTATTTTTATTTCAGGAAGTTATGAGGTACTAACATTTTGGTTACATGTTATGACTTTGACACATCCCAACCATGATTTGAAATGTGCCCTTACCCCCTACAACGCTCAGCGAGTCCATTTGTTGTGAGTTTATCCCCCCCACCCCCAAAGAATATTACGTAAGTAGTATTTAAATCCAACTGCACATTGGAAACTCCTAGATTTTTAAATCCTCAAGTCCAAACCTCACTCATGGAGAGTCTGACATAATTTGGGGGAGCTAAGAGACAGGTAGTTGTTTTATTTTTAATAGAACCCCAGGTGATTCTAGTGTGCAAAAAGGGTTAGAAGTCACTGCATTAGTTGAAGGGAATAGTGATACTATTAGTTTAATCCATGCTGGGCATTCTAGCAAGCTCTTCACTTGCATTGTCTCATTTATTCTTCCCAGTAATTCTATACTGCAGAAATTACTTGTCACATTTTGCTGGTGGGGCAAGAAGACAAATTAAATAAATAACTTGCTCAAAGCCACACACTCTAAAAATGTTGAAGCAAGGACTTATAAGCTAAAGCTATAGACTTCAAAGTCTGTATTCCTAACCATCTTTGCTACCTAATTTCTTTATCTATGTTGCAATAATAGAAGTATTCCTATTTTGATTCTCTCCCTCCTGGTCCAAAGGTGTCATATAACATGGCTCAGTAGAGGGGCAGGGGGCAGGTTGTCCTTGTGTCTTCACAATTAGGCAAAATATGACAAACCTACCAGAGAATATGAACACTTTCTAATGAATAAAATCTAATGAATAGACATGTTTTTGAGTCACAGAAGGTAGTTAAAATTTGTCTCTAAATTATTAAAAAACATAAATATTGGAGAATTTGCATTGAAAGTTATTACAAATTTCTCTTTAAGAGTTATATAATCTGTGCAGTCTTGGTCTAAACAGCTGTGCTTTGTCCTATCTACAGTAGTCCCTGCAGATGCATAGTGTCTAATATGTCAGTGCTTCTCAGAGATTAATGTTAATACGATTAACTTGGGGGTCTTTTCAAAGTGTAGATTTCAATGTAGTAGGACTGGAATGGGGGAGAGATTCAACATTTCCAGAAAGTTTGCTGATATCAAGTAATGCTGATACTCCTTGTCCTCAGATCACAAGTTGAGTATCAAGGTTATGAACCACCTACTATACTTATTTACATTATGAACCTGTAATTACTTCAATTAATTTTGAGTCTCCTACTATAGATATCCTTATGCAATCTCACGTAAAATAATTCACTCCCACTTTGTTGGAGCAAAATAAAAGTATATATTTTATTTTTGCCTCCTTTAAGCTAGAAAAGTTATTTTCTTTCTAAACCTGTCACGTGGCACACAAGAACAAATAAAAATCCACTACTGAAGCACCCAGTGTAGTACCAGATGATGAATGTGGTGGCAAACACTGGAAAATAAGGCATTCACACGAACAAGTGAGAAAAGTAGGGAAGAAGATAAATATACCTATGTGAAACATAAGTAGATATGTGTACATGCATTAAAGTAATCTGACCTAAAAAGACAATATGACCCCATTTGAAGTTAAGATTACTATAGCAAAACACTTATTATACACTTGATTGATATCCCTTCTAACAAGATTTACGATACTTATTACAATATTACAACTATAACCTTTGTCACAGCTCTCCCAAAAGGAATATCACTTTTATTCATCACACCAAGTCTATGTTATACCTGTTGTTCCCATTCCCAGAGTCTTTACATCACCCAATATTGCAGAGCTGAAATGAGTGAGTTCTCTGTAGATGAAGGATGGAAAGAAATGAATGGACTTTGATTTCAAAGAGCTGAGTGACCCATAATTCCATTCATAATACATTGCTACCATCACTCTGTGTTAATAGTGCCTGCTTGTTATTTCCTTTTCTTGTATCAATTCACAATGTTCATTTCCATGGTAGATTGGCCAACTACACCAATGCATAATAGTTAATATATGTCCTTAATATGTTAGGTGTAAAGTGTTTCATGTTTTACAATTTTACATAAATGGATGTATACTATAAATTTTACCAATTTTTCTTTCTATTTGCAATCTTCTGTCACTTATTTGTATGTTCTGCTTTAGGCATTTAGGTTGTTACTTCTCATTTGTGTTTTGCATTCCTGAGTGTGCAACTGCATATTTCTCTTTTATTCTCTGGTAAAGGAAACCTAGGATGCTTTCAACAATTCTTATTCCAAAAAAAAAATCATAATTAATGTTTTTGTGCTTTTCTCTTACAGACCTCTGAAAGAATACTCAGAAATGATACCACTAGATCATAAGCTACAAACATATTTAATACAATATTTTCAGACTGTATTCTGACATGGATGGATGAGGTTGAATCTTTGAGATTTATTTTTTGTCCTCGTATATTATTAATATTCAAAATTTTTCATGTATTCTTGAAATAAGGACTCTTCCCTGTATGTTATAGAAAATACTTTAACATTTCTATCACTATAAGGTGACTAATTATATTACCCAAATCTCTTCTATCTTTGCTCATGTTTTTCTGTTTAACTTACTACTATCTAAAAGACTTACTGTTTAAATCTTCATGACTACGTTGACTAATCTATTTGTCTTGATAATTTTTACATATTACTTTAAATGTTTTGAGGTTCCATTGTTATTTATATAGAATATTAAATGTTATATGTTTATCTAAATAATTAGAATTCATCAATTGACTATTATTTATACTGGTACTTACACTATTTAAACATCTTTACTATTTTTCAAGAGTACAGTCCACTGGTATTAAATAATTTCACAATGTATAACCATCACAAGCATACATCTCCATAATGTTTCTTGTTAAAGTGAAACTCTATGCCTATTAAACACTTGCTCCCTATTGCTTCTTCCTTCCAATACCTGTCAACTGCCATTCAACTTTTTGTCTCTAAAATTTTAGCTATTCTAAGTATCTCATATATGTGAACTCATACAGTTTTTGTCTTTTTGTGACTGATTTATTTCACTTGGCATAATGTTCTCACATTTCATCCATGTTGTGAAGATTTTGCCCTATGTTTCATTCCGAGAATTTTATAGTTGTCAGTCTTATATTTAAATCTCAGATCCATTTAGAATAAATTTTTAGTTCATTCTCTTGCATGTGGATATCCAGTTGTGCCAGTACTGTTTGTTGAAAAGACTGTTCTTTCCTCATTGAATGATCTGGGAACCTTTGTTAAAGATAACTTGACCATGTATGTGAGGGTCTATTTCTGGGCTCTCTATTGTATTATGTTGCTCTATATGTATATCTTTATACCAGTATCATACTTATTTTGATTCCTGTAGCTTTGGAGTGAGTTTTGAAATCAGGATGTGTGAGTCATCCAAATTATTTTTTTCAGGATTGTTTTAGTTATTCAGGGACCTGGGAAATTCCATATGAATTTTAGGATGAAATTTTTCTTTTTCTATAAAAAAGTAATTGGAATTTTGATAGACATTGGATTGAATTTGTAGATTGCTTTGAGTAGTAATGACATCTTGAAAATAACAAGTCTTCAAATGATGAACATAGAATATGTTTCCCTTTATTTATATCTTCCTTAATTTATGCAGCAATGTCTTACATTTTTCATAGTACAATATTTCTTCTTCTTGGTTAAATTAATTACTAAATATTTTATTCTTTTTGATGGTTATGTAAATGAAATTGTTATTTTAATTTCCTTTTCATATTGTTCATTGTTAGTGTATAGAAAGGGAACTAATTTTTGTGTTCTGACTTTGTATCCTGCTACTTTGCTGAAATCATATATTAGCTCTAAAAGTTATTTTTTGTAAAATATTTAGGGTTTTATATATATATAAAATCTCATCTGCAAACAAAGAGAATTTTTCTTCTTTCTTTACAATTTAAATGACTTTTCTCTCCTTGCTCTGACTAGAACTTACAGCACTATGTTGAAAAGAATTGACAAAAGTGGGCATCATTGGCTTATTCCTGATCTTAAAGAAAAATTTTCATCATTGAATATGATGTTTGCTCTGTGTTTTGTGGATATGGCTTTTATTATGTTGAGGCAGTTTCTTACCATTCCTATTGTCTTTCATGTTTTTATAACGAAAAGGTGTTGAGTTTTGTCAAATGCTTTTTCTGCATCTATTGAAATGATCATATAATTTTTATCTTTCATTATTTTTATGTGGTATATTATAGTGAGATTTTTATTTATGTTAAACCATCCACGCATTACAGGAATAAATGCCATTTGGTCATGATATGTAAATGTTTTAAGTGCTGCTATATTAAGTTTATAACTGTCTTGAGGATCTTTTGCTTCAATGCTATAAACATTGGACTGTAGTTTTCTTTTCTTGTAACATATTTGTCTGGCTTTGGCATCAGGATAATGCTGGTCTTGTAGAATGAGTTAGGAAACGTTCCCTCATCTTCAATTTTTTCAGAAAGGTTGAGAAGAATTAGTGCTAATTTTTAAAAAATGTTTGGAAGAATTTGCTAATGAATCCATCAGGTCCAGATTTGATTACTGATTCAATTCATTTCATTAGTTATGAGTCTATTTATATTTTCTTTATTTCTTCATGATTTGGTTTTTCTACAGATTTGGGTGTTTCATCTAGGTTATCCAATTTATTAGTGTACTTCCTTACATTTCATGGTACATTCATAGTACTTTCTTACAATTATGTTTGATTTGCAGAATTGGTGATAATGTCCCAATTTTTATTTTTGATTTTAGTAAGGTGAATCTTCTCTCTTGTCTTAGTTCACCTAGCAAAATTTTGTCAAGTTTGTTGACCTTCCCAAAGAACCAAAATTTTGTTTCATTGATTGTTTTCTATTTGTTTTCTATTCTCTATTTCATTTATTTCTCTTCTAATATTTTTATTGCTGTATCATATGGTAGATATATATGGCATTTTTAATAATGAAAACATTTAATTATTAAAAATGTCAAAATAGTTTTCTAAAAATGATTCTATATTTTATACTCCTACAATGTATGAATGTTCTAGCTGCTTCATGTATTCATGAACACTTATTATGTCAATTTTGATTTTAGGCATTCTAGATAATATAAAGTTTTATAATTTTAGACTGTATTTTAATATTTATCTTTAATTTAATTTATTACTTTCATTTCCCACATGGTGAATTATCATTTCATGTGTTTTTCAAATATTAGCATATTTCCTTTGGAAGGGTCTGTTCTCTTATGTTACTAATTATTTAATTTTCATGTTAACCCTTTTATTAGTGATTATATACTCATATTAATATTGTTGATCTTATGCTTCGTATAAAAGTCTTTTGATATATGTATTTTAGTCAAATGCTTTCCTTGCATATGTTTTGACAATTATATAATTTTCTTCTTCTGTCTATGTGGCAAATAACTTTATTTAATTTTTGATTGTTAATTCAACTTTGCATTTATCCAACCTATGCCTAAGTCACATTAAATTGTTACATATTATTTTTGTATATTTTGTGGGATTTGATAAGCTAATACTTTGCTAATGATTTTTACAATATGTGTATGAGAAATAACGGTCTATAATTTATTTTTCTATAATGCCTATATTTTTCTATAATTTTTTAGCTTCAAAGTTATGTCAATCCCATTAAGTGAGTAGAAAAGTATTTCTTCCTCCTTTATTTTTGCAAAGAGGTTTTAGAAAATAGGTGATTTTTATTCCTCAAATGTTTGATAGAATTCACTACTAAAATCATTATAATTGGAATTATATTGATAAATAGTTTTCAGCAATGAGTTCAACTTATTTAATAGATACAGGGCTAATTAGATTTTCTATTTCATCTGGTTTTATCATTTATTTACAAAATGAAAATTTCATCTTACCATTTTGGTAAATTATGTTTTTTAAGGCATCTGTCCATTCCATTTCCATATGGTCTGCATGCCTATAGAAGCTATGTTAACGTGCTCTCTTTCAGGTTGGTTTCCTCTTCATTTATCTTGATCAGTTGTGCTACAGATTTCAATGTCATTAGTTTTCTCAAAGAATCAGCTTTTTGCTATTTTTTCATTAATTTTTGTTCATTTATTATTTTCCTTTCTTGTACATTTTCATTTTAACTTGTTGGTTCTTTCCTACTCTCTAAAACTGCAGGCTGGGATCATTAACATTAATCATCTTTATTTTCAAACATAATATTTTGAAAACTATAAAATTTTATCCCTTAACTGCTTTGGATCCTAAACTAACTGCATTTATGAGATAAATCTAACTTGAGATTATATGATACATATATATATATATGTATATATATCATGTCTGAACATTACTGGATTTAATTTCTTAAGATTTTATTGAGACTTTTTACATCTGACTTATTCATTAAAGTGTACTTGTCCTTGCTTTTAATATCTTTGTCAAGGTTTTTGTTCCAAATTATGCTGGCTTTAAAAAAGTTTTGTGTCTTTTTTTATATAGTCTATGTAAGAACTCATGTAATAAGTTCTGGTATTATTTCTTCCTCAAATATTTGGTGAATTGACTAATAAAGCCACCTGACCTTAGAGTTTTCTTTGAGATTAGTTTTTGTTGTCACAATTGATTATATTAATTAATATAATGCTTGATATTGTGCTTTATTTTTATGTCAGATTTGAACATTTTTTGTCACTAGAAATTTGTATAGTTTATTTAAATTTTGTTCTCTGTGGAGGACAGCATAGGGCATGTACCATGTTTGGAAGCTGCTCAGACTGGAAGATAGCAATCTAACCCAGGCAACTTCAATAGATGATTTTAAAATGGAGAAAGATACATAAAAGTTGATTTATAATAAATGACAATTTGACCAAAACCATACTTTTTAACAGCAACTATTAAAATCATAACCTAATGAAATAGTATTTTCAATTTGCTAAAAGAAAATAATCTAGATTTGTGTACCTAACAAAATAATTTTTAAATTGATGACAAAATAAAAAGTATTTTCAGATAAGCAAAACTGAAACTTTTTACAGCCATGGCATCATCATTAAAAGATGTCTAAGGGATGCACTCTAGACATAAGGGAAATTATTTCATGAAGAATCTCTGGGTTGCAGGAAGGAGTGATAAACAAAAGGTTTGTCAAATATATAGCTACATTTCAGCAAACATTTTTTGTGTACATGTAGGAGTAGTAGTAAAAATAAGAAGGAGGAAGAGGAGGAAAGAGACTTCTACTTCTGTGATTAAATAAAAAAATACTGAAGAGTTTTTGTCAGTGTACATGGTGGGAATTATTTGAATTAGATTATTCAAAAGTATATTGTTCAGTGTATAGATAAGATATATTAAATAATGTTTTAATTAAATATATATGATAAAATTTCCAAACTGCCACTAAAAGATTAGATATAAAGTACATGTCTTCCAAATCAGTTATTAAGGGAAAAGATGAAAGAGAATCATTTGTTGAATGCTTACTTTGGGTAGATATCTTGATATGCACTTGGAATATATGAGAACCCCAAACATACTTTCATCCTTACCCTCCAGAAGCTAAAATCTAGGCCATAAGCAGTAAACAATAAGAAAACCATAAAAAACATAAAAAGTGATATAGAAAAAGTGATTAGTCATATAGAAAAACATATACAGTGAATTAGGGCAAGAGTGAGTAAGAGTGCTGGGCATGGTAACAAGTTGCCGTATTAAA
Source organism: Microcebus murinus (assembly GCF_040939455.1). Lineage (NCBI taxonomy): Eukaryota > Metazoa > Chordata > Mammalia > Primates > Cheirogaleidae > Microcebus > Microcebus murinus. Next base: position 79,377,502 of record NC_134114.1, on the reverse strand, counting down.
TTACTTGGTTGCAGTCATTGATCCAGCAATCCTACTACTGGGTATTTACCTAAAGGAAAAAAAGACATTCTATAAAAAATACATCTGCACTCAAATATTTATAGCAGCACAATTCACAATTGCAAAGGTGTGGAAACAACCCAAGTGCCTATCAATACATGAGTGGCTTAATAAAATGTGGTATATGTATGTATACCATGGCTGAGTTCTACTCAGCCACAAAAAACGATGGTGATCTAGCACCTCTTGTATTATCCTGGATAGAACTGGAGCCTGTTCTACTAAGTGAAGTATCACAAGAATGGAAAAACAAACATCACATGTATTCACCATCAAATTGATGTTAACTGATCAACACTTATGTGCACATATAGTAGTAACACACACTGGGTATTGGACTGGTGGGAGTGGGGAGGAAGGGATAGATATATTCACACCTAATGGGTGCAGTGTGTACTGTCTGGGGGATGGACACCCTTGAAGCTCTGACTTGAGTGGGGAAAAGGCAATATAAGTAACCTAAACATTTGTACTCCATAATATGGGGGAAAAAATAAGCAAGGGCTTCACAGAGATAAATGTATTAATTATCTGGGAAAAAAATCCCAGACATTATGAACAGCTGTTTCAAGACCCTAAAAAAGGAACATGGCTTTTACTTTATAAAAATATAAATAAGCCTAGAATGACTATTGTAGTGAGAGGAAGAAGAGATTAGGACATGAGGTCAGAGAGTCAGGCAAAGACAAAATCATTGCAGCTCATTTTAAGAATGTAGGCTTTTACTTACAATCTAAGAAAAATGGAATGATTGTAGGATTTTTAGTTAATAAGTGAAGTTAACTAAATTATTTTTTATTAGGATTAATCTGAATACTCTATTGAGAATAGTTTGTAGTAGTCCTTGCAGTAGAAGTTTGCAGTAGAAGCATTATGACCAGTAAAGCCTATGTTAGTAATCCAGGCAACAAACCACAATGATTCCACTCACTTGCAGCTAGTGGTAGTTAGTTATTCCCTGAATTGCAAGGTACAGGTTGTGACAGAAAGGAAGAAGTCATTGAATCATTGCAAGTTTTTGGCACTGTGCAACTAAATAGATGGATTTTCTATCAATTGACAGTAAATGGCCACTGATGGTACAGGTTTTCTTCAGGGAATGATTAGAAATCCAACTTTTCACATGTAAAAATTTTGCTATCTTTTAGGCATTCAAAGGCAAAGGTAGTTGATTGAGAATGAAATTCTGAAAAGAAGTCTGCTTTGAAGCTAAAAATGTAGTTCACTTTGGTTTATAGATGATATTTAAAGCAATTAAAACAATAAAATTAAATGAGATCACCAAGGAGTAAGCACAGGTAAGAAGATGAGTGCTGATATTGTGCAGAAGCATTACTTCCTTAAGAAGTTAGAACCAAGAATAGAAAACAGCAAACAAATCTGTAAATTAATATCCAAGGAGGAAGGATATAAAACAAGAGAGTAGAGTACAGCAGAAGCCAAACAAACTGTTTCCAGGAAATAGAAGGGATAAAATATATCAAACAGTGGTACTAAGTTAAGGGAAAAAAGAATGAAGATTTGGCCATTGTACTTAGCAAAATGGAAGCAATAAATTTAGTAACATAAGAGCAAAAAAGTTGATCATTCAAAAAGACACAATAAAAACAAAAACAAAATAAACCAGAAGAATGGATATAAATAGAAAGTACAAATTAAGAAGGTAAAGATTTTCAAGTACTATAAAAGGTGAGAGATTGAACACAAGTAGCTTGCCACAGTTATTGGATTCTGGCAAAAGATAAAAGACATATGGTTCAGATACAAATGACTCTGATACTCATAGCAATACCAATAGTCAGAGTAGTTTTCGCATAAGTTCCCTAGCACAAATTCCCACAGGGTGACAAGAAGAGAGCCATTTAGTGAATGTCCATATAGTGTGTTGTATCCAAAGTGTAGAGAACTCTTTCCAGCATTCTAGCCATTGAGTCTGTGTTGACCCATTCCCAAATGAGGATATCAATCCACAGTTTCGCCAGGTTGCTATGGGTTAACCATTTAATTCCAAAAGCTTACAAGCTGCTTTCTAAGTGTTGTACCTAGTAGCTATATCTAGGAGGTAAAGTCTCAGATCTAAGGGTACATCTATCTGGTCAGAGGCCTCCTTCTTTTGACAGAGGTCCCAATAATAAAACTCCTTGGTCATAAACACTTCTAGTACAAAGGAGTTATTTGGTTTGTGGAGCCCCTTAAATAATAGTCCTCTTCTACAGTCGTTCTTCCAAATCAAGAGAATTCCCTTTGTATTTCTGAGATGGAGAAGTACAGCATATATAATTTAGTAGTAGAAGTGACAAAAATAGTAGATGGAGCTATCCCAAAGAGTCCCATCTACTGGTGATGTTATTTTTCCTTTGCAAATATTATTTTTTTTTCTAGTATAAACGCTTTCTAATTCCATTAGTTGAATTTGGGTACACCCTTTACCCATGGGCTTGGGTAGGTAGGATGGCAACTTGGGTGAGTGTATACAATAATTCCATAAAAGTTTGAGTCCTTTCCTTCCCCAAATGTTCCTGCATAATTGAATGGGTGCACATGGCCTTCATCATTTCTAGGGATCAGTAGTACTTTAGTCCCAGACCTAATTGCTTTGTCTTCACATAGTCTTGATAGGTCATGACTTTGAGGTAAACAAGAACTGGAATGATTAAAGGCTTGAATGCTAAAAGCAGTTCAATACAATAGGCAATGCACATTTTCTTTTGGTTTGAAGCAGTGTGGCAGTAGCAAGCAACTCCATCAAATGAAACATCCATGTTTTCAGTTCATCTCAAACCACATATTAAGCAGTAACATCTTCATTAATGACACTATCTATTTCAGCTTTGGATGCACCTAAATTTGATAGGGATAGTCACATTGTTTTCCAGCTATGACCACAGCATTTATACTCTTTAACTGACTTGGGTTTGACTCACAGAGTGGTGTATCTTTTCAAGTCCATGTAAATCTGTGGGATCTGCTGCTCTCTTGCTAAGATATATTATTCTAAATCCTCATCCAGTTTCAGCATAAGGGCTAAGGGAGTTTCTAAAGTGGTAAGGATGGCCACAAAAATTTATCTGTATTTCTGTGGGCCAGGTTCTCATTCTCTAGTGGATTGCATTCATCAACATTGTAAACCCAATCTAGGGATCTAGGGCAGTAGTATCCAAATGATAGTTAATACTTGACATATGGTTTCTTATGGAAAATGATCTGTCACAGAGAAATCTCCCTAAGAGAGTAAAAACTTTCATTTAACAACCAAGACTCATTTCAAAAAACTCTAGGCCTTTTTCCTGTTATCTCCAAATGGATCTAAGTTTGGCATAAAAGACTGCAGTAGGGTAGGAGGATGTGGGGAGGGGCTGAGCCTTAAGTCAGTACAGCTGTTGCCATTCTTCCTTATAAAAAATGCATTCTCTGTCCCCTCGTCTCCCATATGAACCGGCTATTATGAGCCATCTCCTAAATGAACCAACTAGCCTGCTTCTACCCATAGCAGTTCTGATTTTCCTCCTTTCATACTCTATGTAGATAAGCATCTCTGTAACTGTAGTCTGAAAGGAGATAGAACCTTCTGCTGATAACGTAATTTTTGGCGGTAGTTGATAAAGTTGGGAGGATCTCGGGCTGACCACCAGATAACTCACCTGTTGAACATAGAGTTATCAACCAGGGCACTGTTTCTACAGTTGACTTTGAACTTACTTTTGGCTACTTGGCCTGCATCTATCTCCCTGATTTGGTTTATGAATAGGCAATGAAGTGAGGACCATTTATTGTCCTGGTTATCCACACCACACTATAGGAAGTACAATTTGCCGTGTTCCCTGGGTATAAGCCTCTAGCTAGCCTACTCACATTGCTGGGATGATAATCCCTTTGGCACTTCCTCCATTTGAGAGAGGCAGCACTGTGACCATTTACTAGAACCAAGGTGAACCTGGGCTTAAGGCACCACCTACAGCTGAAAAGGAGACCAAAACCTTGCAACAAAATTTCACTAAGCAAATAAATGCAATAAAAACCTAAGGAAGCCACACATATAAAACTGGAATAAATAATTAATCCTTCAATGCAAAGACATAGACATACATACAAAACACCAAGAGCAAACAGGGAAACATGACCTCCCCAAAAGGACAAAGCTAAACTCTAGTGACTGACCCTCATGAGACAGAAATTTGTGGACTCTCAGACCAAGAATTTAAAATAACGGTTTTAAGGAAACTCAATGATCTCCAAGATAACACAGAAAAGCAATTTATAAATTTATTAGATAAATTTAACAAAGAGAATGAAATATTTTTAAAAACATAAAAAAGAAATCATGGAACTGAGAAATATATTTGCTGAATTGAAGAAGTCTTTAGAGGCTCTCAACAGCAGAATGAACCAAACAGAGAAAAGAATCATTGAGCCCAAACATTGGATACTTGAAAATACACAGTCAGAGAAAAAATAAAATAGAATGAAAAGGAACAAAAATCACCTATGAAATATATAAAAGTACCTCAAAGAACAAATCTAATAATTATTGGCATTGAAGAGAAAGCTGAGCAAGATCAAGAGATATAAAGCTTATCAAAGTATGAATAACAGAAAACTTCCCAAGACTTGAAAAAAATATTAATGTCTAAGTATAAGAAGGTCTTATAAAACCTAATAGATTCAATCCAAGTTAAGAGTACCATAAGGCATATATAATGATAAACTCCAAAGGTTTATTCATATAAACTCCCAGACAAAAAGAAACCTGAGATAATTTATTACAACCTGACCCATCTTGCAACAAATGCTAAAGGGAGTTTTATAATCTAAAAGGCAAAAACATTAACTTAAAATAGGAAACTTTTCAAAGCATAAAATCCACTGGTAAAATTAAGTACATGAACAAACACAAAATTTTCTATTAATGTACTTGTGGTGTGCAATCCACTCATAACCCCAATATGAAGACCAAAAAAAATATATGAAAAACCACAATAGCTACAGCAATCTTTCCTGAGATAGGTAATATAAAAATATGTAAATTTAAACAACTAAAAGTCAAAAGGAGGGGGGTTGGAGTTAAGTATAGATTTTTTGTGGGGTTTTTTACCCTTATTTCTATTGTTTTATTTATAATCTAAGATAAACTTTTATCTCTTTAAAATACCTTCTTATGTCTATAAGATGTTATTATAATACCCATAGAAACCACAGTATAAAACCTATAATAGATTTATTAAAAATAAAAAAAACAATTAAAACATACTATTAGAGATAATCACTTAATTACAAAGGAAGATAATAAAAAAAGAAGAAGAGAGGAATCTCAAAACAACCAAGAAAAAAAGCAACAAAATGACATTGATAAATCTTTACTTATTAATAACAGCACTAAAAGTAAATGATATCAACCCTTCAATTTAAAGGCATAGAGTGACTGAATGGATAAAGCAACAAGACCCACCTAATGCTGCCTTAAATTTAGCCACTTCATTTATAAAGATACACATGGACTGAAAGTGAAGGAGTGGGAAAAAATATTTCATGCAGTGGAGTGTAAACAAAGACAAAGAGGGTCACTATATAATAATAAAGTGAGGATATAACAATTATGAATATGTATGCACCCAATACCAGAGCTCTCCAAGTTATAAAGCAAATATTAATATATCTAAAGACAGAAATAGATTGCAATACAATAGTTATAGAGGTCTTTTACACCCCACTGTCAGTAATGGGCAGATCATCTAGACAGAAAATCAATTAAAAAAACAGTGGAGTTAAACTACACACTAGATCTAGTAGACATAAATTATATTTATAGAACTTTTCACCCAACTGCTGCAAAATACAGACTATTTTTATCACCACATGGAACATTTTCCAGAATAGACCATATCTTAGACCATAAAACAAATGTGTACAAATTCAAAAAAATAGAAATAATATCTTTTCTGACCACAGGAGAATAAAACTAGAAATCAATAATAAGAGGAACCTCATAAAATACACGAACACATGGAAATCAAGCAAAATGCTTCTCAATGACCAATCAATTAAGAAATTAAGAAAGAAATAAAAAATTTTCATGAACAAATGAAAATAGAAACGCAACATAGCCAAATATACGGGATATGGCAAAAGCAGTATTAAGAGGGAAGTCTATAGCACTAAATGCTTATAGCAAAAAAGTAGAAAGATCTCAAATAAACAACCTAATGATGCACAAGAAACCAGAAAAGCAAGAACAAGCAAAGTCCAAAATTAATAGAAGTAAAGAAATATTATAGATCGGACCAGAAGTAAATGAAATAGAGACTAAAAAATCAATACAGAATGTCAATCAATAAAACAGTTGGTTCTTTGTTAAGAAAAACAAAATTGACAAATATTTAGCTAGACTAAGAAAAAAAGAGAGAAGACTCAAATAAATAAATTCAGAGATTAAAAAGGAAACATAAACAATAAGACCTCAGAAATATAAAAAAAATATTAAAGACTAATATGAACATCTATTCACCAATAAATTGGAAAACCTAGAAGAAATGGACAAATTTCAGGACACATACACTCTACCAAGATTTAACCACGAAGAAATAGGAAACCTCAATGTACCAATAATGAGCAACAATATTGAAGCCACAATAAAATATATTGCATCAAAGAAAATCCCAGGACCTGATGGATTTATAGCTGACTTATACCATATTTAAAGAACTAATACCTTGGCCGGGCGCGGTGGCTCACGCCTGTGATCCTAGCACTCTGGGAGGTTGAGGCGGGTGGATTGCTCAAGGTCAGAATTTGGAAACCAGCCTGAGCAAGAGTGAGACCCCGTCTCTACTATAAATAGAAATTAATTGGCCAACTAATATATATAGAAAAAAAAATTAGCCGGGCATGGTGGCACATGCCTGTAGTCCCAGCTACTTGGGAGACTGAGGCAAGAAGATTGCTTGAGCCCAGGAGTTTGAGGTTGCTGTGAGCTGGGCTGATGCCATGGCACTCACTCTAGCCTGGGCAACAAAGTAAGACTGTTTCAACAACAACAAAAAGAACTAATACCAATCCTTTTCAAACTCTTCAAAAAAATTGCAGAAGAGGAAACACATCCAAACTCATTTTATGAGGCTAGCATTTCCATGATGTCAAAACCAAATAAGGACACACACACACACACAGACACACACACAAACAAAACTACAGGACAATATCACTGATGAACATAGATGAAAAAAATCCTCAACAAAATACTAGCAAACTGAGTTCAAACATATTAAATAGATCATTCATCATGATCAGGTAGGATTCATTCCAAGGATGTGATTATGGTTCTACATATGTGAATCAATAAACATGATACATCAAATTAATAGAATCAAAAACAAAAAACATACAATTATTTTAATAGATGCTGAAAAAGCATTTAATGAAATTCAACATTACTTTATGGTAAAACCCCCATCAAAATGGGTATGGAAAAACTTTACCTCAAAATAATAAAGGACAAATATGTTAAAACAACAGCTAACATTGTTTGGATGTGGAAAAATTGAAGACCTTTTCTATAAAGATTGTAACCAGACAAGAATGCCCACTTTCACCACTACTATTCAACATAGTACTAGAAGTCCTAGCTAGAAAAATTAGGCAAGAGAAACAAATAAAGGACATCCAAATTAGAAAGGGAAAAGTCTAATTATTCTTTTTCCAAAATGGTGTGATTTAATACCTAGAGAAACCTAAAGACTCCACCAAAAATCTATTAGAACCAATAAATGATTTAGTAAAGTTATAGGATATAAAATCAACATACAAAAATTAGGACCATTTACATGTGCCAATAGCAAACAATCTGAAAAAGAAATCAAGAAAGCAATTCCATTTACAATAGCAACAAAAAATATAAAATACCTAGGAATCTATCTAACCAAAGAAGTCAAAAATCTACACAAGAAAAACTATAAGACTCTGATGAAAGAAATAGAAAAGGACACACCCCCCAAAATGGAAATATATTCCATGTTCATGGATTGGAAGAATTAATATTGTTAAAATGACAGTATTACCCAAAACGATTTACAGATTCAATGCAACCCCCAACACAATACCAATGATATTCTTCATAGAAATAAAAAAATATACTAAAATTTATGTGGAAGTATAAAATATCCCCTAAAGCCAAAGCAATCCAGAGCTAAGAAACAAAGTTTGAGGCATTATACTACCTGACTTCAAAATTCACTACAAAGCTACAGTGAACAAAACATCAAGACACTGGCAAAAAAACAGACATATTGATCAATGAAAAAGAATAAAGAACCCATATATTTACAAACTACTCATCATTGACAAAGATGCCAATAATATACAATGAGCAAATGACAGTCTTTTTAATAAATGATGCCAGGAAAACTGAGTAACTATATGGAGATGAAATGAAACTGGATATTTATCTCTCACCACACACAAACATCAAATTAAAATGGGTTAAAGGCTTGCATCTAGGGGGAAAATGGTGGATTAGTGGTGACCTCCTGGCTCTCTGCTCCCAGAGTAAGAAGTGAAGAACATGGGCAGCTACACAAGACTGGTTCGCTGTCCCACAGGAACAGTATCGTGAATCTGCAGAGAAGCAGCGCAGGACAAGCAGCACTGGGGGAAAAAAAGGTGAATTGGAGCATCTTCTACAAAGCCTGGAGAGAATGAGATATACGATAGGGAATAGAGCATGGGACGATCACGCCTGTGGGCCAGCTGGGGCAGTGTGATGTGACCCGTAGGAGGATGACTCTTCCTCCACCAACTTCCTCATCCACTGACTTTGCTTAAAGTCAGTGCAAACTTGTGGCACATGATGACAGGCTATGTGAAGAAGAAACAAAAGTAGGAAACATTTTGAACACTCCAGTTCTCTGTGATAGATGCACACTGGGTGGGGGAGGGACTGGTCTGAGTGGACACTTCTTGGACCTGCAGGAGGGAGTTTAGAGACAGGCACCTTGCCTCTGACGGTTTCCAGAACCTGAACAAGGGAGGTGAATGCCAAAAGGGAGGCTCTGCCCTTAGAAACCACTGAAGATTCGGCTGGCACAGGATGGGACAGAAAGTACAGGACACCCTATTGGATTGACAGGAGACAGTATGTCAGGAAAGCAATGGGAAAAGCAAGCGGCTTGTTGAGACAGCCTGCAAAACCTAGCACCCACTGCCCCCCAGCAGTCACCTCCAGTGCTGGTTCTCTGTGGGTGGGCAGCTGCCATTTTGGGGGCCCATAGTCTAAAAATGCTGTGGCATGTTGCCAATATGGGCACAACCCCTTCTCCAGCCCAGCGGGGCAAGCCCAGGCAATGGTTTCAGGTGGCACCCTGCCCCTGCCCAGCACAGCAGGCCCCATCAGTGGAGGAGAGGAGTAAGGAGAGAGGCAGCTTTCTGAACATTCCTTTCCCAACCCAGCCACTTTCCTTTTCGTGCCAGCAGGACAAACCCTGCCCTTGAAGGGGCAGAGTAACAACAGTAGCCATTTTCTGGGCTGAGACCTGCAGAGGCTAGGGCAGCCCTCTGCCCCCAGTCTGGCTGCTTGTGTTTCACCCACAGTACAGACCCCGCCCTTGGAGGGGTAGAGTGGCAACGGAGGCTACTTTCTGAGCTGAGACCCATGTTGACCTAGGGTGGTACTTCTCTCCAGCCCTATGGCTACTATTTAGTGCTGACTAGACAAACCCTGCCCTTAGAGGGGTAGAGTAAAGAAAGAGGCCACTTCCTGGACTGAGACAGGTGGCAGCCCCAGGCAGCGCCCCTCCCCCAGCCCAGTGGCTTGACTTACCCTCTGGCAGGGCAGATCTCACCCTTGGAAAAGGGGAGAAAGGAGAGAAGACATTTTCTGGGCCATGACCCATAGCAGTCTCAGGCAACACCCTTCCCTCAGCCTGGCAGGACATATTCTGCCCTTGGAGGCAGGGAGAAAGGAGAAAATCACTTCTCTGTGTGACTGGTGTGATTCTATGGGACCTTGGAACTAAGCAAAAGAGGGCAAACTGTTGATTAGGTCCAGCAGGTTGGTTTTGATCATCTGATAAGAACATAACACTGTGTCTTGCCTTTGGTGCCCAGGCCACTGCCAGCTTTAGGGCTTGTGGTCTGGGAAGGAAAATCTTGACCAGAGTCCTTAGCAATTGCACCAATTGACAACCCCCATCTCGAATTTCCTCACAAGTGTGGCGAAAGAGCACTGAACAATATATTAGCAGCTCTCCCCTAGCAGCAGATCAAGTAACCACAGAAATATACACTCTCAGGTTTGCAGGTACCTATTGTTCCTCTTACCCCACCTAAAGTGGCAACAGGGGTCAAGTAACACTTGGGAGTACAAGACATTTCCCAAAGACCAGGGCATTTGTGTATACCATTTGGGAGTTTAGAGCCCAATACAGAGGCATTGGAATATGTTGATAATCAACTCCTTCATGCAAACTACAAGCAATAAAAGAGAGGATAACCCCATATCCTAACACAATGCCTTCCATCTCAAACTAGTGGAGGGCAGTGGAGTCACACACACAAGAGTGATTCACCACCTGGGAGACTAAGCAAGAGGTCCAAACTCACTAATCTCCATTGGCAAGGGTGAAGACAAAAGGTCAGAGATAACCCAACAGGCTAAAACACCTCTAAGGTAATACAGGACCAGAGTGCATCTTCCCAGCACTGTCGATGAATATCCCTTCCTGGATTTGGAGTCAAGTAGCCTGATGAGAAAGATTCAGCTAAAGAACACAGGACACATGAAAGATCAGAGAGAAAAGTCATCCAAAAAGAATATATTCAATCTCCATTAATAGATAACAACTTACATGATATGATTAAACTGACAGGAAGAATTCAGAATATGGATTGTAAGAAAACTCAATGAAATTGAGGAAAAAAATAGAAATCCAGCATAAAGAAGCAACAAGAACAATACAGGAGATAAAAGAAAAATTCTCTAAAGAAATTGAATTATTATGGGAAAACCAAACAAAAATGTTGGAAATAAAGGAGGCATTTGAGGAACTTTAAAACACAGTGGAAAGTCTCAAGAACAGAATGGATCACATAAAGGAAAGAATCTCTGAGTTTGAAGATAATGCCTATGTGCTAAACAAATCAGATGAAGAAAAAGAACACAGAAACAAAAGACAAGACCAAAAGATACAAGGAATATAGGATTATGTAAAGAAGCCAAATATAAGTATCATAGCCATCCCAGAGAGAGAAGAAGAAAATACACAAGGGCTGGAAAACTTATTTCATAGAATACTGGAGGAAAATATGACTTGCCTCGCCAGAAATCTAGACATCCAGATACAAGAAGCACACAGAATTCCTGGGAGACTCAATGTGAAAAGGCAATCACCATGTCAAGCAGTTATTAGGCTGACCAAAGTAAACATGAAAGAAGAAATTCTTCTAGCAGTGAGGCAAAAACAGTAGGTAGCCTACAAAGAAAAACCGATCAGATTAACTCCAGACTTCTCAAGTGAAACTTTATAAGCCAGAAGGGACTGGGTACCCATCTTTAACCACTTCGGTACCCTCACTGGCCGCCAAACCTTGCCCACAGCCGGCACTCATAGTCTGCAAAATAGTTTGTGCCGTGCATTGACAATGAATCCGTTTTGCTCTTGTGTGATGAAGAAAGCTTTAAAGCACTGAACGCTTGTTTTACTTTACAGGCAGCTTTACTCATAATGTAAATCAGAATAGGTAACATATACATATATGTTTTCATTACATTATTTTTAAATGTTCACAATTTTATTTTGATAAATAAAAAATTAGAAAAGTCATATCACGGCTGTCAGCTAAAGTCAACGCTCAGCTGTGCACCTTCATATCATGAGTGTCGGCACGCTCAGCTGTGCACCTTCATATCATGAGTGTCGGCTAAAGTCACTGTGCGTGTTCACCTGTGGCTATTGACTACATTCGAAGCTGGTACCGAAGTGGTTAATCTTCTAAAACACAATAACTGCCAACCTCTAAGGATGAGGAGGCATTCTTTTGGATGGCTTTTGTAAATACCTCCTACAGAGTCATCTGCCTCATGAAGAACATTTGTTGCCCCTAGAAGTCTCTCTTTTATAAACTGACATGATTTCTTGTTTCATTATGCATGTGTGCTGCTTTAGTACTTCAGTAAGTCCATCACATGGTTTCACTATGTTGTCTGTAGGCACTTTTCTGCAGTGTTAACCCTGTCAACTATATTATCATCTCTTCCTTTGCTTTTGGGTGCTATCAGTTTATTTTTCCTTGGATCATCAAGTATCTTGGTGAGTGATGTCAACAGGTAAAGAGACTGAATTCATTCTTCTCCAAATTTGTGTGGACTTAAATAGACATGATTCAGGATGGAGAGTATGAGTCCCCACAGGTTGTACTTGAGCCCCTTGTCTTCTGCCTCTTTTCGTCTTTAATAGGTGAACCTGACCCTCAAGGGAAATGCTGTATTCCTTTTTTCTTGGTAACCCTTTCTTCTGAGAGATTATTTCCCTTTTATCCAGTTGCCCATTGCTTTTGGTATATGAGCCCTAAGGAAAGGGAAAGTCAGGGTGCTCATAGGCAGCCAGATGTCATGCTTCTGCTGATGTCACCCACTCCCCTCTGTAGTGCTGGGGTCAATCTGCTCCTTTACTGTTTGATGCTGATGAGGGAAGGCAATCTGTCATCAGCACTGTGGCAAAGAGACAAGGCCAGGACTCTTAGCCTCTGGCAGTGGCTTCTCAGCTTTTTACACCTCAGCCTGTCCTCTGCCTTTCTTGGGAGTTCTCATGGTCTTTATGATGATTCTTTGTATCAATTCAAAATTGTTTTTCTTCTGTGGCATCTGAAGCTTGGACCAGGGCAAGGAGCCAACAGCCTAACCTATTACAGTGTACTATCTTGACAGCAGTGGCATCTGTTTTGCTTTTATCTTTTTAGAGCTGTTTATTTTCTTGTCCATTTTGGCTCAGCACTGATAAACTCATCTTTCCTGAGTGATACTGAATGTCATTCTTTCTACTGAATATATAATAGGATTTAAAGTTGATCATGTTGGACATTTAAAAATCACCATATATTTTTCCTTTTTGCTTTTTATTGATTTTGCTTATTGTTGATTCTTTCTTCACCCATAATCTAGTTAATATCTCCTTTCCTATCCATTTTACTCTGCTATATAATATAAATTCCCCAAATCAAGAAAAATAGTAAAAATGCAATCTGGATTGAATTTTGTGATAAGATGTATTTTAAAGCAGATATTTTTAATAGTCAAGAATCTTTTCATCACTAATATAAGCTGCTTATTTTAAATTTGAGCTCTGGTACAGATGTGCATGATGAATTGCTCCTGAATGCATACTTTCCCACAGATTTGAAACATATGACTAGGCTGAATATCATATTTGCTATGGAATAGTACAGCCCTTGCAGAAAAGCTTGGAAAAATATAGAATGTGTTCTATTTACTAGCAAGTACTATTTCACCATTTACAAGATGATTATTTACATAAAGAGGAAGTGCTAGTGTTGACATGGCTAAATTGTGAATTTCTGATCCTCCTGACTTACTCTACTAGGCTCTAACATGGACATCCAAAACCACTCCTTCACAACTTGGAACCATTCATCTTGTCTGCCTGGCAGTTTACAATGTTTGAAATATTTCTCATCTTATGCTTTTCAATAAAAATTTATTTGTTCTGGGACCGAATTTTAGCTACTGTCCCATCCCACAGTATTGATACCAGCTTAATACTTAAAAAAAAAAAAAATATATATATATATATATATCTCCTATGAAAGTGATTGTTTAAATCAGTATGTCTCAGTGAGGCCTCCCTGAAATAGAATTTTCAAATAAGGCCATGGATTGTTTTTTTAAAATATGTTTCTTGGGTAATTCTTAAGTACACAAATATTTTAAGAGCACTACCCTAAAGGATTAAATTACACTAAAGTTATAGGCATCAGCACAAAGGTATAAAGGAAACACATTTAAGTAAGTGGGAGGAGGAGTGTGTTTTCCTTCAAAACATATCATGATGTTGATCAACTACTATACCCAGACATAAACTTTGCCACTAGTCAATTTAAAATTATTTGAACATTTACTATATTCAACTTGGTGCTTATTACATAATTGTAATATAATTTTTATATCTTGAATGCACATGTCACATCACATTTATTCTTGGTGTAAATATATTGGCCAAACTATTCTACACAGTGCAGTAGTGATGGATATGGATTTTTGACCAATCCTGGGTTTAAGCACCAACTTTATCATTTGCTGGCTTTCAAGAACATGCTCTAGTCTCTCATTTTCTAATGTTTTACTCTTTCCTATGTCTTTTCTCCACCTCAAATTTTATTATGTCCTTCCTTCCAGCATGTCCATTCCATGCCTTATCATCCTCAGCACAGTCTTAAATTACTCTTGAATGGTTTTTATACATCCTGACATTAGGTGAAATCATGCTCTTCTCAGAGGAAAGAAGTTTCTCCTATAGCTTCTGAAGTCAATCAGTGTCCTGTTGTGTCCCACAATCCATGGTTAAGGGCATAACTCCTTCCAGTATTCTATTTCAGCCACTCTTTATTCTGGCCATTTTGGGAATCTTATCACCATAACTGCTCTTCCTTGAAATCATGGACTATATGTTCCTAGAACTGGTCAGTTTTGACTCTTGTCTCCTACTCACTAGTCACAACATATAGAGCGTTTATTTTTTACTGAAATACAGAAAAAAACCAAAAGCCTGATTTTGCTTTTTGTTCAACTATTTTGGTCAAAGAAGGGTGTGTGAGCTTTATGCATACTCTTACCACCTATCCATCCTTTCTTTTAAACCTGGACAAGGGAGAACCCTGTGATGGGCTACATACTTTGGGGGGGGATCGCTACATATCACAAATATTGTATTAATATTAGTATACTATAAAAATTTATTTAAGAAAACATGAGTGCCCTTTTACTCAGTTCCACAGATTAAGGGTGGCATAGCACAATTCAGTTGCTTTAGTGAATAAAATCTTTAAAGTTCCTGGGGAAACATAGATCTACATGTCTTGCTTCATGTCTTTAAAACAAAAGATATATGTTATGCCACTGCTTATGTTATTGGGAGTAGGTAATGCTTTGCAGTGAGAGAAGAATTTGATTGTCAGAGTGCTTATGGAAAAGAAAAGACATTAATGAGTTAATTTATTTCTCTTATTTAGAATAAATGCCAATAGATTACTGTGTAACAAACTATTATTTTTCAAATTTCTCATTGATGTCAAGGGATTTATTTTCTTATTTCTCTTTTATTCTTATGTATTAATTTATTTTCCAGAGTTAGTCATTAATTATGACAATTTTTTAACCATTACACTTGGATGAGAAAAGTTCTACAATATTTAATAATTCTTATTGCTCTATATTTATAGGTCCAGTTATAAATACATGATGAGAATTGTGTGTACATTAGCAATTGCATGGGCCCTAGCTGCTGAGATTAATTTTTTTTATAAAAGCAAAAATAAAATTTAATAGAATATTAAAACAGAAAAACATCAGTTATTTAAAGAATTTTGATTTAGTGTTAATTAAGTATAATTTTTATTTGCATTTAATTTGAATAGATGAATTTAAATTTGAAAAGACTATAACTGTTTTTAAAATACATATTAAAATATTTTTACATTTTCCTTATCATTAATTTATATTTAGGTAAAATCATATCCAAAGTTTGAGTTATTTGAATACAATTATAATTGTTAAATCATTTAGATTTTCATCACCAATAGAAAGTCAATTACATAAAATCTTCATTATAACAACATAATTAGTCAACTTTTTATAAAGTAACTATATACTAATTTATGAATTACATATATTTATTTATTTCATATCCAAACATCACCAGCCTGTAAGCAAGCCTAACACCCAAACATGTGCAATAAGAAATTCAGTTGTCTTTGGCATTTTGTTTACTTTCACATACAGGACTTAACCTTGCATGTATTTTTGTTATAAATCAATTAAATTTCTAATGACATATATTTTATTTAACATTCAGCTTGATTTATAACTTTTAAATGTGTGGATATTCAAAGTACAAGTTAAGCATCCTCAGTCTGAGATATGAAAGGCTTTAAAATCCAAAACTTTTTGAGCACTGATCTGACAACATAAATGGAAAATTTTACACCTAAACTCATGTGACGGGTCATGGTCAAAATGCAGATACGTATCATACAACTTATTCAGCATTCCCTCCAATAAGAAGGTCCTCCCAGTCCCCTTTTCTATGCATGCCCACAAAAAATAATAAAATGGCATATGTGTAGGCTGGGTGAACCAATAGTAGGTTCCACACAATGCCCCACATAGGGACAAGAATCCACATGGGGAGAAATTCGTTGATGAGTTTGCCAAGGCCATCACTGATGAAAATCTGACACCATAAGGAATCTATAATACTGAAGGAACATCATCGTTTCGGTGTCATTGTCCCAGAAAGACACTGAATACAGATGATGAGACAACCCCTCCAGGAATCGAGGACAGAAAACTGTGCTGGGATGTGCTAATGCAGCAGGAACATATAAGTGTAAACTTACTGAGATTGGCAAAGGCAAAACCATGCGCCCACACTGGTTTTAAGGAGTGAATTTCTTACCAGTTAATCATTATGATAACAAAAAGGCATGGATCACCAGGGACATCTTTCCTGAATGGTTTTAAAAATATTTTGTACCTGCAGCTCACGCTCACTGCAGGAAAGCTCACCTGAATGACAACTGCAAGATCTTATTATTCCTTGACAACTGTTCTGCTCATTCTCCAGCTGAAATTCTCATCAAAAAATAATGTTTATGCCATGTACTTTCCCCTAAATATGACTTTATTAATTCAGCCAGGTGACCAGGGTATTTATAATATAATGAGGAGAAAATATAAAAACAATTTCTTAGACAGCATGCTAGTAGCTGTGAACAGAGACTTGGGTGTGGATGTTTTCAAAAGTTTAGCATGAAGGATGACATATATGCTGTCACAAATGCTTGGAACACAACGAATAAAGATGCAGTTGTGCATGCCTGGCACAACCTTTGGCCTCTGACTACTATGCTCAATGATAATAAGGAACAAAGTATTGACTTTGAAGGATTTTGCGTGTCAAGTGAGAAAAAAAAATATTGTTGACTTTCTTATATATGCAAAAAAAATACATTTCAAAATCCATCAGTAAACCAGAAGAAGTAGATATTGAAGAAGATTTTAATATCCATAGTGAGGTTCCAGTAGTTTATTCATTGCCAATGATAAAATAATTGAAATGGTTCTAGATCAAGGTGATTGTGATAAGAGTGATGATGTAGTTGACAGTGTTAACAATGCAGAAAAGTGCTTATAGACAACATAGTGAAAACGTGTGGTGGGCATATTGAAGGACTAAAGCAGCACATATTCATATTGAAACAAGAAATCATGTCAGTTTATAAAAGAGAGAGAGAGACTTCTAGGAAAATAAATGTTCTTCATGAGGCAGATGACTCTGGAGGAAGCATTTATAAAAGCCATCCACAGAATGCCTCTTCATTTTGAGAGGTTCCAGTTCCTGGTCCTCAACTGCTTCTTATGTTTCTTCTCACCTAAAAAAACAAAATACAAGACACACGATCAGTAGAACAGAATAGGGAACCAATAAATAAAACCATATAACCACAACCAACTTATTTTGGGCCAAGCAGACTGGAGAAAGAATGCCCTATTCAATAAATGGTGCTGGGAAAATTGGATAACCACATGCAGAAGAGTGAAAATAGATCTTTATCTCTCATCATATACAAAAATTAACTGAAGATGGATTAAAGACCCGAAACCATAAATATTTTAAACAAAAACAAAGGAAAATGTCTTCTGGACTTTGGTCTAGGGAAAGAATTGATGACTGAGACCCCAAAAGCAAATAAATCGACAACAAAAATAAATAAATAAATAAATGGGACTTAATTATACTAAAAACTTTCTGCACAGCAAAGGAAGTAATCAACAGAGTAAATAGATAATCTGTAGAGTGGGAGGAAATATTGGAACATTGTAAAATTAACAGAGGACTGATATTCAGAATCTTTAAAGGACCAAAAATATCAGTAAGAAAAAAAAAGCCCATCTAAAAGTGTGCAAAAGACATGAACAGACTTTTCTCAAAAGAAGATATACAAATGGCCAAGAAACATGTGCAAAGATGCTCTACATCAGGAATCATCAGGGAAATGCATATTAAAGAACAGATGAGATATCACCATACCCCTGTCAGAATGGCCATTGTTAATAAATCAAAACACAAGAGATGTTGGTGCAGACATGGTGAAAAGGAAATGCTTATACATTGTTAGTGGGAATGTAAATTAGTAAAACCTCTATGAAAAACAGTATGAAGATTCTTCAAAGAACTAAGAGTGGACCTAGCATTCAATCCAACAAAACCACTACTGGGTATCTACCCAAAGGAAAAGAAATAACTGTATCAAAAAGATACCTGCACCCAAATGTTTAATTGCAGCACAATTCGCAATCACAAAGATATGGAATCAACCTAAGTGCCAATCAACTGATGAGTAGATAAAGAAAATGTGTGTGTGTGTGTCTGTGTGTGTGTGTGTGTGTACACAGACATAAACATACACCATGGAGCACTACTCAGCCATAAAAAGAAATAAAATAATGTCATTTGCATCAACTTGGATAGAACTGGAAACAATTATGCTAAGTGAAGTATCTCAGGAATGCAAAACAAATACACATGTTCTCACTTATAAATGGAGCTTTATGATGGGTATATATGGTCCTAAAGTGGTGTAATGAACATTGGAAACAAAAACTGGAGGAGGTTGGGAGGAGGTGGTGGCTAAAAAATTACCTATCTGGTACAATGTAAGTTAATCTAGTGAGGAGTACACTAAAAATCCTGACTTTAGCATTATACAATTCATTCATGTTAAAAAAAAATGTTGTATGCTCTAAATCTATTGAAATAAAATAAAATAAAATGAAGCAAAATACAGTGTACAGTAGCCTTTTAATAAAAATGCAGCTCTGTATGTGGACAAAAAGCCTGCCATTGTTTGTTGTTGTTGTTGTTTAACAGCTAATACAGGAATTCTGTCGATGTTACTGTGCTGAACACATTATGTTTTCAAGGTATTGATGATATGTCATATTTTTTACTGTTAAGCACTTATGTGTGAATAAGTATAAGAAAATAATTGCTTATTGGCAGCATACAAATTCAGAGTCAGGAATGATGGTAATGTCAAACAACCACGAATTGTCCACATGGGCGGCTTAGATAGGGATACTTTTGCTTTCTAATAGTTTAATGTACACAAACTTTGTTTCATCCACAGATTATTAAAAACATTGTAAAAAATTACTTTTAGGCTATGTGTATAAGATATATATGAAAAATAAGTGAATTTTGTTTGTATACTTGTGTTCCATCCCCAAGATATCTCATTATATAGATATAACTTTTTTTAAATCCAAACAATTCTGAAATCTAAAATATTTCTGGTCCCAAGCATGTTAGATAAGAGTACTCAGCCTGTACACAGTACCTCTCTTATACTCTTGCCTTGGACACCATATAGGCTGATTCTTCCACCAAAGCATGCCCAAGTGGAAATACAGATGTACGAGTGAAGTTTTAAATTGATCTAAACCATACTATTCTAGGTATGTGTGTGTATGGGCATGTGTTTATCAGGCATGGGTGGATCTGCCAGAGATGACAATAATAGGAAGGGATGATGGATTCTAAATGGCCCAAATTAAATAGACTCATTAGAAAAATAAAAACCATAAAAATTACATTTTATAAAACCACATTGGCAAGTCAGACCATCCATTAAGTTGGGTATATTTCCCAGAATTAATATTGCATTGATTTTTCCCCATTTTTAGGATAGTTATATTTTCAGGTATAACTTTTTAGTATTTCAAAGATGTCAAGAAAATATAGTGATAATACCAAAGAAATTTGATCTTGAGGGGAAACAGACTATCCTGGAAATAAATTTTAATGCTTTGTGAAGCTAGGTTTCCTTTCTTTTCCCAAAGATTTAACACTTTTTATCAATAAAATAGAAAGCACCTATAAACCATCCTCAGCAATTTGTATGCTTTTGAAAATCAGAAAAAAATGGGAGAGATGTTGACTATAAGTATTTATTATGTCAGACAGAATATTTCATGCCACCTAGGGATGACAATATTTGAGAAACAAAACAAAATAACAAAAACAAACAAAAAAGGATAAACCCTTAATTACTTATATTTTCTCTACTAATGGAGTCACATCTGCTTCCACTGATGGTGAAATGTTATAACCAATGTTTCCTGACATTCATTTCTAACTCTGCCAATCTTTCCCAGAACCTTTCTAAATCTGTCTCTCATTTCTCAATTTGACTCCTGGGAGATTTCTGATATGTATCAGGCACATCATGCTAACATTTGTTAAAGAATAGTTTAGCAGCTCAACAAAATTCAAATTTGAAAGTGAATATTTAATGGGGGTTTAAACCACTTCAGAAATCAGAAACTAGTCTCTGTGCTGCTTCTAACAATGTAAGTTCTGGCTGCTTATAGACCATCTAACCCAGAATAATACTTTCAGTCTTTCCCTAGATAAATACTAAGTGTTTCGCTATCAAACAATTCATACTACAACGTATAGCAACATTTTGATTATAATATTACATACAGTATGAGAATGATATGACCAATGTATGGAGTTAATACCACTTGGTTCTGATTCAAAAATCAAGGATTAATAATACAATCAAGAAAGGAATTCTACTGCATTGTTTGATATTTTTTCATATTAAATACATTTTAGGATTGTTTTTATGTTCTCACAATTATCCATCTTTTAAGAAGTCTCTCACAAATAGAAGAAGTTAGAAAGCACTCATAGGGTTTCCAGAGACAGAAGCAATGCTCCAATATAGTCAGTAATACTTTCCCAATCAGCCCCACTTGTCTGAAAATATATTACTAATAAAATTAATTCAACTAATTAAATATTTAAATATCTTTGGGGATCTACTTAATAATGAATAAAAATCATTCTATGACTACCTCAACTCTGGTTTCTTTGCTATCAACATGGTAAGAGAACCAGGGGGAAAATTACTTCATTTATTAATTATTTTATGGCACATACTTTTTAAAATCAGATTATCAAATAGAACCTACTTTGCTGGCAATTTGGGGGAAGAAATATTTATTCTCAAAAAACATTCCAGAATTTAAAATATTAATATGGGAGTGTGTACATGGGAAGATATTGACTACATTTCAAGAACGTCAAATGGCTCTATTGTTTGAAAATAACAATAATGTAATATTTTGAAAGATGTTCCAACTTGAATTCAGGTACATGTAGTATACTTTGTTTTACTTTTTAATCCACATAATTCATCCAGAAATTTTCTTTTCCAAATCTAATTTATTGTTGGCTATTATATCACTACCTTAAGTTTCATCATCATACACAACTAATTTGACTGATTTAATTATTCAAAGGGAAATATTCTAGGATGAGGAATTTCAGAGTTAATTCTATCACAAAAGTTTAAATAATTAAAATGATCCTTGTAAAGGCCAAAGATGAGAATAGGGAGCATGAAAGTTGCTTAGTCTCAACATCTGTTAAAAACTTGTGTTTCAAATTGATTCAGTTATTACCATTTCCTTAATATAGCCAAAGTGTTACAGCCATTCTTTTATCCATTCATTTAATAAACATTTAAGGATCAGATATGTCCTTGGCACTATCCTAGGATAGCAGTATTAGACAAAGCTCTTGTTTTCATAGAGATTAGAGCCTTCTGAGAAAAAAAAAATCGAAACTATGTTATATCGTGTTGTGAGGCAGGTACAACAAAGGGAAAATCCAGTGCAAAGTGAACACTTCACATAGAAGCTTATCCTGTTGAGATAATAGGAAATAGGTTCTTAAGAGATCTGAATCACATATTTGAAGGTAAATTAGTAACCAGGAGAACACTGTTATAGCAAGGGAGAAAAGAATATGTTAAAGCCTGAGATGGGAAGAAACAAGATATTCAGATACTAAAAGGTAGCCACAAACACTGGAGACCTGTGAACAAGAGAAAAGGTCATCTAACATCATGTTGAAAAGATAAACAAGTGATATTTTATGGACAGCCAAGAAGGTCATATTAATAAAAGCATTGGAAAGCTATTGAAAGGGATAATTAGGCTGTTAAATTGTCAGATTTATATGATTCAAAAGTTCATGCTAAGGAATAGTTTCCTGGCTGGGTGTGGTGGCTCACACCTGTAATCCTAGCACTCTGGGGGGCTGAGGCGGGAGGATTGCTCAAGGTCAGTAGTTGGAAACCATCCTGAGCAAGAGCGAGACCCCATCTCTACTAAAAAATAGAATGAAATTAATTGGCCAACTAAAAATATATATAGAGAAAATTAGCCAGGCATGGTGGTGCATGCCTGTAGTCCCAGCTACTTGGGAGGCTGAGGCAGAAGGATTGCTTGAGCTCAGGAGTTTGAGGTTACTATGAGCTAGGCTGATGCGACAGCACTCTAGCTGGGGCAACAGAGTGAGACTGTGTCTCAAAAAAAAAAAAAAAAAAAAACAAAGGAATAATTTCTGGTTTACATGTATGGAGCTTAAACATTGCCACTTCATCCTAAAAACAAGTAAAAAGCTAAACAGAACGAAAAGTCAACAATTCTTCTTGAATTTGAAAAAGAGGTAAGGACACCAGATAAATTGTAGCCATGAGATTGAAGAGACATACAGAGAAATATAGGGAATTACTGCTTACCAGAGTAGAGACTCAGGAAGAGGAACTGCAAGGAAACCAGTACCTGGGTAGAAAAACCTGAACTGTAATTTATGAACTGATGAAGGCCCAGTGTGGACAAGTCTGAGAGTTAAAAATTCCAGGGTGACCTAGTTAATACAATCCTTCACCCTTGACTCTTGTAAGTTTTTCCCCAGAATCTCTACTAGGTTCTCAAAGTAAGATAAGAAAAAAAATTTTTGCATGTGTTTGGCAGGGGGAGGGGGAAATTATTCATTTATTTGTTTATTTTTTGATTTATTTCAGGGTATTATCAGGATACAAACATTTTGGTTACATTTTAAGTCTTTGCCTCGAGGGGGAAAGTTTTTGAAATCTGAGCTCTCTGTGCTTTTTAACAAGGCTTGCCCTCAGGGAAAACCACTTAACCACAGCTCCACATTAAGATGTATTATCAGAGCCTAAGTGACCTTGGGGTAAGAAAATATACAACTCTTGCTCATTCTAGCCTTCCACAGTAGAGGAGAGAAATACTAAATACTTCAGGCCACTCTAGCCAATGCCAACGAGTTCTACCTAAGAGGGGAGGAGAAAAAATAAAAACAAGAGAAACACTTATGAAGTTTAAAGTCCAAAAGCATAAACTCAGTTTAAAAAACTGATACTTAACTATAGGACTGTAGAATGGATGCTTCCCTTGCCCTGCACACCTTACCATCACATTGCTAAAGGCCTATGTACAGCAGTTTATTTTACCCATGAAATTATGTCCAGCTACCAAGAAAAAAAATGACAGAAAAGCAAAAACATGATTTGAAGAGACAGAGAAAACATCAGAACTTGACATGGAAGGGATGTTGGAATCATCAGACTGGGAATTTAAAACAACAATCATTAAAATATCCTAAGGGCTCTAATTGATAAAGCAGGAAGGAACATATGGGCAGTTTAAGCAGAGACACGAAAATCCCAAGAAAGAACCAAAAAGAAATGCTAGATACTAAAAAAAAAAAAAAAAGAAACCTGTTAACATAAATAAAAAATGTCTTGATGGGCTTATTAGTAAACTAAACATAACTAAAGAAAAAAAAATCTGTGAAATTGAAAATATGACAATAGAAATGTCTAAAACTGAAAAGCAAAGAAAACCAATTCTGGAAAAATCATAATAAAATATCCAAGAACGGTACAAAAAGTATAACACGTACATAATAGGAATAACAGAAGAAGAAATAGAAAACGGAAAAGAAAAAATATTCAAAATAATAATTATGGAAAATTTTCCCAAAGTAATGTCAGGCGCCAAACCACATATACAAAAAACACAGAGAATGTCAACGAGGTTAAATGACAAAGAAGGCACACCTACACATATAAATTTCAAACTTCAGAAAATCAAAAATAACAAAAAAAACTCAAAAAAAGACAGAGAAAAATAATGCCTTATACATTAAGAAAAATAGAAATTACATTCAATTTCATATCAGAAACTATGCAAGCAAGAAGGGCGTGAATTGAAATATTTAGACTATTGAGATTTCTTTTAAAACCCACCATCTAGAATTATGTACTCTGCAAAATTGTCCTACAAAAGTGAAAGAGGAATAAAGACTTTCCCAGACAAATAAAACTTGTAGGAATTTATTGCTAGTAGACTCACTCACATTGTAAGAAATGTTAAAAGTAGTTTTATAGGGAGAAGGAAAATAATATAGGTCAGAAACTCAGATCTACATTAAGAAAGAAAGAGCATTAAAAAGGGAATAAGTGATGGAAAAATTAAAAACAAACTTATTTTTCTTAATTGATCTAACAAATAAGTTTGCTTAAAATAATAATTTGATTATTATTGCAAAAATGATTTGATTATATATGCTTTTGTTTGTATTGTGTGTGTACACACAAGTGAAATGAATGACAGTAATGATACAAGGAATTGAATGGAGGAGTAGGATTATCTGTTATTGTAAGGCTTTCACACTACTATAAAGTGGTACTATGCTATTTTAAAGAGGACTTGGATTAATTTTAGGTGTATATTGAAAACTCAAAAAAAAAGAAGTAAAAAACAGGTATAACTTATATTCCAAGAAAGGAGAAAAATAGTATAATATAAAATGCTCAATTAAAACCACAAAGGCAGAAAAAGAGATGAAGACAAATACAGGAACAAAGATCAAAGGCAACAAGCATAAAATAGTAACAAATATGGTAGATATTAATACAACTACATCAGTAGTCACTTTGAACATCAGTGATCTAAATGCATCAATGAAGACAGAGACTGTCAGAATGGGTCACAAAATAATACTCACTGATATGTTGTCTACAAGAATCCTACTTTAAATGTAAAAGCACAGATAGATTAAAAGTAAATTGATGAATAAGAATATACTATGCTAAAACTAATTAGAATAAAGCAGAGATAGCCATAGTAATTTCATGTATAGCAGATTTCAAAGCAAGAAAAACTTATCAGGGATAAAAAAGACCATTAGACAATGGTAAAGGGCTCAATTCTTGAAGACATAGCAGTCCTTAATGTGTATGCATATAAAACTAGAGTGTCAAACTACATGAGGCAAAAACCGACAGAACTGCAGGAAAAAGTAGATAACTCTATTGTCATATTTAGATGCTTTAGCCCACTACTATCAGAAATGGA
Source organism: Microcebus murinus (assembly GCF_040939455.1). Lineage (NCBI taxonomy): Eukaryota > Metazoa > Chordata > Mammalia > Primates > Cheirogaleidae > Microcebus > Microcebus murinus. The sequence continues at coordinate 79,351,920 of NC_134114.1, read as the reverse complement.
CAGATTCAGCAGCCAGAAAATCAGTAAAGAACTAGTTTAACTCAATTACTCAACAATGCCCAATTAGGCCATTACATACATCATCAGAATATACATTCTTATGAAGGTCAAATGGAATATTCATCAAGGTAGAACACATTCTTGGCCACAAAATTGAATTTAACAACTTTAGAAGAACAAAATCATACAATGTTACCTTTCAGTCAATAATGGAATTAAACTAAAAATCAATAATAGAAAGATAACTGAAAAAAATCCCAATTTTAATTCCTGCAGAGGTTAAACAAAAATTTCTAAATAACAGATTGGTTAAATAAGAAATTTTATGAGAAATTTAAACATATTTTGATTTAAATGAAAATGAAAACACACCTTAAGAAAATTTGTAGGATATAGCAAACATGGTGCCAAGAGAAAAAATTATAGTATTTATTTCATTTTTAGAAAAGAATAAAAATCTAAAATCAGTAATCTAAGTTTTTTACTAGAAAACTAGAAATAGAGGAAAACATTAAATTCAATGTAAACAGATAAAAGAAATAATAAAAATTAGAAATCAAATTAATTGAAAAGAGAAAATCAGTAGAGAACATCAATAAAACCAAAAGCTAATTCTTCAAAAAGATCAATAAATTTATAAACCAAGAGATAACCAAGAGAAAGAATAGGGAACAAATTACTAATATCAGAAATGGAAGAGAAGTCATTACTACTGATCCCATGGACACTGAAAGAATAGTAAAGAATACTACAAATGACTCCATGCTCCAAAATTGGTAACTTAGATGGAATGGACCAATTCCTTGAAAGACACTGTTTACCAAAACTCACATAACAAGAAATAAGCAATATAAAAAATAGGTCTATATCCATTAAAGAAATTGAATGAGTAATTAAAAAGCTTCTAAAACAGAAAGAGCCAGGACAAGATAGGTTCATTGGTGAATTCTACCAAATATTTAAGGATGAAATTAAACCAATGTTGATAATTTCTTCTGGAGGACAGAAGCAGAGAAAATATTTTCTGCCTCATTCTATGAGGTCAACATCACCCTAATACCAAACCAGACAAAGATATTACAAGAAAAGAAAACTATAGTCCAATATCTCTCATGACTACAGATGCAAAAATCCTCAACAAAATATTATCTGATCAAATTCAATGATGTATAAAAAGAACTATACCCCACAACCAAGTGGAAATTTGCCCAGGTGTGCAAGACTGGTTCAACATTTGAAAACCAATTAATGTGATTCATCACATAAACATGCTTTAACAATCATATGATCATATCACAGAAAATTCATTTGGCAAAACCAATACCCACTCATGATAAAAATATCCCCAGTAAACTAGGTATAGAGGTGAAGATTCTCAAATCGACAAAGAATTATCTTTTAAAAACCCTATAGCTAACATACTTAATGGTGACAAACTAGAAGTTTTCTAGTAAGCTCAGAAACAAGGCAAGGATATTTTCTCTCACCACTTCTTTTTTCATCATCATACTGGAAGTCCTAGTTTATACAATAAGACAAGAAAAGTAGATAAAAGTACAGAGAGTGGGAAAGAAGATATGAAACTGTTTTAGTTTGCAGATGACATGGCCATCTATGTAAAACAATTGAAGTAATCTACAAAAAAGAAATCCTGAAACTAATAAGAGATTTTAGCAAGGTTTCAGGATACAAGTTAACATACAAAAGTCAAGCACTTTCCTATACACCAGCAATGAACTAGTGGAATTTGAAATTAAAAACACATTATATCATTTGCATTTACATCCAAAAAATTAAATATTTAGATACAAATCTAGCAAAATATACACATTATATGAGGAAAACTACAAAACACTGATGAATGAAATCAAACTATATGCTTGTGAATAGAAAGAATCAATGTTGTCAAGATGTCTGTTCTTCCCAAATTGATCTATAGGTTCAATGTAATCCCAATAAAAAATCCAAAAAGTTATGCTGAAAAATGCAAAACTATGGAATATGGTAAAATGTCAGTTATTGTCATGGATTAGAGTGAGGGTAGAAAGGATAAATTGGTGGAACACATAGGAATTTTATAGAGCAGTTAAAACACTCTGTATGACACGTCATAACACATTTTTCCAAACCCATAGAATATACGACACCAAGAATGGGTCCTAATGTGAGTGACTATGATGTGTCAATATCAGATCATCAATTGTAATAAATGTACCATTCTGGTGAGGAATTTTGGTAATGGAGGAGGTTATGCATTTATGGGGGAAGGGGTCATATGTGAAATCTTTGTACTTTAGTCTCAGTTTTGCTGTGAACCTGAAACTATTTTAAAAATAAAGACATTAAAAAAAACACATGTTTTTAGGTTGTAGATATTGGACTGTAGGTAGACACATGCATATGTATAGAGACCTGTTACAATGCCACTACATAATCTAGATGGGGAAGATGATAGCTTGAGCAAGAGTAGATACAATATAAATAGAAAGAACTGGTGAGATTAAATGCATCTTAGAAAATATTAATTGAAAGTACTTAGTGACTCAGTGTGGGGTTGATATATATATATGGAAGTGTCAAGAGTGTCTTGCAGGTTGCTGTCATGACTAATTGCTTCACCTATAGGGACGCTGGCTCATTCTACTCTTTTTTGTATGTGTGTGAATTGTGCCTTTTTCATCACCGATTACACTTCTCCTTTTGCTAAAAAAAATTTTTTTTTTTCTTGGAGTAGGGCTTAATTCTGAGTTCCCTTCTTTTCCTTTCCCTTCTCTTCATGGCACTTCTTTTTCTCTTCTCTGTCTCGTCTTGTCTTTTCTCATCTCTAATCCTCTCCTCTCCCATTTCTTATGACTATTTCTCTTTTCTCAGTTTTTCTATCTTACTCCCTGAAAATCCTTATCAAATATATTTTCACAGGTTAGTCTTTAGGGAAACAGGCACAGAGATAGAATTTGTTATGCAGTCAGTGTATCTATTAGGAATAGACACATTTGGATCAGAGGGAAAGACGCAAGATCAGGTGGAAGAAGCAGTGCAATTGCAGTGCAAGTTAACAAAAACTTCATCAACATCTCAGAAAACACTAGGAGAGTAGAAGACCAGAGTTGTGCCCTGAGGTCAAGCTTTTGTATCTACACTGTGCACTACAATCAGTGACTGGATGACTGCTTCTCTGGGAATGTGTGCTTTGGGGAAAAGGATCTTTCTTTAACAGAGGCAGACCCTGAAGGAGCTCACAGCTGGAGGCTTGCTGCTAAGGGCACTCCCAGCAGCTGGGTCTGCAAGTCTTTCCACGAAGGAGGATCAGACAGTATACCTGTGTGCCACTATAGATGTCTTTCTGATAATGACACATCTGCATCTGCAGCCATGGCTACTCCCCTAAACTTCCATAAAAACTATACGATATCTCTATTTTGATGTTTTGTACATCTCTCAACCTTGCCATGCCATTTTTCCTCCAAAATGCTTGAATGTTCTAGTCAGTTCCTTAAATAGCACCATTAATTAGTAGCTAAAGCCAAAATCCTAGAATAATTCATAATTTCTCTTCTCTTTGACTAGCTAAAATCAGAGCATCATCAATATGTCATTTTTTTCCATAATATACATCAGCATCCATTTCCAGTGGCCACTGTTCCAATTCATCATCATTGTCTTTTCCCTAGTCTGTTGAAGTAGCCTACTAATTTGTCTTGTAGCATTCATAATTACACAGCTAGGGTATATATGCCACACTACAGACAGAATCATCTAAAAATAAATCTTTAGAATCTGCTTCTTAAACAATCACATAGCTTTCAACTATCCTTTTTATTTAATTTTAACAGCTTTGTTAAGATATAATTCACATCCCATATAATTTGCTCATTTAAACTATACAATTAAATTATTTTTGCACATATTCACAGTATTGTACAACCATAACCACAACCAATTTTGGAAGATTTTCATCATCTCAAAAAACACACAAAAATACTATACCCTTTAGTTATCAGTGCCAAGGCCCTATCCACCCAGCCCACTATTCTTAAAATAACATTCTAACTCTTTATTATGACCTCTGTGCTTAATATGATCTGATCCCTACTTATGTATAAGGTACCATCTCAAACTGTATTCTTCTCTCATTATTTTCTAGATGCTTTGTTCACTATTCTACAATCAAAACGTCAAACTCATACTGATCACTAAAAATGTGCTTTTAAAGTTTCTTCTGCATGGAATCCCTTTCTTGGCTTTCTACATATATCATTCAAGCTTAAGTTCCAATGCAACCTCTTTAAAGGTGGTTTGACTGTACCACATATATCACATCACCCTGCTCATTTCCTTCACTGAATTTATCATAATCTGTATTTATCTTGCTTACTTGTTTATTTGCATGATTCTTCCTTGATGCCCCATTGCTTGAGAGTAAGATTTTTAAAGGCAGGGCAATTATCTGATTTTTAAATTGCTGTATCACTAGTACCTAAGACAGTTTGCCTATCACATAGTAGATATTCGAAACATATTTTTGCCTGCCTGAATGAATTGACTGTCATCACATTGGCTGGGATAAAAAAAGATTGAGAAAGAGCAGTTCTATCGAGATGTTGAATTGAGTTTTAGATATAAGTTAGAGATTCTTTCTAGATAAGTAAGTGGATGTGACCACTAGAAATTTGAACATGCATGTCTAAAACTCAAAAGAAAGGCATGGACCAAAATCATAAACTATACCTCTATAGACCACCAGGGACTATTATGAATGCAGTAGGTTTTACTTAAGCTAAGATAGTTGATGTTGATAAACTACAATCACTGAACAAATACAAAAACCAATGTAAATCAAAAGATGGAAAATAAGTTTCAGTGATGTTAAATATAAAATATAAAATAAATTTACAAAATATATAAATTTAAATAAATATATAAATTTATATATAAATATATAATTTAAATAAATATATATAAATTTAAAATAAATATAAAATTTAAAATAAATTTTAATGATGTTAAATATAAAATATATTTTCTTATATATTCTTTATTCTACATTTTAATAAAAGAAAAAGATGATTGGTGAGAATTGGATTAATAGAGCAGAAATGCCATTGGACTGAATGATATTATCAGCAATCCAATGCCTAAATGAAGATTACTGATGCCTCCTTATTCCTCTTCACTTAAATCAAGATAGCACACCATTTCACTTCTATAATTTAAACATATTTCCTGCTTTCCCTGTACTCTCCTCACTCTCTTACTTAGTTCAGGTAGCCCCATGCTATTGTTTGCCAATTGTTATGGTTGGAATAGTGTTCACCTCCAAATCCCTATGTTGACGTTCTAAACCCCAGTATCTGAGAATATGATATTATTTGAAAATCGAGTCATTGCAGATAATTAAAGTAAGATAAGGTTATTACAGTGTGCCTGAATCCAATATGACTGATGTCCTTATAAAAAGGAAGGAATTTAGATAGAGAGAAATGCACACAGGGAGAATGCTATGCGGTGGTGAAGGCAGACATTGGGAGATGCATATACAATCCAAGGAGCACCAAGATTATGAATAAAACACCAGAAACTAGAAGAGAGTCATGGAAAAGTTTTCCACCCCAGCTCTCAGAAGGAGCCAGCCTTGCCAACACCTTGATCTGAAATTTCTACCCTCCAGAACTGTGACATAATAAATTTCTATTGTTTAAGCCACTCAATTCATGGTACTTTGTTACAGCAGCTCTAGAAAACTAACACACCAATCTACTAATTGCTCTTTTCTCTACTTCAGACTCCCCCTCCCCTTTCACGTAGAACAGTCACTGGCATAATTATTCAACAGGAATAATTTTGATAATTATTCTAACATGATAATTATTCCAATTACTTATACCCTCTCCTACTTAAAATATTTAGTGACTTTCCATTGCCTAGAGGATAACATGTAAATTAAAGCTCTGTCATAATCTAGGACTTTTTGTTTCTATTCAGCATACATATCTTATTATTTCTCAAAAAAAAAATATGAGCTTGGATCAGTGAATATGCCACTTTCTCATGCCCACTTACACATACTAATTCTTTCCTCTACAGTTAATGCTCTTCTTTCCTGTACCCATTGGAGTTAACCCTGCTTAATTTTTAAATCCTGGCTCCTTTATTACATACAGTGAGAACTTTACTATCAACAGATTTAGGCACACCTTATTTTATGCTTCTATTGTACTGTGTAAATAGCACCAATAAGAAAAAACACAGCATTCTACAATTTTGTGTTTGCATGCATGTCTGCCCATTAGACAGATCGAATGATCATGGGACCATAGTTTTATTCGTTTTAGCTCAACTATCTAAGTCTTTTAGCAAAGATTTTTTTTCTTTATCTCATTTTGAAGAAAGTAACCCAAGTGTATTTTAATAGGAGTATCAGGTATTCCTGTAGTGTGTGGAGGTCAATCAATCCAGCCACTATTTATTGCTGTTTTGGAAAGATATAATTGTCATCAATATTGAAAAATGACAAAAATCACATCATAGTTTTTTTGGTAAAATACCAACACTAGATACGCAAGGGATCATTTAAGCTGAGTTTTTTTTTTATCTGAATGATGCTAAACTATTTTTGCCATTTGCCGTGGATCTGAAGTCTTAGTACTTCTTTTAAGAGTTTATGACCTTTAATTTTTTGATTTAAAATATTTTAACTTTTTATATTTTAGTTTAAATATAATGAACCATAATTTGATCCATGATTGTCTTAATCTTATTTTGGCAGCTGAATTTAATTTTAAATGCATTTATTAAACAAATATTTAAGAAGATATTACAATGTGACCTGCATGGGATGGATTTTGTCCATAGGATGGTGAGCCACACTCACACATAACCTTGTGGTACTGAGAGTATAATAGGAGAGATAGAGACTAGTCAAATAATCATACATATAATTATATAATTAGAGCAATGATAGTGATATGATGGGAAAACCTAATGTGCCTTGTGAAGATAAGCGCTAGCAGCTGACACTAAGAGTAGTCTGAACAGATATTTCTAAAGCTTGAAGAATGAGTAAAAATAAATTAGGCAATTAGTGGGGAGAGAGTGTTTTGAATAGTAGGAACAGCATGTGCAAATATGCTAAGGTGAACAGAAATTTGTCATAGGGAAGGAATGATAAAAAGGCCAGTGTGATTCTAATATAGGGATTGATGGAAATAAGAGTTTACAAAAAAAAAAAAAAAAAAAAAGCACAGTTTGATATGAATTCTATTATTGGTCTGAATGATTGAAGATTTTATCTGGAAGGCAAAAAATGGGAAAAAAAACTATTAAAATATTTAAATCAGTGACTAATGTGATAACTAATGTGAAATATGTGATGACATATTTTTAAAGAGCCTTATGGATGCACTATAGAGAGGAAATTATAAGAGTAAACATGGAAGGAACTTGTAGAAGGTCACCAATACAGGAGACAGGACACAGACAAAGCTAACTCAGAACGGGAGACAAGGCAGAGATGCAGAAGAATGGTCACATTTGAGTGTATGGTTTTCAAAGGAATGCAATAAACTACATAGTGGGGAGGTCTAGAAGTGTCAAGAAATACTTCTATTTTCTATTTTGTTCAGCTAAAATTCCATTTTATTTTCAATATATTGCTATATAAGTATAGAGCTGGAAGATGTGCATGATTTTTTTTAAAGTATATAGGGAATAGACATTAATAAAATATGGATTTGAATAAACAGCATGGGCTAATGTCAAGAGGGGGAAGAAAATAAAATAAAAGAATAATAAAAGCTTTGAGCGGTAATAGTTAAATGTCAGGTAGAAAAGAAAATGCCCAAACAAGACTGAAAAGTGGCCACTACACGAGCAGATTGGTGCAATATCACAAAAGCAAGAGAAATCAAGTGTTTCAGTAAAGAGGTGATGGTAAACTGTGTTAATTCAAATGTCAGTATCAAGTAAAATGGGTTTGAAAATGTCCATTGGAAATAGAGACCTTAGGGAAAGTCATTGCTATAAAATGACAGAGGTGAAAGTCAGCCTTCTGTGAATTGAAGTGTAACCCTCTAGTTTTCTTCAAAACACAAAATAAAATCATAAATTTATTTTTAAAAATATTATTTTTTACTTGTGGGTTGATTGAAATTATCCTCCCAAGTAAAAATTTTCTCTTACCTATATATTGTCAAGCATTCATCAGTAGCTTGCAACTTTATAAAAAATTAAAAGTATTCTGTACAAATATGTTTACTTTTGAGATTAAAATGAAAAAGCAACTCAGGTCTACATATGTTTAATTTCTTTCTCAAAACAATTTTAAAACAAATAATTCATTTTCTGGAATGCTATTTTATTTTTTTTTACTGTCATATTTTTTTCCTGTATTCATTTGTTTTACTTTGAAATAAAATTTTATATGCAACATAAAGAATAGATTATTTGAACATTGAATAATGATTAAAATAGTGCCAGGGTTACTCTAGAAAAATATAATTTAGAAAAAATATAATTTCAAAATGGAATTAATTAAACTTTTAATGATTAAAGGACTACATGATCCAATCTGTATGCTTTCTTTCTTTCCTATTCTTTAAAATTACATAATATAAGATCTTTTTAGATTACATATGTTATCAAATAATATTTATTCTTAATTGACTAATACAGTATTCTGTGAGGAAAGGGACAGGTGTTAACCAAAATTTTTTCTCTGTAAGAACAGATAGTTAAATTTTATGAAGAATAGAATCAGCAATGTGAATTATTGAAAGAATATTTCTCTGGAAATACAGCATTTCTGTGTAATATCATGTCAAATCAAAACAACTTGAATATTTCTTCGCAAGGTAAAATTAAGTTTACATATGAAATGTGGCAACAAATCCAAGCATTTAGAAAAAAATCTATCTTTTTTCAAAACACTTCTTCAAAAGGGAATTTCTGATGAACATTTTTCCCAGTTAGCAAAGGTCATTGATGAGCAGGATGATATAGGCAAATCACGTGAAGAATATGCAGCTGCTATAGACCTATTAACTGGATAATACAATGATAATTTCACTGACTTTGATAATCATGACATCATATTCAAATTATCATGTCAGCTTCACCTAGTTGATATCACCAAGGCACCTAAAGAACTATGGATGGAATTGATTGAGCTCTCAGTAGATGACATTCTAAAGTCTTTGTTTGATGCTAAAAAATACCCAATTAAAATATGGAAAAATGCAGGAGAATATCCACACCTTCAGCAACATGCTAGAAAAATGCTTTCTTGCCTTTCACCCACTTATTGCTGCAAAGCTACATTCTCCTACCTACCCCAAATCAAGACACCCTTAAGGTAACAAATGACTGATACCATCTAGAGGATCAACTGAAACTGCGGACCTCCATGCTGCAACCAAATATTCAAATGCTTTCCAACAAAAAGAAGACACAACAAAGTCATTAAAAGCTTAGTTAACTTAAAATGGACAAATAGTTTTCAGTTTTTGAAATTGTTAAGTAAATCATATTTATATTTTTACAAAATAATATACATTTTTTATGTATATCTACTCAAAGTTTCTTGAATGTGCCCTTATTTGATTATAGCTAAATTAATACAGACTTCCAACATGAAAAGGTTCTCCATCCCTGGTATAGAGTTTCATATTCTGAAGACGAAAAGGTTCTGGAGATAATGTTTTACAACAAGGTGAATATTCTTAAGTTTATTGATTGTATACTTAAAAAGGGTTGAGATAAAAAGGATTAAGATTGCAAAAACACATAAATTTTATGTTATTTGTTTTTGCAATAGCTATAACAATAATAATAATAAAACCAGGACCAAGAATATTATAATCAGTTCACAGAGGCAGAATAGATCTTTCCTACCCAAAATTTGTTCAGATATTGAGATTGATGATAACACACATGCACTAGGAGGGTATGAAAGGGTTTGCTACTTACATAATGATGAGGCTTTCTGAGGAAAGCAGAGTAGACTCCAAAGCATGTTCAGGAATGGCCTGAAAGAACAGGGAAAGAAGACCAGCTTCAGTTTTCATGGTGGCTAGGGAGTTGGGCATATGGCCAGAGCTTGTGTGGCTTATACTTTGGGGGAATGTCAAAGAAAGTAACATCTAAACTTTCTATGTAGGGCAGGAGAAGAGGACGAATGGTGGAGCTTGAAAACTATTAGCGCTCAAAAATCAAAAATGGGGTCACACTATTATTAATACAATTCATGATTTTATAGACTGTCACAATTTATGTTTTACTAATGGCTAAAATGTGCCATAAATTAAATCTGAGCTTGCTTAAGTAAGCCACTGTGGTCTTCTCTGATGCTTGTAGCTCTAAGGTCATAAGTGAGGTGAAATTTCCACTAAATGCCTTGTTTATGAACTCATCATTGTGGGTTTTGTGTTGTATCTTGTATCATGGCTTTATATATGAAGGTATATGTGAGACTTTCATATATTTAGGTTATCTCTGTGACACAAGAGATTCCCAGAGTTCTTTACCCATTCATGGATAAGCTTGGATAAGGAATTGTTGCTGCTATTGGCAGGACTTAAGAGAGGCAGATAATTGGCAATAGCTTAAGAGTCTGCAAAAATGTATAGATGGGGCTAGATTTTGGCTAGGACATCCAGTACTAAAGTGACCGTCTGATGCTCAGCCAATTATGCTGACTCTTGGGTCCCATCTTGGATCAGACACTTTCTGGTTAAGGGATGAAAAGCAGTAGCTCCCCAGAAAGCTCCATCAGGTGTATCTTGGCAATGTACTTCAATAATTGTAGGAATTCCCTTTGCTGTTCATTCAGTAATCAAGAGGACCAAGAGAGGAATGACTTCATCATCTAACACCGCAACATCTGGCATGGTACTGAATACAAGAACATTCGCCTATCTTGGTCTGTTTTGTGCTGCTGTAACAGAATTCCTGAGACTGGGTAATTTACAAAGAACTGAAATTTATTCTCTTAAAGTTATAGAGGCTGAGAAGTCCAAGATCAAGGTTCTGGAATCTTATGTAGATTTTCTTGCTGCATCCTTACATTGCAGAAGATGGAAAAGCAAGAGAGAGACAAATTCTGTCCTCATGAGGTGGAACAGAAAAGAGAGAATCCACTTCTGCAAACCCTTCTTATATCAGCATTAATTAATTCATGAAGGCTCCACACTCATAACTTAAACACTTCCCTAAAGACCCCACCTTCCATTACTGTTGCATTGGAGATGAAGTTTCCAGCATCTGAATTTTGAAGGACACATTCAGACAATAGAATTATTCTTCCTATAGGCAGAATGTTCCCGAAGTCCCAGTGCTGAGTTTATGCTTCAGCAAGGTGACCATTCCAATCTTGCAGGGCACTGCCTTTATGACCCAAACCATATGGAAAGCTGGGTGCAGAAAGTCATGGGCTCAAGATTCATGAAAGTCTTGGTTTCTAGAACAGTCCAGTGGCATCCAGCGATAGCCATTCTAATGATGGGTAGCATGGGACTTGCTACCCATGAAGAGGGAAAAATTTTGCACTAGAAGTTCATTGGCAATTTATTACCATCATAAGTGGCTCAGGGACTCCATAGTGCATAAAAGGTGTTAATAAAGCCTCTACTCAGAAGGAGACTTTAGGGGCACTAATGGGAATGCTGAGATTTTGTTTGTTTGTTTATTTCTTTTTTTGCAGGGGCCTCATTCCAAATGGGCTGATTTTCAAGTAACAGCATAAATAGGCTTAAGTGCAATTTGTGTTCCTGACCCTTTTTGTGAGCACCTTTGTGAATATTATGTCCTGAATAAGAGTATCAAACGTTATCTTCTCAGAAGAGGATGTCTTCAGTGTGTTGTCATACCTGAGCTCCTGGAGAAAGTTCTATATGGTTGAGATCTTTCCTGCAAAAGTTGGATGAGGTACAGCATGAGTAGTTGTATAAATTGTCCCTTCAAAGAGTAAAATATGTTTTGGCTTAAAGCTTATTGAAATAGGCAACAAATAGAATATATTAGCCAAATCTATGATTGCAATAATCTTTACCTGTCGCTGATTGAATGGTGTCAGAAATTTCAGTAATATTGGAAATGGGGTCTTAGTGTGGGGTCACAGGATTATTGTTTTGTTAATCAATCCTGATGCACAAGTCATTTTTTTCTAGGTGCAAGAACAGGTCAAATTGGGTTGTTAAATGGAAAAACAGTGAGGATAATGATCCCTTCTCTAAATAGGTATTATAAAACGAGTTTCACATCTTAAAGCTCTGCTTAATTTCTATTGTGGTGTATTAACTATTAATATTTTTATCCAGGGAAATGTCCATGGGGTCCCTTTTATTTAAGTGAATTGTAAGTGCCAAAGTCTTAATTAATTTTATTATTCATTGTATTTGAGTATCTAAGCCCACTACAGGGTGTTTTAGGGCAATGGGTACCATAACATGAGGAAATTAGGAAATACAATTGTTCCAATAGTTTCATGAAGCATATCTATTTGCCCTTTATTTTGTATGTAGAAAATCCATTTATTGGGATCATTTTATTTAAATTTAGTAGAATCCACAAATAAAACTTGATTTCAGCCCCAGTATTCATTAAAGCCATGGACATTTGCCAATAAGTGCATTTCAACAGATGTTAAATTTAATTTTAAATGTATGTTGTAGTAGCAGAAAAGTCAATCAGTGTCTTTTAATCTTTTTGTTATATAAATTATTTTAATAAATGTTGGATTTCCAATTGGGTCAAATCGTGAACCTCTTTTTTAGTTTTTGTTTCTTCTCCCTGCATCTGGTAGGGAACAGAATTCTCCCTACACTGCTGATATTTATAAATTTCTTCCTCTGGAGAAACTTAACCTTTGTCAATGATTATTTTATAGCATTTTAGGACCAAGGCTTAAATTGGATTTGAATTTAATCCCCTGACTTTGTCATTGAGGTGGCATAGTCCTTTTTCCTGCAACACTGAGAAGGAGGATTTTTGTTGTGACAAAGGCATAGTCACCAGCAATAGCAAATTCATTTTGTAAGGTCCTAGTGAGCCATGTGCTTTTAGGAGTGTGGCTTTAGTATCCCACAAGGTAACTGCTTTTTCCTCACAGGAGCAAACATCTAGTGGGCCTGCATATTGCACAGTGTATCACTCTTTCCCCAGAGCACACCAAAATCTGGAGGACCAGTCAATGCTTTGTTTAAACCCACAACCAACAGTTATAGGGTAAGAGTTGCTTCTCTGAGTCAGGGGTTACATAAAAGTGGATACAAACTCATGAATCCGAGACACACAGATAGAGGCACATGACCCAGGGTCACTGTAGGGTCTCAATCCCATACTCTTGCCCCTGAACACCAATTATAAATTCTGCTTTAGGTCAGGATAAATCTGTAACTGAGACACAGTAGAACTCAGCAAACATAGCACAAAGCAACAGAGATCAAAGTGCAAGCAGGCAGGAATACAACTCAGGGACATGCTAACCAGCAAGCAGCAGAGCTAGTTTGCTAGTCAAAAGGAGAGAAAAAGACCCCAGTGGCAGTGGTCATTGCCTATACACTCTTCCCACGAGGCCAATAGTTGTGTCACCTTGTAGAGGCAGAATAGAACTTCACATCCAAGAGTTGGTTCATATGTCAAGAATAACATACAATGCACATACCAAGAGGGCATGAAAAGGTTATTACTCACATAACGGAACTTTCTGGGGAGAGCAGGACGTGCTCCTCAGCAGGTTCAAGAGTGTCATGAGACAACAGGGAAAAGAGACTGGTTGGAGTTTTATAATGGCTAGAGGGTGGGGTGGGGTTAAGATTTCCACATGCAGGTTAATTGATGTTTGTGTGGTTTAACTGTCCCACTGGTGCTAAAGAGGAGAGCACTTGAGCTTTCTTCTGAACATGCCAAGAGGTGGGCAGAAGGGGCAGGGAAAGTGGTAGAGTTTGAAAGCTGCCAGCAGTTGAACATCAAAGGTGGAGTCAGACTATTACAAAATGCGTGAGCAAAGACCCTGAGGCCAGTGAGAACATAAGATTTCAAACAAACAAAATCTGTGGCTTAGTGGCAGAAGCAAAGTTGGAGATAAAAAAGGAAAGATATGGTGAAATGAGTTAGTTATTTTATGTCTTTTAAAATATTTTTTCATAGAGACATGGGTCTTGTCATGTTGTCTGGGCTGAACTCAGACTACTGGATTGCCCAAGCCTCCTGAGTAGCTGGAACTTCAGGCACACCACCGTGCCTTGCGTATTTTAGGGCTTTCTTTGTAGAAGTAAAAACATCTATTCTTTGACATGAAAACACCACAGAGAAACCTGTGTTAGAATGCATAAGAAGACACTTTGACTACTATTGGAATATATTTCATACTGGCCTATGTGAAACAATGTTATTTACTTTTTCTACTTTCTGAATAGAAAGTTCCCACAATATTCAGGGAAAAAAGGAAGCGAAAATAACAGTGTTCTAGTCTAATCCTCTAACTTGTAGCTATTTTGTTAATTCTGCTTTCATTTAGTTTTATTTGATTGGTTGTACATTTTCTATAAGTTTCCATTTAAATAATGCATATCAATAAATTGGATATATTTTTCTTGTATTATACACATAAACAAAGTTCTGAAATTTGCATGGCAAGATAAACACAGCATTTTAGGTCAATTTAAAGGATTTATTTTATACTGACAACTGGCATTTGCCTACACATATAGTTTTATCATAGGCCTTTTGTGTTCATTATCACATTTTACATTCAAACTAGTCTTATGAGAACAAATAATATATTGATCATATGTGTACAATATGTATATATCTATACCTACATCCACATCTTTGTGTTTAAGTTCATATGTAAAATCAAAACACATTTTATTTTGCTTAAAACTAGGCAATCAGAAAAAAAAATCTGTCTTATAACTTACAGGCTGACACTTTCTTAACTATGATATATTCCAATTTAAAAAATTTGAAATGTCTATTAGTTTCAACCAGTGTTACATGTGTAGCATAGTCTACTCAAAAATTGAAAATTAAAAAAATAAAAATAAAAACCAAGATCCATACTGTGTATTTGAATGAAGATCAGTTAAAGCAGGGATCTGATTATATAGGTGTTAGAGAACTGTAGCCTGCAGAGGGATAACACGGAGCAGATAGAGCAGGAGGCAGCTAGCAGCCCCAGGAGGCAATAAAAGGGACTCCAGCCCTTGAAGGAGGCTCCTGAGGAGCTGGAGCATGCCACTGGGGGGCCTTCTGCCCAGCTGCTGCTGGTTCCTTTGAAGAGTTGTAAGAAGACTGGTTCTGGGAGTGGAGAAAATAGTATTGGCAGCTGGAACCAAGTGCTTCTGCAGGAACTGAGAGACACCGGCAGAGTGACGCTACAGGAACAGCAGGGAAATGGGAAATGACAGGCCCTTTGTCTGCCTGCAACCCTCTGATCTCAAAGTGTTCAGGCAGCAGAACCTAATAGGGATCAACTGGCCAAAGGAGAAATTTAATTTTCAGTTTTAGCCCCGGCATCACAGGAATGTAGAATTTGGACCTAAGAGACTCTGGCCGAATAATGTAACAATGTGGAAAATTTAAAATCCATTCAATGGGTTTATTAATGTAACGCAGATCACCTTCAATAATAAGAATCACGTTTAGAAAAAAGTAAGTAGTTTTACACTCACGTAGAGAAAGATATACTGAATGCATCTAAAAATTGAGGACTTTCACCCCTCTTTTCCCTTTGGTACTAGAGTAATTTTGATAAATCACACTGCTGGTTCATAATGTAAAAATACTTTTCATTGAGAGCTAGATTCTCAACACTCTATAGGTAATTTCTGAAACTTCCTTTAAAATACTTCTAACTTGGTAATGGTGCAATATTGATTAATTCAACAACTATATATCAAGCATCTACAATTTTCAAAGTGTTATATATTGCTAAAGTAAAGCACTTAGAAGTCTTAAGAACACAGTAGCTTTTGGAAATCCCTTTCTCCTGATATATAATAAAATACTTAATGATAATAGCTAAAACTTATAAGTATGCTTAAATCAATGTAGATTTTATTATCAAATTCTGGAAAAATTTAAAATCCGAGCTATACATGTATAGCTATACATGTATATCAAAATCCATGCTATACATGTATATTAAAATCCGAGCTATACATGTATATTAAAATCCATGTATACATTATTACAAGTTAGAGGATTAGACTAGAACATTATTATTTTCTCTTCCTTTTTTCCCTGAATATTGTGGGAACTTTCTATTCAGAAAGTAGAAAAAGTACATAACATTGTTTCACATAGCTAGTATGAAATATATTCCAATATATTTTTTAAAGATGTTTCACAAAATATTTATTATTTACCATGTATACATTAAAAAAGTAAAATTAGCATGGGATGATCTCAGGACAGTAATACATATTTTTGGATTAGACACTGAAGTAAAGTAAATGTATGATAAATTGACAAATTCACATTGCAAATGTTATGAAAAATGATGCAGCAAAAAATATTAAGATGTATTTTTTTCATTTTTGATAAAGGGGCTTTTCCTATTAGCTGTTAATTTATTATGTCTTTAATCTGCAAAATTAAGCACTACTGTTACAGAAGCCTAAAGTGAGCGAAACTACTCACTTTCAGAATGCACGTTAGAAGTTTAAAATTGCACCCAGATTTTTTGTTTCTTTTTGTTAGGAGCCTCTGTTAATAGAGTAGGAGTTGCAAACACATACGTACGTTTGCCAGTAACAACTCATAATTTGTGCAAAGTTGAGTCTTCGAAACTGAGCAAATTTGCTCTCAATTGCTCTCAATCTCTTTGTGTATTTGCTTCCACTGGTACTGCTTTTCCAGGGATGCGACTTGGTCATATTCTCACATGGATCACACAGGCTTTCACCCTCCGTTAAGTCAGCACGGTGCCCATAATACAGAGGTCAGCAAGACTAGGGTTATTGCATTTGTGCAGCTTATGCAGACAGGCTGCACACTTTCAGAGGGTGGTTCTCACTTTCTATCAGACCTAAGCAAGTTCAGAGGTCTTGTTCCCCTTTTATGGCCTGGAGACTGGAAGGGGACTTTGTATAGACTGTACAGAGAAGAACAATCACTGTAAATTAAAGCATAATCCATCAATTCTAAACATGGTGTGGGGAGGGGCTCCAAGATGGCAGACTAGAAGCAACCTGCACTCACTGCTTTCAAGGAGATGATCGAAAGTTGTAGGTATAAGTTCACCTACAGATGGACTGTCTGGGAGGGAGCATTGCAAATCTTCAGAGAAGAGACTGGAAGTACCCAAACTAAAGGAGAGAGAAGAAGAGTGATCTGGTTGGCAAGATCAAAAGGTACCTGGGGAAGTGTTCACACATGAAGAAGGGTCAGGGGAGAGATTCCCGGGGCTCCGCTCTATCCCAGTAGACACTACACCAGAGCAGCCAGGGGCCTGCCCCACCACAGCAGGCCTCCAAATTGACCAGGGAGCTGCTTGCACACCGTGTAGCAGCTGCACCAGAGAGTGGGCCCAGTGGGGTCCTGCTGGCTTCTGATCCCTGGTCTCTGCAACAGATGTCATTCTGTGCTCTTAGCCCTAGATCACCGGGTCTACAGAGGGGCCAGCTCCACTGCAGCTGCCTCACCTTTAACCCTGCCAGGCTGGGGAGGGAGTAGATATTCTCATGTGAACTGAGACTGGGAGCTCTGCATCCCTCCTCATCCCCCCCATTGGCTGCCTCCGAGGAATCTGAGCAGAACAGCAGCACAGTGGCTCTCAGCATCTATGGCTGCCATCTTGCCATGCCAATAGCACTATTGATGCTCTCTGAGTAGCACCCCAGCAGCTATGACAGTCAGATCTAGGCAGAGGGAAAGTCCTAGCCACTGCAACTCACCAACAGGGCACCACACACCTTCCCAGAACTGGTAGTCACAGAGTACCCAGCTGTTTTCTACAGCCTAGTGAGCTTCCCTGCCACCAGGCACAGTCTCATAACCAGGTGCTGGCCAAGGCCCCTTGACATACACAGGAATCTGCCAAAGTTCCTCAACTTTCCCAGGTGCCTGCCAAGTTCCCATAAAAAGCCCAGGTGCCAGTCAAGGTTCAGGGATCTACCCGGCTGCTGCAGCCCTGGGCCCCAAATGCCTTAGTGGTCCCACATGCTGCAAACATGGCAGCACAGCTCACTGTGCACACTGGGGACCCCAATTGTGTTCTATACAGCATGGTTGCTGTGGCATTGCCCCCTGCATGGCAATGTAGAGCTCTTGCCAGAAGCCACCCCCCTATATATCACCAATGCCCTGGAACTGAATGGAGTGAACCCCCCACATCCCTGAAATCTGTGGCAACCGCATAAATAGCCTCACCTAGCCACCACTGCCACCACCATGGGGAAGTCTGAGCAGAGCAAACTCATACACCACTCTCCTCTGTGGAGAGGGACTCTCCCAGCCACCTCCCCAAGCTTCCATCAGTGGCCTGGGGACCAACCTACCACTCCAAACAAATATCCCCTAGCACCAGCTTAGACTGTGACAACCATAGGAGAACAGGACAGTGTGAGAGAACAGCTGTGTCACAGGATCTCAGTGCATCCACCCCTCTCCTGCTGGGTCAATCCACCAGACTGAAAAACAAATATGCAAGCCAGAGATCTCTCCTTCTTTTCAGTAAGTAGGAGAATTACCAGCAGAGGGAAATAGGTGCACAGACTCCGGTGGGGCCAAGACAATATATGTAACCTAAACAAAAAGATACAGCAACAGAAAATATAAATAAATGGGGCTTAATAAAATTAAACAGCTGCTTCACAACAAAAGAAATGCACAACAGAGTAAAAAGGTGACCTACATAATGGTAGAAAATATTCTCAATCTGTACATCTGACAAAAGACTAATACCCAGAATCTACAAAGAACTCAAACAATCAGCAAGGAAAAAAAAACAAAAAAAAAACAAACAACAGAATACATAAATGGGCAAAACATAAATGGATTTTTTTTCACAAGAAGAAACATAGATGGCAAAAAAATATGAAAAAAAGTGTTCAACATTACAAATCACCAAGAAAATGCAAATCAAAACCACAATGAGATACCACCTTACTCCTGTCTGAACGGCCATTATGAAAAAGTCAATAAGCAACAGATGCATCTGTGATGCAGAGGAAAAGGAATGGTTGTACACTGTTGTTGGGACAGCAGACTAGGGCAATTCTACGGAAAGCAGTATGGAGATTCTTTAAGGAACTAAAAGTAGACCTAACATTCAATTCCACTACTGGGTGTCTACCCAAAGGAAATGAAAAAAGACACCTGCACCCAAATGTATGTTACAGAAAAATTCACAGTTTAAAAGATAGAGAATCAACCTAACTTCCCATCAAGTGGATGAGTGGATAAAGAAAATGTGATGTGTATATACATATATATCATGGATTACTACTCAGCCATAAAAAACGAGATAAGTTTTGCAGCAACTTGGATGGAACTGGAGACCATTATCCTAATTGAAGTAACTCAGGAATGAAAAAATGAATACCGCATTTCTCACTAGTAAATGGGGGCTAAACAGTGGGCACACAGGCACAAAGAGACATAAAGGACTTTGGAAACTAGGAAGGAAGTAGAATGATTGGGGGTGAGGGATTAAAAACTTACCTATCAGGTACAATGATCACTATCCAGGTGATAGATAGACTGAATGGCCTGACTTCAGCATTATACAGTGAATCCATGTAACAGAAACATTTGTACCCCCTTGATATTTTGGGAAAAAAATACAATAAATAAATAAATAAAAAGTACACATAGAAAGTTTTTTTTCTGGAAAGGTGGGAAACATGGTATAAATCAATGTTATCCTTACATAAGATTTTCAGATACTATAGTTTTAGTTAACAAAGGAGAAATATTAATTTACAAAAATCACTTTGTGTTGATCAGTTTTGCTTTGCTGAAAAAAAGAAAACATAACTGAGCTTGTGTAATTTATAAAGACAAGAGGGTTATTTGGCTCATGGTTCTGCAGAGTGTACAGGAAGAATGGCTCCGGCATCTGCTTTTGGTGAGGGCTTCAGGGAGCTTCCAATCAAGGTGGAAGGCAAGGGAGGAGCAGGTGTGTCACATGGTGAGAGAAGGAGCAGGAGAGTAAGTGTCAGGCTCCTTTAGATTACCAACTCTCACTTGAACTAATAAAGGAATAGCTCATTCATTATCTCAGGGAGGGGCCCAAACCATTCTTGATGGACCTGCCCTATGACCCAAGCATCTCCCACCAGGCCCAACCTCCAACACTGGGGATCAAATTTCAACATGAGATTTTGAAGGGACAAATATCCAAACTACAACACCCTTCTATAAGCTAGTATAAATTTTCTCTAGAAAATTTGGCTGTGTTAATGAAGAAGTCTTTATAAGATTATCTAACAGTGGAAGCGGGGTGTTCTAGACTCACACTTCCATGTGTGCCTCTTTGATGTCTCCTCATTTCTACTGTGGACTCCATGACAGATGTTAATCCCGAACAAATGTGTCCTGGTAGAGGTGGTTCTGCCCCTTTACAACTAAATGGATGTGACAGCTATTGAGGATAAAATCAATGTTAATTTCACTGAATTGTGTTCATATGAAAATAACCAAATGTACCGGGTAAAAGGAGACAGAAAAACAGAAAACAAAGGAAAAAGTAGCATCCCTTTTCAGCTTTCTTTGTTTGCTTGTTTGTTTTGTTTCTACTAAAATAAATTTAATCTCTACTGATCTTTTAATATTTCCTTATCTTGTCCATGTTGTAGTGAATTAAGTAGTAATAGGCTAACACCAAACTGACATTTAGAAAATCTTATTTATCTAAAAATATGCTGATATGTATTTCTGATATATATATTTACTATAGATATAGTGAAAAACATAGTGATATATACAGTGATACATAGTGAAATATATAGTGGTACATATGTGTATATATAGTCCTCCTGACCTTCTATCTACTCCTCTCATCATTTTATTTATATTTCTTTCTATTCTAATATTTGTAAATGCAGTGAACCTGTTTGTTATGATAGTTTACAGATATCAAAGACTGGTTTGATCTCCACTCCTTTCCAAATACAAGTCTTTTATGATAATGTCTGATAAGCATGCAATCAGGGTTAACTGTACACAATCTTCACTCAATTTATAATTAGAAACTCTGAAGACATTTCTTTTCATGAGAAAAAAAAGAATTGGAAATGATGGATAGGTCCCTAGAACCTCTGATAATACCTCATTTAATCCATAACATACCTGAGTCATTAAGGGGATGATAGGAGAAAACATAAATGGAAGCAACACTTCCGGGGTGAAACTCGTTCAGAGGCAGTAGGTGGAGTCAATTCCTTGACATTAAATAACATACTTGAGACAGTTTACTTACCTATAAAATATGGGCAATGATTATTTCCTAAAAAATAGTGCACGTGTGAGAATTAAATGGGACAATATGTGTAAAGTTACCGCCAGGTTTGGAGTTCAATAAGCATGAGCTTTTGCCATGATGATGAGTCAACAGTTTGCCCTTTCCTCATGTGTTGAGAAATTGAAGGTCAGATTCACTGCAGGAGTTTCCTTCCAGTCTAGGCCTGTGTGGTTGTGAGTGTTGCTGGAATAATAAAATCTGACTGAAGACAAGGGATTTTGGACTTTATGGTAGGAGGGAAAGAGCATTTGACTTGTAGCTAGGAAAATTAAACCTGAGTCCTGATCCATGAATAATTCCCTGTAAGCTTTAATTGAATTACTTCATTTATTAATAAAAACAGGTCTGATGATACCCAGAGACAAAGCATGGTAGATGTGATGCTCAAATTATGCTTGTAAAAATTATGCTGTGCTATAAAATAATGTAGGCATGCAATGCTCTATAATTATATTTATTATTATTGCTACAAGTAATGATCAAGATTATCTTTTGGTCCAGAAACAGTTTCTTAATCAACCTTTTGTTTTCCTTATAGAGGTTCCAAGAGTAGACATGTCTGTTTTCCTTTGAACTACCATGACCACATGATAAAATGAACTTTCTTCTTAATTGACACATCATGGTCTTATAATACTTCCTAACTCTTTTTAATTTCTAAAACAAGTACGACCAATTTCCCAACTCCTCCCATCTTCCTTCATTCCTTTCTTCTTTCCTTCCTTCCATTCTTTCATATTCTCTCTCTCTCTCTCTCTCTCTCTCTCTCTTGTCCTCTTTTTTTGTTTTATAGATTCTTCACTGCTGGAAATAAGAAGTTAGCAACTGAAATATACATAAAAGTTTTAGTAATAAATAAGTAAATTTACAGAAAAACAGACATAATGCTTTACTTAGGTCATATAGGAAGAGATTCATTTTTCATAAATAAGTTGTTTTCTAAGAAGAAAGAACAGAAGGACGTTTCATTCACATTCATAAAAAAAGGAATGAGGATTTTAATAACAAGATGTATTAGTGCAATCATGCTTCTTAAATAAAAGTTCCTTAGGGAGGGAAATTAAGGCCTCTAGACTGGAAATGAGATGCTTCCAGAAGAAGCAGCCCTCTGAGGCTGAGAGTGAGAGGTAAGGTGTGGGGAAGGGCACAAAACTCCATGAGTTATCTTTTCATTTTCCTTGTCTGCCCTGATATTCTATTATAGCAATTGAGGAATTTCTAAAGCAGATATCCTTCTCACTGTTTCAAGGGATCTTTGTCTGCTATTGACCAATAATTAGAATTTTAGAATTCAAGTTAGGGAGGTCAACAGGGAGGTCAACAAATTCAGTTATTTCCAAATTTACCTGAGCATAAGAGACACTTGGAAACTTTTTCCCTGGTGATTTTGATTCAAAATGTCTGGGGTGTGCCCCAGGAATTTACTATTTCAGCAAATAACCAGGTGATTCTATTGATCTGGCAATTGCAAGAATCCTCCTATGTTATTGCTCTGGAGCTAAAACCTTTGAGACTCGTAGTAAACGAATCAATTGCAAAATTCCATAAACTGAAAGGAAGCTGAAGTGAGTTAGTGACAGACATGTTAAAACTGAGATCTCTGTTTAGACCAGAGCTCTCTTTTATTTTAATTCAGGTTCTGATTCGTGTAAACCAATAGCAAATATCTTTATATCAATTGGTATTCACCACTCTACACCTCATAAGAACAGTACATATCAAAATAAAAATTGTTTTTGCTTCATGTACTGATGAAAAGTAAGACAAGCTACCCAAACCTTTTTAACCAATTTTCATTTGTTAGGTGAGCTAGGATCTAAAACCAGAACTTGACAAGTATATGAGGAATGGTTATAAACTAAAATGAGTTACTGAGTGAGGCTGCAGAATCCTTTTCCCAATGGATAGCTTTCTTTCTTGATCTCTCCCTTTCTCTCTCCCTCCCTTCTTTCCTTCTCTCTTTCTTTCTCTCTCTCTCTCTCTCTTTCTTTCTTTCTTTCTTTCTTTCTTTCTTTCTTTCTTTCTTTCTTTCTTTCTTTCTTTCTTTCTTTCTTTCTTTCTTTCTTCTTTCCTTCCTTTCTTCCTTTCTTCCTTTCTTCCTTTCTTCCTTTCTTCCTTTCTTCCTTTCTTTCTTTCTTTCTTTCTTTCTTTCTTTCTTTCTTTCTTTCTTTCTTTCTTTCTTTCTTTCTTTCTTTCTTTCTTTCTTTCTTTCTTCTTTCTATCTTTCCTTCCTTTCTTAATGCAGTAGAACTAATAGGAAGGGGGAAAGCCAAGTTGATTCATTTCTAGAAATCTGCTTAAGCATTATATAATCATTTAATAATGTGCTATCCCTTTCCATTTTGATTCTAAATTTCCTTTATTCATACCAATGATTGATAATCACACACACTTAAATGAGACTTACTGGTGAATACAAGGGAATAACACACATACAATATCTTTGATTTTTTAAAACAAAACAGGCCATTTACAATAAAAAATATTAGGAAAAGAATGGAAACTCCTTTAAATTTATCCATATTATATCTCATGCTTCTATCTTGGCCATTAGTGGTCAAAAATCAATTAAACAAAAAAGACAAAGACATTGTTACAATGACAAACATACATAAACAGACAATTTACAAGAAAAAACACAGTTATAAAATGAATAATCCTATATTCAAGATTGTAAGTAGTCAAATATACAAAATAAATATTTTTTTACATGAGAGAATTTTACTTTTTAAAACAATGAATGATAATTCCAGAATTGTCATTGGGATGCAGAAACAGAGCTTTCAGAATTTTCCAGTGGGATAATAAATTTGTCAAAAGTCCTAAAAATGTCAATAGCCTGTAAAATGGTAATTCTATTTTAAGAATTTATTCTAAAGAAATAAGTGGGCAAATAATAATATAATTATTTGTTAATTTATTCATTCAACAAATATTGAGCATCTGCTGTGTTTTAGGCAATATGCTGGCCACTGGACATATATATGTTTGAGCACAATCACACACTGCCCATGTTTTCAGGATACTTACAGTTTAATAAGGTAGCTAAGATCTAACTCAATGGTCACTAATAGATGCGTAGCTACTAAGCAAAGTTCTATGAAATTAAACAATATGATGTTATCAGACACCTCCCCACTGTCTTCAGCATTACATTTCCTGAGAAAGTCACATTCACTCATATCTAAAGAACAAAATAGCAGTGAACTAGGCAAAGACTAGTTTGGGGAAAGGAACAGCATGTGCAAGGCCCAGAATTGGCAAGACACAGTCTGTTCAAGAAATTGACATATGGTCTACAGTATATGGCATTGAGGTAGAGGGGAACGAGATGAGTCTGGAGTGGTAGAAGGGATTCATCTTTCTGTTGATTTTTAGACCAAAACAAAAGAAATCCAATAGGGAGAATCTGATATATTGTTTGAAAATGTCCCTCCAGCTGCAGTGTAAAGAACATATTAGAGAGAGCCACAAGGAGATTGTAAAAAGCCAGTTAGGAGGTGACTTCTGCCCTGTGAGTTAGAAATGACTCTGGCTCATATCAGGTAGTGCAGTACAAATGGAGAAAAATATATGAACTCAAGTGATATACAGGATGTGAAATCTTTAAGACATAATATAGATGTTGGATCTGGGAAAGAATGGAGAGGAATTCTTTAACAGTGACTCCAAGGCTTTCAGAAATGACTCAAGGGAAAATGGTCCCAATCTGAAAAATAAGAGGATTATGGCTAAGGGCAGGGTTTAGGTACATTGCGTGAGAGGGAGATCAGGAGTTCAATTTTGTAGCTGTTGTAAAAGACTTGCTTCTGAGACTTCAAAGTAACTATACTGGTGGATCAGTTGAGTCTGCAGGGCTAAAAGTCAGAGGAGAAACCCTGATATTAAGATTTCCTAGGAAAATAAAAGATTATAGGCTCCACCATGTCATGTAAATAAGTATCCTTTATTTTAACAGGATATTTGTATAATATACGTTAAAATCAAGACATTTAAGACATTTTATACTAGAGGAAAGTTAGAAATTGCCTAAATGGTGAGCCAATATGAAGTTAGCTAAATAAATTATTGTATAAATATAAAATAAATTATAATTTCACCATTAAGATTATCTAGTCATATATTTATTTGTGGAATTGTCCACAGCTTTCTCTTTTGACCTTAGGCTTAGCAAACTGTTTTGCACATAATGGATATTTAATACAAACTGACAAAATAAATATATGGAGAAATATGCGATTTGGAGTAAAATTCCTATTACACAAACAGGTATGTAAGAAATACTGACCTATAGACGGCAGTTCCTTATTCATTATAAATCAACTTAATTTTGACTCCAAACTCTCATTTCATGGGTACTTGTGGAAAATGCCATCTCAGTGTTCACCTATGCTCTGTTGCTTCCAGAGGCTATTACCTAAGTTTTTGAGAGTTACCTCTATTCATGGACAGTGCTTGGTTATCCATAGGCTGGCTATGGTCTGGCCTCTGTGGTCTTCTTCAATTTGTTATTTTGTCTCATTTGGGCATGAGAATCTTGGGCAGTAGGCCTAGGGTATGGAGTCTGAGCCCCTGGTGCACCAAGCAACCTGGTCCCCAGAGAATATGTTGGTTCCCATCAGGACACTGCTGGACAGCTAGCCCAGGTGTCATGGACTATATGATCCATGCCTATTTCTTCCACCTCCAGACATGTTTAGCCAGTGATATACTACCCTGTCTTCTTCATCCTCATTCTTCCCAGTGGGTTTGGACTTTAGGAAATAAAAAGATCGCTCTACAACAAAACATCCCTGAAGCATGAACATGTTATTTTTTGGGAATGAGGAAATTTTAGGGTTAAAAAACATAGTATCTCAAGAATTTTCTGGTCATATATTTCAAATCTGTTAAAAAGTTGTGAGGATGAGGATGGATAGATAGGTAGATAGATAGACCAACAGAGCCTCTCTGTGTATAATGTGATAATGTGGGAATTTTAAGAATTTATTTTGTTTTGCTTGATTCATTTTCTTTATTATACGATTTCTCATAATTTCTGAAATATTATTTTATTTAATATATATATTTTTGCAAATAAAAGTTTATTGATCTTATAAGAGAATAGTTGTACATGGTGACAAAAGAATCAGTAAGAGATCAAAAAATACATTCCAGTAATAGACACAAATGCAGTAATAAAAGGAGACTACCAAAATTTACAGTATAATTATAAATCAAGTTACAAAATTAGTTGAGCAATATTCTCATCTTGAGTTCTTTAACAAAACCGCAAACTATGATTAAAATATAACAACTTTTAACTATGTTAACTCAAGAAACAAAAATCCTTAATATCTCTGTATCCCGATAACATTTTCAAACACAAGAAGCTATTGTGAAGTTTTTTCCACTTAACTTGAATATTGCTCTAACCAGTTTTGATTCAAATGAAATCCAAACCAAGATCAGATCAGCTTCACAAAGAGAAAAGAATACAGAATGACTTAGCGTAGGGTTAATGACATTTTCTACATAACCATTTAGGCCAGTTATGAAACTGTGCTCTAACTACTTCAGTATGAGATATTACTTGGGCTGCTGAAGGAAAGCCATGGCCCGAAAGCCGATGTCCTTCCTATAAATTGCTCCCTCAAACTTTATAGCAGCTAGTCCTTTCTTGGCTTCTGCAAGGGCTGATACGAGATTCTCCCAGATAGCTGTTACTGTAAGAACACTATCACCTCAGGTTTCTAAGGATTTGTTACTAAAAATTAAAAATACAGTTCTTCAGAGGACAGTAGATAGCATGCAGCAGGAGAGTACCCCATACACCGGTATTCTCCATGCTGCTATAATGCTGACCAAGGATGGCCCAAAAGTCCTGGAGTTTAATTGTCGTTTTGGTGATCCAGAGTGCCAAGTAATCCTCCCACTTCTTAAAAATGATCTCTATGAATTGATTCAGTGTATCTTAGATGGCCTGCTCTGCACATCTCTGCCTGTCTGGCTGGAAAACCATACTGCCCTCACTGTTGTCATGGCAAGTAAAGGTTATCCTAGAGACTACACCAAGGGCAAGGAAATAACAGGGTTTCCTGAGGCTCAAGCTCTAGGACAGGAGGTGTTCCATACAGGCACTGTGCTCAAAGATGGCAAAATATTTACTAAAGGTGGTACAGTCCTTACATTAACAGCTATCCAGGAGAATCTTGTATTTAATATATTAAACTCAATAAAGTACTGAAAAATGAAAAAAAATAAAATCTTTACTATTTTGGCAACATAAGTGGTTTTCTTTTTAAAAGTGGAACAATTCCTAGAGTACATACACAATGTAGTCCACAAACAGCCCCAACTTATGAATGCCAAGGAATAGGTGTAAGAAGTTCCTGTTCCATGTTGGCTCTTATAATCTTTATGCAACTGTTGCATTGATTCACTATATTAATTACATGCTCTACTTTTGAGTATTTCCCTTTCCTAAATTGTCAGATTATATGTGTTACCATATAGAATAATACAATTTTTTCTTCAATGAACTTTACCCTGCTTTGCATTTATGTAGTTTGGAGTATGTTATGAAAATGTCTCCAGTTACAGTTGGAGAACTGGGTCTAATAAATCACAGCGTTGGGAAATTTTATATGGGAAAAGGCATGTTCCCGCATTTGCCATTTCTAAAATATATCATTCATCCATAAAAGCATTTGGGTTATGAAAAGGGCTTATGCATGTTGATACCCCTTTTGAGCATATTCTTGAATTGACTAAGCTTTAGAAAATTCTGGCTCTATTCAGATTGCAATACTGTTCATGTTACTTGATCTTCTAGTATTTTCTTCCATTCACTAAACTCTCTTAGCAGTTTGAGATTGAAAATGAGAATTCTGTTTTCTTCTTTTCCACTTAAGTAATACTTAGCAATGACTGAATTCCTCTCAGTAATACTCACAGGCATGTTGCCAGCAACAGAGCATTGACTGCTTATTGCTGTTGACCCTGCTCTGCTGGACTCAGGGCTATACACCAAAGGATCATATTCTGATCTTCTCCATAGAGAAAGTCAAAGTGAAGCATGGAATGATAGCTACCTACTGTTATTCTAGTCAGATTCTAAGAATTATATGTGACCCTTCTTTTATCTTCACTTTATACAAAATTCCCCTTGCTCCTGAGGCCAATGGACTAGGAAGATAGAAGCAAAAGTAATGCCTGCAACTATTCAAGACTAAGGACTCTGTCAAAACAAAATCTCACCATAATGCATGCTATGCATACATTTGAGAAGCCTATCTTTTTGTTCCCTTGTGCCTTTTAGGGATTCAGTTCCACAAAGTAGCTGTCAGATATCAGACCAAACATTCAGCTTAAGGACTTTGGGCGAGAGCTGCTGGGCACAAAAGCTGAAAAGAGAAGCTAGGACTAGAAGAGCCAGGGATCGACTGAAGCGGAGCAAAGAGACTAAGCAGTGGATCTACACTAGGCAGAAACCCAGGTATTCAGAGGCAAATAGAAGTTGAAGAGCACAGTGAAATAGCAACTTGGAAGCCATGCTGGTAAGTGAAAGTTCCAGTGTATGTGGATCCTGCGGTCATGTTAGAGCAGAACTCCCCCAAAGTGTGGGACCACAGCAGCGAATGGAGGAGAGAAGAGTTCAGGCTTTGTTTAGACCCCTTATTCAGCAAAAGTGAATTAAATTAACTTGCAATCACTTTAATTTCAAGCCTTTTCAAGGGAAAAGTCTCAATTTAAAGCTGTATGTTTCATAACTCTACACTAATTTCTTTCGTACCAGTCTTTGGTTCAAGAGGCTTTAATAATGTGGCTTTCTTTTAATCACATTTATTTTATAGCACCTTCTATTTATGGCAAGTGATACTTTCCATTTTAATTACATAAAAGATCCTTTTTATATGTATTTAATGCATATTTAAATTGAATTTATTTAAACAGTAATGTTAGGTAAATAATGGTTTTAATGTAGTGGAGCTGGTACTTAGATATGGCAAAAGTCCTGAAGATGGCACTCAGATAACAGACATTTGGGGAATATTGTTTTGAGCAGAATGAAGGTTCAACACAGTCTTGTGCTTGCACATACCCCAGGTTTCCCTATCATTTAGAAGATTTTTCTATGTTCATATAAGACTGAGAACATTGAAAGCATACACATACGCACACACATAGATGTTACTGCAACTGGTGTGGAAAAGAAAATCTGCCTCCAAATTTATAGTCTCCTATCCAATGAAAGAATTTGAAATAAAACGATAACTGCAAATTTAGATTTATTGACCAGGAGCAATAACAAAAGATCTGTCTGTTTACCCTATGTTGGTAATTTCTCTGAATTACCTTGCCCTCATAAATGATTCAGATTGTCATTGGCCCTTCCCATGGTGGATGAGGATATCATTGAGTATTCCTAATCTTCTGAGCTCAGGAAGCCATGCGAGATTTACATGCCTCCACTCCACAAAAAAGTTTGCTAGTCATATAATTCCATGAGTATAACCATAAAGCGATCATCTTCTACAAGATTGTGAAGTAGAAACAAATTAGAATAGTAGTCAATTGTCATAAAGAAACTTACATTCTAATAATAAGAAAAGGCCTGTTATATTTTTCTTTCACATTTGCTAACATTTTTCACGTTATATCTACTAATAATCTCAAACTTAAGCCCACTTTTTCATAATTAAAATATGCATACAGAAACATGTACATATCATAATTGCAAATCTCAAGAGATTTTCTCCATTTAAACATAACGAGTAAGGTGTGCAATGTTTGGGGGATGGACATGCTTGAAGCTCTTACTCGAGGGGGAGGGGGGCATGGGCAATATAAGTAAACTTAACACCAGTACCCCCATAATACGCTAAAATAAAAAAAGAAAAAAAAAAGGAAAAAAAAAATAAACATGCTGATGAAACAAGCACTCAAATCTAGAAACAGGATGTTCCCAGTATCTCAGGAACACCCATCATTAATCCTTTATGGTCACTGCCGTCTGAAAAGAATAACTATTATTCTCACTTTTAATAGTGTAGATTAGTTTTAATATATTTTATAATTTATATAAATGAGATAATACAGAATGTACTCTCCTATGCCTGGTTTCTTACATTCCAAAGTATGTTTTTGATATTCAACATTATGCTTATGAGTATAGTTGTAGATCATTCATTTTTATGCTGTACATTATTTATAAAAAGATGTTCAATTTCACTCAGAACAGAAAATTACAAATTAAAACTATACCGCGGCACCATTTTTATGTATAAGATTGGCAAAATTACAAAGTTTAACAACAGTCTCTTGGTGAGGCTCCCTTACATACGAAAAAGGCTTTGGTGATATAACATAATTACATACACATTTAATTCTCATTTGTAGAAATTTACACTATAGATACACTATGACAATATTAAAAAATAGAAAATATTATGAAATTTAATGCAGCATTATTTGTAACTGAAAAATATTGGAAATAATCAGTATGTCCCTACATAGGACGGTGCATAAATAAATTATAGCATGTCCTCACAATGGGGAGCTGCATAGAGTGGTCACAGACTTAGAGTGATTTCCAAAATATATTTTTACGTAAGAAAAGAAAGGGTAAAAATGTATCTCTATTAATTTATAATTGACTTTCAATTAGTAAATGATTCATAAGTAAACCAACAAGCAAATAAATGAACTAACATGAAAAATAAGAAAGTTCTTAGTAGCAGGTGGCCAAGTAGTAAAGATAGAATTATCACATTATGATGGCAACAATCATCCTAATTTATTTAAGCAGGTATTATCAATAGACGATAAAATGAGTAAGTGAAGTTTGAGAGTTGAGAGGTATTTATATAGTCTTAAAAATTTTCAAAACATGATGTTGATTAATTATAAAGAGAAACAAATAAGTATATAGTGTAGAAACTTTGCAGAAAATTACCCTAAGGGATCTAAATTAATATTTACCAATAATGGGAAAAATTGGCCTCATACTTCACCTGATGTTATGGACTGCGAAGACCACAACATCATGTCTGTGATAGCCTAGTCTACACTGCATAAACTAATCATTCTAAAACAACAGTGAACCCCAAACTGAGAAACATTTTACAAAATAACTGTCTTATATGCTTCAAAAATATCAATATAATGAGCCCCCAGGACTGCAAATCTGTTTCAGATTCAAGGAGCCTAAAGTAGTATGACAACTGGATACAATATATCACTTGGGATTTTATTTTGCTATAAAGGGTGTAATTGTAAAATAAGCAGAATCCAAATTAGGCTGCCAATTAGAGAACCATATCAATTTAATTACCCGATTTTACAATGGTACTGTAGTTATGTAAGAGAAAATGTCCTTCATCCTTAGAAAATACAAATAGAAGTATTTAGGATTAATGTCTACAGATTATTGTCCAATGGTTGTGGGAAGTATACATACATATACAGAGAGAATATCAAGATCAATGTAAAATGAATATCCACTACCTATATACCCATGTGTATATATACAGACGTATATGTGCTTGCATGACATATACAGCAGGTCCTGGAATAATATCGTTTTGTTCTATGTCCTTTAGTTATAATGTTGATAAGAAAAAGAAATTGACTCCTAGCCAGATTCACTGTTTGTGTGGAGTTTGCATGTTCTCCCTATGTCTGAGTAGGTTTCCTCCCACATTCCAAAGATACACAAATTTGGGCAATCTGTGTGTCTAGATGGTCCCAGTGTGAGAGTGGGGTGTGTGTGAGTGCACCCTGCAATGGGTGGGATGGTGTCCTGTCCAAGGCTGGTTCCTGCCTTGTGCCCCGAGCTGCCGGGATAGGCTCCATCCACCCAAAACCCTGAAATGGAATAAGATGTTTGGAAAATGAATGAATGAATACAAATGATTGTAAAATAAAAATCCATAGGTAGATGATAGTTATAGAGATTCATCACAATAAATAATGTGGTACGACAGCACCCAGAGAACCTGCCATACTTGTGCTTGTTTTTGAACTGCCTGGTGGTAGAAGGTACTCTTGACAATTTTAGTTTTGTAAACATTTGTTCCTTGATATAACCCACCACAATGACCACCCACTGATCCACTCACCGATTCACCAAAAATTGAGTAAATAATGATGGTAGTTGTTTTAATCTTGCAAACAAGATTAATTTTTCTTAAATGTAATTATAGCTTATATTTACCTCAATGTTTAATATCAGAAGTATTTTAGGACTTTACTTAGAAGTTTGGTGACGTTTGTGATCAGAAATATGCCATGGGAACTTAAGTCTTGTTTATATCAATTAGCCTATAGTGCCACCCTTTAGTGGGAATGAAATTAGAAAATCAGAGGCTAGGAATGTGGTAAAGATAAAGAAGTCTGAGAACTTAGACATCAGTTGTTATGGAAAGCAAGCTCTTTTTGCCAGGTGACGTATCTTTCACTTAGACCTTTCTAAATCAATCATGTTCACATATGGGAAAACTTGCACTTCTGTGCTTTCAGTTGTGGCTTGGAATTGGACAGAAAATACATTGGGACATTTATTTAAAAATGGTAGTGACATTGACCACTTATCTCTAGACTTCAGCTCTGTTGGTGACTATAAAATGGACATTAGTTAATTGGGAGCATTCTGTACACTTATATTTTCACATGTAAATTTTACTTTAGTAAAATAATCATGGCACCTTTCATACATATTTTAGTGCCTGTTATATAACAAAATGTGTTTGAATTAAAATGGACATAGAAATCGTTTCAATATATTTACATAATCAGTTTTTAGTGGAGTTTAATATAATATACAAGCTTAATTATGTAAAAGACAAACAGAATTTAATGAACAAATATGCTAATTGTGCTAATTTAGAAATTAGGCTCAATTCAGTCTTCTTTGGAAGCTCTGAAAGTGAGTGGTTATAGTCAAACATAGAAGACGTAAATGTACTGTAGTTTCTTTGAAATATCTTTCTGGGTTTCAGTGTTTTATGATTAGCATTTGGAACTTGTGTATTTTATGTAAAATACCTGTGTATTTTGCAAAGTTTAAAAATGTCATTTGATATTATCTTCAGCTTATTTTTCTCAGTAGGAAATATACAAGAAGACATAGCTTGAACAGCCAAGTTGACCTTTAAATTAAAAAAAAAAAATTAAAAACAAACAGTGTTAGTGTTTTTGATTTGACAGACCTCAAAGACAAGTTAAATTCCCTGCCAACAGCTAGAGGGAAAAACAAAGTGAGGTATTGTATAATTATAACATTTTCGAAAGAAAATGCTGTCCCTCTGAAAGCCAGCACAACAAACAAAGCTTCCACTTAGATATTCATAACTACTATTTCTTAAGTCAGTGAATCAACATGGACCACGAATAATAAAAAATGCAAAGTTCTAATAAAAAAAATCCTTATTTAGGGGCTACAAAGAGCCTAGAAAAAGACTTTGCTGGCAGAAAATTTCAGACAGCAAAGAAATAACATTTTTTACATATACATCTAATTTGCCATCAGCTAAGTATAAGAATTCTGGTGAATGTAATTTTCATGCAGGTGTCTATATTCAAAAGATTCTTACTTAGTAACTACTATATGCCAGGCTTTTCTCCAAAAATATCTATCTGAGAAAAATTTTTGAATATTATATCAGTGCCTGAGAGCTAGATAAATTGTGCTGATATTTATAGAGGGGACAAGAATGTACAAAATACAACAAAATATAAATTAAGAAAATGACAGGAAAAGAATGCCAATTGTTAGAGAATGTAGATTATTGCACTTCATTCTCTAAATGAAGTTAAAATAATCTGGGGTATTTTCTTTAATTTTTTAAAATTTAAATGCAAGTCTAGTAGTCTACAGTATGTCTTTTTCTAAAAGTCTCTTTTATGTACAAGAGCAATGTTTCACAGTTTAGACTCATCAATAGACGTTCTCTCTTATTCAATGGGATTAGAATGAGAATGCAAATTTTCTGCCATATTTAAGGATCCAAACATCACAATTTCACTGCATTTTAAGGATGGGTCTGATATTATTTGTAATATAGATGTATATTTTCCTAGTCATTTTTTCTCTTCCTTAATTTTAATTTAAATAAGGGCCATAAAAGTCTGCCTGGAAGAAAAAGGCAAACGAATCCATGACAGCATCTTTTACAAAATAAACAAGTGTGAAATGTATATATATACTAAAACTACATCAATTTGGCTGGTCCCCTTTATTTATATTGTACATTTATTTATATTATATGTACATTTAATTTTATAATATTTTTACTCTTTTTAAAAAATAATACTTTATTTAACACTTTAGAAAACATATAATTGGATTTCCTAAAATTATTGATTATTTAGCAATTTTAATTGTTAGGATAAAGGAAAGAGAGAGACAGAGAGAAGGAAAAATAAAGAAAAAGATGAATTGAGATATAGAAAGCTATTTACGATGTTTAAGGAAATTTTTTTGAGTAAACATGACAGTGAGCTAAACGAACCTTTCTTTTAAAAGTTGGTTCCCCAAAGTAGCTAAATGAAGCATCATTTCCTGTGATTCCTGTGGAGAGCAGATAGTGCAGAAGAAAATCAGATTTTTCTGCAGAAAGGATGGAGGTAACTCCAACCACACTGAATCAGTTAAAGCAAACTTTATATTGGTTTTTCTTCACAAATGTCATGTCCACTGCATTTTGCCTTTGGTTTCCTTTCATTTGAAACCCTAGGAAACCTGAAACTCAGAATAAAATCCCTACCCTCTGCTCAGCTCTGTGGGTTTGGAAACTTCTCTAAGGTTTAGTTCATTTTTTTCATTCCTACCAACTGGCATTAGAATTAGACACTGAACCCAAATGAAACCACTAAAATTGATCTCAAAACATCCTTGGCTATCAAGAGAGAACAAAAGTTAAGTTGATAAGTTCACCGAATGGTTCAGGGTTTTGGAAACTGTTCACAACATACTTTTCTTCTTCTTCTTTTTTTTTTTTTTTAGTCTCTATTTTCAACCCCAAACTAAAGAATCTCTCAGGATTTATGGCTTCTGTTTTAGGATAGAACCTTGGAATTTAACTACAGGAAATTTGTTGTGTAGATATTCAACCAAAGAGAATCGTATGTATTTGAATCTTATGAAAAGATAAATTTAAAGTTCACCTAAACTTACATCAGAAAGTTGCTATTAATCTTATAATATACAAACAAATTCCCTTATTAAAGACTTAGAGTGATAGAATATCACTGATTCACTTGCTATTAATAGATTATCCAAACTATTAATAGGTGATGTGTAACGTAGATATTTAGGTATTAAATGGCTTGACAAAAGTAAAATACATTTAGTGTTTTTGGAGTAGGTAAAATTGTAACTAAAATATAAATAAAGATTATTGACTTCACATTAAGAATAGGAACAAAAATTACAATTATTAATACATTGTCAGTTATTAATTGTGGACATGGCAAAAGTTGACCAAAAGAAGCTATGTTCATTTCTTCTACTTTGGAAGAAATAATAACCTATCATATTTCTTTTCTACTATGTCTGACCTAAGGAATAACAGTCATCTTGTGTTCTCATAGTTGTGCTCCAATAATGCTTCCTCTTCAAACCAGTGTAATTTGTTGTTGTTGTTGTTTAAAATGAACATCAAAATCAATATACCTTCAATTAACCAGATGCTTTTTAGGATTAAATTTGGATTCATTTTGGCTCCCTAATAACCCCCCCTCCCAATACACACACACACAGACACACTTTTGTAGCTTAAAAAATAGCTTTATTTCTTTTATTTTCACAAAACAAGAAATCTGGAATTATAAATAAAGACAAGCAGAATTGTTAAGGTAATTAACCAAATTTACCATATTTCTTCTCTTTTACCCTTTAACTTTTCCTTCAGTGTTTTTCTAGGAAGGAAGGAGCAGATAAGGCTTGACAGAAAAAAGGAGTTTTCCAGTTTTCTAGTGTGGTAAAAATATATAAAATGAACTCTACCTTCTTAACAATTGGTAATATTTAAGTGTACAGTACAGTATAGCTACTTATGTCTCTATCCCTTTTAATGAGCTTTCTTGGAATTTCCATCCAACAATATCCACTTATTTTACTTTGGCCACAATAGCATTATATTGCAACTCTCTAAAGCCGAATATTTTAACTGGACATAATATCACCCTGAAATTATTGTGGAGATATTTTATTAAGGCAGAACAAGGGAATAGATGTTCTATATAGAAGCAACAGCCATTATTGCTTATTGATTACAGCTGATTTCAAAAAAAAGAAAGAATAATGCTTGCCCTTTACTGTTATATATATATATATAATAATTATGGGGTATGTAAAAAAACTGTTGAAAATTTTTCAGAAACAAGGGAAGATATTGCTTTTTAAATTGCAGAAGTACATTGCACAAGAAGATAAATATAGATAAATTCAAACCTAAACACTATAGCAGAACTTTCAGTTAAAAAAAAGAAAAGACGAGAAAAGAAAAACAGAGATAAAGCAAACATAAGATATCCTAAAAGCAACCAGAGAAAGAGGGCAAAAAAAAAAAAAAAAAAATCACAGAGTATCTACAAATGAACAATAATTTGACTGAGAGCAGACTTCTCTTCTGCAATACAGACAGTAATGACACAGTCTTTTTATTTATGCTCAGAGAAAACATCTGTCAACATAAAATTCTTTCATTCACGAATAAAGGTAAAATAAAGACCTCTTTAAATAAAGACTTTTTCTGTGGTGTACACTGTGGTTGACACCCCAATACCCATTTTACACTGACCAGTCCAGCAAGGCATTATTCTTCCATTCCCCTCTTCATTATATAAATGAATCTCATCTGAATTTCAGTTCCTGGTCCCAATGACACAAATAAAATTAGAATCTCTGGGGATAGGAACTAGGCATCAGTATATATTAAAGCTTCCGAAATGATAACAGTATGGAATCTAGGTGAGAACTACTACGGTAAATGGCTTGGCAAACTCATCTTTAAGTTCCACTAAAGACTGCTGCTGTTCTGGGTATAGATAGTTTTGTTTTGTTTTGTTTTTTTCCTGAATTACCTCAATTAGACCAAAAGGAAGAATTTTAATATGTATGGTTGGGGGTAAGTCCTCCCCTTCTTCTACTGAAGTAAACCAAAAGGAAAGATGTCCAAAATGATGCTGGCAATTATACCAGCAGAATGTCATGATAAAGAAATAAATAAAATTTCAGTCATTGATAACATAATTGAGCTATGAATGAAAGAATGCATTATTTTTGAACTTTGATCCATAATATCATAACTTTCCTTAATGGTTTATCCACACTGATTTAAGTCTCTATAATTGTTATTTGTACTAGTAAGAATACACATTAATGTATTTTCAAATCATTGAACCCTCAGAAAAAAATCACACAAAAAATTACATTCCAAACAAGAAAAAAATTGAACTGAGAAGCACAGAGCAAGATACAAAGAAAACTTAGGAAAGCACAAAAAATAAAACTGTAGGGAAAACCAAAGAGGCATCAATGACTACCTGGGGGGTGAAAATTATCCTATATATAACTAAAATAATAGACTGAAATAATATATATTGTGTAAGGAAGGTAATTGAAAATGTTGTACAGACTAATTTTGGAAGCAGAATAGATTTCTGATCAAGTATAGAATTTTCCATGTTGTGTATCTGCATGTTAGAAAAATAAGGCTAATCTTAAAAAAAGGCTAAAATATAGAGAAGAGAGAGAATAAGGAATAGCATGACAAATTCAAGAAAATGAATTCAAGCAATGAATGAACAGAGAAAATTCAAGCAATGAATGAACAGGGAAAATAAAGTAGAAACAACACATAGAAAATATAACAGTGAAAAAAGTACAGATGCATTAGAAACAATAATAAACTATCTCAACATAAATAATGATCATCTATAAAAATATTCGATTTGGGTAAAAAATTTTATAATATTACAACATCCAGTTTAAAATATGCCACAGAAATATTGAAAGTATGGTGATGGAACAACTATTTCAAGATAAAAACTATATAATAACTATATAAAAACTATATAAATATTAATATCAGATATAATGTTTTTGGAGAAAAATTATGGATATGAAGAGGATCATTATTTTTCTCCATTTTTATTACTATCCAATGTAGAAAAAATGGTCTTATAGTATTTGATCAAAAAATTAATTATCCAATTAAAAATAATCCAACATTTCAGGAAGAATTTTTTAAAGTATAGCCATGTATTCACTCTATATAGTGATGTGTATATATATATATATATGAGTGTGTGTGTGTACACATAGATGTAAAACAAGACAATAATTGACTTGCATACATATACAGGGAAAATCTTGAATTTCTTTTCCAAGAAATTGGTTTAGTAGACAGAAATGAAGTAATGCAATTCAAAAATTGAAAAGCACAGATCACAACCTTGACTCAATGAGCAAACAGAATCCTGTTAAACAATTAGAGGAAAAGCTGTGTGAGGACATAGAAAGAAGGCCATCTCTCTGCAAGCCAAGAAGAGAGTCCCCAGTTGGAACTGAATTAGTCAGCACCTAGATCTTTGACTTCACAGCAAAAGCATATTTATGAAAAAAAATCAAAATGTAGTATCGAAATGAGAACCTCATACATAATATTTAAAAAGCCTATAGGATATTTAGCAATATCAAATATGTTCTAGAACTTTATAGAGAAAATCATAAAACTTATTTTACGATATATACAACTTTTCAAAACATAAGGGTGCATTCTATACTCCTATGTGGAGAAACTGAGTATATTAATGATGTCAATTCTCCCACATTAATCTGTAAATTATTTGTAATTTGAATCCAAATCTCAGTAGAACCTTTTCCAGAATTAGAGAATCTCATCCAGGAATTCATATGGATGAATAAAAAGCCAAATACAAACAAATGATTTTGAAGAAGAAAATTGTGTTTGCATGGGGAGGAAAATGGGGTTCAGTTGGCCTGCCAGACAGATATTTAGCCTGGGTGTAAAGATTTAGTAATCACAATCAAATTATATTTTTACAGAGATTCAAGAATTGAGTATAACTGACAGCTCAGAAGAAACAAATCAGATAGCAACTTGATATATGATAGAAATTGAACTGATTTTATGTAGTCCAGTCAATAAATGTCATTGATACCTTTGGCTACACATATGAATAAATGTTTCCTATTTTACACAGTATTCCAAAATAAGGTGCATATGAATTAATGAAATAAATGTGAAAATATGGGCAAGGAGGAAACCTGGATGATTAACATATATATATTAAAATATAACTCTTTAGTTATGAAATATAATTCATTTTTATTTAAATTTACATTTCCTGGGTTATTTAGTTGCTGCTACATTTTACCTAGATGTAAAAAATCTCAACGTATGCAAAAGGATCTCTGTAGCTCTTGTTGGTAATTGATAAATTGAAAGCTTCATAAAAAGTGGATTAGAAAAATAATGTCTTCTGCAGTCCTACATTGGAATACTGTTTAGCTTTTAAAATGAATAAACCAATTTTAAATATAACAACATGAATACATTTTAAAAAATTAATGTTGGTTTTACAGTATTGCAAGAAAATGTTTATACTATGATAGCATGCTAAATTAAAACACATACTTACCATCATATTTATATATAGTTATGTGTATATGATTATTTATACAATATATAAATGAATGGAATATACCAACCTAAATGTAATGGTTTCATCTGGGATAGGAGTAAGGAGGTGGGATAAGTGGGGTAGGTTTTATGTATAATTTTTCATGTATTTAATAATGAAAAATAAGTATCAATTATAACAAAATACTGGCATATTAGATTTTGTATGAAACACTTCATAATTAAAAGAGTTTTAAAATATAATGAACTTAGTACAATTTCACAACAGAAATTAGACATATCTTACTGAAATAAGTTTTTGAATGTGATGGCATTTCTTTATATATATATTCTTTATTATTATATAT
Source organism: Microcebus murinus (assembly GCF_040939455.1). Classification (NCBI taxonomy): domain Eukaryota; kingdom Metazoa; phylum Chordata; class Mammalia; order Primates; family Cheirogaleidae; genus Microcebus; species Microcebus murinus. The sequence goes on along the minus strand of NC_134114.1, from coordinate 79,311,457 downwards.
ATATTATTTATATATATTCTTTATATATATATATATTCTTATATATTACTTAATTGTCATCAGTCATCAATTGAAAGTCAAATCAACACCATTCCTAAAGCATAACTGTGATAGTCAGTTTAATGTGTCAGTTTGGCTAGGCTATACTATCCAGTTTCTCAATCACTATTCTAGGTATTGCTATGGAGGTATTTTGTAGGTGTGTTTAACATCTACAATCAGTGGATGTTAAGAAAAGGAGATTATCCTCAATAATGTGAGTAGGCCTCATCCAATTAACTCACAGGCCTCCAGAGCAAAACTGAGGTTTCACTGAGAAAGCAGAAATTTGTCTCAAGACCTGAGCATCAGCTCATGCCTGCGAGTTTCTAGCCTGCCACCCTTCCCTGCATATTTCAGACTCACCAGTCCCTACAATCATGTCAGCCAATTCTTTGAAATAAATGTCTTCATGTCTTTGCACGTGTGTGTGTGTATGTTTGCTATTGGTTCTGTTTCTCTAGATAACCCTGACTGATACCATTGCAAATCATGATTTCATATCAATTAATTTCTAAATAGATTTGTAATATTGTGTAACTTTATTAATTCAGCTTAATTTTAAGCAGTTTTGTATGAGCGTGTATGTGTTTGTGTGTGAATGTGTGCATGTATGTGTGTGCATATGCATAAATGTATTTTTTAGTATGTTAGGGGATGTTATTGCTGAATTTTTGCATATTTCAACAGCTCCTTCTGTGTAGAAAACTGTAGGTTACTGACCCAGCATCAATCCATCAATTCCCCACTTCTCTGCAAACAAAACCACAATTTGCCCAGGTATGCATCCGCCAGGCAATGGTGACTCTAGGCCCAGCTGAAGGGTAAAATTTATAAATCTGAGCCAGTTTTAGTAATTTCATTTCTTCTTCTGTAATTGATTAACAGTTGGACCCATACCTAATTTCTGGGCAATGATACATCGAGGAGTGCTAGAGAGCCTATAGGGAAATGTTACTACTCTCCTAAGAGATACTGGAAGAGATAATCCCTTTTCTTCCTCTGGATGTTGCAATGTCTAGATGAAATGCCTGGAACTATTGCAACCATTGTTCAAACATGAGGAGAGCTAGCCTGAATTAAACATTCCTTTAGTGATGTTTCAAATTTCTCTACTTTTAAGCTAATCTAGGCTAGACATTTCTGTTACTTGTGTCCAAAGTCACGCTAACTTATATATACTTTTATCTATTTATTTGGAAATTGTGACAAAACATGTAATTTGCCAACTACCAAATACATTGCATTTCAACTGACAAAGTAATTTAAGACTTGAACATTAAACACCATAATATTGCAATATATTCAGTGAAACCTAATATTTTGTTAGGGATTCTTCAAAGATCCAGTTTGAGTGAATTCAACTAATGACACTTAATTGTAGATTTTTATTTTTTTGTTGTTATTGATTTTGATCAATTGAAGACATTATTAATGTACAATGCAAATGGATATGGATTCTAAAAAGCATTCATTCCAAGTCTATTCTCATAATACTAATAAAGTATAGACCAATCTTTGTCAACTACTGAAAATATGTGTCATCCATGTCTAATTAATTATGTAGACTGATAGAAATCTCTATTTGTAGAACAGAATATTTTCTCATCTGATTGCTCACCTTTGACTCTTTCCCAAATTAGGAGAATTTATAGAAGAATTACCTGAAAGACTATGCCACTAAATAACCATTTTCATTCATATAATGCCTAAAATAGGAATGTTAAGTGTTTTATATTTTTGTAAAAATGTTCTGTGTATTCTCTTGCTATGGATATAAGCTACATAGTAAAATTAAAAAATAATAACAGCAACAATCAAAACAACTTTTTAACTTGTTAACTTTCTTAAAGGCCTCAGACCTAATAGATATCTCTATTAATTATACCTGCCTTAATTCACCTAGCTTCTGCACATTTTTACATAATTATATGTTTTCAATAGGGTGAGATAGATGTGCTTAACTGTTTATATTTCATTCTAAGTTGGGATGATATTACACATATCACCTATGAGGTACACTTTTAATTTTTAATGTGCTATTTAGGTAATAAAGAAGTTGACTTAACTTAATATTCTAAAATACAATTTCATCTACTAATGCAAAAAATAGAAGGGAGTTTCTTAATTGTAATTATTGTATAATACTCCAATAAATAACTGATGACAAGAAATATTCAAAAATACATTGCCACTCGTAGTTTAATGGGTCTTCTGTCTTTTCCAATTTTTCAAAAGAATTGTTTTACTGTGGAATAATTGAAACACTCAGAAATATAGATAATAACTTAATAAATGCTCAGATACCCACAAGATGGCTTTACCAGATATCAACATTGTGTGATATTTGTTTCTAATTTTGATTAAATCAATAAAATAGCACAGACCTGGCTGAAGCACTGTGTGCAGTCTCCTAACATCTACTACCCATTTCCTTATTTTGAAGTTACCATTATTTTTAATATTCTCTTTATCATTCTCATGAATCATACAAGTTGGCTTAGGCAAAGTTATGTAGTGATAACTAATGGCCAGTGCAAGTGGCTTATAACTCAAAGGTTTATTTCTTACCTTGAAATTAATCATAGGTGAGCTATGGCACTACTCTGTGTCATGTTTACTCTGAGTCTCTGGCTGACAAAGCAGCTCCTGTTTGAGACATCACCTGTCCTGTTATTGAAGGAAAAAGAGAGACAGAACAAAAAATAGCTTTTAAAATTGCAACTTGAAAGAGTCATGATATATGCATCAGTTTTTCACTGATTAAAACAAATTATATATTGATTCCTAAAATAATATGGGTAGGGATATATTCTTCTTTTATAAGCAGAGAATCACGACAAACTTTGATTCAACAAAACAGGAACTGTTGGAGGATAGTGACATGATTTCATTCTTTTCCTCTTACAAACAATATTGCCATACAATTTTTTCACTTGTTTTCTTAAGTATTTTGTACAAGAATTTCTCTAAATGGAATAAGTAGAAGTGGAATTGCTAAGTATAATTTTATATGTCTCTTATTGCCATGTTTTTATCTAAATATTACAAAATAATTTATCTCCCCTATCACTAAAATTATTAATTAGTAATTTCATAACTTTCTTTTCAATATTTATCACATTTATTATCTATAACAACCTGGCTTCTGATGGAGTCTTATTGTAATTTGCTTTTTTCTTGTGAGGATGAATATTTTTTCATAGGTGCATGAAACATACCAGTCAAGCAGCTTTTCTCTCCTATGAGTTTTGTTCCATAGAACATGGTGGCCATTTTCATAGTTTTGATTCATAAAATTATATTATTAATTGTGTATGTTAATCTGAATGGCATATAACTTAACTCTCAGTCTTATATGTGTTGTCATTAGGTAAAAACGTTTTTTGTTTTTTTTTTTTGAGAGTGAGTCTCACTCTGTTGCCCGGGCTAGAATGCCCTAACCATGCCATCAGGCTAGCTCACAGCAACCTCAAACTCTTAATTTTTTTCTATATATTTTTAGTTGGCCAATTAATTTCTTTCTATTTTTAGTAGATATGGGGTCTTGCTCTTGCTCAGGCTAGTTTCGAACTCCTGACCTCAAGCAATCCTCCCACCTCGGGCTCCCAGAGTGCTAGAATTACAGGCGTGAGCCACCACGCCCGGCCAAAAAAGTTATTTTTATTGCACTAAAACGCTATTTTAACCAAAATCTAAAATATATGGCATTAGCTGAGACTCAGCAAAATATGTTCATGCTACTAAAACAGGCTGAAAGATGACAATCTATCCCATGTAGTGGCGAAACATTGGTAAAACTGTTACCTACAATAACTTAGAAACTAAAAATGTTCCTAATGAACTTTTGAATTTGAGTCAAGAGATTGCCATGCATATGATAAAGTGTCAAGATTTCTTGCTAGCTGAAAACAAGGTACTGCAAGGAAGAGATAAACTCAGAAAAGAATTGGGAAGTTAGCAAGCAGAATTTATAGGGAATATAAAGGAGTCAGAATTTTCTTGTTTGGAAAATAAAACTATTTCTCATCTCCAACCTCTCAAATCAGATACAGAGAGAAAGTTTAAGAAAGATTTTTCATCACAGTTGAAAATTTAAAATAACAAATACAAATGTTTATTGAGCAACTACCATGCTTCAAGGTATGAGATAAACCCAGAGAATACTCAGTAAGTGGAAAATACCAAAGCATTCACTTTCTTAATGAATAGAGAAAGGAGTTAAGTAAATAAAGTCAAGGCATGCCACTTAGTCAAACTCAAATCAAAGTGCAGAAAATAGAAGATGCATTTTTAGTGAAAGCGACACAAAGTCTAAGTCAATAGTGTGGATAAAGAGTGGAGTAAAGAATTGTGATCATTAAGGTAATGAATCTACCAGAATCCTCTCTCCTCCCTCCCCAAGACGATTATTCACAGCCCTCTCATATGCAAAATAGTCTCATCCTTCACCAAATCCTCCACAAAGTATTATCTAGTATTACCAAGTCCCATACTTGAAATCTAGAATCTCATAAAATGTCCCATTTGGATGTGGCTTTTCTTGTTCTAGACACATAAACTGAACACACAAGTTATATGCCACACACACACACACACACACACACACACACACACACACTCATGAATGCACATAACTAAAACTGAGTAATTGTACAGCTATTGAAATAGGAAAGAATAAGAGGAATACAAGTCAATGGCCCTTTGCAATTCTCAAATCATGTGGTGCAAATGTCAAATTCTCCCAGTCTGAGGATGTGCAACTTTTTAACTGACTCACTGTTATTTCAGTGAGATTTGAAGAACTAAAAATAAATTTAATGTATCATGTTTCATAATGTATAATCTATAAAGTGACATTGTCATATTTGCCAAGCACTGTTACATTTGCACTATATGTTCACATGTTCTATGCTTTACAGTGATTATAGAAAAGAGAGGTAAGTAAACTAGATATGTTTAAAATCCACAGCATTTGGCTTTTTGTAAGGCTTATGTTAACCAAATAATATATTTACCAATTTTTTCTGTGAAGTAAATTTGTTCTTTTTAAAATATTAAGAATATTAAATTAAATATATTCACATTAAAAACAAAATAATATAACTGAAAATGGTAGTAACAAATAAGCAGTCAGAAGCACAATAAGAGAATTTGTTACATCTAATAAATAAAAGTTTAACAACTTCCCTTTAGTATATACAAGCAATATGTTGTTATACTAAGCTTGTTTTGAAAGTTGATAAACTTCACCTGTAAAATTTAAATTTTGGTTGTATCGATTCACTGAAGCTTTTGCTATTATATCATAAATGTCTGAACACTTAAATATTTTGAACTTAATGAATATTTACAGATTTTGATAATACAATAAACATATAATTTGACCAGAAGACCAAAAAAAAAAAAAAAGGAAAAAATAGTTATGGCCTTCACTAACAAAGAAAAACTGAGAATTTCTTATCTTGCTTTCTATGCTTTGGAACCGAAGTAATCTATGAGAAGAATACAAAGCAATGCTTCTTTCTTTCAAAATGAAAATTCTGAATAGTCTTTTACTAAGTTAGGCTTCACAGCCTAAGTATGTTATAATAATTGCTGGGCATTTTCAGAGATTTTTAACATGGGCAGTTTTATTATTATCCTATGAAACATAATAGATTTTAGTAACCCTTTGTGTGCTAATAGTGGAATTGCTGACAGCATAATAAATGAAAGCCTGTAACTCAGAACTTCATGAGTTTTCACAACATGCCCAATTGGGAAACATTTTTCAGTTATCATTCCATGTCAATCACAATTGTTTATGGTAGTCAACATTTTTCTTGGAAGGTTTTATTTGGATATTCAACTAAAAGTCTCATATTAGCAAGCTATTCAAGTTTGACATGGGAACATGGGAAAGAATGGTCCTAACACTATTTACAATGATTTAATAATGTTAAATATATTGAATGCATTGAGTTGTATTTAGGTGTTGTTGGGTTTTGTTCCTAAATCAATCAGATTGCTATGCTTTTGAAGTAGCTTTGCTTTATCAATTTTTATGCAGAATATATTATACTATAATTCAAATATGCCAATACACTGGGAGGGGAGGTGAATAAAAGTGATCTGAAACTTTTATTTTCCTTTTTAGGCAAATTTATGCCCTCAAACCTATGGCAGAAGAAAAGAGAAGTTAATGTATCACTTACGTCAAATACTGTGTTTTCTGGAAAATAAGACAGGGTCTTATATTTATTTTTCCTCAAGAAGACACCCTAGGGCTTATTTTCAGGGGATGTGTTATTTTTTTTAAGTACGGTACAACAAGCTACATGTATTCAAATATAGTTAAGTCATCTTCTTCTGGAACATCATCATAACTCTCCAAACACTGAATTCCATCCTGAATTTCTTGTGACTTTATTTTCTTTAGAACCATTGACCCCAATCTCTCAAGTCAAGCAATAGAGCTCTCATGGGGCAGATGAGAAGGGCTGCTCGTCTTCTTTACTGCTCCACAAGGAAATGCATGGGTTGTGCAGATATGCTGTGTAGCCATGCCCACCACTAGGTCTTATTTTAGGGGTAGGGCTTATATTGTGCAAATGCTAAGAAACCCTGCTAGGGCTTATTTAATGGGTAGGTCTTATTTTCTTGGGAAACACGGTAGTAATTCTCTGGATAGAGACAGCTTCATGGACTTGCATCTCTACATCATAAAGAACTTTGAAGAGAAACAATAATAATCTTGTATCTAAAGGATACCTTGAGAAATATGGACAAATATTTCTGCCACTCCCTTTCAGAGTACCAATTTTTTTGCCCTTGGCTAAGTAATCAGGGGCTGTTATGTTCCTCAGCCCTAACTGACAGAATATGAGAGGTAAGTTCAGAGGTGTTGAAAGGCAAATCTTCATGGGTCTTGCATACTTCTGAGTGCTTTGTGAGCGGAGGCACTGACTACATTTGTTCTGATATATCTTTTTTAGAATATATGGGAAGTGAGCAGCCTTAGAAGACAGAGATATTGTCACTCTTTGGTGCAAAGGGCAGGTATGCTTACAGCCCTGGAAGATAGACATAGTTTCAGTCTCTGGATAGTTTGTTCAGGTACTCTCCAGAGCAAAAGACAGACGTGCTTACTGTCCACAGCCACCACTGCATGTACAGATATCATCTGATCTTCTTTTCATTTCCCTGGGGAACTGAGGGTTGAAGCAATTAGATCAAGAAATGCTGACACTCTGATTACTGCTATTATCGTGAGTAATAAAGCATTCTTTTCTCTGATCCAGATGCCTTGTGTCTTCTGTAATAGTTCATTAGCTGTCCTAGACTAACTTGTTAGCTTGCAAGTCAGATGAGATCTCAGATCCTGGACATTCTTGGGAGAAGGAAACCTTTTTCCCTTGTCTCAAATTTGATTCCAAAGTAGCGCCTTCAAAATAACAACAGCTATAATTCACCACCTCACTCACCTTTCCCCAGTTTCTTGGAAGACTTGGCTTATGTATGTATCTTGCCTTCACTTGCCATATCACCCTTTTGAAAATATTGAAATGGATCTTGTTTATTTTAAGCGAATTTATGTCTGAAGATAAATAATTCCTTGACAGTGATACCTCTAGGGAATAGAATTTTACCCAATGAAATAGCAAGTTATATTCATAAAACTTACTTCAAAAAATTAATACATATTGTCTCTTCAACTGTGAAAGCTCAGAATTCATTTTTACATCTTTTTTTTTTTTCCTTTGACCTTAAAACCTTTGATGTCAAAAGTGTATTACCAGCCAATGTTAGAATTCATACTTTTTCAGTAAGGGCATTTGAGTATGAGGCACTGTTAAGCCAACCCCATTTGAAAATGGGTTATGTCAGTGCTACAGATCTATTCAAATCCTAGTCTGCTTCATCACTGGAATTCCCTTTCAGCTTTATACATCCAGAAGCTACATTCATGCCAGTACAAAATGTTCTTCTTTATGTCTCTAATAAGATTCAAGATACTTAAAAACCTGCTATAATTTGATTGCTAATTCTGATATGTGCTTTGGTGCATATTCATGTTTATTACTTGCATTTAATGACTGCAGATGGGTGGAAAAGTGACACAAGTCAGTGCCTTCCTCTCTTGGGTGCTACTAATTGTAACTGAAATCTAGTCTTGGGTATTAATATCTGACAAATAAATTCGACTTGTACTCTAGTTTGAATTAATTATTTTTGATATAAATTGTGATGTTTATTTGATATGATAATACATTGTCAAGGCTTAGAATATTATACAAAATGAATTTATATCATAGAGGCTAACACTGCTCTTTGAAAAAACTACAGCTGGACCATCCATTGAACAGCCAAGTTACAGCCTGTATATGCCTGTATTTGTACAGGAAAATGGACCTGATGGTACCCCTCAATATTGTCATATATGCTTTTCAAAATAACAAAAATAGTCCAAAGAATTATTTGTTGGTTTATTGATTTGGGCAAATGTTATACAGTTGACCCAGGAGCAGCACAGGAGTTAGGGGCAATGACCTGTGCACCCCAAAATTTCTGTATAACTTTTGACTCCCCCAAAACTTAACTACTAATAGCCTACTGTTGACCAGAAACCTTACTGACAATGTAAACAGTTGATCAACACATATTTTCTGTCATCAGTATTCTATACTTTATTCATACAATAAAATAAGCTAGATAAAAGAAAATGTTATTAAGAAAATCATAAGGAAGAGAAAATGTATTTACAATTAATTAGGTGGAAGTGAATCATCATAATGGTCTTATCCTCACTGTCTGCATGTTGAGTAGGCTGAGAAGGAGGGGGGAAAGGAGAGCTTGGTCTTGCTGTCTCATTGATGACAGAGGCAAAAGAAAATCCACCTGTAGGTGTACCCCGTGAAGTTCAAACCTGTGTTGTTTAAGGGTCAGCTGTACTACAAACATTTTTAAACATTTTTTAAACTGTTTATTTTTGTCAAGTTTTAAGAGATATAAAATTCTTTGTAGGAGTATAGTCAATGCTGTATAATTTCTACATTTTAGAGTTAAGAAAATTAGGTTATAAAGAATGATGGTTTCCTAGTTTTTTAGGACATTTAAAATGGCATCTACTACTATAATTCTGTAATTCTGGTTCAGGGTACTATAACAATGGTATCAGAATTACCATATATATATAATTATATATTATACGTATTATATATATTATTATATATACGTATTATATTATACATATATACGTATAATATATAATTTATTTATATACATTCATATTTACACACACACACACACACACACACTCTCTCTCTCTCTCTCTCTCTCCCTAGCCCCCTTCCATGAAATTCCATATTAACCAGTATAGAATCTGTGTCATAAAACTATTTTTTAACTGCTTAGGAAAGTCTGAGTGATGGCTAGATTTGGAAACACTGCTCTAGATAACATTGCCTTTTTCAAGAGAGGAACACATTCACAACCAGATCAAAAAAAAAAAAGAAAAAATGTTTCCAAAGGAAGTGGATGTATGAAACAAGCAATGCTATGGAAAGTTGTTGAATGAGGTATGCACTTTGTTGACAGTCATCTTTATGAGCAATGTAAAGGTACCTTGGAAAGTGTTCTAAAAAGCTAGGCACTTATTGTACCAGGCTTATTTTAATCTGTTTCATTCAACAATTATTTGTTGGACCTTATATTATCTACCAGACAGAGATATGATGATGCATAAAAATATCTAGTGGGAGATACTTTTAAAATAATGACACCAATAAAGATTTAATTAAAAGAGAGATGATCTAAAGGACAGATAAGAGCATAAAGCAAAATAAGTGACCTAGAGCTCAGAGTGTGCCAAAATTTCCTGAGGCTATGTTGATGATCTAAGATCCAGAGAATATATGTAACCTAAACATTTGTAACCCCATAATATTCTGAAATTAAAAAAAAAATACTAAAAAGTACAAATTAAAAAAATAATATGATCCAGGGAATAAGTGGGAATAAACTGTTTGAAAAAAGGGAGAGAAATAACAATTTGGAAAAAGTTCCTATGATAGAACAATTGTAAGAACATTCAAGGAACAAGAATAAGTCAAGATGGAAAGAGTATTCACATGTTATGGTTAAAGATCAGAAAGTGCTAATTGGCTGAATACCCAGAGAAAAGGAATAGAGAGTAATTACACAAAAGAATAAGATAAATACCACCTATTGATTTAGCGCACATTTAGTGGACTGTTACTATATATTGGGTCCTTTCCTCCGTACACTGATATATGAAATAATTTAAAAAGCTCACCATCTATTTCAGAAGATCAGACATGTATTTGAGATAAATTTGTGAATAACACTATAAGAAACAGTAAGTATGTCACATTTGGTTTTGATAATTCGATAAAATATTAAATGACTCTCAAAAACTAATAAGGCTGCATATAGTAGGTATTAAAATCTTTAGTAGAGGAACTTTTGCAGAGCTGCTAGGGGATAGATTTTTGTTTTCAGCATTCAGCGGCCTTGCGAATCAGTTAGCAAGTATGAGAGAGAGAATGACACGTACTGGTGGAGAAAAATGGGGAATTTCTTAAATACAGGGTGGAAAAGAGAATATTTTTAACAATAGTGGATGTCTTCTTCGTATGACAAGTTTTATTATTTTTATTTCAAAATATTACAGGAGTACAAATGTTTTTGGTTACATGTATCAACCATTATCCTAAGTGAAGCATCTAAAGACTGGAAAAACAAACACCACATGTACTCACTATTACACTGTAACTAACCAATGAGCACATGTGCACAGAGGTAAGCAAGACTCAGTGAAAATCAAGCAGGTGGTTGGCGAGAATGGGCAAAAACCTACCTAATGGATACAATTAACATTATCTGGGTGATGAGCACACTTACAACCCTGACTCCAGAACTTTTATTCAACTTAAATTTCCAGACACTTGTGTTGGTAACAATACAGCTACAGTTTACTGCATTCAATTATTGTCACAAATTGGCAAATGACACTTGCCAACTATCTAATCATTTAGTATATTTTTTTCACATTCAAGCATAGAAGACAATTTAGTTGAATAGTTAATGTCAAAAATTTATTCAATTATGTCCAACCATATGTACAAATATAAGTTAGATGACAAACAGGAAAAAAACTATGTTTGCATCTCTGCTTCCATCTATTTTCCAAATAGTTCAAATGAATCAAGGATTACCTGGATTTCTGGCTGAAACATGAAAACATAAATATAAATAAAAAGTTCTAACTGGACCTGTTCCTTCCAAGCACTAAAGCACATAGGTTATGGGGAGATGTTCACATATTGCTCAAATGCGTAGGTCATATCCCTAGACAATTTACCAAAGGTCAAGATTATACTTTTACCAATAAAAACAGTAAAAGTTCATTTCATGTACTTTGTGGACTCCTACTCCGTGCTTTATAGACACAACTTACATAATTTGCCCTGTAGGAGGAGATTATAAAACAACTGTTGTGAGGTTTTTATTCTTTATCCTTTTAAAATCTTTTTTTTTCTCTTAACCATTTCTTCATGAGAAATTCACTTTTTTAAAAATAAGTGATTGATTTTTTTGACAATTCTCTGATATATCTGATAACTTAGTTTTCTAACAGAATCTAATTCCAACTGTAATTTTCATCTTAACACTGCAGATTAAAGTAATTTCACACCAGAGGAGAAACATGTTAGATTAAAAGATCACAAGTATGATAGAAAATATAGAGCCTCCAAAAAAATAGATAATTTTGACTTCTTACGTTGAGGGCAGGTTCCTTGTATATCCCTTATGCTAAATAGAGAATTTATACTTTCTTTTGTCCTAAAGGAAATACAAGGAGGGAGATTCAGGTAAGGATTTCTAACTTGTACCTTCTACCTGGGGAAGTGTTCCCTAATATTTCTATTGCTACGCAATTTCAACTCTGCATTGAATGCTCAGTGTGAAATGAGGGGTCTCTATGTAGCCTGAAAATGCAGTTTTAATCAGTACCATGACTTTTTAGTTTTGTTTTACATAAGACACTACCAAATATAAGTAGAATTGAAATAACTCCATCTAAAACATGAAATAATTCTGCAATTTACTATTTTTCCACTTTGGGTGAATATGTGCTACTTAACGAATTAAATACACTTTCTAACGTGCTGATTCGTTTTCCAGGGTTAAAGGTGCATGCTTAATGATTTCCATTACAGTTAATATAAACATCGACTTGATTGAATGCAGAGATTCTTGTGTATCATTAAATGGCCACGGATTTATCACTCCTCCAGAGGTTTTGCTCCTGGCAACTGATTAAAACGCATAGGCCAATGTCTACTTTTATTTACTTATTTTGATTTCCTGTTTGAATCTCTGCACTGGCACTCTATGCAAGACTCCCTGCTGTTTACATGCTTTGTAGCATTTATTGTCTTAGTTTTCCTCCCAGTGTGGCACCATGGTCCAACTGCATGATATGCTTTTCCATACAAGGCCAATCCATATCTCCATCATCACTTGATCATCCTGGACATGGTTTCCATAATGTTGTGGTGCAACAGGGAGGAAAGCAATAACCAATGTCCCCAGGATTTTTCATGTTGGTGCAGAATGCTAATGAAATGCACCATATGTTTCTGTGAGTCAGAGTTTATTCCTTAAACCTATGCAAGATAGTAAAGTTTTGGTTTGAAGATGATTTTATCTAGCAATATTCTTCTGGAGAAATTAATAGGACAGGGTCCTTTTCGAGTTGTTCAAAATCCACGTTGGCACTCCTCTTACTAGCGCATTTATCAAAACAAATGTCTTTTGCCCCCTAATAATCAGGCTAAATTAACATCTTCCTTAAATAAAGAGAATAAGGTTGATATGCTAAAAAGGCAGGAACTTTTGACATAAATGATAACATATGATGCCAATTTATTAATATTATAATTTTATTAAAAAGAGAGAAAGGAAATAGTTGAGAGTTATTGCTAAATAATGAGTAGACAGATTGTTTCCTTCTGTATCAATATCCTCTGTATAATGTAGCTTTGTGTCATTGATGTAGTTTCTCCATTTCTGTGATTTCTGGTGTTTAATCACTATATTTTATGAATAGAATCCATATTCCAATTTCAGAAGTCTCAACAATTAAAAGAAAATTACATAGAGATAAAATTATTATTTAATACTCATTTAAATTTAATCTATTACAAGAAAATGTATTATGTATCTGTAATATGAGAAAAATGGAGAAAAGTGCATTTGAACTCTGTAACAAATTAGCAATATTTTGAGAACTTCTGTTTCAATAATGTTTTAAAATGCTTATTTGTGGTCTCTTTCTATGAAAATTTTAATTTGTGTTAATAGTGTTGCTAGGTGAAAAGGTAATGTTAAAATTGGTTAGTAGAAATCATAGCGAATTGAGAAATATATGTGATCAAATGGAATATGTTATAATTGTAGATAATTATATTATTTTATATAAATTTGTTAGTGTATATAATATGCTTAGATAATATATAATTAATAATGTATCCCTTTAAATAACATAGTCTAAAAATGGTCCTTTTTCCTTTGACTATATTTGGTTTTACCTAGAGTTTTCAAAGTACCCAGGTCCTAAATTGATATGATACACTTATTTAAAGACAGTAGAAAAATATTTTTTCTACTAGAGGTCATTTTTTCTACTATAGAGTTCATTTTGAAATAAGATATTTTTATTTTATGGAAGATAGAAATTAACTGAGTATTTCTTTTATCTATTCTTATATGTTAGAAAAATAATAATTTCAAATAATATAGTATACTGAGAAAATATAGAATTTAATTTTTCTGGTTTTATATTCATCTATGTGTATATATATTCAGTTTAATGTTTCATTGCCTATGGGTCTCACAGCATTCATATCACTATAAAAATTAAGCAGTTTGCTTTCTGGATTTATTTTAGGATCTATCCCATGAGTCTTCTACATTAGATACTCTCGAATGTTAATAATTTATAATTAAATATCAAGGCAAAAAGTTTAGTAAGAATGAAAAACACTGGAGGCATAAAATATGCACATAAAAATAGAAGTATAATTTTATGAGTTGTCATATACAGGCTTTTATTTTAATTTGAAGTATTTTCAGGCAAACACTGACATGCTTAAGATTAATGTATAAGGTCAAAGACTGACCTGCAATGCTTTGAGCTTAAGTTAGGATGTTAATATTTCAAAGCACCATTTCAATAGATAGGATTTCCCAAGTCACATTTTCTTCATGTGGTATACACTTCATGTGGTATACACTTACCATATCACATACTAATTTTGCAAGTGGAGGTCTCCATTATAATGTCAGCTATGAATCTTTCCATTGTATCTCAGAGCTCCTGGAATAAAAAAAAAAAAAGGTTGTCCTTCATTTCTACCATAATATAACCTCTGATAATTACTTAACTTCTATATTCCACTCTATTTTTATTATAATACTTGATTTGTTAATTTATCACTTTCTTGCTCTATATTTTACCTGTAAGTGAAGGCTAGGACTAAACCTCATAAGTTGAAAAATAGGTAAATAGGCAGACAATCAGAAAGAGAGATAGTGATAGATAAATGGAGACAGAAACAATTATTGTTATCCTGTCTTTGAGAAAATCTTTGATGTCTTTGATGTGTGTACCCTGCATTTGTACAAATGTAAAGCTTGACCACTAGTCATTGGGCAAAGCTCTGAAAAATTAATTAATTTAATTAATTAATTAAATTAATTAATCAATTAAAAATTTATTAATCAAATTGTACAGATTTTAGGCTAAAAAGCTAAATATTCTGTTATTTTAAAATACATATAGCATTATGTCAGAGATGAATCTCTACAAATGTTGTTCCTTTTTGATCGTTTAGCATGTGGTGTGGTAGGCTAGATAATGAAGACAGGGTTTCTTTTTTCTATGTTTACAGTCTTAAGTTTACAACTCTTATTTTTCTTGTGGAGATGCTTTCTTCTTTTCTGATAAGCCAGTGAGAAGACAGGAATAAACTTCATCTCATTTCAGAAGAACCCCTATAAAAGGTGTAAAGTTCAATTTGGAATGTGATCCCAAATAATCCTTATGTTGCAAAATGTACTGATATTAGATCTCTATGCCTTTAACTATGGTTCAATTAGATTAAAAGGCAAGGTCACACCTATGTTGGCAGGAGGTAAAGTTCCAGCTGTAATGTATGGACATTTGTATTGTCAATCAGTCTGGGAAATAGCAGATCTTGCACAATTTTGACGTCAAGGAGTCATAGTTAGAAAATATAAATTTCAAATAATAGTATCACAACATAATACAGTGTTATTTGCATTTTCATCTTTAACAACAAAATGTAATAATTTAGAAGCATCACCATCATTACCGTAATCAACAACATCATTTTATCATCATTATCATTATTTTAACCATTCTGTGGCAAGAAATCTCTGGAGTGGAACTAGGAACTACATTTTCAATGGCTATGTGGTGCTACTTACATTTCTTAAAATAGTTTCATCACAGCTTAACCTAATGCCCAGCTTCAAAGTTCCTGCTTCTATAGATACCTAATGTGGACTGAACTCAACACTTGAGATGATTCCGAAGCAGGTGACGAATAATCACTCTTAAAAATGTTGAAATAAATTGAGGGGGGTGTCTTTTTTTTTTCTTTTGCATTTCTGAATTCTAGGAAATCAATACATGAACCATGTCAGTGGGAAGTTGAGGATAATTGGCCAGAAATGAGGTAAGAGATGCTTCAAGCAGAGGTGTGTGCCCATATCATCTTACAGATGTCACATTTAGTTTCATTTTTATGTTATTGGCTGCTTCTGTTTGTAATCATTTCAGAAACACTTGGGGAAAGATTGACATTAGCTAGGCTTTGGGACACTTAGTCTGTGATTTGGACAGAGTAGTAAATGGAAAGTCGAATTTACTTTCAACTTTCCTTGAAGCTCCTCCTTGAAACTCATCTTCCTCCAAAAATATACAACTGCCCAGAGGGTTTAATGAAAGAATGAACAGCAGTATTACTGTAAGGATAGAATAAATGGGTACTTTCTTGAAACCTTTCTTTATTTCAAAAGGATGATAAGGAAAGAAAATTGCAATGAGAATGTATATAAAAGAGAAGAATAGAGGAACATAAAGAAAGCTAAGATATTATTTTGGCAACCCATAACTCTAAATGATTAAGAATAATCCTTGACAATTTTAAATTTTATATGCATGTATATATATGTGTATATGTATGTATATATGCACATATATATATTCTTTATACTATGCTTTCATATACTTCGTCTCAATTTATCTTCACAAAATCTTTATGAGGTAGATTTGGCATGAATTGCCAACTTACTTTATTAAAGAAAACATAGGAAACTAAATTATTTCCCCTGCTTTTCTTTCCAGTCATAAAACATGTCACTTTTTTTCATTACCTAGAAGTTAATAAAGAAAAAGTAATAGGAGTTATACCCCGTATTAAGGATAACACATCTGAAGCACTGTGAAGTCACTGTTTTCACATTTATTTGACCAAAAGACTGAGATAAAACATCTGGAAAGTAAACATTACAAGAGGAAAGATTATTTAGTTTAGCATAGCCAGCTAAATTGACTAATAATAAAACTTTCATCTTTAAGTCTATGAACTACTACAATAACCTGAAAAGTAAATGGTGATGAAATATTCAATACTGAATATAATAATTCTAAATAGGATAAGGGCTGTAGCACCAAAGTATTTGTATTCAAGTTTAGTAATGAATTTCTTGTAGCCTCAAAACTATACTTTTACTTGCTTGTTACATCCATTCTTTTTCATTTAGCTTCCTTATTATTGGGTAATAAATGATATGAATGTGAACATAAAATTGTCTTAGACTGTAAAGTTGCACCAGATATTATGTGAACCTAGAAGAAGTTTCATACACTACTAAGAGCATCCCATCCCTTTTCTTTCTATAATGCCACAAATGATTTCCATGAAGATGAGTCATAGTACCCAAGAAGAAGTAGATATTGAACTTTGTAAAAGTACAAGCACGGGCCTCACCGACAGGCAGTTCATCATACTTTTACATTAAGGTATTAATTTCAATTTCAATCTTCCTGTAAAACAAAAAGGAAGAATTTTTGATTATGGAGTAATGGCTTTACTGAAGTGACATAAATTATAGTTGAAGACATTAAAATTACACACTAACGGCTACTTCACATTCTTTTACAGAGTGTGTTTCTTTCCAGTAGAGTCTGGATTGCTTCTAACAATAACCTAGATTTTTACCAAACCAGGCTGCCTATATAGGACTGCTGCAACATTGTTAAACAAAGATTGTCACAGGGAATTGATATGCTATTTTGCATTATTTGATGGCATATTTCTTTAGGCATATCTTTGAAGACCTTTTCACACCAGTGGCGATGACGATGACTCTCATTGCTGAAATTTTGTTTTTCAGCAATGCAAAACAAAATCAAGTCCTAGCCAATATTACGATCTGACAAATTAAATTTTTGGTTTCTTCTGTGTGTTCTTTTTTTTCCTCTTACTAATTACCATTCATAGATCTTATATACATTTTGTTCAGAATTCCTTTAACATCACTACATAGTTTACTGAGGATAAATGATATCCTAAAGTGTATTTTAGATGCTAGAGTTATAATTCTGAATGTGTCAATGTGGTTTTCTTCGATGCGCTTTTAGTAATGTTGAGGGAAAGCAAAAAATAGAAAATTACCAAAAAAATGTGAGGTTAGCATGAAGTCAATAAATATGCAGGACATCTAAGCTAGTCTTAGGTGTCATGAAAGGCTTCCTAGAGTTAGTAACATGAACATTAAGGTGTGAAAAGTGAAATAGGGAATAGGGATTGCATGAAAGTAAAACCAACAGAGCTCGAGGATGTGGTATTGACAAGGGCTCAAATTTAAGAGAAAACATGGATGTTGTAGGCATGGCAAATAATTCCATTTTAAAAGACATACCATTTAAAAATTTTCACTTCAAAATATAAAAAGAATGTATAAACATTTAAAACATTACATAGTACAAAGCAATTTAGATTGGAAAGTAAGACTCCCTTAGAACACAAGCCATCAGTTCTATGCCCCAGAGATAGGAGTCATCACCCCATTTAACTTGTATAATGTCAGCCAATTTCAAAGTCTCTCCAGGTAAATGAGTATGTGTGTGTACACAACACAAATGTTTTTGTATCATAATTTTTAGTAATGGCATTTTTTGCAGATTTTACTTATCTATATATAAATTTAACTCATTCTTTTTTAAAAAGTAATTCTGTTAGAGGCATATGTTAAGTTTTTCCCAAAATTGGTTTTTATTTTGCTATAAAAATGCTGCAGAATCAATGGATACATAAATAAGTGCATCTATCCCCAGAATTTTCATGGCTAGATGATGAATTGCATAAATTTTAACTTTGATAGCTATTTCCCTAGGTTTTTGTTGTTTTTTTTTTCAATTTAGGATATCTGTTTCCAGGCTGTTCTCAAACTAATGACATTTAGGTTGAACCCTATAAAACTGCAGATTAATAGATTAAAAACAGTTGGATATCAGCTATTTCATAAGGTTCAACTTAATATTATAACATTTCATCTTTGCCAAAATTCTAAGTGAGATGTTTTGTGGATTTCTTAGTAAAAATAAATGAACTTCTTTTCAAGATACGTTTTCTATATGTCTTTCATGTGCTTTAAATATTTTTCTATGAGGTCTTTCTCTTTTAGTTTCCTAATTTTTATGATAGATGAATGATTTACAGGAATCATTACTGTCATAAATATTATAATTTTTTCCCTAGGCTTTTCTTTTTTAGTTTATTCATAGTGATTTTTTTTAAATATAAAAGTTGTTAATCACTTTTATAAACAAAATGGGGGCCATGAGTTTTATATCAGGTTTAGAAAAGCCTTTCCCATTTAAGAGTAACTGTGTGTGTGAGAGATCAATTATATTCCTGTAGTACTTTTATGTTTTCACTTTTTAAAATTTAGAATATTGATTCATTTGAACTTATTTATTATTACAGGTAACTTATTTATTATTACAGGTAAGAGAATGATCCAATCTCGCCTATTTAATGAAAGCTAGAAAATTATGATATCATTTAGGAAACAACGTACTTTTTTCTGAAATGCTTTAAAACGCAAGTTGAACACACATATACGAGGTTTTTTAATCTCCCTTGTTTTCTATAATTATCTACTGATTATTTTTCTATCCCTGTGACTGGAGTAATCATTTCAATTGGTATATGCTTAATACTAATTTTGAAAAATCACTCATTGAATTTTTTCTTTATGATTTATCCTAGCAATATTTACACATATATTTTTCTTTACAGAGCTTTATTTTTATAAGTAATACATATACTTTAACAAGTGAAAATCAAATCTATTATTTTTGGAGGAACTCCATTTATATATGTATATAAAGAATTGACACCGTTCTATTATTGATGTTTTAAATCCAAAAGCAATCATATTTTTCCATTTATGCAAATCTTTAAATGATTTAGTAAATGTTAAATATTTTAATATAATTCCTTCACATTATTTTCTAATCACTAAAATTCTAAATGCACTCGGTTAAGAAAATAGAAAGCAACCACCACCAAAACAACAAACTTAACTTTAGGAAGGCAGAAGTCTGCTGCCATATAGATTCACCAATAGTTTCAAGCTCTAAAGGCAAACACAAGTATTTGTTAGTCTTTCTTCTGTCAATTTTCTTGTTGTTATCTGCATAAAATTTCTGTATTTCTTAAGTAACCAATTAATCAAGCTTTTATTATTTCTTCTTCCAAATACAAATGATGGTGGATTACATTAAGTAAAACACATAATTAAATTCTCCTTTTCCTATTTATATTATCTTTATATTCGTTCTTAGTAACTCTAACTTTTAATAATAGAATTAAAACTTTATTTCTTGTCTCTTAATGAATAAATTAATGTTCCCATGATTTCTTCCTCATCTGCTCCCTCCACATTTCTATCAGCTGTACAATAACATATTTTATCATTAGATTTATAACATGTTCATTCTCTTTTCCAAACATTTAAAAAACTCTGGTGTTTTGTTTGTATATTGATTCTAAAAATTACAAACAAATAAATAGTATTTTTTATTATAATATGATTTGAAAGAGCCAAAATTTATCCAGGATTAAAGGAAAGTCAGTTCAAACTGAAAAGAGAAAAAGTAATCCTTCCCATAATCAGGATGGCTGGACAGAGAGAGATAAAGTCAACTGCAAAGCTAAGAAGAAATATTTTCTCCTAAGTTCTTGAGCAGTTGAAATATGTCTTAGCAACCCCTCATTGAATGACTACTGGTTTCTTATCAATAATATCCAGACCCAATGGCTAAACTGCCTTCATCTCACGATAGCACCTAATTCCTAGTTAATTCCCACTTCTAATTGGTGCTGTAGGAACAGCATCAATTCAGATTGGATCCTCGTTCTTTTAGACCTTTTTTTTTCAAAATCCATCACCAGAATGTTAACTTTGCAAAAGTTGATTAGTTGAGTAGCATGCTTAGCATGCCATGCTTCCCTCCTTTTTTTTTTTTTTTTTTCACACTTTTTCCTTGAGAATTACTAAATCTGATCTTAATGATCATGTTTGACTCCTGGCTGGTTCCTGACAGTCTTTAGCTGATTAGGTTTTAACAATTTGGAGATTCCATCAAGATTTGTCAGAGACTTTTATTGCTGTGGACCAAGATCCTTGACCAGGTAACAGCGCATATATCTGGGATCCTTTGTGTCTCCAAGATTGAAGCATCCAGGTCCTCCAATATGATCCAATTTCACACTGAGCTGGGCTCGGATGCTCTCATTGAACCATTTAATGTCATGTTTACTATTTGTTTCTCAGGAGATGATGTTTTGATCACAATTAGGCATCCTTTTGTGAGTTGTGGCTTCTAATGCTCTGATTGTCTGTGTCTGCCCTTCATTTTATGTGTTATACATTGTCTTTGAGGAGGTCCATAGGGAGAGGTTGATAAGCCTGCATTTAACAGACTCCGGAGGCGGAGAAGTTGAGAGTGTCTCCAATCAGGCAGCTTGTGGAAAAGTTTGCTTCAGGTCACCTTTTTGAAACCACGTAAGGACTGTCCTCTATGTGAAGTCTCTTCGTTTAGCTCAATGTTTTGTCAGAGCCTTTCTAGCAGGGACTTTTTCTTTAACTAGATTCTGTAGATAGGAAGTTGTGTAACAATCACTTTTACCAACTGTAGATTTCTCATTGGCTCATCTCACTCTCATTCATGGCACTAACTCACTAGGGTGGAAGCCCACCTTTATCACACACACATAAAATATGCTAATTTATTTGCTTATCTGTCTAAATGGCACAATCCAGCCAAGAATATTTGGAATTATTGTGGTCCTTTTGGGGAATATTTTAAATGGGACAGGATCGTTCATTTATGGGGTGACTTAGAGTAGACAGATAGCAAAATTATACATAAAAATTTATCTCCTTTCCTTGATTGTTATGATAACGTTTCTAAAGACAATTTGGACTTTAACACTGGTTCCCTAAAACCATGGTCCCCAGCCCCCAGTCATGGACAGGGACCGGTCCATGGCCTATTAAGTACCAGGCTGCAAAGCAGGAGGTGAGCGGGAGAGGGCTGAGTGAGCAGAAGTTTCATCTGTATTTAGAGCTACTCTCCACTGCTCATATCACTGCATAAACTCTGCCTCCTGTCAGATAAGTGGCAGCATTAGAGTCTCATAGGAGTGTGAACTCTACTGTAAATTGTTCATGCCAGGGACCTAGGTTGCCTGTTCCTTATGAGAGTCTAATGCCTGATAATCTGAGGTAGAGCTGAGGCACTGGGGAGTCTCTGGAAACACAGATTATCATTGGCAGAGAGGTTTTGTTTGCACAATAAATGTAATGCACTTGAATCATCCCCAAATCATCCCCACTCCCCTATCTGTGGAAAAATTTTCTTTCATGAAACCAGTCTGTGGTGACAAAAAGGTTGGAGACCACTGGCCTAAAAGACTTCTATTAAAGGTGTGGTGGGTTGAATTGTGCCCTCTTAAAAGATATATTTAAGTCTTAACCTCAGCTAGCTGTAAATGTGAACTTCTGTGGAAATAGGGTCTTTGTAGATATAATCAAGTTAAGGTGACGTTACACTAAATCCATACTAAATTTAGTGATCTAAATTCAATGACTGGTAAAATTATAATAGAAGGAGAGTGATATTTTAATACAGAGACACATAGTGGGAATATGACCCTGTGATGACAAAGGCAAAAATTGGAGTGATCCAGGGTACTCTATATAATGCAGCTACAAACCAAGGAATGCTAAGGGTTGTCAACAAACACTAGAAACTGAAAAATGCAAAGAAAGGTTCTTTCCTACAGCCATCAGAGTGGAGTATGACTCTGTAGACACCTTCATTTCAGAATTCTAGTCTCCAGAACTTTGAGAAATTTCTGTTGTTGTAAGCCACATGGTTTGTGATAATTGTATGGATGCTATAGGAAAGAAATATGAAAGATAAATGAAAAGAGTGAAAAACATGAGACTACTTCTCTTAGGGATCCTTCTAAATCCTAATCCCTACTCCTTTCCTTTATTCAACTCTAACTTTGCCCTACTTTTCAGCTCTTCCTGAATCTTCTCCCAGTCCCCATACAACTTTTCACTTTTCTTCTTTCAGCTACACCTAAAAGAAAAAAAAAATTATAATCTCAATTTGTATTATATTTATCTAAAGCCAAAACATCTTTCACCATTTTTTCTGTTTCTCTTGTTCTCTTTTTTCCCTTCACTTAGGAAATTTAAAAGGTAAATTGATTGGGAGAAAGCAATCATTTTGTCATTATGTGAACACTCTAGGAATATCTAGTTCAGATAAACAGCTAAAAATGCCTGAGGAAAATGAAGAAAAAGTTAATTAATTGTGATTCTTTTGCTTTAAGAAATGTGAACAAGTAAGTTTAAATAATAGCTTTTGTTACTATAGTTACAAGATAAGGAGAAAGGCCTTGATTCAAGATAAAAACGAGCTTTCAAAAATGATTTAATTTTTTTTTTAATTTTGGTTCATGAATACCAGATTTGTGAATTATATTATTTCAAGTTTATGTAATATTTTTTGATAAATTTGTATAACTTTTCACCAATTAAAATGAGTTTGTAATCTTGTTTTAAAGATAACTATGTCTTTCTTATGGTTTTAATAGATGTATTTAATAATAATATTCTTGTTTAAACAGACCAAATTCAAACTTCTAATCATTCAAAATTGCTACATATATTATTATTTCCAAAAATAATTTATAATTTCAAGCTAGAAAACAGTACAGGCATCTCACTCATTTTATTGCACTTTGCTCTATTGTGCTTCACAAATATTATGATTTTTACAAAGTGAAGGTTTGTGGCAACTCTATGTAGAGCAAGTCTGTTAGCATCATTTTCCCAAAAGCATGTGCTCACTTTGCATTTTGGTGTCACATTTTCATAATTCTAACAATATTTGAAACATGTTCATTATTATTGTATCCATTATGATGATCTATGATCATTGATCTTTGATATGACTATTATAACTGTTTTGGAGAACCAAGAATCCTGCTCATATCAGATAGTAAGCAACTGATGACTGTGTGTATGTTTTGATGGCTTCACCAACCAGCCATTCCTCCATCTCTCTCCCTTATCACGGGCTTCCCTATTTCCTGAGACAGAGCAATATTGAAATATGGCCAATTCATAACCTTACAAAGGCCTCTAAGTATCCAAGTGAAAGGAAGAGTCATGCATCTCTCACTTTAAATCAAGAACTACAAATGATTAAGCTTAGTGAGAAAGGCTTGTTGAAGGTTGAGACAGGCCAAAACCTAGTCCTTTTGTACCAGTTAGCCAAGTTGTGAAGGCAAAGAAAAAGTTCATGAAGGAAATTGAAAAGGGCTACTATAGTAAGCAAGTGAACAATAAAGCAAAACAGTTTTATTGCTGTTATGGAGAAAGTGTTGCTGGTCTGGATAAAAGATCAAGATCAAAGCAGCCACAATGTTTACGTAAGCCAAGACCTAATCCAGAGCTTTAACCATCTTCAATTCTATGAATGCTCAATGAAGCGAGGAAGCTGCAGCAGAAAAGTTTGAAGCTAACAGAAATTGATCCATGAGATTTAAGGACAGACACCATCTTTATAAAATAAACGTGCAAGGTAAAGCAGCAATTGCTGGTGTAGAAGCTGCAGCAAGATATCCAGAAGATGTACCTAAGGTAACTGATGAAGGCAGCTAACACTAAACAACAGATTGTCAATGTAGAACAAACTCCCTTCTACTGCAAGATTATGCCATCTAGGACTTTCATAGTTGAAGAGGAGAAGTCAATATCTGGCTTCAAATCTTGAAAGGACAGGCTGGCTCTCTTGTTAGAGGCTAATGTACCTGATGACTTTAAGTCCAAGTCAATATTAATGTACCACTGCAAAAATCCCAGGGCCTTTAAGAATTATGCTAAATCTACTTTGCCTGTGCTCTAGAAATAAAAGAACAAAGCCTAGATGATAGCGCATCTATTTACAGCATGATTTCCTGAATATTTTAAGACACTGTTGAAATTGACTACTCAGAAAAAATGATTTCTTTCAAAATATTCCTACTTCCTGCATATTTACAATGCACCTGGTCACTCGAGTGCTCTGATAGAGATATTCAAGGATACTAACATTGTTTTTATGCCTGCTAACGTAACATCCATTCTGCAGCTCATGGATCAAGGAGGACTTTCAATTTTCAAG
The DNA here is from genome assembly GCF_040939455.1 of Microcebus murinus. Lineage (NCBI taxonomy): Eukaryota > Metazoa > Chordata > Mammalia > Primates > Cheirogaleidae > Microcebus > Microcebus murinus. The sequence continues at coordinate 79,286,562 of NC_134114.1, read as the reverse complement.
TCTTATTATTTAAGAAGTACGTTTTGTCAGGCTACAGCTATCACAGATAGTGATTCTCCTGTTGGATCTGAGCAAAGAAAATTGAAAGCCTTCTGGAAAGAATGCACTATTCTAGATGGAAATTCATAGGAGGAGGTCAAACACTTGTGATTCATGGGTAGAGGGCATTGTCTTTTTTTATGTTTTTATTTCAAAAATATTGAGGGAGTACAAGTGTTTTGTTACATGTACAAATTGTATAATGCTGAAGTTAGGGCTTTTAATGATGTCTTATTTTAAGAAATTGCCAAAGCCACCCCATCCTTCAGTAACCAACACCTTGATCAATCAGCAGCCATGAACATTGAGGCAAGATCCTCCAGAAGCAAAAAGATTACAACTTACTGAAAATTCAGCAAATTTTTACTAATTTTTAGTAATAAAGTATTTTAAATTAAGGTGTGCATATTGCTTTTTAGATGTAATCCTGTTGCACATTTAATGATCTACAGTATAGTGTAGACATAACTTTTATATGCACTGGGAAACCAAAAAAGTTCGTATGACTCACAAAAAGGTATATAAGCTATTTTCTTGATTTCTATACATTTATATAGTATTTATATATGAATAAACTATATGTAAAATATTTTCAAATTTTATTTTGATTGGTAGAATATAGACGCTTGCTAAGATTCAATTATGAATTATGTATGCAACAGAAAAAATTCCTAGGAAATTTTTCTTTTGTAAGTTTCTATGTTTAATTTTTAACTAAATTTACATCAGCATAGACAATGGTTTTAAATGTTTCACCTTGGACAGAATGAACTTCCAAAGGCTTTACTTAGATTTCATGAATGGAAGAAACAAAATCAAATCATCTTGAAATAAACTGATTTTCTTTTCGTAGCATCTAATGACAGTGATGAAAACAGCATCATTTAATTGTTTGTGGGATTCTTTTTCTGCTAATGGAATCTATGTATTAACACCTATTACTTTAATTTTCAATGCTGAATCAAAAAAATGTGGGATCAAAGCTACATGAAATTAAGTTAGAATAGTGTAACTGAAAAATCATGATTCACAGAAATATATGTATGGACTCTCTCTACAGATTTACATATTAAAACACACTCAAGCACATTCTTCTTAAATTATAAATTTTTGAAGTAGATGCTAATGTGTCTTCATCAGGACTGTGTCTTCCACTTCTTATGTTCAGTGATATCACTATGGTCTCCATGGGGGAAGGTGAGTATTGACAAATATTTTATGCAAATTTTGCTTTCATTTTCAACTTTTTTCAGAAATAAAAATTCATTAACTTTTCATTCAACATGTACTTACTCTCACTCCCCCATTTTTTAATTCATTGCTGCTGAAAGCAATTATTATAAAATAAAATACAATTGCTAGATGGTAAACAACATAAATAGTCATATAATTTTGATACACAAATAAATGACAAAACTATTACTACAAGAATTATTATTTCTTATAATTATAATTTCAAGAATTATTTAAACTAATTTTAACAGTTTTATTGCAGTATTATTTACATACCACAAAATTCAATGATATAGATCTGTGTAATCATCACCACAATCTAATAATTATGGAACATTTTCATCATTCCAAAAACAAACCTTCCCATCCCAACACCCAGGAAATATATAATCGACTCTTTCTCTATACTGCTGCCTTTCTAAACCTTCCCTATACATGGAATCATACAATATGTGCTTTGTCATAACTGGCTTCCTTTGCTAACATTAATGTTTGTTAGTTTCATCCAGGTTGTAGCATATATGAATACATACTTTGTCCCGTTTTCATATAAGTTCCCTGATAGAAATTTTGAGCGTCTGTGTTTTCATACATTTTTCACAAACTGCCCTTTGAACTCTCAAACGAACTCCGAAGTCCTCCCACTAGTGATTGACTACTGTTTCGTGTATCTCTCAAAATTCCACAGCACGACTGCTACTAATTCCAGTGTCTGAAAAAGGGATAAATGTCACATGCTTCTCACACCACCCCCTGCGAATGGAAGGTGTTGGTTGTTAGAAGAGTGAGATGGTCTTCTTTCAGAGTCTACTGCATGTTAAAAAGAGAACTTCATTTATTGTACATATGCCATACATGTTTCTAGACTATGGCAAATGTTACCAATAGCAGACACAATCTTCCAAATTTATTCCACCCAATGTCAGTGCTATTATTAATAAACACTGTTTTACATTTTAAAAATCTGGACTCTTTATCAAGAATCACAAAGTGAGACAGTCCTACACAAGCCATCATGTGTGATCACCCTAAGCCCAGTGTACTATCTTGAAATATATGCTGGCTTCTGCACCTGTTAGGTTTATTGTAGTTGTTCTTGCTATTTTTTTTGTATATTTATAATTGTATATGGTTTACTTATTAAAAAGTCACTTATTTTTGTGTGGTAATGTTCCTATGTAACTACTGTTTCTGTATTCTGTCCTTTTATCAGATGAGATTTTTGCTGTTCCTTTTGGGTTTTCCATGTAAATAATCATATCAGATTCAAGTAATAACCAATTCATCAATTCAGAGCTGGGAAGAAGCAAATTGGAAACATATGGGTCTATATCATTTTACCTATGAATAAAAAGGAAAATTGGAGCAGGGTGAGGAAAGGAGGAATTTTAGATGATCTTAGAAAATGTCCTATAATTATGAGCAATATCCTGACAAAGGCTGCTGTGGTTTATAAAGATAATCAAATATATATATAAACATATATATAATGATTATATAACATATATATTTTGATTATATATATTTGCTTATATAATTTATATTTTGATGATATAATTAATATATGTTATATATATGGATAGGTAGATATAGTCAAGTATTAAGTGGACCAATCAAGTTATTATATCTTAGTTTTAACTAATTGTCTACTAAGAAGAAACCGAAGACAGGAATGAAATGGGCATCACTTTTGCATCCAGTTTGTCAAACAAAAGAAAAGCAAATGAATTTATTGTAGTTAGAAAGCGATCACTCAACAAAGCAGCTTTGGGTTAACATTAAACTTGGGACTGTGCAAATTATTTATTGCAAGTCACAAAGGGATATTAATGAGTATCTTGGTGAGACACCTCTATTGCTCTTCATGAAGCTTCAAAGCTAACATTAATCCAGAAGCTCAGTGAATGCTGCTCTTAAACACAAAAATCTTTCTTTCCTTAATTTTTTTCATTTTTTATATGGTATTTGGTTTCGGACACAGAAATATAGTATGCAGCCATGCAATTAGTCTATATCAGGAAGGAGCAACAAGAGCAATATGCTAGACAGAGACAAGTAGAGTTCAAACACCAAGAATTTAAAGATCCTCAGATCCAATTCAGAAACAGGCGACCTTTAAAAAGGAAGGAAATGCATCTTGGCACTTGCATATAATGATAACATGAAATGTATAAAATGCAAATTAGCAATTTGAAGATAATAATCTGCTACTACAAAATAATAGCCTTCTCATTCTCACTCCTGTAAATTGTTGGAACTACAATTAACTGATTATTAAAGAAAGAATTTCATTCCCTTTTATGTATCAAAATAAAAAGCAAACTAACGGACAGATAGTTTTCATTTTTGAGTGCCACTTGTTAGATTGCTCAATTCAGGTGCTCCCATCTTCATTTCTCATTCTCAGAATGGTTTACTGGAGTCAAATTTAGGATAATTCTGGATGCAAGAAACAATTTAGCTTAAAGCGGAGGGAGAAGCTTTATTAGAAGAAAGTGGATTACTCAGAATCAAAGGAAATGTAAAAGGAGAAAAGTTTTTGTGAGATATGTTAATTTCAGGTGTATTTGCAGGAGAATCTGATGAACCTTTGTCCTAATGCCCTGAATTTACATGATTTAGCCATGATGTCAAATTTGTGAATCTAACAGGCACGGCCCATACAGTGGATTCATTCATGTTCAGAGATTCACCCTTTGGGATTTTATATATATATATATATGAATTATATATAATATAATATATACAATTCATATATATGGAATATATTTTGTATCTATTATATTATATATTATATATTTTGTATATATTATAATATATATTTTGTGTATATATTATATATCCATATATATTTTTTATATATATTGTATTAATATTACACATACACACACATACATACAGCAGTTGGATACCAATATGTTGTTTCTCTTTCTAACTTGTGCACACGTTCTTTTTTTCAGCAATGTTATGTGCCTCTCCATCAGGATTTGTTGCACTCTGAGCCAACAGTAGTCCTATTCTCAGCCAGTGATTAATGCCATTAAAATGAGGGTAGAGATTTGACGAATGGCAGAAATTGCTACTGTGCCTCTATAAAAATCATGATATCTCAATCTATTTTTTTCGAGATAGTTACTTAGCCTCTAGTAATAATGATATATCGTTTTCTGCTATTATTAATTGATTGAAGGAGAGTTCAGATTACCAAAAAGTTCCTAACATTTTTCAACTACTTTTTCAGGAGGTGAGGATAGCATAAACTCACAGCAATGCAGAAATTTTCCTAAGAAAGGAATTTATTGAATTGAATTTAAAAATACTTATTATGTATCTTCTTTTAGTTTTATCATTTGCTTTGACAAAATTACATACTACAGATTAACATTTAAGATGAGGAATACAAAACCCCTTCAAGATTGACTAATGAAATTGAAAGGTGGCTTAATAGCTTGAAAAGATAAGAAAATACATTAATCTTTTATTTTCTGAAATCACAATTTTCTAAGGTAAGATAATAAATGTGGTTTTATTTTATATTTTTGAACTCACATTCTGATAACCTCCTGGTTAACTTTTGTATGTCTAACAAAGGCTGTCTCTTCCACTTCACATTGGAATCACTAAATTATGATGATTTCTCTAGAATAGTAATTTCTACATGAATAGAGACTGAACATATTTAATGATAACAGCAAAATCAGTTTTAGTCTGACTTCCATCTTAAGGACAGAGGTTCAACAGAAAATGTCATAAGGGATTCTTCATAATATTTATAAAAGGAAATATGGTTGAGCCTTTGAGGTGCTATCATCTGGATCTGATTACTACTTCTTATAAAGCATGTGATCTTCGATAATTTACTCACCCTCTCTGTGCTTATGTTTTCACTTTCAAAAACAGAGGATGATAATACTATTATCCTCAAAGGGGACTAAATAAGCTATTTAATCAAATAAATAGATCACCACAGTGCCTGGAATAGTAATCACTAGATATGAACTTACCTTGCTAACCTTAGGAATTACCTAAAAGTTCCATTTTTACCTAACTAAAATAATTACAAATTCCCTAATCAATTCTTATCCTTTTCAAATTTGAAATGTTTATTGTGACACAAGTCAAATTTTCTTATGTGTTAACATTTAATATACTCATGCTTAAACCACAGAAAACACTAATACCACCATAGAATTTAGGCAGTGGTACGTGCACAACAATGAAGGAAGAGAAAAGTAGTGTTTAGAATCATTACACTTCCTGGGTCCTTCCGGTATCAGTTTAAGTGATACCAAGCATTGAAGTATATTTAACTAAAGCATATATAGGTGTTGTGTTTTTTTTTGTTTGTTTGTTTTGCTTTTTAACCTATAAAAAGGTTAAAATTCTTAGACCAGGTATCAGTTAAGGAACAGTGGCAGAAACTATTAATAAACTTAAAAATCTGTCCCACAACCTAAAAAATAATGTGACTTTATGAACTTTTCAATTTCTTTTCCAAGATGAAAAGAAAGTAGAAAGGCTGCTGCCCCCAAAATCTAGTTTTTCATCTTTCCTTAAAAACATACCACATATATATTTTTTTCTTTTAGAAATTTGAATATATTTAGGTGTTGATAAATGAAAAATTACTATTTTCTCGTGATATTTCAGATGTATGAAATCTTGATAAATGTATGTTTTTGCTGTACAAACTCAGATAGTATATCATCTTGGAAATACACATTTAGATATATATCTGTCCCAAAATAATGTAAGTTATTTGTGATTGTTTCTTTTTTTGTCACCATATGGAAGTGTTTGATCTCTACTAAGCTTACCTTTTCTCTGATTCCTAATTGAGTGATACAGATACCGCAAATCAATCTGCGTTGCAATTACTGGCAGGTGAAAAATAGCATCTCCCCTGCCTCACTAAAACTGTTCCTTATAGTTAGAGCAGGACAAATTATAAAATCAGAATTTTCATCTGATCATAAACATTTTCCGAAATCTTAAGTTAGTCTTTCTTCAGATATTTGACTTGTACATGTATATGGTGTTAGCATTTTTTATTTACATTTTTATTTTATATTTTATTTACAATTCTTTTTTTTTTTTTCTTCAAGCAAAGTCACAAATCAATATATTTACAATTCTTTACCTATTGAATTTAATTCCATTTCTCTTCTTAGAATAATTTACTGCTTTTAGAATTATTACAAAATTTACATTTACATTGATCTGTCTCAAAAATTATTTCTAATTCTTAAATCCTCTGGTTATTATACTAATATGCAGTGTTTATGGCTCTAATTTAGCCTACATAATATTCAATAATATAAGTATTGAACACTTGATTTTTTTTATTGATATGTCAGAGGCTAATAATCAACATGCCTGGAGTCAGAACCAAACAGATGTGAGTACTGGTATTAAAATGTACAGCGTGTACATAGATGAGTGTTTTGAGATTCACAGAGGCAGTTGTGCAGTGAAGGTAATATTGAAGTGACATAAACTTTTAAAGGACATAATTAAATTGTGTTCTGTTCCCTATAGTCCAAATCTTATATGAAAGATATATGTTTTTTTTTTAATTCTCTCAACAAGGTATTTTTATACTCATTTTTAGGCAAGATCATTAAGTCTCAGAGACATGAAATACCTCGTCCAAAGTCACAAAGTTAAAATTTGTCCAAATGGCAAAGTCATACATTTTTCTTTTTTAGTATATCTCTTACTTTAATGTTCTTTAATTTGAGGATAATTTAGTACATCTTTTTAGAAAACAATATGGTTGTAATTCTTAGACTACTAAAAAGAGAGCTGGAAAAGTAGGGGTCATGCAATTTATAATAACCCTACTATTAAGTCTGTGATATTACATGCTTAATTTTTTAAACTCTCATTTTCTTTATCTGTAAAATGTAAAGGTTATAGTAGATGACTTCTTAAGTTCCCTTTGGTCTCCAAAATTCTAACTCAGCTCAATACCCTATAATTTACTCTTTTTCCAAATTGTTATTGCTAAGCTCCAACACAAATTTCTCTCTTAAGGAGTGGCAGGCTATATAATGATACATATGTTAGGATCTGATTGTATAATCATATTCATGTCCTCCTATCATTGTAGTAATCTTTTAACTCTAAAGAAGTCTGACAAACTATGGAGCAGTTAGCTAACTGGGCTTTTCTGTGAAATCTCTCAGCCGGGGTTTTTCAGTCTTGGCACTGTGAATATTTCAGGTCACATGATTATTTGCTGTGAAGGACTGTCCTTTGTAGTTGAGTATGTTGAGGACCACCATTGGCTTCCCTGCTAGATGTAAGTAGCATCCTTCTCCTATTGCAACAATCAAAAATGTCTTTAACAATTCCCTAATATAGCTCAGGTGATAAAGTACTTACTGCTGTAGATATAGTGATAACAATATGAATAAAACACTGTTAACAGCCTTCTTATTACTCCTATATTATACCAGAAAAACAAAGAATTTTCTTCTCTTGTGGGACAATTATAAAACTTAGCTCCAGAACACATGTTATTCTCCCTAATTCATAGCCCTTATAGTGAGTAAATTAGGGTGACTATAGACAGGAGCTCATCATCTACCAAAATTGACTCCATGATACTTGGAAATATATCCATTGAAACTCTGGGGATTTTATCCCAGACCCTTCCAAATTTGGAGTGTATCTTAAATTGCTGCTTTTACCCAGATGACATGGCTTACTTCTAAAACAAAACAAAAAACAAAAAAACTTTCTAATATGTAGTGTTTTTGTACCTTTTGAGACTAGAATATCTAAACTAAACATAACAATTAAGGCTTGTTTTTCTGGACTTTTTTCATTTCCATCTCTTTCTCCTCTCTATATGTGTATAATGCATTAAGTACAGGCAGTCAGCTGAAATCCTGCATGTTCCCAATCTTTTGTAGCTTTCCATTAAATACTTAATGGTATTTAAGAGAATTTTGTAGCTTATTATAGAAACCTGCTGCCTTATGTTACAATTGGGGCTACCAGGGAGAAACACATTTTTTTTCCCTATTGTTCCCATTTATATGGTAAATCATTTCTGCAAAACTCAAAGCATTTTGTTATTTTCAAATAAACTGAGTTATGGTTTGAGAGTGGGAGGAGAAAGAGAGAGGGAGAGGGAGAAGACAAGAAACAGACAAGGAGAGGAGAAAAAAGACAAAAAATAAAAGAAAAGTTTAGAGACAAATAAATCTTTTATTATACAGGCATACTCTGAAGCAGGCTCTTTTTAACTTTTTTCTTTGAGAAAGCAAGCTGAGAAGGGAAATTTTTCATACAATTACTTTATTTGCTTTCTTGGGGATTCTTGCAGACAAAGAACAACTGCTGCTTTCCAGACTCTAAAAAATTGTAGCTTCTAATGTTAATTCTACTAGTCTTTTATTACTACATGGATAATGTAATAATCATTTTCTTTCCTTTCACCTCCTTTCTCCATGTCAGATCCTAGTGAGCTTGATTTTTCTTGTACGTAGGAATATGGCTAGCTAGAGATCAGTGCAGATGATATAAAGAGCATGAACTTCAGTCTAGTTCATGAAATCAGGGGCTGGGACAAAGATGTTTCAGAGATGTCATCTTCTTTCCATCCTGCAAACTTCTGAGAAGAAAAGGGCTGACTCAAAAATCATAGGTCAGAGTTATGAGCCCTCATGGAGCTCAAGCTACTGCTCACATAACCAGGGGTTCTTCAATAGTTACAACTATTCTAAGTGTTTCTCTGGGCCTTTGAAATTATCTATAAACAAATACACTTTCCTAATCACTATACTAAAAGCAGTAATATCTGTAAGAAATAATTTTAAAGAAATTGGGGTTTTTGTATCTTCATAATTTAAAATAAGTCACCTAACATGAGCTATTACACATTATTTTGGGCCAACCAAAAAGAGTTCGTTAAAGTAAAATTAATCCTTAGGGTTTTTTTGTTTGTTTGTTTTTTGTTTTTGGCTTTCTTTTCTGTTGCTGTTGTTTTCGCTATTTTACTTACTTGAATTAGCAAAATACTAGCCACAATGGAGTACTGGAGCATACGGTGTTGTGTTTTATTTTTTATAGACCAGTGGACTGAGGTTCTCTTCCAATGTCACCTTGTTGTCATGGGGCAGAGATGGAGTGATGAAGCCAGGTCTGCCTTCTAGGACAATCTACCACCATAATATGGTGACACAGGTACATCAGAAGAAGAAACCAAACACAACACACAAACAAATCAGCTACATCAGAAGAAGAAACCAAACACAACACACAAACAAATCAAAACGTAGTGACTCAATTTTGTGAGAGAAAGCATGGAGAAGACTCACATTCAAATCCAGAAAGTCCTGTTACAATTCTGACCCTTCTTCATATCAAGTCATAGTAGGATGGAGCTTGAAATTGCTTCATCCGAAAATGCTAAATCCCTACAAACTTCCACAAATTCTGAATGATCCAAATGCAATAAGGCATTTATATTGATGATTATAAAAATTTTAAGTGCCATACTAATTAGGACATAGAATTATATATGTAATACAGAGATAGTTTTATAGAACTCTTTCAAGATATTTGTCTAGTTGGTGATTTTTATTCCAAAAATATTTCTTTTAAATCCAGCACTCTGAATAGATTCTTATGCTAACTTCTTTTAACAGTATTGAAATATTCTAATTGTGTGACCGTAAGGTCTTAAGTTAGAGATCAAACTGATTTGGAATTAGGAAACACACATTTCCAAAGATGCTCAATATTGGGCGCTATCATTGAGATTGGTTAAAGTCATCCCAAGAAACCAAGGTAAATTTGTCCATATTTATTTGAAAGTTATGTACTGCTTTACTTTTATCTTATTACCTTTGTTAGTGTATTTGTAGTATTCATGTCTTAAACCTTTTAAAATATGTTATTAGTTAGTCTATCTCATGTGCAGTTTGGGAAGGGGGCTTTGCCACTAAACCCCCAAATAGTTCCCTCTTTGCATTTTGTTTGCTATAGTTCTACAGTACCTAGGGGATGACTTTCAGTCCCTTTATCCTGTCTCCTTTTCTCATAATTTTTAAAAGCATTTACCCAACTTTCCTTTTTATTTATTATATATACATTTTGAAATATCCCTTTTTCAATTTAGAGGAGGTTTTATATTCTCTAATTTACCTATCCATAAAATTAATAAATTAAGAAAGATCACACCTGTTTAAAGCTCTTTGAGAATGGCAAAACATAAATGAATTTTTCTTTTCTTTATTAAAACAATTTGATATTTATATGTTTTTTTCTACTAAAGTGAACAAAAATTTCTCATGGGATGGGGAGAAAAAAATCATATCATGCTTACAAATGAATTGTACTAACATTTAATTCTCATCAGAGGCCAGGCGAGGTGGCTCACGTCTGTTATTCTAGCACTCTGGGAGGCCGAGGTGGGAGGATTGCTCGAGGTCAGGAGTTCGAAACCAGCCTGAACAAGAGCGAGACCCCGTCTCTACTATAAATAGAAAGAAATCAATTGGCCAACTAATATATGTAGAAAAAATTAGCCGGGCATGGTGGCGCATGCCTGTAGTCCCAGCTACTCGGGAGGCTGAGGCAGTAGGATTGCTTGAGCCCAGGAGATTGAGGTTGCTGTGAGCTAGGCTGACACCACGGCACTAACTCTAGCCTGGACAACAAAGTGAGACTGTCTCAAAAAAATAATAATAATAATTCTCATCAGAACATGACTATTATCCCCATCTTCCAAATGAGGAAACTCAGGCCCAGAGAGAAGTTAAGCATCTTCCCCCAAATCATACAAGTGGCAGAGCAGGGTTTGAAGGCAGGCAGTCTGACTCCAAATGCCATGGTCTTCACCACTGTTTCCTTTCCCAACAGACAAGTAGCTCTTCTACTGCTCACATTTTTTGCCTGTTTTCTTATGAAAATACTTCTTTGCATTACTAATTATTTGTATTTGCCACTTTTACATAGGAGAAAATACTGTATAAAGGAAAAAGATCTGAAATTTTAGTCAGAATAATGACCAATAATAGTGACTGTGATCATTTCTGAAATTAATCAGGTTTGTCATAGTGGGCATAGTAAATATTCTTTTTATTTATCTGTATAAATATTACCTGTCCAACTCTTACAGGTTTGTGAGGAAGAAGAAATCAAATTAAATTAAATTAAGTCTAGGAAAAGTTCATTGTAAATGTTAAATGTTCTATTAATATATTGTTATTTCAAGTCTCTTCCTTCATCACCTAACTCTCAATCCATTCTCTTCATTTTTGTCAACACTTCTTCTTCTTCTGGCAGTCCTATAAAACCACAGGAGCCCACACTGTGTGTGTGTATGTGTGTGTGTGTGTGTGTGTGTGTGTGTGTATTGTGCATATGTGTGTGTATACATATATACTGAATTTACCTTGAAGTTACTGTGTCTATTTTTTCTTCTCCCCCTCATTCTTCGATCCTCTCTAATCTCACTTCTGCCCCTATAAACTAACCCAAAGAAGCTTTTGCTAAAATCATCATGGAATTCCAACTCTTTAATCCAATAGGAAATTTTCATTCCTCATCTTGATTTCTTCAGCAGCTTTCAGTCTATTAGTCACTTCTACTAGAACATATTATTCTAGAGGATTCCAAGACACAACAGTTGCCTAGATTTCCTTTATTTCTTTCTCCTTCTTGGTTCTTGATATAAATTCATTTTCCTACTTGTCCTTGAATTTCTTCAAGATGTCAACCTAGGCTCTCAACTTATTAATTTATTTTATCAATTTAGGTGATGGCAAGAGTTTCCAAAGCTTCAATTATACCGTATCTGTAATATGGTGCATTACAAAATTTAATTCAAAAGGCTGACTTTAATATGAGCCTCAGACCCATATTTAATGAAATCCAGAGGCCTATTTAATATGCTGTCTTTGGAGTCTGAAAGTCAAGTCATTATCAACATATAGCTACAATCGCAAACATGGTATAAAATTTTCCATTTCATGGAATGGTACAATCTTGTCTCTAATTGTGCCAAAAATAATCATAGGCTTTTTTCTCAATTATCATTTATTCCCACTCTCTAAATCCAGTCCATTATCAAGTCCTATCTACTTTTTCTCCTAAAAAACTCTGAGAACCAGTGGGCATGGCCCAACACAAATCATTTAACTGGACTTCAGCAGTCACTTCAAAACCCATATTCACTGTATCATACTGTGGTTGATTAGAAACATGTCCACATATACTTTTCTTATTCACACCCCCAGCCATGTGATTTTATATGCTTTCCCATATAACTCTGTGTTCTTGCATGTGATTTTGTTTGGTTACTGGGATGTTACCAAATATCTCACAAAGAGGGGCTGAAAAACACCATACATTACAGTAAGGCTTGTCTTCTCTTTTTATTATTGAGCTCCCTGCCACTGACACCATGCAAAGAAGCCTTGCCTTGCCTATTAGATGATGAATTGCATCTTATCCAGTCACTCCTGTTGCACCAGCCAACAGACAACTAACTTTTACCATTAGATCCATCCGGCTGACTGGAAGCTGACTGCGCATACATGAGCAAGCCTAGCTGAGTCCAGTGTAAATTGCTGATCCCCAGAACAATAAGCAAAATAAAATGATGGTTGTTTTAAGCCATTAAGTTTAGGGATGTTTTGTTGTTCAGCAAAGGCTAACTGATATAACCCTTCTAAGTTTTCTGCATATACAATTGTTTTTTTAAAGGAGGCTGGTTATGCCAATCACATTTACAGTAACAACTACACTCCATAATATGGAATAGAAAGGACCAACATATTCTGGCTTTTAACAACATTTCCAATGTAACCTTTCATCATGATCTCCCTTGCTCTCTGTACAAACCACAGCAGGCTTCTGCTTCCATGAAAATTCTGTTTCTGGCCCCATGAACACACACAGGATGAACCCCCATACATATTTTCCCTGTAGCTTTCTTATGATCTGGATTCCAAGGCCAGCAGGTCTTGATGACCAGAAGCATGTTAACTTTTAACTAACTACTTGAACTTTTGAGTGGTTTTCCAGGAAAGGCAGAATTTCTTCAAGATAAAGGAGGTGAAATTCCAAAGACCTGTGCTGCAGACTTCCTGATACCAAGACTCATAATCCCTCATTAACTTGTAACTTCTGAATCAACCTTCCCCAATGCATGTAGCCTTTTGTTAATTTTGACACAACCTGCCCAGATGCACATAGCCACATTCCTTAACCTTTTACAAAAGCCCTGCCCCCTGTTAGTTAGGGAGTTAGATGTGAATCCAGCTGTCTCATTTGCCTGGCTGGCATCATTTGTATTAAAAATTCTGTCTTCCATGACGGTCCTCATTGTCTCAGTAATTGGCTTTCTGTGCAATGACACCTGGACATAGGCTGGAAACCTCTTGTCATTTCAGTAATAGTTCCATGCTCTCTACTTGCCCATGGCCTGTGCACAATCTAATTTTTTTTCTTTTTTGTGGCTAAAGTAACATCAACCCATACACTTTTTGTCTATTTAGTCATTAGGCATCCATGTTTCAGTTCAATCATCACCTCTACAGGAAACATTATATTGACCTCTTTGACAAAATCAAATCATACTATTTGTTCTACATCCGTCTTGTACAATGTACCTGTCTTCATAGAAACGATTCAGGTTGTGATATTACATTTATTTGATTAATATCTCTGTGTTTTAGTAGAAAACGAGACCTTCAGGAAGACAGCAACTTTTTCTTGCTAATTTCTGAGGCTTAATGTAATATCTAGAGCACAGCAGACAATAAATAATCATGCAAAGAAATACATAAAGAAATTAATGAATTTAGTTAAAACATGTTTAGAATATAATTATAAAATTTACTAGCTATTAGACTAATAATGACACGATCTAGTTTTTAGAATTACATGGTGTTCTCCATCCTGGGAATATATAGGTTGTCAAAATTCAGCACATTTAAAAATCAATTGGGTAGTATGTTAAAATGAAAGATCCTGATCCTAAATCCCAGAGAATATGGTGAGAAATTGTGAGATATTAACCATGAGCCTGCATTTTCAGTAAGCACTAAAGGTAATTTAAATGTACAGGTTTCATAGAATTTACTTTGAGAAATACTGACTATTGAATTTTGCCCATTCATTTTAAATAAAAGGTTATTTGATCTCTTCTACTTAGAATAATTCTGGTTACCTATTGAAATGTGCTCAAGAAATATAAATTGATTTCAATATTGGTCTAAGGAAACTGTAAATAAAATAAACATGGGCTGAAAACTATAATATCAGAAAAAAAAACACTTTTGATTATTTTCTGTATTGATTTATTTACCCTATCTCTTCACTCTACCATTGTCATTGGTAATCAACAACTAATTGCATATAAAAGGATGGAAACACACCTTTTTCTAAGTCACAGGGAATCTGCTGTTTCTTAAAAGGTATATATAAATTCATTCAATTTTAGGATTTGAAAGAGCCTTAGGTCCTTTCTGGTGAGTAAATGTCCTGATGGAATTAATTCTTACCAAGATGGAGGTCTCAGTTGGGAATGATTTAGTCCCTTGCATCCCAAAGTTGCAGACTGCCTACTCAAAGGAAAGAAGATTCTTATAATTTTGTTGGTATTGAGTATACAGGCTTGGTTACATTCAGTAGACTAAACACCTCTGGCATTTCTTGGGGGAGATAGCCAAGGGTGTCACATTTGAAAATAAAGTGGGAAGAGAGAAATTCAATCTAACATTTGTTTGGTCTCTGAAAGGGACCACCAGAAAATCAAGATAATAAAAAGAATTACTTGGCAACTTTTTTCACATTTTATTATTAGACTGTCTCATGTCTTTTCCTCTGTGGGGATTTTATGTAGTATAGTGCAGGGTAGGAGATTAAGAGCAAAATGACCAGGATATAATGAATTAGAAAGCAGATGTTTATCACTTCCATATGTTCTTGAGGAGATATATATGCACAAAAGTCAAGGTCAGGCAAACATACTATTTTTATGATTATGGGATTTAAAAAAAACAATTGTAAATGTAGTCACTTACTCAGATAGACTTGTTTTATATGGACAATCTCTTTTGTCATATGATAGTTGTCTTGTTTTGTCTATTTGTAAATCGAGTAGGCTTAAATCTTAATATTTCACATACTGCCTTCCCTCTATCCAGGTAGTATCCCTTTCCTCTTACAGTTTGGCTAAATGCACAGTAATAATCCCAAAAAGGAGTATATTGATTGCTTTAAACAAAAGAATACTTTTCAAACAGGAACAAGATGCTTGTTATTAAAGATGGGACCCAGCATATGGTGACACTCAGTGAAGCACTTTGCACCCTGATCTTCCTGACTAGGGGCTCATATTTGGTTAGTTGGCATATCTATGCCAGAATGAAGCCATGAAGTACACTGAGTAGCTAGGGATTTGCTGAGCAGATGAAAAAGCCCACTTAAAGCATCTAGCTCAAGATAATTCTCTAAAATGGTGTAATAATTTCTGTTAAACTATAAGGCTTAAATGAAAACTAAGCCCAAATACTTGCTGTTAAATTGAAGCATATAATAATATTATTACCACAGAAGTAAAGGAGCAAGGATCATGTAGTCTTATCAGCTGTTACCTGTACTTGTAGGTGTAGAATGGTATTGGTTTAGTTAAATATTGTTTATCATTACAACTGGGAGTGATAGGTAGCAAGGTGGAATTAAAAATTAAAACTAATAGTGTCCACCTCCACCAGGCTCCTGCCAGCCCCTCCCCTGAGACTGCTATCATCTTGGCTCATGAGTTTCTGGGCCCAAGGCCAGTAGCTAAGACTTAGCTCTGCCCAGCAGGTTGGGAGCTGTGGAGCACTGGCTTGCTGGGCTCAGCACAGAAGGAAAGGGTCTAAAATAAAAATTTAAATTTCAAAATGCACTCATGGGTTTATAGGAAAGTTCAAGATTGTCTATTACTTCCTTCTTGAAAATTAAAGACTATTTCCTTACTTATTGAAAGAGGACAGATAGGTTACCAGGAGTTTATAATGATTAATTTCACCTTCTCTGTGCATATTTGCTTGTACATGTGTGCATATGTCCGTGTGTATACATGCGCATGTTTGTTTTCATTGACATGCATTGAGTTTTTGACATGGATCTTGTAAAATCCCCCAAGTAAAAAGTCTGCTACTTTCTTACCCTTTCTCTTGAACTCATAACAATACATGATAATGATGTATCAGAGGTTTCTCTGATCATGTGGAAAATATACATAATGGGAAAAAAATGAGTTTTTCTTATCCAAATTCTTCAATGAATCAATATCGGCTTTCTAGTAGCATTTGTTTTAATTTAATATTTTTTAAATTGTTTGCCCTCTTGAATGATTTAGCAAATGTCATTAAATATCCAGTTTATGATGATCCCTAATGTTCTAGAAACATTGATTTCAGACACGTGGGATCTCATCATGTCCTTATTCAGAACTATCAGCCATTTGCCTCCTAATCTTTATCCTCAATGATAATCATATTCCATGAGACATAGTTTGTTGAGGCTTATGCATATTTGTCCACCATCCTCTTATTTGAAATTTGGTTTGGATTTGCTGTCAAGAACTATGAACTGTCTCAACAATTTAGCCTGCCACAGTTTCATAGATGATGGCAGAGCATGAGGGATCCTGGGCTAAAGCCTTGATTCCCACTGGGCAATGCGAACAGTGCTAAGTGACACTACTAGACCAAGTGGGCTGTGTGACAGCAGAGGAACCCTATTCTCCGGGAAGCTGAATCTTTTATAATTGACAGTAATTGACAGTATGACTGGCCTTTGCTTTGGAGGGAGACACCCTCTATCTTCGAAGGCCATTTGCTATGCAAAGATCCTTGAAAAAACAGCCTGGCACAAAAGGACAATAGATGCCTCATTCACAATACCTGCAAGAAACATGAGAGATCCATGAGAATTATTTCCCAACATTTGCTTTCTTTATTTCCCTCCTGAAAAATACATTTTGATTTAGTGAGTTTGTTATTTGGAAACTCTTAAAAGAGAACCTAAGTTAAAACTTCCTGGATATTAGTGCTGAAACTGTCATTTGGATGCTGACTTTATAATTTTGTCAATAAGACAGATAACTAAATTGGAGTAATT
The DNA here is from genome assembly GCF_040939455.1 of Microcebus murinus. Taxonomy (NCBI): domain Eukaryota; kingdom Metazoa; phylum Chordata; class Mammalia; order Primates; family Cheirogaleidae; genus Microcebus; species Microcebus murinus. Next base: position 79,269,153 of record NC_134114.1, on the reverse strand, counting down.
TTCAGGTTGTTAACATATGGAAAGTGTAATTATATGAAATGTATCAGAATTAGGCTTTCTTAGATCATGGTAAGCTCTATGAGGCAAAAGATCCTGTTTTTATAAATAATTACATTGTGCTCATATTTTTCAGAAAGAGCACCAATTTCTTGGAATTCTTGAATATTCTTGTGGAAGAAGGAATTTTTTTTCAGTTAGCACTTAGCAAACATCCTATAATTATTTTCCTAAAATATTTACTTTAAAACTTCTGTTTTTAACCAAAATTTTTTTATTCATTTTAAAAGCTAACTTGTGCACAGATAAACTCAGCCTTTGTCATTAATTTCAATGGGTTTCATCAGTGTTTTTGTGTAATAAGAAGAATTCATTGTGAAGAGAGCTTTTGGACTTAGAAATAGTCACCAGCTTGTGAATCCAGTTCCAGCCTTTAACTGAATGGCTGTCCTTTGAATGCAGCACTCAGGACTCAGAGTTTAGCATGAGGCAGGGAGGATTTTAGTCCTCTGCACACTAAAGGACAGCAAAATCAGGCGAATTTCTTTCTTGGTAAATCTGCAGTATAATCCTTTAAAATGCATAAAATAGTTTTTGTTTATAAATGTTACTGGTGATACAGCATTACAGTATATACAATCAGAAAGTAAACCGTAATATATAAAGGTATTGTTTCCACTTACAATTTATGTTGTCTTAACAATTATTGTATGAACCAGTGATTCAAGAAGTGCAAACTATTTTCAACCTGCCTCTGTGTTTGCATGAATCATTAAACCACAAAACTTCCTAATGGGAAATATGAACCACCTACTGGGAAACAACATCACATACAAAAGAGTAATTGTTCTCAATTCAATTTTAGTGTTTAACCACTATGTGCATTTTTTATTTAACAAGTGCATTAGGAAGGGGATGGGGCAAGAAGACATTGCTGCCATTTGATCTTATTTAGCACATATTTATTAAGAACCTACTATGGAATGGCCACTTTATAAGACACAGGTGATGACAGGCAAATTTACTGGAAAGATAAGGAAGTTTAAGTTGTTAAGCCACCTGTCTGGGGACCCTTGCCTGTCCAGAACCCCACACAAGGCCCTGAAAATGGCTTATCTATAGGTTTACTTAGTCATACCACTTTTTGTAAAATTAGCAGAGGTAAGACTGCTATTTTTTTCCATTCTGATTTCTACTAAAGATTGTTGTTTTTTTTTTTCCTACTCGGATTTCCTGTCCACCATACTTCTCCTGATTGGTGGCACTGTAATGGTCATGGATAATTTGGGACCCAACTAAGGCATAAGTTTAAGTGATTACTGTCACTTCCATTTAGAGTTAGTTATTGTTCTCTGTCCCCATATAGAAATAGCTTTCTGGAAAGCTTCTTCCAACCTATATCAACTATCCATATTTCAGGCCACAAAAATGTAGTGCCAGAGGCAAAATCTTGATGTGAACATATTTGATGGTATATTGTGTGCATGTGAGCCAATGGAAGGTAAGCATTTTAAATATATGATGTCAGAATTTGGTCTGTATTTTTTTTGTATTTTGTGATACTCTTATATTTTTCCCTTTTTAAAAAAATTTAAAATGTTTATGTTTTTTAATAATAATTTTATATTTATGGTATGTAAACCTGGATTAGACCTGGCTAGGGATCTAATGATGAGCCAAAAAGAGTCACACTCTTGCACCCTGGAGCTTAAAGTTTAAAAGACAACATATAAATAAATAAAATATTCATACAAATTAATTTAAAATTTTAGGAGAAATAACTGTGGCAGATGAGTGGTCTGTAGGTGCAATGAGCACGTGCATTAAGACATCTATCTTCTTCTGAAGGGTGAGGTATATCTTCCCGTGGAATTACTGCATGAGGAGAGGTCTGAATTAGATACTCTTTTTGAATTAACAAATGAGAATGGCTTAGAGAAAAGGATAATTGCTTGAGACAAGCAAGAGAACACATACAAAGAAACTTTGGAAAGATAAAACATACTTTTGTTGCTTCAGCCTAAATATTTGAGAAAAATATCCAATTGTTAAAATTTTCTTAATGGTTGCTATCTTGTCACATTGGAGAAGAATACCAAGGTAATAAAGGCCATCCTGTTTACTGTGTGAGAAAATATACTAGCCAGAATAAACTCACTGCCTTCTTTTCCTTCTCGTTCTCTCTTTCTTTTCTTTTTTCCTTTCCCCTTTTATTCTTCAGCTCCTGTAGAAAACAAGACTTGGAATCAAGAAGAATATTAGTCTATGTGAGATTTATTTTCTTCAATCTTGTTATATAAAGTCATAAATCATTATAATTTTATTAGATTTTTGTGTGGATATGTCTGTATAAAGCTTAGGTCTGCCTTAAGATCGCCTTTTAGGTGATCTTTATCTATCTGTAAAATTGAATTTTAATTATTTATTATTTCTCAATGTGAAAATGTTTTACCATAATCACTGAGTGCTGTATGCTTTTCCTCCAATGGCTCATTGAACAGCTAAGTGTCTTACACTTCTTTAGAAAGACAATAATGTGATAAATATAAATGTCAAAGTCCTAAAATTCTTATTCTGTGAATCTCTATTTTCTTGTCTTCCTCCACATGTCCCATAATAGTGTCCTATAATTTAAAAATACAGGTGACAGTATAAAGAACATTTGGAGGATGTTCTTGGTGCCCCACTCAAATCCCCTTCACCAGACCATTAATTCCATCCCATAGCTGCTGTATGTTTAGCAGCTACTGGCTCAAATTACCTTTTCTTTTTCTGCAAAATTACTCAGGGAATTGCTGTAGGCCAGGTATTCTCAACCTGATATTGGACATCAGAATATTCTAGAAGGAATGTAAAAAGAGACTGCTGAGCTCCTGAAAGATCTGGAATAAGGCACGAGAATTTGCATTTCTAATATGCTCCCAGCTGCTGCTGCCGGTGCTGGTTTGGGGAAATAGGTTTAAGAGAGCTGCTTTGCCTGAATTCTTATGCCTTCCTTCGAGGGAATGGGACAAGGGATTAAAAATCATAAGAATATCCTGGGGTGTACTCTTTTTCTCAAAAGGAATTACCCTCTTTAGATCTCACCAAATATAGGCTTCCTTTGGGTCTGCAGTCTTGCTCAGCTTTCTCTTCTTCACCACGTTGCTTGTTTTGCTGTTTCAAAGGGCTTTCCTAATGCACTCTCGCCCAATAAATCCCGTGAGCTAGAATCCCTGGATCAGGCTCTGCTTCTAGAAAATGAATCTGAAGCAAAATAATAATAATAATAATAATAGAATCATTTATCTTCAAAGTGATTAAACATTCTTCTTAATAATCATGAATTATCATGTTGCCATGTTAGTACTTTTACCTTGATGTCAGATGTCTTAAACTGAGGGCAGAACATAAAACTCCATACTTGTTTTGGCATAGCACTGAGATCTTGGATTAGCAGATGCTTAGACTTGGTCACCAATTAAGCTGAAAGAATCCTCTGCTCTCGGACTTCATTGCCCCCGTACCCTTTGCTCTGGCTCCCTACCTAGGATTGAATAGAAAGGGAAGTTCTATTCACTGATTTTGCAGGTAAGACAAGCTAAAACTCATAATTTCAAAGTTACATAACCTGCCTTAATGGAGATATGATCCATGGAATATATATGTGTACACTCGATATGAAATATACCTTCTTGGAGTAGCTCTAGGAATATAAATAAATAAAGAAATAACAATGGAAAAGACAACGTATATGATTATTCTATCTGTATTACAATTGCTATCCAAATGATGTACTTTTAGCAAATTCTTATTTTTCTCTTCTTTGATATTCAAAAATATATGTACCTTTCTGTAATTTGTTTTTATTCTGTTAAAATTGTTTAGCAGACATTGAGTCACCACTATTCATTTCACAGGTAAACATTTGTGCTTAATTAAAAAAAAAAATTAGCATGAAGAGGAGTTCTCTGGCTCTTGTTTCCAGGCAGCTACTTAAGAAAAGTTGAAGGAACCATTTTGAGAGATCAATGAGATACTTTAATTAAATAAATTTAATAAGCATAAGGCTTAGTGTATTATAGGATAGAAGAAATTCTGTGTGATGCGGTTATATTCCTATCCACTAATGTACACACTCTTGGCTTTTACTTCTCTAAAGCAACAGAAAATATACACATACACAATCATGCTTTATGTGGTCATGTAGCCATATAAGTTATGGATTAAGAAATACATGTTGTAAAATAAAATATTTTATGATTACATAAAGATTAAATTATGTTGCTAAATTGATTCACAGTCTCATATAAGGGAAATACTCAGAAAAAATATGCATTTGAGCATAATATTGCTATAGAACTGATTTATTATTTAGAGGAATTATTCAGAAGTGGCAAAACCTGTGTTACACAGCAATAATTTATTAACCATATGTATCAATCTATTATTTGCTCATTATGAAAAACTATCATTTAACAGTTTCATCCAAATGAACACTCAGTGCAACAAGTGAAAAAGACTCAAAAGATTTATAAAAAGGACAGCTGTCTGTTCACCAAAGATGCCAACAATAGAAAAGGAGTTGTGTATGATTATATTGATTTTTAAGTACTGCTTTGCAAAAGGAAGCTAAGGTTTGATTAATAATTAACTGAAAATATTGCATTGTGAATGAAAAAGATATCAGAGATTTTAAGATTTAAGTACCTATAAATCGAATTTTTGTTTGTTTGTTTGAACATTTTACTACTTGAAGGAAATGAGGAATGCTTCTCTTTGTTTTCTTTTGCTCAAATTAGCTCTTTACCATATGAAGCAAGACTGTGTAGTTTCAGCTCTAACACTTCTTTTTAAACATCATTGTCTCATTTAACTTTACATATCTCAGTTTTCTGAATTGTAAAACAGGAAACAGAATGCTGATTAATAAGTTGCTGTGATGATTAAGTGAAGTAATATCAGTAAAGAGTGTCAAACAGTGAGTTCCTGCATATTGCTCAGCACATGTATTTGTTATTTTTGATCCTATTTACTCATATTCCAGGTGGTGTTTTTGTTGTTGTTGTTATTTTTAAATGTCATCAAAAACATTTATTTAAAATTTTAATACACTTACCATTTAGGTAATAAAATTTCTAGCTCTCAGAATTGTCAAACAAAATGACATTTCCTTTTTGTCACTGAGATCACAACTGGCAAAAAAAGAACAAAATACGAAATTGCACTTAAGAATTAAAATTATTATAGTAGTGTTTTAAAATATACTACACAGTACTATGTGGGATTAGACATACTTCTATAAACCACAAAATCTTATATAAATTTATGATGGCATTATTCTTATATATACTCTTAATCTCCACCCTAACAATTATTTTAATAAAAATTAAATTTTTGAATAAATATTTGAGACTTTAATAATTTTATAAATTAATATGCTATCTAGTAATAGCTTTATTTTCCATGAAATTTTAAGAAATTGTTTATGTGCCTACTATATAAAAAAGATGGATAGAGCCTTAGGTTATAGGACTTGCATCCTGGTAGAAGAAATACAGAATATAAAAATATTAACAAATAAAAATTCAGATACTGATATATACTGTAAAAAAATAGAGCTGGGCAATGTAATAAAAAATACAGGGGGAAAGAGGTGTATAGAAGAGTTGCTTTAACCATGGTGGTTAGGGAAGGTCTCCCTGGAGATTTAAAAGATAAGAAGCTAGCTTTGTGAAGATCTAGTAGAAGGACAATCCAAGATAAAGCTTGGCTTGATACAGATAAGTTGATCTATTTATTCTGCTTGCAATAGGAAGTCACTGGAGAGTTTTATGAAGAAGAGCGTGCCATGCAATTTATCCTATTCATAGCTAGGAACAGCAAAATATTAGAAATCCTGTGAGAACCCAGCTTATTAAAGTCCCATCTGTCAAATTCTAATATATTTATAATTTTAATAGGCACTAATCATATTTTGAAGGTATTATATATTCAGAAGTTATCTTGTAAATCATTGGGTTTTTATACCACTGACAACATTTGGACTCAGAGGTACAGGTGTAGGGAATAAAACTTTGGTAGAAGAATTACCTTGCACATTTCTAATCAGCCACTGTTCATAATTAGCTAAGCAGCTATGCACATAGGTACCTTCATGTTGCTTTTCTCTCTAGACTTGTGAGTCTCTGTGGAAGCTTGTTGCATTTATTGAGTGGTAAATTTACATCACAGTGCTTCAAGCAACAACATGTTTTTTAATTCTGTTACAATTCAGCCCTTCTGCCTTCCCCGATGCTATCCTCCTACAATGGAGCCAGTTTACAAACTGAATGCTGAGATAGTTTTGTCAGGTTGGCAAATCATGTTATATTTCTCCCCTTCTTTGGCAGAAATAGCAAGAGTCTCTTTTATTAAAAAAAATAAACAAAAGAACAGTAGAAATTGTGCAAAACCTTAATCCTCAAACATTGTATAGAGGCGTTGCTGGATCATCTCCTTTCATAACAAGAAAAGTCATTTCAACTTTCAGGAATTAGAACATTCAATGTTCTAATTCCTGTAAAGTTCCATGCAGTATACTTTCTGAGAAACATCAATTGGAGTAGAAAGCAATCTTTCAAAGGGACGTTTTTGATAAGCTTTAAATGGATAACGACACTCATACACTTACACAGGTACTATACAGTGGAAGAAAGTGCAATTATAAAAGATGTGAATGTTCTTAATCCAAGTAAAATCCACTAAGTCACTTACCTAAGAAGAAGAATGGGAACTGGAGGGCTTTGAGCTAATTAAACATAACAACAGCAACAAAAGGCCAAAGGCAACCTCCAAATAGGACATTAAAATATGTCAAAGAAAATAATGAGTTAAATTAAAAACAAGAGCAAAGAAGCATTTGTACTTTGAAACCAATTGATGATGTCTATAATTTAAAAACAAGTATCTACCAATGTTAAATCATACTAAAGAGAATCAGGTTAGAGTAGAAAGTAAAGAAGGAAAGAGTAGTTCTCTGTTCTCATATATTGGAGAGAGGTTACCTAATGATATTGCCCCTTTCATAATTATTTTGTTTGTTACAAATGCACCTTATAATCCAGGAAAGAACAGTATATTATTAATAGATGCAGTCCAAGATTCTCACTCAATCACACACCAAGGTAAAAAGACAGCCACGACATTTTTTACTCAACCGTTTAAATAAATATATATCAAATATACCTTAACTACTACAGGCTGAGCACCCCTCCTCAAAAAACCAAGCATTTGAAATTTGAAATGCTCCAAAATTCAAAACTTTTTGAGCACCTACACGATGCCACAAGTGGCAAATTCCACACCTGACCTCATGTGATGGATCCCAGTCAAAATACAATCCAAACTTTGTTTCATGTACAAAACTATCTAAAATTATGCATAAAATTACCCTTCAACTATGTGTATAAGGTATATATAAAGCATAAATAAGTTTCATGTTTATAATTGGGTCTAATCCCCAAGATATCATTAAGTACATGTAAATATTCCCAAATCCTAAAAAATCTAAAATATGAAATACTTCTGGTCCCAAGTATTTTGGATAAGGGATACTCACCTGTACTTATTTTTTGGTAATTAATTGATTTATTGTGTACAGGAAACTAAACCAACAATCTATATTTTATATTATACATTTCTAGATTGGAGATACGAATGTCTGCTTTTCTGTGATGTTTCGAGTCAAGAAAAAAACGTTATTCCTCCAAATCTTACTAAACATACAAATCACAAACTAGACTATTAGTTCACCATTAACAATTAAATACAACTATGCCTCAATTTACATGTGCGTATGACTAATTATAGAAATCGGTATGATTTGGGTTTTTTTTAATGTCTAGGTATATATTTACTTCATTAACTTTACAAAATAATTTTAGGAGAATTTGTGACTTCCAGTCCACATTTTAGCTTTTAGACTTCAAAGTTCTAAAACATTGAACCTTTTATTGGTACTAATGATATTTCATTTATGAAGCATGGTTATGGAAAGAACTTTGCTTTCCTTTTCTTAGGGTAAATTTCTGTATGGAAGTCAGACTCAGTATGATGTATTAAGTAGTTTTTGTTGGGAATGAACCACTGTGGACTTTATACGTTCAAGTAGGAGGAAAGCCATTATGGAAACTCCTGTACCATAAAACCCATGAAAATAGGGAATGTCCTAATATTGCACTTTGTTTATGTTACTCTCTCAATAATATTTACTCAATTGAGTTTAAAGAAGACTAAAAGTTTTTGCCCGAGAAGTTTGCAACTTACTGCCTACTGTTACACAAATAATCATTGCCCACAGGTTCACATGACGAAGTAAAAATAAAAACAAAAATAAAATATAAACTTTGGGCAAAATGTATACGAGAGAGCTCTTTTTGAAGAATATTGTTTTTGAAAAAAGAGAAAGTAGAGTTGTTTAGAAATTATACTTTAAATAAAGTATTTTGAATTTAAAAAGCAACTGAAAATGAGCATGTACCTACAGCCAGTGTTACTTGATTGAAAATAGTATTCTATGTTTACCATTTTTTTCTCATCCACATTTTTATCATTAATCCTTGTACAGCGACACTGGAGATTGTATATGCAATGGATGTCATACTTATGTATAACATCATTTGAGATGAATAACTTGAATCAGAACAGTGATAACAGTGTAGTCTGAGGATTGGACATTTTTACTCTAGTAAAATTAACAAGTTAAAATGATCATGTATTCTGTATCAACATTTAGTAATTAACTTTATATTTTCATGTTTAAAATGTTGAAAATTCTTAAGAAATAAAAACATAACATGCATTATTTATATAGTTACACATGGTTTTCTTTAGGGTTGAATATTAAGCATTATTCCATCACATACATATGGCTTTAGACATATGTTAAGTGCTTTCGATGGTTTGCAAAGTTTATGTATTTTAGGGTATACTTTTCCAGGCTATCCAGGTCATTCCACATTATGAACAATTTTCTAAAATGTAAACTATATTAAATTTTATAGTCTGTATACATGAATTATTTTAGCGTATTAAGGTATAAATTTTAACCTGGCGCCATCAACTTGTATATGCCGTGAATTTCTACTACAGGCAGTATAGTTTAATAGACTCCCTGATGGACTCTTATATTTAATACAAGTAAAATGACTGAGAGTAATATGGTATAAAATTACCAAGTCAACTTGGAAAATATTAAACACAGTTGCTGGAAATGAATCCAATAAAAATTGTAAATAAATTGCTACAAATGAGTTAGTAGCTTTGATCAACTTGTAGATAAAATTTAGATACTTGAAGAAATTATCAATGTGTGGGTAATTCTCAGCAATTATTTGCTCTTAGAATAGTAATAATAATCAGATGTTATCTGTGAATCAGTGATGGAGTTAGATATACCTCAGGAAAAAAAATACTTTTGTCTGTATTTGTTACACAACTTTAAAAGTTAATGAAAGATTAGGTTTCATAGAATAGCTACCATTTGTCTATTCATGTTTAGAAAATTTATGTGAATATATAAACTACATATTGGTCAATCTGTCCTAGATAGCATTCAATTAAAAGACTATTTCAGGTGATATTATATATCCTTTGCCATTATTCACATTTCTTAAATTTGTAGGATTTTAAAAATATTATGTTATTGTTCCATCACTTTAAACTTGTTAATTAAGGCATATAATTTGATGAAATAATAACATTAATAAAATAATCATATTTATGAAAATATTTCATGAGAAAAAGTGCAAATGTAAGTAGTAAGCTAAAGTCAAAAAATACATGATATGAATATATATGTGGTAAGATTAGGAAATGTATGAGCCAAATATTTCTGTACAAGCAACCCAAAAGTTGTAAATAGAAGAAAACAGTTAATATCTTTAAAATTATATGCATTAGAACAGTTATCTATTCACAGTTTTTATTTATTTACCTATCTATTGCACAATGTTAGTATTAATAATCCTCATTAAAATTTCACATCATTTTAAAACAAAACACAGGGATCTTTGTTAAAATTATTGATTGGTTTTTGTGTGTGTTTTATAAAACAATCATAAAGTGTTTTCCAGTATAAAATTGACAAATTTCTGTCATTAATAGCATAGCAAGCAAGAGCCTAAAACTAAAGAGGCATCATTCAGTCTAGCAATCATGGCCTAATTTCCTAGGAGAGGGAAAAACAAGGAAGTGGAGAAAATTATTTATTTAATAACAGAATTATATCAACAGCTGAAGGTGACTGCCAAGGGAAAAGTTCTCACAGGCAATTTGGTACTAATGCATGATGTGATAGTACTTATTTCTGGCATAGATAATACAAAAAAAAATCCATTTCAGTCATTTTATGTGACCTGCTATATTGTGTGGTCAGGGAAACATTTAACATCCTGTATAGTTATAACCTGTAATTTACCAGATTAAATCATTGTTTTCAGTGTTGAGGATAAAAATATGCCTATGTTTTAAAATACAAACTGTGATATGAATAATTTGAAAATTAAGAGTTTGTCCCATTCTTCCCATTTTAAGTGATACATTGTTGATACACTATTGGGAGTATAAAAAAAAGCAGATGTAAATATGCCACAGAAATGAGTAACCTCTTTCCACTGTTTAAATAAACACAAAGATAGATTAAAGCTTCATTAAGCTCTGTCTTGAAAATTGAAATATTTAGCATTCAAAATTTTGGGTCTGATATACACAGTTTTTAGCCTATTATATAAGTTTGTTAAAGGTTTTCAGGTATAAATATCTCCTTATTTTGTGGATCCATGTCAAATATTCAGGCTTATATGATGAAGCCTCCAAGCACTTGCTACCATTCCTCCACATATAGTTGTTCCAAGTTTTAAATAATTATAAATAGCATAAGAAAAGACACTAGCTGGATATAGAATCTGAACTAAAGTTTAATCTGTTAATCACCAAGACTCAAAGAGATTCCTTAGTGTTTATCAGGCAAATCATATAATACTTTCCAAAGATACGAAATCATTAAGCTATATTACTACTACTGCATTAACCGCAAAATATCTTCATTTATTTTACTTAAAAACTACTCTTGTATCACTAATATTTACCTAAAATGGTGTTGAGCTCCAATTTCATGTTGAAGATATGTGCATAGCCTCAATTGCAGACGTTTGATCTAAATGTCCTTATGAAAAAAAAGGAAGATAAAATTTTGGGATATACCATTATATATTATGAAAAATTGAGCATTTCTAATTAATATATTTCCCTCTTCCGGTCACCTTATTGGATTTTATCCTTACTGTTCTTATTTGCTTCAAGTCTACCTGTTACTTGGTACATAACATGCCTACACACACACACACACACACACACACACACAGTAGAGAACATTATGAAGCAACTGATTGTCCTAGTTAGAAGTTTAACTCATAGTGTGATCATGGTACAAAGTTTTCCAGAAATTATATTACTGGCCTGTGTCTTTAAAAAATACAATTTTGTTTATGATACAAAGGGATTTTAACTAATCTTTTTCATTCACTATATTGTCAGTGTTCTGCTAGGAGAAATATACTTCAGTGGTTCAATATAATTCTTTGATGTGGAAAGTAAACCTTTGCAAAAGTGGGGCAGAGTAGACAGAAAAGTATTATCACTTAATATAATAGGTTTACTAAATTATGTCATTTAATATTGGCATGCTTAATTAACTAAACCTAGTGTATGATTTTATCAGAAAAAAAATATGACAAATAATTTTGTTCATGTTACATTATATTAAACAAATGAATTTGTTATTAAAATATATCGATCTTAAATTTTTTTTATTGTGCTTTAAAGAATTATTTTGTAAAGTTGAAGGCAATACTGCATTCTACTTAAGTAAAAGCTCCATGGTAAAATCACATGTGTTTAAATCTTACCTTTCCAATTGCCTCAGTTTTCTCAGCTATAAAATCAAAATAATGATTATACATATCTCATATAATTTTGTAAGGTTAAATATGATAATGAATACAAATAACATATAACTATGCATGGGCATTTGTATGTATTTCATAGTTAGGTCGGTATTCCATATTCAGCCAATATCAACTCAATATTCTTAGCACTATGTTTTCAATTTTAAAAGATCAATATGTTAATAGCTATATTAATAAAAATATCGATATCTGCAAGAGGATGATTAGAATAAATGTCAAAGTTTTCTCATTATCTTCTCATTCTTTGTATATATATATATATACCTCTTTGTGTATGTATCCATCTAAACAAAGACAGAGCCATACATATTTCCATATATAGTTACTTTCCATTTTTTAATAGTAAGTATTGTATTAACTTTGAATAAAGTATTTTTTATCAGTAAACATTGAGAAACATGAAGATGTTACAGGAGATGGTCATTCCTATCCCCAAAACCAAAAACCACCTGGATAAAATATAACATCAAGATTTTGAAAAACTCATTACAAAATTAATGACACATGTACACACAGATAAAAACAACTGAATTCCAGAAAGTCTCAGATCCTACTCAGGTGAGAACAAGGTCACAACTGTTCCTATCCCTGGTAGACATACAGGGGAAGACTAATCCACAAGAAATTGGATAAAGAAACACTAGTTGGATTTTAACAAACATTTAGCAGAGGCATGTGGGCTGTTGTGGCAGAATAAAATCCAGAGCACTCTGTTTGCTAAAAAGCAAACTGCACCTAAATGCAATCATTACTGGCTGTTCATCATTACGTGTGGTGGTGGTGATGGAGGCGGAAATGCTGAGAGAAATATATTAATTGCACATCTACAGCTTCAGAAAGCCTTTGGTCAGGATAAGAGAGCAAACAGAAACCTCTTGGGCACACTGGACTTTTGCCTACAAGATATTCAAGGAATGGCAAAAAAACTAAGAGACATGCTTCTAATGAATTGCACACCTCCAATGGCACAGGGTGGTAGCCCTGCAGAAGTTGGGAAATGGGCTACTGGAGTCAGAGATTTCAGGGGTAGAAAACAGGTCTTTTGGGTCAGACCTATTGACCCAAAACTCCCACAAAAAGTCAAAAGAACTGGCAGTGAAGCTGTGAAAAAGCATGAGATGTGCTACATATTTGAAAGCTAGAAGTTTAACTGTGAAGCAAGAAAGATTCTTGGACTCTCCTCAGTGTTTAGATGTCTGCTCCCAGTTCTACCTTCAAAATGTTTAAAAACAATTTTGATCTGAACCATATGAAGGCTCTGAGAAATTTACCCAAACCTAGTTTAAATATACTTTGGAGTTATTGTTTTGGCTTAACAGGAAAGAGACCCACCCCTTTCTTGAGGTGAATATTTTTTATATAAGACTCCACAATTATTTTATACAAAACTCTCAGTACAAAATCAAACACTCCAAGATAACAACTACAAAAACATCAAGAAACTATGACCTCAGTTCAAGACAGGAAATGACCAATAGAAAGGAAGCAGTCCCAGAAACAATCCAAGTATTAGACTTATCAGACAGGCACTTTAAAATAATTTTGTATGAATAATTACAGTAAGCATTTGAAAAGGTGGAAAATATATGTGAAAATGGAAACTTTCAGCAGAGATACAGAAAGTTATCTCTGTTATCTCATAAAAATGAACTGAATGGAATGGTAGAAATGAAAAATATGACATCAGAAGGGAAGAAATCATTTGATAAGTTTAAATTCAGAGTAGACCTATCTGAATAAAATATGGGATAATATCACCCAGTTTAATATACTAATAATATTAATATAAATTAAGTCCTAGAAGTAGAGAGGAAAAATATGGGGAATAATAAATTTTGAAAAAATATGGCTGAGAAATTTCCAAATTGATGAAGAATGAAAACAGATCCAATAAACTTAATAAATTCCAAACAGGAATAATAAAGGGAAAATTTACTTAAATATAGTCAAAACAATTAAGACTAAAGGAAAACAGCAGATCTTAAATGTAACCAAAGAAAAAGATCATATAAGGGAACAAAGATATTATTATCACTGACTTTTTATAAGAAATAAAGTGAGAAAGAAGATAATAAAATCTCAATACTGAATTTCTGAAAAAATAAACTCTTACAAATAAGTAAAATGGTTAAAAATTTGGATAATAAAAAATACAATTCACAAGAGTGTCAAATAACTTTTTAAGTTCTTAAAAACATTGCTATCATAAGTAAAGAATAAATAAATGTAAAGATAATACTATATTTATTTATGAATTGAAAGTTTCAAAATTGTTAAGATATCAGTTTTCTCTAAATTGATCATAAATTCTATGCAATTCCTGAAAAAATTCCAGCAGCTTAATTGAAAAAATAGACAAGCTGATTCTAAAAGTTACATAAAAATTTAAAGAATCAAGATGGATCTAAAATGATCTTGCAATAGAAGAAGAATTTCTTAGAAATATCATATCTAATATAAAGGCAATAACCTACCTGATTTCAATACTTACTGTAAAACTACAGTCATGAAACCATCATATTGCGTAAGGATAGACATATCAATCAATTGACCAAAATAGAGGGAGAGGCAATGATATAAAATGTAACCAAAATGTTTGTACCCTCTTAATATCCTGAAATATAAAAAAAAAAAGATCAGTTCTGTTGGAACTCAGACAATTAACAGATAAGTAAACTGAGGCATAGAGAAATGAAAAAACAGAAAACAAAATAGAGTCTAAAAATAGATGCACATTTTTATGGCCTACTGATATTCAATCAAGGTGACAAGTAATTGTAATTGGGAAAAAAAGTCTTTTTTTAGCAAAAGTTGCTAGAAAAAAATTGATATCTATAGAGAAAAAAATAACTTCAACCACTTTTTGGTTCATATACAAAAGTAAGTTGAGATAGAATACAGACTAAAACATAACACCCAAAACTATAAACTAAAAAAAAAAAAGGATTTAAAAATATATATCTTTGGGAACCTAGCCTAGGCAAAAATTTCTTGAATAAGAATCAAATGCATATTTTATAAAAGGAAAAAAATAGATAAATTAGATGTCATCAAAATTAAAAATGCTTGCTTCCTAAAAAATACCATTAAGACAACAAATAGGCTACAAGTTGGAAAAGTATATATGACAAAGAACATGTTTCTAGGATATATATGCAGAATATACAGAACTCTTACAAATAAACAATAAAAAGCAAACAGGCATGTTAAACACAGCCAAAAACTTTAATAGATTCTACATATGAAAAGATACTAACATTTTTATTCTTTAGGGAAATCTAATTTAGAATATTAAAAATACATCACCTCACATTAGCAGGGTAGGTAAAACTTTAATAGCAAATATTGGTATAGATGTGAAGCAACTGGAACTCTGATACAATGCTGGTTAGTATGTAAATTAATACAGCATTTTGAACTAGTGTTTGAAAGTTTCCTATCCAGTTAAATATATATCTACCTTATGACTAAAGTATTACATTACTAGATATTTATATCACCATCAACCAAAACAAAAATATATGCCCACAAAAAAGTCATATAAGAATCTTAATAGCAACCTTATGCATAACCACCAATATTGGAAACAGTTCACATGTCTATCAACAAGAAAATAGATCAAAATATTGTGTTATAGTCATACAATGGAATACTATTCAGAAATAAAAAATGACTACTGATATATGCAATATCAGCCACAATACATCTGTTGCATTAGAATTAAGAGTTAGTTTAGGGGCCGGGCATGGTGGCTCACACCTGTAATCCTAGCACTCTCGGAGGCTGAGGCAGGAGGAGTGCTTGAGGTCAGGAATTCAAGATCAGCCTGAGCAAGAGCGATACTCTGTCTCTACTAAAAGAAAAAAGAAAGAAATTAGCAGAACAGCTAAATATATATAGAAAAAATTATCCAGGCATGGTGGCACATGCCTATAGTCCCAGCTACCCGGAAGCTGAGGCAGGAGGATTGCTTGAACCCAGGAGTTTGAGGTTGCTGTGATCTAGGCTAATGCCACAGCAGCACTCTAGCTTGGGCAAGAGTGAGACTCTGTCTCAAACAAAACAAAACAAAACAAAAAAACAGTTTAGGGACAGGGAAAGAGAATTGATTAGAAAAAATATATGAG
Source organism: Microcebus murinus (assembly GCF_040939455.1). Taxonomy (NCBI): domain Eukaryota; kingdom Metazoa; phylum Chordata; class Mammalia; order Primates; family Cheirogaleidae; genus Microcebus; species Microcebus murinus. The sequence continues at coordinate 79,253,042 of NC_134114.1, read as the reverse complement.
GTATATGATAAACTCACTGAGGTGATGGAAACTTTTCTTTCTTGGTTTCTTTTTTTTTTTAATGAGAGAGACAGAGACAATGTTTTTACAAAAAGCACTTGGACTTTGGGTGGAAATTTCTGTAACTTGACTGAGGTGGTGGTTATATAGCTATTTTTAATTATTAAGACTCTTCAAAGTGAACATCTTATTTCTGTGTTATTTTATTTTAAGTCAATACATTGGTAAAAAAATATATATTACATTTAGATATTTGATATCTTGCTAAATTATGTAATTGTAAAATATAATCCATACAATGTCTTCAATGTTTTGTTTTTATTTTTCCTATATAAACAATTTAATCTCAACCAAGAAAGATTTTTTTTCCTGTAAGTATCATAGATGTACGCATATTTTAAATTAACTTATTCTTTTCTACTCTCAATTGTGGCAAGAAACGGGGTAGACCTGAATGACAACCCTTGGTGAATTCTTATTACTTTTAACTAAAAAGAGAATAATCTAGGGTGAAATGATACAGTGTTGTCTTTATTGTTAAGGAATTTTTGTTCTCATTTCATTGCATTCGTGTTAATATTTCTAATAATATTAATACATTTATCAATATTTTATGTAAGTTATTTTGTAAATGTATAGGAACGATGATGTGTTTGTGGGAATGGTTGGGATCATCATTTATTTAGCCACTAAGTGTTAAACTTATTCTAAACTCTCACATAGGAAATGATTAAGATAAACAGATTATCTTAAGGGAAAGCATTTATTTGTTCATTAAACATACAACTATCAATCACCTGTACTCTCCGGGCCTTGGGAAACATGAATTTCCCAAGGATGAAAGCAAGGAAATAAAACATATTAAGCTTTGAGAAAGTCTTTTTGATATGTGTGTTTTCCTTTATTTTTCTTTTTGTTTGTATTTTTAATTATATAGATTAAATTGAGGAGGGAGAAGAATGAATGATTATATTATAGAGGCAGTAAAAGGAAATGAAACCCAAAGGACATAGAAGATTTGGAAAAAACAAATCAGAAGCAAAGAGGTTAAGAATGAAATGCATACAGGTACATTAGTAATAAGATTTCAACCTACAAACATACACACCCTAAAGTTTTCTCTTTTCTCTGGAAATCAAGAGACAGTAAAGCTACCTAGTATAGGTGAGGCTCTGTGATGACACTTCATATGCACACACACACACACACACACACACACACATAAACACACACATATTTTTTTCTCCCCTCCCTTCCTCTCCCCTCCCTTTCCTTTCCTTTCCTTTCCTTTCCTTTCCTTTCCTTTCCTTTCCTTTCCTTTCCTTTCCTTTCCTTTCCTTTCCTTTCCTTTCCTTTCCTTTCCTTTCCTTTCCTTTCCTTTCCTTTCCTTTCCTTTCCTTTCCTTTCCTTTCCTTTCCTTTCCTTTCCTTTCCTCTTTTCTTTTCTTTTCTCTTTTCTTTTCTTTGTTTCTTTTCTTTTTGCTTTTCTTTTCTTCTTTTCTTTTCTTTTGTTTTCTTGTTTAGATGGTCAAATCCACAAATCAGGCACTTCTACTGTGAGTCCCTAGTAGAGAGCTTTTACTTATCAATAACCTACCTAACTAAACAAAGATAGGATATTTGACATATGTATTGGATTATTATAATTCTTTCATTATGTTAGGCTAATAACTATGAAATAACATCTTTGAGATTTGTGAATTCTAAAGCACTTATCTGAAAGTATTCTTAATTATTGTTGACGAGAATTTTAACTCTGATAAAATCAGATATTTACTAAGACAAATTAATGCAACTTTTCTTTATGAAAGTAATTTGAGTACAGTTCTGCTTGACTTAAAAGCCATCATAACCAGAAGGTTTGATCAAAACATTGTCCTTGACATGTATTTTCTTATTAAATCAAGTTTCCATGTTTGCTAATTGGTCAAGTGGATAATGATTTACCTGGGAAATTGTAATTGGAAAGAGTTATAATTTTCCATCGATGAAAAGAAATACATATGCATGTAATTTGTGTATCTATGGAAATGTATATATTCTGTGCTCACATATATTGATGCATCGAGTTTAATTATGTCTTAAAATCTATGGATAACCACAGCAAAATGAGAAGTGTTTAAAAGTCTCTGTAAGCAATGAATATTATGGAATATTTACTGAGACCTGTGAATGTTCTCAGTCAGGACAATTTAAACAAATATAAGTTGTTTACTTTACTTGTCTCGAGATCTTTTTTGTTTATATTTCTTCTAGCGATTTTACTAATTTTTAACAACCTCCTACACTCAAAATCTCAATGGTAGATTAGGTTTGGTAAGAACACTTGTATAAATGAAATTAAGTTTCCTCACCCAATATCTGAAAATACAAAGAGTACTTAATAATGAAATTGAAGAATCAGTAAAAGTAGAAAATGAAACTGAAGAGTTTTATGAAATCACAGAGAATTGTAACATAGGCCAACCCACAAAATTGTAGGTGGGAAAATTTTTTTTTGTATTCCTATTTTAAGAAAAATGTGGAGAAAGAGAATTGGTAAACTTGAGTACACATGCCAAAAATATTCTACACTGGATGACTAAATCCATGGTTTGAGAAAGCTAACAAAAACAATGATCACTATAAATCAATCTGAATTCATTAAAAATTAACATCCATTTTCTATGTAATAATACACATTTTCTAAAATAGAAGTCAACTTATTCCCTAGGAATTCATGGTTACTATATTGCCAGTATAATTTCCAATTAAGTATAGATAAGCCCAATTTGTACCCACAGTTTTCATGTGGCATTATTAGGAGACAAATTTTAGTTTAGTTTAATGAAGAGATTTAAAAACCTAGGGCTGTAATATGTAATGAATTCTCATACTAAAGCATGAAATTCTATAGTCTAGAGGCTTGATGCAACCTCCTTGAGTTTTTTCAGGTAGAAATTCTATGAAACAGAGTCTCCCAATGTGTGCCATCTATATAAGAGCAGGCATACATGATGGTTTTAGCAGGTACATAAAAACAGTCAGGTTAACAATTATTTATAATTGCAATTAATTTGTTGAATCTGATTGTAAGGATGATATTGTCTAGGATTATGCTAAAATGGGTAGTGATTTCAAGCCTTACTGGAGTTAAATGGACTATTAATTTAATAATAATGCTGAATATTAATTTAATAATAATGCTGAAATTCCTAGAGGATCTGAAAAAAAATGGAAAAGTGGCAGTAAAGAGGACAAGATTTTAAGATTTTGCTAAATTCTAATATTTCTTGAGGCTTTGTTAACTGTTAAATCTTTCTTTTTCTATGCTATGTCTTGGTTTTTAAATGAATACACTTTGTGTTACTCTCCTTATACTTTGCCTAATCAGTGTTCCTTCCCATCCCCAAAATAGATATTCAGTAAATAGTAATTTATTTTATTTGATTATGTGTAGTCAAAAAGTTTTAAATTTTTTCCAGATGTTTTTTTGTTTTGAAAAATATCTAATTTGATTGGTTTTATAAAGGAGCAATTTTATATAATTTATGGTCTAAATGGAACGTTATAATATTTCAAAAATTCTCCTATCAATCAACTGAAAATGTGTCCCCATAGCAATCAATTAAACTTTCGAAGTCACAAAGCAGAAACAATACTGCTCAGTTTTAAAACCCCATTGGTAAATATTGGCAGAGCTTTTTATGGTTTGGAATAATTAAATCATCTTGGAAAGTCTTCATGAATACAGATCTGTAGGAGATAAACAAAAATGATGGCAAAATATTTTAAACTGTGCATTCTTTAAAAAATGACTGATGATATATGTAATAGTATTGGCAGGGCTCAAAATTACAAATACATTGTGTTCTCACAGTTCAATTTTTAAGTTGGTTATTTATAACTTAGAACATATACTTCAATGGAAATAATATTATTAAATGAGTTCAATTTTCAACTTAGCCCTTAAATACCTACAAACTCTAATGTAGTGAGAACAAAATGTTAATACTCCTGGCCTGATTTATTTATCCTATGATAAAAAGACAGTAAAAGATCAAAAGGAAGAAGTACAAATTCCTTATTTTTCTGAGAACACATTAAACATTAAACAAAGTTGTAGAATCACTCATTGCCATTATTTCTTTCGTTGGCATCTGCTGTTCTCTGCTTCAATAAGTATCTTTTTCTTACCCAGTTTCCTTCCTTTAAGATATTTAGAGGCTTATTTTTCCCTGAGGCATCCACTCTGGATCCTCTAACCAACTCATTCCTCTCACCTGCCTTAAAGTGTTTTAAGCTCCAAAGTCACTGCTCTTCTGCATGATCAAAAATCTTTTAATTTAAGAGCTGCTGATTTAGCTATATTTTTTGAAAGAACGTAATATGATTTAACTGTTTCACACCAGTAAATGATCACTGCCATTGTCCCCTGAAATACCCAAAGACTTATTTTAAAAAAGGATATTTAAAAAAAATTATAGTGATTTTATCCACAGACAGTTCTCCCTTGAAATTGACACTTCAGTTTATCTCTACTAAGGCTGATTTTTCTGGGTTAGTTTGAATAGCATTTGTTTTATTTTCATTCCAGATTCTTCCATTCTTCCTACTCTGAATGTATAAGACCACCCAAATTCCAAGCCTTGTTTCTCTCTCACAGGAGCTTCTGTGGCCAAAGTGGTGAATTTGGTGTCTTGGGAAAGGTCAGAAGGAACAAAGGCCAGAAAAAAAGCTATAGAAGAGATAGCATCAGCCCATAAGCCAAGGATATTTGCAATAGAGACTACTCTCAGATGGTGTATTAGCCAGCATTCTCCAGAGAAACAGAAACAATAGTGTGTGTGTGTGTGTGTGTGTGTGTGTGTGTGTGTGTGTGTGTGTGTGTGTGTGCGCACATATATTCATACAGTCAGGTGCAGTGCAACAATATTTCAGTCAATAGCACACCACATGTATGATACAGTGGTCCCATAGGGTTGCCATATTTTTACTGTGCCTTTTCTATGTTTAGATACACATACTTATCACTGTGTTTCAGATGCCTATGGTATTCAGTACAGTTATAAACTGTTGGGGTCTGGTTGGGGTTGGTGGCCTTAGGACCACATGTGGCCTTCTGAATCTTTGAGTGTGGCCTTTTGACTGAATCCAAATTTTACAGAACACCCTTTTATTAAAAGGGGTGCAGCAGAGAATGATGAAGCTTTTCTTGCCTCCTTTGGTGCTTAAAAAAGAACAATCTTGAAATCAGAGAGCCACAGGCTCCCCACCCCAAGGCCATTTGTATCAGTGCATGCTATGATGTTCCCACAATGATGGAAACACCTAAGGTTGCATTTCTCAGAAAGTGTCCCCATTGTTAAGTCAAGACACATGGATGTATTTGTTTAAAGTATTCCTTAAAGTGAATCCTGCAGTTACTTCCCACAAAGAGATGAATAAAAGTAGAACATGTTTTTATTTTGTAACTGGGTAGAATTCAAAGCAGTTATGTACATTTTCCAAAAAAAATAGAAAAGAAAAAATTGTTTTCATATGGGGTCCAAATTCCCACCTTAATTAATTTGGCAGCATTCTTACTGTATATAGGAAATAACCTTTCTTTACCTAATGTATATAGATACTGCTGTCATCGTTACATTTTTTTCCTCTTTCGGCAACAAAAGGCAATCGTTTGAGATTCAAAAGTAGCCCCTAGATTTTAAAAATATAAACATTTAAAAAATTAAAAAAATATAAACAGCTAAACAAAAAGATGCCGAATGCTGTTGTTCACTGGTATTATAATACACACAAGCACACTCATAAAATACTAAAATAAGTACTGACATTTTATGTTTAATGAAGTTCCTCTCTTTAACAGATTATAATAAGAAAAGATGCTGATTTTTTTAAATGAAATACTTTTATCTCTGTATCTATGGCAATATAAATCACTCCGTTATGGTTATTATAATGCTGAGCAATGATAAAGTCACATATACACATAATGAATACAAATGAAAGGTAATAGTTAGCTAAATAATGTGTGCCACATAGTTGTATGAAACACTAATTTAGAAATTTCTAGCAACCAACGGGAATATCAATGAGAAATAACCTAGAGCAAGAAAGAATCAGTTTGATGAATTGGGCTATATTAAGGAAGTTCCAAGACTTTTTCTTTTTTCAACTCTAGCAATAAAATAGACAAAACTTTCATGTGAGAAAGTAATATTTTACTCTTGGAAAAATGAAAACTTCGAACCTTTTCCTTAAGGGAAGAACTTTGCATTTAAACCATTGGCTCTTTAGAGACATTTTCAGGATGAAAAAAAAAATCAAAAGATTCATTTTACTTGGAGCATTAAAAAAGATGAAACACATGGGGCTCCTGGTATTTCTCTCATTTAAGTTTAGTGTCATGATGGTTTGATAGGGCCTGAACATTCATTTAAAAAGATATGCCAAGTAATTAAAAATATTGCAGGTAAGTTGAACATTTGACCTATTTGCTTATTTTAAGCTCTGCCTCGGGATCACTCCTATTCCACATTGTAAGCTATTCCACAGAAGTTATAGGCCATGCATATATTTTAGCATGATGAATGTTGGTATTAAAAGGCTACAGTGTGTCTCATCTGAGGCAGCACTTTATATCAATGTGGAAACTTAATGTGAGATTGAGGGTTACTGCAGCACCCAAAGGAATCAAGAAAAGTCATAGTCTAACGTATGAATATTCAGAAGGAGCAACATATAAATGTGCCATATTTTTACCAACATCTCTAAAAGAGCATTAGAATATATTGTAAAATAATATATTTTTTATTTTGAGAGCAACATTTGCTCAACTTTGTGCTGTAATTTACTCATTCATTTATTTATTTCTGTGTTCATTTATTCAACACATTTATTTGGGCATCAATTATATTTCCAGGAACTCTTCTAAGTCCTAGAATACAGCCTTGAACAAAATAAGCAATAATTTTGAATATTTATTTTAGTGAGGGAAGACAGCAAAAAAAAAACAAAAAAAAACTTATTAATAGATTATAACTTAGGTGATTGACAATAAAGCATGATGGGAGAGAGTATGATGGATGGGAACGGTGAGAAGAAATTTTAGTAAGCATAGTTACAGAAAGCCATAGTTAACTGATGCTATTTGAGAAAAGAGCCAAAGGCTGAGAGGATAGAGACATGTGTTGTTAGCTAGGAGAAAAGCCTTCTTGGCAGAGAAATAAATAAGCACAAAGACCTTGAAGTGGGTGTATGATTAGCAAATTCAACAAACATCAAGAAGGCCTGGTATTAGAGTTGAAGTGAATTTAGAGAAGAGGCTAGACCTTTATGGACTTGTAGACCAAAAGCACTTTGGCTTTTTCTCTGAGTGATATTGGAAGATTTAAATTGAGGATAACGTGGTATGACTTAGATTTTAATAGTAACACTCTGGGATTTATGTAGAGAATTAACTATGCCAGCAAGGAAAAAAAGCAGTTACACCAGTTACAGGATTTTCTCAATAATGCAGAAATGACAGTGGCAGATTAGCTGCTGAAAACTAGTGAGATGCTAGATTTATTTTGACTGTAGAACAAACAGAATCTGCAAATAAGAGGATCCCCTGCTCTTCCCTAAGGGCAGAGGCCTTTTGCTTCTTCCTTGGGTTGCCAGATAAAATATAGGATTTCCAGTTAAATTTGAATTTGTGTTAAAGGATGAATAATTTTTAATATATGTATGGCCCATGAAATATACTGTCCATGTAGACATGTCCCATGCAATATAAAAACATACCTATGCTAAAAAGCTATTTATTTTGAATTTGAAATTCCAATTTAACTGGCCATCCTGTATTTCTAGTTGCTAATTCTAGCAACCCTACTTCTATCTTTTCTCTGGACACAATGTATCTTTATTTGCATACTGTTGGTGAGAATGTTTTTATCTTTCCCCAGATACAGATATGTTTTCCTTCTCCCCGCTCCTGCCCCCAATAAGCAATGGATTTTTGGCTGGGCCCTGGGAGCTGGAGAATTTGCTGACCCTTACCAGGAGCCTAAGGTCTTTGATCTAATGAGAGAAGGTTCTGCGAGAAGTGGGCGTGGCTTTGTTTCTTTTCTCCCACAGTAGCCAATCACTGCCTGCGTACTGTATCATGGTCAGGCGCTCTCCTTGGTTTCCTGCCTTGCCTCCAATCCTTCTTGTGAGCGCCCTCTGGAGGACTGTAAATTCACCTAGGGTTAGGAGTGTGTGTGTGGGGGATCTCAGCTTTTTCAAATTGTCATACTGTCCCACACTTGGCCTTTAAAAATCGCTTAACATTTTAGCTACTTTTTTTTTTTTTCTTACCTTCTTATATGGCAGGCAACTCATTTTCCATGGTCTTCTAAAAGTGAAATGTTTCTGTCTCCTGTTAATGACTGTCCACCTTCCAATTCAGTTTATTTGGTTGCCTTGTTACTTCCTATTTCTGATGGGTTCACGAAACGTTATAATTTTGCAGATTATGTAGCCTTTAACATTGTTAGGGTGAAAGCAATATTCTCTTGCAGCAGTTACAAGCTAAGCAGAGTACCATCATTAAAAACTTAAACAAAATGTAGATGTATCATCACACTAACTTTTTTTCTTTTGTTTTTCCATCTTTCATCCAAGACGACTGGGGGGGGGGGTTAATTTCATTCTAAGCATTGAAAACTAATAAAGAAATGCCAGTAATAGAGAACCTAAGTTTAGAGAAGTAAAATTTAGACAAGTAGACAAATACAGTGCTTCTTCAATCAATCTCCTACCTGTGTCTCCACGTTTTTCTTGCTCCCATTTAGCCTGATATTACTGGAAACATTCATGGAAACATGACAGATAACCCAGGATACTAACATGATATTGAATCTCTCCTAGCTCTTCACTCTAATCAGCAGTCCTTTTATTTATCTCGTATTGATTCCCTCCCTGTAGAAATATTTTAAACTTATCTATTGTTTTCTCAACTCTTTATTTCAATATCATTTTCCACATCATTTTTCTCTTTCAATAGAGAAGTATCTTAGCTAATTTATTGACGATGGAGGACACTGGCATAAACTTCCTCAGTTTCACCACTCTTCAAATATAGTTTATCTTTGTATTCACCCTCTTACTATTGCTTCCTGTTTTCCTGCTTCAAAAAGAGATTATTCCTTTCCAAAATCAAATTTCTCTCTTTGGCCATCACACAGTACCCCCTTTCTAACCTGGTTGATTGCTTCCTTTTTTGATGCATATTTTTCTTATACTTTATGTTGGCCTCTTCTCTGGTCCAATTTTTGTATTAAGGGCATATTTCTTTCTCATTTTTTAATTGTTCTTTTTTTTTTTTTTTAATGCTGTTTAGATATTAGAGTAAGAGTTGCACCACACGTCACTTACTCTTTTTACTTCCAAATTGTCTTGTATTCAGGCTAACTCCTTTCCCACTTCTGGCAACAGTAAACTTTTTATACTTTCTTATTCCTGATTTTGACACAGATTTTCCTCTGTATCACTGACCAATCCTTTTTATTTTCCTTTGCTCTCTTCTTTTTCCTGCTTGTGAAACCCGTTTCTCTTTCTCTGGAGGATCTAATTCCTGCTAATTATCCAGTATTAGTTTAATGAAATGACTCCTTCATCTGTATTTGCAGCCTCAAACACTCTGCTAAATGCTAATTTCTCATTTTTAACTTTCACAATTTCAGTGTTTTCAAAGAGCATTAACATCCGAAGCTGAATCAATCTTTTTTCCCTAGTGGAATTAATTCTTTGGTTCTTGTGGGTTTAATGGTATATTTCACCAGTTGTCTGGGTCTAAAACTCTAGACTATTTTTTTATTCTTCTCTCTTTCTCATTCTTCACATGATTTTTCAATAATCAAATATTTATTTGACAACATGTATTTTGCAAAATGACAGGGATTCAGCCATTGACAAAAATTTCTTCTCTTGGAATGTAGTCTCAGAGACAATTAAATAAATTAAACTAGTTGATTTCAGATACTATTAAAGCAATTAGTACAAAACACTGTGGTAAAGTAACCAGAAGTCTATAAAAGGACTTAGTTGGAGTGGTCAAGAAAAAGATCAATCTGAGTATATATGTGACGTTTGAGTAGACATTGGAATAATTAGAATTAACCAATCATACAAAGACTTGGCAGGAATATATTTCTAGTTTAAAAAATAAAAAGGGAAAAGGACCTTCTATTTCAACTTTTTCCTGATTACCTAGCCTCTTTCATTTACATGTTTGCTATTTTTTTCCAAGATCTGTTGTCACATAGTGATTTCATTAAATTCAGAACTAAAGCTCCAATCACTCCAGGAAATAGAGCTAGAATTATTTCTCTAATAATCTATCATTCTTTCTTACTGGACAAATCATATTTTTCTTTGCATACCTTGACTTTAGCATATTGGAATATTTGATCATATCATTTCTTTCACTTGAAATGCTTTCTGACTTTTTTTTTTGGATACAGAGTTTCACTCTATTCCCCTGAGTAGAGTGCCATGGCATCAGCCTAGCTCACAGCAACTTCAAACTCCTGGGCTCCAACAATCCTACTGCCTCAGCCTTTCAAGTAGCTGGGACTACAGGCACACACCACCACTCCCAGCTTACTTTTCTATTTTAGCAGAGTTGGGGTCTCGCTCTTGCTCATGCTTGTCTCGAACTCCTGAGTTCAAGCAAGCCTCCTGCCTCGGCCTCTCAGAGTGCTAGGATTACAGGCATGAGCCACCACACCTGGTCAAGAAAGTCTTTCTCTCACTCTCTCTGGCTGTTAAAAATTTTCCATTTTTCAATCTTCATATTTTAAAAGGCTCTTTCATCCATGAAGATTTCCCTAATATGCTTAGTATTACAAAATTTTTCTTGTCTTGATTGCCTAGGGTTTTTATTTTTGTGTTTTTTAAAAAAGTTTTTATCTTATCTTTTAAATTACACAGTAAAATTAACTTTTTTGGTATACAGTTCTATGAATGTTAACATTTTCATCTAGATGTTAAAAATTAACATTGTTGTATATATGAGCTTGATCATTCTTTTTTTTTTATTTCAGCATATTATGGAGGCACAAATGTTTAGGTTACATGTGTTGCCTTCCTCCTTACCCCCCACCCCAGGAGCCAGAGCTTCAAGCGTGTCCATCCCCCAGATGATTTGCATCACACTCATTACTTATGTATATATCCATCCTCTCCTCCCCCTCCCATCTGCCCAAAGCCCGATAAATGTTATTCCTATATGTCCACTTAGGTGTTGATCAGTTAATACCAATTTGCTGGTGAGTACATGTGGGAGCTTGATCAGTTTTATAACTGAGTATTTCCAGTTCCTCCTTCTGCTCCTTATAACATTGCTATCATTCCTGTTTCTTATCTAATCATCCAATACATTGTTACAACTATTATTTTAAACAGACAGCTTTCTTAAATTAGTTAAGAAAAAGAAAAATAACAGAGTTTATTTTATGATTTCTTGCAAAGCAGTTTTACCAGCAACAGATTTGTTCAGTTTTTGTTTTTCTGAAAAAAAAAATCTTTATTTCTCCTTCACTTCTGAGGATAACTTTACTGAATTCAGAATTCTAGGTCATTGTGGTTTTATGTTTTTTAAATGCTTTAAATATTTTATTCTACTTTCTTCTTGCTTCTATTATTTTTAAAAAGTAGCCTGATATAATTCTTATCCTTACTCCTTTATAAGTAATTTTTACTCCATTTGGCTTCTTTGGAAAGTTTATCTGTGTCTATGATTTTTTGCAGTTTGTGATATACCTGGGTGTTGACTTTTTAGCATTTGCCCTGTTTGGTGTTCTCTGAGCTTCCTGGATTTGTGGTATAGTGTCTGTCATTAATTTTGAAAAATTATCACCCACTATTAATTCAAATATTTCTCTTGCCCCTTTGTTGCCTTTCATCTGCTTCTGATATTTCCATTATGTGCATGTTACACCTTTAGTAATAGTCCAGTTGTTCTTGGATATTCTGTTCTGGTTTCATTTACATTTTTTGGACTATTTCCTTTTTCATTTTTGTCTTTGTTTTTCAGTTTGAAAAGTTTCTATTCACATATCTTTAATCTCAGTGATTTTTTTCCCCCTCAGCTGTGCCCAGTCTAAAGATGAACCCATCAAAGTCATTCTTTAATTCTTTTACTGTACTTTTTTATTTCTTGTACTTCCTTTTGTATCTTTCTTAGGATTTTTATCTCTCTGCTTACATTACCCATCTGTTTTTGCACGTTGCTGAATTTTTTAAATTAAATCCTTTATCATATTAATTACAAATAATTTAAATTCTCTGTTAATTCAAAAAAAATTCTTTTCATATCTGATTCTGAATGTTTGCTTTGTCTCTTCAGGCTGTTTTATTCTTGTCTTTTTAGCATGTATGGTAATTATTTTGTTGAAAGCTGAATATGATGTATCAGGTAATAAGAACTAAGGGAAATAAGCTTTTAGTGTTAGGTTTCAGGTTATCTGTCCAGGAGTTTATGCTATGTTTAATGTTTGCTGTAGCAGAGTGGTCAGAGGCTTTAATTTTACCTAATGTTCTAGCTTTCATTTCCCAACTTGTCTTTGGATTTCCCTAGAAACTCCTTCTTAAATAGAATCTCTGTCTTGTAGCTTTTTAAGTTATAAACCACTGTTACTATGCTGGACTTCTGTCAATGTGTTTGTAAGGTATTAGGGAATGAAAGCATTATATAATTCTATGATTAAACTCTAATATCTTGTGTGTGCTGGAATCTCTGGGCTACAATCCTTAGAAGTATTTCTTCACCTTTCATTTTTCCTTCCCTATGTGAGATCTGAAGACAACGGGGTGCTGGAGTTGTTTGTTTCCTCTTTTGTTAGGTCAGATAAGGCTCTAGTAAAATATTTTCCCTTGAGGGTAATTTGTCATGATGAACATAATGATCTGGGCATATTTGAAAATGACTCTGTCCTATCCCACCTCACCTCAGTGGAAGTAGGAGGTGTTTTTTCAACCTTCACCAGGAGAACCTGGTGCATCTCCTAGAGGTAAAACTCAGGAAAGTGTGAGACTTTTCCCAAGACTGGATCCCCAAAAGTTTTTATCTTCCAAAACAGTCCACATCAAATCCACAATAATTTGCAAATTAGTGTTTAATTTTTCCTGTTACTGGCTCCAGTGACTTCTGTTCCCTATGAGCTGTGATTCCTTGTGTTTACCTGAGTCTCCAGTTTTCAGGGTTATAGTTTGCTATGTGATCCCGATTCTGTGATGAATCTAACAAGAGTTACTCATTATCAATTGTTTAGCTTTTTTTTTTAATTGTATGTGATGCTTTCCAAGAACTTTACATATCCGAACACAAACTGGAAGTGTCTCCTTGAGATTTAATACTTAATCTTTGTACTAGTCTTGAAATAGTTATTATATATGGCATAGAGTATATGATATATATTTGCCTGTATCACACATTATATCACTTAACACATACCTGGTTGAATTACCATATATGTAATAGGGGATGGGGCACTGTCTTCATCTTTCTATTTATTGATGAAATAGTCCAAAACTAAGACTATGTCTTATTCACAGAAGCATATTAGTCTTCACAAATTTCACAGAAGATATTTGTAGGAGGCAAGTGCCAATCATGCATGAATATATATGTTTAACTAAGCACCAATTGTTCAATCTTGATAGTTCTTTCTTTGTTCAAAGGAAGTTTTTGATATTTTTGTTTCAGATATTTTCTTTGGTTAAATAAATGATTTAAGCTCTCAGTACTAAACAGAACACTTACTGACATATGATGTCTATTGTGTAAAAATGTTCAATAGTTTCTTAACTTTTGTATGTAAGGTCAGTAGTGTTTTAAAACTATGCTATTTTTCTTTGCTTGATCTTTGCCTCTTCTTGAACCAAATCTACCTTAACAGATAGGATTTTAGAAGATTTCCCCTAGAGTGTTGCTTCAAGCTATTTAAGCTGCCATCAGCTCCTGATTTAGCATTTTTAATAAACTTCCTAGGGCAAAGGATTAATTTCCCTGGACCCTCTTTATCCTTGATGTAGAAGTATAATGTTCAATTGAGGATGGATCATTGTTTGCCTGCTGTCTTCTCTGCATGTTTATGAATAAGTAGATACAAGTTCAGGGAAGGGAGGAAACCCACAGCAAAAGAAAAGTATTCTCAATCCTTAAAAGTTTTTGCTAAATAAAAATGGAATCTAATACATATGAATGCAAATACAATTACGTTTACTACATTAAAGTGAACACATTAAAAAAAACATATGTGTACTGAGGCCGTTTTTAGCCAAATAGTTTGAATTAAATTGCCTACATGCTTATTGATCCTTATCTAAAACTCATCTAAAAACAGAAGTTCCACTGCCTTAGTAAAACTGTGATTCATACAATGACCCAGAAATTTGGGCTATAGTATTATGAGACACACTTGGGCTAGTGAACCAACTCTCAATAGTTCCTCAAGATTATGACGGGAAGTAAGTCTAAGTAAATACATATAATTTTTCCCATTTTCATTAAGTATTAATACATAGATATTAATATCCAGAATCCAATGATTTCATAGCATATCAAATTATTATTCTGTGAGCTTCCTTGGTCTCAAGTCTGGGTCCATATAAAATCCTTTCAAGGAAAGGAGGAATGAGGTATGCAGCTATTTGTGAACTGAAATGTGGTATAGACAATACTGGCAAAGAACATACTGATTAAGGGAACCCCATGTTAAAATCTAACTTCCCCTCACGCTTTCTGATAAGCTCTAATATAACTTGTTAATGACAAAAGCAGAATATATTTTGTATTAAGACACAGAATATCCTGCCATAGTGCCACGAATAAAACACAAATCAGAGCCATGGTCAAGGCTCATCTCGGTGATAATTAAGGGTGGTTTTATCTCACGTGTGTCATTCTGTTATCTGTTCTTATTGATGGGGTCATATAATTTATTTTCCAGATGGAATACATTTGAGTATAAAATATGGCACTTACTGGACATGATACTAAGACAACAAGCTTAAATTGAGAGTATCCTGGGAAAACTAAGAGATATTTGATGAAGTGTTTTAACAATTTCAGAGTTATAGTTAAATGACTTTTTTTTTCTTCTACCAAAAGACAAGTGTTCCAAAATGATCAACATTTTCTATAATGGAATGTAAATGCTAGTAAAATAACAACTATGAACTATGAAATAACAACTGCATGCAAATACAGACATATGGAAGTGTATCTAACATTAATATTTTTTAGAGAATCAAAAATTGGAAACTCATATCTGGACTTTTTAACAGCTTTGAAAAGGAGGATTTTTAGCAGGGTGTGAATCCATATATCTCTATGTATACTTTTCCCTTTAATTGTTTTTAATTAATAAACTGTTATAGTCTGAATGTTTGTGTTCCCTTCAAAATGCATATTAAAATTCTAAGCCCCAAGGTAACGGCATTAAGAGTTGGGGCTCTGGGAAGTGATTAGGTCATGAGGGTGAAGCCCTAATGATTGGGAATCGTGCCTTTATGTTAATAAAAGAAATGCCAAAGAGCCTCAACATGTGAGGACACAGCAAGAAGGCACCGTCTATGAACCAGAAAGCAGGTCTTCACTAGACATCAAATTTGCCAGCACCTTGATTTTGGACGTCTCAACCTCCAGAATTTTAAGAAGTAAGTCTGTTTATAAGCTACCTAGTTTGTGGTATGTTGTCATAGCAATCCAAGTGGATTAAAACAGGAAATTGGTACAAAGAGGTGGTGCTGCTGGAACAAATACCTAAAAATGTGGAAGCAGCTATGGAATTGGGTAATGAGTAGAAGTTGAAAGAGTTCTAAGGTGCATGTTAAAAAAAGCTTATACTACTGTTAATGGACCATTGAGGTTGATTTCGCCAAAGGTCCAGAAAAGAGAGAGAGAGAGAGAGAGAGAGAGAGAGAGAGAGAGAGAGAGAGAGAGAGAGAGAGCGAGC
The DNA here is from genome assembly GCF_040939455.1 of Microcebus murinus. Taxonomy (NCBI): domain Eukaryota; kingdom Metazoa; phylum Chordata; class Mammalia; order Primates; family Cheirogaleidae; genus Microcebus; species Microcebus murinus. The sequence goes on along the minus strand of NC_134114.1, from coordinate 79,237,075 downwards.
TGTAGAGAGCCTCCACTTCTTAGAGAATACCTACATGGTCATAAAGAGAATTTTGGTAGCAATATGGACAGTAAAAGCCATTCCATATGAGGCCTCAAGGGGAAATGAGGAACAGGTTATTGGAAACTGGGTGAAATGTGATCCTTGTTATAAAGTGACATACAGGTTGGCCGAACAGTGTTTGTATGCTTGTGTTTTGTGAAAGGTAGAACTTGTGAGCAACAAAATTGGATATTCAGCTGAAGCTATTTCTAAGCAAAGTAATGAAGATATAGTTTAGCTTTGCTTGACTGCTTATAGTAAATTGTGAGGAGAGAAATATTTAAAAGTGAAATTAAACATCAAAAGGTAAAAAAATGAGAAAGTTTTATCAGGAGAGAAAATGAAGGGTGTGGCCAGATTTAATAAGGAGATTAGCTTGAACCACCCATTTCAACGGAAGCTAGGAACTATTTAATCAGAGAAATGAGGATATTAGACACCATCCAAACAGAAGACAGGACCTATTGTCCTGGCGCACCTCCTACGCTGCGCCCAGTTCTGTGTGCTGGCTCCTAATAAGACAGAGTCAAATGCGGTGCAAACTTATTCTTCACTGGCCTTTCAGATTTATAGAAAATAGTTTTGCGTACATAGAAATGGACCCACTGGGGAAAAAAAGTGGGCTTTCGGTATACTTTTTAAAAAATGCAATCATGCTGTACTTGTTATTCAGTAATTTAGTTTTTACACCATTTTTTAAGCTCCCTCTATGTTGATAAGGCAATGCATTCCTTTCAACAGCTTACATATATCATCATATAAATATACCTTTTACTTAGCCATACCCCTTGATGGACATTTAAGCTTTCAGTTTTTAGCCCTCACTCGGGGAAGAGACAGACCCCTAACACAAGGTGATGTGTGGAGTGCTAGTGATATGCACAGGGACAGCACCCCCTGCACACACACCTAGCCACAGGGTTGGAACTCAAAAGCTACCTGGAGGACTAAGACAATGAAAGAATGATAGTGAATGCACTTTGAATGTCATCAGGGCTGCCCCTCCCGTCACAGACCCAGACTGCAAGGGGCTGGGCATCAGAAGGATTACAAGGCTTTGCTCCCTGCTTTCTGTTCTTGTCTACTTGGCTGCCAGATGGGAGGCTCCTGTGGGCCCAGGTACAGTGCAGGTCATGGTAGTAACCCCTGCAAAGGGCACAGGTAGCAAATCTCACCGGTGTCCATGTGGTATTCTCTCCACCAATGCACAGAGTGCATGAGCCAGGGGGGCATGGCTGTCTCCATCTGAATTTCAAAGGACACTCCAGAGAACAAATCCTGTGATTATCACTTTCTGTTCTGATCCACATACTTTAGTAATTATACTTTTTAGTTATGACTGTTATTACAACAGAGATGTAAAATTAAGATTACAGCCATGAAATATTGTTTTGAATTATAAAAACCAGGATTTTCTAAATCCTGAGATTCATTCTATGATTTTCACTAAATCTGTTACTATTATTCATATTTTTTTTTGTATAGGATTGAATAAGTATCATGAATAATAAATAATTTATAATAGTGTTTTATTTCATGTTTACTTCATTCTTTTACATTTTATTGTATTTGGGGGGGAGATTGATTAAAATATCATGTTTCTTCCCTTATGAAATAAAATTTTAGTGATATTAATGATTCCTGAAAACTATATTTGAGTTTTTAAGGCTTATATTATGATGTTATATTCGTTTACTCATTCATGCCTGAAATATAATATAAATATCTTGAAGGAGATACAAAGAAAATTAACATGCCATATGATTAAAGGTCCAAGTATAAGCCAAACTAGGAAAGCATAAGTACCAGAGAAGAGAGAAGCAATGACTTAACTCTAGTCTCCAAAATTCCTAAGTGACATTGAATGAAACTCAGTGAACTTCTGCCCTTCCCTTTGAAGACAAAAGTGAGTAGGTTTAAAACTGGCAATTGTGTTGAGTCGTGCTGTTAGTCATATTCAATGCCAAGATGAAAATGGTTAAAATTTACAAAAGTGTTAAGATTTTGTCAGATTATATTATGGGAACACTATCTCTAACAATTTTTACAAAAACTTAATTTTTGCATAAACTGAAAAATAATTCTTACAGCCAGCAGGAAACTCAACCAGGCTCTTGATTCTTCCAGAATTGATGCTTCCAAAGTGAATTGTTTCCTCTACCATGACTTCATTTTTACCTCACTGTTATCTACAATCAATCATCTCAGGAAGAGTCTCAAAACTTTCCTCCAAATAGCCTGTCTTGACAGTTTGTAGACCGGATTTCCCAGCTGAACACCCCACCAAGCTTCCCCCCAAAAAGTATAGAATTTACATTGGCCGGGCGCTGTGGCTCACGCCTGTAATCCTAGCTCTTGGGAGGCCGAGGCGGGCGGATTGCTCAAGGTCAGGAGTTCGAAACCAGCCTGAGCAAGAGCGAGACCCCGTCTCTACTATAAATAGAAAGAAATTAATTGGCCAACTGATATATATATAAAAAAAAAAAAAAAGAATTTACATTAATATAATCCATGGATATTACTCTATTTTTCCTTCAACCTCTGAAACACTAGTATTTCAACAAGAGTCTATTTTTCTTTCAAACACATGTAAAAATAAGGAATGAAGTTTTTAAAAAAATACTGAAGTTGGAAGTAAAGAAACATGGTTTTTTTTTTTCCTAACCTTAAGCATATTCTCACACCTGAAAAAGGCATTTAAAAAAATTAAAATCACCTTTTGTGCTACTTTGTTAAAATTGCCCTCACAATGGGATACCAAATATTCCTGCAGTAATATTTTTAAAGTGTTCTGGTGCAGTGAAGAATATTTAATTATGTGATTATTTTTCATTATGTGTGTGGTTAATTGTCCTTACGTCAAATGTAAATGATTTTGAATAATAAAAGTGAATGAGTAATGTTCTGGCTGTGAGTAACAGATGTCATGTGGATTTTGATTTCTTAGTCATTTATAAATATTTCTTTTCAGGTCTAGAAAAGCAGTTAGTTAAGATTGCAGACAGTCATCGAAATCTAGGTGTAAGAATAAAAACCAATGTAAATCATGGAATTGTAGAACACGCCCTAAGGGGAAAATGTTTTATTATATTCATTTTTTTAAAAAAAATATCAAAATGTGATTTTTCTAAATAAAATGCAAAGCCTAGTTATAATTCCCTGAATTTAGTTTCTAATGCAAAGCCTGTGAAGATTTATGTCACTCTTATGTATAAATCATTGTCTTCCTCTGTTTCTGATCAGTGCTTCTTGTGATCTTTTGTACACAATAAACAATCTGTGTTTATGAAATGGTATATGTAAAAGTCAGAAAAATAAGGTGTACTTTTATTAGTTTAGCGGGCATTTTCTATTACCTGGCAAGCATCCTTTCCCCTTTTGTTTAACAGCAGAACAATCTTCTTAGTGAAAATTGAAAATTTAGGTAGTATTCTACCTAAATTATCTGCAATGTGGGATCCAGGAGTAATCACGTGATGCGGATCAGGCCAACAAGAACACCACATGCGTTACCCAGAGTATGTTGGCTCAGGGATGGTTGACATTGTTCAGACAGTTGATTAGGGCTAAATCTTGGAACTTCTGCTTGAATAATGAAGTAGTTAAAAACATGTCACCTGAAACTATGCCACTCTGGCATATTATGAGTTAAAGTCACTTAAAAAACAGAAGATAGGCCGGGCGCGGTGGCTCACGCCTGTAATCCTAGCTCTCTGGGAGGCCGAGGCGGGCAGATTGCTCGAGGTCAGGAGTTTGAAACCAGCCTGAGCAAGAGCGAGACCCTGTCTCTACTATAAATAGAGAGAAACTAATTGGCCAACTAATATATATAGAAAAAATTAGCCGGGCATGGTGGCTCATGCCTGTAGTCCCAGCTACTCGGGAGGCTGAGGCAGAAGGATTGCTTGAGCCCAGGAGTTTGAGGTTGCTGTGAGCTAGGCTGACGCCACGGCACTCACTCTAGCCTGGGCAACAAAGCGAGACTCTGTCTCAAAAAAAAAAAAAAAAAAAAACAGAAGATACAAGAAGGTTACTCTGATATTTCTTCTATATGAAAGATGTCCTCTCTACAACGGAAGGAAAGTACCATTCTTATCATCAAGGACAGGAAGTTGAGGCCATGGTGAATCTGTACGAACCAACCTTTTAAAAGTAATCCTATATTCCTTTTGATTTTGCAATGCAATTAGCTACTCTAGTCCAAGCCCCTTTGCTTTGTCCTGTTTTCATAATCTACTACTCTTTGTCCAATTCAGTGTATAAATGTTGAACTGTAACTGCGCCTTTGGATCTTCATTTTCTTATGAAGTCTCCTGTGCCATGTAAACTCCTATTTAAATAAATTTGTGTGCTTTTCTCCTGGCAGTCTGTCTTATGTCTATTTAATTATCAGGCAGAGGAGGAGCCTAATAGGGGGAAAATAAAAATAAAATGTTGTCTCCCCCCTAGTGACTAGTGAAGAGGCAGACATTCCTTTGCACCGAAGTTATTAAGGTGATGATAAAAGCTTGGTGCTTAAGGAATCCCCAAGAGGAGTCATCTCGCTTAAGAGTAAAATCAAAATGGAAGAAAACAGAGCGGTGAGATAGAAAAAGACTAGTATTGATGGTGTCATTTGAGCTGCTGGGTCCAGACATAGATGATAATTCTCTCCCAGATTTGTAACAGAGATCGTCTCATTGACCACGCTCTTGCCAGGCTCCTCTGAGCTCTTGGTCTTATAAAGACTTAAAAAAAAAAAAATGATAACCTAGTATAGTTTCTGACAGCTTGAGGCTGCATCCCTAGGATGACTTTAGTCCTCATTAGAGTGTCTTTCTGACAAGACTCAAGTCTGCCAAAAGAATTCACTGTCTGTTCTAACTAACATTTAAAGACAAGGGTCCCTGTCTCCCATCCTCCTGGGAGGGTAGAAGTTCAACTACAATAAGCACCAATTAGTTAATCCAGATGAATCCTACATGCATTAACCCCCTCTTCTCACTTTTTGTAATTTTTGATTCCCTTACTCTAAGCCCCTGCTCACCCTCCGTCTATTCCCTCATTCTCCCTTTAAAATCTCCATTCACCTCTATACAAATTGAAGTTGAGTTCAGTTCACAAAGAACTCTTTTCCTCATTGCAGTAGTATATTACTAATTAAAATCTGTCCTCACCACTTTACCTAATATCCAGCTTCATCTTTGGCACTTGTTGCTTATGGGAGCCAATAACCTGACATATGATGAATAGAAGCAATCCTCCCACCTTGACCTCCCACAGTGCTTGGATTACAGTCTTGGGCCACCACGCATGTCTTAACAAGAAGCTTTTAAAGAATGCTGATGCCTTGTTTTCCCTCCAGAAATTATGATTTAATTGGTCTTTTAAAAAAAAAAAAAAAAAAAGAAACGATGACCATTGGGTTGGAAAAAAAAAAAATCTCAGATGTGTTATAATGTGCAGCCAAAGTTGAAGATTACTCTTGAGGGCACGGGTCAGGGCCAGGCATACTGGGGAAAATTTCTACAGTGATCTTCAGTGTAGCCGCTTAACACTTGCAAATTCAAAATTGATTGGTGGTAGCACACATATTATTTTAAAGACAAAGATTAGCTAAATGCACTTTTTATGTGAACTTAAGCAATATTTATAATATTGACATAGGAAAAAAGTGAGCAAATTCCTAATGAAAACATGCAACCATTGTGAGATATGAGATTCCCTGTATTTTATAATATGTCCATTTTCCAAAAACACTATGCCATTCCTTGGATAGTGCAGGTACATTATAACTGATTATTTCCAATTCCTCAGTCCCTTCCTTATGACATTGCTGTTAAATATTTCACTTTCCACAAGTTACAATCTCTCAGTACATTGTTGCTGTTATTATTTTGAACAAAAATTATCTTAAAGAAGATTTTATTTTCCATTGGTATTCCTTCTCTAATGTCCTTCCTGAATTTATGCAAATATTGAATCACTGACCCATATCATTTTCTTTTTGTCTGAAAACCTTTTTAGCATTTTTGCAAGGCAGGCCTACTGGTAACAAATTCCCTTAGTCTTTGTTCATTCTGGAAAGTATTAATCTTTTAACTTTTGAAGAATAATTTCACTGGATAGAGAACTCTAAGTTGGTAGGTTTTTGTTCTTTCTACATTTTAAATCTTTTACTCCACTTTCTTAAGTGCTTAGTTTCTGAGGAGAAGTTAGATATCATTTTTATCATCATTTCTCTATAGGTAAAGTTCTTTTGTCTTTGGGGTATTTCAAGTTTTTCTTCAGATTTGTTTAATTTGTTTCTTTGGATATGATATGCTTAGGTATAGATGATTTGGGGGGATTTAACTTGCTTGGTCTTCTCTGATATTACTGGGTCTGTGGTTGGTGTCTGTCATGATTGTTGCATTTATTAGCCATTATCACTTAAAATAATCCTTTTATTTTCTTTCTTTATTCTCCTGCTAGTCCCATTACACATATTTAGATCTTCTGTAATAGTCCCACAGTTCTTGGATATTCTGTTCTATTTCTTTTACATTCATTTTTCTCTTTTCAGTTCAGTTTAGGAAGTTTCTATTAATGGATCTTCAAATCGCTAATTCTTTCTCCGGCTGTGTCCAGTCTACTGATGAACCCATCAAAACCATTCTTCATTTCTGCCACAGTGCTTTTATTTCTAGTACTATCTTTTGATTCTTTCTTAGAGTTCTCACCTCTCTGCTCACATTACCCATCTATTCTTACATGTTGTTAACTTTTTCCATTAGAAGCCAGGAATATTAATCCTAGTTATTTGAAATTCCCTGCTCAATAATTTCCAAATCTCTGCCACATTGGATTCTGGATTCTTGCTTTATCTCTTCAGACTGAGTTTTTTTCTCAACTTTTAACAAGTTTTGTAATTTTTTAAATGAAATCAGGATTTGATATAATGAGTAGTAAGAAATGAGGTAAGTAACTGTGTACTGTAAGGATTTTTGCTTACCGGGCTAGTTGTTCTGCTGTGTTTAATGTTTGCTGTAGCTGTTAGTGTCAGAGGATTCAATTTCCTTTTATGTCCTTGTTTTTGTCTCCCCTGTTGTCTTTGTTTTATTCTAGAAACTTCTTTTCAAATAGACTGTGTATCAGAGCTTTCTCACTTTTAATCTACTGTTATTATTCTGGAGCCTTGTATATGGCTCTCTAGTGGTTGTAAGGTACTGGAGAGGGCAAGCCTTCTATATCTAATGATTAACATTTTTTTTTCTTTTAGTGGCAACAGTGCCTGGACTATGACCTTCAAGGGTACTTTTTAAATCTATTTTCCTCCCTTTTTATGAGATAAAAATGCTAACGGTGGTGGAGCTAACTAACTGTCCTTTCCTTGGATCCGTTAAGGCTGCAATAATTTTTTTCTCTTTAGAGCAGGTCTTCATTATAGAGAATAAAATGCTTTAGATGTATTTCAAAATGGTTGCCTTTCACCCTTTTCCTATTAAAAGCAGGGGGCATTTTTTCTCTGTTTTTTGTTGTTTTGGTTAAAATATTTTAAATTACTTGTATTCAAAAATTTTGTGAGGAATTTTGTCAAGAATATCAGTCAATTATTTGATTTCATTTTATTTTATTTATGCACTACTGCTTTGTCATGCTTTTTAAAAAATCATATTAACTTTATATCATATAGAAACTTCTTTACGTGCTTAGATTTTTTTAAATTTTCTTCACTCATGTTGTCTATTCAGGCAATTTGTTTTCATTTGTTTTAATTAATGTGTCATTGCAATAAACTTAAAGCTTATGACATTAGTCCATATAGTAGTATATTTTTAAAGTTATTTCTCAGGTTACACTTGCATATTCTTCTTATCATGTGAATTTTATAATTTTTTACCATTTGAAAAATCTTAGTATTCTTATTGAGAAACAATACAGTCTGTCAGATTTTCTAACATTAAAACTTAATTTTCATTTCTTATTCAAATATATAATTACATAATATTTAAAATAAGGCATCTTATAAATTCCAATATTTTTCCTTTTACTTAGAAACATTCAATTAGGAATTAATATTCTTTTCACTGGTAATTATTAGAGTTTAATGTGTATTTTACCCCATCATTCTACTTTTTAATTGTTGTGTAAACTTTTTGTTCAACCATTTGTGTTAGATATCAAATATTGCACATCTCATATTTTTATTTTGTTCTTCTTGGTATCCTTGCTGTTATTGCTGTTCTTGTTATTGCAGTGGCTACTTTGTTACTGTCTCATTTTTGTACAGCATAGCATCCATTAGTTTTTGAGGGAAAATGCATGGTTTTGTTGTTTTTTAATATTCAAAGTCCGAAAAAAATTTTGCTCTACTCTCGCTCTTGAAAAGGTTTCTATGTCTATTATTAAACATTAATTTTTTTCTAAGTATTTTCAAAGCTCTGTTCCTTTCTAACATTGTCTTTTCACTATACATCATGTAAATATTTCTTTTGGTATCATTCTTTTCAGTACAATTCATTATTCCTTCCTCAACTATTCTTGGTGTCACAAATGCCATATTCTTTTTGGTTCATTAACTCCAGAGAACAATCCCTAATCTTCTACTGAAGTGAGAAGTTTACCTGGTTTTCATGGCTAGGCACAGAACACTGGGGTCTTAGAGCTTCAAAAAAATTATTTTCAGTCTTCTCTCTCAGTCTCACCCTGTGCTTTGATTTCAGCAGCACCTGTTGCTTTCAGTGCCTGGCTATGTTTCATTAATCAGTTTACTTCTTGCTGACATTCCCCTTCGGGTATTTAGGTTACAGACCCTAATTCTATGCCTTTTGTATTACCTTTCGCATTAGAGGGGATCCAGGAAAAAAAGCTGTGATAAACATGAGACTTAACCTATTCTAAAACCGGAAATATATTTGAAAAATAGTCCTTCCTCATTTTTCAAATCTCCGCTCAACTGTCACCTCTTCAGAGAAGTCTTCCCTGACCGCAACACCAAAGTCATCACTTGCAATAAATAGCTGCTGTTTGACTGGTTTCCTAGAACTTAACTGAAATAATTTATTATATTTCACATACACAGTTTCTTTATATGTCTTGCTCAACACTGTATCCCAAGCACATGAAATGTGCCTGATTAAAGGCACAAAGTAAATGCTCCATAGATATTTGATGAATGAAAGAATGAATGAATGAATGAATGAATATGACATCTTGCATATTGAGGGTTTTGGTCACTGAAAATATGTAATGAAAGTATGGCCTATTGCCTCAGGTCACATTACTTATGTGTACCTTGGCATGGATAAGGCACTTAAAATGTTGTTAATTTAATAGAAATGGAAAGAATTTCAATTGTCACTCCATATGGAATTTCTGTATTAGACACCCACTTTTCTAATAAGCAAAGCCCATGGTTGCCAGAGACTGTGGTGTTTTCAGAGCATAAACCATGTGATGTTAATACTTTATTTTTCAAACTCCCCATCTGAGTTTCAATTAGTGAATACTAATACTAACTTTGAAAGATAATCTTGTTATAACTCTGATTTACCAAATTTTGCTAAGTTTTTTTTTTCTTTGTCTTTTTAAGTATTCTAGAGCTACATGAGTTCTCTGCTATATAAGCCCAGAAGCACAATTAGTTATTAGATGACCTTTTTCTTCTCTTTAGAACAATCAATGCCCTGTTGTTTTACTATTTGTGAAATTTTACACATTATTGTATATGTATTGTTAAAAAAAATACACTGAAAGAAAGGTCCCTCAACGGACTAGAAAAGAAAAATTGAAAGCTTTAAAGCATGAGAGTAAAATGCATATTTCATGTCATAGTGGTAAGTGCTGCATTATATTAGCAATTTAGCTATAGGATCAGTGACTTTTCTGTCCTTTATTGAATTTCTAATATCATAAGAAAGTTACTAATGTGATAAAAGTCTTAAAGTATTACTGACTTTCTATCATGCTCTTGAAGTGAATTTTTATAGCATTAGCAAAAACAGAGTTTCAGAATACCATATAAACTGACCAAAATGATAATAAAAAAGCTTAAAAAATCAATAATACAGTTTATTCTGCTGATCTATTTGAAGTATCCCATATTTCATTTTCAGATCTGTCTCTTTTAGTGGCTTCTGCTCATTGATAAGAGTTGCAAAATTCCAATTTCCTCTGAAACAACATCTAGTCTTGAATATATTGTCTTGCTAAAAACAGACTGAAAATTGCTGGTAGTATTATTTACAGGAAGGAATGTTAACAAAGTACTTGCAACAAAATAAATGTTCCTGCAAGCTTTACAAAAACTGCAACAAAAATGAAGACCAGGGTGTGAATCAATCTCTAAATGTTATCAACTGTATTTCAATGTTTGTTTGTTTTTTTTTTTTTTTTTTTTTTTTCTGTTTTAGGACTTATACATATGAAATGGTTCAGTTGTGACAGACAGGACTGCCATGCATTAGGGGAGTTACTCTTATTTTCTGTTAACACGATATTACATATGAAAATAAGAAAAATATGAAAAAAGTTTGCTTTCTTCCAACCCTACAGAGACAAAATAATTCTTATTCCTAACCACCCACTCAATTTATTAATGTTAAATCGTTGCAGTTGTTTGTATTTGAAAAGTAAAGTAAACCAACCACAAAAACAGCTTTTAAAAATACACACAAATTCAAACTAGTTTTCAGTAGGTTGACTTTTTCCTAGCAACAATTCTTTGTTATTTGAAGAAAAGTAAGCTCTTAAAATTTGCTGGACTCATTGAGGATTTTTATATTCTCTTATAGCTACTTTGGGTCATTTGCTACTTGTGCAAACATTTATCTTGTATATTCCATTAGCAGAAATGGGATTTGGAAGATAAAAATTTTTTACAAAGTTAAATATTAAATCATTTTTTTCCATAAATTTGAAAAAATCCCAAAATTACTCATATTCCCATATATTATTTCTATATTGCAAAATGGAAATTGATGATTTAAATGAAATAACTAAAAATGACTATCTTTATTTATCCCTTAGTTATCTCATTTTTCTTCCCCACCAGGCATAAATCACCAGATTGATTTTTAATTTTCTGTGAAATCAATTCTTAATTATATTTATTTGTGCTGTGTGTACATTTGTACTATATATCTTATAATTTAAAAACTATGTTAGAACTTTATTGTCCCACAATTTTTAAGTTTTTCATAGTTAGATTTGATTAAGAGAATGAGGGAAGTGAAGAGAGACCAAATTTGTATTATAGTAAACCTTGAATCAAGGACTTATATATTCATTCTCCTCTTATCATCTCTGTTCATTTAAACCTTCATATAGTAATCACAATGTGCCTATAACTATAGTGCTGTGTAGATTTCTTTTCCTTATCATAGTGTAAGCCACATATGGGAAATGGCTCTTTAGACCATATCACTTAGATCATAAGCAATTTGGCCCAGGAAATATAGAGCCAATCTAAAACACAACTCATAAAGCAGTTTGGATTAATCTAATCTTTCATTAACTAAGATCACTGTTTTTCCCATAAAACTGATGTCTTACAGAATTTAATCTTTCATAGTTTTATTCTTAGGTTTATTTATTTGGGCAGATGAAATTTGTAATATCACATAGGTATTGTGTTAAAAATACAAAGTTCCAGTAATTTTATGTCAATAATTTCCAGCCAAAGATTAGCTAGAGTATCTTTTTTTCTTTTGGGTAAATATCCAGTAGTGGGATTGCTGGATCAGATGGTAGTTCTATTTTTAGTTCTTTGAGATATCTCCATACTACTTTTCATAAATTTAGACAAGTTTGCAGACCCACCAGCAGTGTATAAGTGTTCCTCTCTCTCCACATTCATGCCAACATTTGTTGTTTGGGGACTTTTTGATATAAGCTATTCTCACTGGAGTTAAGTGATATCTCACTGTGGTTTTGATTTGCATTTCCCTGATGAATAGAGATATTGAGTATTTTTTCATATGTATATTGGTCATTAATCTATCTTCTTCTGAAAAGTTTCTGTTCATGTCTTTTTCCCACTTTTTAATGGGGCTGTCCAATTTTTTTCTTGATGATTTGCTTGAGTTCTTTATAGATTCTAGTTATCAGCCTTTTATAGGATATATAGCATGAAAATATTTTCTCCCATTCTGTAGGTTGTCTATCCACTCTAATGATTATTTCCATGGCTGTGCAGAAACTTTTTAATTTGATCAGGTCCCATTTATGTATTTTTGTTGTTGCTGTGATTGCTTTTGGGATCTTCTTGATAAATTATTTCCCTATACCAATGTCTATAAGAGTTTTCCAACATTTTCTTCTAGATTCTTATGATTTCCTGTCATAAGTCTAAGTCTATTATCCATCGTGAGTTGATTTTTGTGAGTGGCCACCATTTTCCCACCATTTATTGAATAGGAATTCTTTTTCCCAGTATATGATTTTGCTGCTTTGTGAAAGATCAGATGGCAATATGAGCATGGTTTTGTATCTGGGTTCTCTGTTCTGATCCATTGGTTTGTGTCTCTGTTCTGCACTCAAATGTTTATAGCAACACAATTCACAATTGCAAACATGTGGAAATGACCCAAGTGCCCAGCAATACATGAGTGGATTAATAAAATGTGTAGTATATGTATACCATAGAGTACTACTCAGCCACAAAAAATGGTGAATTAATACCTCTTGTATTATCCTGGAAGGGGCTGGAGCCCATTCTTCAAGTATCACAAGAATGGAAAAGCAAACACCACATGCGCTCACCATTAAATTGGAACTAATTGATCAACACCAATGTGCACATATGGAATAACATTCATTGGAAATCAAGCAGGTACAAAGGGGAAGGAGAAGATGGGTAAATTTACTTTTAATGGGTCCAATGCACACTATTTGGGGTATGGGCACAATACAAAAGCAATTTATATAAGAAAATTGCTTGTACCCCCATAATATTCTGAAATAAATTTTTTAAAAATCCTGATAGTGGATTTGACTATAAGAACTTGTTACATACATGCTTTATCACTAAGAATGCTTGTTCAACTCTTGGTAAGGTATGCCATATGACGGTACATTAAAAGCTCCAAAAGTTTTATAAATTTTGCCCTTGAAATGATGACAGCTATCTTAAAACTTCACTTATATTCATCAGATGAGCACCAGGACTGAATTTGGTGGCTCATGCCTATAATCCTAGCACTTTGAGAAGTAGAGGTGAATGGATTACTTGAGACCAGAGATTTGAGACCATCCTGAGCAAGAGCAAGACCCCATGTCTACAAAAAGTAGAAAAGTTAGTGAATTATGATGACATCACTGTACTGTAACCTTGGGTGACAGAGCAAGACCCTGTCTCAAAAAAACAAACAAACAAAGAAAAACAAAAAAAAAACAACCAACCAACAAACAAAAACACACAAGAACAAAGATTAGCTAAAACACACCTATAGTTTAATAAATTTGATTTATTGTTTTTGTGTTGGGGAAGAAACACTCACCATGATAAACTATGAAAAGTCTCAGTAAGGGGACATTGATGATTTAAGGGAGAGTTAAAGGAAGTGGGGCATTGCTCTTCCAGAACTGTTATCAAGAATTTAAGTAAATCTATGATTAGGGATTTTTAAATTCCTATCTAGTGGGATGGGAGACTAGACTGAGCTTAAATATATAATTTAGAAAGAAAAAGCATTCACTTACATCAGAGAAGAAGATATTTGTTATTTTGTAACTTTCCAATGTTCATTTCTTGTCTGTGTTTAGATATGACTATGTAGTAATCTTTTTTTGTTTGTTTGTTTGTTTGTTTGTTTTGATTTATCATGGTCAGAGTGACCTTGTCTGATGTTGATGATGTTCTTTGAAATTTTAGAAGGGAAATTCAGATCTAGTTGTGTGTGCTAAGCCAGTTCATAGTAACACCAAAGCCAGCTGATATTACCAGGATAACTCCTGGTTGTCAAAGATCACTTTTTTCTTTCTCAATAATAAACATTTTATTTTATTATATTTACCAGCAATCAAAACTTATGTAAATATATTTAGGCTTTGTATAATAAAACTAAATAAAGGACAGAATGCCTTGAATAATATTTTAGAATGATTTTTTTCTTCAAAATGATGTATAACACCATTTTTTTCAAGGTAATATAATATTCTTTATACTGACCTAATGAATCAATACAAGCAGAAAATAAAACATAACTAATTATTTTTTATTGGTACTTAGTTACAATATGTATAAAACAAATCAATTTTGCTCTCCATTTCATTACAATTATGTCATTTTTTCTAACAAAAATCCTAACATACATAAAAACAACTTTGCGTGTTTCAGAATGAACCTGATTTACAGCTTGTAATCATATCTCATGAGTTGATCTGGGGCAGAGGTCCTCAAACTTTTTAAACAGGGGGCCAGTTCACTGTCCCTCCAACCGTTGGAGGGCCGTTGGATAGCGTGGGGCACATTTTACACATGAGCACTGTGGGCCCGGGACTAGTCGGCTGCTAAGCAGGACAGGCAGTGGTGGCAAAAACACTCGGCAGGCCGGATAAATGTCCTCAGGGGGCCGCATATGGCCCGCTGGCCATAGTTTGAGAACCCCTGATCTGGAGACTTAGGGCAATTTGAAGACCATTATGGATTTTCTAATTTTGTCTTCCAAAGAAGAACCCGCTTTGGACTTCATCAATATGTGGGCCAACTGTCACTGTCTCAGATAAATTACATTGTAGATACAGAAAATTCATCAATAGCTTGTAATTGTCAATTTAAATATTTTGGCTGTGTTAATTGTAAGGGAACATTTGGCAAACCAAGTTCCGAACAGGTACTCCCACGTGGGGATGTGGCAACCTCTACGTGAGTATTCTATCACTGCAGTCCTGCTTTGGGAAAATAGATTAAAGTTTCATGAATGTGCAATTTAAAACCATCTTCCTAGAGCTCTCGGTGAAGAACCCTTTAACTAATTTAATAAAACTGCTCATTTTTATGGGCCTGAGGAATAAAGTCTTAGAAATTGATAAGAGAACCTGCCTAAAGGCAAAAGAAAAGACTGAGCCTTAGTAAGATTATCATTTCATTTCCACAAGTTTAGCTTCACAACTGCATTGGAGAACTAACAGTAATTTTATTTGCTTTGTAAATCTAGAAAGAAACCTGTGCCATTGTGCAGTGTGGAAGGCAAATATTCCCATGCAGCATGGGTGCCTTGAAGTGCCTGGTGCGATCTCAGCAGGGATGGTGGCTACTCATTATTTCTTTTTGTTCTTCTTATACCACATACCCCCCACCTCCAAAATATTACAAGATATACTGAAACAAAAGTGTTCAGACGGAAGAGAGGATTTATGACTAACATTGAATGGAAAAAGTTAATTGGATACTTTCTATGTAAGGGCACTGCTGCAGTTGCTAACTGTATTCTGGTCACAGAAGAAGACTTGTGTCTAGGAACATGATGATATAGCCACTATTACTGGTCAATTAAGAGATAACAACAGTGTGGCAGTAATTTACCTCTCCATCTGCAACAATCTGTCACTAACTCTAAAAGCCACTTATCCTAGGAAGACAACCCTCAAATAACCTAAAGAATTAAGAATAAAATGTAACTAGCAAAGGAAGATTTCAGGCAAGAGTTTCTCAGCAACAAAATCAATTTGACATTATTTTACATTATTTTGAATCTCTTAAATATTTCTTCTATTTCACATAGTGGTTGAAGATAAATCTTGTTTTAAATCTATGGAAAATATTGAGAAATTTATCTTTTGACAACAACAGAATATTTGAAATAATTTCATTCTATTACTCATAAAAATGTTTCAATTGTGAGAATTAAATAAACACCCTGATTTCCCAGGCTTAGTTTATGTTAAAACATACAAACAAATGGAGGTCCATGTTTGCAACTGCAGTGAGATTTAACTGTACCTCTTTGTTGCATCACCCCAGACATTTTCTAGAAAACCGATTACGTGTGGTTTTTCTTATTAATTAATTGATAAAGGGAATTTCTCCATGATAGAGAAACCAACTATTTATATATAATCTATTATGCCTCATGGGAAGGTAGTATGATGACTCCATTTTACAAATGAGAACATTTGAGAATAAGAATGGTTAAACTACTTACCAAAGTTCACGCAACTAGTATTTGGGCGCAATACATGTCTGTAAGCTACTTATAATGCAACATGCTCTATAAACAAATTTCAATGGCTCCCATTTTTTTTTAATAATCATTTTCCTTAACCAACTACTAGACCATTTGAATTATTTCCCAGAAATGGTGAAATGGTAGATTTTCTGCAAGACATAAAAGTTGAGATTTCGAAGGTCCTGGGCAGATTTCTCCCAAGACTCACCATCTCTTAGTCACCTGCCCCATGCACTAGACCCTTGTTAATTTTCCTGCCAAATACAGGAAATAACATCACCTGCCAAAATAAACATAGCCCCTTGTCAATTTTCCATCTCTAAAAAAGCCAGGCTCTCCATTAGTCAAGGAGACAGATTTGAGGTAGCTTCTCCTGTTCTCCTAACAAGATAGCTTTCATATTTTTAAGGAATCCTTTTCTTCCTTGGCAGTCCTCACTGTCCCAATAATTGAATCTTTGTGCAACAAGCAACTAGACCTACATCAAAACTCCCTTGCTGTTTCAATGATAATTTGGGGGGGGGGGGCTCATCCAGGATGGTGTTCCTCATTATTCAATGGCTGCAGAGGGCGGAGAGACCAAAAGCCTCTCTTAGCAGCTGCCTAGCCATATTTGCCATAGGGTGGTTTTGGACTCTCTGGCAGGCTCAGTTGTCACCAGTCTTCAGCACATTAGTGACTGCCTCAGAATTAAAAAATCTCTGGATTTTGGCATTCATGTTAGGACAGGTGAGTGCTGTTTGAAGGTACCACACAGTGGGTTGATGCCACTCTCAATTTGGGGAATTCCTATTTGTTTTGCGTTGAATAGTATGCCAACCATTTGTGAGAGTGGGAGCTAACATGTTTTGATTTGGCATTCCCCAGGGCTTATTAGTTGAGCTGGAATTCACTTGTCTAAAACCTCTAGAATTTTTCTTTATCTCAAATGTGTTATCTGTATGGATGAGTGGCATATAAATGTGGTCTGTTAAATTCTTTGGTTCTGTTTTCTTTTTGCCTATTTTGGATTTGCTGTTGATGGTATTTATAAGCATGGTCCAAAGTCTGGGAGATTAAAAGACACTTCCAATGGTACTTTCTCTTGTGGCAGGTTTTAAGGTTTGAAATGTTAAAAGATACTTCAATCCCAAGGACTAACAGATTAGAAGACTTCTCCACCCTAAGGTCTAGGAAACTGAAAGACATCTCCATTCTGGTAGCCTGTTGGAAAAAGAAAGAGAGGAATGGAAACATATGTATGCAGATTTATGTGGAACTTCAGAGGATCTCATGGCTGGAATTCTAAGACAAAATTTATGAAATTGTGTGTGTGCATGTGTTTATATGTGTTTTGTGAATTACATGTATTATATGTTATGTCTACATGGCACCAAATTGGCTTATAAATAAAATGAGCTCACATAAATTAAATAAATAAGCCCAAATGCATTTTCAAGTAAGCTGTTTTTTTAAAAAAACATATATTGATAAAAATAAAATGTCTTCACAATTATGAGTATACATTTTTGCCTGGGTATACTGATTATTTTTGAATTTGAAGGTGTCAGAGTTTGCCACAAATGTTATAATACTAAAAATCCAGACAACACAAAATGGTTTGTGTTTGTGTGATTTGGATAAGACTAATTTAATATTACTAGTGTATTAAAAACAGCTAAATCTCCTGAGTTATTAGCAAAAATACCGATGCGTTTAACTTTAAGGTTCTTAATTAGGTAAGAATGTAGGCATGTCTAAACAAAAATAAGTGTCAGTAAATTAGAATGAGTATAAAACATCAAGTAAATAGGCACACAAAAACAAACTTATGGTCAAAAGTTTATGGATATATTTTGGTTTTGGTCTTTAATCTTAGTTGCAGATGCAGTTTCTTACATTGACTTTACTGTCTGTGGAAAAGTACACACAAAATATATTTTGGACTCAGTCTTTCTGTCATCTCATATTAAAAGTTAGGGATGTAAAGCTGCCCTAGGAGTTGTATTACAAGCACTTAAATCAAATTGGAGGGTTCAGTTTCCCTCTTCCCTATGGTCTTGGTCACCCTTGACTTGTCCTGAGTACAGGTTGCAAGGTAGCCTATTATACGCACATTGTGTTGTCATAGCAAAAGTCTTTGCCAAGAAAAATTTTTTAAAAGGAATCATTGAACTCTAAATTTTTGTAATTTATTTTAAAATGAACAAAATAGTTATTCTTAGAATCCAAAGAAAATCACAAAATTATCCTACATGTATTCCAGTTTGTACTTGAGTTGGACAAGGGTTTGAGACAATTTAGAAAGTTTTTACATGGTGATCTGGATACTTATATAAAAATAAGTTATGACTTTGTGTCATTATTTGAGATGCTAAGGATTGATGTTAAAGGTTTTTTCAGTCTACAGTCAGATAATGTCATGTAAATAAATTAATTTTAACATAATATTTTAGAAAAATCTAGTTAACATTTTTAAGCAGAATGTGTTCTAACACTTGTACTATATTTAAATAATTTTAAAAAGCTGTTACATTATTCAGAATAGTAAGTCTTACTAGAATAGTTACATTTGTTATATTAAATTTTTAAATTTAAAAGTAATCATTAAAACTATATTTTGTGACTTTTTTCTTGTTCTATGTTTTAAAGTATTTTTCCTTCTCTTTTCCCAGGTTTTGTTGATGAAGATGTGTTTAGATATTAGTTTATTTAGACATTGAATGACTTTATTGAGGACAAAATTAATCACCATTGTTATCTAAAATTCATAGGCTGTAAAAATGGGTAACGGGAAGTAACTTGATAACTACAATTGAAGTAAACTGCTAAAATAAATTAGGTAAGTGTAAATATGATATATGCTATGACAGAAAATTCAAGATTTGAGTTACTGAGACTTAAAATTTCACATTAATGTATATGATACTATCTATAAAGTGAGACAATAATAAATAGATGCATTTTTAGAGAAAAACTATAAAATATGCATAATATGCTGTTTTTATGAAAAATAATTTTATTTAATCCATAGATTGTTTTAAGGTATTTATGAAATAAGATAAAGAGAACCATTAGTAGGGAAGAGAGATGTGAAGAAAGTTATAAGTATAAAAATATATTTCAATTAAGAAGTTTAAATGGAAAAAAATATTTTTATATATAAAGAATCTTATATGGTAAATTTTCAGTCCTAAGATAAAATGACTGGTTATTTAAGAAAAATTTAGGACAAAACAAAAATTTCACGCATGTCGTAGCTGGTCTATGTAAGTTATGATAAGATTCATAAACATTTATAAAGAGAATATATATTTGATCAAGTTGGCTATAATTAAACAGGAAAAATTTTAGGTTGAAATAGCACAGTTCACCTAAAATATAAATTTTTTCTTATTAAAACTACAAGCTGTCTTAATTCTAGTTCTATAATCTGCTTCTTTTAACATTTCTCAGATTTATATCTCACAAGGTAAATTTTTGCTGTATTGATGCTTTCAGCTTTTTCTCCCCTTCAGAAGGCCTGAGATGATAATCCTCTCCTTCGAGTTTTTTGTCGGCTCCTGTAACTATTTTTTTTCTTTCCTCTCTGGTTCTAAGTCTGCCGTTAAGGTTTAACACTAAAATACTTACTTTAAATTTCTGGAAAAGCAATTTATTTTTAGTTTCTTGATATGTCTGAATTGTTTGATATGGTCAGAAAAAAATCTTCCTATGCTGTTAGTTAAGAATTGCACATTCATGTTCTCAATATACCAGTTTTCGGTTTCTTGCTTTCTTTAGAATATAATGTTCATTAAGGACCCTGGACACAGTCTTATTATGTCTGATAAATTCAGCTACCCTTTTCATGAGGTTTGACTACCAAGTTGTCTAAATGGCTTCCCATAAGAACAAACAATCTCACTAAAGATTTTTCTCTACCCTTCAGTAACTAACCTAAGAAACAAAGATTTTATGCTTTGTCAAGATAATTCCTACGTTATCCTTATTAGCTTTTTGATTACTTGAAGAAATTGAGCTTTACAAAAATTAACATTCTTCTATATTGCTTTGAAATTCTTCTGATTATCAATCTTGGTTAAGTGAATTGCTATTATTTTACAATAACCTGTGATTCTGGTTGAGTCAAATATTCTGAGGCTTTAAACATCTGTGACAAATGTGCTCAAAATCTAGATAATTTGTATGTGTAGCTCCATATAAGTTTCATTTTTCCTGTCAGTGTCAGAACTAGGCAGGCTTTGGCTTGGTGTTTAATTTAATTTATTTTTTATCTTATGATGCCTAAACCATTTTAAAAGTTGATAAATGCCTGTCCACCTCCATTTCCCTTTGGACATTTAGCTGGCTATAAGTCTTTTGACTTTAAGTCCTTTGGCCATACAGTCTCATCAAGGGACAGGATGGAACTAGGGGAGGTAGCCACACCACCCTGGCAAAGATGGGGCAAAATAAAAGTTTTGCAATTGATGCTATCTCTACCAAATCTTGGTCAAAAGGAGAAAATGTAAACTAAAATCAAATTGTACCTCCTCCCCCACATCACTGAGCAGAGCACCCTCTTGATCAAGGGGATCCCAAGGAATAAACCTTAAAACTGAATTCCTGGCCAAGAAGTGAAGAAAGGTCAGGTATGCCTTATTATACTCCCATTTTATGGGTTCGAATACCTCAAACCTAGAAACTGTGGTTTGTTCAAAATCTAAGGAGATAAACCAAAGAGTGGAGGATATTCATCTCATGGTTCCTAATACTAACACCCTCCTTCTAACTTTATCTGAAAAGTTTGCTTGGTTTCTAGTAATAGATTTAAAAGAAGCTCTCTGTTGCTTTCCTCTTGCTCTGGAATCACAAGAACTATTTGCTTTTGAATGGAAAGACCCTACTGGTCTTTCCAGTAGGGTCAAAAGAGAGGCTTTTTGGTTAATTGCTAGATGGTTGGGTAAATATCAGGGTACTTTGTTAGATAATCCTAATACAACTCTTGAAGATAGTGCCCATCTCAAATCCAGCCACCATGGTGCCCATGGATTTTTTCCCCCTGGTCCATGATTTTTAAACAGATATATTATAGTCTCCCTGATTTGACTGATGAGCCCCTGTCAAACCCAGAAGAGAAGCTCTTTATGGATGGAAACAACATTATGGAACAGGGACAGCACAAAGCTGGGTATGCTGTGGTTACTGGCCAACAGGGAATTGAGGCACAAGCCTTACCCATGAGATGTTTGAAAACTTATACCCTGTATGTCTTGCCTGTACTTGGGGATTTTCATCCCCAAAATAATTCTTTATCTAGGATCTCTCAATTTGGTGCCCCTCCCACTACCCACTGCTGGATTAGCTCCCTAAAACTGTTTTCAGGTTTGACTAGGGAAATTTTAGGATGGGGATTCCATCTGGGGAATATTGGGCCGATATTTCCTGGGAGGGACCCAGAAGGAAATGGGTACTTCTTTGGGTCTGTTATACTTTACTGGCTTGTTGAGGGGTAGGAGCCAGTGGCAGCTCACCAGCACATGCTAAGAAGTTTCAGTTGCAGACCCTACATTTAAGTTTTTCCTCCAAACCAAACTACATTCCATTTCAGCAGGAAGCATCCAGATATATTATGGTCCTGATTCCCCAAGATTGAACAATAAACTAAAAAGGAGGGAGTTGGAACCAGTTCTATGAACAAATTTCAATGACTCCTATATTTTTGTTTGTTTGTTTGTTTGTTTGTTGAATAATTCTTTCCCATAACAAACTTCTTGACCTTTTGAGTTGTTTCCCAGAAGCACTGGATTTTCTGCAAGACCAAAAGTTAAGTTGAGATTAATAAAATGTGGTATATGTACACCATGGAGTACTATTCAGCTTTAAGAAACAATGGTGATACAGCACCTCTTGTATTTTCCTGGATAAAGCTGGAACCCATTCTACTAAGTGAAGATCTCAAGAATGGAAAAACAAGCACCACATGTACTCACCAGCAAATTGGTATTAACGGATCAACACCTCAGTGGACATAGTGGACATATAGGAGTAACATTTATTGGGTGTCAGGCAGGTGGGAGGGGATGGGAGGGGATGGGTATATACAAACATAATGAGTGAGATGTGCAACGTTTAGGGGATGGTCACACTTGAAGCTCTGACTAGAGGGGTGGGGCATGGACAATATACGTAACCTTAACATTTGTACCTCCATAATACGCTGAAATAAAAAAAAAAAAAAGAGTTGAGATTCTGAAGATCCCTAGGCAGATATCTAGTTGCCAAGATTCACCATCCCTTAGTAACCTGCTCCAGGCACGAGACCCTTTTTAATTTCAATACAACCTGCCCAAATAAATGTAGCCCCTTGTTAATTTTCCCTTTTTCAAAAGTCCAGGCTCTTTATTTGTTGGGGAGACAAATTTGAGGTATTTTTCCCATTCTCCTGATAAGATGTCTTTTGTATCTAAAACAGTTCTATCTTCCTTGTCAATCCTTGTTGTCTCAATAATTGGATTTTTGTGTGATGAGCATCTGGACCTAGGCCCAAACCCCCTTGCAGTTTCAATAACCATGATCCAACAAAAATGGTATCAAAAAGGTACCCACCCAGTTAATATAGGATAATTATATAGCTAATCTTCATAACAATTATATGTAAATCATCAATACTTAATTGATACAAGATAATTATATAGTTAATCTCCCTAACAAATGTTTATGTGAATCACAAATATTGGAAAGACATTCAATCACAGTAAATTTTGAAGGCCATCACAAATTTGTCAACTGGTGCGTTTCCATTAATTTGCTTGAGGGATTTAAGTAGTACTATTAGTAAACAATAGATTAACATGAGGTTAACATAGCAATAGTAGGACTGTTTATTAACACTAGGATAAAAGTAATTTCCTATTTCTGTAGGCTATGATACAGGAGCTAAGGCAAAGAAGAATTAAATTAGAAACTTATTTGAATTCAATGTTATTGTTTCCTTACATGCAAAAAAATAGAAGGCTCATGTTCCTCTCCTCATGATCAGCTTAGAAACCAAATTCCCCCTAAACAAGAAAAAAAATAATAATTGATTTTATCTCATATAATTCAGACCCTGTATTCACAAAACATGCTGAATGATTATGTCTTCTTCATACTCACAATATGAATAGTCAAGTATGCCATAAATATGAAAACCTCTTTCCTAACGGAAGTAATTTATATTGATATTCCTTCTTTAAAATATCTTATGGATTTTAAAAGAGAAGAATTTTCTTCGTAGGATTTAGCAAAGTTGCCATATTCATTTTTAACAAGAATATCAAATGCCATTGAAGCATGAAGCTCAAACATTTCTTTATTGAAAAATTTTCTTAGAAAAGTGACAGCTATAAAAAGGTAGAAGAAAAAGAATATTTAATAACAAGATTATATAACTGTCTCAAAATGTTCAACAATATTGCATACTTTTTTCTTTTGCTGTTTACTATCAGATTTGTACATTTTACCTTGCTTCAATGGTTGACAAATGCTCTGTAAATTTCTCTGTAAGAAATTTGTTTTCAGTAATTTACATTTGACATTTGAAAGGATCATTATAGTATTCACCATTGATGCATATAGCACAAGTTCCTCTGTTTTATTTAGTGTAGCTTGATGCATATGAGGACACACCATTAAATTTAAAATATCAAGTTTACAATTCTTCCATCTCATCAGGTGACCTATTTGATGCAAAACTCCCTGTCAACAATATGTAATATATAAATTTGATGAGACTATTTTTCCGTTCAGTTGCCATGGGTTTACAGATTTCAATTTAACATTTCAAAATATTTATACTCCTTCCTAAAGTTGTGGTTTCATTTGAGAGAGAGTTTTGGTTTTCATTTGAGATGGGAAACTTAGTAATTATTTTAGTGTTCTGAGGTAATTGTTTTTGGATGCAGTAATGGATCTGCTAATGCTGAAGCTTGCCTCTGGAAATGGACCCATAAAAACAACAACTTGAATAGCAGAAAGAGTAGAGTGTTTGATATTAAGGGCTGATTGGTGATTGATATTAATGGTGATGTCTGTCACCCTTAAGGGATTTTCTTATATATGGAAAAGGAAAAATAATAGCTATACAATAAATTATCTCTAACATTTTGGTGGGTATCTTTTTTGTCAATTCATAGTAAATTGTACAAAGTAAATAATATTATCAATATTTAAAAAATTAAAGTGGTATTATCTAATCTGAAATCCTCTTTCCCATTAAAAATGTTGTGATTACTGTTTTCAAAGTACATAAAGGGTTTTTATCATTAGATCAGACACATTTAATGTCTTGAGATGTGTTTGAGGAAACTTTGCTAGTCATTCTGACGGCTGTTGTTCTCCTAGGCGAATTTGACCCATACTAAAGATCACTGCTGTGGATTGATACTGTGGATTGCTTGAGGAATAATCTACCAGATCCCCAAAGTGAGTATGTGACTAAATTTTAACAGAAAGAGTGATAAGTCTGCTAAAAATAAAAACAAAAAACAATATTAGACTATATTAATAAAATAATATGGTGAAAATATTAGTTGTTTGTCTAATCAAATAAATTGTTTCAAAATGTATTTGTGTATCACAGCAAAACAAAAAGGTATGTATGTGCATGTGTGTGTGTATGTATGTATGTGTGTTTGTGTATATATAACTTATTTGTGACCCAGGAAAGCAATTCTTAAGAATGCTTTTAAGGTCATTACATTGTGTAGTAAAATATGAACTTAAAGAGAGACAGTCCCTATAATTAAATTTATATTTTCATTTGAGGGATAGATAACATTTGACTTGCTTAGCATTGAAGGTTATATCTGAAACAATCAAATTATTTCATCTTTCAAATTGTATCCAAAAATTTAGATTGCCTTTTAAAAATCACTATAGATAAATGGAAAGAATATATTCCTTTAAAGAATGGTTTGTGAAATAACACGAATCATAATGGTGTTCCTATGGGAATAAACAAAAAGTTCGATTTCACCGGAAAGTCAAAAATCTCAACCATGGAAATTAATGTTCTACTATTAAAATATTCACCAAAGTGCCTACACATAAGATTTATACCAGATACATTTGAAGAAATTGTAGATGAACAGATTTAGTCAGATAGTAGTAATTATTTCTTGCCTGAAGGAGAGACATGATGGAGATGCCAAGAGGATCTTTTGAAATTCAGGATTAAAGGGAAAACCTATTTCTTTTTCTCAGAAAAGGGGCTTTGAACACTAGTAATAACTGCATTTACTTACTGTATTAGTTGGACCACAAATGCTAGTATATATGTAATATATATGAATTATATATGTAATATATATGAAAACATGTATATGTGTCAGGATGCAGATAATTGTACAGTACTTTTATGTGTTAACTATTACTGTGTATATCTAACAATACATGTATATGTAGGTATTATATGTTTATTTGTGTGTACATATATATATATTACAATTTCTTTGCAGAATTAAAAATGAGAAATACTATATTTTTTCTTAGTAGTGATATGCTTGCTACTAGTAGATAATAGGCTCTGAGTACACTGAGGTTCTATTTTGCCCTGGATGCCAGGATGCCCCACGTAGGAACCTAAAAGTTATCATTTTATTCCATTTTCCATCTTTTTTAAAGGTTCTCAAACAAGATTATTAAAAGATTACTTTACATTTTAGCTTTTTTTATTAGTGAGAAGTGGTTTTTTTTTCCTTTTATTTTAATCAATAACTGTGGTTTTATTTTTTATACTCTGTTGTTTTGGTGGGTTTTTGGTAATTTTTTATATTAGATACATTGTATCAATCAATAAAAAGTATTCATTAATTAAAATAAGATTAGTAGAAATCATTTTAAAAATAATAAATAAGCTCAGACTTAGATTGTGATCATTTCAGGTATTATATAATTATCTTAGAAATGTAATAGAATATAGAAATATAATATTTGAAATAATAGTAATAAAAACAAAATTTGAGAAATAATTTTTATTATATTTACTTAATATGAGCTTTAAATCTAATAAGAGCAATGCATAGCAGCAACAAAAATTATAAAAATATTTAAAACAAAAAAGCAAACATCTCAGGAAGATTTGAGTTTTATATTGTTTTCTATAATTCTTATGAAAATTACTTACTGGCCTTAAACTTTAAACCAAGTTAATTCATTCCATAAAGGAGATTTTAGATGTCAAAATATTTGTAAATGTCCATGTATATGTGTATATAATAACTATTTTTGTATATTCTTTGTATTTTTGAGCACTTTTCTGTGTTTAATCTGAATGCCTCCTGCTAACACCCAGAATTTATAGCTTTATAAATTTTCCTTTCAGCATGTCATGGTTTCATTGGAAAAATTTTTTAAGTGATTAAAGAATATTTAATGGGACCAGACTTAAGTTGTGGTCATAGATAGATGAAGTTTTGATGCTTTTGTAAATTCTAAATTCAAAATCAGAAATTGATCTACTTTTTGAGATTAAGGAAAATAATAATTAAAAGTAATCAAGTTCTGTTCATAAATTTTTATTGATTCACAATATTTCTTTCTTTTTTTGTGAGATAGGCCATCATACCCAAGCATGTCATGTAAAATATGTAACTAAGACAATATGTTAAAATGTATTAAAAGATCTCTCTCTCTATATATATATATATATTTTTTTTTTTAGACAAAGTGTCATGCTGCCATCATAGCTAGAGTGCAATGCTGTCATTATAGCTCACTGCAACCTCAGACTCCTGGGCTCAAGTGATCCTCCTTCTTTAGCTTCCCCAGTAACTGAGGCTATAGGTGTGCATCACCATGACTGGTTACTTTTTCTATTTTCTGTAGAGTTAGGGCCTCAGTCTTGCTCAGACTGGTCTCAAACTCCTGAGTTCAAGCAATCCTCCCACCCTGGCCTCCCAGAGTGCTAGGTTTACAGGTGTGAGCCACCATGCCTAGCCTATTCTATTGTTTTTTGTTTTTAAATGATACAAAGAGTTCTTGAAAATAAAACACATTGAACTCATAGGTTATGCAGTCAAATTAGATAAGAACATTTGGAATGTGAAAATAATTCACAGTCATATCATCATAATTAAATTAATTTTGCTAAATAGAAAATGTCAATAAAAGTTCAATACTCTAATATCAGAACAAAATAATACCTACAAACCATTTAAGAAATAAAATACTCATTTTTTCATTCTCTCTCTCTCTCTCTCTCTCTCTCTCTTTTTTTTTCCTGAGACAGGATCTTCCTCTGTCACCCAGACATGAGTGTGATTGCCTCATTATAGCTCACTGCAACTGTGAACTATTGGGCTCAAGAGATCCTCCTGCCTCAGCCTCCCTCCTATCTGGAACTACAGGTGCATGTTACCATGCTAGGCTAATTTTTATATTTTTTGTAGAGACAATGTCTTGCTCTTGCTCAGGCTGGTCTCGAACTCCTGGCCTCAAGTGATCCTCCTACCTTGGCCTCCCAAAGTGCTAGGATTATAGGTGTGAAAATTTGAATACAATTTTTAAATGCATTCTTTCATTTTTATTCTGTGTTAAAATGAAGTCTCAAAGTAACAGTGGCGTTTTAAGCCCCAATATTTGTTCATGATGGACTAACCATACTATTCAAGAAATATTACTTGGTTCTCTCTGAATATGTATAACATTGAAGCATGTATTTTTGACAAAAAATTGTGGAAAATATATCAAGTTGATTAAATGCATATTTTATATACATAACACATATTTAAATCATGCTTTCAAATAAAGAACTGTCAATTTCTAATTTTCCCATCATAAAACTCAGCGAATTTTATGTGTAACAGGCTATATATTAAATAAATAATGTTAAACAATTTATAAATCCATTATGTTAATATATTACTCATTCTACTTTATCAGGAAATGAAGTGAACTGAGAATTTTTTCATATGTTCCCTCTAAATTGTACTTAGCTCAGATAATAAAATATTATTATCATAGAGCTGTTTTTCACTTTATAGGTATTTCAAAGACTGAAATGCAAATTAATGCTAAGCTATCTTTGTATTGTTAAAACTAAGTAAATGGGACCTGAATGATTTAAAATAAAGAAAAAAATAAGAGCTAGGAATACACAAACACTTTTGTTTACCACACTGCAAATTCAAAAAATAACAAAGGAAAAAAGTGAGTTTTTGGTTCTTTTCCAAATCTTCACAAATCATATTCTATTCATCTACCAAAACATTGTTTTCCAATGGATTCATCCATGTTTATTTTCTCCCATAATGTTTTAAAACTGTAATTGTTTCATGCAACTTTATAAAACTAAGGGTAGGGAAAGTAAATCTTCCTAAAGGTATTTGGATTAAATAGTTTGCTTTTATCTGGCATAGTATTCTCATTGTAAATTCAAATTAATTTTACTGTATGGTTTTAGAGCTCCCCATTATTTTCTTGCCTGTCATGACTTTTACTTACTTGAAATTCAGCTTAAGATTCACTATCACTGATAAGACATTCTAATCTGTTGAAATGCTTCTTATTCCATAGTACATTCTGTCATGCTTATTATAAATGTCTGAAGATGTAGTAGTTTTTTGAATTCTCTAGCAAACTGTCATCACATTGCATGGGTTTGAATCCCAGCATGCACAGCCTCTTACTTACCGTGTGACCTAGGGCAAGCTAGTTGAACTCTATCTTACTCCTTGAGGACTGTCTGAAAGAAAACATATCAAGGGACATCAATTATTACAGTGTGAAAAATAGGCAAAGTGATTGGAGAGGAGTCTGCTCACTCCTTCACAAAAGCAATGAATATTCCTGGCAAAACCGTCAACATCAACTGTATCAGAAATCTGAATATTAATAGCAATTTTATAGCAACCAGATGAAAACTTAATCAAGAAAAATAAAATAGGTGAATTTTACTAAGAAAGCTTTGTGACATTTTAACTACTTTCCATTCCTCATCTCTCAGCTTGATGAAAGACTAGAAAATACAATCCATATTCTTAGTACAGTTTTTAGCATTGAAATGAGCAGAATGGATCTTGTTCTGAAATAATTGTGGTTGTTTAAACATGTCTGCTGGCTTCCTGAAGAACGAGCTCTAGAGGCTGGCCTCTATTTTGCCTAGCTTGGAAATCTCCAAGGGCTGAGGTGGCTATACAGTGATCATTTGTTGAAAACATCTAAAGGCAAATTCATAAAGTGTTTCTACCTGGAACAAGGATTAAAGTCAGGGCAAATAATAGAAAAACTGAAGGCTTGGAGAAAGTCTTGGGAATGAGATATTTTGGTGACTAAAAGCTTTATATGGTCCAGCATAATTTTGGCAACCTAGAAGCCATGTGCATCTTGGGCTGGGTGCATGCTCAGAAAGAACTTGAAAAGACCCCATGTTCCTGCCTCTTGCTGACCTTTAAGGCTCTGTGCAGGCAGAAAATGAAGTCTAAAGCAGAGTTATAAACTCTAGCTAAGTGTTGAAGATATGCTATAACATATATATCTCCCATCTTTAATGACTGGAACATTTATTTTTGATGCAGGAATTTAAACAAACATCTGTTGAATCACTATCATCTGACTACTAAGTTAATAGAATAGAGACTTAGTCATCACACACAACAAAGAATACACACTTTACAAAATTAGCTCATCAGATTTATTAACCAAACTACAACTAGAACAGGCAACAACAGCAAATCTTGGAGAGAAAGGAGATTCTGATTTATATAACTGTGATGCTATTCAAAATGTCCAATTTTCAACAAAAAATCATATTAGATATCCAAAGAAACAGAAAAATATGACCCATTAACAAATGAAAAAGGAAATTAATAAAGACTGTTTCTGAAGAAGTTCAGACATGGGATTTACAAAACAAAGATTTTAAATCAACTCTTTTAAATATGCTCAAAGAACCAAAAGAAACTTTGTGCAAAAAACTAAAGAAATACATGAAAAGAACCAAACACAAACTTTGAATTTGAAAAGTACAAAAAATAAAATAAAAAATGTACTAGAAGGCTTCAATTCACTAGACTAAAGGTTAATTTAGATTACTTAGTCTGAGAAACAAACAAAAGGGACAAAGATAAATGAACAAAGCCTAAGCTACCTCTATGGTACCATCAAGCAAATAAGCATATGCATAAAAGGTGTTCCAGAGGCTCAGGAGGTAGAAAAAGCAGCAGAAATAGTAGTTGAAGAAATGTGAGGTGAAAACATCCCAAATTCTATGAAAAGCATAAATCTACAAATTCAATAACTCAATGAACTCCAAATAGAACAAATTTGAAGACATCCATACCAGGACACATTATAACCAAACTACTGAGAGACAGAAACAAAGAGAAAATGTTTCTATCAGCAAGAGATATGTGATTCTTCACATACAAAAATGCTCAATAAGATTAACATTTGATTTCTCATAAGAACCACAATACCAGAAGGCAGTGGCATGACATATTCACAGTGTTGCTAGAAAGGAACTGTCAACTGAGAATTCTATATCTGGCAAAAGTATCTTAGGAACTAAGGGAAAATTAAAACATTCCCAGTTAAACAAAAACTGAGCATTGCTAGTAGACATGAACAAAAGGAGAGTCTCTCTGACTGAAATTAAATAACTCCCAAGGGTAATTACATTTTTTATGAACAACAAAGAGCACTAGTAAAGATAACTATATAGGTAAATGTAAAAATCAGTATTATTATTTTTTTGGTTGTAACTTCTTTTTTTTCCCTGTGTTTCAAAAGATAACTACTTAAAAACTTATAAAACTATTTTGATAAACACAGCTTTTTAAAAGATACAATATTGACAATAATGCCATAAAAGGGGGATGCAAAGCTAAAGGTAGCTAAGTTTTTTAATATAATATTGAAAATATATTGGTAATAATTCAAAGTAGCATTTTCTAAACTAAGATTATACTTGTAATTTCCAGGAGAACTTGTAAGAAAGTAACTAAAAATATGTATATAAAAAGAAAAAGAAGAGAATCAAAATGGTACATAGGAAACATCTATCTAACCCCAAAAGAAAGCTGTAATGAAACAATTGAAGATCAAACAGGATATAAGACATGTTGAAAACAATTAGCAAATGACAGAAGTAACTCCTTTCTTATCAGTAATTGCATTAAGTATAAGTGTATTTAACTCTGAATTACAAAACAGAGATTAGCAGAATCAACAAAGAAAAAAATGACAGATATATTCTGTTTACAAGAGATACACTTTAGAGCCAAGGTCACAAATAGTTGTTGAAAAGCTAAAGAATGGGGAAAAATCATTCTATGCAACAATAACTAATGAGAGATGTAGTGGCTACGTTATTATAATACAAAGTAGAATTTAAGACAAAAATTGTTACAAGACACAAAATGAGCATTGTGTAATGACAAAAAGGGTCAATTGATCCAGAAGATATGATGATTATAAACATATATGCACTTAATAACAGAGCTTCAAAATATATAAAGCAAAATATGATATAAAGCAAAACTGATGAGAGAAATAGAGTTTGACAACAACAGTTGGAGGCTTTAACACTCACATTTAACAATAGATAGAACAGTAGTTAAAATACAAATAAGGAAACATGAGACTTGAACAATGCTAAAAACATCTATATCTAGATATACAGACAGATATAGAACACTTCATTTAATAATTGCAGAATACACATCAAGTGTATATGAAGTGTTGTTCAGGATAGACTATATATTAGACAAAACATTTCTCAACACATTTTAAAATATTAAAATCACATATAATATCTTCTCAGTAAACAGTGAGATGACAATAGAAATCAATAACAAAAGAAAATCTGGAAAATTCATAAATATGTGGAAATTAACACTTTTAAACAAACAATGGGATAAAAATCAATAGAAATAAGAAAATACTTTGAGATGAATGAAAATTAATATACAACATAAAAACAAACTATGTTGTAAGATGGCTCAGAGAAAATTTTTCAGCTGTAAACACCTATATTAAAATAAAGAAATATCTCAAATCAATAAATCTAATTTTCACCTTGAGGAACTAGAAAGAAAAAGTAGTTGAACTTAAAACAAGAAGATAGAAGTAAATAATGAAGATTACAAACAGTGGTCTTTGGAATATAGACCAGAAAAGCAACAGAGATAATCAACAAAACCAACAGTTAAATTTTTAAATATTTCAACAAAACTCAGCCTTTAGAGAGACTGACCAAAGTCAGGCATAAGGGAGAGAAGATTCAAATTACTAAAGTCAGGAAAGAAAGTTGGAACATTACTACCGACCTTACAAAAGTAAAAAGGAATTATTGGAGAAAACTTTTATGCCAACAAATAGTATAACCTAGGTGAAATGAAGAAATTCCTAGGGACACACAAACTGAAGAAACTGACTCAAGAAGAAATAGAAAATCTGAATAGACCTAGAACAAGTAAGGAGATTGAAATAGTAATCAAACACTTCCTATAAAAAAAAAGCCTGGTACTAGATGGCTTTACTGGTGAATTCTAGCAAACATTTAAAGAATAATTCACCCCAATTCTTCTCAAATTCTTCCAGAAAAAAAGAGGAGAGAGCACATTCTAACTCATTCTATGAGTCCAGTGTTATTAGCATGATATCAAAACATCACAAGAAATCTAAAGACCTAAATATCTCTGAATGCAGATGCAAAAATCCTAAACAAAATAATAACAAGCAAAAACCAATAACACATTAAAAGATTATACAGCATGAGAGAAAGGGGATTTATCACAGGAATACAATGTATGTACAACATAAAATAATTAATCAATATAATACCTCATATTAACACAATGAGGGAAGAATACCTCACAATAATTGATGAATAAAAAGCATTTGAAAAATTGTCATCTTTTTATGATTAAAATAGTAAACAAACAATAAACACAAGGACATTTTATGAAGCTAATAAAAAGACATCTGTGAAAACCCAAGCCATAACATCATATTAAGTAAAAACCTGAAAGTTTTCCCTTTAAAATCAGGAAAAAAAAAATAAGGATATTTGTTCTTGCCACTTCTTCTACTCCACATCACCCTAGACTGTTTATCCAGAACATTTAGGCAAGAGAAAAAAATGGAAGTTATCCAAATTGGAAAGTAAGAATAAAACTACTTCCAGTCACAGCTGATATGATTTTATATGTAGGAATACCTACAAATTCCATACACCAAAAAAAAAACCCTAAAAACAAAACAAAAATAACCCTCTAAAAACGAAACAAAAACTTTTTTACAGCAACTAAATGAATTCAGTAAAGTTACAGAATACAAAATTAACATTCAAAAATCAATTGCAGTTCTATATGCTAGCAATTGAAAAGTTGAAAATGGAATTAACAAAATAAAATAATTCTATATACAAAAATATCAAAAATTAAACTACTTAGAAATATTAAAAAACTCATCCAAGGAAATATAAGATTTTTGAATGTGTTGAAAATGACACAATATCAAAAGAAATTAAATATTGCTTAAATAAATAGAAATATAACCTATTTCATATATCTGAATATTTAATATTATTAAGAAGGCAATATTCCCCAAATTGATTAACAGTTTAGTGCAATTCTTATCAATGTTCCACTGTGTTTTTTGACAAAATAGACAAACTGATCTTAAAACCCATATGGCATCGCAAGAGAGCCAGGTTAGCCAAAACAATCTTGAAATAAAGCACCAAAGTTGGAGGACTCACACATTCCAATTTCAAAACTTACTGCAAATAGACTGCATCCAAATTTATCTGACACTGGCAAAATGACAGATATATAGACCAACACAATAGAATTAAGTGCCCTGAAATGAATTCAGACATCTTCAATTAATTGATTTTTAACAAACATGCCAAGACCATTCATAGGATTTGGGGAAAACTGCAAAAGAATAATTAGACATGCAAAAGATACATGCATGGCACATAGTTGTAAATCTTTATGTCTTCGGCTTTTGTAGTGGCATTTTAGATATGACACCAAAAGCACAAGCAACAAAAGGAAAAAATGATAAATTGAACTTCATCAAACTAAAATACTTTTGTACATCAAAGCATAGTATTCATTTTTCAAAAAAATTTAAATATTGAGGTCTTTAAAAACATTTTTATAGCAAAACAATAAAAGAAAAAATAGGCAAGTTAGATTTTATGAAAATTAAAAATCTATGTGCTGTGAGAGAAAGGAAGAGGGAAGGAATTGTGGGTAAAAGAACAGGGCATGATTGCTAATGGGCATGGGGTTTCTTTTTGGGGTTATAAGAATGTTCTAAAATTATATTATGAGTATGGTTATATACTCTGTGAATATAGGAAAAAGCATTGAGCTGTACACTTTAAATGGCTGAATTTTATAGTATATGTATATCTCAATAAAACTGTTTTCATAAAAAAGAAAAAAGTATCATATGAAGAAAATGAAGAATCAATCCATAGAATAATATATTTGCTAATCATGTCTTATAAGAGTCTAATATCTAAAATATATAAAAATACTTTCAACAGAATAGGAAAAAATAAACAGTCCAATTAAAAAATGGGCAAATACCTTAAATAGGCATTTCTACAATGAAAATATTCAAATGGCAAAAAAACTCTAGAAAATATGTTCAGCATCATTAGTTAATTCATTCACTAGTTAAATTCAAATGAAAACTACAGTGAGGCACTAAATTACACCCACTAGGATGGCTATAATATTAATAATTAAACAAGAAACAAAACGTAGAAAATAACAAGACTTGACAACAATGTGGAGAATTTCAAATCCTTAGGCATTGCTGATAGGAATGATGGATGACTCAGTAACTGTGCAAAATAGTTTGTTTATTGTTCAAAAAGTTAAATATAAAGCTACCATAGGATCCAACAATTCCATTTTTTGGTTGAAAACCAAGAGAACTGAAAATGAGTATTCAAACAAAAACTTGTATAGGTATGTTTGAATTAACACTATTACAATAGCCAAAAGATAGAGGAAAAAACCAAATACTCATCTACTCATGGTAGGTAAACAATATGTGATATATCTATACAATGGAATATTAGTCAGTCATAAAAAGGGATGAAGTATTGATAAATCCACTGCCTGGATGACCATAGAAACATTATGCTAAGTGAAAGAAGCTGGACATGAAAAGCCACATATTATACAATTCACTGGCATAAAATGTCCAAAGTAGGTAAATACATAAAAAAGGGTAGCAGATTAATGATGCCAGGGGCTAGAAGGTGAAAGAAAAGTGGAGGGACTAACTAATGGGATTGGGGGTCTATTTTCAGAATACTAAAACCACTCTGGAATTAGGTAGTGTTGGTATTGAATAACATGGTGAATGTATTAAAAGCCACTGATTTGTACACTTATTTAAAATGGTGAATTTTATGTTATGTGAAATGTACCTAACTAAAACAAGTAAGCATAAGTTTAAAGATATAATGAAAATAAAATTTCATTGATGTGAAAATGAACAATATTAAATGATTGATCATGTGGACTGGAGAAAGTTGAATTTCAAACCTAGTGAAAAAAGTTAATGGACAACTTAAGTTGTCAAATATAAACAAGTACAAGCAACAAAAGGAGACTATTAAAAAACTAGGGCTGGAGTTTGAAACCAGCCTGAGAAAGAGTGATACCCCGTCTTTACTAAAAAAAAAAAAAAAAAAAAAAAAAAAATAGAAAGAAATTAATTGGCCAACTAAAAATATATAGAAAAAATTAACCGGGCATGGTGGCACATGCCTGTAGTCCCAGCTACTTGGGAGGCTGAGGCAGAAGGATCAACTGAGCCCAGGAGTTTGAGGTTGCTGTGAGCCAGGCTGACACCACAGCACTCTAGCCCGGGCAACAGAGTGAGACTCTGTCTCAAAAAAAAAAAAAAAAAAAATCTATTTCCACAGAGAGACTGCTCTGACTGGACTACAAGAACTATTAGCAAAAATGGCATTTCTCTTACAGGAAAGAATAAATATGACTAAAAAGAACGGGTTGTGGGTAAAGTGAGGTAAGCATGTAGTATTACTGAGTTACCATACCTTGTTCCAAAGCACAAGAGTAGGGCAAAGTCAAACTTTGGGGAAGGACAGAAGCCTGCCTAAAATTTGGTTAAATCAAGTCCGTGGACATTTGGGTAGATCGGTCAAAGCTAATTAGTGATGTGACATATTGCAGGGGAAAGTCTAATCCACTTAAACGGATGATCTTTTATTTTATCTAAATGTAGATACCTAAAACATATACAAAACAAGAACATGCGCCTCCTAAGTATATCTTACCTATTTGGCATAATATGTTCCAGTAGGAGCTCTAAGTAGCAGTATTTTGTTAAGCTGTTTTCTCTTACTGCAGCTACTTAAAATCCCAAATTTATGCTTCCTTAGCAAAACTGTAAAGCTCATATAACTGCCTAATTCAAGGAGACCTTTCTTTCCAGTTATTTCTAATTAATGAGGCTAGTTAAAAACACTTGAAAGGATCGTAAAATAATCAAGAGGTAAACATAAATTGAGATTAGTGAGGTTCACAGGTGCTCATGTTGGACAAGAATGCAGATGTTCACAGAGTTTGGTGAGAAATGATGAGGGCATCAAAAAAAACCCCACATTTAAGTATGTTTTGGGTTACTTAAATTGTACTTATTACCAACCTGATTTGTTAGTAGTATGTAGAAAGGAGTTTCTATAAGGTATGAGGGGCAAAATTCCTGTCTTGCCAGGCAGCCTGAGCCTCAGGGCTTCTCATTTCATGGCCCCTTTCCAGGTCTGGGGAGAACCCTGGCAATGGGTTCACATGGCCATATGTTTTTGCATATTTCATTAAAGTAAAATATTTTAACCATAACCATTTAAAACCTCTGTTTGCTTCCACTCAGACATCCCTGCCACTTCCCCTGTGCCATGGGGGTGATAATGGTGCCCTAAGAATTCCTTGCATCCAACTAAAGGAAAGTTTATTTGGGAATATACTAAGTTTTAGTTTAAAAGGATATCATTATGTGGCTCACATTTCTTTTATATATGGCTAGGTTATTGTTAGTTGCCCAACGCAAGGATGGGTTCTAGAAATATTTCCACTGTTCATAGAGTTGACTGCATAGCATTGCATCATGTCACGAAGGGCTAGGTGGCATTGAGGTATGACTATGTCCCATGGTGTCTGGCACAGGAAATGTGGGAATAGCAGTGGAGAACTGAATGGGGCCAGAAACTGGTCTGTGCAAAATCCTTCCCAATATCAAATGTATAAAATTTGTTCTTTGTCAACACCTAGGTAAAACGGAAGTTCTTTCCTGGACAGCATATAATTATAATTGCTCCATATTTTTGATAGAAATTATTCAAAATATAATCTACCAGAATTACTGTGTGCATAAGGCATAGAGTTAAACCTGTACCCAAAATAGTGCATGCTTCTGTGTGTGGTGTCACATGTTTTAGGGATCTTATCCATTGACAATGATTTTTTTAAAAAGAACTATATTCTGATTAATTGTACTGAAAGATTGAGTCATCTGTATATTTTCTAAATAGACAAAAATATTATAAAATAGCTGTCATATGAAAAATCAATCAAAACAGCATGCAGCCAAAAAAATGCAGGAAACATATTATAGTGGTGTGAAAGGGAGTTCATGAAAATATTATGTTATTTTTCAAGACTTTTGTGATGATTGTTATTTGTTTCCTTGTGATAGGCTGAAGAATGGTCCCCAAAGATATCTGGGTTGGGATCTCTGAAATCTCCGAATCTTACTTTAAATGGCAAAAGAGATTTTGCAGATGTGATTAAGAATTTTTGGATGGAGAGAGGATTCTGCATTATCCAGGTGAGACCTAAATGATATCATAAATGTCTTTAAAAGAGAGAGGTAGAGTGAGATGTGACACAGGAAGAAAAAAAATAACATGATGACTCTCACATGTTATGCTGCTGGCTTTGAGGATGAAGGCAGGGGCAACGGCCAAAGAATACAACAGCCAAAGAATGCAGTTCTAGTAGCTCAGAAAAGTAAGAAATAGATGTTCCGTTAGATCTTCCAGAAGAATCTGGAAAAATCTGGAAGGCCATTTAAATGGCCCTGCTTGATATCTTGACTTGGGTGTGAAACTGATTTTGGACTTCTGGACTCCAGAACTGTAAGAGAAAAAATTTACATTGTGTTAAGCCTATAAGTTTGAAGTAATTTGCTACAACAGCAATTGAATATTATTAGTAATATACTCCTTTAAAAGATTTTTGTAATGACTTCTGATTTAATTTTCTATTTCAATATAAATATTTACTTTTTTTTAAGTTTACATTATGAATATTCCATTCTTTTTCTAAAAATGGATTCACAAATTGTTAAAAGTTTCTGATCTCACCAAAGTTGCCTCCAGTCCTGGGTAAACTTGCACAAGTACTTTGAGACCATCCATCCATATTC
This sequence comes from Microcebus murinus, assembly GCF_040939455.1. Lineage (NCBI taxonomy): Eukaryota > Metazoa > Chordata > Mammalia > Primates > Cheirogaleidae > Microcebus > Microcebus murinus. The sequence goes on along the minus strand of NC_134114.1, from coordinate 79,198,472 downwards.
ATCAATGGTGCTAATAAAGCCCTTAATATAAATAAAAATGCTTAGTGCCTTTTTAATGTTAGGCACTATGCTACTCATGATTAGGAACAAAGCAATCATAACTCATGGCCGAATGTCTATTGTGATAGGTTATGAGAGCATACTAGGGCCATACTTTGAATTGACAAGTGATTGTGGCATTTGGTGGCCCTATACTGTCTTGAGCAAACTATTTAATTGCTTTAAGACTGATTTTTTTTTTAACATGAAAATGAAAAAGTTAAATGAAAAGGAATTACCATCTATCTTCTGTCATGTTACTAAATATTTCTTTGTTATTTTTAGACTCCTGAAAATATATGTGTAAAAAAGATAATATAATATTAATAATTATTTAAAGTTATTTTAAACTTACATATCATTTTAGTAATTACAGCGTATCAGAGAAATTAACATATATAATATTTATAAAACAATCTGAATTCTTAAAAATGTAGAATTCAACATTAAGATATTTTATAGATAGAGGAAGATATGAAAAATACACTTATTTCTAAGAAGGGGCCAATGCTATTATTTTCTGCTCTCCTACTATGCATTTAATTTTTTGTTAAAATAAGATATTCCATTTTTAAAAAGACAGGTCTACTCATCTTTGTGGAAAGATATGTCATATTCTATATTTTTCACTCTCTTTTTCTTGATTCCTTTCTCTCTCTCTGCTATTCTGGGAAATGTAGAAGCCAGACCACTCATAAGAGTTATGCACAATGGCACAATTTTGAGTGGTCACTGTTTAGAATTTCGATTTTATCATGTAATTAGGGCCACTTGACATTTGCTTGCCATGAAAAAGAAAGGAAATAAATTAAAGCTAATGACACTAAAGGAGAATGATGTTTCTCAAATTAGTTCTTAATTTCTCTTTTATCGGAAGTGCACTAATAAGCAAGCTTAAATAAGTTTCAATATGATTGCTTTATCTGATGTTTCCTTTCTCCGGAATAGTAATAGCAACAGTGCAACTTGACGATTGAAAAAAAAAAGTTAAGAAACTTTATTGTTATATACATATACAAGCATATATCCATATATAAAAACTTGTATGTGTTTGTGTATATATATGTATATGCATCATATACACATTTATTCATATATACACAGGTACATGATTAATATAGAAAATATAATATCTCTCTCTTCTCTTAAGAGAATAGCTGTTGCTATATTAACCTTCCTTATTTTCAGTCTTTATAAGTATCCTAAAGTCTGAATTGATATAAAATATTAGGTTATTTTTTTAATTTTACAAATTTTGTGAAAGTATTTAGGGTAAGATCAACATGCTTTTGCTTTGTAATAGGAAAATATCTGGTGATTTAAAGAACTGAAAACATTACCTTTTGTTTAGCATTTTGTGGTCATTTCAACATGTCAAACTATGGCAGGTTAGTTAAAACAAATAGATGTAACTAATTTTAAATTAAATTAAATTGAACACTTTAAGAGATTATGGTAATGTTGTATTGTTTTTCATGTTAGGTGATATTTAATAGGAACTCTTAGTGGATCATATGTTTCATCGATGCTTCTTAAAATAGACCTGAGGTGGGGCAAGCTTATTTTTCTTTTCTATACTGAATTCATGTAAATTGCACAAGTATTAAAAGTACAATAAAGCCTAAGAAAGAGGTGCATATATATTAAAGAATAAATTAAATGTAGATTTGCTGTAAAAGCTTTTGTTAAAAGAATTGATGTGTGTGTGTATGGTGAGTGTATAAACTTGAGATACTAAATAAGGGAAGGGGAATTTTCCTTTTTTTTTTTTAAATAAAGTATTTCAATGGTATTTGAGATCTAAGTATGAAAATTAAAGCAATAAAACACTTAGAGGACATCATCCTCCTGTTCTTAGAATAAGCAGATATTTTTTAAACAGGTCACAAAACTCTAGCCCATAAAAGAAAAATTATATAAGCCAGACTATATTAAACTTAAGAATTTCTGTTATTCAAGTATTCCATCATATGAATGAAAAGGCAACTCAGAAATGAGCGTGTTTTATAAGACATATAAACTGATAAAGGATGTAAATCTAAATTGAATAAGGACATCTTAGAAGTCATTTAGAAAAAAAACAAGAAAACAATTGAATAGAAAAATGAAAGAAACTTCTTGACCATGCACTTCACAAAAGAAAAATCAAACTTGTCAAGAAACTTCAGAAAGATCCTCAGCTTCATTAGTTATTATAGAAGTACAAATTAAAAATAAAATGCAGTTCCACTGCTCACTCACCAGAATGGCTATAATTACAAAGATATAAAGTATCAAGTGTTTGGTGACGATGTGGAACAAGTTAAAACTATGGAAGTGTGACGAAGGAAAATAGTTCAGAACTTTTTGGAAGTTTCTTATAAATTTAAACACACCTCTTCCATATTATACAGTAATTAAACTTCTAGTTATATTCCTAATAGAAGGGTACACACACATTCACCAAAAGGCATAGAATCTTCATAGTAACATTAATACAAATAGCAAAAATCTGGAAACCACTAAAATTAATAATCTGGAGTAGAATGGAATACTATCCAGCAATGAGAATACATGTTCTAAAAACAATATGAATGAATTTCACAAATGTAGTTTCTCACAAAAGAAGGCAGACACCAATGAGCATTATTGCATTGAAACAAAATACAAATGCAAGTGAAACCAATTTATGGCATTAGAAATCCAGCCAGTGGAGGTAGCCGTGGGATCGGAATATGAGGTCAGTTCTTAATCTATGTCTGGTTACAACTGGTAAATTTAATTTGCAAAAGTTCATCAGGATTTATACCTACACGCATGTTATTATACATATATTTTACTTCAATAAAAGTTTATAAATGTATTTATATCTCCTAAGTCAATTCCTATTTTCAATAAAATGTGAGACAATAAAAACCTCTTAAGATTTAAAGGCTCATTTTTGCTATTGCTTCCTGCTGTTATTTTCTATAGCTCACATATGGGGCTATAGTCCTATTTATTTGAGTCTGCCAAGTACCATAGTGATAGAATGCAAAAAATTCAATCCAGATACAGGATTTTAAAGTTGAAGAAAGAAAACTTCTAAACAAATGACACTCCCCACAAGATTCCATCCTATGCTAAAGTTAAGGGTTGATTTTTATTTTTATTATTATTTTACTGTAGATCAACAAATAGTGAGAGCCTCCTACATGTAAATTAAAAGTTACCAACTGAGATTGTCAGACTTGAAATTACTTAAAGGGATTAGAGCGTCAGTTTTAATATGCCTCCTTCTGTTTTTTTGTGTTTGTTTCCTCCTCCACATTGGTACATGTGTATTGTTGTGAAACAAATGCTGAGCTCAGGAAACCCCTTCAAAAATATCGCCTAACTTCTCACAGATAATTTCTGACACTGTTTTCTGGTCTAGTTATTCTGAAAATATCTAAGTATGGTTTGAATTGCTTATTATTTAAATTTTCAGAAAAGAGTCTAATTATACAGATAGGGCATGCAGAAGGTCATAAACATCCTATTATATCTCCATTTATACATTTTTCTTTTTTATGTTCTACAAAGTTCTGAATTTTTACATGAGGTAAAATTCTCATCTATATTAAGGCACAAGAGAAAAATACATTCGTTACCTAAGAGGAACAATTTACATCCCTACTCGGTAACTCCAGATGCTTTGCCTTGCCCCTGCTCATCTTTCCAACGGGATCCATATGAAAACTGTCTCCGTCCTCCCAGGCCGGCCCAGCTGGATTTGGGGGAATTGCTCTTTTTCTAGATGTAACAGGAGCAGCTTGGCTCTGTCCTTGGACTTAAACATTCATGACACTCTTTGGCCTTGTTTTCTGATGACAACCAGGTGGCCTGAGAGGTTAATGTACCTACACAAGTGCCTAAATGGCTCGGAAAGCTAGAATGACAGGAGTCATAGCACTTTATTATTTCTATCCCCACCTTCACCTCAGCCTTGGCCATTTCCATTGGAGATTTAGAAGCTGAATAACACAATTTGTTGAAAAAAAAAGACTTCCAGCTGATGAAAAAGACTGCCTTGAAATTATTTGGACATTGTGAACAGGTAGCTACATTTCATTGTTTTCATTGTAGAATGTCAGTAGAAAGTGCACATTTTTTTTCTTCCTAAGTTATTTTTCATTTTATTCTGCTTTAAATTTCACCCTTTTTGATGTTATTGGCCCTTTTGCTAGATGCGTTATGCCCTCTTGCCCTGCCTCCCTAAGGCCCCGTGACAGTTCAGCCCAAGTCCACAGCAGACCTATAACGGGAACACTGATTTGATGCTCATTTACTCCCGCAATCTGAGTCAGTTTCTGACATCCAGGCACACAAAACAAGTGAGATTCTGGAGCCTGGTACATTCAATCTTACAACTCAATCCAGCACACCAAAGAAAACATAATAGCTAGCCTTGCCTAAGGCTAGAAGAAGAGGTGGCATTTTCTGAATCTATGTGAAGTGACTCAGATCTAGAAAGAAGAAATTCTTCAGACATTTTTATCATTCTTTCATGCATCTCCTCACTTTGAAGCATTAGTCTCTTGATGCAGCATATTTTTTTGCCATGTTCTTCTTCAAGTCTGTCTTTGCTTGTGAATATCAGATTTTTTGGTCAGAAGCATCAAAACTTGCTACTTTGACTCCCCCTCCATTTGACCTTTTGTGATATGAAAGCACATGTAAAGACTCATGCCAAGGGACTCAAATTTATCCTTCAATCTTAAGAAAATAATCTACAATCTAAAAGAGTCACTGATAAATCTCGATGCATGGACAGTGCTCTTTAGTTAGCAATGGGCTTTTATATACAATCTCATTTCCATTTTTATTCACAAAAAAATTCTGGGATTTTTTTCCAGGGGAGCTGTGATTATATTTTCAATGAAGGAAACAACATAATTGAAGTGCTCCCTCATCCACCATTGAATCCAATGGATGTTATTATATTAGTAATATGTATGCCATACTATTACAGAATAGTTTGTACAGCTAACTGGCCATGTTGTGAGTTTCTTAAGGGCTTGGACTGTGTTTTTTGGGAGTCAGCCTAGCATATGGCACATAAAATGTGTTTATGAATGAGTTCTAACTGTAATAAACAAAGTTGGTTAAAGGCATTCACTAGCAAGTGGCAGAAGTATTATTTGAATTTGTTCATCCATCTGGAAGTTCTGAGCTCTTTTACTAAAAGGTGTTGCTGCCCAACCCTAGAAATAGGCAGCAAGCCAATTAGTTAAGGCCTCTGCCTTAAAATACAAATGTTTTATAAAACCTACATAGCCAAGTGGTAATAGAAATGAGATAAAAAGCTGGAGGTACCTTGTAAAAATTTACATTTTGTCATGATTTTTTGCTTCCTACTTGAGCAGGTTACCCACCTACTTCACCATTATCATTTGTCTTCGTGGAAAATACTCAAAACTCTTCCTGTTGCTATTGCCTTTGTACATTTGAGCCACATTGTATTTTAACTTTCAGAAAATATGTCTAGACAAAGTACTCTTTTTATTATTACAAATGAAAAATGAATACTGGGTGACTTGTAAGAATTTGGGAGTGAAAGTTTGCATGAATTGGAGACACTCAAAGTGAATTCAGAAATAAGTGCCTTAATGATGCCTATTTGTGAAGATAATTCAGTGGGCAAACTAATTTTCTTTCCCAATAAAGTAAAAAAAGAAAGAAAATGAGGTAAAACAATTGTTGGCTAGCTTGAAAGAATAAAGTGTTGGTTGAATGAACTTTGAGATTAATGTTGAATTCATAAGAATTACAAATTATTTTTTTTTCTCCATTCAAAGTAAGAGTGGAATCAAAGAGACATAGTTTTTCTTTGTAATTCATAAACTTAGGGAACACTGATTTTTAAAACTGAATGTAATTGGGAGCAGTATTGTAGCATCAAAAATATGCATTTTATCCATGAAATCTTTTGGTGCTTGTTTAAGGCATCCAGATCCTTATGTTTTGAAAAAGTACTGAAATCCACAAGTTATACCACCGAAAAGTGCAAATATGTGGAACCAAAGGACATTATATTTGAAATATGAATCTAGCATATTTCGTTTGGGGGCTGGAGGAGAAACTACCCAACCAAGGCTATGGGCTATTTTCTGTATTTTTTAAACCACAGGGCTGATGCAAACCTTGCAAAGTCATTTGGTCGAGTCCTCTGCCTGGAAGCATAAGTACAGCACTGAAGCAGATGTGAATCAATAATGTTTGTTACGACTCCCAGAGAAGAGCAGCCCAAGCCTCCTTCATAACCTTTGAATTTTTTTCTTGTGGCTATTTAAAATGGTTGAAATAAATACGCATGGTCTTCTGAAGCCTTAAGGTTGCTTCAGAAGTAAACAACAAATTTTGAAACAAATAAGACCCCGTTTAAGGGGATATTTGATCATAGGTCTAGAGATTAAAGTATTCAGCTAGGAGAGCAGCACACAAATTAAACATAAAATTAATTAGCATAGTTAAATAAAACCTGCTCATATAATGTTGCTAACAAAATAGTTTATTCATTTAGTAAGAGAAACCTACTATCTATCCTTGGAGAAAAGATGTAATGGGTATAATTGTGTTGCTCTTTAGGTTGAAGGGTCCATAAGGCTACTCATTCTTCACTTTAGTGAAACTCTTTTCCATATGAGGCAGGTCATAGAGGAAAGCTGCCTAACTGAATTAGGTAACATGTTTTTAAAATCGCAAATAATTTATAATTGCTATTTATAAAAGCCTGTAAGCTGTGAGCAGATTTAGGGAGCTCAGATTTTCACTGAGTTTTAATGAATAATGAGTTATTCTGAGACCCTGAGCTAAGAATATCTTTATGCCCAAATATGTCACACATATTTCCTAACTTCAAAAGTCAGTTTTTAGTCTGCTTTTCTCAGTGTGCCACCGTTGTTCTTATTTTGATTCCATATCTTCTCCTCCTTTCTCTCTGCTCCCTTTCCTACAACACACACAAATGTAGAGACTTACTGTATTTTTTGGCATACATATTTGCCAAATGAATGATGTCATAAATGGATCGGGTAATTTAAATGTGTTAAATATTGCAACATTTTTTTTTTTTTTATAAAAGTCTCTGTGATGTTTGAAACCATCTGTGTGACAGGCTTACTTCAGATACAGCGCATCCATAGATTTAGTATGCAGGATTCTGTAAGGCATTCGACGTTTACAAATATTTTCATTTCTGCTGATATTTTTCATATTCGTTTTCTTTAACTTCTGGTTAAATATTTTGTTATAAACCCATTTTCAAGGAAGTTTTTCTTTGCATTTTTTGTCATGATTAAAGTGTTCAAACATACATAAAAGTAAAGAGCATAATGAACCTAATACCCATTATCCATCAATAATTATCAGCAAATATTATATTCTTCTGACTTGCTCCCCCTATACAGTATTATATTAAACACAAGGTATTATATTATCTCCTTTGTAATACTTCATTAGAATTTTTAAATGACAATAAGGTTAATCACAAGTTTCAAAATGATCTTTTCTATGAAAATTAGTACGATAAGTAACTCAGCTTCATCTATAATCCTGGATTTGACTATGAATCATAAGCAAGAAATAAAAACTATCAAAACACCTGAGCACTACCTGGCAGGCAGATGTGCAGTGATAATATCTAATAAGATTAAAAATGAAGATAGAATTCATAGACCCTAGGTATTTACTAAACAAGTAGGAATATAATTTAGATTTAATTAGGGGATTTATTTTATCTGTACCACATAGATTTATTTGATATGAAAATTAATAAAAATTGATATTTCATAAAATCCTAGTATTTGCCTGCATAAATTTGGGAAAATTGTCGGCAAATCATCAATCAAAAACGCAGGAAGAAGATAAGAATTTATGACAAAGGGAAATTGAAGCAAAACTGCTTTTAAAAACTCTCTCCAAAAGAAAACACAGAATTTAAAAAGTTAAAAGGTAAGTAGCTATTTATATAATTAGATTAGACAAGAACACTTGGCTAAAATTCAAAAACAAAAAAGCAAACCTAGAAATATAGTTTGAATATTAGAGCAAACATATATAACTTTAAAAAAAGTGATTTGGGAAAAACTTTAGTAAATACTGAAGAGTAATCATTCACTGTCTTCTCTGAACATATATATAAGTGTCCATTTGGTTCTTTTGTTTTTGCTTTGACATGGCTCAGCCTGAGAAGCTAGGGAATATTACATCACACTCAGCAATGTTCAGATACGATGAAGGGGTGGGATGCACATTCCTGGGCTTAGTATATTAGAATCTCCTCCAGAGAGTATATGTAGTTGGGTATTCATGCCTTGGAATAACAGAGAAAAGGAGATGTTATAATACAGACTCTGAAGGAAATAAAAATAAGACCTAATTCAGAGAACTATTTCAGTATGTAAAAAACATAGATAACAAAACATTTAATAATTTTAGTACAAGTTTAAATACATATGTGTTACCAGACAACTAGAAATCTGGATTTTCATTGCAATGATATCAATAGGAGGTATTTCCATAGGCTGCAGCTGCTGTATCATGAGCTAACATATTAGGAGTTCTCAATTCTAGTGCTTAGTATTTCTAAAAGATATTCTCAATAAAGAGATCCATGAATATACATTGAATTTTAAAGAAGTGAATCATCCTGTGACCAAACTTTCTTTCCAAAGGGAACAATGGATAAGTCCCTGGAGTTTTGAAACAACCAATATCCCATAGGTCATTGATATCACTGATATCTATAAAGCTTTTGATAACCTTCCCCTTCACCCCCAATTACATTTATTCAGGGACGCTATAATCCTTTCCAGTGAAGTTGTATGTTGAGGAATATAAGAGAAATCCATGGAGGAGATTAAATGCTGATTTGATGATAAGCCTTTTCCAAGAGAGCAGCATTCTTTTTCTTTCCTTACCTATCATTTTATTAAAGACATTTCCAGTAGAGCTTTGTAGAAATTAAGCTGTTCCTGGGTTTAATAATAAAATTCTTGTGAAAAGTGTGATCCTTTGAGCATGTCATCTTTTGACCTGCACTGAAATTTAAGGGAAAGTGATGTTTATAATGAAAATAATAACTAAATCTATTTAGTGACTGGTTTAAACTGTATATATAATAATACGTAGTATATATACATTGCATTTATTGTATATGCAATACATATAGAATATGATGTATACACACACAAAAACTTTTTACAGTACCTACACTCATGGGTAGAAAAGATTAGAATTAGCACTAAATAATTGGTACTCATATACCCACATATTCACACCACTTCAAAACTATTATTATCTTCATTTTCCTGAAGCAAACACTAAAACTTAGAATATTAACTTTCTCAACACCATTTGCTCTTGCCTCCTAGCCCAAACCTTCCTCCTTTAGTGGTGTAATTAGGATTGGGCCAACCTTCAAGACAAAAAAAAGTACTATTTTCAGAGAGCTATAATTATCTTATTTTTGTGTTTCTTAAAATGTGTGAAATAAGATTATATAGCCTACAACTCTGGGAAATTTAGTTTATCATCTTGCCATAACAGGAAATTTTCTGTAATGTTCCTATTTGAAAAAATATATACTCTATGCTTGGGCACAAAGAAAACAAAGACAAAACATAAAACAAATACATATAATGTAAAAAAATAATAATAACCTAAAAAGCCCTCAGGAACTAATAGTAGGATGAACTGAGTCTCTTTCCTTCACTAATTAAAGCCAAAGAATAGCATTCATCTGGTGGAAGGTAGATGGGGGAGGAAGGAGGGGATGGGTATATTCACATCTAATGAGTGTGGTGCCCACCATCTGGGGGATGGACATGCTTAAAGCTCTGATGCAGGTGGGGCAAGGGCAACATACGTAACCTAAACATTTTTACCCCCATAATATGCTGAAATAAAAAAAATAAAATAAAAAGGAAAGAAAAAAATGCAGAAGGAAAAATAAACAAATAAAAAAAACTTCTGGGAATACAGAAGATAAATAAATAAATAAAGCCAAGGGAAAAAATGGATTGTTCTATTTATAGTGTTCTATTTATAGTTCTATTTATAGTATTTCACTATATGGAAAGCAGAAATCAAATCGCACCCCACCCCCCCATGGCAGCCAATGCTGATAATCTGTGAGTGTGCAGCCAAACAGCTAAAATGTTTACTATCTAAATCTTTTCATACAAGTTGGTATATAGGCTCTGCCCTGAGCCCCGAGGCAGGATTCTCCCAGAGTTAGCCCTGCCAGCCCTTTTCCTAACTAGCAACTAAAGGATAAGCTAACACATGGCAGGAGCAGGGTATTTGGAACCCTGTTCCAGCCTCTGGCCATGTCTCTTCTGATTGATCCATGCCCAGGCACACTGGTGGTAATATGCTCTGAAACTCACTGCAGCTGTCAGCATGGATTGAATTATTTTAGGGGAAATAAGCAATTAAATAAATATGAAGGGAAATATTCAACTGATCATTGGATAAAATGAGGCTGCACAAAAACAATGAAAGAAATTTCAAAGAGGAAGCTCAATAGCTATGACAACCTTTCAAACAAGTTTTATGTACAAAATTAAATGGTGCATTGTAAAATATGTGAAACAAATAGAAAAAGTATAAATATATAAAATTCATATCTTAAGTATAAAAGTAAATGCCTTAATATGTAAAAGAAAACTGAAAAATTATACAAACACTTTACTTAAAAATCCAAATAAATGAGAACCAAAATGTTTGCATCACAGTTAATCAAAGAAATAAAAATTACAACACTATATTATCTTTTCAACTACAAATTTAGCATAATTGATCTCTTAAATAGTGAAATCCTTTAATTTTAAATGATTCAAATGTTTCCTTTACATTTGGCAATCGGATAATAAAACCACATATATGTAATATTTCTTGGAAGTGACACTAAAATACATTTATAATTTTTAAAGACATTTTATATTTTTTAATTGTCCAGGATTAATTGATATGCAAGTTAATGCTGTAGCCATATAAACCATTATTTAAAATGTTACTGTGTATAAGATCAATAGATCAATAGATCATACAAGTGAACTAATTGAAAGATCTCTATTTCTGGACAAGACATAGTTCTTAATATTATGTTAAAAATCAAGGTGCATTCTCAAGCAAATTTGATATTAATTGCAGTAATTATATTAAGTGTGATTAACTTTTCCCCTTGATTCTAATTTTATATTTAAAAATTATGTTATAGCTACTTCATTATGGATGTATTTCTGTTATCTTAGATCTTTTTTTGGAAAGAACAGTGATATACATTTAAACATATAAATTAAATTAGAATAAAGTTGGAAATATTCTGTCTTTAATTATTTAAAGAACAATTAAGTGGTCAAGACAGTTTTAGTTTTTGGTTTATTCTCAAGTAGTTATTAATGAAAGCTTTTTAAGAGGATCTTCTGTCATATCTGGTGCTACTTTCCAATGAAGTGTCACTGTACAAACACACTGGTTTAGAATTATAATTGCATTTCTTTTAGGAATGGAGGTGCAAATCATTCATATTTGAACCGCAATGCACATACTTCTTAAAATCCCATTTAAAAAATTTATGCTTCTAAAAAGGTTGTTAATGGAAATATGCATCACTTTATAATTAACCAAACCTACAACAAATTAAAGTGCTGATTGTGAAGGCAAAATAACACTAATCTATAATTATAATCAAGAATAGCAGCAACTGAAAACCATAGCCAACTCAAGACAAAATTTCTATCAAATGCAGGAGCCACAAGAGATTTTTTATTTAAATCCAAAGTAAAGCATACAAATGCGCTCATATTATATGCTTTCTAAATTTTGGAAGCTCTTAATCATTTATTTAACAGTTTACTAGTAGTTTGTAACAAACAAAATTATATGTGATATTCTGTCGTATTTTCCACACTAAGTGAAAAAATATTTTGAATGTTAAACCCGTAAACCTCCACTAGTAGTGCACTCATTATTCCATGATCATACCACAAAAATCACTCCTAAAGGACAAAACAACCTAACAAACCAAGTGACAAAACAGAAGGAAACAATGTACTTCAAAACCCCATGAATTCCTCGTGCTTTCAATTCCATCCCTATATATTGATGCTTTTGATTATTTCTTTTCCCAAAGAGAGAAATATGACCATATAAGATACCTACATTTACAAGATGTCACTGACTTGTAATTTTCAATAGTAAAGTGTAGACCTTAGAATATTCCAGATGATCATGTGCAATAATATACATTTCTGTAGGTAGAAATTATTTAGCATGATGGTTAAACAGTTTGGATGCTTAGGTTCAAATGTCATCTCCTCATATTACTGACTGGAACATTATCTAACCTCAGTTTCCTTATCATTTGGAAATAACAATGGTATCCATTTCCTAAAATTACTGTGAAGATTAAATAGAATAACACATGTGTACTATTTTACATGGTATGGCACATAGTAAGGACAAAAACAATTTTTCACTATTATTACTGTATATGACACTATAATTATTTTCTAGCATTGCATGAAAAAACTCATAGAAAAATTGTATAAATATTCCACATTAAAATATTGACTGTATCTTCCTGCTCACTTCAACATCTCTTTGTTTAAGCATCATGTCATATTAGAGAATTAATATATTTTATAAATTGATTTGAGTGTGCTTTTGTTTTAAGTTAAAGTTCATAGAAAAGATGTTATCAGGTTTCTTGTTAAGAAAGAGATGTTAATCTTTACACAATTGTTGAATATCCTAAAAGCATTTCTGATGGTTTTAGATGACTATAAACAAGATCTAGAAAATACTCATGCCAGCCAAATATGAATTCATAGTAACACTTTTTCCTTGTTCATTCACACATATCTTTAAGTGTTCTACATCAAGCCTAAGAAATAAAAGTAAAGAAATCCAAGACTATGACAATACTTTATTCTCAAATAAGATAATTTCTCATAGAATGAATGAATCAATGTTTGTATTGCAAATTTAATGCTTAGAATTTTGTGCTGAGAAAAGTGCTATACCCTAGGCCATACATTTACTGGCCCGTATATCCCTGTGAGTCCCTAAGTAGTAAGTTTTTGAATTCATTGTTAGTTTTTAGTTTGAAAATAGTTTTGTATTTATGTAGTTCTTTTCCTAAGGTGGGAACAAGCAGTGATAAAACTGTCAACACAACTCTGTGTATATAAAATATTTTCAATAAATCAATGAGAGAGTGAATGATTTGGTTGGCTGGAAGAGTAGGAATAAAAACTTTAGAATAGGAGACTACTTCTCCTTAGGAAAAAAAAATGAACACATTTTCTTGATGCAGAGAATATATATTATTAAAGTTTGTAATTAAAGATTATTTGTCCAAAATATCCCTTTATTGTTAGAATAGAAAATAATTTTTTCAGGTATATTTTATTTGTATCCAACCCTTATTGGCCATTTGTTCATTACAAATAGATTTGGCAAGAAAATAACATAACCATTTGAAAACAATGTAGAAAATTAGAAACACGGTTTTTAAAAATGAGGTAGATTTTATATAATTATATAACCTCTTTCACAATCCAAGAAGTTGCATTTGTTACCTATTTGTAGATAAAGACAGTGACCACTAAGTAGACATGTTAGTGGTCACTTATTACAAGATTGGTAGCATTAGTATTTAACCTCCCTCAAAAAAAGATTAGGATGGAGATTATATATATTTTACTCCTATCAGGTCCTTCTGAATAAACCATAAATACATGATAAGAACACGTAGCAAAATAGGCATAGATAGGACTTACCTTCAAACCATGAAAGACATATACAACAAACCCACAGCCAGCATCATACTGAAGAGGGAAAAATTGAAATCATTCCTGCTTAGAACTGCAACTAGACAAGGTTGCCCACTATCACCACTTCTATTAAACATAATGCTGGAAGTCCTAGCCAGAGAAATTAGACAAGAGAAGAAAATCAATGGTATCCAAATGGGGGAAATAAGAGGTCAAAATAGCACCCTTTGCTGACAATATGATTCTATGTTTAGAAAACCCCAAAGATTTGGCCAAGATACTCCTGGAGTTGACAAATTCAGCAAAGTCTCAGGTTACAAAATGAATGTACACAAATCAGTAGCATTCATATATGTCAACAACAGTCAAAGTGAGAACCAAATCAAAGACTCAATAACTCTCACAATAGCAACAAAGAAATAAGATACCTAGGTGTATATTTAAATAAGGAGGTAAAAGACGCCTACAGGGATAACTATGAAACACTGAAGAAGGAAATTACTGAGGGTACAAACAGATGGAAAAACATATCATGCTCACGGATTGACAGAAACAACACTGTCAAATGTCTGAACTACTCAAATTGATCTGCAGATTCAATGCAATCCCCATTAAAATATGAAAGTCATTTTTCACAAATTTAGTGAGAATAGTTCTATGCTTTGTATGGAACAAGAAAAAGCCCCAAATAGCCAAGCAACCTTAGGCAACAAGAACAAATTGGAAGGCATAATTTTATCAGAATTCAAGCTATATACTTCAAGGCTATAGTAACCAAAACAACATTGAACTGGCACAAAAACAGAGACCTGGTTCAGAAGAGAGAACCCAGATATAAAACCATCCACATATTGCCATCTGATCTTTGACAAAGTAGACAGCAATATACACTGGGGAGAAGAATCCCTATTTAATAAATAGTGCTGGGAAAATTGGATAGACACATGTAGAAGACTGAAACAGGATCCATACCTCTCACCACTTACAAAAATTAATTCACAATGGATGACAGACTTAAACCTAAGGCACGAAACATAAGAATTCTAGAAAATGAGTTTGGAAAAACTCTTATAGATATTGGCCTATGCAAATAATTTATGAAGAATACCCCAAAGGCAATCATTGAAACAAGAAAAATAAATAAATGTGACCTGATTAAATTAAAAAGCTTCTGCACAGCCAAGGAAACAATCAACAGAGCGAATAGACAATCTACAGAATGGGAGAAAATATTTCCATGCTGTACATCTGATAAAGGGCTAATAACCAGAATCTACAAATAACTCAAGAAAATCAACAAGAAAACATCAAAGAACCCCATTAAAAATTGGACAAAATCATGAACAGCAGCTTTTCAAAGAAAGATAGACTAATTGCTAATAAACACATGAAAAAATGCTCAGCATCTCTAATGATTAGGGAAATGAAGATCAAAACCACTATGAGATATCACCTAACTTCAGTGAGAATAGTTTTTACACAAAAGTGCGAAAACAACAGATGCTGGTGTGGATGCAGACAGAAAGGAACATTTATACACTGTTGGTCGGACTGAAAAGTAGTACAACCTCTATGGAATATAGAGATACCTCAAAGAACTAAAAGTAGATCTACCATTTGATCCGGCAATTCCACTACTCAGTATTTACCCAAAGGAAAAAAAGATATTTTATAAAAAAGACAGTTGCACTCAAATGTTTATAGCAGCACGATTCACAATCACAAAGATGTGGAAACAACCCAAATGCCCATCAATACATGAGTGCATTAATAAAATATGGTATATGTATAGCATGGAGTACTACTCAGACACAAAAATATAGTGAACTAATATCCTCTGTAACAAGCTGGATGGAACTAGAGACCATCCTTCTAAGTGAAGTGTCAAAAGAATGGAAAAACAAACACCACATGTACACTCACTATTAAACTGGAACTAATCAATCAACACTCATATGCAGATATGGTAGTAAAGTTCAATGGAAATCAAGCAGCTGGGAGGGGGGAGGAGGGGATGGGGAAATTCCCACCTAACAGGTACAGTGCACACTATCTTGGTGAAGGGCACACTTTTAACTTTACCTCAAATGGCACAAAAGCAATTCATGTAACTAAAACTTTTATACCTCTGCAATACTTTGAAATTAAAAAAATATATATAAATGGTTTAACAACTCTTTAACATGTAAGAAACCTGGAACCTCCCCAGGTATTAAGTGACTTGATTAAGTTCATGAAACTATTTAGGAGCAGAATGGGAACTTGAAGCAGTTCATAATCTCATTCTATCATCCCATAACAACTTTTTATCATTATATTTCTCTCAAGATTAATATTTCTGTTATCTTCCAATGCATATATTTTTACAGTATTTATAAAACAAGTACATCACAAAGAAAAATAGAAGTCCTTGAAGACAAGGAGTGTTTTTGACTTCATATCCCTATTGTTGAGAACAAATAATGTTGAATAAATAAATAAATGGATTTTTCCAATGAAGTAAATTGCTATTTCACAGCTATTGCTACAAAAAGAAAAAGAGTCCAATGCTACTATAAGAAGAATTTAGAGTTAGCAGATCAGTATCTTAACTGTTTGGGTTGAGAGAGGGCTGTGGAATTAGTTACAATAAGTGTATAATGCCTGAAAGGCCCCAAGTAATTTTGAACAATCCCCATTGAACTAAGCTTTTCTTCTCTCTTTGAAAATCAGTGATTTATAAACAGATGCTTCATTTTGGAACATGTCAGAAGGACAATAGAAATAAAATTTCCTATATTTCTTTTTTAATTTAAACAAGGCAAAAGATATATTTATTTCATTGTTTATTCCTGAAATTCAGTGTACCTCCAGTTTGTGAATTCCATCTTAAGTGTATTTTTTTAAAAATGAAGTGGTTAAGTGTTTCTTACCTGTATACTGCAAAGCTTGTGTCTCATTGCTGACTGTGTTTCTTTCACATAGAATACAGTATTGTTTTGAACACTTTTTGTCTTTTTGTCTTCTTAAGCACCTTTCTCTTTTCACTGTATACACACTTCCTTGGGAATCTCATTCACTGCTTTAATTAATAGCTGTAATTCTAGGTTGTAGCTGTAATTCTAGGTTGAGTATCTTCTAAGCTTTAGACATACATTTTAAACTGAATTTTATACAGTTCAACTTGGTTGTTTAAGAAATTATTCTAATTTTACTTTTCCAAAACTAAACTCATCATCTTTTTTCTCTGAACTATTCACTTTTGAATTTTTTATTCCAGTCACTGGTACCATCATCTGTCTTGTTGATCAAAAACAGACATAGATCTTTCCTAAAAATGCCACATACTATCCCAAATATTTACAAGAATTACTCATATATATTGTCATCCATTCTTAAAGTTATCCTTTGGCATAATGACAAATCCAAACATCAAAACAGGGTTAGTGAGAGGCATTATGAATTTTCTTCTGCTAATTTCTTCAATCTTCTTTTCTGGAAATACACACAAGTTGTTTCTTCTTCTTGAAAAACTCCAAATCCCTTTATCTCCCAGAGAATCCATCCCTTTTCTCTAATTTGTCTTAACTTTTAGCATTCAGATTAACTACTAATTCCTCCAGGCACACCTTCCTGAAATAGGTGTCCATTTAGTGCACTTGAACACATCATATGTTACTTCTCAGTGAGAATCCTGACTCATGTAGGTCTGTTTCATAGAAGAGTCTTACTGTAAATGTAATCCATAGCCTCATTGCCAGTCCAAAAATTGTTACTAATCTGAGATGAAAGAAATAAAGAAATGGAAAGTGTTTAGAAAGTATTTAACAATTTGATAGAATCATCTTAAGTTTGATGCATCCAATAATAACAATTTACCTGTATATTTCTATTTCCTTTTTTCAGAAGTTCATTTTATTTATGTCTTACAAAAGAATCAGTGATATTTGGGAATCACACATTCAGACAGGGACTTTGTAGCTAGTATAATATTATACTAACAGAACTCACTGCAGAGTTTTACTCACGGTATTTACAATATACTTTTAGATTTATTAAATGAATAAAAATATTAATGGATAGATTTATATATCCCAAATCTCACTTAAATTTGGTAGTCAACACTTAAATGGAGCAGGCATGTCAAATCTTGAAAAGCAAAAAATAAGAAACATAACTCTCATGAAAAAAAGCACCCTTTTATATTTTGAAGGAGTTAACTTCTTCAGTTGCGTGTTACTTTCATAATATTCAAAGTGAATAAAAGCAGATTTTGAAGCATCTCTTTTTCCTAAAAAGTATCATTTGCAACATTTTTGATTCATCAGTCTTGTATCAGAAATTATTATAAATTCTTAGGCATATAAAGCATTTTTATTGTCAAAAATATATATTCTCCGTGTTCAATATGAATAAAGAGTCTAAATAAAGTTTCATAACTTCTGTGAGCCTTTTTCCTCTAAACTCTTCCCTCTCTCATCTTTTTTTTTTTCTTTTCCCTATCAACCAGAATTTTAGGAAGGAATTTTTTTGAGCAATGCCTTCATTAAGAAATGAGCAAGTGTGCCTACATAGAGGAACAGTTTACCTATTAACTTCTTTTGTTGTTCATGTCTGTAGTGGATCATGTACTTCTCCATTCAGACTCCACCTTTGGGAATGAGGCACTGAGTTTTGGCTACTGCTGTAGTTTTTTGCTATTGGTAGTTTATAGCTCATTCTCTCCCTGGGAATTGGCCTTTGCTGAGGATAGCTGCCTCATTCAAGGGTAAACCCTCTTTCTGGGGGTTTTCCAAATTAAATGATTAGTGCCATGGGGGTATGAATAATCAGTCCCATTGCTTCAATTTGGGACAACTCTGCAAGTCCCCACCAGCTCTTTTGCACATCATGAGATGGGCTGAGGTCTTTGTTGCAACTTTATTGCATTTTGAATTCTTCCTCTATACAAACCTGTTTTCTCTTTCCCATATATGTATGGTTCTTGAGAGCACTCCCTAACAAACCATCGCTTAGAAGTTCTTTCCTGGAGGAAATTGACTTAAGAGAAAGAATGAGACATGTTACTTTGGGATCATATCTTATACAGGAAGTTAAAAGACATATCCTGAAATAAGTTTTAAAATATGGTAGAAGTCACAAAGAAGAGGAATATTAACCAGTGGTTCAAATCTATACCCAAGATACTCAAAAAGTATTAAAACGCAAATAGGATCTATGTGGATAAAAACACAACAGTGACTATTTGATGCAGTGGTTCTGGAACTTTATTAAACAAAACCATCAGGTTGAGAACTTATAACAAATTCAGTTGGTTTGAGACAGGGCTGAGGAGCCTGTGTTTGACCAAAGAACTCAGTAGATTCTGAATAGAGAATGTATATTGACAGGTTTGTGAGGAGGAACTGTTCTTATCAACTCTAGGCGAAGTCTATGCATCCTTGATGTTGAAGCAAAAAAGGACACAGGTTTAAAAAGAATGCAAGAAAAGATAGATGAGGAAAAATATGTTTTGTGTTAGTTTTTTTCAAAAGATTCATACAAACTATGCAAAATTTATATTGGCCCACTGTTTAAAAAAAACAAACCCTTAAAAATATGAACTGAATCAGAGTGACTTCTAAGAATATATCTCATTTTGCAAACTTTTTGCATGCCCTTTGGACTATGTGAAAATCACTTTGGCATTTTTAGAGTTAGAACACATTGTTTTTCATTGTGAAGAGTATATATGTTGGTAACGTGTGGAGTTTTTACTTCAGTGCTTTTCTTAATCCACAATTTCACTATTGGTTATATTAATCATTTCCATGGCCCCAGCTTCTACTTTATTCTAAAGACTTATTGTTTGTTTCCAATCCAGAACTCTCCTTGTAACATCAGGCATACATATATATTTGCCTGCTTTACTTTTATGAGTATCCCACAGTCTTTTCAAGCTCAATATGTTCAAAAACTGTCCTTATTAGTCACCCAAACATGATTCTGTCCTATATTTTATATTTCAGGTAATATTATCTCCAGTTACACAGTTGACTAAGCTCTTTACCCAAACCATTTGCCATTTGTTGCTGATCGACTCTACACAATTTGGTGTTAAATTGTTCCTGGTGACTTTAATCTCATAATTATCCGTTGGCTATAACCCCTCTTTCTTTCCTGCTGATGTTGACTTGGTCCAGGACTCTTTCAACTCTCACCTAGATTGTTGCAGTCATTTACTTTTTTCCCTACATCTAGGATTGTCCCTTTAACGTAACATGTGTCCAAGAGAGTTACATTCCTGAAAATTCTGAATATGCCTCTTTTTTATTTAAGAACTAAAATCTCTTAGCATATCCTGGCAGTTTCTTTGTAAACCTTATCTTACCAACTTTCTATCTACATCGTACATCAATTTCTTACAACTTCAGTACTTTCACTATGTAATTCTCTCTTACTCACTGCTATGGGCATATATATATATTTAATTTAAATTAAAAAATATGGCCGGGCGCTGTGGCTCACGCCTGTAATCCTAGCTCTTGGGAGGCCGAGGCGGGCGGATTGCTCAAGGTCAGGAGTTCAAAACCAGCCTGAGCAAGAGCAAGACCCCGTCTCTACTATAAATAGAAAGAAATTAATTGGCCAACTGATATATATATTAAAAATTAGCCGGGCATAGTGGCGCATGCCTGTAGTCCCAGCTACTTGGGAGGCTGAGGCAGAAGGATCACTCAAGCCCAGGAGTTTGAGGTTGCTGTGAGCTAGGCTGATGCCATGGCACTCACTCTAGCCTGGACAACAAAGCGAGATTCTGTCTCAAAAAAAAAAAAAAAAAAAATAGAGCTTAGAAAACTTTAACATTATTTTTATTGATTTATTTAAATGTACTAATAAATCATTACCTGTGTGAACATAGCTGCATCACATCATTTGTGCAAAGTATATTTTCAAAAACTTAATAAGAAAGATAATATAGATTTTATAAATCTCTTTCATGTCTGGCCTGAGAGAAAACAACTGGATTGTTTACTTTTACCTTCCATCTCTAGAGATATTGTAACAGAGGGAATGGCCTGGGAAAAGAAGGGGGGCAAAAGATGTTTTCTGTCTCTTTAAATCTTGCCCTACTCTTTTTGGGAACTGAGGCCTGCAATCTCTGCCTCAGGCAGGTGGTTGGGAGGGGCAGGGGATTGTCTTTTTTTCTTTGTGTTACTGAAGATAGTTCAGCAGAACGGTGGCTTCATCTTGGGCCAGGTAGAGATCTGGGTGGGTGTCCCAGGTGGGCAGTGGTCACAGGCATTGTCTTGGACAGAGATGGGACAATTAGAATCATTAATGATAATAGACTAGAACTGAGGACCCCCCCTTTAAAAGCTCTGTATCTCTGCTTATGTTCAGGAATTTGGATTTTGAGATGATAGTCTGCCATTTTTCTTCCTTTGCCAGCAAAGCAATAAACTTCTCTTTCCTTCTCCCTAACTACTCTATCTCTTTCTTTTGAAGTAGGCTCGTGGATAAGTGCTGAGCTTTATTATAAAATGATAGTAGATAAAAATCTAAAAAAAATCTCATATTTACTTGGAGGCTAAAATTGTGTCATGGGGAACAAATTATGCCACTTTTTTCTTCCATTGGCAACACTTTATCAGTTGTTCATCTTCAAGAAAATTCTTCCAATACTCAACTCTGAAAAATGCTAATTTTTCTGTCAGCCACCTGTTCAAGTAAAAATCATACTCCATCAGAAAAGTAACTTTAGTATTACAATTAAACTTTAATATGCATTACTTTATAAAAATTTCCCATTTTGTAACATAGAATATTAAAAACATGTGTACTCAAGGATCAAGGTTTAGTCTGTCTCATTGAAGATAATAATTTTTAAAGAAAAGAGTTCTTTTTTTTTCCTACAAATACTTGGTGATGAAGGATACAATAATTAATAATGGAATTTTGTGTCACTGCCTTGATTCATGTTAAGGCATCTACTAGTTTTAATTGCCAGTGACTTGACAACTTGACCAGCAACACTGGAGCCTGAGGGCAAAAGGAAAAATGCACATATGTGTGTGAATTATATATATATATACACACACATATATATACACATGTGTGTATATATGTTTTTGATATACTTAAGTGGTTATTGTTTTCCAGAATATTACCACAGTTTAAAAATATTAAAGCACTAAAACATTTTTTCTCAAACTTGGATTTCATTTAAAATTTCATTGTTTTGTTCATGGTGGTTTTTCAAGTTAATATTGATTTTTAAAATATTGCACTAAAATAATATTGGTCTTAATTACTGAGTTTTTTTGTGACCCCTTAAATTATGTACTCAATAAATGCCTCACTTGACTCAGCTGAAGGAGCTCTGGGAATTTCAGCCCAAAATATGAGTCTTTTTAAAAAATATTTTGAATTAAATCCTCTTTCAGATTTAACTGGTCCTTGGAAGAAGCTTTCCCTCTATCTGCATAAACCATTCCTCTCCCTGTAATCTCAATACCTTGCAGGAAAGAAGACCAAGAATGCAAGCAGACCTGGCCCAAATTATTTTAAACGCAATGCCTGTCTCTCAAGTTAATTTAATTTGCAAAGAGAATCATTTACAAGTTAATCTGTCTCCCCCATCCATTTGTCCTAACCAGCACCATTTGTCATCCCTAAACAGAATTAACCAGTACTCCACATTTCCCCTCCTCTCCAAAAAGACAGGTGTAAAAATATCTGAACTTCATTGGGATATTGAGTAATCACTTTGTGATTCTCCCCATGCACATGGTATTGATAAATAAACATTTCTCATATTAATCTGTCTTAATTGTTGATCTTTCAGATAATTTTTTTGGAAAATGACAGGTTTCCCCTCACCCCTACACACCCTAATCGCTATCTATAAAACTGCCTTTGCTTTTGTAGTATCACTGCAAATGTCAAAACAATGAAAAAAGCAACTGTCATCTTAGTAAAATTATGAACATTGTTTTGACCTCATATACCTCCCGAAAGGGTTTCAGGAGGTCTATGAGGGAGTCTGTAGGTCATATTTTGAAACCACTGCATCAGGCTAATAATTAAAGTTATTTTAGAAGAATTTTAATTCTAATAATTCATCTCTTCCACCTGATCCCACAAAAAGAAAGTAAAACATATTGATGTTCAAAATTGCCATGATTCAGTATAAGGAAAAATAATAATTTTTCAAAAGGTATACAAGTTTCAAAAGAATTGTTATAAGAGATTTTAAATGGGGATATAGAACATGTGATGTGGGTACCTTAGGTAGATAGCAAAGGATTTGAAGTCTTCTAGGGACAAAAGTGGCCCTTAATCCTGTCTTGAGCGACTGCCACACCTGGGGGAGGAGGGAACACCCTGCAGATCTGCCAATCAGAATTTAGTGTGCCAACTTCAAAAGAATGCAGAGGACTCTCTAGCCCATGGGCCAAGCAGCACAGGTACAATAGAGTCTAGAAAGGGACCTAGAACAACTGGCTTTCAGAGAGGTTCCTGGGCGAACCCCATGTGTAATAAGACTCATGTCCTATAACTCCCAACTGGCCATCAAAGTGGTTCTATGATAATGTCTGAATCACAAGGAGGTCCCTGTAAAACAAGGGACACTGTCAAACAAGACCCAGACCATAACCAAAGTCTCTTTTTGCTATGTCAAGGGGTCCAGTTGTCATCTGTGACATATGTATCTTGCTCTGAAAACCTCCATCTTGCTCTTGCTCTATAATCCTATTTTGCTCCCCCTCAATAAATTTTACCTCATGCTTGCCTTATTTTGGTGTGTCTGGTCATTCTTTAGCCTTGAGCTCACCAAGAACTGAGAAGACAGAATGAGAATGCCAAACCCAACAGGTACATTCTCAACATAGAGGAAAAATAACCTTCCTGTGTCCATGTTTGCTTATAAAGTAAATAAAGTCTGGAAGCCTATACTATTCACATGTAACTCAGTAAAGATCCTTTTCAGAATTCCTTTCTGAATATTGGCTGTGACATAGGTGATTATGTATCAGGTGATTGTGAAGTTTTTCAAACTAACAATCTCTAACTGCTGCTCATTATCACTATCATTAGAAAGAGGTATTTCTAATTATTGCCAAAATTATAAACTCCTTGAAATTAGAGATCACGATTTTTACACCTTGAGATTTCCTACGTCATTAAGTATCATGAGTTAAACATAAATGTTTATTAAATTGAATTAAGTGCATAAGCTGCAGGTCTACTGACATGAATAATATGATTTTATTTTCAAACCCAAAGATAATTATATTTATTTAACTAAAAGACAAGCTATTTCTCATGCTACCATGGACTCATTTGAGACACTAGAAGCTTGCAAAATTGTTTTCAAAAAATATATCATGACTAAGAAGAAAGATGAGTTTTCTAACAAAAAAATTATGTGGACATTAAACTGTTCTAACTTTTACTTTAGATAATCAAATTTGCAGGTGGATATGTTGTATACGTTGTCAAATTTTTCAAAATATATAAATTTAATTTTAGAAAAGAATAATTAGAGATAGTCCTTAAAATTCTGAGTTTTCTTGATTACAAATATTAAGTTAATTAATAATGCTTAATTCCTACCAGTAGAGGAAACAGACAATATATTAACTGTCACGGTATTAAAACATCTTCAACCATTATGTCATATTAAGAAGGAGAATTAGGCCACCCTTCCAGAGTAGCTAGAAAGACAATTTTGCCTAATTAAAGTACAAGTTGCCATAAAAGTGATTTTTAGGTCATTTGCTAAGTAAAAAATATCAGTGGGCAGTTATGTCATTGCTAGAGTCTAGGAATCATATGACTATAGCATATAATGTAAACGGGAATATCCATTCCTTCAGTCTTACAGGTATTCGATGTTAACAGTAAAACCAAGAGAGTATATTTCAGTTAACATGAATAAAGAGTAGCATATGATTAACAACAAAGACAATAACAAAATCATGGCTTTATTCTAAGAAATGTTTTCTAGTAATTTATTCTATTCAACCTACCTCAAGAGATAACAATGTTATTGCTGTATGGAAACAGAAAGAGGTTCACATAAACTAGAAAGCCAGAGGATTTAAAAACTAACCTTTGATTCCAGAGAGGTTTTTATATAGATGCACTACATTGCTTAGTAAAGCAAATTATTTTGGCTCACAAAAGGATTTAGCCTGAAAAGTTAAAAAAACTGGGCATTCTAAAAGTGTTTCTACTGTTGTAAGTGCTAAACTTTTTGAAACTAAATCAGGGTTAGGGTGGAATGAAAGTTCTTCTTTAACAAGATAAATGCAATCAGTTTAATGAACTCTTCTAGGAGACAAGTAAGAGATGAAAGAAATTATTTGTTCATTATGCTAATTAAAAAAGGGATTCTAAAGCCTATGAAAACAAAATTGATTAAAGCATATCCAGTTTGTCTACTTAGAGTTGTGAAACACAAAATCCTCACATAGTGTGCAAGCTTTTGGATATTGATTGGAGACTGCACATAATTATTATTTTTTGCATGTGGTGAATATGGTTTTTGGTTTTTACCTATGACTTTTTAACATATTAAATACATATGGGAAATAGAAATCCAAGAAGAGGGAGATTACTGGGCAAGCCAAAAGGAAACTCTTAATTTTCCATTACAATTAAGCAGCATATAAACTAAAGCATATATAGAAAAATTCCTAATGGCCTCCTTTTATGAAACTGCTAAGAAGTCCAATTGAAACAGTGTTCACAATATATAATGCTGGCCTGACAACAGAGAAAAAAATTTTTTTCACCAGCTTTTTCCCATTAGCCAGTCAGAAGGAGCTTACAGGGATATAAGAGTTTAATCATCATTTAACAGTCCTTTTTGATCCACCCCATATCTTTGGTGAGGGCTGGAAAATGTTTCTGTTGCACTCATAGTTTCAATTGTTAGCAAAGGTCCTAATGTATCAGCATGCACATGAAATTGAACTCTGAGCTGGTGAAAAGAAAAGAGAAAGTTTATTTCTGGGTGAGGCTAAATGTAAATCAACTTCTTTCCTAAGAATCAAGAGATCAAGTAGACTAAAATTTGAGATTAATTCCATCTGAAACTTAATATGCCATATTTGAATAAAATGGTTATGTTTTGTGAACATTTTTATATGATGAAATATATCTCAAACTATAAATACCAAACTGATGAAAACTCTAGAAATTTTACAAGGGTTTTTAAAAATAGTTTGATGGAAGCGATATGAATTTATTAAGTAAACTCAGTACTCCCCACTGGCATTTTACCAGATCTTTTTCATATTACTAAAATGAAAAAAAAAATTATCTAAGCAGAGTAGATAGAAAACAGTTCGCATTTTATTACATTTCTGTAGGTTCTTCCTTTATTTTTAAGATTTTGTTTAACTGTATCTTTCCCTGTAGGGATGTAAGTAAGGGACTTGGCATGTTCAGACAGAGTCAGTTACACTCCCTATGATCTCAAAATATTCTCTCCTCCTTGGATTATAAGCCCTTTGGGAAGGCTATTGGTACCTCATAATCCAAAATAGTAAGTGGTACTGACAAAAGTATCAACAAATAAATAATACTGTATCAATTATTGTGGATTTATTTATATCCCTGGAATATTATGTATGCTTTCACTCGTATTTTTTAAGATAACATGATATGTTGAATGGAAGCATAGAACTCAAAATCAAAAGACTTTTTTAACTTTAAGTTCTGAAACTAACACATATCAACAGTAGGACACCAGGCAAAGCATTATCTGTCCTGATATATTTCTCCATCAGTAAAATAGAAGAATAACCTGACTCGTTCTTCTAACAGTGTTATTGAAGGACAATATATCCCAGAATATTTTCTGCTAGCTCCCTTCACAGGAGTCACTTGACTACATATTAAATAAATTCTGGGGCCCAGAGGTGACCCATATCATTAACATCTAAGGGTGCATACCAAGAACTTGATTTTTAACAAATTCCCCAGCTAAAGTGTGAATTGTACTTTGTAATACAATTTCTAAGGAATAATACATTATGCAAAGTAGTAATACTATATAACCTTTGTATTTTTTTTATTAATAGAAATCTTACAGCTGTGTTTTAAGAGCTCTTATTTTTCATGAAATTACTTGTACCTACTAAAATAATAGGGCATTTGTACCCTTAGCGCAAAAACAATATGCTGTAACCTTGATCTCTAACCTTAAGGAATATTTTTACTCCATTGTTAATATTAGTTCTGTTCTTATAATTTTCATTTGGTTTTGTCCACATGAGGAAAGTAGCATACACTATAAATCTTGAAAATTAAATATCTGCAGATTTGACCCCACTTGATAGCATCTTGGATTTAGGATAATTGTTCTCAAAGTGTGGACCAGAAACCTGCAGCATCCTCATCATCTAGGAACTTGTTAGAATCAGAAAATCTGTGGTGTCATACAACAAGCTGTTTTAGATACCCTCAACCTGATTGGGATACATGCGAATGTATGGGAGACCTTGCTCTATGAAAATTGAACTAAGGATCACAGTTGTAAGATAGTTTGACTAATGAATTAGGATATTTCTTACATTAAGGCTGATTGATCTTATTCGAGAAAAGGAAGCATATGCTATTTCACACAGATTTACACGTTGTCTTTACCTTTTCTTAATTCAAGATAATTGTGGCAAGTTTTGTCTTTCACAACTTAGTCTATTGTCAGGCCACTCCATTTATGTCTCCTCAAAGGCAGTCGAGAGAGTCCTCTAATTCTTATATTTGAGGAAAGGCTTTACAATAACTCCTAATAACCCTTAAAGATAAAATTTCTGGCGGAGATATCTCGTTCTTTTAGCAAAAGGCTTGATCTTTTTTCATACCTAATTGCACTGAAAGATTAGCTATCTTTCTCTTCTATTGGAAACAGAGATAAGAGGACTGACTGGAGTTTATTTTCAGCTAGAAGCCCACAGAGGAATTAAAGTTATGCTAATGGTATGCTGAGAATTCCATTCTGCCACCATTTGAGATCTGCATCTAAAACATTTAAAACAAATTCTATGTAACCAATTTTTATCCAGTCTCTTATACCCCCAATTTTGGAGAGGTAAGAAATTAATGTTCTCCTATCTATTTTTACTAGGCTCATGATGGGGAAACATTTATACTATTATGAAAGTTTGTGAAAGAAAATAATTTGATTTTTTTAAAAAATGAGAATGACATATTTTAGGCTGGTATTTGCTGAGGTGTGGTACTTGTAACACTGGTTTTACTTGGTCCAATGAAAATGCTTCAGCTGAAGTACCCCAGTGGAGAGGTTGCCATTCTCTAATCCTTTTCCTTTGTTTTTTTTTCTTCTTTCTTTTCTTTTCCTTTTTCTTCCTTCTGGCTCTGGTTCTGCTGTCCTGAATTCTCCTTTTCCTGACTGGACAAAGCTGCAAAATACCTGGCTATCCTTCTCACCACTGCTGCCCAAAGGGTCACCTTTTGGCTTGCATGGCTAGGTATTCAGGGAGACTGTCCATTTCTAACCCTTCTCAAAGCACCACCAGCCAACTCTGGAATCTTGATACACATGGTCAATACAGGAGAAACATGCAAACAGCTACCATGGATACAGTTGACTAATCCAGAACCAAACCAATTCCCTGCCCTAGGGAGGAGCAACCTTATAAAAATAACAGGAAAATACCTGATCCCACCTAGGAAAATATTTTAAATTAACTAGAGTATCCAGAATAAAATGAATTTGTTAAATCCTATATTGTTGTAGATATATGAGTGGCTTGTTGAGGATATTCAAATACTATTTTTTTCTTTCTTTCTTTTTTTTTTATGTCAGCATATTATGGGAGTACAAATGTTTAGGTTACATGTGTCACCTTCCCCTGCTTCCCCACCCAGTCAGAGCTTCAAGTGTGCCCATCCCATAGATGGTGCGTATCACACTCATTATGTATGTATCCACTCATCCCCTCCTTCCCCCTCCCATCTGCCCAACGCCTGATAAATGTTATTCCTATATGTTCATTTAGTTGTTTATCAGTGAAACCAATTTGCTGGTGAGTACATGTGGTGCTTATTTTTCCATTCTTGGGATACTTCACTTAGTAGAATGGGTTCCAACTCAATCCAGGAAAACACAAGAGGTGCTATATCACCATTGTTTCCTATAGCTGAATAGTACTCCATGGTATACTTATACCACATTTTATTTTTTTCTTAAGATATATAGTTATAGATCTGAAATTAAATATATGACTATGTATATAACAAAATAAATTGCAAGAAAAAAAAGAGTGAAAGTTTTGTTAAGTGTTAATTCCAATTCCCTTCCTTTCTGATGAAGCACTCTTTTGCTCATTCTTCCTCCAAACTGTAGTCACTTGGTTTACTAAACTAGACATGCAAATATAATTGCATTTCACTATTTCTTTTACAATCAAACTAATTCCTAGATTTTAGTCTTTCCATGCATTTCTGGATTAAATAGATAGATATTATAAGAATTCTATCTTGTATAGATAATAATCTACATCATAAAATAATCTATATCATAATCTACATCATAAAATAGATAGCTTATGATATAAAGGAACTTACATTTATTGATTACTTATAGAGTACCACTCAACTTGTTTGGGTTATTAAAATAACTGAATAATTATTCAAATAAACTAGAGCATAACACATACTCATATATTTATAATTTGAGATTGAGATTTTCCCCTAAGTAACAGAGGCTCAGAGTAATTGAAAAACTTGCTGAAGACTCAGAGATTTGAGAATTGAAGCTAGATATTCAGTCACAAGTCTTGTATTCATGTTCTGAATACATGAAACTGAATTTCACATCACTGAATTCATGGATTGGTACAAACATTTGGTTGATAGTGTAGGACTGACTTTTATAGTTTGAAACTGTTGTAATTTGACCAAGGCAAAGTTTATTCATTTGTTGAAGTCATGTGAAGGAATAGATGACTCTGACTTCTTAATCCTATGAAGGTCAGTTATAGAACTTTTGATTCCATGGCAATTTTTTTCTGATGGATCTTTTAAATTCTTAAGTATATACATTTATTTTTGTCTTACAAAGCAAAATGAGTAACTAATGTTCCAAAGTATAACGAGCATCTTAACTCATTATTTTTACCTTTCATCAGGCATTATATACTCCTATGTGAGAGTTAAAGTGCTCAATCTTCACCTAGAAGAGATAGACTATGATGTTAATATATATTACACATTTCACTATTAATTTAGTTATTTGAGACCAAAAAAATCAACATTATTATTAATATAAGATGAACACTAAAATTGGTTAGATATGCAATTATGAGATATGAAGTACAGGTGTGTTTCATATATTAACAAATAGAAAGTAATAAATTCAACATAATCTCTTGAATAAATATACTTTATCCAAAACAGTGTAACCATAATAGCCAGAAAATTATGACATCTAGGATCTCCAAAAGTCATAACAAACAAGATTTCCAAAAAAATGCTATTTTTTAAGTTGGGAAATTGCTGAGATAAATTAATTGCTCTTTTCTGAGACTATATTTGGGTACCCCCAGAAGACCTATTTGTTTTGTGTTTTGGATGCTTGCCAGATATATGCGCAGATATTTTCTGTATACTGAATTATTATAAGGGCATGGGTCCAGGAACTCATTATGCAGCAAAACTGCTGTGGTCCACTGAAGACTGAGGGTCAATTAGAGAAAATAAATCTTGGCAAATGTCTTAGAAGAATGTTTTTTTGATTCTTTGACCTTTCTGATCCAAACAACATTGGGGAAACCAGCCTATGCTATGAATGAAAGTGGTTTCTCCTATTTAAATACCAGATAGCAGGCACATGAGCTATGTTATCAAAGTTATCTTTTCAGAGAGAGGGAGAGGAAACAAGTATCACATAAGTCATTTGATCAGTCCAGAATAAATAGAAAGTTTTGTGCCTTGACATATACTGCTAACTTTTGCTTCTAGCAGAAATCCAATAAATCTTTTTGTAAGTTCACTTTAATTAATTGGCATCTATTGTGGTATTAATACCTTTGGTCCCCTTTCATTTTCATTCTCAATTCCTGCTGATTTCTTATATTATAGACACATATGATTTTGATAAAACTTTGTCTCAGATTTTTAATATTTCTAAGTTTTAGTTCATTGAAAATCTTGCCTTGAACAACTAGAAGTTTGAAGGAACAAAATATCAACATTTCTTCTCCACACTGTGCCAAGCAGTTGAAATCACATGTTGACACTCTTGTACAGATCACCTATTCAGGTACCAGTGCATGTCAGTAAAAACTGCACGTCACATTGAAATTATTCTGTGGAACATATGAGTAAGTTACATGCATTTGCCATTCATCACATCTAAAAATGTAGTATACATAACTTATATGATCTTCTAAGGTATCTCTTGCTGCTTCAAGACAAATAAATGACACTTATGTATTTAAGCAGAATAGAAAGTATTATCATTGGTGATTGGCTTGGGTTATTGTAAGAGCAAAAGTAACTACTCTTGGTATATGTGTTGTGTCTTTGGTTTCCATGATGAAATATGAATTTTTTCTCCCAATTAAGCTAACTTCATAGGCTCCACATTCATATATAACACAAAGTGTTTTGACAATATATATTTTCTACAATTGCTTTTATCAAATGCAACTCAAGCCTTGTCTCGTTCACTCATATATTTTCTTTTTTCTAATGATATCCAACAGTTAACCCAAGAAGTAGAAAAGATGTCTTCTGGCTTTAACATCAATACTCTATATTGGCTAAAGCCAAGACCTAATATGAATTATTTAAATATCAGTTTCTCTTTGAAAAATGTACATGGAGCAACTTATTTCTATTTATCAACAGCAGCAACAACAACAACAATCAGTATCTGTCCCAGGAGGGAGCAGAGGGGTTATTTGACCTAGAAGGATTTAGGCAGTCTATAAATGTTGACACTAAGATTAGAACTTAGATCTATCTGAATCCAAAACATGTACAATAAACAAGTATATTCTGCTGCTTCATAGCCCTTCTCACAGTAGTATAGACATGTAATCATTGTGGATCATATTTCCAAGGTTCAGATTCTGCATTACTGGTCTTCTTCATGCAATGTTGTTCTCTCTCTCTCTCTCTTTCTCCTCTCTCTCTCTCTCTCTCTTTAACTGATGCTAATTCAAGAAGTCATGTGCCATTTATTTAAAGGAGAAGAAATAAGTTGTAGACATATATCACCACAACAGTGGTGTATAACAAAAGCACTCCAAAATTCCTTGGCTTAAACAATAAGCATTTATTTTTTCTCTCAAATTTACAGGCTTGCTGAGCCATGCTTCATGTTGGTTCTCACCCACACATCTACAGGTTAGAAATGAAGCTTTATTGATCTCTGCTAGGCTCTTGCAGATTTCTGGGGTTTTAGACTTATTTGGATCTGTTACACATGCTCACTCCAGCAGTTTAGATCAGGCAGGAATCCAAGAAAAAAAAAGAGAAGAAAGCAATGAAAGCTGTTAGACCCATATTTGATACTGGAACGTCATCACTTTCACCATACTTTCTTCGCCAAAGCAAGTCAGATGTCTGTCTCAGATTCATTGTGTAGAGAAACAGGCAGCCCTTGTGGGTGGGAGCTGCAAAGTTACAATGCCGTTGCAGATATTGAGATACATGGAGAATTGGGACTATTTTTGCAATGCATCTACCACAAATAACCTACGTGTACTTAAAAGACATGAAAATGTGTCCTATAAATGTTCCGGCCTCAATTCTAATCTTTATACTTTAGTATTCAACTTTCAGTAGACTAGAGGATTACTTGGAATTGATTCTAGCTATCACAAAGAAAATTCTCAAGGTCTTCTAT
The DNA here is from genome assembly GCF_040939455.1 of Microcebus murinus. Lineage (NCBI taxonomy): Eukaryota > Metazoa > Chordata > Mammalia > Primates > Cheirogaleidae > Microcebus > Microcebus murinus. Next base: position 79,165,796 of record NC_134114.1, on the reverse strand, counting down.
TATTCTTAAAAATAGAAGGTTTGGGTACAACATTAAAGTTACATCTCTGTGTTTCAAATCTAACGCTGAACTGTGTAACTGCCAACCTCCTAAAACACTGAACTCAGCAACTTGGTGTTATGCTCTAGGAATTCCTCTTCGGAACACACATCAACGTAGCAAAACATTGTTTTTAATTAACAAAATGCCAGGCCCATATGTTGCACACGTCCTCATTGGAACTCCTGTTGACATCAACAAGAATATCTTGTGCAGCATATGGTCTTAATAAGTAACAATTTTAATTCTGAAGAATTATTTTAACTCCCAAGCAAAAGAAAGGGCTTTTAATTATAATTTTGCCATTTTCCTACACTTATTACTCTTTTAAGGGGTCTGAAGTTTTAGTAGTAAAAACACTGTAAGAAATTTTAAAAGCCTATTGACTTAGACAGAAGACAGTTTTCTCTGCTAATAGATACTTTAAAATATCACACAAAACTAATATTCCACAAAACACATTAGTTATTACAGTAAAAATAATTTGCTGTAGTTTTTTATTCACCTTTAACATTCTCAAATTGTATTTTTATACATGACTGACAATTTAGGAAGAAAAATTTAGGTGAGTTCATAAATTTCTTGAGTTTCATCTGAAGGTGAAGTGGAAAATATATGAAGTTATGATTTACTTTATTAAAATAAGTTGCAGTGGATTGACACCATCCAAGAATGTACAAAAAAATACAGTGAAAGAGCATGAACTTTAGAGTCTGACAGAGATAGGTATTAATTCAAGCTCTACAAGAAAATGAAATATATAACTATGAATACAATGTTTCTTATTGAAGATGTAGTTTTCCTACCTGTAATACAGGTATAACAATGGCTGCATATGAAGATAACATGAGAATTAAATGATTCTACTCACAAAAAATATATTGCATAGGACCTAAAGAAAAATCATTCCAACAAAAAGAAAATAATATATACTGAGCAACCTGAAACTTTTATGTTTTATTTTTGTTTTTGTCCTTATTGGGGGTAACCTTCTCATTCACCTTTAACTTCCCCTTCACCTTTTCCTTCTTCTTCCATCCTTTTCTTCTTAGTATTATTATCAATATTAACTTTATAAAAATGTGGTTATGGCAGAGGGAATAACACTAATTTGATTCATTGCGCATTACTTTATAACATTAAAATAATATTTTGCTTCAGCTAGATAAGCATTATAGCAACTGTATAAGATCTAATCACAGATCTAATTAGCATTGCATTTGGTAACTAGAGGTGTTTTATTCTTGGCCTTCTTCATATTGGTTGTTGATTTTGCGCATAAGGCTTTTCATAAACTATAAACATCAACTCACTCCAGAGAATCACCTTAATGACCTGGCAAGAAATTCACTATTACCTTTTCAAATTACAAGAATCCTTTTATGAGGTGGGAAACTAAGATGACATTTAAGGTTTTCTTAAGTTTGCTTCCGTAAAATATTGGACTGCTAAGAACTAAGTAATATGTGGTCTATAATAATAGAAAGGGAAACAAGTGAGTTAATTAAATGTGTAAAGTAGCTTTTCTTTTTTCAAAAAGAAATCTATATTAAAAAATAAATAATTTTTAAAATATATTTTACATTGTTCTTAGGAGAATAAATTTGTTTTAAAAATATTTTTTAAATTATCACAGGTGAAATCTCTTATAATCAGAAAAGAAAGGCTTTTGCTATCAGTGGTTGTCAGTTTTCTTTCTCACTATATGTAATAGAAGACAAAGATAAACACCAAATCACAGGTTTTGTGAAATAATATTTATAAATAGTAAAATATGTTATGGAATTCAAATGAGTAGATTTGTGAATTCAAATAAGTAGATTAATATTAGTCAACTAGGACATGGAAAATGAGAAATAAAAATTTTCTTATTTCTGTTATTCTTAAGGTATTTAGAGTTAGGTTAAAATTTGAATTTAGTTAATTGGCTTTTTAAGTCTATTATAGAAATAGATTTAATGGCAGTTTATCATTTTTTATACAATTAGAGAGTTTTTTAAGTTCACATTGATATTAATATTTGGAAGCAGTCATGAGGTGGTGTGGGTTTATGGATATTTGTATAAGAGGGTGTGGAGTAATGGAGGGGAAAGGTATATAAAGAATGTATCAGTTTTTAATCCATTAGACTGATGCGAACTACAGGGATTTAAGACATACATCTATCAGTGTTCTCTCTGCATCCCTAATGAATTGGGATATTCAAGGCTCATAGCAGAACAATACCTGGGAACAAAAAGTTCCATCTGCCTTTCTAAAATTCACTAATATTCTTTATAGTGAGTATTAATTTTACCTTATAATGTGAATTTACCCTCTGGAAGATTGAAATGAAGACCTTTTCTGGTTCTTCTAAATGCACTGCAGTTTTTCTTTTTTAGAAGTTATGACTGGAAGAATTTTAAAATAAATGTCAAGACTTTTGTTGTGTTTATTGTGAAGATTTAAAGTATATAGATGTATATTTATACACCACATAATTACAGATCCCTCCTACAGCTAATCATGCATGCATATCCATTATACTCAAAGCTTCCATCCCTTAATCAAGCATTCTGTGATTATGCAAATTTCAGAGATAATGAGGTACACTTTATGAGAGATAGCAAATCAGCGTTGTTAAATAAGTCCTGAAAAATCAGAAAATTGACTCTTTTGGTCCTAAAAATCTTATGGAGCTTACACAATTACTGGATTAGTCACATTGAGGAAAGTGGCACATTTTCATATATTGTATTGGTTTTTCTCCTTGCATTTATTTAGTTGTTTTCATTCCTCATTGTCTGTGACTGTATATTCCCCAAATTTCTAGTCACATCTAGAAAAGTTATAAAGAAGCCAAAGAGGACTTAACCACATATGCTTATCAAGCTTATTGCTTACCTCTAATACAAAATTTATTTTAAGGAGTCACTTTCCATGGATCATTTGCCTCATGAAGGCCGTGAGACTTTCAAAAGTCAGTAGAAGAATTTTAGTTTTTGGCATTTTCTCAACAAGAATATGTTTGGCAGTGGAATGTTATGTGGACATGAACCAAGTAAATGTCTTTTATATAACTTGTTATTACTTACACTGCTGTTTATCTTTTCCATGTAACTTGCTTTCATCACTGAAATGGACTATTATTTGGTCATATGCAAGCTGAAGTGGGCTTTCTTGAAATAATTATTTTTCTTGTGTCAGAAAGGAACTCAGAGCTAGATAAGAATTGGAACAAAATACTAATGTTTTGTGTTATCCAAATATCTCTGTTAAAAGGTCTTTGTTAAGGGTGGCTTAGTTAAATATTTCATCTCAAAAACCAGGAATACATTACATTATAATAAACATTATTTTTTGTAAGAAACAATAACTGATTATAGATAATTTCAGGGGCCCAACAGATGTTCAAAAACATGGTGTGATTTAGAATGCGTGAGAGTTCTCCCCATCCAAGAATATCTTCTCTAGCTATATGTGGTGAAGCCCAAAATGTCAGTTACTCTTTTAATTAACATATGAATAGGTAGACCCAGTGAACAAGCTATATTGTTTGTTCTTAACACTTATGGATGAATGATATGATATTTGGTTTCATTTTAAGTATGTATATAACACTAATATGTAACATATATATTAAAAACAACTCTTATTTTTCTTGAATATAATATTAAAAGAAATTTGATCCTGTGTGTAAAATATGTTAAATTAAATTTGGCCTGAGGCTATCTCCATACTTTGAGTTACCATGTAACGAAATGCAACCTAGCTTAGCAGGTAAGTGAATTGAAACTTAACTTAGAAGTATTTTTTTGTAAAAGATAGCTAGATCTCAGTCAATCACAAGCTGCTGGTGGGCTTCAGCCAATCTCAGACAGTTAACAGATTTGGCCATCCATAAAAGGCAAAAACTTAGCCATAACCAACCAAGCTATTTCTGTAATTTACTACTGTGTTCTGTCTTTAAATACTCACTGGCCATATTGCAGAGCAGAGCTCTGTAAATTTCTTCTGGCTCCCAGTGCTGCCCGATTCATGAATTGTTCTTTACTGAAATAAATTCTGTTAAATTTATTTTGTCCAAAGTTTTTTTTAACAGACCTGCTGTTAGAAGTGGAATGTATTTTTGATTGGCCTGTGGAGGCTTCTGAAAGAGTAAAGAAATCAAAAATTTCCTTTCTCAAAGACTCCTTACAAAAGGCAAATGCAAAGTTTAGAAGGTTACCTTTCTACTCCAAAGAAAGAAAGAAAGCTAGCAAATGCCTTATAAATTGAAGTCCTCAGATCCTCCACATCTACTTCTTTAACCATTTTTAAATCTTGGTCAAAATATTAAGTACAGAGAAATAGTGAAAGATTACCCTGTTCCAGAGGAAATCCTAGAAATTTTCTATGAATTTAGAATTCTCACCAGAATTTATGATTCAAGACTCCTTGATCTTTACAGATTTATTCATATGATACTGTTGCCACCCAACCAAGTTAATTTGCCTGCTGCCCAAGAAGCCAATATGCTGAGTCAGCAGGTTTTATGGCAGATAAAGTTTATTCCACACAGCACTAAGTGGGGAAATGGGAGAAATTTCTCAAATCCACCTCTCCAAGAATTTGGGAGACAGTATTTTTAAGGATAGTTTGGCAGACAATGAATTTTTTTTAGGTTTATAAATTGGGATAAAATTATAGTGGTGTAGAAATTATCTTCTACTATTGCTTTAGTCTCTGAGGTCACATTTCCAGTTGAGTCGAATTCTTGGTATAGGCCACTGGTCCAGGTAGGTCAACCAATCAACTGCAATGTGGGGCCTGGAAGATACCTTAAAAACTACCTTTAAGTTTCAAAAAGGTGATGTTATCCATGGAGAAAATTAGGAATCGACACTAGCTATGGGGGAAATGTTACGAATCTTTATGACCACCAACTGTGTGGCTCTACAGTGGCAATTACAGGGGGACAGTTACTAATTATATCATTATTTTTAACTTGGCCTGTGCATTATTTTAGCTGGGCCCTTATCATAGTTTCCACTTTGCACCCCATTATTGAAGAGTGGCTTCAGTTAGTCAGATACGTACACAAAGAATAAACATTTAAGTTACATACACTCTATTTTCACTTTGGAGGGGGTGTTTAGCATTATAATTTGGTATAATTTGGCTCTTTATATCTAAAGGTGAAGTATAGAGCACAAAGACAATTTGTGTACAATCTCTGTAAACTGGCTGAAATTGACTTAAGGTCTATAGTTATTTATCAATAAAGAATGTTTATAAAACCAGTCTCCTGTCCAGTAGAAGTTGTGGCAGAACTGCAAGGTGGGGGATATGTGGTCTATCATAGTCCAGTGGGAAATTTTCCAGCTGTAGTTATTTGGGGGATGTTTTTCAGGAGCTGGTTTCTGCTTAATTACAGGAAACAAATGGCAATTCTTAAATAATAACACCAGGATAATACGTTTCTATTCCTTTATCCTAACTTTTACCTTTTGGAAACCTAAAGTTTTTAAGATAGGCCCCTAAAGTTTTTAAGATAGTTTTTAAGATAGGCCTCACATTCCAGTGGATTGGTTGACCCACTCAATGGACCAGTGGCTCATACCAAGAAACCTATCAGCTTGAATTGTGACCCCAGGGACTGAAACACAAAGAGATGATTTCTACACCCCTACAATTTTGCCTCAATTAATAAACTGAATTGCCTAATCCTTCCCTGTCAATCTACCCTTAAAAACCCTGGCTTCCAAATTCTCAGGGAAGTGGACTTCAGAAATTTCTCCCATCTCCCCCTGTATCACTATGAGTAATAAAGACTCTTTCCCTGCCGTAAACCTGCTGACTCAGCACATTGAGTTCTTCTTGGGCAGCAAGCAAATGAACCAGGATGGTCAGCAAGATTACCTCATGAATACTCACAGATTTTCCCCAAACCTGCTCAATATGGAGGTAAGATACTTCATAAGGAATACATACCAGCTCTCCCCATCCCAGGGTGGAGTATGCACTTTCAGTTTTCTCCAGAAACTGCATTCCTCAATCCGTGGATTGTTCCCCCTCTGAAAACCAAGTATTTTCCTTTTTTTTCTTCTATGAATCTCAAGGTCTTTTGTTAACCATTAACTATTCCTTAAACTCTTACAAAGTTAGAAACTAACACAAAATGTTTTCTACATGTATAACATTATAGAATTATGATTTTAACCTAAGAAGAAATTTGCAAGTAAAAATGCAATACCCATTATTTCATGTGTGTCAAGCACAGCAGTAAAAAAACAAGCCCACATATTTAACTTTTTAAGAGTCTTGCTTTTGTGATGGCTGCCTAACATTCACTTGCTTAAAAATAGCTAAAAGGAAATGACTTGATGATGGCTAGCTTTGTTTTGTATTATAATTGTCTACTTAAAAATAACCTCCCAACTCTCTTTGGTAACTTATACCCTTGGAGTTTTGCTATATTAAATAAAATAGTGGATATTCATTGAATATCTAGATAATTTCCAAATAAGTTAAAATACTGAAACATTAATTGCTGAACATCTTTTTTTCAACTTTTGGCTTTCATATTAAAGAGGAAATAAAAATAGCTGGGTCTGTTAACAAATGTGTCCTGTGTTATATTGAAAAATTGTAATATAAGGAAATAAATGCTTATAGAAATTATGATTCATAAATTTGCCAGTCCACAGAATGGTAGTTTGGCAGTTAAAAGTAGAAATAATAAAGGAAACAATTCTGCATTTGAAGAAAGCAAGACATGTTTTGTATAAGTGAAGCTATAAAGTATGAAGGATATAATATTGTTTAAGGATAAAAAGAGTAATTTTTGTCCTAAAATAGAATGAATGATTGTTCTACAATGGAAAAGAGGAAGTGTATAGGACAAACCTGAATCAATATAAGAAAGTTAAAGAAGGTTTATGGAAGTGAAATTTTGGAAAAGAAATTTCATGTGTTGTCAAGCTGGCTAAGGTCTGAATGGATTTAATTCCCTGGTTTCAGTATTTGTCCCTTCCAAACTCATGTTGAAATTTAATTGTCTTTACAATAGTATTAGGTCATTATAATGGTATTAGGGCTCTGCCCTTATGGAAGAGATTAATGCCATTGTAAAACGGCTAGTTTGGCCCATTTTTGCCTCTGTCATTTTGCCTTTAATTATGGGAAGACAAAGTTTTCCTGTCTTTTGAAAGACGCAGCATTTAAAACACCATCTTGAAGTTAGAATCACCAATTCTGATGATGCCTTCATATTGGACTTCCCAGCCACCAGAACTGTGACTAAACACATTTCTGTTCTTTATAAATTACTCAGTATCAGGTATTCTGCTATAGTAGCTCAAAATAAACTAAGATGTGTATTTAAAAATGATGAATGTTAATATCAAAAGTACATGCTACAAAATTTTCTTGGAGGATTGTCCTGTTCTTTCTTTATTAGGTCTTTAATTACATAAGAAAATTTAGTCCTCTCTATTACAAGAGAAAGCATTTTTCTGTAAATATGTAACTTTCTATATTTTCCTTTGAAGTCTTTTAATTATTGTTCTGATTAAATAAATGACTAGTTTCATAGTGACCTGTAATCCTATTTAATCAAGTGTTTTAAATCTCTGATATTTTGAACAAACTTTCTAATATCCAATTCTAAATTAAGTCTTTTTGAGTTGGACTAACTTTGTTAGCTTCAAGAGTGCCTCTGGAATATCTTAATAGAATTTATTCTCTCTCCTTATATAAAGAAAGATACTAAACTTATTAGACTAATTTGATGTATTAAATTTGCATGGGAAGCTTTGTCAAATAAGAAATGATGCTTAATTTCTTTGAGTTATTACATATTTATATGGATGTGTTATTAATATGTGTTGCAAAAATTATATGAAATTTATAGAAATCTGATAGTTCTGGTATAACACCATCAGTCATAATTCTAGTTATTGTCTTAAAATGTTGTATGCCATTGAAATAGATAATTTTTCTTGTCAATTGCATCATTATCATAATAAACTCTCATGAGGTATTTAGCCATTACTATTTTAAGTCTTGTCATCCAACATAAGTTAACTGTTTTTGTCTGAAAGCTTTTGTAAGCAAGTATGATACCAAAGTGTTTTGTTTTCAAGAATATTCATAGAAAGGACTCTGAAAACTATAGGCTTCTGATAATTTTAAATCATACCATTGGGCTGGGTTAGAATTCCCAGAACTCTAATGAAGAAGCTTTTTGGTTCATAAAACTGCTAACCTGGTATCAATCAGAATGAGAATTAATTTTATATGAAAGAAATGCCTTGGCATATTTTTATGCTAAATTAGCTAGTCAAGACTGTTAGAATATGCAATTTAAATAAAACCCAGAAGATTGAACCAAGTCAAATCACTTATAATAATCTAGTTAATAGGCAGTGCTAGGCACCTGATTCAGAAAAACAAAATTGGTATCCCAAAGGATATAAATTCAATGTTAAACATGAACTCATGGAGGAGTGTAAATGGCTTCCTTGTCCTTCTTGGATTCTTAAAACTTACATTATTAAAAGTTCTATATGCCATGACTTATCTTGAAGTAAATAAAATAATACAAATTATGAAAAACTATTGGTAGAATATTCTAAAGTTACTAAAATGATTTACAATCAATGTTTTAGTTTTCAAATCCATAAACCTAGGAAGACAATTGAAATTGCATTTCTGATTCCTGAGGAACCATCTGAACAAATGGATTTCATTCAATTGCCATTCCATGGAATATTAATATGTTTTTGTAGTAGTTTGTTCACTGGTTGGATATAAGCTTTTCCATGTAGGAAAGCTGATGTTATGACAGTAGCTAAGAAGCTATTAGAAGAAATTTTTTTCATGATGGGGCATTCCTGGAGAAATAGAGGAATTCATTTTATTGGACAGGTTAGAAAGCAGTTGAATAAGGTGTTGCAAACCTAAAATCATGGCACCTAATATCTTCAATCTTGTAGAAAGGAGGAAAGGACAAATGGTATTTTAAAAACTGAAATTGGCAGTTAACTGAACTGATTGGCTTGCCTTGGTCAAAGGTATTACTTAGGTCTTCATGACAATTAGATCCACCCCCACTGTAGGATCTATGTCCCTAATGATAGAACTTCATGTATCTCTCACCCCATAAACTCTGATATGACTACATACTTCAAGGTGTTAATGCATTGTGCCAAAGTATATTTTCACCAGGTAAAAGAAGCCTTTTGTAATCCACCAACTGAGGGCAACCAAACCTTCCTTGAACTAGAAGCCAGAGATTGGGACTTCTCAAAATGACTTGAAAAAGGCTGAGCTTGAACCTTGCTCAAAGAGACCATACGAAATTCTTATCACTCATACTGTAGTAAAACTTCAAGGCCTTGAAACTTAAGTCCATATCTTATAACTCATGTGGGCCCCTCAAGACTTTTAGGATGGAACACCTGTTGCAAAATTTAAGACAAAACTGACTTAGAAAGTTTCTCTACCAAATCAGACATCATCCAAGATGCAGACAAATTTCCTAAGATCACAGACCAACATTTCTCTTATTGGCCATCATGAAAACCTTATCCTTTTTTTTTTTTTTTTCTGCCTGTTGTCCTAATTATTTCCCTTTCTCTACAGGTAAATCAATAGTACCATAATCTGTGGATGGGCTTAGCAAACTTTATGCTCTAGCAAAAAACCAAAGCAACCATTGAGTATGTGGGTTAATGCCAAAAACACCCCAGGAAACAACTCCATTAATGCCAATTACTGGGTCTGAGGGTTAATGCCCCCCAAAACAGGAAACAATTCCATTAAGGCCAATGCCTGCCCATGTTCTCAATGAGAACATGAGATATCCTGACAGTCACCCTGAGAGTCACTCTAAAACTCCAAAGGAAGAGTGGAAAGCTATTCTTGATGTCCTGGACATTACTGCCACTTGTTTTCCTACACTTCCTGAAACCAATACTCTAACCTTTCCAATAACCTAGCCAATACCAAATATAGAAATTCTATCCAGGTGATCAGGTGATGCCTGCAAAATGCATGCTGTGGTTTAGACATCATATACTCTAGATTTAGAAACTATCTATTGGGTACAAGAAATTGCTTGTATGATTCCATTGAGTTAAATCCAATAAGGTCTTTTTCCACTAAATGTTATTGTATACCCCTACAACATGCTATAAAAAAGAAAGACACAAACTCAGTTTTCTACTGAACCTTGTTCTAGAGCTATGCTGAACTAGGAGTGGACAAATTCAGCTAACCCATGCTCAAATGCCATTAGCTGGTTCTCTTTTCCAGATCCCGAGGGTCTGTATAGGATCTGCAGAGAATTTTCCTGCTCTGTTCTGCCTTCTCACTGATTAGAATCCTGTTATTTGGATCAGCTCACTCTTATAGTCTGAATAGCTTCCCTTGAAGATCTTTATAATAATATCTCCCATAATCAGAGGCCAAAACAATCAACAACAGAAATTAGCAAGAGCCTTCAATGTTTGTAGGCAGCCAACTTCCATGCATTAAATGGCCTCACTATGATTAGAACAGCAAGAATATAATGAAAAATCATTCATCTGACCTGACATTCTGACTTGTGAATTCCATATTGAGAGCAAACAAGTCCATTGTAATGGTGACAGAGAGTGGAGTCAATAGCCAAGGTTTTGGTCAAGATTGAGACACTGACCAAAAGGGGAAAATTGTAAATTAAATTTCGCGTGAAACTCTCTCCAAACTTTGAGCTTGCAGTCTCTTAGTATGTAAACAAACCAAAACCTTGCAGTCTCTTAGTATGTAAACAAACCAAAACCTAATTTAGGAGTACGTGTTTTTTGCAACAGCCAGATCTCAGCCAATCAAAAGCAGGTGAGCTTCAGCCAATAAAAGGCAACCAACTGATGAGACCATATCTAAATAAGACAGACACTTAGCTGTAACCATTCAAAATATTTCTGTACTTACTTCCATGTCCATATAAATGTTCGCTGCCCATGTTGCAGAGCAGATCTCTCTGAACTGTCGTTCAGAGTGAACCAGAATTTTCTGGTTCTGAGTGCTGCTTGATTTATGAATCATTCTTTGCTCAAAGAAATTTTGTTAAATTTATTTTGTTTTTCTTTTAAAGAGGGAGGGGAGACCCTGCAGCTGTCCATAAAAAAGTCAATGTTTCAAAAGGTTAAATCAAATTCTATCAATAATGTGCCCTGATGACTGGAAGATGGTTATTGGAAAATCTAATATTTGGAGTAATTTTTCTTTTAACATGAGAGGCATATTTATTTCAGATAAACTAGAAAGTAAGATTTATATGAATGATATTAAAATGCTAATAATTTTGGTCTTCATAAGTTGTGTTCTTTCAAATATACTACACCTTGTTGATTATTTGCATTAGATACTTGTATTTGAAAAGCCCCACAGTGTTTCACTTTCCTAAAGTTATCATTTACTTTTCTCTTTCTTCAATAGTCTTTGTTTCTCTTTGTTAGCAGAAAGTTTAATTTATGTCTCATAGTCTTTTTGATCACTATGATAATAGTCTATTAATATTTGTCATGAGTAATATTTGAAGATTTTTTAATCAAGATATTTTTATATCTCTTAATGTTTCTTGCCATCTAACAAGTGGTATTCTCCTCCCCCCTTGGAAAGAGAGTGAAGAAAATCTTGATTTAAAAAAATCAATTCAGGTGATGAAGACATGTTTTAGCCCATAGTAATACTTTGATTTGAAATCAAATACTTTTGACTTCCAAGAGTGGAACACTTCATATAGACGTAGATGTGCTGAATTTCCAAAGGCTTAGTTTGGAATATTCAGCCAGGCTTTATATTTCTGGAGTCTGCTTCATCAGCAATTAAAGGAAACACTTTAGTACGGCTAGGTTTATAATGTTTAGTTCATTAGTGATTATTGTGTTTGTCTGGGTGTGTATTTCATTTTAGCTGGATGTTCCCTGAAGAAATATAACTAACGACAGGAAAACCACCATTCTTCTACATAACAGAAGGGTCTTGTTGGTAAATTGCAATGTACTCACAGTATCCTAGAGTTGGGTCCCCTCATCTATTAAAAAAAAAAAATGAGATTATTAGGCTTGACACAGAAACCCAGATCCAAAAGAGAGAAGCACTGAGAAGGTAGAGGGAGTACCAAAAACACACTTTCCTCTATTTTGTAATTTTGCCCAGGGCTTTGCATTATTTTTCAGCTATGATTTATAAGCATGGGAGATCCCTGAGTACTTGCATGATTTTACCTTATCATCTTTTGCTTTCTGGAAAGATTTATGTACATTTGAACAGCTGACATTGACACAAAGTCTTGTTTAGCATGGAAGTGCTCCAAAAATTTTAGTGTATACTTGGGAGACTACTTGTCATCTAACATGACATTTCTGTCTGTGAAGAAATTTACCATTTTTAATGATTTGCAAATATGTATGAAACCACAAGAATAGGGGATGAGGATAAACAATGCTTTAGTTGCCCTTTTCCCTTTTAGAATTAATGGAAGAAGTTTACCTTCCCTGTCTCCACGACACGGAGCCACTGCTGCTAAGTGTCACACTTACATAGAATTTGTCAAAGATTCAGCCTGTGTAAATGCATCCAACGCAGGAAAGAAAGCTTCCTCCAACAAGCAGTAATTTCTGTCCTTCCCACCTCCAAGAAAAATACTTGAAGTACAGGCTTTATTTTTTTTATCAAAAAAAGACTCATGACAAAAAGAAAGGGAAAGAAAGAAAGAGAGAGAGAGAGAAAAGAAAGAAAAAGAAAGAAAGAAAGAAAGAAAGAAAGAAAGAAAGAAAGAAAGAAAGAAAGAAAGAAAGAAAGAAAGAAAGAAAGAAAGAAAGAAAGAAAGAGAGAGAGAGAGAGAGAGAGAAGGAGGGAGGGAGGGAGGGAGGGAGGAAGGAAGGAAGGAAGGAAGGAAGGAAGGAAGGAAGGAAGGAAGGAAGGAAGGAAGGAAGGAAGGAAGGAAGGAAGGAAGGAAGGAAGGGAGGGAGGGAGGGAGATGGGGAGAGAGGGAGAAAGGAAGGGAGGGAGGAAATCCTTTTGCCAACTCAGACCTAAATGGGAGGAATGATTTGGAGAGAGGGTGCCAAGAGAAGTTTCTCTTAGCTTCATGACCAGGTGATTGTATATGAAGAGGAAGCAGAGATGATATCAATAATTAGTGAGAGACCTAACTAAGCCATTAATCATTTAACTCCTAGTTAGTATAATGTACATCTATTAAAAACAAAACAAATTATTTTCAGTTTTAAAATACCTCAAAGGGGAATCAGAAAAAGACGCCATCAGATTTATTAATACTTTCCAATCCATGAATAGTTTTGCATGGCCCATGTTAGGCTTGGGAAAACAGCTACATTGATCAATATCATCATTATTACTTACACAATTTTATTAGATGACTAAATATAAAAAGTCCTTGTAGGCACTGAAATAAGCAATTCAAAGAAATACTATCCTTTACAATCTACCGCAAGTTATACTAATCTTTACATGAATATTGAAGAGAAGAATACCACACATTCATAGTTATATTTAAGTAAAACAGGAAATATTCTTGGATAAAAAAATCATACAAAGTAATAATAATAATAATAAACATTTGTTTTGCCCTATCATTTACAGTAAGAAATCAAAGTTATTTTGAGAAACATGGTTGGGAAACAAATTGTTTTTAATAAGTTTAATCTTAAATATTTCAATTTTGTCTTATGCAAAAGCATTTAATATTGTCAAGCTAAAGAATAAAAATTGTATGATCATATCAATTGACACAGCAAAAGCACAGCACAGAACACTCACTCTTAACCATTAAAATCCTCAGCTAACATTACGTTAATACTTAGTGATGAAAAAGTGAATGTCTTCACTCACTTATAAGTGAATTATTAAATTATATTGAAGGACTATTCAACATAGTACTAGAAGTTCTAGCCACTGTAATATATCAAGAAAAGCAAATAAAGATATACAGAATGGAAAGGAAGAAAAAAAAACTGTTATTATTTGAAGATGATGTGATTATGTATGTAGAAACTTTCAAGGAATCCAAAACCACTTATAAAACTAAATAAGCATAGTATGACCCAAGACTGTAATGAAGAGTTTGGAGTTTGAGTCCATTTTTTGATGTTTGATTCCAACAGCTTTTTTTTAATTTTAATTTTAATTTTTTTAGAGACAGAGTTTCACTCTGTCATCCAAGCTAGAGTGCATTGATGTAATCATAGCTCACTGCAGCCTCAAACTCCTGGGTTCAAGTGATGCTCCCATCTCAATCTTCCTAATAGCTGGAATTATAGGCATGTGCCGCCATGCCCAGGTAACATTTTATCACTTTTAAGAGACAGGGTCTCACCCAGTTTCCCAGGCTGGCTGGAACTTCTGGCTTCAAGTGGTTGTCCTGCCTCAGGCTACCCTGTAGCCAGGATTACAGGCTCAAGACACTATGCCCAGTTGATTCTAACAGCTTTTTTTATTTTAGCGGATTATGGGGGTACAAGTGTTAAGGCTACGTATATTGCCCATGCCCCCCTCTCCCCCCTCAAATCAGAGCTTCAGGCGTGTCCATCCCCCAAACGTTGCACATCTCACTCATTGTGTTTGTATATACCCATCCCCTCCTCCCGTCTCCCACCTGCCCGATACCCGATAAATGTTATTCCTATATGTCTAACAGATTTTAAACTTCACTTCTCCTTCTTCTCCATGTGCCTCACATCTGATAAGCTGATGAGAAAGCCTCAGTGTTCCTTCCTTTGGCACCTGTAGGGAATTCAAACCATGCAATCCCCTTCCAGTGAGCAGGAACACCTACCCCAGACCTACCCCAGGCCTACCCCTAAGAGCAAGTAAAACCAAGGCCAGTTTTCTTTTCTTTCTCAAGTCATCTTGGACTCACTTAAATAACCTGCCCTAGTCCCCCAGAGACTCATTTATATAATAATCCTTTTCATACACTCTTGGTATGTGCGTGTGGCATCATTGGTCTCCACATCTGAACCAAACTTTGGGTGGAGTCCATCTGTTTCTGCAGGTCACAGTACAAAGGACCAACACATTTAAAAAATTGCATTTATATATACTAACAATAAACATGCAAAATTAAAATAAAATTAAAAACAACAAATGAAAGCATTAACAACCATGCCAAAGAAAATGAAATACAAAAGTATACAATCCACAGCCAAAGAAAATGAAATACATAAGTATACAATCCATGTACCAAGTAAAAGAAGTATATGCTAACAATTACAAAAGATTTAAATAAATAGAGAGACATTTATGCTCATGGAGTAAAAAACTCAAGATAACAAATATGTCATTTTTTCTTAATGCAATTAGTACCAAAATCCCAGCAAAGTCTTTTTTAAACACAGACAATATTATTTATTCAAAAATTTATACAGAAAAGTAAAAAAGCTAGAATAGCTGAAATAATCTCAGAAGAGAATAAATCATTTTAATAGAATGATTTTTAATTATTTTAAATCATTTATTAGAATGATTTTTAATCATTCTAATAAGTATTAAGGCTCACTATATAGCTACATTAATCAGGAGAATTAGTATTGATGAAGTGATAGACACATAGGTCAATGAAACCAGATGTCCCATTGATTTTGGGGAAGGTACAAAAGCAATTCAATGTAGAAAAGATAGCCTATTCAATAAATGGCACTGGAGGAATTGGTCATCTATAGGCAAAAAAATGAACCCCAACTGAAATTCCACATCTTGTAAAAGATTAACTCAAAATGGATTATGGATATAAATGTAAAACATAATACTATACAAATTTTAGACAAACAAAAGAGAAAATACCTGGTACCTAGGGCTACACAGAGTTCTTACTCTTGATATGAAAGCACATTTCATAAAAGACAATATGTAAGTTGGACCTTATTAAAATTAAAAATATTTGCTCTATAAAAGTTCATGTGAAGAAAATCAAAAGACAAACTACATTATGGGGAGAAATATTTGTGAACTATGTATCTGCCATAGGATTAATATCCAGAATACAAAAAAAAAAAACTCTCAAAATTCTGTAAATAAAATTAAATGAAAAAAATTCAATTTGGAGGCCGGGCGCGGTGGCTCACGCCTGTAATCCTAGCACTTTGGGAGGCCGAGGCGGGCGGATTGCTCAAGGTCAGGAGTTCGAAACCAGCCTGAGCGAGACCCCGTCTCTACCAAAAATAGAAATAAATTAATTGACCAACTAAAAATATATATATACAAAAAAATTAGCCGGGCATGGTGGCGCATGCCTGTAGTCCCAGCTACTCAGGAGGCTGAGGCAGTAGGATCGCTGAGCCCCGGAGATTGAGGTTGCTGTGAGCTAGGCTGACGCCACGGCACTCACTCTAGCCTGGGCAACAAAGTGAGACTCTGTCTCAAAAAAAAAAAAAAAAAAAAAAATTCAATTTGGAAACTAAGAAAAGACAGGAGTAGATATTTCACAGAAAAAACTGTTGAACATCATTTAGCCACAGGGAAAGACAAATTAAAGCCACGAGATATTAGTACCTACCAAATAACTGAAAAAAAATCATGACAACAACAAATGCTTGTGAGAATACAGAAAAATTGGGTCACTCAGACATTGCTGGTAGGAATGTAAATGGTACAGCCAATTTGTCAAACATTTTGACATTTTCTTATAAAACTAAATATGCAAGCACCATACTACACAGCATTTGTACTCTTTGGCTTTATTCCAGAGAAATAAAATTTGTGCTCACACAAAAATTGATACACAAATGTTCATAGCTACTTCATATATGATAGCCCCAAACTGTAATAGTTCCAGACGTTCTTCAGTAGGTGAACAGTTAAACAAACTGTGGTACATACACAATGCAATACAACTCAGCTTTACAAAGCAATGAACTAGATACATGCAACAACTTTTATGACTCTGCAGGGAATTATTTTGCATGAAATATACCCATCTCAAAAGGAATACATACTGTATGGTTCCTCCTATGTAGCATTTTTGACATGAAAAACTTTTAGAGGTGGACAGCTTAGTGCTTACCAGTGGATAGGGAGATGCAGGAGGAATGTGAGTATGATTAAATAAGGAGGGATCCTTGTGCTGTTGGAATTGTTCAGTGTCTTGACTGTATAATGTTAGTGTAGAACTAAATAACACATGCACAAATGAGTACAAATAAAACTGGGGAAATCTGAATAATATTAGTGGATATATGAATGTAAATATCCTGGCTTTTGATACTATAGTATTGTTGTTCAAAATTGGAGAACGTATTAGGTGAAATTGGGTCAAGTGCCCATAAAATTTTGTTTCTTATAACTACATGTGGATCTAAATTATGTCAAGATAAATTCCAATTACAAAAATGCAAAGAACATCTGAAAACCAAAAAATAAGAATGAATTTAGTTGTTTTAGAAGCGTCTATTAATTCAGTGTATATAACAAATGTCTCACTATCCTTCTTGCACTACATTATGGGGAGAAATATTTGTGAATATTTCTTTTTTTTTATTTTGGCATAATATGGGGGTACAAATTTTAAGGTTTAAAAAAGTGCCCCTCCCCCCTCCCCCCACAAGTCTGAGCTTCCAGTGTGACCATCTTCCTGATGGTGCACATCTCACTCATTATGTATGTATATACCCGCCCCCCTCCAAATGTTATTTTTTAAAATTTATCTTCTTCAATTATAATTCAGTCTATCCCCTAATGAGTCCTAATCTTAAGGTATTTAGTACCAGTAGTGCCTTTCTTTCCACTTGCTCTTTCACACACTGGATTTAGTGGACAGTATATGAAATTAATGTCTATAAAATCTAGAGATATAAAACTTAACTTAAAATATGTAAAAGAAAATTATAAAATATTTATTTTAGTTACATTTTAGGATTTCTAGGAATTGTTTTCTAATCATTTTAATTTTATGTTTATAGAATATTAATATCAAAAAAATTAATTATGAGGCTTGAGTGAAGTATATCAAATTCTTCTATTGTAATCGATTGGAATGTATACATATAAAGTAAATTGCGGCCGGGCGCGGTGGCTCACGCCTGTAATCCTAGCATTTTGGGAGGCCGAGGCGGGCGGATCGCTCAAGGTCAAGAGTTCAAAACCAGCCTGAGCGAGACCCCGTCTCTACCAAAAATAGAAAGAAATTAATTGACCAACTAAAAATATATATACAAAAAATTAGCCGGGCATGGTGGCGCATGCCTGTAGTCCCAGCTACTTGGGAGGCTGAGGCAGGAGGATCGCTGAGCCCAGGAGATTGAGGTTGCTGTGAGCCAGGCTGATGCCACGGCACTCACTCTAGCCTGGGCAACAAAGTGAGACTCTGTCTCAAAAAATAAATAAATAAATAAATAAATAAAGTAAATTGCATGTTTTACTAAATTCCATAATTATATTTAGTCTTTAATATTAACCATTGTAACATACATCATTGGACTTTCATAGTTCCTATTTCTTTCTAATAATTTCACTTTGCAAAATTTAACCTTAAATTCAGAGTAAAAAGAGTACTTTTCTATGAAGTAAATTAAGAAAAAGTATGTTTATCATGAATGAAATATAATTACTATTAGAAGAGTGAACTTTCAGTTATAAAAATGAAACTCATTTTATAATTTTTGCTGTTACATCAATAATAGTTATTAATCAATTTTTATTTCTCCTGAAAAATAAGGAAATGAAGTTTACATAATTCATTCTAGTCTTGATTTCATAACATTAGAGATTACAAAACTGAAACTTTAAATATTTAGTTACTTTTATGAAAATAATTAATAGATAAAACAGAGAGATATGCCTGACAGATCTTGTTTTATGTCTTTACCTCTACTGTTTTAAGAAATTCACTATTAGGACAGATTTCTGCAGAGTAGATGTAAATATATACAGCTAAAAAGTTTGTCTGTAAAGAATGACATTGAATACAATAGAATAAAAATATTTGTCCTTGGGATTTTCCTTAAAAAATAAAGCTTAAAAAGAAAAATACCATAGAAATGACCTTTGCCTCTGACATGATTTTTCATAAAATGCAATGTATGCTCAGTATGTTTGTGTGCATATAACTGAGTAAATGCTCTATGAACAGATATGATATGAGATTTTCTGTGATTGGCATAACACTAACAGAAAATTTAAAAATCTCATAAATCAGTCTAACAGAAGTTAAAAAAAAAGAGTTAGCCAGGTAATACTGCTTAAACCATAGTAGTTTCTTATTGGACCATTAATTCAGTCCATTTTAACATTTTCAAAAACTGTAATAACTTGATGTTTACTATAAAGAGCATAGATATTAACTTATATCAAAGGATTTTGAATTAAGGTGGTAACTTTTTTTTCCTTTATAGTTCTAAACTTCTTCCAAAGTTCTAAAAACTTTGCAAACAAAATCTTATTTTTCTCAGCTTTTCTCTTTGAGATATTAGTAAATATGGTTATTGTTACATAATAATGGAAAGCATTCTACAATTCACATTAGAAGAAACAGCAAACATAAAATATCTGTGAATTACCAAAATCAATTTATCAAAAGGAATAGTGTGTTTTGTAAATACTTTTATAGCTCATATTCAATGCATTGTCTTTTAGCTCTACTGATTATATTGTTTTGGGGAAATTTTTAAAATAGTAATGTAAAATAAAGCAAAAGCATAAATTCTGTTTTACTAACAATGTGTTGAATGATTGTAAATTGTATTTATTTTAATAAAAATGATTAATGTTCTAGAAATATAACATTTTGAGCTACAAAAATTTGAACATAGTAACAGAGACTTGAGTGTTCTGTTTATATTTTTATTTTCTTGTATCATTTTTAGCCAGTCACCAAATGCTGCAAGATCTTTTTCTAGACTTCCTTCTTATCTTCATTTTTTTTCTGTTAAAAATATAAAACTCACCTACATGCTTAAGTGTAGGGTTAGGATTCCCAATTTTAGAGCTAAATTACTAAGGTTACACCATGACTTGTCACTTCTTGAAGTATTCTCCTCCATCCTTCTTTATCTCCTACAATTTATAAACTATTGCCAGATGAAACTTTTCTTATAAAAATATTATTTCTTAAGCATGCAACTATTTTGGCCAGAGATTTCAGGATCTGGAACATTCCCTGTCGTCTTCCGTTTAAACAAACATATTTTATTCTAGTACACGTAACAGTTCTACTATTCTTTCCTATATGTATTTGTATAGTCCTTTGCCTTGTTGATCACAGTTTAATAAGATTTTATAATGTCATCAATTACATTGTTACTACCAGAAATATAAATATATAACCTATTATTTTTAACTTTAAGTTTACTATAATTTTGAACATATAAAATATTACAAGAGGAGACATTATCAAGGAGGCCTCAGAAATAAAAAGGATCATAAGGGACTATTATGACATTTATATGCCAGAAAAATAGATAGCTTAGCAAAAAAATGGATAAATTACTAAAAACATACAACCTACCAAAAATAGATCAAAAAGAAATAGGAAGCTTGAGCAGACAAATAGCAAAGAGATTGATGTAGTAATCAAAAACCTCCCCATAAAGGAAAGCCCAGGGCCAAAGGGTTTTACAACTGAATTTTAACAACCAAAGAATTAACACCAAGCCTTAAACTTTTCCAAAAACTTTAGAAGAGGGAATACTTCCAAACTCATTTTATGAGGCTGGTATCACCCTGATACCAAACCCAGACAAACACACCACAACAGAAAACTACAGGCAAAAATCTGTTATGAATATAGATGAAAAGTCCTCAATAGAACACTAGCAAACCAAATTTAACAGCACATTAAAAAGATTATACATCATGACCAAGTGAAATTTATTTCTGAGTGGAAGTTTCTTTTAACATAGGCCAATCAGTGTGATATGCCACATTAGCAGAGTAAAAGATTAAACCATATGACAATCTCAGTAAATGAAGCAAAAGCATGACACAGTTCAACATTCTTTCATGATAAAAAACCAAAATACATATTAATGGAAAATTTCTCAACCTAATAAAGGCCCTTAATGAAAGTTCACAGTTACCATAACAATAAATAGGGAAAACCTGAAAAGTTTTTCTCTAAGTTCTGCTACAAGTCAACTTCTATTAACATAGTATTAGAAGTGCTAGCAAGAGCAATCTGGCAAGAAAACAAAATAAAGTCATCATAATCAGAAAGGAAGAGGTAAAATATTCCTGTTTGCAGATGACATGACCCTATATGTAGAAAACCCTGAAAGACTCCACCAAAAACTGTTAGAACTAATAAATAAATCCACTACAATAAGAGAATACAAATTCAACATACAAAAATTAGTAGCATTTCTTTACACCAACAATGATCTATCCAAAAAAGAAATAAAGAAAATAATCCCACTTATAATAACATCAAAAAGAATAAAATACTTAAGAGTAATTTTAACTCAGGAAGTAAAATATTGTGCACTGAACACTCCAAAACATGTATGAGAGAAATTGAAGACATAAATAAATAGAAAGATAGCCCATGTTATGAATTGGAAGAATAAATGTTGTTAAAATGTCCATACTACCTAAAGTGATATACTGACTCAATGCAATTCCTATCAAAATTACAATAGCATTTTTCACAGAAATAGAAAAACAATTCTAAAATTTGAATGGAAGCACAGAATACTGTAAATAGCCAAAGCGATACTCAGAAAGAAAAACACAGTTGGAGTCATCACAGTTATAAGTTCCTGATTTCCAATTATATTTGAAATATATAGTAATCGAAACAGCATAGCCTAAGTATAAAAACAGACACATAAACCAATGGAACAGAGTAACTCAAGCATCTTTGGACAATTCATTTTTGAAAAGAACACCAAGAAGACAAAATAGAGAAAGGATAATATCTTTAATAAGTGGTATTGGGAAAACTGAATATCCACATGCAAAAGAATGATGATGCCCTTATCTTACACCATACACAAAAATAAGATTAAAATGAATTAAAGACCTAAAGCTTAAGACCTGAAACTGTAAAAGTTCAAGAAGAAAACAGGGGAAAATCTCCTTGAAATTGGCCTCAGTAATGAATTTTTGAAAATCACACCAAAAGTGCAGGCAACAAAAGGAAAAATAAACAAGTGAGATGATATCAAACTAAAAAGCTTCTGTACAGCAAACAATCAACAAAATGAAAAGCAGCCTACAAATTGGGAAAAAAAAAATATTTGTAAGCGGCATACCTGATAAAGGGTTAATATCCAAAATAAAAAGGGACTCACAAAAATCAATAGCAAAATAAAAATATATAAAAACTACTAATAATACAATTTAAAAATGGGGAAAGGAATTTAATAAACATTTTAACCAAATAAGATATAAAAATGACTAACAGATACATAAAAAGGTGCTCGACATCACTAATCATTAAGGAAATGCAAATCAAAACCACAAGGAGATATCACCTCACACCTGTTAGCCATTATTAAAGACAAGAAATAAGTATTGGCGAGAGTGTGGAGTATAGGGAACCCATGTACACTTCTGGTGGGAATGTAAATTGGCATGGCCATAATAGCAGTATGGAGGTTCCTCAAAAAATTAAAAATAGAACTGTCATAACATCCAACAATTCCTCTGTTGGGTATAAATCCAAAGGAAATGAACTCAGCAGCTCTTAGAGATATCTGTGCCCTGTGTTCATTGTGGCATTATTCACATTTGCCACAATTCATAAGAAATGGAAACAATATAAATGTTTGTCATGGCATATGTATAACTCACACATGGAGGAAGATCATTTAACCTTGAAAAAGGAGAACATGCCATTTGCAACAACATGGACAAACCTAGACGTCATTATGTTGAATGAAATAAGCTAGATACAGAAAGAAAAATACTATATGATCTCACATGCATGTAAATTTTTTTAAAATGTCAAAAACATAGAAATGGAGTAAAATGGGGATTATGACAGGTAAGGAGGCAGAGGAAATGGGGAGATGTAAGTCAAAGGGTACACGCTTGCAGTATGTAGGCTGAATAAGTCAAGGGATCTAATGTACATGCTGAGTACTGTAGTTAATAATACTGTATACTATAGAGCTGACCTCTGAAAAACACAGGGCTTAGGGTTGTGGTCCCCAACACCTGGGACAAAAGACAGATATGGGTCCGTGGCCTGTTAAGCACCTGGATGCACCACAGGAGGTGATCAGCAGGCCAGTGAGGGGAGCTTCATCTGTAATTTACAGCCATTCCCCATCACACTCATCCCGGCACAAGCCCCGCCTCCTAGATTCTCACAGATGCTCTAACCCTACTGCAACCCGTGCATGTGAGGTATCTAGGTTGCATACTTCTTATGAGAATCTAATGCCTGATGATCTGAGGTGGAGATGAGACAGTGATGCTAGCACTGGGAGTGGCTGCAAATGGAGATTATCATTAACAGAGAAGATTGCATAATAAATGTAATGTGCTTGAAACAGTCCCAAACTACCCTCACCCACTCCTCTGGCCTGTGAAAAACTTGTCTTCCATGATCCATCCCTTGGTGCCAATAACATTGGGGAGCACTGATTTAGGGGAACCAAGTACAGTGAAAAATCCATGTATAACTTTTGACTCCCCAACACTTACCTAATACTAATAGCCTACTGTTGGCTAGAATCCTTACTTAAACATAAATATTTGATTAATAAGTATTTTGTATGTTATGTATGTTATGTAAAAAATACTGTATTTTTACAAAGAGCTTGAAAAGAGAAAATATTAATAAGAAAATCTTAAGAAAATATATTTACTATTTGTGATATGGAAGTGAATCATAAAGTTCCATATCACAAATAGTAAATATATTTTCTTAAGATTTTCTTATTAACATTTTAATAAGAGTAGACTAAGGAGGAGTGGGCAAGGGAGGGATTGGTCTTGCGATCTCAGAGGTGGTAGGGGTGAAAGAAAATCCACATGTACATGAACCCTTATAATTCAAAACTGTGTTGTTCAAGGGTCAACTGTACTGCAAATTTGCTAAGGGATATTTTAGGTGCTCTTACCACACACACACATACAAGGTAACTAGAAGAGGTGTTCAATATGTTAATTTGCTTGACTGCAGTAATCAAGTAGTATTTATATGTATATTAAAACATTATTAGGGCAGTAATCAATCAAATATATGCATATCAAAACATCATTTGTACACATTGCATGCATACATATAAAAATACAATAAAGCATACAATAAAAATTAGTAAAAAGGAAAAAAAAATATTGAAGTTAGAAATAGTATCCAAAACTTCCACATGCCCTTATCCAGATTTGCCAATTTTTACATTTTGCCTTATTTGCTTTGTAATTCTCATTTCCTTCCTTTCTTCTTTCTCTTCCTTTTTCTGTCCCTCTCTCCTCTATACATGCATGTATATGTCCACATATACATATGAGTGTATATTTAATCACATTTGAATATATAATGTTATATATTTACATATATGGTATATGTTCAAGATGTTATGTTTATTATTACATACATAATATTTTCTATGTATTATATATTTTATATATTCATCTTATTATTTTTATATGAACCATTCCCAAGTAAATTGGAGACATCAGGCCTCTTTACCAGTAAATACTTCAGATGTATCTCATGAACACTCACATAACTACAGTATAGTACAATATTACTATAATATCCATCACCTTATATACAAGTTTTATAAGTGGTTCTGATGATGTCCTTATAGCTATTTATTTTTCTCATTCTAGGATAGAATCACAGTTCCATATTGTATTTATTTGTCATATCTCTATAGTCTCTTTTGGGTATTATTTTGCTTTTAAACAATTATATTTTTGGAGAGCATAGGTCAATTTTTCTTATAAAGTATCCTTAAATTGGTTTGTGTAATGTTTGCTCATGGTCTGATTCACATTATGCAATTTCAGCAGGAATATCATATTGTGATTTTGCCTCCTCAGTGTAATTATTCAGGACCTATAATGTTGGTTTGACCTGATATTGGTAATGTGGTCATTAATCTCTTTGTTAAATGTCCATCAAATTCTTCATGATAGAGTTGAAATATAGTCCTCTACAAATAATAAGTAATTTGTGAAAAGATAATTTAAGGCCATGTAGATATCTTTTCATCATCAACGTTTCACCCACTATTCACTGATGATAGTTTAATGTCATCTTTAGACTGGTGTTAGAATATCATCTGTTTCTCATATTCATTTTTTATAACAGAGTTTCTATCTACCTACTTATCTACCTATCTAGTTCCATAGAATGACCTTTTGTTGTTGTTATATCCTTTTTTTTAATTTCAGCATATTATGGGGGTACAAATTTTAAGGTTGTGTATAATGCCCTTGCGCCCCACAAGTCTGAGCTTCAAGCATGACCACCCCCCAGACGGTGCACATCTCACTTATTATGTATGTATATATCCATGCCCTCCTCCCCCCTCGCACCTATCCAATACCCAATAAATGTAATTCCTATGTGTCCACTTAGGTGCTGATTAGTTAATACCAATTTGCTGGTGAGTATATTTGGTGCTTGTTTTTCCATTCTTGGGATACTTCACTTAGTAGTATGGGTTCCAGCTCTATCCAGGAAAATACAAGATGTGCTATATCACCATTGTTTCTTAGAGCTGAATAGTACTCCATGGTATTCATATAGCACATTTTATTAATCCACTCATATATTGATGGGCACTTGGCTTGTTTCCACAGCTTTGCAATTGTGAATTGTGCTGCTATAAACATTTGAGTGCAGGTTTCTTTTTTATAGATTGTCCTTTGTTCTTTTGGGTAGATGCTCAGAAGTGGGATTGCTGAATCAAATATTAGATCTACTTGTATCACTTTAAGACCTTTTTATTTTTTAAATTTTTTTAATACTTCCAATTTTTATGTCATTGTGAGCTGATACATTTTTGGAACTTTCTACCTTATGGCATTTAGTGATTTTTCTGTCACCTAATAAGGAATATATTATAAATATTTTATGTGTATTCTAAAAGAGTATTTATTTTCTATTAGAAGGATGAAAATCTTAATGTATAACTCTATGATTTATCTACATTTTTATATTCCTCAGATCTTTTATATTCTTACTTATTACTTATCCTTTTGTAGCGAGAATGGTATGTATTAACTCAATATTAGTGCGGCACAGGACTACCTATATCTCCCTGGATCTTTTGCAGTTATTGCTTCATAAAGGTGGTTGTTGGTTTGTTTGGTGCATAGAAAAACCATAAATTTTAAAATATTTATTAAACATTTATTAAACACTTTCTTTTAGCATTAAAAACTACCCTTTTTGTCATGTTTAATGCTTTTTGCTTAAATTCTACCACCCCTTCTAGGGCTGGTATAACTTTGTTGATCTTTTATAGTTAGTATTTCTCATTTAATATGTGGTAGGTGTTTTGCTCGTATGCAATATATTACTGCATACAAGAATGGCAAATTGAAAATATTTAGCTGTATATTGGTGAACTAAACCTATTTACATATTTTATAAACCTGCTATAGTTTATCTTAACATGTCCATAATATTTTATAATCATGTGTACATTATGGTTGCTATTTTCTTTTGATGTGATATACATTTGTGTTCTGTTAATTTTTATGTTTTTGTTAAACATAAATTTTTTCTTTTAATGACTTTGGTGTTTTCTTATTTAACCTTTACCTATATTGTCTGTCAGTTTTAATGTATCTTTTAACTATACCTGTTGCCTATATTGCAGTTGATGAGCTTATAGTGTACTCTTTGTATTTCCTGAATCCTCTCAATTTTAATTGCATTATTTCTACTTTTCTCTCACATAAAAATTATATAATTGTACATTTGTCTTATACTGTTGTGACAATCTTTGCTGTAATTTAGATCTGTAATTATCTATATATCTATGCCTTTGTACCTATGTATCTAATCATCATCATCTATCATTTTTCTATCTTTAAAAATGCTCACTAAAAATAGTTTTGCTGTTGTTTTCCCATTTACTTTGTGTTTGGATCAAACTTTCCTGGAGTGAATTTTTCAAGAAAGGGCTGTGAATTCAGTATGTCCTGAGGCTTTGTATGTTTAAAACTGTTTTTTCTAAAGTCTTGATACTAAAGTGACAATTTTGCTTTATATAAAATACCTGAGTAACATTTTTATTAATTTTTAAATTGTCACTCCATTGTTGGATTATTCAGTATGCTATTTTGGGAACATATGAAACCTGTCTAATTCTTTTTAATTATTTCATCTTTCCCTGGAGGCCCTGTGGATTTTTTTTAAAAAAATATGTTTGAAGTATAAGTTTTAATTGGATATGTCTTTGAGTTGGTTGTTTGAGGTTAACATACCCAGGTATGCCATGGTTCCCTGCTGCATTTAGATTGAAGTCTTTATTTAATTTCTGGCAAATTTTCTTAGATAATATTTTGATATATCACATCCGAAACTTGTTACTCTTTGTCAGTGGTTCTGATTATACATGTATTGCAATTTTTTTCTTGGCTGTCTGCCATTTCATTAATTTTGTACATCTTCCATTATCTCATTTTTTTCTTAGAAGAGTTCTCATCTTTCTTAAAATTTAAATTAATTACATTTTCCTTTGAGTATCTCTTAGTTTGTTTATAATTTCTGAAATATCCCCCCTCACGCACATTCATTTCTTTACTGATGTCGATCAATTTTGGGGATGGGGGGTTTCATGTCATTATTTTGTTTATTTCTAATGTTAACTTTTAACTTTCTTCTTCCCTTTTTTTTTAAAGAGACAAGATTTTGCTCTGTTGCCCATGATGGAGTGCAGTGGTAGGATCATAGCTAACTGACTTAGTGCAACCTCAAATTCCTGGGCTCATACCATCCTCTAGCCTCTAGTCTCAGCCTCCTGAGTAGCTAGGACTACAGGTGCACAATACAGTTGCCCGGTGAATTTTTGTATATTTTGTAGATGTGGAGTCTTGCTATATTTCCCAGGCTGGTCTCAAATTCCTGGCTGCAAGATATCTTCTCACCTAGTCCTCACAAATTACTGGGATTACAAGTGTGAGCCACTGTGCCCCAGCCTCTAACATTAAATTTTGAAGTCAATATGGTTCACTTTTTTTCACATGCTTGTGTATGTTAATTTAGTTTGGAATGTTACATTTCAGTTTTCTTCTGCTTCATAGTTCTTTACATGATAAATTTTCAGTTGTTATGGAGTATTCATTCTCACATTTAATTTTCTTGTAATTTGTTATACAATTTTGACATTTTTGTAAATTTCAGTAGTCTATGGGATCTCTATCTCAATGGCATTTTTTTCAACACTGTGGCAAAGTCCAATTTATTTAGTGTGGGTTTGTTTTGTTTTTTTTTGTCTTAGTGAGGAATGGGTTATGTATGTTCCAAATTTTTGCACTTTTTAAATCATGAGAATATATTCTATCCCTTTTGCTATATTCTGTCCCTTTTGTTTCACCATGTAATGATTAATTGGCTCTTTTTTCCTTTTTTCTTGCTTTTTGCTTTCCTAGAATCTATGACTTTTTAATTCTGCTTTCTCATGCCCTGTAAGCATTTAAATCTCTTCCTTATAGTCAGTGATATGATCTACCAAAATGCCAATATTTTGAATACTTTTATATACTTAGTGTGAACTTTTTCATTCTATTGGTGGTTTTATAGCAATTTAGGTCTACTGCCATCTCCTCTCTTCTCTGTTCCCTGTAGTTTTTCTTGGACTTCTCTTGCTTGCCACAAGTTTGCACTAGGAATATGAGAGACTACCTATTGGGATATGATATCTATCTTTTAAAATTACACATAATTTGAAGTTTGGGTAGCCTTTTCTCCATTTATATTGAGGTTAGGAACTTGGGACAGATTTATTTGTTGTTCTGTGTTCTATTTGCAAGACATTTTAAGGTCTGGGTGTGGTGGTGAAATGGGACGTGAATTAGACACTTATTGTTCTTGGCTAGCTAGCAGTTTATGTTCTTTTGTTTCTGATGTGAAAAGAGTCATCAATTTTTAGGTTTTCATTCTCCTCTATGTAAAGCATATATTAATTATTAATTTGGCTTTGTGCTGTATATTCTCTTTGTGCTTTGTTTATAGCAGTTTGATTATGGGCAAACTGTTTGTGGTTTGCTGTATTTATTTTCCTTGAAATTGCTGAATTCCTTTGGTATGCAACTTCATTTTCTTGCTAAATTCAAAATTTTAAAATAATTTTCATTATCTCTCTGTATTTATGTATATGTGTGTATATGGTGCATTCTTTATTATTTTGTTTCTTTGTAATTAACCAATTGCAGATAGGTTAGAAAATTTGATATAGTCCCTTAGATAATTTTTCTTTTCAATTTTCTTGTATTAATTTCTGCTTTTTAGCTTATATAATTTCTAATTTTCTGTTTTTAAGCTCACTGATTCTTCCTTTTATTATTTTCAATCTTGTTTTTATGTCTGTCTGGCAAATTTTTCATTTTATGCATTATAATTTTATGTTGTTTCCTTTTTACAATTATAACTTCTCTGCTAAAAACCATCTTTCCCATTAAGTTCTTGAATATTTTTATAATAGTTACTTTAAAGTCTTTGCTTCCTAATTCTAACACCTTGATCATCTTAACACTGTGTAATAAGTTCTGTTTCCTCCCCCTCCTAGTTATGAAAAGTTTAATTATCTTAAAGATTATTATTTTTACTATATGATGACAATTATGGGTGATATATTATTCAGCGTTTGAATTTGTCACATTCCTTTAAAGCATATTCAGTTTTCTGCTAGCAGGCAATTAATTTGATTTATGAATAAGCATACTTTTTTGAGGCTTGACTTTAGAGGCTACTTGTGTGGGCTCTAATAACAAAATTTTTCCCTAAGAATGTGGATAGCTAACTACTTCTTCTTCTTCCCTTTGCCCAACCCTCTCCCCTTCCCCTTCCATTTCTCCTTCTCCTTCTCCTTCTTCTCTTTTCCTTCTCCTTCTCCTACTCCTTCTCCTTCTTTTTCAACAGAGTCTCACTCTGTTCTCTGGGCTAGAGTGCAGTGGTGTTATCATTGCTCACTGCAGTCTTGAACTCCTGGGCTCAAGTGATCCTCTTGCCTCAGCATCACAAGTAGCTGGAGCTGCAGGCACGAGCCACCATATCCAGCAATTTTTTGTTAGCTTTTTTAGAGATAGGTTCTTACTATGTTGCCCAGGCTAGCTCAAATTCCTGGCCTCTAACGATCCTCCCACCTCAACCTCCAGAGTTACTGGGATTGCAGGCCTGAGCAACTGTGCCCAGCCATAGCTAACTTCTATTGCATAAATAGGGTCATTTGATTTTATTAATGTTTGAGTAAAATGTCTGAAAATATATTATATGCAAGTAACGGGGTTAAATCAATTGGAAGTTAATGAAATGTTCATCAGGCACCTGGCTTTTTGCTAGATTCTAAGGCAGCTGCGTGATTTGCAAGGAGATACAAGTATGACTACATTACCTCAAGGTATACATAGTGTATTGAGAGAAACAGCAGAGATAGAAAAAAATCACTATACTTAAGTGAGATAGAGTCTACTTTATATGAGGGCATTGCTCAAGTTGTAATATCAACTAAAAAAGGAGGAAGACAAGAAATGCTCTGAAAAGTTGAAATAGAGAGCTTGAGGAAGAGAATCATAAGAAATAAAGGATGATAAACCAATATAATAAAGTAGGTCATTGGGTCACCTTATTAGCAGCATTTGCAAAGACTATTGGGGAAAAATATTGTGGTAGATGGAAAATACACTTTTTATTTTTAAATTTGATAATTATGATATAAAATCATAAGCTAGTTTGTGGCTTAAGGTGAAATCTTAGCAGAGAAAAATAAGCTGAATATTTTTTATTGTTGTTTGAATACCTGGACTGCATATCGCTAGAAAGATTATAGAGAGGGATCAAGAGCACGGGAAGAGCACCCTTTCTTCTGCGCATTAGCAAGTATAGCAAAAAATACGTGCAATTAAATTTAAGGGACTTGGATTAAAATAATTATTTCCTGAAGATCTTAATTTGGAAGACCTATTAAGCATGAAACTGCAATTTCCCTCATGCAGGAGTAGAGAAGTCAAATAGTAGAAAAGAATACAAAAAAAAAAAAAACAAAAAAAAAACGATTTATAGGGTAGGGATAACATGATAGTGTGATATTTAAAAGGAAAATTTTCAGGGATTAACCGGGTATTTGCTCTGTGGAAGAGTCAGATTAGAATAGGGTGTAAAAAAGTCAGGAGTCAGGCATTGGAGATATTAAAGAAATGGAGAAGTAGAAAGAGTAAGAGTGTGGAGGGAATTGACAAGTTGTAATCAGAGATTCAGAGGTAAAAGCAATTCTGGATTGTGAAAAGTCCAGGTTGAAGTCCTGAAAGAGGACAGCTGGAGTGGATTAAAGGGTGGACCATTACTGTGAAATCAGTCTCCCACAACAATGGAGACATCATCTAAGGCGGTGCCAATAGTTGGATTCAGAGGGAAAATTGTGAATCAGGTGCTAATGCCCTTAATAAATATGATTGTGTCACTTAATGGTTTCAGTCACTGTCACAAATTAGGGGTTTGGATTGTGCTATCAAATCATATGACATTCAATGGAGGAACAGTATTTTGCTTGTTTGATTGTTTGTTTGGCAGGAAGGAGTGGATGGTTAATGATCTGGATTATTAACCAGTTCCAGTGGGCACATGGAACTGCAGTCTGGAAATGTGAGTTGCATGAGTGAAAGAAGATGCTGTTTTTCAGAGAGCTGTGCAAGATGCTATATTTTTTCAGGGAAGAGGGTGACAGGGGCAGATTTCTGTTAGTGCACAGAAGACATTTCTGTTAGTGCACAGAGATGCCCTCAAAGTTCCCAATATTTCTCTCTAAGAAAAGGAGTTTGCAAAATTGACAGAGACTATCAGGCTGGCCAACCCCATCCTTTCATTTCAAGCAGTTGGAACGTTTCGAGCAGTTGGAACACATGAAAGATCTCAGAAAAAAGTCAGGTTGTGAAATCTATGGAGAAAAGTGTTTTTTCCCCTCTTTATGTTTTTCTCATTTTCCTTTCTTGGTAATCATCTACAGAGAGTATTGTTCTGTATCCCTCACTATACAATCATGGCCTGTAAACTGTGATCGGAGAGAAATATATTCTTATGAAGAAACATAAGGGTACAACAGAAAGGGATTAGACCAGAATTCAGACTTAGCTCTCCATACATTTCTGAACAACCAGGGTTACAGAAACTTAACAGGAGAATAGAAGATAGTAATAAAAAGTTTTAAAATAAGAACTGCTGAAGAAGCAAAGAGGACCTGAACTGTCAAATCCTTTCCTTCCTCTGTATCTAGTCCCTTCCCGTGGGACCCATTCAAAGCCACTTGCCTTCACCCGAGACAATTAGACTCCCTTGCTCTGCCCACTCAAATACTTGTTTTAACATATGGCACTTTAGATGCTGTTGCTTGTCTCCTTAAACGCCTCTCTAAGACCATTTACTGTTTTTATGGCAGGTTTTAATGTGCTGCCAGTTTTCGGTACTTGCTTGCCAGACACTATTTTAATAATAGCATATCTCTTGCAAGGAAGCAACCTGATTCATTATTATTAAGTTATCTTTTTTGGCAGTACGTTCTGCCTGGCTCAAAGATTATGTAGAAGAAGAAGAATGTCCTTTCACAATCATGGTTGCCTCCTTGACATTTCTCTGATAAACTTGTTTTGTATTATCTCCTGTTTTCTTTGTAGAGCTTTTCTTCCAAGCTTTCATTACAGCCAGGGTGACAAGGATTTTGTTGTTGTTGTTTAAGTAAGTTGGCATGTGCTAAATTGCCTCTGATAGAAGAAGAACTCAATCAAAACTGACATTGTCTGTCTAGTGTTTTACTAGAAGCCCACTAGGTTGTGATACGTTTTAATGTTTAGACTTCAGTACTGCAATGAACATTAAATCAACAACTCCAGCCCGCATACCAATTCAGGAAATTAGCACAGAGCTTGAAAACTCTTGAAAATAAGGTGTGACCCTGCTGAAGATAATTCTGGCTTCCAGGCTTTCATGGAGGATATATTAATTCATTAAATTATTCGAGCATGCTGCATACAAATGCTGACAGAGATTCAAAGGTTTGTTGTCTCCTATTAATCAGTTTATTATTCATATCATTCTTTCACTAGAGGCATTAGAATATGTATGATTAATATCTTATTTCTATTGTTCTTGTGAGCAATTTCACTGGCTCTGCTCTAGAGAATTTGGTGTGTTTTTTTTTTAAGTAAATGTGAGAAGAACAATAAATTATTATCAAATCTTGATTTGATTGTGATTACATAGTGTCTCCTAATAACCATGTTCATTTTACCTAGTTCAGCCTGTGGCCAGGAAGGATGGTGCTGATACGAGGTGTCTCATTTTAACCTGTCACGAGGTGAATGAAGAGTCTCTGAAGATCACTTGACTTAAGGTAAATCTTAGAACTTATGAGTGTTTCCTGGCTACTTCACTGTTCTCTCACGTGGTAGCTTTCATATTTTGAGACTGTTGATTTGGACTGAATGTCAGATCAAGAAGAACCACTTTCTTTTTTATCCATTCTGCTAAAGTTAAGGAAAAATGAGGAAAATTTTAGAACACTGTTGGTGATCCAAATATTAAGCTTAGTATTGCATATGTTTATTGTTCTCATTGTGGAGGCAAAGCCATTAGGCAGGTCTTAATAGTTTACGTGCTGGGTCATTTGCTTTGCTTTTTGGAGCACAAACTATTCTGGAGCATGTTTTGAATTGGAAAAACTCAGATTTTGGAAAAACTCAGATTCAGAAGTGTTTATGTACAAATGTCATAACACTAGGTTTTGAAGATCACTATTAGTTAATATGTTAAAAAGAAAAAGGACATTTGCTATAAAAAGAGGTAAGCAAACTAAGCTTCAAGAAAAATGGAAATATCATATATACAGAAGCATGATTCATATCCAGAAATATCTACTCTTTGCTCCTGATATTTTTGGTGTGTGTAGTCCCTAGAATTAGTAAATAAGCATTCTTTTTTGTAATATCTAGGTAGTTCTCCCTGATAGCTGCCTTGCCATGTATTTTCTGGGCTGAGTGGCTCATCATAGGAAGCTCCATGAAACACAATGCTTTGAGATAACTTATCACCATCTATATGACTGGACCCATATCCTTTATAAGCTTAACTGAGTGTAGTTTAAACCTTGTATTTATTGACCCTGCTGCTTTCTTTTTACCAATTGCTTTGTCATTGTCTGCTTGTTATTTTTTGGCCTTCCCAAAGTTAATAAATAATCAATGAATTGGATTGGCTGATTGCCTCACAGAAGCCATTGGCATCTACATTACCCTTATCTCAGTTTCCTGGCTGTCTTAATTCTATTAAATTTAGCTATGAACAATGCCAAATATGTAGGGGGAAAAAGCTTAGATTTACAAGCAATGGCAAGTCAGCATAGCACACTGTAAGAGAAAGAAGTACAGATAGGTTCTAACAAGTATTGTGGCTTTGTGCAAATCACCTCACCTCTTTGGCACCACTTTTGACACTTCTTGTGTGTATCAGAAGGGAAGTGGGGAGAAATAGGAAGGGAAATAACACTTCGGGAGAGAGCATAGTATAATGAAATGTTTATCGGTTTTAAATTCAGAGAGACAAAGGTTCAAATGTTGACTCTGCCACTTATGACATTGGGCAAGTTATTAAAATGTTTTACATTTTTATTTATTAAATGAGAAAAAAACATTGCTTTATTTTGTTTAAAGATTTTGAGGATTTCATCTAAGGGTCATGAAACATAATATTAATAGGACGTCAGTAATTGAAATTTTTAAATAGGATGTCCTTTCCCCAGTGTATATTTTTTGTCTGATGTGTCAAAAATCAGTGGTCATAGCTATATGGTTTTATTTCAGGGTTCTCTATTTTGTTGCTTTTGTCTATGTTTCTACCTTTATATTATTCCCATGCTGTTTTGGTTACTGTAGCCTTGTAGTATAATTTGATGTCAGATTTGTTGTCTTTTTGCTTAAGATTGCTTTGAGTATTTGGGCTCTTTTTTGGTTCCATATGAAGTTTAGAATCATTTTTTTTCTATATCTGTGAAAAATGGCATTGGTATTTTCATGAGAATCACATTGAATTTGTAAATCACTTTAGGCAGTATAGACATTTTAACAATGTTGATTCTTCCAATCATGAGCATGGGATGTTTTTCTATTTGTTTGTGTCATCTGGGATTTCTTTCATCAGCATTTCATAGTTCTCCTTATAGAAGTCTTTCACCTCCTTGGTTAAGCATATTCCAAGGTATTTTATTTTTTTGCAGCTATTGTAAAATCAAGTACTATGTTCTTGATTTGATCTTAGCTTGACTTTTATTAGTATATACAACATTACTGATTTGTGTACATTGATTTTGTAACCTGAGGCTTTGCTGCACTTATTTATCAATTCTAGGAGTCTTTTTGTGGAGTCTTTAGGGTTTTCTAGATATGAGATCATGTTATTGAAAAATGCATATCTTGACCTTCTCTTTTCTAATTTGGATGTCCTTTATTTTTGTCTCTTGCCTGATTGTTCTGGCTAGGACTTCCAGTATTATTTTAAATAGAAGTGGTGACATTAGTCACCCTTGTTTTGTTCCAGTTCTTGGGGAGAATGCTTTCAACTTTTCCCCATTCAGTATGGGGTTGGCTATTGGATAGCCACATGCAGAAGAATGAAACAGGATCCCTATCTCTTGCCACATACAATTAGCTCAAGGTGGATTAAAGACCTAAGTGTAAGATCTGAAACCATAAAAATTCTGGAAGAAACCATAGGAAATTATCTTCTAGACATTGGCCTAGGCAAAGAATTTATGACTAAAACTCCAAAGGCAAAACAGCAACAACAAAAGTAAATAAATGGGACTTACTTAAAATATAAAAGGCTTTGCACAGCAAGAGAAATAATTAACTGAGTAAACAGATAACGTATGGAATGGAGGAAAATATTCACAAGCTATGCATCTGGCAAAGAGTTAATATCCAGAATCTACAAAGAACTCAAACAAATCATTAAGAAAAAAAACAAATAATCCCTTTAAAAATGGTCAAAAGACATGTATACAGTTTTTTTCAAAAGAAGATAGAAAAATGGCCAATAGACATATCAAAAAATGCTCAACATGACTATTCATGAGGAAAATGCAAATTAAATCCACAATAAGATACCACCCTCCTCCTATTGACCTCCTAGAATGGTCATTAAAACATCAATAAACAATAGATGTTGGTGTGGATACAGTGAAAAAGGAACATATATACTGTTGATGAGACTGCAAATTAGAACAACCTCTATGGAAAACAGTATGAAGATTCCTCTAAGAACTAAAAGTAACCCTAACATTTGATCCAAGAGTCCCACAACTGGTTATCTACCCAAAAGAAAAGAAGTCATTATATTAATATCAGAAAGACAACTATACCTGAATGCTTATTTCAGCACAATTCACAATTGCAAAGATATGGAATTAACCTAAGTGCCCATCAATTGATAAGCAGATAAATAAAATGTGGTATATGTATACGCATGCATACACACACACCCACACCCACACACATCATGGAGTACTTACTATTCAGCCATAAAAAGGAATGGAATAATGTCATTTGCAGTAACTTGGATGGAATTGGAGAACATCATCATAAGTATCTCATGAATGGGAAAACAAACATTACATATTCTTGCTAGTAAGTGGGAGCTAAATTATGTGTACACATGGTCATAAAGAGGCATAAATGGCATTGGAAACTAGGAAGGGGTGGGGGATAGAAACTTACCTATCAGGTACAATGTATGCTGTTTTAGTGATGGGCACATTAAAAGCTGTGACTTCAGCATTATACAATTCATCCGTATAATAAGAACACTTGTACCCCCTAATATTTTGAAATAAAAATTATTTTAAAAATTGAAATATTTTATTTTTTAAAAAAATTTTAGTCCAAGTTCCTTATTCTTAATAACACATATAATTTTAGCCTATATTTTCAAAAACAGGAAGGTATTGAAACATAGTAAACATGTATTTTGTGAATACATTGGTGAATACCTAATTCACAGTACTTTTTCAGAGATATATTGGCATTTTGTTCAGATATCTCAACTCTTACTTAATCTTTTGTAATAAGGCTAGTTGTTTAAGTTTCTAAAGATTCAGCAAAATTGGAGAAAGTAATTCAAATTAGGGCTCGAAGATTGCTGGTTAAGCACATAGACAATAGTAAAAGCTATAGTTGACTGGTTGAGAATACAAAAAAACTGAAAAGTATTTGAGTGTGGCCCTTTCTACAGCTCTTCGGGCTACAGAATCCATACAATGTCATCATATTAAAGAATAGATTGACATTCATATAGATAGATCTCTGAGCTCTAATGGAAAGGTAAAATGATATTAAACACATTCTGCCTTAGAAGGCATAGATGTGTGTAATATGTTTTAGAAATATTTCTATTAAAATGGTTAGTTTTAGTACTTGAGAAGTTAAGCTTCAGTTATCTGTAAAATTAACATATGTGTTCAGATCATTCCCCATCAATGTCAGATTAATAGAGTGTTCTGCCTATTGTCATTACCAATCATTCTTCTGCCACCTCTTGGCATTTTTTCTTCTCCCAAAATATACTACAATGATGACTATATGGCTTAAGGAAGGTCTCTTTTAGGAAAGTCGATAGTGAGGAGATGTATTTTAAATTTAGCAAAGGCCATCCTTGACCTGTTTCAGTTGATTATTCAAACTTTTGTGCTTCACTATGATGTCAATGAAATCCCCAGCCAGAGCCTGGCATCAATGCTATTGTATATGTTTGTAATCTGAGCCAGACATCTGTGAGTGCATGAAGCAGGCCCCAGGGCAGGAAGGCTGGCATCTTTCCACCTAAATGACTGTTTAAGTAAAAGCAGCACAGGGGAGAAAGACAGGGTAGTCTGTTTTCTTTGTAATTGGTGTTGGCTTGAATGTATTCAATTCATAAATTGGCTCGAAGGCTGTTCATTTTCAAGATGACAATGCTTTCACATAATGCAGCAATCAACAAAGAGCTGAGAGATACAAAGTTTTAACTATATGAAAAGTCTAAACTTTTCCTTCTAGCTTTTCATGCATACCACAGCTCTCCCCTTCCCAAGCAGACCAACATATCACTCACCACACACATACACACACACATGCCTAAACTATGCAGCAATTTCCTTGCTTTCTTGGCTTATTTGATAAGTGCTTTAAGTATATTCCCATAAAAGTATGTCCTGAATTCCTTTTGGTGGATCACTGACTGGAGAAATTTATGGATGGACTGATGAATATTGAAGATGAAAGAAAAGCTACTTATAAAACGCATTCTAGATATATCTTACCATTTCCAGGTAAATTAGAATGTGAAATTTGTAAGAAAGGAAAGGGTGATTAATATTTCCTAAATGTAGAAGGTAAATGGGAGGCTTCAATAATCATTTCTGAGAGCAACTTTAATGTAGTGCTATAAACACTGGCACAGGCTAAAGCTGCCCGGCAGGAGGTTCAGTTGGTGGCAAATTGTGGAGGAGCATTCATTGTCTGCTGCAGAGGCAGACATACGCCATGGGATTGTATCCCAGAAATGGGACTCCTCTTCTGTATAAACTGCTCTCACTTTTTCTGTGGGTAAGATTAAGAGCAGGATTGTCCTCAGAGAAGAAGTATTTGGGGCTCAAGTATGAATTAAGCTGAGCCTCATTGCCAGGAAATGTCATCTGCCTGACACTTGCAGACATTAGGGGTGTTCAGCTCCTGTGGGCAAGTTGAATGTGGGCAGATACTTTCCCCTGAGGGTGGAGCAAGAGGCATTGCCTGACAACCTGTAATAAATCTCTAGGCTTCATCTGATTTTCTTAACTGCCTGTCTCCACAAAGGGTTATAAAGTTATGAAATACCGAATTTAAATCTGAGGTTCTATTATTATTTAAAATAATATACAAATTTGACATAATCCATTTAGAAAGCATAGAATTAGAAGGCTACTATAATTTCAATGGAACTCTTTATTTTGCAAGTGAAATGACAGTTTAGGGGCTTTAGTGACTTGTTGGGCTTTTTGACTTTTCATGATTTAGTGCTTTTACTCCTAAAACATCTTCTCAATATCTAATCAATTTTTCAAGGGTAAATATATCACATATGTCTCAGGGTTTACTATCTATAGGTCACCTTTTTGTTCTAATTTTTACACTTCCTTTTTATACTGATTCTATAGTGGACGGATCTCCCGCTAGCTTCGCTGGCACAAATTAGTCTCTGTTAACATGTTCTCAGAGACGGGGAGCTTCAGGAATGGTCCTTGATACAAATCTGAAAACCAGCTTGTCAGCTAAAGTCACTATGTGGCATACACCCTTTTTCCTCTACCACTTTGACACCCTCTTGTTAATATTTGATCTTGTGAATCCTCACCACTGGCTTTGCCCAGGATTTGATCCACAGAATTCCAGATTGGCAGTTTTCACTTAGTCCAGATATTTCAATTATTAGGGTACAAAATGTTCCCTGTGTTTTATGGAAAGACAAAGAGAATGACCTCCAACAGGCCCCAAGAGTCCTATACAATAATGTTTATTTCAGCTTTAAAATGAACAAATAAAAATCAAACAAGCCCCCTCCCCCAAAAAAGAAAGGAGATGTCTAAATAAACCATAGTAATGTATATCATTAAAAGCAAAATAGGAAAGTAGATCTATGGAAAAATCTCCAAAATATTACATTAAATAAATAGATGGCCACATAATGATACTTTCACATTAAAAATAATAGCGAGCTCCCTTCCCCATAAAATATAAACTATTGATATTTATAGTTTGAGTACTTTTTTATGTTTGCATGTATAACAAAAAAAAAGCAAGAAAAGGAACAAACCAAGTTCAGAAAACTGATTTCTATTCAAGTATAAGGAAGGGATTATGACTGTGGATACTGATCAAGAGAACTTTGATCTAATAACTTTTTTCCTACTGGAACTTATTCACATATTTCTTATGGAAATTGGTTAATTTGGCTATCCATCTATTTTACTGAGCTCATGAGAATACAAGAGGGAATTGAGGATAGCTATATGAAGGGGCCAGGGCTGTTCAGGAAACTAATTTAAAGATCAATTTCTAGTTCACAAAAACTTAATAGTTTGTGTTTATTTGTTTGTTTGTTTGTTTGTGCTCTTTTACTGGCCCAGAATATTTCACTCTCTATGATAAAAGTGTATGAAGTCAAAAAGTTGAATTCATCTAAATTTTTATTACAAATTTTTATTCTAGATTTTTATTACAAACTGTCAATCCTGTCTTTTTCTTTAGTAGAGACCACTTGAGTTCATGATTATATCTTCTCTTACCTTCTCTGGGATCTTTATTCATTAGAGGTTTTCTCTATGTTTCTATCCTATTTTTCTAAAGCAAGTTCTGTCCTTCAACTTCTTTTTTTGTTTGTTTAAATGCATGTTTTAGTTTTATTTTAATTTTAATTTACAAATAATAATTGTATATATTTATGGGATGCAATGTGATGTTTCTATATACAAATGCATTGTTGAATGATCAAAGTAGATTCTTAACATCCCCATCACCTCAAATACATGTAATTTATCTGTGGTAGGAACATTTAAAATCCACTCTTAGCTATTTTGAAATGTATAATACATCATTATTACTACAGTTAAATTAAAACCACAATGAGATATCTCACACCGGTTGGATTGGCTATTATTAAAAAGATGAGAGATAAGAAGAGAATGTGAACAAAAGGGAAACATTGTACACTGTTGGTGAGAATGTAAATTAGTATAACCATTTTGAAAAACTGTAGAGAAGCTCCTCGAAAACTAAAAATAGAATTACCGTATGATTTAGCAATCCCAAATCTTGGTATATATCCAAAGGAAATAAAAATCAATATGTTGAAGAGACATCTGCACTCCCATGTTCATTTCAGCATTATACACAATTGCCAAGATATGAAAATGACTAAAGTGGCCACCAATGGATGAATTGATGAAAAAGAAATGTGGTATTCATACATAATAGTATGCATTCAGCCTGTCCCTCAATTTCTAAACATGCTCTGTCTGTCTCTATTTAAAATAAATGACCTAACGAACAAAACATACATATCTGACTCAATTATTAGCAACCCTTTTTCCTTTGTTTCTTAGGACCCTTATTTCCTTACCTCTCATTCATTTCACTCCTTAGTTAATTGTATAATAATTTGTCTCTGAATTCAGAAAGTTAAATTTTTTCTCATTAAGGAAGAAAGATTTTAGGTATAAAATTGCTCTGAGAATCAATTCAAAGTTTTAGGCTCCAACCTCCCCCCAAAACCACATATACAATATACTCACAGACAAAATTTGTCAGAGGCCTAGCTATACGTCTTTTCTAATATTAATTATTCCTGAATTAAATATATTAATTACCCCTGGATTAAATAATTATTGCTGAACTTAAACTCCATGAATCCAGGAACTACAACTTTTTCTCTATTATATCCTTAACAATAAGCATAGTGCCCAGAAACTAGTTGGCATTTAATAAATAAGTGTTAAATGAATGAATCAATGCCCTAGTCAGCATGGAATCTGATGAGTATTTTAATATACTGTTAATAACCAGGATTGTTTGAAAATGGACTATGCACTATGCTATTGATTTTATATGTGTACTTCCCATGAATTCTGGAATCAGTATTTGTCCTTTATTACCCTGGGGGACATTCAAACCACTCAGTTCAAATAACTACAAGGAAAAACACAGTCATGCTATTCTGTATATTCTGTTTTAAAAACACATGAAAAAGAATGCAATTCATAACCTCTAGAAACATTTCTCAGTACCTTAATTTTCACAGTTTCAAACTTTTCTGAAACTATTATTCATCAATACTCATCTTAAATTCTTTCCCTTAAAAATGCCCTCTACCTATTCTATTTCCTTTCATCTCTCCTACCTCCACAGTACTTAATGATTTAGATTGGCTTAAGTCTCTTTATCTCAGTAATTTTTTGTTTCTCTTTAAGCTCTTATGACCCTGCCTGTCATATTACACTGTACAAAACTCCAGGATTTGTCTGAAAGAGGGGAGGGTAAGTGGGAAGATACAGCATTCTATTTCTGAATCCCAGATAACCATAGGTGTTCTTATTATCATTCTGTAACTTACCAGGAACAAAAACTCCAAGATATAAAGCAGCTTGCCCACAGGCTTATTAAGTGGCTGAACCAAGACTCATCCAGATTCATTTCATTCCCAAAATGACATTCTTTAGCACAGTACTTTACTGCCTCCTTGAATCTGTATTCATTCATTCAACAATTAGGTTATTAAGTATGAAATGTCTCATTTCCTTCCATACTGTGTTTGACAGTTGATACCTCTGACATTTTACTTTGACACTTCTTGTCTTATTTTTATTGTGAAGACACAACTTCAGTCTTTAAACACACGTTTTGGCTTGTGATTAACTTTCAATTTTTTTAGAATATTTTTTGTGAAATCATGGATAAGTCAAAAACTTGTGTTATTTTTGAATATGAGTGTCGTCTTGGAACCAATGCAGCACAGACAGGTCAAAATATAAACAAAGTGTCTGAGAAGGATGTGGCTAATTAACATACAGGACATGGATGGTTTGAGAAGTTCCATTCTGGCAATTTTAACATTGAAAATGAGACACGTGGGCATCCTGAGACCAAGGTGGATAATATGAGCTAAAAGCTGGAGTGGAAGCAAGTCCATCTCAACCTATGTGTGAATTAGCAGCAAGGTTTAACATTACTATTCCCACAATATTGGACCATTTGAAACAAATGGGCAAGGTAAAGCAGCTGGATAGGTGGGTTCCACATAAATTAAATGAGCATCAAAAAAGACATCATCTTGAAGCTTACCTTTCTTTGCCATCATGACATAAAAGTGGACCCTTTCTACACCATTTTGTTACATGTGATGAAAAATGGATTCCTTTTGACAATCACAAGCGTTCATCACAATAGTTGGATAAAGATGAAGTGCCAAAACACAGTCCAAAACTGAATACTCATCAAGAAAAGCTAATGTGTCTGGTGGCCCAGCTCCGGTGTTACCCACTCTATCTTCATGAAACCAGGTCAATCTATGACAGCGGATCTCTACTGCAGCCAATTAGATAAGATAATGAGGATGCTTGTGATTAAGCTACTGAGATTGGTCAACAGAGACAGGCCAAT
The DNA here is from genome assembly GCF_040939455.1 of Microcebus murinus. Taxonomy (NCBI): domain Eukaryota; kingdom Metazoa; phylum Chordata; class Mammalia; order Primates; family Cheirogaleidae; genus Microcebus; species Microcebus murinus. Next base: position 79,122,449 of record NC_134114.1, on the reverse strand, counting down.
CCTCTTGCAAGACAACACTGGACCACACATCACACAAATACCGCTGCTCAAACTACAGAAGCTGGACCTGGAAACTCTCTGTCATCCACCATATTCACCAGACCTTGCACCAGTTGACTACCACTTCTTCCAGGCGTCTTTGGACCACTTCTTACAAGGAAAAATATTCAATTCTCAACAAGCTGTGGACAACACCTTTTGCAATTTCATCTCCAGGCTTCTTCACTTCTGGCATAAACAAGCTACCAGTAAGACAGCAAGACTGTATTAATAGTTCAGGTGTGTGCTTTGATTAATTGTACTGCCTCTTGTCTGAGATATAATAGACCATACTTTGATTTGAAATTGGACATTTCATTTTTAATGACCTAATATTATGCTAATTTACTATTTGCCAGGGAACTTGGTAATTGGGATAGAAAAGTTAACAAAAAATACTATGTAAAAATTCTTGCCCTTATGGATGTGATTTTCAAGTGCAAGAATAAAGAATAAAAAGTAAAAATAAATGAGTACAAGGTATAAAATTTACAAGGTGCTACAAAATATAGAAAAAACATAAGGGGTGATATAGAGAATGGAAGGTAGTGGGAAGGTTAAGATTGTAAATAGATTGGCTAGGGTCATCCATATGAGAAGGTAACAGTTGAGCAGTGATGTGAAGAAAGTGAGGGAATGAACCAGACAGAAATTCCAGCAGTATCATTTACTGGCAGATTGAATAGCCAATGCAAAGGCACTAAGTTGTCTGGCTGTTTAGGAAACATCAAAGAGGAGGCACTGTGGCTAGACCAAAATAAGCCAAGAGAAGAGTGAGAGATGGTTAAAATATTTTACGTATTATGGGTTTTTCCTAAATTAATGGCTCATAATTTTATTAAGTCCTCCAAAGAGTTAGTCCAAAATGTTAAATTTCACTACCTTGGGGAAGAGAGTTGTAGATGGTTGGCATGTTAGCTAGGGTTCCTACAAACAAAGCCAATAGGACATACCCACCCACATGGGCGCACACACACAAACACAGAGGGGGAGAGAGAGAGTGAATGAGAGAGAGAGAAAGAGAGACATATTGATTTATTATGAGGCATTGGTTCATGTGATCATGGGCCATAAGAAGTCCCACTATCTACCTACCATCCACCAGCTGAAGACCAGGAAAGTCTACAGTATAATTCAGTCTGAGTCAGAAGGCCTGAGAACTGGGGGGAACCAATAGTGTGAATTCCAACCTAAAGGCAGAAAAAGATGGAATGGAATGTCTCTGCTCAAACAGTGAATTAGGGGAAAAGGAGTGAATTCCTTCTTCCTCTGCCTTTTGTCCTATTCAGTCCTTCAACAGGATTGGATGATGTCCACCCACAGTGGGGAGGCCAATCTTATATACTAGACCCACTCATTCAAATGTTAATCTTCCAGAAACACCCTCACAGACACACTCAGAAATAATGTCTAAGCTGGGCAATTTATGGCTCACTCAAGTTGAAACGAAAATTTAACCATCTTAGCGGGGTGCTCACATTATTCACATTAGCTGTTACATTTGTCTGTATTATTCACTCCTTGAAATTCTTTACTTTTAACTCCCATGAGAGTGCATTCTCCTGAATTGCCTCACAGCTCTTAGAATTTGCAACTGATTTGCAAATTCTAATCAGTTAGAATTGCATCATGGGCTCATATTTTTAAACCTAAATGAGTGGTAAATGTCCATTTAAAAAAATAAATATGTAGAAAATGAATTAATCAAGTATCTGAAATTTGTGTATTGAGCAACAAAATAGAATGTCAATTTTCTTGTGACTGCTACTTAAGAAATTCAGGCTTTTTATATTCTCAAAGCTCTATCCTTGTCAAGAGTTAATTCACCAAAATGGCCTTCCTAAGTTTTCAGTTTCGCCCTTGACTTTTATAATAAGATATTTGTAAGAAATATCTACCTGATCACTATCTTTTCCCTTGGAAAATTATAGTCAACTATATTGTTCATTAAATTATACACTCCCCCTTACTTTTCCACAAGATTTATTTGACATTCTTCTTTTACAACTAAGTGAAAGGAAAATATATGCTTTAGAAATTAATGTTCATGTTTTTGTTGTTTTTGTTGTTTTGTTAATGACAAATGTTTTGTTAATGACAATGTTTTGTTATTGTTTTGTTTTGTTGTTTTGTTATTGTTGTTTTTGTTAATTGTTTGTTTTGTTAATGAGGATAACTTAAGGCCCACCCCTTTCTTCCCTCCCTGTCTATGAAGTCTAAAGTTACATTAAAAATGTATTGAAAACCTGCTATAGAAGATACTGTGAAGGGTACAAAGATTAACTGAACTTTGATCCTCTTTTCACAAAGCTTGCACAGGGGTATTAAACTTCTGTGTAAACAGCAGTGGCACCAGAAGTAAAATGCTAATGACTTTACTGAATTCAGCAGAGTGATTACTTTCAACAGTGGAGAACTATAGCAATTAACTCTTAGAAGCATGCAGCTATCATCTTTTAAAAATCTCTTAAAAGCATGTGTCTATTATCTTTTAAAAATGCTTTTTCCCTTAATTATTTTATTCCGCCTTTCAAAGCTAAGTCATTTCCTTTCTAAAGATAGGCAAAATATATATATCATTGCTTATAATAATTATAAACCCTATCACATTTGACATCATACAACCTGATAATCCCCTACATAATTTTAGAATTGGCTCTAAATTGGATGCAAACAAGAAAAGTTTTTGCGGTATCTCATTGTGGTTTTGATTTGCATTTCTCTGATGATTAGAGATGTTGAGCTTTTTTTTTATATGTTTGCATGCCATTTATTCTGTCTTCTTTGGAGAAGTTTCTATTCATTTCCATTGCCCATTTCTTGATGGGGTTGTTTGATTTTTTTTCTTGTTAATTCTTTTAAGTTCTAGATAGATTCTTTTTATTAGACTTTTATCAGAAGTATGCAGAGTAAATACAACAAATGCTGGCAAGGATGTGGAGAGACAGAAACACTCTTACACTGCTGGTGGGACTGCAAATTAGTGTAACCTTTGTGGAAAAGAATTTGGAGATACCTCAAACAGCTAGAAATAGAAATACCATTCGACCCAGCAATACCCGTTGTTAGGCATCTATCCAAAAGAGCATAAGACATTCTATTATAAAGACATCTGCACCTGAATGTTTATAGCAGCACAATTCACTATTGCAAGGTCATGGAAATAACCCAAGTGCCTGTTAATTCATGAGTGGATAATCAAAATTTGGTGTATGCTCAAAATGGAATATTACTCAATTCTAAGAAAGCACAGCAAGCTAGCATCATTTATACTATCCTGGATTAAGCTTAAACCCATTATCCAAAGTGAAGAGATGCAAGATCAGGAAAATGGGCTCCACATGTGCTCGCCATCAAATTGGTACTGACTGATTAAAACTATGGTGCTCAAATGGTGGTAGTGCTCACAAGGGATTCGGGGGAGTAGGGAGACCCACATCTTAGGGATGTAGCGAGCATTGTGGAGGGAAAGGGCATACCTCTAACCCTTCTTAGGGAGAGGCAAAGATATAAAATGTAATCAAACTGTCAAAAAAATAATTTTATGGAATGGTACACAGGTGGGAGGGGGGGGATGGGTGTATACTTACCTAATGAGTGCCATGCGAACCACCTGGAGGATGGACACGCTTGAAGTTCTGACACGGTGGGGGGCTATGGCAAGGGCAATATATGTAGCCTTAACAATATTTGTACCCCCATAATATGATGAAATAAAAAGGAAAATAAAAGAGAAAGAAAACAAAAAAACATGGAAGAAAATAAAGAATGATAATGCTTTTTTTTAAAAAAAGGAAGTTGTGAAGACTTCCCGAAAAGAGCAAAATAACGATGTGTCTTGGATTATATAATTATTCATCTTTCTGAAGTAGAGAAATGAACTAGATAAATTATGGGGTCAATTGTTGTGATAGGTTTCTTTTTTATGTTATTGATTTTCCATGGTAGAGTAGAAGTATTGTCTCCTTCTGAATCTGTATGCATATTGACAAGGTCAAGGTGTGGTGTGGCGGTGCATGTGTGTCTCTTTGTGGCTTTGTGTGTTTCTGTTGGTCCAATATCTACGTGTGGGTAGGAGTAATATTTACGTTGATTGGAACCTGGAATTTTATATGAGATTTATTGGCATGTAAGTGATATTTGAGTTATCAGTGTGAAATAGTAAAATCAGCAACAAGACAAAAATAATATAAAAACGTGCATTTGAGCATAAGAGACATCGGTATTAATTAAATATTTTAGAGACAGTGGAAGGAATTATGTGGCTTCTAATGAAGCAGCTGTATTTTAAATACTATATGTAGAAGATATGATTTTGGTGATCTTCATATCTAAAACTCATTTTTTTTGTATATAATAGAGGAAGTATGCGTTTTTCACAAGAGTATAATTTGTTCAATATCTCATTAACTTTTAATATAATTTCATAAAATATAGTTTCTAAGAACCATATTGTTTACATGAAATTCTCTATCACATAATAGCTAGATGTTGATGAAATCATAATTACTAGTCAAAGGCTAACTTAGTTGACCTTCATCATTATGGCATCATCTCTATTTCAGGACACGCTAATCCAAATCTCATGTATGAAACTGTTTTTTATGATTACATTTAACAGAGAAAAAGGAAGCAGAGTTGCTAACTATTTCTAAGTTGGCTATTGTAGCTAGAGGCTTTTATTAGCCCAGGTTTTCTGTTTGCCAACACTGTGATCAAGGCTCAACTTCCTTTTGTATGATAAAGAAAGCCCATTAGAATGTCATGATTCCATAAATGTGATAGCCACTGTTAAAGAAGCCTTAGCTAGTTAATTTGTCTCATTTCCCAGTTTGGGATGGGGGCGGGGTGGCTGTGTTTAGAAGTGCTTTAAAGTAAGGGTTCCATAACAGTCTTTTTGTCCACACAATAAGCTCTCCATGATGAAAGATGATCTTACATAAAATACATTTATGATCTAAAGAGTACATCCTCATTACATTTTTAGATCTCCATTTCAAAGACATCATGCCTACTTTGCTCTCATGAAGTGAGACCTGTCTAAAGTGCATCACAAATGGGCTGTCACGCGCTGGGTCATAAACTGCATATCGGTTGATTAGAGCAAAATAAAAGGCAACATCAGGATTCACTCCCCTGGAAGTTGGTATTCTCACCACCAACTTTTACCTTTACCTGTCTGTGACATCTCTCTCGGCACCCTCCTGCATTTCTTTCAGATCAATCTGTTACAAAACACCCCAGTAGGTGGCTTTATTCTCTTGGTAAGGTTTGTGAATTTGAATCTTTTGTTTCACAAAAGACTGACAAATTCTGCTTTCACTCAGTCTCTGAACACAGTATTAACCAGCTAAGCAAGAATAGGAAAAAGCTGCCAGCTCACAGGCTTTGCATAGATTTTATCTGCAAGTTGAAGATCATTTTAAAGAATTTGAGCCTGACGATTTTGATGAAAACTCAAGTTTATTTCCTGTAGTGTTTACTCATCAGCTGCAGTTTAGTACTCAAAGTGTAATAGGTCAAATGAACCTGAATTAGGGCAAAAGAACTAGGTCAAATGAACCTGAGCAACAAAATTTCTTTGTATGCAAAGAAGGTATTATGGAAAATATCATATCTCAGACATTGGTTGACTTCGTCCAGAACCCAATAGCATCAGACACACCCTTTACAAACAGTAGCAGTTCCTGTCTCCTAAAAGTCTAGCCACTTTTAAAGAAAAGGACAGAAGTAAGTAAAACTTAAGTTACTGGGCAAGAACAGGAAATAGAAATGAGAGACATGTGGGTGGGCTTTCAATAAACAATACAGAACACGAACCTATTAATAGCAAAGACATTATTGAGAAAAAAATAACCAAAGCTTGATCACAGGAGCATGAAAGTTAAATACTCATGAAAACACAGCTAATAAATTAAACAAAATGTTGGGAAATATTGATAGCATGACTCACATGTAAAAATGCTATACATTCTGAAAAACATCTAGATGTTCTATGTTAAAAATAAGACAACAGGTTAGAAAACAGTATTTTTTCCAACACCCAAAATGTAGATTAAAAGACAGGTATCAATTTGAGTTCTTCTTTCCTGATATCATATTTTTCATAAATTATGGCAAGTTTGAAGTGTGTATATGCGTGTGCATATTTTTCCAGATTACTTACAAGTGATGGGGAGAGGAATGGGGTGGGAGCAGGTGGTTGGCAATATTTTGGGAAAGTAGTTAATTTTGAAGCAGCTGCTGACAATTTTCCTACAGTATTATTCATCATTTAAAAAAAATTAAAATGATTATAATTACCCTGATATGTCACATCATATGTGACTGACAAAAGGATACGGTAGTGGAGATGGGGAAAATGTCCATATCCCTGGAGTAGATGCTCATTATTCTCTAAACTCCTCAGCGGCAGGCTTCCATGGGACATTGCCCCAACGGATGAAGCTCAGGTGAGTAATAAAATCGAGCAGAAGGCCTGTGAGTGCCAGTGGCCACCTGATCAGAGCTCATTTAGTGATTGTCATCACTTTGTAGCAACCATGCAGTTAATACCCAGTGTATCTGACATCTGCTATGTTAAATTAGCACTTGCAGAATTAACACCTGCTGTCAGCCACCCAGCATGAATGTTGCTTTCTTCGGAATAAAGGGGAAATAAATTATTTCCCTAGAAATTTGTGTAAATTATTTTTTTGAGGATGGAGAGTTTCTTGGAAAGATTTGGGGACTGGCAATCAAGATTCTTCATTTTCTATGGTGTTAACCTGGTGAGTAACTCCAGTTCTCTTTCTAGCTGTCAGTGAAGAAGTCTCAAAATTGAGTTTAATGTCATCCCATGCATCCAACAAGATCCTGGAGGTAAAAGTGTTTTCTAAAGGATGAAACCCTATGCAGGTGCGAAGTGGTATGTTACTTGTTCACTAATGATATTAATAATTTTTTTCACTTTAAATTCTCATTGATTATTTAAAAAAATATTTTATTTTATGGTACATTTTCTTACAGTAGGGTACAGTACTTCTTTGTTTGTGTAGAACTCCATACCAATTTCTATTAACAATAAACATGGTATTACATTTGTGTCCCTTTAAAAAACACTATTATAATTGATATTAAAATTATTTAATTATATGATTTGTTCCTATGTGCATATACTATGAGCAAAACACTTCTCTAATGTCTGCCTTCTTACACATAAAATGATAATAATAGTATTTTTATTATGACATAACAAGTTGAAAGTATTTTAGTACAATGCCTGATATTGTGGGATCACCCTTCCCTATCTAGCAACCAAACAAAATGAATAACAAAACAAAACTACAACAAACCTAATATATCATTATACTATGAAGATTTTTGTGCACCATAGCAAATAATAAATGTATAAGACTTAAAATGTGCCTTTAATTTGCTTATTTATTTTAATTCAGCAGAAATATTTTAAATGTTGAAGAAAATACTACTAAGTATAAAATGAAGTTTCTCTGACTTCATAGTGCATAAAGTAGCGTTGGGATGGGGCTTTCTCATTTTCTAGGATTCTAGGACAGTTAAGTAAATATTCTCAAGGACCAGAATAATAAAGGAGTAGAAGTTAGGGAAGGTTTCATTTTGAGGATCAAAATAGGATAGGTTTTAAGAACCTGGAATTCAAGTAAGAACCTTCTAGTAAGTAACTTAGTCTTTAGGTACCTCAACCTCTTTATGTATGAAATGGGAGATGTAACAGTGTCTGTGACATAGGTTAATAAAGGATTAAGTGTGGAATAATTCTTAGCACATAGTAAACATTCCAGAGGTTCATTATATAATGGAACAATGAGGAATTTGAGAAAGGCTTTATCAGCAACTTTAATCTGGGTTAAACCTTTGTGCAATTATAATTTCAATCCACAGACTCAAAGGGGAAAGCTATTCCATGTGGAGGAGGAGACGGTGTGAACATAAGTAGATTTGGAAGGTGTTGACCAGCTATATATTTGTGATTAATCGTAATGGGAGATAAAGCTGGCAGGTAGAATGGGGTTCTAGCCATAGAGCACCCAAAACCCACAATCAGAAGAATGCTTTATATTCTATAGGTGATAATAGCCACTGAAGGTGTTAGAAAAAAAATGCCCCTTGTTTTCAGAGAGATCAGTAACCAAGGAAAAGATGTGAAAACTGAATGAGTTTTAAAAAAGAGGGTGTTATAATAAAGAGGGTTAGAGAAACTAGGACAACAATAGCAATTGTCCATGGCGGCCTGTCAGGAGAAAAGCTTTCTTAGTAATTATCATTGAGACAATTACCTATAATGCCTGCAGTCCCTAGAACACCAAATTTAAACTCATTTGTCTTTTCTTGTCTCATACTCAGGCCATGGATATTAACAGATACTTCTGGAGTGTTGACTATGTGGAAAATTCCCCATTAGGAACTCGTTGGTACTACTATGGTGTGAAGGTTACAATGATTACATGAAAGTGGAAGAAACAATTTTAGAACTCTGAGCAATCTTCTTAATTGTATCTGCAAAACCTCAATTTAAAGACATTATTTTTAAATCTATCTGCAAAGATGGAAAGAAACAAGTTTTTGGAATTCAATCAAATGCAAACATTTTAAGGCTGAGATCAATAACATTTTTTTTAATACTAGGCATTGGAAACCTAGAATTTGAGACCAGACTTGGCAACTTTTTTCCTTAAATCTTGATTGGAAAAAAATAAAGTAAATAAAAATTAATTGACCCAATGTAACTAGAAGTCATCATCCCTTCAGAAAACGTCAAAACTTCATGTTCAAATTTGCCTCTATAGTCTCTTCAGAGAGAGTACATTATATGAAATGAAGAAGCATGGACAGTACATGTACAGTACAATGATGCTTATTCAAATCTATCCCTTCCTCTGCCTTCTGGATATAGGTTTTGGTCCTGTGGAGACACAGAACATATATTTTAAAAAATGCAAAAGTGATTTTATTAATCTCTGAGGTATACTGGGGCATAGTCAATATTGTACTGGGAACCTTCAGTAAGAGTCCACAGCACAGCTCGAGGTTCTTGAGATGGCATTTAATAATTATTATACCCACAGAAACATGAGACACACCAAAATGGGATGTGGATCACTCCAAATTTATTAGCACAGAATATGGGAAGCATGACCTGTGGATTCCCAAAATGATTGCAGTATTTTACAGATGTCTAAAGTGCTAAAGTCTCAGCAAATGAAAGCACTAAGTCAGTAAATGTGAATATAAAATGTCAATATGATCACTCTGCCCACTAAACCCTATAGTGGCTTTTAGTCTTAATTAGGATAAATTCAAAATTCTTACCATGGCCTACAAAGCCCTTTTTCAACCAGTCCTCTCATCAACTTTCCGTTCTTATCTACTCCTCCCATCGCCAGCTCCATGGGCAAGTGATCTGTACAGCCATGTATAGTTTGTGTTTGGCATAATGCTCTGTTGCCTTCTTAAAATTCTTAATAATTTTATCCTTCAACATGTGATTTGTAAGTGAAATCCAGTGGATAATAGAGCAAGCAAGGAGATTCACACAATTGCACTGTCTCTTGTCATCCCATTCTCATATAGCATTTGCAATGATCCATGAACTTGAACTCAGAATCTTGGTGGATGCATGGCACAAGGATCTTCAGCAAGATTCAAAGAGATAACAAGGTAAGTGTGTTTTTATCTAGGACTGATAATCAGCAGGGTGCTAACAACCCTAGGAAGCTACTTCACATTTGAACAAAAACTTGCTTTGATAGAAGGCAAATGGCATTCTAAGAAATACAAATCATCAAGGAAACCTATCATATCCCTTCTTCCTCATAACTCACATAAACACTATTCTGTTAACCAACCACTTATGCTGAAAATGATGATATAGAAGAAATTGGGAAGCTAGGGAAACCTTTAGTTCCTTTTCTTTTCAATCCATCTTTACTCATCTGTACATTTAGAGCATTTGGAGAATGCAAGTATCAGGTAGTGGAATAAAAGAAGTTGAATTTGGTTTTGCCCTATTTCCACTGATAACAAAATACATATGCATGCATTAATTACAGAATGCAAACTGTGTAATTTTGTGATTCTGCATATGAGTTAAATGCTCTTACATTTACACTTAAAAGTGCCCTTGTACAATATATACGTAAACAGTTAAATTAATGCCAATAATTTAGAGGTTTAATTTTCCTTTATTTAGGATAATAAAAAGTAAATAAAAACACCATAACAAGTCAAGGGAAAGGCCATTAAAGAAAGGAAAAAGCTATACCTGGCAGTATTCTTAACAGCATTGTTTTCCTCCTTTTGAATAAGGGACTTTATATTTTGATTTGTCACTGTGCCCCAAAAATTACGTAGCCAGCCCTGCCTATTCCTTTCCAACTACCTTATTTTTGTCCAGGCACATTTGCTCCCTGTTTTTACTGGAACATGCCAGGGTTTCTTCCATTTTAAGGTCTTTACTATTGCTCTTATCTCTCCCTGGCATGATCTTTTCCAGATGTCCATATGGCAAGCCTTTTCACTTCTCTCACATTATTATTGCTAAAATGTTTCCTATCCACTTTATTAAAAGTGTAATCGCACTTAGCAAGAGTACTTCTTGATTGTTTTTTCTCAGAAGTTTGATGGTACTTATCACCTTCTAACTTACTATGTCTTTCATTTAATTAATTTGCTTATCATTTGCCCGCTCCATAAACATTTGAGAGAATGAATGAATTACTATCCAGAAATAAAGGTCCATGGAGTTACAGGATAAAATATTCACAAATTTTCCCTACAAAAGATATTATTTTAACCAAGTGACAAATTTTAGGCCTCTTGCCTTTTGAGTAAGTATTAAAAATAAGATTGAATTTGGTGATCAAATGGGATCTTAGCCTTAGTATAAAATATTAATTCTTTGACAAGAAAATAGCTAAAAAAATGTCACTTATATAATAAAATTTAATCAAAACAAATAAAATTAAGATTAATTATAGTTCATTTAAGTTTGAATTCTCAACCACTGTTAATCCTTTAGTTTAACTTTTTAGCTTTTACTTTAAATTAGTGAGCAGTAAGCATTGTGAGTGGCGAATGGCAGGTGTTCATTCTAATTTAACAAAGCAGGTGTCAAATATTGTTTACTGGGGCTAACTGCTACTCCTTCTGGAAAACGCCTTACTTTGGGGTTTCTCCTAATTAAAAATATCTAGCCATCACCTGTCAAATTCGTCTCCATGGGACAGTGAAACCTTCAGGGAACATGACTTGAGCAATATTTTCAGATAAAGAAAGGGGAAAAACATTGCCATTAATTATTTAAAGGCAATTCTTTCTCTTCTGTCAAAATTATGGCTGCATAATATAATTCACTCCTTCTGGAAAAATAGTATACAAACTCTGAGATTGGTCCAATCTGATAAATTAATTAAATCCCAAAGATGGTGCATAAAAGAGCCAAAAATGCAGTTAGAATATACATTTCACGCCTTGCATTATTCTGTTTTCTATACAAATTCTAACACCTACACATAACTTATACGTTCTGGGAATATCCCAAAGAGACATAGGGAGATCAAGTGTGTCACTTAATAGTAATTTGTGTGCACTAGTAATAGAGATTTTCCTAATGTTCAAACTACAAAATAATATTGATTTCTAGGTAACTGACTCATGTATATCATAGCTTGTAATCACTGCATTGTGATTGCTGTATTTTAAAAATTATATATACCGTGATTTGTGTTATAGCAATAGAGCATAGAACTTCATCTTCATAAAATAAAATTTGGTTAATGGGACTATTTTTACCTACAATGTTATCACGAAGTTAATGAGGCTTTACATTTGTTTTTAGTGCTGAGGAATGTTATAAAAAGCAACAATTATTTAATATGAATAAAGTTTTTCAATTTTTATCTAGTCAACTCTGTTTGTTCTTTTAAAAATATGCAGCTGTATTATGATGCACTTGCTTAAATATATAAACCCCAATTGTTGAGTTCTAGGGCTGGGGAACCTGTCGCCTCAGGGCCACATGTGGCCTTCTGGATCCTTGAGTGTGGCCTTTTGACTAAATCCAAATTTTCCAGAGTAAATCCTTTTAATAAAGGGATTTGTTCTGTGAAGTTTGGATTTGGTCAAGGAGCAGCACTTGGGGATCTGGAGGGCCATATGTGGCCTTGAGGCTGCAGGTTTCCCACCGAAAGGCAGAATATTGATTTTTCACATAAATTTGGTTACTTGTTGTTAGTGTAGGAATGATAGTTACCTGTAAAAATATGCATAAGGGAAATAAACTGAATGAATGTGTTCTAAACCAAATTGGATAAATTTAATAGAAATATTTCCTTTTAACTCAGTGAAGATTTATTTGAACCATGACACTATATTTAACCACCTCACTCTATATTTCCATGGTCTGATAAATTTGATACTTAGGTTTTCTTGTTATAAAGCTATGGAAGTATAAATCACACACACACTCACACATTTCAAATATGACTATTACATTAAAGCTAAGCTGTTAGAAAACATGATTATATACCCCCAGCAACAAATATAGATCTTCACAGAGTAGGTTATTTGAGTTATTTGAATTCAATTCTGAATTTATTCAAACACGTTTTAGAAATTAATAAAGACATCCTTTGTCCCCCAAATTCTACTAACTCCATAAAGTGAAATTTAATAATGAAATAGCACCAGCTATTTGGTTCCATAAATAACTTAAACATAATCAATTTGTTTCTATAACTAAACATAATCAGAAAATTTAGGTTTCATGGTATTAAAGCAGATTATTATTTCAGTTGAATATTTAAGTCTGCATTACATTTTGGTATCTGATTTTTATGTTGGTGGGTAGAAACTCGACCTATTGTGGACAATATTATTTTCATATTACAGAATTTAATTTTTTCAATGGCTCATGTGATTTCCTGAAAGTAGTGTCTTGATTTCAAATTGACAGTCAAACTCATTACTCACAGTAGGCTTCACCCAGCTCAATTTTACTTTGAATTAAAAAAAGTATATGGGTAAGAAAACAACAACACATGTAGATCAATAACTTCCAGGCAGATCTTCTGGTGTCTTTGTCATTCTGCCCTTGGAACATGTCACAAGAGAAGAGGGTGACCAGGTGTGCACCAGCTTACAATGCAGCCATCAATATTGGGTTTTTCAGTGTCACCACTAGTTGGCCATGCAGCCTCTGAGAAGGATGTGCTAGTTCCCATTCCCTGGTGCCCCTGTGTCTTTTTCTTATAGGTTACTCATTACATATCGAATGCTATCAACAGTGAGCTATAGATGCTTGGTCCTCCACACAATCTTTGGTGGGATTTTCATTCATCTTGGGTCTGGAGAATTCCTAATAATTCTGAGAGCTAATGTTACAAGAGGAATTAACAACAAGTTATATCCACACATGTCCCCGAGACCACACAAAGATCATAGAACCTGCTGTTAACCCTGTTTATGTTTAAGTGGTGTGAGAAATAGCACTATAGAGTCTAGTATATTTGAAAAAATTAAAGTAGGTTAATTATTCCTTTACATTCCAAAATGAGCTTTAAAAGATCCCAGAGTTTGAGGAAGTAAAGCTTTCATTTGTTTTCTCTAAAATTAAAGTGTGTTAAAATTAAATTTTTAAAAGATGTCATTGCCTTTATTATTATGTAGTTGTCCAATGTGAGAAGATTAATTACTTATTGTCTGAAATAATTTGATTTTTGAAAGTATGTAATAGTACAGTGTCAGGTTGAATATCAAGGGCCTTTATAATAACACATTTAAATATGTACATAAGGAAAATATAAAAAAATAAATAGATATAAGTCATATTGTACATTTTCTCTCAATGAGCTTGCACCTAACATGTCAACTGACAAGACCATTTTTATAAAGAGTTTCAACAAAAGAGAACGAAATCTTACTATAAATTTAAGAGAAAAATAAGTAGCTGAATTTTAGCAGACCTACATCTAATTTAGTCTACTGTTAATTAAAATCAATAAATGCCTTCAGTTATAAATCAGGAAAAACTTGTTTTATTGTTATAATCACAGAGAGTACACTGTAAGTATAAATAAAGTTATCAGATTACAAAGGCCATGCTATTGATTAGAATAATCATCTTATTGATTAGAATTAGGTAAATAAATATACAGCCTTTTGGATCTGTGAAATAACAAGTATGAAATCACATATATTTGGTTCTTGAAAAACAAGAAATCATTAAATTCATAATTTTTAAAATACAGATTATCTAAAATATCTGGGGTCATTATCTTTTATTGTGTTGTTTGTAGCATTCCCTAACAGCGAAATTTCTAAACTTTATAAATTTGGATGTTTCAAAGAATAAATAAGCACTCAAATGAACTGTGCATCAATCCAAATGCAATTATGACAGCCAATTAAAAAGGATCCTTCTTATTATAACAACAATCTAAAAAAAGTCTTACTAGTACCAAAGTTGCATTTACTTCATAAAGTTACTTAATTTCAACAAATTCAGAATGAATTTAATAAGTAATTCTAGGAAATTCTATGAAAAATCACTTTGAGATCCAATAATCTATTAAATACATCAATCAATAACTATGTACTATTCATTCTAGTAAAAGCACAAAGCATGTGTATACCATGACAGTCGTTCAATACTGAAATGTGTAAAGGTATAATTTTAGCTGATTTTATCTCCTTCCCCACAATAATGGTCCAGTTATTTTTAGTCATTTAAATGTTAGAACTACTCACTTGAATCAGCTGATTATAATAAGATTGAGTACTTTATGTTTGACATTAAATAGCCAATCCATTTTATTATAAAGATCCTGCCTTAGGTTCCCTTATAGCTATTAAAATTTAACTTGTCTTGTAATTTAGGCAATGAAGGATCTGTTTAATCAGTTGTAATAATTTTAAGTGACTGTGTTTGACAAGCAGTCCTTTTCTGCTTTCAATTACTCCCTGTTGCAGATAGCCAGATCTGATAATTCAAAAGTATTCTTTTTAACCTGAATTATCTGGTTTGGTTTACTACCTTGGCTAAGGTACTTGAGAAGTTGCCAAATATCCAATTCATGCTGTGCTATGCAGACAGAGCAATAACATATTTGATATACCAAATGGTCTGATGGATAAACATGATGAAAATAAGACACTTTATTGCCATATTTATCTTCCAACTCTCAAGCAAAACATGGCCTCCCAAATCTGGTATCCCATTTTGGTTATCATTGTGATTGTTGTCATTGCCAAAACCAAATTCATGAGTTAATGATTTACAATAATAATTCTAGGCAAAAAATTTGTAAATTCTATAAAAGAATAAATAAAGATTAACACCTTTAGAAGTGTATACCTTACCATTTAGAATTAATTTATTAATATTTGGTTAACTGAACATATTTCCTTCTTTAAAGCCTCAAATTTAGGTGTTAGATAATTCTTCCAGATTATACACACGTTTCTGGAAACAATGTTAATTTAATCACTTATGTTTCAACTGGTATTAAAATACCATTCACTGTTCAGAAATTTTTAAAAAAGTATTTTACACAATAATTTTATTTTGCCTTTTTCTTGATGAGGATTTCCAGATAACTTAGAGTTGCCTTTGCTTATATTATTATTCTTTTTATGAAGCTTCTCAATATCCAATATAATTCAATTGAAATTTAGAGACATTTACTTGTTTTGTTTATTTGTTTGTTTAAAGGGTATATCATAAAAACAAATTATTGAAAAGTATGGGATAAAACTTGCTGAGATAATGATAGATTTCATGATTTTATAATATAATATTTAGTTTTATTTTTATAAAATGAATACTCAAATTAACTATATTTAAATTTTTTCATTTCTTTATTTGCTTAAATAAAATAACAACTTGGCACTCCAATGAAGATGGCTGAAAATTAAATCTTAGAAATGTTGCAAATGTTCTTTTCCCAGTAGATGAGGCTATGTGGGAATCTGGGGAAGCATGGAGCCTAGAAAACAGAATAAAATAATTGTCTTGAGCCTTCCATCCATAATGACCACTGACTGTTCAAGTGGTCCTTGATCTTACCCTGTGCAATCCAGGCTGATTCCCAAATCAACAATGATTCTCTTTTGCTTTGCCATAAAACCAATTCCATAGGCCACTCTCAGTGTTTAGATTTGTTCATTGAAATGTAGTGTTGTTAAACATAGTCACCCTACTTTGCTGTCAAACAATCTAATTTATTCCATCTCTCTCACCATAAGTTCATACCCATTAATAAACCTCTCTCATCATCCCTACCTCCCCCCACACACACACCCTTTCTAGCCTCTGATATCTATCATTATACTTTCTATGATACTTCCATGAGCTCAACTGTTTTAGATCCCACATATGAGTGAGAACATGCAATATTTGTCTTTCTGTGCCTGGCTTATTTCACTTAACATAATGACTTCCATTTCCATCTATTTTGCAGTGAATGGCACTATTTTATTTTATTTTTTTCATGGCTGAATAGTGCTCTATTGAGTGTATATCTCATTTTTTATTGGTTTGTCTTTTGATAGACATATAAGTTGATTCCATATCTTTGCATTTGTGAACAGTGCTGCATTAAACATGGGGGTGCAGGAATCACTTTGACATACTGATTTCCTTTCCTTTGGATAAATAAATACCAAGTATTGAGATTGCTAGATCATATAGTAGTTCTTTTTTTAATTCTTTGAAAATCTCCATACTGTTTTACATAGTAGCTGTACTAATTTATATTTCCACCAACAATATATAAGAGTTTCCCTTACTATGCATCCTTGCCAGCATCAGTTATTTTTTATCCATTTAGTAATAGCCAGTCTAACTGGGATAAGATGATCTATAATTGTCATTTTGATTTGCATTTTCCTGATAATTAGTAATGTTAAGATTTTTTTCATATATCTGTTGGCCATTTGTATATCTGTTTTGAGAAATGTCTATTCATGTCCTTCACCCACTTTTTTTCATGTATAACAATATTTATTTCTTTATTAGGATAAAACAAAATTCTGTTATATGTATATACATTTTTTTAAATCCATTTATCAACTGATGGACATTTGGGTTGCTTTCACATCTTACTTATTGTGAATAATGAATAAAATAAAAGATAAACCTTCTGTACTTTTGAAATATTAAATATTAGGTCTGAAGTAAGGTTATATTCTAGAGATACATTATAATAAATGAGGACCACATCAATGGCTGAAATAAAATGCTATAGTCACAAAGCTGGAAAATTTTTCCAGTGTATATGCATTTGATATGGAAGATTACATTACACCAAAATTCTCAACTGGGCATGATTTTTTAATGGAATTATTTGTTTTATCACTACTGAGTTGTTTGAGTTCCTTCTATATTCAGGATATTAATCCCTTGTTGAGTGAATAGTTTGCAAATATTTTCTCTCTTTCAACAGGTTGTCTCTTTACTCTGTTGTTTCCTTTGCTGTGTAGAAGATTTTTAGTTTAATATAGTCCCAGTAGGCTAGTTTTATTTTTATTATCTATACTTTTGAGGTTTTAGCCATAAAATCTTTGCCTAGACCAATGTCCTAAAGTGTCCCCACCCATTATTTTCTAGTAGTTTTATAGTTTTGGGGTCTTATATTTAAGGCTTTAATCCATCTTGAGTCAATTTTTGTATATGCTGAAAGATAGGGGTCCAGTTTCATTCTTCTGCATATGGATATCCAATTAATCCAGCTTCATTTAATGAAGAGGCTTTTCCCCAGTGTATATTTTTGGACACCTTTGTTGAAAATTAGTTGGCTATAAATACATGTATTTATTTCTGGGTTCATTGTTCTGCTCTGTCTATGTGTCTGTCTTTATCCCAATATCACACTGTTTGAGTTACTATAGCTCTGTAATGTATTTTGAAGCCAGGTAGTGTGATGCCTCCAGCTTTATTCTTTTTCCTCAGAATTGCTTTGTTATTCTAGTTCTTTTGGGGTTCCATAGGAATTTTAGGATTATTTTTTCTATTTCTGTGAAAAATTACATTGATATTTTGATAGGATTGTGTTGAATCTGTAGATTGCTTTGAGCGTATGGTCAATTTAACAATATCAAGTCTTCTGATTCATGAGAATGGGATGTCTTTCCATTTGTATGTGTCCCTGTCAATTTCTTTCATTAGTGTTTTGTAATTTTACTTGTAGAAATCTTTAGCCTCCTTGGTTAAATTTATTCTTAGGTATTCTATTTCTTTTTTTATAACTAATACAAATGGGATTTCCTTCTTGATTTTTTTCTCAGCTAATTGTTTATGGGCTACATAGAAACACCAATAAATATTGTATGTTGATTTTGTGTCCTGTAACTTTAATAAATTTATTTTTTTAAAACGTTTTTTAATTTCAGCATATTATGGGGGTACAAATGTTGAGGTTATGTATATTGCCCATGCTCCCCTCCCCCCTGGAGTCAGAGCTTCCAAAGGGTTTTGGTGGTATCTTTATGTTTTCAAGATATAAAATTATGACATTTGCAAAGAGGAACAATTTGACTTCCTCTTTTCCAATTAGTATATCTTTTATTTCTTCTCTTGCCTGATTGCTCTGGCTAGTACATTCAGTACAAAGTTGAAAAGGAGTGGTGAAATTAGGCATCCTTGTATTCTTAGAGAATAGGCTTTCACCTTTTTCCTATGTAGTATAATGTTAATTGTAAGCTAGACATAAGTGGTCTTTATTGTGTTGAAATATGTTCTTTTAATATCTAGTTTGCTATGAGTTTTTATCAAGAAGTGATGCTAAATTTTGTCAAGTGCTTTTTATTCATCTTTTGAGATAATTATATGGGTTTTGTTTTTCATATATTTTGTTCATTTCTTTTCATTTTTTTCCTTATTTTTGTCTTACTTGGTTATTTCAAAAGATCTGCCTTCAAGTTTTGAAATTATTTTTTCTGCTTGATCTACTCTATTGTTGAAGATTTTGAATGTATTTTTTATTTCATTAAATGAATTCTTCAGTTCCAAGATTTCTGTTTGGTTCTTTTTTATATCTGTTTCTTTGGTAAATTTCTGTTTCATATCCTGAGTTTTTTATCTGATTTTTTTTTTTGTATTTTTAAATCTATGTTCTTCAGTATCTTCCTGAGATTTGTTAATATCACTATTTTAAATTATTTTTCTAGAATTTGATAAATTTATTTTTCATTAGAATTTGTTGGAGAATTATTGTGCTCCTTTGTAAGTGTAATTTTTCCTTGCTTTTTCATGTTTTCTGTGTCCTTACATTGATATCTGCACATCTGGTATAGTAGTCATTTCTATTCCTTTGGATTTGTTTTTATAGGGAGGTCTTTTTCTTGAACATATAGCTATGGTGTTGGTTGAATAAGGCACTTTGGCTTTGATTCTTGGTGCATGCAGTAGTACAGTGTCTGTATAATTTCTTTAGCTGTAAACACCATTGGTAGTGTGTATAATTGGTAGTGTCTATAATTGGTAGTGTCTATAAAGTGTCTATAGTGTCTCACTAGCTTAGGGTGTGGTTAACAGTGGAGGCTGTGGTGAAGTTTTGCTGGGGATAGAACACCAGTTGGATCAGACCTTGGGCCCCATTTAAGGATTATAACAGTATGAAATATAACTTAGGCATTGAGACAAAGATCCCAGAACACATAATAAAAATCTTGAGATAGAGGTGAGGTGGGGTAACCAAAAAGGATAGATACCTGTGGTATCTTCTCTAAGTCTCACAGTGGGGCATTGATACCCCACTGGGTCATTGCCCCACTGATGTCCTGGTCATTTGTAGTGTACCAGGAAATTGACATGTAGAGGTATAATTGAAAATTTTATGGTAACTGATAAAGAACTAAAATATACATTTGCAAATATAGTAGGAGAAAAATACAGGGGTCCAGACCATGTACTTAATGGCACACTACAGTAAAGATATGTTTTAACAACTAAATTAGGAAAACACATTTTATATAAACATTTTCTCTCAACAACTTTAAATTATATAAACTAACCCATTAAAAGTATTTTCTTAGGAATATCACATAAATTCAATGTGTCAAAAGTAGTAATTTACTTCTGTTAGCTTCAAGTGGATGAAATGAATTTCTAATTTATACTAATGAATTTGAGTCATTATATGATCTGAATACTATAATCACATGCATACCTACCTATATACAAACTCTATCACTTTTAAGAGAATATACTGTTAATAAATCACACATTCAATATGAGTGTAATGACAATGTTGTACAATTAACAAAATCTCAATAATTACATAAGATAGAAATATCACACATTCTCAAATTGTAATGAAAACTAATTATCCATAGGATAAGATAAATAAAAATAAAGCTTAAATCAAACACTTAAAAAATGAAAAAAAATTGAATTAAATAATTTTGGGTGAAAAATAAATCAAAATTGCCATTGTGAAATACGTAAGTAATAATAACATGTGAACACTGCAGAGCTAAACTTTAGTACGACTAACACAGTTTCCAAAAAATAAAAATAATGAAACCTTCAACTGAGGAAGTTAGTAAAAGAAAAATTCCCAAATTATCCTTTGAAGAGCAAAAGAAAAAATAATAAATGCCAAAAATGCGATGATAAAAGTAATTGGCTAAACTAAGCTAAAAAGGAGTTATCATGGACTAACTACAGATACAGAGTTATTACTAGAGCTGTACAAGAGTGGGTATCAAATTTCTTTAAAAAAATTAAGTAAACAAAAGTAGTTGGAAATGACAAAAAAAATCTGAGTAAATATATTATAAATTACCAATACCATAGTATAAGAATAAGCTTGGAAAACATCAAATAATTGAGTAAATACCAATCTTGCCTATCCTTCCTAACCAAAAAGTTTTAATGCATAAGTATCTCTGTTAAGAAGGTATAGACATTTTTAGTGCTGTTTAATTTTCTTAAGTTCACAGACAGAGATAACAACTTTCACTTATTTTTTATTCCTTTTATAATCAGCAACATTATAACAAAGATTCAAAGATGATACTCCCCCAAATTAAAATTCTTACTTACTGATATTAGGCAATATAGGATAAGACCATAAAAGCATACATTATTTTGAGCAAAATAATTCTCATAGAGAGAGTTTGAGGAGAATAAAAGTAAAAAATTTCACCAGTATTTTCAGTTAAAATAATTTAAAACCTTCATAACCCTTTATAATCTTATTCAAAACAAAAATTGATATAAGATAAAAGTACCCTTATAAATTTGAGAGAAAAAATAGATTATTCAATAGTGACATTGATAAATACAAATGTAAATACTTCTATATCTGTTGTGATTAGGGCATTTTATTTTATTTATTTCATATATTAAGGAGGTACAAATGTGTTTCACATGGATAGCTTTTATAATGCTTAAGTCAGTGCTATAAGTGTGCCCATCACCCAAATAGTGTTCATTGTACCTGTTACATAGGTTCCCCCCTTCCTTCCCCCCTTGTTGTTTCAAGTGATATTTACTTCTCTCTGTGCCCATGTGTGCCCACCAACTAGTTCTAAATTATTAGAGTGCACATGTGCTTTTTGTTTTTCCATTTTTGAGATACTTCACTTAAGATAATGGTCTCCATTTCCATCCAAATTGCTGCAAATGACATAAATCTATTTCTTATTATGGCTGAGTAGTACTCCATGGGACATATACACCACATTTACCACATGGTAAATAGACACACACTACATAATCCACTCATGAATTGATGATCACTTAGATGGATTCCACATCTGTAATGGTGAATTTGGCTACAACAAACATTTGAGTGCAGGTGTCATTTTGATAAAATTACTTCTTTCCACTTGGGTAGATACCCAGTAGTGGGACTGCGAGATCAGATGGTAGGTCTAATTTTAGTTATTTGAGGAATCTTGATAATGTTTTCGATAGAGGTTGTACTAATTTTTTGTCCCACCAACAATCTGTAACTGTTCCTTTCTTTCTGCATCCCTGCCAACATCTATTGTTTATGGAATTTTTTTTTTTTTTTTTTGAGACCGAGTCCCGCTTTGTTGCCCAGGCTAGAGTGAGTGCCATGGCATCCGCTTAGCTCACAGCAACCTCAATCTCCTGGGCTCAAGCAATCCTGCTGCCTCAGCCTCCCAAGTAGCTGGGAGTACAGGCATGCACCACCATGCCTGGCTAATTTTTTCTATATATGTTAGTTGGCCAATTAATTTCTTTCTATTTATAGTAGAGACGGGGTCTCACTCTTGCTCAGGCTGGTTTTGAACTCCTGACCTCAAGCAAGCCTCCCGCCTCGGCCTCCCAGAGTGCTAGGATTACAGGCGTGAGCCACTGTGCCCAGCCTTTTTGGATTTTTTAATAATAGTCATTCTGACAAGAGTAAGGTATATCTCACTGTGGTCTTAATATGCATTTATCTGAGGATTAGTGATATTGAGCATTTTTTTCATGTATTTTTGGCCGTTTTCCTATCTTATTTTGAAAAGTTTCTATTCTTGTTTTTTGGGTACTTTTTAATGTGGTCATTTGCTTGTTTTTTTCTTGCTGATTTGCTTGAATTCTTTGTAGATTCTAGATATTAGCCATTTATCAGATGTATAATTTGTGAATATTTTCTCCCATTCTTTAGGTTGTCTAGTTGCTCTATTATCTCCTTTGCCATGCAGAGCTTTTTAATTTAATGAAGTTCCATTTATTTACTTTTGTTGCTGTAAGTGCCTTTAAAATCTTAGACATAAACACTTTGCCTAGGCGAATATCTAGAAACATTTTTTTCTATCATTTCTTCTAGAATTCTTATGGTTTAAGTCCTTTATCATTCTTGAATTAATTTTTGTGATTGGTGAGAGATATGGGTCCTGTTTCGTGCTTCTGCACGTGGCTATACAATTTTCCCAGCACTATTTATTGAATAGTGTTTCTTTCCCTTAGCTTATGTTATTGTCTGCTTTGTTGAAGATTAGTTGGTTGTAGGTAGATGGTTCTTTGTGCCGTTCCATTGGTGTATGTCTCTATTTTTGTATGAATACTATACTGTTTTGGTTACTATAGCCTTGTAGTATAATTTAAAATCTGGTAAAGTGATGCCTCCAGATTTGTTCTTTTTGCCTAAAATTGCTTTGGCTATTTTGGCTTTTTTTGAGGGAGTTTCCGAATGAAGGGTAAAATTATTTTTTCTAGATCTATAAAATATGATGTTTTCTTCATTTCAGAATATTATAAACATACAAACATTTTTGTTACATGAATTGCTTTTGTAAGGTTTAAGTCAAAGTGTATTAATATGAGTATGCCCATCACCCAGATGGTGTGCATTTTTCCCATTAGGTGTGAATTTATCCATCCTCTCCTCCCCCTCCCACCTGCTTGATTTCTGTTCATTTTATGTTGGTATTTTTATTGGAATTGCATTGAATCTATAAATCACTTTGGGCAGTATGGATATTTTAACAATGTTAATTCTACTGATCCATGAGCATAATATATTTTTCCATTTGCTTGTGTTATCTGCAATTTCTTTCCTCAGTATTTTGTAGTTTTCCTTGTAGAGATCTTTTACCTTGTTGATTAAATATATTCCTAGGTATTTTATTTTCTTGGTAGCTATTGTGAATAGTATTGAGTCTTTGATTTGACTCTCAGCCTGGCTGTTATTGGTATACAGATATGCTACTGTAGCCTAAGTAAAGTATCTCAAGAATGGAAAAAGAAGCACTACATGTACTCTCCAATAATTTCAAACTCACTGATGGGCATGGGCACACATGGGAACAGAGAGAAGTAAAAATCATTGGAAATCAAGAAGGGGAGGGATAAAAACCTACCTTACAGGTACGATGAACATGATTTGGGTGATGGGCACACTTATAGATCTGACTTAAGCATTATGCTAGCTATCCAGGTAACAAAAACATTTGCACTCCTTTAATGTTTTGAAATTTTAAAAAATTTTCACTGAAAAGACTGACAATGTAAACTCCCATATTCTAAATGAATTAAGAGTCTGTTCTTTAGTATGGCATAAGAAAAGATAAATAAATGTTGTATAGAAGGAACATGAATGATACATTTCAGCTAGCAGCCTAAGCATTTTCAGGTCCAGACAGTCAATCTTATCTCTACTATTGTATAACTAATTACTGGTATATTTTCTTGTAAATAGAAAAAGTCATTGTTTTAAAGTAAAAGTTAGTTTTAAAAGAAGTGTGATGTTAAGCAACTTTGTAAAGAGTCACATTTAACATTTAAAAAGTAGAATTCCTACAATAAGGATCAAATTTTTCAGTGACTCAAAAGCCCATAATAGGTTTACATCTGCTCACATGGCAACACTCATAAAAATCACAGAATATCATTGTAAAACTTACCCAAGAGATGTTTTATTCTGTTTTACATTTTACAGGTGAGAAAGGTTAGATTGAGGAACCTGAATTCTGAATAAGTTAGGTTCAAGGTCATATAAAAATAGCACTAGTTTTTTCAAACGAAGGAGAATTAAGGCTGAAAGAGTATATGTAGAGAAAGAAATAAATATTTTCTGTAGGAAAAATTGAACATTAGAAAAGGTCACTTCAAGATAATGCCACCATTTTGAGTGGTATGCCGAAAGTGCAAAGATTTGACATTTTGTCCTAATGTTTCCCAGGAAATTGGAAGAATTAAATGGTGATTGGGGAGACATATAGTTTGGCACAGAAAAATCAAATCAAATCTATGTATTTCTACTTCTCTACTCCTAAGATTTAAGATACTGTCGATGTTAAAAATTTCAAAAGAATATATTATTTGCTTGTTTAGTTTTTCATCATCAATAGTTTACAGTAAATGTCCTGAAGCATCTCAGAGATTTGCAAGATATAAAAATTCTGTACTAGCTACAGTGAAAGCCTTTCCAACACGATTATGTTTGTGGTCCCTCTACACTTCATGAAAAACAACTTTTTTTACTTTAAATGTGGCTTTTCAACAAGGTTACCTTACCAAAATTATCTGATGCATCATATTATTCTCTAAGAAGCATTTTCCTAACTTCAAAATGTTTTCCTTATGAGAAATGAGATTTCTAGATCAATGTTTATGAAAATATTCTTATGTTTTGATATTATTACAGACTGAATATTTGTTTCCCCCAAAATTTATATGTGGAAATGTGATGATATTTGGATGTGGTACTTCTGGGAAGGAAGATTAGATCATTACATGTGAAATGTCTTATTTCAAATCAAAAGTGTAGTTTATTATATCTCGAAGTAGAAGCAGAAGCAGTACAATTAATCAAAGTATGCACCTAAACTATCAACACAGACTGGCCATCTCAATAGTATCTTTTTTTTTTTTTTTTTTTTTGAGATAGGGTCTCACTCTGTTGCTTGGCATCAGCCTAGCTCACTGCAACCTCAAACTCCTGGGCTCAAGCAATCCTTCTGCCTCAGCCTTCAGAGTACCTGGGACTATAGTCATGTGCCACCAGGTCCAGCTAATTTGTTCTATATATTTTTAGTTGCCGGCTAATTTCTTTCTATTTTTTAGTAGAGACAGGGTCCCACTCTTACTCAGGCTGGTCTCCAACACCTGACCTTGAGTGAGCCTTCCGCCTCGGCCTCCTAGAGTGCTAGGTTTACAGGTGTGAGCTACTACACCCAGCCAATAGTATTTTGTTTATGCCAGCAACAAAGAAGCCTGGAGAGCGAGTGATGATGAACTTGCAAAAGGTGTTTTCCACGGCTTGTTAAAAATTGAATATTTTTCCTTGCAAGAAGTGATCCAAAGCCTGAAAGAAGTGGTAGCCAGTTGGTGCAAGGTCTGGTGAATATGATGAGTTTCCAAGTCCAGCTTCTGCAGTTTGAGTACCATTGTTTGTGCGACTTGTGGTCGAGTGTTGTCTTGCAAGAGGTTGGGACTATATTTATTGTCCAATATTGGTCACTTAATCACAGCCATCCTCATCATTTAATCCAATTGTTTTCAGTAGACATCCACTGTGGTCGATTGAACAAGTTTCATGAAACTTAAGAAGATAATTGCAGCACTGGACCACCAAACTGACACCTTTAGCTATTTTTGATGAATATTTGGTTTTGGACTGTGTTTTGGAACTTCATCTTTAACCAATCATGTGCCAAAGGCTTGCTGTTGTCAAAAAGAATCCATTTTTCATCATGTGTAACAATACAGTATAGAAACGATTTGCCTTTTTAACCTAGGTTGAGCTACATTTCTATCATTTGCATAAAACATTACTGATTAATATAAATTGTATTTTATTTCCAATTTTTGCTAATCATAAAACATTGCAACTTTTTAAAATTTTCAGTTATTTGGATAGTAATGGCATTGATAGTTTTCATGTGTTAGTTTATTATTTCCTATTGTCAACATTATTAGTTGTGGTTTCATAAATAATCTCATCGTAGTATTTGTTCATTGATATTTGTTGAAGGAGATTGCTGATTCTGTGAAAGATCTAGTTCTCATATTTGTCCATTGATACTTGATTAAATTTTCTAATTTTTGTCTTTTTAATTTTGTCTTTAAAAAACAGAAGAGTCTATTTTTTATATTGTTAACAGTCATGAACTCAGGCCACTTAGGTGGAAGGTCATTTAGAATATAGCCTGTCTGAAGTGACCCAACTATAATTTTTCCCTCTCAGCCTTTCATTGTGTCATACTTTAGGTCTCATTGATGTTGGGAATTTAGCTGTTCTTTGTCACTGTTTTCACTATTCTGACTTTCTTGTCAACTATTTTTAATATAAATGCTCAACAGAGTGGATCTTATTGGTTCAGGTTGTCATCATTGAGTACAGAAAGACCTTATTGAACAAAACTTCAGCATCCAATCCTTTGACTGGGTTGGTGTTCTTTTATCTTCCCTTCTGTTAAAATTACACTGGTGAATGGAATGTGTGATATAAAGCATAGTAAATGTTGTTAAAGAAACCTTTGAGAAGAGGGACTGAGTGAGGCAGGTAGTCTAAAATTTCTCAGGTAAAGTTACTTTAATTGGCAATCACCTTGTATCATTTTTATAGATGAGTCTTTCTTAAGTTTGTCTGGAATGAAGGGAGCCCTTTCAAACTTCATAGGCAAGTCTTACTTCTTGCAATTGTGAATTTATTATTCCTTCTGTTCCAATCAATCTTTATCTTCCATAGTGAGCTGATCAATTTACACCATCATTAGCAATGCATGCCGTTTTCATTTTTCCTACAAACTTGAGGCTGAGATTCTCACCTCTTACTGAATGTGTTATTCTGAATGCATTGATTTGGTATGCTAACACAATTATACAGCAAGTACTCATGTCTGCTTATTTCAGTTTCTAGGCTTGTTATTCTGTTATATTGATCTATTTTACCATTACTACTGCAGTTGCTGTGCAAATTGCATGTAGTTTTAACACATTGACTTCACCATAGAACTTAATATTTGTTAGACTTTGCCCTTCTGTGGAAGAGACTATTACACTCCCCCAAATATATATATATATATATTTCCTTTTCTCATGGATATAAATATGTTTACTAGAAATAATTTATTTTAATGGACATTCACAGGTATTTCTTGAGCTTTCTGGAACACTCTTAAATACTGTTGATGATGGGCAATTTGCCTTGTTACTGAATTTTGTTTTATATTTCTAAATATAAAACAAATTTCACCATTTAGTATGATGTTTGCTTTAAGTTTTTGGCAGATATCTTTTGCCACATTGAGGATACACACTTCTTTTTTTTCTTAAATTCTTATTTGTGTTTCTTTGTTCACTTGTTCATTTTATTTATTCATCGGTATAGAATTTTATCAAAATGTATTTTTTAAAATTTATTAAGAATATCTCAACAGTGAGAGGGAAAACTACTCATAAATTGACAAATACGTGTATTGTAAATTTTTCTGATATTGAAGTATTTTTATAGTCCTGGGATAGACTCTACTTATCTTTTGATATCTTCTTACTTGTCTTTTTGTTTTGTTATGTTTGTATGTTATGTTATTTATGTTAATAGTTTGGATTAGTTAGTCCCAATTTTGTTTTAAAGTACCTCTGCTTAGTTATGTAATCAAGGTTTTCCTCATCTGATAAAATGAATTAATTCACTTTATTTCTTATATATTCTCTAGATCTGTTACTATATTATAGATAATGTCGATTTCATAGATGTCTGAAATATGTATGTATAGAATTATTTTTAAATGGTTGCTTTTGGGGGTGAGGATTTTTCTTTACTTCTTCCATATATTTGTTTTTTTATGTGCCATCGCATTAAATATCTTTAAATATATGCTAATGTATGTAGTGTATTTTCACTAGAATTACTGCTGAAAAATTTTGTAGTTAAAATTTTAAATATAAGAATGTTATTTGGAATGTTCGCTAAATAAATAATTGTTCTTACTAGGATGGTTAATTTAAGATGAATTCTAGGAATTTAATGGTGATCTAAAGACTTTCCAACATTTTTGAATTCTCAATTTAAATCACTGAACTATCCCCTATAATTTTGCTCTTATAGACCCACAGTGCTTTTTGGGTGCTAGATTTATGAAGCAACTGAGCTACAAATGTGCTAGTTGTTTCCCTTCTGAGAGAACTATGTTGTGGATCTAAAAGACTTCAGGAATTTGGTGTAAGATAGTAACAACACAGATTTTGACATTAAATACAGAAATTTAAGAGAAATGAGCTAATATATCTAGTAGAAAACAGAATCAATGTTCTATAGAGCTGAGAGGGCACCTCCTGTGCCCTATCCCATGGTATTCAGTGATTTTATCTGGAATCCTACAAAAGTCAGAGCATGGGGTATATTTAAGAAGCATTAGATTACTGATTTTAAATTCTGAAAAATATTTGTGTAGAACAATTTTCAGGAAGAGAACACTGCTGTCTAGCAAAGCAGAAAGGAGTTTAAGGTATAATTTTAGATATTACTTTAAAAGAGATTTTTATTTTACTATATGTTAGTATATGTTACAATTTTTCTATATGTTATAAGACTGAATACCAGCCTCATAACATATGTATTTATTTAATGTGCTTTCAAAGTTAATTATTTTATGTATCATACTTCTTTGATTCACCTAAAGCGTTTAATCAATATTATATGTAATCTAATCAAGTTATTTATCAAAACCAAGGGTTGGCAAATTATGTTTTGTGAGCCAAATCCTCCCCATAACCATGTTTTTACATAGACTGCAAGCTCAGAATACTTTTTACATTTTATATGGTTGAAAAAAATCAAAAGAATAAGATTTTATGTCATGTAAATTATATGAAATTCAAATTTAGTGCCCATAAATAAAATTTTATTGGAACACAGTCACACTTGTTTTATTTATTTATGGCGTTCTAGTGCTATAACAGCAGAGTTGAGTAGTTGAGAAAGAGAACTTACATCCCAAAAGCTCAAAATATTTACAATTTGACTCTTTATATAAAAAGTTTGCAGACCCCTAATTTAAATTTAAGACAGAATTTAGACTTTTTTATGGTTGGTGAAGTGTTTTACTCATTTTGATATCTCCCTTTTCTTTAGCCCAGATTTTTATATGCTCTTCATTATTTAAATGCCTGTGCTCTTTCCCTCATTGCACTTTCTTTTGTATCCAACAATTCATCAACTACTCTTCCAGATATTTCTAGTGACCATAGAATGTAAATGTCTGAATTTATTCTTCCTTAATGTCTGAATTTATTCTTAATCTGTTTTAAGTAGGTCTATCATCACATTTCTTGTATATTATTAATTATCCTTAAGATGGCTAACTTTTCATAACTTTTCATAAGGAATCATACATATTTATATTACAATATACTCAATTACAAACACAAAATATATGTATTTATGTGTATGTATTATCACTTTATTTATTTATTTATTACTGATTTTGATTTGTTTTACTCTACTTTCTACCATTCCTTTCATTGCTTTCAGTAGAAAGCATGTTTCAGGTTTTTTGTTTGTTTCCTTGTTTGTTTAACATGTTTGCATGTATAAGGATGACCTGTTACAATCTAAAGTAAATGTCAGTTTAGCCTAGAAAATATTTTCTATTCACATCCTTCATTGTTAAGGATATATCCCATTTTGTCTCAGGTTGATGTAATCGATAAATCTGAGACAAGACAGAGCTTAAAGCTAGTGAACTTCTTAGATGTTTGGATGATTCTTTACTTTTTCTTCATAAACCTAAAAGGACACATTGGCAATAGTTTGTCACCTTACATGGGATAAGTGAAAGTTTCTATGATTTCTCATCATTTTTTGTAAGTTATGAAGTATTTTTAAAATATCATCTATATTGATTCCGTTCCATTTGTTTTGTCTTATAGTTCCATGACAAATGGCTTGAATATTGAGCCACTATGCTCTGTACCCAGTGTTTGCCATGATTCCTCCCAACCTATTCACTATTCTATTAATTTCTTTTGAGGTCTATCTGTTGCTTATTCCATATATGTTTCTTGATTTCAGCATATGTGTTCAATTAAAGTGATTATTTCTATAGTGATTCTACCAACTAGCACTCTCAGTGTTAGTTTGAATTGTACTATGGTAGCATTAAGTCCATTTAAATCTAGTTTCACAGTTAAAACACATTTCTTTTCAATCCCCTTAAGAAGAGAAAAAGTTATTTTCTATATTGTATGTGTATTTTAACCAGCCTTTTCCTTGTTACATATTATCCCAAGAACTCATGGCTGTGATTTCCTGTGCTACATTGGCATTCTGTCTTTTATAAATGTCCTCTGTGAATGTTTTCTGTGTTTTGTGCCACATTTGTTTTCTCTATAAACACATTGAATTTCTGCATTTACTGATAATTTGGCTTCAGTTCTCCTCATTCCTTAGTAAGGATTGCCAATTTTCAATTTTCTTTCTTAATATTGTCTTGGAATATGATAAGAGAAAATTAACAGATTCATGTAGATCATCTTTCATTTGTATTAATAATCTGTAGGTTTAATGATACTCTCTTCATTATAAATATTTAATTTTAGTTTTCACTATACATACATATATTTTCCCACATATTTTTCTCACAATTGATTTTCTAGTGATTAGAGACATTGTCATTTGTATCAAAATACATGTAACTTTCAAAAAAGTAATTATTAGTGTTTGATGCTTGGAAATAGATTGTGGTGGGTAAGGTGAACTGTTTGTGGCACTGAGATCTCTCTTCCAAACCAATGAATGTCTGAGCTAAACTCTAGTAATCTCCTTTCACCAAGCTTGTGCTGCTTTTCTGAAACCTGTCCCATCTAACCTGTTCAGAATTAAAGTCATCTATTAAATGTCAACGTTAGGGAAGTGATTCAGATCAACTGATTATTTTCTCTTAGGATGCCTTTTTGTTTGTTTGTTTGTTTGTTTGTTTGTTTTTGAGACAGAGTCTCACTCTGTTGCCTGTGCTCCTGGGCTCAGGTGATTCTCCTGCCTCTGCCTTCCAAGTAGCTGGGACTACAGGCATGCACCACCACGCCCAGCTAATTTTTTTTCTTTTCTTTTCTTTTTTAATTTTTAGTAGAGACAGGGTCTTGCTTTTGCTCAGGCTGGTCTTGAACTCCTGACCTCAAGCAATTCTTCTGGCTTGCCCTCCTAGAATGCCAGGATTACAGGCATGATCCATCACACCTGGCTGGATGATTCTTGTTTAATGATAAAGTGTGGTCAGGTAATGGATTCATTTCTTGTACTGATGATTGTTTTCATGAGAAAATTGAACCAGGAGTTTGTATTTTCACTTTTTTCTTTTGTCCCAGAAACCTCAGTAAACTGATTATATATTTTTTTCTATTTTATTATTCTATAATTGTAGCAGACTTCTACTGGATATAGAGAACATTTTTGTGTCAGGGACTGTGATAAATTCTTTTTTTTTTTTTTTTTTTTTGAGACAGAGTCTCACTTTGTTGCCTAGGCTAGAGTGAGTGCCGTGGTGTCAGCCTGGCTCACAGCAACCTCAAACTCCTGGGCTCAAGCCTCACGAGTAGCAGGGACTACAGACATGCGCCACCATGCCTGGCTCATTTATTTTTCTATATATATTAGTTGGCCAATTAATTTCTTTCTATTTTTAGTAGAGACCAGGTCTCGCTCAGGCTGGTTTTGACCTGCTGACCTTGAGCAATGTGCCCACCTCGGCCTCCCAGAGTGCTAGGATTACCGCCATGAGCCACCGTGCCCGGCCCTGTGCTAAATTCTTAACATATTTTCTCATATAATTCTCATAAAAACTTGTAAGTTATTAATATATTCATTTTACACACAGAAAAATAGACTCTTAGAAATTATATGAGTTGCTAAAGTAGACACAACTGGTAAATGACACAGCCTAAATCAAATTTAATTCTTTCTGACTGTGAATGTGAATATGAACTGATGCCATTATACATTTTTTCCTATTGTAATTGTAGTCAAGTAGAAAACAGGTTCCTTGGTTTAACTTTTATCCTTCATCTTTATTCAAAACCTAGTAATTGTGAACATGCTCAGTATTCAAAGACTTTATGAACAGAAGTATATTTTTTAAAACTTTCAGAAATTGGTTTATTCTGAAGTTTTTTTTCATTTGAATAATGAAAATCAAGATGCTCCTTCTCAGTGTAGCAACATATAGACTATTCCTGAATGATTTTTAAAATCATTTTTAGTACAGGCAATAAAGTAAATACAAAAAACAACTTTTGCTGAAATTACTTCATGTCCTCTCATATTGGTAGTTTGCTGACATATGAAATAATATTATGTTTACATTTCATGACATCTTTTCAAACAAGGGAATTCTTTGAACATTTCATCTTATATTTCCATCTAAATATGACTTATACACATAAGTTTTTGATTGCAGAAGGATTACAGCTAATTATTCTTTTCATGTTGAATTTTATTTTATGAAAATTTATTTATATTTATTAAGTAGATAAAATATGTATTAGAATATAGATAATACAAACTGTATTCTAATACATATTTTACAAAAATATCAGAGAGATTTCAAATAAAAAAGTTAAATATGCACAATAACAAAACACAAATGTAAATTAAAATCATCTATACTTATATGTTTCTGTCATCTAGTCAGTGAATAAAAGTTTTGAGGAGGTTTCACACTTTTCTCCTTATTCCTATAGATTTCTTTGCAAGATGGATTTATTTTTAATATCAGTGGGAACACTAACCTTGGATTAGCTCTATTGATATACTAAGTCCAAAAAGAAACTGGCTAATTTAGCTACATATAGATCCCGCATATATAAAAACTCTACTGAAAAGCTATTGCTGTGACAAAGTACCACTAACTGGGTGTATAAAAACAACAGAAATTTATTGCCTTATAATTTCTAAGGCTAAAATTTCAAAGTCAAGGTGTTGCCAAGGCTATGCTTCTTCTATGTTATCTATAAGGAAGAATCTATCCTTGCTTCTTCTAGCTTCTGATGATGGCTGTTATCCTTGGCATTCCTGGGCTTGCAGCTGCATCACTCCAATTTCTGCCTCCCTAGTGTATGTCTTCACATGGTTTCCTTCCCCTATAAATCTCTCTTCTTCTTGTAAGGACACCAGTCATATTGGATTAAGAGCCTATCCTAGTCAAATGTGATCTCATCTTAACTAACGATATCTTTAAAGACCCTATTTCTAAATAAAGTTGCATTCTGAAGAACTGAGCATTAGAAAATCAACATATTTTTTCTGGGAGGACATAGTTTAACCCAAGACATCATGATGTATCACACACATAGACCTTCAGGAGGTCCCAGCTGTAGTTGGCCCTGATAGGTTGAGCTTTCTGATAATTTGAATGAAAATATGCAGTATTGACAATCCAGGTGAGAATTACTGCATTTAGACTAACTGATTGTATCTGCTGAGACACTATAGAAATAATCTATCATCATATAAAACTAATAAATCTTCTGAGAGCATTTTGGCATTTTCATATCTAATGGACACAAAAATTGTAACAATTTTCTTTTACTTTCCTTATATTTACTTTTATAGATTTTTTATTATTTGAAAAGAAAACTTATTTCTCATTATATTATAACACAACTTGTAGTTTTTGCAAATGGCACATATAAACCATCTGACCTCTGATCAACTCTGCCTGATAATCTCTAATAGTATTAGATAACAATATTCAACTTCTTTTCAACATAAAAAACTATATAACAGATTTTTGACATCTTATGGATTGATACTGAGACTATTTTTATTTTACTGTCAGTGTAGTCATAACATTTTCTTTGATAAAGGTGAACAGAAAAAAAAATAACCAAAAAAGCATATTCGAGTGGGAAAATAAAATTGATTAAGTCATAAATAATCATAAGTTTTAAGTTTAATGACCTAATAATCAGCTCTTACAATTATTGTAAATGTATAAAAATGTCACTATTTTAATATAAATTCCAAATCTGTCATATGTTACAATCTCATTTAATCTAGTTACAAATTCTGCAGTTATTGTATTAAGTCACCTTGAATATTATGGCTAAATCCTTCCAAAAATGTCTTTGGAATTCTAAGATCTCAGCATAAAATTTTTGTATGCAATAATTATATTGAAAGAGTAACTCAGAGAATATTTTTTGTAGGCAAAATTGACATTGAATCATCATCATCATCATAGAATAAAAGAATCCCTGAATTGCAAGAGGTAATAAATGTCACTTTGTACAATTTGCTAGACAATGTATAAAATTTGTTTTCAAAATAATATGTATTTAGAATAAATAATGTTACAAATACTCTTCTGAACAGCCAAATAAAGTATCAGGATCTGTAGTAATAGCCAAATACATGTTGATTATTCTCTGATGGACCGTTTTTACTGAATCATTCTTTTTCCCTTGAATTTCAAAATCATACTTTTCATCATAGCTTCTCTTTCCCTATTATTCTTTATATCCAAATACTGGAAAAATAAAGAGAAGTAAGTACATGTTGAATTATCAGCCAAAGCAGTCATAAATAAGGCTTTAGCTCTATGATTGACATAGAAACCAGTTAGGGTTACAAAAATAAATAAATAAATAAATAATAAGACAACCATACAATAGAGTATCTCACAGATTTTAGCTATTTTACTAACATTGAATAAAAAGTAAATAAATAAATAAATAAATAGGATGTAGACTCTATCACAATTTAAACCATTAATAAAAAAGTATAACGATAAATGGTGTCACATATTGGACCAAAGGTGTTTATAGTGTCTGTTAAAACCAACCAACCATGGCCAGCGTTCATCATCCTGCTCTTTGCTTACTGATGAGCTTTTGGACCAGTCAGAATATTGAACACCAAATTCACTTTAGGATTTGAAATTTATATGTGGTGCACCTACACTCAAATTCTGCACTGAGGTCAAAATATGGGCAAGGTAATATATAAATCTACTCAAAGTAAGAGAAAATACATTGCAAGGAAACTGTATTTAACTTAGAAAACACAGGAAGGGAAGAAATACTTATTTTTGACATCTTCATAGAAGTAAAATTTAGTTCTAACAGATGTTGTGTATTAAGCTTTTTCCAGTTAAACTTAGCAAATGAGAAAGCAACTTTAATGAATTATCTTACTGTCTTTTCACAAAACCAATCAATGACAACTCCTTCCCTCTAGAGATAATTAAAGTTGATCTAATTAGATTGGTTTCACTTACAAACTTGTCATGTAAGTAAAGTTAATTTGTTATCACACCTAGTTTACCTATGGGAATTATTATGCTGTAATAATGAAATTATTGTTGCAAATCTTGAAACAAATTATGTATAGATGCCTGAGTTTTTTGTTCAAGAATCCTTCTTTATTGTGAGTTATAAAATCATAAGTATAGCTCATTCTCTCATACCATGTAAACTTGGGCAATCATATTTAATTATGTGCCCTCAGCACATCCAACGTTAAATGTTGAATACAGTTGATATTTTTCACACAAATAAACTGCATGCATGAATGTATTATAGTATCTATTACTCAGTGTCCTATGCAATGTTTTATACTTCTAAAATGAAATGTCAGGAGTTACTATCAATACAATTTCTTACCTTTATAGGCAAAATGAAGATAAATATACTTGAAAATATTCATATGTTATTTTATGATTTTAATCATTCATTAAACACTTCTTGAAATTTTATTCTGCACTGCAATATGCTAGTTAATGATTTATGGTAATACACTGCAATTATAATGCCATAATATTTCATATATTTAAATCAGAGCTTAATTCCTCAGTGTTGTCACATGACCCACACATCAGTCATTACTGATGAGTGTGACAATGATATGTATCATGTGCCTACATCACATGAGATATTATTTATTTATTGACTTCATTTTAAATGACTCATACATAACACTTTTTAAATTTTTTAGTTTACCTGCACATTTATTATTTTTCTTTGTTCAATATTTCCACTTGTATCTAAGGACTGCCTTCTGGAATAATTTTCCTTCTTCCTAAAATGAAGAGTTTAGGAACACTAGTGGAGGATTTCTGATACAAATGTCTCTTAAAGTTTTTAATTTTGTTCCACCCTCATCTGGAAATTGCAGTCAACTATAGTTCATATTTTATCATGCGTGGTTTGTCATAAGAGGCTTTGCCCAATGCTATGTCTTTTTTGTTGGGCTGGTTTTCAGAAGTCTTTTGTCCATTCTACTTTTCATTCCTTTATAAGAAATATCTTTGTTATGTTTTTTCTGATTGTTTTTTCTTCAACTTCATTTTTTTGCTATGGTAATGTACACATAACATAAAATATGTCATTTTAACCTTTTAAAAGTGTACAATTCAGTGGCATTTACTACTTTCACTGTGTTATGTTATCACCAATATCTAGTATGAGAACATTTTAATTGCCCCAAAAGGAAACCTTGAACTCCTTCAACAATAACTTCTAATCCTTCCCTCCACTGCACCCTCCCACAGCCCCTGGCAACTACAGATCTGCTTCTGTCTCTATGGATTTTCCCATTCTGGATATTTCACAAAAATGGAATCATATTATGTAGCTTTTCATGTTTGGTTTTCCCTTAGAACAATGTTTTTGAGGTTCAACCACACTGTAGCATGTATCAGTGCATCCTCCCTTTTTATGGGTCACAGACTGAATAAATTCCTTACTTAGTTGAGTTTGGGACTTCTCAGGGGTGCTTTTGTATTTTTCTGCAATTTAAAGTCAAAGCCAAAATAGGCAAATTTACTCATAGTTCATCTACAGGGTAGATGTATTACTAGTTCACCACTAAGATTGTCAACTTTAGATGATTCTATATTGAGGAATCTCTAAATATACCTCCCTCCTTGCAAGACCTCCCAGTTGGTTTCTTGTCCCTTAGAAAAACCTAGGCTCTTGGCTACTAGGGATCATAGATCCCCCCAGTGGAAGTGACTTCCTGTTTTCACATTGATCATCACTTCTTGGCTCCAAAGATTCCCCTTACTCTTCAATTAGTTCATTCAAGGATTTTTAAAAACATATTTTAAATATATGATCAAATAATTTTAGGTGTTGATAGTGAGAGTTTTTCTCTGTATATTTAGTCATCCTGCTACTTAAATGGATGACTCACATTTTATACTAAAATAAGTTTCAGCCTTGCCTCGAGCAATAATATTTGTGAATTTACCAGCTTTTTACTCTAGTGGATACATTATTTTATAATACCTTTTAAGAAAAATACACACATTTACAACAGCATATGCCTGTCTATGTATTCTATTATGTGTGGCAGATACACAAATGCACAAGACAGACACATCCCACTTCAACCTTGTGAAGAGACAGATAATGAACTAATAAACAAGTAAGTATATCATATGCATGGGAATACCACATATATCATGAAGAAAAATAGAAAAATAATGCTGGGTAAGGAAAGTGAATAACTAGATTGTAGAAACAAAGTTATTTTACACAAAGTAGTTCTGGAAAGCCTTTCTAAGAGAGTAAAAGAGGCAAGATCATGCAAGGTCTTGTAGATGATGTCCAGGGTTTCTATTTATTCTATCTTGTCACAGGGAAGCCACAAAAAGGTAGTGAGCATAGGAGTGACAGAATGCGATTTAAGTACTTTTTAGATCAATCTGGTTGTTCCAGAGACAATGGAATATGAACTACAACAGTAGAAGCCAGTAGAGTAGTTAGAAGACTATTTTAATAATTAAAGTGAGAAATGATAGTGACCTGGAGTAAGAGGAGTTGTGGAGATGAGGAGAAGCATTTGGATTCCTCACTAATTTCTGATGTTAGAACTAATACAACTTGCTGATAGAATGATTACAGGGTGTGAGAGGGGAAAAAGATAAAAGATAAGCCATACCTTTTCAGTATAAGATACTAGGTAAATTGCATGACATTTATTAAGAGGAGATATTACATGACTCACAGGTATGAAGCATAGGTTGGATGGCCTCATATGTCATCTCAATTTGCCTAGAAAGTCTCATATCCCATCCACTTTAGCATTTGTCACAAATTTTAAATCTTTTAATAAAGGATATTATTAGTATTTTTATTCAAATAAGCTGGAGTGGGTTTTATAGGCTTTCATTTTATATGTGTAACTTGTGCCATAATCTTGTGTGATAGGGAGCAAATTACATGCACATTGTTTTTGTCGTTATATTAGTTTTTTCTTCGCATGTATTGCAATTCACATACATTTTTTATTATTATATCTTCTTGATTAATTGAGCTCTTTTTGACTATGAAATTATTTATTTTATCCCTAGTAGTATTCTTTGTTCTTAAGTGTGTTCTCACATTAATATGGCCACTGTAATTTTCTTTTGATCAATGCTTACACAGTACATCTTTTTATCATTTACTTTTAATCTACTTATATCAAAATAATTCAAGTGGGTTTCTTGTAAGCAGCATATAGTTAGGTGCAATATAAAAAAATCCCATCTCTCAATCTCTTTCTTCGAATTTGTATATGTGTATCTTTTGTATTGATATGGCAGGATGTACGCTATCATTTTATTGTGTGTTTTCTGTTTGTATTTTTTTCTCCCCTCTGCTCTCTGTCTACCTGTCATTTATGGAGGATTACTTATTATGTTTTCCTGTCCCATTTTAATATGCCTACTGGATGTTTGGCTATTTTCTAGTGGTCATTCTCAGGGAAAATGCACACACATATACACATTTTTTAGTTCATTTAGAGTTCATATTATAAAACAAAAGTAGTACATATAAACCAGCAACAACCTAGGTCACTGCCACAACAGTTTATTTTAAGCTTGTCATATGTACAACATCAACATAGATTGAAAGTAGCCTAGACAATTTTATAAATTTGTTTTTATCAGTCATACATATTTAGAAAATTCAAAAGGTGAAATATAGACTGTTATATTTACCCATGTATTTAACATTTATGTTTCTTTTTGCTCTTTCTTCATTCCTGAAGTTCTGTGTTTCCCATTGGAATCATTTTCCTCCAACCTAAAGATGTTCCATTAACATTTATTTTAGAGCTGTTTTGCTAATAAAGAATCTTCTTAGTTTTGCTTCATCTGTATTCATTTAGCTTTATTTCTAAGGAATATTTGTGCTGGATATAGAATTCTGAGTTTACATTTCATTTAGTACTTAACAGGTACAACTTCACTATCTTATGTCATCTTAGTTTCTGATCAGAAATCTGCTTTAATTTGAATCATCACTCTTTGCAAATATTAATAGTATGTCTTTTTTATTGTTTCAAGATTTTTCTCTTTATATTTTATTTTTTGTAATTTGATTACAATATATTTGAGTATTTTATGTTTGTTTCTTTTGTTGTATAGTTTATCATCTTTTTAAAAATTCCTACAGAGTGAAAATAGTTTATCATCTGTGGAGTTTGCTGAACTTCTTAAACCATTCAATTTATGCTTTTCACCGGAATTACAAGATGTTCAGATTAATTTCTTCAGTTACTTTTAATTTGTTAATTACCTTCACTAATATCCATGTGGATGCAATGATAAGAACATTATACCTTTTGATATTGTCTCACAGGTCTTTTAGGATTTATTCTTCTCTTTACTTTTAAAAAATTTTATTATTCATATTTCTATTAGTTTTCTAGGACTTCTGTAACAAAGTATCACCAATTGGGTAGCTTAAAATAATAGAAAAAAATTTTATCACAGTTCTAGAGGTAAAAAGTCTGAAATCAAGCTGTCAGCAATATGATGCTCCCTTTGACTCTGAGCAGAATCTTTCTGGCTTCTCCCTGCCTTCTCTTGGTGTTCATCAATCCTTGGCATTTCTTGGCTTACATCTACATCACTGCATTCTCTTTTTTTGCCATCACTTAGTGTTGTTCCTGTGAATCTATTTCTTTCTCTTACAAGGACACCAGTCATTTGGGATTAAGGGCCCACCCTACTCCAGTGCAGTTCATCTTAACTGTATCTGCAATGACGTTATTTCTGAAGGTTCTGGGAAGGACATAAAATTTGGGAGGACACTAACAAACAGAGAATAATATTATACAATTCTATTGATCTATTGACAATTTCACTGGTTCACTGATTATTTCTGCTATCATCTCCACTCAGATATTGGCCCATCCAGTGAATGTTTTATTTAAGGCATAGTAATATTCAGTTTAAAAATTTCTGGTTTTTTTTTTTTTTCTAATTTTTCTGCTGGGAACTTTTTACTCTTCAATCATTTCAACAGTGTTCAATGTTATGTTATAGAAGATGGTTATGATAGCTGAACTAAAGGTTTTTAAATAAAAATCTCAAAATTTGGGTGATATAAGGTAATCTAGCATAATTGCTCCAACATAAATGTTAAAAGAAAGTCTTCAGGTTAGAGGAAAATGATATAATTTAAATGTTAATGTCTTTTGATTTCCTTTTTCCTTGAGTGTTGTTCAGGTGTTTCCCACAATTTGCATGTCAGAAATTTTAGAGTCTATCCTGAAACATTTGGATATTGTTCCTAGATATGGAGTCCTTTTATGATCCTACAGAAAACACTATTCTTGATTTACTTTGTTCTAGTACATATTATGGACTTAATTCTTTCTTCCTAAAAATCGTATGTTGAAAGCAAACTTCAAATGTGATTGTATTTAAATGTAGGGGCTTTGACAAGGTAATTAAGGTTAAATTAGGTAATATGGGTAGGCCACAAATTTGATAGGACTCGGACTGATGTCCTTATAACAAGAAAAAGAGATGCCAAAGCATGCATTCTCTCTCTCTCTCTCTCTCTCTCTCTCTCTCTCTCTCTCTCTCTCTCTCTCTCTCTCCACTTATGCAGAGGAAAGGCCATGAGAGGATACAGTGTGAAGGTAGCCATCTTCAGTTCAACAAGAGAGGCCTCACCAGAAACCAATACTCCTGGCACCTTGGTCTTAAACTTTTAGACCCCATAAATGTGAGCAAAAAAATTTCTATTGTTTAAGTCACCAAGTATGTGGTAAGTTGTTATGGCAGCCCTAGCAGAGTAATACATTAGGTAACCAACCAGTTTAGGGTGAGCCTGAAAGCCTTTTTTTTTTTGTCTTTTGTGGGTGGCAATTCCAATATCAATTCCTTCTCAGTACATTTTCCGTGTTATTTTGATTCACCAGCAAACACCAATCAAAAGTTAGTCTAGAACTTAGTCACTAGTATGTAAAGTATTACAGTTCCTACTGGCTTTATTATGCTTTTCTTTAATGTCTATTACACATGTGTACAACTTGGCAGTAAGCCTACAGTTTATGTCAATTAATATGCAAAACTAGGGGATGGCTTTCTTATTGGGATTTATTTCACGCTTTCTACAACCATTTCTCTAGTTATTCTCTTTAGAAAGATGATATTTTCTTAGAATTTTAGCCTATTGGACTGTTGTGTTTTTCTGGGTCAGCGTTGAGGTTCTAAACATTACCACATTCCTTGGATAATGGTCCCTTCCCTCCATCTCCAAATTCAATAAAGAACAGTGAAGTACTTATCACGTCTTATCATTCTGATCCATTCTCCTCTCTGTCTTCTGTTTTTAAAACTCATGTATTTAAACTGAGTCCATTCTAATAATCCAGGATAATCTTTCTATTTTAAGATCAATTTATCAGAAATCTTAATAACATCTATAAGCTTAATTCCCTCTTGTCATATAAAGTAACATTCACAAAGCCCAGGGATTAGGGCATGGTTATCTCTGGGAAATTAAAATCTTTAGGAAGATTAAAAATCTAAATATTTACATTCTAGCACCATAGGAATTAGGTTTTATAGAGGCAAAAGACAGAGAAATCAGTAACTATTCTATAACTTGCTAATATTTTGACACACTTATGCTCTGGGTGGTACAGAAAACAGAAGTGAAAATATACATTAGGCTGGTAGTTTGTAGAAAGCTCCTCAGAAGAAGTAGCACTTGAGTTTTAAAGGCTGAGTTGTAGGGCAAGGATACATAGAGAGGAAAATGCATTGGAGGGAACTGCAAATGAGATACGACACACATTCATGAAATTCAAGTGGTTAACTATGGCTAAAGACATGCATGCCTACGAATGCTGATGAGATGATGCCAGCAAGTTGTAGGTTATCTAGAGTTTGAAATAACATGTATGCTGAGCAAAGAAAGTTTATTATGTTTTTAAAAATCATAGGAAGGTAAAATTTTATATATTTCTCAAATAAGTGACTGGACTATATGAGTTTTATACAATCTTTCATCTTCCACAGCTAGTAGTAATTGTAGGAGTGTGATAATTCTAGGAAGAAGCAGGACATTAATTATTTAAATACATGCAAGAAATCATGTTAGTTTAAACAAAGTGGTGGCAGTGAAAATGGAGAGAAGGGAAAAATACTTTTAGGGATTGATAGTTGATTAGAATATAGGGATGAGAAAGATGAAGGAACCTAGGATGCTTCCTAAATTTCCATTTTTGAACAATTCTTGTGTATTGATGAAATTCACTCAGGGTAGAAATATAGGAAAAGGACCAGAATGGCATAAATATTTAATAATTATGGTTTC
This sequence comes from Microcebus murinus, assembly GCF_040939455.1. NCBI lineage: Eukaryota > Metazoa > Chordata > Mammalia > Primates > Cheirogaleidae > Microcebus > Microcebus murinus. The sequence goes on along the minus strand of NC_134114.1, from coordinate 79,079,380 downwards.
AAATATACTGATTTTGAGAAGCTATGGAATATTCTAGTAGCTATGTAAAGCAATACCTTTTAAGGTATTATCTGTAAGATGTATAGCCACATTTTAGGTCCATTAAAAATGCCTGTAGGTGATATAATTTGCTAAGTTTCATTGCTTTCTGAAAATTAGAATATAAACCTCATGCAAAGCAAAGAATGTGGCTATTTTGTTTAGTGCTATATTTCTAGCATCTAGGAAAATATCTTCTCCGATTAGGACCTCAATAATAGTGTTGAGTGAAATAATTAGCTTATATTTGACATTTAGTTGTATTAATATATGTTGATGAAATCTCCCAAGTAGATTATATAGAATAAGAAGAGAAAAAATGCCAGAGCCATGAAGAAAAATTACATTTATGTAATGTCCATACCTTGCATACCATTGAAAAAGAAGAACAGCATCTGACACATATGGAAGTTCTTTGAGGAAGTTCTTTGAGTAAGAACAGCCACTGACATATATGGAAATCCTTAAATGAGGTAATTGAGAAGGAGCAGAGACTGCTAACGGATGTCAGAATGGTGTTAGTGGGCCACAAAGAGATCACATAAGGAAACAAAAAGCATCTGTTGATGCTGGTGTCAATACCAATATCAGAGGTGACACTGAAATGGTTAGACAGAAGTTAGATCAAAGTGTGTTGAGAAAGGAAGGAGAAAATGAAAAATATTAAAGTTACTAGATATAAAAAAGGCAAAATATGAGTTATAGTAGGTCGTAGGTTATCTAGAGTTTGAAGTAACATGTATGCTGAGTGAAGAAAGTTTATTATGTTTTTCAAAATCATAGGAAGGTAAAGGAATATCTAAAATTATCTGTTGTATACTAAATAGAATGAGCCAATAAAATGGGAAAAGTAAAAGATATAAGAAAAAGCAGGCATCAAAGAAGTGCAAATTTACAAAATTTAAGTTCAAATGCTATTTCCATATTGATTTAACAGTGCATTTCTGAATGCATGCCCTTTGTTGAATGGACATTTATACATGCGAGGATCAGACATATTTTTAATTAAGGTTTTGGTCAGTGTCATGTAGTGAATGCTAATGAGGCATATTGCATACATTAAGACTGATTTTCATTTGTGCATCAACCCTGTTAATAATAGTATCTAATTAAGACATTCATTAAAAGTCTATAATGTTAACTTAATGGAAAAAATCCAATAGAACTCCATTAGGTTTTCCTTGTTACCTTAAAATTATACAAGTTTAACAAATGCCTTAATTAGTTAGTAAAGGGAAGGAATATTATACAATTTAATTTAGGATTGCTTAATGTAGAAAATAGCATTTTCTAGTGCTAAATGCTTTATTTTAGTGATATATGTTATCACTAAAAGTAAAATTCACAAGAACTTGAAGTTCAAGTTGAACATAGAAATTTACTTAGTTTTCAAGGACTGTTGATATAATGTTGTATTAGAACAAAAAAGAAGGAACAAAACAAAGTTCCCTTGAAATAAATGACTTCGGTTTTTCATTAGGTAGGTAAAATCATGATGCTTTCAGTTCCAGTTGCAGTTGTTGTCTTTTACATCTCTTAATATTAATCCTATACTTCTCTGTCTTTTAAATATTCTGATTTTCCACTTAAATGATATTTTGATTAATGACATTTTATCATTAATAATATCATTAATGAGATTATTCACCTACAAATAGCTCATAATAAAAGACCCGATACAATTCTACAAATAAAAATCAAAGAATTTGAAAAAAAGCATTCTTTAAGAGAAGTGATTTTTGAATGCTTATTGAAGGTCATAATTCTCTTTCTCAGTAGGTCCTGTGTGAGAAAAAATTAATCAAAAATATAGAGTTCTTTTCCTTTTAGATTTAGATAATAAAAAAAAAATCTAACAGAAGGTATTTCCTGAAATAGCCATTCATAACTCAAGTGGTTCATATTATCTGATGCCCTCTGGATATTAAAGGGTTATAAGTCATACTGTTGGATTGTCAGTCTGGGAAGATTGACTGGCTTATTCTAAAATGGTCATAGCACTTTCCTTTTAAGTTTGTGCCAGAAATATACCTCAGGTAAGGTTCCCTAGAAGCAGACCCTAAAATGTGAATTCTTGGTCAAATGATGCACTGAGAGAGTGCCGTCAGCAGAAGAGGGTTGAGGGAAGCAGAGTAGAGGAAAGAGAAAAGCAAAGTGAACAAGTTCTCTCAGCTGGAGACTAGCTCTACTTTGATCACACAGGGAAGCTGGAAGCATAAATTGCACCATGGAGTTTGAACTGCCTTGAGATAAGGGTTGGACCTTTTCTACCTTTGCATCAGTGAGTCATTGGCTAACAGCTGCCTCAGAGCAAGAGGAGGAAGCTATGAAGCACAGAGATACAATTCTCTGAAAATGGGGGTAACTGACCCCTTATCAACTAGCACAGAAGCTAGCAAAGTGAATCTCGCTACTCATTACTTCGTATAATAATTCTCCCTTACTTACTCAAATGTTCTTTTAGTTTCTGACTTCACAGACTTTCTGAGTTAATTAGAACTTATGTTGAGTGTTTATAAGTGCCAGTAGTTAGTTTTCAAACTATTTCACATGCATGCTATTTTTTCTTTTAATGAAATTAAAAACATAATACAGTCTCAGAGTGGATCTTTTATGATTTTTATGCCCTCAAATGCCTAATTCAGAGTTTATTAATCAAAGGTGAACTAAGCCTGAATCATAATTTCTAGGATATCAGAACTTTCTTACAGTCCTATAAAAAACTAAACCAAGCACATTGCTATAGCTGTTCTATTATGCTAAAAGTTTACAAAAACACAAAACAAGAAGTACAAATATGGCCTAAAAACTAAATAGAATATGGAAAAATAAAAACATTATAATGCATCACTTTCTCAAAGTTAATAAAATATTTTATGTAAAACAGCTGAGTATACTACAGAATATTTTATTTTATTTTTACCATAAATATATGATATTCCTAGTACTTCCCAATTTCAGAAAAAACTTTGTAAAAGAGGATTTGTGCAACAAAGTATAAGCTTGGCTGCTATAATTTCTTCTGAGTTGTGGTTGATATCTGTTATCTTTAATGTGTTTTTTTATTTTGGAGGGAATACTCAAACATTTGAAAGCAGCACTAATCTCTGTTATGCACCTCAGAAATGTGATATTTTTGTTGATTTAGTATCTGGGTGGGCAGCCATGTGGTGGGGGACATTTTTACCATATATAAGGCAATATACAAAGTAATTCAGAATCAAATATATTTATTAAAATTATGTCAATTGAACCAAGTAAAAAATAGATACAAAGTCAGACACAGGAATAAGCAGTAGTTTAAAATTAAGAGTTGTTAATGAAGGGTTCATGAAGCAGTTGGGAATTGACAATGGATGTTCAAGGAATTGAAGAACCTGGACATAGATGCATGGGAGGGCTCTAAAATATGAAGATGAAATGATATATGTATATGGGAGCAGGAATGTGAAATGCCTGAGTTAAGAACAGTAGACCAGGTAGGCTGCGGTTGAGTGCTATTGTATAGAACAGAAAAAAATACCATAGAATTTCAGGGTAGGGCGAAGAGTGGTGAGAGCTTTGCACAACAGGCTGAAGAAATTGTTCTCTTTAGAGAGCAAAGATATTCAATAATCCTTTGAAACATAAAATGTTACAAACAGATCTATGCTTGCAAAGATGGACATGGCCATTGTATACTGAGTGGTGTTTACATGGTGTCTTAGATCCTTTTGTGCTGCTATAACAGAATATATGAGACTGGGTAATTTATAATGAACATCAATTTGTTGGCTTATAGTTCTGGAGGCTGGGAAGTCTATGACTGAAGGGCTGCATCTCGCTGGGGCCTTCCTGCTGCATCATCCCATAGCAGAAGGGTAAAGAGAGAGCAAGAGAGAGAGTAAGGAACCCACTCCCAGGAAAAAAAGCATTAATATTTACTCTGCCCTCATGGCTTAATCACCTCTCATTAGGTCTCACCTCTAAACACTGTTGCATTGGGGATTAAGTTTCTAAAACATGAACTTTGGGGGAATACATTCAAACTATAGATGTGATAAAGCATAGAAGAGACCAGTTAAGCAATGGTTTTAATGTGACCCTGAATTAGAGTGGCGGCCTTGGAATGTAAAGCAGAAATGCATATGAGAAATACAGAGCAAGTATAGACACAGGAATAAGCAGAATAGAAAGAGATGAAGGTCACTGGATCCTGTGAGATTGTGTGAGCACCACAAGCATACATGGTAGAAGTGAAGTCAGGAAAAGGAATGGATTTGCTGGGTGTTGGCAATGAGTGTTGAATGTTTTGCATTATACGTGCTGAGAGGAAAATCAGATTTTCAGAAATGTGGACTTTAGTCAAGAGAGAAGTGAGGAAGCAGGAGATGGCAACTAGACCAATGTTGCATAGAAAAATAGAGTCACGCTAATGGGACGAAACAAGATAGTCAATAGAAAGTTTTTACAGGAATAGAGTTTTTATACTAGGTCCTAAAAACACTCTTATTTAGGAATTCCAATATATAGATTTTTCTAAGCATGCTGAAAAAAATTGGATGAAGAAAGCAAGAAAATAATGTCACAATTTAACAATATTTTTCTTTTCACAAAACTGTCATATTTTTCTTAAGTAGTAAAGCTTTCTAGAAAGTTTAGACACACTGTGTTCTAAAAGTTCAACTTTAATTTCATGAATTTAGATATATCTGATTCATAATATATTATTATTTTAATTCTATTTTGTATGCTTTTATACAACATTAATTGGGACATTAATAAACATTCTTGTATCATGTAGTTAGATGTAACCTAATGGCAAAATCATGTTCCACTCAAGCCGGTTATTCAGCCATTAACTAATCTTGAGCATCTACTGTATAGTGAAGAATGCAAACGTTAATCAAATGATTCTTGTGTTAAAGTGAATTTATAATATACTGATGACAATAGATAAAAACCATAATGCAAATCATAGAGGGAAAAAAAGTAATGTTAATGTCTAATCAATAAAAACATAGTCACAAACACAAAAACTTGTGAAGGGCATGCAAATTAATATAGCTGAAACAAATTTTAAATCAGAATGGCATTGTCAAATATTATGTGTCTGTTCTGTCTCCATACTTAGTTTCTGTTTTCCAGCCTACAGTTGTATCTTTTCTGACTTACATAATTCCTTAAAGCCATGGGTTATATGAACATAAAGTAGGACAACAAAGAGTTGCTAAAATGAAGTAAATCATCTACATTATCAAAGACAAGATAGAGACCTATTGGAGATGGCCAGCGAACAAAATCAGACAAGGAAAAAAGAAAGAAGTCTAGCATGATAAGAAAACAAGCGGACAGCTTTTCTGTATACATGCACATGCACAGTTTGTGTGCCTGTGTGTGCACGTGCACACAAGAAAGGAACAGAAACTACATTTGTTTTATTTTTCCAGAAATACAGCAAGCACATTCTGCCACTTTGACACCATAAAAAAATAATAAAGATTTAATTTTATAATTGCTATTGAAAAAAATTTCAGATGTTCTGGGCAATTGCATACAGATTTCTTTCTATTACAACCACATCACAGATGTCACTGACAGGCAAAATTCCACCGCTTCCTCCAAGGAAATAAAGAAGAAATGGTGTACATATGTGCTGCATGCATATATTTCTGCTCCTTCTTAAGCTGACACCAAAAAACATATGTGTATCTGTGCTATTAGTAGGATTTCCATTCCCTTATTTCAAAATAATTTTGAGGTCTCTTATTTTTAAATAATTTCAAGGTCATTGCTGCAATAACAAAGCCGAATCATCTTGATATTTACAGTATTTATATTTTTATTTTATGCTTTCTTCATTCCATATTTCATGGAGATAACCAAATCAAAGAATTGCTACAGACTGGTGCCAGTAAACTTCATATAATGTCAAAACAGAAAACCCAGCAACTAATTGGCTACATCATGGAGCATGCAGATTAAAGGGACTTTGATAGGAATTAAATTGCTTTGATTCAATATGTAATATTCATAATTTCCCTTTTTATGCCGTGTAAATGAGATCGTGAACACTAAGGGCAAAGGTTTTTTTTTGTTTTTTTTTTTTTGGCAATCATGTATCATGTGTTATGCACAGAGTTTTCAATTAGTATGTTCTAAATTGAATTTTCAATATTTAATTGAAAAAGTCAAAGTAAAGAACAAAAAGAAGCAACTCACAAACGAATCGAATCCCTAAAACCTCATAAACCAGTTTAAATGCATGTTTGTCATCAAAATAATGAAAATTTGGTTCATTCACTTATTCATGTCAACAACTATTTATTGAGTGCATATTTAGTCACTTTGCTAAATACTGCTAATAAAATTTGAAATGAAATAATCAGTGCTCTTAAAATGGTCCTTTTGCAGAGTAGTGCAGAAAACATGTCAACAATTCACTCAACTGTAGTCTGTTATAGTCATAGTATGATAAATGTATGCAGATGCTTTTTCTACTGAGGCTAACACAGAAAGCTTACTGAAAAGTCAGTGGTGATGTGAAGCAAAAGCTTGTGGAATATCACAGGTAGACCTGGATAGGAAGCCATTGAGAAAGCACATCAAACAAAGCAAAGCGCATACATAATGCATGGGAGGCTAAATATATTGACATGTTAGTGGGAAAATAATGTTTTTTTCTGATTAAGAAAAAGGAAAATTGGCCTACTATGCATGAGAGATTGATGACTCATTGAGAAGTTTTATACTGTGAAGGAATATGACACAATATTTAGCAATGAAATGATTTCAAAGACCTAACATAGTTTGCTAGCTGATGTTTTTGTTTTAGAGTGTGTTTCCCTCTCCCTTAAGATTGCGGCATCTTATCAGATCCCACATATGAGAACTTGGATGCTTTTCTCCACTAGGGAATGTTAAGTGGAACCTTATCAGACACCCCCATATGTGAGTTATTGACCTCGACTACTGGACTTCAAATTACATATAAACTCAGGAGTTTGACAGACACTTTGAGAGCTTAGGCCATAGCAGGGCTGCACTCTGTCGGTGGCTTTTCTGAAGACCAAGTGCGTGTGTTGGGACAGGCTGCTCTCTGTCAGCCACTCCTCCCATCACCAAGGGCTCAGGCTGCAACAGGACGACACCCTGTTAGCCTTGGAGTTAATCTCCAAAGCCTTGCCTGTCAACCCCCACACTGACTTCTTACATCAAGGAATTGCATGCTTCCTCACAAATCTCTGCTGTGCTAGTCAAGCCACTTCCTCCTGAGAACAGCTCCTTCGAAAGGGACACTTCAAAATTTACTTAGACTTTACTTTCCACAGAAGCTTGCTTCCATCCTAATTGAGTAACTGGAATTTAGTAATTTTGGAACTCACTGTGGGCTTAGTGCACCTCATCTATCACGTGTATTCCCTATGAGGTTTGTTCATGGTATTCTCCCAATCTGAGCATTATAAACCAACAAAAAGTTCTCTTTGCGCACCAATAAAGTATGTAATTTGTGAAATCATACTTTGATCATTTCGTTTTTCTTCCATACACAACAGATAACAGGTAATCAGAGTTTTGTCGTACATGAGAACATCTTCAAAACTTTGAAATTAATGCAAATTCTCCCAGAGAGTGACCTATATAATCAGGGACTCAGGAGGATGGAGCAAACTTTAAGTTTCAAGTTTTTCTGGATTCATGAGTAGGTAAAACAGTGGAAGAGGTAAATTGAGCGGCCAGTACAGAAATAGAACATGCCAACATTATTCCTTTTCAACCCTCCCCCTCCTTGTCACTTCACATTTGCATTTTCTAGAGCCAATTCTGTTTTTCTTTGATAAATTTTATGTGTACGACACATTTTAGCACAAGCACATCATATAATCAAGTGATACAGCGTGAATATAAGAGGTCCACATTTTATTTTCAGGTTCCAAGTTGAACTTCCTGTGAAAATTAAAAAATGTTTTAATCAAACCATTCCAAGCAGCTCCAACCCCTTGGAATATTAAGGAGACAGCAAGAGCACATAAGTAACAGGCAGATGAGGTAAGTGGTTTTAGCAAGAAAAAAGATTTTTTATGATTTCTCAATCCATAAGTGTTTTCAGGCAATGGCACATGAGGGTAAATCAAGTGAAACATTATATATATTCAACTTAATATAAACTGTTTTCTTCATAAACTGTGTAACTTCAACCCATGGTCAGTGCTAACAAAATGAAACAAAGCAACAAAACAGAACAATAAAATAATAATAACCAACAGATATTGACTGACTTAGATATCCTTAATTAAGAGATTGATTATTAATCTTTTTTCTGCATAATTCAATTTTAAATTTTATTTTTAATTGACATATAATAATTGTACATATTTATGGGGTGCATACTGGTGTTTTGATATGTCTAATGTATAGTGATGAGATCAGAAAAATTAACATACCTATCATATCAAACATTTTTCATTTCTTGTGTTAGGAACATTTAATATCCTCATTCTAGCTTTTGGAGATTTTATAATATATTATTGTTAACTACAGTCATCCTACAGCCTACAGCGGTATAGAATACTAAACTTCCTCTTATCTAACTATACCCGTATTTCAAATTGTATCCCTAATTTTCTCATATTTATCTACTATAGTACAAACTCCACCCAAATTTCTTCCCAGTTTTTTTTTTACCACAATACAGCTAACTAAACCGTGTGTTGTTCTATCTCTAATTATTGTTTAATTATATTTTATAATTTTTCAAATCAGAAAACCATCATCCTAAGATAGATATCCAATTCCAATGGTACAGAGGTGGCATGTGCATGGATTGTACTCACGTAGACATTCTATTTCTCTGTTTCAATGCAATAGATATTATTCTCTGAATTCTTCCATGACCCATATTGTCCACTCACCAGGAAAAAAATAAAAGAAATTATTTTAATGGTTTGTAAAACATTTAAATAGTTTCAAAGATTTGTTCATATTACCCTCAATTGTGTATCAAAAATAGTATTTATTTTTCTGAAACTATTTTAATCTTCTTCTGTAGAAGAGAATCTAAATTGTGGTTCACTCCAGTAATTTTGGTTTGATCCTGCAATTTTAGCAGTCTTTTAAGTAACTCTTTTTCTTTTGAATTATTGTCCATTCTTAAGGAACCCCTCTCATTTTCTCCTCTTCTCCAGATTTGGGTACTACCATGGCCCTATTAGTCAACAGAAAGAAAATAGTTTTCATTTATGCTCAATATTCTTAAGCTGCCCTCAGTCCTAGTATCTACTGTGACTAGTTCCTTTTCTGATAGATTAAAATCAGCTTCTAAACTTGAAGCAGATGGAATTCATGGTCTGAACTCTCTGCTTCAACTGGTTCTATATTCTCCAACTTTGCTTTTGCTCCTGTGGACTTAAGTCCTGACTTAGATGCATGTGTGTGCTCAGCTCTGGTTGTCTGCTCTGCTGCCTTTCATTATACCCCCATTTTGTACATTACAATGGAAATTCCCATCTAAGAAGTTATCTGGGTAGACACTCAGCTAAATACCACATCGCCTCACCCCTTGATGAAGAAGTAGAAGCTTCCTAATCTTTTCCACAATACTTACAGATTAGCAGGGGAAGAAATCCTCAGGACCCCCCTCCTACGCCCTGGTGTGGTATACCAAATATTTTACTTTGATGCCCTACACTCAGGCTTGTCTGAGGAAGATGGTAAAGTGATCTCTTTCAAGAGTCTCAAACATAATCTGAATTTAAGCAAAAGACCTCATACTTAGCAATTTTCTTGAAGTAACTTAACCTACCTTCATTACATTGCACCAAAGGCCAAAAATCTCAGTCTTACATATCTGTCCTCTCTTTTGTGCCTCTCTTATTTAACCACCACTTGCTAAAAAGGAAGTAACTATTCAGCTCTCTCTTCCATTCTTTTTTTTTTCCAGACAAGGTGCCCCTCTGTTGTCTGGGCTGCAGTGCAGTGGTGTCATCATAGCTGTCTATGATCTCAAACTCCTGGGCTCAAGTGACCCTCCTGCCTCAGTCTCCCAAAGTGCTAGCATTACAGGTATGAGTTACCACATCCAGCTCTCTTCCACTCTTAATTGAAATTATTCTATTTTATATCCTTTTCCCATAGGCCACAGATCCTCATGGCTTGTACCATGGGCATAAATATTAACTTTTCTACATTAATGCTGAAACTTAATCTGAGTTATTCAATGTTGATAATTGATATACTAATGGAATTCAGAAATTATTTCTTTCTATAAAAGCATGGCTTGTGTGTGGTGATACCGTAAAAAGATTTTAGATATCAGAGTTTGCATTTAAAAATATTAACCACAGAGGCAGCAGGATCACTTGAGGCTGAGAGTGTCAGACCAGCCTGGGCAAAATAGCTAGATCCTGTCTCTACAAAAAAATTTAAAAAATGAGCCAGGAATGGTGTTGCAAGACTGTAGTCCTAACTATTAAAACCTGGGAAACTGAGGTACGAATATTTCCTGAACCCAGGAGTTTGAGAACTCAGGAGTATGAGGCTACAGTGAGCTATGATTGCACCACTATGCTCTAGCCTGTATGACAGAGTGAGACCTGTCTCAAAAATAAAAAAAAAAAGAAAAGAAAAAAGAAATTAATCATATTAAACATATTGAAATATCCTATTTTCTATCAGACTTTGAATATTTCTCTTCATTCTTACTAAAACAACTTTAAAGCATTCCTCTTTCTTTCTGTGACCAATCTCTCCCCTCAAACAAAACAAAACAAAACAAAACAAAACAAAACAAAACCCTCAGATAATTAGATGCCTTAGGCTATCTAGACAAAAACTACAGAAAAAAAATCTTAATATTTCTCAAATTATGACTCATATTTCACTTCTTAACTCAGTTCTTTGTTTACATCCCTGATTGTTTTTATTATGAACATTAAAATAGTGTTTTACCTGTTTTACTTATTTAATGAGCTCTTTTACCAAACTATACCCTTGTGGTTCAGGCATTCATATATGAGTTCTGAGTACAGATTTTAGTTGTTTTAAGTGTCTTTTTAAATCAGATGAAGAAGTTTTTGTGTATGTGCATTAATAAATCATCTTCTGAACAAAGGAGCAGTGTTTTCATCAGATTTTCACATAGATCTATGACATGCAGAATATTAAGAATTTAAAGTGTAAATGTGATCATGTCACTCCTCCATGGAAAGCACTCTGATGGTTTCCCATTACATTTAGAAAAAAATGCAAAGATTTTAGCATAGTATTCTAGGGTCTTTATAATTTGGCTGCTACTAAATCTCTCAGTCTCATATCTCAGACTCATCTAGTCCTATATTCTGCCCCAAAGTGCACTTCTTTTAGATCCAAGTTTATTCATTCCTCTAGAACCATTTATATGCTGTGGCTTCTGCCTAGAACTCTTAAACTGTCCAGCTCCTGTTCATCTTTTAGGTCTCACTCTAAATGTCACTTAATTGACGATAATGTCCCCGACCAGATTATAATCCATTAAAGTAAGAAAACTGTAAATCTTATTATAGTACATTATTATATGCTCCATCCCTGGCTTGAATGACAGAGCCCGAATGACAGAGTGAGACCTGTCTCAATACCTGGCTTGCTATTTCACAAATATTTGCATATTAATTAAATAAGACAATAAGAGGAAAATCTAAAAGGGAAATACACTAACTAGAGAAATTTGTGTTTTTAATGTAAATGACTGGTTTATTATGATTTATTATTTTATTACATTTTCTTCACTCTATATTGCCACAATTTATTCTAAATACCATATTAGTACCAGTTGGTTATTTTTATTAGTCAGTATCCCAGAACATAATGAGTTGGCACAATTTAAAAAAGCAATAAATGACAAAATGTTCATAAAGCAACTAATTACATAGGTGTGGGAAGTTTAATGGAAAACAAGAAGGAATTGTAGAGAATGTGGGTGAAACAACAGGGAAAAACCTGTGACCACATTTACTCATGAAGAAGTAAGGAGAAGCAGGAGATATCAGAACTCAGGAAAGCTGGTAGCTTTTAGGAAAGGGCCATGCACACAGAACCTATGGCTTTAAGTAGAGGAAGGCAACCACTGCCAGCCCACATTAGGCCAGATGGGAGGGAAGTAAGGAAAAAATACCTTGGGTTTCATGCTCCTCCTACCTTCAGTTCTGCTGGTGCCTCGTTTGCTGTACTCATCAGAAGTCAGAGTACAAGGGTGCTCTCATGGTGAAATGCACACAGTTCAGCATTCTAGACCACGAAGCTTGGTGGAAAGGATGAAGAGTGAACCTAGAGGACGAAAAGAGTAAGTAGGTCGTTAGCATAGGATCAAATTCAGAGGAAGAACAATAAGTTTCATTCTGTTGCAAATCTTAACTTGACTACATTTTTTTTTGTTTTTGATACCTGTTTATAAGTGATCTCAATTAGAGCCTTATCAGTGACTCCTGTGATTGCTTATTTTCCCAATTCAGTATTTTGGTATCTCCTCATATTATATGCCTAAAAAAAAGAGATTATACCTCTTATTTCTATATGCCCAAAAGAAATCTATTTAACCTTTAAAAGTTACATTTTATTTTAGTTATGTGATATGTGTGTGGAGGAGTATATTTGTGTCAACTCTATTATTCATATTTTAGGCCCTTATGCTTACTGATTTATACACAAGTGATAAAATGACCCAGTTATTAAGATAACTGAATGCAAAGAGATAAAAGTTAGGTGAAAATGCCAACTTAGGTACTCAATTGATATTTTCACATGTTACTGTTGCAAAATATGATAGCATCTGCAACTTGATGTATACATTTTGATTATTAAACAGTTGAAACAACACTTAAATTTTCATCTACCATGTTTTATGTGTAAGATTAATGTTTCAGCCTAATGAAAGCATAGTGAAGAAAATAATTATATTGTAAGAAAATAATAAAACATAGTTACATTGGAATTAATTTCTTTCAGGCTTTTTCATTTCATGTAATGTTAATGTGTTCTATATTTATCATTGAAAAATTAGCAAGTATGAGCTAACTATAAAGAATTATTATTCAATTCCATTCTCTAATGATAAAATTATACCTCTATTATTTCTGTTTATACACTTTGCAATACAAACACCTTACTTAAGATCCAATTTAGCTCTATTCAAGTTAGCTCTATCCAACTATGCCAGGAGAAAACTATTCTTTTAGTTTTTATTTGTAATTGAATTTTGGTACTTTGGTACTTTCTTTATTATAATATGTAAGACAGTATAAACAAGTTAGCATATTTGCAAATGGAAAATGATGAACTTTTTTTTCCCTAGATGGAAATGTGAGGAGATAAAAATTGATGCTTCATTCAATAATTATTGTAAAATATGTAGTTTGTATTATTTTGAGGTATAACATATATGTCTCATGTAAGAAGTAAAGGCTGCATTATCTACTGCTTAAAGATAACAATAAACAATAAAATAACAATACACAGGGATTCTCACTTGCTGAAATTTATTCTAGGCATTCTAGAAAGCTTATGCTAGGCAAGTACCACTTTACAACATTAGATGCAAGGGAAAAGCTGCATTCTCTATGTGTAAAAAGGAAAACAGAGACAAAGGATTCAACAACAACAATAGATTAATCAAACAAATATATACAGAGATATAGATCATTATGTTTGTTAAATATAAAAGAGAAAATACTTGACATTGAAGATTATTAAAAGCATTTAGTCTTGTGTATATACTTTTTTTTTTTCTTATCTGGAATATATATGGATTTTAAGGAGGCTAAATGAAATCCAGGAGAAAATGGAAAATCAACTAAAACATACCAGAAAAACAATTTAGGAAATGAATGAAAAATTTACTAGAGAGATAGACATATTTAAAATAAATAAAAACAAATAGTACTGATATTAAAAAGAAAAAAACCAAATAGCACTGGAAATGAAAAATTCATTTAAGGAAATAAAAAAGCACAGTGGAAAGCTTTAAGAATAGACAAGACAGGGCAGAAGAAACACTTAGAACTTGAAGGCGACACTTTTGAATTAACCCAGTCAAAAATAAAGAACAAAGACTCAAGAGGAATGAAGAAAGCCTTTAAGAAATATGGGATTATGTAAAATGGCCAAATATAAAAATCTCAGGCATCCCTGAGGATGAAGAAGTAAAAGCATAAGGTCTGAAAAACCTATTTGAGGGAATAATTGAGGAAAATTTCCTTCATCTTGGTAGAGGTTAAGACATACAAGAAGCCTGGGAGATTCATTGCAAAGAGGGAATCACCAAGACGTAACATCATCAAACTGGCCAAAGTCAACCTAAAGGAGGAATGTGTTTGCTTGTTTTCAATTCTTGTGTTTATTTTCTAACAAATCTAATGCTCTGTTCTCAAATATAATTTTTTTTAATGTTTATAGAGTTGTTCACTAAAATATCAACTAGATTATTTTATTATCCTGGCAAAACATGGAGTAGTGAGTCCCTAGGACTTTTAGGGTTAAATACGGACTTATTAAATTGACAGTGTAGGCATCATTGCGCACTATATTTGTATTTTTTTTTCAGAAAAAAAGATAATTATACAAGTGGTTAATTTAAAGATAAATTATAGGTTTGTTAACAGGGAAGAAATGAGACAAAATAGTTTATAGAAGATAAATCTGAAAAAAATATGCGGAAACAACCCATGTAGTTGAACCTATATGAGACACTTGTATTAATTAGGTTTTTGGTTAATAAAGTACATTCTAGGGAGTTGAAGAAATGGAAGGCAGTAACATTTCAAGAAACATTTCAAAGGAAACATTAAGAAGACTTAGCATTCAATTGGAGAAGAGTGGACCTCCAGAGAGAGAAATCAAAGTCAAACTTAACTTTTCAGTTCTGGAACTGAGAAAATCATGTTATAATAAAGAGATTTAAAAACTAGATAGAAGATCTTATGAAACAAAATCATGTCATGTTTTTGATGGTTTTATTTTTAAGTGACAATGAGACTTTCAAGTGCAAATAAAGAGCTAGAAATACAAAACTAGACCTTGAGGTCAGAGCTAAGAATATAAATGTTACCAGCATGGATGCAATGTTAATAATAATTGAACTGAAGTAACAAAGGAATATTTTGATGACACTATAAGAAGAGAGAAATATAGAATGACAAGAACTAAGTCATGTCTTCTTTCTTTTTCATACTGCTCTTCTTGATTGGAACCCCCAATGTTTTCAAGACCCAGATCACATATTATAAATTTTTTAAGTTTTTTCTACTTTTTTCACTAAATAATAGATATCTTTCTCATTTATGTTCCCATACAATTTTTTCTTCAATAAAATGTTTGTTCAAATCCTTATATAGTTTGTTATACATATATTGCTATTTCTCATATTATTGTAAACTCCTTAGAGTAGCTCACCTTGAGCTTTTACCCTGATTGCCAGTTCACCCCACCAGAGTTTATGGATTCTGGCCATCATTTTATATGCTGACTTGCCCATTAAAATTATAAACAGCATCTCAATCCTACTAAAACCCAATACTTCTTTACATACTTATTTATCTTGCCATTCAAGCTTCAGCATAGTTTCTTGAGAAAGAAAAATGCCTTTTTGAATGTTATTAAATTGGATATATTTAGAATGTTTATTAAAATAATAAGGTTTGTGCCTCATCACACAAAAAGTACCTTTTATCTGCAGGGGTTAAGTTCCAAGATTCCTAGTGGATGCCTAAAACCATGGATAGTGTGAAAACTATGTAAATTATTTTTTCATATACATATATGCATATGATAAAGTTTAATTTGTATATTTATGTGCAATAATAGATTAATAATAGTGATTAATAAAATAGAACATTTATAACAATATAGCACAATACAATCATACAATTTATGTTAATATGATCTCTCTCCCTTTCTCTCTCTAAATATTTTATTGTATGTAGTATTTTGGCATCAAGGTTGATAAAAGGTAACTGAAATCATGGAAAGGGTAGCTGAAGTCATGGGAAAAGTAATTGAAATGATGGAAAGCTAAATCCTGGATAAAGGGGGGACTATTCTATATATTAATGGGAATTTGTCTGAGTCATGTTCATTCATGATTATTTTTATAGAATTTACCAAGTACGCTGATTTTCTATTCTCTTAAATGGCAATTTTTCTTCTTCTATATTCTTTTTTTTCCTGTTACCAAGTTGTGATTTGACTGAATTCTTAAACCTATTCATTTTCTCCTAAACTTCATTTCAGCTGATGAACTTCTAAAATAGCAACCATCAGGACAAAGCTACCTCATCTTCCCACCAACACATTTGCTAGTGGGTTTTCCTGATTTTTCACTTTCTTGTGTGACTGTAGACTACACATCTCTGATCCCATCTAAGACTAACCATTCTGAATTTCAACCTCTCTCACTTCAATCACCAATTTTCCCTTTCACTCACCAATTTTCACTCTCTTACTATATCATTCTCATTAGCAATCAAACATGGTATATTTAATCTTAAAAAA
The DNA here is from genome assembly GCF_040939455.1 of Microcebus murinus. Classification (NCBI taxonomy): domain Eukaryota; kingdom Metazoa; phylum Chordata; class Mammalia; order Primates; family Cheirogaleidae; genus Microcebus; species Microcebus murinus. Next base: position 79,062,844 of record NC_134114.1, on the reverse strand, counting down.
GAGATTATTAACCATTGATCTCACATCTTCCTCTAACTACCACACCATATGTCTACTTCACAACAAAGATTCATGAAAGAATTAGATAAATTTGGCTCTTTCCCCATAGTAGGTTTCCATTCCAGAAAACCCATGACAATTTTTCTAATAAATATATCAATGACTACCTCTCTTATTTAACCTGTCAGGAAAAATCAGTGTAACTGACATCTCTCTGCTTCTTAAAATTCTTCCTTTTCTTTACTTCTGTTACACCATACCCATCTGTATTTCCTTCTACCTTACAGGGCAAGCCTGCTTCTCTCTTGGGTTTGATCTCTAAATGTCAAAGTGTCCAGAGTCTTTGTCCTCAGCCCCTTTCTTGTTTTCTATCTCTGTGTGATACCATCTGATTCTAAGGTCTTAAATACTATTCATTTCCTACAACTTCCACTTATATCTAAAGCTCTGGACACACTCATAGACTAAAGATTGGTATCTCTAACTGCCTATCTGACTTGCACATTAAAATTACAAACAGCACCTCAAACCTACTAAAACCCAATACTTCTTTACATACCTATAATCCCTCAATGTCCCAACCTCAGCTAATTGATCATTGTTCACCAAGTTTTGTTCAATGCAATACAAGATACTCTTGATCTTTATTTTCTCTAATTTCCTATATTTGATGCAATTCTGATTGATTATTCTCCCAGAACATAATAAATCTGTCCAACCTACTTATCCTAGTTTATAGATATTGCCTACATTAATCACTTTAGTTACAAAGCTTATTTCTGTTTCTCCAATAAACCATACTAGTTTTTAAATAGCATTTATTTTAGCTGTTTCTTCTGGCTGTTAAGTTTCTTATCCTTGTTCTTTGCATAATTGGCCTGTCACTGATATCCAAATCTTAAATTAAGCCTCACCCTAACTTAACCTATTTTAATTTAAATTGAACCAGAAAGAGGTTGACAAAGACTCTCTCCTTGACCAAGCTTTAGACAGTTTCCTCTGAGCTCTATTCTTAGCTAAGCCTTGACTTTGGCCTCTGTCCTTGCTGTGCCCCTAGCTCAGTTTTAGTGAGAATCATGGTAAGACAGTTTTAAAGAGAACCCCCAATCTGTGCTATCTGATCACCTATGATATCTGATCAAATTCCCCATCCTACACTTTTGAAGCCTGATCACCCTGGCTTTGCCTTCAGCAAGAATCATATTAGGTCAGTTTAACTTCCTACCCTTGATGCCCCCTTTTAATAATTTTTCACCCATTGACCCCCTTCACTCTGCTCTTTGGCTGTAAACTCCCAGCTGCCTTTGCTGCATTTGGAGCTGAGCTTGACCTCTGTCCCATATTGCAACATTCTTATTGTAATAGTCTTGAGTAAAGTCTTCTTAACACTTTAACAAGTGTCGGAATAATTTTTTCTTTAATGAGATGTAATCACATCATTCAATGCAAAGTAGTCACTAGTTACTATCATTCAATTCATATCATTTTATATCTCTATATAGCACTTACACTGTCAGGTAGTGTTAATATTCCTTTGTACCTTTCTATTCTTTATTTTCTCCTTCTTTCCTTCACTATGTCTCCAATGATTGAAGAGTGGTTTCAAACAAAAACTTGTTAAATAAATCAATGAATCATTACAAAATCCAAATACATATTCATATAGGGATAAGGATAAAAGAGCTAAATTTTAGAATAAAGACAAAGAGATATTTTCCATAGTCGAAAATACTACACAGGACATTATAAATAATATGATTGATGGGGGTGGTATGGATTTAGGGTAGTTATTAAATGAATAGGTAGAAATCACTAATTATCACCTTCCAAATTAATCTAACCTCTCTTAATGCTATTCAAATTTATACCCTATATTTAATAGAAATAGGACATTAGACATATTTGTTTCTTAGATCTTACAAATAAAATCATACAAAGAATGCTTATTCCAGGATTTTTAGTACATCTTAAAATTCATTTTAAAACCATTTAATGAAATGATTGTTTACTGCTGTTACAGATAATGTAGCATAGAGATGGATGACGAGTTGATTGATCACACCACTAGCTCAGTAGTAACCACTTCTTATTTGAGTCACCACAAGTCCATGCATCTCTTCAATTTTTTATGTCCATGACTACAATTGTATATATTGTTCAGGGTAATTAAGCTTTAGGAGATTAATTGATCCATGGACCTGTTATCATAACCTGTATAATTATTTATTTATTTGCAATGAAAGTTTAAGAGAACACAAATATATTTTCTTTTGCCCATAATAAAACCTACTTAGGAAAGCTACTATTTTGGAACTTTCTTATTAAAGCTATATTCAGAGCAGATATTAATAACAGCAAATAGACTAGTATAGTCTCATGTGCTTAGCTCTATGACAAGTCAAAAAGTTAAGAAATTATAAAAAAGAAAGGAAGGAAGGAAGGAAAGAAGAAGGAAAGAAACATAGAAGAAAAGAGCATAATCCTATTTTCCAGAATATAAAATGTAAGTTTCAAATGTAAGTTTTCAAAGCTGCTGAAGTTGAGCTGCTATGTTTCATTTTGATTTTACAAAATATTAATAACATTTTCTTTCCTGTTTTCAAGACATTCTGAGGCCACGTTTCACCAGAAATATCACAAGGTAATGTTGTTGGGGCCTTTTTGTTTCTATTGTTTAGCAGGGTTGTTTATTTTACTATGTGATAAGTGGGAGAACAAATTATCAAGAGCATGATACGTAAATTTACACTTGAAGTTAATCTGTGTCTGGGAACTTAAAGTGCAATTACACTTATTGAGTTTGTTTGGTTTAATATACTGACATCTACATATCTGAATAACTGCTCAAAATGAGATTAATCTTGTAGGGTAAATATGTACTTGAAATACTCATGTGGCCTAATCAGAACTAGGTCAGGTTTGAAATACATCTTGTTAGTGATGTTTTTCTAAGGCTTAGCTGTGCCTTTCAAAAAGAAAGAAGAAGGGGAGAGAGTAGATTTCAGTTGTCCTGTGGAGTTCCCCACAGATTTCCCTGGTGGAGAGAAAGAGAATAACAAACAGATTGGTTCAAATTGCTCCTATTGATTTGTTGAAATTTACACTGTGCTGCTGAAGTTGTGCTGCTATATTTCATTTCGATTTTACAAAATATTTATAATAATTTCTTTCCTATTTTCAAGGCATTCTGAGGCCACATTTTGTCAAGTGGACTATCACAAGGTAATGATATTGGGGCTTTTTGTTTCTATTGTTTAGCAAAATATTTTATATCTGTATGTTAAAGAAGAAAGTCTCATTCAAAATCGTTTTCTAAACTACTATGGCTAATTCAAAAGACTCACATTTCTTTTTACTTCTCTAATAGTAAAATGTAAGGCAAAAAGCCCTGAGGGTCCTTTCTTCTATTGTCTTGCCCTTTGCTGCCACTAGGAAGCAATCACTTTAAGCAATGCCATGACAGTGAAGTCAGTAGTCCACCCAGCATCATCGTTTAGTGTCAGGATGTACAGAAGAAGTCTGTGGCAAGTTTAATGGAGACTTTGTTGAGATATTAATCTTTCGTAGTACTGTCTTATTGAACTAGTAGATTCCATCAGTCGATCTTTAAAAATAATTTCCCTAAGGTCTGATTGAACATGGCTGAGTCCAAACGAATCATGTTTGTGGGAATATGCAATGGACCAAGGAACCAAAATAAAACAGGGGCATAATATCTGAGAAAAATATGTAATTAATTCATGCATATCTGTTATTTATTTGTTTTAGAATATTTAGAGTGCTCCCTATATTCTAGGTTGAGGGGTATAACAGTGTAAAATTTCTATTTCTCTTCCTCTTTCAATTTCGGATGTCGGATGTGTGTGTGTGTGTGTGTGTGTGTGTGTGTGTGTGTTACATATATAAAATCAGCCTTGCAATGATCCATAGGCCTGTGAAGTCCAGCCATGTTGAACACTCAGGAACTCATCAGCATTTTCTTTCGACTAATGATGTGATGCGTCCCAGATGTTAAGTGGACCCATTCCCAGATGTCCTCCATAGCAAGCAATCACAGATCTAATGAATTGTAACTTTGTAAGGTGTGTTTTTAAGATTAGTGAAGTAAATGGAGTGTTGGAAAGATTCAGTTAGGAGGTGGGAAACATATGTTTGTTTTAGGGTCACTTTTGAATATGTGTGAGGGCAATAGAACTTCCAAACTTATTTTTTAAGTCTATTTTCATTGGTGGGTTGTATAAGTAGCCATGGGATTTGATTTTTCATAGGTTCGTTACTGAAACACAAATACAGATTACCATGTTACAAACGTGGTCCCTTTTTTTAGTATTAGTAAATACACATTTTTAAAACCTTCTTTAATCAATTTTCAGAAGTTCATCATTTCTAAACATGAATCTTTCAGTTTCACAAAGCTCCAAATGTAGTGAATGCATGTATGTATATGTGGGTACATTTAAACAATTGCAATCCACTTAAATAAAAATAAAAAAAAATTCAATGTGCACCAATGTTTTGCTTCATTAGGAGATCAAGTGCCTGAGAATACCTGCTTAGTTTCTAATGAAAAGCTACAGAGGCTCCAAACCTCACTTCCAGAGAAGACCCACGGGGCGATTTGGACCATCACTTATCTACTGAGTGAATCTGCCCTTAGAGAACTCGAGGCTTCTCTTTTGTATCCCCCTCATTCATCACCTTTCAGAAAACACTCAGGGCCCAGTGACAAAAAGGGATTACTAACATTGCTTAAGCTTTTTTTTTTTTTTTTTTTTCGTGCTTCTCTGTTTGTAGACTTTAGATACACATATAAAACACTTAAATAAATTTTAAAATTCTTAGGATCGTTCATAACCATTTAACCCAAACTTTTATTGAAATACTTAAGAATTTTCAGCATATCAGAGGGAAAGACACTTATTCTAAAATCATAAGTAAGACTTGTAGCTCTTGACACAGGTAAAGTATATGATTACATTGAAAATCAAATAATACATAGTAATGAAAAGTCACCTTATGAAATACATTTTCCATTCGTTTAACTTTTGTGGGCATTCTGATTTTATTTTCAAAATATATGACATGTGCCTTAACAATAACTTTTAAACAACTCCAGAATTGTTGCTGAAAATATTATTCAACACAAAGTATATAATTTGATTCACAACAGGGATTTATCTGGAAAGAAAATTCTAATAAATCTTCCATCCCACTGGGTCAGTTTGACAAGTGCAATAACAAAAGCTGCAGTTGGCAGGCTCTACAAGTGATATCTTGGCCTACGACCATCACTGTGGCCATAGGACATGAATTATCTTCTGTAAAGCTTAATAATAAAAGTTACTATCTTTGACCTTTGAGGAGATATTCATGAATAGGCAAGAATTTTTGATTGCCTGAATTATAAATTATTTTTAACTACTTCTTCATTTTAGGCATTTGGATAATTGACATTTGAGGTATTTATCATTCAAAGCCTATTGAATGATAGTTAAAGTAATTAATCTTTTTTTACTTGAGAAGGTATACATAATTTAGGATGGAAAAAATCTGTCTCTATTTCTTATTGTCCTCCTGAGGAAGCAGGCTGCATGAGCATAAACAGTGCAGAGTGCGATAAGCTATTTCAAAAGTGGTCCTGAGATAGAAAATATACAAAGTCCTTAAAGTGATTGCCACTTGATTGGCAGAAATGTGAAGTACTTCCCAGTCACTCTGCCCATTGTTCCATGCTGTGTTCAGCAGTGCACGGCAGAGGAGATGTCAACACCCTAGGGATCATTGTGAAATTCAGGGGGGCAGTGTTGCTTGTCATAAGATTTGGGCACTTTACTGGCATGTCGTAAGCACTAGCTAGGGATGTTCGATCTACCACAAGGAATGGTTATAACCATGACATTCAAGAAGGAAATCCTACTTATAATTACAAAACAATATTAGCTGGATGTGAATATACATTATATTTCTCCTAAATAAAACTATTGTATCCATCTTAGAAATTATACTTTGTTATATTAGCAGTTTTATCAGTAAATATTCATCATTGAGAAAGACTGAAACCTTCGGTATAATTCATTTGTTTCAGTCTAAATTTTTAGCAGTTGCATTTATGATTATTTGACATATATGTGCAAATACCTGATTCCTTCACTACATCTTCTAGTGGTATCATGTTCAAGTATTTACTTAATGAAATACTTGTTATTTCAAATATTTATTTTTATATATCTTCTAAATAATCATGAGCATGTGTATTATTTTGAAAATATGTAAATAGATTTCTTATTTTGTTTATAAGCGTTATTTCAGGAGAGTAAAAAAGGACTTTCGATACATTTCTTTTAGAACAGCATCACTGCATGTGATAGGTTGAGAGCCAATGTTGATAGAGGATGCTCAGAAAAACAGGTGCTGCAAAGAGTCGTGGAACTTGAGTTGGGTCCGAAAATCGGGATTACAATCTTGGCTCTGCTTTGTAAAATGTTCTGTCTCATCTGTGAAATAAGAATGGTTCCATTTAGTTCACATATCTACTGTAATTTACATGACTGACATGAAATTCTGTATGTGAAAGTTAACTTTGTACATTTTAAAGGAGGATGCAAATGAAGCTTTCCTTACTATTATTCAGTAAATACAGACAGTCTCCAATTTATGAAGGTTCAACATACAAATTTTCAATTTTATGATGATATTTTCAACTTACAATGGGTTTATGAGGATGTAACCCCATTATAAGTTGAGAAGCATCTGTACTGCAAGTACACTTCTTATTTCCATGAGTTTATTTGACTTCAAAGATGAACAGAGTAATCTTCTTATCACAGACTTTGGGATTAACCACAATAAAAATAACTAAACTTTCTCCAGTTCTTAATTAGCATTTCTAAGCCCATGTTTAGTACAAGGCATTGCCCAAAGTCTAGAGGATAGAAAGAATGAATATGACAAATGTATTTTGTAGTCCAGTTACTTTTATCATCTGTACATAGTTAAATTTAGCATCTATAAACAAAAATTTACATCAATTGCTACTTTCAGCACCTTTTGTAAAGGTTAAATTCACCCACTCCTCTAATCTCTGTTGACTTTTACTTTGAGAACATTTATATTTAAAGTAATTATCAATATGTGAGTATATAAGTAAGTCTGCCATTTTATTATTTGTTCTCTTTTTTTCCCCTATACTTTTCTATTTTCTGTTTCACATTTCTTATTTTACTGTGGTATATTTGAACATTTTTTAGGTTTCAATCTTGATATTTTTAAAATGTTTCTCTTTGTATAATTTACATAGTATTTCCCTTTGCTATTATAACATACATATGGGACCTAGTAAGAGTCTATTGGCATCAATATTTTATCACTTTGAGTCAATGGTGGATGCTCACTTCTGTGTAGGTTCTTTTATCTTTTCCAATTTTAAATATTATTTTCTAATATTAGAAGTTGTTATAATTTTTGCTTTAATAAAAATCATCAAATATGATCTATACAATGTATGAGAAAAAATAAGCTACTGTTATGTAATCTCTTTTCTACTCTTTGTTCTTGGTCTGAGATTCCTTGTTTTATCATTTCATGTTTGAAGAACTTACTTTAGATAATATGTAAAGATAGGATAGGTAAAGCACCCACACATTTTTTAGGTTTTATTTTAAAGTCTAAAAATATTTTTATTTACCTTCATTTTTTTTAAAACACTCGACTATTTTCAGAGGAGTTTTATGTTCACAGCACAAATGACCAAAAAGTACGGAGATTTCCCATATGCCCCTGCTCCATATGTGCACAACCTCCACAACCATCCAAATCCCACACGAGAATGGTACATTTATTATAATCAATGAATGTACTACATTAGCACATCATTATCACCTAAAGTGCATCTTCTACATTAGGGTTCACTCTTGGTGTTGTACATTCTATAGGTTTTGAAAAATGTATGATGTCATGTATCTACCATGATACAGAATAGTTTCACTGCCTAGGATGGCTAATTTTGTGTCAACTTGCCCAGATAGTTGTTAGAACATTATTTATGTGTATGACTCTAAGGGTGTACAGAGAAAAGATTAGCATTTGAATCAGTAGATGAAGTAAAGAAGATCTACTCTCACCAACATTGGCAGATATCATCCAATCCAATGAGGGCCTAAACAGAACAAAAGGAAAAGGAAGGGTGAATTCTCTGCCTATTTTCTTCAGCTGGGAAATCCATATTTTTCTGCTTTCAGACATTAGAGCTCCTTTCTCTGGACTAGGAGTTATGCCATTGGCTCTTCTGCTTCTCAGAAGAACTAGGGCTAGGAGTTATGCCATTGGCTCTTCTGCTTCTCAGGCCTTGGGACTTGCACCGACTTACATCACTAGCTTTCCTGGTTCTCCAGTTTGCAGACAACATATCGTCAGACTCCTTGGCCTGTATAATTGCATGAGACATTTCCATAATAAATCTCCTCCTATATATCTATAGATGTATCTATATATTCTATTGATCCTGTTTCTCTGGAGAATCTGACTAATACATTGTTCTAAAAATCACCTGTGGCCTCTGCCTATTCATTCTTTCCTCTCCCCCCTACTCTCTGGCAACTACTAATCTTTTAATTAGTATGCTTTTCCAGAATGTCATATAGTTGAAATCATAAAGTATGCAGGTCTTCTCAGATTGACTCATTTCACTTAATAACAAGAGTTTAAGGTTCTTTCATGATTTTTAATGGTCTGGTAGCTTTTTTTTTTTTTTAACATTGAATAAACCTATTATCTAGATACATTATAGTTGATTTAACTACTTCGCCTATTAAAGGGCATCTTGGTTGCTTCCAAATTTTGGCATTTATTAATAGAGGTATCATAAACATTCAAGTGCAGGAATTTTTGTGAATATAAGTTTCAACTCATTTAGGTAAATACCAAAAAGTGAGATTGATGGATTGTGTGGTAAAAGTATGTTTGTAAGAAACTACTAAACTGTGTTCCAAAATGGCTGTAACAATTTGTATTCCTGCAGGAATGAGAGTTAATGTTTTTCAAAATCATCACCAGCAGTTGGTGTTGTCTGTGTTCTTGCATTTAGCCATTCTAACAGAAATATGATGATATTTCATTGTTTTAATTTCTATATCCCTAATGGCATATGACATATAGCATTTGACCTTTATTCTTAAAATGTAGTTGTGTTGAATATAAAATTTTTTGTTGACAGTTCTTTTTTTTCACTGCTTGAAAAATATTGTGCCACATCTTCTGGCCTCCATGGTTTCAGAAGGAACTCCACTATCATCTAAATTAGTGTTTTTATATTACTAATTAATTTTTCTCAAGAGGCTTTCAAGATTTTTTTTCCTTAGTTTGAACAGTTAAATTATGAGTTCTCTTGCCATAGATTTCTCTGGTTTTATCTTATATTTTTTTTTAATCTTAAATCTTTCACCGAATTTGACAATATTTAAGCCATTGTTCCCTCTGCTATTCTTTTATTCCCTCTCTTTATTCTCTCCTTCTAGAACTGGATGGATTAGAATGCTGAATCTTTTGTTATTGTCTCATGGGTCTCTAAGAGTCTGTTCATTTTTATTTCAGTCTATTTTTCTCTCTGTTGTTTGTATTGAGAGGATTCTATTGTCCTATTCTTACATTCACTAATTCTAATCTTTGTCAGTTTGTATTTCTGTTATTGCATTTTTCAGTTATGCATTTTCTGTTTGTTTCTTTTTTATATAACTTATATCTCTACTGAGATTTTCTAGCGTTTCACTTATTTCAAGAGAATTTATAACTTATTTTTGAAGCTTTTTGGTGATGACCACTTTAAAGTCCATGTCAGGTAGTTCCAACATCTCATTCATTTTTCTATTGGCCTCCACTGATTGTCTTTTCTCGTGCACGTTATGGTTTTCTTGCTTCTTGATTTTCACGTTAATTTTTTATTGTATCTTGGAAATATTTTTCTATTATATTAGGCTACTTTAGCAGGCAGTAACTCTATTAGGTTTAGCATGTGAGTCTCTGTATACTTCCTGGGTAGTAGTTCCAATGACAGTTAAATTCTTTGAGCTGTTGTACCATTATTTGGTTTGGTTTATCTGGAGTTGTTGGAGTTTTATTACCTTAGAAAGATCAAAGGCCAGAATTTTAAGTCACATAAAATACCCTTATAATATATTAAATGTGTGGCTCTTAGATCCCCTTATTTGTGTTAGTGGCCACCAAATATAGAAACAAGGTTATCTAAAAAAATATTTAGAAGAATCTCTTGTATGATGAATTGAATCCATTTGATGTACATGGGAGCCCCACAAGATTCTTAAGATATTATACCACCACAAACACTGGTAGCTTGGACTGAAAAGAATAAAGAAAGTTCAGAATGGAAGAAAGCTATCAGACTCCCAAAACTTTACAGGCAGGAAAAAACAATGAAGCTACTCAGCTGCAAACATGTACTATACTTTATAACAAAGGAAGGATGTCACCAATCATGGAGCCTTAACTCCACGAGGGAGAATTCTAGATTCTCCAGAGGGTAGAATCATAAGCCCATAGAACAGAGCCCCAAACTGAGTATCATTTTTAGTCCCTAAAAACTAACAGTTTGTCTGGTTGGATTTTGAAGTTGTTTGAGATCAACAACTCCTTTGTTTCTTCTATATTCTCCCTTCTTAAATGACCTTGTGTATCACTCTTGTCCTATACCTATACCACCAGTGTATTTTGGGAGCAGATCATTTGTGTCTTAAGTTTCATGAGTTTACAGATAAAGAGGAATTGTGCCTTAGGATGGAATACACACATAGCTTGACTTACAACTGATTTAGGAGATTTCAAGGAAATGTTCAAAATCTTGACCTGATGAGATTTAGATAAGATTTTCAGACTTTGAGTTTACACTATGATTTGGGGTGAATTTTGGATCAAGTTTCTACATTTTTCAGGTGAGATGGTAGTTAATTTTGGAGGACTAGAGAATTGACTTTTGTAGGCAGACTAATGACCTCCTAAAGGTGTCCACATTTTAATGTTCAGAACCTCTTAATATGTTACCGTATATGCCAAAAGGAAAATTCCAGATTTGATTAAGTTAAGAGACTTAAGATGGGGAAATTAAAAACAAAGATGGGAAGATTATTCTCAATTATCTGGGTAGGATGAATGCAATCACAAGAGTCTTTCTATGAAGAAGGCAAGAAAGTGTGATGGAAACAGAGGTTGGAGTTACGTCCATGTCACCATGAGCCACAGAGTTCATGTACAGAATTCAGACAACCTCTCAAAGCTGAAAAATTCTAGTGCCTCCAGGAAAAACAAAACAAAACAAACAAAAAAAAAAAATCACAGGTCACTTGTCCTCTTGATTTTATCCTTATATGATCCGTTTTGCATTTCTGACCTCTAAACTGAAAGATCATAAATTCATGTTGTAAGCCACTAAGTTTGTGGTAATTTGTTACAACAGCAATAGGAAACTAATATACTATTCTACATCCTTTGCATATCTGTATACATTTTAGAATTGTCTTGCATATATTTTTCCAAATAGCCTGCCAGATGTATTATAGGTTCAATTGATTCTATATATCACTTTAAGAAGGGTTTTGCCATGAATTCAATATTTTAATAGATATTGGGCTATTTAAAATATTCTATTTATTTTTGTGTCAGTTTTGATAACTTGTGATTTTTAAGGAATTTGTCAATTTTATCTAAGTTGTCAAGTCTGCTGGCATTCAGTTGCTCATTATATTCTCTTTTCATCCTTTTAATGTCACTTAAATGATGCCCACTTTTTATTCATGGTGCTGAGAATTTCTGGTTTCTCACCTTTTTTTTTTTCTTTATTAGTCTTGCTAGCCATTTATCAACCTTAAAAATATTGAGCCTGCCAATCCAGGAATATGATGCGTCTCTGCATGTATTTAGATTTAAAAGTTTTTTTTTTTCAAGTTTACCGGGTTTTAGTGTAGAGATTTTGCTCAACTGATAGAAAGTTCTCCATGGGTCTCACTCTTCTGTATGTCTGCAAGCAGAGAAATTGACTACCTTTGGCCTGGATAATCTTTTCAAGAATGTTTGCATAGTAAAAAGCATTGAAAGTTCGAAATAGTGTCTTCATCTGTAGGCAAGTGTGTAAGTGTATTTACTATCATCCAACCTATTACTAATGTGGGTGTTATTTAGCCTTCTTTATGTTACCCCATAAGAAGTGGGCTTGGGAACCAGTTTAAATAAAGATACTCTGACTATTGCTATTGCTGTGAGTAGTAATGTCCTTTGTCTTTAACTTAACAGTTTCATATACTCATCCAGCATTCACAAAATTGTGAAGGTTAATTTGTTAGCTTGTAAATATTGTAAAATGTAAGAAACTTCTGAATGTTAAGATTCATACTTTGGTTAAATTTAGTTTATTTTTGATGCCAAAATGGGATTGGTTATTTTTTATTTCCCAATTATTTGTTGGGAGTATAAAGAAATACTGTTTTTTACATTAACCTTGTATTGTACAACCTTGCTTAAATATACATATTAATTCTAATAACCTACAGATTCTATTAAGATGATTGCAGATTTCTTTTGTTTTTTTAACACACACAGTCACATTTATTGTGAATAACGATTGTATTCTTGCTTTCATTTTTCATTTCTTTTTCCTATCTTATTTGACTAGCTAAAGATTCCAATATGATGCTGATTAGACCTAGTAAGAGTGTGTATCTTCCCCTTGTTCCCAATCTCAGCAGAATGCAATTTAATGTTTAATTATAACTTTATTTTCATAGACTTCTAAAAATCAGATGTATAAAACTCCCTTTTATTTACACATAAATAGGGAATTATTTTTATAAATAATGAAACAGGTTTTACTTTTGTCAGATACATCTACTCAGTGGATGCAGATACAAGTTCTGCATCTACTGAGATGATAACATGGTTTTTTTCTTTCATTCTTTCAATATGGCTTATTGCATTGCCTGATTTTGCAATCCAGGGATAAACCCTGGCATGATCATGATATATTGTTCCTTTATTATATTGCTGGATTCCTTTACATAATATTAAGCATATATGTATCTATGCTTATGAATGATATTGATCTATGATTATCTTTTACTAAATTAACTTTTTCAGATTTTAATTTATGGCCTCATAAAATGAAGCTTTTTCTCATATATTTTCCAGTAGAGGTTCTTTAGGATTATTGCTATTTCTTCCTTGTGTATTTATTAGAATGCACTAACAAAACCATTTAGACCTGTAAGTTTCTCAGTGGAATATTTTCTAAATTATACTTTCAATTTCTTTAACTATTGAATTACTTAGATTTTCAGTTTTTTTTTTGTTTTAGTTTTGCTTTTCAAGTTCTGTTTTTCAAGATTTGGCCACCTTTGTTGTCTCATTTATTAAGAAAATTTGTTCATTATATTGCTTCTTTATCTTTTTAATATCTGTAGAACCTTTATTTTGTCTCCAGTTTCATCTTTGATGTTGCAAATTATATTTTCTTTCTTTTTTTCCTGATTGATTTTCTATGAGTTATCAATATTCAAAAGCTTTTTCAAAGAAACACCTTTTATTTTTGTTGATTTTTTCATATTATTTGTTTGTTTTCTCTTTCTTGATTTGTTCTCTCAATGTTTGCATCTTTTATTTAGCATGAGTTTAATGTGCTCTTCTGTGAAGGTTGGGATTTAGTTAAAGATTTCTTTAAACATAGATCGCCTCTAATTTTTAACTCTTTGAAGATGATTTTAATCCTTTCCCTTCTAAGACTACATATCTTAAGTCTTTCAGATCTCAGCATTATGAATCTATTAGACTTAGAAACTGTGACATTACCTGACTTCTAGACCATCAACATGCTATATATATAACAAGATCAGACACTTAAGCTACAGAGACCTCCTTTTGCCATGGGTCCCAGGTTAAGAATACCTGCTACACAAATATGTAGTAAGAAAAGTAGGATGTGATGTAGATAAACGAACATGAGTGTGATGAAAGAAATAAATATCATAATAAAAACTGAATTCTTTCTAATTAACTTTGAACTTACTCTTGCTATATTGTCAGGAAGTGATAGGCAACAAGAAGGCAGTAAAGGGTTAAACTGCCTTGGTAGGATTTAGTAATTATAGATATTGATTACTTTAAAACATCATTGAGGTGACAGGATAAGAAAAGCCCACTTGTCTCACTGTTTGGTCCCTTTATTTCTCACAAGATAGATGAGTTAATAAACAGGGAGCAAGCACTCCCATAAATTCAGTATCTGTAATATTTGTCACCTTTGGAATTACTTGGATGAGAGGAACATCCTTTATATGAATTCACCAGAGAGGACTAGCAGACCCTCCTTAGAATCTGTATTCCACACTGTGATTAATGCTATGCTGATGTTTAAAGAGGCAGTGTCATTAGGCAAAAATGAGATGAGAAAGAATCATGTTGCCTGTACAGGGCATCCTGAACATGCAAAGCATCTTCTAACAGGTTATGATTTTGCTCAGTAGCATGGCTTTGTTACTTCTTGTTCCCAGCAGCATAGTTTAAAAGAGCAAGAAGTTAAATTGCATACTACACACACATACAATGTATTGAACTAGAAGCCCAAGTAATTAAATTGTCTCCTCATTAGAAAATGCAATTATGTATATTTTAATAGTAATATAAAAATAATCTAGTTGAAGTTTCTTACTTGAAAAAAGTGGAAACTGATACTTAGAGAGGACATGACCTTTCCAAACCACAGGGATAACCAATGGCAGAGCTTCTTATTTACTCCCATCCCAGGCTTACTTACTAAGTCATGGAGGAAATATTCAGACATTGGATAGCTTATTTTTGCTTTTCTATCTTATAAAAATGTGGTAACTGTGTTTAAATTTGATTTAATCTTTGGAAGAAATACTTTTTTGTGAGTAAATGTTCATACTACTTCACATGTGGAATTAAAAATTGTTAAAATAGTTATAGATAATAATGAGAGGTGATTTTTCTAAACTGTGAGTTGAATCAATAAAAATCTTGATGTAAATAAAAACAAATATTATTCCATTGGGATGACTTCCTTCTTTTTATAAATAAAAAGCAATAAAATAAGCAGGATCCCTTCTGCTACAATTGTGCTTATTATAAAAGGGACTGATCTAGTAGATAAAATTAAATGTTTATTCTGCAATATTTGACAGATTGTTGACGTTGCCTTCTTGATGCATGTCTGGATCCTCCTTTTCAAAGCAGATGAGTGTGAAACCAGATTTCTGGAGTTTATTGCCACAATTGACTGGTTATTGGCAGAATACATTCAATAATCAGTAACCATGGTAATAAATGTAAATCTTTATCACCAGAATGAGATGTTCAGGATGGTGGACATGTGAAATGGAAGGAATTTAGTATAGTTTATATTTTCACTCTTTTGTAATTTGAGGTTTTATTATCCCTTTTTAATGAGGATCCCAGAAGATAAAAATGCTTATTTTAGGATCTATAGAATGTTAATGCAATTGGTCAATATTTGCCACAAAATAATCTTATTTATTTATTATTATAGAATCCCTCATCCAATGTGAGTGAAAACTCAAAGTTTTATTTAATGGAAATTTTTTCCCACCTCCAGCATCTCTTACTCTCGAGGCTAGAAACATTCAACAGGAAGTCCAGGGTGTGATCAGTATCTTCTGTCTTTGCCATGCTCTGCACACTCCTTCTCCAGCTGCTTCCAGAATCTCACAGAGGAGATGGGGAGAGAGAAGAGATAATAGAAAGGGGCAGGACAATTATTTCCTAAGCAGCCAAAGAAGTATGGGATTTGGTGAGTGTTTGAAGTGAACTTTTTTATTTCCTATGACCACATTTGTTAATGAAAAGACTAAAGACAGACGATCCAATTTTAATAAGCTAAAAAATAGGCAGTTATACTCTGAACTGAGACAGAAGATATTCACAAGATCAACATGCCAGATATTTGTCTTGTTTATGAGTAGGAAGAAGTATGTCCCTTAGATATCTGGCTTGGCCGAATAAGTGATATCTGGAAGTGCAATTCGTGGAATATTTAGAAAGAAAGAAATTCCTGGATAATGAGCCATTTTCTAAGAAATATTGCTTTTCTTGTGATTCTGGCCATCAAAATAGTAACCATATTATCTGTTTTAAATCTCCCTAGGCAGCATGTACATCTTTAAAAGGTATTTTGAGGGAAGAAGGGTTTGCTTTACTAAATAAGAAAGAAAAAATAATGATTATTTGGGACAAATTGATTCACATTAAGGAATGAGACCTAGAGAGAGTAGCTAGCTCTATTATCAATGATTGGGTGAGGAAATGGCTTCTCTAGTTCTACGACTTTCTCTGAGTAACTTCTGTCTCCTGGAATTCCAATTTCCTTCCCCATTGCCATGGAGTTGTAGAGAACAAGGACGGAAGGCAGTGGTAAGATATTACTTATCTCTGTCTCTTTTTAATGAGAAGGGAGACTTTTACATTGAGTCCAGATTGACATTTATTTCCCTATTAGACAGGTATATGACTACAGTGATATTAACACCCCTCTATGGTCTTCATCAGCCTAAGTAATCACATTGCAATCCACTCACGCTCACAATTCTATAGGCCACAGAAAAGTAATTCAATTCATTTCATATTGTCTGAAGAACATATGACCAATAATTGAAAATTACAGATAAGCAAATTTGGGCTCAGCATATACAAGGGCTTTCTAACTATCTAACTAGAGAAGATTCCAAATGAAAAAAAGCTGTCTTGTAACAAATATGTTTCTTTTTGGTGTATGTGTTCTACCAGAGACTTAACAAACACTTGTGGTAATTTATAAAGAGATGTCTTTAAACCTCTATCTTTGGGTAAATTATCTCAACTTTTCATATATGGGCATGTTATTTCTGCCATAAATTTAACATTTAAAAAATAATTTTAATATTACTTTTTAAAAAAATATCTTGGCTTCAACCAAGTTGAAGCCATATCATGAAATTCAGGCATTGAATTCAGGCATTGATATCCTAGTATTATCTTATTTTTCTAGTGCATATTAAAATAAACTGATAGGTATTAAAAATGTAAATATCCATCTGTATACCTCTTAAATTATCTCATATCCCCCCTTCCACCAAGAAACAGTATTCTAGTTTAGAAAACATGACCATTTAGCTTCCTTCTAGCCATAGTATTTCATGGCTTCCTAGATTTTGCATTATATATGCATTTTTATTTGTACATTTTATGTATTCATACTTTCATATTTATGAGCATAATTATGTATGGCATATGTGATATTGGTGATTAATTTTTAGGTCTGAGCATGGTTGCCAGTATAACAGTGTTTGGTAATAAAAATATATCTATTTCCCCTCATATAAACTGGTATAAAACTGCTTGGCAGCACTTCACTGCTTTATAAATTAAGCCCAATGGGCATTTCTGCTTTAAGCAATGTCTCCATGCAGTAAGATATATTGTAGTCCAAGTTTGTTAACCTTTAAGAAAATAAATTTACCCGCCAATAGTTTCACATGCTTTTCTATGGTTGATAGTATCTTCAAAGATCTAGCTGCCTCCCCCCTTTTCAGCCATATCATCCCTATTTCTTTTCCACTTTATGTAATAGTTATGCTGGTTTTCTCTGAGTTTTTCTTAATCTCTAAACTCTCTCTTAATTCCCATTTGCCTTTCCATTTGCCTGGTGACATTCAACACACTTGCAATTACTTATTTAGTCTCTGACTGTGTCACTGCATGTTTTTATTGACTTTATTTTGATATACAGTTCTCTGAAATTAAATGTATGTATAGATTTTTGTACCATCATCACAATTAAAATACTAAATATTTCTGTCAGTCCAAAGAACTCCTTCATGCTGTAGCTTTGTAATCATATCCCATGAACCCCCAAACTACTAGAAACTACTGTTCTCTTTTTCACTGGTAGAGTTTTGACTGTTTGAAAATGCCATCTAAATGGAGTCATACAGTATATAAACTTTTGAGGTTGCCTTCTTAACTCAGAATAGTGCCTGTTAGATTCATCTATGTTATTACATCTATCAATGATTATTCCTTTTTTATTTTATTCCAGAATATTATGGGGGTACAAACTTTTTAGTTACATAAGTTGGTTTTGTACTGTTTGAGCCAAAGTTCTAACTGTGCCCATCCCCCAGAGTGTGTACATTGTACTCTTTAGGTGTGAATTTACCCATCCCTTCCTCTCCCTCCCTCTTGCTTGATTTCCGATGAATGCTATTTCCAAAAGTGAACATAAGTGTTGCTCAATTAGTTCCAATTTAATGGTGAGTACATTTGGTGCTTGTTTTTTTTTTCCATTTTTGTGATACTTCACTTAGAAGAATGGTATCCAATTCCATGCAGGTTAATAAAAGAGGTATCAGTTGACTTTTATGGCTGAGTAATAACACATGGTGTACACATGCCACATTTATTAATCTACTCATGTATTGAGGGGCATTTGGGTTGTTTCCACATCTTCGCAATTGTGAATTGTGCTGCTATAAACATTCTAGTGCGGATGTCTTTTTTATAATGTTTTTTGTTCTTTTGGGTAGATACCCAGTAATGGTATTGTTAGATTAAATGGCAGTTCTAATTTTTGTTCTTTGAGGCATCTCCATATTACTTTCCATAGAGATTGTACTAGTTTGCAGTCCCACTAGCAGTGTAAGAGTGTTCCTATCTCTCTAAATTCATAGCAATGTTGTTGTGGGACTTTTTGATAAAAGTCATTTTCACTAGAGTTCAGTGATATCTCATTGTGGTTTTGATTTGCATTTCCCTGATGACTAGAGATATTGAGCATTTTTTCATATGTTTCTTGACCATTGGTCTGTCTTCTTAAAAAAATCAAACAACCCCATTAAAAAGGTTATTCTATTTTAATTGCTCAGTAGTATTGCTATGATTGTAGCACAGCTTGCTTATTCATTCACCTATTGAAGAACAATACGGTTGTTACCAGGTTTTGGTGATTATTAATAGGGCTGCTATAAACATTCGTACAGGCTTTTGTATGGACATGAATTACATGAGTTGTCACTACCTGCCACTACCTCTAGTGTAAATGCTTGGAAGTGGGATTACTAGTTCCTATGGTAAGTGTGTATTTAAATTTAAAAGAAACTGACATATGGTTTTCCATAGTGGCCATACCATGTTACATTCCCATCAGCAAAATATAGAGTTCCTGTTGCTTTGCAACCTCTCTCAACCCCTTGGTATTGTCAGTATGTTTAAATTTTAACCATTCTAATAGGTATGTAGTGGTATGTTATTAGAACTTTGTTCTGCATTTTGCAGATGGTTAATGATGTCAAACATCTTTTTTATGTGCTTATTTGACATCCATGATTTTTATTTGATAAAATACCTTTTAATATTTTTGCCCTTTTAAAATGGATTGTTAGTGTCCTTTCTGTTGATGTTCTGGGGTTCTTTAATAATTTTGAGCACAAATACTTTGCTGCATATATGGTTTACAAATATTTTTCCTACTTTGTAGCTCTGTCTCTTTATTCTCTTATCCATATTTTAATAGAGCAAAAGTTTTAAGCATTCTTAATAAATTTTTTTTATTTTGGAATAGTTTTCGAGTTATTTAAAAAATGTAAACATATTTTTTGGCTGCTTTATCAAAGATTAGGTTACCATATGCTGATGGTTTCATCTCTAGAATCTCAGACCAATTCCAAACATCAATGGTTCTGTTCTTATGCCAATACCAAGCTGATTTAATTATTATTGCTTTATGGTACAGCTTGAAGTCAAGAAGACTGATGCCTCCCAGTTTGTCCTTTTTACTTAAGATTGCTTTGGCTATACGTGGTTTTTTCTGGTTCCATACAAAGTGAATAATTATTTTTTCTAGATCTGTGAAGAATGATGGTGATATTTTGATGGGGATTGCATTAAGTTAATGGGCTCCATATGTACTCACCGTCACATTGGTACTGACTGATTTCCAATATGGTGCTCAAAGGGAGGTGGTGTTCACTAGAGATTCAGAGGGTGGGGGGATAGATCCACATCTGAGAGACACACCAAACAGTGTGGAGGGGAAGGGCATACCTCTAACCTTTGCTAAGTAAAGGCAAATTTATAAAATCTAACCAAAATATTATTAAAAAAACATTTATCGGGTGTCGGGCAGGTGGGGGGGGAGGGGATGAGTTTATATATATATATATATATATATATATATTATAAGTGCATTGTGCATTGTCAGAGGCATGGACATGCTTGAAGCTCTGACTCGAGGAGGTAGGGAAGGCAATAGCAATGTATGTAACCTTAACATTTGTATCCCCTTATTATGCTGAAATAAAAATAAAAAAAATAAAAAAATGTAAAGATAGTACAGAAAGTAGCCACATACTCACCACACAGTTTCCATTATTATTACCATCTTATGTGAATATGGGACATTTGTCAAAACTAGTAAAGTGATATTGTTACATTAACTAAAGTTCCTATTTTACTCAGATTTCATTGGCTATTATCTAGTATCCATATTCTCTTCCACAATGCCATCAAAGACACCACATTACATTTGTGGTCATCATGTCTCCTTAGGTTCCTCTTGACTGTTACAGGTTCTCAGTCTTTCATTAATTTTGATGACTTTGACAGTTTTGAGTAGTAACGGTAAGGGATTTTGTAGAATGTCCTTCTATTGGACATAGTTTGATGTTTTTCTCATGACTAGTCTGGTATTATTGGTTTCAGGGAGAAAGTCTATGTATGTAAAGTGCCATTTCAGCACTTCCTAAGAGTACATGTTATCAATGTGATCTGTCTCTATTCATGTTAACCTGGATCATCTGGCTGAGGTAGTGTTTGTCTAACTTCTGTCATGTAAGGTTACTCTTTTTTTCCATTCCCATACTTTATTTTTTTGGAAAATGTCACCATGTAGAGCCACACTTAAGGAGTGGATAGTTTTGCTTCACCTCTTTGAGGACAAAATACATACATAAGTAGATATTTGCATGGAATATTTGTCTATTCTTATATATATTATTCATATAATTATGAATTTATATGAGTGTAGACTCATGGATATTTATGAAATATATGTATATATACTATCCTGTGTATATACACATATCTATTAATATTTCTATGTTATTTTCTGTATGTATATTAAGCTAATTAAATTAAATCCTGAGGTTTACAATTCTACTCCATTACTACATGGATTACTCTAACCCCTGCACTTATTTATCTCCCAATCCAACAGCAAGAAACTTGTCTCCCACCATATGACATATAATTACTCAATCGTGCAATTCTATTATATATATTATTGGTTTTAGAAGAAATAAAAGGAAACTCCAAGGAACACAATTTTGTCATATAGAGGAAATTGTTTATGTGCAGTTTCTTTTGCCTTAAATTTCACAGACTACATTCATTTCCAAAGTTACTTAAGCCATCATGTATAATAAATGATGTTGGTTTTTTATTTCAGTTTCCAATTATACATTACTAATGTATAAAAATATTATTTGTGTTAAACTTCCATTTTGCTACCTTACTAAACCCACTTATTAGTTCTAAGAATTTTATTTTTTGTATATATATTCTATATTATTTAGGGTTTTGTAAATAGAAAATCATGCTGACTGTGAATAGGACTCGTTTCAGTTCTTTCTTTATAAACAATAACTTTTAAATTTCCTTTTCTTGCCCAATTGTACTGACTAGGACTTCCAAAGTAGAGTAGGAGTTCTGAGAATAAATCTTTTGGCTTCTTCCAAATATTGGAAGGAAAGCATTAAGTCTTTTGCCATTTGATATAATGTTAATTGAGGTGTTTTGTTTTTTTTTTTTTAGATATCCTTTGTCAGTTTGAGGAATTTTCTTCTACTATTAGTTTTTTAGATAAATGGATAGTGAATATTGTCAAATGACTTTTCTGCAGGTGATATCCCAATGTCTTTTTTCTTCTTTAGTTGTTAATATGGTAGATTACATTGATTTATTTTTCAGTTGAACTAGACTTGAATTCTTGAGATGAATCTCATATGGCTGTAATATATTAGTCTTTTTAAACAATGTTATATTCAATTTGCTAATATTTTGTTGATTAATTTTTGAGTGGATGTTCATAAGGGATATTGATCTGTTGTTCTTTTTATATTGATAATGTTTTCATATGGTTATGTTTTTAGGGTCATTCTGCATCATAAAATGAGTTGAAAGTGTTTCTTTTTCTTCTGTTTCATTGAAAAAGTTTGATAAGAATTGTGTTATTTCTTTGTAAGCTATTTTGTGGAATTTGCCAGGTTTTTTCCCTTTATTTTGGCATTGTTGTGTTTATGTGATTTTTATTTATTTATTTATTTTTTATTTCAGCATATTGCAGCACATTTGAAAATAAGAGACAGGTAAACATTATGAAATATTACAGACTTTGGAATAAGATTGGTTTGGGCTTCAATTCATTTTCTACTACCTCTTCAATTTGTGATATTGAGCAAATTATTGAACTTCTAGCTTCCCCTTCTTTTTATGAAAATATTTATGAAATGAGGTCATTGCAAATATTACAAAAAGCATTTAGCATCAATATTATTTTCTGAGTTTCTACTATAGGACAAACACTACTTGTTCAGTATATATCACAATACCTTCATGAGATGGAGTTTATTTGTATTAATAAATATGAAAACTTAGGAATGATTAAATAATTGCTCAAGTTCATACAGCTTGAAAGTGATAAAGCTAATATTCAAACAAGCACTTTGACTCCTGAGAAACTGGTGGAGCTAGGATTGAAATCCAAGTTTTCCATTGATATTACTGACTATATAATATTAATTTCTAAAAGACAGACTATGTTAAGAAATCACTAGTGCATTGTCCAAAGTATAGAAGGCATAAATAAATGGAAATTATTCTCTGTATTATTACTTTTATAGACATCATTATTTTATTTTCCTGTTTAATATATTTTGTAGAGTCCAATCACTGCCTTTGGTGACCAATAAAGTATCATAATTTAGACCGTGATTTTATATTGAGACGTTAACAATTATCTTTAGATCGTCCATTCTCTCACTCTCTCTCTTTCTCTCTGACACAGAAACACACTGACACATAGTGAGTTGAGCTAACATATGTTTTGGTTCCAAAATGTGCCTGGCTTTTTTACTGCTCTTTTCACCTATGAGAATTCTTTTGCCTGGAATTCATTATGACCCTTTTCAAGGGTGAATAATACCTAATGTTCATTTAATGTTTGTATGAAATGTTTTTTCTTCCAAGGGATCTTCCCTGACCTTCACTCCCATCGTCTGTGTTCCCATATTCTATTATCATAGCATTGATCGCTCTGTGTTGCACTTGTTCATATGGCCAATTACCCTTTTAGACAATAAACATCTTGAGGTCAAACATTATGTTTTACATTTATGTTCCTCTATAGTGAGGACAGAGTATGTGTATATGACACATTAAAGAAAAATTATTGATTATTCAATAGATGAACTTATGTAATGACTCATTTGCTAAATAGTTTAGAGAAATACTTTAATGTGAATTTGTAAGTCTTTATTAGCAAAATCTCATGGTCTTTCTTTCCATTTGATAAGACATAGAAATTAAAAAATTCTACCCTATAACCAGCTCCTCCTTAATGTTCCTTATGTTATCTGTTAAGGGCCATAGTCTAAACAGAATTTAGAATCAACCAGGAGTTGTACATATTTTTTTAATGACAAACAATTCAGTGCTATATAAGTTGAGATTAAATTTGAGTACTTCAGAGTTCATGAAGGGATGTGAGCAAGACAAAAAACATTTTTGACTCAGCATAAAAAAAGTATATTTGATCAAAATATTTAATTTCGTGTCTTTGTTTTAAAGAGTTTGGAGGAGAAAAAAATGTATACACTCATACACACATATTGATGCTTAATGTGATTATTACTTTGTCTACTTTTGACTTGAAATTCAATAAGTAGTCTTATTGGAACAAATTAATGCTAATATCTACAGAAAAGATCATAGAATTGAAGGGTGGATGACCTGTTAGGAAGTTTTTTGTAATTACTTAGACACTGAATTAATAAAAAATGAAAGCAACCTGGGAGACATTAGTCTTCATAATACAATTAAAATTATCATTTTAAAAAAGCTTCAGATTTGTTTTAGGAATGCAAGAAATATCAGGATAAAATATTATTAGAGAAGCTAAGAGAGGATCAGTGTTAATAAATATGCTAATTATGTTCCATGACTTTAGAAAAAAAGACTACCCTTGGTGCTGGAATTCCAAATAAGGAAATAATTTAAAAGACTGTCATTAATATAAATATGTATTATCACTAACTGTCTAGACTTGGTTGTAAAATTCTCTATGGAATAGAGAGTAATATGTATAATAATTAAACAAACCTCAATACATTACATTGGGCATACATCTTCAGTGGTAAGTGAGAGAAGTATATTTCTTTTTGTATGTAGGGTGATCATCTATTTGACTATGAGACCTTTTCGAAAGGGATCATTGCTTCCCATCTTGTTTTAGTACATCATTAAACCTAAAAGTCATATTTCTAGCTAGCTTGCAGTTCTGACCTCTGAATGAAACAGGATAGATTAATTTGTATTACAAATCCACTTTTGAACTCACCCACCTGAACATCTTTATGTTCTTTTCTTTATTGTTTGTTCATTTTATCAGAAAAGTCGAGATTATATTTGAAAACTACAAAACAATATGTAGCTAAGTCAAAATATGGAATTAATTTTAGACTTTAAAAGATAGTAATGGAGGCCAGGCACGGTGGCTCACGACTGTAACCCTAGCACTCTGGGAGGCTGAGGAGGGAGGATCGCTCAAGGTCAGGAGTTCGAAACCAGCCTGAGCAAGAGTGAGACCCCTTTTCTACTAAAAATACAAAGAAAATTAATTGGCCAACTAAAATATATAGGAAAAATTAGCTTGGCATGGTGGCACATGCATGTAGTACCAGATACTTAGGAGGTTAAGGCAGAAGGATAGCTTGAGCCCAGGAGTTTGAGGTTGCTATGAGCTAGCTGACACCATGGCACTCTGGCCTGGGCAACAGAGTGAGACTCTGTCTCAAAAAAAAAAAAAAAAAAAAGATAGTAATGGGTTTAAAAATGAGGTTAAATGTGTGCTAAAATAAATTACATTAATGATTTTTAGTATTTTTCAATTCCTTATATTAGTTATATAGAGCACATAATTAATACATGTAATATTTACATTTCAGTAAAATTTTAATATTTTAACAACTCATTAGAAAATTTATCACTAATAAAATTCAACTAAAATTTTTTTCAACTAAGCTCTTTATTCCATTTCCTTTGATTTTTTTTAATATTTTTGGTTTGATTTTGATTTTTATATTTTTATTTCAGCATATTACGAGGGTACAGTTGTTTGGGTTGCACATATTGCCTTTGCCCCACCGGAGTCAGAGAATTTCAAGAGTGTCCATCCCTCAGACAGTGCGCACTACACCCATTAGGTGTGAATAGATCTCCCCTCCTCCCCTCTCCCACCTGCCTGACACCCAATGAATGTTACTACTATATGTGCACTCCAGTATTGATCACTCAATTCCAATTTGATGGTGAGTACATGTAGTGCTTATTTTTCCATTCTTGTGATACTTCACTTAGTAGAATGGGCTCCAGCTCTATGCAGGATAATACAAGAAGTGCTTTTTGTAGCTGAGTAGAACTCCATGGTATACATATACCCCATTTTATTAATCCATTCATGTATTGATGGGCACTTGGGTTGTTTCCACATCTTTGCAATTGTAAATTGTGCTGCTATAAACATTCGAGTGCAGATGTCTTTTTTTTATACAATGTCTTTTTATCGTTTGGGTAGATGCCCAGCAATGGGATTGCTGCATCAAATAGTAGTTCTGCTTTAGCTCTTTGAGGTATCTCCATATTACTTTCCACATGGGTTGTACTACCGGTAGTTTGAAGCCCTACTAGCAGCATATGACTGTTTCTATCTCTCCCTATCCACACCAACATTTATTTTTGGGGGGATTTTTGATAAAGGCCATTCTTACTGAAGTTAAGTGATATCTCATTGTGGTTTTCATTTGCATTTCCTTGATGATTAGAGATGTTGAGCATTTTTTCATGTTTGTTGGCCATTAGTCTATCTTCTTTTGAAAAGTTTCTGTTCATATCCTTTGCTCACTATTTGATAGGGTTGTTTGATTTTTTCTTGCTGATTTTCCTGAGTTCTATATAGATTCTAGTTATCAGGTAATGACCATTCAGGAGGAGGGGAAGTAAGATGGCAGATGAGAAAAACTGCCAGCCAGAATGTCTCTACAAGAAAGATAGATTTTAGATGAAAGGGGGAAAAAAATGAACAGACAGACAAACATAGACTGGATGAGGGTGTGAAGGAAGTATGCCTGAGTTAAAAAATTATTGCAACTTGTTCTGTACTTTCATTAAAAAGAGACCTTTCAATTTAGTGAAATAATTCTATAATACTAGTGTTTGGCCTCATTAAGCTCTGGCTTTACTGAGTAATTTTTTTTCAAATCGATAATAAACAATTGTATTAGGGAAGTATAATTTTTTCTTGTAAACCAATGTTTTAATTTTTAATATATTTTTATGTAAAATTAATTTATATATATAAAGTTTATTCCTTATATAAAATAATTTATAAGAATAATTGAAATCATGATTAATTTAAAATTAGGTCCAAATTCTAACATTGTTTCTAATTCTTCTTCATAATCAATTTTTGGTAATGCACAAATTATGATCTATATATATAATCATAAATTTGATTTTTATCCACATAGAGATATTCAACCTTGCTGAGTAAAGCAGTTTAATGACAGAACTGAGAGAGTATGAATTGAGATGATTTCTGAAACATCTACATAATTGACAATTAAAAATTAAACTACATAATACATTATGCAAATGCAAATTATATATAAACAATTATAACAAATATGATTTTTTCCACTAATTTTCCAAAAATATAAAGTTAAACAAATGAGAACACATTAAATATGAAAAACATGAAATGTGAACATAGTTTTCCTAAATGATTTGCTAAGAACTTCAAATTTGTACTTGGAATCATATATAGAACCATGACATCCATTGAAATAATTCTCACTTATACATACAGAAGTCTATTTTGGTTAAAAGTCCTCAATGGATTTCAGGAAAAATATACTACATTTGATTAGACACACACACATGCATACACACACCGCTATACACACACACACACACACACACACGCAGACACACATACAAAATTTAGAGATTCAAAATAAGGTCACTTTATTTATGATCTTAATCACAATGATTCCAAGTGTCTCTAAACATGTCTCTTGGCTATGGAGTTTCTCTCTGATGATAAGGTTAAGACCCTCGGATGTGATTACATCATGGAAGTTGTCACAATAAGTACTGATTTACAGAGAGGGAATGGAAAGGTCTGGTCAGCCTTTCAGTGACTCTTTTCTCCTCTGCTTTTGCTGCTGTCAGTAGTACATAATTTTTCTGCTAGGATTCAGTTCCTCAAGCAAGGTACTGCTAAATGCAGGAAGCCTCTCTATAGACACCAGTCTAGAGACTCTGTAGCTTATCCCAGGAGGTGCCACATTCTCCAAGGTCTTTTTCATCCACAGAAGCCATTATCCCTGACTTCCATTCTGAATGAAAATTCTGAAGTGACATTTTAATGTATTTGGGGTCAGAGGAGACCTTGTCTTTTTACCCTACTGTTCCTCTAACTATAGGTGCTCCATGTGAAGGCCGGCTGACATCACAACTCTTTTGTCACAAAGCTCTTTCAGTTTGTTGTCAAAAGTGCACATTGTTTTTACTCAAATCAAATCTTTGGTGCTGAGTGAAGAGGATTGAATGCTGTACTGAGACCTAACCGTTGAGCTTTTGGTATCAAAGGGGAATTCCTCTTTCTCATTGAGACTTTCTACTTGGGGTCTTTGGGATTCTCTTATCTCAAGTATCCTCACTGAGGGCCAGCTCAGATACCACAAATTTAAAATACTTTTAATTCAAAGTTAAAAATGACAGGCTCCAATAGTTTTCTTGTCAGAAGATCCCTTGACTATAGACAGATTATCCTAGTCTTCAAATAAAATATTCATGTAGGTATGAGGAAATAGTTAAATGAATTTCTCTCCTTACACTATAAGGCTCAGTCTACTTCCTGAATGCAAAAGGCTTGTCTCACGCTTACCCTAGAATGGGTGTTCAACTCGTAGCCCATACATCTGCACTACAGGAGAATAGAAATCTTTTCCTCGCCATTGCTACGTTGATGGCTGAGGACCCTATAAGAAAATGTAGATTTAACAATAGAAAAACATGCAAGTTTATTTAATTTATTAAATAAACAAGTTTATTAATGTTATGTGACATAAGCCTTCAATAGGAAATGAAGCCCCAAAGAAACAGGGAAACTTGTGTACATTTATGCTTAGCTTTGATGAAGAGTAAACAGTCATGGGGAAGGGTGATTGGACAAAGGGAAGTATGGTCTTTATGGTAATAAACTGGGGGAACTTAACAAGACTAGTTTGTTCAAAGTCTTCTCGGTGTCCTTGCATCCTCAGAGATAAGGAGGTCCCTTCCCTCTGGGTGTAGAGAAGATACCTCTTGAATCAGTGTCTTGACCTGCTATAGGGGAAAAGGGAAGAAGAACAAGTGATCTTCCTACATTTTATGACCCGCTTCAAGGGAGAAGGGGTGAGGGGAACGTGAGATCATTCTTCCTTTTTCTTCTCTTTTCTCAAATGCCAAAGTACATTGTTTTGGGGTAGTATGCCCTGAGCCCATCAACACTTAACAGTGAAAAAGAACACTTTAGATATTCTTATAAGAATAATAAGACTCAAGTTCTCAGGGACTTTAAAAATAGATATGAGTGCTCATTTTTAACATGCAGTTATTGTTGACAATTTACATAATGATTATAATAACAAAATATAGTAGAGTTCTGCCTCAGCAGGTGTCTTTTTTTTTAACCTAAATATGACACAATCCTCAGCGAGTGCTGGAAACTATGGTCATTTGCATGCCTTTACTTGGAGGTGGTAGCTTTTCCTCCATTTTATAGATGTGGAAACATAACAAAATAAGGTAAGAAAAAAGAAACCAGTGTAGTTCAAATAATAATGAATATCAAAAATTAAATAGGCAATTGACTGATAGATGGGGGATATTATATATAAAATTGGAACTACGTAAATATTCTTTTTATGAACATTTATATGTTTTGATATCCATTCTAGGAAACCATTTAAATAAATCAGAAGAAAATGCAGATTAAAAACTGAGAAATATCTTCAAAAATACTACACCCTTGATTAATCAAAGAGTAAGCATTTCTAAAAAGTAAATATATCATATCTATTATATTGATTACATAGTTGCTATATGGTATGATCAATATATTACCAAACTACCATTTAAAAATATGTAGGAGGAAAAGCCAATAAGGGTGATCTAATGCAATTCCATCTGAGACACATAGAACAGGTTGGAGGAGGATGCATTCATTTTATTTAACAGATAATTAAAATCTGTTGTATCAATATTAACACTATTTTTCCAGTGGTAAGGATTACAGGTGGAAAAAGTTTAATTAAATCTTTGAAATAAAATAAGATTGCACTTTACAATATCAGACAGGTAGATACAGATCTGAGGATTTGTTTCTTGCTACTCTGATATTCAAACCCAGCATTGGCCTTTAAAATGCTAAAATGCTGAGAGCTATGTTGACTCAGTTGCTTTGTTGGGCTTTGTTGCTTAGAAGGGATAGAAGTCTTAATGGGAACCTACCAATGTCATAATTCATAACTCACTTTTATCAGCAGACTGTCAAGGTGGGAAGCAAAGGCTTGAAAAATAAGCGTGCCGTGTCATCATCAGAAAAGAAAGTTTTAGTTGCTAAACCTGAGGCTTTTGCTCTTACACGTTACTCAAAACATTTTGGGTGGCCTTTTGATCTGTCACAACTCATAATAACTTTTCTTGTTAAATGGTACTGCCCCAAAACTTTTTGAAGAAATGATCCACAAGGACTATTCATAACAACAGTGTTTGTGTTTTCCTCTCAACCTCAAAGGGAGATGGGTAAGCTATAGCGGAAGGTTGTTATATCACAAATGTCATAGACTTGCTAAAAAATACAAAAAAAAAAAAAAAACCCAAAAAACATTTCATGCATTTTTAGCCTGGGAAAGTCAGGTAGCAAAATTATCATCAGCTTCTTAAGCAGAAATCTAAGTAATGCAGAGAATATCTCTCTAAACTGATATGATGTTTTATTTTGATAGAGCAGCTTTCAACCATGGCTCTTTGGAAATGTTTAGCAGACCCTAGCTTAAGAAGCTCTCGTTATTCCTGTAGCTAGTATAGCTAGTAGTAAGTCAAATACTAGATGAAGCTTATTAACTGTTTCAAAACAGGACTGGAAATATTTTTGGTGTTGTACAGCCCTTTAGGAGTTAAAAGGGAAGAGGTTGCAGGAAAATAGTCTTCCTTCATACTCATTTCTTTAATTTTTGTTCTGATTGGAGAAGAAAAGAATCAAGAAAAAACAAATAAATACAGGAAAACATACCATAAAGACGGATTAGAAGGACTACGGTTGGGGGAAAAAATCACTTAAAACAAACAAAATAATAATTCTCATCCTCTGATCATGTATAACATTTTTTTTTACAATTCTATAATATCTTTTATAGAATTATCACTCATAATAGCATACAAACAACAATATAAGATGCATGAAGGTTAGGAGAATGACTGGTTCACTGTTCCATTCTGTTTGCAGGGTGTCAAGCACATGATAGTAGCTCAATAAACATTTGTTTAAATGATTGAAAAATAAGTCACCTATGACCTTGGTATCTTGGACATCTAGCCCAATTTTTGTCTTTAAATATTTGCACACTTCTTATTCTATTTCATTTAGCTTGTGAACTCATACACTGGTCTCACTGTCCACAAGCTATTTTGTACTTTCTTTTCTCTGGAAGGTAATTTCAAGGAATCAGTTATTATATCTTCACATGAGATGCTATCTGTTCCTAACAATGCAAAATATTGAGGTGTCTGATTGTAGAATCTTTTCTCAGAAGGCTTGAGAGGAGGCTTTTGTACAATTTTAAATTCTTTATTAATTAATATAATTATCATGTATGTATCTGAGTATTTTACCAGTTTGCATGTGTGTGTTTGTGTGTGTGGGGGGGGGTTGTTGTTTTTGATTTTTAAATGCATTTTAATATCTCAACATGTCAGAAAAAAATGTCATTACTTGAAATATTGCTTCTTCACTTAATATAATGATGGACATAATGAAAGACACATCAAATATTGTTTTTCAAATACCATCTACTTTCCCAAGTATTATGTTATTTTATATAAATAGAAGTTGTTATAAGAACAATTAAAAATTAAGGCATTTTGTAAGACTTGTGATTTTTCTAAAGCAGTATTCTTTGATGTGCCCCAAATTTATGTAATACTTATAAAAATAAAACATTTACGTTTATACAAGGTTTGATTATCAGCATACAACTAATTATCAAAATAATTGTCAAGCTATTTACTGAAAGTCTAAACAAAACCAATCTGCCTGTCACATTAAATTAGCATCACACAGCTCAACATTACAATAAGAAGAGTATAATGGTATTATACAGAATGCTGTTTCACACTTAAATATTTTACTTTACACATATTTTTATGCCAACTGTATTTTCTACTCTTCATAGTTTAGAATTTTATTGTACCTATGCACTACATAGAGTAAATGCTAAATATATGCCTATTGATTTAATGGTTATTACTGCTGTATTAAATACATTAATTCATATATTTCCCTATTACATATGTTTCCTCTTATAAAAGCATATATTTTTGAGTTTCTTAGCATCCTTTATAACCTAAGATAACAAATTTGTCCCTACTGATTTCTAAATAGTTATTGGACATCAGTTATGAATGATATATTCTTTATTTTTTTATTTTTATTTTTTTTATTTTAGCTTATTGTGGGGATACAAGTGTTAAGGTTATGTATATTACCCATGCCCCCCACCTTGAGTCAAAGCTTCAAGCATGACCATCCCCCAAATGTTGCACATCTCACTCATTGTGTTTGTTTAAAGCAACTATTATACATATTTTTAAATCTTTCTTAACTAGCTTGTAGATATGTAGTAGGATTACTTACAGAGCATATATAGACCTGAAAGATTGTAACATTTTGGTTTATTTTTGTAATCAATGACATTAATTGTATTGCTTGAATTTATCATTGTCACTTTTATTTTTTTTGAAATCAGTTAATCTTATTTCACAGATTCAATAAAAAAAGATACATGTCTACAACCATCTTTCTCTCAGTTTAAATAAGAAAGTATTACTTGATCTTGTATCTCTCAAAACTCTAGTGTGACATGATTTATATCCTGGTAATTCACAAATGATGTCTTATACAGATCTGTCCAAATGAGATCTGGTTTCACTACACAGCTCTATTGTTTGCATTAGAACTTGAGTATGTTTGTGTATGTGTGTGTGAAAAATCAGGAGTGGGAGAGGGAGACAGTGAGTGAAAGTTCATGC
The DNA here is from genome assembly GCF_040939455.1 of Microcebus murinus. Taxonomy (NCBI): domain Eukaryota; kingdom Metazoa; phylum Chordata; class Mammalia; order Primates; family Cheirogaleidae; genus Microcebus; species Microcebus murinus. The sequence goes on along the minus strand of NC_134114.1, from coordinate 79,030,153 downwards.
AGATGTTGTGTATACAAGATTTTCATAAGCAGAATGAAACAAAATGGTGAAAGTTCAGGAAACAATATGACAGATCCAATCCTTTGCTTAAGTGACTGTTCTACAGGGGATGCAGAAAACCTGACAGTCCCATAAGTCAAACGAATGCCAAACCACCTGATTGTGAATTGGAAGTGATCTGGTACCCATGGGAAAAAGGGAGCTCACACAAATTAATTTCTTAGAATCTCATTGTTCCTTAGAAATCACTTGTGGATATGCAGCACAAGCCCTTGCTCTAAAAGGTTCTGTTGCTTATTTAATTTGCTCTGCTTATCAGAGGCATAGCAAGGCTTATATTCAGAGGAAAGCTATATAGGTCCTGTCAGATATTCAAGCCAAACACAATGGTTCTATCAGGCAAAGGAGGAAATGCAACTCTCAAATGTCTTGCTATTTTGATTCTCAGAAGAGTTGTTGAAACTTGTTCAACAAATGCATGCAGACTGATTCCAAATAATATTTACATTTTCTAGGCTTTGGATTTCCAAACACCAAGGTGTCATAAGAGATCTTTAATGTTAGCTCTTCATGGAGTTTCTGCAAAGAGAGTTTTTTCCAGCTGCTCTACTGTTATTGAAGATAACTCCATTTCTATTAAGCTCTCAGGGCATGTGTTTGCCAATTTGTGACACCAATGCGAATTTAATTAAATAATCTTAAACACATGTACTTAAAATTCAGGTGAAGAAATTAAGTTCTAGTTGTTCACCTGCAACTGCTTTATTCTGGATTCTACTCTTTTTAAAAATTTAATTGAAAGTCAATAATCTGGAAAAGAAAAACCATATTCCCTTAAGATTGCATTAGAAACTGTATAGCATGATCAATTGCACGCTTCACAAATGTGTCTATTTTTATTCTTCCTTTCAGTATAGAGTAATTATTTTTATCCTTTCAAATATGTGTAGCAAGTATTTATGTCATTTTAAAGTAACAGGAAAGTTACCAATAGTCTCAATAACATTTGAAAACAAATGTAAATTTAAGCTAGCAAACACTAATTTTATTAATGCTATATATATTTCAGATTTACTTTAGTTGTATTTCCTTGCCATGTGTATAAAATACTTTAAAATCACATCCATTTTAACATCATATTCAAAGAGATTACTACAATTGCATCTTAAGCATGAAGTCTTAGCCACACATGAACATTTTTTCTATATTAGCCTGTACTTGGTAATCATACATGTACAATTTAGTTTGCTCTTATCTTCTGTCTCTTATCATTCCTGCATATACTGTGCTCAATGGAAGGAATCAAAAATCACATTTTTTCACTTATTACAATATTTTAAAGTCATTTATCTAGGAAGGAGATGTATTCAACAGAGAAGGAGGTTATTACAGTATTTAATAGTGAGGACACTGAGGCCTGATTGCCTGAGAATAGCATCACACTTACTGTGTGACTTTGGAAAAGTTGCTGAACTTCTCTGTTTCGGTTTCTTCTACTGCTAATCTGAAATACTAGTTAGACTATGTTATTATTATGTTAATTGAAATAGTTTTTTCTGGAATAATTCACTAGAAAAAGTTCACAAATACTTTAAATAATCTTTTTTTCATTTAAATCAGTTTGAGAGAGAGAATTTATTATATCTAATATATTAAGCAGAGTAGGGGGAATGAAAAGCCATGAGAAGCCAAGACATCATTTTTTTCGTATGGAACATTAAGCAAGAATTTTAACTTTCTTAAATATTAGTTTCCCCATTGTAAATTGGAGATTATTATAATTCCTTTCTTTCTTCACAGACTAGGTTAGGTCTATCAATGAAACAGTGCATTTTAAAATCATTTGTAACTTTTAAGTTTCTGTGCATGCCATTTGTTAATAGATATTAATAATAGCGCTCACTCAAAGCGAAACATATGATATTTCTTTGATAAGTGATACTGTTCAGGCTTAACAAGTTTACATAAGTTAACTAGATGACTATAAAATCACAATATTTTATTAAAATTTTGCCCAAAAAACACGTTTGCTGTTTTGATGAATACAAGTTGCCTTAGCACATGTAATAAGAGTTTTACCTGCTAAAACTATGATAGTCAAGCTCTATTTCATGCTATATTTATTAAATACATACTTTACTTTTCCACAACTATGGTGATTAGCATGTGTGATAATCATTAGTCTTTCAAGTTTCAACAAATTAGATATTTTAAAGCTTCAGATTATTTGCCTAAAATGGGATGAAATTATTCTGAGATAAAAGCTATCACTGGTTGATTTTATATATCATGAGTAATATATTTGTATTAAATATCATGTGCTAATTGATTGTAATTTGTGGTTTCATAAGCACGCACACACAAAAATAGAAAGTGTGAATGCAAAATCTTATACTTGCCTTTGAGATTAACTAGAAGATATGATTCTCAATATCCAGATTCTGTCCTAGCATGGTTGAGGGAGAAATACTGAGAAACACAAAGCAGGAAATGCTAATCTCTTCTTCATATTCTTTATGAGTTTTCCTCTGGCTGGCAGTTTCCTCAATTCTCATTTTTTTTTACTGCCTTATTTACTTATTTTTGACTTTTTTTAGTTTTATATATTTAGGGTAGAAGTGGTTTTTGGCTACATAGATGTATTGTATAGTGATGATATCTGCATAGTTAGTGTACACATCACAGAATAGTGTACACTGCAACTAATAGGTAGTTTTTCTTCTCTCATCCACCTACTGCCCACCCTTCTTCTGAGTCTCCAATGTCCGTGTACCACTCTGTATGCCCCTGCATATCTGAAGCATAGCTCCCACTTATAAGTGAGAACATGCAGTTTTGGTTTTCCATTACCCAGTCCCATCCAAGGTAATGCAAAAGACATTATTTCATTCATTTTATGGCTAAGTAGTATTCCATGATGTGTGTATGTGTATGTGTGAGACACAATGTTTTCTTTATTCACTCTTTGCCTGATGGGCACTTAGGTTGATTTTGTATCTTTATAATTGTGCTGCAGTAAAAATATGATTACAGATATCTTTTTTTATATAATTACTTCTTTTCTTTAGAGTAGATGCCCAGTAGTGGGATTTCTGGAACAAACAGTAGATCTACATTTAAATCTTTGAGAAATCCCCATGCTGATCTCTGTAGAGGTTGTACTAATTTACATTTCTATCAATAGTGTAAAAGCATTCCCTTCTCACTATATGCATGACAACATATATTGCCTTTTGACTATTTAATAATGATCATTCTAACTGGGAAAAGGAGGTATCTCATTATGGTTTTAATTTGCATTTTCCTGATGATTACTAATGTTCAGAATTTTTTCATGTTTGTTGGCCATTTGTCAATGTTCTTTGCAAAAATGTCTGTTCATGTCTTTTGCCTACTTTGTAATGGGGTTGTTAGTTTTTTCTGGCTAATTTGTTTGAGTTCTTATAGATTCTGAATATTAATCTCTTGTGAAATGTATAATTTGTGAATGTTTTCTCATTCTGTAGGTTGCCTATTTACTCAATTATTTCTTCTGCTGTGCAGAAGCTTTTTCATTCAATTGTTCCACTTACTTATTTTTGTTTTTGTTGCATTTTTATTTGTGGTCTTAGTCATGAATTCTTTGCTTATACCAATGTCCAGAATAGTTTTACTCAGGTTTTCTTTCTGAATTTTTCTGGTTTCAGATCTTACAGTAAGACTTTAATCCATCTTGAGTTAATTTTTTTAATATAGTGAAAGATAGGGATCCAGTTTCATTCTTCTGCTTATGGCTCTCCAATTTTCCTCTTGATTATTTTAAGAAGTAGACTGTCATTTGAAAAAAAAAAGTGTGTTATTTGTCTTAAAATTATAATATTGTTTTATCTCTTTTTTTAAAAAAAATGAGTTATTACTAGGATAAATGTCCCTAGCAAAGTTAAATTCGTGGTGCATTTTTTTCATGGATGGAATACATTTGATCCAATATCTCAATTGTATACTAGTAACAGCAATGTGGATTGATTGCTGATTTTACTGTACAGAAACCCTTCTGAAACAGGCACAAAACTCCATAGATGAAGAGATCTAGAAGAGAGACAAGAACAAAATATTTGGAAGCTAGAATACAAAATGGAATGGTGCTAGCTTAATTAATAGACTTGATTTAGCAGGCCTGAGAAAACCAAATTTAAATCACTGGTGGTAAAAGCTAAGAATTGATCTTACTTAAATTTGAGAATTGCTTAAGCCTGGGGAATTGACATCATGAGGTATGAGTTACAGTGGGAGTGGGGGACAAAGAGCTGGCCACAATAAGGAGGCTAATTGAAAGCAGTTTAACAGGAAGTTGGATCCCTGCATCTCCTCTTTACCATTACAATGCCTGGTAATAACTTTTGTCTAGAAGGAAATAGGAAGTTCATTTCCTAGGAGGTTAAAAGAGTGAGACTATGGCCTGGGAATACAAAAAGTGTAGTTGAGCATGTTTATCACAAAGTCAACAATGGGGGCAGGGGACAGTTAAGTAGAGGTATGCATGTACTATCCTTAAAACCAGCAAATCTTCAAACATTGGACTCCTGGTATATTAGCAATGGGATTTTTCCAGGTTGAAAATTACAGTTGGATCAGTCTGATGTGAAAATATAAAGATATTGCTATGAGGAGTTCCATCTAGTCATAAAACTCAAAATGGCAACCACCCCACCTGGATATGAAGAGTTCACAATCAATCACTTAGGCTCCTGCTCACAAATATAAGTAGACATTCAAAATGACCAAAAACTTGAAGAAAGCCTCTAATGTAGTAGTAAAAGAGTGACAATAAAAGAGACAAAATATCAATTTGGGACTTCCAGGTTCCCTCTGGCAGGTAAGAAGCTGAGAACTCACTGCTCTATCTTAATAACAAGTACAAACATGAAGAAATTAAAAATCAACAACTCTTCTAAGATCCATCATAAAAGTGAGGCAGGACAAACTACTGCCCCCAATTGTAAATACAAGCAAATACAAAGAATCCTCAGTTTACCAGAACAGAAACCCATAGGCAATGCCAGGGTAAGAAAACCTAAACTGTAATTTACAAAACGCTGAAGGCCACATGTGAACAAATCTGAAAGTTAAAAACTCAAGGGGAAACTAGGCCTAGGGGATCCCCAACTCACTTTTGTGAGTTCTATCTCCAGGAACTCTACCAGGTCCTCACAGTAAATATAAGAGAAAAATAGGATCATGTTTTCAGCAGCAGAAGAGTAGAAAGAATCATTTTGAAATAAGCCAGAGCATTCTGTTCATTTTCACAGGGCCTGCTCTTAGGAGAAAATATTTTTCTGAGCCTAATCTGATGAGCTTTCATCAAAGCCTATCCTATCTGAGGGAAGGGAAATATGCAACTCTAGTCCCCTCCAGCCATCCTGTCCTACCTAAGAGAGAAGAGGGAGAAAACTGAGAAGCACTAGGAAAGTTCACAGTCCAGGGGCACAACTCACCAAAAGACTTAGACCCGACTATATAACCAAACATTTACTCTCCCCCCACACTTACCAAAACATTACTAATGACCTATTTATAGCAGTTCCTTTTACCCAACACATCATGTCTGCCCTTAAACAAAAAATTACAAGACATACTAAAAGGCAAAAACAAAAACAAAAACAAGACAAGACAAGACAAAACAAATAAACAACACCCCCACGCACACAGTTGAGAGACAGAACAAATAGAATGAAATATAGCAAGAAAGTTTGAATTCCTGAAGACTAGGAATTAAAAAAAACCTATGATTAATATGTTAAAGGCTTAAATAGCAAAAGTAGATAACTTTTGTTATTGTAGAACGTATAGGCAATGTAAGTAGAGAAATGGAAGTCCTAAGAAAGTACCAAAATATAATGCTAGGTATCAAAAACACTGTAACAGAAATGAAGAATGCCTTTGAGGGGCTCATTAGTTCACTGCACAAGGCTGAAGAAAAAAATCTCTATGCTTAAGGATATGACAATAGAAAAATTCAAAGCTAAAAGAAGGAAAAAAACAGTCTTTTTAGAGAAAAAAAAAGACTAAAATAAAGAACAGAATATCCAAGAACTGTGAGACAACCACAAAAGGTGTAAAATCATACACAAAATAAGAATAAAAGAAAAGAAGGAAAAGTAAGAGAAATGAACAGAGAGTGTACATGAAGTAATAATGTCTGAAGAACTCACCAAATTAATGTTAGACACTAAACCACAGATCCAAGAAACTTAGAGAACAATGTGCAGGATAAATTTTAAAAACCTACACCCAGACATATCATATTTAAACTACAGAAAATCAGAGATAAAGACAAAAATCTTGAAAGAAGCCAGAGGAAAAATCATTTTACTTATATAGAAGAGCAAAGAAAATAATTATATCTAATATCTCCTCACAAACGTTGCAAGCAAGAGAGAAATAAAGTAAAATATTTAAATTGTTCAAACAGAGAGAGAGAGAAAAGCGCAACCTGAAATTCTGTATACTGTGAAATTATCATTCAAATGTGAAGGAGAAATAGTCTTTTAAAAAAGAAAAAATTGAGGGAATTTTTTGTTAGTAAACTTGCCTTCCAAGAAAAGTTCAAAGTTCTTCATAGAAAGAAAAATGACATAGATCAGAAATTCAGATATGCTTAAAGAGAAAAAAAAAAGATCAGTAGAGAATGAATAAGTAAAGGTAAAATGAAAATTTTTATTTTTCTTATTTTAACTGATCTATCACAAAATTTTGTTCTAAGTAATGATAGCATCAGTAAATTCAATTATGTATGCTTATGCATATATTCATATATGCTTATGTGTAAGGGAAATGATGACAGCAATGATAGAAGAGAATAAGGGAGGAATTAGCAATATTTTTTATCATAAAGTAGTCATGCTACCACAAAGTAACATAATGCCTTTAAAAGTAGACTTCAATTATTGCAAATGTAAAATGCAAACTCTAGGAAAAAATATTTAAGAAATATTCTCAAAACTATAGAATATGAGTTTTTAGATTGAATAACACATTAAGTACTCAACACAGTGGACGAAGATGAACTCTCACTAAATCACATCATTGTGAGACTTTAGAATGTGAGGAAAAAGAGAAGACGTTACAAGATTCCATGGAGGGAAAATAATTACTGGCTTGACATCTCTCAAAAGCCAATGGGAGCCAGAAGATGAGGATGGAATATACCTAAACATGAAAAGGAAAATTATTTCCAATCTAGAGTTATGTACCAAAATCATGAACCCAGTGTAGAACAATGTCATGCCTCATAATTTTCATTAATTTATTTATAATTATTTATTCATTTTTAAGAAGTCTTTGAAGGATAGACATCACCAAAAACCATAAAATAAATCAAGAAAGAGAAAATCATAGAATGATAGGGTGGTCCAATATCATTTGGCATGCACCAATAAAGATATACAAGTATAGCTATTTCAGTATTTCATAGCTCACATTTATTCAGTGTTCCATTCTAGCTTTGTTGGTTGTTACGTAATTTGTTGATTTTTTAAGTATTTTGAATCAATAATACCGGCAATACAAGAGACCAAATCAGGTTTACAGACAAACCGTACAGATAGCAGTAGGTCAAAGTTTTTGAATGAATTTTTGTTTAAAAAATTGAGTTTAATTTTTGGTATGATCAATATCTCAAGAATTAATTCTAGACAGTAAGTGGAGAATTTTTGTTTGAATTAGTAACTAGCAGAACACCAAGCTATAAAAGAGCAGGAAAATTTATTAATTCTAGGGAAAAGCAAAAGTTGTGAAGGAAATAAAACTACTCATACTTTACTACCTGGATCATGTATGAATACAAAGAGTTTTGGTCTAAACAAAATTATGATAAAAATTTGTAAAAGGATGAGTGGATTGGAAAGATACTGTGGAAGCCTGAGGCGAGGGGGTGGGGGGAAATGACAGCCACATCCTCATTTTTCATAGTAAAAATCAACAAGTAAGCATAAACAAAACAAAATAGCAATGTAATTAAGTCATTTAGACAAATGCATATAAAAGGAATGATCTAGAAAAATGAAAAGTATTTAACTCAAAATATAAGAGAATAGTGGAAAAAAGGAAAGATCTGTTAGTTTTAATAACAAATAGTAGAACCATTTGAATTTTTACATTACATGCATGCATACTTATCTAATAAATATCTTTTTTAATTTATTCTGAAAGGAATGATTTTGAAAATTTAGAAATAAATCCTATCTCGAAATTTTCATCCAGAACCTATGGATGTAAGGCAAACTATAAATGTACTTTAGCTACTATATAAATATAAAATAAACACGCTAAATAAATAAAACTCTTAGATATATGTTCCCTTCTATTTGAAATGTTCAGTCTATTGCCTTTATTCTGTACTTAATTCAATCAACATAGTCTTTAAGACAATACTCCAGCATCTTTACTTAGCATCCTGTGGAGTCTTTAGGAAGCCATTAGATAGTTATTATGTATTGACTGTTTGTGTCCTCCCAAAATGAATATGTGTTATTAGAAACATTACCCCTCAATGTGATGATATTAGGAAGTGGGGCCTTTGGAAGGCAATTAGGATTAGATGAGATCATGAGGGCAGAGTTCTCATGAATGGGATCAGGGCCCTTATAAAAGCTTGCTGCTTTCTGCTCTCCTCTACATGAGAATACAAGGAAAAGTCAGCAGTCTGCAACCTGGAAGAGAGCCATGACCAGAACCCAACCATGCTGGCACCCTGATCTGAGATTTCCAGCCTTCAGACCTGTGAGAAATAAATTTCTATGTTTAATGGGCCACCTCCTCAATAGTAATTTGTTATAGTATCTCAAACTAAGACAACAGTCAATATTTAAGACTGGAAGAAGTGTATGTATAAAATTATTAAGTCACAAATTAAATTAATATTTTTCTATGCTTGACTTTTCATTTGCTGACATATTTACAATGTCTTTTGACACTTGAGAAAATGTTTTGATTGATGATGGCTCAAGCACATGTTTCTTTTTAAATTTTTAATGCCTTTTTAATTTAAAATACATGTCTTCCCAATATACTTCAATTTTGTCTTTTGCATTTTAGAAATATGGAACATTCATTGGTCTAAAATACTTAATATGTAACACAACAAAATCAAGATTAAAAGGCATTTCGAAGTGCTTGAAAGTTTAATACATTCCCTCCTACTCCAGATTTTTATACTTTAATAAAAAATTAACTAGTTATGCTTTTAGTACCACAATGTCCAAATAAGATCACTTCTCTGTGCTTACTATTAAGAGTGGTGGAATTGATGAAGCCATATTTGCCACAGGCAAACTCTATTGTCAAATTTCCAGCTTCTTACAGAGCTGAATGACATTTACTTTTTAAAGTTCCATGTGCTGCTGCTTTTCCCAATACTTCCCCACCCCCATTTGCATGTAAGCATGGGCCAGTTGTTTTATCCTTGTCTCTCTGCAATAGATTTCTATAAATGGTCTTAGTTACCAAGGAGATTTAGCTATGGCAGTTAGCAACAGAGAACAAATATGGTAGTCACCCTTATGTCAATAATTATATTCGTAAATTCCCTTATGTTGAATATGAAAGAGATACATTATAATACTGGTTTGTTCATTGTTATCTGGAGTATATTTTCAATATTTAAGCATTAGTTAATTATATGTAAAGTAGCAATATAATATATTCAGAAGACCAGTTAGATATTCTTATTAAATGTGCTAACCTGAGAGTCTTCAGAAGGACCCTGATATATTTTTTTAATGTTCGTTTACTGTGTTTAACGTTTGTTTGTGCCTGAGCTCTGAGTGGAGATGTGGAAATACACTGAAAACAGGTTATATATAAACATATATTGGTTATACATATTGGCAAGAAACTTTCATCTCAACCATTATTTCCTAAGTTTAAGCATTAATTTTCGAAGGCCTAAATTATAAGTGCTTGCCAGTAGACATTTAAAACTGATAAATGTGATCATTTATATAGAAAATAATATTGAGAATTTATCATATTAAATGTAGTTGAAGTTCATTTTAAACAAAACAGGCCATTTCATTAAATTAATTCATTATATTGTAGGTTCTTTTAAAAGACATAAATGCCAAATATAAAATGATTTTTATATGAGAATATTCTTCCTTTGCTTGAAGAATATGAGTTTTCATCATTGTTTTTCCATCAAGTCTGTTTTTTAAAATGAATAGCTTATTTTATTTTATTTTTTTACTGTTAGGAGGATAATAAAGACTATGCAGTAAGGAAAAATAATTTTACACAATTAATATTGCTTCATTTGACAACATATAGGGCTCCTAATTGCCCTTGTGATTTTAACATTTTTTTTCTTTTAAATCTTTTCCATTGATGAAAATGCATCAAGTTAAAATATATTTGCCTTGATAAAATCACCACACCAGATTACAGCCTAGTTTGGTGACCAATATTTGTTTCTACGATATTTTCTAATTTTTGATTATACTGTCCTATGAGAGCAAGTTTGGATTTTTTTTCCCTACTTTAGACAGAAAGCTCCCCCTTTTGTCTACCTATCGTGCTATATTTATCTCTAGCATCTAGGAATTCAATAAACATGTGTTTATTTAATTAATTTCCATTCATGGGACATGGTTCTAATATTGTTTCACCATTTTAGTCCAGAGACATAAAAGGGATAGGCAACAGGTATTAGAAGGGAAAACATTGTGTTATTTCTCTAAACAGTCATACTGATTATCACATATTTAAACAATCTTAAAAAACTCCAATGGAAATCTTCACAGACCCTTTCAAGTTTTCCCATTCTCATGTTATAGCTTCTCTTTTCTTTGTGCCTAGGTTAGTATACGCAGTAAATAATGCTGCCCAGTGCTACAACAAGGTACATTTTAAGTGCCTGGGGTTAGAAATAAGAAATTATGTTATACAGATAATGGATGGTCTGTCTATCCATTCAACGAGTATTTATTTAGCTCCTACTGTGCTCTAGATACTATGTTAGGCATTATTTATGATATATAGGTGAATTATACAAATCTTTGCCCTTAAGGAATTTATTTCTCATATAGTAGTAAAACACAGTATAGTTAAGAGTATGCTTTGAACCATGTAGAAAAGAGCTATAATGTCAGGAAAACTTTTTAAAATAAATTGTACATGACTAGTTTTTATTTTTGTATATTCTGATATAAAATTGATTTAAATAAAAATTAAGAGATTTATAAGTCCTATAAGGATAGGTGAAACCAAATTTTGTTGAACAGAACATTAAAATATGTGGAAGCATTGGGTTATTGTTAACAATAGGAATTAGATGTTTCCTGAAAGTCAGGTGTTTAATGTCTTTTATATTCTAGTTGTATATAAAATGAACATTCTAATCATTCTATTTTTTTTTCTCTTTCTCATTTAATTCTTTATTTTCTCACTATATGCTGTGTTCTAGTATTTTCTTCTCTCATAATTCCAACACAGGAATTCTCAGTTCACCTTTCTGTATTGTATAGCTTCTAATTAGCATTGACTTTCACACTACAGTATCTGCAGTAAAATCTCATTAATTGTGCCCAATTGGGAAATAAAAGGGTAGTCTGAATTACAGAACATTTAAAAAGAAATGGCTTTGAATAAAATCCAAGTGCATATAATAACCTGCTGACAGCAATTGAGGAATGTGGATTCAATTACAAATTTGAGAAAAATATTTCTTTTGAGCGTGAAAACACTTATAAATAAATTTTATTTATTGCCATATTCAATATTTGAATAAAACCACTGCTAAAACATCTTAAAATAATATTCTGACTTTTATATGAAAATAGCTTAAATATTACCCTTATTTACACTCTTAATTTCATTAGAAGATAACTTTTAAAGGGTGTACATATTTATTTTAATTATTTCCCTGAATTTTTGTAATTTCCAATTTTAATTAGGTTGCTGTTGTTGAAAGAAATTCATTTAATGATACCAAGACTGTAGCATTAAAAACTTTTTGACAATGACAGTAAATAATTTTAATTTCATAGATACTTGAACCTGATACTAGAAAATACAATTTAGGATTGATAATATGTATAATATTTTTATTTTCTTAAATAAACATTTGAGATTTCATTTAAATTACAAAAATTTTCCAAAAACATTTAAAACAACAGATAAGTATATACAAAGATGTGGTTTATGTTTATTTACCCATTAGTTATCTTTGCATTTACTTTCTTTGGCTGTATTTCAAATTTCTGGTTCGCTTGTTCACTTCCTGCTGATTTACTCTAAATGTAAGCAATGGTAACTCATGGTGAAATCACAGGCCCATTTACTCAGCATTGAAGAGGAGACTTCTTGAAAATATTTGCAGGAAACATTTGATTTAAATAGAAATATGGGAGAAAAGTTGAAGAAAGGGTCAGGTTTGTGCAAACAGAACTTTATTACATTTGGGAAAATAGAAAAGACCATAGAAGAATGATACAAAATTGACAGTAGTGCCACTTAAAGAGACTGATCTGAAGCAGTTATTGAAGGAAAAGACAATTCTTAAGAGGGAAATGTTCCTGAATCCATAACAGGAGAAGATTTTAAAAGAGAGTGAGTCACAGTGGTGTAGAATGTCACAGGCACCTAAAAGTTCAAGAGAAAACCTGTTTTGCTGGCTAGAGAAATTAGACAAAGGAGACTTCATGGTTTATAGATTTGGGGAGCATCTCCATTGTTTTTTGTTCCCTCTGTTATCTCATGTCATTTAACCCTGAATGATTCCAGAAGAATGGAACTGCATTGCAGTGTGGGAAGCTAAATTACTGATGAGACAAATGAATGGAAAATATTTCTGGCCAGACTAGGTAAGAAGCCCTTAGATACAGAGAGCATGGGGAAATTCTGGAATGCAGAGAGCTAGGGAAGAAAACTTCATAATTCTGTCTATGAGCATAAACAAGTCTGGGATAACAAAATATTAATGGAACAACCCACAGAAGCACAGCAAAGGTTTTGAAAATTAAACTGACATAGGAACCACTGCAGATATCAGATTAATTTTAAATTTGATAAACCTCTACACAGACTATGAAAATGAGAGAACAATTTTTTCAACCCAGAATTCCATATCTGCCCCACTATAATTCTTTAGGAGTTATAGCAAAATAAAGATAGACATTCTTAGATGAAAGAAAACTAGAAGAACCTGTCACTAGCAAACTGGTCCTTAAAAAATGCTAAGAGAAGCATCCTCAGGCTAATTAGATATTATTCCAGAAGAAAACTTATAATTTCAGATGTGGATAAAGAGCAAAATGAATAGTAATCATTTAATTAATAAAATATATACTATGAAAACATACTTTCTGACCATAATAGAATGAAATAGAAATAATTGAAAAGTATCTCAAAAGTATCTCAAAAGTATCTCAAAAGTCTCAAAATAGTTGGAAATTAAATAATGCACTTCTTAAAAACACATGGGTCAAAAAGAGATCTCAGGGATGTGAAAAAATCTTTTAAACTAAATAGAAATGAAAATACACTATATCAACATTTGTGAAATATACTTAAAGCAGTGCTTAGAGGAAAATTTATAGCATTAAATGCATATATATAAAAATAATAATGATCTAAAATCAATAAACTAAGGCTTCACCTTAAGAATCAGAGAAAGAAGAGCAAAATAAACCTAAAATAAGCTGAAAGAATGTAACAGTAATGATTACAGCAAAAATTAATGTAACTGAAATACAAATATACAGAAATCAATAAATACAGAAACCAATAAATCCCAAAGCGATTTTGCTAAAGGATCAATGAAATTGCTAAAGCTCTAACAAGGCTAATGAAGAGAAAAGGAAAGAAAACACACATTACCGATATTGTAGCATAATAATTATCATCTATAATGAAAGAAAAGGCATCACTATGTGCCCTGTTGATATTAAAACTATGATAGGACAATATGACATACAATTTTGTAGCAATGTATTTGAAAAATTAAATCAAATGAACCAATCCTTGAAAGATACAAACTACCAAAATTCATTCAAGATGAGGTAAAAACTATCGGTTTTAAAACACTCAAAATCCCTAGGTTCTGATGGTTTCACTGGTGAATTCTATCAAACATTTAAAACAGAAATCATAATAATTTTACATATTCTCTTCCAAAAAATAAAATGGAAGGGAATACTTTCCAACTTTTTTTATGAGTTCAGTGTTATCCTGATATCATAATCAGACATAGACATTACAAAGATAGAAAACTACAAATAGACTCCATAAATACAGTTGCAAAATTCTCAGAAAATATTAGCAAATCAAATAGATCAATAAAGGAATAATACATTGTAACCAAGTGGAGTTTATTTTAGTAATGAAAGACTTACTTTAACATTTGAAAATCAATCAAAAAAGAAAAGCTGTGCAATCATTTCAATTGATGCAGAGAAAAACTTTAATAGAATTCAACATTCATTAACTTACAAAACTGTTTTTAACTCTTTTTATTCTAACAAACTAGGAACAGAGGAAATTTTTCTAACCAGCAAGAATATGAAGTCTTAGAGTTTAAAGGTTTTGACTTAGTTATTCTCATCAGTGTTTGGTATACACCTGTCACAAAGGTAAAAATGTGTTTGTGAAATAATTTATTTCCATATATGTAAATTAACAGTACCAAATTTAAACCACAGGTACACAGACACATGCATGCACAGACACACACACAGAGATTCTGTTTTGGACAGATAAGTTTAATCACTCAACCAATGTTTACTAATGCCATCTAGAAATGATGACTCAAATCTAGGAGGATATAAAGTGTGTTTGTGTGTGTGTGTAAGTTTTGAGTGTAGGAGTTTACGTAAATAAGATATGATCCTCTGAACACTTTGTCTTAAGGAGCAAGGTTGTTAAGAAAAATAGATATTTCTCTAGTTTTCCAAAAAAAAAAAAAAAAAACAGCCATGATAGAAAAGATATGTTTTAGAAAGCTGATGTATTTTACTACCCTTGAGAAATTTGAAATAGGTTGGTAAAGGGGCCAGAACCATGTTGGGTTTTATTACAGACATGATGATTAGAGTTTACATGACAGTAGACTTGATGTAATTGAATAGATATTGAAAGTATATTGAAAATTTTTGTTTCTTCAATGTTATCAGGTAAATAAATCAAGCTATAAAAATATATGTTTTCAAGAAAGAAGAGAATTAAAACCCTTTTTGTTTTATTTCGTTTTCTGGTTACAGCTAAATTCAGCAGCAGTAGCAACTAAAATGATAAAGTATGTACTCATTCATTTATATATTAATTTATTCATATTTACACTTATACAAATTATATTTACATTCATCCTCTTATCCTATATCCCTATTAGAATACACATGTAGTAAGTAATATCACTTATTCTACTCACACATCCTATAATGTCACATAACACAATACAGTGACCTTAAGGACACTTGATACAGACGTGTGGAAGTGAATGAATAAATGAATTAATGATCAAGTAGAGTTACTTGGTGCAAAAAACTAAACAGTCTTGTTTACTCTAGATGTATCTTTGTCAGCCAGAATGTATTTCCTAAGCTTACTAAACATTTAGTGTGGTGTCATTAAGAGGAACAGCTGTTTTGATTTTTTTTTTTTTTTAACGACATACTTAAGGTGAATTCTATTATGGGCCAAAGGTCTGCATACCACTGAGAGGGCAGATGGATAAAATGTTAGGTTTACAGTACCAGAAGGAGATATGCTTCTAAATTACAGATTTCAGTTCACCTTATTATCAACTAGATAAAACTCCATATGCCTTAAGGCACTATCTTGATAAAGCTCCACTTAGCCTTATGTCTTTTCTGTTTGTCATTTCAAATTATGCTTACAAGGTAAAGACAGATTCATAATTTTTAAGTGTCAAGTGCAGAAGTTAAATTCTTTTATAATCATATTGTTAGCTTATTTAATTATTCTTGAAATTTATTTTCTCCTTTCATTTCCAAGCAAGCCAATGCAAGGTGGAAAAGAAAAAAAAATATATATATATATACAATACATACATAGCTTTAAGAAAACTTTGGTGGTGTGTCAGCTTCAGATATTGAAAAGAATCTTGTTGGAAATATATTGGTCTGAATCCAAGATCATAAGACTCTCCATAATAGTTTTTGGGTTGTTTATTTGTGCCTACACACTTCATTACACAAAAAGTGTGCTAATACTTAATGAGATGGTAAGATCCTGGATTGTGTGATGTTCATATGGTTTACACAGCAGAGGCAGCTGTTGGTGCCAATTATGTAGTAATAAGCTTGAGCAGCTGCCAAAAGAATGAAAACCACGTGTGACTCAAAAACAAGCGAGACATGATGCTCTGAAAGCTTCTGTCTCCCAGGACAAGTAGCTGCCTGTCTATATTCGCAGATAGTAATTAGAGCCATTGAATCATACAGAAACATTCTATCTCCGTAGATGATCATTTTAGCCACAATAACATTATGATCTTAAATTTCTAACATTTTTTAAAACTTCTCTAGACTTTGCAAATGGCTCGCAAGTGTATGATCTAAATGCATAGCCCCATTTATGTCAAATCAACGTGCAGAATATACGCACATAAGAGGTAAACTAAACATACAGACTGCCTCACTTACAATAAAACACAGCCACCTCTTCAATGGAATGGAGCAGATGTTTGAATTTTTTTAACAATTGTTAAAAATTACTTAAAACAGGAAATGAAGAAATTATATCTAACTTAAGCTCCAAGAAGTATGTAGACAGGCTATACTTATCTATTATTAAAACAACTAGTGTAAAAGTTAGCAAACTTCTATCCAGAAAGATTTCTTCCATTGGCTGAGACTTCTGAAATATAGTGGGATGAGGGACTCTGTATTTCATGTTCACCCATCTCCTTTTGAGTTCTGGTCTTTTCATTTATTTGTATAAATGTAAACCTTGTTAGATACTGAATAAAGCTAGTTTTCATAACTAGTATCAAAGGCTTTTAGCCTTTTCGGATGAGAAGGATAAATTAGAAAGATAAAGGAATAAAAAAGAACAAAATATTCAGCCAAGAAATATAGCCTACATAATAGTTACAAATATTAAGAAATATTTAGTCATATTTGTGATAAATTCCTTTTTCTGTAAGTTAAGGAAACTATTAGAAATTCAAAATGTCAAATTCTACTTGATGTTGTAGGAAGAGAGGATTTTTATGTTTTTATTATTAAATATCAGACTCTGTGACTTTCCAATTCTTACATGATTGAAAAAGGCCACAATCTGACGATCTATACAGGTTGCCTTTGAAATGTACTTATTTACTTCTCCAGACCTGGACAATTTCGAGGATTTAAGGTCTTAACTACTTTAAATTTTTTAAAGTGAAAAAATTGTGTTGCAAATACTAAATGGAACCTTTTTTTCAGGGCTCTTGCAGAGGATGAAGTTTGGCACAGAGTCCTTCATGCTCTGTACTGTGTTTCTTGAACTGAGAAACCTCCAGCCTTTGCCATTTAGAAGACTCCTGAGAGTAGCCTTCCACCTGCTCCAGGCACTGATGAGTTATGGCTAGTAAACACCCAACAAAAGAAGAATAAATCACTGTTGCTGTCTCTTAAGTTACCCCAGCAACTACAGTGAGCAGGCTAAAAATATGAATGAACAGATTAATAATAATAGCAAATCCAAGAAGACCCACTAGCCAAGTGGAAAATACAAGCAAAACACATTGATCAGGCAACTCCTAATGAAACAGAACAGCTAAGGGGAGAGAGTACACTGGAAAAAAAAATAGTAAAAGCACTAAAGAAGATTCAACTGTAACGCAAATAAAACTTCTGGAACTGAAGAAACAAATACAAAGCTAACAGAAAGCCAAGACTTGGGAACCAAACAACAACAACAAAATCAATATTCGAAGGATAGGTTAGTCACCTTTATTAGTGGTTTGGAATAACAAGTAGAAGAAATAACTCAAAATGGACCAAAATATAAAGATATTAAAATTGGGATAAAAAAAAAAGACAGAAAGAAGATGAGATACAAATAACTTTCAAGAGGAGAAAAAGAAACAGATGGAGAACAACAATTAAGGAAATGATAGAACGTGTTTTTCTCATATAATAAAAGTCTTGAGTCTGCAGATTGATAATGTTCATTAAGTACTAGCAAAAGTTGATAAATGCAGTTATTTCCTGATTAAATTCCTGAATGTACAGGCTTCCAGACAGAAATAGCAAGTTATTTATAGTGATAGTTATTAGAACTGTTTATGTATATTTTAATTCTCCTGTTAGGCACATGGAAGATTTAAACATTTTCAGCCCTTTTGAAGTTAGACTGATTATGTGACTTTCTTTGTCCAATAAAATATAAACAGAAGTGATGAGTGACAGATCTAGCTGGAAGCTTTAAAAACCAGTGCATAACTTGCTACACTCCCATCCTTTCGTTGTGGTGATTTTGGAACCCTGTGTTAAAGCTTCCATCAGTCTGCATCCCTATGATAAGAAGGGCCCCTGCCAACCCGCATACTTATCCACATAGATACTTAGAAAGAGTGTGTAAACATGTACTGCATTAAGGTTTGGTAATGTGGCAAAATCTAGCCAATTCTGTCAGAGCAATGGAAATTAGATAGTGGTGGAATAACATCTGCAAACTACCAAGAAAATAGTCTTTACCCAGTCATCAGGGAGTTAAAAGCCAAATGCAAGGACCTGATTCCTTGATAAAACATACAGATAATGGATTTTTCCCTCTAAATATCAGCTTATGTATGCACAAAATTGCATAAACTCTATATAAGGCTGTGAAATGTGCTTTCCCTTTTTAACTTGGAATTAGATTGTTATTTTAAATAGAATTCGGAGAGATACAAAGGGAAAGTTCAAAGCAAGAAATTATCTTACTTTCATTTAAGATGTCTGCTATCGGAGTTGCCCTATTAACCAATGCATCCTTTAATTTACAAATCTGGCAATTGATGCTCTTATATTCTCAGGAACAAATAATGAAATTTAATATACATGTGTCATTATTTTAAAAGCTGACATTTATTCACATATTTATTGATAATATTATTATTGGTATATCATAATATATATGATCATCTACTATATAAACCTTTTGTTTTTATCGTTTTCTCTGAACTTTTTAAAATTTATCTTTTAAATATGCCGCAACAAACAAAGTAATTTTTTTGAATTTTACATGACAATTAAACATGATACTTATTAATTTATATAATGTGTAACTGATATATATTTTTTAATTAGGACTATTGTGAATGGTGATGCTATTTATTTAAACACATAAAATTCCTCTAGGACAGAACTATTGTGATGAAGGTGTGAGCTTCTTCAATTTATTAGTTGATGCCAAACTATTCTAAAATGCTGTGCCTTGTAGTTTGATCATGTCCCATTTATTTATTTTTGTTGCTGCTGTGATTGCCTTTGGGGACTTCTTCATAAACTCTTTGCCCAGGCCGATGTCTAGGAGAGTGTTTCCAACTTTTTCCTCTAGAGTTCTAATAGTTTCATACCTTAGGTTTAAGTCTGTTATCCAGCGTGAGTTGGTTTTTGTGAGAGGTGAAAGGTGTGGGTCCTGCTTTAGCCTTCTACAGGTTGCTATCCAGTTTTCCCAGCACCGTTTATTGAAAAGGGATTCTTTTCCCCAGCGTATATTTTTGTCTGCTTTGTCGAAGATTAGATGGCTATATGAGGATGGTTTTATATCAGGATTCTCACATCTGTTCCACTGGTCAATATTCCTATTTTTGTACCAATACCATATTGATTTAATTACTACAGCTTTGTAGTATAGTTTGATATCTGGCATATTAATGCCTCCCATTTTGTTTTTGTTGCCTAGAATTGCTCTTGATATTCGGGGTCTTCTTTGGTTCCATACAAAGCTTAAAATTATTTGTTCTATATCTGTGAAGAATGCTGATGGGATTTTAATAGGTATTGCATTGAATCTGTAGATCAGTTTGGGTAGTATAGACATTTTGATGATATTGAGTCTACTGATCCACGAGCATGGTATGGATTTCCATCTGTTTACATCCTCTGCTATTTCCTTCCTCAGTGTTTCATAGTTCTCCCTGTAGAGGTCACAGCAGCAACAAAAATAAATAAATGGGACATGATCAAACTACAAAGCTTCTGCACAGCCAAAGAAATAGTTATGAAAGTAAACAGACAACCTACAGAATGGGAGAAAATTTTTGCATCCTATGCATCCGATAAGGGACTGATAACTAGAATATACTTAGAACTCACGAAAATCAGGAAGAAAAAAATCAAATAACCCCATTAAAAAGTGGGCAAAGGACTTGAACAGAAACTTTTCTAAAGAAGACAGAAGAATGGCCAACAAACATATGAAAAAACGCTAAACATCTCTAATCATCAAGGAAATGCAAATCAAAACCACAATGAGATATCACTTAACCCCAGTGAGAATGGCCTTTATCAAAAAATCTCCAAACAATAAATGCTGGCATGGTTGCGGAGAGAGAGGAACACTCCTGCACTGCTGGTGGGACTGCAAACTAGTTCAACCTCTGTGGAAAGCAATATGGAGATATCTTAAAGCGATACAAGTGATTCTACCATTTGATCCAGCAATCCCATTGTTGGGCATCTACCCAAAATATACAATGACACTCTACAAAAAAGACACCTGCACTCGAATGTTTATAGCAGCACAATTCATAATTGCAAGGCTGTGGAAGCAGCCCAGTGCCCATCAATCCAAGAATGGATTAATAAAATGTGGTATATGTATACCATGGAGTACTATTTAGCTCTAAGAAACAATGGTGACATAGCACATCTTATATTTTCCTGGTTAGAGCTGGAACCCATACTATTAAGTGAAGTATCCCAAGAATGGAAAAACAAGCACCACATATACTCACCAGCAAATTGGTATTAACTGAACAGCCCTAAGTCATATAGGTACTACAGTAATAGGGTATTGGGCAGGTGGGAGGGGGGAGGGGGGCGGGTATATACATACATAATGAGTGAGATGTGCACCATCTGGGGGATGGTCATGATGGAGACTCAGACTTGTGGGGGGAGAGGGGAAATGGGCATTTATTGAAACCTTAAAATCTGTACCCCCATAATATGCCGAAATAAAAAAAAAATGCTGTGCCTATTTCCACTCCCACCATTTGTATATGAGAGTACCCATTGCTCCACATACTTAGCAAAAAGTTTGAAGACTTTTGCATATTTGCCTTTATTGGGAGTATACATATACAACGTTCTTTTTGTGTTAATTTGTATTTACCTGATTACTTATGAGTCTGAAAATCTTTTTTGTGTTTGTATTAACCATTTGGATTTATGTTTTATAAGTCTCTCTTCCATATTTTGGCTTAGTTTCTGAATAATCTCTTAAAATTGATTTATGAACTTTTTTGTATATTTAAGTTTGGATATTAATCTTTTTCTTTACATGTGTTGTAGTAATCTTTCAGATTATGACTTGAATTCTCATTTTACTTATTCATTAACTTATTTATTCATAATAATTTATTAACATAGTTAATGCATCTTGTTAACAAATTCTTTTTTAATGTATCATTATTAAGCAATTCTCTTACATTGTTATCTGAAAGCTTGAGAGTTTTTACTTTCACATTTATAACTTTATGGTCCAACAGAAGAACAGAGAAATAAGGTAAGAAGGGAAAGGCAGCCCATTCATACATTCCTCCTGAAACAGTACCTCATGTGATAACTGGGATTAATTTTACTGAGGAGCATTGGACACCAGTGAAAACCTGTGCCTGACCTCACCCTGCCCAGGGTTGAAAGATTTGAGTATGTGCACACTATTTCCTATAAGGCCATGGTTTGAGGGTAGTACCTGGGAAGGGTCTGTGTGTGTGTGTTTAATTTTCTAGCTCATCTGACAGCCTAGTGTGTTTTGGCAGCCAGAAAAAGACCTCAGACAAAAACAATGTAGAAGTTATCCATTGGAAATGGAGCCAGTGTGCACTGAAATCCAAAGGACTACTGGGTATGGATACAGCACCATAGCATCTGCTGCAGAATATTAGACAGCAACGTGCTGTTATCCATGTATCTTACTTTTTTTTTTTCCTTCATATTTTGCAGCCTGTTTCATTCCATGCAGTATTCTGGACAGTTTCCTTTCCTATACCTACTATTGCTATCGCCTTTTCTCTTCGGCTGAGTTTAACCCGACAGTGAGTTTGTCATTTAAAGGAGAGGTATTTTTGTTCTTGTATTTTTTTCTAGATTCCTTTTGGCTTCCTGGCAGAAGCCAGGAACCAACTTGAGAACTATCTGCTTTCCTGCTTCTCACTGAGGCAATTGAACACCCATCTGCATTGGTTTGCTAGGGCTTCCATAACAATGCTTCACATTAACTGAGTGGCTTAAGCAATAGAAATTTATTTTCTCACAGTTCTAGAGGCTGGAAGTCCAAGATCAAGGTGCCAGCAGAATTGGTTTCCACTGAAGCCTCTTTCCTTGGGTGGCAGGTGGCCACTTTCTTGTGGTTCGTTCCTTACGTGGCCGTTTCCCTATACACATGCACCCATGAGATCTCTCTATCTTTCCTAATTTTCTCTTCTTATGGGGACTCCAATAAGATTGGATTAGGGCCCATGTAAATGGGCTGTCTCACTTTAACTTAATTGGGGTTTTTTTATGTTTATTTTTTTTTGCCCTTCTTTTCTCTTTTTTTTGTTTCAGCATACTATTGGGGTACAGATTTTAAGGTTTCAATAAATGCCCTTTTCCCCTCATCCTCCCACAAGTTTGAGTTTCCAGCATGACCATCCCCCAGATGGTGCACATCTCACTCATTATGTATGTATATACTTCTTTAAATGGCCTATTTCACAAACACAGTCACATTTGGAAGAGATTAAGATTTCAACATATGGATTTGGGGAAGATGGACGCAATTCAGCCCATAACACCTCCTTAGAAATTCTTTGAAATTTCAGTGGCTTTCCAGTGACTTATTGAGAACTATGCACTTTGGTGCTTGAGGCTGAGGCCTTTAGCATTTAGTTCGTTGACTTGGACAATGTTTCTCTGAACTGTGGTAGGGGCTTACCTAATGTTTTCTTCCACAGTTCTTTTATAGTTATGGAAGTTCATAGCTCCTAATTTAAAACCTGTAAGCTGGAATGTGGTGTGGGTCTCCTTCAATCCTAACTATCTATCTTTATCTATCCAGCATCTATCTGCATTAGTTTGCTAGGGCTACCACAACCAAGTACCATAGACTGGTGTTTGTCAGCAGAGTTTTCTTCTGAGATCATTCTCCTTGGCTTGTAAATGGTTGTCTTCCCCCTGTCTCTTTACATTGTCTTTCCTCTCTACCTTTGTCCAAATTTCCTCTTCTTATAAGCATACAAGTCCTATTGCATTTGGGTCAACTCTAATGAGTTCACTATAACTTAACTACCTCTTTAAATACTCCATCTCACATTTTGAGGTACTTTAGTACTGTAACATATGAATTTTGGTGGCAAACAATTCAGCCCATAACTCTATCATCCATGTATCTAGCTAGCTATTGAATTGCTGGACTGGATAATTTATAATTAACAGAAATTGATTAGTTCACAGTTCTGGAGGCTGGGAAGTCCAAGATCAAGGAAACAGCATCTGGCAAAGGAGGGCTCTCTCTGCAGGCAAAAGCCCTCTCTGGCTGAAGGTGGAAGGCAAGAGAAAGAACTCACTCCCCAAACCCTTTTAATAACAACATCAATCCATTCTTGAGGGCAAAGCCTTTATGAACCAAACACCTCCCATTTAGGCCCCACATTCCCATTAGGCCCTACTTTCTAATACTTTTACATTGACATTTAAATTCCAAGGTGTGTTTTGGAGGGAACACACATCCAAACCATGGCAGATAGTAAATTTGTGGGTTTTCTTTAAACCACTGAGTTTATGGTAGTCTGTCACACAGTATTAGAAACTAATATACCCTTCTATTCAGATTGGCCTGCATGGCAATATCTGAATATATTTTGGATTGTCACAATTCCAAGGGGAGTTTTATTTGCATCTCATGTGTAGAGAGGCCAGAGATGCTGCCAAACATACTCAAATGCATAGAAAAGGCCCTCACAGTACAAGAAATTGCAACCCCAAGCTTGAGGCTTGAGATACCCTGCACGAGGCTATTTTGTTAGAATTATCTTCAATTGAAAAAGGAACACTAAATTAAAGTTATAATCTTGAGAATAGAAAGAAATTTCTGGGAATAAATTAGAGATTTTCATGAACCATATAACTTTTCTTGGGATACCAGGGTATTATTAAATACTGCATATTTAGTGGCATTATTCTCAGAGCTTTCAAACTAAATTTGCTACTTCTTACATGCAAAGATTAAGTTTTAAGGTATGTTTTAATATTTATTAAAAAATTCCCATACATGAGAAAATCAAAGCTCTTACAGTTTAGAACATTTTGCTCATGATGTACTAACTATTTGAGCTATTCTTTTCCTTTGTCTTTTACTTTTTGAAAATATTTTCTTACATTTTGCAGGGTCCCAGTGGAGGCATTTAATCAGTAGAAGTAATTCAATATTTGGCTTCTGAGTTTTCTTCATATGCCATTGCATTTCTCATCAGAAAGCTTCCTAGGTTGCTGGCGGAGTATCACTTTAAAATATCTGGTGCATGCCACAGAATTCCAAAGTTTGTGGGTGACATAAACACATAGACAAAAGATTATACCTTTTTATAATTCTAGAGCAAAATAATTTCAGAATGTCAGAGACTTAAGTACTGTATGTAAAACTTTGTAATAGTAAATACATAAATAAAAGCTAGAGCTGATAACATACTGAAGCTACTTATATCCATTGGACGGGATAAGCATTAAATGAATGCAAGTTTGGACCCCGTTTTCTTCAGTGCTGTTCTTGAATTGTTGATACTCAGCAGGACTCTATGATTATCACATGCTCTCTGAGGAGAATTTTAAACAATAGAAAAATATTCTAAAAGCACAGGATTTCTGTAAGTTACAAGCAGCTGACAGTCAATGAGATTCCACAAAGCAGATCTTGTGTCATTTGCTATGAATTCCAACACTCTCCTGCTGACATGAACCATCAGGACATTCAACAGAGAACAGAAAAATGAGCATGAAAGAAATATTGTGACAAAATTGCAAAAACATGTTGAATATCAAGGTCCATTTATTTACCAGCAAGAAAAACAATATAGGGAACCTGATCCATATTGTTCACAAGGCTCTGCCTTGACTGAGGCTTTGCTAACAAATTAGTATTGCAAAATACGCTCTCCGTATTTTCTTAGTCATAGTCTCAAATTTCCTATTTATAATTAGACTAGCTCCCAATGAAAATGGAAATGCAAATAGCAAATAAGAAAATGTGAAGTTTTATCCAGAAGTGACTTATCTGATAAGTTTAGCTATCTCTTTATATTCTCTTTTAAAAAGAATATAAAGAATCAAAAGATCTACCAGAGTAACCAAAACAAATGTTAGCATACCCATACATTAATAACACGGGCAGGCATACATAATGTTCATTGTGAGACACTTCTGATGGCCGTCTCTAGGTAGTAATTCATTTAATCCTCAAAGCAACCTTATGAGTTAAGCACTATGTTTGTCTCCATTTGACAAATGAAAGAACTAAAGCAGAGAGAGTTTAAGTGAGTTGAGGAAGGAGTAAAGCCAGCAAGGGAGGTGACAAATATTCACGACAGAGTGCTTACTCTTAACCAATTTTCTATTTAGTGTTTAGCCAAGCATTTATTTTGTTTTTACCCTTCAAAGAAGCACCCTGAGCTGGTTTCTGGTATAAAGATAAATATAAAAGACCCATAAATCAATAAATCAAATTTAAGTGTGTGTTGTGATGTGGACACAAAGAAGGTATTATTGCTTGCCAAGAAATAAAAGGGAAAACAAGAAGACAATTAGGTTAATGGTAAACAGTTTTGTATATTTCAACTTCCCTTTATAGTGTAGCCATTTGAACATATTGATATTGTCAATTATATTCATAATGATGACCTCCTATTGCCAAATAAATTTTAATTTATACTTACAGAAGTTTGTTTAAGAAAGACGGCATATAGGCAGTACATTATAATATTTTCTCCTGGATAGGTTAGATGTTTGAGACCTAATGCTTATTTTGTTCTCATTATATTGGAGTTTTTTTCTTTGGGGTTGCTATAGGACTTACCATATACAATTTAACTTAAATAAGACAGATTAAATAAAATGAAAAACATTGTAACTTTTTCATTTAGTTTGCTATTGCCACTACCTGAGTCACATATTTACAAATCTCATTTATAAGTTCCACAATGCATTCTTAAAAATTTATTTCTTGGCTTGTGTTATATATTTCACACTCCAATACCTTTCACTCTCTCTCCTCAACCCTACTGCCCAGTCCACAGAGTTAGCTTCTTTTAGAACACTTTGGAACATTTCTTTATCTTTACCAATATCATTATAATAATTTCTGTTTTTTCTTTTTATTTTCAGAATTTCAACTCTGATTTATCTTTCTTCTGGGATGAGCATCAAGAAGATTGGTTCAAATTTCTGATAAATAGATTAGTAAATACTGATTTGGCATTGATTCATTCTATGAGCATTAATAGATAGCTATTTCATATCAGATACTATTCTAAGTACAGGAGTTGAGAAAACTCAGTGAGAAATGGAGTATTATTCTAACTCAGTGTGCTTACCATATTGCCAAGGAAAGCTTAGAGAATAAACAAATGTAATAACTATTATCATTTAAAATAAAGTATTTTTAAAAACTTTACAAGGTTAATTTAGTTCACAAAGAAATGGGTGACTAATTTTGTTTGGTCTTGTAAGCTGAAGGACAGCTTCCTAGATTTGGCATATCTTGACATATACATTCAGTATTCTAGGCATAGTTACAAAAACAAGTCATTTGGGATGAGCAAGTAGTTCCATTTGACTGATATCTCGGGGATATAGGAGAAGAATGAGAAGACAATAACTCTAGAGAGTTTGGTAGCGATGATTATCGTGAGCTCTTCATGCTATGCTGTGGATTTTCTATTTTACCCAGCTGACAGCACGAAGCAACTGAATAGTGTGAAGTTGAAACATAGGATCACATTTTATTTTTTGTTGTTATTATTTTTAGAAAGGCTTTTCTGCCAAATTTTGGAAGATGAAGCACCTAGACCAATTAGGAGACTGCAATGATAGTCCAACTAAGAGATAGTTGCCTGAAGTGAGGCAGTACCAGTGGAGATGGAACAAACAGGGTGGATATAAAAGTTGTTAAGGAGATAAAAGCAATAGGGTTGGGTCAGCCATTTATGTACAGGCTGAGAGAAATAAAATAAAATTTTAGGTTTTATGATCATATGATTTCATTGATGGTGATGTAATTTAAAAGTAATGAGTTTTGGAGAAAAATTAATGCTTTTCATTTTGAACACTATGGTTTGGATATACCCATGGGGCAGCAGTTAGCCATGCCTGGTAGGTCATTGAACACAAAGGTCTGAAGTGAAGGACCAAGATCTGTGTTAGAAATGTGTAGTTGGAAATCATTCCCACATAAGAATGCATGAACTTCATGAAAGTGAAGAAAATCTCAGTGTGAAAATATGAAATCTAAAAGGACAGAATTTTGTGGGGAAAATAAAAAAAAACATTTAAGTGATGAGCAGAGGAGAAATCATTTAGGAAAGGTGTCTACCTTTCCTACTTTAATAATTGTACGTATTTTTCATTAATTAGTTAATTTATTAAATGATAATTAAAGATCAACAAATCTATTTCCTAGTTTGATCTGCTATGCAGTATCAGTGATACATGATCATACAAGCAAAAATTAAAACAAACATGTACATGGAAACTCTACACATTTCATTAGATAGACAAATTAATATGATAAGAGATTTTTTAAAAAGTATAAGCACATGTGTATATCTATAATTAAATAGCTGTTCTAAAATCTTTATTTAAGTGAATTAACACATGCATCTAATGTACTTGCTAAGACTCCAACTCAAAAATACCTAATTCTTCTAGAAAAGTTAAAGCTTATATTGACTTCTATTTTTGGTCATTTAATAAACCATAGAATATTTATATTCTATTTACATTTTATTAAAGGCTTCATATTTGGAGATAACTTATTCAAGAAATTAAGATAAGCCATTATATGAGGCCATATAATTAGGCAAACAAGCCTTTTTAAACTTTTTTTGAAATACAGGTGGCCCTGAGTTACAAATGAGATATGTTTCTGAGAATATCATTTGGTCAGATTTGTATGTAATCTGGATCCCTGATCAACTGCACACATACAGTAATAATAACAATACTATAATGGCACCTATATGGTAATAGTATAATACTGTAATAGTAATAATAATATCCTGTACTGTAATAATAAGTTCCAGAAACCATTGTGCTCTTTCTCTTAACTCAAACAGAACATAAAAACAAACTCGTATAAAAAGTTTAGATAGGAGAAATTTCAAGAAAGAATATTAGAGGTTAACACTCGCCTAATGTTGTGTGAACATTAGGCTACTAGGAGTGTTTCACTTATTTTGATCTTCTAACAACCAAATCAATAATAACCTTTCTATTTCAATAATTAATCCATTACACTGCTTAGTAATAATTGATGCTTTCATTGAAGCACTATCTTTCACATGTTCCATTATTCTCACTTTATCTCATATATTATGTTGTTGTTCCAATAGTTACGCAAGCAAAGCCTGATGATATCCCAATAAATGATGGTGTCTGGCCTTTCTCCAAATGCTTAATTATTTCTACTTTCCTTTCCATTGTAATTACCTTTATTTTCGCTGAAGTCACACCTGGACTGGCAGTGGACTTTTGCTTTGTAGGCGTGGTCATAAGGGTAAACATAGACTTATAAAATCGAATAAAAATCTTAATACAAAAGTGATGTTTTGAGTAAGTGGCCACATAAACAAAGAGATCAGCCGCTAGCTTAAAGATGCTACACCAACACACTGCTTACCATGCAGGTTTGTTTACATAGGCAGAAGAAATTAGTTCCTGGATTATTAATTTAATTATTTAATTATAAATTATCCTTCGGGGAGCCATGGGAGCCGGTTCACATGTATGGAATGCCATAACTTGGGTTGTCCATAACCCGGGGACTGCCCATAATCATTTTTAGAAAATCCTAAAAGCAAAAGCATTAAAACATTTTGCTTACACTCTAGGGCCCTTGGAATTTAACCTTATTCACGCTATTATACCTTACAATTCTGTCAGAAATTTTTTTTTTCTTTTTACTTCCTTTTACTCATCTAGACTTTGGAATTCATAGAATGCAAGGATCTTGCCTGTGTTTGCAAACTTAACAAGAGAGTTGAAGACATTTGAACAAGCTGTGTTTGATTCCAACCCTCAGTCTTTTTCCTGCTACGATATTATATCATCTTTCCAGGAAGTCTTGTTCTAGATCAGCCACGTAGGCACAAATAGAATGTGAGCACAATTCTCCTCAAAGAATCCTTTAAATCATCCAAAAAGTCCATTACATATGGTAATGAAATATGCATTACCCATTGATTTCTTAATAACATCAACACAGCCAAAGATTTCTTCCTTGTTCAAAAATCTAGCAGATTAATATTTGACTTGTGCTTAAGAGACCAGATAGATAAACATAGGTATATATACACATTTAAATATACATACACACACATATACATATAAATACACAGAGACATTGATATAGGCATAGAAATATGTGGGCATCATTGTCATATTAATAGTTTTTGCTAAATATGAATAATTAAATGTACACAAATTTATTCCATTATATTCTCTGCTAGCTCCTGCTTTTCCTCTGAAGAACTGAAGCTTATGTATAAAATGTTCTCAGAAGGAAATATCATACTGTAAAAAAGACTTTCTAAGTATTACTAAAGTGAGCACGACGTATAAGAAAGGAGACATATGAGAGATTTTTTTTCCTGCCAGGCCGGCGCTGGAGTTCTCACTCTGCTTCTCACTGACACCCCTGTTGTGCTTCCCATTATTGACATAGTCTTGAAGCAGTTATTTTGAGATGATGGTCTGTGTTAATATAAGAACATTACCCTAGTGCCTTCATTTTTCATAAAAGAATTTTACTTTCCACAGCAAGGACTGCCAATGTTGGAATATTTTAAATTTTACCCCAGTGATTCTCTCATATAACTGAATAGAATTAAATAGAACTAATAACATGATGGAAAAATACATATACATATATATATACATATAATAATAGACTAAGAGGGAGAAAGTGAGTGTGTGAGAAAGATAAATGTTGTAACAGATCAAATGTTCCTATACATTTTCAGTGTCTTGCAGCTGTGAAAATATAGGTATAACAAATCACCATGCAAATGTTGGAAATTTTACTTATGTATGTAGGATATGCACCCCAATCCCCCCCACCCCCCGGCCCTTTTTTTTGTTGTTGTTAAAGCAGAACTCATGACTGACTAAAGGAAGTGTCATGTTTTGATGAACACTCTGTTTGCACTAAAGTGCACAATATGCTCCTGGATGAAAATTTGGCAGAGTTGAACTTCTAATCATAAAATAAATATACTTAAGTTACTGAGCCTTTACTTTCTTCCTTTATAAGTTGGAAGACTTCCATCACTGTGCTTAAATGTGAAGACCTCACAACTAGGATCAGTTTTCTACAGAGACTTTGCTGGAAATTCGACACAGAAGAAAAACATTTCACGCTATACATGGTGATGCGGCGTACTTCCTATTTTTGAACTGGATGGACTAAAGATGAAATGATGAAATGTAAGTTCTTCTGTAGTATACTTAGCAATACATCAAATAAAAACCATTAAAATCTATTCATCCAATTATCTTTTGTGTTTGAAAGCTATTCTTGCTGGAGAAAAGAGAATAAAAACCAGATCTGGCTTTGGAGGTTTTTGAAAGGGGAACATTTTTATGTCCAGTGTCATATTCCTCATTGCATCAACTAGAAATGATGAAATTAGAGACTATAAATCACCAACATTTTCACAAGCAATAGTGAGAAGAAGAGAGGGCAAGGGGCAGTGAAGCCAGAAATATTGTTTTTCGTGTTTCCAGCCAATAAATTATATATTTGTTGGAAATATCACTGTTTTCTCTCAATGTGCATGTCATACTTTTTAATTAACAAATGAAATAGCAAGATTTAAATATTTTTAAAGAGTGCTCTAATAGCACTCTGTTAAAAAGTCTGGAAAAATCCTTTTTTTCATGATAGGTACATATTTGTAGATAAATAGATAGTTTCAAGTAGACAACTTGATACTTTCCTTTGCACCTAGGGACCCATCTATTTTATTTCCCTGTCTTAATTTTCTTCTCTCCGTTTCAGTTGCTAAAGTGCTGCCATGTTGCTTCTAATCCTATCTTCAGATCATCAAGATTTAAATACATTTGCACCAAATAATTTGTGATCCCAGCATTATTGTTTCTTGACTTGTCCTGATCTTCCATAGTTTTGTGCCTTTGCAGAAATTATCTTCTTCCTTGAAGCTCTCTCATTTTATCTATCAAGTAGTTTATCAAAAACTATTTCCATGTAGAGAACTAATTCCCTTCCCCAATGTGGTTCTATTGCTCTTTTCACAAGCTGCCATTTTAGCATTTTTATACTGTACTGTCATTACATGTCCAAATGTGTCTAGAACAACTGAGCACCTAGAAAATCTACAAAATACACTCTCCTCCAATTGCCAGGTGTAATTCTGGGTACAGAATAGGCTGTGACAAAGGCCCAATGAATGGGTGAAAGGACAGGATGTGTGTGCTGGTGGGAAGAGAGTGCATGGTATTATTGTGGACCCTAAACCTCGGAAGAAGATGCTAGAAGAACAGAGAGTTTGTCAAATATTGTCCCATTTAACAGCTTTATCTATGGAAAGAAGTCATTTGAAAATAAATAAAGCACTATTGTCTTCTTGCATACCAAGGCCTTCATGTGTGTTATCTCTCAATGTTAACCTATTCAAAGGACTAATATTCTAATCAGTTATTATAATAACTAATAAGAAATTTATTGAGTTAAATATTTCTCTCTCAAAAGAAGCAAGTAACAAAAAACAAAACATCATCCCAGGGATGCAGGGATGGTTCAACATACGTAAATCTATAAATGCAATTCACCACATAAACAGAAGCAAAAACAAAGACCACATGATTCTTTCAATAGATGCAGAAAAAGCTTTTGACAAAATTCAACACCCTTTCATGATACGAACACTTAAGAAAATAGGCATAGAAGGGACATACCTAAAAATGATACAAGCCATATATGACAGACCCATAGCCAACATCATACTGAATGGGGAAAGATTGAAATCATTCCCACTTAGAACTGGAACCAGACAAGGCTGCCCACTATCTCCACTTCTGTTCAACATAGTGCTGGAAGTCTTGGCTACAGCAATCAGACAGGAAAATGGAATCAAAGGTATCCAAATAGGGGCAGAAGAGATCAAACTTTCACTGTTTGCTGATGATATGATATTGTATCTAGAAAACCCCAAGGATTCAACCAAGAAACTCCTGGAACTGATCAATGAATTTAGTAAAGTCTCAGGATACAAAATTAATACACAGAAATCAGAGGCATTCATATACGCCAACAACAATCTAATTGAGAACCAAATCAAAGACTCAATTCCCTTCACAATAGCAACAAAGAAATTAAAGTACCTAGGAATATATTTAACCAAAGAGGTAAAAGACCTCTACAGGGAGAACTATGAAACACTGAGGAAGGAAATAGCAGAGGATGTAAACAGATGGAAATCCATACCATGCTCGTGGATCGGCAGACTCAATATCATCAAAATGTCTATACTACCCAAACTGATCTACAGATTCAATGCAATACCTATTAAAATCCCATCAGCATTCTTCACAGATATAGAAAAAATAATTTTACGCTTCGTATGGAACCAAAGAAGACCCTGAATATCAAGAGCAATTCTAGGCAACAAAAACAAAATGGGAGGCATTAATATGCCAGATATCAAACTATACTACAAAGCTGTAGTAATTAAAACAATATGGTATTGGCACAAAAACAGGAATATTGACCAGTGGAACAGATGTGAGAATCCTGATATAAAACCATCCTCATATAGCCATCTCATCTTTGACAAAGCAGACAAAAACATACGCTGGGGAAAAGAATCCCTCTTCAATAAATGGTGCTGGGAAAACTGGATAGACACCTGTAGAAGGCTAAAACAGGACCCACACCTCTCACCTCTCACAAAAACCAACTCACGCTGGATAACAGACTTAAACCTAAGATATGAAACTATTAGAACTCTTGAGGAAAAAGTTGGAAACACTCTCCTAGACATCGGCCTGGGCAAAGAGTTTATGAAGAAGTCCCCAAAGGCAATCACAGCAGCAACAAAAATAAATAAATGGGACATGATCAAACTACAAAGCTTCTGTACAGCCAAAGAAATAGTCATGAAAGTAAACAGACAACCTACAGAATGGGAGAAAATTTTTGCATCCTATGCATCCGATAAGGGACTGATAACTAGAATATACTTAGAACTCACGAAAATCAGGAAGAAAAAATCAAATAACCCCATTAAAAAGTGGGCAAAGGACTTGAACAGAAATTTTTCTAAAGAAGACAGAAGAATGGCCAACAAACATATGAAGAAATGCTCAACATCTCTAATCATCAGGGAAATGCAAATCAAAACCACAATGAGATATCACTTAACCCCAGTGAGAATGGCCTTTATCAAAAAATCTCCAAACAATAAATGCTGGCGTGGTTGCGGAGAGAGAGGAACACTCCTACACTGCTGGTGGGACTGCAAACTAGTTCAACCTCTGTGGAAAGCAATATGGAGATACCTTAAAGCGATACAAGTGAATCTACCATTTGATCCAGCAATCCCATTGCTGGGCATCTACCCAAATGATCCAGTGACACTCTACAAAAAAGACACCTGCACTCGAATGTTTATAGCAGCACAATTCATAATTGCAAGGCTGTGGAAACAGCCCAAGTGCCCATCAATCAAAGAATGGATTAATAAAATGTGGTATATGTACACCATGGAGTACTATTCAGCTCTAAGAAACAATGGTGATATAGCACACCTTATATTTTCCTGGTTAGAGCTGGAACCCATACTACTAAGTGAAGTATCCCAAGAATGGAAAAACAAGCACCAGATATATTCTCCAGCAAACTGGTATTAACTGAGTAGCACCTAAGTGGACACATAGGTGCTACAGTAATAGGGTATTGGGCAGGGGGGAGGGGGGAGGGGGGCGAGTATATACATACATAGTGAGTGAGATGTGCACCATCTGGGGGATGGTCATGATGGAGACTCAGACTTTTGGGGGGAGGGGGGGAAATGGGCATTTATTGAAACCTTAAAATCTGTACCCCCATAATATACCAAAATAAACCCCCCCCCAAAAAAAAAAAAAAACTAGATTAAAATAAGTGTATTTACTACAATTTCCAGAGGCCTGTTTTATTAAGAATGAATTATAAATTGGTTGTATTTTAAAAGTGAAATCACAATAGCCTGTATGTTTAAAAGCCTAATAAAATATGCTAACATATTAAGACCTAACAGAATATACAAGAATATTAATTTAAATAAAAACAAGTAAGATTTTCAAAACAATTTAATGACTCCCAAAAAGATGCAAGCTATGTTTTCTTCCCATTTGATTATCTAAGTATGCCTCATATATTCTAAATTCTCTTTGAATACAATTTGATCTATGTTCACAATAGAAATATGAATGCATATAAACAAACTTAATATAATTTGGTAGTTTCAATGCATAAAATCAAGGAAAAATATGTATTATATATACATATATATCTAGTTTCTATGGTGACCTGGTCACTTGGAATATAGTTTTGCATGAACAATAGCATACAGTCATCACTTTGAATTTCCTGACCTTTCTTTTCTGTTCAAATGCTGCATTAGCAGATTTTAGTAGCTAATGTTTAGTATATCTTATAAATTGTGTTAATGTTATCTATTTGGACAACACATTTGCTCAGCATTTACTTTGGAAAAAAAGAAATTTAAGCTTCTTTTGAAAAGTTTTATCTTGGCTTTAAATAAACCTCGAGATTACAGCAAATCAAAATAAACATGAACAATGCAGTAAATTGCACATTTTGTTTAATTACCTGTGACTTTTAAACTGGAAATAAAGAGAATACAAACATTTCAATATTTATAAAGCTATTGGTTAATAAGCATTTGAGGCATCCTTTAAAATTAACATAGTATTTCTATAACTAGCCCTAAGGTATTATGTTTATAATGTCAATATAAAGCTATAATTTCAGAGAAAGATTACTATGCCAGATACATAGAGTCCTAATCTCAGATTTCTTGGTGCCAGTTATTTGTATGACATAAGGCCATCAACTTTTCAGATTTTCCATTTCCCTATTTGCAAAATCATAAGTAATAAAAACATAAAATTTTATTTTCTATCTCTAATTCTATAAGTCTAAAGGCTTATATAAACTTCAAATGAAAAAAATGGCCATATATTTTTTTAAAAATTCTAATTATTGCATGATTTACAGTAGCAAAAACTAGATTAAATATTGTGAATGGTTACATGATCTATGACCTAATACAATAAAAGATTTTTGTTATTAAGTAATAAATATGTGGACTATATATTTAAAATAAAAGCTTACATATAATAACATGAAAACATGAAACAATTTATTGCATTGAAGATACTTATGTAAAAAATAAGAGCTCACATATAAAGGATCAAAGCAGTCAGATTAAATCAAAAATGTGTGTTAAATGTATCATTTGCTTTTTGCTGCAGCTGTTGTTTATCTGTTCTATTATGACCAGTTAAATACAAAATATTTTTAAAAGAAAGATGTAATATGTACTAATAATACAGCAATAAATAGAGGTGAAAGAATTTAACCTCAGTTCTTAATTGTGAAAAAGGAGCACTCTGAGAAGAGTGCACCCTTGACTAGGGTACCCAAATTGAAAAACACAATATCCTTGAGATTACAAAGCAATTAAGAGTGGATACTTCTGTATCAGACAGGCCTTGGGTTCACATCTGGCTTTTCCCAGGCCTATTGAATTCAGACAAGTTACTTAACCTCCATGAAGGCGGGCTATCTCTTATGCAAGTGGAGCAAATAGCATAAAATGTCCTATAAAATCAATTTTGAAAGTTATAAGTAAGCGTGTGTGAAGTTTTTATTATGATGTTTAACTTGTAAATATTCATTATATGCTCAATAACATCATACTAAACTTTTTAGAAGATAGAGGATATTTGTTCTTGCTTCTAGAGACATAGAAACCAGAAAGGTGTAATATGGTCACCCAAATATTAAGACAAACATAAGGTTTCATACAGGTTTAGCATATTTGCAATGAGACTTTATAGAGAGGTGGGTACTTTTAGAGGAAAACCATTTAATTCAATGTTACATGCAATAGGATCTTTTTGGCTTTACATCTCTATATATTGCCAATATGCATAACATAATTAAAAAGCTGGGAAATATGTGAATATAATATCTGCAGTAGCTAGTCAGAAAAAAAGATGGCGGTAACTAGCAATTTGAATGATTGCAGTAGGAATATTGGATGAAGTGAAATGGTTATAAATTGCAACAAAGAGGATTTAGCAACAAGAATTACTTGACACTAGGACTACATAAAAATGTCACACCGTTATTGAATCCAAAAGTTTTGTTAAAGAGAAAAATGTGGGTATGGATATAAGATTAGGAAAGAGTGATTTAATTTTTTTATTGCATTCATCATTTGGGGATGAAAGTATTTATGGCTACATTTAAGTGGATGATTAAGGGAAGAAATGAGCTAAATTGAGAGCACCTACCTATACCAGACATTACTCACTGAGCATCCATTATCTTTATACTTTTACTATTTAAATTTTAGGATAAAGGTGTGTGTGTGTGTGTGTGTGTGTGTGTGAGAGAGAGAGAGAGAGAGAGAGAGAGAGAGAGAGAGAGAGAGAGAGAGAGAGAGGATATATGAGCGTATGCATGTGCATGAGTAGAATAAAGAGTCAATTCATTAAATCCAGGAAACTAACCACATTTTGAAAGAGAAATGTACATAGATGACATTGCAACTTAGTTCTTACAAGTAGCCTCTTTGAAAGTGTGGCTCCAGCTTGGACTTTAGGTACTGTTATTTGTGCCAGAAAAACAGGCAGAGAAACAGAGACATTGGGGATAATAAAGTGTATGCTATGGGCAGAGAAACAAGAGTGAAACATCATGCAGATCTTTCAGCATGATCCATTTAAGAGAACATATCATTGTATTTTTACAAGAAAAAATTCATAAAGCAATTAGGAAATATAAGATATATAAACTAGATATATAAATGTTTATTTATTTATTTTTCTCCAAAGAGAAGTGTGACTTAAAACTTACTTGTGGGGATTCAAGGAAGAAAGAAGTAGGCAGATAGATAGTCCTTGTTCTAATATTGCTAAAGTCTTCTGGGATTCTAAAGGTGTCTCTGAAATCTTAAATTACAAAAATGTCCTACTCCTCATGTAGATAGGCAGAAAGAACAGCACACAGAGCTAAATTTCAGTTGCTAATACTAAGTGAGAATAAGTGGCATTTTAAGTAATTCAAGGGCAAGAGAAGATGTATTATTATTTTTAGATCTTTGAACAGTGAAACTTATAGCTCCAGATAAGTATTATATGTTTGTAGTCTAAGTTTTGAGTTCTAAACAAACACATTGAGTTATACATTGAAACATTCCATTTATAAACAATACAAGAACCAAACCCTATTCATTTCCTTTCAGTTAATGTATTCTGGAATTCTCTTCATTAAATATTGCCTATAATAACTTAACCTACAGGTAGGAAATATGAATATCCAATTAATTAGAAGATATAGTGATAGTGTTGTTAGCATTGGCCTTATTTTATGAAGATGGCAAGGTAAGAGGTCTAAATGAATAAAGCATAGATTTAGGGTGGTCATTAATATCACTATTGAGAACCAGGAAGAACTATGTTAATTTTTTCTAGACAGTTAAGAGCACAAGTGAGGTATAGCATTATAAATGTAACACATGGACTGTCTAGCCAAACTCTAAAATTCTTATGTTCTTTTTCTCCATTTAACTCAAAAATATCAGAATCACTAATACATGTTTACAGTTGTATGCGCATTGTTTAACATGATCCCTTGTAAAGAAAGAAGCTAAATAAAATCTAAGCTGAAGAAATAAAAGGAAAATATAGTGAGTTTCCTTCTTTTAGATTTCATGTATTAGGTAAGTTTAAGTTAATGGCTAGTTTTCCTGAACATCTTGTTTTTATAACTCAATTACCTTCCATGTTTCCACTAATATTTTCTGATAGAAAAATGCAGAATATCTGACATTCTCTAAGATTCCATGACTAACTAATATACTAAGCTCATATACTAAGAAGATTTAAGAACTTAAAATATTTCTAAACTATTTGGGAAAAGCATGCAGTAAAAGATGATTTTTTTTCATATTATCATAGAGTTTCAAAGTAGGAAATACCACTTTGATGGACCGTGATTTTTAAAGATTTCCCTAATAGAAAATTTTATATTTTCCATTGTTAGCCCTGAGGCTGCCATCTTCCCCACCTCTGCATCCTCTAGAGGAAAAAATATTTTCTTGAAAAGAATTATATATTACAACATTTTATAATATTGATTTATTTTTTGGAATTTAATCTAAAAAGAAGGAAAATGAATTATCCTCTACATGGAGTCACATTTAAATAATTTCACTTTATGATATAAATATAAAAGGATCCACAATTAGGACTAATAAAGTTGCTTTTAAATATCCCTTTCTTGAAGCAGATGGAAACTGATAATGGCAAGAGATAAGAATGTATGTTGGGGGGAAGACCTCTTTTTAATATTTTGCTAGGACTATTAGGTTTTTCAGTTTTCCTGACCTATCTTTTACCACATGTTAGATAGGACTATGGTTTTATGTTTGTTAATTTGTTTTAATCTTTTTTATACCTCTACAAAAAATAGCAATGTTCACTTCTTCCTTGCTCATGTCTTATTTTAGGTTGAGTAAAAATATACTACTAGACTATATTTTCCCTGAAGGCTTGGAATAGTTTTCTTTATGGGCATGCCCTTCTGTCAATATCACACTAACTATTCCTATCTGTAATCTTAAGGAATATTTTCAAGTAAGTCATCAACACTTTATTTGTATAAAGGAAATTAAATTTTATTCCAAAGTTATAAATTCCTGATTTTTTATAATATCCTTTGACATAATTTTAATAGTCAAATTATGTTCTATTTGGATGACACTAAACACTTGAGTTTTTAATTACTCCACTGATATTTAGCTGCTATAATTTTCTATCATATCAAAGAGTTATTTGATTTAATTAGCAACATCCCCTCCCCCTATAACTATAACCTAAATAGTAGTTCTTAGGTAGCTTGTAGTTTATACAGACCAGTTATGGCTATATAACCATGAACTTAATTAAAAGCAATATCTCAAAGCTGTAATGTGAGTGGGTGGGAACGGAAATTAATGATTTTTACAAAAGTTATTATAACAGATCCACCTCTTTAAATCAAACCAAATAGTTCTCAGCATGGGGGATTATTAAAAAACTTCAGAGCCAATGACTAATATTCACTGAATATAGGAAACATGCCCTACTCAAGCATAATCAGACAACAAAAAGATATCAAATTATTTGACAATTAAAAAGATGTAAAAACATATGAGCAAGTCCTTAAATTCTTGTCTTATGAAATGTTAATCATATTCACCCTTTGGGAATGGCAGGACTGTATTATTAGATATTTAGTTCTTTTGAGAGATATATCACATTATAATGTTGGCCAAATGGCTCAATTAATGAAAATACACATGTGAAAATGAATAATTCGATTGTAACATCAACAGTGTATTGACCTAACAAGGTGTGAATTAAAGTTTTGCTTCATGTAAAAAAAAGCAGAAAGATATTTTGGGAAGCAAGTGTTATCCAAAGAAAAGTTACAGTATTAAAAATGATTAATCCTTGTTGATTCTACAGCTTTGGGAAGTGACTGCAGCCTTAAGAGACTTATCCTCATCTCTCTTTACCTTATCTGCAAGTGGGGAAATAAAAAATACATTTCTGAAGAGCTAAAAGATGTAAATCAGAAATTAGAGCACATGATATCTGGTGCTCTATATTGTTAAAATGTTGGTGGTTGCTTAGGCAGCTGTTGTTGCTCCACTGTAGCTGCCCCTACAAATATTGTTGGTGGTGTTGTTGGTGGACTGCCATTCTTTGCACTACAGAATGATTTTTCTGAATACTGACAAAATGGCTAATTATTTATAAGTTAAAACAGCCACACACAGCTGTAGGTCTAGCCTTCAAGTCCTCTTTTCAAATGCCTTCTAAACAGTGAAATGAAGTTGGAGGTGTGATCTTTATGGTCCATTAATGATCTCTGATTATTTATCTTCTATGTTAGGTAAATTCTATTTTCACAATCAGTGTAGCTTAAGTTATGCTCCCAAGGATGGCTTTGAGACATGCAGAATAAAGAAGCTGAAGCGATCTACTTCATTACCTTGATTTTATATATGATTTCCTTGATTTTATATATGAAGGAACAAGATGTAGAATCTGAGTGACTCGAACAAAGTATACACTCTTCAGAACAAGTTACAATTAGAACCAATTCCCCTACAAGAAGTTGCTTCTGTCAAATAACCCAGTGGCTACCTAATAACATAACATTTTGTTTTCATGCACCTTGCCCCATGATTATTCAATAGTCCAGACTATTTCTGTGTCACCTTTCCACAATCAAAGAATAAGATAGCTATAATTACTTTGTAGAAAGAGAAAAGTCTGCGAAGTTCCCAGGAGATATTTTCTCTAGATATCCTTATAATAGGGTGAGCCATACTTCCTGGAGATATATCATCCAAATACCCTTGATAGACCAGAAAAAAAAAAAAATTCCTCTAAATCATTGGCATTTTCAATGCTCTCTCCATTCCTAAATTTTAAGACTCTTTTGGTTTTCATACTGCCACAAATCGGCAGTTTAGTTCCAAAGGAAATCACAATTTGTCTTATTCCACCAAATAAACAACAAATAAAAGTTTAATTTATGTTTCTATAAAACATACTCAGTTCTTCTGTTCCTTCTGTTGGGGAGAGAACAATGTCAGAAAGGAGCTTCAAAGATTAATTTGTTTTAACTCTAAACAATCACTGCACACATTGCATATTAGCCACAAATAATAAGACCTATAATTTTAAAATATGATTTTGAGTCATACATTTGTACTGTGAAAAATATAGAACACATGAAAAAATATTACTTGAAATCTTAACCAAAAAATAATTATTATTTTGTGGTATAACCATTTCTCTTACT
The DNA here is from genome assembly GCF_040939455.1 of Microcebus murinus. Lineage (NCBI taxonomy): Eukaryota > Metazoa > Chordata > Mammalia > Primates > Cheirogaleidae > Microcebus > Microcebus murinus. The sequence goes on along the minus strand of NC_134114.1, from coordinate 78,988,600 downwards.
CCTTTTAATTATAATATGTCTCTTTGTAGATCTTGAGGTAATTAACAGGACATAATTTTCCAGAGACAATACATGGCTCAGATAATATCTACATTTTATTACATCCCCATGCTGTGATTGTCAGTTCATGTCCTCCTTTGTTTATTTTAGCTTTTGGAGAAAGTACATACACAGATATATATAAAGATTGAAGGCAGACGGATCTTCAGGATCTTCTAAATTCCTTCCTATTTTAACCACAGAGGTAGATTATTCTGATGTATTCTTGTCTTTGAGCATATAGAACATCATAGTCTAATTATGCCTTGATCAGATTCTTCCACACCCAATGACTTGAAATAAAATCTGAAATTTCTTAAATCTTAAAACCCAGATATGAATACACCTTTTTTCTCTCTGTCATGCTCAAAAGTGACTATAAACAAAAGTTCCTTTTAACATCAGAAAAGATATTTCAAAGCTGTAGGTTGGGACTAAAAACAGGAATAAAGTGTAACAATGGTGGCAAGTTAAAATAATCCATTGTGATCTAGCCAATGGGTCAGAGATCAAGCTTTTGAAAGTTTCATGCCATTTCAAATTTATTTCTAATTCTATAATAACGTTAAAATCTATAAAATTAATAGATTTACCTTAATAATTTTATTTCTTACATATATGACATGACCCTCAAGAAAGATCAGGATTGACTAGGTTATTTTTTAAGAGCTAGAACATTTCAGTGGTTTCAAAAGGTACTTCTTTGCTTAAGCTACATGTGCATCACCGGTCAACCACAAGGTTCACGTACTTGCCCTTACTCTAGGATCTAAGCTGGCGGAGTGACCATTATTTTCTGGGCAGAGGAAAAGACAGGTTGGTGAAGTATGTGCTGACTTTTTAAGCTTCGCCTCAAAGGTACACATATCACCCCTGTGTCTGGTGGATTGGACTTATTAAGTCATATAACCATACTTTGCGTAAGAAAAGATGAATCCTACCATGTGTTTGAAGAAGAGAAATCCATAATATTCGTGAATAACCATACACATAGAGAGAATGATATAATCTGGTTTTCTCATAATTTCTTGAAAATATTTCTACTCCAATAACCATTTATTATTCATTTAACTACTCAGTAGTAATTGCTTTTATGAATATATATTATAATTCTACAAATTTCTTAGCTTTTGCCTAAAGGTTCATTTACATTTTTCTAAATTATAAACAATACTGCTGCATACTTCCTTTTATATACAACTTCATAAAATTGTTTTCTCAGGCTATAGAGTTCTAGAAAATTGTTAAATCAAGAGTATTGCCCAAATTACCCTTCACAGTAAATCAATGCATAATACTATTACAAACAGTGCCAGTTTCCTTACACTTTCTCCAAAAATGAGCATTTTAAAGTTTGTGTTATCTTTGTTTCTCCAATTTGTAAGGATTGCAATTTGATTTTTTAATATATAGTTAGTTGCTTACTTGTGTGGTTTAATATGATTAACTATGTTTTAGCAATTTAGATTTTCTGTAATGTGTATTTCTCCAAGTTTAAAAACTAGTTTGAAGCAGGAATTATAATACATTATGTATTCTTGACATTATATAGGTGTTTGATAATTGAAAGTATTAAGAAGTGCAAGCATAGCATTTACTAATTTTTAAGTTTAAATTTAAAAAATCACAATGAAATATTTGTCTACCAAATATACTAATAAAAGAAGATTATTTTGAAGTAAAATTTACTTTACAAACTATTGTGAAAGTTTACCATTTCGTCATTCCTTTAAATTCAAGCTTATTGGAATAACTTTACAATTATAAATTTACAATTGTAACTTATCTAGATAAGACTACCTGAGGATATAATAAGAAGGGAGATAATAATACAGAGAAAATTACTTCGTTGCTTTTGTATGATTGCTTTTGCTCATAATTCATGTATAAATTTTGTTCTTCTGTGTTTTCAACTTTTTTGGATTTTTTTTTTTAGGCAACTCTCTTTTAAACAATATACAAATCAATACTGTATTTTGCCCTCTGCTGCAAAGACCTTTTGACTCTTAATTTTTAAATTTAATCTATTTACATGTATTATGTTACTGATGTCTACTCTTCATACCATATTCTATTTTATTCTAATTTTTTAGCATTCTTTCAGTAACCTTCTTTTGGAATGGATATGGGGGAATTGTGTCCTTTGTTTTCAAAAGGGCAGTGTGGCTGCAGGGATTTCTTGATTCTTTCCTCTTTTGTTGTATGAATATTGAGACTATTATACAAATAATTATTTCAACCTTTAATCTGAAATCCAAGGAAAGATAATAAAACCAAAAATTATTAAAGAACCTAAAATTCCTATATTTACATAAGGGCCCTGATTTCTTGAGTGTAGTTCAGATTATTTCCCATTGCATTTATAACTTGAATCTGAAATTGTCTTGTCTGATGGGCAGCTGCCTTCTATCCTTGAGCCATTTAGGTTTTTTAATAAGTATTTTTGCTTACATCGTTTTCTGAGATGTTGCGGTAAATAAAAAGACAGGAAATCATGATAAAGTTTTAGAAATGTTTGATCTTTTGAGATACTTGAAAACATATAATTTTACCATGAATATTTCATAGCCTTATACATTTTATAAAATTGGTTTCAAAAATTGTTCATTCTCTGAGCTATGTTGAAGCTTAGACAATTTGCAATTGTCCTATGCTTCACAAATCAAAAATATCTATTGAGTCATTTTATATGTACAATCGACATACTAACAAATATTAGTTGCTCAATAACATGCCTGCCCGTAACTTCTCACTACACCTTAACAAACACACTCCAGCAGTTGAGTCACATCCCCTACTTTGAAGGATGTGTATGTATGCGTGTATTTGGGTACAACTTTAGAAAACTCCAGAACTGAAGTTTTAATGACTCTTTTCTCAAGAATAATACACATTCTAAGGCTAAAACTACCATAAATGACCACAAAAATGTTTGCATAAAGAGATTTTAAATTACAGCCCTAATGCAAATCAACTTCAAAGGAAAACAAAACTACATGACCAAAGTGCATTTTGAATAAGAAATATACATAATTTTATTTTCCTTTAAAAAAATCTTGGAAAAATAGAAGCGTTTGCACAATACACACTTTGGGCCCTGTTGATATCACATTTACCATTCATAAATTTGTTGAAGTGTGTTTAGATTACACCGCATAAAAAGCATGCACCACATTCATATATATAAATAAAGCTACATGTGTAGATTCATTTTGAAATATGTTGAGTTTAAGCATGCACAAATTACTGATTTACTTCCTTTTTATGATCGCTATTTCAAGCAGTGCCAAGCAATCATATATCAATGCCAGGTACTATGTAGACTTAGCCACTGCTGTGGTAGAAATCTGTAGTTTCTTTTTTTTTTTTCTGTCTCTCCATGTCTAGAAATGTTATCTACAAGAAACATGAGAAACTACTCCAGATTTACCCAGATGTTTATACAAATTAATGGTTTAAAGGAGGATGTAGACAGTGAGTAAGTGAGGTTGGCTGATACTATTAAGTGGTTTCGACTGCTTAAAAACTAGTTATTTATGAGTTTGCAAGAAAGTTCTAATAAAGCCAATAGCATGGAACAGCATCATAATATAAAAATCACAATTAAATATAGAGATATGTTGATAAAATAATTTAGTGATTTTTTTCACAATCCAATTTTGATATTTAAAGACCTATTAAAAGAATAAAATGCCTGAGTGGCTTTATACAATGTCATGGATGTTATAAATCCTTCTCAGCATATTAGTAAAAATAACTTGAACATAATATAAAAGCAAATGAAAACCAATGTATTGCTTTTAATTTGCTGATTTCAGATAAGGAATATGTCATCAGGCCCAAAGTATCCTGAAAAGGTCAGTACTCATACCAACATTTATGAGAAAGGATGTATAGAAATATATTAGAAAGATCATGCTTTCCTATTTTCTAGAAATAGGAGATTTCTAGATTTTCTAGAAATAGGAAATTAAATGGAAGTTGAATGAAGCATGAAAATTTAAGAAAGATATAGTAAGAAATGATGCATATTGTTTCTTTACCTTTTTTTTTTGTTTTTTACAAACTATACATGAAAACCTTAGAAGAAATTAATATCAAATACATTTGAGGAAATAGAAGGAAATACTTCACACAGCATTGTCGAAATATACTGCCATCAGAAGGTCACAGAGTCAAAAACTGTAACTGATTAATAGGACCAATAATAATATTTGTATTGGCCAACACCAGGGAGTTGGGGCCAGCTCCATGCTAGCTTCAGGGATTTTTCTCTGAACTTCATCCAAAAGCACTTTCTAGCTTGGGGGCCCTGAGTGTGCTTAATTAACTCCGTCTGACCCAGCCACACAAAGTAAAAGCATCAATCTTTCAGACTTGGCTCTCTTTCTTCCAGGGAGTTCCAGGTGAAGGTTTTCTACCTATTTTGGGACTAGCAAAAGCAAATTGCCTCTTCCTGTAACAAATACACACACACATAGCAGAGAAACAAACAAACATAATGTTTAGCACAATGACCTACATGGATAAGTCCATAAAATTTCCTGCCCTGACTCTATGGAGACAATGTACTATAACAGACTAAATATAGAATGAAGAGTCAAAAAATCTCAAACAACAGTATTTTCCTTTGTTGATTACATGACTTTGAAGAAGATACTGAATCTCTCAGATCCTTAGTTTTCTGTATTAGAAAAAAATGAAAATAATCACAATAAAAAAACCCAGGGATGTAACCCCCAGGTCATTAATTAAAAAAATTCTAAAATTATTTTGCATAATTGAGAAATTCTCTACCACATATGATTATAAAATGAGGCTTATTTTGGACCTCCCTGTCTTTTTTTTTTCTTCTAAAGGAGTTTCATTTTTTTCTAAATGCTCATGTTGTTGTTCATCACTTGCCAGGATATAGGACTCCCTGCCCCACCAGTGCATATGTACATTCATCCCACATTACTTTATTGGGGCCCATCAAAGGAAATCGCTGCTTTCATTAATAAAATGAAGCCAAGTGAATGAAGGTTAATAATGGGAAAAGGACCTAAAATGGGAATGTTTGGCCTGGCTTCATAGTATTATTTCTCCTTCCCAAGATTTACTTTCTCCTTTGGTATCACTCTCCTTTTACCAAGATAGCTTCAGCTGTTGCTTGTACCAATTGAGGGTTGTGAGTGACTAAATTACAGGTGCTTTAATTTTTGTGATAAGAACAGTAACATAGGTAACAAAAAATTGAACTCTCTTCCATATATAGGTGAAGTAGCTGCCCACTGAGATATATTTCTTGATTTTCCCTTCTCCTATGATCTCTGGGCATCCAGAGGGGTCATATCGTAAACCTAAGATGTGAAACTATTAGAATTCTAAAGGAAAATGTTGGAAATACTCATCTAGACATTGGCCTAGGCAAAGAATTTATGAAGAAGACCCCAAAGGCAATCACAGAAACAAACAAAAAAATAAACAAATGGGACCTGATCAAATTAAAAATCTTCTGCATAGCCAAAGAAACTGTCAAGAGGGCAAACAGAATGGGAGAAAATTTTTGCAAGCTACACATCTAATAAAGGGTTGGTCACTAGAATCTATTTAGAACTCAGGAAAATCAGCAAGAAAAAATCAAACAACCCTATCAAATAGTGGGCAAAGGACACAAACAGAAACTTTTCAATAGCAGACAGAATAATGGCCAACAAACATATGAAAAAATGCTCAACATCTCTAATCATCAGGGAAATGCAAATCAAAACCATAATGAGATATCACTTATCTTTAATGATTGATGGCCTTTATAACAAGGTCCTCAAGCAATAAATGTTGGCATGGATGCGGAGAGAGAGGAACACTCCTACACTGCTGGTGGGACTGCAAACTAGTTCAACCTCTGTGGAAAGCAATATGGAGATACCTTAAAGTGATACAAGTGGATCTACCATTTGATCCAGCAATCCCATTACTGGGCATCTACCCAAAAGAACAAAAGACACTCTATACAAAAGACATCTGCACTCGAACATTTATAGCAACACAATTCACAATTGCAAAGATGTGGAAACAACCGAAGTGCCCATCAATATATGAGTGGATTAATAAAATCTGGTATGTGTATACCATGGAGTATACCAACTCTTGTATTTTCCTGGAACCCATTCTACTAAGTGAAGTATCCGTAGAATGGAAAAATAAGCACCACATATACTCACCAGCAAATTGGTATTAACAAATCAACACCTAAGTGGACATATAGGAATAACATTTATCGGGTAATGGCAGGTGGGAGAGGGGAGGAGGGATGGGTATATACATACATAAGTGAGTGTGATATACATACATGAGTGTGATGTGCATCATCTGAGAGATGGACACACTTGAAGCTCTGACTTGGTGGGGAGGGGAGAAGGCAACACACATAACCTAAACATTTATACCCCCATAATATGCTGAAATTAAAAAAAAGAAAAGATATAAAATGGAAAAGGCCTGTCTCTGACTTAACACATAAAGAAAGCCCACCTCCCAACTGTAACATTTATATTGGACTATTTTAAGAGTTCAAAATAAATTTGTATTTTGTTAAACCACTGAAATTATGGGGTTTATCTATTAAACCTACAAACATGCTCTAGTAAATGCCTAATTGTATAGATCAAATAAATCTAGCCCATACAAACAAAACCTTGATAAATGCTAATGAATAACAGAAAAAGGTGTAAGTATGAGGGATACTTTGGTAATCTAAATTTCCAAAATTATAATTTACAAGGGGTAACAGCAGTATTGCTGCATCCTTGCTCTTGGTTGGCTTCCATATGAAAGATGCCATCTTAGCACTTTCCATTTGGAAACTAGACATCCACTCACCCAAAGACAAAACCCAAGAGAATGAAGCACAATGAAGAAGAGGTATTACTTTTTCTATGTAATGTTTACTTTATCCATTTTTCATTTCTTTTGTAACTATCAGCCTTTTCTCAATGTGGATAACAAGATATGGCTGCCTCTTAAGGAAATACTAAGTCTGCTCACAGGATTATGTTCTAACCTAGAGATAATGATAAAGTAATTACCATTTCAACATTTCAGGAAGCTCCAACATTCAAACTAGAAAAATGTTCACAAAATACAATGTTAATGGTATAATTTAGTTACAATCTATTGTCCTTCTATCTTCTAAAAATTTCTGATTAATCTAAGACAAATATTTCCTATAAGTTCTAGGAAACTTATCTTGTGAACAGCCAGATAATAAATATCTAAGACCTTACAGGACATTCTGTAGACAATACATAAATAAATGAGTGTGGCTGCTTTCTAATAAAACTTTATTTACAAAAACTAGCAGTGGGTTGGATTTGGTCCACAGATCATAGTTTAACAACATTTGATATAAGAGGTCCATTCTTCTAAAGTTCTATTTGTTAAAGATCCTATTCTCTGCTGCCTATCTTTAATTACAGATTGATTTCTGGAAGCTCCACTGCCTATATAAAATGCTATGAATTGGGTTTTATGGATTCCAACAAAAAGTCAACCCTCTCTTCTTTCAAGTTCTAACTCAGTTAAAATAAAACAAATATGGCAGAGATGGAGGCTAAAACATTATTCTAGTGCTGATGTTACTGATATTTGAATATGTGGCTTGAGTATTTCCAGGTGAAACTTTTTATGAATCACAGAACTAGATCATTTGCTGATTTAGGAAAGTTCATGGGCCACTACAGGCCTCCACTGTGGAAGAAGCCCCTTGTAAAACTTAAAGAGTAGAGGATTGGAGCAGAGCAGAGGGTGTGTTTGCTGGGTTTAAGTTCAGTCCCAAGATTAAGCAAAGAGAAAGGAGTGACTACAAATCTCTAACTTTTAGTTAGTTTGATTCCGTCTAAGCTCTATTCGCCGGTTAAGCCATTCTTGTCCTAGACATTTCTGTTTAAGGGTAGCAAGATTGCAAGGTAGAGGGTGGAGAAGAGATCAGCCATCTCTCAGGTTCCAAGAATTAAAGAAACTCATCCAGTTGAAAGCAAAACATGTACTATTAATAAAATATCAGATGCACTGTATAATACTGTTGCCGTAAACCACCAAAGATCAAAGTCAAAGAGACTCATAAACAGTGTTATGTTTAATGCCAAAGGCCATTTCTTAAATATCTTGGCTCAATGTATCAGATGTTGAAGTTCTTATCTTCATACTGTGCCAAATATACTTTTTATGTCCTGGTTATAGTATCCAAATCTCTATAAAAACTTTTTTATATCTTTTCACATCTCCAGCAAAATTAACTGGCCCCTCACCTAGTGTTTCATTAAACCCTGCTCAAAATACTAGAAGGCAATTTTTTTTTTATTTTTTTTTTTGCCTATAGCAGGGATTCACTTTGTTATCCAAGCTGGAGTGCAGTGGCAGGATCATAGTTCACTGAAGCCTTGAACTCCTGGGCTCAAGAAATCATCCCATTTTAGCCTCCCGAGTAGCTGGGATTGCAGATGCACACCACCACATTCAACTAATTTTTTGTTTATTTTTGTAGAGACAGGATCTTGCTATGTTTACCAGCCTGGCTTGAACACCTGGCCTCATATGATCCTCCCACCTCACCCTCCCAAAGTGCCAGGATTACAGGTATGATCCACTGCGCCCAGCAGAAATCAACTTTTAATATAGTATTATGATTAATTATACATATTTGTTTTTTATTACTCTGTTGACCATAATTATCATGCTATATTTCTAACATGTTAATTGTAGTCACTCAGGAAAAATAGATATGTGCAAATATTCATAATAACATATATAATGAATATATTAGTATATGTCAATAAATAAATATAAGATAAATTAATGTAAGAAAATTTTGTATTAGTGTAATAAGAAAAACTGGTTATCTCTAAGGAAAGATGAAAACTATTAAGATTTTAGTGTCATGAAATTCTGTATGATTAGATTGGGATATTGGGGGTAAAGGTTAAGGGCCTTTCAAGGCCTCTCAAATCCTGTTCCCATGGTTACAACTGTGTAGACAGAATGCAGTATAGTTTCAAAGTAGAAGATAGAAATTCAGAAATAAAGTTTAAAAAAGTAACTTACATGATTATAAAGATATTTAAACCATGAACAGTCATGAATTTTGCTTATTTGAGATATTAATGTTTGATTTTATAAAGAATATTTTAATTTATTAGATCCATCTTCAGATTCTTAATAATTTCTTGAAATAATATCTCCTTTAAGCAATATATATTTTAATAGCCTAAGCTTTTAATATATTTTGGATCACCTACTAATTATAGATATGTTTTCTCTTACATTATTCCATGTTCATATTTGTTTATATATAACTGATGTATGAATTATGGTATCAACTATAAAATTGAAAAAAAACACAAACAAAACCCCAAGAAAACTAGTGATCTAAAGAATTCTTCATATTTTTCTCACTATTGATATATTGTTGAGGAAAATAATGGATGTATGAGTTAAATGCCATGCATGTGCTTATATTTTATTAAAAGATAACATTTATTATACAAAGAAAAACAGTTTTCATTCAACATATACCATGTATCAGATCCTATGCATACGTGATTTCATCGAATGACCTTACAACTCTTCATTTAACAAACATTGGAGCTCCTAAATGACACAAAGCAAAGAAACGAATTAAATTCCAGCCTGAACGAGACCCTATTTCTACTAAAAATGGAAAAATTAGCTGGGCTTTGTGCTGCACACCAGTAGTCCCAGCTACTCTGGAAGCTGAGGCAGGAGGATCTCTTGAGCTTAGGACTTTGAGGTTGCTGTGAGCTAGGATGATGTCATGGCACTCTAGCCTGACAACAGAGTGAGAGTCTGTCTCAAAAAAAAAGTAAACTGACTCTATGTGAAAAAACTGAATGGCATGACGGTATTGTCGATTTTATATTTAAAAATATAAAAGTGATAATTAGATAGATGTGAGACTTTTAAAAATATATTCAATAAATATTGAGCTCTGAATATGTGCTAGACTAGGCTTTAATAGTCTAAAGAATATATTGAAAACTTTTAAGAATATAATTTACTCTTGAAAAGGCACTCAAATAGGAATTTAAATCGGTTATCTTTTGTTATCCATATATTTTCCTTATCAAATTTAAATAAATCTCAGCTTCATTTGCATATTCCCAATCAGGAAGTTTTACCTTAGAATCAATCCTGGGAAATCATAGATCAGTTCGAAATATGAGTGTTAAGCCAAAAGCGAGATAGTTTTATCAGGTTCTATATCATAGCTTTCCTCTTACCTATTGGTGCTTGTAAATACCCTTCTTATCAACTATATTGGATACTTGAAAATTTGTCCACTTAGCTTTTAAAAATGATCATGATCATGAGTGAACCTGTGAAAAAATATTATTTACTAGAATATAATCTAGTCTATCATAATTTCTTTTCAACTTGATGTGTAAATATCAAAAAATATAATTTTGGAAAATGAATATTTCTAAAGTCCTGAAATCAATATGAAACAATCTAACTGAAGCAGTTTCATTCATATTTTAGTTTGTGTAACATTTAAGGAAGAATTTTAGTTATTTGTTTTCCTGAAGCAGGCCATATAGTATCTTTCTCTTATTAAATATTATTAACTTCTATATTTCATTCAGTACTATTTATGTTTAATTCATTTTTAATAAACAAGTAATTTATTGATTTTGAAAAATGTCATAAAATGTGTAATACTATTAATGTCTATATAATGTATATATTATTATATATTATAAAGTATATAATATATACTGTCAATAATTATATATTATATATTATATACTGTCAATATATAATATATAATGTCAATAATTTCAAAGTAAGAAATTAGGTGTAGAGAAGTTCTGTAGATTACTGGGAATATTGTACCAAAAAAAGATCTAAAAAAATTTTTCAATGGAAAGTTATATAATCATGTAAGATTTTGAGGCTTTGCCTAATTGTTATTAATGCTTATTTAGAGGAATCTCTCTAGCATCTTCTTTTGAATGAGATTGAAAAGGGGAACTTTCATAGAAGAGTATTAGTATGCACCTAGGTTAAAGGGAAGAATGTGAATTCTATCCCACTCTCTTTGAAAAGATGGTTCTATATGCTCTCACCCACATAGCATTTTTCTAAACTTAATTGTATTTTGTTATTGGGCTATAGTTCTTAGAGCTGGATTCATTTACACTCTCCTAATTTACTCTGCCAGTCTTACATACTAATGCTAGACCTTATGAAGAACACCTGTGATGCTTAGACGGCTCTTCCACATCAAGCAAGTAGAATTACCTTGATTAATGTGAGGATTTTCAAATGTTGCTCTATAATTACATAGCAAGGGTCCACCATGCCCTTCAGTGAGATCCCTGAGTATGAACACCTCAGCAAGAGCAATTGCCTGTTTCTGATTTATGAACAAAGCTGTAAGTGCAGAGTCGGCTCTCATTTTTACTGATAATAGTAGTTACAGGATAAGTAAGGCGATAAAGTCTGAGAGGACTGTGAAAAATAGATAATGTGGAGATAATATGACCTAAATATGGGTTTTCTGCATGAACTGCCTGAAATTGGGCTGAGATTCAGCAATGTCTGTGAAGTTGTCAGTGGGCATCGGGAGGTCAACAAAAAGTTTACAAAGCCTCTCTGTTTACCTAAAGTTACCCAAGAAGCCTGAGAAGTTTTTACTCCTAAAACAGGAGGAATTAAGAGAGAATTATTGTTGATATACCTTGTCCTTCCAAGTTCAAACCCCACAAATAAAGCTTCTCATAAATCATTACTCTTTCTCTTTGAAAAATGTATGAACTTGTTTGGGAGTCTACAAAATATCAAATTATGATTTTAAGTAGGTAGTTTTATTGCTATAATATATAATTTTTTCTGATTATTTAATATCAGTATCCTGGAACACCGAAATGAAAGCAAAAATAGAAAACACTTTTCTTTCAGTGAGATAATTAATATGAGTTGGAAGGAATGACAACTTTTTAAATCATACAACTGTATAGATCAAATGTAATATTTTCTTTTAACTACCCTATTCTTTCATAGAGCATTTTTCCATTTAATGCTTTGAATCAGTATATGAATAAAAATAGCTGAAAACAATCGTGGACAAGATTTTGTTTTGGAGCATCATTGGTTTTTGACATGTGGCAGATCCTAACTATTAATGTTCATGAATAGTGATGCCCATGATCAATGCATCTTGTACTCAATGTCGACCAGCATATGGCCTTTTGTAGATGATTCTTGCCCTATTCATTCACTGGTCCTGGTGAAAGAGGACCCATGATCACCTCGTTCTATCAATGCAGCTGAACTAAAAGGTGACAATTGACTGAAGAACAGCCAATCAGTACATCAGGCATGCTCATATAATCTGGTCTGTCAAATGGGCCAATGCTTATTCATAACAATAACATTCACTGAGCTAGAACAGTGTCTCAGGTACTCCTCCAGCACTTTAGATGTAATAACAATTCTTGATCATATCAACTCTCTGAGACAGGTTATAAACCTTACTCTATTTTCTAAATGTGGAAATAGATATAAGAAAAAGAGACATCCTTTTTTAGAAATGTCAATTAAGGACGTAGTGAGGCAGTTAGGAGCTCAAGCTGAAAGATATAAGTAGTAAAAGAAACTCAAAGTTTTAAGAAAACACAAGTTATACTTACGAGCAGGCAAAAGCTATGTATGAATTAGCAGAAGCTATACATTAAACACAAGTTCTCATGTAGTGGAGGAAAAGAAGGCAGTTGTGGTGCAAGGGCAAACAGTAAGTGTGCAAGGAGTTGCAGTGGCATATTAATGATAGATATGAGGGAAAGCCTATAGCTGTTTTATTTTTGTTACTGCCCTTTTTGAAGCCTGGTTGTTCAGCTTCTCCTAAAAATATATCTAAAACTCTGTTTTTCACAATTGTATGAATTTAATTAGATAAGTAAAGTGACAAATTATATATTTATTAAACTAGGATAGACAAAATAAAACAAACAGGTGAACAAACAAAAACTTGTGGTTGGTTTTGGAAAAATGAAGTGGAATGGAGAAATCTTCTTTTAAATTAGTTGCACAGAAATTACAGTAAAGACTGCAAGTTTTGATGCCAACTATAAATCTTCTATTTAATAGCTGTAGATCTTTAGCAGGGTTCTTAACTTCTCTTGCACCTATTTGCACATCTATAAAATGGGAATAAGATTCATAACCTGTCTCAGAGAGTTGATATGGTGAGTAAATGTTATATCTAAAGTGCTTAAGGAAGTACTTGAGACACACTAAGAAATCAGTGAGTGTTATCATTATGTTACCATAATGATGTGCTTTAAAATACTTGTCATGACCACAAACACTGTCCTAATCTTTGTTTCAGAAAGTGATGCTCTTCTGTAGTAATAGAATAGGTAATAATAATGTTAAGCTTGATTCTATAAGAATTTATTCATGTAACATTAGTTTATATGGTTTTTACATATATATATATATATATTTAATATATGTAGCTTGTATGGCTTTGGCAAACAGAGCCAAGATGCAAATTGCTTGTTTTCATAATGGAGTTGAATATGGGAATAATATTTTAAACTCTCTTTTGGAGAGGAAGTAGCTATTGGCTGTAGTTCAAGTCATGAACAGACACATTGACTAAAGGAACTACAGAGTATTAACTTTCAGTCATTTCATTCCATGAAAGACATAGAGTCATGGAACATTTCCACTTACTGTGAGGCTTTGAACTACTCTGGATTATTTCCTTCTAGGGAAACATAGAACTTGAAAGTTAAAAGTTTCCAATTTACTATTGATTGTACAGTTACCATATAATTTAAATGTAAAGTTTAAAAGAATTTATGAAAGAATCAGAATTAATTAATTGGAAAGAAGGGCTAGAAAGGACAATAAACCAAATTTTTCTTACCTTCAGTATTTTTCATTAAGTGCTTTCTTTATAGTATACCACCCATCTTTTTGTCCTCAGACACACTTTTCTTACTTTAGTTAATTACATTCATTAAAGCCACTGGAGGGAAAGTACATTGGTTGTGAATGAGTACCATTGATAAATATCCTCTCCATTTATAGCAGAATCAGGAAGGAGGCATCCCTAATGATCTGGGGTTTCATGAGTTTAGGAAAACATAAAGAACTATATTGGTTGAGATAATATATAATTTAGGTTAAAACTCTGGAAAACAAATGTATCAAAAGGTTTAAAATAGATAAATTATAGCATAGTCAGTCTTGAAGATAGTTTTAAAAGGCTATAGCAATTTTAATATATCCCAGGAAAGGTTTCTATTCCCCATGTTGCTTGATTTTACACTTCTATTGGTTAAATTAATCTTCAAATTATTGATTACCAAGTAATACTGTGAATTGGTCTTCTATATCATGAATCTAACTAGCATGTTTGTTTTGTCATTAATCTTGTTGGTCATTATATCATTTACTGTTCATTATAGCAAGAGATAAATTGCACAAATGCTTAATATTGTTAGTTCAGCTTGGCTGCCTTGTTTAGTGACACTAATTCTACAGAGCAGTTGGGCAAAATCAATGTCTTATGCACCATTTATATTAAATTATGCTTGTTATGTGTTTGAATCAACACTACATAGAGTTTTCTCAAGCTAATTGATCAACTCCTACAAAACAAATTAATATGATACATCAAACTTATGGAATTGTCGTCCAGAAAGAATATAATAGACCTCAGTGCTGAAAGAAAACCAGTAATCCTGCTGGAATACTGAAATTCTCAACCTTAATCAACTGGCTGGCTAAAATAATAGCAGACAGAATGCAAATGTAAATTTACCAGGACATTTTTCTACTGTTTTAGAAGGATTTAAGATATTTATGTCAAGGGATATAACTGCACTTGTTGAAACATTTGCAGTGTTTGATTTCCCTCCAATCACCTCTCCCTTAAGTTGTTAAGAAAAAAAAAATGGAATTTGAAAAATTACTAAAGAGGCATTTTTTTCTTTACTAGTTCAGATAGTTATGATGGTAACTATCTCACTAAAGTTAAATCCTAGTAAATATTCTATGAGCCATTATGTTTTAGCAAACTAATTCAATTATATTATTGTTAGAGTACACATCTTATATAAAAACAGGATGCCAAATTTATTCAAATGTGCTGAATAATACTGTTTTATAATTATTAACATGTATTCATCAAGGTTCCAAATGGATAAAATATTAAAGAACATAAAAATATTATAAGTTAATATATCAAATTTTGTCAATATGGTCCTTATTTTTTGTTAATTTGATATTTTGAAAATTTTAGCCATTGTAAAAATGTGCAAAATAGAACTGTTGCCTCATATAGGCAAAAATTATATTAATAAACTTAAGAAAGGACATGTTAAATATTATGTGTTTATTATATGTGTTTTAAAACATATTCATATTTCAAATTTTTTACTTTGTTTAAGTACAGTGTTAATTTAAATCCTCTGGGTGTACTTAAAGTAACAGTGATAAATAACAGAAGAAATGAAAATATTTAAAATAAATATAGAATCAATGGCATCTAGCTAAATGCATGATACCTTACTGAAAACTGTAAGTATAAAAATTAAGGGAAAACATATGTTTAGTTATATTTTGCATAGTTTAATAAAAAGATGTGTATCTCTGAACAATGTTATATTTATCTATGTTTAGGTAAAGATGAATAGAACTGCCTGATGCTAAATATTAGCTTAGCAGAGTCAGAATTCACTTCTTTCATTCACTCATTGGCATACCATTTCCTTTCTCTCTCAGAGTGTTCCTAAGTGCTTAGATATAATCCTTAGCAAACGATGATAGATTTACTTTGGTAATGAATGAATCTTTTCAATCTGCTCTGATTAACATTCTGTTAAAAACTATATATGGCTGGGCTCAGTGGCTCATGCTTGTAATTCCAGCACTTTGGGAGGCTGAGTCAGGAGGATCACTTAAGCCCAGAAGTGTGAGGCTGCAGTGAGCTATAATGGTGCCACTGCACTTCAGCCTGGGTGACAGTGAGACCTGTCTAAAAAATCAAAAAAAAAAAAAAAGAAAAGAAAAAGAAAAAGAAAAGAACTGTATGCAAGTTTTCTTAACAAAGATAAACTATATATGCAATGTCTTCTTTTTAAGATCAATGACAAGTTATAAATATTATATATCACTATCTCCTTCTCACTGTGTTTTTGGACATTTTATGGAATTATAGTCCCCAAAGATAGTAATTTACATTATTTTAAGTGACTGAACCACTTAATAAAATATTTAGAAATTTTACTTTTTAAAAGCTGAAAAGAAAATATTTTACCACAACAATGTCACACCCTACTATTGTCATGTATCTCAGCAAAAATTGCATGGAAAGAAATCTTATAGATTTAGTTTACATGATCAAACTTTAAGAAACTAGGCAATATATATTGAGTTTGTTTCAAAAGTATGTTTTAAGTTTAATGATAATTATAATTATTTAAGTTCTATTTCATACATATTTTAATATTAAATAATATCTAATGAAAGTTACCTCAAAACTCTAGGAATATAGTTAATATATCTATCAAAAGAATCAACCAAAATATGCATATATCCTAAAATATTAAAGATGTAAATGAGAAATTTTATAAACACTGTAAAGACATTATACTAAATTAATGATACCTCTATTACAGCTTTTGCAATAAAATATTAATATTCTTATTTATATAGCAATATATTGGCATGGAATTTTATAGAATGTTTACTTTTATTCCCCACAAAAATTCACTGCAGAAGGTTGAGATACTGTAACATTTCATTTTCACAGTGCCTGTGACCAATTCCATCTGATTTATAGACATTATAGAATCATCAAATAAATTAGATCATTCGGACTGCAGGTATCATTTTTTTACCCCTATAATATTCTGACCATTATAAATTGTTTAAACGTCCTAAAAATAGTCTTATTTTTGTATTAACATAGTTACATTAAATCCAAAGCAAACTTTAATTACATGAGAGAGAACCAAAATTACCTATGTATCTATATAACATTAAAATTCTAGATATTGAAGAAAACGTGATTGTTTGTCTTTTTTTATTTGTCTATATATTTTATATCACATAGATACAATGTTTGAGATACAGCTGGTCCTCATGTATGTTGGTACATAACTTGGGGTTTTTTAAGGCTACAAATTGTAAAATCTGAAAAAAATTGATTTGAACAACTAATGTATTCTTTCCTTTTTTTTTTTTATTTTTTGTTTTTATAATGAAAAATTTGGAAGTGAGCTGTCTGGGACTGGTAAAATGACTCCACCACGCCGTTAGAGATATGGGATCTTTTGATGTTTTATTCACATTCCTAACTTACGAGAGCTGATTCATAGTTCCAAGATGGTTTCTAAACTTTTGGGCATTGCATCAGTTTTTCTGACAAAGGGCAAGGAGAAAATGCCACACACTGTGGAGTCTGCCACCCTCCGTGCCCTAACATGTATTTTAAGGAGTTTTCCTCAAAGACACAATCAACAACTCTCATTTATATCCCATTGGCTACAGCTGTGTTATATAAGAACTCTACTCTGTAAGGAAAATTGGGGAAATGCAGACTTCTTCCCTCTGATAAAATCAGCATTATTTTTCTAGATGAGAAGGAAAACATAAATATTGGTAATGGAAATTACAACATTTGCCTCAGTCTGTGCCTCAGTTTTACAGAGTTTAAGTATATTATCAATGTCACTGTATTAAAGTCATTCTCAGGGCTCACTCTGTCCAGAAGCCAGAGTTATATCTGAGTGACGGTGATTGCTTCTGCAGGGTTGTGTTTTAGAGTAGAGTCCATACGGATATTAAAGTCAGGGAGATGAGTCTGATTCCTTACTTTGTCTCTCACTCAAGTGTGTGACCTTGGGCAACTGAAGTTGCCTTAATGGCCTTATACTGTTGTTGAGTGAATTAAGTTAAATACTAAAGGTGATGACCTTGGCACATTCTTGGTACTCAATGATTAATACTCCCTCTCTTCCTCTCACCTATCTATCAGATCTCTTTCCTTTCTGGTCTGGATTGAACTTAAAAAAAATGTCTCCTGCTACAAATCAATAAGATACTGTTTCAAAAATGCCATGAGAATGGGAAATGTTTCAGTGACAAACTCTAATCATCTTCATCAATATTACCGTAAGAATCTTCATCATTATCGATAAAATAACCGAATACAGAGGCAGAACTGTTAAGTATTTCAGTTTGCCTGTTTAGCAAGACATCATAATCGGCAGACTCTTTTAAACTCAAAATGAATTTACAATAGCCTTTTAGACATTTTTCTTTCCCTTGGAACATCTATTGTTCTCTTGATCCCAAATTTTCTATAGTTGCTCTTTATCATTATTGTTCCATTCTATTTTTGAAATTTCCACTTGCCAAATCTCTGCTACAACAGTTGTTAAATGTTAAAAGAGTTTATATCTTAGTAAGTAGATCTTAAGGAAATCACTTAAGATTAATATCACTTTTAAAGAAAAAAATTGTTAAAAATTGGGCACATTTACCTAGTACCTCTTAATTTTAAGCCTCTCATAACATTCCTAACTTTGTGTTATAGTATGTGTTTAAGTTTTAAGATATTTAATACTTTAAAAATGGTTTTCCATGATAATATTCAAAATTAACTGGAAATATTGAGGCTTCTTCCAAATTTTTACAAAATTAAATTAAAATATGTATATTCTGTTTTAAAATGAGTAAAACAAAACGAAGAATACATAAAAGAACAAAATGACACAAAAGAATGTATTTATTTTATTTCAGGGCAAAGAGACACAATCATATTTATAATAAAAATAAATGTGAATGATTTTTTACACTAGAATATTATTTTATTAAAATAAAATGTAAAAAAATATTAAAATATCACTGAAAAAATTTATCATTATAAACATTAAGAGATTGAATGACATGACAATATTAAACATTCGACACATAAAATGTTTGCCTATTTCCTGTACAAAATATAACATTTGATGCTCAGTCAAGTAGGACAAAGGGAGTATTCTGAAATATTCATGTTTTTATATTTGCATTTCTTGATTTTTTCCCCCATAGACTTCCAAGACTCTATCAAAGCCAGCCACATTTGACCCTCAGGTTTCTGTCCCCGTTATCCTTCACAAACTCTTTGATTTAAGTGGTCTTGTCACTTTCATCGGTATACTATGCAAATCTTCATCTTAGAGATTTTTCTTGGGCAATTCTTACTGCTCTGGTCCAATTTCAAGGATGGCTTTAAATGCTACCCTCTGGAGGACATCTCCCTGAATTCATTGTCCTTAGGGATAATTTTCTGTCCCAATCATTCATATTGCTCACAAAATTTGCTACCTTATAATAATTTTCATTGTTGTGTCTCTCTCTTATCTCAAAACAAATCATAAACTTTTTATAGACAGATGTAATTTCTCATTCTCAAAGCATGACACATGATTTATTCATGTTTATTATTCCCGATGATATAAAGAACAATTTCAGCAAAAACCAAAACTATACACTAACTCTACAAGAGATTGCAAAACTACTTAGGATAAATAATATTTAAATAGCTGGTGGGGGAAAAAAATCCTGATGTTTAAATCAACATTGCCTCAAAGATCGTTTATATAAAAAAGATAGAACATAAATGCTTTATCTATAGCCTTTCATGAAAATAAGGGCATGCTCAGATTCCCTGAGCTCAAAACAAATGAAATGAGACTTGAAATCCAAAAGAAATACCAGATTCCATATCTTATTAGTTTGGTTTACTTGATAGATGCCCTGTGAGATGATATTTGTGGTGGGAAGATAAGATGATTCCTCTTCACATGGAAGGCCAGTATAGCTGAACTTAGCTTTGGCATAACATGCAAAACAGAAAACTCATCAACTGTGTAAATTCACATTGATATAATTTTACCCCAGATGGACTAAATTAGTTAAGAATAGCAAGTAGTGCTGCTATAACTCTGGAAAATTTCTGATCATGTCTCATCTTTATCTGGTCACAGAAATGTCCTGGATTGGGCAAGTTTAGCTCTATTCTTTGTCATAGGGGGGAAAAAAAAGGCATGTAGTAAAAATTGTCACCCAAATAGGTGGAACTGAGAAAGGTATCTATTGAACAACAGTGTCAAGCCTCCTTTATTCTTTTAACTTTTTTTCAATATTAGAGAAAGGACATTCAAAAAAGGAAATAAATGATAATGACATGAAGTAGTTTTCCTTTAAAAGTTGGAACTGTAATGACTGATAAAAATTATTGATCACAAAATAGTCTCTTTGGGTTATTTATAAGGCTAATGGGAGACAGTCATGTACCTAAAGCCCTATGTAGTTGCTTAAGGTTTCTCTGAGAAGACATAAATTCCTCTCTGTTAATATAACAATTATAACAATAATTTGGTTGAGAAAGGAGAAAATCCAGTCTCTTTGTTCTTATTTTTGTTACTTCAGTTTTGATTTGAACAATTGATTTAGGTAATATTCAGCAACAGGTAACACAAGATACTTTCCCTTTGACTCTCTTGTGATATTCATAGGTTCTTTTTTTAAAAAAAATGATCACAATAAGGAGCGATTCTCTATCCTTTGGTTTAATATTTTTCTGACATATATCATATTTTATCATTTAAATACTTATTTCAATGGTAAAACCACAACTGTTATGCTTGTCACTGAACCCTCTCTTGCTTCTGTAACAGAGATTTAAACAATCTGGTGTATGAATAATAAGTCTGCTGAAAGAAATCATAGATTTTGTTTTCTTCTTCATCTTGAAATAGAGTGCTATAAAAGGAAAAATGAAAGAAGCAGTAAAAAGTTGCTATGTGTTATAAAAATCAGACCTGTTTTCAGCAATTTTTATCTAGAATACATTCAATAAAAGTTGAAATCTCCTTTAGCACATTGATAGTCATTAATTACATATATTTGGCAAATATTGATCAAAATATCAAATGTGTCTTTTTTCAGTTCTTTCTTATAGTTTCCATTATAAGCCCCTTTTCATAAACTACATACTATCTTAATGGCCCATTTACTAAAAATTCAAATACTATTGAAATATTACTCATTCCTTCCTTTTTCCTTTTTTCCCTCCTTTATTTCCTTCTCTGATTTCTTTCTTTCTGTCTTATGGTACTGGAATAATTTTAGATATTTTTTCTCCTGACTTTTTATTTAATTCAAAATTCCTCCAACCTGAGCAAGAACAAGACCCCGTCTCTAAAATAGAAAGAAATTAATTGGCCAACTAAAAATATATAGAAAAAATTAGCCAGGCATGGTGGCGCATGCCTGTAGTCCCAGCTACTGGGGAGGCTGAGGCAAGAGGATCCCTTGAGCCCAGGAGTTTGAGGTTGCTGTTAGCTAGGCTGACGTCATGGCACTCTAGCCCAGGCAACAAAGTGAGACTCTGTCTCAAAAAAAAAAAAAATTCTTATCTCTCTTTTGCTCTTTCTCAATTCTTACATAGCCTATCAATAATATTAAAACAAATAAACAGTTTCATAAAAATCTGGCTAAAAGGGCAACACTCAGCCAAATCATTTCACCAGAATCTCCAACGTCTTGTTGTAATGCAATTGGTTACTGTGTCTTGGCCATGTGCAGCTGTAACTGTTAATTTTTATCAGTATCTTCCTGTGCTTGTCATTCGTTTCTCTAGTTTTTAAATTGAAGTATATGTCAGATATAATTTGTGGGAAATAAAAATAAAAATACTTGCATGTCTAAATATGCCTGTTATTGCCTTCATATTGAAGAATATTTGTGTTGTTTAAATTTCTTTTCATTTTTTAAACATTTTTCCACCCCTTAGAAGGTTTTTTATATCTTCTCTTCATTTTGAGGGTTTAGAGTTTTAAACCAGAAATTTAGAGATGTGACTTTTTCTTTAATCCTTCTCTATATCTTACAGACACTTACAATCTAAACTTTATATATTTTTTTCCTTCTGCGGCAATGTCTTCTATTTATAGCAAAAAGTACTCCCTTTCATTTTATTTTTTTGCATCTTCTATTAGTTGAACTTTAAGATAACTGGTATGGTACTTATGGATCTTTCTTATTCTCTCATATATATTTTTTGTTTGTTTCTTTGTCAATTTGATCTGTATTCTTGAATGTTTCTTTAACATTGTGTCATAGCTTTTTATTGAATTTATTTCAAAAATAATACTTCTAATTTCCAAAGTCTATTTATTATTCTTTAAATAGTTTTATTTCCTAGCATGCTTTTCATCTCCCCAAAATTACACTGAGGTTATGTACTACAAAGTTTTTTACATTTTCATTTAAACTTTTCTTCTTAATGTTTTTGTTTGATCAAACATCAAAGGGAATTTGGGAGGCACATTCTTTCTTTTTCATGATATATATTTTTCTCCTTAATGTGTGACATGTGGTCATTCTTGACAAACCATTAAGAATAAAGGATCCTACCAATGTAGTTAAGAATGCAGAATTATGATGATTTTTCTAGGTACCTTGTGTGGATTTCCTTAGCCATTCCTCAGATAGGTTTGCTTCCAGTTAGGCACACCTCAGGAATGGAAAATCAACCAGTTGCTTTTGTGGGCATAGGAGTAGAGTGGGGAAGGGCTGACCTTGTGGAGTGTGGATTTCCTAACATTATTAACAGAAATGGAACTAATTCATTTAAAAAAATTCAAAAAGTACTTTAAGTTGACATGTAAAAAAGTTTACATTTCAGTGTTTATTTTGTAATAATGAGGTTCCACAGATAAGCTAGGAGACCACCACTGGGGATGGGTTTAATGCATGCTGTAGAATGCCGTAGAGCTGTTACAAGTAATAAAAATGGATATAGACCAATAAACATTAAGATAGAAGTTTAATTTTTTCTTGTTAATTCTTTTGAGTTCTAGATAGATTCTTATTATCAAACCTTTATCAGAAATATAGAGAGCAAATATTTTCTTCCATTCTGTAGGTTGCCTATTTGCTCTAATGATAGTTTCCTTGGCTGTGCAGAAGCTTTTTAATTTGATCAGATCCCATTTGTTTATTTTTGTCGCTGCGGTGATTTCTTTAGGGGTCTACTTCAAGAATTCTTTGCCTAGGTCAATGTCTGAAAGGGTCTTCCCAACATCTTCTTCTAGGATTCTTAAGGTTTCATGCCTTAGGTTTAAACAAACAACACCATCAAGAAATGGGCAATGGATATGAACAGAAACTTTTCCAAAGAAGACACAATAATGGCCAGCAAACATATAAAAAAATGCTCAACATCTCTAATCATTAGAGAAATACAAATCAAAACCACAGTGAGATATCAGCTAACCCCAGTGAGATTGGCCTCTATCAAAAAATCCCAAAACAACAAATGCTGGTGAGGATATGGAGAGACAGGAGCACTCTTGCACTGCTGGTGAGACTGAAAATTAGTGCAAACTTTGTGGAAAAGAATTTGGAGATACCTCAAAGAGCTAAAAATAGATTCAGTTCAGCAATAGCATTATTAGGCATCTACCCAGAAAAGCATAAGACATTCTAAAATAAAGATATCTGCACCTGAATGTTTATGGCAGCACAATTCATTATTGCAAGGACATGGAAACAACCCAAGTGCCCATCAATTCATAAGTGGATTATTAAAATTTGGTATATGTTTACAATGGAATATTACTCAATTCTAAGAAATGACAGTGAGCTAGCACCGCTCATATTATCCTGGATTGAGCTTAAGCCCATTATCCAAAGGGAGGTGACACAAGATCAGAAAAATGGGCTCCTCTTGTACTCGCCATCAAATTGGTACTGACGTATTAACACTATGGTGCTCAAATGTTGGTGGTGTTCACCAGGGATTTGGGGGTTGGGGAGGTAGACCCAGATCTGAGGGATGTGATAAGCATTATGGAGGGGAAGGGCATACCTCTAACCCTTGCTAAGGAGAGGCAAAGATATAAATAGCAACCAAAATGTGTATACTCTCATATTTTCTTGAAATAAATAAATTAAAAGAAAAAAAAAGATAGAAGTTTAAGATAGATCTTAAATACATTGTTCTGAACAAATTTTTTTCAAAAGACAGAAAAGAGATGTAAAACAAATTCATTTATATACATGAAAAATAAAAACACACAAAAAAATTCCAGCTTTTTTTAAAGATGCAGATTCAAAAATACCTCTACAAGTTCTCTGTGAGTGGAGAGGAATAAGAATTGGAGATAAGGATGAAAGAGAATAGAATAATGGACGAATGAAGAAACAAATGTGTGAATGGAAATGAAAGTAGGGTCTTGCAAACGGAGATGGTGCAGTGCATGATAAACTGAAATTATGTTTAACTCTGCATTCTAGCTTTCACTTTTTAGAAAGAAGGGGATGAGACTTGTGTCACTTACGGGGAGGCCCCCAAATGCCACGATGAGGAGAGATTTATCCTAAATGGTAAATATCTGTGTTAGTACCCTTACCTCTCCCCAGGTATAATATTACAGATAGTTCTCCCCTCACTTTCTCATATGAGATACCCTCGGGATGATCTGTTTCTGTGCTTACTTGCTTCTTTGTTCACTATCAAACATAAGCCAAAAATCTGGTTGACTGTTACTGTAGCCAGGAGTACTGATGACAGGGCATCTGCACTGGGGTTCTGAGGATAATTAGTTAATTCCCTCATTTTCCTGCCTGCTTTCTATTCTCTTGCCATCAGAGCTTCTGACCGTAAGACCAGAGTTTCTAGTATCTTCCACCACAGTAGCTCTTTAGTGGTAGCTTCCTTTGTTCTCTTTCCCCCGGTAACTTATTCATTTCCTTTCTGTCTTTTAGGAATGTGTTATTAATAAAAATTGCTGCCCTATGATGACCACCCCTCCATCCCAAGAACCCCCCATACAACACCATTCTCTGTTATATTTTGGTTTTATTCAAGTACTTTAATTTCACTAAGACCTGAAGGAGAGTGGGTGAATGAGTACCGTCAGTATGTCCTCTTCAACCTTAAGTCAGTCGAACCTCTATTCCTTCCTGGTTTCTTGTACCAGCCAAAATTTACTTGTTAGTTAGAATTACAAGTAATAGGATCCTAAAACCCACTCTTCAGATTTCATTTTCTTTGTTTTCTCTCCCTCTCTCTGATAAAAATGAATAAAATATTGCTCCCTCCTTGCCTCCTCTTGACTATCCGTGCCTGTACGTATCGAGTGTCAGGAAGAAATAAATAGTGGACTTTGAAATGCTTTATAGAGAGGTCTCCTATGTTAGGCATGGAAGAACTTTTCTCCCAAAACAAATAGTGGTTGCCTGAGTCCACTTGGTTTAGGGACTTAGACTAATTTCTGCCCTTCTTTGGAGGCAGGGGTGATGATTGTAGTATAGGCTAATCATAAGTCACAACTTATATCCACCCAGCTTCTTCCTTAAAACAATAGCCTATCCAGCCTCTAACATCTTTCAGGAGAGACTAAGAGACGTCTAACATTTCTGGAGAACAGGTGTTTATTATTGAGTATCTAAAGTAGCTGGGGTAAGGGAACCAGTGACATTAGAAACACAAATTACCACTTTACTTCTCCACTGTCAACTTTAGAATTAAAGTAAATTGAATTTGTGTTATTTAATTTATTATCATTTCTTGATAAGCAACTCTACAAGTCTCAAAACAAAGAATAGCATATGTATATACAAATGTGTGTGTGTGTGTATATATTAACTACCAGCATTTTGTAATGGTAACACCTATTATGAAGTGTATAATTATATATTATACACACACACACACATACATATAGATTTATTTATTTATTTATTTATTTATTTATTTATTTATTTATTTGAGACAGAGTCTCACTCTGTTGCCTGGGCTACAGTGCCATGGCATCAGCCTAGCTCACAGCAACCTCAAACTCCTGGGCTCAAGTGATCCTCCTGCCTCAGCTTCCTGAGTAGCTAGAGTACAGGCATGTGCCACCATGCCCGGCTACTCTTTTCTATATATTTTTAGTTGACCAATGAATTTCTTTCTATTGTTTTTTTTAGCAGAGATGGGGTCTTACTCTTGCTCAGGCTGGTTTCGAACTCCTGACCTTGAGTGATCCTCACACCTCGGCCTCCCAGAGAGCTAAGATTACAGGCATGAGCCACCGTGCCTGGCCCATACATTTGGATTCCCTTTAAATGAGTCTTCCTTTCTTTTTCTCTCACTGTTTCTCTCTCTCTCTTCTATTTTAGTCTACCAGTTTGGAAGTGAATATATATCACTACAAAATGTGCTACTACATGATTTCTTATGCATCAATGATTTGTACATTGACAAGTGCTGTTGGGGGCCTCTGGTCATATCATATTTATGTTCTCCCACACTCTTGTGGGAAAAAAACCTGTACTATTAAATAAAATAAATACTAGCTTCAACTTTTATAGACCTTTCCCTCTTCTCAGATTATCAGAGGCATATTTTTATTAACAAAATAAACAGTAAAAACAATCTAAACACTCTGTGGAATTGGTGCTGCTTCCTAATGTTCTCCTGTTGATTAATTTTTTAAAGAAACATTTCCTTGTGATAAAGTATATGCAAATACTTGCCACTGGCTAGGCTTAACATTAGTGCTTCCTAACACTTGCTGTTCCTTTCCTTAATTTAATGAGCAAAAGTCCTCCTCAAAGTGTGCCCAGGTTTAAGATTCAGTCATTGAACTTTTAATGATACCTTTTGTTCTAGCAGCTGAGCTCCATTTACTCCTTTGCCTGCCAAAGACAGCATTTTTGTACCCCATCCATGGCATACTTTTCCCTTTTTTTTTTTACTTCTTCACTTACCTTTTTCTTTTTTATGGGCTAAATTGGCTCCACATTCTAAGCTTAATGAGTATGTACAGGTTGGCAGGCAAAAAAGAGCCATTTATCTAGAGGGCTGAGCCAGCTGCAAGGTATAGAGCTTTCATTTGATCTTGAGGAAATAGAACAAAAAAAAAATTACTAATATTATACTAATCCTCACATTCATATGGGAAGCATTTTAGGAATCCTTGGAAAATATGGGATAGATTAGGGATACCATGAAAACTACCAGCATTTTGTAATGGTAACACCTATTATGAAGTAGTATCCAAGAGAAGTGAAGGTAGCTTGTTGGAATCTGTATAGAAAAGGATGTATTAAAGAAATGGACCATTGTGGAAAGATTCAATTTTTTCCTATTCTTCCCAGGTACTACATTTTGAATTTTACCTTGAAAAAACATAACAAGAACACCTAGGTTATGATAGAAATAGGTTTTAGGGTTACGGAGAGCTTATTGGAATGCTTTGGTTTGGCTACCAAATGACTTTTGTTTCTTTCTTTCAAAATTATGTTTTATGATAAGTTTTCATTATTATGTTTAAGAGGAAATATTTCTATTTTAGATATAAAATAAAGGCAAACAAGTCAGGAGAGATATAAACTAAAGGGAATAAAAGTAATGAATGTGACTGATCTAAGACAAATGCATTATCAGAAACAGAAAACAACTCACTCCAGTTATATTTGACTCTAGCATTATTTTTACATTCGTTTTACATAAAAATATGTAGGGCTATTACCTATACTCAGGAAATAGCTAGCTAGCTACATATTTTAAAACTCTTTAAACTAAGCATGCTATTTACAATATCCAACTCATGAATAGTTACTCCAAACCTATCTTCTTACCATGACATTTATATTATGCCCAGGTGACTACCTAGCCAGCCATTGAAACTTTAAAAATGTGGTCTGTCTTGAGGGATTTGTGAGAACCTTAAAAATTATACTTGCATATTCTGTCCTTCTTATTCTTTACTTTTGTGCATTGAATCTTAGTTGAATATATAGAGAAGTATTAAAGCCATATTATTTCTTTTAAAAAATATTAAAATGACAAAAACATCAATTGGCAAATTTCAGTATCCCCACCCACTACTGTTACTCCTTCCATACTGGTTTTCTAAAGCTGTAGTTAGCTTTCAGCTGTTTGTCCTCACAATATTTGCTTCATAAAAATCAGCCAAATTAATTCATCACACTAGTGTCTCTTGAACACTTAATACCCACACTTTTCTTGGTGTTCTCATGAAGTGCGTTGAATATACATACATCATGGCCCAAATAAATGCAATATATACCCCATCACTACTTTTGTTGATGACTAAGATATTAGTCCTCAGGAAAACATTACATGGATTTACCGTATGTGCCAATATTAAAGAGTTATTTTGATCCTCTTAAAATTGTATTTAAGTCAGATATAGGAAATATTTATATTACCCCCTCCTCTGCTCAGGCTGAATTCAGCTAAGCACTCACAGCAATATTTTAGAAACTTCTTAACATAATGTTCCAAGCAGCCAATACTAATTGTTCAATATTTGTGATGAAATAAAAACCATTTGACAGTCCTACAAATAATAGAAATTTCCGGGGTTAAGAATGGGGAGGTGAATAATTTTTGTTTAATATGAGGTCAATAAGTCTGAGCTGCTATCCCTGACTGTGTTTCCCAGCTTCCTCTGCAATCCCACCAAGCTCTGAGGAACGGTGGCTTTCACAGTGAATTATTTGAGACTATTTCATGCTGGGGGGAAGAAATTTTGTTGGAGGAAGGTGTGGGGGGGGGGATGAAGAAAACTGGCTGTTTGGGACAAATTCTGATTTCTAGGTTCCAGCTTCCTCATGTGTTAAAATAGGGAATCTTTATTTAATTTGTATCATCAGTGAGCTACTATGTAGACCTACAGTACCACACAACTCAATGCCAAGGTAATAGCTTCTGGGAGATGTTATGATTTAATTATTTAAAATGTATCATAATTATCATGGTGATGCCTCTGCTAATGTGACGATCTGTTTGTGTTGAAACCGAGCTGCTTTTACTTCGACACCACTCTCCTGAAAGGAAATTATGGCTGTGGGTGAAATTATACTTTTGTTGATAAAGTCTTATAATAATTCTTTGAAATATATATTCGTGTCAAAGTAAGTCTATCTATATATAGGCAAAATATAGCTGGGCATTAAAACCACAGAATGGATCAATTCAAGTCCCAAAGACCTTTGTTGCTTTCTTGTTTCTTCTATTTGATCCATGGAAAATAAGCTTTAGTTCTTGAATTATGTAAGTAAAAGGAAGTGGAATGGATTGTCATTTCATGTTGACCAAACGTTTCCTGGTATTTGGAGTTCTTCATGGGAAAATATATATGATATACTATCAAAGAAATAGTTAAAGCATAAAAATTACACCTGTATAAACAAATGTGTAGAAAAAAGTCACAAGGAAAATACATTAAATGTAACAGTAGTAGCTGTCAGTGGAGTTAATAAGAGGGATTTGTTTTTGCTTTTATCTTTTCTATACATTTTGAATTTTCCTCAACTAAGATTTTTAATATTTTTAATAACTCCAAATGATTGAAGTGAGCTTTGCATAATGTATTAATAAATACTTTTGAGTGAATCTTATTTAGAAATCAGAGGGCTTCTAAAAAAACGAAAAAAATGAACAAAGGGGAAGTCTGTGACCAGAGTTTATAGGTTCCTTCAGTCCGTACCACTAGCACCATCCGTAGCATAGATGGGATTCTAGGTAATGTTCTTCCTCATCATTCCATGTATGTGGCACATTCTTTAAAGCCAACTTCAACTGTATTCTATCCATTAAGCTTTCTCTAATCCTTTCTGCCCATGCCCTCCCTCACTCTATTCAGAGGCATCACCTTCTTCCTCTGTGCTCCTGTGGCACTCTCTTAATTTTCTCTTCAGTTTATTAGCATATCCTACTGGCAGCATATTTTTTGCTTTCTTATTTCATTACTTCAAAATATTGAAAACTTCTTCCAGTTATTGACCAAATTTTACTCATTTTTTTCATACCTGCAGTTTGTTTGACATTAACATCTCACCAAATTTTTAAGAATTCTTAATTTACATGGAGGTTCA
The DNA here is from genome assembly GCF_040939455.1 of Microcebus murinus. Taxonomy (NCBI): domain Eukaryota; kingdom Metazoa; phylum Chordata; class Mammalia; order Primates; family Cheirogaleidae; genus Microcebus; species Microcebus murinus. The sequence goes on along the minus strand of NC_134114.1, from coordinate 78,958,588 downwards.
CATTTTTCTCTTCACAATATTAAAGAAAGAGAGTGACTACACTAGGAAAATTGAAAGTTTACATTTTCTAACTAAATCCTTCCTTTTTCATAAGTAATGGAGTAGAGCCTTGAAATTCGAGCCACCCCCCAGTCTTCTTCTACTGTATTTTTTTTTTTTCTCAAATGGCACATATGTTAACCAACATGCTCGTCTTACATAGTTCTCTTACTGAACGGTCTAGATAGCCATTTTAAATGTTGATAAAAATCCCAGCAATATAAATGCTAATGAAGCTTTCTGTCAGAAAGTAGTACCAATAAATATTAGGAGTGAATTAAAAAGTTTTAGCAATAAAAGAGGGACTTTCCTGGTTGGTGACTCTGGGTGTACTCAAGCTATGAAAATAAGAAGACCTTATTACCATGTTTGAAGACTTTGCTTAGATCAATGATGAAACATCTATTGCAGGGAATATTAAGATTCTCATGACACCATCGTACAACACTTTTAATCTTCGTCAGGAAAAGCAGCTTTTTCAAAAACTTTTATAACTTCCTTTGAAACTGTAGCATTGTAATCAAATAGCACTTAGCCAAATGTATTCCAGATAATCAAATATGTGATACTGTATTTTACAACTAATCATATGCAGTGCTGAAACCATTGGGAAAACTTCAGGTCATAGAAAAGTCAGTATTTCTTGATCTTGAATTAGATTTTTTTTTGTAATAAAAAGATTGGTAAAGTCCCAGATCAGTTGACAAAAAAAAAAAAAAAAAAAGATTGGAATACTTTAGTGTTTGACAGCAATATACAGTACTAAATTCAACGCTTTAATTCGGATCCTTTAAACTTTATAGTAACACAGCCAGTATTTATTACACTCACATTTTATTATTTCCATTTTGTTACTATTTATTTCCAATTAAAATTTATATAAAGCAACGTTAAAATGTTTAGGCTAAGTTTTTTTTACAGACCCAATTCCCCAAATTATTTCAATAGTAGACTCTTTATGCTTTTTTGTTGATTTCTAAAAATTTTTAATTTTTTAGTATTTTTTCAAATTTTTACTCTTAGAATAGGGTTTTATGGCATTAGCACAATTTTCTGAGCATCCTTTTTAAGAATAAAAGGTGTTATAGCGAATAATGCTATAATAAGATAATAGGGTGCCTATTCTTCCAAACAATGATTTGGGAAAGATGGTTAATTCAAGACCTACTTCTGTAATCTATTTCTTATTTTTATTTTTAATTATTCCACCTTTGTTAGGATATTTATTTTTAAAAAGTCTCTTGATTTAATATTTACTTACAGTAAGATTTAATGGAGCTTTGACAATGTATCAAGTAGTATAACCACTACTATAATCATGCCACAGAACATTTCTACCATGCCAAAATGTCCCTTTGGGTCCCCTCTCCAACTGTTGGCATCTAGAAAACACTCTTATGCTCTATAATTTTATCTTCTCTAGAATTTCATACAAGTAGAGTAAAAATAATGCATTATTTGTAACTAGTTTCTTTCAATTGCTATAGTAAGTTTGAGATTCATTCAAATTTTTATGTAGTTTGGTCTTTTTTGATTGCAAAGTAGTATTTCATGTTATGAACAGCCCAGATTCTTTTTGAAAAATTTTCTCCAATGAGCATTTGAATTGTTTCTATTTTGTTTCTCTTTTAGGGGCTTATGAATAAAGCTGCTATGAGTATCTGAGTCCAAGTCTGTTTCTTGACAAATATTTTCATTTCTCTTGGGTAAACACAATAGAGCAGGATTGCTGGGTTAAGCATAGGTATAAATTAAAATTTATGAGAAAATGTCAATGTATTTTTCAAAGCAGATTTATCATTTTCATTTCCACTCCCAATGCATGACATTTCCAGTTATTTCACAACCTCATTAACACTAGTCAGTACTGTCAGTCTTCAAATTTATTCTGTGTGTAGTAATATCTTATGTACTTTTAATTTTATGTCTCTAGTGATTAATGATGTTGAGCATCTGCATGTGTTTATTCTCATGTGTAAATCTTCTTTCAAGAGTTCTTTATTCAAATGTTTTGTTTATGTTTTTCTCAGCATGATTATCTTCTTATTGAGATGCAAAAGCTCTTATATATTCTAGATCCATGTCTTTTGTCAAACTTATGTTCTGTAAATACCTTTTCCCAGTTAGTAGCTTGAATTTTTGAATTCTTAAAAAGTTTATTATATAAAGTTTATTATAAAAACAAGTATGTTTTCACTTTGAAAATACACTTTATCTTAAAATTTTTTTTGTAGTTCATGATTCTGTTTTTTAATCTAAGAAATCTGTTCTTAATCCAGGTTGCATACAATTTTTTCTTCTAGAAGTTTCATAGTTTTAGCTCTAATACTTATATCTATGATTTTACATTTTGAATTAATTTCTGTATATGGTTTGTGGTAACAACAAGTTTTGTGTGTGTGTGTGTGTGTGAACACCCTGAACCCCCTCTCACCCTCTTCTTGGTTTCAAATGCTATTTATATCTTTATGCCCTGTGTACCCATTATTTAGCTCCCACTTATTAGTGAGAACATTTGGTGTTTGTTTTTTCATTCCTAATATACTTCACTTAGGTTAACAGTTTCCAGTTCCATCGAAGTTGTTGCAAAAAAAAAAAAATTATTTCATTCCCTTTTATAGCTGAGTCCACAGTTTATGTGTGTGTGTGTGTGTGTGTGTGTGCGTGTGTGTACAAAAAATATATTTGCTTTGTCCATTCATCAGTTGATGAGCACCTTAGGTCTTTGCTAATGTGAATTATTCTGCATTAAACATTCAATACAAGTTTCTTTTTTAATAAAATGACTTCTTTTACTTTGTATAGATATCCAGTAGTAGAATTGCTGGATTAAATGATAGTTCTATAATACTATCATTTCTTTGAGGAATCTCAATACTCTTTTGCATAGAGGTTGTGCTAATTTGCAGTCTCACAAACAGTGTATGAGCATTGTTTTTCTCTCCAGCCACACTAGTATCGATTTTTTTTTTTTTTTTTTTTTTTTTTTTACTTTTTAATAATGGCCATTCTGACAAGGGCAAGGTGATATCTCACTCTGGTTTTAATTTGCATTTCCCTAATGAATAGTGATGTTAAACATGTTTTCTTATATGTGTTGTCCATTTATCTTTCTTCTTTTGAAAAAATTCTGTTCATGCCTTTTGCCTACTATTTGATGGGATTATTTTTTTTTCTTGCTGAATTGTGTGAATTCTTTGTTGATTCTGGATATTAGTCCCTGTTGGATATATAGTTTGGGGATATTTTCTCTCATTCTGTAGATTGTCCATTTACACTGTTCTTCATTTCTTTTGCTGTGGAGAATTTTTTTTTTAATTAATTGAGTCCTATTCATTTATTTTTGTTGTTTCTGTATTTACCTTTGGGGTTGTAGTCATAAACTCATGGCATTGACCAATGTGTAGAAGAATTTTTCCTATGATTATTGTTCTAGAATTTTTATGGTTTCATACTTTCATTCAGGTATTTAATCTATTTGGAATTAATATTTGCATATGGTGAGTGAGAGAGACATCCTATTTCATTCTTCTCTTTGTGACTACAGAATTTTTGCAGCACTATTTATTCAGTAGAACATCTTTTCCCCAGTATTTATTTTTGTCTGCTTTGGCAAAGATCTATGGCTTGTAGCTATGTGGTTTTATTTCAGGGTTCTCTATTCTGTTCCATTGGTCTATGTGTCTCCTTTTATACCAATACTATGCTGTTATGATTATGATAGCTTTGTTGTATAATTTGAGGCCAGGTAATGTAATGTCTCCAGATTTGTTCCTTTTGCTTAAGATTGCTTTGGCTATTCAGACTCTTTTTTTTTTTTTTGGTTCTATATGAAGTTTAGGATTATTTTTTCTAGCTATGTGAAATATGACATTAGTATTTTGACAGGAATTGCATTGAGTTTGTAAATCATTAGGTAATATGGACATTTTAACAGTCTTGATTTTTCTAATCCATAAGCATGGGATGTTCTTCCATTTGTTTGTGTCACATAAGATTTCATTCATCAGGGTTTTTTGTAGTTCTCCTGGTAGAGATTTTTCACCTCTTTTGTTAAGTATATTCTTAGGTATTTTATTTTCTTTGAAGCTATTGTAAATGATAGTGAGTCCTTGATTTGACTCTCAGTTTGACCATTATTAGTATATAGAAATGCTAAAGATTTGTGTACATTGATTTTGTAACCTGAAACCCTGCTGAATTTATTTATCAATTCTAGGAGTCTTAGGGTGGAGTCTTTAGGGTTTTTTAGACAGAAGATCATATCATTGGCAAATAGTAATAGGTTGATTTCTTTCCTGATTTGGATGCCCTTTGTACTTTTCTCTGGCGTGATTGATCTGGGTAGGACTTCCACTATGTTGAATAGAAGTAGTGACAGTGGACACCCTTGTCTTGTTCCAGTTCTTAGGGGAAATGCTTTCGACTTTTTTTCCATTCAGTATGATGTTAGCTGTGGGTTTGTCATATGTAGCTTTTATTATTTTGACTGTGTTCCTTCAAATTTTAGTTTGTTGAGGGTTTTTATCATGAAACGATCCTGGATTTTATCAAATGATTTTACTGCATCTGTTGAGATGATCATATGGTTTTTGTTTTTCTTCTGTTTATGTGGTTAATCACATTTATTGATTTGCATATGTTGGACCATGCTTGCATCACTGGGATGAAACCCGCTTGATCATGGACAATAATGTTTTTGATGTGCTGTTGAATTCAATATGCTAGTATTTTGTTAAGGATTTTTGTATCTATGTTCATGAGGGATATTTTTCTGTAGTTTTCTTTTTTTGTTGTGTCCTTTCCTGGCTTTGGTATCAAGGCAATACTGGCTTTGTAAAATAAGTTAGGGAGGAGTCCCTCCTTCTTGATGTTATGGAATTATTTCTATACCATACGTACCAGTTCTTTTTTGTAGGTCTGCTAGAATTGGGCTGTGAATTCATCTAGTCTGAGCTTTATTTATTGGGAAATTTTTTATTACAGCTCCAATCTCACTGTCTGTTATTGGTCTGTTCAGGATTTCTATTTCTTCATGATTCGTGTTTGGGAGGTTGTGTTTCTAGGAATTTATCTATTTCTGGTATATTCTCTTTTGTAGTCAAATAGGTTTTTGCAGTATTCATGGATGATATTTTGTATTTCTGTGGTAATTACATGGGACATTTTCCAAGATTAATCGTATGTTAGACCGCAAAACAAGTCAGCAAATTCAGAAAAATCTAAATCATACCATATATTTTCTCAGATCCCAGTAGAATGAAATTAAAAATCACTTCAAAAGAAATTCTTAATTCTACATAAAGTTAAGAAATTGAACAACCTTCTACTGAACAATTTTTGGCTAATGATGAAACTAATATGGAAATTAAAATATTCTTTGAACTAAATCATAAAGGGGACACAAGCTTTCAAAATTTGGGGAAGCATATAAAGCAGCTATGGGAGAAGTTCATAGCTTTACATGCTTACATCAAAAAGATAGACAAATCACAAATTTACAACCTAATGTGACATCTCAAGGAACTAGCAAAAGAAGAATGAACCAAACCTAAAGCCAGAAGAAGAAAACAAATAGCAATGCTCAGAGAAGAACTAAATGAATAGGAAACAACAATAACAGCAACAACAGAAACAAATATGCAAAGGATCAATGAAACGAAAAGTTGGTTCTTTGAAAAGATAAAATTAACAGACCAATAGCCAGATTAACCAGAAATAGAAAAGAAAGGACTCAGATAAGCTCAATCAGTATATATTTCTTAATAGTATTAGGTCTTAGGCCGGACGCGGTGGCTCACGCCTGTAATCCTAGCATTCTGGAAGGCCGAGGCAGGCAGATTGCTCAAGGTCAGGAGTTCGAAACCAGCCTGAGCAAAAGCGAGACCCCATCTCTACTATAAATAGAAAGAAATTAATTGGCCAACTAATATATATAGAAAAAATCAGCCGAGCATGGCAGTGCATGCCTGTAGTCCCAGCTACTCAGGAGGCTAAGGCAGCAGGATTGCTTGAGCCCAGGAGTTTGAGGTTGCTGTGAGCTAGGCTGACGCCATGGCACTCACTCTAGCCTGGGCAACAAAGCGAGATTCTGTCTCACAAAAAAAAAAAATAGTATTAGATCTTCCTAAGAACGTTTAATGTCTATTTATTTGTATCTTTTTAAATTGTTTTCAGAAAAAATTTAGCATTTTCAATGTAAAACTCTTTCACTGACTTATGTTTATTTCTCAGCATTGTATTCATTTTGTAGCTATTCTAAGTAGAATTGCTTTCTTAACTTCTTTTCAGATTATTCAACGTTAGTGTACAGAAATGCAACTTTTGTTGTGGTGATTTTGTATTTTGCAACTTTCTAAACTGATCAGTTCCAATAGTTGTATGTTTGTGTGTAAATCTTCTGCATATATCATGTTGTCTGTGAACACAGATAATTTTTCTTCCTCCTTCCCAGTTTATAATGCCTTTTATTTATTTATTTACTTTTTGTCTTGCCTAACTGCTCTGGCTAGGACTTCCAGTACTATGTTGAATAGAAATGGCATCTTTTTCTTCTTTCTGATCTTAGAGAAAAAGCTTTTCATTTGTTCACTAGTGATTATGATGTGAGCTGTGATAACACTTAAGTTTTAATATAAACAAATTATTTCCTCTCTCTTGATTTTAAATGATTTGCAAGTATTTTCATTAGGTTTTGAGTATCCCTTTAAAAATTAATTTTTCTTATTTAAAATATTACTTTCAGGAATATCGAAGAACACTTAAATATGTATCATATGTACTATAGTTATAGACATTTAAAGAAATGTTACATTAAAAAATTGCATTAAGAAACAAATATCCATACATTGCTTTGCAATTGACAGTTTTATCCACTAAAACCTGGAAAATGCAAAAAATCCAGTGGTACACACTACATGAATTTGACCTATAATTAGATACTTTAAAATTTTCATTATAATCATAAATCTTTATGCATATTTTATCAGATTTTAGCCTTCAGTTTAGTTTAGTTTCTGTTTTGTTTTTTGTATATTGATAAGTACCGAAAATAACATTAATATCAATAAAATAGTATATTACTCAAACATATCCTTCACATTATAAAAATTGATTGAAAATTCTGAATATCATCCAATACTGTTTCAATATATACATGTTTACATAAATTCCACTCTTTATCTTCCTTTTAGTAAATAGTTACCTATGTTCTTCCATATATTTGAATAAGGTCTATGAAATTGATATATTCTCAATTAATGTGTTTAAGAGTGTCATGTTCTACAATTTTGAAATGAAGCATTTAAGATAAAATATACTGGTTGGGAATTCAGTTGTTGGAGATTTGGCCTAAACCTAGTGGTTTTGGCAAATTTTAAACTCAATACTATTTTAGTTTGTCTCAGAAAAAGAATCTGTAAACTGCCAAGATTTACATATTTAATTCCATTTCTTTATATTACAGTGATTAAACCATTTGATAAGGCATGAGGAGGAGACCTCAGGAAGATATTAAAATTAAAAGGAATATTAAACTGTGTATTTTATAGCCACAATTGATTATAAACTCCAGAGGACTCAGCTGTTGTGTTTGGAACTCTGAAGGAGAAAAACACAGAGAGAGAGCAGTTAAGGAGACAGCTTTGAAGCTTAATTATGGTTGTTTTCTAAATTTTCAAATGCAAATAATGGCAGTCACTTGAGTCTCTTCTTTTATTCTGACAATAAATTTGTTGTCATATTTTAAAATATTGATTTCAAAAGAATCTCCAGAAATCTTCAGGGACAATGGTATTTGTGTTTCTACCTACCTATACTTTCTTAAGCAATAGATAAATAAATAAAACATGGGCTCTATTGCAGAAAGACATTTGAATAATAAGTATAATGATAAAGGCTATTAAGTTTGCAATGCACAAATTTTCCTACAATAGTGTATGCTTAGTTAGAGCAAAAGTTCAGGGGAATGATTTTCATGATCATCTCCATTTCTAAGAGCATATTTTTAGCTTTTAGTCTTTTCTTTTATGAATGAGGAACATTCTATATGTCAGTACTCTGAAGCTAATGTAGAATTATGAAATTATTATATGGCTTACCTTAGAATCCCTTGATTGCTTTTTTAAATTTATTTATTTTTTTCAGCATATTGTGGGGGTACAAATGTTAAGGTTACGTATATTGCCCTTGCCCCGCCACTCGAGTCAAAACTTCAAGTGTGTCCATCCTCCAGTTGGTGTACATCGCACTCATTATGTATATACCTTGATTGCTTTTAATTACACTGTATCTACATGTTAGGGGACTTGGAGAATGCAGTACAACCATTACAGTTAACAAGATGTTTTTGATCCTGTATATGAGTTAAATTGTTTTAATCAAGGTGTCTTTGTATAGAACAAAAAACAGACTTTAATTACAACCTGATGTGTTTGTCTAAGCATTCATGTTTTTAAACCAAAATGAATGGTATATTTATGAATATAAATTGAGATTAACAGAAAAATAATGTATTTTTCTTCAGTGCAATTGATGCCAACAACTAAAAGAGTATTACTTGTTGATTCTTTAAAACTGAAAATTCAGTTAACTAAGAGTCTAATTTGGGGGAATCCTTACAAATAGTCAAAGAAATATTTGATGGTATTTATTTTTTGTAACTAAATTTACTACGTTTCCCTTTCTTTCTTTCTTTCCTTCTTTCTTCCTTCCTTTCTCTTTCTCTCTTTCTCTTTCTTTCTTTCTTTCTTTCTTTCTTTCTTTCTTTCTTTCTTTCTTTCTTTCTTTCTTTCTTCCTCCCTCTTTCCCTCCTTCTCTCCCATTTTACCATTCTCCCTTTCCTCTCTTCTCTCTTTTTCGTTTTTAATGTTAGAAAAAAATCAAAATTGCATATTGGATTACACTAAACTGCTTTCTCAGAGAATGTATGTCATACATTTCTCTATTATGATTCCAATTTTACAGTCAGCCTTCAAAGCATAAAATAAAATAGCTATATATGGCAATATATTAATATAAGGCATATCAAATATATAATTAATGTGGTATGGCTAACATTTTTTATTTATCTATGAAAATAAGACTGAATTTACATTGTAATATAGATTTTTACTTTAATGTTTTTCATATTATCAGTGATTCAATATAGGTAAATTCAATATAGGTAAATCCTCTGGTACTGTTGTCCATACCAGAAACTAAAAATCAATAAGACAAGAGACTTGTGCAAAGCCAAATGTCAAATAAAAATACAGGAACTTGAACTCATATTTGATTACTGTTTTACATTACCTTTATAGGTGCAACATGATGCATTGTAGTGTTTTCTGAATATGGCTTGATTCTCATTCCTTCTCTGGTTGTGAGTTTTTTGCTTGCTCTGCTCCCACCATTATAGCCTCTAGCTACTTCTTCCCTCCTAGCCCTCAGCACTGTTTCGCTCAGCATTCCCTCCTAATTTTGAGGTCTGCTTCCCATTCTTTCACTCTATCCTCCATCCTCCCATCCCATCCTATCCCTTTCTCTCAAATTCAATTTGTCTTTTATTTCAGGTTTTTCAAGTCTGCCAGACCCTCATGTACTCTCAGCAGACCATCCCATAGATGACCCCACACCCACCTCTCACAAGGCATCCTGGCATCTCTTTTTAGCCCATACTGTTCTTTACCTGCTCTGGCCCCTAATATTTAGTACCAACCCAAGTGACAGCCTGAAAAGTATGTGCCAATCTCTGGGTCTCTACCCCCTGCCCACTAGTCTGTTGTTTTCACCCCCATTGTGTCAAACCCTATTGCACTGTTTTTCACTTCTAGATTCTCCTTCTTCTTCATTTGTTAATAGGATTGTTGAGGAAAATCTTTTCTAAGAGTTTCTAAACCCTACTACCTGTACTCTTAATCTAATCTTTGACAAAGCAGACAAAAACATACACTAGGGAAAAGAATCCTTATTCAATAAATAGTGCTGGGAAAATCAGATAGCCACATGTAGAAGACTGAAATAGGATTCCCAACACTATGGAGTTCATAGCATAACATTTTATAATATATAGGATGAGGTCAAAATTATTCTTGGTTTCAACATCTAGTTTCTAGTTTATAATTCCATGAAGCTTTCACAAATATTAAAGTATTTAATCTGGAATACTTGAGAGACAAAAAAGCCATATAGAGCAGTCTTTATTAAAAAGAGTACTATTAACCTCAGTCTCTGAACTGTTTAATGTAAGCACCCTGGAGTACATTGTCCTTTGTTGGGTATATATAAACAGATATCGCCTCAAATATTATTCAAAACTCTAGTTGACTCCTGCAATACAAGACAAATAAATGCCAAACCATCAGATATGTGTATATATATATCCAAGGAAAAATATACAACTTCTCTTAATGTAGAGAGTATAATTATCTTTCATTATAAAATCATTTGGGATTAATTCCATTTAAATATAGTTTATTTAAGATGAGAATTGAATAATTTTTAAAAACATGAATATTTTATCAAAAAATTACAAAATAATTTTGTGACAAAACAAATTGTGTTTGATTCCATGGTTAGTTGCTTTATAGTTGTTTGCTCCTGGACAATTTACTGAAATGTCCAACAATCAGTTATGTAAGTAATAGGAGGATATTTTATACATCATAATTCGAGTATGAAAAAGTAGTACATTGGCCATAATGTTCCTAATTCAGGAAGCAAAGAGTTGTTTGTAGCTCATTATTTCATTATTAATATTATAACTAGAAATTTCCATTTATACACAACAAGTTGATGAATATATCAATTAGTCTTACCTATAGCAGTCTCCTCTTACTGGCAGGGGGTAGGTTCCAAAACCTCAGTGGTTTCTTGAAATCACTAAAGTGTTTTTCCTATACATACATACCTTGATAAAGTTTAATTCATAAGTTAGGCACAGTAAGAGATTAACAATAATAATGAATATTGATATGGAACAATTATAACAGCATGCCAGGATCACTACTTTGCCCTTTGGGCCTTTATGGAGTAAGATAAAGGCTCCTTGAACATAAGCACTGCCATACCAAGACATGTGATAATCTAGATGGCTACTGACTAGTGTGTACAGAGTGGATATGCTGGACAAAGGGATGATTTATGTCCTGGTCATGCTACTCAGAATGGCACACAATTTAAAACTTATGAATTGTTTGTTTATAGAATTTTTGTGTTTAATATTCTCAGACTATGGTTGACTGTGGTAACTGAAATCACAGAAGCAGAACCCCAGTAAAGGCAGTTGTAAAGTATTCATGAAATGAGATTTCAAACAATCTGTCTATTTCCAGTTATGATTGCCTTTCAAAATATCAGTTTTTATTCCTTTTTCCTCTGACACCCACCAACCCATCACTATTGGAAATCTTACGGGTTAAGGACATCACAACTACTAGTTTTCATTTTGTAACCACATAGAGCAGTGGTTCCCAACCTTTTTGGTGCCAGGGACCAGTTTCATGGAAGACAATTTTTTCACAGACTATGGGGTGGGGGAAGACAATTTTTTCACAGACCATGGAGTGGAGTGTGGGGGCGGGTGGGGAGTTGGAATGGCAAGCAATGGGGTGTGGCTGTAAATAGAGATGAAGCTTCTCTTGCTTGCCTGTTGCTCACCTCCTGTTGTGTGGCCCTGTTCCTAACAGGCCACTGACCACAGACCAGTACCAGTACCAGTACCAGTACGGCCTGGGGATTGGGTACCTCAGACATAGAGATATCCATGATTAGAATGCAACCAACCCAAAGATAAGCAGCTAAATGAAGCAGAGGAAGAGACAAGGTTGATGCTTTTACTTCACTACCCAGAATTAGTCATATCTGAAAGAAGAAAAAAGAAATGAAGTCAATACAAACATATGACTCAATTAATTTTCCTTCAAAAATTTTAAATTCTGATATTCTAATGAGTTACTCTAAAATTATAAGAATTTATAAGACAAGACATTTTATTTTCTTTAAACATGTTCAGTTTTATTTATTGATTTGAATTTTTTTACATGCATTTATTATACAAAAGAGTATAATACCATCTAAAGCATGGCAGTTAATATTTTATAAGAGAAATGTTATATGATATTGACTCAAGATCTACAACATAATAATATATTTTTCATTCCTTTTATTTTTAATATACACTGAGCAATGAAGAGAATATTAATGACAAATCCTTATAATAATTTTGAATATTTTTGATCAATCTCATCAAAACTAATTTTAAAAATAATAACTCACAATGTACAAATGAGCATTTGTGTGTTTTTTGGTTTGTATTTTTTTGAAAAAGCAAACAAAATAAGCTTGATATTTTTTTGTCTTTACCCTTAGCAACTGGTTTATTCATGAATAAATGTATTACTGAGAGAATAATTAATCGAAAATATTGTAAGTAATATGGAGCATTTTTCACTGTCTTGAAATTTTTATTTTTTCATTATTACCTTGAATAAAGAAAAAAAGGAAACAAAATAGATGTATATGTATAGCAACATTGTTATTGGGCTAATTAAGACAAAATGAACTTCTCCCTTTTTAGGTTACTATTGAATCCACAGCAGACCAAAGATTTTACAGAGATGTTTTTCACTTAGCTCATTTACATAGCATATTAGACCTAATTAGTATTTTTTAGTCATATGTTATCCTTAATAACCTGGGGACTATTGCATTGGTTTTACAATTTATAGTTTTGTAAGAAAAGCAAATCTGAATAGAAAAAAATCCCCTAATTTGCCTGTGCTAATTAGAAAGATATTAATTCTAATTTTAAAACCAGTAATTTAATTTTTTTTTTGGTAAAATAGGACAAGATAGTAATTCTAATTAGTATACCAAATTGTCACTAAGGGAAACAGATTTAATAGTCCCTTTGAACCTGTTAAGAAAAGTTTGGTTGTAATGAATATCTTTGTGTATTGTTTTGACCTCCACTTCACTACACAATCTCAATTTGTTTTAAATATTTTCCCAGGTACAGGACTCTATGATTAATATCTCTTGCTGTGTTATCTCTGCTGCTAATGAAAAACATTGGGTGTTCTTTCACTTCACAGAATGCAAGCACAGACGAAAAAATTTCACAGGTGAACTCCTTATGAACGGTTCTAATTGCTTAGGAACAGTGTTTGAAAATCTCAAGTAATTTGCCATTATTATAATGAATAGCATAAACTGTAATTTTTCATAGTAATTAACTTGTGTCAGCACCATTATTTTTCATTAATTATAAATGAGAAAGAATGAAAGAACACCCGCAGTAACAGATGTGCGAAATTGTCTCTTAGTTTCTGTTTTAGGTTTGTTTTGTTTTTTTTCCCCTTTTCCCCCTACTCAGTATACTGTTTTGCATATACTATACTACCCAGCAGAGAAAATGCAAATAGTAATGTCTGTTTGGAGCAGAAAGGAACAAGGCGTGTTGTCTGGGAAGTCCAGTGTTTTAATAAAAGAGGAAATTGTTATTGACATGCCACACAAAACCATTGGGGGAAAAATACTTTACTTTTAGTAAATACAACTGAGAGAATTTGAGTAAATGTATTTTGACAGTCTTTCTCTTTTGTTCGAATAATAAAAGCCACTATCTTGTTTTGCCAGATTTGAAGCATTTGGTGTGTTTAATTGAAGTAAAATTTAAAAAAAAAAAAAAAGGAAAAAAGAGTGTACTTTAAGATATTTGGGTGGTTGGATCTTTTTCCGTGATTCTACATAACAGCTATTATGATGTTTTCAGGGGACAGAATGCAGGTATGTCTTTGGCATTTCTGCATTAAATCCCCTTCCTTCAGCCTGATAAAATAATTAACAGTGTTGTAATTCCCAGTGTTGCCTACCCCCACCAAGGCTGATTATAAGCATGTAAAGTCTTACAATTATTGTGCTGTAAATTTGTTGTAATTTAATGGGTCTTTTAAAAAGGTAATCTAATTAACAGAGATCTAAGGATATCATCCTTACCCTCAACTCTACAAGTTTTGGCTAAGACTGTCTTCAGAATTATTCTATGTGAAAAAAAAAAGGCTGAGTTGTAAATTTTGCCTAATGTGAATTACTCAAGAAAACAAACATGAGATGATAAAATGAGACCACTGTCAAATATATTTAGGGCAAATATATTTGAGATAACTGGGCAACTTTTTTTTTTATTTTTATTTATTTTTTATTTATTTTATTTATTTATTTATTTTATTTCAGCATATTATGGGGGTACAGATTTTAAGGTTTCAATAAATGCCCATTTCCCCCCCTCCCCCCACAAGTCTGAGTCTCCATCATGACCATCCCCCAGATGGTGCACATCTCACTCACTATGTATGTATATACCCGCCCCCCTCCCCCCTCCCACCTGCCCAATACCCTATTACTGTAGTACTTATGTGACCACTTAGGTGCTGTTCAGTTAATACCAATTTGCTGCTGAGTATATGTGGTGCTTGTTTTTCCATTCTTGGGATACTTCACTTAATAGTATGGGTTCCAGCTCTAACCAGGAAAATATAAGATGTGCTATGTCACCATTGTTTCTTAGAGCTGAATAGTACTCCATGGTATACATATACCACATTTTATTAATCCATTCTTGGATTGATGGACACTTGGGCTGCTTCCACAGCCTTGCAATTATGAATTGTGCTGCTATAAACATTCGAGTGCAAGTGTCTTTCTTGTAGAGTGTCATTGGATCTTTTGGGTAGATGCCCAGCAATGGGATTGCTGGATCAAATGGTAGAATCACTTGTATCACTTTAAGGTATCTTCATATTGCTTTCCACAGAGGTTGAACTAGTTTGCAGTCCCACCAGCAGTGTAGGAGTGTTCCTCTCTCTCCGCAACCACACCAGCATTTATTGTTTGGAGATTTTTTGATAAAGGCCATTCTCACTGGGGTTAAGTGATATCTCATTGTGGTTTTGATTTGCATTTCCCTGATGATTAGAGATGTTGAGCATTTTTTCATATGTTTGTGGGCAACTTTTTTTTTTTTAACTTTAGAATGCTAAAGTTGAAAAAACTTTTTTCAGGGCTTTGCTGTTGGTGATGTTCACTGTGAATCTCTAGGAGTGAAGTAGAATGTTCGATGATTCCCAAAGATTTTTTTTTAATTCTATAACCAATTTTTTCATAACTCCTGTACTTTACAGCATATGTTACAAAATGTATGCCTATGGCACCACCTGGAAGACGTGTGCTAAAGAAAGGAAGCATTACTTCTTTTTTACTATCAGAGGCTACTTATCCCAATAGAAACAAGAATTAGGGGCGCAGAAACTTGAAGTAAGGAAGGGTGACTTTTTATTTTATCACCTTTCTTCTCAAATGTAGTTTACTTATTTGTCCCTGGATTAAAGAATCCTTCTACATTTACCTTATGTGTCAGATACTTGTTTTATCCACTAAAGCAAATTAAAGCTTTTTTGGCTTTATATGGTAGTTTTGAAAAACTTCAAGAGTAAAAATTCAAATATGGTTGTAATAGCAGACTTCCCCACCCCCCAAAACTGCTAAATCAAAGACTACTTCAAATATAACTGCAAATATGACAGATACAGATAACAGAAATAATATGTTTAACTTTTAGGATTATACCAGCACTTAACTTCCATTTAGGATTATCATAAGGATTAAACTGAATTATGTATAATGTAGGAGTGAGTTTGGAAGAGTACCTAGAATTCAATAGCTATGTTCCAGAACTTACTCTACTTCAGTCCCCTTTCCTTTTTGTATTCTGAGGAATAATCATTCTTCTAGAATAGAGTTAATTTATAAGAGCTGGTTAAATATTTCAAACTACTATCATTGGAATGTTTGTCTTCGCCTAAACTCATGTTGAAATTTAATTGCCATTGTAAAGTATTCAGAGGTAGGATCTTTAAGAGGTGATTAGGCCATCAAGGATCCCGTCATGAATTAATTAATGCCGTTATGATGGGAGTGGGTTCGTTGTAAAAGGATGAATTTGGCCCCTTTTCTCTCTCATTCTCTCTTGGACTTTCAGCCATCTCATGCCTCCTGTTATGTTATGACACGCCAGGAAGGCCCTCACTAGGTGCTGGCACCTTGATCTTGCACTGCCCAGTCTTTAAGAACAATGACCCAACAAATTTATTTTCGTTAGGAATTGTCCAGTCCCGAGTATTCTGCTACAGCAGCACGAAACAAACTTGAGACAACAAACAAATGTTTTCCTTTTTTATTTGCATCATGAATTTCTAATCTCTTACCTCTCTATTTCTCAAATACGTTTTCCAAATTGTCCCTAACAGCAGAAAAGAGGGAAAAATGTACCTACACAGACATGTAGGCACTTGTTAACAATGTCAGTTTTCTAAGAATTTTCTTCATTTATTCTAAAATTCTCAAAAAAATATATTCAACTACTGGTGTCTTCATTTTATTTTTATTTATGTCCCCCCAATTTTAAGTAGATTAGGTAATCCAAACATTATATAGTGTTTGTCCTATAATTTCTGTATTCATTTTTTTTTCTTTAATTTCAGGATAGTGTGAGGGTACAAACATTTTGGTTACATTTTATAACATTGTCTCTCCCTAGTGGGGATTAGAGGCCTGTCCTTCCCCCACCCCCACAATGCACACCCTGTCCTATAGTTGTGAGTTTATGGTATATGTATACAATGGAATATTACTCAATTATAAGAAACAACAGTGATCTAGCACCTCTTATATTTTCCTGGATTGAGCTTGAGCCCATTATCCAAAGTGAGGAAACACATGATCAGAAGAATAGGCTGCATTCACTTTTTTCAAGGTGCTGTAACAACCATAAACTTAGTGGTTTAAATAACAGAAATTTATTCTCTCTCAGTTCTGGAGGTCAGAAGTCTGAAATCAGGTGTCAGCAGGGCCTTATCTCAATGAGTGTCTATAGAGGTGATTCTGTACCTTGCCTCTTCCCGCTTCCGGTGGCTTCAGGAATTCCTTGGCTGTGGCTGCGTCACTCCAATCTCTGCCTCCATGCCTCCTCCTCTTCTATATCTTCCTCCTTTTCTGTTTAAACTTCCCTCTTTTTTTTCTGCTTCCCTCTGCTTTTTTTTCTTATAGATACTTGTCATTGGATTTAGGGCTTACTTGGGTAATTCAGGATTGTCTATTCTCAAGATCGTTATCAAAATCGCATGTGCACAAATTCCTTTTCCAAACAAGAAAGCAGCCATAGGTTCCAGGGAGTTGGCACAGGCATCTCTTGAGGGGTCATATTTTGCTTACAACTTTCAGTAGACAGGGACTATTAGGTATTCGCCTTGGAGAGCAGGACTGTTCCTTACCTTGATGCAATTTTTATGCAGGATCTGATGGGAAGAATAACATACACTAAGTAAAAAGAACATAACTCTTTTGCCAGATTTGATTCCATGTGGATAAATCTTTATTGCTTCTCAAATATACAAAAAAAAATGGATGGTCAGAGGAAAAGTATTTCTCTTCTGACCATTCTTATTATGTTATAAATAGAAAACATTTTCTTACGATCTTACTTGCTTAAAGTTCATGTCCCTGTACGAGTAACAAGTTAACACCTAGAGTATTAGTTTTACCTCCTTCGAGATTCTATTTTCTACATAATGATATATTTATCAGTTTGTTATATGCTTGTGACAGGAAAGAGACTGTGGTATTTTTAAAATTGGGACATTTCCATAAATATGTCAATATTTGCTACTCAACATGCTAAAATGAAGTGATGAAAATATGTTTCTTTTTGATAAACAAATTAGTGAAACTATAAATTCTGATATAGGACAGCAATGGGAATTAAGAGTGTTTATAGATGGTTTTATTAAGATATGGTTTCTATAGCCATTTTTTGTTAGCTATAATTAAATATTCATCTTAGGTTACTTGAGAGAATATTGGTATAAAAGTTGTTTTACGAGAAGTGTCATACTTACTTCCACTTGCATATATCATTCTGTTGTCTTTATCATTGCATTCCTATCAATCTCCCCCTGCTTTCTAATGGTCTCACTGTACCCTGGCCCAGGAAATTTGCTCTTATTGTTCCCTTCATCTAGGAGTTCTTGTACTGAGTATATTTACCATTTTTCATCTTTTTTTTCTTTTTAAATTTTATTTCAGATTATTTACAATTTGATACCTCATAGTCTTCAAGTTTTTGCTCAGATGACACAACCTCAGTGATGCCCCATTTAAAATTTCAAATGTTTGACACTGGAAATTCCTCTTTCTATATTATTTTTGGCTTAGCATTTCATACTTGCCAATGCAGTATATTTCATATATATATATGTATATATATAAACTTATTGTCTACCTCTCTCCACTAAGAAGTCTCTTTCTTAAAGGCACTGGACTATTTTGTTGCTTGTTTTGTTCCCTGAAATATTCTAAGCATGTAGAACACACCTAGCACTTAGTAGGTCTTCAATAAAAATTTCTTGAACAATTATAACTTCAAATATCTTATTGATCCCCTTGTGGCTCTTTATGCTATTGGTAACCCTTTTTCCTTGAACCTCGTGTTATTTTTCAGCTGCTAGGAGAAATGCAGAGATGTTCAATTAGTAAATTTTTCATCATATATTTTGTATGCTACAGCTAGCTTAAATAAAATGGCATGTAACTGTAAAGTTTATATCATAAGTATCTTGAGTAATATTTTAAGTTAACTTATATATAAACATGCTTAGTATTTTGAAACACACTTCAAGATGATGCCAACCATAATTAAGTACAATTTAACTTTCAAATTACAAATGTAGTATAAACATCTTTTTTTTTTTTTCAGGAAATAGTAGGATAAACTCTACAGATCCTCAGACATGTGCACAACTCAGAATCTGTGTGCAGTAATTCCACAAAGTCTGTGATATTCTTAGGCCTTGGTCTGGAGTCACTTGGGTAAGTGGTCATATGTAGTTTAGTGATGGAATGAAGAAGTTTCACAGTATATGCTTGTGGTATTTTTATAGGTTCTTTCCCTTTTTAAAAAGTATTTCTATTTTAATTAATATTATTTTTAATTGAAAAATCATAATTGTATACATTTATGGGGTACAATGTAATATGATATACATGTAAAATGTGGAGTGATTAAATCAAGCTAATTAACATATCCAGCCTGTTGTTTGTCTATCACTTTTATGGTGAGACATTTGAAATTTGCTCTCTTAGACACTTTGAAATATTTTATAATTAGTATTAACTATAGTCAACCTGCTGTGCAATAAATCTCAAAACTTATTTCTCCTATTTGATACTTTGTACCCTTTGATCGTCAGCTCACATTCCCTGCCTTCCTGCTGCCGGCCCACAAGCTCTGAAAACTATAATTCTACTCTTTACTTCTATGAGTTCAATTTTATTAAATTTCACATAGAAGTGAGATCATGGGGTATCTGTCTCTCTGTGTCTGGCTTACTTCACTTAGCATAAGGTTAATTCATGTCACCACAAATGACAGCATTTCCTTCTTTTTAAAGGGCTAAATAATATTCCATTATGTATATATACCATATTTTCTTTATCTACTCATGTATTGATGGATACTTACCTTAATTGCATATTTTAGCTATTGTGAATAATGCTGCAATGAACATAGGAGTGCTGATATTCTTTCAACATTTTGACTTAAATTCCTTTGTATATGTACCCAGAAGTAGGATTATTAGATCATAAAGTAGTTTTATTTTTGGTTTTTTGAAAAACCTCCATACCATTTTCCATAGTGATTGTATTAATTCACACTCCCCAAAATAATTTGCAAGAGTTCTCTTTTCTCTGTATCCTTACCAACACTTATCTTTCATCTTTGTGATAAAAGCCACTCTGAGAAGTGTGAGATGATGTATAATTTTGGTTTTAATTTCTATTTTCTTAATGATTAGTGATGCTGAACATTTTTTATACCTGTTGGCTATTTGTATGTCTTCTTTTAAGAGGTGTTTATTTGGGTCCTTTGCCCGTTTTTAATTGGGCTATTTCTTTTCTTGCTATTGAGTTGTTTGAGTTCATTTTACTTTTGATATTAACCTTTTATCAGATGTATGGTTTGGAAACATTTTCTCCCATTCTGTGTGCTGTCTCTTCACTTAATTTATTGTTTCATTTGCTGTGTAGAAGTATGTTAGCTTGATGCCATCCATTTGTCTAGTTTTGCTTTTGTTGCCTGTGCTTTAAGGGTCATATCCAAAAAATTGTTGCCCAGGCCAATGTCATGGAGCTTTTGCCCTATGTTTTTTTTCTAGTAGTTTTAAGCTTCAGGTCATATATGAAAGTCCTATATCCATTTTGAGTTTATTTTTCTTTATAGTGTGAAATAATGATCCAATTTTATTCTTCTGAATGGGGACAACCAATTTTCCCACCACATTTATTGAAGAGACTGTCCTTTCCCCATTACGTGCTCTTGGCACCTTTGTCACAAATCAATTGACCATAAATGTGTGGATTTATTTCTGGGCTGTCTGCCCTGTTTCTTTGGTCTACATGTCTGTTTTTATGCCGGCACCATGCTTTTTTGACTATAACCACTTTATAAGATATTTTGAAATCACCTTGATTCTTTTTGATCAAGATTGTTTTGATTATTGTGAAACAATTATTATTCTATACAAATTTAAGGATTTTTTTCAATTTCTATAAAAAGTAGCATTGATATTTCGGTAGGGTATTGGTTTCTTCCTTAGTGGTATCTGGAAAACCTTTCCTTTAAGAATGCAGAGGATCTGAATTAACTTGGGTCTAGATAATGGGCAAGACTATTCTAAATTGCTATCATGAAGATGTCTAGTTATGTGTTTCTGCATTTTATTTGTTTTTATTATTATCTAGTCTTTCTGGGTTTTGTTGTTGTTGCTGTTGTTGTTACACAAAGCACTTAAAATGTCAGTGAATTTCTTGTTGATTTCATTTCTGGAAACCCATAATTAACTAACTGTCCAGAAACCTCCGGGATCAGACCATTCCCAAAGATCTTGTTTCTTTGCCCACACTAATTCCTATTATGTAGTTTGGCTTGTGATGAATCACGATCTAGCCTCAGTGGTTCTCTCTCTCCACTGCTTATAGAAGGGGATCCATTCAATTGTTGACTTCTGATCTGCATTCCAGTCCTGAAACAAATTGCAAATTTAGCTTTGGTTGTTTATTTAGATTTTGCCATACTAGATCTCAGGGTAGGAAAGAAAGAAAAATGTTGTGGGGATACCTGTTTGGAAACCCAAGGAGGGAGAAAAGAGGCAGAAAACTCATGATGAGCTGATCTAGCCTCTTTGTCTCACAAAATCTTTTCATTCTCTTTTCTTAGGACAAGAGACTTCTCAGTTTTGATGTCATGAGCACTTGCAGTCCTGTTCTCAATCATATTTTTTATCCCAAAGATCTAATAGAAATTAAACTAGCTGCCTGAATCTCTGTAGAGTGCTCCAATGTCAATACATTCAGTTTATTTCAAAATTTTCTCCATTCCACAATTTTAAACACTTTCAAAAATCTATTTCTATAAATATTCTTCAGGTTTTTGAGATATCATCTATCTTATGTTAGCTATAATTTGTGATTAAACCCTTATGTTCCCAAACTTTCTGCATGCCCCCTACCCCTTTACCATCAGTAATGGCTGAGCTTAAATTCTGGTTACTAAGAACAAAGACTGAAGATCCAGAAAGAAGAAGGAAAATGAGCTCTCTTTTGTGAAAGAGGAATGGCATCTGCAAGAAGAGAAATCCAATAGATAATGTTTCAGTTAGTTATTCATTTTACCCAAGTCCTCTAAAGCTTCCCAAATTGTTACAATTGCTAGGCTCCATAATTTTCCAAGTAGAGAAAAGGTGAAGTTGAGAATTAAATTGTTGGCTAAGTTGGCAGCTTTCTCTCTCTCTCTGTCTCTCTCTATATATACATACATACATGAACACACACACACATATATATAATTATGAGTATTTGTTTGTGTTCTCAGTCTTATCACAACAGCCATTAAATGATTCTTTCAGCATCATGGTCATGACTTGGGGGAAGAAATTTAGAATTTGAATTTGTTTCATTAAGTTATCCAGTGTTCTGGTGCAGCCAAATCATCCAACCAAATGGACAGCATCTGTGTTATTAGCCTAATTGACAGCATCTGTGCTAAATTGGTGGCAGAATAAGTATCTAATCCTTGTATGCTTCACTCTCAATTGGCTTATCTGATTTAATGACCTATTTTACCACAATATATTGCGGGCTGAAAACTTCCCATTCATTATCTATTATTTTCCAATAACCAATTCTGAATGCCTCACTTTCCTTAAGTCTATCTTGCCCAAATTCAGTCTGGCACTAACGTTGGTGTTAATTAGGAGTCTTTGATTGCAATCAATAAAATCTAACTCTTGATAATTTACTCAAATAATTTAAAACTTTAAAAAAATTATGTATTGGAAGTGCTCTTGGTAGCTTCCAGAATTGATGTAAAGGATAAAAGATAAAAATAATCCTGATTCAGATATAAAAAGAATCATAGCAATTCTGGTTTTATTAGCAGCAGGAACTTATAGGCAGTATTTAATGTGCTGTTCATCTTCTGAATGACTTGACCTCAAAATTATTGAGATACTGCATTTCCAAACAAGATTCCAATGCCCAGATAGGGAACAAACTTGTAGTACTACTGCTATGACTGAATGTTTGTGTTTCCCTAGAAGTCATATGTTGAAACTAACCCCTAGTGTGATGGCATTAGGAGGTGGGGCCTGTGGGAGGCAATTAGTGAATGAGGATTCTGTCCTCATGAATGGGATTAATGCCCTTACAAAAGAGGTCCTGGGGAGCTCTTTTGCCCTCTTTAGCCACGTGAGGATACAATGAGAAGACTGCCTTCCACAAAGTTGACCCTTATGAGACACAAAATCTGACAGCACATTGCTTTAGGACTTCCCAGCCACTAGAACTTTAAAACTAAATTTCTGCTGTGTATAAGCCACTCAGTCTATAGTATTTTGCTATAGCAGGCTGAAAAGACTAAGACAATTACTAAATTGTCAGATCCATGAGGTCAGGTATTTTTATCTATATAGTTTATCATTGTGTCCTCAGTGAAGCTAGAACTTAGTGTTTGTTCAACAAATATTTGTTGAAGAGAAGGATAAATTATATATATAAAACTATACACACACATACACACACACACACATATATCCAAGTCATGTGGTGGAGTCTTATAATTGAAAGTCTAAGATAATTACATAGCGTAAGAATGAGTCAGTTCTATAAAGTGATAATGGACAAACTAGAAGAAAAGATTTTTCTTCAATTAAATGTTATTCTTCATTTTTCTTTAAGAGCAAGACTAATTCTTCAGATTTTACTTCTGGTTTTCTAAGTCAGTTTCTGTCATACCACCTGATCTTCTCTGTCAAATTTGTTTGTTTTAGTTTGGCAACAATGTTAATATCTAAAACTGTATCCTCATTGGAAGAAATATCTTTGATATTATATTGTGAATAGAATTACTTACCAAGTTTCATTAATGATGTGACTAACCAACATTTTCAAAATTATTTTGTTTTCATACCTGAGACTATTTCATTATTGGAAATCAGGTCCCAAATCAGATTGGATCCAAGACTGAACATTTCTATGTTGGATATATATATATATCCACACACATATCTTATTTACTTTCAAGGGAGTTGCAACGGGCTTGTGAGTAATTTTGTATGCATGCTTTGAAGACAAATTATAAATGAGAATTTTAGATTTATTGTTCATTGCTTTGATAGCAAACCAGATAAAAAATGATATAAGCAAAAAAATACTCCAAGCATGTTATACATTTTATCTCACTTAATATTTAAAATAACCTAATAAAGTAAATATTATTACATGTGACAATAGAGGAAACTGGTGTTCAGAGAGGTAGGGTAATTGGGACAAATCATATGGCTAGGAAATTATATGCAAAGATTCAAACTAAAATTATCTCATTCTGCTCTGGGTTTGAACATTTTTCTATATTGCAAATTCATAGACTAGAACTTTAGGCAACTTTTATTTTTCTGCAGTAAGAAAATTTATTTATTTATTTTTGCATTATGTTGTATGGGCTTTTCTGCAAAATTACAAAAATTTTCTAATATCAAGGAGAGAGTCAAGTCTGCAAACAACAGATCACTTTGAAAATAGTGACAATTAAAGCAACTTATCCAAAATTATGGGAATTTGTGTAAAGCAAATTCGCAGAAATAATTCATTTAATTATGAATTTCAAAGTTAATCGTTATTTTTATGAACACATTTATTATGAACTAGTTTTTTTCACATTGTGGTCTAAGAATGTTGCCTAAATATGAAATTCTCTAAATTTATTGTGATTTTATGACCTAAGTTATAATAAAATTATAAATATCCCAAAAGTATTAAAGTAAAAAGAAATTTCTCACATTGTGGCACAATTCTTTGGTAAGAGTCTATTGAATTGATCTTATATTAATTAAACAATCTTATATAAAGCAATCTTATTTTAAACAATCTTATATAAATGTAGTTATATATTTATTTTTATTCTGGCAAGTAATGAGAAAGTCTCCTTTCTCATTTACTGCTGTAAATTTTCTTTTTTGCCTTTTATATTTTGATACTATGCTTTTTATTATTGTTTTTGTTATTTTTAATGTGTCTTATAGTCTACTAAGATAATCCTCTTTAACTACTTCCAAATATTTTTCCAATAAAATCTATCTTGTCAGATGCTATTACTGCCAAATCTAGTTTCTTTATTTTTGAATTTTCTTAATATAGCTTTCTAAAATTGGATTTTAATTTTTAAATTATATGTATACATATTTTATAAACAAAGCTTATATCTGAGTTCTGCCTTTTTTTAATGCTCAATCTGAAAGCCTTAGAATATAATGTGGGATTTCAAATCATTTGGCCATTTTACAAAAGATAATATGGTTGTTTGTACTTATTTTATGCCTTCTATTTCTGAACTTTCACTTCTGTGTTTTATTTTTAATGAAGACTTCATTTGCTTTTACTGATTTATTTTTATACTAGTTTGGAAGGTACACATCCATCAGAAGTACTTACTATTCTAAAAAAAAACCCTCTTTAATTATAAAGATCATTAATAATAATATAGTATTTTGCAATATACTACCAATTCATACAATCTCTATAAACTGTGAAAACTAGTAATTTGTATACTTTATCTTCTTCTATTATATTATGCTGAATTATACAGTAGTCAATCCTATATAATGCATTGCCATTAAGGAAAAATACACTTTCAATATAATTTTACCTTTTTGGCCTTTCTTAGACAGTAATAATATAATAATGCAACCTTTATGGTAGCACTGAATATTAAGTTTTGTAAGTGAGAACTATAATTAACAGACCAAAACCTGACAAACTATGTTTAAGTATATACAGCCTGTGAGCTAAGAATAATTTTACATTTTTAAAGGGTTAACAAAAAGGAATATGCAATAGTTACTGCATGCAGCTTGCAACATCAAATGTTTACTAGCTGGCCTTTTGTAGACAAGATTTGCTGACCCTTGAATTCAATTCAAAAATAATACTTAAGTAAAGTTTTTTGATGTACACAGATTAGATTCAGAGGAAGTGCTTATTCTTATATTTTTGCATCAAAGGATCTTTAAATCCTAGGTCAAAGCAGATAAAATAGCATCAATAAATAAATGAAATATTATTAAGGAAAAATTTCACATATAGTAATTATTTTCAGATAAAGATTCTTGCCTTTCTGGGGCTTGGTCAGTTGTATGAATATATATGTATATGGTTATAACTATAATATAAGTGAGAAATATTAGCTACTAAATAGAAATTTTATTATATAGAAATTACGTAAATTACATTTCTATGCTTTTTGATTTATGAGTATATTGTGGAATATTGTATTAATTTCATTTAGAATATCTACATAGATTTCACTCATGAGACATTTGAATGAAAAATTTCTGAAAAGAAAAAGACCTGGGTTTTTTTTTTATTCTGTGTTAAAAGGATTCTTTTATCCATTTTAACCATTTTTTCCCAAGATTTACGTACAGAAATTGAAGCTTAGGAAATCAATTAAAACAATTTTTTTCTCCAGTTGTCTATTCTTATTTTATGTCTATTCTTATTTTATTTTCTCTAGCAGTGTCAGATTTAGATGTTAGTGATTTAGCAACACATTCTCAGTGTTGGTGAATGTAGGTTATAGTACTCTAGCGAGAGTACAGGTATTATAGAACATAACTGCCATTGTTTATGCCAGCCAATGTAATGTAATTATAAGAAAAAGATATATCTCATATAAATTCTTGTATCCACTCATTATCTGAATTAGTTTTTATTGCATATGATATGTGTATCGATAGTCATATCAAGATATTTATTAATAGTTTTCCCTTATTAAATTAAAACAGCCCTAATACTTTATTAATTGAGCTTTATTTTTAAAGAGATGACAGAAGATCATTTTGTTTAGCAGGTTTTTCATAGAATAAACTAATATGCAATATAAACATCATTTAGAAAAAGATGGCTTTATGACAATTCTAACTGAAAATATTATTTTCAAGGTAAAAGTGCCACATATGGTAGCGTTTGATGTTTCTTTATGTTTTTCCTCCCTCTCCACATCTGGTTTAATGCCAATACATACTTGAGTAGCATAGTATAATTGGATGGTTTAATACCTTTAGGTCATGTAGGAAACAACAGCCTCAAGAAGGTCATTGTCCAAATGGGGACAATAAACTTGAAAATTAATATAAGAATAAAGCAACCAGTTTAGTGCTATAAGTAAAAAACTAGATATATGCTATATGAACCTAAGGGGCAGACCAGCCTATGCTATTCTGGGATTGGGAGAAATTTCTATTCAAGACAAGAGTATTGAGTATGGTTTCAAAAGACAGGTAGAAATTTGCGAATGGTAGAAAAATAGGTACTCCATATTGAGAACAATATGAAAAGCTTGACTATTTGAAGAATGGTGAGAATTACCGTGATACTGACCATAGGATCTGAGAGGCAAGTAGCAGGAGAAGAAAGTATTAGGACTCTGCCATGTTTTTCTTACAGAAAAAGTTACCAACAGGTTCTTGTTTTGTTTTTAAACATTGATCTGGCAAGACCAATTGGCAGTATGAAAGATGATCAGGAACAGAGTGATTGGGGATAATATTATTTCATTAGTTTATAAGGTCACTGAAGAGGCTTTAGCCAAGATTATAGAGTTGGGATGAATAGATGTAGGGTTCATATTCAATGTTAAAGATATTGGGTAATGAGAGATAAGGAGAAATATAGGTTTAACATTAAAAATTATAGTTTTAAGTAGAATGAAAGATAATTCAATTGACAGATCTGAATAAATAGGAAATAGGGAATATATTTTTGAAGATAGGTATGTTAATTCAATTTTGGATTTGCAAAGATTGATATTGTGCAGTGTTTTCAATTTGTCCAAGTGGATATGCTAAAGAGCAAGAATTATGAGGTTGGAATTCTGAAGACAAGCGTAATATAGACATGTGATTCTAAATTTTGCAGCACTCAAAAAAAGTCTGGTGAAATCTATGAACCATTAGCACATACAATTATATATAAACACCTATAGTTTCATACCATTCCAGTGATATATGATTATGCTTGAAATCATGAATGTATATCAGATTACCCAAAGAAATATGTTAGTGAGAATAGGACTTAACCTAATATGGAATACTAATCAAATAAATCTGCAGTAAGTCTTATGAGGCGGAAAGAGAACAAATAAAATGACACAAGGAAAGAAAAGATAAATAGAATTTAAGAGTGCTGCTGAAGAAAACAAAAAAGGCAAGAGTTTTAAATATTAGTGAGTTAGTTCATCATTGCCAAATACTACTCTGCAATGAAATGAGGTAAGAATTTAAAATAGGGCATATGGCTCATCAATTAAAAAGTTATTAGTAGCCTTAATTGAGACAAATTCAACTGATGTGGTCAGAGGAGAGGACAGAGTATAAGAAATTGAAAGAGGAATTTTCATTCACAAAAGTAACAGATAATACTTGAGTCTATCTTTTCTTATCTGATAGTTGGGAACTATTAATGTACTGCATTTTAATGCTACTTTCATGCATTAGTATTGATTAACAGTCAATAAAAATATTGACTAAACTCCCATACTTTTTTCTTTAGTGAAACTTCTACAATCATGATTTCTATAAAAGTAAATGGTAGTATACCAAGTGACCTTACCTTGGCCATAACTGAGTGGAAAATTACTCCATAGCCTTCCTGCTAGTACATTTATTGAAATTTCTCTGCATTTATTCAACAAATGACCTTATTATTAAGTTATTTTTATGGATCTCTATGCCTTGCAACTAAAGAAAAAAGCGACATCAATATTCATGGGATCTTAAAGAGATATCTGCACTCTCATGTTTATTGCAGCTTTGTTCATAATAGTCAAAATGTGAGCAATCTAAATGCCTGTTGATGGATGAATGAGTATAGTAAATGTGGGATATACATACAATGGAATATTATTCAACCTTAAAAGGAAAACCTGCCAACCTCAACAGCATAGATGAAACTGGAGGACAATATACTACATAAGATAATCAACACACAAAAAGACAAATACTAACATGAAACCCATTTACATGAGCAATCTAAGATAGTCAAACTTACAGAAACAGAGAGTAGAAACACAATTGCCAGAGGCTAAGGGGAGGGAGAAATGAAGAGATGTTAGTCAAAGTATGAAGTTTCAGTTATGCAAGGAAAATAATTCACAGAGATCTACTATACAGTATAGTGACTATAGTTAATAAAACTACATTGCATATTTAAAAATTATCTAAGAGGTTAGATTTTATGTTACATAATCTCATCATGAGAAAAAACTTTTGGAAGTGATGGATATGTTTATGGCACTAATTATAATTATAATTTAATGGATGTGTACTCATCTCCAAACTTATCCAGTTATAGACATTAAATATGTACAACTTTTTGTATGTCATTAACATCTCAATAAAGTGCTTTATACTGATACTTGGTTCAGTTACTGGAAGATTTGAACATATGTTTGAACACTTGTCAATATTTTCTCACAACTGTAATCTTACCAAATCTAGATACAGATCTAGTATATCTTATCAAAATTTCTGAATTGAATGTGCTGTGCATGTGAACACACACTAGATTTTGGAAGTCAATATGAAGAAAAGCATATAACACATTTTTTTCATCCTTCTGATATGGATTACATTTTTAACTGATGATATTGTATATTTCTTGGGTTGTGCTAAAAAATAAAAAAAATAAAAAAGTTTAGTCTTGAAGGTTCATACATACTCCCTGAGAAATTCCAAGAAAGTGTCAGGTAGATATAAGAAAGAAACTAATAATAATTGTATGACTGTACATTTGATGATAAATGAACAGCTGCCACAATAAATTGCCATAATCATTTATAGATAATCCCACACTGTCCTGGGCTTGGATGATGTTTGCCTTCTATTCTCAACTCTTATTGGAGAGAAGTTCAATAGTTCTAAGTCAATGGCTTGTCTACTGTTCAAGTCATCTGTCATTCTTAACTTCTTTCTTATCACTTACTTTATTTCTACTCAAAGGAAGGATGTACTTATCTTTTCCTCCATTTCCTTTTTTAATTTATTTACAGTTCAGTTTATTTTAGTTAAGGCATATTTACATACACATTACTTTTGATCCTCTTATTTCCCTTCCCTTTTTTAGTTATTCCAAGAAGGTCATGGGAGATATCTCCCTCTTTTCTCCTTTTA
The DNA here is from genome assembly GCF_040939455.1 of Microcebus murinus. Taxonomy (NCBI): domain Eukaryota; kingdom Metazoa; phylum Chordata; class Mammalia; order Primates; family Cheirogaleidae; genus Microcebus; species Microcebus murinus. The sequence goes on along the minus strand of NC_134114.1, from coordinate 78,928,733 downwards.
TATTTATTCTATTTGTGAGTCAAAGAACACCTGATTTAAAGATAATACACTTAAAAGAAAGCTAGTGGTAAACATATATAGAGGGAAATTAAAGTCATCTATTTTAAGTAAATTTAGTACTAAATAAAAACTTGACATTAAACTTGATAGACTTTGAAATTGCTAAGAATTTCCCATCTCATCTCCACAAACTTATATCTACCTCTTTTATTCTTCTTTAATGAAAACTCTTTATTCCTAAGAACTAGAATTTATCATAGTTTTTAAAACTTCCATTCAAGTATTCTCTTTTTTTCTGTTACCATCGTATCATTTTACACTGAATTACATTGAAAACACATACGTTTTAGATACAAGTTGGTATAAAATAGGTATTTGTTTACTATAGTCTGGAACATAATCAGTATTCATGATAGTAGTTTATATGAGTAATCTATTTGACTTTTTAAAAATATCTTAGAACTTTTTTCTAAGTTGGATACTTCCATTTTTGTGTAACACTAAGTAAATTAGCAAGAAACAAAAATAAGAGTTTAAAAACAGTCTTCGAAATAGGTCAATAATAAAAAGACACCTAAAATTATGGGAACTCAACATTTCTATTAGCAGATTTTTTTTTCTCATATAATTACTAGTTTGTTCATCAAAGTTAACATTTTACAAACAGTGAGCAAGTTTCCCCCATGATTAGAAGAATCTAAATCTGAGCAGCACTCTTTGGCATAACGTTAAATTATGTGCCACTTTCTTAGCAGTTACTGTATAATTAGTGTGTCTTAATTTGAACATTAAAAATGTATTGAGTGGTACATGCACCATTTATAATTACAAAATCAGTTTGTGGTTAGTTTATTTCACAGCTAAGATTTTTGCATCTGGAATATTTATAAGCACTTCCAAAATTGCCATAGTAGAGAATATTGTGTTGGAGAGTATTTCAATAAAAATAAATCATTTATATTTTACAGTGGCTTAATATTGAAACATGCAAAATGCTAAACCCACGAAAGAAACAATGCACTAGAAAGGAACTATTATATGGACAATCATAGATTTACATGTGTGCATGTGTATGTATACATATATGTAGAAACACACATAAGGTCATAGCAGGTTAAAATACCTTGTTTAGCAAAAATAAAGCCTTTCTTGCTCCTTGATTTGTATTTTTCCAAAACAAATATTTTAATTTTAGCCTGGTATGACATTTAAAGTTTTATTTTTTTTTATTTTTTTTATTTCATGACATCCTTAAACAGTGGTCTGAAAAAAAATCCTTGTAGTGTATTTCTGTGTTGGAAAAAACATTTAGTCTCATATTCCATGCAAGTTCTTATGCTGCTGAAACTTCAAAATGACACAAACTTGATTTTCTCCCAGAAGCAAATATAAACACGATTGGTTTAGTAGATTGTGTCATGATATAGACATGTTTATTCTTTGACCAAAGTTGACAAACTGATTTTGCAATGGAAAAATATGAAAGTTTCAGAATGCCATTACTTGGAGTTGCCGAACATTAAAGAGCTATTTGAGCACATACATCTGGAGTGCAGCACAATCTGCTGTAGGAAAGCATAATTAGATACTTAGTTTGGTGTGCAAAATTTTGCATGAATGACCCTGTTAATTTTCTCCCCTTAAATCAAAACAAAAAATACCCCAAAGGACTTATCTTAAAAATGCAGCTTCAGCAAAGTTGCTGTGCAATGTGTTTGAGATTTTAAATGAAGCACTGGGTTACTGGTTCGAGCAGCAAGAGAAAAAGTATACGAAAACAAGAAAAAAAAACAACTTGAAAAAGAAAGGACACGTCACCTAGAGAGCCTAGAAATAAATCCAAACATCAAAAAATCCTTGAAATAGTAAAATATTTAATATTTATCATCAGGGATAGATTTTTTGAGGGGGAAGTCAATACAATTTAGAAATGAAGCAGAAAGTCTAGGAAAGTTGTTAAAATGATATAAATTTAATTCGGTCATGATGGCATATATTGAAGTAATGGGCCAGTTGCTTTGTCTACAGGGTAGTTCTTGATCTTGAGCTCACACACCTGTCTGAGCAATGCCATCCGTTAGTATGCTTCTTAAAGAAGCAGCAACTTAAAATAAATTGATATTTTCTTTCTGGAAGTGTCCAAGAGTGAGTATCTGATACAATTTGGACCAATCCTATTCCTGTTCTTAAGTATTTTAGAACTTTAAAAGAAAAAAAATAAATGAGAGACATAGAAAGAGGGAAGAGAGAGAGAGAGGAGGAGGAGGTATGGAGGAAGAAAGAGAGAAAAATACATAGATGGATCAAGACAGAAATGTCTAACTTTGTTTTTAATTTATTTTTTATTTTTTTATTTTTTGAGACAGAGTCTCACTCTGTTGCCCGGGCTAGAGTGCCGCGGCATCAGCCCAGCTCACAGCAACTTCAAACTCCTGGGCTGTAGTGATCCTCCTGCCTCACTCAGCCTCCCCAGTAGCTGGGACTACAGGCATGTGCCACCATGCCCGGCTAATTTTTTCTATATCTTTTTAGTTGTCCAGCTAATTTCTTTCTATTTTTAGTAGAGACGAGGTCTTGATGTTGCTCAGGCTGTTCTCGAACTCCTGAGTTCAAACGATCCCCCACCTCGGCCTCGCAGAAATGTCTAACTTTAATGCCTATAGTTCAGTAAAATGTACCTTGTTGGCTATTCTGCCAACTCTACTAAGAAATAGAGGAAGGGCATTTTCTGCACCAAGAGTGAAGTATGAAGCATAAATGCATAGAGAAAAAAAATAGAAGAAAAATTGTCTTGATGGCATTTGAATTCCTGGTTCCCATTAGATTCTCTAATATGTGTTACTGTGTTTCCCTGGGAATAAGACAGGGTCTTATATTTATTTTTCCTCAAGAAGACACCCTAGGGCTTATCTTCAGGGGATGTGTTTGTTTTTTTTTTTCCTTAAGTACAGTACAACAATCTACATTTATTCAAGTAAGTTTAAGTCGTCTTCTTCTGGAACATCATCATAATTCTCCAAACCCCGAATTCCATCCTGAATTTCTTGCGACTCTATTTCCTTTGGAACCATTGGCCCCAATATCTCATGTCGAGCAATCGAGCTCTCATGGGACAGATGAGAGGCTACTTTTTATCTTTACCACTCCGCAAGGAAATGCATGGGTTGTGCAGACGACGCCACGCCCATCACTAGGTCTTATTTTTGGGGTAGGGCTCATATTGGGTAAATGCTTAGAAATCCTGCTAAGGCTTATATTATGGGTAGGTCTTATTTTCGGCAAAACACTGTATATATGACCTTAGGTTCTTTGAGACACACAAAAATAGTTTTACTTAAGCTAGTTGAATTGGGCTTTGGTTTTTTCCAACCCCTAAAATCTTCATTTTTTTTTAAGTAAAATTATGTAATAGAAAATAATAATTGTAGAATAAATATTTGAAAATTTAATTTAAGATTAAATATAATGAATAAAGCAATGGTGAATTAATAAGCACCAGGAAGTTAGAGTTTAAATATATTCATGAAAATAGTTTATATTAAGGAAGGTTTTATCACTGAAAGAAAACCCAAGATAGAAAGTTCTTGTCTAAGGCAATAATCTGGCACAATTAGGTATGACAATTCAAAAATGTTTAGAATGAATGGTTTTTCATCCATCTATAATTTACTGCAGATCACTCTTGTAAGTAGAGTCACTGTTGTAAATTACAGGCTGTGAAGAATTGGATTAGTGAGATTCAGCATTTTTCAATTCGTTTTCTCATAATGACATCTATCCACTTCCAATTTCAATCTGTAAGTGCTATCTATATTTGTTTTATATTAATGGTCTGGCACAATTTCATGTTGCAATAAAAATTTTTATTGATAACTTCTCCCAAAGAGCTTTTGGAATAAGAATGCTATTTTGATTAATAAGGGCTCAGATCTCTGCTAAATGTCCCATTAATAATACAGTGGAGGTGCACTAAAGATGAATGTAAGAGGCTCTTTGGTCAACACTTAGTCTTACAAGTATCCTTTGCCTCAAAAGCATGGAGATACAGCAGCATCAGCTCAGCACCAATCTAGGAGGTAAATATCAGACTTTTGTGACTAGAAAACATTGAAAAGACATATATTCAATTTTTAAAGAAAATAAACCTTGTTATATAATGAAGGAAACAGTATGGCAATAATTAGAATTTATCAGAGAAGCAATCAGAATCTTTTGTTTTTGTTATATTTTTTGGCTTGGTTGAATAGGTTAAAAATGAGAGAGAGAGAGAGAGAGAGAGGACATCTAATTGAATCTTTGTGCTTGCTTTAAGCTCAGAGTAGAAAAAGCACTCTAAAAGCAAAATATTACTATTTCCATTATCTCTATAATTTAGATGGAAAGAGCAGCAATCTACTCCCACATACCTCTGTTACTCCTCTTTTCTCTCAACATCCTAGTGTCTTATTTAGGCTGAATTTATAAAATGTAGCAAAAGATTAAGTGGTTATTAAATAAATCTAAGAAAGATTGTGGGACTTTCATTGCAATTTTTAAACAATTAACATAAATTGATTATCTATACTGCCTGGTTTCCTGGCTTTATTAACAAAATTCATCTTTATTAAAACTACATTCTGAGGTGAACTTTATACTCTAACAATGTCACTAACACTGAATCAGATCAAATGCATAATGTGTTCCTCTCCTTCAGCAGTTCTCCCCCTGCATAGTTTCCTTTCCATAAATGTGAATATTTTTGAATACAAGACACACCTCCCTCCTATTTTGTATGCTTTTCTCAAAATATGTATGTTACACCAAGACTTCTACTGTCATGTCAGTATAGATGACATGAATTTATATCTAGAATATGCTTCTACTTTTATTTTTGGCTATAAAATTAGATATTCAACCTTGGGAATTACAGAACTACAAAACACCTTAGAGACCACAATGTTTACTTCTCTTATTTTATGAGAGTGTAAATTATGACAAATGTACTTATGTGATGTGACAAAAAAGAAGCAGAACCAAATGGAAATCTATGCTTCTATGATGTCACCCATTAAGTTTTGACTTTAAGTGTCATTAAATCATAGAATAATCATTTTATATATCAAATATTTAAAAGCAAAAATAGTGAGGTTAATTTTTTAAAATTTTTCTATCCCTTCTTTGATTCAATATTAGTATTATATCTAAGATTTATACAATTATTTTGTGTCTTGAAAATTACTTGTCAATACAGTAGGAACTTTTCGATCAATGCAATTATAACTCACAATTGGAATCTAAGCTAAGATTGGAAATAAAAATCATAACAGATGACTTCAAAAAGCTATATTAATATATACTGAAATCTAGATAAAATATATTTAGAAAATTAGCATTTAAGAACCCCTAAAATATAAATTTTAACAGATAAATCTTAAAAAAATGAAATTGACTAAATAATCGACATACAACTTTTCATTAATTTGGGGCTGAGAAAATTCCTAGGGTGAATTCAAATCACAATTCAATCTTAGTAAGGCATAAGTTATTGTTATTGAATTAGTGTCTCATTAATACCAAAATCCGACTCAAAAAAAATTAAGAAATCAAAAGATAAATTTAAATTGTGGATGTTAATCTTTATAAAATACAGGCAAACTTGTTTTATTTTGCTTTAGTTTGTTACTCTTTCCAGATTACATTTTTTACAAATTGAAGGTTTTGGGCAACCCTACCCAAGTAAGTCTATAAGTCTCTTTTTATCCAACAGCATTGCTTACTTTCTGTCTCTGTGGCACATTTTGTTAATCCTGACACCATTTCAAATTTTTTCATTATTATACCTGTTATGGTGATCTCTATCAGTGATCCTTGGTGTTACTATTGAAATGGTTTTAGGGTGTCAGCAAACTTAATCAAAACATTTTGTGTGCATTCTGACTGATCCATTGGCTGGTCCTTCCATTTCCCCTTTTCTCTCTCTCTCCAGGCTTCCTTATTCCTTGAGATACAGCAATATTGAAATTAGGTCAGCTGATAACCCTGCAATGGCCTGTAAGTGTTCAAATGAAAGGGAGAGTTGCACATCTCTCACTTTAAATCAAAAGCTAGAAATGGTTACACTTGGTGAGGAAGGCACGTTAAAAACCAAGATAGGACTAAAACTAGGCCTCTTGCACCAGATGGCGAAGTTGTGAATGCGAAGAAAAAGTTCTTGAAGGAAATTAAAAGTGCTACTCTAGTAAGCACATGAATGATGAGAAAGCAAAACAGCATTATTGCTGATATGGAGAACGTTTTAGTGGTCTGGATAGAAGATGAAGCTCAAACCAGCCACATTCCCTTAAGTCAAAGCCTAATCCAGAGCAAGGCCCTAATTCTCTTTAATTTCACGAAGGCTGAGAGAGGTGAGGAAGCTGCAGAAGAAAAGTTTAAGCTAGCAGAATAGTGAGGTTTAAGGAAAGAAGCCATCTTCATAACATAAAAGTGCAAGGTGAAGCAGCAAGTGCTACTGTAGAAGCTGCAGCAAATTATCCAGAAGATCTAGCTAAGGTAATTGATGAAAGTGTCTACCCTACACAACAAATTTTCAGTGTAGACAAAACAACCTTATATTGGAAGAAAATGCTATCTAGGACTTTCATAGAAGAAGAGTAGTAAATGTCTGGCTTCAAAGCTTCAAAGGGTGAAGACTGACTCAATTCATATGGGGTTAATACAGCTGATCACATTCAGTTGAAGTCAATGCTCATGGATAATTCCAAATATCCCAAATCCCTTAAAAATTAGACTAAATTTATTCTTTCTTTGCTCTATAAATGGAAAAGCAAAGCCTGGATGACAGCACATCTGTTTATAGCATCATGTGCTGAATATTTTAAGTACATTGTTGAAACATACTACTCAGGGAAAAAAAAAATATTCCAAAATACAGCTGCTCATTGACAGTGCACCTGGTCACCCAAGAACTTTGATAGAGATGTTGTTTTCATGCCTGCTAATGCACATTACTCTGTAGCCCGTTGGTCAAGGAGTTATTTTGACTTTCATGTCTCATTATTTAAGAAATATATTTGTAAGGCTATAGCTGCCATAGATAGTGATTCCTCTGATAGATCTGTGAAAAGTTAATTGACAACATTCTGGAAAAGATTTATCAGTCTAAATACCATTAAGAATATTTGTGATTCATGACAGGAGGTCAACTGCTTATATTAACAGGTGTTTGGAAGAAGTTGATTCCAACTATTATGGATGACTTTGAGGGATTTAAGATATCAATTGAGGAACTAATTGCAGATGTGGTAAAATAGCAAGAAAACTAGAATTAGAAATGGAACCTGAAGACATGACTGAATAGTTCCAATCTCATGATAAAAGTTGAATAGATGAGGAGCCATTTCTTACAGATGAGCAAAGAAAATGGTTTCTTGAAATGGAATCTACTCCTGGTTAAGATGCTGTGAACATAGTTGAAATGCCAACAAAGGGTTTAAAAGATTACGTAAATTTAGTTGGTAAAGCAGCAGTAGGGTTTGAGAGAATTTATTACAATTTTGAAAGAGGTTCAATTATGGGTAAAATGCTACCAAACAGTATCGCATGCTATGGAGAAATATTTGGTGAAAGAAACAGTCAACTGATGTGACAAACTTCATTGTTGTCTTATTTTAACAAATTGCCACAGCCACCCCAGGCTTCAGCAACCACCATCATAATCAGTCAGTAGCCATCAACATTGAGGCAGGACAGTCCACCAAAAAGAATATGACTTGCTGAAGACTCAGATAATCTTTAGCATTCTGAGCAATATTTTTTTCCATATTTTTATTTCAGAATATTATGGGAATACAAATGCTTTGGTTACATAAATTGCTTTTGCACCACTTAAGTCAGAGCTACAAGTGTCCCTGTCTCCCAGACAGTGCACACCACACCCATTTAGGTGTGAGTTTACCCATCCCAGCCTTCCCCCCCACCTGCCTGACACCCAATGAATGTTACTTTCATATGGGCACATAAATGTCCATAGGTTAGTACCAATTTAATGGTGAGTACACGTGGTGTTTGTTTTTCCATTCTTGCAATACTTAAAATAGGCTCCAGCTCAGTCCAGGATAATACAAGAGGGTAGTTCACCATGTTTTATGGCTGAGTATTACTCCATGGTATACATATACCACATTTTATTAATCCACTCATATATTGAGGGGCACTTGGGTTGTTTATTCATCTTTGACAATGTTTTTAATTAAGGTATGTATATTTATTGACATAATGTTATTGCTTACTTAATAGACCACTGTATTGTCTGAGAATGCACTCAGAATCTAAAAACTTGGTGTGTCTCTCTTTATTGTAATATTTACTTTATTGCAGTGGTCTGGAACCAAACCCACAAGATCTCCAAGGTATCTGTATTAGCAAATATTACTCATTCATATACTACAGTCAAGTACATTCACCCTCGAACAGCAAGAATAGAGTATTTGTACTAAATCCATTAATGCAACTCACTTTGTTAATAGAAAATGAGCAAATGCAATACAGAGGCGATTTACAAAAGAAAATAATAATACCACCAAACATTATAGGAGGAAAAAAGAGAAATAGACCTTTTTAGAATTCAAACAAATATATATTTAAACAGCAAAATGACATTTTTGCCTTCAGCTTATTAAAGATTAAACCCAATTATAATTAGTGACAGTGGGCTCAAGTAAACCAGTATGTACATTATTTTAACCCTTTTAAGGACAATTTGTCAATATATAATTTTTAAATGAGCATTTTGTAGGAATTCTGCTAGAAATGTGTTCTATAGAAATAATTGTTATATTGAAATATTTATTAATAACTACAATAACATTCACAACAGTCAGTTTAAAATAATACAATAGGAGACCGAGACTGGTTAAGTAAAGTGCATTATATACTTATAGTCTATGATACTGTTGAAGAATAATGCACTAATAATTATTATGAACATAATGAAAAATAAAATCAACTAACAAAGCAGTATGCTCACATGTATCTAAGGCAAAGGACTACATTAAAAACACGCACACACAAATGCTGAGAGAAAGCAACATATGTTAATTATTCTGGGAAGAAAGTCTAATATTTCAATGGATTTTCAAAGGCAATTGTAATCTCCTAGAGTTCAAAAACATATAAAATAACAATCAGAGAACACTGGTAACTTTAAATCTCTTCTCGTTGGATGTTGGATTGATTTTATATTCACTATATACAATGATTTTATATTCACTATATACAATATTATAATTATTAGGGTGCACATAGGATGGTGCACATAAACAATTCATACCTATAGGTACTAAAAGGTCATAAAGGTAAACTTAGAAAAATGCTGGAAGTTGTTAGAAAAGTTCCTTTAGTGTATAATCATCTTTGTATTCACAAGTAATTTTTGTGAAGTGCATTAAAAACTTATAAAAACACATTTTCTTCTCCTTTTTTATAGATTTTCTTGGAAGTACTTCTAATTCTGATTTGGTAATAATTAACATAAATTATTGGTGTATAAAAAAACTCTACACTGTGTTTTAATTCAATTCCCCTGAGAAGCCAACACCAAGACATAATTAAATACATAAGAATTATATTATAGAAAATGGATGTGTGAGAAAAAATAAATAGGGAACTGAGTAGGCTGAGAAGACAACATGCGTCTGACCCTGCATGAGAGATGGGGAGATAAAGTTGAGTAGAAACATCCTAGACTGCCACATAGTCTAAGGAAGGTTTTGCAAAACCATTAGGAAGTTTTCAAACTAAAGTTGGCCATCAGAGAAGTTTTTGTGTGCCAGGAACATGTCTGCCTTTGTATCCTTGCTGCACTCAGTCTTTGGCCATGAGAGATGTAGGCTTCCAAAAATGTGGTGATGGATTTCAAAGTGTAGCAGCTGGGCCATTCTTTAATAATGTTATCAAGGCTGTCCCAATTAGTTAGTATGTAAATATTTATTTTTAAATTATTAAGATAATTTATTATATTAGTAAATTATTTTATGCATTCATTTTCTATATTTATTGACATACTTCTTTGGTTTTATGTATTTGTTTATATATCTTTATGTATGTGTTCTGATCGACTCAACATTTACCTAAGTTCTCTGCCAAAAATCTTGAGAGAGAAATGTATTATTATCTACGACTAATTACAGGTTTCATAATATAAAATCATATTTTATACCCTGTTAACATTCAAAATATATAAAATGGTTATCTCATGTATTTTATAAATTCAAAGTTTTTGTTAACAGTATATTAATCATAAATACCAATTGTATAATAAAAGGGAAAATGCATCCATGTTGACACATATAATATTATAGTAGCCAATGTGGGGAGAAGTTCTTGATTTTAGTAGCTTATAGTCCATGCAATTTTGTTTTTCTTCCCATGGTTTTGGCATTTCTTTTATATAAAATGAATCCATTTCCATTAACCAAATTTATTAACATATAAATGTTATTATATTACATTTTTACATCTTCATTGTATGAGTAATATCTTTTTTGTTACATATTTTTTTCTTTATCGGTCTAGTCAAAACAATACAAAAAAATTGAACCATGTTTATTTCAACTAAATGTTTTTGTTTTTATCTTTGCTATCGATTTGTTGTTTTTTACTATATTGATTTCTATCCTTATCCTTCTTTCTTCTTTCTCATTTATTTAATTTTACTCTGCTCTTTTCCAACTTCTTCAAGTGTTTTAATTTTTTCTTATTTTCTGATAAATTAAAAACCATTTTCTAAGTATTAATTAACATTTGTGACTACCATTTGATCACTTTATATGTGCATGTTCACAGGCTGGAGTGATTACATAAAAATGTGTCCAGTTAGATATTAGGGGACCTGTTTAGTCTTTTAAATGCATACAAAATAGTATATGGGCCATCAAAGACTTTTACTGACTCCTCCCAATTTGTAGCCAGCAAGTAAGGAAAGGTGTATGGCTTTTACACTTGGGACTAGATAGTTATTTGTCATCATTGATGTAATTGGGAGGTCAATCTATTCAAAATGGATTGCATGGACAATTATTCATCATACAATTATTGTAAGTATAACACGTACAGTATTTCTAGAATGCTCAGTATATACAAACTAGCTGATGTACCATTTCATATTTTCATAGTGTTCAGACATATTTTGACATTGGAATCATGAAAATGGAAACACTTCTGAAGCTGGAATAAAAGAACTGTACAGTTAGTGAATTTAAGTGTTCATATTTGGGTTCTAGATCCATATTAAGTTATTATAGAACATGAATCCATTTATTTTTTTAAATCTTACATTCTTTTTTAGGTAGTAAAAACAAATATGTTTAAAATTAAGAATTTATTGATTCATCTGGTGGAAATACTACTAGCTCAAAAACAACCCAGAAATATTTTATTATTTATGGTAATTAAAAAAAAATACTTGTTTCTTTTCCTTAGCAATTTCTTTCTCATCTGTGCTTCAAGGAGTCAAAGCAACTGCAGCATATGGTTGCCAGGATACATGTGCAGACATTGCCTGATGAAAGTACAATGTAACAGCTTGATTTGTCATCAAAATGGAGATATCTTGAGGAAAACGTTGTTTGGTGAGTGGCAACTAGAATTTACAAATGCTGATTTTCCACTAAGTTAACAAAACAAATTTGTAGCAAATGAATACCACACACATGTGTGTATGTGTTTTTGTATATCTGTATACTAATATATAGCTATATACGTATATATTAATATATTTCTAATGTGAAAGCTACATGAGAAGAAATAAAAGTTTTTAATTGATATGCAGTTAAGAGTTTGTATTTTCTATATACGCTCATCAGATGATTAAATTTCATTATTTCCAGTATTATTTTGTCATACTTAGTTAGTCTCATCATCTTAACAGTGTAGTGAAAATTGACTTATTTTTCATGTTAATAAACTAACCTTTATTATTCTGACAGAATTTCCAGAAAAACCTTAAATAACCTATGATTGCTGATTTTACCATTTCTCTTTTCCCAGCATTGGCAAAAAAGATTTCATTTTAAAAGACTATTTACTAAATAGTTTCTCCAAATGAATTCCAGAATCATAACCCCACCCCATAACAATGCTGTATGAAATATCCACTAGTCAGAGTTGTTTGGGGCATGGAATTCTCTGCAGTCTTAAAAACTGTTATTCCAACAATTGCATAATAATTCTCTATATAAGCAAATTATTTCAAGAATTTTTTGGAATTATTTTCATAGCATTGACACAATAAAGAAAAACTTACAAAGTGAAATACCAAAATAGTGTTTTGTCATTGTAACTTGAGTAATTCTGTTGTATGGAATCCTTAATTTTATGGTTTTATGTGGCTTTTTTTAAACTATTAAATATTAATGCAATGAAAGTGGTCAAGGATGATTAATGAAGTGGGCTAAAAAATGACCCAGAAAAAGAAATTTAACTTTTCAGTATACTAGGAAATTGAAATCATGAAGGCGATATAAAGTGATGTATGGGTAATTTGGTGTTTAAGAATGCAGACCTTCTGTAAATTAAATTCCTTCATTTCTCCACCCTCACCATGTTTTTAAAAAAGGACAAATATTGAGATGTTATCTTTCTGAAGATAGAAAAAGTCTTGAAGAATTTCCAAGTTGTGAGGAATGTCCACATCAAAATCTTACATAACATATAGACATTTAATTGAGGATATTAATTTCTATACTCTAGACGCTGACATATAACCATTTAGCATTCATGTCATTGACAGATATTTATTTCACCACTGCAAGCTATAGCATATAAAAGTTTAATTATGGATATTCATTTCCTTCTTTTAACCCTGATGTATACCTATTTAACTATCACATCATAAATACATATATTTTCACCAACGGAAGCTGTGAAATGTTAAAATTAAACTGCAAACATCCACTACCTTGTTCTAGTTCCATGCACATAAAAACCACCAACTAAGATGTCAAAATACTTAAAATAAAAAGATACTTTCAATCATTAGTAGTAAATATTTAATCTTTCAAAGAATAACTGTAACTATAAATTTAAATATCATCAATTATCTAACTGGACTCCCTTAAAAAAGTTCAAAAATAAAGCCTAAAGTAATAGGCTTTTTTGTACAAATGAAACATTTGTGTTATAAATGTCAAGCATTAGAGAAAAGCACATAGAAGAAAGTTAAAAATTAACACCCAAATTCTATCACTTGAAAATAGTCTTTGCCAGATTGATTTACATTATAGGGAATATGTCTGGACTGTACATAAAAAGACACAGAGGTATAGATAGTAAATAGCTACCGAAAGAGAGAGAGATGGTAGAAAGTTATAAAACTATAGACAGAATACTGCTTTAAGAAGAGTACTTTTTAAGAAAAAATGATTAAAATGCCATTGTATTTAAACAGAGAAAATGAAGCTAAACCAAAAAGTGATGAAATTGATGAATTTCAGATCTATCTATTTTCACCACAGGCAATAAAATTCATTTAAATTTAGAAAACATGTATCCAAAACTCTGTGGCCACACAATAGATCACCAGAGAGTGTATAATTATTGATGCCTGAGTCTCACTCCCATAGATTCTGATTTGGGGGTGTGTGTGGCTGAATTATCAAGAGTTTATATGTGATTATAATGTGAAACCAGAGTTGAGAACCATGGCTGTAAAGCAGGAAGAGTTATAATGAAAGCCTACAATTATGTGAAATTACAAAAGTTGGAACACTTATGTTATTAAACATCTTTTAACATTGATATAAAAGAGGAAATTAGTAGATTTGCATTGCTACTGTTATTACTCCTGCACCTCCTTAAAAATATTTACTGTCTAGGAATAAAATATATTTTATATAATCAAAAAAATTCTTAAAGTTATTTAATCTTAGTTATTTCAATTGGTTCAATGATCACAAATATCCTTTTAGTGTGCTTTCTTCTTTCCCTTTTGCTTTTAATCATATCTTGAATGGCTGGATTTAATTAAGTTTCTCTCCATCTCTCCATCTCTCCATTCATTCAACCATTTATATATTTATCTTATGTATTTATGCTTTAGCTTTATAAGTTGGAGTTCTGGGAAATAAAATTCTTGGTTTACATTGCTTTTATCATAACATTCAATTTTTTTCCTTACAGTTTATATTATAGCCTTTGAATATTGTTGCAAGGAAATCTGAAGTAAACCATAATATTGCCTGTTTTGAGTGACTTTTTTCTTCTGTCAAAATGTTCTTGAATCTTCTCTCTTCTTTAAGTTCTATAACTTTAATTTCATGCTGTTTATCATCATGTTCTGCTTTTAGCTTTTTTCCCCTGGTAAATGAGAGTTTATTCAGATATATCTTAAGTCTTTTTCAACTAGTATTTCACTTTTTAAATGTGTGTGTGTGTGTGTGTGTGTGTTCTATTTTGTTTTACTTTCTAGTATGAGCAATTATACTCATAATGGAATTGATTTGTCTTTGATACCTATAATTTTTTTAAAAAATTTGTTTGTTTCACTATGAAGTAGAGAATATACCAAAAAGCTTGAGTGAAAAAGAATATGGATATAATGAGCAATCATTTACAAAACTATACATCCTTACTTAGGCCAGTAAATAGAATTTCCAATAATTCAAGTAACCCCCTAAGAGCTTCTTTCTTCCTTTTCCTATGGTAGGTAAACTTTATCCTAAATATTATGTTTAATTCATTGAGTTTGTCTATAGGATTATTACATGTATTTGCATTCTTAAGCAATATAAAAATTCAACTTTATATAATTAAATTCATTCCATATATCTCAGTTATGACATGTTTCTTTTGCTCAACATTATATTTTTGAAATGAAGATATGGTGATAAATGTAAGTATACTTCATTCATTTTAACTTCAATATAGTATTCTGTCATATAAATATATCACATATTTTTAAAATGTGTTTAACTCTTGATGGACAGCCCCGTTTCTAAAAAAAATATTTTTGGTTTTTTTTGTTGTTGTTGCTGTTGCTATAGAGAATCTTACACATATTTCTTGGGCGATGTATATGAGTTATTAAGGTTAAATATAACTAATATAGTTTCGAGTCCTAAAATATGCTCACCTTACCAGTTAATCTCAATTTTTTTTCAGAATGCTTTATTAAACTTTTTATTCCTCCTACATCATGGGATAAGAATTATATATATCTCATTTATTTCATATTTCATGTGTTCAATATATCCTCACCTACATTTTGCTTTGTCTTTTTTCACAATCCAGTACATGTAACATTATATATAATTATGAGTTTAGTTTACATTGTGTTTACTATTCATTATTTAAAATGTCATTCTTTGTGCACTTGTGTATGGGTCATTTATTATTTGAAATTATTTTTTTATGTTGTATCAAAATTATTTTTTTCATTTTTATTTTAAATGTCATTTTTTAATTTCAGAATATTATAGGAGTACAAACGTTTTGGTTACATATATTGCCTTTGCACCACCCATGTCAGAGCTATAAGCATGCCCAACCTCCAAACATTGTGCACCGCACCCATTAGGTGTGAATTTACCCATCCTCCCTACCCGCCTGATGCCCTATGAATGTTACTTCCATATGTGCACATAACTGTTGATGAATTAGTATCAATTTAATGGTGAGTAAATGTGGTGTTTGTTTTTACATTCTTGTGATACTTTACTTAGTATTATGGGTTCCAGCTGTATCCAGGAAAATACAAGATGTGCTATATCATCATTTCTTAGAGCTGAATAGTACTCCATGGTATACATATACCACATTTTATTAATCCACTCATGAATTGATGGGCACTTGCGTTGTTTCCACATCTTTCCAATTGTGAATTGTGCTGCTATAAACATTCGAGTGCAGATGTCTTTATTATAAAATGTGTTTTTTCCTTTAAGTAGATGCCCAGTAGTGGAATTGCTGGATCAGATGGTAGTTCTACTTTGAGTACTTGAGGTATCTCCATATTAATTTCCATAGAGGTCGTACTAGTTTACAGTACCACCCACAGTGTGAGAGTGTTCCCATCTCTCCACATCCACACCAGCCTTTGTTGTTTGGGAACTTTTGATAAAAGCATTCTCAGTGGAGTTAAGTAATAGCTCATTGTGGTTTTGATTTGCAGTTCCCTGATGATTAGAGATGTTAAGAATTTTTTCATATGTTTCTTGGCCATAAGTGTCTTCTTTTGAAAGGTTTCTGTTCATGTCCTTTGCCCAATTTTTAATGGAGTTCTTAGATTTTTTCTTGTTGATTTTCCTGAGTTCTGTATAGATTCTCGTTATGAGTTTTTTATCGGATGTGCAGCTCGTGAATATTTTCTCCCATTCTGTTGGTTAGTTGTTTGCTCCATTAAATTATTTTTCCATTTTTCCACTGAGTCTGTTGTTTATTTTCTTGTTGCTTTGTGTAATACTGTTACATTAGTGACACCTATTAAGCCATATCTTCCTGTACTCTAGCCATGTGAAGTGCCACATTGTTTTTGTTTATAGATAGATGATACTGAGAACAATGCTACCATAAATATCCTCCCATTTATATTTTGGCAAAGTAGTGCTTCTACCCAGATTGATGGATTGCTAGTGTAACTGGTGTATATGTATTCAAATGAGCTTTCAAATGTTTGACCCAGTTGATAACTGACAGCAAAAAAATATCATTGCCTATTTTCTCATATCTTATCCAACATTTGGTATTATCAAATGAATACCAATTTTATTTTGTTCGGATAAGAAAAAAAAGTAATTTATAAATTTATTTTACATCTTTATATTATGTGCAAGATACAACAATTTTGTCTATTTTGGAGAACTTTATGTTTTTATTTTGTTCCATTATGTAATTTTTCTGTGTTCTATTTAGTCTTACATGCACGTTTTCCATTTTGCCTTTCAGGATTTTATCTAATGAATTATTATACAAGGAAA
This sequence comes from Microcebus murinus, assembly GCF_040939455.1. Lineage (NCBI taxonomy): Eukaryota > Metazoa > Chordata > Mammalia > Primates > Cheirogaleidae > Microcebus > Microcebus murinus. Next base: position 78,911,784 of record NC_134114.1, on the reverse strand, counting down.
ATTGAAGGAGTTAGTCTTTTGAGTCAAGGAGGTGTTAAAATTATTTTCTCCAGATTGTAATTTAAATATTCAATTTATTTATATTCATATGTGAAATCTGTCTTTGTTTTTCTTTAATTTATTTAAACAATTTTAAGGGATACTAAGTATTAGGTCCCATGTAGAATGAATATCCTTTTTCATTACACAATTGTTAACATAAAATTTCAGATATATTTATATTACTCTTTGACTTTGTTTAAAATTTTTTTCCAAATTTTTCTCATTCAAACAATATTTTCAAATGTTGCCATATTAATTTTGGCACTTTTCTGCTTTTCTTTTGAAAATATTTTCAAATGACTAAATATTTTTCATAAATTATATTATAAATATATTATGTCTATTTCTGTATTATCCTTGTTCTATTTATCATTATGTCTGTTCTGTGAAGACATTTACCATTTTTAACACCATTTTTAATGATTTAACACCATTTTTAATGATTTAACACCATTTTTAGTGATTTAGAATAGATTTCAATAACAACTAGTGCTGGTACAGCCCTCACTGCCTTTTCTTTGCATAATTAACATGTGTTTTACTCTTATGCTAATATTTTCAGGTGAGCTAAAGCAGGGGTTGGCAAACTTGAGGACAAAATGTGGAGAAAGGTCTAATAAAGCATCCAGACATTTAGGGCCAAAATCCTAGGGAGAAGAAAGCATATTAGGGTGACTGAGATTTTTCCTGCTTTTAATCTTAAGGCATTTTCTGATTTATAAATGTCTTGGGTCAAAGGCTAAGCAGCTGTTCAGGAAGCAGAGAGCACTAAGAGGTAAGAAGTCAAGCAAAAAGTTTTGGGAGCCTCATGAGGCGAGGTAGAAAAATATTTAAGTGGGAAGTCATTTCAGTTTTTTTCAAAAAAAAAAAAAAGAAAGAAAAAGAAAAACAGTAGTGACAGGCTTTTCTGTTTGGTAGGGTGAGACTTACACTTCAAGCAATAGGCTTCAGCTTCATCTGCTAACAGGTCAGCAGGAGCAAAGTGGTTTCAAGTGAGTGTCTCTAATTGTTCTCTCTCCCAACCTTCATCTTTCAAAACAACTGTGTGTAGCGTTCTGCCAGGACGTACTTATTATCATTCCACTACACTGCATTACTTAGTAATAAAAGAACATGCTAAGCCATCAGTGGTGAGTTCCTCCAAATTGATCCCATCCGTACCATATTTAGCTGATATATTTTAACAAAGATAAAATTAGCAATGATTTTCAGGGTTTTAGAATATAATCATTGGTGTATAATTTTTTTAAATAAATTGTTTTAATCTCTTGTCCAAGTATTTTAATTACTAAAATTTTTGAAGGGTGGTAATTGAACAAATTTACAGATATGCATAGAAGGGTGTACTTTGTCCATTGTCTAACAATTAAAAATAGAAGAAGATCATTGTATTATCATATAAGGAATGTTTTAGTATTATTTTTACAATCTTTAAAAAATATGGAGCATTTTAAAATTTATGTTTTTGAATGAAAAACATGTTGCTAAATAGTGTCTGCGGTATCACTTCTCAGCCTTTTGGCTAAGATCAAGTGCAGTATCTGTTCTTATCTGTTTAAATAGTATCAGCAGAGTCATATATCAAAAGAGAGAGAAAGAGAGAGGGTGAAGGGAGAGCGTGGAATGGAGATTTTAAGAATGTCTACAGTAATACCAGCAATGTTTATCTTGGATATTAGGAGTTTGGGTGATTTTTCCTTTCCACCTAAAGGGGGAAAAGACAGAAGTTTATAAATATTTCCCTAGAGAAATATTCAGGATAGTTATATTTTTTAAATGCATAAAAAGTAGTAGATCTATATTTACATGCATGTATGTGTGCACATACAGTTTTATAAGTATGTATCTCTATCTGCATGTGTGCATATATATACATGTGTACTTCATCTACCTAATCTATTTATAATAACTAGAATGCTTTGCCTCAAAAGTTGAAAGTGATAAATCATGGAAGAATAAATGTAGTACTTTGATTCTGTTTGTGATTATATTATTTATTCATTTCCAATTTACATTTTCTAATTTTTATGCAAAAGATATATTTTTAAGTAAAACAATTTTAAAGAAAAAAAAAGCATCTTATGATGACTTCAAAATGCATTGTTTGATTCTAATTCTTTTCTAAGTGCTAGAATTCAATAATTGAAAATACCTTTATATTGTGATAAATTAAATTGATATGAACTATTTTAGAAAAGTATTACCTAGGGCTAAAAATACATTCCTTTTTTTTTTTTTGCCATGCTAAATATTTAATGGATCCATTGTGTGTGCTGTGCTCTGCCCTTAGGGCATTTTACATATTATCTTATTTATTTATTTATTTTTTACTTTTTTAAATTTCAGCATATTATGGGGGTATAAATGTTTCAGTTACGTGTATTGTCTTTGCCTCACCTGAATCAGAGCTTATCTTATAAAAAGAAAAATGATATAATTGCAATAATAAGGTATAACATATAGGAGGCAGTTTGTCTTATCTCTCTTTTCCATGTTTTAATATTTTAAACTCAGCCTATAATTCAAATTTGTAAATGATTCCACCAAGTCCAAGGATAATAATTAAAATAAAAGATAAGTGTGAAAAGAGTGGGATAAGTTGAAAACCTATGTCAATCACTGCCATATATTTAATGTCACTTGTTCCATGAAGCCTGATGGTTTTGAACATACATATTAAAAAATTTCTTGGTTGTATGTTATCTGTCCAGAATGTAGTTTCATCAGATTTTTTCTCTAGCTGCTAGTTATGTATATGGAAATTTTCTATTATAAAAGAGAAAACACCTAAAGCACTAATCTGTGGAAAGTGTACTTCATGGGATAATATTATAGTAATTTTCAATTATGAGCACATTGTGACTTCTATCTTCTGAATGAACAAACCAAGCTGTGGTGAATTTTGGTATTTTACCCAAGATTTCACCACAAGTCATGCCTGGCTGTAAGTAATATCTTATTTTATAAAATGAGATCGACTTTAATTCTTTTTATTTTAGAAAATTATAAAATTATAATACTAAAAAAGTTCTTTTGTTGATATATTTTATAGGAAATCATGTTGGGCTTACATGTAAATTTAATGAACTAAATACAAAAATAATGATAGAATTACTAACCACCAAAATATTGATTATACAATAGATATTTAAATGTTATAACCCTCTATCTAAATATATAATAATAGCCATTGAAAATATTGATTATACAATAGATATTTAAATTTGTTATAACTCTCTATTCAAATATATAATAATAGCCATTGCAAAACATCACATCTGCCATAATTAGACATACAAAACTAGATGGGCATGGCTATGAGAAAGGGAAATTAAGTGAACCCTGAAGTTTTCTCAAATTGCCTAGAAAATCTTCTTGAACTTTGGTTCAGGAAATGAGGATGAAATAAGAATATCAGAGAAGGTAAATAGGAGAGTAATAGAAAAAAGTTTGACTTTTGCCAAATCATATAATATAGAAAATTATATTAAATTTAAATGGAATAAACTCTATAATTAAAAGACAGACATTGTCAAAATGAACAAAAAACAATGATCCTATATATGCTGCTTAAAAGAGACATACATTAAATATGAACACAAAGATGTGTTAAAAGGATAAAGAATATTAATATGAAAAATAATAATATTAATCATAAGATTCTAAAATAGCTATGTAACTATCATTCATAGAAAACTGCAGAACAGGGAGTTTTTCTAGAGATAGAGACATTATAAAATAATAAAAATGTCAATTCATCAAGAAGACAGTAATTATAAATGTGTACATACCTAACAACAGAGTTTCAGAATACATCAAGCAAAAGTAAATCAAACTGAAAAGAATTACCGACAAGTTCAAAATTATAGTTTAAGGTTTCAACAGTATTCAGTGATTGACAGAAAAAAGTAGAACAAACATCAGTAAGCTTATAGGGGTCCTATTAACCATAAAATAAATGGCCAAAAGATGAACAAGGATTTAAAAAGTATAGATAGATGAAATGGCCAGTAAACAAATGGAAAAGCACTCATTATATTTTTAGTCATTAAGAAAAATAAAAAAGAAACCCATAGAGAGATTGAACTATAGGTAAACTATAATAGCTAAAATTAGAAAGAGTCACAGCAAAAAACAGATGATAATAGATAGATAATAGATGGGAATGTGGAACAACTGGAGCTCCCATACTTTGCCATTGGGCATGTACAAATATACAAGCTCTATGGAAATCAGCCTGACATTGTCTCTTAAAATCAATCTTACATTCACTATATGATTCAGCAAATTTATTTCTAGGTATTTATCTAAGAGAGATAGTAACACACATATATACAATTAAATATTTGAACAAGAATATCAGAGCAGCTTAATTCATACCAAAAATAAAAAAAAAAACAAATGTCCATCAACAGAAAAATTGATAATTATGTTATAAACCCAAGAAAACATTACTCAGTGATTTAAAAAAAATAAAATGGGAAAGAAACTACTAATACCTGAAACATGGTTGAATCTCAAAATATGCTGAGTGGAAAGAAACAGACACAAATAGAACACATACTTAAAAATTCCATTCAAATGAAGTACTGGACATCAATATTAATACACAGTAAAATTTTATAATCATGGTTGTCTCTGTAATGGGACATGTGACTGATATACTTGGAAAAGGCATGAAAAATTTTTCTGGAGTACTGGGAATGAATATTCAATATCTTCATCAAAGCACATATTACAACAATGCAGTTGACAAAATTTATCTAACTATGCATTTAAAATTTGTATATTTCACTGCATATACATTATATAACACTATATAAAAGGGAAAAATGAAAAAGTTAATTAAGAATCAGGAAGTTGTAAACTTTGATGACATTAAATAATAAAATCTAGACATTAGATGTCTCATTTATTGAAACCTTAAAATCTGTACCCCCATAATATGCCAAAATAAAAAAAAATTTTTAAAAAAATTGACAGTTATGGATCCAATAAAAAAAAAAGAAAGATAAATTTCAAAGTAACAAAACACCCCCAGACAAAATTGAAAAACAAAACAAAAAAATAGACTACTGAGTAGATATTGCATCTAATAGAGGCAAGAGGGAAGTATTAAGTTCAAATAGATGTTAATATAGTTGTCTAGATTTCCAGCTTTAATTTTAATTTTGATAAATCAAGATTTCCTTTATTTAAAAGGTAAGACATATGTGATCCATAAACTCTTTGAAGTACACAAGTGTTTTAAAGCATAGTACTCTTTTACATTTCTAAGATTACTATTTCTAAAGACAGAGACATATTCTGTATTATTCATAACAATAGAACTTTGTTGAGTGAATGAATACAATTATGTATAACTCCACTTCTATGAGTTAATTGTACATTATAATTTATTTATTAGATCATATTTCTAAGATTGATGTTTCTCAATTTTTTATACTTTATGCTAAAAATTTTACCCAAAAACAAAGCCAAAGTATTGTACTCAAAATTCTGCCCTTCAAAAGCAATTTTAAAATATTAAACAAGTGATTGCTACATCAGACATTCAAATATCAATGGAAGAATGCAGGAAACATGAAAAATCAAAGGAATATGACTACAATAAAAGACCACAAAAATTGCCCAGCAATGTATCCCAATAAAAAAGTTGCTTCTATTACCAGATAAAAAATTTCAAATATTGATTAAAAAGAATCTCAGTGAGAGGGAAGAGAAATCTGAAAACCAGATTTATCAGAAAATCAATTCAGAAAATGTCAGAAAATCAACTCAGGATATCAATGGAAAATTTACCAAGGAAAGAACTATCTTAAAAAAAAATTTACGGAAATACAAAACTCATTTGAAAACTTTAAAAATGGATTAGATCAGTCAGAAGAAAGAATTTCAAAACTTGAATAACAGTCTTTGAAATAATACAGTCAGGCAAATACAAGGGAAAAAAAGAATAAGAAATAATGAGCATAGCCTTTGAGAAGTCTGGAATTCCATAAAGTGACAAAACTTGGAATTATTGAGAACCCCAAGGGGGAAGAGAAATCAAAGAGTTTAGAAAACCTAGCAAAGGAAATAATCAATGAAAAACTTCCCAGGACTAGCAAGAGAGTAACTACAGTATAGAGTATTTACTCTATACATTAGTATAGAGTAAATACATTGCAAAAATGACTTCATCTTGGTGCATTACAATCAGAATGACTAAAGTTGAAATGAAAGAAAGACATTTAAAATTAGCAAGAGAAAGTACAGCTAGTCACCTTCAAAGAATACCCAATCAGACAAACAGCAGACCCTTCAGTAGACACCTTACAGGCCAAAGGAGAATTGGAGGGCATTTTCAAAGTGTTGAAAGAAATATCTGTAAGTCAATAATGTTTTATCCTATCAGAATAAGCTTTATAAATGAAGGAGAAGTCTTTTCCAGACAAGAAAATTTTGAGAGAATTTGTCACCTCTAGATTGGCCATACAGAAAATGTTCAAAATAGTGTTAAACATGGAAAAGAAAACTCAATGTTTATCATCATAAAAACTCACAAAAACATAAAACTCAAAGGTCTAATAAAACAATCACACAATAGGGGAAGAGAAAGGCATTAAATGGGAACATGACAAAATTTCATCAAACCACAGAGACAGAGAAAAAGAGGAACAAATGACTATGAAACAACTACAAATCAACTAACAACATGGTAAGAATAAAGCCTCACTTATTAATGTTAACCTTGAAAGTAAATGTATTCAATGTTCCACTTAAAAGACATAGATTGACAGAATGTATAAAAAACATGATGCAACTATATGTTGTTTACAAGGAACCCACTTTACCCATGAAGACACATGTAAACTGAAAGTAAAGGGGTAGAAGAAGATATTCCATGCAAATGGAAACAAAAAGTGAGCAGGAGTAGCTGTACTTATATCAGGAAAAAACAGTCTTTCAAAGAAAAACAGCAAAAAAGGACAAACAAAGTCAGTGTATAACTATAAAGGGATTAATTCAGGGATCAATGAAGCAAGAGGATATAATAATCCTAAATATATATGCACCCAACATCAGAACACCCAAATTCACAAAACAAATATTACTAGACCTAAAAAGAAGAGATAAACAGCAAAAAATAACAGTGGTAAAATTTACCACCCCATTCACAGCACTAGAGAGATTATTGAGATAGAAAGAAACATTGGACTTAAATTAAACTTTAGATCAAATGAACTTAGCAGATATTTATTCAAAATTCCTCCCAGCAACCACAGAATATACATTTTTATTAGCACATAGAACATTCTCGAAGATGGACCACATTTTAGCCACAAAGCAAGTCTTAACAAATTTTAAAAAATTAAAATCATATCAAGTATCTTCTCAGATCATAGTGGAATGAAGATAGAAATCATTACAAAGAGGAATTTCAGATTCTATGCACATACATGGAAATTAAACAATATCCTTCTGAACTGTTACTGTTTTAATGAAAAAATAAAGATGGGAAATTTTTAAAAAATTGAAATGAATAGAAATAAAGACACAATATACCAAAACCTGCGGTATGCAGCAAAAGCAGTGCTAAGACTGATGCTTATAGCATTAAATGCCCACATCAAAATAGTAAAAAGATCACAAATTAAAAACATAACATCATACATCAAGGAAATAGAAAAATAAATACAAACCAAACACAGAAAAGAAATGACAAAGATCATAGCAGATGTAAATGAAATAGAGACCAAAATGAAAAAGTACAAAGAATCAACAAAACAAAAATTTGGTTCCTCAAAAAGGTAAACAACAGTGATAAACCACTACCTAGACTAACCAAGAAGAGAGAATATCCAAATAAACACAATCAGAAATGAAAAAGGAGACACTACAACAGATAGCACAGAAATTATAAGAGATCATCATAAAGTATTATGAAACACTATATGCTCATAAACTAGAAAACCTGTAGGAAATGGATGAATTCCTGAAAACATGCAACCTCCCAAGATTGCAACAGGAAAAAACAGAAATCCTGAATAGAACAATTATTATCAAAATTGAATGAGTGATAAAAAGTCTCCCCACCCCACCCCCAACAACAACAACAACAACAAAACCAGCTCAGGATGAGATGGATTCATGGCCAAATTCTACCGGACATATTAATAGAAAGAAGAACTGGTAGCTATTCTACTGAAACTGTTCCAAAATATCAAGATTAGGGATCTTGATAAGGGATTCCTCTTTAATTCATTCTACAAAGCTCGCATCACCCTATAGCAAAGCCAGGAAAGGATGCAACAAATAAACGAAAACTACAGTCCAATACCTCTGAGTAACATAAACATAAAAATCTTTGACAAAATACTAGCAAACTGAATTCAATAGCACATCAATGGGATAATTCACCACAATCAAGTGGGTTTCATCCTAGGATGTAAGGATGGTTCAACACATGCAAGTCAGTGAATGTGATGGACTCAGATGGACAGTAAAAATTCAGTTTCTTTGATAGGATTTCTCCAATTTTCTTCATAAGCTGAGGAAATTAGAAGAGAACAAAACTAAAGCTTTTCAGTAAGATAATTTTGGGCTAATCCCTTATTGCCAAACCTTAACTAGATTTTGGTTAGGTACTCAAATTTTGAGATATTTTCCATAAACCCTTTCTTTCACTCAAGACAGGATCTTTGCCTGTGAAGCGGAGTCTACATTTTCTAGGTTCCCAAACACTGGTGCTGTCATAAAATGATTTATAGAAAGAAAAGACCCTGTTTGGGTACATATGTCTATGGTATTACCACCATGGATGATTTCAAAGTACTAATGTGACCTAACTAAACAAGGAGTTAGTAAGACATGGGTACGATTTGGTACAATCAGCTCCTATCTAGTGGAATACAGATTCCAGGGGAAAAATAGGTCCAGAACCATAGATAAAGAGTCAGTTAAAGTAACTCAATCTCTTTTGAAAATATTTCCAGGCTTTCAGACTTCCTCCACATTCCCTGATCCTTTCCTCATTGCTATCTAGGAGATTAATTAGCTGGCCTGTTAGCTCAGTTGGTTAGAGCCTGGTGCTAATCATAAGAGAGTAATGGAGCTTGCAGGTCTCCCTTCTCATCTCCCAAATCCATCACCTACTGAAGAGGATGGAAGATGGGAAAAGATGAGATTTAGTCTACTAATTTAATAACATTAAAATACTCAAAGTCTTTAAATAAAACAGGCTTTTTTTTGGCACTAATGCCTTGGTTTTTATATCTTTGTGTGCCCTGCTACTCTGACTGTTCTAGTCATGAAAAATCCCAACTGGTCACTATTTATTCTGAGGTCATTCATGCTATAAATTTTATACTGTTAAAGCATTTATTAATAACTTTCAAATTAGTGAGTAAATTTAGCATGGAGTTTGAGTTGAGCTTACTCTGTCTGGTCTCTCTCCTGGCTTGGTTACAGCCTATGCCATTCTAGCCAATCTGGTTTTACCTTTACATCTTGGTGGCACTGTGAACACCTCTGATTGTGTCCTCCTTCCATACCCTCCCTGAGTGAGTCTCTGTCACTGAAGCCCCTTCTGTAGAGTCTCCATGAGCCCTCCTGTGTCAAGGCCCATGGAGGAATTCTTTCGATCTGGTGTCACACACACTTGGAAATGAAGGCTAGGTTGAGTGAACAAGCAGGCTCCACCTCCACCTGACTGCTGTTCATGGCTGCATCTACTCTGGGTCCACTCCCTGCTAAGGATAGGACACTGGCTCCACTGATCTTCCACCAGAGTGGAAAAAAACTCCCCCACAGTGAACCTTTGAAACTCAGAAATACTGTGGCTATGACACAAATTCAAACCTCGGTATCTTCTTTCCTTATCTTTTTCTTCCTTCTTTACAGAAAGCACTGGGAATGTGGAGAGAGTATTTACATTTTTTTTCCTTCCTGTATACTTGATTCTTTCTACATTTATTTATTTATTGATTGATATTTTAAACCTTTATTATCAAAGAGCTTTTAAAAAGTAAGGTTAGTTGACTTTACACTTAATTTTTTAAAAATTAGTATTATTTTTTTATTTCGGCATATTATGGGAGTACAGATTTTAAGGTTTCAATCAATGCCCATTTCCCCCCTCCCCCCACAAGTCTGAGTTTCCAGCATGACCATCCCCCAGACGGTGCACATCTCACTCATTATGTATGTATATATCCACCCCCCTCCCCCCTCCCACCTGCCCAATACCCTATTACTATAGTACCTATGTGTCCACTTAGGTGGTACTCAGTTAATACCAGTTTGCTGGTGAGTATATGTGGTGCTTGTTTTTCCATTCTTGGGATACTTCACCTAGTAGCATGGGTTCCAGCTCTAACCAGGAAAATATAAGGTGTGCTATATCACCGTTGTTTCTTAGAGCTGAATAGTACTCCATGGTATACATATACCACATTTTATTAATCCATTCTTGGATTGATGGGCACTTGGGCTGTTTCCACAGCCTTGCAATTATGAATTGTGCTGCTATAAACATTCAAGTACAGGTGTCTTTTTTGTAGAGTGTCATTGGATCTTTTGGGTAGATGCCTAGCAATGGGATTGCTAGATCAAATGGTAGATTCACTTGTATCGCTTTAAGGTATCTCCATATTGCTTTCCACAGAGGTTGAACTAGTTTGCAGTCCCACCAGCAGTGTAGGAGTGTTCCTCTCTCTCCGCATCCACGCCAGCATCTATTGTTTGGAGACTTTTTGATAAAGGCCATTCTCACTAGAGTTAAGTGATATCTCATTGTGGTTTTGATTTGCATTTCCCTGATGATTAGAGATGTTGAGCATTTTTTCATATGTTTGTTGGCCATTCTTCTGTCTTCTTTAGAAAAGTTTCTGTTCAAGTCCTTTGCCCACTTTTTAATAGGGTTATCTGATTTTTTTCTTGCTGATTTTCATGAGTTCTAAGTAGATTCTAGTTCTCAGCCCCTTATCAGATGTGTAGGATGCAAAAATTTTCTCCCATTCTGTAGGTTGTCTGTTTACTTTCATGACTATTTCTTTGGCTGTGCAGAAGCTTTTTAGTTTGATCATGTCCCATTTATTTATTGTTGTTGCTACCGTGATTGTCTTTGGGGACTTCTTCATAAATTCTTTGCCTAGGCCGATGTCTAGGAGAGTGTTTCCAACATTTTCCTCTAGAATTCTAATAGTTTCATACCTTAGGTTTAAGTCTGTTATCCAGTGTGAGTTGATTTTTGTGAGAGGTGAAAGGTGTGGGTCCTGCTTTAGCCTTCTACAAGTGGCTATCCAGTTTTCCCAGCACCACCTACTGAAAAGGGATTCTTTTCCCCAGCGTATGTTTTTGTCTGCTTTGTCAAAGATTAGATGGCTATATGAGGATGGTTTTATATCAGGATTCTCACATCTGTTCCACTGGTCAATATTCCTATTTTTGTGCCAATATCATATTGATTTAATTACTACAGCTTTGTAGTATAGTTTGATATCTGGCATATTAATGCCAGAACTTTGACCCCGGCTAAGTAATTCTTTCTATTTTTCATTAAGATACAATTCACATAATATAAAATTTAGTGTGACTAAATCTGCCAATGGAAAGGTGACAATTCAGCAGTTTTTAGTAATGTCACAGGTAGGGGAATTATCACCATCTTCCCATTCCAGAATATTTTTATTATACCACCCCCTTCAAAAATAAAACCCTGTACCCACTACAAGTCACTTCCAATTCCAAGTCTCCATCCAGTCCCTGGAAACTACTAATCTATTTATGCTGTATGGATTTACCTGTTCTGTATATTTGATTTAAATGAAATCATATAACATCTGATCCTTTTATTTTCTGTCTTCTTTCATTTAGAATAATGTTTTCAAAGTTATCCATGTTGTAGTATGATTCTTACCAACTAGAACAGCTGTCATTAAAATAATAAAATATAACAAGTGCTAGAAGAGAAATACAGAAGTTAGATGCCTCATATATTGCTGGTGGAAATATAAAATGGTGCAGTTATTGTTGAAAATGGTTTGGCAGTTCATTAAAAAGTTAAACATACAGTTACCATATCACCCAGCAATTCTACTGCCAATTGTATACCAGAAACAGTGTAGGTGTAAACATAACATTTACATAAAAACTTCCACACATATTCATGGCAGCATTATTCATAATAACAAAACAGTGGAAACAAACCTAATGCCCATTGACAGATTAGTGAATAAACAAAACAGGTTATAGCCATAAAATAGAGTATTATTCTGTTGTAAAAAGGAATATTTAAAATCTTTAAAGTTAATATTAAAAATATTTTGTACTCAACAAAATTTCGTATTTTCTCTTTGCTGAAACAAATGATAGACTATAGACAGTCTTACTATAGATGTATTACTAATAAGATATGTATAAATCAGGGAATATTTAAATATATATGTATAAAGTATATATTATGTAATGTGTGTTTCTATACACACATATACATATGTGTATACATACACATATGTATATGTGTGTGTGTGTGTGTGTGTATATATATATATATATATATATATATATATATATATATATATATATGTAAAGTCCTGTGTTTAAAAAATTTTGACTGCTGGTAATGACAGTATGTAGGAGTTCATTCTGAGCAATTTAGGCAAGCCTAAAATATAGCAAAAAAGACATCGAAGAATACTTATAATATTGTGACATTTTATAGCATTCTTGTGAAATGTTTAGAATTTGACCAATTGAGATAGAGGAAATCCAATTGGGACAGAAGTCTTTTCATTACTCTCAGGAACCTTGGAAATGAAACGTCTTCTTATGATAATGACAACAGCTATATGAAAACAAAATACAGAGCAATTAAGATAGAGAGAAGGAGATCTAGACAAAGCTACTTTGTGGAAAATTGAAGAGAAGAATTTGGGAAAGAATGGTGCAAAAATCCAAAAGTAGATAACTGAGAGTATAAGTTTGAATTAATTATAAAATCGAACAAGATCTGTGTATTTGAGATTGCTTTTAATATCATAGGCTCTGCCAGCTGCATTTCTGACTTCAGTTGAAATTGGTGTAAGTAATAAGCTAAATGTAAATCTAAGTTGCTTAAATGAAATAAATCCTAGATGTAATGGAACAGGTAGATTAAAAGTGTTCCCATATGGCATTGTCCAGATGAAATCAGAATCATTTCCTTAAGCTCTTTGATAAATGCAAAGGAATCTCACAAAATCTTCTTATGCTTCTTGATACACATTAGGTCAAGGTCCATTCTGAATCTATTTCTGCACCCAGAATATGTGATATGTTGATTAGCTTAAGTTTACTAATATCTAAAACAATTATTAACACTCAGAAGTTAAGGACTATAATTAGGCAGCCCTTTATTTCTCCCACCCTCCAAATCTGGAGTTATTCTTCTAGGCCTTAGTATAGAGTGTATGTTAAGGAACTTATAAAATTCCCACTAAGTACCTTTTATAAAATATTTGTTGCGTAGTTATCACATACATGGAGCTATAGCAAATAATAATGGTACAATAATTAGGTAGATAATATCCTTCATATCAAGTAGCGATAGACTAATATGATAGTTACATATATGTGTAAATATTTAATTCAATTATTATGTAGAGAACAATAACTGAGAGTGGGGTTATCAGGCAAGATACTACAGAAAAGTGACATTCATGTACCTTGAAAATGACTTAATATTTATCATGGTGGTATTGGAGAAGGGGTTAGCAACCCAGGCAATGTAGAACAATTCTACAAAGAAATTGAGACATAAAATAGCTTAGAACTGAGTTATGAGGCCGGGCGTGGTGGCTCACACCTGTAATCCTAGCACTCTCGGAGGCCAAGGCAGGCTGATTGCTTGAGGTCAGGAGTTTGAAACCAGCCTGAGCAAGAGCAAGACCCTGTCTCTACTATAAATAGAAATAAATTAATTGGTCAACTAATATATATAGAAAAAATTAGCCAGGCATGGTGGTGCATGCCTGTAGTCCCAGCTACTCGGGAGGCTGAGGCAGTAGTGATTGCCACAGCACTCACTCTAGCCTAAGCAACAAAGCTAGACTCTGTCTCAAAAAAAAAAAAAAAAAGAACTGAGTTATGAGAAATGAGACTAGATAACATCCATGAACAAATCCAATGTTGCCTTGTAGACTAAAGTAGGGAGTGTAAGTTTCACTCCACAAATTGTGGCAAAAGTGTTGCATAATTATATATATAAATTGCAATCCATTCTAACACCTATGTGAAGAATTGTGTGTGGGACAGAGAGAACGGTGGAACAGAGAAAAGGAGTCCAGGTGGGAGGCTGTTTTCATGTTACATTAAACACGTGTGATGCATCTAGATGGAGAACATGAAATGCAAAGGCAAGAAAAACGGTCTAGACTCTCACTATATATTTAGGATTCGGTCAGTTATTGATTTTTGGAGTAATTGCTACAGAATCCAATTATCTTATTTCAGATTATATTCTGATGCACATATATGCGTGTGCATGCACACACACACACACACACACACACACTATTTGACTTTGTGGATATTTTACTTTGACTCATTTAAAATTTCAGTGTATAGAGAAGGAATTTAGAGTCAACACATCTACTGAACACTTAAAAATTCATAGAGAATTTTACTCCAGGAAAATTTTAAACCAAACTGAAATTTGAATAGTGTTGAAATGAAAGCATAATGCCTATAATAAGTTTTTTGTGTTATTTAAAATATAAAGGGTTAATGTGAGATTCACATTGGTGCTAGACCTTTATTAACGTATTAATAATACCATTTAGAACTAGAAGTACTATTTGTGTATTGCCACTCTATAGAAACAATGATTCCTCTAAAAATTTGAGAGAGGACTATGCTATTTGGGTGTATTTTTGTTACCTTTGGGCCTAGAACTTAAATTTGTCGAATTGCAGTTATTCCCTTTCATTGTGATACTTATTGTTTGCCCACATTTGTATACTTTTAATGTTTCTACCACAGTTAATTTGCATGTCTGTTTTATATCCAATATTAACTCTTTTGGATGTGTGTGATTTTAGAGAACAAATTAATTAGCATTCACTCGGAAGCTCCTGCTCTTAACAAATCCTAGGGAAGATAATTACTAGAATTGAAAGATTGCTTTTTGTATAGTTTCTATATTAGGAAATATGCTTTACATTAAAAACTCATCAAATATGCATAGTACCTTATTAAGACCATTATTATTATTTACTGAAGAAATTCATGGAGTTGACTCTCTTTGAGATGTATAGTATACATATATTAAAGGTATAACACTTAAGTGCATAGATACCACATTGCAGCTAACTGTTTCACTTTAAAAAGTGGTTTTGTGAATGATTTTGCTGATTAGGGTTTTAAAGAATATAGAAGGGAATTAGGGGAATAATATAAGAAAAAGACTAATGGCCTCATTAAAAACAGTTTTGCAGAGACGGCATGCACTAAAATGCACACAGTAGCAACAATTAGTTGAGCAAATGGCCAATGAGTCCTGATTCTCTTACCTCACCAGTAAATTCTGTCGGTACATAATTTGTAAGGCATAGTATTACCTGCTAATGACTCTATGATACAGTTCAGAGAGATTTCTGCAAGCGGAATCAATAACTTCAGAAAGCATTTAGGAGGTTTTACTTAGATTGCCAATATGATTAAGTAAGGAGGAAAAAGACATCCATAATTTCTTAAACCCTTGTCTTACTGGAATAATGACTTTTTATTCAAGAAATCCATAAAGATTTCTAACCTAAAGAATAGTTCAGCAATTTTTTTTCCCAATGATTTTACTGCGGTGGTTGCACATCGAGTTTTACTTATTTGTAATAACCACAAATGTATTGCTAAATATATTGCTAAAGGAAATAACATCTACAGTGAGCAAACCATGCCAAAATAGCTTCCCTTTTGGGTAGATATACTTACTGTAGTTGCATAATACAATTGATTTTTTTTTTTTTTTTTTTTTTGCTCTCTGAGTACACAGCACTGTACTTTATGTTGCTGGAAAGGATTACTCTACACTCCTCTGGGCTTACGGAACCTCCTTTGCCCAAGTGGTGACAGAGGCTCTTAGGTTTCCTCAGGATTACTTCTTCCAGACAAAGCTTTGACTTAAGATTCTCAGGAGGAATTTCAGATGGAGCCAAGAACGGGATGTGAAATCTCAATAGTGTAAATTATGGTTTATCCTTGCATTTGAATTTCCTGGCTTTTGCTGATTTGAATTATAACTGTACTACCCGTTACATGTGAATTTGGAGGCTGTACGTGCGACGAATACATACACAAGTCATTAAATACCTTTAACTGCTGCTGATCTAACTCAAAATTTATTATTGTCCATTTTGAAAATCTCATCTGTATTTCTCCCTATGGATCCAACAGAAAATTCATTTGGTGTAGATTAGCCATTTCTTTCCTCTAAGTGTTTTTTTTATAGATTAATCAGAACTTAAAGATACCAATATAAAATATTATCTTAACCATAAATTCTTCTAAGTTTTTTCACAGCTTTGCACTTTGAAATTCTACCCTTAAGTTTACCTTGTGATGATTGGTGCTTCCTTCATTCAGCACCCTAGAAATCATTCAGGAAAGCAGATGGCCTGCTTTACAATGGATTAACCTTAGTGGGATATTTTTAGACATTCAGAGACAAGTAATACTTTTCCTTGATTTAATTTATATACTTTCCATGATTCATTCACTCATTTATTTATTTACCATTATTTATTTGACTCAGTCTATACACACTGATGGGATTGATGTTATGAAAGCTTCAGAAGGGGACAGTTCTAATTTCAGTTTTCCACAGCATAGAATTTTACTTCAGTCACTTAAAAGGAAAACTGACACACTTGTTTATCTCTAAAATAGGCTGAATATTTTCTTTTTTTCAGAAAGTAAATTACCTACACTGCTTTCCTGAATCATTAGAAAAGATTAATATTAGTCAAACATTCAACAAATATTTATTGAATACCTATTCTGTTTTGGTACTTTTTAAAATCAGATAAAACAATGATAAACCAAAAAAAAATTCCATGTGCTATATATATATATATATATATATTTCTTAATTATCTAGCAAAAGAAAAAACGTAAAGAGGAAGCTAAAATATAGTGTGGTGGGCACAAAAGAAGATTATATAGTATAAGCTAACAATGGAGCCTCTAATTTAGACTAGACTTAGCAGCTAAGTCTTAGCCTAAACTAGGCTAGGATTTGGGGTGGAACGAAGGGAAGACCTGTTTTATAAGCAGGAAATGAATGGGTTCAAAGAAAGAAGTATATTCAAGGGAGAGAAAAAGCAGCACATATCCTAAACCACAATGAAACGGTGACATATTTGAATAACTGATAGCTATTATATATGCAAGATGGGATAATAGTGAGAAATGGGAGTTGAAGGGTAAATAGGAACCAGATCATGCTACACTTAAATATTGACAGATGAGTGATAAAGAGCCACTAAATGGGTTTTTAAATAAGGAGCAATCCAATCAAATATATGCTTGTGGAGGCAATTCCTCTCTACATAGTATAAAAACTGAATAGGAAGGAGAAAGATTGCATTGGAAAGATACTGTTGAAGTAATTCAAGTAGGAATAATAGTTATCTGAACCATTATGGTTGTTGAAAACTGGAGAACTACTTATCAAAATAATGTATTGAATTTGGAAACTGAAAGAATAAAAGAAGAGATGCAAGTCAAACATGGCTGCCAGTATTTTTTATTTTCTGGTGGGGTGGGGGAAGTTTGGGTGGATGGGATTACCATCAGTATACTTAGACTATACAGTAGACAGAGTAAATTAAATTTCTCAGAGAAGATACTAAGTTTTCTTTTAGATAGATTAAGTTTAAGATCCAAGTGAAGATCTTTAATTTGTTTAGCTAGAAATCTATAGTCAAAATTTGCTAAAATCATGGGCTTCGACAAAATTTGCCAAAGAGAGTCTACATCCAAAGAGAGGAATAAAGGAGTGAATTAAAAGACATGATGAATAGAAAGATGGAGCTACTGGAGAAATGGAGAGTGAACTAGGAAAAATTGGTTCTTATTAAACCTGGATAAGAGAATATTTCAAGAAGAATAGTCAGATAACCATTTAAAAGTGTCCATTAGATTTAGCAACAGCAAAATTATAAATGTATCTAATAAGAACATATTTAGGTACTGGAGTTTGAAAAGTAGTCAAATTCTGAAGGGTTGCTCAGTAAGTAGGAGGGAGGTGAGGAGGTAGAAAAAGGATATTTAACTTAACTCAGTACTACCTGAAAGTTTGGCTTTTAAGGGAATTAGGGATGGAAGAGGAAGTGGGAGTAAATAGAATCACTGGGAGCAATTAACCTGATATAAACCTATCTTTCTATTCAATTTCATTTTCCTCTACCTATTCTCTTGGGCAAAAAGTCTGAGGAATTATCCTTATACATCCTCCAACTAAACATTATCAGTAGAAGACCCTCTTTGCTTCCAAGTAGTCTGAAATACAGATGCAGTCAGATGCCTATTAAATTGTAATCAAGTAGGGTTAACCCCATTAATGTTTAGTATATTAACTCAGCCACTTACTCTGAATTGGAATGATAAATGATTCAAATAAAACTTAAATATTACTTTACTTTAAAACTTTCACTGGCTTTGGGTCTAGAGCTCTATTCTACCATAGAAAGGAATTTCCTTAATACCTAGACATTTAGGGGCCTGAAAGCTTTCTAAGTGTGGGAATACCATCTAACTTCCAATGTCTTCTCCACTCTTCATTCTTCCTCCCCTCATTTCTGATGTTCTCAGCCATCCACCCCTTCTAAAGATGCTCTTTCTCTACATAATTACAAAATGCCTTTTTGTCAGTCCTTTCTTATATTTTACAGAAGCTCTAGTCTTAGAAGCCTGCTAATTCCAACCAGTTTCTTCCTGTACCTTAAATGGAAAGGAAGAGGCACTTATATATCAATGCAGGGCTGTCCGGGCAAATATTAAATTCTGGCTCTTTGGATGGTAGGAGGGAAATGCTGGGGACTTCCATGTCCTAGAGAGGTTGTTTGTTCTCTGTTAAGATACAAAATCAAGCATAGTTTCATCACTGGGAAACATGGTTTTTATTTTACAGGAAAAATAGAGAAAAGTTTTCTATATGATAACAGAAAAGGAGCATGAAGCATAGGACTTCTCACAGCTTTGTAATCTAGGTCAAGTTACTTAAAATATCTGAAAATATATTACTTTACCAGTCAAAACAGGGTCAATAATAATCTTAGGATAATAGTAAGATAATTGATGTCAAAAAGTCTTGTATATGTGCCTGGCAAAGTGGCTCATGCCTGTAATCCCAACTACTCAGGAGGCTGAGGTGGGGGGATTGCTTGGGGCCAGGAGTTTGGGAATAGCCTGGGAAATATAGCCAGACCCCACTTCTAAAAATGCTTTAAATAAAACATGAGTAAATAAAAAATCTAGTATGTGGTAAACCCAATAAATGCTATTCATTGCCATTGATAATTTTTAACTCTTAGTCATAATCTTGCTTTCTAATCCTATAATGCTAAAAGAACCTTAACCACACCTCTGCCTAACTAGACTTGCAAGCTTCTTTAGGTCAAAACTTGAGGACTTCACAGGGTTCAAGTTAACATTGTCTAAACATGAATGATGCCATGTACTGGTCCGTGAGGTGGAGGGAGGGAGTGTTTTAAAGGGAGAATTCCTTTCGTAAAAGGAGGACAAGAGAAAAAGATTTGTTAGTGTTATGATCATAGTAGCCAATCTTTAAAAGATTGTGCAGTGAGTATTTAGTTTAAAATATGGTTTCTTTACAATTTAAAAATAGTATAGATAGTGTAATGTAGATGGCTTTATTTGTTTGAGCATGATAATAATAAACATTAACAAAATTCTTAGTTTAAGGTAAACTTTTTTTTCTTGTGTACACCTTTCAAGATTTAACTGTCATTATTAGTTGTTATTAACAAATGAAATATCAGTTTAACTTTTCTTGAGCATGCAGTCATTTTAATTATGCTAAGGATTATTTCAATGGTGCCCTAAATGAAACTCCCTTTTTTTTAAGCATTGGCATGCAATGAAATATCAAATCGAGGAATTGTAGACACAAGTTTCTAATTGTTCTCTCTGAACAATTAGGATAAGTACTATATTTTCTGAATATAGAATAAGCACTCAACTGGGAATAACACTTCTAGGTATAATTGAATAGAAAATGTAATTTTCAATAAATATTTATCTGTCATTAGAAGGAAGAAAAGGAGAAATAAATGATCTCTAGTCAATGATTGATTTTTTTTTACTGTTATTAACCATAATTAATTTGAAGTCCCCAGCTGATAAACCTCAGCTATAAAGCACAGTTCTGAATTGTCTTTTTCTGCAGTCCATAAGATTCTCTTCAGGAAACAAAAATAATATTAAAGAACAAATTTTCAGCCGAAATTACTATTCTTGGAGTGGGAGAACGAACACACAGGGCAAGAAGGACCCTGTAATTAAATATAACTCAAGTAGATAATTCTATAAGACTGTCTTGCATTATGTAGAACATTCTAGTACTCATTTGTTAAGAATAAGACAACATATTAAGAAAAGAAAACAAAACAACTTTCAGCTATTGGTTCTGCTCCCTTTGTGGCGTTCGGCACCTTTATCTCTTTGGGCCCTCTTTTACTCAGTTGACATTTATGATGAAATAATTAATAAAGCACCCTCAAACTTCATGACTCTGTAATCTGGGGATTCTTATCATGAAGACATATCCTGCTCTTCAATGTTAAATGAGATAATATATATATTTTTGAATACCAATTAGGTAAAGAATAAATGCCATAAAATGCAGGAAAGAGTATTATGAAAGAATAGTGGTAATATAGTGCAAGTGTAGGATGAGAAGTCTTACAAGAAATTTGAATGCATTACTTTATTTATTTATTTATTTGGAGACAGGGTCTCCAAATGGTAATACAGTGCACCCTGGCTAGAGTGCAGTGATGTCATCATAGCTCACTGCAACCTCAAACTCTTGGCCTAAAGTGATCCTCCTGCCTTAGCTTCTTGATTAGCTGACACTACCGGTGCTTGCCACCATGCCTGGCTATTTTTTCTTTTTTTTATAGAGATAAGGTCTTGCTATGTTGCCTACTGGTCTTGAACCTTTGGCCTCAAGCAATCCTTCCACGTTGGCCTTGTATAGTGCTAGGATTACAGGCATGAGCCACCATCCCTGTCCTGAATTCATTACTTCATACAAAAACATACATCTGCCTTTTATTTGGAAACATAAGTAAAAATAAATAAATAAAGCTACGGAAGTGTTGCAAAATAATGCCTCACTGAATAAAAATATGGAGTAAAACTTGCAGTAGTAATCAAGCGCTAGGAGAATGTTCGTTCCTGTCTGCTGGCTGGAAAGGCAGAAAGGTCTCAGTTGTCTCTACACTCGGTGGATAAATCAACCCCAATTTTAAAAAGGATTTTTTAACCTTAAAAGGTCTATCTCTATGCTACAATAAATGATTTGGGGATTATCTACACATTGGATTATCTGCACCATTAGTGAGGATAATAAAGAACTGACTGCATTTTGCACTGAAATAGTACGGTCTATTACGCTCATGAATAGTCTGAGAAGGAAGCATTGGATAGAGTCTTTCTTGCTGCATTTATGCACAAAGGTTTAATTGACTGCAGTATGGCTGATGGTTTTTTTTAGGTTGTTTACCACTGATAATACATCCATCACTTTTTTCAATTATTTGTTTTCATTATTAAAATTGATTATAGTGAATAATTTTGCTCAGTGTGGTGTCAAGAAGCTTTTGTGATTTCTATTCTTAAAAATAACATAAACTTATTTCACAAATGAATGGGGTTTCTTTGTTTCAGTTTTCTTGACAAGTACAAGCTGTCATTTTTGTCCCACTCCCTTCTTCAATGGAATCAAAAGAAATTGTCAAAATACTAATAATTTTTAGGAAATTGTATTTCGAGTAATGTAAAGGAAACCAATCTCAGTTACCAGAGTTTAAAACTCTGATAGATTAACAGAAATTCATTTTCCTTCAAAATATTCCAAGTATTTCTACTTATGGAAATCATAAAACCTTAAATGAGTTTTCTCCCCTAAACATTACCACATGTCTGGGACTTAAATATTTCTATCAAACTTACGATAATGGTAAAATTTCTTTGTGTTCCTCTCCAAAGCTATTTTTGTTATTTTTCCATGCTCCAAGACCCATAGTGATGCCGGGGAAAATGGCATTCTTCACTCACTAAATCAGGCATGAATTTGCAATGGTATTTCATGCAGAATGTCTGGCATAGATCATATTGCTCTTTCTAATTTTGAACTTTTAAAAATAACTATACAGTTCTGATTTCTCTTAAAGAAAATAACCCAAGTACTAGGAAATCTTGAATGGTAATATCAACTAAATCATTACTATCTTCCAATAGTAATATTTAATTAGAAATTGACATTGGGGCCTTTCTGCTTTTATTTATTTATATAGGAAATAGTAAAAACAAAATCACTTAAAGAGATTAAGTGTTCAACTTTTGTTGTTTTTTTGGTCAGACCATTATATGATGATTCCAGTTATTAGTGACAAATTTTTAGGAAAGGCAAAAAACAAATTTCCCTTATCTAAAATTTGCTTTCTAGCAAAGAACACAAAAAATAACCAAGTAAATTTAAAAGAAAAAAATTATAATTTTAAACAGGACGATAGTGCTATGAAGAAAAAAGAAAAAAAAGACATTTTGGGGTAATAGAGATTTACAAGGCCAGGCAGGGAACAGGAAATACTTCAGATAAGGTGATCAGGAAGCAGAACTCAAGGAGCAGAATTCAGGAAGTAATTAAAGAGTTGGCAATTGAATTTGAAATGAAACCCTCTTGACCCCTTGAATAAAAGAGCCAGGAAAGGAAAAGCAAGCTATGAAGGCCCTAAGGCAGACACAAGGTTGCTTTTATTTCTTCTTTTTTAACTTCCTAAAAGGAAAAAAAAAAAAAAATACATCCATGGGGAAGACCTAGATATGGTGCAGAAGTCCTCTTCATGGAGATAGGTAGGCACATACTGTAACAAAGTCACAAAGTTAAAATCTTACTCGATTGAGAAGAGCTAATCGGTGCCTCTTTTTAGTGTATTATCAATATTATTATTGTTGTTATTATTTTTAATCTGTAGAGAACTGACAATGAGAACTAGGAATGGATGCAAAGAGAGCATTAGGAAGCTATTGTGTTAATTTTCATTAACCAAAAGATAGCACCTGGGACTCTGATGGTGACAGCAGAGACAGAGAAAAGAGATTAGATTTGAGAGGTATGTTGGGTGTTGAAACCATGGTATGCACTGATGGCCTGAATGTGGTGAGATGCCTTCTATATTATTCCTTAACAATTTAGAAGATTATAGTGTCTTAAAAGTAGAAGATTAGAGGATAAGTACTTTGAGTGAGAGACAGGAGAATTCAACATTCTGTTTTAATCATGTTCAATTAGTTTTGCCTGTTGGTGGAGTTTTTAGGGTTTTCTAGGTATAAAATAATATCATTGGTCAACAGGGATAGTTTTCCTTCTCCTTTCCTGGTTTGGATGCCGTTTATTTATTTCTCTCACCTGATTGCTCTGGCCAGGACTTCCAGTACTATATTGAATTGAAGTGGTGCATCCTTGCCTTGTTTTAGTTCTTAGGGGGGAATGCTTTCGCTTTTGCCTGTCCATTATGATGTAGGCCGTGGGTTTATCACGCATGGCTTTTATAATTTTGAGGCATATTCCTTCTATACCTAGTTTGTTAAGGGTTTTTATTATGAAGAGGCACTAGATTTTATAAAAATGCTTTGCCTCCATCAGTTGAGATGATCATATCATCTTTGTTTTCAATTGTGTTTATCTGATGAATCACATTTATTGATTTGAGTATATTAAGTATATTGAAACATCCTTTCATCCCTGGGATGAATCCCACTTGATCATGGTGCATTACTATTATTTTTATTTTTTGATTAGCTGTTGAATTCAGTTTGCTAGGATCTTTTGGAGGATCTATGTTCACAGGGACTTTTTGTCTGTATTTTGCTTTTTTTGTTGTTTCCTTTCCTGGTTTGACATCAGAGTGATACTAGCTTTGTAGAATGAGTTACAGAGGATTCCCTCCTTGCAGACATTATGGAACAGTTTTAGCAGAATGGCTGCCAATTCTTTTTTGAAGATCTGGTAGAATCTGACTGTGAACCCATCTGGTCTGTGGCTTTTCTGTTGTTATTGTAGGGAGATTTTTTATTACTGTTTTATTCTCAATACTTGTTAGTGGTCTATTAGTATTTCTATTCTTTCCTGATTCAAGCTTGGGAGGCCACATTTTTCCAAAAAATTATTAATTTCCTCCAGATTTTCTAGTTCGTGTGTGTAGAGGTTTTCATAGTACCCTTGAGAGATATTTTGCATTTCTGTGGTATCAGTTGTAATGTCTCCTTTTTCATTTCTAATTGAGCTTATTTGGGTCTTTTATATTTTTGGTTAATCTAGACTGAAGTCTACCAATTTTGATTATCTTTTTAATGAATCAACTTCTTGTTTTCTTGATCCTTTTCTTGTCTCCAATTTATATATTTGATTAGTTATTGAGATTCAATATCATTTAGTTCTGCTCTGAGATTTTTTATTTCTTTTATTCTGCTAGCTTTGGTTTTACTTTGTTCTTCTTTTTCTAGTTTGTTGAGTTGTCACATTAAGTTATTAAATTCTGATCTTTTTGTCTTTTTGATATATGCATTTAAGGACATGAACTTTCCTTCTTAATATTGCTTTTTCTGAGTCTCATAGTTTTTCAATGCTTGTGTCATGATTATTATTCAGTTTGACAATCTTTTGATTTCCATCTTCAGTTCATCATTGACCCAAGGATTGTTCAGCAACCGATGGTTTAATTTACATAATGTTGTGTAGATTTGAAAATTCCTCTTGAAGTTAATTTCTAGTTTTATTCCACTGTGATCTGAGAATATAAATGGAATGATTTTTATTTTTCCAAATTTGCTGAGTCTTGTTTTATGGGCTAACATATTATCAAACTTGGAAAATATCACATGTGCTGAATAGAAGAATTTATATTGTGCTAATTTTGGGTAGGATGCTCTGTAGATATCTGTTAGCTCCATTTGTTATAGAGTCTTATTTAAGTCCAGTATTTCTTTGTTGATCTTCTGCCTCAATGATCTGCCCAGTTCTGTCACTGGAGCTTTGAAATCCTCAGCAATTATGATGTTGCTATTTATTTATTTGCTTAGATCTACTAGTATTTGATTGATAAAGCTGGGAGCCTCTGTGTTAGGTTCATATATATTTAAGATTGTTATATTTGCTTGCGGAATTGCTCCCTTATCATTATATAATAACATCTCTGTCTTTTTTGTTAACCATTGTTTATTTAAGTTTATTTTATCTGATATGAGAATAGCTTCTCCTGCTTACTTTTGGTTTCCGTTTGTGTGGAATATTATTTTTCTTCCCTTTACCTTGAGTCTATGAGTATCCTTGTGAGTTAGATGGTTTTCTTAGAGACAGCAGATACTTAGGGTGTGTGTTTTTTCCTTCATTCAGCCAGTCTGTACCTTTTAAATGGAGCATAAAATCCATTTATGTTCAATGTTAGTATTGATATGTGAAATAATGTTCTGGTCATCATATTGAATGATATCTAGTTGCTTTATTTTCTTCCCTGTTTTACTGTTTTATAAGAGTGTGAGCATTAATTTTGGGTGTTTTTACAATGGTGGGTATTGATTGATTTTTTTCATTGTATAGAGCACTTTTAAACATTTCCTGTAAGGCAGGACTAGTGACAACTCCTTTAGGATTTGCTTATCAGAGAAAGTCTTTATTTCTCCTGGACTTGTGAGGCTTAATTTTGTAGGATATAAAATTCCTGGCTGCATTTATTCTGTTTAATAGGACTAAAATTGGAACCCCAATCTCTTCTGTCTTGAAAGGCCTCTGCTGTTTGTCTGACTGTTAGACTTTCTTTGCAAGTAACTTGTTTTTATCTTGCAGGATTTTCTTCTTCACTTTGACTTATTCAGGCTGATAACTATATGTATTGGAAATGTGCTATTTGCTATGAATCTTTCAGGTGTTTGATGACCATACTAGGGTAGTTTTCCTTTATTATTTCCTCAAACAGCTTTTCCATGCGTATTGCTTTTTCTTATTCTCCCTCAAAGATATCTATAATTCTTTTATTTGTTCATTTTACATAATCCCATATTTCTCCCAGTGATTGTTCATTCTTCTTTGTTCTTCTTTCTACATTTTTTACTGAATGGATAACTTTGAAATCCTTATCTTTAAGCTCTGAAATTCTTTCCTGTGCTTAGTCTAGCCTGTTGTTAAAGTTTTCTGCTATATATTTAATTCCCTAAATCACCCTTTCATTTCTTTAAGTCCCCTTATCTCTTTTCTAATATCTACCTCTTTAGTTAATTTTTCCTTCAGATTCTGAATTATTGTTTTGGTTTCCTTCAGATAACTTTCTACCATCTTTTCAATTCCATTCATCATACTTTCCATCCATAATCTGAATTCCATATCTGTCATTTCAACAATTTCCTTTTTGTTGGAGCTCATTCTGAAGAGCTACTGTGATCCTTTGGGGGTGGTGAAACAGCCTTTTTTTTTTTATGTTGCCAGAGGTTTTATTCTGGTGCCTTCTCATCTGGGGCTTCTTCTCTCAGTTCAAAACAGAATGCAGATATGGTAAACCTGTTCTTCTCTGCTGGGACCTCTGTTGCTCAGTGAAAATAGAGATGGGTACCTGGTTGGTGTGTTTGGGTCCTACTCTAAAAACTTGACCAGGAAGGAAAGGTGTCAATGCACTGTGAGCCTTTAAAGTTGATGATTTGCTGCATCTCCCCTGTTCTCCTTGGTTGTCACCAGGCTGCTGTGGCAGGCCTGGTGCTGGTGCTAAGTGCGCACATGAGATGGGGCATGCATGCAGAGTGGAGGAGGGCCACTTAAAATGGTCAACATGTGCAGGCGTGAGCAGCTGAGATGTTAGGCTCATGGATGGGGCAAGGTCCACATAAGGTGTGGTAGGTGTACAGGGATCAGTGACCTCAAAGGCCCATGGGGCATGAGGTGGAGTGGGCTCCCCAGTGTGGAGCAAGCCAGCAGGTCACAACCATCTGTACATTATGTCAGGACCCTGTGACAGAGCAGATTCCTGGGGCAGGGTGCCTGAGCAAGGTGGAGCATATCTGTGGGACATGGTGCTCATGTGAGCAGGCTGGAGCAGCTGAGCAACAGGGTGTGCAGGTGGGACAGGGCATGCTCAGGGTATGTTACCAGAGACACCTGCACAGGACAACAGGGATCTGTGGCGTGCAGTCCACCCAGATCCAAAGGCAGGCTCTGCACTGTCTTTCTTCCCACTTGATGCTTTTCAGGCATTGGTGGCAATAGCAGTCCAGGTGCCTCAACAATGGAAAATACATGCCTAATGCTATGGGTGTGTGCTCTGCCTAGGTCCTGCAGGAAGTGCGATTGGGTGGAATACCCCAGGCCACAGCAGTGGGTGCCAGATCCATGGTCTTCTGCTCTGCCCAGGGCCATCAGTGGTGGTGGTGGCAGGGATGTATGTCACCTGCTCATGGAGTTGCACATCAGCACCAGGATTCCCTGCTCCCTCTGTACGTGGCAGGGCTAAGGGGGAGGCAGCAGTCACAGATCTGACCCTGGGCAAAGTAGCATTCTGGTATTAGGATGCTAAAATGGTGCCAGCCATAGCACCCAAGGCTGGCAACCCAGCTATTTTCTTCTCTCTGGAGGAATGCAGCTGCACAGCCCCTAGTCAAGTCTCTATGTCAGTATAGGCGTCTGCTACAGTGGAGGGGCCCTCCTGATGCTCCAGTTGCAGTACCCTCAGAGGTAGCGTGGAGTCTGGGATTTTCTCCTCTGTTCCTTTCTCACATGTGGGCACCTTTCCTAATTAGCTCTGGTGTAGCTGAGCAGCTTGTCCCACTTCTATCCTCTTCGCTTCACTCCCTCCTCCTCTCCATGTATTCCCAGTGCTCTCGCTGGGATGATCAATCCAAATGTGGATATCTATTCACCATGTTTGATCTTCTCCATGAGAACAGCATTGTGCAGGCTGCTTCTACTCTGCCACCTGAGCCTCCCCCCACCAACTTTATCTTTAAACAATCCTATGGCTTTAGAAAAATGGCAATCTCTCCCCGACACACACACACACAATAAACAGTATAAGGGTGAAAAGAATTTTCTCCTCCCCTCTGATGGCTCCAATGTACTGAAATTGAAAATAGATTAACAGGAGAAGAGATCTACAGATTTACTAACATAGAAGTGTGCATGGGAGCCGTACAAAATATGAGACTCAAAGAATAACCAGATAGTTGAGGTTTAAATACCATCTTCACAGGGGAGAGGTAAATAGAATATGTAGACAATTTGAGGTGTAGTAAATGATTTCCAGGGGAATGAATGAGCTCAAAGAACAGAAAATAGTCTGTGACAAAGTTCCTCTGAGCTCTTGGGGAAGTGGTGACAAATTGCTGGAAGATGACAAGTGGAAATTTACTATGAACAAAGATTGTCTGATTATGCAGATAAAGACTCCCAGGTAATCTCTTGGAGCTGTGTTCAAAAGAATAAATGAAAAGTCTATCTGGCCTTGGTGAGGACATTTAGTCTTTTCTTTTAGCCAGTGGTTACTCTTTCCTGGTCATTTGATGAGATTTCTAGAGAGGGGATTTTAACACAATTGCATTTTTTTTGGAAGAAGTTTCTCTCAGTCAGATGGACAAAGAAAGCTCCAGAAAGAGCCCTTCCTTATGCTTGCAGAGAAAAATAAGAATATGTTAGAAAGTTCTTGGTTCAGAGACTGCTTATGGGACCTTCTGATTTCCTTTAATTCAAAAGCACACCAAAGCACCATAATCTGGGGTAGCATTCTCTTACTAAACCTTCCCAAGAAGTTTCACACCTAAAAATTGAGTTGAAGGATGCAAAGAGAAAAAAATAAGTTAGTAGCTGAGTGGCAAAAGATCCCATTAAATCAGTCTCCACATTCTTGGGAATAGGTCAGTCCAGTTAAACAGTTTGTCTCATTTCAGAAGTTTCTGTTTGCAGAGGTCCCATCAAAGGTAAGCTTTTATATAGTGCTGGAACAGGTCTTTAATTTTTGTCTCTTCAATCTTCCTAATTTCACCAAGGACAATCATAGTAAGTCTAAGTTATATGTAAAATGAGTTTAGTTTTATGAAAGTTGGCCTCATCATTTACATAAATTCAGCAAGAAGAGTGATTAATCATATAGATTCTTTTAAAGGCAGTTACTAGACTTTTCCATAAGAATTATCAGTTTAGACTTTCAAAATTTTCTCGAGGGTAGAAAGCCAAACCAAGGACTCACCCTCAAATTGTGCCTGTAAGACCTGTAGTAGATTTGGTTGAATATCTTTCTTCTCAAGGTCCTCCAAATAGCTTGAGCTTCCTGGGTCTTTGAGAACGTAACATTCTTTACTTATCTGCAAGGCATAGAAGTTAACTGTTTATTCAAGGTACCAGGCCAGTTTTTCCAGAGGCATTTTATTGGCTTTATAAAGTCAACCTCAATTCTTTTCGCTTAAGATTGCTTTGGCTATTTGGAGTCTTCTCTGGTTCCATATGAAGTGTAGAATTATTTTTTCTAGTTCTGCAACAAATGATGTTGACACTTTAATGGTGATTGCACTGAAATGTGAAAATCACTTTGGGTAGTATGGACATTTTAACAATGTTGATTCTGCCAATTCATGAGCACAATATGTTTTTCCATTTGTTTACATCCTCTGTGATTTCCTTCTCAGTGATTTGTACTTCTCAGAAAAGATAAGGAGGTGTTTTGTCTCAGCAAATCCCTAGAGGCCATGAGCTTCAGTGTATACTTTTGGACCATATGAACCTCAAAGATGCATGCTATTCATGCCAAAACGAGCATATGCCAGCCACCCTGGCTTCAGAAAACATGCAGTCCATAGAGGCTGACTTAGCCAAATGGAGAATTCACTGAAACATTGGTGTAGAACAACACAGGCTGAGATGGTATCACACCTTTTTAGGCATTGTCGGACAGAGCAATATTTGAGACTCTAAAACTGAAGGTAGTATGGTTTGCCTATGTTAGTCACACCAGTGCAGTTTTAGCTTTAAATTTGCAGTGACCATGATAGGCAGAGCTTTCATTTTAAATTTTATTTAGTAAGTTGGATAGGAAATAAAGACACTTCACAGAGGACCTGGTGACCAGGACTACCAGCACTCCATTACCAAGCACTAAGCCTTTTTCTGGAACAGTTTCTCCAGAGGCTAAAGACTGCCTTTTTATCTAAATATGGTGTATTTGGGGCCAATGATGTGATATCTTATTATCTTGGGTACCTTATTATATTTTTTAGACTCTATAAAAAGCAAGGTACAGAGACAGCAAGTTCTGGGCACAAAAAAAATGCTTAGGAACAAAAACCAGATAAAGTTCAAATGCAAATGATTGTGTGCATTTGTGTGTGTGTATGTGTGTGTAAAGCATCTAGAACTCTTGAAGCAACCAGGAATGGGGAAGCAAAGCTCTAAGAATTGTAGAAAAGAGAGGAACTAAAGAGACGAGAGGTAAATAATCTCTATTTCCGCTGAACCATTTGCCAATTCTAGTTTAATATAACAGATTGAGACAAGTAGCACATTGGAATAAACCCATGCATATATGGTCTTTCAATTTATGGCAAAAGAGTCACAGCAGTGTGGAGAGAAAGAGATGATCTCTCCGTTAAATGGTGCTAAGTCAAATGGGCATCAGTTCAGGGGACATGGTAAAGTGAATGCTGATTGATTTCCTCTTATTTTTGCATATGTGCACCATAAAATAGGTAAAAGAATAACCACATCAATATAGTTAGTAATAATAAAACCCTGGAGGCAATCCAAATGCCAACCAAAACTAGCCAGGATAAATGAAGTATTATAGTCTACCAATTCAAAGGAATGCAAAACTGCAGTAATAATGTACATACAATCCCTTCTTAAAAACACTTGAATTAATCTCATAAATACAATTTTGATAGCATCAAAAAAGGAAAGTGCTAGAAATATATGTCTATATGGCAAAAACATTAAAAAAAGTCTGAAGGTAGAAAGTGAACTTCTACAAAGGGAAATATAAATCATATCCTTGGGTAAAAAGATTCATCATAATTGAGATGTCAATTGCATCTATATTAACTTATATTCTAATATTAACACAATTAATAATAGCAGAAAAAAGTAAATGCATTTTTTAATGATCTAGGCATACTTCTAAGGTTTGAACATATATTATTTTATGTAATCCTCCAAATAATTCTAAGAGGTAGGAAGTATAAATGCTATTGCTATTTATAGATAGGCAAACCGAGGCACAGAGAAGTTAGATAACTTGCTGGAAAGTACAAATGCCAAGATGGAAATGGCTTTTAACTCATACTCTGTGATCTTAACCATAACAATATGTTACATATGTGACTAAAAATAAATTAAGTGCCATTTTTTTTTTCATTTCTGGAAGTAGACCAATAAATTTTACTGTATAAATTACAAATTAAGGAAGTAATGATATTCAGAAAATGTATGAGCAAAAGAGCAAAGAGGATGAAATAACCTTACCTAAACATATTATAAATCTTTCATAATTGAAATTCAGACAGAACAAATTGAACATAATAGAAAATACAGAAACAGCCATAATTATGCATAATGTTTTAGTACATAATAAAGATACATCTCAAAAGTATAAGGTGAAATTAGACTTTTTGAAGAAATAGTATGTAGACATGAGATTTACCATATAGAAAAAATAAGTTTTGTTTCATATTTATGACACTGTATGTACATCAGGGTAAACTCCAAATATATCAAAACTTAAGTTAAAAAGTGAAATGATAAAAGTAGTAGAGGTAATTGTGATCTTATTTTTAGAGGAGATGGGAATGAACAAAAAAACTTTAGAAAAATATAAATATTTTTGAAATGCAACTCAAAGCGTGGAAATCATGAATATAAGATCAATAAAGTTGACTACATTTGGAAATCTAAAAGGAAAATACTATAAGCAATTGAAAAGATGAATAATATCTTGGGCAGAAAAACCAGAAACTCATCACAGATGAAAAGACTCATCTCTTTTTTTTTTTATTTCAGCATATTATGAGGGTACAAATATTAAGGTTACGTATACTGCCCATGCTCCCCCACCCCCTCAAATCAGAGCTTCAAGCGTGACCCTCCTCCAAATGTTGCACATCTCACTCATTACATTTGTATACACCCATCCCTTCCGCCCCCCTCCCACCTACCTGACACCTGATAAATGATATTCCTATATGTCCACTGAGGTGTTGATCCATTAATACCAATTTGCTGGTGAGTACATGTGGTGCTTGTTTTTCCATTCTTGAGATACTTCACTTAGTAGAATGGATTCCTCTCTTGATGTACATGGGACTCCAAGAAATGAATAAGGAAAATGCTCAAAATTCAATAGGAAAACAACAAAGGAGAAAGGAGACGGATATTACACAAAGAAAGATGAATGGCTCTAAAACATACAACGTATGCTCACATTTACTCTTAATCAAAAAAAGTAAATTAAACTACATTGAGATGTCATTTTTCAGGTTAAAGTTTGGCTAAAATTCAATCTTTGACAACACACTCATTTGCAAGGCTGTAGCGGGACAGGTTTTCTTCCTAATTTTGGAGGTGAATGCAAAATGCTAAAATGTCAGTGCAACATACTTTAAAAATATATATCAGAGTTATAAATGTATTTACTCAATTGAACAAACAAACTTCTGGGAAGTTATTGCCCATATATGTGTGCAAGTTTACAAAGTAACAATGAAGAATATTCATTTCAGGATTATTTATAATTATAGACTATTTGGAAACAAGAGTCCATTATTTCTGTCATTTCCATTAGTAGAGGACATCTTCTATAAAATATTTATCATTTACAAAATGAAATACCATGTTGCTTCCTAAATACTACCATAAAAAGATTCCCTAGGGCAACTCTGGAGGTGTACATTAAAAATTAATAAAATGTTTATGATGGTGGTAATGGAGTAATTATAACTTTCTATTTTTGAATCACAGAAAATATCTCCTAGTTCAATACTAAATATAAACATGAATAATTGAACTTTAAATAAAGATTTTCATTTTTTAACAAATCCATTTAGTTGACGTTTGTGTACTGTAAAGGAATTTCCACTGTAGTGTCATCTGAGGTTTCAGAATTTTACATTTTACATCTCCCAAATCATCATAATTTCATCTTGTTTTAGTATTTTTAAGGCATATGTACAAATTAGTACTCAGGTTGTCTATCACCTGATGCCGAATATAAATGTCTATTTAAACCCATGGTTCACACACTAATCTTCTAATATTAATAATTGACTATGATGTTCCATCAGATTTCCTAGTTTTAATCCAAATTAAACCAAATGATACTAGCACTGAAGATTTATTAAATTTAGCAATGGGCTGAAAGGCAATTCTTTCTAAGAACAGGTGGAAAAATTATTAGAAATAAGTATTACTGAATTTGATCAACCATGCAGACTTCAATTATCATCCCTTAGACATAAAACAATTTTAGACTATCGTAAAAGTCAGTGGCAAGCATGAGCATTTTACTACTTTGATTAAGTAAGGTACTTCTATTATTTAATTATTTTACCTAAATCTTGACTATAAACCCTATTTTATTTCAGAACTGGGAAAGATTTACTCTTGATCAGGTCATTTACTCTAATGAAATACAGCTATTTTCTCCTTTGGCATACCTATGTAAAACAACTATTTTCTTATTTTATGATTGACATTTGATTATAAACAGATTAGTCACATTTCTTACGTTACATACAATATTGGCCTAACATAAAGTTGGAAAATACTGTATTTTTCCATTCATTTTCTCTGTAACACAATGTTGTTTTATTTGGATTTCATTCTGATTGGAAATGATGCCCTGTAAGTTTGAAGTTATTTTGCCAACGTCAATCAGGTGCATGTATACGAGAACTGAAATTACCAATGGTCAATCCTCCTACAAGAATTTTGAAAAAGAAATCTTTAGAGATTCTGCCTAATGTTGAAGAAGTTTAGTGAAATTATTTCAATAGTAAGGCAACTAACCACTACAATCAAAAACTTCAAATTGATAGTCACTACGTTTGCTACCTAAACATGAGCTTGATATCTTCTCATTTAGTCGATAGATTGTAATGCAAAGCGTGTATCAAGTTATGACTATGAGAAGAGCACATTTAGTCTGCCTTACTACTGCCACAGATACCATGCTGAGAGCAGTCAGCATCTCCTCTTTGGGAATTGCATTAGTACTTTTTTGCTTGTGATGCAGGTTCTAATGTCAATCACTTTGGAATTCTAGAATCACGTACTGATAGATAGGGGGCCTTGCCATCACCCTGGAAAATCACCTGCCTCTTAGTATCTGCCACTTAATTAAAACAGTATCTGAAATAATGGAAAGAGGATACTGAACACATTCTAGGAATCAAATGCTGCAGAGAAACTTTGGTGCCTGTGGTTAGACGAGATTATTATTTATTAATTTATGGACTGCAGTGCCCATGTATCAGAGTTCTTTATGACAACAGAATCAACAATACAGCCTTGAGAACAATAAAAATCTAAGAAGGCATACACTCCTCAAACAAAAAATAGCAGTAATGCCCTTTTGATTTGATAGAGAGAAAACTCCAGACACTCTGAGCTTCTTGACAAATACCACATCCAGAATTTTAAATTCCCAGGGAAATTAAATGGCCTTAGACAACCTTCGATCAATTTTTAAAAGTAGAAAAATTCTAATGCTTTAAGCTACAGTCTATTTTGGATTAGCACAGTTTATCTTAAGCCTTAACAATGATATTTACTATATAAATTATATAAATATGTCTAATATTTCTGTAAATGTACCTCTCACTTTTATCCTTATTAAATAAATAAAATACATCTTTTTAACTCAGAGTAACTTTTATTATCTTTAAATATGTGGTAAAGTTAACTTTTGTTTAACTTTCAAACATTCTGAATATATTCAAAGCCTGGGAAAAATAAAAATGGAAACAAATGCATTCTATTTAAAAAGTAATAACTAAATAACTGAGAAATAAATACACTTACTGTGATGAAGGTTATTTAACTCTGTATAATAGCTATAAGTGAAGACATTTCATTCTTTTTGTGAGATATTAGAGGATGTTATCTCCCCAAAGGCTATTCATGAAGTTGCAATATATCTTTGCTGCTATTGCCTCTAAAAATCCAATCCAGAGAATAAAAATATTTAGTAAATCAAAAGGAAAAAGAAAAAGAAGAGTCATGTTGACTCTTTGAGGAAGAAAAATTACTATTTCACAGAATAGATTAAAATGAATATCTATTCCAATTCTATTTCAGTGTGTCCCTCAGTGAAATTATTGAGGTTGGTACTAGAACAATGGTCATACATCAGAAGTTAGAGAGGAGCTAATGCCAAGGAGAAGGTGGGGAATTGGGAAAAGCAAAAACAAAATAACCTAGAATTGAGTATATTGAAATACTAATAGCTGAAAAATATGGATGCTAATTAATAAATATGCATATTTTTTTGAAAATCTGGTTCAAGAAGTTCTTTGAGGCATCTTTTATCTTTTAAATTTTTAATTGACACAGAATAACTGAACATATTTGTGGATTACATGTGCTGTTTCAATACAAGTATACACTGTGTATCAAATTGGGATATACATCACCTCAAACATTTCTTTGTGTTTGAGACATATTTTTGTGGATAATCACATAATTAAAACATGTCATTTCTTATGCATCAAATCAAATTTTATCTTTAAAGGGATAAACAATATATGCACCCTTGTTTAACTTTCCATTAATATTTCTATACATTGGAAAAGTTTTATGGCTAAATTGGGGGTAGTCGTAAAAAATTTGTAAACAATAGCAATATGAATTGGCTTTAAATTTTGTTGTGCTGGCTTCTTTATTTTAGTCTGATTTAAAAATGACTTACAAGATAAACATGCTAAGTTATGTTTTGACTTTATTTTGGATTTAATAATTAAATAAAATCTCCCCATAAAAATAAATTCAATTCCATTTAAAATATTGTGTTTCTCAAATATTTGAGACACATTTCTAGACATGGAAAGGAAGGAAGGAGGAGGGAGGAAGAAAACAAGATAAGGAGGGAGGAAGGAGAGGGGAGGGAAGAGAGAAAGGAAGAAGGGAAGGAAGGCGGGAGGGAGGAAAAGAAGAAAGGAGTGAGGTGAGGTGAGGAATCAGAATGACTCTTACTCTCAAGCTCATTAGAAAAGTTAAATAACATCTATAAATGATGCAATAAATAAAACTTTATAGTCTCTCTGCTTCCATTGGCATAATCCATAGTGAAGACTGGACAGTCTAACTTCCATCTGGGTCTGGATAATGGCACTTATCTTTATGGAACGAAATCTCCAAAAGAAAAAAAGATGAAAAGTCATCTGGAACAAGTCCTTTGAGTAGAATAAAAATAGACTACTAAGGCATTCTCATCTGAAGAAAAAAATATCAAAATTTTACATGGAACTAAAGAAGTTGAAAAGTGTATCCACTTAAACTAGAACTTTTAAAAATAAAAGATAATTTCATCTGAGCTCAAATTCATAAAAATAGAAAGGCCACGTGGACTTATTTAAACAGCATTGAAATACTTTGGGAGAATGTTGTACAGGTGGAAGATCAGAGAGTGCCCTTGGAGTTGGCAGGCTAGACTTTTGCTTGAATTGTGCACTGTCAGCAAGCCTAATAGAGATTATCAAATTGCCTTAACCCCAAAATTGTAGTTTTTCAATAAAAGACTTCTCAAATCCAAATTTATTCTGAAAAAACTATGATTATTATTGACTCAAAAATCTCCTAGAAAAATAAAATTTAAAAATCTGTTTTAATATTTGCATACAGTCAGGAAAAGAATTTGATGGATAAAAAACATGTTTCAAATAACTTACATACAAATAATTCCAATGCAGGGTCATTTTCAACAATTAATACTGAAAATAAAATATATAAGTAGTAACAGGAAATTTAATTAATAAATTCTGATGCATCCATTTTATGGGAATAATATATAGCCATTTAAACATATTTTTCAGTAACACTTAGGTACATAGAAAGTGCTCATATTAAAATGTTGTTTTATCAAATATATATGATTCATAATTCTTATTAATACCATATGATCTTACAATCATGAATGTATATGCATTATAGTTATAACTGTAGCTAAATATATGCATACATAGACATGTATCTCTCTGTGTATAAATATAGAGAGCTAAACACATCTTCCTACAAAATAAATCCAATTAAGAAACATAAAAATGTTAATTGTACTTATTTCTAGACACAGAAATCATAGGTATGTGTAAATGCTTCTTGACTTACAATGCAGTTATGTCCTGATAAACCCATAGTAAGTTGAAAATAGTGTAGGTAGCACATGCTTTAAATACACCTAACCTGCTGAACTTCACAGTTTATCCTAGCCTAACTTAAACATGCTCAGAATACTTACATTAGCCTCCAGTTGGGCAAAATGATCTCATACAAAGATTATTTATGGCAAAGTGTTGAATATCTCATGTAATTTATTGAATACTGTACTGAAAGTGAAAGACAGATTGGTTGTACTGATGTTCAAAGTATGGTTTCTACTAAATACACATCCCTTTCTCATCATTGTGAAGTTGAAAAATCATGTCAAACCATTGTAAGTCAGAAACTGTATTCTTCACTGCAGTTTATGTATTTCTTATTTTTGTATAAAAAGTATATACTGATATTATTTTTATATAGAAAACCACAATTATTTAATATTTTAGTTGACATTTAAAGTTTTGAACATTTACTCTATGCAGAAAATTTGCTCTATATTATGGAGGTTTTATATGTACTTTTTTATAACTACCTCTGTGAAATATAAACTATTTTTATCACATTTTACAGCTGAGTAAATTGAGGCTTAAGGAGGTTGTTTTCATTTACATGGCATAACATCTATCCTTTTAAAAAGTTGGGAGAAGCTTCAATGCAATGAAAAGCATTAGGTATATAATAATACACCTTCTTGTGAAAAAATGCAGTAAAATAATATGTAACATATTAATCAAGGCAACAAGTTACATAATAGTCTTTTTTTAAAAAAGCAAATTGTATTGTAAAAAGAATGAAGCTCTTTATGAGATGGTGTAAAAAGAGAAATAAATGGTTTATCAATATAGGATAGAGAACATTAGAGGGGAAATGATCATTTGTAAAAGAAAGAATGGCAGTTGAGGTCCAGTTTTTCCGTTACTGTATATGATGGATGAGTTAATTCCTCTGACTAATGAACCAAGTCTTTCTCTTGGCCAGAACTAATGAACTAGGATGTTTCACAGATTCAATACTGTATGGCAACCACTCCTCTGAAATAGACATGTGCCTGATGACAGCAATTCTATGTTAAATAATGATCGTGATGAAATCTTACCTGAAGTCACTCATCTTTTCTTTTAAAGGTGTTTAGAAGATCATGGAAACAGGGAATTAATGGAATATAGCTAAGAGAATACAGGGAATTACCTGGTTTCATATACATTTGGGGCTTCTTTATCATTGGGGAAAATTATAATTGAAACCAGGAATTGTACCTTGACCATATTATTTATATAATTTGAATGTGATTCTAACAGGTTTTGTTCAATCTTCACTTTTATCATTTCCAGGGTATACGTTAATCTAATGAGGGTAATATTACAGGAGATTATCTTCTGTAAGAAGAAAGTAGAAGGGTAGAGTAATCCTGAAGTCTCTGAAAAAGATGGAACAGGAAGGGACACCAGGACATCTGATGAATGAGGCATAAATTGTGTCATAAACATGATTCACAAAGTTTTCTTTGTACTCTCAAGGGATATTTCAACATGAAACACACCTGGACAATGGATATCCCTGTTACTAGTATTGTCTTTCCTTATCCGTTCACAATTCATCAACTACAAAACTTTAAAAATACAAAGAGACAAAAGATCAATGCTATCATGCTGTAAAACAATTCTTAATGTACTATTGCTTATTTATAACTGACCAAAGCTTCCAGAAAAATAGTGCCTGCTTTAATTGTAACTGAAACTCCTGTGTCAAAATCCAAAGACCTCTCATGTATGTGTTTTTGAAACTATATGCTAGCTGGTGAAAAAATAAAAAATAATAAAAAAAAAAAGCTCAAGGAGAATTTAATACTGGCAGTATAGCCCAGTAAAGTGTTTAGGGAAAGCATTCTCAGAATTGCTTTTCAGTAGATGCAAATACTCCTTTCTAAAGGAGTATAGCTAAAAAGATGAAAAGTTATTTAACAAACACTTAAAGAATGTAGGGCATGCAAGCCATTTGTCTCAACAATTTATAAACTCATGGACTCTTTATAAAAACTCCACTAAGTAGTACAATTATTATGCCCACTTTACAGATGAGGAAAATAAGATATATGCAAAAGTTTAGAAAATTGTCAAGTTAAACAGTGAGCAGTAGCTGATCGGGGTTACAACCATGCAATTGAGCTTCAGAATCGGTTTTTTTTTAACCACTATAAACTTCTCTGTTTCTCCGTGGGTTTGGTAACATCCTTGTTCCACTCAAGTACTAGCAGTACCACTTGAGTTTCAACTTCAGTTCTATCATTTACTAGCAAATATGAGACAAGTTATTTTAACCTCTCTTAGTCCCAGTGTTTGTATAAAATGGATAGAGATCATAAAACTGATCTAATTGAAATGGGATAACATATCATAGGGTCTTATGTTTTGGTTTTTGTCTTTTCCAGAAATGAAAGGACTGAAAGAAAGAAAAATTGTGCCATGGGTATTAGAAAAACTTATCTTCTCATACAGATCCTTCAGAGTTCCATGTCTAGACATGTTGTTGCTCTTTTTCCTTAAGCCTATCAGATATTTTCCTTAATGGATGGCTCTCACTACTATGGGCTTGTAAATTTTTTAGAGAGTGAACAAAATAGCATCATTCTAGTTAGTATGACATGGATTCCCTATAATAAAAAAAAAATCTATGTAAAAAATTATTACTATGGGATCACAGTGACACCAAAAAGGTGTGGCTAGATGTGATGTAAGGTGACTTTATTGACACATATGATCAAATTCTAGCACCTGATTCCTACCCTAGTTGGAACTAAGGGGTCAGTTCTTTCAGATATCCTCCTGGAAAAGTTGAGGAAGGGCAGTCTACATTTTTTCTATGGAAAATCTCTCATACTTAAATACAAAAGAGAATTACTAAAGTGATCAAGGCACTAATTTCCCCAACCCAGCCCTCCCAGATCTGTCAAGAAGGTCTTCAATTGAACCATTCCTGGCCACATGAGGGAAGGACATCTGGACTTTCTAGGTCCTTGCCAATTGTATTTCACCTTTCAGTTTCATCATGAGACTTTGCAGTTTTCTTCCTAATTGATGAATCTTTCTCAGTACTGAGAAAAGTGTAGGGATTCCTGTCTTAGTTTCATCTTTTATCTATTTTATACTTCCTTTCTAAACCAATTCTGGTTTAATTGATTATGCATTCTCTATTGTTGATTTAACATTGTGGCTCTTCTTTTAATAAACTAGTTCCTCCAAAATGCTTCTTTATGAAAACATGTTGCACTAACTTATCTCAATTTTAACCTGGAATTTTAATAATTTATCTCACACTTACATGAAAGATAGTCTTCTTTATGTGTTCTCCCTCCAACTTGTTACATTTCCTATCACTATTCATCTATTTTATTGATGCATTTTCTTCATTATTTCTTAAAGGGAATGGGTTCTTTGTCTCTAACTGATGACATATTTAGAAAATGTATGTTGTTGTTTGCTTTATTGACTTGTATATTTCTTCTTTCAAGCTCAATTGGATAGTTTTAAAAAAATTATATTCTTACATTCTCCAATTCTATGGTGTAATATCCTGTTTCAAGAAACACTAACCCAGTTGATGTATGTATTTCATAAGCCCTGTCCTTTTGCTGATTATTCTTTCCTCTTCAGGTAAATCACATCAGTATATGTATTGTCTGAACTCTTTGTACACTTGCATTTTTATTTGCCACCCTCATGACAATACCACATATATATTTTTCCCAGTATTTACACATATTTCAAAATGAACTTTTTTGCTATGAACATTTTTGTCTTAGAATTTACTTTTGGTTACCACTGTGATTCTTAAAATTAATAACTTAAAGTGATAAAAATCTCACCTTATTTTTAGATATGCCTAATTTTCATTTATTTTCTACTGTGAGGTTTCTAGCATTTTTATTTTATTTCATGTGAAATATATATACACATACATATGTATACTATATATACACACATGAATATATATATGTGTGTATATATATATACACACATGTACAGTTTCAAAAGTAAAAATCTCAAAGCAACATAAATCAGATGTAATGCATTTGGCAATTGGCACCTGACACCATGAATCTCCAGTTGGCTATGTGTGTAGGCCTATACTGTTTATTTGCTCATCATGAATTTTATGTGTTTTTAATATTCTACTTATTGGAAAAGTTATTTGTTAAGGTTGGGCAAAGTTGATTCAAACACTAAAGTTATTTGGAGTCTCTCTCCAGCCTTCAATTATTCACCTGCATGTCCATGGTCTTCTACTCAAGTATGAAGAAAAAGCCCTTGACTCTAATCATCACTGTGTGCCTCCTTGGTGTACACGTAATAAAATGGCTCCCTGGAAAAGTCCAGGTATATGTGTATTGTCATATCAGTGATTTAGCCACAATTCTATAATTAATCATGTCTTTACATTTGAAGTTTATATATGAATATTCTGCCTTTTAAAAAGTTAGCTAAACTCTGGTATATGCTCACAATGGAATATTACTCAATTCTAAGAAACGACAGTGAGCTAGCACCGTTTATGCTATCCTAGATTAAGTTTAAGCAAAGTGAGGAGACACAAGATCTGGAAAATGGGCTATACGTCTACTCACCATCAAATTGGTACTGACTAATTAAAACTATGGTGCTCAAATAATGGTAGTGTTCACCAGGGATTTGGGGGGGGGGAGAGACCTACATCTTAGGATGTGGCGAGCATTGTGGGGGAGAAGGGATTACCTCTAACCCTTTTTAGGGAGAGGCAAAGATATACAATGTAACCAAAATGTCTAAAACAAATTCTGTTATCGGGAGGTTGGCAGGTGGGAGGGGGGAAGGAGGGGAAGGGTGCGTACTTACATAATGGGTGTGGTGCACACCACCTGGAGGTTGGACACGATTGAAGCTCTGGCATGGCAGAGTGGGGGAGGGGTGGCAGGGGCAAGATATGTAACCCTAACAATATTTGTACCCCCATAATATGGGGAAATAAAAAGAAAATTATTTTTAAAAAATTAAAAAAAATTCAAAGATATACCATTGAGAACAATAATGTTTTACAATTCAAATCAGGAAGTATGAATCCTCTAGGTTTTCGTTTAGTTTTTCTAATATTGTTTTGACTATCTGGTGTCTCTTGCAGTTCCATATGAGTATGAAGATCGGCCCTTCCATTTTGGAGGAGGTTTGCTGGCACCAGGGTAGGCAATGGAGGCCTTGTCCTATAACAGTTGTGATTGTGTGTTTTGATCTGAGTGCCCTATTGCCACTTCTTCAAATCTCTCCATCAACAACCTGTACATCTGAGCACTCATAAATTCCTCCTGCTAAACCTAGGCTTGTACATCCAGTTTTGTAAATATATAATACTCAACATCTAATGAT
Organism: Microcebus murinus; assembly: GCF_040939455.1. Taxonomy (NCBI): domain Eukaryota; kingdom Metazoa; phylum Chordata; class Mammalia; order Primates; family Cheirogaleidae; genus Microcebus; species Microcebus murinus. The sequence continues at coordinate 78,868,749 of NC_134114.1, read as the reverse complement.
CAGGTACCCATAAAGTACTCCAAATATTTGCCCGGAGAATCCAAAGGAATTTGAAGTTCTTTTCTGAACATCATATTTGAAAAATTATCCTTTTGCTCTGGGTGTGCTGTCAGCATTAAAGAATTTCAGGGTATCTCTGTCCTCACTGCCATGCATGGTGCTGAGTATTATACTCTCTGAATGGTTGGTCTGAAAGGAATAATATTAAGGGGAGAGTGACATGAATAATTTTTCTCATGTAAACAACAGTCCCATAGTTGGGAGATAGTTTTTAAAAGCCTTATATCTTGGAGTTAAAAACTGACTGTCAGTAGAGTATAAAATGCTCCTTCCTTTGACATAGTTTGTCCAATTTTGTTTTAGAGGAATGAGAATGTGGTAGACTGCTTAAGAATGGACTTCTATCTCAATAATTCAATTAGTGAGAAATCTCCACACATGGGCTATAGTTTTTAATTACTTTTTACTGCAATATTATGGATAGTATTTCCCTTTTATTAAAAATATTTTTTATGTTTATTTTCATGGGAAGGTTAAAAATTTTTGCTTAGATTGCTGACATATTTAATCAGAAGCATATACATATTTTTATTTATTGGATAGAAATCAATCAAATAAAATATGAATATTTCTATTAAACCAGTTATTAGATATCATAAGAAGGTTAAAATAGTTATAGAATATATGTATATTTAATTTCATTAGCAATATTTTACATTGAATTCTAACATTTTAGTTAGTTAAGAATTGAATTTAAAAATTACTAGGTAGAAAGCACACCACGGGCTTTAGAAATCTCTTTTTCCAAAGGAAACTATGAAAATAAAAAAAGAAAGATTATTTCTTTTATTTCATTCCAGCTAATTAGCAACTTAAGAAGTCAAAATACAAGTAAATAAAAAGAAACATGGAAGTTGGCTTACACATTACAAAGAAAAATATCTGATTTTAAAGTGTATGTTAGAGAAATCATTAAATGATGACTTGGAGGATTATATTTTACTTTTCTTATTGACACAGATAAGAGGGATAATTAAAGATAGAGTCATCATATTTGAGCCATCAGATAAGATTATTCTATGACTCCAATACCTATTTTACCTATAGCTCACATTTTAAATAATTTCCTCTTAAATTATATTGATAAATTTGTAACAAATGTTACCAATTTGTTGTATTCAGTTGGAATTTAAATATTTTAGTTCATTCTTCATAGCAATTGCTTAGATTTGAAATATGCAATACTAGCTTTTGTTCTAAAGTTGATGCTAAGCATTATGTACTTCTATTCTCTGAGTGAACATAGTTAAAGAACTGAATAAACATAAGCATGAAATTCCTATGCCTCCAAACACTCCTCACATTGAACTTGTCTCTTGCCTATATTTCTTTTAAATAGGAAATTTTAGTACATTGTGCAATAAAGGAAAGAACTGATCAATGACTAAGAACAAAACCTATATTTGACTTTATCTTTTTGATTGCTTCTTGTGAGGGCTTCAGGGAACTTCCAATCAAGATGGAAGGCAAAGAGGGAACAGCTGTGCCATACGGTGAGAAAGGGAGTAAGAGAGAGAGGATGGGTGTCAAACTCTTTTACTCAACCAGCTCTCACGTGAACTGAGACCAAGAACTCACTCATTGCTTCATGCAGGGAACCAAGCTATTCATGAGGAATCTGCACCCATGATCCAAAAACCTGTAACCAGGCCCCACCTCCAACATTGGGGAACAGATTTCAACATGAGATTTAGAGAGACCAGACATCCAAGCCATATCAAGTATCATTTTAATTGAGGCCTTCCCTGTCATGGCAAATGTGAGGAAAAAATTTTAGGAGAATATGCAATCATACCCAATAAGAACATGTGTGTCAGTTTTCAAATGTCAGAAATAATCTTCTACCAAGATTGTCTTCTTTACCTGGTCCATTTTTCGGCTACAGTATTTAAAAAATGAGATAGGATATAAGAAAACTTTGGATTTATAATGTAATATTCTAGAAGTCTAAAATATAGTTTACTAAGAAGTGGAGAAATAGTCTAGAAAGATCCTATTCTGCTCTGGGAATGTGGGGAAGGCATTTCAAGGATATTTTCAGAATAATGGAGGAACCATGTTATGTATCCATCTTTTGAATATCTCAGGATCCCAGTCATACCACTTGCTTTTTGATATTCATTTTTACATTGCAAATGTATTAATTGGACTATATTTTAACATTTGTCAAATAGAAAAAAGTCTTTTATATCAGTGGAGTTTTGGTTGTTTTAGGGAATTGTGTTTTATCATGTTTTCACTGGCTAAATGGAGTTTTTTCTGTAGTTTTTAAGTGGTTTCTATCTCATTCTTGCATATTTGTCCCTTCTCTGGGATCTTATATGAGTGTGTTTCTTGTTGTCAGTCTATGATCTTTTTTTTTTTCTTTTTTTTTTTTTTTTTTGTTATTCTATGATCTTACAACTATTCTATGAACTTCAGGTAGCTCTACTAAATCAAGTTTCATAAAAAACCATAAGGTTTGATGAAACTTGCATAAAATTCACAGACAAATTTAGGAATAATGTATATCTCTCTATCAAGTGAAATTCTCCACTTATGAATATGGTTTATGTTTCCATTTATCCATGCCTTCTTTTTGTTTCTATAAAATTTTTATAATTTTCCAAGTAAATCTAGAGTATATATGTAAACTAAGCACCTTAGAATTTTTATTGTTATTTTATATAGGATTTTAAATATTACTTTTGTTACTTTATGTTTCTAGTATATATAATACTACTGAATTCTCTGTATGATTCATATTCTTTATACATTGAAATTTTTGTTTATTTAGTGGTTTGATCAGTGAATGATGAAAATTTTATTTTCTTTCAATCCATCCTTCATTTATTTATCATTCATTATTTTACTAACCATGATTTTTACTTAAACATAAAATATAAATATTAGCTACCAAATGTGATTTTCTGTCTTTTTAATTTATGTAAAGAAACTCTGTTTCACTATTAAGCAGAAAGCTTGGAGAGGTTTTAGAAAATAGCCATTACCTACTTAAAGAAGTTCTTTGTAGATTCTGGCTATTAGTCCTTTATCAGATATATAGCATGTGAACATTTTCTCACATTCTTTAGGTTGTCTATTTGCTCTGTTAATTGTTTCCTTGGCTATGTAAAAGTTTTTCCTTTATCAAGTCCCATTCATTTATTTTTGTTGTTCCTGTGATTGCTCTTGAGTCTTTTCCATAAATTCTTTGCCTAAGTCAACATCTAGAAGAATTTTTCCAACATTTTCTTCTAGAATTCATATGGTTTCATGTCTTGGATTTAAGTCTGCTATCCATTGTGAATTAATTGTTGTGAATGGTAAGAGGTAGGGATCCTGTTTCAATCTTCTACATGTGGCTATCCAATTTTCCCAGCACCATTTATTGAATAAGGATTCTTTTCCCCAGTGTATAATATCTTTCCAACTCCTAAATATCTTTCTAACTCCATAGAAGCAATCATGTGAAATGCTATTTTTGTCTTTATGAGGTTCTGCTGTTTTTAGATCAGGAGTTGGCAAACATTTCTATAAGGCCCACATAGTGAATATTTTAAGCTTTAAAGGCCATATGGTTCCTGTCTCAACTAAGCTAGTTTGTTGTGGTATCACAAAGACAGTCACAAAAAATATGTTTCATGAGTATAACTATCTTCTAGAAAAAATTTATTATGGACACTGAAAGAAAAGGAAACATTGACAAAATGTAAGGGAGGAATAGACAGTTCTACAATAATAGTTGGAGATTTTAATACCCCATTTTCAGAAATGGCTAGAACATCTAAATAGAACATCAATAAAAAATTGGGGGCCGGGTGCTGTGGCTCACGCCTGTAATCCTAGCTCTTGGGAGGCCGAGGCGGGCGGATTGCTCAAGGTCAGGAGTTCAAAACCAGCCTGAGCAAGAGCGAGACCCCGTCTCTACTATAAATAGAAAGGAATTAATTGGCCAACTGATATATATATAAAAAAAAATTAGCTGGGCATGGTGGCGCATGCCTGTAGTCCCAGCTACTCGGGAGGCTGAGGCAGAAGGATCACTCAAGCCCAGGAGTTTGAGGTTGCTGTGAGCTAGGCTGACGCCACGGCACTCACTCTAGCCTGGACAACAAAGTGAGACTCTGTCTCAAAAAAAAAAAAAAAAAAAAATTGGGGAATTCACCACATGACAAACCAAATATACCTAATAGAAATACAAAATATTTCACATAACACAAAATAATATATACTCATCTCAAGTATATTTGAAACATTCTCTATGATAGACCATATGATAGGGCATACAATAATTCTCAATAGATTTTTCAAAGACCAAAACCATACAAAGTATGTTTTCTAATCACAACCTTGGAATGAAATTAGAAATGAACAGTAGGAGGAAAATTGGGAAATAATGTGGAAATTAAACAACATACTTTTTAAACTTTTTTTAAATTTTAGCATATTATAGGGGTACAAGTGTTAAGGTTCCATATATTGCCCATGTCCCTGTCCCCTCCCCTCGAGTAAGAGCTTCAAGCATGTCCCTTCCCCAAATGTTGCACATCTTACTCATTGTGGTTGTATATACCCAACCCCTCCTCCCCCCTCCCACCCTCCCGACACCCGATAAATGTTACTCCTATATGTCCACTTATGTGTTGATCTGTTAATGCCAATTTGCTGGTCAGAACATGTGGTGCTTGTTTTTTCATTTTTGAGATACTTCACTTAGTAGAATGGGTTCCAACTCTATCTAGGAATATACAAAAGGTGCTATATTACCATTGTTTCTTAAAGCTGAGTAGTACTCAGGGTATATATATACCACATTTTATTAATCCACTCATGAATTGATGGGCACTTGGGTTGTTTCCACAGCTTTGCAATTGTGAATTGTGCTGCTATAAATATTCGAGTGCTGGTGTCTTTTTCATAAAGGGACTTTTGATCTTTTGGGTACATGCCCAGTAGTGGAATTGCTGTATCAAATGGTAGATCTACTTATATCACTTTGAGGTATCTCCATATTGCTTTACACAGAGGTTGAACTAGTTTGCAGTCCCACCAGCAGTGTAGGAGTGTTCCTGTCTCTCCACATCCACGCCAGCATTTATTGTTTGGGAACTTTTTGATAAAGGTGATATCTCATTATGGTTTTGATTTGCATTTCCCTGATGATTAGAGATATTGAACATTTTTTCATATGTTTGTTGGCCATTAATCTGTTTTCTTTTGAGAAGTTTCTGTTCATGTCCTTTGCCCATATTTTGATAGGGTTGTTTGATTTTTTCTTGCTGATTTTCCTGAATTCTAAATAGATTCTAATTATCAACCCTTTATCAGATGTGTAGCTTGCAAAAATTTCTCCCATTCTTTGGGTTGTTTGTTTGCTCTCTTGACAGTTTCTTTGGCTGTGCAGAAGCTTTTTAATTTGATCAGGTCCCATTTGTTTATTTTTCTTGCTGTTGTGATTGCCTTTGGGGTCTTCTTCATAAATTCTTTGCCTAGGCCAATGTCTAGAAGAGTATTTCCAACATTTTCCTCTAGAATTCTAATAGTTTCACACCTAAGGTTCTAGTTTGTTACCCAGCATGAGTTGATTTTTGTGAGAGGTGAAAGTGTGGGTCTTTTTTCAGTCTTCTACATGTGGCTATCCAGTTTTCCCAGCACCATTTATTAAATAAGGATTCTTTTCCCCAGTATATGTTTTTGTCTGCTTTGTCAAAGATTAGTTGGCTATATGAGGATGGTTTTATATCTGGGTTCTCTGTTCTGTTCAACTGGTCAATGTCCCTGTTCTTGTTCCAGCAAGCTGTTTTAATTACTATAGCCTTGTAGTATAGTTCGAAGTCTGGTAAATTGATACCTCCTATTTTGTTTTTATTGCCTAGGATTGATTTTGCTATATGGGGTCTTCTCTGGTTCCATACAAAGCGTAAAATTATTTTTTCTATATCTGTGAAAAATGATGATGGTATTTTGATAGGGATTGCATTGACTCTGTAGGTCTCTTTGGGTAGGATAGACATTTTAACAATGTTGATTCTGCCAACCCATGAGCATGGCATATTCTTCCATCTGTTTACATCTTCTGATGTTTCCTTCTTCAGTGTTTCATAGTTCTCCCTGCAGAGGTCTTTTACTTCCTTAGTTACATATATTCCAAGGTACTTTATTTTCTTTGTTGCTATTTTGAATGGAATTGAGTCTTTGATTTGGTTCTCCCTTTTACTGTTGTTGGCATATATGAATGCCGCTGATTTCTGTGTATTGGTTTTGTATCCTGAGACTTTACCAAATTTGTTTATCAATTCAAGGAGTCTCTTGGTTGAATCCTTGGGGTTTTCTAGGTATAATATCATTTCATCAGCAAAAAGTGAGAGTTTGATCTCTTCTGCTCCCATTTGGATGCCCTTAATTCCACTCTCTTGTCTGATTGCTGTAGCGAGGACTTCCAGCACTATGTTGAACAGAAGTGGAGATAGTGGGCAACCTTGTCTGGTTCCAGTTCTAAGTGGGAATGCTTTCAATTTTTCCTCATTCAGTATGATAAACAACATACTTTTAAGTAAGCAATACATCAAAGAAATCACTAAGGAAATTAGAAGATGCCTAGAGATGTAAAAACAAAGCAATAGATATCAAAATTATGGAATACAGTGAAACCAGTGCTCAGAGATAAATTTATAGCATAAGTACCTATATTGAAAGGGAAGAAATACCCAAATCACTAACCTAACTATAACTTAAGGAACTAGAAAAAAGAGGAAAATCAAACTTCAAACAAGGAAACAAAAAAGAAAAAAATTAAACTAGAGGCAAGAAAAATAGAAAATGGTAAAATTATTGAAACAGCGAAACCAAAAGTTTCTTCATTGGAAAGCGAAAAAAAAAATTGATAAGCCTTTAGTTAGTCTACGTAAAAAGAAAGAAAACACAATAGCTAAAATTAGAAATGAGAGTAGGGTCATTACTAAGAACGTTCTAGAAACTAAAAGTGAATACTATGATTAATTTTACATATTAAAATTAGATCATACAGACAAAATGGAAAAATTGGTGGAAATACACAAAATACCAAATCTGTCTTGAGAAGAAGCAGAAAATCCTAACAGACCTATAATAAGTAAAGTGATTGAATAAGCATACATCTGCCAACAAAGAAAAATTTACAGCCAGATGGCTTCACTTACTGGTGAATTCTACCAAACCATAAAAAATTAATACCAATCCTACTCAAATTCTTCTGAAATATAGAAGAAGAGGGGACACTTACTAACACATTCTATGAGGCCAGCATTACACTGATACCAAACAAAGATTCCACAAGGAAATTATAAACTATAATGCTATACCTTATTAATATAAATACAACAGTTATCAACAAAACATTAGCAAAGAAAATTAAACAGCACGTTAAAAGAATAACACATGCTAAACAAGTTTGATTCATACCATGAAATGCAATGGTGATTCAACATAAGAAAATGAATCAATGTAATGCATCATCATAATAGAACAAAGGGGAAAGGATCTGAATAGCTACAGAAGAAAAAATTGACAAAATTGAACACTCACTAAATTAGAAATAGAAGGGAGCTTCTTTAATATGACAGAGTATGTCTATAAAGAACCTATATCTAACAGCATATTCAATGGAGACAGACTAAAATCTTTCCCCTAAGAGCAGAGAGGAGGCAAAGACGACCATGTTTACCACTGCATTTCCACATTGTATTGAAAGTCCTAGCCAGAGAAAATCAGCAAGAAAGAAGAAAAAGAGGGATCCACATTGGAAAGAGTGAAGACCTGAGTGAATTAAATAACTTCTGCACAGACAAGGAAACTATCACTAGAGCAAATAGACAACCTATAGAATGGGAAAAAATACTTGCATGCTATACATCCAAAAAGGCTAATAACTAGAATCTATATAGAACTCAAGAAAATCAGCACAAAAAAAATGAAACAACCCTATTAAAAATTGGCAAAGGACATGAACAGACACTTTTCAAAAAAGATAGACTAATGGCCAAGGAACATATAAAAAAAAATTCCCATGATCTCTCATCATCAGGGAAACACATATCAAAACCACAATGAGATATCACTTAACTCCAGTAGGAATAGTTTTTATCAAAAATTCCTAAAACAACAAATGGTGTGGATACAGAGAGATAAGAACATTGATACACTGCTGGCGGGACTGCAAACTAGTACAACCTCTATGGAAAGTAATATGGAGATACCTCAAAGAACTTAAAAGTAGTGCTACCATTTTATCCTGCAATCCCACTACTGGGCATATACTTAAAGGAAAAAACACATTTTATAATAAAGACATCTGCACTCGAATGTTTATAGCAGCACAATTCACAATTGCGAACATGTGGAAACAACCCAAGTGCCCATAAATACATGAATGGATTAATAAAATGTGGTATATGTATACCATGGAGTACTTACTACTCAGCCACAAAAAAACAATGGTGATCTAGCACTTATATTATCCTGGAGCTGGGGCCCATTCTTCTAAGTGAAGTATCAAAACAATGGAAAAAGAAGCACCACATGTACTCACCACTAAATTGGTACTAATGGATCAGTACTATGTGTATATATGGAAGTAATATTCACTGGATGTTGGGCAAGTGGGGGGAGAGGAGGGGATGGGTCTATTCACACCTAATGGGCGTGGTACGCACTGTCTGGGAGATGGGCATGCTTGTAGCTCTGACTCAGGTTGTGTATGGGCAATATGTGTAACCTAACCTTTTGTATCCCACAATATTCTGAAATTAAAAATAAATAAATAAATAATTAAAATGGTTAATTGTATGTTTTGTGAATTTCTCTTCCATAGAGACATTACTAATGAAAATAAAAAGAATAATCTAAAACATTATGTTAGAACATGTAATATATAAAAAGAGGATATTAATATTGCATGCAAAATCAAATGAAAAAGTAAGTAGCATTGGTAATATCAAAATCCAATGAAATAGAATTTTGGGCCAAGGAAAAAAGAAAATGAGTAAGAAGGATACAATAATATAATCGCAATTTTGAAATCATATGTTTTAAACGAAATTTTATTAGAATAAATCAATTATAAAGAAAAATAACTGCAACTTAACAAAATTTAGGAGAATACTATACACATACAAAACCTCATAGATTATAAATATTGGTAAATATATAAATTAAAAAGTTTGCTCAATAATTCTAACTTGGCACTAAGCAATTATTTAAGAAGAAAATTTAAAGAAAGAAAAATGATTTCAAAGAACATCCAGGCACATATGGATTTGTGAATTATGTTAAACTTTAAATGACATATTATTTCATTAATATATTATTTTAAGTTTTATATAATTATATATTCTATTTTATGAGGGACAATCCTGATACTAAAACCTGACAAAAATTACTAATATAGAAAATAAATATATAAGTGTATTGCATATACAAATATAAATGAAAAAATATTTAATCGATAATTATATTAAAATATCCCATAAAGTATGTAGATATTATGTTTTCAAGTAATAGTATTTTTATATAAATCAAATTCACAAATCAAAATAAAATATGGCAAACACATATATGGCCCCATACACACTATTTGACATTTTTATTCATGTGTCTCAAATCTTGTGTTTTCAATGTGAACTTGAGACTTTGTGTACTTTTTGAAAATTTAAGTGTAAATTTCATGGTTATTTTTACATAGTTTGTTTAAATTCATGATTAGTAGTATTCCACAAAACTTAATATTGATTTTTATTATTATTTATTACTGTTAAAATATTAATAGCTATCAACTTTTTAATATTTGTTGTATCTGGTCATTTATTGAACACTCAATACATGTATAATCTTTTTACTTTAATGGCTTCTTTTCTTGTTGTTATTCAATTGTATATCATCACATCCTGTATCATCAAGGGAGAATGATATATTTGTCTCCTGATAATGATTAGACACTCAATTTCTATGTTCTTATTACTAAATTATCTGTTCTTCTAGAATAATAGAATAGCAATATAATTACAATTCTTGATGATTATGTGAATGTCTCTAATGTTTCACTATTTGGATGTTGATGGGTACACTCCTTTTCTTAGTTTAGCAGTACAGTGTGCATGACTTTATTCAATAACTTTTGAGAATCTCTCAAATCAATTTATGTTTTTATTGTACTTATTGAAATTAAAATGGTGTGTGTATGTATGACTTTTTTAAATCAGTAAAAAAAATCGCTAGCTGCCACATAAAATAAACCCCAACACTCCAGTCAATTTTTATAAAAGAGGTTTATATGTTACTCTCATAGTAGTTCAATATTATTTTCTTGTTCAACAGGAAGTTTTCTTCTACCTGGTGAATCACAGAATCAGAATCCTTCCACTTTGCGTTCTCACCATCCACTAGGATCCCCTTTTGACTAAAAGTATTTCTTAGTTATATCTGTAGCTTCCATTCTCATAGCTTTCCTGAGAACTAGTTGTTAATACATGGTCCTACGTGCATTCAAAAGAAGTAGGAATGGGTATAGGGCTGGAAAATGCAGTCCCTAGCTGGGCAGCATCTTCTCAAGAGCAACTCTTTTTTTGTTGTTGTTTTAAGATTTTTTTCATATATTTAAAAATTTTTTGTTGAGACATTTATAATTATACATATTTATGGGATACATGTGGTATTTTGATGCATCCATAAAATGCATAATGATCAAATCAGGTTATTGGAGATATCTCTTACCCCAAACATTTATTATGTCTTTGTGCTGGAAACATTTCAAATCTTCTCTTCTAGCTATTTTGAAATATAAAATGTATTGTTGTTAACTATGGTCATCCTACTCAGCTATTGAACATTAGAACTTACTCCTTCTGTATGTTTGTACCCATTAAAAAAACCTCTCTTAATTGAAACATGGATAGCTAACAGTTATCTCTACAAAAATGACTCCCTGTAATCGGTTAGGCTACTTGGTTTAGCATCAGATTCAGTCCCACCTTAATCTCTCTTTCAAACAGAACATAATATAATTTGAATGATACTAGAAGACAATATTTATAACCACTGATTGCTCTGGTAGTTTACTGACAATATTTTTGTGAGGTTTTCAATGCCAGAGCAAGGGCAAAACCATTAAGGACATAATAAATACTTTTTAGTCAATATTAAATGTAGTTGATCTTGATAAAATATAACATTTTGGTTATTGAGTGACATAATACTCTTATATTGTATTCATTTTGTACAAACCAACTACTAGCTTGCCCTCAGTGTTTATAAATCTTCATTAGCCTCAAATTCAAAAAGTATTAAGATTTTTTACATAAAAAAATCAATGCCTATTTCTTATAAAGCAAAGTTCTGAATGAGTAAAATTATTTTGTATCATTTCAATTGCTTTCTCTGTTGTAATAGACTAGGAAGATGGACTATATAAATTTGCATATAGATGAACTAAATAATTTCAGACACCTCTATGAGACTATTGTGAAGACAGAGGTGAAATGAAGCAGTTAGATTCTGGCAAATTTACCTTTAAGTATTTGAGACCTACTACTATGATATTTAACTAAAATAGCAGTCTTCAAATCAGCAACACAATCACCTGACAACAGGCCTATTAACAATAGGTTGTCTGAAAAATATAGACTTTGATGAGATTTAAAAATATAAACTTTACTATTTTTTACTCTCAAAGGACAGATTTGCCTTGGGTATTATCTGCTTGCAGTAGTAATTTATTTAGGATCTTGGTCTTAAATTAATGCTTGTATCTGATTGTAGGAGCAAATCACTTGCATAAAAAGCAATATGAAAGTTGAAGAAAACACAGTATTGCAGCTTTGTTAATAATTATAACCTTAAGCCCTTGAATAGGTGATTGTTAGTATCTCCATGGGTCCTCAAACTTTTTAAACAGGGGGCCAGTTCACTGTCCCTCAGACCATTGGAGGGCCGGACTATAGTTTAAAAAAAAACTATGAACAGATTCCTATGCACACTGCACATATCTTATTTTGAAATAAAAAAAACAAATGGGCAAAAATACCCACATGTGGCCCGCGGGCTGTAGTTTGAGGACGCCTGCTAAACTATGGCATGCAATGGGGACTTAAATGATTCACTTCTCAGGAAAGAAAGATGGAAATAGAACAGATAAAGTATGAAATATTCAAGTAAATACTATGTTTTTTCACATATGCTATCACTGGAGGGAAACTGAAATTCTCCAGTCTCTTTCTTTACCTTGAAGTAATTGGAAAGGTTTTGGGTAGGATATCTTAAATAATGTGATCGATTCTATATTTTTGTATTGAGTTTTCTGTGTCTAATATCATTATTTACAGAGAACAAAGGATGGAGATATGAAGAGAGGTTGCAGTATTCAATGAAGTCATCATAAAGAAAGGTAGAAAAGGTAGGCTGGGTAAAATTTGCAAAGAAAAATGGAAGTCCATGTACATGAAGAAATAATCATGGTGTGTTGCCAGATTACTTTCGGTCTGAATTGCATCTCTGTAGGTAGATGTCTGGAAGGAGTGGAAGGCAAGTTGAGATCTGTGGGGCAGTGTTGGATATTAAAAAGTTCTTTTTGCATTTTAATTTTTATTGTAACAATAACAAATATGCATGTTAATTACATAAAATTGTGAAAAATAGAAGTGCAAGTAATAATATAAAAATAATTCATAGTCACATCATAAATAGTCATTACTCATATTAATAGGTATGGCTTCCTAATAGCCATTTTTTATCAGTTTATAAAATTGGAGTCGTGTATGTGGGTATAATATTGTGGGAATTCTCACACAAACTAAATATTTTTTAAATTATCAGTTTTCTTTTGAAGACAAGAGTCAATCACCTGATAACACCATATGTTATTGGTCAAGTTTCCCAGAATTGGAAGCTTAGTAAAAAACTGTTTTCCTCTCTTCATCTGTCTTCCCACCCCCAATAATCCTGCCTCTCTATCGTCCTCTGTCCATACCTCCCTCCTTCTCTTCCTCTTTCTTTCCTTCCAGCCATTCTACATAATGTTAAAAGAATTATTTTCCAATTTATATTCATTTCATTTATTCTGATAGTCTTTGGAAAATAATTACTAGGCAGACACCTTGAACTACAGAGGAACTTAAGAACCAACAATATCACAATGGCATATAGGGCAAATTGGAGCAAGTAAGGAATACAAATTAAGGTCTGGGTAAGCCACAAACTAGAAGCAAATTTTGCCTTCATTTTCCTTTCCCATTCCCCTGACTCGATTTTCTCTTGCATTTTTTCTTTCCATCTAATTTCAGGCTTTTAGTATTTTTAAAATGAGTATAGGCATCTCTAACAGGAAGAAAAGTAATATGGTAAACTAAACAAAAATCAGAGGAAATAATAATTAAAAACTCACCCAACTCAAACAATTGGAGTTACAACATACTAGGTCAGTTCCTAGAAACTGCACAGTATTCTTCATTTCACAATATGTAGTTAGAATACAGAACTGATTCAATTTATATTCTTGCTTTCTTTCTATTTTAAACAGCATCTTCTGTTTTAATGGCCCTTTCTAAGAACACTTAAAATGAATCATCATCAAGTCTTCAAACAGAAAATTAATGTGAAAAATAACAAATTATGGGAAAAATACTCTTTCACTGAATGTGCACAAATATAGTTATGAAACATCCATTAGCTAGACTCTGTGTCTCAAATTAATTCTGTGCTATTAACTCCATTGTACCTAGTTTTGTAAGAGTAAATGCAAAATGATATTTGTAAAAGGGGTCTTTCTGATGCACAGGTGCATTTTATCAAGCCTAACAAATCATTAGAGATTTGAAGAGCTACATATGTAGAAATTACATGCCCCTAAAAAATTGTGCATTAGGGTTAGTTATCTGAATCACTTTCTCCCTATACTGATAATTAACCCTTAACTTTGAACTATGTTTTGTACAAACATTTTCAATTCTTTTGTCTAGCCCAACTTAATTTGAACTTCCTTAGTTTCTACCTTAATGTATCAGCTCAGGTAACCATAAAGGAATATTCTATTTTGATCAAAAGTCATCCATAGGCAGTAGAATAGATAGGCTGTCAATGTCCCTTCCTGCCTAGGGAATTGTCATTTGGAAATATGAATAAGTAATCTTTCTTTTAGTTTGTGCATTAGAGATGATTTCTAGAGTCATTTTTCTTAGACCTTGACACATTTATTTGCATTTGTAACTTTCTCTTTCATACTCTTTCATTGTTTAATTTCTTTTCTCCCATATATTATAGGTAATCAGATGTCTCTGATTGCAAAAGATGCTTTTTCCTCTTGGAACCTCCTTTTTCATCACTCCAGTGTCTGGTTCTTAAGAAATTTGCATTTATTTGAAAAATCTATGGTTTAGAAAAATGTTACTGTCTGAAAGCAGTTGTGCTAGCTTATAACAAGACTTCAAGTGTAGGCTTATATTTTTTCAGTAGGATGAAATCAGGAATTGGAGCAAATACATTTAAAATTTCCAAGGAAAATGTGTATATTTTTTCCAATGGAAAAGCTGCTTGTTTTCTTTCCATTTTCATTATATTTGTTTCATGTCAAGTGTAAATCTTCCAAGCATGTGACATTATTTTAGCTGATTCTTCACAATCCAATTTGCTTCACTAAACAGTAAGAATAATGATTCAGATATTTAGAGTAGCAAAGCAGAGTTCACATTCCTGGTTTCCACTTTTAACTGTGTGACTTTGGGGGGGGGAAAAAGTCACCAACTCACCCAGGTTGTATCAATATTTCTTCTTATAGGTATTCGGAATAATAAACTTTTTATGGGGGCATCACAACAATTATTCCATTATTTTTTTCGGAATAGTAGAATAGTACCACCTATGATACTTACTATTAACTATTAACTATGATACTTACTATTAACCAAGAATGATGTTTTAAAGTTTAGACTTTCTATTTTTCTCCCATACCATTCCCTCAATTAACACTACTTTGTAGTGAACAAAGCTCTTTAACACTACTATTTTCTGTGCTTCCTTTTTTTACATAGTCCCTAACCTTGTTTCTTTATTAATTCAATTAAACAAAAAGTATGGCAGCCCTATTGTATGAAATGCAGTGTTGGGTGTTTGGGATACAAAGATGAATAAGAAGATTGATAAGAAGATAAATAAGAAACAAAATTCAGCCATAAACCATCCCATTTCCACAATTCCTTTCCCTATTTAATCTTGGCTTTTCCTTTCATCCCCTCAAAACAAAACAAACAAACAAAAAACACTGCAGCAAGAATTTTGTCAAACCCTTGACTGGTTAAATCGTTTCCAGGATAAATTCAATTTCAAGACAGAGCTACCTACATCCAGGGCCCTTGAGGGCACAGGCCCTGTTCTGTCTCCATCATATTCCTCTGTTACCTTAAACTTCTCAGTTTCAATGCTAGAACAACAACAAAAAAATGCTTAAATTTCCTCAATCACTTTGTCCTATGCTACGCCTCATGCCCTTATTCTTTCTTCCCCAGAAACTCGCTTTCCACCTTTTAAAAAAAGTATCATTCTCTCTTCATTCTCTTCCAGTTATCTTTTGTTAAATCCCAGATGAAGACAATATTTTTTTTTTCTGTGCTTTCACTGTTTGTCTTAGTATTAATGACTCTATAGACATTGTTCATTGGAATTTCTGCCTTAAGTTCTATACTGAAGTTCCTTGAGGGCTAGAATCATTCCTTCTTAGTTTTTTGTAACCCCATCCTCCAGGTGGGAATTGACAAATGGTATTTGTAAGAGGCTGGACAGTACCTATTTTAGGCTTTGTGGGCCAGAAGATCTCTATCCCAACTATTCAACTCTGATGCTGTAGCATTACGGCAACCAGAAGCAATAAATCATGAATGACCATAGTTGTGTTCCAATAAAACTTTGTTATTTACTGCAATGGGCATTAGGCCCTATTTGGCTTCCTGGCCATAGGTTACTGACTCCTACTCTACCAAGTTGCTAATCAAGTACTGTCAAACAAATGTTGTGGATGAATGAATGAATGAATGAATTTCTGATTTGTTCTTGTGCTTCAATACTAAATGAGTAAAATGCCTAGTACTCTGTTCCCTCTGGAGGGACCCTGTACTATAACACCCTGTTCCATTAGATTTTGATGTTCTTGAGTTCCAGAGAAGTATTTGAAGTAGTTTGACTTGCTGATGAGGCTTCACCCCCGCCTTTTTTTCTTTTTTTAAGAGACAGGTGTCTCCCTCTGTTGCCCAGGCTGGAGTGCAATGGGGCAGTCATAGCTCACTGCAGCCTCAAACTCCTGGGCTCAAGGGATCCTCATGCCTCAGCCTACTAAATTGCTGGGATTATAGGCATGAGCCCAGCTGTTTCTTAATATCTATTGCCAGTAATATAGTGTTCTCTTTTATGTACCCTGTTTTTCTGTTCACCCTCTGCCCATTTGCAATAAAGTCCCATTATCTCTCTATTGCCAGCATCCTACATTGCAATGATTTAGCAATAATGAATGCATATCTTCTCTGTGCCAGGCATTGTGAGGTGGAGATGAATTAGAATGGTCTATTTCCCATACCTCCAAGGTCATGTGTGTCAGGTAGAATTATAATCAGTTGAAAAAATTGTAAAAACATATTCCATTGACTTAAACAATCAAAGAGTTTGTTTTCCTCAAACATCAATAACAATCTAGGGCAACTTAATGATACTTTTAAAGCACTCAAATCATTCCTTCATTCTATTTTACCCTCCTTAGATAAGGACTTTGTACTTATGTTTACAAGATAGCTGCTTGTTAACATGAGGACATTTCCATACAAGTATCCATGAAATCTGTATCAATAAACATTCCTCACTGAAAGGCAGATTGGGAAATAGTGGTATCACCCTTCCAACTTCTCTAGCAGAAGGTACATGGGACAAAGGTTTAAATAGATATTGAGTAAATTTACATGCTGTATGGCTCACATCATGCTATCTGTATGTACTGTTATGCAAAGCTGAACACTTTATAACACTTGCAAATGTGTCTATAATGGCCAACTTTGACCAAACAATTTTTAGAGTTTCCTTGAACACCATAAAATTTAATGCAAAATAGAATTATTTTGTATGCAAATCATTGTTTTGTTTATCTAATTCACCCTATCTTTAATATCTCCACTATAAAGATCTCTTGACATTGAGACAAATTTCTCCTATCTAAATATTAGTATATTTTTGGTACAAAATTCTACATAGAGAAAAGTCTATGGTATAATATTTGATACCTGAAGAGCAATTTATGTTTTCAGAGTATTTTAAAATCATGTATCCATTAATCTTATTTGAATATATTATATGGACCCACTTTTCTTTCATTATGGATAAAAGGCTTTTAGTAGAGAACTACAGTAATTGAATGTTATAGTTGAGGAGTTGAAATATTTCACGTTCATTATTCCATAATGAAATCTATTGAAAAATAACATGATTGGGATAAAGTAGAAGAAGCTAAAGGACAGAAGGAAATTTTATTCTCTTTTAGGACTAGAACAGCATCCTTTCTATGACCTGCACAGGTATTTCAAGATTTCTGTCTTAGAGATTTTACATTAGCTCTATAGGGAGGTATAAATAATTTAATGTTTAGAAAGAACTCCTCAGATGATGAATGACATATAAAGGCTAAGCAGTATGCCCTTACTTTCAGGAAAGTTATCAAGGATGCTTGATATTTATTATAAAAATTTCAATTACAATTTATAATTCATTTAACTAGTAAAATTAAAATTATGTATTTAAGAGAAAGCAAAGTTTTAAATTTTTTTTGAAACAACAACAATAACAGTATGCATTATTTGATCTGTTTAAACCCTGAAACCTA
Organism: Microcebus murinus; assembly: GCF_040939455.1. Classification (NCBI taxonomy): domain Eukaryota; kingdom Metazoa; phylum Chordata; class Mammalia; order Primates; family Cheirogaleidae; genus Microcebus; species Microcebus murinus. Next base: position 78,850,829 of record NC_134114.1, on the reverse strand, counting down.
CAAATAATATATAGTTATATATGACATACTGTATTTATAATTTCCCCTCTTCTGTGGTAACATTTTCAAAAATCCCTCCTTTTTTGAATATTTTATCTTGCCCTATCCAGTTTGTCTTTTATTATAAGGTTAGCTTGTGAAAACCCAAAATCAATCTCTGGCTTTTGTGAAAAATAATCTCTGAAAATGAATAGTCTCAGATTGTTGCTTTAGGTTGTTGTAGTCAACTGTGGTATTAATAAGACAGTAAGTTTTTCAGTGACTCTTATTGAACTTGAAATCAACCTCCATAATTTTTAATCTCTCTCTCTTTTTAAAATTTTGAAATAATTTTACCCTTCAGAAAAGTTTCACAAATAGCACGATGTTCCCGTTGCCATATTTACTTCACCAGCCTCCCCTTGTGTTAGTATGTTACAAAACCACAGGTATAACTAATTTTATTCCACTTTATAGAAACTGCATTCTTACAAATCGAAGGTTTGTGGCAACTACACATCAAGCAAGTTTATCCTTGCCATTTTCCCCAACAGCATGTGCTTACTTCATGAATTTTGGTAATTCACATAATATTTCAAACCTTTTAATTATTATTATCACTGTTATGGTGACTCTAGTAATTCTTTGAGGGTACTACAAACTATGCCCATATAATACGGTGAACGTAATTGATAAATGCTGTGTGTGTGCTGACTGCTCCAGTAACTGACCATTTCTCTATTTCTCCCTCTCTCCTTGAGCCTCCCTATTCCCTAACACACAACAATATTAAAATAAAGCCAATTAGTAAGCTGACAATCCCCTCTAAGTGTTCACATAAATGGTAGAGTTGTACATCTCTCACTTTCAATCAAAAGCAGGACATTATTAAGCTTAGTGAGGAGGGAATGTCAAAAGCTGAGATAGGCTAAAAACTAGCCCTTTGTTGCAGCTAGCCATGTTGTGAATGCAAAGAAAATGTTCTCAAAGGAAATTACAAGTGCTACTCCACTGCGTACATGAATTATAAGAAAAGAAACAGCCTTATTGCTGACATGGAGAAAATTTTAGTGGTCTGGATAGACAATAAAGAGTAAACCAACCACAACATTCCCTTAAGCCAAAGTCTAATACAGAGCAAGGCCCTTACTCCATTCAATTCTATAAAGGTTAAGAGATGTAAAGAAACTGAAGAACAAAAGTTGGAAGCTCATAGAATTTGGTTTATGAGGTTTAAGGAAAGAAGCCAATGTCTGGCTTCAAAGCTTCAAAAGACAGGCTGACTCTTTTGTTAAGGGTTAACACAGCTGGTGACATTAAGTTGAAGCCAATGCTCATTGGCCGTTCCAAAAATTCTAGACCCCTTAAGAATTATTCTAAATCTCTAATTCTACTCTGTCTGTGCTTTATAAGTGGAGCAATAAAGCTTAGATTATAGCACATCTGTTTACAGCATGGTTGACTGAATATTTTAAGCCCTCTATTGAGACCTACTGCTCAGAAATAAAGATTACTTTCAAAATATTACTACTCGTGCAATGCACCTAGCCACCCAAGAGGACTGACAGAGATGTACAAGGAGATTCATGTTGTTTTTGTGCCTGCTAATATAACATTCATTCTACAGCTCTTGGATCAAGAACTAATTTTTATTTCAAGTATTTTCATTTATAATAGTGATTCTTCTGATTGATCTGGGCAAAATCAATTGAAACCTTCTGGAAAGTATTCCCCATTATAGACATTATAGTACATTTTTGATTCATTGGAAGAGAACAAAACATCAACATGAACAGGAGATTGGAAGAAGTTTATTCTAACCCTCATGGATGACTTTGAGGAGTTCAAGACTTCAGTGGAAGAAAGGACTGTGGATGTGGTGGAAATAGGAAAATTAGTGAAGTCTGAAGATAAGACTGAATTGCTGCTATCTCATGATAACATGTGCAGTTTTTTAATGAATAAAGGGTTGCTTCTTATGGATGAGAAATGAATTGATTTATTAAGATGGAGCCTATTCCTGGTGAAGACACCATGAACATTGTTGAAATGACAACAGAAGATTTAGAAGATTACATAAACTTAGTTGATAAAGCAGATCAGGGTTTGAAAGTATTGACTTCAATTTTGAAGGAAGTCCTACTGCTGGTAAAATGTTATCAGAAAGCAGCGCATGCTACGGAGAAATATTTCCTGAAAGGAAGAGTCAATCAATGTGGCAAACTTCTTTCTTGTCTAATTTTAAAAAATTGCCACATGTACTCCAACTTTCAGCAGCCACTACTCTGATCATTCAGCAGCCAGCAACATTGAGGCAAGGCCTTTCACGGGCAAAAAGATTACAATTCACAGAAGACTCAGAGGATCATTAGCATTTTTTGGCAAAAAAGTATTTTTTATTTAAGGTATGTACATTGGTTTTTAAAACATAATGCTTTGCACACTTGATAATATAATGTAAACATATTTTTATACACACTTGGAAAACAAAAAAAAATCATATGACTCACTTTATAGCAATATTTACTTTATTGTGGTTTTCTAGAACCAAACCTACACTATATCCAAGGTATGTCTGCAATTATCTGAACTAAAAAATTAACATTCATACAATTCTATTATCTAAACTAAAAGCACAATTGGCATTTCTCCATGTATACCATTAATACCCTTATATTGTTGTTTTAGGATCCATTCCATGAGCTAGCATTACATTTTGTTTCTATTCTTAGTCTCTTCTAATCTGTGACAGTTTTTCATTCTTTCCTACTTCTCTTTAATGGCCTTGACACTTTTGATAAGTACTCATCAGTTTTTTGTAAAATATCCCTTAATTTTTTTTTCTGATGTTTTCTCATGGTTAGATTAAGGTTACATGTTCTTTGGCCAAGATTGCCACATAAGTAATATGCCTTTCTCATTGTATCTTATCAGCAGATAAATGATTCTAATGTATCATATTACTGGTAATTTTAACATTGATCATTTGATTAAGATGCTATGTGCCAAATATGCCACTATAAAATTATTTTTGCTTGTTTTCATTAATAAATGTCTTAGGAGAAATACTTGAGAACATGCAAATATCTTACTTTACCCTTATTCATTAGTTTTAGCATCCAGCAGTGAGTCTTGGCTACAGCAATTGTGAACATTGTGTTCTAATGATTATTTTATATTTATTTCATTTTTTCTCTATTTACCCTTGGAATTTCTGGAAGGAAGAGCTTGTATTTTTCCTTTTATTTATTTAAGAATTACATCATTATTGATCAGTACATTTATATTTTTTCCATGGTTTATATTCTAGTACTGTTGTTATTTTTTTCCAGCATATTATGGGGGTACAAATGTTAAGGTTATGTATATTCCCATGCCCCCCCCTTGAGTCAGAGCTTCAAGCGTGACCATCCCCCAAACATTGCACATCTCACTCATTATGTTTGTATATACCTATCCCCTCCCCCCTCCTCCCACCCACCCGACACCTGATAAATGTTATTCCTGTATGTCCACTTAGGTGTTGATCCGTTAATACCAATTTGCTGGTGAGTACCATTTGATCCAGCAATTCCACTACTGGGCATCTACCCCAAAAATCAAATGACACTCTACAAATGGGACACCCACACTCGAATGTTTATAGCAACACAGTTCACAATCGCAAAGGTGTGGAAACAACCAGGTGCCCTTGAATACACGAGTGGATTAATAAAATGTGGTATATGTATACCATGGAGTACTACTATTCAGCTTTAAGAAACAATGGTGATATAGCACATCCTGTATTTTCCTGGATAGAGCTGGAACCCATTCTACTAAGTGAAGTATCTCAAGAATGGAAAAACCAGTACTGTTGTTATTTTGTTGGTAACGTTTTTCCAACTTTGGCTTTTGGGAGCACTTTCATGTCGATTCCACTGCCCTTTTGGCATTTCCCTATCCTTTTTGTGCACGTCTTGCTTTCTGATACCACAAAATTCTCCAGAATATTTTATATTTCCCCTGCTCTAGCCTTGGACTCAACTGTTTCTTCAAAGATCTTGATTGTTTTTATTTGGGAATAGTATTTATTAACCAACATCTATGTGTGTCCATTGCTACTGAAGTTTCCTTGCCTCTGGGACATCTCAGTGAGTAGAGCTTGAAAATATACACATGTATATTAATGCATGTGTACACACATATGTACATTTATTTCTGAATTTACCTGTATGTATATATTTTACATATATATAAACCACAAGTTTACATTAAACTCCATTAAATGCAACGTTACAGGATTCATTCAGCCTCTTTTCTTCCCTTATTTGCCACGTTTCTCTAACAATGTGAAACCTGACTCAAATTATCTAAGATATATTTACTTATTTATTCAACTCTAGTATATTCTTAATAGAGTTTCAGAATTCTAATCCTTACCCCAGTGAGATATAAATTTACAAACCCTTAAACCATTTTTAATAGAATATTTTATCAGGTGAGTACAGTTAATTTACTTTTGGTATTATGCTTAAAAATAATCACAAAGCACTCATTAGATTTGTAGGAAAATAAACTTTTTTTCTTGTTTCCTTGTTTGCTGCTTTAGAATAATGCACTCTGTTTTCAAGACTAGAGTTTAATGTAAAACTAATTGTATTCTCCTGTGTCACCCATTTCAATGTATGTACCGTCTCTTCCCTGTAGATTTTCCAGCAGAGAGAGAAAAAGAGCCTCAAGTATGTCATCACATGATTCTTCTGCACATGCCGACTTAGCTATTAAACTACAGCAGAAATGTCTTTGAAGAATTTCAGTGAACTGCTATGCTCAGTCTATGGAAAAGTATGGACAAATTAATACACCTTTAGACTCTCGAGCACAATGGAGTATAGATGTACAAATCATTGCCACTATTATAATTGCACTACGATGTCATATTGAATGACTTTAGTGAATTAACATTACATTATAAGGGCTAACTTAAAGTGTGAATAATCCATTACAGTTTTACAGAATAAATGAAAATGAAAGAAACTGGCAACATTAAATTAAAAATGCAGTACATGCATATATTTAAGTATTATATACTAATATTCAGGTAGATGCTGACATATTTTATTGATGTTTTCCTCATGTTGCTCATCAAAGTTCAATTTTATATTAGTTTCTAAAAACGATTTTATTTTTCTGGGCAAGACATAGATTAGTGAAAATTCCCCATTTTGTTGTTACTTTTATAAGCACATTTATTTTATCATCTTATAATACACTGACATGAAAATCTAGCTTCAGCCATATTTATATTTGGTTGAAATTGAAGGGCTCTCACAGACAATAATTTATAACAAGAAAACAGTAATGGGAGGAAAGCATAGCTTCTCAAACATATGTAGAAAATGAGACAGCAGAAATTAGTGAGTAAATATATAGAAAAAATAAGACTGTTATTTTGCCTAATAATATTTTGCTCTATTTTTTTGTACTTTAATGTGCTTCAAGAACCTTGCCAAATATACCTCTTAAAATTGATAGGACAATAAAAGGTAAATCACTGATCACTCAGCTCTGAGATGAAAAACAGTGTTCCTGAAAGTCTCAAACAAGGGAAAAATATGTTAAGAAATTAAATCCACCAATTAAATTTTAGTTCCATTCCTGTGTGGAGAAATATAAAAATCATTACTTCTCCAAACCAAAGAAAAAAAAAGGATAATATAAAATGTGATATTAACCTAGTAAATATGGTTATGTAAAATAACATGTGGAAACTATTATTCAGAAATGCCAATTTTTCTAGATAGTTAAGACATATAGCTTGTTACTTAAACCTTTATTAATTTTTATAATTTTGAATTGAAATCATCCTAAAATATTTCTATCTTAATATTTTGCTAATTCTCAAAGATAAATATAAAACCTAATATTAACATTATCTTTCCTAATATACTTAAAAATGATAAACTTGTATAGTGTGGCAGGCACTTTTCTGGAGGGTTGGGAGATTGGTGGAAAGTTTCTCCAGCCCACAGTGGAGAATCCAGAGAGCTACCCTTAAGGCAGTTCTCATCAACTACAGCCTATCAAGAAGCTTCCACATTTAGAGGGAATGTTTGTGCTGCCTGTATTCAGGTAGGTAGTAAACTATGAGTTTAGCAAAGGCCCTCATATGAGAGGCTGCTAGCTTAAGCAGACGATAATACAGAAGGGGTTGATAGGCAAAAACCAGACAGAAACCACTCATCCCATGCAGCGCACTGAAGTCCTGTGAAAGTTAAATGTTTACAACAGAGGGAGGGGATGCTCAAATGACCAAAGCCAATGGAAGGATCACAGGTAGGTTTACAGGAAGGTTGGGAAAGAGCAAGGAGTTCATCTATGAAGATGAACATAGGACAATTATAAACAAAGAGGAGTGTTTGCTTGGACTCAGAATGTGAGGACAGAAGAATATTTTCAAGGAAACAATATTGATCTCACAGAGTTTCTATATGTTGTTATTATGTTAAAAATAATTTAAAAATATTTATCGCTAATACTATGTAATGCTTACTTTGAACCAGATACCATGAGCTTTATAATCACATCCACGGCAATACTATAGAAAATATTGATTATTAACCCCATTTAAGGGAGTGGCAGTGTGAGGAGACACACAAAAGAATTGAGTAACTTGCAAATGTCACATGATTAGTAAGTGGTACTAGGATTCAAACCCATGTAGTCTGGCTCTAATCTTTTCTCCTTTCCACTATGGCATACTACCTCTGAAATATTTAATCAAATATTACCCTATTCTTCACTCAATGAGAGATGGCTTTAACTTAATGTTGTTTCCTCTATCAAAAGTCCTGAAAGGGTGAGTTGTGCTTTGCTGGGCATTATATAAAGGATTTATTCAAACAAACCTTGTTTGTTAGGAAAAAAATCCCCCAAGAAACCATTTTCATGAGATAAGGGTGGATATATATTAATAATAGTATTTCTTTTCTTTCCTTCTTTCTTCATTTCTTCATTCCTTATTGTATTACTTTTTTCTTCAGATAAGCTTTGTCTATGCTTTTAACTATCTTTATGATATTGTGTAAGTAATATTAATATGGGGAAATAAAACTATGTCAATGACATAGACCAAGAATATATTTTCTACTTAATTCACTCATTTTTATTTGCAGCAAAACTCATGCCTAAGTCTTTGTCAATATCTTTTACTAATGATCCAAGCAATTCTATAAAAATAAAGATAATACCATATTATAGAAAAATTCATTCAAATGTGTTTTTTTCCACTTATTGTAGATTAAATGTTATCAGATATGTGTTTTTTTTTTCCTGATTGGTTCTTCCCTGCATAGGTGCAGCAAAGATGTGGGGAAAAAAGACCTTCTAACAGGGCTGAGACATTTGATCCACTATAGCCATGCCCTGCCTCGCTTCATGATTTAGAAAATCAATGGCATATCAGCTTAGCAGTCACTGATCCATGAGGTAATTGCACCTTCTAATGTCTTCAGCATAAAGTTTCTGAAATGGGCAAAGCCAGTGACCAGAGGGTAAAAAACATGTTTTTGCTTTTTTTTTCAATTTCATGACCAAATTGAGAAATAATTGTCTCTGTGTGTATTTCTAAAGGAAAAACAATATTTGCCTTGGAGGTGTAAAGCTACTATTTAAACACACTTTTATCATGTGAAGATAATTACTTTTTTAAAAAATTGACTTTATAGTGCTGCATATATTGTTACCTGCAAAAATTGTGTGTAGGCTTCTAACCTAATTCATTAAGAAAGCAGTCTGGATTTCAGTATGGAGAACTGGGCACTTCATTTGTTTGTTAAAGATGGTGGGAAATTATCCCCACTGCTTTTGTTATGCTGCTTAGAGACATCTTAACTAACAAGATAAGAATTCTTCTCTAGGAAAGAGATGTGAGCTTAAGTAAATACTAAACAAATTGAGTATTAACACACAGGGAGAAAGTAAGATTGATGATCTGACAAAACATTAATTAAAAGAAGGAACATTGCCAAGATTTTCTTGTATAATTCAATTCCACATAATTCAAAAGCAAAATTAATTTACTGTTTCTTATTTGACAACAAAAAGAGAGCTTTGTATTGATTATTTTTTTTAAATGTGTGCACACATGACATGGTAAAACTCTATAATCGGAAACATAGTTGTTTAACCTCAGAGGTTTGCATTTAAATTCTAGAATTCCGCAGAGACAGGACAACATTTCTTTGAAATGAAATGAGTTTGCACTTATTTCTGCAGGTTTCTAGGCATACACAAACATCAAATACCAATTTCCGTATTAATTAAAGGAAATAACCCTAAAACATTTGGCAATTTTTACTTTGAGCAGTTGCCAGTTTGCACAGCCCAACATATGCTGAATATTTTGTATGCAAGTGATTTATTACAAAATTTACCAATCATGGCTGACATTATTTTTTAAAGTTTATTTGCCCAGGTATCAGCAGCTTTGAAGATTAAATATCATTATGTATTATGCTGAGTGTATAATGCTGAGTATACCTACTAAATCCTGAGAATCTTCTTTAAAATTGTTTCATGTCACTGTCATTTCAAAAATATTATTTCCAAATAATGTTCTTTTCTGTTGAAGACTTCAAGCAATAATTGTTTGAACAATATTTAATTCTTCCCTTTGATATGATGGAGCCAGATCAATATTTGTTCCAAACGCATAATTAAATGTATGGCATTAAAGTGATGCCAAACTGAATACTCGTCAGACTTCTAAATATCTAGAAACAGACCGTTTGCAACTGAGGTCTGAATTTTCAACAATAATTGATTCTGAAATACTGGCTATATAACACCGATGTGGTTTAGAAGATATCAAATCATGGCAAACTTTTGAACTTTAAATCTCCTACCTTGGGAATATTGTTCCTAGGAAGAGAATGTTAGAATGGAAAAGAAACTTTGAAAACTTAGTTAATTTGCCTCCACTAGAAATCAAAACTAAGGCATATACTTCGACACAATTACTTTATTAGAGAGTGCAATCCCTGGGGAGCACAAGTCAACCAGAAAGGAGTGAAGCAAGGAAGAAGAAAGTCAATAAATAGGTATGGTAATGAGCTGCTACCACATGGAACCAGGTGCAAATGATTATCATTCTCCAAAGACTATCTTCTGAAAGGCTATAGGATTACTAGACCCAGGGAAGCTCATGGTGAAGCACAGGAGGAAGATAGAGAAAGAATTTATCTACCAACTTTCCTGACCTAAATTCGGAAATGTCTGCCCCTGTAGGATATTAATTCCATAGCATTTATTTTTTTCCACAGATTCTAAGAAGTCTTATGGCTCTATGGCAAAAAGAAAGCCTTGTAACATAACTTAGCAGAGGGCTGCACCCTGGTACCCAGGCAAGGTGTGATTGCATTGTATCTATATGAAGTTAGGAAGATCCATGTAATGAATTGGTCATTACAGCAGTTACCGAACCAAAAAAGTAGCCAAAGCTCCTGGAGACAGATAAAGCCAAGAGAAATTGAAGTGGCATATAAGAGATGTTTGAAACAAAAGCAGACTTCTTTATTTACACTTGAATTAAAATTTACAATTTAGGACTTATCTATTCAAAACTGTAGCACTCGCTATACATGTAACCACAGTCTGAATGAACACCTTAAAGTCAACTATGCACGTTGTACTCCATTATCTTTATGGTGCTAATATTTGTTTAACTAATGAAGATAAGATCTAACCTGTAGAGTATTTGTATATGTGACTAGTAAGATATTTCTGAAGTATTTGACATTTTAAGATTGAAATAACATTAGATTTTATAATACGCTTAATGTTATAGAACATTTGAAATTATTCTGAAATCTTTAGAATGAAGAAAATTTTCTTTTCTTACAACATAAATTAGTTTTATTTACTTAAAACAATGTAGTTTTTAAATTCAAAATGGTGCTTATATCTTCAAACTATTTATGCACAATGGATAAGGAATAGCTATTTATAAAATCTAAAATAAAATTTATTTTTGGAGATAATTATCATTTTTTTACAGGGCAAATGAGAGCAAATAAATAGGAGGTAAAGAGAATAAGTAAATAAATAAAACAAATAAATTTATTTCTTAGTTTCCATATTCTATGCCAACTAGCCATATAAATTTCAAAAATGGCATTGCTTAATAATTTTATACATATCATTCACATTATAATAATATTTCTATTTCCTCCAACTCTTAAGATTCTTTTGAAATTTATGAATGATGATTATATCCAGTTTAATTTTTATATATGTAGTTCTATATAAATGTAATTTATATTTTTATATAATATATAGATTACATAAGTTTGGAAAAAAATATTTAGGGATCCTAATTAGACTTCCTTCTTCTTCTTCGTGAAAGCTAGAACTTAAAATGCACAGAGTACAAACCAAACATAAGTGAGAAAATTACATGATATTCCTCTAGTGTTTTGAATCCTTTCAGTATTCACCAAATGTTTCTAGCCAGTCATATTTACAGATATCTTATTGATGACTAATTTTTTTTTCTTAAAACTAATATTTGTTGGTCATGCTAAATATTTTCAAAGCTCAAATGATAAAGACTCAAACACAGTATTGAGGCAAAGCACTCATTTGGTAGGATACTTTTAATGCAAAGAAAATCTAAAAATCAAAAAATGGATTTCACTATGTTAAATATCAACATCAATAAACAATTTAAATAATTTAGAGTTCTTTAAATAGGCATATTAGAGCAAAACAAGAATGCCAGATTTAGGTCATATTTCTACAAGAGAGCACAAATAAATGCCTTTCTAAATATTAACTACTGCTACTAGTTCATTTATATTTCTGGAGGATATTCAAAGAAAGATAAATCATAATTGCACCAACATGTACTTGAATATCCTGCTTATGTAAGCAAACTCTACAAAAATAAATTTATTTAAACTCCAGAAATAATACTAAATCTAATAATATGACTACATTTAATTTCAAATAATATTTTATACTATTTGAGATTACTTAAGACCCAACTCCTATTTGCTTTGTGAGAATCTTTCAAAATTTAAGTCATTCACATTATCATTCTCCAAAGACAATCTTCTGAAAGGCTATAGGATTTCTAGACCCAGGGAAGCTCATGGTGAAGCACAGGAGGAAGATAGAGAAAGAATTTATCTACCAACTTTCCTGACCTAAATTCGGAAATGTTTAACCCTTAAAATGTTTAATATCAATAAAATAAAATAATTCATCAAAACTGGTAAAATTATACTTACTAAATTGCTTTTGATCTTATATAATCTAGCCTCAGCAGAGCCATGTCTTAATGTCCCTTCCAGACATGCCTTGAAGTGTCTTATTGACTGAGTGTTATATGAAATAGACTAATGTACTATGAAGATAATTAATAATAAAATGGCAATCTGTGTTTTATAGAATTAAAGATCCTAACCTAAGCTCCTCAAAGATAGCAATGATTAAAAGAAATTACATTATTTATTTGATTCTGCTCTCTAATTTGGTAAAGTTTTATTTTAAACTAAGATTTCAAACTGCCTCTGTTTAAGAAACACAACAACAAATCCAGCAGATTCATGCTACTTGTATTATCAAGTTTTCAACATGCTAACGGAATGAACAAGTATGATTGATATAGCCTAAATGAATCACACTATTGGTTTAATCTAACAGTATAACTAAAACTGGAGCAAGGGGGATATTTCAGTCTGGGTATCATCTGACAGTAGAGAAAACCATGTTTTTAAACACAACCCTATTGCACTGCATGTAATAATACAAGTTCTGATAATACATTGTCTAAATTTGAGAGTATTATTTTAAGGCCACGGGCTTATTTGTTTTCATAAAATGAGTGTAAACAAATAAAACGCATTTCTGGATCTGCTGAAAGTCTAAAATTGCAAGCATTCAAAATAGGTTAAGCAGCCTGAATTATAACTCATTTTTATAAAGCTTATAGTGCTTAAGGGGGAAAAAATGTACCTGGATTCACAGCTAACATGAGATTTGCAATACAAAATAAGTTAACAAGGAAACCAATGACATAAGCCCTAGGGTAATGTTACTTGCTAAAACAAAAGAATACCACATAATAATTCCAGGGAAGGACACTGTGTCTATACAGAAAGTACATTTAAAAGATGATGATACTGTTCATTAATGTTGCCACTTCACAAAAAATTTTTCATCAGATTTGGCATATTTCATGTATTATAACAGTATATGAAAAACAAAGATATTCATCATTTAAATGACTTAACTGCTCTTCAATTTGAATAAAAAGAGCTTGAATTTACTTGAGAATTTTCTACTAGCTCTATGATGTCTCACACCTAAAATATTAATATAACCATTGGGCATTTGCTCTTAATTACTAACTCTACCAAAATCACACTTCTCATTAGTTGGGAAATGAATCCTATCAAATCAGTATTTGACATTTAATCCTTTGTTAAGAATGTAAGTTTTTGAAATTGTTTTCAAAATGCAACTCCATTCTTGAATGCCCATTTAAATTTATATTTGCACTAATGTTATAATGAACTATTTTGAACTTCATATATTGCTAAGCAGTGTGTTCGATTAATTAAAGACTGTATTTCAATACTGAAGGATAGAGTACTAAGCTAGTAAATGATGTATAAAAATAAAAACCTGAATAAAAATTATACATTGTATGCCTGCCGCTTCCCCAACAACAGGGGAAAAATTAAAATTATTCCATTGCTTTTTTTCCAGTGATTGCTCAGTGGCCTTGTTCAGCAGTTTCAAAAGTAACACATCAATATATCATATATATTAAGGATTGACTTTTGTATCATAAGACATTTTTTAGATATAAATATTCTTATAAATAATGCCTGTGACTCAATTTATTCTTTTAGTAACATTCTATAGAAAATATTGGTTGAACAGGTAAAATATTAAATTTACAGCATTCATTAGCTCATTTAGATAAAACATTTAATAACGTCTTCTCTGAAGAATTTATATTAAAATACTGACTGCATGCAAAGTTAAATTAGCATTATTAAACAATATTATCATTAAAAACTAATGTTAACAATAGCTCAATAAAAGTAAAATTGTGGAGTTTGCCTGTCGTCTAGGTGGTCAATTAGCACAATGAGCCAAACTGAAAGTGACAATCAAAGATTTATTTACTTAATGATTCAGTGAAAGCAACATACAAACCGGGAAGTTTGTCTGGCCTTCCATTGTTTCATTTTCCCACAGAACAATAAGGGACAATTATCAGATGGCATCCAGCACAGATGGGGGGTGGGGGGTGGAAATGCCTCAGTTAAGATGTCCCTATGAAGAAGTTTCCACAAATGTGCCTTGGAAGTCTCAGCCAAGATCCCTGATGAGCAGGACTCCAATAGGAGATGCATGGGCTAGAATTTAGATACATGCATGAACTTGGCTGGTCTAGGTGTGCTATGTCCTTGACTGCAGCTCCTTCTGGAAAATGACGAACACTGACAATACTCCAAGACTGGTGAGGGGAGCACAGCTTCTCCAGGCAAAGCCTTATAATTGCCCATGATTGGCCTTCAAAGATTGCACATAGGATTGGGCCTAGAGCTGGTCTTCTCAAAAACAATTTTCTTTTGTTAACGGCAAAGCATGATCTGGTTGATCCATTAACATGAACACATTGAAAGCTAAAGTAATATAATGTTATGCAAAATTTTTCTGATAATTAATAATTTGTAATCCATCTACAAATATCTAGCTTGGAAGAAACATTATTTGTTTATCAATCCTATAGTTTAGAAATGTTTCACCTTATTGAAATTCATCGAGAAGGAGAATCAAGAAACTTCACCTTCTCAGCTTTCTTTGCAGTTACCCAGTGAGCATATGACCAGACTCCTCCATCATAGGATCACATTTTGCTGAAGCAAAAAATAAAGGACCACTTTTGACTTGTCATTAAGAGCAGTTAGATATGCTGAGAAAACTCTCTTTCTAAAACTAACTAAAATGTTGGGTAAAATCTTTAAAACATAATTTCAAATGAATTGTATATTAGACAAGAAAATCAGAGAATCTCAAAATACAAGAATGAATTAATAGTTAAAAGCAAAGCAAGAAAGAAAGAGAGAGAGAGGGAGGAATGGAAGGAGAGGAGGATGAAGGGAGAGGAAAGAAGTGAAAGAAAGGAAGGAAGAGAGAGAGCAAGGTTTAAGCAGCTTTGGCTTTTTGCATAACTGTCAAAATCAAATAAACCTGAATCATTCTCTCTTTTGACAAATTCACAAAGCTCCAAAAGTAATATAAAAAAATCCTGTAAATTCTATACACTGGACTCAATTTCCTCATTTCTTAACATCTTGTATCACCGTAGTACATTTGTCAAAAAAAAATGAAACAAAATTGGTACATTGTGTTTAACTACAGTCCAAGCTTTGTTTTTCATTAGTTTTTACCTAATCACTTTTTTTTCTGTTCATGGATATATCCAGGATACTGCATTACTATCAGTTACCATGCATCTGAAGTATGTCTGTCTATTAATAATAACCATGTCTTAGATTTTTCTTGTTTGTAATGACCTTGAAACTTTGGAGGAGTGGCATATAATGTCTCTCAGTTTGGGTTTCTCTGATATTTTTCTGATGGTTACATGATAAGCTTCCATTTTGAAGCTTTGGGAAGCTCAGGGGACAGGAAACAAAGCCAATGGCCTACCCAGGGTCTTAGGTCCAGTAAGAAATGCCCGCATATAGCTGAATCCGAAAGCAGCACACCGTCAATGGAAGGGTGAAATTGAGCCAAATCATGTGTTTTAGAAAGAAACTAAAAGAAAGTGCATTATCTTGACACTGGGATCAAGTAGAGAGAAAAATAATTTCTGATATAATTTCTATATGATTAAAACCTTGGCCTCAAGCAGGTTTGTAGCTCAAATTCACAAATTGGTAGGACTAAAAAAATTTTCAAGCCAAATATATATTTAAATTGTTTCTAGTATAGTAATTTTCCAATTACCTGCCACAAACAAAATAGAAAAACCTTCGATAGCTTTCTTTACATAGGGCCAATAGCAAAACAGTTCTGAGTGGCTGAATTCACATAGAAAATAAATAAATAAATAAATAAAACAAAACACACAAGCATAAAGGCACCATGAGCAAGAGTCAGCAGAATAAAAAGGCAGCTGAATCAGATCTACAAAGAATTCTTGTATTTAAATTAATAGACATAATGCACAAAATAAGTATGCTGAATATGGCCAAAAAAAAAAAAAAAGAGGAAAGAACAAGAAATATTCGGGCTAGAAGGAAATAGTGTGTGGCAGAATAATATTTCTGCTGAAAATAATCAGAAAAGTCATATAAAATAAAAAGTCAGTTATCTGTTTAATGGAATAAGTGAGCTATAGAAGGAAGGGGTATGAGAATTGAGACTTCAAGAGAGAAAGAGACCCCAGAGAGACAACACATATTCTCCAGTTGCTTGTGTATGTGTGTGTGTGTGTGTGTGTGTGTATTTGTGTGTGTTTGTGGCTGTTGTTGTTGTTGTTCCTGGGAGCATCTGTCAGTGCTAGACCAAGGGGGGGAAAAATGCATAAATCCAACAGAATAGGAATTCACGAGAGATACCCACTTTTATGTAGAAGTTCACTATTAACAGATATGGCATTTTATATCTGAAATAATTGATTATGTTATCAATGAAGCTTACATAATTTGCTATCTATATGGTTTAAAACAGTAGACTAATTCCTCAAAAAATATATAAAAGTTAATTTCAAGTAGATGATACAATAAATATAAAAGTAGCAATAAGAAAAGTTTCAAATGACTATATGGGAAAATATCTGCTGGGCAGGGAAGATTTAACATAGAGTCTGACTTTTAAGTAATGATAGCTTTTAAGCCTCATTCCTCCTTCTATCTCTTATACCCCAAATCTAGGCAAGTTAATAAGAAACCCTGGTGCTCACTCCTTTGGTATGGAAAGACAGCCTCTGCTGTCACCATGACTGTACCCCCTAACCACCACAAATATTCTAGACAGTATCCTTTTCCTGTACTTTCAAGCTATTTTCAAAATATAGCTTGGGAAGCTATATTTGAAATATTTTGGGGAAGCCTGCCCTGTCTTCCCCAGAAAGCTTCATAATATAAACAATAAGACTTTTCATACCCTAATGGTTTCTGTGTGGTGTCAGGAGTCTCAGCATCTGAACCAAATTTTGAATCAGGGTTGATCCTATTTCTGCTGTATGATCACAATAGAAGAATTTCTTTAAAAATTTTTGCTTCCTAGGAAAACTCAATTTGCTGTTTTAATATACCTGATAAAGGAAAACTATACATGAGTATAAACAAATTTAACATACAAATTTTTAAAAGGCCCACATCCTCCAAAATGACTATATATTTCACAGAAAAGGAAATATAAAATACAAAAAAAACACAGAAAAATAGCTCAATGTCATTAGTAATGATGGAAATACTAATTAGAGCCATAAAATGATATATATTTATTCTGACCATTTTTCATAATAGAAATCTGACAGTAATAGTTGTCCTTGGGTTTAGAGGCACTGGAACTGCCTGTGGAAATACAAATTAGTAAACCACTTTAGAGATCAAATTTGCATCATCTATAAAATTTGAATAAATGCATACTTTCTGGCCCAGTAATTCTACTCCAGATCCTTGGTATAATGGTCTGTCTGCCTTTTTCTTTCTTTTTTTTTTTTTAAGGATGTCACTTTAATGAAAACCCAATGTAAATTGTATCCCAGTTATTTTTCATATTTTCACATATTTCTTCCTGTATACTCACTGTATATTGAAATTATGTATCTATTTACTTGTTTTATTATTCATGACATAAAGATTATAAACTTATAAAGTTATTCAAAATGACATGCCTCAAGCTAGAAAGTATCTTATACAATGTGATCAATAAATGCCTATGTTAAAATTACTTAATGAATGAAAGAATGAATTATAATAGCTTTCTTCATTTGTCTGAGCCTTGCTTTTCTTATAAATTATAAGCATAGCAGAATTACTACTAATCTTAGCCTTTTTCTGTATTTTATAGGCTTGATATTCACATGATCAGTGGATAATAGTGAATTCACTTGCAGAAATAATTATGTGATAACCATATTATATGCAATTGGATTTGGGGCAAATGTAGCAAAAACCTTGCCCAACTGAATATTTGGAGGAAACAGCTTTTATATAGATGTATATTCTCATTGACTCATCTCTATACCTCTTTATTTCTCTCTTAAGATTTGTGTAATCATTTCTTGTTTGTAGACCATTTTTCATGATAGGAAAGATTTAAATAAATTAGCAGTTGTATCGGTATATAGTATTTTATCATCTGTTTGCAATACAATCTTAAGCAAGAGCCTACAATGCACTTAATTGTTCCAGTGATGTGACACAAAGTTGAACAGAGCTTAGAGGTGTTTCATTTGTATTTGTTTCTTCTATATGTTTCATCTTCTAATATGCACTCAAAAAGTCTAGGGGACTTGAGAATGCACCATTCACATTTGTTTGAGCAGTGCAATTGACTCATAGCCCCAGTTGCCTTCCTTCAACCACTGCATTTGTGCTGAGGTCACACTTCTCAGCCACTTACTGATTGCATTGGGTGCACTAATGAAGGCCAATTTCCATGATAAGGGATTTCTCAACCTTGCAAATTTGGCTCAAAAACCCCCAAGCAGTGTTGCCAAAATGAGAACTGCTATTCTTACTCTAGGTACCTCTCCTAGCTTAAATCTTTTGTATGTGTACTTCCTCCCATTTTCAAAATTGGTCTTCCTAGGATGTTTCCATTAAGGGAATTCAGTGGTTTTACATTCCTGTAGAGCAAACACCATTGCCTACTTAAATTACATTTTGAATAAGTATATCTATCGGAATCCTGAAAAATCTATGAACATTTTATGCTGAATTTAAGAACACCTAGCTCCCCAGAATGGCAAATCTCCTGTATCCACCTTCGATATGGTGCTTTTTTTTTCATTGTCTTTGGTTTCCTTCTAGACTACAGACATGAGTATTTTAATACATCTCCTCAACTTATATTTATTAGGTCTCTATCTTATATGGTGTTCTGTTTATTATAGGATGGGAAAGACTAATATGGCATGACAATATCAATTGATTAATAGAGCAGGACATCATGTGAAATATTTACTTATATATATCCAAGTTCTGTAGTAGATGTCTGTACTCAGTCATGCTATGAGAAGGTTGAGGAGTTAGTACAACTTATCTTGTAGTTTTTAATGCGTAAAGTTAACCAAGACCTAAACAATAAAAATAGTAACATAATATCTTAGGGTGACATTTTAAGTGATTTTAAAATTAACTATTTCTTTTTTAAAAAGTTATCTTAATATAACTTTTTAAGTGATCTTAAAAATAACTAGATCTTAAAAATAACTGGAGAGTTGTATTTTTTAAAATCTGAAGTGCCATTAATTTCTCCCATTAATCTCAAACTATTTTCAGAAACATAAAAAATCTCTGAGTGTGTGTGTTTATTGTCATTCAGATAAATCAATATATAATATTCATTTTTATGTCTTTTAGTACCCATGTGTTATTGAAAATCTTATTCAATTTCAATACATTAGTCTTTTTTTCTAGTTGTATTGCTGGTTTCTTGATTAATTTCATCTCTGTCATAGGTTATACTCTGAATTATTGCCATTTTAAGGCTTCTAAAAAAACAGTCAATTTTGTTAAATATTATATGTGCACTTGAAAATAAGGTAAATTTTATCACTTGTAAGTGAAGTTGTTCTATACTTGCAAATTAGGTAAAATTTGTCAATATTATTGTTCAAGTCTTCTTTATCTTTATAAGAAGGATGTGTGCTTATTCTATCAGCTATTGAAAGAAATATAGTTAACTCTAATAGGATGTTAGACTTGAAGATTTCTCATTTTGTTAATTATTTTTGCACATGTAGATTCCTGCTAATTTTAACATTATTATATTGTACTTTGGATTTGCTTTTGTATCATCATCAAATATCCCACCTTTTAATTTGTCTTAAATTACCTCTTGTCTCAAATTCTGCTTTGTCTGACATCAGTACCAACTCTTCTTTGTTTGGTATTTGCATATTAGACAAAATCATTTAAAATTATATTAACAAACATCAAATATCTTGGAATAAAAAAATCTGCCATTCGATCCAGCAATAGCATTATTAGGCATCTACCCCAAAGAGCAGAAGACATTCCATTATAAAAACATATGTAGCCAAATGTTTATGGCAGCACAATTCACTATTGCAAGGACATGGAAACAAACCCAAGCGCCTGTCAATTCATGAGTAGATAATTAAAATTTGATAAATGTTTACAATGGAATATCACTCAATTCTAAGAAATGACAGTGAGCTAGCACTGCTTATATTATCTTGGATTAAGTTTAAGCCTATTATCCAAAGTGAGGTGACACAAGATCAGAAAAATGGGCTCACATGTACTCGTCATCAAATTGGTACTGACTGATTAACACTATGGTGCTCAAATGGTGGTGATGTTCACCAGGGATTCGGGGGTTGGGGGGTAGACCCACATCTGAGGGATGTGGTGAGCATTGTGGAGAGGAAGGGCATACCTCTAACACTTGCTAGGGAGAGGTGAAGATATGAAATGCAACCAAAATGTTTGTACCCTCATATTTCCTTGAAATAAAAAAAAAAAATCTAACTTAAAAACTATAAGACCTCCAGACTGAAAATTCTTTTTAAAAAATTGCTCAGGAATGGTAAAGAAGATCTAAATTAATGGAGGAATATATCATATTCATGAATTGTCAGCCTCATAATTAGTACCTTAATATATAATATGTAGATTCAACATAATCTGATTCAAAATCCTAAATTTTCTTTTTTATTTACATTATTCATTAGATTATAACTTTTATATACCCATCTAAAGACTCAACAATAGTCAAATGAATCTTTAAGAAAAAGAACAAAGCTGGGAGACTTACAATAACACATAGTAAGATATATTATAAAATTATAGTAATTAGAGCAGTGTGGCATTTATTTAATTTATCTAACCAAATGGAATTAAGTCAGTATTCTATAGGTAATATAATATTAATTTCACTGGTAGAAAACATTAAAGCCATTGATATCACTTACTTTTTCCAAAATGTTTATGTAATTTGTTTCTAACAAATGAGAAAATATTTAGTTTAGTGGAATGCTTTAACCATTTTATTTATTTATTAAACCGTTTTAATTATTATTCTTTGGACAGTTTTGGAATACTACACACATTTTACTCCATCAGATATTCTCCTTAGAAAACAAAATAATCAAATATCAAAATCTGCAAAATGAATTATCAACACAATAAACATATATGTTTATATATAAAAAAGGAATATTCATGAGGAAGTGTAATGGCTCTTCATCAAATGAGCTATTAATGCCATTCACCAGTTAAGTTGATTAGTGGAGCATGTCAAGAAACCATCAGGATATGTTCTTCAAAGAATTTGGTAAAATTTAATAATATTTAATGTTTTAAAAAAAGAAACCTAATAGTATAGGAATAAAAATACAATTTCTCAACCAAGTAAAGAGTACTTCATAGAAGCTTAGAGTTAGCAAGGATGCATGGAATGAGGTGTTCATAATCTGCACCTAAAAGTATAAACTACGTATTTCTCTCTGGAAGGAGAATGTTCTATACATGCTAACTGACCTAGAAGAATCAATGAGAATCATGTACATGGCCATGTTAGACTGTCTTTCTACATTATCATTAACAGTTTTCATTACTATATTCATTCTTCCATTCATTTGTTGTTTCAGTGAATACTTACTGAGAACCAACTTTTTACAAAATGCTGCATTACGTATGGGTCCAGATGAAATACAAGTCAGATACAGAACCTGCATTCATACAGATTTTAAAATTATTTGATTTATATATTTGAGTTTCTTAAGTACATATTTAAGTCTATGTTACATGCATTCATATATAGTTATATCAGGTAAACTGTCTATCATAATTTTGATACTTTTATTAATGTGTGTATATATGTGTGTCTATGTATGAGTGTGTAGAGACAGAGGAGAGCAAGTGGAAATAACTTAGCTGAACTGACATACAAATGCCAAAATTAATGATGTCTCTATTAAGAAAACTATAAATGTAGGTGTTTATCTAATAAAAGAATTTACTAATAATTAATCTCATATGTTCATAACTAATGAAAGTCATTAAGGGAATATATGAAAACATGTTGTAAAACACAGTGAGTGTGTAAACTTTATTGTGATAATAAATCATATTTGAAACAGACACTTGGCTTCTGAAGTTGAATAAAATAATATAATATTTTTTCATTATGACAATAAAGATAATATGTATGTTAAATTTAATGGTACTTCCAGAATGCACCATGCATAAAATTTCCTAGGATTGTGTGCTTATAATTATTATTTTATCAATCTGTCCCTTTGGGTGAATATTTTAACTTAATTTTGACCAAATTAAATGGCAGAAATAACATATTATATTTCATATGCTACTACCTACTAAAATCATAATGCTGATTTATTGCTGCGATCTTCTATTTAAAGCATGAACAAACTCTCATTCCAGAAGGGAAATTTTTATTATTAACAGATGCAGTCTAACTGGGGAGTCTCACGCTGCCATGAAATATGAGTCTTACTTCAAGATGCATTTATGCATTATGTGCCTATAGGGACCAAGAGGTGGGTCAGCTCTGGGCCCAGGCTGTATTTTTGGCTCCTGTTGTCAGCAGCTCCCGAAGTGATTCTGTTCCCCTTGTCCCCAGTGGCCTGCCCATTGTTATATTTCTTCCCGTGTAAACACTGTTCTCCTGGAGCAGATGAGCACTCTCTCCTCCTCCCTACTTTGCTCTAATAAAATCCCCATTTTTCACAAACAGGAGGACATTCATTCTTCCCGCCTCATTTTTCAATTACCAAATCATGGCATTTCAAATTTTAAGTAAAGAAAAAGTCCAATTTTTCATAGTGACAGCAACTGCATTGATGTATGAACCCGAAACACTAAATGACTTATTCCTGATGATATTTGAAGAAGCCTCTTACATTTTTAAAACATGTCAAAATGATTTGTTTTGACATTGCATGATAGCCCGTGTTTATTTAAGTTTTTACTAGGCTATGTTTCATTATCCAGGGTGCAGGACCTTCTTATAAATTAGATTCCATCTGCTAAAAATCTCCTCATTAGAAGTTAAAAGGACAGATAATGCCATATACTCCTCATTCAAATAAATCTCAAAAGCTTACAGGCTGCCTGATTGACTTACTGAAACTTGGAAGCAGTAGAAATAATGACAAACGTGAAACTTCTATTTCTTTTTAAATATTGAGAATGAACTGCAGTACAACTATATCTAAACAATTTCCATGATGGACAAAACATGTTTTCTTGTTTGATATCCTGAGAGAGAAAAATACATGTTACAGTAATTTCCTTTTCATTTTCATTCCCATCACAGAACCATAGGAATATATTTTGAAAAGAAAATACTTATAGTCATCAATATAATGCTATGCCCATACGCTGCCCTGCCCTATCCACTGTGCAAGTGGACAATGATAAATGATAAGAGCTGTGAGAAGCAAGTGCTCACTTAGATCTGAGATTTCTTTCCTTCAAGAATGATTTGCTAAGAACTCGTGGCTTAGAGAGTGCCAAAAAGTACTTATTGGATTTATTGGGATTTTTTCATGGCTGTAATGGAGTATAATGATCCAGGTCAGTGGTTAAGAGGTGAAGATATCACCAAGCATGGTAGCTCAGGCCTAGAATCCCAGCACTTTCAGAGGCTGAGCTCTGAGGATCACTTGAGGCCAGAAGTTCAAGACCAGCCTGGGCAACCTAGCAAGACCTCATCTCTATAAAAGATAAGAAAAAAATTCACTTGGTGTGTTAGCATGCTCCTAAAATCCCAGATACTTGGGGGGCTGAGATAGGAAAATTGTATATAGGCTCAAATATATACACACATATGCACAAACACACACACAAGTTTTATGTGGTTTTTTTTTTAATTGATAAAAAAGATTTCAGTGCACGGGTATGCTAAAATTTATTTATTCATTTCCCTGTTGACAGATATTTAGATTGTTACAAGTTTTTGCTATTACAACAAAGCTAGTATGAATATTCTTGCATAAGTGTTTCCAACTTTTTTAAAAATGTTGGTTAAATACCAGAGATTAGAATGCCTGGGTTATATGGTAGGTGTATTCTTCACTTTTTTACAAACTGCCAAACTGTTTCATTATAACATTTTACATTTCCACAGGAAGTGTATGAGATCCAGTTTCTCTGTATCCTTGCCAACACTTGTATTATCAGCAAGTTAGTATGTTGGTCATACTAACTAACATATGCGGTAGTATCTCATTGTGGCTTAAATATGCATTTTCCTGGAGTCTATTGAAATTGAACCTCTTTTCATGGGGTTAAGTTCCATTCATACATCTTCTTTTGGTAAAGTGTCTATTCGCTTTTTTTGCCCTTTGTTATTAGGTTATGTCTTATTCAATTTTATGTTGCTATAACAGAAAAATACAGACTGGTTAATTTATAATGAACAGAAATTTATTTGGCTCATTATTCTGGAGGCTGGGAAATCCAAGATCAAGGGGCCGTCTCTAATGAGGGCCACCTTGCTGCATCATAACATGGTGGAAGGCATCACATGGGTGAAAAAGTACAAGAAATGGAAATTGAAGCTTCAAGTCCTTTTATAATATAATCAACATTGATCCATTAATGAGGGAAAAGCCCTCATGACCATACCTTCCATTAGGCCCTACCTCCCAACACTGTTTGCACTGGGACTTAAGTTTCCAACACATGTTTTTGAGGAACACATTCAAACTGTAGCAGTTTGTTCATTATTATATTATTATTAAGTTTTAACATTACTTTATATATTCTAGATTCAGTATCAGATATATTTAGGAAGTATTTGTTTTCCCACTGTGTGCCTTTCCTTTTAATTTAACAATGCCTTTCAAAGAGTTTTTAATTTTGATAAATTACAATTCTTCTTTTCTTAATGAATCCTGGTTTTAGAATCATACCTAAGAAGGCCTTGCCTAATCCAGACTTTGCCTAGAATTGCGTAGATTTAGCTTCACATTTACATTTTGTTTTTATTTTGAGTAAATGTTTGTATATGGTATCAGAAGAGGCAAAAGTTGATCATTTGAATACAGATATTCCATTTTTCCAGCATAATTTGAGAAAAATAATATCCACTCCCCATGATCCACTAGATCATGATGCTTTACTCTTATCATATATTGTTGGATTTGAGGTGATAACATTCGTTTAGGAATTTTGCATCTCATTTCATGAGGGAATATTGGTTTATATTTTTTTATAATGTCTTTGTATGATTTTAACATCAACATAATGGCTTCCTAGAATTCTTTAACTTCCTGAGAGTGTTTGGGCAGAATTGGTGTTATTTTTTTTCTTAATTATTAGTTAGAACTTACCAGTGAATCTATTTGAAACTGTGGTTATATTTAGGGGATGGTTTTTAACTATAAATTCAATTTCTTTAAAATACATAGTACTATTCATAATATTTATGTCTTATTGAGTGACCTTTGGTAATTTATTTCAAATAATTCACCCATTTTATCCAAATTGTAAAACTCATTAGCATAAAGTTGTTCATATTTTCTTATTATCCTTTTTTAAAGAATATTTGTGTCTGTTTAGTGATATCAGCCTTTCCATTCCTGGCTTTGTTAACACTTGTTCTTTCTTTATTTTTCAGGATGAGTCTGACTAGAGCATGAGTTGACAAACATTATTTTGTAAAGAATCAGATAGTAAATATTTCAGGCTGTGGTCTACATCAGATCTCTATGGTTTACCGCTCTTTGTTTTTTGTTTCATATTTTTAACAGCCCTTTAAAATATATAACTGTGTGTGTGCACATACACACACATACACATTCAGAGCACACAGGCCATATAAAAACACACAAATGCCAAATTTTGCCCACAGGCAATAACATATCCAATTCCTGGGCTAGAGGTTTAGAAATCTATTGATTTTCTCAAACAACCACCTTTGAGTTCACTGATATTCTCTATAATTTCTCTCATTTCTAGATCATTTAT
Source organism: Microcebus murinus (assembly GCF_040939455.1). Classification (NCBI taxonomy): domain Eukaryota; kingdom Metazoa; phylum Chordata; class Mammalia; order Primates; family Cheirogaleidae; genus Microcebus; species Microcebus murinus. The sequence continues at coordinate 78,825,642 of NC_134114.1, read as the reverse complement.
ACCAACTCAGATATTATTTTCCTCTTTCAATCATTTTTATTAATTTTTTTCTGGCTTTTGCTGTTTGTTTTAAATGTTGAAGCTGAGTTCACTTCTTATAAAGTTATTTATTTATATAAAATTCCCCCTAAGTATATCATTAGCAGCATTCCAAAAATTTGACATGTTGCGTTTTAGTTTTCTTCTAGTTAAGAAATAGTTTTTAATACAATTTTAGTTATTTTTTGACCCATGTGTTTTTTAGATGTGTGTTATCTAATATTCGAACATTAAAGGATTTGTGAGGGATCTGTTATTGATCAATGATTTAAGGCCATTTTGTCATAAAACTTATTTTGTAAGACTTCAATTCTTTTAAGTTTCTCGATACTTATTTTATGGATCAGAATATGGATTATCTTTGTTAAAGTGTTATATGACTTGAGAGAATGTATATATATTCTGCCTTTGTTGTGTGGAGTGTTTTGTAAATGCCAATTAGGTCATGTTGGTTGATAGTGTTATAAGTCTATAACCTTATTGACTTTTTGTCTATGTGTTCTATCAATTGATGAAAAGCACATTTTGAATTATTAAACTATAATTATGGATTTGTCTATTACTCCTTGAAGTTCTATCAGTTTACATTTCATGTATTTTGAAATCCTGTTATTACATGCATAAATAGTTTGGATTGTGTGCCCTTTGATGAGTTGATCCTTTTATCATTATGACATGACCTTCTTTATCCATGGTAGTATTCTTTATATAAAATATGCTTTATATGATATTAACATACCTTTGCTAACTTTCTTTTAATTAGCAATATATATCATTTTATTTTTAAATTATGTATTTAAAGTGGCTTTCAATCACACTTCTGGTTATCTATCTACCCAAAGGAAAAAAATTCATTGTTTAAAAAAGACATCTGCACTCCAATGTTTATAGCAGCACAATCCACAATTGCAAAGATGTGGAAACAACCCAAGTGCCCATCGATACATGAATGGATTAATAAAATGTGGTATATGTACACCATGGAGTTCTACTCAGCTATAGAAAAAAATGATGTACTGCCTGTTACGTTACCCTGGATGGAGCTGGAGCCTATTCTTCTAAGTGAAGTATCACAAGAATGGAAAAACAAACACCACATGTACTCACCATTAAATTACTACTAATTGATCAACACTAATGTGCCATTATGGGAAGTAACATTCATCCGTTGTCAGGCAGGTGGGAAGGGGCAGGAGGGGATGGGTAAAGGCACACTTAAGGGATGCAGTGCACGCTGTCTGGGAGATGGCTACACTTGTCAGGCTGTGCAAAGGCAGTGTATGTAACCAAAGCATTTGTACCCCTGAAATACTCTGAAATGAAAAATAAAAATTTTAAAAATAAAAAAAAACTAAATAAATTTGTAGTAAGCAGCATATACTTAAGTATTGATCTTTTTATCCATTCCGACACATTCTACCTTTTAATTGAAGTGTTTTGACCACTTATTTTTAATGTGATTATTAATCTGTGTTTCTTTGATCTACCATTTTGCTATTTGTTTTTTATTTGCATCCCAGGATTGTGTTCCCTTTTTTCTCTTCATTTGCCTTCTTATAAATTGAGTACTTTTTATAAGCTTGTATTCTTTTTTTATGGATTACTCATTATAACTGTTTGTTTTGTTATTTTAGTTGCTGCTTTAGGACATGCATTATATATTTGTAATATCACTTTTACCTTCATGTGATATTATATAGCTTCATGTATAGTAATATTTTTTTAAAAAAATGTATTTATTTATTTGTTTCAGAATATAATGAAGGTATAAATATTTGGTTACATATGATGCCTTTGCCTCACCCAAGCCATAGCTATAAGGTTGCCCTTCCCCCATGTAGTGCACACGGCATCCATTAGTTGTGAGTTTGCCCACTCCCACTAGCCCCCTCCCACGTGACCAGCACCAGATGAATATTACTTCCATGTGAGCACCTTAGTGTTGATCAGTTAGTACCAATTTAATGGCGAGTACATGTGGTGCTTGTTTTTCCATTTTTGTAATACTTCACTTCGAAAGATGGGCTCAAGCTGTATCCAGTATAATATACGAGGTGCTAGTTCACCATTGTTTTCTGTAGTTGAGTAGTACTCCATGGTATACATATGCCACATTTTATTAATCCACTCATGTATTGATGGGCACTTGGGTTGTTTCCACATCTTTGCAATTGTGAATTATGCTGCCATAAACATTCAAGCACAGATGTCTTTATTACAGAATGTTTTTTTTCCCTTTATGTAGATGCCTAGTAGTAGAATTGCTGGCTCAAATGATAATTCTATTTTTAGCTCTTTGAGGTATCTCCAAATTACTTTCCACAAGGGTTGTACCAGTTTGCAGCCCCACCAGCAGTGTAATAGTATTCCTATCTCTCTACATCCACACCAGCATTTGTTGTTTGGGGACTTTTTGATAAAGGCCATTCTCACTGGAGTTAGGTGTTATTTCATTGTGGTTTAAACAACCCCATCAAAAAGTAGGCAAAGGACGAAAACTTTTCTAAAGAAGACAGAATAACACCAGCAAACATATAAAAATTAGGGAAATAAAAATCATGGATAATAATCTTAAAATATTATATTTCTATTTTCACTATCTTTCAAATATTGCTTTCATATATTTTATTTATATGTCTTTTAAACTCTCACAATACAATGTTATTATTTTTGTTTAAATATTCAGTTATTTTTTTAAAGATATTTAAGTAATCTTTTTAAAAATATCGTATATTTACCAATGTGGTTTTCATTCCAGTGCTCTTCATGGCTTTGTGTGTACCCTCATTTCTGTCGGTCTAGGACTATTTTGAGGAAAACATGATTCCCAAGGTATAAAATTTAGGAGGCATTCAATCAGCCGAATGCAAGGGTAGGGTCAGCACCTAAGACTGGCTGCCTCTTTAAATTTTACGTCTTGGGTGACTAGCTTTCCTTACCCTAGTCCCAGAGCTGCCTTCAGGTTTTCCAGGCCTGAAAATGTCTTTATTCTGCCTTCTTTTTAAAAAATTGAAATAGTTGTAGATTCACGTGTTAGTAAGAAATAGAGAAATCCCACATACTCTTCATCCCAGCCTCCCCATCTTGCATAGCACATTATCAAAACCAGGAAATTAGCATTAATACTATCTGAAGAACCTTATTCAGATTTCACTGGTTTTACGTGCACTCTGTGTGTGTTTACTTCTATACAATTTATCACAACTAGATTGCTGTATTCATCACTACATGCAGTCACGATGCACAATGGTTTCTGCACAAGTATACCTCATGTTACCTTTCCTCTTTGCACTGAACAATAACATGGGACACACATTCAATCTATTCTCTACTTTAATAATTTTGTCACTTCAATAGGATTATATATAAATGGGATTATAAAGTATTCATCCTGTTGAGATTGGCTATTTTCACTAAGGATAATACTTTAGGTCCATTCAAGTTGTTGCATTCATCAATTCTTTGTTCCTTTCTATTGCTGAGAAATATTTCATGTGATAGATGTATCACAGTTTGTTTAGCTATTCATCCATTAAAGGACATTTAGATTGTTGCCAATTTTTAACTACTATGAACAAAGCTGCTACATACATTCATGTAAAGATTTTGTATGAGCAATTCTCATTTCTCAAAGTGAATGCCAAAGTGTAATTGCTATGTTGTATTGGAAGCACATAATTAGTTTTTGCGAAACTGCCATACTCTTTCCCAAAGTGACTGTAGCATTTTCATTGTACCAGCAATGTATAAGTAATCAATTTACTCTGCACTCTCACCAGGATTTGATGTCATCATTATTTTTTATGTTAAGCATACTGATAGATAAAGACAACTCATTTTGATCTTAATTTGTGTTACCCTGATAGCTGGTGATATCTCTTTATGTGTTTGTGGTAAAACGTCTGCTAATATATTTTGCCCATTGTCTAACTAGGTTATTTTGGTACTGTTGTGTTTTTGACAGATCTTTACATAAGAAAATAAGTATTTTATTGTGTATAAATATGTGTATATATATATTACATATATATATATACTTTTTTTTCTTCTACTCTACAACTTGTCTTTTCATCTCCTTTATAGGATACCTCACAGAACAATTTTTAAAATTTTGATAAGGTGGAAATATGGCAGAGTGTTTATTTGATGATTTATTCATTCACAATATGTATGAGATGCCAATCACTGTAGTATGGATTACATATGCTTTACTGTACTTTCAAAAAATCTAAAAATAATAAAAAGTTCTTAAAAATGGTGTCAGAATTGAATATACATAATTTTACTTTAAATATTACCCTAACAAAATGTGTACAACCTCAAATATAGTTTTACTATTACCAGTAAGTGATTAGAGGAATAAAATCTAAATAGAGATAGCATATTGTCAAACAAATAACTTAAGTAATCTTACTTTCCTAATAATATAAACTGAATTCTAGCATAATGTACTGATATAGCAAAATGGTTATTAATCCACTATTAATAATTCATTTATTCAACAATTATTGAAAACAAATTCTGTTTACTAGCCCAAGCACTGGATTAAAATATAGCTTTTACTTTCAAAAACTTATCACATAATGGGAAAGACGGTGAATTATATTTCAAGTTGATATTACTATGGTGATTATAATCATATATGTATAAGAAAGAGGGATCATGTGGGAATAAACACTGACAACTCTTTTTTCTCTTTACATTATTGTTTACAATCAAAAGGATTACTTTTAGTCAATTTGATTAAAAATATTTTTTTTTTAGCCAAACTAGAGTTTCAGCAAGGCGAAAAGGAGAAAAATAGTTTCAAATAAGTTCATCTATTACTAAAATCCACTGTAGAAACTTTCTCCAGAAGCCAAAGCTACATTATAATTGGAGAATTTTGTATATTTGTTTTTGATGACCTTTTTAGGTCCTGATCAAATGTTGTTGCTGTTTAGTTTCTCAATTCAGGGACTTTCTTTCTAATGCTGGGTTTATATTCCAATTGGAATTGAACAGCAATATGTTATCAACCTTTTAAGCTATAGATTATTTTCAAATACTAAAAATGAAAAATTTTTCCCTCTTTTTACACTTCACTTTTTTCTCTTCTTACACTTTCCATCACCCCTACCTATACTTTATTTTTTCCTTCTTCTCATTTTCCTTTCTTTTTTACCCCAGAAAGGCAAAGTAAATACAAAAAGGACAAAGCGATTAAAAAAATGGAGAGTTAATTCATTTGGAAGAGGTAGAATGACATAATATTACTGCTGTACAGATAATATTTTTTTCCAAATATTAAATAATTTGCTTTTCTATGCTGGCTAGAGTTCAAATAATTCTCTACCACTGATATTTCATATTTGGTACATATTTTAAAGGCTAGGTTGAGTGTTAGAAATCAATATAAATCCTTCATTTTACAAATGAGAAAACAAAGAAGCTCTAAAATTATATGTGATTTTCTCAGACTCAAAGCAAAGCCCAGTGTTCCAAAGGTTCCCCTACAAAGTTACCCCTCTTTATTAAGAAGGCTGTAGGAAGCAAGGAAGCAAGTGGCCTATGATAAGTCCAGAAAAGGCTATTAGAATAGACAGTTTCTGTTGAATGCTTTTTAAATATTCAGTTATTTATTAAGCTATATGACCATGTATGAAAAAAATCAAATAGCTCAACAGTTGAAATCACATTTAAAGCATATGGAATTATGAAAGCAAAACATTCATATCACTATGTAAATCTTCGGTTTCTCTTTGTGCTGTCAGCACTTCTTTTTCAATAATCTATTGTAAACATGAATTGAGATGAATATATTTTTCGAACTTGATCAACTTCATGTGTTAGACTATTTAAAAATTGCATTCCAAAACTAATCTTTTTCTTTTATACCTTCCTTCTAGTGAAATGTTTTATGGTACTGCTTTTCTGTCCAAAATAACCCCAAAAGAACATCAACAACAACAACAAACAACATACACACACACACACACACACACACACACACACACACACACACATAAAACTACCAGGAGCATTTTCCTGTTTTCATTTTCAGTAGTAATTGCTTTTTAAACTTACCAGTTGATTACCTCTATTTCACTTAGTTCCTTTGCAAATCTCTTCTTCATAAGGTAAAATTTGACTGTTATTTTAATTTGGGTGTTTTCCAGGACTACTGGTAAGTTAAATGATAAGGACAAAAGAGAAATTTGCTAGCGTGAGCTTCGGTGTGACTTAATAGGAATATCACAGAAATCTTCAGTCTCAAATTATATTACTACCATAGAACCTTAAAGGAAAGTTGTATGTTTTCACCATTGTTAACCCAGCCTTTAGAAATGGATTATGAAGGAGAGGAAAAGACACCTTTTTCTCTTACCCTTCCTGGTTGGTTCTGTGGCTGAAACCCTGGGAATTAAACTGCCAGTAGACAGATTCACAATAGAAAAACAGAGTTTATAACACTTTTGGTGCATACATATGCAAGAAATTCAGTGATAATTTTAACTCAAAGGCGCAGTTGGAACTGACAACTAATCTAATGTCTTAACAAAAGAACAATAAATTTGTTGAGACATGACAACACAAAGGCAAGAGTTTTGGCTCCTGAGCGTGGCAAACTGTGGGAAGGTAAATATAGAGAGAAAAATAAAGGAGTAACTTTTGTTTGTGCAAGGCCATCTCAGTGCTTACTTTCCATCTTCTTCATGGCCATAAAATATCTCTGGAAGAGAGGAATTTATGGCAGTCCTCATTTCTCAAAAGTTTCTGCTTTTAGTCAGATAAGGGAAGCTCCAGGAAGGCTTCTTTCTGCATCTGTTAAATCTCAAATGCCTTCAGCTCAAAATAGTCTTTATGCTAAAGTGGCATATTCTAGTCTCCTACAGTTAAAAAAGTGTACACAACATGACATCTGAGACTGGCTCCAGTAGAACTTGAGGAAGCACACAGGCAGAATACTCACAGAAAATGAGCATCCCATAGCAGGTTGGTTAACATGACCATAGCCTACCTAGACAATACCTTTCTTGTTTCAGTATCAACGGTTATCAGCCATTGTAATTTCAGCTTTACATGCTGAAAAGATGGCACATGATTAAAATAACAACCAATTCAAAGCACCCTCCTAAAAGAACAGTTTTCCTCTCTTCTTCTGGGTTGATTTAATGCATATGCATAGTTCTGTTTTCTATTTTGACAAAAGAAAAGTTTTAATGGCTTCTGTAGAATAAGAGCTATCAAAATGAAGAAAGGAGAGGTCATGTGCATTGTTTCTTCTTTTCTTTTGACTATAAAGATGTGTCTTTATACACAAATGTAGATCCAAGTTTTGGAGGCCTGAAATTTATATACTTTGGTAACTCTCTTTAAGAAAAAGAAAACAAAATTAAGACTATGGGACTAAATAAGAAACTATATTTATTTAGCATGGAAAACGGGGGAGTTAGAATGGACTCATGAAGGGAAGAAGATGAGAAATTTAAGTTCCGTGAGCTTTATTGTAAACCCACCTCTATTGGGCTGATTATTCTGTCCCTCAGCAAAAAAACCAAGGTATATTTAATCATATTGTTTCATAGTTTGGAAACTCTTATTTAACTATAGTACTTTTTAAAAAATCTTGAAAGATATTAGTGTTCTCAGTTGTATTCATTTTATAATGCCCTATGAAATACCAGTAAACCTAAATAGCTTTATTAATTTTCACATGTTTTCCATGTGGAAAATACTTAAAGTAGTAATACTACTTAATACTTAAAGTAGTAATTAATTTAAACAAAAAAATAAGGAAGTACTAATGGACTTATTTTTGTCAGATTTTGGTCAAGAAAGTACACACAATAAAGGTGATGATTTTCCAACATGTATACTTCCTTTTCATGTTTAAATAATTAGAATTTTTAAAAATGTTTTTGTTAGATATGTAGGCTTATCTTACAGCTGTTAGCTGAGCAAAATAAAGGATGCTTATTTTGTTTTAAAAAATTCTGGAATACTTTCTAGTGTCAAGCTGCACAAATTTGAGAGTATGATCATGAATTTCCTTCTGATTGCTGAAATATATTTCATACCATTGATGGATCAAAATTATTGATCACTTTGAGATTTGGGTTGTAGAGCAATTAGTTATGCAATCAAGTCTCTATAAATATTCTGGACTACCACAATCCAGAGTTTCCCCACTAGGAAGGCAAATGAGTTCACCACTGTTGGAAAAATAAATCCTATGTTTTAGAGAGATTTTTCTAAAGCTATAGCCTTCTTCTTAGTCGACTATTCTTACCTCTCCCAAAGTAAATTATAAAATATTTCAAATCAATTTAAAAGATATCAAGATTATTAAAATATTATCATAGCACATATATTTCAGGCCTAAAAATTAATTCTCAAATGTGTTTTAGAAGATATTTGTATGGGAGGGTTTTGTTCCCCTCTATTTGCACTAAAATAATCATGCCCATCATAATTACTGGATAGCTTGTTAAAATGTTGGTGTCACAGTTGGCATACACCCAGTAAACTAGAACCTCTGAGGATATCTCTTACATAGCTATATATTTTTAAAGAAGATATACAGGGATTATTTTTTTTTCACTTTTTAAAATTTAATGATTTATTTATTTTTTAAATCGACATATATAATTGAATGTATTTCCAGGGGATTCTTTTACACACTTCAGTTTATGAAGCACTATAAAAAAAACTATAATCTTGTTGCATTTGATTAGTAAACACTTAAGATTAATTTATTTAACTATTTCTTACATTTGGATACAAATAGTTTAAGAAACAAACAAAACAATTATGCCAAAGTGCTAAAGTTATTCGCCAAATCCCTATTTGAATATTCTTATGTGCTCCTTAAATAATTTTAAGATCCTTATCACTTATAGATTTGGATATAGAACCCAATGATCACATTTATCAGGTATTTATTTAATAATGATGATTAAAAAATTATTATCAAGATCCCATAATTCATATAATAGAAAACATGATTAAATTAATGATAGTGTTATAGGCAAGTTAGTATCATGATTTCTAGAGAAAGCAGAGGTAAAAATTGATGTCTGTCAAAATCTTCCATGTTTTAATATAAATTTAACTACTTAATTTAGAGGAAAAGTTAAGTCTTCAGTTAGTTTTTATGAACCATTAGTTTACATACAGAATGATTAACTGCAAAGATATGTATTAGATGATATTTAAAAACTCTCTGGGCATGGCCAAATCTACTAGTAAATAATTCATGATTTATAGAATTCGAGCAGAAATATATATCCTTACACTTCCCCATATTATAAATCTAACCATCTATTCTTTGTTTCCCATTTCTCCCTTGGCGTTATTAAAGTAAATGTATATCAAAGATAAAAGTTACCTAAAGGTTATTCAATCACAAATATACATGGATTTCAAACACAAAGAGGTGGGTGACCTCCAGGTTGGCCTGTGGTTCCCATCTAAGGATTGAGAAGCAACATTGAATGCTTTTTGACAGTTTTAGCCCAGTGTACTCTGTCCTATTCCAGACCCTGGACACCCTTCCTGGGCCAGAATGACTGCTTCTAGAAAGTAATTTTGGATTGAATTAGAGCTTTCTGAGAGAGACAAAACATACTTTACACTAGGCAAATTGAATTTCTCTGGTTCAGTGACTTGCTGTGCCACGGCGCCTCTCAAGAAGATTTTCACATTATTGAGAGCTGGTAGATTTCCTTGTAAAATAGCCACAGGCAGCACACACATACTACGCAGACGATTCTTTGTCTGCCATTTCTCTCAGAAATATTTCTATCTCTCTTTCACACACATACGAAACTATTTAAATGAAGCATACAAAGAGAGGACATAAAATTATTGTCTCCTCCTTTGACAAGAATATGTTTCAAGTGGTTACTAATTCATGGAGAGGTCTCCATGGAAAAGCTTAGCTTTAGGACCTGCTGTGGTAAAAAAATTCAAAGCGTTTTTAATGGAGCAAAATGGAAGGAAGGCTCACTTATCTCACATAACACTATGAATGGAGAATCGGCAATATTTGGATTGACTTGATTAAGAATGCTGTTCATTACCAGTTGCCGGAGATACTTGTCCTAGTAGTTTGCCAGGAAATAGACCTCTTCTTTTTCATTTTCCCTTTTAGACCATTGCTAAAAGTTATTGGTTGATTTGACTTAAAAAAAAACATGTTACTTTTTAAATATTTTCATTCAAATAAGCCAGAAATTGCTATTGAGTGTTCAACATCTATAGGTGTAGAGGGTGCTTTGGTAGGGGTCGGTATCAGAGGAGCTGGCAGAACTGGGTAGAAACAACATCACACATTCTATATCTGATAGTTTGCTCAAGAATATTTTATGATTAAAATATTTGTTCATAAACACAACAAATTTCCCTCCATAGAGCAACAATTTTTATTCATGCCTATTTTTCTTTTTGTCAATATTATCTTTATTTCTTAAACACCTCATCTAGTTGGTGATTTTGTGCTCACGTTACCTCAGGAAAAGCAGGCAGGCCTTCGTACCTTTCTGTCACTTCTACATGGCACGAAGTGCCACAGTCTAGTTTACACTGCTTTCTTCTACACACAATGTCATTTTATACATCTCAGGTAAAATTTCGTGGTAGAAAAAAAATTGTCAGTGTCATTAGGCAATGAGGAGTAGTATTCCTTCTGACAACAGGGGAGAGAAAATAGAGTTCCCTGTGGTGATTCTTCACTCAGAGGTCCCTTAGGCTTGGAGCCCTAGCAACAGATGTGATCTCAGGTCTGGTTTAAGGAGAACAGAGCCATGGGCGGAAACACCTCCCTCCATCAGAAAGGGAGCTCCTGCCAGAAGTAGCTTTCTCACCAGGAGGACCCTAGAATCATTGCCAAATTAGAATCTGCATGGTGAGAAGTCACTGGGCATAAAATCTCGAGTGATTTGGTGCTTGTTCACTGAGCAAACCAGAAAACATATGTGAAGAATTCATGAAAGAGCTTGTGTGCATGTGCCACAGCCCCAGTGGAGGTGGTGGTGGGGAGGGAAAATCTTGTTGGCTTTCTTCCTGAAAGCATTTTCTCAGGGTTTACTATATTGTTCAAACCTCTGGCAAAACTAGGGTATCTGGAACATATGGGTTGGGAAGGTTGATATTGTGCGCTTTTTTCTTTAATTCTGTTTGTCTCAATAGTTTTGTTTGACTGTGTTTTGTGAGGCAGGACAATAACAAAACCATCTGGTTTCTATTTTTCTTTTCTTTTTTAAGTCTAAATAGGACCTTAAGAAATTTGAAAACAGACTGTAATAATACTTAATATGCCTAGCAAGATAAAAAAAATGGTTCTATAAATAAAATGATTAAAATAAGATTCACTATGTAAATGTTTTAATTTTCACATTAAAGAAGTAACAAAACTTTTAGGGATTTGCCTTAAATTTTAAAGCACATTGGTATAACACAAAAAAAGAGTGGCACAAAGAATTCAAAAGTGATAAATGTATTGATTATACCATACAATGCTATGAATATATTTAACTACCTGGCTTGTTAACATTTTAGATACCTCTGTAGAAAGAATGAATTGAACATTTTGTGTTGTTTCGTTTTGTTTTCAGCAGCCTGGAGATCCTAGGCATTGGCCAATTTAACTGCAAAAGTTACATTTTTATTGCTTTGCATATTAATCAGTTATTTAGAACACCCCTGCTGAGAAATACCATCATAACAACAACGCCATTTTAATGGAGCAGTGCAAAGATACCCTGAAGAATCAATTACAATGAAGGCCTATGAAAAGCTGTTTTACTTTTCACTATTTTATGGGGTTAGGAGGACAGTTGATGAAGTAATGAGACCTGAAGCATTTCCAATACTTCTAAGAGAAAACAGAGTAAAATTCAGTTGGATCAGAAGAATTACTGAAGAGTTACTAAGTTGGAAATCCTGGTCTATGGCTCCGAAAGCCATAGAAAGAAGTTCCCTGTTCTGGTGTTCTGCCATATTAACAAAATAGTGGGAAACACCTGAACTAATTAATGGTAATGGGGCAACAACCAAATTAGTATTTCATTTCTGCAAACTTGCTTTCAGAAAAGGAATTAGTAAATAAAATACTGGGTGACACCAAGTTCTGAAGTTCATCCCAGAAAAACTTTTATCAGAGCCAGTCTGAAGAAAGTTGATAAGTAGCAAAAAATTTTAAAATTATTTGCTAGGAGTTAATATTCCAATCTAAAGTCAGTATGTAGTTGAGAATCCTGTTTTAGTGTTCTTTAGTTGGGGTGTATTCCTCAGTAGATAAATAATACAGTGTAACCCTAAAGATATCAATGAAACCTATTCTTCCAAATGTTTCTCCAAAATGTAACTCACTTCAAGTAATAGAAAAGAGGAGATACTAAGTGTTCTCTGAAACAATTTTGCAAGACTAAATATGAGATAGCTTCCTTTAAATCATGTCTCAACTTACATTTTCAACAGTGCTAGAAATCCTTCTAGTCCCTGCTCTTTAATCTCATAAAATAACTTCTGCTCCTAAACTTGAACACTTGAAACTTTTTTGACCTGGAGGCTTTCTTCTGTCCCAGAATATAGTATTTTGCCCTTATTTTCACTTACTCAAGGCATGCTCCGCTTTCAAGACTCAGTATTCTTTTTTCCTTAAAGTAGTCCCTAATCTTCCCAGCTGGAAATAATTGGCAAAGGGCGCAGTGTATGTTGTAATTGCAATTTGTAAAGCTCTCAAAATACTTAGCACACTCTGCTTTGTGTTATAAATATATTTGTACCTCTCCTCAATTCTACTAGGTTCTAAGCTCCTTGAGGTTAAAGATCACACTGTATAGCTTACAGGATTAAACACAAGGACCTTACATTTAGTAGGTGCTTAATGTAATTTTGTGCTAATTAACTAGGTTGATAATGCATTAAATACTATATTAAAAAACCCTCATTCACTTTAGTTTATATATTTAAGAAAACTGTTTTTCAGAAAACTCACAAAACTTAGGAAAAGTTTTATTAGTGGCTAAAGCAAATGGGGAAACATTAACATTGCAGAACTTCTTCCTCAAAAGTCTGTCTGGTCAGATGAACAATAGTATGTACATCTCAAGTATGTAGTATCAAATAGTACAAAATGCACAGCCTTTATTGATACAAGAAAAATTATAATATTATAAATTAAATCACAAAGATTAACATTTAATCTCATGTTTTCTGGTAATAAATTTAAAAGTAAAATGGATAAAAACAACCACTAATCTAAAATATGACCCGATTACCAAATCAGGGACTCATTCATATATTATTAGCATGGTTGGGAATCACTCTTTGGAAGGTGGCTGGAGTTAGAGCTGATAGATCCAATTTGTATAACAGGGAATAAGAATACTATTTCTATAAACTTAGAAAAGGTGATGCCTCTTGACTTTCAAAAATACATGATAATTACGATTACATATTTTTCTAATTTGTTTGCTTTATAAAATACTTTGTAATATAACATTTATACCTACAAGGGGTTTAATTGCATAAATTATTCATCATTTATTACATATCTCTATATAGTGGACATTTAGTATGTGCAGAAATCTTCAGTTAGGCCTGAAATTCAGGTTTCTTAAGGATTGGAGCACTAGGAAGACTTGCCCTGAGAGATCTTCTCTTTAACCTCACAGAAGCACTAAGGAATGTATTGACTCCTTACTACTTACTTGAGGCAATGCACTGGGCTCATAGAAAGATGTTCAGAGACTCCAGATTATTTTAATCAATGCGAACAACTTCTCCCTATAGCCTTGTTTCCTGCACAGCACACATGCTTCCTGAAAAAATCTGAAAGAAGTCAGCCTTGGCAGGACATCTCTGTGACAATTTGAAGGACATGAAAGTTTTCTTCATTCCATGGAGAACAATGCCGTCGAGTCTCCTGCTTTTTACATTGTCTTGATGTAATATATATATATAGAGAGAGACAGAGAGAGAATAAAATTTTATATGCATGTTCTCCCAATTATATATGGCACTGTGGTTTTTTGGATCTATTTTTGCACATTCCCATAATTATTTCATTGGAGTAAATACCTAATTTTGGAGTAGGGATGTGGACGTGGGAGAGTGAAGGGGCATATGTTCATTGTTTTTGTCCTATATATCTTTTTCTAGTTTGATTTTATGATTTCAATGTAGTATATCTTCTGTAATTTTTTAAATTATAGTTTTGAACAAAATATTTTTTCTGTGTTTTTGGACATATATTCCAATTCTTTATTTGTATCTTCTCTTTCTTCTTATTTGAGTCTGCCAAAAAAACTTTTAAAATGTATTTTTAAAACAAAAGCTATGTATTTTGTGGGATAAACTCTATAGCTTGCTGGTAGGACTTGTTGGCATTCTACTGGAGATATGTCAGAAGTAATTGTTGTTCTGGTTTTACAGAGGTGACCTCAGGAATGTTCTTGGATCGGGCTGACTTCCCCAAGAGTATAAAGCTGATCAGAACATTGTTGTCTCATAAATGGCTGATTCCTTGAAGTCTTATTTTGGGTTGTCTACTCTGAGGTTGAAGTGCATTTCATCTAAATAAATTGTCCTTTCCCATATATCCAAGCTATACTAAATTCAGGACTTCTTCAAATTTATCTATGAGGCTGGGCCTTAAGAAAGGATATTGTGCCTCTATAAGTTAGTATTTAGAAGCCTGCACCCTTTGAGAGTCTCTGTGTTTGGTGCGTTGTTTTATAAATCTGTTTGTCTATTGTCATGTGAATACTATATACTATTTTATTGACTTCTGATGCAGCAATTATTAAATACATCCTAATTATTTCCTCTACTTTGTTCATTTTAGGTTGATTTTATTTTTATTTTTTTAGCTTTTTGTGCAATGGACTACTTTATCTTTTTAACTTGGATTGTTCATGAAAGCAACTTAGTTATAAGTATCACCCAATACAATTATAAATGTCCCTATTTTATGAATTTATATTTACTATTCTTACTTTCCTCATTTTCTAAATAGTTTTTAACTACCAGTTGATTTGTTCCTTGACCCAGGCAATCAAATGAGATGTTATCAAAGATTTCTCTTTGCTTGTTTATGCCTTTATATTAATATGTAACATAATTGCATTATAGCCAACAATGTCTGTATGTAGTATAACTTTTTAATATATTAAAATATCACTATTTCAATATAATCTACAATCAGTTTTTGTTATATTTCACAGACATTATAAAATAATGCATTTTTCTCTTTTCACTGTATAGAATGAAGCATCTCAAATTCTCATGATTTGGTCTATGGATGGGCAACTGAGAGTGATATAGTTTAAACTTTCAGAAGTGAACACAGCTCATATTTGACATAATTGTTCCAGATCCCCTGCCTTACTACTATGTAGGATATTCCTTTGGGACCCAGGAGTTGACAATACACAAAACAGTTAAAGTGGATGCAGGAGGGAGGAAATTACCATTGCAATAAAGTATCAGGATACATAAAAGAAACTAAAGAAGTAAACCAAAACACTGGCACTATATATATGAAAGTGTAAAGAAAAAAATAATCGAGCTATTCTGGAGACATAAAATTTTAAGAGACAGAGGCAACATGCTATATCCCTGGCTGTTCATATGTACCTTACTTCCTCTGTGTTTGGAAAAATGGTGATATGTAAAAGTGGATGACAATCCAGAAAAAACAAAAGACATTGAACACTGGGAAGGAAAAAGTCACAGCCATATTGTCTTCCACAAATCTCTAAAAGTATTCATTTTAGAACTAGAGATGGAGAGTCAAAAGTAGTAGAAAGGAATGAAAATGTATTTAATCATACAGAGCATTGTATTATAAATATAATTATTTTATTTTAATAAAATTTTGATAAGGAATTTCACTTTGCACTTGCTTCTTTTATTCTTCTCTTGTGACTTTTGGGAAAAAAAGGTTTAAGTTATTGGAGTTTTCTTTGCCACAAGGATTTTTAGATCACGTGGATTCATGAGGTTGAGAAGAAATTCTGAATGCTTAACATAATTTATTTAATGAACACGTGAGCAAGGTAAAAATAATTAAATGATACAAAATGATATATAGGCAGCAATAATGGGATCGTTTTTATGCATATTATTTCATTGTTAAATATCAAGTTTTTTATTTTTAATTTTTGTGGATACATAGTCTATACATATTTATGATGTGCATGGAATATTTTGAGACATGCATACAACAGAATGATCAAATCCAGGTAACTGGGATATTCATGACCTTCAACATTTTTCATTTCTTTGTTTTCAGAACATTCCAAATCTACTTTTCTAGTTTTTGAAATATACATTAAATGATTGATAAAACTATACTTGCCCTATTGTGCTACCAAACAGTAGACTGTATTTCTTCTATCTAACTCTATTTTTGTACCCATGAACAAGCTATTCTTGCCTATGCATTATAGCATACTGTTTTCTTACACTTGTGGAAGGTGGACAAAATAGCTTCAACAAATCAAAATAAAAGAAAACAAAAGCCAAGCATTACATGTAAGAGAGAAATGTGGGTGAATGTAAAAATCAGTAACAATGTAAAAGAGAAAAGAGCATGGAGCACCTTTTAAATTACAGAGACATCTCTCTACAAACCTGGCAAGATCCCACATAATTCTGGTCATTAGTTTCCTGACTACTGCCTAATTCATTGGTTTGGAAAATATAGGAAACTTTGAAACCCAGGAGCACCTATAATAACCAGAACAATTTCATGTGACACAGGTATCAGTCTATACATCTATTGTTAGTAACTCCGTAAGGGATTTGTATGTCTAATTCTAATAAACTGTACCATGGTTACCTTCTAGCATGGGAATTCTTGTCCAACAGAATCTGACAGTTTACACAACAACATGAATCTTTGTGCTTACCAGACACTTATTTATTTAGCAATCACTTACAAAGTGCTTGTCATTCAGTTGCATCTGAATAACTTTTCAGGGATAACCATTGCAAATGAGATCTAGAGTCTTCCTGATCCCTTTAATTCCCAGACTTTAGAATAAGACTTCATTAATAATAACCAGATGTAATGATAAATTTTTGAGTTGATATCAATATGTATAGTGTTGCAATCCTGAATACATAACTGAAGCATATTTCTGCCTCCCTGCCTTTTGGTATGCTTGAAACAAGGAAGAGATACTTTTTGGCTTAGAAATGAATTTATGGTATAGCTTTATTCGAATTCTACTGTAATGGGGTATTAGCTCCTAGATTGCTGATTTCCTGATGTTACACAAGCTGAGGTTATAGATGTATATATTGAAGAAATCCCTGGAGCCATATGTATTCTTCTGTTATGATAATGTTACCATTAGTCTTGATTGCTTTTGACAATAGTTTCTGGTTACAAAATTGCCCAAAGCAAGAAGTTTAGTTTTATTCACATTTTCCCCCTTAATTTGGGAGAGTGTTTTTTATTTCACTTTTATTTGAAATGAGTTCTTGTGCTGTTATTATGGCATTTTATGTGGCTTGTCATTGTAGTAATCAATTTTATATTTTCTTCACGCCAGTTCAACATTCTGCTCTTGACGAGCACTTTGTCATATTTACTAGGGTTCTTGTCATACATAGGAAAACGCTTCCTCTATTTGTCTCCTAAATTTTCTTTTTCCCTTGTTAGTAATTTTGCTATCTCTATATCAATGTTCTGGCTGGTTGCAATTACAAGTTTTCCCAGCTGGGAGCTTGTAGCATTTTCTCAGTCTCTGCAACATGCTGATCTATTCTGATATGAGTTCCAATTGTTTTACCTCCGTGTTCTGCATTTTTACTATGCTTTGTTGAAACAGAACTGTCGAAATTTGAGAGGGTAGAAATTTATTTTTTGTGTAATTCACCTGAGACACTTTGTATAGCTCAGGTATCCCAGTTAGATGGAGGCTACTTTTAGGCTAAGCTCTTGGAATCACTGTCTAGAGATTCTAATTCAAGTTTAATCTATAAAAGTGTCAAAGGCAAAAAATAAATAAATAAACTTAAAATCTTGAATGAGATATTAATTGACCCTACATATGGCAACATTAAAAAGATTCTTGCTTTCTACTTGGTAATTATAAGGATCTTTGTGTATGTGTGTGTGTGCATATACATGTGTGTGTTCCCATTGAGATAAAGTCTTTAACCATTGCCACAAATTGGTACTGTTTTCTTATGTTTCTTTTAAAAAATATTCTGTTGGCAGTGAAGATGTTCATCTAGTAGAGTGATTATCAAACTTTGTACATCAGAATCATCTGGATGGCTGGTTAAAGCACTGAGATTTGGAATCAACACTTCTGGGGTGGGGCCCAGGAAATTTCATTTCTAGTAAGTTTCCAGATACTGATGCAGTTGCAGGCGAGGGGACACCTTCTGCTCTAAGCAATGAGGCATTTTAAACTAATGTTTCTAAGCTTTTAAATTAATACCTCTCACAGTTTTTGGAAGGTATTTGAATGCTCTTTTAGGCATAATAGCAACTATGAGAAGGATAACACCAGCCATCATTATAAATTCAAAATTCAAGAATCCAGAATTTTGAATTATACACACATACACACACACATGCACACTTCTATGAAAATTTTACAAATCAAGATGAGTTGTTCATTTGCTTTAAAAATTTATTTCTGATATATCATAGACTTGAAATGAATAAAGATTTATCTTCAATGTTCTAAACCTGTAGTTCCAAAAACACAAAAGAAAGCAAATGCACAACAATGAAAGGAAACTTGAAACTAATAACTTAATTTGAAATAACACTGAGGCAAGTTTGATTTGCTACTGAAGTCATTGTTACTTTTCAAATTACCAAAAACTGGCTGATAATTCAGTTATGAATGTTTTTAAGATTTGATTAGGGAAATTCAGACAGAACAAACTCTAATCTAAAAGGGTAAGAAAAATAAAAGTTTTCTATACTAGAATATTTTGGAGGCTAAAAAGTTAAAGAAGCAAAGGCAAATTCCTAGAATAATAAGAGATCCACAATTATTTATTTTATCTAAGAAATTCAAACTGGTTAAAACCAGTCATTAAAATGTTAAGATGAAATATAGAAACTGTTTTAAAAACATGGTTATAACCACCATACTCATGACATTACCTTGAATATTATTTTGGTCTTAAATAACCTATACTTGATCATAATATGAAAAGTAAAATATTAGAGGTGTTAGAAAAATGGCCTAAAAGGTTTGGAAACAATGTTTGAATAATGGAAAAACATCTATTTTTTTTTTCTTGTTGGGGTTTTTTCATACCTCTCAAAAGTCAGGCACAGAGAGTATTTGTTATACCTATTTCTAGTTTTCATTATAATTGCTTTCAATTCTTTATTATGTAAAAACCATTATTTTAATAACTTAAGAGATAAAACTAGCATACAATAAACTGCACGTATTTAAAGCGTACAACTTGATAAAGTGTGTATTCTTGTGAAATTGGCAAAACAATCAATAAAATAAACATACTTATTGTCCTAAAAATTGTATTCTGCCTCTTTATAATTCTTTTGTCTTTCATCTTTCCTAACTTTTTTCTCTATCCCCAGGAAACAACAGATCTGCTTTCTGATATATACATTAGATTGCATTTCCTAGAATTATATATAAATGGAAACATATAGGATGCCCACATTCTTGTCTAGCTCTTTTATTTCAGCTTAATTATTTGGATCTTTTTCCATGCTGTCTCGTTTATTCAGAAACTTTTTAGTGTATCTTCCTATTCTCACATCTCACTCTCTACTGCAGAGCATAGAGAGATTAACAAAAAAAGGGAAGTAGTGTTATTTGCTACAAAGCCATTTTTCAGTAGTGTCTACAAAAGCAATAAAACAGAAGGTGAGTTATAAGATCTGTTTTTCTTTCACTTCACACCCTTTCTAAAAAAGAAAATTCCCCAGTTTCTACTTCTTAACTCCATCCTTCCTAGAAACTCAATTCCCTAATGCGACTTGGAGAAGGAAATCCAGTGAGAGATTCTAAAAATAATTTTCCTAAAACAAGCCCTGCCCCAAAGTAAAACAGTCTGAGCAATCTTTCCAAAACAAGATAAAATGCTTCCATGACACAATATATTTATAGAAAAACTATTCAAAACACATGTAAACTCCTCGTCCACCCCAGCCTTTCCTGAGGTTCTTTCTTTTCCAAACCTTCTTGTTCCTTACTTAGTGGCTTCTCTAGCTCTGGTCTCCAGACCCTATGGAGCTTAACTCCCCCAAACTGGGTTTTGCTCAGGTTTTTGTTAATGGAGAGCTCTGATAAGGAGTATTAACACTATGGCAGAGTTGAGTGGGAATACCAGGAAATATCTGGAAGAATTTCAGAAATAGAGTAGAAACCCCTGAGATGAGTCTAAACACAATCTGGATCAAGCTTGGGCAAGTGAGTATAACATCTAGATCAATATGTAGCTAAAGAATTCTACTTCCTGAAATGGGAATCCAGTGTCCCTATTATAGAAATTAAAAAAGAATTAATTTTCAAAGAAAGGAAAGGCTTACAGAAAACTTTACCTTTATATAAAAGAAAAGTGTAAGCTTGCAGAAATAGGGCAAATGTTCAAATAAATGTTTGAAATATTTTCTGAACATGACTTTGCTTTTAGGAAGCCATTTGATATGTTTCAGAAGTTAAAAACAGTGAGAAAATGATTACATTTATGCGTTATTTGTGGACAATTACATAGCAAATCAAGCAAGGACACAAAATTATGGCTTTGTGATTTTCTATTTAGCTTACTGAGCAGCACTCTCAATCCTATTAAATGTCCACTCACTGATGATGGGGACTAAGAACCACCATCCTTTATTCTGGGTTGGTCTATCTATCTGTGTCTATCCCTTTATCATATATCTATCTATTATCGGTGTGTCATCTCTACCATATTTCTAAAATAGGCTACCTATTTATGCTAGTAGAAAGTTTCAAAGTTTGTAAAGTTTTGGAATAAATTCCCTCTTTTATCCCCAGGTATAAGACTTTATTCCTGAAACACTTTATGAAAAACAAATCAGAAAGTCCTAAAGGATATGATTTCTTCTGGTTTCCCATCAAAATCCTATATTATAACATTATAATTTATGTGCAGATACTGCCAAGAATTGAGCAGTACACTACATGTGTAGTTCTATGTTAACGGTCCTGTCCTGAATTCCCTGTGACTGCATTCACAGCCACAATTTCAGTTTTGCTTTTTGTACTATTATCAGCAGTCATTACACACTCTGACATGTTTAATCTAAATGACTCACTACTTCTCACAACCGAAGAGTAACAGAACAATACGAAACATCGTAAAACATAATATCATCTCTTCCTATTTCATTATATATTCTCCTTGTAACAGGTTGGCCCAAACATTCCTTCAATATGATTAGATAAGTGAAGAAATTATATTAGATTCAGTTCCCTGAAAGACCATCTACAGTAAATACAGCTGTGGGTTTCAATTTAAATTAAAATTGATTGCATGCTTATTGGTTCTTCTAAGCTTTGGAACTGGAAAATTAAAAATTCACACGTAGCAATTTTGATTTGCTTCTGAGAGAAGTTTCTTGATTTAGATACCCAGCAGGCTGCCAGTAGGTAAATATTAAAATGTGGAAAATATAAAAGTATTCTTTTTGGGAGGTTATCATAATAGTATGCATAAAACTGAAAGCAGTATCTACCTCTGGGCTTCTTAAACAATTATATCATAAACTACTCATCATTGATGTTGTTATTACTGTTTAATCCACAATGGAAGGATTAATGTGCCTCCTACTTTTCCTGTGATAGCACCATTTTATATCTGCTGTCCCGTTGTAATTTCCCCAGTCTCCAAATTACCCAGGTTGGATGGTAATTTATATTGTCATCTTTCACATTGCAAACTGTTAGCAATGGCTTCAAAAACTTGAGGCTGGGCTACTGCCCCTTTATTCAAAGGTAAGTTTTTCCAGCAGTGTAGTGAGGCAAAACATCATCAAATGTAAGTCATATGAAATTGTATTTGGATTTCATTAAAAAACAGGTTACTGAATGGAATTTAGGATCCTTATGTCTTGTGATTCTAACAGAATAATTAAATGTTTGTTCTAATCTTAAATTTAAAAGGGAATTGAAATGAAAGAAATGAAATTCATCTTCAACATTAAATCTTTCCAGTCACCCTTTCTTCTCATCACTGTTTAAAACTAGGTTTTAGAAGATAATTCATCTATCTATCTGTCTATCTAAGAGAGGGCTAATCATGGAATGTAAGAAAAAGGAGAAGAAAAACAAGAAATCTGCTTCAGAGTATTGTGCAATTAATTGAAAGCAAAAGACTACAAATACGAATGCACAGATTAAAAAATAAGTGAGTACCACATCCAATGCATCTGCAGAAATCTAGAGGGACTTTATCAGAATATGTTATAACAACTCTGGACAATAACAATAAAAAGAAACACCTGTTGAGTACTTATATGCCAGGCACTGTTCTAAATCTTACCCCCAAAATGCAGCCAGTAATTTTATTATTTTCGCATTGCAGATGGTGAAACTGAGGGACTAAGTTTCATTGCTTACCAGAGGTGATGTTTTTAGAAAGCAACAGAGCAAAGATTTGAATACAGATAGTCTGATTTTAGAAGTTGCACTTTAACCACTACTGTGTACTTAAAAGAATGATGTGTCAAGCCTTCTACTGGCTAAAGAAAAACTAGATATATGAAAATGAATAATTATATAACTTTTAAATAATCAATTATAGAGAAAGCCCACAAAACATCATTTATGTAAACAGTTCCATAATTTGGCCTTGATATCAACATCAGATTGGTTGATGTATATTTAAGAAATTTATATTTTTCCCTTAAAAATAACAATGTTAACTCAAATTCTGACATAAAATACTCAAATTATTCTTCATGATTCCTCAGAAATTATAAATAATGATTCAACATGCATGTTTAAAAATATCAATAAATGACATGAAGTGTGTTCTTACTCTGTGGATGCTATTCAAACACTTGACATATATGTCATACACAATATGACATACGCCATTAATTTTCACTAAAACCTCATTAAGTGAGTACTATAGTTATTCATATTTTTACAAATAAGCCATTTGTGATTTCTGGGAATCATGAAACATTTTTAAATTCTCTCTTATTATTGCAACTAATGTGAATATTAAAACTCTTTAAAAACTTTATATGTATTATTTAAATATCAAAAGAAACACATGATTTGGGTAGCGTTATCTGTTTTATAGCTGATTATTTTTAATGTCTCCCAGCAACACAGCATATATAAAATGAAGTCACATGGAGAAATGTAATATCCTCTCTTAAAAGCTCAACTGTTTGAATATCAATCTTTCATTTCTAATATTAATTCCACAATTTACTGTGTACTATCTTTTTCAATAATAACCAGCACATACTATGAGTTGAATTGCCTCACTGTAAGTTATATTATTAATAATATTATAACTTTTGTCTGCACCAGGCCAATCTACCTCCCCTACTTTTTAATTGTTCTCATCTTACTTTTAATATACATTTAAAAGCCTAAAACAGAGAGTCTACTTTTTTGTGGTTTTCTTTAACATTTATTTTTTTTTCCTCAGAACTAACCATACTCTAGGCTTTATTATTCTGCTCAACTTTATTAATTGGTATTATTTTTATATTTCTTCCTAATTAAAACAACTCTAAGCCTGGTGCTGACAAGGAATGAAGTGAAAGAATCAAATTATAGGGCCTGACAGTACAAAGGCGGTCAAAATCCATCATTCTGCACATCTAAATGTGTAGTGTCGCTACAGGGACCAAAAATGCCTTCTTCAACTAAGTTTACTTTAAGATATCTCACTTAATTGTCACAACAATCTTGTATACTAAGTATTAAAATCTCAAGTGATTGAATGAGAAATCTGATACCGTGAGGATTAAGTAACTTGCATAAAGCCACGCAAGGATGTATCTAGAGATCCAGGATTGAGACCCAGCTTTGCTGATTTCAGAACCTGTACTCACAAATATCCCCATGTTGCCTATTTCTGCCTTGCTGGATTCCCTTTCACTTCTCTCTACTTTCTGCCTTCAGATCTCACTTTATCTCCTCTTTCTCTCTCATATTCTACAGAAGAAGAACAGAGTGAAACCTACCAGAGGGGACAAAGAGTTGAGAACACAGACCCCATGTCCTGTCCCTCCCTCAAATATCTGTATATTTCTTCCCATTGAAAAGACCTCTCTGAAAGAGTAACTTCTAAATGATAAAAATGATTTAAAGTTAATATCAGAAAGTTTTATTGTTGTAGAGAATTGAGCACCTTTAAGAATGTGCTTTATAGATGGAAAAAAAAAAAATGAGACAGAGCAGAAGAGGGATTTGTCACAAAATCACATATCTAGTAAATGGCAGAATTTGGCAGAGGACCCAGTTATGAGTCCTGTATCCACTCTACTGTTTCCCAAGATATGGGATGCTGGATGAGTTACAATTCTCAAGGTGATTTTAGCTGTTACATGGAAACAGCATTAGAAAGCAGTAGATTCATACTGAGAAAATTATTCCCATTTTAATTCCTTACATTTTTTCAGTGAGAAACTCTCACTTTGTTAGTATTCCTCAATTTTTGCTATTTTACATT
Organism: Microcebus murinus; assembly: GCF_040939455.1. Taxonomy (NCBI): domain Eukaryota; kingdom Metazoa; phylum Chordata; class Mammalia; order Primates; family Cheirogaleidae; genus Microcebus; species Microcebus murinus. The sequence continues at coordinate 78,800,943 of NC_134114.1, read as the reverse complement.
AAAAAACATATGATGAATGACACGACAAACACCTTTGTCTTTCCACTATCTTTGCAAAAGAAAATATTACTAATATTGAGGAATCTATGAGCCCTTCTCTGATCATATCCTATTCACTTTCCACTGCATTTATGAATTATAATTTAGAGATTTCTATTCAAATGTGTTTCATCTAAGTTTCAAGGGTAGACCTATACTTGGTTTTATCATGTATGGGCCTATCCTTAAATAATAAGATATCTTTTGCATTTAAAAATATATTCAAATAATATCAAATTATGTGTATTCTTCTGAAACTTCATTTTTAGCCCAATAATTATCTCCCTGAGATTTATCCACGTTGAGGATGGCTTTCCCTCATTCTTTCATTTATTTTTATTGCTGTGTATTATTCCATTTGTATCTTCTCCTGTTAATATTCATTTCATTGTTTCCTTCCCTCCACCATATAAGTAAAGCTACTTATAGTATTTATATTCTTATTGGACTATTTACAGGTACACAAGTTCCTATAAGGTTGTGAAAATAGGAGAGTAATGAGTCTGTGTATTTTCTAAATTGTGCTAATATTTTTTCTCCAAATTGGTGGTCCCAGTTTTATATTCCAACAGAAGTAAATGAGTATTGCTAATCTTTGTCATGGTCATACTTTTTAAATTCTTGCAAATCTTAAGTATTAATAATAAGTAATTATGTCTTTAGTTTGCATTTCCTTAAATATTAGCGAATTTAGGCATCTTGAATATTTGTATTGTCCATGTGTATTTACTCTTGTGTTAATTGCATTTAATATTGTACTTGCATCCTTTTCATTTACTTTAAATATTTATGGATTTGTGCCTCCTAGATGCTCTCTTTTTATATTGTTGAAACTAATTCCTTATTAGCTTTATATGTTTCTGCTATATTCTCCCAGGCTTGTTTTCTTAACTTTATTTCTGTTATTTTAGATAAAGTGAAGTTATTCATCTTAGTGTAGCCTAGATAATACATTTTTTAAACGGGTTAAAGGTTTTACATCTTAGTTAAGAAGTTCTTCCCTTTGGAAGGTTTAAAATATATTCTGCTAAATTTGGCTTTAAAACAAATATGACCTCATATTAAACATATAGAGTTATTATATAGACAATCACATCTGCAAATAATGATCTTTTTAATTTTGTTCAAAAATTATTTGTCTATGTATTATTCATCCATTAAGTCATTTATTTATTCTTTGCTTACTTTTTTATCTCTGGCATTGAAGCTTGATATCAAAGTTTTACAGATTGTATAAATTATACATATAAATTACAATTTGCCCTCAGTTGAGGTAAGTTACTTTTATCAGATAAAGATTATCTTTCAGTCTTACCTTAATAAATTTATTTTATCATGAATAATGTTGAATGTTATCACATGGACACATGATTATTGGCTATTTGTGTGTGATCATTGGCTGTTTTTCTCTATGAATATATGGAATTATTTTGACTGAATTTGTAAGTTTATTATATCTTATACTCTTTTGAAAAATTAGATTTGAACATGGTTTAAATTAGATATGAAATTCTATAAATATGATATATAAATATATAATATTTTCACATGTACACATATACATGAAGTAAGTGCACACATACTTCTGGGAAAAGTCTGAGATTTTATCATACTTGCAAGACAACAAGTTAGTCAGTTTCACAGATGCTATCAGAAGACATGAAACTCTTGGATAAAGATAAAAGACTTTAATGTGCACAGCAATAGCTGTAATGAGAGTAGTATCATGGAGAATTATTTCTCAATAATGTCCACATGTCATTTCTACATTGTCTTGGTTTCTGGCAAATTTTTCCAAGAGTATATTATTTTACAGATTACTCTAATCAATCTGACTGACAAAGGTTAAAGCCAAATCCTTTCAATTTGGCTCACTCAACACTTAATTAAAGCTACTATAAACAATACTCCAAGCAGCATTTGAGAGGAACCATCAGTATTGGACTCAACAATGTCCACCAGGCATCTGGATATTGCCAGGTTAACAATCTCATAAAATTTAAGAGTCTACTGAAAAAAAAAAAAAAAAAAAACCAGATGGTTTTTTCCTTAAGTCTCTGTAAAGATCTTTCTAATTGGTCCAATACTTTCATCAAGGCACAGAAGGATGTATTAGTGATTTTACAGACTATATCTTGGTTTGCAAAGAAGAAATCTGGGTCAGTCCCATCATTCATGACCATTCTGGTCAGTGAGTTGCAACCCAATTGCATGCCTTCCAGAAATAAGGTAGTGTTAGTAATCACTTCATCTAAATTCTGAAACTCATGTTGTACCAACTTTTCCAACTGGATGACTCCACTTATAGGAATAACTAGTTAATGGTAACACATAAATAATAAATCAATTATTCCTACAGGAAGCTTCCCAAGGAAGCAAGAGTAGTTTCATTTTGGAGGGATCTCCAAGTTATCTGAAGGATACATGATGGAGTTTGCATAAACCCATAAATCAATGTCCCCTTTGAGCCAGAAGCTTTGATTTTTGATTTGAGTGTTAAGGGGGGGGGTGATAAAATTTCTCCAAAATGGATGCCTGAGTCTCTTTCAGGTAAATTTGAGATGCTTCTGGGGCCATGGTTTTTGAATGTACTACATCCATTTGACCTAATGTTTATTAAGTGTTTCACACCTTATTAGTCATTATATTCAGGTTGATTCACCTCAAAATAGTAAAATCTGACCAAACAGTCACCAGGCTTCCATGGTATAGATATTCAGCTTTGACAAAATCCTATAGATAACTAATAACTGTTTTTCACAATGGACATATTTCCATGCCAGGGAGATGATGAATTCAAAACATCAAGATGTGCCTCCCTTTGTCAGAGTCTCCGATAAACAAAACCATCAGTCATAGCGACTTGTAGCTCAAAAGGCCATTAGGATATTTGTCTTGAAAGTAAAGAGCATGCCACAGTTTGTTAAATATCTTCCAGCACAGACTGTTGATTTGGGGCCCACTGTAAGTATGTTCATTTGTGGTCTAGCTGATATGTAAGATCAACTGTAATGACACAGTGAGGCATATCTCTAAAACCCAAAGAGATAAGAGATAAGAATCAAGATTCAAGGGTTCAAAGAGATAAAAAAAGTAAAGACTTTTTTAGACTATTGAAGGGTTGAGCATTGTGAATCTTCTTACATAGTCTAAAATCTTTTCTTGGCAAGCAGGTCCCTAAATAAATTTTGCATAGGTATGATAACACTACACTCATGTCTATTGAGTCTAAGACTTCTAACCTGCCAGCAAGCAGGACATCTTCTATATGTCAAAAACTTTGGACCTCAGAGAATAAAAACACATTAAATTCTGAAGTGATTGTTGATGGCAAACACAGGGTAGTTTATTCCTCAGAAACTACTGCAAACATATATTGGAGGACTTGCTACATGAACGCTAATTAGGCTTGGCCATCAGATGCCAGTGGGATGTAAAAAAGGTTGTTATCAACGTCTAGGACAGTATACTTAGTGGCATCAGTTTGAGCAATGGTTTCAGTTTTAGTTACAGTGTCTGGAACAGTCAGGACCATGGGAGCAATAATGTACAATTAGCAATAATCTACTATAATTCTCCAGATTGTGTGAATCTTTTTTTTACTAGCATACATGACTGTTGTATTGAAATATTTCATCTCTTTTTACTCCCACTGTCTTTAAATCTTTAATCAAGGTTGTGCTTTCCATTTCTCCCACTGGGATTTTATATTGCTTCTGTTGGATCATCAGAGAGGGGACAGGAATATGTTTTGGCAATTATTTACGTGTCCTACTAGTTCCTCTCTACATGCAGCTCTTCCCAATCAGGTGGGTCCCCTCAGAACTCAAGAGCCCTCATATTACAAGCATGTAAAACATCAATCACAATTAAGCATATAGCAATAGAAGTCACAACAATACACTGAATCATCCCAAAGGACCCCACCTATATATTACCCTTCCCTGCTTTAAACCTCACTCCAAATCCATCGGTTAAATTTGAGTTCTCTCTGACCAATAAGAACAAATACAGTGGTGACTTGGGTTCAACAGAACCATTAATAGTTGGATTCCCTCCCTTCCCCAAAGTTTCTCAGTGTACTCAGTTGAGTATGTATGGCGTTTGGGCTTCCTTTGGAGACAAGAAGATCTCAGCTGCACCTGTAATCCTTATTCTCTTTAAAACAGCAGAGTCCAGGGTAGACTGGAGGAAGGGATCAAGGGGCATAAAAGGAAAAAGTAGCTTGGCACCAATAAGCATGGTTTTGTGTTTACCTTTGACTTCAGACACCATGGCTAGTTGCTCAAATACGTCTCTGATGTTTTCCGCTCCCCTCAGGCTGTATTGCATGGTGAGGTCATCATGGATGACACCACCTATTTCATACTTGAAGACTCCTTAAATAAGTCATATTCTTTTTTGGATGGGGCCACAGGGTTTGCTCTCTTTGGCTGACTTGAATATGATAGGTACATTCAGTGATTTTTTTTTTTTTTTTTTTTTAGGAATAAAAAACTGTCCACGTTAATCTTGAGCACCTTCTGTTCCATTGCCATATTAATACTTCTTAAGTTTTCATCTGGTTTGAACATAAGGACTATGAGAATTTTTCAAGGGTGCTGCAAAAATTTATCTATATTTCTTTGGGACAGTTTTTCATTATACAGAAAGTTACCTTCATCGGTATCATAAGCCCAATCTGGGGCACTAAAATCTGTTTTCTTCTGGCTTTTAAAAAACTCAGAGCCCCATTTTGAGTTTCTGAACAGTAATTATAAAGTATTTATCATTTATGCTCCTGAGTTTTGATATTTCAGATTTACAAGTTTGACCTATTTTTGCATTATCCCTGCTGTTGTTATAATACTTTATTTTTATTCGAGCTTTATAATTTTGTTATTAGGGTTTATATTCTTTTCAAGTTTCAAATTCTTTGTTTAATTAGTTATAGTTATATAAATACATAAATACACATAGAGAAATAGGTAATTTTACAGTATTTCTACACTGCAGAACCCTCAGTGATAGCTAGACTTTTGTTCTCTCTCTCTCTTTTTTTTGTCTACAGATGCCTATAAATGTGGAAGCACACATACAGGCTAAAGCCAACAGCTTTACAATCAGGCAAGAATATGTAGATGGCTCAGCAAAACCTTATTGCTACTTCTGGATAGATAATATTTTCCTCAGCAAGTGGGTAAATAAAGTTGTTTTGTTTTTATGAACAGCAACTTACTGTTACAAAATTTTTCCTATTCAGCTGTACCAAAATAATGCATACTTATTTCCCTAATGGACTTCATTTTATCTCCAGTTACTGAATGAGTTTTTGTTTATTGCAAACAGCATCATATTTCTTTTGTTAAAACATCATCAGGACCAAAATCTTCCTTAAATGTCTTCTGATTGGTTTAGTTTAACCTTAGAATGATGTTTCTTTCTACTTGTTTGTTCCAAATTTACTTCAAGTCTTGATTATCATCCCTGTGGATTTTCAAACAGATCTTTAGCCTTTTCTGATTTCCAAGAAGTCTTGCAGTTTTGAATACAAATATTATATTTCATACTGATATATTCCTCAAAAGCAGTGTCTGGTAAGTTTAACTGGCAAGATGCAGAAACACTATACATACAAAGACCCAGCTCAGTGTTGGACTACAAATTGGTTGGGGAGCTGAGAGTAGAATTTAGGACTACTCATTGTGTTTTCCATCTTTGCTAATCCACAAAAGAAAATAATTGTTTGGAGTAATGAGAAGAAACAACTCTAGATGACCTACAAAGTCCTGTCCTTTTCTAAAACCTCTAGACCTCACACAGCTTATGTAAATAACTCTTTCTCTTGCACATGTGTGTGTTTGTGTGTTTAATAACTTTATCTCAAACACCCTCAAAGGAAAAACAAAAATAAAATTAAAATAGATAAACATTATTTAATATCTGTTTGATTTGAACTACAACTCAAGTATTTGGCAAAATGTAAGCATGATGTAGAGATAATGATCAAGAAAATGAAATGGTGGAATCCATGACCACAAACTAGAATTTTGTTTTTTTAAAGAAGTTCAATACAAGAGACACAAATCCAGTAATTTTAATTAAGTAGTGAAATACACATATTCATGTGCTGAATCATAAGATAAATGATAATACAGATGCCAAAGAAACAAGGGAGAACTATCACAATGTTTCTGTGTTTAGAAAGCCATCTATTCCTTCATTTCTTTCTTTAAAGATTTGATTGAAATAAACATGGCAAAGGATATAGTACACATGTGTGTTTCTAACATAGATAATGAAGTAACACATTAAAATACGTGAATACAATGGCATATTTCCACAGTACTCTCTCTTCTACTATATATGCTTAGTTGTAGCCATGCATTCATAAAGCTGGAGAATAATTTCTTGTGAGTTATGGCTTTTCCTTGAGTACCAATTTCTTCATACACACAGTCTGAAGTAATCTCATTATACCTTCTACATATACTGAGAATCCCATACTGACTGTTTTGTATCTACCAACCAACCACTGTAATCACATCATCACTCCAAGCACCACAAACCCCTTATGTTGTAAACTCTAGTAACCCACAGTGCAAGCCAAAGGGGGTATGAGACCAAACCAAAAATTAAAAGACACCATAACCTTTATATATATATATATATATGTATGTATGTATATATATATATATATATATATATATATATATATAACCTAGAAATAAACCATAATATCTAGGCTATAAGAATTAAAAAAAAAAGATTCTTTCATTGACATGGAAGTTTGAATTTGTAAAACCTCCTGAGAAAAAATTCTGACTTCTTATACATATTCAAATTAACAATAGTCATACATTTTTGACTAACAAATTCACCTTTGGAGAACCTTGCCCACAATAATAAAAATGTGAATGGAGAGGAGTTGTGAGTACAAAAACCAATGAAAAAAATCCTGAAGGTTAATAAATAAATGAATAAAATATTAAGTTCATGTAATATTTTTAGTTATTAGAAAAGACCTCTTACATCTATACTCAAAGGTCTAGTAGGATGCCAACCAAAGAATAAATATGAGTGTATAAACTATATTGATAAAATTATTTTATAAACAGAAGTATATACAAAGTATTTATTTTGTACAAACATAGAGAAAATTGTGAAAGGATGTATAAGATATATGGACATTAAATTATTGATGATGAGAGAAAGATTATATGAAATTATATTGCATATGTTTTATAATATAATATATGATAGATAAGATAGACTTTGTTTACAAATATGTGACTGTTAATACTAATATGCTTATTACATATGAGTAGTAATACCAATATTTACAAATACAAATATATTTAATGTTTTATGAAATGTTTTGAAGTATATGTATTTATATGTTACATTTATATATAATTTTATCTAACATACTTTGTAATGTATAACATAATAGTAATGTGCAATGTGCATATAATAAGAATAGGCAGAAATAGCATGCTTAGTATATCTCTTTATATAAATATGGTAAACATGTACAAATATGCATAGAAAACTTAGAAAGATGGAAACAAAAATAATATTGATCATTATATTTTTTGTAATAGAATTTCATTCTATTTTTTTAAAGTTTATGTATCTTTTGGATTTTTAAAATAAAAATATTTTTTCTTTCTAATAAAAATACAGTGTTTTTTAGTTTATTAAAGGTACAAAAATAGAATTTTAAATCAGAAGTGCCTCTATACTTCTGTTCTTTCATTTGATTAAATTTGTAATTTTTATTAGCTTGCAATGACAGAAAAATAAACTCTAAATTTATCATTTCAGTGAAATACTATAGTTTATTGGGATGTCTACTTCTTTCCTCGATATGATAAATTTCATAAATTTCAAGGTCTTCTATTTCCAGTTATCTACTTTTAACTATGTTTTTTTTATCTTAGAGTGGAATCTGGAGCACATTATGAATAAATAGCTCCAATTCCTTCAATGGTTTTTATTTGAGGTCTGTCCAGAAAGTATCCAGCCCTGTAATAGTAATATGAAAAACGGAGACATTTATGGAAGAAGACACAAGATACAAGAAACATTGTACATAGGACAATAACGTCTCAGTCCCCTTCAAAGTAGGCACCCTGGGACTTCACACAGTTCTCCCAGCGTCTCTTCCACTGTTCAGAACACTCTGCAAAATCCTTCATTGAAATCACCATCAGCTACCTCGGTGTATTTTCTTGAATCTTATCGATGGTGTGAAATCTCTTTCTTTTCAAAGGTGATTTTAGTTCTGGGAAAAGATAGAAGTCACAGGGCATCAAATCTGGGCTGTAAAGGGGCTGAGTCACCCTGGGTGATTTGATGTTTTGCCAGAAAAACTCTGCACGAGAGGTGATGCATGGGCAGGCATGTTGTTATGATGAAGCTGCCAACCACCAGTTGCCCATATCTGCAGCCGTTTTTGTGGCATTAGATCTCTCAATCAATGAAGAACATTAAGATAGTACTCCTTATTCATTGTCTGGCCTGGAGGAGTATACTCACGATGGACAACACCTTCCCAATCAAAAAGCACAGTTAACATGTTCTTCATCTTGCTGCAACTCTGCCGCACCTTCTTTGGGAGTAAGAGAACCAGGTGACTTCCATTGGGACCACTGGGCCTTTGTTTCCGGATCATAGCCACAGACCCACCATTCATCCCCAGTTATAACCTTCTGGAGGAAATCTGGTCCATTGGCAGCAGTTCGAACCAAGTCATTAGCAAATGCAGCACCATGTTCCTTCTTCTCTGGTAGCAGAAGCCATGTAATGCATTTTGCCATGACACGTTTCATGACAAGATCCTACATCAAAATCTCAGACACAGTAGTTTTTGGAATCCCCAGAGCAGCTTTGTGTTCTCGTACTGTCAGTTGCCCGATCTTCGTTGATTGCAGCCCGTGCACTCTCAACATTCTCAGGTGTTCTGTTTGTCACAGGCCTTCCAGAACATGGATCACTTTCAACAGATTCTCAACCATCTTTGAATCATGTGCACCACATTTTTATTTGTGCTGCACTCATTGCATCGTCTCTGAAAGCCTCTGAATCATCCAAATATTTCTGCAGAGAAATGTTCAAGCTTAATGCAAAATTTGATGCAGATTTGTTGCTCTACTCCCCTAGTCATTTTGAATGTGACGGCCACACAGTACACATACATGCTCACTCAATGACATCTAGTACCACACTGACTAGTACAGTGAAGTCGTCATTGTTCACACATGTGCATTACGGTCCACTCTCCTTGGCTGCCAGGTTACACCAATGTTGTGCAAACCATTCTCTTTATATTAACAATGGCTAAAGATTTTCCAGACAGACACATAGTATATATTTAATGATATCAAAGATACACTCACTGTTTTCCCTACAAATTGTTCAATGGCCAGGTACGGTAGTTTATGCCTATAATCCCAGCTACTCGGGAAGCTGAGGTGGGAGGATTGCTTGATGCCAAGAGTTTGAGATAAGCCTGGGCAACATAGCAAGACCTCCATCTCTAAAAAAAATAGTTAAAAATTAGCCTGGTATGGTGGTACATGACTGTAGTCTCAACTATTCAGGAGGCTGAGGCAAGAAGGAGGATCCCTGGAGTCCAGGAATTCAAGGCTACAGTGAGCTATGATTGTGCCACTACACTCCAACCTCGGTGACAAAGCGAAACCCCACCTCTAAATCTAAAAAAAAAAAATTACAATTTTAAAAGAATTGCACTATGGAATTATTTACTCGTAAACTGAAAGCACATAACTGTACAACTATAATGCCAAAATAACCTACAAATAAAAGAGAAAATCAAGCAAAATGCAAAGAATAATCATATTATGTTTAATTTAAACACCTTAATGGTTTAATAAGAGTTAGTAGAGATTAGCATGTAACTATTCAAACTACAAACTAACCAAAATATTCTATATATTTCAAAATAAAGCCACATATAGACACCTTTTGTCTTCTCATATCTAACCCGAAGTATGTGTTAATCCTATTTCCAAAATTAAGCTTTATAAAGAGTATTTGAGAATAAATAGTAACATTTTATTAAACAGTGAAATATTAGCATTCATACAAATCTCACACAATCATTTCACCTTGATGAAGAAATCTAAATTTAAACCACATTTGTTACAACAAAATAGAGCTCTTTCTTCTACTTCCAAATCCTAAACATGGAATTAGCTTTCATTCCTAAAAGTGGTTTGGGATAAAATTCTTAGACTTTTCTTTTCTTTTCTTTTCTTTTCTTTTCTTTTCTTTTCTTTTCTTTTCTTTTCTTTTCTTTTCTTTTCTTTTCTTTTCTTTTCTTTTCATTTTTTTTCTTTTCTTTTCATTTCTTTTCTTTTCTTTTCTTTTTTTCCTTTCCTTTCCTTTCCTTTCCTTTCCTTTCCTTTCCTTTCCTTTCCTTTCCTTTCCTTTCCTTTCCTTTCCTTTCCTTTCCTTTCCTTTCCTTTCCTTTCCTTTCCTTTTTTCTTTTCTTTCCTGTTCTGTTCTTTTCTTCTCTTTTCTTTTCTTTTCTTTTTACTTCATATTATGGGGGTGCAGATATTTTAGGGTTACATATCTTGCCCCTATCCCCTCTCCCCCACCCAACTATGCCAGAGCTTCTAGCATGTCCAGCCTCCAGGTGGTGCGCACCAAACCCACTGTGTAAGTACCTACCCTTCCTAGTGGTTTGCACTTTTTCTTTTTTAGTGCTTATCCAATTTAGTGCATGTTAACTAGGAATATTGTATGCACCCAGCAGAGAGATGGATGATAAAACTGATATATACTTTTGTTAATAACTCAAAAAATTCATAAAATATTTAAAAGAAAATATTTATATTCATGACATTATTATCACTTGCTATTATGCAGTAAAGAAACAATTAAAGAATTATTTTGAATACTAATAAATATTAAAGGAGAAACAGGGAAGATAGGTACACAAATAGGACTTGGATCCATCTGATTTTTATTGTGAGATATTGAGCTTTCCCAGTACTAATTTTTTTCACATGAAATTCTAACACTTATAGGCAGGACTTCAGAAAAGTAAATATGTATACATCTTTTATTTTAAATACATATCTTGAGAAAATTATACTACATACATTAAGCAATTTAACACTAACACACATACAGATATAGCACAATATAATTTTTGCATTCACAAGAATTTTAAATATAGTCAGTAACTCTGACAATGAGATAAACATTAAAGGATAATAAATATCTTCTTGTTTCTGTCTTAACAGAAACTCACTTGGAAAAAAAATCAAAAGCTGAAATTTAAAGTTCTTTGTGATTGTGTCACCCATACCATGACAGATCCCAACGATATTAAAGCCATTTGATTGTCTCCTACAAATTGCATGCTCGTTCACAAATCATGAGAGACACAAGTCTGCCCTATTTGCTCCCATCTCTCCACATGCCTTTATATAGGCTTGGTTGGGGCCTCATGTGGCCAAGGGAGTGGTAGGGCCCATTTGTCCTCTCAGTAAAAGTGCTGAAAAGGTCTAGTTGTGCAGTGCTGTCCAATATCAATTTGAAATCAAAAGTGAGCCTTATATGTAATTTTATGTTTTCTAGTGGACACAGTGGAAAAATTTCAAAAATAGGTCAAATTAAATTTAATAATAGAGTTTATCTAACCAATTTTAATGGAAACTATAAAAGAGATAGTTTCCTTAATTTGTAATAAGTCTTTAAGACCCAGTGTATTTTTGTTTATGACTTATCTCATTTAGGACCAGTCACATTTAAAGTGCTCAATAGACATCCCTGGTTAGTGGCTACCACATTGAAAGTGCAGACCTAGATTTTTCCTCTCTGTATCCTCCGGCAGCTAAAGCTTCTTCAGTAAGACCCTGATATTTGGGACTTGAAATCTTGAATGAATATATTATAGGCATTGAACTGTATTAAAGCAAAGGCCGTGGTGGCTTCTACAATATGCTTGCTTTCTGGCTAGACTTTTCCAGATAAAAGATGGTTTGGGGCCAGGCACGGCGGCTCACGCCTGTAATGCTAGCACTCAGGGAGGCCGAGGCAGGAGGATCCTTTGAGCTCAGGAGTTCGAGACTAGCTTGAGCAAGAGCGAGACCTCGGCTTTATTAAAAATAGAAAGAAACTAGCTAGACAACTAAAAATATATAGAAAAGATTAGCCGGGCATGGTGGCGCATGCCTGTAGTCCCAGCTACTGGGGAGGCTGAGGCAGTAGGATCGCTTGAGCCCAGGAGTTTGAGGTTGCTGTGAGCTAGGCTGATGCCATGCACTCACTCTAGCCTGGGCAACAGAGTGAGACTCTGTTTCAAAAAAAAAAAAAAAGAAAAAGAAAAAGATAGTTTTGTGACTTTTTGCCTCTGAAGTTGCCTTCTTTAATTAAAGCCTATTTTCTTTCTTATTTTTTTCTTTTTTCTTTTTTCTTTTTATTTTTTGAGGACAGACTCTCACTCCATCTCCCTGGGTACAGTGCCATAGTGTCAGCCTAGTTCGAAGCAACCTTAAACTTCTGGGCTCCAGAGATCCTCCTACCTCAGCCTCCCAAGTAGCTGGGACTATAGGTGTGCACCACAACGACGGGCCAATTTTTCTATTTTTAATAGAGACAGAGCCTGGCTCTTGCTCAAGCTGGTCTCGAACTCCTGAGCTTAAAAGATCCTTTCACCTCAGCCTCCCAGAGTGCAAGGAGTACAGGCGTGAACCACCATGCCCAGCCAACTAAAGTCTACTTTCTAAATCTTCCCTTTCTTCTCCCATTGCTTCTCTGAGTCTGATATCCTTCCAAATAATACTATAATTACTCTTTAGGATAAGTACAAAGTCAAATAGTTACTTTAAAATATTTCTAATTAATATGTAATACACATTTTGAATAAATATGAATACACTACCCATGTTCAAATTTGAACTTTATTTACAAATACTAGCAATAGATTTATTGTATATAGAGAATATTCTTCTTTGGTAATAAAAATATCAGCTGTGAAATGCAGTGCATTCTCTCAATTAATGGCCAGGCAATTAATTGGAACTTTTGAACTACCTTCATTGTTTCATTTATTTACTTTTTAATTTATTCATTCTTTCAGCAAATACGTATGGAAACATTATTTTGGAGACAGGCTAAAATATAAAGATGAATAGTAACACAGTATATCTTATTCAAGGTTTTCTTTTCCTCATGGCTTTGCACCACATACATATATATAAAATATAAAACCAATATCACATGATTACTATTAATATGAGTCTTGTAATTTGAGAGCTTAAAGTAGTGAGGGATCATGGAAGAGGTGCCAAATGTCCTAGGATTTAAGGGATAAGAATGTTAATTCCCCCAAAATATGAATGACACAGAGGATTAAAGAAAAAAAAAAAAGTCCACAAAGGCTGGAGTGTAATTATAAAGAGTGTAATTCTGGAACCAAGAGTGACCGTTTAGCTAAAACATAAGAGAGGTATAGTGGAACAGTGATATTGCCTAATTGTTAGCCAACTGAGATTTTCTGGATTTTACTGATCCATCAACACTTTATCACCTGGCTTCCCTTTTGTAAGTGGGACACTTTGCAAGATACATGGTCAGAGATCTGGAAGCATAACAATGCTAATTGGCCCATGTGGGGATTAGACCTTTGCCTTGACCTCATTAGCACCAGACTCTAAGCAGCTAAGGCGCCTAATTGAAACTGGCTCTAAGTAAAGGCCTTTCTCATTACCTTCTTATCCTTTTATTTAAAAAATAAAATAAAATAAGGACAAAGAAAGATTCTAATAATACTACTTTGTATAAAACATTGCATGAAACTGTTTATCTTTGTATGCCCTTATTAACACTTTTAAAACAGATGCTTAAAAGAGAGTATGGTTACATGTATTTGTGTACCTTGGATTTACGAGCCAATTAAAACTGTTTGTATTTAAAATTTTAGAAACTAATTTTTAGTAGAATATTAGGATATAAATGTTATGTGCCCTTTTGAGTTTAGGAATGTGCTTAACTGGTACAATTCTAAAATAGTTCATTTTTGTTAATCATGTTGAATAATTAAGATGTTTGAGAATAAACACATTTCAGCCATTACAAGAACTTTAGGAAATTTAGTACAATGCATAAAACTTCACAGATATAAGTAATCATTTATACATCTTTGTGGTCTGTTCTCTAGGAAAATAGTAAATTTAGCTATATTTTAACAATTTATTTTAAGTTCTTCATATCACCATAACATTCATGAAATAACTACTGCATTAAAACATATCTTTTTTAAAAAGGTGCTGGTTATCACTACATCAAGCAACTGTAGTTCCTAAAGAAAAAGAAAATTGTTTTCCCAGACAGTTAACAGTTGGCTATCTGGGTCCACGGATTCTATATTGTGATTTCATGATCAAATGTATTAAAAAATAAAATAAAATAAATAAATAAATAAAAAATAAAATAAAAATAATAAAACAATTAAGAACAATTAAAAATAATGTGAATTAAAACCACAATATAACAACTATTTACATAGCATTTAAATTGTTTCAGGTGTTATTAGTAATTTAAAGGTTATTTAAAATATAGGGGAGGATGTGCATAAATTATATGCAAATTCTGTGCCATTTTACTAAGGCACTTGAGCCTTCTCAGATTTTAGTTTTGTTGGGTGGGAAGAGGGGTCCTCAAACCAGTCCCCTGGAGATACTGAGGAACAACCATATATTATAGATACCTTAAAATACCACATGGACCATGAAATAAGTAGATTAGATGCTGAATTTTCAAAGATTCTGTATTTAGTGGTGACATCCAAGAGAAAAGACATAGTACCACATGTGAATACTAAACACTGTAGGGAACCAGATAATTTTTTCATCATTTTGGGAAAGTTTCCCAGATAGATGTGAGTTTAGAATACAAAGGTATATTTATTTTACTACAAAAAGAGCATATAATAGATAGTTTGGAATCTGGCCATTATTAGTAAATGAGCATGAACTAAATAAACCACCTACATACTTTTTTTTTTTTTGGTCTAAAATCTGTCACAGTGCACAATAATTTTATTAATGAAGTCAAAGCTTATTTTATTCAGAAGAGATATAGCAGACCTTGTGCTAGTATTTTCTTCAGATGGAATAATCTCGAAACCAGAATGTTATTCACAGATCTATAAGATTTTAAATTTAGTTTTCCCTTCAAAAACTTTTGAATATATTTGATAAAGCCTAGAGATTAAATTATTTAAATTTAACATGTAATCACAAACTGGACTTTAAGAAATTTTTTACATTCCTTTTTAAAACTTTTATTGTTTCATATGTTTATTAAAAGAAGGCAAAGTTTAAACTGACTTTAGCATCTAGACAGTCCAAGGAAAGCATCTGCAGTTGTGCCTCAGGAGGCCTGGGATTTGCTCTAGCCTCTGCTTTCCTAAAGGCTAGTGAATTTGAGCACATTTTGTACTTATTTTCCATTCCCATAGTTACATCTTACTTGGTGGCATGTTTATGAAAATCTTTAGCTCATATCTTATCTGGTTGCTCTTATTATTGAGTCATAAGCATTCTTTATATATCCTGTATACATGCCCATTATCAGATATATAAATCACAAACATTTTTCCAGTGGTCTGCCTTTTTATTTTCCTAATAGTGTATTTTGAAAAGCATCTTTTTTGTATTTTAATGAAGTCAAATTTATGATTTTTTATTTTTTGGTTTATACTCATTGTGACTTTTAAAAAAATCTGTGCCTACGATCACAAAGAATTTCTATTTGTTTTGTTTCGGTTTTAGTTCTATACTTCTGGTGCTTGCATTTGGGTTTATGATTCACTTCAAGTTAGTTTTTGATTTCAGTGAGAAGTAAGGGTAGAGGATCACATTTTTGTTTGTTTGTATATAGGTATTTAATTGTTCCAGTATACTTTGTTGAAAAAACTATCATTTACCCATTGATTTATCTTGCTAACTTTTTAAAAAATCAATTGCCATATATGTGTTAATCTATTTCTAGACTGTAATTCATTCCAATGATCTATTTGTCTATCCTCCCACAACAAAATGCTCTGAATTATTGTAGTGTTATTCTATGTCTTGAAATCAGATAGTATGAATCATCCATCTCTTTTTTCAAAGTTGTTTTGACTTTCAGAAATCCTTTGCATTTTCATAAAAATTTTGGAATAAGTTTTTCAATTTTATAGCAAATAAAACAACCTGTTGGGGTTTTGATTGAGATTGTATTGTAACTATAGAATAACTTTGGAAATCTTAACAATATTGAGCCTTCACATCCATGAGCATGATATTTTTCTATGTTTATTTGTCTTTTCTATAATTTCTGTAAGCAATATTTGATAGTCTGCTGTGTAGATGTCACATTCATTTTTCATTATATCCATCCATAAATGCATAGTATTTTTAATGCTCTTATAAATGTTCTTCTTAAAATTTCAATTTCCAAATACTCACTTCTAGAAATGGAAATACGACTAATATTTGCATATTAACCATGAATTCTAAAACCTAATTAAACTTACTTACATATGATTTTAGTGTTTTAGATCTTTAGGGCCTTCTACATAGATGATCATGCTGTTGGCAAATAAAGACAATTTTTACTTCATCTGTACAATGTGTACATTTTGTTTATTTCTTGCCTACTGAACTTGCTAGTACCTTTCTTGCAAGGTGAATGTAAGTAAGTAGTGAGAGAACACTTCCTCATCTTGTTCCTGATCTTAAAGGAAAGCATTCAGACTTTCATTATTAAGCACAGTGTTGAATGTAGGTTTCAGAAAGATGGTCTTAACAGGTCGAAGATGTTTTCTTCTGAATTACAGAGATTTTAAAACAATTATAAATGGCAATTTTGTTCAATTTTTTTTCTGATGTTTTAAACATTAAATGGACTCTCTTATTTAATCCATTTATATGCTGAATACATTATTTTTAAACATTAAGACAACTTTCATTCCTGAGATGAACTCTACTTGGTAGTTGAGTATTATCTGCTTAATATATTGTTGAATTCTATTTGCTAAAATTTTGGTAGAAGAAACTTTGGTAGAAGAATGACCCAAACTGTCAAAGCTCATTAAAGAAGTAATAGACAGCCAGAATAGGCCGTTATCTATTAAAGAAATGAAAACTTTGCTATAAAATAAAACCTATTTCTATGTCAAATTATCTTCACAGTAGAAATTTAGCAAGCATTTAAGAAAGAAATAATGCCAATCCTATGCAAATCCCACACAACAAAGGAGGAAAAACACTAATTAACCAATTTGATGATGCCAGCAATAGCCTGACAATGAAACCTTTCGAAGACATTACAAGAAAATATAGAACAATATCCCTCAAAGATATAGACACAAATGAATTTACCAAATATAAGAGGAATGTTCACATGTTTTTTACTTTTATTTTCATTTTAATTCCATTGTGACCAGAGTATAAAAGTGTTATTTTCTAATTTATTGAGGCTTTTTGAAATTTGACGGGGCTTTTTAATGGCATAAAATACTGTCTTGGAGAATTATCTATGTGTCATTGAAATTAATATATGTTCTATTATTTTCTTATGAGTGTTTTATAAACCTCAGTTAGGTCCAGTTTGTTGATGATGCTCCCCAAGTCTTTTATATATTTACTTCTTTTCCATTGGTTCTAATAAACTGAAATTGCAGTGCAGCAGAATCCAAGATAACTGTAGTATTTGTCTATCTCTCCTTTCATTTCTATGAGATTTTGCTTTATGGATTTTGAAACTCATATCTTCCAAAATATTTAAGATTCTTATGTCCCTGTGAATTGAAATAATTACTGTTACAAAAGTTCTTCTTTATCCTGATAATATTTCTTTACATGGTCTTATTCAAAATATTACTCCAGCTTCTTTGGACTGGTGTTTGCATAACGTATTTTCATTTTATTCTTTTGCTTTTCAAGTGCTTTTCTAGTACCAGATATGTTAATATCCATTTTTAAGATATCTCTCTATCATCTTTCGGCTTGCATGTTTTCCAACATTATGTACTTGAATCTCTTTCTGGGTTATCTATTTTACTTCCACTGGTCTCTTGTCTACTCATATGCCAAAACTTCATTGCTTTAATTATTGAAGCCTAGTATGTTTTAAAGTCTGGCAGGGCTGGTCTTTCTTTATAATAGTTTAGTGTTCCCTCTTCTCTCTGACAATGATTCCTCGGCTGGTTATTCTTACTTTTGTCTACCATATGAACTTTAGAACCAATTTTTCTAACTCTATAAAAAAAGCTTTGTGGTATCTTTATTGAGATGACATTAAATTTATAAATTAACTTAAGGAGAATGGCATCTTTGTAGTGTTGAGTTATCCTCTTCAAGAGTATGAAACGTCTTTTTATTTGTCCAACCCTATACATATAAATAACATGTATAATAATATATAATTTAAAAATATATATATGAATATATTTTGTGGGGCTAAAGGGAAACTGCCCCTACAGCAAACCCTGTAAGGTTTGCTGAAAGATTGATTCACAATAAGGCAGATTAATAAGAGAAAGAGTTTCATTTACCGTGCACATGGAGAGAATCACAGTGATTACTCAATATCCCAGTGGCATCCAGAAATTTATATATCCTTATTTTAGAGGGGAGGGTGAGATGAGGAATACAGGTAATTCTGTTTAGGGGCAATAAATGGTTACTAGAAAGGATGGATAGATAATTGGGAAAATGAATGGGGGGGGGAACAAATTGACTTGTAAATGATTCTCACAGATTGGTGGTGGTTTCCTTTATACCATCAGTTTTGTCCCAGGCCTCTCAGCCTCTTTATTATGCAATTACATAAAAGATTGTACATGTGGAATCTTGTCCCACTTATCTGACCTTTGACAAATAATAATTTAAGGTTCTATGCAATAGCCATTTCTCCTCACATCCCAGCACATACATTGGCCAAGGGGTATTATAATAAAATATTCTATTTTTAGACATAGGCTTATAGCTATAAGTTGGCCATTCACCCAAGATTCTCCCCAAGGGACTTTCAGATGTAATAGAAATGGAGCCTCCCATGTTGAAACAAAACTCATAAACAACAACAAACACAAGTTGAGGAGTAGATGGTACAGGGAATTCCCAATGCAAACAATCTCAGTGCCAAGGCTTACCATGTGGGAACCACACAAAAGAGAACGAGTTCTCCTGACCCAAAATGCAATGAGTCCTTCAGGTTCATGAGTTCCGCTCAACCTTGACTTCCACACCAGCAGTGCCACAAATGCCCTACCACCCGCCTGGAAGGTTCACAACCTTCCCCAAATGGGAAGAATCAAGGGTGTCATTGTGCACACAGGGGGATGCACCTAAAGGGCCAGGTGTTGTGACTCCTGCCAAATCCATTTCCTTTTCCTCAACAAGGTCTGGGCTTCAAGGAGTTGTTCCTAATTTGGAGAAGGAGATATGGGAGTTCCCCAGAGCTAAACAGGCTTTGGCAGCTGTTGGGGCAGTCCCTTACTCTCTCACCCTGAAAAGAGAATGTTCCTACTGGTGAAGACCCATGCCTTGACCCAGAGATGCTCCCCACCTCTTCTGGTCGTGGCAGCAATTGATCGTGGGGTGCCGTTCCACCAGGGTACCACCAAGCCCACCAAATTAAATTACTGAAAGTTTAGTACTTGTCCCTGAGTCCAAATGACTGAGGCCAAATCAATGAGAATGAAGAATGAAGACAAATGGTTTGAGGGAAGGGAATGAGAAGTTTATTAATTTTCTGACAAATGAGGTAGGCAGAAGACTATCACACTAAAAGGCCACCATCCTGCCTTTAAGCTGAAAACTAGGGCTTTTTAAAGGGGATTTTTCAGTGGTTGGGCTGGGGTCTACATGACCAGTGTCCAGAGTATCAATGTTACTGTTTATATAGCCTTTTATTTAATTTTGCTATTGTAACTTACTTTCCTTGATTTTTTAAAAAGCTTGTCCAACTTCTTTCTAATGTAATTAATTTTCTTTGGTTAGCAGATAACTTTAGGTGGCTTAGAGTAATTTTAATTTCCACCCATCTTATGTTTCACATGCTGTTACTAGAATCTGGACACTTTGAAAATGTGTTTAATCTATTTTTCTTATAGCTAAGTGTGAACATATGATTTGATCTTAACCACTGAGGTGACCACAGAGTACTATTGTTCCTTTTCAATGTGCAAAGAAAAATGAATCTACTGTAATCAGGCTTTGGTGAAAAAATATAAATTGCAACACATATTTCAATAGATATAGTTAAGTAGAATAAATTTATGAACTAGATGTAACTACTTATTAACCTGGTTGTCACCAAAAAAAACAAATAATAACAAAAGCAAAAAAAAAAATGATCATGTAGATATCAACCCACAGAAAGTAGCTAATTCCCCTATAAGTGAGGGAATAAAGGGGATTATTTGAAATGATGAAAACTGAAAGCTCAATTGAGTAATCTTGCAGAACTGAAATTCAGACTTCCAGAAGGTCATGCTGCTTAGTTAATCAATTGTCATCTCTGAGAGTCCCAATGAGACTGCTCACTGTCTCCACCCACTGTTATGGGAAAAAACTACTGCTGTTGTACTCTAAGAGCAAGCTTAAAATACTGCTGAGAGGAAGCAAAGAGAAAAGAGAAGATCCTTGTTTTCTCCTGTTCAATTTCTCTATAATGCCTCCATTAGTAGAATATAATAAGGAATGTAATTGGCAAATTAGAAATATGGTTTACAGAGATCTAGTCAAATATCACAAAGCTGGCTAGAGAAGAGTGGGTTTGGAGCTCTGAGAAAATAGCTTGCTATTTTCTAACTAACTAGCATAGTGTCAGTAAGAATGATTGAAAATGGAAGTATATTTTTATCATCCAAATCTGAAATTCAGAGCAAGGCTCTATGCAAGGTCTAAGTCTATAAGTATAACTATATGTAAATATCTGTACCTTTATTAAAATTGAAATTGTAAGCAATATATATGCATTGATATATTTATATGAATTGAAAATAAAATCAGACATTTTTCTTGCAAATTTCAATATGATTTGGCTGATTAGTATGACAATATTTACTTCCCACCAATTAAATTATATAGCAGATATTTTCTATAAATTGAGTGAACTAAATCTGCACCAGTAAAGTTTTTATTAAAATACATTTATAGTTGTAATATATTCTGTATATAAGGCACTCTATCAAAATGTTATATTGAAAGAGTATCATGTAAGTATATCTATTTTACAAACTTTTCTAAATATATCAGGCTAAAAGAATGCCTCTAAGTGGAAGACTAATAGATAGACTTCACATATTAACACGCTTGTTAAAGCCTTTTTCACCATTTCTCATAAATAGAAAATGAATGAATTCAACGATTAGATAATAAATTGTTATGAAAGTCAATTGACTTCCAATTGTTCCATTTTAACAGTATTGAAAGAGCATCTATAAGGATTAATAAAATACAAATTTTAAAATTTAATTGAGAATTGCTTTTCCTGAATATACTATTCAGGCAGTTTTATACTATCTCAGCTAAATGATTTAAAGTCATAAAATTGTTGCTTATGTGCTACTTTTAACACTGGCTTAATTTGTCTGTGAGTTAAAACTGTATGAACTAAATTGCTGGGCTCCTTCATAGCCTCACGCATACCTTGCTTTGAGCTTATCTATTTTTGGAGATTTAGATTTTGAGGTCCAAATGAGTGACCACGGTGAGGCCATGGATCAACATCCAATGCCCCCTCCTCCCTAGCATAGCTGGATCAAATTATTTACTTCTTGGGTTATTCACTAAACATAAATGTTACTAAGAGTTAACATAGTAATTAATATATGCAATTGAAACTACTACATATAAGAGAGATAATTCTATATGCAAAGAGCATGAGAAAAATAGGTTGTGTTTTATTGATAAAAAAACAAAAAGAAGGCATAGGAATGTGGTTTTCATTAAAAACAAAGTAATTTTGCCTAGTTTAGAAGTTTTAATGATTGTTTTAAATTAAAGAAATAATAATGCATTAAATTAAATTGATATAGAAAGTTGGGAAAGAAAGAATAGTAAAAATTGTAAAAGGTTATAAAAGTTTTATGGAAATCTTTGTGGTCAAAGTAATAAAAATTGAATAGATTTATTTATAATGTTTTATTAAAATTAGTTTTAGCATTAATAATACACTAATGCAAAAGTAAAATTTGGGTTTCTCTTTTTAACAAGATTTTTGTGTAATATTAGTAGAACTAATAAGAGATTTTTGTTCACCTTTCCACAAACAGCAAAAAAAAAATGCATAAGTTCAATAAGAATCTGTTTTTCTCTTATAATAGGAAAGAATTACAGATACTGGTTATTTTACCAAGGCTTTAACTGGGATGGCATATTTCAAATATGCCCATACTGCTTTGAGGAATCCAGATGACTTTATAAAGCCAATAAAAAACCCTCTGGAAAGAACATACTGACTTGATATCTCATCTGTAACATTTCCTGATCTGTGGTAAGTAAAGAATGTCACTTTCTGGCAGGGCCAGGAATCTCAAGTTACTGTGAGACATCAAAAAGGAGAAATTTCCCAATTCATGCAGGTATCTATAGGTGGTTAAATCTTTAGCTTATTCTAAAAGACACTTGAGTAACCTGAAATTCCTTTAAAAATAAACAGGTGGAGGGGGTGGCTCTGGCAAAGCCAATTTTAAAAAGGGAAGGCTATCCCCAATGACTGTTTTTAGTGTACTTTATGCAAATAATTAAACTGAGTATAATAAAATATGTTTTATAAATAAGTTGGTCCTGATATGATTTTTCTTTAATAAAAATGAGAAACTAGAGAGAGAAAATTATGCCTCAAAATGGCCTATTATTAAATACTAGCCTGTCCTTTTGTTTTTACATTTTTTTGGACTAAACCCTGATTACTTCTTGACTATAAAAAAACAAACAAACAAACAAACAAAAAAACAGGTTACAACTTTCTTCATGATGTTTTAATTTGATTCCCTAATGGCATAGGTTCCTTTTCCATTTTGATAACCAAATTCTTCTTTGTCAAATTATTGATGTTATTCATCTCTTATTTTAATACTGAGAAAACCAGGGTCATAGTAACCTGAAAACTAGAGATTATTAAATGAAGCCTACAGATCTTCCTCATCTAAAATCCCACTGGGCCTGATTTATTTCCATTGCCAATACAGACAGACCCTCCTCCTTCTAGGCCCAGGGACTATTGCGGAAAAGGAGACATGTGAGATTGTAAAGGTCAATTTAAGGGATAGAATGATCTTAACAAAATGCTTATGTTTATATAACTAATTGCTACAAGTCTGTAACTAAAACATAGACTACAGTAGCTTGATTTATAGATACGTTGATTTTATAACCTCGTTTTTTGGCTTTTTGTTTTTCAACTATATTGCTGAAAAGGTTTTAAGGAGTTAGTAATTGCCTGTCTACCCCCATTCCCATCTGACCCAAAATGTTTAATTGGCTGTAAGCTTTTATGACTCTAAACCACTCCTCAGCCATAAGTGTTCCACTGAGAACCTAGACAGACCTAGAGCAAATAGCCACTCCATGCTTCAATGACGGAAGAAAATAAAGTTTGGTCACCACTACTGCCTCTGGCCATATCTTGGCCAAAAGGGGCCAAGTTAAGGCCCCAAAAGGGGGTGGAGGTTGAACTAAAAATAAAATTCTAAACCTTCTGCTAACTGAATGGACCCTTCTCGGCCAAAGGAGCCCCACACATACCTTAAAACTGAGTTCCCAGCCATGAGGGGATGGGAGAGATAAAAAACAGTTACAGGTGCATCTAGGATTTCACTTCATAAATATTCATGATTTCTCCTATACTTTGTTGAATATGTATAGTTGATTACCCTGCTCGGTATAAAATCCTGTTCCCTTTTGTTTCTTCTTTGAAGCACGTATGACTGGCTCCTGGCCTGGGTTTGGCCTCCCGATTTGTTGGAATGGCTGCCCAACAGGCTGTTGCCCTTTATAAGAAATAAAGCCCTCCTTTTTCCAAAGTATAAACCTTGTTTTAATTTTTTTTTTTTTTTTTTAGTTAACACACTTTAACTAAAGATGCTTCAAGTCTAACATCTAGACACCTCAACTGGATGCCCTCCAAACTCTAAGAAAACTGGTTCATAGATTATTTCAAACATTAACCTTTGTTTTTCTTTTGTTTGAAAGCTCTGCTGCAAAGACACTGCATGGAATGGGACACATATGTTAAACTGAACTATTTACAGGACTAAGAGAAGTCCTGAAGAAGATATTTTCTTCATGGAGAGCAGCTTCAGGTTCTACCCAAAAGTCCCAGCCTGGCTTTTCTGACAGCTTGCCCAGTGGAATTCAAACTTGTCATGCCAGCCCCCACAATCATGTAAATGAATTCTTTGCATTTAATTTCCTAATATATATTTCCTGATGTGTCTCTTTATCTGGTTGGATCCTAACTGTCACACTCTGTCTCATTCTAAAAATATTAATAAATAATTTCTACCCACAGATATATAGACTAGAAAAATAGCCACTTTCATCTCATTTTTTCCCAAATAAGAAGTTATAATCATGAATAATCTTCATTTAAAAAGTATATAATGTGTTTATTTTGATTACCACATTTTAATACTAAATATAACCAATGATCAAGAAATTTTTCACATTTGAGTCACAGGGAATTAAAAAAATACTTTAATTGATAAAAATATTTCCATTTCAGAAAAATATAGGGTGATATATGAAACTGCCCTTTATAAAAATAATAAAAGGCCACAAAATGGGAACTGTGGTTGGAAAATATATATATATATATATATATCTTCAGTCATTATTCTCTGGCTTGCTTTTCAATAATTTATTATTACTCAAGACATATATAGCTGATGGTCATAAAGAGTCTTAGCTTTCTTCATTGCTCCCATTGATAACATCACCCTTGTGAATCCTAAGGCTAGTTTTTGAGATACCTTCTAGGATCTGCATTCTGGTGGAATGATTGACCCACCCAGACCAGTGGCCCATACAGAACTGACTCAACAGGTACTGGGACCCCTGCTCAAGAACTGCCTCAGCAAAGAAGACAATTTCTACACCTCTATGGTTCTACCCTGAACCCAGTTAATTAGCAGGATTAATTGGCTTGTCTTTTGTTTGTCAAACTAGCTTTAAAAGCCCTTTCTTCCAAATTTTCAGAGAGATGGATTTGAGAAGTATTTTCTGTCAGGTGTGAGGACCAGACGTCAGGTCTGTGTTCCCTGGCTCTTGGTTCCCAGTACCAAAGAATGGTTACTGGTACTGAGCCGATGGAACAAATGAGCAGACCAGGCAGATGCAAACAAGCAAAGTGTGAAAGTTTATTAAAGCAGAGCACATTCCAGAGAAGGAATGGGTCAAGTCCTGCGAGTGGAGGAGACCCTTACTTTGACAATATTTTCCCTTTTTGCTGATTCCCTAAGTTTACATTAAGTATGGGGTAGAATATTCATGGTTTTTCTTGAAAAGGGGTGGAGAATTCCCAGACCTGGGGACCCTCCCCATTTTTAACCTTGTAAGAAAATTTCTGGGGGTATCCATGGTATTTTGAAACTGTCATGGTGCTAGTGGGTGTGATTTTTTTACTGTTAATGAGGGTAGGTCACTTGAGGATACTGTCACCTTACTTGTATGCATGCTCTAGAGACCCACATTTGTGGCCTTGTTCATATCTCTACTTCATGGCCTTTCTACCTCTTTCTGATTGTTCAGTCCTTGGACACCCTCTATCATTGACCAAACATCTGTTCAGTCCTTGGAAGCCCTATTGACATGTCATTTGTTCTTTCTTAGAAGCCCCATCTGGTCAATTTGTTCCTCCTAGTAGACAAAGCATCTCTTGGTGCTGTCTATTTGTCAATGGACACCCCCTAGACAAAGCATCTGTTCCCCTTCCTCCTTGTCCCAACCTAACAGTCCCGTCTCCTCTCATGGTGCCTATGATATTAAACTTTTTCTTTGCTGAGAACCCTCATGTCTCAGTGTATTGGCTTCCTCTTGAGCAGCGGGCAATGAACCTGATTGAGCTGTAACGTGTGTGTGTGTGTGTGTACATATATATATACCTATTAAAAATTATGGGCACCAAATAACTCTATCATATAAATTTTATACCATGCATTTTAAAAGGTTATATAATACTTTTATTTTGAAATGTCAACATTCATAAAATATCAAAATTATATTATCTGAAGTTATTTCAAGTTGTTACAATTTTTAGATTTTAACATAAAATGTGTGAAAGAGAACATAGCTCTTCAAATTTCTTTGAGGGGCTATCTAAGCAAATTGTTGGCATCCATATCTTGAAATTTTCTCTCTCAAGTTATTTTCTGGGAGGCATGTCATTGTAACTCAATGAATAGAATTCTGTCTGCTATAAGAAGCTATTGTCAGGAACTATAAGAAAATGCCCAGAGGAAGAAACATGGTCCAAGATTATTTGTTCTCTGGCATATGCATTTCCAACAATAAATTGATTATAAGACCATGTGATTTTACTTAAATCCTTCAAAATAAACCAATCAGTCCGATCCTTCCCTATGGAGGAATAACGAAGGGATCACCTAGATTCTAATACTGAAAAGTAGAGATGGTATTATATTATCTACTGCCATTAAATAACTGGAAATTTGTCAAATATTATTCAAAGAAGTGTTTAAAAATCACAGTGGCTTTTCAGATGTGTCATTTTTCAAGTACTGATGTAGTTCCCATGTTAACAGAGAAACCATATTTAAATACTAATCAGAAATGTTTTTACATCATTAAGTTTAATTTACATATTTTCTATCTGGGAAATATTTATGATATACTCTAAGTTGCTGCATGTGCTTGCCCAGAAACTGATTTTTTCATATTTCATACATAGCCTGTTGTATTTCTTACTTGCTAAGTAGTTGATTATAATTAAAATTTTATTGATTGTGTGATGAAAAAAACTGAGTAGAAAATCCTAATTACACTTAATTTACAATATCCCAACATAAGTTATTTAAATTATAAATAGCAGAGACAAGTTGGATATTATTACTTTTCAATATGACACACTATCTACATATATTTAAAAAATATTTTTTAAGGAAAATTATGTAGAAAGGGAAGTATTACAAACTAAATTTCTCATATTACATTTCAAAGATATATTATGAACAAGAGAACTATTTTTAACATTTCTAGGATCTTTTAACATACTAATTCTTACATAAAATTCTCCATATCAGAGAACAATATTTGGAAGAAAAAAATTGGTAAAACACTTAAATATAAGAGAGTAATCAGATAGACTTTCTTTTTTTCCTTTTCCTTATTTTTTTTCAATTTTTCCTGTTTGCCAAATTTTTCCCAAGAAAAAAATTACTTTTATAATTATAAAAATTCTTTTAAAGTAATTAGTAAGAAATATATTACATGTGGTCCTTTAAATTTTTATATACACAGATTTGGCATATCAAGTTAATTACCAATGATATAGAATTTTTTATGATATAATAATAAATGCAGCTATAAATGCCTTTAAATATTTTTCTTAAAACATTAAGTATAGTTTCAGTTATAAAATGTGGGTTTCTCACATTCTTTCTCACCCAGCAAACCTAAGTACTCTGAAAAATTACCCGGAGTTGAGGGCATTCTATATTCTCCAGATTCAATTTTTTTTCAAAAATTTATAGTACTGAAACACCCTGCGGAATCTAAATTTCATTGCTTTTTATTTGTCCTACTTTTTATTTTTTATAATGATGTGCTGCTCCCCAAATGAATGACATTATGACATAATTTAATTGATCAGTTTCTTGCTATGTGATGTATGTGGTACTTCATGGAAAATGATACAAAGAGGAAGGAATTAGTGTTCCTTAAAAAGAGTAAGGAACTAGTGCTCCCTAATGGCTAAAAAATGTAATAATAAAATAAGAAGTATGGAGCCAATTTTCATTTTCCCAGTAGTTTGTAGAATAACTTGCAAAATTGTTACCAAGCAAGATAGGGGTAACTAGAGTGGACTTAGGAGAAGGCAGATGTTTTTGAGGCCATCTCTACCTATCCGAATGCTATTTAGATAGCTTCTCTAGCTTCTCTAGGCCCATGTGAAATTATTTTTTTAATCAAAGTTATTTTTTCCATGCAATGTTAAGAGCAATGATTGTTCTTAACACATGTCATCTATACAAGCATTTCTATTTTATATTTAGTTGTATGCTCTTCCAAGTTTATATTTATAGCTTTATGTAGCTAAAACAAAAGTGTTCCAGAATCAAACAAGTTTGGAATACTGCATAGTAGATCATCATGGAATATGGTAATAAATATTAGCACAAAAATATTTTTAATTAATAAATACAAATATTGG
Organism: Microcebus murinus; assembly: GCF_040939455.1. NCBI lineage: Eukaryota > Metazoa > Chordata > Mammalia > Primates > Cheirogaleidae > Microcebus > Microcebus murinus. The sequence continues at coordinate 78,772,494 of NC_134114.1, read as the reverse complement.
ATGCTCAACCTTATTTTTAGTGGTATCCTTAACAATTACGTCTGGAATTGTGTTAACAAATGCTTGATTGTTTCATACTTGTAGGTTTTTAAGCTTCTGTTAAACTACCTCTTTAGCATCTGCAATCTATGCTGCTACAATCAATTCATAGGAGTTTATTATATGCCGTCAATAATGGTTATTAACACATTTATATATAAAATTGGCAGACAAACACATTAAGGAAGCTTACCAAAAGTTATTAATTAGTTTGCAATTAATAAACACATTAGTTTAATTGTTTCCCCAAAAAGCTATGTTGAAGTCCTAACCACCAGTACCTAAGAACGTGATTTATTTAGAAAATAGGATTTTGTAGATGTAGTCAAGTTAAAATAAGGGCATTAGTATGGGCCCTAATTTTATATGACTTTGTCTTTAAAATAAAAAAGGGGAAATTTGGACAGAGATATGCAAACAGGAAGAACACCACAGGAAGATGAAGGCAGAGATCAGAGTGATCTACCTACAAGCCAAGCAACACCAAAGATGACCAGCAAACCACCAGAAGCTAAGATGGAGTCATGGGACATGTTCTCCTTTTGTCTTCAGAGGGAAATAACTCTGCCAACACCTTGATTTTGAATGTCTAGCCTCCAGAACTCTGAAACAATACATTTTTATTTTTTAAGCCACTCAGTCTGTGGTATTTTGTATGACATCCTCAGCAAACTAATACACCAAAGTAATGTGAAATATGAAATATTTATATCTTTATAGTTTATCAAATATTTGTGGCTTTAATTAACACCAAATATTTTGGCCACACAGTAAAAAAAATAAATTTGTTTATTCATAATACTAGTTTATTAAAAAAATCTTTTTTAACATTTGTATTTTTCAATATACAAAGTACTGAATATACTATAAAATATTGCAACATGTGAAATTCAAATCACATATTGACACTCACCATAGATCAATTCAGATCACTAATCATTGGTCTTTAGACATTTTGTAATTGTTCTTATTTGTACATTGAAATACGAACACCACTAGAAAAGCTGAAAGCAAATTATGAATGAATGTATTCTACTTAATAAAATGAATGGGAATATTCTGAAACTTTAGGAGAAGACTTTTGGACATAGTTAGGGAGGGGAACAAAGAATATAGTTTAGCAAGAAAGTTAAAATAATTTCTATTTCAGGCATTGGGAACTAACTGAAGGCAGGCAAGTATATAGTAAATGGAGGATTTCATGAAGTTTATATAAAGTACTTATAAATTGAAATATTCTAAATTTCACATTTAACATCAGATATATTTGGTCATGCCAAAACACTGATAGGATGAAAAAATAATAAATCAATTTGTGTTATCATAATTATCACATCCATTGAATTTGGAAGGATGATACTACCATCCTCAAATGTGAACAGAAAGATATTACTGCTTAAATCAGTGAAATAAATAGAAGATATATAACAGCATCTATATTTAATGAAGAATTGATTAAATATATTAGTAGATAGGTTAGAGGTAAGAAGTAATAAAAACAGTTAGCTATGTACCTGTAAATATCAAAAATAAATGTGTAGAGTTTATTTGTACAAGTGAGTAATATTTAACAACAAGGAAAACTTCTTAGCTATAATATTAAATGTTATGATAAAAGATAATTTCTAAAAAATTTATGTGTCCGTTTGCATAATAACATTTTCATGTTTGAAACCAAATGAAATCCAAGCATCAATCTTTTTGTGCAGTATTTTGGTCTTATTATGATTTCTACCAAAACCACAAATATTCAGTTGATTTTGACACTTAACCACAAAGCAGTTTTGAAAAATTTCCAGGATCTGTTGTAACCTGAATATGTTTATTCAAAAGGCATGTGAAATTTGGTCTAAATCATTCCAATTTGTGAATGGGTTTTATATTGTACTGTCCAAATCCAGCAAAATTTTCTTATTCTAAACTCTCTATCACATAGTCTTCTTATGAAAGTTTGGCATAGGCTTAAAAATTGGAACAGAGGGTCAAATATAACAGACATGATCTGTAATCTGCGTCTCCTCTAAGTGATGCAAATGTATTCTCTTAGGTCAGAGATCAGATGTCACCATTCACCATGCAAGTATAGAGGCTGTGCCTTAAAAAAATGCAGAAAATGACTCAATTAGACTTCAACTGCCATGAGCATAAAAATAACCTACTTTCTGGAGTGGTAAAGCAATTGAATTTTGAACTTCCCTTTGCAATTTCAAAGAGGAATATAAAAAAGTTTAATGTAGAAATTTATGAGTTTTTAAAATCAGTACATTTTAAAAAACAAATATTTGTAGATTATTTATTTATCAATTGAAGCAAAAAAAAAAAAAAAAAGAGAGGCAAAGATTATTGTCCTTTAAGACTTTCAGTATCTTAAAGCAAATGTCAATTCCATATGCAGAATAAACATTCCTCCTTTCAAAATAAGCACATTCTACTTAGTTTGTTATAATGGTAATCTAACCACATCCACACTAAAGAGCTTAAGCCCGTTAAAAGTTATATATTAGGCTTCTCTCTCTCATCTTCATCACATTAAGTGGGTTTTGCTGATGTTTCAGCTTTCAGAAAAAAATAGGAGTTAATAAAAGCAACAGGTCTCAGCAATCCTGCCTCTGTGATGACTCAGTTTGTGGGAAATTAAATTTGCTGTTGTGTATTCATTTAACTTCAAAGTTATTCTGAATTTTATCAATTTATTTTTTATTTGCTTATATATTTGTTCATTTTTTTTAAGTCTTTGGAGACCATAACAAATCTCTACTGTTTGGTAAAAAATACTATTACCCGTACTATTTGATAAGAAATTAATTTAATTTTTGTGATGTATTCTTCTCTAAAAATTGAAATATAAAATGTTATTTTTACTATACTAAATAATATTCAGAATTTTCTTTTGGGATTGTATAGTAGGCAAAAGCAATTTATTGTAAAACCCTGCAGTCATGTAAATACACATTCATACAGTCACAAGTGCTCTGGTTAAAATTAGCTTCTAATAATTGCATCATGTCTTTTGATTCATAGCTCTCCTGTAGTTAAGGATGAAATCGAAAGAAGAAAAAAATTCATGGGGGAATCAATCATCCTTAATCCAATGTGCTTTTATATCTTCTAGCCTGTAGTCTAATATATCTATAAAACTCATCTCACTAGCTTTACCCTCAATTATTGTAATAACAATAATACTAAGGCATATAAGTACAAATTATTATGTGACAGTTCATTAATCATATCTAACCAATTTATTTAATTCTTATGACAAATATCAGTTATAAGTGTTATTATTTCTATTTTTAAGGGGAGAACTGAAGCATAAGGTAGTTAAACATTCCTTCTATTCACTCCTTCTATATAACTTTTTCTTTCATTCATTCATTCATTCATTCATTCATTCATTATTTGTTCAAAAAAAACTGTGATTGTTTACTGTGTCCCAATGATTATGCTAAGTGCAATGCGTTAAGGCTGAATCATGCAGATCTTCCTCCGGAGGTGGAAAAATGAATGTGTTTGATAAATTAAAAGAAGGTTGTTGGTATTATAGTGCATTAAGTAGTCTTCAAAGATTTTCCAAGTAGAGGTTTTTTTTAAAATTCTCATTCATTCACAAGCATTCTGAAAATGAATATACAGAAAATACATTAATTTAATATGTAGATCAGATCACATAGATGTTTTGTACCATATTGAATTTGCAATTCACAGATGCAGCAACTGAGGAAAGGTAAGAGTTAAGAGCAGTGATTCTGTAGTCAAACTGTCTTTGTTTGAATTAGTCATTTATTCGGTGATATTGAATTCTGAGTCTCATTTTTGCCATGTTTCAAGAGTGAATAATGATATTAGGTTTATTATAAGGATGTAAATGGCTTGATAATGCCTGGCTTTTAAGATGCACTGAGAAAGCATGTACCTCCTACCAAAGCCAAGACATCTTCCTTTTATATTCCATATCTATGTTAAATATGGCCCTCTCTATTCAGTTACTCAAGCTGTGAAACACTGAATTCTTGTCAACCATCTGATATCTCAAAGTCCTTCATTAAGTAGTCAGTCATCAAGTCTGACAATTCTACTTTCTATATTTCTCTTAAATAGAATAGCTACTTTATTTTCACATGGGCGCCTATTTAGTATAGACCGTTGCCGCATTTACTTGGACAATTAATTTAAAGCAACCAATCAATAAGCATTTATTTAACATCAACTAAAAAAACATAATTTCTAGGATTATGTGGGAAAGAAAAATTCAAACTACCACTTTTACTCAGTAGAGCTTAAGATAAAGTTTGGAAAACCTGATATAAATGTTTAAGATTATAAGTAATATTTTAAAAATTAAACTGTACTATATGACTGCAATTGATTCCACAAAACATAAATGATTGACTAAATAAAAAATAAATTAAAAAACCAAATAAACAAATAAAAACAAATAAAAAACAAATAAAACAAATAAAAAAACATAGACAGTAATTAACATTGGAGTCTTGCAAATCAAAGATAACCATTGATGAAAAAATTTTACAGAAGCTTACAAGTTAGTGGAGATTTGACTTGCTTTCATTTTGATCAGCCATGAAAAGTGAGCATGCTATTACTAACAGGAGAACCAAATGAATTAAGGTAGTGCCGCTTGATATATTTAAAATTTAAATCTTATTGAGATTATGTCCCCTCCCCTGTAGGCAGTAGGGGACTCAGGTGTTTGGCTTCTCTATGCCTTGGGTCCTGTGAGGCAGTTTCTGGGAAACACTGGCAGCCTCAGCAGACTGCATAATGAACAGGCTTCAAAGCGTAGCTCTGGAAGCTGCAGAACAGAGAGTACTAGGAGGTGCTCTTGATCTCTAATTAGTTTCCAGATGAGTAAAACCTGAGAACCAGCTCAAAGGTATCATCTCATGAGGACTTTCCTATCACTTTCTAGGCATTGCCTGTCATTCCCTCTTATGCGTTACTACTACACTTTACCGTAGACCTAGTTTTCGATTTGCACACTATATAGTAAATATTTGTTAATATGTCTTCTTCATGAAGAAAGCAAGCCTGTAAAAGCAGGTGCATTTTTCTTCTGATTTTAATTCAGTCCCGGGTAGCATGCGTTAGTAATCACTCAGTGAAAGAGTTTTGACTGTATTACTTTACATTTGTTTACTCAGTTTGTTGTTTTGTCTAGATGATAGTGCAGCAAGAACTTGTTTTTCTTAAAAATTTGGTTGATTTTTTTTTAGACTGAATTCAATAGATATGTGGGTATTTGTTAGATATAGCTCTATTTTGAATAATAGCTGTGCTAAGCTGGCTTCAACTGATAGCTGTTTTCCATGTCCTATAGGCATTTTGATTGATTTTTACAATTCATGGGTTCTTTAAACTTGCCTGAACACAATTCTTTCTCTACACACATCAAAGAACACACACTGTATTTCATTATCTCAATTGATCGTTTTAACTTCTAATCTTCATGGAAGGGTTCCAATCACTTCCCTGACTCCTTAAGCCTTTTACTATTGTTAGTTCAAACCCCTTCTTCATTTTACTTTCCAAACCAAAATACTTCAAATGTTAAACTTAAAGATGGGGGAACTTGTATATATTTTTGCTCTTTTCTATCTTCCCTCTAGGCTTTTCTGATGGCTCTGCCTCAATAAGGTCTTTGACAGTCCAGAGACTGTATACTCCCAATTCCTGCAGGAAATTTATGCTAAAAATAGCAGACACAAAAAAGCCATAATGTTTTGAAATACTTGCTGATTTGAATGCCCATTTCAAGAAGCTAGCCTCAAACCTCCCCATTCTTCATATACTCGTATAGGCACAGAGAGAGTGAAAATAACTTTGTTTTCTCAAAAGGAGAAAATATGCCATTGTGTAAAAAAAGATTAAAATTTTAAACTTTTTGTGAAATAATTTGATGTACAATAAAGTTGCAACATAATGAAAATAATTTGCATAAATCCTTCACCCAGATACCCAAATATAAATATTTTACCAAGTGATATTTCTATATAATCCTCTTGGTTTCTATAAATATTATTTTCTGAAACCTTTGGGAGTAAATTGCTAAAATGATACCATCTGCCCTTAAATAACTCAATGTGGTTTTTAAATACAGAGACATTTTATTAATAACCTTAGTACAATGATCAAAATCAGGGTATTAACATTTATAAAATACTATCTAATCACAAACTTTATTCAAAACTTTTCAATTGCACTAAAACCTCCTTTATACCCAAAGAAACAAACTAAATGTTATGTTTTGTTTTTGTTTTCTTTTGGTCCAGTATCTCATAAAGTGCTGAGTTATCCCATGTCTTGTTTCCTTTAAGCTAGGCATTGCACATCTGTTCCTCAACTTGGTATTTTCGAGGAGTACACGAGAACTATTTTGTAAAATGTCCCTCAAATTGAATTTTCCTAATATTAGCTCATGATTAGAATCATGTTATGGATTGTTGCAGAAGTATAGCAGGAGTGATTTTGTGTTCTCAGTGTACCACATCAGAAGGTAAATAAATGGATGTCTATTGAACCTCTTACTGGTGATGTTAACAAGGCTACGGTGGTGTCTACCAGATGTGTCTAATGTGAAATTAAGGGTTTTTTTCCTTTGTATTTAGTGACTATCTTGTGAAAATATATAGTGAGTTTCTGTTTCCATTCACTACTTTTAGCATCTATTTATGATCTGTCTGTAACTATTATTCCTATGGTGTTTGCCAAATGCTGATTTTCTAACTCACCCTTTCATCTTATATTTAATAGTTAGAATTTTATCACAAGGAAACTTTTCTCTTGTCCTGTATTTATGTATCAATTTATTTATAACCAGCATGGATTTTGGATTCTAATTTTAGTCAATAGGTTATATTCACTTATTATCATTGTTTGTCTTAATTATCAAAGTGCCAGTGGAAGACACTATTAAGGTTGTTCATGTATCCTTTTGATGTACCCCATCATTTTTTTGAGTATATTTTTACTTTCTGTCATAAAAATATATTTTAGTTTGGCACTTGTCTTACCCAAGCCAAGGAGATTTCATTTATGAAAGGAGCCATAGTTTCTTTTATTGAAGAAAGGTATTTAGAACTGAGATCTGAGTGATGATGGGCATATTTATTTCTAGTTGTGTGGTGATGCTTCTATTTCCTCTCAGTGGTCAGAGCTGGGAAGTACATGCATATACACATGGAAATATACACGCACATATACATCTACATTTATTTATCATTCTACTTAAAATAGATTTTATATAAAATTGACAAATTTCTTGAAATATACAACAAACTGAAGATGTTATAAGCAGTAATGAAAAAGTAAGTAGTCCTAAATTTATTAAAGGAAATGCATTTATTAATATATTTTTTAATATAGAAAACTCTAGACACAATTGGCATTCTTGGTGATAGCTTCCTAACATACAATGAAAATAACACCAATCCTAAACTCTCAGATATATTAATATAAAAAAGTAACTTTTTCCAACTTGCTTTTGGAGGCCAAAATAATCTTGATAGCATACTTATGAAAAAAGAGTCTTTGCAAAAAAGAAAAAATTGCAATTTGATTTCTGTTATGTACATAGGTACAAAAAATATCAAATCCAGTCCAATGATATATGAAAAGGGAATACATTATGGCAAAGTGGTGATTAACCCAGAAAAGCCAGAATATTTTGTATCTGACAGTCAGTACATTTAGTCACATTAGCAGAAGTTGGGGTCGGAGGAGTGGGGGAGAGAGAGATAGAAAGACATACACAAAGACAGAAAGAGAGAGAGGGAGACAGAGAGAGAGAGAGAGAAGATTAAATGATCTCTTAATGTATGTAAAAATATCACTTTAGATAATTTAGCACTCATGCATGATAAAAACACTCAAAAGTCTAGATTTGAAAGAATCTTCCTTAGAAGTATAAGGAATATCTATGAAATTCTGCAGTAAACACCACGATCAATGGTAAATTATGACAAACTTTCCCCCCAAATTGGAACTACTTGGAGGGTATCAATAATGGCCATTCAACATTGTGCTGGAAAAAATACATATGAGGTTTCCAAAGAAATAGTCACTTGTAAACTACATGAATACCTATGTAGAAAGTCCAAATAACCCATAACATATTAGTAACAGTTAATAAATTTAATAGAATTGCTGCATACAAAATCAGTAAATAAACCAATCCAAAACAAAATCACTTTTATTTCTGTATGCCAAGAAGCATTTAGAAAATGAAACTTAAAAATGACAATGAAAAGTAGCTTTAAAAACATCAATATCCTGGGAATAAATCTAAAGAAATATGTGCAAGACATATACACTAAATACTATAAGATGGTATTTAAAAAAGTTAATACCTTATGTAAAGAAGTCAATATTGTAACAGAGTAGTTGAGCCTCCTCCTATAGATATGGAAGCATAAAATTGAGAGTGGGGAATATGTAACAGAGTAAATGGCCTGAACAAAAATGGCAGAGATGTTTCACTAGGGACAAATTTAGATACATACTTTGAAGATGTCCACAGTAGAAAAGATAAAGCCCTCTCTGCCCCTTTGCCGGAGACATTTACTTAAATTTGCAGGGTGATAAACTTAGAGAGCTTTCCCTCTTCTTCCAGGAGGAGATTTCCCTATATTGAAGAGAAATAAGTAATCTCTCTTTCCATAGAGGAGGGCAGGTGGATTTGCCAGCAGCCCCATGAAATCTAAGAGTCTCCTAATTTCAGGCTTCCTCTCCTGTGGTACAACCCACTGCACATTCAGGTAAACATCTGGTCTTCATCATGTTCCTCTGCTGGAATTGGGGCATAGAGAACTCACACAAGAAGCTGCTCTGGCCACTGTGTTTAATCTTTTGCTGTGGCCTGGTTTTAACTCAGCAATCTCAATCTTTTGTTATTTTATATATGTATGTTTGAATATGTGTATCTATAACATTCTGGAAGAGTAACTTGTTAGCTTAAAAACAGGCTAAAAATCTCAGATCCTTCACAGTTTCCAGTTTAATAACTATATAAAAATTGCATATGATAAGATAAAAGGAAATATAGGGACATATGAGTAGGGATATACTTGTTTAAGGAAAGACTCTCTGTCATTTAATCTGAGCTCTGAAGATAGGAATGTATCATTAATGTGAAGAAAAAATTACAAAATAAGATGAGAAAGAACAAAAAGTATTCAATAAGCGACAACAATAAAAAGATTAGCACGGAGGAAGCTTAAAGAGTCAGAAAGTGCTCAAGATGAGGAGGTAAGCAAGAGCCAGATCACATGGATGTGGTAGGTATTTATAATTATATAGAAAAAATGAGTAGAGGTTTGAATTGATGCTTGGATGCAATAATTTGGTTTTAGTTATAGTAATTTTGATATTGCATATAGAAATAGCAATGTTGAGGGGACATTTGGATACATAGTTAAGTCTATAGATGAAAGAGGAATTCTGGGATTGAGAAAAATTAGCCTATGTATAGTATTTAAAGCCAAAGGACTGCAATGCGCTCACCTAAGGAGATAGAATGGGCAGAGAAGCTCATTCTGGAGAATAGGAGTATAGCAAACGGGAAAATATCTGGCCAGTGAATTAAAATAAAAATAAGAAAAAAACATTTTGAGTATTACAACAGCGGGTGGTTTTTCATATGTTGTTAGGATGATGACTGCTATGACAAGAGAATTTTCCACTTTATTTGGCAATTTGAAAGCCCTGGGTGAAATTCATAAGATCCACTTTGCGCAGTGGTTAGGGTGGTGGTTGATAGATATAAGTAGGAGATATAAATAAGAATATATGGATGCTAAGTGCATTCAATTGCTTGGATGCTTGGATTTTTTTTTTTCCAGTGAAAGGTGCAAAGAAAGAAATGGAGAGATATACAGGTTCAAGTGAATTCTTTCAAATAGAAATTTCTTTCTTCAAGTACTCAAACTCACAAGTTAAGATTATTAAAGAGAAGGGACTGTCATTGGCTTTTAGTGTTTGACTGTTAATGAATGTATTGACTATCAAAGGAGATGCAATTCTCCATAGTAGACAGAACACTGGACAATGTGGCTAGGGCCTTCAAACATAGTCCTGGGTCTTCTGCTTATTAGGGGTGTCACCTCAGACCAATAATAACCTCTCTTATCTTCAATTTCTTCACCTATGAAATCAAAAAATATTTTTCCTGTTCCTCTATAGAGACTTGTACAATTAAAACGTGTTTAACTATGAGAATACACTTTCAAAATCAGTCGAAACTATATAAAGATTTATCTCACCAGTTTAAGCTAAAACAAAAGGAAAATAAAAGTAGTTAACATAGCAAAAAAGTATCTTATGCAGTACAATGTGCTTACTTAAGATTTTGTAAATAGGATTTATTATTTTATTTTAATATAGAAATATGTAAAAGTCCTGTAAGAATAAAGGGAAATGCTATCAGGTCATAGCCAATTTTTGTATACAGCCATAATGTTGGAAGTCCTATAAATTAGTCAAAATGCTGACTTAGCCACTGCAATCTGTTTTACAGAAAACATTAGGGATTCAGAGTACACAGTTAAAATAGCTGAGAAAAGTGTAATGAATTGTGTTATACTTTTACACTAGAATACAGAGGGTTCGAATTATTTTGATATCCACATTAACAATTTTCAAGACCAAAAATAGGCTTTATGGAAAAAAATGATGATATATTATGGCCTAACTTTTAAATGGTTTATCAGTCATTTAAAATGACTCAGGGGCTCCACTGTCAATATTTTCCCACTGCTCATTGAACATGAAAAAGAAAAATTGAAAGAAACTTCTTTGAAAATAGATTTAGGGAGTCTAATGCAAGTCATGGAATTCTGTATTTTTTAAAAGACATTATACCCACTGATTGATTTGTTCTATTTCTAATTGTGCACATGACAGGATCTTCCATTTTTTTCTTGTATACATATATTACATAGTTCAAATTAAGTCTCAGATTTTTACTCTGTCAGAAATTTAGAGTCTATTCCATCTATATTCACTGGTTTGACAATAACACCTTGGTCTCCATGGCCTGCTAGTTATCAAATAGTTCCTTTCTGTTTCTATCATACTCCTTCTGAGATACTTACTAGATGTCATATATTTGATTAAACATAATTTTAGATAAATGGAAGATCTATTAGATGGAACTAAGGGACTGCTGTTAAATATTTCTTCTCAGATAGCAACACTAACTCCTTCCCTGAGTATTCAAAGCTTATTATATGAAATATAACAGAATTTTTATTAAGGATCGGGTTTGTGATAATTACAAAAATAACTTTTCCCATGTTGAAGGATATTAAGTCTAACATAAACACAAGAGATTTAAATTTTTATCAGCTTTTGATTTATTTACAGTATAAATGAAAGTATGTTTTTTTTTTCTTAAATATTATAGGTGTGAATGTAGTTGTCGAGAAAGGAGTTAAAATATCTGGCCTGTGATCCATTCATTCCTTTAACCAAAGTACAACCCCAGGGGAAAGAAAATAGGGGAGGTGACCTGGCCTAATCTCCTTGTCAACTTGACCTCTGGGTAAACAGACTGATGATATTTGCTAGGAGGAAGAGACCTTATCTATAGAGCCCCTTAGCAGGATGTCCCTGGCTAAAGGACTACTTATAGTAAATAAAATTGCAATCACTGGATTTATGAGGCTTGGCTCCCTGGAGAATGTCATGTAAGCCATACAACTCTGCGGGTATAAAATAGCGATGTTATATAACTTAAATGCCTCCTGCTGTGTGAGGTAAAGCCACAAAACCTCCCTTGGAAACCTCATCTATTATTCTAGGCAGGAAAATGTGTGGCTGATATTGGAAGGATCTGGTAGGGTGGCCAGATTTAGCAAATAAAAATATAGATGCCCAGTTAAATTTTCACTGGAGAGAAAAAATAAAATTTGTGTGTATAAGTGTGTCCGATCCAATATTTGGGAGTAACTTTTACTTAAAAAAAGAATATTATAGTTCTCCACAATCAAATTTAACTGGATGTGTACAGTTTATCTGGCAAATCTAAACTAGAGAAACAACTGGGACGTCCCAACCATTTGACATTTACTTTCTTCTTAGTCTTTGACTCTTGATTACCTGTATTTTTGAGATCATTAGTAAGCTTAATACTGGGTAATATCACTGATTTATGTGAGTTTTACTCACAATCTGATCCGTGTGTTAGCTCAGCAGACTATGTATGTGTGCTTATATACACACAAACATAAATCGGTTTTACTCAATGCATCACTACGATTTAAAATTTGCTGAAGTAATTGTTCACAACCATTAACACATTATTCCACTTACATATCGTCCATGGGCCATATTTATGTTTATGCATGTGCCAACCACATGCGCAAAAGCTCACACCCACCCACCCCATATTTTTCATCTACAGAAAAAATATGCCTCACATAAAGGAAAACTTATCCAACACTTAGAAATTAAAGTATAACTGGCTAAGCATCCAATGTCACACTGAAAGATTATTTTTTCCAGATTTATCGAGGTATAATTGACAAATAAAAATTGTACATGTTTAAGTTGTACAATGTGATTATTTGATAACTGTATACATTGTGAAATAATCGCCAGATTCAAGGGAGTCATCACCTCACCCAGTTACCTTTTATTTTGTGCAGTGAGAACACAAGATCTACTCTTTTAGCAAATTTTAAGTATACGTTAATATTAACCATAGCCATTGTGCTGTGCATTAGATTTATAGAACTTATTCATCTAATAATTGAAAGTCTATATCCTTTGATGAACCTCCCCCTTCCTTCACTTCATATTCCCTATTAACCATCATTTTCCTCTGTTTCTATGAGCTTGACGTTTTTAGATCCTCATCTAAGTGATATTATGCAGTATTTCTGTGTCTGGTTTATTTCACCTGGCATAATGTCCTACAAGTTCATTCAACTTGTTGCAAATGGCATCTTTTTTATAATGCTGAACAATATTCCATTTTGTATGTGTGTATACATACACAATTGTCTTTATCCATTTGTCTATTTACGGGCAATTAGGTTGTTTACATATCTTGACTATTGGGAATAATGCTGCAATGAATATGAAAGTGAATGTGTCTGTTCGAGATACTGATTTCATTTTTTGGATATGTGCCCAGAAGTGGGATTGCTGGATTATATTCTAGTTCTATTTTTAATTTGTTGAGAAGCCTCTACACTCTTTTCCATAAAGGCTATAATAATTTATATTCCCATCAATAGTGTACAAGCTTTCTTTTCATCCACATCCTTGCCAACACTTATCTTTTGACCTTTTAATAATAGCCATTCTAACATGTGAAGTAATATCTCATTGTGGTTTTGATTTGCATTTCCTTGATACTTAGTGATGCTGAGCACCTTTTCATATACTTGTTCATCATTTGTATGTCTTCTTTATAAAAAATGTCTGTTTAGGTTCTTTGCTCATTTTTAATTGGGTTATTTGTTTGTTTGGCTATAGAGTTGTATGAGTTCCTTATATGATTTGGATATTAAGCCTTTAAAGATACACGATTTGCAAGTATTTTCTTTTACATTACATAGGTTGCCTTTTCACATGTTGCTGATTGTTTTCTTTGCTGTGCAGAAACTTTTAAACTTGTTTAAATAAACAAGTCCCTCTTTTTTATTTTTGCTTTTGTTGCCTGGGCTTTTGCTCTCATACCCAAAAAATCATTTCAAAGACCAATGTCAATGAGCTTTCCTCTATGCTTTCGTACAGGAGTTTTATGGCTCCAGGTCTTACATTTAAGTTTTAATCCATTTAGACTTGAATTTTTGTGTATAGAGTAAAATAAGGATCCAATTTCATTCCTTTGAATGAAGGCATACTGTTTTCCAACACCATTTATTGAAGAGATTACCCTTTCCTCATAGTGTATTCTTGGCAACTTTGTTGAATATTAGTTGATGATTTATGCATGGGTTTATTCTGGGCTTTCAGGTTCCAAGCAAGTCTAAAATCCAACAGGGAAAATAACAATAAACTTAAAATCTCATTTGACTCCATGCCCTACCTTTTGGGCACACTGTGGTGCGGGTTGTGCCTCCAAGGTCTTGGGCAACATCACCCCTATGGCTTTGTTGGGCCAAATCTATGCAATAGCTCTGATGGGTTGGCATTGCACACCGGGAGCTTCACAATTCTGAGGTCTTGGGGGATGCCCTACTCCCATAGCTCCACTAGGCACAGTCCCATGGTGGGACTCCCTGTGTTGGCTCTACTTCTGTAGAAGTTTACTGCCTCCAGCACCGGGATGTTTGATACATCTTTTTAAATATAAAAGAAGATAGCCATGCCTCTGCAGCTCACACACTTTGTGCACCATCAATATTAGGATGATGTAAATGCTGCAAAGGTTTACCATCTACACCCTCCAAATCTGGGCCTGCTTGAGCCACGGCTGGGGTGGCCAGGGAGCAGTGCATTAGAATGCAGGGAACAGACCAGGCAAGGTGGCTCACGCCTGTAATCCTAGCTCTCTGGGAGGCAGATTGCTCAAGGTCAGGAGTTTGAAACCAGGCTGAGCAAGAGCGGGACCCGTCTCTGCTATAAATAGAAAGAAATTAATTGGCCAACTAATATATATATAGAAAAAATTAGCCGAGCACAGTAGCGCATGCCTGTAGTCCCAGCTACTCGGGAGGCTGAGGATTGCTTGAGCCCAGGAGTTTGAGGTTGCTGTGAGCTAGGCTGACGCCACGGCACTCACTTTAGCCTGGACAACAAAGCAAGACTCTGTCTCAAAAAAAAAGAATGCAGGGAACAGAGTCCCCTGGCGGTGAACCCATGGAGGGCACTCTGGGCCCCTGCCCTCAAAAAAAGAACTTTTCTGTCCTCCTAGAGCTCTGGGTTTATAATCAGAGGGCCACCCTTGAAGATTTCCAAACTGCTTTTGGGGTCCTCTTACTGTCTTGATGAATAGCAACTGGGTTCATTCTATCCATACTAATTCTAATTTCGTTATTAAATGGCCAGTTGGCAACACCCTTGGTATACTCTCCCAAATGTGATTTTTTTTTTTTTAACAAAGTCAGGCTGAAGATGTTCCAAATTTTTACATTCTGCTTTCCTTTCAGTGATAAATTCTATCTTTAAATCATTTCTCTCTTCTCTCATTTTACCGTATGCAGTTAAAAGAAGCCACACTGCTCCTTCAATATTATGTTTGGAAATTTCCTCTGCCAAACATCCTAGTTGTTGCTCTTAAAGTCTGCCTTCCATGAAACCCTACGGTGTAAACCTAATTCATCTGAGGTCTTTGCCACTTCATAAAAAGGATGGCCTTTACCCTAGTTTCCAATAAAATATTTCTCATTTCCATCTGAGACCTCACCAGAGTGGCCTTCACAGTTCATAGTTCTGTTCATACCAATGTTGTGACCACAGCCACTTAAGTAATCCCTAAGAAGTTTCAGACTTTCTCTATAGCTCTCCTCCTTCTAAACCCTCACGAGAATCACCCTTAATGCTCCATTAATGGCAATATAGGTTTTTTTCTAGCCTTCTTTTCCTTCAAATTCCTCCAGCCTCTAGCTATTACCCAGTTCTAAAGCCACTTTCACACTTTCAAATGTTTGTTTATAGCAATACCCTACTTCTCTGGTACCAATTTTCTGTCTTTTCCATTTGTGCTGCTATAACAAAATATCACAGACTAGGTAATTTATAATGAATAGAAATTTATTGGCTGACAGTTCTGGAAGTAAAATTCCAAGATGAAACGGCCAACATCTTGTGAGGGTCTTCTTTGTGAAAGAGTAAACAGTGAGGAAGAGAGAGAGAGAGAGAGAGAGAGAGAGAGAGAGAGAGAGAGAGAGAATGAACCCATTACCGCAATAATGAACCAACTTCTGCAATAATGGAATTAATTCATTCACTCCACCCTCATGGCCTAATGACCTTTCATTAGGTCCCACTTCTTAACACTGTTGCATTAGGATTAAGTTTCCAATCTTCCTGAAGGGCACATTTAAACTATAACATACCCATTGCAATTCACTGTGTCTAGAAAGAAGTAATATTGCTAGAGGAAATTCAGCTGATCATAGTCAAGAGAAATTTTCTAGAAATAGAAGTCAATAGAAATTTTCTAAGAGTTTCCTTAAGATATTTGTAATGTTAAATAACACATTCAACAAACTACTTAAGTACAAGTCTAATAGGACTTTTTGTTTTCTTAGGATTTTTTTGGTGGGTGTTTTGTTTCGTTTATTACAATGGCATCAATATAAGATGGATAGTTTACAAACAAATGCTATTCATATACAAGCACAAAAATGTTGAAGGGAAGAGCTGAGGTTGAGAGGAGGAAGTATGGTAGCATGCAATGTCTTCATCTAGAATATTTTGGAATAAGTGAAATCCATTAACCTGGATTTTAGGTAAGTCTTGAACATTGGCAAATGAGGCATTTGACAGAATAAAATCTGTCAAATGCCTCATTTGCCAATGTTCCACATTGCCAGCTGAGAAGAGACTCACAGATATAACTTTACTACAGTCACAGTGGGAGAAAAGTGAAGACCTTTGCTTGTAGGTTTAGAGGCTAATGATGACCTGTGCCTGAAGAGAACTCCTCCTTAGTCTGCTTTGAACTGAGGTGCTGGCAAGACTATGTTTCCTCTTAGAAAACTACTTTAAAACAACTCCACTACACTGTCAACTGGGTAAGAAGAGCAGAAAAAGCTTGACCTACAGAATCAGTTAAATTCCTAACTTTGTAATTTGAACCTGGCTTTATCCAATTCCTCAGTCTCCTATTTTTCTAATACATTATTAATAACTTTTTATTACTTTGGGGCATTAATATTACTCTAAACATTATCATTACCATGCTATGTTTGTAAATACAGATCTGTTAAGTGATGATGCAACAGCCTCATTCAATAAATATTGCCACTTCTCCGTGAATTCCACCCAAATGAAGTGGCTCTTGAAAAGAAGTTGTTTTGGCATTCCCTACTAAGTATCTGACTGCTCATTAAGAATAAAAATGTGTTTCACATATGCTGGTCTTTGACCTTTCTATTTGTAGAGCATTTTACATTTATGGTTTCATTACCTCCTCCAAAGCCCTGACAGTATTTGGCAAGTTTTATAAAATAGTAACTTGATCAGCTTGCCTTCAGGCCACCCAGCAAGTCAAGAGCAGCCAAATAAGGGCAAGACCCCAGATATTTTGACTCTCTTTTTTTCCTATGTTATGCAAAAGTATTTATATGTCAAAATTGTACTTTTTCCTCAGAAATATGTTTAATATCTATATTTGATAAATCATTATTAAGAAATGATATAAAGAAAACTTGAAAAAATAAAATGAGTTTATAGTGTTACAGGTTCTGGAACTAACTTTTTCCAGCTATTAGTACCAACAAGGTGGAACTTTCTGAGTCATAGTTATAATGTTTGAAACACATGATTGATAAGCAGCTGCCAGAAACACTAAGTTGCAAGAAGAAATATTTTACAACTTTTCTGCTAAAAGTAATCTTTAGTACACTTCTTCTTAAATGAATATTTACTTTTTCCAAAAATTAAAAAAAAGCTAAGAAGCTTATTAAATTAACTCCATAATTCATATGAGATTATTTGCATAACTGTTACAATGAAGCTTTCCTCCCTTGTGCTAATCCATTCCAAAGATAATTGTAGAATAAAATCACAGAGCTTTAGAAGCTAAGCAGCCCATTGAGATATTTGTTGTCCTTGTCATGTATGTAATGAAGCTGAGGTCAAAAAGATTAAGTGACTTGTTCAAGGTCACACAACTAACTGGTGAGTAGAAATTTAGAGATTCTGACACCCACTCCATAATCTTGTGTTTATGATCTATTTAATAGCTTTCTGTGCAAGAGCAGTAAATAGCTTAATCACTTGATCACAAGGGTACATTGATTCAACAAGTCAAATATGACACAGCTTAAAAGGTGCATTTTATGAAAGATGTTTACCTTATCCTTGTTTACACAGCAAGGAACTTTGAGGAGTTAATTTCAAAACTGTAAGCTGCATGAATCAACTTAGATGAAAAACAAACATAGAAATCCAAAACAACCTCTAAATATTCTAAGTAGATAATACTATAACTTAGAAACATGCCATATTGTGTTTGCAGTTCAATGAAAAGGAAGTTAATTCAAAATTCTTAATATCAAGTCAGCTTACAAAAAGATCAAGAAAGTAGAAAATAAACCCAAGTAATTAAAAAACAACTGTGATAATTATAAATAAAATTAAACTTTCTTTTTGCTCAACTCTTTTCTTAGGGAGAGTGGACAGGGGATAAAATGGAAGATATTTGATCTAGGGCAAAAGTGTTTCAGTATCTACATTCCATACCTGGATTGTTTTATATAAGCAATAATATTAAAATAAACACTATAAATTCAAAAGTAAAACTTTTCATTAATACACATAAGACAATGTTTTCAGTCATGCAAGCTTAGACTATTAGTATCTTGAAGAACACTTAATCATTGTGAATTTCTTGACTGTGCTTTGAAGAAAGACTTTAAAGTCATAACAATGTGTACAATAAATATATTGATTTTTTTACTTTTATATATATTCCTTTGTACATTAATATATTAAATTTGCATTACTTTTGTATTTTAATTGTTTTACTTAAGTTTGTATTTTAAATTGTTATACAATACTTTAAGAGCTGGGAAGGAGAAAATCTTAAGGAAACATAAGATGTAAAAATATTCTCATTTTACACAGAGGAGAGTGAAGAAGCACTGAGCATACTTGACATTAATAAAAAAGGAAATAAAGTTTAAGTTATTTTTTCAAGTTAGAAATTTGATCTATGGATTAAACAGAATGACAAAATATACGAGTGAAAAAGATAGTACAAGTGTGTAATTAAGATAAATTGTATCACAGTATATAAACAACAGGTAATATTTAAGCTATATTAATTAAGAAAGAAAAGCAAAGTGCATTATTTATAGGTATGAAATTAGCCACCAAAAAAAGAAAAGCTACTTAAAAATATCTGTTAGTAAGAATGGCTCAGGGCTGGGAAAGAGCAAGAGACTTTTCTTTTATAGTCTTTTAATTTGTAAATCATGTATATACATTAATAATAATTTTAGATTTGGTTATGAGTTCTCTGTTAAAATAATACTTATATAATCATGAACTCTGGCTTAATGTTGTCACTAAGGTAGACCCTATTCTGTTATCAGATTGCACTAAAACTAATTAAAAGTATAAAATATATAGCCATTTCAAATTATATTTAATTATTGGTGTAAAAATAGCATGAGCCTTGGTATAAGATTTAATTGGTAGATTTATAATCTTTAGTAATATCTCAAATTAAGTCAAAATAGTTCAAAGCCTACCATGATTATTAAGAGTAAACCAACATAGTGCAAACTTAGTAGATTATTGACTATATTAAATTAAGTATGACTCTGACTTTTGTTATAAAAGTCTTTCAGAATTGAAAGATAATTTAAAATAATATATTTTGAATCTAGTTGAAGATTATAACTATATCTAAAACTGACAAAAGTGTTAGGCATTTTGGGAAAATAGTTTTATGTACTCTAATATTTATTATATTATAAATTTTTATTATTCACTCATTATAAATATTTAGTAACAGGAATAGTGCTGTTCAAACCAGTGAGAACAAATGAGAACCATATATTCTAAGCAATTAAAATTAACCACATATTATTTCAGTGCTATTAATGGTATAATAATATATCAGTATGCTGTAGTCAGCATTTTACTTAATATAGACATTTTTAATGTATTTTTGAAAAGTAAGTATATTGTAGCTTTGATTAAGAATTTTAATAATAATATAAAATAGTAGAATACATTTTAAGCAATATTTTAAAATTTGAAATGATATTTTACTATAAAAATGTCATTATTTTAAGGAATCTAAACAGTACATATCCATTATTTTCTTCTGTAGGGTATATATGGTTCTAAATGTATATAATGTTCATAGAGATATTTACATGCAATGTACAATTTACTGGTTATACATGTGTCAAAAATGTTTCTCAGGCTATACTGTGAGTGAAGAAATGTTTATTCTAGTCTTTATTTAGCTATGCCAGTAAGTGATTATACAACAACAGCAGGTGAGCCATTAACGTCTCTGAGCTACAGATTCACAGGAATGTCAAATTGTGAAGTTCTAAATAATGAATTATTTTTACATTTTAAAGTTTTTAAATTATCTGTTAGAAATGTTAAGCTATCCTCCAACTTAAAAATACAGTCTAAAATTATCCTATGGGCCAAACCAGCTATATAAGCAACTAAATCACAAAAGTAAAACAAAGACTGCATTATATTAGTTTTACTTACCAAATGATGACAGTAGGTTACTGGAGCCTCCTAACAAATTATAAAACTTAAGAGTGACCAGAAACACAATGTAAATGAGCTGGATGGGAAGAGTTTGAAACAGTAGATAGGAGTGGAGTGGGCTTAGCTGAGCTATAGCGAGCATACTTCAATACTTCATCATAAATGGACAGCCACTATACAGATTCAATTAACTGTTGCCATGTGAAAATGTGGGTCTTGTTTTGCAGGTCTGCAATTTCTATGCAGAATCCATAAAGCTAATTTTTATATGAATTATCTTAGTTTTAAATGTGGGCAAATAAATGTGAGCCAAACAAAACAAATCTGCTGGCCATATCTGCACCATAGAGTACAATATTTTCCCTGTACCTTTTATTTTCATAGTTAACTGAAAGAAAAAAAGTTTGTATCCAATATTACACAATGGGATACTCCATGAAAATATTTTTACATGTTAATTTTAAATAGTGGTTAATTTATTTCTTGGGCTACATCATTTCAATATTATGATTAAAGAAAGATTTTTTTTTAATTTACGAAATGTCTTTCCTTATATTTAGATAATACTTTGTTGAGCCATTACAAGGCACTTGCATTTATGATTATATTTTATCCTCAAAACTTTCCCACACATCAGCTTCCAGAATGATCTGAAACTATGTCATATTTGGATCCTAAAGGACCAGAACTTAATTATAAAGTTGGGGAGTTGAATATGTTTTTAAAAGAATTATATGTGGGATATGAAATATGGCAATGTAGCATAACAAAATATGATACCTTTCCTGTAATTCAATTTGATTGGCATTTCAAGTAGAAAAACAAAATAGATGCTATAATGTATAATGTTATAAAGTAAAACTGTAATGTTCATAATACTATTCAACTTTCTAAAAACTAAGTGACTATCAAAACACACACACACACACACATGCACACACACACACGGCGGGTGTCTAACAATATTAGAAGCTAAGACTAATGACTACCAACAAAATGTATTCATTACAAATTCATTTGTGTGGATTCTGAGTATGTGTGTGTGTGTGTGTGTGTGTGTGTGTGTGTGTGTGTGTATCATTGTGTCTGTGTGTGAAACCCACTATACACCCAGTGCCTGAAATACTGACTGGAATACACAGTCTATTTTTGGAACAAATGAATTACATTTATGGTAATATAACACATATTTGAGAAATGTATTTTTGTCTCTTCTACAAACACAAGTGTAGAATGGCAGTATTAGAGAAATTTTTGGGAATTGCAGGAGAAAAAATTCTCTCCCAGAACCATAAGCACTGTGGTAGGGCAACAACAGAAAAGACAGTCTTATAGACCATCTGCACAGAAGGATCTGAAGGTGAAGAGAGTACGCTATTTATATAAAAAGAGAGAGGTGAACCAAACAGGTCATGTGAATTATCTACACCAGAGAAATAAAACAGCTTTTCTATCAGTAAGCTTACCGTGCCTTCTATGTTTGTTTTGAACTAAAAGATTGAAAGAGTGCTGTGTTATTCAGGTTCAAACCCTTCACTGACCTCTCAACTTTTACAAGATGCCTTAACAATTTTAGACTTTTTAGTTATTGGTTCAAAGATAAAATGTTATGGGTGTGCACAGGGTTTGTCTCCTCAGTTGCAAATAAATTGAAGCAAAACTAAATTCAATTTAATTTTTTTTCTGGCACAGTGAGTGATCATTGAGATTGGCCATTTGCAGTTCAAAGAAACTGAACTATGTAGTGCTTTCTGGATAAAACTTTTTCTAGCCATATGTATCCCAAATGATATACTTGTACCATGCTTAAATCATATTTCTTCTTATTCCCATTAGGATAAGGATTATAATTGTAACGTGATTTTGATATTTATAAATGAAAATGTTTATTTTCAGTGCAATTTTTCAAATAAGATTGCACATATGTTAACTCCTACAAAGTTGGTAGTATCCACATTTCTACAGCTCTTCATGTTTCATTAAAATTACTAAGTACATTCTTATCCACACCTTATAATGTTAAAAGAGCCATAATTTATCAATTTTATATTAAATATACTCTAAAAATGTAAAGAAATGTTTTGTTAATAAGTTAAATATTTAATTTGCAGACAAAAATATATACTTCTCTATAGGAATTTCATAGTGTAGAATGCATCTCTCTTGATTTATCATGGCTTTCTGCTTTTGTACCATACGGTAGACAAATGTCGCATTGCATATCTCAAAGCAAGTATCAGAGGCATTAGAAAACAAGTT
Source organism: Microcebus murinus (assembly GCF_040939455.1). Lineage (NCBI taxonomy): Eukaryota > Metazoa > Chordata > Mammalia > Primates > Cheirogaleidae > Microcebus > Microcebus murinus. The sequence continues at coordinate 78,749,820 of NC_134114.1, read as the reverse complement.
TGAATACTAACTCAGGAAGTCCAAAAATCATATTCTGTTATGTGCTATATTAATCATCCAATTCATATACCCTAGATCTCACAAAGAACTTATATATTGTTTTAGATCAACTCAACATGTATATATTATGGATCTATTATATATCTACTATAAACTACATATATTGTTCTAGCTGCTAGGGTGCAAAGTCAACTTTGAGTAGATTCCTGTTTTCCATAGATTTTATTATAGTGAGGAATTAGAATTTTTACAATGTAGTCTTCAAATATCTACATCAATATTATCAAAAGAATTCACTAAAAATGAAGATTCTTTGGCCCAGTCATAGAGCTAGTGAATGAGAATACTGGGCACTTGAGACAAAAATCTACTAATTTAACAAATAATCAATTGGGAAACCACTAGTGTAGTTTAATGCCTTAATTTTAAGAATTTTAAGGTGACACATTTAGTTTTAAATAGTTTAACTTGGTTAATGTATACACTAATTTAATGACTAACCTATTAAGCTGTTAAATTCAGCACGATTCTATTTTGCTCTCTAATCCAAACACACACTCCCATCCCTATATGCATGTAAGCAAACATATGGCTCCAATATTAGCTGCCATGACATTGTACCACTGCACTAGGAGCAGAAATTTCATCTACTTGAATTTCTAATTCAGATTCTATGGCTTTGTTTCACACAGTATGTTTTTCTCAATGAAATAATCACAGAGTCTAGTGGAAAAGCACATTGGAATACTTGATTCAGAGGAGAATTCCATAATTTCATAACTTTTCAAATATTTCAAGAGTTGTTCACATGAACACTATACATCAACTAAGAGAAATTCACGTCCATATTTCATATCATTGTTAGGCATACCTTTATATAGAAAAGATTACTTATGTTTAAAATAGAATGCAGGTACTTATATAATAAAGAAAATTTCATTATCTTTACTTCTAGAATACTCCCAGAAAAATTTACCAAAGAAGAGAAATAAAAAAACAAATGAATAGAATTCTATCTCTACTTAGGATCTAGAAAACTGCTGGAGAACTTCTCTCTGATCTTAATTATGAGAGAAATGAGAAAAATGGAATCATCTACAAAGTCATAATTTTTCACCAAATCAGATAAAATGGACAAATTCTGTGAAAGATCTAAAATAAAGCACATTCAAAAAGAATTACCAACCTGTATGTATTAAATTTATTATTTTTTATTGAATTTATTATTAAATATCTCCCACGAAGAAAACCCAAGATGATTTAACTAATGAATTCTATAGAACATTTGAGAAAGAAAAACTAATTCTAAACAATCTCTACCATGACACTTCTCAGCTCATTTTATGAGGCCAGCATTAGCTTTATATCAATGTCAGATAGTTATTACATGAAAAGAAAACTATAGACCAATATCCCTCATAAATATGAACGCACAAATTATTTATCAGTATTCATAGATAACATCCAGCAGTATATTAAAAAGATAATACATCTTGACAATATGAGATTTATTCCAGGAATGAAAAATTGATTCAACATTTAAAAACAGATTGATGTAAATCACCCTATGAACACATTAAAAAATAAATGACTATCTCATCAGATGCTGAAAGATGCTTGCAAAATTCACCATATGTGTAAGACACAAACTTTCTCATCAAACTAGGAATGGAAGAAAACTTTTTCAACCTGGTAAAGGTAATCTATGAGAAACATACTTACTTTAAAATCTCAGAGAGAGCAATGATGTTCATTTTCACTATTTCTTTTTTCTTTTTCTTTTCTCTTCTTTTGTTTTTCTTTTTCTTTGGGGAGGGACAGGGTCACTCTCTGTCATTTGGGCTAGAGTGCAGTGGTGTCATCATAGCTCAATGGAACCTCAAACTCCTGGGCTCAAGCGATGCTCCTGCCTCAGTCTCCTGAGGAACTGGGACTATAGGCACACACCACTATGCCTGACTAATTTTTTTCTATTTTTGGTAGGAGACAGGGTCTTGCTCTTGCTCAGGCTGGTCTCGAAGTCCTCACCTCAAGACATCATCCTCCCAGAGTGCTAGGATTACAGGCATGAAGCACCACACCTGGCCTCATTTTCACTATTTCTATTCAACATTCTACTGAAAATCTTAGTCAGTGAAATAATGTTAGGAAATTAATAAAAGAAACAAAGTTAGAAAACAAAAAATAACATTGTGATTTATGTGTATGTATTTGTTTGTGTGTGAGACCACATGAAAAACTGCATTGAAAACCCTAAATGATCTGGAAAAATAAACAATTTTGAATGCTAATAAGTGAGTTGATACAGGTTTCAGGATAAAAGATTGATAAAAAATCAAATGTAGATCTAGATATAAGCAATAAAAACTGAGCATTGATTAAGAAAAACCAATACCATTGAGAATAGCAATGATAAAATATATTTAGTTATAAACATAAATAAAATATGTGAAATAATTCTATCATTAAGATTATAAAATATTGATGAAAGTAATTAAAGTAGACCCAAAGAAACAGAGAAATATATACTGAGTTTATGGAGCAAAAAACTCCATAATGTAAAGGTAGCAATTTTCCCACTTGACACATAGATTCAATGCAATCACAATCAAAATATTAGAAGAATTTTTGAAGACCTCGATAAGCTAATTTATAATGTGATATGGACATGTAGAGGATCTACATTAACCAAACAACACTAAAATCAAGTTATGAACCTACAATAATCAAGTTAGTACAGAATTGGCAAGGAGGTAGACATGTAGATCAATGAAACAAAATAGAGAATCCAAGAATAGACCCACACATATATATTCAATTGATTTTTACAAAGTCAAAGGTGCTAGGGTAATTAATTGATAAAAATGAATTGGAGTCTTCAACAAACAGTTCTAGATCAATTAAATCTAAAAAATGAACTTCAGTTCATATCTTGCACCATTTATAGCAACAGTCCATTTGTGTTGCGATCAAGGAATATCTGAGACTAGGTAATTTATAAAGAAAAAAAACCACTTATTTGGCTCATGTTTCTGCAGGCTGTACAAGAAGCATCATGCCAGCATCTGCTTCTAGTGAGGGCTTCTGGCTGCTACCACTCATGGCAGAAGGTGAGGGGGAGGAAGCAGCAGAGAGAGGGAACAAAGTGCCAGGCTCTTTATAATGATCAGCTCTAGGGGAACTAATAGAGTGAGAGTTCAGTCATTATTGCTAGGAAAGCCAGCCAAGCCATTCATGAGGGATCTGCCTCCATGATCCAAACACCTCCCATTAGACCCCACCTCCAACATTGGGAATCAAACTTTCACATGAGATTTGGAGGGATTGAACAAACCAAACCATACATAGCACAGACATCAATGCATACCCTAGAACTATAAAATTTCTTTAAAAAGCAAAGGGAAAGAAATATTTGTAACATTGGATTAGGAAATTATTTCTTTAATATGAGACAAAAAGCATGAAAAAAGAAAACAAATTGAATTGTGTATTATAAAAATAATACATTTTTATCAAAAAGTAATTAATGCTTTTGTTCTTCTAAAACATCCTTAAGAAAGACAAATCACAAACTGGGAGAAAATAATTGCCAAACACATTTTTATAAAAGAACAGTTATCCAGAATATATGAAAAATATTTGCAACTTAATTAAAAACAATCCAATTAAAAAATTAGGTAACAGATTTGAAGAGACAGTTCATCGAAGAAGAGATAATTGACAAACAGTAACAAATACCTTTTCAACATAATTAATTATTTTAAAATTGCAAATTAAAATTACAAAGATGTTATGACAGAACTACTAGAATGGCTAATATATAAAAAAACAAAAAGACTAAGGCACTAGCAGGGATTCAGACCAGCTATATACATTCTACTTTGCTATGCAAAGCTTTGCAGCCATTATGAAAAAGGACTTGACAGTGTCATATCAACTTATACATAACATAAGACACTGAAATACTACTTCTAGCTATTTACCAAAGAGGAAGGAAAACATATGTTCATGTAAAGCTAGTACATGAATGTTTGTACCAATTTCATTCAAAGTAATCCTAAACTGAAAATGACCTGAATATTCATCAACTTGGTATTAGATTAAAAAATATTGTGTTCTATGCATACTGCCTACAACTGAGAAATAAAACAAGTCACTGATATTTCCAACAATAGGGCAAAATCTCAAGAACATTATTCTACATGTAATAAGCTAGACATAAAAGTCTACACACTATGCAGTTACATGACTTTCTGGAAAAGGCAAAAACATATAGGGACAGAAATCAGAAAGTGATGTCCAGAGGCTGGTTTGCGCCATGATGGATGTGGGCAGAGAGGATTGACTCAAAGCCACATGGAACGTTTGAGATGATGAAAAATTTGTGTATCTCATTTGGGATGGTGGATACACTACTGTATAAATTTGTCAGAACACATTAAGTGTACACCGAGAAGCAGTGAATTTTATTGTATGAAAATTAAACCTTGGTAAACTTTAAAAAAAAAGAAATGGAGTCTCCTCAGAGAGGTAAATATTGTATATATATATTATTGACTTATCCTAAAGAAAGTTTGAAGGTGTTAGGAAGTGAGTCCACAAAAGAAATTGAATCCTCTCCACCAGCAATATGCTTCTTATATAATCATCTTGGTTAAAGAATCTTTTACATAAATGTTACACTATAAATTACTTAAATTGGAATAACTAATTTACATGTTAAGAAAGAAGAAAATAATTTTCTTTTTCTAGTTTCAAGAAATTCAGCATAGATAGCTCAGTAAAACAGTTTGCTTTTATTATATAATTTGTTTTAATTACAAAATTAACATGCTGGTCAAAAATCAAACAAAATCATGTAAAGTAAAAGTGTAATCCTTCCCAAATCCCTTTAAAAGAATCCCCCACCAACAATCTTAAAGGTATTCATTGCAGAGACATGTAAACAGTAATTCTATAAGCGGCTGCTGTCTAAAGGTATAAATGAAGTTGAATGTGTTAGGTGTATTCTGTAAAGTTAACTGAGTTAAAATTAATATATTCAGATGAAGTTGGTAAACTTGTTAAACACACCTACATCTGACAAACCTAAGAGGATAAAGAATGACTTGGCAGAATTAGACATCCATCTCTCTGACCAATGGGGTTCATACAGACATTCAGGCTCTCCAGGTGCTACTCTTCTGTACCTACATATTTCATCTGGAGTAGCTGTTGCTCCTCTGTGAAGCAGGTTCATTATGAACTCATTACTAATTTGTCTGAATCTGGAGAGACAGAATACCCATGCACACAAGTTACATAAAGTGGGTTTATTACTTACAGGTAGGCAGCCAGGAACGACAGAAGCTTAGGATTCAAAGTGAGCCAGCCCCCCCCCCCAAGGCTCCAGAAAGCTACCTGAGGTGGATGGAGTGCCTACTGCACATGTCCCCATTGAAGGACCCAAGAAAGCAGCCTGTCCTAGGATTTTTACCACAGGTTCTCATGAAACACTGGGCTAAAGTGATAAAAGGACATTCTGTTTCCAGGGGAGACTGGACCAGAGCCTGGGCTGTTTTTGCCAGCTCCCATTTATCTTAAGATGTTACATTCCCAGCACACTTTACCGTTATCATTAACTACAAATATGAAAGTGGGGAAAATTTGGCTGGTCCAAGGTCACCTGGAGAACTGTCCTGAACATTGCATATTCGAACTTAGCTTATTGCATGTAATCCACGAACCTGACATTACTTGTACATTAAAATAATATCCCTCAGAGTTAAACACAAAAAAATTTTATGGATCAAGAGTTTTGGGGAGGGAAATCAATTAAGAAATCTGACCCATTTGAATAAACAAATTTAAAAGTAAATTTTAATCTGGTATGTTTGGAAAAAATAATTACTAATAAACACATTGAAATACTACTGAAAGAAAAGTATTTTAGGTCCTTTATGTTAGAATGTGATTTTTCTTCATGTATAGAAATTGTCTTCTGTATAACTATGATTGTTAAGTTATCGCCCAAAATTTTACTTATATTAAATAGTTCGAAATTGACCATAGTATTTTGCCTAAACAGTTATTATCTAAAGAAAATTAAATAATAGGTATTTGACTCTAAAATATTGACCATTTCAATGATGATTTTATACATTAGATATTAGAAACTTCCTATATCTAGATATTTAATGTGGTTCTAAATTATATATTTTATAAAGCCTTTATCAGATGTAATGTTTTCTTTCATAAGAGAGAGCATCAATACATTTTGCTGTAATTACAGATTGATTTTCACCTCACTCTGAGTAACATTTCAGCCAACATGGTAGCAATATTTAATCTGATGTCTGAGAAATTAATACATATATATATAAACACTTCCATATGCAATAGTACTTCTATGCAGATGCCCTATTTTTCACTCAGCCTCTGAAACCATGGCCTCAGTCTCTCCTTATGCCATTTAAAGTCCTCCAGATCATAGGGTGCCCTACAACTATGACTTAGTTTCACAGCCTTCTTGAGCACTAGGAAGGCTCAGATGATTGCTTTGCTTAACTACAACTATCAGTAAGCCCAGTCTGTTTCTAACCCCACACAGCTATTTTTGTTCCAAAATCATTTGTAGTGAGAAGACTTATTTTCAAAGTGTCAATGTCCTGAATTCCACGCAGAGTGGGTACAATGTCTTTTCTCCTAGAGTCATAAATTTATTTGAAGATCCTATAGTCTCAATTTTTGATTTGAAACAGAGGACAGAGATGAATACAGGTTCACAGCATTGGCATCTAACACATTTTCTAATCTCATCCATACAGAATAGTGGTAATGGTAGAGTGTTGGGTGGTAGCCCCTTCTGCCTGATCCTATTTTTTGAATATTTTATTTTTATTCTGTATGGTTTATTTTGTTTTCTTTTGAGGAAAGGGTTTTATTTTTCATATATAAAGTTATAAATCTGACATTTTGTTTCAATAGTTTTTCTGAGATCCTCCTTCCTCACCTGGGGCAAAGACAGAATCATAGCTCATAAGCCAAAATAAGGAAATAACACAGAATTATAGTATGGAAATTAGGAAGTAAATTAATAGAATTGGCATCTATAAATGCTTTAACTATAATCCTACTGTATATTCTTCTTTTCTTATAATTTTTGTAGAACTCGTTCTCATTATGAGATTGTTCTTACAAGCCTCCCAATTTCTGTGTTAGGTCAAATATACTTATTAGGGTATTCATACTCATTTACACATAATACTTTTATTAAGCCATGAAGTTAAAATTATAACATGTCATTTCTATGGGAATGGTTCTTGAAAATATAATGAGACTATAAATATATCTGGAAATAATATTTTCATTCTGTATTATAGTAAACTTGCTCTAGCACTCTACAGTATGAAGGATTTAAATCAAATATGTAAAACAATTGGTAAAATGCAATTGAACTCTATCTGTTCTATAAATTATTTTCTCATTATTTTTTAAAAAGTCAAACGTGCAAAAGTACCCCATGTTGTACTCAAGTTCACTCTGCGAAAGACTTTATACCTCCCAGTAGGTTCATTGTAAGGATTGGCACTGAGAATTAGAGAAAAAGGTGAAACAGGCAAATCTCAGAAAAATAATACTTTTTTTTTGTTAAACAATAATTAAATCACTAGGGATGAGATTAGCTAACAGCATGAAAACTTCCCAGAAGGAGCTTGCCTAAAATGGATTTGGAAACATTCAAGGTGCTTCCCTGGATGCTATTATGAAGTAGTCAAATTAAAATGAAACAGTGTTTTAAAAAAGTTTGTCAGATATGTTATTAAATAACACCTAAATTATGTTGCATGATTTTGTGATGACAAATGCAGCAGTCTCTAAGATATTGAAGCTGTAGGAAGAGCTGATGATTTCTTGACCAATACGGTTTCTTAGATAAATGAATCACCATTAACTATTCTGAAGATTAAAAATAGACAAAACCAAACAAGGTCTCAGCATTACTCAATAAATGGTTTTGACATTAGAACTTATAACCTTAAAAGTCATTGCAAAGTGAGTCTGTGATTATGTGACATATTTTTGGATTCATGTTATCTGAAGGTATACAAATCATAATAAAAGTTTATAATTACTTAAAGAAAGCAATATGCATTAATTACTTTGGTTGATATTGCTGTTGTTACTTTACAGAGGCTTCCCTTATAAGAATGTCTATATGTATAAAAATCACTGTAAGCAAGTATATACAGTTTTATATACATATATAAATTTGTGTGTATATTCCTGTATAATGTTAGTACAAATTGATACAGAAAAATGCTTGAAGAGATAACAATCTCTCTTTTGTTTCATGGTGTTTATTTAAAATTTGCTTTATAGTCAAGACACATAGAGACTTTGATTTGAAGAGGTTTCCTTTTGAAGGTGACAAGTTAGCTTTCACTAAAACATTAATCCTCTGGCTATTTACCAGAGACTCTAGAGCCTGTGAGGCTGTTGGAGACTAGAAATATACCACGGAAATAAAGAAAAATCATAGTACTTGTTGAACTCAAGGATTTTTTTCACATTACACAAAATTATTTGGAAGTTTATGTTTGGAGTGAAAATGGAAGTGTGAGTCTTCAATCATTTATAATAAATAGATTACAGAAAACTATCATTTAGTGGATTTCTTGCAAATGCTTTTTAAGGCTCAAGAAACTGCATATACATGCAAAAGTTTAAGTGTAAAAAATAATTTTAATAGGTATGAAAAAAGATGATTTAAAAGATTTTAGTCCCATTAGTTCATTTGATGTAACTAAGTCCCTAAAAAAAAATAATAAAGAGAATAAACAGAGTGTACAGAAAAGATCCTCTCCCGGGAAGCATACTCAGAGGACACTGTAGACAGATCAAGGTATGGAAGCAATCATATAAAGTTCACAAATCTTGATTCCTCCCTAGCTACTTATGTGTCCAAAACTAGAAGAGATTTCAAGAAAACACACAAAGCTTAATACCAAGGAGCCAATATATTCATGAGAAAAATTTTTAAAAATACCCCTGCTGAAAAAATTGTGGCTTTTAGACTTTTGAAAATAGAGATCATCTAGTTCAGCTGTATCATCTTCTCCCAGGGCTGCTAATGAGCATACTGAAATTGAGACTAGTCAATTATGCAAGATCACATAGGATGCAATTGGAAGTGGCTGCTACGTGGTAGAAAAGGTATTGGGCTGATAATAAGGGGAACTAAATGTTAATTCACTAAATTATCTTCATTAAATAAAAATATCTCAGCTTTCATTTCTCCAGTTGTAAAAGTTGAATGGTTGGAATCAAATGTAACAATTTAAAGGAATAAAAAAATATATAACAACATTTCTAAATCTTGAGAAAAGTAATTTTCAGAACTGCACACAGTGTCTGATTTATACTATTTATATGTACTTAAAACCCATAAGACACTATTGTATATTGTTCACACATAGACATTTGAATGCAAAAAAAAAGGTGGACTCAATAAACTTACACTAAATTTATACCAATGGTTGCTTCTGAGAAAGAGTTAAAAGAAATATGACTGAGGTATGTGGCCAAAAGAAAATTCACATACATCTGAGTTCCATTTTTCCATCTGTAAAATGAGGATAGTAATAGTATATAACTCATAAAGTTCCTGTGACTATTAAATGAGCTAACACAGTATAATGTTTAGAACACTGATTGGGACTCAGTAAGTTGGTATTGTTATTATTATCATTTTTTAAAATAATTGGGATATCAGATCCATCCCTTAAGCTAATGATACTCAAATACGTTCCAAGTAAATCTTGAATTTTTGTATATTGCTGGCAATTTAGCAAGCAATAAAGATAGAAAATAATTTACGTCCAAAAGTGTTTAACACAGTAAAAGTTTTATATTTATCAAATTATGTCACACACAGTCATTCATAATTTTCATAAAACCATGCACTTATTTGCTAATCCAAATTATTATAAACTTTACATACATGAAGAATATTTCGTAGATATACAAATAAGGTTTGCCAAATCAATATTTAATTGCATATCAATATTTAATTGTAAAGTTTTAAAAAGTATGCAATGTAGTAAGTTCCAATTATATTAATATAATACAATTGGTTATTTAATTTTTGTTTGTGGTATTAATTTATCGACACAAAATAAATTATCTTTTACTTAGCTATATTTTTAATAAACAGGTAGTTTTCAGTAAATTATATATCATAATGTTAGCTTGAAATATTTTCTGCTTATTTAATTTGTAATGAATAAATTGATGTCATTTATTTAAAATATTATTTTTAAATTCATTGTTTTATTGCTTTCTCTTCTGTATTCTAACTATATTTATTCTGCTTTATGATTATAACAGATAAGTTGATTAAAAGTAGGTGAAATATATATTATAAAAAGATCTGTTTCAATGTTGTAATAATTTAAAGTTTTATTCTATTAGTAAGTATGTGAAAATGTTATTTGCATTTATGAGTTATAATTAAGACATGTATCTAATCAAACAGAAAATTTCAGGTTGATTTTTAAGATTTAATTCTAATCAAGCAATGTAATCTTAATTTCTCAACAAATGATGTTATGGACTCCAGAGTGATTATTTCAACGTTGCATACAAATTGGCAGTAGTTTAAATAATATATACACCAATTCATATAGTGAGAAAGCAATAATTTTATTTTATAGTTCCAAGGATTTGAATTTTAATGATCACTAAACTTTTAAGCAACTCTAAGTTTCACAATAAAAGACCAAGTATTTTTCCTGTTATTGATTTTGAATAATAGTGGAGACTTTCCAGTTTGAGTTAAACTTTATGTCCTAATATAGTGGATTCACAGTCTCATAGCTTTTTGTACAAATTCATAAAATTTAAAAAATACATAAATAACTTAACACTCAAAAAAATTCCCTATGGCCCCCATTACCATGATACATCAAATTAAGACAACACTGTGGTCCCTGGAGGCAGAGACAATTTATCCTTATATCCTCAATATTTATTATGTGTCTTGGTAAACTGAAGGCACAAAATACCCAAAAGAGTATAAGACATTCTATTACAAAGACATCTGCGCCCGAATGTTTATGGTAGCACAATTCACGATTGCACGGCCATGGAAACAGCCCAAGTGCCCGTCAACTCATGAGTGGATAATTAAAATTTGGTATATGCTCACAATGGAATATTACTCAATTCTAAGAAACGACAGTGAGCTAGCACCGTTTATGCTATCCTGTATTAAGCTTAAGCCCGTTATCTTAAGCCCATTATCCAAAGTGAGGCATCACAAGAACTGGTAAATGGGCTCCACATGTACTCGCCATCAAATTGGTACTGACTGACTAAAACTATGGTGCTCAAACGCTGGTAGTGTACACCAGGGATTGGGGGGTGGTGAGACCCACATCTTAGAGATGTGGTGAGCATTGTGGGGGGAGGGAAGGGAATATCTCTAACCCTTCTTAGGGAGAGGCAAAGATATACGATGTAACCAAATTGTCAAAAAAATCCCAAAAACTTTTATCGTGTGGTGGGCAGGTGGGAGGGGGGATAAGGGGAAGGGTATAGACTTACATAATGGGTGTGGTGTACACCACCTGGGGATTGGACACGCTTGAAGCTTTGGCACTGCGGGGTGGAGGGGTAATATATGTAACCCTAACAATATTTGTACCCCCATAATATGATGAAATAAAAGGAGAAAAAAGAAAAATAAAATAAAAGCCTGTTATGTTGAAATGAATGGAAAACAAATCAACTGCTTTATATGTGTGTAAATATAATCTATATCTCTATCTTGACTTTGCTTTTAAGTGGAGAATTTAAGAAAAGAAAAAGAAAGAAAACTCTTCTGTAAATTTAAAGGCAGAGCATGTGGGGAAAGAATTGGTGGAACTGAACAATCAGATCAATCTTTGATCTAGTTGTATTCAACTACTTCCTGAGTAAATCATGAATCTTTCTCTAAATCTGGCAACATGTGAGACACCATGGGTGAAAAAAAGGAAGTGAAGGATACTATTCTATGTTTCATGAACTTGCTGTTTTTGAAATAAATGATTATTTCGAAACACCAAAAGATGTCTATTTATCTATCTATTCATTTATTTGTCCATATAGCTATAATTTGAGTATTTAGTCCCTTAAATCTAGGCATCTGAAGAAACCATTTGAAATCATTTGCTGTATATTTTATTAAAATTCTTTTAGAAATATGTATGTCTTAATTTTTAAAATTTTGAGTAATATGAGCTCTATTTATTGTAGATATTCATACATGTAGGAAGTGAGATATATATTGCCTGTAGTATAAATGTGGAACTATTGAGATTATATTGAAATTCATAATAATTAACATTATGAACTCCATATCTTTTAAACAAACAAAAAAATTAGATGGTTTAGATCACATGGGACCCATTTACTTTAAAAAAGAAAGACATTTTTGAAATTTTAGACCAATATACATTTTATATATATGATACACCAATAAAGAGAAATCTTCCTTCAAACTGGAGGATGCACTAAAATATAGCTCTTATCGCAAGCAAAGAGTTTCCTAAATTTAAAAGAAATCAAAGTGTATTGAGTCTTTAGAAAGAATAAATATTGTCTAGAAAAAAAATAGCTCTATACTGGCAATTACCTGAATAGGAACCTCCTTTTATAGAAAGTCCTTGTCCTTTTAATTCTTACACGAGCAAAAATGCCAACAGATGATTTTTCCAGAACTGCAAGTGAACTTGCAGAACTACTAGAGCAGTGAGCATCTTTTTGACAATAAAACAAATAACAGATGAATGTGTAGAGAAAAAACTAAATATACTTGCATATCTTTATTTTTAATGCAATGTTTACCACAGATTCAAGGTGAGGCTGGTCAGTGGTTCCCCAAAGAGAATGATGAGTGCATCATTTCTATAAATAGGCAGGTTATATTAACATATTCAATTTATGGCTAAATTTGGAAAATATCAGAGAACTTGGGCTGACAAAATATATGGCTATCACATCTAGACCATCTAACTTGAAATCTTTTCCATTGGTCAATATCTTTAGGTTGTAATGATCCAAAGAAGGATCATTATTTTTAGAAGGTCCTTTTTGAATTCATTATATGCTGTCTAGACACAAGACTAAAACGTTTACTTTAACTTGACAAAAAGTTAAAATAAAAATGACATTTTTTTAAAGACAAAAAAGTGTCATAAAATAAATTCTGACTTATTTTCTTATCCCACAATGTTACTTTGAGATACCAGTATATATATGGACAAGGCACAAAAATCAATTGTATTTTTATATACCAACAGCAAATAATTGAAAAATGCAATTTAAAAATAATGTTTTCAATTATCAAAGCCCATATATTATTTAGAAATAAATTTATTTAAGATATTGGAAACTTCTAAACTGGTAACTAGAAAATATTGTTTAAAAAATGAAATAAAATCTAAATAAAAAGAGATACATCACATTTATAGATTAGAACAGATGGGAGGCAGAGACTACAAATAGCAAAGTAGTAGATTTAAGCCTGATCATACCAATAATCACACTAAATGCTAGTGGTCCAAACAAACCAACTGACAAAGATTATTAGGTTGGATGAAACAGTAAGACCCTGTGCTTTAGTATGTATTGCTGTATAACAAATAAACCCCAAACTTAGCATGTTAAAGCAAGAACTATTATTTTACACATTTTCTGAGAGTCAGAAATCTGGGAGGAGATTTACTAGGAGGTTCTAGTGCATGGTCTCTTGTTAGGTTACAATTAAGTTGTTGATCAGTACTACTATCACCTGAAAGGTTTGACAGGTGCTGGAAGATCCACTTGTTGGCATAATGCCTCAAGTCCTCACTGTGTGAATTATTCCGTAGTGCTGCCCAAATGTCCTTGTGACAAAGCAAGTAACTTTCCCAGAATGAGCTATCTTAGAGACAGCAAGAATGAAGCTTCAGTGCTTTTTATGATCTAGTGTCTAAAGTCACATCACCATGTCTGCCTTATTCAATTTGTTAAAAGTGTGTCACTCAGTCCAGCCTACACTAAAGAAGACAGTAGACTTCAATTATTAAAAAAGGAAGGTTAAACAATTTATGGTCATACTTTAAAACCACTGAACCCAACTATGTGCTATCTATAAGAAACTGAATATAAAGCCATAGACAGGTAAAAAATAAAAAAGATAGAAAAATCCATACCATACTAGCACTAATTAAAAAAAATTAGAGTGGATATATTAATAATAGACAAGGCAAGGAATATTACTAGGGATGAGGAAAGGTATTGTATAAGGATAAAGTAGTCAATTTGTCTAGAGGCCATAATAATTTCATTACATAAGCTATCACAATCTTAATAAACCCAATAAGAGAGCTTTAAAATACATGAAGCAAACAATGAAGAAAGCTAATAGGAAAAATACACAAATCCATAATTAGGTTAGCTATTTCAAAACCTCTTCTCTCAATAAATTATATGATACTTAACAGAAAGTCACTGAGGAAAAAAAAACCTGTAAACTAAATAGTTGTGATCTTAAATTGATCTTATTGAAATTTATAGAAAACTACACCTTATGGAGTTGCCGAGTTGTAGTTTTTATAAGCACACATGGAACATATACAGAGATACACAATATTTTGGAACAAAAATGAAACAAAAAAGCCCACTATGACTCAATAGATTCAAAAGACATAAAATGCACATAGATTGGAAAGGAAGAAATAGAACTATATTTATTTATAGATAGACATGATCATCTATGTAGAAAATCCTATGGAATCACCCCAGTAATAACAACAACAAAAAAGGAAAGAGAACTATTAACTGAGATAACAAGATCACAGGACACTAGATCAAGATAAAAAATAAAATTCTATTTCTATATATTAGCACAGAACAATCAGAAAGTAAAACTATAAATATAATATTTACAATAACATCAAAACCATGAAATATTTAGAGATAAATTTAATAATAAATATGTATAATCTATACACTGAAAGTCACAAAATATTCATAAAATATTAAAAAATGAAATAAATGGAGAAATACACTGTTCATATAATCTATAATAATTGAAATCTGACTACATATAATTATGGCATCAAGCCAAAGGTTGTAATTAAATGTTTAATAAAAGAATGTTTTAATTAGAAGTTTGATTAACTAATTTAATATGTTATTTCTCTTCTTATAAGTCTGTTATGCAGAGAAGCAATTGTTTTATTGACCCTACAGCTTGTCTCTGGCCCCTGTATATCATTCTCAAAAGAAAAATAAATACCAAAACTATAATCTAAAGAACAATTCAATAAAAACAGTCCAATAAAAACTGTCCTTTCAGATACTGCTTTATCATTCTAGGTGAAAATACTCATTATTTAAGTTGTCTTCTTCAGCCTTCTCCTTCAGGGAGCTCACAAAGGAGGATAGCTTGAGACTTGAAATCTCAAAGCATAAAGAATTGGGGTCTTTGTCATGATGTCATTAGTTCCTTTGTTCATACTACAAATTTCTTTTCTACGGGGTTTCTAAGTGCCTTGCTAAGTGTTAAAGTAACACTCAAAACTCCAATTGGTCAGGTTTTACATCTTGCTCTCTTGTTCTCTCTCTCCTTTCTGTCATTCTGTCTCCTTGTCTCTGTCATTTTCTGTCCCTCCCTCCTTCCTCTCCTCCCTCCCTTTCTTCCCCTCTTTCACTGTCTCTCTCTCATTTCTGCCTTTCCCCACAAAATTCCACACATCTAAAAGGGGACAATCTATACTTCTATTCTTTCATTCTACCTTTACCATCCACTATTAACTATCTTTCAGACATATCATAGATCAATTGCAGAATCTTCTTTATTAGATAGGTCTTCTGGAATTGGCCCTTTATATTTATAGGTTATAGGGGCAGGAATAAAAGCAACATGGAATATCTTCTGTTGGGAGACAATTTTCCACAGATCTGTTATGTTAGGAAAGCAGAGGTATTAACTACCTTTTGCTTATGTTTTCAAAGAAATTTGAACGGCAGACAAACTTGATAGATAGAGATAGTATACACATCCAGAGCAATAGGTAAGCATGCTTGTTATTCATTCTCAAAGACTGAGTTCTCTGAGCTTAAAATTCCTCTCCAGCAATGTGACCCAGTGCATGTGCATGTGTTGCCTGACCCCTTTTACATCTCCCTGTGGGAATTGAGGTTCGGAGAACTGACATAAGAAAATGCTGAATATTCTGGCTACTGCTGTAGATATAAATGAAAGAGACTTTGTCACTGAAATGGGAGTCTTAAATCTTCTGCCATCAGTATGAAACAGTGTCAGAGTAACTTCTTACCCTGCAAATTGGGAAAAATATCAAACTCATTGCAATTCTTGATAGACTCTTTCAAAATGATTGTCTGATGTATGTAATATATTTCTCTTATCACAAGTGAATATTGTTTCTTTTCCTTTCTCTTTACATTTCTTTTTTTAAGATATTTTAAACCTGTCCCTTGTAGATACATACCTCAGAAAAAGAAGAATATCAACCATGTATTCAAAAATCTAAAATATAGCACTATATTAATAAGTGGCATGTTATAGCTCTAATATATTATAACATTACTCATAAGACCAGCATTATGCTCATAGAAAAATGATACAAGGATAATAGAAAAATAAAGAAATATAGAGAACAATATCCTCTCTAATCACAGACACAAAATTTTCCATAATACATTAGTGAATCATATCTAGCTAGTTATGTAGCTAGCACAGAGAGATAGAGATATTTAGATATAGGTATAGATATTTACCATTCTCAAGTAGGGTTTATTCTAGAAATTTAATCATTTTCAATATTTGAAAATGAATCAATGCAATTAACCTCTTAATAGACTAAAGAAGACAGTGACAATTATATCTACAGATGCAGAAAAATCATTTGACTAAATCCAATATTTATTCATGGTTTAAAAAAAACTTAAGCAAACTGTGAATAAAAGAAAATTCCTCAACCTAATCAAGACATCTAGTAAAAACCTAAAGCTCACATAATACTTAATGGTGAAAGTCTGAATGTTTTCTGCCTGAAGTTGCAACAAGAGAAGAATGCCTACTTATGTCAACCTTATTTAAGATAGTACTATATAATGCCTAGCCAGTGCAATAAGAAAATAAAAGGTAATAAAAAGATACAGATTGGGAAATAATACCACTCTATGAACATATGACATTCTAGCCCACATAGAAAATCTCAAGAAATATGTAAATCTCTCCTAGGCCAATTAAGGAAATTTAGCAAGGGCATACCATATAAAATCAACACCTAAGGAAAAAAATCTTATTTTTTATATTAGCTATGAACATGTGGAAATCAAGCTAAAATAAGAAATTTACAATTGCTCCAGTGATAAAATATTTAAGTATAATTATAAGAAAACATGAACAGGTTTGGTATGCTGGAGACCACAAAACTCCGATTAGGGAAAATGTTTAAAAAGATGTAATTATGGGAGAGACATACTGTGTTCATGAATTCAGTAAACTTATTATGCTCAGCAAAGTAAAGATTGCAATTCTCTCCAAACTGATGTATAGATTCAATCCTTTTCCTATCAAAATTCCAAGATACTTTAATACATATAGACAATGTTATCTTATAATTTATAGAAGTCAAAATAATCAAATAATTTTGATAAGGAAGAATTAATTTAGTGGAATCATACTACTCAATTTAAAATCTCCTATATAACTGAATTAATCCTCAGAGTATGGCTTTGGCAGAAAGACAGACATATGCATCAGTAGAACAGAAATGAGAACCTAGAAATAAATCTATAAAAATATACACAGACTAACTTTAGACAAAATTGCAAAAGGAATTGAATGAAGAAAGGAAATTTTTTTCAACAAATGATAAACAACTAGACATACTAAAACACCTACTTATAAAAGTGAAAGTCAACCTAAACCTCATCTTTTATACAAATGCATAGCATAAAATTATTAAACTTTTAGAAATGAATATTAGAGAAAATCTTCATGATCTATCTAAAAATATTCTTAGACTTGATTACAAAGGAATATCCATAAAATAAAAAAAAAAAGTTGAACATCAAAATTAGGAACTTTACTCTTTCAAAAGTTCTGTTTAGTGGGTGAAAAGATAAGCCATTGGCTAGTAGGAAATACCTGCAAATCACTTATCTAACAAAATATTCATGTTCAGGAGATATAAAGAGCTACCTATACTTGACAGTAAAATATTACAAAAACATGCAAGTTAAAAATTGCAAAATTATTTAACAGACATTTCACCAAAGATAGTATATAAATTCTATATAATAATAAACACAGAATGTGGAACATTTGTTCTCTCATACCATGCTAGTGAGAATATAAAATAGTAAAATCACCCTTAAATTTTTCTGGCAGTTTTATAAAAATTATACACTTCCATTATGACCCAGCAATCACACTCCTGGACATTCATTATAGAAAAGGAAAACTTACGTGAACAAAAATACTGTATATGAATACTAATAGTGGCATTATTTGTACTAACTAAACATTGGAAACAACCCAACCCAAGAATCCTTCAATAAGTAAATGGTTAAACAAACTGTATTGTACAAAGTGGAATACTACTCTATAAGAAAAGAATAAACTATCTATACACACAATCCGTTGCATGGATCTTAAGGGCATTTTGCTGAATGCAAGAGTCCTTCCATACTGTATGATTCCGTTTATATAACATTCTTAAAATAACACAATTAAAGCTATGGAGAACAAATAAGTGGTTTCTAGAGGTTAGAGATGGGAAGGAACTGTATGTTTATAAGAAGCACTGTGACAGAATTCCTTCATAGTGATGCTACAGTTCCTTTACTTAATTATGGTAGTGATTATATGATTTATACATGTGATATGATGTCATAAAGTTATTCACAAGAATATGGGAAAAAGTAATTGCATGCACAAATTTATTCTTTCTAGGGGTGATCTGTAGTCTAATTAATAGTATTGGGTCAATCAATTTCCTGGTTTTGGTGGTATACTATAATTCTTTAAAATGCCACCAAATTGAGTGGTATTTTAAGTAGTGGATATATAAAACATCTCTATCACATTTTTGCAGCTTTTTGGGTATATAATGATTTCAAATTAAAATGTTAAAAATTAACTAGAGAAAGCCAGCAAAAATCTAAATACATCATTTAAAAACACGTATCATCAGAATAGGAAAGATATAACATAATTCTACTATAAGGTATTCATAAGAAATTCAAATACTATGATATGGATAGGTTAAAATTAAAGGAATGTATGTATGAAAAATGAATCAGAAAAATTTGAGTGGTTATTAATATAATATTACAAAAATAGACTTTTGGGAAAAACAAGTAATAAAGAGTGACATACATATTAATGAAATGCTTTAAGCTATTAAAATAATGTTGGAAAAGAGATAAAAAGTACAGGCATACTTCGGAGATATTGCAGGTTCAGATGCAAATCACTGAAATAAAGTGAATATCACAATAAAGTGAGTCACATGATGTTTTTGTTTCCCAGTGCATAAAAAATGTATGTTTACACCCTAGTATAGTCTATAAAGTGTATAACAGTATTACGTCTGAAAAATACAACATACATAGTTCAATTAAAAACACTTTATTGCTAATAAATGCTAAAGATCATCTGAGCCCTCAACGAGTCATAATCTTTTTGCTGATGGAGGGTCTTGCCTTGAAGTTGACGGCTGCTGACTGATCCCTTTTTTACAATAATGTTAATCAATTCATCAACGTGGAGCCCTCCTGATCTGAACCACTCCCATTAGGCCCGCCTCTCAACACTGTTGCATTGGGACTTATATTTCCAACACATGAATTTGGGGGGACCCATTCAGACTGTAGCAATGGGCCAGCCTAGACCTGGCACTGGGGAAGACCTAGTATTGCACAGGCAGGACTCCTCAGGATGTGCATGGTGTATTTACAGTGGCACATTTAACCATGCCAGTTAAGAGAATCATTCTTCAAAAGATTATTGAACTGGAATGCTTACTTGTGATAACAGAGTGCACAAGACACTGATAATTAGCATAAGTAAGTGTATAGTTATTCAATCAGAAATAACCAGACATACGAGGCATTAACAATGACTGACTGTTGCACTCATTCTAATAGGAAAATTCATGGGAACTCAAATTCTCACAAGAATGGTTTAAGGTTGATAGTGGGAATGTAATTCTAGGAAAATCTCTCCCAGATCCAAAGTTTTTAGGTTTAATATGTAGTTAAATGAAGATTCTTTGTGATCATTAAACTACATGCTAAATTAAATCAATCACCAAAGTTAAAACATACATAAAACTTTTTTGCATGTGATGAGATAAAAGTGGCAGTGCATTTTAATTTAATAGGAATGTGAAATTAGTCAAGATATATCTGAATTTCTATTATGTGATAGAAATACAATATGACCCTGATTTTTCATCTCTCCCTGGATCCATGTTATAATACAATTTTTGTTTTGCTTTGTTTTTTAAATGCAGTCTTGACCTAGGTTTGAGGGCCTGACTCAAGTCTACACCCTAATCATTTTCCTTATCTGGCTCTCATACTCTTGGGCCACTGGGAACCAGCCTTAAGTCACCCCAGGGGCAGGTATTGGATAACTGAAGACAACCCCTATGCCCTAGAGCCCTAAAAATTATTCACATTAGTCAATCCACCAGGAGTCCATAAAACCTCGCTAATCACATCCACTTGGCTTGCTATGCAGGAGTGCTGCTCCCTACAGCCTCAGCTTGCTGCTACTTTATCCTGAATGCAACCCCCATCCCTGTCTGGCATTTGGGGTTCTAAGTAACAAAGAGTTGTGCCTCTCATTAATCCAAGGGTTACTGCACTGTGTTCTGCCACCAAAAGAATCTTTAAATCTTATACAACATGTTCCCATTGCCATCTGAGTCCTTGGTGTCTTCCCAGTCTGACTCTGTTAAGACATGTGATTTGTTTTGGCCCATAGCATAGGATATTAGTGAATGTAACACATTCAGAAACATGAGAAGTGCTTACACAGAGAGACTGACTCTTCCTTTTGCTCCTCCTTTTACCAGAACCTTCTCATTATCATCTGTTCGAAGATAGATGTGAAACAGGGCTGACTTTCCCCAATCAACCCAACTGAGATCATCTTAGATGAGCTGATAACCTGTTAAGCCCCAAATATGTGAGTGAACTCTGTCGAAATTATCAGAACCAATGTGCATGCACTTCAAAGAACAAGCTACCACACAGAGGCATGAACAATTATAGTTAGTCCAAGTCTAGGTCAGCAAAAGTCATTGGAATGTGCCAGACATAAATAGTTCTTATTATATGCCTCTGAGTTGTGGGTGGTATGTTAGGCAATACTACTGTGTCAATAGATAACTGATACACAGCTTGTGACAAACACAGGGAAATACCCTTTAGTGACATCCTCAGCATAGATTTAGCAAAAACTACATCTTTCTGCCCGACTCTAGTTGCTGCACCCCTGTAACTTACTAACAGAATTACTTGCCTCACCTGACCTGGGAAAAATGATCCAGTGATTTCAGGAAGTAGCTGGCAGCCAACAGGTACCACAAATTCCCTTGAGCATGAACAGATTGCTACTGGGTTGCTGAAGTTTTATGTGTTTTCCTTTGTTGTTATTGTGTTCATTTTCTTCTTTCAAATAAAAATAAAAGGAAAGAAATAAAGTAACAGCCACATCCCTACCAAATTTGAACAAATGAAAGAGAAAAATATTTTTACATTTTAAAATATTAGAATAAAGTGTATGTTTTCTTAAACCCAATATAATTTATTTACATATGTTATTTGCCTGATTCTTAAAGGCATCTTGACTTTTTTACTCCATTTCTGGGAGCTCTAGTGGTAGGCCTACCATATGCAATCACATATAATATGACTTACATTTGCATGACAGGTGAAGTGGTAGGTTAATTTCCACTTCCCATTCTTGGAATCAGATGATAATGTATGCATGTATAGGCACAAGTTAGGATTAATTATATGAATTACTATGAAATAATTCCTCTTCCAAGAGGAAGAATGTTGAGAAGGGATAGAATTTCTTACCTTTAGGAAAAGTATTCTAAGTAGTCTATTCATTCTAAGAAGGCTCTCATCAGAGTCTTCCCCATTATTCCTTTTACTCTTCTAAATCTACTCTCCACCTTTCTCCATGTTTCTCTCCCAAACCAAGGCCATCCTGTTCTGACCACATTAATATATTCAGTGCCTTCAAGTATTCAACCAATAGGGTAGCCCTGGCAGGAGATGATGGAGAAGATAGCAAAGGTAAGGGACATATCCCCCACACTCTCTCTTCAAGAGATAGGGATGATAAACACCTGGTCACTGTACATTTGCTTATTTTTCCCTATTCTATACCTTTGCAAAATCTTGTAAATATGGTCTCCTGGAATTATGATTATCCTGTATTGAGTTTTGCCATCTGTTTTCTATAGGGTCACTAAGGGGTACACTCTTTAATCACAGTCCTCAAAACTTTCCTTTTTTGTTTATTTTTATTAAACAATAAACTTTTGCAGACTGTGAATGTGAGTCTAAGCTCTAGGGAAGATTAAAACTTGCCTAGCTACTGGAAAAGAATTAAAAGAGGAAAATAGAAAAAATAATTTCACTGTATCCTGTGACCTGCAGAAGAGAAATCAAACTTTATGTTACAATATACTATTGTATCAAAGTTGTAGTCTGTAAAAGGCAACTATGAACTATGTTCTGACTGTATAATCATGTTAGTAACTCAAATCTCAATTTCTTCATTTGCAAAATAAACATTAGACTATCTGCTCTATTTACTTTTCAGCAGGATTCTTGAGAGAATCAAATGAGCTAGCAAGTAAAAGTGTATAGGCCTAGAAAATTTCAAAAACAATTTTTGTTAAATATTGGAGAGTATCTTATTTTATGTGACTTTGGTCTACTTAGACTAAAATGTATGATTTACAAAATTATACTTGTTTAAGTTCCTTATACCTATATAGATTTTTTTCATATTCAAAATTAGAATAAAGTTCCAGATGTATTAGTGTATGTTAGTTGAATGTGAAATCCAATAAACTAGGCAATTTTCTAAGACTAATTTCACTAAAAACATCTAATTTCTGCAGCATAGTTCTTATTTTGGCAAATCCAGGTAATTCCCATGAGTAAATATATTATAGGAGTCATCTAGGTAGTATTTAGGTCAGCTCACTGAATTGTTCCATTGTACTAAACATCTAGAAGGCAATTTCAAGATCTATCATCTGTGTATCTATCTACCTACCTACGTACCTACTTGGGTTTTTGAAGTAAGCATAGCACGTAGCATAGAGCTTTATGTGTGGTCTGTCTTTATGCACTGCCCATGAAACTTAATAAGCAAGTCTTCCGCTACTGTTCTCCTTGCTTGGTGTAGTGGCTGAGTCAGTGATTCTTACCATGTCTGAAGAAGCACCACCCATCGGGGATCACATTTACATGCTCTGTTGAAAAAGAACTTTAGCAGAAAGTGTTCTAATAGTTCAGACCCTGCTGTGAAACATATGTGAAGAGACATTAACCACCTACATGTGTTAGGAATGTAAGAAATATAGAAAAACGGCACGATTTTACAAACTGGCAAAATAATTGAAACTTAATGAGGAGGTTCTGTGGGCTGAAGATGACCTCTTGCTGCAGTGTCACTGAGTTCTCACTTTCTATCTGGTAGCTGGATAAAACGGATGAATAAGAGCATAAAGAGCAGTCTAAATCCCACTGAGTCCATTTTTTTGTTTAGCATTGATTACCTTCTAGGTGTTCTTTTGCCACTTAGGCATTCAAAGCAGTTTTTTTGCTTGGCTGATTTAAATGTTTTAAGTTTATAAAAGGCTCAAAGAGAGAAACTTTCTTCTTGTGTTTCCACTCATTATTCCAAGTGTAGAATGAGTGAGTTTATAACTAATCCTGACTCAACACTAGTGACACAGTTACTAAATAAACCCCCCAAATTCTAAACGTGTTGAATTTGAACTGCTAGGCCCATTATCAAAACCTTCCAAAACAATTTTCCTATTCAGATGGCATTTTTTTTTCTACTAAGGAAGCAAAGGATTTTAGCTTTGTATTTCTTAGAGGCAAAGTCATTCCAGTCTTGAAGACCATCACCTAGCTGGCCAGGGTTCTCTCCCCTCCTCATTGCTGCCCCCTACCCCCCCAACTTGAATTTTCTTATCATCACCCTTCCTCTGTCTTCTTCCCTCAAAAAGTTTTTGGGAAATTGACTTACCCAACATTTTTCTTTCATTTTTAACTTGGATGAGAGCCTCATTCTGCATAAGCTCATCATTATCGTAGTAATAGTTGTTAACTGAAAAATGTCAAGTCTATGTCCATTTCACCAGTGTGCTTTTTTAAAAATAAATTTTCACTTCTTTTTGCTATTACCTTTCATTTCTTTCTGATTTTGTTGGATTTTTCAACCTGTGATGTCAGAGAGGTAGTGTATTTAGTTCTTAATGGACTAACATGCTGCCTCTAGTCCCAATTTTCCAGAATTGGTAAATTGTAACTGGTGGGAATGTAAAATTATATATTCATTTTGTAAATCACTTTTTTTTATGATGTTAAGTATGTACATACTATATTACTAATTAATTTGATTCTTGGGTATTTACTGAAGATTAATGAAAGCATATGCTAACACAAGATTATATATAAATGTTTATAGCAGCCCTGTTTAAAAGGTGAAAGATTTATTCGATCTGAAGAGAAGCCAGAGTTAGCAGCTCTAATTAAATTCATCGAAACCTTTAAACACCCAATTTTTGAGAAATACATGCATGAATACCGAAATTATGGTATATCCATACAATAGAATGCTACCCTAGCAATAAAAAGAATGAACAATTGATACACACAAAAGCATGAATGAATCTGGAAATAATGATGTCAAATAAAAAAATCAGAGAAAAATGCTACATATAATATGATCCCATGTATCATATTTCTAGAAAATAAAAATTAATGTATCATGACAGGAAAAAGATCAATGGTTCCCAGGGGCTGGGTGCATATGAGTGAAATCAGGTGATTAAAAGGGGCCCAAAAACCTTTCTGGATTTATGCTTATGTTCATTACCTTTATAGTGGTGGTGGTTTCACAATTGCATACTGAAGTCAAAGTTGAAAATTTGCATCTTTTATGCCTTGCAGTTTATTAAATGTTAATTTTACTTCAATAAATATGTTATGCAACACACTATAAGGAAACTAGAATGGACATGGGCTTCCTCATACTTGAGAATACTAAGTTGCTGAAAGACAATGTTTGTTTTTAGAGAGTATGACAAGCGTTTTTGTAGGGAGGTTCTGATAATAAGAAAAAAGTAAAGGAAACAATACTTTCACATGGAACATCACAAGTTAATAGCTACAAAACAATGTACATTCCAGTGTATTTCTGCTTATTCCTTTTTTATTATGAGATAAATCCTAATGTACAGATAATGATAGATTGATGAGACTTGTGATAATTGAAAATCAGATTTTGACAAATTTTCAATATTTCCCTTGAAATCAATCAGAGATAATTCTCTTTTCTTTTGGTTTTTTTTTTTTTTTTTTTTTTTTTTTTTTGAGACAGAGTCTCACACTGTTGCCTGGGCTAGAGTGCTTTAGCGTCAGCCTAGCTCACAGCAACCGCAAACTCCTGGGCTCAAGCGATCCTTTTGCGTCAGCCTCTGGAGTAGCTAGGACTATAGGTATGTGCCACCATGTTTATCTAATTTTGTCTATATATTTTTGTTGTTCAGCTAATTTCTTTCTATTTTTTAATAGAGATGGGGTCTCGCTCTTGCTCAAGCTAGTCTCGAACTCCTAACCTCAAGCCACCCTCCTGCCCTCAGCCTCCTAGAGTGCTAGGATTACAGGCATGTGTCACCATGTCTGGCCCAATCAGAGGCCATTTGAAGAAAAATGTGTCACCACATGTAGATTGCAAAATTGAACTAAGTAGAAAATTTGGTTGCTGCAGAGTTTATGGAGGATATATTGAAAGATTCTCTATAAATTTGAATATCACAGCTTATTTCTAGTTAGAAAGCAAATAATTTAGAAATTCTATGAGTGTTCTAATCTGTGTATAACTTTCTTTGTGGATCCTTGGTAAAAAAAAAACAATTTCTCAAAAAATTTCTAAGTGAGACTGATGTCAGAACATGCAGAAATCTACATATTTTGTCGAAAGTGCATAGATGATACATCAGCATTCATTGCTTTCTTTGATTGAGGTACTTTCCCAAATTATGGAATCACTGGAAACTTGTGCTGAAGAAGTGAGAGATTTTCTGAAACTGTATTTAAAACAGAATTTCTTTTCATTTCTAAAAGTTTATATTTGTTAAGTATTTTATAAATTCTTTTTAATGTGTTACTTAAGAGAACCAGGGTGCTTTTTTTTGTTTGTTTTTGACTTTATACTAAAGATATACCTAATTATTATTTGAGCTAAACAATCAATTTATAAAAACCACTTGTAACAAAGAGATCAAGAATATTCTGTTTTCAAAGTTGAAAAGCATTTCCTTCAAAAGAAAATGAATAAACTGTATGTTATCTCTCTCTCTGTTTCCATCTGTCACATATACATGTACATGTCTTAAAATCCTAACTGCTGCTAGGATTATGGTTGGACATGAATATCGGCTAAATTATTATTTTATGAAAAATATTTATTTTCACAAAAGTATTATTCACACACATATAATTCATTTGCACTTTGTTAACCTGAAATTACACATTATACTACTTGATCACTTACTTGAATCTCAAGAAGAATCCCACCTACCTGCACCATGCCCAACTCACCTGTTCAGTGACAGACATTTTAATAATCCTATGTATATTTTTAATCAGTAAAATTGTTATATTAGTCTGTTAGGGCTGTCATAACAAAATACACAGACTGAGTTGCTTAAACAACTGAAAATAGTTTTCTCATACTCCTGGAGGCTAGAAGTCCAAGATCAAGGTGTTGGCAGTGCTGATTTCTCTTGAAGCCTCTGTTTTTAACCTGTGGGTGGCTGCCTTCTTACTGTGCTCTCACATGGGCTTTTCTCTATATGTACATTCCCACTTTAGCTCACTCTCTTATAAAGACACCAGGCCTATTGGATTAAGCCCACACAGTTATGACCTCATTTAACCTTAATTCCTTAACGTTTCTGTCTCAAAATACATTCACATTAAGGGTTAGAGCGTCAATTTATAAATAGTGAGAGACACAGTTCAATCCATACTAATACTATCTAAGATATTTAAGATCATTTATCAGTGGCAGCTGATCCTTCTGCCATGAAATGAGTTTTTCTGCTTTTTAGGGAGTTATTAGAAATATTTTATTAAGCAAAATGTGCCTTAGGATACACTATCCTTTTTTCTTTATTATATCTATATTTATAGAGGAGTAAAAATGAATGCTAAGCAAACTCAATGCTGTTGCCTCACACTAGCAAATGCCTATCATTTTAATCTTTTTAGGGAGAGACTACCTTTCTAATAACTGAAAAGATTGTCTGAATTAGGACTTGGCTCAAGAAAGTTTAGTCAAACGGAGAGAGAGTGGATGGGAGAACTACAATTAAATGTTCTCCTCATTGCACAACCTTGCCTTTTCAGACCCAAGAAATGCTATTCATCAGAATCAGGAAATCTGTTACTGGGCTAGATGGACAGTTTGGCTAGAAAATGCAGACACTCAGTTTTTCATAAACTACCTACATAAATGAGAAATGCCAGCTGGGGTTCAGAACCAACTGGACACTTGATATTTTCAAAACTAGCTAAGCATATTGTGGATATTTATTTTAATAAGAACTTAAAGTGAATGTGAACCCTAGACTTCCTTTCTTGGTGTCTTGAAATTTCCTTTTACCCATAATTAAAATAATTCTTTAACCCAAAGTAAGGGAACATCTCTAAATTAGGGCTGTTGTAGAAACAACCAGATGATAATGTCTTTTGCATGCAAAATTCCTCAGAAGAAATTAGAGACAAAGTAGATTTTGTTCCAGTCAATTTTTGAGTGGCAAATCCAGTAAGTGTTGTTTACTCTTTAGGAAACAGAGATATTAACAAAAGACGTGAGACACTGTTCTTAAACTACCAAATGAGTTAATAGCAAACCCAAAGCTATAATGTGACTCTCTCTCTCTTTCCAACCAGGAATGTTTCCAGCGGTTTCTTATACTATTGACTTTAACTGTGGATTGAATTGCTCAGCTGAAATTTCTGAGAAGTTACTGGCTGAAACTTAAAGTAGCTACCACAAGCTAACACTACAACATTTATTTAGAAAATCCAGAGCACAAATCTGATTATCTGCAAATGACTATGAATTAGAGAAATAGAAAGCCCTGAAATTGTAACACATAAATAAATAAAAGAAATCATTATATATATACACACACACGCACACATACAACATATATATATATATATATTTGTAGTAGTAAAATAAGTTTAAGTAGCACTTAATTTTTAAAAAACTCATTGCTTCTATGTTTTTATAGTTATTAATATTAACACTAGACTGGATCTTTAGTATCATATAATTCCAGGGGTTTTGTTTCTAGAAATTATGTAAAAACTACCAAACTAGTTGAAACTTCTGATTTTTAAAAATGAAGAAATAAGGCATAATGAGTTGATTCTGCCTATATCACAGGCCTATCAGGGGTTGAATAGTTTTTGACAATAGGTTCTCTGGCTCCTAGATTATACTTCTTTACAACACACTCTAAGTATTTTCTCTCAATTGTTGGCACATATGATATAATGTTAGTTTGTGCTTCAATTAAAAATTGAGTTGATTCTTGCTTAATTTTTTTAAAAGATGATCTTTAGCAATGCCTTGGCCAGGCTTCAAGATTCACGTAAGTTCAAACTTCTGAACTTGTGATATCTTAGTGGTTTAGATAGATGTTTTATATATTTCTCTACCTCTTCAACCTCCCAATATTACCCTATCATCCTCATGCTCAGCTGATGACCTTGCTTTTTTACTTTATTGAGAAAATTAAAACAATGGATGAGCACTCCCAGTGTCTCGCCATGGCATTTACTCATCCGCAAGCACCTGTAGCTGCATACTCCTGCCCACACTGTGCCCAGACAGCACTTCCCATTGCACTTGGACCTTCCCATGTTGAACAACTCAAAACCATCACTACAAAATTCTATTCTCTCCTTCCAATTGCATTTTTTTCCTCTCTACTAAATCATTCTCATCTAGTACATCATGCCATTTGTGTTTTTTTTCTATCTGAAAACAAAATGTTGCCTGGATCCCATTTCCTTCCCAGTGACTGCCCTATTTCTTTGCTGCCCTTTACAACATTTACATTTCCTCAGATTGCTTATGCCAAAGTTTTCAATTCTTTTATTTCCATTTCCTCTTAACTGCAAATATACATCCCATCCTAAGAGTCTTTTGTTCAAATCAGTCCACTCTCGTCAACATCACCAACAACCTCCACATTGCTAGATTAATTGTCCATTACACAGTTTTAATCTTTCTGGTTAAACCATTAGTAGTTTTGACACTGTTGATAATTTCTTTCTTTTTAATGTAGGCATCAGTCAGAATAGGTTGGGTTATGTAACAGTAAAAATCAATCGTCAGTGGGGTCAGTTTTATGTATGTTTTACAAAATGAAAAACTTAGAAAAATATTAAGTAATGTCATGTCATTCCTCTACATAACTCACTGAAGGCTCCCAGTTTCACTTACCTGTCCACATCGAATAATCTCTTTCATTATTTCACTTACTATTCTCTCCCTCGCTCACTTTTTTCCAGTCAGACAGGCCTCTTTGTAACACTATCACCTTATGGTCTTTGCACTAGCCATGACTAATCCTCTCTCTACCTTACAGTCTTTGGTTAAATCTCATCTTCTCAACGAGTTGCCTTGATCACACTATTTAAAATACAACACACATCCAGATTTCTACTCACCATAAACCTAGTATACATTTTATATAGTCCCTAATGACCTTTAAAGTATTACCTGATTTGCTTAGTTATTATGTTTGTTTGGTTATTTATTACTCCTTGATTGCTTCCTCTTACTAGAATGTAAGGTCCTCCACAGTAGAAAGCATTACTGTTTAGCTTGCTGATATATTACAAGTATGAAGGATAGTATAAGGCTGCTTATAGAAGGTACTTAATAAATATTTGTTGAATGTTGAATAAATAAATGCCACTTTATTATTTCCAAGCTATGCTCATTTGTTGTGTCCAGCTTTCCAATTTTAATAACCCTTAAAAACACATTTGCTATCATTTTCCAGGTAAACTTCATAGAGCAATGTTATTTCAGTTTCTTCTAGGTCTTCACATCCACATCACGTAGTTAACAATTATTTGAGCTAAACTTTGTTTTTACTGTTCAACTGCTTGCTTTTGTCTACTTCTCTGCTTATTATTATATCTGTAAGAATGAGAACAATAATTTAAAAAGCAATAAACTCTTATTATAGTTTCTTTTTTTATTTTTTGCACTTATTAGTTGTCCATCTGGGGGAAGTTAACATTACCACCGGTAATGTTAAATAAGTGGCATATGGGTATTGTCCAAAATGTTATTTTGAATTTATTCCAGTTAGATAAAGTCATCAACATTTGGTAATAACTTCAGGAACAAATTTTTATCATATATCTGAACTTTGAATGTGAATAGCAGGGACATTCAAATTTAAAACAGATAATAAATAATTAGAAGTAACAGTTCTTCATTAGAGTATCTGTGATTCAGAAATGTAGACTTATGGTTCAAAAATAATATCTGAATTATTCTTTATGGTTTAACATTTAAGACAATTTATTACCAAAAAAACACCAGAAAACAAAAAACTTGTTCTCTTGCCAATTGAGCTAAATGCCCAAAATATTTCTATCTTGATTTTAAAGCCATTTCAAGATTGTTGTTATAAAACAACAAACATATATTTCTTGAATGCATTTAATGTGTCCTCTGTATTCAAAAATATATACAAAGTATTATATTCATATTATTCTGTTTTACCTTTTGAATTATTTAATCAAAATAATTGCACAAATCTACTTGAACACCTTCTGCAATTTGCATATAGACAGACCTTTCACATAGTAAAGTCAGAATAAATGTTAAAGATTTGGTCTCGCAATTATGTTTGCACTTTCCAAAATGGGCTTTCAAGCAGTGGTTTACCCATTTAATATCCCACTCCCTGCCCAATACCTGGGCAAGAGTTGACTTCCCTGCATGCTGTTCCAATCATTGCTTTTGAATAACACAGGGAGTAACTACTTCCAACACCCACATTTCTACCATCAATTCAGATTCCATAGAAACGATTTTTAGCTCAATTATATATTTAATGGTACTGTACTTTAACTTGAAAAATAATGCATTCAGCTATATTTTAAAGACCCAAATATTTTAAAACATGAAAATATATATGACCCAATTCAAAATATGTATATGACCCAATAAGAAATTCAAATTTCTTATTTCTATTCTCCCATTTTATTTTATGTTTTTATTTTTTTTTAATTTGGCATATTATGGGGGTACAGATTTTAAGGTTTCAATAAATGCCCTTCCCCCCTCCCCCCCAAGTCTGATTCTCCAGCATGACCATCCCTTAGATGGTGCACATGTCACTCATTATGTATGTGTATACCCGCCCCCCTCTCCCCTCCCCCCTATTCTCCCATTTTAAAATAGGACTCAGGATTTGAATGGGGAATTCGTGCTGGCAATGGCTTTCTCTACCATTCTAAAGATTCCAGGGCAAAATCTCACACTGTTAGGTATCAAATCTAAAATTTACACTATTTGTTTACTCAGTGGTATGCTGGAAAATGTTTAATAATAGGATCTCAAAAAACGTATGCATGTGTGTAACTACAGTTGTTAAGATTTTTACTTATATAATAATGTATAGCACAGAATTAAAAATAAAATATACTTTGTTTAAATATATGTATTTCAGGTGTACAATCATATATATATATACACACATTGTGAGGTGATTATCATAATCATACAAATTAACATATTTATCACCCCATATGATTACTTTTCTTTTTATGATGAGCACTCTTAAGATCCACTTTCTTAGTAAATTTCTAATATACAATACACTATTATTAACTATAGCCACCATGCTATGCATTATGTCTCCAGAACTTATTCATCTAGTAACTGCAAGTTTGTGCTCTTTGACCAAACACACCCCGTTTCTCCCATGCTCCAACCCCAAGGGTAAATATTTGCAATCCATATATCTGACAGGAAGCTAAAATCTAAAATATACAAAGAACTCCTATAACCCAACAGCAAAACCATGAATAAGCAGATTATAAAATTGGGCAAAAGACCTGAATAGGCATTTTTCCAAAGAAGATATATAAATGGTCAAAAAGTATATGGAGTTTTCTCAAAAAAAAAAAAAAAAATAGAGCTACCGTATCATCCAACAATTCTAATTCGGATATATATCCAAAGGAATCTAAATTAGTATCTTAAAGAGATATCTGCACTCCCATGTTAATTGCAGCACTATTCACAATAACCAAGATATAGAAAATAATACTCTATATCGTAAATTCCATAAAGCCAATTGATTCTCATAGGACACTTTCACTGATTTTTTGCCAGTCTTTGTAAACATAAGGAACATATAATTGCCACTGACTAACACTTGCATTTCTGACATGAATAATGGATGATATTTTGTTTAGAACAATATACAGGGGGGAAATGAAACATTTATGATATATGTTGGAACTTTACTTGTTCTTCAATGGCATAAGTGACTTTTTTGCTGAATCAGAGAATAAATTTTGAATATCAGAAGATGATTTCCTCAATTTATTGTGCCATTTAAAATACAGTGGCCACATACATGTCAATTTTATGTCTACTCTTCCCTAACACTTTCTCCACCACTTTTCTTAAGCCTGGAAATTTAAAAAATAAAATTAATGAAGGCCTGATTTGTAGCATGTGCTTATTGTCATCATAAAATCCACTTGAAGTGGCCAATTTCAACTTGTCAATGTGACATCACTGAATAAGGATTTCTACCTTACAAATAGAATAGAAAGGATATTTGCTGGATCATCAAAAATCCATCTTTAAGAAGAAACTTTATTTCAGAAACTTTTTTAATACACTCAGCAATACTTGAACTTTTACTTTAGTCCACTAATAAAAAATTCTAATTAGCTTATTCCCCCTACATTTTTCAATCTTTAACATACCACTCACTGAGTTTTGCTAAAGGTGGTAATCCTACTCAGCTGGTCTCTGTGGTTTTCCTAGAATGGCATAATAAGCATGCTTTGATATTCAGGGTGTGTAGGTTATTTGGGCCCATAATTGTTTTTAATGGGTTGTTCTCTTCAAAAACACAGTTGGTTACTAAACACAGCAAACCAAACAGTCAGGCTAATAAAAATCATTGAATTTATAGACTGAAAATAAATGAAACTTTGTTAAATATAAATAATCACTTGCATTTCTTT
The DNA here is from genome assembly GCF_040939455.1 of Microcebus murinus. Classification (NCBI taxonomy): domain Eukaryota; kingdom Metazoa; phylum Chordata; class Mammalia; order Primates; family Cheirogaleidae; genus Microcebus; species Microcebus murinus. The sequence goes on along the minus strand of NC_134114.1, from coordinate 78,716,190 downwards.
TTAATTCTGCAGTGTATGCTAAGTAACATTTACTATCCTACATGTCATCATTCAGTAATGATTTGAAATACTGTCTGACAATAGCAAGCTGCCAGAATAATTCAACAATAAAATGCCCTTTTGTTTAATGATTTCACTTTGGCAAAGCTTTGTTTATATATAAAACGACTTCTGTTTAAAGCAGTCAATAAACAAGGCACTTCTATTTATGACAGGAATGATCTGGCTTGTGCCAAGACTATTCTTCCTTTGTATTACATGCACTTTGATAATCATCACCTTCATGGTAAATCCAATTCTGGATGGGCATACATAGGCAAAATAAAGTGCAAGTTGAAGCAATTCTCTGAGAATTTCCAGGAAAATTAATTTTCAAAATGGAAAACCAATCATTTTGAGGCTGAATTATAATTAGTCCTTTTTTTTTTTATGTTATGGGTTTTTCTTAAAACTGGGTATATTCATTCATCTGTATGGCAATAAATTGTAAATTTAGGACTTTTGGGGTGAGGTGGCATGAGGAGGGGAATTATTTAAATTTCAAAATTTCAGAAGGGAACTAATATTTTAAAGGATCAAAACTTGGCATTTACTTTGATAAACTTATTTCTTTTTCCTTCCTTCAAAAATCTTTGCCTTGGATATATAAGAGGAAATGTTGCCAGGTTTTGAGGAGGTTCAATGGTTTTCTATAACTAAGTTTAATGTGTTTGAACTCATTTAAAATGAATCTATTTTTCCAAGGATGTTTTCCCTAAAAACTAAGCTAAGATGTAATTTAAGGGGAAAATTTTTGCATGTGTTTGTAATTCTTCTACAAACATGCCATTAAAATATACCATTGCAAAGTCCAGTGATAGCCAAAAATCATATCAACTCTTTTTCCATAGAAACAAAAAGATTTTGGGGGCCAAGTGCAAGTAAATGTGATTTCAAAATACTTTTATAGTTACCAAAAAATCTTTATTCAATCTGCTCACACTTTTTCCTATACATTTTATTTTGTTCTTTTCAGCTATTTTTCACATTCTCTGTATTATTTTTTTTAAGAAGCCCTCCTCAAACTCCTTTTTTAAAAAAGCAACTGCCTATTTTCAATTTTTTCTAAAACAATCTGCCATATAAGTAACCTGATTAAGAGAAGCAGAAGGCTATAGGAAAAATAAACCTCCAACCATAAGGCCCACAGAACTTGTTGTATATGTAGGTCATAATTTTAGAAAGAAATTATAGAGACAGCCAAAATTGTTAAATATGGAGATTTATCAAATGCTTGAATTTAAAGCACTTATAAATATTTTTGTAAGTTTATGCTAAGTCCGAAACTTTAATAATTAAGGTGTAATGTTTTCCGAAAAAGAATACATTTTCCCTTAATGAAATTGAACTTGGTTTTTTAGCAATCTGATAACATTAAACAAATTTGACTTTGCCTTTTGTTGTCATGCTCCAAATAGTATCCATTTGAAGTTCTAAATGTTTCTGTTGGCTATCCACTTGCAGAATCCAAATTCCAAATTAATCAGTTTACTTGTCATATATTTCCTTTGATTTATGTTGTTCATATACTGGAAGTGGGAAAATGGTGGATATGAAATTATTCAGAAATGCAGAAATCAGGACCACAGCTCTATGTCTTACAGACCTCAGCTGTGAAGAGGTAGAACTAACTAATCAATGGAATTTTCCAAGGCCAGTCAGCCTGATTTAGCCAGAAGCACCACAGGTGAATGAACTAGGTGGTGATCTATCTATGAACTTCACTGACCATTCAGTTGTTCCATAGTCCATTAAGCTAGTTACAGACCTGTGTCTGTGATGCAAAATAAAATGGACAGTCGAGACAATTATCTGAACAATTCTGGTGAAAAGAAAGCTTGTTACTAAAAAAAAAAAAAAAAAGTAAGTGGGGGTGCCTTAATTATCCATATTGAATTTCTATATTGATCACATACACAAGACAATTGCTTGACTCATCACTTCATTTTGCTTGAGTAGGCTTGGGGTAAAATAATTGAAAGCAATTAAACAGCGATGTCTGGGGAACCGTAAGTGACAACTTAGGTCAGTTATTGTGGGGGTAGGGTAACTTCATCAACACGCTTTTATCAAAAACCTACTGTGTGAAATACTGGGAAGATAACCAGTAAAACAGACAAGAAAATGACTATCCACAAACTAGTGAAAACAAGGCATGCATCCATGAAAAAGTTAGGTGGCAACAGCACACCAGTTCAACAGTGAGTTTCAAAATAAAACGCTATGTTTTAAGTAATAGATTGATATATTTCTGAAGTCTAGTGGGACTCAGAAAGCTTGCAGTTAGACATTGAATTGGCTTTATGAAAAAGCATGCCATTATTGGAGGAGAAGTGGGAATTTTTTTTTTTCCCTAAACACATATACAAACTGATACCTGAAATTCCACCCTCCTTTGAATGAAGAAATAGCATTCTGGCCATCCTTCTTTAGAAGGGAAGTGTATGTGGGAAGAGTCAGACACTTACAGTGCACTAAATCCCGAGGTCCTTTCCTTAAGAAAAGTGAGTTGTCACTTTCCTCCAGAGTGCCAGGTGAGAGAGAGCAGCAGCATAAGACCACTGGGTGCCTGAGGGAGATCACTGAATGGAGAAGAAAAAATAAATTAAGACTGAAAATAAACTCTGTACTCACATAGCAATTTTGTTTTGAGCCAGCCAGGTGGACTAACATGTCCTTTAGGACTAACTGATTATCGTAGTGAGAGTGGCAACATGGTTACCAATCTCTACCTAGAATATTGAAGGAAGACAACTAATACATAGTCTATTTAGACATTATCTTTTTTTAATGGTAACACTATCATTGGAGGATCTATAGTGACTTTATTTTCCTAGAACCACATTTGCCTTTCTTGGAATATTTTAATTGAAGGTTAAGTGCATTACAAAGTTAAAAAGGCAGATTTTGCATTTCCAAATTATAAACACTTCAATATTCAGTATGTTTATTTTTATCTTGTATTTTAACTCTTTAAAATTCAAAATAATAAGCCTTTCTCTTTGTAATTAAAAAAATTATATATATGTTTAATTGACACATTATAATTGTACATATTTATGGTGTACAGTTCAAGGTTTCCATATATATCTATGTTGTATAATGATCCAATCAGGGTAGTTACTATATATGTCGCCTCATACATTTATCATTTCTTTGTGGTAAGAACATTCAAAAGCATCTCTCTAGCTATTTCATAATACACATTATTTTACTCTTAATGATAGTCACCCTATTGTGCACTAGAACACCAGAATTTTTTCCTCCTATATAGTTATAACTTTGTACCTCTTGACCCAACTCTTTCCATCCTCCCCTTATCAGTCTCTAGTATCTATCTGGTAACCAGAATTCTACTCTCTGCTTCTACGATATAAACTGTTTTTTGAGGGAGGTCCATCAACAAATAAATGGATAAAGAAAATATGGTGTATATACACAATGGATACTACTTCCCCATAGAAAAGAATGAAATCCTGTCATTTGTGACATTAGTAGACCTGGAGGACATGATGTTAAGTGAAATAAGCCAGACACAGAAAGACAAATGTCATATGGTTTCCCTCATTGTGAGGTTTCTTCATAATTTGAACACAGTTTGGTAGGCCTATATAAGTAAGTATGTGAGATAAAGCTATTAAGTATTTCATATTGCCTATGATGTTGTTAAAGAGCCTTAAATATAAATAATTGTTGTATTAAATATAATTGGCCATCATATAACAACTGAGATTTTAATTGTAAGTTAAAATCAGTTATGTTTACATAAGAAAATAATATTAAGTCAATAACATGGAAATATATGTAGGCACTTTCCAGAATGTCTTAGTCTGTTAAGGTTGCTAAAACAAAATACCATAACCTGGGTGGCTTGAACAACAGATGTTTATTTCCTATGTATTAGAGGCTGGGAAATCCAAGATCAGGGCACTGGTAGATATGGTGTCTAGTGAAGGCCTACATCCTCGGTCTCTGGATATCTTTTCCCGGTGTTGTCACATGGCAAAAAGAGAAAACAAGGACTCTTAGGGATGCTGGCCCCATCCATGAAGGCTCCATCCTCATCACCTCATCTAATCCTAATTACTTCCCAATGACTCCATCTCCTAATACTACCACATTGGGGGGAGGGTTTCAGTATGTGGATTTTGAATGAATGCATTCATTCAGTCCATCACAGGTAATATTTTAATTATTTAAAGGAGATCAATATGTCATCAGGATAAGATATTCCAATGACACACATCCTTTCATTTTCATGTTCATTGCTAAAGATAAGGACCCAAATTTAGGATCCCTGCTGAAAAGTGGAAGTGATAGAAACAGGTTCTAGGTTTCATGGAAGCTGACTGGATCATTTTGACCCAGCCACCCCCTAGTACATATACACGCACTTGCTCAGGTACTCTCACATTCACTCCAGTAATCACAGAGTCACTCCAGTTTAGAGCTATTCACAAAAGTACTAGGGTGCAGAGGCAACTTGTGATAAACTTAATTTCTTGCTTCAGACTTTCCTTATTAAAAACTTGATCTATTCCATTTGTCTCTGTGATTTAATCTATGATATCAATCAAATAAAAGATTGGTACAACTATACATATAAACTACAGTGATTCTACTTTGCTGTAAAGATAAAACAATTGTTACCCTTTACCATAATTGTATCTCACCCTGAATCAACCTGAATTATAGCTGAGAAACTAGAAAAGTTACAATTGGCTTTACTTGCTCATTCAGCTGTAACTCTTCTAAAAGATCTGAACCTTCCCACAAATCCTCAGAGGCAATACAATTCTCTATTTTAATGAATTCACTTGCACCCCACTGAGAATTAATTGCTTTGGAAGCAACCCAATGTTCTGGCATGCTGAGAGGCCCACTAGTAGTTTTTTTCTAATAAAGGGCACTAAGGAATTAACCAACCTCCTGACCAGGTATAATATCTGCTTCTATTATTGCCTTCTACCTCTGTCCCTCTGTCCCTCTATCTCTGCATATTCCTTCTGTCTCTCTGTCTCTCTCTCTCTCTATGTACACACACACACACACACATACACATACACAAAAGAAAAGCTTGTGAGCTTTCTGGTATTATTAACACAACTTAAATGCTTTCTCATATAAATATAACTGGAAGATTTTTTGTATGTAAATCTACAAGTCAACTCTACAGTCTCTTTGTATGAGAAAAAACAGCAACAAAATATTTTTTGTGAGGATTTCTTGGTAGCTGCAATTGGTAATCAGAATAATATTTGTCATACTTACTTGTATGTAATAGGATGTACCATCCTGTGATTCCCATGTGAGGCCATAATCTCTAATTGAATTAATTCACTAATTCATTAATCAAACATATTTATTCAGCAACTATTATATGCCAACATTTGCCAAAATGACTGTAATGGGAAATCTGCTCCAGGAGAAAAGTACGTAGTAAAAACTATTCAAGTATACTCCACAGGTAACTCAGATGCCACATAAGGACTGGGATATAGACAGACACAGCTAAGATATTGGTGTAATCCTATGCAAATATACCATTGACCTCAAAGGAAGAAACTGAGAAAAAATTAATATAAGTAGAAAGTCTATATGGGCCAAGCTTGAAGAACTGCAACCCTAGAGCATAGATTCAAGGTGCCCTGAATATACACTCTGATTAGTAGAAGTTACAAGTAGGTTTTTGAAGGAAAAAAGATGTGTGTGAGGGGTGGATAGGGAGTAGCTGACACAAGGTTGTTAGTCGGGAATCCTCATTGGTTTACAGAAATAACATTGATTCATGTTTGGCTATCCATTGTTAAGCTATAGGGTTTGGGTTATAGTAACTGGTGTGGCACTCTTACATTAATTTATATAATTTATAGCTACTTGTGTCAATAACAAGCCATTTCAAGAGATGAATACATAGCTCAAGGGGGAAGTAGGATGTGGTTGCTGTCTCATTTTAATGTCTCTCTTGACTTGATCATTTAAAAAAACTCACATTCCTCAGATAAAAGTTCTTTTTTTCTCACTATTTAAAAAAAAAATTTATTCATTTTCTACCCTGCTTCAATCCCTTAAATGCCATCACAAAGAAGATAGCCAGACTTAATGTGTTCCTAATTGATATTTTATAAAATGTGAAGAAACATTATTCAGAGACTTTTGCTTTCAGCCCAGTTAGAGTTATAGGAATCAGATTTACTCTATGTCTAAAAAAATACTAAAAAAAAAAAAAGAAGATAGGAAAAAAATACAAAAATACTACATTTTATTGGATATCTGGCAAGAAATGGTAATAAATCCTGAAAGATGTTCCATTCTACTGCCTGTGGAGAGTTTTCAGACTGTGGCATGAAGATTGGGAATTCAGGCAGATTATATGGGAACTGTGGAGATAGATCTGAGAATCTGGGGAGGCCAAGATGGCTAAAGTAGTCAAGACAAAATACTGCAGAAGAGAGGATAAGAAATTATTCTAAAGATCTGCCGATAGTCTCACTCAAGCCTTCAGATGGCACTGATCAGAACAGACCCATGAGTAAACTACCTGAGACTGGGGAAAGAATCCACCTGAAAAAATTAGAGAGAACAATCCTCAGGTGTGACACAGGGCAGGGAAGCGTGTGTTTTTGGAATAACTAAAGTAAAATATATTCATAATTTATAAGCCATTAAGTAGAGTGTTCTGAATAATTTCTCTTCAGTAGAGAAGGCAAACTTAGCCCTAGACCAGATACTGCTTTGATCTTGCCTAAAATAGCTTATGGTAAGAACCAAAAAGATCAAATTGTTTTTATATATCATTATTGTATCTGTGAACAAATCTTATAACTATTTTATAGGAACTCAAAAATATGCAGCTCTGAGCAAGGTAAAATTTTAATGTCTGGCATCTGATAAAAATTACCAAGTGTGCTAACATTGTAGTAAATCAAACTTCAGTTGTGAAAGATTTATAAGACTCAAAACAACAATGCTCACATCTGAAGTTCACTGTGACAAAAGTATAGAATACAGCAATAGCATTAAAGTAAAAATGCAAGTCATAGCTAAAAGCTTTCTTCCAGCAAGGTTTTGCAAGAACTAGGATCCAGTTGTCTTGCCTCTATAAAGACTGTGCATTTTCTCTCTGTAGGAACCCCCACCATGCATACAGAAAACTTAAGATCCAGAAGGTCCAAAATGGAGTCTCAGCCTAAGCTTTGTGTACCCTGCTGGCCCTGTTCTTTCCATGTCCCCAGCTTCAACCCTCTGGGAATCTTGCCCAAACCAGCTATAAACATTAATCATGATTTTCTCAAAAAAAAAAAAAAAAAAGATGTTTCTAAACTGGTTAAAAAAATAAAAACAGACAAACAAAAAACAAATTCTGAAACTTAAGACCCAGAGTTATAAGACAACAATCATTAATCATTATGTTTCAAGCTTTGTCCACGAATTAGACGGTTATAGTTACTCTACATATTCAAGAAGCTAATCAAAATATTGAGAATGTGAAGTAATTACATGAAAAATGTCAAAATGACTCAAGTCAAACTTATAGGAGTGAAAACCATAAAGCCTAAATAAAAATTATAATACATGGGTTTAATGACACAATAAACATTGCAGATGAGATTAGTAAACTGAAAGACATAGCAAAAAAGCTAAGCAAAGATAAAAAAAAGACTGAAAATAATAAAGAGATGAAGTAGTTGGACATTCATAGGTCACAAAATAAAAAAGTAACCCAAAATAGATCATATATTATAAGTGAAAATGGATTATAAATTAAAATATTAATATAAATTAAAATATATAATTATAAAACTTTTAGAAAAAACATAGAAGAACATCTTTGAGACTTAGGGCTTAGTAAAGAGCTCTTAGATATAAAATAAAAACCAAACAAACCAGGATGCACATAGAAAAAAATCTTTAAATTGAACTTCATTAAATGTAAGACTTTTGTTCATTAAAGACCCTGTTATGAGGATGTAAAAACAAGGTATAGATGAGAAAATATTGAGACTGAGAAAATATGAGTCTAACAAAAGACTCATATATATAAAGAATTCCCAAAATTCAACAATAAAAATACCAAATAATTCAATTAGAAAATGGACAAATGATACAGTCATTTCACTAGATAGAATGCAAAATGCCAAATAAACATATGAAAAGGTGTTTAATATCACTAGCCATTAGAAAAATGAAAAACAAAACCATAATGAGCTACCACTACACATCTATTAGAAGAGCTTAAATAAAAAGTAGTGACAATATCAAATGCTGGTGAGGATTTGGAGAAGCTAGATCAATCATACATAGCTGGTGGGGATGTAAAATGATATAGCCACTCTAGAAAATAGTTTAGCAATGTCTTAAAAACAAAATATACACTTACCATATGACCTAGAAATTGCATTCCTGGGCATTTATCTCACTGAAATGAAGGCTTATGTCCACTCAAAACCCTGTACAATTGTTCAAGATAGCACATTTATTATAATAGCCTCAAACTGCAAACAAATAAAATGACTTTCAAAAGGTCAATGTTTAAACAATCTGTGGTACATCCCTCTGTGTTTTTTGTTTTGTTTTGTTTTTTGAGGCAAGAGTCTCACTCTATTGCCCCAGGAGAGTGCCATAACATCAGCCTAGCTCACAGCAACCTCAAGCACCTGGGCTCAAACAATCCTCCTGCCTCAGCCCCACCCCCATCCGTAGCTGGAACTACAGGGGGACACCACCACGCCTGGCTAATTTTTCCTGTGTTTAGTAGAGATGGGGTCTTGCTCTTGCTCAAGCTGGTGTTGAACTCCTGAGCTCAAGCTATCCTCCCACCTCAGCCTCCCAGAGTTCTAGGATTACAGGCATGAGCCACTGCGATCGCCATCCTGTTTTTATCTCTTCCATTCCAAAAACTTTCCATCATACACTGTGATAATAACATTATTGTGGAGAAAACATAGATTTAAAAATATGTAATCTTTTCTGAAAGTGTGCCAGTTCTCTAATTTGTCTCTAATTTGGGGAAGATATATCATTTCCCATGCGACAAATAGATTGAATGACAAAACATAAAATTTTGTAACATATACACACCTTATGGCTAGAAGAGTTGTGTTTATTATATGTTTCTGCTATGAGCTTAGGTAGAGAAATTCTGTAATCTCTTATGGACTCATATTCTTCACATAGGTGATAGTAATAAGAATAGCTCCAGAAAATTTGTTGTGAAAATAAAATCAGTTTGAAGTGCCTATTATATATACATTTCATTAAAATATTTTCATACCCAAGCATTTTTCTTTTATGGAGATTAAATAGTGCATAATTCAAGGCCTAGAATCAGGATTAAAGAAACCTGGGTTTGAATTCAGATTGTTCCACTTACCAGTTTTGTGAATTTGGGATATTTACTTTGAGCTTCAGTATTATCATTTCAGAAAGAAAATTAACAATATTTTGCCACAGAATTTTTTATTGAATTAGTGATAAAATGGTATCTATCGTAAGTATACTCTACACTCTGAATCTTAGATGTCTGTACCAAATGTTTTCACTTAGGTATGTAGCAGTTTGTGTTAAAATTTAATCTATCTTTGTTGCTTTTTGATTAAAAATAATAAATCCATAAAATCCTAAGCTAGGAAAATAATGAGAATTAATTGAAGTGGCAAATAATTAATTTTTACCTAATTGAAGATGTTTGCTTTTGGAATGGAGATGAGAAGGAATCTTAATTAGATTTGGATTTCACCTAGACTATCTTACAGATCAACATTCCCAATTTGTGTTTGACATATGTACATAAACAAATATAACTCTTCTATGAAGACGCTGAAAACAGCTCTCCTGAAGTTGTGAATTATAGAGAAAAGATTCACGATTCAGGGCTCCCAAAATGCAGCCTAACAAAAGCACTGGAAGCCCTAAAAATATACAGTATTTATACTTTCTAAAATTGGTATCAGCTAAATTGTCTCCAGGTAATGGAATTAAAAAACAATTAAAATATTATATGAAAACCATCAAAGTATTTGCATATATATATATGTTAAGAGACAAAATATAAAAATGAATAAATAAAAAATGACATGTATGTCTATATGTATGTTCTCTAGTGCTGATTGAAACTAGTCATCTTTGCTTCAAATAAGATTATGTTTCAGAGTTGCTGAAAGGAAGAGAACATTTAAAAAGGGCTAAACGTAAGGGGATTATTTTTAAATATAATCTAGTACATAAAAATATTAAAAAGAAGAGTATTTTTTAAATAATTTTCTATAATTGGTTTCTAATACTTTCTATTGTAAACTTTTAATATCTATGTAGAACATTAAAATGTCCTCAGAATCAAGAAAATTATAATTGTTTTTCTCTTTATTAATTCAATATTTTATATTTCTACAGTTGCTTTTAAAATAACCCAAACAGGAAAGGGTTGATTTGCTTTTCATATTTAGTTTCTTAATTTGTTAGAATTGAGAAAATTTGTATACTTCTTTGATTGGTTCATCTGAGTAAGGGAGGTTAACAATGAAGCTAAAATACCATAAAGATATACAGTGTAGTTAAATTTTATGCTGAATTTAAACTAAAAGTAATGCCACATGTTTTTACCCTGCAACAAAGACAGTAAATTTTGGAAAGTAAAATTAGCACTATTTATAATGTTGAATATTTTTCTTTCACAGCTCAGCACTATTTAAAATTTTGATTATTTTTTTCTTTTGTAGCTCATTTGAAAGAGTCATTCAATTTAAGTGCATCGTTTGAGTTACTTCTAAGGAATAATGATATTACAGCATTTAACTAAAGTGCTTATTTCAATAGTTTTATTGCTGAAATTATGTTTGGCGATCAAGACCCTCAAGAGGGCCTTCTGTTTTATGACCTTCTGTTTTACTATGGCTCCATGGATCTGCAGTAGCTAGTATGATTTCCTACACACAGGGAAACCTAAGTGTGTTTGCTTGGTGATATGACAGATAGTGATGAAAACATGTATACATGCATGCACTCACCACATAAACACATATAGAGACACATGATGTCATGTCTTGTTCAAGAATTTTAAATGAATTGAAAGAAACAAGAGTATAAAGTAGGTATTCGGCGTCTAAAATAGAACTGCAATTGATATGCACCCTAAAATATTTTCTCATTTCAAACTTTTTGGAAACTAAACATATGATTAATGCATATGATTTGCCACAGCGAAGGAAGATGAGGATTATTTTCATTGAGGGAAACAGGAAACCATCTTCTAGTTATAAATTCTATTTTAAATTAAAATAAAGCCCTAACATTTTCATGGAATATGGACTATAAGCACATTTCTTTGATAGCCTATAAATGTAAAAGTAAAGAGACTTAAAGTACCATTTATTACCTGAATACTGAAATTACTCCAGTTTCTTCAAGTAGATAAAAGAAATAAGAACTCAGGCATGGGAGGAAGACAAGGTAGAGTTACTATTGATATCAATTCTTTAATTTTCCTAGAATTCACAACTTTTGCCATCTTAATATTTTACAGTTCTTCCCACTAAAAGGGTGGAGTTTAATTTCTCACTCTTTGACTTTGGTCTGGCTATGTGACTTGCATTAGTCACAGAAAGAGATAAAATTGACAGTATGTAGCTATGATACTAGGATTTAAAACATCACACACATTTCTGCTTGCTCTGTTGCAACTCAATTATCATTACAGAAATAACATGCCTTAGATAGCCTGCCTGCTAGTCCATGAAGAAGAGACATGGGGAGTGGAGCGGCCACAACCTATCCACCAACTGCCCAAGGGGGAGAGCCTTTCAGCCAACTCAGCCTAAAACAAACAAAATCTGGCGGACTTGCACATATGCAAGAATAACTGTTTTATTGCATACACAAACATGCTGTGACCATTTTTAAAATGACATTACTTGACAGAGTTAACTGCACAAGAAGCTAACTATAAAAAATGATAAGTTCACAGGCCCAAGTTAATGTGGGAGGAAAGCCAAAATCGAGCTAAAGATTGAAGAACTCATGTCTTGATGAAGATGGGGAGTTGCATGGTTTCCCTGATGTAAGCCTACCAAAAGAGTGATTGTTCTATGGCTACTAAACCATTTTAAACAAAGGTATGATGAAAAATGATTAAAACTATAGTGATTATATTGGCAGTCATACATTTTGAAGGTTTCCAAAGAGTGAGATTTGTATATAAGCTTATCTCAAACACACAGAGGATATCCCTCCCAATCTCAAAATATGTCAGACTTACAGTTTTGTGGTTAAAACCTGACTATAACTTTGGATTAAAGAGAAGAATTATAAGATTTACTCAGTAAGTTAGTTTGAAGGGTTATTTGTAATGTATTATGTCCTTTTATTTGGTAAGTGCCTTAGGATTATACATAAGTGGCAGTTTGCTCCAAGACAAGGAAGAGGGACCCTAGTAAACACTCAAAGATATAATTGCTTCAAAATAAATCAAGATGAACTTTACAAATAAGGAAGCTCAACTTTGAATTAATCCTATCCTTAATTAAATTAAAATGAACTTGCCCCATCTTAATAGCCTGGCAGAATTAAGAGAAACTCTTCTCTGGAGGAAGACAACATCATTTAAGATATCTATAAATTTCATGCAAATGTATGGCATTCAATTAAAAGCAACCATGCATTCTAGAAAATGAAAAGATGGATATTTCACCAAAATCACAACAAAATTACAAAAAAGAAAACATAATAATAAATTTAAGAACTAAACAGAAAAGTTTAACATCTTATTAGACACAACTGAGGAGATGATTATTAAGTTTGAATGAGTGTGAAGACAAATCACAATAAAATATCCACAGTGAAGCATGAAAAGCAAACAAATAATTTTAAAAACTGAGAAAGGTGTATAAGAAATACATGGAACATTATAAAAATGTTAATATATAAGCTACTAGAATTCCAGAAAGAGAAAGAGAATTAGAAAAATAAATGTTTAAAGAGATAATGGTTAATAATATTCAGAAGGTAATGAATGTAATTTAAAAACTCTATTGCCCCTAAACTATATGAATACAAAGAAAATAAAAAAGGAACAGTTCATTGTCAAAGAATAATTGCCAATGAATAGAAAAATCTTAAAAGACACATGACATTTTAAGAATTAGCAATAAGACTGACAGCTAATATCTCAACCAAACAATAGAAATAAGAATACAATGGAAGAACAACTCTAAATTGCTGAGGGTAGCTTTCGTGTAGATGTTGTACACCATCCATATGAATTCCCCCACTGGAACTGAAGTTCTTATTCTCCTTCCAGAACTGAGGTTCTCATTTCCCCAGGTATGCTAATAGTTCAACTGGATCTACATAAGAAATGCCTCCTAAAGTTAACTACATCATCTAACAGTGTACTACCCCATCAGGAACAGCTCACATCTAAGAACTGGTTGATGGGGCAAACAAATACGCATTTCACTTGCTTCAATTAGAGAAGGCTCAGTGGCCATCTCAGAACAACAGCCCCTGTTGAACTAGCTGAGGCAATCATTGCAATTTAAATGCGGTTTAGTCTCTCCTTCTGCCAATCTTTCTTTCTTTACTTCTCAAGTGCTCTATCTGAGAATACTTTCTAGTAAACTTCTCACAGGCAAACCACTTTCGGGAGGTAATAACCCTTAAGACAACTGTCAAACTAGACTTCAGAAGTAAAATTGATGTTAAGGTATTCACTCTTTTCTCCCCCTTAAATTTGTCACTAGCAGTATCTCTCAGAAGTTAACTGAAAGGATTTATTAAGAGAAGGAATATGACTCTCAACAACAAAAAAATATGATGAATCAGAATAAAGAACACTGGAAAGTGTATATAAGTAAATCTAAATGGTTTTTAAATTTGTACGATAATAAAAATAATGTCTTCTACTAGTTAACATTTATTTATAGTAAAAATTATAACAGTAAACAAAAAACAGAAAGAAGAACATGGAGTTAAAATGTTTTATCTTAATGTTGTCTGTTAACTGGTAAATGCACTAATGTGTTCTGACTATAATAATTCAATTGTGCCTGTTTTAAGTTCTGAGATACATATTACAAGAAAAATAAAATAATATAAAACTAAATAGCTAATAAAGGGGAATGTAATAATAAAATATTTTATTACTGAAAAAGAAGACAATATAGGAGTAAAGTAACAGAACAGGTTGGTTCAAATAGAAAACAAATTGTAAAGTGGTTAATATAAACCTAAATAAGTCAATAATATAAGTGTAAATGGACTAAGTATTCCAATTGTAAGGTCAAAGATTTTTCAGAATGAATTGAAGGAAAAAAATAAATTCTCTGTATGTTTCTTACAAAAGACATCTAAAATACATCTAAAAAACATCTAAAATATAGAGGTCAAGAACTACTGAAAATAAGTATTTGGAATTAAATGCCTTTACATCACCTTCTTAATTCAATGGCAGTTGTCATAGGTGAATTATCTTGTGAAAGTGACTTGCTTGTGAGAACTTTGCTGGGCATTGCTCTCAGGAAGAACACTGAGAAGAAATACAGAGAGGAAGATAGGAAGTGAGGGAAGTTAAACTTCAATAAATCATGTTAAGTGAAATAAGCCAGAAAGACAAATAATGCATGATCTCACTTATATGTGGAATCTAAAAAGTTGAATTCATAGAAGTAGAAAGTAGAATGGTGGTTACCAGGGGCTGGAGCTTGGGGGCTGGGGATATATTGGTCAAGGATACAAAATTTCAGTTAGATAGGGGAAATAAGTTAAAGAGATCTATTGTAGGACATGATGACTACAGTTAATAACAATGTGTTGTATATTGAAAATCACTAAAAGAGTAGATTTTAAGTGTTGTCACCACAAAAAAATATAAGTATCTGTGATAATGCATATGGTAATGTATATAGTTAGACTGAGTCATTCCACAATGTATACATATTTTAAAACATCACGCTGTACACAATAAAGGTATATAATTTTTGTCAATTTTAAATATTAAATTAAATCTAAAAAATAAAATTAGAAGTTTGCAAATGCTTACATCATACAAATTCTAAACTGAAAGAATGTTGGGGTGAATATACTAATATCAGACAAAATAAATTTTAATGCAGGAAATAAAGAAGTATATTATATAATAATGAATGAGCAATTGGTTAGAAGTATTTAACATTCATATATCCAATAACATAACTTTATAACATATAAAGCAAAAATTGACAAAACTACAAAAAGAATGGACAAGTGCATAAGCTTGAAAGAAAATATTAGTACACACTCTCTTTACTCTCTTGCACCAGAAGATTTGGATTTGGTAATGTGGGGCAAGCTTAACTATGAAATTTTCAAAGCTTGAAAGTGATGCTATAAGTGTTGCTTCCTTTTTATAATACTTCCCATAGAATATCACCATAAAAGAATCACTGGACTAAAAAAATAGATATTAAATAGCAAATGTGCTAGATAGTGAGGGATTATGAGTCTCCTAGGAATGAAACTGGGTGCTGTTGCCCCCATCTTGGTCCTGCCCTACTCTAATTCTCCATATCTGGGGGAGGAGGGAATACCCTACAAATCTGCCAATCAGAACTTGGCCCACTAGCTGCAAAAGAATGCCAAGGACTTTCTAGCTCACGACTGAGCAGCATGGGTACCATAAAGTCCAGAAAGTGACCTAGAACCCACATGCATAGTTAAGGCTCAGGTCATGTAGTCACATGACCAACTGTTCAATCAAAGTGGTTCCATGGTGACCTCTGAACCAAGAGGGAGGTCCCTATCCAGACACTATAAAATAAGATGCAGACTATAGCCAAGCTCTCTCTCTTTGCCCATCCTTTTGCTTGCCCTGCCGCAATAGTGGGTCTGGTTGTCATCGGTGGTGTATGTACCATGCTCTGTAAACCTATATATTGCTCTTGCCCTATAATCCTATCTTTCTAGCCTCAATAAACCTCATTTTCATGCTTGCCTAATTTTGGCATGTCTTGTCATTCTTTGGCCATGAGCATGGCAAGAACTGACAGTTTCAGACTAAAATCTGACAATCCAAGTTACTCTCACAGAGAATTGAAACCTTGAGCTACACTACTTCTTCCCCATATTCCCAGTCTTTTCTGTCAATATCTTTTCATAGATGGCAGATCATAGCACTGAAAAATAATCAGAGGTTAACTTCTGATTCCTCAGATCATGTGGGAACTGAAGTAACCTTGAATATATGAAGACAGCTTTGTAATTGGGTGTTTATTTCATTTCTGAAGATTTACTAAGTTGAGTGAGTCAATATTACATCTGGAGTTATTAGATGGGGAATAACAGGCTTTCCTTATATAACAGTAAGTGTAGTGACATGGAAAAGAAGTGTTTTTTAATACCATCAATTTTACAGAATTGAAAATATTAAAACATGTGTTTTAGTTTTTTTAGGATCAAAGAACCAGGACGAACCACATCAGGGGATGGCATCCTTTCTTTTAACTCTGGTAATCACTGAACTCAAATTGAAAATTCACTGTTAGATTGTTCACAATTCTGTTATTGTTTCATCATTAAACATATTTACTTAACAACCATAGAGATAATGTAGATTAATTTATTTGAGATTAATTATTTAATAAATAATTTATTATTAATTAATGTAGATTAATTTATTTTATTTATTTATAAAAGTTAGAATTTCAAACTCATTTTATATCTTAAGTTAATTAAAACACACTGTATAAGTTATTTCTGGCTCTGTCCAAACAGGGAAAGTTACTGTATCGCCCCACTCCATTCCCAACTATATGTTTATGTTCATTTAAAAATGGTACTTTCAGTAAAGACCATTTTTATCTATATACTTACGGCTAAATTGTCTTGTATTTAAGCTATAGGTGTAAGGGAAAACTTGCCCTTCCTCCAAAAAAGTTCATTGAAAGATCAACCCACAATTAAGGCAGAATAGTAAGAGAAAAGTTTATTCACCATGTACATAGAGAGAATTACATAGTGATTACCCAATATCCCAGTGGGATCCAGATATTTTCATACACACCCTTTGGGGCCAGGGGATGAGGGTATAGGTAATTCTATTTAGGGGCAATAAAATGTTTTTAGAGAATATGAATAGATACTAGGGAGAATGAATGGATGGGGGTAAATAAATTGTCTTGTATATTAACTTGAGAGACAGGCATTATGTTCTAAATCAAGGGTCCTCAAACATTTTAAACAGGGGGCCAGTTCACTGTCCCTCAGACTGTTGGAGGGCCCGTTGGAGAGTGCGGCGCACATTCCACACATGCGCACTGTGGGCCCGGGATGAGTAGGCTGCTAAGCAGGACAGGCAGCAGCGCAAAAACACCTGGCCAGCGGGATAAATGTCAAATGTCCTCGGGGGCAGGCTGCATGTGGCCCGTGTGCTGTAGTTTGAGGACGCCTGTTCTAAATGATTTGGACTAGGTCTGATTGTATTCTGTAATATTTTGAACTACCAGGGACAGGAAAGAAGTCCATTTTTTTGTTTTATTTATTTATTTATTTATTTATTTATTTATTTATTTATTTATTTATTTATTTGGATCTTTTGATCCCTCAGTCAGGTTTATGCAGATAGAAGGAAAGCCGCTTCCAATGCCTTTTTTTTTTCTAGAAGGGACTTTACTTTAACATATTCTTTATACCAACGAGTCATATTTTGGGATAAAATTTCCTGAGTTCCTTCAAAACAAATTAGCTTGCATTTATTCTTTCAAATTTAAAATCAGTTATTCAACTTGGGAGAAAGCTATACAAAGTGTTAGAGACTAGAATTGCTCAATGAAGCTGCATGAGAAAAATATGGCAATATGGCAGTAGAAACTCTGAGTAAAGCTGTTTTTTCCTAAGCTGTTAGAGCTGATGATTCATTTTTGGTTCTCTAATTTGCAAATATACACCCCTAATACATTCTGTCGGTGACTAATAATTGGATAATGCAAGAAGTTCATATTTCTGATAAATTTCCCAGAAACTTAAGGCAAATAGAAATCTACACATTTTTTAAAGTAATAAAAGCTAAATGTATAATAGGTTGTATGAAATTTGACTATGCAAATATTCTGAGGAAGGCATAATCTTCAATAGTGGGGAGGGAAGAAATCGCCACAAATGATTTTACTCTGATCCTTAGCAAAACCAATTATTTTTGTGGATGCTAAGGATTAACAATGATTTATCTTGTAAATTCCTTTACCCAGCACACCCAGCCACAATTTAGCATCCTGGTGTTGGTAAAGCGTGGGCTATGAAGAACAGAGAAAATATCCAAGCAAAACATGCAGTATAATTGTGGCTTTAGCTTTTCAATTGAATTGCTTTAAGCAATGTTAAAAAAAAAAAAAAGGGTATTGTTCTCTAACAAAGGAGTAATTTGCATTAGCAATATGTTTGGGTTTTGGTGTTTCTATGATTTTTACAGGTTTATTTCATTTAATAGAGATTCATGCAATTATGAAAATGTTATTTTTCAAGTACTTATCACTACCAGACAGTATGGCTAGTTACAGGCTAGGGCAATTATCAGTTAATTTGGCATCTATCTAGTAGATTGGTTCCCAAATCACAAGGCTTTTCAGACTAAATAGCATTTGTTTTGTGAGTTGTTCACAAGTGCTCATCTGCATGTATGAAATTTCTTCTCTGATTTTGGTTTCTGAATGTGCATGTTAAGCAAAATTGTAGGGTTGAACCTGTTTAATATATTTCAGATTCTGACTAACTTATTGTCTTCTGAAGCCATTCTTAAAGTTTGTAACTCCTCCAATTAGGAATTAATTATTCTAATAAGGATCCGCATCACTGACTCACTATAATGCTCTCAAGCCTGAACCATGAATGGAGATTTAAGGAGATTCTACTAGAAATTCTACCTCATTTGCACACAAACACATCTGTAAGAAAATGAAAAGCAATAGCACAATACCTACAACCAAGCATGTACTTTATTTTCACAGATTAGGAAAATTTATATATAGTTTAGCTATCATATATAACATAATATACTAAAGGCCATAGAGCAGAATGATCTAAAAATAGGTACATCATATATGAATTAATATTTCTGATGTACTATATTCCCCAAACTGTGAGTATGACTGAATTCACAATAAGATTATATTTTGTCCTTTAGTGTACCTTAGCAAAGCACATTTGTTAATTTATGATAATCTTTTAAAAATCTTGATACTTTTAATTGTAATACAGCAATTTGATATATTTGTGTGCATTTGTATATGTCTACAGTTGTAATATTTAAAGAAAAATCAATTCGAAGAGCTTTTATTGATTTATTTGTTTTTAACATGAGAGGCATAATCTATGGCATTGCTTTCTTTATATCAGTTTTACCCAAAGCAGAGAAAAATTTAGTTAAGCAATGTTTCCACCTTCTTTTATTGTTCTTCATTTGTAGATAATAGTTTTACACTTGTCAGTATTTTGTAAGTGATTTTATAATTTTTTAACACTGTAGAATAAAGCAACACAAAAATTCTTCCATTTTACCAACAATCATGAGAATAATTACTTTGAGTAATTTCATCCTTTTCATTCATATTGAAAATAGATTTAAAATGATTCAACTGTTACAATGACTTGTGTTAATTGACCACTATGGTCAAGAGTGAATATGGTATTTTTGGTGTATTAAAGAAGGGAGTGGAATTATTTAGTCTGTTGTAATGGAGCTAAAGAAAACTAACTTAACTATCTTGAAGTCTGTTTGCTTTGGAAAGATAGCCCAAGACTACAAGTGTTCTAAGCCATGTAACTAACAATTATCTGAAAGTTTATTTTGATTCTTGGCACACAATGAAAGTATAAGAATTTTCATGTTGGGTTTCATTGTGCTAATAATCTGCTGGTACACTATAGTATAATCATTCTGTTTGTTTTATATTAATAACTCTAGTTTTATTCACTGCATTTTCATTAGCCTCTTGTTTTGAAGTTGGTTTGCTTTATTCCTTAATATATATGGATTTTCTCAACATCTTCTTATAGGTTATTACTATTCATCTGCTATTGCATGATACCTCCAAAAATCTGAGGGTCTTCAGCAACTTTGAAATTTCATTTGTGCACTTCCTTTTTGGTATTATGTGTATATAATTTGTGTGTGTCTGTGTCTACAATTGTATAATCTTTTCCAGAAAAACCTAGCAACTAATTTCTATTCAGAAAGTTTCTTTTGTTTGTTATGCTTAAGAAGACCCTTTGTCCTTCCATATATATTTTAAGGAGAAAACCATGAACAAAGACACTGAGGCAGACATGCAGAGGAGGGGCAGGAGTGTAGAGTAAGTCCAAACTTTCCAATGGAAACTAACTAGAATGTTAGTTTGGGGCATATTGAAGAAAACCTTGTAATGTAAGGCTGGCAATATCTTAATATTTTTATGTGATCAATTAGAAGGCAATTTAAATTTGGAATCATATTAACAAAACATAATTACCTGTATTTTGTAAATATAATTTCACAAAATGAAATAAAATAGCAGGTAACTATTAAATAATTACATATATGAAGTCCTATTTAAATAAATATGAAACAGTGTTCTGAGACAAAACAAATATTAGGGACGAGGATTGTGTATGTGCATGGTCAAGAATTAATAGCAGAAGAAAAATGTATTGTTTTAAAATATTATGCACAAAACAAAACAAAACACGTACCCGGTTGGACTATTGTATTCAAAGTGGTGGAGAACCATAGAACACAGGAGAAATAGGCAATTAATTTTAAATATGTAAGAAAGAAAAATACAGAAAGATAGATGTCAGAGATTTCATAAAAATAGATTTTGATGTGTTAAGCAATATCTAGTCTAGTTTTTGAAGGCATTATAGGAGACTTAACTTTATTTCATATTTTGACTTGCTCAAATATGTGTGTGAATTCAAATACTTCAGACTTAGAATGAAAACTGCTAGTTGAAAACATTCCAAGCTGTCTGGAGTTTTCTGGCTCTGGATTCACTAAGAAATAGGAATGGGGGTTATCTCATTGTAACAGAAAATGAAAGAAGAAAGATGGTACAAAGGTAACAAGAAATTCTTCATTATTCACTGAAGTTTGTAGTAATTATCCTTGAAGAGAGATGCTTTTATACTACAAACTATCCTTTCTTGGCACAGCCATGCCCTTTTCTTGGATCTAAGGTACTTGAAACTAACAAAGATGAATGTGGTCCCATTTTGAAACTTATGTGCATTCTGTTCACAAATTTTTATAGAGTCTGACAAATCTCACTCTTACAATCTGACTTACTTTAACATATATCATTTTATTTTATCTCCATTTGACAGGATATTTTTTTAAATGTTCGTTTTTTAATTGGCATATGGCCCAAATAAGTTTGATGAAAAAAATAATAGAGAAGATCTTCAGAGTTTTTAATTAGGTCAAGTCAATTTTCTCTTCTTCTTAAGCCAAGAGCATCATTATTAGAAAGTGCCTAATGTGATACAGGATTTCAAAAGCAGCACAATCAATGGCTTTTCCATTGTCAAGAAATAATAAGGCTGAAGCTTAATTATATTTCAAAAATGAGCAGCAAAAAATCTTGAGGTACAGTAGCCTTTTATCACAGTTTTTCTGAGGTTAAAATTTATAAAAGTAGAGATAAAGATCAGTAGATTTTCGCTGAATGTTTAGTGTACATTGTAGGCACATCAGTCCTTTGCTGAAAGTGGCTATAATGTTGTGATAGCTCAATACTGTGAAGTCATTATGACTTCAAGTGGGTAGATGTTATTTGATTTAAAATTTTTTCCCTATCTCTTTATACCCAGGGAAAGCTTAATTCACCTAAAATGCTTCTCACTATAGTGCTTTCAACATTGCATTTTGTCATATTCCTTTTACTGAAGAAAGTGGGAAACAATATACTGTTCAAATCTGCTGATGTGTAGCACTAAAGCAGGTTCCACCACCATTAACAAAAAAACAAAAAAAGTTATATGTGGTGAAAATTCAGTCCATTGATGATAAGTTTCTAGATTAAGATACTTTAAAGTTCTAGTGATAAACTGTTACCTTTTACTTCTTGTATTACTGTAATAAAATTCTATATAAAGAGATATTGCTTAAATGTACTCTCACCTAAAATATCTCATGTGCTTTCTCTCTATATATTACAAATTTTAGAGGTAGTATAGTTATTCTCATATGGATACAGAAATGGAGGCTAACTATATATAGTGATTTTATAAATATATTATTCTTTTTTTTAGAGAGACAGGATTTTACTCTGTTGCCCAGATTGTAATGCAGTGGCATTATCATAGTTCACTATATCCTCAAACTCTTGGACTCAAGTGATTGAGGCTAATACTATTAAATGCTATGCCCAAGATTAGACAACATGATTAATAAGCTTGTGTCTTTGTGTGTCTTTGTGTGCGTGCATCTTTGTGTGTGTTTAACAGCAGTGGTGAGAGACACTGAATACCTTAAGAATTGAACCCAGTCCATGTGAGAATTTACCTGTGAACATTTCAATTCAGATAGAGATCAATAGCTTTTTGGGTAGAAATGAGAAAAGAAATGGAGACTCTTTCTGTGATCTGAAGGGAGAATTGGTCAGAATTTTCTATATAGAACAAAGACAAGCTTACCTGCTAAGTGGCATTGCAAATGGAGTTGACTCATCTAAAAGGTGGCATTTCTCAAGGGCAGAGAGAAACCAAGAGTTTGCATCTCTGCTTTATTGGAAGGGTTGAGTGTAACTCCTTAAAAAGTAAAAATAAATAAGGCAGTTGAGTAAGCATCTGCATTTCCCCACCTTGGCACTCCCACCACTCCACCTCCTTCCTCTCCCTAGCCCCCACCCTTGCCCCAGCTTGTTTCCTTCTGACCAACTTCCATTTCTCTAGCGTCTCTACAGACACAGACAGTAGGCGCCCCTTCCTTTTATTTCTAGAACCATAAAGTAATGTCTTAAAAGTGGATTATAGTTCTTCAAAGGAAAGTTGTTATAATTAAAATAGTTTTCGTTAAGATTTTGATAAAATGTAAAAGTAACTATAAATGTCCACAATAATTTTGAATGTTAAATGATTCAAGTCCATAAAAATAGGCACTATGTATATGTTTATATACACATATATATAATGAATCCAACATATTTTAAAATTTTTATTCATTTATTTTATAAGATGTGTTCATTTTTATGGTGCTCCAAACATAATTTTTGGAAATTCAAAAATTTAAGCAAAAATATCTGAATAATAGCCACCATCTTTATTATTAAATGAGCATTAAGATTCTCCTTTGTGTAAAAGGATTGTTGAACAAAACAGGAATCATAAGATATAGCAATAAAAAATTTAGTCTCTATTTTAGTCTCACATTGCCCTCTAAAATCTTAAATGCTAAATGAATCTTCTAAATAATAACATATGCAAGCCTTTTGATTCTTTTGTTCATTCTAAGGTAATATAAATTTCTCTGGTTATTTTAAAAAGCAAAATTGTCCCAATTCAATAATTAAAAATGCCTACTACCATATAATAATCAAAATTTGAAAGTGATTTAACATTAAATTATTTTGCCTTCACCAGATGATGCTGAATGTTGGCTAGTGTCCTCTCTTGTAGGAGCTTCTTGATCAGAATCACTTCACTTTTGAATGACCTCACACCAAAGTTCCTATCTTGTCACATGGATCATACATACTTGTCACATCATCAAAGAGGTGTCTAGCCCCTTCCTGCTTTAATCAGTCTGTCCTCTTTTAGTTAACTGAGAAACAATTCACTGACATGGAGAGAATATAAAGATAGGATTTTTGACAGACTGGCTAGTTTTGGGGTTTTGAAGAGAAATTATTTAGAAAATCTAGTGGATTACTTTGGAGGGTGGAATGGAGTGAACCGTCCTTCACTGCCAGTTAGCTGAGCGGGGTTTTCCTTGAAACTTGTTAATTTTTATGTTCCTTATAGCTAGTGGACAGTGTTTCAAGGTATGACTTGCTTTTAAGGGTTGTGATCATTTCCTGTGAAGCTTTTCATTGTGATCTGTTTCACCACTCACTTTGGAATGTAGTGTCATCTATTGTCTCTATGAATGAGCTGAAATTGAGTTGGAAGAATTCTGTGTTAATTCATGAAAACAGAGTAAAGTATCTCTTGGTTTTAAATAAAACATTTTAAAGTGTTTTTAAAATATTTTAAAAATATCATTAGAAAGCACCATTTAACTGATTAAAAAGAAACATTATGCTTCACATATTGATATAATATATGTCGTATTTTTTCGAGAGCTCTGGTTTTTTTAATTTCTTGCTTTTGTGAAATTTCTTCAAATTTCACCTTCATCATTTTTCTTTCTCAAAAATCATGCTTTTAAAAACTTTGATTTATGAAATATTTCAAATAAATTTTGAGTATGTCTATATGTGTTTATCCTCTCTAGAGTCAACAATTGTTACTATTTTGCCATAGTTGCTTTATCTATCAGTCATATTCTAACCCATTTGAAAGGTGGTTGCAGATCCATACCAGATCCAAAGCATGGAACACCCTAGAAGTTCTCATCCCCTCCTTCTCCGTCCTCAGCTCTTTGTCATATTTCCTGATCAGAACAGCCTCGCCAGAGGCTTATGCCATTTACAAGTATGTAAAATTATGGATATTGATGCTGCCACTGCCTCCACCACAGACCTGAGAGTCCCAATACCCTGTTACCTGGGAGGAGAGACCTTTGTGACTTTTCCTCGGCCAGATGGGACTACAAAGACTCTGGCTTCACCATATACTACCTGGTGGTCAGATGTCACAACATGGAAATTCAGCAGAGTTAAGATTTCTGAGATTGATAACAGGACACAGGAATTGGAAGGAAGAAGCAACTGACAAATTGTTTTTCCTTCCTCCTTTCCCTTCTACAGACTGTTTGAAGATGCAGTAGATTTGTAGCTTCACTGGAAGTGGTCTGTGAAGCCAAATGACTATTCATGCCATGCCACTGTGGGCTGTTCAATAACACAGCCTCTAGGCATTGTTCCCCCTTGTGTCCTGCATCACTTTGCAGTTCCTCTCATGCCTGCATCTTTGAAATGGCCCACCCATCCACCCCGCATTAAGTGTCAGCAGATATACTTTTTTCTCAGCTCTGCTTTCTGGGGAATTGGGAGTTGGCACAATTGGTCAGCAATATCAATCACTAGAAAATGGAGCTGGATTTTGAAGCTGAGTCTCTTTCCATCCTAAAGGCAATGAAAAACACATTGCTGTTGGTAAAGGAAAGGTAATAACTCTGATATATGGCGGCATCATTATGACATAGATGTGAAAAATATGTAGTGAGCGATAAAGTGGCTGCTACTTGTGAATGGTCTGGTGCAATTCTAATTACAAAGGTATTATATTAGTGTAGCTGACTGTTTCTGATGGCAATGAAAGTCTGAAAAAGACAGAGACTGGTGGATGGCAACTTCTTACCAACTTAAAGGCATACAGTGACAACTATAGTACATTTGTGGCAGCTTTAAAGGACAGCCTTATCTCCCTACTCTCCCTGAGCAATTGTGCTCCTGGTATCCTCCTAGGCCCTAGCAGAGACTGAGAAACTCAACATGGGACATCATCTAGTGGCTGTGAGTAGGAGCAGACAATGATGAGCTGGTTGTTCCCAGATGAATTGAGTCAGATATTTTGTAAAAGTAAAAACAGCAATAATCCATTAAGAAATAGAAATGGTACATGAGGGATCAGGCTCAAACCTGTCCAGATGGCATGGAAAAATTAGATGAATCAGTGGCCTGGATTCTCTTGCCACCTACTTGTATTGCTCCCTGAACACACATTGGCCTCCTAGGACGTCCTCTATGATCAACTGCCCTAAAGGAAAGGACTTAGACCCGGCTCACAAATGAATAGATGTGGTATGTTGGCACCAGTCAGAAATAGACTCCTGCTGTATTACAGCTGCACTCATTCATTGTCATGTAGGGCAGCAGTGAGAGAAAATTCTCCAGGGTGCAAGACTGGCAGCAATATGCTAGGTTGCCTAGTGAATATATAAAGAGAGGTGGCCTGACATAGAGATAAGGACTGTCATTGCAGCTGTCGTAAATGGTTGGAGAAATTGGTCAAAAGAATAGAAAAATAACACTAGAAGGTCAGGGAATGTCTGATATGTACGTATGTGGATAAACTTGGGAATGGAGATTACCTGTACTGATCATTATGCCTCACTTTAGTGAGCACAAGAGACCGTTTACTCAAGGAAAATCGCACGAGGTACAGAGGAAGGTCCATCTGGTAGGTAGCAAACATCCTCCCTCCTGGGCCATCCATGGAGAAGAAGTGCATGCATTATCCCACCAATAGAGACCTGTCTTAGCAAGACTGAGGTAACTGCTTTCACTGCTGAATTCCCAAGTTTCTAGCATTGGAAACTAATTTTTTCCCTTGATGATTTCTCAGCAATACCAGCTACCCATGTTAGGGTGGGACAATTATTTTGAATCTCTTTCACCCTGGAAGAGGCAGAAATGCATCCTCATTAAAATAAATATATACTCCAGCTTTAGGCTTTCCTTCTCTGACTTTTAAACACTGAGTAGTATTACCAACAGAAGGCTCATATTAAGTGAAAACAGACATGTCCATATTGTATCCCACAGAGCACTTGCTGCCTTAGATCAAAAGACTTGTTCACAACAAATGAAATGCAATAATTGACTCATGACTGTGAGATTCACTGATTTTAGCATTTTATGCTAAATCTCAGAAAAAGGTAGCTTGAAAAAGTGGCAGAATGCCCTATTACAATGAAGGTACTAACCCCAGGCAAGACCTTACATATTTGGAATATAGTCTTTCAGGTTGTGGTATATGGACATAATCAATAGCAAATACGTAGTGGTGTGTCCTAAAGGGATAGAAATCACTAGTTTGACGATTAAGGAACAGAGGTAGGATTACCTCTCCCTATCATCACTCTGTTAATTGGTGCTTCTCTTCTTTGAAAAGTAGGCTCTGTTGAGTTACAAGTCCTGGTTCACAATTGGGGAGATTGTATTTTTGCCCTGAGACACAGTAAGAGTTCCATTAATTGGAAACGTTTACTACTAACTGACCACTTATAAAGTTTTTGGCCTATTGAGTTATCAGACAATGATGAGAGTTCTTGTATTGGCTGGGGAAATCAACTCTGATTATCATGAAAAGAGAGTTACCACTGCAAAATCTATCAGGAAAG
The DNA here is from genome assembly GCF_040939455.1 of Microcebus murinus. Taxonomy (NCBI): domain Eukaryota; kingdom Metazoa; phylum Chordata; class Mammalia; order Primates; family Cheirogaleidae; genus Microcebus; species Microcebus murinus. The sequence continues at coordinate 78,688,925 of NC_134114.1, read as the reverse complement.
AATGCTTCTGGGGCCCAGTGGATTTACTTGGATTATGACCAGTAATAAATCTAAATGGGGAACTATAAAACACTAGAAATCCTTAATAGAAATTAACCCTGGGACACCTAAACAGGTAAGCAAGGTAGAACATTTGAAGAGCTGGCCAAGTGTGATGAAAATGTAGAATGGGAGAAAGCGATAGAGAGATGGAAAGTAGAAAATATCAATTTCACTGCAGAGCCAGCTGCAGTATGACAATAGCTTGATTTGCTTATATCCCTTGTCCAGTCTCACTTTCCTTGATTGTACCTACCCCTCACCTTGAAAGACTGGACATTCATCTCCCTTCTCAGAGAAGTGAGAGGGTCTTGATCTAATATGAGATATGGGCATTGTAAATTATGCAGGTGGCTCTCAGTGGCATGAACAGACAGCCACCTGAGGCCCAAATTATATCTTGAGATCAACGTGGTTCCTCCTACCATCCCCACACTCAGCCTGGCTGCTTGCCTTGCTTCCTGGCCAGAGTGACAGTTACACATTTCCTTACTGTTTTAGTGGTATTAAAGTCCCAGTTTATGTTGCTGGCATTGCTTCCATCACAGAACAAAAAAATCTCATGTGACTGATCCTATCTACTGACAAGAAAAATTCATGAGCAGAGCCTTGCTGGACTGGGCCCACCAAGAATGTTCCTTTTCCATGGGTTTTCTGGTGGGGCCAAAGACACAGCCTGGAAAGTAAAAAGAGTTAACTTTCTGTGGGTTGGCCTTTAACAGATAAGAGACAGAAAGAAATAACAGATAAATAACTTGTCCTCTAACGCCCAAAGGGACTGTTCTAAAAACAGTGGTTTCATATAATGTCTCTGGATATGCCCTGTAAAACAGATCAACCAGGCATGTTTTTTGAAAAACTATCTTTTAAATATTCAATGTACTCCCTTGATTTTGTATGTCTGCTCTGCCTGGCTTCCATTTGCCCTCATGCTCATAAGCTTTTATCTTAGTCACTGTTTTCTAGGGAACATAGGCTAAGACAAGATACTATGATTCCTCAGCATGCATTCTTTTGCACAGCCACAATACCATTATCACAGCATTGGACACTAGTAATAATTCCATAATGTAATTTCATAGCTCTTAGCATATCTTTACTAGATATTCATTTTGAATCAGAACACAACCAAGATTCACACACCGCGTTTGTACTGATTTAGTATTTTGTTGTTATTTAATCTAAAACACAACTCTTTTTTGGCACAGATTATTGAAATGTCCAATCTAGTATTCTTGATTGCTTCTCCATAGTGTCATTTGATTTGTTCCTCTGTCAACTTTTGAGTAAGGTGAGCTAAATATGCAAGGGCCTTCCAAAATACCAGAATATGCAGATCTTTATTCTGATATTACAGTACCCACACTAGTTTGCACAATTTTCTACAAACCATTCAGTGTATTTATTTAGAGAAGAGCCCTTCAAGTTTTGTTTTCTGTTATTAATCTCACTGTTAGAGAGTTGACAATACTTTAAACAGTCATTATTTCTCTGGTATTCTGCCACATTTGTCATTCCTGCCTTTTATAGAGTTCTTCACATCGGGAGTATGTTGTAGTTTGCTTGTGTATATTTGTGCGTGTGTGTTGGTGACAATTTTATTGTGAAAGAGACAGTAAATTTTCACTCTAGTAAACTTAGGGAGTATGATAGTATATTTTTAAATTGTGTTCTATGTATTGTTAATATACTTCTATCTTTCTCTTATATTGCAGTAACTTTTAATAAATTTTATGTTGATGGATCAACTTCTATTTTCACTGTTGTGGGTTAATACCTTAGTTTTAATTAATTTACTGCCATCTAATGAGTCCTCAAAAGGAAAGGTTAAAATATTGTTTATAAAAATATGATCTCAAAATTGTGCACATCACATCTGCCTATATCCTTTGGCACAAATGTATTCAAAGGTCACACATAGCTACAATAAAGCCAACTAGATAATATTGTACAAAAAAGGCCAGGTTGCTCTATTTTAGAAGGAAAGAATGAAAATGAATCATGGAATGACTCATATGCTCTTTAATACAGTTACATTTACTTTTAGGGAATTTTTTGGCATGTCTAAAGATTCCACAAGAGGTTCCATTTGTTATGTTCCATATTTTGTGGAGGCCAATTATCCTAAGCCAAGGGAACAAGGAGTAAAAAGACTACAACAACAACAATAAAAATTATCCTAACAATAGATCATTTTGTTTGCTCTCTCTACTACATTCTTTCTAATTATATAAATTATATGATCTCTTATTTCCAACTTCACATTGAGTATTTCAAACTTTTCTTTAATATTAGCAGTAAGATTTTCAGAACTACATACTGCTTTTACTAATATATTTCCTAATTCTGTAATTTGTTATTTTGAGATTTCATTCTTTCTTTCTTAATTCAAGATTCCTCTTTCATCTCATTCTGTTTTTTCATCTTCTTAATTTAGACCTCTTGTTTCAATGAAATTATTTTCTTTTTAATTTTCTCTAAGTGTTTCACTTAGTGAAACCTATTTTTCTTTTCATTGTATACTTTCATTTGCACTGGTTTTGTTTTCCAATTACTAATACAGAAATTATTTAATTAATTTTTTCTTTTTTATTTAATTAATTAAATTTAATTAATTCAGTTAATTAAAAAATTGACATACAAACCTTCAGTTATAAGATAAAGAGGTACTGGAGATCTAATGTAAAGCACGGTAACCATAATGATAATAATCATTATATAGTTAATAATAATGTATCATATACTTGAATTTTACTAGAGATCTCAAGTGTTCTCACTGCAAAGACAAAACAAACAAACAAACAAAAACAAAAAAAACACTAAGTGAGGTTATGGATATGTAAATTTCTTTGAGCTTGGTAATCATTTCACAATGTATACTTATATTAAAACATCACAATTTACACTGTAAATATGTATAATTTTTATTTGTCAATCATATCTCAAACTGGGGAAAAAATAACTCCTGTGTTTCAATGCGCCACACATTTTCTTTTTAGTTTCTTCACAATTAATATGGTCAGCTTCGTTCACATGTTTAAATTGCATTGACTTAATACGTGTGTTCCAACATGATATAATTCACAGTACAACTGAGAAATCTGTCTTACTCTTAGAGTGACAGTGCGAGGACTGGGCGTTGTATTATGTACATTGTGCCACGTGAATTAGTGAGGCTAACGTGAGGGGAGCAAGATCAGCACGTGTTGTGTGTAGGCCATCTTGCAGGATTGAATAGCACTGTTATGAGATGAATTGTGCCCCCTGAACATTCTCATGTTGAAGTTCTATCCCCCAGTACCTCAGAATGTGAATGTTTTGGTGATAGGGCCTTTAAAGAAGCAATGAAGTTCAAATGAAGTCACTAGGGTGGCCTCTAATCCAATATGAATAAGAAAAGGATATAAAGACACACAAACCTACACCTCCCTACACACACAAGGAAGACCATGCGAAGACACAGACAGATGGTGGCCATGTGGCCATGTGGCCATCTGCACGTCAAGGAAAGGGGCCTCAGAAGAAACCAACCCTTCTGACAACTTGATCTTGCATTTCTAGCCTCCAACGTTGTAAAAATTTGTTGTTAAGTCACCAGTCTATGGTGACTTTATTATGGCAGCCCTAGCAAATGAATGCTTTCTGCTTTCTTTTAAGATTGTGTCAAATAACCTGTGCATTGTTCCAATCAACCATATTGGGAATATTATTTTCCAAGGAATATGTACAGTTTTATGATTTGGAAATTCAGATCAATTCACTAAGGAGAAAAGAAAAAGTGATTTTTCTTGCTTCTGCTAAAATGTTCATTTCTGCCACAAGAACATCTAATATAAAGGATTTTTTTTAATACTTCTTGACCCGTCCACTCTTTAATTCTTTGTGATTATATTTATATTCAAAAGTATTTGTTTTAATTTTTAGAGTTTATGAATTAAATTGTGTAACCTAAGGGAGGCTGTCTCAGAATTAATTATGTAGCAAGGTTGGAATTTTCTGTTCCATATTTTTATTTCAAAATAAAACCATAGTTCATTATTTTGTTGATTGCTACTTTTTAAGATATTCTTAATTTAATTATTATACTCATAGTTTACCTGTTAGAGGTAGGGAGCAAATGATGGAATTTAACCAGAAATAAGCTACATGCAGCACTTCAAATACAATTTTACTGCACCATAATCTTTACATAAAATTATTAGTTATTTTTGATATAATTAATATCAAATATTAGTTGATTTTATCTAACTTTCCTGGCAGTTTGATATGAATGGGGCATGGTAGAGTACCTACTGTCACTTTCAAATTTCTCCAGAAAGAATGAACTTTCTTCCTTCCAGGAAATGAAGTGCTCAAAAATCATCCTACTGACCTTAGAATTACACTTATACCACTATATTTAATAAATGTTTTTCTATTGTCAATACTAACCACAATGTTTCTCCCAGTAAAGTCACTTTTTTACAGTTAAGTGGTGATCCAACATCTTTTTTCTTTACCTCCTTTTGATTCCACAATTTATTCAAAGCTATAGGCACCACTTTTCAGTATAAGGCCTCACCAGAAAACAGTACAACCTGTTCAGTCTTTCTCAGCGATTGCTTCTGTAGACTTCCTGCTCTCTGAGTATTTGCAATTTCACTAAAATAACATAAAAAAACCTGGTCATGTGATTAGTATGGACTCTTTGTAAGAGGAGCCTGAAACACCTGGGGCAGGCTCATCTTAACCAGTGAAAGGCAATCTCCTCACTGCATATCTTGCCTCCGGCCATGCTCAGATGTTGGTAAAACATCCTTAGAAAGAGAACTTTTCAAGTTTTTGATATAAGCAGGAGATTTTGACTCTTTCTGTGTGAGAAAATATTATTATCTGGAGACAGAATATTTGCAAATGTTTTAATCAATAAAGAAAATTTAGGTTACTTAAGAAAAATTGCTCACACGTTTTCACAAATTTGGTAAGAAATAAATGCAAACACCCTTACCTGTACCCAATTCTCATGACTATATATACTGCTACTTAAAACACAAAAGAACTGTCACAGTACACACAAAAAAGATCATTTTGTGGGAAATTTTAAAAACAACAAAATTTGCTGGGAGAATAATAATAGAAATAATAGCCATGATATTTTGCAGTAATTTTAATTACTGTAATTTGAAATGAACAAGTTTCTGAACACAGTTCAGTTTTTCATACACATTAAGCTTCTACACTATAGCACTTTATAATATAATCATTACATTTGGGGCTGGGCATATTTTGATCTAAAGTAGATTTGATTGATGTCAACAAATTTATGCAGAGTGTAGTCATTTTATAGATTCACTTATTGTGAAAGTTTAGCTGTGCAATTCTAAGACAATTCAGAGAGATATTCGGTTAGATAGTAGCTGATACTTGAACTTAAGTATCTTTATTCACACATGTAAGACACAGAGAGGACCAGAGTGCAGACTTTCACAGCTATTGAAACAAGTATAGTTATGAATAAAAAAAAGTCTGAGGCAATCGAATCCATAAATAAACTGAAGAGTTAGATATAGAAGAAAAAAGTAAATAGCTCAAGGTCAGTGGAGGGAATGCAAAAGAGAGAAGAAAGGACAAGGAGAAACTAAGTCATAAGAATTTTGACTTATTAGAGTTGTGATAAGAGCATTAGACAGTATGTTAGGATTGCTTGCTAGCACTTTAGGAGCAAAGACTGATTCCATGATTGCCTCTGTATTATATATATAGCAACTCATTTAAAGAATATGTGTCTAGAATATAAGTTCAAAGAAAGCTATGACTGTTCTTGAATACAAATCATGAATTTGTTGAGTAAATTGTTGAATAGCAAGAGGGTGAAATTGTTTTAATCAGCATTGGTTATTTGCTTGAACACATTATATGATTCTTATGGTTTCATACTACTTTACTGGTGTATCTGACTTGCACGTATGGTATTTTCCAGATATGTTATAGCCTGATAACTTGATTAGATTGTGCCAGCTATGTACCAGGGAAAAATAACTTCAGCTTGTTCAAATTTTCTTCTTTAGTTTAGAATAAATCTAAGTTTAGACATTTATCTGTGCAATTTAATCATTTGCCTATTGAGAAATTTTGCTAACTTTGATAAAGTAAAATTTTGCTTGCTAAAAACTAGTTAATGATAAATAATAAAGTATCTTTTAAAATAGCTTGTTCATTGAATATTTAAATAAATTGCAATTGCCTAAAAACACTTAGACCTTGTCTTAGAGTTAATAGTCAATAGAGAGATCCTTGGATTAAATGAAGACTAATGTTCAAATAAATGAAGTATAATTGGTAACAATTTTTCATGCTGTTATGTCTTCCCACAGCAATTTCAGATACTGAAATATGACAATTAGATCTTATAGTGTTCAAGGTTTTCTTTTAATGTCTATGACAATGACTAGTCTGACATGTAATGACATCCTACAGACTTTTAGTATAAGCTGTAAATCATTGCCTCAGGCTCACTTACTAAAACAACCTTCTTTGTCTGATACTTTCATTTTGATTTATTCTAACTAAAATGAAAATGAAATTTCATACTAAACTAAATAATATTTTATTAGTGTAATGGCATTTTAATTTTTGTAAATTCCTATAAGAAAAATGCTAAAGTGTTTGAGAAGCAAAGTAACATATGAGAAAGTATTGTGATTTACTATTAACAAGAGAGAATAGAATCGCAATCAAAATATGACAATTAGCCTGATCTAGTATTTTCTTTCCATTGGGGTGATACTAACACTAAATAAACTGCTAATGAAGTGTTATTGTTTAGAATATAATTAACAACAAATAGTCTTGTTCCATATATCAATAAATCATGTTAACTGGCATAGTTTTGGGAGATGGAAAACAAAAAAGTCTTAAAAACAAACATAGTTGTAATGAGCTGTATCAAATAAGGGCGTTCAAATCTTTCTATTACATCTAATCCCACTCCACCTGGGTGTAGGGGATCTGAGCATAAATTATGAAAACATCTAGCAAATCTTAAGACATAATTTCTTAAAAATTATGCAGGATGTTTCACTGAAGTATGTTTTATGTGTATTAGCAACTATCCAATAAAACAAAAGGTAAACATGTGGATCTGGGTCTTTTGAGAAGCAGACACTGAGATAAAGATAAATGTGCAAGAAATTTATTAGGGAAAATACCTATGAAAATTGAGGTTGGGAGAGCTGTCAGATACAAGTATGACTCTGAGTCAAGGAAAGAGAAAGAAGAAAAGAAGGATACATAGAAGGATTGTAGACTCTAGCGCAGATCTGAGAAATGTTCTGCTAGACAGTGAGGGAGAACTCAACCAAAGTTGCACATCAGAGGATTTCTGTCTTCCAAGAATAAGCCTGCTTTACAATCCCTGCCACAGTCAGTCATTGGCTCGGAGAAGTCCATGGGAAGCAAGCACTTGGTAGAAATATAGCAATGGATTTCCAAGTGCAGCAGCTGGGGTACTTAGTCAATTATACTCCCTGTGGTAGGAGACTTAATAAGCACTAAAAAATAGAGCATTGGCTAAATAAATGACCTATAATCCATATAGTGGATCATTCAGTAGTCACTAAAAATAATTAAATCTACATGTATTTTTATGGATTGAAAAAAACAACATATTTATCAGTGAAAGAAATAGGATCTGGGGAAGAATTTAGGATGTAAATCCATTTGTACAAAAGAATCATACTTTCAAAATTATCTATTCATTTACTTATATATGCATACATGATTTGTGAAGAACACGTGAAGTAATTAACATTGGTTATTTTTAAGGGAATGGAAGAGGAATGAATGAGACTTTCAGTTTTTATATCATTATGTACTATTGGTTTTATAATAAGTCTGCTCTAATTAAAACAAACGTTAAAAAACAAGTCACACTTTTGAGACACCATGTTATAGTAGAAATATCATTAGGTGAAAGTTATAAGAAGTGATTTTCTAGCTTTCAGTTTTACTGGTTGGGTGAACAAATGTGAATGATTATTCCCTGTTTTGGTTTCCTCAATAGTCAAAGCATGAGCTTCTACTGTACAATCTCTAAACTTTAAAATGCCTATGTAAAACAAATGTTTGAACTTTTTCATATACCTCCTAGTGCTTATCTAAATACAAGTAGATTTCTGCAATAATTCCAATTTTGGTGAATATAGCATTTTATATTCTGCTTTTTAACTGAATATTCATCAAAAACATTTTTTCCCTACAAAACAAAATCTTTTTTATTTTTTAAAAAATACATAGGTGATTCATGTCTCATGAGATTTGGGAAAAGCCCCTGGCCCTGACACTTAGATGTATCACCTACAGCAAGGCTGAAGGGAAGTCTGCAGAACTCTATATGCTCCTACTGAGACCACCACACTCCAAAAAACATACACACAGGCATCCAGGAATGCTCTCTGCCTCAACACTACAAACTGCCTAGGAATATGGGCCCAGTAGGAAGGCCACAGTTATAATGAATTATCCCTGTTTCCCTAATAGACCATGAGAAATAGTAACAGCATATAATGCCAAGATAAGTACCTTCATCTTCTATAGCTATACATGTTTTTTAGGCAATCTTCTCAGTTCCATGTAAACAGAAAAACAAAAAACTAAAACTCTAATGATTAATCAATTTATACATTGAACTAGTAATTATATACTCAAACATGGTTGTTGCTATACATTATTAGTCTGTTCCACTAAGATATATGCTCCCATGAAGGCAAAATTTTCTTTTTTAGTTGCTGAACAAATGTGGGTATTATTGTTGTTATTACTATTTTTAGTACTATTACTATCATCATCATCATCATCATTGCTTTGACTGCTTGCTGGGCTTATGTTTGATGTCGTATGTCCGAACTAGCAGCAATCTGAGTGATCAGCAAATATAGAGGGTAGAAATACAAGTTGTCCCTGCCATGGAGGCCAGGGATGTAGCATTAAGCGGTATGGTAGTTTCCTGTCAGAGCTAAAGTATTTTTGTTCCTCATATTGTCTAGCTGCAGATTAGGAAAGGATTCAGCCAACATTTTCAATTTCACTGAGTTGAAGGTGTTCAAGAAACCTCAATTACTGCACGTTTCCTCCAGAGGTTCCACAAATCTCAGTGGGCCACATTCAACCAAGGATACACCTTGTTCTTCTCACTGCAGGACTGTCTGCCATGGAACCACAGGCTCTGACCTAACAGAGGAAAGTGATGCTGGGCTAGCTTTCCTCTTTAGGATTCCAGAAGTTTACCAGTTATCACTTGTTTGTTGGATCTGGCACCTGATTGGTTCAGGAAGGTGCTTGGCAGTTGTAAGTGAAAATGAACCAGATGCATTTACATTGTCATTTTTTCTTGAATCTTTTGTTAGTATATTTATATTTTACATTATTTTAATTTATTTATATATTCTTTATTTTACTTTTAGTATGTATTTTTTGTTGATTTTGATTCCTTATTTAGCTCTCCATTATTTAATTTCATGTAATTAAATATATTTTATATTTTTATGAAATATAATAGAACATGTTCAAATCTTACTCATTTATTAAACTTCAGTATGTTCCATGAATACTGCATATTCCCATGATATGTGTCATTAATGAGCTACTTGATATAGTTTTTTTTCTCCCACAGTTGAAGTGAGCAATCAGAGCTCTGACCTGAACTCACCTAAACTCCACCACCACTTTCATTGTAGCCTCTGTTTTTTTGCCATCACAGCTATTTTAAAAGTGCTTTAGAATAAATATTTTTTCATAATACTTTACATTTTTATGTTTTTTACCATCTACAAAACACAGTAATAAAACATACACTTCTTTCCATTTCTCCTCTCTCATTTTTTTCCCCAATCAAAAACTTCAAATCAATCAACCATGCTTGTCTAGCACACAATTGATATCCAGTTTAGAAAACACTTTTTTCTTTGCAGATAATGGACGTCCTTTCAACCCTCTTTGGCAAGGTAACAATTGAGTCTATTTCCTAAAGTATACCTGTTATTCTTTGCAATAAAATTCTTTGTTTCAACTCACTGATATTTTCCTTAGAGTGTACATTTCTACATAGTTTGCCTTCTGCCTTTCAAACTCTGTTGTTGCCGCTTATAATTTAGAGAATCAAAGTGGCTTGATAGTTTTGTTTGTTTTATATTTTAATTCCTAGCTGCAGTTTTCAAGATTTTTCCACCCTTTAGATTTCCTGATTTCTTCATTTAACAAGAAAATATTTTGGAATCATATAGAAAAATTTTATATTTACTCCTTTATCATTGCTTCTAACCTTTAAGCTGTAAATACCTTGAGACTTTAAATTTCTTAACTCTGTATTGTTGTAAAGAAAATCACTTCTACTTTTTCATTTACTGTGTGCTAATTTATCTCCTCATTTTTTCTTGTCCATTTTATTAAATTTCAAGTAAATTCAACAAAAATAAAATTAAGAATACCTCTTTTGTATTCATGATAAAGTAACCACATGGACTAAAAAGTTAAATAAAATATAAGTTATGCTCCTAAAGTAAGCTCATCAATATAGAGGGAAAATATGTAAACATCATAAAACCATGTAAAGTGCATTAACTGCTGCATTTGCTAAAATCAGAGAGAAGACCAAGGAAGATATGATAAATCTGTCTGGAGTAGATCTGGAAATCATCACAGGAAAGAAATCATTTCAATATATACTTAAGAATAAATATCACAGAAACTGGTATAGACATAAACTAAAAAAGGAGTTATCTGTAAATGAATACATAGCTGCTTTAAAGGACTAATCACACCTCAAACCTATTCTCTAAAAATGAAGAGATAAAAAAATAACCAAACAACCACAAAACCAAATGCTCATTCATGAGGTGCTTGCTTTCCCAAGTCTCTAAGGAAGAAAATATTACACTGATAAAGGGAAAATGGAGCAAATGTTTTCCTTTGAAGAAATTAAGGCCAAGGATATTAATTCTACCATTGATGTCACCGTTTCTTAAAATGTTTTCTACCTGTCTTGGCAGAATTGTTTCAAAACCAATTCGTGAACAGAATAAGGGAACTGCTCTCATTATTTAATCAGCATGTCCTATTTTTACCTCAAAAGGAATGAAACTGCAAGGGGAGGGTTGCCTCTGTTGCTCTCCAACTGAAAACCAATTACTAAAACAATGAGGATTGTCAAGGAAGAAAGAGGATTTTTTTTGCAAAGGACATCAACCAGGAGGTGGGAGGACTACCTCAAATCCACCTCTCCCACTGGTGGGATCAGGGGTTTTTCCAGAGGTGAAATGAATAATGCACAAAGTGAATGAGCATGATTACATATTTGGGGTGGAGTGCAAGACACGCAAGGAAAGGGAGGCATCATACTGACACGTACATGGCATGATCAAAAATGGTGGATAAGACCCTCCCAGGTGGGCACATTTTAGTGGTATAATGAGCTAGAGGTTAATATTGGTCATCCTTTTGGTCTTGTGTGAATGTGGGTTGTGGGAAGCAGGCTGCTCAGTGGGTTCTTGGGCAACATTTGTGGTGGAATGCTGCTTATCTTATTTCTCTGAACAATTACATAGGGTAAAGCCTTGTGATTATCTTCTTAGGGTGGGTCTGCTATTTCTGAAAAATCACTCAAAAGGGAGGGGAATCAGAGAAACAAGAAAATGACAAAGTTCTGGTCAGCAAATTTTAGTGGCCTAGGAACTCAAAACGTAGATGAACTGCAAAAAAGTGTTTTTATTCAGGGAGCCATTATAGTATGTTACTTATTTAAAATTATCCCACATAAAATTTGGCTGTTTCAAAAATGCATATCTAAAGGCTAAAATGATTTCTTCATTTAAAACACACAAAAATTGGTACTAACACACACTATGGTGCTCAAAGGGTGGTGGTGTTCACCAGAGATTCGGGGGTTGGAGGGGTAGTCCCACATCTGTGGGATGGGGTGAGCATTGTGGAGGGGAAGGGCATACCTCTAACTAACCCTTCCTTGCTAGAGAGAGGCAAAGATATAAAATGTAACCAAAATTTTAAGAAAAAAAGAAAAACAAACATTTGTCCGGTGTGGGGCAGGAGGAAAGGGGGAGGAGGGGACAGGTATATACATACATAGTGAGTCTGATGCACACTGTCTAGGGGATGGACATGCTTGAAGCTCTGACTCAAGGGGGGAGAGGAGGCAAGGGCAATGTATATAACCTTAACGTTTGTACCCCCATAATATGCTGAAATAAAAAAAAGAAAAGAGAAAAACAAGAAAAAAAAAAGTAAGAAAAAAAAATAAAGCACACAAAATACACGGAAAATTCTGGGAAAAAAATCTCCAAAGTGATGTTTTAGAAAATGGATAGGGCATAATTACCAAGATGAAATCATGACAGATTAGCAGGATATTGCATGAATTTGAAAATATTTACTCAGTTTCCTAAAATCATATCATATACCTCATATCCTCTTCATTGTTTTTGAACTCCATTGACAGTAAAAATATACTTTAATTGGAGAACTAATGTTATATTTGAAAATTTTCCCCAAATCTAGGGTGCTTAAATTCTAGTAGATAAGAAAGTCACTGTTGTAGATATTGGATGTTGGTTTCTTAAATTTCTTTGTGTGCTATAATTTGAATCCTAGATATTTGCATATCCTTTAATGCTATGTTAGAAATATGTTTTAGTTTGGTAAATAATGACAATTTTGAATGTCTTGCATTATAAAACACAATAGAATTGAGATCTTCGCATCTTATCTACATTGATTGCATGAGGTCTTGATGAGGATAAACCATCATCTTCTGGTAGCTTGCTACTCTGTGAGGCCTTTAACCGAAACAACAGCCAAAATCTAAATTGAACTCACTGTCAGAACACATGTGATCCAGGTTACTTACAACTACATAAATTCAAATTTCTTTATACTCCTAAGACAACTGACATGATTACCGAGGCAAAGTGTTTGAGCGTTTTGCCCCCTGCATCTGCTCTAAGTCCCCTCTGGGTATATGGTGATAGGGGGACGTAATAAAATGAAGGGAATGCATCTGAACATCTCTGCAATTTGATAGCCTCAACAAGATTCCTGTGACCCACATTCCTGTCTGCCTTTGATTGGAAAGGGCTTTACTTTTCCCTCTCTGGTTCTTACCTTGATTACGATGTCCTGCTCAAGAAACATACACATGAAAGCAAAAAAGAAGCTCTTCACTTAAAGTTTTTGATAATTATTAATATATCGAGACCATACAGGAGAAGAAAAGTTGAAAGAAAGACACACAGACCATTTACACACAGTCTCACACCCAGACACGGATTCACACATTCAGCGGGAATTGTTTTCTCTCCTTTATCTAACTTTGCTCTTTAATGGCTTATGAAAGTTTGTGAATTTACTGGTCAAATTATCAAGAATTCCCAGATGTTTTATATATTAATATGATACTGCTTCCCATTAAGATCACTCCATATAGCATTGAATTATGTCTTTATTATTCTAAAGGTGAGTCTAAATCCTTCACTATTTTGGATTAGATTCGAAAGTCTTCTTCAATTAATTTGATGCCCCAAAATATTACAGCTAATCACTCATTTCTCTTTCCTAACCTCACACCCCATCCAAGGTGAATGGGCAGAGGGTCGGGCATGTGTAATGCCAGAGCTGTTGTCCTTCAAATCATATAGGCAGCTGCTTCTTTGTATAATATCCGTAGGTGCTACATTCTTTTAAAATGAGGCATGGCAATAATGAGTTAAATACTTTTGCAACAGAGTCTTATAATGGTTTTATTTTTTAATTCAACCCATCCCCATTTGGAAAAGTTGTATAATATAAAGAACTTACTAAGTTTCCAATGAAATGTTTCATTTTGTTGTCATTTTTTAACAGTAACCTCAATAAGGACACTTCAAATAAATGTGCTGTCTGATAGCACAGTTCAGTCTATATTTGATGTTTGATAGCTCTGAGAGCTGCTTTTATTAGGGCCTTACACTCTTTCCTTTTAGGCCTCATTATCAACTGGATTTTGACTGTTCAAATTAAAAAGCTTTCCCTCAATTCTATTGTAGCAGAGTTTTTGTTTGTTTTTATGCCACATCTGAAGTTATTAATAGACATTAATTAAGTAACATCATGGTCAGTGGGTTTGCAGTTTTCATACCTTCTTTCTGCATTGGTCATTTATTCTTTGTTTTTTTGTTGCTATAAAATAAAATAGTCTTTATAAGTACAATGGTAGTCTCTTTTGTCCAGTTTTTCAATCCAGTTTGTATATGGAAATCTTTCTATGGTCTTAGTATATTTTTATACTTTCTATGTCCATTCTTAAAGACCTTCAAATTCCTGTAGATTCCTTAATGTACATACGCCCTTTGTAAGATATTTTTCTGAGTTATAAAAAGTGATCTTATATTTTTCTTTCCTTTAAAATATATTAAGATTTCCATGTAATTTCATTTTTACCCTATTGATGACTACTTCAAAATCTATAATTTGGAAACACTTTATGTATCTATCTGTCTCTTTTCTCATAGGGTGAAAAGGCCCAAATAGTGTAAATATCTAACTCAGTTGAACAAGTGTCAATTTTTATCAAAACTGTTTTCCTAGTAATCTTTTTCCACATGACCATCAGTACAATATGCACATAATTTATAAACCACAATATTAACTCAAAATATGGAGAAAATCATGTTCCTTTCCCCTATAGTATGTATATATTTTATGACATAAACTAGGACATCCCTGAGTATTTTCTTCTTGAGGTAAATGGCACCATTGCTTCTATTTAACACAAGAAAATGACACATAAAACAGGTAAGATTTTATAACTTACTAAGAAGTAAAAAAATATATATTTTTCTCTCATTTTAAAATAATTTTTAAAAGAAGCAACAAAATTATCCACCATTGAGATAATAATTAGAGATAAATTAGATACATCTACACTGTATAGAATTTGGGAGAAAATCACATGGTTTTGAATAAAAGGGTACAGAATTTTTTTTTCTGCATGATGTTAATTAAACACTTTGAAGATTATACCCAGACAAAAACAGTTAACACTGTCTTTATAAAACATGTGTGTAAAAGAATAAAATATGCTGAAAAGATACACACTAGAATATTATTTTCTTTATTTCTAAGGAGTAAGATAGAATAATGAAAGAGAACTTTATGTTTAAAAGACTAATATAGTTAAATAATAATGTTATTACTTGTGTAGTTTTTTGAAATAATTTACTCATTAATAACTGAGGTATATATATATATTAACCAATTTCTACCACTTGGAATATTTCTTTTATTTTACTCTTAAAATTTTCTGTATTTTTAAAATGTTGAAAATTAAGTAGAATTAGTATAAATGTATTTAATATTTAAAAGCCAGGGTCCTTATTTTTGTTATGTATGTACTCATTTGAATTGTTTCTAAAGAAGGTAATAATATTTACCTAATCAAAGTATCTATATCTAATTAAAGGAGAATAAGAAACCTAATCTAAAGTGAAATTGAAACTTTTTAATGTTTTTTTTCTTTTTCCATAGCAGAGAGAAGGTAGTGAAATTGAAACTTATATTAATTTAAAATTAAAATTTTTAGATGATATTGAAATGAATAAATGTTAGTACACAGATATGCAAAGTTTAAATTTGAAAATATAAATAACATAAGCTAAGATGAATAAAGTTTTAAGTTGAATAAAACAAGTATGTGCTATATACAGGTGAGTAGCTAAACTATTGACAGGAAAGTAAAAGAGATAGTTTTGTTAAAGGAAGCCAAAGGTATTTAACATACTTTTGTTTTTTAGAAACAAATTAGTTCAAAATTAGTTCAAAAAAAATACAAGAAATCTAATTGAACAGTAAGGGAATCCAAATGAAACAAAATCTTACTGTATTTCTATGCAATGTATGGGAGGAATGTGTGTGTTTATGAAGTTTTACCTATATTCTCTCATGAGTCATCCATTGCCGTCTTTAAGGTACTGCAAAATGTCACTTAATTTTTATTAAAATACCTTAATTATGAATAGGTATTAATAAATTTATCTTTATAAATAATTTTATCTTTATGTTCACTGGAATCATGACTGGGTTCTTATTCTAGCACTGCATATGTATGTAGAAAAGTCTCAATTACTACAGCCATATTATTCCTACACCCATAAATGCATAGGCATCTACTGTAGAACTAGACATAATGATGTCAGGAAGAACCCGTGAAATTATCGAAACCAACAGTGGCTTTCAGCAGATGATAATTTCAACTTTATATTTTTATCATAGCTGTGCCTAAAGGTTTTAAGCCCAATCTTATAACGACAACAATACAAACAAATAGTCCCCAAAGAATAGGACTAGTGGATTATGTTTCCCATTCACCAGTGAAACTACACTTGAAAATTCAATTTATTTTTCATAGATTTCTATGAAATACAGAGAGACTGAAAAAAGCCTGTAGATAAGGTAGCATCTGGAATTTTTCATAATTTGAAAATAATCATGAGATAGGAACAAACGTAACTAAAGGAAACTACAATTATGAAAACAGAATGAAAATATACACAAACCTTTTCCAAAAGAATTAAATGTATATTCTAGATCCCTGCAATTTTTCAGATGAGGCTAATGGCATAATCTTCTAAGAGAAATAATTTTCTTTAATTTTATATAAATCTTCATAAAATAAATGGAATCTTGCAGTTTGCCAATAACATGCTTGCTAATTAAAAAACTAAAGATTCAGCTTTGCAAATACCTTTTCAAAATGAGTAATAATTTGTTTTTAGGCACATAAGGAATGCTCAATTTAACTTTCTATATCTATAAGATAAATAAAATGTGCACCAAAATATTAAGGGAACATTTAAAGGAGTCTATAGATGTTGAAGCTACAAACATTAACAAAGAAAACCATGCATATTATAAAAATAAAAAATCTAACTACCTTGAATTTTGTTCTAAATATAATCTCTACTTTTGCATTTAAAAATTTCCCTGTTTATATCGGCTTCAAAAAGGATTTTGGTCCCGTCTTTGCGACTATCTGTGGGGGTTTGCCAACTTAGGGGCATTCACAAACTGGTTGGCACTTGTAATATCTTCTCTTAGTTTGGAATAAACATTTCTGTCTGGATTTAGTTTAAGAAAGAACAATTGAAATAAATTATACTATTATGCCATCTTAAAACAAGTATTACCATTTATTTTTAAAATAGAATAGTATGCATAACATAAACAGAGTCTTTTAAAAAATATGTTTTAGTATATTAAACAAACTCCAGCATTCTGGTTTTACACATGGGAAAACTGAAAAGTGATTTCAGTGATTTGCCTGAAGTCATGCAATAAATTAAAGATAGTATACAAGTCAAAAATGATCCTTCTGTAGGTTTAAAATGAGAGACATTAGTAATGAAAGTAAAAGACAGGGACAGTGAATAAATATTTATCAGATATCAATGTAAGCTGGTAAATTCTTATAAGATGGGAAGAGGAATGTGAAACTTGCTTTAAATGTATTTGGTGTGGAATGTGAACAGAAAACCAGTAATAGAAACATTGCAGAAGAAAATTGAAAACTGAACATAGAGAGTTTTAGAAGTCAGCCTAGAGAAAGACTGTGGACATGGACTTCCCTGACAAACGGGAGATAGGAAGACAATACTCAGAGGCATTAAAATGAGAAGATTTTTTTTAAAGTTTCAGAAAACACATTGCCATTTAACCTTTGCTAAAAATGTTTTCAGACCTTGCTTGGCGCTATTTTGATGATTACTTCTTAATATTTCAGTTTGTAAATTAAATTCTGTGTCTAACTTGTTAACACAATCTATAAACTTTGCACTATATTTCACAATATGTAGGTTTTTAAGGGCAATGTTTTTGTATGACATGAAAATCTTCCATTAGTAATTACCAGGAGGTGAATAAAAATGGAAAGAAAATGATTCACAGAAATAGAATGAGATAAACATTTCTGTTTGATTAAAGTCAGAAGTTTATTCGTGAATTTTTAATATTTATTTACATGGTTATGTAGTCACTTTATCTGATGAGTGAATCAGTTTTCCCAATTTTCATAAGAATGAGAAAAATATATTCTACTATACCAATTTTTAAAAAGCCCCTTAAAGTCTTGACACAGTTTCACAAGAAGTACTCAGAAATAACTCTACTGTTCCATATAATGTTTATGACCTGTTTTCAAGTATGAAAAATTAAAAGAGGATTATTAACACATAGTAGAAAAATTAATAATGATAGAGTCAGAACTTATGCTAATAATAACTTTATTTCTGAGACGATTTGTATCACCTTAAATTATACATTATTAGGACATTACCAATGTTATGATTTCAGGATTGTTTCTTAAGAATAATTAAGTATTATATTCTAAAGTAATCATATGTATATTTTTAAAATATTGTTTTCAAAATTAGCTTTGGTGTACTAAATTTTTACTACAACCGTTTTTTGCTCATTTTGTGACAAAATTCCAATTTCTTTTTTTTTTAATTTTTTTTTATTTTGGCATATTATGGGGGTACAGATTTTAAGGTTTCAATAAATGCCCATTTCCCCCCCTCCCCCCAAAAGTCTGAGTCTCCATCATGACCATCCCCCAGATGGTGCACATCTCACTCATTATGTATGTATATACCCACCCCCCTCCCCCCTCCCCCCACCCACCTGCCCAATACCCTATTACTGTAGTACCTATGTGTCCACTTAGGTGCTACTCAGTTAATACCAGTTTTCTGGAGAATATATCTGGTGCTTGTTTTTCCATTCTTGGGATACTTCACTTAGTAGTATGGGTTCCAGCTCTAACCAGGAAAATATAAGATGTGCTATATCACCATTGTTTCTTAGAGCTGAATAGTACTCCATGGTATACATATACCACATTTTATTAATCCATTCTTGGATTGATGGGCACTTGGGCTGTTTCCACAGCCTTGCAATTATGAATTGTGCTGCTATAAACATTCGAGTGCAGGTGTCTTTTTTGTAGAGTGTCACTGGGTCATTTGGGTAGATGCCCAGCAATGGGATTGCTGGATCAAATGGTAGATTCACTTGTATCGCTTTAAGGTATCTCCATATTGCTTTCCACAGAGGTTGAACTAGTTTGCAGTCCCACCAGCAGTGTAGGAGTGTTCCTCTCTCTCCGCAACCACGCCAGCATTTATTGTTTGGAGATTTTTTGATAAAGGCCATTCTCACTGGGGTTAAGTGATATCTCATTGTGGTTTTGATTTGCATTTCCCTGATGATTAGAGATGTTGAGCATTTCTTCATATGTTTGTTGGCCATTCTTCTGTCTTCTTTAGAAAAATTTCTGTTCAAGTCCTTTGCCCACTTTTTAATGGGGTTATTTGATTTTTTTCTTCCTAATTTTCGTGAGTTCTAAGTATATTCTAGTTATCAGTCCCTTATCGGATGCATAGGATGCAAAAATTTTCTCCCATTCTGTAGGTTGTTTGTTTACTTTCATAACTATTTCTTTGGCTGTGCAGAAGCTTTGTAGTTTGATCATGTCCCATTTATTTATTTTTGTTGCTGCTGTGACCTCTACAGGGAGAACTATGAAACACTGAGGAAGGAAATAGCAGAAGATGTAAACAGATGGAAATCCATACCATGCTCGTGGATCAGTAGACTCAATATCATCAAAATGTCTATACTACCCAAACTGATCTACAGATTCAATGCAATACCTATTAAAATCCCATCAGCATTCTTCACAGATATAGAACAAATAATTTTAAGCTTTGTATGGAACCAAAGAAGACCCCGAATATCAAGAGCAATTCTAGGCAACAAAAACAAAATGGGAGGCATTAATATGCCAGATATCAAACTATACTACAAAGCTGTAGTAATTAAAACAATATGGTATTGGCACAAAAACAGGAATATTGACCAGTGGAACAGATGTGAGAATCCTGATATAAAACCATCCTCATATAGCCATCTAATCTTTGACAAAGCAGACAAAAACATATGCTGGGGAAAAGAACCCCTCTTCAATAAATGGTGCTGGGAAAACTGGATAGCCACCTGTAGAAGGCTGAAACAGGACCCACACCTTTCACCTCTCACAAAAACCAACTCACGCTGGATAACAGACTTAAACCTAAGATATGAAACTATTAGAACTCTAGAGGAAAAAGTTGGAAACACTCTCCTAGACATCGGCCTGGGCAAAGAGTTTATGAAGAAGTCCCCAAAGGCAATCACAGCAGCAACAAAAATAAATAAATGGGACATGATCAAACTACAAAGCTTCTGCCCAGCCAAAGAAATAGTCATTAAAGTAAACAGACAAAATTCCAATTTCTAAGACCAAAGGTTAACCTGGTAACAGCACAAACTCTTTAGAGATGAAGTTGGTTTAGTGCTGTATTAGTACTGAAAACGAACATAAATAACATAGAAAATTAAAATAACAGAAAACTAAAATAAATGAAATAATAATAAATTGCGCTAATAATGTCAATAACTACTCAGAAGTGATTTTTATTTTTTCCAGCTTTGTGGAAGTATGACTAACAAATAAACATTATATGTATGTATTTATAGTACATGTGATGAATTCATAAACATATACATTTTGGATGAGTAACACAAACAAGGTAACGAACATATCAGTGACCTTACATAGTTTTCCTGTGTGTGCATGTGTGCACGTGTGTATGGTGAGAACACTTAACCATCTACTCAACAAGTTTTCAGTATACAAAACGTTATTATTGAATATAATCACCATGCTATACATTAGATCTCCAGAACTTACTTCTCTTATAACTCCAATTTGTACCCCGTGACCAAATTCTCCAAATTATACTTATTCCCAGTCCTTGGAAACCATAATTCTGAGTTCAACTTTTTAAGATTCCATGTATAAGTATTATACGGTATTGGTCTTTCTGTGTCTGGCTTATTTCACTCACCATAATGTCCTATGGGCTCATTCATTCACCCACATTGTCATTAATAGAATATATATAATGTACTATATATAATGTATATTTTACAAATATCACATACATAATATATTTTATATATTATACATATATAATCTTCCCTATTTTTTATCCATTCACTAATCAATGGACACTTAGGTTGTTTCTATATCTTGGCTATTGTGAGTTCTGTTTCAATAAACACTAGAGTGCAGATATCACTTTGAGATAATTATTTTATTTCCATTGGATATATACCTATCAGTGGAATTGTTGGATCATAAGACACTTCTATTTTTAATTTTTTGAGGAAACTTCATACCGTTTTCCACAATGCCTGTAACAATTTATATTCCCATCAACAGGGTATAAAGATTTCTTTTCCCCACATCCTTGTCTGTTGAACTTTTGATAAATTCTTATAAGAATTTATAAGAATTATAATAACCATACTAACAGGTATGGAGTGATATCTCAATGTGGTTTAAATTTGCATTTCCATGCTTATTAGTGATATTTAGCACCTTTCATATACCTCTTGGCCATTTCTCTGTCTTCTTTGGTAAAAATGTCTATTCAGGTCCTTTCTCCATTTTTATTTGTATTTGTGCTATTGAATTGTATGTGTCTCTTATTAATTTTGGATATAAAACCCTTATCGGATATATGGTTTACAGGTTTTTTTTCCCATTTAGTAGATCTCCTTTTTATTTGTTGATTATTTCCTTTGCTGTGCAGAAGTTTTTTAGTTTGATACAATCTTTTTTGTCTATTTTTGCTTTTGTTGTCTTATCTAAAAAAATATTGCCAAGACCAATATCAAAGACCTTTTACTTTATGTTTTTACTTGGGAGTTTTGTGGTTTTAGGTGTTATGTCTAAGTCTTCAAACTATTTTGGGTTGATTTTTGTGTATGGTGTAGAATAGGAGTCCAATCATTCATTTGTATATGGATATTCGGTTTTCCCAGAATCACTTATTGAATAGATTATTCTTTCCCTAATGTGTATACCTGGCAACTTTGTCAAAGATTAATTGACAGCATATGTGTTGGTTTCTTTCTGGGCTCTTTATTCTGTTTCATAGGTCTGTATCTCTGTTTGTATGCTTATAACTACTGATTTGATTACTATAGCTTTGTAATTTAATTTGAAATAAGAGGATGAGATGATATGTTGTTCTTTCTCAAGGTTGTTTTAGCAATTTGTGATTTTATGTGGTTCCTGTAAATTTTAGAATTCTTTTCTCTGTATCTGTGAAAAATGCCATTGGAATTTTGATAGGGATTGCATTAAATATGTAGATCACTTTGGGTATTTTAACAATGAATATTTTAACAATATTAAATCTTCCAATCCATGAACATGGGGATAGCTTTCCATTTATTTGGGTCTTCTTCAATTTCTTTCAGTAATGTTTTATAATTTTTAGTATGCAAGATTCATCTCCTTGGTAACATTTATTCCAATGTATATTTTTTATTTCAGCATATTATGGGGGTACAAATTTTAAGGTTTCAAATAATGCCCTTGCTCCCCCTCCCCTCACAAGTCTGAGCTTCTGGCATGACCATCCCCCCGACATGCACATCTCACTCATTATGTATGTATATACCTGCCCCCTCCACTTCCCTCCCACCCACCCAATACCTCATTAATGTAGTTCCTATGTGTCCACTTAGGTGCTGATTAGTTAATACCAATGTCCTGGTGAGTATATGTGGTGCTTGTTTTTCCATTCTTGGAATACTTCACTTAGTAATATGGGTTCCAGCTCTATCCAGGAAAATACAAGATGTGCTATATCACCATTGTTTCTTAGAGGTGAATAGTACTCCATGGTATACATATACCACATTTTATTAATCCACTCATTAATTGATGGGTACTAGGGTTGTTTCCACAGCTTTGGAATTGTGAATTGTGCTGATATAAACAGTGGAGTGCAGGTATCATTTTTGTAGAGTTTCTATTTTAAATGGGAATTTTTTTAAATTTATTTTTTCAGATAGGCTGTTGTTTTTAATAAACACAACTGATCTTTGCATGTTGATTTTGCATCCTGCAACTTCACTGATATTCATTTATCAGTTCATTTATCATCATACCAGTTCTTACAGATATACTTATCTCTTAACAGATTGCTATAGCTATTATTGGTTTTGACATATTTATCTATTGTGCTTCATACTAGAGTTATGAGTGGACTGCTCACTCAAATTTTAGTTTAGAGTACTCTGGGTTTGTCCATGTACTTATTTTTACTAGTGGATTTAATACCTTCATTTTTTCTTTTTTGGATGGTAGTGCATTTTTTTTCTTTCATACTGAAAGATTACCTTTAACATTTCTTATAACATGGGTCTTGTGGTGATGAATTTTCTCAGCTTTTGTTTGTCTGGGAAAGACTTTATCTTTCTTTCATATTTGAAGGAAAATTTTGCTGGATACAATGTTCTTGGAAGGCAGGGTTTTTTTTTTTTTGTTTTTGTGTTTTTCATTTCAACACTTTAAAAATGTCATTCCACTCCTTCCTGGCCTATATGATTTTGCTTGAGAAGTCTATTGACAGATGAATTGGAGCTCCTTTATGTTATTTATTTCTTTTCTCTTGCTGAGTTTATGATTCTTTCTTTGTTCTTGACCTTTGAGATTTATCTAATTTAGTTCAAATTTTGTCTGGTGTTCTCTGACCTTTCTGTACCTGATAATATTTATATCTTTCTTGAGTTTTGGAAAATTTTCTGTTTTTATTTCTTTAAGTAAGCTTTCTACCCCTTGCTTTTGTTCATATTTCTCTTGAACACAAATAACTCTTAGATTTGATCTTTTCAAGGAATTTTCTAAACCTTTTAGGCAATCTTTGTTTCTTTTATTCTTTTTTTTTTTTCATGTTTCTCCTCTTGCTGTGTATTTCCAAATAGTCAATCTGTGAGATCACCAATTCTTTTCTCTCTGTGATTCATACTGCTATTGAGAGCCTCAAATTAATTTCTTAGTTCAGCTAATATATTTCTCAGTCCAAAATTTCTGTTTGACATTTTTATTTCAATCTCTGTTATATTTCTCTGATAAATTTCTGAATTGCTTTTCTATATTATCTTAGCCATCACTGAGTTTCCTTAAAACTACTACTTTGAATTTTTAGAGAGCTCATGCATTGCTGTCTTAGTAGGTCCATCACTGGTTTCTTGCTTTACCCATTTGGAGAGTTCAGGGTTCCTTGTTTATTCTTGTTTCTTGTGCATATATGTCTATATCTTTCCTTTGAAAGATTAATTACTTATTTCAATCTTCTCTGTCTTGTTACTGTTTTTATTGGTGACATTTGCTTAGAGGTTCTTTACTACTAGTTCACTGACTCCTTGTCAGCTGTAGGTGGCATCTTAAACACTGGTTTACCTCAACTCTAGTAAATGATTGGAATGTTCCCCTTCTCAAATGCAAGAAGTTCCAAAGTAGATATCCCAGCAGTGTGGAAAAGTTGGCTATGAGTTTGTGCCTAGGGAAACTATGATATGAACCTATTAAAGCATGGTGCTGCTGAGCAGCCACTCTGATTTGGCATTTCCTTTGGCCTGGTTACAGAGTACAACTTCCAGGGCTGGGGATGATAGTACCCCATCTCTTCTTTGTCTTTGCCTGTTCTCAGGGATATTGTTTCCTTCAGGTACTCATATTGCTTCACATGGTTTAAGACAGAGACAGATTTCCTGCCAGGGGACTCAAGATGGAGAGGAATTTTGTTGTCCACCTTGATTTCACTTTTTCCAGTGTAGAAGCAGTGAGTTGGGGAAAAAAATTTCAACAATTTTGGTGCCAAGTGGAATGGGGAAGGGTTGTCATGGAAGTGAAAACTTCATTCTCTTACCATTTATTGATGTTTTTCAATTCCTCTGTGGTCACAGGAGGACTGCCTCATCTTTATATTTGAGTTTTGGGATACTTAGGGTGATAATCTCAGTGCTGTTTATTTAGGGGGGATTTTGGGGGGGGGGCGGTTGGTCAGGGAGTAAAGCCAGATTGCTTCTATGATACCATTTTGTAACTGAAAGTCTATACTTTTATATGTTTTCATATTACTAATTATTTCAGCTTGAAGAACTACTTTTAACAATTCTTTTAAAGCAGGTTTAGTGATGATACACTCCATCAGTTTTTTTGGGGGGTTGAAAAAGTCTTTACTCCTTTCATCTCTGAAGGACACAGCTTTTTCAAGTAAAGTATATTTGG
Organism: Microcebus murinus; assembly: GCF_040939455.1. Classification (NCBI taxonomy): domain Eukaryota; kingdom Metazoa; phylum Chordata; class Mammalia; order Primates; family Cheirogaleidae; genus Microcebus; species Microcebus murinus. Next base: position 78,663,676 of record NC_134114.1, on the reverse strand, counting down.
TTGAGAGGTTTTTTTCCTTCAGCACTTTGAACATATCATCTCATTTTCTGGCTTGCAAGGTTTCTACTGAGAATTCTGAGGATAACCTTATGTAGGCACCCTTGTATGTGATATAGCACTTTTCCCTTATTGCTTTTAAAATTCTTTCTATGTCTTTGACTTTTGAATGTTTGATTATATGTTTTCATAAAGTCTTCTGTGGGTTTTATCTGGTTGGAGAGCTGTGAGCTCCATGTACCTTGATATCTGTATCTCTCACAAAATTTGATAAGATATCAGCCATTGTTTCTTCAATTGGGCCTTTTGCCCCCTTTCTCTCTCTTCTTTTCCAATACTCCCATAATATGAAAGTTACCTCTCTGATGGTGTCCCATAAACTTTATTCATTCATTTTCATTATTTCCTTTTCTCCTGTGATTGCATAATTTCAAAACATGTGCTCATTCAAGTTCACAAATTATTTATTCTGTTTGATCAAATCTGTTTTGAAGCTCTCTATTACATTTTTTAATTCATTCATTGTATTCTGCTTCAGATTTTCTGTTTGGTTCCATTTTATCATTTATATCTTTGTGTTAGATTTCTAGTTTTACTTATGTTTTGTTTCTCTAACTTATTGAGTTGTCTCTTTATTTTCTCTTACAGCCTTCTGAGCTTGCTTAAACAAATTATTTTATATTCTTTGTAAGGCAATTCACAGGTCTCCCATTTTTGAGGGGTGGTTACTAGAAAATTATTGTTTCTTTTGATAATGTTACATTTCCTTGGTGTGTGTGTGTGTGTGTGTGTGTTTATTGACATTTATATTGCTGTTTTCACATTTGAAGAAGCAGTCACCTCCTCTACTCTTTACCGATTGGCTTCAGAAGTAAAATACTTTCATCAGTCAGCCTGGTTAGGGATTTGAGGCTCTCTCAACCTTTTCTATGGATGTGCCAACTCCATTCCTATTTTTCCCTCATGGAAAGGGGGAAATTCTTAAGATAGTAAGAATTCTCTCAATCCCACAAATTCAGGTTGGGTATTAAAACCTCCTGTTTCTTTTCCCTAGATTAGCACCCTATAATACTAACGTTTCTGTGCCTTCTCCCAATTCCAAAGAGCCAGGTGTCTGCGTGTACTTACAAGCAATCTGAAAATGTTCATTCTTATTATCTGAATTATGCATGTGGGGAGCTTACTATGGGATACAAGGTAAGGTGCATGGAGCATTGAAGTACTTGTGTGCCAGTTGAGTGATCCACAATTAAAGCATCTCAAGTAGCTTGTGAATGGACTTCCTGATGGAATTCATGAAGTAGTGAGTAGGATATGCATCCCTTTGTTAAATTTCAAGCCCTAATTTCTGTGAATCACTATTTTATTTGCTCTTAGACTCTCACAGACACTCAGCCCTGCTGATTCCCTCATATTCATTTGGAGACAAAGAGATGGGCCACTGAGCAGTGTCCTACATGTGGGGGAAGTTAGGAGTTCACTAACTACCTTCCCACTTTCCCCCATGGGATGAATTTTAGACTGAGGTGGGCTTTCTTGGCTCTGAGCTGTTTTGCCTTGGGAGAGGAATGAGGCTGGTAAAGTAAACTATTCTTTCTACCCTCTTCAATATGCTCCAACAGTACACTAGAACCTCTTCAATGTACTCCCATACTCCCACAAAGGTATTCTCATCCATGGGTGGTTGTCAAATTTAGTGTACTGTGAGGAAACAAAAGTAGAAAACTCCTATTTCACTATCTTGCTGACATCCCTCCCCATGAGAATTTATTTTTAAAGATGTCATTTGTTATCATATTTTGTTGTTGCTATTGGTATGATTCTAAAGATATCCATTAAATAAGGATAGCTACATATTAAATACTTTAGCATAGATAGATTAAATATTATATCAAGAGGCTTAGCTTGTACAAAAATACAAATAGTTCATCAGCATAGTATTTTTCTTGAAATCATCTAACACTTTTGATAGGAACTTTTCACTCATTCAACCCATTCAATATACTTTATCCAGAAAATTTTCTATTGTTATTAAATTTAGTTCTCTGTATGGTTTCATATTAGAATGGAAGGTATATGCCTGTAGCAATTTACACAAAATTTTATGGTTAGATATTAGATATGATGGCAAAAAGATATATCCCTTTAGAAAGACTCCTGTAGTGCTAAACTCCAAATTGTAGGATATTCTGTGCCTTAAGATTGGACAACCATTTCAGTGACTGACACCTTCTGGCTTTCTTTCAGGTCTCAGTTTAAATATTAACTTCTTGTTTAAATACTTCCCTGACTCTTTGAATAAATCTAGGCCACCTATCCTGTCATTCCTTCACTGAGCCATATTTTATTTTTATTCATACAATTTATATCACATATACTCACTATATTAAATATATCCTTTATAAATTCACCAACTTCTGTTTTATCATCAACACAAATAACTTGTACAATTTTTAACACATTTTATGAATAAAAAATTAATAAATGAACATAAGTTCACTCTGACATTTAAAGAATTGTATAATATTGTCTTTGAAAGGGATTCGTACCAGAGGTCTAGCTAACCACCTCACAATGGTTGATTCTGCTCTTAAACATCTCTAACAGGTAAGGGTTGAACTAGTCTTTATTTGAACATGACCTGTAACTAGACATATATTAACTCCAGATACAACCCTGTGCATTATTACACAAATTTCATAGTGCCATACTGTCATAGTTCAGTATTTCCTATTTCAAACTTAACTCATCTTTATTTAATGTTCACACATTTGCCTTAACTTTATGGCTTTAGCTATATACGAAAATGCACTCTATCTTCCACATGAAAACTTTCAAATATTTGAGAACTTCTATCATGTTTCCCCTGAGTATTATCATATCTAGGCATAACATTTACACTTCTTTTGACCATTTTTTTTTAAAAATTGGGTCTATGATTTTTATATCTACGATTTTTCATATCCTGGTCACATTTATTGAATGGGTTCAATGTCGATTAAATCCCTACTAATAAAATGTGGTCTCCTAAGATGTTAATCGTGTGTTGACTGAATAGTACAAAGCAATAAAGAAAGACAAATGCAATAGACACTTGTGATGACCAACCTTATCCCTTCAAATTATTTGATTTAGTACAGGTATGGTACAAAATTTCTTGGTATCATTTTCAGCATCCCACACTAAATGAATGTAGCAAGGTCCTTTTGTTTTGCTTTTTCAGAGGCTCAAGGCCCACCAGCTGTGTGCAAGTGCAAATCAGAAGCTCAGAGGAGTTAATCAATGGGAAATGAAAGTTTATGAATAAATGTTCAATCCTCTTCTTTCTCTAATGGAAGAATTCTAATGATTCTCTTATTGTCTATGTTGTAACTAGATCGTTACTATGCTTTGATTTATGGGCTTTCCCTATTTTGTTCTCAATTTCTCCATTGTCTTACTTCTGATATCTTGGATGACCTTTGAAATAAACAATGATATACAAGTCATTGTCTCACTGTGCGTTTTCAAAGGAATCCATACTAAGATCTATGCAATTCTATTTTTTTTTTTTTCTTTAGGTAAGAAGCAACAAGAGGAAGATCTATGCAATTCTAAATCACTATATATGTGTTATTACCATTGACATATTCTGATATTTTTTATGCAATCAAAAATATTAAAATATCATTGACTTACTCCAAGGACATTTAAACTCATTTAATATATTTTATTAAGTTATGATAAAGTTTTCTTTCAATTTATATTTTCTTTCTGAATGGATTAGATTCTCAGATGTATCTCTGAGATATATAATTTTTGTGTCAAGCTCATCCCAATAACATATCAAGTTAATTAAAGGCATCCTTCTGCTATCAAACATATTACCTATCTTTCTGCCTTTGCGTATACCTCAGATGATCTAAACACTGCTATTATGGCATTTATCAAGTGATTAAAGAAGACAATGAATAAGAAATAACCAAGGACAGAACAAGCTTTTATTTCTCAGGTATGGTTGTTCTACTTTAATCCACTTAATATTCATCTAATGTTTTTATGGAATACTAAATTATCTCATTAATTCTTTGTCTTAACCAAGATATACATCATTCCATTTAGAGAGGAGAACAGTAATTATTAGATGATCTTAATCTAATTAAGTATATATCCAAATCCATATAATAATATGTGGTAGAACTGAGATGATCTGACTCCCCAAACCAATGCTTTTTAAATGTAACTTTATCCAAATAATAAAGTGTTCAGAATTATATTTTTATCACCAAATATATTTATCCAAATGATAATGTGTTCAGAATCATATTTTTATCACCAAATACTTTATTTTCTTTAACATATTCTTGATTTTTCACTCTGCTGAAAGGGAAACTATGGGTCACCTGACTAAACATGCACTTAAAAGGGGAGGATATCACAAGTTAATATCATTCAACTTACAGATTGCATGTTAATGGTTTTCTTTTTAAATATGTGTATAATTTCTGTACCTACATTCACAAAATATGACTTCTGGAAACAGATTTTTAAAAATGTTCTCATTTAAAACTGTAATCTTTCCATTAGTTGGTTAAGTATAATTAAGAAGAGTGTTTTTGAATAAATAAAAAAATACTTTTTTATTCTAATGATATAAATATGTGAAGAAATATCATCAAGTAAATTCTTTCATATTTGGGGACATTAGACTTTAATCTCACTTCTGTTTCCATATTATGTTAAAAACTTTCATTTTCAAATTAATTTTATTTTATTGTTATTATTTTAAAATGATTTCTCTACCTTTGTAAAAAATGCTTATTGACATTTCCACTGTTTCAATAGCTATATTGACAAGGAATTTCTAGCTTTATACATAAATAGCTTTGGCTTACTTTTGGCAGGTTTCTTTTATTTTCTATATCACTGAAGTTAAAAAGTCACCTGAAAATAAAGCTGGTACCAATCTCTCTTAATTTTTTTTTCATAATATGTGGTAAACCTTCCTTTTGGATATTGAAGATTTTGTTTATTTTTGCAGAGCTTGTACAAATATTTACTATTTAATTAATGTAACTTATTAGTAATCAAAAAATGAGAAGTTTAGTAACAGCAATAAAAGCAGCAAAACAATATTAAAAGTATCCATAATTTGATTAATTCGCAAATAAAAACGTTAAAAAGTAAAGTTTTAAAAGTGAATAAATAGCTTTAGAATGAAGGACTAAATGACCAATAATTTCCCAAACAATTACTGAAATTGTTAATATTGACATTGTCACTTGACTAGATCATCACTGGCTGCTTTCACTGACTCTTTGAATAAATCTAGGCCACCTATCCTGTCATTCCTGCCTCCACTTCACCAACAAAATGGGCCATTATGGAAGCCCCCAGATCCTCTATTTAGAAATTAAACATTTTTAATTTTAAAAATGCATTATATTTATTTATTGAACATTCATATAAAAATTTCTTTATATAATCAAAACCATAAAGATGTGCATTTGAAAAGATTCACTATATTTTAAATCTGTGGTATGCTTACTCTGGCTAACTTTAAAACCTAGCTTACATATGTCTTCCTCTTTTAAATCATCACTAAGATATCTGTTTTTACACTATGTTGTTACTAATTCTTTCCTTTCTTCCTGAAACATACTGCAATATGATTTATTTTATTTGAGTGTGATTCTTAAAAGGATGGTGTATTATATTTTTGCTTTCACAGACCTGAGTACACTTTATGGAACACAGAAATGATTCCACAAATATTTGACAAATTGATCATGTGATAAAAATTACACTAATGAATAGCTGATATATCTAAAACGATAGATTATTTTAAATGATAAGCTATTAGTTGAGAATTATTTCAAGATGTTTCAAAAGTGATCAATTTGCACCCTTTTTTCTGTCTTTTAAGACACAAACACATATAAACCTCTAAACATATCATATAGTTTATTTTGACCTCATTATTCTGCAATACTGCCTGAATTTGAATATGATATATATTCTGCTCATGCAAAGCTTATGGCTAATGTTACTCAATAGGATTGCCTCATGGTACTTTATATATGGAATCATATAAAAAATTTACACCAAAAGTACATTTTAAGTCAAGGAGAACTAATTAAGTATTTAAAATACAGCCCTATATGCTTTCATATATTTTATTTATTTCATCTGGTCCTCATTTAATCTCAGGTAGGTATTAAAATGTTTTACAATAAAAACTACACATGATAACCTTAGAAAATATGGGACTCTTATGAACTATATAATGGAAAATAAAACTTATTACAAATATTATCATCTATAGACAACCACTCTTTATATATTTGTGGAATTTCTGCCAGTCTTTTCCTTCACATGAAAATGAATTTATTATTCATAAAAGTAAGATAATATAGCATTTATATGTTATAATAATTTACCCAATTAAATAGGAAATAATTTTAATATTGTAAAATATTATATTAAAATGTTAATTATTGTGCTATTTTATCTTACAAATATATTATATATTTGAAATTTTAAAAATGCATTACATTTATTTATTGAATGTTTATATAAAATGTTACTTATATAATCAAAACCCTAAAGATGTGTATTTGAAGAGATTCACTATATTTTAAATTAGTTTTTCCTAATATACATTGTTTCTGTATTTTTGCTGTTAGAAAATTATCTACAGTGATACACCATAAATATATTTTTTCTTCCCCCAGCTCATCCTAAAATGGATTCCTAAAAGAAGAAATTCTTGGCCAAAGAATATAAATATTTTAAGGAATTTATTAACTATTGCATTGGATTAAGACTCAAAATGATCCTTTTAAGTATAAATTAATATTTTATTAGTTTAATACTCTGTGAAAACCACACACTAAATTCTAAACTATTTTTTTTTATTTCAAGAAAATATGAGAGTACAAACATTTTGGTTGCATTTTATATCTTCACCTCTCCCTAGCAAGTGTTACAGGTATGCCCTTCCTCTCCACAATGCTCACCATATCCCTCAGATGTGGGTCTACTCCCCAACCCCCGAATCCCTGGTGAACACCACCACCATTTGAGCACCATAGTGTTAATCAGTCAGTACCAATTTGATGGCAAGTACATGTGGAGCCCATTTTTCTGATCTTGTCACCTCACTTTGGATAATAAGCTTAAGCTTAATCTAGGGTAATATAAGCAGTGCTAGCTCACTGTCGTTTCTGAAAATTGAGTGATATTCCATTGTAAACATATATCAAATTTTAATAATCCACTCATGAGTTGACAGGCACTTGGGTTGTTTCCATCACCTTGCAATAGTGAATTGTGCTGCCATAAACATTCAGGTGCAAATGTCTTTATAATAGAATGTCTTCTGCTCTTTGGGGTAAATGCTTAATAATGCTATTGCTGAGTCGAATGGTATTTCTATTTTTAGCTGTTTGCGGTATCTACAAATTCTTTTCCACAAAGGTTGCACTAATTTTTAGTCCCAGCAGCAGTGTAAGAGTGTTCCTGTCTCTCCATATCCTTGCCAACATTTGTTGTTTAGGGATTTTTTGACAGAGGCCAATTTCACTGGTGTTAGGTGATATTTCATTGTGGTTTTGATCTGCATTTCTCTAATAATTAGGATGCTGAGCATTTTTATATGTTTTTTGGCCATTATTCTGTCTTCTTTGGAAAAATGTCAGTTCATTTCCATTGCCCATTTCTTGATGGGGTTGTTTGATTTTTTTTGTTAATTCTTTTGAGCTGAACTATGGTTTTCTTGATGAATGAAGCATTGGCTGCTGGTGTATTCATTTCACAAAACAGTCTTTTCTGTAACATTTTTACCTGTCTTTGAGTTGACTCACATATGTATACAAGCACACATATTTTGCATTTAAATAACTGGATGAAAATTTCTTTTTCATTTAGTTTGGCTTTTAGCAAATTACAAAGTATTATATTGTCGTCAACAATCTTCACTATAAAAAAATGAAACAAAAACCAAGTAAATGGTCAAGAAAATAATATCCTCACTTTTATCTAACTCTAAGTTAAACAATTGGTTGCATCTCAGTCTTTCAGTTTTTCCAGAATAGGTTTTGAACCCACTAAAATTCATTAGTTGAAGATATCTTAAAAAGGCAATTTTTTGGGGGAGTCTGGTCATTTGCATCTCTTGAAATCAAAACATATTCAACCAATCACTATGGTGAGAATTCATTAAATTCTCTCCATTTTTAAAAGCTTAATTATAAAGGGAGATATCATGAAGGCAGTCTGGATATAATGACAAAAACACTGGAAATTGCCCAGTACATATATATATTTTTTTCTTATATGTAGTTTGTAAGTATATTTTTAATGTATTGCTGTTAGTCAAGTTTTGTCTCCTTTAAGATGCATAAAATATAAAATTTTGATTACTTACCCCAGAAAGATATTTATTGTTTAAATTACTCTAAAAAAAAATCTATGTTTAGGCTTAGTTGCATGTCCACAACTCTAAAATTTCAATTTAAAAGAAATATGGGTATGCCATACAAATTTTACATTGATTGTTAATGTTTACTACTGGTTTCTAAATTCCACTAGTGCTAAAACAAGTTATACAATATAATTAACTTTAATCTCAGCAAATACTTTGTTCTCTTTAAGGAGAATATCATATGAATACAGTAAAGGTTTTCCTGCTCATGCAGAGAAGAGAGTTTCAAATAACATACATTTCACACACACAAACAAAAAATTGTCTTCTCACCATATCTGTAATTATATATATGATACAGAAAATCAAGATTCAAAATATTTTCTTAAATCTTTGAGTAAAATTGAGATCCAGCAGGAAGCACAATATTTTTTCTTTGTCCTCATTATGGCTGTTATTTCTTTATTAGTTTTTATCAGGAGTGAGGGAGTGTTATCTTATGTATCCAAGTTTGAAAAGCAGAGCTGGACATAATAGTGTCTCACAGCTCATGCTTGATTGAACATTTCCACTGTGTACCTCAATATAATTTCTTACTAAAATGTAAGCATTGACATTGCTAGCAGTATTATCTATAACGATTTTAACTTACAACATTATTATGAGTTAAATTTTTATGGCAATTTTAACTTTCCATTACAGATTTTTCTAGTACAAATGAGACTTTTAATATAGAAGTCATTTAAGTTTTATTTTATAATCCTTTTAAAGAAAAAATAAGATATTTTGAAAAGCTTTGTGGGTTTGAATTTACAATTTTACAGTTTTGGGGACTTAAACACCTTGAGTCTAGGCAGATTGGTGCCAAAAGCCCAGAAAACTTTTCTAGTATATGTGCATTGAGGGATAAAGGCATGTGTGGAGATTAGTTCATTCATTACCCCAGATCTGGACCCTCGCTTTCCAATTAGGGCTGCCCTAGCAACAATTTGCACATGTCTCTATTCTGGTCACTGCTACCTGCTACTGGCTGGGTTATAGACACAAGTGTCACTTGTGGTGACGGTTCCTGGCATTTAGGTCACCTGTGAGCCTGAACTTATAGCATCTTGCTTCAGTTATATGTGCCCAGAAACTCTCCTTATACAAGGCTTTATGGTTGCCACTGCATTTCTAAATCTGTAAGATCTGCTCAGACTCCGAGTATGTGAAACCAAGAAAGTTGAGAGAGGATGGCAGAGAAAAGGGGATGTTTGAAGTTCTTGAGACAAACTTTAACCATTGGAAACAAGTGTGTAGATAAATTATTCTCCCTTCTTGTTGCCTCCTCTATGGCTTTTGTACGCTCCTTAATTGCTTCATAAACCTACCATAAAGGTCTCCAGTAAGACCTTAACCAGTCAGTCTGCCATGATGCTTTAGCCAGCATGGTATATACTTACTCAAGCTTGTTCTTTCTCCTTTCCTTCTCCAATTTCCTTTTCTTATATCTTACTTCCCTGGGAATGCACTCCCTCATAGACTTATCACATAAGCATCTTGTCAGGCTCTGCTTTCTAAGAAACACAAGTTAAGATAGAAAGATAGGGGGCAGAATGAAGTCAAATATAGGTATTTCTTATTGATCATATTAAAGGAATAATTATAGACACATAAAATAATTATGTGTCTATAATTATTTTAAATAATTATAGACACCTAAAACCCATATAATAATTATATGGGTTTTATGTGTGGACAATATATAAGACGGTGGTGAACGTTAAGCAGATAAAATAGTTCTGCCAATTTTAAGAATATTTTTCTAATTGTTAGGTGTTAGGGAAGGGATGTTAAGTAATAAGTAGACTTTGCCATCAAAGGCTGCCAAATGTATCCTTCTCTGCAGAATGCTACTTAGGTATTGAAATTTTGCATGCTAATAGATTAATAACATTTTTCAGAAACCAATCTCCAAATTTGTTCATTCATTCAACAAATATTTAACAAGTACTATCGGCATGGCTACTACGTATTATCGCATCTATCAATGAACAAGTTATATACATCTTTGTTGTAATGCATTAACCATTCTAACAAGAAGAGAAGGAAAACTTTGAATATGGTAGGTGGTGATAAGTGATAAGAAGGTAAGTAAAGCAGGAGAAGGGTATGCACAGGAAAGGAGAGAAGACAGGCCAGGCCTTGCTGGTGAGGTAATACTTGAGCACAGAGACCTCAGGATTTCAACAAGAAAACCTCTGTCTCTCAGTTGCCTAATATATCTGTCATCAGGGGAGACATGATGCAAGTGGTTAGGGAAGTTATGCAATTCGTAACAATGCTGGAGACTGTCAAAAAGAAGTGAGAAGAAACTAGAGGGGTAGGGAGGTAAGGTGGTTCTTCTCTTCTCCTGAATATAATAAAACTAACACAGTTCTCTATAGCTTTCATATGATTCATAGTTAGTTGAATCATGACATAAACAAAACATTTATTGAGTGCTTATAAAATAGGTCAGACCCTCTGGTAAGCACTCTACATGTGTTTGGGTCATTGAACCATCACTGGAACCCTATGTGGTAGGTATCATGTTGATCACAATTCTGCTGACAAGAAAATTGATGTTTTAAAACCTCAGGCAACTACCCTAAAGCCATAAAGATAGCCTTTAGGAAAAGAAACGTGAATTTTGAGTCAAAGCTATTTGAATACAGAAGCCCAGGCCTAACCACTATCTTATGCTGTGTAAAATTCTTTACATTTAGAAAACCTCTGATTAAAATCCTATTGCAATTTCAAAGGCAAAGAAAAAAGTAGTAAGAGAAAAAAAAAGGTCTCAAATTTACTCTGATAACTTGTTGAAGGAATAGGCAAAAGGAAAGTAAAATAAATTCCAACATAACAGATTCAATAAAAATAAACATTAACTGATCAACTAAATCAAAATTGGTACCTTTTAAAATTGTCACTTTGGGTCTTCAAATACTTATTGCCTTCTATATCCCTTTTGCATTTCAAGCTTTTGCTCCAGCAATAATCTTAAGCTCAAAGATATCTAGAGTTTTTAATAAATCATTAATTAAAGCAAAACACTAAATAAACTGTCAAAAATTTTGACCTATGTTTCATATTTTCTTTAATTATAGAATACTAATTTAGCCATTTAATATAATAAAGGTTTAATAACACATTATGGTAAATAAAATAAGTTTAAAAGATTGTTTTTAAAAACTTAATTTCCAAAGTAAAAATGATTTTATTTCTAAACCTATCACCAGAATAATATCCAGAGTCATTTATGAGATGTTCGATGAATATTAATTATGATCTGTCTTACATTTACATGAAAATTTGTGCAATGAGCACATTTTAAAAATTTCTGAAACGCATAATTGAACTGAGTATTTGGAAGAGAATACTTATTTTGGCCAATCTTTATACTAAATTGATGCAGATACACCTTAATTAACCTCTGTGTAGCAGTTTCTTCGCATTAGCAAGTAAGCCATTTTTCTTATTAATAGCTTTTTAATTCAAATTAAAGTTGAATGGAATACACTACTGAAAATATATTGTGTATTATGCAGAAAAGAAAATATCTTTTTCTGATATTCTCTAAATAAAATTTCCTCCAGCCAAAGAGTGAAGAAAAATCAATTTTAATTTTCTCTTTCTCTTACTCATCTTTGCATGGACAACGGTACTACAGAAAATCTCTTGTGATACTCTTTTAGATGAAATTGCAAAAATTCTGTTTTTTCATTAGATCAGAAAATGATCTTTTGTCATTTCCACAGGATATAGAGAAAGGCAAGAGTAAGTAATTGGGAATATTTTAATGTTTCCGTTTTCCCCAAAAAGTTAAACAAATTTTTCTCCAGAAATTCTAAGAAAGTATATTTATTCTAAAACATAAAACTTCAAATATCTAAATTAAAACTTATAATTCAGGTGAGCCTATATTATCCCAATTGAAATTTTTTAAAAAATATTTCTTTTCAGTAAAGTGATATTCCTATTATTCAAGAAACAGATTTTCAGCAACCAAATATTTCAGAATGTAATTTTTAGTCTTAAGTAGCATATTTAGCATTCCATTTTAAAAGAATAACCTGACAGACTTTCCCATAGAAGTGAATTCACCTTCGGATTTCACTAGGAAATCTATGTAAAGTGACAGTCACTTTATAGACATTTGGTATTCTACATTGGGTAAATAATTCCAAATCACTAAAGGAGACCTAAAAGAATTAGAAATTCCTATTTATAACTTAAACTCTAGCCAATCATGGAAATTTAAATTATGTTTAGAATACTAAATATTAATAAAAATGTTTACAAAAAGATCATATAAAATACAAATTTTTCTATTGTCTAGAAAAATCAGTGTTTTTTTCAAATGGTGCCAGATAACTAAAATACTTCTATGTATTTGAGGCTGTATTAGTTTGCCTCATTTATATGGAATTTGGTGACAATAGATTGGCTTTTTACTGCCCCATGAGTTGCATAAAGAATAACTCCAATTAGCATTAGTTTATGACTGAAGCTTCCTTGAACTTGGTGAACGTGCATTAATTTTTGCCTGCTCCTTTAGATATTAACAGTCTTATGTGGCAGACTAAAATTTTCTACCTCAATTCCATCTGGTAACACACATAGAATCAGCCAACATATGATATTTTGTTTAATTTTTAAAATTACTCTGGGACTGCTGTGGTTTTACAGTGAATGAAATTATTAAAATGTAATGATATATGAGATACACAATTTAAAATTTAGTCCTTTGTCATGTAGAGACAAGCAAGTTGTTCGTAAGTTTCATGTGTATTTCCTTTCCCAAGAATTATGTATGATTTACAATTCATAAAAATTGTTTTAAGGCAGAATAAGAATGCCTACGATGTGGTCTTTATGTCTCTCTAGGATAGTTATAAGAGTACTGTACATTTTATTTACTAGAGTTGTACAGCAAAGGGTACTTAGAAATCTCATCTCTCTTTGAGGCTGAAGGAATAGTGTATGTGCATAAAACAATATTTACTACGGAGCTGGGAAGTATATAAATATTACTACTAGGATGGCTGATTAGGTTGTCTCACTGCACTTTCTGTGGCTTTATGGATTTGTGTTTGATGCTATTTTTTTACTTGCTTTATCTTGGCTTTTGATTCCACCTACCTCAGAGACTTTCCATATTACAACTTGCTATGTGCTCAAGGTTACCTTAGCAACACAAAAGAGTTAATGTGATGCATCCATGCTTAAATTTCCTTCCACAAAATAACTTTAGGTTTGTAGAGACTAAATTCAACTTTAGAGACACTAGAATCTAAGGTAGGGGGTAAAATGTTCAACTCTTGAAAAGTAATGAGCAATGGGATATGACCTTGAGACAAATGAGCAAGGAAGATTTCCCAATTCTGAGTTTCCCTCACACTGTCCTATTACTCTAGTTTGAAATGACACTGTTATAGAACTCATTCCCCATGAATGAAAGAATTATCCTCTATTAAAATGTAAATGCCCCGGAAAAGACAGAACAAGAATCAATCAATCATTTATACCTTAATGAGAAGAAGTCACTCAAACCCTCCCAACATTATAGCTGTTTGAAATTGAACATTGATAGGATGGAGATGAGACAGTCGTACTTTGGGAACCAGGCGTAGGGAGGAGGGAAAACTAAAAGGGAGATTAGAAAGTTCTGAGAATAAACTGCTCAATTTACAGTTCTACAAAGAGGTTGAATCATGGGTGACAAACAATTATTGGAGGTGGTGAATCTGAACTCAAGAAAAGACTGTGTTCTTATAAAGCCTTGCATTTGAAGTAAATCAATTATTACGATTATTATTACTACTACTATTATTATTCTCTTTGCACTCTTCTTTGCCTGGAGAACTAACATTTATGCTGAAGAGTGCTGATGTATCCCTGCAGTATGGGCAGGGGTCTATATTCACGCAGTAACTTTCGTTGTACCTGCTTTAAGAATATAAACACAAATGTGAATACCTGTATTCTGAATTTATCAAAATAACTCAGGAGAAAAATAAATAAAAATAGCCTTCACTTTTGAAAAGTGTCCTGCAACCTGATTAGAATGGTTCTTTAGATCACATTAAATGTTTGCAATTTATCAGTGTTTGGTTCAAACATAACTTTTGGGGAAATGCCTATTTTGTAATGCAACATACCTTCTAATTCTGCAAATTCATTCTTTCTTGTATAAATTGAGTCAGATAATATGCTTTGTATGCACTTATTCTGTCTATTATGTCATCATCATCATCATTATTGTGGGGTGTGTGTATATATTTTTCCAGAGTAATATGAGACTGAGTCACACATGAGCAAAGAGCTGGGTCTCTGGCTTCAAGAGCAAGTCTTGAAGGGTCTTTTAGAAGAATCATCCCTTCTCTGTCTTCCACAATAATCTGTTGTCTCCCTATATAATTTTAACAGTTAAAACAATAATTATATTTTGATTATTAAATAGATATATCATATATAATATTATATATTAAATATTATATATTGCCTATGCATTTATTATGATATATATCATTGAATTGATGTCAACCATACAAATCATAATAAAATGAGTAAATATCATGTGAGAATAGTTTAGTGTTAAAAAAAAATCTATCTTAGAGCTGAGACATCACTAATAAGAATTTGATGTCAGAACATAATAAAATTCATCTAATGAATAAATTTGAGAAAATCAGTTTGTTTTTCTCCCACAAACACTTTAAAAAATGTATAATTATTATGACTAACAGGACAGCAATATACTGTTATCTGGTTTATGTACCTTAAGGAATAGGAGTAAGATCTTATCTCTATCTTGTTATATCTTGTAAAGGCTATTTTCCAGTACATTTTTTTAGACTAGCCATTCTTTAATCCCACCTACCAATATTTTGATAGACATTTTCATGTTATAATTGAGTGATTAACTATTTGTTGACTTTAATCTTATGTTTTTGTTATTTGACTTTTTTGCATTATTTCTATTTTATGCCTAAGTCTGGTAGTAAAAATATAAGATGTTAGGGTTTATGGGCTAAATTATTTACATTTATCTGTTAGTGAGAAATCAATTATAATAATTGTCATATTATATTTTTCAATAAACATTTGAAATTTATTAAAAGTGTTGGTTAGATCTAGAATAACATGCCAGATTTAAATTAAAGACATAGAGAAGGGTAATATAGATTCAAGTTCTTCTGTTTCTATTTCTAATTTGTCATTTTTGTTTTACTCCTTTACTGTGAAATACAGAAATGATGCCATAATTTATGCTTTTATTAAAGTTGATATTTAATTTAATTGTAGAAACAAAAAGAGAGCAGATATAGCCATTCTCATATCAGATAAAATATACTTTAAATCACCAATTGTAAAAAAAGACAAAGATGGTCTTTATAAAATGGTAAAGGTAGAAATTCAGTAAGAAGACATCTCAATCCTAAATATATGTTTACCTAACACAGGAGCTCTCAGATTCATAAAACAAAGAGATAAACGTATATAGATCTAAGCAAAGAGATAAACAGTAGCATAGTAATTGCCAGGGACTTCAACACCCCACTGACAGAGTAGGACAGATCACTGAAGCGGAAAATTAATAAAGAAACATTGAATTTAAATGAGACTCTAGAACAAATGGACCTAACAGACATCTACAGAACATTCTACCCCAAAACTATGGAATGTACATTCTTGTCAACAGCACATGGGACATTCTCTAAGACTGATCATATCTTAGTCCATAAAACATATCTCAGCATATTATTTAATTGTAAATCTCAAGAATTTCATTCTATACATTTCTCACCTACTTATTTAATTTTGTACTTTATCTTCAATAAAAATTATAATTTTACGTTTTATTGAAAAGAAATATTCAGCGTAAAACCTGAGCAAATCGCAAGTGCCCAAATTTTACAAGTTGTTTCTCTTTTCAACAATCAGCATCAAAATATGAAGTAAATTGCTTTTGAATACTTCTGTACCAGATGTCAGCCATTTTGCTTATCACTGAACAAGCCACATTTGAACTAAACAGCTCAGTATCACATTGAGGGATGTGGTTGCTGATTGAACACAGGTGTAATGGTTGATATACTGTCACACAGTCTGACGTTAACCTAAGATCTTTGTTGAAATAGTTATTACTGATGGCACAAAATGTAATTGCTAATTTTCTGCCTGAGTGGTTACATATTTTCTCTAAATCTTGAGAGTTATTCATCCTTTTTCCACTGCCCATTTCTCAGAGTTTAAGGTATATGTGTCAGTGGTCCATGGACCGGTAATTGAACTTGTCACTTGCGATCTACCGACTTCATTCTTCAGAAATCTGACTACTGCTTTACTCACTCTCTTGCTTATTTTTCTCTAGGTATCAAATGTCCTACTTGAACCTAAGCTAACTAATAGTCATTGTTTACCTTTACAGGACTCTCTGGTCACAGAGTAAAGGAATTGGGGGTGACTCGAGTTTGATTATTTTTTAGCCTTTCTCAGGGATTCTGATTCTCAGATGAATTGGTTGTCTGTGAGTCTAATTACAATAAATCAATCAATCGTATTGTGAGTGTAGAAATTGTGGAGGTTTAGTGAAGAAAGGGATGAGAAGTTGGGATAGATGTGCTATTTCTATATGAATAAAAACTTTATAGAATGACTTAACGTAACTTGAGCTGCTGATACACCTTTCTGGAATTTCATGGAAGGGCACTGAGTACCAGTATCCAGTGCCCAATGATTAGCTGGTGCTTAATACTTGTAACAATAAATATGTTGCAATAAATTAATGTCCAATAAATTTTCTACTTTTAAGTTTTATTTCTAGTGAAAGATACCAATTAAATTGTAATACACAGTAAAATAAGAGATAATATGTGCCAACCTTGGAGTATAGTATTTTTTCATAAAATTATTCTAATTATTTATGTGGTTAAAATCCTTTTAAAGTTAATGCAGTCTACAAAGAACTATATAGTTTATTATAACTTATTTTAGGTATTGATGTTATTTGTAAAAGTTTTCCTACAACTATACATGGCCAATGAATAGGCAGACTTGTAAATTATGTGTTGAAATTTAAGATGGTGGAGACTATGTCTCTTTTTTTTTTTACTGATTATTTATTCTTTCTTTTTATTTTTTTAATTTTTTTATTTCAACATATTATGGGGGTACAAATGTTAAGGTTACGTATATTGCCCATGCCCCCCCTCCTCTTTAAGTAAAAAACATAATAAAAATAATCATTTTGGCTTAGTGGAAAAATAAAACTCTGGTTTAAGATTCCACTCCCACCCTTTTGTAATCTAGGACACATCTGCATCTCAATGTCTTTATCTTTAAAAGGCATACAATAATCCCTGTTTTACTAGTTGATGTCAATATCAGAGATATGTAGAAAAATTACCTTGGGCAACACCTGGCATATAACAGAGACTTGATGCATGGTGCCCATTGTCAGGGGCCCATTATGAATCCAGAAGTTTTAGCAACAATGAGACAGTAGCGTGATAGAAGAGTCAACTACCAACATTAGGATATGGAGAGAACGTTTTCAAGGTTAGAAGAAAGCAGAAATGCAGACCTCTGAGTTTTAATTTTGATTGAGGAAAGCAAAAAATAGTAGGCTTCCTGTGGCCACCATTGTCTGGCTCATTAACAGTAAAGGGAGGCATCGTGCATGCACATCAGAGCTGCACAAAAATACAATATTTGGTGCATCTGTTACAGTGCTCATAGACTGATTTACACAGATACTACATTATAAACTAGAGTCCCTATTTGGTGCCACACTACAGGGGAAATGCCATGCTTTGAGTTATATTCTGTTTTAGTTTTTCAAAGTGGTATATTTATAAGGTAAAATTTCTAAGTTTAAAACTATAATTAATTTGTGTGGCTGGAATTTTCTTTATGTATGATATATGAAGCACTTTAATCTGCCCTCCAGTCATTCATTTCTGGATTGTAGAAGCAAAGGATGTACAATGGATGGGTAAACTTTAAAGAAAGATGGACATGAGGGAACCAAATGTGAGGAATAGAATCTGGTCAAAATTTAAATTCAGAGGTAGAAATCATGAACATTTGTAAAAGATAAGTCACAGGACAAACTACAGGGCCAGGGGTGTGATACAGATTTTTGTTTATTTATTCTTTTATTATTATTATTTTTTAGTGCTGTCTTGACCCAGTTTTGAGGCCAGGGTTAGAGGTTGGTCAGTTTCTGTTCTTAAGTAGCAGATTAAGTCCACACCCCAAACTACTTTCCTTATCACACTCCCACACTCCTGGACCTCCGTGTTCCCTGCCTTAATCATGCTGAGGCCCAACTATAAGACAACTAGGAAACAGCCCTTCTGTTCCTGATTTTCAAATTAGCCAATCCACAGGGAACCTGTCAAAGTAAACTAATCCTGCCACTTATACATAAGCTGCCCCCTACTGCATTGGCTTGCTGTTATCTTGTTCTTGGGTACAATCCTGACTATGGTCTTGCCTGGAAGTGTTTTATTTTATTTTGAAGTTTGTAGGGTTTTGTTTTGTTTTGTACATATTTAAGGTTTAAAACATGATAGCTTGACTTATAAATCTAGAGATCTATTTTGGAACTTTGCCTTTCTAAGTTTCTAGGAAACTTAGAAGCTCCTTGTATACTATAAGGCAAAGATTATTTCCTTACTTAATCTGAATGCCTCTAGATATTTCTAGTTGTGGCAATGCTATATTTTATGTGGATTCTGAAGCTTATCAATAAAGAAAAAAGAAAATAAAGTATTAGTATTGATTATTTATTATTGCTTTCTTGGTCATGGTGATAATAGGAAATGAACAACTATTTATGGATATGACTTCTTATTCTGTCTTTTTGAGTCTAAATATTAGAGGGTCTTCTTCATTTAAACATGTGTATGCAAGTGTATAAAATGTACATATAATTTTTCATGTAAATCCAAAACTCATCATTGCTTGTTTTTTTTGTTTCCCTGGTAAATGTTGAGTATCCCTTATCTGAAATGCTTGGGACCAGAAGTATTTCAGGTTTCACATTATTTTGTATTTTGGAATAGTTGCATATACATAATGAGATATCTTAGGGATAAGACCTAAGTTTAAATGCAAAATTCATTTACACTTTTACACACCTTATACACATAGCCTGAAGGTAATTATATGTAATATTTGTAATAATTTTATGCATGAAACAAAATTTCTGTACATGAGCTCAGGTGTGGAATTTTCCACTTGTAGCATGATGTTCATGCTCAAAAAGTTTTAGATTTTGGAGCATTTCGGATTTTGGATTTTCAAATTAGGAATGCTTAACCTGTAATTAAAATGTTCTTAGTATTCAATTGCTCCAACCAATATTGTCCTCTTTCTATTTGTAATTTAACAAATACACTAGTCAGATATTTTCAAATGATAGATGCTTTTCTTGAATTAGAATTATATTATTTTTAATTTGTATAGTAATTTTTGTATGTAAAAAATTATACTAAAATATATGCTATTTGCAACAATTTCAAATAATGCATATAAGAATAAAGAAAAATATTCTTACCTCCTCTAATTTTCTCAACCATAAAAATTAAACAATGCTATAAAATATGCTTTTCCATTCATTTTTCAATGTTTAATAAATGGCATCCACTGAATTTAGTTTTCTTTCTTTCTTTTTTAATTCTTTTTAAAAAACTGAGTAGCATGACATATATCAACTTGCTACTTTTCTTCACTTCTTCATCATGGATAACTTTGCATGTCAATACATATATAACTCAGTTTTCTTTATTGCACACAGTTTATGAACTATGATTTAGTCAACCATTCCCCTATTTATGGACTTTTGAGATGTTTTTCATATTTTGCTTTTGCAATTAACATTACAGTAAACTAATTTGTGAAGGTGTTAAAAATATTCAATGATACTTGTTAAAGTACAGTAAGGCAGACTTTATTCGGGGCATTTTGATAGATATAGGGACCACTGCAATGGGGTGTTGTAGGGAGCAGAGAGGTTGGGCTCAACACCAAACACATCATGACCAAGAGGGAATTTATAGCCAGAAAATGTGATGTGGGGGTCAGTGGATAGAAAATTACTAGGGAAACATCAGAGTTAAGGTGGGATCTGGCTAAATCAACTTAACAGAATTCTCACTGAATACAGGTCAGGGTGATCAGATAGCACACAGAAGCTGGTGAAGGATGAGGAACAAGATTAGGTATTGACGATGATCAGATATTGAAGGTGGAGGGTTCTTGTTGAACTGATTTATCAGGGTTCTTTGCTAAAACTAGATTTTTTCAAGAATGTGCAGAGATGGGCCTAACAAAAGATTCAGAAGCCTGACTAAATTTGGCCAAGTGAAGAATCTTTGTCAAAAGAAATTACCTCATTAAAATATCACAAAAATGTATTCTAGTCTTCTAAATTACGTTTTTGATATTATTCCCAGACAAATAGATTTTCTGAAGTTTAATATGAAAGCAACTCTAACACTGAGTAGTTTTATGAAATAAATAATAATAACAGGGAACTAAAATAACTTCATAACTTCATCAGGACCACATACTATGATTTTTAAAGCTTTTTTCTTGTACGTGGCTCCTGTTAAGAAAAAATGAAAACCTAGGTGGGAAACAGATTTTAAAGCCACAGATATAAGAAATAGAAAATAGCAAATAAGCTCTGTGACCGTTCCTCTTCCACTACAGAAATGTATCATTCAGGAGAAGTAAGTTTGCTTTATTCAAGACAACTTTAAATATTACTAGTAATGAGATCGAATACCTGTAGAATATTATTTTACAATTGAATTGTCCATTTTATTAAAGACTGTTACCTTATGTATCAATCATCTGAGCTTATTTTAGATTATTTTTGATTTAAATCTTTAGTTACTATTTTAATAATTCTCTACTGAAACAAACTTTATTAAGTAGGTAATAAAGACTATAAATTCTCCTTTTAGCACATGAGAGAAATTGATGGTCAATAAGATGAAATGAGCTTGCATGTATTAAGATAAATTAATCATGGAGCTCTGACTGTAAACCAGAACTCTGGGTTCCATACCAAATTAAGGTTTTGGAGCCTTCTCATTTCACTCTAATATTGACTCACTAAAAAAAAATAAAGCCGTTTAACTAATGGACTGTGTGATATAATCTCCATTTGTCCCTCTAAATCTCTAATCTACCTTTGTGACAATGCTCTGTGCTCAAAGAGGCTATAGTTGGTTTTCTTTACCCTGTGGCTTCTGAATAAGTTTTGCAGGAAAATGGAGACTGGTAAGAGTTATTTAGGTCCTTTTTGTACCTTTTTAGCTCTATCTCTCCCTGTATGCAGATAACTGCTCCTACCTCAAACCCTTTGGTCCTAGAATTGGTAAAGGCTGGCTGTTGGTGGCTGCAAAATTGCTGATTTCTCTTAATATTACTTATACTTTTAAATGGTTTCTCCATTAAACTCTCTCTGATGCCCTTTTTGAATGTACTCTGTATTTTTTTCTGAAACCTTGGCTGACATAAGGTTTTTCAATTGTAAGGGATTACAGTGACTCTTCATTTTAGTTCCAGGTATGTGGAACTAAAATGTAACTAATTTTAGGCTGTTCAATCGACAGAGAGCAAAAATTATAAAGGTTATGTTAAGTATTTCCACAATTGCTTAAAGAAAACTTATCAGGTTTATTTTACTATTGGACTTTTATTTCATATATTATTTCAAGTGAATAACAAAGTTGTAGACTACAGGGAAGTAGTGAGATGAATTTCATTAGCCACCTATTTTTAAAAATAGTCCTATTTGTATATACATTATTTAAAATGGATGTTTCAAGGGTTCTTGTTTATATAATAGAGAAGGTGAGGGAGGTATGTAATTGTGTCTCTGAATACCCATATAGGGCAGCTTTTTACATAAAATCAGAAAAGCCAAAATCTTAAAAAGTTGATGAAATAGATGATAGAACCTGTGAGGAAATGTTCTAAAATAACATACCTAAGATAGCATGTCCACCACTAAATATGTTCATGGAGCATACTTTTTATAATAACTCAGAAAAAATAAAAATGACATATCCAAATGGAATGATCTACATTAAAAGATGACTAATAAGCAATGATGAGTCAAACAAATATGGCAGATATTATCATCTCCCACACATAGTAATGCACCAAAATTAAAGGAGACAGTTCAAGAATACGTATCAGAAGATCTACCCTCATAAAAAAGTACATTTCAAAATATTTCTCCACTCTTTTTTTTTTTTGAGACAGAGTCTCGCTTTGTTGCCCAGGCTAGAGTGAGTGCCATGGTGTCAGCCTAGCTCACAGCAGCCTCAAACTCCTGGGCTCAAGCAATCCTCCTGCCTCAGCCTCCCGAGTAGCTGGGACTACAGACATGCGCCACCATGCCCGGCTTATTTTTTCTATATATATTAGTTGGCCAATTAATTTCTTTCTATTTATAGTAGAGACGAGGTCTCGCTCTTGCTCAGGGTGGTTTCGAACTCCTGACCTTGAGCAATCTGCCCGCCTCGGCCTCCCAGAGTGCTAGGATTACAGGCGTGAGCCACCGCCCCTGGCCGTCCACTCTTAAATGAATAAAACATAATATGGATTATAAAAGAAAACTATAGCCGGGGAAAACCACAAGAAATCAAGAGATGAACAATAGCAACATGAAAGAATTTAGAAGTTAAATTGAATATTATAATAGACCCTTTATGTAAACTGTTTTGTAAACAGTGGAATATAAAATAGATGTTATTAAAAATAAAATTAGTGACAAGAAGGCCAGCTCAAGGATAAACAATAAGGAAATCAAGTATAGAGGAACAAATATCAAAAGGTAATTCTTAACAAGATACCTAAAAACATAAAACATAGGGAAACAATCAGTGTAACTTGGGAACAAAATAGAATATACAAATCTATTTGATAAGATGATATTTGATAAGATGAATCTATTTGATAAGATTTTCTAAGATGTAATAAGAAAGATTTAAAAAAACTATTAAAGGATAGAATGATATGCAGGAGAAAGTTGAAAAATAACACAAAGAAATCAAAAAAATCGGCCGGGCGCGGTGGCTCACGCCTGTAATCCTAGCTCTCTGGGAGGCCGAGGCGGGCGGATTGCTCAAGATCAGGAGTTCAAAACCAGCCTGAGCAAGAGCGAGACCCCGTCTCTACTATAAATAGAAAGAAATTAATTGGCCAACTGATATGTATATAAAAAATTAGCCGGGCATGGTGGCTCATGCCTGTAGTCCCAGCTACTTGGGAGGCTGAGGCAGAAGGATCGCTCGAGCCCAGGAGTTTGAGGTTGCTGTGAGCGAGGCTGACGCCACGGCACTCACTCTAGCCTGGACAACAAAGCGAGACTCTGTCTCAAAAAAAAAAAAAAAAAAAAAAGAAATCAAAAAAATCAAGAACATAAATAAAAAATTACTAAAGTCATAGATTTATTAAAAAATAAATAAAACCAGAACTTTTGGAAATGAAAGACATATTAATTGATTTATCAATCTCACACAATAGAATAGATCAAGGTAAAGAAAGAATTTCAGAGCTTAAATACCGGACTTTTGAATTAACTCAGACAAAAATAAAGAAAAGGAATTAAAAGGAATGAATAAAATATTTGAGAAATGTACCAGTATGTAAAATGCCCAAGTCTAAAAATCATAGGCATTCCAGAGGGAGAAGAGAAAAAAATAAAAAGTTTGGAAAAATTATTTGAGTAAATAATTGAGGAAACTTCCCTACTCTTGCTAGAGATTTAGACATTCAAATACAAGAAGCTCAAAGAACACCTGTGATAGTCATTGCCAAAAGGTCATCACCAAAGCATATAGTCATCAGGCTATTTAAAGTCAATATGAAGGAAAGAATTCTAAGGTAAGCAAGAAAAACAAAACCATAAAATAACTTAAAAAGGAAAACCTACTAATAGCAGACTTCTCAGCAGAAACTATATAAGCAAAAAGGGATTGTAGACCTATCTTTACTCTTCTTAAACAAAATAATTGTCAACAAGGAATTTTGTATCCTGAAAAACTAAATTTGAAAAATGAAGGAGAAATAAAGTCTTTCCCAGACAAGAAAACCCCAAAGGAATTTGTCACCACTAGATTGACCCTAAAAGAAATCCTTAAAAAAAAAAAAAAAATCAACACTCATTGCTATAAAAACATTTAAAAGTAAAGATCTCTCAACTCATAAAAGTGTGGCATGATGCAGAATACAAATCATCTAGGTAACAATAATAAGATGACTGGAACAGTATCTCATATGTTAATATTAAACTTGAATGTAAATGGATTAAGGTTCCACTTAAAATATATAGATTTGTGGAATGGATGAAAAAAATATAACTCAAATATTGGCTGTCTTCAAGAGACCCACAAAATTCATAAAGATTCTTATAGACTGAAAATAAAGGGGTAGAAAAGTATTCCAGACAAATGGAACTCAAAAACAGCCAGGAGTAGCCATTCTTATATCAGATAAAACAGATTTTAAATCAGCAACCGTGAAAAGAGACAAAGAATGTCATTATATAATGATAAAAAATCCAACAAGAAGATTTAAAAATACTAAAAATATATGCATCTAACACTGGAGCTTTCAGATTCATAAAACAAATACTACTAGATCTAAGGAAAGAGATAGAGAGCAACATAATACTAGTGGGGGACTTCAACACTCCACTGAGAGCACTAGACAGATCACTGAGGCAGAAAATCAACAAAGAAACACTAGACTTAAACTGCACTCTAGAAGAAATCGACCTAACAGACATTCACAGAACATTCTATTCACATCAGCACATGGAACATGCACCAAAATAGACCATATGAAAGGCCATAAAACATGTCTCAATAAATTTTCACATTTGGTATCATATTGAATATTTTCTCAGAGCACAGCAGAAAAATCTTTGGAATAAATTCCAAGAGGAAATCTCAAAGCTATACAAATACATGGAAATTAAACAATCTATTCTTGAATCAACTTTGGGTCCATGATGAAATCAAGATGCAGATTTAAATTTTTTTTTGAAATCAAATAGCAGTGACACAAGTTATCAAAACCTCTGCGATACGTAAAAAACAGTGCAAAGAGGGAGATTTATACAGCTAAGTGCCTACATCAAAAAGACAGAAAGATCACAAATTGACACAGCTCAAAGAACTTGAGAACCATGAACAAACCAAACCCAAATCTCACAGAAGAAAAAAATAGCAAAGATCAGAATAGAACTAAATGAAATTGAAACAAAAAATGCAAAGGTTCAATAAAACTAAAAGTTGGTTCTTCAAAAAAATTAACAAAATTCATAGACCACTAGCTAGATTAACTGAGAAAAGAAGAGAAAGGGTTCAAATAAGCTCATTGGGAAATGAAAAGAAGACACTGTAACTCATACCACAGAAATATAAAAGATCACCTGAGACTACTATGGACACCTCTATGCAAACAAACTAAAAAAATCTAGAGGAAATGGATAAATTCCTGGAAGGGAACAAATTCACAGGTTGAATAAGGAAGAAATAGAAATCCTGAACAGACCAATAATGAGTGGTGAGTTTGAATCAGTAATTAAAAAAAATATCTTCCAGCAATAACAACAAAAATTGCCCAGGACCAGATGGATCCATAGCCAAAGTCTACGAAACATTTAAAAAAAACCTGACACCAATCTTACTGAACCTTTTCCAAAAGATTGAGAAAGAAAGAATTCTTCCAAATTCATTCTAGGAAGCCAGTATCACCCTGATATCAAAGCTAGGAATGGCCACAACACAAAAGAAAACTACAGAACAATATCTCTAATGAATATAGATGCAAAACTCTTGAACAAAATATTAACAAACCAAATCCAACAGCACATCAAAAAGATAATTTTTCATGATCACATGGGTTTCATCCCACAGATACAGATATAGTTCACCAGATATAGTTCAACTATATCTGTAAACAGATATAGTTCACAAGTCAATAAATGTGATTCACCACATAAGCAGAATTAACAACAAAAATCATATGATCATTGCAATAGATGTAGAAGAAGCATTCAGTAAAATCTAGTATCCTTCATGATAAAAACACTCAAAAAATTAGTTATACAAGGAACATACCTCAAAATAATAAAAGCCACATATGACAACTCCACAGCCAACGTTATACCAAATGGAGAAAGGATGAAAGTATCACTATTCCCCCTAAGAACTGGAACAAGACAAGGATGCCCACTTTCATCACTTCTATTCAACATAGTACTGGGTATCCTAGCCAGAGCAATGAGGAAGAGAAAGAAATAAAGAGCATCCAAATTGGAAATAATGAGGTCAAATTTGTTTGTTTTGTCAATGGTATAATCCTGTACTTGGAAAACTATAAAGACTACTCTAAAAGCCTCTTAAATGTAATAAGTGTATTCAATAAAGTATCAGATTACAAAGTCAACATATGCAAATTAGTAACATTTCTATACACCAATAATGACCAAGCTGAGAACCAAATAAAGGACTCAATCTCATATACTATGGCTGCAAAAAACAAACAAACAAAAACAAAAAAACAACCTAGGAATATACTTAACCAAAGAAGTGAAAGATCTGTACAATTAGAACTACAAAACACTAAATGAAAACAATTAAAATGACATAAACAAATGAAAAAACAACCCATGCTTATGAGTTGAAAGAATCAACTTTGTGAAAATGACCATAATTCCCAAAGTAATCTATAGATTCAATACAATCTCTAATAAATATCAATGTCATTTTCCATAGGATTAGAAAAAACAATCTTAAAACTTATATGGAAAAACAAAAGAGCCCAAACTGTCAAAGCATTACTAAGTAAAAAAAAAAAAAATACTCTTGAGTCATCACATTACCAACTTCAAATTATACTAAAGGACTATAATAATGATAACAGAATGGTACGGGTATAAAAGTAGACACATAAACAATGGAACGCATAAAAAACCCAGAAATAAAGCCAAATATCTGCAACCAGCTGATCTTTGACAAAACAGACAAAAGCATATATTGGAGAAATGACACCCTATTTGATAAATAGTGCTGGGAAAATTAGATAGCCACATATAGAAAAATGAAACTAGATCCCCTCTCTATCTCTGTGTACAAAAATTAACTTGAGATGCATTAAAAACTTAAATGTAAGACCTATTATAATAAAAATTCTAAGAGAAAAACAAGGAAAAGCTATTCTGGACAATGGTCTAGGCACACAATTCATGACTAGACTCCAAAAACAAATGCACCAAAACCAAAAATAAATAACTGGAACTTTATTAAACTAAAAAATTTCTGCATAGCACAAGAAACAATCAACAGTAAATAGACAACCTGTAGAATGAGAAAACTATTCAGAAATTGTACATCTGAGAAAGGACTAGTATCCAGAATCTATAAGAAACTCACAAATCACTAAGAAAAAATCCAAATAATCCCATTAAAAAGTGGGCTGACCGTCTATACACAAAGCATAAAAGCCTCTTGTCCCCCCCACAAATGGGGGAAGATGGGAAACCAAAAGCTTAGGAAGGTAAAAGGATCAATAATAAATGAGCACCTCAAAAAGTCAAAAAGTTCATTAAATATCATACCAAGAAAGACTCATTCCCTGATTGGGCACTGAACTCAGGCTGTTGAGGTAAAAGCACAGAATTTTAAATATTAGACCACAAGGTGAACTGACTTTTGTTGCTGTACACTCAGGGGAAGCTATTCTTGTAGAGGCAGCATACAAAGAATTTTCATTTTTTATTTCAGATATTGCTCTTTAATTTTGTCAAGAGAATTTTTAAGGATATTATGTGTCCCTTCCTTTAATCTAATTCCCCTATTAACACAAATAAGGCAATTGTTTAGAATAAGAGATCATTAAATTTCATTTTAAAAAATTTAGCAGTCTTTCTAATTTAAAATATCAATCTCTTGGTCATTTATTTTCAATGATGTACTTATTCCAAAGTGACTTTACCTAATAGCCTCTTCAGAGAAGAAGCAATCCTGAAGATTCCTTCATTCTCCCAGAAATAGGATAAGATACAAAGATTGAGATAACAAAAGCCCATTATGACTGAGACTTTATAACTCACACTCCTAAGAGCTTACATATTCAGAACAACAACAACAACAAAATCTCCACTTCCAGCCATTTTTATGCAGGCCACTGAACACAACTCAAAAATTACATCCCTGAGATGGTGGAGACCAAGAGGGAGGGCTCCCATGTGGTCATAAGATAAGCTCTCAAGAATATAAAACAAGGCAAGAGCAAATTTTATCCAGTACCCTTCTTTATGACAGAACAACAAAGCAAAACTATTTCTGGGAGGAAAAGTATTACACAATATGAATTGATATCATAAAAGACCAAAACTACACCAGAATCACTGTACAAAGACTTGTCATTCAAATCCGTTTCTCCCATGATTCTAAACAGAAACAGTGATTTTTAGTATCTCCTCAACTGGATTGCACAGAGAGAGAGGCTAGGAGCCTGGCTGGTAAGAAATGCTTACTCTTTCTGCTAGCTTTGTCCGGTTCCTGGTTTCTTTTTGCTGCAACTTTCCTGAAGAACAGAGTGCCTTTCGTCATCCTGCTCACAGTGCTAAACTCTAAGGAACAAAGTTTCCTGGCCCCATAAAGATTTGCTGAAAACTTACTGACAGTTTGAGTAATAGGAGGAAAAAGATAAAAATTTATTTAACGTGCATACATGAGAAGCCTTAGGATGTAGATTCTGCTATATAATTTCTAAGGTAACCACTAGGTTACCACAAATGGTCTGGGAAACCATTTGTTTCCTAAACAAATAGGAAAACATGATAAAAAAAAAATAATTCATTCCAAAGAAAGAAGAAAACAAAATCTTGAGACACATATCTTAGTATCTTGTTTTTCTTTTCCTCCAAAGTAGGACTTATTATTTCAGTCCTACCTACACATTTCACTCCTGCTTATAAAGCTATTTATAACATAGTAATTAATATATTTAAAGTATCTTGCAAGGTAATTGGAGAAATAATGCATATAGAAAAATAACTATAATGCAAGGCATAATATATTAGATGTGTTTCCATCAGTGGTTTTTCTCATGTACTGTTTGAGACCAGTGGTATTCTGTACAAAAAAATGGTGAGGTTAAAGGTAATCTCTTGCCTTGAGCCACAGTTCTTTTTGCAACAAATGCTTAGGTCAGTCTAGAAGGTGAAATTTTCATCTTTAAAACTGCCTCCAAGTTAACTACATAACTAATGAAATCATTGCCCACCAGGATAGCCTCAAATTTTGCTGCATAGCCTAATCATAAACTTTAATACAGCTTTCTTTTCTTTTTATCACATTTTCACATTTATTTACTGTCACACATATCAGTAGTCAACGTCTTACTGATCTTGATTATCTTATCCTCTCTCTGAAACTAAATCTGAAATGACATAAGGTCAGTTGAATTTTCAATTTCAGTTGCAAAGTTGCTCACAGGAACCTTAAAAAAAACACATGAAACTTTCAGAGCAAATCAGATCAAGAAAAACTTCACTGGAACTGCTGCTAGTAAAAATTCATTTATAAAGATATCTCTCTAGACTAAGGATATTTACATATATATTATTTTATTTTCCAAGGGCTACATCATACTTTATGAAATTACCCTCAGATCTCACAGTATCAATAAACCCCCAATTAAATGAATTCTGAAATGTTTTTATCTTGGTAATTATTTGTTACCAATAGTAAATGAGCCAATATTTATTAAGCATTATGTCTCCATACCACAAGAAACACTTTTTTTTATATTTTTATATTTATTTTTATGGCACTATAAAGTTGATTTCATTGATATCATCAATTTATAGATGAGGAAATTAGGGTATAGAAATGGTAAACAGGTAATTTTGACTTCTGAATATATACTAGAATGAAATTCAAACCTAGACAGTCTGAGTCCATGGTAGAGATTATTTTACTTGTCATTTAATTAACTAAAATATAAAGACTAACATATTTGTCAACCAGAAAATAGTATTAGAAATTGTCAAATAAAGATAAATTTTAATGCTAGAGAATGTGATGTACCTAAAATAAAAACCAAATTGTTGCTTCGTGTTATAGAAATTCAGTTAAATAGAAAAAAACTAACAAGATTGAAAACACATAAAAATTAGTTTTTCAATATAAAGCAAGAAACTAAATTTTAAAGCTATTCTTCAAGTATTTTCTAGATCACTGGTTTTGAAGGTACAACTGAGTAAAGTTTTTGATAAGTCACTAGATTGGCATGCAATACATTCACTACGTTAAAAATGAAAATAAATAGAAATTCAAGGAATAATTTAAAGGACAAGAAATCACTTCAATCACTGTGAACCCTAGAATGCATGGAGATAAGTGAAAAACAGGAGTACAGGAATTAGAGATAACAGTAACTTGGAGATCCAGGTGCAGCTCCAGGCATTACTGGCCTACCTAATAATCATCATGATCAATGATGATTTCATGATCAATGAAAATAATGATAAAAATGAATACTATTACTATAGATAACAACTCACTGTCTTTTTCACCTCAGCCTAATATAAAAGGATGACGTTTTGAGTAATCATTTTAAAATTTAGTCTATAAAATTATGTTTACATTACTGGAAAAGTTCACCAATGTGTAACTACAAGTGAGAAAGCCTGTTTTCTAGACAATTTCTCTGAATCAGTGAAAAAATAAACCTATTTGAAATAGTAACAAAACCTGTACTCTTCCCCCTCCAAAAATCTCTGTTATTCTCCTTTTTCTTCTCTCCTGCTTGAGAGGTCAGGAAGACAATCATGTTTTATCTATTCTCTGTGATCTCTGTGATATTTGTCTTTAAATATCTGCAGAAGTGGAAGACTTCAATATGGTTCCATCTCTGAAAAGAGAAAAGATACCTTTTATCTGATCAAATGCATAACCTAAGTATAAAGAAAAGGAAAAAGATACAATGATTCCTACTGGTTTTGAGTCCAAATCATTCATACAGACAAAAAGTATTAAACATTTATGTAATTTGGAGATTATTTAAGCTGAAGTTTTGATATTACAAATGAGAAAAATGAGCCTCTCAGAGATCAAGTAATTACTGATTGGAAATTGTTGTTTCTGAATGGTTAGTGAGAAATCAAGATTATTGTTAATTGGGTAGAAAGTCTGGAAATAGGTCTCCTGAATTCTAGTCAATAATTTTCTATTTTTACCCATTTATCCTAGTTACTAATAACATAAACATAAAGCTATGGGCTAATTTTCAAAATAACTCAAGTTAATATATAGATCTGTGCATATACTATATAATGATACCATAATTTCTAAATTGGACACTTTGTAATTCATCCACTGTGATTTGAATTCATAAATGAAAAAAATTACTATGCATAATAAATGCTATGTAATAAATATTTATTAAATGAATGGAGGCATTGTGTACCAAAGGCATTTAGTAGTGCTGTCTGTGATATATGGAGAAATTTGGAATCATCAAGATTTTATAAAATGTGAATTAAAGATAAATGTTCTGACAACAGAATATCTTAACATAAATAGAGTAAGAACCTTCACAAAATTCAGAAAAAACATATTTTTGAAAAAAATTGCAATTTGTCTTAGTTGAGAATTAAAAGTTAAACTATAATGTTTTGAACCACTTGTTTAGTATAATTGATGATTTAAAAAACTTTCAATGTAGATATATATGTGGTCTGTGGTTTACATATATTTTGACTGTATAGAAATAATGTCAGTTAAATATAGTCTATTATAGCCTTTTAATTTAAAATAATCCACAATTATAGATTTGTTCATAATTCTAATTGTACTTTTTAGTAATTAAGATATAACAGGTTCCAAAATATATCTCCTATTTGAATCATCACAAAATAATTGAATGATAAAACTACATTTTAAAATTTACTTTTAGTTTTCCGTTACTTGATATAATACTTAATCTCTAATGTACTTCAGTTTTCCTGCCACAAATTTTTTCCATATATTTAAAATAAGTAAATCAAATTCCATATAAGATTGTGGTTAACAGATTCTTTTACTTCCTACTGAAATACTTACTAAAGAAAATAATAAGATGGAAATTTAAATATATTTGAAACTAGGACGATCCATAAAAATCATCATGATACCAGGTGGATTTTCTGCCTTCCAAGAAATGATAAGGAAAAAGAAAGATATTTAGTCTCTATCCATATTTTAAGTGATTGACAGAAAGCACAATATCTCCCATAGTGTGCAGGATTTTGATTTTATAAAAATCATATATATTTACTCCAAATGATGAAGTGCCTTTATACTTAATTTCCTTTTTTTAAACTAAAAAATAACTAATAAAAGATCTTTACATGAAAAAAGAGGCAAAGGGCATAGACAGATGATCATCTGAACAGAAATACAAATTTCTAGCAAATATGAAATATTTAACTTGCTAATATTAGAACAATCCAAAATTAAGGCAACAAGAAGATAACTCATTAGGGGCTTGCTGTTCTTGTTGTGAAAGTGCTCTTGTTAAAGAAGGCATGGTGAAACACATAGGTTTATATGCTGATGCTGCAATTCTAAAATATTATTGTCTTCTGGAAAACAATTATACAATCTATATCAAGAATTTTGAACTAGATATACTATTTTTGACCCCATAACTTCTGTTCAATAATTGATTTGAAAGAGTTGTTTAAAGAAACTGAAAGAAAATGATATTTTAGGATTTTTCTATAGTGTTGGGCAAAATGATCTATATGCATTCACCAAAAAAATAAATAAAAAAGAATGTTTTAATAAGCTGTTATATAATTAGTAAAATTAATATTTTCTGATATTTTTTTGGCATTAGTGAATTTATAAATGAAAGTAGAGCAGTATTTCAGAACAGACACTATTTAAAATTAAACATTTCTTTATAAATATTTAGACAAAAGAATGATAACATTGCTTTTCTATTCAAAACTTTGTAGGTAAGTGTATTCTGTGGGTAATTTCACTTTTACACTTATCTAATTGATTATAACAGGGATTCGTATGGTTTGCTATAAAAAAGTTAATAAAATTAACAGTACAAGAGTTACAGAAACAATGGAACAGCCATGAAAATTAAATCAATTATAATAAATCCACAAATTTTATCTCATAAATATAATTACATAGAGAACATATCAACATCATTTTTATGATAATGAAGTCTTTAACATGATTCACTATAAATACAACTGGAGAACTGAATAGATAAATACTGCTTTTGTGTATAAAGAGTTTGTATATATTTTTATCCTAAACATTGACAAAGACATATTAAGGCATTATTTTACACAAAATGTCCATAGGATTTATGCTTTCCTATATAAAATGAAAGCAAACAAAAGAGAAGAAAGAGAAAATAATAGGAGCATAAGAAAGATAAAGCATAAAACAAGGTGTCAGAAATAGGAAAAAACATATCTAGATAGAAACTGAAAATGTGTTTACATTGAAATGGCATCTGATTAGTCCTTAGGTTGCTCTTCCTATCTATATAACTATAATCTCGAAGAAAACAAAAAAGTGAAGAATCATGCCAAGAAAATTTAAGTCTTAGGAAAATTAAATGCCAGATATGTTTTTGTATGAAATAACTAATCATATACATTATGGGACACAACTGGCAATTATAATCAGATACTAAAGACTTTTTACTATTTGCAAATAACATGCCAGTCTAATTCATTTTTTTGTTGTTTAGTGTTAATTTTTAGTGTCTTCAAAAGTGTTGGTAGTAAGAATATGCTACCTTTTAAATCAGAACAAAACAATTCAGTAAGGGTAAATTTGCCCTGTGGGACTTGGTGCAAAAAGCGGATAAGCGGATAATATTGCTTAAATCATACTAAATCTAAGCCTGATTTCTCATTTGCAGAGTAGAAAGATGCTCAATATTAGTTAACACTGAGAAGACCTCTGGACACCTAATTCTAGTAAAGACTGTAGAAAATTTGGGAAAGTACTATTGGTATTGTTTTTCTTGTTTTTCTATTCTTACAGTTGGTTTTGGTTTTGCTTTTAACTTCTAATACTTGCCGTGACAGATAATAATCATTTAATAATTCCTTTGTAAATAAATAAATACAAGTCATATATTTTATAGAAACAATGAACTCTTAGAAGTCCTCACAATCTCATAAATTCACACAAAACATATAAGATTAGGCTGTAATATTTAATACTTACCTTGCAATTAATTAGGGATGATACTGAAAGGTTGAGTTTCCATAGAAAAATATTTATTAATCTTATAAATCAGAGTATATAAACTCTCATGAAAAAAATATATTGTCATAATATTAAAACCATTTGTAATGCTTCTGAAATTTTTACTAGAAAAGATATAAAGAAAAAATTTGGCATTTATTAAATCTATATAGTTACTTTTGATTACATAAAACTTATTTTCATTTCTATATAGCCAAACTAGAATACCAAAATAACATTTTTAATATAATATTTTTCTTTTTTGTTAGTGTGAGAATGTTTTACTCTTCTGTAACATCAATTATTTGAGTGTTCAATAAAATAAAATTTGTTACTGCTTTTTCCCTTTTCAATTATGTTAAATTTATTATTTAGAAGCTCCAACTTGTGTTATTATCAGAAATCTTCCAAGCATTTTAAAAGTACCACATATGCTGACCCAATAAATAACTATTATTTGTTCAAAATATCTTAAATGTTTATTTATAATTTTTATGTCAAAAGTAGCCAACATAAAGAGTCATAAAATCCCGGGTATATCTGGCTATCTAGCTAGGTAGGTAGTTTCCCATAAAGTAGAATTTAATTTGATCAATTCATCATCACTTAGGCTTTGGTTCCCAGCATTTCCCCATACATTTGATCTTGTCATTACTACAGAACTGATCAGAATTGAGTATGCCAACATATGCGAATGAAGTCACAAGAGACTTACCTTTAAAAATAGGTATTTCCATTTACTACAATGAGAATTGTAAGAGCTACATAAACTGGTCTATGTCTCTTGACAAAGGAAACTCATGAGAATAATACCTAGTGAGCTTGCAAACAGAATGTGGAGAATTCTTAATGAATCAAATGTTCAATAATACTAGGCCATGATACTTTTGGATTAATACTCACAAGGAGGTAATCCAGCCTGGAGAGAGAAAGAATGTTGCTTTCTTAGGTGAGTACATAACTTTTTTATTAATCTTTATTAGATTATATTGAGTCTCCCATTAGACATATGTCCTGCTCATTTGCCTTGTAAGTTCCTCAGATAGTCTTCTCAAACTCAAATCCATCTTTACAAAACTGGAATATAACAATGATTTTACTGTGGTAGCCTATCTATCTATCTATCTATCTATCTATCTATCTATCTATCTATCTATCTATCCATCCATCCATCCTACAATGGGTTCATAAATGTTAACCGCCTGAATTCTTCTGCATATCATATCCTCTTTTAGGATTTACAATTCTATTTAAATATTATAGACTCTGAAGTCTTAAAGAACACACTTTTAGATTCTGTATGCCAAAATTTCCAAAGTATATTAAATAATATAACATTTTGGGGTCATATATTTAATAAATAGAGCAGAGCAATAGCCTGCTGTTTAGATTTGCCTCAGGTATGTGTTTTTTAAGTAACATATTTGCTAATATTTGAAAATTAGAAGATTTAACATAAATTTAAAATATTCATTTTCTCTTGCAAAAGGCTGATTGGCAATATTGGATCCCAATCAAGCATGACAAGGATCCTATTTAGCTGTATATTAGCCACTTCTTTCAAAAAGAGAATAAGGAGAATACACCTCCATGTCCACCAGTGTTCCCAGTACACCTAATTCTATAGTATCTATCCAGACTCACTCATTTATGTTACCTGCCTAGCAAGTGTGTTTGCTACAATGGTAATTTAACAATTTCAGATAATAAAGTTTTTCAAAGCACACAATTTGTGAAACAATACAGTAGATAATCCCTAAAATTTCTTAAAGCACTAAATATCTATGAATCCATAAAGTTTGAGATTTTTTTGAATTGGAAATTGTGGCATACTTTCTAAGTAGAATATGTGTTCATTTTTCCTAGACTACAAAGCCTGGCTGATTTTCTGTTCATAAAAACAGTGATATAATTTTCACTAAAAAATAAAAAAAAAAATGAAGGAAATCAGTAGTGAGGCTAAAGTAAAATACACTGTGCAATGACTGAGGATCCCAAAGTAACAGCCCAAGACGACTTCTTAGCCTTCTTTTGTCAAAGAGGTTCTGCTAGTCTCATTAAGCACTTTGTTCTTGGCTTCAGAGGGTAGTGGTAAATTATCAATGTGGACATGGGTACCCAGAGTCTTATGTGTTACTTAACCATTTTGAGATCAGAGGTCTCAAGTGTGAAAGTCGCATGCTTTACTTTGTGCTTCATTCTTGTTTATGACCCAGACTTAAGGGACTTTGAGAATCCTAGAAATGTTAACTAAAATATATGCCATATCTGACAGCATAAAGAAATCCAAAATAACAGTAATAATAATGTAAATGTGCAAAAAACCTACATGTATAAAAATCACTTATTAAATCAAACTATGAGTTAGGCTAATGGGTTTGATTTATTTTCTTCTTTTCTTACCTCCAACTAAAATTTCTTAAAAATCACTTAAATGTTACAGGATTCATTTGTTCGCTGTCATAGAAAATGTTACCCTAAGGTCTGGTGCGGTGGCTCATGCTTGTAATCCTAGCACTCTGGGAAGCCAAGGCAGGAGGATCGCTCAAGGTCAGGAGTTCAAAACCAGCCTGAGCAAGAGCGAGATCCTATCTCTACTAAAAATAGAAAGAAATTACTTGGACAGCTAAAAATATATAGAAAAAATTAGCCGGGCATGGTGGTGCATGCCGGTAGTCCCAGCTACTGGGGAGGCTGAGGCAGAAG
This sequence comes from Microcebus murinus, assembly GCF_040939455.1. Lineage (NCBI taxonomy): Eukaryota > Metazoa > Chordata > Mammalia > Primates > Cheirogaleidae > Microcebus > Microcebus murinus. The sequence goes on along the minus strand of NC_134114.1, from coordinate 78,626,227 downwards.
GACAATTTGGGCCCAGGAGTTTGAGGTTGCTGTGAGCTAGGCTGATGCCACGGCACTTAGACCAGGCAACAGAGTGAGACTCTGTCTCAAAATAAAATAAAAACAAAACAAAACAAACAACAACAACAAAAATAGAAAATGTTACCCTAATCATGGAAATACTTTTCATAGTTTAGCAGCTGAGAAATGAGAAAAGGCAGAATAAAAGCTGACAAAAGACCTGTTGTGTATGCTTGGAGTAAACCTAACAATTGGGTTTACATTCCTTTAATCATTCTTTCTTCTTTCTCTGTCACCCTTTTTCCTTCCTTTCTCTCTTTTTTGTTCCCTCCATTCTTTCCTTCCTTCTTTATCTTTTTGTCTTGTCTTTTTCTTTTTCACACTAGTTCAGACTAGATGGTTCCTGCATGCCAATGTTGGTTTTGAGGAGTGACAGTGAGATTGTGTCTTATAGACTTTTAAGAAAGTATTAGACGTGGCTCATTCTGGGCAGGCCATCTGCTGCACATGTCATCTGGGATTCAGATGTGTTTCCTCATTTTATCCTTGGCTGTCATAAATGAAACAAAATTGTTTTTAGGGATTTAAATATTCTACAGGGATGTCCCGTACCCATGAATGACCCAGAAACCTTAGGTTTTCTATAATATTGTTGAGTGTTAACTGCTAGACTGGTAACTTTGAGTTACTGTTAAGGGTAAAGAAAGGAGGCAGAAATATACTTGCCTCATATATTTCCAAGAATAGGATGATAGTTAATTTAGATAGCGGTATTGGTCAATTTAACAACTTGGTTTGAATTATCACTTTTGAAAAAAGTTTATTACTTTCAGTATAATTGTGTTGTAAATTTAGAATAAAAAATGTAAACAAAAAATATAAACTTTTTCTGAGTTATGTAGATAATTACTAAAAAATAGTAGGATTGTTATCAGCCATAACTATGCATGACACAAGGTTATATATAATAGGGGGACATTATGGAATGATAGAGATGGTTACTTACCTACCATGATATCAATTAATTGTTTCACTTATTTAATTATAGTTAAAAACTGAGTATATAATTATTGCTATTTAAAATTGGACTCATTTTCCAATACTGGTGCTGAACTTCACCAAATAGTAATATATGAGATCCTATGCAACACAAACAAATGTGTATAATTGATGAAAGGCAATGAGGCTGGCTTGCCATAAAAATAATTAGGATATGATTATTTTCAAACAGTTGCTTTTGAAACAAAAGAACATATTACACTCAGCAATCATAAATCGGTATTTCAAACTGAGGTTAAATTTTCTTCATAGACTCTAAAATGAAATCCCAAATGATATTTTAAAATTTAATTTACATGCTCTTGTTAAATATTTTAATAACATTTATTATATTTATTTTAATGGAGTTGAAAGTATACAAATGATTCTTTGTCTTATTCGAACTTCAATTGTGAATACAGTTATATTAATATATAGTGTATAAAAGAAAATATAGTTTAAACATGCTTTTAAATTTGTTTTTATTAAGCTAAAAATCATATAACAAAATTAACTATTTTAAAGTGAATAATACAGTGGTACTTAATATAGTTAGTTATGCAAACACCACTTCTATCTACTTCTGTTATGGACTGAATTGTGTTTACTCAAAATTCAAATTTTGAAGACCTGAACCCTAATGTCACTGTATTTGGAGACAGAGCCTTTAAATACATAATTAAGTTTAAATAAAGTTATAACTATGGGGCCCTCATCCAATTGGGTTAAATTGCTCATAGGAAAGGGAAGAGGCACCAAGGAGTGTGTGTGCATTTGAGGACATAGTGAGAAGGCAGTCTTTTGCCTGTCAAAAAGAGAGATCTCAAGAGAAATCAACCCTGTTGGCATCTTGATCTTGAATTTCCAGCCTCCAAAACTGTGATAAAATAAATTTATGTTGTTTAAGTAATCCAGTCTGTGGTACTGTTATGTCAGCACTAGCAAACTAATATAAATTCCAAATATTTTCATCATCCCAAAATGGATTACTCCATGATTAGCCCCTTAGCACATTAAACAGTTATTCTCCATTCCCTCTTAGTCCCTGACAATCATTGGTCTGCTTTCTTTCTACGTGGACTTGACTATTCTATTATAGACATTTCATACAACGTGAAATACTATGTGTGATATTTTGTGTCTGGCTTCTTTCAATTATGAAGTTTCCAAAGTTCACCCACGTCGTAGCATGTATTGGGAAACTTTATGAATTGAATTGTGCTGCCCAAAAAGATGTTGAAGTCTTTATCTCCAGTGCCTCAGAATGTGGCTTTATTTGAACATAGGGTCATAGCAGATGTAATTAGTTTAGATGAGATTACAGTGGGGTAAAGTGACTGGTGTCCTTTTAAGAAGACAATGTGAAGACACGAGAGAATGTCATGAGACAATAGAGGTGAAAATTGGAGTTATGCAGTTGCTAGTTAAGGAACAAGGATTGTTAGCAACCCCTTAAGCTAAGAGAAAGGCATGGAGGAGCCTAGCCCTGCCGACAGATCGTTATCAGACTTCTAGCTTCTAGGATGATTAGAGAATAAATTCCTGATGTATTAGGCCCCCTAGTTGGTAATACTTTGTTATAGCAGCATTAGGAAGCAAATACAGATTTTTGTACTGTGAAGTAGGGTGTTGCCAGAACAAATACCTAAAAATATAGCAGTGGCTTTGGAATTAGGTAATGGCTGGTAGCTGGAAGAATTTTAAGCCATGTGACAGAAAAAGCCTAGATTTTCTTAAAAAGGCTATTTATAGAAATGTAGATGTTAAAGGTGAATCCAGTAAGGTCTCCGAAAGAAAAGAGGAACCTGTAGAGAAAGCTTATCATCTTAGAAAATACATATATCATATGAAGAGGTTATTGCTAGAAATACAATGTTAAAAGTGCTTTTATTGAGGTCTCAGATAGAATGAAGAGCATGCTATTAGCAACCGCAGAAATGATCCTTGTTATAAAGTGGCAGAGAACTTGGGTGAATTACCATCTCCTGTTTGTAAAAACTAGAACTTGTAACTGATGAACTTGGATGTTGACCTGAGGTGAAGGGTAGAAGGCATGGCCTGCTTTCCCCTTATAAAAATGTGAGAGGAAACAGATAAATTGAGGAATAAACTTCAAAGCAAAAATTAACCAGCACTTTATAATTTAAAAAGTTATCAACCTATCCAGATAGCTTGTTCTGTAGACAGGGCCAAAGATAAACATTCTCATACATATGATTTGCAAATATGTTCTTTCTGTCTGCAGGTTGCCTTTTCACTATCTTGAAAATGTCATTTGATGCAGAAAGTGGTTTTAATTTTGGTGAAGATCATTTTATTTATTTTTTGTTTGCTTATATTTTCAATGTTATATCAAAGAATCCATTACTAATTCCAAGGTAATGAAGATTTCCTCCTATATTTTCTTTTAAGAGTTTTATGGTTTTTGTTCTTATATTTAGGCCATTGATCAATTTTGAGTGAATTTTTGTGTATGTATACACTTAATTTTTGTATATATAAAATGACGATAAACTTCATTGTTTTGCGTTAGGTTATCCAGTTTTTGAACCACCGTTTTTTGAAGAAAGCATTCTTTGCCTATTAAATGGATGTGGCACACTTGCTGAGAATCAATTTGCCATAGATGTATGGGTTTATTTTTCAGTTCTATTCCATTGATCAATGTGTCTATCCTCATGCCAATACACACTGTTTTGATTTCTGTAACTTGCAGTAAATTTTTAAATCCAGAATTGTGAGTCATTCAACTCATTTTTTTCCATATTGTTTTGGATATTTGGAGCCTTTTGAAATGCCATATGAATTTAATGATTGAATTTTTCATTTCTGAAAAAAGGGCATTGGAATTTTGATAGAGATCACACTGAATTTGGAGATTGATTTGGGTAATATTTTATCAATACGAAATTTTTCAATGACGAAATAGCAGTATATTTACATTTACTTATATATATTTTTTATTTCATTCTGCAATGTGCATGTTTTTTACCTCATTGGTTAATTTAACTTATTCCTAAGTATTTTGTTCTTTTGGATGCTACTGGACATAGATTTTTCCTTAATTCCATTTCTGTATTGTTCATTTCATTGCTGGTGTACATAGACAGAAAAAATTTATGTGTTGACCTTGTATCTTATAACATTGCTGAATTTTTAATTAGCTCGCTGTTTGTTTTTTTGTGGAATCTTCAGGATTTTTTATATATAGGATAATGCCATCTGCAGATAAAGATATGTTTATTTCTTCCTTTCCAATTTTGATACTTTTTTATTTCTTTTCCAATGCTTAATTTCTCTAGCTTGAACTTCTATTACAACGTGAAATAGCAGTGGTGAAATTGGGCATCATTGTATTTTTCCTAATCTTAGGGTGAAAGCATTCTTTCACCATTGAGTATGTTGTTAACTATGAGTTTTTCATAAATTTCTATGTTGAGGAAGTTTTCTTTTATTCCTAGTTTTCTGAGTAGTTTTATCATTAAACGGTATTGGATTTTGTCACTGCTTTTACTGTATCAGTGGAGATGGAGATGATAGCATGTTTTATTTTTTTCTTTTTCATCTTTTTAAATTGATGTGGTATATTACATTGATTAACATTCTGAGAGCCTGTTCAGAGGTTACAGTAGGAGAATGCAACAACTCAACAACTCACATGACCTTCACCAGAAATAGCCCTTCTTTATCAAGTAAAGTCATCTTCTTTGACTAAGCATGCAGCTTCAGTAGTGAAGCATATGGAATAGTGAGGGAGGAAAGGAAAACCCACGTAGCCAGTCTGATCAGCCTGATCAACCTTAGCGATCAATGGGATAGCAAATGTCACAGCCAGATTGCCCTCACAACTCAGATTTAGTTTCTTATGTTGAACCACCTTGTATTCCTAGGATAAATTCCACAGATAATGGTATACAATCTTTTGAATATGCTATTTGATTCAGTTGGCTAGTATTTTGATGAAGATTTTATATATATATTTATAAGGGATGTTGATCTGTAGTTTTCTTTGTGGTATCCATGTCTGCCTTTGCAAAGTATCTAGATAATATTGGCTTAGTACAATGAGTTAGGAAGTAGTCCTTGCTTCCCTATTTTTTGAAATAGTTTGAAAAGAATTGGTTTTAATTCTTCTTTAAATATTTGGTAGAATTCACAAATAAAGTCCTGGACTTTCTTTTATGATAGTTTTTTTTTTTATTATTACTTTTTCAATCTGTTTTATTTTAGATCTTTTCAGATTTCTACTTCTTTTGAGCCATTTTTGATAATTCTTGAGTTTCTAGGGATTTGCTAATTTCATTTAGGTTATATAGTTTGTTGGCATATGATTATTCATAATCCTTTTTATTTCTGTTAGATTGGTAATAATGTCTTCAGTTTCATTTCTGATTTTAGTTATTTGTATCTTCTCTCCTCTTTTTTTTATAATCTGTCTAGCTAAATGTTTGTCATTTTTGTTGACATTTCCAAAGAACCAAATTTCAGTTTCATTTTCTCTATTGCTTTTTCCTATTTTTTTATCTTTAGTCTTTATTTTTTTCTTCTGTCTTTTAGTTTTGGGTTTAGTTTATTCTTCTTTTTCTAGTTTCTTAAGGTGTAGAGTTAGGTTATTGATTTGAGATCTTTTATCTTTTAAATATAGACATTTACAGCTATAAATGCCCCTCTATGCCCTGATTTTGTTGCATCCTATAAGTTCTACTATGCTACTTTATTAATATTCTCATTTGTCTGTATTTTCAAAATTTCCTTGTGATTTCTTCTTTGACTTAATTTTTAAGAGTGTGCTGTTAATTTCGATATCTGTGATTTTTTTCCTTATCTTATTGATTTCTAGCTTTATTCAATTGTTATTGGAGATGATGCCTTGTATAATTTCAATATCTTAAAAATTTAAAGAAACATCTTTTTGTAGCCTAATATATAGTCTATCCTAGTGAAGGTTCTATGTATACTTGAGAAAAATGAGTATTCTCTTGTTGGGTGGAATATTCTATAAATGTTCATAGGCTCACATAGTTAACTATGCCAATAGTATTATATTTTCTTAATTATCTTCTCTCTTTATGTTGTATCCATTTTTTTTTTATAGTGAGCACTGAAGTTTCCAACTGTTGCTGTAGAAATTTATATTTCTCCCTGCAGGATATTTCAATGTTTGCTTCATATATATGAGGTCTCTCTTTCTCTCTTTTTTAGTGCATATATGTTTATAATTGTTACACACTTGTCCCTTGGATTCCATGGAGGACTGATTATAGGGCTCCCTGTAGATACCAAAATCTGAGGATGCTCAAGTCCCTTATATAAAGAGGTGTAGTATTTGCTCATAACCTATGCACATCATCCAATATACTTTAAATCATCTCCAGATTGCTTTTAATACCTAATACAGTATATAGTCTAAATAGTTGTTATACTTTATGTTTTGTGTTCTTTTCATTGTTGTTTTGTTACTTTTTATTGTTTGTTTTTCCAAGTATATTAGGTCCATGGTTGGCTCAATCAGCAGATGCAAAACTCATGAAATACAGAGGGCAGACAATATATTCTTAATGAGTTTACCATTTAATATGTATATAATATTCTCCCATCCAATTTTAACCAAGCCTGACTCTGCTTAGTTTCCAAGATCAGATGAGATCGGGCACATTCAGGGTGGTATGGCCATAGATGAATATTCTTATTTGTCTCTTACAAAAGCTGAAATTAAAGTCTGTGGTTTCAGATATAAATACAGCCATCCCACCTTCCTTTTGGTTACTATCTGTATGAAATATCTTTTTCCATCCTTTCATTTTTAACCTTTTTGTGTCTTTTGATCTAAAGTGGATGTCTTATAGATAGATAGCATGTAGCTGGATTTTTAAAATCCATTTTGCCTCTGCTTTTAGATTGAAGAGTTTAATCCTTTTACATTTAAAGTTACTACTGATGTGAGGACTTCTGGCATTTTGCTAATTTTTTTCTGTCTTACTCCATTTATTCTTCATTTCCTTCATTATGGCCTGTTTTTGTGTTTAGTTTTGTACTGTACTGCTTGATTTTGTTCTCATTTCCTTTTGTGCCTATTTTTTTCAAATTTTTTTAATGATCACCATTGTGATTGAAATTAACATCCTAAAATTATAATAATCTAGATTTAATTGATACCACCTTATCTTCAATAGCATAAAAATTTACATTCTTCCTCTGAAGCTTTGTCCTTCCTCTTTGTTGAAGTTTTCATAAATTACATTTTATCCACTGTGTGTACCCATCAACATAGTTTTACAGTTATTTTATGTATTTTTCTTTTAAATTTTATAAAAAATAAGAATGAAGTTGAAAATAAAAAAATGCAAGAACTTTGGATTTCATATTTACTTTTGTAGATACATTACCAGAATTTATCGCCCCTACTTCTGGGTCTCTCACTATTTATATGTTAGTATGCTTAATCGTTTCTCACAGGTGCCTGAGGTTCTGTTCAGTTTTTTCATTTTCTTTACTTTCTGATGCTCAACGATCTGTCTTCAAGTTTACTGAATCTTTTATCTGTCTACTCAAATCCACTATTGAAACACTTCAGCAAGTGTTTTTAAGTTATTTTATTTAAGTCATTTAAGTCATTGTATTTAAGTCTTGAGTTCTTTACAACTCGAGAATGTTTTTTCCTTTCTTAATATAATTTCTACCTCTTCACTGATATTTTCTATCTGTTCATATATCATTCTCCTAATATCCTCTTGTTCTTTGAGCATATTGAAGATGGTTTAAAGTAAGTCAAAGCAGTAAGACTGGTGTCTATACTTTTCAGGAATAACTTCTGTTGAGTTATTCTGTGAATGTGCTAAACTTTCTTGTTTCTTTAGATATTTTGTAATATTTTTGTTGAATACTGGTCATTTTGAATATTATAATGTAGTAATTCAGGAAATATGATTCTTTCCCTTCCTTAGGATTTATTTTTATTGCTGTAGCTGTTTGTTTAGTGACTTTCTAAACAATTTTTGTAAGTTCTGAATTACTTGTCATATATGTTCTCTGAAGTCCCTGTTCCTTTAGCTTGTATTCAACTAGTGTTTTGATAGTTATTTCCTTGAACTGGGGGGTTGAGAGAGTAAAGAATCAGAAGGAAAGAAAAGAGAGAAAGGAAGGAAGGAAATACAGAAGGATGGGTTAAAGAAATAAAGAACCTCTCTTCTAAGCATTTTTGCAGATTAGCTTTCTGCTGGGACATTCCCTCGATGCTTAGGCCATTTACAACTCTGCCTAGCTCTTTCTTCTTTTGTCCAATGTGGAGGTCACTTTAGCAGCTTCTCAGTTCTTTCTGAGCATGTCTTCTTTCTAAATTTCCCTGTGCGCTTGGACATTACTGAATATACTTATTTACAAGCACTTTCCACAACTTTTCTTCAGACGCTTTTTGTGCTCTGTTGTTCACCTTGATTGCAAACTTTTGCCCCAAGTGGCTCAGGTTTGTTTTCTTACACTGTTTTTGAGGAATGCTCAAAACTTTTCTGTCCTAACTGTGTTCCGAGTTAGGCAAAGAAAAGAAAAGCGCCTTGTGTCAGTTCTTCAGGGAGCACTCACACATGTTACAACAGATGAAGAGAATTCTTGGTAAGAATGCTGTTCCCTCCAGAACCAAGAACCAGGTTCCCACACTTGGGATGTGGGCTGTTGCGTTCAGTATTACCACATGGGCAATAGAGGTAGGGAAAGGGCAAACAAAATTATTACAAATTTTTACCACTTTAAATTGCCTTTTTCTTGATTTGGTGCTCGTTTCATTGCTGTAAACTTTGGACTGTCTTCCAGACATCAGACAAAGATGACTCTCACTGCCTGAATTTTCAACGTTTGTGTAAAGAGATAGGCCCTTAGACCCACCTACTCTTGATTTTTGCTATGCCCCTTTAAGTAAGGTTTTTAAATGGACATCCATTTATTTCTAAAAAGACAACTAAGACTCCATTCTTTACAAATTCCTACCAGTGTAAACATTTTAAAGGCATGTCTTATTTATATTTTTTCTTTTATTTTGAAAGGCAATCACAATAACTAGGTCACCAAAGTACTGTCAGATATTTCCACTTTACCAGTACCAGCATATATTTTGTTACAAATTTTCCTTAATAATCATGCTAACAACCACTGTTCCTCTCTTTTTTGTTTTTAAATAGGGACATGAAAACATGAAAAATGTTTATGATTCGATTAAAAGAGAATTGTCTAGAAATGAAACCACCATGCTCTTATTCAGTGTTTCTAAACTAAAATCTCTGAACTCTGGTCTCAGAGGTGAAAAGCTAATTATATTCATTCTACCATTATCATTTCTCTTCCCTGGGCTTGACTACAAATGTAACACCCCCTCAGCGACTCTTAATTAGATAGCAATATAAAAACACATTTTGAATCAGTAGTATTTTTATTTCTAACATGAACTTCTCAATTTGGGCAAATATAATTATTAGAAATAATGGTATGCTCCCTCAAAGAACTCTTTCTGTCTCTCTCTCTTGCATGTGTACACATGTATATGTATGAACATATATATAACTTCACACATATATACGCAGACTCATATATACATGTTTGTGCATGTACATGTGTGTGTACTCGTGTATAAATTAGGCTTAAAATAAAAAATAGTCAATGTTGTTATTCTGGATTAAAATATAAATATCAATGTTGTCTATTTTCCCCAAGGATCTTTATTTATTATGCTTGAAGATGTGCACTAGTCTTTTAATCGATAATCTAGTTTAAAAATATGGTCTTATTGAATTATGAATAGAAAATACAAGAATGTGAAAATTATCATAATCACTTCATTAAAATAATTTTTATGGGTAGTTACCAATAAAGTAGACACAAACGAAATGCAAGAATTGTATAGTTTAAAAAAATGCATGTCACTAAAATCAATACTTATTCAGCATCACTAAAAATTTGAAACAAATTTATTTAACATAGTCCTGCACTTTATATTTTATGTGACAAAATTATAATTTCATAATTTAGTTTTTAGCATATTATATGATAAGAATAGATTAATATAGAAATAGCTAGATATATATTATACTCTACTAAATATTTACATAGTTTTTATATAAGTATAGTATGTAAGTAACCTAGTATTTGATTGATTTCAAAAAATTTCATCTGAGAACTGAACAAACTAAACTACAAATAAGTTGTACAAAACGAGTTTTTCTGGCTGTGTGCTAACAATGTAAATATGAAAAAAAACCAACTTGTATCAATTAAAAATAGGTTACCCTATGCTTTTAAGACATAATCTGAGGCCTTTTTCCTGTTCAAGTAATTTAAAATGTTTATAAATATATTTATAAAATCAAGGCACATCAAATGACTTACCCAACTGAAACTCAATTTTCACTAAATCCAAAGAGTATAATCGCATTTCTCCATAATTATCTATGCAGATACTTAAGAAAAATCCTGGTGGAGCCTTTTAGGGCAAACAGAAAGAGATTTAGATTGCCATGTCTTCCATTTACTTTCTATGTGAAAGAGTAGCTAACTTCACTTCACCACATCTCGGTATCCTTATCCGTCATATTAGAGGGACAGTCATCACACAAGGATGCTGTAAGGATCAAAATGAGGTACCATAAAGTGTCTGACACATGGAAGAAGCTTAATAAATGTTAATTCAACATGTTGGGTTTAATGTAATGAATAAGAACAGATTCTCAAAACTCAAAGAAATCTGAATAGTGTATATATAATGTTTCCTAATTTAAAAAATACTGAATGTACAGATATCTGTATTTAAGTATATGCCTAGCTAATTGTAGAGAAATGTCTTAATCCTACTCTAGAAGGTCTTTCCTCAGAAGTGCATAGCCTACATGGAAAATGCCAGAACTTAGTTTTTAATAGATGTAAGGCACCACTAGAATTAAAAATATTATAGACCTATGAGATTCAATGTTTAAACAATATTTGCATATTTAAATATTCATGCTTAATAAAACATTTAATTTGGTCAGTGCACAAGTTCTTTCCATATACCTATTTCTAATCTGAATTCCATCCTATTCCTTTCGTACTTCAAATCATTGAGTACATAGTAGGGAGGGGAAATTAGAGAAGGATGAATGGGTTTAGGATATTTATTTATATGTGATTATGTTTAGTTAATTATAAATCTACTTTATTTCCTATAAAGAATCAAAGAAGCATACAAGAAAAGCATAGAGAATTGGTTGCTGATGGGATAATGTGTGAAGCTATAGAGTCCTCAGTTTTTTTTTGCTTGCCTTGCTTTTCGTGTGTCTGGTCATTCTTTGACCAAGAGCACACCAAGGACTGAGAACAGACAACTGCCAACCCAACAGTACCAGGCTAGTTTTTCCAAAGGGCTTTTTATTGGCCCTATCAGTTAATCTTAATTCCTCAAAGCAAACTGGGCATTTCTGAAAATATGTCATTCCAATCAAAAGGCTTGGTAAAATATCGTGTCTCCAATTCTGTCCTGTTATAAAGGAAAATAAATTCTTATTGAACTTATCCAAATAACTATATTGCATAAAACAGGGATACTACAAATAGTTTCCAAATTGCAAAGAAATGAAGTAGAGAGAAAAATAAAAGCTCAAATAGCTCACAAAAATGTACTTTTTCAATTTTTTGTATGCTATAAATAATAGCTCAAAAGAAGGAAAAAAGTTGTTTGACTTCTGAAAAACAAAATACAAAAAGAATCAAAAATATTTCAAAGAAAAAGTCATAAAAAATTAGTTCATTTCTATGTAATTACTTTTTGTTCTCCTTGAGATTGAGTTAGCAATCCTCATAAATGCATCAGCATTTTAATTAAAGTCTTGGAAGTTTTCCTAGTTCAAATGGTATGATCTCCAAAGCTATCAGTTTCACCTGCATTTTAAAGTACCTGTCAGAGTACTTTTCATAAATTTTCTTGAAGAACCAAATTTTGGACTGTAGCCAGTCAAAAACTGCTTTTTTGAAAAGAATCAAAGAATCAAAATAATTATCTGTACATGACAAAAGTCTTAGAATAGCCATGGTTAAAGAGACAATTGACAAAGAAATATGACTTTTGGTGCACATAAAAATTTAACAAAACCATAATAATTACTGACATATCAGAATTTTAGAAATCTTATACAATTTGGGGGCACATATCAATAACATGTTTATATAAATATAACCCAGAGAAAGTTAAATATGTTTAACAATGCTTCCTGTATGGTTTTAACATTCCAAATAATCCAATTCTGTCTCTGTTGGACTTTTAGTGCCTCTAATATTAAAAAAGTTAGTCTGAGGTCAAAAAGACTGATTATAGAATTTTGATTTTGTGAAGTTTGTGAAATATCAAATGTTTAAAATACTTGTCACAAAACAGGATCACATGTGACAAAAGTCATTTATTCACCCAAAGTGATAATTCAAAGATTTTATAAAGCAGAAACTTTACTATTTAAGAGAAGACTCGGTTCCTCAGTCATAAGACTAAACACAAACTGAAAGACAAAGTAATAAAGAAGCAGACTGAATCTGTCTTTCTCCTCTTTTTTTTTTCTTTTTTTTGCAGTTTACTCAGAAGATGAACAAAAAATCTTGAACTATCTCAATTAATGTTATGTGAAATCTTGTTTGGAAGAAGACTAAATTTTTTTTGTTTTTTTTTTGAGACAGAGTCTCACTTTGTTGTCCAGGCTAGAGTGAGTGCCGTGGCGTCAGCCTAGCTCACAGCAACCTCAAACTCCTGGGCTCAAGCGATCTTCCTGCCTCAGCCTCCCGAGTAGCTGGGACTACAGGCATGCGCCACCATGCCCGGCTAATTTTTTATATATATATCAGTTGGCCAATTAATTTCTTTCTATTTATAGTAGAGACGAGGTCTCGCTCTTGCTCAGGCTGGTTTTGAACTCCTGACCTTGAGCAATCCGCCCGCCTCGGCCTCCCAAGAGCTAGGATTACAGGCGTGAGCCACAGCGCCCGGCCGAGTCCTCAGTTTTTTAAGAAGAAAATTAATACACTGTGATTCTAAAGTATCAATTGATGGATTTACTGATGCTTGTAACTGCTTAGCTTTTAAGTCTAAACTGAGATTCCTTATAAAAATTCCAGTGAAGCCAGTTAAAAAAAAAAAAGGAACGCCTATATGGCCAATAACCATTATTGTTACACTTTATGCAAATAATCAGGCCAAGTATGGATCCTGTGAATTATGAGTTTTTCCACCATGATGGTTAGAAAGAGGAACTATTTCTAATTCTGTATCTGATTCATAATTGTTCCCTTTAATAAATCAGGTGCTTCTTAGTAATGTCTACTTTCCTACTGTATATAAACAAATCATTATTAGCTGATGCCTTGAAGGAGACCTTACTGAGATTCTGGAGTTACAGTTTCTATCTGTGTATCTCACACATTGCTCCGTGGACTTGTGCTACCATGGCTTCTCTTGAATCACAGCTCCGTCTCCTTAACTCTTGAGATCATCATACTTAACTTGGGTTGCCCCAACCTGCACTGGGGCTTGGAAACTCTTTTCAGGTAGTAAGTTGAGATAATTTTAGGAATTTCCTTTTTAGTTTCCTGTCTCCTTGAAATCACTATCTTTCATTGCTTGATAACCAATGAGTTGGAAACCATTGTATCACATATTGGTCTAATTTTTACTTTTTGTTTTTTCAGGTAGTCGGATAAATTTGGTTTCTGTTATTCTAACTTGATTCAAAACAGAAGTCCAAAATTTTTTGTTTCTCTTTCTAGAATATTGAAATGTATAATATATCTATTTTCGATATGAATGGGCAAAGCTGCTATTTAAAATGATATTAAAACTATGGAATATATTCTCAGCATATCAGTATGTCATTTTAATGATTTATCATATTCTCTTAAATGATATCTCTTTTACATAAGAATTGAGAAAAGAATATACTGTCTTTATTTAAATAAAATTTTGCTGAATATTCACTTACAAATCATATTTTAGAATTTTGCTTATGGCAATTTCACATAAAGAAATGATCAAAACTACTGAAAATCCATATTGCTATATATTTACTGCATATATTACTAAAGGCAATTTTAATATTCTCATGTTGTTTAAGATACAAAAAACCTGTGTAATCATTATGATTATTGATTTAAAACACACCCATGAGTAACAATCAGTAATTATTTGCTCACTGATTAGTAGCACCTATCAAATAAAAACTGAAAGAACAGTAACAACAAAAAGGCTAAGACTATTAAAAAGAGACCAGATGGATAAAGATGCTTTTATTCACCATAAATTGATATGTGAAAATAATCGTTGAAGAGGAAGATTGGGATGATATCCTGAATGTTGAACACAAAATAAGTTATAGAGAATTTTCCATTGGCTCCTCATGTAGCTTTGAAGAATAAAAAGTGGGTCTTATTTGACATCAATACCTTAACAAATTTACAGTCTAAGTTTGGTTTGTCAATCTGGCTATGTTTGACAGGACAAGCTAAATGTGTAAAGACACAGACCGGTGTTCAGATACTTATACTTAATTCTCACCCTGTTATCTTAGAGATAAATATATGAGAAATAGAAAGAAAAAAATGTGTACTGATGAACACAGAGCATATTTTGTATCACTTTATTCTTTTCTTTAACATTTTAAAGATGAGTCAATTAAAAGTCAATAAAAAGTTTCCAGGAAGTACATCCTATGCCCCGAAGTCAGTACTCCAAAAAAATTCTTTTTAAAAAATTCCTACCATTAAAAGAGCAATTTCATATGATTGTTATCAGCTTGGGTTTTTTTTTTTTTTTTACAAATCTACAAAGCAACTACTGTCAACCTTTCGACATTTACTGAAAATAACCCTTCATCAGAGCACCTAGATTCATACACAATACTATTTCACCATTAAGTTTGAAGACTTGATTCATGTGCCTGTGCACCTCTGAAATTTCCTACTATTTTCCAACCTTTTAGTGATTTAGGAGAGAGTAAAGAAAGTAGTGTAGCAACTAAAAAGTCACAATCAAAATGAACACTTTTCTTGCTTTTTCTTTTAAGAGACTGATGAGAATTCTTCTACATTCAAAAGAGTGACAACCTTTTCTCCTTAGCTTTGTGAAGATAGCAGAGAATCTCCACTAAAATGTATTATAGGATCATTTGGAGAAAGTTATTGCTAGGATGATTTTAAAATGATCTTAAGAAAATAACATTATATAAATTAAGTATGGGTAGATTTGTCTTCACATAGCTGTATCTATTGCTCTTTGGGATAGGTAAAAATATTCTTGAAGATGGGCTAATCATGATACATACTTCAAAATTTCCCAACAAAGCTCAAAATCAGAGTTGGTACAATCTATTAAAATTTGTAGGATGGCTGCAAACATGTTAAATTGTGTAAAAATGCTTTTAAAATCATATTTTAAACTGATAATTGAAATAGGAGAGGAAAATATAAAGCAAATAAGTCTTAAAATCTAAGTGTTTTAGCTACACAGGAAAGTTAGAGGATCTATAACATGAGAGGTCTAAGATCTTGCTCTAAGTCTTTCATTATTATTCACTAGACAGTCTTAGGACAGGAAACAAAAACATCATAAATTTATTTTTTGGAATTAGAAATTAATATAGTATATTTATTCTAGAGAGTTTTAAATTAAAATAATTTACTTAGTGATAAAAGCACATGAGGAATCACGGATTCATGTTTGAATTTAGCAAGTTAAAAGTCAGTATCTTTTCTTCTTAGAACTTAATTTTATATATTGCACAGATAAAAGCATAGAGTTATCAGGTAGCACTCCAGTTATATTCTGTTCTTTGGGAGATGAAAGAATTATGATGACTTCATAGGAAGCCCATATTTTCCCCCTGATCCTGCCACTGTCTCTATTCTAAATTTGAAGAGAATGATTTCTTCTTTGTGATCTCTTTTACTAATGCTTCTTTATTATGTTCTATTTCTACTCCTCTGAAGCAACTTACCAGTATTATAGTTCCAAACAGTTGCACAGGTGAAAAGATAACTTTTTAAAAGATATCACACTGTGAATATTACATAAACATTAGTAAAATAAAGGCAAATAATGTTTTTAGAACCTAGAATCCTTCCTTAAGCCAAGCCTGTTTCCTTCCTGAGAAATGAGGTTCCTTTACAAAGTTCTATTTCTGTTTCTCTAAAACTTCTTTTTATTTCCCTTCCTCTCCCCTCCCTTCCTCCCTCTTGTCCTCTTTCTCTGATAATGCAAGATATTTGTATTTATTTAGTTCCCTTGGAAGAATCTATTGTGTTTGCAACTGAGCAATCTCAAGTAAATATTTCCCACACCAAGTGTCTGGCTCTCTCTAGACCTGATTTATTTTTCTCATATGAATGTTTAAATTTCCTCATCATTCTTCAGACATTTTCTCTTGCTGTAATCAACTTAATTTTTGGTTTCTTTTTAAAAAAATATCTTCTGCTTTCTAAAGTGTCTGAGACAAAGGATCCCACTTGTTTAATAGCTGCCTCACAATTAGGTTCATGTGTACAACATCATTGGATGTACACAGGATAACTCTTTGGCGTGACAGAATGCATAAAATATAATTTCTATTTGGTTGTGAGATGTGATATTTATTGCATGCTATCACATTAAGAAAAAATCAAATATAAGCTTTTCATACTTAAAATGTATACATTTCAGACTGATAAACTGATTCAGACTCTCATATTCAAAAACAGTATACAGAAAGGACATTTATTTTATTAATGTTGTGTATTTCACTACCAAATCTTGGTCATATGTAGTTAAGATACACATCCAGAGCTTTACACATCAAAAAATTTGTGCAAGAAAATAGAATTGATGCTAATTAACTATGTAAGAGGATTAAACAGTGCTAAGAAATAACCTTTGCCTTAATCGCTAGTAAATTTATTTAAAATGCTAAGAAAATGGAAGGAAAATGATAAAAATCATTTTTGCTAAAAGGGGTATTAAGAAACAGGTTTTGATTCTTTAAGTTCTATCGGCTATATGCTTGCTGGTGTTCATTTAATTACTGGAGAAGAAGCTGTGAAAATGGCCCCCAGCAGGAGTGGAGATTTATCATTATGTATATAGAATAGAAAACCTGGCTTGTCTTATAAAAACACATTTCTGCAAAGAGAGAAAAGGCCCAGCAAAAACTATGAAGAAAGGCTAAGATTGCACTAGTACTTGGTCAAATGCTAAAAGGAACATTGTATGTTGCTCTCATGAGAGTGTTGCTGAAGGGAGGAGACAATATCTAAAGCTGTCACTTGAAAGGAAATGTCATGAGCTTTTTAAGAGTGATTAAAATCACATCGGATAATTATCCACATTTATTTCTGAGAAGGCCAAAAGATTCATCAGCAAATACTCTTCGCTTCGAAAGAAACATTACATTGCCACAGGGCATGTCACAGTGACATATTGTTTCTGTGGAAGCCAGCAGCATGAATTGAGGTAACTACAAACACAGCAAGTATTATAGTATAACCTTAGTCCATTTGGATGTAAAAGATAGTTTTAAGTTTCATTAAGCTTGTATTAGAATTATGAAAATTGTCCCAGTCTATTTTTAAGGGATTGTCTGTCCAGTTCTTCATTAATTTTATCAGAGGAAAATTGCTGATAATGTTCAAAATGACCAAATGCTATTATTACTTTGTACAAGACTGTGGTCACCAAAACTGACAACTTTCCACCATGCCCATGAGGCTAAATTTTATTGTCTTTTTCCAGTAGAATATAATATGTTCTATACTGCACGTACCTCATTTACACATATTTATGTAATTTTTTAATTATTCTTATTGTTCTTGGGAAATCTCCACCCACCAAAAAATAAACAAAACCCCAACTATTTAACTTACTATACCCAACCCATAATCCATAATAGTAATTTTGACCATCAATTTGATCGATACCAAAATCTTTGACAAAAATATTCTGGAATTAGATAAATTGTTATGGTTGCACAACTTTGTGAATACACTAAAAATCTCTGAATTGTGTACTTTAAAAAGTGAATTTTATGGTATGTGAATCATATCTCAATCTTTCATAAAAGAAGGAAAATGCCCTTAGAAAAGCATAAACCCCATAAGATGATGATCAGCATCTCCTTGAAGGGAAGGAAGGCAAAGGATTCCAGATATATAAGCTCTGGTGGGTTAAAAATATACATATATATCATATCTAACATGTATCTAAAATATACATATATATCATATTTAACATATATATCGTATCTATCTAAATATACATATATATCATATCTAAAAACATACATATATATCTCTAACATTATATCTAATATACATATATATCATATCTAACACATATATCATATCTAAAAATGATCATGCTCTGTTTCCTACTATGTTGACCTAATAACCAAGTATTTTATTCATTAAATACATATTTGACATTAAAAAAAATCTTTACACCTGATATTTGTTATTTTTCTTTATTTGTTTATTTCAGCATATTATGGGGGTACAAATGTTTAGGTTATGTATATTGCCCTTGCCCACACAAGTCAGAACTTCAAGCATGTCTATCCCCCAGACGGTATGCACCTCACTCATCACATGTATTTATACCCATCCCCTTCCCCCCTCCCATCTGTCCAACACCTGATATTTCATAATCCAAGCACCATGCAAATGTTTCTATATCATCAAAGATAAATAGTGGCTTTGTCCTAGTGGCTTAGCAATTGTTTAGAGCTTATACTTTAATATATGTATAATAACTAAGTTTGATTTTTGAAAAATTTTTTAATGTTTCAGTTTCTTCACATGTAAAATAAAAAAAAATTGTTATAGTTAAGTAAGTATAACTGTCAATGGTTTTATTGTGTCTATCATTGGTGCTGAGTTCTTTTTCTCAATATATTTGTACCCAGTATGTATTGATCCTCTGGTACTTTTAGTTTGTGATATGAAAATGTGCCCAGTTTATAACTTATATTTCCTATTACACTATAAAAATATTAAGGGAATAGTTTGAATCACCTTTAAGTCTCATATTGTTCCTTGCATATGATAAATATTTTAAAAGTTAAATAAATGGATCAATGAATGGAAAAAAAAGTAATAACCCATGAAACTTATAAATTAAATAGGTGAAAACCTGGCTTGGTTATGTTTCTAGCATGATGAATTCTAACAAGTAAGTTGAGTGCTAGAATGAACGATCCGTGGAAACCCCTAGAAGTATCAGCTTTACGAGTGCAATTGCCATCAGAAGTAGATTACATAAAAAGCCTAATCTTTACCACTACACAATGTATCCATGTAGTAAAACTACATTTGTACCCCCTAAATCTATAAAAATAGAAAAAAAAGAAGTGGACACACTAGTTTTAGGTATTGGTCTCTTATGAGCCACAGTGAAAACCCAACTTTCTTTAGTTTCAAGTTAGACAGTAGCATTGTGGAAGAGGTACTGGATGAATATAAAGGAGAGTTTTCTCATAGGTCAGATGGTAGATAATGTGTTTTCAGAGAGAACATTTCCATGGTCATGTAAAGCAATAGCTGCATTTTCTGATATTAATTTTTCTCTGCTTAAATTTATAACAGTAAAAACAAAATCACTTCTCTGAGTCTGGACATATTTTGAAATCATTTAACAAAATTTACTAAGAATTAATACATAGGCCTTCAATGTCCAGATGACAAGGTCAACAAAATATTTACAGTTTGAAAACCATGCAAAAGTATCAAGCCATTTCTAGAATAGAAAGAAATTTCATTTTAGTATGCTGACTGCAATGCTATGATTTGGGGAAAAAAGTTGGATTCTACTATTGGTAGGAAACATAATTACATTAGTAATATTATTTACTGGCAAAACAGTATAACAGAAGCAAACCATATAATGTTATAGCATTCCACCAACATTCTATAAAATTCTGGTACTCATTTGCTATATTTTAGTAGACATTCTAATATTCCATTAGCGAATTGCTTTAATAGCATCACAGTCTGTGTCCTATTACTGACTTTCATGAACAGCATGAGACAATTGGTTTTTTGTAATGCAGTTGTAGATCAAAGTGGTTTATCATATAAATGACTATCCATAGGAGTAGATAATTCTGATGGGATTTACCTAATTTATTTAGGAAATAAAAAAGTATCACTAGATTTCACAACGCATAATTACAATACTAATTGAAAATACTGTGCTACATGTGTGCTGACTGTCATCTCACTTTTTCAGAGTTCTTCTGTCAGTATTTTAAATACATTTGGGCAGGACACAATAATAGAAAGACAATGCCTTTGTGCTCTTTATACCTGATATTGTAGATCTAATGTTTGGAAATTTCTTTCTTTATTCTATAAAAATAATTGATGACAAGTTAATGTAGAGTTTATTATAAAAATTGATAAAGGCATTAGCAAAACATTGACAGAGATATTAGAGTACATAATTAAGCTTCCCTATGTGGTTTTATAGGTAGAATTTAACTTTTAATTAACTCTTTTTTACTTTTTTTTTTGAGATGGAGTCTCACTCTGTTGCCCAGGCTAGAGTGCCGTGGCATCAGACTCGCTCATAGCAACCTCAAACTCCTGGGCTCAAGCGATCCTCCTGCCTCAGCCTCCTGAGTAGTTGGGACTACAGGCATGCACCACCATGCTGGGCTAATTTTTTCTATATAGTTTTAGTTGACCAATTTTCTTTCTATTTTTAGTAGAGATGGGATCTAAATCTTGCTCAGGCTGGTTTCGAACTCCTGACCTTAAGCGATCCACCTGCCTTGGCCTCTCAGAATGCTAATTAACCCTTTCTTTCTGACACTGTTCACTATGTCAATCTGACAGTACACACTATACTCTGATTATCTGAATTAATGCAACTTTATATGAACCAAAAATTTGGGTAGAGTGAACTAATCACATTTTTGTCATTTTTATTTTTAAACTTCAGTTTTCTCTCAAATAAAAAATTAATGAAAATAAACCTAAGGGATAACGTTGATATTTAAAGAAATTACAACTAAACACAATTGATAAACTGCTCTAAGTATATAAAATTAACCTGTAATTCCTCATGAAACATGATGCTGCTATTCTCTTCTATAGCTGTATTCATTACTGTGACTTTAGATTCTATTAATTATTATAAAAGACCATTGCAATTTTATATTAGCATTATAAATCAAAAGGAAATGTTCTGCTTATAGCTCCAAAAGAATTATAGATTTGTTTTGGCTAGTAAAGGAATCTCTTGAATTCACTACCAACCCAATATGTGATATTTTATTATAAATGTCATCAAATTAAGGGACAGAAAGTTAAAAATCCCATAGCAATGAAGATGCTTTATCCTTATTTAAAATTACTACATTAATCAGGACACTAGACAATGCAAAACATCAATTTTCAAGCTCATGATGAGGAACAGACAAAAACTGCACAGAGTGTAAAGTACAAGGGATTTCAAAAAGTTCATGGAAAATGAAATTAAAAGAGAAAAAATAAAAAATATAAACTTTAATTCTCACCATAAACTCCATCAAGGTCAAGACACTTTTGTAAGTGATGATATCAGCCATTTAGCCTATGCCTGAGGATGGGGGTCCTGGGAGTTTAACCATGTCAATGCAATCTTTTTTCACATTATTAACTGAAGAAAAATGGGTACCTTTAAAGATTTTTTTAAGAGTAGAAAACAAATATAAGTCTGAAGAAGCTAAACCAGGACTATAACATGGATGCCTAGTGATTTTCTGTTCAAACTCTCACAAAACTTCTCTTGCTTGGTGCAAGGAGGAGCAGGAGCTTTGTCGTGGTGAAGGACGCTCTGGTCTGAAGCTTTCCTGGGCATTTCCCTTCTAAAGCTTTTGCTAACTTTTCTCAAAACACTCTCATAATACTAAGATGTTATTGTTCTTTGGCCCTCCAGAAAGTCAACAAACAAAATGCATTCAGTGTCTCCCAAAACTGTTGCTCTTGACTGGTCCACTTTTGCTTTCAATGGACGGACCCCTTTCACTTCTTGAAGCCTTCACTTTGGTTGGGGTTTGTGTGTAGGTTTGCACTTGTCAAGCTGAGTTTCATCTCCCGTTGTAGTACTTCAAACAAATGCCCCTGCAGGCTTCATCGTCTAACATAGTCTGGTCCCTTCTTAAAAGTAGTTATCCATTTGTAAATTGTTCTTTTTTGTTTGTTTGTTTTTTTAAGCATTGTCTCCACAAACTTTTCATAAAGCTTCAATGATTTGACTATTCTTCCACTCAAATTTCACCATTAACTTGATGTTTATTCTTGCCTACATTTTAGCAGAATTCAATTTGCTCTGAAAGGGGCTCTTTAAAAACTGATATATTTTCCTTCTTAGTGCCTCAAACTAGATCCTATTCAGACAAGTTATAACAAGTTAGTACAAGTTTATTTTGGGGCAAAAAATTTTTGAACTCCATAGTTCTATCATAACACACATCTCCGTGAACTTCTTGAAGATCTCTCATATGTGAACAGACTATGGGACAAAATATATCTTATTAGCATTTTCCACACCATAGTTTCATTGGTTTGTTTGTTTTCTTTTGTTTCATAGCAGGCTATAAAATGGTCATACAATTGCATTTCTCTAAATTGATGTCAGCACATATCTCTTCCTCAAAAAAGATTTGCAACAGATAAAGAATATTTTTCCATTAAACCATCCAATTATGGGCTTATAGTTTTCAAAATATTAGATGACTATTAACGTGCATATTTGTGTCTTAGCAATCCATAGGGAAAATAATCTTTTCAAGAAATGTTACTGAAACAACTGGCCAGCTATCTAAAAAAAAGTAAAACTCATTTATTACCTTATATCTTGTACAAAAATTAACTTAAGATGTATAATAGTTAAAAGCTAAAATTATAAATCTAGAAGAAAATATTTGGTGAAATCATTGTAATCTCTAGTTGACAGCAGTTTCTTTAATAGGGTAACATCTTATTGAAATATAAAACATTGGATAAATTGGACTTCATGAAAATTATAAACTCTTCGTCTAAAACAATGGGCAGAAAATGAAAAGGGCACAGCTTGGGAGAAAATATTTGCAAATATATTTCTGACAAAGAACCTGTGTTCATAATCAATAAACAACCCTACAACTCAAAAACAGTAATTGGAATAGTTTAATAAAAATCCAGCAAAAATGGGCAATATATTTGAACAGATACTTCACCTAAGACGATATCTGCATGAAAATTAGTATATAAAAAAATACTTGTCATTTTTCAATGATAGGGAAATACAAATTAAATCCACACTATGATATTATCACATACACCTGTGAATGGCTACAATTAAAAAAGATTCTCCATACCATGCGCTGGTGAGTATTTAGAGCAATTGGAACCTTCATATATTTCTGGTGAGAATGGATACTAGCAAATTCACTTGAGAAAAAGGCTTGGAATTCTTGAAACATTTAAATTCAAACTTCCGTAGAACCATGCCATTTCATTCCTAGGTAGTTACACACACATATGTCCACAGGACAATCTGTACATTAATGTTCATAGTAACTTTGTTTATGATAGCCAAAAACTGGCAGCAAGCCAAAGAGTCATTAACAAGTAAATGGATAAAAGTTGTGATATGGTTGTACAGTGGAATGCCACTCAGCAATAAATAGGAACATGTCTTTGTTATATACACCAATGTGGGTGAACCTCAAAATAATATGCTGAATAAAAAGAAGCTAGATAAAAACAGTGCATACTTTATGATCTGCTTTATTTACAATTCTAGAAAATACAAAATAATCTGTATTGACAGAAAGGAGATTAGAGGTTCTCTGAATATGGAGCTGAAAGAAGGGATATTTTATAATAGAAATTAGGAAGCTTTTGGTGTTGCTAGAAAGGTTAATTAATTATATTGTGATGTTAGATTCATGGTTGTATATATATTAAACATATGCAATTATAATGATAATTTTATATAAAATTATCATACATATTAAGTTTTCCAATCAAAGAGTATGTTATATACTTGCATTGATTTTTGTCTTTAAATTCTCTTAACAATCTTTTATAGATTTCAGGAGATAGGTCATCCATATTGTTGGTCAAATTTATTTTTTAGTATATAATATTTACTGATGCTATTTTAAGTCATTGTTTAATTTTTAATTTTTGAGTATATAAAATAGAATTAATTTTTCTATATTGGCTTTGCCCTGTAACTTTGTTAAACTAAATTATTGATTTTAATAGTTTTGTTTTGTTTTTTATAGATGCCTTAGAATTGTCTATATGGGCAATTGTGTGTTTTCTGACAAAGACAGTATTATCACTTCTTTTTCAATTTGAACTTACTTTTTTCATCTTATTGCACTACCTAAGACTTCTGGTGAAATGTAAAATAGAGGTATTAGAGTCAACAACTTTGTCATCCTCTTGATCTTCAAAATGAGAACGACTACTGTTTTACCATTAAATTTGTATCAAGTATAGAATTTTCATGAATGCCTTTTATCAGGTTGAGGAAGTTACCTTTATTCTTGTTTTGCCTACTGTTTTTATCATTATTAGATGTTGAATTGCCCTAAAAAATTCTTAATCTATTGAGATGATCAAATATTTCTTTCCTTGTTTTGTTCTATTTTGTTGATATGGTGAATTAAAGTAATTTATATTAAAATGTTATATCAAGAGTGCATTTCCAGGATAAAATAGATTTGGTCATAACATTTTTATATTTTAAAATTTGACTTACTAAAATTTTGTTAGAAATTTTTGCATATGTTCATGGAAGATATTGGTCTGTAGTTTTCTTTACTTTTAATACCTTTGTCTGGTTTTGGTAACACAATAATTCTGGCCTCAGAAGTGATAGAAAGTTTCTCCTTTATTTTCTGAAAGTTTGCTTTGGTTGGCATTGTTTTTTCCAAATGTTTCATAGAATTCCCCCATGAAACGTACAAGGCTTGGAGTTTCCTTTATGGAAAGGTTTTCACCAAACATTTAATTGTGTTATAGATTCATGACTATTCAATTTATCTATCTCTTCTTGAGCAAATTTAGCAAGTTATATCTTTAATTAATTTGTCCATTTTAATAAAGTATAAAGTGTATTACCATAACATTCTTTATAGTATTTGTTCATCATACTTAAAATATCTTGAGGACCCCTGGTCATTTCTCCCTTTATCATTCTTGACATCACCTTATTTTATTATTCCTAATTTGTCTTATCCTGATCATTCTTACAGGATAGTTATCAAATATGTTGATCTTTCAAACCAAAATATTTTGGTTTATTAATTCTATTGTGATTCTGTTTTCCATTACCTTACTTTTTGCATTTTTAAAATTATTTCCTTTCTCCTGATAGCATAGGGCTTAATTTGCTCTTTAATTTCTTATTGTGAAAAATTTACATCATAAATTTGAAATTGCACTTTTATTCTTTTATAAATATTTAGACATTTTAGATATATTCCACAACTTTGAACATATCACACTTTATTTTCATTTCTTTCAAAATTATTTATAACTTCCCTCGTGATTCTTTCTTTGAGTCATAGCTGATCCAGAAATATGTTGTTTAGTTTTTGAAAATTTTGGTACTTTCTTGATTCTTTTCATTTACTGATTTCTCATTTATTTTTGTCGTCAGTGGACATGCTTTGTATTATTTTGCTAACTGCAAATTCACTGTGACTTATTTCATGGGGTCAAATGTGGTCTGCCTTGGTAAATGCTCCTTATGCATGAAAAGAGCATCCTTTATGTTGGTGTAGGGTGTAGTGTTCCATAATTACAATTAGGTCACGGTGTTTGAAGATATTATTCAAATCTCTTATATTTTTACTGTATTTCTACCTTATTCTATCAAATTATCAAAATAATGGTATTGGAATCAGAATCATCAACTATCATTGTGACTATATATCTATTTCTCCTTTCAGTTCTATCATTTTTGTTTTATAATGCTTCATGGTAGCTTCATACACATCTACACATTTAGTTTCATTGTGCTTTCCTGGTAAATTGACACCAATATTATTCAAAATGACTAACTTTATCTGTGGTAACATTTTATGCTCTCAAACCTATTTTGTTTTGCTTTAATATACTGTTAAATGTTTCGCTGGAATGGTGTTAACATGGCATAGTTTTTTCATGCTCTTATATTTATCCTGAGTTTATATATTTATGGGAGTTTCTTATAGACTTAACTTTTCCAGGAGTTGTAGGCACCTGAACTTCTTTGACTTTGTTTTATGGAATCAGGGAGACAGCCAGATTCTATTGATTTCCCACTCAACTGTGCTATAGCCTGAAACTCTCTCTGGGCAATAACATGACTTAATCATAGGGATGTGCTCATTGTTCTCCTTTGCTGATGAACCCCTGCCTTATGCTTCTTGTTAACCAATGCCCTCAAACCATTTTTTTTCATATATTTTGTCTGTCCTTGGGTTGTTTAAGATGGAAAGCTAAATTTCTTTCTGCTACTTTATCCCCACATGAGGAAGGATACAAAGTATGATATTTTGCCCTTGAGATATCCCAAACGTTCAGATTTTCAATCAGACTCACACAAACAAGAGAACTTTCCTTGTATCAAGTCGTACTAATTGTTTCAAGGATATAAGTGATTACCACACATAGTAGTCCATTGGTGATCCAGGGCCACCAACACAGCTCATCATCATTTCGTTTTCAGCTATAGTGAGAGGTATTGTTCCTCAGCATAACATATGATGTTCTATGTAAGCATAAAGATATATAATTTTCATAGATGAGCCATTTTGGGCATGACACATCTTCATTTTATTTTCATAGTTTACCTCATGATGGCTAATTGACCAAATCTGGTTTGTGTTGTGATTTTGTGTGGTCCATGAGCTAAGAATGGCTTTTATATTTTAAAATTATTGTTTAAAAAATCAGAGAAAGAAAAATATGTAAAAGAGAATTTATATGGCCTGCAAAGCCTGAAGTACTTACTGTGTGACTACCTTACAGAAAAAAAGTTTGCTGAGTCCTGACTTATGTAATATCTGTACATTCCTTAAGTAACTGTGGACAGACTAGGTATATATTGCTACAAGCATTCTCCCACACAAAAATACTGTTTCTTTGCCAGGAGACCTGTCAGTATTTTTACAAGAATATTTGACTGGGTTACTTTATTTCCTGGGAGCATTATCTCTACCATGAGCACAGGTGATGGATAGATTACAAACTTGCTGAATAAATACACCTTTCTTATAAATATGACTATACTCTCTTAGTCACTTAATAAGTGATCTATGAATTCTTCTATATTGTTTTACATCTAACATCACATCAGTCATGAATATTTATTTATTTATATCCAATCTTTATATTTTGTTTCAATTTTTCAGCTTACTGTACTAATTAGGACCTCCAATAAAGTATGCACTAGAAGTAGTGGAAAAGGGAAAAAAATAACGAGTTTTTTTCCTCATTATTTTTTCTTCAAAACGTTTGCCAGATTTATTCAAAGAAACAAATTTTGTTTTTCTTTTCTTGTTAGAAATGTCAAAAACTATATTTAAATTTTCTTATTTTTTATGTGCTATGTTTGGTTTAATTTGCTGTTCTGTATTTAACATATTAAGAAGGAAAATTAGGACATTATATTCATAAATTTTCTTTTTCTTAAATATATGCATTAAAATATACAAATTTCCTTTTAATCATGACTTTGTTTGAATTCCTCAAATTTTTATGTGTACTATTATTTCTGTTACTCAAGTCAAAATATTTTTTCATTTCCATTTTTACACTTGAATCATAGGTTATGTATTTTAATCAATATAGGAGTAGTTTAAAATTATATAAAACTAAAGATTGCATATTGTAAATGTAGAGTTTGATTAATTTTTTTTGAAGCGAATACAGTGTGTAACCAAAAATAACTAAATATGGAATATTTCCATCATTCCGGTTGCTCTGTGCCTCTCTGCACTAAAATCCTCCCGCTATACCAAGATTCTGGCAGTGACTGATCTTTCTGTCACAAAAGTCTTTCCCTTTATTAAGATTTCATATAAGTGATATCTCCCTTGCTTTTTCAATTAGTACAGTGCTTTTGAGATTTATCTTTACTGTCTCATGTAGCAATAGCCTTTTTAAATTCTTAACTCGTATTCCTTTGTATGGCTATATATCACAACTGGTTTATGAATTTGTCAGTTGATGGCCACTTGTAGCTTTTTCTACTTTTTGGCTTTTTAAGTTAAAGTTGGTATGAATATTTGGGATTTTCAATAATTTTCTTGTTCAAATTTCAGGAGTGAAATGCTGGATTATATGATAAGCATGTATTTAACTTGATAGGAAACTACAATACTGTTTTCAACATAGCTATACCTCTTGTATTCCAAATAGCAATATACTGCATTAAAGTTTTGTCCATCCTCTCCAAGACCTGGTATTGTCAGTGTTTTAATTTTCTTCACTCTAGTGGGTGTGCAGGTGTAACTCTATATTGGTTTAATTTGCATTTTAATGACTAATGAAATGCACAAGTTTTATGTGCTTGTTTGACATCGATGTATCTTCTTTAGTGAAGTATCTGTTTGAATATTTTGCCTGTTTTTTTTTTTGGTTGGTTTGTCTTTTTAATATTGAGTAATAAGTATTATTTATACAGGATATACTTATACTGGATATAAGTCTTCAATCAAATATTTTATTTGCACATATTTTTACAAATCTCTGGCTTTCTTTTTTATTTTCTTTATAGTAAATTTTCAAATAAAATTATAGTTTTGCTTGGAGTCTCAATTTTTATTTTTCTTTAATATATCTTTGTCAAGCCAAAATGACTGAACATTTTAGAATTTACTTTTACAGTTAAATTCGAGATCCATTTTGAGTTACTTTTTATCTATAATGTGAGGTAATAATTGATACTCATTTTTCTCCCTAGTGCTAAGTGCTCCAACATAAATTTTAAAACAATTGTCCTTATCTCATTGAAATACCTTTGTACATTTGTCAAAAATCCATTGACTATATATATATATATGTGTGGGTCTATTCTGGCCTCTTTATTCTACTCCATTAATTTGCATGTCTATCCCTATACCAACACCACATTGTCTTCACTGAAGCTTTAGTGTAAACCCTGAAATTAAGATGTGTAAGTCCTCCAACTTTCTCATTCTGTTTTTCCAAAATTATCTTGGTTCTTTTAAGTCCTTTATATTCCATATAAATTTTGAAATCATTTTTTTCAATTTCAACAAAAAGCCTACTGGGATTTATCTTGGGAATGAATTGAAATACATGAATTTATTCAGGTCTCCTAAGACTCATTTGAATAATATTTTGTTGTTTTCACTATAGAATCTTGTACATATTTTCTTAACTTTGTCCCCAAGTATTCCATGATTCTGATGCTATTGTATACTATAATGTTTCTAAAATTTCAATTTCCAATTGCTTATTACTAGTATGTGAAAATACATGTAAATTTTTTACTGAGCTTTATAATGACACTTTACTAAACTCAATTATAGGTGCTGATAGCTTTCAGAACATTCATTAGGATTGTACACCTAGACAGATGATCATATTATCTGCAAAAAAAAAAAAAAAACCTGACCTGTTTTCTCCATTCCCAAATTTATACCTTTTTAACACATCAATTGCCATATGAGTTATGAACTATTTCTCAGGTTTTAACATTATTTTTTATATTACTGATTTTCCTTGAGATTTCCTCTTTGCCCCATGGTTATTTAGTGATGTGCTATTAAGCTTTCTAATATTTGAGAAGTTAGTTGTAATCAGAAAATTTACTCTGTATGATTTAAATTGTCTTAAATTTTTTAAGTCTTTTTCAAAAGACCTTAAAAAAAATCCAGAAAATGATTCTATATCCACGCACCTTTCTTTTCACTTGTAAGGATTTATATTATAATGTTGTTGAGGGAAGCATTCTATAAATGTCTGTTAGAGTCTGTTTTGATAATGTTGATTAAAATTTGTATAGTTTTCCTGATTTTTTGTCCAAGTTATATTTCAGAGATATATTTTGAAATCACCAGCTATATTTAAGCATATTTCTATTTACCTTATTAGTTCTATTAGATTTCATCTATATAATCTAGTGCTCTTCACATATGTATTTGAGATTATTACATATTTGTTATTACTTTATCACTTTGTCATTATAAAATATTACTGTCACTATAATATTCCTTATTCTGAAGTTTAAATTATGTAATATTGATATAGCCACTTTAGCTTTCTTTTGATGAGTGGTAGCAAGGTATATAATTTATCTGGGGATAAAGTACTTTTACTCTTTACATATCTATGCCTTTGTAGTTAATGTGATTATATTTTATAAAGCAAATATCAGGTATCAATTTATATTCACGTTTAGATACTCGGTCTTTTAATTAGAGTGTTCATGACATTTATTTTTCATGCAATTTTAAAAATGGTTTTGGTTAAGAATATTATGGGATAGCTGTTTCTATTTGCCTCATTTGGTTTGGGTTTCTTTTTTCTCAATTTTTGCTCATATTAATTTATTATTTTATATAAGTTTTTAGCACCACTATTGGCTTATGAAATATACCTTTGTATATGTGTGTGTGTATGGTTGCTCTAGGGTTTTCATTATGCATGTTTAACTAATATAAGCTACCTTAAAACAATATTTTACTACTTCATATATACTTTAGTACCTTACAAATATGTTTCATAAATTCATTTGTTCATAATTTTGCAACTGTTGTTAATATTTGTACTTCTACATGTGTTACCCTACAGTTTATTATTGTCTTACTTTAATAAACTAAATGATCTTTCAATGAGATTTTATAAATTGGACATACTCTATCTTTACCCACATATTTATTTTTAACATTACTCTTGATTTATTTTTGTAGGTAGAAATTTTTATGTGGGATCTGCGATGGTTAATTTTATGTGTCATTTTGGTTAGGCTATGTTGTTCAGTTGTTTGGTCAAACACTAGTCCATATGCTGCTGTGAAGGCATTTTTTGTGTGTGATTTACATAAGTAAACTTTAAGTAAAGATGATTAGCGCCACGGTTGCATGTACCTCACCTTATCTGTTGAAGGCCTTAGAACAAAGACAGGTTTCCCAGAAAAAAAGGAATTCTGCTTCCAGATTGCAACATAGCAACCTTGCCTGCATTTGCAGTCTGCTGGCCTGCCCTGTGGATTTCAAACTCAATTATGGTCTCAGCACAGCAAAGAAAGTGAGAGAAAAGTGTGAGAGAATTTGACTGACAATCCAGGAAATTATCTTGTAATTTACCCAAGCTCATCAAGCATCACAGCATAATGAGACTTGGGGCATACCAACTGATGATACAACTTCAGTAACCAGAGACTTAGACCACAGTCCTTAATTCTATTTGAGTATCTGGAAAGCATTCTCAAGAAGGATGGCTATAAACAAGGCCAGACACTGATGATTAAAATAAATACCTAACTGTTCAATGCCAAGACATCGATGAATATCTACAAGCATCAGGGATATCCAGGAAGACATGACCTTACCAAATTAACTAAATAAAGTACCAGCGATTAATTAATTCTAGAGTGATGGAGATAGGTGACCTTTCAGACAAAGAATTCAAAATAAACACCCTGAGGAAATTCAATGAACTCCAATACAACAAAAAGAATTCAGAAACTTATCAGAGAATTTTATAAAGAAAATGAAATAACAAAAACATAAGCAGAAATTCTAGCACCTAAGAATTCATTGACAAGCTGAGAAATGCACGAGTCTCTCAACAGCAGAATAGACCAATCAGAGGAGAGAATTAGCAAGCTTGAAAACAGGTTATTTAAAAATACACAGTCAGAAGAGAAACGAGATAAAAGAATAAATAAGAATGAAGTACAGATACAAGATCTACAAAATAGCCTCAAAAGAGCAAATCTAAGAGTTGTTGGCCTTACGAGGAGGTACAGAGAGATTGGGGTAGGAAATTTATTCAAAAAACTAATGAAAGGGAATTACCCAAACCTAGAGAACAATATCAATATTCAGGTACAAATAGGTCATAAAACACCAAGAAGATTTAGCCCAGACAAGGCTACTTCAAGACATTTAATAATCAACCTCCTAAAGGTCACAGATATAGAAAAGGTTCTAAGAAAAGCAAGAAAAAAGAAAAAAGAAAAAAAAAAAACATATAACATATAAAGGAGCTCCAATATATCTGGCAGCAGACTTCTCAGTGGAAAACTTACAGCCCAGGAGGGAGTAGCATGACATATTCAAAGTGCTGAAAGAAAAAAACCTTATCACTAGAATATTATATCCTGATAAAAGGCCCTTCAAACCATGAAGGAGAAATAAAGACTTTTCCAAACAAATAAAAGCTGAGGGATTTCATCAACAACAGACCTGTCCTCTAAGAATGCTAAAATAAGTTCTTCAATCTGAAAGAAAAAGACATTAATGAACAATCAGAAATTTTCTGAAGGTATATAACTCTGTGGTAACAGTAAGGACACAAATACAGAACATTCTATTGCAGTAATTACGGTGTATAAACCACTTATATCTTGATTAGAAAGGCTGAAATACAAACCTATCAAAAATAAAAACGTCTTAAGAGACGGAGAGTATGAAAAGATATGGACGGAAACGATAAAAAGTTAAAAAGTGAGGTGGATAGAGTTAAAGGGTAGAATTTATTTATTTGTTTATAAGCAGAGTTGTCATGTGTTTAAAATAATTGGTTATAAAATGTTTTTTGCAAGCCTCATGGCAACCTCAAATCAAAAACCTACAACACGTACACAAAATTGAAAAACATGAAATTAAAACACACTGTGAAAGAAAGTCACTTTTAACAAAAGAAGACAGGAAAGAAGGTAGAAAAAAAGAGAGGGCCACAAAACAACCAGAATAACAACATGGCAGTAGTAAGTCCTTACTTTCAATAATAACATTGTATGTAACTGGATTAAAATCTCCAATCAAAAGACATAGAGTGGCTGAATGGATTGAAAAAACAAAAGCAAAGTATATGTTTTCTACAAGAAATACACTTCACTTGTAATGACACACATAGATTAAAAATAAAGCAATGGAAAAAGATGTTCTATGAAAATGAAAACCTAAAAGGAGCAGAAGTAGCTATACTTCTATCGGATACAATGGATTTCAAAACAAAAACTGTCAAAAGAGACAAAGAAGATGATTATATAATGACAAAATTGTCAATTCAGCAAGAGGATAGAACAATGCTAACTATGTATGTATCTAACACTGGAGCACCCAGACATATAAAACAAATATTAGGAGAGATAGAGAGATAGACTCTAATATAATAATCACTGGACAACTCAACACTCCACTGTCAGCATTGGACAGATCATCCAGACAGAAAATCAACAATGAAATATTGGACTTGTTCTGCACTATAGACCTAATGGACCTAATAGATATTTATAGAATGTTTCATCCAGCAGCTACAGAATTCATGTTCTCCTAAGCTCATGGATCATTCTCAAGGATACATCGTATGTTAGGCAATAAAACAATCCTCAACAAATTTTAAAAAATCAAAATCATTTCAGGTATCTGCTAAGATCACAGTGGAATAATCCTAGCACTCTGGGGGGCCAAGCAGGCAGATTGCTCAAGGTCAAGAGTTCAAAACCAGCCTGAGCAAGAGTGAGACCCGTCTCTACTATAAATAGAAAAAAATTAATTGGCCAACTAATATATATAGAAAAAAGTAGCTGGGCATGGTGGCCCATGCCTGTAGTCCCAGCTACTCAGGAGGCTGAGGCAGTAGGATTGCTTGAGCCCAGGAGTTTGAGGTTGCTGTGAACTAGGCTGACATCACAGCACTCACTCTAGCCTGGGCAACAAAGTGAGACTCTGTCTCAAAAAACAAACAAACAAAAAAAAAACTAGAAACCAATACCAAGAGAAAACCTCAAAACTATAAAAATACATGGAAATTAAACAACTTACTACTGAATGATCTTGGATCTTTGAGTCAACAATAAAATCCAGATGAAAATTTAAAAACCTTTCAAAATGAATGATATTAATGACACAAGTTATCAAAATCTCTGTAATATAGAAAAAGGAGTGCTAAAATGGAAGTTTATAGCACTAAATGCCTACATCAAAAAGACAGATCATAAATTAACAATGTAATGTCAAATCTCAAGGATCTAGAAAAAGAAGAACAAGTCAAACTGAAAGCTAGCAAAAGACAAGAAATAACAGAAATCAAAGCAGAACTAAACAAAACTGAAACCAAAGAGACAATACAAAGAAACAATGAAAGAAAAAGTTTCTTTTAAAAGAGAAACAAAACCAATAGACCACTAAATAGATTAACCATAAAAAGAGAGGATTCAAATGAGTTCATTGAGAAATGACAAAAGAGCCATTACAACTGATACCACAGAAATATATAATATCATCCAAGACTATTAGAAACACCTCTTTGGATACAAACAAGAAAATCTGGAGGAAATGGGTAAATTCCTGTAAACAAACAACCCCCCAAGATTGAATCAAAAAGAAATAGAAATCCTGAACAGACCAATAACAAGTAGTGAGATTGAATGAATAATAAAAAATGTCCCAACATCAACAACAAAAAAAGCCCAGGACCAGATGGATTCATAGCCAAATTCTCCCAGACATGCAAAGAATCACTGGTACCAATAATTTCAGTAGTACTGAAACTGTTCCAAAAGATTGAGGAGGGGATGCTCCCTAGTTCATTCTCGGAAACCAGTATCACCCTGAAATCAAAGCCAAGAAAGGACACAATAAAAAAGAAATCCACAGACCAATATCCCTGAAAAACATAGAAGAAAAAATTCTCAAGAAAACACTAGCAAATTGAATCCAACAGCACATGAAAAAGATAATTCTCCACAATCAAGCAGATTTTATTCCAGCAATGCAAGGATGGTTGAATATATGCAAATCAATAAGTGTGATTCACCTTATAAACAAAAATTAAAGACACAAATCATATGATTATATCTATACACCAAGTAAAAGCATTTGATAAAATCCAGCATTTTTTAATAATAAAAACCTTCAAGAAACCAGCAATACAAGGAAGATGTCTCAAAATAATAAAAGCTATATATAGCAAACTCACAGCAAACATCATATTGAATGGGGAAAAGTTGAAATTATTCTCCCTGAGAACCAGAACAAGACAATGATACCCACTTTTACCACTTCTGTTCAACATAATACTGGAAGTCCTAGCCAGAGCAATCAGTTAAGAGAAAAAAAATTAAATAAATAATATCCAAGCTGGAAGAGGAAATAAAACTATCTCTGTTTGCTGATAATATGATCATATACATAGAACCCTCAACACTCCTCTAAAAGATTCCTAGATTTGATAAATGCATTCAGTAAAGTCTCAAGTTACAAAATCAATATACAGAAATTGGTAACATTTCTATGCATTAATAACAACAAAGCTGAGAATAAAATGAACTCCATGCCATTTAAAATAGCTACAAAAAATAGTACCTAGGAATATACTTAACAAAAGAGGTAAAAGATCTCTACAAGGAGAACTACAAAACACTGATGCAAGAAATCTTAGTCAATACAAACCAATGGAACAATATCTAATGCTCACAGATTGGAAGAATCAATTCTGTGAAAATGGCCATACTTCCCAAAGTAATCTACAGATTCAATGTGACTCCCATCAAAATATCAATGTGATTTTTCACAGAATTGGAAAAAATATCCTTAATTTCATATGGAATCAAAATGAGGATGAATAGACAATGCAATCCTAAGCAAAAAGAATAAATCTGGGGACATCACATTGCCCAACTTAAAACAATACTGTAAGGCAATAAATTCAAATAGTGCTCCCCAAACAACATGGCACTGTTTTAAAAGTAGACAAATCGATCAATGGAACAATTAGAGGACCTAAAAATAAAACTATATATCTACAACCAACTGATCTTTGATAAAGCAGACAAAAAATGTACACTGGAGAAAGAATAGCCTATTCAATAAATGGTGCTCAGAAAGTTGAATAGCCATATGCAGAAGAAGGAAGCTGGATCTCTGTCTCTTCTCTTATGCAAAAATTCACTCAAGATAGATTAAATACTTAAATGTAGACCTGGAACTACAAAAATTCTAGAATAAAACTTAAGAAAAACAATTTTGAATATTGGCCTAGGCAAAGAACTTATGACTATGACCCCAAAAGAAAATGCAACAAAAACAAAAATAAGTGGGACCTAATTAAACTAAAAAGCTCTGTACAGCAAAAGAAATAATCAAAAGAGTAAATTTACAACCTATGGAATAGGAGAAATTATTCACAAACTACATCTGACAAAAAGCTGATATTCAGAATCTTTAAAGAACTCAAGAAAATCAGCAAGAAAAAAAATCACCATTAGAATATGGAAAAGTGATATGAACAGACATTTTTCTAAAGAAGACATATGTTTGAGCCAAAAAACATATGAAAAAATGTTCAACATCAGTAATTATCAGGGAAATGCACATTAAAATCCCAATGAAATACCACATTACCCCAGTAATAGTGGGCATGATTAAAAAGTCAATTAAACAGTAGAAGTTGGTACAGAGATGTGGTAAAAAGGGAATACTTCTATACTGTTGGTAAGATTGTGAATTAGTACAACCTCTGTGGAAAACAGTGTGGAGATTTCTCAAAGCACTGAAAGTTTATCCATGATTCAATTCAGCAATCACACTATTGGGTTGGGACCTAAAGGAAAATAAGTCATTTTATCAAAAAGACACCTTCATATGTTTATTGAAGCATAACTCACAACTGCAAATATATGAAATCAACATAAGTGCCTATCAACCCTATGGGTGAATAAAGAAAATGTGATATTCCAAGTGTACCAAGGAATACCACTCAGCCATAAAAAGAATGAAATAATGTCTTTTGCAGCAACTTCGATGGTACTAGAGGACATTATCTTAAGTGAAGTTGCTTAGGAATGGAAAAACCAAACACCATATGTTCTCACTTATGAATGGGAGGTAAGCTATGTGTATATGTAGTCATATAGAGTGACATAATAGACATTGGAGACTCAGAAGTGGGAGGGTTTGAAGGGGATGAAGGATGAAAAATTACCTATTGGGCACAATGTACACTATTTGGGTGACAAGAACACTAAATGCCCAGATTCACAATTATATGATTCATCCACATAACAACAACAACAACAACAAAATCATCCGTACTACCTAAATCTATGGAAATAAAAAATTATATATAGATTCAAGGCAAATCTAGTCACAACTGAGCACTTTTTATTTCCTTGATGACAAAATCCAGCCACAACAAAATTTATCCAAGGAAAAATAGGAAATAGAAATGTTTATATATCATTTATATAAAATAATTTTAATATTCAAAGATTCTACAAATTAATCTTAGAATAAAGGTTTATGATTTGAACAGTTTATTTTAACCTTTTTTAACAAATGTTAATTATAGCACTTCAGTCATTAAGATAGTGTGGTATTGACATAATATATGTGCCAGTGAAACAGAAAAGAGAGTGTACAGACGCATACACACATATACACATACACACTTACTTGAATTACAGCCAAGGTAACATTATAGTACCTAATAGGATGGATTTTTCAAGAAAGGTTGTTTAACAAATATATGTTTATATAGAAAAAATGTGAAATATGACCTCTGTATCATATCATATTTGAGATTAATTCTAAACAGATATTTAAAATTATTGTAGAATTAAAAAAATTATACTTTTTGAATATTATGGAGGAAAATATTTATGAATTTGAGATATGGAAATAATTTGTTAGGCAGCCATAAAATAGCATTAAATTTAAAGATGGATATACTGGATTAATTTAAAAGTAGATGTTCTCTTTATCAAGACATCATTAAGAAATTTTAAAAAAGATACTGGTGTAAACAAAATATGTTATCATATTTAGATAATTGTTATGCATAGAGAGTTAATTTAAAAGGCAGAGCTTTAGCTATTATTTATGCAATTTTCATATTATTACAATTCATTATAACTCTACTAAAATAGAGAAGAAAGGGACAAATTCAAGCTCTCGTGCAAAAGGTCATAATATGTGAATTGCTTACTCTATGTATGCTCTCCTGAATGGCATAGAAGTTGACGTACAGGAACACATACAAGAGATTATGATAATGAGAACTTAAGTGACCATAGAAGAGATGGAAAGAGGCTAACAAATCTCGAATTTTCACAGAGCTTGTAGAGAATTGTATATTTATTACAGTTCAAGGAATTAACATTTCCCTTTCTTTTAGTCCTCACAATCTTATCCTAGATATCAGAGCTAAATGAAAATAATGCCATTTGCAGAGAAAGAAATTGGTAATTTTTGAAGTTCTTAGTCTCTATAAATACATTGAAGGTAGCATTAATAAATTTATTTCAATAGTCTTAGAAAGTTAAATAAATTCATAGTTCTAATTTATATATAAAGTGTACTAGAATACTAATAGATTATGTCTACAAACTTTTTTATGAAATTCAGTGCCTCAAGCTCAGCTTTGTAAAAAGAAAGTTAACCTAATGACATAGGTCTGAATATTGACCAATTTACTCATCTACTTATTATTTCTTTGATTATTCTATAATCCCATTTTGTTAATAGTTACAGAGAAATCTTGAGATAAGTGAAACATAATAGTTTTCCCTTTCTTTTTAGCTACTCATATAAGCAAATTGGAACACCGATATTGTGATTTTATAAATCGGAGTGAAAATTTTTCTTTTTCAGATGGTGGTACTATATGAAGAATATGATAGTAATTGGGAAATTCAATAAAAAAACCCTTGGTATTTCAGAATCTACATTTTATAACGGTGTTTACATAAAGACATGCATTGAAAATTCAAACCCTTTGTTCTTTTACTCTAAATCTCTAAATAAAAAGCTGTTTTTAATCAGAAACTAGAATAATAACATGCTTGCAAGGTCAATTTTAGACACTTCTATGACGATTGAATACATATATCTTCTAATGTTTGTAAGAACCTTAAGATATCACTTTTCATCACTTCTCATATTTTTGAAAGCATTATTCAATTATTTTTTTAAATGTTTAATATTTTGAAACTATTCTTTCTTTTAAACTTTATGATTATCATTATTATCATTATATTATAATTATAATTTTACTTATTTCTGGCAAAATAGAATGAGTGTTCTTTTGGTTACTTCTATACAGGTTAAAGTAGTTTGATAATACATAGACTGTAAGATGGAGACACATGCTAAGTGACCAGAGAAGGAATAAATGTGAAAAAGTTGACAAGGCCATTTGGAAGCTTTGTCAATAAAGACTTACTACTCAAAAAATAAATTTACTTCATTCTGATGATATTATAATTAATTACATTAACCTTTTATTTTTAAAAATATTTGTTACATAAATAAAATGAGACCCCCAAAGAGTTCCGAGATCACGATCCAGAAGCATATTATGGCAATGTATCTCTATAACAGCCTGGAAAGAAAGAAAAGCAGTTTCTATGGAGAAGTGGTTTAAAACTCTGCTTGTACATTAAAATCAGTGGGGAGGTTTAAAAAGTACTTGTGCTCTGGCCCACCTCAGTATAATTAGATCCTCTGCGCAGGCAGCCCGGTCATCACTATTCTTTCTAAAGTATTCCACATGATTCTATTGTGCACTTAGATTTGAAGATCTCTTATTAAAATCTTCTTGGTTATCTGTAAGTTTTTATTTTTTTTCAAAATACATAATAATCTATTGTTGGTCTAAGAAGCAGCAGGCTGATAATGATTATTACTTTTTCCTATCAATTTCTAAAAAAGAAACTCCTTACATTGTTGAAGGGGAAAAAAAATCACATTTGAATTAGAAGGAAGTATGATCCTATTTTGAAAATCCTTAAAATTCAAACAATGACAGACAAGATTAGACAATTCAATGTCATAGATGCAATTATAGGCAGCCTTAATACTCTAATTTCACTTTATAATCAGACATGAATGAAGATTTGTAAAAAGTAAAGGGAATTTGTAAGTAAATTAGAAAGGATAATGTTGGGCATGTCTTTGAGAAAAGGATAGGGTTAAAAGGATGTTTTGAGCAATAAGTAAATTAGGCACATCACTGTTTTTATAAGGGAAAATTCTCTCTCTTACAGAGAGAGAATTTCTAGATCAGTGGATTTGCAAATATTGCAAATATTATGTATGGCATTCTTAGAGAAATTTGAAGAGTTTTTGTTTCTTTGTTATCATTGTTACCTATATACGGACTATATAATGGTATAAATTATTCGACTAATAATGATTTTAAAAAGCTAAGTTAGATGGTGTTGATTAATGACTCACTGCCAGTTTAGAAAGAAGTGTTAGACTTGGAGTTTATAATATCTTTGGATTTGTTCTAGAAATAATAATTATAAATGAACTAGAGAGAGAAGAAGAAGATACAGTTGTTAAATTTGCTAATGATGTAAATCTGAAAATTATGGTGCTGTATTGAATAAAAATACATGGATAATATAATGTCTTAAGTAGCTCAAAAGCTAAAGAAAGAGACAGGGAAAGAGTTAATAATTACAACACAGAAAAATACTATAGCGGAGGTCAATTGTTATTGGTAGAGTACATAATAGAGACATCTAAATCAGACTTGAGGATTGTTTAGGAGGGATTTCTAAGGGAGATTGGAATACCATCTTTCATGTTTTTATTGAATTATTTGACTTATAGTAATGATTAATAAAAGCTTCTTCAACAGAAGATGCAAATGTTTGCCCAGATAGCTCTTGGCTATTTATTGTTTTTGCAGAACTTTCAACTTTTTTTGTGGAGTAACAAGTTTGGACAGAATACTTGCTAACTCTAACTTGACTTGACCACACTTTAGTCAGGTTTCTCCTCTTCCACAAGTTCCTGAGTTTTGACCTACCTTTGAGCTTAAGAAAGCACTGGGACATGGCAAGACCCTTCCTTCACAGCCCCTGCAAGAAAGGGCTGACTTCAGAGAAAGACATTCTCTAATCAACTGTCTGATCATGCCACTTTCTCACTCTACTTCCCAACAACGAGCTCCTTTCAGCCTGTTTACTCTTTGCTATATGAGAGAAATGTCCTTTTACTGGCCTTTTGGAAAGTTTATAAATATTAGGACTTCAACATTCTTCTTATTGGAAGTCTTTTTGAATAAAATCTCCCTGTAAGTGCGGATTTGTTTTTATTTGACAGGAGTTATATCTATGAGATGTTTCCCTTGTTAGTGATTTTTGCCTTTAGTATTATGATGCTATATTATGGAAGATATGATGACATTGCTTATAAAAGGCTTTCATATGTATTAATTAATTAATCCATATGTAGTAATTTTATTTTAGATATCTTATGGTTGTAATTTTTATTAAAATATTTAACTATAATTTTGCAATATATAGCTAGTTAGCTGAATTTACTATAATTTTTTTCCACCAAATAGTTAATTCACAGGTTCTGCATCTTTCTGGAAATCAGCCTCTCCCCCCCGATAGGAAACATCAATCACATCAAAGACTACACATAAATACATATTTTGATCTTTTATTTTTGGGTTATCTGTCCTATTGATATTTGGCCTTTGACCATGATCACAATATTTTAATCGCCACAGTTTCATAGTCTATTTTAATATTTGAGAGTTAAGTCCTACATTCCTTTTCTTTATTGTTAGTGTTTTCTTAACTGGACTTTCTTAACTTGACTTTTTTAGTCTCTCATATTTTTAAGAACTCTATTGATGTTCTAATCAGTTTATATATCATTAAATATAAAGATGTTTATTAACCTGATATTAACTCATACTTGTTTTAGTTTAATTTTCCTTTTTCCTCTCCATTGTTTATTAGGATGGTAAAAGAAGAGACCTAGCTAATATATGTTTAAATATCCAGTTCAGTGAGTCAACAATTTGCTAGCAAGTGCATGTGAGACTAGAGGCCCTAACATAGTAGAGTAGTCCCAACAGAAAAACTTCTTGTCATATATATTTCCCTTCAAACTCTAGTGAAAAGGTGATCGTAGGAGCAAGCTCTCCTTATCTAACATTTTTCTACAGTTTGGCCTTTACTCTAGTTCCCCTTGTTGGTATCTTCAACTGCCTTCCTGATATGGTTTCATATGATGTAAGAAAAAGCAGACTGCTTTAGGAAGAATCTACATGGGGAATGATCCATGTCATTTGATTGCTTTTCTCTTTGATGTGGGCATGTTTGTACTGAGGTTCCTCATTTGAGCCAGTTTTGAATTGTGTGATGAAAATATTATGGTAAGCTATATCTCATGACCTAGCCTATCAACTCTTCCAGTGAGAGTAACTAGAAGGATTCTACCAATATCTCTTTTACTTTATTCCAATAATTTTTTCAAAGACAGAATATATAACTTAGTTCTCTCTTCCTAATGAAAATTATGTAATATATGTAATATCAGAAATATGTTGAAATTTGTTATGTATTTATAATAATTTCTTCTAGTTCTTAGTACTGAAGCACATTTTCTAATATTTTTATAATGTTTGTCATTATAAGGGAGATTATTTAAGTTGGTGGGGAAGAGGAAGGAGAATAGGTTCTATAAGATGGTACTAATCTGGATGGACAGTGCATGAATGAAACACTGATATATTTTTAATTTAAACAGATTAAATATTTTAATGCAAATTTTAAATTTTGATGATAATATTTATTAATGTTTTTATTTTACAACCCCACATATGTAAATGTAATATATATGTCAACAAGATCAGAAAATTTAAAAACTTAACAATAAAAATTCTGATTAAAATTTTGGTGTAAAAAAGCATTTAACTTTGAAGATAAGTTTTACTTTTGTATCATCAGTATCATAATTTCATACTAGTCTACATTGTCAGAGATATTTGGAAATTGTATACTTACCCATTTTAGTAACAAATTAATATTTGTTACAATTTAAAGCAATTATGTCACTAAATTATATTTTAAAATTTGCAATTTTAATTTGGGCATGTTATTCAGTAAAACACAGCATCACGCTATGGTCATGCTTGAAGCTCATACTTGTCGGGGGAAAGGGGGTAAGGACATTATTCCAAACCTTAAAATTTTTACCCCCATAATATGCTGAAATAAAACAAAACACAGCATCACATACCATAGGCCTATAACTTTAATAACTTTCATGAGTCATTTACATTGTAGGCAGAAATTCAAGGCTATATGTGACAATCTATAGAAATATTGTTAGTTCATCATCTGGAACTTATAATCAAGGAACATTACTCCTTTTTTTTTTGGAAATACCCAGTATTTGGCAAATTTACAGAATAAAATTATTGTGAACATTATGCAGCAGAGAATTATATTTTCTTTGATTTAGGTGTGATATGAACATTTAAATAACTTAATCAGATGTTCAAGGACACAGACACAGATTGATATATCACTAAAGAAAGAGAGAGGGCATTTTAATTGTTTATCAAAATAATATCTGAGCTACTAGCAAGTAAGTACAAGTTTCCTCAAATGTTATTTTTGGGGGGATCAAAAATCTACATAAACTTATGTATAAAAAGGATTAGCGGACTGTTGTCCAGCCACTAGTGATGATGGTTACCTGATCTCGGGTGGATGACTTAACTTGTGGTCCAAATATAAGTGTTCAGGCAATAAAGTCTTAAGGAGACTATCCTTTAACTTAGCCAGGAAAAATCTACCTGTTATGCATCCATTATTCTTTTTTTAGATGACATTTTTAAGTATAAAAAGAGACAATACATCATATGTATTTTTATTTATTTCTAACTTTTATGGGAAAAAAACTATGTGTACACATTTCTTCTTTTTACAATTAAGGCAGTTTTCAGGTTAGCTACTCTCATGGTTTTTCTTTATTATGCTCCTTTATGAGCAGCAGCATGCATTAGTGCTTATAGAGCTAATGATCTCAAAGTGATTTTGAGGAATTTTAAAACACAAAATGAAGCCCATTAGAGCTCAGTAGCTGTTCATTTTACACAACAATATAAGTACTGGTGTTCCTGAGTGCACAGACTATTAAGTAGAGCACAGAATATTTCATCATACCAGAAGGAACTCACTCATAATTATAGTACATAATTATGATGTTTTTCCATTCTTTCTGTAGTTGGAGTTCTATAGTCCATTTAAGGTATATAAGTATAACTGAATTTTTAATAAAAGATAACAAAAATATCTTGGTTTTGTTTTTCTTTCTTCTTCTGTTTTTATAATGATCAGCTAAGCTGTGATTAGAAAACTCTTCAAGAATAGTCTCTTAAATAAAATGAATGAATGATTTTTTTATGTTAGAGGTTCTGGAGTGGCTAATGCCACTTTCCCTTTTAAGTACAGAATTTTCCACGGTAGAAGATTTTTCATTTTAGGCATATTTAGTAGCCAACGAACTATTAATTGTACCACTTCTTCTTTCCTCAAGTGCCAGTTTTGCTTGTTATACACTAAATTAATAACTCACTGACATCAACATGTTTTACTTCTTATTGCCAAGTAGATTTCAAAAGAAT
Source organism: Microcebus murinus (assembly GCF_040939455.1). Classification (NCBI taxonomy): domain Eukaryota; kingdom Metazoa; phylum Chordata; class Mammalia; order Primates; family Cheirogaleidae; genus Microcebus; species Microcebus murinus. Next base: position 78,581,563 of record NC_134114.1, on the reverse strand, counting down.
TATTTCTCTTTATTATATTTTTAAAAATGATTAAGCTAGTGAAATATTTTGATTTCCTTACATGTTTGGTTAAAATCTTTTTTTTTCCTGAACTTATACTGAGGAAATACATGTGTCAGCTATGTTAAGCCTCAAAACAGAAAAAAGTCATCATTGTTTTCCTAAATTTGAAGCAATAAACTTTGATTTAATATATATTGTAATTTTTTCAGACTTTTGATGTTAGTCAGTTGAATTATGCTCTCTGGAATTTATTTAAAATCTTTTTATTTGAAATGTTATATTTAATAACTGGAAAATGTATTATAAGCAGTCATTTGTATAAGTGCTAAAAGTCATCAACATATTTGATAAGTCTTTCTAAATTTTTTGTATTTTTAAGTTATTTTTATTTCAATGTATTATGGGGGTACAAGTATTTAGGTCATATATATTGCCTTTGCCCCACCTGAGTCAGAGCTACAAGCATGTCCATCCCCAATATGGTGCACACTGCACCCACTAGGTATGAATAGATCCATCCCCTCCTCCCTCCCACCTGCCCAACACCTGATGATATTACTACTATATGTGCACATAAGTGTTGATCAATTAATACCAATTTGATGGTGAGTATATGTGGTGTTTGTTTTTCCATTTTTGTGATACTTCACTTAGTAGAATGGGCTCCAGTTCTATCCAAGATACTACAAGAGGTGCTAGATTATCCATTGTTTTTTGTGGCTGAGTAGTATTCCATGGTATACATATACCACATTGTATTAATCCACTCATGTATTGATGGGCACTTGGGTTGTTTCCGTATCTTCACAATTGTGAATTGTGCTCCTCTAAACATTCAAGTGGAGATGTCTTTTTCATAGAACATCTTTTTTCCTTTGGATAGATGCAATGGATTGCTGGATCAGTCTTTCTTCTAAATATTAATAATAAAATAATTATTTTAGGCACTTGATGAAATTGTCTTAGATTTTCTGTAGTTTAAACCCCTTGGTTCAATGTTACTGAAGGACATTCATTTTTAGGTTTTGCAGTACAGTTTTTTTGATGCCAGTGTTATTATTAAATAGATATGCTTAATAATGAAGTCATTTTCTGATCCTCAATGAGAGTATAACAGTCTTCATGTCTGAATTTTACTTATATTCATCAAAGAATGTAATTTATTAAACAAACACATCTTGTCCAAATCATGGTTTTTTGCCAATTAATATTCTTAAAGATGAAAAAGATAGTTGATAACGGCAACACATATAGCACTAAATCATATATTTTTACCAAAAATGTTAGCTATAGATCTTCTTATAATAAGAAGTTATCAGATGTAACAAAGAAATAAAATGAACAAAGAAATTAAAAATCAAAATTACCAAATGGCTACTGAGGTTTAACTCATACACTAATTCACTGAGGAGAACAGGAAACTATGTTTTATAATGAATTCATTTTTCTATGTATTTTCAGAAATATGGGTAATAAATGAGGGATATAATGAAATTTATATATATTTAAAGATTTTGTGGCACATAGTATCAATAATAAATTTATGACTCTTATATTTTTCTTTATATTTAGTAATGCTTGAATCAAATAAAAGCTTTATTTGAATTTTAAACTGAAATATATTTTTAAACTAAAATGCTTTGAAATATTAGTAATCAGTTATAGGCAATGTACTAATGATTTTCTAGTTTGAAGGGAATATTTTTTTTGAAGGCAACATATTTTCTCAATTAGAAACTTGGGATAAATAATTATTCTAAGTGATGTATCTACATTTTTATTAATGTGGCGTATTTTATCTGAGTCAAGAATAACTCATTGTAAAAATTAGTAGTTAGTTACCTTTGTTATATTGTATTTCATCAAATCTTTTGTAAGATGCACCATTATCTTGTATGCCACCAAGAAAGAAAAAGAGCAAACCTGCCAATCAAACTATGACATATTGATTTCTTACCACATCAATGATATGGTGAATTCACATTTCAGGGAACATCAAATGCAGAAAAATGAGTATTTCAGAATAAATGAAGATAACTGAAAGTAAGTTAATAAAAGGAATTTTCTATATTTTTCAAAGAAAAATGCTAGGTTTCTTATTTTCATTTGAACAAAACAGGTCAAAGATGTTCTCATCATGCCTTTGACATAGAAGGAAAAATCAAGGTTACTGGAATGTGCAGAAGTACCCTATTTTTTAAAATTTTCCCTTCAATTTTCTTTTGTGTTTATGGTATGTGTGTGTATGTGTTTGAACTCTATTTTAATTTTGCCTGTGCCTTTTTGACTTTTTCTCCCTTTAAAGATAATTGTCTATACTCACTGTCTTCAATATATAAAGACCAGTTTCAATGTATTTTTTTCTTCTTACCTTCTCAGAAATTAAATATTTTACACTTTATCATTTGTTCCTTCTGTTACTTTTCCTCCTTTGAATTTTGGGACAGCATGTTTCTGGTTCTTTCTTTAACTCTCTGATTTCCCTTTTCAGTAATTTTTACAACCCATAAATAATTATTCTATTCAATGTTTTTCTTTTCTTCTTAAATCATTTTAATCACTCTTACAACTTTAACAATAATCTATAGTGTTTATGGCAGCACAATTCACTATTGTAAGGACATGGAAACAACCCAAGTGTCCATCAATTCATGAGTGGATGATTAAAATTTGGTATACGTTTACCATGGAATATTACTCAATTCTAAGAAATGACAGCGAGCTAGCACCATTTATATTATCCTGGATTGAGCTTAAGCCCATTATCCAAAGTGAGGTGACACAAGATCAGAATAATGGGCTCCACATATCCTCCCCATCAAATTGGTACTGACTAATTAACACTATGGTCCTCAAATGGTGGTGATGTTCACCAGGGATTCAGGGGTTGGGGGGGTAGACCCACATCTGAGGGATGTGGTGAACATTGTGGAGGGGAAGGGCATACCCCTAAACCTTGCTAGGGAGAGGCAAAGATATAAAATGTAACCAAAACGTTAAGAAAAAAAGAAAAACAAACATTTGTCGTGTGTGGGGCAGGTGGGGAGGAAGAGGGGATTGGTATATACATACATAGTGAGTATGATGCACACCATCTGGGGAATGGACATCCTTGAAGCTCTGATTCAAGGGGGGAGGGGAGACAAGGGCAATGTATGTAACCTTAATGTTTGTACCCCCATAATATGCTGAAATAAAAAAAAGAAAAGAAAAGAAAAAAGAATAATCTATAGTAAATTCCCAAGTCTGCATTTCATTCCAGATCCATATTTTCTTATTGTTCAAAATCTCCATTCAAACACTCAATAGTACAAGAGAAAATATGAACATTTATTCTCCTTTGAGCCCATCCAATCTTCCTAGCTGGAAATCTGAGATAATGATCAATTCATCCTTCTCCATCATCACTAACATTTATTTGTAATGTATTCTATTTTATAATTTAAAAAAGATAAACCTGTTCTTTTTTCTAAATCCCCAATGCAAATTAATAGAGTTCACTTCTGGGTATTCCCTCATCTAGACCTATAAAAACAAATAAAAAATAAGAAACAAGATAACAAGAAAAACCTTTACTATTTCTTCATCATAAAGCTCATTTTCTTTATACCAAATTTTAGGTAACTTCTGTAGTTTTAATCTTTTTTTCCCTTTTCAGTTTTTTCTAAATAACTTTTTTTGGTATGTTTTAGATTACTAACCCTGTCCTTGCCTATCACTTCTGGTCTTAAACCCACTCATTTAGTTTTCATTTTATTGTATTTTAGTGTTTTATATATTCTATTTCTAGAATTACTAGTTGGTTTATTTGTAAATGTTATCTACCATTTTTTGTGGTTTTATGTTATTTATAGATATAATCAAATCTGTCCTTTATTTCTTTAAAGATACCAAACATAACTAATGTAAATCTGTTCCTAATAATTATAAGAACCAAAGTCTTTTTTAATGTGTGTTTGTTATTTTGGGAGGCTGGTTTGTTGTTATGGAGTGTAGTTTCCTCCAGTGCTTATTGCGTTTGGCTATATTCTGAACATCATTTTTAAAAAATAATAAATATATTATTTTTCAAAAATAAATATGTTTCAATATATATTTATCCATATTTATGTGGATACTTTGAGAAATACAATAAAGTTATTCCCATTTAAAGAGGATTTGTACTTGCCTCTTGTGAGGCATCTGGTACCTCTGCCAATTACGGACCACCTGAAGTCAAGTTGAGGACTTAAAATTGTCTGCCTTACTTAGGGAATTTGAACTATGAATGATTTAGCATGGGCTCCCTTTATCCTGAAGTTGCTGACATTTGATTTTGTACTTTTGAAGTAAAAGATTTTCTTTTTTATTCATCACCTTCAATGTAACCTGAGCTTTCATATTTTCCTTTTCCTGGAAGTTCATCAAAATAAGTTTTTAATGTTTGAGAAAGAAAAATACTCTTAGGGTAAGAGTAGTTCTCATGCTGTCTGCATGTCTGGATTCTTGCTTCAGTAAATATTATGACTTGGCAATTTATACTCCCATGATTTAAAATAAAATATTCAAATACATTTTGTTATTCATTGTATAGTATATTCGGCAGGAAAATTAACCCAAATAACGTGGCCTACCAGACACAGGAAATTATCCATAGTATACTTTGTGATATTGGTATTCTTTTTAGAATGTAACTTAAGGACAAATTCCTTAAGGACAAATTTTTATGCTTGCTTATCACACTGAATCCAGATTAATGCCTCTAATGCAGCAATAGTTTCTATTTATTGAGTTACTATTTCATTCATGTAATTATGACCAGTGCCCCAAGATAATATCGGTGGAATGTTCTATATTATAGACAAAGTATCATCTTTATAGTTCCTTGATGGTGCTTCAGAATCAAATAAATATCATAGCAAATGATAAAAAGTATATCACAGCAAGTATATATTATAGCAAATCCAACTTGGTCATTGGGTTTGCTATGATTTATACTACATGTTATATTGGATGCAATACTTAATCTAAATATCTCCTTCTTTTTTTTTTTTTTTTTGAGACAGAGTCTCACTTTGTTGCCCAGGCTAGAGTGAGTGCCATGGCGTCAGCCTAGCTCACAGCAACCTCAAACTCCTGGGCTCAAGCAATCCTCCTGCCTCAGCCTCCCGAGTAGCTGGGACTACAGGCATGCGCCACCATGCCCGGCTAATTTTTTCTATATATATTAGTTGGCCAATTAATATCTTTCTACTTATAGTAGAGACAGGGTCTCGCTCAGGCTGGTTTCGAACTCCTGACCTTGAACAATCCGCCCGCCTCAGCCTCCCAGAGCGCTAGGATTACAGGCGTGAGCCACCGCGCCCGGCAAAATATCTCCTTCTTTATCTACAAAATGGTATAATAGTGACAATCTAGTAAAATGAAACCCACAAATGGTCAGTATTGCTAAGACTGATAAACATAGGTAATACGTCTTCATTGATGACTTATATTAATAATATCCCAGAGATCATACTAAATTCTTTACCTGCATTTTTAAATATAATTATAAACATTCCTTAGAGGTAGGTATAATTATGTTGTCCATTTTAGACATCAAGAAATTAGTCTTGTTATAGTTAATTTACTTGCCAAAGCTGCCAAATCTAGTAAGTGGCAGACCACTAGTACAAAGACCCAGATATGCCTGATTCCACCATGATTATTTTGCACTATACTCTATAGGTTAAATAAAAATAAAATTGTTGAATAAGATTTATTTTTTATTTATATTTTATTAACAAATTTACTAGATTTGTTTCATGGACCCATTTTACTTCTAAAATTGATTTACAACATAATTTTAGAATTGAGTTTCCTTGTCCAAAACATTTTTCTATGTTTTATGAAAAAATAAGTAATGGTGAACATTCCTAAATTAATTCCCCACTCATATTTCCTGACTACACATACAATTTCTAATATATATCCCCTGGTTCTTGTAATTTAACAATGTTTGATGTTTTATTTGTATTCATGTCTCTTTGCAATTATTGTCTTGATCTCATTTACTAAGTATATACCTTTGCAGTTTCAATATTCCTGAAATGATAAGAAATTACAATAAATATTTTAGCCATATTTGAATGTTAATCCTAGCATTTTCAATTTATTTTCTAAACTTTTCAACCTAAGTCACTTTTCTGCATTGCAAAACAGTCAACAGACAGTATGTATTAAAATAAGTAGAGAGGATTCATCTTGTGAATGACTAATATGAGAAATTATCTAAAAGAACATAACACTCTGTCCATTTTAGGGAGAAAAATGTCAATCACAGAATTTAAGAACATCACTGAATCATAAGAGAAATCTCAATCTAGACTGTCATATAATGTAACAAATTTGTGTTTTCAGAGCTACTTAAGAATAACATCATTTCCTAACTAATTCAAATGAGTCAGTAACTGTTTTGGGACTGGGATCACAAAATTGATTATTCTCCCTTCTCAAAACCATTTAAATCATATTAAATATATTCAAGAAAGTATTCACTTAGAAAAGCATTAAGGAAAAAATGAGATGTATCAGCATAATAATTAGAGTATTAGAAGAAAAGGAATCACATCTCAAACTACAAGGAAGAAAGATGCACAGTAGCAGAAAACAATGCAGATTAAAACACTTTTGGCAAAACTATGGTTCAAAATTGCATATCTCCCCTTCTGCTCCATACTACATTTATAGTTGAGGTGTTTACCACCAATTTGAAACTGTAGAACTAGTCCTGAAAAAGACTATACCTAATTTGGTGAGTCAAAGGCTCTCTGAGTAAGGAATGATGCAATAAAATAGAAATTCTTATATCAGTATTGCTGCTGATGATAGTTGGGGGTGGAAGAGGCCTAGCTTCCTGATTGCTTCTTATTTAAGCACTCAAAAAAGAAACCCACCAGCATATATGTCCATTTGCCACAGGAAGTAAAATATCAGTATCTTTACATACAGGATAGAAAATTGACAGTTATATTACTTAATTACACTAGTCTTTGATTCAAAACTCTAAGCTAACAATCAAGGATCTCAGGCAAATGAGAGAAATCATTAACATTAAAAGGAAGTGCATGAATGCTAGTAAAATGATTCACCCTACAAGAAATACATAATTCAGAGAATAGAACATTAAAAATATATACATATTTAGCATGTTAAATATATACATATAAATATATACTTAGTGTGCTGCAATATTTGAAAAGGTAGGAGATCCATAAAAAGATAGTATGATAAAAAAGAAAATTGGGAAAAGTTTGGCTAAAGAAAAATTAACTAGAAAGACCATAAGAAAACTGATAAAATATCCTAACATATAAGTAAAATAAATATTATATGATGACAATGAGGTTAAGGGCTATGAAGAAGATGAGATGTGATTAAAAAAAAAAAAAAAAAAAAACCACCTTACTTGCTCTATTGATTCACATGGACCAAAATGTATTTTATAAAAATACCAAAAAAGAAGAACAGAGAAAACAAAGAATCAACCAAAAATAATATATTTTCCAGATCATAATATAAAATAAAAATGACTTCAGTAAAAAGTTTCTGTTGAGCAAGAGGATTCTGGGAAGATAGCAAAATAGGAAGTACCAAGAATCTGTCTCTCTACCTAGGCCACAATTGCACTGGCGCAATCTGTCTCATGTAACTATTTGAAATTCTGGAGTCTCTTAAAGTGTTGCAACTTCCATGAGAAGTCTTAGATAGTAAATTGCAGCTAATTTGGGTCAATTTCAGCTTTCAACACAGCAGCAACAACCAATTTCTCACCCCTGCCCTGTGACAGACAGCTGTGTATGGGTTCCTAGAGCAAACTACACACATTTTGTTGGAGTGTGGACGAAAAGGACATCATCATCCAAATATCTGGGATCTGTGCTTCTGATCACAGAGATACAAGAAGGTGGTGGTCATTTTTGTAGCACCTCCATTTCATTGTTGTGAGCTCCTTCCTCTCCAGCCGAAGTGACTTCCAAGAAACGTAATGGTCTGATATATGCCTTCATTTTTGCCTTTTTACTTTTTTGAGTGCCAAACACTAAAGACTAAGATATTCAAAAACAACTGCAAATAAGGAGAAATTAGAAAGTGTGCATACTTAAGAAAAGGCACAGGCTTAGAAAACACCTAAGAAAACCTAAAGTTTACACCTCAGGACTACTCTTGTCACAAAGATAGACTACAAAAATTTTTAAAAAATAACAAAAGCAATACAAAAACACCAAATCCAGGGGAAGAAAGGAATCTGATTTCCAAAGTACTATTGTTCAGTTTCAACAAAAAATGACAGAACATACAAAGAAATAGGAAAATATAACCCCATCAATGGGGGAAAAAATAAATCAACTGAACATGTTCCTGAAAAAGACTTTATGGATGATCTGTTAAACAAAAGCTTTAAAACAACTGTCTTAAAGATGCTCAAAGAACTAAAGAAAGATGTTTTAAAAGTAAATAAAATGATATATGAACAAAATGGAACTATCAATAAAGAGATAGAAAACTTAAAAAGAATTCTGGTACTGTAATGAAAGATTCACTGGAGGCATCCAAAGGCAGATTTGAAGCAAAGGAAAGAAGCAGCAAACTTGAACATAGGACAATGGAAATTATTGAGCCTGAGAAACAGAAAGAAAAAAGATTGAAGAAAAGTGAACAGAGGATAAGGAACCTATGGGACAACATAAAGCTGACAAATATAGGCATTGTGCGTCAAAGAAAGAAAAAAGGTCAGAGAGAATATTTTTTAAAATCCTGAAAACTATAAAAAATTTGATGAAAGACATGAATATAAACACCCCAAAGCTCAACAAATTCCATGGCAGATGATTCAAAGAAATGCACACCAAGACACATTATAAATAAACTTTTGAAAGACAAAGACAAAAGACAATCCTGAAAGCAGCGAGAAAGAATGGACTCATCACATAAAAAAGATTTTCAATCAAATTATCAGCAGATTTTTTTTATCAGAAACTTGGCAGGAGGCAGTAGGCCAATATATTTAAAGTGCTAACAGAAACAAAACAAAAGAAAACAAAACAAAAAAACTGTCAATGAAAAATCTTATATATGGTAAAACTGCCCTTAAAATGTGAAAAATTAAGACATTCCTAGGTAATAAACCAGAGGGCTGATCTGCAAAAAATGCCTAAAGGAGTCCTTCAAAGTGAAACGAAGGGACTCTTGACAGTAACTCAAAGCTATATGAAGAAGTAAAAATCTTAATGAAGGTAAACACATGGGCAATTACAAAAACTAGTGTTATTTGAACAGCGTTTCTAACTCTATTTTTTTATACTATTTGATAGATTAATACATTAAGAAATATTAGTCTTATGCTAGTATTATTATAAATGCTAGTATTATTATAAGTCTGGTTTATAACTCCACATTTTGCTTTTCATATAATTTGAGAGACTAATGCATTTAAAAGTATGATTGGTTTATGTTTTTAAGCACACTATATATAAAGATGTAATTTTGTGACATCAACAATTGAAGGTATGGGAATGGAACTGTAAAGGAGCAGAAATTATTCACATTATTGAAGTTAAGCTTGTATAAATTCAAATTAGAGTGTTATAACTTTAGGATATTCTGTGTAATCCCCTGGTAACCACAAATAAAATAGCTATAGAATATGCACAAATAAAAATGAGAAAGAATTCAAATATTTCACTACAAAAAAAATCCACTAAACACAAAAGAAGATAATACTGTAGGAAATGAGGTAATAAAATAGAATGAAGTTTAGGAAAAAAATTAATAGCAGCATGACTAAAGTCTCTCCATATCAGTAATTACTTTGATGTAAATGAATTAAGTTCTGCAAAAGATAGATATTAGACAATGGATAAGAACATATCATCAAATTACACATGTTTCTATAAAAAACTCACTTTGAATCCAAAGAAATAAAACAGATTGTAAGTTAAAAGATAGAAAAAGATATTGCATGTAAATAGGAACCAAAAGAAAACAGAGGTGGCTATACTAGTATCAGAAAAAATAGGCTTTAACTCAAAAAAGTTTGTAAGGGACAAAGAAGGACATTATATATTAACAAAAATTTTAAGCAAGAAGATATACCATTTATAAACACTTACATACCTAATGACAGATCATCAAAATATGACACAAAAAATACAGAATTAAATGGAGAAACACACACTTCTACAATAATAGTTGGAGACTTCGGTGTCCCCCACTCACTAGTGGATAAAATATCATGACAGAAGATAAGTAAAGAAATAACAAACTTAAACAGCACAATAAACCAACAATGTCTAACAGACATAGACAGAAGAGTCGACCTAAAAACAACATACACATTCTTTTCAAGTGTAAGAAGGACACTTTTTAGAATATTCATATGTTAGTTCAGAAATTACATCTCAATAAATTTTAAAAGATAGATATCATGTATTATCCTGCATAGAGCTGGAGCCCCTCTACAAATATAAAAAAAATGGAAAAACAAGCACCGCATTTACTCACCATCAAATTGGTATTAGCTGATCAACACTTATGTGCACATACGATAGTAATATTCATTAGGTGTTGGGCGGATGGGGAAGGAGAGGATGGGTATATTTATACCTAATGGTTGCAGTGTGCACCGTGTGGGGGATGGACAAACTGACTCGGGTGGGGCAAAGGTTGTATATGTAATCTAAACATTTATACCCCTATAATATGCTGAAATATAAAACATTTTAAAAAATAATCTGCAAAAATAAATAAATAAATAAACAAGAAAATATCCAGCAAAAAAAAAAAATAGATATCACACAAAGTATGTTCATTGACTACAATAGAATGACATTAAAATTAATAACAGATATAAAACTGGAAAATGGCCAAATTTCTCAAAAAATAACAAGGAAATTAGAAAATATTTAGAAATGAATGAAAACAAAAACATAACAACCACAACTTATAGAATGCATGCTAAGTGTGAAATTTATAGCTATATATACTTACATTAATGAACAAGAAAATTCTCAAATCAACCACCTAATTTTAAAACTTAACAGACTGGAAAAAGAAGAAGCTAAACTGAAGGTGACAGAGAGAAATAATAAAGCTTAGAACAGAGGAAAAAATAAAAAATAAAAACAAAAAACAGAGAATAGAATGAACAAACAATAGAGAAAAATCAATAAAACCAGAGTTGGTAAAATATTAACAAAATTGTCAAACCTCTAGCTAGGCTAAAGATAAAAGGAAAAAATTAGTAAAATCAGAAATAAAAATGAGGACATTACTACTAACTCCACAGAAATGAGAAAAGATTATAAGAGAATACTATGAACAATTGAATTATACATCAACAAATTAGATAACTAAAATGAAATGGACAAATTTCTAGAAATACAAAACCTACTAAGGAAAATCATGAAGAAATAGACAATATAAATAGACACACAAAGAGTAAGGAGACTGAATCTGTAATTAAAAATCTCCCAACAAAGAAAAGTTTTGCACCTGAAAGCTTCATTGGTAAATTTTACCAAACATTTAAACAACTAATACCAATTCTAAAACTCATTGAACCAGAGTGACAATTCCAAATTAATTGTACAAAGCTAGTATTACCCCTATATCAAGTCCAGAGAAAGACACCATAAACACAAAGAAAAGAACTACACATCAGTATCCCTTATGAAAATTTATTCAAAAATCCACAAAAAAATATGGGCAGACTGAGTTTAGCAATCAAAGGATTATACATCATGAGCAAGTGGCATTTATACATAGATTACAAGAATTGTTCAGCATATGAAAATTGGTCACTGTAATATACCACTTTAACAGAATAAAGAAAAATGCCCCACAATTATCTCAATAGATTAAGAAAAAACATTTGACAAAATTTAAAACCCATTCATGCTAAAACCACTCAAAAAACTAGTAATAGAAAGAAGTCAACTAAACATAATAACAACCATAAAAACCCAGAGTGAATATCATATTCAATGGTGAAAGACTGAAAGCTTTTCCTTTAAGATTATGAGAAACAAAAATATTAGTATGTCTCCCTTCTCCACTTCTATTTAATGTAGTACAAACTTAACTCCTTTTATTTTTCTTCACTTTATTATGCTTCACAGATATTGCACTTTTTACACAGTGAATGTTTGTAGCAACTCTGCATTGAGCAAGTCTCTCAGTATTATTTTTCCAACAGTTTGTGGCAGTTTGCATCTATATATCACATCCAGAGCCTGAACAAGAGCAAGGCCCAAACTTTCTTTTTAATTTTATGAAGACTGAGAAAGGTGAAGGAACTGAAGAAGAAAAGTTTGGAGCTAGTAGAAGTTGGTTCACATAGTTCGTGAAGAGAAAGCAACTCCACAATATAAAAGTGCACGGTGAAACAGCAAGTGCTGATGTAGAAGCCATGGCAAGTTATCCAAAAGATCTAGCTAAGATCACTGCTGAAGGTGGCTACACTAAACAGATTTTCAATGTAGATGAAATAGTCTTAGAAGAAGATGTCATCTGGGACTTTCATAGTCAGAAAGTCTTCAAATCTTCCAAGGACTGGCTGAATGTCTTGTCAGAGGCTAATGTAGTTGGTAACTTTAAGTCAAGATCAACTCATTTACCATTTGGAAAATTCTAGGGCCCTTGAGAATTGCACTAAATTTGCTCTGCCTTTGCTCTATAAGTAAAGGAACAAAGCTTGGATGGCATCACATCTGTTAATGGCAAAATTTACTGAATGTTTTAAGTTCAATTTTTAGACCTATTTTTCAGAAAGATTCCTTTCAAAATATTACTGCTTCTTGACAATGTACCTGGTCTCCCATTAGCTCTGATGGAGATGTACAAGTGTCGTTCTTATGCCTGCTAACACAACATCCATTCTGCAGCCCATGGATGATTTTGACTTTCAAATTTCATTATTTAGGAAATACATTTGGAATGTTATAGCTACATACATAGTGATTCTGCTGATGGATCTGGGCAAAGTAAATTGAAAACCTCTGCAAAGTATTCACCATTCTAGATGCCAGTAAGAGCATTCATAATTCATGGAAAGAGGTCAAAATATTAACATTAACAAGAAATTGGAAGAAGTTTCTGCCAATCCTCATGGATGACTCTAGGGCTTCAAAACCTTAGTCTGGGAAGTAACTGCACATGTGGTATAAATAGCACCAGAACTAGAATTAGAAGTGAAACTTAAACACGTGACTAAATTGTTGCAATCTCATGATAAAACTTGAATGGATGAAGAGTTGCTTCTTACCGTTGAGCAAAGCGGTTTTTTGATATGGAATCTACTCCTAGTGAACAGATCATGAACATTGTTGAAATGACAACAGATTTACAATAATATTAATACATAAACTTACTTGATAAAGCAGCAGCAGAGTTTGAGGGTATTTACTCCAATTTTGAAAGAGGTTCTACTATGGGTAAACTGCTATCAAACAGAACTGCGTATTAAGAAGAAATATTTTGTGAAAGGAGTCAACTGATGTGACAATTTCATTGTTGTCTCATTGTAAGAAAATTCCATAGCTAACCCAAGCATCAACAACAACCGCGCTGATTAGTCACCAGTCATCAACATCAAGGCAAGATTCTCCACCTGTAAAAAGGTTACAACTTGCTGAAGGCTCAGACGATTGCTAGCATTTTTATCAATAAATTATTTTAAAATTAAGGTATGTGCATGGTTTTTAGACATAATGCTATGGTCCACTTAATAGACAACAGTTTAGTGTATACATAACTTTTATATGCACTGGGAACCCCCAAAATTTGCATTACTCACTTTATTTCAATATTCACTTTATTGTGGTGGTCTAAAACCAAGCTGCTATATCCCTGAGATATGCCATTGGGTGTCCTAGTTAGAGCAATAAGGCAAAAATAAACAAGAAAAGAAAGAACAGGTTTCCAAATTGGAGAGGAAAAGTAAAATGTTCTCCATTTGCAGACAATATGATCATATTTGTAGAAAACCCTACAGATTCCCCCTCTAACACCCACAAAAAACTGTTAGAACTAATAAATGAACTCAGAGATATAGCAGAATGTAAAATCAACATACATTAATCAGTTACATTTCTATGCACTTATAATAAAAAATATGAAAAGGAAAATAAGAAAACAATTCAATTTACAATAGTATCAAAAAGAACAAAATACTTAGAAATTAACTTAACCAAACAAGTAAAATATTTTGCTATGAAACTACAAAACATTGCTAATAGAATTGGAAATATAAATAAATGGAAACACACTGCATGTTCATAAACTGGAAAACTTAACATTGTTAAAATGTCCACTCTATCCAAAGAAATCTACAGTTCAATGCAATCCCTAACTAACTTGCAGTGAATTTTTTTGAAGAGTTAGAAAAACCAATCATAAAATTCATATGGAATCTCAAGGAGCCCTGAATAATTAAAACAACTTTCAAAAAGAAGAGCAAACCTTGATGACTTACACTACTTGATTTTAAAACTTCTAAAAAGCTACAATAATCAAATTAGTATGGTACTGGTATAAAGACAGACATATAGCCCAATGGAATAGAATAGACAGCCCAGAAATCAACTCTTGCATAAATGTTCAAATGATTTTTGACAAGGCGGCCAAGACAATTCAATAGGGAAAAGATAGTCTTTCAACGAACAACAGAACACTGGAGAGCCACATGGAAAAGAATGAAATTGGACCACCGCAAAACCATATACAAATATTAACTCAAAATGGACTTAAGACCTAAATATATGACCTAAAAGAATACAAATTTTAGAAAAATGCATACAGCAAATACTTTGTGATGACATTGAATCTGTCATTGATTTCTTGGATACGACACTAATGGCACAAGCAACAAAAGAAAAAATAAACTTGACAGGATAAAATTTTTTAATGTGCATCAAAAGACACTATCAACTGAATAAAAAGGCAGCCCACAGAATGGGAGACAATATTTGCAAATCACATATCTGATAAGTCACTCAGATCCAGAATACATAAGGAATTCCTAAAACTCAATAACAATAATGACAAACCCCAAATAATGTGAAAATGGGCAAAGAACTTACATAGAAACTTCTCCAAAAAAATATATAGAAGTGACAAACATACGAATGACCAAAAAGCACATGAAAAGATGCTAACACCATCATTAATCACTGCAGAAATGGAAATAAAAATTTCACTGAGGTATCACTTCATCCCCATTAAGATAGAAGATCAAAAAACAAAATCAAAACAAAACAAAAACAAAACAAAAAATAACAAGTATTAGTGAGTAGAGAGGATGTGGGATATTAGAGAAATTCGAATCCTTGTGCAGTGTTAATGAGAATTTAAAATAGTATAGCTTCTGTGGAAAACAGTATGGAAGTTACTTAAAAATTTGAAAATAGAGTTACCATATAATCCAGCAATTCCATTTGTGGATTTAAGCACAAAATAATTGAAAACAGAGAGATATTTATTCACCTGTGTTCATAGCAGCATTATTAACAATAGCTAAAATGTGGAAATAATCCAGTGCCCAAGGATGGATGATGAATAAGCAAAATGTGGTGTATTCATAAAATGGATTATTAGACTTAACAAGGAAGAAAATTCTGCAATATGTGATCATATGGATAAAACTCAGGGACATTAGGCTAAATGAAATGTCACTTATAAAAAGGTAAATACTATATGACTCCACTTTTATGAGGTACATACAGTAGCAAAAATCAAAGAAACAGTAGAATGGGAAGTTATTGTTCAATGGGTATAGAATTTCAATTTTACAAGATAAAAAGAGTTATGGAGATGGATTGTAGTGATTCTTGTACATCATGAATGTATTTCATATCACTGATATATACACTTTAAATGATTAAAATGGCTAATTTTGTCATATATTATCACACTACAAAAATTGAAAAGAGTTACTTTTGGATACTGGGAAAATTATTAAACACACACACATATATACACACAGAATCTGATATCTAGAAAACCATTGGGAAATTTCTAGACACTACAGTTAAATAAACTCTCTTAAAAGTTTCCAGGGAGAATAAGTTTTTAGTAATTAAAAAAGAAGATAAGAAACTATTAATAATACCATGAATGTCTCATCAATAACACTGGTACTGGATGAAAATAGAGCAGAGCCTTAAAATTTCAAGAGCATATGTTTTTGAGGTTAAGAATATGTAACCAGTCAATTGTCAAGTAAACACCAGAACTGAAATCAGAATAAAAATATTTTCAAAACACCAAAAATTCATATATCCTCCATTAAATCATTTGATGTGTAAAATAAATACTTGAGAATCTAAGAAGGCATGGAATCTAAGAAAAATGGTGGTACAGTGAATACATCTCAATATGATAGATTTATAGAAAACTTAAGAAGTTGATATGAATTAGAATATTTAACAGTATTAAAGACACAAGATCAATATTCCTAGTGTCAGCAAGGAAAAGAAAAGGAAGTTAAAATAGATTTTAAAAGCAAAGATCTTACAATAAGAATATAGCCAACTTTGAAAGGACCTGGAATTTGGCATGAATACTTGAAACATAAAGTCAATAATCTATAATATATTAATCCATAATATAAGATCAGGTGGTTGATTAGATAAATATAAGATACGCATTATCATATGTTACGAATCTTGAAAGTCCACACAAAATTTTTTAAAATTTTTTCAGCTTTACTGAAGTATAATTAACATATAAAAAGTTATATATTTAAGGTATACAACATATTTTGATAAACATATATATTGTGGTATGATTACTACAGTCAAGACAATTAACATATCCATCACCTCAAATAGTTACCTTTCTAAAATTCTGTTGTGAGAATACTTAGAATCTGCTCTTTTAGCCAATTTCAAGTATAGAATACATTATTATTAACTACAATCACCATGTTGTATGCTAGATCTCCAGAACTTATTTATCTGATAAATGAAAGCTTGTACTCCTTGACTGATAACTCATCTTTCCTTCCTCTGATCCATATTAAATACCCTTCTATTCTCTGTTATTTTGAATTTGGAATTTTTAAAATTCCACATATGAGATCATGGGATATTTGTCTTTCTTTGTCTGGCTTATTTTACTTAGGATAATGTTTCCAGGTTCATCCAAGCTGTTGCAAAGAGCAGGAGTGTCTTCTTTTCCATTTATCTATCAACAGACTCTTAGGTTGTTTCCATATTTAACTCTTGTAAATAATGTTGTTATGAACACGGGAGTGCAAATACCTCTCTGAGATAGTGATTTTATTTCCTTTTTGATACATACCAAGAATGGAATTGCTAAATCATATAGTAGTTCTATTTTTTATTTTTTTGAGGAAACTCCATAGTGTTTTTCATAATGCTTCTACCAATTTACTTCCCACCAACAATATATAAATGTCCCCTAGTTTACTGGGATATTTTTGTGTGCCTTTGGTGGTGTCATGTTTCTTTGTGTGTGTGTGTGTGTGTGTGTGTGTGTGTACTCTTTGAATCTTGTGTTGCTGTCTTCACAACTGAAGAAGCAGTCACCACCTTCTCCAGTCTTTACTGACTATCTTTAGGAGGAAAGACATTTCCTTTAGGAGGAAAGCGGAAAATGCCTTTGCCAGTCTGGCTAAGGATTCTGAGGCTCTCTCAGACCTTATCTACAGGTGTATTCACTCCAAACCCCTTGTTCCCTTCTGGGGAAATTCTTAAGATTTATGCCTTCTTTGGATCCACCAAAGATAGGCCACATGCTCAGAGCCTTCCATTTGTTTTTGCTAGTGTAGTGCCCTGAAACGCTCAAGTTTCTAGGCCTTTTCTCAGTCCCAAAGAATTGAGCCATTTCTCTGTTTGAGACGATTACATTTGCTATTTGTGTGGACCCACTGGGGGAGCCAGCCTGGGTGGGTGCTAGTGAGGCACACGAGGGTATGGGGTGCTCATTGGCCATAGGGCATGGTCCACAAGTGCAATATCTCAAGCAGGCCATAGTCAGCTTCCTAATGGAGTCTGTGGAGGGGTCAGTAGGGCCCATGGCCTTTTCTAAGATGCCGGAGCAGTCCCGGCATCTTTATACCTTTAACCATGCCAATCACCTCAGTATTCTCCGTGCCACAAGAAAGAAGTAGGCCTCTTGGGGAGTTCCCCACATAGCTGAGGGAGCTGGTTGTTTACTCACTAATATATCATTTCTCCCTATGGGAAAAATCATGAACTTACCAGGTTTCTCTTGGCACTAAGCTATGCTGCTTTGAGAAAGGGGTGATATTAATAAAACAAAACTGTTCTTACTCTTTTCAATAAATCTGTTCTCATATATTTTTCTTCCAACAGTGTGCTGAAACTTCTCTGCTGAACTCCTGGACTCTCACATCTATGGGTAGTTGTCTAAATTGATGCTTCTGCAAGAGAGTTGATGGTAGAAAGCTCCTATTCTACTATCTTGCTAACAAAACACCTACTCAGTATTTTAAAAGTCGATACATGAAAAAATGTAGCAAATGTTAAAATGATATTCAGTCAGAGCATAATGGCAGCACAGGCAGTTTTTTCTAGTTGTTCATTACTTGTAAAGTCTAAATTGTTGAATATTGTCAGTGTCACTCATGGGTATAAACAGTATTTAAACCTCTGGTGGCAAGCATCAAAAGGAAAAATTAAAGGAATAATCCAAAATTGATATATGAAGATGGAGATTTGGGCAGAAGACAAAATGAAAGATGCCTTAGTAAATCTCCCTGATTGTCTGATTGCCCTGTGTCTAGCAATTTAGCAGTTGCCATTCTGTCCGCATAATGTAATCATCCAGATGTGAGAGAGGAAGGTACCAAGATGAGGTTGGAGGAATGGATTCAGACAGAGTATTTTAAAAAACTTCTATCAGTGAGTCCCAATCCAAGGTACCTGATGATTTTACACTTTGTGTTTCTCTCATTTCTATGTTGAGTAGGAGCAGCTATGCACAATGAACTATGGACTATTTTATTATAGTGACTATTAATATTTGCACTGGCCAAACTCATTGCATATAATAATCTACCACAGACTAATTTTATAATTTTTTAGAGAACAAAAATAGAATAAATAGGCTTCTGGTAAGTCTCTGTAAAATGTACATTCGTGATTCAATATAAACTAACATCATCAACCCAATTAGCAAAGAGCAAACATTGGCCATGTTTTTATTTTTAATTATACATATAACTGTTGGGATGGGAATAAGTTTCTCATTTCTCATGTGATTGTATTTAGTCCTTGAATCACTTAAGCTAATTTGTACCCCTGCAGTTTTTTTTTTATTTATTTATGTTGACTAGATGACTAAATTGTAGGTTCCAAACTATGTAACATCAAAGAAATTAAATATGAATTGTATGAAGGTCTATGCCATGTACTAATGACTCTCCTGTATGCCCCAGCAAAAATAAAGTAGTAACAAAGTCTGCTTCCATCTGAAAAGTACTCTCTTTGGTGGTGAGGCAGGGGAGGGATTAGGAAAACATGTAGATGCTGGATGAATTATTAGGTGGCATACATGAAAATAGGCAACACTAACAAAATTAATTGGAGATGGATCACTGAGGTTTGAAGAGGCCAAGTCAGACTTCATAATGGAAAACCTGTACAGGTATGAAGAAAAAAATAATTATTTATCAAATTATCCAACTTGGACTTGATCCATTTGAAAATTATACAGGTAAACAAAAATGTAATTTTCGTTATTAGGTAAATCATGAGATGATAAATGACCTAATGAGAAAAATTATCTGAAAATGCAAATGAAAAGAAAAAAACCAGTATGATATAAATATATCATTTCCCATCACAATTACCACTAAACCTTTGTAATAATTCAATAAAGATTTAACAATTTGTAAATCAGTAAGAGAAAAATTATTAATTTCAGTAAAAACCTAAATTATTTTCTTTTTTTTTCTTTTTGTAGGAGAATCTACAATATCTGTAGAATGTTATACTATATATATTATGTGTAATGTTTTGTGGTAGAGGACACAATAAAGAAAAAATAAGGTCCTTACTCATTAGCCAGTTTTTGTAATCTGTATGTTTCTTAGACACATAGTACAAAATATTGAAAAAATTAATACTATTAAACTACATGAATGAAAAATAAAAGACATTAATGCAAACATACACAGTAAACACATCACACAAGTTCAAGCAACTTTTACAATTATGTTTTTCTTAAAACCGTTTAATAACATCTTACCCTTTGCTGCATTATAATAAGAGTTCAAATGTTTACTACCTCCTTCCTGCATCATAATAATATTAACAACATATTATTATAACAAATATATCTGTTAAACATTCAAGAAGAAAATAAATTTATCCAATTGTTATTTTAAAACATTCTAAGTTAGGGATAAACTGTATATTCAGGGCATATCTTTGCTAGTAAAATATGTTAAAAGTTTAGGACATTCATTGTTACTTCTCAACTTAATAGTGGTGTCTGTTGACAACTTTGATAGAGAAAATCTTAGAAAGAAAAAGAGAACAAAATCATCTGACCTTGTAATATGAATATTTTACATATTCATATATGTAATATAAAAAGATGTAAATATATGTATATATATGTAATATAAAAAGATGTGCATACATCTTAAGAGGACCAATCTCTTCACAGCTTAAACAAAATGTACTCCATAATTTAAAAAGGAAGTAAAATAGAAAATCTACTCCAAGAGCCTATTTATATGAGTACCGAATGTTTATTGTTTAAACAATATGTTTATTGTTTATGTTTATTGTTTAAAAATGTAGAGTGAAAAACTAGTAAATGCATGCATTTTGGTATAACAAATATTTTGTTTAGCAGTGGTTTGGATTGTTATTTTCACACTCTAATCTTTCAATATTGCTAGAGGAACTTTTAAGATCAGGCGATATGTTGCACTTCACTTTGTACAGAGATATTAGGTGTGGTGTGTAAAAATTTCTGTTAGTTACAAAATATTAGGTCCAATTTAACATTTAGGGTACTGTTTTCTTATACAATTATTTTTTATCTTCAAAACTATTCTTAGTATATTGTTTACTTTCTGATTTTATGCTCAGGATATCTACTTTTTCTTAGCTGCAATGCCAATATTGCTGTGATCCCTTCTATAACCTATATCTTTGTTGCATAATAAAGTCACATTGGGAAGGAATAATATAATAAATCTGACAAAGTGTAGTTTCCCCAAATCTTACAAATAATTATGCATTAATGTCATGGTGATGTGAGTGATCTGAAATGTTGTCACTTTGATTCCAACTGTGGATTTTGACCAGTGTAATAGACCCATTACTCACAAGATAAAACATGTGAGAGGGAGCACTGCATTTGAAATTTATTCAGATGATAAATCATTAATAAAATCTCATCATTTTTATATCACTAATTATCCAAAATTAATTAGTGAGTAGAGAATCAATATTTTCACTGATACTGTTCTTGCATCCACCATAGACCTAGGTTTCCTAATTCATTGGTTATCACGAAACTCAAGATAATAGAAAATATGACCCTCCTGCCCTGCAGTTAAATTCTCTCACAAGTCATTTCTGAGCCTAGAAGTATAAAGTTAATGGGGAAAAAGTCCTCTTTTCTAAAAGAAAGACTGCCTTCTGTAAAGCCTTTTGTTCATTGCCTGTTACATACAATGTTAGTTCCATTGTATGTCCTCAAAATTTTCCTTGACTGACATTAGAACCCTCTGTTAATTTTTATCCACCATTAATTTCAAGTAGTTCCCATATTCAGATTAGAGGAATAAGCAAGCACACTTAAGAAATTCAGAATAATCTAGTTTTTCAATATTAAAGCATAATAATATGATTACATGTTCACATACTGCCATCAACCTAATGAATCAAAATAAGATAATGATTTGCAGAAGGAAATTAAGGATAATATATGAAGAATAATGAAATCAGAAATTGACATATTTTCCCCAGGTCATTTGGTCAAGTTATTTGCACTAAGAGGTTGCCAGAAGGTATTTTTCTAACATTTTAGTATGGCAAAGATGTGGCAAACATTAGCCATATCTTCAAAATATGTATCTTGTAAAGTGTATGCAACTCTGAAAAATTCCTTATGACATTAAAATACTAGTATTGTTAAATTATTTCCTATTGATTATTTTTAAAGTAAGGAATTAAAATCTACTTCTTACTTTCTATTTTTTAATACCTTTATTTAATAATCCACCAAAGTCATTGTCATTTTGTCTGGTCCACCACACTCCTCTGCCCTTTATTTTCCACTCCACTGTCCTTAGGCAGACTTTCCTGTTCCACTGTGGTAAACATGTCTCATATACACTGTCTCCCACAATGCATAATCCAGACTGTGTCATGTCAGGGGAGAAATGCTTTAGCCACATTCAATACTTGATTTCCTGCTGATATTTAATGGAACTTATTTTGATGAATTTTTTCTTTGTACTTTTAAGCTTACTTTGATAGATGGATTAACATGTTTTATAATTTAAAGGATAAAGGATTCAGATACAGAAAGATGATAATTTATGCATCATATTAGAAATATTATAGATGAAATAAACATTTTTAAAATTATTTACTTCACCTAAAATATTGCTTTCTATAGTGAATATTATAATAAATGCAGTTGGATTGTAGACATATTGTAAGTTTACAATTGATGTAATATAGGCTTAGAAATATCTTAAGTAGCAACAAAGCCAATCTTCTCATTTAAGCAGGGAAACAAAGTTCAGACAGACCAAGCTCCATAGATAACATCAAATAACTTAGCCTGATTTAGAATGAGGTCTTTCTCCTAAATCCTATTACTGCCCATCCCTCCCCAACTAGCCATGTGAAGTAATATACAATGTTAATTCTAAAGATGGGTGATGTTAGTACAAAATAAAGGTCTCTCATTGACCTGTGCATTCATTAAAGTATTTTCAACATCTTTTCTGATAAAAGCAAATACATTGTTGGATAATTACAAAATTATTTAGAATATCTACATAATGTTGTTGGTTCTGTGTTCCTTTATACATCTGTCTAAAGAACTTCAAAATGTAAAAATGTGGGCCAGGCGCAGTGGCTCACACCTGTAATCCTAGCACTCTGGGAGGCCGAGGCGGGTAGATAGCTCAAGGTCAGGAGTTCAAAACCAGCCTGAGCAAGAGCGAGACCCCGTCTCTACTATAAATAGAAAGAAATTAATTGGCCAACTAATAGATATAGAAAAAATTAGTCAGGCATAGTGGCGCATGCCTGTAGTCCCAGCTACTTGGGAGGCTGAGGCAGGAGATTGCTTGAGCCTAGGAGATTGAGGTTGCTGTGAGCTAGGCTGGCGCCATGGCACTCACTCTAGCCTGGGCAACAAAGCGAGACTATGTCTCAAAAAAAAAAGTAAAAATGTGCACTAAATTTTCCCTTAAGTAAGATATCGTATAGTAACTGTTAAAATTGTGTTTAACATTCTATAGCATGATATGGAGAATCACTTGAATTACACTATCTCTCTGTCTTTCTCTCTCTCACACACACACAGGCACACACACACACACACAGAGTCAAAGAGTGTGAGAGAAAGAGTGAGAGAAAGCAAAGAGAGAAACTCTTGTTATTGCTGGTACCAATATTTTGATATATCAAAATATTTTCTTGTATATTTTATTTTACATTCATTGATTGCTCCAATAAAAGTGTCAAATATCTAATTATAGAGAATTTGTATATAAGAAAAAATTTATGACTTATACTAAATATTTATGTAACATTAAAGTTAGTTCCATTCTAGACCCAGCTTTCTGGACAATTTGTAGTGTGACCATGAGTACGCAAAAAAAATATAGCCTTTTTCTTAAAGGTAAAAACAAGGGATTTTTCCTTAGAATGGATAGATGTTAAGTTTTATTTTCTTTCTACATTCATTCAACTTGTGGTCATTTTTTTTTAAAGTATTAGATTAGGAATGGATTCTGAGGCTGTCAACTTCAAAATGTCATGATCAATAAATGATGTCTGCCTTGATTTTGGAAGAAAGAAAGATGTCATACTTATCACATTTTGTTCTGATTCCAAATAAATAGATATCTTAATTTTCATTTGTTTGTAAACAGAAAGCATCCATTTAAAGGTAAAAAATATAACTAGATCTAAATTGTATTTTGAGAGACCATATTCACTAATGGATCAGTTCATGTTTGGTTTACTCATTCAGGAAACATTAGATTATATTACATTTCAAACTCTAGGCCTTGCTATTTCTATTCCTGCGCTCATAACTTCTGTAGATCTGCCATGGTCCTCCCATTTTAAATTATATAGGACACCTGCATATCCTGACCAGATTTTAAAATCATAAACTCCTCAACTCTTCTTTCAGACATGAAACAGAGTTTCTTTCTGCCAGCTTAATTGTCCTAGATAGCAAGAGGAGATAGGTCATAAGACAGAAAATTAAGTAATGGGGAAAACTTATTTAATTTTGTGCCCAAATATTTTAAGTATAATGTAAAAGAAATCGTGCCCCTAATGAATTGTTTATCAGTTACTCCGGACTTTGAATTTGATAACATTCCTTTCATCATTTTGTCTCCTTTCAAGTTTTTTACATCAATATAAAATACTTAAAAATTACCTTGTTTGGAAAACAAGGTTTACCTTGTTTTACTCATTTTGTGTTCTTGGAAAGTTTTGAAAATCTTAGTAGTTTTCCATTGTTCTTAGTTGCATGAAATGCAAGGAAATGAGTTAAAAAATTCTCTCTTATTTACCTTTGAGATAATTCCCTTTCCATTTAGAGATCTTTGCAGAATTCATGGCATTTTTAAACTATTTATATAATTGTATTTATTATCATCTACCATTCAAGTGGCCACTTAGACAATGCTAAACTAACAGGCTACAGTCTAAGAAAAAATTACTCCAGTGACTTCAGAACAAAATATACATGCATATACATGCACACAAACATATATAAACACATCCATAAATGCATCATAGGAAATAATACATATGCACATGCACACATATAGAGTAAATAAAATCAGAAATTATTTGTGTATTTTTAAAGGATTCTTTTCACAATGCAATCAACTTTGCATTACTTCTTCATACAGACAATACAATTGGGATTCCTGGCACAGAAACTCAACTCTAGAGACCTTTGCAAAAATTTCTCTATTATTTTGAAGGAACGGACAGCTATTGGATCACAATTAAATTTAGGTAGAAATTGAAAGATGATATTTCAACTTCTCAATATAAGAGTGTAGAGTCTAAATATGATAATCAAACCCTGAATTGAATTTTGTGTTAGATTGGTAGATATATTAAAGAGTAGAAAATCAGGTTGACATTTTATCAGTAGTTGCTCTTTCTCATCAGAACTATTTTACTCTACATTGTTCACATTCATCTTGCTCCCCTACCAAGGGAGATAACACTATAGAAAACTAATATTTATGTTCCAATAAGCAATATATTTATGGCAAAGAAAATTTCATCCTGAGGATTAGCAGAAGTTTTCTGGTGCAAGAATATCATAATAGTGCCTTCAGTTATCAGAGCAATGTTATGCAATTGTACATTATTTGGAACACATTGATAGGAATATTCTTCTTTACAAAGATTCCTTATTTAATTTTTGCACTTCAATATTCTTCCCTTTCCTGTATAAATCTCCTCAGCCTTTATTTAATCTGGAAATACTTCTATTTTTTCAAGTTGCCCAAATAGCTGTGATAATGTGTGAATTATGAATTCATTTATTTTCAAGATAAAAAAGGTTTATAAAATCAGCATTCTGTGGGCAAAACCCTCTTAACAATTACTTACTTCTTACCCATTTGAATTTTGTCCGTAGCATGTATCAATAGGCAAGTGCACAGTAATTATTTTACAAATTTATATTAAGTTTTCTATATATCTTTGTTTCTCTTAACCCCTATCTTTTTTCCTGATTTAATTTTAAGTATTTTCTCTACCAGATATTAACTGAGTAGCCACACATTCAGTATCTCCCTTATGAAATTTTGTTAAACTAAAATGATTTAGTGTTCTGTACTTTTGGATGGACCCTACCTCTGGGTATCTTAATCCATTCGGGCATTTTAAAAATAGGCATAAACATCATAACTTTAGATTTTACATTTTCATCAGGCTGATTTTTAGCTGGCACTTGTCTATTGTAGGCTTCTCATTTTCTTTTTTACAAGTTGATGGTGACAAGCAGCTCCTTTGTCTTATACTGTATATTCCTCAATTTGTGGACCCCATTTGTTCTCCAGTTGTTTGCTAAGATCAATTCTTCCTTCTTTTTGTCTTTTCATCTTTTGTAATTATTTACCAAACACAGATAGGTATAACTAATCTGTCCTATTAAAATTTTGTATTCCAACTCTTGTGCCTTGGGCTACATGATTTTTAGGTATATGATCTATCTTCACAGTTATCACTGGTAATACTTCACTCAAATCTGTTATTCTATTATGTGAATAACCTCTTTCAAATCTCCAATATCTGTTTCTCTATAGCTTGTCACTCATCCCTGAGCCAATGCCACATATTTAAGTTTACTTTATGGAAGCTTTCCTTATAGAGCAATATCAATCAGGAAAACCCAGACTATGCTTCAACAACAAAAACCCCCAATCTCTCAGCAACATAACCCAAAACAATTTTAGTTCTCACTCATGCTAGTTAACTACTGTGGTACAGCAGAGGATCTCTGCTTATGGTGGTTACATAAGATCCAGGTTGAAGGAAGTTCTTTCTTGATATATGCTTCTACAACCAATGAAGCAGGGGAAAGTATCCTGGTCATTTTAGCTATGGGCAGAGTAGGCCCATTTTCCATTATTGAAGGACACTGAATTTATACAAAGAGATGAAGCAATAAAAAGACTTCAATTAGCTAACAGTGACATTGGATATGGGTGTTTTATAATCATCCTCTACCATTAAGTTGCCATAAACACTTTGGATAATAAAGACTAATGTTATCAGAAGTGGCTTGATGAAGATCATACTGAAATAAAGCAATATAGTTAAAAATTGTATAAAAAGTAGAAATGTTCATACCAAAAGTATAGGTGGTAAGAGCAGTGAAAATAGCCATGAGTATATCATGACATCAGAATACAAGAATTTCAAGTATGAGGAGGGATCATTAAAAAAAATCCCATTGAAAAGCTTTTATGGTATCCATAAGAATAAATTGGGGATCTTAATTTTTAGATGTGCTTAATAAATAAAAACAAGAACATTTTATTATCAAAGCTACCCTATATTTCATATCTGGAAATTGAATATTTTATTAATAGAAAATCAAATTCCACAACAGTTTGTCTCTCTACAGTTTCAAGTTTAAATCTGTAATTGTTGGAAGTTTCTGAACTAATTCATAAGGATATCCTTAGTTAACATTAAATCAAGAAATAAGATCATTCGGTGTGAGAAAAAGGAGAACAGTTTACATATCCATCAAAAGTTTTCATTTAGATGATCTTGTGATCTAGACACATAATGACAAGTAGCCCAGTTGCTAAGTGATTAAATTGAGAAGATGCTTTTGTGGGTAAAATCACTACAACCATATGCTGACATTCCACTAAAGTCGGTAAGCCTGGGTTTATATCCCAGCTTTGTCATTTAGTAATTATGTGACCTGGGCCATCTAGCTAAACTCTCTATGCCAGAGTTTCCTGATCTGTAAAATGGAAATGATAGACACACATACCTTGTAAGATTGTTAGGTGAATTAATATCTGCACTGAGAACAGTTCTGACACATTGGAAGGTCTATATAACTGTTAAATCAAAATAGCTCTGTCTCAGACACGAACAAATAGACAACATAAATGTGTAATAGAAGTATGATCATGTTTTGAATGGAAGAAAATCCAAACCTAGCTTGTTGAGCATAGCATACAAGTTACAGGGTTCCCAGGTATTGTTCCCTAACCTGTCAGTGAGGAGCAGAAGCACTCTTTAATGGGTTGATTTATATTTATGTGATAAGTGAAAATGCTGTCTTGTCTTTCTTTTGCATAAATGTGGTCAGAAAAGGGTTGTGGGTTTTGCTTGCTAATTTGCTTAGGGCACCTTCTTTGGAAAAATTAGGAACCAACTGACATCCATCACCAGGGGGAACTGAGACTTTGAGACCACCTGCTACTTACTTTGACACATCAATGCCAACCTTTTGGAAAGTGTCTAAGCCACAGGGGGTAATGACCAGGTGTGCTGGCATATTTTGCCACTTCATTTCTGTGTTTGATCTGATTAAAGTGCAAGCAGGTTATTTTAGGAATTTTTAATTTTCGCTGAGTGCATTTCTAATATTATGTTTCAGTGGTTATGCCTGCAGAGAAATTTTTAAAAATGGCCTCATTGGAGAAAAATTTTCAAAAATCTCTACTTTTGTTTTAACTCTTAGAGCTTTGTTTAAAAATAGTAATTCTCATTCTCTCTTCCATGCTCCCTTTGCACTTACCTCTATTATATTTACCACATAATATTTCAATGGTTTGTCATTTAAAACTCAACTCCTTTAAGGTAAGAGCCCTATTATTCTTAATGTCTGCTTTAGAATGGCCCCTCCCACAAATGGCATGGGTGGAGTACATAAACCTGACAAAGGAAAGGAAAAGAAAGTGTTAACACTCATCATATAAAATTGTGCCAATTGAAGAAAGTTACTCTGTAAACAGAGGTTTGCTTCTATAATAATAGCAAAAAGGCCTAATATTTAAATAGGATGCCGTTAGACTGACAATAAGTACTTTATGAGTGTTTTCTACATGTAAATTAAGAATGCAGTATTATGTTTTAAAAGAGGAACATGGAAAATAGTTTATATGGGATATAAATCAGTCTTTGAAGGAGATTTTTCCTGTTTTTCATAGGTGGTTGAAACCATGTGCAAATGAAATCACATAGACCTCTATCTTCAAATAGAACAAAGTAACTTGGGTGAATATTGGCCCAAGTAACAAGGCCCAATAAGAATCTCCATTACTCATATTTTACTTCTTCATTTTGAACCCAATTTATTAAAAAAAAATACAGCCATACAATAACTTTATTTTCTCCATGCTTCATGGTAATTAACATGGACAGCTTCATGTAATATTATGAATCCTAATATTATTAATATGAAACTCCTCTTTTCAAATCCAGCCTGAGGCAAGCATGAAAACCTAAGTGAGAAGAAGAGCTTGTCTACTAGCTTCCTTTTTGTTCATTTTCTCTGACTTCTTTTGGAAAGATGGCTTGGAAAAAAACAGAAGGAGAGGGGAATGTGGGAGCAGAAAAGGTCTTACTTGATTGGTGTCTCTTGGCTGCAGCAGATATTTAAACATTATTGATTTTTTTTATTCTCATGGGTCACATTTTTCCTGGAGAGTAAGAAATATCAGTTTCTCCTGATATTTGGAAACTAATCTAACACTTGTAGATAGACCTTAATCTTATTCCAATCTTGTCAGACATCCCTGTCTGATGTACCTAAGGCTTCAGTTTTGTTACATATTGGGCCAACACTCAGAGGAAGGCCATATTATTCTCTTGATAGACATACATTATCTTCCAGAACATCAACATCAGACCAGGTCATTCTGAGAACTGTGTTTTCCTAAAAATCAGCAATAACTACTCATTTATCAGTTACAATTTTGTCCTCAGTTTACCCTTTCTATAGATAAAATTTATTGAGATACACACTCACAGAATTGCTCCACTTTCTGGTAGCATATGATGCATTAGTTATAAATCAAGTTAATAAGTTCTTTTTAATACTCCTACTGAGACACTTCATAATTTTCCAAAGTAAGTGACCTCACTCTGCAAAAAGTAATATACTTAATTTGGTCAACTACAAATGTAATTTTGGTAGTCTTTGGCTGAAAAGCATTGACACTAGGTTTCTAGAAATTTCTCATAATTAGGAATCTACCATGTGCCATTGTTTTAACATGAATAGAAATTTCTTTTTGTTGGCTTCTTATTGCAATTATCTCCATGCTTACATATCTGTCTTCTTGACACCTCCACTCCATTGTCTACTAAGCACTCTATTAAGCATTTTTAACTTAAGGTATAAAAATCACAATTATAATATCTCCCTTCAAAATCTATTCCTTCTATCATTTTTCAAATTTCAATAAAAAAGGACTCCATTCTGCCAGTAAGTCAGACCAAATATCCAGGGGCCATTCTTGAATCCTCTGCTCTGTCAAAAATCACAACCAATATATCAGAATATTCATTGACTTTGGATTGACTTTCCTTTGAAACAAATCCACCATTTTTACAATGTCTACACTAGACACTGTCATCATCAAATATCACCTTAAATACTGTAAGAACTTCTTAAGTTCTCTCACTTCCTCAACTCTTTTGTTCCTGTATGCTTTCCTTAAAATGCTACACCTTTCACTCAGTAAAACAAGTAATCTGTTCGAAACATGAGATTCCATCTGTTAGCTCCTGAAAACCCTCTGACACAATGCCATCTCACTTTTGGTAAAATCCAAAGTCCTTCTTGGTCTATAAGTTACCATAAATCTGGTGCCTTTGCCACCACTCTGATTTCATCTTCTACCATTCTCTTAGTTCTTCTACTTATCCTTTTATTCAAGGAGTAATTCATGCCTGTTTTCTTTGTTGTTGTTTTTTTTTGTTTGTTTGTTTTTTGAGACAGAGTCTCGCTTTGTTGCCCAGGCTACAGTGAGTGCCGTGATGTCAGCCTAGCTCCCAGCAACCTCAAACTCCTGGGCTCAAACAATCCTGCTGCCTCAGCCTCTCGAGTAGCTGGGACTACAGGCATATGCCACCATGCCCAGCTAATTTTTTCTATAAATATTAGTTGGCCAATTAATTTATTTCTATTTATAGTAGAGAAGGAGTCTCGCTCTTGCTCAGGCTGGTTTCAAACTCCTGACCTCGAGCAATCCATCTGCCTCTGCCTCCCAGAGTGCTAGGATTACAGGCCTGAGCCACTGCACCTGGCCCATGCCTATTTTCTTGATGTTGATAAAGCAAGCCAAGAATATTGTTAGTAGGGGCTTTTTCTATTGCTTAGAATTATGCTTAGAATTATCTCCCCTAGTTATCTGCATAGCTTCTATGCTTACTTCCTCAGGTGCTCTGCTTAAATATCACTTTACTTAAAAGAATATCAATGATAATATTATATAAAACAGTAACTTTACATATGAATCTCTATCACCCTTAATATGCTATACTTTTATTCACAGCACTTGTCAGCACTTACATTAAAAAACAACTAGTAATGGAAGAATAGAGGAACAAAGACACAAAACATATAGAAACCAAAGGAAAATGGCAATGTTAGTCCTACCTTTTCAGTAAATGTATTATGTTCCAATAGTAAATCAGAGATTGGCAAAATATTTTTTAAAATATATAATTTAACTATATGCAATCTATAAAAACTAAATTTTAGATTCAAAGACAAAATAGGTTGCTTGTAAGGATAATAAAACATCACACAAACAGTAACTAAATGAAAGCCAGAGTAGCTATGAGACTATCAGACAAAATAGACTTAAAAAAAATGTTACTAGAAAGAAGGGATATTTTATAATAATAAAAGTGTTAATACATCAATTATAAATATATTCGTCTAACAGTGGACTCTCAAAATTGTGAAGCAAAAGCTGCTGGAGTTAGAATTGAGTAATATTCCATTGTGAGCATACACAAAATTTTGATTATCCACTCATGAATTGACAGGCACTTGGGTTGTTTCCATGTCCTTGCAATAGCGAATTGTACTGCCATAAACATTCGGGTGCAGATGTCTTTATAATAGAATGTCTTATGCTCTTTTGGGTAGATGCCTAACAATGCTATTGCTGGGTGGAATGGTATTTCTATTTCTAGCTGTTTGAGGTATCTCCAAATTCTTTTCCACAAAGGTTGCACTAATTTTCAGTCCCACCAGCAGGATAAGAGTGTTCCTGTCTCTACACATCCTCGCCAGCATTTGTTGTTTTGGGATTTCTTGATACAGGCTATTCTCACTGGGGTTAGGTGGTATCTCATTGTGGTTTTGATTTGCATTTCTTTGATGATTAGAGATGTTGGGTATTTTTTTTTATATGTTTGCAGGCCATTATTCTGTCTTTTTTGGAGAAGTTTCTGTTCATTTCCATTGCCCATTTCTTGATGGGGTTATTTGATTTTTTTCTTGTTAATTCTTTAGAGTTCTAGATAGATTCTTGTTATTAGATCTTTATCAGAAGTATAGAGAGCAAATATTTTCTCCCACTCTGTGTGTTGTCTATTTGCTGATGATAGTTTCCTTGGCTGTGCAGAAGCTTTTTAATTTGATAAGATCCCATTTGTTTATTTTTGATGCTTCAGTGACTGCTTTGAGGGTCTTCCTCAAATATTCTTTGCCTCGACCAATGTCTTATAGGGTTTTCCCAACATCTTCTTCTAGGATTCTTAAGGTTTCTTGCCTTAGGTTTAAATCTGTTATGCATCTTGAGTGAATTTTTGTGAGAGGTGAGAGGTAGGGATTCTGATTCAATCTTCTGCATGTAGCTATCCAGTTTTCCCAGCACCATTTATTGAAGAGAGATTATTTTCCCCATTGTATATTTTTGTCTGCTTTATCAAAGATTAGGTTATCGTATCAAAGATCGATGGTTTTATCTCTGGTATCTCAATTCTATTCCAAACATCGATGATTCTGTTCTTGTGCCAATACCAGGCTGATTTAACTATTATTGCAGTATAATACAGCACCAAACTAGCACTATTTATACTATCCTGGATTAAGCTTAAGCCCATTATCCAAAGTGAGGTGACACAAGATCAGGAAAATGAAAATGGGCTCCACATGTACTGATTGATCCATGAATCCCACTATTGGTTATCTACCCAAAGAAAAAAAGACATCTGCATTTGAATGTTTATAGTGGCACAATTCACAACTGCAAAGATGTGGAAACAATCCAAGTGCTCATTGATACATAAGTGAATTAATAAAATGTGGTATTAATATATGTATATCATGGATTACTACTCAGCCATAAAAAAGGTGAACTACCTCTTGTATTAACCTGGATGGAGGCAGAGCCCATTCTTCTAAGTGAAGTATCACAAGAATGGAATAAAAAAAACCAACATTCCTTCAAATTGCTACTAATTGATCAAAACTTATGTGCACATATGGAAGCAACATTCATCTGGTGTCAGGCAGATGGGAGGTGGGAGGAGGGGATGGGTAAATTCACACATAACTGGTGTGCACACTGTCTGGGGGATGGGCAGCTTGTAGCTCTCACTCAGGCTGTACAAAGGTAGTTTGAAACTTTTTAATCAGAAAACATATTTCTATGAAGATATTGTATTTGAAGCAGTAGAAAAATTATGATCCCAAATAGGTGTTTTTAACAAATACTTTGTGATTAAAGAATTCATCAAATATCTCAATTAAAATAATTAGTTGATTTACTCAATGGATTCAAAAACTTAGCAAGTTCTTAGCAATAGCATCATCCAGTGGAATAAATTTATTTAAATATTTGATTAGTGTTTAACAGAGTTCATTCTGTGCTTTAACAACATTGGAATAATGTGTTTAATAGTCCTAGAATATAGCCTAGGGGCATAGTATACTATATTAAAATCCTAGTGCTCTTCTTAGAGATAAACTTAGGGTATTGCAACTTCACTGCAAATTAGAAGCTTAAGGAAAATTAATGAGGGTGTTAGAGGTATGAAGAGGAGAATAAATAAGTAGTCACTCTGTAAATAAAAAATCATCTCTTGGGTGAGCTCTGGGTTAATTTCTGATCTTCACTGCACCCATTATATAATTAAGACATCTTTGCAGAATATAGAAATGTATTGACATATGTATTTAACCTAATTCAAAGCAATTTAAAATTAATATGATGAAAATATTTCTCTGAATAATTTAACAATAGCAATTTTGTTTTTATAGAGATAATATTGAGTTACATGGATTTTTAGTATAACTTATCTACATTTAACATGGCTGTTTGGTTAATTCTGATAATCCTATTTGGGTGTTTCCCAATAAAATGTGACTATTTTATTTCTCTTTGTGTTCTCAGTACCTATAATAGTCTCTATACATATGCAGGGCTCTATAAATGCATTTTGAATAAATGTGTTTTAAATAGACAAATCTAAAACTTATCAGGCCAGGTTGATGTGGTTGCATAAAACAAAAGTGTCATAATTTTTCATTAATATGAGATATAGAGACTGTTGATATTATAACATTAGACCATAATTTTCTTTTTTTTCACTATTGTTGTGAACCTCAACAGACAACCTTGTTCACTTCTAGGTGACCAACATCTGGGGCACATAAATAAACAAAATATGAACAAAGTCATAAAAACAGAAAACAAGAGAGGGACCCATAGAATGTTTCCTCAAAATACGGAGCTACTGAGCATTTTGATCATTTAAAATATTTGGTTATTATTTTGACTTTTAAGGGTAAAATATGTCTTGGGAATCCAGATTCAAAATGTATAAAGGAAAAAGGTAGATGTTTCTTCTGTAAATCAAGCACCTTGTTTAACTGCTCCAAGTAATTGTACTAAACATGTCCTTACTTTTTCTCTTAATTTTCCTTTTCCTTTTGAAAAAAAAAAAAGCAGACTTGTTGTTTAAATTTTAAATAGTATTGAGCAATTTAATTTTTAAAACAAGGTGTTATTTGTTCCTTTCTTCCATGTTTTCTCCTTTACCCTTTCTCAGAAGCACCATTTTAAATGTTTTAGCTATTTTTATGGCATTTACATGTCTACACATTACTAAATAACATGCTCCTCTACTACTATCTCTGATCTATTAATTTTGTACATTACATATTGACTTCCCATTATGAGATGTCAGGATATAAAAATGGGAGGTTTAGCAATATTAAAAATATACTCCTGCAAATACTTACATGTGAGTATTGCTATGTACTATGGTTATGTTTTCATTCTTATTTTTTTATTTTATATTTTGAAATAATTATAGCTTCACAAGACACTGCAAAGATAGTATGGAGTCATTGGACTCTAGTTTCTCTCAATGTTTACACCCTACAGTTGTTGAGTGCAACATCCAAGCCAGAAAAGTAATCTTGATAGAATGTGGTATATGGTTTTAAATGTCCTTTTATCACAATGCATAGTTTTCTGCAATCACTATTGGCATCAACATACAGACCTCTTCCATCATCACAGAGATAGATCTCTCTTAAGCATTACACTAATCCCTCTACAATGTCTAACTCCTGGCAACCACTAGCCTGTCTTACATCTCTATGATTATGCAGTTTTGAGATTGTTACAAAAATGGAAACATTCGGTATATGAGCTTTTGAAATTGGTTTTTGTTTCACTCAATATAATGCTCTTGAGGTCTAAGCTCTTGTGTGTATCAGCAGTTGATTCCTTTTTATCGTTGAGTACTATTCCATGGTATGCTCCTGATTGTTTAACCATTAACCTATTGAGAGAAAATTTGTTTCTAATTTAAAGCTATTATGAATCACACTGCTATAAACAATCATGTACTTATTTTTGTATATAAATAAGCCTTAACTTCTCTGGTTCAGGAGTGCAATATCTGGCATTTATGATCAATGTTCTTTTAGTTGTTAAAGAAAGTGCCAAACCATTTTCCAAAGTGTCTATATCATTTTATGATACATATCTAAATGTACGAGGGATCCAGTTCCTCCATATCCTCCTTGCCAATACTTGGTATTATCATTACTTTTTATTTTAGTTCTTCTGATACATGTGGTGACATCTCATTATGGTCTTAATCTGAATTTCTTGTGATATCAAATATATTTTCATGTGCTTATTTGCTATTTACATTGATATATCCTATTCAGTGGACTGCCTCTCCATGTCTTTTGCCCATTTTCTTACTGGTGTGGTTATTTTTTTATTGTTCAGTTTTCAGAGTTGTTTATATAATTTAAACATGGCTCCTCTGTCAGACATTTAGTTTTCAAAGATTTTCTCCCAGTGTGCAGCTTCTCTTTTAATCCTCTTAAGGGGAGTATTTCAAATGGTTTTCATTGTAATGAAGTTTAATATACCAATTGCCTCTTATTTGAATTGTGCTTTTAGTTCAATGTCTAAGAACTCATCACCATGTCCTAGATCCCAAAGATTTTCACCTGTATTATCTTCTAAAAGTTTTATAGTTTTACATTTTACATTTTGTTTCCATTTTGAGTTCATTTTTGACGTTTACATTGAGGTTTATATTTTTGCCTATGAATATCCAATTGCTTACAACATTTGCTAAAAAGACTATCCTTCCTCCATTGAATTGTTTTATATCTTTGTAAAAAAATAGTTTGTCATATTTGTGTGGATCTATTTCTGGTTTCTCTATCTGTTCCATTGTTGTATGTGCTTTTAGTTTTTGCTTTTTTATTATTATTATTTCAGCATATTATAGGGGTACAAATTTTAAGGTTTCAAATAATGCTCTTGCACCCCCCACCACAAGTCTGAGCTTCAAGAGTGACCATCCCCCAGATGGTGCATGTCTCACTCATTATGTATGTATATTCCCGCCTCCCTTCCCCCTCCCACCCACCCAATACCCAGTTAAATGTAGTTCCTATGTGTCCACTTAGATGCTGCTCAGTTAATATCAGTGTGCTGGTGAGTATATGTGGTACTTGTTTTTCCATTTTGGGATACTTCTGGAGCTACCTTAAAGCAATACAAGGGGATCTACCATTTGATCCAGCAATCCCATCACTAGGCATCTACCCCAAAGATCAAATGACACTCTACAAAAAAGACACTTGCACTCGAATGTTGTATGTGTTTATCCCTCCTCCAATACTATATAGTCTTGACAACCATAGCTATTGATATATCTTATGGCTTAAAATCAGATAAAGTGGTCCCTCCCACTTTGTCTTATTTTTACAAATTATTTTAGCTATTTTAGGGTTTGTGTCTTTCATATCAATTATAAAATAATCTTGCTGATTTCTATAAATAATATTTTAGGGATTTTGATAGGAATTGCCTTAAACCTATAGATTAATTTGGAAGGAAATGGCATCTTTTCTGTGTTAAATTTTCCAATTGCCAAATGTGGTATATTTCTCACTTATTTCTTTCATCAGTGGTTTTTTAGTTTCAACGTACAAGAGCTACATATGTTTGTTAAATTTTCTCCTAAGTCTTTCATTTCTATTTCATGACTGTAAACATTTTTGTATTTTAATTCTGGTTTCTTTGTGTCCATTGTTAGTACATAGAAATGCAATTGATTTTAGTATGCTGATTTTATATCTTGCAAACTTGCTCTGAGTTCACTAATTTATGCTGTATATTTTTTGGTTTTTTTAGTTTTGACTGCTCTTTAGATCCTAGATTTTTTTTTACAGAGACCATTATGTCATATACAATAGGAAAAGTTTTGGTTATATCTTTCCAAACTTTATGCCTCATACAATTTTCTTTCTTTATTGTACTTTATATAATGCCCAATAATATGCTGAATAGCATATTCAATGATGAGAGCAGACGTTTTTGCCTTGTTCCCAATCTTATAATTAAAGCACTCAGTCATTCACCATTAAGTATGATGGTAGCTATAAATATTTTGCAGATATTTTTATCAATTGAGGATGTTTCTTTCTATTTCTAAGTTTCTGACAGTTTTTAAAATCTTAAATTATTGTTGAGGTTATCATATGATTTTTATAGACCAACTGATATGATCATGTGATTTTTTAAATTCATACTTTTAAAATGATGAAATACATTGCTTTTCAGCTATTAATCCAGTTTTAACACCCTGGAATTTACCTCAGTTGGTCATGACATATAATTATATGAACATGTATATGTATGAAAATATATAAATATACATATATAAACTGTAATTTTTGCTATTATTTTATTAAGGCTATTTGTGTCTATATTTATATTAAAATAGATATTTACCTATGGTTTTCTTTTTTTTACTATCTTTGGTAATTACTGGCTTCATAAGATAAATTGGAATGTCTTCTTTCCTTTGTTTTCTGGAAGTAATAGAAAAAACTAGTATTAATTATTTCTTATAAGTTTGATAGAAATCTTCAGAGAAACCATATAGCCTGGAAATTTCTTTTTTACTAGTGTTATTGAGGGTATTAATATCATAGCCTTCATCTAAATATTAATTTTCTCTAATTCTTCTCAATAATTTGTTCATCCAAATATTCCTATTCTTATGTCAAGTTAAATTTCATAATGAGCTACCACAAAGGAAAATGAGAACCATGAAACTTCTGAATTAAATGAGCTTTCTCATCAGTAGGTGAGATGATCATCATTTATCAATGTATTCTCCAACAATCTTATCCCAACTTCCATCTTACAGTATAAGCATTGTCTTTCATAAGAAGATACACCCAAAACTTTTTCAAACAACTAGAGTATACTTTTAGAGTGGTTTTAGGTTTACAGAAAAGTTGGACAGAAAGTAAAGAGAGTTTCATTTACCTATTTTTCCTCTCTGCCCACACTCACATAATTTGCCTTATTAATCATATTTTGCATTAATTATTGTGGTAAATTTGTTATCATTGGTGAGCCACTATTGACATTATTGTTAACTAAAGCTCCAGTTTACTTTAGGCCTCATTCTTTGTGTTGTACAGTACTTTAAGTTTTAAGAAGTGCATAATATATATGTATCCTTACAGTATCATGTCATATAGTATAATTTCACTGCCCTAAATATCCCCTTTGTTCCTGCATTTATTGCTCCCTCCCACCTCATTCCCTGGCAACCATTGATCTTGCATTCTTTCTTTGAATTATTTAGTCTTCATAAGAACACTTTGAAATTATTATCATGGTTATTATTACAACCATTGTATATATGTAACAGATGGGGGAAACTGATTGAAGGTCATACAGCTAATCAATAGTAAAGTCAGGACTTCATTGCAGGAAATCTGACTCCTGATACCAAACTCTTAACCTTTATGTTATATGTACTGCAATATAAATTAGTTTCCCAAGGGTCAAAAAAGAACTTGAATTTTTAAAATAATTTTTTAAATAATTTTTAAAAATTACTAAAATAATTTACCTCTTAGTTTTAAGAATGAAAGTTCATGAACAATGAAATAGTAGAATGGGATAGGTACAGCATGAATAAAATGATTAAAATTTTTATAGATTTTTCTATATACATGTTTTACAGACTCACTAAAAGATTGAGAACTAATCAAACAGATTATAGAATTCTTCCCTCCTTTTTCACTTTACCACCACTCATATTCATAGGTTTTAGTGTAAGAGACTAAGATTTCCCGTAATGTCCTTACTTTTATCTCCCTTTTTGCCTTTGGGTTTCTTTAGAGATTCCTTCTTAAATAGTTATAAGCCTTATAGTTCTTTTCATTATAATCCTGTGTTATTATACAGAAGTCTGATTGATGTGCTGGTAAGGAGCAATGAACAAAGTGCTTGGATCATTTTAAGTACTCAAGTAATACAAGCTATTATTATTAATACTCATTTTTGGAGGAAAATAATGTCTTTACAGAAAGTATACTGTATGTCCTTATGCAGAGTAAAATACTGTACTTTAGGTATTAGATACTTCTCATGAATGAAATGAAAATTATGAGTCATTACTGCATGCTATGTATCTATGAAGTTCTATGTCCAAAATGTTTAAAGAATTCTAATTGTAGGAAGTGCTTTATACTTACTCTTGGATTAATAGAGATCATAAAAATAAGTTTTGCTTTGATCTAACAGATTCCTTACACTGACTTACTTACAAACAAGTCTTGTGTTTAAAGAAAGAGAATAGCATTTTAATGATTAAAAAATTGTCACTTCAAACGTTGTTTTGCACAAAAAGGCTCTATACATGGTGCTGACATCCAGTAAATGTACAGCCATATGAACATTGCCATGTTTCTGACTGCTTGCTAATCTCCTTAGTCTTAATATGTCTGTGTGTCTGAATGTTTAAAAACATGATATAATTCTTTGAATAATTGTTGTCACAAAGGTTAACAGTTTGGCTGTGTTAAATTTAGTAACACTACAAAAAATAAATTGTCACTTATTAAAGCACATTTGGATTAAATTATTGTTTAAATCAGAATATTTTTTCCTCAGCTAGCTCAAATTATCTTCCAAATAAAGATTCACAGATGTTCTGTGCTATCTCAAATTTAAGGAAATGCCACTAAATAGGTTTTCTTCCTATATTCATTGAACACTGGAAAACTTTTTTTTTTTTAAACCTCTTTATCCATTATCACCCCTCTTTTCTTTTGGATCAACTGGGAAAAATTCTGAGCTATAGAGATCTGATTTTTTCATCCTGGATTTTCCTATTTCTACCTCATTTATATATATTTTTTATTTCGGCATATTATGGGGGTACAGATTTTAAGGTTTCAATAAATGCCCTTTCCCCCCCTTCCCCCACAAGTCTGAGTTTCCAGCATGACCATCCCCCAGATGGTGCACATCTCACTCCTTCCCCCTGCCCAATACCCTATTACTATAGTACCTATGTGTCCACTTAGGTGCTGCTCAGTTAATACCAGTTTGCTGGTGAGTATATGTGGTGCTTGTTTTTTCTACCTCATATTTAATATGATTAATGATGCTTACTCTTCAGCTTATATTTAAAAATATAGTGTATCTTCTCTTTATATTACTTGATGTCTTCAACTTAATTTCACAAAAATATTATAATAATTCAGAGCTATTCCAAATCTACTAGTTTTTGCATCTGAAGGAAACATATGAATTTTGCTAATAACCAAATGCCAAAATACACCTGATATTAAATTTCCACCCAGTTCTGGAGCTTATTTTTTAACTAATTGACTTATTTACTTATGTGGAAAATGAAACATTTTACTTGCATGCTCCCGTTTAATTTCTATTGAGTTTATTCCAGACAAACAGGCCTGCACCACAGATCCCACCTTGAATTTTTATTAGCTCTACAAATAAAATCACAAAAGAAGTCAGTACATAATATAGGAAATAAAGGTGACATACAGTAATGGTCTCGACAGTACAGGTTATTAAATATTTTGAATGTAATGACAATGTACATATACTTGACTGGAATATACCTAAAAAACACTTCATGTTTTAAAGATTAATTGTTGTTCATATACCACTTTTGTAAATGTTGGTGGTCACTGAACTATGGCATTCATGAAGAATTAGTTACTGAAAAGTATACAGTAATCACTGTATGGAAATAAATCAGAGTTCCCAGTCCACTACATAAAAATGAATGTTC
Source organism: Microcebus murinus (assembly GCF_040939455.1). Classification (NCBI taxonomy): domain Eukaryota; kingdom Metazoa; phylum Chordata; class Mammalia; order Primates; family Cheirogaleidae; genus Microcebus; species Microcebus murinus. Next base: position 78,540,206 of record NC_134114.1, on the reverse strand, counting down.
AGTAGTCCTGCTTAGTGAATCTAGAAATGTAGACATTACCATTGATTAAGCTTACTTGTTTATGAAAGACAACCTGGTGATTATTCCAGATATTTAAGGAAAAATAATCCCAATCATATGCAAATTCTTCTAGGAAATAGAAAATGAGGGAACTATTCCAAATTTGCTTTATTGTCCATTTCTAATAAACTTGATACCGATATGAGACGTGGATACTGAAAAAGAAGAAACTTGTCTCATAATGCAGATTTTAAATTTCTAAATAAAATATTAAATCAAATCTGTCTATCCATCTACCTAACTAAAGAAAATATATCTCAACATAGCATGATTTCTAGAAATGCAATGCAGAAATATCAAGCAATGTAATTCATCATATTAAAAAATAAAGGAGAAAAAACATACGGTGTTCATTTAAATGTTTGTAAGTAGCTGCAGGAATATCATTTCATATAATTTAATGTGCATTCAAGAATGCTTAGAAAAGTAGGAAGATTTATCTTAATCTTAGGAAGGGTATTTACTTTTTAAAAACACAATTATAAAACAAAAATAACAAGAGCAAACATACTCAATAATGAATGGCTCAAGTGTTGAAGTCATTTCTTCTGAGATACAGAGTAGAACAGAGATGCTCAATAAAACACACCATTTGAGACTGTGCTGGAGATTTTTAAGGCAAAGAAAAATGATAATTTCTTATTTGTAAATGACATAATTTTGTAAATAAAAGAACTGAAGAATCTAGACTTAAGTACATAATATAACAACAACTTTAGCAAGCTTGGCATATACAAACATTTATATACACACATATCTGTATTATTTAGCTAGCTATTTGTCTACATATATTTGTATTTCCATAAGCCTACAAACATTTTAGATATAAAATGTTAAAATAATACCATTAAAATAGGGTGCAAAAAAATTAAATACCAAGCTGAAAATATTATATGAATGATGTATAATACAAAACCTCTAAATAAAATAACAACAAAACACTATTGAGACTTATTAAAAGGAGAACTAATTAAATGAGAAATAAATCATATTAATGAACTTTAAAGCTCAATATTATAAAGATTATAATTTCCTTAATTTATGGAGTCATGAATAACAATCAACATGTTTTTATGAAGAAAAATTGATGATTCTTAAACTTATATATGAAATTGCAATAATACAGGAAAAATTTAAACAACTTTGGTTTTAAAAAGGAACTGGGAAACTTATAGTACAATATGTTGATTTATTGATAAATTACATTAATGATATTATTTGAAGAAAATGAAATAGGGTAACAGAACACCATAAAGAGTGCAGAAACAGACCCAAAGATATTCCATCACTGGATTTATGAAATGACTTTGCTGTGTCATGTAGAAACAATAGGCTTTATAATAAAAAATCCTGGAAAAATTTGGTACCATATTAGAAATTGTTTTTATTTTATACTATACAAAAATCAATTCCAGATGAAGTATAGATATACAACTCAAATGTAAAGCAATGTACATTTCCAGGAGAAAACATAAGAGTATCTTTATAATATGTGGCTAGGAAAATATTTTTTAAACAAGTCACAAAAAGTGTTAACTATAAAAAAGATTAAATGCTGAAGGTTTTCTAGTAATCTGTTCAAGGCAAATATTCCCAGAAGAGGCTTTTTGCCCCATAGTCATGTAGTCAAACCAGGCTGTTTATCCAGTTATGACAGATGAAGCCATCAGTAAACAAACTTTTCCTGGAGGCTACCAAGGGAATTTTGGACTTGAGGCAGCATATCATCATCTCCTTATTTTAGCCAAAAGTTAAATCCACACATGTATACATCCCCAGACACAAGGATGGAGCCTTTTTTTGGAGATTACCTTTATCCTATACCATTCACCTTCTGACTCCTGGTCAAATACTTTTAATTATAATTTGCTCACTGCAATTCCTTCCCTTCTATAAATTTTGCACCATTTATAGAATGTAAAAAAAATAAAAGAACTGCCACAATGTTGACTATTAATATTGTCAAAGTCTATTTACTGTTATTTTTTAAAAATCAGTTTACCAAATATTCCAGCACAAATTTCTTCATAGTTATGTGCAAATTTGGTAACTCCAACTTATTCTATACTTGAAATTTGAACTTTACAAAAAGGAACACAATAAATACCCTTTCCCCTCAACTTTTATAACCATAGACACAAGGAAGGTTCCCCTGACCAGCTAACAGACTAGAGAAAGATTTGGTCTTGTTGCACAGGTACATGAGCTTGATGCGTTGGTTTAAAAGGAAAATGAGTGGCTTCTGTATTGCAGTCTACCCAGATATAGCCCTGGAAAACTCAGTGTTAAGGGAAAATTCCCCAAGTTGGCAAAGTCTCAAGTAGTACACTTGGCCATCTTCTTTGTGTAGAGGGAAATAGGGTCTGGTGTAACAATATACCAGACTTTTCGGCAGCAACAAATGGCATGACTTACCAGTCAGAGGTTTAGAGAGAAAAAGGTTTGAATATCATAAACAATGATTGGGGATGGGGAAGATAAATATACATGGAACCATTAGACTGTTGGAACAAGATAATCAGTAGCATTTATTTTTATTTTTATTTTTATTTTTTTTAACTCTTTATGACAACTACTTGATAAACTAGATCCCTAAATGTTAAGTTTATCAGATACTATTCCCATATGTATGCTCTGGACATACTTTTGGTAGTGGGTTGGATGGTGGCTACAAAAAGATATGTCCATGTCCTAACCTCCGGATTCTGTGAGTGCAATTTTATTTTCAAAAAGTGTCTTGGTATATATGATTATGGATCTTGAGATGAAATATTCCAGGATAGGCCCTAAATTCAACGAAAAGTACTCTTTTAAGAGACTGAGAAGAAGACACAGGCAGAAGAGAAGCCCATGTAAAGAGACAACAGAGATTCTAGTGATGCGGATACAAACCGAGGAATAACAACAGCACCCAGAGGCTAGAAGAGGCAATGAGTGAAATCTCCCTTCAAACCCCTAGTAGTAGCATAGGCCTGATGACACCTTGATTTTTTTTTCCCAATGTATTATTGGAGTACAAAGGTTTAGGTTACATATATTGCTTTTGCCCCACCAGAGTCAGAGCTTCATCTGACTTCATCATCAGTGTCTATCCCCCAGATGGTGTACACCACACCCATTATGTGTGTATATACCCTCCTCCCCCTCCCATCTGCTAGACAGCCCATGAATATTATTACTATATATGCACTCAAATGTTGATCAGTTAATACCAATCTTATGGTGAGTACACGTGGTGCTTGCTTTTCCATTCTTGTGATACTTCACTTAGTAGAATGGGCTCCATCTCTATCCAGGATAATACAAGAGGTGCGAGATCACCATTGTTTTTTGCAGCTGAATGTATCCATGGTGTACATATACCACATTTTATTAATCCACTCATGTATCAATGGGCACTTGGGTTGTTTCCACATCTTTGCAATTGTGAATTTTTCTCCTACACTTCATATGGAACCAGAGAAGACCCTGTATAGCAAAACAATCTAAAGCAAAAAGAACAAATTGGGAGGCATCAATTTATCAGACTTCAAGCTATACTACAAGGCTATAGTAACAAAAACAACATGTTACTGGCACAAGAACAGAGACATAGACCAATGGAACAGAACTAAGAATCCAGATATAAAACCATCCTTATATAGCCATCTAATCTTTGACAAAGCAGACAAAAACATACATTGGGGAAAAGAATCCCTATTCAATAAATGGTGCTGGTAAAATTAGATTGCCATATGTATAAGACTGAAACAGGATTCACCTCTCACAAAAATCAACTCACGGTGGATAACATACTTAAAGCTAAGGCATGAAACTATAAAAATTCTAGAAGAAAATGTTAGAAAACTCTTATAGACATTAGCCTAGGCAAAGAATTTATGAAGAAGACCCCAAAGGCAATCACAGTGACAGCAAAAATAAATAAATGGGACCTGATCAAATTAAAAAGTTTCTGCACAGCCAAGGAAAATATCACGAGAGCAAACACACAACCTAGAAAATATTTGCATGTTACATATCCAATAAAGAGCTGATAATGAGAATCTATATAGAACTCAAGAAAATCAGCAAGAAAAAATCAAACAACCCTATCAAAAAGTGGGCATAGGACATGAAGAGACACTTTTCAAAAGAAGATAGACTAATGGCCAACAAACATGAAAAAATGATCAATATCTCTAATAATCAGGGAAATGAAAATTGAAACCATAATGAGATATCACTTATCTCCACTTAAGGCCAATGAGAACGGCCTTTATTAATAAGTCCCAAAACAATAATGTCAGTGTGGATCCAGAGAAATAGGAACACTATTTCCTGCAGTTCCTGGTGGAACTGCAACTAGTACAACCTCTGTGGAAAGTAATATGGAAACACCTAAAAGAGATATAAGTAGAACAACTATGTGATTCAGCAATCCCATTACTGGGCATCTACCCAAAGGAACAAAAGATATTCTATAAAAAAGACATCGACACCTTGATTTCTGACTTCTGGCCTCCAAAACTATAAGAAAATAAACTTCTGTTGCTTCAAGCCATATGGTTTTTGATGATTTATACTTTTTTAAAACTGTACTACAATGAAAGAAAAAAAATGTCCAAAATTTAAATAAATTTAGTTAGAATTTAGTTGATCAAAGTACTTTAATTTCTAGTGGCACTCTTAAAATTTCTTCATATCTTCAAAAAAAATGTTACTCTTTTTGGTCCCCTTATTCCTCATCTCCATTAATTTTAAGAGGTTTAAATATCTGGTAATTTCTGGGAGAAAATTTACAGTACAAACTTGAATTCATCTGGTCAGAGACAATAAAAAAGGCATGTCAAATACAAGTCAATAAGTCGCAAAGAGAAAGATAATATCTATTGCAACTTTGGTCCCCAATGAATATTTGTTGAAACATAATTTGTATGTTTTTTCACTGTGGCAATGTGTTTTTATGGAACTGGCTGAGTATTAAATAAATCCATCATTTGTTCACTAATCCATTGTTTATATGCCAAAAAAAAAAAAGATGACAAGTAGCCAAAAGAGATGGCAACTATATAGCTCCTTTGCTTAGAATAAATTATATACAGGAAAAGAGCATTTACTATCTATAACTACAATTGGGACCCATAGGATAGGCACATACATAAAGTGCTTTTGGTGAGGTCAATTAAAGTTGTAGGATACAAAAAATTATGATGTCATGAAAAGCTGAGAACTATACTTATATTTTCCCTGTTACATAACTGTGATTCTAAACTATTGCTCATTAGCCCATACTGCAATGGCTATGAATTGTGAAGGAATAATTACTGTTTTTAAAACAAGGTAAAAAAATAAAAGGAGATATTGTGATGACCAAGGACAATTATACATCCAATAAAGCATTACAATATGATTTGAACTTTACATAAGTGAGTATTGACAGTGAGGGCTTTGTTAAATTTTACCTGGACTTTTGGATTCTTTCTTTATCTTTGGAGATAGCATATTCTCCAACTTTCTTTCAAAATTTACTCCCAGAATTGATTTCACACCAACAAAACTATGCCAATGATAGCTTAAACTATTCTGTGCCAGGGACTATGCTAGTCAAGCTTATTTTTTTTTAAATTTAATAATAATATATAAAATTAAAAGATTAATTAATAATGAGGAAGGATCTGTCAGAACATTTAAGGGCTTCTATAAAAGAGCAGCACACTCATCTTGCCCTATTAGTAATCTGATAACATGGTATCTCTTTTCAGTTTATGATTCAAATATACCATTTGGCTTTGCAATTCCTTCCTTGGCAATTGGCCTACGAGTAGTCAATCTGAGTACTCATGTGGATAAAAATTACTCTGAAGTTGGTATATTTAGTTTCCTCATAAGGATTTTTAATACCACATCATGATGGTAATAGCAGTAATAATTGCTCCATTCTGAAAAGATTATATTGATTTAGAAATGTTTTATATATAAAAACTACCTGTTTCTTAGAGAATAGAGAGGAACTATGCCATCCCTGGTTTGATTGCATGTGAAGTTATGAGAAAATCTTAAGAATATTGTTCAGGGTAATTACCATAATTCGGTATTGCTAACAATATTTTACAAGAAATGTAAAATGAATGTTTCTGTGTTTGACACAAATGTACATTTAATGCCATTAATTTGGGGGGTTTGTAAATATTGTTTTAGCAAAGCAGAAAGCTATATTCTAAGCATGGTAAAAGGTATGAATTATAAACTAAGGCTTCTTATAGGTGTAAGATGATAATATTCTTTAGTCATTTTGTCATTCAGTTATTTTTATGAAACTAAATGGACAATCTACTATAGTAGGTCCTTTATCAAAATATGATTAAGCTATGTATGATGGTAAGCTAGCAACAAAAGAGTTCATGAACTCTTTCAGGAACTCACAACACCATTAGAGGGCTACCAGGTACTGCAGTAAGGTGAACAATGATTAACAACAAAAGGATATAGGATGAATCTTCCATAACAATTTTTTATCAATCAAAAACACTCTTAAGATTAGATTTCATTTTTATTGTACTATATGGTACACAGTACTTTTAAAAAGCAACCAGCTTTACAGATTTGCTCTCAAGTATACAAAGGCAAATCCAATTTTTATTGCCTCTTGCACATCAGGAGATACATGAACTCTGGACAGATGAGCCCCTTTCTGACACCTCTCAGACCCACCTGGCATCCTGATACTGAGATAATTCAAAATTTAGATGCCTGAAGATAATATGATGGAGTAGTGTCCTTTTATCTAAAGGGAATATCATGGATCATGGCTTTGAGTACCATATTTATTTCTTTGGGAACAATTCACACACTTTTAATTTCTTAATTTTTCTTCCTTCCTATTCTAAGGTAAATCTTTACATTGTGCACATCCTTTCACTGATTTTACAATAACACTGATAACTTTCTGAAATGCTGGTCAGAAAATTAGAAAACAATATTCCCTAACTAAATTTTTCAAGAAAATGTGATGTTAAGGTATTATAGATTTTTTTAACATACCTATTAATTCTAAAACAGTAGCTTTCAATTCTGGACATGCATTAAACTTATACCTTTACTCTTTACAAGATCTGGAATCTTTCAAAAGTACAAATGTGTATTTCTAATATTTATACAAGTGATACTACTACATTAATTCTTTTGTAGCACTTTGTCAATTCACATTAGTCTCTACATTTCATATGTTATGTTAATTTATGTATACTCTGCAAAAATATATATATATATACAAATGTTTGCAAGATATATATATTTTAGTTTATATAAATATGAATACATGTTTACATCCATATAATTTCTATCCTACTTTTAACTTATTTGTGTATTTTTAATTTTTAAAAAAATTTATTTGTATATTTTGGAGACTTTGCTTTTTATGCAATTTCACAATATCTTTTACTTGGAGTATTAATGGTTAATTGGATCATTTGCAATCAATACAATTTTAGTTTTGATAGAATTTAAGACTGCAATTTTGTTATACACTTTGTTTATACCATATATTTTTTTTGTCTCCCTTTTTTGAAAAAGTAAATCATTTTTAGCAATCACTTTTTATTTTATAGTTGATCAGGTTGAAAATGTACTTTAACTTATTTATGAAAATCATTTTTATAATCATATTATTTTACTTCACACAGAAGCTCACAATAGCAATTTCCTCTTTATCCCCTTTTATTTGTATTATTGTCATTATGTATTTGTTTTTACTACTGCACATGTTAGAAATCTCACAATACATCATTAATATTTTGTTTTTTAAGTCAATTATTTTAACGAAATTAAATTATTTTATGGCATATTTACGATTTCTATCACTTTTCTTCCCTTCATATATTATCTTAATTTCCATCTGCAACTCTACTATCGTTATTGCACACAATTAGTTTAGAAAAATAATTTTTTTCTGGGTATAAAACCCTAGCTTGATAGTCTTCTTTCTTCTTTTTCCCCAATACTGCAACATTTTCTAGATGTTATTACATTGTCTTCATGCATACATAGTTTTCAGAGAACTCTGCTATTTTGCATACATTTATTGCCTTTTAAGATTTTCTGTCTCATTTGTAACAATTTGACTATAGGAGAAGTGGTTTGATTTTTTTCTTTTGTTGGGTTCTGTGATAATCTTGAATTTGTGGAATTTTAAATTTTATTCAAATTTGGAAGACTTTTGTCACTATTTTTCCATACATATATCTGTATCTCTTTCTGTAATTCCAGTTACACCTAATACAAGATAACTTATAATTGTTTTATAGAGAGTTAGTCTATGTATTGTTTTAGATTTTTTTTTCCTCTCTGTATTACTCAGGCTTCTCCAGACAGACAGAACCAATGGGATGGAGAGATACAGACATAGCTAAATGAGAGGGAATTTATTGGGGTGTTTGACTCACATGATTATGAAGGTTAAGAAGTCTCAGTGCAGGCTGACTACAAGTGAGAGACCCTGGGATGTTGGTAGTACAGTTCAGTCCACGTCTCTCAGACTCAGAACTAGGACAGATAATGGTATAACTCTCAGTTTGAGGTCATAGGCCTGAGAATCCAAGGGGCCACTGATGTAGTTCCTGGAGTCCAGTGGCCAAAGAGCCTGGAATTGTTGTCCAAGGAAGAGTGCATCCCACTCCTAGTACCAATCTTCTGTTTTACTCTGCTTTATGTTGCTTATAACAGAATACCTGAAACTGCTTAATTTAGTAAAATAAATAAATAAATAAAAGAGGTTTAGTTAGCTCAAGGCTCTGCAGGCTGGGAAGTTGGGAAGTTCAAAGGTATGCCGTACCTTATGATAAAGGCTTCCATATTGCATGATAAAATGGCAAAGGAAGTCAAAGGGAAAACAAATATGTGCCCCCCCCCCAAAAAAAAAAAACTTTGGGACATCCCCATTCTAATGGGAAATAATCCATTCCTGTGAGAATTAATCCAGTCTCACCGAGGAGAAATCACTCACTACCATCAATGGTACCAAGACATTCATGAGGGATCTTCCCCATGATTCAAACACTACAGTTATGCCTCACCTCTCAACACCAGCACATCAAGGACCAGATTTCAACGTGAGTTTTGGTGGGAACAAACCATACCCAAAGTATACCACTCCTTATGCTTTCATTTGGAAAAATTCATTTATTTTCTTCTTTTTAATATTTACTGTTCTAGTGCATAATCTGCTGCATATCCAATCCAGTCAAATTTTCATTTTATGTATTTTATTTTTACTATCTAGAAATTTCATTTGTGTCTATCTTATGTTTTCTTTCTATCCTCAATATGTTTAGACATTCTTTCAAATAACTGAAAGATGTTATGATTTCGATTTTAACACCCTAGTCTGCTAATTCTATAACCTCTGTCAATTCTAGGTCTGCTTTTATTAACTAACTTTTTGTTGTTGTTGTTTTAATTTTATGTTATTTTACGTTTATATTTTTTATTTATTTATTTATTATTTCAGCATAATATGGGGGTACAAATGTTAAGGTTACGTACATTGCTCTTGCCTTCCCTCCTCCCTCGAGTCAGAGCCTCAAGCTTGTCCATCCCCCTGACAATGCACATCGCACTTATAATGTATATATATACCCACCCCCTCCTCCCCCCTTCCACCTGCCTGACACCCAGTAAATGTTTTGGGTTTTTTTTTTTTAACATTTTGGTTATAACTTTGTTGTAGTTTTTAGATCACATATTCCTGATTTTTAGAAACTTTAGTAATTTTTATTGCATGCTAAACACCATGATGCTAGATTGTGAATATTATTTTGTTCATTATCTCTATTTTGCTGTCCTTCTTTAAAGATTGATAGACTTTGTCCAACAATTAAGTTGGTCTTTTCATGGCCTTAGTCATTGATAATTCTGTCTTTCAACTAAGATGTGACACCTCTGAAATTTCCACTGAATACCCAAAGTGTTCAACAAGTATTCTCTGCTCTGGATAGTGAGAGTTTACAAACTTCCTGCTTTGTGTGAGCTTTGGAAATTTTGCAGAATTTTTAAGCTCTGTATTGTGAAATTTCATGATAAACATTACCAAGTTAATGCTCAGCAAAGACTCAAAGCAACTTTTATGTAGATTTTTGGGAGACTTCTCCGTAACTTCTTTTTCTCATGAAACATGTCTCTACATTACCAGCTTCCTCAGCCTCCAGAATCTCAAACTCAGTTTTTTCAAATCAGCTTGACTATCAGAGTTTTTATTGTTTTTACTCTTTCTACTCACATCACAAGATTACTTCCATGCAAAATTTCAAGATTGTTGTAGGACTCACCTTAGTTTTTTTCACTTTTCTCAAGGATCATAGTTTTTGAGGGTTCTTAGACCCTTGTTTGAAAACTATTGTTCCCTTTTTCCCATGTTTTATAATTTTAAAAGTTTGAAGGTTAATTTATTTCTTGCTGCTTCATCATGGCCAGTGGTAGAAATCTGTGTATATCAGTTTTAATTTATACCCTCAATTAGGTTATTAAATTATATATCTCATTACTATATATAGCAGAGCAGGGAAGTTATTAGCATTAAAGAGGCTCTAATCATTGGGCCAAATAGAAGATCTAAATACCACAAGAACACTGCTACACAGAACATGTATTAGTTAGCATGAAGGCTATTAATTTTATTTTTAATTTTTGAATGACTGTTGTTCATGATATATGTATTTTAAAGATATATTTACATTTGCATAAAATTGGTTCAAGTACCTGGTAGGCCAAACACATAAACACTTTCAAGTAGCATTCTATGTTTAGTCCTATTTTGGCTCTATGTTATCATATAGAACACAAAATGAAAGATTTTATAGCATTCTCAAATTATAAGTTTTATCCTTCATCCTGCTAATATATTATTTTTGATTTCAATATACCATTCTTGCAGAGTGCCTAACTGGCAGACAGATATGTGTCATTAACTATATAGAATGTAGAATGGTTTTGTGACTGTCAGTAAATGGCTAGATATGTGGTAGAATCATATTGAGCATGTTTGACTGCAAAAATGTCCTGATAGCAAAAAATACAATTTAAAGGATATTTCTTATAAAAAATAACCTGACAATTATGAATGGCCAAATCACTTACAAAACACCTTTACTAGCTAGATGGCTAAAGAGATAGATAGAGATATAGACATATATTGATATATCTATCACTTTGTATCTATACAAATGTATCTATATAGAAGTATGTAGATATATTGATGTATCAATCCATCTGGGGTATGTGTGTGTTATGGTATATATATATATATATATATATATATATATATATATATATACACACACACACACACACATTCAAGCACATAATAAAAATAAGATACTCATATCCTAGTACTAATATTTCCAATTTTCTGGAGACATATACACATTTGTATTTTTTTCAATATCCACAAGTTATCCTGATACAAGGCCCAGTCTGAAGATAATATTTTCAAAGGACCTAATAGGTAGCATAATTTGACTTCTTTTTCTAATGTAAGAAAGATGGATTAAAAGTTTTTTTTAATCACTCAGCCAAATAGTGTCAAATTTCATTTATAAAAGCTTTCACTTCATTTTTTCCTAAACCATGCTATTCACATCTCTGTAATTTACAGATTCATTTATGAATAAATTAATTAAATATAATGTTTCACAGAGCATAATTCTGTTTTTGCATACATTTAATTGCCCCTTTTAATCCAGTGTTAGCATTGTTTTTAGTAGAATTATTTTATCTGCACAGTAACAGCAAGAACAAAGAAGAAATATCTTAGGTTTTAAGTGCCATTTTTAAAGATACAATTCCAGTTATATCTTGCTGCTTATCCTTGTTTTAAATAATAAGGTACGTGAATTTATATTGTAACTCATTGTCATGTAAATGTATGACGAGTTCATAAATTTAAATGTTTTTCAGACAACTGTTTGACCTGTTGTGGAAAGTTTTTCCTCAGGGGGAACTCATCTACTTCACACTTGATAGCATGACACTTTCTGCATCTCATTGTCATATTTTAGAAAAAAAAAATAGCATACCATCATTGTGAGAACAGAATGCCAACCAACTGGTAAAACTTTAATTCTAGTTTGAAAAATGAGTTGAGTTGGGCATGTCATTCAAAGTTCCAGCTTTTGAAATGTGATTTTAGGAAATGAATTTGCTGAACAATAACAATGATAGTCTTGAATTTCAACAAACAATGGACTACAAGAAAGTTAAGTGTTTTTTTTTTCCTTTTTTTTGCTTTGTTGTAATATGTTAAGTTAGATTTTTGAAAATACATTCACTATTTAATAGTGAATTTTAAATCAATGGAAAGAGCAACTTAATATAAACATTTCACATTAAATCCTGAAAATATGATGAATATTCAGAAGACATTGACAAGCAGGTGGTCATTCTGGATATATTAGTCAACTTTCTGGAGTAAAGATTTTGCTTCAAAGTTCAAAGAAAAAATTACTTTAAAGGATTTAATCATACAAATAACATAAAGAATGTTGATGCAAATTCAGAGAAACATAAACTCTAATTTTTTTCTCATTAAAAGTGTAGATTAATAGTTTAATGTGAATAACTAAATACATTTGAAAATTTTAAGAATTCAAAATCTGAATAGACCTCAGATTGCATCAATATTTTGGTAGCCATTTAAAATGAGAAATGTGAGCACTAGGCTTTTTAAAAAATCTTTTTGAAAACTTTGTATTATAATGTACATGCAGAAAAAAGCATAAATCATAAGTTTACAGCTTGGTATATTTCATAAACTGAATATACTCATATAGCAGGTAAGAGATTAAGCAACAGAATATTACTAAGAGTCCAGAAGCCTCACATTCCCTTCCAGTCGCAGTCGAATTTCTAGAATGACTTCTAACAACCCAAATTAGTTTTGCCTTCTTCACCACTTTATGTAGACATTGTGGTGAGACTCAGTCATATATTTGTGTATAGTAGGAGAGCATTCATTTGACACAGCTTTCTTTATGTTTTAAATATATTAAATTAAAATTTAACAGTGGGAATAGTTTCAGTCTTAGAATTAGTACTCCATTTCTAAAGTAAGACTCTAAAGCAAAAGTGAGTACAAACATCTTATTGTTATTATTTAAGAAATAATACTTTTAATATGCATCTAAGTCCATTCCACAAAATAGTTAATAAAAGTGGTGTTTTATCCACAAATCAGAAATTATGGCCCCATTTCCATAAATAAGCAGATGTCCTGAATGAATGAAACACTATCTCACTGACCTCTTTTTTCACTTTGTTGCTCTAGCACTTATAAGCCTTTTATAAAACTGGTATTTCCACCATAAAAAGTAAAATAGAAGTGATTTTACTGGCTACATGCATCCTACAGAAACACTCCCCAACCAGCATACATACATCTTTTGACATAGTATTTATTAAACAAAAATACAATTTATTAGCAGCTTTGTACTTTACAATATTAATAAAAATATATTGTTGAATATTCTGAGGAACAGCAAATTCTGAATGTCTACTTGTTTATCATGTCATTTTTAATAAAAACATAGTTTGTAAAGTTTCATAGGAGAATAGTCTTGGGTTTAAATAAACATAGTATTTTACCCTACTAAACCTAGATGTTACCTTTAGTTTTTAGTGATAGTGTTTGTTCTTGCTTTTTATCATCTATAGTGGAGTTAACTGCCCTGTTACCTTGCAGTTGCAATGCCTACCTCTGTGCCTCTCATATAATAGATGTTAAAAATATATTTGTTTTGTTACTGAGAGCATTTATTATTAACAAAAAAAATTTCACTTTCTTGATCAAGGAAATTTGGAAATTTGAGTGGTGTATTACTTAAATCACTCTGGACATTTAATTCTGCCAAAATTATACATGGCTCTGCTAATACTAACTTAAAAGCATTCCCAAACTGACTGGGAAATGCTGTAGTTTCGGATTGTAATTTTCAACACCAGTGTTGCTCAATATTTTAGTACATTCTTAATTTTTCTATAGTTACTTCCAGCAAATATTTTTTAACTTTAAGACATTTCTGTCATTTCAGTTCTTTAAGAATATTGATGAGAAGAAAACAAATCAATATTATATCCTTCATTACAAACCTAAAATTCACAAATGTGTAAAATAATGTCTCACTAAAGTGAACTAAAATCTGAAGACATTGTATTAATACTGATAGAGGGAAGTTTCTTTTTTTGTTGTTTCATTTTCTTCTGAAAGGAAGTAGGTAAAAAAATAGACTTCGATTGCAAACATTGCTAATTGCCTTGGCCTTTTGTCCACATTATACAATACTTTAGAATTTATTTTAGTTAATTATTCTATTTTTAGAACAGTATTTATTTTATTTGTAATTTTTATTATAAACATATTAACAAATGAATAATTAATGTTTATGATATTTAATAAACATAGCCTCTTCTTATGGAAAATAAAGTTATGACAACAGAAAGCCCTAACTGCTGCCTGGGCTGAGTGAGGAAGGCTCCTAGCAGATGAGCCCAGAACCAAGGGCTAGCTACCTTAAAGTTAGGCTGGTGAATATCCTTCTGCATCCTGTAGCTTTTGTACTCCTTTTCTTATTGAACATGATGCCTGCCTAAACTTTCAGTGACACAGGAGTAGTTGGGACTATCATACCATCATATAGAGACAACTTTTCTCCAAAGTACTATCTCTCAATTTCAACTCTCCAATAACACTAATCCTCATACCTCCTCAAACTCGAACCCCCCAATTTCCTGTACCTTCCTCCTTTTTCTTTCTCTTTCTAATGGAAATATTCTAGCCTCTCCCACTCCTCATATCCCCATGCTTCAACAGCACCTGACTCTCCTCATCAGTACAATCAGTCCAGACAGAAGTGGATTTGGGTCTTTTCAAAGAAACATAGAAATCTTTCTTTTCCGAAGGACATGAGAAATAAAATAATAAATGTTTAAAAAACTTTCATTGACTCACCTCTATTTCACTCCCAGTAAATCTGTGCAGAACTTAGCAGAGAGGCAACAGAGTGTTTATTTTGGTTCACAAACTCAGCTACCTACTGCGGCAGGGCACATGACAAAGAGAACGATTTCTGTGCATGAACATAAGCAGTAGGTCTCACCATGGAGACCCAGGAAGCACATGCATCACTCCAATTAAGATATGGACATTTAATTTTAAAACTGCATTTTGATAGTATGCTGAAATAAAAACAATTTAAAAAAAAACTGCATTTTGATTGCATGAATCAGGTCTGAGTTGGGCCACCAGCTCGTGACCTCTGATGGGGTGTTTATAGTGTGAGTTTAGAGTCCAACAGTTTTCTAGACATTGTCCTTGTACATTTAAGTTACCTTCCTGGACCTACTTTTCTCCATCTGAGAGGGAAATTAAAATGAGCACCTAATTATATATGTTTTGGAATGAACTGTGTGTCTCCAAAATTCATATGTTAAAATCTTAATGTCCCATGTGACTGACTATATTTAGATGTAGGGCCTTTAAGAAGGTATTATAATTAAGGTTCAATGAGATCATAAGAGTGGGACCCTAATGCAATAGAAAAGTATCTTATAAGAAGAGGAAGGAGACTAGAGTGTGCATGCACAGAGGAAAGGCTATGTAAAAAAGTAAGCACATAAGAAGGAAGCTGTCTGCAAACCAGGAAAAGAAGCCTCACCCAGAAACCAATCATTCCAGCAGCTTGATCTTGAACTTCCAGCCTCCAGAACTGTGAGAAAATAAATTCCTGTTGGTTAACCTACCCAGTCTGTGGTACTCTGTTTTAACAGCCGGAGCAGAAAAATACACTATGGTTGTTAGGTGAGTTCAATGAAATAATCTACCCAAAAACAGGATATATAAATAATAAAGAATCAGCATATGTCATGATGATGTTGAGAATTATCTTAGGTACAGCATATCATTAATTTTACAATTCAGATGAAATTGATAATATTTGAGGAAAAAGTTTATGAAAGCAGACATAAGATAAAGTAGAAACTCTGAATATCAGTAATTTTAATAAATATATCAAAATGTATAATGAAACACATTCCTAGAAAGAGATAAGCAGGTCAAAGAAAAGAGATGTGAGGAAGTAAGGAGTAAGGCTACGAGGTACCTAAGGTAATTCTCACCAGTACCTTGAGTATTTATCATTTCTATGTGTTGGGAACATTTCAAGTTCTCTCTTCTAGCTACTTTGAAATATACTATAGTCACTGTACTCTGCTATTGAACATTTGAATTTGTGTCTGTCTGTCTGTACTCGCTCACCAACACCTCTTTATCCCTCATCAACACACACACACACACACACACACACACACTTCCCAGCCTCTGTTATCTATCATTTCATTCTCTACCTAGTGAGATCAACTTTTTAACTCCCACATATGAGTGAGAACATGTGATATTTGTCTTTCTGTGCCTGGTTTATATCATTCAACGTAATGACCTCCAGTTCCATCCATGCTGATGTAAATAATATTATTTCATATTTAATGGCTCAATATTATTCCATTATGTATATATATACTACACTCTATCCATTCATCCATTGATGAACTCTTAGGTTGATTCCACATCTTTACTAATGTGAATAGGACTACAATAAATAAACACATGCTGGTATCTCTTTGACCTACTGATTTTTTATAATTTTTTTTGGATAAATACCCAGCAGTGGAATTGTTGAATCATATAGTAGTTCTATGTTTAGTTTTTTGAGAAATCTCCGTACTATTTTCTTAGTGGCTGTACTAATTTACAGTCCCACCAACAGTGTACAAAAATTCTCTTTTCTCTGCATTCTCACTGGCATCTACTATTTTTTGTCTTTTCTAATGATAGCCATTCTAACTAGGATAAGATGATATCTCATTGTGATTTTTTTTCCTTTTTTTTTTTTATTTTGGCATATTATGGGGGTACAGATTTTAAGGTTTCAATAAATGCCCATTTCCCCCCCTCCCCCCAAAAGTCTGAGTCTCCATCATGACCATCCCCCAGATGGTGCACATCTCACTCACTATGTATGTATATACCCGCCCCCCTCCCCTCATTGTGATTTTGATTTGCATTTTCCTGATGATTAGTGATATAGAATATGTTTTCATATTGTTATTGGACATTTTTCTTCATTTGAGAAATGTCTATTCATGTCCTTTGCCACTTTTTCATAGGATTATTTGCTATTTTACCATTGAGCTGTTTGAGTTCCTTGTATATTCTAGATAATAGTCCCATGTTGGATGAATACTTTACAAATATTTTCTCCCATTCAACAGGTGTCTCTTCACTCTATTGATTGTTTCCTTTGCTATACAGAAGCTTTTTAGGTTAATATAGTCTCATTTGTCTATTTTTGTTTTTGTTGTTAGTGGTCTTGAAGTCTTGGCCATAAAATCTTTGCCTAGACTAATGTCATGAAATAGTTTCCCTATGCTTTCTTCTGGTAGTTTTATAGTTTTGAGTATTAAATTTAAGTCTTTAATACATCTTGAGTTGATTTTTCTATATGGTGAGAGATGAGGGTACAGTTTCATTCTTCTGCATATGGATATTCAATTTTTCTAGCACCATTTATTCAAGAGAGTATCCTTTCCCCAATGTACGTTTTTTTGCACCTTTGTTGAAAATCAGTAGACTATAAATATGTAGATTTATTACTGGATTCTGGATTCTGTTCCCTTGGTCTATGTCAGTCTATGTATCCATTTTTATACCAGTAAAATGATGTTTGGTTACTATAATCTTGTAATACATTTTGAAGTCAGGTGGTATGATGCCTCCAGTTTGGTCCTTTTTGCTCAGGAGTACTTTGGCTATTCACAATCCTTTTGGGTTCCATACAGATTTTAGGATTATTTTTTCTATTTCTGTGAAAAATGACATTGGTATTTTGATAGTGATTGCATTAAATTTGTAGATTGTTTTGGGCATTATGGTCATTTTAATGACATTAATTCTTCCAATCTATGAGAATGGCATGTCTTCCCGTTTATAATTTCTTTCATTAATGTTTTGTAATTTTCCTTGTATAGATCTTTCACCTCTATGGTTAAATGTATTTCTGGGTATTTAATTTTTTGGTATCTATTATAAATGGGATTGTCTTTTTGATTTTTTCTTAGCCAGTTCATTATTGGTATATAGAAACACTACTGATTTTTGTGTGCTGCTTTTGCTGCACTAATTTTTACAGCATATTACAAAATATGTTTTTCTAGTCTTTAACAGTACTGTTTTCTAGTTGAACAGTTAATGAATTTCATTTTTTCATACCTACTTATAAACTTTTAAATGAACCCTAAAAAGAAAACTCAAAAGAAACTGTGCCGTGGATGAAATTTAATCTTAATTATATCAATATTTAACTTATAAATGGTACTTATTTCACACCTACTAGACGGCAAATGTATAGTTAGCTAATGATAAAAGTCAATCAATTATGATTCAAAAACTAACATGTAAGGATTTGTCAAAATATTGTCTAAAATAATCAGCTCCAATTTCACTAAAAAAAATACAGAACTTAGTGGTTAAAAGCATGAGCCTTGGTACTTAAAGTCTGTGTTTTAATCTCATTTTGCCAATTAATAACTGTGATGTTAGGCATTTAAAAAATTACTATATAATTTCCTATCCAGAAGAGGAGAAATAATAATTTTTATCTCTTGCAATTACTATGATGTTTAAATAAAATAATGTATATAAAAGCCATCACAGTATCTGACACAAGAAATGGTTTACTATATTTTATTAAAATATATTTATTAATAGGTATTCCATGATATTTTAAGCTCAATAAGTACATATTTAATTATTAGATGTTAATGCAGTTGAAATAAAGTAGAATATTGTGCTGTATATTTTAGGGGTGCCTAAAACATGATTTATCTCAAATTTCCTTAGATACATTGTCATCGAAGTTCAGGGTGTATAGGGTGAACATGATACAGTTTAATCAGAAGGTCTAGATTTAAATATCAGTTCTTTCACCTATCTGCTGTATAATTTGAATAAGATTTTAGTTCACTAGAATTTTCTTTCGATTCATTACTTTATACATGATTCTGTTTCATGTATGAAATAGAGAATATAATGTCTGCTTCATACCAAAGAAGTAAAAGATAAAATGACATTACTTACAGAAAGAGAGAGAAAGGGAAAGAGTGCAACTGTAATCTGTTGCATTTTTGTGACCTTTAAGTTTGAAGTGTTAGAATTCTTTTGGATTCAATTTTTATTATTTTTTTATTAAAACACATTGACAAAAAGTGAATATTCCATAAACTTTTACAAGTAATTATTAAAGATTAAAAGCCGAATTTTTATTTACAATCTATCTCCCGATTTGAATTGGGCTTCTTTTTCAAATAGCCCATCTAGCCACAAAATATTTTATTATTGCTAGAATGATATCTGTTTGTTCCAGCATCAATTTTATTCATATTTTCTTTGATATTCATAAATGTAAGCATTGAGAATATGTGTTCACATAAGCACTTGGAATAAATGCTAATGTAAGAAAAAAACTTTCCTAAATCTTAGAGCAATGGAATAGATCTTTCTACCTTAGCACTAGATCTCCGGGCTACTGAATATCTTGTGACTAGTTTGTGGACATTTGTTTATTGGTGATCTCTGATGACTCACTTCTCTTTGCTTCTTTCTCCTGCTTGGAATAATATGCACTTTATGCCCCTTTCTTTTCTTTAGTTCTTTTTTATTGTTGCATAAGCTATGAACATACCTTTATTCCACTGAATTTAAAGGCAGTAGTTAAATGTAATGTGACAGATTTTTTCTCTTTTATATCAAATATGTAATTATTTTGACTCAGTCATTCTGAGACTAGACAAAACCAAGTTTCAGTAAAGAGAATGAGCCTTTGTTCTTAATAAAATTCTTACCACTATCCACACTATTCATTAACATTGTACTGAAGATAGCATTAGATTCTGCATAGCTAGGAAAAAAACACTTGATTTATCTGAATGTTAAAAGAAAAGAATGGATATATTATATATTAATGAAAAACATAACAATTATTATTTATTTGTATTCACTCAATAAGAAACAGTTATGCATAAGAAACAGTTTATTTGTATTTGTACAATAAGTACAAATATTTAGAGTTCTTAGTTTAATAATTTTCTTCTACCGATTCTAAAATTATAAACCACTGTTCCAGAAATTGCAAAAAAATAAAGTTTCTTTATACACTCTTCTTGTGTTTTCATAATTATTACAAAATTAATTAACATATATAACTTAATATAGTGAAAAATCCCTCCCAATTGAATTTTTAATTTAAATTATAATAAATGTTAAATCTTGAGGGATTTTAGAGTTTATCAAATCTTCCTATTCCAGATAAGTTAGTAGAAGTGGTCAAGTGGATGACTTATTCAAGACTCTTGTTATTCAGTAGTAGTAACAGAAAACTATTTTGATTTATTTAGAAAAAAATAATGCAGGTTCATTGAGAATTATCAAAGTACACAATGCATGATGAGGCTGTGACAGGAGAGGTGGGCAAAGTTTAGACCATGGAGACCTTTGTATGATAAACAGTTGTAATTTTAATAGAGAACAGTGTTTTCAGTTACAGCACTATTGAAATTTTTAATCAGATAATTTCTTATAATAGTGTATGATGGGATATTTACCACTATTCTTGGCCCCTACCCAGTAGATGCCAGTAATACCTCCACACATACCTCATTTGTGATAATCAATAGTTTACAGACTGACAAATATCTTGTATGAACAATATCATCCCGTAACAGGGAACTACTGATTTACAAAGGATGGGCACTGATTTTTTTAAAGAAATATAAAATGCTAAAATTTTTACTTTAAAAACATTCTTAAAGCATTAAAGAAAATAGATTATATTAGAGAAGATCATAGTCAGGCTTATTAGAAAGTGATTTTAGAATTAAAAATAAGAGTTTATGAGAGTATGGTAAATCAACTTAGAAAGATATTATAAAAGAAAACTAAATAATATTTATATGGTGAATATGATAGGAATATTTTATAATTTGAGTCCAAATGTATGATTTTCATAATTTTACAAATGAGAAGAATTAAATTGAGAAAAGTTAAGTAAATTCCCTACCATCAACCAGTAGGTTATGGAGCTAGAAAAAGGGGTAAAACTAGCATTTAAAACAAGGTTTTCATAAATTTAAAAGTTCGTTATTCTCTTATGTTGTTACACTGGCTCTGGTAAATGTGTTATAGCCAGTTATGATTATAGATTTAGACTATATATTTAGGTTTGGTGAGTTTGCCTACAGTCTAATATTTGACATTTTGCTTCACTAACTAAAAGTTGACATGTCATTTCCTCACATGTTTTTTTGTATATTATGCTTTTTTCCTTTTTATTTATTTTTTCTTACACACCTTTTACCTTTATTTTATTCCTTAGTTTCCAATATCTATCAACTAAATTGCTTAATTTCAGACTATAATAACACAGTAATAAGATATAATAGAATGTATTTTGAAAATCATTTTTTAATGTGCATGAATTAGCCAAAGTGTGTGGCTTTATTTTCTCAATTTAATGACCACTGACTCATGGTCTGTCTGAAAAACATGCTATTGTTCCTAAATTCATTTAAACAAATATATTTTTATAATCATTACTTGGAAAACATCAGTATTGGTATGCAACTTTTGGGACAACTAACAGATACTTGGACTAGAACAACTGAAATAAACAATGATATTCTCATATCGTTATATGCTTAAGGGCTGCCCTTTGATGGCAGCTAGTATTGCTTTAGTGATTCAATGATGTCAATGCAAACAACTCATTGATTTCCTTGACTTTCCTATCATGGCTGCAAGATGACTGCTGAAAGTCATTAATAAGAAGGAAAAGGGAAGAAGATCAACTGTGTCAATTATTTCATGGAAAAAAAAATAACTTTCCTGGAAACATCTGTTTATAATTATTTTACTATGATTCACATCATCAGATCTTCATTTAAGGGAATCTGTAAAAAGTGAGTATTTACCTTTTCCAGCTTCTGAGGTAAAGACATGTTTGGAAGAATAACTAGGGAATGAGTGTTGTTAAGCTAGACAATAGATTCAAAAGTTGTTGATGTGGTTGTTCAGTGAAGATCTTTGGTTTCAGTGGGAGTGCACATAAGAATGATAAAGATTATAATACTGTCTTTGCCTACTAGATAGTAAAGTATGTTATTGAATAAACAACTGGCATACATGTATACAAAGAACTCTCTATCTGGGTAGTATAATAGAACTTTTTTCCCAATCTTAAGCACATTCATCAATAAATAATTAGTATGTACAACTTAGATAATTCTATTGGCATTAAACCAATAAACATCTATTATACGCTGTTACAGGTAAAGCTGCTTGATATATCCAAACTAAGGTTGTATTTCACCGATGTCATAAAGCTCAACATCTGTTTTCATGACTTCTAGTTCAGCCTAGGAGGGTTCCTAAGCTGTCACACACTGAAGTTAAATTCTATTTTCTTTTATAAGCTTGTGAACAATAAATCAAGGCATTAAATTTGGTATCTATAAGCATTCTTGACTGATGCCTGCTAGGAGACTAGTAATTTTCCACACTTTCATACCAATATTCTTTAAATATTTATTTAGTAGGAATAGTATTGGCACTTCTGTAGATTGCTTTCTTGTTTCAATTTAGAGGTGCTGTCAAAGGTGGAAGTGAGACAATTTTAGATTTTTTTTTGTCTGTATGTAAGCACATAGATCCCTGAGTTTAAGTAGTATTATATTTCTGATTTATTCCAGTAAGATATTTAATATTTTTTAAAAATTGTCATCTAGGAGCTGCTGAGCTAGATAGTCTTGGTCCAATTTCATCTACAAAGTGTTGAATAGTATTGGTAGCGGATTTCATTCCTCAGTTCAGTTTGTACCACTAATTTTGGTGAGCCACCTCAGAAGTATAGGCTATTAGTTATAAAATTTAAGACAAGAAAGTATTTTGTTTCTTTAAACACTGACCAATTATTCATTGCTTATTGTCTTTGGGTTAGTAACTTTATCATCACCATATTTCAAAAGACCTCAAAACTTTTTTCTCCTATTAGCCAACATCTTATTTCTATCTTTGTCAGTTGGCCTATTATTTAGGTATGCTTTAAAATGTCTTTAATAAGCTGTTTCAGTTTCCATCATTCAGAAAATGAAACCATTTTCTGAAAATGAAATAAGGAGTACTGTGGATATTCAAGTGAGAGAGTGAGTTTCTTTTAGTAAAAATTTCTACATTTTCTGAAAGCTTATTCAAAGGGAAAATATAAGTGAAACTGATTTGTATATTAATATGTGTGAAATATATTTACTTACTAATATTCCACTAAATATGAATAATTATGTTTTATCTTCTTTTATTTCCCACATATTGAATGTAAACTTTATGAGGGAAGCACTTTGTAGTTGTTATTGTTGTGGTTTTTAACTCTTCTACCTCCAGTACCGAGGACATTGCCTACCACATAGCAGGGGCTCAATAAATACTTATTAAAAAGTAGTAAGTAAATAAATTAATTTTCTAAAAATATACTATGCCTACCTAAACAAATTGTATATTTATACATATACAAATCTACACCCTTGATATAATACCATATACATATAAACAAAAGTAACAGTATACTCTGATAATTTTCAAACATGATTTTATTTTATAGAGATAGTATGTTTAAAGACATATTAGGCAGAACTGATTAGAAAATTAAAAAAACATAAAAAATAAATGTTCTAAGGAATCATGCAACATTATTTATATGAAGTATAAAATATTCTTAAAAATAACACTCAGAAGAGGCTTTGAGGAGTATATCTAATTTTCAGATGAGAATATGGAGTCCCAGGAAGGTGAGTTAACTTGCCCAAATGTCTACATCTAGTGAGCCAATTATAAAGAACAAAGGTTAAGTCAAATTTTCCTGAGATTTTTTTTATATTTGAGGCCAAACTTGCAAGTGGAGAAGCAGAAGATAAAATTGAGGTCATTGGTGAGTAGTCTATTAGGGAGAGATTAAAATACACAGTAGAGGGAAGAAATGCCACTGAGAGCAGGAAAGGACAAAAAAAGGAATGCGGAAACAGTCAGATGTGAAGGGAATGGTAGATGTCAATGGAGAAATACTGTTAATATATCATCAAGGTACAAAATAGTCATCTAAGCTATGAGTGGAACAGGAATGATCTAGAGGCACTAGAAAGAGAAGGTATATGAGAAAACTATTGGGAAGACTGAGCCTTAAGGTGGAAAACAAATGGTTAGTAGAATTTTAAGCAATGGTGAGTCTCTGCAAATGTTTGCATTGTACCAGGATTGTTGAAGGTGTGTATGGGAAAAAAGTATGAAAAAGTATGCATGCATGATTACAAAGTCAAGAAAGTATCTTAAGGAATCTTGCTTGCAAGTGACATAAACCCAAATCACATAATAAATTTATGATTATTTATAATAAAATATCATTTTGGCTTAGGTTATAATAACAGAACATTTCAGTGGTAGAGCTATTTTCAATTATAAATAATTTTATGTGACCAAAGATCATATCAAAAATATATTTGTCATTCAGTGCTGTTTTTCTCCATGTGAGTTTCGTATCTCTCCATTCCTCATGGAAAGATGATTTAATACTACTACTTTGACAAACATAGCTAAAAGAGAGTGCTTCATTCCCTATTATTTTGACCCAAGTGTCTGGATTGAGTTTCTCTGGTTTGACTTCAATCACATAATCACCATTAAATTATTCAGTATGATTAGGAAGAGACAAGAGGTGTGGTTTTTCCATCCACAATTACAAAGACTGAGATTGGGAGTAATTGTTTCCCCAAAGGAAATTAATGTTAAAATAATAGATGCATACTATAAGGTGTACCAGTTTATGTAAATGTGTGTATAAAATGTGAAAATTTTAATAACCATCATTGTGATTTAGAATTACAAAAGTAAAATATATTTTTGGTGAAAGTTTGGGGGACTATTAAAGTAGAGGTCTGTGAATACCAATTATTTCAATGACAATTGTGAAAGTACAGTACGAAAGACTTTATTTAGGACCATAGTGACAGATACAGAAACCACTGCAACTGGATATTATAATGGGAAAGAGAAATTGGCTCTGAATACAACAATGGCAGGTGGAAATTTATAGCCAAGGAGCAGGGTAGGGGGCAATGGATGGAAAATTACTAAGAAGAAATATCAGAGGTAAGAGGGATTCTGACTAAACCAATATAACAGGATTCTTGTTGAAGACAGTGATCACATAGAGGATAATGGAGACAGAGCGGGGATCTTGCTTAACTGACTTAGCAGGGCTCTTCGCTAAAACTGGATTTTATAAGGAAGTGAACAGATAGGAGATGTTTCAGAAGCTGATTCAATTTCGGTCTAGTAGAAAACCTTTGTCAGTTTGGGGTCCTTAGAATTGCATAAATAAAAGAGTTTCCTTGGTGAAAATTTGCTTCAGTGGGAAGTATGAAATTTATGTCCAAGAATACCAACAAAGCAAAGAAATTCAGATAAGAAAACCCAATGGCTCTAACATGAGAACACTGGGTAGTGTACAGATACTGAAGGTATAATCTCACAGAGAGCAAATTAATTTAAATAGACAGTCAAGAAAAAAAAACCCTGTAAAAATAGAAATTCAGGCAATGTGTTCAGAGGGAATGAAAGTCGTTGGAATGCCAGTACCCAGCACAGTGTCTACTACAAGCAAGACAGCAAATTAATATTAGTTTAATCTATTCAGATAAGATAGAACATTATAAAATCCAATGATGATTGTGTTGGCAATTAGGTACTCTGGAAAGATAATGGATGATAGCGTATTCAAACAATAATAGATCATAGTTTCAGAATATTTGACAGGTGAGGAATGGAGCTCTGCCCAAGCTTATGGCTGCTGCCGGAGTTGAATAAAGAAAATACGCGTAACAAAGATGGGTATAAAACCTACAGCAAGGTTCCTTTCTTTCAGAATGGGTTAGAGCCAAGATTACTTTGTAGAAAAGGATTTTTGGGAAAAATGGAAATAGACAATTTCTCTTAATACTCTCATTGAAAAAAATCCCATTTTATTAGAGTAATGATAGGTGATAAAACATGCCTTCTTCCTCTCCCATTTATTAATGAATTAGAGTGTACAACACCCTAGTGATAATTGACATAAAAAGCTCATAAGCATCATTAAAATCTTTCTTACCAGGCAGCATTTTAATTTTACAAAACCAGCATTCCTATTATGAAATGGTATTACACTCAAATGAGTTTTATTGTACTATATGAAAAAAAATATGACGAGCATTTTAAAGAACATGAGCATAGGTGGTACAGAATGCAGTTTAATATTTGGCTTATGTTCTTAGAATAAACATTAAAATGAGAGTAAATAAGTACTTTTGGTTTAAAAAATTGGTTATAATTTTTTAAGTTACATATATTTTTTATTTCCTAGAATCTTTATTCCTGCAATTTTAAAGTAGGTAGAATGACTAGGAAAAAAAGAGCATGAACTAAAATCTAAAATGTAGGTTAGGCTCTAAAACATTGAGAAAAGTGCTGAATTTGGCAAATATGCATGCTTTGTTCCTGGCAATGATAACATATAGTTTTATCATTTACTGCTTGGTCCTCCAGTGGATAATTTAGAAAGTGCCCTCTCCAAACAGTTTATCCTTAGTACGCACAATATCACTAATTAAAATGTCCCATTAATGTCTTCATTTTATTTCATAGCTCAGTTAGTTTTCTAGCCAGGTGAACTAATATATGCCTATTATTAGCTTACATTTTGAATCCTGTCCAATAGTAATTCATAATCATTCTATGCCATTTCCAGCTTTGAACTAACTCCATATGCTGAAGACTTACAAAATGTTCTCCTACTCTGTTTCTTTTATGTTACAAATTTTATAACTTTGCCAAATACAGTCTTAGACGCTTAGATCTTATCTAACAGCTTTTATTTATGTGTAGTTAAATTAGAAAATATCTTCTATTCCAAATTGCTTCAGTTCATGTGTATTATGGAACTAATTTACAAACATTTTATTCAATCATTTGAATTTTATGTAAATTAGTTTAATATGCTAATATCTATGACTGAAAGAAAATATGGCAAGACTACAATAGTACTGGGATCACAGAATCTGATCTATGAGGTAGGAAAAGGAGGAGAGAAGAGATGAGAACTGACAAGCATCAAAGAAGGTCCAAGATAAACTGCAATCAGCCTTGCCCCAGCCCTTACCCTGTACCTCATTGATTGATTTGAGCCTAATATGCACATCAATATGTTATTTATTTCATATTTTTCTAATAACTTGTTTAAAATTAAATGTTTAAGTTCTTAAGACATTTCAGGGTAACATTTTTAAGAATACTTTGCCAAGTACATGATTCAGGAAATATTGAGTCATACCTACATGTGGGGTCAGATTTCAGTGGACTTTGGGAACAATGATACTGAGATGAGGAGGTATATGATGCCCTTTATTGAGCCAAACTTTTTTACATAACTTAATTCACTTCAGACTCATAAAACCAGTTGCATGCCCTTGGGATAATAGCCATGGAACTTCAGTGACCTTTAGGGGTTTTTTGTTTGGTTTTGTTTTCTTTGTGTGTGTGTGTTTAATAAATGAGAGTTTTGGAATAGAAGATATGGTACTTAATCATTCCCATTGTACCTGAAATATAATACTAATGGAAGATTGGATGTCCCTAAGTGAAGGTGTGGACATGATTGATGTAATTAATGGTATTCCTGCTTTTCTTGACATTGACATTTGCAGGAATTTAGGCATAGTGAGGAAGCACAGAATATCCCCAGGACTACACAGCCATTCCAGGACGGGTGTGAAATAAATTTCTGCTAGTGAGCCTAGAGAAATTTGCTAAGTGCATCTGGAAAGTAATATTGTTCTTAGACTCTTCCTCTAGACATATGCAATGGTTATAATGCATGTTTATGTATCCCTTGACATAGTGTCTTATTGTTTGTTGGAAAGTAAGAGTATTCTAAAATAAAATATAAAAGAACATAAGTCATAAACTTCAAGAATATCCATTCAGTTATATTTCCTTTATGTATTTTAATCTTTCCACTTGCTGAATAAAATGCAATCACAAATTGTGCCCTTCTCCTTCAATCTGTCTATGTATCATTTTTAGGAATTAGTCAAAGAGTTTCAACTGCAAATGAAATTTAGAACATTCCTGAATGTAAATAAACTGCTTTTGGAGCATTACTTCATATTTTCAATTATAAAATTGAAATGCATATCCAGAGCTCTTAGTTCTTTTAGTGAAATGAAAGCAAACCACTGGTCCCATTCAAACAAAATTTCTTTTCCTTTAGGAATTGTCCTCACAGAGATACCCAAATAGTGAAGAATTAAAGCCATTTAATTTGCTTATGAATACATGGCTGCAACTTTCTGTTTTCATCTGTTTAATCTGTTTCAGATTAAAAGAAACTGACAAAAAAGCTTAGGATAAAGCAACCTAACAGTTTTATTCTGGGTACATTACCAACATATTTTTATTTTTCTTATTTTGGGGGGGTGCTTATTATGATCTTATATATTTATTTATTTACTTTTTAATTTTTTTCTTTATATTTCAAAATACTACAGGTGTACAAATGCTTTTGGTTACATGGATCATTTTTGTAATGCTTCAGTCAGGGTTATAAGGGTGCCTATCACCCAGATAGTGTTCACTGTACTCAATATGTAGGTTTTTGCCCAACCCCTTTGCTAAAACCCCTCCCCACTGCTTGATTTCCACTGAGTTTACTTACTTCTGTGCACGTGCGCTCATCAGTTAGTTCCTTTTTTTTTTTTTTTTTTTTTTTTTTTTTGAGACAGAGTCCTACTTTGTTGCCCAGGCTAGAGTGAGTGCTATGGCATCAGCCTAGCTCACAGCAACCTCAAACTCCTGGGCTCACGCAATCCTACTGCCTCAGGCTCCTAAGTAGCTGGGACTACAGGCATGCGCCACCATGCCTGGCTAATTTTTTTTTTTTATATATATATTAGTTGGCCAATTAATTTCTTTCTATTTATAGTAGAGATGGGGTCTCACTCTTGCTCAGGCTGGTTTCAAACTCCTGACCTCGAGCAATCCGCCCACCTCGGCCTCCCAGAGTGCTAGGATTACAGGCGTGAGCCACCATGACAGCCAGTTAGTTCCAATTTAGTAGCAAGTACATGTGGTATTTGTTTTTCCATTCTTGAGATACTTCATTTAGGATCTAAATTGTTGCAGAAGGCATTAATTTATCATTTTTTGTGTCTTAATAGTATTGCGTGGTATACATCTACCACATTTTGTTAATTCATTCATGAACTGACGGGTATTTGGTTTGATTCCAATAGTAGCAGATGTGAATTGTGCTGTAATAAACATTAGAGTGCAGGTATCTTTTTGATAAAATGACTTCTTTTCCTTATAGATATCCTTAGGGTGGTTGTTTTCTCAGTTGCTAGTCCTTTGTAGTATGCAGCAGTGGTTAACTGTGTGTCACCAGTTTTATATATATCAATATTACCAACATATTTTTCAATAAATGTAACTCATTATTAGGTTTATTCATTGAAACACAACCCAGGTTTGTTTTTTTATATAAGGTTATGAGGAATAAAAGTTCATAGATATGATAATTAAAATGGATTAACAATAGTCTCTATAACGTATGTAATGATTTGCTTAGTTTTGCTCATCTGACATTTGGTATTGTTAACAGTATAAAATTAATTTCCTCAAATCTAAATACATTTTAATTAAAAATCATTAGACAATATCAGATATCAAATATATCACCTTTATCTGACTCTGTTTCACAGCTGTTCATTTGTGGCTTATGGAGGAAATTACAGACCTATGATAGAGGCATATTAGATATAAAAATCATGTATTTAAAATATCCTAAAAAATAGAAAAGTCACTATTTTCAAAAACTTTTACAATTGAAAACTGCTCAATAGAGCTATCTTCTTCAAATATATACATGTCACCCCAGCAGTTGGTGGGCAATGCCATGCTTTTTAATCATTCCTGGAAGTGCTTGAACACTTATGGGAATGATAGTGCTGTGTCATTCCAAATTGATTGAATCTGTGACATGTTCCTGGAAGTCACTTCATGGTACACTATTATACAAGAGATGAAGGAAAATTACTACAGGAGAGGGGGAAAAAATAAAAGCTTACTATACTGGGCAACAGTGATCCTTTCAAATATTATAAAGGATGTCACTTATTTCTGCCTAGTGTAACCTCCCTTCTTTTTATTAGTGTTATTAAGGTATAGTTATTTCTATGAACAAGTACCTATCTTCTAAGAAGTGCACCTTTGATATAATGTCAAAGAAATGTGAATTGTGAATCTGAAACCTAAAAACCATGTTAGTAAACACTGTCACACTCACATACCATACTTTCATGCACATGAATAAGCGAGCATACACACACACAAACTGACAAAAGAAATGGGTTTGTAACAGTTGTCAAAAAAATTGACTACATTATTACATATGTCTTGTTCTGAATAGTGAAAACTGCCTGAATTCTTCTATCTAATTCAGGCTTTTATCAGTATCTAATATTTGGTCTCCTCCAAATGTTTTAAGTAGGGGCAACATTTTAATAGTTGTCTCTAACTTAATTTCAAAAAGGAAAGAACGTGCTAAAATAAATTTAGGAAAGTCAAGGGCTTAGGTGACCTAATTATATTCACTATTTCATATACACCATAATGATTTCATGGCTGATCTGATGGAAGTACACAGAAATCCATTTAAACAGTTTTTGGATAGACTATGTATAGAACATTTGTTTAAAATTTTCTTATGAAATATAGCTTTTTAACATTTTTGCTTCCTGATGTTATATTTATATTGTGTGACTTATTAGCCCTAATACATATTTCCAAAGGGGGAAATTTGGTCAGGGAAAGCTATGATCTTTTTTGGTTTAAAATTAATACCAGAGTGTCCATACTCTGATTCTTTTTTTTTTTTTTTTTTGAGACAGAGTCTCGCATTGTTGTCCAGGCTAGAGTGAGTGCCGTGGCGTCAGCCTAGCTCACAGCAACCTCAAACTCCTGGGCTCGAGCGATCCTTCTGCCTCAGCCTCCCGAGTAGCTGGGACTACAGGCATGCGCCACCATGCCCGGCTAATTTTTTATATATATATCAGTTGGCCAATTAATTTCTTTCTATTTATAGTAGAGACGGGGTCTCGCTCTTGCTCAGGCTGGTTTTGAACTCCTGACCTCGAGCAATCCGCCCGCCTCGGCCTCCCAAGAGCTAGGATTACAGGCGTGAGCCACCGCGCCCGGCCCATACTCTGATTCTTTTAAGATCTCTGTTGTTTTAATTTCCAAATGCTAGAAAGTTTCCTAGTGTTTTTGCCTGATAAGCAGAATAATTTGTTTTGCACACTGTTAACTCCCCCAAACAATTTAAGGCATGCTTCTTTTAAGATCAAAACTTTTCACTCCTTTCCCCAACATTTTTTACCACACCATTCAAAAATTCTGAAAACAGTTGTTCCAAGAAGAGGTTTCCATTTAGAACTGGTCATCTGCTTTCATGGAGGGATCAGTAGGATTCATTTCATCATGGCTGATATTTCTGGCATCAGCAGAAATCTACTTCTGTCTTACCATTCTCTAACAATCACATTGTAATCTTCATATGATTTTGCATATCCCAAAATGTGACTCATCCTATTATATTCCTAATCCACAAATACTTTCATTGTATCACTGGAAGTCAAGAACGGTCATTGTGGGGCATCACATCCTACATCCTCAAACTTTTCTCTGCATAATCCCTTTACCTCCTTTCTCTAATCTGGCTTTGACTCTCTTCTGAAGTCACTGCTTCAGAAGAGACTACTCAGTCTCTTCTGAAAAAAAAAAAAATTGGAACTAACTGATGAGCACACGTGCACAGAGGTAAGTAAACTCAGTGGAAATCAAGCAGTGGGGAGGGGTTTTAGAAAAGGGGTTGGGCAAGTGACTGCTTCAGTCACTATAACCCTTATAGATGGCTTCTCTTTCTCATTTAGAGTAGATGATTATTTTACTCTTAATTTCTACCTTTAGTTTATCATAAATATACCCCTAAGCACCCTTTCCCTTGAATCAGCTCCATCAAAGTTTATGTTTATCAGACATAAACTCTACCACCACTCCCTATGTAGTCTTTTAAATTAGTCCTCCTTGTTCAAGTACAGTTTTAACATCTGTTTTACTGAAATTCACTCTGTGACTGTCCTGGCCATCATTCTTTATAAGTGCACTATATATTTGAATGATCCAAACAGCATCCTGGATACTTAGCTCTTTGTCCATAATTTCATTCATTTTT
The DNA here is from genome assembly GCF_040939455.1 of Microcebus murinus. NCBI lineage: Eukaryota > Metazoa > Chordata > Mammalia > Primates > Cheirogaleidae > Microcebus > Microcebus murinus. The sequence goes on along the minus strand of NC_134114.1, from coordinate 78,507,702 downwards.
TCCTCCACCTTACACTACTAAGAAAATATCCTAAAACTTCTCATTATAATAAATGCTGCACATTCCCAATCTCAACTTTAACTTGAAATGCCCTACCTTCAGAGCACTATCTGTAATGTTTAAAACTTATTCCTTCTAGATTGAAGTTAGTTAATAATCTCATTCTCCTAGATGACTATTTCACAGGTTGTTTCTTATCTCTACAAACTCCCATAACCCACCCTATGTCAGTGCCCTTTAGCCAAATATCCAAAAGGATCTTTGGTATTTTTGTAGTTCACACAATGATCTACATTTTATCTGTGCTTACACAAAAATCATGAGGTGATATTTTGTTTGTTTCTTTGTTTTTGTATTTTAGTCTCACTACATCACAGCTTCAGGGTGACCTTTTCTAATGTTGTTCTTTGAGATTCCTTATGTTCAATAAGAGAACATAAAAGCCTAGCAGGGATTGCCAGAACAGCTTCTAACAACACTGAACTGTTAGTCTGCTGTTTCTTAATGTCAAGGGATCCTTTTTCTTTCACACTTTTCTTAACTAAGAGCAAAGTATTAATCAGAAGATAACTTTTACACCTCTCCAGTACCAAATATACTTATGTAATTTTGAAATACATATATGTTCTGCTAGTTTTTGACATATAGAGAAACTGTCACTATTCCTATACTAGGCAAACTCTTTCCCCTGTGTATTGCATTCCAACAAATATCACTAAATCAAAGAATTTCTTTCTACAGATTCTCTCTTCCACATTAATTTTTCTTAATACTATGTCATTTACATCCGTACATAAATATTCTACATTATCTACTATCTTAAAAATAAAAATTAAAAAAAATTCCTGATCCCCTATCCTCCTCCAACTTCTATCATTCTGTCACTTCAAACAAAATTACCTCATACTGTATGTATTCACAGCCATCAGTTCATATCCTTCTATTACCCTCAAATCTCATCTAACTGTCCCCAGAATAACATTGAAGAAGCTACCACCAAGGTTACTAATGACTTTCACATTGTCCAAGCTATTGGTTAGTTCTCAGCCCTTATTATATTTGACTGATCAGCAGCATTTGATGAGATTGGCCCCTTATTTTTGAAACACGACTTTTCTTAAATTTTGCAATAGCGGGATGTCCTTGTATTTTTTTGTTAGTCCTTCTTAATCTCTCTTGATGGAACTTTCTCTTCTAGCTGATATGTCAAATTTGAAGAGTATCCCAGGCTTATGTCCTAGCACAAATTATCTACTTTATTAATAGTCATTCTCCAGGTGGTCATATATAGATGACCTAACTCCAAGATTTTACTTTCATCCACACCTTTCTCCTGAATATTAGACATGTATCTAGTTATCCACCCAGTATTTACAATTAGATCTCAAATGTAGCATCCCTAAAGCTATTCTCTTTACTGTCGTTCTCTGTAGAAGTGTTTAGTATCTGTTAGCATTGTAGGAATCCATTTAAAGTAATGTCCATTTCCAGTCTGGGATGATACAACTTATTTTCCAGACTGTCTTGCCAGATGGCTTCCTGTTAGTTTCTGCTGATGTGAGACAGTGACAGGAGATTGGAAGGTGGTAAAAGTTATAAAACATTTTTATGGCTTCTGAGAATGTCTCTGGCAATGACTGCCCAAATGGTATTGAGAAAAACACAGGGGAATAGGAGTATTGAGAAAAATATGGGGGAATAATAGTAACCATGGAGAGAGCACTAAGACTGGGGTAACATCAGTTATGCCACTAGTAGTAGCTGCATGAAGTGAGGACATGTAAGCCCCTGGCTTTCTGTGTAGACAGTTCAAAGACAACAGCCTCAGTTGAGAAAGAAATCTGGGACTTGAAGTAACCTCATTGCCCTATAATCCTTCAACTCTAAAAGTAGAAGTGAATTTCTGAAATTATTCATAGTTTTGGATTCTCACCTATCCCTTCTTGTTTCTACAGTCCTTCAATTACACTTTAGGGAAAAACAATTCCTAAATTAAACTACCTCCATTAAAATTCCTTGAATAGTTGCTGTTTGCATGATTGAACACTGACTGATAAAGCACCCAAGCAGAAGGACTCTGAGGAGAGACCTTTTGGGATTTGTTACCTGAGATCATTTGGCTTGAAAAAAGTAGTATCTTTATCAATGGAAAATAAACTAGAATAGATATCACTGTCACTAGGAGATAAATGCTGTGACTCATGACTTTGGTTTCCTTTTTCATAAGAGTGAGTAAGTCTTTTTTTGGACAAAGGATAGTAGCATTCTATTAGGAAGAAGCATGACTATTCTATTTTACTAAATAGTCAAAGTAGTGGACAATGCCAAAAAGTGCCTTATCTCTCAACTCCACACCCACCCTTTTATATCTTCTTTCTACCAACAAGGTAGAAAACTTATAAATTGCATTTCTCAATTTCCTTTTCTAGATGGTTTACTCATTGTGTTCTTCCAATGGAAGAGACAGGCAAAATATAATGCAGAAATCTCACTTATTTATTAATCAGACTACATATTCATTACTGGGTCATCTGGGGATTCTGTTCCATGCCAACTTAACTCAGATATAAAAAATCATAGAGAATCCATCATCTGGAACATTGTCAGCTATGTTGGTAGAGGTAAAGATTAAAGTTGATGTACTGGGTCCTAGAGCTTATTTTTACATCTTATTGACCCAAGGAAGTCACTTGGTCATACATTTCTCCAAGGTTGTCAGGAATTTGAAGATATTTTGGGAATAGAATTAATAGGCACCATAATTCTTCCACCATAAGAACTTCTTCTGCTTCCAACACCTTTTTAAACAATTATGAACATTAAAATCCCTGTGCTAAAAAATAGGAAAAAGAAAACACACACACAAACTCTAGAATATTGTCAGCTTTTACGATTGATCTTTAATGAAAACACCATCTTAAATTAGTTCCTTCCTTAGTTTTCCTCATGGCAATAAATAGATATTTCATGAACTCAGTTTTTTAAGCAAACAAATTCTTGATTTCTCTCTTTGTCTTAGATTGCATACCCGATGCATCAGAAAATCTGGCTACCTGAAAACTTTCTCTCTCTTCCACATCTACCACACTAGTTCAAGCCACCATCATTTCTCATCACAGGTATTACAGAAACTTCCTTACTGATCTCTTGACTTCCGCTCTCTTTCTATAACAGTAGTGATATCACTTTTGATATCTAAGTCAGAGTTTTTTGTTCTATTCACCCAATTTCTCCAATGGCATCTCATAAATTGTGAAGTAAAATTTTAGGGCCATAATTTTCCATGCCCCATGCAATCTGATCCTTGATACCTCTATGACACCCTCACTTCTACTCTTCACCTTGCTCACTATCTTTTCACCATGCCCTCTGCGGGGTCTTTGGCTTTGTTTTCTCCTCCCTCTGGGATAGTCTTCAACAGATATATAACTTACTACCTTATTTAATTTAACTTTCTCTGCTCAAAATCAAGTCTTTATCTTTCTTTAACTTATCTGAAATAGCATGCTCTTACTCTTCTCTATGTATGCTTTGATTTATTTGGCTTCATGACACTTTTTACTTTTTAAAAATTATATTAAATATCTTTTATTTGTCTATTATCTGCCTCTCTAATTAAAATGTGGATTGCACGAAGACATTAAGTTTTCCTGGTTTTTTTTTTTTTTTGAGTGGGGGCTAGAAAATTATGTAAACTAAATAAATGATTAAATGAATGAATAAATTCATTGTGTAGGTAAATTAAGCAATATTTGTGGACTTTTGGTATCTCTGATATTATTTGCTTACACAAAAGGATTTAGAAAATAATAAATCTGACATTATGAATAAAAGGCTTTTTCCCCTTTCTAGTGTCTCTGGATGCTACCGTACAACACGTCTAAGTATGGGGTGCTAGCTTAGTGATGGATTCAATTTGCACCAGTGTAGGCAGGTAGGTAGGTAGGTACAAGTAAATAGATGTAAATATTTAATTGAATAATCATAATCAAAATCCATTGGGCCAGGCTAGGTGGCCTGTAATCCTAGCACTCTGAGAGGCCAAGGTGGGCAGATTGCTCAAGGTCAGGAGTTCAAAACCAGCCTGAGCAAGAGTGAGACCCCGTCTCTACTATAAATAGAAAAAATTAATTGGCCAACTAACATATATATATAAAAAATTAGTCGGGCATGGTAGCCCATGCCTGTAGTCCCAGCTACTTGGGAGGCTGAGGCAGCATGATCGCTTGAGCCCAGGAGTTTGACATTGCTGTGAGCTAGGCTGACGCCATGGCACTCACTCTAGCCTGGGCAACAAAGTGAGACTCTGTCTCAAAAAAAAAAAAATCCATGGAATATGCAAAAGCATTTTCTATTCAGAGATTTTTTTTATGGTGATTCAAAGAAAAGTATATGGAATTTTAAAATAAATTTGGTGGCACTTAACCATTTGGTTACTGTACCTCTTAGTTCTTGTATATTTCAGGAAAAACAATTTCTTTCACAATTTTTTTTAATATTTAAACTTGTCAGTGATGAAGAGATTGAGATGCATTAGAAGAAGAATGAGATTTTGACCCATGGAAGGTTTCAAATACAAATAATGAAAAAAAATTACATATATATGAATATTATAAACAAATTTTTATGTTCTATTTATTTATTTCATAAATTTGCTATTTAATATTAAAGAGTTTTTGGACTCAAATTCATTGTTTGAAGCTTTTACCTTAAAAGTTGTTGAAAATATTTTTATGTTACAGCTTCTACAATCTATTCCTATTTTTATTTTAAACCATATTTAAAATTGCCATCATTATGCCAAGAAACAATAAAACTATTTATGAAATTTTGTCATTACAGGAATGCTTATGTAAATAGGCAATAATAATATTATTATGCCTCTGTACATTTTTTTCATCTATCCAAACTTCAAGATTGCATAAGTTATTTGATTCTGAAATAAACCAGAAAGATAAAAGTTTTGAAGCCTACCAGAAATGACAATACACAGTGGAGAAAAAAAGAAAGGGAAATCAGAAATACCATGTTTCTCCAAAAATAAGACCTACCCATAAAATAAGCCCTAGCAGGATTTCTAAGCATTTGGGCAATATAAGCCCTACCCTGAAAATAAGACCTAGTGATGGGCGTGGCTACGCAGTGTATCTGCACAACCCATGCATTTCATCCGCAGAGCGGTAAAGATGAGCAGCCATTCTCATCTGCCCCATCATGACAGCTACTATCCAAGAGGTGACGGGAAAGGTGGGGGCAGTCCCACCAACAAGGTCGGCTCCCCTCTGTCAGGTCCCGGCCATCCTGTGTGTGCTGCAAGCTGAGGCTTTGAAGGGAAAGTCTCCTCAGTGAAGTGAGGAGTGGGAGGCTCTGCTTTAGGTATTGTGTGTCCCCAGAGGGAAGAAGGAAACCTGTGGCTGCCATTTTACTATGATGATGTTTCAGAAGAAGACGACTTAACTATATTTGAATATTTGAATGATGTACTGTACTTAAAAAAATAACACATCCCCTGAAAATAATTCCTAGGGTGTCTTCTTGAAGAAAAATAAATATAAGACCCTGTCTTATTTTGGGGGAAATACGGTAGTCAAAATAATATGTAAAATTACTTTTGCTTAATCATGCTGATTATAACAGGAATTTTATCAGGATCAAAGATGTGAGGCAACAATTGAAAAATCCTATGTTTGGGAAAATCTGTGATGAGTGATAGTTAGGAGATCAAGGAAGGATCTGGTAAATGAAAGAGAAAAAATACCTACCATATCAATGATTGGCACAGAAAAATATATAAAGTAAATTTAATTCCATCAATCTCTAATGATATCTACAATATGTGAAGCCTAGTTAACAATACAAATCTAAGGCTTCATCCCAGATCTAAGCATAGAATCTGAATCTTGAAAGGCCTTTTGTATGCTCATTAATGTATGAGAAGCACTATCTAATAAGCTACTGAGAACTAGTTGGATAGAAAAGAGTATCCACCATACTGAAGGGCCTGGACTTGGATCCTACCTGTTAGAGTCCCAAACTTCCATCTATAACTCCAACTGCTCCTTTGAATACAGGTAAGCTACTGTAGGGCAAAGTTTAATGTTTTCTCAAAGCTGAGGCTAGAGTTTCTGTGGTAGTCAAGAAAACTAACAAAAGAGAAGTTAACTGAAAGCTCACCTCAAAGTATTATATACTTTGAGAAACAAGTTAATAAATTCATCAAGTCTTATAAGCTAAAGGGCATACCAATAAAACTTATATATAATCACTGGTGGTTTTTCCAGTGTTTCCCAGTCTGACGGTGTTCAAATGGAACATAAAAAGTAATGTTGCTCATATATTTTTGAATTTTTAAAATGAAAGATTATATTGATCAAAAATGTATAGTTATTAATTAATAAATACTTAAACATTATATGTGAGATATAATGACTGCTTGAGTCATTTCTTATTTTCCTTCATGAGTACTTCATTATTATTTAACATATTTTGTGTCTATAGGCAAGCTATTATTAAATTTGACTGTTTATTGTTATACATTCTTTGTTCTCTAATTGTCAAAATAGATCAAAGGCCAAACAGGTGAAATGTGTATTGATGCATAAACATAGTAGTTAAACAACAATCTAAATATTGCAACAAAATTAGTTTCTCAAAAGGCACTATTGAATTCTACATAGTAACAATAGCATAAAATATGAAATAAGCAAACCCTATACTAGCTCTTTGATGATTGATTTTCTGTTTAATAGGATGGAAACATTAATTTGAAGAATATGAACCCATTTTTGGCATATATAAGGTTCATTCATATATAAAAGAACACTGATCAATGACTCTTTTGTTGAGATGAGGTCACTGCTGAAAACTATGCAAAACAGTTATTTTATTAATGATTATCTGTGAATAATGATATAAACTGGAATAACATCAGAAATTATGAAAACAAAATACCTATGCCCCCCAAATCAAGCATTTCTATGTAATATGAACAAAGGAGATTCCATGTGTTATTGAATTTTCATACAACATAAAGAATGCAATGAGCATCTTTTTTCTTTTAAAGCTAGTACACACTGGGGTAGAAAAGGAGTCTTGTATTTATTGCACATATCCTAGCAAGCACACTGAAACTGGAGATTCATTTTATGATTTGTAATTGGAGGAGATTCTAAAAACTAAACATCATTTTCTAAGATTTCAAGGGGCTTGCTCAAGTGATGTATTTAGTTTATTGAACAGCCTGATCTTATCATTGCTACAGTATCTTCACGATATTTAATGCCAGGATAACATCTCAGCATTTTAAAGACCAAACTGTGTGGAAAATGATGCAGCTATTTAGAGTTTGACATTTTGCCATACCTATTCCTTCATTATAGAAAATAACTTATGGTCACATTTTAAAACCACATCCAACTGCAACAACCAACTCTGAGGAAAGAGCTTTCATAGCTAAATTTGATCAAAGAGTAGATTTAAAATTGATTTGCCACTATTTTAAGCTGAAACACTCAATCTCCCATGTTTTGAATGTAATGTCCTGTCATCTTTGTATCTGACAGTGCACTTAAACTATTTTTAAGTAAGAAATCTTACTTTCATTTCTAGGCCTTTGTTTTATGCACATAAACTGAGATATCTGATAAAGCTACCAAATGCTATCAACTATTCTTCACGATATTAATACTGAGCTATGGGAGTACATATAAAAGTAAGAAAAGAAACTTACTAAATAGCCTAAACATAGACTCTAACACATGCTTTAATCTATACATCATTGAGTCAGATGCAAGTATCTTAGAGACAAAACATTGCTATTGCCCTCTAACATACAGGACAATTATTTATCCTGTAAATAATCAGCAGCCTTTGTGGTTCCATAAATGCCAAATATTTGAGATAAACCATGGTGGAGATTGTTAATATGAAAATTTTTCACACAGGCAGAAATGCATTTCTTCTTTATCCCCCCCCCACCATCTGCAACTACAATCAATATAAGCAGCCACCTCCAACAGGTAAATAGAAAGATTTAGACAAATTGTTAAAAGTTAATTAATTTTAATTAATATAAATCATGCATTTTTCTTATTTCCCCATGCCAACTGTTTGAAAACCACAATCAATATCCTTTTAATTTCTTGATTTTATATTTTCTATGAAGTCATCATACTTTATGATTTAATTAATTCTTTAATGTTTTTCACTACCTTGAACTGTATACCCGTGTGATGCTTTCTCATAATATTTGTAAAATTTATTTTTCTTCCTCTTGGGCACTCAATATTTCATACCTAGATTAAACACTAAATAAAATCTACTATTATTGTAAAGTGTTCTAATTCTCTTAAGTTCTGTCAATATTAATTATATGTGTTTGGACATGCTGGTATTAAGGATTATCATGTTTTCCTGATTGAGTCATCATTTTATCCTATCAACTGTCTTTCTTCTTCCCTAGAAATCCTCTTTCTTGAAATGAATTGGACAAACTCTTATTTCTGTGAGATTAATATAGCTATTCTAGCATTTTATCATTAGTGTTTGTTTTAGTACTTATTACCTCTTTTTCAACTACACTGTTTCTTTAAAGTAGGTTTCCTATATATCTATGTTTAAATTCTTTTCCATCTGGTCTGATACCCTCTGACAAATGATCTGTTTAGTCCATATATATTTCTGTAATTTTTAATGAAGTTGAGTTTCAGTATACTACTTACTGTATTTTTAATATTTACATTATCTATTCTTTGTTCATATTTTATCTTTATCTTCTTTTGGATGTTACAATTATTTTAATAATTTATTTTACCTTATTAAACACATTCATGTAATTTTAATGGTTATTAAAATATGTATTTTAATTTTTTACCATCTCTCTTCAAATAAGAATACTATACAGTGTACTTACCTTACCAGCATTTAATTCCATCTACTTCACTTTCTGCCTTTGTGATTTTTTTCATCCTATATTTTTTCCTCTACAGACTGAAAATAAAAGGTTATTATTTCTTGTTTAAAGATACTAAAAAGTTTTTTATAACATTTATACAAATATTTCACCTTTCTTATCTTTTCATTCCTTCTTGCAGTTTTGTGATTTATGGTTATCATTATTTCTGATGATATATTATCTTAGTTTATCTGTATGAAAATATCTTTAACTTTTATTTAAAAGTTTAAGTTGGATATAGAAATTGAGATATGCAGTTCTTTTTTTCTTAGAACTGTAAATCTATTGTTCTGTTCTTTTCTAACCTCTATTTCTAATTAAAAATTGACCTTTATTTGTTTCACCGTTCCTTTTATGTATTGTGCCTTTTTTCTCTTTATGTGTTTTACAGTTTGATATTTTTTCCAGTAATTCACCTATAATGTGCTTAAATGTGATTTTTTAAAATTTTGTCTATAATTGACATATAATTATAGATGTTTGCAGGGTATACTGTGATATTTCAATACATCTATACACTGTTTAATGATCAAATCAGTGTAGTTAGTATGTCCAGCACCTCAGACATTTATCATTTCTTGTGATGGTAACATTCATGATAATCTTCTCTAGCTATCCTGAAATATATATCAAATAATACATTGTTATTAGCTATAATAACCCTGCTATATAACAGAAGAGTGCATTCTTCCTATTTAACTGTAATTTTGTACCCACTGACAAACCTCTTCCCATAACCCTAGTCCTATCCTCTGTGTGTTTTTGACAACTTTGTCAAAATCAGTTGGCTGTAAATGTGTACATTTATATCTAGGTTCTCTATTTCACTGGTACATGTGTCTATTTTTATGCCAGTACCATGAAGTTTTTATTATTACAGCCTTGTATTATAATTTAAAGTTAGATAGCACATGCCTCCAGCTTTGTTCTTTTTTGCTCAAGATTTCTTTAGCTATCTTGAGTCTTTTGTATTTTCATATGAGTTTTAAGGCTGTTTATGCTATTTCTGTGAGGAATTTCATTGGCACTTTGATAAAGATTATATTTAATCTGTAGACTCCTTTAGGGAATATGGATATTTTAACAATATTAATACTTCCAAACCATGAGCACAGGATATCTTTCCATTTATTCGTGTCCTCGTCAATTTCTTTTAACAATGTTTTATAGTATCCATTGTAGAGATTTTTGATTCTTGTTTAAGCTATTTTTAGTTTTTTTGGGGGGTGGTGGTGGTGAAGGGGGAGTAACTATTGTAAATGGAATTGCTTTCCTGATTTTCTTTTCCAGATAGTTCCCTATTGGTGTATAGAAATGCTTCGGATTGTGTATGTTGATTTTTTAGCCTGCCACTTTATCTAATTTATTTATTATTAGGTTACTAAGTATGAAATGTTTGATTTCCTTAAGTACTAAGTTTGACAGTTGATATCTCTGACATTTCACTTTGACACACTCGTTTTATGCTCATTGTGAAAGTACATCCTCATTCTTTCAAACACACATTTTGGTTTGTGATTATCTTTCAGATTTTTTTAGAGCAATTTTTGTAAAACCATAGATAAGTCAAAACTTCATATTATTTTTGAATATGAGTTCTGTTGTGGAACAAATGCTGCACAGACAGCTCAAAATATCAACGAGGTGTTTGGGAAGGATGTGGCTAATGAACGCACAGTACATTGCGTCCATTCTGGTGATTTTAAATTCATCTAGAAAATGAGCCATAGGGGTGACCTGAGATAATGATGAGCTGAAAGCTATAGTGGAAGTGAATCCAACTCAACCTATGCATGAATTAGCAGCAAGGTTCAAAGTTACCATTCCAACAATATTGGACCATTTGAAACAAATTGGCAAGATACAGAAGCTGGATAGACAAGCGCTACATGAATTAAATTAGCATCAGAAGAGAAATGGTCTGGCAGCTTGCCTTTCTTTGCTGTCGTGACATAAAAGTGAACCATTTCTATACCATATTGTTGTATAAAATGAAGAACAGATTTTTTTGACAATCACAAGGATTCAGTTCAATGGTTGGATAAAGGTGAAGAGCTGAAACAGTCTAAAACCAAATATTCATAAAAAAAAAATTAATGGTGTCTATGTAGTGGTCCAGTGCTGGTATTAACCACTACAGCTTCATGAAACCTGGTCAATCTATTACAGGGGATATCTACTGAAATCAACTGGACGTAATGATGAGGATGCTTGCAGTTAAGTAGCTGAGATTGGTCAGTAGAAATAGGCCAATCCTCTTGCAAGACAACAGTCGACCACATGTCACATAAACAACACTGCTCAAACTACAGAGGCTAGACTTGGAAACTCTCTATCATCTACTGTATTTACCAGACCTTTCACCAACTGACTACCACTTCTTCCAGGCTTTGGAACACTTCTTGCAAGGAAAAATATTCAATTCTCAACAAGCTATGGAAAACACCTTTTGTGATTTCATCACAACTCGCTGTCTAGGTTTCTTTGCTGCTGGCACAAACAAGCTACTGTTAAGATGGTAAAACTGTCAACAGTTTAGGTATATACTTTGAGTAACGGTACTACTTCTTGTTTGAGATATAATAAACTGAACTTTTGATTTGAAATTGGACATTTCATATTTAATGACCTAATAGTTCTAACAGTTTTTTGGTAGAGTCTTTAGGATTTTCTATATATATGTGATCTGCAGTTAAGTTCACCTGGGCTTTGTTAGAGCTTTAAGTTGATTCAGGTTACCACTGCTGGAAATGTTTGGATGCAGGTTTTGGACATTTTCTTCATCAGGGCTTGTCTTCTTCCTTAAACTGTCAAGGTTTGAGAGATTTCTTTGTCCTTTACAGACTAGCCATTAGCTTTCTGCACTAAGAGAGATCTCTGTCTGCTTTAGAGCCTGGATACCAGTTTTGTGGATTGTTGGTAAGTTCTCTCTGCTCCCTGGGACCACATCTGTCTGTCTGCCCCTCTGTCAGTCTCTCTTTCCTCAGTTCTCTGTCCCCTACCTTAAACCTTGTAAGAGCCTATAATGGCTTAGAGGGTTTTGTCTCAGATTTCCTGCTCCACTCCTAGGCTATGGTAGCTGAAAGCCTAAAGTATCTTAGAGGAATTTCTGTCAGATTTCCTGACTTGGCCTCAATCTGTTGTAGGTGGGAGCTCAGAGTACTAAGGTTTATTTCAGCTCCTCTTTATGTTCCATTTCTAAGTTTAGTAGCTTAAAACTATTATTTAAAAACTAGTTAAATATTCATCTGCTTTTGCCTTCATCTATACCAGATTCGTTTTACCTGATCCCTCCCCCAGGGATGAAAGGAGTTTTACTTCATTCTTTTCTATGAAGAGCTTGCTCTTTTCTGGATTTAAGTTTAATTATGTTTCTTTGTGGCTACAGCTCTATGATGAGGTTAAAAAACTATGAAACTATGGTTTTTAGTTTTACCACCTCAATTTGTTTTTTAAAGTTAGAATGACAGTTTATTTTTACTTTCTACATAAACTAATCAGAAATGGGAGTCACCTGGGCATTCACAGCTTGCAAATATGCATTTACAAACATTTTATAGACATTTGTAGATATATCTTTCAATCAAAATGACTGATCAGCATGGCTTTAATTTTCAAATTGATATTTAAACTTCACACTTTATCTGAAGCATAATCTTGTTTTGTCCAATTCTCTGATGAACAGATCTACCTACTATGTATGTATTTATGTATATATTAATATCTATCTTTCTTTCTTTCTCTCTACCTATCTATCTCCCTATCTATCTGGAAGTCCTATATATAGCTCCAAATCTGAACCAAAAATCCTCTCTCCATTAAGTTTATCCTTCTCAAAGTATTGTCGATACACTTTACTCAAATCAGAACTTCATTCCCATTTTCCATCTGTCTTAATTGACACAACCAAGCAAGTTCTGCAGGTTCTACTTTCTCTAATTCCATTTAATATTTACCATTTTCTCCAACCCCATAGCCACCACTCTAGCCTAGGCCACTGTCATCTTTTCTGTGAATAAAACAGATATTATCTGAGTCTTTTATGATCCTTGCCTTGTTGTTCTAAAATATTCCCTAAATGCAAATCAATATATCATGCTCTTTATCCCAAAAGTCTTTAAAAATTTTCCATTACCCATGTGATAAAACTACGAAAATGTCTTTCATGTTTCCTTTTATGATCTCATTCTTCAGCATCCACTCCTGTATTTACTTATCCTCTTCCTTCCAAATCACCCTAAGTAGTTTGAGGTTAGTTCAACTCTCCGAACGTATCCTGAGTTTTTCTTGCCTCTAAAAATTCACAGATGCTCTTATCTGCCTTCTTTAGTCTTTTTTTCCTCTGCCTTTCCAATTTTTCTTCAAAAATGTAGAAATATAACAAAACAGAAACTTAACAAATTTCACTCATCTATAAAAATTTAACAAATGTCACTGATCAATCTGGTTTCAAGTTTAAGACATATGCTTTGTCTTTGTAAACCATCTTTCATTAGACCCACTATACTGATTTGTAAGTTCTCTTTTCGCTTTCCCTAACCCAAGTAGGATGGTGAGACCTTAATTATTTCATCCTGTATCCAGTACAAAGTGCATGGTTCTTTCTGGAACTTCTCTTTACCTTAATTGCATTCAACTCTCTCTTGTGTTGGTTTCCTGTTTTCTAAAACGTTTTCCTTCCGCTTTCTTTGCTTATTCCCTCATATTTTAAAATATATAATAATTAAAGAATTTTTTCTTTAATCATGATTTGATTCTAAAAGTAATTTTCCTTGTAATAGATGTTTTTAATTCATTAACTTTATGTGCAAGAATAAGTGCCAGTAATAAAGTGACTCAATCATTACAAAGCACATTTAATAATCACAAAATCAAACCTAGGTATATTTATTATTACTTTCATTTTACATACAAGCAAATTTAAGTATGTAGATATTAAAGAACTTATCTAAGACTATACATCTAGGAAGAGACCACAATTGACTTAGATAAATTTCCAATCTCGGCTATCAGGCCCTGGAGTTTGTGCTTTTAAACATGATACTACAATTTCTCAAAACAAGTATATTAAGTCTTTTTACATACTATTTTATATTCTCCCACCTTATGCTTCCTATTTGTTTGTTTTGCATCTTTTCTTCCATAACTGTATTTCCATTTAATATTTTCTCCAGTAATTTGGAAGGCATACAGATGATTTTCATTGTCATAGTAGCTGCTTTTAGAAATTTACAAAGTACATGTGAAATCTATTTCTCTAAATAAAAAGTAAAAATTGCATAATATCAGTTGATTGCCACCTATGTATTATGAAAAAATAGTATGTGTCCTCTGTCTAGGCATTTTTTCTATATTTATTTTAAAATGACCTAGAAATGTTCACCCAGTCTAATATTTTAGCTTTTTAAATATTACTTTTCTTCTATCTTAAGAAAAATGTTTACATTTTTTTAAAAACTGGTTTTAAAAGTAAAATACACATAAAGCTCACTGTCCATTAATAACTCTTTTAAAATTTGAATAAAAATTATTTCTTAAAAAATCTCTTAAAAAATTTTAATCTTAAAAAATAATTTTTATATGAAATAGGGAATTTTTTTTCTTGGATCCTCATTTTAACTCCCAATATGCAATATATAAGAAGAAAATCCTCCATAACAGAAAATGTGCTTACAAAAATGTCTATTTTTGGTAATTATTTGTATCAGATTCAATTCTCAGCTTAGAAAATCCCAGCTGCATAGTGAGTTAAATCTTTTATTTTTCAGAGTTTCTTATTATAAGATATTCATTCCTTCTTTATAAGGATTAAATAGTCTAAAATATAGATATGCATTCTCTTAAAATGCATATGCACTTTACTATTCTATGTATTTCATATGCACTAAGTGCATGTATCACAGAATTTAATAACGATAACAAAAATAATAAATTTTCCCTTAAATATCAGCCTTCCAGGTGAAGATACAGCAAATATTATGAAATTAATCCTGAAAAGTCCTAAGAAAGATTTACACAATTTTAGCCAAATAAACTGTACATAACACTTCTATCTTCAACTCTATCTTCAACTTCAGTGAATCTTCAACTTCAGTGAATCATTGTGTAGCAAAGCCTGCTGTAGATTCCTACTAAGAACATAAATGTGAGAAATAAACTTCACTTCTAGAGCTCTCCAAGGGACCTGTCTTCTTTCAATCACAAATGATTCATACAAATTTGTGCCAGACTATTTAAAAATCAATCCCAGGAAATATTTTGAAATATTTCCTTTTGCATGAAAGACTAATGGTTGTATTAACCTAGAAATTATCTTACAGCAGTATTGTCAGTGGGCAAAATATGAACAAGAGAAGGGAAATGATATTAGTTGGGTTCTTAAAATAAGACAATTATATGTTATCTATTTGATTCTTATAGCAATGCTTTTAAGTATTTATGTCACTATTTCACAAATGAAGCAGTGCAGACTCAGGCTGGTTTTAAAACTTGACTAAATTAATACAGCTATGAATAAATTTAGTATACATATCCTGACATTTTAATAATCTATCAGGCAGTAGAGAAGATATGTAAAGGGAACTGTATTGTGTATAGACATGAATATATGTGTTTGTGTACTATAAGTACCAAAGTTAGTAAAATTTTAAAAATATTTTAAATCTAAAGTTTAAAACAATTTGAACACATTAATCTTTCATTAATTATATAATTTTTATAGCTTAGTTTTAAAACACTAACTGCTTCAAGGTTTTAGAATCAGAATGCAATTCTCCCATCCAAGTACTAACCAGGCCCACACCTGCTTAGCTTCCAAGATCAGATGAGAGTTGGCATGTTCAGGATAGTATGGCCAGTTCTCTATCTACTATGAAAGTATAAGATACCAGAATGAAATGACTTTTTGTTAGACCCAAACAAAGTAGAACCAGGAGAGCATGAAGGGTAAGGGTCCATGCTTGCATGTCTGAGATAAAGACTGTCTCAAGGACTTTCTAAAGTAATCCCACAATAAATTCTTTCTTAAGGACTGCAACAATTCAGATTAGCTGCTCTCAAAAACAACAACAGCAACAACAAAAATACTTGCCCAGTAACAGCATCTCCACCAATGAACTGATGCCAACTCTGACTTTGAGTCTCTGAAACTAATGAACTATGTTTTGAAGTAGCCTAGGTAAACTTCTCTTTTTGCCAAACAGAAGCTTCCCTTTACCCTGCCTGCCCTTCAGATGCATATGGCTTACCATAACTGTGCATCTCAGATTATAGTCCTCTTTTCTAATTTCTGAATAAATTCAACATATTTAGAGATATTTTTCTGCTTTTTTTTTTTTGATTGATACTACACAATTCTTCTGTCTTCTGTACTTAGTTCTGTAAACTCTCACTGCCTTGACTCCACAGAATCTCACCTCCATCTCAGGGAGTCTTCCCAGCTCCACTTCAGTCCCCTGTTCCTGTGCCTAGAAATTCTGTCAAGGCAGTAAGCTAGAGGAATCACAGCATGCATCTCATTTCTTTCCCACATCTCAGTTAGCACTGTCCTTTTTGGTCCTCAGTTTTTAGTTGTTTCCAATGGGAGAATGAATCATGTGCCACTTGTTCCACCTGGCTGGAAGCAGAAATTCTCAATGTATGGGAATCGATTTTGTTAAGTATGAAATTAATAATTATTACAAGTATTTAAATAAATTGTATTACTCTTTGTTAAAATATAATAAAAATACATATTCATACATTGATATTATTGTAGAATGTTTCATAAAGCCCAGTAAGTATTGTGATATGGTCCTTAATGTGTATTTCCTTACCATTCTTTTTATACAGCATGGCTAGCATTCTGATTTGCCTCTCATGACTTTGTGCAGTGTTCATAAGAAGAAAAATGTTGGCCCATAAACTTTGACCAGTTGGAACTATTTTATTAACAAGTCTAGTGTCACTCATATATCAGAAAAGAAATCTAGCCTGATGGACGAGTAAAGTGTTTTTATTTTTAGCCCTGACACTTTAAAAATTACATGACTTCTCTGACAAGAGCTAGTAAATAGGTTCGATTATAAAAGCAAATTGGGGGGCGGGGGCGGTTAATGACATATCCTTAACAGAAGAATTTGATAGAGATTAGTATTGCTGGAAAATAGTAATTTCAAACACAGATATACAGATAAGGAAGAGGACTGAAATAGTAGAATATTTATGGATAAAGAATATAATAAGACCCATATTAACACTGAGAATTTACCTTGAAACTCAGCTAATTTCAATACATGAAAAGTATCTCACTCTTGAAACACACTGGATTCAGAAAGGAAAAAACAATAATAAAGAAAAATCTTGGAATGTTAGAGTTGTATACATAAAACTTTTGTTTTAAATTTAATTATTACCTTTAAGGAATAAGTACATTATAATAATAATACATTTTAAAAAATATTTTCTTATGATGTGGATGTGTTTCTGTAAGTAGTAGTTTCTATCCTTCAATACTATATTTAATTTGGGGTTTCTTAATATGTATAGCAAGGAAGGAAGTACCTTAGCTTATATTTCTTGTATTTCAATAAAGTTAAATTTACATAAGAAGAAATATTTTTTTCTTTTCCTGGTACTAAATACTGAAATAAATGTATTTACATGAATATATGTTAATACTGTACTCACATATACACAGTAAATATATGCAATAACTAATGTAATAATATGTACATCAACTTCATAACAAAACAGGCAAGAGAATAAACTTTGTAAACTTATGTAAACTTAATAAGAATGACCTTAATTCATTTTTTATTTTAAAAAAGTATAATTTTTTTTGTTTTCTCTTTTATTCTTTAAAGTGCTTACATTACAAAATAATCTTCTAGATCAAATAAATAAAAATTGTTATCTACTCCAAGTTTCTTTCATTGGTTAAAATGTTATAAAAATAAGTAAAGATAGATTGATAAATTATATTTCAAAAACTGTCCATTTTTTTCTCTTTTTATAAGCATAGCTATTTTTAAATCTTTCCAGAGTTCCAGATGTTCTTTGTTACATATGGTGTGTACTGGAGAAATTAAGAGATGGGAACTGGTTCTAGCATGATTTTATTGCCTCACTTTTCTCCTTGGGCCTGGAGATCTAAACCTCCTGGAAAAGCATTCTTGGGTTTAGGCTGCTATATTTAGCGAGGCCAACATTTTTTTCATATGTTCATATGGTACAGATGAGTCTACATGAGTATATATTGATTTTAGTGTTACAATGAAGCCGTTTGAGTTTAATTTTAAATATTCAGTTGATAGCAATTGAGTGATTTTTTTTTCAACTAAACAAAATGTACTTCCAGTTCTTTGATTTGGTTTTAATGTTTTAAGTTATGTAACTTAAAACTATGTCATTAAATAAAACAGCCTGTTAAAATCTACTTCATCTTGGAAAAAGTACAGTATAAGGCAAAGCCTATCAAAGACAGTATGCCAAAGTTGATAGAAAATTATTTTTATTTATTCTGAACATGAAGAAAAATGTTAACATGAAAATTATAATGTGTTTCCCAACTTTAGTTATTCTAATATACATTTTTTGGTTGGAAAACAATCATCAATTTGTTTTGCCTAACTATCTCTCTCCAGATTTCCTTCCCTTATTGGTTAAAACAAATTACTAATGAAAAAATTCTGACTACCCTGGATACTCAAAATGCCCTTCTGTGACTGCACTACCATGTATTTGGTTTGATCTACACAAGGAATAATGACATTTTGAAGAAGGAAACATCAATGAATGGGATAAGAAATATTAGAAACTCTAGAGGTATGAGGTTGGATTTGATCTAAAGTTAGAAAACAGTCCAGTTCTTTTTCTCATATCTTTAAGACATACCAAACTACAGAGAACTGAAAGAAATTTGTGTAGACCCCGATTCTGGGATATTTAATAAGTAGCAATGCTGTTGTAACTAAAAAATACAAAGTTTCAGTATTTCTTTCCCCAAGATGTTTAGGGTCTCTAAAGAAGGTAAAGGTCACCACTTAGTTGGCATCTGAATTCATTTTCTCCCTTCTATTCCTTAGCACATTTCTCTACTTGAATTTAAATCTAGGAGATTCTATTGTTCTTGAAGGACAAACAAGTATTGGATTTTATTTTCACATGCACACAAAAAGGTGTTGTGTGCAGTATTTATTGGTTAAATAACTAGGTGGTATTTGAAATTCATATGGGGCCCTCTACTCTTGAGGTTTGTTTAATAATTTAAAGTAAATCAGTGATAAACAGAGCAATACACTGGGTGAATTGCTTATTAATTGTGTTAATAGAATTTAATGAAGGGATTTAGTTGTATAATATATTAATAACATGTTTTATAATGAAAGTGGTTTTATCTGAGTAATTAAAGTTGAAGTTATCTATCACAATATGATGGATTATTTATCTTTAGATTGTCTACCAATTTGTAAATGCTATATCTATCCTTTAAGCAGCTAAATTAGTAATATGGTACGTCTCTGGAAAAAATAATCCAAAATTAATGCAAATTGAAAATAATTTTTATAGATCACAGTCCATAGTGACCCTGATAGTTTTGTTAACACCCCTCTAAAAACATGAGTTGGAAATATTACTATACCCACAATCTCTATAGCCATTAGTTATATTGGGTTCATTGGTATTAGAAATATTCTTGATAGTAATTTCCTTCCCTTATTTTATATATTTTGCCAATTAGGTACAATTTTCCTCTTGAACAGTTTTTTTTTTTGCCCCAAATAGCATATAAAATAAGTTTTTCTTCTTACATATGAAGATATTTTCTAAAATCAGTATCCAAATATTTTCCTACAGAAAATTTCAATTCTTAAAGATAATAGTATCTACTCCTTATTAGAACACACAGCTATCAATTGTACTGCAAATGGTTAGTTTTATTTCTTTTCTTAATGAGCAAAATAATGGATCCCAATCAGTAATAGGTGCTTTATTCATCAAAATAATCAAGAAAGGAAACAATATGCATCACACTGATATTGGAGATGAGTCATCTCTTTGATACAAAATTGTTTCACCTATTATGTCATTCTGCCTGACCCTTATTTTTCCAGATTAAAACATGTCCCAGGGCTTTGCTCTGAAGGGTCCAGGTTGACTTCAAGGAACGAACTCAACCACATCAACAGAAAAAAATAAAACAACCCCATTAAAAAGTGGACAAAAGATATGAGCAGAAACTTTTCAAAAGAAAAGACACCATTGGCTTTTTTGGTGAATATTTGGTTGTGGACTGTGTTTTGGCACTTCATTTTATCCAACTATTGTGCTGAATGCTTGCAACTGTCAAAAAGAAAGTATTTTTAATCTCATATAACAATATGGTGTAGAAACAGTTCACCTTTATGTCGTGACAGCAAAGAAAGGCAATCTTAGAGAAAAATTCTCTTCTGATGCTTATTTAATTCATACAGTACCCATCTGCCCACCCTCTTTACCTTTCCAATTTGTTTCAAATGGTCCAATATTGTTGGAGAAGAAATGTCAAATATTGCTGCTAATTCATGCACAGAATGAGATGGATTCTCTTCCATTACAGCTTTTAGCTCATCATAATGAACTAAATCTCTTTTATGGGATTTAGAAAGCCTGTGCTTTAGCAAGAAAAAATCAAAAACAAGAAAACAAGACCTGAGAAAACAAGACCTGAGACCACCTTGGTCTCAGGTTACCCACATGGCTCACTTTCAAAATTAAAATCACCAGATTGGAACTTCTCAAACCATTGACATACTGTGTGTTCATTGGCTACATCCTTCCCAAACACTTTGGTGATATTTTAAGCTGTCTACACTGCATTGGTTCTATCATGGAACTCATATTCAAACAAATTTTTGACTTATCCATGGGTTCACAAAAATTGCTCTAAAAAAATGTGAAACATAATCAAAAGCCAAAACATGGATTTGTAATACTGAGGATGTACCTTCACGAAAGGAAAAAAAATCAAGATGTGTCAAAATGAAATGGCAGAGATATCAGCTCTGCCATTTTTTTTTTTTGCACATGGTCACCTGTTTATTTTTGATACAAATGTACATGACACATGTCTTGACAGCCCACCCACCAGCACACAGGTAGGGCCTGACCCCTTGCAGGGTGGGAAGAAGAGCTGGTAGCACTGCCATCTGCCTCGCCCACCTTCCCAGGCTGTGGCCAGGTTCCCAGGCCCTCAGAGGGTGGGGCCACAGCAGGTGCAGGTAGTGATGGTGGGTGCTGGTCTCGCAGAGGTTACGGGGAGGGGACTCAAACTTAGTATTTAAGGAAATCAGCATTTCACACTTAATGACCTACCTCTTTAGCCCAATTCTGTGAACCTGAGTGACATGATGTATGTTAATGGCTTACCAAAGCATTTAGCCATTAGAGAATACTTGCAATATATGTTCATATATAGTTTTTCAAAAAGTATTAAAATTTTACTGAAATAATTTAGAGATAAAACAAGTGCTTTAATTAAAGAATCAAACTTAAACTGTAAAACTGACCTTTTGTCAAGGTCAATCAGTAGAATAATCCTACAATTCTTTACTTGGATTATGAAGATGACAAAACTTACACTGCAAACCCATTTTTAAAATGCCTCAAATGTAAAGCTAAAAGTTTGAGTATAACAGGGTATTAACATGAAATGTAATTTTAATAAGTGAAAATAAACATTATGTGATCCTTGTACAACAGTTTGATTAGATTAGAACATTTACTAAAATATTAAGGAAGAAAAAAACAGAGCTGGAGAAGTTACATAAAAGAACCAAAAGTTATAAAGATATACCTGTAGTTACAATTTCAAAAGGAAGAATTTCAGATTAAGACCATATAGTCAGGAAATTTGGAAACTAAGTAGTCATATAGTTTAACGTGTGCTGATAAGGAAAAGAGTCATTAACCAAGAACTAACCAGAATCCTGGGGAAAAAATGTGGATTTATTAAAGCAGAAATGCAACTGTAGAATAATTAAATAAGCCTATAAAATAAATACATAGAATATGTAGTTTTATAGCCAGATGTCAAATTTGAATTTTACACAAATGAAAATTAGATAAATTTAGTGGTCTGAAGAATGTTGGAAGTAATTTAAAGACAATTACTGTAAAGTTTAAATTCTTAGTGGTTAGGTCAGCGTAATATAGGATGATAAATAAATAAATAATGAAGTAACTTAAACTGTCACATGTTACCCTAAGAAAGAAATGTCAGTGGATTGGCTACAGCTTAATTTGAAACTATCTTTATTGTCTTTTTTTCTTTTTTAAAAAAATAAATATTAAAATATTTTAAAAATCTTCATTTTTTAATTTAATAGGCATTTTTATAGCTTTCTAATCAAATGGGAATTTTCAAGTCAGTTGGTGGTATCTAGACAGTCACAGTGTTTCCCTCTGTGAGACTAAACTTTAGTCAGGTTTCTTTCCATTGGCCCTTGACCTCCCTTTTCTTAGAATGCTTACTTTAAAAAACTTGTCGTTGTAAAGTCTTTCCTGCTCCTTTGAGATATAAATCTTTTCCCAAACTTTTGCCAGTTTTAAAATTCAGAAATGTCTTTTTCAAAGACCTGGGAACCATCCCTTTGAAATATAATCATCAAGAAAGTAGAGCCGCTATCTCCCAACCTCTGTGGGAGGGGAGGATCCTAATTCACTAAGAGTGCTAATTAGCAAACACTGATTATCTAATCACATTGATCAACCTTCCCCACAATGTCCTCTTTTCCACAGGCTCACCCTAGAACTTAATAACTTTCCTGCCTTTTGTTTCAGTGGTGTTGAGTTCAATTTCTCTCACCTATTTAATTGGATAAATATATTGACATTGGATATTAGCATAATAATTAGATATGTTATCATTTACTAATTTGGCATCAAGTAGGTCAAGTATAAATTGACAAATAAACCACCTAGTTGCTCTATAGAATACCTAGTATAAAAAATGAGTCTCTAAAAAAATTAAAAGGAATATATCCAATGTTACTTAAATACTGCCTATGTTTATAAGAACTTTGTATTAAAAAAGGTAATATTGACAGATGGGTGTAATTGTCTTGTTTAATTTAAACACTCACCACTCAAAACACACAGTTAAGAGTATGTTAACTTCATATGTCAGTAAGAATAATCTGATATTGTAATTAAAAAACACTATGATATGTCAGTAGGAATAATCAATTACTATTTTTTTCATCTATAATAAAGGTATGTAATCTCGTGTTTTGTGTAATCAGAATTGAAGGACTCCAAAATTGTTACAGATTACGGAGGAAAGAAATAAAAGCAACATTTATAGCTCTTGATTTTTTACACTGAGAAAACTTTGGATTGTTTAAAAGCTATACTGTAGCACATATGATTCTCTGATACCCGAAGCCATTAGATAAAATGATTAAATCTCCATCAATCACTCCATGTGGCAGCAATAACAATGCCAGTGGAACAGAGCATTGTTACAAGATTAGTGCCTCCTGCTTTGAGAGTAAACATCTCTGCTTTACCTCATTTATTTTTCATAACTTCTCTGCCTTTGACTCAGCATTTAGAAGCAGTAGGAGACTATTTTCTGATGATGTTCAATGTCATTTAAGTATTATATTTAGAGATTTAAAAAATGCACAATAATTCTGAAGCATCTCTAAGATTCTAAAATATTTAAATATCTGAAGACCTTAATAAATTAGATTTGGGAAATTATGAAACTGACTTTGATTAATCATTGTTATTTATGCATTTGAAGATTACCCTTAAATCCACAGAAATTCCTCTTAATCATAAAATATGTTCAGATTTAGTTTCCTCCCTGATGTCAGCCCCTGGGGAATATCCAATGATCTCTATGTCATCTTATTTATTCTGACATAGAGCATAAACTTTGGACAACATACAAGACAGTAAACAAAGACACAAAGATTACTTAAGATTTTCTGAAGGCAAAACTGCTGGCAAATGTTATTAAACACCCTATCAGTTGGGACTGTGCAGAAAACAGAAACTGCCCAAAGTATTTCCATTAGATTATGATTAAACTCAGGGTCTTGGACGCTTATCTATTGATTGAAGGGATAGAGGAGTGCAAGTTAGGATACTGCCATTAGTCCTCTGACTTTTAAGCGTCACCATCACTGCTACTCCTACCCAATCAGTAAAATGTGCCAGTTGCAAATACCACTCTCATGAAGTCCGTGACTGGGCTGCAGAATGTGCAGGCCAGCTTTGGCCAGCATTCACTTCTGCCAGAGGATTTCTGTCTTTCTGCAGCAACTGAAAGATGCTATCAACTATTCCATTGTCTAATTTCACACAAGTGCACCTAATTGGCAAATCCTAATTTACATTTTGTATCCTAGCTACAAATTAATCCAGGATTTTTTTTCTTTTTAACTCTATTGTCTTTGAATAGAATGAGAGTGAAATGCAGTTGAGAGAAGTAATCAAAGTATCTTTCACAAAAACCTACTAAAGTATGCAGAAAGCTTTACTGTCTGTAAGAGGAAGGAAGATGTGGAGAAAATGAACATTTCACTTTCAGTGTTTTCTGATCTCAAGGTGATACCCCAGGAAAGCACATTCCTGACAGAGGCTGTTTGATCCATTCCAATTTTTTTTTTTATTTCAGCCTCTATTAGATTCACAAGATCAATAAATTAAGAAAATAATATTAAAACTAATAAATTTATGAAATTTTGATGAAAAACACAGGATTCAAATTAGAAGTCATCTTTCATCTTGACTTTGCATTAACTTCTTGTTTGACCTAGCCAGGTAACTCAATCCCTTTAGGCCTAGATTATCTCAGAATTCAACTCATACTACTGTAAACTACTAGATTCTACTGGGAGCTGAAGAAATGTTATAGGAGTGGTTAAAATATTGTGCAAGAGTCCCCACTCTTAAGAAATTACTATCTAGGGAACAACGTAGAATATGTGATTAACGATTATATAAATGGCAATGCAACCTGGTAAAGATGACGAATTCATTGTGAGATTTTGGGAAGGCTTTAAGTTGGGGGTTACATTTTGAAAAAAGTCACAAAGACATTTAAGCAAGAACTAAATACACAGACAAGAAAGAAGTCCAGTAAAAAGCAAAAGTACAAAATTCCCTCTCTCAAAGAGTTTCCTCCTATTCCCCATGCACTAAACATGGCCAAATTTTACTCATTCTTTAAGATTCACAATAAGAAAATTTCTACAATGATGTTTCCTTCAATGTCCAATTTACATTCCCATGTTAAAAATTTTGAAAAGATCTTGTTCTTCTTCTTTTAAACACTTATCGTACTTTCATGTTTTAGAGTCTGACTCACTTATTAGAACATAAGGTCTTTGTGGTCATGGATGGAGTTTACATTTACTGGATACCTATTTCCTACATATCATACCATCCTTCGTATTCTGAATTTAGGAAATATTTATTAATTAAACATATGAACGGGTGATTGATGGTCAGGTGGTAGCAGAAGACATAAATGGAAAGGTGGTTTGCAAAAATGCAATAAAGTGCCTTGTGAAACAAAAATTTTAGACTTTATTTAGCAGGCAAAGAGAATCTTGCAAGGTTGTTAAACAGTAGGAAGTAATTCTGTATGATATATGTATAACTGGGTGGCTGGTGAGAAATACGCTGATTTATTAACTTCTTTGTATGTTCAAATTGAGGAAATTGGCATTTGTGAATTGCTAGGAGTGGCAGCTTCTGGAATAAGAGAATAAATTACTTTTGGAAAAGAATTCCTGGGTTTTGGAAAAAATGACTATGGTGAGCCTTTTTTTAGATTAATTTAAATCAAGCACCTGCCCATTATTCTTGGAGAAAAGTAAGATGTCACTATAAATCTGAATTCAGAAGCAGAAGACTGAGAAATATTAATATGCTTTGTTGAGAAACATATATAAGTTTTTCTTTAGCTAGTGTGTGCCCTTGAAGAATTAGAGAAATGTTTTTCATAACTATGCATTAGGCCAGATGTCATTTAAGATATAATTGATGTAAATGATGTAAGAACCTAGGCTTTGAGAAACCCACTATAAATTGCTCTAATTATTTGTTCTGGTCTTTCAAAGTCAACCATTTGATGGTTGCAGGTTATTTCCTCTGGAGACTGTTTGTATACCCACTTGTGGTACTTTTGCTGTAGAATGTGGGCACTTTACTTAGAAATTCTGGGGAGGATTCTTTTTTTGAGGAAGAGGCATAATAAGAAGTTTGGATTGTTACATTAAGAGATATAATAGCATCTCAAATGGTGTTGAGCAGAAGTGTGAGGTGATGCATATTAAAAGTCTAGTCAGGCTGTGGTGTGGCAAGTAAATAAACTAGGAGGATGACACCTGGAAATTGAGAATCAGTTTGGAGACTATGGCG
The DNA here is from genome assembly GCF_040939455.1 of Microcebus murinus. Classification (NCBI taxonomy): domain Eukaryota; kingdom Metazoa; phylum Chordata; class Mammalia; order Primates; family Cheirogaleidae; genus Microcebus; species Microcebus murinus. Next base: position 78,481,352 of record NC_134114.1, on the reverse strand, counting down.
GTAGCTCAGCTGAGAATTATTGGTGACTCCTGCAGGGTTGTAGCCATAATGGTGGCAAAGCACTGCAGAATTTGCAAACTACTTTGAAAATAGATCTTGTATTCACATACATACACATTTCCAGCTGAACAAGCTTGAAATTTCTTAACCGTTTTGTTTGGATATCAATTAATTCATGTTTAGTTATCAAATTCCTACAATAATTTTAGCTTGTTATATATTTTTCCTCTTTATTAGTTTTTTTGCAAGCTATTATTCTTTATTCATTAAGTGCCTGTGTTACTTAGGGTTTTGTTTTCAGCCCACATCCTTTTCTAACTGGAAATAATCTTCTCTAGAAACCTCATATGGATCAATAAATTCAACAACCACCCAAATGCTGACAGATTCTAAAATCTATGTGTTCTGCTCAGGTTTCTTTTCTGCATCCCATGTATTTGAATGCAAATACCTGTTAGCATTTTGTATTTTATGCTAACTATTTTCTATTTGCCACTACAAATCACTTCCACCATTCTCTGTGACCTGACAGACTGAACTCGGTGGACTCAATCACTGGGCTCCCTTGATCCCTGACTTACTGATGGATTAGGCCAATGGAGCATTGTGAGAGATTGAGGAAGACAGGACAGAGAGATCCTGATATCTCTTTCTACAGACATGTCAGGGTATTTATTCCTTCCTGCTATGAAAGGGTTTCCTGGTATCTGAGTTCATTAAGTTCACAGCTCCTGTGAGGCAGCCTCACTGCTGGGACTGTATCTCCAGCTGAAGTGAGTAACATCTCCCTCCCTAACCTGTAAGTTCTTGGTAATATAACTTCCTTTGTTTCCTAACACCTGGGTGCTTTACCTTCCCTGGTTTATCCAATTACTGCCCATAAATGCTTTAATAATCCCTTAACTAAATATTTTCAATTACTCCTTGTAGTAATATTTCAATCAACTTTTTCTGTAAAGGGCCATATAGTAAATAGTTTAAGCTTTGTGAGACAAGAATCAAAATTGAGTGTATTATAGGAATTGTTATATTAAGAGATAAAGTGTCATTTTCTAATGGTATTAAAAATATAATAATAATAATTGAGATCTGTTTTATAATAAAGGTACATCAATGAGAGAGTGGGATTAGTTTTTTGGGGGCGATAGCATATTGCTTAATTGGATTTTGTACATAGTATTTCCTATTATCAAACAGAATGGAAATGTTCACCTATAAAATGTTTATCCATAAAAATCACTCTTAGCCATTGATCCACAAAAAAAAGGTGAAATGGCTTGATTTGGCTGATGGGATATAGTTTGCTAAAACTCATATCACTAAACAAACTAATGACATAATTAATAATATATAATGTAACTAAAATTATGTAATAAATTGTTTACACATATATTCAATAAACATTTAAATTGGTAGTACAAATATAAAAGTATTCATTATATAGTTTAGTTGTATTGGTTTACTATCAATTTTAAATATTTATTATTCACCTATTATATGCTAGGTTTTGTCGATACAGCACTGAAAATATTTGTTCCTGCTCTTTAGTTCATTGGCAATTGCGGTATGGCACAAATGGTTTGAAAGTGAGAGTAAATATAAGGTAGCAATTGAGAATCTAAACCAGTCTGGTAATAAGAGGAGAATTCCTGGATAAAGTGAACCTCACTCAAAGCCTCAGCAGAAATTTATCTTTGCACTCTAATCTTTGGCTATTCTTTTAAAATTTTTCTCACCAGACTTTTATACATGTATGACCTTTTCACATATCATGTTATACTTTGAATATTTGTGTAAGATCCATTTCAAAATTCTACTGTACTTCGAAGATGCTCCTTGTGTGCCTTCTTTTATCTACTTAAATTATAGCTTTCACCGTGCTCTTATTTATTTAGATTTTTTCCTAACACATTGAGGTGAATATGTTATGTTATTTCTATATCTATTGGAGCTTGGCATAGTTCCTCTCACTCAATAGGCACTTAGTGATATCAATACCAAAAATACTAATACAATCATTATAACTAGATCATAACTAAAAATGAATACATCTGGGATTAAATTGTGCCAATGGAATTACTAAGTGTATTATCTGTTAAGAAACTTCTAGTTTCATTCCCATTTCATGGATTAAAGATCTGAGACAAGCAGCTTAGATGGAGAGCTGTTGCAAAAGACCTAGTCAGAACTAATACTCAGATGGTCTGATATGTAACTCACTTTTGAAGCAGAATCCAATAACATTATTACAATGTACAAGTCAAAACAAAAAGGAAGAATCAATAATTACTTTAATGTAATAGTTAAGACAAAAGACTACAAGGGTAGGGGAGGTAATATATCTTGTAGCAAGATAATAAAGTTTTTTGGTATCTATCAATCTAAAAATGATCCTGAGTGAATATTTGCCAAATAGGTAGTCTGGAGATGGAAAAGAGGTCAACTATGGATGCTATCTTCTTAATAAAATAAATTACATTAGAATTCATTATATTTCCCAGAAAGAGCATCAATGGGAATTTAAAAAGTGATTAGATCCTCTGAGAATTCTGATGTTTAAAGAATGAGTGGCACAAGAAATGAGGGGGGGAAGGGAGTGAAATTTGTTGAAAATCTTCTATATTCCAGTAATACTAATATAGCTAGGTTATATTATCTTATTTTGACAACAATCTATCATTAAAATGATAATGAAATTGAAAATTAGATAGGTTAAATAATTTACGTAAATAAAATGACTGATACCTGAGTTAAACCAAAGACATACACCTAAAACTATGTTTTTAACTCTGCCATATGGCCCATGGATTCCTCCACTGTAAGAAAAAAATATATGGCATCAAATACCCTCTAAGAACACTTTATAACATTCTATAATTGCAAGTAATAAGAATTCTCAACTAGACAGTTCTTAATACATGCTGGTAATGTGATAAAGGTTTATATATAATAATCCTTATTTAATCCTCACAATCACCCTGTAGAAAATTGATGTTATTGTTCCTATTTGCCAAACCTGAAGGAGAATGATATTTGGTAACTTGACCAAGTCCACACAGGTAGGAGTAAGCAAAGTAGATGTTGGTAAGGAAGCAGTCCAGCTGTATAGCCTGTGCTCTTAACTTTGAAGCTACACTTCTGCTCCACTTTGTAAACAATTACTGGAGAATTGTTCCAATTCTTCATTTTGCATTAATACAGTACAGAATAAATCTTGGAAGAAAAAAATTGTAGGACTTTGGAAAGTGGAACAAAAAACAAAGTGGGAAAATCTGAAGTGTGGAAGACTGTAAAGCACAGTTAGTTTTACAGAAATGCCTAGTTTTGCTGACATTGGAATGGAGCCTGTCTAAACTCCCAAGAAACCCAACTATACTTATCATCTATACTGGCAATTCCAAAGCTTTATTTTCTGGTATTCTTTTTTATATGATTACATTCTTCATAAATATTTTTAAATAGTTTAATATTTATTTTAATCTTCAACAATAATTCAGAAATATTTTAGGTATAGAATCATTAAAAGTCTGACTGTTCTTAAAACCTAGGTAGTTTCACGTAGCTAGAAAAGGAAAGAACAATGTGGTAAAGTTGATAACCATAAATGCATTATATCAAGAATATCGTATAATAGATAAAAAAGATTTGAATTTTAAGCAATTATTATCAGTGTGAGAATTCTGCTATAAATGTACAAAGGTTTAAAACAAGCATTTCATGTAAATCACATTAATTTTTATAGTATACCAAAGTTTGATGATTATTTATAGTTTTTCGATGGAATGATTAAGCATTTATACAAAATGCAGTATAGAAAATAGGAAACGATGACCCTTTGTTTTGAATCACACTAGAAAAATTACTAAGAAATGGTATATAAAAATATATATTATTTTAAAAAGGATCCCATAAATTTTCCTCCTTGGAGTATAAATAATTGTTAAGCCTATTTGGTCAAATTTCCCAAGGCTATTTATAGTTTTACATTGGGAAAAAATAAACCCTACCTTACTGAAACCTAAGCATGTAGAATATACCCACATATCTTGTTTTATTGTGCTTTGCTTTATTATACTTCACAGGTATTATATTTTTTACAAATTGAAAGTCTATAGCAACTTTGTGTCCAGCAAGTATATTGGTACTATTTTTTGAATGGTATGTGCTCTCATGTCTTTGTGTCACATTATGGTAATTTTCACAATATTTAAAATTTTTTGTTATTATGTCTCCTATGGTGATCTGTGATCAGTGATCTTTGATGTTAATATTGCTATTGTTTGGGGGCACCATGAACCACACCCACACAAGAAGGCAAACTTAATCAATCAGGACTATATATTGACTGCTCTACTGATTAGCTGTTCACCTGTCTCTCTCCCTCTCTCCTTGTGCTTTTCCATTCCCTGAGACTAAACAATATTAAAATTAGGCTAACTAATAACCCTACAATGGCCTCTGAGTGTTCAAGTGAAAGGAAGATTTGCGCATCTATCACTTTAAATCAAAAGCTAGAAATAAGTTTAGTGAAGAAGGCTTCTTAAAAGCCAAGAAAGGCCAAAAGGTAGGCCTCTTGTAGGCAGGCCAACTTGCCAAAGGGGCAAGTTGTAAATGCAAAGGAAAAGTTCATAAAGGGAATTAAAAGTGCTACTACAGTGAATATACAAATGACAAAAAAGCAAAACAACCTTATTGCTGAAACAGAGAAAGGTGTGCTCTGGAGATCAAACCAACCACAATATTCCCTTAAAACAAAGCTTAATCCAGATCAAGGCCCTAAATATCTTCAATTCTGTAAAAGATGAGAGAAGGAAGCTATAGAAGAAACGTTTGAAGCAAGAAGAGGTTGGTTCATGAAGTTTAAGGAAAGAAGCTGTCTTCATACATAAAAGTGCAAGGTGAAGCAGCAAGTGCTGATGTAGAATCTATAGCAAGTTATCCAGAAGATTTAGCTAAGCTAATTGATAAAGTTGGCTACAGTAAACAATAATTTTTCAGTATCAATGAAACGGCCTTGTAATGGAAAAAGATGCCATACAGGACTTTCATAGCTGGAGAGGAGAAGTCAATGCCTGACTTTAAAGCAGGCATCCTCAAACTATGGCCCACAAGCCACATGCGGCCTGCCGAAGACGTTTATCCAGCCCACCAGGTGTTTTTGCCACCATTGCCTGTCCTGCTTAGCAGCCAACACATCCCAGGCCCACAAGGCACATGTATGGAATGTGCGCCGCTCTCTCCAACGGCCCTCCAACGGTCTGAGGGATGGTGAACTGGCCCCCTGTTTAAAAAGTTTGAGGAACCCTGCTTTAAAGCTTCAAAGGACAGGCTAACTCTCATGTTAGGGTATAATACAGCTTATGACTTTAAGTTGAAGCCAATGATCATTTACCATTCTGAAAATTCTAATACCTTTATTATAAATTATGCTAAATTTACTCACCATATGCTCTATAAATGGGAAGACAGAATCTGGATGACAGCACATCTTACAGCACAGTTTAAGGAACATTTTAAGCCCACTTTTGAGACTTATTGCTTAGAAAAGAAAGATTCCTTTTGAACTATTGAAATTGGTCATTGACAATGCATCTAGTCATCCAAGAGCTCTAATAGAAATTAAGTAGGAGATTAATGCTGTTTTCATGCCTGCTAATACATCATCCATTCTACACTCATGTATCAAGGACTAATTTTGACTTTTAATTTGTATTATTTAAGAAATACATTTGGAATGCTATAGCTGCCATAGGTAGCAATTCCTCTGATAAATCTGGGCAAAATAAACCTAAAACTTCTGAAAATATTCATCATTTTAGATGCCATTAAGAACATTCATGATTCATGAGAAGAGGTCAAAATATCAACATTAACAGGAGTTTGGTAGAAATTGATTCCAACGCTTACAGATGAATTTGAGAGGTTCACGACTTCATTGGATAAAGTAGCTGCAGATGCGGTAGAAGTAACAAGAGAACTAGAATTATGTGTGGAGCCTGAGGATGACTGAATTGCTGCAATCTCATGATAAAACTTGAATGAATGAGGAGTTGCTTCATATGGATGAGCAAAAAAAGTGGTTTCTTGAGACAGAATCTGCTCCTGGTGAAGATGCTGTTGAACATTATTGAAATGATAAGAAACATTTAAAATAGTCCATGAATTTAGTTGATAAAGCTATGGGCAGGGTTTGAGAGGACTCCAGTTTTGAAAAAAGTTCTACTGTGGGTAAAATGCTATCAAACAGCATCACATACTACAGAGAAATAGTTTGTGAAAGGCACAGTTAACCAATACAGCAAACTTTATTCTTCTCTTATTTTAAGAATTTGCTACGGCTACCTCAACCATCAGTGACCAGGACCTTCATCAGTCAGCGGCCATCAACACTGAGGCAAGAAGATTACAACTTGCTGAAGGCTGGGATGATCATTACCACTTCTTAGCAATAACGCATTTTTTTAATTAATGAACTTTTTTAGATATGCTATTGTATACTTAACAGACTATAGTATAGTATAAATATAATTTTTATATACACACACTGAGATTTGTTTGACTTACTTTCTTGTGATATTCACTTTAATGCAGTGGTCTAGAAATGAACTCAGAATATTTCCAAAGTATTCATGTAAATTGAGGGTATTTAGGCTGAGAGTATCAAGCATTGTGGAGTAACATTTAGAAAACAGGTCTTTATGAGTCACGTTTTCCCTATACTGTTATTCCTCATTATTTGTAAGAGATTGGTACTAGGATCCCTGCAGAGGCAAATAACAAAATTTTTGGATGCTTAAGTTCTTTTTTTATATAAAATTGCTTAGTATTTGAATATAACCTGTGAACATCCTCCTGTATACTTTAAATCATCTGTAGATTATTTATAGTAACCTAATACAATGTAAATGCTATATAAACAGTTGCTGTACTATATTTTTATTTACATTATTTTGTATTATTGCATTACTTTTTGTTTTTTGAATTTTTTGACCTGTGGTTGGTTGAATCTTCAGATATAGAACTCATGGATACCATGGACAGCTGACTGTATTACAAAATTAGGTGCATTAAATGGAAGAAGACTACTTGGCCATATTGGAACTCTATCTATTTGGCCATTTGAAACTATACTGAAGGTTTTTCTCTTAGAGACAACATTGCATATGGAGGAAGTTAATAGAATTACATTCAGCATTTATAAATCTGTTAAAATATCATGAATTAACATCTACTTTTAGGTAATGTCTTGTATTTGGAATATAACAAAGGTATATCTCCTATACTTTAGGACTTTCTAAGATGGGTATGTACCATCACATCTTGCAGCTGCCCCAGATGGCTTCTGTTTGTAAGTCCCTCTTAAATGTTTCTTAAAACAATAACCATTTATTATATCACAATTCTCTAAAGCTAAAATCTGGGTGGAACTGGCTAGTTTCTTTGCTTATGGTTTCCAAAGACCAAAATCAAAATACTGGCCTAAATGGGCTCTTATTTGGAAGCACTGGAATCAATTCATTTCCAACTTCATACAGGATGTTGGCAGAATTTTTTTTTTTTTCAGTTGTAACATCGGGATCCTTGTTTCCTTGCTGGCTATCAACCAGGGGCCTAGCTCAGATTCTAGGTGACATCCCCAATGTGTGTAAACATTCAATGACACATGGCTCCCTCCATCTTTAAATCTAGAAGCTATAGATGGAATCTTTCTCTTGCTTCAAATTCTTCCAACTTCCTCTTGCCTATAATAACTGGAGAAAACTCACAGCTTTTAAAGAAGTTCATGTGACTAGATCAGTATCACTAGGATAATATTCTTTTCTTAACATCAACTATGCCATAAAATACAATGTTAACAAGACATACTATGGTCACAGGTATCTGGGATTAGCATATGGAACTGGGATTAGGGTGTGGAACCTTGAGGACTTTTTTTTTCTTTTTAATAATTCTGCCAACCACAGATCCTGCTAGAAGAATCTTCAAATAATATAATATTAGCTGATGAAAGAAGGAAAATAGACCTTTAATAGGTCAATGTTGTGGGTAAAATTATTTCAGGCTGAAAAAAAAGTTCACAGAAATGCCTAGATCAGAGAATGTATAAGGTGTGTTTGGAAATTGCTAATATTACAACATGACATGAAACATGTTTTCTGGCAAGAAACACAATTATGGATGAAATGTTGCAAGTGGTCAGGTTTGTTAATGCTTCTGTGAGCTTCGAAAAATCATTCAATATTTGGTGTAAATGAATAAATATGTCAATATTTGTACATAGTCATTTTTACCTAGAGTAATTAAATGAAAGAATACATTTCCTAGAGAAGACTGCATTAATATTTACCTTTTTTCCTTGAATTAAACCCTAAGTTTAGATGTTAGCAAATAAAGGCGAAATGCCACACATTTATTAAAAGATGGAAGGAAAACAGACTTAGATGTTTTGCTTGTAACTTCTAGATTCATAGATCACAATAACTTTAATCTATATTACTCACTTATAAAGGAAAAAGAGATGCTACTCTAAAAATGTATGTCTCAAAATGATTTCATCAAGCATAACTTTGTTGTCTTTATTTCAAATTCCTTGAATAGCTCATTTTATTTATAGCCGAGTTGTATTTGGTTTAGCTGCATATGTGTAAATTTAAGACATTTATTAATGAACAGCATTATCATGTATTCTTTTCAAAAATCCAGTAAAAAAAAACCCTCCTAAGCAGGGAAAAGAGAGATACCTATATGCATTAATACCACAGTTCTCTATATTTCATTAGCCAAGTTTTTGTTGACTAGTTAAAAAAGTCATTTCTGTGCATTGAAGTGACATACAAGTTCTGTTTTAGGAACTGATAGTGAGGCTATGCCCTAAGAAATTGGCAAAAATCTCCAGATAACAGGAAAAACCATAAGAACACAGAGTCTAAGTAGTTTTTTGCAAATGAGCAAGTTGCTCATATATAGCCTGTATAAATGATTACCTAACTCTATACTATTTCTTTCATTCATCCTTCCAGATACTCAAAAGAAGTAAAACTAATTTGTTAGGTAGATAGTTAGGATCTCTGGCTCCTGTTGGGACAAGGGTTCCCTGTTTTGGTGCTATTTGGAGCAATTGCTCCACCTGGGAAGAAGGATAAGGGCAGGCACTCTATTTTGGTGCTGCCCCACTTTTAATCCTATCCCAAGCTACTGCTACACCTGGGGAAGGAGGGCATGCTTTACCAATCTAGGAACTCCCCAGTCTAGGAATAATAAGATTTAGCGAGTGACCTAGAGTAACCTAAGGGTGATTAATATACCATCGGTTTGAATGTGCATTGCGGTTCATCCCCCCTAGTTGGGCTTTCTTAGAGGGAGCTCGCTCCTAAGTGCAGATGGAATTTTGAGGACACCTGTAGATCGTTTGATAATATCCAACACCACTCAGGAGTCCTTCTCCAGACTGGGCTACTAAAAGGAAACAATCTTAGAAGTCAAACGTAGTTGAGTGGGTCAGTCAGTGAGTAGGTCAGTCAATGAGTGAGTTGGTCTGTCTCTCCTGGCAGAGAGAGACTCATTTTATTCTGCAGTAAAGAGCTGCTCTTGTGAAACTACTCCCTGCTTGAGGTGACTGTGTATTGACCTTGCTGCTGATTTTACCAAGAAAGAAGTAAGAGGACTGGGATAACAACACTCTAGACTTGACACTTTGGTGTGTCTGGGCCATTCCTCGGCCAAGAGCACATTAAGAACCTAGGGCAGACTCCCACCCTGACATCTTTAGTGCTGAAACCCAGGATTCTGACAGGTCCATTTTTTTAGATTTACAAATTTAAAGAAAAAACCCACTCTCATTCATATCCCAATATTTCACTTGCCTACTTTGCTAAAATAAGTGCTATAATGGAAGTTACAAGGTTAAGAACAATCCAGCTGGAAATGGAGAAGGAAACAAACAGCAAAGCTGGATCGTATGGTGGTTCTACTTTTAGTTTAAAAATAAATAAACAGAAATATAATAAAAAAAAAAATCCCAAAACAACATACAACAGAGTTAGCAACAAGGCTGCACTATCTACAATCAGGATAATCAGTTTTCTTCCCTGTCTTCTAACCCTTCCCCCCTCCCCATCTTTAACCATCTGTTTGTCTTCCTTTCTCTTTCTTTCTCAGTATATAAACACACATACACACTATCATCCAGGGGCAGATATCTAACTTTACTTATCAGACCTATAGTTTTCCAATCTGGCATGCTCGAGATTGCCAAATTACAAATACAAAATGAGCTAGGGGACCTGGGAAGAGGCCTGTGCAAATGAGGAACCTTGAAGCTTAAGTACTGCTAACTTGGTGGGAGTCCCTTCTGCTTACAAATGGAGTCTCTTGTTTTCCTCTTGCTTTATTTTTACAGTCTTCCCATTATTTCTTGATGTAATTATAATATTTATCTTATAATTTCTTCGATGTCTAATATTAATTGATTACTCCTTTGACATCTCTCTCTCTCTCCTGAAAGGCTTTTATATTCTGTTTTGTTTTGTTTTTAATGAAAAACTCGGGACTTGTAATGATAATTCAGCAAGGGAAGATCGTTCATATTTTGTTTCCTAATTTAGTTTTCATTTTCTTTATTGAAATAGTATCTTGTATTGTTTTTGAGGCTTAGATAACATTTGTTTCCCAACAATCTGATTAAGATAATTTCTTACTAATACCATTACTTGAGAAAAATGAAAAGCTTTTTTCAGACTACTATGTGTCTGAGACTAATAGTCAAGGATGTCATCTAATCCTCTTGCAATAGGGTATTTTCATGGTCCATAAAAGCCAGTCATTATTTTTGTGGAAAGAATTCAAACCAGGTTCTACAAAAGCATGAGTTTCTTTTACTTAACATTTTCTTGGAAACTATATAAAATTACTCAAATTGTCTGCTTTATTTGTTCAAATTTTAAAAATCCTTTACTATAAATACAAATCACTTTAAAATAAGTGTCACTATTAGTAACTACATCTTTATACTAAAAGAAAACTTCACTATGACATATAAGCACATGAATTCCATAATAACTGTATGTTCTATATTTCAAAATAAATAATTAAAATTAAGTTAATTTCTTCTTTGAGGACTGTATGAACTATCATAGCTAACAATATAATTTATGGGGCCTGGTACAAAATTAAAATGTGGGTCCTATTGTACAAAAAGCAGAAAATCAGTGCCTTTAAAGCTACTATTATAGAATGTTTTTACCTTCTTCAATAGTCCCTCTCTAGATTTGTCCTGTGGGTCTTATGCTATTTGATGTCATTTTAAGTAAAGAAAAATTACAATTTTAAATTATTACCATGAATTTTACAATTTATGTTTGTATTTTGCAATGATATTTTAAATGCAAATATAACCATTTAACTCATATATGGAATCACCAAAATTGTGCAATTCATATTTTGTAGTTCATACGTACATATTTATGGCCAGAAAGTGGAAACACAAGAAGAAAAGAAAACAAAACTCAGTTGTTTTTATTTCACTTCTTGATACACACGCATTCCACTGATGGAATTACTTGTGTCTTTACTTGTGTCATTACTTGTGTCTTGCTGATGAGTAAGGAAAGACCAAATGAAAAAGAAACTGTAGAAAGCCCTATGTTTTTTTTTTCTATCCATGTTATTAATAGCATTCTCCGTGTAAGTGGTTGGTTAATACAGGGAAGTTATTCTCTAGCAAGAAAGGACACAGTACGGTTCCATGATTGTCTTTTTAGACAGTCACTGACTTTTTCCTGTGGGCATACCAAATGAATGAAAATCTAGCCTCTGAGGGATGTCAGCACCCCTGCTTATCCAGTTGTAGACACGGCACACTAACCCTGTACTTGCTTAGAGCATTACTGAACTTCCACATGTTTGGGTCCACCAGAATTCTATGTTCAAGGATCATTGAGAATGTAATCTGTGAATATGGTGGCAAAGCCTAAAGACACAACATGTTATGCAAAACTCCTCTGCTCACATGCATGCTCCATTGTCCTATTGGTCATTACCTATAAAACACAGGTTCAAAGACAAAATTATTAAGAATATGTAGATGTAACAGCAGAAGAGCTGATGTTCCTTCTGAAAGGCAGGGTCCTATGACCGCACAGATGCCCACTCATAAAGCCTGCCCTAGGAATGACACAGTAATAGAAATTTCAACTCTAAACCTCAAGTTAAAGCAGGTGTCTATTTAGAGTTTTTCAGGCGAATTACTTTTTGTTTCATTTCACCTATCCAGAGGTCAGAATGAGGCCTACAAATTGATTAGCTTTTCTTTTCTCTTGCCCTGATCATTCTACTCACACATTTAATAACCCTTTGAGGGTCTTACTTTTACATTGGGGATCTCTGATCAATATCCTCACCTATGTGGATCCATGACTTGTCTCCTGTTTTCCTTCAAAGCCATTAAACCCAAGGCTCAAATCCTGGCCCCACAGAGGGTGACATCCCTGAGTGGCTAAGTTTTTCATTCAAACCAAAACTTTGAACACAGAAAAGAAAATGGTAGACTAAGAAAAACAGGCAACTAAAGAACTCTATCATGTCCTTTATTACTAGAATAACTTCCCTGTATTAACCAACTACTTATTAGGTTAGGTAACAAGATAGTCTAACTGCTGCTATAATTTTAGTAGCTCTAGTGACAACATTGTACATTGTACTCTGAATTCTGTTCTCTCTTTGTATATTGGCATCTGGGGTTTCACTTATATCTGCTTATCTATTTATTTAGTTTTAAAATTTACTTATTAAATATATGTCTGTGTATGTGTGCACTCAACCATGCAAGTTAAATGATATTTTTTACATTTTATCCATAATTTCTAGGCATTATTTTAGCAAGAGATTTTCCCACTACGTGCTTCAACTACCACATTCTTCTAATATATTTTTAATAATCAATTTTGGTTTTCTTGATCTTTTCTTCTGCTTACTTTAGGTTGATATTATTTATGGCATTATTTTCTTAAGAGGAGTCCTTAGATTTTTCAGTCTTTTAAGGGATTTTTGTTGTTGTTTATTTGTTTTGTTTTTTGTTAAATAAATTCCTATAGTGCATGAGGAAACACAAGCCTTTTGTTTCTATGTGGTCTTTTTGTCCTGTTCCCACACTGGTACCTAACAAATAGGTTAGCTCTGCAGGTTGAACTGTTCAAGAGGAAGCACCAGCTACCTGATATCTTATGCCAATGCATCTATTGGACCAACTTTTGACTCGCTGGTGCTCTTCTTGTCATCAAGGTAAAACCTTCCACTCCTTACCCCTCCACACATACCTTCAGCCAATTTCTGGCCCCATCATCAAATGTTCTTATTGTTACATGATCAGTTAGACACAGTTGTCCAACTACTATTTAATATATGCATTATAATTGTGTGAAATAATACTTCAATGGCGTCCCTCCCTTAGAACACCCTTGACACCACTGAGTGCTGATTCTGGGTTTTATCTTTACCATCTGGCATAATCAAGTAAAAACTTTCCTATAAGTATTGCTTTAATATTTCCCACAAATTTTTATATGTGATACTTCCATTGCTTTGAGACCCTCTATATTTCATAAATTGTTTTATGATTTGCTCATTAGCACATGATTTGTTATGTTTTTTGCTTATGAATATATGGAATAATCATCCTTTATATTTTTATTTTTACTTTCTAATATAATTTTATTTTGTATAATTCATTTAAAGGTACTTTTATTATGTTTTGAGTTATTTATAATATTATTTTGTGTTTTCTATGTATCATTTTTGCCTCCGCTTCTCCCGCTGTTTTGCTGATTTCCTGAAGCATTTGAATTTTTTCATTTGTATGTATATTTTTAGTAATTCCTTACTTGTGCCTTTAAAAAAATTCAACAAACTTATGGTGACATGGACTAATACTCTTGATCATTCAATCATACATCATTGAAAAGAATATAAAATAAATTGACTTCTGGTGATTTTTTTATATAGCAAATAAAAAGATTGCAAAAGTAATTAAATTTGTAAGAACGTATTTGCTATCAGAAAATTAAAATGAACTAACAGAAAAATTGGGGGCCAAATGTCTTCTTTGGAGGCATAGTCCATTGTCTTTTATGTTTTATCATATTTAAATTTGTGTTCTTCTAAATTTTCCATAAAAATTATCATGGTAATTATTTTAATAAGATCTATTCACATAATAATCAAATATGTGGTGAATTAAATAAAGACTAATCAATTGAAATGTTCATTGCACAGTATATTGAGGGAAGAAAATAGCAGAATCGTAATTAAACTTCAGTGAGAGTGTCTTGTTTTGATTTTAAATAACCATTATAATTAATTTACCACTAAATGGGTTGTTTTGATTATAAAAAAGATTATTATTTTAAGGGCAGGCATGGTGGCTCAAGCCCGTAATCCTAGCACTCACGGTGGCTGAAGCAGTAAGATCCCTTGAGATCAGGAGTTGGAGACCAGCTAGACCCCACCGCACCACCCCGCAGAAAATAGAAAAATTAGCTGGGCGGGATGGCATCTACCTGTAGTTCCAGCTACTCTGCTACTCCGGAGGCTGAAACAGGAGTATCACTTGAACTGCAAAGTTTGAGGTTGCAGTGAGCTATGATCACGCCACTGCACTCTAGCCAGAGGAGTGACAAAGCAAGAGATTATGTCTCAAAAAAACCCCAAAATCTCGTTTTTGATCATTTTAAACATTTTTGTCCTGTTTGATCATTAAGGAATAACCAGGAATCCATTTGTTTCCTTGATTGCATTACTGCAAAGATAGCATCATTTGAGGGACTTAACATAGCTCTTGAAATGAAATACGAAAATAGAAATTTCTTTGAATGTGCAGTTGTAATGCTACAAATATAATAGGGCTGAAATTTAGCAGTTTATGAAGAACAAAATGTCAGTATATTCTAACTTGATATGAATTAAAAGTGATAATTTAAGATTTTTATATTTTTAAATTATATTATGCTGAAATAATAAAAGTTTTTACAATTTGTAATTGAATAAAATTAATCTATTCATACACTAGTTTTCATCAGCATCAGTTAAATTCAGCAGATCCAAAAAGTAAACTTATATATAGATTTAATTTTTAAAATGAAAACTCAAGGAATGTTTTGTTATGTTTTTTACAAAGTACATTTACTGCTTTTTGGTAGGAAATATAACAATAAATAAAACATTATTTATGTCCATCAATAATTTAAAATGCAATGAGATAGAAAAATCTTAACTACAAAATTATCAAAAATTAAGAAAAAATACTATATGGTATATAGATATATGTAGTATGACATATATAGAATACTTTTGTATAGCATGTGTTGTGTAATATATTTATAACAAATATATCAATAATGTCTGTAAACAAATATATAGTGCATATTTAAATTAAATAAATTTATTAAACAGTCAATCTAATGTACATGTTTCATAACATACATTTATTTTGTAACATACATGATATAACATGTTCTACACCATATATGTGGTATAGAACATGCATATATGCTATGCCACATATATAATATCACATATATCATATTGTTGAAATTTTGATAATTTTATAGTTTTTTTATTTGATTTTAATTGTTGGTGAACAGAAATCATTAGTATTCATGGTTTCATTTCTCACAGAAAAGTGTTAAATATGTTTTTTAGGAAATAGACAAAATGTTCATTGAGTTATTTATATACATATTTATATATTTATTATACATATGCATATTTATTATACATATGCATATATGCATATACATACACACGTATGTATGTATATAAGTGTTTTTTTCCTTTATCTCAAATATCTTTTTTTCTTCCAAACAGTATTTAGATTCCTTCTGAAGACTTTCTTTCTCTCCATTGGTTATAATCTATTTCATGTATAATCCCTGTCTGTTGTCAAGGAGCGATTATACTGCTCATGAAAGGCAAATGAAATGTTTCCCTCTCTGGGGCTTGAATCTTAAGTAAAGGTCAGAGTCTGAAAATAATTAAAGTGTATTCTGTTCTATGGGTGATATTCAGAAAAGGCTATAAAAGCATTGTCCAATAGAAATAAAATATAAGACAGATATTTAGTTTTAAATTTTAATCAAATAGGTCTAATTAACTTCGTAAAATATTTTATTTAACTTATTGTGTCCAGTTCATAATCTTTTCTGAATATAATCAATATAAAATTATCGAGATATTATATATGTGTATATCAGATATAAGATACATCGATATATAACTGCCCCTCCTTATCCATTGAGAATAAGTTCTGGGATTCCCAGTAGATGCCTGAAACCAGGGATAATACCAAACCCTATACTATTTTTTGATCTGATAACCCAGAGTACTACTGAGTAATTAATGGGCAGGGAACATATACAGTGTGGATTCTCTGGATAAAGGGATGATTCAGGTCCTGGGTGGTGCAAAATTTCATCATGCTACTGAGAACACAGCACACTGCTTAAAACTTACTAATTTTCCATTTATTATTTTCAGACCAGGGTTGATCATGGGTAACTGAAACCAAAAAAATTAAAAGCACAAATAAGGAGGAACCACTGTATAAAAATCTAATTAGATATATTACCTGTATTTTATAAAATATTTTATATAAATATATTTATAGCATATAGTTTATAATATATATGTTTACTACTATTGAGATCTCAAGTGTATTTTAAACTCATATTACATCTCAATCCTGATTCCACCTTTCAAGTGTGTAATGGGCAGATGTGACAAGTGACCGTTACTTGACAGTGTGGCACTAAAATGAATAAGACCATCCTCGTTAGAAACAGAATAAATTCATTCACATGATGCATTTTATTCAATTCTGGTAATTAGAGGGATATAAACAAAAATAATTTCAGATCTTTAGTTAAAGACTAGTTGTCTAGAAAACAACTATTAACGAAAGAGGACACAGTAAGAGGATTTTCTACATTCCCAGAAATTATATAATAAAATAATGTAAATAGAAAATAGATCAGTTCTATTAATATATGTATACAAGATAATGATATTCTATTGAAAGTTCAAGTATTCTAGAAGAAATAAAAACAATAGTGATACATTCTTTCGTTTTTTTTTAAATATGCAAAAACATAACCCCAGAAACTTTAAAGAAGAATAGCAAATGTATATGAAGTAATATGAAACTAATAAATAGGGTCACATACTATCATCAGACAAGCAGAATTGGGGCAAATATTTGGAAGACAATTTTTCATATGTCTCTCACATTTCTGCACATCTGTAAGGGAGAGGCCTGTCTTTTGTCTGAATTATCTTTTTAAGAATATTTGCAAAGTAAACAGCATAGAGTATGGAGATACAATGTCTCCTTCTTGAACAACAGGCCCATTTGTTTACTGTCCAGCATAGTAAAAGTGTCTGTCTACCTTTGGTGCAAAGGGCAGCTTTGCTTGCATCTATTACAAAAGATCCAGGTCCTTTTAATATGTTGAGGTACATTACTTCTATACCTAATTTGTTGAGAGTTTTTATCATCAAATTTTGTCAAATGTCTTTTCTATGTCTATTGATGTGATCATGATTATTTTTATCCTTCATTTTATTTATGTTATAGATCACATTTACTGATTTGCATATATTGAACAATCCTTGCATCCCAAGAAAAAATTTTAGGTAATCATAGTGTATGATAACTTCATACACCACACAACAATGTGCTATTGAATTCAGGTTGCTAATATATTTTGATGATTTTTGCATATGTTCATCACAAATACTGGCCTGTAATTGTTTCTTACAGTGCCCTTACTGGCTTCGGTATTAGGGTAATGCTGACTTCATAAAACGAGTATGGAAGTGTTCACTCCCTTCAATTTTTGGAAGAGTTTGAGAAGGATTGCCATTAATTTTTTAAAACGTTTGGTAAAATTCACCAGTGAAACCATCTAGTCCTGGACTTTCGTTTGTGGAGACATTTTAGATTCTGATTCAATCTCCTCACTTATTGGTCTATTCAAATTTTGTATTTTTTTATTAAGTCTTGGTAAGATGTGTATTTCTAGAAATGTATCCGTTTCTTCTAAGTTATTCAATGTATTGGTTGTTAAAAACAAACAAACAAAAAACCTTGATTTCCTGAAGGTTTTTCTTTTTACTCTCATATTCAAACAAAACTCTTCTGTAAGCAAATGTGTGGGGAGTTTTTCCCATGCATCAAGCAATTCTCCACCAGACACGAACTGGGTGCCCTATAATTCATTCAATCCTTATGCTATCTATCTGGAGATATTGCCAGATCCTGCAGGTTGAGTGCTCAGTTCCATAAGACTTCCCCACTTCAGATGCCAATTGCAAGTCTGGGCCATCTGTACTTCTGCCCAACTGGGTATAAACCACTGCTCCATGACTCCATCCTTGAGTTCAATAAATTTGCTAGGATGGCTCAGAGAACTCAGGGAAACACATTTATTTTCTTGTTTATTATGAAGAATATCATAAAGGATACAGATGAGCAGCCACATGAAGAAATGGATAGGGTGAGATATAAGGGAATCTCAGAGCTTCCATGCCCTCTGTAGGTACATCAACCTCATATCACCACACCCTCACATCACCTACACATGTCCAGCAATGCAGAGAATCATCAAATCTTACTGTTGAAGAGTTTTTATAGAGCTTGATCTCCAGTCCCTCCAGTCCCCATTTTCCCAGAGTTTGGTGGGTGAGGCTGAAAGTTTCAAACCTCTAATCCTCTAATTATTTGGTCTTTCTAGTGACAAACCCCATCCTAAGGCTATTCACGGGTCCTGCCCTGAGGGACCTCATTATCATAAACATAAAAGTTATCTAAGGGGCTCATTATGAACAACAAAAGACAGTTCTATCACTCAGGATATTCTAGAGTTTGGGGGCACCCTATGGCATAAACTGGGGACAAAGACCAAATATATGTCATATTATATCACACTGATATATAGTTATTCATAGTACTCTCTTATTCTTTGGATTTCTGTGGTATCAGTTTCAGTATCTCCTCTTTCATTTCTGATATTTATTTGACTTTTCTCTCTTTTTTTCTTAGTCTAGCTAAAGATTTGTGTTATGAAATTAAATAATCCAAACTTAAAGTTGTTAGAATTTAAATTATTTCAAGCCTTAAGAGGAATGTGGCTATGTGGCCTGAAACAAATAGCATGTAGTTACAACTTGTGCTTTTTCCTATAAATGATCAGGAAAGACCTTGTGTGCCACAGATAAGACCCCATCAGATCGTCAGCCCTCCTATGGAATGTTATAGCAATCTTTCTTGGAATGTAGCAAGGTATTACCAATCAAATCCCTATAAGGTATGTACTGACCTTGTATAGGAAATGTTGCAACCTTGTTAACTGTCTATATAAGTATGACCTTGACTTTCCCACTTTGCAACACTGACCCAATCTTTTGGAGTCTGTATTTCCTGGGTGGAATGCTTTGCATGCATATAAACCCCATACTTAATTATATTTTCTAAGTCTCATTATTTAAGGCTGACAGTGTCAATGTTGTTTATCTTTTTAAAAAGCTGTTTTGTTGATTTTTTCTCATGTTTTTCTAGCCACTATTCTACTCATTTCTGCTTTGATCTTTATTATGTTCTTACTTTTGCTAACTTGGGGCTCAGTTTGTTTTTCTTTTTCTAGTTAGGTTATTCATTTGAGATCTTTCTTTTTTCTTAATATAGGTATTTATTCCTATAAGCTTCTGTCTTATAACTACTTTTGTTACATCTCTTAAGTTTTGGTATATTGTATTTCCATTTTTGTTTTTCAATATATTTTTTGATTTACCTTTTGATTTCTTCTTTGACCCGTTTGTTTTTCATGAGTGTGTTTTTAAAATTTCCACATATTATGAATTTTACAATTTTCCTCAGCTTCATAGCTAACATGAAACTCAATGGTGAAAAACTGAAAGCTTTTAAGATAAGATCAGGAATAAGACAGGATGCTCGCTAGTGCCACTTTTATCTAACATAGTACTAGAAGTCCTACCTAGAACAATTAGGTAAGAAGAAAAAAAATTAAAGGCAACCAAATTAGAAAGGACAAGTAAAATTGTCTCTGTTTATAGATGACATATATGCATAAGAAAAGTCAAAAGACTCCACCCAAAACCTGTTAAAAATAATAAATACATTTAGTAAAGTTGCAGGATACAAAACAATATACAAAAATCAGCTGTGCTTTTATACAATGATAAGAAATTATTTGTAAAAGAAATTAAAAAAAAATTCCATTTACAAAAGCATCAAAACAAAATACTTATGTAAATAAATGCTGGGGAGTTTAAAGATCTATACACTAAAAACTATAAAACATTGATAAAAAACTGAATATAAGACAAATAAATGGAAAATTATCCCATATTTTTGGATCGGAAGAATTAATATTGTTAAAATGTCTGCACTACCCAAAGAAAGGTGCATATTTGATACCATCCCTATCAAAAATTCAGTGGAATTTTTCACATATATAGAAAAACAATCCTAAAGTTATATTAAACCACAGAAGATGCCAAAGAGCTAAATCAATCTTAAAACAGACAAAAGTGTAGGAATTACACTACCTGATTTCAGAATCTACTAGAAAGCTATAATAATCAAAACAGAATCGTATTAGCATAAAAACAGACCAATGAAACAAAATAGAAAGGCCAAAATAAGTCCATAATTATACAGTGAGTTTTTCACAAAGATAACAAAAACACACAATAGAGGGAGGATAATCTCCTTAATAAATGCTATACACAAAAATGGATATCAATATGCAAAAGAATGAAGTTAGATAGTTATCTTACACAATATACAAAAGTCAACTCAAAATTCATTGAAGACTTAAACATAAGAGCTAAAACCATAAAGCTCCTAGAAGAAAACTTAGGGGAAGACTTCTAGAAATTTTTTGATTTGACACCAAAAGCATAGGCAACAAAAGCAAAAAAAAAAAAAAAAAAAAAAGAAAAAGAAAAGAAAAGAAAACAAGTAGGACTACATCAAACTAAAGTTTCTGAACAGCAAAGAAAACAATCAACAAAATAAAAAGGCAACCCATGGAATGGGAGGAAATGTTTGCAAACCATATATCTGACAAGGAGTCAATACACAATATATATAAGGAACTCTTACAGTTCAATAGCAATAAACAAATAATTCTAATATAAATGGGCAAAGAACCTAAATATACATTCCTCAAAAAAGACATGAAAATGTCTAATAGGTATATGAAAAAATATTTAACATCACTAATTATCAGGGAAATGCTAACAAAAATCATAATGAGATATCACCTCACACCTATTTCGATAGCTATAATTAAAAGGTCAAAAGATAACAAATGTTGGTGAGGATGTAGAGAAAAATGAACACTTGGTATGCCGCTATTGGTGGGAACCTAAATTAGTACAGATATTATAGAAAACAGTAAGGAAATTTCTCAAAAAATTTAAAATACAACTATCATACCATCCAGCAATCATATGTCTGAATTTATATCCAAAGAAAATAAAATCAATATTTAGAAGAGACATCTTCACTCCCATGTTTACTGTAGCATTATTCACAATAACCAAGATATGGAAACAACCTAAATGTCAGTCAACAGATCAATGGATAAAGAAAATACAGCATTTATATTGTGTGTATGCATATGTGTATGTGTGTGTGTGTGTGTACACATACACAATGGAATTTTATTCAGCCCTAAAAAAGAAGGAAATGTTTTAATTTGTAACAAGGACAAAACTAGAGGATACTATGCCAAGGGAAATAAGCCATGAACAGAAGGACAATGCAACATGATCTCATTTATATGTGAAATCTAAAAAAATATTAGAACTCATAAAAACAGAGAGTAGAATGGTAGTTACCAAGCCTGAGTTGTGGGAAAAAGAGGAACTATTTATCAAAGGATACAAACTTTCATTCATAAGATGAATAAGTTCTGGAGACCTAATACAATGTACAGTGACTATAGTTAATACTACTGCACTGTATACTTGAAATTTAATGACAGAGTAGATCTCAAATGTTGTTGCCACACACATAAGTATACAGCAGTAACTAGGTTATGTGATGAGAGTATCATTTACTAATCATTTCACAATGTATACTTATATCAAAATATTACATTATGCAATTTTTATTTCTCAATCATACCTTGATAAAGCTTTAATATACAAAATTTTATGTGTCAATCATATCTCAAATAAATCTGAGGAAAATGAAATAAAAGATTCAAATTCCTTAAACTTGGTGTTCTTCAGGTGTGACAGAAATCTGATGCACATGCAGTATTTGTTCCCTTCTATGTTGTCCCTATGGGATTTGGGGGTCAAGAGAAATCAATGCACATATCAAGTTTATGCTGCCTATTCTCCCATGTATAATAAAGTTCTTTGTCTTTTGCCAAAGAATTCCATGTCTTCTGCCATTATCTATCAAACTGTAGCAGACTAACTTATTTGCTTCCAAGTCAAGAAATTGCCAGAAATTCATAAATAGGACAATAAATGAAAAAATATAGTATATATAACAAAGGTATACATGTTGTCAGCCTTTATTAACTAAATAAAATTGTGTCAAACATTTGAAAAAAAAATAATCTGAATTTTCTTCCCCATTGTTATAGGCAATGAGCTAGGTTCTTTTTAAGAACTAATTCATATAATCATTACACCACCATCTATAAGTAGGAATTATAATTTCTATCTCACAACTCTGGTTTAGAGCATGAAAATACTTGTCCAAGGCTAGGCTGCTAATATGAGCCAAGTTCTAACCATCCTCAAAACCCATATTCTTAACTGAGTGGCTAGAAGAAGAAAACTTGACACAAAAGAGATGAGAGACTTAAAGTGTTTTACTTTGTTTTTGAAAGACAGAAATCAAGAATAGTTATTTTTTAAACTGCCCATCATAGTATATATCCTCTTCCTTAAGACTTTCAGTGGCTTCTCTTTGCCTACCTTACCTATTAAACAAAAATTATAAAAGGTCATTGTATTGGACTAAATCCTACACTAGGACCCAACAGACCAGACTAAAACCAAAATGGCATCGCTCATACTAAAGCTTCACATCACCAAACCAAAACTAAGTTATTATTTGACCTGAGAAATCAGGAGAGAAAAATAATAACCAAATTTCCCCAACAGGCCATTTTCAGTAAGTATGTTAATAAAATTCCATCTATTTTAATCCTTTCCAAAGAAAAGTAACCACAAGTCATCTGATGTTAACCACTCGGTTATAATATTTTTCTCTTGTTCTTTCTCCCTTTTCCCATTACAAAGAAAGTAATTTTGAAATGACTAATCTACTTTTGGTTCCTTGTTTGTGCTTTCTTCAGCCCTTTTCTCCTTATAAAACGTATCTTCTCTGATCAGCTCATTGGAACACTTACTCTATTTTATGTAATGAAGTGTTGCCTGATCCTAGAATTGTAAAGAAATCTAACTAAGATCTTTAAGTTGTTGTACTTTTGTCCTCTGACATACCAAATAAAACATGAACACCTTTCTACAGCCTTAAATGTCATGTGTAGAATGTATTCTGACTACCTTTCTAATCACAATTGCTCCTCTTAGGTGCATCAAATTCCTTTTTGCTTTTCACCTCAGACTTCTTGGTCTCCGGGGTTTTTTTTCAGTTGCTTTTTCCTATCTCTTCAATTTTGTTTTTCAAGCTTACCTAATTCATTATTCATGTATGTTTAATTATTTTCTCCTTATTAAGGTCTTCCCAGATCACCAGAGTTAATTTAAATATCCTACCTTAAGCCTACCCTATTAATTTTCATCTTAACCCAAAATATACTTTTCTTTTTCCATCTTTTTTTTGTTTTTTTTAATTTTATGCCTTCTCAGTAAAAGGAAACTTCACTAAGAATAGAAATGACATAAAATAATAACCCTAACAAAAGTAGTATTTAAAAATATTGTAGACTTATTTTCAAATGAACAATAACCACATAAAAAAGAACTTGATAAAATATAGCAAAAATATGCAGAAGGTTTTTTTTCTTGAATAATCCATAATATTAAATGGAAATATTTTAAACACAGGGTAGAGAGAAAAAGAGAATAATTTATTTTTTATAAGTCAGTTTGATAATAGGAAGACATTGATCCTGCCTAAATTTTATGTGAAAAGCTAATCAAAACTGTAGTAGTTTGCGGAAATTTTTCCAAAGAAAATCTAAAAATCCATGAGGGGGAAAATTTTAGTATAAAAGTGTAAAATATTTTAGAAAGTAGGAGAATGTGACAGTATTGCTTCATTTTTTATAAAACCATTTTAAAGCACACACAAAAGAATGCAGACTTAACAGATTATTCTTGTTTTTCCACACCATCAAACTGATAAAGCTTTTCTGACTTTTTCTTTCCACCTCCCCAACCCCACGGACTCAGTTATTGGCAAAAACTCACGTAGCCTTAACTTTTTTATTCATGAATATTCCCTGCACCCACTGAAGTCTCATTCTTTGTTGAGTATACTGCTTCTAATGCAATGCATGTGCTCACACCATTTTTACCATTGACGCAGTGGGTGGATTACTTGTCCTCTTTGGGTACAATGCTGGTTACCATGTTTCTCCAAAAATAAGACCTACCCATAAAATAAGCCCTAGCAGGACTTCTAAGCATTCGCGCAATATAAGCCCTACCCTGAAAATAAGACCTAGTGATAGGTGTGGCGACACAGCAGATCTGCACAACCCATGCATTTCGTCTCGGAGCAGTAAAGAAGATGAGCAGCCCTTCTCATCTGCCCCATGATCCTCTATTGCTTGACATGAGAGATTGGGGCCAATGGTTCTAAAGGAAATAGAGTCGCAAGAAATTCAGGATGGAATTTGGGGTTTGGAGAGTTATGATGATGTTCCAGAAGCAGACGACTTAACTACATTTGAATAAATGTAGATTGTTGTACTGTACTTAAAAAAAATAACACATCCCCTGAAAATAAGCCCTAGGGTGTCTTCTTGAGGAAAAATAAATATAAGATCCTGTCTTATTTTTGGGGAAACATGGTACATATTAATATTATTCTGCCTCCATTCTATCTAAAAGAATCTCAACCTCAAAAGTTTACAAACTAACTACTGTCTTTTATTTTGGCTATCACCTTGATATAATGTCCAAAAGAATGAAAATATGATGGTAGATATAACTTGCCAAAATTAGGAAAGAAGGAAAAAAGTTGATAATTAAATATACTCCAAGTAATACAAAGGTAATAATAAAACAGTACAGATAATGTGAAAAAATTAATAAACAATATAACTATAGAAAACATTACTGAAAAATTGAAAATAAGTAGAAAAATAGAAAAACATATATGAGAAATGAATAGGAAATATTGCTTTCTATTATATCCATGTTGAATCAAAATTTCCCTGAAAGAAATATAAGTACCAGATGGCTTCACATGTAAAATTTTCCAAACCTATAAGGGAGAAATTGAATCCTTTTCACATAAAGTCTTTCAGAAAATAGGAAAAGTAGGAATATTTTCCAATATGACTAAAAAACAATCTTAATATCAAAGGACTGTTTAAAGAAAGGTTGAAATAAGCCATTCTCTCATTAACATAGGTGAAAATATTAGGTCATTGAAATCATCACTATTGAAAGGATGATGTATCACGACCATATTCAGTTCATCCAAAAATGTAAGTGCAATATTAGGTCACTGAAATTATCACTATTGAAAGGATGATATATCACAATAATATTCAGTTCATCCAAAAATGTAATGTTTCCTTGATATTTAAAAATTAGCCATTATAATTTATAATACTAAGCAGAAGGAACAAGAAAATTCATAATATTTTCATATATAGGAACAGCACATGATTAATTCAATACTCATCAATTATTTTAAAATACTGAGAAAATTATTAATAAAATGGAATTTCTTTAATTTGATAGAGTACCTACAAAAACTCTACAGTAAACATCATGCATAATTATGAAATAATATAAGTTTTTGGCTAGAATTACACAAGGCTCCTCAAGTAAATCTATGTGTATTTAAAATTATAATTCAAGCTCTAGTTATTCCAATAATGTAAGTAAAGATGTACAAGCATTCCAACTATCATAATTTTCAAATCATTATTTAATGCTGAGACAATCCAAGAAGTAGCTATAAACAAAAGATGCATGAG
This sequence comes from Microcebus murinus, assembly GCF_040939455.1. Classification (NCBI taxonomy): domain Eukaryota; kingdom Metazoa; phylum Chordata; class Mammalia; order Primates; family Cheirogaleidae; genus Microcebus; species Microcebus murinus. Next base: position 78,455,130 of record NC_134114.1, on the reverse strand, counting down.
AATGAATAACTTTAGAAAAGTTGCCAAATATGAAGCATTATATGTATGCTTGCATATTGTGCTCTTATGTAGAAAGAATAAGAATTGAAACAGATAAAATGAAATCGCAAAAAAAGATCTTTACAAAGGAAAAAATCAACGAAAAGATGTGCAACACTCATACATTGAAAATTACAAATTAGGAGACAAGAAGACTTAATAGAGAATTATGACACATTTTTAGTTTGGAATCCTCAATATTTTTAGAATATCCGTTCTTCTATATCTGATACATGTACTTAATACAATCATAGTTAAGAATAGTGAGGCAATATTAAGAAAAAAATAAAACTGTAAGACATAAACAACCAGACATGAAGTGTTATTACAAAGCATTATATTAACTAAATCATAATTTTTGGTAAAATATTTGACAAAGAGAAAATAGACCAAAATAGAAAGCCTAGAAACTAACCTACTCTACTGACAGTTAAGACAAAAATTATGCTGTAATGGATTGGTAAACAGATTGTTTTTCAATAAATTATATTGTATCAATAGGATAAACATATGACAGAAATAATACAACTTTATGCTTTACTTATGACAAATACACAGTGCCCTTCACACGCAACCAATACAGTATTAATTCTAGATTGATTGTTGATCTTAAAATCAAAGTAAAGAATAATACAGCCTCTGGGGGAAAAAAATCTTTATAAAGTTGATGTACACACAAATATAAATGGCAGATAAAGCACCAACTATAAAGAAAAGCGTGGACAAATTAGACTACATCAAATTAAGAAATTCTTTTTAAATAACAATGGCATTGACATAGTTTTAAAAGATGGAAGAAATATATGTACACATACATAAAAATATACATATTCACAAATATGTGTATATATGTGCATGGTCACATATGCATGCAAGTGTATGCATTTACACACATATCTGCCAATGAACAGAAAATATAATGGACTTCTGTAAATTGACTGTGGAGGTGGTTACCCAGACTTATTTGCCAAAGTGTAAAAATTTTAGTACAATTAAAATGGACACATTTTATTATATGCAAATTATGTCTTAATATAATTCCTTTAAAATAAAAATAAAAAATATAATGCTGTTACACATACACACACTAACCAGAATATGTAAAAATAGAAAGACTGATAATACCAGCAGTTGGCAAGATATGAGACAATTTTAATTCTCATATATTGCCCAGTTGAACAGAAAATTGGTACAGTTACTTTTGAAAACTGGCAATATCTACCAAAGCAATACTATGGTAATATTAAAATTTACAAACAACTAAATATGTACCAGCAATAGAATGGGTAAAGACAATGTGGCATATTCATGGGATAGAATACTAAAGAATAATGAAAACGAACCAAGTATTGTTGCATATAAGAACACAGATGAAACTAAAAAGCATAATATTGAGTAAATGAAGTCAAACACAAAAGAGTACATATCTTTCCATTTGTATATAGTTCAAAATCAAGGAAAACCAATCTATGTTGGTAGAAATCAGAATAGTGATTGCTTCTAGGGTTAGTAACTGGAAGTGAATATGTGGGGAGCTTCAAGATAAGGTGATATTCAATTTATTCAATTTCTTGATCTTCTTACTGGGTAGATGAATGTGTTCAGTTGGTAAATATTACCTTGTTCATCCATGATTTGTGCAATTTTATAAATGTACTTTTTATTTCAAAATAATTTGCTTATTCCAACAAATCTACTTATATCATTGAAAGTGATTCAAAAGTATGAAACCCCCCAAAAAACTAATTTTGAATGGTTTCAAATACCATCTGGAGAAGATAGAGAAATGTTCTTAATTATGTGAGTTTGTTGCCTGGTGCAGTAGTCTGTGACATTTGTGGACAAAGACATGTCATGAAGGAAGCATGTGTATTGCAGCCTATCAAGAATGAAGAGATGTATTTCATTTTCACCTTGAAACCATAAATTCTCATATGGTACTTTTGATTTTTAAATTTTGGGGTGCATGATGTACTTAAAAAGTTTGGATGCATGATGTACTCTATTTTTCTATCATATCTCAAAGGATTTACCTGTATGCTTTCTCATTGTGTCATCATTATGTGCTTTGCTTTTCCCTCTCATAATATTTTGTCATGGATCATCTAGAAATAAGATTCAGACATAATCTAAACATAGACATTTTCCTCATTAAATGGAGTGATCATTTGCTACTATAAATCTTAGTGAGAAAAGCTTGATTCAAACCATTACAGAGAAAAATCACAGTGCAATATATTTTATTGTCTATTTCCAGATTCTTCTCATGTTCTGATGTTATCTAATCTATCCTTCAAGGCTAAATCAATCCCAGTAACAACAGAAGTCTGTTCTGAGATATATATATATATATATATATATATATATATATATATATATAGTCTCTGTATGCTGTGAAAACTCCCTTGGCATGTGTGAATTAGCATGTATCAAATAAATGGAAAATAGGTCATCTAAAAATTCAAAGAAGTGATATCTCAGTATAGACTCATTCTTTGGGAATGGAATTATAGCTGGTAGAATAGAAAGGATTTTGGTAGGCAGAGAAAAACAGAAGTTGCACCAATACATCTGTCAAAGGAAACTATAAACTTAACCAGAAGTTGAAAAGATCAAAAGAGAGAGCATCAGGATGCTCAATTTCACAAAATTTGGGGACCATCTTGGTCATTTCCAAAATCTGAGGTTTTCTATATGTCATACGAGTTTCCTCTATTATAATTTTGTTTCAGGCAGAGACAATCTGAGGAACCAGGCCCATAGGTTGCAGGAAATAATACTTAACTACCTCTAAGGAGCTTTTAAGTAGCATAAAATGTTATTTTGAAATTATTTTCTAAAACATATGCTATCAGCAATTTTGAAATTCTCTGATTTATCTTGAACATTGTTCTAGTGAATGAAGAGACATGTATTTTCAGGAAAGTCTTAATATTTGTATAGTTTCTATCAGAAATGATGCAACTCCATCTCTAACTATATTCTATGGTGAAAGAGAATAACCTCTAGAAGATGCATTATTTATAGTCATCTACACCACAATACCTACTTGTGTTACACACATTCTGATTAAGTGAATAAACTGTCTTAATCATTGTATTTTCTTATAAATTCCCACAGTTGTTTATAGGGAAAAATTGATAGTTTTCATTTGAGCATTTAGGATACATTTTAACTTGATGGCAATTTATATTGTTCTGTGCATTGTAGTGTAAAAACTCAAATGTGTATTTTGAAGTAGAGCAAACATGAAGTCAAAGCTGCTTCTACCTATTTTTCTAATTTGTACAGTAAAATTGGCCAGATACTTAGGCTAGAAACTTTACATTTAATAACAAATGACTTGGGCAAACCATTACACAGAAATCTCATAAAGGGGGTGTCTTAATTAGTCAAAAACGTAGGCATAGATAAAATCTCAAGTCTTCTTCCATTAGTTTGTTTGAAGAGCTAATCTGCTTGAAGAAGCAGCAATTAAAAAGCTTTCATTTTAAGTGTATATTAAATAAATCAAATATGATGATGCTGTAAACATTCATTATAGATTTATTTTGATATTTCTTCTGCATAAATTGCAGATATATGCATAATCTTATCTTTAAAGATCTAATAGCATTTGATGATCAGGGCACACAACCGTGTATTACTTACAAGTGATGATATTCAACTAATAAAATGACTGTTTCATTGCCTGATTTATAAATAAACCAAAAGGACCCATTAGCAGATCCATTCTTTATTTATTTTTTGCCCATAAACATCTTAAGTTTTTTTAAGCTTTATTATGTTTAGAATTTATATTACTAAATTTTTGTTTCCATTAGTAACATAATTTCCCATCAGTAAGGCAATATTTAAAATATTTTAGATTGCATGAGAGACTGATTTTATTTTGTTTTTCTTAACTATGACCATCTTTATGCAAACTGCCAAAGAGTATTCTTTGGGTGTTCCAACTCAAAACCAGTAGTTACTTGAACAATCTTGCCATGTGATCTAATTTCCAAACAAAGGGCATATGCAATATAGCTTATTGGCACCTTTCTAATAATATGTACATGAAAGTCTGCTGACACCATGCAGTGTAAAGATGATGCCTCACAGTGAGAAAAGACTTTAGATTCTTCCTCTTTATTGCTTTATGTGCCAGAATAAGGATGTGGTACTTAGATATAACATGACTATACTGTAGCTATTACGCAGAAAAAAGGTGATAAAAAATTCCATAGATGTATGGAATTTACAGTGGCCTGATAGTATGGAGTTATTGAAACAACCCTAGACTGCCTACCTTTAGGCTTTTGTTTTAGTAAATACCTAATTACTTTACGGCTGAGCCAGTACTAGTGATAGGATTCTATTATTTGCAACCGATGCATCCTAATTGATGTAAACTTGTTAATAGTACCTACATAGTTAACCATTTCAGGTTTTTATTTTTCTCTTCATAATTATCCATTTAAATATTTTTGTGAAATTTTAAATAGATTGGCAGTTATTATTAGACATGGAAGCACTAATAAGGACATCACTGAATGACTTCTCTCTGTCCTCAATAGGTAGCAGCAATCCTATTCTCCTCATAATAACCATGGTCAATAACACTCGTGACTCATGAGCACAGTAACTTTTTTCTTTGACCCCTGCTTTACCGGTATGAGGAGCTCAAAATGACTGGGAGATGGCTTTCAAATTAAGTTTGATAGTTAAGTGTAGCCACTTGCTATTTCAGAACTCTGTCTTTACCACTGACCCTGTCAAGTTCTCTTAAATCAGAATACAAGCATATTTTTCTATAATCAGTTATGGCTCACAGTGGAAGCCAATACTGAGCTTTTCAGTGATGCTGGTACTGCCCTCACTGGTGCATTATTTATTGTTTTAGTGAAGGGAAGGTCCTCGGGATCTCCTAGAAATAGTGTATTGGGTTATCTAGTCTCATCTAATAAATCTGTTCTAGCATATCTTTATATATCTCTGAAGCTATCCCTGGATGCTATGTCAGAGTGGCTGAATGTCTACTTTATTTACTGCAGGCCATTATAGTACCAGATATACCTGCCAGGATGTTAAATACCGGAAATGGGAAAGGGCTCCACTATCATGAAACTTACTTATCCAGGCCTGTATTTCATTCTATGGCCCACCACATTGAAAATCATTCCCTGTGCATGTTACTCAAGTATTTTCCAGTCTTTATTAGCCAGTTAGTGAAGTTCCTTTTATAATTAGTCTCCTAACTTTTGGATCAGGCACAATACTTCTTCAGTTATTTTATGCTGAAATTTGGCCTTAATTTATACTCCAGAATGGCCAGAAGCCATTAGAGGTAGTGGTTTCAGATCTTGAATAGGGCAACTATTATCTTGCAAGATTCATGTGACATCTTTGCATGATCTCAGTTAAGAAGAGTACACTATCATATAGAAAAAGGAGGCAACCACTTTTGTAAGTTCAGAAACCCCAGGGAAATCTGGGGCTTCAAATTTCTCAAGTACATCAATACAAGTAACCTCGTCTGTGATCTCAGGGTCTTACTCTATCCATGACATTGCCCTAACTTTATGGTAAGAGACTTGACAGTGCTCTTTATTTAGCCTTATGTGTAGCATTTCTACTCTTACTTTCAGGGCTTGAACATAAATCACAGCACAGACTTGCCTTTGGATGTAGATCAGGGTCTCCTTACAATGTGATAGAGGCGTTTAGACTTGCATACCATGTTTAAGTCAAAAGTTGGCTGGCCTGAGCTCCTCATTTTCTTTCATGAAGGCTTCAATGGTACTTAATAACAAATAACCAACTACATCTTCCTTATGATTACCATTACTCTCGTATCTCTTAATAACTAGAGATGTCCCATAAGCCACAGATCCCTTTCCATGTGTGTTAAATCCCAACTCATCACATGTGAGAGTTGAAGTAATTGTTATGCAACAGCCTTCCCAGGGTGATCAGCACCCACCCTACTAATCTATAGCCTTATTGCCATCAGGATACTAAGTGATTCAGCTGCCAAATCCCATCTGGATAAACTGCCTCCCAAATCTACTGCTGTTAATATCTTTCCTAGTTTAGATTTTAATAGAAGAAAGATTTTGGGAAAGGTTTTAATGCAAGTAGTTTTAAAGGGATATAACTCTAAAAAAGAAAGATTACGGGGAAGGGAAAGGAGAACAGGAAAGGAAAGGCAGGTGACAAAGGGTGTTTTATCCAATTTTCATCATAGGCAACATGAGCTTAACCCACTGAAGAATTCAAAGACAAAGAACATGAACTTCGGAATGATCCCAATGGAAGGCAAAGTGATCTAGGATAACTCCCATCAATCATGAATCAAAGTCTGCTCTTCAGGGCTAATGTTTTTCTCTAACTTTAAGCATACCATGTACACAGGCAAAGAGAGCTCCAGAAACTGAAAAAAGAAAGAAAAGAAAACAAACAAACAAAAAACCTTTCAGGAAGAATGTTATACATGCTGGTAGTTGAAAGTGTGTCAGAGTGCACTGAAGTGTTAAAGAACAGGGAGAATGGGGAACAAAGCGGGTACCACCAGCATTTGTCATAATTTCATTTTATTGGAATATTTTTAAGTATTCTTCTATTTCTTTGTCATTTTATTTGTTTTCTCATTCTATACACTATATTCCCTACTGACATTTTCATGGGGTCTATTCTCTCCTATGCTCTTGTAATTTAATCTTTATTGCTGAAGTAATTTTTTTTCCCTAAATTCCTCCAATTTCTGTTTAACATCCTATGTTTTCTGGTTACCACCTCTTGTTTTTTGTCTATCTGAGTTCCTGTACTTGCTTTGGGTTATTTCATCAGAATTGCAAAAGCTTCATTAATTTTTCAAATGTATGTTGGATTGTTTTGGCACAATAGTCTTATATTTGGGGATAAATTTTGTGGGCTTGAGAATATTTGATGTTTTTTTTTTTTTTTTTTTTTTTTTTTTTGAGACAGAGTCTCACTTTGTTGCCCAGGCTAGAGTGAGTGCCATGGCGTCAGCCTAGCCCACAGCAACCTCAAACCCCTGGGCTCAAGTGATCCTCCTGCCTCAGCCTCTCGAATAGCTGGGACTACAGGCATGCACCACCATGCCCGGCTAATTTTTTCTATATATATTAGTTGGCCAATTAATTTCTTTCTATTTATAGTAGAGACAGGGTCTCGCTCTTGCTCAGGCTGGTTTCGAACACCTGACCTTGAGCAATCCGCCCGCTTCGGCCTCCCAGAGTGCTAGGATTACAGGCGTGAGCCACTGTGCCCGGCCTTGATGTGTACTTTTGAAATATATTTTTTCATATAATTTTTTATGCATGCTGCAATGTTATTATAGATTATTAGTACTCAAATAAGATGGCATTTTTGGTCCAGTTATTAAGAGAAATACCTCATAATTTTCTGTTTTATTCTGCCACAAAGATCCCCCTAAGCTTCACTGAGTTACAGTTGACAAATAAAAAGATATATCTTTAAGTTGTACAATGTGATGTTTCCAAAGACATATTACAGTGTGAAATGATTGCCACATGAAGTTAATTAACATATCCATCACCTATATGGCTACTTGAGTGTCTGCCTGTATGGGTGTGTATGTGTGTGTGTGTGTATGTACGTGTTAAGAACATATGGGAACTACTCTCAACAAATTTCAAACATACAACACAGTATTATTAACTATAGTCATCATGTTGTACATTAGAACTTCAGAATTTATTCATTCTATGTAAATGAAACTTTCTACCCTTTGACAACATCTTACATTTCCCTCTACCCCCATGCCTCAGCTCTAGGTCCTGACAACTACAACTTTCTACTTAATGAGTTCAACTCTTTTAAATTGCACATATAAGTGAGATTACGCATCATTTTTCATTCTGTACCTGGCTTATTTCACTTTTTATGCATTCCAAGTTCATCCAGTTGTCACAGATGACAAGATTTAGTTTTCTAAGGCTTAATAATATCCTTTTGTATGTGTGTATATATGTAAGCACATTTTTAAATATATTCATTCAATGATGCACACAGGTTAATTCTATATCTTGGCTATTGTGAATACTGTCATGATGAACATGGGAGCACAGATGTTTCTTTGAGATACTTATATCATTTCCTTTGGATATGTACCTAGAAGTGGAATTGATGGATTATATGGTAGTTCTATTTTCAATTAAATTTAAACATCTAGTTTAATTAATATTTAATTAATGTGGTAGTTTCATTTTTAATTTTTTGAAGAACCTCCACACTGATTTTTATAATGGCTATATCAATTCACATTTCCACCACAATGGAACCAGGGTCCTTTTAATCTACATCCTTACCAATTCTTGTTATCTTTTACCTTACCAAGTTTTCTAATAGTCTTTTAGGGGTTTCCCTGTATGTGATGAGTTGCCTTTTTTCATGCTGCTTTCAAACTTCTCTCTTTGCCTTTTACTTTGAGAATTTGATTATAATATGTCCTGATGAAGATCTCTTCATGTTTAAAATTTTGGGGATTCTTTGGGCTTCAAGATCTGGGTATGCATTTCCCTCTCCAGATTTAGGAAGTTTTATGTTATCATGTATTTAAATAAGCTTTCTTCACCTTTCTCTTTCTCTCGTCTTTTTGGGACCTTCATAATGGGTATACTGTTTAATTTCATGGTATCCCATAAGTCCATAGGCTTTCTTCATTCTTTTTCATACTTTATTCTTTCTGTTCTTCTGAGTAATTTCAAATGGCCTGTCTTAAAGATCACCTATTCTTCTGCTTGAGTCCACTGTTGAAGCTCTCTACTAAATTTTTTGTTCTGGTCATTGGGTTCTCTAGCTCCAGAATTTTTGTTTTGTTCTTTTTTATGATTTCTATCTCTTTGTTGAACTTTGAATTTGCTCATGTACTGATTTTCGGATACAGTTTAGCTTTCTTTCTGTGTTTTCTTGTAGCTCACTGAGCTTCTTTAAGACAATTAGTTTGAATTCTTTGTCAGGCAGTTAATAGATTTCCATTTCTTTACATCAATTACAAGTGCTTTATATTTTTTCTTTTGTGGTGTCATGCTTCCCTAATTATTTGTGATCTTCATGGCCTGTGTTGCTGTCTACACATTTGAAAAAGTAGGTACTATTTCTAGTTTCAAAACTAGGTTTCCTAGGGAAAGCTCTTCACCACTCAGCTTGTATAGGGATTCTAAGTAGCTAGCAGGTGGAGTCCAAAGTCTGGCTTGCTGCTGGGGTCCTCAGGCAGTCTTACCTAGTTCCTGGGTCAACAAAGACACTTGGTACCTGGATTCATGGGGGCTGGGCTGGTACATAGGTACATGGAGACAGGTCTGAACATGTGTGTACTATGTAGGCTGGTACCTGAGTTTGTAAGTGCATGCCTAGATCCAGGATCTGGAGGAGCCAGCCTGAAGTCTGGGTCCACAGAGATTTACCTAATGCTGGAGTGGTTCTGGAGCCTGGGGCTTCAGGGCCTGGCCTGGCTGGCGTATGGGTCAATCTGGCACTGCAGTGGGCTTATAAACTGGGTCTGTCATATAATTTCAATTAATTAATATGTTAGTTGAGGGATTATTTCATTATTTTTGCCATTCACCTCATTTTTCAATATTGCTTTTAGGAAGAGAAGTAGGTGGATTCAGATCCAGAATCTGTATCAATCTAAAAATATTTTATTTTTCTATTTTAATAAATTTATTTTGAATTTTCACAATTTATATTTAATAGCTCAAACTTTTCTCCACATACTTTTCACATTCTTGTCTTGACTCTTGATTTTTTAAAAACTGTTTTTTATTTGTAGGTAATTGTAGATTCACATTTAGTTGTCAAAAATAATACAGAGAGATGCTGTCCGCACTTCACCCAGTTCCCCCAAATGGTAATATCTTACATAGCTTTAAAGTAATATCATACTCACTATATAGCACAAAAGGATATTAATAAAATCCATCAATTTTATTCAGATATACTTGATTTTATACATACTTCTATGCATATATATTTAGTTCTATGTGATTTTTTCATATGTAAATTTGTAAATTTGTACAACCAGTGCCACAGTCAACACACAGAATAGTTTCACCTCAGGGATCCGTGTGCTATAAATTTTAGCCATAGCCACCTCCCTCCATGTCCCCTCCCCAACCCAGAAGCAACTAAACTGTTCTCCATGTCTATAATTTTGTCACATGAATGGAATGATACAGTATGTAACCTTTGAGATTCGTTTTTTATCTCTAAGCAACATTAAATTGAGATCTATTCAAATTGTAGTGTATGTTGGTAGTTATTTCTTTTTAATGCTGAGTGGTATTGCAGGTGTAGATAAATTCGTCAAATCATTAATTTTATTCATTATATATTGAAGTATCAGAAGCATATTTATTTTGGGTCAATTTCATATTATAATGTTATTTTATTATTGGAATAGAAATTGCCTACTTTATTCTATCTTCTATAGTCTTTCTCAGAGGAGATTACTAACTCATTAAATATTCAAACTTTGGCCTTGAACTTATTTTTTAAAATGTCAGTTGCCATGAGATACTCATGTGCTTTGGGTTTTGGAAGTGTACTTATATGGTAGTTTTGGTAGTTTCATGTTTACCATGTCTAATCCTATTAGCTTTAAGGTTTTCATACTATGTTGATAAATGTTTATTTTATACAAATGTGTTGTGAGATCCCAGGTTTAGATTTCTTTCATATTTTTTTAAATATATAACTGTATTTAAGCAGAGAGAAAACACTTTTTATTTTCCAAAGCAAGTAGGCAGATCATTTCTAGTCTAAGTTTCATAGAGAGGGAAAATCTGTGTATCCCCAATTTGATAGCTAGGTTATGAAGTTCCAGCTGTTACACATATATGGAAGGAAACTCTGTATTGACGATTAGAGGAAACATATCCTAAAAATCAACATGGATTCTCTTAAACTTATTTTCTATTAAAGGGATACCTTTTGTGTGTAAATAGCTATACACAAGATAAGCAGTTAGTGTTCTCAGTAAAATGTAGACAAAGAACTATATAATATTGGAGCTAGGGACACATGTAAAGAAAAACATATGTCTGCAGTGACTATGTCAGTGTGGAAGATGTGGATTTCTGCTTGATATTTTATTTCATTATTCCTAATATTTACCTCCAAAACATACCCCCAGTACTATGAAGTAATCGCTAATTTTCCTCAAAACAGAGGTCGAAAAAAGCACTGCTTTACTAAGCTGAACAATTTATCACTTACTATATGTGAATATCTTTTTATTTGATTATTTTGCTAGAAATCATAGCATGAACAAAATAGAGATAGGGCTTATTTTTGGAAATTGAGGTTGAGATCAGATTATAGGAAGATCTGATCCTAAAGAGCAAGGGTTTAATTCTTAGGCAATAGGGCATCATTGATTAATTTTTGAGCCAGGGATTAATGTGATCTAATTGTACCTCTGGAATAAGGCTTAGGAAGAACTGTAGAACTGATTAGAAAGAAAATTGAAACTAAAAAGCTTGTTAGCAGTTGTTTCATATAATGTTAAATATAAAATATATAGTTCCGATGAGAAGCAGTTTAATATGAACACAAAATACAAGTTAAAATTACATCAAATATATTTCAACTAAATGATGCATACAATATATGACATATCCAACAATGCATAAGCATTTGCTTTAATGCAATTTTCTGTGGTTAATCTTCCCTAAATTTCTTCTAATCTCAATCCATTGGCTTTCCTCTGCCTATTACAACTGTGAAAACACTTGAAGTGATAATTATTTCATTGACTAGTTTAAGCTTGAACTGTCTAAAATAATATCTTATGATGATTATGGTGTCCTTAGAGTACTTCTTCTAAAAGTAAAATCTTATTTCCTTTAACTTATGAGAATATTGCAATGTTGATACAAAAATAGCTCCTCTTTTCATCCGAAATTGTCCATAATCATTTCTGAAAATGAACATATAATGGAATGGCTGCCAATTTAAATGAATTTAGGAAGAATCTGTGACTCAGGATAAAACAATAAGTTAGCAGAGTATTCAACGATATGAAAAATCTCTTTTTTTTCTTTTTAAGATTTTGTGAAAGATTTTAAAATGGAGAAATTCTGTAGCTAAGTATCTCTACATGAAAAAATATATATATTTAATTTGACCAAATTAAGAAACTCAGTTAATACATAGCTAAACACAGTCAACAAATTATTTGTCTATAAAACTTTAAGTATAAATTAATAAATTCTTATTTTAATCAGAAATCTTTCCATAATTTATGTGCTTTCACCCAGTCAGAAAATGTTCTCAGACTTTCATGACCACGTTATTTCTCTGGTATCTCTTTCATTTTTCCCTTCCATAGGAAAATAACATTACCCTTCTTGGTCAGAATATGTTCTCATACAAAGTAGAAAATGTTTCAGTTTCACACCCATAACAATTATTTTGCTTAATGATACATTTGATTATAGTTGTGTTGAGGCTACTTTATTTATAAGAGGAGGTAATATTTGAATTGCTTAAGTAAGTGACACCATTCGAATTTAATTTATTTTTGTCAATATTCCTTGCTATCACAGTTTTCAGGATTTCAGTATTTTATTTTATCTGTTATGCAGAGTAATAATTAGCCATTTATTCTATCATGGAATCCTTGTCTTCAAAGCTTGAAACGTATCTAGTATTAGTGCCAATTACTGGGAGAAAAACTAATCTGATATCTATATTTCTAAAAGATGTCTGGAGTAGAGAAATAGCTCAATAAACATTTCACATTTCACTATTAGGTATCAGAGAGCATGAAATCCTAAATAAGAATATGGTGAAACCTCTGAAAAAATTATCTTAATTGGGAAATGACATCATTCTTTCCTGATTTTCCTTCCACTTATAAAGAAATAATGTATTGTATACATTTGCTAGATGCTTCAAGCTTCATCAAATGTATCATCTTTGTTAATGAGGAAAAGGGATAAAAGTGACCAGAGTAGAAGCCTGAAAATAAAAGTAGCAGATAGAGAAAAGTCAAAACATGAATAACATTATAAGATCAAGTTAAGAAAATTCATAAAAGACAGCACAATCCATGGGTGAAAGCGTGGACTATAAAGACCAGAGTACATTATGAGAGAAGGTAAATTGTAAGGAAAGAATAGGTTTCAATAATGTCTCCTCCACCTGACTTTGGGTCTACTTAGTAATGGTACAGCTGTGCATACATCAATTGCAGAAGAAAGTGGTTAATTATAAACATACAGTACATATAGTATATTCTAATGCTGTACGTTCATGCCTCAGCATTAGATATAGGGATGTGTTTTTGCAGGGAAGAAATGAAAAATAGGTACAGAGGAAGTTCAAGTGAAAAATATACCTCAACATATTTCTTTTCTGTGTTTTTGAAACACTTTGTCCAGGGTATGGCATCCCATAGGTGTTTATAAGTTATTTGTCAAATCAATGAAAGTCTCATACCTAAATTTTCTTTGAGCCTCCTAGTGTTAATTGCTTGGAACGTGCAGTAAAATTACATAAAATCCAGTGGAATCAGAGAAAGTTCATATTTATTTTTCAGAATTTAACCTGGTTCACTGCTATTATGCTGCCCATTAGGGTAATTTTCTTAACAATTATTGCAGCTCAGGGTTTATAACACCCTTTACAACTCCTGTCAATAGAAATTTTTTTCTATTTGTCAATTATTGAGTTTCCATCCATACCTTTTATTATTATATTTATTCAATCTATCTTTATTTATTAATAACATTTAATTTTTTCATAAATCACATGTTAGTTATTTGGTCAACATATTTTAAAAATGTAATTTATATTAATTAATTATGTTGAAATCAGCATGGGCATATTTCTGCATTACTGATAGGATGATTTGATCAACTTGCCCTTACTTTTTTATAGAAACGAATTATTTTCTGGGAACATTTGACAAAAATTTTTCTAGCATAGTCCTTTAATACACAGTAAAATCTTATCATTAAAGTAGATTTTTCACATCAAGGCAATATCATCCATGTGTAGACATTATCTCTTATTTTATTTCTTAAATTTGATGCCAAAGAATCATTTTCATCCCAAATGCTTTTTTTTCTTTTTCTTTTTTTTTTTTTTTGCCACAGGAATGCCATTCACTAATGTCCTTTCAAAACAGTACAACTTGTTGAGTCTGCATATATATGTGCATATATAATATACATACTTACAAAATGTGCTTGTGAGATATATATATAGTACAATATATATGTAGTGCTGATTGCTTAATGTATTCATGAAGCTCTGTAGCCAGTGAATAATTACTTGTATAAACTGACCTTAGTGGCTACCATAAAACAGTCTAATTATTCCATTCTAAAAGTGGCTGTAATTAATGTAATCTCCAAAGCCATAAGATATTAATATTTCAGGTTGCAGATTGTCTGTAACATTTGTTGCACAAGATGGTAGTTTAATGTGCAGTCTGTGCTATAATTCACTGTTAATCTTTCAATACTGAACCTTTAAAGTGCCAGCTCTTAATATATTGCTACCGTAGTATCATAGGTTTGAACTCAACTCCAGATGAAAACGAGCAATTAAATATGCAGCCAAACTGAAACATTAGAAAAAATGCTATCCGTAAAAATGAATATTAATAACTGTTACATTTTCTAAGCAAGAAATTTAAGCACTGGATAAGTCAGGGATGGGGAACCTGAGCCTTAAAGGTACATGTAGCTGTCTAGGTCCTTAAGTGTGGCCTTTTAACTGATTCCAAATCTTACAGAACAAATCCTTTTACTTTTATTAATACATTTTTGTTCATCTTTTATATTTTTTATTTTATTTTTAAGATGAATGTATTTAAAATATCAAGACATAAAATAAGTTTCAACAAAATAATCCTCCTAGATTGACCGGCACAATTAGAACATTAATAAGCCATAAGGGCTAAATTGATGGCTGCTATGCTCATGATTTAGTTTCAACTTCCTCCATCTGACTGGCACCACTATGGCATGAGGCTGGTTGGTGAGAGTTTATGGGAGTTGAGTACACCAGTCTTATCAGGTTTTGACAATGATGCACTGTGTTTCTGTTTGAAGTGGAATTTGTGAATAGTTGCACAGATCGACAGTATTTTTTAATTCTGTCTGCTTAACAGTCCATATTGTCAAAGAAGACCAAGAGAATTCTGAAGGAAGAAAACAGATATTTTAATGAGGACTGGGAATTGCAATATTATTGCAATAATAAACAATATTATAATTATATTATAATTATAATATTATAATTATTTATAATAATAAACAATATTATTATTGTTTCTGCTTAAGATAAGATGATTTGCCTGCTTTATGATACTTTAATATCAACATTAAAGAAATTCAAGGCTCATCAACATATAACACTCAGAAGGATCATAAATATTTTAAATTAAAGGGAAAGGTATGAAAGGTTGTGTTGTAGAAATTAAGATGAAAAGCAAAAGCAAAGACAATTCTTTCAAGCAGCAATAAGACCTGGAAATAATGCCACTGAAGCAACTTATAAAGTAGCTTCTATATTTGGGAAAAAAGAGAAACCAATTTCAGTGATGTAGAAATTGTGAAACAATGCATTGTTGAAGTTGTAGGATGCTTTAGACTCTGATAATGTTTCAAAGTACAAACAACTGCCTCTTTCAAGGAGAACCATAACTGATCAGCTGCATGAATTGGCCTTCAACTTAACAGAACCACTTCATGCAATACTTCAAAAGTAAAATATATATTAATATTATTCAATCACTTTGGATGGATTAACTAATACTACTGACTCCGCACAGATTTTATACTTCCTTTGGATCATAACAGAAGATTTCCTTTGCTACAAACAGTTCCTTGCTTTGCACACTCTTGAGAACAGAACACAGAGAATAGATATCTTCAACAATGTCAAGATAAATGTTGTGAAGTTGGCCTGAATTTGGTAAATTTAGTGAGTATATATACAGTGTACCTTCCATGACAGGAAAACATGAAGGGGTTTATTGCACAGTTTATAAAAACTGTTTATAAAAACAAGTGTTGAGGGATCCAGATGCTGTCATTTATTTTCATTGTATCTTGCATCAGCAAAATATCTGTGCCAAAGCTCCTATTTTAAGTGAGACTTTACAACAAGTTATAAGTATTGTTAACTATATTTCTGCAAATGCAACCCAACATCGTCAGTTCCGTAACAAGCTAAAGTTGAATGGATGAGGTATTCAGTGTGGATTTGCTACATCATTCTAAAGTGAATTGGCTATCAAGGGGACCAGGTGTTAGCCAAAATTTTCTCTGTGTGAGAACAGATAGTTTAATTTTATGAAAAACAGAATCAGCAATGTATTATTATTGAAAGAAGATTTCTACATGAATGCACCATTTCTGTGTGATATCATGTAAAATCAAAATGACTTGAATATTTCTTTGCAAGGTAACTAAGTCTATATATATGTGACAAAAAAATTTAAGAATTTTGAAAAAAGCTCTCTTTTTCAAAAAATTTCTGCAAAAGGAAATTTCGGATGAAAATTTTTCCCAGTTAGCAAAGGTCATTGATGAGCAGATGATATACGTGAATTATTTGAAGAATACACAGCTATTATAGACCTATTAATAGGAGAATAGAATGAAAGGTTCACTGACATTGAGAATCATGACATCACAGTCAAATTAGCATTACAGCCTCGCCTAGTTGATATCACCAAACCACCTAAATAACTGACAATGGAAATGATTGAGCTCTCAGTAGATGACATGTTAAAGTAATTGTTTGAAGCTAAGAAAGATCCAACTGAAATGTGGAAAAATGCAGTAGAATACCCATGCCTTCAACAACGTGCCCAAAAAATACTTTCTTGCCTTCCACCACTTATTTCTGTGAATCTATATTTTCCTACCTAACCCAAATCAAGATGCCTTTGAGGCCACAAATGACAGATAACCATCTAAAGGATCAACTGAAAACTGCGGACTTCCATGCTGCAACCAAATATTCAAATGCTGTCCAACAAAAAGCAGACACAGCAAAGTCATTAAAGGTTACTTAACTTTAAAATTAACAAACAGCTTTCATTTTTTGAAATTATTAAGTACACAGTAGTTATATTTTTACAAAATAATGTATATTTTTATGTATATCTAATTAAAGTTTCTTGAATGCAGCCTTATGATTACAGCCAAATAAATGCAGCCTTCCAACATGAAAAGGTTCCCAACCCTAGGATAAGTATTCTGAAATTTCGATAGCTTGAGCATACTTCTCATTGTAAACACTTATCCATTCCATGAAATTAGCCAAAAGCTGAAATGAATTTGGACAAAATAGTCAAGGGAAACATGATCTATGAAACATACATGAGAAAATCATTTATTTTATATATACTATTTTTCCTCAGGAGGTTCAGAAATTGTCATTGTCAATTATTATATATATTGAATAGCTTGGCCCTTTAACCTGGTGGCAGCAAAAAATGTGCAGGTGTGGAGTGGGTCAATAGCTAAATAAAAGGATCTATAGAGTGTTATTTTTGTTCAAAGTTATCTTAGCCACCAGTGCACCTTGTTCTTGAATCACTGCTAAGCATGCTTAAAGGATTTGAAACTCCAAAAACTTTCATTAAACTGTAGACTACAGTAAATATGTTATTAAAAAGTAAAGAACAGACTTCTTTCAATAAAACTGCCCTTGGCATTAGAAGATCCTTTAGAAACAAACTACAGTTGATCCTTTGAGACTATTTTTTTTATTACTTACTCTTAGTTTTCACTTTGCTTTTTATACTTTTTAAAATAGTGTATTCTTAAGTCATTTAATAATAACACCAAAACTTTTTATTTTTCTCCCAAATTTGGACCCTCTTTAATTATATACGCACAATGATCATCCTTTATTATTCAGTATTGTCATTAAAATCTGTAAACAAATTGTAATATTTATGAAAAATCTGTTTATAATGTGTATAAAGTCCCACTGAAGTACTTAGGTAAAAACAGTCCTTATAATGGAAAATTAAGGTATGAAATAGAAATATCAATTGTGTGTGCTTCTTCCTAACCCATCCCTACTCCCAGAAACACTCTTTAGTGCTAGCTATAGGCAGACATCAGGGAGGTTGACACCTGACAGCAGTGAGAACAAATACACCTTATACTCAGAGGGCATGCTGTAGACAGCAGTGTATTGAGTTCTAGTTTGGAGGAGGAAATATTGTTTACATTACAAGAAAATCTCTTTCTCAAAATGGTCAGTTTTTTCCTGTTTTTAAAATGGATGTGAACAGAATAAAAATGAAATTTGGAGAGTGATCAGTATAATTTAGGCTTCTGGTGCAAGAAAGACAAGGACTTATAGATAAAGATATTTTCTTGAGATAAATTTGTTGCCAATATATTAAGAGTTTGACTACATGCACCAAAATATATTTCAATGATATTTTACTCAATGTAGTGCCAATGGTTTGAAACTTTCTAAATACAACACACATTTTCCCTTGAATATCATAAGTTATGCAATAAATCAAGCACTATAAATTATTCCATGGCAATAATTTTAAGTTGTACGTAATATTTTAAGAATTATCTGGAAATTGACACAAAGTATTAAATCTATATTTTCACACACACAGATATATTAATATTTCTTTATATACACATTTATTTACACAGAAGTAGAAATGTCTGTAATTAACTGTAGTAAATTTAGATGTCTTTTAGTCTTACATGTGAGAAGGTGGATCAAATTATTTTGTAATCCAATTAAATATTCTCTTTCCAGAGATTTTTGATTATTTAAGGCTCATTTGTTAGAGAAATGTGTGCTTTAAATGTCTCTTTTGTATTTATTAGTTTTATATGGTTTTCAATGAAAAAGGATGCCTATTCGACAATCTTGCATAAAAACACTAATAAACCATGAACTACGAATGTAAAAACTATTAATGTAAAAAAAGGTGCATTTAATCTCAGATTTTGAATGAGTTTCCTTTTAAAATTGTCCTAAAGTCATATAAGATTGAGTATAAGATATAAAAGTCTTCAGAAAGTAAGCCTGATGCTCTTTATAGTCACAAACCTGTCATCTTTTTTATGAATTATTTTAAACTCAAGCATATTTAGTTGTTATAATTCTTTATCTCTAAAATATCTTCCAATACTCTATTGAATTTTACTAGATCTCTAGATATATGTAAATCAATTCAAGAGAAAATGTTCAATAGTTAAGTAAAGGCTTTATCATTTTATTTCAAAATGAAGTTTATATATAATTCCAGGATACCATCAAAGGTATTGCTCTGGGATCCTAAAGAGATATTTCAGGGGTGAAAAATACAAACATTCAATTAGAGTCCATTTAATTAAATGTTCATTTGTTTGACATCCTACGAGTCATACCAATTGCCTCTGATTTTCTTTTCACTGTAAGCAGATTTTAAAACATGATAAGCTAAAATAAAGAATATTAGGAGAATTTAAATTGTTCCATTTCTGCCACTGTTATCTGAGAAGTCTTACACAAGTTAAATAAGCTCTCTTGGATGCAGTTTTTAAATCTTTAAGTGAAAGTGTTGGACAAGTTGTATATTATATTATTTTATGTAAATCAAGCTGTAGATATCAATAACATTTGAAACCTCTGAAGGCCCAGGTTGTTTCTCCAAATAAAAGACTTTTACATCTTTCAATTCTAAATAATTGTCCTGTCTTTAAGGGTGTCATTCAACTAAATATTAATTTTCAACTTTACACATTACTTAATATATTTCTAGTTCATATGTAATGTTTATGAATTAGGCTTGGTATTATATAAATACATAATTAACATAATTTAAAATAACATGATTTTAACATAATTTAAAAATAATTAAAAATAATTATATTATAAATTATAAATAAAATTAATTATAAATAAAATTAATTATAAATAAAATAATTAAAAAGAATTTAAAAATAACATGATATGTTAGTACATATTTAGGTTTAATCTCTGCTATGTAGGTGGCATTTTATTTGCTAGTGTGAAATGAATTATTTAATATTTTATATTTGTACAATTGAATAAAAATTAGAAAAGAATAAGCTTAGATGTGTCACTAAAAGGTGGATATTTGTACAAAAAAAGACTTTTTTTCAGGAGATATAATGTAGGCAGCTTCCATAAAACCAAAGATTATATTTCACTGTATTATTTAAAATATCCGTATATTTCAACAAACAAATTTTTAAAAAACAATTTAAATTTTGAAAAATATTTTCAGTGCACATAAATAGTAAATATGGATTAATGATGTATTAGGGTATTTTATTAATCTATGTGAATAATGATTTACAACTTGATAGAAAATTGGCAAATTATATAAAATGATAAAAATAGCAGAAATAAACACTGAGCATGTAGAACTATATTCAATTCTTTAGCATTAAAAATTTTAAATTAAGAACATATTTTCCTATTTCAAATCGGTAAAAATTAAAAGATTGGTTGCAGCTAGTATTAGTAGAGATGTGAGGCACTAGATGGAAATTTGTCAATGTGTGTAAAAACTGAAAATGAATATCTTGGAATAAAACAACTCTACTTTGAGATATATCTCTTAAAGACAAAATTGTGTAAGTGTACAATGATGACTCCAAAAGATTTTTAGATTACCGATGGTGATAGTGATTCCTTGACAAATTTCTCAATGTAGTTAAAGGTGATGATCAAATCAAAATAACCATGTTAATCTGACCAAGCTTTAATGGAACACATAGTTTGATGCTGTATGATAAGAAAAATGGACAAGTATTCATTTAAATCACTGAAATTATTATTATGGTAAACATGGTTTGAAGTATCATTCTATATTTTTCCACTGGCTTGGTATTCTCCACACTATGTAATTATTTTTATAGTTATCCCGAAGACTATAAAATGCATTCTTTGTTTATTAGTCTGCTATAATATAGTTATTTTATCACATCCCCTGTATGATAGAGTTTTATAAATGTTTAATTACATGTAGCTCTCTTGTCTTGTATATTATTGTTCCCATAAATTTTACTTGTACATCTATATAAAATCTTCCAAAAATTGGTATTTATATAAATAGTCATTATTCATTTATCTTAGAGTAATGCAAAATTTACCCTTTCCAGTATTCTTCATTCCTTTCCTCTCCTTCATTCCATCATGTAAAATTGTTTTCTGCCTAGACTACCTTTACTATTTCAGTTCATGATTAATGATGATAAATTCACTCATGTTTTGTTTGCCTGAAAACTTTTTATTTTGCTTTAATTTAGATTTTTTAATAGATATACTTTGCAAACAAAAAATGAATAAATATTAAGTTGGTCTATTTTTTTCCATTTTTTTTATTTCAGCATTGTATGGGGGTATAAACGTTAAGGTTACATATATTGCCCATGCCCCTCTCCCTCCTCGAGTCAGAGCTTCAAGCATAACCATCCCCCAAACACTGCACATCTCACTCATTATGTTCGTATATACCTTTCCCCTCCACCCCCCTCCCACCAGCCTGACACCCAATAAATGTTATTCCTGTATGTCCACTTAGGTGTTGATCCATTAATAGCAATTTGCTGCTGAGTACATGTGGTGCTTGTTTTTCCATTCTTGGGATACAACACTTAGAAGAATTTTCTATCCAGGAAAATACAAGAGGTGCTATATCACCATTGTTTCTTAAAGCTGAATAGTACTCCATGGTATATATATACCACATTTTTTTAATCCACTCATGTATTGATGGGCACCTGGGTTGTTTCCACACCTTTGCGATTGTGAACTGTGCTGCTATAAACATTCGAGTGCAGGTGTCCCATGTGTAGAGTGTCATTTCATCTTTTGGGTAGATGCCCAGTAGTGGAATTGCTGGATCTAATGATAGATCTACTTGTATCCTTTAAAGTATGTCCATATTGCTTTCCACAGAGGCTGAACCAGTTTGCAGTCCCACCAGCAGTGTAGGAGTGTTCCTATCTCTCCGCCTCCATGCCAACATTTATTGTTTGGGGACTTTTTGATAAAGGCCATTCTTACTGGAAATAAGTGATATCTCATTGTAGTTTTGATTTGCATTTCCCTGATGATTAGAAATCAGAGGCATTCATATACGCCAACAATAGTACAAGTGAGAACCAAATCAAAGACTCAATTTCCTTCAAAATAGCAACAAAGAAAATAAAGTACCTAGGAATAATATTTAACTAAGGAGGTAAAAGACCTCTACAGGGAGAACTATGAAACACTGAAGAAAGAAATAGCAGAGGATGTAAACAGGTGGAAAAATATATCATGCTAATGGGTCGGCAGAATCAACATTGTTAAAATGTCTATACTACCCAAAGTGACCTACAGAGTCAATGCAATCCCTATTAAAATACCATCATCATTTTTCACAGAAAAAATAGTTTTATGCTTCTTATGGAACCAGAGAAGACCCTGTATAGCAAAATCAATCCTAAGCAATAAAAACAAAATAGGAGGTATCAACTTACCAGATTTCAAGCTATACTACAAGGCTATAGTTATTAAAACAGCTTTACAATGGCACAAAAATAGGGACATTGACCAGTGGAACAGAACAGAGAACCCAGATATAAAACCAGCTTCATATAGCCAACTAATCTTCGACAAAGCAGGCAAAAACATACACTGGGGAAAAGAATCTTTATTCAATAAATGATGCTGCGAAAACTGGTTAGCCACATGTAGAAGACTGAAACAGGACCCAGACCTTTCACCTCTCACAAAAATCAACTCACGCTGGGTAACAGACTTGAACATTAGGTGTGAAACTATTCTAGAGGAAAACGTTGGAAATACTCTTCTAGACATTGGCCTAGGCAAAGAATTTATGAAGACCCCAAAGGCACTCACAGCAGCAACAAAAATAAATAAATGGGACCTGATCAAATTCAAAAGCCAAAGAAACTGTCAAGAGAGCAAACAGACAACCCACAGAATGGGAGAAAATTTTCACAAGCTACACATCTGATAAAGGGCTGATAACTAGAATTTCTTTAGAACTCAGGAAAATCAGCAAGGAAAAATCAAACAACCCTATCAAAAGTGGGCAAAGGACATGAATAGAAATTTTTTTAAAATAAGACAGAATAATGGTCAACAAACATGAAAAAATGCTCAACATCTCTAATCATCAGTTGGTCTATTTTGATAAATGTATACATTCATTTGACTCATGTCACTATCACTTCCAAACAACTCATGGTCTGATTTCTATTGTCTATAGATTTGTTTTGCCTCTTCCAGAACATAATAAATAGAATCATGCAGTATATAGGTTTTTGTGTGTGGTCTCTTTTACTCACCAAAATGTTTCTGAGATATTAGTACGAATAGTTAATTTATGAATATATACACTCAAAGAGAGGCTCAGTAGTCATAGGATCATAGAATAGACTCATGTTTAACTTTCAATAAAAACCACAGAATCTTTTTCCTGTGGTTTTGCATCTTCACCTGAAATGTCCCATTTGTTTTACATTTTCACCAACATTTGTTGTTTGTGGTTCTTTTTAGTTTGCTCTTTGACAAGGTGTGTAGCAAAAAGAAAAGCCATAGGAGAGAATAGTTATCCTCACTATGCTAATTATATGTGGAGAAAATTTGTAAAATTTTCTAAAAATTTACCTGCTAAAAATCAGTAACAAAAAGAAATACAATATAATTAAACATGATCTGTGATATGGAAAAGGCATTAATAAAGAAGATATCCAAATGTCCTATAAATACCTGAAAATGTTAAACTTTGTTACTCACTAGTGGAAGGAAAAATAAAACTGAAATACAAGATATAATTTGATAACTCTACACCTACCTCAGAATAGCTAAAATTAAAAAAAATAATAATAATATTTTTGGCAAGAATGTAAAACAACGTGAACACTAACTAATGCAATGTTGGTAGGAGTGTAAATTGGTATAACCACTTTGAAAAACTGTTCTTCAGTTTCTACTAAAGCTGGAAAACACATACACTATCATTAATACCTAGCAATTAATTATCCTCTATGTTATATACCAAACAGAAATTTCCGTACAAATTTTCCAAAAGACAACTACTAGAATGTTTATAGGAACATTGTTCATAATCTCTCTGGTCTGGAGGCCATCCAAATAGAAATGAACAGTATAATAATATAAGATAAGTTTTATAGTGGTCATATAATAAATTATGATCTAGGAATAGGAACAAAAAAACCCTACTGCTACACATAAAATATATGAATTTTACAAATATAATATTCTACTTAAGAAGCCGACAAAAAATGCATACTCTATGCATAAATCTTCTCATTTACATAAATCTATTAACAGGCAACAATAATCTAATGAGACACAAATCAAAATGGTCTTTAACTTTGTGAGAAGTGTGACTGGTTGATAACAAGGGGCTTTCTGAGTTACTGAAAGTGATGGTTAATTTTATGTCAACTTGACTAAGCCACTGAGTACACAGACGTTTGGGCAAACACAATATGTGTCTGTGAGAGTGTTTCCTTTTTGGATGAGATTAATATGTGATTAGTAGACAAAAGTAGATTGTTGTTCATCATGTGGGTGTCTCATGCAATTAGTTGAAGAACTAAATAAAACAAAAAAGCTTATCCTCCCACCAAGTAAAAGAGAATTCTTTCTGCCTGATGGCCTCTAAACTAGGCCATTACCTTTTTTCCTACCTTTGAACCTGAACTGAAACATTGGCTCTTACTGGATCTCAATATATATTCCATATACACCACATTTTCTTAATCCATTCATGAATAGATGGGCATGTAGGCTGACTCCACGTCTTTGGGATTGTGAATTGTACTGCAATAAACATTCAGGCACAGGTGTTGTGGTTTTTTTTTTACAAAATGACTTCTTTTCTTTTGGGTAGATGCCCAGTAACAGGATTGCTGGATCAAATGGTAAGTCTATATCTGATAATTAGTCCAGATATGATAACAACATGAGGAATTGGGAGGCTTAAGTATGGACTATTCTTCTGAGTTAATAATGAGAAGAAATAAAATCATAAAACAAGTATGAGAGGGAGAGTTAATGAAAAAAATTAATTCTTGTAAGGGACTGGACAACATGAGTTCAATAATATTCAAGAAGGAGTGGGAAACTGGGAAAGAATATACATTTTTCCCCAAGGAAAAAAATAAATGATCATGTGAAAAAATAAGTAATTATAGGAGGAGAGGAAATCTAGAGCATTGCACATTTTCACAGAAAAGTCAAATTCTGATACTAAAGAATGTTGGGAGCTGTGTTGAGTTGTAGAGAGGCGTGGGGAAATTAAAGACAATAAGCCTAATTTAGAGACTTTAGTATTTAGAGTTCATCCTTTTGTAGCTGAGCCAATCCTCAGTTATAAAATAGCCTTTATAAAATATAATATATTGTCCTTTTTAAAAAATAATTATTTCACAGTCTTCCAGGGTGTTTAACCTTGTAAATTTCACTCATTTTCCAAACCGTCAAAACTTGCCATTGACCTACTTCTCCTAAAGGCTCCATTTTAATGTATTTATGAACATATTTATATTTTATATGTTGCTAATTGATCTTTTAATACCTTGAGTAGGTAGCTCATTTATCTTTGTTCCAGGACTTTAATGGAATTTTGGGTAGCCTGTAAGAACTCTGTGGAGATACTTTAAGAGGAAAAAAGTCTTTATAATAGGGAAAAACACATTAAAACTTTGTCTCTCACTTGGTTTAAAAAAATGTTAGCCCTAGGTGGATGTCAAATTACTTTTACTTCAAAGTATGAATTGTTACAAATACTTTGTTTTGGTTTTAATATGAGAAAGAACATATAATAAGATAGCTAGTGACTTAATATCTTATAAGTGCTTTCAGATTTTCAAAAAACTATTTTAAAATAAGTATTAAATAAATTATCTATCACGTTATTTACTGATGGGAAGAGACCATTCACTTAATTTTCTGCTGACTTATCCTTGGAACAGTGTTTTAGAAAATAAGCTATTAAAGGCAGGGAAAGAACAACAAAGTTTGGGAAAAAGGAAATACAGGTATGTATGCATATATTCATAGTAATTATTTTTAAAACATCTGTACATGAAACATAAGTAATCAGAACATGGAATTAAAATATCCATATTTTAGATGAGTTATTATAAAAACTTTCTATATGGTTTAGAGCCACGTATGATTTTGACAGATAGTAATTTGCTATTCTTTGGTTTCTTCACTAAAATATAATCATCCTCATCCTAGATTCCTAAACATATGCAATGATAGCTTGAAACAAGAGTCTGAATCTACCACATTGTTTTCTCTAACTCCTTTAAATATAGAACAAATCATTGGAAGCAATGGAAAATTAAAAAGTAGATAGTGAACTCTTCAGAAATACGCAATTTTATGGGTATTTTCAACTTGAATCTCTGTGGTTATTGCTGAAGATTCAGGCCAATTGCTCTTCAGCAGAGTGAGAAGACCAAAGCCTGTATTAATTTATGGTTTGTCAGGCAATAAAATGCTATAGATCTAAACAAATAAACCAAACAACAAAACAAACAAGCAAAACAGCTTTGACATTATGAATCTTCATTCTTTTAATGGGTATTTGTTGGATACTTACTATATGTCAAGTACTGGGCTATATATACACTTTATATGATATGCTATGATATTTTAAAATATAGCATTTTTTAAATCGCTTAATGAATGTATTAATTGCTTTGCATTAAACTTTACAAGTTAATATAGAATTGAACTACAAAAAACAAAGTAATAGACTATTAGCATATAATATCATTTCCAAAGCATTATATGAGAATGCCTTTAAAAAAGAGAAAGGAAAGAAGACTAGATTCAGATCTAAGAGTAAGAACACTGAAAGAAGACCCTAGAGAAAAATACTAAACTCACAACTAGCTTGCTTGTTGTATATACCATTGAATTTTGATTATAATAGTATCCCTTTGTCAAATAATAATAAAGGTTAAAACACTCCAGCTTTTCCCTTTTTGGAGCAGATGAAGGTTTCAAACATGGGCTTCTACTATGAAGTATATTTAAGGGATAGCAAAATGAGGAAAAGCTTAATTTCTAGTTCTTCATATAATTATACATTGTCCAAACATTTACAGAATGAATATGTGAATTATCTACAAAATATACATATTACTTTAAAAAGCATGAAATATATTCAGGGTAGATGTACAGACAGGTATTTAATGGTAAAGGATGGGATAATATAAATATTCTGAAATCATTTCTCTTTAAAACTAATTTAAGTTCTAAAAGATAAAGCTTAGCAAATAAAGTAGCCCTTTCATAGAAGCTAAAAATAAAAGCTGAGATATATTTTTCTCACATTAAAATGAACCTACTAACTTTGGGACAACCTTCTAACAACTGAGAGCATAATGCACTAAAACACATTCACACTTGGTATTCCCCCTTTTGTTGTAAGAAATTCCTTAAGCTTTGGATTATGTTATCTCTTTTAGATTTCTGTAGCATCCAGAATTCCATGCCTGCAACTTGTTTGCCAAAGCCTATCACAATTCTTTATGAACTTGGCATCAATCTAAAAACCACTGATGCTCCAGATTGTAGTGTTCTTGGAGATGAAAGAAGGATTTGTATAATTTGTGAATGGGTTATATATAATCTTCACCCAGCTTCCTCTTCTACATAACTCTCTGGTTACAAAAAAGTATAAATCTCTTATTTGATAAGTAGTGCATCTAGCTGTTGAAGAATTTAGGAGGTAGGAACTAGTTCTCTTTAATTTGTATGTTGAAACTGGAAAAAAAAGGTAGCAAATCCCACAGTTTTTTGTCAGCAGTCTTTATTTCCTTTATATACCAACTATGGCCATATTTTTCCTTTATTTTAGAATTCAACTTTTTGTAGGCTCCTTTTGTATTCATTTCATATACAGAAACGTAGCCTTCCTTTGATTTTCCATAACTTATAGAATCTACATTAAAATTTGGCAGCTTATCTAGCTCTACCTTATATTGTAATTAAATGGGGTTCTGTATGCTTTATTTCTATAACTCAATTTGCTATTTGAGGATTACCATACTGAGTTTAAAATTAAAGTTAACATTTCTAGACAAAATTTATGCATGTAAGAGGCAATTAATTAAAATATTTTGAGAAGTTGGATAGCAAAAGTATTATATTCACCAATTAAATTATTGTTCCTCAGATTCTGAGATGAGAAACAACCCTTAAGGGATATAATAGAAAGAATTTCTATTTTAGATCAAATCAATTTGGATTTGAATCTTAGATCTATCTCTTATTATTTCTGGACAGCTATATGTATGTTGGAGCCTCAGTTTTCTTTGTTTAAAATTAATATAATAAGAGCTCCTTTAATGTAAAAGAGATTTTCTGGTTACTGATTGAATATTTGAAGCACAAATTATATTACAAGCCTAAAGAAGATAGCTGAATGCCCAGATGTACATAGGTTTTTCTTGTAATATTTTATGTTTGCATATAAGCCATTACAATTGTTTGATTTGATTAAATACAATTAAGTGCTTCTCATAATTGCCTTGGTATTACATAGTTCATCATTATATTAATAGTTATGAAAGAATAATATTATAATAGAGTATAGTAACAGTATTCTATAATGGAGTCAGAACAATTTTCCTCAACCTCCTATCACACTTAGAAGAATATATGATAACAATGAGACATAACCTAAACCTAAATTTCTGAGTATGAGTTCTGATACTATTGTTTAGAAATCAGTTTTAAAATTGACTTAGTCCTTCAATATTTCTATAATAAATTTTAGACTGAAATGAGAACTTACTTATTTGGTTAGTATATGCTATCTTTCTCTTATCCAATAATTAAAGTGATTTGTTTGAAAGCAGGGGTTTTTCATTTGTAAAAATACAGCAGAATATTCTTTTACAACTTAAACTTTTCTGTTTTATAAGAACGGGTAGATTTTTCTTTTAGGAAATTCATCAAAATATCCAATTCTTGAGAAGAAGAAAATTTCACTGTCCCATTGATGAACCTACATAAACATCTGTTTAATGAAATATGCTATTTTTCAATTAAACTGATTCAAATTTTCCATAAAATTTATTTAATATAATGTAGGAATGGAAAAATTATTTCACTAGGATGTTCTGCTTAAAAATATTTCTAAAGTTTTTACCTCTTCTAAAATAATTTCCTTTTAAGAAATATTTTTCTTTTGAAGTAATAATCTGTGTAAATATATTTAATTGTATAATATTAGGCATTTCTTGGAATTTGCCATGGCCATTCTGTAATAATTCTTTAAAATGTTGAAATTTTGTTTTATTGAAGAGATATATCATTTGTTCATTACTTTTGGGGGGGAGGGGAGGACTGGAGAGGAAAGAAATGTTCAAAAAACACATTTTGCCAAAACTAGAGGGTTACCAGTACAGAAGCTGATGCCCAAAGCAAAGTTTGCTTTCTCATTTTTACTCTATTCTTGTGTGATTTGAAAAAAAATACTTGAATTTCACAGGAGAAAAGTGGGTAGTTAATGAAGAGGGACAGAAGTCTCAAGTCTATGAAATAAACCAAGTTTGGTAATTTTGATTTTTATTACAGTTCCTAGGAAGACCCAAGAAAGTGCCTAATATTTTATGCCCTGATAAGGAACTTCAGCTTCCCACAGTTTGAAAATTCATTTTAATTTAGTCATTTAAATTTTTATTTGCTTATTATATGACATCTGTTAGTTGTCATGAAGTCCTTGTAAACACATCTACTTTGGTAAATTTATTAAGTAACCAACAACTTATGGATGGAGTATATCGTATACAGCCAATTGTGTGCTAGGCATTGGAGGCAAGGAAATAAATAAGGTCTTAGGCCTCAAGTAACTATTAGAATCTATGTACACAGATTTGCAATACATTATGATGAATGCTACAGTAGAACAACTCTGTGCTAGGCATTGGAGACAGGAAAATAAATTAAAAAAGGTCCTTGGCCTCAAGTAACTGAGACCCTATGTACATAGATTTGCAATACATTATAATAGATGCTACAGCAGAACAATTCCCTCTAAGGGTGCACAAAGAAGATGTGCATGACTCTGACGGGGTTAGGAGGAGTCATAGAAATCTTTATGGGACAGATAGTATTTGACCTCATTCATGAAAATTCACTAGGTGAACCCAGAAGTTTCAGACAAAATAGTGAGTGCAAAGCATGGAATTGGAGAAAGGATGGAACCACAACAATAAGAATAGAAATATGTCAAGCCTGGAGCATTGGCTGTGTATTGGAGAGTGATGGGGAATAGACAGAAAAGATAAGGAAGACTCATATTATGAATCAACTTCTACGTCAAGCTGAAGAGTTCCTCCTTCATAACATAAGCGTTGGAGAGTTTGGAAAGTATTTTAACATTGTGACACCACCACCCTTTTCTAGCCCCAGTTCAGTAAAAGCTATAGGCTTTCCTGATTGCCAAATCAACTTTCAAGCACTGTCAAGAGAGTGGTTCACTTTTCTGTGGTTTCTCTTCCAAGGACCATTCCTCGTGACAGTACCAGTATTAAATAAATAGAGGAAGCAAAGCCAGCATTGTTTCTCTCAATGATTTACACTGAATGAGGATGAGGAGCGAGGAATGGCAGACACAGGCCTGTAGTACTACAATACTTCTCAAGCAGGCATGCTTCAATATGCATTTCTTTAGGAAACTCCCTTTGCACCAAAACTCTTTATTGATTAACTTTTTTTAACTCTACCTATGTTTTCTCATGATGTTTCTCACTCAAAATAATCTTTAAAGGAGATTTCAGCATAGTGGGAGGTTACTGAGAGTAATCGTTTTAGGGAGGGCAAAGATCTTCGTATAAATATATGAATCATGTTGAAATCCACTTATAATTATGATTCACTCAGAAAGGATGTAGAGGGGCGGAACCAGCCATTAGCTTGACAACAATGTACAGAAAGGTCAAAAGAAAATTGCAGAAGAGATTTGTATGGAAAAGTGGGACATCGACTTCTCAAAGCATAGATAAAGACCAGACAGAAATGTTTTCATTAAACTTTGTGTTGAAATGTTAATATTTCTTGAATAAAGCGGTAATTTAGTGCATCTGCGGAAAATTTAGAAAGCTTATTATAGTATTATTAAAAAAAGAAAAAAATCACTTAGCTTTTTTTCCTCGCAGGTTGCTTGAGGGAAACAGGCCGCGGAGTATTTCGGCCTCACTGGGCCACTGCGCCACGGAAGAGCTCCCGCCGCCATTGCCGGTGAAGGCGAGTCACCCACGACCCTTCTGTCCCCAGCGCGTCCGTCCCCGCCTTGGCTTCGCTTCCTGGTGCTCCTCCAGCCCGCGCCGGGTCTCGCTGAGTTTCAAGTAGCGAAGGCTGCCCAGAATCCCTGGATTCCCGGGTCAGGCCGTCCCGCTTCCCGCCGGGCTTGGTGTTCGGCTCGGGCGCCAGACTGGCGGCGTGGGGAGGTCACAAGGAGCGTGTTTTCCTCAGCCCGCATCTCCCCACGCGCTCTAAAACCTCCATTTCAGGAGGGCGTTTTGTCTAAATTTAGTTGGTGGCTGAGGCTTCTCCAACCTCAAGAGAGGCCTCTGGGCTTGCCCAGTGACTTCCTGGAGCCTCCTGTGGTAAAAGCCAGAGGAAAGTCTGTGGTGATCACGAGAGTGCAGAGAGCACGCCGCGTGGGTGCGTAGTGGTTAGACTGGGGTTCGCTTCCAGACGGGTCAGGCTCGGATTCCTGGGTTATGCACCTTTTCTCCTCCTGTGACCTGCGCAAGCTTCTTAATCTTACTGAGCCTCATTTTGTTTATCTGTAAAATGGGGATGATTAATAGTAATTACTTCCGTGGGACTGCCGAGAGGACTCAATGAAACAGTGCATATGAAACCTTCCATTTGTGCTGTTAGTAGCTGGAGTCCGGACAGACCTTTTAGGCGCCAGACAGAGTCTCCGTCCCTGGCGGTAGATTGTAGGCTATAAAACAGGTCTCTGCCTTCAAGCTGCTAATTATCTAAGAAAAATGCGTACGTGTGCACATAAATAGGATGGAGAAAACTGAAACAGTACTGCTGGATTTGAAACAGGCAGTCAGCATTTGGTGTCTGATATTCATGGAGATTGCACAGGCAGCTTCCTCAAAAAATAAAAAACCATCACTTACAATCTTACCACGTTTAGAAAACTTCTGAATATTTGATATGTTTCTTTAGAATCTCTTTTTTGGGGGGGGTCCTCTATTTTAAAAATTGTTTTATATATTTGAGATCATTATTCATTTAAGAAATTGTGCTTTATGTGAAAAGAAAAATTTAAAGGAGCAGGTCTGTTTTGTTCAATTCTTGTCTATGGGAATGTCTAGAGCCGCAGCAACGGCCCTTGGCCAGACTCAGAGAAAGAAATGTCTGGAACATGCACATAATCATGGATTAGGGTGTTTTTCCATGTACCTGAAGCAGGGAGCCAGGATGCACTAGACTGTCAACATTGTTTATAGACATAAAGATTCATAATGAGCACCTGGTGCCTGGATTGATGTCTATCAGGGGTCCTCAAACTGTGGCCTGCGGGCCACATGCGGCCTGCCAAGGACATTCATCTGTCCGGTGGGGTGTTTTTGCCACCACTGCCTGTCCTGCTTAGCAGCTGACTTGCCCGGGGCCCACAGTGCGCAGTGTGTTGAATGTTAGCTGCACTCTCCAACTACCCTCCAACCATCTGAGGGACAGTGAACTGGCCTCCTGTTTGAAAAGTTTGGGGACCCCTAGCTAGAGTCTAACTAGTCATGTAGCTATATGACCAGCTCCCTTTTAAGAACTCTGGACTCAGAACTGAGTGGGCTTTCCCTAGTGGAATGATTTGCAGCTTGAGGAAAAAGGGAATCCATGTGATCCTGAAGAAAATTTGAAAATATACCTAACGTATCAAGTCTTCATTTATTTATGTATTTGCCATGGCTTGAATTGTGTCCCCCACAAATTCGTTTGCTGACGTTCTAATTGCCAATACCTGAGAATGTGACTGTATTTAGAGATAAACTTTTTAAAGAGATAATTAAGGTTAAATGAGGTCATAGGAGTGGAGCCCCAATCCAATAGGACTAGTGTCCTTATAAGAAGAAAAAGTGACGTACACACAGAGAAAAAAACCCACATGAGGATATAGAGAGAAAATAGCCATTTGCAAGCCAAAGAATGAGGTCTCAGCAGAAACCAATTTAGCTAGCTCCTTAATCTTGGACTTCTATCTTCCTCTACTGTGAGAAGTTTCTATCGTTTAAGCTACCCAGACTATGGTATTTTGTTATGGGATTTGAAGTAGACTAATGTAATATTATCCTACTATTCCTACACTGTATCCTTTAGCATGAATATAACCTGCCATTGAGTCATCTGAGTATTTCAACCAAGTCACTGGACTAGTGAGAGTCATGGGATCCCAGAACAATGTATTTCCATTTTGTTGTAGCAAGTCTTTCAGTACATTTTATATATATACAAAATATATATATATATATATGCTTTTTTAATTATAGTTTATCATATGACTATGCCAAAATACATTTAATTATTCTCCTGTTTCTGAAAATTTTAACTTTATCCAATCACTTGCTATAATAAATGACATTCTGATGAATAGTTTTAAACATATTTTGTCATTCAGATTTCAGATTATTTTCTTAGGATATGGTTCTAGAATTTATACTATGAGTCAAAGAGCACATATATGTTAAGGATCGTGAAACACATTGCATTTCTTGCCTATTGTCAACCATTGTGCATTATGTCACTAATAAATGATCATATTACACTCTGCATATTGGTTACTAGAAAGTTTAGACCCTTATTCTTGAATAGCACCAGCAAATATATGATAGCTCTGTTTTTTAAAACTAAATATTTCTTCTTTGATCTATCATTTTTCCATCATTATTTTCTCTTTTTCTCATTTCAAAATATATTATTTTACAATGTATATTTTGTATAAAAGATTTTGATTTTTAAATACATCAATATAGTACAATTTTGCTAAATTACATTCCATAAATATAACACACACTTGTGTTGCATTTATAAAGGTTTTTGTCTCAGCATCCTCTTTCTTAAAATCCTTTATTTTAAAGTAGAATTTGTATTGTTAATGAAACATCAGATTCCAGTGATTGAGTGGAGAAAAAAATAAATGCCCTTTTTGCTTTTCCTTGATTGTATAATTCCACTTGATAAATGTGAAATTTTTAAAATTCCTATGTATCTATATATCATCTAACATTATGAGCACATTCTTTTCTCCAATCTGCTACTCTATAGAAATTATGAACTCTATATTTCTCTGTCTCTTATAAATCTATGCTTTATATATAATATATAGACATCAATGTTACTAAATAGGTAAGCAGGTAGGTAGGTAGATAAAATAGGTGAGGTTAAGAGGGAAAAGGAGAGAAAGAGAGAGAGAGAGAGAAATTGAACTTTAAACAAAAGAGAGAAAGTAAGTGACTCAGTATCATATGTGGTGAAAACAGCCTTTATTTGAATGTCAAGCTTCCTCTCAGTTTCTGTATTTACAAGGTGAAAACATTACTTCTACATCAAAAAATAATCTTATTTTTCACAGAAAGCACACATGGAAAAGCATATCACTGTTTAACATCAGCATCCTTACATTATGTTTAAAAACATTAAAGAGAAAAGAAGTAAAACAAGTAAATATTTATTATTTCAGTTGTCACAGTTTTGTTCTTAAGAGAACACATCAAACTATTTCTTTCACACTTGTAGTTTTATAATTGTTTGTGAACATAAACTTAGAAACTGCCTTATGCAAAAGCTATAATGAGAAGGTTTTACTTAAATATGTTTAAATACAACTTCCCATCTTTGATGTACTGTCAAGATTATTTGACCTGCAAGCTATTCATATCTAATTTAAAGGCTCAATTCTTTTGTGTAGAACAATCAATATGATCAAACCAAAAAAGAAACATTCTAAAACAGAAGTTAGCTTATATTCTTAGGTCACAGACATCTGTCCTTAAATTATTTTTTGGGTATATGAAAGAAAGAAAAACAAAAATAAAATACAGTGAGAGTGTGTGTGTGTGTGTGTGTGTGTGTGTGTGTGTGTGTGTGTATAAAACTACCAAATTAAAAATGCCAGAAATGAATGCTTAGCTTCCACACAGTTTTCTTTTTATCTATTTATTGACTAGAAAATAACACTCATGAATTAGTTCTTATTAGATATCTAAACCATTAGCATTTTTGGCACTATTTATAAAAATCAATCCATTTCATTTTTAGAGTATGTTCTCACCCTTTATGAAGAGAATTCACTTTATCTAGAATTATCTAATATTGATGGACTAAAATGAAGCCAATAATAAAATCCCAATTGTAATGAAAGAATAATAAATAAAAGAAAGGTATTGCTCATTTCCAGAATTTAGAAGTTTGATGCTTTCAGTTTTGGATGACTAGTCAATTTTATAAAGTGCCATTACTTTCTTTCACGCTTTATGACCATATATCTAAACTCTAGCATTTTCCACATTCTGCCATGATATCACTTTAATAGATGGGGGATATTGTAGAAGGATAGTTGAATATACTACATTTTATTTTCTGTATATATGGAGAGCAAAAATGCTTTAGCATATAGGAAGATACTTAACATTTGTAACTAAAATTTGTTTTGATTGTTTAAATACTAAATAAAATATAAAAAATATGTTCACAGCAACAGTTAGATTTTTATTTGGCCAAATACCTGGGTACCAAGGCCTAGCCAAGCTGACATATAAAATTAACCATCACATTGATTCAGTAATCTTGGATCGTCAGGTTTTCAAATGCAAAGTGAGTAATGAAAAACATTTTGGTGCAGTAATTATCTCCATTCAGTAAGTTCTGTTTGGCATTGCATTGGATACTTTTGCTAGGAGAAAGAATGTTTGAATCATGGCTTTTATAGCCAGAATATTTGTGGAAAAATATTTGGAAAAACAAGCAAACATAAAAATACACAATTATTTTCTTGATGAATTTACTTGTAACCATTCAGCATGTACTTATAATCCAGAAAGATGTTAGTCAAATTTCATATTCATAAATTGTATTTTCCTGGCTATCCTGGAAGATGCCATATAAAATGATTTAACTTATAGCTTTGCTTACCTGTTAACACTAGAATATCCATTGTACCTAAATATGTGACACATAGTAAACATCTTTAATTTGTTTTAATAACAAAGGTAGAGATAATCAAAGTATAAGCAAATGAATCTAGCACTATTCAAACCTGCATTCTTTCTATGAAGCATACACAATGCTGTCATTATGCAGATAAGAAATCTGTTGGCCATTACTTTTCCTCTTATATTTTCAAGTTTTCTTTCATTGCTTTAACATTTCTCTATATTTAGGGTACATCCTATTTGATTAATTTACTCCAAATGCTTGTTCCTTCTACTACATTATTCTCAAACAAAAAGTGAACCTTTTTCTGATGCTTTTCAAGTAAAACCTACTACCTCAATTGATTTTAAAATGCACTTTATACAAACGCAAACAAATGGAGTAGTTAAGTAAAAACATGGGACCCTTCTTTAAGTATAAGGTGGATATTTTAAGAGCTTTCAAATACTCAATTACTGTGTTGTTAACTGTGAATTGTGGACAGAGAAAAAAGAAATGTGAACAAACATCTCCTCTGATGAAAGCTATTTCTATTCATTAAGAAACTCTCTGAAATGTTTTTCCCCAAGACCAGTGTACTCCTGACAGTACCGCTAACAAATTGTATATTCCTCACCATTTATTTTCATGAACTTAATTGACCATTTTAGGAAAGAAATGGCCCTTTATGATAACAACAAGATAAAAGCTGGTAATTGACTGAAATGCTTGAGTACAGCTAGCTAAAACCACTTTCGACTAATGGAGACCTGAATGAAAGGCATGAAAGTTTCAGCCAATTGTAGAGAAGGTCACACAATTATTTTTACCCTCTTTTTTTGAAACACATAAGAAAACAAAATGTTTTGATGATGCGTCAACTTTAAAAAGGTATGAAAGAAAAGAGAAAAGATCACATCAAAAATTGTTTTGGAGAGTACCTGATTATCATGCACTATGCATGATGTATTATGGAAAATTGATATTATTTTAAAAGCCTTTTTTCAGTATTATTATGCTGTCAGCACAAGGTTATTTCACGTGCATAAGACCAAGCATATTCATCAATGTTTTCAGAAGTTGGCAACAAAACTATTCTATGAAATAAATGTTTGATAATCTAAACAAGATAATTATGGGAGGTTTTTTTAAACAAATGTTCTCATAAATTATTAAAGATTTTATATTTATTAGCTAAGAGTAATAGATAAAATCATTTAAAGTAAATTATAGAATTATTTATATAAATTCCTTTTATAATACCCAAAATTTCCATGTATGTTATTATTCTAAATGATTTAATTTATTTATATTTATATATTTTATATCTAAACATATTATGTCTAGTAATATTGTCCCTGACAAAAGATAATACATATTTAACAGTTTGTAACTATTGAAGATTTTACTTTTCTGTCTAGGCATTTAATGAGGCCTTATTTATGTACTATTTGGATAAATTGAGAGTAGTCAAGTCCTCAGAGTCTTGCTACAAAATCACTCAAGAAGTACACACTAATGCACATTTCTGCTAATTATTTTGAATGGACAATTTTAAGGGACCATAAGAAATTACAATAATTAATTTATTTTGCCCATCTTATTTCCTTATTTTTCATTTTGCAAAAGTTTTTAAATGATAGGTTGTTTTAATTATTAAAAAGGGATTTTAAAAAGTGAACATATTTTCAAAGAAAATTCTAGGAAAAAGGTGTAGTAATAGAAAATGAAATATTAAATGCCTGTTGATTTACTGCATCCTTAGAACTGAGGATAACACAATTTTTTTAAATATTAGATGTTCATTTTATAGACCTCAAGAATATAACCCATTTTCCAAGAAATGCAGAAAACATTGAATATTTTTTAAACATTATCTACGAATTCATTTTTCTTTCTACTTTGGCAAATTGTACTAAAGAGTCTATATCCTATAAAAAACTGTGTTTTCTTTAATTCTTTCTCAAAATATTAATATATCACTGGCAAGAAACAGAATTTGTTTTTTTGTTTTTTTAAATTTGCCTATAACCTTGTAATTGTAAAATCCAGTGAATGTTTCCCCCATTTATTCTTCAAGACAGTTTTATAGCACTGGATGCTTCTGATCATGCTGTTCTTGATAGTCCATATTTCTCTGGCTGCTGGACACAATGCTATTTTTGCTACCATTTCCATGACTTTTTCTTGACTGTGCTTCCACAATAAGCAGAGGCTTTCTTTCCATTTCCTCTTTGATAATGATTATTGCATTATACACTCTTAAGTCTAGATACTTTATTTCCTTTTTAATGGTGATCTTATTAACTCTGTGGTTCAACTATTATCCTAAAAAGAATGATTCTCATGTTATACTACCAGGCCTCCTGAGTTCTATTTCAACTGTCTACTGAAAAAACCCACAAATATGTGTATCTTTATTTTCACAAATAGTCTTCAAAAGTAACCTCATATTTTCCCTTCCAAAACAAGTCAGTGATTCTATTAATCATCCATGAAAACAAATTTATCTTCAGTTCTTGAGCCCTAATATTTTGTAGTCACTTAAAATAAATTCCATCAGTAAGATGCCACAACTCTTCTTTCAAGTATTAATCTTATTTGACATGTATTAGTTCCACCCCACACATTCTACTCTCACTTCCATATTATATGCAGTGAGTAATCTGAGCTGAAGAGTCAAGTCATTTTAAGTTATTATATATAATTTCTAATAAGTTATTGGTGATAACTGTGAAATTTGATAGGGGAACTCTTAATATATACCTAAAATATATTGTTATAAATATTATAAAATTTGTAGGACTATGGAACTAGTAAGGTTACAAGGAGGTAAGAACAAGGAGAATGATGATACAAGGAAGAAGAAATAAACTTAAAGAACATTAAGAAGAATGAATTAGTAGATGTATTTAACTGAATTCATAATAGTACTTCAAAAGAAGTTAAGTATCTGCAATTTTCTTTTTTTAATTTTATTTTGATTAGAGTGACCTTATCTTTTTTGAAGTATTCAACATTGTATCTGATTTCTCATTTATACACTCTTCCCATCAGCTATCAAAATAATTTTAAAGTTTGATAAAATATATAAAATCTTTGTGGAAAATTCCACAGGAAGATGATTCTCACTGGGTATTTATGCAGAGAGTTTGGCCAATTAGCTGACTCATAGAGTGAAAGAAAAGGACACTTTTGCCTGTAAAGGAAAGCTTATACTTCTGCTGTGTAAGTTAACAGTTAGGGCATTCCTCCTTAGTTTCTTTGAATATTCATCAAGTGATATTTCATTGAAGAGAATTATTGTCCTCAGCAATGTTCATCTCAAAGATTAGAAGTATACTGCAAACGTGCCAATCCTTCTATAATAATCTTTTATAGTCTACCACAATGAAGGCTACTCTTAAAAGCTATGACTTAATTTACTTTTTTAAGTCAATTTTACAAATTGATACTTTCTTATATTACTTCAAGTTTTTAGAGAGTATTGTAATTTCGAACTGTCTAAGTTAAGTATATACTCATGGTCATAAGCTTTGGCAGCAAGAATTTTAATTTTTAAGTCCATATTTAAATTGAACTCTTTTTTTCTCATTGAACATTTCCGTCAAGTGAGTCCTAAAATCAAAAATCTCTTAAGAGTTTCAAACTTTATATTGACCATTCTGGCAATATTATAATTAATGTATTAGTTTGCTCAGGTTGTCATAACAATATACCACAGACTGGACAGCTTAAATAACAAATTTATTTGCTAATAGGAGGCTAGAAGTCTAAGATCAAACAGTTGGGAGATTTGGTTTCTTCTAAGCCCTCTTTCTTTAGCTTGGAGATGACAGCCCTGTGGGGGTACACCTTTGGTGCCTCTTTATGTATCCAAATTTTATTTTCTTATAAGGAAATCAGTCAGATTGGATTAGGGCCCATAATAGCAGCCTCATTTTAATGTAGTCACTTTTTTAAAGGCTCAGTGTCCAAAACAGTTACATTCTGGCATACTGGAGGTTATGGTTTTGACATATGAATTGGAAGGACATGATTTAGCCTACAACACTCTGCCCTCTGTATCCCCCAAGATTCATGTCCTTCTCACATGCAAAATTATTTTACCCCCATACAGTTGCCCAAAAGTTTTAGCCAATTCTATCATCAACTTTAAGACTCAATTCTCATGTAAATATCATCTAAATCAAATGTAGATGAGACTTTCTCCGGTCCTAGTTGTAGGTGTCAGGTTGTAGTTGTCTGTTCTTGGTTCTTGGTGTGCTCTCTTGGCCAAAGAATGACCAGACACACCAAAAATAAGATAAGCATGAATCAAAGTTTATTGAGAAAGGGCAAGATAGGTTTACAGAGCAAGAACAAAATATAGGTTTACAGAGCAAAAACAAGATGTATTCACCACAGACAACAAACAGGCCCCCCAAAAGGCTCTGGTTATGGTCTGGGGTCTTGTTTTATAGTGTCTGGATTGGGCCCTCCTTGTGGTTTAGACATCACCACTGAACCACTTTGATGGACAGTGAGGGACGTGATAATTATTAGCCTTAGGTTACTCTAGGTCACTTTGCAAGTCTTTTTGTGCCTTGTCTGTCTGGCCTTGGGCTAGGGAATTCCCCCCATTCTTTTGCAGTTTGGCAGGTTCTTCCTCCTCTTTCCCAGGTGTGGCAGTTGCTCAATTTAGGATTAAGGTGGGGTAGCACCAAAATGGGTGCCTGCCTTTGTCCCTAGGAGGCACTATCTATGTAACAACTCAACATATAACTCACAGTTGTGCACCTGTGAAATCAGACAAGTTACCTACTTTGAAAATTGATATTCCCAGTTAAAAAGGAGAAATGGAAAAGAAAAAGGCAGTCACAGGCCCCAAGCAAGGCCAAAACCTAGCAGGACAAACTCCTTTATGTTTTAATGCTTCTGAATAATTATCTGTGCCTCTATGCCTCTATACTCTGTCTTCCAGGCACACCAAGTTGGTCACTTCATAGGCCCTGCTCGGGAGTCTGGCTAACTGAATCAGAAGTGGTGGCCCTGACCTCTGGAGCCAAAAAGCAGAAGACCTTGCCCCTAGGCCAGTGGTGGCAGTGGCAGTCCTGTTGATCTCTGAATCACCTTCAGAGTCATTTTTCCCATTACATGGCGGATAAAACATGTTCATATCCATCAGATAGCTCTATTGTCCCAGCCTGTAGAATCCCAGAAGTTCAACAACTTTGCTTCATTCTGTCCATTTTAGTCCAAGCTGACAGTGCTTCTGCTTGTATAATTTCATCTCTATTCCTGGTTTCTGCTGAGATGGCTGATTGGATTCAGGAGTCATACCTGTAATCTCTTTATCAAATGATTGAATCCCTGAGTCAAACCATAATCTCTTTATCAAATGAACACAGACTCTCTAGAACACATCTTCTTATTTTTTGCAATAAAGGCTAGACTGAGCATTTTCCAAATCTTCAAGTTCTGGTTCCTTTTTACTTAATAATTCCTTCTTCAATTTTTATAACTCTCCTGTCACATTTTACTATAAGTAGTAAGGAGAAACAAGACTATACCTTCAAAACTTTGTTTAGAAATCTCCTCAGCTAAATATCCTTGTACATTTTTATAAATACTACTTTCTACAAAATATTAGGAAACAATTCAGCCAAGTTCGTGGCTACTTTATAAATGGATCATCTTTACTCCAGTGTCTAATAGCATGTTTCTCATTTTTATGTAAGTCCTGTTGACCTAAAGAAAAAAATCTTTCCATAACGTGTACGATGCATACCACTAGGGGACTGGACATTTCGGGGGGAGGGAGGGGGCAAGAGCAATATTTGTAACCCTAACAATATTTGTACCTCCATAATATGATGAAATAAAAATCATGTTCTAATAAAAAAAAAAAACCTGAGGCAAACTTAACATAAGTAGAGAGTTTATTTGGGCCACATTTAAGGATTGCAATCCAGGAGAATAGATTCAAATTGCCCTGAATATGCACTCCTATCAGCAGCAGTTAAGGTGGATTTTTAGAGGAAAAGAAGAGGCAGTTCATAAGTTGTTTACCAAGAATTTACACTGAAATGACACAAACTATTGATTGGCTATATATTGTTTTTTGTATCACAAATTCCAGGATCATGAAAATAATGGGTGAGGCATGTAGTCAGAAACAAAATACCTTTAAACAATGGCCACCAGGCATGAGTGCAGGGGGCATGACTAAAATCCCATACTTATGTCTCTCTAGGCCTGATACATTTTGTATACCTCACATAGACTGCTCTGAGCTACTTTTTTCTTTTCTCAGGCCTCACTAGAAGACTTTTAAACATCAATATTTCTACCAATAATCTTCCCAAAGCAATCTAGACTTCTTTTAACATATACCTAAAAACTCTTCCAGCCTGTACTCATTATCCAGTGCCAAAGACACTTTCATATAATGAGGTATTTGTTACAGCAAGACCCAGTTACCAACATCTATATTTGGTGTGATAGATGGATGGATAGATGGGTAGATAGATAGGTATAGATATAAACACAAACATAAATATAGATGATATAGCCATAGATATAATAAGAGGGAGGGAGAGAGAAAGGTAGACAGAGAGAGAGATTTTAAGTGATTGGCTCATAGGATATCAGAGGCTTGCTAAATCCAAATCTAGAGTAGGTTGGCAGGCTTGAGACCAAGGGAAGACTTGCAGTTTGAATTCCAAGGCAGTCTACCAGCAGAATTTCTTCTTTCTGAAGGAAGGTCAGTGTTTAGACAATAAATGCCTTCAACTGATTGGATGAGACCCACTCACATTATAGAGGCTTGCTCAAAATCCACCTATTTAAATCTTAATCTCATCCAGAAAATACTCTCACAGAAACATCCAGAATGATTTTGATCAAATATCTGGATATCACGGCCTAGCTAAACTGACACTTGAAATTAGCTGTCACAATTATCCTGCTTTTTCAATTTGTAATACCTTATTTGAAGATATCTAGAATTTAATTGCCATTTGTCTTCAAAAATGTATTGAATTGATGTCTTTGATGTCTTAACTATTACAAGTCTACCTATAGAACTATTTGTGATTAGCTTCCAATACATGTGCAGAGCCATAGTCAAAATTCATACATTGTAAAATCAAACTGAACTTATTTAAACCTAACAGTTAATAGTTTGTGCTTCCATTTCATTTTATTCCAGCCTGTGTTATATCAAACCTTGCACAGAGAAATCAAACACTTACTATTTTATGCTTAATCTTGATCTTTACTTAGCCAATCTGGCTGTGGTGCATCTGGATAATGTGAACTGGCCACAGTAGTTCTAATCAATTCTGTTTTATTTCTTTTTATTCAATTTGACAATTATATATTTTGTATGTCTGGATGGATTGTGCATGTTTAGTTTTTTAGTTTTTTGTTTTGTTGAATTTTGGTTATGATTATTTGCTAAATACAAGTATCTAAAATCACACACAAACAATAAAAGAGCTCTTCATTTTTACCCAGGTAATAATATGCACTATTTATTAATTAGTATAGAAACAAGCAATTGTGGTATTTAATTTTGTAAGACACTAACCAAAAACAAATTCAAATAGAATAGGCCTAACAAAGAGCTATAAAACTATGCATGGACTGTATAGATAATACTATTTCACATAATTGGATCCACATATAATTCTTGCTTACAAGGAAATGAGACAACAGGACAATATCTTGATGATTTCAGATTTCTAAAGTATTACACCAACAAAATCTGCATATGTGTGTCCTGAATATAAATAGCATGTCTGCACTTTATATTGTTTTATAATTTTATACTGTCAAAAGATGCTGATGTACCTCTAGATAAAACCTGTCAGACTCTGCAAGCATATGTAATCAAATCATTCTAGGCAAAAGTGTTGCCAATCTCATCTAAACATTATTTTTTCTTTGCTTTTTTTTTCCCCTCTAAAGGACTTCAATTTTGCTTGACTGAGAAAATCGTACATAAATGGAGGACTATTTCAGGATTTCAGGTATAATGCTTGCAAATAGATAGCGATGTGTGACATAATACAGAATTTCTTCATGATGTACCCACACCTATGTAAAGTTTAACTAATCTGTTGAATTATTTTTTATTATCTTTGGAACATATTGTGTTTTATGGTCTGAGATCGTTAACAAAGGAAAGCAAGATAAAAGCTTGAGAAATTATATTTGGCATGTTTTCTCTGATTCTGTGCATTGATAATAACCTTATATCAGATACAATGAACATCAAAACATGCCATAGGTATTTCCATGTAAATTTCACTCTGCAAGACTGCTCATTTACTCTCCTATTACACAAATTAAATATTCCCATACAGCATTACAGAAAACAAGCCCTTGGAGGTAAAGATTTGAAACAAAATTTGTACTCATTGGAGCAGTTACTTGTTTCAATGATTGTATATAATTTTTATGGCACCATTGTGGGGGAAGTGCTGACATGGAGAAAATTTGATGAGTTTAAGAGGTGAAGAGAATAGTGAGGAATCTAAAGAGGAAAGGCTGAAAGACAGAGATCACTGCAACATGTTACTTTTGTTTAGCAAAATCGTGCAGAAATTATATGTCCAGAGATAAAAATATTTTTAGCCTTATTTTATGTGTCTTGTAACAATTTTGGCAAAGGAAAACTTGGGCTTTCTGATATTCCTAAAAGTACTGCATCATCTTGATTTGCTTATTATGTGATAATCAG
This sequence comes from Microcebus murinus, assembly GCF_040939455.1. NCBI lineage: Eukaryota > Metazoa > Chordata > Mammalia > Primates > Cheirogaleidae > Microcebus > Microcebus murinus. The sequence goes on along the minus strand of NC_134114.1, from coordinate 78,410,144 downwards.
AAAATTTACACTTATAAAGGTAAACAATTTATAACTTTCTTGAGGACAGGAATTCTCTTGTGTGTGTGTAGGTGTATGTTTTTGATTTTTTAAAATCATTCACAACATTTTTACACTGCTGGGCATGAGAAAATTAATAAATATATATTTGCTTATGGATTAGCATTTGAATAGGTAATTCTAAATAAATAATGTCTCTGTTTTAAAGAGAAATACACAAAGTAAAATCACAAATAACATGAAAAGAAATCCAAGGATGATATTTAACATATGAAAGGATTCCATTAAATAGTACATTCAATAGTATGTTACTAAAGAGAGTTATTTAGCATATTTATTTATTAATAGCTTTGTATCCAATTTACAATGATTATATCATCATGTATAATGAGATGATAATTTTGGATTTTTCACCAAAAAGTAAAAGTCTGTGTTTTGTTCCTGATTAAAGTAGTAAAACAAAATTCTGGTAAACATAGCACTGTCAGTGCTAGTCTTAAATTCTTCTTCCACTCCAACAACAAATAAAATATTGAAAGGCACACTTTATGGCAATTAAAAAGACATAAGTATAATAAAAAATAAATAAATATAGGACTCAGTTGGCACAGATGGTAGATGACCACAATACGTATCAATCAATGAAACTAGGGGCTAGAAAAAATCTGGAAAAAAAAAAAACAGAAGCAATGACAAAAGTGGACCCATTTTTAAAGTTACATACTTAAGGTAATGGAAATCAACAGAGAAGCCTAGTAATATGACAATTAGCTGAGTTGTCCATAGATCTATAACTATATTTCCAATATACACAATATATTATCTTAGAGTAAAAACTCTTATCAGCCACAACACAATGGAGGTAAGGAAGGAAAGAAGGAAGGAGGGAAGGAAAAGAAAGCAAAGCAAAAAAAAAACTGATTTTGCACTTACACTTTAAACACAATAGTGCAACTGTAGAACTATATGGTTAGAGAGAGAGAAAATAAAAATACAACAACAAAACCTCCCACTGCAGATAAGCATGCAATAATGCTATATGAGCTTTACTCCAGAAAACATTTTCTAGGATTTTTTTTAATAATGAACAGCCTTGGAAGATATAGAAAGTATCTTCCTCTGGACCAAAGGGCAAGCATGCTCATTGCCAATTATTAGACTTGGGTTCTGTAAATTCATGGTTCCTCTCCTGTAATTCTAACCACTGTACGTACAGGCGTTCATATGGACCTATTCACATTACACCTGTGATATTTGGGTGCAAAGAGAACTGACACAAACATGCTGAAGCTCATATAGTTTGCTGTGTCACGAGTAATAAAGTTGTTTGTCTTTGACCCAGGAATCTCTTGTATTCTGTCAGTATGCATGAAACTGTGGCAGGCTAATTTGTTGCCTTGCAAAGAAGACCCAAAAAACAACATGATGACGAGTTCTCTAGGTTTTACTTTTGACATCATACGTACATGTGTATTTACACACACATACTATATATATTAATTAATTTATATTTATATATTTAATACAATATATGTTGTATATTATATACAATTATATGATATATTATATATTATATAATTATATAACCTATTGTATATAACATGATATAATTATATTATACATTATACATATAAATAATATAATTATGTTATATATTATATATTACACATAATATATTTTATATATAAATATATTTAATATATAAATAATAAATATTATATTACATATAGTATAATAATAAATTAGATATAAATATATTTAGGGCAAATATATTAAATAAAATATATTTAATATAATTAAATTACATATAATTAAATATAATTATATTATATAATAAATTAATAATTAATATATACATTATGTGTGTATGTATATATATATCTGCAAGACTGAGTGTTGAGGAAGCCAAAATGTCAATGAACACAGATAAAAAAAAAATCTGTTCTCTGCAGCCAAAGACCAAGAAAGAGGAAGCCAAGCAAGATATAATAAAGTATTTACATAATAACCACTTCACACCAACCAAATATTGTGACCCTACTCCCACACATGCTAACAGGACTGAGTGGGAAGCCATAGACCTTTGTGTGAGTACAGTGAGGTACCCAAACTCCCTACTAGAATGGTAGCAAAGAAGGCCTAGTAGGAAACCAGGGCTTTCATGCCTGCTGCACAGTAATAAGGCTCCCTTCCCTGCACCGACAACATAGATCACATAAGAAGCCTGGAGTTCCATGCAAACCAGAAGTAGTAAGGTATTTGTTCCCCCTTCCTACTGAGAGGGAAGTCAGAGGAACCTAGTGGAAAGTGAGAACTTTCACCACCACCACCCAGTGGCAAAAAGCCCAGCCTCCATAGTGTCAGTAAAGGCCATGTGGTGAGTAGAAGTCCCATTTCTTCCCAGCAGTAATAGGAGAATTCCTCCTATAGATATCAATGGAGGCTTCTTGGAGACCTTGACTTCTACAGTCAACTATCAGTGACAAGGCAGAGCCTTCTATATCCATGCTAGAGAAGAGTCAGGAAAAGCCAGCTAAAACAGAAAGCTTATAGAAGATACAGAGTCTTATAATGTCAACATTTCAAGATTTCACTCATCAAGTTTAATATAAAAAGACCATAAATAAGTGACAACACTGAGATGACAGAGATGTTAGACTCTTCTGACAAAGATTTTCAAGTAGCCATCACAAAAAATACTCAAATAAGCGATTATAAATAAGCATTAAAAATAATGAACAAATACAGAGTCTGAGCAGAGAAATAAAAAACGTCAGAAAATAAATAAAAGATCCAAACGAGAGCCAAATACAGATTTTAGAATAGAAAAATACAATAACGAGAACAACAGAACTTTAATGGATGGTCTTACCCAGCAGAATGAAAGGGAAAGAGGAAAGAATCAGTGAATTTAAAATAGAATAATAGAAATAACCTGATGAAACAACAGAGTGAAAATAAACTAGAAAAAAAAAAGAAAGAAAATGAACAGAGTCTCAGAAACATGTGGAACTATAACAAAAAATTAAAGTTTGTGTCACTAGAATCTGAGGACAAGATTCTGAAGAAAATTTTTCTGAAAAAAAAAAATAATCAAATAAATTGTGGTTGAAAATTTACAAAATTTGGCAAATGCCAGAAACCTACAGATTCGGGAGCTGAACAAACCCCAAACAATATCTCAAATAAATCCAGACCAAGGCATACCAAAAACTTCTGTTAATGTGGTGAATTGCATTTATAGATTTACCTATGTTGAACCATCCCTGCATCCCTGGGATGAAGCCCACTTGGTCGTGGTGGATTATTTTTTTGATAAGTGTCTGGATTCGGTTAGCTAAGATTTTGTTGAAAATTTTTGTGTCTATATTCATTAGGGATATTGGTCTGTGGTTTTCTTTTTTTGTTGCATCCTTTCCTGGTTTTGGTATCAGAGTAATATTCGCTTCATAAAAGGTGTCGGGGAGGTTTCCGTTCTTCTCGATGTTGTGAAATAGTTTCTGCAAGATAGGTACTAGTTCTTCTTTGTAGGTATGGTAAAATTCAGGTGTGAAGCCATCTGGACCGGGACTTTTCTTTTTAGGGAGATTTTTAATTGCTGTTTCTATTTCAGCTGTTGAGATTGGTCTGTTCAGGGAATCTATTTCTTCCTGGTTGAGCCTAGGGAGGCTGTGTGTTTCTAGAAATTTGTCCATTTCCTCCACATTTTCTAGTTTGTGTGCATAAAGATTTTTGTAGTATTCATAAACTGTATCTTATATCTCTTTGGGATCAGTTGTGATATCTCCTTTTTTATTCCTGATGGAGCTTATTAGAGATTTCTCTTTTCTGCTTTTCGTTAGCTTAGCCAATGGTGTGTCAATTTTGTTTATTTTTTCAAAGAACCAACTTTTTGTTTTATTAATCTCCTGAATAGCTTCCCTGTTTTCAATTTCGTTTAGTTCTGATTTGATCTTGTTGATTTCACTTCTTCTGCTGGGTTTGGGGTTGGTCTGTTCTTCTTTTTCCAGCTCTTTGAGTCGTTTCATTAGATTGTCTATTTGTGATCTTCTTGCCTTTTGGTTATAGGCATTTATGGAGATAAACTTTCCTCTCAGAACTGCTTTAGCTGTGTCCCAGAGGAGTTGATAACTTGTCTCTCCATTGTCGTTTTCTTCATAGAACTTTTTTATTTCCATCTTGATTTCTTCATTTACGAAGTAATCATTTAGTAGGAGGTTGTTTAATTTCCACATTTTTGTGTAGAAATGTGAGTTTCTGTTACGGTTGATTTCTACTTTTATTCCACTGTGATCTGAGAAGGTACATGGTATGATTTCTATTTTTTTAAATTTCTTGAGATTTTCTTTGTGTCCTAGGATTCACCACATAAACAGAAGCAAAAACAAAGACCACATGATTCTTTCAATAGATGCAGAAAAAGCTTTTGACAAAATTCAACACCCTTTCATGATACGAACACTGAAGAAAATAGGCATAGAAGGGACATACCTACAAATGATACAAGCCATATATGACAGACCCATAGCCAACATCATACTGAATGGGGAAAAATTGAAATCATTCCCACTTAGAACTGGAACCAGACAAGGCTGCCCACTATCTCCACTTCTGTTCAACATAGTGCTGGAAGTCTTGGCTACAGCAATCAGACAGGAAAATGGAATCAAAGGTATCCAAATAGGAGCAGAAGAGATCAAACTTTCACTGTTTGCTGATGATATGATATTGTATCTAGAAAACCCCAAGGATTCAACCAAGAAACTCCTGGAACTGATCAATGAATTTAGTAAAGTCTCAGGATACAAAATCAATACACAGAAATCAGAGGCATTCATATACGCCAACAACAATCTAATTGAGAACCAAATCAAAGACTCAATTCCCTTCACAATAGCAACAAAGAAATTAAAGTACCTAGGAATATACTTAACCAAGGACGTAAAAGACCTCTACAGGGAAAACAATGAAACACTGAGGAAGGAAATAGCAGAGGATGTAAACAGATGGAAATCCATACCATGCTCGTGGATCGGCAGACTCAATATCATCAAAATGTCTATACTACCCAAACTGATCTACACATTCAATGCAATACCTATTAAAATCCCATCAGCATTCTTCACAGATATAGAAAAAATAATTTTACGCTTCGTATGGAACCAAAGAAGACCCCGAATATCAAGAGCAATTCTAGGCAACAAAAACAAAATGGGGGGCATTAATATGCCAGATATCAAACTATACTACAAAGCTGTAGTAATTAAAACAATATGGTATTGGCACAAAAACAGGAATATTGACCAGTGGAACAGATGTGAGAATCCTGATATAAAACCATCCTCATATAGCCATCTAATCTTTGACAAAGCAGACAAAAACATACGCTGGGGAAAAGAACCCCTCTTCAATAAATGGTGCTGGGAAAACTGGATAGCCACCTGTAGAAGGCTGAAACAGGACCCACACCTTTCACCTCTCACAAAAACCAACTCACGCTGGATAACAGACTTAAACCTAAGATATGAAACTATTAGAACTCTAGAGGAAAAAGTTGGAAACACTCTCCTAGACATTGGCCTGGGCAAAGAGTTTATGAAGAAGTCCCCAAAGGCAATCACAGCAGCAACAAAAATAAATAAATGGGACATGATCAAACTACAAAGCTTCTGCACAGCCAAAGAAATAGTCATGAAAGTAAACAGACAACCTACAGAATGGGAGAAAATTTTTGCATCCTATGCATCCGATAAGCGACTGATAACTAGAATATACTTAAAACTCACGAAAATCAGGAAGAAAAAATCAAATAACCCCATTAAAAAGTGGGCAAAGGACTTGAACAGAAATTTTTCTAAAGAAGACAGAAGAATGGCCAACAAACATATGAAGAAATGCTCAACATCTCTAATCATCAGGGAAATGCAAATCAAAACCACAATGAGATATCACTTAACCCCAGTGAGAATGGCCTTTATCAAAAAATCTCCAAACAATAAATGCTGGCGTGGTTGCGGAGAGAGAGGAACACTCCTACACTGCTGGTGGGACTGCAAACTAGTTCAACCTCTGTGGAAAGCAATATGGAGATACCTTAAAGCGATACAAGTGAATCTACCATTTGATCCAGCAATCCCATTGCTGGGCATCTACCCAAATGATCCAGTGACACTCTACAAAAAAGACACCTGCACTCGAATGTTTATAGCAGCACAATTCATAATTGCAAGGCTGTGGAAACAGCCCAAGTGCCCATCAATCCAAGAATGGATTAATAAAATGTGGTATATGTATACCATGGAGTACTATTCAGCTCTAAGAAACAATGGTGATATAGCACATCTTATATTTTCCTGGTTAGAGCTGGAACCCATACTACTAAGTGAAGTATCCCAAGAATGGAAAAACAAGCACCAGATATATTCTCCAGCAAACTGGTATTAACTGAGTAGCACCTAAGTGGACACATAGGTACTACAGTAATAGGGTATTGGGCAGGTGGGAGTGGGGAGGGGGGCGGGTATATACATACATAGTGAGTGAGATGTGCACCATCTGGGGGATGGTCATGATGGAGACTCAGACTTTTGGGGGGAGGGGGGGAAATGGGCATTTATTGAAACCTTAAAATCTGTACCCCCATAATATGCCGAAATAAAAAAAAAAAAACTTCTGAAAACTAATGGAAAATAAAAACAAAATCTTGAAAGCAGTGAGAGAAAAAAATCATCTTACCTATAGAAGAAAACACCAAAAATAGCAGATTTTTTATTAGAATCAGGGAAGCCAGAAAGAAGGGTCACAACATTTTCAAGTGGTGAGAAAAAAAGACATGTTAATGCAGAATCCTATCTCCAGCAAAAAGAAAAAAAAAAATTCTTCAATAATTGAGGAGAATAAAAGACATCTTCAAATGAAGAAAGACTGAAAGTATTTCTTGCCAGGAGACCTGTTCTAAAAGAATGGCTAAAGGGAGTTTTCTTAGAAAGAAAATGATAAGAGAAATAACCTTGGGACTTCATAAAGGAAAAAAACCAAAAGCAAATATATGTATAAATACAAATGGAATTTCTCTCTCCTCTTGAGTCTTCTAAATTATGCCTGACAGTTGAAGCAAAAACTATAAATCATTGATTCATGTGGTTTTCAATGTGTGTAACAGACAATTATAAATGGGTGAACATAGAGACACTAAGGGGGTAAGATTTGTACACTTTCCTCAAATTGGTAAAAATGATGGCACTAGTAGACTGTGACAAATTACATACATATAATTCAATACTTAGAGCAATAACTCTAAAAGTTGTACAAACATATACAATCAAAAGCATTATAGATAAATCAAAACAAAATTCTAAAATTTTAAGTAACCTATAGAAAGTGAGGAAAAATAAAGGAGAGAAACAGAAAACAGAGAAAACAGAATATAAAAAAATAAGTTATGGCTGGGCCCAGTGGCTCACACCTGTATCCTAGCACTCTGGGAGGCCGAGGCAGGCTAATCACTCAAGGTCAGGAGTTTGAAACCAGCCTGAGCAAGAACAAGACCCTGTCTCTACTAAACACAGAAAGAAATTAAGTGGCCAACTAAAATATATAGAAAAAAATTATCTGGGCACAGTGGTGCATGCCTGTTGTCGCAGCTACTCAAGAGGCTGACGCAGCAGGATTGCTTGAGCCCAGGAGTTTGAGGTTGCTGTGAGCTATGCTGATGCCATGGCACTCTAGCGTGGGCAACAAAGTGAGACTCTATCTCAAAAAAAATGAAAAAAAAGTTAAACATGTTAATATTATTTTAATTGTAAATGGTCTCAGCATACCAATTGAAGGACAGACAATGGCAGAATGGATTAAAAACGTGATCCAATTGCAAAGTGTTTATAAGAAAAATCACTTGAAATATAATGATGTAGATAGAATAAAAATGTACATTATGCAAATCTTAAAGAAATCAGAAGTGACTGATATCATAGAAACTACAGAGCAAAAAATAAAAAATACCATAGACAAAGAGATACATTATATAGAGGAGAAAAGATATTTAAAGAAGAATTGATGCTAATTCTATATAATACCTTCCAAAAAAATTCAAGAGGTGAAAACATTAGCCAATTTGTTTTATTAAGGTAGTACTACTCTGATACCAAAATCAGACAAAAACAAAACAGAAGATAAAACTCTGTATATCTCATGAATGTGGATCAATATGTTATGTAAAAATATTTAACAAAATTTTATTAAACAGAAAATCAACTATATATATATATATATATATATATATATATATATATATACCCATGTCACATATATACACAAACATTATATACCATAACCAGGTGGGATTTATTTCAGTGATGCAAGGCTGGCACAATATTTGAAAATCAATCAACATAATCAACATCTCAGCAAGATTTTGTTGTAGTTATATATAAAATTATTCTAAAACTTATATGGAAAGTCAAAGATATTATTTGGTTGGTGCAAAAGTAATTGCGGTTTCTGAACATGAATTTTAAATCATTATAACTAGGCTCAAGCATGTCTTTATTAAGCAAAATAGGAACCATTACAATCAACATATTTTTGCCAATGAGAAATAAGTTTGTTTATTCCTGTAGCATAAAACTCCACACTTCAGAGTTCAGGGAACTCTTGGAAAGCATTTTCTGCATTCTGATGGTTGTGAAAGCGTTTTCTCTGCAAAAAGTTGTCAAGAAGCTTAAAGAAGTGATAGTTGGTTGGTGAAAGGTCAGATGAATATGGAGGATGAGGCAAAACTTCCTAGCTCAATTCATTCAACTGTTGAAGGTTTGGTTGTGCAAAGTGCAGTTGGGCATTGTTGTGGAGAAGAATTGGGCCCTTTCTGTTGACCAACGTTGGCACAGGCATTGCAGTTTTTGGTGCATTTCATCAATTTGCTGAGCATACTTCCCAGATGTAATGGTTTTGCTGGGATTCAGAAAGCTATAGTGGTTTACACCAGCAGCAGACCACCAAACAGTGACCAAGACCATTTTTGGTGCAAAGTTGGCTTTGGGAAGTGTTTTGGAGCTTCTTCCTGGTCCAACCACTGAGTTGGTCATGGCTGGTTGTCATATAAAATCCACTTTTCATTTGACTGGCTAAAAAAAAAAACTATATATATCTATATGGAGATATATAGATATATATCCATGTTTGCCCCATGTCACAATCTATCAAGAAATAGTTCATTGTTGTTGCATACAATAAGAGAAGACAACACTTCAAAATGACAATTTTTTGATTTTCTGTCAGCTTATGAGGCACCCACTTATTGAGATTTTTTACCTTTCCAATTTGCTTCAAATATCAAACTACCATAGAATGGCCGAAGTTGAGTTCTTTGGCAATTTCTCATGTAATTCTAAAAGGATCTACATCGATGATTGCTCTCAATTGGTCATTGTCAACTTCCAATGGCTGGCCACCTCATCTTCAAGGCTCTCTTCTCCTTTGCAAAACTTCTTGAACCAGCACTGCATTGTACGTTCATTAGTAGTTCCTGGGCCAAATGTGTCGCTGATGTTGTGAGTTGTCTCTGCTGCTTTACGATCCATAAATTACTCAAATTTGTTTTTTGTCTAGCATCATTTCCTTAGTCTGAAATAAATATAAAATAAATAGCAAGTAATAAGTCATTAGCAAAAAATAAATAAAGTGAGAAATGTGCATTAAAATGATGTATAACATAACCACATTTATTTAAGAATGTATTCCAATAGCAAACGGCAAATTTCAACAATGCTGAAACTGCAATTACTATGGCACCAACCTTAATAGAATAGCTAAATAAATTTTTAAAAAGAAGAATTAAGTTGGAGAAGTTAGTATATTCAGGTTAAAGATTTATTATAAAGCTACAGTTATCAAGACTGTGTGATATTGCTGTAGGGATAGAAATATAGATCAATAAAGAATAAAGAACCCAGAAATAGACCCACATGAATATACTCAACTGATTTTTTAAAATAAAGTTTAAAAGGAAATTCAATGAAGGAAAGAGACTTTTTAAAACATGTTGGTGGAGCAATTGAACATCCATAGGAAAACTAATGAACCCCAACCTAAGTCTCACACATTATAAAACAATTAACTCAAAGGGTCATGGACTTAAATGTAAACATAAAACTATAATTCTTTTTTTTCTATAGAAAAAAATATGACATGCCTTTGGGATCTAGGAGTAGGCAATTAGTTCTTAGAATTGACACCATAAGCACAATCCACAAAAGGAAAAATTATAAATTGATTTTATCAAAATTAATAACTTTTAGTCTATGAAAGAACTTATTAAGTGGTTGACAATACTATCTACAGACTGGAATAAAATGTATGTAAACTATATATAATATTTAACAAAATACTAGTATCTAGAACTTGCAAAATTCAACATTAAAAAACTCAACATATCCAATTAGAAATGGTCAAAGACATGAACAGACATTCCATGGAAGAGGATACACAGAAGACAAGTAAGCATATGAAAGACATCAACATCTTTAGCCACTAGTGAAATATAAATTAAACCATGCTGAGATATTACTACACACCTATCAGAATAATAAACTAAAATGTAGTGAGAATACGAAGTACTAGTGAGAATGTGGGGAAACTGGATCACTCATACCTTGCTGTTGGGGATGTAAAATAGTACAGACACTTTAGAATATAGTCTGAAAGTTTTTTTAAACCCTAAATTAGCAACTATTATAAAACCCAGCAAGTGTACTCAGAGAAGCAAAAATGTATGTTTATACAAACACCTGTACATGGATGTTCATAACTGCTGTATTCATTGAGTCAAAAAAATAGGAAACAATCTAGATAACCTTCATTAAGTGAATGGTGAAACAAACTGATTCATCCATACAATAGAATACTACTTAGCAATAAAAAGGAACAAACTATTGATATGCACGATAACCTTCATGAATCTCCAAGAAATTATAGGGACTGAAATTCCAGTAGATTACATATTGTATAATTCCATTTATATAACATTCTTGAAATGACATTATATTTATTATTCATAAAATGGAAAATGATCATCATAACAGTCTTTATCTTCATCATCTTCATGTTGACTAGGCTGAAGAGAAGGAAAAAGAGGAGGGGTTGATCTTTCTGTCTCACAGATGGCAGAGACAGAAGAGGTGGAGGAGGTGAAAGGAGAGGCAAGAGAGACAGGCACACATTGTCATTTCTGTCTGATTTTTATGCTTTTTCAACTCTCTAATAATATTTTCATATAGTACCAATCCTTCCTTCATCTTTTGCTTTAGGTTCAGTGCCGATATCATAGACGAATCCATGTCATAAAAGCAGTCTTGAATAATGAGAACTCTTCTGCCAGGATGTTTAATGTTGGTTTGTTTTCTGGCACTGCTTTTTCTACATCTTCTTCTTCATTTCCTGTCCCTGGTTCAGAAGCCCTCATATTCATCAAGTTGGCTCCTGTTAACTCCTCTGGCATGGTGTCTATTAGCTTTTGAATTTTTCTAAGATTCATATCTTGAATCCCTTCACCTCCACTTTTTTTTTCCTTTCTTACGCAACATCCACAATCTCTTTCATGATTTCCTTGACTGTCTCTGTTGTAAATCTGGTGAAATCATGCACAACCTCTAGATCAGTTTTCTGTAGCAAGAAATTTATTGTTTCAGGCTTAATGGCTTTCCTGGCTTTTTCTATGACAGTGGTGGCATTTTCAATGGTATAATTCTTCCAGGCTTTCATGATGTTCTTTCTATTGGGGTTCTCGTCCATAGTGTTGCCAATACTTTTCATAGAGTACTGTGTATAATGAGCCTTAAAGGTCCTTGTGAGCTCCTTATCTACAGAGTGAATTAAAGGTGTTGTGTTTGTAACTAGGTCACTTTGATGTCTTTGGTGTTGAACTCATGGTGTTCTGGATGGCCAGGGGCATTTTTCAATATCAAAAGAAATGTAAAAGGCAGTCCCTTACTGGCAAGGAACTTCCTGACTTCAGGGACCAACCACTGATGGAACTAATCCACAAAAAAGCTTCCCATTGTCTAGGCCAAGGATCCTCAAACTTTTTAAACAGGGGGCCAGTTCACTGTCCCTCAGACTGTTGGAGGGCCGGACTATAGTTTAAAAAAAAAAAAAAAACAAAAACTATGAACAAATTCCTATGCACACTGCACATATCTATTTTGAAGTAAAAAAACAAACGGGCAAAAACACCCGCATGTGGCCCATGGATCGTACGTAGTTTGAGGACGCCTGGCTAGGCCTTCTTGTTGTACAACCAGAAGACTGGCAGCTGGTCTTTATCTTTTCTCTTCAAGGCTTGAGAGTTAGTCAATATATAGATAAGGACAGTCTTGATCATAAACCTGACTGCATTTGCGCAAATCAGTGTAGAGTTAGGCCATTCCTTCTTGCCTTAAATCCGGGTGCTCTTTTCTTTTCCTTACTAAGAAATGTCATTTGTGGCATTTATCTTTTAAGAATAGGGCATTTTCATCTGCATTAAAAGCTGTTCAGGAAGATATCCTTTCTCTTCAATGCTTTTCTTAATGATGTGTGGGAATTTGTTTGCTGCCTGTTGGTTGGCAGAAGCTGTTTCTATTATCTTGACAATTTTAAGCCAAACCTCTTTCTAAAATCAAACCATCTTTTTTTCTTTTCTTTTTTTTTTTTATTTAGGCATATTATGGGGGTACAGATTTTAAGGTTTCAATAAATGCCCTTCCTCCCCTCCCCCCACAAGTCTGAGTCTCCAGCATGACCATCCCTCAGATGGTGCGCATATCACTCGTTATGTATGTATATACCCGCCCCCCCTCCCACCCCTCCCCAATACCCTATTACTGTAGTACCTATGTGTCCACTTAGGTGCTACTCAGTTAATACCAGTTTGCTGGAGAATATATCTGGTGCTTGTTTTTCCATTCTTGGGATACTTCACTTAGTAATATGGGTTCCAGCTCTAACCAGGAAAATATAAGATGTGCTATATCACCATTGTTTCTTAGAGCTGAATAGTACTCCATGGTATACATATACCACATTTTATTAATCCATTCTTGGATTGATCTCTCTCAAACCATCTTTTGCTGGCATTAAATTATCCAGCTTTAGATGCCCCATCTTCTTTTTGCTTTATAGGTATGCCTTTCTTACATCAACCCTGCCCCCACATAAAATGTGCATTTTCAATATGAGATAAAAGGGTATTTTACAAAGTAGGTGAGGTTTTTATGCCTGCTGGCATGGTTACAGTGATAGCTTCACAAATTTCTTTTTCTTTTTTTATAGTGGTTCTTACACTGTATTCATTTATCTGGAAAAAACGAGCAAACCCATAGCTATAGAACTCAATCTACAATACATATCTAGCACTTCAACTTTTTATTCTAAGGTCATGACTTTTCTCTGCTTCTTAGAGGCACTTCCAGAACCACTAGTGGGACTTTGTATGGGTCTTATGGTGTTATTTAAGGTTTATAGTATTGTTCTAAACACAATGGGAAATATGTGAGAAACACAAGAGGTCACTTTTTACTGCAATACGCAATTTCCTAGAGAGAGGAGCTGTTCACGTGAAGATAATTAGTGTCACATGGTGCTTTCAGTGGATAATTACAACACTTGAGTTCACTGCAACCATAATACAGTATGTACTATAGTTAGTTTTACACGGTTATGATTTAATACTGAGTCTTATTTACATTTCTTTCAACTGTGAGGAGCAAAGAGCACCATGTATGATTTGTGCTTGTATGAATAGTTTTGATAAAACTTTTAATAATGAATTTGTTTATATTTTATAGTAGTAAATGATAAAATAGACTCAAATCTACACGTAGTTTATGCATTCATGACGTAACTTTTTAACTTTTTGATATTTCTAGGTTACATGGTTCATCTGTGAAAATTTCAAATTGTTTCAAATCTCCAAAAAATTTTCCAATGTATTTATTTTGAAAAATCCACGTAGAAGTGGACCTGCACAATTTATACCCTCATTGTTCAAGGGCCAACTGTATTGTACAAAATATTATTCCTCATTTAAAATCTGGAATGGTAACATTCTCCAGGCTTTGCCAATGACTCTTTTGTCTTCTTACTTTATTTAACTTCCCTGTGTGATAATATTCACACTTTAAATTCCAGTTACCTACCACAAGTTGATGACCATTAGGCCTATATCACTAACTGAGACTATGTCTCTAATGTCTCGAATATTTTATATATACAATTTCTTCCATGTATGTACAATTGATAAACTCACTATCTTCAAAAGTATACTTTTCTTTCTTTTCAATTCTATTCCTTTTCTGATTCTTTTTATTTCATTTAATGGCATCACTATCCACTACTTTCTTTAATAGGTAGAAACTTGAGAGTCATTTTTGAGTTTTCTCTTTTCCTTACTCCCCATAACCTAATGTTCAGTAAGTTCCATTAATTTCCCCTAACATATATTACTAGTAGTCATTGACTTCACTCTTGCCATTTGGTTCAGACAGTCATCCTTTGTCACTTGGACACTTATTATAGCCTGCTGCTTTTTCTCTGTGAACTCACTTTCAATATCCTATTTAAAATATATAAACAGTTCTGCACTGACCAAAGAATAACATCCCATATTAGCAGGGCATGTGAGGTCTTTGCTAATCTTTATTATACTATTCTTGTTACGAATTCTCATCTCAGTGACCTGGTACCTACTTTGTGCTTCTGAGGTTTCTAAGACACTTGTACCAATGCTCCCTCTCACAGCAATGCTATCACTGATGTGCCTCAAGCATCCTGTTTCCTTGACTAACTCTGTTCACTTCCAGGGTTCATTATAAGCATTAGGGTTTATCTTTCCTTATACCTTCACAATTAATTAAGTTCTCTTCTTGTATACTTTCTGTGTACTGCATTCATATTCTCACTTGCCCACCACAAATATTTTCATGCTATTTAAAATGTTGACTTAGTTGTCTTACATTTTAATGAGATTATGTGATTTCTTTTAGGGTAACGGCTACATTTTATACACATCTGTATTTAAAATCATTTAAATAATTAGCAGTTGTTAGATGACTAACAGAGTGCCTTCCACAACTAGAAGTTCAATAATTGTTGAACAAGTAAATGAATATACAAATAAATTAATTTTTTAATAAAAAATTTCCAATTTGTCTGCCTTTAGCCTATTTGATTTTGAAGTACATTATAAAAGATACTTTTTCACTCTTATCCTTGAACAAATCCCACCTCAGACTTTTCTTTTTCTGAGCAGAGGGAGTTTAATTCACAACATTGATATGTGACATCAGTTTTAAGCAGTATCTCTTTCCAGTGAACAGGGCAGTAAATCATGTGAAGGGCATCCTCAATCACCTCTGTCTCCCCTTCACCCTCACTTCCACCCCCAACCTGGAAAGCTATGAACTTAGAAAGTCTGGCTCTTCTTCCTTAAAGAGGATTGACCTGTAAGAATCACATACTTTTCACAAGGTTGGAGGTGAACACTTTATAGATCAGACAATTTAACAGATTCTGTCTTCAAGTTTCTTGCAAGTGCCTACCTTCAACAAATGGTTCTAGAAATGATGCTCAAAAAAACTTCAATAGCACACTTTTGATTCATTTTCAGTCCTCTTACAAGTATGGATTTATTAACTTGGTATATTAGTTCAGGTGCAATGTAGACATCAAGCTGAGATAGGGCAATAAAGACAGACCTTAATGGAGACAAAGAATAAAGGAGTGGGGGGAAAGGAGTAAGGCAAGGAGAGCCCATGGACTGCAATGCAGGTCCCACACACAAAGAAGAAGGGTAGAGAGAGGTAGATTACATAGGCAGAATCAGACTTCTTTTAGTTCTAAGAAAATTTCAGCCAGGCTGAGGGAGAATCCTCAAGATGAAAGCTCCTATTAGGGGAGTACTTGTACTCCCACCGTGCATAGGGACTGGCAAAAGGAAACATGGCCTCAGTCCACAGTTGGTGATGGGCTCTCACAGGCTGCAGCTGGGGCTGTTAGTCAACTGTGCTCTGTGTAGTTGACTATCTGAGCAGTCCATTTTCATGGCTGCCACACTTGGGTCTGAGAAGAATGCACAGAATAATGCCTTTCAGAATAATTAATCTTGGCAATCTTTACATTTCTGTCCTTTAGGAAAATAAAGATCTTCCCAATCATTTAGAGATTTAAATCATCTTTGGTCATCAAACATCTTGTAGGAGAGCATTACACTTAAAGAACACAGAATCATCATATTTTCTCTGCAATACATACCATTACTTTTAACAAAGTATAACCCACATGTATTTGCTTAAAATATCCTTAAGTACATTTTAGAGAATATGAAATAATCTGTCATCATAATTCAAATGTTATTTGCTCATATGTATGTACACTAATAATTCCTTCAAATAAAACTAACAAATTACTCATTTAAATAACCAAAATCCCTAATTTAGTTATTTAAGCCTTTTATACATAATAAACATTGTCAATAGTTTGACATAACTAAATCCCATGAAATACTTATTATAAAATTTGAAGCCATATACACTACTGGGAAGTGTTGTAACAGTAAACAGATTAGATTTTTGAGTCTCAATTGACTATAACCCTTTATGTTCCTCATAAGTAATTGAATATGTCTGAATCTATTTCCTTAACTATTAAATAGGAAAAAGTAATACAAACTTTGTAAGGATTTGAGGATCATTTAAAGATAAAGTTTGTAAAGACTTTAATGCAGTGCTGAACATATAGTAGTTACTAAAAAAAACCAAAAAAACAAAAAAACATATACTTGGGAGTCCAGGTAAGTTTATATTTATACAAACTTAATCTTTAATATTAAAGTTAATATTTATCAAAACAAAATTCAACATTTTAGTTTAATAAGCATCTCTAATCTATTTTCTTAACTGCCAAATGGGGATGATAACAGTTCATATTTTATAGATTGTCATGAAGATTGCCTATGGAAGTAAAAATGTAAAATAACTTATCTGCATATGTATGTGTGTATCTATCTTTTTATCAATTATCAATTGTCTGTCTAAGTTTATAGTATGTAACAAGCATCTAATAAATATTAGGTATTGTTATTGTCCTTACCATAATACTTCTCAGCTTCCTCTTCCTTTATCACCATCAATATCAACAAGTTCCATGAGGGGTAACTTTGCATCATGTTGCAAAATTCCTACCAGGTAAAAAAGAATCAGCTAATATTTGTTAGAGGGAGGGCACTGAGCTAAAAGGAAACTTAACTACTGGGAGGATTCATGAAGAACGAGTAATCATTTGAAAGAGGTATATAAGAAAGTGAAACAGTAAATAAGAAAGCAACTGCTTTTCGATTCTTTTTAATTTTTTTCTCACTTTATTATGCTTAATGAACAGCATAAATAAAATTATCTGGCACAAGTTGAAAATAAAAAAGGAGCAAACAGAAGTTCAAGATAAACCAAAGTATTGGTATGCTGTACTCACTTGCTAGTTTAGTGTATGAACAACTTTCCTTTATTCCACAAGGGACAAAATAGCACACACACATAAATGTATTGAATTGAAGTAGCACCAAAAGACAAAGTAGAGAATTGTAAATTTTCAGTGGCTTAAGATAAATTAAAGTATTAAAAGTAATGAAATTCAAATGAACACAATTTAAAAGCCCAAAATGTGCTTTGAAAAGCACAACTCCCTATGTACATATTTGATACAATTACTGCTAATTTTACTATATGATAGAAATAGTTATCACTAGCAGCGCAGTTCATAAATAGGAAAATATGTAGCATGTACTTACAGTCAAAATCTCCCCTTTCTTGATATTTTAATCTTCCCTTTGTGATGGTTATTGGATGAATAGACTGCAAAATATCCTGGCATGTCCTGGGTAAATAAATTTCAGAGCAAAGTGAAAGACTATAAAATTTGCTTTTCACATCTATTTTGCATTATGAAAAGTATTTGGTTCTTTTGAAATTACAATGGAATGGAAATGACAAATAAAAGCTATTTTTTTGACTGTAGAAACACAGAATTTAGTATAAAGGATGTGGATAGTTTTTATGGATTCAAAAATGTATCTACTCCTATAATTTTTCATGTGAAATGATTCTTTCAAGGGCAATTATTCTTTTTCTTACTGTGGTAAAAATAAATAAATGAAATTGTTTTGCTTTCATATTCGTTGTTCCCATGGTGTGTTCTTCTCATGTCCAGAATCCATTATAATTAAACATCTTCCAACTAAGTACATCAGGTCCTAGAATAATGTCATTGTTTAGGTCAATCCTGTTTCATTATAATGTTAACAAGAAAAAAAAAAAAAGATTCCTGGCCAGGGTCACCGTCTGTGTGGGGTTTGCACATTCTTCCCATGTCTGCACCAGTGTTGTCTGGGTACTTCAGTTTCCTCTCACATTCAAAAAATGCGCAAGTTTCTTGAATCTTGGTGAATAAAGTGTCCCAGTCTGAATGAGTGTGGATGTGCATGAGTATGCCCTGCAACGGAATGGTCTTTCCAGGGTTGGTTCCTGCCTTGTACTCTGAGCTGCTTTGATAGGCTCCAGCCACCCACAACCCTGAACTGGAATAATTGGGTAAATAATTATCTTACCTGTGTTTATTTATCTTTCTTAAATATGTATACAGCTCACATTTATTCCAATGTTTAATGTTAGAAGTGTTTTGATCTTTCTTTAGAAGTTCAGCGATTGCTATTGATATCTGTCCCCTGCCAACCTTATGTTGAAATTTGATTCCCAGTGTTGGATGTAGGGCCTAATGGGAGGCGTTTGTGTCATGAGGGTGGATCTCTCAAGAATAGATTAATGCTCTCCCTCATAGATGTTTGAGTTCCTGCCAAAGCTGGTTGTTTAAAAAAGCCTGGAACCTTCTCTCTTGCGCGCTCTCGCTCGCTCTCTCTCTCTCTCTCTCTCTCTCTCTCTCTCCCTCTCTCGTTTCATTTCTCACCATATGATCTCAGCACAGGAAGGCTCTTACTCATCTTCTGTCATGAGTGCAAGAAGCCTGAGGCCCTCATCAGATGCATATGCACAAACAGGAACCTTCTAGCTATCCAAAATCCTAAGCCAAATAAATCTTTTTTCTTTATAAATTATCCAGCCTCAGGTACGCCTTTATAGCAACAAAAATGGACTTAGACATTGATGTGTTTGTGAATAGAAATATGCTGTTGGAACTTGAGTCTTGTTTATGTCAATTAGCCTATGGTAAAATTGGTTTTATTATAAATTGTTCACTTAAAGTGGCAGTTTCTAAGAACCTATCAATGGCATTAAGTAAGGTTTTACTGTACATTTTCTTTATATTAAATAAAGCTTTCACTCACTCTATAAAATTCATAATCAATATTGTAAAATACTTTTTGCTATATGTATGTGTGTGTGTGTATATATATATATATCCTTAAATGAATTCTAATTTAGTGTTATGATAATTTATTCATTGCAATTTTTAGCAATAGGGTGGTGTTTCTGACAGGGTGGTTATGATAAACATATATGAAGAAAAAAATACTTAACCTACTTCAAAATTCATCTTTCCTATTCTCACTCTTTACCTATTAACTCAGTTTGTGGAACTAAGGCCTAGTAATATGAATTATATATAATATATGCCTACTGTAATTCTGTTTGAGAGCTACTCTCATAACTTCTAGCTAATGTTGTCTAAAGAAAATTAAGTCATTTTCATCTGCTGGCTTTAGTTGTTAATTGTTAACAACTGTTGTTTTTGAACTAATTTTTACAGTTTAGTTAGAAATTGACAAAGTAAAGCTATTTTCCTCCTGAAGTATCCCTAGATTTACATTGCAAGTTTCATTATATTTATAACACTT
The DNA here is from genome assembly GCF_040939455.1 of Microcebus murinus. Lineage (NCBI taxonomy): Eukaryota > Metazoa > Chordata > Mammalia > Primates > Cheirogaleidae > Microcebus > Microcebus murinus. The sequence continues at coordinate 78,390,268 of NC_134114.1, read as the reverse complement.
AAAAATTTTATTGTTTTAAGATATTCTGGAAGATTTAAACAGGGTAACCTTGTAAATAAGATTATGGATAGAAGATTTTATGATTTTTTACTTATGTCTTTCATGACACTCTTCAGCTAGAATAAGCTTCTAAACCTTCTATAAGATAAGAAGGAACAAGAAATAATGATAAATAATCAGATAAGATTAATGTCAGTAATATCAGATATTGGAAGAGATGACAATGAAACCAAATTTAAATCTGTTGCTTTAGGTAAAAGCTATATCAGCTTGTATCAATTTGGTTCAGTGAGCTTACACTTAGTAGGTTTGAGTAATTATATAAAGTTTAGAAACTTCACCTAATGTGATATATTTAATGCTGTGGAAAAAATAATTTTGGTAAGGTTTGTTTATACATTAGCAACAGTATTAGAAATTTAAGAAATTAGATAGTTTCTGTGGGAGTGCAGTTTTAAATGCTTGGAGACTATGAACATTTGCTGCTGTGCTTGCACATGTGTGTCTAACAGCATGACTGACAGATTCTGAGGCTCATCATGGCCAAAGAGTTTGAAGGATGATATTTGGGAAATCTAACTCCTAACATTCTGAAGTTTTTAGGAAAAAAATTATTTTTGACAACTTTTGTGATTTAGAAAGAAAATGTATTTTCTTTCAATTATTCTTAATTGAATACTCATCAGATTTTGAGATATATGAACAAAGAATGGGGTGTGGAAAATTATTTGACTTTGCTTCCTATGGTCACCCTCTTCATCTTCATCTGGCCATCATCTCTCTTTGTCTTTGAGTTCCAGTTCCTTCGCTGAGAATCTATTTATGGACTCATTTAGGATAACTCTTCAAAATTATCATAAGATTCACCATAAAGGTTTTTAAAAATAATATTCACATAGATTCAGAACATTTCTTGTTATGCCTGTGCCTATTTCACATGTAGTTTTAACTATTGGGGATGAAAAAATATTTTTCTTGTATTTCTATGGGATATGTTCCCAGGTTTAAAAAGGTAATACACTTTGTACATTGGTTTTGAAACCAGGAATCTTACAGAACTCTTATTTTAATGGATTATCAGTAAATTATTAATTCTTGATAAAAATCAGATGATACACTTTATGCCTGCAAATGATTATTTTATTTATCCTTTCTAATATTTATTTTTTTCTTTTGTCAATGTTATTGTACTAGGCAAAAAAGGCTATGTCAAACCTAGCTGTGCATTAGTATCAGTAGGGATCTTTTAATAGTTACTGCTATTTGACACTCACATATGTTTTAATTTTCTATCCCTGTCATAATAAATTACAAAAAAAATAGCAATTAAAAAAAATGTTGGGCACAGCATGGATGAACTTATTACTCTGTTTCAGATCTCAAAGGACTGCAATTGCGCTGTGGACACAGGTGCATTTTCTACTGAAAATCTGGAGAAGTATCCATTTTCAAGCCCATTCAGGTAGGTAGAATTTAGTTTCTTGTGATTATAGGACTTAAACTTCAATTTTATTGAGAGTTACCAAATGTTCTTCTGATAGTAACAACAATCAGATCCAATTTTCTTCTTTCTTCAACTAGGTGAACATAAAAAAAAAAAGATTTTAGTCTAGCTCCCCTTCTGCTACCGCTGGTTTCTTGTAAACAATATTTATTCAGCACTTAGTCTAGCCAGACACCATGTTTGGCACTGGAGATGCATATTTCAAAGACACAATTGTCATATTTAAGTTTGTTTCACCTAACCAGGCAAAATTTAAGCATATATCATCTTCTTATTACTTTGAGGGGTAGACCTACCTGTGAATATATCAGAAAGGAATATGTGAAAATCTATTTCCACTGCCAACTCTTACATAATTTGCCCACACTTCTTTTAGGTTGTGACTGTGCTTTTATCTAAACCTAAACAAATTTCGAGAGAGGGAGAGAAACGAAATTCTGTATACTCCTTTAGTATACCTGGGTGAAATCTTTGTAGATTAAATACTGCTTTGTACCAGATAAATATTTAATTAATATGGTTTTTCTCAGTTTGATTTGTGGGAGGTGCTTTGAATTCACTGCAACATGTGGGTTTGATAAATGTGAGGATTATTACTACTGAAATTATTACAAGGGCATTTTTTCCCTCCATTCCAGATTTTGAACTGCAAGCACTTTTAGCAGCATACTTAAGTTCTATCCTAGAATTATAGTATGCACTTATTCAGCAGAATTTGTTTTATATTTATCTAGACGTTTGTTCCAGTTGCTTCCCCAATGCTAATAGGCACAGGAATTATCTGGGGAGCTGGTTCAAATGCAGATTCTGATTCAGTCTTCTGAGGTCACAGCTTTTCTGCATGACTAACAAGCTCCACAGTGATGCTGATGCTGTTCCTACAGCGACCATACATTGAAGAGCAAAGCCCTAAAATAAAATCATTAAACTGAGACATGAAATGAAAATTTTAGTCTCAGTCCTCATTATTCAGTTGATGACCAAGAGCAAATTACTTTACCTCAAGGAGGCTGATTCTTTTCATTTATAATGAAAAGATATTCAAGTTACTATTCCATGATTCTCATGTTTATATATTTGTTTATCAATTAAGAAACTACTGATCACTGAGGTAAAGTCAGATATTTCTCAAATTCACATGTAAGTGGCAACTCCCAGTTGCTGACCCTAGGTTTTCTGATGGCAATTTGAAGCTTCTTTTTCACTTTACCACACCAGCAACAGGACTTGAACCCATTTATATAGAGCATCTAGCTGAAAATAAGAGAAATCATGCAGAGCTATTTTACAAGATATCTTGAGAAATTTTAGTAAATTGGACTATGATTACTTTAAATGGATTTTATATTTTTCATGCTGTACCAATAGTTTTCTCTCTATTTTATTCATTTCCGCTATTCATTACTTTTATTCCCTAGCCCTTTCTCCTACTTTTAAGCAACCCTTGACCAAGTGATAGCAGCACCTTTAAGCAAAGTGATTCTTCACAGCAGTCTTACATCAATGCCAGCTGTGATTTCATTTATATTGAATCACTGTAATTCTTGAAACAATTTATGAAGTTGTTCTGCAACTCTGATTTAAACTTATATTTTCATGAAATAAAGGCACACGAGACTATATTCATCTGTATTGTTCTACTTTTTCATTTTTGTAACTAAAGTTGAATTTATGGATGGAAACTTATTGGCATGCCTTCATTGACAGGTAGAGACATCCTTCTACAGCAAGTATGGATATAAATATGAATATGCTTACTTGCAAGTCTAATGGGTGTCTCACTGGCAATGTTGTACTTACTGCCTCTCTTAGCCTACACAACAGTGTTTGGTCATAGATAACAGGTGCACGTGGGCATAGGACCAAAGCTACCCTAAAACACAAGTGACCAGAATGCTTCTACATATTTAGGCCAACTAGTAGCTTTTTATTGACTGCAGATGGTTACTGAGTACATAAAAAAAACTTCCACTGACTAATTACATTCTTAAATAACCCTAAAGTTTTTTGGTTTTTTTCCTGATGCGTGAGAGCCCCAATTTGTATTCAAGCATAGCAGGGTAAGTGTCAGTCCCCAGAACAACCTTATAGCTAAGATGTGTGTGCTTTTGAAGCCCATGGAAATCTCAGGCCTTATTTCTAGCCTCATAATGATTTTGATATTTTAAGAACCCAAAGAAATGAGCCAATTCCAACCATTTCATCCTTCCCTGAGGTCTTCTAGGTTTTGTAAAAATATATGCTTATGGGGCCTGATTGAAAACACTGAAGGAGATCCAGGATCAAAATGTATGCATAAATTATTTAATCTTTTGGCTTTTCTGGCAATAGTCTTTGCTGAGAAGGTGCTTCATAAAATGTAGCAAATGTCTTAAGGTGTCAACTATATCCATTACATAAGCCACTTGATGTGGAGAACACACATTTATACTGAAGGAGCTCAGGAAATTTCACCCCAAAATAGGATTCCTTGGTATAAAACATTTTTTGAATTAAAGGCCCTTGAAGATCAATAGACTTGGAAGGTGCTTTCCCTCCATCTGCACAAACCAGACCGACTCATCAAAAGAAGCATTGACTTCCCTCCCCTTCCCTTCCCTCCCCTCCCCTCCCCTCCCCTCCCCTCCCCTCCCTTCCCTTCCCTTCCCCTCCCCTCCCCTCCCCTCCCCTCCCCTCCCCTCCCGTCCCCTCCTCTCCCCTCCCTTCCCCTCCCCTCCCCTCCCCTCCCCTCCCCTCCCCTCCCCTCCCCTCCCCTCCCCTCCCTTCCCTTCCCTTCCCTTCCCTTCCCTTCCCTTCCCTTCCCTTCCCTTCCCTTCCCTTCCCTTCCCTTCCCTTCCCTTCCCTTCCCTTCCCTTCCCTTCCCTTCCCAGTTATCTCAATATATTGCAGGAAAGAAGATCAAGAATGCAACCAGACTGGCTCAAATAATTTTAAACATAATACCTGTCTCTCAGGTTAATTTACAAGTCAACCTGTTTCCCCCATCCATTCATTTTACCTAGCAACCATTTATTGACCCTAAACAGAATCACCTATATTCCTCATCTCCTCCTCCACTCTAAAAGGAGGGTATCAAAATTCCTGGACCCTACCGCTATATTGGGTAATCATTCTGTGATTCTCCCATGTACACAGTAAATAAACCTCTTTCTTTATGAATCTGCCTTAATTGTGAGTTGATCTTTCAGTGAACTTTCAGGGAAAGAGGAAGTTTCTCTCTCACCCCCACAATACATGCTCATTAATATATAGGGCTTACTCTCCAGTGGTCTATAATTATCTTAAGGGTCCATATGAATAAATGTAGAGTGAAGAAGAATGTGATTAGAATAAAAAAATATATATTAAAAATACCATTAAAACATCCACATATCATCCTGATATGGGAATTGGGTTAGGAGTAGAGGAAAAAAAGTCCTGGCCTACTACACATCAGGTATAATTCTTTGGAGCAAAGTTGGCACCTCGCAAAATAAGTTAGTAGTATAAAATGAGCACTGCATTGGGGATGCCTGACCTGATTTCTAGGTCATATTTACTTGCCTCCTCACTTTGAATAGCAATATCCTCATGTATAAAATGAAGGGCTTGGATCTGATTATCTCTGAATGCCCTGTAGATCTTAAAATTCTGTACCAATTTTGAAAGCATTTAAGGGAAACTGGAAGCATTTTATGTCCCTCCCATGTCCATTTTCTGTGCACTTTTCTCTACTTTGTCTTTAAAGCATCTTATCAGTAATTGAGATACATTTATTTCCTTACTGTGTGTATTTCCCTGTCACTAGAATATGAGCTCCACGAGAGCAGGCCTCATTAATTCACTACTATATTCTCAGATTATAACAGATTATAACACTGTCTGCATCTAGCACACATTCAATATTCATTTAATGAATGAGAGAATCAGTAAACATCTTTCAATGAAATTAATAAATACATAAAAGAAGAAAAATATATATAAAAGAAAATTTACCAAACATAAAAAACCTGCTATTATATAATTTGAGTTGTATCTACTTAAAAGTAAATTAGAATCCAAAAGGTGAAATAATAATTTGGTGTGCATCAGACAGAGCACTATGTCTTTTTCAATGCTAGTATTTCTGTCTTCCTGATATGCTAACAAAGAGGTTGATAGCAAACTGATGAGACATATTATAATAAACCCTTCTTTTGAAAATAATACACAATAATAATAATGGAGGAGATTTTTTCTCAGCTTTTCAAAAGTGGACTATATGGTTAAACCAATAAAGATCTTTGAAATGATAGAATCACAATTTTATAAGATAAATGCTTAATAATGGAACAGTTTTAAAAACAAGCCTAAAACCTAGAAATGCTGAAGGATGTCAACCAATTATTTTTTTTAATTGGAGAAAAATGGTCTTCTAATTCCAAATTTTTTAAAGAATAAAATTAATATTAAGTAGGAGTGGTCAGAAATCCTTAAAGACCCACAAGTAAAAATAAATATAATGGAATAAGTGGCAAAGAATTTAAATATAAACATCTGATATAAAAAGAGTAATGTTAAAACATTCAATTTAAAGTATTAAATTTAAAACATTGAATTTAAAAATTGAGTATAAAAATTAAAAATAGAAATTAAAATATGCACTCTGAAATAGAATTTTATAAAGAAAATGGTGTATTTTATATGTATCTTCTAGGAAGAGCAAACCAAAATAAAAGATAAAAAATGTTGATTATTAATAAACAATTTTGGTTGGTCTCTTTTCAGTATTATTATAAAGCATTTCAATCAAATTTGAATTAGTATTTTATAGTCAGGTTAGTTTCTCACAGGTATTAATACTAGCTAATGAAATTGGCTAGTGAGGCTATGTGTGGTGGCTCACATCTGTAAACCCAGCACTGTGGGAGGATCGCTTGAGGGCATGAGTTCCAGACCAGATCTGGCAACACAGGACAACAACCCTGTCTCTACAAAAAAAAAAAAAAAAAATTGCCAAGTGTGGTGGCATATGCTTATAGTCCCAGCTACTTGGGAGGCTGATGCAGGAGGATCACTTCAGCACAGGAGTTTGGGGCTGTAGTGAGCTATGATAGTGCCTCAGCACTCCAGCTTAGGGCAACAGAGAGAACTCGTTTTGAAGGAAAGGAAAGGAAAGGGAAAGGAAAGGAAAGGAAAGGAAAGGAAAGGGAAAGGAAAGGAAAGGAAAGGAAAGGAAAGGAAAGGAAAGGAAAGGAAAGGAAAGGAAAGGAAAGGAAAGGAAAGGAAAGGAAAGGAAAGGAAAGGAAAGGAAAGGAAAGGAAAAAGGAATTAGCTAGTGACATTCTTGAAGATGTCTTTAACCAGACATTAATAAAAATCATATGCTACATTTTTAACCAAAGCAAGATTACAAATATGACAGATATTATTATTGGCTTCAAAGATATTGCCTCCTTTCTTTTTTTATTTACAAAATCCGTATATTTATTTATAGGATTTATACATACAAACATTAAAGTATATTCATTTGAAAGACTAAAATTCGATTATAAAAACATGAACTGATTTAAAAGGATATTTATAGCCTGGATATACATGAAAAAAAGTTCTTCCTTTTACATATAAAGGAAGAATCATAGGTTTACAAACATATAAGAAACATTAAATTCTAAAATATTTTTCTATGGTATTCATGAATTTTTCACTAATTAAAAACTCTGTAATAAAATAGCTTAGGATGCATAGAACAACTATTAAGAGATTAAAGATTCCACTGAATTCTAAAATGTAGTTTTTATTGGATTCAAAGTGCTGCATAATCATCCGTAGAAGTAGGGTGGGTAAACAACATGAGGATGTAGCAGGAGTTAAGTCCTAACTGTAGCAGAATCTAACTTCTGTGTTCTTGATACATTGGCGTCTGTTTTTTGCTGCATGGAGGGTGCAGACATACAAGAAACTCAGAAGTTTGCAGGTAGGGCCTCAGCTGACCCAACAGCTAAGCCATGAATGTCTTTTGGTCTAAACATTTTTCTCCACGAAGGTACTCTCCTAAAGCATTTGTGATCGTCATCATGGAACCTTCTATCAGTCCCCATGACCAAAAGGTTGTTAAACTCTCTTTGCAAGACAGCACGAGCCTGTGTGTTCCGCGTGGTGGGAATCTGCAACAGCAACCCCAGCGCGTTGAAACCGAGGGTTTCTCCTGAGGCCAGACGTGCACCGTGAACTGCTAAGGACGCCATGAGATGGTTTGCGTGCTCTTTAAGAACAAGAGACAGCATCCAGCTCATCACTCGTTATTTTGCTCCTAACAAGCACATCTTTTGTTTCATTCTGACTCTCTGCTCTTTTATTATTATTATTATTATTATTATTATTTTAATTTCAGCATATTATGGGAGTACACATTTTAAGGTTTCGAATAATTTTTTTCTTCCCAGTTCTTTTCGGTCATCATCTCACCTTGGTGGGAATGTCATTCCACACTGGAAAAACTCTTTCCGTGAGAACTGTCAACCGCGTTCACTTGCCCTCGAAGGTCTGTGCTTGTCAAGACGACCAGCATCATCATCATCCTCAGCAAGGTGCTCCACGAATGAGCTGCGGTACTGAGGAAGGTCCGGACTGGGAGCCACCTGTGGCCAGGCCTCTGTGGCCCCTGTCCCAGTATGGGAGTGTCGTTTGCGGCCTAGGTGGGAGGATTCCCATCCCTTCGCGTGCTAACCAGATATCTCCTGCGGTCGTCCTGGACGTGGCTCAGGCAGGATGGGCTCGTCGGCATCCTGGTCTGCTGGACCGCTGGCCGCAGCTTCAGCCTGTGCAGGGGACAGCCGGTGCCACCTCCCTGTCGCACGGGGCCGGCCAGATGGCTCCGCTTTTCACGTTCGTTGGGCAGGTGGCGACACACCTGGTGGCACCCGCGGCCCAGAGCGCCCGCCGAACGAGGACCGTTGGCCCACCCCACTGAGCGAGACGCACACCCTTGTCCCCGGGCTTCCTCCAGCAAGTCATGCTTGCCTTGAAGTTTACGATTTTTTTCAGCCTGCCCTTCCACAATTTGCTAAGTCCCGAGGCATCTTGAGATATCTGTCTCTGAAGCACCAGCTTGCTCTGATGCGTCTTTGTCAGTTGGTCCAAGCCGGCCCTTTTCCTGTCTTGCCGAACAAGTGGCCGATAGAGGAGGCCTCGAGGCGCTTCTTCTTCGCGGCTTGGTGCATTGAGTCTTGGCCGCTGTCGCTGCTTCTGGGATTGCTCACGGGACCATCCTGGGAGCCTACGGCGTTTCTCGTGTCCCCTGATGTCCTCCTAAGATGAGGGTTTGCAACGCTCTTCTATGCAGCCGGTCTAACCCCGGGGACCTCCCGGAGGCAGCAGCAGAGGTTTCATATTTTACCGTTGTCTTTTCATCTCATACCTCTCCTCTGAGAGCTGGCAACCGCTGCAGTTCTTGATTCTTTTCCTCCACCTGCGCTTCCGTCTGTTGTAGCCTTTCTTCATTGTTGCGATGTCTCTCTTTGGCCTTGGAAAAGAGAGGCTGCCACCGTCTGGGCCAGCTCTGCCTCCACCTGGAGGAGCGTCTTGGCTTTCCTCCGAGCCTGCTACAGCTACTGCTTTTGCCAATTCCAGGCGTTCTCGTAACTAACGGCTTTTATCTCAAGTGTGTCCACGCACAGCATCGTTATTTGCAATTTCATTTTCAAGTTTGTCATTGAGGTCATGCACAGACAGGTGTGGCTTCACGCTGTGCAGCGAAGTAGTGTATTTCAAGAGTAGTGGTTCTCTCTTTTATGTCTTCCTTTTGGGTCATCGCTTCACTGACATCTCGTCGGAAATTTCGTGTTCAGTTCTTCAGATTTGATGAGATCTTTTCTAGCAGTGTCAAGATCCTCTTCCAGCTCTGTCATGTGACTGGGAAAAGCAGCCAGATGTTCTTACACCTGGCTCTGCTCCCTTGACTGCTTGCTTATGATTTCTTGGAGCTCAATCACGTTAGCAAGGTCTTCTTCATGGCTTAAAGAACCATCAGAAGATCTCTTTCTGTTCAGACTTGGTATATTTTCTTGTTTTATGTCAAGCACTCCATCTGTTAGTGTTGATGTTTTTTCAAATTGATATCATAATATCAATATCATAATGACTGTAATGAGATCCATAGGTAAACGATTGATTTCCTAGCAGTTATTTCTGAGAAATTAAAATATGAAACAAAATATGTAATATAGGGAATACTTTTAATTTAATTTTTATCTAATATGCCAATTATCATCATGTAGTTTGGCCACTGAATTTCTATTAATAAATATTATGTATACAAATGTATCCATTGCATTGAAACTTTGTGTGGCAGGTAACTTTTAACACAGCCCTCATGGGTGTCCACCTCCTGGCACTCATGCCCTTATGTCATCCCTACCCCTTGCATGTGGGTAGGATCTATGACTTCTTTCTAGCAACAATGCAAAATAGGTGATAGGATGTCACTTCTGTCATTACTTCTGTCACTTCTTTCATAAGGCAAGCTACCACAGTGGGAAGGCCCACATGGCAAGGAACTAAGGGCCACCACTAGGCAGCAACCTGCAAGAAACTGACGCCTCCTGTCTAACAGCCCTGTAAGTGTTGAATCCAGCCAACAACAACACCGACTTGGACATGGACCCTCATCCGGTTGGGCCTTCAACCTTGAATACTTACTTGCATTCTTGTGAGAGACCCTGAAGCAGAGGGCCCAGTTGAACTGTGCTCAGACAGAAACTGAATTACAGAAACTGAAATAAAAAAATGTATGCTGTTTTAAGCTGCTAAATATGTAATAATTTGTTATATAGGAATAGATAACCAATACACATAGACTATTAATAACACAATAATGATAAATGTATTAATTTCACAAATGGTAGAATAAGATGACATTAGAAATGTAAAAAATGTCATATATTTTCTGCTTATTTTCTTTCATTTTATTTAATTGAAGTTTACTAAAATATAAATTAAGTAGAGTACAATAAAATTTATCCTTTTTAGGTTAACAGATGGATGAATTTTAACTACTGTGTGCATTTGTGTAATCACAACACAACTAAGCAATAGAATATTTCCATCACTCTCAGTTTCCCTTGTGTAGTTCCCCTGTTTTCTTCCTGACTGTAGCTCCTGGTAATATTTACCTGACAATCTGATTTTATATTCTTATCCTTTTCCAGGATATCCTATGCACTAAATCATACAGGATATAACCTTTTGTGTCTAGCTTCTTTTGATTTGTAAAATGTTTTTGAGAGTCATTATGATGTTTCATTTATCAATAATTCATTTACTTTTATTGCTCATTAATAGCCCATTGAATTGTACAAACATACCAAAATTTCTTTATAGACATTTGGGTTTTCTTACAGTCTGGCTACTGACATAAAGCTGCTGTTGACATTGATGTACAAATACATAGTGCTCATATGTTTTCTTTCCTCTTGGGTAAACACCTAAGGGTAAGATTACTGGTTTATATAGTGAGGACATGTTTAACTTTATAAGAAATCATCAGCTGAGCCTTCAGATGAGTACCCACCCTGGGCTGACACCTTGATTTTAGCTTTGAAGATGACCCAGCGAAGTCATTTCCAGACTCTTGACCCCCAGAAGCTGTGTCATAAAAAATATGTGTCATGTTGCTTTTTGTTGCTATGTTTGTGGTTCTTTGTTATTGTTAAAATAGAGATCATAAGACTGATGGAACAGAATCTTTGTGGCAATAGGTTACCAAATTATAAATAAGACGTAAGGCCATGGCAGGCAATTGCAGCTCATAGACCACCAGATGCGAACTGACACCACCCTCTTCCCTGTCCTCCTCCCGTTCCACAATTCCACAAACCATAACCACAGCTTTGATTGGACAAAAGACTGATTTCAGTGACTTTTCCCTGATAAGAGACACCAACCACAGACTGGTTCTGGCCAGTTTACAGAGGCTGCACACTGAGAGCTTTTGTGTTCCTGCTTCACCTTGGGAGGTATATGCTCTAATTGTAACACATGTAAATGTTAAGTCTCCACCCCAAAGTGATCATGGGGTATGTGTAATATGCATTTTTGCTTACCACACACGTGTGCATCACCTCTTCGTAAAAATTCATAGCTTCTCCTATAACCTGTTGAATATGTATACTTAGTCAATCCATTTAGCATAGATTCCTGTCTCATCCTTTTTTTTTTTGAGACAGAGTCTTACTCTGTTGCCTGGGCTAGAGTGCTATGGCGTTAGCCTAGTTCACAGCAACCTCAAACTCTTGGGCTCAAGCAATCCTTCTGCCTCAGCCTCCTGAGTAGCTGGGACTATAGGCGTGTGCCACCATGCCTGACTAATTTTTTCTATATATTTTTAGTTGGCCAATTAATTTCTTTCTATTTTTAGTAGTAGAGACACAGTCTCGCTCTTGCTCAGGCTGGTTTCGAACTCCTGACCTTGAGTGATCCTCCTGCCTCGGGCCTCGGCCTCCCAGAGTGCTAGGATTACAGGCATGAGCCACCGTGCCCGGCCTCATCCTTCCTTCTTTGAAGTGTCTTCTTTTGGTCTCTGCTGAGGAGGCTAAGCTTCTCAGGGTGTCAGGATGGCTAACCTGCAGGCTGCAACCCTTTCTATGAAATGAAGTTGTCCTTGCTAAATTTATAAGTGTCATTACTTTCTCAGTTGACATAATGTAGCATAGATGTGTAAGACTGTAGTTGACCTATCTTTGTTGTTATTGTTGTTATCATTATTATAATGATGTTATTATAATGTTGTTATTATTGTTATCATTATTATAATGATAATGATATCATTATCATATTCCTTACTCCACAGTCTTCAGATTCTTCCAGTGGTGAGCTGCTCTCCCCTGGGCATTCTTTGCGACCCTGTTCTAACTCAATTTATAGTAAACCCTACATACCTGCACCACTGAGAGGGCCTCCTTGCCTCTGAATCTCTGATGCATAGATTTTCCAGCCTTGCTGTTCCTGTTCCCACATATGGAAGCCAATCTCTGCCTTATATATCTATGGTGGATCTTGGATAGGATTTACCTGCCTCCACCAGTGATAGGAAATCTTTGCAGTTTATCAATGCAGATCCTGGGTTCAAGAAATTTTCCTGCTAACTTCTGTGGGTAGAGAGCATTTGTTCAGCTCTTTCCCCAGGAGCAATGGATCTTTGCTGGTTCTTAGGAAGGTTGAAAGGAAGGTTTTCTCCTCCTCATTTAGGGACAGGTGGTTTTGCTTATACCCTCCCCCAGCATATCTGGGCATTGTAAGAGGTTTTGCTACCCCTACTGAAGAAGTTGAAGGCTTTTGCTTTGTAAAAAAGGAAAGTTTGGGGAAATGGGCAATATTTTGTGCCACTTGAATAAGCAGCAGCTGGTCACATCCTATATGTCTGCTCCTGCCAGCAATGGAGGCTCTTTCCAATCTCTTTTCTTGCTTCCAATATTTTTTATTATTAGCATCTTGCAGAGGTACATGGAGATGAGCTTATTAGTGAGAATGAACTTATCTGTGTCTAGAGCTCCCAGTTATTTTAATCTGATACCTTAATCCATACTCACTTTTTAGAAATTCATTAGCATTTTTTTCCTAACCTGATTGCATTATCTTCTATGGAAACTTCCCCTTTCTCCTATGCTGTAGCAAAAAGAATTAATATGCATTCTGTTTTGCTATTGATAGAATTTATTTCTCTTAGTTACATTGTATACTCTGCTTTCTGATGGACTCAAGAAAACTTATTTTGTAGAACACATGAATTTTTTTGTTAGTATAGCTTTCTACATACCAAGTTAAATCAAAACCTCTGCTTTATTTCTATATCTGTATTCCATAATTAGAATAAATAAATATATTAACTAATTAGTTCAATGTGATAAAAACTTGTTTTAATAAAGGATAATGGAGAGCTTTCCTAAATTTGACTAATTTCCTTAAAATTAGTGTGATTTAAGGGCCTTAAATTTAGGCCCTTATTCTTCTGAGAAAATGCCTTTCAAAAACCACCAAGAACACAAAACACCACAAAAAGTAAGGCAGTGGTAAAAGGTGAAAACTGGCTTTCTAAAACCATTTATGTAGAAAAGCTCTCCCTTCCCATAATACACACACATAAACACATACACATACACACATGCAAAGCCATGCACATTTCTAGAAAATAATAATGTTGATTTTCATTTGAGGAATCTCTCAGTACTATATGAGTCTAAAAAATTATTACACTGAGTAGGAAAAATGCTTTAGACACACTGAAACACATGTATCTGCTATGTAGTGATTAAAAACTACGTCTGTTAGATATTGGTTGCAGTTACTATATGGACTTGGGAACAAATTCAATTATACAACTATAAGAAAAATTTTCTTTATTTATTAGAATTTTTGGCCAGGTAAAAGAGAAATGCTGGAGTATGAATACATGTATGTATAAAGTTTTTGGTTCAGAAGTCAGAGCATGATTTTGTAGATCTCTAAGCAGAAACATGGTTTTTGTTGTTTTTTAATGAAAGAAATTGCTGCTTCTAGGGAAAATTTGGGCTATGAGTCTTTATCATTCAATATTGAGAGATTCATATAATAGTATACTTGGTCAGTCAACCAAGTGTGTTTTATACGTTATGTAGCCAATTACCAATATAGGAAATAGAGTGTGTCACTCTATGATAAAATAATTTAATATGAAAAAATTATTTTTAAAAATAGGGGCAAACATTTGAATAGCTATGGAGAGAACCAATATTGAAATACCTCATAAACATTAAACTATACAAGTGCAGAAGGATGTATATTTTTGCTCAATTCAGTCAACTGCATAGATCTCAAACTATAGAAAACTCATATTAAATGCAACACCATCTTTTTGCCTTGAAAGAATGCGAGCTTGAGTCACCTTCTCTGAGATTGCATTCTGTAGTTTCTGAGGTATAGGTGATGTTAGAATCACTGAGTAGACCTCTATAACTTTCAGCTTTATCAGAAGGAAGCAGAGAAGAGTTTACTGGGAAATATACAGAAGCAAGAATAAGGAAAGAGATGGTATTGTAAAATTCAAAGAATTTCATAGATATAGTGCTGTTTTGGCTTCAGTTAATTCTTGCAGTATGCATGTCATCAACTTCTACAACCAGTTCATCTTAGGTATGGAAATTTGAAAGAGGTGTATAAGCCTCCATTTATATGGAAAACACTTTTTTTTTAAAGTATGGGGCTTATTTAGACATTGATACTTTTTGAATTCTATCACTGAAAATGAAGATATGCTTATAAAATGCACTGTCTGGGAAACTGACTATAAACTGAATTTCACTATTTGAATAAAATATCTATTTTACTTGTTTTTTTTTTATTTTTAAAATTTTATTTTTGCTTGTTTTCCTTTCTCCCCCTTGATGAAAGGGAATCTTGCCAATCAAGAAAGGAATTATCAAGACTCTTTAAAACAGATTAAATAGCTTCTTAAAAACAATTTGTGATATCAGACATTTTATAATCATAGTTTCTTTTAATTTTCTTCAATAAGAAACAGTGATAATAGATGAACAATAACAATAAGAGCTAACACTTCTTATTTCAGGCTTGTGTGAAGTAATTTATTTAACCCCTTTAAAGTGTATTTTTAGCCATATTTTATGGATGAGGAGTCTGAGGCACAAAGAGATTATCGAACTTACCAGAGGTTCTATGGGCAATAATCACAGTAGTTGAAATGAGTAGAATGCAAGAACAAGCAGTCTAGTTTTAGAGCCAATACCCTTATCTTTATAAAATTGGTTTGAGGATACAAATAATTATTCCATGACATAACAGACCTATTCATAATCATTAGAAAATATTTTTTAAATAGTAAATAAATTTGCTTAAGAAACTTTTACAACCTATGCTTCAATCTTGACAACTATCAACTACCTTGATTAAAATGTTGGTGTTACAGTTTATTGAATATCTACACTCCTCCAAATTTAACCTCTAACTTCAGCAAAGAACATTCTTATTTTCTCAGTAAAGCATATCACTTTTTAATTGTTCTACCTTGGGGCTATAAAATTATTATGGCTTTTATGGTTTTATTAAAAGCTGTGATTAGGAAAGCCAAAGTATTTTGAAACATCTCATTTATACTATTAGCAAAGCTCACTGAGACATGTTATGGCATTTATATTCAGTGAACACGTTGAAGATGAAACTGTAAAATATTGACAAGTCCACTTCTCTGGGGCCCTTATCATGCTTCTGCTATGCACCTGTGTTGAAGAAACTGATTCTACCAAGACATCTGAGTGCTAAAATGTTAAACCAGACTATTGGCCATTTAAAATTATATACTGATTCCCTCTGTGAATATTTGCAGCTTCAATTTCCAGCTTTAATTTACTCTACTGAGCAACTCTACCATTAAATACTCAATATTTGTTAGACCACTGTAATAAAACTTTCAAACATTTTGCCTCCAAATACAATATTTATTTCAAATAAACTTTTGGTATTAATTTGTCACTCACGTGTTATAAAATATGTTAGGCAAGTAATTAGATTTGTTTTAACTCCCCATGAACCTCCAACAGCATAAACAAAGTATAAAGGAAGAAGGAAAAACACCTAATTAATTAAACGCATGTGGGAAGAGATTGCTACACACACACATACACACACGTACACATATATATACACACATAGCTAATATAGTTTGGGTTGACAAAATGCCTTTTCTCTGGCAAATTCATTTAATGAAATGTCACATGTGACAAAAAATTGAGATATATATTCTGGCTATGACAATTCTATCATATCATGTAATTTTAATTTTCTTGCAGGAAAGTTACAGCAGTGCACCCTAGCCCATAAGTAAAGAACAATAACTCAGGCCATTTCCCTTTCTCCCAATTTCAACCACTGTCACATGGGAAGAAATAAATATTCTTGAGTCTAACTAATATTCAACTTTTCTAAATATTTTACTGTCCTTCCTAGAGATCTTTAGAAATATTTTTTGGTGATTTATTTACTAATGGCCCAATTTACATGAGCAATGTTAATTAAACATTGAATTGAAACATGAAGATATATGATTGAGATGGTGAAAAAAAATTAAATCTCACCATTTTCTGGGCTTTTTCCAGTTTCCAAACTATGTACTCATCATTGGTTGATTTTTCTAATCATTTTATATGTCAGATTTTTAAAAAAATAATATATATTTCTACCATTTCTTCTGTAGGCTTATATTGAATTATTTTACTTCCATTGTTACTTTTGTGCTATCCTCTTTATTTACTTATTTTTATTTTTTTATATATCAGTGATGATTGTATTTGAAGGAAAATAATCTCTGAATCATCCTTTGGGTTTGAGCATATCATTAATGATTGAAAAAATATAAATAGGAAAGATATCAAATAACTGATACACTTAATAGTTTCCCTTTTTGGAACTAAAGTACACTGTTAGTTTTGCAGGCTTTCCAGGTGTCTCTTTATTGTGCTTTGGTTATTTTCTTAACTCAGATTCTTCTTTCCTTTTTTTGGGGGGGGGCAATAGTAGCTAATAAATTTATCACATATAGTGATAGTTGATTTGAAAGTTTTCTTTCCTTTAGATGGTACTTTCCTTGTACTCATTCTAATACATTTGCAAAATCTTAAGTTGCCTACCTTTTATTGCCCATAGGACTATTTTTAAAGGTGCTTAAATATTCTTCAAGATAAGTCTAGGATGTTGGCTTATTGCTGTGAATTTTCACACATAAGCCTGGGAGTACTATGTCACTCACACTCTAGCCATCATCTTTAATATCAGTGGAAAATAGATTTTGAAGCTATTCCCAAATTTCCAACCTCCTCGACCAAAGATTTATTATATCAGTAGTTCACCTCCATAGGGCAGGAGTTCACGATATCAAGTATTAATTCTGCTTTAAGATACACACATTTTTACCATTTCCTAGTTTGTTAAAGGAATCCTCTTTCTGCCCTTTATTGATTTCACTGCATCTACAGCCATTGAAATCTTTCTACCAAAGAATCCACATAAAAGGTAGCTCTTATATATCAATATTGATATACAAATTTCTTTATCCTTGACAGATCAAGTATAAGGCATTTATGTGTTTGGAAAAATTAAACATCATTGAATTAAATGAAGTAGTTATGGAAACATAAGAACATGTAATGGAAAACCCATGATTTAGGAGACAAGGAAAAGTAATGTAATTATGTCTTAAATATCAGTGATATAGAGTAATTTTTGGATTTAAAAACACTCTTATATGTTATACATGTTGTGCTGTGCTCCATGCATGAACTATTTCAAAGATTTTTAGCATGCCTTTCAAATTCTGCATGCCAAAGTTCCGATAAATTCAATGTGTTATGAGCTGAAATGATCAGCTATGCATCATAATCAATATATATTAAATTAAGTATATGTTATGTATACATATTTAAAAGTCTGTGAAAAGAGATTTTATAAATACATATATGGAGAGAGATTTACATTTTTAATCCACTGAATTTAGAAGAGTTCTAGTGTATACCTACACTTTTATTACTGCCTCCAAATTATGGGAGCACCAACTAAATTTGCTCTTTGGCTGTTTTCCAGCACACACCAGTTGGCACTCTAGTCTGAAGTCAAATAGAACAGATTAGTTCTAACAAACAGATAGAGCATGAAGGGGTGCTTAATTTTGAGATAATTCACAAACAGAATATCATACCTCTTTATCTTTTATATTCAACACTTCATAAATTAATTCACTTCAGATTATTTGACAGCCATTGCTTCCTAAATGTAGTTAACAAACTCCTCCAAATCTTTACAGTACTGCAGTAGACACTTTGCATTTGCTCCCACCAAACCCAGAACAACCTTTTCTAAACAAATATCATGTATACCTCAAGCTTCAATACCTTCCAGTTGGTTATATTTAAGATTCATGGCATCTGTCTAAATGAATTCTTTTTCTTTAGTGATATCCTGGCTAGAGCGTCTCATTTAATGATGAATTTATCACCCAAAAATAAACTCTTCTTTACTAGCCCAATAGTTTATATCAACATGGGTGAATTCAAACCTTCATGCAGATAAATATCCCTATATTCTAGCCTTTTGAGTTATTTGATCTTCAAATTCTTCAATTTCCATAGCTATCTGAATTCTTATCATCATTGACAACTGTTCTACCTCTAATATTTTAAATTCAAAAAGCTTACTACCTACTCTCACTCTTATTTCCATTGTATCATACTTACTAACCTCACTAAATCTTATTTTTTTTTCTAGGTCCTTAAACTTCTCTGATCTATTGATCAGAGAAGCATCGACCACTCTTTACTCCTGCCCTTCTTTGTTTACATTCCATAGTCCATCACATTTATAATGACTCTACTTCATTGGTAAACTTCATTGACTCATTGCCAATGTCAAGTAGGGCAAAACCTAACCCTAAAGTACCCTAACTATCCAAATTCTGAACCCATATCCTCCACATGCTTGGCAGGCCTGGAGAAGATAATGCAATCATGCAGTATTAATTTCTGGTGTTAAACTCCACTGCTGTTTTAGTTTTGCCACACAACCTATTTGGACTTTCCTACTTAGCACTTGTTCTCATTTTGCTCTGCAACTTTTAAAGCATTGTACACCATCTTAAATCTAGGTAATTTCCATTTATATAGTGTTCCTCAGAGGTATAAATGAGAGTAAATTCATTTTAAAGAATTAAAATAGTTCTGTAGGGCTTTCTAAAAGATTTTAACACTAATATGAAACTGTGAAAATAGAATTTTTTTTTTTTTTGTATATCACTGGAAGGGTGATACTCTTCTATCAGGAGAACTAAGTTCTATTTTCATTAAATAATACCATATTAGAGATACAACTTATAAATGATTTAAATATTTCCAAACATTATAAAATAAAAATATTCAAAATGTCTTAATCACTTTCAATCGATAAATTATAAAAGATCTTTAAGTAATTTGGCTTCACTGTAGTTAACATTTTTTGAATAAGCCAAAACCCTCAAAAGAAGTACAAAATTAAGAAACATTTCTCTTGAGTTAATTGAAACATTTTCCAATAGGACTGATAATCAAAGCTTGGATTTCATATTTGATGAAATTAAATATATTTGGGGTTGGGTTAGATTTCTTCAACAAATGAACAATTAAATTAAAATTTTGATAGATCAGTATCACGTCCTAATGGTATATCTACTCTTCTTTGATTCATCATGCCAACACATTTTAGAGCAACAAATATCTCAGCTGTATTTGTAGCGGACTAAACAAAAACTGCTGAGAAGGCAACTTTCACCTCTGAAGATCTTTAAAAAATTTTTTTTAAAAATTTAATGGAAAAATAATAGCAATGTGGTGTTTATATGTCTATGTGTACATACATTTTATGGAATGATTAAAAGAGTGGAATAATGTGGATATCAGAGGCTGGGGTTATAGGGAGTTGGGAGATGATGGTCAAAGGGTACAAAGTTTCAATTAGACAGGAGAAATAAATTTTTGAGGTCTGCTGCATGGCATGGTGACTATAGTTAACAATGATATACTATATACCTCTGAGGATCTTAAGTCTAAGTTGTTAACAACTTCTTCCTGTAGTTCCTACATTTAATCCTTTAATTGTTGTTAGTTGCAATATGTAGAACACAAATGCTTATATTAATATTTTCAACCTGTCCTCTCTCCACATTATTTCTTGACTCCAGAAAGATATGCCGAAATATGGACACACAGTATACCTTGTCTATTAATTTTACGTGAGGATTTATTGGATCTCCATAAAATTAAAATGGCTGTTCACAACCCACAACAAAACTAAGACTTTAAAGATTTTGAAGGTAGAATTCCTATTTGCTCTACTGATTTTTAGAAAAATGTAATTAAATTGGACTTAAAATTTTGCTCAGCTTACTGAATATTATTTGATTATTTTTGGAAAAGAGTAATATACTCAATCAAGTCATTTAAGCCTAATGAGTATTAACACTGGTTTATATAACTCTGTTGCTGACGCAGGAAATCAAAACTGAACAAATAAAAATAAGCTTTAATATTTTTGAAGTTAGACTATTTGCCATTTTGTATTAAAGAAGTTTGGGGAAGTATATAATTTATGAAATATTTGGAGAACTTGACATTTCCTATAATATGTTACTATTACTGAGGTTTTGGTTGCAGGACTTTCAATCGCTATAGGGAAGAACTTTGCAATATTCTATAACAGCAACAATTTCTTGAAGTTTATCAAGTAGTAACCACTGTACTAAAGTCAAATACATTCTCTCATTTAAACAATACACAAATATTCTTAGATAGCATACATAGTTCAGATAAACTTAGGCTTTAAGCATCTAAGTAATTTGACAAAGTTAAACTCCAAGTAAAAGTGAGCACAGACATATGATCTGAAAACAGTGCTAACAAAATGATCATAGTTATTTTTCTACTATACTGACTAGTCTTCACATAGCTACAGTATAATACTCATTTTTATTAAAAAAAATAGATTCCACTGTGCTGTAACTCCTTCCTGTGAAAACTTAAAATTTTACTTCTTTTCATGAGACTATACAAAATCTGGAAAAAAACAGAGACACCCAATACGCAATTGATAGTTAAGCCTGGTCATAGAAGCTTGAGGAGTTAGATATTGTATGGTAGAAAGAGACATATACAATTATGTACATGAAAGGGAAAAATACTTGTGGTAAATTGTTTTATTTTGCTGAATACTCTGATTCAGAGACAAATCCTGCAGTCTATATAAACAGATGTTAACGTATGAATGCAATATTTAGGGCCTGTAGCTGTTATGTGTCTTCAAGTTTGAGTGTCGGTGAAGGTTTAATGGTTGGATTTATTGATTTACGTACTTTAGAAAACACCAATGCTAAAAGCAATACCATTTTTTAACCCACTGTATAACTTCCAGTCTTTTAGTGGCAATAAGTATACCAATCAACTATTGCTATAAAATTTTATATAACATTACACAAAAATAATATCCTCCCAAATTTGCCCTGGTCCTAATTCCAGAAGTCTGCAAATATGCTACCTTACACAGTAAATGGCCCTTAGCTATGTGATTAAGTTAAGGATCTTGAGGTGGGGTTATTGACCTGGGTTATTCAGGTGGGACCAAAGTAATCACAAGAGTTGTTACAAAAGGGCAACCAGAGAGTCAGAGTCAGAGAAGGAGAAGTGACAATGGAAGAAATATTAGGGTGACACAGGAAGGAACCACTAGCCAAGTAATGCAAGTAACTTCTAGACACTGGAAAAGACAGGAAAATGAACTCTCCCTTAGAGCCACTAGAAGGAATGCAGCTCTATTGGCATTATTATTATTATTATTATTATTTGAGACAGAATCTCACTTTATTGCCCAGGCTAGAGTGAGTGCCATGGCGTCAGCCTAGCTCACAGCAACCTCAAACTCCTGGGCTCAAGCGATCCTACTGCCTCAGCCTCCCGAGTAGCTGGGACTACAGGCATGCACCACCATGCCCAGCTAATTTTTTCTATATATATTAGTTGGCCAATTAATTTTTTCTATTTATAGTAGAGACAGGGTCTCACTCTTGCTCAGGCTGGTTTTGAACTCCTGACCTTGAGCAATCCACCCGCCTCGGCCTCCCAGAGTGCTAGGAATACAGGCGTGAGCCACCACGCCCGGCCTCTATTGGCATCTTGATTGTAGGACTTCTGACCTCTAAAAGTATAAAATAATAAATTTATATTGTTTAAAGCCACTAAATTTGTGGAAATTTGTTACAGCAGAAATAGGAAAAACTAATAAACACGCCTAATCATTTTCTCACCCTCTTTGTAATCTCCAGTCTTTTAGAGTCAATAAGAATACTGCTCAACTTTTGTTACATAATTCTATCAGAGCTTGCTTCTTGACAGAGAAATGAGGTGCATGTGATAACAAGAGTCTCAGTTTTGGAAAACAGGCTTTCTTGCCTGATCTTGGCTTTTGGTCATTGTAAAAACCATCTGGTCTATCTTCAGGTTGCAAGGCTTAGTCTGTTACTCCTAAATAGTCTTCATTCTTGATTAAGATAGTAGACTAAGACAAGGGCAGATTAATGTCTTGGTAAACTTTTAAGAATTCATAATTTATATTTCCCAAGATAAGCATTTGTAAAAGTATAAATGGTGTTTTGATCACACATTTGATAACATCTCAGTCTTGTCCTGCAAGTCATTTTTTTTTCCCTCCTTGGAGTTCTTGAGGAACACATTACTGCTTTATTAGGAAATGAGCCAGATGGCATACCCAAATGAAATATGTTAATAGTACGATGGGCATCAATGGTTAAGACCAAAGTCATAAGCAAGGCTCTCCTGTTTCCTAAGGCACATATTCAAATTATAGTTTGCTACTACATTCGCAGAAGCCACCTAAAGGAAGGGAAATAAACAATGGGTTTTAATAGATCGCAGTCTATTTTCTCAAAAAATACAGTGTGTCAACAAAACAGAGAAAGAGGATAGTATGGTTGGTCTTCCTTGAAGAGACAGTTCTGCTTTAATTTAGTAATCTTGCATGTAAGAGAGGAATGGAAATTAAGAAACAGCATATAGAATTATGCCTTGTAATACACGGTGACCTCGCCAACTAGTTACATGTTCCAATTAATGCTATTGAATTTTGAGTTATCAGATTTATACTTCTTCCTCCTTTAGACAAAAGAGGAGCAGTAAGCAATGCAGATATTCAGCCAAGAAAGTCATGGAAAACCTCCTCCATCTCCAATTAATATATTCCAATTAATATTTAAACTGTAAAACAAAGTAAAATATTATATTGAATATAATGATCAAATAAAAATTTTATGTAATATCTGTTGTATTTTCCATATAACAAAAATAAAATTAAATCATGCTCTTGGAAAAATAAAATGACAGAAGTTACATTATAAAAAAATTTCAACATCTTTTTGAGAAACAGAAATTGAGTAGAAAAGAGATACAGTGTAGCTGATTTTTCAGAGCAAGAGTGTCAAGTGACAGTGCTAGCAACAGAGAACACTCACAGAAAAGTTGTTAATTTCATCTATAGACTTTTGAAAGTCTTCAGTCTTGCTAGTGGGTTTTGGAATGGAAAACAGAAAAATTAATTTCAAACCTTTATAGAGTACAGTTGGCCTTCTCTCCTTCCTAACCCCCTCCTCCCAAAATAAAATTCAGAATGCAGTAGCAGGAGACCTAAGTCCCAGGCAAAAGAATGAAGGTTTAATCTCCATTGAGATAGTTGAGACCCTGGAATCACCTCTTACAAAGGAAGTTGAGAATCATTTATGGAGCTGGAAACCAGGTGAGAAGGGGTAACAGAAACAATTACATGCCTACATACAGAATATTACTTTATCACACTATTCCACAGGACCCCTGAGAAAACAGCACCCAGCAGTGCTCCCTGGAAAGTAGTTTAAAGAATTGTCTTTGCAGAAAATAAAGGACTCAAGAGAGAAGACAAAGAAAAAAAGAATGCACTCACTGAAAATTGTCTTATTCCCTACGTTAATGTCCTGAAATGAAGCAGTTCAGTCAACAAGGCCCATATGCACTCATATTGCCACAATTTCAAATCAGATCATAGTATCTCATTAATAATATTATGAATGCTCTCAGCATGAGCTAATAACATATCATTATTACTACTACTAGGAGGTGTGAGGTCTTCTACTATGAGCCTAGACTTTTTATTAGGTCATTAAAAATGAAATGTCCAATTTCAAATCAAAAGTTTAGTTTATTATATATCAAACAAGAAGCAGTACCATTAATCAAAGTATGTGCCTAAACTATCGACACAGTTTTGCCAAGATAACAGTAGCTTGTTTTACATGTCAGCAGTGAAGAAGCCTGAAGAGTGAGTGGCAATGAAATTGTGCAAGGCATTTTCCACAGATTGTTGAGAATTCAATATTTTTCCTTGCAAGAAGTGGTCCAAAGCCTGGAAGAAGTGGTAGTCAGTTGGTGCAAGGTCTGGTGAATACAGTGGGGGACAGAGTTTCCAAGTCCAGCTTCTGCAGTTTGAGCAGCCTTGTTTGTGTGACATGTGGTTGAATGTTGTCTTGCAAGAGAATTGGCCTGTCTCCATTGACCAATCTCAGCTGCTTAATTGCAAGCATCCTCACCGTTTCATCCAATTGGTTGCAGTAGACATTCACTGTAATAGATTGACCAGGTTTCATGAAGCTGTCGTGTATAATACCAGGACTGGACCAGACACTATTAGCTTTTTTTGACGAATATTCGGTTTTAGACTGTGTGTCAGCAATTCATCTTTATCCAATCATTGTGCCTAATGCTTGCAATTCTCAAAAAAATCCATTTTTGATCACATGCAATAATATGGTGTAGAAGTGGTTCACCTTTATGTTGTGACAGCAAAGAAAGGCAAGCTGCCAGACGATTTCTCTCCTGGTGCTCATTTCATTCATGCGATACCCACCTATCCAGCTTCTTTACCTTGCTGATTGTTTCAAATGGTCCAGTATTATTGGAATGGTAATGTCAAACCTTGTTGCTAATTCACATGTAGGTTGAGATGAATTCACTTCCACTACAGCTTTCAACTCATTATTATCCAGCTTGGTCTCAGGTCACCCATTTTCAAGATTAAAATCACCAGAATGGAACTTTTCAAACCATTGATGTACTGTTTGTTCATTAGCCGCATTCTTCTCAAACACTTCATTGGTATTTTCAGCTATCTGCATTGCATTGGTTCCATGACAGAACTCATATTAAAAAATAACATGAATTTTTGACTTATTCATGGTTTCACAAAAATTTGCTATACAAAAAGAAATTTGAAAGATAATCACAAGCAAAAATGTGTGTTTGAAAGACTGAGGATGTACTTGCACAATAATAAAAAAAAAAAAGAAATGTCAAGCTGAAGTGTCAGACATATCAACTGTCAAACTTAGTACTTCAGGAAATCAAACATTCTATACTTAATAATCTAATATTTCTTTTAGCAATTTTATTAATGTGTGCTGTAACTATTTGAGGCTCTGTTGTTTGGTGCATAAAGACTTAATTACATCTTTCTTGTTCCCTGTACCTTTGTCACTAAGATACAGCTATTCGTATTCTTAATATTTTTATGTAATGTTAATATTGTTAAGCTGCAATATTAGCATAAATTATATAAATATAAATTATTATGTTTACATAATTTCTTAAAGCATTGTTTCCATTCCTTTACCCACATACTCACTATATCATTAGGTTCTCTGCATGTGTTTTATAAATATCATGCAGCATGTTGACAAATCCAATCTGTGACACTTTTTTTGTAGACAAGTATAAGTCACTTATATGTGTTGTTGTTTCTGATGTATTTGGACTTTTTCCATGTCTTTCGTGTTGGTTTTTGGTTTTGGGGTTTTTTTGGCATATTATCATTTTGGTTTATATTTTTTTCCTGTCTTGCCCTTTACTATACGCATCTTTCTTTTTATTACTTTGCTTTTTAAACACACCATATTTCAACTTCTATTTGTCCCTAAAAATTACTGATGTTCCTACTTTGCTGTGATAAAAGTTAATCAATATGCTTATCATCTTCTGAATAACAAAATAACTTGAAAACATTTTATCTCAGACTTTTGCCTTCGTTTTGTATTAAACTTTATATTTTATGTTGTATCTGCCTAAGTTTAAAATTCTCTGAAATTAACCAATATTATTTTTCAGCAAATGATTGGTAAATTAGCTAATATACTTATTAGTTACTTCGCTTACCAGTTCTTTTTTTGTTCATGTGACTTTCTTCTTTTTTGTCTGTCAAATTCTTCCCTTAGTAATTTTTTTTCCATATGAAATTAGAAGTATAATCTAAAGCTCTTTATTTATGTTTTTATTTAAGCATATGACAGGGGATATTTCAGCATAAGACAAATGTTTAGATTACATATATTGTTGTCTTACAATCTAGAATAATATAAAAGTGTAGTGAGAGCTAGATTTTCCCTCAGCTGTTCAAACATGTTAACCACTTGTCTTGAGGCATCTATTCTTGCACACAAGAGGTATTCTGTCAATCTGCTGAAGTTCCTTTATTTGCTAAATGTAATTTTCTACATCTTCCCTAGAATGTATATGGAATAGGATTGGATTTTTGTAATATTTGAGATGGTATACAGACAATTCAGTGTTCTCTTTATAAACCTGGAAAATATTCAATATTGTTTCTCAGAATATTCCTCATACATTCCATTTTTCATTTTGAATTTCTCATTATATTTTTAGGACCTTTAATATTTCTTCTGCGTTTTCCACATTTTAAAACCCCTATAATATATTATGGATAGAACTACCTTAGGTCTATTATATAATTCGATGTATGTTGAAAGTTAGTATTTATTTTAATTACCACTTATTTTCATTTTAGAAGTATATTGAGTTCTTTTTCATGTATTTCTATTGTCTACATGATGAATATTGCCTAATGGCATTGATGATTTTATGTCTTTTTTTATTTATTTGGTCTTTCTTAATGCTGCTTTCCTAATCTCCTTTAGGTTTTCTGTTATATTTATTTCTTGAGTATTTTAATTTTCCTGTTTATAGCAGTTGACTCCTTCTCATGATAGTTTATTTCCTCATGAAGTGGGATTTTTATTTGGGGGCTCTTTTTGAGGGGCAGGTTTTTCTTTTGCTGTTGTTTCCATCTGTAGTGGGTTCCACGTGCTTTGGCATTGGGAATGTTTCCTCAAACACATTTTGCACCTCTGGCTTACGTGATTTTAAGGTAGCAAATCACTGAGTTTGAATATGTTGTAGGTTATTTTATTTTGGTGTTAGGTACCTACTCCCAAGTAGAAATGCAATTCCAAGCTTCAAACCCATGAGTTGTATAGACTTCAATTTTCTATTTCTAATGACAAACTCTCCTATCATGGCTTCAAGTATGAATCTAGTGGTTCAGTTTTCTAGTCTTTGAGCCAAGCAGGGGTTTGTTCTAGCTTCCTGCTTCTACAGGGGCTACTGTTACATCTTCTCTTCCAGGTGGCGCTTAAAACCCTAGTTTGCGAGTTTTTAATTATATCTTCATAGAACACAAGTGTTTAACATTACATGTAAGTGCGGCTTTTTGTTCTCTCGTGGTCTCTATCATCAGTGGGTTTCTTTTTTTATTAAAATGCTATTTTATGTTGTTTTTATGTTATATGTCATGTTGAGTAGAATTTTCATTCTTATACTAAAATTGGTTACTAGGACTTAAAGCTAGGAACAAATAGATAATAATAACTCCATTTTTTTATTTTTTTGGAGACAAAGTCTAGCTCTGTCACCTCAAGTAAAGTGCAGGCATCATCATAGCTTACTGCAACCTCAAACTCCTGGGCTCAAGTGATCCTCCTGCTTCAGCCTCCCAAGTAGCTGGGACTACAGGCATGAGCCACTGCACCCAGACCCATATTTTTAAAAAGGACTGAGGTAATTATGTAGACTGACATTTCTTTCACTGAAAAGATGTCTACTATAATACCACACTGACTGACCTAACTTCTGGGTTTATTATTTGAACTTGAAAAAAAAAAAAAGAGTATCATTGAAAAAGAGAGTGTGGATACAGAAAAGCTGTGCAGAAGTCAGCACAACACTTGTTTAGAATGCTAAGGATGAGGAAGTCTCTTATGAAGAATCCTGTGAAGAGAGCCCACTTTCAAATCACTCATGATCCACTACTGAGGAGGCTGGCTGC
Source organism: Microcebus murinus (assembly GCF_040939455.1). Taxonomy (NCBI): domain Eukaryota; kingdom Metazoa; phylum Chordata; class Mammalia; order Primates; family Cheirogaleidae; genus Microcebus; species Microcebus murinus. Next base: position 78,362,028 of record NC_134114.1, on the reverse strand, counting down.
TGGGCAAAGATGCTGTGGTGTAGACAGTTGTGGAATTGAAGAGGCCATCCCGGATTACATTTCTCCCGTCAGGAAATTGTATAGAGGGTCCTTAGCCTGCAGGGCCCCCTTAAGTATTCACACATGTCATGCATTTCCTGTATAGCTTCTGTTCCCTTCTCACAGAAAGCCCAGCTTGTTTTAACCAAAGGAGATAAAAGCAGCAAACAGGGAGCCATGACAGGGGACAGTACGTGTGCGTAAAAGGTTCTTGCCTCTCAGAGCTATTTCTCCTTCTCACGTGAACATACCTGAGTGGAAACACAGAACAAAGAGGAAGAGGTGGAGCTGAAGGAGGAGGCTTCTTAGCAAGAGGACACACTCTACCTCTCCTCTCCAAGTCCCTCCTGCTAAAGCCTGGCCAGTGTTGATAGGAGGAATAAAAGTTAATGTTAAATGAACATGGAGTAAAATTTTAAACTTGGCTGGGCCTCTTGCCTACTGGAACATGAACACAAAGTAATGGAAGCTACCCACAATTTGGTTAAAGCAAAGGAAAGAGAGACTCAATGATGCGCGATAGAAGGCAGTGATTGCAGAAAGAAATTAAAATCAATTCGTTTTGATGAATTGTGCAATAAAGCAGTTACGTATGTTTTTGTACTGGGAGGGAGGCCTGTCTTTGTCAGCTCAGTCCTCCTTATTGATGGCATGTCATTTGTTTTATAAATGAAATCATCTTCGGTGTGGTGAGAATAGCATTTTGCAAATTTTTCTAGTCCAAATGTTGATTTATGTTAAGGAGAACATTTCTAAAACTCATTGTAAGTTAAAAATATTGAACTTTTAAGGGGGAGTAAATATATGGTAAAACATTTATTACTGGGAATATGTGTGTGTGTTCTTGAGCTATAAGAACCACCTACAGAGACATGGGCTGTCCTGCCAGTTAGACCAGTGGGCTCATATTTTTACACTGAGCTGGTTCCCTATCCTCCCTTGATTTTCTTCTAGTAGCCCCAGGCATTTGACCAATTAATCTTTCTAATTGTTTCCTGCCACTGTTTTGCCTGGATTCTACCCATAAATCTCTATTTTAATTCTTTCCATCTTCTAGATACAAGCATGTGAATCTATTTTATTTTTTATTTTTTAAATGGAGAAGGTAAATTATACAGAATATGCCTATGTAGGATGACAGAAATGAACAAAAGTGGCAATAAGAAAATTGCAGAAACTGCCGAATATTTTATAGAAGCAGCTTATGAAAATTAAAATCATGCTGTAATGAATTAAGAACATGTGATTTGTGTCCTAATTTTCCTGTTACTAGTGTGTTATGGAAGAACCTGAGTGTAAATCTTAGTTCTATAGTTACTTGTTAGGTAACTTTAGACAAATCATCACACTTTTGAATCATGCATTGGTTTGTGGTGAAGTGTAAAATGTGTGTGTGTGTGTGTGTGTGTGTGTGTGTATGTGTGTGTGGGAGACAGAAAGAGAGAGAGAAAGGAGAAGCAAGATAATGTGAAGTGTCCTCCTATACCATCCATTTGATAAACAATGCGTGTTTGCATACATAGATATGTATTTAGAGTTTCTAGCACAGTGCAGAATGTGTGATAGACGCACGATAAAGTGTAGATTATTTTCTAATGACTCCTCTGCTCTCTTTCAGTCAAGAAGCAAGAAATTCAAATGAGCAGCACACAAAATTGGACAGGCTCTTGGGAACAAATTGGCCTATTTTGGAGTTACAGATCCTCTAACAGACAAAATAAACAAGAGACTAGCAAACATCCTCAGTTGTTTCCTTAGAATAACTAATGAAGGAATCTCCCTACCTTCCACTTCATACAAGAAGTAGACTAACCACTGACCCTGAAGACGGCAAAAAATAAAGATTTAAGTCAGATATAAAATTAGGTTTTCTCAATATTTTACCTTTGATGCTTCCATAATGGTGCCACAAGGATTATTGCTTGAACGTTATAGGTCATCATGACATTTCTAAATGCATCCAACCAATGTTTATTAAGTGCTTACTGTATACTATGATTTTAATTCTTCCTGGACTGTCTCAAGTCCAGATCCTGAACATTCACTCTTCCCTGCTGCATTTATTCCTTCTCTTGAATAATTTTTTTATCTGAAGTGGATTTTTTTTACCTGATTCTATGGTCATTCCCCAATTACATAAATTTAAGCTCCATTATCCAATGTCAAAGTGGGACCTATGCTTAATAGTCACCCTATTTTCATGATGGTATCAATTTCTTTTATCCTTGATGAGATATAAGTTCAAATTTCCTCAATCAACCTCACAGTTTTTGCTTTTTGTTAAGTTTTATAAATTGTTGGTTCTCAAATTTTTTGTTATAATTTGAGCAATATGCATACATTTTTTGTTACTTGTAGAGTAGAAATAATTACTAGAGCCTAATCCAAAACTATATTGAGCTTTTGTAACCTAAGCAACAGTCCCTCCCTTTGTCCCTGATTCTGTTTTGTCATCCATTGCTTTGCAGTTTCCAGTGATCAAAAAATACTCTTCCAGGATCTTGACTGCAACATAATGGAATAATCTCCTAAACTATTTAGCAAAGAACTCTGAAAAGTGTTTGCAAATAGAGAATTACTCTTTTGTAATGCTGAATCATCTGAAGGTAGAGACCATCCAAGCTAGACTGTGGTCTAAAGTTTATTATGTACTTAAGGTTTATTATGTACTTAAAGTTTAGACTAACAGTATGTTTCCCTAGCACTAACAGAAGCAAGTTGCTGGGTTTTGATTATTATACTATGGCTGTGTTACATTAAAAGAATGGATAGGATGGTTTAAAGGATGACAGAACACTACAATCTGCATTGAAATGAATTACATATTAATATTTACAATTAAAGTTCCATAAAAGCCATTTCATTTTGTCAATGTGGACCTCATGGCCATGGTAGCTAAGGTATTATATATTTGAATGTTTTAAATAGTTGGGAATTTAGAATACATACTCAGACCTCTGTACTCTGTGGGTTGTAAGCAGGTTCACTGTGCACTGCTTACTGACTTGCCTAAGTCCAGTAAGACAGAAGATCAAGGTACACAAGTTACATGAAGCAGGTTTATTATTTACAGATAGCAAGTGAAAACAGAAGCCTAGGATTCATTGCAAGTCAGTTTGCCAAGGTTTAGGAAAGATGCCCAGGATGGAAGGGGTCTTAACTAAGCATGCTTCACTTGCACTGCAGCTGAGGGACCCAGAAAGGCAGTCCACCCAGTTATATGTCTCAGTGGTTCTGTGACTTGCTAGGCTGCAGCACTGCAGGACATCTTATTTCTAGGGCATAGAGGAACAGAACCAGAGAAGTTCCAGCTAGTCTCTCTCCTATTCAGGATGTTACATTCCAGAATGTTCTATAGTTATTCCTGAAAACTACAAGCAGGAAAATGGGAAGAACTGGTCCATCCAAGGCCATTATTACTATGTTTTTCCAAGGTCACTGAGCCACTATAGTTTTATTACAGCACATTGTACCCTCAAACTTTCTCTTTAATTCATACCTGGGAACTGAAATTTCCACAGTGCATGCATTATGTCTTTAGAAAGACATATATTTACAATACTGTTGAAATATAAACATGTATTTCAGGTGGGAATTGAATTTATCTATAGTATCTTAAACACTAGAATATTATTAAGATGCTTTTTGTTACAGGTCAAATTGCAGAAATTTGCTCTTAAAATTTGAATAAAGAGTTGTGACATTCACACATATTGATAAAATAAAGAACTTGAGCTGGGAAAGTAGGAAGATTATGAGTTTGTGATTTTCCCAGGTTGCACCAGAGACACCTGTTCTGATCAGATTTTCTTGGTTTGGGAGCCTACCTCATGTATGCCCTATCTCTGTTATCCGAAGCCATGAAAAGTAGAGCTCTGATTTCTGACTTCTCCATGTTCTGTTGTCTCTCTTTTTGTTCTGTCTGTTGTTCCCTGTGTTTCCTTTGCATTCTCTCTCCCCCCACATACATAGACACACACACACACACAGGTGCAAAGTATAGATAAATTTCAATGGATAGAACAGTGTCTCAGGACTACTAAGAATGGGCACCTTTGCTATCTCAAGCCTGAATGGGGTTTGGGGAGGGCTACGGTCATTTGTACCCAGAGAGAGGACGCTGAGTCAGGGCCACCATTTAGATAAAAGCAGTCAATTGCAGCAACCCTTTACAGAATAAGTCAAGCAAATAATTACTTTGACCTTGTTTTTTCTATCTAGTTCTCATTTCTTGCCTATGCTCCTCACCCCCCAGAAGCCACCGTGCAACAGACCCCAGTGACAGTCCATTTAGTCACAGGACAGGTAGAGAATTTTGGAAGTAAATCAAGAGGGGCAAATGGAAGATACCTAGCACAGCACAAAGTTTTTCAAATGAATGAATGTTTCCAACAGTTATTTCACAGTATTAGACAATTTATTCAGCAAATTCAAAATAAGATCATAAGAGGTTTATCTTTTATTCTAGTTATCTGATGTACTTGTTCATAAAAGAAATATATATTATTGGTCAGTAATATTCAAAGTGCATATTCAGTGATGAACCTATAAAATTCACATAGTGGAGAAAAACAGTTCCATACAAAATATAGCTTTTTCATTGCTTCAAAGACATTGATAGTGGTCACCTACTTTTGTGAATTCATCAGGAGAAATTCTAAAAAGATATCTATTCCAAAAAAGTTAGGTGATTAAAATACTAGTAAAAAACTTAAATTAGCCTCTTGTTCATGAAGAGGACATTTTAATATGTGAAACATTTTAATAGTATGTTAAGATAAAAATTACTATGGTGTTAGAAATAAATGTTTAATATTAAATGCAAAATATTCATATTGTGTCCCCCATAAGGTCCTATGCTCTTAATAAATTTGTCGTAAGGCAAAGGTTAAAAGAAAAATACAACCAAATAAATGACGTTTAAACTGCATTACTTCTCTGGTATTATATATGATAAGGTCTAAGGTTTACTGTGTACTTAAAGTTTAGACTAACAGTACGTTTCCCTAGCACTAATAGAAGCAAGTTGCTGGGTTTTGATTATTATACTATGACTATATTACATTATTAACATTAGAAGCTGGATGAAGTTGTACTACAGGAGCTCTCTGTACAATTTTTGCAACTTTTCTCTAAATCTAAAATTATTTAATAATAGAAAGCTGAAAAAAATCTATCAAAACCAACTGTCTTTATGCTGAATTACTTTTGATGATATGTAAATTAAAAACACTTTGCAAAAATACAAACATGATTAAAATACATTCATATGTGGAAAGGGCAAACTGAAAAGCAGCAGTTAAGAACTATGAACAAAAATCTCACAAGATTATTTATTCTAGGAGTCTAGAAAAATGAGAACAAGAAATATTGAACTTATGACTTACAAATTTTAAAAATGTTGCTGCATATTTGAGGTTCTGAGGTTTGAGTTTTTAGTCTTTTGAGAAGAAAAATATGTTTGTGTCAGATTTGGAGATGGAATTTTTCTTGCATGAGACAAAAAAGCAGAATTATATTGAAAAACCTATTTTAGGAAACAATTTTAATCATAATTGCCCATGAAATATAATAAAGCAAAAACATCAACTTGGTTGACAGTAACCTAAATGACTGCCATCAAAAAAGTCATTTTTTGACAGCAGAGCGAAAATACAAATTGCATATTTATATCCACTATATTTATTTTTTAGAATAAAAGATCCTTCAGTTCATACCTTTCCTTAACCCAGAAAAATGAATCACTTAGAGAGCTATAGTAAAAAGACTATGGTGATTCCAATTCTTTTACTATTCATTTATTTTCTAAACTGAAGCATGTATTATAGTTTAACAATTAAGAGTCTCTGTGTTACCCTTTTAAGATTAAAATAATGAGGTTAAATTTCATTACAGGATTATCGAGTTCCTTGGAAAATACTTTATGTATGAACTACTTATAAACTGAAAAGAGCAACAGTAGTGTTAATTTTACTGCTTACACTTCTATAATGATTTATAAGAATAACAGTGATGACTTTTATTCTAAGTAACATGATTCAGAGTGGAAAAAAATGTATTGCTATTGGCACTTGACAAGTTTCAGGATCGGCATGGAGATGTGTAGCCAAGGAATTTCAGAGATGTTCACCTCAAAAATCCAGGTAACATTGACTTTAACTCATGACCTGAAGAAATTCAAAACTCTCTCTTTAAGGTTTGCAAATTCCCAAGGTCAAGTATTCAAGCTACTGGCTACTCCTGGGATCTGTATTCTTACAAGCTGACTATTTTTTCCTTCCTCAGTGTGGAAGCCAATTTACTCCTTTCATTGTTTGGTATGTGTGTGCACACACTCACATACACACATACACACAAAATTTCATCACACTAAGTATTCCGGAATAAAATAAAATGAATCTTTATGGGTCACACAGATGATTCATTTTGCACACAGCTGGTATCTTCCTCTCTTTTCCACTTCCTTATCTCCTTATTCTTCCCTTATTTTCTTTCTCTAAAGGTCCAATATTTTGTTGGTTAGAGTTTGATTCTTTGAAAACTTAGGGTCTCCATATTCAATATATAGTCATGTGTCTCTTAATGATAAGGAAATGTTCTAAGAAATGAATAGTTAGACATTTCACTGTTGTGCCCGTATCATAGAGTGTAGTTACACAAACCTACATGGTGTAGCCTACTACACACCTAGGCTATATGACATAATCTATTGCACCTAGGTTACAAACCTGCACAGCACGTTACTATACTGAATACTGTAGTCAATTGTAAGACAATGTTAAGTATTTGGGTATCTAAACATATTTAAACATAGAACATGCACAATAAAAATACAGTGTTATAAATGTAAGGGACCATCATCATATATGTGGTCCCACATTGGCCAAAATATCATTATGTGTCCCATGACTATAAGAATATGTATACATGTTGTATATGTGTAATTTATATATACAATTTATTACTCCTTAGATAAATTATAGTGCCAGTGCTTGAGATAAAATATCTTCTTGATATAATCACTTAAGTTCAGTGGCCACCTGATGAATATTTAGACTCATGGGAGAAGTCTGGACATCATCTTAAACATAATTCAGATAAGGATTCAGTTGAAAATATAGTATAGTTGTTGATATATTAATAATTGGATATATAAGAATATCTTTTCCAATTTCATCTTAGGTATCAATTTTCTGATTATCATAAAATAGTAAATGGGGAGAAATATTTAACAAAAAAGTTCTTTCTTAGGTGGGGGATGCTCTTTAGAGCTTATTTGACTTTAAAATGCCAGTTTCATCATTTAAGTTGCAGATGTCTGCAATCCATTATATTATAGCATTTTATATTCATATGTTTTATCCATATGCTCTGCATTGTACACAGTGGTTTTTCAGTGTGGATTTAGTCAGATAAACAAAAGCTATTTTAGTTATTTCAAAGAGGAAGGGTTTTTATTTAGGGAAATAAAGGCTTAAAACAGTTGGAAGGATTAGGAAAGTAGCTATCGGGAAACACACCGTTCAGTGTTCGAGAAATCAGGTAGTCCCAGAACCACAGGAACCAGTGTTTATATTGTCCACTGTCTGCAGCATCAAAGTGGGTGATCTGTCAAAGAACAGCCAGAATCTTCTGCTGATCACCTGCTAAAATGCAGGCATCTGGTCACCACTGATAAAAAAGTATTTCCTACTGAATCTCCCTAACCTATCACATCTCATTTAAAGAACTTGCATTGGTGAAATCTAACCTGGAAGTGAAGAAGAATTCTAGAAAATATGGTTTCCTGGCTTTTAGACCCTGCTATATAAAAAAAGATCATAGAAAGATAACAATGCCACCGAGCCACTAGCAGAAGATTAGGAAACAAAGTTACATAAATTTTATGCAGTAGAAAAAGACTACTAGGTCCCTATTAAGCAAACCATAAATATTATGGAAAAGAGTACATGGAAGCAGTAAAGAGTATTCTTAACATACAGTGATGAGTTTTGATGGAGCCCTGAAAAGTAGCCATTGGGCAATAGGGCTAAATATGTTTTTCTTCAGCAGTAGAGAGACATATGACTCAATAGTAAAAAGTCAAAAAGAAAGAAAAGGAGGGAGTCATTAAAAATACAATTGCTTTTAAGATAGGAATATAAACAAACATACATGGTTTAATGAACATCAAGCCTGTCATTGTCATTGTATAATATGAGATTGAAACTGCATGATGAATATATGATATATAGGTAACTCTACTGTAAGGTATTATAGACGAGTGTTTTTTAACAGCATACTTGCTTGTAGTAATGTTAAATTTCTAATTATTTTTAAGATCCTTGTTCTTCTTACCAAGAATATGACAAAATGTCTATATATGCTTTTTCTTGAATACTGACTATATTTCATTTTTGTCCCAAAAATGAATTATCAAAAATATTGAGTGTTTATGGGCCAAAATTTTATTTAACTTCAAATATATTCTTACTTAATTAATATTCACCAAAGATCATTTTCTTGACTTACAGATAACAAAATATATCCATTAAATACATATTGTTATACACTTTGTTTTAGGTAAATACTGCATGGTAGTAACAATAATAGCAGCAATAGATAATACTTACTGAATAGTTACTAAGGGCTAGGTAGTCTGTTAAATGTTTTATATGCATTACTTCATTTAATCTCCACAACAATGTTATTAAGACTGGTACTGTATGCATTCTCATATTACAATTTACAAAATTTTGCAAAGCTAATTTTCATGGAGCTGAGTTTCAAACCCAGGCAACCTGGATGCAGAACTCACACTTATTGATAGAAACTGTTCTCTCAAGTCATGTCTTAATGGTTTTACAACATATGATGCTTATAGAATAAAGACATTAATTAAATCCTAAGCCTCTATAGAAACATATAACTTAGGGACATGTCTTTTTCATTTACTCCCAAGGCAATGAAAAGACTATTTGAGCTGCAACTGTTCATGGACATGGTTATGTAGAATTTAGAATTTATCTGAGTCAGCTCCCAATATGATAACATACACTAATCTGCTCTAAAGAAGCACATTTCACAAACCATTCCAATGAGACAAACACTGCAGAGATATCAAGCTCTCCAAGAGATCCAAAAGGAGGATAGGAAATTCTTGGAATCATGGATGACTATGAGGTATGTTTGAGCCATTATGACCCAGGGTCCTGTGTGACTATACCCTTTTCCTAATGCAAGAGTCTATTTAAAATAAATAACAACTATAACTTTGATCATTACAAGTTATGCAATAAATATTAGGGAAAAAGAACCATTATTGAAGTGCTCAACAGATGAGTTGTAAAAAAAAGGCAAATAAACCACACATGTATTTTAAGAAGAGAAAAACAGTAGGTAAGACATCGGAGCTAGAGATAGATGCTGACTCTTAATGGCATATCATTCATTGATTGCTGGTTGCCATGGAGTAGGAAATATCAGACTCTGGAGAAAATACTGATGCTATGAAAAGATTTTGCTGTTATAAATTCAATTTCATAATCATGTTTTGCCTCTACTTTATTTTGGCCTCTATTTTATTTTGGCCATGTGGCCAATTAATGTTTTAAAAAAGAAAGTTATTGCCTTCTAATAGTAAAATAGATGCTTTAGCAGAGACATACTAAATATGTATTTTTAAAATGCTTATAAGTAAAAAAAGAACCATGTAATTCTCTGTTTCATTGTTTTTCATATATTTTATTATTCATACATTTTACAAGTTTAAAGAACTGCCTTTTTATAGTTTCTCTGGTTTTAAATTTCTACACATTAATGGAAATAATAAAAGAAAATATGATGATAAAAATGGTTCTTAAATAATGCCCAAGAGAGCTCCTATTCCGACTTTATCTATTCCTTGCAGGCACATCCTTAACATACCATAAGATGTGAACTCTATTTAGCTGACACTTCAGTGGTGTAAGTGTTTTTTACAACTAATCAGCACCTGAATAATCAAAGGTGTGTACCATCCGTCAGCTTTAATGAAGCATTAAAATACTTTAATGGAACTTAGGGTAATAAGAAAGTCTCTTATGCAGTTGATCTACTAACAAGAACATTTTCAGAATTAATAATAATAGAGTAAATTTTCCAACAAAGAATGGGCCCTTACTTTACCTCAGCAATCCCATTTATAAAATTAGAATTGTTTTATGTATTTCAAGCGGGTATTGGATCTAACTAATGATTAAATTGTCCTGAAGTATTAATAGCTTTTTGGTTGTAATTATATCTTTAGTTCTTTTAGTTTAAGGATCAGTCATAATAGAGAAAAGAAAAACTAAATAAAACAAGCGGTGATTTTCCAAAGATACAAAATTACACTTGAAAGCAACTGTGCCTCACAGAAAATATTTTACATTATAGATTAATATTTCTCTAATAATTCCTGTATGACTATTAGAACATGACAAAAAGTGACAATGTATTAACAGATAGGTTGCATATAATATTCAAACAAAATAAAGTTGGTATAATTGATATTTAACATTACTTTCATTACTGTTAGAAAATCATCCACTTCAACAATAGATATTAAGGCAGCTAATAAGCAGGAGCATTTTTAAATGATCTTACTCTTAGATCCTGTGTTGACAGTGTCTAAGCAATTAATTTGGTTACTTACACAAAAATCAAAATTTCCTAGCTTGATTTGTGGTAAATGAGATGACAAGGAAGTATGTGAAAAATTATTAGAACTATATTTTGCCTTCTACCCTTCCTTCTTTAGATACTTCACTTAGGATAATGCTGTCTATTTCCATGCAAATTGTTGCAAAATACATTAATTCTTCCTTTTCTTGGCTCAGTAGAATTCTATGGTATACATATATTAAATACCACATTTTATTAGTCCACTCATGAATTGATGGCTACTTGGGTTGATTCCAGATCTTTCCAATTGTGAATTGTTATGTAAGAAAATTTTGAGTGCAGGTGTCTTTTTGATAAAATGACTTAGTTTTCTTTGAGTAGATACCCAGTAGTGGGATTGCTGGATTGAATGATAGGTATACTTTTAGTTATTTGAGGAATCTCCATGCAGTTTTTCATAGAAGTTCTCCTAATATGCAGTCCCATCAACAGTGTATGTATAAGCATTCCTTTCTCCCTGCATCCATACCAGCATCAGTTGATTTTGGACTTTTTAATAAAAGCCATTTTAACTGGGGGTAAGGTGGTATCTCATTGTGGTTTTAATTTGCATTTTCCTGATAATTAGTGAAATTGAGCATTTTTCATACATTTATTGGCCATTTTTCTATCTTCTTTTGAAAAGCCTCTTTTGTTCATGTCTTTTACCCACTTTTTAATGGGGTTGTTTGATTTTTTTTCTTGCACCTTACCTGATGTCAAATTATATTACAAATCAATAGTAAAACAGACAGCATGGTACAGGTATAAATATTGTTTTATGCTTGACTTAAAAAATGGTAGGCAGAAAACATGTTGAGGTTGAAGTGTTTTCTAAAATAATAGATAATTTTTTTCTTATAGTCAATCATTAAGGGGATTATAAATATGTTTTTGTTAAAAAACATTAGTTTTTCTTTTTGTTCTAAAGCATTTTATTCTGGGATAGGGATATAGAAATAGTCCATGACAGGGTTTCACAGGGGAAGGTGGGGTCAAGCCTATGCAGGCTAATAAAACAAAGCCATTGATGAATTGTGAGGAAATAGATGATATGATTAGATTTTCATATATATGTATGTATGTATATATGTATATCTGCTGCTTGGGAAAGGCATTTCAGAAAGATAATAGTGCAAGAAGGCAGAGAGGTTAGGTGGCTATTTCAGAATTTCAGGAATGATACAATGTTATCTGACTTAACATGGTACAATGGAAATGGCAAGACCTGGAACGGTATGAGAATACATAGTCTGGGGTTAGAAGTAAGAACCTTTGCTAATGTGGATAATGGCACATCCAATAATCATGCAAGAAATTAAGAATTAAGTGTAGAAGGCATTTTGGATTCATCGACCCAAAGCTGAGATTTAATGCCACTGGAATGGGTGGAAGAGATTAGGAAAGGAGAATGATTTCAAAGCTTCCTAAGCCATCCCACAAACAGTGGTTGGGTTTATGTATGGAAAGCTGCTTAAAACAACCAATCACATGAGAAAGTATATTGTAAAGGAGTCAGTGAAGAGAAAATTTCAAAATCCAGTGGCCAGCTGGATCTGAGTCAAGCTTTGTTTCTTTCTCTTTTTCTTTCTTTCTCCATCTAACTAAACTGATAGATAGGAGGGGAGGCTCCAGTGGACTTGGGATATAAGATCTTTATGACCTTAACAAGAGCAATTTCATGGAAGTGCTGGAGAGGAAGCAGGTTAGGATGATGGAAGGTTTCAAGAACAAATGGGAAGTGAAGTGTGGATCCACAAAGTACAGACAACACCTTGAGCAGCTTTGCTATGCAAAGAGTGGCAGAGGATGTTCAGCAACAGTGCATTATAGTTTAAAATTATCAGTTAACAGGGCATATCATTATGCTGATCTGAATGAAAAGAGAGAAGGGCTTGAATAAGCAGAGAATAAGATATTAGAAGAATAGTGGAGTCAAAAATGTATTTCCTCTATACTTTGATGTGTAGAGAAAACAGTTCTCTAACTAATCTGATTTTTTTCTTAAATTTTTATCATCCTAAGTAACAGATACACTAAATTTTTCCAATTAAATTTTTTCCCTTCTTTTATATTTAAACAGCTTTTTTTTTTTTTTAATTTAAAACTTCCATCAATTCACCTTCAACTTCCTTTCAGAGTTGGTTTAGACTCCTTTGGGCAGCTTAGTATAGCAGATCTTGTACCCTTTATCTTTTTTCACTAATGTGATACCTGCATATGGGGAAAAGGGACAGGATTGTTTGTCTTTAAGAAAAGATGGGAGAGGGAACCATATCATTCCACACTGCATTGTGTTTTAGTCATCGTTGTTGATGGTGTCCACACAGGTGTGATTGGTCTCATTACCAGACCAAGTGTTCTGGATAATTTATCTGGTCTCAATATCTCTGCCCATGGCATTTGCTTTTTTTCTGTTAGCATACATTTTTACTAGCATGCTTGATATAATTGTTTTCCTTCTTGGGAGCATGTGACCATTCATTGTAACCTGAATAAGACACTGGAAGTCAGGAATATAGCATCAATCCCTTCTTTCTACCTGCCTTTTGCCATTGGTACTGTGTAATTTCTCTGATGCCACCTGGGAACTAGAGCCAAACCTATATGTCACTTTCTCCTAAGCTTGTGTCTCCCACACTAGTTTCAAGCAAGGAAGCCATTAGCTTAGTCATCAATTTCTCCATTATGTATCCAAGTATATCTAAAGTACTTTTCCCGCCTGTAGATATTGGACCCTGTTATCAGACTGCCTATTTTCTCTCCTGTCTTTTTTTCTTCATTCAGTCTCTCAAGAATAGCAATAACTGAACTGAAATGGTGTCCTTTATGTCATATGCACCTACTTCAAGGCTTCATACCTCATGATCTAGAACATATAAGGTTTTCTTCTTGTTTCCACCCCAGGAACCAGAAAAGTTAAATATTTGTTTCCTTAGCCACCTTCACTGCTAGTAGTATACATGCAACAGAATACTAATCAAAAGCATGGAAGTAGAAATTTGCTTGAGCCACATACTCATAAAAGAGAGAAAAGTGCATGGTGCTAACACTTTTCTTCCATCGGCCTGTTTTTATGCTTGGAATGTGGACAAGAATAGTGATCACAGTGAGGAAAAGAGAAAGAATCTTAGATATATAAATTCCACACAATTTTTGAATCTGTCTACGTGAAGAATTCATGCCAACAACTTTCTAAATACCCACAAACTATTTAGTATCTGAGAAAAAATAAACTTGCATTTGAATTATGAGTATTTGTTAACTATTTTAGTATTTATACCCAATATCAATGCTGACTGATATAATTCTGCTTTTCTATCTATTTAAAATGCTCTTTTTTCATTCTCTTCTATCCCTAAGTTCTCTCTCTCTCTCTCTCTCTCTCTCTTTTTTTTTTTTTTTTAGACAGAGTCTCATTCTATTGTCCAGGCTAGAGTGCCATGGCATCATCATAGCTCTCTGCAATGTCAAACTCCTGGGCTCAAGCAATCCTCCTGCCTCAGCCTCCTGAGTAGCTGGGACTATAGGTGCATACCACCACACTGGGCTAATTTATCTATTTTTTGTAGAGTCTCACTCTTGCTCTCTCACTTTTGTAGTCTCTCACAAATGAGTCTCTCACTTTTGTAGGGTCTCACTCTTGCTCAACCTGGTCTCAAACTCCTGACCTCAAGTGATCCTCCCTCCTCAACTTCCCAATAATGTTACTTCTTAGAGAGGAGTTGACATAATGTAAGTCCTCAGCTTCTATTTATCATAAAATCTATGATAGACCCTATATTTTATGATAAAGATTATTGTAATTTCCTAGTGAAAATTATCTCCTAGGGCTATTTCATGCAAAAGAACTACTGTAAAGTAGATTTTTAATAATTGGAAAATACCCTAAAATTTTTTAGTCTTCCAAATGTAAGTTTCTACTATTAATCATTTTTTCCTAAAGAAAAATTGTTATTAGCATTATTTTTCCTGGTTTTGTTGTAGTTGTTTTCAACCAGGTCCTAGAAGCTCCAGCTGTGGGTTGGTGGCAGTCACCAAAGCTGAGCAGGCCCAGATACAGGTGCTAGAATGCTAGTTAGGCACTTCTAGTGGTCAGTGACATGCTGCCCTTCATGAGTCTTACAGCTTGAGCATAGTAAACTTATTTCTTGGTGGTATTTTATAATAACATATGTGATGCATTTGGGTGATAATTCACATATAAATGCAAATTACAATTAGGTTAGTGACATTTCTGTTTTACTTGCGTTTGAATTTGTTTACTTCTGTAAAATTTTCTTCATCCAAATGAAATGAAGAAACTTTTGCCAATGACTGCAACAACCTTGAAACAATAGTTATCTACCACCAATAGCCATCACCACCCCCCTCACCTGTATACCCATAAATAGCAGCAATGCAGAGGGCCAAATCACCATCACACTGAATGTTTAGAGAGGTGGTCCTGCTAAGCAAGTCTTAATATGGTGGGATGTCAGATTTGGGAACACTTTTAACCTTAGGTAATTTCTTTCAATCTATATATTATTTCATTGTCATGATCAATGCTACTTTTAATGGATATATGTCTGTATCACTAGTATACTTACAGTGCTTCATGGAGTACAGACAAACTGGCTACCTAGCTACATTAAAATAACTTGGGATTTTATAAATAATATATTTCTTATATCATTTCCAGATAGTCTTATTCAACAGGTCTTGAGTGGGATTTTAGAATATATATAAAATATTATAATTATATATTATATGCAATATATTTTAATATTTCTAAGTTTCTCTCTCTGCCCTCCTCTCTCTTCCACCTCCCTCCCCTTTTCTCTTTATTCTGTAAGTGGGTTTGTAAACTGTTGTCTATATCCTCTTTAAGAAAAGTTTATACCTGGTTTGTGTACCTGGATGTGATTTTAATATACTTTCCAAAATTTGGATTCACTTGAAATATTAATCCATGTTGTCTCAAGTGAATTTCTCTATTGTTAACTTTAAAAAAATCTAGATATTTAAATACAAAGTAAGTTTGTGAAGATGTATCCTCCACTCATAGGAGGTCCAGATGATTATGAGGACTATGTCTGCAGCACATAGTACAGTGACAATTTCCAGGAATTATCAAGAATAAAAGTATATCCCAGTTTGACACACTATTATTTCAGGTGCATTATTAATTCAATAAACAAAATTTTTAAAATAAAAGATGTATTATAAGCAAAGCACTATAAACATCCTGTATTGGGGCTTCTTAAAATTCCTTCCTAACAAAGATGAGGGTTGTAATTCTCAGCTCAGCTGTTGTGTACTTGGGACTCACCATTCAAGATGTACCTGTAAGTTACTCTGAAGTGCAACTCCAACATCAGACGTCTGTAAACAACAAATCTAGGCTGCCTTTAAAGACTGTGGCCCAACTAGGATCCTCACATTAAATAAAAACTACTCAAAACACAAGAAAGGGCTCCTCTTAATGAAGACCACTTTTGAAGCTTTGAGATACCCATCACTTTGAAGTTTGACCACTCAGATCCATATTTATTCAATTGTTTACACTTATAATTTTTTAGGCATGCTGCTTAGTTCTGAAAAGAAAATAAAGCAAAACAGATAGATTATCTAATGGTATTATTTATATGTTTTTTGTGAAGGTAGACAATGATATCAAAGAAATAAGCATTTATTTATACTTTGAGATAACTAAAATAAATAATACAAAAATATCATATTAAACAGTAACAGAGAATTTAGGGTTGTCAAAAAAGATCACTTTTTTCAGGGTGATATATAAGCTTCTCTGAAAAGAAAGCCACATGACATTGTGAACAAAGTCATTTCCCTCTGTTTTAGAGTATCCATAGTTACAGAGAAAGCAGTACATAAAATGTTCTATCTCTAAGGCTGCCCAGTTACATTCTCTTAGATCAGAAGCTTCAAACCATGTTTCCATTCTGTAGGGTAACTCGTTAAAGTGTTCAGGGCATGCTTATACTTCACAGCTACCCACTGAACACAGAATAATAAGCAGACCCTACAATGCCAGTCTACCTTTATTATATTGGAAATTGATTCTTGTGATTAGCTGTTGGTTTTTGGTTTCTTTTTGTTTATTTGAAAAGTACTCCCTTCCACCCTTTATTTTGGTAATAAAGGATACTTTTGACCCAAGGGAAAAGTAGATGTAGTTTAAGTGGTATTGGTCTCTCTCCACAATGCTGTCATGTGGATAGGAGTGTTGGGCAGAGCTTAATATAATACCCAACCCCTTGGCTAGGCAACTGGTTCAGTGATGCCTCCATGATCCAACACAAGTCTATCATGAATTGCCACTGAGCTTTTTTTATTCACTAGAGTTCTAAGTACAGGTTCTTTCTAGTAGGTTCATAAGTTGGTGCTATAGGGAACTAGAGGCTGATGGAAGTATATTTCCTGCCACATGACATTATGCTGTCTATTCAACAAAGATGGGGATATCCTGCATTCCTAGTTACATGAATTAAAGAATTTGCTTTCGATATATTACTTAAGCTGAGTTGCTATGTTCCAATTACTTGCAATAAAAACAATTCTAAAACACTAATTTTCCCACAGCCAAATAGCATAAAATGACCCAGATGAAACTTTTATGCACTTTTATACATATAAACACACTTTCCACACTTTTATAAATGCATACATTTCCCAAATCCAAAATTTAACACTGGCACATTTGACACAGATATTCAGAATATATTATTATTTTTAAAATACTTTTAAGATTTAACTTCACTACCTCTCTGGCCACAGTTTAATAAGACTGTAGAGAGGGAGTGTGAAACACCAACTTCATGATGATGCTGGATTTGGGCACATGTTCATATAATGTATAAGACAAATCTTGGGTTCTAATCTTTGGTTAAAGGTTCATATAAATAAAATACACATAATTTCCTTTTAAATTTATTATTTGCATTTGTTTGTATATAAACTTCTATAAAACTTCTCTTAATACATCAAAAAAAAATTCAGTTGTACTTCTGGTTGTCCTTATTCACTGTTTGCTCCACCATCTAAATAATTCTTTACAATGTTGAATCATATTTGATCAATAATTTTCAACTTTCTTTTCAATTCTTTCTTTTTAATTTTCAACTATTTTCTATCTAGGAAAAACCAGTCACCTTCAATTTTACAGCTACTGTAAAATTTTCTTTTTGTTTAGTTATGGAAATGTGCTCAAGGATTTTTAAAAGTGTAAGGAGATTATACTATTTTCTTCATTATACAAGCATAGTTACCCTACAAAGAATGCCAATAGGTTAGTTAAGCACAACTTCCTCGTATAGGAGCCATATTGCTGTTATTATTAACCACGTTTTCTGAAATTCTTGCTAAGGCTTCCGTAATTATTAATATTGATGGTTTTGGGATTTATCCTTTCCTCTTTTCATCCTCTGGGCAACATCCATATTTAAAATAAGATGACCCAACTTCCATTGAAAGTTTGATTTTTTTTAGACAGAGGTAGAATTAATATGAGGTACTCCATATACTTTCATTCCATGTGTTATGGACTGAATGGTTGAATAACTTCAAAATTCATATACTGAAGCCCTAACAATCTATGCAACTTTATTTGGAGAGAGAGCCCTCATTGAAATAATTAAAGTTAAATGAGGTCATAAGTGTAGGGCCTTGATCCAATAGAATTGATGGACTTTTAGGAAGAGAAAGTGACCTCTGTCTTCGTACATGCACAGACAAGCTGAGGAAAGGCCATGTGAGTGCACAGTGAGTAAGCCAGAAAGAGAGTCTTCCCCAGAGACTAACCAGGCTGGCACTTCGATATCAGAAGTCTAAAGTCTAAAACAGTGAGAAAATAAATTTCTGTCATTTGAGCCACCCAGTCTATGGTATTTTGTTATGACAGCTCAAGAAGAGTAAAACACCATATTCATGCAACAAGAAAAGTATGCAGGAGTGAGCAAAGGCTTTAACAGCCTAATATTTATTCTGCAGGCTACCTTGTTAATTTTAATTGATTAGTATTTAATTGAGAAGTATTTATTAAGTACTGGAATCTTTCTGAGGAACTTAGGGATAAATCAGTAACTAAAACCAAGACCTCTGTCATTGCAGAATTTCTATTTCAGTGGGAGTTGGGGTGGCTGAAAGCAGGGCAAACACACAATAAATAATAAGGATAATATATAAGTGAATCAAATAATAAGTTAGAGGGTGAACACATGGTATGGAGAAATGGAGAGCGTAGTAAAAGCGTGTGTGCATATTGACAGTTTATCAAGGAAAGACATCAGTAGATGTCTGTGATCAAAGAAGTAATAGTGAGAAAGTCTTTATAAGGGAAGAGTATTTAACCCTGGTGTGGATTAAAATGCAAGATATCCATGAAATTTGATGGAAAATATGTTTTTCAGTCATGTCATGGAAGGTTAAATAATGGGCTCCCAAAGATAACATCCATATTCCCAGAACTTGTGGATGTGTTACCTTACATTGGCAGAGGCACTTTGCAGATATTATTAAGGATTTAGAGAAGGGGCTTATACTGGATTATCTGGTGAGCTCAATGTATTTACAGATGTCATACTCAGAGGGAGCCAGGAGGATCAGAATTAGAGAGAGAAGATGAAAAAACCAGCAGAGACAGGAGTTAGGGGCTTTAAACATGAGTAAGGAACCACTGTCCAAGGAACGCAGGTAGCCTCCTTTGAGAAAGTGAAAACCTATTGACATGTTGAATTTAGCATAGTAAAAATGATTTAGGATTTCTGACTTCCAGAACCATAAGATAATAAATTTGTGGTTTTTTAAGCCACTTAATTTGTGGCAGTTTTAATAGCAACAACAAGAAACTAATATATATGTCTAAGTGAAATACATTATCTCAACATAATAATAGTAGTAACAGTACATGTAACTTTCTCACAAAAGTAAATTACAGATATTTTCATATCATATATAGTTCTTTAAAGTATCTCAAACTAGTGTTTATGGTCAAGATTACATCAAATCAAAGACTCAATTCCCTTTAAAATAGCAACAAACAAAATAAAGTACCTAGGCATATATTTAACTAAGGAGGTGAAAGACCTCTACAGGGAGAACTATGAAACACTGAAGAAGGAAATAGCAGAGGATGTAAACAGGTGGGAGAATACACCATGCTCATGGGTCGGCAGAATCAACATTGTTAAAATGTCTATACTACCCAAAGTGACCTACAGAGTCAATGCAATCTCTATCAAAATACCATTATCATTTTTCACAGATTTAGAACAAATAATTTTACACTTTGTATGGAACCAGAGAAGACCCAATTTAGCAAAATCAATCTTAGGCAATAAAAAAAAAAAATAGGAGATATCAATCTACCAGACTTCAAACTATACTACAAGGCTATAGTCATTAAAACAACTTTTCACTGGCACAAGAACAGGGAAATTGACCTGTGGAACAGAACAGAGAACCCAGATATAAAACCAGCTTCATATAGCCAACTAATCTTCGACAAAGCAGGCAAAAACATACACTGGGGAAAAGAATCTTTATTCAATAAATGATGCTGGGAAAACTGGATAGCCACATGTAGAAGACTGAAACAGGACCCAGACCTTTCACCTCTCACAAAAATCAACTCACGCTGGGTAACAGACTTGAACATTAGGTGCGAAACTATTCTAGAGGAAAACGTTGGAAATACTCTTCTAGACATTGGCCTAAGCAAAGAATTTATGAAGAAGACCCCAAAGGCAATCACAGCAGCAACAAAAATAAATAAATGGAACCTTATCAAATTCAAAAGCATCTGCACAGCCAAGGAAACTGTAAAGAGAGCAAACAGACAACCTACAGAATGGGAGAAAATTTTTGCAAGCTACAGATCCAATAAAAGGCTGATAACTAGAATTTCTTTAGAACTCAGGAAAATCAGCAAGGAAAAATCAAACAACCCTATCAAAAAATGGGCAAAGGACATGAACAGAAATTTTTCAAAAGAAGACAGAATAATGGCCCACAAACATATGAAAAAATGCTCAACATATCTAATCATCAGGGAAATGCCAATCAAAACCACAATGAGATATCACTTAACTCCAGTGAGAATGGCCTTTATCAAAAAGTCCCCAAACAATAGATGTTGGCATAGATATGGGGAGATAGGAACACTCCTACACTGCTGGTAAAACTGCAAACTAGTTCAACCTCTGTGGTAAGCAATATGGAGATACCTTAAAGTGATACTAATAGATCAACCATTTGATCCTGCAATTCCACTACTGGGCATCTACACAAACGGTCAAATGACACTATACAAAAAAGACACCTGCACTCAAATGTTCATAGCAGCACAATTCACAATTGCAAAGCTGTGAAA
The DNA here is from genome assembly GCF_040939455.1 of Microcebus murinus. Lineage (NCBI taxonomy): Eukaryota > Metazoa > Chordata > Mammalia > Primates > Cheirogaleidae > Microcebus > Microcebus murinus. The sequence goes on along the minus strand of NC_134114.1, from coordinate 78,340,955 downwards.
ACAACCAAAGTGCTCATCAATTCATGAGTGGATTAACAAAATGTGGTATATGTATTCCATGGAGTACTATTCAGCTTTAAGAAACAACGGTGATATAGCACCTCTTGTATTTTCCTGGATAGAGCTGGAACTTCATTCTACTAAGTGAAGTATCTCAATAATGGAAAAACAAGCACCACATGTACTCACCAGCAAATTGGTATTAACAGATCAACACCTAAGTGGACATATAGGAATAACATATATTGGATGTTGGGTGGATGGGAGGGGGAGGAGGGGATGGGTATATACAAACATAATGAGTGAGATGTGCAATGTTTGGGGGATGGTCATGCTTGAAGCTCTGACTCGAGGGGGAAGGGGGGGCATGGGCTATATATGTAACCTTAATGTTTGTACCCCCATAATATGCTGAAATTAAAAAAAACACAAAGTTACAAAATGGAGGCAAATATATTACTTATTAATAATAGAAGAAAATAATAGACACAAAGAGAATGATTTATAAAAAATATTCTTCATTGTGTAAATAAATGTGTAAAACAATTCCTTATTAATAAAAGCATGGACCAGGGATTATGGATGGCAGGTCTAGAGTTTAAACTCAAATTGTCATTTGATTATTATTATGAAAATAGCAAAATTTCTTTTTTCAAAAGATGCCTTTTATAATTATATCTAATTGTGTATTAATTTTCAGTTTTTTACTATCTAAAAACGAATTGACAGAATTTAATTATTTGAACTAGTAGAAAATATTGTATTAGGTAATGACCTAATGCATATATAAGGAAATGGCTTAATATATGCATTTTTAAAAACATATGGCCATCTTTGACTAATTCTAAAAGCTGGAACACATACTTAATTAAAGTATAAATAAAGTAATGGAGAAAAATGGGCAAAAGCAAGAAAGCAATGAAGGGTGCCATCCAAAATTTCACAATTTAGAAATCTGCACTAGAGTTAAGTAGTATATCATTGTGGTTTTGATTTGCATTCCCTGATGATTAGAGATGTTGAGCATTTTTTCTTGTATTTGTTGGCCATTAGTCTATCTCCTTTTGAAAAGTTTCTGTTCATGTCATTAGCCCACTTTTTGATAGGGTTGTTTGATTGTTTTTCTTGTTTATTTTCTTGAGTTCTACATACATTCTAGTTGTCAGCTCTTTATTGAATGTGTAGCATGTAAATATTTTCTCCCATTCTGTAGGTTGTCTGTTTGCTCTCATGATAGTTTTGTAACCTAAATATTTGTACCCCTGTAATATGCTGGAATAAAAAAAAAAAAGAAGACAGAAATCTGCACTGTTAACATTTTACAAATTTTTTCTTTCAGGTTTTTTTCTCTTTCCCTTCCTTTCCTTTCCTTTCTATTATTTATTTTGTTTTCTTTGCTTTTCTTCTTTTCCCTGTTTTCATTACTTTCTAATCTAGCTTTTTATTTAATAATTTACTGTGGACATTTGTCCATTATGTTAATACTCTCACAATATTAACCTAATGATACCTAAAATTTGAAAATTCACTAACATTTGATATTATATGTGAAATGTTTGCTGCAAACACTGTAATTTATGTTATTTTTAAAATTTGCATGTATCCTTGCCATTCTTTATATTTTCTTACTTTCTCTAGCACATTTCTCAGTCTTGGTGTTGTGACAAATTTATGACCATAGATCACCAGTGATGCAGAGAATAGGATAAAACATAGGATAGACCACATGTAATTCTTCTATAGTGTAGCCACCCAGGATAGTGTTGTACTGAGGGGCTGTAACATGAATATGAACACATTTAAACATTTCTTACAAGGTGTGTTGAGTTGCAAAAATGGTTAGTAAAGCCTTTATGGTGATATAGATACCTCTTTTTTGATATTTTTTGACATTCCCACCCCAATCGCTTTAGAGAATTGATGGCATTCTATTTTTTTTACTGTTTATCTTTACATTTATTAATTTTTCTCCAATTATTGGAAATTTATAATTTATTTTAATCTTCAGTTTAAGATTTTAACAAACTCTACCTATATTTGCCCCCTGCCAGCTTCTAAATACCATTTTTTAATAATATAATTTAAAGCAGATATTTTATATTACTATGTGTTCCCATAAGGGCTTTTTGTAGTTGCATTGCTTTGGGATGATATTTGCAATATGTTAAGCTCTGCATTTAAGTGCTCTTAATGCTGAACAACAATATTTTGTATAATATTTTTCTATATTTAAGATACATATTTGCATTTAAAAGGGGTACATACTCAAAACCACTTTTATCTATTTAAAAGGAATAGACACATAGATCAATAGAACAGAAGAGAGAACCCAGAAATAAATTCATATACATGCAGCCATTAATCCTGGACAAAGAAAACAAAAACATATACTGGGGAAAGGACACCCTATTCAATAAATATTACAGGGAAAATTACATAGCTATACAGAAGAATTAAGCTGGATCTCTATCTCTCATTATATATAAAATTTAGTTCAAGATGGATTAAAGATCCATCTTGAACTAAAACCTGTAAAACCTGTAACCATAAGAATTCTAGATGAAAACCTAGGAAAGAGAATTCTTCTGGACATTACCCTAGGCAACAAATTTATGACTAAAATTCCAAAAGCAAATGCAACAGCAATAAAAGTATTCAAATGAGACTTACTTAAACTAGATATCTCCTGGACAGTAAAATAATCAGTAGAGTACATAGACAACCTACAGAATAGGAATAAGTATCTTTGAACTATTCATTCAAAAAAAGACTAACATCTAGAATTCATAAGGAACTCAACTCATCAAGAAAAAAACAAATAACCCCATTAAAAAGTGGGCAAATGACATGAACAGGCATTTTTCAAAAGAAGATACATGAATGGCCAACAAACACATGAAAAAATGCTGATATCATTAATCAGAGAAATTATCAGAGGAATACAAATTAAAACCCCAATTTGTTACGATCTTATTCCAGTCAGAATGGCTGTTATAAAAAGTCAAAAAATAATAGATGTTGGCACAGATGCAGTGAAAAGGGAAATGCTTATACACTGTTGGTGGGAATTAGTAAAATTAGTAAATTAGTAAAACCTCTGTGGAAAACAGTATGCATATTTCTCAAACAACTAAAAGTAGATCTACCATTTGATCCAGCAATCTCGCTACTGGGCATCTACCCAAAGGAAAAGAAGTCATTATATCAAAAAATTCCTGCACTAGTATGTTTATTGTGGTAAAATGCACAATAGCAAAGATATGGTATCAACTTAAGTGTGTCTATCAGTCAATGACTAGATAAAGAAAATATGATATTTGTGTATTTGTATGTGTGTGTATGTATGTATATATCTCTATACATACACTATAGGATACTACTCAGCCATAAAAAAGAATGAAATAATGTCATTTGCAACAACTTGGATGGAACTGGAGGCCATTATCCTAAGTGAGGTAATTCAGAAAATAAAATACCACATATTCTCATCTATAAGTGGGACCTAATTTATGAGTATTCATGGTTGTACATACAGAGTGTGATGATAATAGACATTGGAGATTCAAAAGGGGAAAGTGGGACAGGGTTGAGGGATAAAAAATTACCTGCCAGGAACATGGCACACTATTTGGGTGATGGCTACAATAAAAGAACAGACTGCATAACTATACAATGTATCTGTGAAACAAAATTCAACAGTACCTCCTAAATCTACTGAAATAAAAAAATTAATGTTTGTAAGCCCAAAAAATGTGATTGTGGAGGGGTGCTTTCTGAGTCTTTCTGAGTTCATGCTTATTTGATAATATTTTTCTATAAATTTAGCTGGACAAAAAAAATTCCTATGTCACATAATGTTTTACACAGAACTTGGAAGGTTTGGATTTATTATCTTTAAAACAATAGTGTTGTAGAAGACAGTCTAAGGCTGGCTTAATTTTTGTAAATTTAGAGATATACCTTTCATTTTTCTATTGAGATTATTTTATGGAAATATTTATGCTTGAAATAAAGAACTTTTATATAGGTATAACTAATTGACTAGGTGTTGAACTCCTAATAAATTTGATTATTAAAAACCCAATTGTATGTTGCTCTTACTAAGCTTTGCTCTACTGTAGGATGTAGTTTATTTATTAATTCTGAACTAGAGCCATGAATTTATTGTGTGTGTATGTGTGCATATACACATGGGTATATTATAAATATTTATATGTGTTTATTTCTTGTCTCAGAGCACATTTCATGATCACAAAAAACAATTTTATTCTATAGCAACTGTGAATGTGTTGATAATCTTTGTTCATGAGGTTTCTAGATGTGAAAATATCTTAATGAACTTTATTTTCAAAATCACAATACAGAAAATTATTATATCACTGAAATAGAATCATTCGTGTTAATTCTCACTCTTCAACATAAGTCTAAGATTTATTTACTTGACATTTATTGAGCATTTAGCAAATTCTAAGCATTTTTCTCAGTCCAAGCAATATAGCAGTGAACAACATGGATATACAGCTTACATTCTAGTGGGGAGGATAGATGAAAAATATAGATGAAAAACAAGCCACACACAAACACACACACAGATGCTAAGGAAAAAATGTACAACAGGGAAGAGAGCTGAGGAGTGTTGGCATAGATGGGTATTGCAATTTTCAGGGAAGACTTTACCAAGGTGACTTTTGAGACTTAAAGGAGGTGCTCATATACATAAAATAATTAGCATTCTCTTCTAGGTATAATTCTGGGTATTACACATTAAATGTATGTGAGGAAAATATGTGTTTTGCTTCCAAAACACCATTCTTGTCTATAATCAACTTTTATAAATGTGTTAGTTTCCTACAATTGGTAAATACAGTTAGGGAACATATATTTCAATAGTATTGTGATTTCATTTAACAACATTGTCATTTGGATAATGATCACTTAATATACAGAACCATTCTTTAGACTATTCATGCCATCAGCCACTTAGGCATTTAAGTGCACTCTTGAAAACTGTAAACTATGATTCAGTGGATACTTTGCTACCAGGCTAAAACCACACTAGTCATAGTTATAGACTCTCTTGAACTTTCCTTCTCCAACTACCACTTACAAGAATGGAAAGGTTATAAAGTTCAACTTCAGTCAATGATGGAATGGACTTTTAACTTCTGTCTATTCTTCGAAATAATGGTTTTCAAACACTTAAGCACCTCAACTTCAGAATCACAACAATGTGCTAAAAGAAAAGGCCAATATTAATTCAAGAATAAAAGGGACTGCCATAGTATTTTAGAAGTGTTGCAAAAGTTGTCCAACACTTATTTTCTGTGTACTATTGTCTGATTTCTATCAAAATCTACAAATATTTTTATGTGGCTCTGTTTTTGATAAAAATAAAACAATTCCCTCTAAAGAGAGGGAAAGGAAATAAGAAAGTTAAAGAAGACAGAAAGCCCTCAGTTACAGTGTTCTGCTCCATATAGAAAGCAATATCTTTAATTACCAATCAGTGTTTTTGAATTAAATCTTATCAAGTGAAACAAAATTCTAACTGCATTTCATCGAAAATTAGTGCACTCTTAATGAGAAGTGCAATTTAATAATTACAATTTAGCCAATTGAGGAACTTAATTGCATAAAAGCTATCTAACTGAGAGACTAAGAACCTAAAATAGTATGCAGGCATACCTTGGATATATTGCGGGTTCAATTCCAGACCATCACAATATAGCGAATATCACAATAAAGTGAGTCACATAAATTATTTGTTTTCCTGTTGCATGTAAAAGTTATGTTACACTATCCTTTAGGCTATTAAGTGTACAATAACATTGTGTGTCAAAAATGTATATGCTTTGTTTGCTTAAAAAATGCATTATTGCTGAAAAGTGCTAATGATCATTTGAGCCTTTAGAGAGTCATAATCTTGTTTGTTAGTGTAGGATTTTATCTCTGTGTTGATGACTGCTGATTGATCAGGGTGGTGGTTGCTAAAGATTGGGGTGGTTGTGGCAACTGATCACAATAAGACAACAATAAAAGCTGCTGCAATGATAGACTTTTCATTTCATAAAAGATTTCTCTGCAACATACAATGCTGTTTGATAGCATTTGACCCATAGTAGAACTTCTTTCAAAATTGGAGACAATTTTCTCAAACCTTGGATCTTCTTTATCAACTAAGTTTATGTAATATTTTAATTCATACATTTTCATTTCAACAATGTTCACAGCATCTTCACCAGGGGTAGATTCTGTCTCAAAATCAGTCTCTTTGCTCATCCATAAGAAGCAACTCCTCATCTGTTGAAGTTATATCATGAGATTGCAGCAATTCAGTCATGTCTCCAGGCTTCTGTTCTAATTCTGGTTCTCTTGGTATTTCCACCACATCTGGAGTTGCTTCCCCTACTTATCTTAAACCCCTCAAAGTCATTCATGAGGTAGAAGTCAATTTCTTTCAATCTCTTGTTAATATTGATATTTTGACACCTTTCACGAATCACAAGTGTTCTTGATGACTAGAATGATGGATTCTAGCCATTACCTAGAATGGTAAATCCTTTCCAGAAGGTTTTAAATTTACTTTGCCCAAATCCATCAGAGGAATTACTATCTGTGGCATCTATAGCCATATGAAGTGTATTTCTTAAACAATAATGGTTAAAAGTCGAAATTCCTCCTTGATCCATGGGGTGCAGAATGGATTTCTATAAGCAGGTATGAAAACAACATTAATCTCCTTGTACATATTATCAAGGCTCTTGAATGCTCAGATTCATTGTCAATAAACTAATATTTTGAAAGGAATCTTTTTTTCTGAGCAGTAGGTATGAATGGTGAGCTTAAAATATTACACAGTAAATCATAGTATAAACAGATGTGCTGTCATCTGGGTTTTGTTATTCCATTTATAGAGTACAGACTAGATTTTGCATACTTCTTGAAGATCCTAGGATTGTTGTAATGGTGAATGATCATTGGCTTCAACTTAAAAGTCAATGGCGGCATTAGCGTCTAACAAGAGGTAGCCTGTCTTTTGAAGCTTTGAAGACAGGCAACGACTTCTCCTCTACAGCTATGAAAGTCCTAGATGGCATCTTCTAATATAAAACTGTCTCCACTGAAAACCTGTTGTTTAGCATAGCCACTTTCATCAAAGATCTTAGCTATAGATCTGGATAACTCACTGCAGCTTTACCTTGCACTTTTATGTTATGGAGATAACTTCTTTCCTTAAACCTCATTAATCAACCTCTGCTAGCTTCCAACTTCTCTTCTGCAGCTTCCTCGCCTTTCCCAGCCTTCATGGAATTGAAAAGAGTTGAGACCCTGATGCTGTTGTGGTCTATTTGATCTGTTATCCAAATCACATGAACGTAGTCTCTATCAGCAATAGGGCTGGTTTGCTTTCTTATCATTCATGTGTTCACTGGAATAGCACTTTGAAGTTCCTTCAAGAACTTTTCCTTTGCATTCACAATTTGGCTGACTGTTTGGCACAAGAGGCCTGGCTTTTGCTTATCTTGGCTTTCAGCATGCCTTCATTATTAGCCTTAATCATTTCTAGTTTTTGATTTACAGTAAGAGATGTGCAACTCCTCCTTTCACTTGAAAACATAGAGCCCAATGAAAGGCTATTAATTGGCCTAATTTCAATTTTGTTATTTGTCAGGGAATAGGGAGGCCTACATAAGAAAGAGAGAGAAATGGGAATGGCTAGTAGGTGAAGTGTTCAGAACGCATACATTTATAGATTAAATTTACTATCTTATATGGGCATAATTTGTGGTGCACCAAAACATTTACAATAGTAACATCAAAGATCACTGATCACAGATCACTATAACAGATATAATAATAATAAAAAGTTTGAAACATACTAAGAATTACAAAATGTGACACAGAGACACAAAGTGAGCACATGCTGTTGGAAAAATGACCTCAATATACTTCCTTGTCACAGAGTTGGCAGAAACCTTTAATTTGGAAACATGCTATATCTGTGAAGTATGATAAAATGAAGCTAAATAAAACAAGTTATGCCTATATAGTATAATACTGAGGTTCTTATGTGCTGAAGTTCATGGTTCAATTTTTAATAGATTAGGTCCAATGCTAAATGAAATATAATATGTGTATATATTCTTTTATAGTGGTGCAATATAATGATCTTTTGCTGACCATAGAATTAGCAGACATTCTTTATTTTCTCTATTTTTGTATATTAATTGTTAATCTTGTACATTACCAAGATTTTTATAGATAGCAAAATATCATTAGATTCTCTATGATACAGTGAAGGGTTTATTTCCTTTGCATATTAACCTTCTATTAGTCTAGTACTTGAAATATTATCAGTATAATTTTTTGATTAATAAACTTAATCCTTCAGAAGTGAAAATAGGTTCTATAGCACCTGGTAGGACAGAACATATAAAGCAGAGTTATATGTTTTGTGATCTTTACCTAGTTGTTTGGGATTCAGCAAAATAATCAGCTTAGATCAGATGCCCAACAAATACCTGCTTATTAGTTGATTGTACATGTTCTGAGAGCCTCTAAGAAATGGTAAAGTAGTTTAAACTATTGTAGTTAGTAGTAAATTAGTAAAAAGTTAGTAAAAAGTAAAACATTACTAAAAAGTTGAGATATAATTTTCTGATAATGTTCTGATTGTATCTTTCACAGTAGTGTTTCATGATATTAAAATTATTCTACATAGATATAGACATAAAATATAGATAAATACATGCATCACATTTTTCTAGTGTTAAAACACTTGTTGGCTGTAAGTGCAGGTTGATATCCCTTTTCTGAAATGCTTGGGGCCAGAAGTATGTTGAATTTTAGATTTTTAAGATTTTGGAAAGTTTGCATATACATAATGAGATACCTTGGGATGGCACCCAAGTCTAAAGACAAAATTCTTTTATATTTTATATACACTTTATACACGTAGCCTGAAGGTAATTTTATACAATATTTTTAGTAATTTTATGAAGGAAACCAAGTTTTGACTGCGTTTTGACTATGACCCATCAAATAAGGTCAAATGTAGAATTTTACATTTGTGTCATTATGATAGCATTCAGAAAACTTTGGACTTTGAAGCATTTCAGATTTTGGATTCTGAGATCAGTGATGTTCAAATTGTATTTGCAAAGTCAAAATAAGTACAAATATAAATCTGTGAAGTTTCAGTTTCTAGCTCCTTGAGAATACTATAGTTGGATTTATCAATAACTCAATTCTAGGATCTCCCTCCTTTCCCTTTGCTTTCTTTACTTCAATGTGTCTTACACTCAAAAAGCATAATGGTAGGTGTTATATAAAAAACACACTTTGTCAGGTATTTGAAGAGCAAGCAAATAGAGTGTCTGTTTTTGGTGTTCAGAAACTAGACAACATAAAGTATCATCTTGTTTATTTGGCAAATCAGAAAACTAAGTTCAATGCAACAATAGGTACAAAAGGTAACTATTTCAAACATTTTTAGTAGAACTATTTCAATAAGACATTTTAAACATCTTAAAGAAAATACCCTGAATATAATTTAACTTTAAAGATTTACTCACGTGACTCAACATGGTTTCTGTGAATATTGCTTGTGTGGCTGTATTTTCATAGGTTGATACCCCTTATATTGTAAAAATATATGCTTTTGTCCTGAAGCACTCATTGTAAAGTTGTGCTCAGTAGTCCTAAAGTTCTCAAAGAAGCCCCACCCAACTAACCTCTTAAGAAAATGTTAAAATAAATAGTTACTTTTAATCAAATTGTCACAAAACCTACATGTCATTTTTCATAACAGTGCTTCTCTAATGGTAATATACATATAAATAAGCTGGAGATCTTGTTAAAATAGTGTTCATCATTCTGATTCAGGCGGTTTGAGTTATGTTATGAGTTTCCACATATTAAGCAAACTCTGGGTATAGTTCATGCTACTGGTACAAGGACCACACTTTATGTAGCAAGATTTTAGCAAGACGTGTATTCCTACTGCAACAATCCAAACGTGATTCTTGGAGAATTATATGTAATGTTGCTCTTATGAAAAAGAAAGAAATCTACATATGGACTCTGCTTCAAATAAGGTAAAAAGTTATTATTTGTTGCAAATATGACCCATTATTTCTGCTCCAGATAAAGCCATAAGGAGAGTAGGCCTTCTAGTATTCTGGTTGCAGGGAAAACCCTGTGTCTGTCTGTTCCAACTCCACCCTTAAAGTAAATGCTCCAGGTCTGATCAGGATTTTGTAAAATATTATCTCACCAGCCGCTATCTCAGTGTGAACACTGTCTAAATGTTAGTTAATATGATTAGGGCAAAAATACATAGGGAATATAAAACACTTTGACTCTTGCTGTCATAAAACTTCTGCTTTGATTAATTGGGACCTGCAGTCTCCCTTGATATTAGCAAGGTCTGAAAAATACCTGTTCAATAAATACCCCAGAATGTCATCCTCTGACATCTTGTCTCAGCTTGAAGCAGTATTTCTCTCTTATTGTCTCTTCTCATTTTACAGCTGCTATGTCTTGCAACTGTTGATTTTGCCAGTTTCTTGCAAAATTACCCTATTCTAATTTGTTGTTTTTGTTGTGGCTTAAGAAACCAAATGAACAGTCTCATTAGATTCATGTCTAAAATTAAAAAAAAAACAAAAAACAATTAGACTATGAAAAAGGAGGAAATTTAGGGTATGTATGAATGCTGTATAAGGGCTTTTAATGATTAAATTTCATATTTCCTTTTTATTTCAGCAAAGACTTAATTTCTTATCCCCAAGTTTTTGTCTAAATTCTGCATATTTGATAGTGGGTAAGTGATATCTAGAAAAACATGTCTTACTAGATTTAAAGCAATAATAATTAGCAAAATTTCACAAGAAATCCAAGTTAATTAAAATAACAGGAGTGTATTTTATTCCTGGATCTAATACTTCAGAGATGGAGAAACCTCACAGTCTCCCTTCTTCACTCAACATGTAAACCTTTGCAAGTAATGCCATCTTATTAAAATCCTGAAAAAGAGCTCCAAGGTTTTCAGATAAAATGCAATGTTGGGATTCCAAAGCTCATCTGTATTTTAATTTTTTGCTCGTGGATCAAACAGCGTTGCACTAAATTGTGGTTAGTCTATTCACAGAGATCTATATTTACAGTCATGTCAATATAAATGAAGCCAAAACATAACGAAAAATAAAAATAAATCCATCAATTTGTTTTAGTGTTGGCTAAGATCCAGAAACCTTATTTCCATTGTTATTATAACATTCTTATTCTAGGCAAATTAATTCAACGTCCTCTCATACTCATGTTCACCATTCACCCACAATGTACAAATCCGAAGTATAATTTAGCTCAGTATAAGGTGAATGGTGGATATGTAATCTAAACTAAAATGTTCTTGCAATTGGTGATTTGTGCATGCTCTCCTGTACTACCCAGAATCATCTCCCTATGTCACTAATAAAATGAACTCTCATTGGACTGGCAGTCCCGATGCTTGTGGGAAAGATTTGGAGAGTCTTGACAAGCTGATCATCAAGGCCTTAGCATCTTTACCTTAGTCCAGATGTTACCAGGATTAATTCTTGGCTCTAATTATTCTGACATTACTTGTACAGTTCAGGCTATGTTTTTCTTATCTTCTTTTCTCTTTGTTCTATGTTCTTTTCAGGTTTTGATTCTTTCTTTTTTTTTTCTTTTAACGTATTATGGGGGTACAAGTGTTAAGGTTACATATATTGCCCATGCCCTCCTCCCTCAAGTCAGAACTTCAAGTGTGTCCATCCCCCAAACGTTGCATATCTTACTCATTGTGTTTGCATATACCCCTCCCCCCTCCCATCCACCGACACCCGATAAATGTTATTCCTGTATGTCCACTGAGGTGTTGATGCGTTAATACCAATTTGCTGGTGAGTGCATGTGGTGCTTATTTTTCCATTCTTGAGAGACTTCACTTAGTAGAATGGGTTCCAGCTCTATCCAGGAATATACAAGAGGTGCTGCTATATCACCATTGTTTCTTAAAGCTGAGTAGTACTCCATAATATACATATACCACATTTTATTAATCCACTCATGAATTGATGGGCACTTGGGTTGTTTCCACAGCTTTGCAATTGTGAATTGTGCTGCTATGAACATTCGAGTGTAAGTGTCTTTTTTGTAGAGTGTCATTTGATCATTTGGGTAGATGATTCTTTCTTACCTTTCTATCTACCTGCTCTCCTATTATGTGTCATACATTACTCTAGGCATTAGGGATACAGTGATACTTGTGCCTTTTAGATGTTCTTAAAACATAAAAAATAATATTTCTAAGGTCATTTGAGAACATCCTCAGAAATTTCTTTATGACTAAATTAATTTGTAATTTTTCCCTGCAAATTATATTTTTATGATTCTACTCATTTTCTTAAATTTTATTTTTATTTCAATTAGAGTCTCTCTTAACCTTTCTCTCTCTCTATGCCTACCATGGGATCGCTACTTTAGTTTGTCTTCCTTTCTTTGTGTGTAATATAGATTATAGTAGCACCCACTTTATAGATTTGTGATGAGCATTAAGTGGGAAAAAAACATATGAAGTGCTTTGATTATTTCCTGGCACATAATAAGATCTCAATACATCAAGCCAAATAATTATCAGTACTAACATCATTATAATTAGTACACCTAAAATTTGTCTGCACTTACAAATCCTAGGAGCATTGGCCATTAGAGAGAGCAAATATGAGAAATCATTGAACCAGGTGAAGCACTACATTAAATAAATGCCAATGAAGAAGTTATTCCCCTTTTAACTCCCTTTTGAGTATTTGGATTATGTTTAGGAAATAGATAATTTAATTTAAGTTGTCTTTGACATTGCTCTAACAGGAGATAATATCCCTTTTCCCCAAAGAGAGATCAAAGAACAGAATGAGTCTTGTCCATGTAGGACTATGCAGCTCCACTTTAATTACAATTATATGGTTGCCTTCTATTAATAAAAAGTAATACTGGCTTTCCATTTATGGTAGAATACTATAGTTTCCACTTAAAAGACATATGTAATCAAAAATGGAATTAATTTAAGTATTAAATTAATAAAATAACAAATAATTATGGAAGTCTCAACAATTACAAGGGTGACACAGAAATAAGTAAAGTTTGGGATATACCACTGTAATTCAACACCTTTATTTTACATAGGAGAAGTCTAAGTCCTTCAAACAAGTGGCTTAGCCAAGATTAGGATCCAGGCCCAAATATATTAAAAACTGACTAATGTGCATCAACATCATATCAGATTTATTATAGGGAATAATGCTGTGTGGGTTTTCATTGTAACCCTATTTGACAATTTAGGTTTTTTTAGAGCAGGAATATCTATCATTATATAGAATGCATGTGCCTCATGTTTATAAAAGGGCTCAATGACATTTGACCTGTCCTCAGGAAGAAGGGAGAAATGCATAAAATAAAAATTAAAAAAAAAGAATGAATTTAAGAATTCTTAAAATTAGATTACACTTAAACAAAGATGGGGTGCAGAAATGAGGTATTCACAAACATACTGGACTATAAAACTGATTGTTATGGATCGGACTATTATATTTGAACTTGTTCTATGAAGCACACATACTATATATTGTGGTATATGTATACCATGGAGTACTATTCAGCTCTAAGAAACAATGGTGATATAGCACATCTTATATTTTCCTGGTTAGAGCTGGAACCCATACTACTAAGTGAAGTAGCCCAAGAATGGAAACACAAGCACCACATATACTCACCAGCAAACTGGTATTAAATGAACAGCATCTAAGTGGTCACATAGGTACTACAGTAATAGGATATTGGGCAGGTGGGAGGGGAGAGGGGGCGGGTATATACATACACAATGAGTGACATGTGCACCGTCTGGGGGATGGTCATGCTGGAGACTCAGACTTGTGGGGGGAGGGGGGAAAGGGCATTTATTGAAACCTTAAAATCTGTACCCCCATCATATACCGAAATAAAAAAAAATAAAATAAAATAAATAGATTTTTAAAAGGTGTTTTGTTAGAAGCTGGGGCAATCTTTGAATCTGGGTTTGATTCCAAAGCCATGATTCTCGCCTATACTTGCCTTTGCTGACTTAACATTTATGTTCATGCTTTGCATTTTGTCTTTATCCTATAAATAAAATTTCATAAATCTCTGAGGCTCCTTGACTATAATCTTTTATTTTTTTGGCTTTAACTCAAGACTAAAACCACTTTTATGTGTTTTAAAATAATATCTTATTCTTTGTAATTGGAAAAAAAACTATAAATGCATTTGTCCTTTTATGATTGATTATCATAGTTTTAAAGTTAGTTATTCATACCATGTTGCTTTTTTTCTGTCCTTGAATTGTTTTGAGTTTGTAATTTAAATAGTATTAGAAAGGAGACAGTCCTTTGCTCAGCATATTCAGGGGAGAAAGATCAGGATGATGAGAGGATATTAAAGCAGCTTTTATGCTGAATGGTAAGTGAAATTAAGTTTGTCTGGAGTAAAACAAAAATGAGGAGATGATGAAAGCAAGGGAGCGTGACCATTGTCTTTAAAAATACCATATTTTATAGTGCTTTAACACTCACAAAGTCTTCACACACATGAACTCAATTAATACTCAACAACCCCAACAGTTATAGAGGGCAGAAATTGTTATCCCAGTATTATAATTGAAGCAAATAAGGGTCATAGGAGTTCTGATCCTTAGGCAATATTACACAATTAGCAAATGGTAACTCCTGCTCTTGAACTGATATTTTCTGATTTCTGATATCATGCATGTGTGTGTGTGCAATACCACAGATGTAAGAAAACAAATGTTTAAGGCCGGGAGCAGTGACTCACGCCTGTAATCCTAGCACTCTGGGAGGACGAGGCGGGCGGATTGCTCGAGGTCAGGAGTTCGAAACCAGCCTGAGCAAGAGCGAGACCCTGTCTCTACTATAAATAGAAAGAAATTAATTGGCCAACTAATATATATATAGAAAAAATTAGCCAGGCATGGTGGTGCATGCCTGTAACCCCAGTTACTCAGGAGGCTGAGGCAGAAGGATAGAAGGATCGCTTGAGCCCAGGAGTTTGAGGTTGCTGTGAGCTAGGCTGACGCCATGGCACTCACTCTAGCCTGGGCAACAAAGCGAGACTCTGTCTCAAAAAAAAAAAAAAAAATGAAAGAAAGAAAACAAATATTTAAATGTTGACTATATGAACCGAGGAATAAAATAAAGTCTAAAGGATGGGAGCTATAAGGAAGAGTTATGGGTAAAAATAAGGAGGATCTTTCTAATAATAAGCGATACCTAAAGATAAAATGAACTTTTCTAGAAGAAAAAAAGATTTTTGTCATCTAGTTGTTTCATTATAAGTTTGATAACTCCTTGAATAGGATATCTTAAAAGGAGAATAAAGCAATGAATGTATGCAATACTAGGTGACTGGAACCATCTGTTCAACCATAGAATTTAATAATCATTTGGGATTTAATCATATTTCTGGGTTTTTATTATGAAATATTAAAAATATATGCAAAAGGATGAAAAAATACAACAAATAAGCATTTTCTCAACATTCAAGTTAATAATTTACCATTTTATTCAGATTATTTTAAAAGAAACGAAGCATTACAGATGCTATTGAACAGCCTCTTTATAATTTCTCTTGATCCCATTCTCCTCCATCCCTTCTTCCCTCCCCAGAATATTAGCATAATCTATGGAACCACTTCAGACTTTCTACATGTATTTGTGTGTCTGTGTGTGTATGTATAAATTTAGCAATATGGATTGTCAAAAACTCTGGAGGGCCTGAAATATCACCCTACTAACAAATTTCATTATGACCGATTAGCCTACCACATTTCATGGATATTGGCAGAATAGTTCCACCTTGATCAAAGACAATAGACTATATTATTTTTGGTAATAACATTAAATGGAACAATAGAATCTTCATGTGTGACTTTATCAAACTCCAGTTCTTACAGGGTAACCCAAAGAGGGACACATGACACTTGTACAGCTAGTGGATAACATTATAAGAGAGAAACCATAAGTGTAGAGATCCCAAAGTTTTTATAGTGGACAGTAAACATGGCTTCCCTTTGCTCCAGAGGGAAATTTTGCCTCTATTTCTGAAGGAGGTTTCTTATTTAAAAATTCTTGAAAAGATAGTTCAGTATATTTTGGAATGATTTATAAAGCAGCATTTTTGGATATATTTTATATTGTGTCATAAGAAGAAAATATGCTTTAAGATCAGAAAAATAGATGTGGGCATCACCTTGGAACTTTCCTTTTAATTTATGTTTAATTTTACATTGATTCAAATTATTTTATGTTCCTTAGTTCTGAATTTTGTAATTTTGTATACATACAAAGGAAATATATTTCTGCAAGAATTATTTATTATCACCACTAGTATAGTGACTTAGATATGTAGTAATTCATCTCTGATATATTTTTAAATTTTCTAACAAAATAGGTTATTACCCCTAAAAGGAAGCATTGCAATAATTGTAATAAGTTGGAAATTTATTATTACGCCATTTCTTTCCATATATTCTAATTGTTATTTAGTATGCCAAAAGGTATGATTATGATTACCCATATTTTTTCCTAAGTTGGCATTGGTCTATGCAATGTGAGCCAGAAAAAGAAAGAAGAATATTTGTAAACCAGATTTAAAATGTTATTGAAGAAATAAAATGAAACATGATATGTATATTTTCTTCCTTATTGCCTGGGAAATTTGTTCCCCTAAGTGATTAATGAGTTTACAAATAAGGAAACACAATCAGTTTGGGAACTTAGTTTGATATAATCAAAACTGGACAAGTGTCACAGTACCTTCTGGTATGGGAATACCTGAGATGCGAAACTGGAAATCATGAATACAGCCACCTCTGAGAAAAGCCCTGTCTGTTCTTTTCATCTTATTTAGGAAAGCAAAGAAAAATATCAGTTCCAGGAAAAGAATGTTCAAGTGCAACTTGAAACAGCCAGAAAAGAAATAACTAGAGATCTTCACATTACCAGATTGACGGGGAACATTCTGAGATAAATTCAAAATTTTATTTCACCTGTATTGAATAATATATGTTCTTTTACAATTATCTGAAGAAAGTCTGGTTTCTGCAAGATTTTAATCCTAACAAGAAGTATTGCAAAAATTCATGTACATCACAATAACACAATGAGTTAATATAGATATGTTTCACAAATGTATTTGTGCTAGTCTGTTTGTGCTGCTGTAGCAGAATATCTGAAACTGGACAATTTAGAAAAAGAAACAAAAAATTCATTTCTCACAGTTCTGTAGGCTGAAAGTTCAAGGTCAAGCAAGACACCTGCATTTGGTAAGGGCTCTCTTGCTGTGTACTTTCACGGCCGAAGGCAGAAAGGCATGCAAGCTAGTTAGTCAAACGCTGCATGAAGCCTCTTTTATAAGGACCCTAATCCCACTGAAAAATGAGTAGCCCTCATCACCTATCCGTCTCTCACAGGCCCCATCTCTCAACACCACCACATTGGCAACACCTGAATTATGGAGGGGACTCATTTGAACCACAGCAAGACTTATACACACCTCAAGAAAGATGTTCAGTGAAAATTATCATGTGTATCATTAGAATGTCTTCATCTATAGAATTAATATTTTGGCTCTGAGAATATATTAATACATAGTCTGTCAATTTTAAATTGTAATAATAATTGTTTAAAGTAATACATTAAATACTAGGGGTCACATGGTGCTAGGCATTAGTTGTCTCCTTTATTTTTATTAGACTTCTAATAATCATGTATACTATTTAGCCTTATTTACAGGTATTTTTCAAACGTGGACACTTTGTCCATTACCTCTAACATCTTATGGTCTTAAGGCACAATCACGTTTGCTTAGACTAGCTTATAAGGCTACAGTCTAGACCAAATGGCATTTTGAACTTATGTCCTTACATCAAATGTAAAGAAAGGGACTAGATTATTTATACAGTTCTTCCATTTCTAGATACTCTGCTGGGGAGAAACAAATGACTGTTGAGCAGAAGAGTATAGTGGGAAGCCCAGGAGTTGACTCTGCCGTTTATCATTGTGACCTTACATATGTCTCTTAGCCTCAGTTTTCTCACTTGCAAACAAAGAATAAGAACATTTTGGGGAAGGTTAAATGTGATTTTGATTATGCAGTATTTAATATTCTTTCGGGTGTGTGCAGTAAAACAATATAAAGTGGTAGTTAGTTTAATTAGTGTCATTATTAGATAATTGATAATCATATGTAAATTAAAAAGTAATCAAGAGCTAGCTTTAGTAAGATATTTGGACATAATCCTTAGAGAAATGTATAGGTACTGACAGGATTTAAGAGAATGAGTGACATGTTTATATTTGCATTTTAGGAATGTCACTGAGGTAACAATAAGAGGACTGAATGAAGCAGCTATGTTGGAAATTTTTGCCCCATTAACTGTTTTGAAAAGTACCCCTGATTCCATGATATGGCTTATATTGGTCCTGTTCTTGATTAAGGATTGACTTGTTTAATTTAAACCAATCATCATATTCCATCTTCCTGGATAGTATAACTTCATAAGTAGGCACAGAGCCCAATTCAGGGAAGTCAAATAAAGGAGACTGTATTCTGAAACTTTTTGTTTAAGAAATGTTTTATTTTGTTATTCTTTTTCTTACTGGATTTTGCCACAGAAGTTTGTAGCTTCAGGAACTTCTAACAACCATCTTGTGGAAACAAAACGGGAAAAAATGGCAAGAATGGAGTAACCACATCCACAATGATGAAAGCCTGGACCAATGGAGTGGCTGAATGTTTTGTCATGAATATTACAGAAGACAATGATGTGGACTTAGTAGCGTTTGGTTCATATGGTTCATATGTGGACTTAGTAGTGTTTGGTTCATAGTAGTGTTTGGTTCACCATCCACCATATGAGGATGGTGATGAAAAGTAAAGTATACATGATGCCTGCATTTCTAGATTTCTGTGGCTATTTGGGTGGTAGTGCCTGCCACTTGCTAAAGTAGGGAATGCTGATGAAGCATTGAATAGGCAGTAGATAGGTAGATAGATAGATAGATAAATTCATTGTCAAATCCTCTATCAGTCAGGGTTTAGTTTAGAAAGTAGAAAACAGAAACCACTCCAGGAAAAGAAATTTAATTTATAGTTAGATGCTTATAAGTCATGAAAAGACTACACATGCCTAAAATCATGGTGGATCATTGCTCTGTTCATTGCAAGGTTCATTTCCTTGCAGTTTTGATCTAGAGATCAGAAAGCTACCACAGCTTCTACCCCTATTGTCCACACTACAATCTCTCACATCCACACAGCCTGTCACCAAGTACTGGAATACTGGTGTCTGCTGCTTACACTCTATTATCTGTCTTCTGGCTCATCAGAAACCACAACAGAAGGAAAACAATCTTCACCTCATCCATATCTTTCAAATATCAAGCCAGGCCATTTCATTAGCACAACTAAAATGAAATATACAGCTGTATTTGCAAAACGTTTTACCTTTCTGATCTCTGTGTTATAGGCAGAAACACAGACAAGCTTTAGAGAGATGCCATATGACAGCAGATCCTCCTTATTCAAAGTGCTCACGAGTCTCGCAGATACACATAACTAATAGCAACTGGATATGTCACAGCTCTGAATCACAGTTTTGGGGGTATATAGAATTTGTACAACAGAATTCTGACTTTTACCTTCTGGGTTGTTAAAAATAAAAATAGTCTCTTCACGCTAAGAATTTTAGGCTGAATTTCAAAGAAAAGGGGATCTACCTAGATACAAAGCCATGTATTTGCTTCCCATAGAAGTCTGAATTGTCACTATGTGGGAGCTGGAAGGCTTAATCCAAGCTCCATGTTGTGAGGTCCAAAATGGTCTTTGGGCAATCATGAAATTGCAACAAAGCATATCGCATGCACTCATATGTTCTTTTTCTTCTGAGAAGAGAACAAGTAGCCTTAATGAGATTATTTAACACAGCAAACAGTAAGAACTATTATTTCAAATTTCTGCCAATTCAATGTAAGAAATATTGCTAATAAGCTAACTCCTAACAGATTTAGCTCTTAAAAGGCCTTAACTATAAATAGGAAACACAGTCTACTTCACAAGAAATTGTAAAACACACTTTTGTCAATAAGAAAGGCAAAGGCGAGGCACAAAACTCCTGCCTTAGTATAATTTCTATAAACAGGAAATTGGATTAGCCTCACAAGATTGAGTCTGAGAAGGTATGAGAAGGGATTCATAGAACTTATTGCAGAAACCGTGAGTGGCAAGGGGATATTATAAGTCATTGAAACTTCAGCTCTTTATGCTACTTCTATAAAAGTTAATTCTGTTTGACTGTTTCCTAATTAGGTTCCAAATGCCAACCCTGTCAGTGAAAATAGAGTCCTGATTACATCATGTTTCCCACCAAGCACTAGGATTGATACCCTCAGAATTGTAACCTAACACGGAGTACTTGTGTTCCCTCTGGCACTAGGTCTGTGAGTTAACATAATGCAACCTACTTGGTAAAGTTTCTTTATCTTGGCATCAAAAATTGAACTATGACTATAGTTCAATTGAACTACAGTCTACTACTATGAACTATAATCAACATGTATATACTCACACCTTCATCCATTAAAGAAAAAAAAGGAAAGAAAGAACATTTTAGGGTTCCAAATATTTGGTAACAAAAACATATAGGTTGTACGCTATGGGAAGCTGTATAAATATGCTGTCAAGTTCACTTTTTAAAAGGAGTGGAAAAGAGTGAGAAAGACAAAGGGAATAAAATGAGCTAAGACAGAGAGGTGAGAGAAAGCGGTGCAAAAGAAAGGAGAAAAAGAAAAAAGAGACAAAATTCAGTAAAAGGACACACCTTATTTATAATAATGATTATATCACATTAGCAGGAATACTTCCCAAAAGAAAACATATTTCGTGTTCCTTATGAAATCAGTTACCCTGTCTCTTCCCCAAAATGCTGCTGGGAAGCAGTAATCCTGAGATTTAATCACTGCAAAATGTAATATAGTGTGGGAAATTGTGACATGTCATAAAAGAATATGGAAATAAAAAAGGGGAAGTAATGTTAAGTGCTAAACAGTGATGGAGCCCACAGATGGGGCACTCTAAGAACCACTTCTCCTGAATTAGAAAATGTGGAAAAACCAACATACTGTCTTGATTTCTTTGCCACATTTCAGAAGAGAGTATCATACTGGTGAGCACAAATCTTCTGTTGTTTTGATAAACATATTTTTTTAGTGAAGGGTCACTGTGAAAGCTTCCATGCCTTGTTGAGATGCATTGTAGAATTATTTAACTCTGTTAACATAATCGACAACTGGAAAAAAGAAAACGTTTGATTTTAAAGTGTTTTCAAAGTGTCTTTTCCACCAGAGATAGTAACAGTGACCAAGTAAGATATGCATTCCTATATGTTTAGCAATATTTTTATGTGAATTAATCAATTAGTTTTCTGTTGTAGAGAATTTCATATAAGCTTGAGTTGAAAAAGCTAAAATTGCCGGAATGTCATGAGCCCAGGAGGAGCTGATTATGAAAAGAGAGGGCCTTGCTTGTATGCTAAGCATACTAAAGTGCTAAATTCAGTGTACATAATACAGCCATTAACTTACTACAAACATTTAATTTTCAAGAGAATGAATCTTTCCCATTAGAACTTTAATGAAACAAGTTTAAAAAATAATTATATCCTTTTTACTGATAATAACATATATAATGCCACAATGCTTAAAATTAATGGGAAAATATCATGGCTTTTGAATAGTAAAGGAGAACAATCAATGTCTGCCTGTAAACTCACTATCCATTGATCTATTTGAAATGACTCTTTTTTTTTTTTTCAAACAGTATGGTTTATATACCTCACCTAACAAAAGTGCATACCTGATGTAAACATCTACAGGTTAATGGAACTATCACAGGAGTTCTTTCAGCTAGTTTGAATTGAAATTCGTCATGTATAATGTATTATTTTTGCTTACTTTAGGGTAATGGGTATACTTGTCAGGAATCAGAATGACTAATGATTTATAGTATGAAGATTTTCCAAACACAGAGTGATTGTACAGAAGTAGGACTGAGAGGTAAACAACTGAGGTGGAAATAAGTAAGCCTCCAGCTGAAAATATACATTATGCAATGCCAATTCCATGAGCTGACTCTAAACAGACACCACTATCAGGTTTCCAGTGCTTTCTGGCTTAAGGTTCATTTTCTGGCAAGAAATGAAATTCATTCTGAATTGTCCCCAGAAATTAATCTTCTGTTATGTGTTAAATCATATGTATGAACTGGGCTCCGGAAGCTGATGCAATAGTTTGTACCTTGAAGTAAGAAAATTTAGCAATGTGCATGCTTTTTATAGTCAGTTTAACAGAGAGCAGGCTTTGGGCTCCACATAAGATAAACATTAATAGCCTGTCCTGGACATTATGCATTCTTTTCTTCTCTTTCATTCTCTGTCCACAGTCATCATTTTCTTCATCTTACTGTTCCAGTACCCAATATCTACGCTACCGGTTGGTTCTCCAGGCGAGCCGTCTTCACAATCATTTGTGTGGTGATCTAATCCTCTTGTTTAGAAGGCTCACAAGACTGGATCAATAGTCCATTTCTTTCTGTTATGGGCATACAGCCTTACTGTCACTTTGTTCTATATGGGGGAAGTTCTATAAGTTGTTATCATTTTTCCTTTTCAAGGTAACAACCCTAAGTTTAGTAGAGATTCTTTGTATTTCTCTTTTTATAGTTCTCGTTCTGGTTTTCTTTTGGGGCTCAGGAGTATTGAGGAAACTATCACTCTAGGTCATTCTAGCTGCTGATCTTAAGATTTATTTTACTTCAATTTCCACAGCATACTCTCCGCATGTTCAGACTCTACGTCCTGCACAAATTTTCACTCTGTCAGTGTCTCATCTCTCATATTTCCATTAAATCTCTCTGTAACTCCTTACACTTGTGCAGTATATCCCGTCACTGCCTATGTGCAAGGGCAAATGTAATCAGTGCTTTATCACCAAAGGAGGTGATTTCGGGTAAGGGTTTATGATCCAGAGAACCTACTAGAGAGGAATAATTTTCCCTTCAAAATTCTCTTTTTCCCATTATACATAACTATTGGATAAATTCCTGATTTCATGAAGTTTTATTTCCATTTTTCATCAAATGACTGTCAAATGGAAAGAATTATAATATTATGAGATGGAAGGAGACAATGGTTTATAGATCATGTCACATTAACATTCTTGGAGAGCAGCAACTGAGTCTACTTACTACTTCCAATAGCTAAAGAACATAAAAGATTTGTAACATTTTCTCCTTATACAGGCTAGGTAGGTATAGGTCAACGAAACGTATCTCCCTTTATTTCTGGAAAGAAGGAATACAGTTAAAGAAAACAATGAATAGCTTCACATTTTAAAACTATAGTCAACAATGATCTATAATTTTTAAAACAGTTATTATCTAAAAGTATCTGATTCCTTTGTAACTGGACATAAAATAATTGTGCCAAAACAATTGAGTTCATTCTAAATGTGTTAACCTATTTAGCATCTTTATAAGTATGAGGCACATGGGCTGATGTTTTCTTGCTTTCCTTACCTCTCAAGCTGAGAGATCATAAATAAAGCTTTAATAAATCCCTAAACAGTCTCTTTACCTACTAAAACATGACTACCACGCCTGTGAAAGACAAACAACCAAAGAGAAAACTCATGAATAGTGCTTTTTTTAAAACTTCCTCATCCATTAAATTCTCCCCTAAGCTTGACCTACTGCTTTTAAAAGCTTATGATTTTCCACTACCTACGAAAATCAGCAAAGGCAGTGGCAAAGAATATATATATAAAGTACATAATTTGATATATGCATATGTACATACAGAAAGAGAAAGAATGAGCTATTGAAAATATTATGAAGTAGTTATACATGAATAATATATAGAAATAATCAATGAAAAAATCATATATATTAAAGTACTGTATTGAGATTTTTTCCTTATGTCAGGCACTCTATTAACTCTTTTAATTATTCTCTTCTCCTCCTCTTCAAAATAACCAAACCTACGAGTAGGTATTAGTATCCCCATTTCATAAATGAGGAAAATTAAGCTTTGAGTGTTTAAACACCTTGTTCAAAAGCACTCCCTGGAATTAGTGTCAGGGCTAGAATTTTAACTCATAATTGCCTGACTCCAAGGCATTTATTTCTTTGCATTATACACTCCTGTCTCTAATTTTACTTGGAAAGTTACCTGCTTGAGATGTGTTTAAAAGCATTTACTAATGGTTTACAAGACCTATTGGAAACATCATCAATTATAGTCTAATTTTAAAATAATATTTATACTTTACATTTTTAAAGTAAGCCATGAGGGTTGTTGAATTTTTTTAAAAAATAAAAATGAGGGAATTTTGCCTGTACTTGGTAATTAAAAACCAACACAGTAAATCTACTCTAGTTATTTCCTCCTCACCTTACACCTGATTTTGCTGGATTTCTTCGAATCCCATGTTCAAAAGAGATTTGCTGTGCAGAGCCCATGTCAAAATGTTGGCGGTTTCGCTGTTCACTTTACCAAACTGGATATAAATTATCTTCTATGCTTATTGCCTGGCCCTCTGTAAGCAAATAGCAAAATTATTCCCAAAGAATAAATGGTTTGTGATTTTTTATTTTTCTAGAAATGATTCCTGAGAAGCCAGAACCCATAGGGTATATTGACCCCAGTACTGTCCCTGTCTTAGCCACTATCTGCAGTGGTTTAATATCCAAACATGTCACATCCCTTAAGGTTCATTGCCTGCTATCTCAGGTTTTCTTGCATTATTGGCAGTTAGAATCTTCTAATTACATATGACAGGAATGATGTTGAGAAGAGTGGGGATAAAATTAAATAGCATTGGGTATTCAAGAAATTTGCTTTCTTTGTGTATTTTCATTTGGGTGTAAGTGAAAAGAAGAATGAGAGAAATTTTTTTAAACAAATTGTTGGAGCTGCTACTCTTGGGCAGCTTTTCTGCACTGTAGTCTCTTTCCTAGATGGCTGAGTAGATCTCAATAAATGTAAGTTACTCTTATACTGATACGCAATAATGTGCGATAATTTGTCAGACTTGCTTTAATTAGAAATAATTCTTTTCCCAAGTTGACAAAGCATTGATTATTATGTTTATGTTTCAGGACATTTATGACCACATCTTTCCTGAAGGAAGGTGAGGAAGCCTTAGAAGGCATAACTAACTTCTAATAGAATTGGGAGAATTTCCAAGGTATTTTTTAATTTTTATAATCCCCTTCCTAATACATTATTTTTCTTTTGAACCAATGGAAATAATCTATATTTTAGCTAAATTTAGCTATACACGAAACATGGTATCATCTAAGTTTATAAATATTTAAATAAATTTATTAATTACATGCTCAAGGGCTTTTGTAAGGATTGTAATTTATAAACGTAATTAATGAAGAAGTTACTAAGACTCTACTGAATTTAAAAAATGCACTATAGGGCATTTACTAAAACCATTCAGAGTGGAGCTATAAATAATTTAAACTGCTACACTTGTCAGAGTAAATGAGCAAAATCTATTTTGATGTAATGGTCTTGTTTACTCACTAATTTGATGGAGCTACTATTTTTCGATAGATTTTCCATCAAGAAAAATGAAAGCATATGTAATGTAAAACACATATATTATGAGTTATATTTATACAACATAATGAAAGTATGCCGCAAGAATCTGCATTTCTTCTATAGTTAAGTCACACAACATTGATCTAATCCATGGTCAACATGGGTGGGTAAGGGGTTATTCCAATTTGTATTATGATAAACATAGATGTTTTTCAGTCTAGTCTAAAAAACATACTTATTTTTTGGTCCTAACTCATTTTTATTCTCCTTGGAATATGCATTCCCAAAATTTTGTAAAAAGTGAAAATGTGTTCATTAATCATTTTCACTCAATAAAATGATTACATTTTCCAAATAGTTTCTAACATAGCACGTGGTATTCTATCTTATCATCTTCTTTCAGGGTAAAATCTCATTCTTTAGGGAAACTTGGTGGTAAAGACATCTTATGAAGATTATAACCAGGATAAAAATTGTCAATTGCCTGTTTACAACTTACTAGAATTAAAATGCTAAAATACCTTCTTGACAATGTCCATTCTTTTATTCCTCGTGTGTATAAAAGCTACTTTCAGTTTCACTGGGAAACCAAGAAAAGAGATTATGGTCTTGTCACAAACGCTAGACAGCAAAGGTGAACTACATATTTTCAACTTCTTCTAGTCAAAGAGAGATATGTTTTCTTTATAAAGCTTCTTTTTCTATTCAATCAAGTATTTTGCTTGCTTGGCATTGCAATTTTTAAAACTCTATATGAGTTACCTCACTTACTAACATCTGAGGGTATAAAACACCCTTGAAATCTGCTTCCAATTTTCAAAAGGCTGAGACCATTATAGATACATAGCATGCTAGCACACACATGCACACATGGGCAGGCACACTCATGACTTAAAAATATATTTATAATTATTTAAATGGCAAAATTTATCAATAGAAAAGCTAAAAAAATTAACTCTTGGGAGAAGAAGGAAGTGAAGGGGGTAAAATAATAATAACAATAATAATAATATATTAATAACATCCTCAACTTGACAGAGGTGAATTTATTTGATACATTCTATAAGCTTATACCTTACAACAGTGTCTGAGGCATAGTACATGCAGATGCCACTGCATGAAATCCAGAAAATATTAAAGAGTTGTCTTTTTGACCTAGGTATGAGGTTCACACTGACCATAGGGAGACTATGTTTTTGTAGTCTCTGCAGTTTGCATAAACTCTTTTAATTATTGAGCCATCTGCAAAATTTGGTTAAAAGATGAATATCATATTAAAATATAAGTATCAAGAAATATACTTGTAAATCTGTTGATAGATTATCTCAATCTGATCACTGGCCAAAAAAAGGAGCATATTTTTAAAATAAATGAAAATTTTAAATAGTCATCTCAGATTTAATTACAACTACACACAAGTATATGTATAATTTCTGAACAATTTATTTGTTGTATTAATTGTTGCTTCATGACTGAGTAAACCTCATGGTTCTCTGGCTCAAAAAGTAGCATCAAGGAATAGTGATGTTCCCTTGTTTTCAGTAATAATAAGCATCCTGAGTGTAAAGTCAATATAATAAGCAAAATTATATACATTACTGAAAGGAGATGAAGAAGAAGTGATATGGCATTAAAGACCTATTTCTATCCAATATTTTATACAAACTCTAAAAATATTGACATAACTTTTTTAGATATAAGATTGATTTTATTTTAGAGTATATACTACAATTACTGTGCACCAATACCATGTAAGTAATTAAAAAGTATATGCAATTCTGCCATCCTGTCCATAATTAAGATCAGCTGAGAAATTCTGGACTACATATGTCCAGAATTTTAGTATGTACTAGAAACTACCCTAATGTTATCATCATTGAGAATAAGTAACAGAAAAAAAAAAAACGGAAAGTTTTTTTAACATTGATCATATATATACATGTGTGTGTATATAATGACCTTAAATCATGTGCATGCTGGCCAAATAATTGAAAATGTATACATTATTTCATATTGCATATACAAATATTAAAACCTAATTGCATTGCACAGTTTAATTATATAATGTTAATTTGTAAAGTTTTGCTCATGTTAATTTTTTTCAAATCATTTGATAAGGGGACACAATATAAATGTATATTACTTAATTCTTTTAATTGCTCCTTATATTACCTCTTTCATCTATTCTTTTTCCCCAATCTTCTTTTCACTAGTTTCTCTTTTATTCCTAATACTGTGCGTATGTTTGTGTGTATGGGGGGGAATACACACACACACACAGTGTCACCATTAAAGCAAATATGGAATTTGGAAATTAATTGAAAACATCTGATAATTGTGTTAATCTTCTAATACTAAAGAAACCTAATTTATGACATATGTACATACAGTTGCACATGTAAAAAGTACAAAATAAATTGACTGTGACATAGTAGAAAGAGTCAGTGTATTTTTCTTAGGCAAGTAATTTTCATATATAAACTTGGCTGAAACTAAATTAACCATGAAGAACATTTGTTACATTTGCTAATTGTAAATGGTGCTGACTAGCACAGCAACATCACAATTCAGACATATTTATAAGCGAATCCTTTTGATAAACTTGGATGTGATTGATGTATATTTATATCTATGGTATAAATGGAAAATTATTATAGTTCAAATTATGACTACATATGTCCAGAATTTTAGTATGTACTAGAAACTACCCTAATGTTATCATCATTGAGAATAAGTAACAGAAAAAAAAAACGGAAAGTTTTTTTAACATTGATCATATATATATATATACATGTGTGTGTATATATAGATATACACACACATATACATTCATATGAATATTAACTTTTCAACATAAAAATAGCAACACTATTGACTTATGTTAACTTAGTTCAGGGTTTTTCCTCTTATGAAATACATGAAATCATAAAAACTTATTTGCAGAATTTGAAATATCAATCAAGAGATGGGACCAGGGGTGGGGAACCATTTCATGTTGGAAGACCACATTAGATTAGCTGTAGTCAAATAAGGCCACATTCATGAAATTTCAATGAGATATACTTAAAAATGTATGTTATTTTGTAAAAAATCTAACTGCTATCTACTTAATAATTTCAAAAACTGAAAGCCATTTGTTTATTTTAAAGTTAACTAACCTTTTAATAACTTTGTTGCGTTTGCTTTTTGTTGGAAACCATTTGAATGTTTGGTTGCAGCATGCAGGTCCTGTTTCATTTGATCCTCTAGATGGATATCAGTCATTTGTGGCCTTAAGATGTTTTGATTTGGGTTAGATAAGAGAATGTAGATTCATAGCAATAAGTGGTTGAAAAGCAGGAAAACATGTTGCCAAAGGTATGAGTGTTCTGCATTTTTCCATATTTTAATTGGATCTTTCTTAGCATCAAACAAAGACTTTAAAATGTCATCTACTGAGAGCTCAATCAATTCCATTTTGTAGTTCTTTAGGTGCCTTGGTGATATCATTTAGGTAAGGCTGAAATGCTAAT
The DNA here is from genome assembly GCF_040939455.1 of Microcebus murinus. Taxonomy (NCBI): domain Eukaryota; kingdom Metazoa; phylum Chordata; class Mammalia; order Primates; family Cheirogaleidae; genus Microcebus; species Microcebus murinus. The sequence continues at coordinate 78,311,702 of NC_134114.1, read as the reverse complement.
TTGAGTGCTATGTCATGATTCTCAAAGTCAGTGAACCATTCATTGTATTCTCGAATTAATAGGTTTATAACAGCTGCATATTCTTCAAATGATTAGTATATATCATCCTGCTCATCAATGACCTTGCTAACTGGGGAAAATGTGTATCAGAAATTTCCTTTTGCAGAAGTGTTTTGACAAAAGATAGCTTTTTTCAAAATGCTTGGATTTTTTTTTTTTTTGCCGCATACCATATATAGATTTAGTTTGACCTTGCAAATAAATATTTGAATAATTTTGATTTGATGTTATCACAAAGAAATGCTGCATTCCTATGGAAACCTTTCAATAATTCACGTTGCTGATTCTGTTCTTCATAAAATTTAACTATCTGTTCTTTCAGAGATAAAATATTGGCTAAGACCTGTCCCTGGGATAGCCAACATATTTCAGAATGATATGCCAAATCCACATTGAATACCTTATTGTTCAACTGTAACATATTACGAAACTGATGATGCTGTGTTGCATTTGCATGAATATAGTTAACAATACTTATAACTTTTTGCAAAGTGTTACTTAAAATATTAGTAGTACCATTAGCACAGAGATATTTGAAAAGAAATGCGAGCATCTGGATCTGTTAATACTTTCTTATCCATGTAATAAATCCTTCATGTTTTCCTGCCATGGAAGGTGAACCATCTGTACATACACTCACTAAGTTTTCCAATTTCAACCCAACTTCATGACGTTTATCTTGAAAGATGTTGAAGATATCTATTCCCTGTGTTCTGTTCACAAGAGCGCCCAAAGTGAAAAACTCTTCGTAGCAAACAAAATCTTCTGTTATGACCTGAATGAAGTATTAAAAGTGCACCGAGGCAGAAGTATCAGTTGATTCATCCAAAACAATTTAATAATACATGTTTTCCTTCTGAAGTATAGCATGAAGTTGTTCTGTTAAGTGAAAGCTAATTCATGCTGTCATAGTTTTTCTTGAAAGAGACAGCTGTTTGTACTTTGAAATGTTATCAGAGTTTAAGCATCCTACAGCTTCAACAATGCATTCTTTCACAATCTCTATATCACTGAATGGCTTTTTTCTCAAGCATATAGGTTACTATATAAGCTGTTTCAGTGGCATTATTTCCAGGTCTATTGCTGTTTGAAAGAATTACCTTCACTTTTGCTTTTCAACTTTTAACTTCTGCAATACAACCTTTTGTGTCTCTTCCTCTAATTTAAAATATTTATGGGCCTTATGAGTGTTATAATGCTGTTGAGCATAGAATTTCTTTAATGTTGATATTGCAGTATAACAAAGCAAGCAAATCATCCTATCTTAAGCAGAAACAAGATAATATTTCAAGTCCCAATTCTCATTAAAATATCTGTTTTCTTCCTTCAGCATTCTCTCCATTTTCTTTGGCATTATGGGCTGTTAAGCAGACAGAATTTAAAAATACTGTTGATCTGTGCAACTATTCACAAATCTCACTTCAAACAGAAAATCAGTGCACCGTTGTCAAAAGCTGATAACAGACTGGCATACTTGATTCCCATAAACTCTCACCAACCAATCTCATGCAGTAGTGGTGCCAGTCAGGTGGGGGAAGTTAGAACTAAATCATGAGCATAGCAGCCATCAATTTAGCCCTTATGGCTTATTAATGTTCTAATTATACAATTCAATCTAAGAGGATTATTTCACTGAAACTTATTTTATTCTTTGGTACTTTAAATATGTTCATTTTAAAAAATAAAATAAAAATATAAAAGAAGAAAAAGAATGTATTAATAAAACTAAAAGGATTTATTCTGTAAAATTTGATTCAGTCAAAATACCACACACCCTAGAAGGATACATGTGGCCTTAAGGCTGCAGATTCCCCAGCCCTGGATGAGATCTTTGTAAATAAATGTAATTTAATTATTAGGAATTACACACTAAACTTAAATAGGAATATTTAAAAATAATAAGGGTAGTCAAAAATACTATTTGTTCTCTATGTATTTGCCAGTTGAGAATTACAGATTTTTAATGACTCATTTTTTGGTTTGTTAAATTGTTTTAGATGATAATCTGAATGTATTTAGCTGGTCATCTGTAAAAGCCTACTAATGTAGTCATTAGAGTATTTAATAAATTTTTCAGGTACTCCACCTTCAGAGACTACCTTCCTCACCTTCTGGTGTTTGAGTGGGGCCATGTGACTAGCTCTGGACTGGACCAACAGTCATGATGAGGAGTTGTATATGCCACTTGTAGACCCACAATTTAATTACAATACTTCCTCCAGAGTGCTTTCTTCTCCTCTGACATGATTATAGGTAATGTTTGAAACATAAAGGTACTCCATCAGTTTGGATTCCTGAGTAAATACAATCATCAGAGACTCATGATGGATATATAAGTTGAGTAAGAATTAAATATTGCCATTCTAAGTCAATGAAATTCCGAGCTTGGTTATTGCTCCAGCATAATATACGTTATCCTGGCTGAAAAACTTCATAAATCTCTTCAGACTACACATTGTGAAACCATTTAAAAATGTCCACAAAGGTGCAAATGAGGCAATGAATAGCACTATATTTATTGAAGGTAAAGTTGGATTTGAGAAAGTTGATTAAACAAAACTAGAACCAAAGCTTCTAATTTTTTTTTCTCTTGTATTATTGTACTTACTAAGACCACTAGGTCAATATTGAATAAAACTGGTAAGAGAAAATATCTTTATCTTGCTCTCAATCTTAGCAGGAAAATATTCACCCAAATTAGAATGCTAGTTCTACATTTTTAATATATTCTTTTAGAAGGCTGAGAAAGTTAGCATCTATGCCTAATTAGCTGTGTATTTTCATCATGGAATATTGTTAAATTTTATCACATGAATATTCTGCATTTGAGAATAATATCATATAATTTTTCATTTTTAGGTTATGTTGGATAATATATATATTTTTGTAATATTTAAGTTACTTTTCATTCTAGGATGAACAAAAGTTGTGTTAGGATATCTTCTTAATTTTATATACTACTTGATTAAATTTGGTAAAATTTTATTAAGAATTAGTATATCTTTGTCGATTCGGGAAATTGGTCTGCTCCTTTTTGTTGTTGTTTTCCTGCTAATGTCTTTATTTAGTTTGATTTTGGTATTGGCCCCATATATTGAATAGGAAACAGTTTTGTTCTCTTATATTTCCCAGAGGAGTTTAGTAGAAATTGCATTATTTTTTTATTAAATATTAGGTTAATTCACCAGTGAAAACATGTAGGCCTGATGTTTTCATTTTCAGAAGGTTTTACCTAAAAATTCAATTTCTTTAATACATATAAGATAATTTAATACGAGAAGTTTTTCTTTTTTTTAAGTGAGGTTTGGTAGTTTCTGTCTTTCAATAAATTGGTCTCAATTTCTTCACGATAACCTCTTGCAATACTTTGATGTCTCTATAATCTCTAGTAATATCATGCTTTCATTCTTGATACTGGTTGGCCTCCCACAGTTTCATAAATACTAACAGAAGAATAGGAATTCCTATTACCTGGAACAAATAGAACCTAGAAAGGTCATGGAGAAAGGGTCTTGTGCATGATAACAAAAACTATCAAAAAGATTTTGCTAAACTGCAACCTTGCGCAAAGTCCATCATAACCTTACACAAAAATCACTTCTGTTAGTACATCTGCCCAGCAACTGCCTGTCAAATCTTGGACTGGTATCATCCTTGTTATTCATCCTTGTAGACAAGGATAATTATCTCAAAGCAATTATATGATTTTTCTCATTTTTCCTTTAAAACCCTTTATCTTTCTTTACCTTCCACACATAATTTAATATGACATGCATATTACCATTGCAATGTCCTATTCCTGAATAAATGTATTTTTTTTCTTTTTAGAGCCTCTCTCTGTTTATTATTTAGATTAACATATATCCTATCAGAAGTCACATTTGCAGGAAGATCAGTTTTGAGAGGAATTGGCAATTCTTAGAATCCTTGTATAATACTCTCTTGTGCCTTTCAACTCTACACTTCCACTCCTTACCTTTTCTGCCTTGGTGAGTCTTCTCAGGCCAGGCTTTCATTTTGCTGTTGTTGTTGTTGAAGTTCTTGATCTTATTCAAGACATGATTTAGGTAAGGTTGCCTTAATAAAGGACCTTACATCATACTTGGAATAATAAAAAAAAGTGTAATAAAACTAGAAATCAACTCTAAGAAAAATACTCAAGTCTACACAAAGTCATAGAAATTAAATAACCTGCTACTGAATGATTATTGGATCAAGAATGAAACTAAGATGAAAATGTAAAGATTCCTTGACTGAATGATAAAGGGGGCACAGCTATCAAAAATCTATGAGATTCAGAAAAGGCAGTCCTAAGGGGCTAATTATCAGAATCTACAAAGAACACAGGCACATCAGCAAGAGGAAAACAAAGGAACTCCGTTCAAAAGTGGGTAAAAGACATGAAAAGAAGCTTTTCAAAATAAGGTAGACAAATGTTCAATTACCGTATGAAAAAATGCTCAATGTCACTAATCATCAGTGAAATGCAAATCAAAACCACAATGAAATATCACTTAACCCCAGTTAGAATGGCTTTTGTTAAAAAGTCCAAAAACAATAGATATGGCATGGATGCAGAGAGAAATGAACACTTGTACACTTTTCGTAGGACTGCAAATTTGGACGATCTCTATGGAAAACAGTATGGAGATTCCTCAAAGAACTAAAACTAGACCTACCATTTGATCCAGCAATCCCACTAGTGGATATTTACCCAAACGCAAATAAGTCATTTTATCAAAAAGACACCTATACTCGAATGTTTACTGTAGGACAATTCACAATTCCAAAGATGCGGAATCAACCCAAGTGTCTATCAGTTTACGAGTAGATTAGCAAATTGTGGTATATATATACTATGAAGTACTACTCAGCCATGAAAAGAAATTTATTAATGCTTTTTAGCAATTGGATGGAAATGGAGACCATTATCCTAAGTGACATATCTCAAGAATGGGAAAACAGACACCACATGTACTCACTATTACATTGGAACTAACCGATGAGTACATATGTGCATAGAGGGAAGTATAAGTCAGTGGAAATCAGTCGGGGGAGTGAGGAGGAGGTGATGGGCATAAACCTACCTAATGTGTACAATCAACACTATTTGGGTGATGGGCACACTTATAACCATGACTCAAGCATTACAAATCAATCCTTGTAACCAAAAACATTTGTACACCCATAATACTTAGAAATAAAAAAAAAATCAACAGGCTAAATAATTTTTTTCACAATCCTAATGAAGAAACTTATGGGTTCATAAAACTGCTAATCAAGATCAAACAGAACAAACATTTATTACATGAAATAGAATAACTGATAAAGATAATGTTTTGTTACTTTATATAAAACATGGTTGTTTTTTTTTAATTAAATGCTTTGCTTTCCAGATTTAAGAAAATTTTCTCTTTTAAGCTATCTATAGTTTACAGCAATTTGGTGAACTATACCTTTGTGAATGAAAGTGAACACATTTTTGTTTTCTACTTGATTCCTCCAAAATCCAAAAACTATTCATGATAATTCTTATGGCATAAGAACTTATTTGAATAAGTTCAACAAAAATGTGTTGTTTCTTTAAAATAAGATATGATTAAAACCTCTGGTTATATTACCAAGGCTTTGACTGGAAATATTGTAATTGAGAATGCGCACAGAATGCTTGGTTTCAAGGTTTCCTAGCTTTACAGTGAGTGAAAATTGTCATTTCCTGGTAGTCCCAGAAACATTGACTGTAAGTAAAATCTAAAGTCTGCCTTGGTTTGGCTTCCTAGCCTCAAGATGTTTTTAAGTCTGAGATTCCTAGGTGATCAATACAGAGAAAAAAACATTATGTTACTAAAGAAAAGCTATAATACGCTTGTTAGACTATAGCTCTGTGGATTATTTTTGAGTTCTAGTTAAGAACTTATAGACTAAATTAGATCTGGAATTTTTTTTAGATTCCTCCAATCCAACTTTATTCTACAGAATTTCAAAAATTGGAAACTTCCCCATTCTTGAAGCTTTGTAAGCTGAAAGCTAGATGAATTTTAAAGAACAAGTGTACTGCTTGATATATGAGACCCACAAAAAGTTCACAAAAGCACTTGTTGCTATAACCAGAGACATTTAAACTGGAAACCAGGATGAGAAGTTGAGGTTTTTACACTATAAACAGTTATTGCCAAGATGTCAAAACTAGACTCCATCTCATAATGATATTCTTACACTTCATAATGTCTACTTTTTTCACTTGACAGTGTAATAGTCAACTGATTTATTCAATTAGTTGCTTTTACGCCTAGGTTCATGGCTCAAAACCATTATGCCAACTAGGATTGTCATGTTACTATTAACTTTTTACTTCACATTTTCCTTTTTAAACGTTGTGTCTCTTAACTTATTAAATCCTTGCAGAAATACAACTCCTAACATGATAATGCCAGCCCCGTACTTTGGGATGATAGCAAAAGACTACAAAACAGACAATACTGAACTTAATAACAGATTTTAGGCAGACTTAGCCTGAGACCACTCCTTTCAAACATCCTTTGTTGTTCAAATATGACTAAAAGGGTTTTGACATTGACTGCTCGTCACCAATTACTCCCTCCAACATGAGACCAGACCAGCAACCTGAGAAAGGTCAGTTTCAGTACCAAGGAACATCAAAAACTCACTACAGGATGATTGATCAGTGATGCTTTTGGGGAAATATCTTGACCAAAAGGCAGACATGTGAAAGTTGTCAGAGTATAAAAGGAGTCACTCGTGTTAAAAAACACCCCAAAACATAGAGCCGGGGACGGCCATGAAGTTAGGGTTCACATACATATATTCCTGATAACAAAAACTATCACAAAAAACTGCAACCTTGCACAGTGGTCATCACAATCTTACACAAAAAGTCCTTCTGCAGGAACTTCTGTCCAGCAACTGCCTGTCCAGCCTTGGAATGACAGCACAGGTATTATTGATCCTTGTAGTCAAGGATAATTATCCCAAAACAATTATGTAATCCTCCTCATGTACCTTTAAAAATTTTTACCCTTTTCATCTCCCTGAATATGCACATAGTTTACCATGACATGTGCATCCCCTTTGCAATGCCCTATTCTTAAATAAATATCATTTTCTTTTAGAGAGACTCTCTCTGTTTGATATCTAGGTTGAACATTTCCCAAGTTCAATGAGGGAAATGCAGAGTGGCCAAAGTGGATGCTATGCATGTAGTGATTTGGGTCATAGCTAAAGGACCCCGATCTCCCTAGAGGGAGATATTATCTTTTTTATCTCAGACAGAAAACAAATCTGCCCCTCACCCTGGGAGGAGACACCATCTCTACCTTCTAAGATTGTTTGCTATGTAAACATCCTGATAACACCATCCAGAGCAAAACCTGTTAATGCATTTTCTCAAAAGATATATATAAATGTAAGAGATACATGGAAGAGTGTTTCCTAACTGATTTTTTCCTTTTTTTTTTCAAGATCAATTTGCTTTGAATTTATCACATATATTATTCCCAAAGTATTGAGCACTGTATATTCTCTATTTTTGGTTGTTCTTATTTTTAGTATTTCTTTCTTTCTGCTTGCTTTAGGTTGAATTATCTCTTCTTTTCATAGTTCCTTAAAGTAGAAACTTAGATTATGGATTTGAAGCCTTTTTTCTTTTGTAATATATGTATATGATTGTATAAAGTTGTTATAAGTACTGCTTTAGTTGTAGCCCACAAATTTTAATGTGTTGTATATTATTATTATTCTCTTAAAATACTTCATAGTTTTTTTTTATTGACCCATGGGTTACATAGAATTTTGTTGTTCTTGTTCTCAATGTGATGAATGAATTTAGTATATTTTTATTGCAATATGGTTTTATTTCTAAAATAAATATATAACTGTTTTATATCTTTTATGTTTCATCTCTTCCTGATCATGTTTTATTCTTCATTCTTAAGTATATAGTACATATTTATAATGGCTGTTTAACTCCTTGTTACCATTTCATTTTCTCTGTCTTTTCTGGATCTTTTTTATTGATTAATTTTTCTCTTATTTATGGGTTATATTTTATGTTTTTTGTAATGCCTGCATATTTTCAACCAAATACTGAGTATTATAAATTTTGCACATTGTGTGTTGGGTTTTATTGTATTCTTTTAAAAGGTGCTTGCTTTTATTCTATCACACAGTTAACTCACACATAATCAAGTTGATTATTTTGAGATTAACTTTTAAACTTACTAAAGTGAAACAAAAGGAGACTTTAGTCTGAATCTGCTACTGCTCAGTCTAGAACCTCTTGAGGAATCTTCCTGCTGTACCATATATTGTGATGTTTTTCCATTCCCGGCAATAGAAATGTAAACTATTTCTAGCCCTTGATATTTCTGAGAATTCTTGGTCTGCTGCTCTCTAGTGACCTTAATAGTCTTTTGGAGTTTTAACTTCATACACATATAGGTCAATATTTCAAAGATTTAAGGAGATTCGTCTTCAGATTTCCAGAGATTTCTTTGTGAAACTCCTTCCTTCTAGCACTATGCCTTGCAGATTCTAGATTCCTCAGCCTTTTTGAGTTGCAACACCTCTCTCCTCAACTCAACAAGCCCACTAGGCAATGTTTGTGGTCCCCATCCCTGTATTGAAACCTGGAAACAGTCTGCAGACAGTAAACTGGAGTGATTATAGGACTTACACCAATTATTTTCCTTCTCTCAGAGTTCAATCCTGAGCTACCTGTTTTTCAATGACAGAAATGTTTTTTTTTTTCTAACATATTTCTTCTGTATTCTTTTTGGTGTACTGAGAAAATAATTTTAGTTCCTGTTACACCATCAAGAAGAAATTCTAGAAGCAGAATTTTCCTTTACTTTTGAATTTAAGTTCATTGGGTACATATAATTTTACTGATATGGCTAAGAAAGTCAATGCAACAGAAGTATAACTTGGATTGGATTTGGGGTTAGGGAGAGAAAGAGAGAAAGAGAGAGAGAGGGAGGGAGAGAGAGAGAGAGATGATAGCCAAGAGCTGAGACATTGATGATAAATGATTTTAGCAGTGTCTGCCTTCTCAAAAGTAAACATGTAAATATCAAATTCTATTAGTCATTTTTATGATTAAGTCTGCAGGTGGTTGTGTTGAATTAGAAGGTAAAGAAAAGGGCAGGAATTTTTTTTACAGTGTACTTACTGAAGAGGGTGGATATTCATAGCACTTTCCAAGAGCCTGAAATGATTAGTGTAAAGTATTTCTTTTTTCTTTACTTGAGTCAGAAATATAACTAGATAAAGAGAAATTATAGCAATGGTAAATTCAAGGTTTGCTGCTATTGTTGTTAATTATTATATATTAAAAACATATAGTTACTTAAATATATCCACAAAGATACTGAAAGAAGCCATTTTACAAAAAATCTACTGAAAGCAAAATTAAAAATCCATAATTTTCATAATGAGAAATGTGTTTGGAATAATATGACATTTAATTCAGTATTAAACTTAAGGTCAGGTAGCACACCAATGTTCAACAACAATTAGAGTAATGTCAAGATGACCTTCAGATGTCTACAGAGAGTTCATTAATAATATCTACCAATATATTATATACAGAAAAACATAATAATGGAGCCTCAAAATTAGAATTCTTATGGAAAATATCACATTCTAATAAATGTGATTATGTATTTTTATTCTGGTTCTGCAAATCAAATTTAACTCAAATAAATGAAAAGATAAGAAAGCCCAGTATTCTAGCACCCTCTTGCCTTATCAGATGAGTCTGCTTAGAAAGAAACCAGCCAGTTTTTGAAATGTATATGTGCCTCTACCCCCTGCCATAGTCTCAGCTAACAGATCAGGCAACCCTCTGCAGCTATATCAAGCCTCAAATATAACCTAGTTTCCTGAAATCCACACATGTAAGAAAGCAAATTCAAATCATTTGTTGTAATTGTTGTTGCTGCTACTTTTGTTATGAAACTTCATGGCAGCCAAACGCACCATGTCACAAAACCTTATCTCCATTCATCTTACTTTTCTTATTAAACTCTGTCTTTATTCAGTTGTTCCCCTATTGCCTTACATGTAGTGGCCAGGAAAAGGCACCTCTCATGTTACCAACTTAAGAAGCTTATGTGACTAAATGCCCTAGATGTCATACTTTGAAATATATCAATGTGTTTGTGTTAGGCCATGATTTCAGTGACAATTATTGAGAAATTATTGAGCATGGCATGAATATTTGAGTGACCTATCTTCAGAGGTGGGAACTCGTCTGATGGGTGACTTTGGTTTAAGGAATTCCCTTAAGTCTTGGCAAAATTTAGAACTGTACTATACTCCAAATTTTCTTTCTGTGTTTTCTTCTGTCCTTCACAAAGGTCAAGCCTGCATCATGAAAAACCTGGAAATATGAGGCACACAATTAGCACATTTGTATGAATTCTTCTGAGGATATTGGCTCTGCTATCCTCATTAAAACTTCTGAGGTTATTGAGGTGGCTTATCATTCCCCAGTAAGAGGTAGCACTTCTTCCAAGATAGAAGATGCTACAGATACAGTCTTCATGCAAGGCAACAGGTCTCTTCCCTCTCAGAAACTATCCTCATCACTTCTCCTAGCTACTTAGGCTAGGTAATATCTCAACATGATCTGGAGAAGTCTAGGTCCCAGTAAGAGAGCAAAGAGTCTATACATTGAAAGAGTTGCAATAATTAGCTGGCATTTACTAGTAGGAGCCAGAGAAGTACTCCGGGAATGTATTTTGGGAATTTTTCATCAAGGGAACTAATGTTTAAGATTGGATAAACAAGAATTTATTGATTTGGAAAGGTACTTTCTCAGGACATGCAGTATTTTCTCAGTGGGGCAGTCATTGTTAGTGTGGTCCTTAGATACCAAAGTTATAATATGGTATTTAATTAACAATATGGAATTTTCTGAGTTGTTTTTGACAAATAGTAAAGATAGGAATAGAAAGGCTGAAGAAAGTGGGAATAAAAACATGCACATACTATGTAAGGCTGGTGGTCCCACCCAGAGCTTACTCCTATCGGAGAAGCCAAAGCACACAGTTTTCACTAAGATCATTAAGAATACACAGGTAAGAGAAGCACCAGATTTACTAATAATTTCAGTGTGGCTCCCCTTTACAGGCCAGTGTTGATGATAGGAGAGGTGGTCACAGAGACGGCTCTTTAATATACACATGGATGATCTGATCTTGGAGTAACAGATCCTCAATAGTCGAAAGTGAGTAGTTTTCAATCAACATAATGACCTGTGAAATTGAAGGGGCAGTGAAGTGGAATTTTACCTAGAGGGACTTGTGAAGATGGTTAATAACCTATGGTGCCCCTAGAGGCAGCCAACAAAGGTATCTGTTAACATCTGTAGACATATAATGATAACATTAAAAAACCAAGAGGTTGAGGTAGTTACTATAATTAAAAGTCACAATTTCTTGCTTAATCTCCACACCTGAAGAAATTATCTTGTTCTAAGAGGCAAAGAGTCCAAGACTGTGGCAAGAATCTACCATTACGCCTCACTTAGTTCTTCTTTAAATGAGTGCGTATGCATTGGAGAAAGGGGAGTGGACTCAGACATTTTATGAACTATTGGACCCAGGGTCTGACTTGAAGTTAATACATGGAGACCTAAAACATCATCTTCATACCCTTGTTAGAGTGGCTTGCAAAGTCCATGTGTCCAGTCAAGACATCATATTTCACCTAAATTAAATATAGAGTGGATAATGATCAGTCAAACTAACAAATATACACCTGGCAAAAGCCTTTCCCCAAATGTACTGATCCTTATGGATGCATTATGCATCTTAGTCACTGGCACAACTATCTGTCAATTGTCCAAACCAGGAACCCAAATGTTATTCTTAGCTCCCCACCCTCTACTCTCTACCCTCAATCAGTCATTCAAATCTGTTGATTCTACTGGTTTTATGTGTCTTGACTTATTAAACATGTATCATTTCCTGATTGACCTCCTTCCAATCTCAGGTTTTCAGAATATAGTCCAAAGACATGATGTATAAATTTATCTAAAATACAAATTTATACACTTCTTTTTCCCTGCCAAAAACCTTTCAGTGGCTTGAACAACACTCAGGAAGAATTGCAAACTCCTTACTGTTCCAAATAATGCTATTCATAGACCATCCCCTACCTAACTTTCAAGCTTCATCTCTCAACACCTCACCCCCTACCTAAAAACACCAACTGAAAACTAATGCTCCAGCCATGTTAGAGTGTTTACAATTCTTCACCTTCCTCCTGGAAGCCTTCCATAATGCTGACAGCTAGATTAAGTATACTCATATATATTCTCATAACATCCAGGCTTTGTCTTCCCTCAGCAATCATTAAGCTAAAATGTTAGTATATTTAATTTTCTCTCATGTTAAACTATTTTATTTATCTAGTATCTAGTATTTTCCATGGTATACATATGTTAGATATTTGGCATATGATTTTTAAATGAAAACAGCATGTGAAAACATTCTCAAAATCCTTGAAAATAAGATAAAGCTAACTTCAGAAGATTTATTATCTCATATTACCCTGGAATGAAAAATGTATCACATTCAAATGAGTCAGAATTCATAATTTAAATTTCTTCTAATTGTCAATATGGAATTAATTGAAATGATCACAGTTAAAGCAGTAAAAATCTCCCTCTGATCTTTAGTCCAGAAAATGGAAATAGATATTAACAATATCTATGTGAAGTTGAGAGTGGTACTGTTCTTTACCAAATATATTTTCATTTGTTTGTTATGAGTCAGGTTGTTAGGCACACCCATAATTCACATTAAAAATCAGCACAGTATCTTAGGTTAAGATATCTTTATCAACCCACATAAAATCCATAAGATTTGGGAGGAGGAATAATTCTATTTCACAAATATGCTCAGCAACTTAATTAATAGAAGTGTAGCCATTCTATATTCAGAAGCATGAATCCAATGAACACTCTTAATTTGGACATTTAGAAAACTTCTTCCATTGGGATAATATCTTTATTCTGGTTGTTGTTCATGCAGTTCTATCCAGTTTTACGGCTGGGTACAGCTTCTTAGTAAGGATGGAGACATTTCGATTCATGGGTGTGGAGGAAGGAGAAGAAAAAAAGACCATTAGCTTGGCCAGTTTTTGAGAAGAATTGTTTTAAAAATGGTATCTTTCACTATAGCATTTTCTTAGAATATCTCCAAAGTGTTTTTATGCTCTCTCTATCCCTTTCCCTTTGCTTGCTTTTCCACTCTTCTCCTCCCTGACCCCATCTCCCCACCCTCTTCTCTTTTCTCCTGTAAACGGTAGAATCCAAGTGCTACATGTGTATTCCTTGTTTCCTCAAAGAGCCCAGGAAGAAAACAAAGAAATTAATCCTTTCCTGATCTTATGTCATACAAATTTCCACAAATAGAATATTGAAAACACAGATTAAATAATGAAAAGACCTAAGTAGGAATTAAATAACATTCTAACATTTATAATTACCTTCTATACTTCATTCATCTATGATAAGAAAGTATCCTGAACACTAAGGGATTTTTTTCATAATCTATTGATATCAATCCATTGATACCACAGAGGAAAATATCTGAGGATTTTTTAAGTACAAAGAATCTATTTTAGAGCAATTAAATTATTAAATAAATTATTTTGTCTTTTTTTAGTTTTATTTAAGAGAGCATTAATTAGAAAATAAGCGAAAAGTATTTCCTTTTATTTGTATAATACTTAGTTGTATCCTATAACTGGTTTTTTTTTATTGCATGGATAGCTTTTATTTTTTTTTATTTTTTATTTTTTTTTTTTTTGAGACAGAGTCTCCCTTGTTGACCAGGCTAGAGTGAGTGCCGTGGCGTCAGCCTAGCTCGCAGCAACCTCAACTCCTGGGCTCAAGCAATCCTTCTGCCTCAGCCTCCCGAGTAGCTGGGACTACAGGCATGTGCCACCATGCCCGGCTAATTTTATATATATATTAGTTGGCCAATTAATTTCTTTCTCTTTATAGTAGAGACGGGGTCTTGCTCAGGCTGGTTTCGAACTCCTGACCTCGAGCAATCCGCCCGCCTCAGCCTCCCAGAGTGCTAGGATTACAGGCGTGAGCCACCGCACCCGGCTAGCTTTTATTAATATAATGCTTTAGTCAGAGCTATAAGTGTGCCCATCACTCAAATAGTGTTCATAGTACCAGTTTGGTATGTTTTTACGTCTCCACTACTCTCCCCTCCCTGCTTCTTAATTTCCAATGATTTTTACCTCTTTCTGGGCAGATATGTGCCCATCAATTAGTTCCAAATTATTAGAAAGTACATGTAGTGCTTTTATTCCCCCATTCTTGAGATACTTCACTTAGGACAATGGTCTCCAGTTCCATCCAAATTGCTAAAAGACATTAATTCATTTCTTTTCATGCCTGAGTGGGAGTATATGGTACATATATACACCACAATTTGATAATCTACTCATGAATTGCTGGGCACTTAGGTTGATTCCACATCTTTTCAACTGTGAATTATGCTACAATAAACATTCGAGTACAGATTTCTTTTTGATAAAATGATTCATTTTCATTTGAGATTACTGGATTAAGTGGTAGGTCTACTTTTAGTTCTTTTGGAAATCTCCATACTATTTTCCATAGAGAATGTATTAATTTGCAGTCCCACCAACATTATATAAGCATTTTTTCTGTTTGCATCCATGCCACCAACTATTGTTGTTTGACTTTTTAATAATGGCCATTATAACAAGGGTAATGGGAAATCTCACTGTGGTTTTAATTTGCATTTCCCTGATGATTAGTGATGGTGATTATTTTTAAATATATTTGTTGGCCATTTGTCTATCTTCTTTTGTAAAACATCTGTTCATGTTTTTTGCCTACTTTTTAATGGGTCATTTGCTTTATTCTTGCTGATTTGTTTCAATTCTTTGTATTAATAAATTCTAGATATTAATTGGCCCTTTATTCAATTTATAGTTTATGAATATTTTCTTCCATTCTGTAGGTTGTCTATTTGCTCTGTTGAATATTTCTTTTGCTGTGCAGAAGCTTTTTAATTTAATCAAGTCCCATTTATTTATTTTTGTTGCCATAATTGCCTTTGGGATCTTAGTCTTAAATTCCTTGCCTAGGCCTATGTCTAGAAGAGTTTTCCTAGGTTTTCTTCTAGAATTTTTATAGTTTTGTGCCTTACATTTAACTCTTTAATTCATCTTGAATTAATTTCTGTATATAGCAAGAGATAGGAGTCCTTTTTCATTCTTCTGCATGTGGCTATTCAACTTTTCCAGCACCACTTATTTAATAGGGACTCCTGTCCCCAGTTTAAGTTTTTGTCTATTTGTCAAACATCAGTTGTTTGTAGTGATATGGTTTTATTTTAGCGTTCTCTATTCTGTCCCATTGGCCTATGTCTCGACTTTCAAAACAGTTTCATGCTGTTTTGGTTACTGTAGCCTTGTAGTGTAATTTGAAGTCAGGTAATGTGATGCCTCCAGGTTTGTTCTTTTTGCTTAAGATTGCTTTAGATATTCAGGCTCTTTTTTGGTTTCAAATTAATGTTAGGGTTATTTTTTCTAGGTCTGTGAAATAAGATGTTGGCATTTTGATGGGAATTGCATTTGATTCATAAACCATTTTGGGAAGTGTGGACATTTTAATGATGTTGGTTCTACCAATCCATGCACAGGGGATGTTTTTCCAGTTGTTTGAGTCATATGCAATTTTTTCATCAGTGTTTTGCATTTTATCACAGCACAACTCACAATTGCAAAGATATGGAATCAAGCTAAGTGCCCATCATTTCATGAGTGGTAAAGAAAAATGTGGTAACTATATACCATGATGTACTACTCAGACGTAAAAAGGAATGAAATAATGTTTTCCATAGCAACTTGGATGGAACTGGAGACCATTATCCTAAGTGAAGTATCTCAGGAATGGAAAAGCAAGCACCACATGTTCTGTCTAATAATTGGGAACTGAATGATGAGTACACATGGCACAAAGAGACATAAAGGACATTGAAAACTGAGAAGGGGGAAAAATGGGAGGGAGTTGAGAGATAAAAACGTATCTGTTGGATACAGTGAACACTATCCTGGTGTTCAGCATTATACCGAACACTGAAAGCCCTGATTTCAGCATTATACAGTGTATCCATGTAACAGAAACATTTGTACCCCTTAATATTTTGAAATAAAAAAA
Source organism: Microcebus murinus (assembly GCF_040939455.1). NCBI lineage: Eukaryota > Metazoa > Chordata > Mammalia > Primates > Cheirogaleidae > Microcebus > Microcebus murinus. The sequence goes on along the minus strand of NC_134114.1, from coordinate 78,295,405 downwards.
AACACTTAAAAAAGGAAAATGTTATTTTTTTCTACAAGCAATGAATACTCTTCTCATTTTTTAGTTCTTAATACACTTGAGCCAACCTCAGTATTCCAAAGGTAGATTGTCTATACTTAAATTCCAGGTCTGCTACATGCTTTTTGATGTTTGGCTAATTACTCAATCTGCTTGTGTCTCAGTTGAATCAACTATTTTAAAAAATGCAGATAAAAGTACCTATCAAAAAGGTTACTCATAAGCATTATATAAGTTAAAATATGTATAACATATATAACATTGTCATCACATAGTAAATGTATATATTAGCTCTTAATTATATTTTTATTACTGCCCTCTTTCCTTTTGAAACATTTTATTCTTTGTATTCCTTGAAACATGGTCTTAGTTTTCTTTTGTTCTCCTTTACTACACTTTCTAGTCTCCTTTAGTTTGTCAACCTTATCTATTTAATCTTTAAATACTGGAATTCCCCAAGAATTGGTCCTAGGATTTTTCTGTTCTCATTCTAAATGAGTGGTTCTAAGCTAAGGCTGCACGGGAGAATCATCCATGAAGTTCTTAGAAGTCACAGTCCCCAGCTGGTGTCCCAGGCTAATATCCACATGGTACCTTAGACTAAGTGAAAAATAATCTATGGAGATAGGCATCAGGTACTAATATTTTTTTCTTTTCTTCTTCTTCTCTCTCTCCCTCTTTCTCTCAACACATTTTGTGGTTATTCCAATGCATTAAGTGAAAAATCAGAAAACTATATATAGCCCACAGGCCAAATCAGGCCCGTAGCCTATCACTGTAAATAAAGTTTTGTTGGAAACATAGCTACACATATTTGCTTACTATGGTCTCTGGCTATTTTCACACTACAAAAGTAGTATTTGGTAGCTGCAACAGAAACTGTATGGCCCACAAAATTTAAAATATTTGCTATATATCACTTTGTAGGGAAAAAACAACAACAACAACAAACCCAACAGTTTTCCAATCCCTGCTTTAAGTTCTTGCTTAGGCAATCACATCCATTTGAGTGACTTTAAATTTCATTCATATGCCAAAATTGTGTCTTCATCATATATCTTTCTTCTCCAAATAACTACAAAATAAGTAGTTATTTAATATTGATATGTAGGATTCTGAAGGATCTTGTATTTTTAGATAGCAAACTGTTTTCTTACTCTTTTTCACTCCACAAATCTATTTTTTCTTTTGTATGACATAGCCTGATAAAGTATACTTTCAACCACTCAGCTATTCAAATCAAGCATTGATCTTGAAATACCTCCAAAATGCTTCTTGACTCCTTCCTTCCTCTCTACCTCCATTACCACAAAATGCAAGTTTCATCCACCATCATCTTTTATCTGGAGAGCTTCTAAATTGACCCACTGACAATTGTTTGTCCCTATCTAATCCATTCTTCACAATATGCCCAAAATAGTAACCTTTCACAATGAAAATTTAATCTCTGCTTAGATTTTTAAAATAATTTTAGATTACACATATGAAAAAGTCCATAATTCTGAAGTTGAACCTCAACGCCCTGTATGAAGTATCCACTGCCTACTTCTACAACTTCAATTTGAGTCACTCTGCTCTCCCCTATTGACATACAGGCTTTCTATCAGATCTGTCTTATCTTTACTTATTTTGGTCCCTGGACATGGAATATTCTTATCATAATTATCTGGCTCACTAAATGACATTGATCATCCAGTTTTCAGCTTAAATGCCACATCCTCAAAAAATGTTTTCCTGATCTTCCTTGATCTAAATTATGTTATCCTCTTTTATTCTCATAATCACCTTTAATTTAAATTCATACTTTATTGAAGATTGTAATTTTATGTCCATCAATATAATTATATCTTTAATGCACGTCTTTTTCCCTGAATGGTAAGATTCATGAGGACAGGAGCCATGTCTACTTGGTTCATTGCTGTATCTATAGAACTTTGTACAACTTCCATCACAGAACACATTAAGTATTTAATGAATATTTGATCAACAAACTTATCTGCTTGAGGATATACTGCAAATACATTTTGGATATGAACTTTATTTCCCATATCCTTAAGGTAGCAAGGCATGTTGTATTATTCTAAATTTTATTTCCAAGTGAGATTGGAAACATGTCCTTTAAAGGAGAGGGCATTTTCAGAAACACACAGGTATATAAGATATGAATAAAACACAAATAAGCAGTATTGCTGTCCTCTAGAGAGCCTTTGAAAAAAAGAAGGAGACAATCTCTAGTTAATGAGAGGAGTTAAAGTTTGGAGTTTCTATCCACTCTAGGCAGAGTTGGTACATTCTTGCAGTGGATATGAGGAGACAAAAAGCTCTCATTATTTTAATATCCAAAATATTCTGATGGAAACCACTGCTTCCTCCTTTGAGGGCGGGAGGCGGTAGTAACCTGCACTGTAATAGAATTAACCAGGGGTTTGAGCAGGCATTGCTTCTGTTGTTTCATCGAGTTATATTCTTGCATTTCAAATGTAGTATTTCTGTTTAAATTCAGACCGTTTAATTATAAGCCACTGGAGTCAGTCTGCTTTATATATAAAGAGCATAGGTTTCATCTTCTTTTCAGAATTGGTGATTGACAAAACAGTGTCTCGTACAAAGGACACTCACTGGAGATGTGTCAGTTCCAATAAGGTTTATTGTCCCAGGAACTCCAACAAAACCATCTATGTAGATATTTCCATTTAGTAATATAATCCTTACATGGTCTGTGTGTTGTATAAAATGTTTGCAATTTTTTAAAAGGACCGCTTTTTCTTTTCCCCAAATTATGTTATATAGTGTAAAAAAAGGCTTCTCAAGCACTTTTAGTTCAAGTATTTAATAGTTTTACTCAGTGTATCAATTATTCTGTTTTATTATTGCTGTGGCTGCAGGCCATGGAGAACTCCACTTCAAATGACTTTAAAAATAAATAAATATATTAATTCCTGAAACCGATCAGGTATAATCCAAGACTCAGGAAAAAGTTGGCACCAAGTACCTTTTTCTCTACCTTCCATGTTATCATCTTTATCCTAAAAATGGCTTCTTTCAAGATAATAGGATAATTACTGGAAGATACTAGAGCTATATTCTGTCTTATGTATAACTAGCAGGAGAAAACTCTCCTTTGTCAAATGATCAAACGTTTGGGGGCTTTGTTCCTTTGTATCCAACTAAGGTCCCGTGCTTTCCCTAAACCAATTACTATTATATAATCAGGAAATGGAAGATAAGGCAGCTAATCTTGAAAAATGACCCAAAGTCATCTTGCTTCACAAGGTTTGACATTTTCCTCTTTGGACACTGGGGACCCTGAGCCAACATGTAAGAAGTCTGTTGACCCTGCTGGAGACACTGCAGAAGTAATCACATGGAGAGGCATATACAGAGAGAGGGAGAGAGAGAGAGAGAGAGAGAGAGAGAGAGAGAGAGAGAGAGAGAGAGAGAGAGAGAGAGAGAGACCCAGCTGTGCCAGAATCCCAGCTGAGTTTATTCAACACACAGAATCATACGAGATAACTAACTGGTTATTGTTTTAGGTCACTACATTTTGGGTGGTATGTCATGCACGATTAACTAACAAACACAGTTGTGTTTATACTAATTAAATTAGGTAAATCAGTGCCCAACCCTGGAGTTGAATGTGATTGTAATTCATCTGAAAACATAGAGAGGTCGTAAGAGTGGTAAGTGGAATGTATGCTGGAAAGAAAGGAAGTACTGTTCATCACACTTACTAAACATAACAGGAAATTGATTAGAGTTAGACATTTTCAGTTTTTTTACTCAGTAACTGTGAGATTGAATTTGAGTTACTTGGTTTTCTTAAGCCTCAGATTCCTCATATGTAGTATTATTAATATAATGATACTGACTTTGTCAGATTTTTTTAAATTAGAAATGAATGTGATGATCTATAGAATGTATTTAGCTTAGTCCTTGGCACATAGCAAAAGGTCAGTGAATGTAACATCTACTATGATTGATAATCTTCCCTCTCTGCTAGACACCCTGAAATGCTGGGCTCTTGCCAACGTTGGTAGCTGTTCAGGATGCTACACATATTAAAATATCTGGTAATTGTCATGCATTATAGGTAATTTTGTAATAACAAAAGTCCCAGTATGTTCTGTGTTCTGCTTGCTGCTATCTTTTCTAATCCAGGATATGTTTGAGGGCTTGGTATTGCCAGTGCTGCTGCTGCTACTTGAAAGAGAGATTTAGGTAAGTGTGTCAATTGAGAGCACAGATGGAGAATGATTCTTTCTTTTAACTGTGTGTGCATTGGTGGGAAGGCAGGGAAATAATTTGAATGTAGCATTGGACATAAGGAACAAGAAGAGTTCCAGAAAAGCAAAACACTTAAAAAGCTTGGAGAAGAGACTTGGACTGAATGTCTCTTTATGCAAGCATTACTAGCAATAAATAGAAGGAATAGACACTTTTATAAATGCATGATATCACTAAAAGCAACATAAAACTCAAACCGCATCTGCATACCAAAATGTACTGGAAAATATTTAGTCAACTTGATCAATATATACAACAAAAGCAAAATAATAAGAACCCAAGGTAACTTTCTCTAATTCAGCAATTTTAAGTTAAGCTCTTTGGGAGGGTAATAGAGTAGACTCACCATGATTCTATTGTTTTCTCCCAAGAATAATAAATTATATTTTTTTCTTTTCTAAATTGCTCTTTCAAATTTAGTTTATGCCTGTTTTATGTAGAGAAAGACTGCTCCAACTCTAGAGGGGCACAGGAAGCCAAGGAAGTACCTGTATAGGTGCCTTTCCTGATAGTTCACCACGGTCCCCTGACACTAAAGAAATCTAAGGCACTACTCTAAGGAGGGAAGAGTGTCCTTTAGGGTTTTCTACTTGGTTATTTATCTGTGCTATCTTAAACCTTCAACCTGGGACTGTGTCAACTAGAGATAAAAAAGGAGAGAAGAACATAAAACCATAACACCGATGTTGCTCTAAAATACCCAAAGTTCAGAAAGATGACCTTCTAAAGATTGAGGGTATCCCTACTTCTTATTGGTCAATTTGGAGGAAAAGGACAAAGTTGGCTGCTGTATGTTCAATAAAACACAAACATTTACTTGTGTCTATCTGGTCTGGGAAGAAGCATTAAGTACACACCAATAGCATAATTCTTATTAGCTGCTCATATATTCATAGGACACTCAGAGTCCCACGTGTAAAGCATTTCTTTACTTTTCCTATCAAGTGCATATGGAAATTACCTTGGCTATGCACCGATTAATTTTCCTCTCTTTCTGGTCTGTCAAGCTCCTGTATGTTCTAGGAAACCCACTTTCTTTTTCTATCCTCACTGTCCTCTCACAGGACTTCCAATGAAGGCAATGTTGTATCTTTAAGATACTGTGACCTGCTAAATTAGACTTAAAGGACTCCAGAATCTTCAAACACCTACAAGAAAATGTTTGGACTTTCCCACCTAATCTTGTAAATTCTCGGAGTATAACTTTGATTAATTAGTTTAACAGAAACTCTCTGTTTGACTGTCTTATGAAAGACCCTCTCTCCATGTATAGTAAGTGAACAGAAAGGGAGAAAAAATGGATGGCAGGGAAAGAAAATCTTGTCTTGCATATATATATACACACATATATATTCTCTTCTCTTTGTGACCCTCAAAGTTAATTATTTCTCTCTAAATGCATTTGCAAAACCAATTTATCTGAGAAACCTTGATAAAAGACCTTACAAATGATATGTTCTAGTGACTGACTCTAAACTTTCTACCCCTACTCACAGTATTGATAATTTTGATGGATAAAGATGTGCTAGATAGAGGTCAAATTTAGGTGATTTCAAACCTATAAAAAGAAGCCTAATTTCATTTTTGAGTAGATGAAATGGCCTGAGTGGCCTTAAAAGTCATTACAGTTTTATATGAGGCTTGGCAAATTCCCAGTCCTCTGATAGGAACTCATACATAGGCATAGAGTACAAAGGCCCTGGGCAGGTCGAGATGATCTCAGTATTTATGTTTGGCACCAACAGTCCATGAAAAATAAATGACTTATCTTAGAAGGTCCTTCATATTTTTAAGAAGTCATTTCACTTCAGCTATATTTCAGATTAAGAGTTATTAAGATCTTTAGTACACTTAAGATGCTTGCATTCAAGTTAATTTCCAGTCATTAATTCAGTATGTCTGCCTCTTTTGTCTAAAATTACTCTTTAGGTGGGTACAGATGTTTATCACACTAGGAAATTAAAAACATTTTTTCCTAAAAATGATTCTCTGAGCATAGCCACTCTATCTTCTTCCCTGGATCACAGTTGATAATTCTGCTAGCTTTTGCAAACATTCTCACATCTACCAAGCATCTAGAGATACAAAAACCAATGCTTTTGTTGTTTTTGCTTGTTTATTTTCTTTTCATATGGTCAATTCGAATTGTAAAGATATGCCTCTCCAGAGACTGCCTATTCTGCTTTCCTTTAGTTGTTTGTCTTCTACACAGACACACTATAATTACCTTTTCATACTAAATTATTTTTGTTAACTTTCATTTTCTACAAACATAAATTGCTACTCTCTCGCTGCCACCACAGAGCCACATAAAACCTACAAAAATGAGATGGTTTGTTCCTTATTTTAGGCCTCCCCCAATTATTCACACCACTGAAATATCCATTCATCTGTGATTGATATTTAGTGAGGAACTACTAAAATTGAAATACTTGCTAATGATTTAGAGTACAGAGAGGAAATCACACACACACACACACACACACACACACACACACACAAGATGAATGGATATCTCACTCTCCTAAAATAAGCTTGAAATCTAGTAGGATGCATGAAATAAAGATACAAGGAATGATGTGAGGAATTTCTTTAAAAAGAATCTCAAAAATCTGCTAGAGACCCAAAGTGTGGTCTTCAAACCAACAGCATTGGTATCCCTTTGTGGCTTGTTAGAAATGAAGAACCTCAGGGCCCACAGAAGACATATGGTTTAAAATTTGCATCTTAAAAATGTTCATAGTTAAATCCTATACACGTTAGAATTTGAGAAGTTTCTGAGTTAGAGCTCTCAGATTCTAATGGGAGATCAAACGTATACGTGTGGAAATGAAAGTATTGGAGTCAGATCTTAAATACAGAGCTAGAGAGGGAAGAAGCATATCAGTCATGTCAATTGTATAAGGAAAGGGCTACAAGGAGGCTATCTGGAGCGAGACTATAACTGTGAGCTTGTCCTTGCTATGGATAGAGTCAAAATATGACATATGACAAATAACAGTGTAGAAAGCTCTGGATACTGTTGTGTATCACTTTTTTTTAGGGAGTTGGGAGTAAAAGTAGAAGTGACACTATCCCTAGATTTAGTGACATTGTAAGAGCTTAATAACCAGTAAATCGAAAAAGCTATAGTTACAAACAGATACATTCAGAAATATTATTGAGATCTCTTCTCTGCTTGTAGCACTAATAGCTCTATCTCCAATTGAGAATCATGGAGATTTATATCTATACTTGATAAATGGTGTTCACTGAGTTACTTTCATCTGCCAGAATTAAGATGGAAAAATTACTCTGTAATATTATAGACCATGAGTCTGGATTTTTGTCAAAAGTTTTCTTTTGGCTACTGTGTCAGAGAAAACTGAGTACTGTGGAAAATGAAAAAGTCTTCAATTAATGAAAAGAAGGGTATTTTAGCTGCTGAAACTATGTGCACTAATGAAGGGAGCTATGAGAATATACTCATATCATTAATTTTGTATAAAAATTTGAATTTTTAATAAGCCACGCTTATGTTACAATTTCCATATTTATGTAGCAGTATATTTCTCATATATGTGTGTACTTATATATGCATATGTGTGTATGTGTATATATCTATATATATTAAAGCAACTAAGAAGAAATAATCTTTTAAACTGAAAAGTTTTTAATTCTAAAATTGAGAAAAATCCTACACACATCATTAACAAACAAAAACTGATTCAAACCCTGCCTCAGGATGAGTCTACGTCATTGATATAGTCACAAAAAGAAACGCTCATTTCCTCTTAAACTAACAATTTGGAGAACTAATAATGAATATGTCACCACGTTTAACATGACATATTCAACTCCTTTGTTTGATTGGGATTTTGATCTAATATATGTGTCTAGAAGTAAAGTTAGTAATCATATTTCATATATCTAGATTCTCCCTAAGAAGCTATACAAAACAAGGATGCTACTAGAAAATCTGCCATCTCATTCACTCAATCCTAAATTTCATCCAAAACATATGCTAAACACATAAATGAGCCAGATTTTAGTCTAGGACTCTAGGTAGTCAAAAACTCAAAATTAATAATGCAATGGCTGTGTCCTCAAGAAATCAACTGTATATTAAAGGAAATGGCTATATTCAAATTAATTATTATGCAAATATAGTTGCTACAAATATTTTGAGGGTGAAATTATTAATTTCCTGTGAGAAAATGGGAAATTCTTTACAAAGTGATATTTACTGAGTGTCATGAAGGTTTGGTGAGACATCAAAAGTCAGGAAAAAAGGAAAAAGTTTTTTAATTCTACTCATTAACTTGACCATAGATTGAAAGCTGTGGGTAGTCATGGCATATGTAGAAAATGGCAAAATTCTGATGTTTCCAGAGGGAATGATGTGTTAAACAAAGTAATGGGAGATGAGGAGGAGAAATCCAATTTATGTTGAAAATGGATGAATGGGTTTGGGGATAAAAATCCTATGAATAAGCAACTATATAAAATGCTGTTTCAATGGCTGAAGCAAGACATCATGAGGACCTACTTTACTGAAAGGGCTTCAACAGAGCATGGAGGAGAGAAATTGGAGACAATGAGTGTAAATATAGTTTCTTGAGGAGTATTGCTGTAAAGTAAAAGAGATAAACAGTTATAGCTGGAGGGTAAATGGGTTCAAAATAATTTTTTTTGCCATTTGATTGTTGTGAGAAATAAGAATATGTTTGTGGCTGATGGGGATGATGCAATAAAGAGGGAAATATTGATGATGTCCTTGAGTATGTGATAAAGAATCAGGAGCATAGGGAGTAAGTATATCCTCAGTAACAGGACACAAATCACAGTACATGAGCCCCAGCGGATATTGTTAGGTAGATTATAGTAGGAAGAGCTAGTGGAAGTGAAAATTCTCTAACATACCAATTTTCTTTGTGAAATAAAATGAAATAGTATCGGCTCATACTGAGGATGGGAAAGGAGATTGCAGCTTTTAGTGGTGAAAAGAAAATATGAAATCCTATTTCATATTTCACAGAAAAGACAATGGGCTAAGCATCAAAATTCTCTTTTGGTGATTAGTTATTAATTTAAATTGAGACTAGTAACATAATTGCACATTCTTTGGGGAAGAAGTTGAAATGGAACAAATCATTAGATTTAACTAGATTGCATGGCATGAACAAATACTGTGAAAGGATAGAGAAGCAGGAGAGCTAAGGCTGTGTGCAGGAAAGAGCTTAAAATGATTGACAATTAAATAAAGTTGGCTGAAAAGGGAATAAAGTTCACGGGGGATGGGGATGAGAGGTGGATAAAAGGCATCCCCCCCCCACCAGGAGATAACAATGAAAGGAGATAAAAGACTTTTGTGTCAATGGGTTTAAATTTCCATTTAAAGAGTTGCTGTCAATATAGTAATAGAGAATTTGATTTGGAAAATATTAATATGATAATAGAGTAACTGAGTTAGTATGTGGAGGGCAAGATCATTGAAGGAATTTAGTTCATGTAACTGAAATTTTAAGGTGAAGGACAATTTACATGGATATTAAAATCACCAAGAGTTGTAACAGGAGCATTATTAGAGACAGGTATAGTTATCCAGGTGCATAAAATATTCAAGAATGGAGGAGAAGATAGATGGGTTATAGATGGCTACAACAAGAAGAGGATAGTTACTGGATAGTAGAAAGCTTATGACATGAGACTGGAACTGGAGCAAGAAGGTGAAGAAAACAATAGCATTCAAAGAAGAGTTTACAGATTAAGGAGGTATTTATTATTGACCTTGAGTTTAACATAACACAATGGAACTTCAGGAAATGGAAAGAAGTGGCAGATGTGGGCAGCAAGGGTTTATATAGCATCAAATGGGTATTACAATCAAGGGAATAAAATATGATCTATGATCCTGGGCTTCCTGTTGCATTTAGAAGAAAGAAGAATGAATAAATCCTGAGGTCTCACAGCTGTAGACTTTGAGGGAAGGCAGGGTTTCTGGGGCTCTTATCTAATATTGTTGGATTGAGTTTCAGATTCCAATATAGAGATATTCTTATAATAAAGAAAATATCTAATTTAAATTTTTTAGAACTTCTCTGAAAAATAATACAGTAGATAGAATATTATTTTAAATTATTTCCCTCATCATAATTTAGAACCATTAATCAATTTTTAAAAATATTTGTTCTCACAAAAATAATAGTAATAAATATTTTTGTTCAATTTTTCTACTGACTATGTAAAAATTCAAAAACATAGGAATTCCTAAAATAATTTTTTGGCAAAAACAACCAAAAAAAAAAAAAAAGAAAGGGAAAAAATTTCAACCACCCACTATACAATTAATTGAACTTTTCCCGTATGGAGAATGCACACACACACACACACACACAAGTACACAAAGTGCATTTGTACAATTTTCTCTTTTTATCATATTTATGTGGAAATTTTTTTCTTTAACTAGATTTTTGAGATAATTAATTATAAAATAGACTTTTTCTTTATGAAATAAAAGAATATAAATATAAAAAGTATTTATCAACATGTATGCTGATAAACCTTAATTATAAATATTTGACTGTATTTTATGACATTTGAGAAAAATAAGCTATAAAACTAAAAAATCAAATTTCATTATAATTTAAGAAATTGTTTATGAAAAGCCATGTTGTGACTGAAAAAGTTTACATTCTTTCCAGTCTGAAGCAAGCTTAACTTCATTTAGTAGTAGTATATGATGTTCTTTTTACCTATGTTCTGTGTTGAATATTTCTAACAAACCATTTGGCTATGTTGTTTCTTAGTGCCCATTGTGAAGAATAGTTTATCCTTTTAATTGAATTTATTCATCATTCCAATCAAACAGTATGTCGATTCACTAAAGAGATAAGTCAATACAGGACTCATGTAGAAGAGTATTGGCAAGGGACCGAAAATCATTACTCAGTCCTTTAAAGAGGGAGTCTCAAGGACTTACAGAATGTGAATGTTAACTGATTGGGTTAACTGATGAGTTCACTAAATATTATTGAACTACATGTTTATCTAAAATTAGTGTTGAACTTCTGTTAGAATAGTCAAAATTGAAATTTTGAGTTTAATTTTGTCAAAGAATTTTTATGTAATGAAAGAGATTTATTAGGTATATTATATCTGATTCATTTTATTCCAGGAGTTCTAACAAAGAAATAAATGTGTTTATGATGTAGATTGTAAAATTCTAGAAAAATATATTTATATCCTTTTATATTTCATTGAAAACAATATATGTCCAATATCTATTATTAAATTATCTTTTTACATACAAATATGTTCTCTGGTATTTGGAAAATTAGTAAAAATCTACTTTTTTTTAACTAGGCTGAACTCAATTCTATTTTCATAGAAAATAAATCATGTTCCTTTCCTAAGAGCTTTAATTTTCTCTACCTATGTTGTTGCCCTCATATCTCTGTTTCTCATTTTTTAGTTCTTCTTGGAACTAGATACAGCTAAATAAAGATCTAATGATGTTTTCATTACAATTAAAATAAGAATTAAAACTCATATAAATTGAGTTTAACTTCATTAAACTCAGCGATTAATGAAGATTAGGATCATAAATGATTGGGAATTTACTGTCACTCGTTTCTTCTATTGGTCAATTCCTCAGTGCCTTACATGGTCATCCTCTAGTGGTTCAGAGTCCCTGATCTTGCAAATTAACACAATATTGAATGAGGATAAATTGATGACCTCACTTGATTTCACAGTTGGACTGATACACAAAAGGAAATCAAGCTGCATCCCCATAGTTGAGTTATTAACCTTGCTCAGTTGTTTTGTCTACCAGGAGGCAGCTGTCTTGATGACTGATAATAAGACAGATGCTGGTTCATAAAACTAGGTGCTCATGTTCACAATTCACTTCTTTGGTAAACCAGATAGCCAAGAGAATTATCAATGTATACAAGTTGGAGGAGAAAGTCAATTAATAAATGGAACAGCTCAGATGTTAGAGGAGTCAATATAACTCTTTGCAGCAATTTACATGTCATTTATATGCTATTAATCATGTACCACATGACTATTTATATCTTAGCAAGGGACTGACTTTTTCCAAATTCGTGATATTACAAATACAGTCGTGCATTGCTTAACAATGCAGATACATCCTGAGAAATGCATTGTTAGGAGATTTCAACATTGTGCAAACATCATGGAGTTACTTACAGAAATGTAGGTGATACAGCCTATTACACACCTAGGCCATATGCTATAGCGTATTACTTCTAGGCTACAAACCTGCACAGCATGTTACTGTGCTGAATACTGTAGGCAATTATAACACAATGGAAAGTATTTATGTATCTAAATATATCTAAACATAGAAAAGGTACAGTAAAATATAGTAGTATAATCTTACAGGACCACCATAGTAAATGCAGTGTATTGCATTATGCAGTTCATGACTACACTTAAATTTGCAAAATGAAAATTGGTACAGAATACCACTCAATCTGTTTGCAAAATGAGAAAATATCAATGTAATAATAAGAAGAGTGCCTGGCAATAACTCATACTTTAGCTTACCTTAACTTGACTGAATACAAAGAATAATAAAAATGTCAATTGCAGTAATTAAAACAATACAGCAACAGCAGCAGCAAAAATAACAACAACAACAACAAAATGCCCTGAATCTAAAGTTAAAGGTGTTGATAAATGATTTAAAATAGCTTGTAAAACTTGAAAATATTTTGAGAGATGATGTGTGAAATGTACAATGTTATTCTTATTCCCTTTTAGAAACCTGAATGATTTCATATCTTCAGGGCTGGACTAACTCTATAATTCAGGCCAAGTGGATTTCACTAATGCCAAGTCAGTAAACAGTGTTTCCAAGGGCAACACACTACTCTTTCTGTCCAAAGGGCATAAAATATGGATTAACTTGGATGTTACCAAATACTGTGTTTCCCCCAAAATAAGACAGGATCTTATACTTGTTTTTCCTTAAGAGGACACCCTAGGGCTTATTTTCAGGGTATGTGTTATTTTCCTCTCAAAGCCTCAGCTTGCAGCACGCACAGGATGGCCAGGACCTGACGGGGGAGCTGACCTTGTTGATGGGGCTGCCTGCACCTTTCCAGTCCCCTCCGGGATAGCAGCTGTCATGATGGGGCAGATGAGAAGGGCTGCTCATCTTCTTTACTGCTTCACCAGGAAATGCATGGGTTGTGCAGATAAGTTGCGTAGCCACGCCCATCACTACGTCTTATTTTCGAGGTAGGGCTTATATTGCGCACATGCTTAGAAACCCTTTTAGGGCTTATTTTATGGGTAGGTCTTATTTTCAGGGAAACACGGTAATATCTAATGGTCCTCCTAGTAGAATATTGAAAACATCCTCCAAATGTAAAAATTACTGTTTTCATGAATTACATTTTCTAAAAATTTATATTATTTCTTTATTCCTCCTGAGGTTAATACCCACATAAAAGCTGTATTAAGATCCAAAGAACAGTGTAATGGGCCAAAAGAGTTATAGATACCATTCAAAGTTTTGTTCCAACCATAGATATCAAACCAGTGAACAGAATTAATTATAGAGAAGTATTTAGAAGGGACCTCAAAATATGTTCATGATAATCACTTTACTAAGAAGTTAGTTGTAAATATATTCATGTTTTTTTTTCATTTTTAACTCTAATAAAGCACTGATAATTTTAAGATAGTACAGCTTATAAAAAATATATAAGTAAAAAAGGACAAGAAAATTTACCTAAACATGCTATAAGATTGACTAGTTTTACTCTCAAGTTTGTGGGAAGAGACATATTTGTATATTAGACAGTAAGTTAAGTGAACCCCATTCTATTTAAAGACCTGTTAAATAAAAGCCATATATATATTCATAATAAAAATATACAGTCTAATATTTGTGAGTGCATTAGAAAGAATTGAGAACAGGGAGAACACACTTGTTGCAAGCTCTGTTCCTAAACTTGCAGTGATGAGAGCCCAAGGAAGTTTTTGTTTCTTAAGTATTCTGTTGCTTGAAACCAGTAACATTCTAAGTGACTTGTAATAATTATGAATAGAATTCTTTATAAAATTTGATAACTAATAACACTTAATCTACTCTTACAATGGCTCTAATAGTACAGTTAATTTCTATAAAATAACCTGCTTTTTGGTTAAAATACTTGACAGAAAGTTGTAGTTGGAATGATTGTCATAATACTAGAAGAGTATAGAAATGCACTTTAAAAGAGATCACTTCATGTATGTGTGGAAACAAGGTTACAAGAACAGATGTGTGTCTGTTGCACATATTAAAAATTAGTTTCTTGAACTGTTAAAAATTAAAATGAAAAAATTTTAAAAAGTACTGCTGGGGATAGGTAGATCATATCATGTATATGTTTCAAATGGAAACCCTACACATTGACATAAGACCAACCTTTTCCCAAACTCCATATATTGATCAGAACACTCTTTGGGCAAACAGTAAGACTACTGATTCACTCAGGACAATTATACTGCACTAATACAATTCCAAAACCTCAGAGACTTAACAACAACGATTAATATCTTACCAATACTACATGCCCATCATGGGTAGCTGTCACTCAGCTTAATATCATCTTTTTTTAGGGAACAAGCTGATTGAGCAGACTACCAGGGAAATAGCTATATTGTAGCAAAAGCAAAATGACCCAGTAAGCCAAGGGTGACTCAAAGATTATGTTAAGAAGTGATAGACATTATTTCTGTTCACCTTTCATTTGCCAAAGAAAGACACATGATCACTCCTGAGCTATGCCAGTGGGAATGTCAAATCTTTCTGTAAGGAGTGTGTATTTGTGTGCATGTGGGTGAAGTGACATAAGTCACATGGCCAAGCCTAACATCAAAGTCACAGGTCCACTTGCAAGTGTATGATTCTCTTGCAAGAAGCAGAATTGAATAAATATGATCAAATACAGTCTACCACAACCACACCCCTCTTACCCCACTTTTCATGCTCAGCCTTACCACCTACATCAGCCCTAAGGACATTAGCACTAGTCGTTTTATGCCCACTATCTCCATTTGGCCCAGATACCCCAAATCACCCATCCTCCTGTGAACTCTAACTTCCACATGGCTCTATGAGTTCTAAGAGTTCCCTTTTTCAGTCCTGTTTATCAACTCCTGACACTTCCTCTGATCCCTCTAGAACTTGCAAGCTTTCAAAATATATTTTCTTCTTCAAACTATTCTCTGATTGTTTCATTCTCTTTCTAGTTCTCCTTGGGACCTGACTCTCTTTTAAGGACACTGTTTCCCTGCTGCGCTTCCAATTAGTCGATTTTTCCTCTCCCACATCCATTTTACCATTAGACATTCAGATACAGTATGTTTCCTCCTTGTTCTTTATTGCTATAGTCAGGTAAGTTTATCCACTTTTATAAACACCTTCCCACCCCCAGCTTTAAAGCGAATACCATCAGCTTATGTGTTCTACTATTTTTCCAGGTTTCAGCCCCTTCCTGCTTCTAAATTTTAGTTCTTTCTTCACTCTCAGTGTCTTCTGAAATTACTCTGTTAATTTTGTTTTAAATTTTAATATTCAATTTTATTCTTTTCCATACTCTGTTCCCTCAGTTCCCTAGCCTCCTGTCTTCTACTTATCTTGTCCTTCACCCTACTTTGCCTTTGTATTTCCATGGGCATGGCTGAGGCTTTGCCATTACAAATAACTGCAACTTGCTCATTATTTCAGTTTCAGAAATCTCTCAACATTTTATCTTTCCAACTCATTCATTCTGTTACTTAAACTGTTAGGTCATTGGTCTCATCAATGTTTACCAAGTATTGATCCTATAATCTTTATCAGTGCCTTACCCTTCTCACATCCTTACTTCCCTACAGAACCAGCTCAAATCAATCATTGTAGCCACTGCTATGCACACATTCTCAACTCACAAACAGCACTCTGGCTTCATCATATTTACTTGCCTAAACTCAAAACTGGTTAAATTTAACTAAGTCTCCTTCTGTTCCTGACTAGGAAGGTGAATACAACTGGAGAACAAAAATAATCATCTTGACTAGATTCACTTTAAATTCATAATTATTAGCTTCCAGAGACTCCAAATGTGGCCCAGCATTAATACTGCATTTCCCTCATCCAATCACGTTTTCACTTTCCTAGTCACTTCTTCATGACTTTTTACCTTTCCTGAGCTTTCCTTGCCTTTCCTTTCATCCTGTCTTTCACTTGATGACCTTGCTTTGTATTTCACAAACACAATAAAGTAATCAAAGAGAAATTTCGCCAGTGCCCACCATCTTTTTACCCACCTCTCCATAGGTCCACTTTCTCCACTATAACTTTGTCTAAACTGCCTATTCTTTTAGCGAAAGTCCAACTTTCCACTTCTTTCCATCTAGTTTTTATGAGAAAATAGAGCTCATCTATTTTCATCACTTTGACAACATACTCTGAAAATATTCCTCCCATTCTCTTCTCTGTATCATCATTCTCAATAGTATAAAAATACAATGTAATTTCTCCCATCTTAAAAATTAAAACTAAAAATTAGAAATCTCTTGTACTCCACTTTCCTATCTAGCTACCAACCTGCTTATTTTCTTCACAGTGCTAATACCATGCACCAAAATTGTGCATATCAAGTACAGCATTTCCTCTGCAATGAAAAACCCAATGGTTAATTCTTACGCTTCGTTTTTCTTGATACAAGAGCATTTGACAAAGTTAATAATCCTCTTGTTCTTTCTTTGCTTGGTTGCCAGAATACAACATAACTTCTGTCTTTGTTCTACCTTTCTGACCGCTTATTGTCAATCTATTCTACTAGATCTTCCTCATTTTATTAAGCCTTTAATTTTGTAACATCAAAGGGCTCAGTCCTTTGGCTGCCAAAACATCTACTTGCCACCTCTGGATGAGTTAAGATTTCGGTAGGCATGCTCAGTGTCCATTGAAGAGAATTTAAAGAAGGGACCATTTAGAGGCAGGGTTAAGGTAATTACTTCCGTGTTTCTCCAAAAACAAAACCTACCCATAAAATAAGCCCTAGGAGCATTTCTAAGCATTTGTGTAATATAAGCCCTACCCTGAAAATAAGACCTAGTGATGGACGTGGCTATGCAGCAAATCTGCACAACCAATGCATTTCCTCACGGAGTGGTAAAGAAGATGAGCAGCCCTTCTCATCTGCCCCATGAGAGCTCTATTGCTGGACATGAGAGATTGGGGCCAGTGGTTCTAAAGGAAATAGAGTCACAAGAAATTCAGGATGGAATTTGGGGTTTGGAGAGTTATGATAATGTTCCAGAAGATGACTTAACTATATTTGAATAAATGTAGATTCTTGTACTGTACTTAAAAAAAATAACACATCCCCTGAAAATAAGCCCTATGGCGCCTTCTTAAGGAAAAATAAATATAAGACCCTGTCTTATTTTCAGGGAAACACAGTAACAGATGATAGAGCATGCAGGTATTAGCACTAGGAGGCTGGCCTTCCAGGTCTGAAGGGGCGTGGCATGAATTTGTGTTAAAAGATTCCATAAATTGCTGGAGCTATGGAAATGGTCAGTTATGTACTTAAGCTAGGTCATATGGCTGACAAGAGCTAATGGTTAAAATTCCAGAAATTTTGCAAGCTTGCAGCTAAACACAGCATTATTAAAAGCTAAATTATATAAACTTTCAGTCAAAGGAATTATGGCAAAAACAAAGAAAGAAATATTAGTACTTCAGAATTATTTTATGACAATTTACTATTATCTGTGTTGTGATGGTAATTTCTGTCTGTATGTGTGAAATAATAAAATCAAATATTGTCCTACTCTTCCTGCCTTCGCAACTTGGCCAGGGTGGTAATATTTGTACCAGAGAAAGTAGAAAAGGCTATGAAGTTGGCTTTTTTTTTCTTATAGCCCCTTGTTCATCATTTTTCAGCATGCCACTCACCTATGGTCACATGACAGGAACAGTGGCACAGAAAAACACAGCCATAATCAGAGCCACAGTGAGGTAGGCTAGATGGTAAGAGGATTAGCCCCCTAAACTTTTTCTCCTCAGGTGTCTTTTGTCCTGCCAATTCTTCTTAATGGACAAATTCAGTTGAAAGCCCCAACTCTGGTCCATAGACTTTGGAGCACAAAGCATAGGGGAGAAGGATATGTAATGTATCTGAAGGGACAGAGTCCATAGTGGGCGAGATCATCTTCTCTAGCTTCAAATACTATCTACTTTAGAGAATCTCAAATTTATTTTTTGGGTATACCAGTCACCTGAACTTCAGACACTTAGATGTCTAATAGATGTCATGAACTTATCATATTCACAACTGAGCTCTTGAATGTCCAGCCCCAGCCTACTCCTCCACAGCCCTCTCCCCCACCCACTCCCAGTTAATGACATGTTTTGCTCATGCCCCAAATCCTTGGTGTCTTCATTAACAATTGCCTTTCTCTTACACTAGAGATCTGACCAAACAAATCTTTTTATCCTTTCTATTTTCAAAAATATATTAAGAATCTGACATTTGTAACCAAATAAATTGTTCCACCTTGTTCTAAACTACCACCGTCCTTCTCCTAGACGATTGCAATAGCTTCTTCTTTCTTCTCTCTGTTTCTTCACTATCCCTCTTTCAGAGTAGTCTTAATTTGGCAGTCAGAGTTAAAATGTAAGTGAAATAATGTCACTCTAACTTTGGTAGGCAGAATTTTAAGATGGCCCTCAACATTCCTAGCTCTTAGTGTACACAGCTCTTCTCCTAGGTATTCAATCAAATACTAATCTAGGTGATTTTTAAAGGGATTTTGAAGATGTGATTAAGATTCCCAGTCAGTCAAAATTAAATGATTATCATGGGTGGACCTAAATTAATTAGGTCAGTGCTTAAAGGGCCTGGGTTCTTCTAATTAAAAGAAATTTGAAGAACGAGAAATATTTGATGTGAAGGATAGCGTACATTTCCTGCTTAAAAAATGAGGGAGGCCACATGGCAAGGAATGCAGATAGCCCATATGAGCTGAGAGCGGAGCTCAACTGAAAACCAACAAGAATACTGAACCTCACTCCTATAATCACAGGGACTAAAGTTTGCCAATACCCTGCATGAGTTTATGGGTAAATTCATCCCTAGAACCTGACCAATGCCATAATATCTGTCTGGTGAAATCCTGAGCAGAGACCCAGATATACTATGCTTGAACTTCTGACCTACAGACCTGTGAATCAATAAATGGATGTTTCAAACTATTAAGTCTGTGGTCATTTGTTAAGTAGCAATGGAATACTAAAATACTAACCATTTAACGTCTTCTCATAAGTAAATGGGTAAAACACAGTCTTCCTAAAAGCCTACAAGTTCCTTCACATCATGTCCCCTATCCTTAAAGCTCTTATAGCTCGTCACCTCACCACTATCTCCCTACCCCAAGTGCTTCCAGCCAAAATTGACTTCTTGTTATTCATTGAAGTTTTAGGGACATGCAAGCATGTTCTAAACTCAGACCTTTTAATTTGCTGTCCTCACATCCCAGAATGTTCTTCCTAAAGAACTTACATGATTTATTTCTTTACCAACAGTGGGCTTTTTCTCAAATGTAACCTTTCCATGGGGCTTTCAGTAGCCTTTCATAGGAAATTACAGCTTCTTTCCCACCTGTACTCTGTATTTCCCTTCATTGCTCTGTTTTTCATAACAGTTATTAGCTACATTATGGTGATCATTCATTTACGTAGTTATTGTTTGTCTTTATGTACTGGAAAAATATTTTCCTACTTCATCAGTGAAGGGATATTTTTCCCATATGAAATGATTTATCTCTAATTCCTAGAAAAGTATGTAGCAGATAGAAGACATTCAGTGCATATTTGTAATAAAAATGAAGACATATCTTCTTTCATTCTTTTGGAAATCTTAATAATCTTGGAGAGAGTAGAAAGTTAAAGAAATGTGGCGGCCGGGCGCTGTGGCTCACGCCTGTAATCCTAGCTCTTGGGAGGCCGAGGTGGGCGGATTGCTCAAGGTCAGGAGTTCAAAACCAGCCTGAGCAAGAGCGAGACCCCGTCTCTACTATAAATAGAAAGAAATTAATTGGCCAACTGATATATATATAAAAAAAAATTAGCCGGGCATGGTGGCGCATGCCTGTAGTCCCAGCTACTCGGGAGGCTGAGGCAGAAGGATCACTCAAGCCCAGGAGTTTGAGGTTGCTGTGAGCTAGGCTGACGCCACGGCACTCACTCTAGCCTGGACAACAAAGTGAGACTCTGTCGCAAAAAAAAAAAAAAAAGAGAGAAAAAAAAAAAAAAGAAATGTGGCAGTGATAGCTGGATTTAGAGATCTACTTTTTAGAATTTCAAATTTCAGTGTCAAATTACAGATCCCATTCTATTGTTTGAGGATCTTCAGAGAATCTTTAAAAATAAAGCTTGTAAATTATAATTATTGCTAATAAATACTAACATTGATAAATATGTAGATAAACAAGTTTCAGAATTAAGGAGATTAAATTGTTTCTGTGAATACCACTATGAGTTTTCCCCTATACTTAAAATATGTTAGCTCTAAGCAAAGAGCAACTGAAGTTTAACAGTTTCAAAACACCGAGATTCAAACGTAATATGAAGGCCAGGTGCAGTGGCTCACGCCTGTAATCCTAGCACTCTGGGAGGCTGAGGCAGGCGGATTGCTTGAAGTCTGGAGTTCGAAATCAGCCTGAGCAAGAGTGAGACCCCATCTCTACTATAAAATAGAAATAAATTAATTGGCCAACTAATATATATAGAAAAAATTAGCCGGGCATGGTGGCACATGCCTATAATCCCAGCTACTCAGGAGCTGAGGCAGGAGGATCACTTGAGCCCAGGAGTTTGAGGTTGCTGTGAGCTAGGCTGACACCACGGCATTCACTCTAGCCTGGGCAACAAAGTGAGACTCTGTCTCAAAAAAAAAAATCCCCACAAATATAATATGAAACTTGAAATTCATCACAACAAAAGATCATCTATGGCACAAGTTCTATCACTTCTGCACGTACTTTACTACCTAGCTACCTAGCTTTATAGTAGTTTAAAAAATATACAGAGAATCCTTAGATGCAGTTGTTGGTCACTTGTTCAATTGTTTTCCACTTTTCCAACTTCTTACATTTTTGTTTATAGTAAATTTAAATATATATATATATATATATATGCATGTGTTTTCCTAAAAAAATAATTATTTCCTCCTTACACATAAACTGCCCTCTTCAATTCGAATTCTTCCACAATACTGTTTACATCAGCCTTTCCTCTATATTACCATTTAACAAAACTTTAAGAAAAATGCAAACTCCTGAAATAAAATATATATGTAAAATTTAGACTTTAGATAAAAAATTCATGTAGTAAATACATATAAGGTAATGTAATTTTTTTTTTCTTTTTTGAGACAAAATCTCACTCTATTGCCCAGGTTAGAGTGCCATGGTGTCAGCCTCGATCACAGCAAGCTCAACCTCAAGCCATCCTCCTGCTTCAGCCTCCCAAATAGCTGGGACTACAGGAGCTCACTACCATACGCAGCTAAGTTTTTGTTTCTATTTTTAGTTGGCCAGCCTATTTTTTTCTATTTTTAGTAGAGATGAGGTCTTACTCTTGCTCAGGCTGGTCTCAAATTCCTGACTTCAAGTGATCCTCCCACCTCGGCCTCGCAGAGTTCTAGGATTATATACGTGAGCCACCACTCCTGGCCAGTAATGTGATTTTATTACTGTGATTTTTTAAATAGTATTCACAGCTAGCCAAAATATCTTTAAAAATGACCTTCTATTGAATTAGTATTTGATAACTTCTCCCACGTTAGTCTAACATGTTAAACAGGCTAAATTGTCATATATTGTTCTTTCAACTTGTCCATGCTTTTAGAGCTCCTTGGATATGACAGATCAATATTAATATATGCCTGATTGATCTTTTACATATAACTGTGATTCCATTTTCTCAAGCCATGTCTCAAAATTGTTTTTTCTATAACTTGTAATACACACCATGAGAAGGCACCTAGAAATGAAGATGCCTCTGCATTCATCAACCACATTTCTTTCTGCGAGTCCTAGAGATTTTCAACTTGCTGGTAGAATGAAGTGCTGATCACTTCATCACGTAGAATGTACTACACAAACCTGTCCCGGTTAGCTGAAAACACACACTGACAAGGTGTTCTATGACTCAGTTGGCTACGTTGTAATGGAGATAAAAAGAAAGATTAGTTGACACTTAAAGAACAATGAATTGAAAACCAGGGTCTCTCTGATTCTATTTCTGGTTTTCTCACTAATTCTTTCATTTTCTCTCTCTGTCTGAGAAACGTGTCAAATATCTCTGTGAAATAGGAGAATGGACTATCAGATATTTTAAATTGGCAACATATATTCATGATTTTTTAGTCCCAAATTGAGAATTTGTTTAGAGTCTAGATTTCTAACTTCCTTTTAAAAGAAATGGCAGGTGGCCAGAGCCCATGTTCCTTGTCATGCCACATAAGGCAAGAGTGTTTGCTCTCAGAGTGGGCTACTCTACACAGTTTCCACTATCCTAATTCTCCTGACCCGAGAAACATGATGCCCACTTTGCTCATTTTTGTTACTTGCTTGCCTCTCTATATATTTGTATTTGCAACACATAGTCTTTTCCTGTTGTAAAGGGTTATGACTTTTGTGATGATGTATTTTTGTGATCCTAGAATGGCCTCCTACTTTAGCAAATCACACAGCTTATGTATATCGCTCCCCAGGTTGAACCCTTTGTACCTGCTACTGGGAATTTCCTTAGGCAGAAGCAACTGTGTTAAGGGGATTTTAATATATTTTATTGTGACTAGGCAAGAGATAGTTTGGTGTCAGTAATGAAGGGGGAATGAAATGAGGTCCCGAATTAATAGACACAGGTGCTGATGGGGCCAGAGGATCAAGGAGAGCGTCATTATCTACACCCTAACATTCAGCCTACACAAGGTCTGAATGTAGAGAGCAAGGTAATGGCAGCATTCAAGCAAGGGCAGGGGCATTCCAGCTCCTCAGCTGGCTGCCTCAAGCCAGGCTGGCATCTGATAGGAATGGTAATGAGTCATAGGGTTAAACTGTTATGTGTTGCTTGATTGAAAACTTAGTGTTAATGTTGGCTTTTAAAATGCTAATAAAAACTGCAATTTAGCTCCAGAGATTTATGTAAAATTGCTGGCACTTTCAGTTTGTGAAGAGGCCAGAATTGAGATTATCTAATTCAATATTTGATCTTTGTTTAGGGTCATAGAGATGAGGAAATTCCAAAAATGATAAAAATATGAATTGAAATAGTGCTTCATAATTTATATCATTCTTTCTCCCTTCAGTTAAAGCATGCATTTGACTACAAAGGCAGAAAAAAGTGGAGTAGTCCAGTTTCAAAGTATTCTTTTGGTTGTAAATTCAAATGTTTTTTTTTACCAAATCTTTAGGATGATGCAGCTAATGGTGTCCACCAACCATTTCCCACATAACTACCCATTTGACACATTTAATTCAGATTGTATCATTCCTGTGTATAAAATCTTATTGTCAAAGTATTGAGAACCATATCTAAAGCTCATTATCATAAATAGAAACCCCATTGGTGTTTTTCAATAGGGAAGGAGTTGATGGTGGTTGTATGGTCATTGAAAATAGAAGAGTTCTACATTGAGGGATGGTTCTGTAGGACAGCATCACTGGTCCCTGGGTATTAATTGTCACCAGATGCCCATTTCCATGCAATGATATATTTCCAAATGTCCCCAAAGTAGCATGGTACTTTACTCCCCTGGTTGTAAACTACTGGAGAGTAGGTGAGAACTGATCCTTATTGACCCTTTCCCTCTTATTTCCTGCCTTGCTTACTGATTCTAACATTTTTTCCCCTACTCTTCAAATCCTAATGTATTTCATGTGATGCATGTTTTGCATTGCTTTTCACATGGTAGGCTCATTTTCATCCTCCAAGGCCAAGCTAAAATTGCATTTCCTCAGAAGGGCCTTCACTGATGATCCTTTCTAAGTTTAGTCCACTCATCCTCAGCCCTTTCTGTGACATCACTCTGTTGATTTCTTCCACTGCTTTTAACACAATCAAAAAGCAACATGTAATTTATTTGTTTGCACGCTTAGTGTCTGTCTCTCCACTAGGATTCATGAAAGCTGAATATGAGCAGGGACTTTTTCTATTTCTATAATGTATCACCTAGAATGCAATAATTTTTTTCTCTCTCTTTCCTTCTCCTCTCTCTCTCTCTCTTTCTCTACACTCATGCTTTGTATATTATCTATTTCTTATCTCTATTTAAAACAAAAGCTGGGTCATCAGTATAGAAAAATTTTTCTGAATGCCCAACCCCCATTTTATAGGTGCAGTGTATTTTTACAGCATACTTGATAAATAAACAGATCCTTAAAATTGCACTTTGGGTTTGCTATGGTTGGAGTGTGTTCCCTCTTAAAATCTTGTTGGAATTTGATTCCCAATATGGCAGTGTTGGGAGGTGGAGCCTAGTGAGAAGTATTTGAATCATGGAGGCACTGCCCTCATGAGTAGATGAATGCCATCTCACGGAAATAAGTGAATTCTCACTCTTGCAGGAATAGTTTCCATGAAAGTGTGTTGCTATACAGTAAGCCCACCCTCTCATGTATGTCTCTTTGCACACACCCACATGCCTGTCTCCCCCTGTGCCATTTTCTGATACAGCATGTGACCCTCACCAGAAGCCAAACAGATACTGGTGGCATGCTCTTGAATTATCCAGCCACCAGAATCATAAGGCAAATAAACCCCCTTTCTTTATAAATTACTGAGCCTCAGGTATTCTGTTATAACAAATTAAATAGACTAAGACAGAAAACTGGTGCTGAGGAGTGGGGTGTTGTTGTACAGATAACATGAAAATGTGGTAGCAGCTTTAAAAATGGATAATGGGTAGTGGCTGGAAAAATTTAGAGGAGCAGGCTAGAAAAAGCCTGTATTGCTGTGAATGGAGCTTTAAGGGCAATTCTCTTTGGGGCTCAGAGGATGAGAAGAATAGGGAAGGTCTGGAACTTCATAGAGATTGGTTAAGTGGCCATGAGCAAAATGCTGATAGACATACAGACAGTAACAGTCATTCCCATGAGGTCTCAGATGGAAATGAGGAATTCTACTGGGGATTAGAGTGAAGGCCGTCCTTGTTATATAGCAAGAAGGAATTTTGTTGAACTGTCTCCATGCCCTGGGACTTTGTGAAAGGCTGAATTTAAGAGTAACGGAACAGGCTGTCTGGTGGAAGAAATTTCTAAGCAGCAAAGCACTCAGGTTGCACTCAGTAACTAGTGGTTACTTCTAACTACTTACAGTGAGCTACTAGAGAAGAGAAAAGTAGAGCAGAAAGATTTGAAAAATACACAGCCAAGCTATGTTGTAGAGAATGAACCGCATGTTTGGTAGAGGAAACCAAAACTATGCCCCAGAGACTGTTTGGTAGGATTAATATGGCTGAAAGGGAACTAGGCTCTAATTATCAGGGCAATGGGAAAAAAAGCCTCCTTGATACCCTTTGAGGTGGGTTGATAATCTTTGAGATCCTTTAGATGGTGGGACTATAAGTTATTTCTACTTTGCTAATATAGACCCTAGATAATACCCCCATAAAAATCCTTCATTACCAGAAATATAAAATTTACATCAATAATACCAAAATTATCTTTATTATTAATAATTATATTGTTAAAATAGGTGTATTTTCAAATAGTGTTACCAGCCCATGATTCTCTGCTTTCACACACCTTGCTTATGAATGTTTTAAAATTTTGATAGGATTATGTAGCTTAAAGAGCATTTTCCAAAATAGCATCTCATTTAATTCTCAAAACTCTAAATGTAGGTATTATTAAAGGCGTTTTCTCCATAATTCTTATAAGAGCAGGATCAGAATCAGCCCAGGGGCTACTTCTTTAATCTCAAGTTGTTTTTGCTCCAACTCACCCTGACAGATAATCCTTTTAATATAATTATATCTAAATGTTTAATACAGGCCTATTATTGCCAAAATCCCTCATCTTTCCTAAGAGATAAAAAAGATAGGTACAATATTAAGGTGATCATTTGTGTCAATTTTTGTCCTCCTCTTCTGGAATTCTGATTATATTTTCTCTGCTCCACCCTCTTCCCTTCTCAAATGTATTCTGGCTTGGACCATAATCTATGTGACACTTAATATTATACAATGAAATACTTGCTGAGAAAAAATGGAAAAGAGGGCATTTATGAAAAGCAAATGATACAAGATCGAGTATAAGTAAATTGTAGAAGAAATTAAGACTATTTACAGATCCTGTCCAAGAAAGTTCAAGCTAAGCCATACTTGGAAAATCCTCATTTACACAACCAGTACATGTCTGGCAGATAATCCATTGAGGTGGTGATTGGAGCAGCAATGTAAGTCGGTGTTTACTCAAGGCTGTACTGCTCTCATTCAATGTATTAGAAAGCCTGCTCCCTTCAGCTCCAACTCTTCTCTTTTCCCAGTCATCTGTTCAAAACAGACTTGTCAGAAAATTGAAGTCAAAGCCATCAGGGTCAGGTGAAGGGGATTTTACCACTGCTCAGAACTTCAGTGAGAATTCCAAAGACTGGGCTGGACTCCAGAAATCTGTTGTGGGATGATCACAGAATGGGCTGTCAGATCATCTTTGTTCCTTGCTCCTAAAGCAGAACTGATGGCAGTGCTTTGCAGTTGCTTTTCAAGGATGAAAAGAAGGTATGGGATAGGAAATGAGGTAAAGACCATATGGAGATTTACTCCAATTGTATAAGGAGCCTAGGGGTGCCCATTCTCTATTTAGAGCATTCACACTGCCACTGAGAATTAAGTGACAGTTTTCCAGCCATGATGCCCGACCCCTACCTTCATTCGCTGAAGTGAACTAAAGGAGGCATATTCCACACTGGCATATTGTTCCTTGCCAGAAGATATAAATGAGCTAATTAAAATGGACAACTCTCAATAACTTCAGACTCTGAGGAAATGATGTACAATAGCCCATTGATACTGAAGACTTGAGGATAGCATGAGTCATAGAAAAGAATGCTTATAAACCAGTATCACAGCAACTTGAGGCTTCACAACCTTTAGATATTAAAAAACAAAAAAGGATTTAAAATAAAACTTCTGTACATATGAAAGCAAAACTCAGGGAAAGTCTTAGGTAAAATGAGAATGCAGTTGAAATTGTTCGCCCCTTTTCCCCACATTTTTCTTCCAGAATCTAGTCCTCTTTTTCCTTCAGGTACTCCCTACATTTTTCCTGAGATAAGTTTATATCACTTGACTGGTATAATATATCTCATCATTTATGCCACATCTAATAGCCATCAGCACTATTTTCCAAATGTAATACCCTCTAAATCAAAATAATTCATAAGCAATGAAATCGAATTGTCAAGAAACTGTTCTACCATTTTTTTTTGAGTACACACTACATCCCTGACTGAGTGCTTTGTCTTTCATGACAGTTATATTGTTTGATCTCAAAACTACCTATGTTTAAGTATCATATTCCCAATTTATAGATGAACTAACATTATCAAGGAGGTTTATTAACTTATTAAGGTCATGCAATAATTGACTCAGCACTGTCATTTATGTTTATCTTTCCTATTCCCTTCATCACAAAAAATTATCATTCTCTAGCTTTTTATTTAGATCACTGTAAAGAATGAAACAAATCTAAAATTATAATTTGTTTCAAGTCAGAAATATCTATTTAACTTAATTTGCTCTCTATATTGTTAATAGTTAACTCCTGAAGAAAAAAATACCCTCAAGGAAAATAAAATTTAATAAAGTTCAGTCATTATATCAAAATAATAGGAGGCATTTGGGGAGGTAGGAATACTTGGGGTTTCTAAAAATTCCTTGAAGTTTTCTTCTCTGTTTAATTATATTAAAAGTACAGTTTTTGAAGTATTTTTAATGATAATGATATATTATGAAATTTATCTTTCCAAAAAGCGGGGTGTTCAGCCTGATTCTGTTTCAATTTAAAAGTTGCAAATATTCAAGTTAAATTCTTGACTATAAAGCAATACACTCTCTGAAATAGAAGGAAATTAATTCTTTTGTATGAGACAGTGAACTAAGATATCACGAAATAATTTTTTGGACCTATTGTTTTAAAATGCAAAACTTCAAAGACTCTTTACCATGAAATGCTTCACATCTTGACTCACAGTCTGATTTCTGAGAAAAGACTACTCCCACTGGAGAAGACATTTCTGCTGCGCTTCTTTCTTTAATGCTGTCACGGATGATCAGAGATAATAAAAAAGTATTTACCACATTATATGCTCTCCATTTTGATAGAATTTTTCTGTTTGAAAAGTATTGAGCATCTGAATTTACCTGCAGTCCAGAAACTACTGTACTTTTCAAAACCATCTTTGTTACATGGTTGGAAAGGGTATATTCCTTGTTGTCTGCTTTTCATGTAACACTTGCACACTATCTTTGAATTTTACTCTGAGAATTGATTTTTTTTCACCAAACCATTTATATCTCTGAGATAACACTGAGACTATATATATATATATATATATATTTTTTTTTTTTTTTTACCAAAGCAAAGCTAATAAATGTGAAATCCTCTCTCCACACTCAAGATATCAAGGTAAGGAGGATACGTTTGAAAAATTGCTCTAATACATCAGAAAATATAAAAATCAATAAGCTATAAAAGCTAAAAAGCTTCTTCAATTTTGTCCCCTTATTGCTCAGTGTAGGTGGCCAGGGCCCGGAGAACAATCCAAGGTTGCAAAAAAGCCATTATACATCTAGTTGTGTATTGCAGACAATATGTGCAGCTCCGCCAGGAGGGGACAAGTGTGCATCTGACAAAGAATAGGGAGCTCTGAATGGCCTCTACGTTTCTGCTTGTTTGATTGAGAGCTGGAAAGTATACTTGAGAAATCAGGCAGTGGTGACTGTGTTTTTTGTCATTTTTGTGTGAAAATAAAACAGGCCCAAAGAGCATTTCCCTCTTCCTTTTCTTCCTCTTCTATTTTTCAGGCATAGGACGTGTAGGGCGTTTTATATTCATGCATGATTACTATTAGACTCTGGGAAGGCAAACAAAATGCAGTGTCCAATGTAAAATAAAGCTTATACCCCAACCATACACAGAAAAATATACTTGCCTGAAAAAATTTTAAGTCATACTTTTTCTAGAACAGGTATAGCGCTAGGATTACCAGAATAATTCAGTGATGGATATGGCTAAATGAAGTTGGTTTTGACCAGTGGTCTCCGGATATTTTTCATCATGCATTACTATTAACACAATATTTTGAGCAAGTATCATTAATATCTATTTTTAAATAAATGCATACTATGTACTAATAAATTATGTATGTTGTGCATCATATTTAACAAATGTAAATGTAAAAGATTAGATAAAACCTGAATATACATCACCACAAATCATCTTAAACACTACCTGGAATGCTAAAAACATACTGCAGTGGCCTTCATTCCTGCATAGTCTGGATTACTGTAAGGAGTCAGCCTTTTTACACTGAAGCAGTAAAGAAAGGAAAGTTCCATCACCTCCCTGTCTTCTCTTTTTCCAAAAATGGAAGTTTAAGCACAGTACATAATTAAGTACAGTGGAAGATCCTTGGCATGCAAGAGGAATAATCCTAAGATCTTAATAAAATCTTCAAATTCCAAATACAATTAAAATATTTTGGCAGAATATGTTCAATTAACTCTCAGCATCCATTTCTACCTTTTTCTAGTGTGCTTTCCTGTATTTCAGGGCTTGGAAATCTATATTCCCAAGAGTTCTGAATGCAAACTAGGTTTTAACAATTAGGTATATGTCACAAGAATCAATGCCAATAGATAAGGCAGATGCTATCTCACTGATGATTTGGGCTATTTCCTAGCAATTATGGTTTGTATATGTGAATTTTTTTCTGCAACAGATTCCCAGCATCCAGTCATGGGCTTCTGGGGCTGTGGACGTAGGGGCAGCTGCCTGCATTGTAATTATGGTGGTGTGTTCTTGAACTTAATTGTTCTTGTGGTGTTTTCTAACTTTCTTGCCTTTGTAACGGTGACAAAATTAGTAACTCCCTGGGTGGGTCAGTTCTGGGGGTTCTGAGAGTTCCTCCTGGGACTTACAATAAAGCTCACTCCGTTGTCCTAATATGTTTATATGCTTTAATTAACTCTATTAAATCACTTTCTACTGAAAGTGGTATAATTTCTGTTTCTTGTGCTCAACCCTAACAAAAACAAGCATAAAATATGCATATGACAAGCGAAGAAGAACAAAGCAGCCTTGAGATAAATTTTCTAGCTAGACCATCAACATTTTTGTCAATGAAAGCTTCAAGAGTGATTCAAATTAGGACTTTAGTAAAATTACTGATTACTATTTGTCACATTACTATAAGGTTGATTATGAATATCTGAAACCTCATGTTAAATGCCTGGATACAAGAGACTACTGCACTTATTTAGATGTAAATTTGAAAGCCATCACAATCTCAATAAAGGAAACACAATGTAAACATATAAGCAGTAAGACAACCATACTCACATAAAACATTTAGTTGCTATTTTATCTTGTTAAATTATATGCCAAAACATAATAAAATTTAATAGTGGAAAAGTCACTTGGCCTGAAAATACATGAGTATGCCAGGTAAGGAAATTAGGTGCTAAGTTGATCTATCACCAAGGCTTACTTATTTTCATTTATTTTATATTTCAACCAGGCACTCTAATCTTCATTGTGAAAAATAA
This sequence comes from Microcebus murinus, assembly GCF_040939455.1. NCBI lineage: Eukaryota > Metazoa > Chordata > Mammalia > Primates > Cheirogaleidae > Microcebus > Microcebus murinus. The sequence goes on along the minus strand of NC_134114.1, from coordinate 78,264,269 downwards.
TAGTGTATATCTTTATAGAATACATTTCCAGATATAGATTTTAGAATCATATAGAGTCAAATGTGAAGTACTTCTATAAATCTGGATAATTCAAAGTCTTTAAGGAATTCAACTATGTTAAATCAGTGATTTTAAAACAAATGTAGAATCTACTCAATGGTAAAAGATGTATAGTTAAATTTACCTATCTAATTTAGGTAATTAAGCAGCCATACATATATTTTCCTCTTTTTTAACATGAAAACACAACATTTTTATTTTCCATAACTTTAAATATAAGTTTGTTTATGCTAAAGTGTTTTAAAAAGGTCTTTAGACACTTAAAAGATAACCATACAAATATTTTATACAACATAATTAGTAAATAATATGTTAGAAAATTCTCTAAGAATTTATAAAAGGTTTTACACAATAATAAGTATTAAATTCTTTTGAAATTATGTTTCATATTTATGTTATTTCCAATTAAAGAAAGATAGAAATAAAAAATATAAGCCTGAAATATAATAAGTGTAATAAGTATTCAATAATACCCATAGTTAAAAATCTACTGAAATCAATTTTTCATTTCCTAACACAATACTATTAACTTTAATCAGAGAACACAAAAGTAAAAAGAATGATGAGTATAGACTTACATGTCAATAAATGGAAGAGTTAGAAATAAGCACATATTAGAATCTGATATATTTATAAATATTTGCATAAACACAAATACATATCATGATTTCTGTTCATTTTTACGTCTAATAAAGTGTCTTCTTTGATTGTGTCTTTATAATTTAACTATCACATCATTGGGGATTTGTCTAGTCATATTTTGCATTATTCTTTAGATGCTAATATTAGTGTAACTGCAAATATACAAAATACATGCTAGTATTGTAGTGCACACACACACACACACACACACACACAGAAACCCCTATAGTCCAAATCCTTGAAAAGTAGGGTCACGTTTTACTATAATCATTACAGGCTAGAAAGTATGTCACACGAATAACTGTAAGATTTCTCAAAAAATTATCTTTCCATGTACATTATTTTTAAAAGTTCCACTCCTTTCAGAATTTCCTCATCTATTTTACCCAAAGTCTTGCTAACTCCTGATTTACTGCTTTTTTTTTTTTTTATCACATTACTCAATTTTCTTTAGGGCTTGTTATATTCTTCCCACATTTTGCATAACTTAGCCTTTTCTTGACTTCTCCAGTTCTTTAATTCAGTGTATCACTCAAATCAAAGTCATCTCACCCCTTAAAAGGCAGAACAGAGGTGACTGTAAATACTAATGACTTTCAATTATTTCCTTGCTACACATAGTAGATGCTCAATAATCACATAGAATTAATTTGTTTTTTTATTAACAGCAATTCAAGTAGTTGAAATGCTATTGAATTCATTGGAGGTAGAAACAAAATAGTGCTTAAAGTTAGTATGTAATGTTTACAACCATTTGATTTTTTTCATCTTTGCAATAGATATTTCCTCCAGGGCATAATGCAGCATTATATATCACCATAGTATGCACAACTGCTAACAGAGGGTTCTGATTTAGGACATTGGAAACCACATGGAAAAATAATCAAATGCTTAAATAAGTACAGAATTAGTCTTGAGAGACGTACTTTTTAGTTCATCAAAGAAAAATGTAGTGCAAGGGGTAGTGGTATTATGAGTCAGTTATTTTTAAAAAGTGATTAGGTACATGGAATCAGTAGCATAAAGAATAAACTTCAAGGAAAAATAAAACAAAAACATTAATTAGGAATCCTTGTTTTAAGGTTGAAGAATCCTGCTGTGACATCTATTCTCCTACCAGTGAGAATAGATGGTCACCAGTGATATCCATTTTTACTATATTTCACCTTTATAAAATTGAATGAATGACAGGGAGACGATGCAAAGGACAGTGACATTTATTTCCAGGGCCTGAGTTCTCAGCACAATATCTACCAGGTCATTAAGTTTTTAACTCAAAAAGAAATTCTTATGTCACAGCATAAATATATAAGTAAATATTTCATATTAGCCACCAAAATTTACCTAAAAAACTTAACACAAGTTATTATTTTGACCAGGATTTAAAGAAATTTAAAGAGCTAGTCTAAAAAGACTTGTATCCATTTATATGAGGCCTTTTAAAGCTATGGTTCCCCCAAACTCTAACTAGCAATTCATTTTTCCTCTTTTCATCATTTAGAAGAAAATATTATGCAATGACTTAGTACTAAACAATGATAAAATAAATGCCTCTAATCAAGTCTAGAAATGTAGGCCAACAATTGGGTCAGGGAAGTCAAAGGGTGTACGAATTCTGAGAAGAATGGTTTGAAAGTTTGGTGAGGAAAATAAGAGATTCCCAAAGTTATTAAAATAGCTTCTTAATGGAAAAGGGGTACAAATACATTTTTAAAAAGTGACTGGCAAGTACTGTAGAATGTTGAATTAGAACTGAAAATAATGATATTGGAATTGTATTTATCTGATGTCCCCCAAATTTTTCCAGATTTTTCCAAAAGTATTTGCTTTCTTAGTGCAGGAATATAGGGAACAAATTGCAATGTTTAACCAAAAGTAGGTGCTGGATACTAGGTGCAGTAGAAGGAAACAAGGGCTGTGACTTTGAGACCATCAATGAGCTCACAGGCCAACTCATTACCAGTCTGAGTAGGGACTTAGATTAAGGTGACCCTGTTTCCCTGGAGAAAATGGTAGAGAAAAGCATAGCATATCTTAGTAGATTGTAAACTAAACAAAAGAGAGAGAGTAAGATTTATTAATATTGAAGGCTTTCGTCAGAAAGTATCATATTAGAGAATAAAATATTCAAATGAAATACTTTTGGTAACAATAAAGCCCAAGATGTAGCTATACATCAGGATTATGATGTGTGGCAGGACAGACTGATCCTGTCTAATAATTGCATTCTAACATTACTACCTTACCAGATCTTTACTCGTCTTTTCCATGAACATTCCATTGTCTAATTTTCAGATCTGTCCATATAAGTGTGATATCATTTTACATAAATGTTGGCTCTTTCAAGGTTAGCATAATTACCTATGTTTTCCTCCTCCTCAAATATATGTTTTATCAACCAACATTCAGTATCACTGTGTGATAGTCATAGGCAGAAGAAAGACGAATATATAGAACCATCATCCTTCAATGAGTTAGTGACCAAGTACAGAATGGATCTGATTCTGGTTACTGATCTCTCTGGGTCTCAGTTATGTCATTTGTAAAAAAAAAACATCATAGGATTATTATAAGGATTAAATGAGCTGATCAATATAAAGCACTTGGCACAGTGCTTGGCACATTAGAGAATATAATAATAAAGTTAATATCCTGGCATGAGACTGGCAAGGGCCAATGTGCAGAAGCAGCTGAGTAGGTGGTATGTTCAGAAAATGGGGGAAAAAAGCCTCATGTGGCTACCATATAAAGCAAACCTACTATGGAACTCATCTTAATATCAATCCAACAAAGTTAACTGGTAAAATAACCATGCTCTGAAAAACATTATTAAGCATTCCAAAGCCAAACCAAAATTATTTTTTACTTTTATTAGTCATGACTCCCTTCCAATAGTTCAGGTAAATGAGCGCTGAGTCTGTGCATGTATGTTTATGTGTGTATGGGGGGCGGGGGGAAGAGAGACATTGAGAGATTTAGAAAATAAATAAATTTCAGGGAAGAAATAATAGGTATTTGAAGACAATATCTCTTTCTTGTTTGGTAAACAGGTAAGCTTATTTTTAGAGATCTCTTTCCACCTGCTGATCCAGAAGTCAGTTTCCCCAAACACAGCCCCCTAAAACAGTCCATCACCGTCACCTCTCTGCTCAGATGAGGAATACTTATTCTCAATAGGAAAAGATTCAACTTTTAAAACTGATTGTTCTATCTATTCTTAATCTGGATGCAATTTACCTATCACCACAGCTTACTTATCTCCTTTCCTGGAAGACTCACATGGCCAATTAAAACCTGATTTCTTGGATTTGCTTCTACTGTGCTATACTTTCTGGAACATTTGCCATGCTTCTCTTTTTAATCCATCAATTTCTTTCATTTTTCCTTAAAAACCCAACTTAACTCAAATTGTACATAATCCTTTTCTTGAACCTTCAAGACCACTCTACTCTCTTTCTAACAATAAGTTAAATAATGTAACGTTTATCTTTGCAACAGTCATACTGTCCATGAGTTTCTACCATTTAATATATTTGTGAATGTATTATATCCCCAATCAAGATAATAGATTCTTCTAAATCAGAAGTTCTGCATTATACTGCTTATACTCTCTACATATCTAGTACCTGATAGACACTCAATAACTATTTAGTAAATGTAAAGGTCATTTTTAAGCTAAACAGTTGAGAGCACATATAATTTTGTGTACAATTTTGTCCCATCTGTGACAAAAAAATAGCTGAGAAACGTAATTTTGACTCTGTCCTTTCTCTGAATCTTCATACAGTTTATAGAGGATGTGGGAACACATCATGACACAAGTTATAAAAACAGATCACAATTTACAGCTACGGACTGCCTTATTCCTGTAACTGGCGTTAGAAGAATATGAACATTGTCAGTAAATGACTGAGAAAACTTGATTAAGACAGTTATATAATTTAAATGACTATGGTACATCCTGGCAATATTTTTGAAAGAGCTGGGGCTTTCACAGGGCATCATTATTGAACTTTAAATTGCTTTCCTTCATTTATGGAAGCGGAGTAAGTACAAAAGCAGATTTTTTGAAATTCTAAAGTAGCCTCTTAATATGAGCACTAAAATCTTCATGATGATTCAAATTGCTAGTTCACCAGTACTATAAGCCACATTTCTCCCTTTAATATATATGCTCCATACATTAACAGTAATTTATTTGCTAGAAAGCTGAAGTAAATCTCATCTTTTCCTATTGGCATATTGTGGTACTGCAAGCACAAAATAAGATTTATTTTGTCTTACCTCAGACATATGCCATGCCATGTATACAGAGCCAATAATTTTTAAAGAAAAATTTATATTATATTATTTTATTAGTTAATACTTTTGTTTAACAAGAATAATAAAAATGATTAAGTATAATTTGTCTGTAATAAGTTTTACATATATGCTCACAGGACTAATTCTGAATTATCTACAATAATGGAAGATATTGTATGTCTGAATGACTAAAACACTTCTGTTGGGCTTTTGAATATACTCTAGCAGAGAAGATTTTATTTACTAATTGTGATGTGTTAACATTAATATTAAAATGAACTTATATTCCATATGTACACATCCACAGAATGTATTATATTTGTTGTATGCAATAATAAATAATTCATATTGTGAATAAAAGGTTAGTGACAATATATTTTTTCATTTGTTTCACATTTATATCTGCATGTGCATAAAAATTAATGTATGCTCAGAACATTTAACAAATGCACAAAACTTAATTTCTTATCTAATTATATAATAATGATAATGTTAATTTGGGGAGGGGATAGACTATAAATAAGTAACTTAAGCTTTGATGAAAGCTTATCTAATATGTTCCAGGAAAGGGCCCTTATATCAGCCACCAAATGCAGCAGGAGACAAGAAACAAAAGACTGAGGCAGACAAATCCAGTTTGTCAGTACAGGTTGATTTATTAGGGAATTTATAGACAGAACTGTAGCCTTGGGCCACCACAAGACAGGTAGATCTCTGTACTATTAATCCCCAGATCCAGGGCTTATATACTGCGGGGAAATGGTATATGTATTCTGTACAAGACAATTAAAGGGAAGCCTCCAGAAGTCAAGAATGCTGTATGCATCAAAGTCTGTAATTGCAATGATAGCATCAAGGTTGCTTTGATCCAAAGACAGGATTTACAGTGAGTACATGTCCTTACACTAAGTACACATAAATAAAATAGGAATCAGGAGGCATTCCTGGGACTAGCGTTAATAAGAAATTAATATGGGTAGATTAGCATATCAGATAGAATCGCTTTTGTCTCCACATGGCAAAACTAGCAAATAAATAAGATACTAATTAAGTGGCCAACTAATACTGGGTAAAATACTTTGCAATTCTAAGGAAAAATGAGCATATATTAATTTATAGGTTTTATGCCTTTTTTGAAATAGATTCAGAGATTGTTTTTCCTCCTATTTTGATTGTAAAGGGATAATGAACTTATCTGTTTCTCCTAATATTGAATGCAAAAAAATTGAAATAATTTTCATCAGGTAAAGCTAGAAATTCTGCAAGATAGATTATTCTCTAAATATACTTTTCTTTTCCAGTATTTGCAGCTGACAGCTATAATCTAGTAGTGACCCTGGCAAAAGTACCTTAGGAGATTTATAATTATTTAATGAGGCAGGAGCAGCATACCTGTTTGTTCTAACAATTTTTGTCCTTCTCACATTACTGATTGGGAGAGCCATAAGTTTTCTTACTTGAGCAAAATCTATAGCTACAATATTAATAGGATTGATATTTTTTTCAATGAGAAATCATTTTTAAAGCTGTTTCCATATGTACTGCTTTTCCAATATCAAATATAATGGCCCTACGGCATTTCTTTGTGATCATATGGTTGCTAATATCCAAAGCAAATTATCACCAGTTAAAAGGGGTTACATAGTTAATTTGAAAATAAACATTAGTTTTCTGTTTAAAAGATCATGACTCCCCCCAAGTTAAATAACAACTTAAATATTCAATTACCTTTTTAAAATTATATGTCATTCAATTAAGCAGTGTAACTGAAATTGTCACTTTACTTAAACAGTTACTTTTTATATCATGTAGATATATCTCTGAGTTCTAGCCCGGAATGATGGGCAATGAGCCAGATTTGAATTGAATCATTTTGATGTAAATGATGCTCAGGGTGACCTGGAGGCACAATGCAGAGCTAAGCAGTCAAATGCCTGCTCATATCCAAATTTTCATATACCTGATTGCAATTTCAGGGTCTCAATAGCATATTGAAAATAGAAATTTAGAAGCGAAATGCCTTTCTAAACAAAGAAACCTTGCCATTAGAAACTCTTTACAATCTTTCCTGTTTGTTTCCCATTTGCATGTAAAAATCTGGTGAGTAAAACAGAATAAACAGTTTATTTCACTTAAGTTTGTCACGAAACGGAAGTGTAATATTTGATGACAAAGCTCGTAGTATTATCTTCAACAACAAAGAAGTTAGATTTGATTAGAAAAGTTAATTATATGCATAAAGAGAGCTGAGACACTAACAGCTAATTACTCACAAAGGGAAATTAAATCAAATTTTCTAACTGACAGTTGCTATCTGGCAATATTTTTATTAAACAAAACAAATTCCAATTTACCATATAGGAACTTTAAAAATTTTAAAGGGGCAATCAGATGTATATAAATTAGGTTAAAAGTCAATGAGCACAGAGAGCGGCAACAGGTCAGCACAATTTTCAATGAATATTTTTGTTTCTGTTGTCATTGTTAACTATTAGCAGCTAAACTAAATCATAATGAAGCATTGCAAACCCTTAGGAACTGACCCTCTTTGCTGACTTGCCATTTGTTTTCCTGGATTCTTATTCAGAACGAAAGTGAGAAATTTGCCGAGGAGATTGAAACCTTGCACACAATTAAAGCTGCTTCATACTGATGATCTTATCAGTTTCTGCATTCAGTCCTCACTATTGACCCAGAACTTACTCATTCCTTTCATAATGAAGCACAGCCTTTAAAAATGTTCTGAAAAATACTCTCCTAATTAGGAAAATACTATTGCATTTCTGGGCAAGGATAGAACAAAGAGAGAACTAACAATAAGAACAAAAAATGAAAAAGAATATATCTTTTTAAGGATTCCCCGACTGTTTAAAAATACATGGATATAAAGGTTGAATTAAACAGCTCCACTCCGTCTCAGTGAAGGCATAACCTCCATGCAAGAGACATTAATAGTCAAGATGGCAGAAAGATTACATTGTGAGTCTGAAAGAGCATACTTTGTAGTATAGGAACACTGGCATATTTAAAAAGAATTGTTCTATCATTGAAATATTGGTGTTGAACACATTTATTTGAAGATAGTTTCCTTTCTTTTTGTTTATGGTAAGTAAGTTCATTTCCAGCTATCCAATAGCCCAAAGACTGGCCATTGTGTTTGTTGTAATCACACGGTTGCAGGTGGCCTCTTCAAAGTCCCTAATTCATTTTTGGCATAAGACAATGAGCCACAGGTGGGAGTAGTTACCAATTTAGAAGTATTTCACCATGATCTTCACATATACTCATGTAAACAAATGTATCTTTGCCCTGTGTCACCCCATGGCAAAAGGCAGAAGATGAAGAGAGCACTAGAGAGCAAGACAGGGTTAAACTCACTTTTTGTAAAAACTCATTCTCATGTAAGCAACACACTCCCATGATAACTGCATTAGTCCATTCATAATAATAGAGCCATCATGGGCTAATCACTGCTTAAGGATCCCACTTCTTACTACCATCACAATGGTAAGTAAATTTCAACATGAGTTTAAGAGGAGTCATTCAGAACATAGCAAGTCTCCTATTAATGGATTCTCTCGGTTTTGTTTATTTGGAATATCTTTAGCTAGCTTTCATTTTTTATACATAGCTTTGCTAGACATAGGATTCTTGGTTGAATTTCTCTATTTCTTTCTTTCAGCACTTTATATATCATTCCACTGCTTTCTGGCCTCCATTGTTTCAGATGAAAAATTAGTTGTTAATTTTACTGTGGTTCTCTTGTACATGTATTTTCCTCTTGCTGCCATTAAAATTTTCTTTTTTCTTTGTCTCTTAACATTTTGCCTATGATATGTCTGGGTGGGGATCTTTTTGTGCTTATCCTTCTTGAGTTTCATTGAGTTTCTCAGATGTGTACATTGCTGTTTTTCATTAAATTTGGGGTATTTTTAACTTATTATTTTTTCAAACATTTTATTCTTCTGCTTTTTCTCCTTTCTCTCCTGATATTCTCACTATATGTCTGTTGGTATGTTTAGGAGTGTCCTGCATGACTCTGAGGCTGATCATTTTTATTCCTCCTTCTTTTTGTTTCTGTTGCTTAAAATGTATCATCTCTATTAATCTTTCTAATCAATTCTACTGTTCTGAAACTCACATACCCTTCTGATTTATTTTAGTCAACTTTTTATTTTGATCATTATAGTTTTTACCTCCAGAATCTCTGGTTTTTTTAAAAAAAATATTCTATTCCTGTATTTGTAGTCCTTATGAGCTATTATTATTTCACCTTTCTTTAATTTTTTTAAACATGGTTTCTTTTAGGTCTTTAAGCATATTTTTTTGGCTGCTTTGAAGTTTTTGTCTACCAGGACCAAGTGAAGCTTTATTTCTTTATGTTTGGATCACATTTTCCTATTTCTTTGTATATGTTGTAATATTTTTTGAAACTTGAACATTTTAGATAATATAGCATCTCTGGATACTGATCTCTCTCTTTACCTTGACACTGTGGGGTTTATTTGATCTTTGTTTATATATTTACTCAGTTAGACAATTTTTCTGAAGTCTATTTCCCCTACAGTGCACAATGTCTTATAGCTCTACTCGGATTTTTTTTCCTTTGTTCTTATCCTGTAGCTTTGCTTCCCTGAGTCCATATAAATCACTTATTAGTCAAAGACTGCATTCAAGCCACCTTAGGCAGTTGTATTTTTATCTTTTACTGTAGAATTTGTGTGTGGCTTACAGACTGTTTTCACAGTTTATAAAGTTTAGGACTGGTAGCTTAAAGGTTTCTCCAGTCATTCCTGAAGGTGTGCAAGTCTTGGGCATGTGAACAATCTTCTGGACCACCAGTAAATAGTGTGATTTTATTTTTAATCCTTGATTCTAGTATTGTCCCTGAGTCAGAGAAAGTTATTGTTCAGCCAGCATTTGGTGAAGGGATGGCAAGCACCTACGACCCCTTCATCCAGTAAGAATTCTATTTTTCACTATTAGATTTGTGTGTGACTTGGGAAATACTTTTCAGTCTTCCTCATGTGGGAGCTCTGAGTGCTCCTGAGTAGGTGCAGCCCAACACATAAGTACAACCTTTCAGACCCCCAAGAAATAGTGTAATACAAAAAAGGCTATTACTGGCTGTCTTTTTTCCTGTTTTTTCTCTAGCTGCTCACGCATTTTGCTTGTTGCTATAAGCACTACCAGTCCCTTCTTAATTGCTCACCAAGATATTCTTTTTTTTAAACATCACCATTAAGCATGAATTTATTCAGGTTCTATTCCAAATTAGGTAAATTATTTTAGATAGAACCATAGATCACTATATCTTTGTGGCCTGCCTCTTCTCTGGGAAGAACTTCTACTCCAATGCACCAAATCCATTGAGGGTGAGGCTGTGGTCCATTTTTCTTGGAGTGACACTGCTTCTTTGACAATGGGAACAGAGGTGGGTGATAGGGGGTCTTAGCTTCTGGTCCCCTTGGATTTCTCCTTCTTGTGTAAAACCTAAATGCTCCAAGCCAGCTAGGTTGATGGTGATTGGTGTCATACTGTTCTGGGGTCCTTATTCCTGGAACAGAGCTCTTATTACAGGAATGGGAACTAAGTGGGGAAGGAAGTCCCTGTCTTCTCAGTTATGCCATCCCATAACAGTATGCTTATGATACAGGCCTGGAAATGACAAAACCATTGGTGGTTTAGCTCTCCTGGGGTGCAGTCATAGCCCTAGGCTAGTAGCTGGTAAGAGAGAGATCCTCTATCTTGGTCACTCCTGCCAGAGTAGAGCACCTAGAATTAAATTTCTGTCACATGTTTGGGGAGAGGAAATGTGGGAGCTGGTCAAGGCTCAAATACTTGAGACTATAGCCATTCTTAATGAAATTTAGTAAACATTCTTGAATAAATATTTTTTAATTTACTATATCCCCTTATAATAATTTCCAGAGACTTATTTTTGCCAGTTAAATGGTTGTTTTTCTAGGAAGAGCATCCATTGATCCCCTTACCTGGCCATTCTAGAAACCACAGCAAGCAATACTTATTATAGACATTTGAGTTTGCTGCTGTTATTATCCCATTTTTTTAGTTGAAGAAACTAAGTTGAAAGAGAATACATAATTTGTTTATCACTGTGTTTCCTTAACTTAGTATAGTTCCTTAGCCTACCAATACTGAATTCAATAAATATTTAGGGTAAAAAATGCATGAATGAATAAATGTATTTTTTTGGAATTATAGCTTTAAGTTCAGCAGTTAGAATCAAATATTTGTAAGTGTTTTATTGAAAAATTAGAGCAAATATATGCCAGTGTTTGAGTTGGGTCACAGTACCCAAATTACAAACCAGAGATTAGTGAGCAGTTTTGTTGATCTTCTCTTTTAGAATACAGTTTTTCACTGAAGACATTGGGAGTGAATCTTGATTGAGTTTATTGAAATTATAGCTACAATATCCTTGTGAAAACTTCTCTGTGTGAAACGAAACTAGGAGTGACACATATGAGAGATACTTGCATTGTCCATTAAGCTTTTATATGGCATACATCATTCATGTATGACTACACTGAATGACTTGGGGTTTGAGTGGAGTTCAGTGCCCGTCACCCCTCTTGTCTCTAATTTCTGCCAGATGACCTCTTATTTGGGTATGAGGCTAAGTGCTGACTGAGGCTCTGTCTGCCAAAACCACTGCTACTGATCAATGAATGGCAGCTCTCTGCAGGATACATAATATCAGTCATGTTGCTTCTGTGGGATCATTCAGGAAGGCACTCATGTTGTGTGGGAAAATCAAATGTGTATAGAAATTAAGTTCATTGAAATGAATTCTATTAATGTCAGGCCTCATATACTTAAAATTTAATAAAAAGAATGACTTTATAATGCACTTTAAGAGGGAACTGCCTACTGAAAAGGAAATGGGTTTTGCTTGGCTTTTTACAGTTCAGATTTTCAAACTTTCTGATAAAAATACACAACATACTTCCTCTCTCTTTACTTTTGGCTTTAAAAGAAATTATGCTTTGAAGAACAAAAGTAATAACATTGGAAACATTTAGTTGGTATGTTTGGTAATCTTAAGACTGCTATAGGCCAATGTATCATCCTTTTTACTGTTTGTCAGTTTTAATGAATGCGATGAGCGACTCCCTCATTATGGACTGTTGTAAAGAGTATCAGGCACCTAGCTTTGCACTTTGCAACTTAAAAGATCTATGACTTTGAATACCTGTTTTATCATCTCTGATTAGCAGGTATTTTTCCTTAAAATGTGTAAAGTAATGTCTACATGATTTTTGCAAACATTGACTAATATGACTACTAAAAAATATAATTTTTTCATAGTAGCATTAAATAAATACAGCACACACACATACATACTCCCAAATATTTCCTGTCAGTCTTTATATATAATGGGGCAGATATTTGATTAAGTGAATATACTAAGTTGCTGATTCTTAACCCTTTGCACTCAGATGTTGAGTGTGACTCCACACGGTTAGCATCGGTAGCAGCTCATATGTTGAGCCACACTTGACACGTAGTTTCACCGCAAGGGGAAGGGGGATTTTTGTCTATATTTCTAGTATCTTTTCTTGTTTTCATTAGCATGAAAGGACAAGTAAAATGTAAATGCAAAGATGGTACACTAACTTCCAGGGGTAGATTATTATCCACTAACTTAGAGCAACGTTTAGATGGAAAGCTCCATATAATCACACCTCACCCTAACAAAAACCACAAAGATTGTGTTGTTTGTTCTAATAGAAAAATCAAAGGAGGAAGAAGAGAGACGATTATATTTGTGAAACATGTGAATGTAAACCAGATCTTCATGCGGGTGAATGTTTCAAAAAATATCACACCATGAAAAATTATAGAGATTAAAATTACTCTTGGAATGTATCAATAATTTGAAATATAAGAAAATCCAAATAAATAAGTTTGTATGAAAAGAAACTCCAGTTATTTATTCTACTGCTACACTTTGTAAAATCTGGGGCATTTAAAAAATTAAATCCCGAGTAGAATAAAGGCATCAAGAAAAAAGCAACCGAGTGCAAAGGGTTAAATGAAATCATATATGTATATATATTACATATATAATTTTCCAGTGTGTTATGTATATGTGTGTATATGTATATAATGCTTTATATGTGCATATAAATATATATTCTGCATATATACTTGTGTGTCAATTTTGTAAGACAAATCATTAGAGAAAGCATTATTTTGTTGTATCAGTGTTTCTGGGGTCATGAATATCCATATATAAAAAAATAAACAAAAAATTTTCTATACCACACCTCATATACAAAAATGAACTCAAAGTTCTTTATAATTCTAACTGTATAATTTCTAGATGAAAACATAGGAGAGGAAACTTTTAATCTTATATTAGGCATCAATTTCTTAGATATTACACCAAAAACACAATCCATAAAAGAACTTGATGTCTTTGTCTTCATCAAAACTAAAATATATGAGATAACAGGGAAGGGGAGGAAAAAAAAGAAGGAAAAAACCCTGAAATGTACCCTCTTCAAAAAATAGAATAAAATAAAGACATGGAGAAAATATTTGCAAATTCTAAATATGATAAAGAATTTTTATTAAGAATACATAAATAATTCTCAAAACTCTCAAAAGTATACTGAAAACTTAATAATAAGAAAAAAATAATTATTGACAAAATATTTCAGCACTTTACCAAAGAAGATATAAGGATGGAAAGCAAGTACATGGAAAGATGTCAAATATTCTTAGTCATTTGGAAGATACAAATTAAAACCACAATGAGACATTACTCTACACCTATTAGGATGGATAAAATTTAAGCCATACCAAGTATTGAAAAGGAAATAACAAATGTCTTTAATATTTCTGAGAAGAATGTGCAAGGAAATGACCACTTTGGAAAAATGTCAATTTCTTTAAAAAAAAAAAAATGAACTGTGCACTTGCCATGAGATCCAACCACTTCAGTTCTAGGTATTTATCCAAGAAAAATGAAAACCCATACAAATGTTCAAATAAGAATTTCTACATTTCTACACAAGTGTTTATTGGAACTTTATTTGTTACAAGAAAGAAACTAAATTCCTATCAACATGTGAATAGACAAACTGTAGCAAATCCATATCCTGGAGTGCTGCTCATCAAAGAAAAAAAACTACCGGATTATTGATACGTCCTATAATATGAAAGAATATCAAAGTAATGTTGACAGAAAGAAGATCCACAAAGAGAATGTATCATATGTTTTAATTTATATAGAATATTAAGTTATATGAACTAACGTATAATAATAGGAAGCAGACTACCAGCAATTATCTAGAGAACAGGCTGAACGGGAGGGAATGATCACAAAGTGGCACAAGCGAACTTCAGGAATAATGTTTATTGTCTTGATAGTGGTGATGGTTTCATGTATATACACATATGTCAAACTTACCAGATTATACACTTTAAATATGCATAATTACCTTTATGTCAATTATACCTCAATAAAACTGTTTTTTAAAAATGTTCACTGTCATTTTGAATCCTATATACCATACATATGTATTTTCCAGTTTATTGATTCTGGTTTATTGGTAAAAAGTTATAAAATCAGAATTTTGAAAGATGAAAAATCATGTTGAGAGTATCACAAGTTACATGTGACTCTCCATAATAAAACTGGAAAATATGGCACATAGATATCTGATATTCAAGAATAAAACTTTGGTATTCCTTAGCCCTGGCTTACATTGCAATGACAATATTCTGGCTTAACCAAATAAGAGTTTCACTCAGAGAAAATGTTCCACAAGTGTTTGGATTTTCTTGTTTGCTAAAAAATTTCAAGCCTTGAAAAACACCTCAACAATGTTACCATATGAGGGATTGCATTTGGACAGTATTCCAATATTTTACGTATATTGTGTTTAGCTATAAAGAGTTCAAGTATAGATTTAAATTATGAATGTAAGTTGGTTCTATTTCATTGTTGTCTTAAAAACTTTGGGTTTCTGAATTATATATGTGTATTCAAATATGACAAAACTTCACATATTTCAAAATAGCATTGCAGAATGCAACTTTTATTTTTCATCTGGGAAAGTATGCAATATAACTTAATATAATTTACCTTTGGGGTAAATATTGCATTTTTCACCCCACTATGGAAGAATAAATCTGTATCTGGCTTTTATGAGTTTCTTGGAGTATAAAGAAAACGTATTATCCCCCCCTTCCTTTTTTTTTATATCTTCTTTATGAAGTAATGTGACAACTCAATTTTGAGATATGGAAGGTATCTCTACTACTCTCCAAGAAAATAGGTGAGTGATGGAATTAGAAGCTTGTTAGAGAGGCTATGCAGAAGTCAGAAAATGTTCTCTGTATTTCCAAGGTCTAGGTTTCATAGAGGTAGTTGAACTCCAGAACTGATAAAGTGAATGAGTGCGACCCTTGCAAGTCAGAAGTTTAAAAGTGGAGCTATATTCTTGATGTAAAAAAAGCTGAACCCAGGAGAATGCCAGTTGTGCAGACTAACAGTGACCCTGGAGGATGAAAATCCAATGAATTGGGAAAAGGATTACTTTAGGAAATCTCTCAAACAGAGCTTGCCAGAAAGGATCTATCTCTGTAGAGCATTTGAAGATTAGCCAGCAAGGTAGGTGGATTATCAGTGCTTCTGTGCTAATTCTCCAGTCATAGCATAAGATAGTTCATCTGCATTTTTAAAAAGCTGTCTTCCAATTAATAGATGATATACAAAAACAATGCCCTATGCACTCTTAAACCCAAGATACCCCGAGAAACTAATAGAAAACAAAAAAGAACAGGAATATTGGCTAAAAGTTAAAAGTTACTTTCACCAGCAAAAAGAGCTTAAGTACCAATACTATTGGGATAGTCTAGAGCAAATTAATGTTGCTTGCTGTAAAAAGAGCAGAGGGATCCCTTTGTTAAACACAAGTTAAATTTCAAAGATAATATACTTCAAAAGAAAGAGAAAGCAATGAAAGCATACTCAAGTTAAAACAAGATGTTTTTATTTGAAGGAGAAGAAAAAGAAATTCACACCGGTTCAGTTTACCAAGAAACACAATTATTATCCCTGGTCTTTTGCCTTTGAGATTATCATGAATGGAAAAGAATAGGGACACATGCAATCGGGGGCGTGGATTTGGCAATAATGACAGAGTTGGAAGAACAAAACCAATATTTGTTTTTGGACATGTCCACATACTCCTCACAGATGTGCTCATGAAAATGGTTTCTGTTCACCGCTATTTTTCAGGGCTTCTCCTAAGTGAGGCTTTAGTGTGGGAGAATTGCAATTGCAACGAATGCCAATGTATTTCTTCAACCCATTGTGAATCCGGACTAAGTTATTTTGTATGAGTTAGTTGTAAGTAATGCAACCCCTCCCCTATCATGTACCCAAACATAAGATTGCAGGGGAGCGCTGATGTAACAGAAGTAAATAACAGGGGAATCTAGTCCAACTCTTTATGTAATTTATTTTGTTAGGACTCAGATCCAAATATATTACTTTTATATTATAATTGATTAAAACTATATCACTTGACCTATGATCAAGTATCTTCAGTAACAGCTAGGTCACTATGGAAAATGTCAATCATGTAATGACATGTGACAGTCATTTGGTATTCTATGATCAGGAGCTGATTCTCTTCTAAAGCTCAAGGCTTAACAGCATGCCAGGAGCACCCCCTCCCCATGAAAAACAGTTTGCAGCTATGAAGGCATTTGTTCTCCACAAAGAGTTTTGTCTGGAAGTTGGAGCATTTTTATCAATCAGGTATACTGCCAGCATCTTTGGTGTGTTGGGTCCAATGAGCCAAGCAGTATGCTCTGTAGCAGGAACCCATTTCAAATTTCTGAAGTATGAGTTGTATTCCCAAGTTTTGTACATGCTACATGCAAAGTCCAAAAAGCCTACCAAGCACTGTGCCTCTAGCTTTGTTGTATGAGATGCAAGGTTGAACAACTTGTTCTTTACTTTAGAGAAGTTATCCTTCTTGGAGTTTATTTTTGGCCTATATCCTCTGACAAGACATGTGGCTTTATACATATATACCCACACATATATTAATACGTATGTATATAATTGTAATTGACTGACAGTTTATATGTTCAAGGTGTATAGTATGATGATTTAATATGCGTATACACTGTGTAATGATTACCACAAGTTAATTACCATATAATCCTTTAATCAAA
This sequence comes from Microcebus murinus, assembly GCF_040939455.1. Taxonomy (NCBI): domain Eukaryota; kingdom Metazoa; phylum Chordata; class Mammalia; order Primates; family Cheirogaleidae; genus Microcebus; species Microcebus murinus. Next base: position 78,247,040 of record NC_134114.1, on the reverse strand, counting down.
TTTTGTGTATATATTCGAAGGAAATGAAATCACTATCTCAAAGAGTTATCTGCACCCTCATATTTATTACAGCATTATTCACAATAGCCACAACATAGAAACAACCTAAGTGTCCACTGATGGATGAATGGTTAAAGAAAATTTTACACATCTATATGCTATATATATGTGTGTGCCTGCATCTATATACACACACATATATATACACACAAATATATACACATGCATATATATACATACACACACATATATATGTACATATATGATTTAGTCATAAAAAGAAGGAAATCCATCCATTTGCAACAATATAGATGAATCTGGAAGACATTTTGTTAAGTGAAATAAGCCAGACACAGAAAGACAGATGCTGTATGATCTCACCTCTGTGTGAAATTTTAAAAAGGCAAATTCACAGAGGCAGAGAGAGTAGAATGGTGACTACCAGGGAGAGACGGGGAGGAAATGGGAAGATATTGATCAAAGGGTAAAAAATTTCAATTATAATATGATTAAGTGGTAGAAGTCTAATGTACAACATGGTGACTACATTTACTAACACGGTATTATTTACTTTAAATTTGTTAAGAAAGCAAATTTTAAGTGTCTTCACCAGTCATGGTTTTTTAAGGCAGCTAGAGTACTTGCCACTCTGCTACATTTACTTAATTCTTCTAGTTTAATGGTTGAATCTTTAAAATATTCTTCAAACTTATTTTTTATTAATATATCATTAGTATAATGTTAGCTGTAAATGTTTTGTTAATGGATTTTATTGAAAAAAGGAAATTATTACCATTTTGCTAGGAGGTTTTATCACAGTGCTTATTTGGATTTCACTAATGCATTTTGTGTCATCTACTTAAATAATCATGTGTTTTTCTCCTGTGATATTTAAATATGGTGGTTTACATTTATTGAATTTCTAATTTTAATAAACTCTTGCTTCCTAGAACAAACCAAACTTAATCCTGGATGAGTATTCTTAAATTGCCATTTACTAATATTTTGTGTGGGGTTTTTTTGATCTAGGTTCATGAGAAAGTTTGGCCACTATTTCTTTTTTTAACATAGAAAGAGATTTTTAATTCTTGGTATCCAACAGGGAAGCCATGTTTAACTTTTTAAAAAATTTTGGAATATTAGGGGGTACAAATATTTTGGTTACATGAATTGGTTTTGTACAGTTTGAGTCAAAGTTATAAGTGTGTCTATTACCTGTATAATGAGCATTGTACATGTTAGGTGTGAATTTACTCATCCCTTCCTTCCCTCACCCACCTGCTTGATGTCCATTTAATTTAACTACCATATGTGAACATTAGTATTAATCTATAAGTTTAAATTTAGTAGTGAGTGCATATGGTTTTTGTTCTTCCATTCTGGGGATACTTCACCTAAAAGGACAGTCTCCAGTTCCATCCAGATTTTTACAAAAGGTATTAGTTCACCATTTTTTATGGCTTAGTAATACTCCATGGTATGCAGAAACCACAAATGCCACATTTTATTGATCCACTCATGCATTGATTGGCACTTGGGTAGTTTCCACATCTTTGCCATTGTGAATTGTGCTGCTATAAATATTCAAGTTCAAGTATCTTTTTTATAAAATGTCATTTTTTCTTTGGGTACATATCCAGTAGTGGGATTGTTGGATCAAATGGTAGGTCTACTTTCAGTTCTTTGTGGTAACTCCATACTACTTTCCATAAAAGTTGTACTACTTTTCAGTCTCAACAACAGTGTATAAGCATTCCTTTCTCTCCATATCCACATCAGCATCTGCTATGTGTGCCTAATCTTCAGGGAAATGCAAATCAAAACCATAATGAGATGTCACCTAACTCCAGTGAGAATGGCTTTTAATTTTTTTCTATGAATAACATGCTGGCTTCATAAAATCAATTGGAAATTTTTAAAGATATATTTTTGTAATATCTGAAGGAATGTTTATAACATTAATTATCTTCTTTAATATTGGGAGTTACAGATTTTTTGTGGGAATTTTTTTAATGACATAAATGATTTCTTGATCAGACATACAATTATTTTGACTTTAATATCCATTATTTTGGATATAGCTAATTTTTAGTGAGTTTGTTTTTCTAAGAATTGACCTGTTTATTCCCAATTTTGAAGTTATTGTTATAAAGTTATTCAAAGATTATCCAGTTTTTTAATGCCTGGCACATTTATAATAGTGTTATTTATTTATAATTCCTTTTCTATTCTTATTTTTTTATTTCAGGAAATTATGAGAGTACAAACATTTTGGTAACATTTTATATCTTTGCCTCTCCCTAGCAAGGGTTTGAGGCATGCCCTTCTCCTCTACAATGCTCACTGCATCCCTCAGTTTTTAATCTACCCCCCAAAAAAAAACCCTAATCCCTGGAGAATATTACTACCATGTGAGCACCATAGTGTTAATCAGTCAGTACCAATTTGATGGTGAGTACAAGTGGAGCCCATTCTTCCGATCTTGTGACACCTCAGTTTGGATAATGGGCCCAAGCTCAATCCAGGAAAATATAAGTGGTGCTAGATCCCTGTCGTTTCTTATAATTGAGTAATATTCCATTATAAACATACACCAAATTTTAATAATCCACTCATGAATTGATGGGCACTTGGTTTGTTTCCACATTCTTGCAATACTGAATTGTGTTGCCATCAACATTCAGATGCAGATGTCTTTATTATATAATTCCTGATATTGGTTGAGTGTAACCTTTTATTTTTCTTTTTAAATAATGTTTATCTATGTGTTTGTATTCTACTTGTTTTTATTCTAATTTTCATTATATCATATCTTTAATTTTTCATCTTAGCTTTTAATACATTTTCTTTTCTGATTTCTTGAGGGGGGCAAAAGTTGTAGATTTGACTTCTTTTCCAATATGTACTATACATTTTAATATATTTTAATATAAAGTTATACATTTTTCTCGATATACTGGTTTAAATGCATTCCATTAATTTTGATATGTCATTTTAACTAACATTTAGTACAAAATATTTTGTAATTTCCATTGTGATTTTCTTCTATTCTCACGAGTAATTTGAAAGTATACTATTTAATTTCCACTTGTGTGGGTTCTCATTTCTTTTTACAGATCTTTTCCTTAAATTCCAATGTTGTTAGAATATAATCTGAATAATTTAAATATTTTTAAGTTTTTTGAGACTTGATTTATTATACCAGATATAATTAATTTTGGTAAAAATTTAATGTGCCTTGACAAAGAATGTATCTATTATTTCGAGGTACAATGTGATCTGAATGTCAATTATAACAAATATTTGAATCATTTTGTTCAGAATTTCTCTTATACTTGCTAGAATATTTGCTTTACTCTTTCCATTGGTTTATTGAAAGGGCTTTCATTAAACATCTTGTTATATTTATATATATATATATATATATATATATATATATATATATATATATAAACATCTTGTTTCATTAAACATCTTATTATATTTATAGATTTATAAATTCTTTTTTATAATTTATTTTATTTTATTTTAGTGTATTATGGGGGTACAAGTGTTAAGGTTACGTATATTGCTCATGCCCCCCCCTCCATCCTCGAGTCACAGCCTCAAGCATGTCCAAACATTGCACATCTCACTCATTGTGTTTGCATATACCCATCCTCTCCTCTCCCCTCCCATCTGCCCGACACTCCATAAATGTTATTCCTATATGTCCACTTAGGTGTTGATCTGTTAGTACCAATTTGCTGGTGAGTACATGTGGTGCTTGTTTTTCCATTCTTCAGATACTTCACTTAGTAAGAATGGGTTCCAGCTCTATCCAGGAAAATACAAGATGCTATACAAATACAAATACAATGGTGCTATATCACCATTGTTTCTTAAAGCTGAATAGTACTCCATGGTATATATATACCACATTTTTTTAATCCACTCATGAATTGATGAGCACTTTGGTTGTTGTCACAGCTTTGCAATTGTGAATTGTGCTGCTATAAACATTCAAGTGCAGGTGTCTTTTTCATAAAGTGACTTTTGATCTTTTGGGTAGATGCCCAGTAGTGGAATTGCTGGATCAAATGGTACATCTACTTGTATCACTTTAGGATATCTCCATATTGCTTTCCACAGAGGTTGAACTAGTTTGCAGTCCCATCAGCAGTGTAGGAGTGTTCCTATCTCTCTGCATCCACATCAACATTTATTGTTTGGGGACTTTTTGATAAAAGCCATTCTCACTGGAGTTAAGTGATATCTCATTGTGGTTTTGATTTGCATTTCCCTGATGATTAGATATGTTGAGCATTTTTTCATATGTTTGTTGGCCATTATTCTGTCTTCTTTTGAGAAGTTTCTGTTCATGTCCTTTGCCCATTTTTAGGAGGTATCAATTTACCAGACTTCAAACTATACTACAAGGTTATAGTAATTAAAACAGCTTTTCACTAGCACAAGAACAGGGACATTGACCAGTGGAACAGAACAGAGAACCCAGATATAAAACCATCCTCATATAGCCAACTAATCATCGACAAAGCAGAAAAAACATACACTGGGGAAAAGAATACTTATTCAATAAATGGTGCTGGGAAAACTGGATAGCCACATGTAGAAGACTGAAACAAGACCCACACCTTTCACCTCTCACAAAAATCAACTCATGCTGGGTAACAGAATGGAATCTTAGGTGTGAAACTACTAGAATTCTAGAGGAAAACTTTGGAAATACTCTTCTAGACATTGGCCTAGGCAAAGAATTTATGAAGAAGACCCCAAAGGCAATCACAGCAGCAACAAAAATAAATAAATGGGACCTGATCAAATTAAAAAGCTTCTGCACAGCCAAAGAAACTGTCAAGAGAGCAAACAGACAACCCAAAGAATGGGAGAAAATTTTCGCAAGCTACACATCCGGTAAAAGGCTGATAACTAGAATCTATTTGGAACTCAGGAAAATCAGCTAGATTTATGAATTCTAATTTATGTTTTATCCATTTTCCTTTTACATATTTTGAAATAATGATTATTAGGTACATATACATTTAGTTTTATTATATCTTCTAGATGGGTCGATCTTTTCATTATAATGAAAAATCCCTTCTTATCATTAGTAGTTTTTCTAATCTTAATGTTAACTTTGTTGATATCAGTGTAACTATAGTGTAGAAGCTTTCTTTTGTTTAATGTTTTCTTGCAATACCTTTTATATCCTTTATTATCTTTCTATTCAGGTTGCTTTTGAAACAAAGTCTATAATAATAATATTTACCTCTTACTTAGATCATCATACAACTACCATTATGGCAAGAATTCGGCCTATCTTTTTTACTCTTCTGTCTCCAAGTCAAGAGCAGAGTGTGTACACGTAAGAATAGTAAAAGCTGTGACACTATAGATGAAGGAGACATACAGAATCTAATTGATTACTGAAATAACTATGAGTTATATCTAATCAATGGGGAGAATAAGAAAATAATTCAGAATGAATTAGTAAATAGATTAATTAAATCAAATAGAATATTGAAGCAAATTGAGGAGGGTAGGGAGGCTTTGCAAATAGAAATGAGATCTAAAAATCAAGTAATGGTTAACTTCAATGTATAGATGTGGGCTGAGAGACCAACATCATCATTAAATATATGTCTAGTACCCATTTCAATGACTCTAGATGTGTCCCACATAATCCCCACTCAAATTCCTTCTATCCAGTCCAAATCTCTGGTTGCCATGCAACTCATCCAGGGAAAACTGTAGCAACACTTTTTGGAGGATATTATTATTCTTTTTTGTTTGTATCTCTTTAGTTATTAAGAAAGGTTTAGAATTAAACAGAGTGATGAAATAAATCAAATGCATAAGCTTCTGTTATTCATATCTGTATTTTAGGTTGATCAACACATTTTGTATATTTATTATATTTTGGCTTAATTGTTTAATATAGAAAATCATGATTTCATTTTAGTATAGGTAATTGAGCAATTGCTTTAGTCTTTAGAGTTGAAGGTGTAAATTAAAGATAATTTTACTCTAAATTTTCAAAAATAATTACAGGTAACTATTTTTAAGCTTAATTTATTAGACTCTATAAATTACTTAAGTGCTTGACAGAGTTCAATTGGTTAGTCAGACAATTAAATGACTTAAAAGAACATAAATTATTAAAATAATAAACACTGATAATATTATATAAACATATAAATCATAAATTATAAAAGCATTCTTAATGATAATTAAACTGTCTTAAATTATTAAAGATATCAGTAAGATTTGTGGGTTGAATTTAAATGTTCAATCTACTTATTTCATATGTTCATCTAACAAATTAAATAAGCATTTAAAAATCAAGTTTTTAGAAATGAGTTGTTCTGTTTACAATGACCATCACCTATACCATGAAACTTACTTTAAAAGCACATGCTAATTTCTCAGAAAACATTTGTTGAATAAATCAATGAATGAATAATTTGTATTTTAGTTCTTTTAGGTCAGTGACCTTTACTTAATCAATCTGCAATATTATCTATGGTGTTTGTTTAACAAGACAGACTGCAAAAGTTCCTTTACTGGGGCTACTCATTGAGTAGTTTTGGGCATTTATTTTAGTCCCCAAATCTCTACTTTTCACTAATATCTCATTTGAGTCTGACAATTAGAAAATTTTAAATACACTGCCCTAAGGCATGTTCCTGTCCCTGATTTACTTCCCATCCCATCTGGGTCTGAAGTCTTTTTACTAAAGCCCAGGTCTCATGCCACCAACCTTCCAAACACAAATCGTTCCCCTAAATGGACATGCAGCAATGCTAGCTGATGCTCTTTCTTGCTAGCTGAGATTTCCTAGTTGTCTCCAGATCAGCCCTCAGCTCTGATTATCTGTCCTAGACTAAGAACCCTGGATAATGTTTTCATATCTGTCAGTGGGCTGCTTATTAAGCTCATTTCATTATAATTCTTTTCAATTTATGACAGTCAATTGGTGTCAGAAATAAGCATGAAAATAACAAATGTGGATGGCAACTCATAGTAGAATGTGACTTCTTTTGTGTCTCTCTCAGAGAAGCAACTTAGCTAGTGTGAATGTTTATTTGAATGTGTTCAGATTACACTGAGGGTCTTGAGTGAATTTCTTTCTTTGCACTTTCCTAAAACTGATTCAGTTTTTGCTATTTGTAATAAAATCAAACACCTCATTCAATTGGAAATGCAGGAATTAACTTTCCAGCTTGGTGATCTGGTCCTAGAATGTGCTATTTGAACATTAATAATTCCTTTTATAATTTATGGATCCTCATTTTACTACAAAATGATACCTTTTCCTGTGTAAAATCACAGATAAACATGCTTATTCAACAACTACCAGCCAAAGAGTTTACTCAGACAATGGAAGATTGGTTCCTAAAGTTATTGAAATCTATGCCATTTTCTAGTGACACTTTATATTCAAAATACTTCATCTGAATCAGAACTGTGATTATTGAGGACCATCTCTAATATCCTATTGTCTGTCATCAGAATTGCTAGGGCTGAGTTGAATTTTTAAAATCTAGTGTCTTTTTTCTCAAAAAGTAAAATGCATAAAAATATCATCTAAGATTAATGAGTTATCTAGTACCCAGTGGATTTAAAAAGTCTGTTACTCATGAAATCTTATATCAAAAAAGGAATGTCAACATTCTATGTCCCAAATAACCCCAAATTAAATTCACCTTCATATTTACCCTTATTTTTACTTTTTTCATAAATTGAAAGCACAATTCAGTTATTTTTATACTAGAAATAAAAATCTATTGTTAGTCATGTAATCTCCTAATTGAGGACAGAAAGATCAAAAAAGCAGTGTCTTATAAGACCATTGGCGCTGCAAATTTGCAGCACAGTAATTTCCCAGCGTGTGCTAACAAACTGTTCAGCTCATCCATGCACACTCAGCTAGTAAGGAAGTAAAGAGGAGAAGCATAATCAATGGTAATCATATGTCTATTTTTTTTCCCTTTCCTTCAAATGTCATTGTCATCTCATTTATGGGAGAAAAACAAAAAGTAATTTAGAAAGTTATCAAAATAAAAAGGAGAAAAGTGCAATTTAGAAACAGGAAATATGCAAGTTGAAAGGAAGGTTTAATTTCTTCAACAGTGAATGAGTTCACTTTTACAAAAAGAAAGGATAACAATATGCTGTTGTAGAGAGAGTGGCTGTTACAATGCAAATCCAAAAGTATTGCAAGATGAATTGAAATAGACTATGTATATCAGCAGGAGATAAGCAGACAAACTAGACTGGAGATTATAGAAAAGCACAATTAGTGTGGTCCACAGTATATTAGATTTTAAATATAACCATGAGTACTCTAGTGTTCTGAATATGTGCTTAACTATTAAAGGTTCTTGTACTAAATAAAGCTGACCATAACACTCATTATCTATCTAGTGTACTTTTTTAATGAACAAATTTGGAAGTGTCTGTTTATAGCAAGGTTAAACTAAGGTCAAAGCCTCCATTATTCCACATCATTCCATATTCATTTGAATATACTTGTATATACTTGTATATTTTCAGGCATGAGCTTAGTTTCAATAACGATATGCATGAGCTTAGTTTCAATAAAGATATGCATTCAAATACATCTAAAAGTTGACATTGTAATACCTCTAACATATATTCAAATTAAAAAATTTGATTTTATGTCCTTATATCACCAGAGCATAACAAGGCAAATTCTAATGGATACATTTAGGTACTTGGATTTCTTTTTCCTTTGGCATGTTTTAAAGTCCTTTTTTTATTATTAATTTCAAAATATTAAGGGAGTATAAAACTTTTTCTTACATGGATAGTTTCTGTAATGCTTGATTCAGGGCTATAAGAGTACCCATCATCTGGACAGTGTTCATTATACCCATTAAGTGGGATTTTATCCCGCTCCCCACTGCTTGATTTCCAATTACTTTTACTTATCTCTGTGCTCCTGTGTGCCCTTATTTCAACTTATCTGAAAGTACATGTAGTATTTGTTTTTCCATTCTTGAGATACTTCACTTAGGGTAATAGTCTCCAATTCCATCCAAATTTCTGTAAAAGGCAATAATTCATCCTTTTTATGACTAAGTAGTACTTCATGATATACATACACCATATTTTGTTAATCCACTCATGGATTGATAGGCACTTGGGTTGATCCCACATCTTTGTAATCGTGAATTTTGCTGCGGTAAACATTCAAGTAGAGGTCTCTTTTTGATAAAATGAATTCTTTTCCTTTGGTTGGATACACAGTAGTGGGATTGCTGGATCTAATGGTAGGTCTACTTTCAGTTCTTTGAGAAATCTTCACATTATTTTCCACAGAGGTTGTATTAATTTTCAGTCCCATCTACAGTGTATAAGCGTTCCTTTCTCTCTGCAACCACATCAGTATCAACTGTTTTTGGACTTATTAATAAAAGCCATTCTAACAGGGGCAAGGTGATGAGTCATTATAGTTTGAATTTGCATTTTCCTGATGATTAGTGATGTTGACCATTGTTTCCATTTGTGTTTGTTGACTGTTTGTCTATCTTCTATTGAAAAATTTCTGTTCATGTCTTTTGCTGACATTTTAATGGGGTTGTTTGGTTTTTCCTTGCTGATTTGTTTCAGTTCTTTGTAGATTATAAATATTAGCACTTTATCAGATGTATACTTTGTGGATATTTTCTCCCATTCTGTGGGTTATTTGCTCTGTTGATTATTTCCTTATCTGTGCAGAAGCTTTTTGATTTAATCTAGTTCCATTTATTTATTTTTGTTGGTGGTGTAACTGACTTTGGAGTCTTAGTCATACATTCTTTGCCTACGCCAACATCTAGAAGAGTTTTTCTTATATTTTCTTCTACAATTCTTATGGTTTCATGCCTTACATTTAAGTCTTTTATCCATGATGAATTAATTATTGTGAGTGGTGAGAAATAGGAGTCTTGTTTTATTTTCTGCATGTTGCTATTCAATTTTCCCAGCACTATCTATTGAATAGGGCTTATTTTCCCCAGTGGATGTTTTTGTTTGCTTTGTTGAAGATCAGTTGGCTGTATATAGATAGATTTATATAGTTGGGTTCTCTGCTCTGTTCCATTGGTTTATGTCTCTATTTTTGTGCCAGTACCATGTTGTTTGGGTTACTATAGCCTTCTACAACAGTTTGAAGTCTGCTAATGTGATGCCTCCAGATTTTTTCTTTTTCAGTAAGATTGCTTTGGCTATTTAGGCTCATTTTGGTTCCAAAGGATAGAATTATTTTTTCTAGATCTGTGACATCTGCCATTGGTATTTTCATGGAAATTGCATGAGTCTGTAAATCACTTTGGTTATTTTGGCCATTTTAATATGTTTGATTCCACTTATCCATGAGCATGATATTGTTTTTCTATTTGTTTGTCTCATCTGTGATTTCTTTCATCAGTGTTTTATAATTCTGTTTGTAGAGATTATTCACCTCCTTGGTTAAGTATATTCCTAGATATCTTATTTTTAGCTACTGTGAATGGTATTGAGAGTTTTATTTGACTCTCAGCTTGCCTATTATTGGTGTATAGAAATGCTACTGATTTGTGTACATTGATTTTGTAACCTGAGACTTTGCAGAATTAATATATCTATCCAGGTGTCTTTTGTGGAGTCTTTGGGATTTTCTATATATAAGATCATGTTGTAAGCAAAAAGTAATGGTTTGACTTCCTCTTTCCCAATTTGGATACGCTTCATTTATTTCTCTTGCCTAATCACTCTGGTTGGGACTTTCAGCTCTATGTTCCAGCTCTATGACAATAGGGTGACAGTGGGGCACTCTTGCCTTGTTCTGGTTCTTAATGAGAATGCTTTTAACTTTTCTCCATTCAGCAAGATGTTGGCTGTGGGTGTGTCATATATGGCTTTTATAATTTTGAGATTTTTTTCCTTCTATGCACTGTTTGTTGAAGGTTTTTATCATGGAAAGTTGCTGCATTTTCTTCATTGCTTTTTCTGTATCTATTGATATGATCATAAGGCCTTTGTCTTCTGTTTATGTGGTGAATCACATTTATTGAGCCATCCTTGCATCCCTGGGATGAAGACCACGTGGCCATGGTGGATTTTTTTTTTTTTTTTTTGATGTGCTGCTCAGTTCAGTTTGCTAGTATTTTAATGGGGATTTTTAAATCTATATTCATAAGTAATATTGGTCTATAGTTTTCTTTTTTGGTTGTGTTCTTTCCTGGCTTTGGTAAAAAGGTGATATTGGCTTTGTAGAATGAGTTGGGGAAGATTTTGTTCTTCTTAATATTATGGAATAATTTCTGCATTATGGGTGCCAACCTTCTTTGTAAGTCTGGTAGAATTCACCTGTCAATCTATCTGGCCTGGTGCTTTTTTTGTTTCTAAGTTCCAAGTGTATTAACCTGGTTTATTTAATATTATTTACCTGTCAAAGTATCTTATATTTTAGAATCTCAGAATGCTTCCTCTTTACTTATAAAAATTTATTTATAGTATTGCTTTGGATAGGCAAGAATAGCAATGAAAAATAATTAAGTTCTTTAGCAAATCTGAACTCAAAGAAATTTCAATAGGAATTAAGAATAGGAAACCTCAAACTTATGTGTTCAATATTGCTAATGAAAATCTCAACCTGATATTATAAGAAAAGGACAAAGCTCACTGAAAAAATATTCCAACCTGACTTTTATTGTGTATTCAGCACTTAACTTTTGATAAATTCCTTCAGGTCCTAATTGTCTTTTAAAAATGTTATGATAAAATTTTAATTATAGAAGTCATATAACCCTAAGTGATTGTTTATATATGCTTTTATCTCAAAATATTATAATTTAATTTTCCTATAAAAAGAAAAATTATAATGATAAAATAATATTAATAGGTAATATTTACTGACACAATCCTAAAACAGGCACTGTATTACATCCTTCATGTGTACAATCTCAATGACAATTTGAAGATAATGTCTGGATAGTTGCTCAAAATCACAGCAAGCAAGAGGTAACAGCAATATTGAAACCCTATACTACTTCTAAAGTGTGTATACTTAACCCCTATTATGCTATCTTGAATTTGGATATGATTAAATTTTCTTTTAAATTTTTGTGGTTATGGATAAAGTAAACAAAATACATTATATAAATCACAGAATAATTGTACCAATATATAGCTTGTTACATCTAGAAAGGTAAAATTGCTATAATATGAGAAAACAGTCTTTTAGCTTACTGCTGAAAAATATAGTTTAGATAATAGTTGGACAAAATAGAATCTGTTGTTCCAGGTAGGGTTAAATAACATGCCATTTAGGTTGAAAAATAAATTACAGATATTTTATCCATAGTATATTTACTAAGATATATCAGGATCTTTAGATTTGGCTGAACCTGTGGAGGACATCAGTTACCACCCTATAACACCCATTTAAAAGCCCCTTGTGGAAATTAGATTCTCAAAAGATTGAAATAATGCTTCTAATATCACATAATAATTCTCATTTTAATAACTAGTTTTTAGCACATAATATATTTTCGATATTAAATTTTTACTATAATTTGAATAATAAATCCAGGAAAGTATCAAGGCATTACATAAGTGAACTTGCTATAGACAATAATAGCAATGGGCTCATCCTCAACTGTACAACAGAGCTGTAGAACTTGAAGCTTCTCTCAGTTTATGTTCAACTGTGGATACAGGAGCATGTGCATAAAATTTACCATAGAAAAGAGAATGTATACTAACATGGAATAAAATGTTCAACATTTTTCCACAAGTGAGGATAAAGCAAGCTGTATTTTTAAATAGCTCTCATATATAATCTCAAATCTGATTTCTTCCTTTACCTGTAACTGATTTCAAAAGCAATAGTGATTGTTATGTTATGTGACAAAACAAGTTTTGCAGATATGACTAAGGATCCTAATCACTTGATTTAATTAAAGGAAAGATTATCCTGGAAGAGCTTGACCTAATCAACTGAACCCTTTTAAAGGACTGGGACCCTCATGGAGGTTAAGTATGCTCTCCTGATGACCGTTAAACCTAAAATGCCATTTGAAAGTGTCTCTGGAAGCAGTCAAATGGCATGGACCGGAGGGAGAATCCTAGGAGCTCAGCATAGTCTCCAGTTAGCAAGAAAACAGATCCTCAATCATACAGCCACAAGGAACTGAACTGTGCCAACATGTAAGCTTGGAAGAGAACCCTGATCACCAGAAAGTAATGTACCATGGCAACCACGAGGTCAAGGTAAGTTGCTCAATTTTTACCTTTGCATTTGAGGTTAACCTTACCTTTTAGGGTTAGTGTAAGAAATATAAGATCAGTGTACACAACAAGCCTACCACACTGTATGAATTGACCTTGAGGTCAGATCTAATAAAGAGTAGAGATTCTGGAGCCACTATTATTTCTCAGTTCAAATGCCTGTCCATCAGGCTATGTCTATCCTAACAACTAAATATATTGGTTTCTCCTCCTTGACTTTCTCAAAGAGCACCCTACATGTCAATGCCTCTAAGCACTCAATTTTGAAGCCACACTTAATAAAGAGAAAAATCTAAATGGAGAACAATAAAAAAGTATGTTTTTCCCCTTGTGAGCTTCCATTCTGAAGCTATTACAAAGCTCCATGTTCATATGAAGCCCTGCTTAGAGTTTTTATTCTTCTGAAACTAGGAAATCTTTTTTTTCTAGTTTTATTTTATTTTTAATTGACACATAATCATTGCACATATTTATGAGGCACAATGTGATGTTTTGATACATGTACACATTGTGTAATGGTTAAATCAGGGTAATTAGCAAATCCATCATCTCAAACATTCATTGTTTCTTTGTGGTGAGAAAATTTTTATCTTCTGAATCAAGATTGTGGTTTGAAACGAAAAGCAATTTGGGGACTGCTTATGACATATCACGCAAAGTAAAATAATTAGCCTGTTAGAATTTGCATCCGGGTCAGAGAAGTTTATACTCAATGAATAAAATCTGAGGTGGCAGAGGAATCTGACAAATTGTGTTTCCGTAAACCAAGGTTTAAAAATTTTTCTTACCTATGTCTATTTGCTTTTCAGGCCATTCTATAATCTTGTTCAAATAGATTTATCCTCTATATTTAACTGTTTTGGTGACAGAAAAATCAATGCTAACTGGTTTAAGCAACAAGGGGATATATTGACTCGTGTGAGCACAAACCCAAATGATGGCCCTAGTTCCTGGTTTCTTTTCACTTCCTTCAGTGTGTTGACTTAATTCTGCAGCCATGCAGAATGGCAAGGTATGTGGATACCTATTAATAGATACTCCCTTGTTAAAGTCCAGCAGAATGGAAGTCTTAAGGGAGTCTGAAAAAGCCTTGAGAGTTACATTCGATCAGATTACTTCAGATTGTGTTCACCCCTAAAGGAATCAGGTGGCCAGGAAATGTTATTTTGGGACTGTTTAGGGCTTGGTTACAACAGGCCTACCACATTATATACACTAAATTCAGGCCACAAAGGCTGAGAATAGGGGAAGGATGCAACATCAAATGAAAAACAAGACCTGTCGCAGGAAGGAAGAGAAATGGATACTGGGCAAGCAATTGACAACTGTCCACCAAGAATGCTTTTTGTGAAAGTTCTATTCCAGCAGGATTTATTTATTTCTGGAAATTCCAAGCATTATTCCAAACTTTAAAAACCAGATTCATTTCATTGAAGCCATTTTGCTGTATAACTACAGTCTTCAAACTTCCTCTTTCTGTATTAGTTTTTTATATCTTTTGCTACTATCCACCATATGCAGGTGTTTAGCCCTGGGTTACAGTCAGCACTGTGCAGAGACTGTGTTCCAGCAGCTTGAAGGCAGCCTTTCTCCCTTGCCCCATTGTCAAAGGTAGATTCCGGTATTGCTCATAAATATTTCAAGTACTTGGATGAAATGTCTAAACCAGCCAAATGAATAGTTAAATGTGATTTTTTTTAGTCTGTGTAGATTTTACTTGATGCTACATTACTAAGATTTTCTCATAAAGACTCCAGAACCACAATTTTTTTCTGGAATTTCTTTGTTAGAACCCTCACTGAGTCTGAAAAGCTGAACTACAATGATGAAGCCATATTATGGCCTTCAATTCCATACCCATTTGCTTCCACTTGTGCATTTAAATTTGTAGCAGAAATCCAAATGTTTAGCTTAATTGCCCTACTATGAAATACAGAGATTTATGAAAAGACGCTAACAGCCTGTCCCTGTGCCATCATTGAAAAGGCTCACTGGGTATTCAGTAATAAGAAGGGAAAAAGCGTAAGTATAAAGAGGCAAAAATTACATTTCAATCAACATGGCAAAAGGTTTCCATGGTACAAAGAAAAATTAAATCAAACAGTGGGGTTCTTTTCAAACCAGGCCTTTAAGAAAATGGGCAAGATGCAATGTTCTTTATTTGTCAGACAAGTGACACAGTTAATCAGTGCTAATTGCCCAGGATTGGCCTCTCAGTTATGTCAGGCAATTAAAGCACATTCTAATATATACTGACCAAACCCCCCTATGTGGTGGATGGGCAGAAAATGAAAGGCATATACAGTGGGTCCCTCTCTTACTTGGAAAAAGAAATCAATACTGATTTAGTTGTAGCAGAATTGAGCTATTTTGTCTGCAGTCTTTTTATCTGCAAGGCCCCCTGGCCATCAGTGTGGGAAAACATTCATGGAACGAATGCATTTAGCAAGAGTAATCATCATCATCGTGAAGTGCTTATCAGAAATGAAGACAAAATGCAATTAGGCTAGATTTACAGTTGGACCAATAATTACCACTCAGATGTTTCAGCTGAATGGAAAATACATGATTCCAAACCATGACATTTGTGTTCGATTGCTTTCTCCTCCTTTCTCTTGTGATCGCTAACCCTCCTCCATTTTCTTTTCTTTTTTTTTTTTTCATTTATAAAATATGTCAGTCATGATGTAGCACAGCTGAATAATTGTCATAGAGTCAAATGCTTGCAGATGGTTAATGGAAACAGAAAATTAAATGAACAGCAGTAAAGAAACTCATACAAAATTAAAGAACTCTATTGCAAATTTAAAGGGTCATTTGGTTTCATCAAAAATCAAATAATATGAATATGTTATCCTCTGCATGAAAGAGACTATGTTAAATTGTTTTGAGAGCTGAAAAATGAGCAATCAATGGTGTGCTAATGAAATTTGTGAAAAAATCATGCACTATTGAAATATGCCATAAATTGTCATTTAGTCCCTGCAGAAGAAGGCTTATTTTGAGGGATCAATTTTTTGCTTCTTTTGGTTTTTTACTTTAGCTTATTGTTTACTTAAATTATTGAACTGATAATAGGACTTGAAAGAAGTTAAGACTGTTACAAAAAAGAAATGAGAGTAGGATTAAACTAAGCAGACTTCTCTCTAAGCTGTAAACAATAAGCTAGTTAGTCTTTCAAAAGTATCTTTTCTGAAACATTTTCCTTATATGACAGAAACCTAACAATTCATAATACATTCATGATATGTCCAAAGAACAGAATCAGTAGCCCTGTAGACCTACAAGGATTTAAGATGAATTACGCTAACTAATGTCTCATCTGCTTGGCATTTTTGAAATATATAATTGATCAAACTTTTGTGAAAAGACAAGCTGCCTTTCTGGGGAGGCGTTAGCTATGATGTTGTATGTTATCATTCAGAAGTGGATTTCAGTTACAGATTCTTTAAAAATAGATCAAGATTTTAAAGCCTCACATTCTCTATTCACCCCTTTTTGTTTTTCATTATCCTCTTCATTCTTTGGGAAACCCAGAAGTCAATATGAAATGTCTTTTGCCCATCATGGAAATGATTTTCATCTTTGATAGTTCCTCATATCAAAGGGAAAGAAAAATAAAGATATATAATTGAGTCTTTATTGAAAATAACACAAGCATTTGTGACATTGCCATGAATGACGATATAATAGCTGTATAATATTTTTAATGACTAGCAAAATCTTAGAGGGTGTTTGAAAGTGAGTCTGTTTTTCACATTAAAAAATAAGGCTGTGTAATAAATATTCCTAAAAGAATAGCTTTAGAAAGGTTAAAATAAAACATTTTTGACAAATCCCTTAAGATGAATTATAGTCTTTTCAAATGCAAAATAAAATGTAGCTTATCTTGCATTAAAAAGAAGAAAAAATACTATAAATATACATTTTTTCAATGATCCTTGATTATCTAAACCATTAAATGAATCTCTTATTTTTTCCCTCACAAACTCTGAGTTTGCATATAAAATTGGATTGTTTATAAAATTGATACAGGGGTAAAAATTGAACTCTTCATTTAACAAAGTACAAAATCCTTTGTTTTAAATCATATCCAGCAAAGGTGAAGTTTAGTTGTTTGTTATTCCATGTTCAACCTAGATAGGAACAAAAATAGCTCTATAATTTTGAATAGTTTGTGTGAATAAGCTTTAAGAAAAGCACAATTTTATTGAATTAATGTAGTTTTCTTCCATATTTTTCAAAAGTTCCTCCAATTTTTAAGATTTTTTTGCACTTTTCCCAACTGAAGCTCTCTAATACACCCAATTTATATATACCAATAATATAGTTACCATTTGAAATGCAGTCATTCTAATATCAAATGTAATAGCATTATCTACACACTATCCCACGAAAGTGCTCTTTGCAGATTCACTAAAAGTAATTGTTTATAGATGAAATTTGTGGCAGAGACAATGTCATTAGCCACACTTAATATCATTACTCTTCAGATTTTTTAATACATTCAAATTATTTTCTTTTTACTTTTCAAATAGAGTGAGGGATATTTGTGGCAGAAACAAATGACATTATATTGATGTGTTCAACTGCAATTTCTACAAATATCTCAGCCCTACTGATGTCCTATATTTAATTGCTCACAGTACAGTGCATGGGTGTGCCTGAAACATTATATATCTTCATAAATACATTCCCCTTTTTGATACGTATCTTCCCTTAAATTAATAACCTATTACAGCTGCAAGTTTGAGATGAAAATCTAATACATTTGTCCTAGCATTTAGAGCACACTTTTGGGTTCAGGCTGGCACTGGATGCTAAGCAAGATGTCTCTTTAGCAGTTTGAGATTCTGTGGTTGAGACAAATCTAAGAAACAGTAAATACGTACCAAGCCAATTATTGTATTTTCAAGAGCTGTCAAGGTTTTAAAAAGATGCAAGAAAACTATAGTGTGTTACCCTCTCCACGTCCACCTTCAGGACTAAACATTCATTACCCCAGCAGCCAGGAGTGTTTGCCAACGACAGCTCACAGCTGAGTCCCTCTCCTGGAATTGCTCTTCACCTAAAGGAGCTCCCTAAAAGGGAACCCTGTTTGCCCTTACCTCAGTCTGTATCTGGTGAGTAAGGTGGATATGAAGAATCAGCACCCTTGCCTCACTTCCAGACATCTCTAAAAAACTGTCCCAGTTTCAATGCTTCCCATGGGATCAAATGAAGCCATTATTATTATCTTCTTAATTTTCCCACTACTGTTTCACTTATTTCCTCATGGGGGTTGCTTCTGAGAGCATACAGAACTTCTTGCATACAAATCTTAGTCTCAAAGTCTGGTTCCCAGGAACCCAAGAGAATTTAATTTGAACTTGGATGATCAGTAGCATTTGGATGAGTAGAAAGAAGGAAGAATCATGGGCTGGTATGGCACAGATCAACACAAATAGAGGTGAAAAAATGGAAATGACTTGTGTTTGTCATATGGTAAAGAGACTCTGGTCTGACAATCTGAGGGATTTTCAGGGAATTATTTGAAATGAAAATAAAGAAGATGGGTGGCAGTAGAATATGAAAGGCATTAAAAGGCATGTAAAGGACTTAAATTTTATTGAATAGATGCTTGTGAATCATTCTAAGACTTGAATAAAAATGCAGTGTTTAAGAAAGCTTTGCATGGCAGTGATATGCGATATGGAATAGAATCAGAAATGAAACCACAAATTCATGCCTTAGAGATGAAGATCTGCCTAGGTGGTAACAGAAAGAGTGAACAAATTTCTTTCTTTCTTTTCTCCCTCTACCCCCACTGTGTGTGTATGTGTGTGTGTGTGTGTGTGTGTGTGTGTGTACATACACACATGTGTGTTGTGGGCTATGGAAAAGGAGAAAAAAATGTTGTCTCTGCTTTCTCAGGACACATTGGGAAAGTATAAACAGGTCTTTGGATGACTTCTCTGTTATGAATTATTTTGTTGTATCTGCCATCAAAGAGATAAATGACTTGATATACTTTTCTTTCCATCACATAGTTCATATTTCTATCTTGTGGGAAAAATTAATGAAAAATTAAAAAAAAATGGGAACAAAGCTAGAGGAAGAAGGATGATAATCAAAGGGCCTGGATAATGGTACATAAACTGAATGGTTGGCTTCTGCCATAACAGAGAGTTAATTATTTTACTTTAGCTCAGTCTGCACTCTTCGTTCACATCATCTCCCCAGGACACAAGGTGACTGAGAAAATACCCAACTGAAATAGTGAATTTTCTGTAACTGAATTACCTCTTCACCATACCTCAAATAAGGCCCTAGGTATTCACCACACACCTTATTCCCCAGAAACTATTTCAATATTGTTCTTTCCCACCAGTAGCAGTTTGAGGTTGTCATTGATGTGGCAGAATCCATTAACCTTCAGTGAATTAGCAAATGCATCAGCAGGTCATCATTAATATCCAAATAAAAATTCCAGAAACAAATCCTGACAGTCTCATCCTTACCCTCAAGTACAACCGATAGTTTTATTATTTATTTATAATTTCTTCATAATTAAGAGGATGTCCAATTCCAATTATCTTACAAATATATCTTCATGAACAGATTATAAAATAACTAAAAAGGTGAATATAATTTAAATTTCAAATAATATTTTGTTCTTTATAATAAAACTGAGGCCACACGAATAGAGTTCAGATGGTACTTTGATGGCTATCATTTAAAATGAAAAGTATTATGTTGCTATTGGACCGTCTAAATTTTGGTCTTCCTAAGAAAATTGTCATCTAAACTCCTTTGTTTAAAGATTTCAGTCTAGCCGGGCGTGGTGGCTCACGCCTGTAATCCTAGCACTTTGGGAGGCCGAGGCGGGCGGATTGCTCAAGGTCAGGAGTTCAAAACCAGCCTGAGCGAGACCCCGTCTCTACCAAAAATAGAAATAAATTAATTGACCAACTAAAAATATATATACAAAAAATTAGCCGGGCATGGTGGTGCATGCCTGTAGTCCCAGCTACTCGGGAGGCTGAGGCAGTAGGATCGCTGAGCCCCGGAGATTGAGGTTGCTGTGAGCCAGGCTGACGCCACGGCACTCACTCTAGCCTGGGCAACAAAGTGAGACTCTGTCTCAAAAAAAAAAAAAAAAAAAAAAGATTTCAGTCTAATGGCATTTAAATTTCAACGGTTCCTCTTCATTTTGAGTTTATCATCTTGCATAACCCAATATAGACCCAACATCTAATGATGAGGAAACGAAGGCAGGATAAAATACTTACTTTAAACTTCTACAGAGATTAAATTTCAACCTACTTACTCATTCTAAAAGTAAGCCTGGGTATCCTATTTTACAGAAGTTCTGCTTTGCATGATTATGGAATGCTTGGGCATTCCATAACAGACCTTAACAAGCCTTATTCAAAAAATTAAAAAGGACGCAATTCTTTTCTTTTTCACAAATCATTGACTCTTATAAACATTATCAAATAGCACTGATGTTTCCCTATGCTTAGCATAGGTAGGCATTTAATATTGAACATTAATGTGCTCTGTTACTCTTTCCCCTAGTTTTCTAGGATTGTTTTGACTTTATTTTGTGATGAAGCAGAGAAAATCGTATCTATGTTTTTCTCCCCATGTCTATTTTCTTATCATAAGTGTATGAAGTTTCTTATACAGAGTGACAGCAAAACATCTTATAAAGATGAAAATCATTCAGAGAATTCTGATACTGCCCTGGGGCATGTTCACCACACTGGTGCTATAACTCTACTCTGGCCATTGCCTTGTTCTTTAGAGATTCGAGTTTGATTATTACTAACAGAACTCAAGTCAGGCAATCAGTGCTGAAAATCCCTATAATTCTCCAGAACTCCTTTTATATCAACTCCTCTCTTACAAAGGGGCTACTGCAGGTAGGATGGGCAGAGAAAGGAGCAGGATTACAGACCCTTTTAAAGCCACTTGCCACCAAGGTGAGGGAAAAGGATTCCTAAATCAAAGGAGATAAAGGAGTCAAGGAGATAAAGTTTATCAGATCAAATAGGTGACAATGTTTTTCTCCAATCTAGGTCATTTTGATTATGCTGCTAAAATTTCTTCTCTAAGCACAGAGAGCTTATCAAAAAACAGTACTAAAATTGACAGTATATTTTTGTTTGACATAATTAAGAACTTCTACTCAAAGAGGAATTAAATAATGGAACAAGGTTATATGGAGCTGTGGATATTTAATAATATAATGAAGGTCTAGGAGCCCAAATTGTCTACTTACTTAGGTAATTACAGCAGATAATTTACTTTGAGAATCAATCAGTGTTTAAAAATTATTTTTAGGTGTTTAAAAATTATTCCAATCAGGGTCAACTGCTTAATTTTGAAAAGAAATTTTTTATCTTTGCTATACTGTTTGTGATTGGACTAAAATTTTCAAGGCAACTAAAATTTAGGTGGATAATCTCATGGAGGCGAATTTCTATTTGATAATTTAAGATGCAAATAAAACATAATAAGATATGTGTCCAATCATTGCTTGGGGCCATTGTAGGGTAAGGCAATTTAATGATGAGTATAAATAATAATAGCAATGAAAATTATCGTTCACAGAGCATATTCTATGTTTAAGACACAGTGTGAAGCATGTTTCTTATATCAAGTCATTCACCTCATTTAATATAATCCCAAATAACTTTCTATCTCTTGGAACTTTCTTATCCTTGCCTCAAACTCCCTGCTTGAGTCATTTCTTTGAGTTGTGCAACATAGGTAGGAAAGCATTCCCAGAGCCAACATTAAAATTCCCTAATAAATTTGATCAGTGACTCTGTGGAAGAGACTTTGTACTTGACATGTGTCAAAATAGAAAGTCATGTCTTTGGCTGTTTATGATTCTACTGGTAAGTAACTTCTGGAGTTATGGAAAATTATAGAACATTTATAGACCTTGAAAATAAGTTTAGCACTAAGAGAGATTGCTGTATAGAAGTCTTTATGTGTTCTAGACATTGGAAAGCACATGGCCTTCAATTATTATTAATAGCTCTGAGAAGATGTAATACAAGACAGGTTAGTTTCCTTGGGCTTTTAGGAAAGGGATTCCAGAAGATAGCAGAGATCGTGGGAAGAGAGTGATGCCTTAATGTCAGAAAACACACGCTATCGGTTTGAAAGAGGAAGCAAAGGACAGTTATATGAGAATGAGTGCCAGAGAAAAACATCAAATCACTTCTGCCAATTTTGTGTAAGGACAAAATGGTAGGCATCTGATAAACACACCTGCTCTAAGGGGCAGAGTAACGCAACTGATATAAGGAACCCCTGGTCACTAAGTGCAACTTTTCTACCATCTCAAAACAACGCTCGCTTCACTCTCCTATCTCAATGCCAGCCTAAGGGATGAATGGCTGGCTACCAGACGCAGAAAGTGTTTCTAAGGCAACCCCATCTTAGGGGGTTAGCAGCCATCAAAGTATGACAGGGTTTGGATTTATATAGTTTAAAACTACAACAGAGCACAATTTCACCAGTCTCAAAAGTAGTACTTGCTTTATTTCCCGAGAGAGAGAAATGTCCTAAAATATATCCCTTAGATATATTCAATTTGATTTACTCACAAATTCTTAAAAACTATCCCTTTATAAACGATGCAGACTATTATGAATCATGAAACTATACTATCTTCACAAAAAATACAGATGCAAAAGTGTCAGGGCTTGGTTGGGCATGGTGGCTCACGCCTATAATCCTAGCACTCTGGGAGACTGAGGCAGGCGGATTGTTTGAGCTCAGGAGTTCGAGACCAACCTGAGCAAGAGCGAGACCCACCTCTACTAAAAATAGAAATTAGTTAAACAATGAAAAAAAAAAATATATATATATATATAATTAGCTGGGCATGGTGGTGCATGCCTTTAGTCCCAGCTACCCAGAAGGCTGAGACAGTAGGATCATCTGAGCCCAGGAGTTTGAGGTTGCTGTGAGCTAGACTGATGCCACGGCACTCTGGTCCAGGCAACAGAGTGGACTCTGTCTCAGAAAAAAAAAAGTGTCAGGGCTTAAGTCACTGTGTGGCACTTTCTCTAATTCAAATTGAGAGATTTTTAGATAGGAGCTGGTTTTTGAAATGACTGCTCAGCATAAAGCATTCATCACATTATTTCTTTTCTGAAGATTTCTTTTTTTTTTTTAAGTCTGTTAATTTTTTATTGCCACATAACAAATTACCACAAACTGAGCTTCTTAAAACAATTCCCATTGTGTCACAATCTGTAGGTCACATCTGAGTATGGACACAGTGCAGCTGGGGTCTCTGCTGAGGTTTTTTTTTTTTTTATTTATTTATATTTTTTATTTTAGCGTACTATAGGGGTACAAGTGTTAAGGTTACATATATTTCCCATGCCCTCCTCCCCACTCAAGTAAGAGCTTCAAGCATGTCCATCCCCCATACATTGCACATCTTACTCATTATGGTTGTAGGTACCCATCCCCTCCTCCCCCCTCCCACCCTCCTGACACCTGATAAATGTTACTCCTATATGTCCACTTAGGTGTTGATCCATTAATACCAATTTGCTGGTGAGTTCATGTGGTGCTTGCTTTTCCCTTCTTGAGACTTTGACTAGTCTTATTTATTTAATCATGCTAACAAGTTATAAGAAAATCTGTGAATCAGTTTTTCAATAAGAAGTTAACTAAAGCTTCAGATTTAGATTTCTTTACACACTGGTGTTGTAATAGGTTTACAAAATGAACCTTGAAAATGCTTGAACAGTACATAAATATTGTTTACTCAGAGTATAGGAGGTGATAGAAATAAACTTGCTTAACTAACAACCAGCAGGCTAAATCCCAGAAAAATCCTATATTCACTCCCCATCATTAAAGAATTGAATCAGCTGAATAATAATCTAATACTCCTTTAGAAGGGCTACATACTGAAGATATGCAGTAGGGGATATTAAACACAATATTTAAAAACTAGGCAAAAATAAATTTCTTTGGTATTGGACTTTTATATGGACTTGGAGTAAAGATTTACAAGTCTTTCTCCAATTTATGTTCTTTATAATTTCCCACGAGTAAGAAACTGACCAGTATTCATTTGAAACAGAGGAGGAAATCACTTTTAATCTTGAATTAACTGCTTGGGAAAGTGAAAATCAGTACAGTATATTTGCTACTTAGGCTCAAGGGATGCAAAAATGTTTTTAATTATTTTATGACAAAGACATATGGTCAACACTGTTGTACATAGTAGAGGAAAATGATACATTGAAAAGATTTATCTTAATCCTTTAAATCAGTATCTGACTGCCTGAAATTGATCATGCATGTGTCATTTTTAAAGAGTCAAAGGAACTTATTTATAAATTATATGGAAATATAAAACTAAACTTTTTTTAAAAACTAACCTACATTGTAACATTAATCTACATTTATGCAAAATTCTCTAGATTGGTAGCTATACAATCCAACCTAAAACTATAAATTTGTTTCTCCACGGGATGGAAAACATAACAACTAGTAGATAGTGCCATAACTAATTATAATGAAATAATATATAGGTATCTATGATTTATTACTGCTCAGCAAATTATTATCTTTTGATATGATTTCCCTGTGGAGAAATAACCCTCTTGTCTATCAGCAATTCTCCTTAGGTGAGGTGACCCTACCTGCTCACTCTATGAATGGACATGAGTATAACATGCTGTTGGCCACAAACATAGTTTCAGCAATGGGCAAGTAACATCCAATAGTCATCCCTCAGCCCAGTGTGACCAGTGTCATGGAACTCTTCTCCTTTGATTTCCTCTAGTAGCTTGATAGTTTTGGATCTTACATTGATTTGTTAATGTGAGAGATAAGGGTCTAATTTCATTCTTCTGCAAATGGATGTCCAGTTAATCCCACACCATTTATTGAACAGACTATCTTTCCCTATTATGCGTTCTTGGCACCTTTGTTGAAAATCAGTTGGCTATAAATGTGTGAATTTATTCTTGGCCTCTCTATTGTGTTCTGTTGGTCTGTGTCTGTTTTTATACCAGTCCCAGATTGTTCTGGTTACTATATCTTTGTGGTATATTTTGAAGGCAGGTAGTGTGATGCCTTTCTCAAGATTGTTTTAGCTATTCAGAGATGATGGGTACAAAGAGATGTTAGAGAACCTATGTATGTTTTGAGTATGTGAATTTATGGGCATAGCTACTTGAATGGGAATTACCCAGAATTAAGGATAGTATTTGATCTGTTTGATAGTATTTGATCCAATGTGTGTTGCCATAATATACTTCCTGATTAGAGGGTACGTGTGGTGTTTGTTTTCCCATTCTTGAGATACTTTACTTAGAATAATGGTCTACAGTTCCATCCAAATTATGCAAAACTATTATTTCATTTTTTGTTATGGCTGAGTAGTACTCCTTGGGGTGAGTAGTTATGGCTGAGTAGTACTCCTTGGGGTGTGTGTGTGTGTGTGTGTGTGTGTGTATACATATATATATAACATTTTGTTAATCCACTCACATAATTGATGGTCACTTGTGTTAATTCCACATCTTTGCAATTGTGAATTGTGCTGCAATTAACATTAGAGTATAGGTATCTTTTTGATAAAATGACTTCTTTTCCTTTGAGTGATACCCAGTAGTGGGATTGCTGAATTGAATGGTAGATCTACTTCTATTTTGTTGAGAAATCTCCATAATGTTATAAACAAAGGTTGTACTAATTTGCAGTCCCATCAACAGTGTTTAAGCATTGCTTTCTTTCTGCATCCATGCCAGCATCTATTGCTTTTGGACTTCTTAATAAAAGCCATTCTAACAGGGGTAAGGTGATATCTCATTGTGGTTTTAATTTGCATTTTCCTGATCACTAGCGATGTTGAGCATTTTTTCATATGTTTATTGGCTATTTGTCTATCTTCTATTGAAAAATTTTCTGTTCATGTCTTTTGCCCACATTTTAATGGGGTAGTTTGTGTTTTCCTTGCTGATTTATAAGAGTTCTTTGTAGATTCTGGGTATTAGCCCATTATCAGATATATAGTTAATATTTTCTTCCATTCTGTAGGTTGTCTATTTGCTATGTTGATTATTTCCTTATCTGTTCAGAAGCTTGTTGTTGTAATTTAATCTAGCCCCATTTTATTTTGGTTGTTGTTGTAATTGCCTTTAGGGTGTCAGTCATAAATTCTTTGCCTAGGCTAATATCTGGAAAAGGTTTTCCTACATTTTCTTTTAGAATTCTTATGGTTTCATGCCTTACATTTAAGTCTTTTGTCCATCTTTAATTAATGTTTTGAGTGGTGAGAGATAAATGTCCTATGTCATTCTTCTGCATGTGGCTATCCAATATTTCCAACACCATTTATTGAATATGGCTTCTTTTCACCAGTGTATGTTGTTGTCTGTTTGGATGAAGATCAGCTGGTTGTAGGTAGATGGTTTTACATCTGAGTTCACCGTTCTGTTCCATTAGTCTATGTCTTAGTTTTGTGCCAAAATCATGCTGCTTTGGTAGCTGTTGCCTTGTTGTATAGTTTGAAGTCTGGTAATGTGATGCCTCTAGATTTCTTTGTTTTGCTTAAGATTGCTTTTGCTATCCAGGATCTTTTGGGGTTCCAAATGAAGCATATAGAGTTATTTTTTCTAGATCTGTGAAATATGACATTGGCATTTTGATAGGGATTACATTGAATCTGTAAATCACTTTGGACAGTATAGACATTTTAACAATGTTGATTCTACTGATTCATGAGCATGGTATGTTTCACCAATTGTTTGTATTATCTGTGATTTCTTTCCTCAGTGTTTCATAGTTCTCCTTGTAGACATCTTTCACTTTCTTGGTTAAGTATATTCCTAAGTGTTTTATTTTCTTTGTAGCTATTGTGAATGGTATTGGGCCTTTGATTTGACTGTCAGCTTGACTGTTATTGGTATATAGAAATGCTACTGATTTGTGAATATTGACTTTGTAACCTGAGACTTTGCTGAATTTATTTAGCAATTCCAAGAGTCTCTTGGTAAACTCTTTGGGATTTTCTAGATAAAAGATCATATTGAGGACACTTGATTTAACCTGGAATTAAAATATTAAAGGAAGGTGTATGTAAAGTTTAAGAGATAAAAGATAAAAGGTGTCATTCACAATATTGTGGATAAATTTGAAAAGGTGTTACTGATAAGCAAGAGAGAAAGTGAAGAAATGAAGTTAATGTTAACTCAGCAGAACACCAGCAGATTTTGAGTAAGTCCTTAAGTAAATTTAACAGAATATGTAAATATGTAGGCAACTGCATACAGCATGCAGGCCTTGGTGCTTAAGGTTTTGTAGATGAAAAATAAATTTCAGGCTGTTGCCACAGCTGTGACTTGCTGAAGTGAAGCAAAGTGACAGGCATGGTGGTACAGAATGTCCAGGCTGTGAAGAGTTCTGCTCTCTGAGGGGGCATCAAAAAAGAATTTGAATCTAAATATAATGAGCTATCATATATTGTATCCTAGAACAGAAAAAAGGCATTAGTGGAAAAACTAGCATTCAGAGTAAATCTGAATAAAATCTGTAGTGTAGTTCACAGTATTAGACCAATTTTAATTGCCCAGGTTTCATAAATGTGACATACTCACGTAAGATGTTAGCACTATAAGAGGTTGAATGAGAACATTTGGGAAAGGAAAAATACAAACTTTTCAGGAACTACTTGGCACTGCCTCTGAACTGATATTAAGTTTTTGAGACCAGAAACACTACTCTGGTCCACTAGTAAGAGTATGAGCTATTGGTAGTGAGGTGATAAGTGGGAACATTCTGTACTATATTTGGAACTTCTCTTGAAATCCAAAATTATTTCAAAATATAAAGTTTTGAAAAAGAAGTTGAAGAATTCCTTGATTAGTATAATTTGAGGGAAATATAAATGCACATAACATCATAAAAATATCACATTTTCCATGGCTTAAGATATCTTTATTGATAATCTTAGCATTATGACTATGTTTTTAAAAAGTTAGCAATAATAAATAAACCTAAATTTCTTTTAAAAGCAAATTCCATTCCTAACTTGCCAATTTCTCAGTAAAATTCTAGTTTCTTATGAAAGAAGAGGACATTATATTTTAATTTTTAAAGTATGCATTCCCAACTTACCAAAAGTATATTAATTTGATCTTATTAGATAATTATGGAATTTGATGAATGATGTACCTTTTTTCATTTATGTTTACACTTATATGCAAATGTAAAAAGTGCAACCAACATTGCAAAAAATTACAAAGCAGTATTAAGACTTTCCTTATTCTTTCATTCTGTGCATTAATTCTATCATATTTATTGTGCTATTCATGCATTAGAGGCATAACTAGAAATACAAAAATAACAACACAAAGGCAATATACCCCAAACATTTAAATATAAGGATTTTATTTCACTTTGTAAAAGTTCTATTATTAAAAATAGATAACAAATTATTCAGAAAATACAATAAAAAGTCACTGAGGTATTTAACGATTTAATGAGAATGCTGATTATGAGAGAATTGTGGATGAACACACCCAGTTCATTTTCAGGTTGAAAATGTCACTGGTATCACATTTACTGCTTTTATGAAGGCTTTATTTAACTCAGCTATTCTAGGAGCTTTGAGAAGTTTAGCTAATAACTAAGCTAAATTTAGATTGGTTACTCTGTGGTGATATAGACATCAGAGGATATTCAGGCCATAGGAAATAAAACTTTCTCTGGAAAATGGTCCTTAAATCAGAGGTATCAGTGGGAGTTTCTGTGTGTTTTGGAAACATAGAAGTAAGTGGTTGCAATCTGCCATATTCTATGAAAGAAGTGCCCTTTAAAAGAGTTGACAAATCATCAAGTATTATTAAAACAATAAATCATCAACTATAGTTTTGAACATTTATTTTAACTCAACTCAGGCCATTCTCTTTCTTATAACTTTCTTGGCTATTTATCTTCATGGTACACCAAAGACCCATGTGTGAATCTTGGAAGTATTGCCATGTAATGAGTGTACCCACCAAATATGTCACCATCAATTGCAATATTCTCAATGGAAAATTGAGTTTGGCCTTTTTGTTGACTAAAAGAAAACTTGCACTATAACAAATACATTTAGATAGATTTAAAGAAAATAAAAACAATGGAAAATAAATGCATTGTCTGACAGAGAATATTACCTGTAATTCATTAAGACACTTCAATATTTACAAAACATAATCTTAACATAAAGTACATATTTTATCACAAAAGTGTGCCTTGTTTTCTTGTGCCTATTAATTTCCTTTTCAACAAGATTTTTAAAACTAAATGCTTCATGTGTCCCAAATCCTTATTTTAACCCAAATCATTGCTGGTTCTAGGTTTGTACAAAATTTAAGGTACAAGGTCTTGTTCTTTTTTTGTCTTCAGAAGTCCATTTGATAAAGCCAGTTTTCTTTGTCATGAACCTCTGTTGCTCTTCTGTCAATTTCAAGTTTTTATTTATTTTTTTTCCTGAGCTTCCTCTGCTGTCATGGGAACTACATTGTGCACAGTTATTCTTCAAAATAGACAGGGTCAGCCATTGTTTCATGTGTTATCATGAGTTATAATTGCTGATAGCTGACTTCTCTCATTGTTATCACCAAGGGCCTAGATGCCTAAGAAAATCTGAATGCCACAATAGACTGTGAAGGTCTTCTAGCTCCAAACTCATTGCCACACTTGTAGAAGTGAATGTTTTAATAAGGATGAATTCTCAAGTATGAATTTTTGTATATTTGAGCCATAAAGCCAATATCAAATTCACAGAAAGAAATATGTGTGGCTTAGTTGCAACATTTCTGAAACATACTTATGTGTTTTATGTGATAGTATGTTCAAGAAACTGTCTGAAGTGGTTTCCAAGATATAAGTCATTAAGAAAATACATATAAATATTTAGAACTATCTATGTACTTAGAACTATATCTAAAGGGAGGCAAGGGCCACTTAAGCAATAACCTTAAAATACTGTCATAATTACAAAGCATAGCACTCAGCCTTCCCCAAGGAAACCTGAAACAATTTGCCTGGGTGAATTTGCTTTGGGAAAAGGAAAAATACAAACTTTTCAGGGACTACTTGGCACTGCCCTTGAGCTGATATTAATTTTTTTAGATGAGAAACACTACTCTGGTCCACTAGTAAGTAAGAGCTATTGGTGGTGAGGTGATAAATGGAGGTTTTTGTCCCAGTGCATCTCACAGGGTGCATGTTACTTCTCATCACTTACTGTATGGTTTTTCTACAGTTCTTAGATGTGCAAATATTAACAGCTAAACTCTACAACTGTCAGAGTCCTTCCATTAGTTTATGATGAATGAAGTGAGGACTATCAAGACAGTTAAGGCCAAACACAATTTCCTGGAACTCCCTCTCCCTATTCAAAGAGTAAACCAAAAGTAATACCACATCATGGGAGATCTGAAGACATTTGTGTCACTATCAAAGACCTGACAGATACAAGGATGGAGATTACATTCATATTCTTACTCAAATTTCTATTTGGCTTGTGTAGAAGAAATATTGATTTTGAAATATTCAAGTGGGTTTTCAGAAAGTTCTTCCAATTGCAGCTGTTATTCCAGATTTTTTTTTTTTATAGGAGCAAATCAATACCTCTCATGGTACCTGGTATGCTTTATTAATCTTGAGACTTCTGTTTGTTTGGGCTTTTTAAAATTCTAGAGTAGAGCTATGTCTGCTCCTCATCTGCGTCATGATCTAGTCTTTAGAGACTTGACTATCTTTCCATTACCCAAGGTCTCATTCTGATTCACCATACTGATGACCTCATGCTGGTTGGAGTTGGTAAGTAAGAAATACAAAATATCCTAGAAGGCTTGATAAGACTTATCTGTGCCACAGAGTGGGCAATATAGTCTCCAAGGTTTAAGGGCCTACCAGTGAAGTTTGTCACAATCCAGTGTTCTGGGTCATTTTAAGATGTACATTATAATGTACATCTATAAGAGCTCTGATGGCTCTTTGCTTGATAGTTAAGGTGAAAAATTATGGAGTTGGAAGTGCATAATGAAAAAGTATACTATCTGTCTTACCCACACATCCAGAACACTTGTTAATAATTTCACATATGCTATTTTTTTAAGGCGAGGGTCTTATGTCTTATTTCAAACCTTTATTTTGCCATATTTTAAAAACTATAGGTACATTACCAAACTTTTTCACACTATGACTGTGAGATTTTTCAATTGAATAAAAAATGGACATAGCAAAAATGCAAGGGGAAGATTCCCTACCAATATGATGATTAGTGTGAATAAGTGA
Organism: Microcebus murinus; assembly: GCF_040939455.1. Taxonomy (NCBI): domain Eukaryota; kingdom Metazoa; phylum Chordata; class Mammalia; order Primates; family Cheirogaleidae; genus Microcebus; species Microcebus murinus. Next base: position 78,215,438 of record NC_134114.1, on the reverse strand, counting down.
GTGAATTAGAATTTCATAGTTTCAAGGAGCAACAGTGGAAAGGAAAGACACTATGTTGCAGGACATAGTGCAACATAGTGCATTATGTTGCAGGACATGTTGCAAGACACTATGTTGTCTAAGGAAAGATACTATGTTGCAGCTTGTGTCCTCTTAATAGTAAAAAAGAAAAATCAACACTCAGTAGGTCTTTTTTAATTCTGGAAGCAACTTGTACAACATATTTGAGTGAGCAGTTTAATTAATTTATGTTTACTGAGCAACCTATGAAGAGAATGAAAAAACATTAATGGAAGTCCACACTGCTATGAAAGGCCCTCTATCACTTGCTCATATGATCCTGCAGAACCAAGGGTGCTTGAATTCTCTACAACTGATAGAGACGATTTATGGGAATTCTGACATCCTCAATACGAAAATTAATTCACATCCCCTTGGTGTTTTGGGAAAAAAGCTATGCCCTTCATCAGATCATTCCACTCTTTTTTTTTAAAACAGTTTTCAACACCAATAAATGTAAAGGTTTATATCATTTGATTCATCAAGTCATAAATTTGGACATGCAAAAAAGTGTGTAACTGTCACACTGGAGTAATCAAGATAGCTTTGGAACAGGTTTTAAAGTCACAAATAATTTTTATGAGATAGAGCTCAAATTTCACTAACATCACTCCTGGTATATTGATGAAACATCCATATCCCTTACCTATGGCCACACAGGCAATTACCTATGTCCAATGGATTTGAAAAGAAAATACTTGGAATCATTTTCAAATGGTTTCACATGATAGTTGGGCATCATTCAAGAGGTAATGACTGAAGCAGTATAGTTTCTCAGTAAGGAAGGGATATATTCCCAGTGAAAAGGACTTAGAGCAGCACATCTTATAGCATTCGCTTTGCCTGGAAGGAGAAATGATTGGATCTATAGTGATTCATGAGCAGTTGATAATGGTTTTGCTGATTGGACAAGAACTTGAAGAAGCATACTTTATAAATTAGGGATCCAGGTTAAAAATATGTGCATGGCCTCTTAAAAGACATAGAATATAATGATTTTTATGTCCCATGTGAACATTCTCGAGGAAATTCACCAGAGGAAGCACTCAATCATCAGGAGGAAAAAAATAACCTTTTCTGTAATTGTCAATTTTTCTCCCCTATTCGGTTCTTAAAGAGTGGGTTTATGAATAAACTGTCATTGTAGCAAGGTGAATGTTATTGTTGATCACACAAGTATGTGCTTATTCTCACCAAGGATATTCTGGAAGAAACTATTACTGAGTTAAAAATAAACAAAACCTGCGACAGTAGAGACCAGTGCTGAACTTTTTATATGACAAAATCTTCCAAGGAGTAGTAGTAGCTAGTGCATCTCCTTGAAGAATGGAGCCATACTAAGAGCCAGTAATAGCTTGGTTAGACTATTGGGTCTGTAGTTCTCTGCTAATTTTAATTTGATAAAAATGTACTAATAGGCACTTAAAAGGACGTCCTATATCCATAATAGCAGGGCCGATATTTGTAGACACTTCAGGACCCATATAGAATCAGGGTCTACTGACTCAGACCCTTTTAAATATCCTCCTAAGAATAATGATAAATGAAGATGCTAAGAGCAATGAAAATATGGAATGGATGGTAAAAATAGGAAAATGTATGGGACAACTACATATTGCAGAATATAGTACTGTATTCACACAGCCATGAATATTTTCGTGCTTGCTTGATATGTATGCATTTGTATATAATCAAGCAATTTTTCCCTTCTGCATTGCCCTCCTACCTAACATAAGATAGGTTAATAGTGGTACATTATAATTCAGTGTATGCTAAAATATTTATGGGACCTGTAATTAAACTAGAAAACAGTTTAGAACTCAGAAATTGATAAAGATACATTTGAGGACAAAGGAATATAGGTCTTTGGCTGTACTAAGTACAGTAATAACATATTAGGAATAATGTTGCCTTTTCTTAAAAGGCTGAATGTGCTTTAAGGTCTGGGTGTAAGGATGTTATATGGACAATGGGTGTGCTGTGCTGGCTGGCATGGTTTAAGTAACATTCTATCACAGAGGAGACAGAAACTCCAGAATCCCCTTCTCCCTATGGTTCCCAGGTTAGGGTGGGCAATGAGAAGCATTCCCATAAGTGCCTACACTAATGCAAGTCTTATAATAATTTGTGTATATCATAAAATACATACTCTTTAGATTATAGTGCTTTAGATTTAGGCAATTGCTGTTTTTGCAAAGTATGTCATGTAGCTCTCTCTTTTAACAGCATTTTTATATCTACCTTTCTTGATATATTTATGTATTGTACATATATAGTTTGTTTCTTCTTACTACTGCATAGTACTCTATTGTATGTATGCACCATATGCTGCTTTCCTTTTCCTCTATTGATGAGACCTAGATATGGTCCAACTCACTGCTATCACAAACAATTCCATAATAAACATCTCCATATGTATAATATTACCAAAGTAAAATTTCATTTTATTATGGTACATAGGGCTAATAGAAAATATCCAGACATTTAAAGTTAAAAGTACTCTTAAAGAATGTAGCTAGCTTATGTTAATATATCAGTGACAAAGACAATTACCTGGCTAGCAACAACAAGAGAAAATATAGGAAGGTTTCTCTGGAACATTTACAAAAATTACTGGGACATATGGCATGGCTCAAACTCCATTACACTCTCTTTCTAATATGCTTCCTCCACTAGAAGGTCTGGAAGCTATAGACTATGTTTCCCAGAAGCCCATGCTTAGAATTTTACATATACATCAAGTTCTGCCAGTGATGAGCACTCAAATGAGACTTGGCTGATATATATAATTCAGAAGCCAACTTCCTGCCTCTTCTGTCTGTTTTCTACTGACATACTATGCAAGGTCATTCTTTAAGCCTATACTTTATTAATTTAAAAAAAAGGAGTAAGCTAGACATTCTCTAATATTTTTCTGTTTCTAAATTTTTCTAGTTATAGTGAATGTGAAAGTGGACTTTTTTTTTTACAGTGGGAAGAGAATTTGTAGTCAGCTGGGAATCAATCTGAGTATTTCTAAGGGTCTTGTAGTGTAACAATGTCTTGACAAAATGAGGGCCTAGACCATCGATTGCAGATTTAGAAATTTCATGTATCATCATTTGTGTAGTAGATTAATAATTTGGGGAAAAATTACATTAGAGCCCTCAGAGACTAATATGTTAAAATCAGAATGCCAAACATTAATTTAGAGTAGAATATGTTATTCCATACTCTGTTCATAGTTACTGCCTGAAGGCAGTTATATGGGAAGTCAAATTAAAATCAGAATATTACTAGGTAATCATAACAAGTTATCCAGTCTTTATGATTAATTCCCTCAATCCATGAACATTGGTGTATCCATCTTTATACTGATAGATATGCTACATAGCCTAGAGACCCATTTCTATGAGTCTGGTCACTATCCTGAGTGGTGATGGACACACACCACCAAATTTGATCTCCTTAGGTTGCTAGCTTTTTATACGTCATATGCAAATCACAGTCCTCCCATAATACATTCTATATTCTGTCTTCTGATAGAATAGCTTTCATATACATACCAAGATATACTATTTTTTAAAAACATGTTTCAAACATGTGACTGAAAATATCCTGAAAAATATACTCAATCTACCCCTAATGGGTGTTTGATGTTCATTTCTGCTATATGCCTGGAAATGTGTCAGGAAAAGTATAGATATTTAAATAACATTTGTTCAATGGCTGAACCTACTGGTTACTTTTGTTTTTGTTGTTAGCCAGATAATTGTCTTTGTCACTGATATATTAATATAAGCTAGCCACATTCTTTAAGAGTAGTTTTAACTTTAAATGTCTGGATATTTTCTATTAGCTCCATGTACCATATTAAAAGGAGATTTTACTTTGGTAATATTATATTAAAGCAATAGAATTAAAATAAATGGTGTGCAACATTATTAAAAATAGCATTTATTAGCACTTTGTAGTTTTAAGACTATGAATATATAAAATGATTTGAAGTCACATATTATATTTACATAATCAAATTAGTTCAGGTTATATAGTGTTAAATAATTTTAATGTGTCTCTTTTAATATTCAAATCATTAATACAAATGACTCTCTTGATATTCAGGAATGGATGTTTAATCTATAGTGTTGAATAAAACACAATTGTAAATAAAGTTAGACCTTTAAAGCCCTTAAGAATTAAATAGTCAAGATGCTCCATTTTCTTCCTCCCATCTATAAATTACAAAATGAAAACATTTGCCATATGTATGCTGAAATGAAGATCACTTCCTTATAGGTATTGTAATTGTTAACAATGTGGTTAATTTATTGAAGCTCAATTTCTCTCAAGTTTGGGTTCTCATGCATTGCTGATGTCATAAGTATAATTTTAATATTTCCATGATATAATCTGGTAAAGAACATTGGTATAACTGAGTGATTCTTAATTTATGAAAAAAGGTTGACTGCTAAATATTTCTACATACTATGATTCTGTGACATATCTCCTGTGAAAAACCATTTCTTCTTTCCATGTCCCTTTTTGGTTACATGTTGTGTACTTATATATATGTGTTTGTGTGTGTGTTCTTCCTTTTCTTCTTTTAATTAAGAACTTTGAATTGGCATATTTTTTAAATCTCATCATTGACCAATATCCATGGCAAAAAATCTATCAAAGACTTTTAAATGCCTAGTTTTCATAAGATAGTTCTATTAGGCTTTCTAGAGGCAGCACTTTTAGCCATTTTCTTTTTTAATATTTGATCTTTCACAACTTATAGATACCATCTATTGGATGTTATAGACCAACTGATTGAATTGCATGATAACATACTAGAACACATAGGCATAATTCCATATTCTAAATTTGAATGATACCAGTGTCAGGTAGGGAATACTTTTATATATATTGTCCAACACTACAATGTTACCTACTTTTATATAAGTCAAGAGAACAATTTACATGTTTTTGTATGCCTTACTTATATAAATTTATTCTAGGAATAAATCTAACAGTTGTTGGCAGATCCTATTTGGCCTGCAAAAGTTTACTTGCCAAGAAACAGGATAAAAAATCATCCTGGTATTGAAAATTTAGAAAAGCAAAAATATCAAATGAAATGGATCAAGTGACAAGGTTATAATTCTGGCTTCATTACTTATCATTCTCCTTTAACTACATAAATGAGACCATTCAGAATGTATTTGTTATGATTAACAACAATAGTCCTAGTGGTTATATTGGATTACAATAAAATTATATGACCTACAGGAAAATAATACTTTAGATATTTTATGATTCATTAGTTAATGTTATTGTATAATTGAACATTTTTTCTTCAATAAGTAATCATGTTTTAGTTCAGTTGCTCACGATGGAAAATAACCTTTTTAATTAATAAATTTTAAATGTGATTTTCAGAGCTGCTTATCTTTTTCATTATGTCTTCCATCTATGCATTTATTGAAAAGAGGTAAGATATGTATAATGTAAATTAAGTTCATACCACTCTAGAGCTGTTAAGCCAGGTATTCAAATTCTTTTCCAATTCAAATGCAGTCTAAAGCTTAAAGTTATTACTGGTAATGAGTAATTTAATTTTCTTAATTTAATTAAACTATATTTAATTCAGTTACACGAAGACATTCTAGCAGTCTTTGAAAACACATATGATGATAATATCCATGGGTTTAAGAAAAATATTGTGTTGCAAATATGCTTCATTCTATTGTGGAATCACTGAAGGATAATGGTTCTTGAGTCTTGAATAAAATTCTCTAAAAGATGATGATTAAAACAAATCATACAACAAACAATGAAGAGTAAAATTAACATAAGGTAAGATTTCAGATTGAGCAAGAAAACCTGGATGACACTTAAACCTCACCGCAAAACAAGATCAATAGAGCACAAGAGAATCATTCCTCCCCCCTAAAGGAATAAATTAAAAATCAGGAAAAAAATTAAAACAAAAACTTAAGGAAGTCAATGTCTGCCTGCTTTCTTCTAATTTCTTCTCTATGAATTATGCATGATGTAAACAATGCCATGTGAAAGATTCTATTAGGTTCCACTATGTAGTTTGTGTGTGTCTGTGTGTGTGTGTGTGTGTATTTTAAAACACATTATTACAAAAGCTTATCCATATCCATGGAGAAAAAAAATTTATAATGGCCTTTCTTTCTTAACTAAAGCTTATGTATTGTATTTCTCAAAGGCAGGGAACACTGGGGCCACTTATGAATAGTGTCTGTGCAGTGGCTAACAGGGCCAAAACATGGAGTGCAGGCAGCCCCACATCCAGACATCGAGCAGCCCATTCCATTCCATCTGCCAAAGGCGTTTTACAGCCAAAGGCTTTGGGGACCATGTCTTGATGATCTTGCACAATCAAAGCCTTCACTATGTTTTAAAAGCAGAATCTCAATTCCCAAACCTTCCCATGTCCCTCTTCACTTCCTGCTCTTGTTGATTTGGGGGCTTTTGTTTCCCATTCCTTGTACAATTATGTGTACCCTGCTTTTTCATGTATGCACTTTTCTCTCTTAGACACTACACTATTCATTCCTTCTTTTTTTTCCTGTTATTAAAGTACTCTACTTTCACTAAATTGTATTTTTTACTTTCTTTGCTTTTCTTACCCTATATCTTCTCATCTCTCATAAATACTATTTTCAAAATATATTTAACAAAATATACTTTTTGCTCATGTATCTTTTTAAATGGCACTCAAATTTATTTTCCTCGAATATAATGTAAATGAAGAGCCCTGTGGCCCTATAGTCTTGACATAGAGGGGTGAATTTAAGAGCATCATAAAATAGAGAAGTGGAATAGCAGGTAACAAAGAGACTAATACAAAAACTTAAAAAAAATATAACAGCTGCAAGATGAAAATAGGATAATTCAGTGTTCCAGAAGTAATGATAGGGAGATAAAGAAATGTGCATGGGAGGGGAGAATAAAAGTCAGAATGAAAAACAAGTTCAAATGTTCTGACCTTAAAAGCAAAAGCAAAAACTGTATAAGGAAATTTGAACAGATAAGAAACATTTGAGATCTAAAAGCAAATTTCCTCAGATATTTTGATATGAAAGATGAAAAATAAGACCAAAATTACTAAACAAAGGAAATATCCAAGGAATACGAAATGAATAGATTAGAAGCAAAAAATGTTATCATACAATTGCTTCTAGTGGTTTAAAAATTAGCTAAAGGGGAAAATTTATTTATTAAAAAACATATATATCTAGATAGCCATGAATGATAAACTATAATGTCTATTCCGCTTTGACACATGGCAGCATTGCTATGTAGTCATAAAAATGGCTTTGTATTATATATATATCTTTGTAAATCATAAGCAAAGAGAAAATGGATATTGATTTTCCAGAACTGTCTTAATCTGTTTTGTGGTGTTATAACAGAATACCTGAGACTGGGAAATTTATAAAGAAAAGAAGTTTATTTAGCTCATAGTTCTGCAGGCTGAGAAGTTCAAGGACATTGCCCTGGCTATTGGTGAGGATTTTCCTAATGCACCAACATAGCAGAGAATGTTAAATGGGGAGTGGACATGTGTGAAGAGGCAAAACTGGAGGAGCATCCGTAAGGCCTTAGGACATAGACTTTGTACAGCCATATTCTTTGCTGTGGTATAACAAACATATACTCCTCGTTTCCTTCAGAGACTTCATCAGAATGACCTGTGTCATTCTGAATGTCCATATGTCTATCAGCATTTTAGTCACAACTACTTAATCAATCTTCAAGAAGTTCCAAACTTTCCCTCATCTTGTTGTAGTTTGAGTTCTTACCAGAATCACAGTTAATGCTTCATTCATGGTAATACAATCTTTGTCTAGCCTGCTTCTCCAAACTCTTCCAACCTCTCTACCCATTACCCAGTTCCAAAGCCACTTCTACTGTATCTGTATAGCAACACTCCACTCTTGGTATCAATTTTCTGTTGTATTTGCTTTCATATGACTATAACAGAATGTGCAAGACTGAGTAACTTATAAAGAAAAGAGGTTTACTTAGCTCATGGTTCTGCAGACTGGGAAGTTCAAAGGACCTATCCTAGCCTCTGGTGAGAGCTTTACTGCTATGACATAACATGGTGAAGAAGGTCAAAGGGGAATTGGACACATGTGAAGAGGCAAAACCTAGGGAGCATCTTTTTAGCAACCCATTTTCATGAGAACTAATCCATTCCCATGAAAACTAACCTAGTCTCATCAGAGCAAGAATTCACTCACTATGGTAAGATCACCACCAAACCATTCTTGAGGGATTTGCCCTCATGACCCAAACTTCTCCCCTAGGCCTCACCTCACAACACCACCATATTGAGAATCAAACTTCAACATGAATCTTGGTCAGGACAAACAAACCTTATCCAAACCACAGCAAAACCCTAACAGGAAGGCTGTGGAAACAGCCCAAGTGCCCATCAATCCAAGAATGGATTAATAAAATGTGGTATACATATACCATGGAGTACTATTCAGCTCTAAGAAACAATGGTGATATAGCACATCTTATATTTTCCTGGTTAGAGCTGGAACCCATACTACTAAGTGAAGTATCCCAAGAATGGAAAAACAAGCACCAGATATATTCTCCAGCAAACTGGTATTAACTGAGTAGCACCTAAGTGGACACATAGGTACTACAGTAATAGGGTATTGGGCAGGTGGGAGCGGGGAGGGGGACAGGTATATACATACATAATGAGTGAGATGTGCACCATCTGGGGGATGGTCATGATGCAGACTCAGACTTTTGGGGGGAGAGGGGAAAATGGGCATTTATTGAAACCTTAAAATCTGTACCCCCATAATATGCCGAAATAAAAAAAAAACAAAACCAAAAAAAAACCCTAACAGGATACTGAGATTCTCTGACACTTAGAAAAAACAGGAATATTGTTAATACCAATAGAGATTACAGGTTATTTTCACTTCTGTGTAGAAAAGAGTAACCACTTGAAATTATACTTTGTTTATATTACTGACACAGTTTCATTTATTGGAGAAGAACTAATATAAATATCTCAAATTTTACCCATAAAAGCTTATGTTTGGACAATATAATAGTCACCACCGGAAACAAACTTTTAATTGGAGACCTATGATATATCATTCTTTTGTCTTAATGCTTTCTATTAAATTAGATTACAAATCACTCCTGGGTCCATATCTCTAATATTTCTATTTTTCAATTATTTTTTAATTTAAATAATCACATGTATCATCATTCTAGAAACAACTGACATGTGTAATGATAGTTTCACAGACAAAAAAAGATTAGATTTATTATTCCAGAATCCTGGATAATACGTGAGTTTGTGGCTGGCTTTCTGAGGATGCCAAAGCGTTTTTGCTCGATATACAGCATGTCAGAATAGAAATTCATAGAGTAAATTATAAGAAAAAAAATAGGTCTTGAAGAACTATGGGATCTAGGAATCTAGTCCTTTATTCTTATATGTTTTAGATACAGTTCTTGAGATAAAAGTACAGAGAAGAATACATGAAAAGCCCTGATTGGAGGCAGTTATATAAATAGATAATTTATACTTACTATAAAAGTTAGTAGAATAGCAACATAAACAACATGTTTTAGCAACAGAGAGAGGGGCCCGCTAACTCTGCTGCCTTAGGAAGTCTTCACACACACACACACACACAAAATATGTTTAGTATAAGATTTTTACTTAAACAGCTTTATTGTGGTTAATTAACATAACAAAAGTTAATACATTTAAAAGGTACAACTCAGTAGTTTTTGTGTATTCACAGTTGTACAACCATCCCCAAAATCTAATTTTAGAAAGTTTTCATCACTCCAAAAATAAACCCCACACAAATTAGGAGTTACTTTCCATCTAATCTTCTCCCTTATCCTAAGCAAATGCAAATCTTCTATCTCCATAGATCTGTATATGTGGGCCACTTTAGATAAATGGGAACATAAATAAGTGGTCTTTTGTGACTTGCTTTTTCATTTCCCATAATATTTTTTTCTATTTTTATTTATTTATTTATTTATTTATTATTTTAATTTTAATTTTATTTTAGCATATTATGGGGGTACAATTGTTAAGGGTGCTTATATTGCCCATGCCGCCCTCCCCCCTTGAGTAAGAGCTTCAAGCATGTCCATCCCCCAAATGTTGCACTTCTTACTCATTGTGGTTGTATATACCCATCCCTTCCTCCCACCCCCACCCTCCTAACACCCAATAAATGTTACTCCTATATGTCCATTTAGGTGTTGATCCCTTAATACCAATTTGCTGGTGAGTACAGGTGGTGCTGATTTTTCCATTCTTGAGATACTTCACTTAGTAGAATGGGTTCTGGCTGTATCCAGGAATATACAAGAGGTGCTATATCACCGTTGTTTCTTAAAGCTGAGTAGTACTCCATGGTATACATATACCACATTTTATTAATCCACTCATGAATTGATGGGCACTTGGGTTGTTTCCATAGCTTTGCAATTGTGAATTGTCTGCTATAAACATTTGAGTGCAGTTGTCTTTTTCATAAAGTGACTTTTGATCTTTTGGGTAGATGCCCAGTAGTGGAATTGCTGGATCAAATGGTACATCTACTTGTATCACTTTGAGGTATCTCCATGTTGATTTCCACAGAGGTTGAACTAGTTTGCAGTCCCACTAGCAGTGTAGGAGGGTTCCTCTCTCTCTGTATCCATGCCAGCATTTGTTATTTGGGGACTTTTAGATAAAGGCCATTCTCACTGGAGTTAAGTGATATCTCATTGTGGTTTTGATTTGCATTTCCCTGATGATTAGAGGTGTTGAACATTTTTTCATATGTTTGTTGACCATTATTCTGTCTTCTTTTGAGAAGTTTCCGTTCATGTCCTTTGCCCATTTTTTGATAGGGTTGCTTGATTTTTTCTTGCTGATTTTCCTGAGTTCTAAATAGATTCTAGTTATGAGCCCTTTATCAGATGTGTAGCTTGCAAAAAGTTTCTCCCATTCTGTGGGTTGTCTGTTTGCTCTCTTGACAGTTTCTTTGGCTGTGCAGAAGATTTTTAATTTCATTAGGTCACATTTGTTTATTTTTGTTGCTGTTGTCATTGCCTTGGGGACTTCTTCATAAATTCTTTGCCTAGGCCAATGTCCTTGCAGGTTAGATGTGTTTCCTGAAGGCAGTAGATACTTGGCTTGTGTTGTTTTATCCATTCGGCCAGCCTATGTCTCTTGAGTGGGGAGTTCAAGCCATTCACATTTATTGAGATAACTGATAGGTGGGGAAGATTTCTGTTCATTATATTGGGTTGAATTTTGTTGCTTTATTTTCTCTCTTGAGCCATTGTAGTGTCTGGGCTTTGATCTTTAGCTTTGAGTAGATTTACATTCGTGAGTGTTTATTGTGTTGATCCGTGGGTAACACTGTTTTGAGTACTTCTTGAAGGGCTGGTCTTGTTATGGTGAATTCCCTCAGTCTTTGCTTATCTGAGAATGTCTTGATTTCTCCTTCATATACAAAACTTAGTTTTGTAGGGAATAAGATTCTAGGCAGAGCATTGTTCTGTTTCAGAAGAATGAGAATGGGGGCCCAGTCTCTCCTTGCTTGTAAAGTCTCATTAGAGAAGTCTGGTGTTATTTGAATTGGCTTTCCCTTGTATGTTACTTGCTTCTTTCGTCTTACAGCTGTTAGAAGGGCCTCTTTAGTTGATATTTTGGTCAGTCTGATGACTGCATGTCGTGACGTCTTCCTGTTTGCATTGAATCTCCCAGGGGTCCTCTGAACTTCTTGAACTTGTATATCAAGCTTTTTAGCAAGGCCTGGGAAATTTTCCTCTATTATATCTTCAAATAGCTTGTCCAACCCTTGAGTGTTGTCTTCTTCCCCTTCTGGCAACCTTATGACCCTCATATTAGGTTTCTTCACATAATCCCACATCTCTTGTAGGCTTTGCTCTTTTCTCTTGTTTCTCTCCTCTATCTCTGTGACTGATTTATTTACTTGGAGGGTGTTATCTTCAATCTCTGAGATTCTTTCTTCTGTTTGATGTACCCTGTTTTTGAGGCTTTCCACTGAATTTTGTAGTTCCCTGAATTGATTCTTCATTTCCAGGAGTTCGGTTAAACTTTTCTTCATTGTATCGATTTCTTTAGTGAACATTTGTTCCAGGTCCTGGAGGCTTTTTGTGGTTTCTTTGTGCTGGTTATTGAGTTGTTCTTGCAGATCGTTGAATTTTCTTATGATCCACATTCGAAATTCCTCTTCTGTCATTTTGGTTGCCTGATTTTGGTTGGTGTCCATTTCTAAGGGGCTGGTGCTTCTCTTTGGGGGTGTGGTTTCCGTTTGGCTCTTCATATTTCCGGAGTTCCTTCGCTGATTTCTTCCCATGTCGATCAGTTGTTGTTTCTTTCCTTTAGGTTTTCATTTGGGTATTCACACACCTTACTTAGCTTCTGAGCCAGTAGGTAGTGTCTGTAGTTGAGGTTCAACCTTTTTAAGATTCATCAATGTTGTACCATGTATTAATGCTTAATCTTTATGAACAAATAATATTCCGTTGTATAAATATATTTTCTATATTTAATTTGGCTGTTTCCACTGTTTGGCTATTGGGAATAGTGCTGCTATCAGCATTGTGTATGGGTTTTTGTTTGAACACTTGTTTTCAATTCTTTTAGGTATATACCTAGTAGTGGAATTGCTAGGAATTGCAAGGAGTGTTCTAAGAGGAACTATCAAAACTGTTTACCATAGTGGCTGTACCATCTGACAATTGTATAATAAATGTATTTGTTCCAATTTCTCAATATTCCTAGGTGACATGTGTTATTGTCTTTTTTATTATAGCCATTTGAGGGGGTATGAAGTGATATCTGGTGGCTTTGGTTTGCATGTACCTAATAATGTTGAGCATCTTTTCATGTGCTTATTAGTAATTTGTATATCTACTTTGGATAAATATTTATTCAAATGTGCTACCTATTTTTAATTGAGGAATTTATCTTTTTATTATTGAGTTGTAAAGTTCCTTATATATTCTGGATATGAGTTCTTTATCATATAATGGATTTACCAAAGTTTTTCTCCCCTTTTGTGGACTGGATTTTTACTTTCTTGATGGTATGATTAGCAGCACAATGTTTTTTCATTTTGATAATGTGCAATTTATCTATCTCTTTCTTTCATCACTTGTACTTTTGGCATCATATCTAAAAAAATCATTGCCTATACAAGGCCACAAAGTTACTCATATGTTCTCTTCTAAAAATTTTAGAGATTTAGCTTTTACATTTTGGCTTATAATCTATTTTGGGCTATTTTGTGTGTGTAGTGTAATAAGGGAGTCCAATTTCATTTATTCTCTTATGTGGACATTCAGTTATCCTAGCACCATTTGCTGAAAAGATTATTATGTCTCTATCAAGTTTTCTTGAATCCCTTGTCAAACTTAATTGACCATAAATGTAAGGGTTGATTTCTGGAATCTCATTTCTATCCACTTGATCTATATGTCCATCCTTATGCCAGTACCACACAGTCTTGATTATTTTCTCTTTCTAATAAATATTAAAATTGTATATACCATGGAGTACTACTCAGCCATAAAAAGAAATGAATTAATGTCTTGTGTAGCAATTCAAATGGAACTGGAGACTATTATCCTACGTGAAGTATTTCAAGAATGGAAAAACAAACACCACATGTACTCTGTAATAATTTGGAACTAATTGATGGGCATACATGAGCACAGAAAGAAGTAAAAGTCATTGAAAATCAAGAAGAGAGTAAGGATAAGAATGAAAGAAGTAAAAACCTACCTAACTTCTTAAGTCTTCTGTTCCATGAATGTAGGATATTTGTGTATTTACTTAGATTCTCTTTAATTTCTTTCAATAATGTTATGTAGCTAGCAGAAAAGTCTTACACTTTCTTAAATTTTTCCTGATTATTTTATTCTTGTTTACAATGTTGTAAATGGAATTGTTGTCACATTTTTTGGATATTTCATTTATAGTGTGTGGGAATTCAATTAATTTTAAATATTGATTGCATATTTTGCAGCAATGGTGAACTCATGTAGAAGGTTTAACAGTTTGTAGTGTACTCCTTAGGATTTTCTAGATACAAGATCATGGCCTCTACAAATTGAAAGACATTTACTTATTCCTTTCCAGTCTGGAAAGATTTTATGCCTTTTTTTTTTCCTTGATTAATATCCTGGTTAAAATCTCAAGTGATGTTGAATTGTTGTGGCAAGAGTGGACATCCTTGTCTTCTGATGGATCTTGAAGAGAAAGTTTTTATACTTTTCCAATTAAGTATGATGTTCATTGAAGGTTTCAGCAGATGACGTTTTTTAGTTGGAGGAAGTTTCCATATATTCCAAATGTGTTGAGTATATTTGCTTCATGAATGGACGTTGGCATTGTCTAGATGTTTATTCCACAACTATAGATATAATCATGTAATTTTTTCCTTTATTTTTGAAATATGATTTATTCATATTAATTGATTTACAAATGTTGGAACAAGCTTGCATGCCTGGGATAAATTCCCCTTTTTATGGTTTATATAGATTTTTAATATGTTTCAGAACTTCTTGCAATGTCTTTATTTGGTTTTGTATCAGGGTGATAATTGCCTCATAGTATAACATAGAGATGTTCCTTCATCTTCTATTTTATGAATAAATTTCTGAATTTTTTATTAGTTATTTCTTGAATGTTTGATATAAATTCAACAGTAAACGTATTTGAGCCTGATTTTTCTGTGTGGAAAGTTTTTTGATTATTAATTGAATCATTTTACTTGTTACAAATCTATTTAGATTTTCTTACTTGAGTCACTTACTATAGTTGTTTTTGTTTGTTTGTTTGTTTGTTTTCCTGAGGCAGAGTCTCATTCTGTTGCCCAGGCTAGAGTGCCATGGCATCAGCCTAGCTCACAGCAACCTCAAACTCCTGGTCTCAAACCATCCTTCTGTCTCAGCCTCCCAAATAGCTGGGACTATAGGCATGCACCACCATGCCCAGCTAATTTTTTCTATATATTTTTAGTTAATCAATTAATTTCTTCCTATATTTAGTAGAAATGGGGTCTTGCTCTTGCTCAGGCTGGTCTTGAACTCCTGACCTTGAGCAATCCTCCCACCTCAGCCTCCCAGAGTGCTAGGATTACAGGTGTGAGCCATCGTACTCAACCACTATAGTTTTTTTTCCTTAGAAATTTATCTATGCCATCTAAATTATCTAATGTGTTATTCACAGTATTCAGTATAATTTTTTTAAATATGTTTGAACATGATACTACCTTTTTATTCTTGATTTTGTTAATTTTGAATATTCCCTTGTTTTTCTTGGTCAATGGACCTAAAGGTTTGGAATTTTTCAATGTTATAAAAAACCTTTGCTTTTGGTGAGTTTCTTTATTATTTTATTATTCCCCATTTAATTAATTCTTATTCTATTCTTTACTATTGTCTTCTTTTTGCTAGCTTTGATGCAAGAAATTACTTTGTGCTTCTTATTATAGTGTCTTATTATGAAAGTTGGCTTATTCAGTTAATAGATTGCTCTTTTCTTTTAAATATACTTACATTTGTACTTATACATTTCTTTCTTGCACTGTTTTATTTGTGTCCTATAATATTGGTATGTAGTGTTTTCATTTTTATTTATCTTAAAGTGTTTCCTAATAACTCTTGTAGTTTTTTTTACACACTTCTTATTTTAAAAGGTGCTGTATGGTGGTGATAAAGATGGCTGACCAGAGAGACCAGCTGCCAGAGTGTTTCAGTAAGTAGGAGAAATTGTAGATAGAAGAGAATAAAAAGAACAAATAGATAAACAGAGATTGGGTGTGAATCTGAGGGAAGGGTGCCAGAATCTTCAAGAGACTCCATGGGAAGAAGTTGAGGAGTAGAACAGGAAGTAGCAAGGCATTAACAGAGATTAACTCCTGAGAAGCTTGGAGTCCAGTGAGAAGGGTAGACAGAGTGGTTCTTTTCTCCCTCCCTCACATCTCTGAGAGTTGGCAGGTTCCTGAGCTATTGGAGAGACTTTATGCCCACACGAGCCCAGACACTGCTGCTGCCACTGAGCTGGGAGCCTCTTGTGAACAGGGCACCAGGCTCCCAGCCCTCCTGGGGCGCCTCACATCTCCACAGACCAGAGCTAGGATGGCAGGTGCCATATTGCCTCACTACCCACTGTGCACCTTTGTCCTCCCCTTGGAGCTTCAGCTCCTCAGGTTTCATCTTGCTTGCTCCCACACAGACATAGCCCAACTCTGGCTCAGATTGTAGGAGCCACAGGGGTCCAGTTAGTCGGAGAGATCTACATCACTCTAGCATGTGAGTATTCTGGGCAGGTGACCTCCCAGAGTGAGGGATGGACAGGACCAGAGTGCTAGGTCACCTCCATTCAGACTCTTTCTCCCTTCCTTTCCCACACCCATAGCTGCTGAGAGAGACAATTGAGCAGTCATGTAGAGGCTTCCACAGAGAGTGGGGCTCAGACCTTTCCTATTGGGGTTCTGCAGTGGACTGAGGAGTGCTCAGACTGTGAGCTTCCTGATTGCCAGCCCACTTTGGTGCAGCTTGCCCAGTGGTGCCATAAGAATGGGGTACATCCTGAGGCATAGGGACAAAGAACCCATTTGGGCAAATTGGGAACAGCATGCTCCTCCATGACATGGAGACCACAGTGCTGGGGAAAGAGAAAGGATTTCAAAGATCTCCATCCTCCCTCATCAAAAAGAGTTAGGGAATCTGCCCATGCAAACAGCTTACCATTCTTACAACCTACAAACAACTAGTAACTGAGAAAACCATCACACCAAGGATATCTATAATTATGCCATCCATCCAGACTCTAGATTGCCATCCAAGCACCCACAAGCAAAGCCAAAGGTTATTACACAACATATGCTGCAAACATACCCATATGAATCAGTCAAGGAGAAAAAGCCCTTTCTAAACAAAAGACAATCCCAAAATGAGAAGCAACAGCTGCTCAAAATAAGAAGAAATCAGCAAAAGAACTCCAGAAGTATGAAAATTCAGAGCAAAAGATCACCCCTAAAGGGAGCACCAGTTCTGTAGCAACTAACTTAAATCAGAATATTGAAATGAGAGATAAAGAATTCCACATATGGATTGTAAGTAAGCTCAATGAAATACAAAAGAAAATGAAAAACCAACACAAAGAAACCACATAAAAATTCAAGAAACGAATAAAAAATTCACTAGAGAAATCAAATTGTTAATATTAAAAAAATCAAATAGAACTTCTAGAAATGCAAAATTCATTCAAGGCAATACTAAACACAGTGGCAAGCCTTAAGGGTAGACTAGACCAGGCAGAAGAAAGAATTTCAGAGCTTGAAGAAAACACCTTTGAATTAAATGAGTTGATCAAAGATAAAAAATACTGAGTTAAGACGAAGGAACAAAGCCTATAAGAAATATGGAATAATGTAAAGAGGCCAATCATAAGAATTATAGGCATCCCAGAGGGTGAAGAGGAAAATACACAGGGTTAAAAAACCTACTATAGGGAATAATTGAGAAAAACTCTCCTGGTATTGCTAGCAATTTAGATATCCAGGTACAAGATGCTCAATGAACACCTGTGAGATTCATTGCAAAGAGGCAATCTCAATGACACACAGCCAGACTAGCCAAATTTAATGCAACAGAGGAACTCTTGAGAACCATAAGGTGAAAATATTGGGTAACTTACAAAGGAAAACCCATCAGGATATCTGCAGTCTTCTCAACTGAGGCTGTACAATCCAGAAGGGATTGGAGACCCATCTTCAGTTTTCTTAAACAGAATAATGGCCAGCTTAGAATTTTGTATTCTGTAAAACTAAGTTTCTTATATGAGAGAGAAATAAAGACTTTCTTAGACAAGCAAATACTCATTTGCTGAGAAACAATATGTGTGTATTGGGGTATACCTTTAATTCTTAAGATTACAGCTCTGCTTCAAGGTCAGCCAGGGGTGATGAAATGAGGCTTTCTCATATCTTTTCTGGGTATGTGCGTATGCATACATATGTGCACAACTTTATAGATTGCCATGAATATTTCAGAACAAATCAAAACTCCCTACCAACACCTTATTATCCATATATTCATTTTAAGTTTTATAAAGGTACTTGTGTGCTACAGATGGATTGAGCTTCGGGCAGCTACAATGTTAAACACTTGCCCCTAATTTTTTACAAACAACCTGGAGATAGGGAATTTTCTTGGAGAACAAACTGCCATTTCAAATAATGACACTATCCTAAAAATGGGGCTTTTCCAAGGATCTGTAAGAGTATAATAATGACAATGTTCTGTGGATGGACTTTTACAAGGAATTCCTAAGTCCTCCAGTTGCATGGTTTCTGGTTTTCAAAAGTACCTTGGAGCTGTGGAAAGGGTTATAGAAGGATAAAAGAGCATGGAAAGTCAAAAGTCACAAAACTCCCTGTTCTAACAAAGGTTTAGCAGTTTTCCTTGAATATACATTACTCTGATTATTGCAAGGCTTTAAGTACCCTCTAGATTTTTGAAAAAGTTGATTTGGTAATTATTGTGATTGTTTTTGTTACCTTTATTTAACTGCAGATGGTTGAAGGTCAACACCATACTGTTCTTTAAGATCTATCTACTAAAATTCTTTAAAGAAAAAATATTTCACACTTTTATAAGGTATAGGAAAAAGTAATTCTATGAAGAGCCTGGCTATGAGTAAAAGCACCAAAAATATAAGAATATGATTTAGGGAGAATGGTATATTTGAAGACTTCATAATAGTTTGCTGAAGCTAGAAATTAGGATATACATAAAGGAAAAACTGAATGATGAAGCTAAAAAAATAAAAAAAAGTACACTTCACCCAGCAGTGTAAGCTTTAATAGGTGGGTAATGAATTTTTACCATAGAAGGTGGGAGTCTAGGGTGGAGTTTGGTGAATGGATTAAACTTATATTCCTCTTTCTCTTTGCTCCTTTAATAAAAAATTATGTATTAATGCTCAACTTTCTGCTTTCCAAGAAAAATCAACCTGTTTATATACTTGTAATTTTCTCTCTAACAAACATTTGATAGATATAGCAAGCATAGCCCCTCATAATTATTTCCACCTCAGCTAACTCAGGCAGTACTTAAGTTCTAGAGTCACTAGGAAGCTACTAGAAATTGCAAGGGTCAGAGGTCTGGTGTCTATTATAATGAAGTTTGGGTAGCACAAATATTTTATGTAACCTAACCTGGACCTACGGTAAACTATCTTCTTGGGGCCATTTCATAGAAGCCTTTCTCAACAACTATTTCTAAAATTTCACTCCTATATTATTTTTTCCTCTTCCACTGCTGTATTTTTCTTCATAACACTTACTGTTGCCTGATATTATGTTTGTTTATTGCTTGTATCGTTGCCCAAAATATGAACTCCAGGAGGGCAGTAATTTTGTCTCTTTAATTCACTGGCACTTAAAATTGCCCAGGCATTTACACAGTAAGTGCTCATTAATATCTGGTGAATAAGTAAAGCATTTCTCCAGTTAACAGTGCCCAGTGTAGGTAACTGATCACCCAGGATATGTAAATATTTATGTAGTACTGCATTATCATCCTTTAATTGTTCATTTCCTGCAGATTGTGAATGAATGATTTACAAGTACATGTGGTTTTCCCTATTTATGTCTTAAACTGTGGTAGGATTATATACCATACTGCAGAAACTCAACTAAAGAACATAACCTGAAACTTTTCTAATCCTTACATTTATGCTAACAATAACAAATAGATAATTTCTGTTGAAAGATTACATGGACCCATCATTATGCTTAAAATTTTCAACAGAATCCTAACTAAAAAATGTATGGGGTAGGTTCTAGGAATAGGATTTAGACATGCCAATTCACACAGGTAATTAATAGCTAAAATACTATTCAAATTTGTCTGATAAAGAAGTCTCTGTTTACATAATATTAATTTTCTATGCTACTGTAACAAGTTGCCACAAATTCAATGACTTAAAACAACACAAATAGATTATCTTTCATTTCTAGAGGTCAGAAGTTAGAAATGTCTTCAAAGCTGGAAGAGTAGAGTCCTTCTCACATCACATCACTCTTATCTCTGTCAATGCCCTACCACTGCCACATTTAAGGACCTTTGTGATGACACCGAGCATACTTGGATGATCCATGAAAATCTCTCCATGTCAAGATTCTTAATCTAAACACATGTGAAAAGTCTATTTTTCCATATAAAATAATCTATGCTCTGGGGATTAGATCATAGATATCACTGAAGGACCATCACTCTGCCTACTACGATGCTCTTATTTACCATAATGTGCTAGCTAAATGCAATACCTTTCCCAATGACATTATAACACTGTATATTTCACAGAAATACATAGGATATCTTTCTTCTAGTTACTTTATTCACACTTTTCAAGTATAAACAGAAATCCCATAACTGGTGGATAGCAACACCATTCACACTCGAAAAAACTCTGGTTCAGAATGTTTGAGTGGAGCCAGAAAATTCTTATTTTTAAAAAGTAAATAACATATTTAATAGTTGGAATATCATAAAAATTAGTACAACATTAGGGTCCAGAATACAGAGTTGTAATACATTATTTGTGTATTTCTCTATGTGTGTGAGTGTGTTTCTGAAGTAAGGGAATAGCCAAACTTATATTTTTGTAGCTTGTGATTCTGGTAATTTGTCTACTTAGTTGAGTTAGTCATAGTGTACATAAAGGTATCATATTCAAGTCAAATTCTATTATTGTTTTTAGTAGATTTATATGAATCTAATATTATCATAAGTAGATAATGAAGATAAAAGAAAAATACTTTGAAGCTGGGTGTGGTGGCTCACACCTGTAATCCTAGCACTCTGAGATGCCAAGGTGGGTGGATCGTTTGAGCTCAGGAGTTCAAGACCAGCCTGAGCAAGAGCGAGACCCCATCTCTACTAAAAATAGAAATAAAATTATCTGGGCAACTAAGAAATAAATATATAGAAAAAATTAGCTGGGCATGGTGGCACATGCCTATAGTCCCAGATACCCTCCTGCTAAGGCAGGTGGATTACTTGAGCCCAGGAGTTTGAGGTTGCTGTGAGCTAGGCACTCTAGTCCAGGCAACAGAATGAGACTCTGTCTCAAGAAAGACAGAAAGAAAGAAAGAAGAAAGAAAGAAAGAAAGAAAGAAAGAAAGAAAGAAAGAAAGAAAGAAAGAAAGAAAGAAAGAAAGAAAGAAAAGAAAGAAAGAAAGAAAGAAAGAAAGAAAGAAAGAAAGAAAGAAAGAAAGAAAGGAAAGAAAGGAAAGAAAGGAAGAAAGGAAGAAAGGAAGAAAGAAAGAAAGAAAGAAAGAAAGAAAGAAAGAAAGAAAGAAAGAAAGAAAGAAAGAAAGAAAGAAAGAAAAGGAAAGAAGAAAAATACTTGAACTCATGAATGACCAACTTATCATAAATACATAAAGCCACGGATATCCTTTGGATATACACTGACTAGAATGAGAATACCAAAATTGAAGAAAAACACTATATTTTTCCATCTCTGTTTATTTATTCTATAGGCAAACCCTCCACTAGAATTAGTTGGTATAAGGGAGAAATGTGCAGAGGGTACATGCGAGTCTCTGGCCCCTTATTTATGGATGTTGTAAAGCACAATTTCAATCTTTCACTGGAGGCTATATCTGTTTAAAGATCCCTTCTCATCAGCATAAGAAAAATAATGAGTATTCAACCAGAGCACAAAATCATATCTGGAAAGATCCCCTTTGAACATGCTTTTATGCATGCATTTCACGCCAGTATCTAGCTGTTACTTTGTTTTTAGAATCTTGTTTCATTGTTGTTTTCACTTAAAGGTAAGGCAATATTTTCTCAGGACTATTATCATTGTTTTCTTATTTCTAAATAGAGAGGTATAAACATAAATACTCTATCCCTCTGTCCATTTCCCATATATCTGCTGGACCAGTACCACTCCATGGCCTGTTAGAAACCAGGCCACACAGCAGGAAGTGAGTAGCAGCCAACCAGTGAAGCTTCATCTGTATTTACAGCCGCTTCCCATCACTTGCAGCATCACATAAGTTCCACGTCCTGTCAGATCAGTGGAGCCATTAGATTCTCATAGGAACACAAACCCTACTGTAAACTGTGGATGCCAGGGAGCTAGGATGTGTGCTCCTTATGAGAATCTAATGCCTGATGATCTGAGGTAGATCTGAGGTGGTGTTGAGTTGGCACTGAGGTGGTGATGCTAGCACTGGGGAGTGGCTGCAAATACAGATTATCATTCTCAGAGAGGTTTGACTGCACAATAAATATTAATATAATGAGCCTGAATCATCCCAAAACCCTCCCTGCAACCTCTGGTCCATAGAAAAACTGTCTTCCATGAAACCAGTCCCAGGTGCCAAAAAGTTTGGGGACTGTTACCACATATTATTTCTATTCTCTCTAATTTCCTCTTTCTAAATAAATATTTGGGGGTTTGATTAAATGTTTCTTTCTTTCTCTTCCAGTTACAGCATATTTGCACAGATTACATAGTTGTTTTATTCAATGAGTTATTGCCTTTATGTATTTATTCACTTGGCTTTTCCTTTGTAAAATCATTATAATTAAGAAAGCAATATGTACCAATTACCAAAAAAACAAAAATCAGAAAATGAACAGACAACTTGTTAGGTGATAGTGAGAACTGTAACCATCACAACTGTAATATGTTGATTATGTGATTGTCTAGTGTTTATCTCCCCTAGAAGATTTAAAGTCCCATAAAGATAAAGGGACTGTGCATCTTTTCCTTACTGATGCTTTTTCAGAGCCTAATACAAAGCCTGATACTAATATGTATGTGTATATATATGTATGTGTACACACACACATACACACACACACACACACAGTTTATTTGTTTCAGTGAAGGAGAAAAAGGAGAAAGAGGAAGAAAAAGGAAGACACAAAGGTAGTTATCTCTTGAGGTAAGATGCAACCTGGAGGCATAATTATCCTACTTCTAGTTAGCTACATGGATTTATAGAAAAATATAAGATTTCAAAGGTAATTTAAATGAAGAAGTTATTGCAAACAGGACAAAGTAATTGACAGACAAAATATATTGAAAGCATGGACATTTACATATAGGGATAATATAAAGTTATTGTCACTTATTCATTGAGTTGATAAAAATTTTAATCATGTTCCTTCTAAAATGACCTAACCATTGCAGGTTGAGCATTTCTAATCTGAAAATCTCAAATCAGAAATTCTCAAAAATCTGAAACTTTTTGAGTACCAACGTGTTGCCACAGGTGGAAAATTTCACACCTGGCCTGACATGACAGCTCTTTGTCAGAATTCATACACAACACACAGTTTATTTAGCATTCCCACCAGATAAATTGGTCCTCCCAGCCCCCTTCAGCTATGACATATCTTTCTCATGAACACCCAGATTTCCCCATACAAGTACACCCACAAAGAGTAATAAAATGGCACATGTACAGGCTGGACACACCAATGACAGGTTCCCCACAATGCTTCAATGAATCCAATACCTACATATGTTCCTCATTGTGCAGTTTTTTGTTTGTTTGTTTGGTTGATTTTTTTTTTTTTTTTTTTTTTTTTTTTTTTTTTTTGCTTATTCTCTGCTCTGTGCTGTAAAGCTATTGTTAAAAATTTCAAAAAGGTCTATACATAACCCTGTGGGGAACAGTAATAAGAAAAAGAGAAAATATTTATTTGTATCTATAGGGCAGAAAGTCAAATTGTTGGGGAAAGTGGACAGTGGCATAAGTGATAAATATCTTACAGAAGAGTATGGTGTTAGAATAACCACCATATATAACCTGAAGAAACAGGATAGACTGTTGGAGTTCTATGCTGAAAGTGATAAACAGAAGTTGATGAAAAATAGAAAAACACTGCATAAAGCTAATAATGAAGATCTTGATTGTGCATTGAAAGAGTGGATCCATTAGTGTTGCAGTGAACACATGCCACTTAATGGTATGCTGATCAGGAAATAACAAATATCTACCACAATAAAATAAAAATTGAAGGAAACTGAATATTTAAAAAGCTAGTTTCAGAAATTTAAGAAAAGACATAGTATTAATTTATTTTTAAGGTTGTGGTAGTAAAACACCTGCTGATCATGAAGCAGTGAGAACTTTATTGGAAAGATTGCCAGGATCGTTGCTGATGAAAATCTGACACCAGAAGTCCTGTAATGCTAATGAAACATTGCTATTTTAGTGTTATTGCCCCAGAAAGACCTTGACTATAACTGATGAGACAACCCCTAAAGGAATTCAGAATGCTCAGAACAGAGTAACTGCTGGGATATGCTAATGTAGCAGGCATCCACAAGCAAAAACTTGTGATAACCAAAAGCTTGTGTCCTCACAGTTTTTCAGGAGTTAATTTCTCAGCAGTTTGTTATTATGCTAACAAAAAGGCATGGATCACCAGCAGATTGTGCCCAGAGCAGGGACGCTAGACTAGATACCATCTGCAAGATTTTGTTATTCCTTGACAACTGTTGTGCTTATCCTCCAGCTGAAGTTCTCATCAAAAATAATTTTTATGCCATGGACTTTCCTAAAAATATGACTTCATTAATTCAGTCAAATGACCAGGATATCCTTAGATCAAAGAATAGTAAATATAAAAACACTTTCTTGAATAGCATATTGGCAGTAGTAAACAGAAGCATGGATGTAGGAGGTTTTCAAAAGAAGTTCAAAATAAAGGATTTTGTCTGTATATGCTTTGCCAACTCATGGAACACAGTGACTAAAGACACAATGTGCATGCTTGGCAAAACCTCTTGCCTGTGACTATGTTCAGTGATGATGATGAACAAGGTGGTGTCTTTGAAGGATTCTGCATGTCAAGTAAGAAAAAATGATGTCTGACCTCTTTATATATGCAAAAAACATACTTCAGAATCTTTCAGTAAGCTGGAAGAAGCAGATATTGAAGAAGTTTTTAGCATTCATAATGAAGCTTCAGTTATTCATTTATTGGCCAATGGTGAATTAACCAAAATGGTTCTGAATCAAGTTGATCATGAAAATAGTGATAATGAAGATAATGTTGTTAACATTGCAGTAAAAGTGCCTGCAGACAATATAGTGAAAATATGTGATGGACTTATTGAAGAACAAGAGCAGCATGCATTCGTAACAGAACAAGAAATCATGTCAACTTATAAAATTATAGAGAGACTTAAAAAGAGTTGTTAATGAAGCAGATGACTCTGGAGTAAACACTTACAAAAGTCATCCAGGAGAATGCCTTCTCAACCCTAGAGGACCCACCTCCTGGTCCCTCAACTGCCTCTGATGTTTCTTCTGACTTAAAAAAAATTATAGTGTACAGTAAACTTTAATCAAATCACTGTAGGTGTTTTTTTTGTTGTTGTTGCTCTTGTTTAAGAGCTCAGGGAGGTATTCTGATGATGCTACTGTGCTCCTTAGTTACCTTGAATATGTTATTTTGTAACTGTATTAATAATATGTCATATTTGTTATTATTAAGTATTTATGTTTGAATAAATACACAAAATGATTGCTTATTGGTAGCATATAAATTCAGAGTCAGAAATGATGACAATGTCAAACCACAGACTGTCCACATGGGAGGCTGAAATAATAACATCTTTGCTTCCTGATGATTCAATATATTCAAACTTTGCTTGGTGGAAAACACTATTAAAAATATTGAATAAAGTTTTCATCAGGCTATGTGTATGAAGTTTATATGAAACATAAATGGCTTTCATTTTTAGACTTGAGTTCTATCCCCAAGATATTTCATTATGTATTTGCAAATATTCAAATAATCTTTAAATGTAATTCACCACATAAATAAAAGTAAAGACCATATCATCTTCTCAATAGATACAGAAAAAGAATTTGACAAAGTTTGGCACCCTTATGATAAGAATGCTCAAAAAGGGCATAGGTGGGACTTACCTAAAAATGATTAAAGCCATATATGATATATATGACAAACCAACAGACAACATCATACTGAATGGGGAAAAATTAAAAGCATTCCCACTTAGAAATGGAACCAGGCAACCAAGGTTGCCTTCTATCACCACTTCTATTCAACATAGTGCTGGAAGTCCCAGCCAGACCAATCAAACAAGAGGAAGAAATGAAGGGCATCCAAATGAGGTCAGAAGAGGTCAAACTATTGCTCTTTGCTGATGATATGATCTTATAACTAGAAAACCCCAAAGATTCTGCCATGAAACTACAAGAATTGATAAACAAATTCAGCAAAGTGTCAGGTTTTAAAATCAATGTGCAGAAATCAGTAGCATTCCCATACACCAACCACAGTCAAACTGACTCAATACCCTTCACAATAGCAACAAAGAAAATAAAATACCTATGAATACATTTAGCTAAAGTGGTGAAAGACCTCTACAGGGAGAACTATGAAACACTGAAGAAGGAAATATCAGAAGACATAAACATGTGGTAAACCATACCATGCTGATGAATTGATAGAATCAACATTGTTAAAATGTCTGGACTACCGAAAGTGATCTACGGATTCAATGCAACTCCTATTCAAATATTAACATTATCTTTTGCAGATCTAGAAAAAAATAATTCTACACTTTGTATAGAACACCAGAGAAGACCTTGTATAGCAAAAGCAATCTTAAGCAAAAAGAAGAAATTAGGAGGCATCCATTTACCAGACTTCAAGCTATACTACAAGGCTATAGTAACTAAAACAGCATGTGAATAGCACAAAAACAGAAACATATACCAATGGAACAGAACTGAGAACCCAGATATAAAACCATCCTCATACAGCCATTTAATCTTTGACAAAACAGACAAAAACCTACACTGGGGAAAAGAATCCTTACTCAATAAATGGTGCCGAGAAAATTGCATAGCCACATGTAGAAGACTGAAACAGGATCTGCACCTCTCACCTCTCATAAAAATCAACTCACTATGGATAATAGACTTAAACCTAAGGCATTAAACTATAAGAATTCTAGAAGAGAATGTTAGAAAAGCTTTTATAGACATTGGCCTAGAGAAAGAATTCAGACCCCAGGAGCAATCACAGCAACAACAAAAACAAATAAATGGGACCTGATCAAATTAAAAAGCTTCTGCACAGCCAAGGAAATTATCATGAGAGCAAACAGACAACCTATAGAATGGAAGAAAATATTTGCATGCTATACATCCAATAAAGGGCTGATAACTAGACTCTATATAGAACTCAGGAAAATCAGCAAGAAAAAAATCAAACAACCCCATAAAGAAGTGAGCAAAGGACATGAACAAAAACTTTTCTAAAGAAGACAGACTTATGGCCAACAAACATATGAAAAAATTCTCAACATCTCTAATCATCAGAAAAATGCAAATCAAGACCACAATGAGATATCACTTAACTCCAGTAGAGTGGCTTTTATCAAAATGTCCCCAAACAATAAATGTTGGTGTAGATGTAGACAGATAGAAACATTCATATACTGCTGGTGGGACTGCAAACTAGTACAACCTCTATATAAAGTAATGTGGATATACCTCAAAAAGCTAAAAGTAGAACTACCATTTAATCCAGCAATCCCAATACTGGGCATCTACCTAAAGGAAAAAAAAAAACATTCTATAAAAAAGACATCTTCACTAGAATGTTTATTTCAGCATAATTCACAATTGCAAAGATATGGAAACAACCCAAGTTCCCATCAATACATGAGTGGATTAAAAAAATAATGTGGTATATGTATACCATGGAATACTATTCAGCCACAAAAAACAATGATGATATAACACCTCTTGTATTATCCTGGATAGAGCTTGAGCCCATTCTACTAAGTGAAGTATCACAAGAATGGAAAAAGAAGCACCACATGTACTCACCATCAAATTGGTATTAATTGATCAACACTTATGTGCACATATAGTAGTAACATTTGTTGGGTGTCGGGCTGGTGGGAGGGGTGAGGAGGGACGGGCATATTCACATCTAATGGGTGTGGTGCACACTGTCTGGAGGTTGGACACGCTTGAAGCTCTGACTCGAGCGGGGCAAAGCCTATATATATAACCTAAACATTGTACCCCTGTAATATGCTGAAATAAAAACAAAAAATCCAAAATTGAAAACATTTCTTGTCCCAAGTGTTTCAGATAAAGGATACTCAACCTGTATTGATTTTCAAAATAGACTTGTATATACAGATTAAATATTTTTCTCTTTTGTATACTGCAATGGACTATTCAGTTCTCCATGTATGTATGTGTACAATGTAAGCATCAGTAGTATTTTACATCAATATTCAATCAATATTCCATATTTAATATGGAATCAAATATTTCATCAAGTGTAGAATTTGGTACTATACAGAATCACTCAAGATGGTTTTTGTTGTTATTGTTGTCGTTGATGACGATGATATTCATGTGTGCTGATTAAAAACAAATCACTCCTAGCACATTCACTGGTCTCATCAGGATACAAAAGCCTTAAAATAACTACACAGGGTCATGTTGCAAACTACTTGGCATGATTTCATCAACTGTGAACTCTGTGCCAGTCTTGGCATTTGATTCTTCTTCTACAGTGGTTGCTATGGTAAGTAATTGTGAATATTCTTTTTCA
The DNA here is from genome assembly GCF_040939455.1 of Microcebus murinus. Taxonomy (NCBI): domain Eukaryota; kingdom Metazoa; phylum Chordata; class Mammalia; order Primates; family Cheirogaleidae; genus Microcebus; species Microcebus murinus. The sequence continues at coordinate 78,186,692 of NC_134114.1, read as the reverse complement.
TATTAAATAAAAAGGAAGTTAAATAATATGAAGGATTACATAAAAATGGTTATAGATATGAAAGCTAATGTTGAAGTTCTGGGACATAAAAATACAGTTTGAATAGGCATTGATTCACGAGATTATTTTAACGCAAAGACATTCATATAATTTACAATGAAATCAGCACCATGATCAGGCCCACTATTTAAATAAAATATAGTGACAGCCAGAAGTGAGAAAGGACACCTAAAACACAACCATTCTTCAAAAGACTCAAAGAGCTTATCTCACTAATACAACACAATGTATAAGAGAATGAAACCAGACTACTGAAGCACTAGGACCATAAGACATGTCTATGGTTTCAGGAATCATTTCTCCATATAACTCAGATTCTGAAACTTTCTTTAGATAACAGTATCACCTTCAATAGTGTTTTCAAGGTGGATTGCAACCCTCATTTACCAGCCACTATCAATCCAGTACCATCGTGGAGCTTCCAGATTACAACTGTCAAAATCTGTCTCAGTTGGCTGCATGGCACCAATTATTTAGATATGGGGCAAGGCCATCTTCCAGAATGGAAATGGCTTTCTATTATTAGGGACCAATAAAAATAGGTGTAGAGAAATGAATGACAGAAAGAACATTCAGCTGACAATATAGCACATGTAAAATAGGGATATCTTAATTATGCAGGTGGGAAAAAATCCTTCAAAAGTCATTCACTTTAAATCATAATTCCATTACTATCTGTTTTACTTCTTACACTCCTTATGTTTTATTAAATATCAAGCCCAGCTTTATGTATCCAAGCAGTAGTTATTTGTCTAATATCTCAATGTAACAAATTCAGTGCCTATGAGTGACTGATGGTAAAGTAGCTATATGATTTCCCTCAAGCCTCAGAAACCAGGGAGTTGCCGTGCCATAGTAAACTGAAGAGTGTACATCCGATCTAAAGTCATTCATATTTAATTTATTTTGAAATATCTGTTTGGCAAGATAAGCACATTTAAAATCTAGATTTCTGTGGGCTACCAGTTTTGATAGCTCTGGTAAATCATGGGTTAAATGGCTGATGGCCCCTTTTCTCCCCTCTCTTTCCCTGTGAGGTGATAGGTCATGCCTGACTAACTGTTCCAAAAGGTCACACCCCTCTTGTGAGCCCCTTGCCCCACTTAATCTCTCATCATATCACTTGTTAGTATCTGACACTACAGAACATTTGAGTTTTCTTATTTTAGTCTTCCCTATTAAAAAAGTAAGTTTTGTCAGCTTAAAGACTTTGCTTTGTCTCTGCTTTTTCCTAAATAATTAGAGCAATTCTTGGTTTATGATAGGTGCCTAATAAATTTTTTAAATGAACAAATTAATAAATAATTTTTAAAACTGGCAATAATAATGGATATATTGTTAAAATTCAAATTAAAAAGTAGAGAACATCCAAGTATCCAATTTGAAATGGTAGATATTTTATCAAGCTTCTGAACATAGCTGTTTCTCATGAGAAAAGAAAACTAGAACAAAAAGATTGAAGTTTGTTTCCTAACACTTGTTAAGGGATTTCTGAAATGTACTTTCACATTGTATTCCCTAACACTGGTTCATGTAGAATCCACTAACTTGTATTCATAAAAAATTAAAAGAAATAAAAGATACAGACTTTCTGCCAAATTACTATGTGACATAAGTCTATGATCATAATAATAAGAGCTACCAAAGATAATATAAATTTATTTTTGAGCCTAAGTTATGTAATAGAATATACCATTTGTATATAGCTGATATTAAGCATATGATCATTGAAAAGATGGAGGAAAAAGATTTAATCGAAGTACATTAAGATAGACATATGATAGATTTGAAATTTATTTTGATTCTCAACTTGTAGGTCACTAATAATACATCACTCGAATATCTAATTATAATAGCAATGGTCTTTCCAGTTACTGAGCCATATTAAAATTTATTTATTGCTCTTTCTCTCTCTGCCACCTCTTTCCTCCCCTTTCATTTTTCCCTCCCTGGTACCATCTCTCCCTCTATTCTTCTCTCTCCCTTCCTTTTTAACTTACTTCCTTTTTCCTTCTGTTCCTTCTATGAAAAATCTTCTACCTGAAGACATATTGCATGCTCTTCTTCTGTTGGCCATATAGTCATTTTAGGAGGAAAGGCATAGCCCTTGGGATGGTGCATTTGGCTAACTAATGATGACAGTGACTAAGTAAGCATGGACATTTAATTTAGGGTGACATATTCAAATGCCCATTGTTGTCACTAACCTAATTTGCATTTTTAATGAAAGCGATCTTTGGGTCTGTTTCCTGGATATATGCATTTATCATTTCACTGGATCCATCCTATGTTAGGTAGCTTGAAAAAGAATCATTTATCAACTCCTTCAAACCTCAATAATTATTCTCAAAAGTTTTTACCATGTGTACTCTCTTTTTATTTTTAATAGTGCTCAAACTAATACATTATCTCTAATTTGGGGAGGAAATGAGATAAATATTTCATCAGTCTTAACATTTCAAAATTTCTATTTTAATATTCAAATTTATTGCTATATAGAATTATAATATCACTAATTTCATATTTCATTTATTGATAAATATTTAAAATACAGTGGAGTATACGGTTTAATGGGTTTTGACAAATTTATTCCCCTATCTAATCCACTATCTAATCAAGATGTAAAACAGTTCTATCATCTCAGAAAATTTCTTTGTTCTTGTTTCCAATCAATTCTTCCTCTCCAACTCTAAATACAACTCTCTGGTTTTCTACCATGATAAAGTTTGCCTGATTTTGAATTACGTAGAGTTAAATCATACTGGATGTATATTGTTAGTGTCTGACTCTTTTTACTCAACATTTTTTGAGATTCATTCATGCTATTGAGAGTATAAATAATCTGTTACTTATTAATTACTCCAAAGAAATTAATCATATTAATCTTATTAATCATAGAATGTACCCCATTTATTTATCCATTCTACTACTTACTAATAGACATTTGGGTTATTTCCAGTTCTATGACTATTATGAACAAATTATTTTATAATATGTTACAGAGGTATTTTTGTAAACACAAATTTTAATTTCAATTGGAAAGATGACCGGGGTTGTCCTCATTGGTTAGTCCACGACGATTGCTTTTTAAATGCACTAAAATAGAATTTTTCAATATAACTGTGCATTTTTACATTGCCACCAAATTATTTTAGATTTCCAGCTGCTCCATACCTTTGCCAACATGTCTTTTTGTCAACATGGTAAGTTTTATAATATTAGCCCTTTTGTGAATGTGAAGAAGTATCTAATTTTAGTTTTTTGTAAACATTTTGCCATGATTTATTTTGAGTGCATTTTTTATCAGCTCATTGGTACAATATCTCCTTTTATAATATGTTTGCACAAGTCTTTTGTCCACTTTTTTTAACATTTGTCTGTTTGTTTTATATTGTTTATATTATTTTGTTAGAAGAATTTATTATATATCCTAGATATTATTTATTTGTCACAGACATATATTCCTTATACATTCTTCATTCAATTCAATTTCTGATTGCTGTTTTTGGATGGGCAGAAGTTTTTATTTTACATGATTACTATTTTTTGTGGGTGTCTTGCGTAAGAAAACTGTGCAAGGATCAGGCACAGTGGCTTACACCTGTAATCAAAGCACTTTGTGTGGCTGAAGAGGGAGGAACACTTGAGGCCAGGGGTTTGAGACCAGCCTGAGCAACATAGCAAGATCCTGTCTCTTATCGCTTCTCGGCCTTTTGGCTAAGATCAAGTGCAAGATCCTGTCTCTACAAAAAAAAAAAACAAACAAAAAAAACTAGCTAGGCCTGGTGGCATGTACCTGTGATCCTACCTACTCAGGAGGCTGAGGCAAGATGATCCCCTGAGCCCAGGAGTTCCAGGCTGTAGTAATCTATAATCATGACACTATACTCCAGACCTAGGCAACATAGTGAGACTCTATCTGAAAAAACAAAAACAAAAAAGCACTTTGCCCATATCAAGGCCATTAAGATAGTTTTAAAAAATTCCCTGAGAAACTTTATATATTAACTGGTACTTTTAGGTTTAGGCTCCAACCTAAATAAATTTTTATGTTTGATGTATGATAGACGTTGAATTTTTTTCTTTATTCTTTCCATGCAGCTTTTAAAATATTTTAGCAACATTTCCTGAAAAAGAGTATTATTCTCCAGGGAGTAGTTTTGGCATGTTTGTAGAAAATCTACCATATGTCTATTTCTGACCTTCCTCTTATGTTCCATTAATTTATTTGTTTATTCTTTGTAGATACTAAACTGTATGAATTGTATAGAAAAACTTGTAATAAAGCCAAGTAAGTCATCTACCTTTGTTCTTTTACAAGATCATTTTAGCTATTCTTGGTCCTTTACATTTCATAACAGTAAATTTAAATTAACATTATTTCTATGGGAAAAAAAGACCTCAGTATATTGATTGGAACTATAGTGAATTTATAGCTCAGTTTGGAAAGCACTAACTCTTTATATTCAGTTTTTAAGTCCATGATCATGTTACAGATCTCCATTTATTTAAATTTTTAATTTTTCTCAGCAACATTTAGTAGCTTTCATTTTACTGATCTTGCACACTTTTCATTTAATATGATCCTCAATACTTTTTTATAAATGCTGTTTTAAATATTTTTACATTTTATTTACCAATTTTTCCTTTATAGCATATGAATTATTATTTATTTTTATACAAGACTTCTATTTTGCAAACTTTCTAAATTCAAGTATTAGTTTTAATGTTTGTATATGTTATTCTTTAATTTGCTATGTGCATAATCATATTGTCTGCACATAAATACAGATTACTTCATCTTTCAATATTTATAAATTAACTGAAAGTCCAGTTAGCTATAATATAAAATAGCAACAATTTCTTTAATGATCTGATGATTATCCTTTTTTTTTGAGACAAAGTGTCACTCTGTTGCCCAGGCTAGAGTGCAGAGTGCCGTATTATCAGCTTAGCTCAAAGCAACCTCAAACTCCTGGGCTCAAGCAATCCTTCTGCCTCAGCCTCAGAGAAACTACAGGCATGTGCCACTATGCCCAGCTAATTTTTTCTATATATTTTTTAGTTGTCCAGCTTCTTTTTTTCTTTTTCTCTCTCTCCCTCTTTATTTTTCTTTCTTTCGTTCTTTCTTTTCTTTTTTTTTATAGTAGAGATGGGGTCTCACTCTTGCTCAGGCTGGTCTTGAATTCCTGATCTCAAGCAATCCGCCTAGGTCTCCCAGAGTGCTAGGATTACAGGCGTGAGCCACTGGGCCCGGTCAATCTGTTGATTATCCTTTTAGAGATGATCCAGAGATCTTTAGTTTGAAGGCAATGACCTTTTGTTACTGGCTAAGGATATATTAGTGATTTTGTTTTTTAGCACATTAGTACAAGCAGGATAGTAAAGGTTCAATTCATTGATTTTTGTGGAGGTTCTATTCAGTAACATAGTTCATGGATTTTGTAGTGACTGATACGATTTTTTATATTTTCAGGAAAAAATTGCTTATACTTAAGTCCAGACACATGCAGGTGAACTCTTTCTTTAGGCTGTAGATCATGATATGCTAACAGTTTATTTTGTTTTGTTTTTAGGTGTACATTCTTTTTCTTTTCAGCAATTCCTTTATGGTCACCTCCCCTTCTTGTTTCACCCATCTCCCTCAATCTTAAAATAAAGTTGGGAAACTTGCATATACCCAGGAAAGCCTTTACTCTTAAACCTCAACCACCTTTGAGACCTGTTGGGGTTTTAAACAAGTGAAGTGAAAGGAATTGGGTATTTTCTGAGATATGAATATTATTATCAGTACAGTTTTATGTAACAAGTTCTGCTTACTGTAAATGTTTCTTGGTGGACAACATGATAAGATTGTATTAGTAGGATGAAGAAAGGAAAGAAACAGGGGAAGCTTTGGGAAGCAGCATTTGTGTTCCTCAAAAGTCAGAACGATTACCTGTTGATCATTAATAAGACATTCAAGTCAAATCTTTAAGGAGCTTTCTCAAATGATTTGGATAATACTCTCCCAAGTATTTCTGATTTTTCTGAGTAGGACCTTTAATTATTCCTATAGTTTTAAAGTATTATCAGATATAGCATTTAATTGGAATACACTAAGCAATTGGAAAAATATTTGAAACTAAATTTATGTTAAAAATAAGGGATTTTTTCAAGTGGATGGATGTCCATTAAAAATAGAAAAAATATTTGGAATAAGTGTGAATATGTGTTTCTTTATATGGCTACTAAATAAAATATAATGAGTAGACAATCGCATCTTCCCTTTTGTCATGGAGGCTCAGTGTTCAAGGCAATTGCTTTTTAAATCTCAGCTATCTAAAATTTTTCCCCTTTGTTTTGAATAAATTGTAAGTTTTTTAAAAGTTAGTGTTAGCAAATGAATTGAAGTTATGGTTCCATACTGGGACGCATTTAAAATACTAAGTATAGTATGGCTGTTGCTGCTTTTTTAGTTTAAAACGTATGACTTGGCACTATAAAGTAAAAATTATGGAGTTATTTGTGGAGAAACTCAAAAAGTTTCACAAGAGACTGAAATAAAACACTTGGAATAAGTTTAGTGGGGGGATTGGAATCTCCAAAAAAATTAACATTTGTTTTCTAATTTTAACAACTGAAATGCCATATTCTAGTACCTAAAAGTATTTATTGCATACTATGCCAGATTATAAAATACTTATTTTTAAAAACAAATCTATATATTGACTCTTTTTTTTATATTTTTTTGAGACAGAGTCTCGCTCTATTGCCCGGGCTAGCATGCCGTGGCATCAGCCTAGCTCACAGCAACCTCAAACCACAGCAACCTCAAGCCCTCCTGGGCTCAAGTGATCCTTCTGCCTCAGCCTCTCAAGTAGCTGGAACTGCAGGCATATGCTACCATGCCTGGCTAATTTTTTCTCTCTCTATATATACTTTAGTTGGCCAATTAATTTCTTTCTATTTTTAGTAGAGACAGTGTCTCAATCTTGCTCAGGTTGGTTTTGAACTCCTGACCTTGAATGATCCTCCTGCCTCAGCCTCCCAGAGTGCTAGGATTACAGGAGTGAGCCACTGCACTCGGCCTTTATATATTGACTCTTTTATCAATCATTTAACTGTACAATTAAAATTAGAATTCTTTGGTTTGAAAACAACACTTAGAGCCTCCAGATAACTTTCACAACTTATTTAGCTTTGTGGGTAGTATTTTTATGCAAATAGTAAGGGAAGGTTTTACATTTTGTAAAAGTTCCTGGTTCTATTTTAATGTTCTTTGTATGGCAGTATGTATGTAGTGTAAGTTCCTCAAGAATCTCTCCTTAAAATACTTTGACATTTATATTTTTATGCTAGGGTGTTTTAAATAAAGCCATGACAGTGTTAAAAACAAACAAATAAAAAAATGCAGTACTCCTGATTTTTCTTTTATTGTTTCCGATGTTTCTTGTTTTTACTTTGTAGTAACTTAAAAGATTTTGAAATTGAATTTTTCAAATAAGTTGAAGATTTATTATTAAAAATATTATTGAATAAATGAGTGGTATTTGTGTAGGACAGGGAATTACAACATATATGATCAGAGAGGAAGGATTTTCACCTATTATATAAGATGATATACATCAGCATACTCTACTCAGCCTATGGGTAGACTATAAGCCACCTTAGCTATTTATTAAAAAAAACACCATGTTTGTGTATACTCTAAGAACCACTTAATAAAACCTTATCCTATAACTCATTGACTTTGCTTAATTTAAAATTAAGGTTATTAATTTAATGAAATTTAGTTATTTAATTACATCTGGAAGTCTTTGTTTTACCCCACATATACATTATAAAGATTACAAGTAAACTGGATGTCTTAAGCAAAACCAATGCCTGAAGCAAAAATTAACAGAAGACAAGGATGATATAGACTGAATCAACAAAGTGTAGCAGCCTCCAATCCAATCAGTGATAGGATAAATAGCCTCAAATGCTAAATAATTTCTTCACACATTCAATAATAATATATATAAATACATATGTATGTATTTATATATAAAAAATAGTTTGCCAAGAATTATGGCCATACATGAGTAAGGAAAAATATCATATTTTTCTCTGGGTCCTATGATTTTAAAATAGAAGACACAGGCATTTGAAATAAATCAATCAAATATTGAAAATGTTGAAGCAATGGCAAATATCTTCAAACATTTAAAGATCTTTAATATGTAAGACATTATATTTTTTAAATAGTTACAAATTTATTATTGATGGCAATTGTAAGGCTTTTGGCAGTGGTGAAAAGAAAAGACAAACAGAGAGAGAGAGTGAGGCCAAACAACATGGCTTTATTGAGCGCTCCCGGGCAAGGTTCAGGGGTCCGAGGTCCGAGGTCTGAGGTTCGACGTCCAAGGGAGGGGGACCGAGAAGTCGTGTCCATTTGAAGGGGGTGAGGCCTTTTATACTGTTTGAGTGGTCTGAGAACTTTTGGCGGGAAGAGCTGAGATTTTTCCATTGTGACCTTTGGTGGTTGTTTCAAAGCCATTGAGCGTTGGGGGAGGTGGGGGGTGAGGGGTGGCTTTCAGGTTATAGGTGGGTTTAAACATTCTTTGACTTATAATTGGTTAAAACATAAAGCTTTGTCTAAAGGCTTGGAATGTTTTAAGTTAAGGAAGTCTGTTAATCAGAGATAAGCTATGGGTCATGTATTTGTTGTATAAATTGAGAACCTACAGGTTTGTCTTACATAGCCTTAGGCCTGTTAATAATTTACAAAGGTTAACTACAGGAAGGAAGGGGGGTATAATGAGGCATGTCTGACCTCCCTTCTCATGGCCAATAACTCAGTTTTAGGGTATCCCCTTGGCCAAGAGGGGGTCCTTTCAGTAGGGGATGGGGGCAGTGTTCAAGATTTTATTTCACAATTCTATGTTCAAAAATATCTGTTTTTAAAGAAATATATACATTTCTCTCCCAAAATATTAAATCACACTGATGATGTAAAAATTTACAAAAATTGAACACCACAGTTAAAAACAGTACATGAATAAGATTTTTGCAACACTCATTCATATCCAAATATATTTTATCAGGCCAGAATTGGATGCTTTACACAACTACATGCATGCTAACAAAAACAGCTCTTTGTGTTATCAAATGTCTTGAAGTGGCAAAAGTCTCTTCTTCGCTTCTCAGATTAGAACAAAAAACAAGAGCTGATGACTGTAACTGTCATTCTTTGTGGCTAAATCTCACCTTCAAGTCATAAACTTTAAGAATGTGAGTTTAGCATCAGTGTTAATGAACCAATTGCTGCCTGCTTTGGGCTGTATTATCAGTTCAGTGTTTTTAAAGTCATGACTTTAGTGTGAAATGCAGAAACTTGAAGTTATTCAAATATTTAGTTCTTATAAAATGCTCCACAAAGAGATTCAATAGCATGTTTACAAAAAAATAAAGATTAAATGTTAATATATTCATAGCAGCAGTCCTTGTTCTTCCAGTAGAATTTTATCATTCTAAGAATGTGGCCATATATAATAAGAATTAATATTAAAATAGAAATGTTATATTTTTCTTTGATTAACAAAAATGTTAATATCTACTAATATCAGCTATTAACTATCCTTTTCAGAAAATTGTCAAAGGAGATGAATTAATGTTGCCTCCTTCCCAGAGGTTGACCATCAAATTCCATTTAAAATAAAACAAGAAAAAAATGCATCACTGATGTTAGTAACAATGTGAAGGTCAAGATGTAAGGGCCTGATTGCACCCCAAAGCTGCTGGCTCACTTGTGCGAGCCCGGATAACAGAAAATGGGGCCAGGGGAGGAGTAATCGGCTCCTGGAAACTGCTAGCTTGGGGCCCAAAGGTAGAGCTATCGGCTAAACGCATATTTCTGCTTCTGAGAATCGCTTGCTTGCAGCTGGACGCATAGGTATGGGGCCAGATAAGAGAGAAAGCCCCCTTTGCCGCCGGCGGGCTACCAGTCTACCAATCATTTTAAAGACTAACACGCACAATCAGCTTGTACAGCGCGGGTGTTCAAGAGGGTGGGGGGATAAAAGGGGAGCCCCAGCTTTGGTCAGGGTCCTTGCCTGTAAGAGCGGCCACTGCGCTGGCACTCTAGGGCCTGGACCCTGGCTAGCCAGAAAATAAAGCTCCTCTTGAGTGATTGCATCCTTGGTGTCTTTGTTCGTCTGCCTGGCGGGGTGCAGGAAGCCGGTCCCTAACATTTGGGGGCTCGTCCGGGATAAGGCTCCCCTGCAATCCGCTGAGTAGAGCACAAAGCTGAGGGAGGAGTGAGCGAGACCCCACACCCGGACTAGCCGAGTGTGTAGTAGGACGAGGAACGATTCCCGGGATTGCTAAGCCGGCACAGGACCTAGGCGGACGCGCTGGAGGGTCGCCGGTCGGAGCCAGACGGAGACGTCCTCTGGCTCCGGGAGGACTCCGGTACTGGTCTCGCCGCCAGAGGCGGGGGCCAGGAGGAATTCGGAGAAAGGAAGTCCGGACCAGGTTAGGGCATTGTCTCTTGTAGTCTGTCTAGCTTCTGTTGTCCGTTTTGTCTGTCATCACGTTTTGTCTGTCATCATTGTTTGTTACCCCCGGGGAGAGTGAGAGTGTGCATGGGTCTCGAGAGCAAGATTTTCAATTTAGGAAACCTGCGAAGAGGAGCAGAGGAGGACCTTAGAGCCACGATCCGGGGCAGACCAGCGTTGGCCAAAGGTCCCCGTTGTGTCATCTGCTGTCGGATCCTCACCCCAGAGGCCTCTGCCCTAGGCCAGGGCCGGTACCGCCACCTGCCCATAGTAGATTCAGAGGAATCCTGCCCCAGCCTAAGCCCTGAGGGGGGCCCGCGCCCTAGGACTCCGCCACAACCATGGGGCAAGCCATGACAACGCCTCTCTCTCTCCTAACAGGCCACTTTAAGGACGTGAGGGAAAGGGCCCGTAGTCTGTCCCTGGAAATCAGGAGGGGCAAACTAGTCACCCTTTGTAAAGTTGAATGGCCCGAGTTTGATGTCGGGTGGCCTAGAGAGGGATCCTTTGACAGAGTCATGGTAAAAAAAGTAAAAGAGAAAGTCTTTGGGCACCCTGGGCACCCAGACCAGATTCCATACATTATAGTCTGGCAGGATTTAGTGCGAGATCCCCCACCTTGGATGCAAGCATTCGTGCCGCCCTTTAGGGGGTCCTCTGAGGTCCTCACTGTGCGAGGTAGTACTAAGAAAGAACAGCAGGACTCCCCATCCACCCAGGGGTGCTCCGAGGTCCTCACTGTGCGAGGTAGTACTAAGAAAGAACAGCAGGACTCCCCATCCACCCAGGTGCTCCCGGAGTCCAACCTTTACCCAGATTTGATTGGGCTGACCGAGCCTGATGACCCTCCTCCTTATAACCCCAGGACAGCACCCACGATCTCCCAGGCAACAGCGCCCCAACTAAGTGCTGTGGGAGGGGAAGAAGGGCCAGCCTATGGCACCAGACAGCGCACAGGTCGAACCCCCGACCCGGAGCCTGTGAAAACATTCCCCTTGCGAGCAGTCGGACCCCGGGGGGGAGATGGGACACAGAATTACCAATATTGGCCTTTCTCCACCAGTGATCTTTATAACTGGAAAGCCCAAAACTCTAATTTCTCTGATAACCCTAAAGATTTAATTAACCTATTAGACTCTGTTCTCTTCACGCATCAGCCCACCTGGGATGATTGCCAACAGCTACTTAAGGTGCTCTTCACCACGGAAGAGAGAGAAAGGATACAGGGGGAAGCAAGGAAATTGGTCCCAGGAGAAGATGGTAGACCTACAACGAACCCACGGACCATTGACCAAGTGTTCCCCCTTGAACGACCTCCGTGGGACTACAATGAGGCTGAAGGTAGGGAGCGTCTCCGGGTCTACCGCCAGACTCTGATGGCCGGTCTCCGCATGGCGGCGCGAAAGCCGACTAATTTGGCCAAGGTAGGAGATGTGCGTCAGGGCCCAGAAGAAAGCCCGGCAGCATATTTAGAAAGAATCATGGAAGCCTTCCGGCAGTACACCCCCATAGACCCCACCTCAGAGGAAAGTAAGGCCGCTGTCATGATGGCCTTTGTGAATCAGGCTGCTTCAGACATAAGGCGAAAAGTGCAAAAGATAGACAGACTAGGAGAGAAAACCTTACAGGACCTATTAGAGGTAGCAGAAAAAGTTTACAATAATAGAGAGACATCAGAAGAAAAGACAGAGAGGATAAGACAAGAAGACAGAAAATTTCAGGCTAGAGAGATGCGGAAAGCAAATAAAGAAATGGCTAAAATTTTGCTAGCCGAGAGAGAGAGAAGGTGGGAGGAAAGATCAGAGAACAGAGCAGGGCCCAGATTCCAGAGAGAGAGGCTTGACAGGAACCAGTGTGCCTGTTGTAGAGAACATGGGCACTGGGCAAAAGAGTGCCCCAAGAAGAAAGGGGGGCAGGGATTGGGGGGATCTAAAGGGGTCATGGTGGTGGGTCAAGCAGAGGATGACTAGGGGCGACGGGGTTCGGCTCCCCTCCCCGAACCCAGGGTAACTCTACAGGTGGAGGGGAATCCAGTAGACTTCCTCATAGATACCGGGGCTGAACATTCTGTACTAACTCAAGATAAAGGGAAATTATCTAAAAGGACCAGCTGGGTGCGGGGAGCGACTGGAACTAAGTTATATCAGTGGACCACACAGAGAAGATTAGACTTGGGAACAGGACAAGTGAGTCACGCTTTCATGGTCATTCCTGAGTGCCCCACACCACTACTAGGCAGAGACATACTCACCAAGCTCAAGGCCCGAATTCACTTCGAAGAGGGGGGGATAATGGTAACTGACAATGAAGGCAGACCCCTCAGCGGCCCCCGGGTCACCCAGGTTCTAACATTGACACAGGCGGATGAATATAGACTGTACCAGCCCACAAAGAGCAGGGGAGACAGTATAGATCAATGGCTCCGAGAATTTCCCATGGCTTGGGCTGAGACAGGGGGTACGGGGTGGGCCAAGCACAGGCCGCCCCTCTACATCGAACTAAAGCCGGGTGCTGAGCCGGCTCGTGTCAGACAGTACCCCATGTCCCGGGAGGCAAAGGCGGGGATAACACCCCACATTCGGAGACTCCTAGACAGTGGGATTCTCAGAAAATGCCAGTCAGCTTGGAATACACCCCTGTTGCCGGTAAAGAAACCTGGAGGAAAAGATTATAGACCAGTACAAGATCTTAGAGAAGTCAATGCAAGGACTCTGGACATCCACCCTACCGTTCCAAACCCCTACACTCTGCTAAGCTCGCTCTCTCCCACGTTATCCTGGTATACAGTTCTAGATCTAAAAGATGCTTTCTTCAGTTTGGCTGTGGCGACACGCTGTCAAGAGATTTTCGCCTTTGAGTGGCAGGACGAAGAGAGAGGGGTCTATGGGCAACTGACATGGACCAGGCTGCCTCAGGGGTTCAAAAATTCACCCACCCTCTTCAACGAGGCCCTCCAGGATGACCTGAGTGAGTACCGCGCCAACCACCCCGAGGTAACCTTGCTGCAGTATGTGGATGACCTGCTGCTGGCTGCCCCTGACCCCCAGACTTGCCTAAAAGGTACCAGAGACTTACTTAAAACACTCGGCGAGCTGGGGTATAGAGCCAGCGCAAAGAAGGCCCAAATTTGCAGAGATGAAGTCACTTATCTCGGGTATAAGATAAGAGGGGGCCAAAGGTGGCTGACTGAAGCTATGAAGCAGACTGTGTTACAAATACCCACTCCGACCTCGAGCCGAGAGTTAAGAGAATTCTTGGGGTCGGTGGGTTACTGCCGCCTTTGGATCCCGGGGTTCGCGGAAAAGGCCCGCCCTTTATATGAAAAATGCAAAACAGGGCAAACATGGGAATGGACTGAGACAATGGCAAATGCCTTCCAAGTCCTAAAAACGGCCATGCTAAAAGCACCTGCCCTAGCGCTCCCTGACCCCACCAAAGAATTCCACCTCTATATAGATGAAAAAAAGGGCATTGCAAAGGGGGTGCTCGCACAAACCCTAGGGCCCTGGAAGAGACCAGTGGCCTATCTGTCAAAGAAGTTAGATCCGGTGGCAGCCGGATGGCCGGCGTGCTTACGAGTGATCGCGGCCACAGCCCTATTAGTAAAAGATGCTGATAAACTTACCCTGGGACAGAGACTGATAGTCACTACTCCGCATGCCATAGAAGGGGTTTTAAAGCAGCCTCCGGGGCGATGGATCACAAATGCAAGGCTCACTCACTACCAAGGACTGTTGCTGGATGCACCTCGCATCGAGTTCCAGGCCCCCGCCACCCTGAATCCGGCAACGCTCCTGCCTGTTCCAGAATCAGCAGCACCCGAGCACGACTGTCTCGAAATCCTGGCTGAAACCCAGATGGCCCGGAGAGACTTGAAGGACCGCCCCCTTCCGAACAGCGACCTCATCTGGTTCACGGACGGGAGCAGTTTCGTCCGAGAAGGACACAGGTATGCAGGGGCGGCCATAGTCGATAACCAGGGCAAGCTTATCTGGGCGGCCTGCCTTCCACAGGAAACGTCTGCTCAGAAGGCAGAGCTGATAGCGCTGACAGAAGCACTCCGCCGGGCTCAGGGAAAGAGGCTGACTGTATACACCGACAGTCGCTATGCATTTGGGACGGTGCATATAAACGGGACCCTCTACAGAGAAAGGGGGTTCATCACGGCAGAGGGAAAAGAGATCAAGCACAAGCCCGAGATTCTCCACCTGCTAGAAGCCATCCTACTGCCAAAGGCAGTGGCGGTAGTCCACACCCCGGGACACCAAAGTGGGGACTCCCTAGAAGCAAAAGGAAACAGGCAGGCAGACGCAGAAGCCAAAAAGGCTGCGTACGAGGGCATGCCACTAAGCGTCCTACACACGGGCCCCGGCCTGCCGCCTCCGGGAATGGTACAGATACCCCCAGTGCCCACCTATACAGAGACAGACAAAGCCTGGGCCGAAGAACAGAAAAATACACACCAAGGCGAGGACGGATGGATATGGGACAAAGAGCATCGCATGATAATGCCAGAAGCTTTGGGACGGTATGTGTTACAGCATCTACACCAGACCACCCATTTAGGAAAAAACAAAATGCTCCAGCTGCTGGATACTGCTCAGTTGAGGTTCAAGTCACAGAGACAGGTGGCCGCCGATATCGTCCATGACTGCCAAGCTTGTCAGGTTATGCAACCGGGAAAAACCAAGGGGACTCACACAGGTACGAGGGAAAGGGGGAGGCAGCCAGGACTGTTCTGGGAAGTAGATTTCACAGAGGTAAAACCTGGGAAATACGGATACCGGTATTTACTAGTCATGATAGATACATTTTCTGGGTGGGTCGAGGCTTTCCCTACTAAAAATGAAGCTGCCCTAACTGTAGCCAAAAAGTTATTAGAAGAAATTATCCCTAGATACGGGGTGCCAGAAGGAATGGGCTCCGATAATGGACCTGCATTTATAAGTCAGATAAATCAAAAATTAGCCCAAACCCTGGGGATCAATTGGAAGTTACATTGTGCATATAACCCCCAGAGCTCAGGACAGGTAGAAAGAATGAACAGAACACTAAAGGAGACTTTGACTAAATTGGCACTAGAAACTGGCGGAGACTGGGTGACCCTCCTTCCCTTCGCCCTGTTCCGAGTCCGGAACACCCCCTACCATCTGGGACTAACTCCATTTGAAATTATGTATGGTACTCCCCCACCAGTGGTGCCTAGGCCAAAATGCAGTGGGGCACTTCCAAAACACCCTAAAGAAATATTACAAGCTGTACAGGCCTCACAGCATGTCCACAGTCAGATATGGCCAGCACTTCAGGCCGTATACGATGCGGCAGGACCAGATGCTGACCTCCCTTATCACCTGCACCAACCGGGTGACTGGGTGTGGGTAAAGAGACATAATAGTAAAACCCTGGAGCCCAGGTGGAAGGGACCTCATCAAATTATTCTCATTACCCCCACTGCTCTCAAGGTAGACGGCATATCAACTTGGATACACCACTCCCACGTAAGACCAGCCAACAAGAACGACCTAGAACGGTGCCAGAGCCAGTGGAGAGCGACGGTAGACCCAGAGAACCCACTGAAGGTCAGGCTGACTCGAGTAGCAGCAACGCCACAAGAAGCCAGCTGAGTCCTATTCCTCTTGGACTACTGCTTATACTGTCTAGACTCAGACTTGGGGCTGTGGCACCTGGAGATTGGACCTCACTACAAAAATGTATGCAGGGTTTGTTTTATATCTCCTTGAGAGCATTTTGTTAATGGGTGGGGGTGTTGTAAGTGTGATGAACAATTTCAATCCCCACAAACCCCATAGTCTGACATGGGAAATTGTCAATCAAGAAACCCATGAGGTCTGGAACGTGACCTCTGGGGTGGCCCCCTTAAACAGTTGGTGGCCGGACTTATATTTTAACTTAGAAAAAGTCAACCCCCTAGAAAAGCCAGCACAGACAATAGCGATATCCTCAGGAGGCCCTGGTGCTGCCCCAATCCCCAGTACTTGGGTAACTGGACCATGGAGGGAAGATATAGAACGAACCTCTATGAGCCGGAATGGGTTCTATGCCTGTCCGGGATTCCGGCCCCCTCAGGAAAACCGTCAGTGTGGGGGTATTGGAAGTTATTATTGTGCCAAATGGTGGTGTGTGACCACCAATGATGGGGAATGGAGATGGCAGGCACAACCTCTTCTCATTAGCATGTCCTATGTCCAACCTTGTACTAAAAACAGGTATGCCAGAGACTGCAACCTAATAAGGGTAAAATTTACAGAAAAGGGAAAGAAAGATAGGCGGTGGATAACAGGACTCTCATGGGGGATATGTCTCTACCAAAGACCGCACGTTTGCTCACTAATATATATCAAACTTAAAATTACCCCGCTCCCAACAGCAGTAGGACCCAACCAGGTACTACATCCATGGCCAGCTACTGCCAGGCCCGGCCCGGCAGCACCCCAGACCACCTCCAGCAAAGGGACTCTCCACAAACTAATGGCTAGCACAAGTAGTCCCCGAGGCCCATCGCCCGATGGAGAGCTCACAGATCCCTTATGGAAAATGCTGACAGCAGCATATAATGCACTGAACCGTACAAGTCCCAATGCCACACAGGCCTGTTGGTTGTGCTATGACATAAGGCCCCCTTTTTATGAGGCGGTGGGGCTGGCCACTTATTTTAACCTGTCTTCAGAAGACTCCCCTAAAACGTGCCAGTGGGATCGTAAGGGCCCCGGACTCACCCTCCAGTCAGTTCTTGGTAAAGGTATCTGTTTAGGAGCAGTGCCTCCCAGCCATGCACCACTCTGTGCCAAAGGTAACAGGACGCTAAGCCTATCTAAGAAAACAAAGTGGGTTATCCCCGGGCCAGGTGGGTGGTGGGTTTGTTCCAAGACCGGTCTGACTCCTTGCCTTAGTATGTCTATTTTCAATGAGTCTGAAGATTACTGTATAATGGTATTAGTGTTCCCAAGAATAATATACCACACTGAAGAGACAATGTATGAGGGTATGATAGGGCAAAGAGCTGCTAACCTAATTTTTAGAAGAAAAAGAGAGCCCATCACAGCCATAACCTTGGCTACTCTTTTTGGCTTAGGAGCAATCGGAGCAGGAACTGGTATCTCTTCCCTGGCAATGCAGCAAAAGGGGTTTCATAGCCTAAGAGCAGCCATAGATGAGGATATAGCGAGAATAGAAGAGTCCATCTCACACCTAGAAAAGTCACTAACCTCCCTATCCGAGGTAGTGCTCCAGAACCGGAGAGGGCTAGATCTAGTGTTCCTCCAGCAAGGAGGACTATGTGCTGCTCTTAGAGAAGAATGTTGTTTCTATGCGGATCATACGGGAGTTGTTAGAGAATCCATGGCTAAGGTCAGGGAAGGACTTGCCCGCCGCAAACGAGAACACGAGCAGCAAGCAGGCTGGTTTGAGTCCTGGTTTAACAGCTCCCCGTGGTTAACTACACTGATATCCACCCTACTGGGCCCACTCATTATAATACTCTTAGCCCTCACGTTTGGGCCTTGTCTAGTTAATAGACTAGTGGCATTTATAAAAGAGCGGATTAGCACTGTACAGCTTCTAGTGTTGCAACAACAATACCAAAAGCTAAACACAAGGGACGAGCAAGAGTGCTCGTCAATGGTCTAAAGAAAGGGGGGAATGTAAGGGCCTGATTGCACCCCAAAGCTGCTGGCTCACTTGTGCGAGCCCGGATAACAGAAAATGGGCCCAGGGGAGGAGTAATCGGCTCCTGGAAACTGCTAGCTTGGGGCCCAAAGGTAGAGCTATCGGCTAAACGCATATTTCTGCTTCTGAGAATCGCTTGCTTGCAGCTGGACGCATAGGTATGGGGCCAGATAAGAGAGAAAGCCCCCTTTGCCGCCGGCGGGCTACCAGTCTACCAATCATTTTAAAGACTAACACGCACAATCAGCTTGTACAGCGCGGGTGTTCAAGAGGGTGGGGGGATAAAAGGGGAGCCCCAGCTTTGGTCAGGGTCCTTGCCTGTAAGAGCGGCCACTGCGCTGGCACTCTAGGGCCTGGACCCTGGCTAGCCAGAAAATAAAGCTCCTCTTGAGTGATTGCATCCTTGGTGTCTTTGTTCGTCTGCCTGGCGGGGTGCAGGAAGCCGGTCCCTAACAAAGATAATCTCTGAAGGTCAATTTATTGAACCATAGTTCAGTGCTTTTGCTGTATGCTGGGATGAACTGGGTATTTCACTGCAGCCTATTTCAATTAGGAGTTAACTTGTGAATAATCAAGAAATACTTCACAGATACTTCTAAGTTCCACTTTCCTAATCCAAAGGTGTGATAGGGTGCAGTCAACCATGGTGATTCGACTTGGAACAAGTTATTATCAGATAGAAAACATGATGGTCGGCTGAAAGGTGTTGGAACTTTAAAAGCATCAAATGTTCTACCAAATACACAATATGCACTTTTCCGTTTGTGTGTTTCTCAAAATGGATCATTTGTGTTCTACAGTTCAGCCTGTCATGTCAGAGGCTTCCTAACACAGTAAGAAAATAAAAGAGCAAGTATTTCCCAAATTTTGTATTATTCCCATGTAATTAGGCATAAATTTTTACCCATCCCCCCCCCATGGCAACTGCCTACAGACCTCTCTGACAGAGAAGCTTAAGGCTAATACAGCTTAAGGCTGTATTAAGCTGACTGCCTGGCCTTTCTGCCTCAGGGAATTCAGGGCTGATTTATAAACAATGAAACTAATGCAGTTTGGCAGAGAAATGGGATCACAAAATTAAAAATTTGCAAAAAAAAAGATTAGGAGTTAACACAATGTTGATGTTGAGTTCCTGTATTTGCATATAAAAAGAAGGTCTGTTCTTTTGTTTTTCCTTAGAGACACTGAGCTTTTCATGATCACTTACATTTACAGAAAAGAACTCAGGGAGCTCATAGGTCTACACAAGGCTTTTTAGTTTATTCTTAGAGTTCAGATGGCATTTCCACTATGAAACAGCTACTCTGAATAAATTCGAAGAGTATTCTGGGTATTAACATGCAAATAAGAAAATCAAGCATAGCTTTCAGCTATGGTAATTCTTTCCAGACTATTTTTCTATAAAGAATATCTGTGAGGGACTGAAGCATCCACAACTGAGATTGACTGCAAAGACTGTGATGTTATAAAACTCTATGCAAATATAGAGAAATAAACTTTAAAAGACTCTATCTTGTTCTGCGTACAGACTACTAAAAATATTCTGATGTTCAGAGCACATTAAATAATACATAGATCAAGAAAGGGTATGTCCTGAAGCAAGAAGAAATTAGACCGTTGTCACAAAATGGGCTACAAATTATCTTTAGATAGCTAGTATTATAAAGTTGGAGGAAAGAGTTGAAAGTTGACTATCAAGAAGACTTTCTTACCTCATAGGAGTGTTGTGAGGGGGAAAAAAAGGCTTTCTTAAATGAAATATTTTAAAGCAGAAGAATAAGTCAAAGCAAAAACTACTTCTTTCCTTCAGTAGTGAATTCATCATCTTTTAGCTGACTAGGACTTTATTTGCTGAGGAATGTTAAATGGTATACTATGACTACTTGGAAAAATGAGAAAATATTTTAAATGTGGTCCACTTACAAGGCATTTACTTTACTAGATAATTAAATGTACTATGGACTGTGAGGCATATTGTATATTTTTCTATAACACCAATCTTTTCATGACTCAGAAAAATGATAATATGACATTCCTATTAGCCCCTACTAATTTAATTTACAGTTTAGAGCACAGAGAGAGAAACCATACATTGTTGTCTGGCAATAATGATTCTCATTCATTTTTAACCAGCTTTGCCTTTAAGACTCCAACAGTACCAAAACCTAAGAATAACACAAGGCAGTAGACAGAGGACTAGAAGCTTTTCCATCAGGCCTCACACACTTGAAAGTAGCAAAATAGTGTGTAGAGATTTACAATGTGAACTTTTATCCAAGAAGGAAAATGGTAGTTCAACAGAAAAGTGAAAGAAAACTTCAGATACTGGGAATGAGAAGGCAAGCAGGCAGCCTGAGTGGTTGAGTCTAGCTAAAACCCATAAGTGAATCAACAATACAGGATAGGAGGCATGAGTGACCCTGTGGTACACCTTCAAACTGGGGAACTGTGCAATCCAGGCTATAGGTGAGCACCTTGACAATCTCAAGACCTGAATCTAACATAGGGAGAAGCCGGGATACTATGGGAAGGAATGACACTGGGAAGTGTCCCACACATGCTCCCAGACCCGTGGGCCAACAGGAGGAAGCCGTTCTTGATTCTAGCTCAGGGAATACTGCATGGAATATTGCCAGATGGCCGGAGCAGCAGTTGCTGGCATTAGAGAGTCTTGGGCTAGGGATTGGTGATGTGGGTCTCAATCAAAGGAGGGGCCCCCACAGCCAGAATTGAGAAATGAGTGTAGCATCATCTCTAGCCTCTGTTGTTGAAACTATTGTACCTCTCTTCATGGAACCAGAGCAGGAGGAAACTTGCCTGAAAGGTGTGGTTTTGACCTAGGTGTCAAGTTGTACAATCTGGGCCATTTTAATAGTCTGAGAGCAAACTGTATGTGTCTTAACTAACTGTCCCAATGGGCTGCCAAAGTCAATCTGGGGGAAGGAGACCCACTGGGTCTGGAACATGAGAGTGAAGCAGGTTCCTCTCTAGCTCCCTTGGCTGTGGTACCAAGATTGTACTCTTTCCCTATCCTAAAGCTATGGTATAGCAGCAATTGCTCCGCTCTGCACCTGGGCATTTCTGAAGGAGCCTGAGGACAGCTCCCAGATCCCCATCAGGGATGGTACTCTCATCTGCCACTCAGGGGCTTGAGTGCAGGCTTATTTGCTCCAGCTTTACTTACCTTTACCTTCCACCTCTGAGACAGTGTGTGGGACCTGGACTAGTCAGCACACCATGTCCCAAACCATTATCTGGGACATCTGAGTATTACTCCCGGTCGAGAAATATCAATCGTAAACCTTACTGCTATCAGCATAGCTTGCTCTTGCCTGCAAGAATAACCTGCTGGTCCATTACAGTATCTACTAACACAAAGGAATAGCAATTGGGAAGGAAACAATGTCCTCATGACCTCTGCTACCAACATCACCCCTACTATCCCAAGCACTCAGGAGGTCATGACCCTGCTCACCCACCTGGTATACTACTACTACCACTATCACTTGAGAAAGCCAAAATGCCAAGGCTATTTACAATCAAGGAAATCATACAAAGTCTTCACCACTGAATGCCTTAAGAGACAAAGCCAAACAGTCTTATTCAACATAAATCATAGTTTTGAAAGTAAGTTCAAAAATAAGAATGACTGTTTCTCCAGATGTGAAGGAAATAGCATGATAATATGTGAAGTGTGAAAAATCAAGGTCTTATAACATCCCTAAAAGAACAGAGTAATTCTCTAGCAATAGATCCTAACCAGAAAGAAGTTTTTGAAATGCCAGATGAAGAATTCAAAATGCTAAAAGAAGCTCAATGAGATGCAAAAAAAATCTAAAAACTGATATAAAGAAAGCAGAAAATCAATTCAGGATATGAATGAATGAAAAATCTGTGAAGGAGACAACAGATATCTTTTAAAAAACCAAAAATAAAAACAAAATTCCAACAGGACTTCTGGAAACAAAAACTTTATTGAAAGAATTACTAAATACATGTGAAAGCTTCAACTGTATACTAGACCAAGTATAAGAGAGAATCTCAGAAGACAGGTCTTTTGAGTTAATCCAATTAGACAAAAGAGAGAAGAAAGAATTTTTAAAAATAAACAAAGCCTTTGAGAAGTAGGGAGATACATAAAGCATTCAAACTTATGAATCATTTGTATTCCCAAGGGAGAAGAAAAAGCAAAAAGTTTAGAGAACCTATTTAAGGAAATGATTTATGAACTTCCTCAGTCAAATGAGAGATTTAGACACCAACATATAGGTGGCCTAATAAACACCAGGGAAATACATTGAAATATAGATTCACCTCAGCATATCAGTTGTCTAAAGTCAATGTGAGTGAAAAAAAAAATCCTAAAATCAGCAAGAGAAAAGTATCTAGTCACATATAAAGGAAAATGGATTTTAAAAATGATCAACTATATGGTGCTTACAAGAAATTCAGTTTACCTATAAGACACATATAGACAGAAAGTAAAGGGGTGATAAAAGATATTCCATGCAAACAGAAACCAAAAGTGAGCAGGAGTACCTATACTTATGCTGGGTAAAATGGACTTTAAATCAAATACAGAAAAGCAGTAAAAAAAAAAAAAGGTAAAGAAGGTCATTATGTAATGATAAATGGGTCAATCTAGTATGAGGATAGAATAATTCTAAATATATAAGCAACCCACACCAAAGCATACAGATTGATAAAACAAATATGACTAGGCCTAAAATGTATAGTAAGTAAAACAATAATAGTGTGAAACTTCAACACCCCACTCACCACACTAGACAGATCATTGAGACAGAATATCAACAAAGAAATATTAGAATTAAATTAGACTTTAGAGCCAATGGATATAACAGACATTTAGAGAACATTCTACTCAACAACTGCAGAATATACATTCTTTTCATCAGCACATGAAACATTCTCCATGATATGTTAGGCCACAAAACAAGTTTCAATAAATTTTAATAAATCAACATTATATAAAGTATCTTCTCAGACTATGGACAAATAAATCTAGAAATCAATATCAAGAGAAACTTTGGAAGCTATATAAATACATGGAAATTAATAAACATCCTCCTGAACTATCTTTTGGTAAATTATAAAATTAAGATGAAAATTTAAAAAATTTTGAAATGAATGAAAGTTGAAACACTGCACACTAAAACCTCTGGGATAAAGTAAAAGCAATGCTAAAGGGAAGGTTTATAAAAAATGGAAAGGTCACAAATTAACAACTTATTGACACACATCCAAGAACTAGAAAAATAAGAACAAGCCAAACCCAAAGCTAGGAAAAGAAAAGAAATAAGAAAATCAGAGCAGAACTAAATGAAATAGAGACCAAAAAATAATACAAAGGATCAATGAAGCTAAAAGTTTGTTCTTGAAAATGATGAAAAAAATCTGATAAATCACTAGCTAGACTAAGAAGAGAAAAGATCCATTCCAACCTAAGTGTCCATCAATAGATAATTGGATTAAGAAAACACACACACACACACACACACACACACACACACACACACACACACACACACTGGAATACATTTCCATAAAACAAAATGAAATCATGTCTTTTGCAGCAATATGTATGGAACTGGAGAACATTATCTTAAGTGAAGCAACTCATTTAATCAAATACCGTACTTTCTCATTTATAAGTGGGAGTTAAATAAAATGTACACATTGTCATAGAGTGTGGAATGATAGCCACTGGAGACTCCAAAAGGTGGGAGGATGGGAAGAGGTGGGTGATGAGAAATTACTTAATGGATTCAAGGTACATTATTTAGGTGATGAATACATTAAAAGCCCAGACTTTGCCAATACCCAATACCTCCATGTAACAAAATTAAACTTATACCCCTTAAATGTATACAAATAAAAAAGGAGACTAGCACAGGGCAGAAAAAAAGACAAAAAAATATGAGGATAAAGAAGAAGAAAATAAGTAGAATCAAGGTTAAAGAGGTGATAAAAAATAAAACTGGAAAAATGTATCTCCCTATTGTTTTAATATCTCCTCTTATCATTATCACAGTATTATTCCCAAAGCAGTACTTTATATTACTCCTCTGACTATATTTCAATGCACTCAGTAAACAGATCCTAAAGTACATAGTCACACATTAACTGTGATAATACCGTATTAACATTCTGCTATGGTCAAGTCAGTCTTTATTGTTTCTTCCCTCCTTTTTTCCTCTATCCATTTCTTTAAAAATATTATTTTCCCACAAGATAGAAAGGAGAAAAGTACCATGAATGAGGTAGGGAGTGACTCAAAGATGAATAAGATTATCTCTATTCTCAAAATTTACAAATATGTAGAAAGTAAGTTATAAATACAGGTTGTCACTTTGACTGAAAGGTAGAATTTGATTAAGTTATGACAGAGACACAGGTGCATAGGTGATCAGATGAAATCCATGATGTCCACTTTCCCAAGTTATCTTGTATAAATTATATGGGGCACACTTAGAATGGTTATGTTTGACAGGAAGCCAGGGTCCTGCTCATGTTAGATACTAAGCTGAGACTTCTCCCCCAATCCCAGTAGGTAATGATTAATGCCCTGATTATTTAAAAAAAAAAAACAACCAAACAAACAAAAAAACCCACAAAAGCTTATGTTACAACTTTAAAACCTAGAATGGTCTTTCCAAAAGTGGCAGTTTTTAGATATACAGGGACAACATAACTTATCATTTGAAGGTAGAATCATTTGAGAGGGGAAAAAAAGAAATATCATTAACACTGGGACCACAGTCATGATCTCAGATAGCTGGGATGGATCAACATCATGTTTGTGTCTCAGTTTATATCAACTAACCTGAAAATAAATCCACAAACATGTATAGAGAGGGTCAGTTGTTTAAATATGGAACAAAAATGGAGTATAACCTAAGAAGATACTCAAAGAGGAATTTAGTCAAAAAGGGTTTATCTTATTGTCATCAAGGCAAAAACACACACATGTGCGCATGAAAAAATAAACTTCTTGCCATGAATAAAATATATTTCTTTCTGAGAAAACTTATAGAGTATGGGAAAAATTTATGAAATCCTAATTTACCATGAGTGGGCCATTTCCTTTAATTAGCATGGAAATGTATTCCCAAAGTACATTAGACTTTAGATCTAAGCAAATACTCACTTGTTTTACTATGATAAAAGCATACAATAAGAGTAAACCTTATTTTTCATTGCATCACTCTAATTTTCTCTCTCTATATAAATATATATACATATATTTATATAAATGCATATATACATAAATGCATATATACATAAATGCATATATAAATGCATATATACATAAATATACATGTATATCCAAGTATATGGTCATTACATTTAGGAAATTAAAAGTATCTTTTGCTAGAAATACACTATATGAGAAGTTCCCAAACTTTACTACACATTGGAATCATTTTTGTTTAGCTCCTACCCTATAAACCAATTTCAATGACATGTAGCATGACCTGGACATTAGGACTTTTAAAACTATCCATGTGATTCAAATATTTAGCAAATATTGAGAACCACTTAAATATTTATCCAGTTTTAAAATAAATACTATGCAATTGTTTTTAAAGAGATAGGGAAAGAGAAGATCTTCTCTGTCTTGTTCCATCCATCAATTTAACTGAGTATTCAAACAGCATATTTTGGAATAAATATCAGCACTTGGATTTTTCTGCTGATTTACTTTCTCTTTGTGTACCCAATCTGGAAATATTTAGACATCTGATCCTATGCTTGGTTTCTAATTTTAACTATTTTTGTCTCTGTGTGTTGCATTTTTTCTTTACTTTTTATCTTACCTATAATAATATCAACCTTTGGTAATGAATATTTAGATTTCTAATCTCTAACTCTGACAGTCAATTTGACATGCCAAATATTATTCACCAACATGGATGCTTTAATTAACCAACCAATTTGCCTGTCATTGCTTTATATCTATCATCATTGTAGTTCTCAACTTTTCATACTCTATACTTCCATACAATTTCCATTAAAATGTTGACCTTTAATCTGTCTCAGGACTTGTAGAAGAAAACTGAAATAATACTTTCAATACAATTTGTAAAAACTTCATTTCTATTATTATTCCCAAACTTAATGATTCCGTATGAAAACATAGAAACACTTTCATGCACTTGGGTAAATCTTTCTATTGCTAAATTTAATCAGAACTTGCTAATTACACATTCAGAGAGTATTAATCAGAATGATCAAATTTTCCAAAAACAAAGATATTTTTCTTTTTTTCATTGAATTTTTGGTTTAGAACATCTCTGCTACAATCAACTGTCAACCTGAAACTTTTATGTTGGCTACTGATGCTTACCTCTGGATACGCAGAGCAGAGTACCAAATACACAAAAAAGCAGTGGAGGCCAATATTAAAGAGGCAGGTGCAATAATCATTTCTGCCTCAATCAGATTCTCTTGAGGAAGAAATTGGCTATACACAAGGTTCATATAAATGAACAAATGAGACAAGTCAAGAAAATTTATTATTTCTAATTGATTAAGATTTGAATTTAGAGATATTCATCTAGGTTACTGTATTATACATTTAAAAAAAAATAACCTGTCACCCAGATGAATTCTAGTAAAAAAGATTTTCCCTAGCCTTACACTTAAATTAAGTAGAACTAAATACAGCTCTACAGCTCTTGCATAGCAAAGAGTATGAATTAAGTTATGAGCGAGATTGTGCACTTGTAAAAAATTAAGTTACTAGCAAAATTATGAGCTTAATTTACTCACTTTCTCATTCATATATATCATGGACCTAATGCATAAAAAAAGCAAAAGGTAATTTGGTAGATATTTAAAGAGAGAAAATTAAAGTGCAAGGCAACCATATAAAGTTACTTTTTTTAATTTATAAAGTTTTATATTATATTCACACTTACAAAATAGCAATTGCCTTAAAACTTTGCCCAATGCTCTTATGATTTCCTGAAATACTTTAATTCATCTTCAAAAGGTATTTTATTCTCTGAGTTTTAAAAAGAACATAAAATAGATTCCATTCCTGTCTGGCCTTCCTAAGTTTAACCTTCTCTTCTATTAAATGATTAAAAATAATTTTAAATAACAAAGCTGAATCAAGTAATTCATCTTTTGAACATGTCAAGGTTCTTTAAAGCTAAATTGCTTTTAGTAATAGTTGGTTTCAATTACAAATTAACTTTGATTTGTTGCTGTTCTTTTCTGTGGCATTTGACTGTAATGAATAACTGGTCTATAAATTCTAGTCTCAAACCTACATTTGGCAATTCATTAGGAATCATCTTTGAGAGACACAAGGAAATGTAAAAGAAACAAGAACAATTATTCCACGTAAAGCTTCCTTCATCAGAAAGGCCAAGTTCAAAAAACAAATTATCTTTTTCATATTTTAATTTTAACTGAAAAGTGATTAAAATAAAAGTATAGTTAAATGTTTTCCTTTTAGGGCTACATAAGACTCCTTTTTATAAAATTTACTAAAGTGAAAGCACTTGTCGTGATTAACAAATGTTTTAGGCATTTTAAATCCTTTTGCTACAAATACTGACACTATTTGACTTTTTCAGGTTCTTAGAGAAAAAGGTGAAAAGAGAGTTTGCCATCTGAGTTAGAATAAAAGTAGTTGGATGCTAGGTGACATCTTTAGCTTGGGAATGGAAACTTCCCTTGCCAAAAGGAAACTTGTTCATGGAAGCTCACAGGGTTATTTCTTTCCTCTTTATTCATCTATGACATTATCATCACAGTTTTAGAATCTTTTTAAGATCAACAAGCTAGGTTCCAAGGACAGTTCATATGGATATATGCAATATATTTAAAATCTGTAGCATTTGTCAAATGCTTCTAGAATATTGGAAATACAAAAAAGACTAAACTTAAGTCATCATCAACAGTTCCCACATACCTATGTTTAACAAGTTTAACAAATGCACTTTTCTTAACAGCTGGGCTTCAGAAATTTTTAGAAACTTTGACTTGAACAGTCATGTCTACTCTACTTCAGTAAATCATTCTCATGGTTAATTCTTAGATTTGCTTTTACATGAAAATATCTTTATTCTGCAAGCTTACACTCGAGAATATCATTCTTTGCCCCAACTGCATATTTTCTTCACTCTCTTACTCCTTTATTGCAAGTTATAAGTTATCAGAAATCATTGAACATCTTCCTCCAATCCACCCTTCTCGTATTATATTATCCTCAAATATCTTTAGTTCTTGCTCTATAGGTCTTGGATATCAAAATCTCTTACATAACCTAATAAGAACTCTAAAAAAGTGCTCCTCTTGTTAGATCAGCCCTATAGATCTTTAAATTTATAACAGTAAAAACTCTACTTTTTCTCTTCCGATATTAAAAAACTAAGCTATAATAAGTTACCCAACATGAAACATGAAGAATGTTATCACTATATTTTACAATCTCCAACTTTAGTCAAGTGAGTCTTTTGTACCACCTGACACTCATTCTTCAAAAATATAACTAGACTAGAGTAACTGAAGGAGGATTGCCATGCCTTGACTCTTCTGTAACTCTAATATATAGGGGTATTTACCCTATGCTAGATGAAAGCACAAGTCTTCCAAACTTAATCTTTCTCTTCAAGTCTTCAGTTCTTCTCCAAACACTATACATCTCACCAGAAAAAAAAAAAAAAAAGATTTCTTTCAAACATAATTTCTATAATAATTGAATACTACCTTTTTCCTGTCCATACACTAAGTATTTTGATATTCTCCTATTTAATTCACATGACATTTCTGATAAAACAGGTAGTACTATTATTCATATTTTATACTTAAGGATGATATTGATTAAACTGTTTAGGTAACCATTCTCATTTTAAGTTAATACAGATGGGAAGGGGCCTGAAGATATGGGTCTGGTATCAGATACAAGTCTGATGACAGAGTTTTGAATCTTAATCATTAAAATTTCTCTGCCTTATACACTAGCACTTATGATTTTTTTATGACTTGAAAATTTCATTTCAAGTTTGAAATTTGTTTTGCAATTCTAATGTAATTAAAAATATAATTTTTATATATGGGTCTTTTCTCAACCTTAATTGTATATATTGTGAAGTTGGGAGTTTCTTTTCTATTTCTATATAGATAATAAAGTGGCTCAATATCATTTTTCATCTAGCCTATAATTCCTCGCTGATACACAATGCTAAATCCCACTCTTTCATAAACATGCATCTGCAGGTTCTTCATTCTATTCCATTTATTAATTTATATATTCTTATATTGACATACTGCCATTATAATTATTAGAGCTTTATAATATTTACTGATCTGTAATAGGGTAGTTTTCCTAATATCACCAGTCCTCTTCAAAATTTCTTGTCAATTATATATTCAAAAGTAATTATACCATTGAAACTTGTTCAGGTCATAAGGGACATCTTCTAGTACTAGAGATATGGAGGAATATTATTTTATTCTAAATTTAGAAACTATAAAAATCTCATGGATTTCAAGATTCAAATTAAACTTTAATCATCAAAGATTCAAGTTTAATTTATTCTTATTAAATCACAGAATTTTAGGTATGGAAGGACTTTTAAAGATCATCTGGTTGAACTCATTTCTTTTATCTGAGAAACAGATCTAGAGAGGTAAAGTAATTTGCAAAATATAACATATTGAGTGGCAGAGAAGGTACTAAAATTACATCTATTAAGTGAATAAAATAGAAAGATTCTGCTTTTAATTCTCATATTATTTTTCTGATTCCAGAATTCATTAACCAAAGAGTCAATGATAATTCATTGTACAGTCACAAGATGACATCGGTTGGCTAATGAAAATAATTCAGAAACACATAATTAAAATAGTTTCATACATATTGAATATTTGTGTTTCAGTAGTTTAATATGAACTGAATACCACAGAAGAGAAAATAGGAATTCTACTTTTAGCAAAGGAAGACTAGCTACCTCTAGACCAACATTCTCAATCAACAAAAAAAGTCAGACTTAATAAATAAACAACACTCATACATATAAAATGAGAGAGCTAAAATGGATAGGAACTTAAGGATCCAATATACATGACAGAAAGAGAGGGAAGAAAGATGAGCCAACATGTTGAGCCACACGTCTTCGGGACATGCACTAAGTCCAAAAGAGCAGTTGAAAGGCTCAAAAGCCAAGCAGACAGTGGCTGCTCTGGGTTTTCCATTAGAGTAGACTTTCTGACATTCTTAATGGATAAAAACTTGGATTTATGGCCCCGTGTAAGGGAGGAATGCTGGTAGATGGCCCAGAATTTCACATGTAACTGCTAAGTGCTGTATTCTAGGAGTAACGATGAAATAGAACTGGACAACTCTTTTTCAAAGACAAGTCCAACTTTAGATCAGATGAACCTCCCCTCTGTTTCTCTTCTGCCTGCCAAGCCAGAGCAAAAGTAAATCCTCCCTACAGGAAGGTAACATTGCCCAGACCTTAAAATTATCTCTTCAAGTTTTCATGTAAACTATAGGAACTAAAATATAAAACAATGAGATGTTCAGGAAGAAAAATGAGTGATAGAACAAATAATAGAGATAATAAAAGTAATAGAAACAGAAATAATAGAAATAGATCTACAAGAAATACAGAGGAACTATTAGGTGTGGATATGACTAATGCTTCAAGATATTACAGAACAATATGGAGAATCTTATACAAACAATCATAAAAATTTATAATATAAAAACAAAAATTATAATAACTAACTATAATATCAATATATCTTTAAAAACAAAGTAAATATACTGTGAAAAAATATAATTAGTGGATTTGAAAAACTGAATAAAATACTCAGACTGACACATAAGGAGTATAGAAGGAGGAAATAACTCAAAAGTACCAAGGAGAGGTTGGGAACAGTGGCACTTTCTGTCAACACTGAAGATACAACAAAATTTAAGGAAAACAAGTAATGAGAGTACTTGTCAACAAATCCACATGAAATGAAGTTCATCAGACAGGAGGAAAATGGTCTCAAATGGAAGAATGAAGACATAGGAAGGAGAGAGTACATAGGCGGCAATTTCTAAATGAATGTTGACTATATAAAACAAAATTACCATCTTGTGGGATTTGTAAATTCACAAGAAACAGCACAAAGTATAAAAGGGTATAAAATGGAGGAAATGTATTTTATACTTTTTGTATTGTTATAAGAGATACCACTTACCAAGAAGATATAACAAATATCAATGTGCTTGTATCTAATAGCATAGCATTGGTATCTATAATTTTAAAATGATATTTGTATCAGAAATAGGAAAATCTACTATCAGAGTGGAAAGTTTTGACATATCTCTCTTAGTAACTTAAACAAAAACTTTTCAAAGAACTTGAATGTTTATTTAACATAGCTAGTGAAAAGAAAAGATAGGCTCCAGGAAGAAAAATAAAGTTGGAGAGGAATTTGATTTAGAAAATATATTTGTAGTATTTTTGAAATTTGACTAATTCTTGCAAATAAAGGTTGTAGAGTTAGGAATTTACCTGGCCCTTCAGACAACATGTAATAGTGCAAGTTCTCTGAAGAGCTATCTCCCCAGGCATGGCTCTGAAGTAATAAGGGGCAAGCCCATGAGATTTTGCCTGTCTCCAAGCATCTAGTCACGACAAGTTATATATTTTGGAAGTATTCTCTTTCCCTAAAAGCAGTTTAATCAATACTTTTCTCATTTGACTTTGGATGCTTCCCCACAGTAAGAAAGAAAACTCACAGTACTCTTTCAACTATCATCAAATAAAAACTCTTTCATGAGCCACTAGTTTTCTCCTGAATACTATAATGATCGTTAATAAGTTTGTATCAGGTACCCTATCATAAGCTTTCATTGATATCTTTATCTTTCCTTCATTCTCAACACGTCTTGAATTTGTGATGTTTAACATCTATGATATCTTCACATTTAACTATATTGTACAGAATGAAAACTAGAAATATTCATCAAATTCCCATTGTGTTAATGGCAAAGAGCCCACAAATCACATATATATGTGCTATACAGATATATAGTCATTAAATATGAAATGTCAAATTTCAAATCAAAAGCGTAGTTTATTATATCTTAAACAAGAAGCAGTGCTATTAAGTTATGCACCTAAACTATCAACAGTTTTATCATCATAACGGTAGCTTGTTTATGCCAGCAGCAAAGAAGCCTGGAGAGTGGTGATGAAATTTGTGAAAGGCGTTTTCCACAGCTTATTGAAAATTGAATATTTTTCCTTGCAAGAAGTGGTCCAAAGCCTGGAAGAAGTGGTAGTCAGTTGGTGCAAGGTCTGGTGAATACAGTGCGTGACAAAGAGTTCCTGTCGTGTTATTTGTGTGACATGTGGTCAAGTGTTGTCTTGCAGGAGGATTAGCCTGTCTCTATTGACCAATTTTGGCTGCTTAATCACAAGCATCCTCATCATTTCATCCAATTGGTAGCGGTAGACAGCTGCGGTAATCAATTGACCGGGTTTCATGAAGCTGTGGTGGATAATACTAGCACTGGACCACCAAACAGACACTGTTAGCTTTTTATGATGAATATTCGGTTTTGGACTTTGTTTCGACACTTCATCTTTTCCAACCATTTTCTGAACTCTTGCAATTGTCAAAAAAAATCTATTTTTCATCACACGCAACAATATGCTATAGAAATGGTTCGTCTTTATGTCATGACAGCAAAGAAAGGTAAGCTTCGAGACGATTTCTCTTCTGATGCTCACTTAATTCATGCAGAATCCATCTATCCAGCCCCTTTACCTGCTGATTCGTTTCAAATGGTCCGATATTGTGGGAATAGTAATGTCAAACCTTGCTGCTAATTCACACATAGGTTGAGCTGGATTGGCTTCCACTATAAGCAAATATATTTAGCTCATCATTATCCACCTGGAAAATGAACCCATGTGGTTCATTTTCAAGATTAAAATATCCAGAATGAAAACTTCTGAAATCATTCACGTAGTGTGCGTTCATTAGCCATAGCCTTCCCAGGCACTTCGATGGTATTTTGAGCTGTCTGCACTACAGTGGTTCCATGATGGAACTCATATTTGAAAATAACACAATTTTTTGACTTATCCATGGTTTCACAAAAATTGCTCTAAAAGAATATTTGAAAGATAATCAGAAGCCAGAATGTGTATTTGAAAGAATGAAGATGTATCTTCACAATAAGGATAAAACAAGAAATGTCAAAGTAAAATGACAAACTTAGTACTTAAGGTTATCAGAAATTTCATCCTCAAGAACCTAATATATATATTTTTTCTTAGTCTACTTGGGTGACCATAACAAAATATCGTAGACTAGGTGCATATTAATAGAAAATGTAAGTTTTCTAACAGTCTTGAAGGCTTGAAGTTTGAGATCAGGGTGATAGAATGGTTGGTTTCTGGTGAGGGCCTTCTTCTGGCATGCAGACAGCCATGTTCTGGCTGAATCCTCACATAGCAAGCAGGGAGACACACATACACACACACACACACACACACACACACACACACACACACACACACACAGAAAGATGGGGAGAGGGGGAGAGGGGGAGAGGAGGAGGGGGAGAGAGGGAGAGAGAGAGAGCACACAAACTCTCCAGTGTTTCTAATAATGTCATCAAAGGCCTGACCCTCATTATCTCATCTAAACCCAATTATTTCCCAAAGGTTCAATTTTTAAATACTGTCACCTTAGGGATTAGGGGTTCAATATGTGAATTTTGAGGGGACACATTTAGTTTATAAAGTTACACACACACACACACATATATATAATATATGTGTGTATATATGTCCCATATTAAGAACTTATTTTTCATGATAATATAGTAATATTATTACCAGCATCTATTCTACATTCTTTAGGAGAAATTTAAAATGTAAAGGATTTTGATTGCTACTTTACTGATATAAGCCACAAAGCACATGAAGACTCTATAACAGAGAAGAATATCAAACACAAGGAAAACAAGTTATCTAACAGACCTCTTTCAGAAAATCATTCTTGGAGTAATCAGTCTTAAATAAAAACCAGCTAGGAAACTTAAACTGAAAGGTATAAGAAATGACAACATTCTTTAATATTTGACTGTAAAAATTATAGAATACATTAATAAAAGTTTTAAAAATGTTTGAAATCAATATTGCTTAACTGGGGCAAAATAACAGGCTGGTGATAGTTTAAAAGGAGGAACACTTTCAACAATATGAGTCTCTTCTGCTTTCTAAAAAAAACCCACAAAAAATAAAAAATAAAAAGAGGAACACTTATGCAAAGAAAGGAGGGTAAACAGCCTTGAATTCCAGGATAGAGAAATCAAATAAAGTATAAAGTAATATAGAAAAATTTTTAGAGTGATTGATGTGGGAAATTTATGTTTTAATTAGTGAGAGAGAAAGAAGGTAATTTTGCAACAATATTGATTATGTTGTGGGCAGAACAAAAGTCAATGCCATAGTAGTCTAAAACTTAGATAGTTAATGTCTGTGTTAATACATTACTTAAAAAAATCATGATAAAAATGCTATTCTCAGAGGCTTGATAGTAGAATATGAGACACTTGAGGTGGCATCTGTATTTTATGGTGTGTAATGAAGTATTTATGAAACAAAATATGTTAGAAAGTGCATGGACTTTGGAATCAGAGAGACTCATATTCCATTTTTATCTAGACAAGTTACTTTTTAAGCCCCAATTTCCACACCCATAAAACAGAGCTAGTAATATAATAGTATATTGTAGAATAACATTGACGTCAAACAGACCTCAGTTTGAGTTCTTAAATTATTATTACCCTGTGCAAATTTCTTCATCTCTCTCTTTCTTCAAATTAAAAATGGCCATAACAGTCATAAAATTGGTCTGAGGATTTACTGAGCTGGCAAATGAAAACCAACTAATAAAATATCTGGCACACTGCAAGGGCTCAATAAATGTTAGTTTTCCCCTTCCCTTTTTGGTAATATCAAGAGAGCTAAAATGTGATATGAAACAGTTGGCCAGATATTAGCCTTGTAAAGAGATTTCTCTTGGTGCAGAGGAATTTATTTTCATATTTTCAAAAAAAATAACAGCTAAAGTTTCCATTGTTACATGCTAAATTACTTTCCTAATTGACCTAACTTCCGACACTGCCAGCAATATGGCAGAAGGGATACCCCGAAGGGACTTTTTACTAAACTACAACTTAATCCTAGATAGTTCATAACAAATACATTTTTAAAGTGCTGTTTTAAGCAAAGGAAATATCCAAAGATAAAGAAAAATAACACAGTGAAGTAAACACCGACAATTGGAAACTAGTACACATAAAAAGTAGAAAAAATGGCAATGTTAGATTGGAAACAGAGAAACTAATCTTGACATTCTCTGAAAAACATACAGAAAAGCTGATCTTGAATTAGCCTCATGGATCTATGAACATTTAGAAGAGTTAAAGTGAGTTCAGGTGGGTAACTTTCCCTGGATTCTGGAAGGAGAAACCCCAAATCCTCTCATGAGGAAAGTCATCACAATGTGGTTCCTTAAAGATACAATAGAGAGGTTTAACAAAGTCAAAAAGTTGATGCTATTGACAAGATTAATTAAAAAAATAAAACTCTAGTAACAGTGATTTGAAAAATCTAGTACAAAAATAGTATTGGAAATAGAAAACAGGACATACTAAAGATGCAGCATAGATTAAAAAGTTAATGAGTATGAAAAGCACAATGACAATAAAGATTAAAATGTTAGAATTAAATGGGTAAATATTTTGAAATAAATAATTTAATACAAGTAATTAAAGAATAAAGAAGAAATGTAAATTTTCCTGTAATCACTATATAACTTGAACCTGTGATTAAAAACTCCTGTTTTAGTCTTCCAGAGTTCCTGTTTACTTTTCAAGAAGAAACCAGGTGCACATGGTTTTACAGGTGAGTTCAAGCAAATTTCAAGTAATTGATAATTACATCCTTAAGCAAGTTCATAAGCAAAATAGAATAAAGAAAAAAGAAAACCAAAAACACTTTACTTAATAAGTCTTGTATTACTGTCATACCCAAACCAAGTAAGTACATTGAAGAGATGCAAAAAATCTAACATCAAATATTTGCAGCAACATATTTTTTTAAATGGGAATATATCTTAGGAATTCAATGGTGATTTCACATTATAAAATTTGTAAATACAGTTCATCTTACTAATAGATTATAAAATGAAAATCCATATTATCTTTTCAACATATGTAAAAAGCACATGATAAAATTTATGATCCATTCAATGTATAACCACATAGTAAATTAGAGGTAGGAAGAAATTTTCTTAACCTCCTAAACTCCAATAAAAACACTCAGCAAATATAATTTCCTCTGGTAAAGTACTGGAAGTATTTCCTTTAAATCAGCAAGACAAAGAAAATTAATATAACAAGATTTATATAAAAATGGACAAAAAGTCTAAGTCAGCACAAGAAAAAATTATGAGAGGAAATATCAAACTTATTATTAATGAATCATATTAATATTTATTTAGTTAGTTATTTTGTATTGTATAAATTTATGGAGTACAAGTATAGTTTTGTTACATGCATAAATTGTATACTGGATAAGTCAGAGTTTTTAGCATATCCATCACCTGAATAAGATACCTTGTATCCATTAAATAATTTCTCATTATTCATCCCCCTCTCATCCCCTCACAATTCTGAATCTCCATTGCATGTCATTCCATATGCTACATGCATGTGTACACCTTACTTAGCTCCCACTTCCAGTTAAGAACATTCAATATTTGTTTGACTTGTTTCACATAAGATAATGGTCTCCAGTGCCATCCATATTCCTGCAAAAGACATGATTTCATTCATTTTTATGGCTGAATAGTATAACATTATGTATATGATAACACATTTTCTTTATCCATTATAGGTTGATAAACATTTAGGTTGATTCAGTATCTTTGCTATTGTGAATACTGGTGTGATAAACATACAAGTGCAGGTATATTTTTGACCTAATGATTTTTTTTTCCTTTGGGTAAATACCCAGTAGTCAGACTGGTGGATCAAATGGTAGGTCTACTTTTAGTTCTTTGAGAAATCTCCACACTCTTTTCCAGAGAGTTTGTACTAATTTACATTCCCACCAACAGTGTCTTAGAGTTCCCTTTTCTCCACATCCTTGAAAATATGTTACTTTTTGCCTTTGTTTTTGTTTTTATGATAGCCATTCTAACTGGTGTAAGATGCCATCTCATTGTGGTTTTAATTTGTATTTCTCTGATTAGTGATGTTGGGCATTTCTTCATATGCCGGTTGACCATTTGTATATGCCTTCTTTTGAGAAATGTTTATTCATGTCCTTTGCCTACTTTTTAATGGAATTTGTTGTTATTTACCTATTTTTGTTATTGTTGAGTTGAGTTTCTTGTATATTCTAGATATTAGTTCCCTATAAGATTCATAGTTTGCAAATATTTTCACCCATTCTACAGCTTGCCTATCCACTCTGTTGATTATTTCCTATGCTGTGCAGAAGCTTTTTAGTTTAATTAAAACCCATATGTCTATTTTTATTTTTGTTGCTTATGTTTTTAAAGTCTTAGTCATGAATTCTTTCTCTAGACCAATGTCCAGAAGAGTTTTCCCTAAGTATTTTTCTAGTTTCAGGACTTAAATTTAAATATTTAACCCATCTGGAGTTGATTTTTGTCTATAGTGACAAATGGGGGTCCAGTTTAATTCTTCTGCACATGACAATCCATTTTTCCCACTACTATTTACTGAAAAGGACGCGTCCTTTGCCCAAAGTATGTTTTTGTTGAGTTTTTCAAAGATCAGTTGGCTGTTGATATGGGGCTTTATTTCTAGGTTCTTTATTCTGTTTTATTGATCTATGTATCTGCCTTTATACCAGTACTATGTGATGCCAGTAATGTGATGCCTCTAGCTTTGTGTGTGTGTGTGTGGAGGGGGTTGTTTTTTTGCTTAGGATTCTTTTGGCTATTCTGGCCACATTTGGTTGCATATGAATTTTAGGATTTTTTTTTTAGGATTTAGGATTTTTTCTAATTCTGTAAAATATAACATTAATATTTTTATAGAGGAATTGCATTGAATCTATACATCGCTTTGGGTGGTATGGTCATTTTAATGATACTAATTTTTATAATTAATGAATATGAGATATATTTCTATTTGTTTGTGCCATCTACAATTTTTTTCATTAGTGTTTCCTAGTTTTCCTTT
This sequence comes from Microcebus murinus, assembly GCF_040939455.1. Classification (NCBI taxonomy): domain Eukaryota; kingdom Metazoa; phylum Chordata; class Mammalia; order Primates; family Cheirogaleidae; genus Microcebus; species Microcebus murinus. The sequence goes on along the minus strand of NC_134114.1, from coordinate 78,148,148 downwards.
ATTATTATAATTTTTTTTATTTTTTTGAGAAGCGTCTTTATCACCCACGCTGGAGTGCAGTGGCTCAATCAATCATAGCTCACTGCAACTTCGAACTCCTTGGCTCAAGTGATCCTCCTGTCTTTAGCTTCCCTGGTAGTTGGGCTACAGGCATATGTCACCAATGCTCAGCTAATTTTTTAAAATTATTTTTTGTAGAGATGGGATCTTGCTATGTTGTTCCAGGCTGGTATTAAGCTCCTGGCCTCAAGTGATTCTCCCACTTTAGTCTCCCAAAGTGCTGGGATTATAGATGTGAGCCACCATGCCTAGCTCTGTAGTTTTCCTTATAATGACCTTTCACCTCCTTTGTCAAATTATTCCTAAGTATTTTAATTTTTTTAGAGCTATTGTAAATGGAATCACCTTGATTTCATTCTCAGCTAGATCTTTTTTTTTTTTTTTTTTTTTGAGACAGAGTCTCGCTTTGTTGTCCAGGCTAGAGTGAGTGCCGTGGCGTCAGCCTAGCTCACAGCAACCTCAAACTCCTGGGCTTGAGTGATCCTTCTGCCTCAGCCTCCCGAGTAGCTGGGACTACAGGCATGCGCCACCATGCCCGGCTAATTTTTTATATATATATCAGTTGGCCAATTAATTTCTTTCTATTTATAGTAGAGACGGGGTCTCGCTCTTGCTCAGGCTGGTTTTGAACTCCTGACCTTGAGCAATCCGCTCGCCTCGGCCTCCCAAGAGCTAGGATTACAGGCGTGAGCCACAGCGCCCGGCCTCAGCTAGATCTTTATTGGTATTTAAAAATGCTACTGATTATCGTACATTGATTTTGTATTCTGAAATTTTGCCAAAGTAAACATTTATCAAATCTGAGAGTCTTTTTGCTGGGGGGCGCAGATGTAGTCTTTAGGTTTTTCTTGGTATAAGAGCACATCATCAGCAAATAGGGATGATTTGACCTCCTCTTTTCCAGTTTGAATGTCTTTTATTTCTTTCTCTTGTCTGATTGCTCTGGCTATGACTTCCAGTGCTATGTTAAATAGGAGGGGTTAAAGTGGACATCTTTGTATTTTTCCAGTTCTTAGAGGGAATGCTTTCGACTTTTCTCCATTCAGTATGATGTTTACTATGAGTTTGTCATATATGACCTTTATTATTTTGAGGTATGATCATCTCAGTAGACACGAATATTTATATAAAACTTCCTAAAACCTATGTTTGGATACATTATAATTATTTGAGTTATTTAAGAATTTATTAAGGTTACAGATTTTAGCATAAATAATGAATTGCTTTTCAATTAGTTAAGAAAAATTATTATGAAACCTTTCAAAAACAATATTTAATAAGAATAACAAAACTATAAGGTATAAGGGATTATAATTATCCAAAATATGCAAGAACCTAAAGAATAAAATATAAAATGTTCTGAAAGATGTAAAATATCTAAACAAATGAAGCAATATGTCATTTCAAAGATGGGTTTACTCAATATCATAAAGATTGATCTACTGAACCATATATTTGCAGCAAATCAAATAAGTTTATTTTTAAAGAAAATAACAATAATGTTGCTCAGACAATTGGAGAAACAAAACCAACAAGAAATTGATATGTAATCTATACATCAACCATCAACAAAATTAATTCATTACAAACTAAATATTTTAAAATGAAAAACAAAATATCCATTTCTAGGAATCTGTAGGAGAATATTTTTATATCTTCATGTTAGGGAGGAATTTATTTTATTGAATAAGAAAATAAAAACAAACTGTAAAGACAAATTATTAACTAAATATAAGATTCGTGTTCATCAATAGACAGTTAAATAGGCAAGGTACAAATTTACAGAAGGTATCTTCCAAATGCTATAACTGAAATATTTGCAGCCAGAATATGTGTGAGATTGTGGGGAGCATAAAAGTAGCTCTAATATCATTTGCAATATTGGAGCTCACATGTTGGTATGTAGGTTCGTCAGCCTTCATTTCATTATTAAGCACGAGTGTGTATTTTTCCATGTATTACCCACATTTTCATGTCATATATATCAAATATTTCATATTAGTTGTTTTAGTTATCCCACCAGAATCTTTTCACACAGTATTCCAGATTTTGGTATTCCTCAAAAGGCCATGGAAGTTACCTATTCTTCTAAAGGAAGAATAAAAACTGAAACACAGTATTTAACTCAGTGGTAATGATTTTGAATTTCTAGAGGAGTTTATATTTAAAAGGTTTAAATTCATGCAAACTTCATCCATTAATGCTTCTTTGTTGCTCTCATTCATTTCATTTTTCAAACTCATTTTGCATCTTACCATACAGAGTTCCTATTTACTTTTCAATGTTTAGCTGATATCCAATCCTGCTGATGTCTCTGGGCTAATAGATACAACATTTGGCACATGGACATCCATACACACAAAGCACACTGCCAGCACCAGCAGCTTGCACAATCTGTGCTTGGATATTTACATTGATCATAATTACTGCTCCACCTGTATTAAATAAAGCTCTTCTATCTTTAGGAACAAAAGTGGTTTCCCTAAGTATCAGTGATAGCACAATCAGTACACACAAAGAAATGTGGAATGATAAAGCATTTCTCAATACATAACTTAGTGTAGTGACATCAACTTATTGATTTTCAAAAACATACAATAAATATGCCTATCATCAGAGTTTTTTGTTGCACTTATCAAAATTTTATACTATTCATCTTGGGTGGGTCTGAAAAGAGATGTTTGTTGTAAGCTCATAAATTATTTCTAGGATCCATATTGAGTCAAGAAATCAGTATTAATGGAGCATTTTTTCTGATAGTCAAGGTGCCATGTATAACAGGTATGAAACCTGATGGCTTATCCCCAAGTATACTCCTTAATTAGAGAAGGAAATAAGCAGAAATTATTATACTTATTTTGCTTTTCTAAGTAGAGATTCAAAGGTTACTTACAAGAAATTACAAGAACTATTCAAATCATGGCAAATGTCTTTTATTGATTTAATTGTCAGTGTTAATTAAGAAAGGATGCATTCCAAAATCTCAGTTGTATCTTGGATGGAGCTCAGTACACCTTTTCTTATAAAAAAATTAACACATTTATTAGATTATCTTTATTTTAAACACCACGAAAATGTTAGAATTCATGGTTACATAATGCCTAACTTTCTTCTGTCTTGCCTACATCTTCTGGCTTCTAAACAGGCAAAATAAATAAATAAATAAATAAATAATGCCAGATAACATGGGAAACATAAGAATATAAAACCAAAAAACAAAGGAAAATATTGTAATATAGTGGAAGTTATAAAATAATGAAAAATTAGTTTTAAGATATGATAACAGAAAATATTAAGGCACTTTGAAGGCTGTGTTTCAATTCCACCGTTCTCTCTAGAACATGACATCCCAGTATTATTTTGGCTATTTCCTCTTCCTGGTGCCCTCTCTCTCCTTGTACTCCCCTATTTCCTGCTCTTCTTGACCTATCTAATGTGAACTGATCATTTAATTTAGTGTAAATCTCTCTTCCTCTGTGATCACTTCATTGCCCACATTTCCCATCAACAATTCGTAACAGGTTTGTGGCTTTCTCTGTTGGTTCCCCTAGCACTCTATATTTATCACAACTTGCACTATCACTATATTAAAGAGTTTGAAATTGCACTGTGATGCTTGTATTCCCAGCTAGGTGCCCAGCGTTCCCAAAGATAAAGAATAGCTTTTTCATTATTTTTTTCTCTAGGGATCACCTTAATACCTGATGCATAATAGACACTCAGTAAACACTAATTGAATATATTTTTTCAAAGGCATGCATGACACTACAAGTCTTTTCTATACTACTTGGCATGGGGCTTATTGTTTAAAAGTAAATGGTAAGTTTTGTTGATGCTCTTATCTTTATAATGCTTTGGAAAAAGAACAGTTATTCTTTACATATGAGTTATACCTCTAGAAAAAGTATCCAAAGTCAAAATAAATTAAGACTTGAACACAGTGATAGTATTAAAATCTGTGCTTATAACAAAGACCTTATTCTCAAACTTTTATAAAAATGTGCAGATGCATCTATTATTTATATAATTAGTAGCAGTCAGACAAAATTTATCTAGTTTTACCAAGACAGAGGAAGAGATTTAGGGGCAAATTTTCTTTGATGAAAGTAACTTCAAGTACTCAAAGGGACCTTTATTTCAGAAGTAGAAAAAAATACAGAAATCAAAAGAGTGGAGATTGCTAACCTTGTCTATCTTTCCATACAGTCCATAGCTTAGATCTTAATCTCTCTTCCTCATAAGAGAAGCAACCAACATTATTATAAAGTAATACTCAATATCCTATAGACTCACCATCTTTCACATTAATATATTTAATTTTTTTCCATATTTACTGGAACAAATCATATAATTTGATGTATTATCATCAATAATGGAATTCTAAAGAGTTTCTTGGTGAGATTTCAACAAGTAGCTTTGAGGGGAATATTGTGGAGATTTACAGATACTTGATTTTTTTAAAAAAATAAAATTATCAACCTCTCATATATGAGTTAACCTTTGCTATATCCTCAGAATTAGCTGAGTGATACATTATGTTCTAGCTGCCTATTGTGTCATAAGGAATAATATGATTGATGAAGTTAGAGTGTTATAAGATTAAATCGCTATAAGTTGAGGTGTGTGTATTTGGTTTTCATAGGCAAAAATTCATGGACTTGGACATTAAAATATTCTCCAGGCAGATACCACGCATTTTTATAGTTGTAAGAGATTTTTACATAGCCACAATAATAAAATAAAATATGCCATTGAAATTGAGGTCTTAACATATCATTTCTTTTCTTCATACAATGTGATAGAAAGTTTATAATTTCACTTACTGTCTTTCAGTTTCAAACCCCTACTGATAAAAAGTAATCAAGCAAACAAAGCAGGTAGTACTGGCATTATATGCATTATTAGTATTTTCTTTACGAAGGAACTTTGCTTCCACTAACAGGAAGTACAGTTAGAGCTACTCAGTTTGGCCTAGAATATAATTTTTACATGTATGTTAAATTGTCTAAAAATTAGATTTTTTTCTAGAGCAATTTTTGTTTGTTCAGATGAAAATCCTTGAACATCATGATATATACATACCACTGTAAAGAGAGAAAAGGCAGTTTAGTTCACTCTAATCAGGCTCATAAAATTTAAATAGAGAAAATGATATTTGCCTCAAAGGAATTGTAAAGAATTTACTGAGGAAAATGGTAATTAATGATGCTGAACTCAAGCCAATACTTTAAATTATCCAGATGAAAAATGTTCTGAACTCTTCACTGCTTCCATGGTTATCCTTACTTTGTCTCATTATCTGCACCAGATTTGCACATTCTGAGCCATCCTTTCCAGTGTTAGACCTAAATTACACATGTAAACTTTGTAGTTGGCCATGAACTTCTCATTTATGCAGAACAACTTTGCAGTTATTTGTTACACAAACCTATTGAGAGCATACTAGCCTGTTGGCTTGTGTGAACATTTGCTGAACAGCTGCTCTGGCTTTAAAATTTGGACTTTCCAAGTGCCGTTTGAAAAACCAACAGAAAATGTGGAAGGTACAGAAAAGAATAATTACTTAAATATCATTTCTTGAAATTTGTATTTTTCTATTAAAAATAAGAGAATGAACATCAGATTCAGAAAACAAAATCAAAGATACCTAGAAACATTTGACTTCGTAACATTTAAAACTATGCAAAATGATGTGTTTGTATGTGAGTGTGTAAAATTTGGAAAGTAGTAACAATTATAAAAAGATTACAAATTATTTAAATAAAACATAATAATAAAAGGCTATATATTAGATTATTATGAAGAGCACAAGTATAAAACTATTATCTATACCAGGCGTCCTCAAACTATGGCCTGTGGACACATGCGGGTGTTTTTGCCTGTTTGTTTTTTTACTTCAAAATAAGATATGTACAGTGTGCATAGGAATTTGTTCATAGTTTTTTTTTTAACTATAATCCAGCCCTCCAACGGTCTGAGGGACGTGAACTGGCCTCCTGTTTAAAAAGTTTGAGGACCCCTGATCTATACCAAAGGATGTTGTTGATGTTTTTGAAATCTTGAAGAGTTGTACAGCCTAAAAGATCTTTCAATAGGATTTGTTTAAAAGTAGTATTTGTTTAAAGAAAGTAATATATTGTGCATCCACACAACATAAAACCACACAGCCATTAAAGGCAATATTGAGTGTCCAATTTTATTAGCATGAAAATGTCAACACTAAATGACTAAGTGAATAAGTTCACTTCCTTATAAGTTAAAATACAAAGAAGTATTTTTAATATGATGCCATTTATATAATGACACGAAAGCATTCTGTGTGTGTATGAAGATATATTAATAGTATATGAATCAGATCTTCAAAGTTACAAAATAACCCTCATGTTTCAATGGCTTATTTCAATATTCTTTTGTTATGTGTTGGTAGCTGTGGGCCAGTTGCTGGAGGTCTATATTACTCTTCTGCTACTGAGTAACAAATATCACCAAGGTGGTAGCTTAAAACCATACTCACTTATCATCTCATAGTTCTATAGGTCAGAAATCTGGGAGGTTCAATGGGATTCTCGGCTTAGGGTCTCATATGACCAAAGTCATGGCCCTGGCCAGTTTAAATTCTTATCTGGAAGTTTAGCAAAAGAATCTGCATCTATGTTCGTTCAGTCTTTGGAATAATTTAGTTCCTTACAGTTGCAGCGCTGAAACCCCCTCTTTCTTGCTGGCTGCCATCCGGGAACTACTCTCATTCCCTAGTGGCTGCTTTCAGTTCCTTGCTTTGTGGCCTCCTCCACTTCAGATAGAGAGTCTTTCTTACATTGAATTTCTTTCACACCTGGAATGTCTGATTTCCTCTTCTACCGAGTCAGAAAACAATCTCTCTGCTTTTAAAGGACTAGTGTGATTAGGTTAAGTTCATCTGGGTAACTTCTCTATTTTAAAGTCAATTGATTAGAAAGCTTCATTTTTTATTTAAGATTCCTTTGCTTTGTACCATAACATAATCGTGGGTGTAACGTCAGGGAGGCCATCTTAGAATTACACAAAGCACAAGTTCTAATCCTTTTTCTTCTCATTCCAGGACTCTGGGACCCAGACTAAAACAGCAGCTGCTATATGAAATATTCTTTTTTAGTTGAATAGAGAAAAGAGCAAGACAGCAGACAAAAATACACAATGTTTCAACAGCTTTTGCTCAGAGATGGTATACATAATGTCTATTCATACACCATTGGCCAAAGGAAGTCACATGGACAAGCACAATCTCAATGAGGAAAGGATGGATACTTCTCTGTAAAAGAAGCTACAAGTGACATGACAATTTGACTTACATAGGAGTAAAGGGGAAAGCAATACTTGGGGACAATAATTCAATCTACCAGACACAGGAAGAGAGATACAAAATGTGCCTTCCAAAATAGTACAGGAATTAGTTCTGGATGGGAGAAACGTGATTGTTTATTTCTTTATTTGTTATATTATTTACATTTTTCAAAACTTATGTGACTCATATAATTGAGAAAAAATATTTTGGAAGAATATACAACTTAAGCCATGGGGTTAGGGCTTTTCAAATCTGCTTTATAGATGAGGAAAATGAGTCAAAGAGAAGCTGTGTCTTCTTAGTTACAAGTAGCATTTATATACTGCATTTTGTTTCTAAAACATTTAAAAATATATATTTAAATTTAATCTTTGATTAATCTTAGGTAAGAATTTGTTGTCATCTATATTTTACTTACAGGAGAAAGTTAAGCTCAGATATATTTAATAAAATTTCCATGGCAAGAACTGGAAACAAGGACTTTTGACTTCGGATTCTATGCCCTTCTAAAATGGTATTGTACCCCTTATTTCTATAAAAATTTAAAATAGCATCTAATATCAATGGGCACTTGCTATATTTCAAATTGTCTATTATGGCATTAACAGAGATGCATACATACTGATCATACGTTCTGACATGGACGCTGTTATCCCCTACCTTTGCGACAATCTTTAATCTACACTGAGCCATCCATCTGACGCATTGGCAAGAAACTCAAATTAGGTTATGCTTTGAGAATACCTTCCCCCCTCCCTTCTGCTGTGCTAAAGATCTGTGATGCTTATCTAGCCCAAAATATAAGGGATAGCTCTGTGGTCTTCTAAGTTAGATAACACACTAATTTTTTAAAGTTTGCATGTTAATTGTTATTATTTATTGTTCATGATAATGATGATGATAAGGAATCATTGGTTAGAGCACATGGTCAATTTAATTCCCAAATTTAGGAGAGTTCTTAAATGAGTAAATGTATCCTCACCAATTTCTGCCTGAAACTGAAATGGGTTGACACAGAGCTAAAACTGAGGAAGGAGGAAGCTGAGTAGGTTGACAGGTGTTTGTGTATGTGTGTGTGTGTGTGTGTGTGTGTTTGTGTGTGTGTGTGAGTGGGCAAGGGGCGGGGGGTGGGTGAGACAGACACTATTTAAGTTAGTAAGGAGCCAAAATGTCAGGTATTGAGACAGCCAAGTTTTGTATGAAATGCTTCAGGAAATGGAAGTGTTCAGCTGGTCAGGGATAACAAAATGCCTCTTTAACAAAGCACTTTGGTCCTGCCAGGATGTTCCACCTGGCCTCAATCCTCTTCCTCCCCCTCACTCCCACACCCACAGCGAACTTAAACATCTTTATATCCTGGAAAATATCAAGGTCCCCTTTCCATTCTAACGTCCCTTTCTGTGTTAGAGATAACAGTTCTCCTAATTGTGTTTATTATCTCTCTAAAGAGTTATTCATTCAAAAAATAAACATTTGTGAAGTGGATACTGAATGCATGGTGCTGTTATCCTTCACTTCTGATAACATTTAGCCTCCTTTCTGCCACCTTTAGAATCTTTTAAGAATGTAGACACAGAGAATGTATTGAGATCCTAGGTCATTTTCCTTCACCAATATACTTCAAATGGTTGAGGGGACTAAAAAAAGATTCATTTCTGGAATATTTAAGTTTAGTTTCGAAAAATATTTTATATTGAAGCATGTATTTTAATTTTTTATCAGAATTAAAAAACAAATATATTTAAGATGTATAGCATTATTCTTGCATTTATACTTTTTTGTTCTTTGGAGAGTAATTACTATATGATGGAAAGCCACAAGAGCATCTGGCTCCTTGGCAAGTCCCAAATACAACTGGCAACCCAGAGATACTGAACGGCTGTCAGATGGTTCAGATGCTATAGATGAGCTTTCTGTCTCAACCCATCTACACTGCCTCCATTCTTTATATTCAATGTATTCAATTTTCTATATAAAATAAATCCATCATTTATACACATTTATTTCTTATTTATAATAATATAATTAATTACACTTGGGCAGAATCTGAGTTTTGTTTTGTTTTGTTTTTTCCATATTTTCAAATAGCTATGTTGGAAGTATGGTGTCTTTCTGAGTAACCAGATTTTATTATATACCCACAGCAATGATGCCTATAGGCAGGCATTCTATTCCTCGTGTATAGTCTCCACAGTGATTAGTGGATTAGTGCCCCCGGCTTGGAGCATTTGATTATTTTAGGACAACACTTTGCAAATAATACTGTGTCTCATATTTCACTAAGGACTATGGACTTTTTTTTTTTTTTCTAATAAATAATTTAGATTCTAAATCCCTGGACTAAGATGATCTTGACCTTCCGGCATGTATGCCATGTGGAAATCACCCCAGGAACAGACTGCTGAACCAAAGGCAAACAAACAGAGCTGGATTGTTGCCTCCTCATAAATCTGAACTTGCGGTCAGTGGGTAACTGCCAAGTCCTAGTGAGCATTCAGACGGTATGCCCAGCAAGCAGCTGAGATGGGAAGATGGTACATTCTAAATATTATTTAAAGTTTTAATTCATTTCCAACCATAATATTCAAAGATGTTCTAAAATAAAGCAACTTATACAGAAATAATAATTTTAAAATAACTTGCTGGAAATTATGAAAAAATTTAAAACACCATTTCTGTTTTATTTTACCATAAAGATTTCAATATTCTGGTTTATACTGTTCTTTACATTAAATTTATTCTGGTTTTGTATCATTCCTTATCAATTTACTTCAGAAATAATTTCTGTGATATTAGAAAACTTTTTTTCCCATTTCGTATCTTGGAAAACATGATATTGCAATGAGACTTTAAGCATTTATCTTCTCTTGTTACATATCTCATGCCAGGACTGACCCATCAGAAGTGACTCTGCCTATGTTGAAATCGCAGTGTAATTTACTTTTAGTTTTGAAAAACATATATAGAAAGGTTTTCTGTATCACTAAATATACCAATCAATCAATTTTCTATAAAAGTTTATATGTGGGACAAAAAATTAGGGCTTGTCAATATAAATTAAATATTTGAACATATGTTATATTATACTATCCAGTTAGGTGGCTGAATCTATTTTTCTAAATGGAGTCATCAAAAATTAGGTAGTTATCAGATTAGTTAGCTCAGTGATTCTTAATTTTAGTAGAATATCACAGGTGTGGTAATTGGCTTAATTTTGAAGCTTCTCACTCCATTACGGCTGTGTAATTCATGCAGTTGTGGACTTGGTTTTGTTTGGGTCACTGTTTTATCTCAGTGCAGACAACAGCACAGGGCATATTGGTGCTTACTAAAGAGTATTCAAATTGAAGGCTTACTAGATGAATGCTGGTTGATGATTTATTTATATATTTTATAGAAATTTTAAAAACTTAGGATAAGAACTTGTTGAGTATTTTGTATAATGAGGAGCCACAGAATTTCATACATGAAATTTTAAGTTAGTATTGAAGATAGCCTGAGGACAAAGCACAAGCCTGAGTTAGAAAGGGGAAAGAAGAAAATAGTGCTAGAAACACTCAGAGTGCAGAAAATTGGGAATATAACATCTTTGTATTCAGTAATGTAGGATTATCTCTTCTATTTTTTTAGGAAATAACCTGATATCATAGAAAAAGAAGACTCCACTAGCTATCTTGTCTTCTTTCTAATCCAATATTGAGCAAAGGGAGGTATCACATAGGTGATATGTGAGAATATATTATAGGTGACTCTGTGGCCTACTGTTTAATTTCTTATTGAGTCTTTCTTTTTATTTCAGCATATTATGGGGGTACAAATTTTAAGGTTTCAAAAAATGCCTTTTCTCCCCTCCCCCCACAAGTCTGAGTTTCCAGCATGACCATCCCCCAGATGGTGCACATCTCACTCATTATGTATGTATATACCCGCCCCCCTCCCCCCTGCCCAATACCCTATTACTGTAGTACCTATGTGTCCACTTAGGTGCTGCTCAGTTAATACCAGTTGGCTGGTGAGTATATGTGGTGCTTGTTTTTCCATTCTTGGGATACTTCACTTAGTAGTATGGGTTCCAGCTCTAACCAGGAAAATATAAGATGTGCTATATCACCGTTGTTTCTTAGAGCTGAATAGTACTCCATGGTATACATATACATATAGGTTATATATAAATATAACCTATAAAAGAGAACAGAATCTCTTAACTAGTTTTACCTCCATTCCATAAAGATGATATAGGCTTCTAAGTGATTTAGGAACTAATAATTTCTTACCTTTACCTCCATTGTTATCCACTATGGACAATTAATAGGAAAGATAACTACTACCTGTTCTGCTTCTTTAAATCAAGGAGAGACATGTTTTGAAGGGTACATCAATCAAGCTCTTCCCAGGACAATAGAAATTATGCTAGGTCATTAGACATGGAACCTATACAAAGTTATGGTTATAAAGGTAAATATAAGAACTAAAATATGAACATTCAAATTGTCAGACTATGCGTGCATACACTCATAGAAAAAAGCAGCAGTAAATTTTTAGTGCTATGAAAATATAAAGCACAACAAAATATGAAAGAACAAAGACACTCATATTTGACCTATTAATACATAAAAATAGACTTTAAAAATATTAAGAGATCATCTAGGAGAGAATGCTAAGATATAGCAGGGAAGCAATGAGAAGCACAAGAAATGGGTAAAGACAAGTTCAGGGCAACTTGCTTGGCTGGGAACTGATTGGCTAAGAGCCCAGAGAAGCTTCTGGACATAGGGGAATAGTAAGAGAAGAGCTTTCTTTCCATATTCTGAAACAAGCTTTTATGACGGAAACCCCCAACCCACACAAGTCTCAGGCTTAATTTAGGGAAGAGTTTGGAGATTGCACAGAGAATTGTTGCTCCAGAAAAGGAACCCATGTGGAATCCCACAGGCATCCAAGCCAAGAGCAACTTGAGCTGGGTGCCATTCTGAGAGTCTTGGAGCTGCAGGCAGTTCCAAGGAAGGATAGAGGAGCCCAAGCACTTCCATGCATTTCTGGGGAGATCCCCCACACCCTTCTGTGGGCTGCTGCTGAGACTGAGTCATGAGGAAACAGCATTTTCCAGTTTCTTGCCTGGATGGGGACCTAGCCTTTTCAGTCACAGGCCCAAGGCAACATTTTGAGAGTTTAATACTGGGCTGCACCCCTACCCTTGGGCTGAGTTTGAGCTGATTCAGCTGCAGCCATCACCTGGACTAGGAAGGGTCAGGGAACCCGGTTTTCCAATTCACATCTAGGACAATACCCGCCATCTTGGAATAAGCTGCTGTGAGACCCAGTCTCGGGTGAACTGCACTCCTCACAGTTTCCTGCTAATGCAGCCTGCTTGAGAAGGGCCATGCTTTCTCTGGTCACAGGACCAAAGTGCCATTTGGGGAGTTTAAAGCTGGACAGCACTCGACCCTCAGGCTGTTTGGTCTGAGGTAGCCACAGCTGCTACCCAGCTGAGGAGAGACAGGAGAGCCCAAACTCTTTTACACATCCCAGGACACTTGTCATTGGCCTACTACAAGTTTCTGGGATACTGAGACTCAAGCAGACCACGCATCCCATAGTTTCTTGCCCATGCTGCTCCCTTGTAACAGGCTCTGCCCTCTTTGATTGCAAGCCCATTTCAAGAATTCAATGTTGAGCCACACGCCACCCTGAGGCTGAGTTCAAAGTACATGGCTGTAGCCGCCAGCTAGAAGGTAAGGAACAGGGGAAACCAAGCTCTCCTAAGCACACTGAGAGCATTACTCACTACTCTGTTCCAGGTGGTTGTGGGACTGGAAACTAGCCTGCCAAATCCATTGAAACTACCAGTAATACCGACATAGACCACTTGGATCTTAGTGGGCAGATCCACCACCACTATCCCAACCTATCACATCACACCAGAGCTGCTCAGGGAGCTGAGAACCTGCCCACACACCTGGCCCTCTGCTCCAACTATTAGCTTCTGAGCAAGCCACCTGAGGCCCAAGAATTCCCCCCCCCCAAGACACACTAACTCCATTGCTAAAGTAAGCTGCTCTGGGGCCTAAACTCAGGCATACCCAGCCCTCAGTTTCCACCACAGAGGTCCAATTCTGGTTTGGTTGATGTTCAAGTTCCCGGCAAAGCTTTACCAAAGCCTCAGATAATAACTGTTCCCTAAGCCAAGAAGGAAATCACAAATAGCACTAACTGTGTAAACTGCCTAAGAAGTCATATGTAGATTACACTACTGCAGGTACCCAAATCAAAGCCAAAATGTCCTACTTAGCCAACAACATATACATATATCTTCATAAAAAAATTCTCCCATTCTAAAGCAATTTCAAAAAATTGGAACAAGCAGCTGCTACATCAGATGCTCAGCTCTCATTGGAAGGACACAGGAAACATGAAAAAGCAAAGAAATATGCCACCACCGAAGGACCACAATTGTCTGGCAATGGACCCCAATCAAAACCAATTGCATATAATGCCAAATAAAGAATTTCAAATATTGGCTGGGGGTGGTGGCTCATGCCTGTAATCCTAGCTCTCTGGGAGGCCGAGGCAGGTGGATTACTCAAGGTCAGGAGTTCGAAACCAGCCTGAGCAAGAGCAAGACCCCGTCTCTACTATAAATAGAAAGAAATTAATTGGCCAACTAATATATATAGAAAAAATTATCCAGGCATGGTGGTGCACGCTTGTAGTCCCAGCTACTCGGGAGGGTGAGGCAGGAGGATAGCTTGAGCCCGGGAGTTTGAGTTGCTGTGAGCTATGCTGATGCCATGGCACTCACTCTAGCCCAGACAACAAAGTGAGACTCTGTCTCAAAAAAAAAAAAAAAAAAAAAAAAAAGAATTTCAAATATTGACTCTAAAGAAGCTCAATAAGATCTAAGAGAAATCTGAAAACCAACACAAAGAGAGCAGAAAATCAAGTCAGGATGTGAATGAGAAATTTACAAAGGAGATAGATATCATGAAATACAAATATACAAACAGAAATTTCAGAGCTGTCTGATCTCAGAAGCTAAGCAGGATCTGGCCTGGTTAGTACTTGGATGGGAGAAATTCCAGAGCTGAAAAATTCATTGAAGGAAATACAAAACACATTTAAGAATATACTAGAGCAAACAGAATAAAGAATATTAGACTTGAAGATGAATCTTTTGAAATAATTCAGTCAGACAAGAATAAGAAAAATAAATAATGAAAAAAATAAGTAAAAATTTCAAAATGTCTAGGACTATGTAAGATTGACCCAATTTATGAATTATCGGTATTCCTAAGGGGAAAAAGGGATCAAAAAGTTTGAAAACCTATTTAAGGAAATAACTGATGAAAACTTCCCAGGATTTGCAAATGTTAGACTCTCAGATACAGAGGGCCCAACAATCTTTAGGCAAGTACATTGCTAAAATGTATAAAAAACATCCTGACATTATTATAATCAAAATGACTAAAGTTAAAGTGAAAGAAATAACCTTAAAATTAGTAAGAGACAAACATCTAGTCACCTGTAAAGGAAACCCAATCAGAATAACAATAGGCTTCTCAGCTAAAGCCTTTATAAGCATGAATAGAATGGGAAGGCATTTTCAAAGTGCTAAAAGAAAAAAACTGTCAGCCAAGAATTTTATATCCTGCCAGTAAAAGTTTCACAAATGAAGGGGAAATAAAGTCATTCCCAGACAAGCAAATGCTAAGAAAATTTGTCACTGCTAGATCTGCCCTGAAGGAAATGCTCCAAGGTATCTTAAACATGGGAACAAAAGGTCAATATTCATCAGCACAAAAACTTATGAAAACATAAAATTTAAGAGTCTAATAAAACAATAACACAAAAGAGAAAGGGGAAGACATTAAATGGCAACATGAGAGAAGCTCAGCAAACCACAAAGACAAGAAGACAGAGAAAAAGTAAACAACAAAGAATTTATAAAACAATTAGGACTCAACAATATGACAAAAACAAAGCCTCATATATCAATATTAACCCTGAATGTAAATGGATTAAATTCTTTATTTAAAAGACAAAGATTGGCAGAATGATAAAATAATATGATCCAACTATATGTAGGCAAGTGAAAAAAATAAAGGGCATTTAAATTGATAAATACCTTTTAAGTTCTAGATAGATTCTTGTTATTAGGCCTTTATCAGAAGTGTAGAGAGCAAATATTTTCTCCCACTCTGTGGGTTGTCTATTTGTTCTAATGATAGTTTCCTTGGCTGTGCAGAAGCTTTTCAATTTGATCAGATCCCATTTGTTTATTTTTGATGCTGCAGTGATAGCTTTGGGAGTCTTCCTCAAAAATCCTTTGCCTAAACCAATGTCTGATAGGGTTTTCCTGACATCTTCTTCTAGGATTCTTAAGGTTTCATGCCTTAGGTTCAAGTCTGTTATCCATCTTGAGTGAATTTTTGTGAGAGGTGAGAGGTAGGGATCCTGTTTCACTCTTTTGCATGTCGCTAACCAGTTTTCCAAGCACCATTTATTTAAGAGAGATTCTTTTCCCCATTGTATATTTTTGTCTGCTTTATCAAAGATTAGGTTGCCGTATACTGATGGTTTCATCTCTGGTATCTTGGATCTATTCCAGATATCGATGCTTCTGTTCTTGTGCTGGTACCAGGCTGATTTAACTCTTATTGCTTTATAATACAGCTTGAAGTCAGGAAGACTAATGCCTCCCAATTTGTTCTTTTTACTTAAAATTGCTCAAGAAATGGGCAATGGAAATGAACAGAAACTTCTCCAAAGAAGACAGAATAATGGCCAGCAAACATATAAAAAAATGCTCAACATCTCTAGTCATTAGAGAAATGCAAATCAAAACCACAATGAGATACCACCTAACCCCAGTGAGAATGGCCTATATCAATAAAACCAAAAACAACAAATGCTGGCGAGGATGTGGAGAGACAGGCACACTCTTACACTGCTGGTGGGACTGTAAATTAGTGCAACCTTTCTGGAAAAGAATTTGGAGATATCTCAAACAGCTAGAAATAGAAATACCATTTGACTCAGCAATAGAATTGTTGGGCATCTACCCCAAAGAGCATAAGACATTCTATTACAAAGACATCTGCACCCGAATGTTTATGGCAGCACAATTCACGATTGCACGGTCATGGAAACAACCCAAGTGCCCGTCAATTCACCAGTGGATAATTAAAATTTGGTATATGCTCACAATGGAATATTACTCAATTCTAAGAAATGACGGTGAGCTTGCACCGTTTATGCTACCCTGGATTAAACTTAAGCCCATTATCCAAAGTGAGGTGACACAAGATCTGGAAAATGGGCCCCCCATCTACTCGCCATTGGTACTGACTGACTAAAACTATGTTGCTCAAATGGTGGTAGTGTGCTCCAGGGATTCAGGGTGGGGAGGCCACATCTTAAGGATGTGATGAGCATTGTGGAGGGGAAGGGAATACCTCTAACCCTTCTTAAGGAGAGGCAAAGAAATACAATGTAATAAAAATGTCAAAAAAACAACAAACCTTTTATTGAGTGGGGGGCAGGTGGGAGGGGGGAGGAGAGGAAGAGGGTATACTTACATACTTACATAATGGGTGTGGTGTGCACCAACTGGGGGTTGGACACGCTCAAAGCCCTGGCACAGAGGGGAGGTGGGGTGACAGGGGCAATATATGTAACCCCAACAATATTTGTACCCCCAGAATATAATGAAATAAAAGGAGGAAAAAAATAAGTAAATTGATAAATACCAAGTCAAATTATCACTATTTGCTGATTATATGCTCTCACATGTGCAAAACCCAAAAGTATTCTAGATTTGATAAATGAATTAAGCAAAATCTCAGGTTACAAAATCAACATACATAAATCAATAACATTTAGATATACCAAAAACAACCAAGCCGAGAACCAAATCAAACTCAATCCCATTTACAATAGCTGCAAAAAATAAAACACCTGGGAATAAATTAACCCAACGAGGTGAAAGAGCTCTATAAGTAGAATTACAAATCAATGATAAATGAAATCATAGATGACACAAATAAGTGGAAAAACATCCCATGCTCATGGATGGCAAGAATTAATAACATTAAAATGACCATATTGCTCTCTACAGATTCAATGCAATCACTATCAAAATATCAATGTCATTTTTCAAAGAATTAGAAAAAACAATTCTAAAATTCATATTGTTCTAGTCAGTTTTGCTTTACTATAAGGAAATACGTGAGGCTGAGTACTTTACAAAGAAAAGAGGTTTATTTGACTGGCAATTCTGCAGACTGTACAAGGAGCATGGTATCAACATCTGTTTCTGGTCAGGGATTCAGGGAGCTTCCAGTGTAGGTGGAAGGTAAAGGGAAAACAGGCAGGTCACATGGTGAGAAAAGGAGCAAGAGAGGGAGGAAGTGGTACCAGCTTTTTTTAAGCAACCAGGTCTCATGTGAAGTAATAAAAGATAACTCATTCATTATCATGGGGGGCGCATCATACCATTTACCAGGGATCCACTCCCATGACCCAAACACCTCCCAACAGGCCCCACCTCCAACACTGGGGATCGAATTTCAACGTGAGATTTGAGGGGCCAAACATCCAAACCATATCATATATGGAATCAGAAAAAAAGCCCAATGGCCAAAGCAATTATATGCAAAAACAACAAAACTGGAGACATCACAGTATCTGACTTCAGATTATACTACAAGGCTATAGTAAACAAAGCAGCATGGTACTAACACAAAAGTAGACTCATAGATTGATGAAACAGAATGGAGAACCGAGAAATAGAATCATATATCCACAACTAACTGATCTTTGACAAAGCAAACAAAAACATACACTGCAGAATAGACACAATATTTTATTGTGTTTATTGAAAAGATCAATAAACAGTGCTGGGAAAATTGGATCACCATATGTAGAAGAATGAAACTGGACTCCTATCTCTCACCATATACAAAAATCAATTCAAGATGGATTAATGACTAAAATGCAAACCATAAAACCATAAAAATCCTAGAAGAAAATGAAGGAAAAACTCATCAGGATATTAACATTGGGAAAAAATTTTTGACTAAGATCCCAAAAGTAAATGCAACAAAACCAAAAAGGGATAAATGCTAGCTAATTAAATTAAAAACCTCTGCACAGCAAAAGAAATAATCAAAATAGTAAATAAACAATCTTCAGAATGGGAGACAATATTCACAAACTATGTGTCTGACAAAGAACTAATATTCAGAATCTATAAGGAACTCAAATAATTCAGCAAGAAAAAAACTAACAAGCCCATTTAAAAGCAGTCATGTGACTTGAATAGACATTTTTCAAAAGAAGATATACCAATGGCCAACAAACATGAAAAAACGCTTAACATCTCTAGTCATCAGAAAAATCTAAATTAAAACCACAATGAAACACCATCTTACTACAATTAGAGTAGACTATTAAAAAATCAAAAAGCAAGAGATGTTGGCACAGATGCAATGAAAAGGAACATTTATGCACTTTTGGTGGGAATGTAAATTAGTGCAACCTCTGTGTTGATCAGTATGGAGAGTTCTCAAAGAACTAAAAGTAGACCTACCATTCGATCCAGAAATCCCACTACTGGGAGCTATCCAAAGGAATAGAAATCATCATATCAAAAAGATACTGTCACTTATGTTTATTGCTGCACAACTCACAATTACAAAGATATAAAATCAACATAAATGCCAATCAACTGATGAGTGGATAAAGAAAAAAAATATATATATATGTATACACACACACACCATGGAGTACTACTCAGTGATAAGAAAGAATGAAATATAAATAAATAAATAAATAAATGTCTTTTTTAGCAACTTGGATATAAGTGGAGGCCATGATTCTAAATGAGGTAACTCAGTAATCAACTCTAAGTAAATAAATATTGCATGCTGTCACTTATAAGTGGTTACACAAAGACACACCAGTTGGTATAATACACATTAGAGATATAAAATGAGGGAGTCTGGAAGAGAGAAAGGAATGAAAAACTACCTACGGGGTACAATGTACATTATTTGGGTGATACATTAAAACCCCAGACTTCACCGCTATACAATATGTACAAGTTATAAAATTTGACTTGTACTCTCTAAATTTATTAAAATAAAGAAAAGGAAAAATCCTATTAATAGAAAAATTTATGTTAGCTAATAACACTTAAGACTTCTATAGTATAGTAATAACGTGGCACTGTTTTACGTGTCTTACTTCATCTTATACTTGTTTTCTAAAAAAGAAAAAAGTAAACAAACAAAAAACCAGGCAAAGAAAAAGTTTTCATGTGTTATTTTATTTCTATTTGGCTGGCAAATACTCGAAGACACAGTAGGTTAAGTAAATCGTACAAAGTCACATAGCTAATGCAAGGCAAACAGGTAGCAAATAAACAACATAGAAACAGACATTCTTTCTACAAAGTCCAGAATTTTTATTTTTATTTTTAATGTCAGAATATATAAATTCAGCTTTTGTCTGTGTTCAACTTTTAGCTTTTTATTAAACTTGAATATTTTAACATACATGAACTTAATTAATATTTTGCTTTCTGTCTTTACCTAATAGATATAACCATTTTAGTGTAATTACTCTTAATTTTAAGATTTCTAATATATTTCAGATATGTGAAACATTTTAACAAAGTAACCTTGCAATCTTAGAGATCTTGAGAATTATATTGTGTAAAACCGAGTTTTGATCTCAATTTTAAATTGATATTTACAACGCAGTTTTAGTAAAAACTGTAATATACTATATTTACTGATACCAGAAATACAGTCTTTTTTCTTTATAGATAATTGATGTTTGACCAAGCCTTTTTCAATGAAATAGGGAAAGATTTTTTCAATAAAAGGCTCTGATACAATTGGCCATCCCCTATTAAAATATGATTATTTTTAATCCTATATCATACCATACACAAAAACAAATTTTTGGAGCAGAAACTAAATGCAAAAGATAAAACTATAAATCTACTTGAAGAAAATTAGAGACTATCTCTATCTTTATGACTTTTGCCAAGCAAAGCTTTTTTAGACAAGAGCCAATAAGCATTAACAATTAAAGGAGGGAAAAAAGTAAATTAAAATTAAGCAAAATTATATTATTTTCTGAAAAATAAATTTAGAAAATGAATATGAAAGACATAAAAATGGAAGAAAATGTTTGGAATATATGCATATAGAAAATTTTAAAGAAC
Organism: Microcebus murinus; assembly: GCF_040939455.1. Taxonomy (NCBI): domain Eukaryota; kingdom Metazoa; phylum Chordata; class Mammalia; order Primates; family Cheirogaleidae; genus Microcebus; species Microcebus murinus. Next base: position 78,127,536 of record NC_134114.1, on the reverse strand, counting down.
CCCTACAACTCAATAATTAAAAGACCAAAAAATAAAGACAAACACCCACCACAAACACCAACAATTTAAAGGTGGGTAAAATACTTAAGCAACTACTCAAACAGTTAGATATTGGAATGGTCTTATGCACATGAACAGGCACTGTCCATCATTGGTTATCAAGGAAATGCAAATTAAAACCTCCATGCAGTATCATTTTAGTCTTCCTGGAATGACTACAATTAAGAAGACTGATTAAACAAAATTGATCTGCTCTCTGCTTACTTTCCTGTCTTTATCTTTTCCAACTCCTCAAAGAAATATTCTCTGTGTATCCTATCTGAAATAGCTCCTCCCCAAATTTAATTTTCTTAGCATTCTTATCAAATATAAAATTGTATTACTTTATTTACTTTCTGATATATTTTATGCTCTCAATCTAGACTGTAGACCGAATGCCTTTACCAGGTCCTTGCTGCTAGATCAGGGCTTGGCATGTGGGAAGCTCAATAAGTGGACCTTCTCATCTTCTGATCCTATCTACTGATTATTCAAATCCGTTTAGCCCTCTTTTGATTATATTACATGAGTTTTCTAGTGCATCTAGAAAATCACCATTATAAATAATACCTATTGCTAATAGTTAATAGAAAAAATCATTAAAACACAAATCTTGTAAGAACTTTAATCATTTTAAAATACTTCCACAGTGAAAAAGTGCTGAAATTTGATCTAGAATAGAGGTTAAACAGATATTGAAAGCATGAGTTTTACGGATTCTACCCCAATATTTACCAGCTATTGTTCTTTCTCAATTAATCTTTCAAGCCTCAGTTTCCAGGCCAGTGAAATGGATGAAATGACTCACCTATCTCTTTGAATTGCCAAAACCATCAGAAGGCTTAAAATTTACCCAATATTAAAAAGCACAAATATAGCATCAATAGTAGGTTCTGATTAGATTATAATTTTATTGCAAATGAATTGTTTGAAAATATTTTGATAATCTTTGTTAACAAATTCTATATTCCATTAACATTTCTAAATTAACACCTTTATTACACTAATTACTTTTCAAACAATTCTCTCTGAATAACATAAAATACATCTATTGTCAAAAAATAGAATCCAAATGCATAGCTAACTATCTAAACAGTTTGAGAAGTTGAAGAAGCCTGAATTTAGGTATTTACTCCTTTCTGTCACCAGGCACTACCTTTGAAGATACATGCAGTATATCTGCATGAAGAAGTTACAGCCAGCCATTTTCTAAAACACTTATCATTTTAGCTTCTCTTTAATAAATTATATAGCACAAGGAAAATAAATTTATGAAAGAGCCAATGACTTGTGTTAGAGTTTAAATAGTGAAATCAATTTCAAGTAGGTCATTAGCATAGATATCTATCCAGGAAGCTTTAGATTAATATCTTGAAACCTTTGGATTGTGACCAAAGAGGTTGGTCCCTGAGTTGGAATTTCTTTGGCAATTTAAGGAGGATTCAAAGGGCAGAGTGCAAAAGAGGATGAATAAGACATCTATTAGCATGGACATCAGTCCCGGTAGGTTGGAGCTAGAGAAATATTAAGAAAATAAAAGAAAACAGAAACCACAGTAATGATTTCTACATGGCATTTTAACCACCCATTAAAATATCTTTTACACTAACTATGCTTTTTAAAATCAAAATAAATGTGTCCATTTTTCCTGTTTTTCCCCATATCTCTTTGCTTTTTCAGAGGGCATCAATGCATCTTTAAGATACATCATATGCAAAATGTATTTTAGTGTCAACAAACTGTTAAAAGTTAGCAAGTGAGGAGTCTCAATTTTGAAACAGTAAATTCTCAGCAAAGCAAACACAATAGAGATTTCTGAAGCACACATATTCAAAATATGTGTTCCAATATCTTTCAACAGTTTAAAAATAACAAATTTTGATTCACTACTATCACTATTAGAAATCTATTCTATACAAAATTCTCATATATCAAAGAATTTCCTTGAATCTACATTTATACTAAAATCTAGACTTACATGGAAACATTGAGGTCAACCTAAATGCCCACAACACACATACCTACACACAAATTTGCTTTAATGAATGTAATGTATTATAAATAATAAAGTATCATGCAAATATTATTACTTTATGACATTTTTAAAAGTAATCTAACAGGGCTTAAGTTGTAGTTGCTAAGGAAGTAAAAGAAAAACATAAATAAATGTTGGTTATGATTACAAGCATATTAAACTATTTATAGCAAAAAGAATAGAGAGAAATATTTGAGAAAGGAAATCATATTGTATTATGCATGAGTTTTTACAGATTTACTTTAAATGGTGTTGTTTGTCTGTATGTGAAGTAGGTTCACTGTGCATTGACTACAAACTTGTCTAAGTCTAAGGAGACACAATATCCCTGCATGTAACAAGTTACACGAACTGGATTTATTATAAATAGGCAGTAAGGGACAACAGAAACCTAGGGTTTATTGTGAGCTGGTGCCCCAAAGTTCAGGAAAGCTGCCTAGGGTGGTTGGAGTCATGACTGTGAGTGTCCCACTTGCACTGCAGCTGAGAAGCCACAACAGGCAGGCTGCAATGGATTGTATACCTCAGGTGCCACATGACACACTGGGCTAAATCACTGGTGTATATCTTGTGTCTATGGGAAAGAGGAAAGAATTCAGGCTGTTCAGGCCAGTATGGGCTCATCTCTCAGGATGCTACATTCCAGCAGATTTTACAGTTTCTTGAAAACTACAAGCGAAAAAAACATGGGGATGGAGGGTGGGGGTGGACAGGGAAAATTGAATTGGTCCAAGGCTACCCAGAGAACTGTCCTGCAATCTACTGTCCATATTTTGACCAGTGAGAATGTATTATCATTTATAATTTCAATGGTACAAAAAATCAATTTTGTAATGATGTAATTATTACAGATATTATCTTATCATAAATAAAAAAACTAGAAATAACATTAAAAATGTATTTAAAACCTAATGGTACAGTACTATGAAGTAAATTAAATAGAGGAGAATTCTTCTCTCAAGATAATTACAGTCTTGTTGGAAAGACAGACATGTCTTCTAGAAACAAAGACAAGAAGGCCATAAAGCTACATTACAGAGTTCACATACAAAAAAGGTAAGTGGGAGGATTGCTTATTAAGATATTTTGATTAATTTGTAAAAACTTCGTCCCATTCAGTCAAAAAGGTCAAGACTGACTTACTAAAAGTAACAACACTTCTAGGCAGGAGAAGCAGCATGGAGAGGGGAGAGAGTACATTATGCATGATGAATATGATAGCAGATCTAGTCTAAATGCAGTGCTGAGAAGAGAGCAAGTTGTTTTCACAAACAGAGCGGTATATAAAATTCAGAGAGAAAATTACTTTCCCACCCCCTACATGTGATATAAAAAGAGAGACATTTACATGTAAATAAATAGAGTGAACCTTAAACTGTTATGCTAACACTATTGACAACATATCACAAAATTTACTAAAATAAAAAAATGTAAAAGATGAAACTTGAAATCATAGAGAAATTTATCCTGTATCTAGGAGAGGAGCATTTGCTACCCAGAATTTTTATATTCTAGCAGAGTTCTTATATTTCTCTGCAAATAAACTGCCATAAAATTTTGCTTGAGCTTCTAAATACCAATAATACAAAAGGTCAAATACAGAAGGCCAAAGCTATCTTGATTTGATTATTATATCCTTCCTTCAATCTATGGAAAATATACCCTTTTTAAGGAGAAAGGTGTAATTCTACCAAGTTACTTCTAAGAAACTAAAAGAGATTGTTTTATTTTTGTATACACTTTATTATGTAACATAGTGGTTACTTAAACATAAGAGGCCATGAACAATTTACTTTTACTGAGAAAGAAATGCATCAACTCAAAAGACTACACAATTAAAAACTTTCCACTCTTGCTTTAAATTTATGGCAACATTTTTCCCAAAATAAAATCTGTTAACAGTTTCTCTTAAATGTTCTTCCAGAAACATTCTTCATATGAAAACTAATACACCTTTATGTATATATTTATATTTTTTACACAAAGGGGACATGTACTATGAAAGGAACTCTCTCTCGCTGTTCTTTTCTAAATCTGCATATCTGGTCAATTATTCATATCATTGATGTTAATCCACCTTACACTTCAAAAAAAATCAAAACAAATATGTAATATTTTTTTTCTACTTTTATGGGGCTATTTTGGATTATTTTACTGATACCTATTGATGACTATTTTAAATTTCCATCTTTTGCTATTACATAATATATAGTAATGATCATCTCTATTCTTACATTTTTGAACAAACATACAAACTTATCTGTAGAATAAGTCAACTGAAGTTATATTTTGAAATTGAAATTATGATGCATTTTAAATGTGTATATATATTTTATCAACACTTTCTGAATAACTATTTCTCCATATATCTTGTGACATTGCATTTACTGAATTTATGGTTATTGTTATATTTGATGAAAATTCTGTTTTATGGTGTTATGTTTTAATTCTGTGTGTATTTGAAGAATTTTTACATTTTTACTCTATATCCTTTTACTTTTCTATGAACCAGAAGTGCTTGTCCAATTCACTATTGATTGGTGTTTTACTGATATTTAAGAAAGTATGCCTTTGTGAAATAGATGTTTTAAATCTTTTTCCAAGTTTGTCCCTTCTAGGTTATTTTTATGACTTTTTCTATTTAGAAAATTCCTATTTATTATATTTTAAATTATCTACTTGCTTTTTTTCTTTTAAATCACAAGGTTTGGGCCCTGTTCAGAAATTGTTTCCCTATCCTATATATATGTAAAATAATTTTTTTCCATATTTTCTACCTATAACTTTCCAGTCTAATTTTTAACTTTTGAATTATTATCTATCAGGAATTTAATATTGTGTAAGAAGCAAAGTAGGTATCTATCTATATTATATTTGTTTTGTGTATACATCTCTGTGAGCCAGAAGGCTGAAACTCATGTGTTAAAATAATTCATATCCTCCTTTCTCACAATTTGAAGGAAACTGTCATTTACTTATTAAATTTATAAAGGAATTGGGTATTATCTCATGTCCCTCCTATACATTTTATTGATCTTGCTAGAAAAGCAAAAAGTGAAAAGAAATGCTTTAAATAAGGTTTAAATACATATCTGACATGTGGAAGTGCAAATTCCTATTGAGTACTCCTCTATAAAAATTTATTTAGATTATTTTACATTCTCATTTTTTCTGTATATACTTTAGAATACAGTATTATATGGGGGAAAAACCTGTTAACATTTTATTGTGATCATAACATAGTTCTAAGTTAATTTAGGAAGAAAATATATCTTCATAAAGCCATCACTGTTGTCAAATTTTACTTTATCATAATCAACAAAGTTAAACATTGTGCTATAAATACACCTACAAGCTATAGGTTTATTAGTTCTGCAGGAAGACCCTAAAATATAGTAAAACTGTAAAGCATTTAACTACGTGAATGAAAAATCTCAGTTAAATAAGTATACATAAATCTAGCCTTATATAAACCTAGCCTTAAATAAATAAATAATGAGTGATACCCAGAATTATTGAAAATTCTCTAAGACATATCTTCTTAAATTCGTTACTGTCAACCACTAGATTTTGAAATATCAATGTGGCTACAGTTGACACCTGATCCTGATTTACAAGATCCAGTACTAGTGGGCTCTTTTCCATAACATCTCCACAGGCAGTTTTATAGAGATTTCTATTTCATAAAGTATTTTCATATTTATTATTGCATTTGATTTTTAAAATATTCTGATACTGATAGATCAAGAATCATCATTTCCATTTATAGGCAAAATACTAATGCTCTAAGAAATTCAATGTCTTAGGCAAAAAAGTTAATAGGTAGCTAACCTAGATTATGAATTCTGATTCTTTTGATTTCTGGTTCTGTGTGACTATATTCACTGTTCAATATTTTAGAGTTTGTGCCTCAAAACAATTTTCATTGCCCTCATTTATTGTTATCATGGAGGAGTGTGTTTTGTTTTAGGAAATTTATTTTTGTTTATGTTTTATTATTTTCTTATTTATTTGTTAGAAAGAAGTTAAGAAAAAGTCAATATTGATGAGGCAGTATAAGCTTGAGAAAGACATGAGCAAACAATAAATTTATTATTATTATTTCATAGGGACTTGACCCTAAACTTTATTTATGCTCTTTGGTCAGAACCAAAGAAGACAAAGATCTGTTTTTTGTTTTGTTTTGTTTTGTTTTTTGTCTAGTTTATCTGTCTATGGAGTTTGGTTTTCCTGAAGCTTTAAAGTGGTAATTACTATAAGACCGAAAGACCTCTCCATTATCCAGGAAACAGAATAAGATAAATAAACAGGAAGTTTGAGACAGTGTGTTTTCTAATAAAAGAAAAAGCAGTGGGAGGAGAAAGGTAGGGTGGACACAGTATCCATGTGTAAATGTTGTCTTGTTTAAAATCTTCATCCCTAGAAAATATTGGCTGAATATTTTACCCAACCTTGAGAACTTTCATTAACCTTGGGGGAGGGAGAATTCTGGGGACTGGATGATTCAGTCTTGGGGAGGAGTAAAGAAAGACAGTATAGGCAAATGATCTTTGAACTCCAATACAACAAATCACAGAAAATTATCTCAGTGAGCTCACAAAGAAATGGAATGTTATTTATGGCAGCTCCGGAAAAGGATAACTTCCCACTTCAGAAGCAAGGGCCCTTTTCCCCTCCCCTGGAATTTGTTGTTTTGTTAACTCATCAACTTTCTTTCTGATTTGAATTTTTCCAGTCATACATCTGTTACTCCATAGCCTCTGCTATTAACATATGGCTTTTGTGTAGTCTTGACATCTTTCACTTTATGGCTTCTGCCATAAATAGTAGTATTTAAAAAAAGAGGTGTGTGGTGGTATGATGGGGGGAAATGGGAATGTCAAGGCAAAAATTATACAGGATAAAGTTAAACCAGTGACAAAGACTTTATGAGTATTGCAATGAGGGAGAGAGCCCAGAACTCAGTCTGAGCTCAACCCCATTGAAAATGGGCTGTGGAGTTTTTAAGAGCTGGGGTGGGAGGAATCATAGGCCACCTGTGTTTGTTCATTGGCTTTAAACAAAGGAATAATAAACTTTCTTCTATCTTTTTGACAGGTGGTAGCTTTATAATTTGGAGCAAGTCTCAGGAGAATTTAGGCTGCTACTCTCCCACAGAAACTTGGAGATAGGAACCCTATGTTTCTTGAGGATTACATTTCAAAGGGATGCCTCCCAGGTCCTTGAGAAAGACATTTCTGGGCTATAAACCTGGCAAGTGCTTTTTTTAAAAGATTTACATCTCAGAGAAGCAGAGAAAGAATTTACAATTACAAGTTCTCTCAAGTAAATGTTCTAAGAAAAGTGAGGTCAAAGTTCTAAGAGTCAAAGAGAAGCCTGTCTAAAACTCTAGTCAAGCTGAGGCAAATATTAGGCCCATCTAGGTCAAGAGGCATAATCTCTCATGGGTGTTAATTTATCTTCATGCGTTTGCTTTTTGATGATTTAAAAAAAAATTCTCTTACATTGGTTCTGGGTAAAAAGAATCATTTCTTTATGTGGCTTCATATAACTTGTTTTATGTACTATTATGTTACATAATGCAACACATTTTCAAGAACTCTATTTTCCTCTGGGATATAAAAGTATATAACAAGTAGAATATTATGGTGGGAAAGGTAAAAATGTTCTAAACTAGGAGATGGTATGTAGTGTTGTAGGGGAGGCTCGTGCATTTTGCACACTGGAAATATAAGTATTGGAATCTATTTCTTCATTATTTCTGTTTCCTGTCTCTTGTCTGCCATCTGTACCACTCTCCTGTCTCTTTCCCACAGCCTTGTCTCAGAATTGAGCTATAATAGAAAAGGTATGGTTGAGGCAATCACTGACAAGTATAGTATGTGCTACTTGCAGAGTAGAGATTTCACATTAAATTCCCAAATGGATGCTGGACTTTTCTGTGTCTGGCCTAAGGATGGCAGCCTTGGATCCAAGTTAACAAAGCCTAGTGTGTTAATCTGTGCAAAGCCTTGCACAATCTGCACTAAGCCTAATTATTACTTACGCAAGGACCTACTTGGAAGGTGGTTATTGCTTTGGCAACCACTGAAAGCATTAGTTAATTTTCTCAAATGCAATTCTAAAGAGAAAGATATTCAGCATCCATTGGAAGGAATGAATTTCCTAGAAATGAAGAACAAATTAGGAGGTCAGAATACAGAGGTACTAAAAGGAAGGCAACTGAAATTTCTTAGGATAAGTGGGGTGTAAAATATAGGGATACAAAGGGAATATATATTACATATACATATACATATGCACACCAACACACAAATATCTATACACATACATAAATCTAAATGCCTAAAGTCCTAATATTGACTAATATTCTTAATATTGATATCTGGATCTATCCTATTTGTCATAAATAAAAGTACACTTCACCTGGAAAAATAGTAATCACTATTATCATTACTAAGATATATTGGCTTATTGACCTAACTCCTAGAGTATCAAACAACAAACCAGGGAAATTATATCATGTGAACTGCATGAATGTGCAGTTTGGCTAGAAAAATAAATATGTGTCCTTAATATGGGCACTGTCTACCTGTAATCCAGTGATTATAATGGGCGCTGTGGTTTGGATGTGTCCCCTAGGTTCATGTGTTGCAAAATTAATACCCAATGCAACAGTGTTGAGAAGTAGGACTTTAAAGAGGTGATTAGGTCATGAGGGTTCTGCCCTCTTGAATAAATTAATGGCATTATTTTGGGAGCAGGTTAGTTATTCAGGAAGTGGGCTCTTGATTAATGGATGAGTTTGGCTCCCTTCCTTCTCTCATACACGCTCTCTTGCCCTCCTGCCTTTTGCCACAGAGTGAGGCAGTAAGAAGGCCCTTGCTGGATGTGGGTTCCTCCAGAACTGTAGGAAATAAATCTCTGTTCTCAGTAATTTCCCCCACCTCAATCATTCCATTACAGAAAAACAAAATGATTAAGAAAATGGGGTTGTGCAAAGTAATCATATGGGCAAAATTGTGAATTACATACCGCTGAATGGCATTCCTATATATGAGACTTTCTTATATGGTGAAGTCCAGTATATTTTCAAAAAATTTCTCAAGCTATTATGATGCTTTCCCCTGGTTAAAAACTACTGTCTTAAGTTGGTATTTTATATAAATCCTTAAGTATGAATTTGTCAAATGGATTCAGTGATCATTAGTACAGAAAGCACATAAAAGTTTTTGTCTCCCTAATATAACAAGCTATATTTGCTCAAAATACTATCAAGTTATCATAAACCATATCAATCCTCAAAAAATTCTCTTCCACAATAATTTGGAATTATAATCTTATAATCTTATTAAAATTGTCATATTTTCTTTAAGAAAAAATTAGAAATTACTAATCAAAATCTGATTGAATAAGGTGATTAGAAATCAATCACAGCTATTTACAAGAATTTTTGAATGCACTCTGGAATAGATAATCTAGGAAAACATATTTTTAAAAATATATAAAACAAATATGCTTATTATAATGGGAGAATTTTAAATTGGTTTAATTTTTTAAGTCCACAGATAACTATATACTCATTTAATTAAGTGCCTAGAGGCCAATATTTCCCTGTTAAAACAAACTCAAAGATAACAATTAATAAACAAGGTAAATAATTTGTGTATTTACTTAAACATTTATTAAGCATCTACCAAGTACAGATCACTAAATAAAATTATATTAGATTCTATTGCTTCTAAAGATATAATCTCAGCCTCCAAGAGTTTATATTACAATAAATAGTCAAATTTTCAAATTTTAAGATTGCTACAATTTATAAGATAAGATAGATGATATTAGCAAGTACAAAGACATAGGTATTTATCACAGAAGCATTTGTTTATATATACTTTTAGTAAAAGTAACAATGAGAAACTCTTGACAGAATGAAAATGAATTTAATATCTTATTACAGAGGTAAAAAGTTAAAAAAAATTATCACTAAAATTATATAATTTATATTAGCTATATTATAGCTAACTTATATTAATTATAATTTATATTGATTTAATTGATACAGCTAAAAGTTAGTTCCAAGTTTTCTTTGAAAAAAATGGTATCAGAGCCATTTATAATATTTTTAGCAAGGAACAATACATGCTAGTGCAAAATTGCTAACCTAGACATTTAGTTTTGAAATGCAATACAGGTTGCCATGTAACTATTTAGGCTGGTTTTGCAGTAGCAGATGGGAATTTTAAAGAGAAATGATAACCTAGTTGATTCTGACTCAAGGAATTCTCAGAACTTTATATCTTAAAATAAACCACCTCCAAATTGTTTTAGTTATAGAACATGTTTTGAACAATCTTTAATCATCCCATTTTTCTCCATCCTGATCCTGATCAATTTTTTTTTGATTCTGCAAATTTGAGTGACCCTCAAGGAATAGACTTAGGATATTCAGTGTCTTTCATTTTAACCTTGACTGTTTCTTTTCCCTGGGCTGTATTTGCATAAGTAGCTCAAAGGATTGTTCATTAGAAATTTATATTTCATGAAAAAAAATAAATTTTATAATTTTATATTAAAAATGAACATATCCATCTACAAAAACACAATTTTACCTTAAATTGAAGATAATGGATTTTCCGTGTTGCCACTAAAAGAAAAAATTACCATATAATACTTATGATATTGCAATTTGAGTGACATCTCAAATTACTTCCATAAATTTCAATCTAAATAGAAGTAACAGGCCAAAGAGTCCTCAAAATCAATTATGATATAAGAAGTACCCTTGAAATTTGTATGTTAATATAAAGAGGCTACACATTTTCTAAAAGAGAAAGATAGACTGAGAAAGGTAAAATTGAAAGAAAAAAGTATCAAGAATATAGAGTTCACCTATCTCAGACAGACATGCTAGACATGTCTCTTAAAAAAAGAGACAACAATGAAGGGGAAAGAAATCTAGTACAGTCAGCAAAATTAATACAATTTGGAAATTAAAGATAACATTGCTGAAAATTTGAAACTTGGCTGTTTCTCAATACTGCATCTTAGTAGTTAGAATTATAAATGTACTCATATGCCATGGATGTTAAGTGCTTTTTAAAAGTCAAAGTTTATGCAAAGTCTTCCAAAGGTAGGCAGAAATGTTTCATTATCAGATCCCTGAAATAGATGCCAATGGCTCCAATCCAACTGAGATGAAAGAGAGAAATTAAACTGCAAAAGATAAATCAGGATTTCAAGAGACACAAAAAACTTAGCTGATCCTCCTAGCTCAGTGGCATTTATTTAGGCTCCTAACATCAGAGGTCTGGCTTCTTTAACTAGTTTACTAAAATAACTATCAGACTCTTTTCTCTTGACTCTTTTTTTCTTTCTCTGACCCTAATTTATCTTGCCCACGATCTCTGAATTAATCTCCCTTAGGTCCTTTCATTCTATTAGTGTTCAAAAAGTCTACAACTGTTCCCAGTTGTCTTCCTAAGCAGATTTAAATTTCTCACCTTGTTTTCTCAGATTCTCTGCTGTATTTCTACCTCCCACTTAGTCAAGACTATTTTCCACTACTCCCAAATCTGCACCTTTCTCTAAAGGTGATATTATCATTTATATGTATCATGTACTTGCTGTCAGGTTCAAGTGTAATGTCAGGTTCCTCCTTTCCCTGATTCTTTTGTCTCAGAACTAAAAAATGATTGCTGAGACCGAGTCAATAGAACAAATGAACAGATCAAACAGATACAAACAAGGCCAAGCACCAAGATATTTTAAGCACAGTATGTTCTAGAGAAGGAACGAGTCTATTTTCCAAAATAGAGACAACCCCAGGTTTTTAGCACTCACTTGTATTCATCTCATAACTGGACTGTCTCTCCTCCCTGTAGGTGGAATGTCCTTCCCACCTCCTGTGATTGACAGGTTGCGGTTTGTGCAAGAGGAAGCCTCAGAATACCTCTGCTTGCCCACGGTTGGGGCCAGGGGGCAAATCTGCAATGCTAATTAGATGGTAATGAACATCATGTCAATTGAGGACACCAAAAATCTCCTGGGGATGCACCAGTTCTGCCAGTTTGCCCCACCCATGGCCCTGACTGTATTTACAGTTTGGGGTTTCTCTACCTCCTTTTAGTTGTTTATTTCCTATCATAGACAAAACATCTGTTCCTCTCTCCTCTCCTTGCCCCTATCTAACGTTGCTTATCATCATACCATTGCTCACCTTGCTTCCTTCCTGAAATCTAGGTTCTCTTCTCTAGCAGCTGAAATCCTTCCCATCCATTCTGTAAGCTTCAGCTTAATTCCTGATCGATTGACACTTTTTATGATCATTGTTTACAGTGTTTTACATTGTTTACAAGTAAATTACAATTTAGATGTCTTTTATTTTGTTTTTCATTAACTTTTATATGCATTAAGTCAAAATATGGATAAGATATAGTAAACTTCTTGAAGGCATAAACTACACCTTACATTTTTATATTATAGGATGGATGATAAATGGAGGCATTTTGCCTCATTAATAAAAGAGGAATTCGAGGAGTCCTATTAAAATACATATTGTACAATGAAGCATAACAAATTAAAAATAAGAAAAGGAATTGAGAAAAGAGGCAATGTGTTAGTTTTCTATGTGGTTTACAACAACCGAAATTTATTCTTTTTATAGTTCTAGAGGCTAAAAGTCTGAAATATAGGTTCTAGCAGCCCCATGATCAGTCTCAGTAAAATCCTAGGTAACTATTTTACTTGCAAAAATTCTTATTTTCTACAGTACAGATAACTTATCTTTTTGTTCTCTCGTATGTACGTTTTCTGAACTTACCTTGACCCATGTGAGGGTTGGGTGTGTGTGGGGTGGGTATTTTGGGGTAACAGGGGAGAGAGCCAACAAAATGTATTTCCCAGGCTCCCATACTAACTGGATTAAGTTTATATATCTTTCTATTTTTTCTGATTTATATTTTTCTATTAGCATCTCAGCTGTCAGTTATATACCTTTTCCATTAAATGTAAGATATCTTTTTCTCCCTCCAGCTGCTTTCAATATTATCACTTGGTCTTTGATTTTCTCCAATTTGATTATAATACACTGAGGTGTGTTTTTCTTTGTTTTTGTCTTACTTGTATTCACTGAAAATATCTTCCAACCGATAGGGGAAATTATCAGGCATTATTTTTTCCAGGTTTGTTTCTATCCTAACTCTTTGTATTCTCCTCTGGGACTCATTTTGACTGTGTTCTGTGTATTCTTTATGCTTTGTTCTGTTATGTTTTTATTCTTTGTTCTCTCTGTGTTTCAGTTTGCATATTTTTCTAATGTATTTTTGAGTGCAGTATATATTCTATGCTACGACCGGTCTGATTTTCATCATATACATAAGAGCCACTTAACTCCTCTTTATATAAATATATAAATATTCTATTGATATTCCATCGATCTAATCACATTATTTTTCATTTTCTCTTTGTTTTATAACATACAAACATAGATATTTTAAAGTCCTTATCACTAGCCACAATATTTAGATCATCTTTGGGCCTGCTGTTACTGTAGACTATTGTATCTCTTTGTTACTTATGACTGGTTCCCGGTTATTCATATGACTAGTAATTTTATATTTTATGCCACATATTGCGTATAATACATTGCAAAGACAATGAGTTATGTTGCCTTCTACATCTTCTACATACTCTTAGGGCATGGATCTTAATCCTAGAATCTGGTCCTTTTTTCTTCAGCACAGCCTTTCTGGTTTCTTAACCAGAAGCCCTTCTTTTTATCAAAATAGTTTATTTCTGAGATTAGACTCCAATAGCTCTATAGAACTATGTATCTACTCAAAGCTCTCCTTCATTCCTGTGATTGTTCTCGGCTAGTTATCTTGGAGTTTTTCTTACTAGATGCATAGCTAAACAGTGAGCCAAAGATACAGGATTTTATTTTATTTGTTTTTTATGGCTCCTTCTCTACTGTTCTTTCTTCTTTGACTCTTTGTTCCTGAAATCCAAGCCAGTATGGCAGCAAAAATTACTTTTTTTTTCCTTCCAGCCAATGACACTGCCACTTTCAGTTTAAATTCTAATGATATGTGCCCTATGATTTGGGAAATGCTCCCACAGATAAAGCCAAAGTGCAAGCCTGATCGTTCATTTCACATGCTTTCTTGTCTGAAGAACTCTCAGCCTGCATTGTTAATTTCCCAGTGTCTGCTTGAGATGTTTGCATAGGTTTTCTAGCATTTTTTTTTTTTTTTTTAGTTAACTAACTGCAGAGAGTGAGTACATTAGCCAGTAGCATCAAAGGCAATATTATGGACATAGCTGGGGTCTGCTTTTCTTTTAATTCTTAAGGTTCATGGGACAAATGCCTCCCTGGGGGAAGCTGGGTATTGTTTATATGTAATAGAGGCAAATCTGTGCATGAAATGAAGTGAAATTTAGTATCTAGAAGCAAAGAATATGGCATAGATATTTATTGCTTATCAAGTATCACCATATTTTCCAATCCCTTGCTGTGGGATTTGGGCTAATTCTGGGCAAAGCAATATGAGCAGAAATAACATGAGAAAAGTCTCTGTAAAATTCTTGTAAACACTCTTCCCCTGCTTTGAAGCTCCTGATACAAGACAATTCTTGAGTCATTAGTTAGACGAAATCAACCAAACAACCTTGGACTACATATGAGTAAGAACCACACTTTTACTGTGTTATATCCCTGAGATTTCAGGACTTACTTTGTAAAACACGGCACATGTCTAAAAGTAATCTGATTATTGCATAAACTCTAAATGAATTCTGGACATATTTGTTTCAATTATTATGTATATTTTTTCATTAGTCTCAGGAAAGCTTGAGTAAAGGAGAGAATAATTTTTTTAATAAAGGAAATTGTGACAAAAAAATCTGGTTGTGAAATAGCACTATTTTAAGTCTTTCTAAATTTCCCAAGAAAACAGACATAGGAACTAATTGTTAAGGAAAGAAACAAATAACTAAACAAAAAAAAACATTGAAAGTATTTTAAACAAAAGTTGGTGAAGAAGTACCCTTACTACCCTTACAAATCCCCAGATTCCATTCAGCTGTGCCAAACTGCCAACAGCAACAATACCGTGCATATAATTAACAGTATGAGAGGAAGCAGAGAGAACACAAAGTAATTTCTGATAGCCCTGATGCTGGTGAGCCCAGACATTTCTAAAAATGATTCATTCAGAAAGCAAGAGAAGACACTCTTGAGCAGAAGTCAGGTATAACAACCTGAGAAAAATAGCTGAACAATCGCAGAAGAGGCTTTGCTCTATCCATTAAAGGGTGAGTTTAAGGAGACTTTGGGAATGATAGTGCTGAGGTTGCCTGGGTATGATGGAAGCTTGAAATCAATCCACCAGATAAAGTTCTTTAAGGACAAAACCCAGGATAAAGAGAAAGTGTTCAGAATAGATTATAAATTAAGCAGGACAAAGATACCATAAGGCAGACAGAGAGAGAGAGAGAGAGAGAGAGAGAGAGAAAGAGAGAGAGAGAAAGACACAGAGAGAGAGAGACAGAGAGACAGAGAGAGAGAGAGGAATACTGATAACAGTTAAGAAGGAAAACAAAGAAGATTCTCTGGTAGTATTTGAACTAGCATGGTGCTTCACTTTAGAAAGCTCTGGAGCTATTATCTTGGCACATCCCCATGAACAGGAAGGCAATTAAAAAATACTAGAAAACCCATCTCATAAAAATATTCATAATACAATAGGATGTGTATGAATTCCATCCAAACCCACTCTAGGTTAAAAAAATATGTGAGCAGAATAAACTTCTTTCTCTCTCAGATAGCAAAGACATACCAAAAGAACATGACTTTAACACGAAAAATTTAAAATACTATAACTAAATATTTCAAAACAAACAGTGAAATTAAGGTGTGAAAAAAAGCATAAATGAGAGCTAAAAATTTTTTAAAAACCCTTATGTCAATAAAAGAGTTTGAAAATGGGCTCACAGAGTTCAGAAATGATTTAGAAATAATTTTCAAATAATTTCAGAAATGTAGACAAAGCTAGAAAATGGAAATTAACAAATATCATAAATGATATAGTCAAAGGAATAGCCAAAAATGAAAGACATAAAATGAAGGAAGAAGTAATCAAAAAAGGTAGAGAAATCTATATAGAGGATACACATATTAAAAATAAAACAAAAGCAAAGAAAAGAATAAACATTAAAACCATAATTAAATAGAACTTTTCCAAAATAAGATAAAAATTTTATCCTCCTATTGAAAAAAAATACCATATCTCTGAAAAAAAATTTTTCCAGGGAGCCATAGTCAATAATTATGGTAAAATTATTTGACTTTAGCTCCAAATGCTTTCATATGTGAATTAGTTTAAAGAATTTGAAAGATAATTCCAGTATTATTAATTCAATAATTTTGAAGTATAAACAAAGGGAGCAAAACTTCAAAATGTTTGTTATGAGGTGAGTATAATATTAATTACAAAACCTGATAAAATTGCATTAGAAAGGAAAATATAAACCAATTTGGCATGTACATTTAATATAATTGCAATATACATACAATTTTTTTGAGCTGGAAAAGTTTATTATAAGGTTCATGTGGATGTGTAAACAAGCAAAAATAGAGGAACCATGGAAACCATGAAAGGAGTGTTAGCTATGCCCTATATGAAATGTATTGTATATCCTCTGTAATGAAGACAGTAAGATATTGCAACATGAAAGTACCAGAAGAAAAAAATCTAAAAATAGACATATTTGCAAATGTAAAATAGACATTTGCAAATGTAAATTTTCTATAATATTAAGATTGCATGAGAAATTGGTGAATAAAAAATGTATTTTATGATAAGTGGTGTTGGTATAATGGCATAGTTATACAAAGAAAAAACAGAATTGTCTTCTTGTTCATACAAATACTAGAAGAAAACACATATGAATTCATCTATAAACCTGAAAGTAGGGAAAACCATCTTACCTATGTCTTGCAAAATAAAAGCAATATGGATAAGATTAATAACATTAGTTATGTAATTTGTGAAAAAAATCTATGACAAATAAATACCATAATCAACAAATATACAAATGACAAAACAATGAAACATATTTGCAATAAAAAATGCTTAAAGGCTGTCATTTCTATTCATTAATTAGGGTTTTATAATGCACTAATTTTGCAATTATAGACAAATTATATATTCAGATATATTGTAAGGACAAAAATATTCAAGGTTTTGCTTTAGCATCACATATACAATAGTTGGAATTATAGAAAGATTAGTATGAACTATCTGTCCAAGGAAGACATGCAGATTCATGAATTGTTCCTTATTTTTCTGTACATTTAAAAATGATTAGAATGGTAAATTTTATGTTATGTATATTTTTCACAAATAAATAAGCAAAACATAAAAATTTAAAATAAAATTACATGGAAAACAAAAAATGGCAAGGACATGTTAAAATGTTTTCAGCAATCATACTTTTAATAATAATGTATTGGTTTCATTATTTAATTAATTTGTTAATATTGGTTAACATTGGTTAATATTGATACTAAAAAAGTAAAAAGACTGATTAGATTAGTCTCAATAAGAGTACTAAGAATGAAAACCAGACATGATATTCTCATGGTGTGATACAATAGGAAGCTCACACTCCTCTTGTGAAGTTACCAAATAGCAAGAAATAAATTATTAGATTAGCCTTCTAAATATAGGTACTTTTTTCACAGTAAATAACTGAATCTATAGATCATCTTAAGTGATACAAGTGATACAATAAGCAAGATCTTGAAAATGCAAAATTATACAGGGTCAATGCTTTCAGTTTCTTTATCAAATAAATTGTTTTAATAAAGGAACCTTATACGTTAAAAGCAATTAAAACTATACCAATAGAATGTAATATGTATACTTGGTTTTCTGAGTTAAACTAAGAAACTCTTAGTTAAAAATAGTATGAGATATTGGAGGAAATGTGAATACTGCGTATTTCATAACATTAAAAATCATAGTTAATTACTTTAGGAATGATAAATGAATTATGATTTTTAAAGTCTCTTACAGATACATACTGGAGGACTTATAAATGCAATAATGTAATATCTAAATTTGACTGAAAAAAATATCTAAGGTGGGGTATGGAATGGAAAGTAGGTACAGATTTAGAGAAAAATGTATTGAGTTTATTGAAACTGGATATTGGATCCATGAAGAGTCATTATCCCATTTGTCTCTCTTTTATACTAATATATTTATACTTATCCATAATGTTTTTTTTAAGGAGTATCAACACTAATATCAAAGACCAAATAGTATCTGGTCAGGGAAAATGAGTGTTACAAGCTATTTTCAAGGCTCTGAATGAGAAGAACAATGAAAGAGAACCTAAGCTTATCCATGCTTCATTTATCTTCTTTTAATATCTTTTTGTTTCTCACTGTTTCAATCCACTATTCAATATGCTCATACTTTTCTATCTTAAAATGAATATGGCTAGACACCTAGAAATTTGTTAACCAAAAACAAGTTAGTTAGTCAACCTTTTTGTGATAAAGTATTTCTTTTTTTTTTTTACATAATCAACTAATCTTAAGGATTAGGCATTAAATGCCAGGTACTTTTTTAAAGTACATTTGCTATTTACTTTCCACCAGGGAGAAATGTGACCTCATTCCATGTTCTAAATAACACAACAGTGCCCTAGAGATTAGTACATCAGGTCAGATGGGAGAAAAACATGTGGCTCTGCAACTTTTAAAGACCTGCTCAGCCTTAAATGGGTTACCAAGGAATCTAAAGGCAAAGCACAGAAAATATAAATTGATTCAGGACAGTGGGCAGTAAATTAAAAAAATTAAACAAGATCTCAGCCGGGTGTGGTGGCTCACACCTGTAATCCTAGCACTCTGGGAGACCGAGGCAGGCGGATTGCTCGAGGTCAGGAGTTCGAAACCAGCCTGAGAAAGAAGGAGACCCCATCTCTACTATAAATAGAAAGAAATTAATTGGACACCTAATATATACAGAAAAAATTAGCCGGGCATGGTGACGCATGCCTGTAGTCCCAGCTACTCAGGAGGCTGAGGCAGCAGGATTGCTTGAGCCCAGGAGATTGAGGTTGCTGTGAGCTAGGCTGATGCCACGGCACTCACTGTAGCCTGGGCAACAAAGCGAGACTGTCTCAAAAAAAAAAAAAAAAAAAAAAATTAAACAATATCTCATACCTACATTACTGATATAGTTTTCTGAAAATGTTTATCTTTTAAGCTTTATTGAGGTACAGCAAACATCCAAAGGTTTTCATTTATTTTGATTGGAGGAAAGTCCAGTAGATTGGAGGGAAGTCATTTGACTATTGCCACAATCAAGGTTTAAAATACTCCCATCACCACAAAGTCTTATTGTGCTCCTTGCTGTCAATCCCTGACCACGGCTAGGTGCCTCCCAGTGATCTGCCAGAAAGCATACTATGGTTTTGCCTTTTCTGGAGTTTTATATAAATTTAATACAAAACCCTAGCATATATGGTCTTTAGTAACTGGCTTCTTTTACGTAGCTCCTAACAATGTAACACTGGAAAACTTCGCTGTATGATTCAAGAGTGGTTCTCTGATGTAACAGAGATGCCACTGAAAAGTAGGGCAAGAGGCCTGAATTCTATCTCTGCAACAAAAATCTGTGTGAACTAAGATATATCTCTTCACTTTTCCGGTCTGTCAACAGCAAGGTGAGGAGGATAGTGCTTTTCCACCCTCCTCAAGGCAGCTGTGTGGATTTGATTAGAGAGGATGCACAAAGTGCTTTCTAGAGTGTAACAAGCTACTACTATACAGGTGAATTCTGAAAAGGCTATCAGAAATAAGAGAAATGACAGTTTTTTAAAGATGTCATTAAACATGGATAAATATATATTAAAAATACAATTTAAAAATTTTACTTTTTTACTGTGGAGATGGTAATAATATAAATGGAGTCTGTGAATGGACTATATGAAGATTAAATAAAATAGGGGGAAAAACGTGGAACTGGAATTATAAGAAGGAAGAACAATATTAAGTCTATCTAAATAAAAAAGCAAATAGTTATCTTTAGAAGTAAAAGGTTACTCTTTTAATTTTTTTTTTTTACTCTTTTAATTTTTGTTGTCATCATCAAAACTTATTGAGAATTTGTTCTATATAGGACATATTACTGAACAAATTTATTGATACAAAATACATAAAGTATATAATATTCATGTCCTCAAGTTTCTTGTGCTTTTCCTACCAACCTTGGAAAGGGGCAACTAAAATTGCTACTAAAGGAAATTGAAGGACAAGAGAACACTTATTCATAAAAAAAGACCATAAATATTTTGTGAAAATGGACATTCCTAACATTAGAGTAAGAATATATAGGTTTTTTGTCATTAGTTATATTATTTTTGTTTGTTTTATCTGATGTCAAGAAAGAAGATAAGGTAAATTGCTTCTCTGTTTCTACATCCATACCATTGTGATGAACCACCTCCCCTGGTCCATTTTGGGGGCCTGAAGTTCTCCTATCCCTCTCTATACCCTTGAGAAAAGGGAACAATTTAATTGTAGTGTCAGAGGTTTGACCATTTTTGACACCAAAGAGCAAACTTAGAGAAAAGCGTTTTAGTTTGGGATAGGAGAAATCTTGTGATTAATTAGCAGGCGAACAGGACCAAGGTACTTGGAAAAGGGAAAAATGGTCTGTATGAAAAGAGAGTTTATCTGAGTAGTCAAGTTTTGCCAGGTCAAGTTAAGAAAAAGAAATCCAAGTTGAATTCCCAGAAAATCTAGTCAGTGTAAAAATTTTAGCAAGACTATAGACAGAACACTTGACTTTTCTCACATTTTTTTTTGTGTGTTAGATAAATTACATGGTACTGAAGTAAGGAGGAGATAGAAAGCTCTTCAATCTTCTATGTACTTTTTTATCCATTAAAAAAAGAGAACTTTCAATATGTGACTATAAAATGTCAGATCCCAACCAAATGTCTCAGATCTCTTTATGAATGATGGGCTGAGGAAAAATAAGTTGATCTATTGAATTAATTGGGATAATTAGCAAATAATACTGATTCTCTTCAAATGTCACAGTTTTCAGGAAAGAGTGCAAATATACATAAAGTTAAATAAATTTTAAATTACTATTTAATATAATTAATACAGAAATATGTAACATACCAAACAACAATTTTATTGGTAGTGAAAGTGAATAATTGATTGTTGGACCACTTGAAGATACCGGGCAAGAGAAATAAATTCACATAACAAAAACTAAAACATTTAACTTTTAGAATTAGGAAATGAAATTTCAGAAAAATTATGTAATGTGGTCAAATTTAATAATGGGGGATCAAAGCCAGATTTTATGACTCTAAAGGAGAAAACAATATAAGCCTCCTAAAATGATTGATATTCCTTTATTTATTTGTTCAATAATATTATTGAGTGCCTATGATATACTAATTTGTGTTTTAGCTGCTACAGGTAAAGCACTGAGCAAACCAAAGCAATGAACAAAATAAAGTCCATCCCTTAATAGAGCATGTGTACTAAAGGGAGGTTGCAAGATAAAATATAAACAATTAATTAAATAAATGTATAGTGCAATGTTATAAAATGCTATAAGAAAATTAGAAATGGTTAGCAGATAGGAAAGGATAGTGATTCATACTTTTGGACAGGGTGGCTAGGGAGGATCTCTCCGGGGAGTTAACATTTAAGGATTAATCTAAATGAGGTTTTAGGTAGAGGCTTACATGGGTACAAAGACTCTAAGGTGGAAATATGTGAAATATGAAAATATTATTGGCAAAGACATTAGTGTAGCTAGAGAAGGATGAGCCAGGGAAAGAGATTAGATTTGGTGAAAAAGAAGTGTATACATTTTATACACATATAATATAAAAATTTTAAATGTGGTCTTATTGTTTTGAGAGCCTCTGAATATCCAGTTCCATATCTGTATGATTTTGATTTACATTTGAAGACCCTGGTCACATTTCTATGAAACCTTCCTAGTCTTACTAAATAGCAAGGGTGCCATTCTTTTTTTCTTTCTACTTTCATATCAAATGTATAGTAAATCTGTTAATAAGACAGTACTTATCACACTGTGCTCAAAATATTTTAGCACAAGTTTCTTATTAGATTTTTGGGCCTGGTGCAGTGGCTCCTGCCTGTAATCCTAGCACTCTGGGAGGCTGAGGCGGGCGGATTGCTCAAGCCCAGGAGTTCAAAACCAGCCTGAGCAAGAGCGAGACCCATCTCTACTATAAATAGAAAGAAATTAATTGGCCAACCAATATATATATATATATATATATATATATATATATATATATATATAATTAGCCAGGCATGGTGGTGCATGCCTGTAGTCCCAGCTACTCGGGAGGCTGAGGGAGGAGGATCGCTTGAGCCCAGGAGTTTGAGGTTTCTGTGAGCTAGGCTGACGCCATGGCACTCACTCCAGCCTGAGCAACAAAGCGAGACGGTCTCAAAAAAAAAAAAAAAAAGATTTTTGATATTTTACAGTTTAGTTATGTCCTTGTACTGTGTGTGTGTGTGTGTGTGTGTGTATACATAAAACAAAACCTAATTTTAGTGTTTTTTAAAAGTTTTTACTGAAAGATGTATTGATAAATTGATGAATGAATAAATAAGTGACTATATTAGTTAGTTGTTCTCATATAATAAGCTATTCTGCAATTTAGGGGCATATGACAATAAGTTTAATGACAGAACTGAAAAACAAATGTTAAAAGACATGAATAATCAAAGCTCACTTAAGAAAAAATAGTCAAAACAGTTCTATATCCATTAAGAAATGATACTGATAATTAAAATTCCCCAAAAAAGAAAACTAACTATTCAAGTGGCTTTACCCATTAATTGTAGAAAATATTAAAGGAAGAAACACCAATTCTCTAAAAAAAATTTCAAAAAATACAAGAAGAGAGAAGGCCTTTCAACTTTTTTTATGAGGCTAGCGTTACAGTGATACCAAAAGTAGACTGTGATATATGTAAGAAAACTTCAGACCAATATCACTCATGAACATGAATGTAAACATCCTTTAAAAATTAGCAAATGAAATCCAGCATATTTAAAAAGATACTATATCATGAGTAACTGAGGTTTACCCTGAGAATGCAAGATTAATATAGAATTCAAATATCAGGCCAGGTGTGGTGGCTCATGCCTGTAATCCTAGCACTCTGGGAGGCCGAGGCAGGAGGATCACTTGAGGTTAGGAGGTTGAGACCAGCTTCAGCAAGAGCGAGACCCCATCTGTACTAAAAATAATAAAAATTAGCTGAGTATGTTGGTGCATGCACCCATAGTCCCAGCTACTCGGGAGGCTGAATCAGGAGGATTGCTTGAGCCCAGGAGGTTGAGGTTGCTGTGAGCTAGGATGATGCCCCAGCACTTGCCCAGGCAACAGAGTGAGACCCTGTCTCAAAAAAAAAAAAAAAAAAAAAAAAAAAGATAGTACGGTACTGGTAATATAATAGTCACCTGTAAATGGAAAAGAAATAGATCCCACATTTATATGATCAAATAGTTCTACTAATATATAATATGCAAAATTTAAATTAAGATATGTTTACATAGAAGCTTGTATACAAATGTTTATAGCAGTTTTATTAATAATCAACACAACCTGGAAACAGGTTAAATATCCAACTGCTTAATGAGTAAATAAATCACTATTTATTCATATATTAGAGTATTACTCCATATAAAAAGGCATGAGCTGTTATTCACACTATGATATGAGTGAAACTCAAAGGCAATATCCTAAGTGAACTTAGAAAGACTCAACAATCTACATTCTATATGATTCCATTTATAAGACATTGTAGGAAAGTCCAAAGTACAGAGACAGAAATTAGATCAATAGTTGTCAGGGGCTACAGCAGTGATGGTCATGGATGTTTCATTATAAAAGGACACAAAGAAACTCTGGAGTGATGGAAATTATATAATCATTTTAACAGTGGTCATGTGATTATATATGTTTTTAAAAGTGCATAGACCTGCACATTTAAAATGGTATTATAAATTTTATTCTTTATATCATATATGTCAAAAAACCCGAAAAAATTACAAAATGTATAAAACCACTCAAAGACAATGATCATTAATTATTACTCACCCTTAGATGTTATCTAGAAGTTTCTTTTGGGGTTGGATGGACTAGGTTGATCTTGGCTGCCTTAACTAATGTATCTGAGATCAGCATGGGTAGTATATATATGATGGTAGGCTGGGACTAACTTGTCCAGATGACCTTGCCTGGGATGGCTTTTCTACATGTGTTTTCTCATTCCCAGCAGTATAGTTCCCTTAACATTCTTACGGAACAAGAGCAGTTCCCTTAACAATCTCAGGTTTCCAGAGCAAGTGGAAAAGTCTTGGATGTCTTGGATCTAGACTTGGATTTGACATACCATCAATCCTGTTCCATTTTATAGGCCACAGTAAATTATTAAGGTGAGCACAAATTCCAGAGGGAATTTGCTAAAACTCTGTCTCATTAGAGAAAATGGAAGAGTTTCACATTCCACGTAGTAAGTGAATAAATACGTCATCAGCATATACTTTATCACTTTAACTTTTAAGTCTTCCTGCCATTTTCTTCATAGAATCGTATATGTTCAGCATATAAATATATGTATGTAAATTTACATATACACACAATATTGATCTTGAACAGTTACAATTCAAAGACTACAGAATAAACTCTAAAACTTGGGTTGTGTAGTAAAATTTAGTTAGTGTCAACTAACTTGTGCAATTAGTCCAAATTAAGAGCTTTTACTCACATTTTCTGAGGCATTCCAAAAAAAAAATAAGACGTTTTGTGCAAAATGCATTAATTTGTGGAGAAAGTATTTCAGCAGAGACCTTCCAAAGGGAAGCAGAGTATAAAAACCCCAGACAACATAAAAATGAATTTTAAGAAAAAGTCAATTGTTTCATTAAAGACAGTGAGCCTGAACAGTGTATACAGTAGCATTTATATTAAATTAAAAAATTATGAAAAGAGGTTCTCCTATATATTATTTGTGTGACCATAGGGATTTCTAAAATATAAAGTTATTTTTTGATTAGATAACATGTATTAATGTAATGCAAAATAAAATCACATGCTTATATAGTGCTCACTATAGGCTTAAACTTATCCTAAGTGATTTACATATATCATATGTAATATTATTAACATAAGGATTATGTTAATATATGTTTTTAAAAGTACATAGACCTTCACATTTAAAATGGTAATATAGATTTTATTCTTTGTACCATATATACGTCAAAAAAACCCAAAATTAGATAAAATTGCTAAAACGCAATAATCATTAATTATTACTCACTCTTACATGTTACCTACAAGGTTCTTTTTGAGGTTGGATGGACTAGGTTGATCTTGGCTGCTCTAATTATTGTATCTGAGATCAACATGGGTATGCTGGTAGGCTGGGACTAACTTGTCCAGGTGAACTTGTGTGGGATAAGGATTATGTTAATAATATTAACATTGCTGGTGGTATGTCCAATAACCCTTAATTTACATATGAGAAAATAGAGCCACAGAGACATTTAGTAACTCTTCAAGGTAACTTCTACTATGATAGAAAGCCAGGGTTTGAACCCAGGTAGTCTAGCTCCAGATTAAAAGCCTGTTTTAGCCAAGTCTGAGATGAAGGTTTATTTGGAAATATTGTTCCAAGGAGCAATATAATTATGGGATGGTAGTGGGCCTAAGACACTGTGAAATAGGAATGGAGGAAAAGTCAATATAAGGTATTATTGGGTTATCTAAGTCTGTAGGTAGCTGGCATTGACATGGCAATACAGTCAGATTAGTCTTTCTTTGGGACAAAGAAGAAAGCATTTTACCCATTTCTCTTCGTCCTCATGAACCAGGGGTAGGCTGAAGGGTGTTAAAGTCCCTGCTTTTCTAGTAGCTCATGAATGAGTCCCAGCAGTTTTCTTTAGCCCTCACAAACTGCAGAGATACATGAAATAGGCCCTAGATAAGACAAGGTGAGCTTGTATTTAAATAAAACTAAAGCCTATGTTCATCTAGTCAACTTTTCCAGATGGTAGAGCTTTGAAATGATGCATAGGCAGAAACAAGGCTTTCAATTGTCTTTAAATTTCGAACATAAAAGCGTGATCTAAAGTGGTAGCTATCTTGTCAATGTTTTCATGAGATTCCTTTAAAATAATAGCCATGATATAAAAATATGTGTTGAATGCATAAATCATATTGATTATGAAATGCAAATAAAGGTACATAGTTATTTTCCCATAGTGTTTTCTGAATTTCTTACTCAATATGCAAATGACTTGAGGCTAAAGCTAATCATGAAATATATTACTTTGTTTATGAGAACTATAAATCAAAGAGGGCATACTGCTCCTTATCAGAAAGAAATGATGGTGGAGGGGGAAGCTTGTATGATATTCAGGCTAAGAGGTTGGAAATGCAGAAATATAGTAGCCATATCTTATCTCCAGTGAGAGATAAGAGATATTTTAATATTCAAAACCTTATTATTATTTACTAGTTTCCAAAATACAAATTGATAAAGGCTATCACTAAATGAAGGAAAATTGACTGCTTTATTCTCTTCTACATAGGAGGACATTTTATGGAAAATGTATAGAGAGATTAATTATACAAATATACAGGGTAACTCCTCCCATCATACAGACAGTATTTTATGTAATATAAATATATTGAATCAAAGAAATGAAGTCAGATTGGAGGAAAAACTTGAACAAACCTTAACAATAGCTAAGGTATACAACCTTCTTTAATAACTCAAGCTCAATTAAAAATGCCTTTAACCTTAGACCCATTAAAACATCCAGGGTATAAAAACCTGCTTTAAAGAAAGCAGAAGTATTTAAACTGTGGTTTACTTATCCTCAAGTTAAGCTAGTGAATCTTAGGAGAACAAGAATAAAATATCATGCTTTCTTCCTAGATCAAAGTGAGGCTATAGAAGGATATTATCTAATGCTTCAAAAATGCTCTCTTTCTGCTTGATTGATATTGCCTAGAAAATAATTGCTTGAAGAAGAGGAAAAATATCAAAAAGATAATCAAACTATTCAGGAAAAACACTTTTGTTTTTAAAAGGACAAATCACAATGCATGAGAATGGCTTCATTAAATATATCAATCAACAAGCTAAAAGCCCAGCTGTGGTTCTTGCATTGCATGCCAAAAGGCATTCAAAAGTATCAAATGACATTATATTTTCAATATTCACGTATTCTGGATTTAGTCCTAGCTACATTCATTTGAGAAAGCATTCACATGTATCCTCATATACCTTTTTTTCTTTCTCCCTGATTACTTTTCTAGATTGTTCTTTTGAGAAGGTAATATTTCTCATGAAAGTTAATTTCCAGCAATAAAACATTATTTGCCATTTCCCCCAAATTTTACATTAAGAAATTCACTAAAAAAGAAAAAAGGCATTAGAAATTTGTTGTGTTGTCTCCAAATTAAGCTTTATTTAGAACTACTGCTCCATTTTTGAGTATGTTATTAAGAATAAGTGGAATTCATAGCAAGGCCCTGTTCTGTCATGAGGCTCCTGCTTAAGGTTTATTAGCTTTTCAATAGATTTGCTTTGTATTTAGCAGCAATTTTTAAATTTTCTGCTTTAAACAGCACAAATGTGCTACAAGTCTTTGGCAATAAATGGTGAGTGTAAATGCTGACTACAGAGTACGCATCTTTAAATACATAGTATTTCTGTCATAAAGGAATTATGGAAATATCATAACTTCATGATTGTTTACAATGCTTATATGGTTATTGAAGATATAATATTCATTTTCCAAACATTTTTGTAGTCATCGTCCAGGCTCAAAAATAACAAATTTGTGGTCAATCATTTAAAATCTGTACTTCACCAACTTATACTACTGTATCATTTTGAAACAAAATTTCTATGTCGTATTATATCACCCTTACTATTATAGTCCATAATATTAATATAATTTTAAATATCATTTCTTTTATAATTTTAAGAATACTAAGAGAATTCATAGAATTTTTCAGAAATACAGAAGGGCATTTGAACAATTTGATGAATATAAATATCTAGGATAATTTCTGGCATGTATAAAAGATTAAAATATGTTTAAATAGAGCAGTGCCATAAACAAGAATATCTTTTAATATGTTAATAATATGGAAATTAAATTATCTATATAATCAAATAAAATAATCATATTTGATGGATTATCCAACAGCACTCACAAAAATAAGGTGCTTTGACACAAATATAAATTGCTTATATCAAAACTTCTGCTCAAGATGTCAGAGTAAACTCACATAACAAGATTTCCGTCTTATTGTTTGAGGCAATCTCACTCTGTTGCTGGGGCTGGAGTGCCCTGGGATCAGCCTAGCTCACAGCAACCTCAAACTCCTGGGCTCAAGCAATCCTACTGCCTCAACCTCCCAGGTAACTGGGACTACAGGCATGCACCACAATGTCTGGCTAATTTTTTCTATTATTAGTTGTTTGGATAACTTTTTTCTATTTTTAGTATAGACAAGGGTCTCACTCTTGCTCAGGCTGGTCCCGAACCCCTGAGCTCAAGCGATCCTCTCGTCTTGGCCTCCCAGAATGCTAGGATTATAGGCATGAGCCACCACGATTGGCCTCCGTCTTATTTTTAACAACAGAAATACTGCTTTAAATATAGTGGATATGGTCATACAATCTGGAATTTAAGCACCTATGTTAGGAATAAATTGAAGGTAGTCAGACCTGACCTTGGTGAAGCACTTTGAGTGTTTGCGTAAATCAGAAAGCCTAGACAAAAATAATCAAGAAAAAGGAGAGAACTTTCCATAAACTGCTCTATCCAAAAAAAGTAACAAAAGTTTTGCCTCAACTGGCAAAGATATGGATTGGGCAGAGCCAAAAGTGAGTTATCATCTCAAGCCATAACTGAAAAAAAAGTTATTTTAAAAGAAATTAGTAAACCAAGATATGAAGATATGAAGACATATAGGGCCCAAAATCAAACTAAACATATAGAAAATTAAACCCCGGCTGAGAGAATTCCACATGACCCTGGCTAAAACAAACAAAAGTATTCTTTAAAGACAACCAATTAATCTAAGACACAGGTATATTTGAGATTTTCATGAACAAAAATTCCTACTGATTTGACATCTATAAACAAACATTTTAAAAACACATGAGACAATCCACTGATTTGAAAGAATAGCTGTAAATCCAAAGATGATGAGACTTTATGTTTATAACTTGCAAAAGAAAAAGAAATAGAATCTATAAAATAACAAGCGACTTTAAAAATAAAAGAAATGCCAAGAAAAAAATGGAAACACAACTTGAAAATTGTGGCCTTTAAAGGAAACACTAGATAAACCAGAGGAAGGCCAAATAACTGACCGCATTGCAAGACAGAGTTACAGAAATAAATTAGAACATGTCTTGGGGGGGAAAAACATAAGGATGTTATGGACATGCTTAAGAAATTAGGATTATGCAAAGTTGAGACTATCATTTTCAAATATGATTCCAAATTGGCAGTAGATTGACCACCTACAATAAAGAAAAATAAAACAGGAAAAAATATATAAAACAATTGTTTTCAACTAAAAACCAGGCACCATCACACTATGATCCCTAAGAGAATGAACTTAACTTGAGTCTTATAATCAACCCAGGTATCTTCCTAGAAGCACTTACCAATTATTATGCAAGAAGAGGAAATAGAAATAGACTACAGCAGCTTTTCTGTGTTCAAATCAGTCAAGGTGGCTGGAATTTGTACTTTCATGATAAGAGGAAGCTAGGCATAAAATTAAAATATAAACAACATACTCTTGAACAAATAGTAAGGCAATGAAGAAATCAAATGAGAAATTAGAAAACTATCTTGAACAAAAACATAACTTACCAAAACTATGGGCTACAACAAAAACAGTACGAAGAGGGAGATTTGTCATAATAAACACCTGTATTTAAAAAAGAAGAAGGATCTCACATAAAAAACCTAACTTCATATGCTAAGGTACTAAAAAGAAAAATATACCAAACCCAAAGTTAGCAGAAGGAATGAAATGATAAAGATTAGAACAGAAATAAATTAAACAGATGATAGAAAATCATTAAAAAAAATTAGGGAAACTAAATTTGTTTTCCTAAAAAGAATAAACAAAATTCACAAACCTTAGTAAGTAGAATAAAAAGAAAAGAGAGAAGGCTGAAATACACAAAATCAGAAATGAAAGACATTACAACTGATACCACAGAAATATAAAAGATTATAAGAAACTACTAAGAACAATTATACCCAAAAAACTGGATAACTGAAAAGAAATGGATAAATTCCTAGAAACATACAACCTACCAAAACTGAATCATGAAGAAATAGAAAGTTTGAACAGACCTATAACTAGTATGGTGATTGAATTATTATTCAAAACCCTCCCAACAAATAAAAAGCCCAGGACTAGATTTCACTGGTGAATTCTATGAAACATTTAAAGAAGCATCAATGCCATTTTTTTTCAAATTCTACGAAAAATTGAAGAGGAAGTGACATTTGCAAACTCATTTTGTGAGGCCAGGATTAGCCATCGATCAAACATTAGACAAAAATGCCACCAAAAAAAAGAAAAAATGCAGGCCAGTATCCCTGATGAACATAGGTATAAAAATTCTTAACAAAATATTAGCAACTAAATTCAGCAGCACATTAAAAAGATCATCCACCTTGATCAAGGGGGATTTTTCCCTGCATCCCAGGGATAAGATGAATCTACATAGGAAAATCAATTAATGTGATACACAACCTTAACAGAATTAACAATTCAAATTTCATCATTATCTCAATAAACTCAGAAAAAAATTGATAAAATTAAGTATCCTTTTATGATTAAAAATTCTCAACAAACTAAAAATAATGAGAAACACCTTAATATATAATAAAGGCCAAATGTGAAGGTCCCACAGCTAAATCAAAGTCACCAGTGAAAAACTAAAAGTTTTTCCGCTAAGTTTAAGGACAAGATAAGGATACTCACTCTGCTTGCTTATACTGGAAGTTCTAGCCTGAAAAACTAGGCAAAAAAAAAAAAAAAAAAAAAAAAAGGAAATAAAATGCATCCAAGTTAGAAAGGAAGAACTAAAATTGTCTCTGTTTGCAAATGATATAATCTTATATATAGAAAACCCTAAAAACTCTATAAAAAAGAAATTGTTAGTGCTATCAAATGAATTCAATAAAACTGAATCAGGATACAAAATAAAAACACAAAAATTGGTTGCGTTTGTATACACTAATAACAAACTATCTTGAAAAGAAATAAGGAAAACAATCTCACAATGGCACCAAAAAGAATAAAATACTTAGAAATCAATATAACTAAGAAAGTGAAAGAGTTGTGCACTGTAGGCATCTCACTTCGATACAAAGCAATGGTAGTTAAAACGGTATGATACTCTTAAAGTACCCAATAAAGACATTCATATACCAGGTGGAACAGAATAGAGAGCACAGAAATGAACCCACTCACATATAGCCAATTTATCTTTGACAAGGATACAAAGAATACACAATGTGGAAAAGACAGTCTCTTCACCAAGCAAGACTGGGAAAATTGGATATCTATACACAGAAGAATAAGTTTGGACCCTCTGTTACACCAGACATAAAATCAACTAAAAATTCATTAAAGATTTATACACAAGACCTGAAAATACAAAACTCCCGGAGGAATATACAGGGTGAAGTCTTCGTGACATTGATCTTGACAATGATTTCATATATATGGCACCAAAAGCACAGACAATAAAAGCAAAAACAGGCAGGTGGACTATATCAAAGTAAAAAGTTTCTGTATAGCAAAAGAAACAATCAATAGAGAGAAAAGGAAACCTATGGAATAGAAGAAAATATTCACAAAATATATATATGGTAAGGGATTAATTTCCAAAATATATAAGGAACTTGTATAACTCAATAGCAAAAATAAATAAAATAAAATATAAGATATAATTTAAAAAACAGGCAAAAGGGAGTTGAATAAAATGGCTAGTGAAAAGATGTTCAACATCACTAATCATCAGGATAATGCAAGTCAAAACCACGATGAGCTATCATCTCATACCTTTTTAGGATGATTGTTATTAAAACAAACAAACAAAAAAAGACAAGTGTTGGTGAGGTTGTGGAGAAATTGTAACCCTTGTGCACTTTTGGTGAAAATGAACAATAGTGAAGCTACTATGAAAAATATTATGAAGGTTCCTGAAAAAATTAAAAATGGAACTTTCGTGTGATCCAGCACTCCCACTTTTGGGTATTTATAGAAAAGAATTAAAATCAGGATCTCAAAGAGATATTAGCCCTGTCATGTTACAGCACTATTAATCAAAGTCAAAATATAGAAACAATCTACATGTCCATCAGTGGATTAATGGATAAAAATGTGGTGCATACATGCATTGAAACATTATTTAGTCTTAAAGAAGTAGGAAATTCTGCAATGTATGACAACATTGATGAACCTAGAAGACATTATCCTAAGTGAAATAAGTTATCATAGAAAGAAAAAGTTAGTTACATGATTCCACTTATGTTAGGTATAGATAATAGTCAAACTCATGAAAGCAAAGCATAGAATTGTGGTTTCCAGGGACTGGGGAGAGGAAGAATGGGGGAGTTTTTTCTCATCAACAGTATAAAATTTCAGTTATGCAAGATGAATAAGTTCTAGAGATGAATAAGATCTAGAGATCACAACGTGTGCTTACAGATAATATTGTATGGTACATTTAAAATTTTTTAAGATAGTAGATCCATATTGTCTTATTACCACAATTTTAAAAAAATAATTTCATAAGTCTTCATCATAGTTTCTTTGAGACTTTTGCTCCTTTAAGACATACAAAGTTTGGTATGGATAGAGTAAAACTTCAAGAGGCTGTGGAGGTAAACAGTTTTGGGAGAAGGGGTTGAGGAGGTGGTGGTGTTAAGTAATTACTATATAATCATAGGTAGGGATGAGAGGTATTCAAATTCTGATTATTCAGAGTGAAGAGAAATTACTAAACACCTGGGGCATTCAAGAGATATTTCAGAAGCTTTACAAATTAATCTGCAAATAAACAACCTCTGGTCACAATAAAATTCAATGGTCTTTAAATAAAAAAGAAGGCCCTAATACTAAAAATAATAATTTCTAATACCCAATCAAAAATTATTAGATATACTAAGAATTAGAAAAATGTGATTCATAATGAAGAGAAAAAACAGATACTGATACAGAAATGATAGAGTTGATGGAAATGGGACACAGAACATTCAAACAACTGTTACAAATGTGCTCAAGGTTGTAAAGAAAAACATGAACAAAATGATAAGAGAAATAGAAGATATATGAAATAATCAACAAATATAGGAATAAAAAATAAAATATTTGAAATAAATCTTTAAC
This sequence comes from Microcebus murinus, assembly GCF_040939455.1. Taxonomy (NCBI): domain Eukaryota; kingdom Metazoa; phylum Chordata; class Mammalia; order Primates; family Cheirogaleidae; genus Microcebus; species Microcebus murinus. The sequence goes on along the minus strand of NC_134114.1, from coordinate 78,093,915 downwards.
TGGTTAGAGGTTCTTTATTACCTGTATCACCCAAACTTAGTGGCCTAAAGTAATCCCCATTTGATTATTTTTCAGTGTCTGTGTATCAGGAATTCAGGAAGGGCTTACTGAGTGTTTCTGGCTTGAGATAACTCATGACGTCAAGAGAAGATAATGACAGAATTTACCAACTGGTGAATGACTGGCATCTCTTTTTTCTTCATGTAGTCTTAGAGTCTTACTATGTGGCCTCTCTGACTAAATTAGTTTGTACTTCTTCACAACTTGGAAACCTTAATGACATTGTATGTTTTACAAAGCAGTTCAGCACTCCACCACAATTGCTCCAGCAAGGCAAAAGCTGCATCACCCTCCTGACCTAGCCTAGGAAGGTACACATTGCCACTTCCATCACAACTACCAGCCTTCACAAACTCAAGGGCAGAAGATATACGATATAAACCCCCCCACTTGAAAGGAATAGTACCAAAGTCACTGTGTTAGAAAAGATATACTTGTGATCATCTTTAAAATACATAATCTGCCTCTTCTCACAATGACATCGTCTCACATGCAAATACACTCATACCCTATCATGAGATTCCTAAGTGTTACCTTATTACAGCATCAGTTTGAGATTTCAGGTCTCCATAGTTAAATCATGTTATGGTTCAGATGAGCACCCTCCATTGCAATTCTTTCGGTATAACCCTTTAAATATTAGTCCCCTGAATCTTAAGACTTGCGAATTAAAGGACAAGTTATATACTTTCAAACACCACCTTAATAAATAATGGTGAACAGAAACATGAAATCCAACATATATTCTCCTGTACACAAAACGAAAAGGTTAATACAGCAAGAGTCATATTGAATAATAAGGGGCAGCTATCACCTGGACATTTAGTGCTCTCTGTGTTCAGGAACCAGTAGGCAAGAACTGGAGTCAACATTGTGGTGGGGTTAATTGATCCTAATCACCAGGAATAAATAGAGCTAATATACACTAGAGACAAGGAGGAGTATGAATGGAATCCATGTGCTCCATTTGATATCCTCTTGCCAATTGTAACTGGATAATTGAAAGTGACAATAACCCCAGCCTCAGAAATTCACAGTGGCTTAGACTTCTAGGATATGACTGCCTGTTTCACGCTACCAGGTAAAACACTAAGGCTACAGAGGTGGTTGCTGAGTGAGAAAGAAAAAGCATAGATAACAGAGGACCAAGAGGATAAGAATAAATTGTACTCTCAAGATCAACTGCACTATTGTAGATTGTCCTGCTGACCTCCCCTTCTAAGTTTCTCCTCGGGAAGAAGCCCACTAGAATCCAGGAGGAAGTATTCCTTGAAAATATATGTATATATGAAGAAGTATATCCAAGTAGTAGAAGAGGTTGTTTATGATACACATGGTAATACGTCACCCATGTAAAAATTCAAGGAAATACTTGATATCTAGCTGCAGTGGGGTTAACAGACAATCTCCTTTGATCAGATCCTTCAGGGTTTTCTTATTTATTAAGATACTCCTTGCCTGATTCACACTCTCGCTGTGGCAGCCAACACACAGTGATTGCACAAGATGGGGCATACTGGGCAGGCCATTTTGGTGAGGGGAAGGGCTACATCTGGTAGCTGCATTCACACTAGGGATCCTCCCAGACTTGGCCAGGACTGTGTCTCCCTCTGCTGAGTCTTGGTTCCTCCCTACCTTTCTCGCCTATGGATATTAATTTTTAGTCAACATATTGCTCCCCAAACTGCCTTAGAACCTATTTCCAGAGAATCCAACATGTAGCAATGTTGAAGTTCTCAATAATGAAAACAACAAAGCATTTCAGATAAAAATTAACGAATTCATATATTTAAAATCATTGAATGGATCATGAACAGGGAGACTCAATATGTTTTAGATATGAACTCTTCCTAAATTGCTCTACAGATTCAACTCAATCCCATGCAAAATCTCAATGGAAATTTTCAAAAATAAAAATTGACAAGCTGATTTTTAAAAGGAGAAAAGGAGAAAACAAATTGCAGGATTAATGGTTGCTATAGAGCTCTAGTAATTTTGATAATATGATATTGATGTAAATATAGACAAATAGATCAATGGAGTCAAATAGAGTGCTGAAGTAGAACTACACATAAACAGAAAATTGACTTTCTATCAAGGTTCTAAAACAATATATTGGGGAAAGTAAACTCAATAAATTGTCGTGAAACAGTTGACTGTCAATATGAGGATAGGGGCAGGATGAATCTAGACCCATTTTTCATACCATACACCAGCAGTCCTCAAACTCTTTAAACAGGGGGCCAGTTCATTGTCCCTCAGACCATGGGAGGGCCGTTGGAGAGTGTGGGCGCACATTCCATACATGCGCACTGTGGGCCCGGGACAAGCTGGCTGCTAAGCAGGACAGGCAGTGGCCGCCAAAACACTCTGTGGGCCACATGTGGCCCACAGGCCATAGTTTGAGGATGCCTGCCATACACAAAAATTTATTCAAGATGGATTATGAATCAAAGTATAAAAATTAGAACCCTAAAACTTATAGAAGAAAATATAAGAGGTAGGATACAGTATCCAGAAAATGCTAACCATTAAAAATATTGTTAAATTGACTTTATCAAATTTTAAAACTTATACTCATTCAAAGACACTTTATGAAAATGAAACAGCAAACAGCAGATTGGAAAAAAATATTTTCAATGGATATATGTATCAAAAGACTTTGATAGTTGTATACATACATTTGTATATGTAAGTATCAAATATATGTTTCAAATCCTTTGAAACATATACCATCTATCTTAATTATCTTTATTTGAACAGAAGTTAATATAGATATGTATTTTTTATTATTGATCAATAATAAAATTGCAGACAACCCAATTAAAAAAATACATGCAAAAAACTTTAACAGGTACTTTACAAATGAAGATTTAGAAATGGCCAGTACACCCAAAATACTACATATTGTTAAATCACAAAAATTCATTTAAGTAAAACTGAACTATTACTGCATTACTACCATAATAGATAAAATGAAAAAAAAAAAAGAGTATACAAACGGCTGGTGAGAATAAAAAGCAACTTGAATGTTCATATATTGCTGACCCAATTTTAAAAAGATTCAACCACTTCAGAGATCAGTTTGAATTTTTCTGGTAGTTAAACATACATCTAGCCTATGATCCAACAATTCCACTTCTAGGAATTAATCCAAGAGAAAAAGAAAATGTACTTATACAAAACTTGAACAACAATGTTCATAGCAGCTTTATTCATCATAGTTAAAAACTGAGAACAACCCAAATGTTCTACATCAAAATGGGTAAAAATCCAATGGAATAATTCTCGGCAATAAAGAGTAATAAACTACTGATATATGCAAAATGAATGAATCTCAAAAACACAATGCTAATTGTGGAAGAAGCCAGAACAAAAAGAAGATGGACTATATTACTCAGTTTATATGATGTTCTAGAACAAGTAAAACTATATGATGGCAAATGAAGCCAGAACTGTAGTTGCCTGGGGATGGGGAGTATAAATTGACTGGAAAGTGACATAAGGGATCTTGTGGATGAAAATGTTCTATACTTAGACAGATGTTTGGATTATATTAGCATATGCAATCGTGAGTACTCATGGAACTTTACTCTTAACATATGTGTCTTTCACTTATGTGCAATATATTATACATATCCCATTTAAAAAATATCATCACTGAGTGTTATTTGCTAGAATTGATTCTTCCTGCTTCACAAGGCATATTAGAGTACTGAGTTTTGAAAATAAAGTTTTAAAACAAGGATACCTATTTCAAAATAAATACAGTATGGAAGCAACAACTCACCTTAACAAGATTGAAATATTTTTCATTGTTTGAGTACAGATAAGTAATCAACTTGCCAAAATGCAAATTTTCATATTTCTTTTTCAATGTTCCTGGAGGCCCTCCTTCACTTTAAATGTCTAATTGGGGAGAGGGAGAAGCAATATTTTTCAATGCAATTTGCAGAGGCATTCCAATAAAATCCACAAGCATTCTCAAAATCAGTAAGTTTAAAGGCTAATTCATTATTTCTCATCAATAGTTTATGTGCAAACAACACTGCCCCTTCCCTTAAAAATAAATTTAGGTTGGCAAGTGTGAGCATGAGAAAATAGTCATTATGACTTTATTCATCTCTCTATTTTTAATGAAATATTGAGGATCTCCAAAGAATCTCTTTATTCCTTTGATATGTGTTAATACATTAAAAGTATATTTCTCCCACCTCTTTTTGGTTGCTATTCTTTATGAACTTTTTTAATTTACTACTGTCCTCAGAGCTATATTTACACTCTTCTCTTTATTTCCTTGGTGCTTGAGAAAATGAAGGAAATTTTGTATTGCAAAAGAAATACTGTTTTGAATCATCCACTAAGTGGAAGCTGTAAGACACTAACAAGTCCAACATATGTTAAAATGTGAACAGAATGAAGAATAGGAGATTTCAAAATGATATTTCCATCACTCTTTTTCCTATCATTTATCCATCTGTCAGTTCTGACTACTAATAGTGCATCTTTTTGAATGGAATATGATAGACAGTTTAGATACATTGGAGGACAGACAAAACATTTAACAAGAATACTTAGCTAATCCATTATTTTCAGGAAAGAAGATATCACATTGTCCATATGAAATTTTAATAGGTTTTTTTTTTTTAATCTCACTGCTAAAGTAATGAAAAAATAGCATTCTGTACACCAACAGATGCACATTAAAAATCTGGACAATTTCTTTTAAAAATAGCACAGAAAACAGGATTCCATTATTTTACACTTACTTTGTTTTTTGAATGCAGATGTTACATCCACTTGGTGACACAAAACAAAATGTATAATTTAATAGCCAGAAAAGATACAAGCTCAACTACAGCATGGAATATCTCCTAAATGTCCACATGAAAAGTCTGTGGAGAATCAAGCCTACATTTATCTGTAATTAAAACAGGATGTTCAACTGAATAATTCAGTCCTTTAGATTATTCTGCATATAAAAGAGGAAATTTAGAGTTATGAGAATATCTTTAGCAAGTAATAGAAAAAATGCATCAAAAATGTATTTAGTAAATACATAGAAACATTTTTTGAATGTAATCATTGGGTTAAAAATACACTAACTTTTTAGAAAGAGCTTATTCTATGTGTGTCATGATTTCATGAATTTAGCTTGCCCACTGTAGTGAAACCTCCATGTAGGGTAGTTTATAAACTCATGAGTTACACATCAGCTACTCAACATTAATTTGATCAAATGACTATAATGGAGAACTAAGACAAAAAATATAGTGTTAATGGTAGCCATAAAAATGAGTGGTTTCCAATCCTATGAAATTTATGGGTATGTTCTCTATGTAATGTAAAAGAGAGGGCATGAACCCTAATAGCATACATAACTACAATACAGGAGTTCGTCCAAGTGTAAACAATATTTCAAGAAGTTGTCTCCTGTTTTTCCACTCGCAAAAAATGCTTATCTTAAATCAAGCGCATACATTGTGGCAGTACTAGGCAATAGAGCTGATTAAAAAATATATTGCAATTTATTTTAGTAAATAATGATTTTAAATTGAAGGCAAATATAAAATAAGCAAGATATTGCAGTAATATAAAAAAAGTAATTTAATGAGTCTGAAGAGAATTAAAAAAGCTTCACAGAGATATTAATGATATCTACCTAAGTATATTATTCCTAAAAGAGGATACATCATTTAGAATCTCCTTTACTAGATCATTGTCACTCAATCTCTGTCAATTACTCAACTGAGCAGTTGTTATGCAGATATGTACTAATCCCTCTTGAAGCGTGCAAAGTGACATTATAAAAGTAATCTATCTGGGTGCAGTGGCTCATATCTGTAATCCTAGTAATCTGGGAGCCGAGGCAGGAGGATTGCTTGAGCTTAGGAATTAGAGACCAGCTAAAACAAGAGTGAGACCCTGTCTCTACTAAAAAAAGAAAAATTATTCTGTTGTTGCAGTGCATGCCTATAATTCCAGCTACTCTGGAGGCTGAGGCAGAAGGATCACTGGAGCCTGGGAGTTTGAGGTTGGGGTGAGCTATGATAATGCCATGGCACTCTAGCCCATGCAATAGAGCAAAACTATCTCAAAAAAAAAAAAAAGTAGTCTAGCAAAAATCAACAAGCTTAGAAAGACAGGTTTCAACCTCAATAAAGCTTGAAAAATATTTTAATAGTAGTATTAAAAAAAATAACTAAAACGGAAGCCCCATACTGCTTCTGCTACTAACCATGTTGCAAAATAAGGAGGTGAAATATATTATTTGGCAAATGAGTTAAACTCAGTTAAAACCTTAGTATAGTAAGTCCTTATTTAATGTCATTAATAGATTAATATAATAGAATCTATTAATGTCATCAATAGATTCTTAGAAACTTCAACTTTAAGCCAAATGACATAGAACAAAACCAATTTAGGTTAGGCTAATTGGTATAAGCAAGAGTTAGTTCCTATAGCATAATTCTTATAATCAAAATATCACCAAACTTTTGTAGTCCTAAAATCACCTAATGTTAAACATTGCAGTAAATTTGAGGTATAATACATTTTAGAAAGATTAATAAAAATGATTAAGATAATTATTTACCCAATTTTTGGTGAATCGACGAGTGACAGTGGTCATAGTGGTAATGTGTTAAATCAAGAAATAAATTTTAATAAAAAGAAAATTGTCAGGAGTACTTTCTACCACCATATCCTTCAAAACCAATCACAAATATGGCATTGTAGACTCAACATATTTATTGTAGACTTGACAAATTTTTATTTTACAGTAATTTGTATTCACACCTTTCTTTCATCATCCATTTTCCAACCTAATTATTCCAATTTAGCTTCGGGTATTGGAAGTCTATCCAGCCAACTTAGAGAGCAAGGCAGTAACCCACCCTGGGTAGGACACCATCTCATGCACACACCCACACTCACTCAGACTGGAACCACTGAGACACACCAGTTCATCTAACGTGCACATCTTTGGGATGTGAGGGGAAACTACAGTACCCAGAGACAACCCATGGAGACCTCAGGAGAACATACAAACTCCCACAGTAGCCCAGGCCAGGAATCAATATTTTTTTTCCCTCATGAATCTTATAATGAAACCATGGTGAACAGACATCATTATTCGAAGACCTGCTGCATCTATACCTATGGAGTGAATAAATTGAGTTAGATTATCGCTACTCTTTCTATTTACTCTAAAAAATTTGACATAAAGCCAACATATTTAGACCCAGAAGGAAGCCATGATTCTTTTTAAAAGAAAAGAAGAAATAGAGTAGTCAATGCTTGTCCATTTCTTGCATGCAAATCTAATCTAGTTAAAAATATAACCACTTAATGTAATTTCTGAGCATTTTTGTAGAAATATAAAAGAGAAACTACATCATTGCTTTAGAAGCACAAAATTTTGAAAATACAAGTTTGACTTCTAACATAATTCTAAGTCTTCCTAGTCAATATAGTTGTAATATAATAAATATCCCCAATTTTCTATGAAACAGGTGACCAACACAAACTTATGACAAAGAATTGGAATTGTGGGAACACTCTGATCCTAGAAATATGCTCAAGAGTGGGAGTGAGTAAACTATTTTTTTTCTTCTTCTTCTTTTTTTTTTTTTTTTTTTGAGACAGGATCTCGCTATTGCTCAGGCTGGTCTTGAACTCCTGTCCTCAAGCAATCCTCCCACCTTGGCAAACTATTTTTTAGCAAGGGACAGATAGTAAATATTTTAAGCTTGGAGAGCCAAGAGGCAAAATCAAGGATATTAAGTAGTTGCTTATATAAAAAGCAAGAAAAGTTTACACAAATTTTTGAATTGATGCTACTCAAATTTTATCATGTAGGGGTGAAGAGAAACTTCCCATTTTCCCCCAAAGTTCACTGATAGATCAACTTACAATTAAGGCAGATTAATAAGAGAAAGTGCATGGGGAGAATCACAGAGTGATTACTCAATATTTACATATTTTTATACACGCCTTTTTGAGAGGAGGGGGAAAACAGAGAGTGTAAGTAATTCTGTTTAGAAACAATAAACAATTGCTAGGGCGGATGAATGGATGGAGGAAATAAATTGACCTGTACATTAACCTGAGAGACAGGTATTACGATTTGGGCCATGTCTGGTTGCATTCTCGATCTTCTTTCCTGACATGTATTGAGATAACGGGGAGAGGAAGGGCAGTCCATTTTTTCTTTTTTTTTTTTTTGATATGTCAGTCCTGTTTATGCAGATAGAGGAAAAGCCCCTTGCCTTTTGATCTAAAAGGGCCAGTAATTCCAAATACTCTTTATACCAAGAAGCCATATTTTGGTGTGAAATTTTCTGAGCTCCTTTGTTCCCCCTGTCTGGAACTTTCCTAGAAGTTTCACACATTAAAAGCTGAGTTGGTGGCTGTAGAGAGAGAGTTCTGGTTAGTAGTCAAGTAACATGAGATCTGAAAAGGGAGACAAGAACATAGATTAGAATGAGAATAAGTAGAAAAGAACAGATCTAAGTACATTTCCCCACACTCTGTTAAACCAGTCTCCCCTTCCTGGAAATAGCTCTTCATTAATCTGATGGAGAATATTTACCTTGTCTTTTAAGAAGTGTAGATTACAATCTCTACTTGCCAGGTGTGGCTTTATGTTGAAACAGCATTTTTTGTTTTTTTTTTGCTAATAATCATGCAAGCTTCTCCTTGTTGGGCTATCAGGGTATTAACCCTTTGCACTCGGATGTTGAGTGTGGAGAATGTCCAGTGGATAATGAGAAAAAAGCAAGCGAGTGCAAAGGGTTAAGAATTCAGTGGCTCTTAAATACAACAGAGGCTAGGCTGCTGACTTCTAACTGAAGTCCTCCAAATGCTTGCACAATGATATCAAACTCTTGTTCTAGTACCATGGAGACATACAAAACTGTCTTTTCAATCTCATGAGTTCCAAATGCCAGGCAAAGGGTCCTGAGCATCAAAAAGAACTTAGAATTGAGATATACAAGTAAGTTTTAAAAAATAATATCATGTCTAGTATGTTTGCTTAGTACCACTTTAGGCATGAAAGACCCCAAGTTTGTAATTTAGCTGGCATTTAAAGTGGAGTAACTGGTAACAAAGGATGGCAGATAATCAATTCCATAGTGTCCTGATCATCTAGGTGGGAAACACTTGCATACTTCATCACCACACAATATAAAAAGACTGGTGTAATTTACAGGTCAGGTCAGGTTGGAACCTGTGACCTCCCAGTCTGGAATTTGCTGTGCCTCTTCTTCCTCCTCGTTGACTTCCTCCTTCCACATCTCCAGTTGCCACGTGTCCCTGCCAGGCTATGGGAGCAAAACATGTTATGAAATATTTGATATAAAAGGCCTTTGGTCCAGTTCTGGCAGTTATAAGGCTTGATTTTTTCACTTACTCAAGTCAGTCTAGACTTTTGCTCTGTGCAAACACAAACTTTAGTGTCTGGCAACTTAACAAGGGGGGCAAGTGAACTATCCCGAGTTGCATAGGCCTGGTTTGTGAGCCATCCATAACATCTGGTGATTTGACAATCATTGGCATCGTTAGGGTTAGTGGCAGCACCATCCTAGAGTGCAAGAATGCCATCTGTGGAATCAAATAGAAAATCATGCAACTAGATACAGACAAAAGAAAACCATATATATAAGGTGTGTGTGTGTGTATATATATATATATATATATATATATACATATATATATACATACATTCTTAATGATTTTTTTGGTTCCAAAGGGACTTGGCTCTATCATTTACAATCAAATTTATTATACTATGTATCAATAATAATAGCACCTAAATTTTATGATGTTCTTTGTGTCTTTTCTACAATTAACATGAAAAGATTTTGTAGTGAGAAAAATTCTATTTTGTCAATGTATTGTTTGAATACTACTTCTTGCACTTTTAACAGTGGTATCCTGTGGTCTGCAAAGACAGAAGTTAGATGGCTGGGAATTACGCACTGTGTATTTGGGATTGGTACAGTGAATATGTGCTAAAGGGGTGCATAATAGTCTAGCTAGCCCATAACCTAAAATCATTTTCGTGCTTTTAAAAGAATTTCACAAAATAATTTATTCAAAAATTGCTGCTTATTCTACAGAAAGAGTATTTTTAAAGTTCAGATTCAATACTAATTTCAAAAGATGAAATTATGGTCTGTTCACCTTGAACCCATGTGGGTGGCTAAATACCTTTCTTAGAAAGTAAACACCAATGGTTAATGGAAGCTTCTAACATTAAAAAGTGATGAAAAACAGACTTTTATTCTTTATTTTTTCCAAAGCAGGATTTATGGTCATTTTAGGCAAACTATTATTTCATAAATACATTTAAATAGTATTTTATAGGTTTCCAGGGAGCTTTCTTGAGAAAATGTTTTAACCTTTTGTCCCAAGAACAATTTCTAGCCTACAAATGCCTTACTATCCTTTTTCACTTACCAATGAGGTAGTGATGGGGTGAGGTGATTACCAGGGAAGACTCAGTTTGTTTTGCATTTCAACTAAATGAAACAAAGAGATTCCTGAGAGATAAGAAGCAATATAATGAAAGCAGAAATCAGCTGTTATCACTTCAGCCATGGAAAAGAACTCAAGGACTTACTTCCAGGAGATTGAATGCCAAAAATGAGACAGTTCATGAACATTTTTGAACTTGACAAATCCACAGCAGCATGTCTCTTAATGCACAAATTAAAAGGGGAAATGTGAAGGTGACAAGTCAACATCTAGGAAAGAATAAAATACCCAGTTTTGATTGTCAGAGAACTCTCTTCTGGGTACACTACACAGAATCTCTTCTAGGTTAAAATACAAACAAACAAAACTACATTTGCTAGAGTTTTTATGTAGTAGTTTATATTGTACAAATCTACTCATAGAAAAAAAGAATAAAATAGAGGTAAAACTAGAAATTAAGGTAATATAACCCCTTATTTCTATAGTCTCAGAAAAGTAAGCCTTAGGAAGATGCCCTCAGTGAAGTGATTACTAATCACTAGCAGCATCTTGACTAAATGGATTTTTAAGTTCCTAATTGGCTCCAGGAATGCTGGGTAAAATTTTAGGCTACAGGATAATAACCTTACTTTTGGGCCAATACCAAATTCCTTTAATTATAGGGAGAGGAATAATTGCCACAAATGTTTCTTTATATTAGAAATTTTAAATGATCCCAAAGCCCCTGTCCTCGTGAGTCCCTTCAGATAAAGAATTGTTTTTTCCTTCCAAGTTGGAAAAGCACCCAGGGCAGTTAAAATATGGGCAAAAGTGATGATACCATGAAACTTAGTAATTTCAATATTTAACAAAATCTGTTGAACATTTAAAATAATTTATTATTTAAAATGCTTTGATAAAATGATATGGAACCCCCTACCTAGATTTATAATAAATTAGGGAGAGTTAAAAATTACTTATGGGTATTTGTAAAGGATTTTTAATAATTAAGTGGTTTAACAATATCATGTAGAAGGCTAGAAGCCAAAAATAAAGATGCATCAGAACTCAAATATATCTAGTAAAATGTCTGCTAAACCTCTCCACGTGTATCATAACTATTATAAAACAATTTTTTTACCTTGTGACTGAAAAATACAGGTTTCCACTGACCCATGGTTCTTTTAAAACAGTATTCTGTATTTATTTAAATGGTATAAATGCTCATATTTCCATTTCCATAGAAGACCAAAATATTTAACTTTAGTATTTTATTTATTTTATTGTCAAAAGCTGTTAAGATTTCTAATTGTTCTTATTCATAACACCATCTGGTATGCTGAACAGATTTTTTAGATCAGAGTTCCACAAATTACAGCATGATGGCCAAATCCAGCTGTGCTTTATTTTTGTAAATTAAGTTCTATTGGAATATAGTCATACCCATTCTTTTCCCATTGTCTATGGGTGCTTTCTCCCTACAACTATAGTGTTGAGTAGTTGTTTCAGAGACTATCCAGTCTACAAGGAGTTTAAATAACTACTATCTGGACATGTATGGAAAAAGATTGCTGACTCTTGTCTGTTCTAAATAATCAAAACTATTGCTAAGTAAACATGCCTAGTTTTTTAAATGTTGATAATCAGAAAACATATAGAAAAGAAAATTTAAATAAAACTTTTAGTTTTATCATGTGATGCTCAAAGATTGCCTAACCAAAGAGAACATTTTATAGTGCCTTCATAATATTAACAAACTGCTGTCTTAGGTACAATAAGCAGCTGATTTATTGAAAGTGACTTGCGCAGTCAATATCTGGAATGAAACAGCTAGTTTCATCTTGTCCAATTTTTACATTACTCTTCATTTTCCCTGAGAACTACATAGCTGAAACACTTTTAGTAAAGCACTTCCTTGTAAAATGATCAGTTGTATCTGTCACCAGGAAGAAATGCATTTTCCTGCTTTATTACAGCCATCTGCATCCTTCATTTTCTTTTAATTCAGTCACTGGAGCCCTAATGATCGCAGCCATTTCAGGAGATGCCATCAATTACAGCGAGGAGCTCATTCAGAAGTGAAAGATGAGTTCCATTCTCTGTTACTTAGAGGTCAGTGATCATACCCCAACCTCTTCCAAGTGAACAAATAGTACAGTAACTCTCACAGGCTCCCTTCATTTTTCTCTCTGCTTTTTTAGGGCTTTTTGTAGACCTTGGTTATAATAACTTCATATGTTTGATTCTGGAAGCCCTAGGACAAGACTAACCCAATCATTTCCCTTGCATTCACCATGATAAATACAATCATATATAATTCTGTCTTTCAGGTGGGATGCTTAAAAGAATAGCTCTTGTTAAGATTACATTTTTAAAAGTCTAAAGCAAACATAGCTTGTAAAATTTACATTCAAATGTTTCTGAATTAGTAATTATTTTTCATCAACAAACTTTATACTACTTTCTATAAAATAATCATTTTGAAAGATTCAGTACATTATACAATATTCAAAATATTAACTTCACATGCTTTCTCTAAAACACTTTTAATAATTAGGGATACAAATCAGTTGTCAGTATTCTGTTTGATGGCAAAAGGATTTACATGACAAATCGAGGCACACAACAACCAGCACGAAAATAAATGTTCACAGTTTTATACATAAACACTAAAAACTGGAAGCAATGAAGACGTCTTTCAATTAGTAAATGGATTAACGAACTGTTATATATCCATACAGAATATTATTCAGCAGTATTTAAATAAAATGAGCTAGTAAGCCATGAAAGACATGAAGGAATCTTAAATGCATATTGCTTAGTGAAAGATCCAGTGTAAAAAAGGCTAAGTACTGTATCACACCAGGTATGTGACAGTCTGAAAAGGGAAAAACTGAGGACATAGTAAAAATATCAGTGGTTGCCAAGTAATCAAGGGAATGGAGAGGTAGTTAAGTATATGAAACAGAGTGGATATTTAGATTGGTGAAATCATTCTGTGTGATATCATATTGGTGACTATATGACACTATCCATTGTCAAACCCACAGAACTATATAGTACAAGGAGTGGATCTTAATGCAACCAAACTAAGAACAAGGTCAGGCACAATGGCTAAAACTTGTAGTCCTAGCACTTTGAGAGGTCAAAGCCAGAGGCTTGCTTGAACCCAGGAGTTCAAGACCAGCCTAAGCAACATAGAGACCTAGTCTCTACAAAATAAAAATTTAAAAATTAGCTGAGTGTGGTGGCACATGCCTGTAGTTCCAGCTACGAGGGAGGCTGAGGTAGGAGGATTGCTTGAGCCCAAGAAGTTGGAGGTTGCAGGAAGCTATGATGACACCATTGCACTCTAGCCCAGATAGAAAGTGAGACCCTGTCCCTAATAATAATAATAATAATAATTATTGTTAAGAACAAATAATTATTTAGGAAGTTGGAGGATGCCAGGTTGGAATGAAATGTTTGATGAAATATGAATATATTACAAATGCATGAAGAGGGTGGGGAAATATGTGTCAACCTATATAACTTTGGAAATGAGTAGAGTCTTAAAAAGTCAAGATAAAAGAAACTATACATGAGAACTGTACTCTAGTTGATAAAACTGTGTCCCCATGGGTACATGATAATGATTCTCATACTTTTATATGAGTATACTAGATGCGAATAACTACTTAAATGGATGGTGAATAGTGAGGCCGGGTTTCTCACTTTTGAAATGGATGTTTACAAATAAATAGAAAGAAAAGACTAAACTGATCTATCTATGTAGTACTGGCTTAGAAATGGAGACCTCATTAGGAACACATCTTTAACTTGTTACAGCTACCGGATGGTTGGAAAAAGAAATATCAGTAAACACATGTATTAGTGTACACACAGGTATAGATATGTGTGTGTGTGTGTGTGTGTGTGTGTGTGTGTATTTGCTCTGTCAGTTAAAAGAGCCTTGAAGCAATGATAGCTAAGAAAAGTAAAGTGATTCCCAAGAGAATGATGAAAAAAATCAAAGGGGAAAGTCAACTAACTCATCTCAGAGAACAGAAATGTCTAAAGACTTGTTAAGAAACAGGATAAATGAAGTGGACCTTGAAGGGGGCAACACTTTAAATCAGGGGTCCTCAAACTTTTTAAACAGGGGGCCAGTTCACTGTCTCTCAGACCGTTGGAGGGCCAGACTATAGTTTTAAAAAAACTATGAACAAATTCCTATGCACACTGCACATATCTTATTTTGAAGTAAAAAAACAAACAGGCAAAAACACCCGCATGTGGCCCGCAGGCCGTAGTTTGAGGGCAACTGCTTTAAATATTTCAGTCCACTCTCTTTGTGTTTGCATGGATTCTGAGTAGAAATTCAAAGTAACTTTTATCCTTGATTTTATATAGATAATGTTTTCTCCTCTCTGACTTCCTTAAACATTTTATTTTTGTCTTTGATTTTCTGCAGTATAGATATTGGTGTTTATCCATCTTAGTATTCTTGATCTGTGATTTGATATGATTACTTTTGGAAAATTTTAAGCCATTATTACTTCAAATATTTCTTTTTTTTCTCGCTTTCTTCTCCTAATATTCTTACATGCATATATTAACCTTTTGTAATTTTTCTATACTTCTTGAATATTTTGTTTTATCTTTTTAAATGTTTTCTATTCACATTTAAGTTTTGAAAGTTTCTATTGATCTATCTTCTAGTGAATTGATGTTTCCTTGGCCATGTGCAGTCTATTGATGAGTTCATAAAAGACATTCTTCATTTTCTATTTTTGTTTTATTTCTAGAATTTCCTTTTGACCATTTCTTAGAGTTTTTGTCCCTTTGTATACATTGCCTGTTTGTTCTTGCATGTTGTCCATTTTGTACATTAGAGCCGGGGTTGTTTTAAATTCCTGATCTGACAGTTCTAATATTTCTGCCATTCCTGAGTCTGGTTCTGATGTTTGCTCTGTCTCTTGAAACTGTCTTTTTTTGTGTTTTAGTACCATGTTTCCCTGAAAATAAGACAGGGTCTTATATTTATTTTTCCTCAGGAAGATACCTTAGGGCTTATTTTCAGGGGATGTTTTTTTTTTTTTAAGTATGGTACAACAATCTACATTTATTCAAATATAGTTAAGTGGTCTTCTTCTGGAACATCATCATAACTCTCCAAACCCCGAATTCCATCCTGAATTTCTTCAGACTCTATTTCCTTTAGAACCATTGGCCCCAATCTCTCATGTCAAGCAATAGAGCTCTCATGGGGCAGATGAGAAGGGCTGCTCATCTTCTTTACCGCTCTGCGAGGAAATGCATGGGTTGTGCAGATAAGCTGTGTAGCCATGCCCATCATTAGGTCTTATTTTTGGGGTAGGGCTTATATTGCACAAATGGTTAGAAATCCTGCAAGGGTTTATTTTATGGGTAGGTCTTATTTTCGGGAAAACATAGTATATCTTGTAATTATTTTGTTGTTGTTGAACATAGGACATTATGTACTGGGTAAAAGAAACTCAGGTATACAGGCCTTTACTGTGAGGTTTTGTTTCTCTGTGTAGGCATCAGTCTGTGTTTACTGTTTTCTATAGCTACGGGTGTCAGAGGCTAAAATTTCCTCTGATGTCTTCGTTTTCATCTCCCCTTTTGTCTTTGAGTTTCCAAAGAAACTTCTTGAATAACTTTTGAGAATTGCAAATTTTTAGTTGTAATCTCCTACACAGAATCCTGATTGGTAGTTTTGTAAGGTGTGGGGTATGGGAAAGTGTTCTGTAGTTCTGTGATTAGACCTCAGTCCTTTAGCGAGACTGTGCCCTCCTGAGAGTTTCTCAGTTACTTAGTTTAGTTTAGTTTTGTTTTCTCTATGGATGAGATAATAGGGCTAAAAATCGATGGAAATAAGGATTTTTCTTTTCTTACATAGATGGCTGGAGTTGGAGGGGTTGGCTATTTTCCTTCCTCCAAGTTGCTTAGGCTTGGGAAAACCCCACTCAGTTCTTCTCTGGTAAAATCATGGAAAAGAAAAATTCTGAGTTTATTTCAAAATGGCTACTTTATGCCTCCCCCTTTGGAAGCATGTCTCAGGAGTTGTTCTCTGATCTTCATTGTAAGAGTCTGGTTTAGAGCTTTTGGAGGAAAAACAAACAAAAATGTAGAGACCTCCCTAAGATGCAGTTCCCCTGAAGTTTTAATTCCTATTTTGTCTAAACTGAGCCTCCAGCAATTCATCAATTATAGTTTTTTTTTTTTTTTTTTCTACCCTAGCCTGGCTCCAGCTGTGGTTTCTTTTCCTGGACTTGTGTTCTGATAAGCTGTGGTTCTCTATATCTGCCTATCTGTCTCTTCAACTGGGGGGAGGAGTAGCTATTTGCTCTGTGACCTCAATTCTTTGATGTATATAAGTGGAGTTGTTAATTTTCAGTTGGTTCTGCTTTTTTCTTGCATTGAGGACATGATTGATGACTTTCAAACTCCTTACGTGCCGTACCCTAAATCTACTAAATCATGAATGCATTCTAAGGAAATAATGAGTAAGGACAGTCAGATATAAGAAAAATATTGTCAATCACAGTATTAAAATGCAAAAATGTAGAATTTACGATAATAATGCACATTCATAATTATAGAGATAAGAAGTGATAAACTATATATAAATTAATAAGTGGGAAATGGAGGTTACAAAAGTATAAAGTCTCATTTTTATAAAGTTTTTGAAAAATGTGTGCAAACTAATACCAAAATATTAACAGAAGTCATCATTTAGTATGACAATAATAAATTACTTTCTTATCTTGTCTTAATTTCCTTAAATCTGAACCAAACATAGTTTTTTTTTATTTTTGAGTGAAAAAAAAAACCTGTCTTGGTTTGTTTTTAGATTATTTTCTTCATAGTCTACTGCCCTCTCCAGTAATTTCAAACTGTATATGAGCCCTAAATAAATACGTTATAGCCTGTCTTAAATATACTGCAGTTTACATATATTTACATAAATTCTCACTGATAAGTTCAAGAAATAATTCTGGGAATGTAAGCATCATACCCTAATAGTAAAACAGCTGATCTTTATTTGGATTAAATCCCCCAAAATAATAGAAAGTTTCTTTATACAAAATACAAAATAAGGAACTCTATACAAAATAAGGAACTCTAATCATACTTTAACACAATTAAGTTTCAAATGTTGTTCTTTTTCAAGTGTAGCTACAGATATCATTAAAACAGTCTATATTTTAGAAGAGGAAAAAAGAAATTTTGGCTATATCAATTTGTCCTTCCAGGATTTTCCTCCACATGCTATTGGTGGTAATTTTTTATAATCTTTTAAATTAATAATTTATTTGATATTCTTAGTTAATAATTTACTGTAAAATTCCCTATGTGCTATAAAAATGTACAAGGATAATAAGAACTATAAAATTTCTGACTGTGTTTCAGTATTGGGTAAAAACGAATAAGCAACAAATTTTATATTTGGTTCAGACAATGAGTCCCCAGATATTCTGCTACTTCCAGAGTGATTGCTGGTAAAGAAATAAATTGGGTTAGAACTCCAGCTGACTAAGTACTATATTCAGCACTTCCAGAGTACAGGCTACATCCATAATAAATGACTTTAATTTAAATGTGATTTCTAACAAAAATAATTTTACCATTCAGACCTTATATATAGTAGTTCCTTAGGATAACAATTATTTCTAATAATTTAAAACTTTGAACCTGCTGGCATGAACTTTATTTCCAGCACAACACAAAATGAAACATTTAAATTGGGCAAAGCCAGGGGTATAGTATAAGATTCTCTTCCCCTCTCTCTCTCTTCCTCCTCTTTCTCTTCCTCCTCTCTCTTTCTCTGTCTCTTTCTCTTTTTCTTAAGTTTCAAATGGTTACTATTAATGTTAGGAAACCAAGTTAGATACTTTGGGACATAAATTTAAATTCTCATTAACTCTTTCAAAAATACTGAATGTCAACTAGAGGCCGAGAAATATAACTGGTATATCCTGCCTTTAGGGAGATGATGGCTCAAAAGAGAAAATAATGACACTTATAAATACATCTCATATGTGACAGTTATCTTCAAGAAGAGTGTGAATTTTTAAAAAGGGGGATTCAGAAGAGTAAGAAAGTTTATTTAGCTGATGGGATTAGAGAAGGCCACATTGAGCATATGATGCTTAAATTAGTTTTCTAAGATTAGATAGGATTTACAAACATTACTAAAGAAAGAATTTCTTGACATTGATTTCAACCTGAACAAGGAACTATGATACAGACTTTGAGGCACATACAGAAAATATAATTCAGTTTGGTGTATGAATGTATACATATGAATGTATAAATGTATACATATGAATGTATAAATAAAATATGTATACATATTATGTATACATATTTTATTTAAAATTTAAATGTGATTTCTAACAAAAATACTCAAAATAATGAGTAAATAAAGTTATTTTATTTACTCAAAATAATGAGTAAATAAAGTTAGAAAAGTAGCTCACACGCTCATTTAACTAAATACATTGACTATATCATCATTAAAAAATAAATATTAGTGAAAAGTTCCAAGGAAATCGTCCTAATTTCTTGTTGTTGTTGTTTTTGATTTTGCTGTTTTCTTGCCTTTTTGAATGATTCCATAAACACTATCATCCCAAATATTTGTAAATATGAGATTATCACAGAAGTTAAATAATGTACCATTTTATTAATGAGAAGAGCAAAGCATTAAAAAATTCATAACTAAAATGACTTTATATCATATCTGTATATCTATAATTATATATATTTCCTGTGAGTCTATAATTATTTTAAAAATTTAGAGTTAAAAAATTTCCCAATAAATAGCTACTTAAGGACTAGATCCTCAACCTACACATTTCTAAATAAGAGATCTATGGATTTCAATGTCTTATTTTCATTAAAAGTGGCTGTACAGAGCATTATTACAGTTTGAGGCATCATTAGAATCCCCTGTTGTTTGTCTCTTGGTCATACAGTTTTTACGTATTTATTCGATTGTTCATTTGTTTCCATATAAGAGGGGTCTACAAGTAGCAATCTGGATAAGAAAATAGGGTATGGAAATTTCCTGGACGGTTTATATTTAAACTATTTAAATTTTTTGTGTACAGTATGTTTATTTGGGGTAGCCTAGGTAACTCACAGAATTCAATAGAGAAGGAAAACCTACTCAAATTACCACCTGGGGCAAGGATTGTTCATTCATTCATTGTTCAATACATATGCACTGAATGCTAACTGTGGTCTAGGGAGTATGGTGGTACACTGAAGATATAGTAACAAATAAAAAAGATAAAACCTATTATGTCTTCTAGGAGACATTGAATATTTGATGAAGAGAGGAAATTCAATAAGAAATTACACCTTTAAGTTAAAATATGATAGAACTAAAAATACAATATTGGTACACAGATATATTTTATGAACCCCAGTCCCAATAGAATTATGTAATCCTGCCTAACACTGTAATTCTCTTTTCAACTACATCAAAATTATGTATTTCTAGAGCTGGAAAGTTACTTGAGGATCAAAAGAATTACTAGTTAGTGAGTAGAGAGTAGGAGAGAATTTTATAACATCTTAACATTAAATAATAATCTGTGAGCTCTCAGGTGGAAATTTCCTATAGTTCCAGAGTACATATCAGAGACTAGCAATTACAACTGGGTCTTAGAAAGTACTTCTTTACTCTTTTATCCACATAAACAGGAAAATTGCGAAGAAGTAGTCTATGAAAATAAAGATAATAAAATGGGTCAAACTGTAAAATAAGCCTACCATAAGAGTTAATTAGGGCATATCAATATATCTTCATATGTTGAATAATGACCATATAGCTGCACATTTGTATAGCATTTTAACATGCATAAAGCTTTTTCACACATATCATTCCATAATACATTTTCATAAAGATGTATTACATAGGCTGGATGAATAATTATACTCAGATTAAATGGCTTTTATTTCTTTTTTTTTTTTTTAATTTTTATTTTTTAGTCCAAATTTTGTATGGCTAGTGAGTAGCCATCACAGTCCTGGACTGCCTAGCTAACATAGTGTGTTCACTGCCCAATACTGGTAGTGCTATTTATTGGTTAAATTGATGTGATGAAATTATAGACATAAAACTAAGGATGACATTGAATCAAAATATTCGTTATAGTCAGTTGGCTGAGGTGGCTAGTACAAAGATTGTTTTTAAACAGTGGATTATATTGGATGTAGGATTATATTGGACAGTGGATTATATTGGATGTAGGTAAAGTGTGGGCAGAACCAGGGCTCAATTGGCTCCATATGAATTCTTACATAAAACACAGGCATGCACCTGCTTTCAGATTTGAAGAAAAGGAGCAGAGGAAATCCTCACTGGAAAATGTGGCAACTACTTAAAGAGGCTGGAGGACCAAGGATTCTAAGAGGCAGGAGGTAGGTGTTGTAATTCAAATTACATGCTAATTCTCATTGATCAGCCTATTTAAATGGTAATGAGGCATAAATAGTGCTTCTGGCCCAAGTGTTTGAAACTCAGTGCAGAGGGTATCTGTTAGCAAGAAAAAATACTGCTGCTTACTTGAAAAGTTGTGTTTGCTTCAGGTACATGTGATTGTAAAAGAGAATTAACTTTCAGCCCTCTCACCTGTGGAGAAGGAGATCCGATCAAGAGTTTTTAGGACTATAGATGCATCCAACTGCTCGCATCATTCCACTGTCACCTTTAGCTTTTCCGGGCTGTCTTCTTCTGTAACCCAGAGAAAAAGAACAGACACGGCTATCACGGCCACTGTTGTGGTGGAGATGGATGAACAACATCATACATCTCCCTTAGCAGAGCACGGAGGAAGTCTGATTGCTTTTCATGTTCTGGAAAATCTTAATTATACTGCATAGATGTAAAATATTGATTCAGGCAACAAAGCAAAATTAAAATACAATTGTTTGGAGAATGAAATGCTGTTGTATGAAAGGAGGTTATGGTGCAATAGGTAAGGAAGGATGAAAAAACACTTAATAGATGGTAGTAAGTGATGCTGGCCTTAAGAAAAATATAAGGAAAGGTGCCAGGGGACATCGGAGGAGGGAGAAATTGTGTAAGGATGGAGGATAGGGAGCACATCACTCAAACTCTATTATGTGAAATAGGTGTTGAAAAAATGTATAGCATGTGAGAATTGAGAAACAGTGAACTGGAAAAGGAGTGGAAGGCATTTGATACCTAACAGAGTAGGAGTCAGCTTAGGAAATGCTCTCAGAAGCAATAGTGCCAAGAAATAAATACTGCCCGCTGCCTGGGATGCCTCTGCAATCCTCAGAGGAAGAATTCAAAGAATTATTTTTCATCTAATAGCTATTCATTTGACCTTTGGGTTGATGCTAAATAGGTAGATTGTAAAATACATGCGTGTACCCCAATTTTGATTTTATTGCTTATAATTTCAGAATTTTGTTCTTATTTGTATTAATACTTAGTACTCGTGTTTAGTTCATAGGAAAAAACTTTTTGTTTTTTACATGTTTGCTGTCGGGCAATATATAAAGCACTTTACCCACCTTTAAAATATAAAGTCCATCACATTAAAAATATATTTTGCTAAGCCTGAGAAAATGCCAATATTATGTTTTCAATCATTTTTGAAAATAAATGTTTGAGTGATTTGCTAGAAGATAAGCTAGCAAATCTACCAAATCAGGTTGGCTGGGGCCAACCTTATTGTTAGAAGTAATGAGAAACTTCTCAAAGGTTATATTATAACTTTGACAGCTATTATACTTGTGCCCAGCCTAGCAACCTCAAACCAGATATTAACATGGCAATATCCTCTGACCAGTCTAATGACTACCTTAAAACTCTTTAGCAAATTCTTCCCTTTGGGCACCTGTATTAATTTAATCTAGTAACCTTTTTCCTATAAAATGCTCTACCAAATATAAATATCTAAAATGGCTTTCTTAGAAGCCTTTTTCCCTAGTGACAAATTTAAATACAACTTTGGAAAGCATAGTCACAAATATTCTTTTTGAGAAATGGTTTGAACATATTCAAATTAACAATAGAAAGCTAAAAACACTTATGCCTTTATGTGGTTAGTTTATTTTTTAAGAAAATACAAAAGCATATAGTCTCATTAAGCACAACAAAATTCCATAAAAGACTCTTTTGGCCATTAACGTCAATCTTTATATTTCTGTGCTATCACAACTACTCCAAAGTCTTCTCAACAATGCCAGTAAAGAAATAAAGACCCTCCCACTGGAACTCAGTTTAGGTGGCTCTCCATTCATTATCTCACCTGTCAGTATTCCAGCTCGGTTCTTTTTAATGTACACCAATTTAGCGCTTCTTGCTTCTTCCACTTGCATTTGACAATAACCTGGACTCTTCACAATAATGGAGAGCCCAGGAGCTGATTAATAAATAAGAACTCTTTCTCCTTTTTCTCTTTGAATACTCATGTGGCAAATAGATTTAGTTTCTCACATTTGTCTGGTTAGATATATTTGGTCTTGTGCCAAAACAGACATAGTTAAAATATAATTTTGAAAACAGTAACAGCATAATTCTCATGCAAATATAAAATGAACACGTGTCTAGGGTTTTATTCAACTCATTAAATAATAAGAGAACCAATAAGTTACATTTAAAACACACACAGTTTAAAGACCATTTGAGGAACTCGGTCTTCATGGGCAATCTAGCATAAAATTATTGGGTTAGATACATAACTGCTTAATGTCCTACCATTTGGGTTATTTTTGTTTTCCTATCAAAAGAAATTACTTGCCTCTCATTTAGACAAAATGTACAAGTTAAACTCTATTCCTACGGAGTTGTAAAATAGCCCAGTCAATATAAAATAAAAGATTTAAGCTCAGAACCCCAGTGAAAGAACACCTAGGCATTCCGTCTGCTCATTTCCATGTTCAGATGATTTTTCTAACTCAAGTTCTTCCCATTCACAGACACTTCTACTTTTTCTCTTGCTTCTACTGAGTCAGATGTTTCCTTTCTGGTGCTGTGGAGCTGCTATCAAGGCTAATTTAGGTATTTTTATCAAAGTTTCTCCTAGGAAATCAAAGTTGTGGGAATTGAGAATTGTTGAAATAACTCTGTAAGCATAATCTCAACATCCTCCCATTCCAGGGTCTCTGCCATTGAAATATGAGAAAAATAATACCTTCCTTAGGGTTCTCTCTCTACATTTCAGACAGAAATGTTACACTGAAATTATTGTAGGACAACCTTTTTATCTATGTGTCTCTGAGAAACAAAAAGCCTATCTATCTATCTCTTGAGCACAGTAATTGCATTTGTAAAAAAAAAAATGTCATAGTAAAAGCAAATTATGGGACAAAACTCAAATCTGAAAAAAATAGTTATATTAAATGTACTGTATTTTGGTGGAGAGGTGGGAGGAGGTGATGGAGGTAAACAAATCTACCACTGGGGGTGAGAAACCTGCTAATCTTTTCTCATTAGATCTTTGCTCATTGGGATCCTACGTTTTCTACTTTTATACCCCAGATGTTCCCTAGCATCTCTGTCTGAGTTGAATTATCTATTGTCACTTCCTGCATAGAATCCGTGAGGTTTTATTTTTTTCCCCCCTGATTCTAATTAGCTACAGAAAAGAATTAGACTTCAAGGGCACTCGTGGTTCCTGATGAATTATAATAATGTTAGGTAAGTTGTTGCAATAGATTCCCCCAGAGACATGTCCAGTCATTTCTGACACTCAAAGCTATTTTGTTTCATATTAGACAGTTTAACTGTATTGTCCATTAGCTATAGTATGTACTCATTGACTATAATAACCTTTTAATGTGTTTTCTATTATTATCCACTTTCTAAAGAGATGGAAACTAGAGGGCAAAAAAGTT
The DNA here is from genome assembly GCF_040939455.1 of Microcebus murinus. Lineage (NCBI taxonomy): Eukaryota > Metazoa > Chordata > Mammalia > Primates > Cheirogaleidae > Microcebus > Microcebus murinus. Next base: position 78,069,504 of record NC_134114.1, on the reverse strand, counting down.
AAATGGATTGTACTTACATCACTATAGATGGGAAAATTAAGATTGAAATTTGAATTTGTTTGTAGAGGATGCATAGAAAATGTTTGAGCTCTGTTACTATCTTGTTGCCTTATATCATAGAGGATTTTAAATATTTTAAAATATAAACAATTTTAAGGCAAGATGGAATTCTTACTTAGTATAATGAGATATGTAAAATGGACAAATCACAAATATAAATTTAATTTCCTAAGCTACTAACTATGATGATGATATTTTCTAATTTTCAAAACTAAAGAAAAGCAAATGTATATAATAAGTTATAAATACTCAAGATGACCTGATTTTATCTTTTAATTTAAGATGTAACTTCAAATTTTAATTTTATATATGTATCAGTAATTAGGTAACATTTTGTACTTTGCTGCATGTCTTTTGTTGAAGACAAAATAAAACAATAAAACTCACTAATTATACACAAGAAAAATAAAGGTCAGTTTAATAAATTTAAATGCCTTATCTTTTTTCTTTCTAGGAAGAAATATTTGAGTATTTATTTGTTAGCTTCTTAGTTATCATTCCACATCAGATATGTTGCTTTGTTCTTGTTATTTTGATTGATTTGGTTTTGATTTGCCTTTTCTAATTTTAGGGCCTGTGTCTAGATTTATGATTAATTATATATTCATATAAACATTATTACATGCTGGCAAAAGTACAGGACTATGGGGTCCAGGTACTACATAATTGCAAAACAGTTTAAAATACCATCTCTGCTTTGAAGAAAATGAAGGACTGGATTAGATGATCTTGAGAGTTTCTTCTAGACCTTAGATACAATGTTAACCATTTCTGACTATTCATATATTAGGTATCATTCATGGGATGTTACAGTTAACATTTTGGCCTATGGTACGTGTATACCAGTAGTTGAATAACTTTTGACAATAACAGTATTTTTCCTGTTCTAATCCTTGCCCCAGATGTATTATTATACTATTTTTATTATTATTTTATAACATTATTATATGAAAACATTGTTGGTTGCTTACATAAATATTCGATTAAATATATAGTATGCTAATGTCTATCAATAATTTCTGTTACTGTCACAGATGAAATAGATTAAATGAAAGTGTATCAAGATAGATTCATTGTAGACCATGGGGTGACAGATACAAAAAATTGTTTTTGTGCAAATGTGCATGCCCACATATATACATGCTACCTCTTTCTTGTATATGTCTCTAATATCAGAGAAAATTTCAGAAAACAAAAATTTAAGACACTTTGTTGACCAGAATTTTTCTTAACACTATTTAAAAAATGTAAACTCAAAATTATTGTTACTCTATAACTATAGAGATTACACACATATGCATATACATACATGTATATATTTTTTTTAGCTGTTTTCTGCTATGTTTCAGGGTAGAGTTAACCAGGAATAGTTTTGCAATAATAAAGGCCTATGTTATTGGAGGCCTGTAATTTCTTACTTCTTTTTCTCATTGCTACCAAACACAATTTATTTTCTGTTGACAAGGATAGGATATTGTCTGGGAAAAAATTTTGAATAATTCAAAGCAGAGGGCAATTTCACTTTAAAGTGTTTAGAAAATGACAAAATGTGAGATCTCACTCAGAACTTTGGCATACACTGTACATAAAAAAAAACTGCTTTGGGAAACATTAGTGTTATTCACTCTACTTTTTGGAATTTAGATGATAAAAAATTTTCAGTCTTACTTTTCTCATAAAAGTAGAAAGCTTAACATTTGTAGAACCTAATCATGTGCCAAATACATTTGCTGTTACTGTTTCCCTTAAGATGAAGACTAAGTAAACTTATGGTGCCATGGATAAATTTATTTTCACCTGTAATATCAGTTATCAGATGGGAGAGAATCATTATTTATAATGACAGAACTATATTGTATTTTACAATAGTATAATTTGAAAGAAATTTTTAATGTAAAATATAATATTAGGTCATTAAATATGAAATGTACAATTTCAAATCAAAGTTTATTATGTCTTAAATAAGAAGCCATACCATTAATCAGAGTATGCACCTAAACTATCAACACAGTTTTGCCGTCTTGATGGTAGCTTGTTTATGCCAGCAGTGAAGAAGCCTGGAGAGTGAGTGGTGATGAAATCACAAAAGGCGTTTTCCACAGCTTGTTGAGAATTCAATATTTTTCTTGCAAGAAGTTTTCTAAAGCCTGAAAGAAGTGGGAGTCAGTTGGTGCAAGATCTCGTGAATATGGTGTATGACAGAGAGTTTCCAAGTCCAGCTTCTGTAGTTTGAGCAGGATTATTTGTGTGACATGTGGTCTTGCAAGAGGATAGGCCTGTCTCTATTGACCAATGTTGGCTGCTTAATCGCAAGCATCCTCATCATTTCATCCAATTGGTTGCAGTAGACATCTGCTGTGATCAATTGACCAGGTTTCATGAAGCTGTAGTGGATAATACCAGTGCTTACACCACCAAACAGACACCATTACCTTTTTTTGATGACTATTTGGTTTTGTTGCACCACTTCACCTTTATCCAACCATTGTGCCAAACCCTGGGGATTGTCAAAAAGAATCCATGTTTCATCACACATCACAATGTGGTATAGAAATGGATCACCTTTATTTTGTCACAGTAAAGAAGGCAAGCTTCAAGACAATTTCTCTTCTGATGCTCATTTAATTCATGCAGGATCCATCTATCCAGCTTTTTTACCTTCCTCATTTGTTTCACATGGTCCAATATTGTTGGAATTCTAACGCCAAACCTTGCGGCTAATTTACGTGTAGATTGAGACGGATCCTCTTCCCCTACAGCTTTCAGCTCATCACTATCCATCTTGGTCTCTGATCACTCACATGGCTCATTTTCAAGATTAAAATCACCAGAACAGAACTTCTCACACCATCGATGTACTGTGCTTTCATTAGCCACATCCTTCCCAAACACTTTGTTGATTACTTCAAACTATCTGCGCTGCATTGGTTCAGTGATGGAACTCATATTAAAAAATAACATGAATTTTTGACCTATCCATGATTTCACAAAAATTGCTCTAAAAATTTTTTTGAAAGATAATCACAAGCCAAAACGTGTGTTTGAAAGACTGAAAATGTACCTCCATGATAAAAACAAACAAACAAACAAAAAACCAAGAAGTGTCAAAGTGAAATGTCAGAGATTTCAACCGTCAAACTTAGTACTTCAGGATATTGGACATTTCATACTTAATAACCTACTAGGGTGCCATGTGAATACATGATGTCTTTCAATTGTGCTTTTAGACAGATCCAAATTAAATATTTGAAGTGATTGAAGAAAGTTTCACTTTATTTTTTTCACTGTACATCATAGAGAGTACAAAGTTTTGGTTTAATTGCAATATTGTTTTTATTAGCAGTCGATAATTTACCAGATACAGAAGTGTCCCCCCAAATCAAGTAATTTTTAAATCATGGTCATGAATTTTTTGAGGCTCTTCCCATAGACTATCCCTTCACCTTTAATCTGTGTGAGTTTATGGCAGTATCAATCAATAGATTACATTGAGAATGTCAAGGTTTCATTTCAAAAGGCCATGTAGTTACTGCCTTGTTTACTGAAATACTTGTTCTTACTAACCTGAACCACCATCTAAGAATGCTGACTTCTGACAGCCAAGCTGAAGGAGTCTACATAGACATTCGAGTCACCAGTGTTAGCTAAGACCAGCCTTCCAGCCATCCCTGCCAAAGCACAAGACATGTGAATGAAGCCATCTTGCACTTTCTAGGCCAATCTGTCAGCTGGATACTACTAAGGGACTCCTGTTGACACCACATGAAACAGAAGAAGCAGTCGCTCAAGTCCTACCGAAATTTTTGTTCAACAAATAAGGGGGCTATATTAAGAAGATTGTAGTTTTAAGTCATTATCTTTTAAAATAATTTGTTACACAGCAATACCCAAGTGGGACACATGCCAAATATAGTTTCAGATGTCCTGCTTTTCAGAGTCAAATATCCAGAATACACATTCTCTATAAAAGGGTTACATTAAATTCCAAAAACTTTGTTTATTAATAGATTATAGAAACCACAGCAATATTTACTGCTGTTTATTAGATATTTAATTTTGCCAAGCATGGGCTGTAGGTTATATAGGGGTAACTGACATAAGGGTCACATTATCTAGATTATATATATTGCACATGACAGCAAAATACAGGGATCATATCAAATGCAGAAAATCTAAGACAAAGAGCTCATGGAAAATATGGTATTTGTAAGAGTAGTTGACAGTAGAAGATGGAAGTCCTGTTTATTTTGAGATTTTAGCAATGATTAATGACAACTATTCACTCTATATGATACTATCATGTTATCAGCTATGAAAACCATTGTGAATTATTTTCTTTGAGATTAAATAACCATATAATCAATATTATTGAAAGCTGTATTTGAATATGAAATATAATTATTCTAGAGAAACATTTTCCCCATTATACAGAGATATATAGAGGCATAAAAACCTTTTAGGAATAAGTATCTAAGGCATTTTTTTCTAAGAAATATGCAAATAAACTTCTACAAAAGGTTTTCTGAACACTTTGGAGTTTATATGAAAAAAAAACACCAATATCATTTGGATTAAAAATACTTCACTAACTCACTTAAAGCTAAGAAAGAATATTTTACAATAAGTAAGTAAAGAAAATTACTTAAGCTTTGATTACTTATAAACTCCTTATACATGTGTGATATATTATACCACTTGTGCCAGTACTAAATACTGTGCTCTTTATTTATTTCAAATGTTCAACTACCATATGAGGCACCAGAAATTCAAAGATAAATGAGACCCTGGAGGATCTCACAGGCCAGTTAGAAAGAAAGACGGGCATTTTTAAAGTTATAAAGTCTAATAAAATATCATGTGCATGAAGATAATACACAGGTTGCACAGAGTAGCAGATGATTAAATTTGCCTGAGGTGAGCAAAAAAAGGTGATTATGGATAGTCCATGTATTAGTTTTCTATTGCTGCCATAAATTATCACAAACTTAGTAGTATAAAACAATACAAATTTGTGGGTCAGAAGTTCAGTTGGCCTGGCTGGTTTTTCTCCTAGGTTAACAAGGCAATTAAGGCGGTGGCTGGCTAGGCTCTTATCAGCAACCTCTTGGGAGAATTTGCCTCTATGCTTCTTCATATTGTTAGCAGAATTCAGTTTGCTGAGGTTACAGGATTGAAGTGTCCATTTCTCCTAGAACCATCTCTCTGGTTCTTACACAGAACATTCTCTGCTTCAAAGACTTCATGTGATTAGATTTGCAACCAGCCAGATAATCAAGGAGGATCTCTCTGTTTTAAAGTTCATAATCTTAATCACATCTGAAAAGTTCTTTTTGCCGTGTAAGGTAACACATTCACAAGATTCAGAGATTAAGGGATGAACATCTTTGGGAGAACTTTCTGCTTAACACACTTCATAACTTAATAGATATATGTATATATTTTAGAATGAAAAATAAGGATAGATTTAGTAGCAGAAGATGAGGATATTTACTTTTAGAATAAACTTTTAAACTAATACAAAGACCTAAAATAATCCATTGTATAATAATATTATTAACTAATCTTCTGGGAAAGAATTGTGTTCAGGCAGATGAAGAAATGTTATATGCTTTACTTTAAATGAACATTCTTTACCTTCCTTTTTTATTTCAGCATATTATGGGGGTACAAATGTTTAGGTTATATATATTGCCTTTGCCCTACCCACGTCAGAGCTGGAAGCTGGTCTATCTCCCAGATGGTGCGCACCACACTCATACCCATCCCCACCTCCTCTCTCCCACCTGCCCGATATCACTTAACTCCAGTGATAATGGCTTTTATTTAAAAGTCTTTACCTTTTTATATGAATGTGAACTGTTTCTTATCTTCTTTTTTATCAAAATGGAAAATGATCCATTCTCAAAGTCAATGGGTATGTACCATGTACCCAAGACCTTATTTATCTGTTGTGGTGATGATGTCTCAAACAGCAACGCAGCCATAATTATACTAATAGTGGCCACTTGATTAAGCCTATAGTAGCATATACACATTCTTCACATCTACCCAGGTTTCTGCAGGGACAGAGTAATGAATTAAGTGAGATAGGGTAAAGACAACTTCCCCTGCAATCTTTGGATCTTTAGCAGTCAAAATAATCTGCAACGTCCCTTTGGGGATGCGATACTGGTTTTGATTTATTATCTTAGCTGGAGGGAGGATGGCATTTTAAGAGATTGTAACTGGGCCTTCCCCACTGTCATATCTCTTACCCTGCAAGCCAGGGGCCTCATGTGGGTATTACTCCAGTTGCCAAGTAAAGTCCAATTTTTATTTGGGGTCTGGGGAAACAAATGCTGGGTGGATCCATAACAGAATGGTCCTTTGTGAGTTTGATTTTAGTTAATGCTCCATTTATTTCCTGTCATGCTTAAGCCTCCACTCTCACATAGGGCCAGTAATAACCCTTGGGTCTTCAGTTATCAACATTGGGTCATACTCAGACTCTGTGTTCAACTGTCTTCAAATGTATGGGTATATTCCATTCTTCAGTGTGTAATGTTATGATTGGGGCAATCATCACAGAATATAATGCTCATGGTTCTTCTTCCACTCAACCTGGTGATCTCTTCAGTCAATGGCCTCCAAATCTAAAATTCAACATGGATCTGGGAATTGAACAAGTTATCATGGCTTTTTATTGAGGTTGAACATTCCAATCCCCATGTCTTATAAGTTTTGTTTTTTTTTTGTTTGTTTTGTTTTGTTTTTTCCTGAGACAATCTCACTCTGTTGCCTGGGCAGTCTCAGGGTGTTAGCCTAGCTCACAGCAACCTCAGCCTTATGGGATCAAGTGATTCTCTGGCCTCAGCCTCCCTAGTAGCTGGGACTACAGGTGTGTGCCATGATGCCTGGCTAATTTTTCTATTTTTAGTAGAGATGGGGGTCTCGGTCTTGCTCAGGCTGGTCTCAAACTCCTGAGCTCAAGGGATCCTCCTGACTTGGCCTCCCAGAGTGCTAGGATTACAGGGGTGAGCCATAGCACCCGGCCAATCCCTGTGTCTTGATTCTTGCTTTTTCTTTTTGGTGAGGGAGGGGGTAATAAATGTCAAGCAGCACCTTTGTTGTCTGCCCATCAATCTTGCCCCAGGGGCTGTTTGCTCTATAAATCATCTCCACAATTTCCTGTGAGTCAAACTCCTTGGTTGCCTGTTTGACCTTGCTAGTCATTGCAGTAATTGCTGCCCCTGGCTTCTGATATACAAGTGCTTACTGCTGACCTCTATTATTTGGGGGTATCATCATCCCACGTATATTATAAAGCCCAAATCTGAGACAACCTCTCCTACTGTCAGTCCTGGCCTACAGAGGAAACCCACTTCAAAACTTATTAGAGGCCCCATGTCCCTCTCATTGGCATATTCTGATGGCCTTGATGAACAGTGCGATCTATGTCTAGGTCCTGTGGAATATAATCACATAGGAGATCTTCTGGCCTAACATAATAAATCCATTTTGACATTCCCACTTGCCTCAGCCTCTTTATTTCTTCCTCTACTTACTTTCTTCTAGGGCAATGCAGGCATTTCCATTTTACTTAATTAATATTAGCAATCACTTTCTCTGGGTTTCTGAGAATAATCTTTGCAGAGAGTTTTCCCCATATCCTAAGTTCTTTGCCAAGGTGTTAAGCCTGAGTTTAGTTATAGATTCTCATGTCCATGAGTTCTTGCTTTTCTGGTCTTACATTCCATTCTTCTGATCAAGTACTTTCAAAATCTAATCACAGTGGTACATGCAGGCTTCTGTCAGCCCACGCTACCTAATTCTTGCAATTGTTAGGTTAAGTTGTCTTTTTAATTTCTTATCATGCCCAGCACGTATCTATCTAGACTATGTTAAGATGTAACTCTAGTTATCAGTGTTGCAGCCAGGGGAAGTGGGGACAGCTCTTGAGGGTAGTATTTCTTGCCTTGTTGAGAGGAGGATTGTATAGTGTCTTATAGCAGAGTGGAAGAACAAAAGCTCACTGGGCAAGGGTGAACCACTTCTCTAAGTCTGCCAATTCAAAGACATCTCTAAGAGTGATCATCTACATGGGCAACATTCCAGAAATACCCTCCTATGTTTCAGAGTCACAAGTTTTCCCATGGTCTTAATTTTGTCACAAAAGATCTGCCTTGAAGGGCTTTCAGGCATCTCTGGTGCTAGGCAAACATAATTATAAAATCTTCATTTTGCTGCTGTGTCTATTCTTCCACTCCAGGAGATAAGAATCTCCTTTTAAGCTCCCCAAAGAACCCTCTGGCACTTACATTTAGCTGCTAAGTGCTTGTTTACCACCTCTTAGTTTCTCATTATCCCTCTGCAGGGCACCAATATAATACAGAAGCCCACTGTCTTTTTTGATGCAGCCCCTTATACTCATATCTTTCAAATGCCTGAATTAATGCACTTAAAATGGCATTTCAAGTAGACTGGAACATATTTCCAGGTCATAAGTGGTGGAATCATTAACAATTAACATCTTCTATGAGGGACTCTCTATGGCTCACCTACACATAGGATAGCATCCTTTTTACCTTTGATGTAAATAGATCCTGTCTCCAATTCCCTTCTTGCCCCCTATTTATTTAGGCCACTCTCAGTACAGTTGTGTTAGTTCAAATTCTCTGACAATAGATGCTAAGAAAAGCTTATTTGTGGAAGAGATTTACTAGAAAAACAAATGTCAAGGGGATAGGAGGGGGAGCCAGAGGAATTGTGATATAAGACTGACTTCCTGGGAAGGACAGTAAGGTGGAAGTAGGATTGGGTAAGAACAGGCTCAGACTGCAGCACATCTCTAAGAAAGATTTGATCACACCCATGAAAAGTCCATGAACCAAAGTCATCTGCTAGAGGAGATCTATATTTTGTAAGAATAAACTTGCCCTTGTGTCAATGCCAGAATCAGCCCAGGAGAAGCACAGCCTCAGCATAAACATTGTGGTAAATTCAGAGCACAGCAACAGGGCCACCCATCAATTATTTTTCCTGCAGCAGTAAATCTCTATGTTGTATTTTCATGGCTACCAAAGAAAACATGAAAATTCATGCTGGATTTTCAGAAGCTGTATTAAGTGAAATGCGAGATGAGAAGACCAACATTTGCAAATGCATGGACACATGAAGCAAAGTTGTGATTTAGGAAGTATAAGTACAGCAAGTATTATTGACATGTAACTTGTGATTGGGGTTATAAGTAAAGAGGATTAATCCAGAAGCCCAGCCAAAGGGCAAATCATCACAGAGTGGAGATACAATGTGAAATAAGTATTTGAGCAATGCTTATGCCCAGTACTTGCTTCTGGAACAAAATCTGTGGAATTTGATCTAAGTTTATCAAGACTTTAATTAAACTTCCATAAATACCTAACAATCAGGCTTCCCACATTTGTTTGAATTGCTTTAGCATTGCTCACAGTTGTCTAGCTAAGAGGGAAACTGAAATCTGTCCAAGCTATGTGGCATGGTACAAAGTTATACCTACGTGGAAGGAAGGATGTGCAAAAGTGCACTACACTTGCTCAGAAGAGTGTCACTCTTTTTCTCACTGGAAGCACATTATTAGGCTGGTAATGAATTATTTCCATTACTTATTAAGGTTTCTTTTTGCATAGAAAATACTTCACTTTGTAAAATTCTCTAATATTATTTCCCTTCTTTCTTTTCCTGCTGCTTGTCTTTGCTTCCATCTTCTTCATTCTAGGGTTTTCTAGTATAGTGCAAATTTCAGAGAGTCACAGTCATGTAACTTACAGATGATCACCCACTGGAATTACTGCAGATACATCTACATAGGATGTTTTAGTTTTTGAGTAAAAAAAAAATGTGAAAGTGTATTATCCAGTGTCACAAGTTTAGCTGTCACATTAATCCTGGATTTAACTCACTGAAGATAAAGCACATGGTCTACAATTTAGATTTTTCACAGGAAAATAAGATTTTCAGAGTTTTCCATTGCTATTAATTAATACAGAGTATTTTTCCACCTTGATAAAGATAACCATTACTACAATATTTTATGATACACTTTTTAACAGTATTCAATGGATTTGCCAAAATGGTGTATGAAAAATCAAGATTCCTTTTGTCTTTTGTACCAGTGTTAACATTTTAAAATAAATATAAACTTCTTTTTTTATAATGTCAGATCTTGGTTTGAAATGTCCCTGTCCTATGGTACAGTGATTGGCAATATTTCAGATGGAAACCACTTAATTAGAATGAGTCCAAGAGTAAAGATCTTGTGAAACAGGGTCTCAATTTGCATGCAACATGACAAAAAAAAAAAACAAAAAACAGAATTTAGCTCATCCTCAAATTCAAATATTTTTAAAACACCTATTTTCAACATGAGTGTAACCACCATACAAAATCTCGTCATTTTTAATGAAGATTCCCCAAAAGTCTTGGCCAAGATTTCATTTTGATAGAGTTGCATCAGTCCAAAGAAAGTCTATTTTAATTGTTAATAGATTTCGCTTCAAAGTAATGGAAAGTGTTTCTGTCTCTAGCTCACAGTCCAAACTCTAGCAACTTTTGTTGCAGTTATTTGTAACACATGGGTAGCTCACAATTATTGGTTTTGACAAAAGATCTACATTTACTCCAGCAGTGTTTAAGGAATTTGAGTGCATAAATCTTATCAGAACTGTCACAGTTATTCCTTATCACTCTCAAGCAAATGGCTAGTCAGAAAGGATAGTATTGACTACTAAGGATGCCCTCAAGGTGATGGTTAGAGAAGACTACTAAGAGGATTCTCAGATTCCTTTTTGCTGAACACGTTATCTCATTTCAAAAACATCAGTGGATTATGCTGATTAATTAACGAGTTAATGTCTCAAAAAAAATGACAGGTTAAACTTTATCCATATTTAAAGGAGAAATGAGTAACTATTTGTATATTGCTTTTTCTTTCAACATCGCTGGATTGTGTCCCATTGGCCTTTATTAAGAAACCCTAGAGTAAAAACAAGTAAGTACACCACCACTAAGTTAATAGTGATCCACAGAGTAAATGAGCTAGAATGGCCCTTTGTTCACTACAAAAGTTCTAGCAGAAAAATAAAAGTACTTATATACCTATAATAACAGAAGTTAAGCTTCATAAGTAACATCCCCATAGGGAAAGACATTTGTAAAATTGTACTTACTTACTGCCAGAGCCTAGAATAGTTGTTGATAAAATAAATCCCTGAAAATGGCTTTTGATTAAAGAAAATTAATTTTTTTAAAGAAAGAATTTTACTTCTTTCTCAAAGAGGATATTCTCTTCCAGTGAGTGCACACTGTTAAGTGATGAATAGGACGGCATTCTAAGCAAGATAGAGCTATAGTTCAACCTGGCAATCACTGTTGTGATTGATATGGGAATAGATTGCTTCGTATTTCAATTAACAAAAAGTATTAGTCTCATATAATTATTCTTACAATGGAAGGTCTATTAGCAGTTTCTTCTTTAATAGTGTCTTACTGATTAGCCATGTTACCTTTTGGATAATCTTCAATAGCATAAATTGAAGAGAGCAGTAACATTTTCTTTGGCCACAGTAATTGAAAAGTGTGATTACTTGTATTTACTCACCTACATATTTAAGACAGAGACAAAGCCAAGTAAATCTACTTATTATTAAAAGGTTTTCTGAAAGTGTGTTTGCGCTATCCTTTTTGAGGGTAACTGTGGTTCAATATTGGTGATTTGGGTTTTTTTTTCTTTTAATTTCATATGAGATTTCAATAAAGAAAAATTAGGTTAGTTTTGAAAGCAAAACACTGTATTTCATTAGAGGCTTAATTTTGCCTTGTCTGTATTTTTAAATATTCATCTATATATTCAGTTTTCTATAACACTGCTTTAAACACAGACAGTCCTCATCCCTATTCTATGAAAGAGAGAGCTTAGAACTAGTGAACTTTGGTTGTACTTTTAAACGACCTGTCTTTTCTAATCCTGAACTCTTACATAAGTTCTTTTTGTAAGTGAATGACAAGTTAAGCTTAGCAATTTAGTCATAAATTCAGACTTAAAATAATTGTTTCATAAATTTCATTAGGCTGTGGCACCAAACCAATAAATACAGCCTATACAAGATGTTTTAAGTCACTTACTAAGGGCTAGATTTTTCAACTCTCTGGCCTTAAAATTGATGGCCTCAATTCTCCACTTGCCTTGTAACCCTGATGCAGCTGATACAAGCATGATGCTCCTTCAAAGTAGAAGTGCTATGCTTAAATTTAATCCGGTGATGGTGCAGAACAAGTCATATATTTAGGTGAAACTGTTTCTCGGGTGAATAAGATATCTTGACATGTCAATGGAATATGAAACTCAATTTCACAAGATTTTTCTAGTGCCAAAAGAGATTTAAGTAGAGCTATCATTTTTGGTCTTAACAGAAAGGATAAGTCTTCCTCTATAGACCTCTATATTCCTTGCTTCTAAAATTTAATTTTATCATTCCTCATAAAAGCTATCATTCTTTATGCCTTCATGAAAGCAAAATTACATTGGTTTACTTTCTACTTTCACTTTTAGAAACTTCTTACCACTTCCAATTACTCCATTGTCCCTCCACCCCATTTAAGATTCTCTTAAATTAATCAGACAGTTTTCACAGAGCTGAATTCATTACAAGAAAAAAACAAAAACAAAAACAGAGGCTTAAAGCATTCTTTAATGTATATTATCTTAAAACGGATAATAAATAATTCTACAATCAGTGAAATACATGTTAGAAGCATACCCAGCTGAGTAAAATTAAGGCCATTTTCCAAAAAAAGCAGCATCAACAGCATCAAAATCCTAAGAGGCACTAACAAAGGAAAAGAAAAACATCTAAAAATCAGCTTAAAAAGTTCTAAGTATTTAAGTTATTCAGAAAGAAGAATTTTAAAATGAATTCAAATTTTACTTTAATTATTCTGGAATCATTATTTTATTCTGTCATTATTGTTTATTTCCTAAAGGACTGATTTCATGAAGTGTCCTATGGTACTTCAAACTTTTAAGTACCTTTAATTCCCCATCTTCTGTGATAACTCTGAAGTGTCTTTAGCTAAATGCTGGTTTTTTTCCCCAGGCTTTGGCTGCATTGCCCAAACCAAACCTCAGATGTTCTCTACTTATTTTTAATTGAAATAAGAATCAACATACTTTTCCCAAAAGTGCTCACTAATGAACTTGAAGGTAATTAAATTAATATGTTCTACCAACTATAAGATATTTTCTAAGTAGAAACAAGCCAACTAAATACTACTTGAAGGAAGTATTTTCAGAAGTTAAAAGAGTAAAAAATGATTTCACAGTAGAGAATAGTGGGAATAGTAAAGTATATGATTTTGTTTTTACAGAGGTTCCATCATTAATCAGCAGATATTAAAGAACTTCACATTATTTATTTATTTTTATTTTAAAAAACAGTTTGATTGAAATATCATTCATTCACCATGTTGAATATCATCATTCATTCAACAGTGCAATTCACCCATTCACAATGCAATTTGCCTGTTAATTCATGCAACCATAGATAATTCAATGGTTTTTAATATATTCACAGATATATGCAACCATCATCATGTTTTCAAGGTCCATCGATGTTGTAGCATGCATTAGTACTTCATTCCTTTTTATGGCTGAATAATATTCCATTGATATACAAGGTTTTGTTTATACTTTTCTTGGTTGATTGACATTTGGGTTGTTCCATTTTTGGCTATTAGTACTACTGATATAAATACTCATGTACAAGTTTTTGTGTGGATTAATGTTTTAATTTTTCCTGTGGGGAATATATCTAGGAGTAGAACTGATAGATGATAAAACTTTATGTTTAATCATCTGAGGAATTGCTAGACTGTTTCTAAAAGGGCTGCACCAAGAACTTCACGTTATTTAAGAACATTATCATATTGGGCAATCAGTTCATAGGCTAAGTTCATGCCACTCTACATCATTGCGTTTTATTTTCTTTTTCATTCCTTTGATAACTAAAGTTCTTATAGAATCAAGATGTTTTAATTATGGCATTTACACACCAATACTGTGATAATGGAAAAGAATAGTAAAGGTTCCATGGAAATAAACTCGATAGAGGTGATCCCAGCGTGGTGTTGGTAAGCAACAAACAGAAGATGTGGTACCTTTTCCTATAGTTCAGTTAATGCTTGATCTTTTATTGCTTTAGATTACAGCTGTCCCTCCTATCTCTGTGTCAAAATTCAAGAAGTATTGTGAAAGAGAAGACAACATTAAATAATATTCCTTTGGAAGTTCATGACTTCTAATTGTTGCTTTCACACTCTGTCACCCAAACCAATGCTACCTTTAGATCAGCCATTACCAGGAGATCTGGGAGCAGATGAAATCTCTTGTTCAGCTTAATATTCAAATTTACTGCTATTTGTGTTATATGTTAAAAAAAATAGAAGAATGCAGGCATATTTCATTTTATTGCCCTTTGCTTGGGTATGCTTCACAGATATTGTGTTTTTTACAAATTGAAGGTTTTATTTCCTGTATGAAGCAAGTCTATCAGCACAATTTTTTCAACACCCATGTGTTCACTTCCTGTCTCTGTGTCACACTTTGGTAATTCTCACAATATCGTATACGATTTTCATTGTTATTATATATTTTATAGTGATCTGTGATCAGTGATATTTGATGTTACTATTGTAATTGTTTTGGGGCACCATGAACCACATCCATATGAGGCCACAAACTTAATAAATGTTGTGTGTGTTTTGACTGCTCGATCAACAAGCTGTTCCTCCATCCCTCTCACTCTTCCTGGGCCTCCCTGATCTCAGAGAGATAACAATATTAAAATTAGACTAATTAATAACCTTCAGTGTCCTCTAAACATTTAAGTGAAATAGTTGCACATCTCTCACATTTACTCAAAAGCTAGAAATGATTAAACTTAGTAAAGAAGGTATGTTGAAAGCCAACATAGGTAAAAGCAAGGACTCTTGCACCACTTAGCCAAATTGCAAATGCCAAGGAAAAGTTATTGAAGGAAATTCAATGTGCTACTCCAGTGAACAGATGAATGATAAGAAAAAGAAATAGCTTTGCTGATGAGAGGAAGTTTTAGTGGTCTGAACAGAAGTTTAAACTAGCCATAACATTGCCTTAACTCAAAGTCTAATCCAGGGCAAGGCCCTAGTTCTCTTCAATTCTAAGAAGGCTGAGACAGGTGAGGAAACTGCAGAAGAAAAGTTCCAAGCTAGCAGAGGTTGGTTCATGAGGCTTAAGGAAAAAAGACATCTCCATAACATAAAAATGCAAAGTGAAGAAGCAAGTGCTGACGTGGAAGCTGCAGCAAGTTATCCAGAAGCTAGTTATCCAACTTAGTTAAGCTAGTTATCCTAGTTATCCTAGATAAGCTAGTTATCCTAGTTATCCAACTAGGATAATTGATGAAAGTGGCTACACTGAAGAATAGATTTTCAATGGAGATAAGACAGCCTTATATTGGAAGAAGATGCCATCTAGGACTTTCATAGCTAGAGAGAGGAAGTCAGTGCCTGGCTTTAAAGCTTTAAAGGGCAGGCTGATTCTCTTGTTAGGGGCTAATGCAGCTGGTGACTTTAAATTGAATCCAAGGTTCATTTTACTATTACAAAAATCCTAGAGCCCTTAACAATTATACTAAATCAATACTGCCTGTGCTCTAAAAATAAAACAGCAAAGCCTGGATGATAGCACATCTATTTACAGTATGTTTCGCTGAATATTTTAAGTCCACTGTTGAGATCTACTACTTAGAGAAAAAGATTCCTTTCAAAATATAACTGCTCTTGACACCTAGTCGCCCAAGAGCTGATAGAGATGTATAAGGAGATTAAGGTTGTTTTCACACCTGCTAACAAAACATCCATTCTGAAGGCCATGTGTCAAGGAATAACTTTGACTTTCAAGTAAGAAATATATTTCATAAGACTATAGTAACTATAAATAGTGATTCCTCTGATGGATAGGGGAAAAGTAAATTGAAAAATTTCTGGAAAAGATTTGACACTCTAGATGCTATTAATATTAAGAACGTTTGTGATTTTTGAAAAGAAGTCAAAATATCAACATTATCAGGAGTTTGGAAGATTCCAACCTTCATGGATGACTCTGAAGGATTTAAGACTTCAGTGAAGAAACTAACTGTAGATGTGGTGGAAATAGCAAGAGAACTAAAATCAGGATAGAGTTTGAATATGCAACTGAATTGCTGCAATCTCATGATAAAGCATGAATAGATGAGGAGTTGGTTCTTATGGATGACCAAGAAAGTGATTTCTTGAATTAGAATCTACTGGTGGTGAAGATGTTGTGAAAATTTTTGAAATGACAATAAAGGGTTTAGAGTATTACATAAACTTATTTGGTAAAGCAGCAGTAGGTTTTGAGAGCATTGACTCCAATTTTGAAAGCAGTTCTATTGTGAGTAAAATGGTCTCAAACAGCATTGCAGGCTACAGAGAAATTTTTCATGAGTGGAAGATTTCATCAATGAAGCAAACTTCATTGCTATCTTATTTTAAGAAATTGCCACAGCCATCCAAATCTTTAGCAACCACCACCCTAATCAGTCAGCAACCATCAACAAAGAGGCAAGATCCTCCACCAGCAAAATGATTACAAATTGCTGAAAGCTCAGATGATTGTTAGCAATAAAGTATTGTTTAATTAAGGTATGTGCATTGTTATTTTAGACATAATGCTATTGTACACTTAATAAATTGCAATATAGTATAAATATATCTTTAGTATGCATTGAGAAATGAAAAATTTCATGTTATGCATTTTATTGTGATACTCACTTTATTGCAGTGGTTTGAAACCAAACCTGCAATATCTCTGAGATATGTCTGTATAGTTAATAGTTAAGTTGGAGATCTAACCTATTAGGTCTAACCTAAACATAGGAGATCTGAGATCTATTATACCCATTTCTCCTGATGATATCCTTGAAGTGCTATACTTGGTTATGTAGAATTGGTAATAGTGTAGACCAAGGAAAATGCTCTGGGAATGCATGTTCTCTGAACATCATACCATGTACTTGTGTTGTGCAGAGTTTCTGGCTATTGTATGGTTTAGACAGAAAATTATAAAAGTTCGTTCTCCTTTAATATTTTAAATCCCTATCACAGTGAAAATCTATTCTGTTGGAAGGTTCAGCACAAGAAGAGAAACAAATTTCACAGTGACAGTGAATATTGGCTTTATGATGAGAAATGATATAATCAAATTACTACTATCAATTCACTGCTCATAGGGACTATGAACTCTTATGTTGCCTTCCAATTGTCTATTTTGTTTATATGCTTTACTTTTTATATCATTTTTCAATAGGTTATTATGTCATAGGCTTTTGTTACATTTTACGGATTATCTTTATAGCATCTACAGTGTTCAGCTTCCAAGAATAATGTCATGTATTTCACAATGTGTATTTGGAAAGGTACAATGCTAAAGGCATATGCTAACATACCCAAAGCCTATACATACTCACACAAACTGCTGGGTCTAGCTTGTACTTCCCTTTGTACTTTTTTCTGTCTCAATTATTTATGGCCTATTCAGCACATCTTTATTTCTACCATCTGTTTAGTATCTCAGTTACATAGTTGAGACTATTTTAATTAGGCTTGTCATGAGTGATTCACTAGTTGCTTAAAAAGTCGAAAAGTAATACCTAAGCTAGACTATAACAAATTTTGCCAACTTTGACCCTCCATGACTATTTGTTTCTTTCTCTGCTTTTAAAAATATAACATATTTCTCTATTAAAGATAAATATAAGCCTGATTCCATTCTTGGCAATATAGTATCTGTCCTTGGGTTGGACCACAGTCATTATGTTATAAAATGTGCAAAATGACTAATGCTAAATAGCTATTTCCTGCCAACAATTTAAAGTGGTGTATATTGTATTGCTGACTACAAAATGAAACATGTAGATTTTTCCTCAAAGGATATACAAACTCAACATGAACTGCATCCAAATGTAAGCCACAGAAGTTATAATCTTTATTTTAAATTTATGTACACTATTTCTTACTTAAAATAAACCAATTAACATAACCACACTTAAAAATAAAAGTGGATATTTACGTTGGATAGATCTCTATGAATTACCAATTATAATATTAGTCAAAGTTATATAGGCCATGAAGACAGAAGGGCATTAGAGTATTTAAACTAGGTAATGATGTCAGTTTCAACATGACCTGTGTGAGATAGAAACGTTTCAATCTCTGGTATTTCTTTCTTTTTTCAAGTGCAGCGAAATTCACAAAACATAATTTAACTCTTTTAAAGTATATAATTCAGTGACATTTAATTCATACAAAATGTTATGCAACTATCACTTGTATCTAGTTTCCAGACATTTTCATCACCCACAAAGGAGACCCCATATCCTTTAACCTGGGTATCATGCTTTTCTTCCATCAGTCCCTTATGATTACTGATCAGCTTTCCTTCTCTACAGATTTCCCTATTTAGGATATTTCATATAAATGAAATCATACAGTGTGTATCCTTTTGCATCTGGCTTCTTTCATTTAGAACAATATTTTTGGGGTTAATTCACATCCACACATTGTAATATATATATAACGTAACATATATATAATGTATGTAACATATATATAATGTAACGTATATATAACAATATATAACGTACATTTTTTGTAGCTGAATAATATTCTTTTTAAAAAATAGCGCATTATTTTATTTACTATTAAATATTCTCCCCTTTTACTGGTAAATAGTAATTTACATTTCTGTGAGATATGTGAGTTATTTACATTCATAGAATGTATCATGATCAAGCCAGGGTGTTTGTGGTATCCATCATCTTAAGTGTTTATCATTTTCATGTGTTGGTATCATTTCAAGTCCTCTCTTCTAATGACTTTGAAATATACATAATATGTTGCTAAAAAGAGTCACCCTCGGCTACTATTGAACATTACAACTTATTTCTTCTAACTACAAATTTGAACCTATAACCAACCTCTCTTCAACACTCCTCCCCTCATCCACCCTTGCTAGTCTCTGGTATCTATGATTCTATTCTCTATGTCCATTAGATCAAGTTTTTTAGCTTCCACATATGAGTAAGAACATACAATATTTATCTTTTTTGTTGTTTTGCCTGGCTTATTTCATTTAAGACAATGACTTCTGTTCTATCCATATTGCTGCAAATGACATGATTTCATTTATTCTTATGGCTGAATAGCATTGCATTGTGCATATGTACCATGTTTTCTATATCCATTTGCCTGTTGACAGCCAATTAGGTTGATTCTGTGTCTTTGCTGTCGTGAATAGTGCTGGGATATACATGTGCATTCAGATATCCCTTTAAAATACTATTTATTTTCCTTTGGTTAAATAACCAGTAGTGGGACCGCTAGAACTTGTTTTAGATTTTTGAGAAGTTCCATACTGTTTTTATAGTGTTATACTAATTTACATTCCCACCAGTGTACAACAGTTCCCTTTTCTTCTCATTCTCACAGCATCTGTCAATTTTCCTTTTAATAATAGCCATTCTAATTGGAGTGAGATGATATCTCATTGTGTTTTTGATTTGCATTTCCCTGATGATTAATGGCATTGAACATTTTTTCATATACCTGTTGGTCATTCGTATGCATTCTTGTCTATTCATGTTCTTTGGACATTTTTAATGGGATTTATTTTTTTTTTTAATTGAGATGTTGTCAGATGAGAAATTTGCAAATACTTTGTCCCATTCAAGATATTGTCTCTTCACTTTGTTGATTGTTTCTTTTGCTGTCCAGGAGTTTTTAGTTTAATATCATCCTGTTTGTCTATTTTTGTTTTTGTTTATTGTGCTTTTAAAGTCTTAGCCATAAAAGCTTTGTCTAGACTAACGTCATGAAGAGTATTTACTTCAAGAGTTTTTATAATTTGGGGTCTTATATTTAAACCTTTAATCTATCTTGAGTTGACCTTGAATTGACTTTTAGTCTCTATAGTGAGAGATAGTGGTCCAGTTTCATTCTTCTGCAAATGATTATCCGGTTTTCTGAGGATGATTTATTGTATAGGTCATCTTTTCAAACTATGTCGTTGGTGACTTTATCAAAGATCAATTGGCTGTAAACATGTAGATTTATTTCTGAGTTCTATATTCTGTTCCATTGGTTAATGTGTCTGTTTTTATAATAATATCATACTGTTTTGGTTACTATAGCCTTGTAATATATTATGAAGTCAGGTAGTATGATGCTTCCATCTTGGTTCTTTTTGCTCAGGAGTGCTTTGGCTATTTGGGCTCTTTTTCGGGTCCATGTGAATTGTAGGATTTTTTTTTTTTTATTTCTGTGGGAAATGGTATTGGTATTTTGATAGGGATTGCATTAAATCTGTAGATTCCTTTGGGAAGTATGGTCATTTTAATGATATTAATTCTTCCTATTCATGAACATGGGATGTCTTTCCATTTGCTTATGTCCTTTTCAATTTCATTTATTGGTATTTTGTAATCTTCCTTGTAGAGCTCTTTTAACCCCTTGGTTAAATTTATTCATAGGTATTATATTTTATAAATGGTATTGCCTTATTGATTTCTTTTTCAGCTATTGATGTATAGTAATGCTACTAATTTTGGTACATTGATTTTATATTCTGCAACTTTATTAATTTATCAATCTTAAGAGTTTTCTGGTGAAAGCTTTTTTAAAATATATATATATATATATATAATCATGTCATCTTCAAAGGACAATTTGGCTTCCTCTTTTCCAATTTGGAAGCCTTTTATTTCTTTTCTTGCCTGATTGCTCTGATAAGGACTTCTAGTATTAGTTAAAGAGGAGTGGTGAAAGTGGGCATCTTAGTCTTTTTCCAGTTCTTAGAGGAAAAATTTTCAACTTTTCCCCATTCCCTATGATGTTAGCTGGGTTTTTTCATATATGGCCATTATTATTTTGAGGTATGGTCCTTCCATGCCTGGTTTGTTGAGAGTTTTTCTCATGAAGGGGTGTTAAATTTTGTCAAGAAATTTTCCTACATCTACTGAGATGATCATACAGTTAGTTTTTGTCTTTCATTATGTTGTTACGTATCTCATTTATCAATTTGCTTATATTGAGATATCCTTGTATCCCTGGGATGAATCCCACTTGATTGTGGTGTATTTTCCTTTTGATGTGCTGTGGGATTTGGTTTGTCAGCATTTTGTTGAGGATTTTTGTATCTATATTCATCAGGGATATTGGCCTATATTTTATCTTCTTGTTTTGTCCTGTTCTGTTTTTGGTTTTAGGAAAACCCTGGCCTCAAAGAATGAGTTAGAGGAAGTTATCCCCTCTTCAATTTTTTGTAATAGTTTGAAGAGGATTAGAATTAGTTCTTCTTTATTTTACCTGAATAATATTCTATTGTGTGGATATATCTATCACATTTTGTTTATCTATACATCTGTTATAGATATTTGTGTTTTTTTCACCTTTGGTTGTCATGCATAGTGCTTCTGTGAATATTTGTGTACACATTTTTGTTTAATATCTGCTTTTAATTATTTTTAATACTGTATACCTAGGAGTGGAATTGATAAATCATATGGTAATTCTGTTAACTTTTTGAGGAACCATGATATTTTATTTTAAAAAGTAGTAATTCATTTATGAAACCTATCTTGTAGCTCACAAGTCACTTTCATGTTTTTTTTTTTAATCTACTTGATCATAAAGATCAAGGGGCAACTTTAGTTATCCATGTTTTATAGATGTAGAAATTAAGTCTTTAATAATTTAAATAACAAACCCAGTGTTGTTCAAAAATTTCAATAAGATTATTTCTAAAGTTAACTCTACATCTAAATTTCTATTTTTCTAAAATGCAACATGATCCACAAGGTAGATTCCACATATCTTCTTATTTTCAATGCACAGCACACCATTGCCATGACTGCATAGTCATGGAGCTACCTTCTCATTTCTTGTTGCTGTTTCTTATAACCTGGAGTAACTTAATATACAACTATGCCCATTTTTTAAATAACCTAAACCCCATGAGTTACATTTAAAATTCATTGTTAAAGTGATTGATAGGATGGAGGAAGGAGCTAGACAGGCTCAGATTATTCAAATGATAAGAACTAGGAATTAATAAGTCAATGGAAGACCAAAATATAAGCACCTGTCTTTCAAGACAAGAGTTGCAATAAACTATACTTAAGAGTTGCGTATATTGAAAAAAGTGAGGCTGTAAGGTGTGGCAGAGAAACATGAGTGAATGGAAGATGCGAAGGAACAGAAAACAGGTTGCATTTCTATAGCCAGCATTGTTTCCGTGTTTCTCTGTGTTTCACTCAGTTTATTTTCTGCTCTAAATTAATTTTTGGTCCATCTCCCTGCTAAACACTTTGCATTTCAGTTCCTTTCTGAGCCTTTAGGGGAGATTGAAAGTAGCAGTTAAAGCTGGCTATGCCCAATAGTCAAGGCAAATATTGTTTACAAGATGCTCCCTGTTACAGTGTTTGCATTGTCTAAATAACAGGCAATAAAATCTATCAGCTGGAAAACTTCTCATGTTGTAAATGAAGAGAGACTATTTTAATCAGTATCTTCTGCCTAACAGTCTTTTAAGGGCAGTCCAGTTTTGATATTAACAAAGCTATCGGAAATCAATCTCTAATATTCATTGAATTAACCATTATGTACCCAAAACTCCATTGGGCTCTATAATGAATACAAAAGTAGCATAAGAAGTCCCTGCTTCTGGGAATTTAACATCCATTTGTGGGGAGAAATCAAGCCGATTATTTTTTAATGGAGAAAGATTTGTTTGGTTCTGATTATAATACGTGTAGTATACCCAGAATATCATCTGGGCCTAGGATACATCAATTCTGCTTCATGGAAGAGCTTGAATTGAGCCTTGAAGAATTTTCAAAATGTGAAATTATAGGGGGAGACAAAAGGGAAAGTGATAAAGACAATGTAGATAACAGAGAAAGAGTTGGCTGGGGCTCAGGTGAGGCAACAATTGGAAATAAAAATGATGGGAATATACAAAACACATTTTAAGAAGGTCTTACAAACTATACAGAGTAGTTTAACTCATTGAGGAAGTTATTGTAGCTTAATGAAATGAGAATAAAATTAGTTTGATTCTGTATATAGTAGTGATGTATATAATTCCAAAATTGTTTTGAGAGATAACCAGGAAGCCTGGAGACTTGCTGTAGTCGCAAGGATAGAGAGATGAGACTCTACATGAGACAGTGGTAATGGAGTGGAATAGAAAAGCAAGGAAAGATATAGTTGACATTTAATATGAGTGATACTCGTAGCTCTTTCCTATTATTTACTTCATTAACTGGTTTGTATTATAGATAAGTAAATTGAGAGGTTTTATGACTTGCATAAGGAGGATATAGAAATTTGTACCTATATCTATTTTACTCACAAATATACATTTCCTTTGTCTCTTTCTGAATCTTATAGGAAGGGCAAGACATAAAATGAGGTTTTCACACTGATGATCCCAGTGTTTCTCATTGTAAGTTGTCTGTAACCTTCTATCTAACCCAGATGGGAACCTCTGCCATGCGTGTGTAACACAAATACTAGTCATAATTCAGTTAATATAATTATATGTCAACTTTGACATTGGTAATAGCATTGTAGGTAATCTCATTTTCCCTTATTACATGATGTCATGTCCCCTATGCCCTGTCGTTGCCATTTGCTTTTATTATTTGAAGTGAGAGACCCCATTTTTCACCAGGTGGATTGCTAATTGATGCTTACACTACCTTCAGTTTCTCTCCTTGCCTTGTCGAGTTTTAAAGGCCTATATTGCTGCCAAGTTTTAATACTTTTTAGTTAGGCCTCAAAAATCTAAAGATAACAAGCAAAATTTTTCTCTGGTTTTGGTACAGGAAGAAATCTTGGATTCTTTGGTATCACTATCTTATTTCTCCCCTTTATCAACTCTTTTGTTTGAATCCAGAGTCATTTCTCTTTCATTTTAGTATCTTCTTCTCATCTTCTTCCTAGCCGGTCCTCCAAGTTAGCCTCACTCCTAAAACCCTCTGCAAATTGTGCACTACAGTTTTATGAGTGTCAGCAATTTTTTAAAGGCTTCTGTTCTTAGCATACTTGTATATACTTATCTTTTCCTTTAAGAACTTAAGGCCAGGCACGATAGGTCACGCCTGTAATCCTAGCTCTCTGGGAGGCCGAGGCGGGCGGATTGCTCGAGGTCAGGAGTTCAAAACCAGCCTGAGCAAGAGCGAGACCCCGTCTCTACTATAAATAGAAGGAAATTAATTAGTCAACTAATATATAGAGAAAAAATTAGCCAGGCATGGTGGCGCATGCCTGTAGTCCCAGCTACACAGGAGGCTGAGGCAGGAGGATTGCTTGAGCCCAGGAGTTTGAGGTTGCTTTGAGCTAGGCTGACGCCATGGCACTCAATCTAGCCTGGGCAACAAAGCGAGACTCTGTCTCAAAAAAAAAAAAAAAAACAAAAGAACTTAAAACATCTCTGTGAGGCAAAGTTTGTATACAAATATTAAGTACTTTCTTATGTAGTAATTTAGATTAAATGAGAAAAAAAAACCTTCTAGAAATAGTGGACATGATTTAAAAAATACATGTTTAACTAGATCAAGCAATTTAAGCTTTCTCTAATTTTTTTTCTTCTTGATTTTTTTTTGTTGTTGCTAGCTCATATAAAGCTATTCTGATAGATTCAGGCAATGAGAAAAAAAGGAAGATGTTAATTGATGTGGCCAATAGAATCTCCCCATTATGGAAATAATTTTTGCATTCAAGAATCAATATCAAAAATGTTCTTGTGAAAACCCTGTTTTAGCTGTCAGAAAAGATGGTTTTTCTCCATTTAGTATTCTGTTCATATTTTTTTCCCAATGCTTTTCCAGCTGAAAGCTTGATAGTCTAATATAAAATTGCTTGTCATATATAATCTGAGCATATATACTACAGACTGATTCTGTAGAAAAGCATTCTGAAAACATAGATATTATTTAAATGAATATAAGGATACTGTAAGAAATTATGTCTTTTCATTGGACACTTAAATATCATGTATTTTGAAGTTCAGAGTTCGTATCTGTGAGAGGATCAGTACTTTCTTTTGATTTTAATAACATTGAAATAATAGTTATAAAATGTAAGCATCCAGGCCCATTAACACTGAGCTATGAAAGAATTTTTTCACAAATGAATTTCAGTGTAATCATATGAGACACAATAAGCAGAATAATGTCATTTGAGAATCTTTGTTACTTTAACAAAAATTTGCATCTCTTAGCATTTGGCATCAGACGTGGGCAGAAGGAAGTGTCTTCGTATGTGCTTTCCCCTGACTATTTTAATGTATATAACATTAATAAGCACAATAAAATGTGTTATACTTTCAAAGAGAACTTAAAGACAGAATAATATAATCAATGTAATAGAATTAATTTAAGTGGACTAATTTGTTTTATCACCACCTAACAAACACTGTCTAGATTATCTGATCAATTTAATTTGGTTCATTATATTTTCCCCTACAATAAGCCTGCAATTTTTTTCCTTTCCCAAGACCTGTCTTTGTTTCTCATTAGAACGTGAAACTGGGTGAAATATTGAATCCATGCCTACTTGCTTACCAGGGCCTACCATATACACCATGAACGAAGTAGAGGCTCAATAATTGCAAAAAAGATGAATAGCCTCTATATCATTCGAAGCAGAGGAATAGATTAAAAAAATAAACAAAAACACCTGGTGAGAAAACTCTTTAACTTTGCAGAGGAGACAAGAGAAGACACACTTGCAAGCAAAGAGGCCAAGGATCAAGTAACGTGATTTTTTATCAGGGAAGAAATGGCATTAGGCTACTCTGCCACTTAAGCCAACACTTGAAAGTTTCTAGTAGCCTCCTTAGTGCAAGTTCCATGCAGAGCAGATTATTCACTCATTCTTTCATTCAGTAACTCTTTGTTAACCATCGACCATTAGTCAGATGTGGTTCTAGTTGTAAGGTTACAACTGCTCATTATGGTTGTTACAAACATAGGTTGATCAAATATTCAATGCACAAGCCACTAAATACTACAAATATAGTTATGAGCAACCCATGTGCCTTCCAAAAAGCTTGCTGTATCAATGTTGTTCTGGGTTGCATTGCTCATTTGGCCTGGACCCTCCCAGTTCTATCAAAGAGATATGAAAACTATACCTTGAGGGTTGGAGGCTTCATCTTGATTAGTTCTCTATTCTCAAGCCAAGGCTTAGCACACAAAAGGAGCTCACTAAATGTGACTTTATAAGCAATGAATTTTACTAGCCCAGCTCAG
The DNA here is from genome assembly GCF_040939455.1 of Microcebus murinus. NCBI lineage: Eukaryota > Metazoa > Chordata > Mammalia > Primates > Cheirogaleidae > Microcebus > Microcebus murinus. Next base: position 78,043,057 of record NC_134114.1, on the reverse strand, counting down.
TTTACCAGTTCTCTAAGTGACCACAAAGAAATCACATTTCTTCTTAAGTTTCTTTAATAGGTGGGATAGAAATCTACTTTATAGTGCTTTTTTTTTGAAAAATAAAAACTAGATTATGAAAATGATGTAATGTAATTCCTAGAGCACAATAAGTACACAGAAATTATCCTCTATTATTTTATGGGCAATAAGTTTATTAATACTTTAATAATTATTAAAAGTTCCTATATCAAAGAGCTATTTTAAAGATAAAATTAAGTTGTGAATGTGATTTTTTTTAAATCTCCAAATAGCATCTGATTATTCTGAGGCAGGTAATTCATGAATCACACTTTGAAAACCCTGGCTTTGAGACATTTTGGAACTCTCAAGGATACCACTCAATTGAATTCTTCCCATGGAATCTAAAATACCACTGGGTAGTAAGTGAGGCAATTGAATGGGCTCATTAATTCTGTCAGATGACTAGGGAACCATGTGGTGCTTGCCGTCTATGACTGACACAGCAGTAAATACAACCCACTATGATGATGGCTTCACAGTAGTTTCCCAGTTAGTACATACTGTTGAATTTCAACTTTTACAGAAAAGAAGATTTAATCTCGCATCTTATCAATATATTTTTGGAACTGCAAAGGAAAAAAAAAAAAAAGATGGCCAGAGATAGCAAATGGTATCTTTTTTCATTCTTAAAGACAGGAGAAATAATGTTGGCTACACATTATCTAGAAGTACTTTAGACCCTTTATGTAAAATTTTATTAAGATAGAGGCTGATTCACTTTTATATAGTATTTAATATGTATCAGGAGCACTCTAAATTGTTGAAACTATTATATTACTTAACTATTTATACAACATTATTTAGTATATAGAATCATCTATTAAATATATTATATAGAAGAGGAAATTATGAACAGGTAAATTTATAAATTGTCCAAGATCAAATACTTGGCTAGTATATAATAGATTAGATATCAAAAAAAGGGGTATCACTGACTTTCATATCTCAGATCTTCACTATGACCACGAACTGGCCGAAAGAAATAATGAAAACTTAAATATATGTTATTAAGACTGTTTATGAGTAATCACTGAGGGTTTTTTTTTTCTTTTTAAGAAACATAGTTCCTAAAAATCTTGAGATATATTAACCTGCAAAAGTGGATATATAGGCAACACACACATTCTTGAATTTGTGAATTGACTAATTTGTCAGATTTATCATTTTTTTCAGTGTATTTCAATCTTTTTTTGTCAAACTTTCTAACAAGATCAAATTCATGAAAACAACATGACAGTTCTGACAGGCATCTGTTTACTTTTCAGTTTGTTTCCTTGTTCTGATTCACTGATCTGAAGAATTCTGGATTTAAGTAGCAAAGGGGGCAAATGTGAACAGCACACTAAACTTGCCATCTTATTGGAACTCTTATCATTACATACTCTCCATGGCATTTTCAAGATGCAAGTGAAATTATGCCAGAATTACAGCCTTTTAAAGCTCATTATGAGGGAGAATGGTTGTTATTGCCTGTTGAATATACCCAAGGGTAGATGAGCAACTGATGTTATCTTCAGTGCACAATATTACCTCATTCATTAGGTCAATGAAATTACTTAGAGAAAAAACAAAAATAGCTGATGGAGAAGAGAGAGCAATATAGATGATCAAAAATTATGTATAAATAAAAGTACTGACTTTTATCAATGTACAAGCTTCTGACAAGTAAATTCATCTTTTCTACCATTACTATATTACATATTCCCAGCAGAGTGATACACTTTGATTAAAAGAATAGTAGTAACAGGATTTGAATATTAAGTGTGTTTTCATCAACTCTTAAGGGGAAAATTAATATCAATATAAATTGGTATCATAGAATCATATACAAAGAACATGGGTGGGATGTCCTGGAATTTGGGACTCTTGACTACCTTCTGCATTTTTTGTAACTGTGCTCCACATTCTAAAAGCTGATGCTTAGAAAGAATAAAGACTCAGTTATTTTTACTCTACTATATTATAGAATTTAAAAGCTGGATAAGTCTTTGGAAATTCCTTTTCTATTGCTGTTCTGTGTACATATCATGAAACTAAGGTCTTGGGAGGTAAAATGATTTGCTTAAATTAATTGAGGCAATATTCTTAAAATTCAAGTATTCTAGTTCCTATGCTAGCATTTTCCAAAGGGAGGCCTATTGAAATTTTTTTATGGCAGATTTTCTAAGAAGAAAGAGTTCTAAGGAAATACATAGATGAGGAAGTTTCTCCATTCATGGCTCTCATTTGAAGTTGCTATGCACTGTATCTATTTATAGATTATTTTAATAAGTAAAATGTTCCCACAAAATAAATATCAAAAAAATATAAAAACACATAACAGTAAAAATATCCCTTTGAACCTAAACTTCATCTGCTCTGTTGTCTACTTTCCTGTCCATGTTCAACCCCAGATACTATTATTGCTAGTTTCTTAGGTATTCCAGAGTGCCTTTATATAAAATTCATTTTAACACTTTTATAAAAATAGTGGCACATGATATACATTTTCATATTTTTCACTAAACAATAACTTTTAAGCCATAACTATAACTTTTTCTTTTTTCACTATGTCTAATAGATTGTTCCCTATTAGTACACAGAAAGCTTCCTCATCCTTTTATACAGCTATATTACTTTCTCTAGCATGCATGTACTGAGTGAGTATTTACGTTATCTCCAACATTTAGCTAATATATACAATGGATCATAAAATCCTTTGTACATTCCATCATTTGGTACATGCATTGGTATGTCTAGAATAAATTTCTAGAAGCAGAATGTCTGGGTTAAATGTATATGCATTTGTGATTTTGTTATCTATAGAAGTTGTACTTAAAAGAGTTATCTGTTTCTCCACAGGTACAGAATTGACATATATTAGGTTTTTCTTTTACACAGAAACATTTAAACTGTTTTAATATGCCTTTCTCTTATTAGAATTGAAATTAACTAACTTTTAATATGTTTAAGAGCCATTTTTCTTTCCTTTTCTGTGAACTTTAGTCAAACTTGACACATTTTCCATTGAATTATTAGTCATTTCATTATAAGTTTGTAGGAGTTCTTTTATATTACAGACAATAGAGAATAGGACTTTATATTTGACAGGAATTGGGAATATTTTCTCCCATTTGTCATTATGTTTTTTTTTTTTGAGACAGAGTCTCAGTCTGTTGCCCGGGCTAGAGTGCTGTGACATCAGCCTAGCTCACAGCAACTTCAAACTCCTGCGCTCAAGCAATCTTTCTTCCTCAGTCTCCAGAGTAGCTCGAACTACAGACATGCGCCACCATGCCCAGCTAATTTTTCTATTTTTGGTAGATATGGGGTCTTGCTCTTGCTCAGGCTTGTCTTGAACTCCTGATCTCAAGCAATCTGCCAGCCTCACCCTCCCAGACTGCTAGGATTACAGGCATGAACCACCATGCCTGGCCTGTCATTATGTTTTGAATGCAGCCAAACCTTTCTGCTAACGATAATCTGCATTTGCAGCCACTCCCCAGCACTATCATCACCGCCTCAGCTCCACCTCAGATCATCAGGCATTAGATTCTCATAAGGAGTGTGCAACCTACATCTCTGGCATGCAGTATACAGGAGAGTTGACACTCCTATGAGAATCTAATCTAACACTGCCACTGATCTCACAGGAGGTGGAGCTCAGGTGGTGATGTGAGAGATGTGGAGTGGCTGCTAATACAGATGAAGCTTCACTTGCTTGCATACCACTCACCTCCTGCTGTGCAGCTAGTTCCTAACAGGCCCCGGAAAGGTACCAGGGACTGCGGCTTTACAGAACCAACAGGAAGTGGGGGTGTTTTAACCAGCAGGTGGGAGGTAAGTTAGAGAGAGTGGTGCTTGTGAGCTGAATGCTTTATTGGGGCCCAGGGCATTACCTAAGTAGTTTTCCCTCAGGGAGTTCTGATTGGTGGGTTTGGAGCCAGTAGGCATGAGCTCTGTGGAGTTACACGGTGACTTAGAAGTGGTCACTGAGGCCTACCTGTTCTGTGCACACGGGGTATGGGGTCAGTGGGGCAAGTCTAGTAGGCTGCATGTAGCTGTCTCCTAGGGAAGTGGTCACAAGGAGGTGGTTGTATAAGAGAGATATTTGGATAGACCATATTCAGGAACTGGGAGAAGGCAGAGAACTGGAAACTGTCATGGGTGACTAAGCCTGGCTTCTCGTATGAGAAATTAGACCTATATTCAAAATAGACCTCTACTCAAAATAGATTCAAAATAGATGCCAAAGCAACATAAAATTAAAACTATTCGTTGCATCTCTCCTTTTCCCTGACCCCCCACTCCCATCAATTTCTCCAGCATGTCTGGGTCAGATAGGGAAGTCTCAGGATCAGCAAGGAAAGAAAGTGCTTCCTTTGGCTGCTTATTCTTTGTGGATCTCCAATCAATCTCCCTTGCTGTATCTGCCAGTGCTAACCTGCTGTTTTAGGCTTGGCCCCCATTCCATCTGAGAGAGAGAGAAATGGGCCTACCTGGAATGCCTTCTGTTCTTAGTTGGATGTTGGGAAACTCAGAATCCGGGTCATCTTTCTCTCTAATCCTGGGATCCCAAATCAGTTTGCTTTCTTCCTACAACCTTTCAGAGGTCTTTTGCTGCCTCTTCCGCTATGTTTTTAGTTGTACTTAGCAGTGAGGATCAGAGAAAAATGTGTCTGTGTCATCTTGTCCTGAAACTGAGGTTTCGATAAATGTTAAGCTACACAGTAAGGTTTGTGTTTTCCTTCCATACATGTTCTTGAGAGTCCTCTCTTGGAATGTAATCTCATAGAGTGCTAAAAATAAACTTCAAAAGGGTATTTGATATTATAGTGATATTGACATTTTTTGCCTGTAGAAAACTGTATTATAGGAAATTCTAGAAAATTCAAGGTTTTAGCTTTGTAAGGTAAGTAGAGGTAAGTGTGGAACAGCCTTTCTAATTAACCTCCATGGAACAGCTGTAGGGTTTTGTAACTCCTGTAAATTAAGGTATACCTATTTAGCCTGAACCTGATATAGTTTTCCTGATAATGGTATTGGTCCAAATACTTACATCATCGTAGTCAAGATATATACAGCCTATTTAGGTTGTTAATTATACGTACGTGATTTTTTATCTTTTAATTCATTGGAGTCATAAATTATTTCTTAACATTTAACCCAAGTGCCTAATCCCTTAATGAAAAGATAGTTCTCCTATCAGACATTTTTTTTTCAATCAAGAACAATAAAGTAGGTAGTGAATTAACTATAAAAAGTGTTAATTTTACCATGAACCCTGCTCATAGATCTAAATACTCAAAGAAAAACATTCGGTATAAAAATGGACAGAAGCTATGCTTTATTTCAAAATGTTTATCCTTGAGGCAGCTGAAAATGTTTTGGTATTGTGCAAATGAGCCAGGATTGTTTTTCTCATAGTCAGCGTTTCATCTTGTCATTTTTATCTACATCAAGCAGAAGGTGCTAGTATTGTTTTACATAACGTACCACAAAGTTTAAGATAAATGTACTAGTCAGAAAGGTGCAGAGGAGGCTGACATAGTTTCCAAAGGAAGAAACTATAAAGAGGCTGGCTTCCATGTGGAGTTACTGAAATAAAGAAAGATAATAGGCGTGATAATAAAAATATGCTGCAAACATATCAAGAAAATTTTAGTACTCTTCTTTGCACCTAAAACTAGAATATTATAATATTGGGTTTATGAAACAACACTATTTTAAAGGAATAAAAAAGTAACCTTGTAAAATGGTTCAAATCAATTTTGGCAAATTTTATTTTATTCTCTTCATAATTAAATAACTAAATGACAATACATTCTGTATTTTTCTTTTACTTCCCTATTTCTAGACAGCTTTAACCTAATATATTCCATCATCATGACTCATTCTGTTTATGTGCTCATCTTACAAGATCCCAGAAAAGAGTAAATGAATTAATATTTAATGATCATCTACTATATACCAGAGTCTGAACTTCTTACTTTATTTCTTCTTGCTATTATTATTCTTATTTTAAATATTATAACAATGAACCTCAAAAATCTTAAATGATTACTCACTGGCTTCACAACTAGAAGTGGAGAAATTCACATTTAGAAAAACTAGTTCTGTCTAGTTCTCAAACAATGCTTTTTCCATTAAACCATGCTATTTTCCATAATATGGACCCAAAATCACATCATTAACTAATTTCTTGGCCTTCAAAATTATTTCTTCCCCTACTAACTGTGAAGTAATAAAGAAGTATTATAGAATTCTCCTGTGTATCAGTGGTATGTATTAGTGATAGTCTGAGATTAGTACATAGTTGTTTGCCATTTAGTTATTCATTTAACAAACATTTATTAAACTCTTTATAAACCACAGTAATCATGTTGGAGATATAGTGATAAATATATTTTAATCCCATCTCAACAGATTTCATTATATACTGTCAGAGAGATTTATCAGCAAATAATGCTATTAGTCAAAGAGAGCTCTAATTAAGAATTGTTATCTGAGCATTCATAAAGAAAAAAATACTATTTTTGAGCATAATAGATATCATGGAGAAGGTAACATTTGGGTTAAGTTTTGAAAGATGAATGTGCGTAGAATATGGGGAAAGAATCATCCAGGCAGATAGGAAAATACAAGCAAAGACCCTGAAAATTAAATTACATGATGTATTCTAGACATAGTCAGTGGCTTTTTGCTCTTAGGGTCAGGGAAACAAGGGAGAAAGTAAAAGAAGAGAGACTGAAGAGGTAAGTCATGGCCAGATTATAAAGATCATTGTGTGTCTGATGAACTGTAGTGACCTTAGAGAGAGTCTTTGAAGGATTTTAAGCAGAAGAATATCGTAATCATATAAGTAGCTCCCTAGTTTAACACATGGCTCTCATCCTAGTTGTTATGATGTTTATGTCATCACATTTCACTGTTTTTATACTGGCAATGAGTTAGAAAACGTTTTCCTCTACAAAATAAATTAGTGAGACTGTAAGACTATTCCTTTAAGTCTTTCTCACCCTGACACTCATATATGCTTTCTCATATAGGAGAAAAGACATTAGAATTAGCTAGATGTTGCACATGACTGGCAGTGTGTTTTATCAAAGTAATATTTATTATTCAGGATATTAGAAAATGTATCTTATATGTACATGATCAGAATGTTACTGTAGGAAAGAGTAAAATATAAAAACCACTCCAGTTGAATAGTGAAGGTGTGAAATAGTAAACCAGAGGGGAACAATGATTGGCATTAATAAATATGGTTTCTAGTCTCCTCTATGTTTATGTATACCCTAATTGTGAGGGCCTTCTTCCCCTCCAAGGCAGCAAGAGTAGCTATTTCTACAGGGCAGGGAAACAAAATTGTCAAGACTTTGGCTCTTGTCACTAGCATAGCAAGTATCATCTGACATTAGGGTCACAGAACTGCTTGGCATCACTTAGGCCCACGGACTGCGCAGTCTTCATCTGCAGATTTCCTTTGAATACCTTACATTTCCTGTATCCAGAAAATTTATAAATTCTCTTTCCCAAACCCTCAGCATAAGACTATCCTCTCTACAGTCAGTGGACAACCTTTCTGGCCCTCATACATCAGTCTGTTCCCTTGACTGACCACTGCAGGTAGAGTCTGTACCACCCACCATCTTGTCCCCATTACTGATAAAAAGGGGATGTTGGGCCCATATGAATGAATTAATGGTATGAAAGGTGTCAATTGGACGTGTCAAAGGTGATTCTAGGTAAAATAAATTCAAAATCATTTACTGAGCCCATACAAAGTGGAACACGTTTTACCATCTCTCACCTAGCACACTATACCTGGTGAAACTATATTTTACATATCTAGGAGGTCCTTTCTGGCTCTGAGCTTTAAATTCCACAAATCACTTTGTCTGTCATGGCCTGCATGTTTTCTAAAGTGGAGAGAATGGGCCATGGTGGTACTAGAAGAGGGATTTTCTTGTGTTTGAAAATATGTATATATTTCATCAGCATTTTTATAAGTAAATAGGTAGTTAGTTATTAACAGGTAAATCCTGGAGAGATACTACAAGGTCTATTGGATACATTACAGAAATCAATTTTTTTCTGATTGGCTAGCTATGGTACATTGATCTCTGGAAAGTTTCTCAAGAAAAATGTGGAAATTATTTACATTAGTTCTGTTTTAATGATGCTGCCTAAAGAAAGGCATTTGTTTTAGAGCAATGAGGTGGAATAAACTTTTAAAGGATAAGGCCTTTTTTACCTTGATAAGCAGGATTAAGTCAGAAATGGTTAGAGTTGGGAGGGATCACATCAGGCGTGTTGCCACTCAATGGAGTAGACATTGGGGGAGAGAGTGAGAAAATGGTTAGGGGCATGAACCAAGATACCAGATTGCAAGAGTAACTGGATTTTATTCCAAACTAATTATCTGTGTAGCACTGAATAGGTGACTTAATTGCTCTGTACCTCAATTTCTTTTCCTTAAAACGGCATCAATGATAACAGTCTCTAACCATTGAAGTAGCTTTAGGGTTGTCAGGTAAAGTAAAGGATTATCAAGTTACATTTGAATTTCAAGTAAACAACAAGTACTTTTTTTAGTGTGAATATGCCCCAAACCACGTGGGACAGACTTGGAAAAAAAATGTTGTTTATCTGAAAATCAAATGTTACTGTGGCATCCGTTACTTTTATTTGCTAAACCTGGCAACCTATAAGGATTAAGTGATGCAATGCATACAAAGTCTTTCAGGGTAAGCATAGAGATGCAGACTTGGTGAGTTCAGTTAACGCTGCGTGTTTTATTTATCCAGTTATCTACCTGTTAAGATCAGGAATCAGTTATAATCTAGACTTATTACTTTCATAAATCCACACTGCTGTTTTGCTTATTTTTATAAATTATCTTTGACTTCAATTAAAATAGAGGACAAATTTCTATACACACAGTCAGTATCTTTTCTTCACTAGTTATCTGTATGAACCCAGAAAAAGCAGGCACATTTTGATGGCAGACAGAGGTGAACAGATGAAAGTGAGGTATACCCACACACCCACAAAAATCAAGAGAATTTCAAGTCCTAAGAATGACTGTTGGGTTATCTGCTTTTCTCAGGTTATTGCCTACGATTATTCATTCCATAGTCATTACTCCCTGTTTATTAGTGTGGGTAAACAAAACTTGATTACACATAATGGCCCCCAGAAGCATTTATACCCTATTTTCTCATTTGAGAAGATCATCCTTGTTCAAATGCTTCAATCTTTCTAGCATTATTACATCTAGTAGACTAATTGTATGGAAGTGGCATTGTGCTATAATAATATAATATTTATTTTTCTCCCTAATAGGGCAATTCAGGAGGCAATCCGAGGTATTCAAAAATTGTAGCTGTGTATAACATACATTAAAATACCAGGATTAGAGATATATGTATACACACACACATTTAAATATATATATATATATATATATATATATATATATATTATTGGGAAGAGAAGAATTCAAGAAGAGAATGGATGGTAAAGGGGGATAAGGAGAGAAAGGGAGAAGTGTGCAGTTCTCCACTGTCCTAATGGCCATGACAAAATAGCCTTGGGCCAGTTAATAGAAAGGGGACTGACACTGCCAGGAAAACACTGTTGTGCTTGCTTTTGTTGTGCCAAGAATCGAAGTTCTGGGAAATCTCATGTCTGCGATTTTCCTGGCCAGCGTGTTAATGCCATGAACTCACATGTTATGCTACACATACTGGGGAGGGGTTGCAGGAGGCAGGGGATGCTGAGCTTGCCATGCTGTTTATTCGACCTGGGTGTCCAAGTGACCCTGAGTGCTCTGAATTAGAAACCAAAGTGCTAATTTTAGCTCCGTGGCTGGAGTACAATAAGTGGTCAATGTATATTAGGTCTTTTCCCTTTTCTTTTCTTTTACCTTATGGAGAGGAAATTCATGGAAAACTTTATCCTATTAAATTAAAAATGTATAATATTTAATCTAGTATGTGTCCTATTCTGGACAATTGGTTGTGTTTTTGTAGATGTTATTTCTCATTACCACAAAATCCTTCTAAACAGGTATTGTTTCTCCTATTTTCAGATGAGAAAATCAAGAATGGGCAACATCACCAATCAGGCCAAGACCTCTCAGTAAAGAATGGGAAAAGCCAGATTCAAATGTAGGACTCTACAGTCCACTCTTTTCCACTCTACCACATGTACTATCTTTATTTTGGCAATGTCTTTAACAATTGTAAAAATAAATAAATTGATACATAGTTCAGAGAAAGAAAAGATTTTTGCGATCTACTAAAAGGCAAAACCACTACTCGCACCCTGAATGTTTGATTTCATAACCTATGAATTTTTTTCATTGCATGTTATAATATTTCCCATGATGTTGAATGTCCACCACTTGGCCTGGCTTCATAGAAGGCCAACGATGAAGATAAAATAATGGGCTAAATGGCCATCGTGATACTTTATCATATACCATTAAGTAACCAAGTTACATGTTAGTAAGCAATGATATATGCATCAGAAATTTCATCCATATTCATATTGTCGTATTGACATTTTATGAATTTCTAATTAAAATCTACCTAAGAATAACAGAATATGAAGGAAAAAAACAAGTGTTTTTATTGGAACACCTATTTGAAAAAGTCCTGGAATTTACTTGTAATAATTAAAATAACAGTGTTTTGCCCTTTTAACAGATTTAAGAATTATAAAGAAATTAGTAATTTTCCTATAATATAAAATATGTGGGTGATTATTTTAGCAACACTGATAATATGAATTAATTTAAATTCATCAACTTAAAATCTCTACATTAATCCTATTATTTATACAATGAATACATGATTTTAATAATAATCCAAAATGTTTAAAGGGTAAAGCCATCAAATAAATTTATATGTAAGTATAGACAAATATGGAACTATTTCTGGAGACACTACTGATGTACGTTTTGTCTGAATTGAAAAATTATGCTAAGTGAGAAATTTTAATGATTTTTTTTCCATAAAATTGACTAGTGTATTCTCCTTTCACAATGGACTAAATATCATGGCACAGGTACAATCTTATCACACTCAACTATAAACTTCACAAAACAACAAGAAAAGGATTTGCATTATATAAGGAGAAACTAATATGATTTGATTAATTTGCTTATATAAATGTCTCATATAAAAGGAGGAAAAACCCTAAAATCTTCCTTCTTGCTTTTATAGTGGAATTTGTTTTCAAGACTGTGACATTGTCTCATCAATGACTGATAAAAGTGATCCTATCCTGGTTCTTAAAATATTTTATTGAGTGAAACTTTCTGTAAACACCAGACATTTTGGTATTTCAAGGGGGCTTTGCCATTCCCTGTCATACCAAAATAAATAAATAAATAAGCACACCATTTATTTCCTACACCTGGTTCTATTATCACTGCCACAGCTACCTTATTTCCTCAGGTTTAAGAGTGTGACTGCCTCACTATCTGACTGTCCCTTTGCAGGAAAATTCTTCCACCAAAGGATGCATTAGTGGAAAAAAGCAAATTACAGCAAATCTTCCAAGGGAGTTGTTTTTATTGCTTCAAAACTAGAGCAGTTAATTCATGGAGAAAATATTAAGACAAAGATGTCATAACTATGGTCCCAAATCAATAGTCCCTATAGTGAAGGCAACAGTCATGAAACATCTCTCTCTCTCTTTCTCTCTCTCTCTCTCTCTTACATAGACACACACACACACACACACACACACACACAGAGTAATGAACTTCCATTTAAAGAAGAACAGATCAATCTTATTATTGTCATGAGATTTCTGTCCACTACACAGAATAAAGCACATAGGCCTTTAGATGGCTGTGCACATCCAATTGAGCTGGTGTATGAGGTAGGAGAGTACTTCATTAAGGGCAACTTATACCATTCTATCCACCATGTACTTTCCTGATTCATTTATCCCTGTAATGTTAAGTAATTTTGACTCTAAGTGAATTCTAGGAAATGATTCAGAGGATGGCACAAAACGTTTTTGTCTTTCATTTCTTTGTCAGTATTATATTTGTTGCATGTCAAACATAAAAACATTAGGCAAAGGCTAAAAACCTAGCTGGCTGTGAATAGTTCCACTCTCTCACTATAGAGGTATTGAAATTGTCTGATACTTTCCCTTCTCTTCTCTTTTTATTATCTAAATCTTTGGTATTTTAGGGAAAAAAAATTCTTCAAAAATAAATTGCCTAAAGAAGCTAGAAGCATGGAACAACTTAACCTCTAAAGTAATCTTTATATATGTATATGATTCCATCTTCTTTCTTCCAAGAACTAAACAATATATTAAGACTATTTCCTTCCATTTAGCAATTTAATGATAAAATGAGATACCAGATATTTTTATTAAACGTTTTTAACTTCTATTCTCCTTTGCTTGTCAAAATCTAATGAAGTATGCATGCAAAATAAGTCTTATGAGGTCTGTGTAAATTGATTTTATGAATTAAACTTAGCCCAGTGGTGTCCTCATCTGTGGAGAAAGCACTTCTATCTTCTGAGCTCAAGTTCTAACTTAAACATCCTTTCATGACTCTAAGAAATTGTCAAGGATTAGTGGACACCTAGACCTCCTGTCACCACAAGCGTCTGCTCACCACCATAGACACTTAAAAGATCTCATCTCTTCACCCTTTTCCTTTATAAGGTGCTTCTGTGCCCTGTTGCCATAGAAATAGAAAAAGGGTAGGTGCCAACAACGCTGTTTCTATAGAGACAAGAAGCATTGAATAGACTCCCTGGCTTTGTCTTTGGTCTTATGTGCATTTTTAGAGAGCCAAATGATATGCCTTCTAGTGAGTGTTCTTTTTACAAAACTTTATAGCATGTTTTTGTCTATTTTACCTTTTATGTGTTTAATTCTAAAAGTGTTGATATTTTTTATTTTGGTTTGTTTGTTGTTTTTATTAGAGGTCACCTGTCAAATTCAATGCTCTTCAGTGTGTTTTACACTAACTTCAAAAAGGATTGATTCTTGAAAGTATAAAAAAACTAAAAAACACGTTGAACTTATAATAAAATATGAATGAATGATAGCAGTTTCCTTATCTGGTAAAATCCTTTTATTCAGGTACCACTTGTAGCTACTTGCTGCCCTATAACTTGCCAAGATAAGCTAATTGAAGACTCTGGTTGGTGTGACTGGGTTTAGACACCTCAAGTTTAAAGCACAAAGTGATCTATATTCAAAGGGAAAACTTCAGGCTAAAGACATATCCATTAATAAGAAGGAAGGAAGAAGATTACCAGATATGTATGAACACAGTTTATGCTCAAGGTTCTATATACTACAGTCTCTCTGTCTAGATAAACACACACACGCACACACATAGATAAACACACAGTCAGGCATTGCTTAAAATAGGAATACATTCTGCAAAAAGTGTTGTTTGCTTATGTGATTGTTGTAACATTATAGAATGTTCACACTTATACAAACCTAGATGGTATAGCCTACTATACACCTAGGCTATGGCCTATTGCTCTTAGGCTTCAAACCTGTACAGCATGGTAGTATATTGAATACTGGAGGCAATTGTAAGAAAATGCTAAGTATTTAGGTATCTAAACATAAACATAGAAAAGTTATAGTAAAAATAAAAAAGATAAAAAAAATGGTACACCTGTATAGGTTGCTTTCCAAGAATCAAGCTTACAGGACTAGAAGTTGCTCTGGGTGAGCCAGTGGTGAGTGAATGTGAATGCCTAGGACATTTCTATATGCTACTGTAAACATTATAAAACATTATAAACACTGTATATTTAGGCTATGCTACACTACACTGTAATTTTTATATAAAATGTTTTTTCTTCAATAATAAATTAATCTTAGCTTACTGTAACGTTTTAAATTTATAAACTTATTTTTTTAACTTTTTGATTCTATTATAACAGCTTAAAATACAACACATTGTACAACTAACTGAACAATATTTTCTTTCTTTACACCCTTGTTCTATAAGCTTTTTGTGTTTTTAAATTTTATTTATTTTTTTACTTTTAAAATTCTTTTGTTAAAAACTAAGACACAAGCATATACATTAGGTTGGCCCGACACAGTCAGAATTATCATACCACTGTCTTCCACCTCTACATCTTGTCCTAGTGGAAAGTCTTCGAGAACGATAACACACATGGAGCTACCATCTCCTATGACAACAGTATCTTCATGTAGAATATGTCCTGAAGGACCTGCCTGAGGCTGTTTTACAGTTAACTTTTTTTTGTTTAAGAAGTAGAAGGAATACACTCTGAAATAATGATAAAAAGTATAGTATAATAAATACAAGGCGACGGGAATTTTCAACTCCATTATAATCTTATGGGACCACCATCATATATGGGGACCATTGCTGACCAAAGCATCCTTATGTGGTGCATGACTGTATAGATATAGATGTGTGTGTGTGTAGATATATATATTAAAACTTCAAAATAATCCTGTGGAGAGGCATTCTTGACCCATGTATAGATAATTAAGATTCAAAGTGATCAAATACATATCCAACCAACACACAGCTATTGAGTGATAGTACTAGGAACTTTTTATTCATTTATTAATTATTTCGTATTTTTTGAGCATTTTTTATGTACCACTCTTCTGCACACTTGTAGTACACCAATGACCAAAACAAAAATCTTACTGCCCTCATAGTGTATAAATTCTAGTAGGGGGACACAGATTAAGCAATAAACCTAATAAATCAGTTACAAAGTATATTGCAAAGAGATAAGTACTCCAGCAAACAAAAGAAGGGCAGAGTAAAAGGGGCCTGGATCCAAGGTTGTAGGAAAACAGGGACAGAATTAAATAAAGAAGGTAAGGCAGTAGTTATTGAGAAGGGGAGACCTCAGCCCACTTGAAGAATATCTGACTGGTGTCAAAGCCCATGTGCTTTCTTTCATGACAGCTACTTCCTAATAAGCACTGGTTTGTTCCTCATCAAAGGCTGGTATTCTTAACCTAAGGTGAAATTGATAATGAAAGATAATGAAAAAAATATTTGGTAGTAGATTGGTGGATTCTGTGTAATTAAATGCTGAAAAACTATTGTGGGGAGAAAACTTATCCTTAAACTTTATAGAAACATAGCAAAATTATCTAACTTTTCAAACCCTGCTATCAAAAATTTAGTGTGATAACATAGTCTTGGAACATTATAATTTCTCCTTGGGAATTTCAGAAAAAAATCTAGTTTTCTTCAAGGAACTATGTGTGACAAGGCCCCTAGAAACTCATTACTTTTACCTTCCCATTGAGTCTTAGTTTGTGTGTGTGTGTGTGTGTGTGCAGCATGAGTGATGGCCAATTTCACTTCCATCTCAGTATCTTTCTCCATTTTCCCCAAACTCTCCAGGCTATGTGTTTTTCTGTATTACAATAGCACTGTGTGTATTTTATTTTTTCTTGACACTAAATACACTATGATTGACAGTGTGAATATTTTTCTGTGTGTTTCACCAGATTGTAAGCTACTTAAAGTCTGGGTCCATAACCAATTCCCGTATAGTAAGTGCTTAGTAACATTTATTAAGAAATAAAAATGTATGAGAATTTATCGAAAAAGTATCACTTGACCTAGATTTTGATACTATTCACATCAGTTCCTTTTTCATGACATTCCCAGCTTCATTTAGACATCCTTTTCATGTTTAGACAATCTGAGAAACAAGCTTTCATTATAACTTCCCTAGTGTTACAACTTTATGACTTACATGTGTGCAATTGCACCAGATTGATTTGTCGAGATCCGTTGAAGAAAATAGCACCTTAACAAAGGTTCAGGTATAATAACATTAATGGCAAAATCATTTCTGTTTCCTTCAAAATATTTTGTTTACAAAAACTAAGTATTCAGATTTTTGAGTCACATGTTCAAAAGTAGTAAACAAATTTTTATAATATCCAATTATAGAAGTGCTATTTCTTTTTTAGCTCCCATAGGTCTTAAACATACATATTAAGTATTATATTATAGAGAAATAAATTGTCTTAATTAATTAAGCACAATGTCCATTTTCAGCTTATGCTCATCATAGACTTTAGCTAATTGTTCCTTTTAATTTATTACATTACCACCAGCAGTCATTTAATCTGTGGTTGGAACTTGTGTAGTTGGCTGAGTAATTAAAAAAACAAAAACCAATTAAAATAGATCATTTTAAAAATTACACAGTAATAATATATTAAGTTAAAAATATGAAATTAAATTTAGTACCTTCCTTTTTAGTAAGTAATGACATAAGAAAAGAGGCTTACTAAATAGTACCTGCTGGCGGCCAGAATTCCATGCAGAACTGATACCTGCCAATATGTTTTTTGATGGAAGAGGGATATTTCTACCACATGTTCAATAAAGCAGAGAACAGAGAAGAAAGATTCTATTATATTAGTAATGACTGGGGAATTTTGAACTTGAAACTCTATAATTATGGCATAAAAACTCCAATGTGCTATCATCAAAGAGTATGCTTACTGCTACAGCACATCAAGTTAGATGACAGTTAGGATTTTGCCCAATGGATGATCCATTTTTGGCTCAGATTTCTTCTTAATTGTACTTTACCAACAATTTTCGTTGTAATCACAGGGAGAAAAGGGCAAGTAGGGGACTAAAAAATAGTTGTCCAGTACTTTAAAACACTTTTACAGATAGCAAAATTCCACAGCAGATATTATTAACTATACTTGAGACAAAGAATCTGTATAATCCCTAGGAAATTAAAAATAGAAATACAAAATATAAACATTGTTTTTTTTACTTGAGGTGTGAACTTTTCACAACTATGTAATTATTCTCCTCAAAACAAAAAGTCAACTCTAGATAAAATATAGCAGACCCAAAACAGCATGAAACACAGAAACTGGTAAGCTAAACCTAGAACAAGAGAAGAAGAATTTTGACAGAACAAGAACACAAACATTTTTCTTAAAAACAATCAACTTGCTACAACTTTCACTCTTCTCAGGGAATAGGAAGGTTAGCAAAGTAACAATGTATAGTTAACTGTGGGACCATATAACACCATAGTTGTAGTTCCTAACACATATATTTATGTTTACTGGCATGTAAATTTTATATAATTCTCATTATATAAAATGTGCTTGGTTATTTTCAATCAATCCACTTGTAAAAAAGCCTTGACCTGAAGAAGCTTCCAGTGATCACAAATGAGGTTCCCATCAGAACCCCAACATCCTGGGTGATGACCAGAGGAACTTATAAACAGGAGTGGGGCAAATTGAAAAATAAACATTCCACAAAGTTTATCAAAATATAGATGGGAGACATATGTTCTTTAGTCATTTTTGCCTATTATAAGAAGAAACTTCATGTTGAGTCAAGCTTCACCCCTAAATAAAGCTTAGTTTTATCTTCTGTAAAATGCATAGAATGATAAAAACTTAAACATATGATTGAGGGTCCTGTCCAGTTTAATACTTGCTCTGGAAAAAAGTGTCCTCATTTGGAACATAAATTATATGATAACTCTATGAAAAACACACACAAAAAAACCTTCCAAATGGCTTTAGTTTAGAAATTTCTTTTTTTCATAAAAATGAAAAATATATTGCTTGATTTTCCTTATTCTATATTGAAATTCTGTCAAGATCCAAACATAAAGATCATTCTTTTATTTATATGTTTAACTAAGTGATTAAATGTTTAATAGGACCTAATATATGTACAACGTAAAATATGACATCACCAATCCACAACAAGCTTGCAGACTAGTAGGTAGTTAGCCATCTGTCACTGTCATTTATTTGGCAAACAAGGCTTTCAAAACTACTAAAAGAAGCAACAGTTTTTATATATCTGGTAAGTTCCATTTAAACTGTACTATAACACTTTTGACTATACTCACAATGGCAATAATAGATAGAGTTATATAGCACTTGTCTTGAGGATAAATTACTTCAATTATTTCATTCTGAGAAACAATGAGAGTCAGTCTGATGATATTAGGGCAGTTACCAAAAACATTTTTTTCATTCTTCAGACTATTTCACTGATCAGAGAGGCCTTCTCACAACACAGTTTTACATAATAGAGTCCTGAAGACTTGCCGTTTTTCTTTTTTTAGAAGAGCTGGTCATTTTTGTACTTTATGAGAGAGATGTATCTCCAATAACGTGAGATAGCATTTCTCCCAAAAGGAAACTGCATGTGTGTAGAGGGCATTTTTTAATAATAATATTTTGAGTAGGGATAATAATAATATTTTGAGTAGGAATAGCGTTCCCTAACTTGTCTTAAACCTGTTAGGTAGATGGCGAGGGATTCCAGGTTTCCTAGGGACAAGAGCGGGTGCTGCTGAGATTCACCCCCTGCCTCATGGGCTTTCGGAGAGGCTCATGGGAGATTTGCATGTCCAGTAAGACTCAGGTTATGCAGCGTCCAACTGTCCAAAGTGGTTCCCTGGTGATCTCCGAACCACCGGGGGGTCCCAATCCAGGCTTATAAAGCAAGATGCAGACCATAACCAAGTCCCTCTTTTGCACCCTTCCTTTTGCTCTCCCTTTGCTACAACAGTGGCCCCAGTCGTCATTTGTGGTGTATGTATCATGCTCTGTAAACCTGTATCTTGCTTTTTGTCCTGTAGTCCTACTGTAATTCTATCTTGCTCCCCCTAAGTAAATTTCACCTCATTTTCATGCTTGCCTTACTTCGGTGTGTCTGGTCATTCTTTAACCATGAGCATGAAACCAGACATACCTAACACATGTTTATGGAGATTCTTATCTAAAATATCTCCTACAGTAATGCTAAACATCAATGGGACCACAATAAATGTATTTCTGTGTTTATTTCCAAGAAAAAACCCCCACAAGATCAGGCCTTAAAAAATAGAAGATGAGCAATAGAGTTTTCCACAGCTTCTGTAGGCCCGGCCTAGAAAGCTATAGTGAACTTACCGAAGCACTATAATATGCCAAAATGAATTTTGTGGAGTCTTTACATTTGTAGTGTAATCTAAGCAATGTAAACATTCCTTCATTTTGATATGCACTCCTGTGACAAGCGTAACTGCCATTTTCAGATCTCCATTGTTTGCAGAGATGAATAGATACTTAAAAGTAAATACAAATGAACAAACACATGATTTGACCAGAAAGATTCTTTAGTTAAGATTGTCTATGTAATTTAAATTAATCATTTTAATTAAGTTTAGGGAAAGGTCAATTTTTATTTTCTCTTCACTGACCAAGTTGGTATTAATGTTCCCCTCAGCTTGACTAAATTGTAGACTGTCTTCTCCAAACTCCAGTACCCTCACTTCCCTTTTCTTAAATCATGTACTTTAGAAAAATTTACTTGTAATTGTAAATTCTTTCTCTGATCCTTTGAGGTACAAATCTTTTTTAAAAGCTTCTTGCCAGTTTTCATTGGATCAAGCCAATTAGCCAGCAAAGGTGGCCTAGAACTCCTCATACCTAGCTTAAGCCCAGCCCCTGTTTTTAGAGGAGTTGAGCTCAGACTGACTTCTAGCCTTCTTCCTCTATTGCATTGTTCTTGAATAACGTCTTCTTTGTCTGTTGAACTTTACCATCCAGGTCCATGTGCCTCACAAAGTACGTAATACATAAGTAACTGGAAGTACATGTTATTCTTATTTATCTGTTAAGGTCTCACTAAGCTAATAGGCTTGCACCTAGCACTATGCCTAGCCTAAAGTATACCATTACAAATTATCTGTTCAGAGGATAAGATAATTTAGTACTTCTAGTTAGGGCCAGTTTTTTGCTTTTTTTTTTTAATGTGATGACCAGTGTGAATCACAAATTCTTCAGATGTGTTCAATTAGTAGCAATATTTAGGGCCTGGACTTAAGATTTTTTAATCAGATAGGAGACTGATTTGTAATAACTTTATTTATATTTTAATACAAATTAAAAAGTGTTTAATGCATTCTAAACAGTTTATACATTAAATTAAAAATAGAAAGTATTTCCATTCTTTGCTGTTCTTTCTTATGATTTAGAGTCACTATAATTCTTATGCTTTCTCTAGTATGGTATTTGCTTTCATCTGTGAATAGTTAAGGAACCCTACCCATTTCTCCTTCTCAAGCACAGAATTTGAAAACAAATCATTAGACTGCTTTATCTCGAATAGGTTGTAAACAAAGTATTTCTGTACAAGTATTCAAGTACAAGTATTCTGTACAAGTATTCAGAACAAAAATGTAGATGTGGTAGTTGCTTTGGAAAAGCCTTTTAATTCAGTAATCTCTGTGTGTTCAACTCTTTACCATGGGATTAATCCATTTAGCATAGTTCCCAAAGAATAAAGTCAGGAAAAGGGTTTACCTTAGAAAGATCAAAGCAAGCCATGGGATTCCTTTCATTCCTATGAAACAAGATATTCACAATCCTCTTGAAGACACTTTTTTTTTTTTTTTTTGCAAATATGCCTATTGCCTCATAGTAACACCATTTTACTTATATATTTATTTGATTGCAATTTAGCTAATGAATAAGTCCATGACTATTTCTGGCTCTGAAGTTTCTTTGATTGGGTTTGAACAGAGTTTTACCTCATGTTGAGAAATAATTGGCTACAGAAATGAACTTGAAGTAAAAAGAGAAAAAGCTTTTTAGGTCAATATATCCATTTGGTAAACATTTTCTGAAAGGAAAAAAGAAGTCACTGAAAACTTTCAATTATCTTCATTTAAGGTAGATATTCTGGTGAGATTTATGATATCATTTTTGTTTTAATCACACAGGCCTTTTAGCCTTAATTTTATGATGGCATTGTGATTTAATCTCTTTGAAATTTGAATGAATCTTCATTTATCCTGACAGATATTAGTATAGCAGCGACAAAAATGCCATTTCAACAGCAGCAGTATTCTTTTGAGAATTCTGTTTTTTGGGGAACACACTTTACTAGAGACTGTGGCTATACAAAGGTGCAATCTTATTTTCTGGAAAGCAGAGTTTGAGGTAAATTAGGAAAATTAATCTGCATAATATATAAAAGTATTAAACTCGCTGGGTAAAGATTATTATAATGCTAATTTATTTTTTCCCTCTGATTGGGTTTCTACATATAGGGAAAATTTCTGTGTGTAAGAGATCAGGTTAGGAGAGAAGTAGCTGACAAGGGAAATTCTGTAGAACTTTAGTGCTCTTGACTCTAAAGCAATGATATGCTATTATTTTTACCTTTTTTCTTCCCAGCCTTCCAGGTATTCTTTAAGACCATATTTTGGTATTTAGGGAAATAAACAGGGACCCCTATTTACAATTATGATAAGTAGTTTAGAAACAGTGAAAGCATATTATTTGAGATTCCATGTCTCAGAGTAAAAGGTGCAAGGCAGGGGTGGATAGATTGTGAATTGGAAAATATTCCCTGGCAATCTGTGAAACACAGAGGAGAGGACTGAACTTCTAGTCTTCCTGCAGACAGAGTTCTTAGACTGCAGTTATTGGCTACTAAATGGAGTGGCAGGCCTGCCAGGTTGACAGAAAGAGAACGTGAGAATATGGGGGAATCATAGAAAAAAAATGAGGTGATGCTGCAGATAAAAATATTAATTGAAAGTACTTTCATTTTGTCTTCATCTTATGTAAGGCAGGTGGTATCATAATCATCTGTTTGTTAATCATACTTTGTGTAAATTGAAGCATTCAGAGAGAAAGTTGATGAGAAAAAAAAATCATAAAGAATGGTGGTAAGGCTGGGCACAGTGGCTCATGCCTATAATTCCACTACTTTGGGAGGCCAAGGCAGGAGGATTATTTGAGACTGGGAGTTCAAGCCCTGCCTAAGCAACATGGCAAAGATCCTGTTCTTACAAAAAAAAAAAAAAAAAAAAAGAAATGGTGTTTGCATGGAGGCCAATGACTCCAGAAGTCCCAAAAATGAAGAGCTGAAAATTCCATCCATGAAAGTAGAAAAAATTCATCAAATGTGGCCAATGATAATCACATGTTCATGTTCTAGCTCCAAGATTGCTCATTACAATTGATCTCAACTACTGTTTCTCATATGAATGTGACAGGCCTTCCATATCAGCCTGGTATGTTAACTTTCCACCAGAAGACTTCACTGATGTATTTTTTTTGGATTTTGTCTGTTGAGGATCTCGTAATGTCAACTAGAGTAGTGGAAGTTCCGTGATAGCTCATCACTATAACACAGTACTAATTTACGAATCATTCAGTGTTGTTTTACAGTTAGGGCTTTAGGCAAAAAAAGGCAAATATTCACTGATATTGTAAACTTTCTGGCAGTGCAAATAAAGAAGATTCCCAAAAGTGTGCTGAGATTCCAAGCTAAATGTTAGATTATTTTTCCTAATTAGATTATACAAAAGGTAGCAGGATAAAGAAAAGCCTGTATTTAACTCCAGCATATTTACATTTTAATTAGCTCTGTTAAGGTATTAATTTTTACTTGATGATGCATTAATTATGTGTTATCAACATGAGGAGACAACATATTTTAATATTCCAAATTTAGAATTGCTTTATCAGTCCTGACTTGAGGATCAGAAGAATACATACTTATTTTATTTAACCTTCTAAAACCTGATTGCAAAAAATACAAAATAGATTCATACCATTACTTTCATGTATGTTTCAATCTTTCACTTTGACTTACCCTGTGGATAATTAGAGACCATTAAGTGCTCATTATTATATAAATATGTGTAATTAGCATCAATACTTTCCTGCATATCAATGGAGGGTTATGAAGTGCTTTAAATTCTCTCTTTTTTTTTTTTTTTTTTTGAGACAGAGTCTCACTTTGTTGTCCAGGCTAGAGTGAGTGCCGTGGCGTCAGCCTAGCTCACAGCAACCTCAAACTCCTGGGCTCAAGCGATCCTCCTGCCTCAGCCTCCCGAGTAGCTGGGACTACAGGCATGCGCCACCATGCCCGGCTAATTTTTTATATATATATCAGTTGGCCAATTAATTTCTTTCTATTTATAGTAGAGACGGGGTCTCGCTCTTGCTCAGGCTGGTTTTGAACTCCTGACCTTGAGCAATCCGCCCACCTCGGCCTCCCAAGAGCTAGGATTACAGGCGTGAGCCACAGCGCCCGGCCAATTCTCTCTTTTTTTAAAATTTGTCTGAACTTGTTCCCTTTTATGTTTTCCAACCTATTTATTTGAACAGCAAGCCTTAACTATAGACACCCAGCAAAAACATTGCTAAATAAGGAAAGATAAACAAAGAAATAAGACATTTTTAAATTATCTATTTGGACTCAGAATAATCAAAGGTTCTTTATGATACTCCAGCCTACCTGTAAAAGATCATCAAAAGAGAATACAATATCTTCAAAGGATAATCCACTTTAGCATTACAAACCATTACAATTTACTATTAACACAAGTGGAATTACTACAAAATGATTAATTTTCATTCAAGAAACATCTCTTTAGTAATTCATTTGACAAATGTTTTTTGAGCTACTTCTATCTGCCTCATACCTCCACTAAGTTCACATTTTAGTAGAAGACATAATCACAAGAAAGAATAAAATGAGCAAAGGGGCATCTACACGAGATTAAAATAATTGTGTGATAGCTAGAGACAAGGGAAGGGTTAAATGGGTTTATTTATTATTCTTGTTTAGGATGGGATGAACAAGAAAGAACTAGAATTAATTGAACTTGTGCCCAATCCAATATTTAGGTAACTTTGATTTCAACAACTGGTACATAATTAAATGAGAATAAATATACTATGATTTTCACTATGTCATTCTTGAAACCGAAGTCACAGGACTCACAACGTCCCTTTGTCCCTTTGCATGTATCAGTGCAATTTTTTTCAGGGATTTAGGCCATCAATATATTACAGTGTAATTATTATTATATTATATTTTAAATTATGACTTATTATCACTTCACCCCTTAGCATCTCTCCTTAAAATGGAGAATTTTAAGGCAGGTTGCACATGCCTACTTTAATGACATGATTTACTTGAAATCACTTTAAAAAGTAATGAATCAACTTTAATTATGATACTGCCAAATTTATATAATGAATATGACTTGGGTACACTTTCCCAATTGAATATGGAAATAAATATTTTAGTACTGTGTAAAATTTCAAAAAGAAACCTAAGGAGAAAAATTTTAAAGAAAGAATAAATACTGCAGAATATGAATACCTGCACAGTTTTAGATTATTCTTTTTTTTTCCCCTGGAGTATGTTCTGGTATGCTTATAAAGGAGAAAGAAGAAATTCATTTTCAAAGACGTAAGAATATTGGCAAGGTAGAAGGATGTATTGGAAATAAAACCCTGTATAAAGAGTTTAAGATGAAAATGTCTCTATTTTAAGTAGTTAAAAATGTCAGGACATGTGAAGGACAGGGATAGAGTGAATAGATTAGCATGTTAACAGCTTTGTGGAGTAGAAAAAATGTTTGAAATTTATTGATTGGTGGCATATATCAGATCAGAAAATATTAGAAGGGCACAATAGGCTAAAAATGTTGATATATTCAACTTTAATATAGTTTGCAACTCATAAGACAGGTCGTATAATACACAAAAAGTAAGAAATGTCATAACAGATCAAAGGGAATTATATTTATTCTGATTTAATTCTTCACACAGTGTTTCAGTATAGCAAATTGTTTGGGAGCAAAAGCAGACATTGGACATTTTAATGATCAGTTGAATTCAAAGAAATTGTTATCCTTTTAGAAGTTTTGGCTATGGTTCTTACAGAAATTAGAAAATCTAAACTGTCTTGAAAGAACTCAGACAACTATTTTACATTAAAGAAAATTAAATACGGGTCCAGAAAAATAGCTGTTCATAGACTTATAGGATTTAAGCTTAGCACCTTCATTTCTCAGCAATTATTGTTATAAAATAAGAGGGTTCCTCAGTAGAGTTTGTGATATGACATTATATCCGAGAGTTGTGTCATCTTCAAACACTTTAAAATTAGTTTTGTGATTTATATGAGTAGATCCAGATAGCTTAAGGAGTAAAACTAGAAAGTATAAATTGTGATCTGAGGGCAGATTTGAGAAATTTTAAAGGAGCCAGAAATAGTACTAGTGATAAAGTGAGCAGGAAAATCCATGACAACATATTTAGCTAAAAATTCAATGGGGTAAAGAAACACACTTTCTTTTAATGCCAACGAGATGAGAATTGTTGCTTTGTATTGCTTTTGTCTATGCCAGGGGTGGGGAAGCTTTTCATGTTGGAAGGCCCCATTAATTTAGCTGTAATCAAATAAGGCAATATTCAAGAAACTTAAATTAGATATAGGAAAAAATGTACATTATTTTGTAAAAATCTGCTACTATGTACTTAATAATTTTTAAAAAAATAGAAAACTATTTGTTAATTTTAAAGTTAACTAAGACTTTTAATGACTTTGCTGTGTCTGCTTTTTGTTGGAAAGCATTTGAATATTTGGTTGCAGCATGAGGGTCCACAGTTTCAGTTGGTCCTCTAGATGGGTATCAGTCATTTGTGACCTTAAGGGCATCTTGATTTGGATTAGGTAGGAAAATGTAGATTCACAACAATAAGTGCTTAAAAAGCAAGAAAGCATTTTATGGGCATGTTGCCAAAGGCATAGGTATTCTACTGCATTTTTCCATATTTCAGTCGGTTCTTTCTTAGCTTCAAACAATGGCTTTAACATGTCATCTACTGAGAGAGCTCAATCAGTCCCATGTGTAGTTCTTTAGGTGGCTTGGTGAAGCTGTAATGCTAATTTGAATGTGACGTCATGATTCTCAATGTCAGTGAACTGCTCATTCTATTCTCCTATTAATAGGTCTATCACAGCTGTGTATTCTTCATATAATTCACATATATCATCCTGCTCATAAATGACCTTTGCTAACTGGGGAAAATGTTCATCCAGAATTTCCTTTTGCAGAAATGTTTTTTTAAAAGATAGCTTTTTCAAAATGCTTGGTTTTTTTTGTTTGTTTTGTTTTATTTTGCTTTGTTTGCCACATATCATATATAGACTTAGTTTTACCTTGCAAAGAAATAGTCAAGTCGTTTTGATTTGACATGATATCACACAGAAATGCTCCATTTATATAGAAATCTTCTATCAATAATTCACATCGCTGATTCTATTCTTCATAAAATTTAGCTATCTGTTCTCACAGAGAGAAAATTTTTGCTAAAACCTTTCCCTGTGATAGACAATGCACTTTAGAATGATATGACAAATCCACACTGAATACCTCATTCTTCAACTTTAGCATGCTACAAAATTGATTATGCTGTGTTGCATTTTCAGGAATATAGTTAATAATACTTATATCTTGTTTCAAAGTCTCACTTAAAATATGAACTTTGCCACAGTGATTTTGCTGATGCAAGATACAATGAAAAGAAATTAGAGCATCTAGATCTGTTAGAACTTTTAATACTTTTTTTTAAATCTATGCAATAAACCCTTCATATTTTCCTGTCATGGAAGGTGCACCATCTGTGCATACACTCACTAAATTTTCCAAATTCTTGTCAACTTTATGACACTTATCTTGAAATTTATTGAAGATATCTATTCCCTGTGTTCTTTTCTTAATTGCCCAAAGTAAGTAACTCTTTGTACTAAAGAAAATCTTGTTATGACCTGAATGAAGTATAAAACCTGTGATGAGTCAATAGTATCAGTAGATTCATCCAAAGTGATTGAATAATAGATGTTTTCCTTTTGAAATATAGCATGAAGTTGTTCTGTTAAGTTGAAGCTAATTCATGTGGCTGATCAGTTGTGGTTCTCCTTGAAAAAGGCAGTTGTCTGTACTTTGAAATGTTATCAGTATCTAAGCATCCTACATCTTTGCCAATGCATTATTTCACAATTTCTACATCACTGAATGGTTTCCCTTTTTACCTGAGTATATAAACTACCTTATAAGTTGCTTCAGTGACATTATTTCCAGGTCTTATTACTGCTTAAAAAGAATTGTCTTTGCTTTTGTTTTTCATCTTTGAATTTCCGCAATACAAATTTTCATACCTCTCCCTCTAATTTAAAATATCTGTGGTCCTCATGGGTGTTATAATGCTGATGAATATTTTTTTTTTTTTTTGAGACAGAGTCTCACTTTGTTGCCCAGGCTAGAGTGAGTGCCGTGGCATCAGCCTAGCTCACAGCAACCTCAAACTCCTGGGCTCGAGCGATCCTTCTGCCTCAGCCTCCCGAGTAGCTGGGACTACAGGCATGTGCCACCATGCCCAGCTAATTTTTTCTATATATATTAGTTGGCCAATTAAGTTCTTTCTATTTATAGTAGAGACAGGGTCTCGCTCTTGCTCAGGCTGGTTTTGAACTCCTGACCTTGAGCAATCCGTCTGCCTCGGCCTCCCAGAGAGCTAGGATTACAGGCGTGAGCCACCGCGCCCGGCATGCTGATGAATATTTGATTTATTTAATGTTGATATTGCAGTATCACAAAGCAAGACAATCCTCTTATCTTTAGCAGAAATAAGATGATATTGCAATTCCCAATCCTGAATAAAAAAGATCTGTTTTCTTACTTCAGTGTTCTCTTGTCTTCTTTGACATGATGTGCTGTTAAGCAGATAGAATTAAAAAATGCTGTCAAGCTGTGCAACTGTTCACAAATTCTACTTCAAACAGAAACATAGTGCACCCTTGTCAAAAGCTGATCACAGACTGGTATACTCAACCTGCATAAACTCTTGCCAACCAGCCTTGTGCTGTAATGGTGCCAGTGAAGCGGGGGAAGTTACAATTAAATCATGAGCATAGCAGCCATCAATTTAGCCCTTGTGACTTATTAATTGTTCTAATTGTGCCAGTCAATCTGGAAGGATTACTTTGTCTAAACTTATTTTATTCTTTGATATTTTAAATATGTTCAGTTTAAAAATAAAAATATGAAAGATGAATAAGAATGCATTAATAAAATAAAAGGATCTGTTCTCTAAAATTTGGATTCAGTCAAAAGGCCACACTGAAGGACCTAGAAGGCCACATGTGGCCTTAAGGCTGCAGGCTCCCCACCCCTGGTCTAGCCAATTCATGACTGTCCAAATACCATCGCTCCCAAAGTCAGTTTGCCAGAATAAACATGAGCATAAACTTGCACCTGTGGCTCCATGCTTTGTAACAAGCGACCTTGACTTCCTCAGTCACTGCTGACTAACCCAGTGTACCTTGCTGGAATTCAGCAGTTTATGTGAGTTTGAAGATTTACTTAGGATTTCATGGAAAAAACAACATGAACTTAAATATAAGCTATTCAGAAGTTTGGCTTGGGCAGTCAGTGGCCTCTCTTGATGAAATATCATGGTCTTTACCTCCACTATCATATAAAAGAAAAAGAACAAAAGAAAATGAAAACTACCAAGTAATAAATCTTCAACAACCTAAGACTAATAAGACTATGTGAATCCTGTTATAAACAATGACAACAAAGTCATTAGCTAAAAAAGTAAAAAAACAAGTTAAGCTTTAATTTTTAACTGTGAAGCTTTGGATAATGTTTCACAATGTTTCCTTTAATATGGTAATACCTTACATCATTATAGATTCAAACAGAAAATGAGGAGGTTTATAAAAAGAAAAAAGGAATAACAATTTTATGTATAATTGTTCCCTATTTAAAAGAGATTCAAGAAAATCATCTTTAAATAAACATTTGACTATTTAATTGTGCATTTCCCTAATCCTTGTTTTGTTTGGAATAAAGCTTACACTTGATAAATCTCTAATTGTTAAATATAAATGTTTGAGAACATGTTTCATAATTTGGAGTCATTGTTCATTACAATCCTGTGCTATGAACCAAAAAAAAATTTTTTTTAATTGTCATATTTGCTTGCTAACTATATGAGAGGTCCTATACATAATTTCTTAGTGATAGGTTTAAAAAATCAATATAGTAAAAGAAAGACAAGTTTGTTGTTCATTAGAATTAGTGAATATTATAGCCCCTGAAATATTATGGAAAAAATGCATATACAATCACATCTTGATATGAAGGTCACAGAGAACCCAAACATAAACATACAGTGTTTTCATTCTCCCAGTTTTTAAGATTCCATGTTTTAAAATATGTCTTAAGAAATATATTTTGCTTTCAAATCAGTCCCTGTAATACCTATATATTCAGTTTTGTCATTTACCTAAAATTCCCTATTTATTTTCAGAAATTATCTATCAATTTTGAATGTAAGATGTTTACTCAAGCATATTATATTAAAAATTATATACCATACATATTCTTAGTAATTTATGTAGTTATAGATAAAAAGGATAAGAAATATCTAAAAGGAATTCTGAAATTTTGTTGTAGAACTTCAGATGTTCACAAAAGATACAAGTTACCTTCACAGGTTTGTCACAACTTTCTATAGTGCAAATCCATTCCAGAGAGCATTAGGTATACATACTTAATGATGGGTGGATGGATTCTTAACAGCAATGATTATAAAGCTTCTCTTACGTGGGTACTCATAATCATTCATTTGTTGACCATTTCTTACTCTGGGACCCTCAATGTCCCTAAGCTCACACACTGTATAACTATAGTTTTCATCACTTCAGTGACCAGCCTTTTCTGATATGGGTCACCTCAAGTTCAATGTCTCTTCCTACAGTAGTACTGTTCTTGTCTGTTTGCTGCTGGTATATTCCCATGGCTTTCAATCTGATTTCCTCTCCATGTTGTTCTGAGATCTTCAGCTTGCTCATTATGAGACCTAATATCTTATTCATTTTAGTGTTATCCATCATCTACCACTTCCTCATCTCTCACGCATATGGTTACTGGAGTCATGTTGAGGAAGCAATAACTTTGTTACAGACTATTCAATGTTTGGTTAGTTCATTTTATTTGCTCAATTTTGGCATTGTACAAGACAGACTATATCACATAATGTTTAAGGGTATAAGCTTTGTCGTTAAAAAATCTGTGTTTGAGATCTGCCTCTGCTTATTTATTGTGTGATATTAGAAAATTTACTTAATTTCTGGAAGTCTCTGTTTCCTCCAATGTAAAAATGGGAGTGAAGTATTACATATTTCTTCAAGTCATTGTGAGGATTAAGTAAAATAACAGATGTAAAGAATTTAACATGTAAGTGGGACAAAGTAAGAATTTCAAAATGAAAAGAACTGTTTTATACAATTGTAACATTTTTGTCATGATTATGTTAAGATATGGTGTACTCCCATAAGCACTAGTTTAATGCTTTAATTATAGCTTCAGTCAGGGTATGCTAAGGTATGCTGCAGTAATAAAATACTTCAAAAAGCCCAGGGGATTAAAAATAATGATTTATTTTTCAGACATGCTACATACCCATTTCAGGCCAGCTGCAGAGCTCTGCTCTGTGTTATGTTCTAGATATTGACACAGTTGCCACTATATAGGATATGCACATCACTACTGCAAAAGTAAAAAACAACATACACTGTCAGCGCACTGGCACTTAAAACTTCCTGCTTAAAATTGGCATACTTGTCACATTTCATTGGCTAGAGGAAGTCACAAGAGTACATTTAAAGGGGGTAGGGAGGTTCAATCTGACCATTTACCTAAAGTGAAGGGTAAAATGAAATTTCAGATGGATAGCGTCAATACCTACCATACTTACCATGTTTCATTTCCCAGTTACTATATTAAGTAATAGTTTTTAAAAAGCTTCATGATTTATAAGGTAAGGTCACAAGAAGCATTATTCTCAGAGAGTAAAACCTCTTTCAATTAGCTTTACTTTGAAACAGTACCGAAACAAAGGCATTCATGCTGCACAGTGAGATAGATGTGATTCCAAAAGCCTTGCAGAATCAGACCTTCCAGAAGACAGGAAGAAGGTCTTGTTACAGCTCACAGTACTATTCAAGGATCCTCTTAGTTCTGACAGTATGTCAGAGTCATTTTGGAGTTTCATTTTGTCTTTAAGGTACACATGCTTAGCCTTCACAGCAGAACTTAAGAAATAATATCAAGTAGGGCTATCAAAGAGTAAAGGTACCATTGTATTCAAAGGTAGGAAACAATTCACTTTTAATTTTATTTTTAACTAATTTCTTGTGAAATTCTTAGACACATGCAAATGAAATATATCAGTGAAAGATGTAGGAGAATTTTCATTAAATCACAAACACATATCACACACAAATATATGCATTTATACTTTCTTACATTCATATAAAATAAATATATATAATTAAAATCTAATGTAAGCATGTATATACTTCTTTAGCTATTTATAACATATTTTGTTTCTACTGATTATAAACCTAGGGGAACAACATGTAGAAATGGGGCTAAATACTTCTTAATCATATTTTTCATAAAAGGTACATATGTCTCTATAGCAGCATCCTGGAAGAGTTTAGCACATGCCAATTGAGTATATATTTTCATAATGAGTTTTTCATTGATTTATCTATTTACATGGTTTAAGATGAATTGGTCATAATCTAGGAAGTTTATCCCAGCACATAAAATTTTATTGTATGGTCATATGATAGTAATTTTTTTAAACTTATGCTTTCAAGCATTTTTTTTTAAGTTAAACATGCCAAATTACTTGATCCAGGTATCATACATAGTTGTTCTTACTGGATAAGGCAAAGATATATTCAGGCAGATAAAAATTATAAGTAGTAATGAGCAAATAAAAGCTCATTGGTTGTGATCAAAACAGATAGTAGCCAAAGCTGGGTCTTTCCAGAATAAAATATTTGATAGCATTCATCAATTAATGTTGATAAAGTCAGAGATTGCTATAAACACCATGTGTAGTTCCAGTCAGAAGTAATTATTCAAATGCCCATTAGAGAACCAGGAAATTCCTAACACTACATGTGAAGTCCTAAAAGGCATATCAGAATCAATAAATAATCAGTTCTAATTGTTATTCATGGTAGTGGAATATAACCTATATCAGGATTGGTTCACTTGGATTGAAAATATTGAGTATAATAGTGAGAGTGGCAGTTTCATGTATTATGAGCATCCAATTAAAATGAAAGATAATCCGTGAAATTTTGCATATATCATTAAAATTCTTCAAAATAATCCTGCAAAGTGCACTGTTGTACAAAATTAAAAAAACACACAAGCACCGTATGTACTCACCATCAAATTGGTATTAACGGACCAGCACTTAAGTACACATATAGTAGTAACATTCATTGGGTGTCAGGCAGGTGGGAGCGGGGAGGAGGGGATGGGTATATTCACACCTACCTGGTGCAGTGAGCACTGTCTGGGGGAAGCACACACTTGAAGCTCTGACTCAGGTAGAGCAAAGACAATATATGTAACCTAAACATTTGTACCCCTGTAAAATGCTGAAATAAAAAAAAAATTAAAACACACACACACAAACTCAGTCTCAGTGAAGTTACTTCACTTTTATACAGTTTTCAACTGGTAGATGGTGAAGCCAGGATCTACCATGTTTCCCTGAAAATAAGACCTACCCATAAAATAAGCCCTAGCAGGATTTCTAAGCATTTGCACAATGCCTCTTCCTTTCCAATTTGCAGCCCTTATTTTCAGCCCTACCCCGAAAATAAGACCTAGTGATGGGCGTGGCTGCGCAGCAAATCTGCACAACCCATGCATTTCCTCTTGGAGCGGTCAAGAAGAGCAGCAGCCCTTCTCATCTGCCCCATAGTGACAGCTACTATCCCAGAGGTGACCGGAAAGGTGCGGGCAGCCCCACCAACAAGGTCAGCTCCCCCAGTCAGGTCCTGGTCATCCTGTGCATGCTGCAAGCTGAGGTTTTGAGGGGAAAATAACACATCCCCTGAAAATAAGCCCTAGGGTGTCTTCTTAAGGAAAAATAAATATAAGATCCTGTCTTATTTTCGGGGAAACAATAGAGTAAAAAGACACATTAAAACTTTTGAATTTTCTGTGGTGGAGAGCGTAATGAAAATAGATGGAGGATAATGAAAATATTATATCTTTATGGACATAGTTATTTTAAAATTAGCTTTAGTCAATAATGTACAAAAATGTTTCAATAACACCTAATATTCTTATATAATTGTGTTTCAATTAGTAAATACTATTCTATTTCATTGAGATCATAATACATAAAACAACCCACAATTGATAAAAATGTGTTTCTATTTTTTATGAAAAACAATGCCACAACATAAATTTCTTTAGCTATGTATTACATATATATTTTTTAATGATACATAATAATTGTTCATATTAGTTTGTCATTTCTAACAGTGTTTTGGTGAAGTCACTGGGTGTTTCTACTGTCTGGGAACAAGAACTATTTGACTTCTTCCTTTCCAATTTGCATGCCCTTTATTTCTTTCTCTTGCCTAATGGCTCTGGCTTGGACTCTCAGTACTATGTTGAATAAAGATCCTGAGAGTGGGCATCCTTGTCTTGTTCCTGTTCTTAGAAGAGAGGAACATTGTCAGAAAGTAGCTTCTTAATTGTTAAAATAATACTAAAATGCATAAAGGCAAGCAAGAAACTTTATTTACTGATCATAGGCTGAACACTGGTTTTAGTTTGAACCATGAGATTGGATTTGAGCATCCTGGCTTACGACAACTGGGACACAGGTCCACCTGTGCCAACTTTTGTCACAGTGCTGGAGAACAATGTACAATTCTCATCCACCCACAAAGTGAAGTCTCGCAATATTTAGGGTATTTTTTCCCAGTGCACAAGGATAATTTAGGACAAAGGTCCAATGCCAAATAATTAACTTCTCTATTTCTTTACCTGTGTTACTCTAGTATAACTGTCCCTCTTTTAAACAGATCTGATTTTAGATTAAATTTAAGCGCCTAGTGCTTCCTAATCTTGTTCACTAATAAGGAAAGCTATCCTAAAACCACTAATTTATCACCAGATACTTATAAATATTCTGTACCCATTATTTTGTGTTCTTTTATATTGTTTCATATTTCCTATATAGTCTTCATTTTTACTTCTGTCCCTCCGAAAAAAAATTATCAATATGAAAGGTACTGTCTTTAAAAGCCTGAAAGTGTATTTCATAGAAACTTTAAAATATTTCACCTGAACACCACAAGCCATCTAGCTGATGTTTCCTTTAGACTAGAAAGCACTGAAACCTGAGCCCTCTGTATTCTATATGCTCCTCTGGCGGCTTTCCCACAAGTACCCAGCCCAGGGGGATTTTGTTGTGGATGTTTGCTAGTAGAAAAACTACTGAGGCAAAATGAGTTGGTTTTTTTTGTTGTTGTTGTTTACTTGTTTTTTACAAAGGACAAGAAAACAAAATAAAATCTAATACACTGACAGTTATGCATTTGCAGAACACCAAAAATGAATGAAGAAAATGAACACAGCTTCAGAGAAACAGTACAGCACTAAGCATATCAAATATGCATAATAGGAATATTAGAAGAAGAGGAGAGAGAGAGGGAACATGACAAATTCTAATAAATAGTGGCTGAATGCCTAGTAATTTGATTTTTAAAAACCAAAAAATAAATTTTAATCTCACAAAAATGAAACTCAACAAACTCCAAGTAGTATAAATACAAAGAGATCTCTCCCAAACTTAGAGTAAAAATGGAAAACAAGGACAAAAATAAAAATTTAAAAGCAACAAGAGAAAAATGCCTAGGTACTTGCAAATGAACCCAATGAGATTAACAGCTGATATTTCCATATAAACAATGGAGTTTTAAAAACAATATGATGGCATATACAAAATGCTGAAAGAAAGAAGAACCTGTCAAATAAAGAATCTTAAATTCAGAAAAAAATTATCTTTCAAATATGGAGGCAAGATAAAT
This sequence comes from Microcebus murinus, assembly GCF_040939455.1. Classification (NCBI taxonomy): domain Eukaryota; kingdom Metazoa; phylum Chordata; class Mammalia; order Primates; family Cheirogaleidae; genus Microcebus; species Microcebus murinus. Next base: position 78,008,199 of record NC_134114.1, on the reverse strand, counting down.
ATATTCCCAAATTAAAAAACAAAGTACCAAAAAAATAAAATTGGAGAAAATTCTTTGCTAGCAGATTGATAGTGTAATCAATGCATCTTTCCTTTCCTTAAGAAATATAAAAACATTTTGTGAATGTTTATACATATATGTTTATGTACTGTTGCATCTATAACATATGGAAAAACAACAATTTTGAAAATAAGAAACAAAGATGTGGGTAGGAGCAAAGTTGAATTAGAGGAAAAATATGATATCAGATAGTACTTTGAACTCAAAAGAACAAATGAAGAGAAACAGAAAAGAAAAGAAAAAGGTTAATATGATTGGCCTTCCATATCTGTGGGTTTGCATCTGTGGATTCAACCAGCAGCAGAGTAAAAAGATTTTTTTTTTAAATTTCATCTTTATTGAACATGTACATACTTTTTTCTTGTCATTATTCCATAAACAATACATTATAAAGGCTATTTACATTACATTTTCACTATATTATGTATTATAAGTGATCTAGAGATTTATTTAAAGTTTAGGAGAGGTTATACACAAATAACACATCATTTTATATCAGGAACTTGAGCATTGTAGATTCTGGTATCCACAGGAGGTATGGAACCAATCACTCACAGATACCAAGGCATGACTTTATAGCAAATTCTATAAATATGTACCTGCTCTGCTTTCCTCTCTCAGCTTCTTTAATAGATATAAAATTATAGAAAGTAATATAATAATTCGTTATTGGAACTGGAACTGTGATGTGTATGTGTAAAGAGAAGATGGAATAGAAATAACTAGGAGTAACATTTGTATATTGCCTTGGAATTAAGTATAAATCTGAAATAATTTCTCATAAGATATACCTTGTAAACCCAAGAGCAATTAATAAGTAACCAAAAACACATAGTAAAAAATTATTAAAGAAATTAAAATTTCACTATATAAAATATTTACTTAAGACAAAATGAAAAAGAAACGAAAAGGAATAAAAGAGTCATGAAATATATAGAAAACAAAATGCAAAATGGAAGAATTAAATTGAATTATATCAATACTAAAATTAAAATGGGAATAAATAAAATTGACAAATCTTTAGCTGAAGTGACAAAACAGAATAAAGACCGAAATTACTAAAATGAGCATTAATATAGGGATTATTTGTAGAAATAAAAAGAATATAAAGGAATACCTTGAATAAATGTAGAACAATAAATCAGATAACTGACATGAATCTACAAATTCCTAGAAAGATAAAAACTACTTAAATGGACTCAATAAGAAATAGACAATCCGAATAGACCTTTGAGAAGTGATAATAAAATAGAATTACCACAAAGAAAAGTCCAGGCACATATAACTTAACTGGTGAATTCTACCAAACTGTTAAAGAGGAATTAATACCAATTTGTTATAAACTGCTCCAAAAAGTAGAAGAGCAAGGGATGTTACCCACCTCATTTAGTGAGGCCAATATTAAATGGATACCCAAACTAGACAAAGACAGAAAAAGAAAACTAGAAAATATTATCTCTAATGATTATAGAAGCAAAATTTCTCAACAAAATACTTGTAACCTGAATCCTCTGGTAACGTACATAACTTGATAAAGGGTATCTATCAAAAACCTACAACTAACACCATACTTAAAGGTAAAAGACTGAATGCTTTCCCCGCAAATTAGGAATAAGACAAAGACATCTGCTTTCATGACTTCTATTCAGCATTGTGTTGGAGATTCTAGCTTGGACAATTAGGCATAAAATGATATAATATGCATCCAGAATGGAAAGGAAGAAGTAAAACTAACCCTATTTGCAGAGGACATGATCTGGTCTATAGAAAAACTTAAAGATTCTATTAAAAACCCCTTAGAACTAATAAGTGAGTTCATCAACATTGCATGATTCAAGATTAATATAAAAAATCAATTGTATTTCTCTAAACTAGCAGTGAATAATCTGTAAAAAAATTAAGAATGAAATTTTCTTTTCAACAGCATACAAATAAAACACTAAAAATATATTGAACAAAAAAATGCAAAACTTATACTAAGAAATCTGCAAAACATTGTTGAAATAAATTAAAAATATAATTATATAGGAAAACATTCCATCTTCAAAGAACAGAGAACTTAATATTGTTAAGAGGGCAATATTGTGAAATTGATCATCAGATTAAATGCAATTCCTGTCAAAATCTCAGCTCATTTCTTTGTAGAAATTGACAAACCGATCCTTAAATTTATATAGAAAGTGAATGGCAACAAAATATCCAAACTAATCTACAAAGAAAATAAAAACAATTTAAAGGACTAACACTTCCTGATTTCAAGACTTACTACAAAGCTAAAGTAATTAAGATGCTTGCTACAAGCATAAGAATAGATATATGAATCATAATATCTACCCCAACAAATGATGCTGGGACTATTGGATATCCATAAACAAAAATTTAATCAAAATGGCTCAAAGACCTAAAGGTGAGACTTAGACCCATAAAACTTTAAAAAAAATAAAATTCTTAGAGGTATAACTTCATGAACTAGCATTTGGAAAATGATTTTTAGATATGACACCAAAATTATAAGCAACAAAAGCAAAAATTGATAAACAGTACATTATCAAAATTTCAAAACTTTTGTGTAACAAGAAAATGAAAAGACTAGTCCAAAAACTTGAGAAATACTTGCAAATCATATGTCTGATAAGGAACATTTATCTAGAATATAACATGTAAGAATGCTACACGTAAGTAATAAAAAGACAAATCACCCAATTAAAAATGGACAAAAGGTCTGAATAGATGTTTCTCCAAAGCATATATATATATAAAGGTCCAACAATTACATTAAAATGCTCAATATCATTAGCGATCAGGGAAATGGAAATTAAAATTATGAGATACCACTTCATACTACTAGGATGGCTATAATTCAAAAGACAGATGATAATAAGGTTTGGCTAGATGTGTAGATATTGGAAAACTCATATACTGTGGTTTTAATAAAAAATGATGCAGCCACTATCAAAAATAGTCTGCAAGTTCTTTTAAATGTTAAATATAGACTTACCACATAACTTGGAAATTTCACTGGTAGATACATATCTCTTAGAAATTAAAATATATCCACATAAGCCCTTCTACACAAATGTTCACAGCAGTATTATTTCTGTTAGCCTAAACAGTGGACACAACCCAAATGTGTAATGACTGATGAACGAATAAATAATGTGTGGTATATCCATGTTCTTGAATGGTTAAATAAGCCAGGGAAGATTTTAAAACATCCTGAAATACCATACCTAAAAAAAAAAATAAAATTGTTCCATTGCTAACACCCATTTCCAAACCGACATATTGTTGTTTTAAGGACCATGTCTAAAACATCCTATTGATTGGCTTCACTTCTTTTCCAGCTGAACTTTTCTAAAACTGACAGTTTTTCCTCTATTCCATCTTGTCTTTCTATCCTCCCCTTTCTTTTACTTCAAATATCAACCCAGGTTTGAAATCTCTGCATCAACCTTGAGTCTTCCCTCCCTCCCTGTTCCTTTATTCAGTCATCAACAATGATCTACCTATTCCTTCATTTTCTCCTTCTCTTCTGGCCTGACTACCAGGACCTAATCCCCTCTCACACATATAGCATGATATGAATATTATAAATAATGTGAAAAGTATAATTGCTTTGTAAATATGTCTTATCTAGTTGTGTAAACTAATTATATTCCACCTCAGCTATTTTTATTACATTTGAAATTCTTTAATATTTCACCTACATTTTAATAAGATATTTCTCATATAAATAGCCTTAATGTATTTTTTCATATAACTACAATTTTTATTAGTTGAGTTGTATCTACATCATGGAAAATAATCACGTTTAGAGTTTAAAAATATATATATTTCTCTCTCAAGGTGATACTACATTTAAAATTTATAAAATCTATAGTTAATTATCATCTTAGTGTTTTCTGTTGCTATAACAGAGCACCAAAACTGGGTAATTTATAAAGAAAAAAACTATTGCTCACAGTTCTGGAGGTTGGAAAATCTAAGAGCATAGCACTGGCATTTGTCAACGGACTTCATGCTGCATCACAGCATAGTGAAATAGTAAGTGAGTGTGCAAGGTAGACAGAGACTCAGGAGTGGAATTTCTTTATAACAACATATTTTCAAGATATTAATAACTAACCTGCTCCCATGACAATGACATTAATCCAGTTCATGAGGGCTCTGCCCTTATGACCCTATCACCTGTTATTAGGTCCCACCTTTCAGCATTGATGCATTGTGAATTAAGATTCCAATAAATGAACTTTTGGGGGACACATTTGAATCATAGTAATGATGAAAATGTAAGTTAAAATGATAAATATGTATCAAGGAAAGTTGAATAATCGATCTTCTGATGTATTAATTTTTAACTTCTCAAATTCTTACCTCTCTGAGAACTGCTTGTTGTTTCAAATCTTGAAAGATTCTTAAGGGATGCCTTTTAATGTTATTTTTCCTCTTAGAAACAGAAAGGCACATCTTATAGAAAATAAATGAAACCATAAAATATTAAAGTTCATTTTGAAAAACTGAGACTAAAACTGTGGATTTTATTTCTCAGTTTCATATAATTCCAGAAAAGTAAAACATATAATACTATAATTTTCAATTCATAGGTCTAGGTCTCTTTTTTAGGACAGATATTTGACTTAGTCTAAGGATTAAGAATGCCTTAATACTTCAGCAAATGTCATCAGATTAGCATTACCATGAATATTTCAGCTCAAGTTTAGTAAAACAGGGAGAGTTTAAATGGCCAAAAAGTTAAGTACATGACTCAAAGAATTGTTTTCTTAGTTAAATCTTCATATACACACTCAAAGACTGTTGAGATGTAAATAAATTTAGAATACTCCTAAAATGCATAAAAATGTGAAAAATAATTTGTTTTCCCTGTAATGACTGAAACATAGTACGTTGGATAGCTAAATCATAGTGTTAAACTGGATTTACAGCAACTTCCTAAATTTATTTTGATATAAGGAAATTATATTATTTTTAGATTTATTTCTATAAATTATAATATATTCAATCCATTTTTATGTAAGTTGTCTATGGCACACAATAAATAATAAAAGAGGCTCTCTTAAAACTTTCAAATGTGAATGTTACCATCTATTCTGTAAACAGTTATGGGTGATTTTACCACTGCAGTGTATGTATCTTTATTTTTGATACCAGATAGCAATAAATATAAAGCATAATTTACTTTGTTAAGCATTTATAAAAATGCCTTTCCCTAGAAAATGCATTCAGTTACTAACAATTATTATTCATAGATGCAAAACAAATACCATAATTTCAGGATGAGATGATGTGATGTCTAATGAAGAGGCTGTATCATATTTCAAGATTTGGGGAGGTATAGTCTAACCCTTGTTTCATACTAACTCCATTACATTCAGCAAGTTGAGCTGTATTTCCCAGCTCTTGTCACTTCCGTGTCCTATATATAAAACAAATTTGGATACTATCATTTCTAAGGTTCCCTTTGAGCTCTAACATTGTAGGGTGATTTTTTATTTGGGGGGGGGGAAGATTGGAAATTAATTGTATAACGTGAGTACAAAGTATTGCAGTAAACTAACAGTAAAATGAATTGTGGCAGATGATTGTATTTATTTTAGAATGGTTAAACATTTGAATATTTGAAATTTATTCTATTGATGTAATACAGTGCTATTCATTTGCTTCTGAAACTCAATGTAAAAGAATACAAATATGTAAGGAACAGGTTAACTAATCACCTGGTGTGAGATAATGGGTAAACGTTGTAAATTCATTATATTTTCAAAGGCTTCACTTGCCAGCCTGTTAGCAAATAAAGAAACTATGATAAATCAGCCTAAGGGTAAGCCTTGATCTTGTCTACCATTATAAATTAGCTTATCAACAACTCACACTAATATAGTAATGTCACTGAAAAATAAATCACAGTCTATGCATTAATTTTTGTTAGGAAACAAAATTAGATGTTTTCTAATGCTGACATCATACTTGATTTTTAATGACAGATGAAATAAACTGAAGGAATATGTAATGAATAGATGAAAATATAATGATTTATGTGCTCATATTTTGGGTTTCAATTAGCTTTATCACTGGCCTTAAAACTACTTTAATTTCACAATTTTATATATCAAAACTCATCTTTCATAAAGTGAGATCCAAAGTGAAGCATGGTGACTATAGTTAACAATAGTGTATTACATACTTGAAATACCCTAAGAGGGTAGATCTGAAGTGTTGTCATCACAAAAAAATTAAAAAAAAAAAGAAAGAAAGAAAAAGGAAATTATAATTACATGAAGTGAAGGTTATATAAATTAGTTGGATTGTGATAACTATTTTCCAATGTACATATATGCACATTTAAAACCTAAAATATGTACAACTTCTATTTGTCATTTGCACCTCAATAAAGTTTAAAAAAAAGAAAAAGAAACAGAAACTACAAGGGAGTGTAGGAGAGCACTAGAAAGACCGGGGTAAGAGAAAAAAAAAGAGCAGTGTGAAGAAAAAATGTTTGCAGAAATAGAGTGTATGTATGCGTGTACCCACACATGTATAAATATATATTTCATTTATATATTTAACTTAAATAAGCATATCTATGGTCGCATTATTAAATGATTAAAGTAGTCTCTATAGGTTGAAAAGAAGAGACACCACAACTACAGTCCACAAAGGGAGATTATTATAAGGGTCACATCAGGAAAAGGAAAGTATTTGAGCACATGTGCAGTCAGCAGTCAGTATGAATCCCAGTGGTTTACAGAGAGGAATGTATTCATTGTCCCATGGATAACAGACGAAATATCTGAGCTTAAGTCACCCTGTGGATAAACGGTATTCACATTTATCAAGAAAGACTTGCATTTACATTTAAAAGAAACAAAAACAATGTTAGCAAATACTTTATACTGCATTCTGTAACTTACTGTATACCACGCACAATTCTAAGAACTTTATATTAATGTGTTCGTTTAATCATAATGCTAATTGTAGGAGGAGGGTACTGATATTATTCTATCATATTGTTGATGAAACTAAGGCATGGACTGTTTAATAAATTGCTCAAGGTCATGTAGCAGAAGCCAGAATATAAACTCAGACAGTTGGCTCAGAGACTATGTATGACTTTAAGCCGTGTGTTGTATTCCCTGTAGGAAGTAGAGCAGCTTCCTTCATGTTTAGTCTACATGGGTTGCCTTTTCCAACTCAATACAGGAAAGTGGCTAAGAGGGTAGGCTCTGTATTTGGACTGCCTTGCTTTAAATCTCAGGTTTCCCATCCAGGTGCTATGTACACACGAACATTGTAAGATCTCTATGTGCTTCACTTTTCTAGTGTTTAATATGAGATAATAATAGTACTTTATAGGGATGGAGTGAGAATTGAATGTGATCATTCTTACAAAGAACTTGCACACGTCTTAAAACTAGGGCCTGGGACATAGCGTCAATCAACATTTTATGCATGAAACAGAGAGATTTCCCGAACAACCACTGGAAGCTCCTTGCCTCAGAAGTAGTCTATGAATGTATCAGTCATTGAAAGCATTTAGAGCTTAATGGGTGCCTTTTCGTTGCAATGCAATCCAACATGACTAGATGGGAACAAGGCCATGGAGTTTGAGGGACTCGTTTAGTCTGTAGAGTCAGAACCAGGACTACTAAGTCTTCGGACTCTCTTCCTAACCCTATCGTCTTTCCTCTGTGTTCTACTCGTAACTTAATAAATGTCGACTGTTATAATTTTAAAACTTGAGAAGGAGAAAAATATAGCATTTTGCGATCTCAGTAAGTATTTTCAAAAGGCATAGGGAGAACATTACCTCACTTCAAGAACTAAAAAAAGAAAGAAAAAGAAATGCTTTTCCCAAGCTGAGAGAATGTAGATCTTGGCGTAAGAAAGAACCAGTCTGAGCCTTCTTTGCCAGCCTCCCATAATGGTTGTGAGACTCCAGAGAACAGCCAACAGTCTGGAGAATGGAGAATGGCTAGGAAGTACACCAAAGAGGACAGGCCTCTATGCAGCCTACGAAAGTCTCCAAGCTTCAAGTTTATCTAAAAGCAAAATCAAGCTCCTGGGGGCTCTACCTAAACAACGCTCTGAGCTGAAATCACATTGTACTTAGATCCCCCCAAATCTACCTAAACCAGATAAAGTACTACAAAGACTAAGCTGTATCCTTGTACCCTGGAGCATTTGTTCAATATCTCAGTCTAAGGAGCCATGGGAATAAATTTGGATCTTTAGTGATGTACATGTTGACTAGAATCAGGCATTTATTTATTAGTTTATTTATTATCTATTTTTTTTCATAGTGGGTGTACTATTCAACTATAGTAGTTCTTTCTTTTAGAGATTTTATTCTTTCAAAATGTCTTTATGCTAATTGTGTTTTCCAAAGATGGCCACAGTGATATATTCTCTCTCTTCTACAATGTGACATTGTCACCCTCCCTCCACTCCATAAGGAGGTGCAGACTATTTCTCCACCCCCTTGAATTTGAGAAGGGTCTGTGACTGCTTTGATCAATAGAAGAAGCAAAAGTGATGCTGCGTCAGTTTCTGTCCCTTGCCTTTTGGAAGTCATCAACCCTGTAGAACTCTATATTGTGAAAAGTCCATGTAGCAAAGGTGAATTATAAGATGCCATGGAGAGAGAGAGAAAGTAAGAAAGAGAGAATGAAAGAGAGCAACAGTACAAAGGAGAAGGAAGGTGCCAGATATATATGTAATGGGAAATGATGTTATTAATTTTACTTTTCTAGTGGAGTCTTTCTAAGCAAAGCCAGGTCTTTCTAAGCAAAGATTGTTTGGGTGTGTAGTGGGGGTGAGTTATTGGTAAATAGTAAGCTTAAAGAAAAATATCTTCAGAGAGAGTAAGAGATTTATCTCCCTAGAGTCATTTCTTTACATTGCACAGGGTAACGGACTTAGAATTCTTCTTCGCTTTCCCCAGAGATAATTTTATTTATATTCTAGAGTAAAGCCTGTTTCTCCCTCTTTCTCTCTTTGTCTCTCTCTCTTTGCAGAAGGGTGGAGGGGTGGCTGTGTCAGACAGTTTTATAGACCCCAATAATTCATAATTTCAGGATTCTTCTCCTTTGGTTTCAACCCCTGAATAAGCAGGGTACATCCGTTCCTCACAGTGCTGCTTGGAGGGATATTACAGCATGGTGAGCTGCTGCTAAAATCACTGTGTGGGTAAATAACCAGTGTGTTCTCTGATCTAGAAAACTCATGATGCCTATCATGATCAATATATTATATAAATGTTATATTTAGTGTTCATATATATTATCATATATTATATTAAATGTTTCTATAAACACTTAATAATGTGAAGCCGTTTTGGAAGAGGATCCTCAAGTTCCAGCTATCCCAGCTGCCACCACCTGGATTAGAGACAAAGTGCCCAGCTGAGTACTTCCCAAATTTCTGACCCACAAAATCATTTACAAAATATCGTCATGTTCCCCTTAATGGCATTTCATTCAACTATGGACCATGTATACAACAGTGGTCCGATAACATTATGATACTTTATTTTTACTGTACCCTTTTTTATGTGTAAATATGTTTAGACACATAAATACTTACCATTGTGTTACAATTGCCTGCAGTTTATTCAACACAATAACATGCTGTACAGGTTTGTAGCCTAGGAGCAACAGGCTATTTCATACAGCCTAGGGCTGTACCATCTAGGTTTATGTAAGCACACTTTATGATACTTGCACCATGATGAAATAACCTCATGAGGCATTTCTCAGAACATATTCCCATTGTTAAGCGACACATGACTGTGTAATGGTTGTTGTAAACCACTAAATTTGGGGGTTATGTTTTGTAATTATTATTTATTATTATTATAATATATAATAATACATAATATATTATAATATATATTATTCTTTTGTAATTATTATTATTTATTATAATTGGAAAACCATGGAGAGTTTCTCAAAATATTACCTTTTTTCTATAGTGTTATTATCAAAACATTCCTTTTTCCCACTTATTTTTAAATATTTTCACGTATTTTTATATACTAATCACCAGGGTACCCATACAAGACTAATTTTGCATTGCAATGGACCATTCCACTGCACTTGATCTATTTTATTTTTTGATTCTATTCTATTTTTTTAACAGATACTTTTTCATATATAAGTAAAATCACCCTTTTCTATAGCTCTCTTTATATTCTACATTTTTCCTTTATCTATGTATGTGTGCATGTGAATATTTATATGTATGAATTCATATAAGTATGCATATATTCATTTATTCACATGTTTATTTATGAGTGCATTTGTTTCTTTATTAATAGAGTAATACCTACATTTTGCCATTCCCAAGTAAATGTGATACAACTTGCAAAGGAGATTACATACAGTGTTTTGACATATGTTTCTAAGTTCAGGAGAGAGACAAGGCCATCCATTTGAGTAGTGGAACTAGATGCACAGTTATTTATATAAAATGTTATTGGTCACATAAATCTACTAATAAAACACAGAAAATAACTGGAAATGGAACAGCATAAATGTCAGTTTCCATCTTTTCCACATATAGCCCTTATATTATTCTGATTACTTGATAAACAGTCCATTGTAACAGTGCTATTCCACTGGAGAAATCAATTGCATAAGTTAAAAATGAAAATGAAGATTTTAAACCTGATCAGCTGTGAGATTAATAATGTTGGATTCTTGTCATCACTCTGCCTGTCTTGACCAAAGGACTTTACACAAACCACATGAAAATCATTTCTGAGTATTTGCTCTTATTTTCTTTACCTAAAATCTAGGAGGGAGGCTAATTCAGGAGTGAGATTCTATCATTCGTGAGAGAGTGGATTTATAGATAAATGGAACGAATACAAGCTGTTAGTAGGAATATATTTTTGAGAGAGTGATGGAGAAGAAATGAGGGGAAGGGCCAGAAAGGTGTGAGTGAAATAATACAAATTTTCTACCTCATATTTCAATGTAGAGCTACCTTAGGAAAGATTAATCCTCAAATAATTCCCTTAGCAGGACTCTAACAGTTTGCTTCAGTGAGTGGAAACACTATAAATGCCTAATGAACATACTGGCTTTTAAGGGATAAGTTTAAATAAAGAAAGATATTTCGAATAGAGGTGGTAAGGTCTTTAAAGTGTAAGCAATGCCATAATCTGGGCAGATCTTTTTTCATATGTTTATAACTTTGGATTTATGGACCTAAGAGCTTTAAGTTGTTCATTAATCTCCATACATTGTATACAAAATTGTTTGTGGAAGTGTCATTTTTTCAGAGAAGCGTTATATGTCTTTCATCAGATTCTCAAATAGTCTGAGTCAGAAATAAAGACTCTCCAGAGATTTCTTCAAAATAATTCAAAGGCAGTGAGCATAAATATGGTAAGCTTGGGGGACGCTTTATAAATGGACCACACCTCTTTTATCTCCATTTCCTATTGCTAAAGATCAAAATATGCAAATCTAAGTCATCAACTTACTTTAAAATATCAATTACAGAAACAGATTTTTATACTAATCTGACAGAATGGAAGCCATTAACCAACTTAATTGTATGTCACCTTTGCCTCTCCCAGAAAAGTCAGGGGTTTTAATGTAATATATGCATGGCTTGTTACACTTACGGTAATATAATATGCATTGACATACCAGTTGATATAGCAATACAGAAAAGCCCAATTCAGTGGTGATCATCCCAGCCAGATGAAAGTATCGATATATTAAAGAGAGATAAGATCTTAGAAAGTATGTACCTCAATTGCTTGAGGTAGGGATATAGTTATTAAATTTTGTTGGCAAAGTCTGTCTGATCAGTTATTTCTAAAATAAACCAACAAAAAGTGCTGCTGAAAAATTTTAAAGAAAAATAATTAGTTTTGAATTTATTTTCCACGAAGCATGAAGACTGAATCCTGATTCAATGGCTGAATATATAATTTTAATATCAGGATGCTTTTGAAAAGGGAAAATTCATTCAGCAAAAATTGGTGTATTTTCTCCAGCAAATGATGAATAAAGTCCAATTTGAGTTATCGGTATCTTCAGAAAAATAAGAAATTAGTTTTTAATGTGTAGCTACAAGCATGCTTTTTGCAAAGCATATGGGGGATAACGATATTATGTGTTTAGATTAAGTAGTTAATACTTTCCATCTGTAAAGATACTGACCCAAAGAACAGCCAGGCAAACCAGTATTTAGTATAGAGAATTACTTGGATATTTTAATAGAACCATGTTGTTAGATTCAATATTTCTTGTCCACGCTAAACAGTACAAATGCCACCTGGGTAGAGAGAATTTTAGACTTTTATTACTTGATTAGAATAAGTAGATAATTTGCCTCATCTGTTCTTTTTGTGTGTGTGATCAAATTTTGCTTGTGGGAACATTACATTTACCTCATTTTCCTTCATAACTTTAGAACACAACCAAAGTTGTTTAGCATGTAATGTTTTTTTGTAAAGTAATATTATTACTCCATCAGCACTCAGTGGGCAAACATATTTTTCAACATTCCTCCTTTAATTAACTTGTCTTACAAACAAAGGCTACCAGATGAACACAATTTATCCACAGCATGTATTTTCTGCTAGGAGGCAGATAATTATTGCTCACTGCAGAAATAATGTTCTCCTACTTGCTCATGTAAAACAAACTTTAAATGTCATTTTACAGCGATAAAGATTACATAGCACAGGGCTGTCTTAAGAGAGGACAATTATCCAGAGAAACTTCTCATTAACCTGAAGATCAGGGGTGAGAGATGATCACCAGCTCTGGCTAACACAAACTTAAATTGCCTTACTCTAAGTGTAATGTCCTCATCATCACAAAAGTGGGACAGTAAAGACCAAACAGTTAATGTGATACATTTGCAAGTGGAATTATACATTGTGGAAACTGACTTGGTACCTGCAACCTTGGCACATATGTCTGGGGATCAGAGCCCATTGCCTGGAATAAAGAAGCTCAGGGAGGGAATTGCCTCCTTTAATAAACTAGTGGCAGCTCAGCAACATTTAAATGTATTGTTTCAATTAATCACAGCAATTGCAAAGTGATCCTTAAGCATTAGGAGAAAATTGTGCTTTCAAACAGAATGCCTCATGTCTGCCAACCACGCTCAGCTGCGCTGTGGCATTTCAGCGATGTATATGATAGCAGGAAGCACTAGAGAAAAATCATGCTTACTCATATTTAAGCTGGAAATTAATTTTCTAAGCTGTGAAGTTCTTAAACCTCTTTTGCAAAGCTAGGTCATCTGTTTTCTTAATCTAATCATCTACCCTTCCCTGTAGAAGTTTACTTTTGTTTGTATTAAGTCCTACCCAGATAAGCAGTGCGAGGAAATATCCTGCTTCTTCCATTCTAATACTTCATAAATTGTAAGACAAACAATTGCATTAGTAATAGTTTTCCAGGGGGAACATAAAGAGAGAAATACTATCATGCAACATATTTATTCATGTTCTACTTAAAATTTAATGCCAAACAATTCATGCTTTGTGGTAGTTTGGGTGAGCCTGGTTGTTCTCTGGAAGCAGTCTAGCTAGAGAGAAAGTTCTAAAAAATGCAAGGGCAAGCATAACAATGTTAACTGTTAGGGTATTACACAGTGATACGAAAAGGAGACATGCAGCCCCTGGGCAGTAGGTCACACAATCTACTAACCAGAATAAAGGCCACATAGAGAGATATGGACTGATCTATTTAACTTACAACAGAAACAATGTATCTCTTGATGCAATAAGAAATCTGGAAAAAGAAAATTATAAATTGGGTTAGCACACCCTGGAATAGGTTAATCTTCCTGGGTTAAGAAAAGCAAGGAAAAAAAGAATAGAGGAGACTTTCTGGTTAATGTGAAATTGGCAGCCATAATAAGGTGAAGGAACAGATACAGTGTTTTGCAACCTGATCATTTGGTCCTGGGTTCAGAATATTTTCAAGTATTGAAGGCATCAAAGACGCCTAACCTTTTTTTTTTTTTTTTTTTTTCCTTTTAACAACAAATCATACATTTTATAAGGTAGTAATTGTTAGGGAGGGACTGAATTTGCAAGTGGCAGATACAGAGCAGGAGGGCGGTTCTTAGGGGTGGAGAAGCAAGGTTCGCGGGAAGGGGGGGGGAGGGACTGCAGGAAAATGCAGGGAACAACCGCAAAGGGCAGGAGCTTGAGGGTTTGAGGCATGCACACTCGTGGAGCTGCAACGTTGTTAAAAGAGCACCTGTCAATCATGTATATCAATTACCTGGTAACATCCCACACCTCCCATAAGCCCCGCCCCCTGACCAGGCCAATAAAACGAAACCACCTGGGAGTCCTCAACTTTCTCCATTCGTGGAGACTGTCCTATTCCTCCCTGGCACATACCCTCACTTTGTATAGCTCCTTTTTCTGCAATAAAATACTGCTTGTTCCTGTCTGTGGTCGTACCCTCACACCAGCCCTACTTGTGAATCTTCCAAGCAAGGAGCCAAAGAACCAGGCCAAAAGTCCTCTAAGAGGCGGGAGATGACGGTAATCACGCCTGCTAATTTTTAAAGGTATATAGAAGACTTTTTAATCTTAGAATTCTGACTTCTGGAGGATGAAGTAAGAAGTAGAATCTTGAGATGAAGGAAAAGGAACACACTTTAAATAAATATGATAATTTGCCCTGGAACTACATACAGGTTGGCTTGATATTGAAGTGAAATGTAATTTGACCAGGTTCTTCCCTTGAAACAAATTGTGATGTTCTAGTTCTTCCAGTGTGATGACTGACTGATGTTGAAATCAGTTTGCGCTGGTAAGCTGGAAAGAAATGAATAGCAGGAGAATTCATTGCTCTGCTTGACAGGTATATAGGTTAACTATGACACTACCTAGTAGTACTACCCCACCTTGATTAATCTAATTGATAGTCATGAGCAAATGAAGGGATTACAGTCAAGGGGTCACCAGTAGAGTTAATGGTTTCGTGCTTTGGGGCCTGTGGCTGCAGTCACACGTGCCTGTGTCATTCCTCAGATCTCAAGCATGCCCCCTGGTGCACTCTGACCCTTCCTAAGGGACAGATGGAGTACTTTAAAAAGGCATTCTAGTTCCCTCTGCATATTTTGATGTTTTCTACATTTTACCCTAATTTAACTGTTGTGGAGGAGAAACAAATATTTCTTATTTTACATAAATTTATGAGTTAAAATTTTGTTTTGTTTTTATACAAGGAACTTGAAGAAAGTCCTCTGAGTTTTTATAGAACTTTTTAAAAAAATGTGTGGTAAATTAACTATTTAGTAAAAAGTTCCAATGCTATTTTATTTTAATATTCATGAAGACCATATTGACCTGTTTTTACAGCCACCTTCAGAAATAATTTCAATGCAAGTAACTCAATATGAGGCTAAATCTTGTGAAATATTTTATTTAAATTTGAAATAACATAGAACTTGATGGAGCAATAATTATAAAAATATTTCTATCTCTTTCTTCATGTCTTTGCACATTACACATAAAATACCATTATTGATTAAAAAAAGAAGGCATATAATTTGATGTGACACTAGAATGTGTCCTGGAGTGAAGAAAATTAAATGTAATCCAAGCACATTTTTGAGCCAGTTTTGCTTAAGCACATCTGTACATCTCTAATGCAAAATTTTACTTCCTTTACTTAAACTATCCAAGATATATTTGTATGCTATAGGATGGGCTGAATCTTCTAAATCTTAAATTAAAATACATTGAAACAATTTCTCCTTTAAACAAACATTTTTTTTTCTGATGCTTAGGCAGGACAAAAGGAAATTAGTTAAACAGTGGACAGCAGACATAAAACATGAAACATGACCAGATAACACCATCCCACGGTCATCCCCTGTAGCTCACACTCAGGATTGCTTGGGAAATTGTTCGCTTTGGATAATAAACTGTGCTGTTTCTTCATTTAGGAGGAGAAAATGACTGAAAGCTGGTGAGGAAAAAGAGCCTTTGGGGCTGGATTTTTTGTTTTGTTTTTCAGTGGTACCTTTTATTTTCAAACAAGGAAATTTCCTCTTTAACAGAACAATTTGAAAGAAACTAAGGCACCAAAATAGATTGATTTGATTCATAATCTGATTGAGGTATCCTCAATGTAAATAAATAGTGTTGATAGTATTGATAATAGCTGATTATGCTAAGAATAAGATGTGTTCTTTCCTCTTTTCCTTCTTTTTTTTCTCCATTTCTTCACTATTCTTTTTTGCTTGCTTTTCTTTCTTCTTTTTCCTTTCTCTTTCTCTTTCTTCCTCCCTCCCTTCCTCCCTTCCTGCCTTCCTTCTTTCCCTCCTTCCTTCATCTTTGTCTTTCTTTTTCCTGTCCAACAGTTTTAAGAACAATTCTTAATCTGTTGTAATAAGTTGAAGTTAGCATGTTTCAAAAGAATAACATCACAGTATACGTTTAGGTTTTAATTGAACAGGAAAGCAGATTAGCTTTCCTATTTTAAGTAAGAGTGGGAGGCAAGGAGAATTTTCTTTCTTTATTATTTAAAAGATAATTTTCAAATTTCATGAACATGTTAGGTATTTAAGTTCATGAGCCTGTCCATTTCATTATTGTGTTTTTAAAAACTCATTAGGAATCAAGGTTTTAAATATGTATATTATGATTTATTTGGTATTTTATTATTTTTGACACTTGAAATAATGTAATATTAATAAAGAAATGATTAAGAAATTATCAAACATGGTGTATTGTGAACATTCTATCAATTATATTTACCTATTAGATCATTAGGGTAGCAAATATTTTTAGAAAATTAATGAAAAACTACAATTAATAATTGTTTTTCTTTTGCTTCTGTTGCATTCACTTCACTTTCCGCTAACAACAGTATTTATTTTTTTATTTTCTTTTGTGCATCTTCTTCTTCCCCAATATCAGATCATACATTCTAGGTGAGGCTTTGCCAGCAGCTTCAGGGGGGACCATACGATACAGACCCAGATTAATCAGTAGGTCTTAAATTCTTGGCCACAATCATAAAATCTGTGAGGGGCATTTGCCTAATGAAGGGATGTACAGCCACTATTCCTGCTGAACTTAGACCTGAGGGAGCTCTATTTTCCCATCATGTAATACCTAAGAGTGGAGGCAGTTCAGAAAAAATAGAAAATAGATCTGGAGACCAAGCAACGGGGCCTGATGATCTCACTGAACTCCTGTCTTTTTGCCCAAATCCAGATAATTTATTAGTTCATACACCTAACTGCCTTCCCAGTAATATGAGAATTCATTAGGAATTCTGTTATTGCTAAAACCATCTTGAATTTGATTTTTAGTCATTTGTAACAGAATTCTAACTGATAAATTTGTTTATTTATAAAATCCAGATCACTACTTTTGATTTGACTCACGTTTCGTGCAAGCCAAGGATTGTCCGACATTAAAAATAGCATTTTCAGACCTTTACAATGTTCTTTTCTTTGAAGCATTAGAAAATATTATTTTTAGAATGGTTCATTGACAATATTTCAGTATGGTGTTTAGTACTTTGATGTTTAAACTTATATAGAATTCACAGAGGGAATTGTTTTCTAAGGCTTTAAAGAGAAAATGTTTTGAGTGTTTGATAGGTTTTTAAATGCCTCTTGAAATGTAGTGACTAGCAACTGCTGCTGGGCTTTTCTTCCTGTGGCCTCCTGTATACGGATGGGCTTTCAATGTATATGCTGTGTCTCATAAGCTTTCCAGAGGCAGGAACAAATCATACATTGTGCAATATTCTTTTATACAAGGAAAGTAGTAGACCTTTTAAAGATTACCAAAATGTTTTTAGCCCATTCATTCTCATCCAGGTCAACACAGAAATTAAAAGAGTATCAGTAATACTTTTATGTGTCCAAATATAGTGTCAAAATGCCAGATTTACTTTATTAATTTTTCTAGTTTTTTAAATTGAATTTAACAATATGCCTGATGTGTTTTGCATTGTCCAGACATAACCATAATTTTTCGATTTGATTAAAATCAAATCTCTTTCTACTTAAACTGTCTGCTTTTATCTATCCTTAAGAGAAAGCATGAGAGAGAACTCTGGTTCCTCTCATTAAGAAAAAAATGAGCATGAACCTGGAATGATTTACAGAGAAATTTAAGTGGAGAAAACAATAAATTTAAAAAAAAGTCTCTGCAACAATATTATAGTTTGATTAGAATTTCTTTTCTTTTACGATTTAATTGATAATCACATAACTGATTATCATGACTTGGGAATATACAGAAATATTATATGGCTTTAGTCTAGGGGTTTGCTTAGCTGGCAAAGACATTCTTTAAGGACTTCTTATTTACATTTTTATCATTGTACTTTTAAAGCTGATTATTTGGTAAGAGCTTTACATCTAATCACTAGTCTTCGGAATCACCCCTTGTTTATACATTTCTTATCAAACTGTGTATTTTCAGTAGCTTTATTTTCATAGGCTTCTGATGCTTTTTGCTTTCTTTTGTGAAATGTGAAAGAACTATTTTTCTTCCCCTAGAATTGTTCTGCTTAGCTAAGGCCATATTTTAAAACTTGCTTTTCATAGGGAGATTTCTAAAATTGAGAAGAGACATGTATTTTTAAATGCATTATAAAAATATGGATAAATGTAAGGTGAATATTTAAAAGATAAATACAGAGATAACTAAGATATAGTTTCCTATATTCCAAAAGTCCACACTACTAGAGGACAAGGACCTTATATCTGATTTCTCATGGAGTGAGGATGGGGTTATAACCAGGTAGTCAGCTTTCTAACCCTGATATTTCAATCAGAATTATTTGTTAAAATTCCTTTATTTTCTATTTATTTCCTTTATTTGTTCCTTTATTGTTTATTTTCCTTTATTTCCTATTTTCTATTTATTTCCTTTATTTGTTCTATTCCTTTATTTGACCAAAGGACTCTGGAAAGAAGTAAATAAATACATAAAATAAAAGTTCTTAACTTACTCTGTTAGACAATTTCTAAGACCAGAATTCCTAAATCTAAAGCTACTAATGTTGAAGATTCTTGGATTCTCTTCAGCTAGTAGCACAAAGTTATGCATATTATATATGTTTAGTAAATATATGAATGAATCCTATGGAAGATAACAAGTCATAGAAACAGGATGCTCACAAGTTAGAACATTCATAGCCCTATAGCTCAGGAGTTATCTACTCTATTAAACTTATTTCTTTCTGCCATGAGGAGAATTAGATAATAGTTCTTTATTTCTGCCTATTATAACTTTGAAATACTTGTATTAGTTATGCATGTTGCTACATTGCCCTCATAAGGGCTCTTTCCTTCCTCTTGATGGTAAACATTTAGTGGCTAGCAAAGATTAGTACTTACTATTTTGCTATGTCATGTGCCTAGAGCAGGTGCTCAGTACATATTACTGGAATGAATGGACACACTTCACAACTCCACTTCCATTACATGGATGCATTTGTACACTTGTGTCCCCTCACCTGGAATACCCCCCTTTTATTCCTCACCTAGCTGAGTCTTCCTCTTAATTCTCCAGAACATATTGTTCTCTTGTGTAGAACTCTTACTGTATAAAACTACCACAATTTGTAAAAATATAACTATTTATAGATTTACTTATGTCTTCCATCAAAATGCAAGCTGCAGATGGAGTATGAAGCTGATTTGTATGTGTGTGTAAGTGTGTGTGTGTGTTCCAGGACTTATCCGAGCATAGAAATCATAGTTGCTGTTAATATATATTTCATGCATAAATAAAATTAATAAAACCAGTGATTAAGAAAGGTAAACAAGAAACCTTTCGATTGGAGACATACTTTGCTTTAATAGCAACCCTCTAGTACTTCCTCATGAAGGAAAACCATTAAGCATAAAAGGACAAAGAAGAGCCTTTGTGCACATAGCTAATGCATCCTCAAAAATGAAAAATCAAGGTCAAAAACAGAAAAGAATGCCTGAATGTATTATTAAAGATGGTTTTGAAGACCTTTCATAAGCTTTCTTTACAAGAAACCAGCTACCTAACTCCGGAATGACAATGTGATTTAAATAATAAAAACTAAGCCTATTCAGTTTACTTTTCAGTTGCTATGTTAAGGAACACTGTAGCTCAACATCAATGTTTTTTTTTTTTTTTATAAGGATCTTTTTGTGTTTCTTTTATCCAAAACTGGGTTTGTAACAAAGACTAACATGGTGAAAGCCAATTGTTCCATTCCCGATTTTGAGCTATGGAAGGTTGTATGCCTTGCGTGGAGCAAACAGGCAGGGGATGAAGTGTTTCCAGGGAGAGGAACCCAAATGCAAAGATTCAATGGGAAGGAAGAACTTTGGAAAAACAGTTAAAATGAGAGCCCATATATGCTAGGACATTAGAGATGGCAATTGAAGTGATGACTATTTGCCTTTTTCAACATTTTTCTTTTGTTGTCTCTTTGATAATAGAGACTAAATTTTTGCTGGGTATACTACAGCCCAGACTAAAACTTAATTTATGGTTGTTTCTCTAAGTTCTGGCCATTGATGTCTAAGTGGAAATGTGTGGACCCTCCTCTTGAAAAAAGGTGTAAAGGTTTCAGATGGGAAGTGCCTGTCTTTTATATCAGTGCATGTCATCTTTCTTCATGACTCATGCCAGCCCTGGACTGCCTAATTTTAGATCCCTGGGATTCTTTTATTAACATGTGACAGATACATAAATGTCTATCTTATTTATGCAGCTGAATCTAAGACAAACCAATACAATCATTCTTAGCATTCTTTGTAACATGGTGGTAATTAGGATCACAAGCATCTCCTGACTTCCAACCAATATTTCTAGGGAAAAGAGAATTATACTTTTTGGATAATTTAAGAAAATTCAATATTATGGCTCTTACTAGGCTAACTTAGTTATGGATCTACCCCAGAACCCACTCCTCTGTTTAGAGGAGGGGCTATTCTGATCATCCTGGCTAGTTATGGAAATTGAAGTATAATTGGCATCAGCCCCAACCAAACAATAGAAACTGATATTGGTGAAAACTCAGTTTCCCAAAAGCAAGTCATGTTTTCCTTACTAAGATAATAGAGAAGGGCTATAGGATAGAAAGTCCACTACAGTACTTTACCACAGTACTTTAAACAATTTATCATTTATTTTTGAAGTTAAAGTTGTTAAACTGAGCTTATGTCCTTTACTACCTTGCTTTAGCCTTTCACTTCTTTGAAATTTCTTTTCTGACAGATGTCAAAGAACTTTCCTCTTGATTGATTTTCTACATGCTTTATCTCTCATCCATCTAGTTCCCATTTTCTCCTTTCAGTCTAAGTCCAAAATGTCAAGTTTACTTCCTGAAAGCAAACATATATTTTTTTATGTGCTTACTAATATGACCCAGTTTCTGATTGTACTATACAAGAAAGTCCATTCTAATATTAGGATTTAATTGATCGCACTGTGCAACATAGAAATGATTTACATTGGTTTGGCCACAGTAAGATCATTAGTCATTTTAGCCTTTTAAATAGGAGCTACTCATGAAAATGGTAAAAGACTAGATAATGTCTTTATACTCTTCTTTTACCTACTTTTTATTTTCCCAATAACTTTAACTCTTCTCTCTTTCTTAGTACTTAAATTATTATAAGAATAATAAACTTTATGATATAAAGATGATTCAATGGCCATACACATGGAAAGAATCTGTATTTTTTTTGTTTTGTTTTCATTTTCTACTCCTGGAGGTGGTGATGTATTTTTTGAAATAACTTCAACTTAACTTCTCTCAATTAAGGATTCACATATCATCCTTCTAAATACAGTCATGCATTGCTTAACAATGGGGCTATGTTCTGAGAAATGTGTTATTAGGTGATTTTGTCATTGTGTTGAACATCAAAGTATACTTACACAAACCTAGATGGTATAGCTAACTATACATTTAGGCTATATGATATAGCCTAATGCTCCTAGGCTATAACCTATTACTGTCCTGAATGCTGCAGGCAATTGTAACAGTGGTAAGTATTTGTGTGTCTAAACATAGACAAGGTACAGTAAAGATATAGTAGAAAAGATAAAAAATGGTACACCTATATAGGTGTGCACCTATGATTGGAGTTTGCAGGACTAGAAGTTGCTTTGGTGAGTCAGTGAGTGGACGGTAACTGAATGTGAAGGCCTAGGATATTACTTTATAGCACTGTTGACTTTATAAACATGGTAGAATTAGGTTACACTAAATTTACAAATATTTTTCTTTCTTCAACAATAAATTAGTTTATTATAATTTTTTACTTTATTTTTTTTTTTTTTGAGACAGAGTCTCACTTTGTTGCCCAGGCTAGAGTGAGTGCCGTGGTGTCAGCCTGGCTCACAGCAACCTCAATCTCCGGGGCTCAGCGATCCTACTGCCTCAGCCTCCCGAGTAGCTGGGACTACAGGCATGCGCCACCATGCCCGGCTAATTTTTTGTATATATATTTTTAGTTGGTCAATTAATTTATTTCTATTTTTGGTAGAGACGGGGTCTCGCTCAGGCTGGTTTCGAACTCCTGACCTTGAGCGATCCGCCCGCCTCGGCCTCCCAAAGTGCTAGGATTACAGGCGTGAGCCACCGCGCCCGGCCAAATTTTTTTAACTTTTTAACTCTTGTAAACACACTTCATTTAAAACCCAGACATTGTATAGCTGTATTAAAATATTTTTTCTTTATATCCTTGTTCTATAAGCTATTTTCTATTTTTAATTTTTGTATTTTTTTTACCTTTTAAACTTTTTTGTTAAAAACTAAAACACAAACGCACACATTAGCCTAGGCCTACACAGGATCAGGATCATCAATATGACTGTCTTCCACCTGCCCATCTTGTCCTACTGGAATGTCTTCAAGGGCAATAACACACATGGAGCTATCATTTCCTATGATGGCAATGTCTTCTTCTAGAATATCTCCTGAAGGCTGTTCTACAGTAGAAGGAGTACATTCTAAAATAATGATTTAAAAGTATTGTAAATGCATAAACCTGTAGCATAGTTGTTTATTATCAAGTATTATGTACTGTGCATAATTGTATGTGCTACACTTTTACATGACTGGCAGCACAGTAGGTTTGCTTACTACTGTTACTAATGTGAGTAATGTGTTATGATATTATAAAGGCCATGATGTCACTAAACAATAGCAATTATTCAGATCCATTATAATAATATGGGACCATCGTATCTGTAGTCCATTGTTGACCAAAATGTTAACATGTGGCTCATGATTGTGAGTAGGTACCCCTTTCTCTGTATTTTTATTTTCTAATTCCCTGGTCAAATAGATGCTTTACAGTTCCTGCCCTACTTGATTCTATGAACATTTTACTCTGATGACCCTCATTTTCCTTACAAAATTCTTTTTCTAGTGGTTTTTGTAACATCAATTCTAAGGTACTATTTTTATTTACCTGTTGTTCTATGCAAATATTATTCCTCTCACAAAACAGTATAGAAATAAGTATTTCAATTCATGTGATATGTATTATTTTATTAATATATTACTCACCAGAGGTCAATATCTTTTTTTCTCAACCGTGACATTATCTATTAAGACATTCAGTAAACATTGGAGAGGAGCAGGGGGCTGATATGAATTTCTATATCCAACAAATGCTAGAGGAAGTGAATATAAAATCAAAAGCCATTCCCACTTTAACAAATGATATGTTTGTTCACATTCACATTGTGAACAGAAAAGGCCTTTGGGAAGTTGAGCTGTATTAGTAACAGTGGTACTATAGCCATAAAACTCAGAGAAGTTTCTCCTATATAATGAAGAAAAATAAATCAATTTGGTCAAGTCTTGTTGAGTACATATCATATGTTTGACTTAAGAGAAAATACAAGAACACAAATTGGCAGAACTATTGTGGAGAACTACAAAAGTCAGTGATAAAAAAATTAATATCCATTAGTTCAAAGAACAGATGGGTCAAATATAAGCTGAGTATATCAAGGGATCCTTCAAATAAGCAAGAGAATGTGATTAAAATCCTGAGAAATGGGTAGATCTTTGAAACATTGATCTGGAAAGGGAATATGGAGAAGGGAACAGAACAGAATGAATAAAGACTCATATCCAATAAAGTATATATTATTTTAGGAAGCAATAACACAGTTAATAAGAACACAGAAAGAAAATTCAAAAACTTTCAGTTGTTCTTATTTCCATGATAGTGATCAGTGCTAGCAGTTGTATTACTGCTTAAAATATTTGCTGTTCCTTCTTGGATGTGGATCATACTTCCCAATCCTGTTGATATCATTCTTGGACATGTGACTTATGGTATGTATTTATCTCTTTGAGCTCAGAGTGGGTCACGTGAATTACTTTGGTCAATTGTTTGTGAACTGCAGTACATATACAAGTACCAACTTAAAGCCTGAGAACTAGTTTGGCTTTACCGTGTTTCTTTTTCAGCTTTTCTGAGAGACTAGCATGATCCCAGATATAGGCTGTTTTGTCATTGTGATGGCATGGAGCAGAGTCATCTCGACTCACAGTGGACATGAAATATAAAAAAGCTTTTGTTGTTGTAAACCACTGAATTTTAGGATTGTGTGTTAACCTAAATTGGTAGATATATCAAGGAATTTTTTTGAGAAAGAAGAGGCTTGCAAGTGAGATCTTAATGCATACACAGCATTTACACAAATAGAAATTATAAGATCATGTGAATAATATGAAAAAATGGCAAATGGATGAGTGATAGAGTTTGATAGAGCAATAACTTTTTTCTCAAAATCCTTGAATTGTTTTCCACTACTTAGAAATGAAGTTTTGAGCTAAAAATTCTACTTAAAAAAGAGTGATCCATTTTAATCACATTCATCCTATCCAAGTTTTTGATAACCTTGGAATCTAGCGAAAAAAGTAATATAACCAATAATTTTCACAATTATTCTAAAATTTGAGCAACATGATGAAAAGTTTGAAAGTTGTTTAATAAAGATGAATCATACAAGTGATAACAAAGTTTTTAGCCAGATGAATAGAACAGATGACAATTACTTGAGGATAGTTTTGAATGAAATTAGTCATAGTGTGAATGTAGAAAGAATTACTCCAAGTTTTGTAAGAAAAATGCTAAACTTGTAGTGTTAAACTTGTAAATCTTTCCAAAAAGATTTTCTTTTACAATTTCTTTTAATTATAAAACCAATATATTCCGTGGTAAAATTTTAAAGGGTATGGTATAAACAACAAATTCTACCAAACTACATCATCCTACCATCACCACATTAAGGAAGCCTTTATATTGTCCCTCTGACAATGCAAATGCTACTATGGTCTTGCCTGGCCCTGAGTCAGGATAGGTGGCCATAAGAAGGAAGCAGCATTGGAGGCAAAGCTGATCCTCAGCCTTGAGTAGGGTGATGTAACTGAGAGGCAATTCAGAAATTAGGATTGCCAACAGCCTAGACCATGATCCCCATGAAGTTCCTTTAAGGATCCAAGCAGAGGGGTATTGTTGGATAGCTGCACACAGGCTTTTTTTTGACACTGAATTCAAGATAGAATATATTATGCAGATCATTATATGAGATCATAAGGTAACATAATTTAAAATGATTTCAATTATAGCTTCACAAAACATTTATTAAAAGTACTATATAGGTATATGAATTACAGTACCCAGAAAGATTGCATTTTCAAGAATAGAATTATCTAAGATAAATGTCTAGATGGACAATAAACCACAGGTATTAGGAAAAATAATTGAAGGGTTAAGTTTTTTTTCCTTTTAATTTATTTATTTATTTCAGAATATTATGGGAGTATGGACATTTTGATTACATATAATGCCTTAGTCTCACCCAAGCCAGGGCTACAAGCATTCCCTTCCCCCCTACAGTGTGCTCCACATCCATTAGTTGTGAATTTCCTCCCCCCCCCCTTATACCTGACCAGCGCCCAGTGAATATTACTACCATGTGAGCATATTAGCATTGATCAATTAGTACCAATTTGATCATGAGTACACGTGGTACTTGTTTTTCCATTCTTGTGATAGGTCACTTCAAAGAATGGGCCCAATCAAACTTTATCTAGGATAATATAAGAGGTGCTAGTTCACCATTGT
Source organism: Microcebus murinus (assembly GCF_040939455.1). Classification (NCBI taxonomy): domain Eukaryota; kingdom Metazoa; phylum Chordata; class Mammalia; order Primates; family Cheirogaleidae; genus Microcebus; species Microcebus murinus. Next base: position 77,982,012 of record NC_134114.1, on the reverse strand, counting down.
TTTTTGTAGTTGAGTAGTATTCCATGGTATACATATGCCACATTTTATTAATCTACTCATGTACTGTGGGGTACTTGGGTTGTTTCCCCATCTTTGCAATTGTGCTGCCATAAACATTCAAGTACAGATGTCTTTATTATAGGATGTCTAATCTTAGCAAACTGAATCCAACAGCATATCAAAAAAAATAATTCATCATGACCAGGTAGGCTTTATCCCAGAGATTCAAGGATGGTTCAACATATGAAAATCTATAAATGCAATTCACCACATAAATAAAGCAAGAACAAAGACCATGTGATTCTCTCAATAGATGAAAAAAAAGCAATTGACAAAATCCAGCACACTTTTGTTAAAAACTCTTAACAAAATAGGCATAGATGGGACATACCTTAAAATTATTGAAGCTATATATATGATAAACCCATAGCCAATATCATATTGATGGGAAAAAATTGAAAGCATTCCTGCTTAGAACTGAAGCTAGATAAGGTTGCCCACTATCTCCACTTCTTTTCAACATAATGCTGGAAGTCCTTGCCAGAGCAATCAGGCAAGAGAGAGTATTAAGGGTGTCCAAATGGGGGCAGAAGAAGTCAAACTCTGACTCTTTGTCAACGATATGATATCTAGAAAATCCCGGGGATTCAACCAAGAGACTCCTGGAATTGATAAATGAATTCAGTAAAGTCTCAGGATACAAAATCAATGCTCACAAATCGGTGTCATTCATATACGCCAATAACAGTCAAGTGGAAACTTTTCCTTCTGGAACTTCTCAGCTAAAGGTAGCCTCTTCGTCTTTTAAATTTTCTGAGTGTTCTCCCTTATAGTTTTAATGATATTGATAATGTTTATACAGCTTCTACATTCTCTGATAAAGTGATAGCACTTGGATTTCAGATACCAGTCTGATTACAGTCTTATTACCCTTGTCTCTGTCAGCATAATTAGCACTGAGTTTTACCCTTACAAAATGTTCAGTGTGTGTGTATATATATATTCATAAACTTAGGGGCCCTAGAGGTTAAAGCTAGATAGATTTTATTCAAATTTCAAGAACAATTACTATAAGATAAGAAATATGAACATTATTGGGGTGGGATTTGAGTGCAGGAGTAATCAATAAAGATTTTGAATAGAAGAATAATGTAATTGACATTATTTCAGGTGTATTTATTTTGAAAAGAGAAGTACTAGAGAGATAAACTCTACAGAGGCTAATACAATAATTTAGACTGGGGGCAGCAGCAATGGAAAGAAAGAAATTGATGTAAAATTGAGTAAAAAAGGCACAATAGCACTATTGAGCCTATAAATCTGGGGAACATTTTCATTCATACTAAAAGCTTAACACAGTACTGGGGATAGGACAGTTTATGAATAAATATTTGCTAACATGTATGGATTATGTAGTTTCTGTTAGAATGGGTAGACATGAAAAAATAGAAAGAAATGGTTTTTGGCATCCTACCTGGTTACTTAGAAAATAACCTTTCATTAATAAAAATAAAGAATTTAGAAAGAGAAGTTTTAATTTAGGAGTTAAATAATCACAAGATTACTTAAGAAGTATCCTTGTAAAAGTCTATTGGCAGTGGTTAGCAGGCAGGTGAAAGGTGGGATCAGGGCCAAGGATAAAGCAAACATTGGATGTACAGGTCTAGGACCTTACTTTCAGTATCAGGATTTACCACGTACTTGTGTGATCCAGAGAAAGTCATTCAGCTTTTCTGGACTTTATTTTTCTTTTCTTATAAGGTGAAAGGGTTGTATGTAGAGGACTTATGAAAATTCAGTTCTATAAAGGTAGCAATAAGAAGTGAGGCTTAGTAATTTTTAGGGGTTATCGGAAGGGCATACACATTGTAATTGAGTGTTAGGCTATTATCACCTATTTCCTTAGAAATATTGAGAGTCAAAACCATTCTTAGAATTTTTCAATGAATTTAATTTTGGGATCTATAGAACATTTAACAGAATGGGAGTAACCAGGACAGTATACTAAGAGAAAATTCTAGTTTTTCAGGATTTGGTAAAAAATTCTAGCTGTAAGTTTCACAATTTCCTAGATTTCCTTAAATATCACCTTAAAATTAGTCATTTTAGATTCAAAGTTCTATTTGACCATGAGTAAACACCATGATCCTTGAACATGAGTAAACACCATGATCCATGAATAATAGCTAAGTTGAAAAATCATTATTTGAAATAGTATAAGAGAATTCATAACTTTCAATAATTCCTGAATTATTGAACTTGGATGTTTTCTGAAAGTAATACATATAATTATATAAAGACTCTCATTGTTAGTTGTATAGATCAACATTTGCTCTGCAGTAAAGTATGGCATTTTCTTTTTTTTCTTTGGGTTATAAAGACATAGTCACAATTTGAAGCTGCATCAATCAGCAAACTTCTTACCTCTTCCTTTCTATGACCTATCTCTTTCAACGTATTTTGGATAATTCATAAGTTGTCAATGGCTATTTTCCTAGTGTGTCAGTTTATAATTTTGATTTATATGATCAATTCCCCAACAGATCAAATATTTTGCTGAAACACAGTTTTTTTTTTTTTTTTTTGGAAAAACCATTACACTCAGTTTCTCTGCATTTACGTATAGAATTTAGAAGGCCTGAGAATGACTTTTCAATAGTCTTCCATGTACTAATTAAACATCATAATTTAGTAAACAACATGAAATATTCCAGTGGACAGAAAACACAAATTTAAAACATTTAACTACCATATATATTTCTAAGGATCCTTATCCAGTTCGTCTGACTGGTCATTATCTGTTTGGTAAAACTTCCCAAACAACTCATTAATATTTAAATAGCTATCCGAATTATAAACTTCAAATAGCAGAATCCAAATGTCATTTATGCATAATTCAAAAGAACTTTGGAGAAAACAATCTTTGGATCGCAATTGCTCTCTAATCCACCTCTTGAATTTCTACATGAGAATTCAATGCCAATGCAATTCAAATCAATTCATTCATGGTTGATGTTAAAACTTCCTTTATAAGGATGCTATGGCAGAAACAAAACTCTGAATTTAAACAACAGGGGAATTGGAGAAGGTGAAAATTGTTTTCAGTAGAAAGTTCCACAATTTTTACATTATTTAGTGTCTTTTGACATTGTAAGTATAATCAAATTCTTATTAAAGGCATATCTATGTATCTTCTTAAATGGTTTAAAATAAATTCTGTTAAAACTGATATAATTCACTATTAAAATTTAATATTATTTGTTTCTTCACTAGAATTGACTTATAAGATTAGTAAAATGCTTGAGCTCTCATTGACCCCAAAATAACTAGAGAAAGAAAATTATCATAGGTCAGCATCAATATATCTCTACTTCTCTCAATCATATGTTGAGCATTATTTGCTGAACAGGTTTAAAGAATGTTGGTCACAGGATGGAAATGAATTGTTTATTCATATGTAGCCAAAATATTATCATATCAATCCCAATATAAGAGTAAAATGCTTGTGTTATTATCAAAATAAGTTTTTACCTGACAAAGCATAGTTACTCTACAGATGGATTATGAATACAGACAAATTATATATTCAAATTATTTGGAATTATGGACTACATTTCATAAATCCCAAATGGAGTCACTATGATTAATACTACCTCAATGAATACAAAATGAATAAATAATTATTCTCCACTTATTTTAAAGTATTACCTTCAGTATAAAATTCACATGAGTTACATTCAATTCACAGTGATGTAAAGAACTTAGTTTAAACTGACAAAGGGCAGGAAATTCAGAGTTAAAGCTGAAAGTATCTTGGAGTGTTGGTATTTATAGAACATATGGTAAAAACTATCTATAGTACGAATTTCACATATGGTAGGCTTTTGAATGAGTTTCATTTCCCTGGAGAGAAGGAGGGTGCCTATGAGATAAAAGGAAGAAGCTCCCATATTATGCTTATGTGAAAAATAGCTGTGTGTGAAATTTAAATGCATAATGTGTACCATACACCTATAAAGATTTCTATTAACCAATGGCAAGCATTCGTGAAAGGAAGTTAATAATATTATCTAACTTCAGCTGTCATTTCACAAAAACATGCCATAAAATTAAAAAATATATGGATGACTCATCATAATCTTTCACTATGACTTGAACAACAAATCAAACACTGGGACCTATGGAGAAAAGCAAGTACATGTAATTTAATTTACAATGTTAAATGAACTTGGGATATTTCTTATCCTACAAATTTATTATGGAGTAGATGCTTGTGAAGTTTTGAGAAAGGGTGAAATATTGGTATGCTTTAGATATTTCATGAATTGTAAAATATTTATAATCTATACTTTGAAAATATATAATACAAAATATTTTATGCATTATTCTCAGTATTTTAGCTACTTTCATATTTATTGTTGAGATTTTATATATGAAAATTTTGGAGAAATGTGTGAAGTTGTAATATAAGGGCTGAGCATACTATAATAGAAGGCCTATACATATATATCTATGTATGTGTGTACATACAATATTTTAGAGAAAAGATATTATGTAAGTAGATATTCAACATAATAATTTTCAAAAGAGTATAATGTAATCAGAATAATATTCATATCAGTCATAAACATTAAAGTAATAGAGTTTGGGAAAAATATAGTTTAAATATCAATTAACAAGTGAACCATAGATCAAAATACCAAAGTGTATAGAGGCTAATATAATTTTCCATAATACAACACACTAATTCAATGAAAAGGAAAAAGAATTCTAATACAAGGCTAATCTATTAATTTAGGAATATAAATGGGAGTAAAAATAAGTGTGAATGTGTGTCTGTGTGTATCTGTATGCTGTGTGTATGTGTGTAAAGAGAGGGACACATGAACACTATTAGAAGTTTCCATATTCATATCAAGAATATTATATTGCCTCTGATTGCTATAGAAAGGGATCACTGGCAAGGTGCATTCAGCTTCTTACCTGGGGGCCAATCCTAGCTATGTTAGTGCCCAGGTTTGCTAGACGTAGCATCCTTTGCCCTAGGAACAAAACTACTCAGGGAAGATTTTAGTTATCCCTTTGGATTCAACAAGTCCCTTAATGCCATCTACTCAATAGACTATCTGACAAAATTCTCTCTTTCTCATTTCAAACAAAATAAACAAAATAAAACAACCCAAACAGAAAAATCACTCCACTTTCTTAACATAAAATGCTAAAACAAAGGCTTCAGGCATTCATCAATACAGAATATTTGCTTTAAAGTGATCCTTATCAAAATTAAATTTATTTGGTATAATTAGAATTGGCAAGTTGTTATAGGTCATTTTTTAAATTGTATAAATTATTTCATGCAGCAGATTCCTCTGTGTGTGTGTGTGTGTGTGTGATGTGATGTTAGCAGGTGATAGAAAGTATGTCTTGCATCATTATGTTTGGCTAGCTGTTTATTTTGATGAAATAAAATAAATTTCTAATCTCCACTTGAGTCGGCATGTTTATTTCTGTGGGAAATATTTTTTATTTTCTCCTTTGTATAATATTAACTGTGGTCCAGTGAAAGTATCTTTAGACTAGAAGGTAGTAAATTTGAGTTCCAACCCCCTTCCTTGTATCACTGGGTAGTAGTTCTTTTTTTCAGAATTAGTATTCCCTGTTATAGCCAAATTCATTATGGGGATTGCTATCGATTGTCATAATGACCAAGATGAACTGACTGGTTTCCTGTGACAGATTAATTTGGGAAATGTAGGTATTGAAACTAGAAAATAATCAGACCAAACCAAAAATTTTTCCATGTGATTAATGAAAATCAGGCTCATATGGTCACGACATAAGTTGAGAAATTATATTCCATTCATGCTTTATAAAAAATGAAGGAAAATATCCTTACCAGTTTACATTTTTACATTGCTGTAAGTGTTGGAGACATTTATTTGAATGTGCTATCACGGAATGACATAAATCCACTCAGTGCATTTATTTGATTGATTGCACATCACACATTCAAATAAACATGTACAGCAAGATCTCAGATTCAGATAAACACACGGCATTTATTTAAATGTCTTCACATTCATATTGGACTGAACATTCAAATGTATTTAAATCAGTCTCAGAAGTGACTCACTGATGCATTGTTAAAGGTGAACATGATGCTTATTAATACTTGTCTGTTAGAATCTTGCAGCCTGCACATATACCCAAGGCTGTTACATTGTAAATGCAAAGGACCACATCTGCACTCAAGGTAAGTTTGGGAAGAATGTGCCATGAAGTATCTCAGTGGGGCTGTGCTTAAAATATGTTGTAATGCAGAGCAATGCATCAGTTTTTTTCCAAACCTAAAATCAATTTTATTAAAATTCACTTGGAGGATGTAGATTAAGTATTGCAGTATAAGAGTCAAATTTTGTAAAAGAATATACTTCCTCAAGATACACCTAACAAGCTTGGGTAACAGTAAATTGAAGTTCTCACCTACCTCACTTAACTCATGAGACTGCTAAGTTAATACCTGCCTCAGTGGCCCCTTTCACAAAAAAAAAATGTATATGAGTAGATCATAAAATAAGATAGACTAAACTAAAAAATTAATGACATGCTTGATTTATGACTTTAGCTTCTAATATCTTTGGGAATTCTCAAACAGATTTCAATAGCCAGATATCATTATGGTAGATATTGAGTTGCATGCAAATTATTTGATAACCTAGAATTTTTACTTGATATCCTAGTATATTTAGGAAAACAATCTGGACTATGACCTCTTATTATAAAATAATCTTTACTGAAATACAAGATTCAGTATTGACTTCTATTTTGTATCTAGACATTTTGTTCTTGACTCTAACTAATGTAGTTAATTAATGTAGATGTATTGTCTTTATCAACTTTTTGTTAAGACTCAGTGTACTTGAAGAGTATAGTCAAGTAGCTCTCTCAATGCAGTAGCTTTCAGTGGGGAAAGCTCTGCCTTCTTAGGAGGTGTGGTATCAAATCATAGTTTTACAAATGCAATTCTAATATATCTCTGCTATCCCCTTACCCCTCAGGTAAAAATAAGATGTTCTCCTTCAGATACTAGAGACATCAAGCATCAGCATTTATCTCAACAGGACAAGGAAAAGCTCTGAGACTCCACTAGTCAAGATTGGCAAGAAACTCCATGTGAGTAATTTTTTTCATGAAACCATTTCCTCTCCAATGTTATATGAGTGTATTAAGGATTTCAAGTGCATTTTAGGTGCTCACTCGGTGCTGCTCTTGAGGATTAATCTTCTGGTGCTAAATTTTTCTCTGAAGCATTCTCATGGCCCAGTGTCTATGCAGGCTAGTATATTTATAATGGTGGGTGAGACCAGAGGAAGCCATAAACCCTATCCTCAGTTCCACAGCTGCAGACTCTTAATGCTGATTGATTTTTGGCATTCCCACCTGAACCCCAAACATTAGGAAATATACTCACTTTTTCTCTAATTCCCACTTTTCGGATTATACATACCTAGAACTATTAATGGAAAAAAATCCTCCTCCATCTAAAATAATAAACCTGAATTCTTCTCTATGAATGTGAATCAGAATAACTATTAACTTTCAATACTTTCTTTTTTCTTTGTGGCCTAAGGATCCTGAAGGAAATGATAGGCCAAGTCTCCTTTCCAATGGGGTTGCCAAATTTAGCAAATGAAAATACAGGATGCCTAGTTACATTTAAGTTTCAGATAAGCAAATATTGATTTTTTTTGGTATATCTCATGCAATATTTTAGAAATACTAAAATTTATTTGTTATTGATCTGCTATTCAAATTCAACTAGGTACCTTGTATTTTATCCAGACTCTCACTTAAGGTGAAGAAGAAGAAAATTGCTTTTCTAATCATTTATTTATAATTTTACAGTAGACAGAGAGTGCACACAATTAGTTTTTTAACCATTTAATTTTTTAATGATGATAAAGTTGGTTGCATAATTTATCTCACTTCCCTCTTTGCTTTGGTGATTGCAAATATAATTCATATTCCAAGGTACCAGTGTTCTAAATTTTGCTCCTACTTTTGATTATCTTCCTCGAATTCAAAATAGTTGCAAACGAAAATGGCACAACGATGTCTATTCTAGTGGTCTGGTGGAGCCACACAAAACAGAGCAAGTCATGGACTTGGAGAGTGTGAGAACTCATCATGAGCCCCCTCAAAAAAGTTTCACTTCAGCCATAATCAAAGGCCATTAGAGAAAAGGCCTGGCGTGGTGGCTCACGCCTATAATCCTAGCACTCTGAGAGGCCGAGGCAGGCGGATTGCCCGAGTTCAGGAGTTCAAAACCAGCCTGAGCAAGAGTGAGACCCCATCTCTACTATAAATGGAAAGAAATTAATTAGCCAACTAAAAAATATATACAAAAAATATTAGCCGGGCATGGTGGTGCATGCCTGTAATCCCAGCTACTCAGGAGGCTGAGGCAGGAGGATCGCTTGAGCCCAGGGGTTTGAGGTTGCTGTGAGTTAGACTGACGCCAGGGCACTCACTCTAGCCTGGGCAACAAAGTGAGACTCTGTCTCAAAAAAAAAAAAAAAAAAAAAAGAGAGAAAAAACTGAGATGGTGATGGTTTATGAGGAGAAGTCTTGAGAAAACAAGTTTATTGATACAAGTACTTTGATATTTCAAGATACTATTCTATTTCCTTTTCAGAAATAGTAAAGAAGAAGAAAGCCTACAATATTTACATTTCTAAGATCAAAATTGAATCATAAACAGAGTACTAACACGATGGGGCAATGTCTTACTTTTCAAATCATTTTATCATAAGATGCAAGTCCTCTCTGAAAGATTCCAGGGAAGAGCAAAACAGCTCTAGAAGATATTCTACATTTAACTCTATTTTCATTTTTTCTTTTAGATTATTTTTATTACTATTGGGCAGATAGAAAGTATATTTATAAAATATAAGCAAGACAGGGAGAACACCAATACAGCAAACACCTTTACAGCCATCTTCCAGCTTAAGGAAAGAAAATCACCATTACCTAAATGATGTATGTTCCTCACCAATCCCATTCTTTTCCTTACACCCTCAGAGGTAAGGATCATTTTAATTGTGAGTTTGTTATTCCTTTACCTTTCTTTACATTTAGCACTTAACTGTGTATCCCTAAAAATACATTGCTTATAAGTATGCCAACATTTGAATGTCATATAAATGTAATTATGTTGTAAGTATTCTTAATCAACTTTATTCAAAATTGTGTCCCTAAGATTTATCTATGTTATTGTGTGTAGTTTTGCACTGCTATATACACCTTTTCATGTGTTTATTTCCTATTAGTTTTTTTTTTCTGTAACCTTTGTTCTCCCTTATAAATCTTACAAATAATTTACTAAGATCCACAAAATAACCTGTTGGACACTTTAATTTAATTACATCAAAACTATAGATCAATTGGAGGAAAACTGATATCTTTTTGAGACTGGGTCTTCCAGTCCATGAATTTGGTATATCTATTTGTTCAAGGTTTCTTTAATGGCTTTGAAAACTTGTATAATTGTTTCCATTACAGATCTTACACATTTCTTGATATATTTACTCCTGAATATTTTATATTTGTTGTTGCTGTTATAAATCAAGACAGATTGTGGCTGTATTGTGAGAGCCTGAGAGGCTTTACAAAGCCTCAGTGGGGCTCAGAGGTTGCTTATCCAGCCACTAGGGGGAGCCACTTATATGCAGTTTAGGGCAATATCTCCAAGCCAGGAAGGCTGTTCCCTGGGGAGGGGCCCAATTGTGTGAGTGCTAAGGCCCTGGGTCAGAGTCTTTCCAGCCTTGTCCACTAGGGCAGGTTTCTCTGTGGGGTGGGGTGAGCACCCTCCCTATTCACTCTCTGGAACTCCAGAGCACTCTCCCATCAGAGTGGTCCATGTGAGTTCCCTTGCTGCCTGAGATTGGCTTTCAAACTACCCCTCAGTCCATATGTCTGTCCCACTCCTTTCCATGAGATGCTGGAGGGTAGGGGATTCCTCAGTTTTGTGTACACCTGTTCTACCACAAGACCCAAGGAAAGAGCGGTAGGCTTCTCTGTTGGCAAGGACCTCAGGCAGGGGAATGTTCCCTCAAGGGACAAGCAGTGACTAGTGAGTTGCTTGGTTCAAACTTCACTTCCTATTGTAATCAGCATGGGGAGGGGTCACTACTCCTGTTCAGCCAGGGTTCCTGAGTCATTTGGTTGTCATGCGAGACATGGGCATGTCTGATTCACTCCAAGTTCACACCTCTATCCAATATGGTGGTTCTCCAGTGGTGGTGGGGGACGGAGTGCACTCACAGATCCCTGTTCCTCAGCACCCCTCCACACTCTCCCACCAGATACATCTCTGAGGGCTTCCTCACCACCTGGGTCTGGGACCAAGACCTCTCCTCTGTGTTTCCCTGCACCACTATTGTGTCTGGGGGCACCAGGTCCAGCCCTACTGTCTAAGCCACTGACAAGTGGAGTGAGTCCACAGTTGACCCAGCAGGGGAGGGATAAGCACACTGAGAGCCCATAATGCAGCTATTCTGTGATTGCCATAGCTCAAGCCAATGCTGCGTGATTTTCAGCAGAATAGTGTGTTGTTTCCGGACCACTGTTGAAAGCTCGAGTTGGGGGCTGGGTGCAACTTTCTACATGTAGGCTGTCATTGCAGAGGATTGCTCTGTGCAGTTTTCCCCACGGAGGTGACAGTGGCAGCTGGGCGAAGCAATCTAGACAGCGATCATGGGTATTTGGGCTGTGGGAGTTTGCTCAAACCAGATCCAGGTGTAATAGTGACTCAAGAATGGTGGGTTCCTGGTGGAGCATTGGTCCCTGTGAGTCCCACCAGGCAGCCATCGGGAGCTTTGGGGGCAGGATCCTGGGGCTCAACTGCAGCAGGGATCCTCATAGCTGTGTGCAGGAACCTGGTGGCAGTGCTTGAGCTGCATGCCTGATAGTTGCAGTGGAGCCCAGAGGTGCAGGCTCAGACACAGAGCCTGGAAGCCCTACCGTGTTTCCTCAAAAATAAGACAGTGTCATATATTTATTTTTCCTCAAGAAGACACCCTAGGGCTTATTTTCAGGGGATGTGTTATTTTCCCCTCAAAGCCTCAGCTTGCAGCACGCACAGGATGGCCAGGACCTGACAGGGGAAGCTGACCTTGTTGGTGGGGCTGCCCACACCTTTCCGGTCACCTGTGGGATAGTAGCTGTCACAATGGGGCAGATGAGAAGGGCTACTTGTCTTCTTTACCGTTCCTGACAAAATGCATGGGTTGTGCAGATAGGCTGCATAGCCACACCCATCACTAGGTCTTATTTTCAGGGTAGGGTTTATATTGCACAAATGCTTAGAAATCCTGCTAGGGCTTATTTTATGAGTAGGTCTTATTTTCAGGGAAACACAGTACAGCAGTGCTGGAGGCTCTGGGGGTGGGGCCATTGGACTGAGACTGCAGTGAAGCCTTGAGGACAGAGCCTGGAGGCCTGCTGGGAGTGCTGGTGCCTCAGAGCCTGAGGGACAGACTGTAGACAGGGCAATAGCTGCCTGGGCAGGGCCATGGGATCAGACAGCAGCTCAGAAAAAGTTAAGGTGGAGAGTAGAGATCATGAGGATGGGGGTGCCTGGGTGTGACTGGTGGGGCTGGGGCTCTCTTCCTTCCCTAATCTCCCAAGCTTCTCAGGTGGCATCTGTGGTGTCTGGAGAGTGTCTACTCTGCCTCTTATTTCTTCCCTGGCCCAGCAGGGGCAATGTGGAAGCAGCTGCAGTGAGGCCAAGCACCTTGCAGACTTGGCATTCTGTGCCTGGGAGCTCAGAATGATGTTAGTTGCAGTAACCTGGAAACCGTAGCCACCTGCTGTGCTGGCTTTCCTGTGCAGTGTCACTGCACAGACCCTAAGCAGCTCCCTCATCAGACCAGAGACCTATGGTAGCATTGGTGTCCTCCTAGCAGCTCAGGCTGCAGTGACTGCAGAGGGAGCATGGAGGCCCAGGGCTCTGTCCTTCTGTCCATGAATGGTGGCCTAACCAGGTGCATCTCAGTCTTACAGAATGATTGGCCTGTCACCTTCCCCTTCACTCTGAATGTCCCCCATCCATTCTCCAGTGTTTTACAGTGTTCTTTCCAAGAAGACCTATCTGTAGGTGCAACTTCTGATCCTTTCCTTGAGAGCAGTACATGCTAGCTGCTTCTAGTCCAACATCTTGCCTCTCCCCCTCCTATATTTTATTTTTAATCTCTAAAATTGATTAGGTCATAATTTCTTCTCCAGGAAGGATCTCAGAGCTAGGGTCAAAGCTGTAAATGTGTAGGTGCTGAGATTCTCATTGCTGAAAGTGGAAGGACATGATTACTGTAGGGACAATGATTGGATGCTTAAGAGTGATGGTAGCTCCCTTAATTGAGACTTCCCATCCCAAGCAATCTTTACTTAAACTCTCAGAACACAAAAATTGATGAAAAACCTATTGCTAAGGATTTATGAGACAGGCACTAAAGTTGCACTGAAGGGCAAAAAGCAAGAAGTTTGATTATGCAAAACTATGTATGGTTCATCTTACATATACTTCTACTGACATTCATGATTTTGCCCCACCCTCAGAAATCTTGACATAGGTCAAGATTCCAGACAGAGCAGACTCTAATCAAGCTGAACACATCAGATAATTTTCCTACCAGAGAAGCAAAAGGAAATTAGAGTATACATTTTTTGTGTGTGGCCTGAAAACAGACATTTAGATTCCTCTATTATTTCACAGTAACTTTTCAAAGAGAGTGGACGGGAGGAAGGGCATAAAACTGACCAGGACAGGGGAACAGGTAATGATATAGAGGCACATCTAGGAGTTCTGTGAGGGCCATCAGCAGTAGCTGTTTAGAGCACTGCCCAGAGGCATTCCAAATGTTACCAAGGACTATTCACTTTCAAAAACTTCAGTAAACCCCTGGATAAGAAAAAAAAAAGTACCTATATTTGGTGTTTGGAATTCCAATGACTATGGTACTGGTGGCAGGGGCACGAATGTCTTTTTGTATTAGTTTTGGTGATGCCCCTTCTCTAGTGTGGTCTGAGAAAGAGAAATGCAATATGTTATACTTGTATTTATTGTGCTTGAATAAGCAAGGTTATCATTCTTTAAATATTATCTCATGGAGTCCTTACAACAATGGTATGATTTAGGCATTAATTTATTCCCATTTTATAGGTATGGAAACCAAGCTTAAAATAATTTAGAACTTCCACATGATAGAAGCAAATCTGTTCTCTCTCTTTCTCTCTCTCTCTATTTATATTTGTCTGATATTCTCAAATTATCTTTTAAATAAATTTGGGGAGGCTTAGGTGATACATGCCTTATAAGCCACTAGTGCTTTGATTCATCTTTTTCTTTTTTACCCCCTCCTAATATATCTCCACATTATTTTCAGAGAAGCAGGCATAAAGTGGTATGCTATGTTTGTCTTTAATATCAAAATAATGTAAATATAACTATCATATGTCTGAAAGACTGAAACATACATTTAGTATGGCTATACTTATAAATTCTTATCTACTGCCGTAGCTGAATTGTGAATATAAAAGAATGTTTTCTACAGCCAGGCATGGTGGGATGTGCCTGCAGTCCCAGCTACTCTGGATGCTGAGGCAGAAGATCCCTTAAATCTAGGAATTTGAGTTCAGCTGGGGCAACATAGTGAGGCCCTGTCTCCAATTATTATTTTCTATAGAATATGAGTCATCACATTAATTACCACTAAGTCTTTAAAAATGTTCACTACTTCTTCATTTTCACTGATATTTTTTCTAAGATGATTTTTTACAATCACTAACACTGTTCATCAACATTTACTATTTAAACTTCAAATATAGTGAAAAATTTTTTAGGCAGAAAAACAGACTACTACCCATATCCATCCCAGAATATATAAAGTGAATGGAAATAGAATGTAAGTACATTTGTATTAGTTACCAGGAAAAGCTGCTTACCCAATGGGATTTTAAAAATGAGAACCAATTGTTCAAAACTAAGTTTCCTTCAAGTATAATGTGTTAAAAACCACTGAGCACTTTGATGTTGGCTTCCAGCATGGACATAAATAAATATAGAAAAGGATTAATGATACTTCTTCTCAGTTATTATGTGTAAAAATTTCAAACCAAGAAAGCACTGAATTTCTGATAGGCACTGAATTGCAATACTTTTATTTATATTAACAAAAAATGTAGAAAACTAAATAAAAGTTACATATAATACAAACATTCTAAACATGTAGAATGGAAACTAACATGTTTAGATCAGTATATTTAACATAAAATGAATCTAGTCAATCATGTTTGTCCTGTTTTGCTGCAATACACACTTCTACCATTTTATCTTATATTCTGTCTCCTCATTACTTCATTCTTTCTTCTGTATCAGAAATGACCAAACTAGGGGCAAGATGGTTGACTAGAGACATTGGTTACTACATCATCTCAGAAAGAAGGAAAAGTTTTAGATTAAAAAAAAAAAAAAAGAATATAGCTCAGGTATAATTATGAGGGAAAAGTGCCAGAACCTATTGGAGATTTCATGGGAAAAGTTAAGAAGCAAAACAGAAAGGAACAAGATTTCAGCAGAATGCAGCCACTGAAAAACTTGGAACTCATGGAAAGAATAGGTGGGGGGTTTGTTTCTCCTTCCCCAACACTTCTGGTAGTCAGGAGGCTCCCAAGTTGCTGAAGAACTTCTCTATTCTCAGAGCCCAAAAGCAGGTTCTGCCAGTTAACTGAGAGATTCATGACAACAAAGCACTATGCTGCCAGCCCCTTTGTAGTCACTCCACATCACCAGAGACCTGAGCTGACATGGTGGGTACCATACTGCTTCTTTGCCCATTGTGTGCCTTTGTTCTTCCCAGGCAGCTTCAGCCCTTCAGTTTGAATGTCACTGGTCCCCACACAAACATTTCCCAACTCCTACCCATACCGCAGTGGTCACAGGGGCCAGTTGGTCCCAGGGAAATTGCGTAATCCCAGAGCTTGGACATTCCAGGTGGGCTTCATTCTGGGGAGAGGGACAAAGAGGATCAGAGTGACAGCTCTCCCCCATTCAGGCTCTTTTCCTTCTTCTTTCCACCCGATGCTACTGAGTAGCATGGATGCCCCAAAGGATAATTCAGCGAGGGCTCTCAGGAGTGGCTACTTCCTCTCTTGCACATCCACTACACCAAGGCTTCCACAGAGGGTAGGGCTCACACCATTCCTCTTAAAGACCTCCAGTGGACCAAGGCATGCTTGGACTATGAGCTCCCTGCCTGCCAGCCCTCCATGGTGCTGACCACCTGGAATCTCCAGCAGAATAGGACATACCTTATAGGGATGGACATTAAATCTACTTGAGCACCCCAGGGGCAAATGTGGGACCAGTGTGCTTCTCCCTGGTATGGTCATGGGTTAAATTTAGAGACCCAGGGAACAGGCCCATAGGCAGAATCCCATGCCCCAGGACTCAATTGGGTTGGTTGGGGACACAGAGAAAAGATTCAGAAACTAATTTCAGAAGGTGAGGGAGCCCACACAGGTGAAGTAGAAAGGACAGTTTAGTGTTGGTCTAAACTGCAGTGTACTCATGGAGCACCCCTTTCCCCACAGGAAATCTGTGCTTTCATTCTGAAGTGGGATTTGGGGCAGGGAAGCTCCCAGCCAGTGGCTCCATTGCTGCTAAGTTTAACTGGTTTGGGTTGCTGCATGTGGCAAGATGATGGAAGAAGATCTGTGGGTCAAGAGAGGAGGGAGAATAATGAAACACACTATTGATAGCCAGTCTATGAATCTCAGATGGCCCCTCCCCCATGAGCAGACTTTCTGGCTTGATAGGGCCATTGCAGTCCCTTCCCGGTGGCTTTCCCCAGTGACCTGGGAGCTCACCCTCAATCTCTGCCAAGGCAGATGTTGTGTCTGCCTTTGTGGAGCCTGAACAAAGGCTTTTCTGATCCAGTCCTATGCAGACTCACTCCTCCACCCACCTCTGCTGTGGTGGAGAATGAGGAGTCCCCTGGGTGAAGAGTCCCCTGGGAGCTCCAGGGGGGCCCCACCCACCACTTAGGGCATTTGAGTACTTCTTCTAATGAATTAGCGCTGATCACAGGTCCAAAAAACAATACTGCAGCTGGCTATTTTCTAAAAGTGCTACATACTAGCATGGAGGACAACTTGTACAGTCCATTACTGCATTTACTGATTCAATCATACAGGGTGTGGCTGACTTTTACCCACAAGCACCACCTACTGACTCAGAGATTAAACTAAGCATCCTAATATAATACACACTGGTAAGAAGACCACAGAGCTCGAGAAAGAGAAAGGATTTCAAAGACCTCCATCTTTGCTTATCATCAAGACACAGGGAATCTGCCCATGCACACAGTATACATTTGTAGGTTACAGCCTACAAATAACTAGCAATTGAGAAAACCACCACACTAAGGATATCCACAACCAAGCTATCCATCCAGAAAGAGACCCCATCAAAGTACCCACAAGCAAAGCCAAAGGTCCTTACCTGAAATATGCTGCCCTTAAGAGTGAGGGAGAAAAACCTCCATATAAACAAAAGAAAATCGAAAAACAATATATGACAGCTGCTCCAGTTGAAAAAGAATCAGTGCCGGAAATCTGGAACTATGACAAATTAGAGCAAAAGGATATTCCCAAAGGAGCCCACCATCTCTCTAGCAAGGGATCCCAGTCAAAATGAAAATACTGAAATAACAGACAAAGAATTTCAAATATGGATTATAATGAAGTTCAATGAAATCCAAGAGAAAATAAAAAACCAACTCAAAGAAAACAGAAAAGCAATTCAAGAAATGAATGAAAAATTTGCTAAAGATTTTATATATATATATATAACTTATAGAAATGAAAAATTCATTTAGGGTAATACAAAACACAGTAGAAAGTCTTAAGAATAGACTAGATGAAACAGAAGAAAGAATTCCAGAACAAGTCTCAAAGAAATATGACATTATGTAAAATGGCCATATATAAGAATCATAGACATTCCCAAGGATGAAGAAGAAAGAGCCCAAGGCCTGGAACACCTATTTGAGGGAATAATTGAGGAAAACTTCCCTGGTCTTGCTAGATTGAGACATCCAGATAAAAAAGCTCAACAAACACATGGGAGATTTATTGAGAAAGGGAATCACCAAGGCATGTAAGCCTCAGACTGGCCAAGTCAACATGAAGGATGAAATCCTATAAGCCATGAGGTGAAAACAATAACTTACAAAGGAAAACCCATCAGGATAACAGTCTCAAGAGAAATCTTACAAGCCAGAAAGGAATAGAGTCCTATCTTTAGTCTCCTTAAACAGAATAATTGTTAGCCAAAAATGTTGTATCCTGCTAAACTAAGTTTCATCAATGTAAGAGAAAGAAAGCCTTTACCAGACAAGCAAACGAGAAGGGAATTTGTCATTACTGGGCCAGACCTATAGGAAATGCTCAAAAATGTATTATATATACAACAACACAATAGATATCAACCAGTGTAAAGATACCCAAAAGTTATAGCTCACAGTTCTTATCAAACAATAGCACAAGAGGGAAAACAAAACAATAAAGTATCATCTAACATGTGAAACACAACATACCAATACTAACATTCAGTGTGAATGGTCTGAATACCCCACTTATTAATAAAAGACTGGATGAATGGATGGAAAAACACAACCCAAATATGTTCTGTCTCCAAGAAACACATTTATACCACAAGTACTCACACAAACTCAAGGTAATGGGAAGGAAAAAGTATTCCATGCAACTGGAATCCAAAAGCAAGCAGGTGTGGCTATTCTCATATAAGAAAAAATAGACTTTAAATTAACAAAAAAGACAAAGATGATTATTATATAATGGTAAAGGGAGCAATTCAACAAGAAGATATATAATCCTACACACACCTACACACACACACACACACACACACACACACACAAAATAATGTCATTTGCAGCAACATGGATGGAACTGGATACCCTATCCTAAATGAAATATCCCAGGAATGGAAAACAAAACACCATATGTTCTCACTTGGGAGCTGATAGATGGGGACAATTAACACACAGCAATATAAAGGACATGAGAAACCAAGAAGAAGGGAGGGCTGATGGTGGATGTAGAATAAAAACTTACCTGTTGGGTACAGGGAACACTATTCTGGTGATGGGCACACCAAAAGCCATGACTAAAGCATTATACAAAATATTTGTGTAACAAAACACTTGTATCCTCTTAATTAATATTTTGAAATAAAAAATTTTAAAAAAGAAATGACCAAATTAATGCCTTTATGTAACCAGGGCTGAATTCATATCAGAGCGGATTTCTTATGCCAAAAGATATTTTCCAGTATGTATATTTGTGTGTGTGTCTGTGTATATGCATATATATATGTGTATATATACATATGTGTGTGGGGGTGTGTGTACATCTATGTATATATAATATATATACATGTATATTATATATGTATAGTATGTATAACTATGTATATATGTGTATATATATAAACATATATTTCTGTGTTCATGTTTAGTTTTACCTTATTTTTTCTGTATATTATAAGTCTTAAAAAACTTGTTTAAAGTAGTTTTGGTCAAAGTGAAAATAAGTATTAATATTTAATAGGTAAAAGTATCTATCTCTCGAACTCTGGAATCAAAATCTTTTAATGATGAAAACCAGGTTACTTTTAAAAGGAAACCTGACCTCGACACACAATGTAAATGTCTTTTTAAGAACTGTGGCTAGAAACTGAAGAAGACTTTCTTTCCAGCATTTAAATTTACCAGGGGTCAAAAGGCTTGAAGTTTATTTTAATTTAATGTCATTACATTTGCATCTTTATGTTTCTATGCTGAGTAATTTTTATGACTCTGAAGCTAACAAAATAGAGATGATAATATAGGAACATATCTATTCCCATTATTGCCTGCATTTATACCATAGAAAGATTTTTCTCCTTACTACCTCACCTAAGACATAGATCTTTAATATACTTGTGTGGTTACAGTAAATACACTTGTCACCAGCCTTGTTTGTAATAGTTCAGAGATTTCAACAATGTTGACTACATCACTGCTAATTGGAGATTTAAGTCACCTGCCTGAAGAGTAAATTTGGGGGGATTTTGAAATACTTGATTTAGGATTGATTGCCTTTTCTGTGTAATTCACCAAAAAAGATTGTCTGATGGAGATTCTTGATGAAAAACTGATTTTTGTAATTATCCTAGGAAAGGCTTCATTCAGTAAAACTCAGATTCAGAAATTAGAGAGTGAGTTCAATTCATAACATTTATGTATGTTAGAATAGTTCTCTACATACTGTGACCAAAAGGTTTAAAAGTTAAGGTACTTCTGAAATAGCTTTAGATCAGATCAAATGTAACATAGTTTGTATAATTGCTCTGCTTAGTGTGTAGATATAGAAAACTATTCTGCTTTAATTTTTAAAAATATGCAATGCACGTTCTACTTTTAATTTCAAGGTTATTTGGTGCATGTTCTGCCAGAGGAATAGACCATCTTGAGAATATTTTGTATAAAAGCAATTTAGAACATAGTTTAGCAACTGCTAAAACACTCCAAATTACATGATTCCTTGATCTTGATAAAAGTAATTTCCATGGTGCTTTCTCTTTGCACGTATTGACTTGCTAGATCTTAAAAGAACTCTATGAGGTAGAAACTCTCAGTATTATTTTGCTGATGAGGAAATGGGGACCCTGAGAAATTAAATTTGCTCAAGCTCACATTGCCAAAAATCCGAAGAATTTGTAAGTCTGGCTCTTGAGGATCTGCTACTAATCACTAAGCTATAAGGAACATAAAAACAATGCATTCCAGCCACTCTGTCCTCTTTGAATGATCCAGGGATAGATGGTCCTAGAACTTTCTGTATTTCCTACAGTCCTAGAGAATGACCCTGTACTCAAGACGTGCCAACTTAGTGGCATATAATCAGTCTGGAAAACTACTTTATCATACGATTTCTTGTAAAGTTGTTTCTCAGAATTGTTCCTTGGAATGATAAACATCACACAATTGCTTCCACTGTCAATAACACAATGCTGCTTCCTGAAGAAAATTTTTGATTCTGTCATAAGGGATGGTGTATAAGCCTCTTAGGAAAGATCTGATCACAATTTCCAAGCATCATTTCCAAGAGGTAACTTCCATGACAATAGGTTTTCAAGAGAATATGAAAGTGATTTTATAAGAAGGAAAACTTACATTTGGATTAAAACCTTGCACCAATAAAAATGAAAACAAGGAATAGGAAATTACCTTTTGTTCTAGATAGATGTTATCAAAACAAATCAGTTAGGCTTCTACAGAAATAATGTGCCTACTCACATCTGACAGCCTATATTAATTTTGCAAGGAATGAAGATTAATAATATGAAAATGTGTGTAGATCTGTAAAGATTCCAAAACATCCGTGTACTACAGAATGAAGTTTCATCAATGATGGACCACATACATGATCCTATAAGATTATAATGGAGCTGAAAAATTCCTATCACATATTATGTTGTAGCTGTTGTAATGTCATAGCTTCATTACTTTTTGTTTGTTAATAAAGTAACTGTAGCCAAAGAGCACATTGTTTATAAGGTCTACAGTAGTGCACAGTAATGCTTCAGGCCTTGACATTCACCCCACCACTGACTCACTGACTCACCCAGAGCAACTTCCAGTCTTGCAAGATCCATTCATTGTAAGTGTCCTTTACACATATACCATTTTTATCTTTTTAATCATATTTTCACTGTATCTTTTCTATGTTTAGATGTATTTAGAAATGAAAACACTTAGCATTGTGTTACAATTGCCTACAGTATTCAGTACAGTAATATGCTATATAGGTTTAATGCCTAGGAGCAATAGGCTAGCCTAGGTGTATAGGAGGCTATACCACCTAGGTTTATGTCAGTACATTCTATGCTGTTTGCACAACGATGAAATTGTCTAAAGGTACATTTCCCAGAACATATTACCGCCATTAAGAACTGCATAACTGCACTAATAATATGAACTTTGTGAAACTCATATTTATTTATTTATTTTGAGACAGAGTCTCACTCTGTTGCCTGGGCTAGAGTGCCATGGCGTCAGCCTAGCTTACAGCAACCTCAAACTCCTGGGCTCAAGCAATCCTTCTGCCTCAGCTTCCTGAGTAACTGGGACTACAGGCATGCACCACCATGCACAGCTAATTTTTTCTATATATTTGTAGTTGTCCAATTAATTTCTTCCTATTTTTAGTAGAGATGGGGTCTCACTCTTGCTCAGGCTGGTTTTGAACTCCTGATCTTGAATGATCTGCCCGCTTCACCTCCCAGAATGCTAGGATTACAGGTGTGAGCTACCCCATGCCCAGTAAGAAACTCGTATTTACTGTGCATCAATTTTGTGCCAGGCACTAAGCGTGGCACCTGTTGGAATATATCATTTAATCTTCATTAAAATCATTTGATATCAATAGTACTATTATTCCAATTTACAATATGAGAAAACTGAGATAAAAAAAGTAAGATATTCTGTTCAAGGTCAAATTGCAAAGAAGTCGCAAAGATCGTATTAAAATTTAGATTTGACTAATTCCATAGTCTATACTCTTAACCACCCTTAAGTGAATGATGAATAGCAGATTTAATAAAACTATTACAATAAAATCTTTTTTTCTTCTTGTTGGTTGAATTTCATGAAAAGAAAACCACTTGTTATTTTATCCAAAATTGCCATGTTTCAGATATTGATTGCCAGTTAATGAAGGCCAGTTTAATGTTGAGACTGTCAACTAATATTTCATGTCCTAGGAATTTAACAGAAGATCTGATAGAGCCAGAAAATTTATCATAATTTAATGAAACTCTAATAATGGGCTAAACATAGAATAACCTTTAGGAAATTTTCAGGAAGTGACATACTGCCTTAATATATCAGGTTTCTAAGAAACAGGTAAGAAGCAGGAAATGAAATTTCCTTCTATGCTTATTGTATCAAAGTTCCTACTATTAAATTTCACACTGTTATGTGTGATGCACCTATCCTCAAAATAAGGCAAGAGGTTTAATTCTTGTTCTACTTGAGGTTTAATCCCTCTTGTTCTAATAGGGTTTTTTGAAAAACAACATTTGTGCTAAACATGCTAAAAAATAGCAGTCCTCTGAGATGATGAAGTTTATAATTCCAAGAAATTACTGATGGTGATTCCACAAAATGGCTTAGAGTACTCCAAATTCCATCTCACAATCATCTCTGGCCATGATAATTCTGTACCAGTTATTTGTAGAATATAAATTCCAGATGCTATCATGTCTGACAGTGGTTTTGCATATACCTGAGTTGAGTTTAAGAAATGTGTAGACAGCAATCTTGATAAAGGTTGTCATGACTACACTCTGTCACCCTCGAGCAAACTAAAAAAAAAAAAAAAAGTGCACAGTAATAAATATTCCCTAAAGCAGATTTTCATAAAAGACTGGCCAAAGTGCTTTGCCTAGATTTTCATCTATCTTAAATACTAGGAGTCCATACTGTGACAATTGCTAATGGTTTGATGTCATAATATTTTCTCTGGTTGTCTCCATGGAGGCTTTTAAGAGTTTCTACAGGACAAATGAGAAAGTGGAATTCTCAGTGTAAAAGGAGTAAAGTGCTACTGCCACCTTAATTAGCTTTGCAGTTGTTCCTCCTGGAGTTACATGACAAGAGCAGAATCAATAGAAGTGTGTGCTCCCACTAGTAGCCAACTTTTCCTCTTCCTCCTTGTCATCCTGCTCCCTGCTTTTTTTTTCTTTTGCCTTTTCCTTCTTCTTTTATTGCTGATATTATTATCATCATTTTTGCTTTATTATACCTCCTAAGAAAATAAGAATTAACCACAAAACAAACAATAATCTTCCCTGGCCCTATACACTCATTATTTTTATGCTCCATCAGTGTAATATAAAAAGATCATTGCAAAACATTTCTTTTCACACTTCTCCGAACAATAGTCGGGCCTTCAATGCTCTGCTTAAAGTGTGCACACTCCATACCATGACAAGAGCTCAAATGTTGCAGCAGATACCAACTTTCCTAAAAGAGTGACTCTCATAGCATTTAGAAACCTTTATAGCAATTTGACATTTCTGTGACATCCAAGTATGTGATCATTTTTCTAGCAATTCATTTTTATTATATCTTACAAAAATATTAGTCCCTGAGGATGAGAAAAAAATAAAGAAATTGTTCCTTCACTACAGATGGCTTGAGAAGCACTGATCTTGAGCCTCAAAGCCAAGTACTGGCCTACAAATTTGGGTCCTTCTCAGCTACTAACCCCAGTATATCCCATGGGAGGGTAGAGATAGTCTGAAGGGACTGCTTTCAGCATTTCATTTTTGGCAGGGAAACTGAGGTTAAACTTATCTTTCTTGTCTAACTTGGCTCACTGTGTAGTTTTTCATTGGAATGCATACTGCAGGTCAGAATACACATGCTTTCTGAAAGCAGAGGTTTAAATTCTCTTACCTTAGTGATTTAAGACAAACCAGTTTGTTGGGAATAGGGAATTCTTTGTCGTTTGGAATCATGATGTGTCATGTGTCATTTACCATATATGTTTAGTTTGGTTTTAATGGAGTCCAGTGTAAACAAATGAAGATATATAATGTCCACACAATATAATGTCCACAAGATACACTGATGCACACACACCCCACATACACCCATGGGAGACATTAGCTGCTGACCTCAACATTTGACACCTAGATGAAGTATAGTAGAGTCAAATATAACAGAGTATTCAAAAAACAACTGCTGTCCTGTGGCCAAAAAGTTTAATGTGTTTGTTCTTCTTTTTTTCTATGTTAGAGATGATAAGTTTTTCTTAGAATCCCTTTTTATAAAGAAAATAATGAAAATAGATAGTATTTAGTTTCTCATGGGAAATGCTTTTAAAAACTACAGGGTCATCTCGGAGGATTAAGTCAGTCAAATATAAAACAATATAAACTCCTGGAATGAAAAAGCCTTATTAAATAGAGCCATTTGTTAGGTTCCCTGAGTCTAAATTAGTAGATAGAACAGATCCTTAGAACTGAGACTAGAAGGAAATGCTTAAAAGCAAAGTGTTATTCTTAAGAAAGAATGATTTTAAAGGAACATTGAGTTCTCTAATTCTTGACAAGTGTGGCTCATTTTCACTTGCTTTAGATGGATGACTTATTGGTTACAAATGATTTTACTCCTAAGAGAATTTTCAAAATACATGTGGACTCCATTATGCAATGATCCTCCTCCCCATTTTTTCTTAAAACAATAGAAAAAAAAAACCAATCACTAAAATCTTAACAGTGATACACTACAAGGTATGATTTGAACTATTTTTGTTAAAATCTATCAAAAGTAGCTGGTCATATCCAAACTGTAGGTAGGTTCAATTATTTGATTTTTATTTTTCCCTCAGCAAGGCATGTTTGCTTGCATACCATTAATATTGAAACACTGGCAGGTTAGTAAGCAATCTAAAGTCTCAAATTGCAAATCTCAATCTAAGTTAGATTTCCAGAGGACATAGTACAATTTAAAAGAACCATTTAGTGGTGGGTCACTAGTTCTTTTAAATTGAATATGGATACATAAATGTGTAAAAAAAAGCAAGTTTCACAGCTAAATTTAAAAATCATATAATTTGAATGTGAATTTAACTTAAAGTGTCAGTATTTTATTTAAAAAACTCAAATTTATACCATATTACTAAGTAAATCTTATGCCAGAAATAGATTTTCTGATCTTGTTTTGAATCTTATTTCTGTTAAGTTTTACACCTTCATAATCCTTTGTCTTCAATTCTTCTTGTTTTGCTAAGAATTTAGGAGTGTATGGCATCAAAATAAATAGCTTACAGAACTGAATAAAACAAAATAAAATTTGAGCCTGTTTAAGGGCGGATAGTACTACAGTATAGGGAGATGTCCCAATGGAATTTTCATAAAAAGGAATAATTTACAACTTTTGAAAATTAGCTTGAGATGAATTACTTAAAACATAACTTAAATAAAAACATTACTTATTTTTATTTTTAACAAAAGACTTTATATAACTGTATATAAATTCTCATTATTTCAAAAGCTTCTGATCCTCTTTCTGTGGATACACCACTTAAGCTTCCTTTTGCCACAAAATCTGGCGTTTCTTTTGGTTTTTCTTCATGTCCACTGGAAACTAGAAACAAAAGAAGGAGGACACTACTGTTGAAGGGGAGTAAGCAATGGAAAATCACAACATTCTTGGAGATTACAAGTAGTTTGGCATAGGCTTAGTAGGGAAAAATGATAAAAGTCTTGCTCTACCTTTAGGAAAGGTCCAAAGCAGAGTCAAAGAAACAGACTATGGGATAGGATGGGATATTCTATTGTGAGGAGGATTAGGAGGTTCAAAAAGTAGGGAAGAGAACACTAGTGATGGAAAGAATAAAATTAGTCAAATTTAGAATCATAAGCTAATCCATCCAATTAATGCGGTGGAAGTAGTTAAAACTGAATTTCTACTGTCTTGACATGCCTTCAAGATTTCTATGTGATTTAAACACTAGATCACTCTAGATGGAAAATATTAAACTTTTTACCAAACCTGCTGTGATTTCTTTTGGTACGTAGACTCAAGTTTCTGCAAGCTCATGTTAAACATCTATCTTGTTTAGAATAAAAAATAGAACAAAACGGAGGTTAAAAATACATTCATCTGATCGATGCTGAACAAAAAAACTACGACAAACATTTCTATCAAATTATTTTTTCTCTACAAAAGAGAGTTATTTATTTACATTACCTTTTAAACTAGAATAGCCATCATGATTCTCAGCCAAATATGTTGGTCTTTTTTTTAACCTCTTCTCACTGCTATTGTCAAAAGTGGCTGTAATCTCATGCAGATGAGATATTGATCTGTTGCCGATGTTCACTGAGCAGCCAAAGGGGAATCACATTACCAGCTACAAACTCCATCAATCATAGTCTCCTTAATAACCACACTTAAACGATCTTTCTTGGCATTAACTTATATTGCACCCATGGCTGGCATCCAGACTTCAAAAAGAAAAAGGTTCATTTTGAAGGGTAGGTTTGAGGCTACTATACATGATTTAAATAAAAGGTCTCAGGCTTTCCCTGGAGAACAATAGGGCTTATTAAATTAGTTAATTTAATTCAATTAATTTCTTTCAGGTCTATGAAAATAGAGCAAAAGATGGCTGGATTTCTTACTTACTTTTGTTTCCCTTCCTTCCCCTATGCTTATATATTTGAAAAGTTATTACAAAGTAAAAACAGGAAAAAAAAAAGGAGGTGTAAGAAAAAGATTGTAGTGTAATAACGCAATGATGATAGCTAAAAATAATCTATCATTACCACTGCTGGGGAAATGAACAAACTGTTGTTTCAAGGCACATGCTTCTGTCATATTATCAACTCAGCGTTCTAAGTCACTATTGGCAGCCATTACAAATAGGAAATCAGATGAAGGATGTAGCAATCATAACAAAAGACACCTCATTTTGACTACATTTTTTCCTCTGCCTCTCTTATGATCTAAGAATGCCACCAATTTGGAAATAAGCCTAGGAGGAAGAACTATTCTTCCTGCCCCATCTTATCCATTCTTCTAACTTCTAACTTTTGTGATGCATTTGTTCCATCCCTAAATATTTAATTGGGTTTGCATCCCTATTCTCAAATTTCAGTAGACAATGAGACTTGTTTGAGTAGCTGACTACAATACAGAGGTTTGGGTTTCCTTCTATACTAATTTAGTAGGTGTTAGTGAGGAGAGGCCCAGGACAAGGCATTTGTAACAAGTTTCAGGGAGTGGATGGTGGTGATTTACAGGAAATTGTATGAGCAGTTTCGGTCAAGAATGGGAATATTGCATTTTAGATATTAGTGTAGCTTGATTTTCATCCAGAAGCTGTTAAATCTTGATTGCTTCAGCAGCAAAAAGGAATGGAATCTTAACTTGATTTTCTTAATGTAAAACCTTATGTAAAAATAATTGCAATTCAGTAAAAATTAAGACTAGAATCAATAAAAACTATAAATCAATGAATAAAAAGTTGAACACTTTGCTGATTCTACTCTAAACCATAGCCCATTTTTATGTATATGCGTGTGGTGTGTCAGGATAATGTATGTATCTAGCCAAGCCAAATAATAAACAAAGTAATATTTTATTTCTCAAACCACCCACCTCTAAAACACACACAACAAAATATTTATATATTTTTAAAACAAGAATGCTGGAGTATCAAATATGTGTCAAAATTGTGTGTCCCAAATTGTGTTCCATAGAATCCAATCCACAAAAAAATTCAATGATTAAAGCTCCTGTGTTCAAATCGGCATGGGAAACACTGCATTCTACACCTCCGTGCACATTATTATGTTGGAGACCAAGAAGTATTTATTTAAAACAGTTTTCTAACCATTTACTCTATATCAAATATCACAAGAAAGTATTTCTCTAGAGGAAAAATTAAGACATGTTTTTCTAACTTTCTGATGTTTACTCATGTTGAAATGTTGGTTGAAAACTTATTTCTTTAGAAGGAAACAAAGACATGTTTTCATGTATATAACAGTGTTATTGAAATTTGCAAATTAGAAGAATATGTACTGATGAAATTATATAAATGTAGTATTTTAATGTGTCATATGTCAAATACCATTTATATGACAGAAAAATAGAAAAAAAATTAAGTTGTTATCTTATTAACATGCAAAAAAGGACTAATACTGTTCAAAAATATTAAATAAATTAAAACATGAAACATATTTGAAAATATGTGTTTTCCCCTCTTGCATTTTCTGGGTACAGAATATATTACAGGAAATTGGAAGAGAAAACTATACCAAGGCATTTCTAAACATTTGCTATATACAGGCTCTTTCATTAATGTAACAATCTGATCATTGCTATAATGTGTTCTAGAATATTTGGGTTCACATGTTCCTCCATATAGATGATAATGAGCAATTTAACGTGCTTTATTCTAGTTGACAGTACATATTCCTCACTGTGTGTAGTATATATATGCACGTATGTGAGTGTGTGTGTGTACTAGAGTGTACATTTACTCTCCGTCTTTACGTAACATTGATAATCAGCATTATGTACAAAATCCAACTCCCTTAACAATGGATTCTATCAGTCCACACTTTCCTATATCAAAGGTTTCTCTTTTGTCCTTTCTGTTTGAATTTTACCGATCCTTTCAAGACTTTACCAATTCTATTCTATTCCATGAGACTTTCCTCAAGAATTCTATATTGATTCCTAACCTTCATCCAATTTTACTGGTCACATTGGTTTTTGATTATATTGAAAATGTTACTTTTGTTTAAGTGTTGTCTGAACACAATAAAATGATTCATTTTAAAAGAAATATCAATTGAATGCTTTCCTTAATATACTTTTATGTACTTTGTTACA
Source organism: Microcebus murinus (assembly GCF_040939455.1). NCBI lineage: Eukaryota > Metazoa > Chordata > Mammalia > Primates > Cheirogaleidae > Microcebus > Microcebus murinus. The sequence continues at coordinate 77,953,471 of NC_134114.1, read as the reverse complement.
TAATGTGTCTTGGATACATAGACACTTTTTACCACTTATAATGCAGCATATATATTTAGTCAATACAAATGAAATAGAAATAATGTAGAGTATAATATACATCATAGGCTAGTACTTGCTATAGCTTGGTGTTTAAGAGCATGCATTCTGACATCAGACTTTTGAGTTCTAAAACTATACCTTGGACATATAAGCAGCATGCTCTTAGTTATTTCTCCTCTCTGTGCTTTAGTTTTCTCACCTGGGAAATCAGATGATAACCATATAGAGAAGAGTATATGAACCGATACACGTGAAACATTTAGAAAAATAATATTTATTATGGACTGAATACATGTTAGCTATTGTTGCAGGTTAGATTTCTTAGGAAACAGCCTTTACAGGAGAAGCTGGGCTATGGAGCAGTTTCAAGTATGGCCTCAGCCAGCTGCAGGGAACTCTGAAGCTAGGATGGCCTTTCAGAATTGCCTTGCATTGCAACTAGGAGACTGTGCCTTTATACTTTCCTATCGATCAGTTATTAGACTCAGGCTGCCCTAAAAAAGAGACATGATCTTGTAGTAGGCAACTTTCTTTTGCTCAGGATGGAGTGCTGCAGGGTAGTCATCCAGCAGAACTCCCAAGAACTAGATAAGTAAGTCCATAAGACCTCAAAAGGAATGCCTTTGGACTGGGAGGCAGGCAGGTGATACATTCATTACAGCATTCTCTTCACCTATTATTATCTTTGTTTCTGTTCAAATAAAAAAAATCATGTTGTGATCAGTTTTATTTCACTAAATCCAAATTCTATGAAGATTTTAGAAGCAACAGTGAACAGTAAGAATAAAAAGGTTCCAATTTTCTTTCCCTGTTTTTATATCCCTTTCTGTTTGGTACTGATTTGTTCTGTTTGCTCCTTCTACAAATGTTATGAGTGTGTAAGAAATCAGACATATTTTATTCTGGACTATCATTTCAGCATATTTACTCAGCAGGGATATTTTTTGGTTTGTTTTAGGTATCATTTAGACTCACTTTCTTTTCAACAATCATAAAAATTATAGTTTTGGGAGCTATTTCTGAGAAATTTGTATTTTTTATATGTAGAGAAGATCATAATTTTTGATACCAAAGGCAACATTGTCACTTCAAACAAGTTGACTTTTCACAGTAGCCAAAACATATTCAGTAGGCTTATTAATGAAAATGTATAAATTACTCATAAAATTTTTATAATTGGAAATGCTCTATTTTAAAATACTATACAATTATATAATTATTTTATCTTGTAAAAATCTGAGATGAAACATACTCAAAATATTTTAAAGGATAGATACCCAAAAGTTGAATCAGAATTGTATTAGCTATATTTAAAGTTGTGTGGCATAGCTCATAATACTCAGTATTCCAATTACTAGCTGCTGTTCACATCAGGGACTACAATATATGACCAATCTGTTTGTGATAGTTAGAAATACAACTTCACCTTGTTTCTGCTTTCTAAATTTTGTTCCTAATTCTAATTCTCCTTTAAACAATATTATATTTACATATACACATACAAAAATCTATATACACATACAAACATTTGCATACAAACCCAGAAAAGAGTGATTAGATTTAAAATTCATTTCTTTAATGCCGTTCAATATTTCAAGATCTCTTCATTGTTACAAATACATCCAATGTGGGTACATCAGTCTAGTTCTGTTCCTTTTGTACATATAAAAATGACATAGTATACATTACAAATACAGAAAAGACTGAAGCTATTTTCTGAATAATCTAGTTTCCTTCCTCCCACCCTGCCCTCCCAAACTTAGGCTGAATGGTTATCTTGATATAATTTAGTAACCCTTGTATAGAAATTTTGCCTTAAAGGTACTTAGAGAATGGTTTTTAAAGAAACAAAGACCTCAAATAAAATCTCAACTGTCACTTTCTAACTTTTGACCTTGACTAAGTTAATACTATTTGGAATTTGTTTCTTCTTCTATGAAATGGGGACAATGTCTGATTTACCAACAAGGTATATAAGAGGATTAAATAAAATGATGTTTAGGAAGTACTGGGCACGTTTTCTGCTATAGAAATTTTAGAATAAATAGTAGAGGATTGGTGGCTTCCATTTTATGAATGTTGTTGACACAGAACATTAATACAACTAGAACCCATAAACGCTGGGTACTCTCTCTGTTAGCAATGATATTCCCACTTAATTATGTCATGTAAACATGTTTCATTCTTAGAGTTTCTCCACAGAAACAAGAGACAGAAGGATGAAAGTTTTTATTTTCATTTTAGGTTCATCTTTCTCATTTAAATAGATTATACAGGGATGAAATACTGAATATAGCTGATGAAGTCCATTGGATTATAAATACAAATGTATATAAATATCTGATGCACAGTCATATCCATGACCCTAAAATAATATAATTATATAAGTAAACTAAGACATCTATGGTCACGTGTTAAAACAGATGAATGACATGAAATTGTGTTGCTTATGCATGTGGAGAAAAAGCATTCCGTGGAATAATAGACAATTTAATCCTGCTTTCCACCTAGGTGCACCCTGTTTCATCTCTCATTAAACCATCAAATAGAGAAAAACTCTTATTTTAAGAACTCTAAACAATTTGCACCCTACAAAATTAAATAACCCACTCTACTTTTTCTTCCTTTAACTTGCATACCTACACAATAGACCCTTTCTTATTCCAATGCATTGATTTGGTATAATGAAGTTGCCTAGTCATCGTTATTTATATTTTACATTTCAAACATCTTAATGTTGTATAGTAGAAATGGTCAGGTATTGTCTGAATTCACTTTTCCCCCTTTCCTTTGCTGGTGAACATTTTAAGTAACATTTTCTACAGCAGCCTGCAGCAGGAATCTTAATAGATATGCTGTTTCCATAACAACAAATAGGATTTGAGCAAAAACACAATGCTCAGTGGTTACTGTTTCTCACAGCAGGTAAAAGCAGTTATTCAAAATTACAAGCAGCATGACATTGAAAAAAATAAATTAAAGCAAGGGGTGCTAAGAGTTCTGTTCCATATTTAGTAAATGTTTAACTCATAAATGCTTGAGGGGGCAGCTGTAGGATCCCACTCTATTTCCCTTCAAATCATGACTTGAAGATGAAGACAAGGCATGGACATTCATTTTTCAGATACTGAGAGTCTTGTAAGTGAGGAAGGTACTCATAATGACATAGTAGAATATTTGCCAAAATTGGCTCAGTGATTATATTAGTTAAAGTATTTATGTATAATTTCTAGTTCTCTTGGTTAAAAAATATTTACTCATTTCCAAGATTACCCTTTTATTTAATTTTGTTACTTTAATGTATTTAAAAATAAATATGTGTCCATTAAATTGAACAATTTCCTGAAGAAGTTCCAAGGTGTTATAAAGTATGGTAATCTGACCTGAAAGGCTATAGGGTTTCCATAGAATTCTTCGAGAGCCCCTTCCTGCTCCATGAATCCATATTCTGATTCCTCTGCTTTTTCATTTTTTGAAATGTGTGTTCTTTGAGTATTTGTAGGTGCATTTGCATAGATAGAAAAATAATATTTAATTTAAAGTTTAGAGGAGTCTTCAAAGAAAATATAATTATAAAGTTATATAGTAAAAACAATTAGAGTGGAATATTTCACTATACCAAATTAATAGGAAGGACTTCACAAAGTGTATAGAAAATAACTTTATGTATAGCAAAATGAAAGAGCATCTCCCTTAAGAAATCCCTTTGTTTCTCATCCCTGAGGAGTGGGGATTCAGCCCTATGATTGATTTCAAGAAATCAGATTTACTGTTCCTCAATATATGCCTTTCATTTATAGAAATCTCTCATTGGCAGTTATTTTTCACTCTAAATAAGGTAGCTAATAAAGAAACTAAAATCTTTTTCCTTATAGTATCTATTCACTAGTTAAAGACAGACATTTTCAGTCCAAACTGTGTCCTTTCCTGCTTGGTAATAAGACTTTAAGGTAGAATCTATCTATATACCAATTGCTATGTATAATTTATGAAGAGATCCATACATTGTTCAGTGTAATACCTCTCTCTTCATAATTTCCACAATGTTTATTTTTGGGCCTCAATAATAGAGCACTGCCTTTGTGTGTGTGTGTGTGTGTGTGTGTGTGTGTGTGTTTAGTAGCAATAGCTAAAATTTATTGAGCAATTATGTACAAGATACTGTTCAGCATTTTTATATGCATTATTTCATTTGAACCTCATAACCATCGTTGTATTAAAGATGAAGCAAATGAGGTACAGTAGTTAAGTAACACATCTGAGGTTGCCCAACTGGGAACTGGTAGATCTGGGGTTCAAATCTGAGTCCGTCCTAAGCCTGACCTCTTCACTGCTTCATATGTGGCTGTCCCGTGTTTGTATTAAAGTTTGAAGCATGTCATTTGCACTCTCTCTTCCTCATTAAACTAATTTTCTTTAAAGTATGGATTGGATCTTTTCATCTTTGTATCCCTGGAGTACCCAGCAGACCTTGCTTACAGAAAGCACTCGACGGCTTAATTGCTGTTGAATGCAATAGATAGAAAATGATAAAGAATGAGATCAGAACACAAAATGAAGAGAGAAATGGCTCAGCTGTAAAACCACTGTGGTTGGCAGAATACTAAGACTGTCCCTGTGATTTCTATCTCCTGGTATCTACACCTCTGTAAAATCTCCTACTTTCGAGTGCAGGCAGAATCTGTGACTTACTTCTAACCAATAGCATATGACAAGGTGAAGGACATTTGCAAATGTAATTCAGTTCTCTGTATGTCGACTTTGAGCTAATCAGAACAGAGATTATCCTGGGTCAGCAGAGCCTAATCAGGTAAGTCCTGTAAAAGAGGGTACAAAACTTCTCTGGCAGTTGCAAAGGTATAGGTATAACTGGATTCAACTGATTAATATCTATAAAACACTTTGGAAAAAAGCCATTATAAAATGTAAGAGAGGGTAGTTTGCTATCTCACATTACCATCAACACCTACTACTTTTTATGTACAAGACTTGTAGTGAAAATAAATGTATTTGTTTCTCCCCTCCTGTTTTTCTATTTGCTATCATGCATTTATCTAAAAGTGTATCTGTTAAATAGATACTGTATGTTTAAAAAATGTGCTGGGTTTGTGGGCAGTCAAAATGTGTTTAACAAAGAGATTGATTAGGGGGTACAAATATGTAGTTTGATAGAAGAGATAAGACCTAGTGTTTGATAGAGCTGTAGAGTGACTATAGTTTACAATAATCTATTATATATTCCAAAATAGCTAGAGGAGAACAATTTAAATGTTTCTAGCATGAATAAAAGACTAATATTTAAGGTGATGGATATTCCAATTACCCTGATTCGATCTTTACAAATTATATGAATGCATTAGATATTTGTATATACCCTCAAAATATGTACATCTATTATGTATCAGTAAAAATAAAATGAAAAAAAATTTAAGAGATAGCACATCTAAAGTCTTTAATCAAATATTATACAATATATTAATTAGGGGGTATAATTATCCAAAGAATGACACTCAATATGAAAATTTACCCATATTCAAAAAGACCCAGACAAAAGGAATCATCATAACAGTTACGGTATCTCAAACTCCATCTAGTCAATTACACTTTGGTGGAAATAAAAACTTTATTTTCATATTTCTAATCAGAAGGCACCTTTTATGTAGCTGGTAGCTGGGTGACCCTTAGAAATGTTGTTGCTAACAATAATTTTTGATAAGTTCCAGTTTTGTAGCAGTTTAATGGAATATGAAAATAAGTTTTAAATGTAAGTGAGATACAAATTAAAGGTGCAAATTGAAACACCATTCATTTGAATATATGTGCTAATATTCGCTTATTAAACAGTATATTTGTAGTATCTATTTTTATTCTTTTTCACATGTGGACAAAGTTTTGTACCAATTTATTCACAGATGGGCTATTCACAGAATGTTGTGAGAAAGGGGCACATTGCCAAAGCTCAAATAAGTTTACAGAATCAAAACAAGAATGGAAATTCTTAAATTAGAGAATAATCTATGAGAAAAATTCTGATTGACCAATTCTACCATTTTCTCACTGTAGCAAGGCATACACTTTTCCTATTAACAAGGAACAATGTGGCTTCCGATAGTTATCATCAATGATAAATTCTCTATGCCTCATTGATGGAACAAAGTGTGCATATTCAAGCAATATAACAGTGTGCATACCCCTGAAAACAAGCTCAGTACAGAGGTTTCATAATTGCACCCAAGAAGATAATTAGGCAATTAGAGCTATTAAAAGTTGACAAAGCACCAAGCCTGGATAAATTATATTCCTGATTTCTAAAGAGGCGAAGCGAGGGAAAATAAGAAGACCTCCAGCGAATCTATTCAATAGCCCTCTGCGGAAGAAAGTTGTGCCCAGATGGCAAAAGACGGGAGGTGTGACTTCTCCACTGCCATCTCCAGGATTCAAGACAGGGTCTGGAGAGGATTTCCTGGAGATGTGGAAGTCCCCTGTCATTTGCACAGATTCTATTGAACACATTAATAAGGTGAAATTAGCTTTGTGAAATATGTAACTGGCTAAAAACACGAGACGAAAATAAAACAATGGAACTAATGATTTAATTTCTGAAAAGCAGCTGATGCCTTGGCTCACATCAAATATGTGTTTGAAACAAGCTAAGAAGCATAGCAAGAAAAACACCCGTTATTAAGAAGATTTTATTTTACATGTGTGAGAGGCATAACAGATTGAATCGAGATCTGTAAGTGAATAACCTAAACTAGGGAGGGGGCAATCCTAGTAGCCCTTGGCTCCCTGATCGACTTGTTAAAATCACGGTGTCATAGATGACTTAAAATTATTGCAGTTTCCCAAATTGACAAATGTAATTGCTGAGACTGATGAAAGAGAATATTGGGATGCTGCCTTGGAAAGTACTTAGAAGTTGACAGATGGTGCATACATTCAGAGGTTGAGAAGGCTAAGAAGGTAATGAGACTGGGGACCAAAAACAATTACAGTGTCTTAAGCCTTAAATGCAACATAATTGTGGCTGTAGAGTAGGCCAAACAATCGAGTTTAATGTATTCATAATGTCTGTCAGAAGTTCAAGGAACAAAACCCGGAGGTGTGGATTTCTGAACGTCTAAGTGAAATGATTGCAGACTCTCCTCATTCAGTCACTAGAAAATTCAGGAAATAAATATCTATTGATGCAAAATGAATGAAATGGTACCATCACTGATTTTGTAGAAACAACACTAGCAAACATCAGCATGTATTGAACAAAAGGAAGTGAAAATCACCAACTATTAAATTCTATTTGAATAGGTTACAGAAGATGATGAAATTGAAATAATAATACTAAAAGTTTGAGTGATAGGATGAAGAATAAAGTTGGCCTGGATATAGATGGAGGTCAGTTTGGAAGGACTGCAAAAAAAAAAAAAAAAAAAAAAAGAAGTATCAATAAAAGTTACTGATTAATTGATAGTAAAGAATTATCAAAAGGGTATAGTAATTTCTAAAGCAGTGTTTGAGCCAATATTGACAGTGAAGAAATTATAAATGAGGGAAGGTGAAATTATCTGATTTTGACTCATTACATTACATTTGTTGGTAAGTCACTAGTAGTAAGAGAATCATTCATTTTAAGCTCCTTGAGAATGGAGAACACATCAAATTCATCTTCACATCACCACAAGTACTTATCAAAAGACATGCAAAAATTAGGCATTCAATATGAATAGAACAAAAGTAGTACATATAGAACATAAATAATTATTATAATAAAAATGAATACAATGAATATAGCAAAATTATATAAGATGAAAGGATTTAAAAGAAAGAGGTAAAAATCCTCTTTAATTTCACTTTGCCAAGCAAAACTACTTTAAAAATTTAATGTACAGTCTGTCCAGTTCTCTCTCTCTCTCTCTCTTTCTCTCTAGGATTATGTTTATATCTTTGTTTATAATTTATCTTATTTAGTTATATTAAGTCACAACATCTTTGCATGTCAACACATAAAAAATTTTATCTCATTTGTAGTGACTGGCTTGTATTCAATTGCATGTATATCTCTATTGTTGGATATTTTTTTCCAGTTGTGGCTATGATAAACAGTAATACAATCATGATGTACAACCTTATATCTTTTTTAACTTGTCACATTTTAAGCAATTTCTTAAAATAATTTTTATTTCTATTTTTTATTTCACTTTTTAAATGATCACCAAGGCAGATTTAATTTCATAATATGTCCCAACTTGTCATGCTTTTCTGACCTACAATATTTCTCAACCCAGCAGCAAGAGTAATCACATAAAAAGGTGAGATCACATCTTTTTATGTGACTGCATCTGCCAAAATTCTCCATTGTTTGTCTACCTCACCCACTGTAAAAGCAAAAAACTTAGTGTCATAAAATGTCTAGCACAATCTTGGAAGAAGTATGGATCCTTCTCAGGGTTCTTGTGTAGAATATTTTCTCCTGTTATATTTGCATGATTTACATCTTTCTTGTCTTTTCTTTTCTCAAATGTCATCTTATCCAAAAGGCTTTATCTGATGAACAATGAATGTTCTCTTTGCCCAGTTTTATTTATTTTTATGTGTTACCTCCTAGCATGCTATATTTTTTTCTTGTTTGTCCCTCATAAGAATACAAGCTCAGATAATGTGTCGTCATTGTTTACTACCATATCCTTGCACACAAAACATGACCTAGTATGTGAACAAAAGAATAAATAAATGAATGAAATGATTAATTGGAATCAGTTTATCAAGTTCATTGGGTTTCATGTGAGGAATTTGTGCAGTTAGTATCCTGCACACACTGAGGTGGTTTAGGGCTTTAATTTTTTTAAATTAAATTTAAAATTAATTTTTAATTTAAAAAATAGATAATAAGATGGCCAATCATTCCTTCGTTCAATAAATATTTATTGGATGCTTACCATATGCCAAGCCATGTGCTTGGCATCTAGTGCACCAAAATGAACGTGACTATAGTCCTGTCTGGAGCTTTCACTTTCACTTTCCTGGGAGAGTTCAGCTGTGATCTTCAGAAAGATAACTGGCAATGGGAGAAGACCACCTTGGAAGTTGAGGGATTGTATGTAGGAGCACCAGTTCAGAACATTTTGTAATGGGAGTCTGGGTTAGAAAATAAAAAGACATCTAGAGAAAAAGGAGAACCCAAAGAGTTTTGTTTGTTCCTTTTACATAACACAGTTACCAACCAAAGTTACTTATTGTTAGTAAATTAACTCATTATCTTGAACATGCTGTAATAAAAGAGTATAGGGAATAAATATCGATTCAGGTCCTTGGATGTTTAATTCAAGGCTAGTTAGTAAAAATGTAAGTAGCTTGTGGATTTCCTAAACTACAGCTCTAAGTAGATGGATACAACAGCCTCACTCTCTGATGGGTTTGTGTATCATTGACTAAGGCAAAAAAAAAAAAAAAAATTGTCTCATTTTTGAGATGTTCTGGGCAAATGGTGGACATGATGATTCTTGCTATCTGGATGTCTTCCTTAATACTCATGTTGACTGAATTGTGGAACATAATAACCACAAGTTTAGATTATCCATCCCCAAATTCAGTTCCTCTTGCCTGGATGTAATTCTTAATCTCTTCATTTGCATTTCCCTCTGCATTCTGATGTTACTATAACATGTACTTTACAGTGATCTCACACAACTTTCTATATTCCCATTCTTTTGGTTTTAAGTGAGATTCTGGCCTGAATCCTCCTATGCCGTTACCCATCTACTTATTCTTCTACATAATGGAGTGCCTGAATGGGGTTAAAAGTTAATTTTTGAGTTAAATGTGTTTAATATATATTATAAGACAATAAGTGTGGAAGACTTTGTTTCTTAATTCCCTCTCTTCATACTCGACCATTGTGATGTTTGCATCAATGCAGGGAAAGTGAGTCTGTGTTAATATTCAAATTAACCCTTAGATAAGATATTTTAGGGCTTAGACCTAGGGGCTAGGAAAGGCTAGTATGAACAGTTGATTGTCATATTAAACCTATTCTTCATTATTTTCTTTATCAGTAAAATCAAGTAATTTTTAAAAATTTCTATCTGCCTGATTCTTAACTTACTCTTACAATACATACATCACGTAATGTGGAAGGCAATGGTTTGTACCAAGACTGTGCTGGCAAAGAATTTAAGTGACAGAGCTTCTAAGGAGGGTACAAGTAACTCAGGTTTTACAAATCGATCTTTGAGCTAAATTGATCAAAATTCCAAGGACAATAGAAATCTGAATTATACTAACATTGCTTAATTGTTGAGATGATTAAATACATACAAGAAATGAGACTTCCCTTTTGCCTCAATAGGGAATTTAAGGGAAGAAGAATAAATATGAATAGGGACCGCATTTGTGTAAGATACTGTGTAAGTTACATATTGTAACCTATACTACATATGTTATAGGGTTTTAGTCCATTAATTTACTTATTCCTTGCCTTATTCTAAGTGGAATTTTTTAAGAGGCTTACATTAATGAATGCTAAAAAATAGGAGCCAAGCAAATGAAAAAAAAGATAAATGCATAATTTAAATGGAGTAATATTTTGGGTAAAGTTAGTACTTGATAATGCATAAAAATTCAACTATTGTATAGTTGGGCTGAAACTTTGGTTTTGAGTTGCCTAGTAGCCAAATTAAGGTGTGGGGTGACCCAATTTGATTTCTAGAAAGAAAGAAAGAAAGAAAGAAAGAAAGAAAGAAAGAAAGAAAGAAAGAAAGAAAGAAAGAAAGAAAGAAAGAAAACGGAAGGAAAGTAAAAGGAAAAAAGAATGCAAAGGAAAGGAAGGGAAGTAAAGTTGACAAGAAACACCATAGCTTTTCCTGGCACTGAGAATAGAAAAAAAAAAAATTCCCCATGGTTACTGTTAAGATGAGAAAGTATTTTTGTTTTATTCCAAGTGTATAGTGGAAGAAAGTAAAAGTCATATAAAGTTGTGAATTTGTGAAAGTAACAGAAAGTTTGACATTAAAATTTTATCCAAGTTTCACTGATTCCAAAAGATATAAAATTCCCATTATACTATGTATTTAGTCAAATTCACTGTTCAGGTTGGAATTAAAACTAATTAAATAAGTCTATTCCACAATTAGGTTTCATTATTTAAGCCACTGCCTGAGCCAACATTGTCAACAAGTCATCCTAGGCTGTCTGTATCCCTATTAAACACGAGTCCATGGAGATGTATATTCCGCTTCAATCCTGGTATTATCAGATAATTAAAAGAGTCTGGCTCCAAAAGGGGATGGTGAAAGAATCGGAAAAACCTACTGATGAGGAAAAGTTTAAAAGCTCTAAATGTGTAAAGCCCAGCAGCTTAGCAATGACTTAAGTTGGAGCAATAAGAAGACTCTAGAAACATTAGAAGGTGGTAATAAAGAAAAGGAAGAAGGGATAATTTTTCATATCTGAAGATCACAAATTGGAATAAGGTATGTACTGAATTGCAAAAAAATGTATTTTTTTTTACTTTTTAACTTATTTTTAAAAATGCAATTTTAAGTGATTTTGAATGATGAAAATATTTGTTGCAATACTCTGCAAAATACTAAATTCTGGCTTTGGTAGGTAGAGATTTCAAAACAAAGAAACAGAATGTATATGTTTTAATACATTAATTAGGTTTTTATTTTCCAGAAAAATGACAATATTTATTTATACATCCTTTTTTTTTTTTTTTTTTTTTTTGAGACAGAGTCTCGCTTTGTTGCCCAGGCTAGAGTGAGTGCCGTGGCATCAGCCTAGCTCACAGCAACCTCAAACTCCTGGGCTCGAGTGATCCTTCTGCCTCAGCCTCCCGAGTAGCTGGGACTACAGGCATGCGCCACCATGCCCGGCTAATTTTTTTTAATATATATATCAGTTGGCCAATTAATTTCTTTCTATTTATAGTAGAGACGGGGTCTCGCTCTTGCTCAGGCTGGCTTTGAACTCCTGACCTTGAGCAATCCGCCCGCCTCGGCCTCCCATATACATCCTTTGAAACAAAAATATTTACTTGCAACTAAATGTTAGTGTATCATTTAGTTGGATCATACCAACTCGCACATACAGTGCATCATACCAATTCATTCATCATGAGAAAGACATGGTTACAATACAGCTAAAGCATGCTCTCTTCATTATAATTAAGAATGTTGATACTACTGAAATTGTTCATGTTCCTTCCCCTAAAATGTGACTCTCTTATGGTTCGTTAGGCACTCCAAGAAAGGGAAGAAAAAAAGGAGAATATGATCTGTCAGGAGTAATATCCTACCCTTGTCTCCAATTTTCTGTCTGACCTTAAAAATAATCTCAATACCTCTTTAGTCCCAATTATTACTCCTTTGGGAAAGGAAAAGGTTCAGGTAAATGAGGCTATATAAAATCGTTATATGTGGTCAAAATGAAATGATGAACATAATGGTGACAGGAAGGTAAGAAATTTCCATTGCTGCAGAAGAAGAAAATGCTTGACTTTCTGGAAAGGTAGCAAAGGAAACCCTCAATTAAATTAAAAACCCTCATCTTCATAATGGTGAGAGCTTTATTCTTTTATTAAATACACACAAGTAACATTTTACCTGCTTTCCCAGTAATGGGTCTGGTTTCCTGATTTTCAGGGCTTTAAGTGTCAAGTTGTGGTTTTAAGATGCAAAATTACTGTAATTCTAGTTTCTTTTCTTATATAACACTGTGAATTATAAGTTTCTATTAAATAATTATTAACTAAATCATTTAAAATTGGCTAAAACTAAGAAAGGAAATGTCCATTTTTTTTTTATTTCCTTATGGCTTATAAAATGGGGACCAGATGACCTTTATTTTTAGTAATACCAAGTATAAATAGTTTATATGTTATAGACATTTTACAGGTTATGATTTAGTTATTTTTTATCCTCTTGGTATATAAGCATTACCCTAGAAGACAGTTTACATGACCAAAAATTAGTGAAAAATACAACTGAAGTTTAAATAATCTTCTAAGAATAATTGATTAGATTATAGTAAATACTTCAAAATATTGTTTCTTTTTTCCATCAGATATTTTAAATAATTACTACATAAATATATGTACTGTTCTTATCCATTTCCCTAGATAAACATTCTCTTTCATGTAATCTGTATTGGCTGCCTCAGTATCTCTCATGCTTAAAGCACATGGCATAAGGGTTTCAGCTCTTGGCATTGTAATAAAACTACTGTCTGCAAAGTCACATATAATTTTCGAATTATTAATTCCAGCAGCCTCATCCTCCTTGAATGTATTGATTTATATGTTTTATTTTATAACAAATATTTATAACAAATATGCCAAACATTCTTTTAGTTTATTACTGTGAAGTAGGCCCTAGCATTATGATTTTGCATTTTGGGGAGCTAAGGCACAGGCAGGCTATATAACTAGTTCATCAAAAGTTGCAAAGCTAGAAAGTAGCAGAGTTGGGATTCAAACTAGGAAGTACAGTTCAAAGCTTTGATCTTCATTCTATGCCATACTGAATTTAATGCACTGTTCAATATTGACGCCTCTCAGACAACTCACTCTTTTTCCACTGGTAGGGTCAAGAGATCAGAACAATAACCATTATGCAATGTGTCGATATATTACTATCCTAACATACCCTAGTCTTTGATCATCCCGTTGACTTTATTGATTAAACCTATTTGATCTCCAAATGCTACACATTATCTATTTGTGGCCAAGTGTACAAAATTCTAAAACTCCTTTGAATCGCAATATCCAAAAGTTATCGGCAACTCTGAATAATCAAGTCCCCTGATCTTACTTATTCCTTCATTGTTCTTGATGTACCAGAGAACAATGATCACAGAGTGTATGTTTCCTGTAGATATTCACATCTTTAGAGAAAAGGAGAAAAGAGGGTTGATCCACAAGTACCCAATTTCTCTTTTACAGTTAGCTATAAAGTAATTTATTTCAATACCATGGGTAAGTATAAACACTAAGGCTATAATATTTAGGACATAAATTCATTTTCATAGAAATCTGAAGAATTGTTTCTTGCAACAATGTGTAATGGACAATTTTAAAATGAAATACATATGGTTCCCAGCCTATGATGGCTCAATTCATGAATTTTGACTTACAGTGGTGTGGAAGCGATACACATTTAGTAAAAGTTTTACTTCACGTACACATACAACCATTCTGTTTTTCACTTTCAGTACCATATTCAATAAATTTATGTGAGATATTCAACACTTTATTATAAAATAGGCTTTGTGTTACATGATTTCACCCAACTCTAGTCTAATGTAAATGTTTTGAGCACCTTTAAGGTAGGCTCAGCTAAAGTATAATGTTCAGTAGGATTGGTGTAATAAATGCACTTCCAACTTACAAAATTTTCAACTTATGATGGACTTGTTGGGATGTAACCCCATCATAAGCTGAGGAGCATCTGTAATTTGCATACAGAAATCTCTTGGAGAAAGAACAAGATGAAGTAGAGGAAACAATTAATTGGAAATCAAAACTGGTTTGACCCAGGTCCAGCACTAAGATGTTGAGCATTGAGCTAGCGATTTTGGCTCTCAGATCCATAATTTCTTAGTAAATAAAATAAAAGGTTTAAATTCAAGATGACTTCTGAGTACATTTATAATCCATATGGCTATGCTTATATTCCCAAACATATAATAAACTTGTCAAAGACAAGAAGAATATTGCAGAGCTTTTGCATCCTCAGTTACCAGAATAATTTTCCTTATACATTAGATACTCAATGTTTATTCTTTCTTTTTGATATTAAATAAGAATAACTTGGCACAATAGAAAAATAAACTCATAATAACTAGGCAAACTCTTACCAACGCATAATTTCTCGATTCTGTGATATGGTACTGAAAATAGGAGTTGTGTGATTTGCACATAGAAAGGAAAATAAGACATTTATTTTTCTCATCACATACTTGGCTTGACCTCAGATGACCTATCTTTGCACTTTTCTAATGATAAGATTATGGATTGAAATACAATTTTACCTCAATGAATTTGGTTTGCATTTAAAGGTAAAGATTTTATCATCATCTTTCTACTGAGCAACTGTAATGACATACTTTCCAAAACTCTATTGCCAAATTGACCTTTCTAATAACAGCAAATATTTATACTATCTGTCTTTTACCCTGTGACAGATAACATTCTATATTATTTAAAATACATTCTTTCACTTAATTTCTCAAAATTATTTAGCTGCACTCCATTACCTTAATGTAGGAAAAAAATACTAAGTTCTTCTCATGTTATGTTCTGCCTTCTTAATCTGGTCCTTCATTCAGCACCATTCATTTCATTCACCATTTAGCCTTTCAGATCTCATGACTTTATATATGCTATCAGTTCTCCTTAAAATGCTCATTTCTTAGCACTTTTAACAGCAAATTTCTATTCATCCTATAACTTCAGTGCAAATACTGAACCCCCATCTCTGAATTGTACCCAGAGAAGCCATCACTGTTCATCTATGGACATTAACATGGATATTAGCAGTGTAGTAAAGGAATGCTACCAACAACTTTATGCTTACAAACATAGATGAAATAACACAATTATAGTCAAAGACAAACTACCAAAATTCACACAAGGAAAAGTAGACATGTGTGTGCATGTATATATATTCAAGTTATCTGATATTGGGACAATAACGAATTTCCAATAAAGAAGTCACCAGGCTCAAATGCTAGTGAATTCTACCAAATATTGATGGAAGAAATAATAACAATTCTATTTATTTCTTCCAGAATATAAAAGCTTAGAGAAGACTTTCTAATTTACTCCATGCAGCCTACATTATCTTAAAACAAAAGCTATATAAAGTGACTACAAAAAAAGAAAACTACAGACAAATATCTCTTATAAACAGACATTAAAAAACTAGTCAAAATATTAGCATATCAAACCTAATAATATATAAAAAAATTATACACCATGATCAAATGGGATTTATTCCAGGTATGCAAGACTGGTTTGACATTCAAAAAGCATACAGTGTAATCTGTCACATGAACCAAAACAAAACAAAAATCATATGATTATATCATTTAAAAAAGCATTTGGCAAAATACAACAAACAGTGATGCTAAACTTTCAGCAAACTGAAAATACAGAGGAACTTCCTTAGCTTGCTAAACAGTATCTAAAATCTCTCAAGATAATATGTTTAATAATAAGACAATGGGCATTATTTTATTTTCAAGACAGGGTCGCACTCTACTTGGATAGAGTACAGTGCCATCATCATAGCTCACTGCAACCTTGAACTCGGGCTCAAGTGCTCCTCCTGCCTCAGCCTCCCAAGTAGCTGGGACTACAGGCAATGCCACTGTGCCCGACTAATTTTTCTACTTTTTTGTAGAGACTGAGTTTCACTCTTGCTTAAGCTGGTCTCAAAGTCCTGACCTCAAGCAGTCCTCCCACCTCAGCCTCCCAGAGTGCTAGGATTACAGGCATGAGCCACCACACCTGGCCCGATTTTTTTCCTAGTAATAGGAATATGGCAATGATGTGTTCTTTCATCACTCTCATCAACTCATACTGGAAATCCTAGCTAATTTAAGAATACAAAATAAGTAAATAAATGTGATGTATTTATATATTAATATAAATAGGAAAAGGAGAAATAAAACTATCTTCATTCATAGATGAAATCATTGTATGTGTAGGAAAACCCAAAGATCTACAAAACATTCCTAAAACTAATAAATGAGTATAGTGACATTGCAGTATAAAAAGTCAACATACAAAAGTTAATTAATTTTCTATTCAATATTCCAATAATAAACAATGGGAATTTGAATGGTGCTAGAAAAAATGGATATCCTTATACAAAAATAAAAAATGTAACACAAAATGGGTGACAGACTTATGTGTAAAGTGCAAAACAGTAAAACTTTTTTGAAGAAAACACAGGAGAAAAATCTATGTGATCTTGAGTTTGGTGCTGAGTTTTTGACATAACACTGAAAGCCTGCGTGATTCATAAAAAGAAATATTGATAAATTGGACTTTATTAAAATTAAAAACTTCTGGTTTGGAAAAGACATTATTAAATATATAAAAGATAAGCTACAGACTAGGAGAAAATATTTTCAAAGCACCTATCTGATAAAGGACTTTTAATTAAAAAAAAACACTTAAAAATGAGCAAAAAATCTGAGCAGATAATCTCCCCAAAGAAAATAGACAGCAAATATGCATATGAAACAATGCCCTACATCATTTGTTATTAAGGAAATGCCAATTAAAACAGCACTAAGATAATATTACACCAATTAGAATGGCTAAAATCTAAAAAATTGACAATAGCAATTTTTAGTGATGATGCAGAGCAACAGGAACTCTCATTCACTGCTGATGGGAATGCAAAAATTGAACAGCCACTTTAAAAGGAAGTTTGGCAGTATTTAGAAAATTCAACATATTCTTTTTTTTTATTTCGGCATATTATGGGGGTACAGATTTTAAGGTTTCAATAAATGCTCTTTCCCCCTCTCTCTCCACAAGTCTGAGTTTCCAGCATGACCATCCCCCAGATGGTGCACATCTCACTCATTAAACATATTCTTAACCATATGATTCAGCAATGTGCTCCTAGGTATTGATTTGAAAGTTTATGTAAAAACATAAACCTGCACACAAATGTTTATTGCAGCTTTATTTATAATTGCCATAAACTGGAAGTAACTAAGATATACTCCCATAGGTGAATGGATAATTTGTTACAAGCATAATATAGAATATGGCACAACATTAACAATTAATGAGCTATTAATACAAATGTACTGATGAATCTTAAATGTGTATTGGTAAGTTAAAAAAAAGGCAAGCATGAAAAGTCTACATGCTGTATGAGGTCATTTATATAATAACCTATAAAAGACAAAGCTAAACAGATGATAAATGAAGCAGTGGTTGTCAGGAATTCAGGGTAGGAGTTTGTATAGATCAAGTATAGGATACCTAAGGCTGGTAACACTACTCTGTATGATGATGTAATGTTGAATATATGAAACTATGAGATTGTCAAAATCCATAGAACTTTATAACAGAAAGAGTGAATATTAATGTATGCAAACTAAAAATGAATTATATAGGCAAGTCAGGGGATTCCATCATGTAATATAGAATGTGACCAGTCCAACTGTATTACAAATGCAACAAACAATCTTACTGAATGGTATTGGGGAAAGAGTGTTAAGTAACTTTGGAAATGAATGGAGTCTACTAGACTACAGGTGAAAATAACTGCACATAAATATTAGATAAAGTTATTTCTTATGGGTTATCATTTACTTTTTAAAAGTCTGTAGCTGCTACACAAGTATACTGAATTGCACAATTAAGTAAATAGATGGAGACAGTGAGAGCAAGATTTTCCTCTTTTGGGGTGAAAGGTTTCAGATAAGCAATGAGAGAAGGCAAGGCTAACCTACATGGCAGAGGAATAGATTTGGAGAAATAGATATAGACTCATTTTTATTGATATTTATATTTATATATAAATACATATACGTGTGTATATATATATACACACACATATACACATACACATGTGTATATATATATATATATACACATATATTTATATCAGGTAGTTTCATGTAGAAATATAGACCTATGTATATTCATAGTTAATGTGTCAGTTATATGCATGTATGTATATACATATTTCTTGCCCTGTCAGCTAAGAAGCCCAAGAAACAATGATACCCCAGAAGCAACAAGCACACCTAGTACTCAGATCTTGGTTTCTAATATGATTCCCCAATAAAAAGGTCATATCTCCTTGGAGAGATATGGCTGACTCTAGCACTATGGCAAGAAATATACACGATGAGCTTGGAGCATCTTGTAGTCCAAAAGTTAGAAAGTGCTAAAAGTCAAAACAACAACAGCAATAACAATGACATACATACACACACACACACACAATGATGGGGGTATGTCAAAGGAGCATAGGAGTCAATTTATATAGATCTCAATGGCCAAAGCTGGAACAATTTGAGTAATTTAATAAATTATATAATATTGGATTATAGAATAAATCATAAAAAATAACATAATATTAGATTATAACAAGAAGTATAAAATAAATATATCCCTGGGTAAATACTGATAAAAATATATGTAAAAATTAATACATGAGAATAAGGGACATATCTCCTATACAGAATGACAAATAAATTATGCACAGTAGCAAAGTAGAACTCTTCATTCTTTATGTATGGGCTCCACATAGTGACCTGCTTCTAAGGAATATGATATGAAAAGGAGGAAAAAGAGTAAGTTTATAGAGGAGAACTCTGACAGACATTATCTCAGTCAGATGCCCATGGAACATTAACAGTGATAAATCATGTTGAGGTTATAGTATGTATCCTTGATGTGATGTGATTTGATGAATATAGTAATTTATTTTTGTGAGAGTTCTCTCAAAACATATAATCCTTGTCTAACTATGAGGGAAGGTATCAAGAAAAGCCCCCAGTTGAGAGAAATTCTACACAATACCTGATCAGTATTCTTCACAATTGTCAAGGACAAAAACAGGGAAAGTTTGAGAAACTGTCACAGTCTGGAGGAACCTCAGGAGACATAGTTACTAAATGTTAAGAGTTACCCTGGGTGAAATCCTGGAACACAGGAAGAACATTAAGGGGGAAATTAAGGAACTCCATAAAGTATGAACTTTAAATATGATATATCAATATCGGTCCAACAATTGTAACAAATGTACCATACTAGTATAATAATGTCAATAATGGAAACATTTGCATGTGAGGTATATGGAGACTCTTTTTACCATCTTTAAATTTAAATTTCCCGAGCTTTCAGTGCTTCTCCATAATGTTGCAAGAGCTTGACATAAAGGTTTTAAATCGCTTCAGTTTGTGACACAACAGCCTGTATATTCACAAACTTACATCAAAGTAAGTGGAAACTTTTATTTTGTACCTGGAAGAGAGGCATTTTTGTTTAGGAATCGGAAATGAGAAGTAAAGGGGAAATGTAAGAACTTTTTGATGTCAGGTGCAGTGGATCAGTTGGGTTAAAGAGCCATTAGTTTATTTAAATGTCCAAGAGGTCTGAGAAAGGGATTTAGGAACTCTAAGTGCATGAAGGCAAGACTTTGTTTTCAGGTTCACTCGAATAAGCCCCATTCTTCTAATATAAAATACAAAACACAATGCTAGGCTACAGTTTCTCCCTTCTGTGTCTTTTCAAATACAGGAAGTGTTTTCAGAATTATGTTGACCTTCAATGCTTTTTAAACTGCCCAATAATAATTTGTATTTTATTTTGATTGCATATAAAATGAGAATTCTAAACATCATTTGAGTCTCCTTATTTTGAATTCCTTGTTTTTAGTTACTCCTATTTCTAACAGGACTTAGACAATACTCCTTTTTTAATATTGCAAGTTCTAATAGCTCTTCCCTACTTCTACTTCTCGTTGCATCTTAGTCAATTTGCACTAATTTAAATTAGTGAAATTAGAAAAACATCCAGAAATTTTTGTTAGATTTTCCACCCATATTAATATCTATTGTTTTAAAAGAAGTTATCAATATAATGTTAAGACACAAATTATACTTTCCAGATTTTGAAAAACAAAATAAAAAAGTAAATTTGCTTTCCATATTTTTTCCAGTAACGTCTAAATCTCTGCCAGTTATACATCTTAAAAACTTTTTGTCATCCAGGTGATAGAAATGTTTAAGTAACACAATATTTATCTTAATTTTCTTTTATTGCACCATGAAAAAGATGGGATTTTTGAACTGCAAAAGAAGATGGATTCTTAGTTCTTTTATTCCTGTCTCTATATCTCATTTAGTAAAAAAGTATAAAATTTTAAGATCTTTTTAGGCCCCTTTTTCCTATATAACTGCCTCTTAGTAAAAACATACTATGTGAAACTCTTATAATGAATTTAAACAGCTTTATAGATTATCTATATATTACTGATTTAAAGTTTAATTATTGCTGTTTTGCAAGTACAAGCATTTACTATTAAATTAAGACTTAGAAAATACAGTAACCTGTTAAAAGTAAATTTGGGCTTCTATTTATCCTTTAGGATTATCTCAAAATTTAAGAATTTTCTCTCTCAACAATAGGTAGTAATTATGTTTCCTTTCTAAGTATGTCTCTAGTTTAATTCAAGGTATCTTTGACCATTTATTCTTTAATGTATATTCTTGCTTAGGTTAATCCTAGTATCCAAATATTCATGAAGGCATTTTATCATTGCTCACTGTGACACTTTAACAACATTCTACATGAATCCAAAGACTTTTCTTTAAAGTCCAACTCAAATCTAAATTCTGACCTTCTTCACGAATCTATGCCCCTTGTCATTCTCAAATGAGCATTGAATTTCAGTAGTGGACTAGAAATGTGATCAATTGAAGCTACTTATTGTTAATGTAAAATTAATTGTTTGTGGAGTTAATATTAATTGGATTCATTGGACTCATTTAAAAACATTAAATTGAGAAAATAAAGCAGCTTGCAAATGATCACACAGAATTGCAGCATAAAGAAACACCACCATTTCTTAATTGATTGAATGTTGGTAAAATAACCTAAGAAAATTAGATTAGTTAAAGGAGTCCCAGATGTTGTTCCTGGACAGTCCTCTGTTTTTAATGGAATATCAAGATTTTAAAATGTTTTGAAAACTAGAAACAAATGAGAATGAAAAATTAAATTCTTACAGACAGGAGATCCTAAGACATATAATTAGGAGTGACTGGAATCAGTTTTAAGATTTTACAGAGTGTGTCTGTGAATATTTATTTCTAAGATTTATGAATATTTCTAATGCATTTTTTGGAAGAGTCAGAGGTCAGAGTGTTGTTGAGTAACACCCTCTTTGCTCAAAGCCTTTAGTAAGAGATACCACATGGAAATAATTTTCTACAATTTAACAAGGAGGAAAATAAAAACTTTCTCTACCAAATAACTATCTTATGGAACTGAGTAAAAAAAAAAAAATATGTCACTAGAGTGTCTGATGAAAGTAAATACACTAAATGCTAAGGGAAGATGCTATAGAGTTAAAGGGAATGCTGAAGAAAACTCTTAAATTTTTAACAGTTTACTGACACATTATTAAATCAATGAATTACCTAACCTTACCTAAGACCAAGAGGAAAATGAGGTTTTGTGTGTTTGATTTTTAAATAAATATAAATCTACGTTTTTTCTACCATAGTGTTTAGCATTATCAATTTATATTAAACGTATTCATCAGACAATACTGTCTTTTTGCACAAAAAGTTATCCCCATAAGATTTGAGACACTTGTATACATTCATTCATTTACTAATTTGTTCTAAAAATATTTACTGTCTTCTACTTGCTAGCTCTGTACTCAGCCTTGAGTTTATAATAGCAGGCAAAACAAGCAAAAAAGAAAAAAAAAAGAGTTTATTCTTTTATGGTGCTTATTGTTTTAGGCAAAATAAATCAGGCATTTAAAATAAAACATCGATCAATTTGGGGGAAAGCATCCTCTCATTAAATTGCAATTTTGGTTTAAAGGATTGTATATCTTGAATGGTCTATGAAAATAAACTCATAAATAACACAGCTAGTCAATGGGATCTTAGTAAAGCTTATGAGATGAGAAAAGAATTTTCAGAATATTGCTAGAGAAATGAGGAATGGGTTTGGCAAGTGTGTCTGGGAATATGGATGGACAAGGAACATGATCTTAATGTTGACCTTCCGGGGGAAAGAAAGGTAGGTATAAAATGATGAGTGATCAAAAGTAGATATCTCCTAGTATAATCCAATTATTTTTATAATCTGTTTTGCTTAGAGCTGTCCCTGCATATCTATAACATATATATTCTAATCTAGATGTTTCTTCCTAGAAAACATTCAATATAGAGATATAAATTGCATATTACTTTTAGATATTGAAGTAATAACCTCATTTCCTCATGCCCACTTCTGTTGAAAGAAAATTATAATTTAGGTTATTAACTTAGTGAAGTATATAAAAGTGCTGAGGTCCAAGCTCTTAAAATCTTAACCATATAACTTTGATTATTTGGCCCAGTTGAAGCTAAACATCATTGGGCTTTTATGGGCATTTTGATTGGATTCTCACAGAAAATGCTTAGCAATTGAGACAAAAAAAGGAGCAAGTTGGAGGTCATAGAGAAGGGATGGTAATACACACACGTGTATATGGGATGGCATATTTAGGAAGGGTTGGGGTGATGGGGGCAGGAGAAGCTTAGTGGTCCTATGGAGTGTTCACCGTAGTCTGGAGGATATGGAAATAGTGTAGGTCATAGATGGAGGAAGGTAGAGTGATTCTCATGGAAAGCACACTCCTATGAAGCTGAGATGTAAAGTGCCTGGAAGAGTTTTTGTTAACCACATTCCTGACTATTCAAGAAGTGAGATCATCAGTCTTTATACCTACAAGTGTGAAACTAAAGACATTGTGAAAGGAAGGTGTACACTGCAGGGATGTAGTGCTGAAATATCTTGCACTCTAGGAAGGGTTGTGTGGTTTTTCCTGGGTGGAACCCAGTGTGCTTTCCACATCTGCCCATTCGTAAGAGTTTAACAGATAAACGATAAAATTTTGGGAGTGAGATGTACAAGACATGGGGAAGTAGAATACATACTCAGGGCTTGGAGAATGCAAAGTAGATGACATCATGGGCTTAAAAAGACTAACAAAATCACTGACTGTTCTAATATTCTCAATATGCACACAAGAGATAGCTGGAAGTCCAACCTAGAGGTCAGTTAGATTTTGAAAACGGGTTTCCATCTTCTTATGGTATGTGTTTGTTCTTGATGTTTAATGAAGCAGTGAGCACCAAGCTTTAAGTGTCATAATTTCCTTGTGCCTGAGAAGTCTGGAGGTTGTTATAGCTGTAACATTATGAAATTCTGAGGTTCAAAATGGACATTCAAATTACTTCCTGCCTTGATCTTCTATTTTGAGTTTCTCTTACTCAAATAATATAACATAAATAAATAATATATGACATAAATAATATATATAACATCATTTCAAATGTATTTGGGAAATCAAGCAAACTATTACAGCATTTACCTCCACATATGTAATGAGATCAATAGCTCTGCTTTTATCTATAGCAAGTGCAAATACTTTGATTTGTTTAATTATACAGTGTCAATGTCTATAATTTAGATTGAGAATCTTTGTGGCTTCTCTTGACCTAAGATGATAGTAAATTGGGAAGCCCAACAAACTCTATGATTGTTGCACAAATCATTCTATTGTACTGTTGTTTACAAGATGAGTACTGATATACCAAAGGTATAAAGATGATAATAGTCATGTTGAATGACCCCCAAATTTTATTTGTAGGTTTCTTATTAGTAACTATATTTATTTCAGATCAAAATGTAAATCAAATATTTTGAAATAGTAAAATAATTTAAATTTCAATCTAGATGCATATGAAAACTGTGAAATATTTTTAGACTTACCATTTCTTTCAAATAATTCTATTTATTATTGTACCCTGGATGGCCCTAACTCTTTGAATAAAACCTTTCTTTGGGAAATAAATGATTCAATTAGGCTTCTTAAACTATTATATTTAAGTTTACTTTTAAAATAGTTGGATTACATTATTGACTTAGTGATTAACTTGTGAATCGATTTAACTTCTGTGATTGCCAAGTAAAATTTTGTTTTCAAGCTAACTATAAGTGCACACATCTTTTGACTGTTTGAGTTTTATGAAATTTGAACATTTTCCCCTTTAATTAAAATCTCATTTCACTGCTCTATTTTCCCTATTTTTCTGAGTAGTTGAAACAAGTGTAAATGGGAAATCTCGAAAGAATGGGAACACTTGGCCATATTTCTGGCTGATCAAGAAGCAGAAAATGCAGGAAATCTAATGAGAAAGCTTATTATTATGATTTGCACAGCTCAGCTTTTGCATAATCAGGCATGTCAATGCGCTCACACATTTGTGAATGCCTCTTAGAACCACACATCTGAATCTTTTTAATGTTTCTCCATTACCATTGCTTTTGCTGCCCCACTCAGGAAGCCATCATCCATGACCCCAATTTTCAAAATGGGCCAGCTAAAAACAAAGACTGCATGTATTTCCTAATCCTATCAAACCATTTTTTTTAAGCAGAGTGAAAACAGGTGGTGTTCTCAATTTTTAAAGGAGACAAATTATGAACTATAATCTGAATATGGCTGTGATTATTCAGGTACAATAGCTTACATGAAGAAAAAGCTATGTAGTATTCAGGTAATCTTTGTTTGCATCTGTGGTGTTTTTGGTCCTTTAATATAATGCAATACTTTAGTTAATGTTATAGGAACATATGTTTCTATTTGTCAATATGATAGAGCAATACATATGTATGGAGAATGGTGTCAGGCCAAGGAAACTGCACCCACATCTTCCCAAAATAATTGATACAAGTAGTAGTAAATATCTTTCACTCTCTTTCTCACTCTCTCCTCATCTCTGTACTTAAGACTCAAATTGAAATATGGTGAAATGGCATGACATTATAAGATTAAGTTCATCTTCAGAGTCCAGAAAAAGTTTAAAATATTACAATATTTTAATACATTAAATATTTTATATAAATGGATATTATATAAATATATATTGAATATATATGAAATGGAGAAATATAAGTATATAGCTATCCATTTTTGCCTATTTGTATTACTCTTGTTATAATTCTTATTTTATTGTATTTATGAGTATTGAGTGTTAAGACTAGTGATTCTAGTGATAAGAGATAGATGAATTTCAAAACCAGTGTGAGGTTTCTAATATGTTATATATAATCAGGTGCAATAAATTTCAAACAAAAGAGATTACTGTTTCCTAAAATAATTATGGATAAGAAAGAAACTCATGACATAGATGATGGTAAAATTCAGTGGATTTGAAGCTTATTGAAGAATCTCTTTACAAAGGTTGCTGTTTCATGCATTCCTTATGACCTATAAAAGTTTAAGGTGGTGAAGTGACATGGGAGCACGAATCTGTAATCGATATTCAAATGGGAATATTAAGGCCTTTCTGATCAAATGTATTGGTGATACAAAAGGCGTAAGAAGAGTCTGAATATAAAATGATGTCAAGGGACACTCCCCAAAGACGGCTGACGAGAGACATCGCTTGTGGGCTCGTCCCAGCAGAGGTAGATTGTTAGACTGAGGAAGGGTGGAGAGCAGTTGCAGCTCAGGTGTGGATCACAGGGAGAAGCAAGAGATGCCTGGGAACTCAATCAAGAAAAACCGCAAAGCTGAGAAAGAAAAAGATAAAAAGGAGAAGACAGCAGCACATGCCAAACCCAGAAAGGCTTGGAGCCCAATGGAAGGGTAAGGGGGACTCCCCCTCCCACACATAGTTACTTTCAGTCAACAGTGACACATAAAACATACTGGAGGTGCTTCCACCTCCACAAGCTCAGACACAGCAACTGAATGGAAATACCAGGGTAAACCAGTGAACCCCAGCAGCTTTGGTGTTCAAAAGGAACACTCCATGGCAGAGTACCAAGAGAGACCAGAGTGTCAGCATTTTTACACCTAAACATTTTTTCCTCTGCACCTCCTCTAGTCAGGGCATGAAAGAGAGTAATTTTAGCCCAGACCAGCTGGTACCCATAGCCCCTCCCACCCATTGCACCCATGAGAATACTGTGAGCCAAGAAGCCCATGAAGGGCTGCTTCCCTACGGTAGGTGTGCATTCCTGGTTGAGCATGCCACTGAAAGCAGGGCTGCTGCAATTTGCAAGCTTCCTGCCCATCCATGTTTTGTGGGATCATGTGCCAGTGCCTTAGATATGTGGGCCAGACTGGTGTCCCCCACTCTGGACATGAGAGTCATTCAGGGAGACCCAGGAGACCAGGGGGAAGAGGTCTCAGTCCTGAACTAGGGTGGTGAGAAAGACCATATTCAATGGAAGAGTGGGGAGGAGAACTGAGAAACAGGGATCTGTGAGCATGCCCATCCCCCAGCCCTCTGGAGAACCACCAAATGGGAAAGTGGTGTAGTACTCAGAGTGAATTGGCCTAGCCCCTGGTTCCCATGACAACTGAATGCCTCAGGCCTGCCTAAATGGGAGCAATGACCCCTCCCCTCATTCATGACAATAGGGAGTGCAGCTTGAGCCTAGAAACACACAGCCCCTGTTTCTTCCTGGCAGGAGTGTGCCCCTGGCAGAAGCCCCTGCAGACAGGGAGGCCCACCTCTCTCCCCTTGGGATCCTGTGGTAGAACAAGTATGCACAATTGGGGATCCCCCTACATGCCATGTCCTGTGAAGATGCACGCCAGTGAGTTAGACAAATGGACTGAGGGGTAGTTCAGAGAGCTGGTCTCAGGCTATGAGGGAACTCACATGAACTGATCTGATGGGACAGTGCTGTGAAGTTCTAGGGAAAAAATGTGGAGGGCACTTAACCCACCCCACAGAGAAGATGTGCTAGTGGATAAAGGCAAAAAGAGCCTGGCCCAGGGGCTTAGCACTCAAGTGATTAGGTCCCTCCCCTGGGAACAGTCTTCCTGGCTGGGAGATAGTGCCCTGAACTTCATACCAGTGGCTACCCCTAGCAGCTGGATAGGAAATCTCTGAGCCATGCTGAGGCTTTGCAAACACTCTCAGGTTCTCACAACCCAGCCATGATTTGTCTTGCTCCATCCCCTACCTTAGGGAGAGAGAAATCAAGCAACCTCCTGGGAGCTATAGGGTCCTTTCTCAAACATGGGACATTCGTGTAAGCTTTGTGAGACCAGAGCTTACAACAAGCACAAAGGACCATCTTGGTAGCTAGCTCTTCAACACAAACTTTAATCAATGACAGAGGATCATCTCCATAGCTAAGCATAATGCCTTCTAACTCAAACAGATAGAGAGTGGCTGATTTTTACACACAAGTGCCACCAACCATCTTGGAGATTAATTTGGGGGACCTAAATCACTACACATAGCTGGGAAGAGATGAAGATAGCAGTTCAGAGGTAACCTGAGAGGTTCATCAAGCCTGCTAAAACACTGCAGAGGCAACTCAGGACCAGCACTCTCTGGACCATACCTCTCCCTGGTATGGTCAGGAATTAATCTACAGTAATACAGAGACAGTCTGTGGGCCTAGACCATCATATCTCAAGCAAGAGATCAGATAAGAAAGAATCAGCAAAATAACTCCAGAAACATGAATAATAACAGTGAAAGGACACCCCACAACAACATAATAAATCCTTATACATGGATACTAACCAAAATGAAAAAAACTGAAATCACAGATAAAGAATTTATAATGTGGATTGTACAGAGACTCAATGAAATATAAGAGAAAATAGAAAGCAAAAACAAAGAAACAAACAAACAAAAACAATGCAGGAAATGAATGAAAAATTCACTAACAAATTAAATTACTAAAGAAAAATCAAACAGAACTATAGGAAATGAAAAATTTATTCAAGGAAATACAAAACACAGTTGAAAGACTTAAGAATAGGCTACATTAGGCAAAAGAAAGAATCTCAGAGCTTGAAGGCAACTCCTTTGAATTAAACAAGTCAGTCAAAGAGAAAGAACTGAGAAATAAGAGGAACAAAGCCTGCAAGACATATTGAATTATGTACAAAGGACTAACATAATAATCATAGGCATCCATGAAGGCAAAGAGGAAAAACACAAGGGTTGGAAAACATATTTGAGGGAATAATTGATGAAAAATTTTCTGGCCTTGCTAGAAACCTAGACATGCAGGTACAAAAAGCTCAAAGGACCCCCAGGAGATTCACCACAAGAGCATTCACCATCACACTGGTCAAAGGTGGCACTCCTATGAAAAGGTACTCCTACAACCTGTAAGGCAAAAGCATCAGGACACTCACAGAGGAAAACCCATCAGGCAAAGAACAGATTTCTCAACTGAGAACTTACTAGCCAGGAGGGATTAGGGCCCCTTTCTCAGTCTTCTCAAACAGAATAATAGCAAACATAGAATTTTGTCCTGCAAAACTAAGTTTCTTATATGAGGGAGAAATAAAGACTTTCTCAGACAAGCAAACACTGAGGGAACTTCTGAAAACCAGATCTGCCTGCAGGAAGTACTCAGACCTACATTATACACAGATCAGCACAGCAGGCACCCACCAGTGTAAAATCACCCAAAAGCTAAATGTCAGAGCCAAATATGAGAATGGATCAAGAGGTAAAACAAAGAAATAAAGTTTTACCCAATAGGATGAACAGAAACCCATTGCACTTATCAATTCTCTCAATAAATTTGAATGGCTTCAACTCCCACTCAAGAGACATAGGGTGGCTAAATGGATAAAAAAAAATACAAGCCTAGTATCTGCTGTATTGAGCAAACACTTCAAACCCACAAGGACTCATTCAGACTCAAGGTGAAGGGATGGAAAAAAGTGTTCCATGCAAATGGAAACCAAAAGAAAGCTTGTGTCCCCATTCTCACATCAGATAACATAGACTTCACATCAAGAAAAGTAGGAAAGATGAAGATGGTCATTACATAATGGTAAAGGCAACAATTCAACAAGTAGACACAACAATCCTACACATCTATGCAACTAAAATGGGTGTTCCCAGATTCATAAAGCAAACCCTATTTGATCTAAACAAACTTATAAACAGCAGCACCATAATAGACAGGGATTCAACAACCCACAGACAGAATGGGACAGATTCTCCAAGCTAAAAATAGACAAGGAAACAATGTACTTAAACAAAATGCTAGAACAAATGTGCCTAACAGATTTTACAGAATATTCTAAGCAAAAACTAATGAATATACATTATTTCCATGAGCTCATGCAACATTATCTCTAAGACCGATCACATCCTAGGCCACAAAATATGTCTCAAGAGATTAAAAAAAAAAAAAAAGAAATTATACCATGTATTTTCTCAGACCACAGTGGAGTAAAATTAGATACCCATTCCAAAAGAAACATTCAACTCTACACAAAGTCATGGAAATTAAACAACCTAATGGTGAATGATTATTGGGTCAAAGAGGAAATTAACATGAAAATCAAAGTATTCTTTGACGTAAATGACAAAGGGGACACAAGTTATCAAAATCTGTCGGATTTGGCAAAAGCAGTTCTAACAGAAAAATTATAGCCTTAAATGCCTGCATCCAAAAGACAGAAGGAATTGGAAAAGGAAGCCGATTCCAAACTCATGAAAAGAAAAGAAACTAAGGTCAAAAGAAAAGAAAATAACTAAAGTCAGAGCAGAACTAAATGAAAAAGATAATAAAATAACTACATGGAATATTAATGAAACAAAAAGTTGATTGCTTGGAAAGATAAACAAAATTGACAGATGTCTTGCTAGATTAACCAGAATCAGAAAAGAACGTACCTTAATAACCTCAATCAGAAATGGAAACAGATATTACAATTGATACCATGGAAATACAAAATATCATCTCTGAATATGATAAAAATCTCTGTGCATATAACCTTGAAAATATTCAGGAAATGAACACATTCTTGGAAACACACAACCTCCTTAGGTTCAATCAGGAAGAAATAGAACTATTGAATAGATCAAAATCAGTACTGAAATTAAAGCAGCAAGAAAAAAATCTCCCAACAAATAAAAGCCCAGGACCAATTGGTATCTCAGGTGAATTTACCAGACCTACAAAGAAGAACTGCTACCTACATTGTAGAAATTATTTCAAAACAGTGAGAAGAATGCATCCTCTTCAACTTGTTCTATGAAGCCAATATCACCTTGATATCAAAGCCAACATAGCACACAACAAAAAAAGAAACTACAGACCAATATCCCTTATGAATATAAGTGAAGAAAATATCAAGAAAATCTTAGCAAACTGAAATCAGCTGCACATCAAAAAAATAAATAAATAAATAATCCACCACAATCAAGTGGGCTTCATATCAGAGATGCAAGTGTGATTCAACATATGCAAATCCATGAATTTGATTCACCATGTAAATAGATTCATAATGACCATATGATCATCTCAATAGATGTAGAAAAAGTATTTGTCAAAAGTCAGCACCCTTTTATGATAAAAACCCCTAACAAAATAGAAATAGATAGAACATACCTCAAAATTATAAAAGATGTATATTATAAACCCACAGCCAACATACTGATGGGAAAAATTGAAAGAATTCCTACTTAGAACTGGAACCAGACAAGTTTTCCCACTGTCACCACTTCTATTCATTAATGCTTGTAGTCCTAGCCAGAGCAATTAGGTGAGAAAAGGGAATCAAGGGTATCCAAATGGGAAATGAAGAGATTGAACTATTACTGTTTGCTGATGATATGATCTTATATCTAGAAAACCCCAAAGATTCTGCCACAAGACTCCTGTAATTGATAATTCAGCAGAGTCTTAGGTTACAAAATCAATGCACACAAATTAGTAGCATTTCTATACACCATACTAGTCAATGTGAGAATCAAATCAAAGACTCAATCAGTACCTTTCACAATAGCAACAAAGAAAATAAAATACCAATGAATATATTAAACCAATGAGGTGAAACACCTCTACTGGGAGAACTATGAAGTACTGACCAAGGAAATCACAGAGGATATCAGCAAATGGAAAAACATATCATGCTCATGGATTGGTAGAATCAACATTGTTAAAATGTCTATATTACCCAAGTGATTTATAAATTCAATACAATGCCCATTAAAATACAAATGTCATTTTTTGCAGAGCTAGAAAAAATATTCTACATTTCATTTGGAATGAGAAAAGACCTCAAATTGCCAAAGCAACTGTAGGCAAAAAGAACAAATCTGGAAGCATCACTTTACCAAACTTCAAGCTATACTACAAGGCTATAGTAACTAAAACAGCATACGATTGGCACAAAAATAGAGGCGTAGACCAATGGAACATAACAGAGAACCAGATATAAAACCATTCTCACATTTCAATCTAATCTTTGACAAAGCAGAAGAAAACATACACAGGGGACATGAATCCCTATTCAATAAATTGTGCTGGGAAAATTGGATAAGCACACGTAAAAGATTGAAACAGGAGCCGCACCTCTTACCACTCACAAAAATGAATTCATGATGGATAACAGACTTAAATCTAAGGCATCAAACTATAACAATTCTAGAAGTAAATGTTAGAAAAACTCTTCTAGCTATCGGCCAAGGCAAAGAATTTATGAAGAAGACCACAATGGCAATCACAGCAACAACAAAAATTAATAAATGGGATGTGATTAAATCAAAAAGTTCGGCACAGCCAAGGAGACAATAGAAGCAAATGGACAACCTACAGAATGAGAGAAAATATTTGTATGCTATACATCCCATAAAGGGCTCACAACATAATCTACAAAGAACTCAAGCAAATCAGCAAGAAAAAAAATCAAACAATCCCATTAAAAGGTGGGCAAAAACATGAAGAGAAGCTTTTCAAAAGAAGACAGACTAATTTCCAATAAACATATAAAAAATGCTCAATGTCTCTAATCACCAGGGAAATGCAAATCAAAACCATAGAATGATATCATCTAACTCTAGTGAGAATGGCTTTTATCAAAAAGTCCCAAAACAACAGATGCTGGTATGTAGGTGGAAAGAAACGAACAATTATACACTTTAGGTGGTACTCCAAACTAGTATAACTTCTATGGATAGCAGGATGAAGTTACCTCAAAGAACTAAAAGTAGACCTACCTTTTGATCCAGCAATCTCATTATGCAACCAATGGAAAAAATAAGTCATTTAATCAAAAAGACACTTGCACTCGAATGTTTATTGCAGCACATTCACAATCACAAAAATGTGGAATACGTAATCAAACCAAGTGCCCATCAATACAAGACTGTATTAATAAAATGTGATATATGTACACCATGGAATACTAATGTAGCCATAAAAATGATTAACTAATACCTTTTGCAACAACCTGGAGGGAACCGGAGACCATTCTTCTAAGCGAAGTATCACAAGAATTGAAAACAAACACCGCATGTACTCACTACAAAGTTGAAACTAATTTATCAATATTCATGTGCACATATGCTAGTAAAACTCAACTGAAATCAAGCAGGTTGGAGGAGGGAGGAGGAGATGGATGAACTCAAACCTATATGTACAACACTCACTAAGTGGGTGATAACCACATAGTGGTTATAACTTTGACTCAATCTGTACAAAACAATTCATGTGACTACAATATTTGTATTCCCATAATATTGTAAGAAAAAACAAAATGATGACAATGAAATGAAAAGGTAAGTAACACTGAGATAATATTTAATAACATTAAATGGAAATGTATGATCTTGGTCTGAATATTTTTTTTTTCACAAATATAACATAGCATGGGTGTCTTTGTCATTTCAGGCTGCTAAAACATATGCCATAAACTGGTGGCTTAAGTAACATATACTTACTTATTTCTCATAGTTGTTGAGGTGGGGAAGTCCAAGATCAAGGTGCTAGCTCATTCACTTCCTAGTGAGGGCCCTTTTCCTGGTTTGCAGATGGAAGCCTTTTGGCTGTACACTCACTCACTCAGTGGGGAGAGAAAGATTATCACTCTTGGGCTTAATCTTATAAGGGCACTAATCCCATTCAGGAATGTTTTCCCTTCATAACTTAATTACCTCCCAATTCCCCCAAATATCAACACATTGGTGATTAGGGCTTCAACATATGCATTTTGGAGGACATGAATTTTCAATCTATAGCAATAGGGGAGATGAATGTTTCACATTTAATAAAAATTTGAAAAATGTGTGTTATAGATTTTAGTTGGTGGGAAGATTAATACGAAACAAATGCATGATGAGCAAAAGCCCTCAGAACACTTAGAATGCCATGGCCTTCAGACAGGCCTGTAAGTGTTCCAAGGCAGATTTTCATGTGTCTTTTTACAATCTTACAATTCTAGGTGTAATTTTCAAATTAAATTAAGATTATAATTTAAATTCCATTAGAATTTAAAATCCATTCAGTATCCTGAAAGAAGGAAGAATCAAAGTTTGTTAACCATTTACTTCTTAAGATGTGATCAGAAATGTAAGACATACTTTAAGTATGATCCAGGATGGGTAGAGAAGGAAAATCACCTCATATATTCTGAACAATAAATTCAAACACACATTCATTTAAAATATGTATTGAGACACTCTTATAGGCCAATAAGTGTATACAAGGCACAAACATTAATCTTTCCCTGAAGGAAGTAAACTATAGATATTATGAAGGCTATCTTCCCAAAATATAGTTTTCACTGTATTATTTAAGAAAAATGAGAAAAATAATTTTAGTGGATAAAAATTGAAGAACAGAAAGGTAAATGATGTTCTCTTTACACGGCAGGACATTGTCAACATTTAAAATAATACTTCTGAGGACTTTATTATAGCATGCATTTACTAATGTTAACATGTAAAAAAGCAAGAAATGGGGGTATATGTAATATAATTACAACTCTATGAAGGGTTCAAAGTAAATCCTACCAAAATGGATTAAAGTACATATAACTGCACATATTTAACACTGAATCAGAAATATATCTGTCAACAAATTTAAGCAGTGTTATATAAATATGGTGCAAAACCAGAGTTATTTGGTAAACAAATAAATGTCCTTAACTTGTTAAAATGAATCAAGTAAACATAAGGGAGGATACTAATACAATTTTGTATCCTTTGATAAAATAATGAATGGTGAGGTCAAAACTGCAACAAAAAGTCACAGGCATTCATAATTCTCATGGAATATCTTGTTAGAATATTTATCAAAACCTATTAATCATACATTTTTATTCTATCCCTCATTTATTTCAATCTTGATTAGGAGATCTTTTCCTTTGCAAAAATAAAAGCAGGATAGAAAGTCTAACTATGCAAAGAACCTTGGAATGTTACATGAAAAATTTTGAGGGCTGCCAAGGTACCCAATAATAAAAGAATGGTCATTAGATTATGGTGATTCTCCCAATGGAAAATCATGCTGTTATACTATATTTAATGAAGTTTTTAGAGCAGCAAACAGCCATGCTGTATTGTCAAGTAAAAGTCGTTACAAATTGTAAATGTATCATTACTTAAAGCTATCTAAAATGTATAAATATGTAAAAAATAAAAAGAACTTCAAACATTGGTAATAATTTTGTTAGGATGGCTAAAATATGGGATGATTTCCACTTTGATAAAATACACACCTAGAGCCAAGAATATAATTTGGATCCATATCTGTATTACTTGTGTATACCTGACACCAAAGCAAATTATAGATGAGTTATTATGGAAATAAGTAAAGAGAGACAGGAAACTAAATGAGGAAGATACTTGGAAAATATTGATATTTAAGGAGCAGAGAAAGGATGAGGATTCACATTAATCTGATTAGAATGAAAATGCAGGCTGCAAAATATTGAATCAGCTATTATTAATATATTGCCAACAAAGTAAAAAATGTTTACTTCTTCACAGGGCTAGTGGTGTACTTGCTAAGGCAGCTTCCTCTTCTCTTTAATAATCCTTGAATACAAGCAAAAACCTTCACTAATCTGAAGTCATCAGAGTACATTTCTCCATTTTCAGGAATCTATAATAATTGATGTGATTGTTTGCCATTCAGCAATAGCAAACTTATGTCGAAACAATCAGTTTTGGACTGGCTTCAAAGAGGCTGTGTCAAATGGTACAGCAGAAAAGGTATGTAATTAAAGATTGGGAGAAAGTGATGTATTTTTACTTTGCTGCTGATCCTAATATTGTGTTTTGACATGATGTCTTCAGGGAAGTACTTAGCCATACCGACCAAATGGAGTCTTGAATGTTACTACAAATGGTAGAAAATACGGAAGCTGTCCTTGGTATAATCTAGAAACTGGTAGAAATTCCTCTGGAGAATTACTAGATCATTCCAGAAAAAAGGGAAAACACAAATGAGGTAGAGACACATGAAAGGATCAATCGTTTTAGAGGAGGTCTCAGTGGTTTTTTTGTTGTTGTCACTAGAGCAAAGATTTATGGTGAAGGGTAGGAGATGAAACCTTAAATAGGGCTAAATGGGATGTCATTTTGGAATGTGCATTAAAAAGGTAAGAGTGGAATCAGGATGATATTTCTTGAGGCTACTAAAGCAATCTAAATGAGAGATGCTGAGATCCTAAAAGTTGGAACATAGTGATGAGAGGAAGACTAGATTTGAAAGACAGTTCACAATTGGAATTTACAGAATTTCAACTGACAAGGTGTAGCTCACCTAAAGCAAAATCATTCCTTTAAGTTGAAATGGTTCAAGAATGTCTTTGTTGGAATGCACGCTTCTAGCTATAGCTAACATGTTATTTTATGCCAGTTTTCCCACAGAAGCAGACCCTGAAATGGAGATAGGGTACACACACTTTACTTGGTAGATTATCCCGAGAAACACTGGTAGGAGAATAGGAATATGAGACAGAGAAGGAAAGGAAGTCAGTAGAGGCGCATGAGTGAGCAAGTTATGGCTGTGAGTTACTGAAGTCCCCACTGGGACAGGCTTCCATGTTATTCCACCCAAAGTGTGATTCCCATTCATTAACTGCATCCATCAGCTAGTTTTATACTACTCGTGGGGACATTATATTGTTTGCACTTTTACCTTGACCCTTGCCCATAGACTGAGAATATTTTTATAGCCAAAGAATGCCTTCAGACAGAGTCACAGGTATTTGCAGTAAGAAGCTGTCAGAACTCCAGGTGCCAAGTAGACTTGGGTGGGACCGAAAAGCATCTGCTTCACACATTAAAAAAGTATTTCTCAACCTAGAGTTTATGGATGGATTTTTACAATACATTTTTCAGGTTTTTAAAATAATGGTTTTTTTTTCATCTTTTTAAAACATAGCTTAAGTATATTCTGGATGTAGATAGTGACTTTAAACTTGTTTGATACCTATGGTTTTAGTGACTAAGTGACAAATTATACCAAGAGGCACTAATGTAAATTTGAAAAAAGTAAATGAGAAAAAAAAAAGTCAAGGAATATTGTATGAATGAAGGTTTCAGAGAAGTCCAAATAAAGTGCAGAGAAATTTATTTCAGGTGGTCAAGCTTATAGAGACGCACAGCTGTGGCCCCGTGGCAAACAAATTCACATGTTGAAATCCTAACTCCCAGTACCTCAGAATATGATCTTACTTGGAAAGAAAATAATTAAAAATGTAGTTAATTAGGTTAAAATGAAGTCATTAGGGTGTGCCCTTATAAAGAGGGGAAATTTGGACAAAGGCACACACACTCAGGGAAAATACCATGTCAATACGGAGGCAGAAATCTGTAAGTCAAGGATCACAAACAATTGCAAGCAAACTACCAGAAGCTAGGACAGAAGCATGGAACAGATTCTTTCTCACAAACTTCAGAAGGACTCAACCCTACCAGCACTTTGATCTCAGATTTCTAGCTTTAATCACTTTGGGACCGCGCTCGCTGGCCACGAAACCTTGCCCACAGCTGGCACTTATAGTCTGCATGATAGTTTGTGCTGTGCATTGACAACGAATCCGTTTTGCTCTTGTGTGAAGAGGAAACCTTTAAAGCACTGAAAGCTTGTTTTACCTTACAGGCAGCTTTACTTGTAATGTAAATCAGAATAGGTAACATATACATGTATGTTTTCATTACGTTATTTTAAAATGTTCACAATTTTATTTTATTTATTTTTTTTTAAATTTTTTTTTTATTTTGGCATATTATGGGGGTACAGATTTTAAGGTTTCAATAAATGCCCATTTCCCCCCTCCCCCCAAAAGTCTGAGTCTCCATCATGACCATCCCCCAGATGGTGCACATCTCACTCATTATGT
The DNA here is from genome assembly GCF_040939455.1 of Microcebus murinus. NCBI lineage: Eukaryota > Metazoa > Chordata > Mammalia > Primates > Cheirogaleidae > Microcebus > Microcebus murinus. The sequence goes on along the minus strand of NC_134114.1, from coordinate 77,915,525 downwards.
ATGTATATACCCGCCCCCCTCCCCCCTCCCACCTGCCCAATACCCTATTACTGTAGTACCTATGTGTCCACTTAGGTGCTACTCAGTTAATACCAGTTTGCTGGAGAATATATCTGGTGCTTGTTTTTCCATTCTTGGGATACTTCACTTAGTAGTATGGGTTCCAGCTCTAACCAGGAAAATATAAGATGTGCTATATCACCGTTGTTTCTTAGAGCTGAATAGTACTCCATGGTATACATATACCACATTTTATTAATCCATTCTTGGATTGATGGGCACTTGGGCTGTTTCCACAGCCTTGCAATTATGAATTGTGCTGCTATAAACATTCGAGTGCAGGTGTCTTTTTTGTAGAGTGTCACTGGATCATTTGGGTAGATGCCCAGCAATGGGATTGCTGGATCAAATGGTAGATTCACTTGTATCGCTTTAAGGTATCTCCATATTGCTTTCCACAGAGGTTGAACTAGTTTGCAGTCCCACCAGCAGTGTAGGAGTGTTCCTCTCTCTCCGCAACCACGCCAGCATTTATTGTTTGGAGATTTTTTGATAAAGGCCATTCTCACTGGGGTTAAGTGATATCTTATTTTGATAAATGAAAAATTAGAAAAGTCATATCACGGCTGTCGGCTAAAGTCGCTGTGTGTGTTCATCTGTGGCTATGGACTATAGTCGCCGCTCGGCTGGGCGACTACAGTCAAAGCTGGTCCCAAAGTGATTAAAAAGTTTCTCTTGTTTAAGCCACCCAAGATGTGGCACTTTATTACCACAGCCTTAGCAAACTAATACACATACTGAAGTAAAATAACATTTGTGTTTTAGCAAGCAATATTAAATTTCACAGTCATGGTAAGACTAGAATAACCAATTAATCATTGTGCATCCCATTAGGTTAATTTTAATTTCAACTTAATTCATTTTATAGTTTTACTTGCATTTGTATTTGTATATTTATTATTATGGTTGTATAACAACTATAAACATAATGACTTTATGATTTATAATTCTATAGTAATTTAAATAAGTTTAACATTTTAATAAAATAGCTTACATGAGTTCTGACTAGTCCAACTTCACAAAGGTATTTGTGATAGTAAATTTTATGTGTCAACTGGCTGGGCCATGGTGCCCAGATATTATTAGGTCAAACATTATTCTTAATGTTTCTGCGAAGGTGTTTTTAAAGATGAGATTAACCTTTAAATCAGAGGACTTCAAACAAAATAGATTGCCCTCCACAAAAATGGGTGAGCTTCATCTAATCAGTTGGTCTTGATGAAACAAAGATGGACCTTTCCTGGAAAAGAAGGAATTCTGCCCACAGACAGCTTTCAGACTTGAACTGCATCCTCTCCTCCCTCGACTCCAGCCTGCCAATCCACCTTGCAAATTGCAAATTGCCAGTCTCCATAATCATATGAGCCAATTTCTTAAAATAAATCTTTCTATCTTTCTCTATATATGCACATCCTATCAGTTCTATTTTCTCTGTAGAACCCTGACTGATCGAGTACATGTTCTTAAACAAGTCACCTGTACTAATGTGGGGTGAAAATGGTATCATTTGTTCACTTTGAGTTGAATAGCCATCTTTGAGCCATCAATGGTGGGCCAAGAAAGGAATATGCAAAACATAGAAGTTCCCATATAATCATTTGATCATTGAATTAGAGCAAGAAAAAAATTATTTTACTTAAGAACAATGTTTAATGAGCTACATTAGGAGTACCTCACATGTATAAATACGTTTGCCAAATCTGTTATAAAAAATATCAGAATTTAAGATAAATGACATGTCAAACTAAGGTTTAGATTTGGTATAAATTTTAAAAATGAAAAACTCACAAGAGTTTTACTCATTCCATTTTTCAAAAAGCAACATGTGGTTAAACTTAATTAAACTGATAGTCTTCAAAGTATACCACTGATTGGCTTTATATTTCTGTTATTTTTCTTACAGTGACACTTGTACAGTACCTTAAAAGTACTTTGGACTTGATTTATTTTCACTTTTTACATGCCGTATTACAAATTATATAATATAGTATGTAAATACGCACTTCATCTGATTTCTTAATTAGATTGAATGTAACCTGCTTTACATTAGATTGAAGTCTGCTTAAAACCAAATAAATATTTAAATTTGCTAAGATCTTTGGTGCCATAACATTTTATGACTGCAGAATTAAGATTTATCATGTGCAGTAGATATTTGCAACTTGATAATAGGATCAACATTATGTCCAGACGTAAGACAAAGACTCAGGTGTCTTTCCCACGATTCCACTGCAAACACTTCAGCATAGATTTGGTCAGAGAGTGGTTGTGTATATGAGTATGTGGTAAATTCTGGACAATGGACAGATATTACTGGAAGTCATGGGACTTTTAATTTTTATTGTATACTCTTTGTTACTTGTAGCACTCAACAGCAGAGCAGAAGTCTTTTTCATTTTTGGCTCTTTACTGTGACGAGATATTTCTCTTTGTTTCATATAGCTCCTAATATAAAATACTAATACTTTGACAGAGATTTACTGATGTATCCATTGTATGAAGAATATAATATTTGTTCCATAAGTGAATTTATATCTGTAGAAAATTGGAAGGGAGCTAGCTGGCCTTGAAAGGTAGAAAACATAAATACTAACTCTACTTTTCTTTAATTGTCACTGAGAAAATATGTGAAATCTCTGGATAACGTTTTCCTCAGCTGGATGTTGTGGGAAATGAAAGGATGTTTCCATCCTTCAATTAAATACACTAAATTTGATCGTACAACAAATAGTATTTTAAGAAACATATCAACAATTGGGGCAGTAGATGTTTCAATTGTTCACAGAACAACCATATCCACTTTCTTAAGCATTTCTAGTGTCTCTTTATGCTATCAGCAAAGATTTCTTTGGAAACCGAAACTCTGAGTTTTAATGTCGATTTCACTAATCTGCTAATTTTGAAATTTGTATACATAATGGGATATTTTCCAGAAAAATAACTTAGCTGAGTGTATAGTATCAAACTTGGAGACTGATTATTTTAATGTTATGTTTTGGATATCGAAATCAAAATCCTTCTCAAGTAAATGCTTAGTCACTATAACATAACCCAGGCACTTGTCTCAAATCTATCCCTTTGGTTTACATTGTAAATTGTACAAATATTTTCAAAAATAGCTGTGAATGCTCACAATTCCATAGAATGCAATCCAAAACTAACATTTGGTTTGCACTTTGCTCTCTACAGACATTCTATTTTCACATATCATTTTGGTTTGTTTCCGTTGTTTTTGATTTAGTATCTGGTTTACTTAACCAATTATTATCAGTTCAGCTGCCGAGCACCACAGGATATATTGCCTTAATATTGTTGTTGCACTTTGTTTGTTATTCCTGGTGCCCAGGACAAATGATCCTTCAAGTACCATTGCAGCACGAGAGTAGCAGATACAAACGCACTGCTTCCAGGAACATTCAATCTCCATATTGATTGAGACCTCAGGGACATTGTGTAATTGTTATGACAACAGAACATGAGTGAGTTTGTTTGTTGGTTGGTTGATTTGTTTGAAGTGTATTTATTAGTCAGTTCCTATATTCATTTGCCTTGTTGGTTTTCTTTTTTATTTTATTTTGTTTGGGAGTAATTAGGAGGAGGAAGCAGGTTTCAGTTTTAGTAATATGTAAAAAAAAAAAAAAAAAACCATAGCTGCCATTTTAGAATGTCTGTAAGCTCAGAACAACTATGTTTTTCCAAGTTGTCTTATATAGGACCAAATGTTACTTTGTTTTACATTCAGCAGGGCAATGTAACTATCACACACTGCTTATGCCAATACCACCTGTTCCCTCTGATTTTTCTACTGTCCTCTTTCTCCTTGGATTTGTTGTTGTTGTTATTGTTATTTCCTTAACTGGTCTGGCTCCTCTTTTATTTTGTTATTGTTATTTTTGTTGCTTGTTTGATTGGTTCGATTTGTTCAGCTATACAATTAATTGAGATTAACTGTTTTACTAATTATCATAATAGATATAATGTTCAGGACCTAGTCATTATTCTTGCCTCAGACAAGTTAGGATGACAAAGATTTCTATGAGGCTTAGCATGCAGGAGAGACTTTTTAAACCTGTTTAGTTTTGAAAAAAAAATAGTATATGGTAAGTGTGGTGAGTTGGGTCCTCTGGTAGCATACACTGAAATACTATTTGGGATATAAAATGTTTATTTAAAAAAAACACCTTTGGAAGAATAAAGGGAGGAACAAATGTAAGCAGAATAATTTGATTATGATACAGGTCCAACAAAACCTTACTCAAAACAATTGAGACCTCTGAAGGGAATATTGTCCTGCAGAGTGTTTTGCATCTCATTGAAATGCCGATATCTTTATACCTCATCTCACTCATCCAACACATTTAGGTTACTCCAAGAAGGGCATGACCTTGAGCAAGGCAGCTCTTTGAAGCTGAGGTAACACCCAGAGCATCTGATACCTGGAGCCTTTCTCATGACTGCATTCCCACAGAAGGAAACAAATTATTCTTAAACAAGGACCTGGGTAGTGCCTTATTGTGTCTACAACACCAGAGAGCAATAAGTTGGGAGTATTATCATAGACACATGTTACATGATACTGTCTTCCTCAGTCCCAGGATATTGTTACAAGTTTCCTGATGAAGGAAGCTTGCAAACAAAGTGCAAATTAACCTTGAGAACCTACATAGAGCATAAAGTCTCCAAGGAAAGACTATCTCAGTAGATTGAAGTTTTCTTTGAAAAAAATTGAACTTCATTTTCAGTAGAAACAAAACATTAACACCAGTAACTACATTGGTGGAAAAAACTACTATCCATTCAACAAGAAATTTCGCATGCTTATTATAATGTTAGAGGTGTAGAGGTAAAGGCAGTGTAAATAAATCTCAGCTCAAGATGATAATTGTGACTAAATTACCTAGCATAAGCTAACTGCTATTAAAGTTGAATTTTCAGAAGTTTTTACCATAAAATGTTATCTTTTATACATATTACCATGAGGAGGAGCATGCCATGCTTCATTAAGACATTCAGGTACCCACATTTCATCCATTACATTGTTTGAATCCATTGCTTTAACCAAACTGCTGAGGAAAAGGAAATAATGCAGAATGAGACATTTCTAAAGATCAAGTCTATAAGCAGGGCTAATAATTTTACTTATGTTCCATCGAACATAACTCAATCACAGAGACACACTGAATTGTAAAGCAAAACTTGGTAACACTCAACAAAATTAGGGCATACTACGCATTGGTAAGTATTCACAGCCTTTACAATAGCTCCTGAGATGAGTGAGAATATCATAGAAAGGAAAGAACTTTTAAAAGCAAAACTAGAGGTTAGGTAATTATTAATATATTGACTTAGAGTTCAAGAAAAGTTAAAGTGCAATTGTCACTCAAACCATCTGAAGAAGTTTGTGGAATAAAGAACTACAAAATAAGAATAATGGGTAGCATCTATTAAGCAATTATCCTAGAAATAATTTGAAAGTTATATAAGGGAAAATCTCAACAGTTCATCATTCAATTTTTTTTCTTTTGAAGTACAGAATGTACAAAGATCTATTGTTAAAAACTTGGAATATTTCTACTTATTGAATTATAAACTTCTTGTGCTTAGAGACAATTAGTGTGCATATGATATAATCTTCTATGCAGATTCCACAATTATTGAAGTGTGGGATGATGGATTACAATCATTATTTTAGTGGAAGCCCAAATAATTGCTTCTAAACTATTGTAAGTGTCAAGAAAAGTAATAAATGTGTTGATAGGTTGTCGTAGTTCAGTGGCATTTAAATTTTTGTTGGGGTCAAGATGGGGAAGTAGGGAAGCATCCAAATTATCTACATAATTTTGCTATGTGACCACTGGAAAAAAGTATGATCTTAAGGATATACAGAAGGAAGAAAATGGGAAGTCTGTAGTAATCATCGTCCCCAAATTTCTTTACTAAATGATGTGAGATTACTTCACTGTGATGAAAATTCTATGAAGAACCATACCATTTTCATTTCTTGAATAAAAGAATGTTAAACTGAAACAAACAAACAAACCTGTGACTAAAAGAGAAAAAAAATTACAAGAATTCCCCATCAAGGTTCCATGTACTCTCATCCAACCCCACTGTGCAACTGTGTTTTGTGGTGAATGTGGTAAACAGTCCCACCAGGAAAAAGATATGTGGAAACCCACAGTGTGGATATCAGTGAAGGGAACTGAGGATAGTTGGAAAAGCATCAAGAAAGATTAAATTCATCATAAATCTGAAAAGACAAAATCAGTAACTCAAGAGACAAAAGCATAGACTACTGGGAAGGGGTTTCAAATTAAGGATAATGAACCAAACACCATAAAAAGGTCCGCACATGCTATGTAAAGTCATAGACTTGACTTAAATGGCCAAACAGGATTTATATGGACAAACTTCCAAAGACAGCTTCTCGTGGGAACAAAGGACAACAGAGAAAGAAGCACATTTTAGAAATTGAATGGTAACGAGGAAATGAAGTAAAGATGGAAATGTTAGAGTCATTAAATATGGAAAAGAACTGCAAAATTATGTGACTCACAACTACTCCACTACCAGCAAAATATAAAAACAAAAAACCTTGTTATATTCCTAGAATTTGATAGACTAACAGAAGAGGATGCCGTTAAACAAAAGTCTAGAAAAACACCCCAATATCATAAAAGTAAACAAAAGGAGGTCTGTAGAGAACTATTGCAGTAAGTCAGGAAAAAAAATTACACAATCAACTGGGGAAAATTTCCCCCTGTAAAATAAGAATGAAGCAATAGAAAACTGTAAACTGTAATTCTATACTTCAAACAATGTTAAATAAGCTCAAACAAGCATTTGAAGATATGAAAATCTCCTTGAATAAGAATTTCAAAAACTGTGAACAGAAATGTACAAGAAAACTGGAAGAAATTAAAAAGTCAGTTGAACTCTGAAAAGTAATGAAAGGATGAGACAAAATTACTTCAGAGATTTTTTTAAAAAAATTACAAAGTAACTAAGCAAGAACAGACTCAGATGAAAATTGATTAGAAAATATTGAAAAAGGGCAAGAAATCAATCAAGAGAATGTAAATGGCATAAAGAAAGAACACATTTTGAGCCAGGTACAATGGATCATGCCTGTAATCCCAGTGCTTTGGGAGGTCATAGCAGGAAGGTCCCCTTAAGCCAGGATTTAGAGATCAGACTGGGCAACATAGTGAGGCCATGATTCTAAAATAATTTTAAAAAACATAATTAGCCAGGCATGGTGGCATACACCTGTATTCCCAGCTACTCAGGAGGCTGGGGTAGGAGGATGGCTGAACCCAGGGGTTCAAGGTTGCAGTGAGCTATGATCATGCCACTGCACTCCAGCCTGGGCAACAATGCAAGACCCTGTCAGAAATGACACATTTTGTTGAGAAACAGGCACTTAGTCTCATACATAGATGGTGGCAATGCAAATTAGAACAATAATTCTGTGCAGATATTTCACAATTCTGAACAATACTACTTATATACTTATGTGAGTACGGGTATAAAACTACCCTGAAGATGTAGCTCCAATTATTTGAAAGTGTATATTAATAAGATTTTCAATACAGCATCCAATGTAAAATATTATAAACAACCTAAGTACCCATATGTACGTAGAAGAGTGATTGAAAAAATCATGGTATACCTATAAATGGAGCACTGTGCACCTAAAAAAAAAAGAAAGAAAGAAAGAAAAAGGGAGATATCTACTACTTGACAGTGAAATGATTTCTCTTATATACTGTTAAATAAAAAGCCAAAGCCCAAAATACCTATGTTATATTTCCTTTCATACGAAGAAGACGAAAAATAAGAATATACACACATATGTGCTAGCTGGTTACCTGCACGGAAAATGTAGCAAAGTGGTGATAAGAAGGGAAGAATGGGCCTGAGACAGCATAGTGAAGAGAGTGCTGCTTCTCTGAGTAGAACCATTTTTATAGCTCTGACTCTTAGAAACACAGTCATGTCTTCATACTTTTCACTCCTGCTCAATATAAACTAGTAAAACAAAGCAGGATGTAGAGGATAGCCAGAGTGGAATTAATACACTAGAAACTGAATTTATCAGTATTATTTATAATAGCATCATCACTGAAGTTGGTGATGAAGAAGACAACCAGCCTACATGACTTTGGAAAACAATTTCTTTCTTTCTTTCTTTCTTTCTTTCTTTCTTTCTTTCTTTCTTTCTTTCTTTCTTTCTTTCTTTCTTTCTTTCTTTCTTTCTTTCTTTCTTTCTTTCTTTCTTTCTTTCTTTCTTTCTTTCTTTCTTTCTTTCTTTCTTTCTTTCTTTCTTTCTTTCTTTCTTTCTTTCCTTTCTTTCTTTCCTTTCTTTCTTTTCTTGTCTCGCTTTGTTGCCCAGGCTAGATTGAGTGCCGTGGTGTCAGCCTAGCTCACAGCAACTTCAAACTCCTGGGCTCAAGCAATCCTGCTGCCTCAGTCTCCTGAGTAGCATGCGCCACCATGCCCGGCTAGTTTTTTCTATATATATTAGTTGGCCAATTAATTTCTTTCTATTTATAGTAGAGACAGGGGTCTCACTCTTGCTCAGGCTGGTTTCGAACTCCTGACCTCCAGCAATCTGCCCGCCCGGGCCTCCCAGAGTGCTAGGATTACAGGCGTGAGCCACCGCGCCCGGCCGGAAAACAATATCTTGATTGGATACTACAAGGCTAAAGACAGAAAGCAGATAAATGTTGCATTCTGATTAGTAAACATGTTTTTCACAGGATATTGATTAGCAACCCTGAAGCTATTTTATATTTATACTACAAATGAACAAACGTTAATAAATACCCTGCAGGATACAAGGGCTATATCCCTCATGTTCAAGAAAAGAGTAAGACTAAAATAAACTCCATTGTGTTGGACTGGACTAAGAGTTATGAATATAAACACACACACCCATGTATGCCTATGCACATACACACATGTGCATATATATATGTACACATATTATGTGTATCTAAACTTTTATGTATGTGTGCATATAATTTATATTGAATGCATTTAATACATTTAATTTATATAATACATATATACACATAGAGATAAGTATAGAAATATAGATGTGAGTATTGTATGGGTTAGTATACATACCTATAGCTCCTATCCCTGTCCACTGAGAGGGTCTGGGAGCAATGATACCTAGTAGCAATGGAGCATTTAATGCCAGATCTTGTTTTAGAAACACCATTGTTTAAAGGAACCAATGATTCTTAGAGAAATGTTTGCTTATGTAACATGCTAACATTTGCTATGTATATACATATATAAAATATGTCTTTTGCAGCTATTTTCTCGAAGTCTCAGGTTTGTCTTTGCATTTTCTTAACAGCGTCTTTCACAGAACCGAACTTTTAGACTTTTAAACCAAGTCCCGCTTATTAATTCTTTCTTTCACAGATTGTGCCTTTGGTGTTGTATCTAAAAAGGTTATCATTAAACCCAAGATCATCTACACATTTTCCTATGTTATCTTCCAGGAGTTTTATAGTTTTGCGTTTCACATTTAGGTCTGTGATGTATTTTGAGTTAATTTTTGTGAAGGGTGTAAGGTCTGTGTCCAGATTCATTTTTCTGCATGTGGATGTACAGGCATTCTAGCATCATTTGTTGAAAGACTATTTTTCTCTATTTTATTGCCTTTTCTCCATTGTTAAAGATCAGTAGACTATTTTTATGTAGGTCTATTTCTGAGCTCTTCATTCTGTTCCATTGATCTATTTGTCTATTTACATTTTTACCATTTCTAAAATCAAGTGTTTGTATAAAGAAAACAAAAGCAGATATGGGGTTGTTGCCTTTAATATATATTAGCAAAATGAAAATGGCATTTTTATCTTTTGTGTATGCCTAAAAGCTAATAATGAACTACGGGTGTACATACTAATGGGAAATAAGGCCATAAGCTATCAATGCAGAAACATAATCATTAGAGTTAAAGAAAAGTTCTACACTCCATGAATTCTCATCTTGCATTGTAGAGCCAGAATTTTAGAAGACATATTCATCTATTAAAGTACTCAAGTATATTACTTAGCCTTACCTATTTAGTATTGATTCTTATTTCATAATTTTTGTCAGTGTCTGTGGCTTGAACTTATTTTCCTTTGCTCTCAAACTAAGTTTCATAGTTTGAGATCAAAGGAAAACTTCCTAGACTCAAATATCTCTTGCTGCGTGAAGTATTCAATTATTGTAGCTAACTTTTTCCCCCTAAAGTGTCACTAAAGTGTCTGCATCTCTTAGTGGCCTTTTTATTTATTCTATTGTAGACAGTGACTCCTTTTCTGTACAAGATGTCCTTGGTTCTGCTTAACTTCTTTCTTCAGGTACACTTTAGTCCTGCATAGGGTACACTGCGGAGTCAAAGGCTGCTGGGCAGAGTGAAAGGTTGCTTTGTGCTCCCAGAACATCATTACCATCCTTCCTTTCTTTTAGCACTGATTTTTATCTTGGGGGAAAAAAATCAAACATACAGGTTTCACAGCATCATACACACACAACCTGAATCTTACACAATGCAATCCAGTACAAAGCGCTTAATAAATGTGACCTCCATTAGTGTATAGAAAACTGAGTTTTTATCACTGACTCCACCTTATAGTTTGTGTATATTGTACTTCTTATCCTCCAGGTAATATTGGAGGTAGAAATTTGACTGGATATGGAAATACTGAAAGTTCAAACATTTGTTAACTAACCATATTGTGGGCTTCTATCGTTTTTCATAATATCAGACAATAGACTATCTGGATGCATTTGCAAACTGCATTTCTGAAGAATAAAATGACTTAAAAAATGCAGATACAACATCATGTTCCTTGGTGCAGTAAACCACCTGAATATTTGTAGCAAGTCAGATTTATTCTGATCCTGTAATTAGAATAAGATGTTAAATGTCCAAAAGCCTAAATAGGACATTTGAATGACATTTTTGTTTGAAAGCCACCAGTGTTGGCTGAAAAGATGACAGTCATTTGTCCTTCTACACAAACTGAAGGCCAAATGTAAGATGAAAAGAATTAAGTAAAACAGACCAAAAGACGCATGAACTGAAATATGTTTCCATGAACTGAAATACATTTACCGGATTAAATATTGAGCTTCTTTGCTTTAAGTAATCTATTTCATATTTGTTAATCCTCAAGCTTAATTCTCCATAAGTAAATTTGTCAGGCAATTATATAAAGTTGGTTTAATTTTCTGCTTACCAAAAGAATTTCTCATTAGGTGGCTCCCACATCTAAATTTCTAGAACTAATTATTTTCTAATCTTATTTCTTGATAATATATTAAAATGTCTTCTGATGGCCATAAATAACTATTTCTAAACAGTTAACAAGTATAAACCTATAAGCTTGGGAATAAAATAATAATTTCCTTATATTTTTATTTTTTTAGTTTGAAAAACTTAATAAAAACTTATGACTATAAAGGTAGTAGTATTTTCATTAAAAAAATAGTTCTGGAGTTTAACACTTAACCCAAAGTGTTTATTATTATAATTTGAAACATTCAGCAAGCTCCACCCTCTAAACTCACTCTGCCATAAGCTTGTGTAATGACTTTCATGTTTTCACATGAAAGACTTGAGGAAAATAGGTCAGAGCTGACTATAGAGGTCTCAAAGTTTCTTTCTTCTCTTTCCTTTGTTTCTCCTTCTGCTCTTCTTGACGTGTCATGATTGATATGCTTTCCATTCTCGTTTACAAAATGAACTCTTTGCTTGGCTGGACAGGTGCTTTTTTCAGGTGATTGAATCAGAATTCAGTTTAAGTGCAATCCTTGTCCCTTTACACATAAAAAAATGTCAGTAGTTTGGATTGTAATGGATACGTTATTAAAGTTAGTATATTTTTAATGAATCAAAACTTAAATATTCCAAGAGCACAAAAGGGAAGTGTCAGATACTTCCATATATATACTTTAGAGTCAGCTTAGTGAACAGTTTCGATGAAGTGCATATGCTCTAGATAATTCCTGAGAGTTATTAGTTAGAAGCAAAAGCTAAACCCCAAATTATATCGCTGCTGCTAAACAGAAGAAAAGGAAAAAAGAAAAGAAAAAGTAGGTAATTTTCTTGACAAAATCTCCCAAAAAGTTGCTGCTAATGTAAAGGGGAAGGAGATGGTGTCATGATCCCTATTAGTGAATAACTGACATTCTGTAAACTGATAGTCAAGATAATATTGGGGAATAAAACATAGCTAAGTGGAAAATGACTTTAAATAAAGACTAAAAAGAAGTTATTATTTTCTGCTTTTAGAGCCATGTCAATGATTTTGTTCTTAAAAAATAAGTTAGAAAAGTTTACTATAACCTGAAAATGAAACTATAGGGAATACATTAAATCAAACTTGGGAAATGAGTATAATAGAATATTGTTTAGCCATTAACATTGTGTTGTGGAATATTATATAATAACAAAAATGTTGATAATTTGAAATAATGTGAAAATATTACAAAACTATCTATGGTATGATCTCAGTGATTTTAAAGGAGCATTGTATATAAAAACATTAATACGATATATTACCAGGTATAATGTAAAGTGGCTTGTTTCAATAGAATTATGAATAATTTTATTATAGAATCTTAATTTTATTTTCATAACTTTTAAAATAGTCTACTTTTGAATCAATTTTATTTTAGTATAAGAAAAGAAGAATTAAAACAAGTTACATAAAGTCATTGTGTTACAACTTTCTTTTCTGTATCTTCTATGGAAAATATTTTCATGCATAACTCCTTCAGTAAGTCAGTACAGGTAAGAATGTTTTCCCCTAATGGAATTTATTCATTTCAACTGCAAGAAATTTAAAAACATAAGACTTTTAATCAGAGCCTAATATTTCAGACCACTGCTTGACATAACATGTCTTTGGAGAATGAAAAAAAGGCTGAAATGAAAAGAAGTGATCACCTATTTTCTGTCAGTTGAGCAATGGCTCTAATTAAGTATGCTTTTCAAGTTCTCTTGTCTGTGTCACTGAAAGGAAGCTAACTTCTTCCTGAACCTAGTTTTTCTCTCCTGCCAATACCCTCTTTGGAGTTTTCTCCAGGGGTTATCTTGTTGAAGACATGTAGACCATGTTTTTCTGCGTGTCTCTCTATTTTATGAATATTTTTAAAGCATGCATTCCTTTTCATAAATTAATATTTAACAAACTGAAGGCAACTGGGTTCTTTCTTTAACCCCCTTGGTACACAAGAAATTGTGTCAAGTTCCACAGTGAGATGACCTGAGAGTCAGTCTGTCCTAGGGTTTGGAATGGTACCTGGCATATCACTAGTACTCAATAAACATGTGTTGTATGAAAAATATTTTTAAAAGTTTTCTTGGGCAAGTCACTACTTTGGAATACATATTTTTTTAATTTATAAAATGAGAACATAGGAGAAGATCATTTTTAAGTATCCTTTCCAATTCTAAAATATAAAACTTCTATAATTCGAATCTGAGCCTATGTTATAGTGTCCTGCAAGAAATTATTTGTCAAACTCTCCTGGGGGGAGGAAGAAACACCTTCCTTTGCATTTTCAAAAAAATTCTCACTTCTAAATTAAAGATGGCTTCTTTAACATAAAGTATACGGCCCCAAAATAGAAGGTTTAAATTTTCTTTATATGAAGACTTTATTCAGATGTTTAAAGTCTTCTTGAGATCAATTCCAATTTATTTGTGATAGATAAATAGTTTTATAAATCCATATATAGATTGATAGAATGGTTGATAGCTTTTATATCATCATCAGTAAACTCCCTTTCTCTACAACAAATTGACTTCTCTTTTACCTGCCAATATTATGTAATACAAGGGTTCGGTTTGCTTGTTGGAAGAAAATTTTCCTGATGGTTTTTTCTGTTTCTGCATATCATGTAAAGAGACACAGGCAAGCTTTTCTTCTGGATTATCTTCTCCGAGATGTTTGTATGGACACAACCATATATTTTAATGCATCAGTTAAGAGTCTTATATTTTTTCCCTGGAAGTAGAAAACATAGTAGCAGTATTTATAAGGTTTATCTATACTCTGGAGTTACACTTTTTATTCTGGTGTATACCCATTTGACATAAGCAGGACTGCCTCCTCCTTAGTGTAGGTGCCATGGCAGTTGTCACAACACATTTACTAATCTAAAGGCAAAGGTACACCAGATACAGGGAAAGGGGGAAAAAGGGAGGCTTGATGCCTAGATGAGGAATAAAGTATACTGGATATTAAAGTTTCTTTTGTCTCATTCACTGACATGTATTGAAGTTACTCTGTAAGTAGATTGGTCTCTGAGGTTTAATTTCTAGACATCTTAGGCCCCAGTCTAGTAACAAGCAGCAGTGACTCTCAAAGGAACCCATGCAGGAGAACCTGATTTTGAAAGGAATGAAAAGAGTCTACAAAACTCCAGTTATAGTTTGATGGCATGCTCTCTGACTTGATTAGAGATTCAATATAGGAATGTGAGATTTTATTTGGCGATATTAACTTGATGTTTTTTCCTCATATTTCCAGTTCACCAGTAACCTTTATCTATTTGAACACATAAAATTTGTGATATTCTTTGCTTTACAATAGGAATATTACAGCAGAAAGGCAGGGACATATGGGTCCCTTTTTGGCTTTTTGATTTTGAAAATCATACCATAAGAATAGTTGGATCAAAAGAAAGGTAAAAATACGTAGATATTATAAAAGAGATGCAGTAGATATCTCAGATAGGTTAAGTGATCCAAAAGGAGGGAAAAATCATGTACCCTTTCCCACATAATGCCTAGAAAAATGAGTTCTTCCATACAGGTACCTTCCTTAGTCTGACATAGAAATTTTCTATGATGCTGAGTTAGCATCTGAGAGTTTGCACTCCCTCTGCCACAGTCTGGAGAAGTGGAATGCCTTTGCCTTTTCCTGAACTGGCACAAAAGTGTCAAAGTGCCCTACAGACAACTCTACCAAGTTTTTCATAGCTATAAAGTAGTACAGAAAGGAGCTCAGAAATGGTGGAGAGAACCAGACTTCAGTCTGCCTTCAAATCAACACGGAACAATAGTAAAGTTTCCTGAATGGATTGACAACTGAGGGGAAGACAGAAGGATGTACAACCCAAAGAATGTTAGCTTTGATACATGAAGACAAATGATAACGTATGCTCTTTAACTCATGAAAGCTACGTCATTATATCACTCCAAAGGATCTTCACCACACTATGGGGAAATAAAATTAGAACTGAATTAACTGGGGTTTAATTTTTTCATAGCATAACGATATCTCCAAAATAGACATTAAGTTTAATTATGGCAAAAGGAAAATTTATATGTTTTGTATGTCTGAGATTATAGCCTAAAAGTTTTTATGCATTGCATATATTATAAAAGTCTTTTTGTGTCTTTGGCAAAGCCATAACCAAATAAAACCCATTATTTTATATACTATTCCTTAGACACAAACTCATTTAACATTTAATTCAATAAAGATATATCTTTGAAAACAGTTTGCAGAATATAACATATTTTCCTTTTGATTATAGGTGCCATAAAACTAAATCAGATTATTATGCCAGAGGGTAGCATCCATTAATCCAGAGTCTTATTAGCAATGGAAGTGGAAAGGTTGCATAATAAATTTACTTTAGAAGATTTCCAAAAATCACCATTCTGGTTGTTGAGAACCAAATGCAGTATGAAAAGGAACTTTGCTCATTACCCCAACATACACATCAAGGTGCAAACCAGTATGTTTTCCCCTGATAAAACATTAGCAATGTTCAATTCTAAGCTGTCTCATATCTTCTTGTAATAAATAATAAATAGATTGTCAAACATAACCTACTTCCCTGAGAGCTGGTATCCTTTTTACATAACCTCCTTAAGCTTCCCTTTTTTGGCCTCTTTTCTTCTAAAGAGCTGTCCTTGATGTTCATTTCAGCCTGATTTAATTTGTCTAAATCTGTCTTTAAAAAGAATTTGAGCACATGTTATGTATTATGAGTGACCTCCATCAGCTTATTGCAGAAAGTTAAATTTTAAAAACTGAAATTATTTAAAGCTAACAGCAACATTTGTATGTGTGTGTGATTTCTGTAAAAGCAAACAAACAGAACAGATACACAAAAGAAATCCTGCCTTGAGCTACATAAGATATTATCTAACTTGACCTTCAACTTTTCCCATAAGGAAAAAATCATACATAAAGATGCAGTCCCTTATACTTAATGGCTCATATGAAGGATTGTTTGTCCAACTGCAGTCTTTTAACTAGAAGTATGATGTTTGTGTATTTCTTTTGTTTTGTATTATTTTGTTTAGTTATATTCTTGAGACAATGACAATTCTCTATCTTTTCATATAAAAATACATAATTTCTGACAATCTGTCAATTATCAATCTATACTGCTATAAAAGCATCTCGTCAAATTCATAAAAGAAATATGGCTTTGATTTCTGTTGAGATTGCTGTTGTTTCTGTTTTATTTTTTCATAGAATGGTGGAGAAGAATGAAATTCATTTTCTGAAAGAAATAATTACTTTGCATCAGTGTTGGACTTTTCCAGTTATGAAATTCTAACATTTTGTTTCATATTAATCTTCTAAAGCATTCATTTGCAAACTATATTTCATAGAATTTTGAACAAAGGAAATTTGAGTGTATGTAATAATATGATCCTAGACTAAGTATGTCTCCTATAGGAAAATATAACCAACAGAGAATTTAGTGAAAATATGACTCCCCACCAAAACATATACATTGACACTGTCTGATTCATTAATTTCATCAGCTAACTTTGAAGTATAAGCCTTCCAATGTATTCTATAACATTGCCTTCAACCTATGCACTTATTGTGTTTTGGATATTTTATAATTATAGTAGTCATCACATGAAAAAAAGCATATTCCTCAAAATATAAATCAGTGAATTTGATGTTTTGGATCCCAGAAAGAATTCCAAAGATATATATTGTGGAGATATATATATATATATATATATATATATATATATACACACACATATATATATATTTGTATATATTGAAAAATAATTAGCATATTTTACTAAAAATAAAGCTTAAGAGATATTTGTATTCTTTTAATAAGTAGCATTCAAGGACAGTATTTTAACTAGTTTGACTATAGTTCAGCAAGGCTTTGTGTATTCCATGTTATCCTTGTTGCCTAATATAAGCCTACTATTGTTCCTGGACCTTTTCAACAGCCTGCAAACTGAATTCGCTGCCATCAGATTGTCCCATGTGTAGTCCATTTTAGCATTGATAAAATGGATATTCTTCAATAGCCATGTAGTATCTTTCTGTTCAAATATCAAATATCTTCACTATTTCCCTGGATCCGAGGACAAACTTTAACTCCTTAATTCAACTTTCACATCTCAGCTTTAAATCGTTACTTTGTAATTCATTTTTATGATTTTTTTATCTCAGAAATATTTTTATTATTTCACATCCATGCTGTGTATTTTCTCATTTGTGTATTTGCTTATGGTATTTCGTCTACCTAGAATATTTCTTCCTCACCTCTTTATGTCTATATTATCTTTATCTTAAATATTTCATTTAAATGGTATTTCTTCCACATATAATTCCTATATTTCCATAATCTCCTTAGAGAGAAGAAAACATCTTTTTACTATGAACTATTTTAACATAGTGTCTTAATCTTCTTATATGTTCTTGGTTATCTTTACAGACTTAAAAACTTATATTAATACTTGTTAAGTCCAAGTCACATCACTACAAAGTGGTGAATACGGGTTCTAAACCTGAACCATAATTATGCTCTCTGTTTTAAAGTAAGGGAGAAATATACTAACTGTAAGGAATTTGAGAGTAGACTAGATTTTTGTTACAATTCTGCCATAACACAAGTATCTACAAGTGACTACAATGAATCAGAGTTTAATAAATGTCTGTAAAATAGAAATGTACATGAAAGAAAGCAAAGTGGTAAAATATTTGCAGAATGTTAGTAAAATCCAATGAGTTTACAAAAGTATTCAAAGAGTGATGACTCAGCGTCTTTTGAGAAGGAAGGTTCAAGCACTTTCTTTTGCAATCTCTCTCTTAGCTTGGTCCTATTCATTATTTCACTGATTTGGGTAAAAACAACGTACAAATTATTATCAAATTTTCAGAAAATATAAAGATAAAAGAATAGTGAAAATGTTAACTGATAGAACGAGGATGCCAAAGAGTCTTAATAGGATGAGATAATTTTATTGTGATACCTTGCAAGGTAAATATATGGTTAGGCAAATATAGTATAAAGTTAATGAACCTTAAGCTTCAGGGCCCCTCAACTGACTCTTTAAAAAATCCTCTACCTAATTTTGTGTTTGTAATCTCGCACCTTTTTTTTCTGTAAAGAAGTTTCTACAAAATTATGTAAGCTTCTGAAAAACCTGGATCTGCCTCTACATAAGACTCTACAACATAGTTTTTGATTAATTTAAAAAGCTTTTAAAGCAAGCCCAAGATGAAAAAACAGTTACTAGCACTTCTTGTTAAAAATTGATGACATCATGTGATGGTCTTTGAGTTGTGTCAATATGACTGGGCTATAGTGCCTAGCTGTTTAATTAAACACAAATCTAGGTGTTGTTGGGAAGGCATTTCATACTTATGATTCAAGTTCCCCTCATAATCACTTGAATTTTAGTAAGGGGGATAATCCTAAATAAGTTTCGTAGACCTGATTCAATTAGGTGAAAGGCATTAACAGCAGGCATGACGCTTCCTTGAGAGAAGAACAAATTCCGCCTGTAGTCTGTAGCTTCAGCCATCTCAGAGAATTCCAGACTGCCCTTCTTGTAGCCCTGCCCTGTGAATTTAGATTTGCTTAGCCAACCCCCACAATCATGTATGCGAATTCTGTGCATTAAATCTACTAATATATTTCTCCTGCTGGTTTGGCTTCTCTGGTTGAACCCTGACTAACCAACATCAGTTGATAATTAGCTCAGTGAAGGTCAATGATGAGATGTGGTTATCCCAAAAGTAAATTCAATCTTGGGTTGCTAAGGAAAGAATGTCTGTACAAGCCAAGTGATGCATTTGTCAGACCACACTAGAATGTAGATTATCGGTCTCTGGACTTTATTTTCCGTGCTTCTGGAGAGACAGATTTCAAGACATAGAGATATTTAATCTAAAGTATACAATAACAGGTAGAGTAGGAACTATGGTTATTTAAAAATATTTAAATGGCTGTCAAACGGAGGAGAAATTGAATGGCCTCTCTATAACTTGTTAAATGTTCTCAGAAGAAGTGACCCCCTGGTTCATGCTACAACTTACTCAGTGTAATTCATGCTACTCAGTGTAATTCAAAATTACAATTACTCAGTGTAATTCAAAATTACAATTACTCAGTGTAATTCAAAATTCATGCTACAACTTACTCAGTGTAAATTGAGTTACCCTTATTCGTTTTCTTATAGTTTCATATGTCTTTGATAATATTAATACCACATATGATGGTTTTGATTATATATTTATCAATTATATTTTTTAATGTATTTCTCCTTAGTATATTGTAATCTTTGTGAATACTTGGATCAGTTATGATAGGGTTTTTTTTGTTGCTGTTGTTTTGTTTTGTTGGAGTTTTTTGACCACAATTAAATCCCTGAACCTAGAACACTACCTAGCTAACACATTAAATTTTTGTTTTTAAATTTTTGTTAAAAATAAACAAAAATTTAATAAATCAACAAATCAATGAATACCTATATCTAATTATTTCTAAATTTAATTCATATAAACAAATTTTTTCAAATATGATATAATACATTTTAAAAACATAAGCAATATATTAGATTTAGCTTCTCTTAGATGCATGTTAAACAATTCCTAATCAGTGAGAAAATACTCCACAAGAATTTTTTAACTAGGAGAGAAATCACAAACCTCATCATACCCTTTAAGTCTGCTCTGGTTCAAACATTCAAGCATAGAAATATATATCTTATTTTATCAATGAGCTGTTACAGAACCATATGCAGAACAAATTACAAGCAAATTTGAGATAGAAATATACTGTTACATACAGCCAAAATTGTCTAGTATTTGGAAGAACTCACAAATGTTATTAACTCCATATTTATAGGAGAGTACATGGTAAATGAATATAGGGTCAGGTATTATCTATTATCTATTTACAAACTTTGAAAACTTGAGCAAGTTTCTTGAACTCTGTGAGTTCCTTAGTTTAATATGATAATCAGTACCTTCTTCATAGTGTAGTTGGTGAGGATTAAATAAGTTAATACATACAGTGTCATAGGAGAGTCCCTGGTGCATAGTAAAGACTCAATAAATGTTACCATTGTAAGTAAGCAAAACAGTCTCCCAAGTCAAATATGACATGCTGTGATGGTCAATAATTTATTAGCTACTTTCTATGCATGGGGAATTTACATATATTATTTATAATCTCACATACCTGTGCAATGCAGCTTTTATTAGGAGGCAATGTCAGGAGACAGAATATTGTAGTGGTAGACAGTGAGGGTCATGGATTTACATGAAGTGGGTGAGAATTTGTGTTCCACCAATT
Organism: Microcebus murinus; assembly: GCF_040939455.1. Lineage (NCBI taxonomy): Eukaryota > Metazoa > Chordata > Mammalia > Primates > Cheirogaleidae > Microcebus > Microcebus murinus. Next base: position 77,894,861 of record NC_134114.1, on the reverse strand, counting down.
ACCAGCTCTGTAATCGCCACGTTTATTTTGCTTATTTTATTCAAGAAACATTTATATGGTCTTATTATACACCAGGACTTGCTTTAAATACTTTATAGTTATTGCATCATTTAATATTTAAAAAAGAGGTAGGGTTTTAATACTCTCATTTTGCAGACAAAGAAATGGAGGTATTAATTAAAGACAGCATAGTGCAGTGATTAAGCACATAGCTGCTTGAAGGTGATCACTTGATTATAAAGCCTATCTCCACCACTTTCTAGTGATGTGATTCAGATTATTAAAGCTGACTGTAATTTCTTCATCTGTGTGGGTAATAACAGTACCCACCTCAAAGAATTGCTGTTAAAATTAAATTGGACAACATGCCAAGATATTAGAACAATGTCTGGCATATAGTAAGCATTCAAAATATGTTAAATATTAACATTGTCACTATTATTATTATCATTAATATTATTGTTATTGCAGATGGAGAAAGCAAGTCTCTGAGAAAACTAGTCACACTAAGCAGAGGTGAAGGGACCAGTAAGTGAAGGAAGATGGAATGCAATCTGTTTTTCTGTCCCTAGATCCTGGGCTTTTCCAATTATAACCTACTTCTTTATGGAGGGCCATTGGCCCTTCTCCATGGATGACAGCTCATAGCTTGTCTGCTTCATATTGTTAGATGTAATTAGAAGCGGAGTGACTCCAGGAGTCTGAAAAGCAAACTAGATGAGTTCCAAGCATCGATCATGCCTTGTAACAGATGTCTCCATTACATAATTCCAGAGCAACAGACTCAAGTCACACACAGATTTTCCAACTCTGCCAGATCAGCGTTAGGTTAGTCACATTTTCATACCCACATATAGTCGGCTTCCCGTTTCCCAATCAATGCCATAACACAGATAATGAAGACAAAGTACTCTGAATCATGAAAAGAATAAAGTGATAGTTTTGGAAGCGAAATATAGATATCCTCAGTCACAGCCTAGCTGAGTTCCTGTGTGTCACATTGTTTCATCACTGTTTTAAAATCTATCCAAAATGTTCACACAATTTTATGCTGATCACTTCCAGGTTCTGTTTGCCTGTTCCTTATTCTCCTGCATTTTTTTTCCCCACCATAACCTATGTCTCTGTGTTGACAAAAGATAGTGTGATACATTTTTCACTTGCTCATAGCCACAACTGTGACTTTTTAAAAATAAGATTTTTCTATAAACACCTTCTTTTCACAGGGAAATTTTTTTTTCTCCTTCTGGGAACTGTAAAAATAGGAAAATAAATAGGAAATACACCAAATAGAAACAGAATTAACATTAACCAGACTGCTTTGCAAAGTTTCAGCAACTTTAGATTTCTCAAAACTTCATACTTAGTTTCAGAATGAAGTATTAATTATGTGATGAGGTGAATAAAACTCAAAGTATCCTTTTAGCAAAGCATCCTAAGGCCATCACCTTCTCAGCTGAATAAACTTCTAATGTCATCATCCAGGGAAATGAGAGTTTCAGCATAAGAACTGTGCCCCCTGGAGTCACAGTTATTAAGTCTGCCCTTTTCCTGTAGGACCTACCCACTTTACCATGTTCTTTCTCTCCAGCAATCATGCAATGTTATTAAACTACAAGTGAATCTCAAATTACAAATACAAATTGTCCAGCTACAAGCAGTCTCTCTCATAGTATTCAGCTCAGGTTGGCACACTTCCACACATAATGGAAAGAGTCTTGGAAGAAAATCAAAAGACCTTGGCATAAGTCCCAGTGTGAGCACTTTCCAGTACTGTGACCTTGGGCAAGTCATTTGGCTTCACTGCTTTACAGTTCGCACATCTTTAAAACAGGGGATGGCGATTCCTTTTATGGCTGGTGTGAGGATCAAATATAACATCATGTGGTTAAGCACTTTGGAAATGATCAAATTCCATAAAATGGGAAGTATGATTTTAGTTACTTTCGTTCCTCCTTTTAGTTTCAAACACCATGAGAAACACAGTTAAATGGCAGAATATGTAATGAATGAAAACACAAAGGGATGACTTCGGGGTAGGTTTTCTTATTGTTGTTTTTTGTAGGTTAATTAATGGATCCATATATTGAACTAACAATTATTAAGCACCTACTGTGTCATTACTATATTAACATTTGATTCGGAGAAGATTGGAAGTCCCCCAAATAAGTAAGTGAATAATGCCAGCTCAGCATACTTCCTGTGTGTCATGATAGAAGGATGCACAGAATGGTGCAAGATAACGCTGAGACAAAAATGATTTAGGCTGAGAAAATGAGGGGAAATGGGAGTGAGTGAGGAAGGGTGAGATTGGAGGTTACTAAGGGCCAGGATCACTTTGTAACACACTTCATTCTTTTATAAACTTAATATGCTAGCCGGGCGCGGTGGCTCACGCCTGTAATCCTAGCACTCTGGGAGGCTGAGGCGGGCGGATTGCTCGAGGTCAGGAGTTCGAAACCAGCCTGAGCAAGAGCGAGACCCCGTCTCTACTATAAATAGAAATAAATTAATTGGCCAACTAATATATATATAAAATTAGCCGGGCATGGTGGCACATGCCTTTAGTCCCAGCTACTTGGGAGGCTGAGGCAGCAGGATTGCTTGAGCCAGGAGTTTGAGGTTGCTGTGAGCTAGGCTGACGCCACGGCACTCACTCTAGCCTGGGCAACAAGCGAGACTCTGTCTCAAAAAAAAAAAAAAAAAAAAACAAAAATAAAAAACTTAATATGCTGAATTTTAGAATGGAAAGATACTTGAAAAATCATTCTCTTCTGAGTTCTCCAATAGTCATGATGCACCTAAACACATTGTGTTTTCTATAATTCATCCACCAAGAATCAGCCTGCTAGTTTGTTGGAATACAACTTTAATATTTTAATGTCCCCAAATTTGGTATTCCTTTCTTAATATCATGAGCTCAGTTACTTTCCAATTAGTCCAACTGAGATAAAGGTTGTATTGTTTTCCTGGGCTGATTAAAATATATTTGCATCTCCAACTTCTCCTAGAGCTAGAGTTTTATTGCGGTCATTACAGCTCCTTCCTTTCAGCTGCAGAAAATCTACAAGTCCATATGTACATTTATTTTACACCCAAATTTCCAAATGCTTTGCACTTGTACCAATAAGGAGGGGCACCTTATTTTTTTTTGCAATGTCTGGATTAGTTTACTATTTATTCACTTGGCACTAATCTATTTATTTTACTCATTATTTTCCATTGCTTCTATATAACTTCTTCAAAATCAGAAGGTTGTTTTCAAACACACAATCCCAAATCTTTCTCAATGATCACCTCATTTTCCATGCAATTGTTCCAAGCATTCTAGGTTCTAAATCTAGATAATGATGAAAGCCCCCAGATCAGGCAGAACCATGAGATAGCCCCCAAACTCTTTACCACGCATTTTTTACTTCTGAGGAACCTGCCAATTGCAGGTTGGTTAGGTAGGATCCTCCCCCCTCCTCTGGTTCTATGCAACCACATTTTCATATGACCTGAAACTTTGCTTTAACTGCAGGGAGATGTGAGTGTGCTAATTTGGATACTGTATAGCCTGTATACTGTATTTGGATACTGTATACTGTATAGGGATCCTGTAGTCCACCCTAAGCCTGATCTGTGAGAGATTAACATCTCTCAATTAGAGCAACTCTGCAAGGTCCATAGCTGCTCTGCTCCTACTGCCTGGAAAGATATGAAACTTTCTGTCTCATTTTTATCTTTCTGTAAGACAGAGGTCAGAAAACCTTTTCAAAAATACATACACTATATATAGTTTTTCTTAAATAGGAAAATTGTTCTGGTTTTGTAAAATACCAAATATTTTAGAGTTTGTAAGGCAGTTTTCTCTGTCACAAGTATTCAATCCTGCTGTTATAACAAAATGACCCATAGACAGTGCCTAAGTGAGAATTTCGGCAACATGTCCAAGGGCTTACAAGTAGTGAGTAACTGTGCAGGTTTAAAATCTACTGCTAATATTAAATAATAAAAGCTTTACAGAATTATTTTGTTCAAAACGTATGCATTGAGGGGCTACTTGTGCCAGAAACTGCTCATGTGAAATATGCCACATGAAAATGTTGTCTCCCATATAGCTAATGATTTAATTAAATCAGCTCCCTCATAATGGTTAAACTAATACAAGAAAGCTTAAAATTAACAGCCTACCTTTTGAACACTCATCTATATCACCAGAGACAACCTCTTTTACCAACTTTTGTTTTAGGCCTTCAGTTTATCACCTCCATAACACTAAGTACTGTTTATACATCTCTGTCATGACTGGTCAGTGTTAGCATGTTATCTATACTTTATTGAAGATGTTACTGCCATTTCTATTTCCTATTCTTCTTTCTTACACATTGCAAGGTTTTCCAGTGAACTTTTTGCTTTTATCTTATTGAAGTTTTAATATTTACATTTTGCTCTATAATGATAATTAAATATTGAGTGTTTTGTGATTAGCTGATTGTAAATGTTGAAAAGTAAAGAACATATTATTGTAACTTACATAAGAGGCACTGTGTTTTAATAAGCACTTGTATGTTGACTCTTATAAAAATGACTTTCTTTAAAATTAAGCTTCTTATATTTGAGGAAAAGTTACTTTTACCTAAACATTGTGCATTTGCTCACTAAAATGCTGCCTTAAATCAGATTTTTCATTAAAAATTATAATATAGTGAATTAACCACATTCAATACACTGGTCTTTGAAAAGTCTTTGTTGTTTTTCATATTAAAAAATGTTATTGCTATTACATAATCTTGAAAAAATGGCGAGGTGAGAAATATATTTTTTACAAGAGCTAGAAAATGTTAGTGGCAAGAAGATATTTTTAGAAATAGAACATGACAGCCCATTCCCTGGCTTTCCGTTTGCCATTGCTAATTTTCTTCAAGTTCAAGAAGATACAGAGAATATAAGAGTGAAGGGAAGGACTCTTTACTGCTTTCCTGTTCTTAGTCTAACACACTTCTTCAGAACAGTTCTTAGATGGGCCTGTTAAATATTTGCTAATAGGTCTAAAAGAAATTGTTATAAAAAAACTATGGTGCTGTATATGAAATGACTTTGTTGACAATTTTAGCACATCATGATCAAGTTTCAACAAGTTTCAACAACATCTACCTAGAAGATCTCATTGTAACATCTTATAAAGAGATAAGTAATCTAGAGATTCCTGCCTCTTATAAGATGATACTGAGATGAGAAACTTGAGGAGACAAGTCAGATACAATACACACAAGCAGACAACTTTTGAGTTATCTGTTTAATTTAAAGCTAAAATGCAATTATTTAGCATTCTTTTTAAACAAAATTGTTCATGAACTTTTTTTCTCCAAAGAAAGGTATTAAAATGCCAGAACCTTAGTATGTACGTATAACCTTGCAATAATACTCCCCAGAAAATATTAAGAAAATCAATAAAGAAATCAATATTAGTCTGGAGTCTGAAAGAATTGCAAAATACATTGATGGCTTCCATTTTATATGTTCAGAAAAATTGATTTCAATTGCCTGGTTACTAATTCTTAGAATTTTAAAACTTTTTCCCTCTTTGTTTCTCTTTCTTTCTTTCTTTCTTTCTTTCTTTCTTTCTTTCTTTCTTTCTTTCTTTCTTTCTCTCTCTCTCTCTCTCTCTCTCTCTCTCTCTCTCTCTCTCTCTCTCTCTTTCTTTCTTTCTTTCTTTCTTTCTTTCTTTCTTTCAGACTCAGCAGGCATGTGATACTTTGAATTAAAATTCAGACAGTGTGTTTCAGAAAAAGAATTAGTATTCCTTCTGAAGAAAGAAAAAAGACATTTTTCACTGGTTTATTAGTAAGGTAGACATCAAAAGAGGAAAACACTATGATATTATCATCAAAAGAGAGAAATGATGCTATGTGAAATAAAAAAAAAACAAAATTTAAATATCCACTAAGACTTTCAGTATTTTCAGCAAAAAATTAAAATATTTCTAGTTCCATTTTTGTTTGATTTTTGTGTCATTCTATAAACTTTTTTAAATGCTCAATTTTGCAAGTCATACTAAGTCTGTTGACCCCATTATGCTTGCATTTTTGTTCCATTTTTTGCTCTCCTTTACAACACAACTTATGAAAGAGTTTGCTATACCTAAAATTTCCAGTTTCCTTCCTCTCTCTTCAGTCAAGCTTTCTTTTCTACCATTCCATAGAAACTGTATTTGGCAAGGTCCCTAGTACCCTCTAATTTGCTAAAACCAATGATGGATTTTAGTTTTCATCTTTTAAGAACATCTGAGAGAAAGACAGAAATAAAATCTGAAGCAAAAGCCTTAAGATAGGGACACTTTTGGAGTTTTTGAGAAACAGAAAGGAAGACTAGCAAGGCTAGAGTTACCTGAATAAGGAGAAATAGACTAGGAGACACAGTCACAGTGCTAATGGGGACAGATTGTAAATGTTTTTGTAGGCCACTGTAAGATGTGGCCTTTTCTTTTCATAATATGTATAGCCACTGTGGGTGGAAGATTGACATGAACTGACCAGTTTCACTGATGGGTTGATAATAGAATGGGGGTGGAGAGGGTGGCAGTTCAGACTATGGGTCTGAAGACTATGGATGGCATAAGACTATGATAAGAGTATGATGGGAAACACAGAGAAATGTTAGAAGAAAATTTATATAGGAGAAGGAAAGAATCAACTCAGTAAAATGATGTGCTGCTGAGAAGTTAAAATGGTCAACATTACTGGCTATTATGAAAATACAAATCACTAGAGTTACTATAATCAAAAGGACAGATAATAAAAAATGTTGGGGAGGATGTGGAGAAATTAGATGAAAAATGGCACAGTTGTTTTACAGTCCATCAAGGTGGCAGTACAAGATGTTAACCATAGAGTTGCCATATGACCCAGAAATTCAACTCTTAGGTATATTCCCCCCAAAATTGAAAACACATATACACACAAAAACTTGTATACTAATGATGATATCTACAGCATCTATAATAGTAAAAAGTAAAAACAACCCAAATGGCCATGAACTGGTAAGTAGATAAACAATTATTTAGCAATAAACATGAAGAAAGTTCTGATACATACCTCAACATGGCTGAACCTTGAATTATGATAAATGAAAGTAACCAGCCCAAGAAAAGGTTATATTATTTGATTTCATTTGCATAACATGTCCAGAATACACAAATCTATAGAAAGAGAGAGTAAATATTGGGCTGAGTAGTAAACTAGGATGAGGATGACTGCTATCAGTTACAGTTTTTTTATGTATGTGTGTGTTTGTTTTTTTTTTGCCATGGGTGATGATAAAAATTTTCTAGACATATTTTGCCAATGGTTGCACAACTCTGTGAGAATACCAAAACAAATGAATTATATACTTTAAATGAGTTGGTTTCATAGTATTCAAATTACATCTCATCAAATATGTTAAAGTAATCATAAAATAATTAATAAATGGATGGAGAAGTCATAACATAATCTTACTACATCAACTTAGTATAAAGTAAAGCTGATAGTTGGCAATTTTCTAGTAAAGTTGGACAGGAATGAGTCAACCAGGGGTCTTTGGACATTACCTCTAACATTCCGTATATATTGTTTGAGTTACTTGTACAGGAGAAGGATGTAGAAGTGAAAAGTTTGTGTGATTTTTGTTATTTTTTTTTCAGATAATATCGTTTCTTCTGATTAGCAATGTTCATGCCTTTAAAATAACATAGTCTAGGTAATATTATAAACATTCTTATTTTGTCAGCTTTGATTATTCATGCTGATGAGGGGAAACAAGTATAATAGACAGGCAGGATCACTCATATTTGCCTTTAAAAATGATATACCTTCTGTAATAAGAATTTCCAGTATTATATACAAGCTGTTAAAACTTCCAAACCTGCCTGTTCAGAATCTCCTGCCTGCCCTTTAACTTGACTCACCCACGTCCAGTATTTCCCACTCCAGACTGAATTAAGCAGAAGGATTAACAAATATGAAATAGACTATTTAAAATAAAGAAGCTCAATTTATAATCCAGAAAATTAATTTCAATTCATGATTCCTTTATCCACTTTATTTTATTATCTATATCTCATCCTTAGCCTTGGAAGCATAAATAGACCCAATACAAATGCCTCTCTGGCAGGAAGTTATTCAGGAACCACTGTGTAAACTCGATTGTCTTGCTTGCCATAAAGGAAAAAGAATTACTTTCAAAATGGAGTCAATCTCTCTTTAGATTGAGAACAGAAATCCCAAAGTAAAGACAGAGAAAACAATGATGTCTTAATTACTTGATTTTAAGTAATTATAGTCTTTTTTTTTTCTTTCTTCTGTGGATAGGTATTTGGTTTATTCACTCCTGGGCCCTAGATGTTGCTCCACAGTAATATTATTAACATTAGAATCTGCCCTTCTTTTCAGCCTGGTCTGAAACCCATACCATGTGTCCTTTCCAAGCAAATATTTCACACGCAAATGTTGCAGCCAACACCCTTTATTTCTTGGAGGAAGGGGAGGTTTTGAGCAAGCCAACTGTTCTTCATACAGCTTTACAATTTCTGTCCCTGATTCCTGCCTCACAGTCCTCTCCTGCTCTCCTCTCTGCCTCCTCCAAGCTTGAATTTGGTTCTGGGTTCTGTGGGCTCTGTCAAAACTCACTAGTTTCCACTTTTTCTGTAGCTACCTTTATTGAATATTATTGAATGTTGTGTATTGAGTTTCTTCTGCTCTGATTTATGGATATTATCCCATCTTCTTTTGGTCTTTCGGAAATCTGTGAAAATACCGTTTTCTTGATGTTTCCTCAGCACTGCAATAGCCCCCCTCCTCCTTCTTTCTGTTCATCTCCTGCACGATCATGCTAGATATTTTACTAGTAAAATAGCTGTGCTCTTTCCTCCATCTTGAACTGCAATCCCTTGATTATATGGTATGTATGTATCTCATTTTGTATACTCTTTCTCAAAGCTGATGCAAGTACCTAAAGGACTATAAAAAGAGATATTTTGCTTCACTATTGTTTGCCTACTTTACTTTCTACCCTCCTCCTCTCTCTCCACTAAATCTGAGCATGTAGTTCCACCCCTGAGTTTTCTTGTGTGTTGTAGTGTTGGGATGAGGATTGTCTACCTTTTTAATTTTTTCAGGAAGGTTAAATTCCTGAATAGGGTCATCCTGAAGATAAATTTCCTATTAGGAACAATAATATAATCCATGATAAATTGTATGTAATATCATCCCCACTCCTGACTGTTGGCAAGAGTTCAGAGATTTACTTTTACCACATCATGTGCAGTATATACTGTCTAGAATGAGTAAGAACATACTTGTAAGGAGACGCTATTCCTGTATAAGCCATATATCCTGTATCCTGTTTTATTGTCAATCATTATTTTCCCTTAGGCTTATTTTTTCTTAACAAATGATACAATAAAACAAGTCTCTGCATATGATAACCACTGAAACTTCTAAGGGAATTTCAGGCCATAAGACTGATTGTGTGTCCATATGTTCTTCATTAACTCAAACAAGGGGATATTGGTGTACTATATTTATAATCTGCCCCCTTCTTTCCTCCCTTTTCAGCATGTATGTCTGCATACATTCACATATTAAAAAATAAACACATAATTAAGAGCACATTCCCCTCATATCCATGGATCAGATAATGATATATTTTCTTATCAATTACCATGTGCACACATTAAGCAAAAAGGATAAATCACAAATTATTTATTCTTCTCATCTCTCACCTGAATTATAATATCCTATCAAGTTGGAATCTCTGTAAGGAAATAAATGGATCAAGTAAAATTGTGGAGGTTTTGCAATTATAATTGATAAGTAAGCACAGGTATCAGACATCAAGAAACTTAAATCTATTTCATTTTTTTATGCATAGACTTACATGTTGATTGTCTGCTACCTATTAGTTATGCTAACTTTGTCTTAACAAGAGCTCAGAGGAAGAGACGGAGATGGTAATTTTAAACAAAAAGTGACTTTATAAGTGTCAATAGGAATGATGAAATAACCACAATAAAGTCTAAGTGACTTCAAAAGTTATCTACATATTGAATGGAAAAGAAAAGGGGAATCATTACATTTTGTTTGCCAAACCTACAAAAAAGATTTGGTAATTTACCAGATTTTCACACAGCTAGAGAAATTTGCATTATGACAAGATACAGAAGAGTACACAAACATTATGGTAGCTACTTTTCCTGTAATCACTTGAAAGCATAAAGATTTTATGTTATTTATTATTTTATTTTTTAAAAAAAGACACTTTTCTAGTTGAAGCCAATAGAGTTGCTATCAAAATGTTAGAACACATTGGCGATGTGATCTTTTAAAATTGTTGTGCATGGTGGGTTTCTTGGGGAGTGTTTAATGGAGAAATACTGTTCTTGAAAGACAGAAAATAAAGTAAACTTGAATGATGGCTTGAATTATATTTTGAAACATATCAAGTAAGTATAAGTCCTGAATACTAATCATGGTCAAGCATGAATTTTCCTAAATATCTGAGTCAATTCTTTTTTATAAATACATTATTTAAGCAAAATTGAAAATGAAATAGATTTTATATTAATAACCCAATTCCTTGGCATTGGTTAGCACACTACTGTAGCATATAGGTGAAGAGAGCAAAAAATAAATATGAACATTATTAAATATTATTAGCCCATATTGAAAATTTGCCTTTATTGTCCTGACAAGTCATAAATTAAATTATAATTTTCTAGAGTGTAAATTTTCTTCAACCTTACAAACAACATGATTGTATAGGAGAAATATTTTTCATTATTGCTTAACATGTTTTTTATTATAGAGCTAGTATCTCATTGTAGGTAAGGTAGTGAAGGTAGAAAATTTAGAAAAAAAACCCATAATGAAAATATTATTATACATTGTCCAGATATTTATAGGTAAAATTAGGTAGATTATGTCATTAGTGTTCACTAATGTATCATATCTCTTAGAATCTGCTAACTCACATGGCCTTGACTCTCACCAAGTCATTCACATGACCCTGACTTGCTTTTGCCAATAGGTATAAGCAAAAATAGCACAAGCTGAGGCTTGGTAAGCACTTTGCATCAGTGATTGTTTTCTTGAAAGATTGCTACCACTGTGTAAAAAACCTGTACTACTTTTCAGAAAGTACAAGGTGGAAGAGAACTAAGGTATCCTAAACCTTATATATCATATATCGCATATATTATATGATTTCTTCAACAGTGCACAGGGTCAGTGATAGCTGTGATTTTCATGGTGACTTAAGGTACAGTTGTTAGTATAAGCTGTGGTAAAGTTTTGCAGGAGACTTGTATGCCAACTCTGCCATTCTTTGGGCCCTAGTGGTGGCAGTGATGGGACAAGTATCCCTGTTTCTAGACCCCATAGCTGCTTACATTGGCACCAATGTTAGTGGGTCTTGGAGGGCTAAATTATGGGCCTCCAGGTGGCTTGCTCAGAAGCTAGTAATGGGAGAAATGATCCAGGTGAATGGAAAGTTTCTCAAGCTCCTGGGCAGCTGGTATGATGTGAGTGATGACAGTAGCAGTGATAGAGCAACCCACTGACACCCGAAGGGTCCATATTGGTGTTCCTGGCAGCTGTGATGGGTGGGGTGTGCTATAATAGTCTACAGTCCCACAGCTGCTTGTAGTAGAGCAATGGGTATGGTCCTAAGTGTGCTTAGGAGAGCTTGATCTTTCCTGTCCTTACCTTGAACTTGGCTTGAGGATATGGCATATCCCAATGTTAAACTCTCAAAATGTCACCAGCTGTGGGCTTGTGAACAGACAGGGTTGGGCCCCACTCAGGCAAGCAGTGTGGGCAAGAAGCTGTGGAGAGTTCAGTCTACTCATGTCTTGGTTTCACAGCAGCTGATTACAGGGCACTGGTTATTGTTCTAGGTATGCCTAGGTGAGCCTCATTTCTTTGTCCCTTCTTGGCCATCTGGTAATTTCAACTTTGGCAGCCAAAACTCAGCCCAAGGGTAGGGAGTACTCCAGTGTTAAATTCTCAAAATGGTGCCTTGGAATTGCAACCTGAGAGGGCAGGGCCCCTTCCAGTCAAGCAGTGTGAACAAGAAGCTGTTGGGAGTGCAATCTGCTCACCTCTCAGTCTCAACAGCATCCCACAGCAGGGTGGTGTGGACCTTTCCAGGGTTGTGTAGGAGCCCTCAGTCTCCCCTCTGCCTCCTCAGAGCAGTGCAGTGGCAGAAGCTGCATCTGTACATCCCTGGTATCTAGACTCAGAATGGCACCCCAGGGGAGATGCTTTAGGGTTGGATGCCTCTGGGCTTCCATGTAAGTTTCATTTCCAGAGCAACAACATCTCTGTGTAATCCCTATGTTAGGTCTGTACGAGACGAGGGGTTCTCCCATAGCCAAGATTGTAAAAGCCAGTTTCAGAGTGTGAAGCTCCATGAAGCCCTGAGGATTTCTCTCTTACTGTTTCCCAGCATCCATGAGCTTATCCTGGTTCTCAGCCAGTTCCCAGCTAGGCGATCTCCCTCAAACTCTCTCCTTACTGGCCTTTGGTGCTTCCTTTCACTTCTCTGTTGAATCCTAGCACTCTCTCCTAGATGATAAGTTTGAAATGTGAGTATCTGCTTGCTATTCTTCTTCCTCTTTGTGGAGGAGACACATACTACGAACTTCAAAATTTAAATTTAGATCTTTTCCTGGGCTAGTGATATGGGTCAATCCATATTCTCTCAATGCTGGCCAGTGACAGTGAACCACAGGTCCCAGTCAAACACGTGATCATGAGGGTGAATGGCTATGTTGTGTAGGGTTGTCAGCGTTTGTTGGAAATTGTGCTTTGTGTTTTTGCATCCCATCGTGTTTAGCAAATGACTGTCTGTGTCTCCTGCTTCTACTGAGAAGACGAAGGCAATTATTCTTGAGATAAAACTCAAGAATAATTGCTTAGCATGAAGGGAGCAAGGCAGTAACGGCAATTACATGTGAGTTAAGACTTTGGCTGCCCACAGTCTATTAGGCCATCTTAAAGGATAAGAGGCAAGTCAGTGAAGCAATAAAATTGTCAGCATTGATTAGGTCCACCATCATCACAAAGAAAAGAGCTGGGCTGATTGATGATATTAAAAAATTACATGTCACATATATGGAAGACCAGATGAAGAAATATATGGCATCTAGCATATTGGCAACCTAAGGCTAATGCAAGAAGTCTTTTCTGTATGCTAAAAGAGTATGCTGATAATCCTACCTATATGCAAGTATTTCTAGCAGATTTTGTGTGGTTTAAATGCTTTAAAATTGTCATAATTTTCAAAATGTGAAGATTAGTGGTGAAGCAGCATGTGCCAATACTGAAGGCACCAAAGTTTTTAAGTAATTATGCGTAGTATAATTGTGAATAAGAAATATTTGCCAGAACAAATATTTAATGTTAATGGAATATGCTTGTTCGAAAGTGAATGCCAGAGCATACATACATTCATCAAGACTCTGAGACAATGCTGGGATTCAAGGCATCAAAAGACTATGTAACTCTGCTTTGGGTTGAAGTGTTGCAAGGTTCAAATCAAAACATTTTCTAATATATCACTTGGAGAGTGTGTAGCACTGAGAAATGTGAGCAAGCATATATTTCCCATTTATTATCACCATAGCAAGAAAGCCTGGATGGTGTCAGCATTGTTTGAAGACTGGTTTTTGAACTGTTTTATTCCAAAGGCAAGAAAATATTGTAGGCAAAATAGCATCCTGTTCAAGATTCTTCTAATCTTAGACCATGCTCCAGGGCAAACACAGGATATTGGCAACATGCATCCTGAAGTAAAGGTTGTATATTTGCCACCAAATGAAACCACAAGCACTCAAACAATGGACTAAGGTATAATAGCTGCATTCAAAGCAGACTATTTATGCCAAAAATTTACACAGGCTATTGATGCAACAGAATCTGGCCATAGGCTTTGAGAGTTTTGGAAAGGTTTAACATTCTAAATGTGATCCAGAACATCGTGGCAGCATGGGAAGCAGTCACACAGCAATGCAATACATGAACAGCATTTGGAAGAAAGTTTTGAACACACATGTGAACACATTCAAAGTTGTTTACAGAGATTCCGGGGTTGACAAAATAGTAAGTAATGTTATTAGTTTTTGGGAAACACTTGAATTTGACATTGATGAAGAAGACAGTCATGATCTTACTAGCATTGAGGCTGAAGAGAGCTCCCAATGAGAAGCTGATCAAACTGGAGGAAGAAAGAAGTAAAGAAGTTGAGGCAGAGGAAGAAGTTATATCTCAGGCACCCACAAAGCTCACAGCAAAGAAACTGGTTGAGGCATTTGCTACTCTTAGCAGTGCCTTACAGATGATAGAAGAAATGGACATCAATTATGAGAGATTTGTAAAAGTTAACAGGCAGATATAGGATGCTTGAAATAAATATTTAATAAAAAGAAAAAAAAGCAAACTGTATAGTCAAAACTTGATATAACTTTTTCTTCCAGAAAAACACTATGCCTGCTAAACCATCAACAAATGCTGATGCCTCAGTGTCTTCCACCAGATATTTGTGAGCTGCACCAGAAGCAAGGGAAATTGATGACCCTGGTGCAGTGATATCCTCATCATCCAGCAATTCAGTTCAATTTTTCAAATATTCTTCAGGCCCAGTGTGCTTTCAGCTGTGCACACTAATGGTGAGAACCCACACAACCATCCTGTTCTTCACTTCAGTACAGTATTCAATAAATTACATAAGATATTCAACAAATCAAGGCTTTGTATTAGATGATTTTGCCCCACTGTTGGCTAATATAAGTTTTCTGAGCACATTTAACATAGGTTAAGCTATGATGTGCATTAGGTTAAGAGGATGAAATGCATTTTTGACTTACTGTATTTTCAATTTATGATGGATTTCTCATAACTCCATCATAAGTGAAGGAGCACCTGTATTAACTATATGTATATTCTTTTCTCTCATTTATCTATCTTTTGTCAATTTAATTCTCTGATCCAGACAAAAAAAAAACCAAAAACATAAATGGTAGAGGTAAAATTTTCCTCCTCTACAGACATCAGCAAACATAATTCAAGCACAGATTTAATAAGCATTTGGACCATGGGACTTATCTTTTTGGAATGCTGTCACTTGTCTAAAAGTTCAGTCTAGAGAGTCCAGGTGGAGTTGAAGCCAGATGTCTCAGACAACAGTCCTAAATAACTATGAGATATATAAGTGAGATCACCTTGGTCCATCTGATCTCAGTTGAACTACACATGATTATAGCCATGTTCATGAATATAAGGGTCACCAAAAGTAGAGCTATACATCTAAGCCCACCCAAATGGATAAAATTGTGAGAAAATTTGAAACCAACACTAAGCTATATTGATTATTCAACAAAAAATTTTTAAAAATTAACTTTTGATAATTAATTTAAAACTTTTATATATAATAATATTTATAGCAAAAGGAAACATACTGTATATTTTATGTCACTCTTAATTTTCCCCACTTAACATGCTGAAAACCACTTGTAACTATTAAGAAACTCATGGCTTAGGTTACAATTCTGGTAGGAATCATTCTGGATTGGTTAAACAAATAGTGTTCACATTTTGAAAAAGGCCTTAGTATAATCATTTTTTTAAAAAATTTCGATATAGAAGTATTTGAAGGCTGAATGATATAGTGTTGTAAATTTTAAACTATGACTAAGATACCTATGTTATTATCCATTAAAGACACTTCTAAGGAAATTACACTTCATAGAAAATATCACATATACTGAAAAATACAGACAAGAGAACTATTAGTTCTTTCACCCTCCCCATATATCTGTTTCTACATATATAGTTATATATGTCTCTCTATATACATACACACACAAACATATATATAAAATATGTGATCCAATATAAAAATGAGCAAGTGACATGAACTGGATTTTCATAGAGGAGAAACACATTTAGTTCAATGAGTATTTGAAGAAATAACTTCATCCAAAAAATGCAATATGCAGATTAACAAACAAGAATATAATTTCTGCAATCAAGGAACAAAAACTGGTCTCATAATATAAATATATTGGAGATAATATGGATTATTTGAGTCTTATATTTAAATATGCTTTATTAAGATATAATTTTAAGCAGTATTATGGGCTTATTTTAAATGAAAAGCTTAATGAGTTTTGACAAATATGAATACCTGCACTAATTCCACAAATTCAACATTTAGAATGTTTCCATCACTCCAGAAATTTCCTTTATTCTATTGTGCAGATGATTCACTCTTTTACCACAGACCCTGCAAAACACTGGTTTATTTTCTTTCACTATGATTTTGCCTATTCTAGAATTTCTTGCAATAAGACATACAGTCTTTTTTTTAATTTATTTTTTATTTTAGCATATTATGGGGGTACAAGTATTAAGGTTACTTATATTGCCCATGCCCCCCTCCCCCCTCAAGTAAGAGCTTCAAGCATGTCCATCCCCCAAACGTTGCACATCTTCTTACTCGTTGTGGTTGTATATACCCCTCCCCTCCTCCCCTCCCACCCTCCCGATGCCCAATAAATGTTACTCCTATATGTCCATTTAGGTGTTGATCCATAAAAATCAAACAATCCTATCAAAAAATGGGCAAAGGACTTGAACAGAAACTTTTCTAAAGAAGATAGAAGAATGGCCAACAAACATATGAAAAAATGCTTAACATCTCTAATCATCAGGGAAATGCAAATCAAAACCACAATGAGATATCACTTAACTCCAGTGAGAATGGCCTTTATCAAAATGTCTCCAAACAACAAATGCTGACGTGGATGCAGAGAGAGAGGAACACTCCTACACTGCTGGTGGGACTGCAAACTAGTTCAACCTCTGTGGAAAACAATATGGAGATACCTTAAAGCGATACAAGTGGATCTACCATTTGATCCAGCAATCCCATTACCGGGCATCTACCCAAAAGATCCAATGACACTCTACAAAAAAGACACCTGTACTCAAATGTTTATAGCAGCACAATTCATAATTGCAAGGCTGTGGAAACAGCCCAAGTGCCCATCAATCCAAGAATGGATTAATAAAATGTGGTATATGTATACCATGGAGTACTATTCAGCTCTAAGAAACAATGGTGATATAGCACAACCTATATTTTTCTGGTTAGAGCTGGAACCCGTACTACTAAGTGAAGTATCCCAAGAATTGGAAAACAAGCACCACATATACTCACCAGCAAACTGGTATTAACTGAGCAGCACCTAAGTGGACACAATAGGTACTACAGTAATAGGGTATTGGGCAGGGGGTAAGGGGGTGGGAATATACATACATAATGAGTGAGATGTGTACCATGTGGGGGATGGTCATGCTGGAAACTCAGACTTGTGGGGGGAGAGGGGAAAGGGCATTTATTGAAACCTTAAAATCTGTATCCGCATAATATGCCGAAATAAAAAAATAAACTCAGAGTTGCCTTGACACAGGGGAACACAGAACAAGTCAGAATTCTACTGGTGCCCACAGAGGGAGCATTTTGACCAGCTCAGCCATAGGGAAATCCTCCACCTTGAAGTCCAAGTTTTCCCAAACTCCATCACCAGCAGAAAGAGGGCAAACTGGGGCCAGAACCAAATTCATAAGGGAGTCAGGTGACAAGGGCTGGAGCCTTTGCGTAATTTCTGTGGCTCTCCTGGCTTGGAACCAGTAGACTTGGAGTGCATATGACCCAGTGAGATATCAGCAGCTGCAGCCAGGCCAGTTCCTGTGTCACCCCACCTCAAACTACAGGCAGCATAGCTTAGGGGTATCTTCTTCCACCTGAGGAGAGGAAAGGGAAGATCTCAGAGAATTTTGTTTTGCAACTTGGATGCCAGCTCAGCCTCAGAAAAATAAACTACCAAGCAGATTCCTGAGGCCTCTGGTCCAGGCCTTTGCTACCAGACAGCAATTCTGGACCCATCCTGGGCTAGAATTATATATGCTACTTTTAATGGAAGGATCCAGTCCTGTCAGGATTCACCACTTGCTGACTACAGTCCTTGGGCTTTGAATAAACATCAGAGGTAGCTAAGCAATAGTCACCACTAGCTATGAGTGAGATTGGGCTGGCTTCACGTGTGACCTGGCATGCGTGGCCAGGAGGGAGTGCCCCCATCTCCAGCAGCCCAGCACAGATAGTTAGGGAAGAGAGTGAGAGAATGCCTGGTAATCCAGGGAATTCTCATATATCTTACCCAAGATCATTAGGGTGGTACCAGCAGGAATCTCCAAGAGTCGCAGCATTACTGGGCTTGGGGCACCACCAATGCTGATACACCTACAGTGACCAGAGACTTAGACCACAACACTCAATTTCATTTGAGCATTTGGAAAACATTCTCAAGAAGGATGGGTTCAAACAAGCCCACACTGCAAAGATGAAAATAAACACCTAACTCTTCAAAGCACAAACATTGGTGAACATCCACAAGCATAAAGAACATCCAGGAAAACATGACCTTACCAAACTAAATAAGGTACCAGTGACCAATCCTGGAGTGAGAGAGATAGGTGACCTTTGAGACAAAGAATTCAAAATAGCTGTCCTGAAGAAGCTCAATGAACTTCAAGAGAATACAGAGAAGAAATTCAGAAGCCTATCAGAGAAATTCCAAAGACATTGAAATAATAATAAAAAAAATCAAGCAGAAATTTTAGAGCTTCAGAATTCAACTGACAAACTGAGAAATGCATTAGAGTTGCTCAACATTGGAATTTACTAAGCAGAAGAGGGAATTGGTGAGCTCGAAGACAAGATATTTAAAAATATAAAATCAGGAGAGAAAAAAGAAAAGAATAAATAAGAATGAGACATGCCTACAACATCTAGAAAATAATCTCAAAAGAGCAAATCTAAGAGATATTGGCCTTAACAAGGATGGAGAGAGAGAGATTGGGGTAAAAAATTTATTCAAAGATAAAATAAAAGAGAATTTTCCAAACCTAGAGAAAAATATCAATATTCAGGTACAAAGAAATCATAGAACATCAAGCAGATTTAACCCAAATGAGGCTACCTCAAGGCATTTAATTATAAAGCTCCCAAAAGTCCTGATGAAGAAAAGGTCCTAAGAGAAGAAAGAAAAAAGAAAAACAATTGACATATAAAGGAGCTACAATATGTCTGGCAACAGACTTCTCAGTGGAAACCTTACAGGCCAGGAGAGAGTGGGATGACATACTCCAAGTGCTGAAGGAAAAAAACAACAACAACAACAACAAAACCTTAACCCTAGAATATTATATTCTTCAAAAATATCTTTCAAACATGAAGGAGAAATAAAGACTTTCCCAGACAAACAAAAGCTGAGAGACTTCATCAACAACACACCTATTCTACAAAAAATGCTAAGAGGAGTTCTTCAATCTGGGGGGAAAGGATATAAATGAAGAATAAAAAATATTCTGAAGGTATACAACTCACTGGTAATAGTAAGGACACAAACACAGAATACTCTATTGCTGTAATTGTTTTATATAAACCACTTATATCTTGAATAGAAAGATTAAAAGGCAAACCTATCAAAAATAACTATGACAGCTTTTTGAGAGAAAGTAGTGCAAAAAGGTATAGATGAAAACAACAAAAAGTTAAGAAAACAGAGGGGAGATGTAGTTAAAGGGTAGTATTTCTGTTAGAGTTCTCTTTGCTTTTTAATGTTTTGTTTGTTACCAGAATTTTTATATATTTAAATAATTGGTTATAAAATTTTTGTGTAAGCTTCATGGGAACCACAAATCAAAAATCCTATAAGAGGAGTCTGTGAGGAGTATGTATCTTCTCATTCTGTTCTTGAATGTATTTGGAGACTTTCATCAGAACCTTCTCATCATGAGTTTCCATGCATAAAAAAATGGTATATGCTATTAAATAAGGCAAACAGCCTTAAAGATAGAATTGGCCCCCAAGTTTAATTTCTTTTAAGGGTCTGTTAGTTACTCAACAAATCCCATAGGTTTTTATAATATTGTGTAAAAATTATTTTATTACTTTATAGCCTGTAATAATGTATCTGTCTGCCTTTTAAGCTCATTGCAATAACTTTGCTGAAATATTAACACATTAGTAAAACTTTTCTAAGAAAAAAATACTACACAGACCCACAAAAAAATGAAAAACAAGAAATTAAAATATACAAGAGCAAATCACTTTTAACAAAGTAATATGGGAAGGAAGTAAAAGAGAAAGAGAGGACCAAGAAACAACCAAAAATCAAATAACAACATGGCAATAGTAAGTCTACATCTATCAATAATAACATTGAATGTAAATGAGCTAAATCTCCAATCAAAAGACATAGAGTGGCTGAATGTATTTTAAAAAAAACAACACAAGAGCTAACTATATCTTGTCTACAGAAGCACACTTCACCTATAAAAATATGCACACACTGAAAATAAAAGGATGGAAAAAGATATTCCATGCAAATGGAAAACAAAAGAACAGGAATTGCTATGCTTCTATCAGAACAAAATATATTTTAAGACATAAAACTGTAAAAATAGAGAAAAAAGTCATTATACATTGATAAAAAGGTCAATTCAGCAAGAAAATATAACAATTCTAAATATTATTGTACCCAATACTTGAGTACAAATGTGTATAAAGTAAATATTACCAGAGCTAAAGAGAAAGATATACCCCAATATCATAATTGTTGAAAACCTTAATGGTCCACTTTCAGCATTGGACAGATCATCCAGATAGAAAATCAACAATGAGACACTGGACTTAATCTGCACTAAAGATCAAATGGACCTAACATATATATTTACAGAGCATTTCATTCAACAGCTTCAGAATTTACATTCTCCTCCTCAGGTCATTGATTATTCTCAATGATACACCATATATCAGGCCACAAAACAAGTTCAAAAAAAAAAAATCATACCAAATATTTTCTCTGACTACATGGAATAAAACTAGAAATCAATAACAAGAGGAAAATATCCATTGGAAAATGTACAAACATATGGAAATTAAGTAATATGCTCCTCAATGACCAATGGTCAGTGAAGAGATTAAGAAAAAAATTTAAAAATTATTAAAACAAATGAAAATAACATTTCAATATCTATGGGATACAGTGAAAGTACCTACATCAAGAAAGTAGAAAAACTTCAAATTAACAACCTAACGATGCATCTCAAAGAACTAGAAAAGCAAGAGCAAATCAAACACAAAATTATTAGAAGAAAAGAAATAAGAAAGATCAGAGCAGAAACAAAGGAAGGTGAAGTCCCCCTCAAAATAAAAGGTAAACATTCAAAAAGTTGGTTTTTTTAAAAGATAAATAAAATAGAGGGACCCTTAGCCAGACCAACTAAGAAGAGAAAAGACTCAAATAAATAAAATCAGAGATGAAAAAGAAGATATTACAACTGATACTGCAGAAATTCTAAGGATAATTAGAGACTACTATGAGCAACTATATGACAATAAATTGGAAAACTTAGAAGAAATGGATTAATTCCTACACACATACAACCTACCAATAATGAACCAGGAAGTAATGCAAAATCTGAATAAATCAATAACAAATAACAACACAGAAGCAATAGCACAAATTTTCCCATCAAAGAAAAGCTCAGGACCTGATGGCTTCACTGCTGCATTCTACCAAGCATTCAAAGAAGAAATAATATGAATCCAATTTAAATTATTCCAAAAATTGAGGAGGAAGGGATACTCCTAAACTCATTCTAAGATGCTTGTATCACCCTGATACCAAAACCAGACAAAGATACAACAAAAAAGGAAACTACAGGCCAGTATCTCTGATGAACGTAGATGCAGAAATCCTCAACAAAATACTAGCAAGCAGATTAAATAAAGCATTAAAAAGATTACTCATCATGATCAAATGGAATTCATCCCAGGGATGCAAAAATGCTTCAACATACGTAAGTCAATATGATGTATTATTTCAAGAGAACAAAGGACAGAAGCCATATATTCATTTGAATTGATGCAGAAAAAGCATTCATTAAAATTTAACATCCCTTCATAATAAAAACTCTCAAGAAACTGGGTACAGAAGAAATTTATCTCAACATGATAAAAGCCATATATGACAGACCCACAGCAAGTATTATACTGAATGGGGAAAAACTGAAACTCTTTCCTCTGAGATCTGGAACAAGACAAGGATGACCACTTTCACCGATGTAATTCAATATGGTACTGAAATTCTAGCTAGAGTAATCAGACTTGAGAAAGAAATAAAGGGCAACAAAATTGGAAAAGGAGAAATAAAATTATCTTTGCAGTGAGATTTTATATCTAGATAATCCTAATGTCTTCACACACACACACACACACACACACAAACTATTAGAACTAGTAAAAAATATTCAGTAAAGTTGCAGGATACAAAATCAACATACAAAAATTAGTAGCATTTCTTTATGACAATGGTAAACAGTCTGAAAAAGAAACCCCAAAATGAATCCCATTTACAATAGCTACAAATAAATAAAATACCTAAGAATAAAGTTAATCAAAGAAGTGAAAGATGTCTATAATGAAAAACTATAAAATATTGATGAAAGAAGTTAAAGAGTACACAAAAAAATAGAAAGATATTCCATGCTCCTGGACTGGAAGAATCAGTACTTTTAAAATGTCCGTGCTACCCAAAGCAATCTGCAGATTAAATACAATCCCCATCAAAATATCAATGACATTCTTCACAGCAAAAGGAAAACTAATCCTGAGATTTATACAGAACCACAGAAGACCCAGAATAGCCAATGCCATCCTGAGCAACAATACTGGAGGAATCTCATTGCCTGACTTCCATATTGTAGTAACCAAAACAGCATGACATTGGCATAAAAAAGACACATAGACCAATGGAACAGAATAGAGAGCTCAGAAATAAATCCATGCATCCATAGTGAACTTATCTTCAACAAAGGTGCCAAGAACATAAAGTAAGGAAAGGGCGGTTGCTTTAATAAATGTTGCTGGGAAAACCAGATAGCCATATGTAGAAGACTGAAGCTAGACCCTTATCTCTCACCATATGCGAAAATCAAATCAAAATAGATTGCCAATGTACATCTAAGACCTAAAACTATGAAACTACTAAAAAAGACATTGGGGAAATGCTTCAGCACATTGGTCTGGGCAAGGACTTCTTAAGTCATACCTACAGAGTATAGGCAACCCAATGAAAATTGGACAAATGGGATCACATCAAGCTAAAAATCTTCTGCACAGCAAAGGAAACAAAAAACAATGTGAAGAGACAACTCAACGGAATGTGAGAAAATATTTGCAAAGTACCCTATCTGAGAAGGGATTAATAACTAGAATATGTAAGGAACACCAACAACTTGATAAGAAAAAAATCAAACAATCTGATTAAAAATGGGCAGAGGCTCTAAAATAGACATTTCTCAAAAGAAGACAAACAAATAAATGTCCAAGATGTATATGCAAAAATGCTCAACATCATTAGTTATCAGAGAAATGTAAGTCAAAACTACAAGAGATATCGTATCATACAAGGTAAAATGGCTTTTGTCAAAATGACAGGCAATAATGAATGCTGGCAAGGATGTATAGTAAGGGGAACACTTTTACACTGTTGGTGGGAATGTAGATTAGTGCATCAACTATGGAAAACAGTATGGATTTTCCTCAAAACCCTGAAAATAGACCTACCATGTAACCCAGCAATTCCACTGCTGGGTATGGATAAGGATGGGAATTCAGTATATTAAAAACATGGTATATGTATACCATGGAGTACTATTCAGCTCTAAGAAACAACGGTGATATAGCACATCTTGTATTTTCCTGGTTAGAGCTGGAACCCATGCTACTAAGTGAAGTATCCAAAGAATGGAAAAACAAGCACCAGATATATTCTCCAGCAAACTGGTATTAACTGAGCAGCACCTAAGTGGACACATAGGTACTACAGTAATAGGGTATTGGGCAGGTGGGGGGGGGAGGGGGGCGGGTATATACATACATAATGAGTGAGATGTGCACCATCTGGGGGATGGTCATGATGGAGACTCAGACTTTTGGGAGGAGGGGGAAAATGGGCATTTATTGAAACCTTAAAATCTGTACCCCCATAATATGCCGAAATAAAAAAAATAAAAAAAATAAAAAAAAACCATGTCTGCACTGCCATGTTTAGTCCAGCACTATTCACAATAGACAAGATATGGAATCAGTATGTGTCTATCAATGGGTAAATGAATAAAGAAATTGTGGTACATACACACAATGGAATATCATTAAATATATGGCCACAAAAGGAATGAAATCTTGCCATTTGCAATGATATAAATGGAACTGGAAAACATTATGTTATGTGAAATAAGCCAAGCATAGAAAGGCAAATCTCCCATGTTCTCACTCATATGTGGGAGCTAAATATTAAAAACAATTGATATCGTGGAGACAGGAGTAGAATTATGGTTATCAGAGGCTGGGAAGGATACTGGGAAGGGGGTGGATAAAGTAGGACTGGTTAATGGGTGCAAAAAATATAGTTGGATAGGATGAACAATATCTGATAGCACAACAAAATGACTATAACCAATAGTAAGTTAGGGTACTTTAAAATAGCTAAACAAGTGAAATTTGAATGTTCCTAACACAAAGAAATGATAAATGCCCGAGGTGAAGGATACCCCAGTTACTCATTTGATTAATTTGCATCATATGCCTGTATCAAAACATAACATACACCCTATAAAGATATATAATTATTATGTACTCATAATACTAATAATTAAAAACAAGAAATAAAAAATAAATTAATAATGCAGTATTTTACTCAACTGATTTCACAATAGTAAAAATGAATGAACCATAGCTGCTTGCAATAATATGAAATAAATCTTAGTAACATAATATGAATTAAAAATAAAATCTAGTCACACTGTTACATGAGACATAATACTTTATTACACATTTAAAATCATCTAAAATTTAGATATAGACTTTTGGCTTATATATGTGATTAAAAGTAAGAAGGAAACCAAAAATTTCAAAATTTAGAATAATGTTTACCCTAAGTGGTGAGATGAAAGAGGGGATAATATGGAAGGACCCCAAAAGTAACTTTATTATCCCTGTTCTTGTTCTCATTTTGGGCAATAAGTTCATGACTTTCATTATAAACAAAGATAAAAAATACAAATAAGTATTATAAAATCATAAGTAGGTTTGTCTCTTTTGAACAAAGACTACAATATTCCTGAACATAAGTGTAAGTGTAGGAAAGTTTACAGAATATAGAGGTCAATTTGTCTGAAATAGAATGTATAGAGTGAGCCATAATTGCAAACTAGATTGGAAATATTAATTTTATCTAGGATTTGAAATATAATGAATGTCAATTTAAATACCTACATCTTTCTTTTCTAGGAAATGTAATTTTAACTGGTTGAAATATGGGAAGAATTTGGTATAGAGAAACAAGTACATAGTGTACAGTTTTATTTTCTAATACAAAAAGGACCATAAGGAGGAAGCGAATTGTTTTGTGTTGCTGAAGATTGCAAATCTAGAGAGATGAGTTTGGTTTGTATGTAGGCATATCTAGCCTCAGAGTAATAAATTACTTACAGCAAATAGACATCTGTCAAGGGAAAGGACTGCTACATATAATAATAAAATGTTACTCAATAAAATGAGACTAGCAAAGACTGGAAGACAAACCACAGATGCTGCAGAAGGTATTGATACAGAATAAGAATTAGGAGTTTATATGTGTATGTGAGCCTAGTTAGTTTTTTTCAGGAAAGAAGAGCATATGATTTCATCACACTCTGAAAGTAATCCATAGCTTAAAAAAGGTTAAGATCTATGAAAATACAACAGACTTAGATGACTCAATGGGATTTTAAGATTCCAGTGAGGAGTTGATAAAGAGAAACACCTATGTGATACTGGCATAACTAGCCCTGATTTTCCTTAAATTCTCATGGTCTTCTTTTTACTTTGACACTTAACTGCTGTGCTTGCTTTATCCAGTTCTTATGCTTTCATTCTTATTGTGGTAACTTGAGCTACTCTTTAGCATTTTTATTTTGCAAGGTTTAGCCCTTATTGCTTAACTCTTTCTAACCTCACAATAAATTGGAAAAACCAGAAGCCCCTTTTGTAAACCTTTTCCCCAACTCCCCACACCATTACATCTGGATACTTCTTTTCCCTAATCTTTTTATTACTTTCAGTGACAGGTTTTACTTTTGTTGTCATTCTTTTGTGAAGGATATTTTTCAAGTCTGGCGATGGTTAAGTCATGAACTTTATCTGTAAGTCAAAGTCTGTTTAGGGAAAAAAAATATTATGAAATATAGAGCAAGGTTAGAGGAACAGAACTGTAACTCTTTCATTTGCAAGCTATCTTAACTTTGTAGGCAGGGGTTTTTATTGTCATTTTATTCTGTGAATTTAAAGGGATTAAAAAAAAACAAGCTGTAAATCCAAATCACCGTGTAATACACTGAATTAGGCAGACCTAGTGGTATATTTCTCTAAAGGACACTGCATTAGAATTCTCCAAGAACATCAGCATGTCTATAAGACTGTAAGTGACACCTTAAGCAATCAACTTTTAGAGCCATTGGATATAGCTTAATAATCTACAGTAAATTTTAATCTTTAGTAATTCTCTTAGTGATCAGAAAGCATTCAGATTCCCTGATCTTGTAATCCTCTTGACCTTTGAAATTACCGATCCTGAGTTCATCCTTGAGGATTCAGGATATGTCAGACACAAGGCTATTTTCTATAAGTCACAGCGACACTATCAAAGTTTAATTAGATTTTTCCTCTTTATAACCAACGACTCAATATCTCTTTCATAAAACAATGCTGAAAGAATCCGTTCATGTAAACTCAAGGGGGAAGAAGTGGGTTCCCTAAGCCATTTGTCAACATTGCTGAATTAAAGAAAAAAACTTTCAAAGATAGGGCTGAGAAGTTGATTTTACATGAAGTAGATAGTGTTTCATTTGCAACACAACATTTGATATATAGATTCATGGCATTATGTTTTTATCTTGTAATACTGACACTGCTGGCAGCTCAACCTGCTATTCCATTAGGACATCCTGTAGGAATTCTGGAATTTATCAGCTGCCCACGTAGAAAGAGATAAGCAAAGGAAAAAATATTAAGGCTTATTTTTATCAATAAAACAGGGCTGCATCTACAGAATCAAAGCTTTTAGACCTCTGTCATGAGCAGTCTGAGAAAAGCAACTTGAGAGGCAATGGTAAAGAAATGAATATCAACAGTTTCTTTTTTTATGTTAGCACATACATTCTATTCAGCTTATTTTTTCCCTTCAAAATTACAGAATAGCAAAGGGCCTTACTGTATTTCTCATTCTGAATTCAAAACTATAAATATGCCTTGCTTAGAAGGCAGTGGAGATAGAAGTAAAGATGTTATAGTCTAATCTTCTGAGTTGCTGGAAAAAGAAAGCATAAGAAGGGATAAAAAGACTGAAATATACTTTGAGAGGAGGTCCGTTTAACATGCAGACTACACATTCCTACATGGCCAATAGGATCTTGAGGAAAAGCCTAACTGAGATATTGTGAGTAAAAAAAAAAGTTTGTCTGATTAATTTAAACATGAGTTGCTAAGATCTAGAATAATATCGCCCAGTGGAAATTTATGAGAGAATGGAAACATTCTACATCTGTACTGTTCACAACAAGCCAAGTGCAGCAATTGAACACTTAAAATATGGCTAATCATACTAAAACACTTTTTTTCTTTTTTTATTGTCTTTTTTAAATTAAAAAAAACTTTAAGCGAGTTTGGGGTGGTGTTCAAATTCTTTGCTTTTTGAGTTGAGGCAGAGTCTCACTCTTTCTCCCTAGGTAGAGTACAGTGGCATCTGCATAGCTCACTGCAACCTCCTACTCCTGGGCTCAAGTGATCATCCTGCCTCAATCTCCTGAGTAGCTGGGTCTACAGGCATGGCCACAATGCCTGGTTGTTTTTTTTTTTTTTTTTTTGGTTTTTTTTTTTGTTTTTGTTTTTTTTTTGATAGAGACAGGGTTTCACTCTTGCTCAGGCTGATTTTGTACCCTGAGCTCAAGCAATCCTCCCGCCTCTGCCTCCTGGAGAGCTAGGAGTACAGGCATGAGCCACTGAGCCCAGCCTGGACTAAGAAACTAATTTTCAAATTTTTAGTTAACTTTAATTAATTTAAATTTAAACTAAGCCGTAATATATCTATAAAACGTCAGTTTGTGAAATTAGAGGGAAAATGTTCAAACACTATAGGTAACCTAAAGAGCTTATGAATCCACTTTCCATTTTATCTCTTTCCAAGTCAGTTATATTAAATGAAGTTTTGTGCCTTTAAATATCATTTACTTAGGTAATATTTGAAAGATTTGGATGCTGAGAGAGGCTTTTTAAAATTTGATTTGAAAAAATTCATATGATGGGTAAAGGGAGACTGTAGAAGAAATTGATTGACTTGCTTTCTCAAATATCCAAATAAGTATTCCCCTCATTCCAACTCCATGCTAATAGTCATGGAAAGACTCTTATAGACCAAGCTGCTGAACTGTCACTGCTTTATGTTGAAAATTTTATTGATACATTAAAGTGATAAATTAAGCATGAAACTGAAAGAAAAAAAAATGCAAGGAGGGCCAAAGGCTGGGATTCAAAGTCAAACTAGTTGTGTGGATTGAAGAGTTGCAAAACATACCACCTTTATTTTCATTGTTAAAATGTTGTAAGCTCTGTGGAATCCCAAAGGAGAAGATAACATTATTAGTAAAGAAATAATCAGATGTTAATAACATGAAACATGTTTTTGGTTTTTATAACTTCTTTTAGAGTATAACTGTGTTTCAAATAAATCATTTAAGTTCCTTTCTTACTTCCCCTTTTGTTCTCAGTCCTTCCTCAAATTATTTATTGAAAACCTGATGTGTAAAAGTACCATATCATGTGCTGATTTTAAAGTGACTTATGCTTATCAAAAAGCTTGTGCTCCCCTGATTAAGCAGAAAAGTATGATTTCCACTGGTTCTGTAAAATGTACTTTCCATCTTGGGAAACAATATACATTGAAATAATGATAAACCTGGATTTGTATATACACCAAACTTCTTGAAAATAGTTATTTATTAAATATCATTATAACAATTATTTGTATAATATGAAAAAATGTACATTTAAAAATAATTAGGGCCGGGCGCGGTGGCTCACGCCTGTAATCCTAGCTCTCTGGGAGGCCAAGGCGGGTGGATTGCTCAAGGTCAGGAGTTTGAAACCAGCCTGAGCAAGAGCGAGATCCCGTCTCTACTATAAATAGAAAGAAATTAATTGGCCAAATAACATATATAGAAAAAATTAGCCGGGCATGGTGGCGCATGCCTGTAGTCCCAGCCACTTGGGAGGCTGAGGCAGAAGGATTGCTTGAGCCCAGGAGTTTGAGGTTGCTGTGAGCTAGGCTGATGCCACGGCACTCATTCTAGCCTAGGCAACAAAGCGAGACTCTGTCTCAAAAAAAAAAAAAAAAAAATAATTAGGATGCCAACAAATCTAGATGAAATGGAAAAATTCCTAGAATCACAAAACTTAGTAAGAATTAATTGTGATGAAATAGAAACAATGAATGGCTGACAACTAGTAAGGAGATTAAATCAATAACCAGAAACCTCCCACAAAGAAATCTCCAGATGCAGTTGATTTTACCAGTAAATTTCATCAAACATTTAAAGACAAATTAATACCAATCCTTTTGAAATTCTTCCAAAATATTGAAGTTCAGGGGACAATTCCAAACTCATTCTATGAGGCAAGCATCACTCTGATATTAAAACCAGACAAAGACACTACACACACACAAACTACAAATATCTTTTATAAATATTAGTGTAGACATCCATAATAAAATACTAGGAAAGACAATTCAACAGTATACTAAATGGATTATACATCATGACCAAGTAGAATTATTCCTAGAAAGCAAGGATGGTTCAATATATAAAAATCAATCAATATAAAATATCACATTAACAAAATGAAGGAAGCAAACCTCACATACTGATTTTCAGAAACAGCATTTGATAAAATAATACTTCCATAACAGAAATAAACTAAGAATACAAATATCTCAACATAGTAAAGGCCATATATAAAAAAAATCCACAGCTAATATCATATTCAATAGTGAAAGACTGAAGGTTTTCTTTTTAAGATCAAGAAAAGACAAGGAAGCTCACTTTCACTTCTCATCTTATGGTTGAAAGTTCCAGCTAGAACAATTATTCAAGAAAAAATAAAATAAAATTTCAGATGACATGCTCTTATATGTAGAAAAGATTTCACATTAAAACAAACAGAACAAATAAACTCAGCAAAGTTATAGAATATAAATCAATATGCAAAATTGCATTTCTATACACTAACAATGAACAATCTGAAAAGGAAATTAAGAAAACAATTCCATCTAAAATATCATCAGAAAGAAAAAGCTACTTCGGAATAAAATTAACCAAGGAGGTGAGAGACTTGTACATTGGAAACTATAAAATGTTCATAAAGGAAATTACAAAAGATAGAAATAAACAGAAAGACATCAATTGTTCATGGATTGGAAGAATTATTATTAAGATTCAAACAGATATTTATTCACTTGTGATTATAGCAGGATTAACAATAATCAAAAGGTGAAGCAGCCCAAAATCTATCTATCCATATATGAGTTGATAAAAAATCTAATATGTACATACAATAGAATATTTTTCAGCTTTAAAAATGAAGAAAATTCTGACACATTCTACAGTATGGATTAACCTGGCAGACATTATACCATATAAAATAACTCAGATATAAAAGGATACCTAGTGTATGATTCTACTTATAGGAAGTATTATATGAATACTTATATGAAATATTGAATATTATATGAGGCTGAGGTGGCAGGATCACTTAACTCCAGGAGTTCAAGGTTACAGCAGCTATGATGGTGACACTGTACTTCAGCCTTGGTGACAGAGTGAGATCCTGTCTCTAAAAAAGAGAAAAAAGGTTATGTAAGAGGTTAACCTTAGAGGAAGCCCACACATAAGAACCTGTATCTTTGAAAATCCGCAACTTTTCTTTAAATCTAAAATTATTTCAATGTGCAATATTATTACTTAAATAAAAGACAATTTAGAGGGAAAAATTTTGCTATACATATTTATAATGTAACTAACATTAACCAACAACAATCAATAACTCTAAGTACTTCTAACAATTCAAGGATTTTTTTTTTTTTTTTTTTTTTTTTTTTTTTTTTTTGAGACAGAGTCTCGCTTTGTTGCCCAGGCTAGAGTGAGTGCCGTGGCGTCAGCCTAGCTCACAGCAACCTCAAACTACTGGGCTCAAGGGATCCTCCTGACTCAGCCTCCCGAGTAGCTGGGACTACAGGCATGTGCCACCATGCCCGGCTAATTTTTTGTATATATTAGTTGGCCAATTAATTTCTTTCTATTTATAGTAGAGACGGGGTCTCGCTCTTGCTCAGGCTGGTTTCGAACTCCTGACCTCGAGCAATCCCCCGCCTCGGCCTCCCAGAGAGCTAGGATTACAGGCGTGAGCCACCGCGCACGGCCCAATTCAAGGATTTTAAAATGCTTTGACTCCAATGACTATTCCTAACTTATACATTCTTATTTTCCAATATTTTCACTCTATATTAGTTTGAACAATTAAATCTAAATATGATATTTATTGTTTTATATTAGTGTGTAGATTTACCCAAATATTTACCAATTCTATGATAACCATTTTTCCTTATAAATCATACTTTATCACTGGGATATTTAATTTGCTCCTGAAATTTATCCTTTGCAATTTCTTTCTCTGAAAATCTTTAAGCACTAAATCATCTCTCTCTCTCTCTCTCTCTCTGTCTCTCTCTCTCTCAATTGCAAATTCAGCCCATCCTGGGTGAACAGAATTTCATAACACTCTAACAAATTGTTTACATGATATTCTTTTGAAAAAGCATTTGTTCCTTTCACTTATCTTCAGTTTCATAGTCCTCTTGATTATGAGTGTCTTTTATTCAATTGCATATTTTACCTCTTTCAAAATGTATATATAATTCCATTTCAAGTGTATAATATAGATGTTTCCTTTAAATACCTTTGTCTTAGGCCATTTGTACTGCTATAAACAAATACCATAGGCTAATTAGCTTCTAAACAACAGAAATGTATCCAATTCTGGAGGATGGAAAGTCCAAAATAAGGTGCCAGCAGATTCAGTATCTGGTGAGGACCTGTTTTCTCATAGATAGCACCTTCTTGCTGTGTTCTTACATGGCCAAAGAGCTCTCCAGTATCTCTTTTGCAAAGTCACTAATCCCACTCTCAAGGGCTCTGTCCTCATGACCCAATTATACTCAAGAACTGCCACCTCCTAATACCATCACCTTTGGGGTTAGGATTTCAACATATAAATTCTGTGGGTACACAAACACTCAGATGATAGCAAGCTCTTTTAAGTTATTACTTATAATGAAATCTACTTTCCCTTGCTGAAATGTTTTATCTTTTCTGAGTTTCAGTGAGCTTCTCATCCACTGATGACCACAAGCCAAATCGTATAGGAGGTCTTAGATATAGTCACATTTTGGAAAAAAAAAGGCTAAAATTTGGAATAAAAGTATTCCTTTCCTACTCGTTATTTCAATTAACAGATTAACTAATAGCAATAGGTAATGTCAAAATTTACAATATTCATGTAGCAATTCTCATGGGAGAAATTTTACCTGTAAATGCTAACCTGTTTTTGTTTATTGATAAATGCTAAACATTTAAGGAGAATGAATAAGTTAAAGTTGAAAGTTAAGTATCCAATGAAGAAGGTGGTGGAGATTTCTGTTTCTAGCCAAGATTGAGTAAGAGGGACGGGAATTATACTTTCACCTGAAATCATGAAAAAAATCCTTAAAAACGATATCAGACAATGTTTTCAAGACACTATTTATCAGGCAAAAGATGGTAGTCTACGAAAGATAAGAAATAATTGAAGTAAGCATATAATTTCCCCATTATGAATTTCCTCATTATGAATGTATCCCATATATTCAAGATGTTAGGTAGAGATATGGAATTATTTTTAAAAAATCAAAATCAAACTTCTAAGAAAAAGCTAA
The DNA here is from genome assembly GCF_040939455.1 of Microcebus murinus. Classification (NCBI taxonomy): domain Eukaryota; kingdom Metazoa; phylum Chordata; class Mammalia; order Primates; family Cheirogaleidae; genus Microcebus; species Microcebus murinus. The sequence goes on along the minus strand of NC_134114.1, from coordinate 77,861,644 downwards.
AATGTCTGAAATGAAAAACATACTGGATAGAGTAAATGGTAGATTTGATATTGCAGAAAAAAACAAACAGTTCATTTGAGGACATAGCAATAGAATGCATCCAAAATAAAAGACAGGGAAAATATTAATAAAATTATTTTTAAAAATTAAAAGCACAGCAGTGAATATGGGACAATTTCATCATTCTAATACGTGTGTATGAATTCAAAAGGAGAAGGTAGAAAGAGTGAAACAGAAAAAAATTTATAGAAACAATAGTCTTAAATTTTCCAAAGTAGATGAAAACTATTAAACATGGATCCAAGAATCTTAAAAATCCCAAGCACAGAAAATGAAAGAAACATTACAAAGAGATAAATAACTGGTGATGGAAGGAAAAATCTTAAATGCAGCTTTAATAAGACATGTTTGTATGTAAGAAAAAGAATGTCAGCAGATTTACCATAAGAAAAAATTAGAAAGCAGACAGTGAATCGACATCTTTAAAATCCTGAAAGAAAAAAAAATCAAAATAGAATTCTATATCCAGAAACCATATAATTGATACGACATTTTGGAAAAGGCAAAACTATAAATACAGCAAACAGATCATTCATTGGTTGCCAGAGGTTTGAGTGAGGAGGAAGTTGAATAAGTAAGACACCGAGCACAGTTTAGGGCAATGCAACTATTGTGTATAATGCTTTAATGGGAAATATGATCTTATGAATTTTAGAAAACCCATATAAGTGTATAGCAAGTTGAACCTCAATTTATGTACATTAAAATACTTTAAGATGCACAGCGATGCCAGGATAAAATGCAAAATGTGACAAATTCATCTGATTCTAACATAATTGTTAGATTAACATAATTAAACAACCACTGAAGGAGTTCACCTAACTGAAGGAGTCAGGTGAAGATGTTAACCTAAATAACTTTGGAAGTGAGTGAGGTGAGTAAATCTAAAGGCAAAGTGCATTGTACATAAACACTGTCCTCTAATAGATAAACCTTCTCCTATCAAGGTACTGATCTCAATTATGAAACCACTGTACAAGCATATTGGAATTAAGTAAACACACAGCAGATGGTGAGAGCTAGGTTTTTCACTGTCAGAGTGGTAATTTACAAACAGAAAGAGGTAAATTATCCATGTGGCAATGGATTAGATTTGGAGATATCAGTATGAACTGAAGTTTAGCTTTACACACACACCTACACATGTGTACAGAAATATTTGTAGATATTTATATGTACATGAGATATTATATACAAATATATTTCCCTGTTGTTCTAGTTGAGAAGACCTAAAAGCAGTGACATTACAGTAGCAATGAGAACACCTGGTGCACAGACCTTGGTTTCTAATACCGTTCTTTATTAAAAAAGAACCCAGGGAGTCAAATGTGGTAGCGCATACCCACAGCTTCAGCTACTGGGGAAACTGAAAAGGGAGAATTGCTTAAGCCTAGGAGTTCAAGGCTGCAGTGATCTATGATTGTGTCACTGCTGCCACTGAACCACTCCACCCTGAGCAACATGGCATGATCCTGTCTCTAAAAAAAAAGTAATAATAATAATAATAGATCCCAGGGGTTCTTGGAGAAATGATTTATTCTATAATTAGGGTGAGTTATATAAAAGATGGTTATGCATAGAGCATACTGTAGTGCCTGAGAGTAAGGAAGTTCTCAAGATACACACACACACACACACACACACACACAAGGACACACATATTGATGGGGTCAGTCAAAAGGATACAAGCATCAAATGAAAGAGCTTCTATCAGCCAAAGCTAAAACAAACAGAAGGTTAAAAGGAAGTGGAATATAAATTCCTGCACCTTAAAGTATGTTCTGTGTATAGTGATTTCTATCCCATTAGTACAGTATGAAAACAGAGGGAAAAAGAGCAACTACTCTACAGTGGAGAAACCTGACAAACTGCCTCAGCCAGGTGATCAAAGTTAACAGGACTATGGTTAAGCCAACAAAAGCAATGTTGATTATTTGAACATACTAATAAAATAAGCAGACCTCAGCAAAAACAGATTGAGAAAAAAGAAGAATGAAAAAATAAGTATTAAAATGAAGAAAGTCTTTATGCCAACAGTTTAAAAATTTAGACAAAATAGCAGCCTCCAAAAACTATTGTTTACTTAAACAAAAAAAATTAGAAATGGAAAACATGAGTAAAACACTTATTATTAAATGCAGTGAATTAGTATTTTAAATGTGTCCATTGGATCTTAAATTGGTTTAACCACTTTGGAAAATTGTCTGACAGAATCTATGATTCAGCAGTTACTTTACTATATATACATCCAACCAAAATATATGTGCACCAAAAAGGTATGTGCAAGGTTATTTACTGCAGCGTTATTCATAAAAGGGAACAATACAAGTTTCATCTCCAGTGGAATATAATTTTGGCATATTCATACCAGATACTACACAGTTAATTCATATGAAGTGTAACAAAACAAAACAAAACAACAAAAATCCAGCCACAACTAATCTAAGCTGTTTTAGGTTAGAAGAGTGGTTATCCTTGAGGAAGAGGGGAAGTAAGATATAACAATGAGGCAGTGTCGAATACTGATAATATTCTATTTCCTTAATGGTTGCTACTTGGATTTGTTCACTTGGTGAAAATTCAAGTCATCATATACTTATAAAAGTACTCGTTCTCAAGATGAGAATCCAGTATTCCAAATGAGAGATTTCCATCCCTGTTACAGAATACATGCAAAGATAGCATGAAGAAGAACATTTACAGACCAATTTTGTTTTCTATATAGTATAAAAACCCTAAACAAAATATTAGTAAATAACCCAGCAATATATGTTTTTCCTTATATGTATATGTATAGTAACACTTTTAAAGACAGTGTTTTACTCAGCAGGGAATGAGGAGAGAGAGAGAATATATTTGAACATGGGTTAACAGATGGTTTTGTTTATTAAAGTAAGTGATATACATGTCAAATAGTATTTAAGACAGTACTAAAGGTAGAGAGTTGATAAAATGGAGAACTGCATAAAGAAATTACCCAGAATGCAACAGAGTGGTCAAGAGGTTGAAAATAAAGAACTCAAGATACATGGAGGATGAAATAAGAAGGTCTAATATTCATCTTTTCAAAGAGAATATAGGAGGGGTGAGCATTGTGGAGGGGAAGGGCATACCTCTAACCCTTCCTAGAGAGAGGCAAAGATATAAAATGTAACCAAAATGTCAAAAAAAAAATTTTTTTGGGTGTCAGGCAGGTGGGAGGGGGTACGAAGGGATGAGTGTATACATACATAATGAGTGCGATGTGCACCACCTGGGGGATGGACACGCTTGAAGCTCTGACTTGAGTGGGGAGGGGAGGCAAGGGCAATATATGTAACTTTAACAACATTTGTACCCCCCATAATATTATGAAAAAAAAAACAATACATTAGAGAAGCTACAAGAAAAATAAAAATTAAAAAAAAGAGAATATAGAGTAAAAGAATACATGTTTAAGGAATTTATTAGCATAAAGGTTTTTTTTTTTTACAGCAATCTTTTATGAGTTTCTTTAGCTCAATAACAAAATTGGTTTTCTGTATTTTTATCAGTCAAAGGAAGACCCAGGAATAATTGATCTAATTTTTTGGCTAATGTTGAGAGGTATGTCATGCCTGTGGGATCTGAGACACCCTCAGGTGACACTAACTCCATGAATCTTGAAACTAAAGCAAATGTTCTTTTATTTGCATTCAGGAAGCATGCACTAAGAAATCATGTAAATAATTGAATAAGATAAAGAAAGCTAATGCTGCTACAACAGATTTTTCTATTAAATAAAACAAATCTTCACCAGATAGCTTACATATTCCCCATAAACAATCTCATTTTAGAGGCTATGATGGCATTTTAATAAAATAAAATACTAATATATGTAGCTTTTAAGTATGCCTAGTATTTGTATTCCTAATTTAATTTGTCCTATAATTTCTTTAAAGTATATTAATGAATATAACTTTTGTAGTTCACATTTTTTTCCATATTGTAGCAGACACTTTCACAGTGAGAAAGGAACAACACTCTATCTGGAAACAACTTTTATGGTATTTTTAAACAGAGAGCACAAAATCAATGTTGTCACTATCCAAATAACATGGTGCTTTAAAAAAAACACCATGTTTTGTTTTGTATATCCATTACCTACATTAGAGCAGGAAAGCCAATCTAGTGGAATTATGGCAGAATAAAGATTTATAAAAGGGGTTTTAGAGGAGTTTTAGGTGTCAAGTGTTTAGTTACAGTACTTGTTTAATGTACTAGGGATAGTCTTAACCAATTAGATAAAGTGAAGGCAATCTTACATACAGGATAAAATTAGTATTCCCTGAGATTTGTCAGTGTTTCAGTTAGGAAGAGAACAGCAGTAGATGCACATAGTTATTCCCAGGGAGAAGAAACCAAATTTAAAAAAAAAAGTCAAAGGCAATATTATCCTCATTTGGTGATAAACATACCAGCAATCTGTAATGCCATCAAATACATGGGACTAGTCATTCATTGAGGTCAGCACAGCAGGTTCATCAATCAGACACATAATCTCGTTGCTTGGAGCTAAGGCTTTCAAAAAGTATGCCCCTCCATCATAGAATTTATTATCAATTCCATCCATGGGACATTTTTGGATATTTCATAAACTGTGTCTTTGTATATGCATTGCATTTGTTTAACGTCTGTGTGTGTGTGTGTGTAGAGGAGAAAGGAGAAAGGGAGGGAGAGCAGAGAGAGAGAGAGGGAGAGAGAGAGAGAGAGAACTACCAATATATATACTTAGTGATTTAAAATTAAAAAGTACATTTTAGAAGTATATCATATTATTGGTTAATTTCACATTTTACTTTGTCAACAGTAACTTCCACTAGTGGAAACAAGACAAATTGAAAATGAGCATTTTCAATTATTTTGAATCTTGTTTTCTCTCAGAGTTTAATAAGTTTTCAAGAGCAAGCAACCTACACTATCACACTTTTCCTCCCTGTTGAGTTCTCATTTTTGATTCCCTAAAGGTGAGATAGAGGAAGAATTACACTTCAGTTGAAAATACAGATATCACAAAAAAACATACATGTCCTTCTTAAGAGTCTTTATTCTCTTAGTACTTAGGAATGTTTTCATTTATTTTGAGCTTTTCTAGCCAAATAACCTTTTAATTTCATTAAATATAATGATGATTTCCATTTTATATGAATTAATTTGAAATTAGCATATCAGAATAAGCTGGCAGGGTAAACAACTTTGGTCACATACATTAAAATTGCTTTTTAATTAAAGCGACATTACTTGTGGTAAGTTCGTGAAGTGAAACAACAGAAAACCTGAGTTTTCCCAATTAAGTTAAAAGCTTAATAACAATTTATTAAATGTTTCATATTTTGGCATTTCAGGTAAACACACACATACTTAATTACACGAAGCAATTTTTTATTTATTCAACAAAAACACTCTACAAAAAAATTCTGAGAGACTAGTCAGTGTTATGAATAAAAAATTAAAGCAGCATAATGTAATGTAGTATGAAGTGGGGTGACCTTTCAGATTAGGTACTAAGAGAAGGTCCCTCTGAGGAACTAATACCTAGCCAAAACTCAGTGGAGTTAGGAGCAAGCAAGGTAGGTTCTGGACAGAAAACATTATTATAGCAGAGGGCATAGTATGCACAAAGCCCTGAAACTAGGGAGTTCACAGTGTGTTTGAGGGTCAGAAAGAAAGCTATGGAGTCTGGTGCATACTGAGGATGGTGATAAATGTGTTTGAAGAGGTAGGGGTAAATATTGTTGAATTGTCTGGGCATTGGGAAAGAATTCAGATTCTATCTTAAATGTGAAGGCAAGTGCTGAATGAATCCTAGAGTATGGTTGCAGGCAGATTAAGAAAACAAACAGGTTCAATTCGTTAGCCCTTAATTAAGAAAAGATAGACTAGGCTGTTAGGTAAAAAAATCTGAAGATGAGAAGTGACAATTTTGTTTATACCTGAGAATTATATACTATCTCCTAACACATACATTTTTGTATCTCCAAGATTAAAATGGTGACTTTGGCCCAGATGAATGAATACAGATAAGTACCCTACAACATTATGTGCTAGACTGCTCCAACTTCATGTAGATATGGTCTGATAGGAGATGAACTTCTAGGAGGTATGATATGACACTAAATCTCACTAATGTTTTTAATTTCAACTTGGTAAGGACTTCTATAACTCTCAGGCTCACAGTAAGAGCTCTTGTACTATTGTTCTGATCTCTCTACTCTGAATTATGATCTTATTGACTTTTCAGTGTGTGGTTTAAATAAGAAAATCGTATTTGACTTGGCTAAATGATGTTGCATCTGGTCTGTCCAGTAACATGTACTTATTATTCACACTTACTCTACAGTCGCCAAGCAGAGAATCATTGGAGTATTTTGAGTTGGGAAGAAACATAATCTGACTCATGTTGTGAAGGAATATGTAACAAATATAATGATGAAAGCAAGAACAGAGCATGGAGACAACTTAAGTCTTCATTGTAGTAATAAGGGCAAGAGATAATGGAAATTAGACAAATATAATACAGAGAGTGGGGATGAGAAGTGGTTATATTTAGGATATGTTTTGTAGCTAAAAATAAAGTATTGTCTAACAATGGTTATCAGGTATGTATGTAAATGAAAAGCAAATAACTCCAAGGGGTTTGGCTTGAACCACAGGGTGGATGGTTATACTGTGTACTGAGAAGTGGTACACTGCAAAAGGAATGGGTTTGGGTAATCAAATGTTTAGTTTAGGGCATTTTATGTTTGGGGTTCCAAGGATGATCTGGGCAGAAATATCAGTAAGTCAGTTGGACATGGAAGTGTGGATTTCAGGGTAAAAGTGATACTGGAACGATAAATTTATGTGACATCATTTTATAAATGGTATCTTAAGTCAGGCACTACATTTGTGAGTAAAGAAAAGTAAGAGAAAACAATGTTCAACTGAAAATCAATGTTGCAACTTTAAGAGGTAGGAAAGAAGGATTATTCAGCAAAAATATCAGAGAAGGAATGGCCAGTGAGGTAAACACACACACACACTCACACACACACACACACACACACACAATGTGTGTCACAGGACCTCAGTAAAAAAAGTGTTTTGACAAACATTTATCAATATGGTTTTGAAAGACCAAATGTCTATCTCATCAAAAACATGAGAGAAATTGTGATAAGATCAATAAATAGTAAGAATTTGACCAATGAACAGCTCAATGTGAAGGTCATTGATGATGCTGACAGGGATAATTTCAGTGGAATTAAATTAGGTGGTCTTCAAGAGAGGAAGATATTCAGAAAGTCAATCCACTATATTTCATTTTTTTCTGTAACCTGAAACGAGATGCAATTCTGAGAACTGTTGAGAGAAATTGGTTGGGGGGAGAAGGGTTAGGAGAAAAAAAGGAGACCGGAAAAATATACTTTTTAAGGAAATGTAGTGGAATTGAATGTGTTCTAAGGACTCTCTTGAGCTTTGTGGCCATATTTAAAGAGGAAGAAATCAGATTGTTTGTCTATTTCCATTCCTACTTAGCTTTCCCAGTGAGAGTTGAGCATAAGAAGATAATAGGATTTAACCAACATTAGGGCTTAGCTAGTCTAGCCAATGAAAGTGAGAAAAGAGGCAAGGATATTGAAGTTGGATACAAAGAAATGGCTTTAATGACAGCTCAAAGGAATCTAATCTTCAAAAGAAGAGGAATAACCACCAAAGTAGGGAGGTGAATAGTAAATTATTGGTGGTTTCAGTAGATGGAGGTAATGGTAGAAATAAAGAATTTGGGGAGTTGTGCTTCTTGAATAGTTAATATTTTCATATGAAAATATGCGACAGAAACAGGGGTGTTATAATTAAAATTTTAGAAGTTGTCCAGATATTAGCAATGGGAATGTCTGGAAGGAATGATGATGAAATACATGATTGAGGTAAAGTATAAAACAAAATTACTTGAGGTAAAAAGAGCATGAAACAAAGATTATAATGTGTTGCATAGATTGTCAATTAGACAATGACATTATTATTATAATATTCAAATTGGTGGGAAAAAGGTAATAAACCAGGTGATAAGATTGCAGATAAGATTCTTTTGGTAGGTAATTGCAACCATTAGGAAAACATACATGTATTGTCTTGTTACAATTAAAGCAGATTGTTGCTTATTTGTTTGTTTTGAGGAAGGATAGAAACCTGTCCTAACTCTAGAACCATTGCTACTGGGGGTGTGAGAGCACGGCTGGTGTGAGTGATGTAAAATTGAGAAGAGGTGGTTTTAGCAGGAGCACGGGTGCTCTGTGGGACCTTTTTAATTCCTACCTTTGTTGAGACACCACCTCTCAACAAAGTGTCTTTTTTCATATTATGTTAGACAACAGACTTAAATAGAAGCTCATTTTCCTCCATTTTGTAAGGCGAAAACGAGAGATTAGCCTCATATTATGAGGTTGAAGTGTAGAAAATGAGGGAAGCCATCATAATGAATTCGCTTTTTAGTGGATTGTCTAGAAAATACTCATATTTGTTTTCTCCTGTGAATGGAAGAATACAGATAAGAAGGAAGACACAGTATCTTAGAACCTAATATTGAAGTGCTCAAAAATGATTAATGCTAATGAGTGCTTAAGTAAGACGTAGTTTCAAAGTGCCAGTCAGATTTAGTAACAGCAAAAATAAGTCATTATGTTATTTCTTTAAGATTTCCAGAAAATGATACTTCTATGTAATATTTCATGAAAAAATGGTTTCTATGGTCAATTCATTTTGAAACACCTTTCCTATTGTATGCATATCTTGAATTCAGACCACTTAACTTATTATTGAATTTATTACACAGTCTCTGAGAACTCTTATATTGAAGAAACTCATTTACTTTTGTTTAACCAAGAGTTTTCCAATGCACTTTACCATAAAACTGTTAGTGAGTGTGCATGTGTGTGCATGTAAGTGAATACTCATTGAAATTTTGCAGAGATATTCTCCTTATGATTAAGCTCTGAGAAATATTTGATTTCATGGTTTATTGTTTCTTCACCTACCACCAAAGCTCAAACATACGGTAGGTGTTACACTGTGTTTTTGACCCACTCAGGCACAGTATCTATCCATAGCAAACATTTGTGAGTGTATCTAATAAAAGTGAAGTTTAAAATGTGAGTTCAGTTAAACTTGAATTATCTGTTTAAGGTGACACTACTAATTGACCTTCCACAACTTAAACATCTAACTGCAATGTGAAATATAGTACATAAATACCCATGTGAACTCATGATTTCCAAATTAAAAAGCATTAACATTACTTTTGAACTAAAAATAAATGTATAAAGTCGGTGGATAACATGTATAGAATCATGTTAGATTTCATTATCAAGCTTTTAGTCTTTTGAATGCAATATTATTGAAATCATCAGTGTATATTTTTTGCATTCTTTATCTCTTAGCATTAGAAATAAAGTCATTGCTCTTTGAATGGTCTACTAATCACAACACTTATATATTAATTTAGTTATATTTTTTGCCTTACTTTTAAAAATTGCTTTTCTTTTGAGATCAATATAATATCCCAAATACAGTGAAAGCAAGACATAATTTTATACATCAGTGATATCTATCACTTGGGAATTCAAATCCCTTTGCATTTCCTTCACATAAAAATAATCAAACTTTTTTTTAGATCACCCATTGGAAATATTCTCATAATGATATCCTCCACTCAGGGATGGAAATGATAGGATAATATCCACTTATTATAATAATGACTTTCAACAAGATAGCATTCACAAAACTTAATGGCTCAAGCAAACATTAAATGTATAATTTTAACAAGCATCTATGTGGTATCAGAAGAACAAGTATATACAAATTATCCAAAATAACTATTGCATTTACAATACATAAGACAAAGCAAGGATTAGGTCTTCAATAACCTATAAAACGTGCACAATAGAACATAGTGAGGACAAATAATATAAAAATGAACTTTAAAAATGATAAGTTTTGTAATTGTTTAGACATTTTAAGTGGCCCATTATTATATATATTTTTTTACTACTAAATGTATATATAGTATATATGTGTATATATTATACCATATATAGTATTAATATTAAATATACTCTATATTATATAACATACTACATAATATATAAACACACATATTATTTATACTATATATACATACATACATATTTTAGTACTAAATTGTTAAGCAGATGACAAAAATGACTACATTCTAAAGGCTTGTACATGGATATGGTGAATCAGCCATGGTTAGCAGATTTATATCCAATAATATGATCTTGGACCTCAACATAAGTTTATCAATATAATTGTTTCTATTTTTAACTTTTTAAAATGTAGCAATTCTTTATGCTATACAATTGATCACTCAGGGGGAAGTATAACCTGCATTAAGTTTGACCTAAATATGTAATTATCAACGAGAACCAAACATTTAGTAACTTTCCAAGTTTTTTTAATTTTTACTATTTTTTAATGGCCCTCAGTTTAAATAAATACAAGGGCAAAACTACCACATTTTATACAATAAAATCTATCAACTATGCTTCCATTCACTATACAATTCATCTATTTTTCACTAAATAAACTATTCATAGTTTTGAAATCACATTATATGTCAATTTGAAATGTTAGATATAAGAGAAGGGGATGCTTTTGTGCTCCAAATTCTGTTTTGTGTTTCTTGAGAAAACATTAATTGAAAGTTAACTTCACATTCCAACTGATAACTCTCATGTTCCCTTTATCCACATCATTCAGCAATTTCTATTTAGTCAATATTAAACAAAATGCAGTGAAACATGGTCTGAATTAATGTTGAAAAATACATTGTCTTAACAATTTGATGTTAACTTCATTTTGACAGCTTTCAAAACAGAAAATATGTGTTTACCAAGAAAACCAACACAAAAAATACCTCTACTTCTAATCTGACATGAGTCAAAACAGCATTCTTGATTTGATATGAAGAGCTGTAAAATAGAACTATCAATGCTTGCTAATAATAATACCTAGCTTAACATATAAAAAATATATAAAATATATATATATATAAAATTGATCAATCTTCCCAGGTATCTATATTAACATCCATATATACTATAAAATATTTGATATAATTGATGTATTTTTCTCCTACTCTATTACTCTGAAGAGATATATATTTTTACATTATAATCATCTTTTAATGTAATCATATCAATTTTTACTTGTATTGCAATTTTCCCTAAGGTGTTCAAAATCCACAAATCCTATTGTGTTGTCAATACATGGAATGCGAAGAGAATGTTGTCTGTACACAAATTCTATGTTACAGATTTATGTCTAAAAATGCAAAGAGACAAACTGATACAAAATTTAGAGGTTTGCTGATAAAGCATCTGCTCCCTGCCATCACTCTTCTAAGGTGGAATTGATTTGTGAAACTTGATTATTGCCTCCAGTGCTGAGTAAATGATCAAACATAGCCACTTTTATTTCCATGGTTCACACTTAAAGCCAAAGTTGCTCATCCCAGTACCCTCTACTCTGTCCTATAAAGTAACCTAGTTTAATTATTTTTAAACATATTTCAAGTGTTTAAAACGTTCTAGTCATTTAAGATTTGTTCAGGAAGTAATTAAGAAAACTGCCCAGTGACATTTTCATCTTTTAACCATTTTTCAGACCATGTCCATTTTTTAATATATAAATACAGAAACACAAAGCCAGAATTTACTTTGAAGGTTTATTAGTTTTATCCATCTATTCTACATTTGAACTATTGCAAACAGACAAGGCACTTTTTACAATTCTATTTAAAATAAATTGGAGTCACAATCAGGAACAAATGATAAAAAGAAGAATCAAAAGTTACATCAGGAAAAAGAGCAAAAAATACAATTCCTGAGAAAAATAGAGCATTTTTAAAAGGGCTCATCTTTTCATCACCAAAACACAGTGACAATTTTATGTTTCAGGTTCAAGTGTAACATGCAATTTATATTTCCTTTCCAGCCAGATATTTAAAGTTAGAACATTCAGTTCTATCTATAGGGTGTGAAAAGAACTCTACACATTTACACTCTAATGTTTATGAGTCAATAAAAATGAAAGCGGTTTTCATCAATATTACTTTCACTTTATTTGATTGAATTACTTCAACAGCATCTTACAATTTTACAACGTAACTGACTGAGAGATAAAATATGATGCAATCTGAGGCACATTTATGGCCTTTCATTTTCAGGTGCAATTCTGCTTTTGTATGAAATCTTCTTGCCTGTATTGTTTTGTTTTTGCTTTTGTATTTCTATAAAAATAAGGCATGCATATACTTTAGAAAGAAGAATGTATCTAACTCCACAAAGAACTTCCATCCATATTCACTTTAGCTGAAACGTATGCTCAATTAGCTTATATGGCCAAACTGAGAATTGTATAGTCTGATTAATTTAGTTCTCTATTTTTAAAAGATTGAGATTGAGTAGAATGCCTTTTCTTTAGTGTGTCCTGAATTTGTTCCACCTTTCTCCAATGGAAGAATCTCATTTTGCCCTTTATTTCAACCTAGAGGGTAGTAAGTCACTCCCTTAGGTGTAATAACCACGACACTAACTGTGATTCAGTTAGCAAGATGGTGATAATGATAACAATATCTCAGAGTCTTTTCCCCTAGAGACTCTCAAAGACACCACTAGTACTCACTCTCCCACATTATGAGTTTCATGAACTGTACCTGAAGGTTTAAATGTAGCCCTAAGCTGAAAAGTATTTTTTTTAAGTGGCACCTTGTTACTATTATAGCACACATCTGTTCCCTGTGTGCCTTTGGAGTTGTCTCTGCATATGACAACAACAAGTTTTTAAAATGTCAGCAAGTGCAAGCACAACTGGGAGAGAGAAAGTGAGAATGTCTTGTAGTTCATGTATCAACAATATCACTAACCATATTCTTTTGCAGTGGGTAGTTATGAAGTAAATATGTATTTAGTAGAGTCAAATGGTGCCAAGAAAAATTATCAGGGTCATGAAAAGGGGAGAGACTGCTGAATACTGCCCTGATTCATTTTATAGGAAAAATCAGGATGTCATTTTTGCTCAGAGTCATATGTCTTTTTATGAACTCAAAGGCACTTCTGGATTGTTATTTACTGGCTATCTTTGTGTACTAAGTATAGTCAACAGCATCTCTTTGATATTTCCTTGCTCATTCATTTACTCCGTAGAATAAAGTGAAAGAGCATGACAAAAATTGAAAGAAGAAAATCTGAGTTTTTTAAACAACTCATATTTTGTTCCCCATATTTTTTAATTTCAATATATTTAGGGGGTACGAGTGCAGTTTTGTTATATGGATATGGTATATAAAAGGCTTGTAGTGTACCCATGATCTGAATAGTTTGATCAAACTTTGCTTCTAGAATGACTAAATGAATATGTGATAGAAGATAAAGAGAAAAGCAGCGGTTAAGATAAGGTATTTGCGGGGCTGTAAAATATTTCTGATCTCAGAAATCTTTGCTGATTTGGGGGAAAAAATGAGCAAAGAAGTATTTGGGAGTATTGAAGTTGCAAGGGGGTAGATATCAAACTGAACTATAATTGGAGTATAGTTAGAACATTTCCATTGTTAGTCTATTTTTGTTGTCATTATAGATATTTTTTAAAAGTATAGCAGTGACAGGAATTTTTAAAATAATAGTTTTCCTTTAATGCAATATGTGAGCTGAATACCTTGCATATATGCATGTGTGTGTATGCGGTCAGGCACTTGTATGCAACATATAGGCTTCTCTACTCGTGATCACATGTACAGACACAAGGTAGTGATCTAGAAGGAGAGAAGAGAATGAATAATGAGAAATACTAAAATCTTCTTCTCTCTGAAATAGTCCTGGGCATCACACCTTAAATATTTGATTCCTATTAAGCAAGGAAAGAATTGTATGTCCATTTTTGACAAGGTCAGTGCCTTCATTTTCCAAGAGTAATGGAAGTGCAGGTGCAGGACAGCGTTCTATATGGCCATCCAGCTCTCCTTCACAGAACGGGGAGCACAGTAACGGATGCGTCAATGTTTTTATTACTTCAGATCATCTCAGCTATTCAAGACCAATTTTCCCCCCCATGAACTTTATCTTCCATCCTCTTCACAAAATGCCTTGTCAAGGCTTTTTCAACAAATTTGCTATGAAATAATTTCTAGATTTTAGCACAAATAAGAGATGTATTTGTATTAGAGGACGTAAAATTTAAAAATACATATATGTGTGTGTGTGTATATATATATATACACACACACACACACTTTCTTCACTATACCTATGGGCTTGCCTAAAATAAGAAAAATGTTGTATTAAATTCTGATGATATAAAACTGTTCCTTTTTGCAGTTTCTTAATTTTAAGCTCCAACAATTATTATTACAGAAGATAATATATAGAAAACACTAATTTGCATAAACCATTACTCAAAAAACTCTCTGTGGTGTAATTTAGTCACAATCTACATACAGAAGAAACGACTACCGAGGATGTCTGATAGGTAGCTCTGCAAAATCACATTGCAACTTTAGAACTAGTTGATCGTAATTACCAAAATACACTCAGGAATATTATATTTGTTCAAAAGAGACAAACCTATAAAATTGAAGATTTTAAAAAGGTCGGGTACATTTGCTCCAAGTTATGTTTTCATGAATATAGTCTCAAATGAAATAGGGCAGTTTCCTCAGGATATTAAAACCGGACTGAAATCTGTGGTTTGGTGCTATTAACTGACAGCACATGTTAGGGAACAAACTTGCTTTCATCTGCCTTGTCCAGCCATATGTAGGCCAGTATTGAAAGAGGGATTTTAACCTAACCGACTGTAACAGCTCCAAATGAGTCATTATGAACTATCATTGAAGTCCTCCTTAGTTCACAGATTATTGACCTGGAATACTAGAAGTACTTGAGCCATTCACATCCATCCATCTGTTATCATTACTCGGACCACTTTTTTCAAAAGGCTGAAGCCCCTATATAATCTTCAATAAGTAAATCAAGAAGATTTAATCTTCAATGATTATACCTTATGGAGCATTCATTTATAGTACACTTTCCCAGACATTTTTAAAAAGGGCTGCTGAATTTATGAATAACTTTACACATCCCCATTTGTAAGGCAGTTTCCTTAGGGATTTCATTCTGTAAAGATTAGCTGGCAAAACTCCAAACTAAATAATCTTCTGTTTTATTTATTTGTTTTAGAAGTAGAAGAAAAAGAATTCATTCTCACGGCTCACTCAAGTTGTCATTGGCTTGGAATTTATTTAAAAAGTTATTTTCTAAAAATTAATAAGCTTGTTTAAAAATGCTTCAACATCTTAATTTCTTAGCAATGGTAAGAATTTGTTCCCCAGTATTTCCAGGGTATCTTATTTTTATTTAAAAATTAAGATGCTTTAATATAAGTCAATAAAAGTTGATATAGTTAAAAATTTAACATAAACCGAAAGGTAGCACATTTTAAAACTCTTAAAGAGTAATTTCTTCGGAACTGACCATTTAGTAATGACATTATTTGAAAACTTAACACCTTCTTTTCAAATGGTGCCATAAGGATTAGGAAGGTGGGCTAAAGTCTGTAGAGTGGCACTCAGTTCTCCTGCCCTTCTTCTCAAGAGAAAAATTTGCAAAAAATTGTTTAATCTAGCGAGTTTACATGTAAGATTTCATTTACAGAAACATCTGTACTGCTAAAATCCTTTCTAAAACTCTTGCTCTAAAACATGAATCTGTACACAGGTGGCTCACTGTATCTGTGGATTTGACCAAGCGTAGATTGAGAATAGTTTGAAAAACAAAAACAATAAAAAGTAAAAATAAAAATAATATAAATAAAAATACAGTGTAACAATTATTTATATAGCATTTGCATTGCATTGGGTAGTATGTGTAATCTAGAAATGATTTAAAGTATGTTGAAAGATGTGTATAGGTAATGTGCAAATACTATGTCACTTTTTTTATTTCACCATATTATAGGCATACAAATGTTTAGGTTACATGTTTGGCCTTCCCGCCCTTCCCCCCAGAGTCAGAGCTTCAAGTGTGTCCATCCTCCAGATGGTGCACATTGCACTCATTATGTATGTATACACCCATCCCTTCCTTCCCCCTCCCATCTGCTCAATTCCCAATAAATGTTATTCCTATATGTTCACTTAGGTGTTGATCAGTTAACACCAATTTGCTGGTGAGTACATGTGGTGCTTATTTTTCCATTTTTGGGATACTTCACTTACTAGAATGGGTTCCAGCTCTACCCAGGAAAATATAAAAGGTGCTATATCACCATTGTTTCTTATAGCTGAATAGTACTCCATGGTATATATATATACACCCCACATTTTATTAATCCACTCATGTATTGATGGGCACTTGGGTTGTTTCCACATCTTTGCAATTGTGAATTGTGCTGTTATAAACATTCAAGTGAAGACATCTTTTTTATAGAGTGTTTTTTGTTCTTTCGGGTAGATACCCAGTAGTGGGATTGCTGGATTAAATGGTAGATCCACTTGTATCTCTTTAAGGTGTCTCCATATTGCTTTTCACAGAGGTTGTACTAGTTTGCAATCCCACCAGCAGTGTAGGAGTGTTCCTATTATGTCATTTTATATATTAGGTACCTGAGCATCGACCATCTGCTTTGGCATCTGCAGGGGTGGGAATGTTTGGATCTAGTTTCCCACTCTGTAGATACTGAGGGACAACTGCGCATGCATTCAATAGTTTCTTTTAATTATGAGTACCTTTAAAACTTGGAGGAATGCTTTATGGCTCCATGTTCACAATTTATAGATGGAAATGGAAATGACTCGTTATAGTAATTTAATGTATACTATACAAAAATAGGTCATGAGAATAACAATGAGTTACTATTTTTTCCTAAATTTAATTTGATTTTGTAATTGTTTTATTTATTGCTATTTGGTAAGACTATTGTGAAGTATCTCTTTATAATTTTATTAATAAACAAATATTTTCTAAACAGATACCATTTGGAAGACATTCAGATAAACATTGTAAGATATCTAGAATTATTTCCTATATCTTGCCTTGATGGGCTTTACAATCCTGTGTAATCAGAGCTATATTCATATAAATACAAATAACACAAGGGTATATTTTACAGGAGTCAAATGAGTGCAATAAAGACAATGTGTTCCATGTGCTGTCTATATCATGAGCTTGTTAAAC
Source organism: Microcebus murinus (assembly GCF_040939455.1). Lineage (NCBI taxonomy): Eukaryota > Metazoa > Chordata > Mammalia > Primates > Cheirogaleidae > Microcebus > Microcebus murinus. The sequence goes on along the minus strand of NC_134114.1, from coordinate 77,844,338 downwards.
ATGCAAATGTCCAGTCCTACTCTAGAGCTATTGAAAAAAGAGTAATTTCCAGAGCATAGGCAAAATGAAAACATGGGTTCCCATGCTCAAAAAAGCAGGAAAAAAGTCCCATTAAATTCTAAAACATAAAGCTTTTTCCTTTATCTTATAGACCTTCCTTTTCATCTTGTCATGATAGTTCTTGTTTGTATTTAATGATATTCTAAGTAAAGAAAAAATAAAAGTAAAATAATTTAAACTAATAACATGAATTTTATGTTCATTTTTATATTGTGCAATGTGTGTAAAGTACAAATATCAAGAACATTTAACATGTATAGGGAATCACTGAATATATGTGATTTGTATTTCACAATTCATATGCTTATGTATTTTGTTTTTACTAGAACAATAAAATAACAAAATTAACTCCGATTTTTATTTCACTTCTTGATATGCCCAGTGTTCTACCAATACCTTCTACCTTAGGTTTACTGATGAGTAAGAAAAGGCTAAAAGGAAAGAATTTATGGGTTGTTTTATCATTCTTTTTCCTTCTATGTCTAATATAGAGAAGTAACATAAGTAACAAAGGATATAGGGTTCCTTGGTTGTTCATGTTCCCTAGCATGCTATTGCCTTCTTTACATTAGAGGCAAGTTCCCATTTGAAGCATATTTGATCACACCCCTCTCAGGGCTTTCTGTTCCTCTGCTTACTTCATTGTAGATGTACCATATTTGTCTTGTCTGGCTTCACTTCCAAGCATGATGGGTCCACCAGAATTCTGTGTCATGGAGCATCACAAGTGCTATACGTAAATGGGGTGGCAAGGAATAGTGGGCCAACATATCACATGTATCTCCTCACCTCATGCACATGTTGCATTATCTCACTGGGCTTCACTTATAAAACATATGTTCAAAGATAAAATTAATAATTTCAAGATGACGGAAGCACACGTTAAAGCAAGTGTAAGGGCCCTCCTGAGCATGGGGCACTGTGCTACTGCATACGTTGAATCCCCCAAGATGTCATCCTCCAGGAGGATCATGCCAGTAGATACTTATAGAGCCTAAACTTTGAGAACCATATGACTATTGCACAGTCTTTCAGAGTCAGAAGTTTTTCTACCTGGTTAGGAAAAGGCTCATAGGCTCAGATGGACTTTAGCTGGTTTGCTTGCTTCTGCTTTTCATCACCATTGTTATGCATTCCTGGCCCACATACCCAGGTGTTAGAATTCAAGCTTTTCACCTCTAATTTCAAAAAGTGGCAGTGATAAGCTTAGAAAAACTTAGAGATTGAACTGGCTTTGGCTTTTCACAGAGAGAGTCCAAATTGATCTAAGTATTAATAGCATCCATTTGACACTCTCTCCCTTCCCAGACATTTCAAAGCTTGCATGTGAAACTCCATAGAAATGAATGTAGCCTAGAATACTCAGTAAACTACGTTTGCATTGTGCCGTTTTAAACCATTTTTGAAATAACACAAATGTTTGAACATTAGAACATTTAATCATTGTATAGGAAGCACATTTGCAAATCATGTACACATTTACACGAGACAAAACATTTTTCAATATGACATTTTAAAAATTGGTTGTATTTCACACTAAACAATTGCTGGTAAGCGATAATTTTACAGTATAAAAAAATATAGTTCTCCAGGATTTTTCATTCAAGCCAAGAATATCAATGAAAATGCTCTTTTCACTATGAACATGGCAATTAAAATAAAGACATAACTTGATTATATATGAATATACTATTTACATCTGCGTCTCTTTTGAGAAGTTGGTCTCCTAAAGCTAGAAAATCATAAATATTTAGAAATGAACAGAAGGAATAAATAAAAGGTGTGACACAAATGAGTATAATTTTATAATGTAAAATATCTCTTTGTGGCTGTAAATATTGAATACTATCAATTTTATCTATTGTCTTGATGAATGGAAATTGGACTTAATCTTAAAATATTATTTGGGAAGTCTAACCTAAAATTTATAGAAAGGGACAAGGTATATGTTTGAAATCAATACAGGGATGCAGATTTTCCCTCAATCTACAGAAAATGATATGGAATCCAAGCTAAGAATTGAAGAGGCTACTTCATGGAAAATATCAAAGCCAAGGCTAAATGAATGTTATGTTACCTCCACCTTCATTCAGGGGAAGTTAAGACTGGATGACCTCTAAGGGCATCTGTATCCCTTTCAATATGTTTAGGAAAACAGTTTACTGTCCATCTTACTCTTTGATGTTTTGAATCTGTTCTCTATCCCCAAATAAAAAGATTATTATCCTTTCCCCTTCTTCGGAAAAGACATGTCTGTGTCATATTGTCACACGTGAAGTATATACTTAAATTCTGGTCTCTCTTCAGTTGACACGTACTGTACTCTCAGGAAGGAAAATTTAGTAAATTACTTTGACAAAATGAGTTCCTTTTACCAAGAGTTACTTTAATACAGAAAACCTCATTAAAGTATAAGTTATCAAAATGCATTACTTATATGACTCATGCTAAGTCATTTTGTTTTCAAGGTAACCTACACTTTTAAAAACTATGTAATTGAAAAGCTTCTTGCTTTTTAAAATTTTTGTAGTCTTCATGGGGATTTATAATCAATCTAAACTTATTTGATTAACTATATTGGTTATGAAGCCAATTGTGGTAGATATCCTTGGCAGTCAATATTTGCTATTCCCACAGTCATCTACCTAAGACCTTAATTTATTCTCACCAAAAGGATGTTGTTATTCTTTTGGATAAAAGTCACTATAATTTTCTTTCTAGATATGAAAACTAGATCGCCAATTTTATACATTTAGAAAGGGCAAATAAATATTGACATAGTTAGGTTCCCTGGATTTAAAACTGTCAATTTTTAAATGTTAAATCCTCTCTTCAATTCAGTTATCATAACAGAAGATTCAGTAGGATCTGAGCAAGGTTTGATGACGATAGGTTTTAAGGAATCAAGGGAAAATATAGCCTTGCTGTCAGAAATTCTGCTTTCTTCTCCGTTTTTGTATCTTTGTCTATGTCCACAGACACGTAAGCTATTCACTATAGGCTTCAATTTCCTAACTCTATAAATAATGGGGTTGACTATTTGACTTTTAGGGTGCTCTTTCGCCCTAAAATCCAATGGTTCTTTAGCTTTCAATTGATGGACAGTACAGAGAGAGGAACACTTTTGGAATAATTCCCATAGCCTGAAGGCCAATGATGACACAGATGCTGATGTTTTTAAGGAGGTGATAGAAGATATTTGATCCCTTTGGTTTGGAGTCCGCCAGCTGAGATAAAGGAGAAGAGCTGAAAATCCTTGTAACGTTAGTGTTCTTTGTCTCTTTGTGGATGACCCTTTCACATTAATATCAACATCAGAAACCGGATTCAAGAAAAGAAAGGGAGAGTCACACATTCTTTCAATAATCCTTTGTCAGTGAACATTTGAGCACCACAGGAAGCCAAATCAGACATCACTTAAAATAGTTTTTGGGTCAAGATTACAAAAAAAAGAAGACAGGAAAGAACAGTGGAATCAGCAGGAGTGTGTCCCCTAAAGTCCCTTAAACTAAGTTGGAACACAACGCAGAGCAAGTTAGCTGGAGCGCTTCTCAGTGGGATTATGCCCACTGAAAGGCATTAACCACAAATTGTTCTCAGAAAGAGTTTTCCTTCAAAACTGAAAGTCATCGGGGGAAAAAGGAGGGTTCTTCCTAAGGAAACACTGAAACATGCACGCCAAATCCTACTGTTTACATAAGTCATAACCAAACCTGAAAATGTGCATTTTGAGTGGTAGAAGGTCAATTTGAATGTGATTCCCCTCAGTCTCAGACCAAGGTCAAATGTATGGTAATTGGTAAGCTACTCTGTAACCTTTGACTAGTATTCACAGGTTTTAACAATGTAAGGGGAATAAAAAGGAGTAAATTATAAACAGTATTTCTCCGTTCTTGGTTAGGGATCATTATTTTTTAGTTGGACAAATTTTTAGTCGCTAATGTGAACATGGCTATCAAAAACAAGCTACAGAGCTATTTATATGCAGAGAGCATTTCAATCCTCACAATGAAGAGAAAAATGAAATTTCAGCACTACATGAATCTTTGACATATCTCTGATAAACTGTTCAGTATAATTCATATATTCAGTAGACCACAATATTTACCATTTTCCTTCAGATACTTTCTTATTCACTTCCCTTTTGTCCATTTCAAACATTCAGGCTATTTATTTTAAAATGTCCATCCAAACTAAGAGGCATAATATAAAAATAAAATAGTGTGTGTCCAATATTTTCTTCATCCGTTAATTTAAGTTTTAATTTTTTGAAGATTTAATTGCCCCAACAATTGCATAATGTCTCATCATTTAAGGTATTAAAATTAATGTCAATTCTTAAATATGATATAAATAATTCCTATACAGTTTGCATACATTTCGTGCACATTTTCTTACTTTGCAGACTTGAGAAACAGAAAAGAATGTGAAGATATGGTTTACTTTATTCTATTATTGCAATTGTATGTTTTTAACAGGTTATCTGTGAAATAAAAGTTTAAATTGTAGCATTTTATACAAGTCATTGAATTAATTTCTACAGTTACTAATTTTGTTTTAGAATTGGATAGCTGTTTATATTTTCAAACCATAAATAAAATTTCATTATTTAGCAGAATTTACATTATATAAAAAAATTATCAAAAGAACAATTTAAAACTATTATATGCCTATATATAATTAGTATTAAGTCTGCATGAGTTTCATTGCTATTTTATTTCATTGAACATTTCATAAAAATAAGATTATTGTTTTGTTTATTATATTTCAAAAGTCATAAAAGATAGCATCTAGATTTAATACATCACATAATAATGCTATCCAAGTGATTGACCATGCAAGCAGTATATTTTCAAGTTGACAGTTTTATGTGGCTGAAATCTACACATATCTTTTTCTTTTCACATGAGCAAAAACTCATTCTAGGTTCAGTATTTTGATCTATCTTATCAGAGTTTAGTTCAGTATAAATCCCTTCCAAGGTTTCTTAGTTATTGATATCTGTTCACGTTACCTGTGTATGTAGCCTCCATTTTAACAACTGACTTTCTCTTGGTTTTATTAGGTTCATTGTTTTCAAAAGAATTTGCTTTTAAGTAATATATTCACTAATATGAATTCCCTTGTCAGGTGTTTTTTATTAGACGTGTATGTAAGTTTTTATAGTTCCATATCATAAATACACCTTAAGCAGAGGCAAATATACCTTAGCCATGGAAGAAATTTGTAATGTTAATAAGTGATTCAATTGCATAGGGATATGTTGATCCCTTTGTTGGGGTGTGATGGATATAGATAGACATAGTTGCAGATTATGTTCAAACAAGTTTAAACAAGTACCTTAAAACATAAGGGACTGACGTTAATTTTAAAAATTCATTAGTGTAAATAATAAGTCTGAATAATTCATGCTTATAAAAAGGTAACATAACTGGCAGAATTTGAAAAATTAATGTTGAGGAAAATTTTAAAAGCCCAATCTGTTGTATATTATCTATTATAGACATGGCGAAAAACAAACAGCATAACCATAGCATATTAAGTAACATTTTTTAACAAACACATCAAAACTAAATGGCTATTACATTTTTATTAATAAAATGTCTTTATGCTAGGTTGACCAAAACTATCAAATTGCTAAATTTTATTCTTATTTCATATGCATTGAGATAATTCAATACTTAAAAATTTAAAAATATATGAATCTGGTTTGATTCTTATGTCCACCCTGTCTCAGACTCAGTACTCTTGTCTTTTGAATCAGAAAAATATACTGTGCATTCAAAATAGAGGCAGATTTCTGTAATGACATGGTGAGGAACTCTGCAGATCCTCTATCCCCCAATATACAGCCATTTAACTGGAAAAATGATTTTTAAAATAATCAATTACAGTTTCTGCAAATTGTCACAGGGCATACAGCAAATGGATAAACATCCATTCAAGATAATCTATTAATACTAAATCTCAGTAGGAAGAGTGAGAATCTCATTTGAGTCAAGACCTTCTCCCTTTACCCTTTCCCCACCTCACTATTATGAAAACTTTACTTTGGACATTCTTTCCCAGGCATCTGTGGTCAAAAAGACTGGCTTCCTCTTCCCCTAGACTCCAGTCTGGGGCTATAGCTTCACCCTGGAGGGGAAGACCACTGATGCTTTTCATCCTACAAGCCCTTGCTTCAGAAGCTCTGTCCTGATTGGACATGGTAAGAGAACTCTCTCCTGTCACCCATTCCCTACTTATCTTGTGATAGCTATACTCCAGGAGTGATAAGCTGAGAATACTGACATGATCTCTGTCTCATCTTGCTTGTAGGGTGGAGGTTCCATGTACAGAGGGAGAAGCCAAGAATATCATGGTTACCATTACCTCAGGCCCCACTCATTTAGCAGAGGTGTCACCCCAGGAGTATATACTCCTCCCACTTCTGGTGTCTTAGTGCAGAGATTATTTGCAAGAGGAAACAGGCCATAAGGATAAAGAATTCTGCACATCTGACTAAGGGGATAGTCATTACTTGGAACAGTACATCGGTAGTTCCATATCTAAGAGCATTGTTTAAAACAATGGAGATATTAAGAGGCTGATTATGGTAGTTCTATGATACCAATATCAATAAATAAAAGGGCAGGGCAATGGGATTTTAATAGAAAATCAAGGGGACAAAATCAAGAAAAGGCCTCCTGAGATCATGTGTCAACAGCCAAGTCGTAAATGCAAAAAAAAAATCTTAAAGGAAATTGAAAGTGCTATTCCAGGGAACACACAAGTGATATGAGAACCAAACAGCCTTATGGCTGATATGGAAAAAGTTTTAATAATCTAGATAGAAGATTAAACCAGCCACATTACCTTAAGCAAAGCCTAATCAGGGGCAAGGCCCTAGCTCTCTTCAATTCTAGGAAGGCTGAAAGAGGTGAGGAAGCTGTAGAAAAAAGTTTGGAGCTAGCAGAGGTTGGTTCATGAGGTTTAAGCAAAGAAACTACCTCCATAACATACGGAGAAGCAGCAAGTACAGGGAGAAGCAACACGTGCTGATATAGAAAACTGCAGCAAGTTATTCGGAAGATCTAGATAAAAGCATTGATGAAGACAGCTACACTAACAACAGATTTTCAATGTAAATAAAACAGCTTTATGTTGAAAGAAGATGCTATCTGGGACTTTCATAGCAGAAAGCAGAAGTCAACACTTGCTTTTAAAGCTTCAAAGGACAGGCTGACTCTTTCATTAAGAGGTAATGTATCTGGTGACTTTAAGGTGAAGCCAATGCTCACAAACCCAGGGCCCTAAAAATTATGCTGAATCTACTCTGCCTGTTCTCTATAAATGGAAAACCAAAGCCTGGATGGCAGCACATCTGTTTACATTATGGTTTACTGAATATTTTAAGCCCACTGTTGAGATTTACTGCTTATAAAAAGACTTCCTTTCAAAATATTACTGCTCATTGACAATGCACCTGGTCACCCAAGAGCTCTGATGGTGATGTACAAGGAGAATGCTGTTGTTTTTATGCTTGTTAACACAACATCTATTCTGCAGCCATGGAACAAGAACTAATTTCAAATTTCAAGTCTTGCTATTTAAGAAACACATTTCATAAGGCTATAGCTGCCATAAATAGTGATTCCTCTGATGGATCTGGGCAATGTAAATTGAAAGCTTTCTGAAAAGGATTCCCTATTCTCAATGTCATTAAGAACATTTGTGATTTATAGGAGGAGGTCAAAATATCAACATTAACAGGAGTTTGAAAGAAGTTTATCCCAACCCTCATGAGTGACCTTGAGGAGTTTAAGACTTCCGTGAAGAAAGTAACTGCAGATGTGCTGGAACTAGCAAGACAGCTACAGTTACAAGTAGAGCCTGAAGATATGACTGAATTGTGTAGTTTCATGATAAACTTTGAATGGATGAAAAGTTGCTTTTTGTGGAAAAGCAGAGAGATTTGTATCTTGAGACGGAATCTACTCTTGGTGAAGATACTGTCAAAATTGTTGAAATGACCACAAAGGTTTTAGAATATTACATAAACTTAATTAGTATATCAGTGGCAGGATTACAGAAGATTGTCCCAGTTTTGAAAGAAATTATACTATTGGTAAAATGCTATCTAACAGCATCACATGCTACAGAGAACAGGCAGAAAATTTCTTTGGTGACTTATTTTAAGAAATTATCACAGCTACCCAAAACTTCATCAGCCACAACTTGATCAGTGAGCAGCCATGAACATCAAGGCAATACCCTCCACCAGTAAAAACATTATGACTTGCTGAAGGATCAAATGATCTTTAGTACTTTTTAGCAATAAATTATTTTTTAAATTAAGGTATACACATTTTTAAGACATAATACTATTGCATACTTAAGATTACTGTATAGTATAAACATACCTTTTATATGCACTGGAAAATGAATAATTTGTATGGCTCCCTTAATTGCAATATTTACTTTATTGTGATGGTATAGAACCAAAGTTCTATGCCTGTATCACAGACTGGGTGGCTTAAATGACATAAATTTACTTGTCACACCTCTAGGAGACAATTTTATGATCAAGGTATCAGTAAATTCAATTCCTGGTAAGGGTTCTCTTCCTGGATTGTAGACTGCTACCTTCTCAGTGTGTCTTCATGAGGCCTGTCTTTAGTATGTGCACATACACATATAGATACATGGGGGGAGGGGGAGGGAGAGGAAGCTCTCTAGTGTCTATTCTTATAAGGATACTAATTCTATTCTATCAGGTCAGAGCCCTACCCATATTACCATTTTTAATTTTAATTAATTCTTAGTAGGCCCTATAACCAAATATAGTCACATTGGGATTAGGGCTTCAACATTATGAATTTTGGGAGAGACAGTTCAGCTGATAGCAACAGTTAATTTCCCATGAGAAATTATGGAGATGAGAAGACAATCGTATGGCCTACTCAAAGCATTGTTAAGTAAAAATACTCTCAAAAAGCAAATATACAACATAGTTATCTTTCAAAAATAAAGGTGAGATAAGCATTACCAGAGAAGCAAAAGGGGAGAGAATTTATTGCCAGAAGATCTGCCTTAATAGAAATTCTTTTTTCTTTTCATTTTTTATTACAAAACACCAACCACCACTTTAAAAAAATTCCAAAGAACTTTCTTCTGGCTGAAAGCAAGTGACATCATGCAATCATTTCAATTCCTAAGAAAAGTAGATTTCTCCAAAAAAGGAGATTGGGTAGATAATTACAAAAGAAAATATAACTGAATTTTCTTCTCCTTTCTTCACTCAATTGATTAAAAAGCAATTGCTTAAACTATATATGTAAATATGTATGTATGTGGGTAAATATGTATTCTTGGAATTATTGCATATAGAAATGTAATATATTTGACAATAGGAGCAGGAGTTGGGTGTGAACAAATATGCATTGAAGTAAGAAAATGGTAACAGATGGTAACTTGAATTCACAGGAATAAAAGAATCAGAGATGATAAATATAATGTTAACTTAATAAACCATATGAATATTTATATACTTTTCTTTATTCTCTCAGCTTCTTTAAAAGACTTAAGATTTCAAAAAATGATAATTATAACAATGTATTGTAGGTTTTGTGACATGAATAGACACAGTATGTATACCAACAATAGGAAAAACAGAAGAAGAAGGAGGAGAGAATACAGCTATATAGGAATAAAGTTCTTATATTTCACTGGAATTAGGTTAGCATCCATAAGACATAATATGAAGTCATATAAATATGAAATTACTAGTATAAATATGAAGTAAAGGTGTATATTGTAAACTTAGAACAACCACAAGAAAATATTTGAAAATATAATTAAAAATATAATTATAATTAAAAATATTTAAAATGACTAACATGTTACATTAGAAAATAGTGACTTCATAAAAAGGGCAGGAGAAAAGAAACAGAAGGACAAACATAAATGAGGCATATAGAAAACAAAAAGGAAAATAAAAAAAAAACACATCCAGCCATATCAATAATAGCATTATGTTTGATTGGATTAAATAATACCTTTTAAAAAGGTTATCAAATTTGATTTTAAAGATGACCCAACTACATGCAGTCTACACACTTTATATTCAAAAATATAAATAGTTTGAAAGTAAAGGATGGAAAAAATATGTACAATGTAAATGGCAACCATAAGGAACCTGAAATAAGTATAGTGATATGAGACAAAATAGACTTTAAAACAGAAACACAAAAATATGTTACTGTAGATAAAGAGGGATATTTCATGATTATAAAAGGCTCAAATCTTCAGGAAATTTCAGTTATTTCTTATTTTGTAATATAGGTATTTATAGTTATATGCATATTTTACATACATCCATATATCACTGAGTATTTCCTTAGCTACAGTACATATATTTTGGTATGCTGTGCTTTTATGTTAAGTAATCTCAAAGTATGCATAAAATCCCAGAGACCCAAAATAAATGCAGCAAAGACAAATAATTGAAGGATTAAATGGAAAATTGAACTATTATTATTAGAGACATCGATACCCCACTTTCAATGATGGAAAGAATAAATAGGTATAAGAACAAGAAGGTAACAGAAGACTTAAAAGTATTATAAATAAACTAGTAATAAGGGTTATCTATAGAACATTTCACTCAATAACAATAGTATATTGTACATTCTTTTTAGGTGCACATAGAACATTCCACAGGAAAGAGTGTATGCTGGGCTATAACATAAACTTTGATAAATTTGAAATATTTTAACTCATACAAAGCATATTTTCAAATGCAACAGGAATTAAATTAGAATTCAATTACAGAAATTTAGGACATTTACAAATACAGACATGTACTGCATAATGACATTTCAGTCAATGACAGACTGCATATATGATGGTGGAACCATAAAATTATAATACTGTGTTTTTACCTGTACCTTTGCTATGCTTAAATATTTTAAAAACTACTTACCATTGTGTTACAATTGCCTACAATATTCAGTACAGTAACATGCTATACAGATTTGTAGCCTAGGTGAGTTGTAGGCTATACTATCTAGGTTTGTGTAACTGTAACACAAACTTCACTTCATGATATTCAAAATATGATGAAGTTGCCTAACATTGCTCATTTTGCAAAATGTATCCTTGTCATTAAGGGACATATAGCTGTAGATAAAATTAATCAACACAATCTCCTAAATTATCAATGGGCGAAAAAACAAATCACACAGCAAACTAGAAAATACATTCATTCATGAATGACTTAGAAAATATTTAAAGATGAATAGAAATAAAAGAACAAGATAACAAAATGTATGCAACGTAGCTAAATAAATGCTAAGGAGGATATTTAAAGCTTTAAATACCTGTATTGATAAAGAAAAAAAATCTCAAGTTAATAACCACATCTCCCACCTTAAGAAATTAGAAAGAAAAGTGAAAACTAAATTGAAAGCTTTCAATTATGAGGAAGGCTATAACAAAGAGTAGTGAAATATAGGAAATAGAGAATACAAAAATAATGAAGAAAATCAGTGAAACAAAAAATTAGTGATTTGAAAAATTTCACAAAATTGACAAACCATTAGGTAGATTGACCAAGAAAAAAAGAGATAAGGCTCAAGTGACCAAAATCATGAAAAAAGGAAGGGGAATTACTACAGAACTTACAGGAGGGAAAATATGATAAAGAAATACTATGAGTATCTTCTAGCTAACAAAGAGATAGACTAGATGAACTGAATAAATCCACAATCTACCAAAAATAACGGAAGAGGAAGTATAATATCTGAATGGATCTCTAGAAAGTAAAAGTTTAAATTCGGAATAGGCAACTCCCCCACTCTGACAACAAATGCTCAAGACAAAGAGCTTCACCAGTTAATCCTGCTAACATTTATAAAAGAATTGATAATAACTGTTTACAAAATCTTCAAAAAAACCAAAAAACAAAAAAACAGGAGAGGAAAGAACATTTCTTAACTCATTCTATTAGACCAAAACTATAGATAAATATGCTCTGCATTTAGATTCAAAAATTCTCAACAAAACCCATGAAATCTATTCCAGCAACACATAAATCAGATTATACAACACAAGTAAATGGGATTTATCTGAATAATGAAATGCTATTTCAACATCAGAAAACCAATCAATGTGACATATCATATTAATAGAATAAAGGAGCAAAAACCACATGATCATATCAATAGATGCAGAAAAATATTGGCAAAATACAACATCTTTTCATTGTAAACACACTCAATAAGACTAGAAATAAAAAGAAATTTCCTCAACCTGGTCAAATGTATTTATGAAAATCCCACAATTAACTCTGGTTTCTCTTTAAAACAAATAAATCTTTTGCCTTTTACTAAAGATTTCCTTGGAGAGGGACAGTTATGAGTTGGTAAGCAAATTTTTTGAGGTCTTGCTAAGGCAAGGCTAAGTTAAAAAAAAAGAAAGAAAAAAGAAAATCCCACAATTAAAATGATATGTCATGATAAAAAACTAAAATCTTTCCCTCTAAAATCAGAAGCAAGACAAGGATGTTAGTTTTTACCACTTCTATCCATCATTGTAATGGAAGCTCTATTCAGAGCAATTTGTCAAGGAAAAGAAATAAAAATCATAGAAATTAAAAAGTAAGATAAAATTATCACTATTTGCAGATGGTATGATCTCACAAAAAATTCTAAGAAATTCAATTAAAAATATTAGAACAGCCAAGTTTATCAATGTTGTAGAATCTAGGACCATAATTTAAAAATCAAATAAATGAATTTCTACACAGTAACAATGAAAAATAAAAAATGGAGGAAGCAATCCCATTTCCAATACCACAACAAAAATAAAATAAATAGGAATAAACTTGACAGAAGTAATGCAAAATTTGTATACTACTGACTACAAAACATTCTTAAAAGGAATTTAGAAGATCTAACCAAATGAAAAGTCATCTCTCATTCATATATTGGAAGACTTAATAATGTTAAGATAGCAATATTCCCCCTAATTGCCTAGATTCAACAAAATGCCTATTGACTATGCCAGATGCCTTTTTGCAGAAAATATCAAATTGATTCTAACATTCATAAACAAATGGAAGAGTTATATAAATGATAATACACTCTTGATAAAAAACAAAGTCACAGGACTCATATCTTCCAATATCAAAACATTCTATAAAACTACTGTAATTCAAACCAAGTGTAACTGGTAGAAGGATAAACATATAGATCGATGGAATAGAATTGAAAGTCAAGAAATAAATCCTTACATGTATGATCATTGATTTTCAATGAGGGTAGCACATTGATTTAGTTCAGACATTTGTCTTCACAAATAGTGCCGAGATAATTGGATATCCACATACAAAAATATGATGTTAGTCTTCCATACTAATATCCATACATATAAATTAACTCAAAATGCATCATAGACCTAAATGTAAGAGCCAGAAACTAAAATTTTAAGAATCAAATATAGGAATAAATCATGACGGCCTTGGATTAGGCAATATTTTCTTAGGTACAAAGCCAAAATCACAAGCAACAAAGGAAAACATAAATTTGACTATATATAATTAAAATAAAGTTTGTGCACAAAACATCATCATCAATAAAGTGAAGAAAAAGAAAAACCACAAAATTCTAGTATTTTAGATTATATATCCAACACAGATTTGTTTCCAGAATATATAAAGGACATTTAAAACTCAATAATTAAAAGACAAAAAACCAATTAAAAATTGGGCAAAAGATCTGAATAGACGTTTATCCAAAGATGTACAAATGGCCAATAAGTGTAAGAAAAAGCTGCTCAAAATCATTAGTAATTAAAACTGTAAACCTAAACCACAATTAAACATTCCAAAATCACTAGAATATCTGTTATCAAAAAGGTGGACTAGAACAGGAGGATTAGAATCACCATTCATTGCTCGTAAAATGAATGGCAAAGTCATTATGAACAATATTTTGGACTGTTCCTAAAATTATTAAATATTGAGTCACCATATGATCCAGCAATTTCTCTTCTAGGGATAGCCAGTAGAAATGAAAATATGCATCTATACATGAATTCATGCATAAGTGATCATAGATAGCAGCATTATTTCTAATAGCCAAAAATTAGAAATAATTCAAATGTTCATCAACTATTGAATGGATAAAACAAATGTGACATATTCTTACAATAGAATATTAACCTGCAAGAGAGAAAATTGAAGTACTCATACATCTTATAATATGGATAAATCTTGAAATCATTATGGTAGGTAAAAGAATCCATTGACAAAGAATCCATTGACAAAAAAAATCCATTGACAAATCCATTGACACCTTAATCTTTGATTCTATTTTTATGGAAGGCTCAGAATAAGTAAATCTGTATAGACAGAAAGTAAATCAATAGTTGTCCAGCTGTGGGTGTAGGGTGTTGGGTAGCAATGGGAAGTGACTGCTAATGGGTACCAGGTTTATTTGTGGGGGTAATGAAAATGTTCTATAATTAAGTTGTAATGTTGGCACAACCCTCTGAAAATATTTGAAAAATCAAATTGCACATTTTATAGGTGCAAATTTTAAGATATATAGTTATATCTCAATGAAGATGTTAAATATATAGATAAATATAACCAACATCTAGTATAATTTCTTAGTAAATTGTTTAATACAAATTGTTCTGGTATAGAATTATACAGTAGTTGGAATTCAGTTTCTGAAGTTTTTTGTTATGATATCATTATTCCCTGAACTATAATGTGCACATTATATTCTATTCCAAATAACTTATGTGAGTCCTTCCACTGATAGCAACCTCCTCAATCCTCCTCTAAAAATACGATAAGATTTCATATTTTAAAGCAAACGGAAATTTTAAGATTACAAACACAGTTTATCTCACTTCTACTGTATTTTTAACAATATGAATACCATACTTCTGGAAGCAACAGGGGCTCAACAAATCACAATGTAGACCATAAATCTCTAGAACATATCATGTGGCTATTTCTTTTATTAATATCTTTTGACAGGGAAACTGCCTCTCTTCTCAGTTTAAACTATAGAGCCAGGCACTGTTCTAACTCTTTAAAGATTATCTTTACCTACTTTTTTCCCCCTCGATGCTTTCCTTTCATCATCACTTTCCACTAAACTATAAAGTTTCTGCTGACTCCTCTGCCACTCAGATAGTGTTTATTTTGGGACTTTAATATCCCTTGCTCCATCTAAAAATGTTTCAGTCTCTTCCACCTTTTGTATGGTTATAATTTCAAATCTACACAGCAGGGGTATGCTGATTTTTATTTGAATTGCGTTATTCTTTATTTTTTTAAGTTTAGCAAGCTTTGACTACTACTAAATTTTTTATCCTTCTTCCTAAAGCCATAATCAAGAACAGGAATCATATAGCTAAAGCCGAAACCTCCTGAACATTATAATAAATAATTTCCAAATATAGCCGCCATCAATTCATCCATTTCTGAATGCAGATGCCACTCTTATCAAGAACTCTTGTATATTTCTCCTCCCATAGACAATAAGCTAGCCTTGGGATTTATTTTTATTAATAGAATGTAGTAAAATTGACACTGCACTAGTTTCATGCCTTGATCTTAAGAAGTCTAAGAGCTTTACCTTTCAATCTTTTGGTGCCCCGAAGTAACACATATAAAGGTTTGGCTTCTCTACTATAGAAAACAAACAGGCAAAAAAACTCAATTTTCTTGGCCAACACGTAGCTGTGCCAGACATAGCAGCAGAGACACCTTTCATGTGATCAAAGACATGTTGGACATTTCAATTCCGGTCAAGTTCTGAGCCAAGTGCACTGCACGAATTATCCCAGCCAATCATGTAGAACAAAATAAGCCCTGCCCAAATTGCAGATTCATGGGCAAATAAATGTTTGTTATTTTGACACTAAGTGTTGGGGTGTTTTGTTAGAGAGAAATAGATAAGCCAAACAGGCTCAAAGAAAGAACCCACAAAAGAAAAAAATACAGAATGTTTACTATAAGAGTTACTATAATTAAAACTTTAGAAACTTAGAGAAGAACCTTCATGTTGATCCAGTGATTTCTCTTAAAAGATCATATATGTATAAAAAGGTACTCTGTAGAAAGTGAAACTGAAGTATAATGGACAGAAAGATCATGTTGATGTTTTCTCCTAAAAGTTTAAATTATTATAGTCAATACAAAAAATTGAAGTTAAAAAAACAAAACCAGTATATAAGAAAAGGTGGGATATTATTTATTGGTCATATGTCACAGTAAACTTTTTAAATCTAGCATACAACAATAAGAAATTTATATATAGGTTAAATTTGATGATTATCAGGATTATAGGAATGAGAAATAAGACAAGTGAAAACTTTTTTGTTATTATCTTCCTAGAAATGACAAGATGACAAGATGGCACTTGATATTTTTTACAAGTAGGAGCTTTTGTTCAACTAATTTTTCACACTAAAAATTAAAGTTTTTGATGATGATATTAGTTATCTACTGCTGCATAATAATTTGCCTGAACATTTAGTGGCATAAATCAACAGACATTTATTATTTTGCAATTTCTGTGGTCAGGAATTCCAGCTTGGCTTAGCTGGGTGCCTCTGCTTCAATGTCTCTCACAGGTTGTGATCAAAGTATCCGCCACGGCTGGTTCTCAGATGAAGGACCAATGGGAAAAGAATCTGCTTCCAAACTCATTCACATAGTCTTAAAATATTTGATCCCCTGTGAGCTGTTGGACTGAAGTTCTCAAGTCATCGTTTTTGGTCAAAGACTTTGCTCAGTTCCATGTCCTGTAAACACTTGTAGAGTAATTATCTTTCCTAAGAGCTAGTAAATAAGAGCAATAGTGAGCATGCAAAATGGAAGCCACAGTTTTCTGGTAACCTATGCTAACAAGTAACATCCCACTACTTCTGCCATAGTCTATTTCTTGAAAGCAGCCAATAATTTTAGAACACATTCAAGAGAAGGAAATTGCAAAAAAAAAAAAAAAGCATGAAAATCAGCAGGTGAAGATCACCGAGGCCTGCCTAGAGCTACCTAACACATGGCTCACAGAAAATAAATAACCTCTCCTAATCACATATCACCAAATTGCACGAACTGTTTATTTCAATTTAGGGGAAAATTAAAACAAGTTACACAAAATTTAGATATATTTTAATAATAATAAAATGTTATCTTTTCTCAATGATTTTATTTATTTTAAAACTCAAAGGTTTTATTTATTTTTAAATGATCCAAGTAAAGAATATTATTTCTGCCTATATATTTATATATATATAACAAAATACTAACTTTAAATGTATGTCATATATGATTGTTTTAGGTAAGGAAATTAAAATCATTCAAACAAGAAGAAAATAGTCATGTTTTAGAGTTATTCAAACCTTGATATTTCTTACTTTGTACAGGACAATGCAGACAATGGGGGAAGAACAAAACTATATACTGTATTATGGCACTTTGGGTTGCAAAGAACAAAGATACACAAAAGTTTTTTCCAGTAACGAGAAATTAATTTTAAAAATATGTATTCATATGATCAATGTTTATGTAGGAATGAGGGATGTAGGAATCCAGTGCAAACTAGCAGAAAGAAATACATTAAAATCTCATAAAGAAAGGACTTTCCTTTTAAAACTGGAAGAATTCCATATAGTTCCAGAAACTTCAACAGTTAGAATTTTGAGGCCTCTTCCCTAGTGCTCTGCCCATTTATGTTTTTACTCTGGGTCTCTTCCATTTTCCATTTCCTTGTTCTCACTTTGCTTACTATATAAATTTTCCCTAACACATAATTTTGTCTAATTTTCCTCACAGTTTCTGCTCTGTATAAATTCAGCCTGTCTTCCTAGATGTAATCATATCTCATGCCATTGTTTTTAGTCTCAGCTTCTGCTGCTAACTGACTTGTTCTTCTACTTCAGATTCCCAAGTGAGAGAACCTGATTGGTTCTGTCCTCCTTTTCAAACTAGGGCAAGCTACAGATGACTTAGGAGCCTATGGATTTTGCTGACCTTGGGTAAGGTGCCAAATGCATATCCAAAGAGCTGTGACTGAGGACAGAAAGTCTCATGGGCACTGATGGAATCTGTTTCCAGGAAGGGCCTGTACATATTGCAGGTCATCAAATTAGCAAAATTAGTATAGCTCATTACCACTTCTTAAACTTTCTTGATAATTTAGCTTGGGTCCTGAAAATAAAAAGGCAGGAGTATCCATATTTGCACATTGTCCATATTTACACATTTCTAGAGAGCTTATTACATTCAATTATATTTTAAAAGGAGGCATACCTTTTATCAGTAGGCAAATTATAAACTGTCTTCTGGCAGATATTAACAGAAATGAAACTAAAGACAAGCACTAGAGGATCAATGAGGAAGATAAACATTAGAACATAGAATCATGAAATATAAATGGTGGACAGTTTTGTTAAGCGAAGAGTATGTAAGCAGATACATATTATATATGCAAGCAAAATACTAAAGGATAGTAATAAAGAATCAAAACCGCTATGTGATCAGTAGTATTAGGAGTGTAAAACAATTTAAAAAAAAAAAAAACAACAACACTGTGAAGTGTACAGATAAATGTATAAGTAAGGCACAGGTTTGCTAACCTCCATAGATGTCACAGAGAAGGCAAAATGGAATATTCACATGGATAAAGTAAATGTAGTAGTGCAAAAGAAAGAGATGGGGTTCAATAGTTGGACATTACACTTTGGGTACAAGGCAGTGAGTTGGGTTATATGATAAGAATCTTCACCCTGGAAGATTAGTATATAAAGTAGGAACCCAACCAAGGTTAGGAATAGCCGTTAAGACTGAGCAGATGCTGATGTTGTTATTAAGCTGATTAGCTGTAGCCCAAAGCTCATTTTATTTCTATATACATAAGACCAGAGTTGTTTGGGCTGGAACTGATCCACCACGGTCTTAACACCAATGTCAGTTCCAAATCAGAAAGATAGATATCCTTTGGGATCATTCTGAAAATATTTGGTAGGCACAGTCTCCTCCTCCTACCCCAATTTAACTCCCATAGTACTAGTTTTATTGCTGGGACATGGGGACAGGTTCGTATCAGATTTAGAACAATTACTTTGGACGCGTGTGGGAAGCACAAGAGACTTTCTGCACTGTGCACATCTGAATTACGGGAAAAGCTGCTTAGAAATCACAGCAAGTCTGTTTGCATATTGCTGTCCAGTTGTCAGATGGCGTCTTAGTTTATAAATGTGAAAATCAGAGCAGATTTTATTTTCATCGGGATTTTAGACTTATCCATTGAAATATAGCATATCAACAAGCATCTCTGAGCTTCATTATCATATTTGCATAGCACAGACTCAAATGCATGTAGAGTGCAAGAAAGCACAGAAGTTTTTCCACCTGAGAAAAGTCTCCAAACGTGACACCTTTTCAACAAATTAAAGTACAATACTTGACATAAGTATTAAGAGATGGATTAAAAGCATTTCCAAGGAAGCAATATGAACTATGAGGCATGTAGAGGATATAATCAAAAAGTATTTTTAAGAGCTTTCCCCCTTACCAACTACCTGCCTAGGATCAACTTACCGATTTATCTGGATTATTCTTGCTTCACATTTGCTCCCATTGATGCTAGAACACAGCACTGTCTCTGCTTGACCAATTGTTAGGGTGCAGCTACAGAAGCCATGAAACTTATAGCCTAGTTGGGAATATAAGTAATTGAACAAACATAATCATTTGAGTGAAATATTGATATGCTTGATCAATGATATGAGAGAGGTGTAAGTTACCATGTAAACATCAAAGAAAGAGGTATTAATACTAAATAAGAGAATAGAGGAAGAATGTATAGAGATAACATCACTTAAGTAGGACTTTGTAAACTTAAAAGGGGTTTTGTAGGTAGACTTATTGGGGGGAAATTATTAGTGAGAATAAAAAGATAGGTAAAGATAGTTAAGAAAACTCAGGGCCCATAATAAAGGAATGCTCAGTCTGATATAACTGAAACAGAAGATGTGTGTGCATTTGGGAAAGATGGAGATGTTTGAAGATAAGCCTAGAAAAGCAGACTGGAATGAACATTTTTGGAGCTGTGCTTGAGAAGCACTACACAGAAACTCAAAGGAGTGTGCATGTGTATAGGAACAATATTAAGGTGGGCTACAGCCAACACTGCTCTGTGTTCATGTGTGTCTCTCTTCATAGAACTACACATTGATATGGCTACCACATAGAATTCATGTATAGGAATGTTATATACATGTATCTGTATATGTTTTTTATACTTACAAATGAAAATATTATTTTCATTATTTAATTTTTCTTAAAAATTTTTTTAAATAGGATGTACCATTTTGTATTGTATTTCTGCTCAAAAAAGATAATTTCAATGCTGTTTTATTCTCATACATAGGGGAGCTTACATAGTGCAATACCAATCTGGGCCATATTAGAACTACTGGCTTAGAAATGAACGTTGGCCAAAAGTCATTAGAAATGGATAGCTGTTTAGTGGTGTGTGGGAAATGAGTTGATGGTCACAGTCCAGTTCCTACTTAACAGGTGTCTACCTCATAAAAACCACCATCATAATCAGCACTTATTGGCACCCTTATCGTCAGTACGAGGAAAGAAGCCAAGATTTAAGATTGCTTTCTCTTCTCAGTCAGGACTGTGTGGGGAGCTTCTCTCTAACCTTTTATAACGGCTCCATTCTTTCCTTCTAACAGTATTCATTTCTAAAATAAATTCAGTGTCTAAGAAGTTGTCTCTAGAGACTGTTATTGACTTCTTAACTGGACAGTGAATTCATTTTAGAAACAATATTAGAAGGAAAACATGGAATCATTATAAAAGGTTGTTTATAATGAGAACATTTGAAGAGGTACCATTTCCAATCAGCAATTTTAAAGACAGACATATGTTCCCACCACAGGGACCTGTCCTACTGCTTGAACACCAGAAGAAAATTCATTACTTAAGATCATTAAAGCCTCACACTCAATCCTAATCATGATTTATAGGGTGAAATCTACACCTTTACTGAGTGTTGCTTGATTGTGATATTGGATGCCACTCAATTGAAGGAAAATTCATTTTTCCATGCTTGCTAGGATGTCATCTTCCATAATTATAATTTAAGTATAAAATCTAGTTACAAAGAAGTAAAAAATATTCAAACCAATTTATTTACAATAGAATTATTTAAAACTTTAAATTACTGGATAAATTATTGTCCAAACACATCTTTTGCAAAACATTGTATTTATAAATAAAAATATTTTATAAACATTTTATTGTGCATTTATACATGATTGCTCTTTGAAAAAATATTTACTGCAGTGCTAATAGAAAACAATTGGCTCTGTTTAAATGACTTCCTATGATGTTTTAATGGTAGTTGTCTTAGGGTATCATTTGAGGAGTAAAGGAGCAAGGGACTTGAATGCATTCCAATGGTAATTATATTACTTTTCCATTGGCTTTTCAGTTTATAAGACAGAAAGAGCAAAGCTGCCTATATAAAAAGAAAAATTCATTCAAATATGTTTATATTTATAAACATCTATTTTCACAGGGAATCTTATTTCATACAGAAAATTCATACAGAAAGACTAAACACGAGAACTTCCAGAACAGAATTAAAACTATAAATCAATTTTATTTCCCCCAATAAAATTTATAATTAACTTTTGTTAATGAAAATTTTTGATAAAAGTATTGAACATATTTTAAAAATGTTGAAAAAGCAAAGCATTTTAATATGACATATAAAATATACAGATGCTTGTTGATTGAATTCATTTTTTAAAATATAGGAACACATAACTGCTTTTAATAACACTTTCATTTTTTCCATATTGTTTTGTATTCCTCTTCATCCTTGACTATAACTTTTTTAAGAATGTGAGATTGAGTGCTCCCACATATATCGATACTTTCAATAAGAACTAAAATGAAGTTCTATATATTGGCTTAATTTTTTAAATTAATGCTGCTCCAATGAAAGAAAATATGCATTAGATTTCAGTTTCTTGAGCAAAAAAATAGAAAAAGAAAATATTTTTTTAATAATAAAAAAGAGAAAATATATTTTGAGAGAGAAGGAAAAAAAATTATACAAGTTCATAAAACTACTTAAAAGATTCAAAATGAGTATCCATGCTTACTGTTTATATTGTGCAATAAAAGTGAGGATCTTTCAAATAATATTATTGTTGCATGTTCTTTCAAATGTAATCATAAACTAATAATTTTTTCCTTATGTTTCCAATTTTTTCCTTCCCTCAATTGTTTAGTCTATGACTATTGATTTTCCACATTTTCTGAAAACCAATATCTCATTTACTTAAATCACAGGCAACTTATTTGGAAGTTGAGAAATCTAGAAAAAATGGAATTGTTTAAATTTTATAACTTGATTTTGGTGTGCATAAAAAATATTCTATTTAAATCATTCTTAAGTGAAATATAATTACCTGAAGGCTAGGATCACAATTTAGATATTTTTGAGAAAACATTGCATTGAGCATCAATCCTGACTTTTAGTAGAAACTCAATAAGGATAATTTTATATAGATTTGAAGAAATAAAATGGGAATTCTTCCACAAATCATAGGTAGTATTCCTCATGGAAGCAACAAATCTCACTTGACTTTAAAATTATATCTAGGCAGAAGAATGGAAGCATATTTATCTATTGTACTAAAGGTGTTATTTAAAAATGTTTTCCTTGCTCAACAAAATGAGAGCATGAAAATTTAATATGTTGTTTTGTGATTGGTACAGATTATCTTTTCAACTCATGATTTTTTTTTCCAGAAGGAATCCACTGGAAGTATTTTGTCTAATTTTTTAAATTTGATTTAAGAAGCATAGTATGAACATTTAGCATGTCCCTATGCTTAGTAACTTACATAAAATTATTCTGATTATCACAATTCCATCTACTGCACTGTTATAGGAAACTGAAACTAAAAATGATATGTTCTATCTGACTTCATAAAGTAAAGAAAAGATATAAAAAGTCTTTTGGTATGATTATAAATAGGAGGAGGTTCACAGTGGCATGCAGAGACAAAGTAAAAACCTGTAATTAGCAGCATTAGTAAATCTGAAGCATTACAAAGATTTCACAAAGCTAGTCAGGTCACAGATTAAAATCAAATCATTTGTGTATAATTTTTTTATTTTCTTCAAACTCTTTGTACAATTACTAGCCATATATTCATTTGAATGCCATTTTATGCATTGCTGATCTCTAAAACCTTCCAAAAGTGGAAAATATTTCAAAGTAGTTTAAAGGGAGCTCAGCAAAGTGATATGTTATGAAACACTTCAATTTAACTTCTCCAGGTTTGTTTTGTTCTCTACCCAAGCACACTTCAAATACTACACCATTCATTTTTATCACTGCAGTATATCCTATGCCTTCCCAAACATTATCGCCACCTGTCAAACCTGGCATGAAATAGTTCGCACGGTTTTTATGTTGATTTTAAGGAATTAAAAGCATCAAGCATGTTATTTATTCTGGATTTATCTCCAGTGATGTATACTGTTACCAGTAGCACTGGATTGCATCCTGAATAATCTCTTCAAGACAGGCTGCTGAAGTATTACATTGTCATCTGGATTAAGTTTGTCTACATACTGCACTAAAATTTGCTTTTATTTAAAAATATTTCAGGCTGTTAAATTAAGTCAGTTAGACATCTAGCTTCTAACAATGAAAATTTATGGGGACACCTCCCAAAATTAATGCAGAATATTTAGCAATCTAGCATTTTATAAATTAACTTATAGAATTAGTTTCTTATATTTATCCATTTTCCAAGAAAAAAAAAGGAAGTATGTCTATAGATTTGCTTTCATCATTAATGAAGAATGAGGGGAGACAACTAAGCAACTATGTAAGTATATAAAACAGAGAGTTTTGCAAAATAACTTTTTATCAGTGCAAAATTGGCAGATATCGTTTCTGACTTTTGAATATCAAAAAGCAAAATAAATTTCTAGAGGGAGCAATGGGGTAAGGCAACAGAAAGAGTGAAGAGAGAGCAACACAGACACCTGGGATCCAATGGAAGCCTGAGTTAATGGTTTATCCCACAGGCTCTGATCTTTGTTCTTGTTCCCTCTGAGTCTGTGTTCTTTTCTCTAGGCAGCACTGACCTTCCCTCCCAGTGGAGGGAAGAGTACTGGCCAAGGTCTGCCACAGCTGGACCATTCATAGATCTAGCAAAGCTGTACGATCCATAGAATACAGCAATAGATCCAGGTCTCATTTTTATCACGGCTAAAATTAGGGGTTGGGGTTAGATCAATTGGTCTTAGACATTTTTAGTCAAATATCTCTTTGAGAATTTGAAGAGAGTTTTGGAACCTCTAGGAAAGAAAGAAAGAAAAAGAAAGAAAGAAAGAAAGAAAGAAAGAAAGAAAGAAAGAAAGAAAGAAAGAAAGAAAGAAAGAAAGAAAGAAAGAAAGAAAGAGAAGAGAGAGAGAGAAAGAGAGAGGGAGGGAGGGGGGAGGGAGGGAGAGAGGGAGGGAGGGAGAGAGGGAAAAAAGCACACACATGTACTCACCAGCAAATTGGTATTAATGGATCAATACATCAGTGGACATATAGGAATAACATTTATCGGGTGTCGGGCAGGTGGGAGCAGGGAGGTGGGGATGGGTATATACAAACACAATGAGTGAGATGTGCAACATTAGAGGATGGTCACGCTTGAGGCTGTGACTCAAGGGGGAAGAGGGAGACCTGGGCAATATACATAACCTTAACACTTGTACCCCCATAACACGCTAAAATAAAAAAGAAAAAAAAACCACACAAATTTTAGATGAGTTTTAAGCCTGTCCATGACCTCCAAATTAAGAATCCAGAGATTAGAATATTTTTAAAATATGATATTTCCATAATATACATGAGTAGTAGGCTTTTGAATAATATTAATAACTTCTTTAGGCTTTCCTTCCCTGTAATTGCAAATCATCTACATTGAACATGCCATTTAGGAATGCAGCCTCAGACGGTAGCATACCTAAGCAGCAATCTTAGCTCAGCCATGAATTCTTGTATAACACTGGGCAACGTATTTACCTTTTCTTTCCTGCATTTTCCTCATTAGTAAGTTGGGAATGAAAACATTTATATTTACCTCACACGTTCATTAGTTTAGTGTGGGCTGTGTGTGCATGTCTGTGTATGTGTGTATTGCCAGGGCTTGGAATTGATGTATATCATGCTTAGAATAAGCCCCAAAACATGATAATTTTTGAATTTATCTTAGATACTGCTAGTATAATTTTTAAAATTTCTGAAAATATACATAAATATAATAAAAAAGTAAATGTTATTTCATTTAGATGATTTTTTTCTTTCTAGAATTTCAACAGCTTGCTTCTTATATATGAAAATTAACCATATTATCTAATTCTGTACATTTTCTATATTATGTTTACAGTTTCTGAATGAATCCAAAAAGAAGAAAAGGATATTTTTATATCTCTACAGGAAAAGAATCAGTAGCTGCTTCTCAACTGAAAAACCATTGGAAAAATATATAATAAATAATGCTTAATGTCTACGCAGTGACTTCATTATACTTAGCAACCTTCACTGTATAATGTGTTTCAAAATTGTGTTCTTCTTTCTCTATCTCTTTGCAATAAGGTGTATCAGGCTTCCTTCTTCTTGTGGCTGGCATAAAATTACTTACACCCACATGTATATTCACTGTTGTAATGAGTCTTTAAAGTCTTTCTTTCAAGAGCAAATTTGTCCGCATTCCTGAAATAAATTTAAAAAAAAAGTTTTTCTAAACTGAATAGACAAAATTAATATCAACAGACTTCCGATCTATTTCTTTCTCTAGCTATGTGTTTTACAGTTAACAATCAAATAATATTTTTTATAAGATCCGGTGATAAATTGTTACACCAGATGCAATTGACCTTTTAACCTTAAGTTCTTCAGTATTTCTCTTTCCTTTTTCTCATTCCTCCACTGGTGAAGTGTGAAAGATAAAATGTCATTTCTGTTAAACACGAGAACATTTACGCTTAGCACCACTTTCTACCCCAACGCTTACATATGTAATGAAACTAAGTAACATATAAACACAGTTGAAAAAGCAAAGTCGCTCATTTTTTCTGCTTAGTATAACAAAACGTTTTTTTTCTGTGCAGCCATATTTCTTGCTAGTCCTATATTCTTCTTTTTCAAACATAGCTATTGCACTCACTATGTACTTCACTCTTTTTCCTACGGCCAATTATTTTTCAAGCCCTATAATTTTGCCTTCATTTTTTCATCCAAATATGAACACACACACACACATACACACTCTCTATTTTAGGTGCCATGGCATGTCAATAGCATCAATCACCATTCGCACCATCGATCATGCAGCTACGAAACAGTTGGATGACATCTGCCATAACACCCTTCTGTGCTACAGTAATGCACTTGAATTTTGATGCGAGAGGATATTGGTTTGCAGAGTCGTAATCAATCACAGCATTTTTTGAAGCAGAATATCTTGGAGATGTAGCAGAGAGTTAATCATATATTCTTTGGGCATGAATGTAAGAGAGTTCCATATTGTAGACTAATATTAAATAATTAAAAGATAATTTATAATGCTGCTAACAGCCAGTATTAATTACCCCAACCATTATTTTGCTTTTGAAAATTTAGCCCTTTTCTCCACAAATATCGGTATTTTAAGCTTTATTCATTATTACAATTTAGACAACACTTGTCATTCTAAAATAAAAAGCATGAGGACAAAGCAATCTCCTATCTAGCATTCCTGAATCTAGCACTATTTAGTGTATGCACATTTTATACAGCGATATATTGATTGTAGTGATGGTGGTAGTATCTGTTATATAGAAAAATCATAATATATCATGGCAGATGTGAATATAAGGAAAATATATCAGTAAAATATATAAGTAAAATATAAAGAAAATTATATAAACAATTGAAATAAATTAACAGTAAAATACAGTTTCTGATAGGATTATTTAACTTGATTTCATTTGAGATTAGGTCATTATATCCTAACATGAAGAATTCTAATACCCTTGTTAATTTCTTCATATTTTAAAATTTCATCATTCCATCATTTGCTAAAATGTATTATTGATACCCACATTTAATACAAAAGATGTTTGTTGGAAGGCTAGGTAGGAGCAAGCAGAAAAATAACATTTGGTTTACTGAAACCACAGAAGTTTGGAGAGAAGAAGTACCGTCACTTGGAATAGAGCTCTCTCACTCTTATCAACAGCAAAAAAATCTGGGAGAAAACACAAGTAGGTTTTTCCCCAAGGGGATGCTTTATTATATTGTATTTAGGAAAGAGTAGAAAATGGAAAGTCTTGGAAGAGGAAGGGGACAGAGTTCAGATCCTACAGTTCTGCCTCCCATTCCTTGGGTTAGAAACTTTTAGAGTGGTATGTGGTTTAAAGGTGCAGAAGATCTTTCCTGACAGTCACAATTGGGGGAAAGAGGAGGAAGGGAGACTGCTTCCAAGATGGAAAAAAAACTAGGTCTGTTTTTACATTTCATAAAGCCTGGTGTTTCCAGATATTCTCATTCTGTTAAAGAAAAGTCATGAATTTGTATTTTATTTATTTATTTTCACATGTTCAGTTGAATGATAAAATTCAAACAATTCAATGTTTACATTATTTCTAACAGATCCTGAATATGATGCTGTTTGAATCAATCAACATTCAAGGTGGGGTTTGCCACCAAGCCAAACATATCAATAAACTTCATGCAAGCATAAAACCTTTATTGCTTATTTTTGTAACTCAGGAGTTATACAAACAACCAAACACAAAAGGCCTTAAATCATTGTCCAACTCTTATACATACAGCTTTTTTCCTTAAAATTGGCTAATATGTTCCAATCTATGACAGCTTCCTCAGTCTAAAATAATTTGTGCTCTTTCTGCTTTGGTATTTGTGCTTAATTTCATGGCTTGAGAAATACTTCCTAAACAATCATTTAATGATTAGTGTTAACTTAATAGGCCTAATAGTTGAATACTTATCTCCATGCTTTTTCCCCACAGTTTTTTCTTCCTCACAAATCCCTCCTTCCAAGGAATATCCACCTAATAATCTATTTATCTTAATCCTTCAAGGCCTATTTTAAATGTCACCAACTCCTTGAAACCTTTCCTAATTTCCTTTCTGAAGAGAATTAAGATGTGCTCTTTTCTTTTTGTGTTCCCATCTTATTATATACTTTTCAAATCTGACTTAATTTATACCATTTTTCTCAGTTGTGCCATTCTGCAATTACACACTTACTAAAACAATTATTAAACTGATCCAATTTCTTGTATGAGATTCAAATATTTTCTGTAATGATGTAATTTTGTGGTTTTTGTGAGGTTGTAGTGCATTGATCCTTATAACATACCTAGTTTAGTTTAGAAGTCTTCCTCACACATATATTAATTTTATATTAAACATAATGCTTTCGGTTTTAATATTATCTGACCAGAGAATGAGGTAGACTAATCAAATATTCTGCATAATAGATGCAATAAATAAAACATTTGTATACATATATATATGTATATATATATAAACATGTGTTCACACCAACTATGCATGGCCTCACCATTAAACAATAGGATGTGTAAAACATCTTTATTACAATCTACATTGTACACATTAATTATTCACAGGAATTTCAAGAACATCATTTATATGGACAATATGTTGCACAGGGTGGTTAATGTGCTTTAGAAATGACACCCATTTTCTGGTTTGTCTCAGCCAAATCTATCTCATTCTGGTTCTTAGATTCATCCTTTTTCCACTGCAGCATGCATGTATAACTGTTTATGAGTAAACACCTCAAGCAACTGGCAAGGTGAAGGAATTTCAATCAGGAAAGCATCTTCTCATCCTACTGGGAAAATAAAGACAAGGAATTTTTTTGCTTTGAGGTGGGATGTCAATTTAGAGTACATAAAATGTACAACCAGCTCAGGCTGGACAAAACTTCCAAGATTTGGTGCTAAAAAAATTGTTCTAAAGATCAGAAAAGATTATGCTGAAAATGTATTTGAACTCTGAACATTTATGTAGCATAGAACTTATGACATTATATTGCAATTACTTCTTCATATGTATATACGCTGCTTTAGATCGCTGTGCCTGAACACTCTTTATTTCTGTGCCTCCAGCACCAAGTTCAAGTGTATTTCTCTTGTAGGTACTCACCTACACACTGAGTGAATTCATAGATTAATTAACATATGAATCAATGCAGAGACTGATGGCGAGTGAAACTTTTACCCTTGATTTTGTCTTAACATTACTGAGGCAAGCTGCAGTATATTCTACACATTTCTACAATTTAAAAAAAAAATGGTGGGCAAATAATATGCAGCCTTAAGTTTTCATTGAAAAAATTTTTCAAGAACAAATTAGATGATTCATTTTCATTCATTCAAACTATAATGATCTATGTTGTACTTTTCATGGGCTAGTCACAGTATTAAGTGTTAAGGAATACTAAAAGGTGCAAATCAGACAGATATATAATTAGAACAGTAGTTTTCAACCGGGGACAAGTTTAGGTTCCCACGAGACATTTGAAATACCTGGCAACATGCTTGGATGTAATAATTGGGGTATCATGCTGTTGGGTAGAGACTAGGGATCCCATTAAATATCCTACAATGAATCGTGAAGCCTCCCCACAACAAAGAACTGTTTATTCAAAATGTTGATCAATAGTGCCAAGATTGAGAAACCTTGATTTAGAAGGATTATCAAGAAGTATAATAAATACTAAACTTATTTGGTTCTGAAATGGCACAAAGAGAATGTTATCACCTTTAGGTGGCCATGTAAGGCTGACAGAAGAATTTCAAGTACATTTGCCATAAATATAAGATAATGCAAGTCCTAGGCAAAAAGTCTAGTAAGGTTGGGGCAGATCGTTAATGTTACGTGGAATCATGCTGCAGAGTGATGAAGGGATTACCTCAAAAGAGATGAGAAATATTTTTCTTAGTATGACACATTTATATACAATCATATGACATGAAATCTTTGTTTGTCATTCTTGGGGGAATAGATTACATTCTGGAGAAAAGTAAAAAATCATTGAATAATATTTTAGCAAAGGAATATAATGATGATATATGCAAATATTTTTTACAAAAAAAACTTACCAAAAAGAAAGAAAACTGAGGAGGCACTGGAAACATTGGAGGCCAAAAGCCAAGGATAAAACAGTGAAAATGGATTTAAAAGGAAGGAATACAGGGATAATTAAGGAAATATAATGATTACAATAGCCTTATAGTATAGCTTGATGTCTGGTAAAGTGATGCCTTCTGATTTTTTTCTTTTTGCTTTAGGTTGCTTTGACTATTTGGGCTCTTTTTTGCTTCGATATGAATCATAGAATTATTTTTTCTATATCTACAAAAAATGACATTGATATTTTAATGGGGATTGCATTGAATCTGTAAATAACTTTGGGTACTATACACATTTTAACAAGCTTGATTCTGTCAATGCATGAGCATGATATGTTTTTTCATTTGTTTACATCTGTGATTTCCTTTCTCAGTGTTTCACAGTTCTCCCTGTAGAGCTCTTTCATCTCCTTAGTTAAATATATTCCTACTTATTTCGTTTTCTTTGTTGCAATTGTGAAAGGTATTGAGTCTTTAATTTGATTCCCAGCTTGACTGTTGTTGGTGTATAGGAATGCTACTGATTTGTATACATTGATTTTGTAGCCTGAGATTTTGCTGAATTATTTATCAATTCCAGTAGTCCTGTGGTAGAATCTTTGAGGTTTTCTAGACATAAAATCACATTGTCAGCAAAGAACAATAGTTTGACCTCTTCTTTCCTCATTTGGTTACCTTTGATTTCCTTCTTTTGCCTGATTATTCTGGGTAGGACTTCCAGCACTAGGTTGAACAGAAGTGGTCCAGTACTGGCACAAGAACAGAGACCTAGACCAATGGATCAGAAGAGAGAACCCAGATATAAAACCATCACCATATTGTCATTTGATCTTTGACAAAGCAGAAAAAAAACATACACTGGGGGAAAGAATCCTTATTCAATAAATGGTGCTGGGAAAGTTGGATAGCCCCATGTAGAAGACTGAAACAGGATCTGCACCACTCACCTCTCACAAAAATTAATTCACAGTGGATAACAGACTTAAACCTAAGGCATAAAACTATAAGAATTCTAGAAGAGGCTGGACAAACTCTTGTAGCTATCAGGCTAGGCAAAGAATTTTCGAAGAAGTCCTCAAAGGCAATCACAGTAACAAAAATAAATGAATGGGACCTGATTAAATTAAAAAATCTTCTGCACAACCAAGGATACAATCAATCAATAGAGTGAATAGACAACTTACAGATTGGGAGAAAATATATGGATGCTATATATCTCATAAAGGGCTAATAACCAGAATCTACAAAGAACTCAAGTGAATCAGTAAGGAAAACCAAACAACCCCATGAAAAAGTGGGCAAAGACATGAACAGAAGCTTTTCAAAAGAAGACAGAATACTGGCCAATAAACATGAAAAAATGCTCAATGTCTCTAATGATCAGGAAAATGCAAATGAAAACCATAAAGAGCATCACTTAACTGCAATGAGAATGGCTTGTATCAAAAAGTCCCCAAACAACAGATACTGGAGTGGATTCTGAGAGAAAGAAACACTTATACACTGCTGGTGGAACTGCAAACCAGTACAACCTCTATAGAAAGTAGTATGGCGATAACCCCAAATAATTAAAAGTAGACCTACCATTTGATCCATGAATACCACTGGGTATTTCCCCAAATGAAAAAGAGACATTTTATAAAAAAGACACTTGCACTAGAATGGTTGTAGCAGCACAATTCACGGTTGCAAAGATGTAGAAACAACCCAAGAGTGCGTCAATACATGAGTAGATTAATAAAATGTGATATATGTATACCATGGAGTACTACTCAGTCATAAAAAATAATGAACATTATAATACTTTTTGTAACAACCTGGATGGAACTGGTGACCATTCTTTTAAGTGAAGTTTGACAAGAATGGAAGAACAAAAATGATATGTACTCACTACTTAATTGAAACTTATAGAATAAGATTCATGTGCACATATGGTAGTAAAATTCAATGGAAATCAAGCAGGTGGGAGGGAGACGAGGGGATGGGTAAATTCACACCTAACAGGTACAATGTACACTATGTGGGTGATGGATACATTTAAAACTTTGACTCAAACTGTACAAAGCAATTCATGTAATCAAAACATTTCTAACCCCATAATATTTTGAAATTTTTTAAAAAAGATAAAATGAAAGTATTTTATAAAAATCATCTCTGAAGTGGAAAGTGATTAGAGAAGAGAATGACACCCAGGCTTCTGGCTTTCCCTGTTAGTTAACTGAACTGTAAATTACCCTTAGGAATAGAGTTGGTCATGAGAGGAACACACTGGGTTCAGCGAAGTATATGTAGAACATGTGGTTCCTAGACATCACTCAAGTAGAAGTACCTAGTAAGTATTTGGAATTCAGGAGGTAATGCTGTGGGAGACATGCATTTGAGAGTCATCCACCTATAGACAGACATTAGAACCATAGGGATGGAAATGTCTATCTGAAGACAATATAGAGATGAAAGGATAAGATAACCAAAATGAAGTTCCATAAGGTGACTGAGTCAGGTTTTAGGAATTCAAACTAAGTCTTTAAAAGGATTAGTGGGAACCTTGATAAAGAGATGCAAAGAGTTCAGAATCAGCAGAATAAATAAGTTATATATGACATATTTTCATTAAATCAATTTTAATAAATAGAACATTAACAGTAAATAAAGAAAAATGTAGTTTGAGGGCACGGTAGTGATACTTTATACTTCCATATGAGATAAATAAAAGTGATAAAAACTCCATGATAAGAAACAAAGGGAGGTATGTCTGGCACATTGTAGGTGCTTAAAAAATATTTTTAGGATGCAGAAATATCTATAATATGAAAGGTATAGAAGATGCACAAAGTTTATAAAGTGGAGTGTTAATAAAGGGAAAACTAGGTCAGCTATGGCCCAAGATAGAGCCAATCTCCCACCAAGAATCACCCCACTGATTTTTTTTTTCATTTCATGGAATTTATAAACACCAAAATTCTTCTTAAAATATAAGGAAAATAATGGTTAGCATAGGTTCATCAAAAAGTAGAGGTAATAGATCTCTTAAACTTATTCTTATCTAACTGAAATTTTTTATCTTTTGATTAATATCTCCCAAGCCTTTGGTAACTACCTTTCTATTCTCTGAGTTCAACTTTTTTAGATTTGACATACAAGTGAGATCTTATTTAATTTATCCATTCCACAATGTATACATATTTTAGAACAATATATTGCATATAATAAATCTATACAATTTTACTTGTCAATTAAAAAATAAATTAATAGATTTGTATATGTTGAACCATCCCTGCATTTCACTTGGTCATAATAATTTTTTGATAAGCACCTGAATTTGGTTTGCTAGGATTTTGTTGAGAATTTTTGCATCTATATTCATAAGGGATATTGGTCTTTAGTTTCCTTTTTTTGTTTTGTCCTTTCCTGGTTTTGGAATCAGGGTTATGTTGGCTTCATAAAAAGTGTTGGGGAGAATTTCTTCCTTCTCGATGCTGTGAAATAATTTCTGCAGGATAGGCACCAGTTCTTTCTAGCTCCGGTAAAATTTGAATGTGAAACCATCTAGTCCGGAACTTTTCTTATCAGGAAGATTTTTTATTGATACTTCAATTTTGGTACTTGATGTTGGTCTGTTCAGGAATTCTATTTCTTCCTGATTGAGCCTAGGGAGGCTGTGGGTTTCTAGGAATCTTTCCATTTCCTCCACATTTTCAAGTTTATGTGCATGGAGGTTTTTACAGCATGCATATGTGATATTTTGTGTTTTCATGGTATCAGCTGTAATTTCTCCTTTTTCACTCTTGATTGAGCTTGGTAGAGTCCTTTATCTTCTCACTGATAAGTGGATTTTCTTCTGCCTCTGTCACCCCTGAGATAGCAAGACCTCTTTCTCCTCCTCCTTTCTCCTCCTTTCTCCTCCTTTATGTGAAGACAATGTGGATAAGGACTTTTTATGATGACCCAATTCCACTTAATGAATAGTAAATACATTCTATTTACTCCTCCTCCAGCCTCCCTAGATCTTCTCCTGTCTTGACTGGTCCTTTCCCAATGCCTATGCCTCAGCTCTCCCTTCATTGTTGATGATACTCAAGCTCTGTGCTCCTTCTCTTCCTTATGATTTTCTTAATAACATTTTGTCTGGCCTACTTTATATGAATATAATATGCAATACATATAACATACAAAATGTGTGTTAATCAAATATTTAAATTATTGGTTAGGTTTCAGGGGAGTCCAAAGTCTTAGACAAATTTTTGACTATATGGGGGGTGTAGTCAGCATCCCTAACCACTATGTTGTCCAGGGGTTATCTGTACTTTGTTGGAAATTAAAGCAGTGTCTTTCAAATTTCAAGAGGTGTCTTCAAATTCCAGGATTAAATAATAGAATCTATACCTTTCATGTCTTGAGATATTTTTATCATTTACCTTATTGACCTTGATCTTTTCAAACTAAAATAGTTTGTGGTTTGTTTTTGCTGTTGTTTCATATCCTCAAATGTCAGTGCCTTCCTATAAACTTTGTCATTTTCATTTTATTTCTGAACCATCCTATTCTTTCAGGAGTGTAGTTCCTTTATGCTTTCTCCTTCATCATTCACTTCAAATTCTACTTTTGTGAAAATAAAGTAAGTCACTTATATTAATATCATAATACACATTTAAGATATTAAAGTGCTAATTAACCAGTATATTGATATAAATAATATAACTAATTTAACTACAACTATAGGATAAATTCCTCTATTTTCTGGTGTTTAAGGCAGACTGCTAGTGTAGTTTCACTGCAATAACTACACTGCAATTATTGTAATAAGGAGGAGGAAGAAGAATTTTTGTACATTGAAATTACACTATGCAATATTTACCAATTTGTTTTCATTTGAAGGTATTTAAATAAAGCTCTTTTCTGCTCCAAGACAGGAGATAACTATTTAATTATGTTTCTCTTATAAAAGAAGTATTTCCAACCTAAGGGGATTTACCTGAATGGAAACAGTCCATTTTTTAATATGTTAATAGAAATATGTTATTCCTCTTTGTTTTAGAACTTTTTAAATACTTTTTCATTTTCTACATTGACTTTCATTCATTTACACACACACACACACACATACGCTTTATAGAAATCTTTTCAATCATCTGTTATGGAAGGTGAAGGCCTTTAAAAGGTAATTTATCCCATGTACTTCATTCAAAGATATATAACCTAGCTTCAAACAATTTTGAGGAGTGAACATACTATTACTACAAGAAAATACATTTTATTAAAAGTCAGAATTTTCAAATACATTTATGAGTGATTTACTTTCTTTAATCTAAAGTTTCATTAATTAGTAGCTGAAATAAATCCATCCCATTAACCAACTGAATTTATTATTTTTATGCTTCTGAAAAATCTATGACTGTTCAAGACAGGTATCTTCTTTCTGCATAAGATTTTTTACTTGAGATTGTTTATATTTCTAATAAACATTAAGTGGCTTCTTCTATATACAATACCTAATCCACCCTTTAAACCAATACTGCCTTATATCGAAACTGACTGCATCATGAAGAACACATCCCACTGTACTGTCCAATATGGTCTCCAAGAGCCACATGTGCCCATTGAGTATTTGGGATGTCGTTAGGGCCACTGAGAGAATAAAGTTTTAATTTTATTTACTTTTAAGTAATGCATATTCATACTTAAATAGCTATTTGTGGCTACTATTTTGGTCAGCATAGCTTTAGTTGATTATGTTCACAAATTGATAAAAAAAAAATCACAGTTTTCATTATAACCTTGTAAGGTAGATAGATGGAATAAAGATATTTCATATACCTCTTCCCACATGCCATTAAATAATTTACTTAGTGAGCTAAATGTACTTTGAAAAATTAGTTTATGTAAAATTGATACCCATTGTGATATCATGAGGGGTTCATCAAAATTAACTGCCTTCATTTTGTTTTTCCAGTTTATTCATTCTCCACATTGTTAAATTGTTAGCAATTTGTTTTCTCTTAGTTTACTAATTAGCCATAATATTGTTAAAATTCGAATCCTATATTTCAACATATAGTTAAGTGTCTTTTTCAGTACAATAAAACACATTTCGTTTTCCTCTGTCAAATTCTCTAGGTTAGAATTTACTGTTAAATAACTCTTTTTTTTTCTCTTAGATCTCACAAGTGATGTTGACTCACTAGTAATCCATCTTTGTCTAATTTTTCTTTCCTTCCTTTCATCCTCTCTTCCCCCTCCTTCCTCCTCTTCTTTCCTTTCCTACTATATCCAAGTGCTTACTAAGGCACACTATGTGCACAGTGACATATGTGTTTTAGCTTTCTATTGCTGCTGTGACAGATTATCACATATATAGCAACTTAAAACAATGCATATTCATTATCTTTGCATTCTAGGGGCCAGAAGTCCTAAACACAAGATATTGGCAGGGCTGCTTTCCTTCAGGAGTCTTTAGCAGAGAGAGACTTGTCTTTTCTAGATTAGAGAATAACTGCATTCTTTGGCTCTTGAATTCTTTCTTCATTATCAGAGCTCATAGTGTATCACCTTTAAATTTCTCTTTCTCTCTTCTTCTACTCCTTTTTTTCACCACTGTTATTGTTGTCACATCTATCTCTGTGACTCTCACCTTCCTGGTTTTTCAGTTTTTTTTTTTTTTTTTTTTTTCTTACAAGCACCCTTGTTATTACATTGGACCTAGGTGGATATTCTTGTCATTTCAATACCCTTAATCTAATCACATCTGCAAATTCCTTTTTGCCATGAAGCTAACATGGTCATAGATTCTGGGGATTAGGACATGAGCATCTTTGGGGGAACCATTATTCTGTCTACCACAACTTGCATTTTATGACATTTTATTAAAAAGTTACAAAATTTAGTACTGTTTTGAAAGTTTATCATATTTGTAAGTATATATACACACCAATTTAAAAAATAATATGCTTATAATAGATGTGTATATATACATATGTAGATATATTTGTATATATACAACATGTAACAAAGTTAACATAAATGAATAGCTAGATGTGTGATATAATAAGATGATTGAGTAATTACTATGCTTCATAAATTTTCAAGATATATTAAAAATTATTCTTTAAAATTCTTGATCAGCTCACATATTTCTTTTTCTAGCACAAATTTCTTTTTTTGTTTTTGTATACTTCCAATTATGCTCTTGTATACTATGTCTAGCAATGCTGTTGTGTGATATTTTGGTGATTCAAGTTGTATTTTACCTAATTTATTGATGTGTAAGTGGTATAGCACAAAAGTATTGTCGCAGCAAAGAAATATTACATTAATCTTTTCATCTCTATATATCTGCCCTATTACTCTAATCTATCTGATCAGATTTGTGTCAGAATGAAAGCTTTCTATCCAAAACCTTAATGTAAATGACCAAGCTTTCCTTTACTGAATGTAGATCTAGTTACCAGACCAACCTTTGTCATGAAAATGTATGACCTCACTATTTGCTTTAAACCCCTTAACGTGGTAAAGTAGAAAGAACATTGGTGTGGAACCAGATTAATATTGAGTTAAATCCTGGTTTGGTCACCAGTAGTCTGTAACTTTTGGCTCATTTCTTTATCTTTCTAAGTTTTGGTTCTCTCATCTGTAGGATAGAAATAATATTATTTACCCTCATAATACTTACAACACAATGAGATCCTAAGTAAATGACAGCAAGTTTTGTCAAGATTACCTTTAACAGTGGAAAGAAAAGGACAACTCACACAACATTAAGTCACTAGTATAGTCAAACGAAAATCTAAGAAACAATCTTGTTTGAGTAATCAGATAATAGGTATTAGGTAAATTTCTAAGTAATATACAATTTTATATAGAGACTTTGAATTCAGTTTTTTGTTTGTTTGCCAGTTATTAATCTACTTTTACATGATTTTAAAGACATCCAATATTTGGTTTTTAATGTTATTTTATTTTTTTTCATCTTATACAATTTACGAGGGCTATTCTTATTCTTTCCTCTTTTTCTAAACATTTTTAATGTCTTTTTTATGATGTTATGCATTGGAACAGTAAAGTAAAATATTCACCATTAGGTCATTTTCATTTTAACTCTAACATTCAAAACTTGGTATTTGTTTGACTTTATTTTATATATGCTAAATATACATATATTAATATATACATAAAGTGAAATATATGTGTTTGAGTGTATGAATGTTGCATATATAAAGCTAAAGGATAAAGTATATACACATACAATGTTATACAAAACACAAATCATGCATATATCTATATAAAGTTAACATACAAAGTTAAATATATACACAAAAAGCATAAAACTTATATTTATAATTATAAAGTAAACACATAAAATTAACAAAAACACATATACATACAGAGAGAAATGTATAAACTATGTAAAATCATTATCTGTAAAAACAGACAGAAAAGTACATGTTATTTTATTACCATTTAAAAATTGTTAAATACCATCACTGCTGCCACTGCTACTATTGCTACCACCACCACCTAACTCAGGCACTAGCCTAAATTATTGCACAATGACTACTGAAATATCCTCCTAAATATTACCCTTGCTAGCAGTCTTCTTATGTATTGTTGTCTATTCTACTCTGTTTTTCAAACTGTCAACATAATGATCTTTCTAATAGAACATACTTGATTCTTATGATTAGGTTTTGAAATTTCTAATGGAATTGCTTTGTTCATGGGGTAGCAAGATGAGGCAACTCTTTGGCATGGCCTACCAGGATCTTTATAATCTGGCCCTCCTGACTTCTCCAACTTAATCCCTGGGCCTCTTCACTAATCTCAGCACTCAAAGCCAAATCATACTTTGGTGTTTTTCCCCTTGAAGTGATTCAGCTAGGTTATTTATTTTTTTATTTTTTTCATTGGCCCCTCTATCTAACTATCCCCTCTGACTGACTGCCTGGCATAATTTCTATGCACCCATCAAGACTTGTCTAATAATTCTATTTATTCTTTTGGAAAGCCTTTCCTTAATTTGTCTAAGCAGCATTAATCATTCTCTCTTTATGCCAGCAGGTTTCTAATGCCTTCATCTACTTTTCTACTATTTTTCTTTAACACACATGCTTATTACCTATCACCTCACTCATATGTCATGATGCTGCATGCCACAGTCTTCACCTCCAGCATAGTGTTTTTGACATGGTAACTATAGAGGAAATAATGAGCTAATGAGTAAACGAGCAAATGAATTAAATTGGCAAGTGGGCTTATGTTTTTAAATTCAAAGTTTAAAAAACAAATATTATAATTGCCCTAATAGTATATAAACACATTCTTATTCTAAACAAGGAAACAATATCCCCACTTATTTCCATCCCTAGAGACACCATTATACATATATAAGTATATAAATCTGCCTATAGGTTTAGCACTTATACAAATGAGACATATATCTGAGATCTATTCATGAGATACATATATATATATATAAATCTGTAGATAGATTTAGATTTAACACTTATACAAATGAGATATGCTCTAGAAAATAAATGTACATATCTTGCTCTTTTTGCTCAATACTGTATCTTAATGCTCTTCCTTTAACATTACAAAGAAATCCACATTGTTTTTTTAACAAGAGATATAACCAATATTATATAATTAATTTCTTAACCTATCCTCCATTGATAAACATTTAGATAATTTCTATTTTTTTTACTATAACAAGTAATGTTACCATGAAAATCTTTACACATACACATGCACACATACCCCCACATATAACTGTGCCCATGTGAAAACATAAAGTTAAGATTGTTTGAACTATAATTATTATATCTAAGTGTATGCATTTAAATTTTGGATATAAACTGGTATATAATTCTCCAAATTTTACCAATAACTATATATTTTTTTAGTCAAAAACTTAAAAAGTAAATTTGTGGGGAAAAAAAACTCAGATTCAATAAAATTCTTCCTATTTCATTCTCCTGAGAAAATTGGCAAAGGATTTTTATAATTACACTTCGAGAGGTCAGTAGCACTTTCCATCTCCAAAATAATCTAAGTCTGCATACTGTAATATATAAATAAACATAGTTTAATTATTTTTGACTTGCTGTATGTTAATAACTAAAGGTTACAATATATTTATACTTATGCTTACAATTTACAGTTGGCTACTGACTGTAGTGGTAGTATAAAACCAGGTGTTTGGATTTAAAATTATTCAGACTAGCAGCTTCATGACAAAGTTAAGATGCACATTTAACCATTATGGCCAAAGTGGAGAATTAATAGATTTGGGGAATTTCGTATATATTAAGGTGCTAAATATTGAAGCATAAAAAAATTGCAAAATTAAGATTCAGTATCTATGTTCAATTAATTTGGTTTGACCGCTATAGAATCATCAGAGTCAAGTAAAAGATGCTAATATTTATGATCAGAGAGCTAACACAAATTATTTGGGGCACATATTATATCACTTTTAAGAGATCTTAATATATTATTCTTCAGGAGTTCAGGTAATATTGATAAATTATATAAACTGTAAAGAAATGGCTGACCTTGTGGGCATAAAGACTAAATCTGATTTGCTTTA
The DNA here is from genome assembly GCF_040939455.1 of Microcebus murinus. NCBI lineage: Eukaryota > Metazoa > Chordata > Mammalia > Primates > Cheirogaleidae > Microcebus > Microcebus murinus. The sequence goes on along the minus strand of NC_134114.1, from coordinate 77,803,422 downwards.
AATTATATTAGTCAAATCTTCTGTTTATTTGGCTTAGAGAAAAACAATTCCACCAAAAAAACATTGATTGATATTTGGGAGTTATATCTTTAGTTATAATATTCAATTATATAATTGGCAGTCAGAAAACAAACTAATGATCACTAATATGAAAATGTTATTTCTTATCTTGTTTAAATATAGAATTTATATTCAGTTGGCAAGAATGTTATTATGCAAAGTACCAATAAAATAAGCATATTGGAAACAGACTGAAAATTCACATTCGAATTCAAGATTCTCAGTATTCTGATTTATTTAGATAATAACCAACCAGCTGCCGAAGGATCAAATAGAAGATGTGGGTTAATAGTAGAGTATCTACAAGTACATGGAGATACCTACATTTAACCTTTGCTGCAACATGATGCATTTGACATTTTTAAAGACATAAAAAAAAATCTGATTTTGAAAAAGCATTCTCATTGGTAGTGAATTGCCAATTCCTTTTTCTCTTTTTTTCTGGCAACCATGAGACCCAGATGCTAAGCACTGGAAGATATTTCTTCCAATAGCAGCATCTGGCGTGCTGGCAGACTCCATAAGCAATTTTGTTTTATGGCTTTAAAGCAGCTTCTGGGTCTATTACATGGTTAATCTGATGGGCTGTCTGGGCTGCCTTGTCCTCCTGGATGCCATATGCCAACAGCTAGAGATGCAGTGAACTGTCTGCCCATTAGGGCTGCTGTAAAGAGAACACCTGAAAAAAATCAGCTGCAAAGAGTGCGCTCTACTTCTGTTCAGCCATTACAGTATCAGTGATGAGTGACCTGGCGAAAATAGTGCTAAAAACTTGCCAAAAATGTTCAATGCTTTCTGAACACCAGGGAAGACTAGAAAATTGGAAATAATAAAATATTCAGGATATCACTGTATCATTTGATACTGAAACAAGCATTTGCTTTTATTCCTCATGCAAGAGAAGGAAATGAGGACTAGAATCGTGAAGGTGAGAGACACAAATTTGATTACAGCTTTTCTATGGCAACTATCTCATGAAAAGTAGATTCCCCTAGTGTCAGGAATTCTGTAGAATTTATTCTTATATTTTCAGGGCCTACTGGAGTATTTGAACATGGAAGATATGGGGTAAGTGGTTTTAAATAAATGAAAGCAGATAAAATGAAAAAGCCACTGTTATTGTGTAATACTTTTTATAATCTTTAAGCCCTTTGCATCATTTATTCTCATCTTTTAGATATTACATCCTATATTACTTCTTCAGAGGATATTTTTTTTAACCACCAGACTGGATTGTATTATCCCTTCTTACACCCCAGTATCTACAAAAACATGATTTTATATCATTTAACACCATATCTGTGTGATCATAGTAAATTATATTCTAATCCTTTAGTTGAAAACAGGTTAATTTTGGTTTGATTTAAAACATGTCAAATATGAAAATATCTTGATTTTTATCACATGAGAATGAAGGCATATTTTTTAGCTAAGTGGGGGTTTCTATTCTAATTGATGAATGATTTTCTCCCATGTAAGACTAAGCTCTGTGATGGCTGGATCTATCTATTTTCACTGCATGTGTCAACAATACCTATCTCTATCTCTTCATGGTAATGATATATGAGTTCAATAAATACTTGTAGGATTAATTATACTTATTCTTCAAAACTTAAAAGCTCATATATATCTATTCCTTTTTTGTTAGCTACTTCATTATCTCATGCTTGGTCATATTGATCATTAAAATGAGTTCCATGAGGCCAGGTAGAGTGTCCTGTATTATTATAACCTCTATGAAGCTTAGCTGAATACATTTGTTTTGTGGAACATTTCCTGTAATTTGACTGTTGGTTTAAAATTCTACAAATCCATAATCTTTTAGGCTTTAAACCTAAATTTCTCTGTCATAATTTTGTTTCTCTCAATCTACCAATTTTAATTCTTATGTCTCCTTGGCACAAATTATACACTTTTGTAATGTTGTTATTTCTTTCATCAAAAAACCAAAGAGATTTATTAAATCTACTACAAGTGCAGCATGGCACAAGGAATCCTGATTTACCACACTAAGATGGTAAAACATATTGATTTCAACATATTGAAATCAAGACTAGGCCTAACAGCAGTCACAATATAGTCGTCATTGCCTGCAAATGTGCAAATTTGGTCATAACTGTTAATTACATGATGGATGTTGATGGGACTATGTGACTGGAAACTAATTGCTGTTTAAAATACCTTCAAAAAGATTATACTCTGATTTAACATTAAAGTAAATAAAAATGTTGCATAGATATGAAGGCAAAGAAAGGAGCTGCAGAAAGGAGAGAATAAAATTTATCTTAGAGAGCCCTCTCAATGAATGTAAACATTTAAAGCAATAAAGACTAGGTTTAAGTCAGTAATTAAAAGAAAATAAAAGAGAGACTGATGATATGTCTTTGAGTCAGTTCCTTCCTTATCAAGCTCTAACTGCCTATACTAGTTTTTTATTGCTTCCATAACAAATTACCACTAATATAGTGGTTAAACAACACAAATTTATTATCTTCACAGTTCCACAGGGCAGAAGTCTGACATGGGCCTTATCTGGCTAAAACCAAGGTGTTGGCAGGGATGCATTTCTTTCTAGAGGCTCTAGGGGAAAATCTATTCTCTGTTCCTTTCGGTCATTGGCAGAATTCAGTTCCTTGCTGGTACTTTTTTTTTTTATTTCAGCATATTATGGGGGTACAGATTTTAAGGTTTAAATAAATGCCCTTTCCCCCTTCCCCCCACAAGTCTGAGTTTCCAGCATGACCATCCCCCAGATGGTGCACATCTCACTCATTATGTATGTATATACCCACCCCCTGCCCCCTGCCCAATACCCTATTACTGTATTACCTATGTGTCCACTTAGATGCTGCTCAGTTAATACCAGTTTGCTGGTACTTTTTATATCATTCTGTTATCATCTGCTTCTGGTTCAGGCCAAAAGTGCACAGGAATCTATTTCATGGGTGATATGATACTTAACAATTCACAAAATGTAATTATAAAAATATAATAATGACAAAAATAATTGCTACAAAAATCTTAATTTTAAAATATAATTTTTAATTTAATTATAAAAATTAAAATTTAATAAAATCTATAATTTCATTCGGGTAAATCATATTATAAGAGTAAATTCCTTTACAGTCAAAAATTTGTTATTCTACAAATTAAACCAAGTTAAAATTTCTTTGCATTTAATGCCTATAGCAGACATATAATTTGTTCTTTGTATGTGTGTTACATGAAGGAGAAAATGAAGCATTTCATTAGTTTACATATCTATGCCTTTGCAAGTTGATTGTATTGGTTCAGAATCAAAATGTTCTGTGAATCTAATTATCTGAAGGCATTAGGGAGTGATTTAGACAAAAAGGTTCATTTTCAGAATAGTGTCACATTTATGCTGAGAAAAATGTAGTATGCCATCCATGTCTTCAAACGTTTGTCCTGGAGTAGCCAACAGAAAACACTCAAAGTTGATAAATTAGTTTTAGCAAACTAACTGCTCTAGGCTTTATACTTTAACTTTGTGCAAGGATAATAATTTTTCCCCTGACTCCCACCCAATAAATTTATAATAAACCATTTTTAGATGTCTTTATATGAGCAGACAAAATAATAAGACAAAAAAGAATTATATTGAATTAATCAAGGAATTAGAGAGACGGCTTGTCAACCCAGAAAATCCAATATGAAAATTACTTTAAAATGTTACTGAACATATATACTTTTAAACCTAAAGCACCCAGTTGTTTTATTGTTCCTTCTGCCTCATAACAATTCACTGGATAAGTGACCCAGTGGTCAGTGTGGTCCAGTGTGGTCAGTTTGACTGAGTAGGTCTGGCTTTAATGGCACTCTAGAACCTGTTGGTCATTCTGGGTTTCCAGCTACACACGAAGTTCTGGAATCATAAAGAAATTACTTTATCTTTTTTTTCCATTTAACAAACAATGTCCTGAAAAGAATTATGTTCAGATCATGCTATTGCCATCCAGCTTCTCTAAATCCTAGGATTCTTCAGTCTGGGCATTGGGAAGCCATATTGATCATGCTCTTGTTCATTGATGATTTTGTTTTTATATTCCGTGGCTTAGGAAAGAGGCTAAATATTTTAGTATTCTTATATTAGCAGGGCACCTTATTCTACAAGAGACAAAAAATGATTTTAAATAAAGTTGCTTTCTCCAGGTATAAATTTGAAAATTTTCATCCATAAATTCTATATTAAATAAAGCATATTTTGAATATGTAATATTTTCACCAATTAACCAGAGACTGCCTATTGCCAAGTAGAAAACATAAAGTATAACAATTTATTTTGTTCTTAAAAATTTGGCCGGGCGCTGTGGCTCACGCCTCTAATCCTAGCTCTTGGGAGGCCGAGGCGGGCGGATTGCTCAAGGTCAGGAGTTCGAAACCAGCCTGAGCAAGAGCCAGACCCCGTCTCTACTATAAATAGAAAGAAATTAATTGGCCAACTGATATATATATAAAAAATTAGCCGGGCATGGTGGCGCATGCCTGTAGTCCCAGCTACCCGGGAGGCTGAGGCAGAAGGATCACTGGAGCCCAGGAGTTTGAGGTTGCTGTGAGCTAGGCTGACGCCACGGCACTCACTCTAGCCTGGGCAACAAAGTGAGACTCTGTCTCAAAAAAAAAAAAAAAAAAAATTAATAGCAAGTACTATTAAAAGGATGAACATTTCTTTGGCCTTACTCTGTCCTCTCAATCAACTTTTATTGCAGCAGTATTTCTATATTTTATAACAAACAGACTCAAATTTTAGATGACTGCCAAAGAATTGGAAGTAAATAGAAAAGTCTTTGAATTCTAATATCTATCAAAGTTTAGGTTTAGTTTACTCATAGTATTTCACTTCAGATAAATATCAAAGAGACAAATAACAAATAAAAAACAGAAAGCAAACAACAAGTAATATAACCATCTTATTTCATTCCTTTATATTAAAATATATGTTACTGTATTAAAATATATACACAAAGAAAATCTATGAAGAATTCATCTTTGTTTTGTTATTAATACTTGGTCAATGGCAGCTATTTGGCAGTTTAAAAGACTTTAAGAATTGTTGTAGAAGTTTCCATTTAAAATGTTTTAAAATATGAGAACATTCTTTGAAGCCAATTTTTATGGAAAATTACTAAGACACATAGAAAAAGTTTGTCTTTGTGGATCATGGGTAGAGTTCACATCTCGTATTACCACTCACATGCAGTGCTTTGCTTATGATTGGTAGTCCAAAGGCATCGTTCTGGGTAGAATCATATTGTTTAGGAGTAGTAACTCATGCTGTTCTGCTACAAAACAATCAGTAACACACACTTCAATTGTACAGGAAATAGAAAGAAGTGCTATTATTTTGACAATAAAGATATTAAGAGGGAATATGAGAATGTCTTAAATAGAAATTATATTGACTTTTACAAAATATTTTCTACATACATACTCATGGCCTGATAACTTTATTATTATTTGAGACAGAAACCTGGTTTGCCCATGTGTTTTCTGTGATCTCTAGGGAGAGGAGTGTTGGTTCAGCTGGCATAGGTACAGAAATGTCATAGGTACCCTGGTTTCTATGGTGGTATTGCTCAGGTAAGGGTAGTGGCCTACCTGTCTTCTTTACAGCTGCATATGTTGTAACTATCACCAGCAAACTTCATACTTTCCAGATCTTCAAAGGTATTGTGGGATCTATCAGGGAAATCAGCAAGAGGCATGCAAGTCATTCCCAGGCCCTCCTGCAAAAACTGGGTAACTATCACAAAATAGTTGTCAGAATCTTAAAATGCTTGTCATGTTAAAATAATTGCAAACATTCCAAGCAACAAATAAGACAAACCTGTCCAGAATTGTCCCTTATGTCCTTGAAAAATCCCAAAGTTTTCAAATGTACACAGGCCATTTTATCAAATATAGTCTGTAGTTTTAAGTTTACTTAAACCCAAATCCAGTCTTTTATTTTCTTTGAATAGGAAAATTTGTTACTGTTGAGAAATTTTTCAAGTTTTTATCCTATTGAAAGGAGACGTTGCCATTAGATTTAACTGAATAATTTTAATTTCCTTTCATGTTTTAGCAACCCATTCTAATTCTTGAAGTATATTTCTAACACCACGTTTTCTTATATTCTTATATCACTCATACAGGCTGTAATCATTAGGCATTGATTATTTTTGCTATGTATCACAATCAGACCATCTGAACAAATATATTCATAAAAATTAAAGTCCTACAGTATCAGTTAATATTCCATGAATAAATATGTTCCGGAGACTATGATTTGAAGGCATAGTTCTTAAAAATAGAAAAATAAATTGATGTTTATTCATTGTAGTTTCTATGAAAGAATAGTTCTGATAAATTCTGATATACACTAAGATAAATGATCTATGTAAAAGTACTAAAATGGTGTCTGCCCAATTATGGAGAAGTTTTTGCTATCAAAGCAATAGATTTTCAAAGCCAATATTAAAATATCAAATAAAAGTTAATTCTGATTTAAAATCTCACCCAGTTTTAAGACATTTCTGTTAAGAAGTTAGAATTCTAATGAATATCTATTTTTCCATTATATAAGTATGATGCCAGATAAAAGAAAATACAGGGTATAGATCCTATACCAAAGAAGCTAAGAAAATCAATTAATAATAACATGTAATTTTGTTGAGTATAATATTATGTAATTCATGTTACTTTGCTAAATTATACCTCACATCTAACATAATTTTTAAAATTCGATAGCAGAATTAACAATATATTGCAGCTTTTTGCTTTATCTTTCATTCAAGTAAGCATATATCAATATTCTTAATTTTAATAATTATGATTTTAACTCTGAAGTAAACTATGTTAATGTAAATTCTCTCAGTGTGCATATTATCTTATTGAATTTCATAATTATACATTGTATTAGGGTCCTCCAGAGAAATTGAACCAAGAGGGAGGATGTGTATGTGTGTATATATATATATATATATGAAGAAAGAGATTTAGTTTAAAGAATTGGCTCATACAATTATGGAAGCTTGGTAAGTCCAAAGTCTGATGAGAGAGACTCAGGAAAGAGTTGCAGTTTCAGTCCAAAGACAGTCTACTGCTGAACCAGGAAGAGCCGGTATTGCAGATGAAGTCTGAGATTATGGGATACATCATCTATGAAGCTGTTGACATTCTGAGGAAATGTTTTATTATATATCTACTCAAGTATATAGATGTGATGTACTCAAATTCTTTCTTATTCCACAATAACATACCTTCTAATGTCGCAACTAATTGAACTCTCCTTACCCTAACAATAATTCTCCATTAGACATAACATATGAGAATCAATCCTCATATTCATTTCCACTATTTCTTTTCTTTGTGTACAGAATTCTTTTGAATAACTATTCTGCCCCTAGTCTATTACAAAACTCCCTCAAAATTCTTGAAGTTAACTTTAGTTTTCTCAGATCATTTCTTTACATTTCAGAGTTTTGTTTTTGCTTTTACAATTGACCCTGAACACAAATTTTCTCTATACATGTTTGATCTCAATTTTAGAAGTATTAGTTATATAGTTTATGTTTCTATTAAAGCACAACCTTTGAACTGGAACAAAAGCTCTCCCTGGATCTCCAGTTTGCCAGCTCACCTTGAACTTTGGGCTTACCAGCTTCCATAATTTTGTTAAGCACATCCTTATCACACAAACACACACACACACACACACACACACACACACACACACTCTAATGGTCCTGTTTTTCTGGAGAACCATATATAAAGTTTCAACGCTATTAAGTATCATCACAATCATCATATACAAATGCCTATCATGTGGAAAAGGCTTTGGGTGATTCAAATAGAAATATACCCCAGTTTCATTAATTATGAGTTTATAATGAAACTAGGTAATTCTTGTTGACTGTTTACTGTGTGCCAAGTATTTTCCAAGCATACTTCGTAGATGCTTCTTTGATGTCCAACACAGTAACAACTAGCCATGTGTAGCTATTTAAAATACAAGCAAAATTTATTTTAATTAACTTAAATTTAAAAATTTACCCCCTCAGACATACCAGCCACATTTCAAGTACTCAATAACAACATGTGGCTAGTGATTACCATATTGTATAGCTCATAGTAAAAGCATAATCATCACTGAAAATTTTAGCATACCCTGGGGCCCTGCAATATCCTCTGAACAGGTATATCTGCTTCTGTGCTTCCTTCCCTGGGTTCTCTTCTCTGCTTAGCAGCCAGAATAATTTTTTAAGGAGTATTTATTGATTTATTTTTAATTGAGAAATAATAATTGTGTATATTTATGGAGCATGTTATGATGTTTTGATCTAAGTATATGTATACATATGTTTATCAAGTAGTACAAAATCTCATTTAGACTGAAGGAGTACATTTTAGTATCTAGTACACTGCATGGTGACCAGTTAATAATAATGTACTGTATATTTCAAAATTGCTAAAATGGAGTCTTGTTTTGTTTTGAGATAGGGTCTTGCTACATTGCCTAGTCTGGTTGTGAACTCCTCAGCTCAAAGTATCATCCTGCCTCAGCCTCCCAAGTAACTGAGACTACAGGTGTACACCACCACACCTGGCTCAAATAGACTTTTTTTTTTTTTTTTTTTTTTTGAGACAGAGTCTCGCTTTGTTGCCCAGGCTAGAGTGAGTGCCGTGGCGTCAGCCTAGCTCACAGCAACCTCAAACTCCTGGGCTCAAGGGATCCTCCTGCCTCAGCCTCCCAAGTAGCTGGGACTACAGGCATGTGCCACCATGCCCGGCTAATTTTTTGTATATATTAGTTGGCCAATTAATTTCTTTCTATTTATAGTAGAGACGGGGTCTCGCTCTTGCTCAGGCTGGTTTCGAACTCCTGACCTCGAGCAATCCGCCCGCCTCGGCCTCCCAGAGAGCTAGGATTACAGGCGTGAGCCACCGCGCCCGGCCTCAAATAGACTTTTAATGGACTGATTCTTTTAATTAAAATAACATCTAGTCATGTTGTTCTTCTTATCAAAACCATTCAATTACCATTATTTTACCTAGAAGAAATGCCCAAGTCATTACATGGCCTACAATGCCTAACATAGACTTGCTTTTAACTTGCTCACTCAGCTCAAATCACACCACCTGTCTTATTATACATCATTCCCCAGGATGCTCTGCTGAAGGCCTTTGGATTTACTCTTCTCTCTTTCTGCAATGGCTTTCCCCAGATGACTATATTGTCAGCATGCTCACTTCTTCAGAGCCTGAGACCACCCAATCTCTGAATAGCTCTCCTGGCATCTTGAAACTTTGCATTATTTTCCTTCCTAACATCATCACCTGCCATATTTTATGTTTGTTCATTTATTATCCATCTCCTCTTTCTAGAATGAAAACCTGAAAGCAGGTACTTTGCCTGTTCACTCTGCTATGTCTAATACTCAGCACACCACTCTTCACAGTGTTAGGGTTCATTAATGATTTGCAGAAGGATTGAGTGTATTAATTCCTCAAATCCTTCAAACTACTCTGTGATTTTCACCCCATTAGGAAGTGGTGGGACTGAAAGGTGAATACATGCAGCCTGGATCCAGTTTTAATCACAACATGTTTAGGAGAAAAATTTTAAATCTCATAAAAATTTCCAGTCATCCAGATTTTATTGAAGCATACTAATGTGGTCAAGAAAAAAACATCATTAGTATCTATCATCCATATCTAGTAACTATGCATAAGTTCTGTGATACATTTTATTTATATTTCCAAATATACGGAAGAACAAGGAGATTTCAGACATCTGTGTTATTAATTATATAATATGATATATCTACAAGATAATTTTTGGATAAAGTTTTTGCAAAGATTAGTGACATGCACAGAAATATTCTATTTAGTTTTTTATTCTAAAATTAAAATTAGAATTAAATTTAGAACTCAAAATTCGTTAACTCAGATCCATATTATATTAATTGCATATGTTCTATAAAATGAGAGTAATGGATTTTAGTAATTATCTTTCTACTTTGGAATAATATAGATAGAGAATTTAAATAATTTATTCTTTCCAAAAATATACTTTCCTCATGTTTCCTCAGGGCTTATAGTAATAATCTCAGACACTTAGTTATGAAACATATATAAAAACATGAATGTCTAAATCTATTCTAAAAGTCCAGCCAAAGGCTTTCTCTGTTAAAATATGGTAAAATGTATAAATTTGATTATACTCTTTCCACATTTAAAAAATTCATGTTAAAAATAATTACAAATATGCATATCTAGATGCATTTAAACTTCACTAAAACCTAGAATATGAGAATATTACTTATATAAATTAAAATTTCAAGAACTAAAAATAATAAAGAGAAATGGTTTACATACACATAAAGGTAAGTTCTGAGTACATGCAGACAAAAATGCCGTCCTCCCTAACTCAATTGCTAGAGTGAAACTTTAAATAAGGGATTTTTTAAAAAAATTGACAAATCCCAAATAATTTAAAGAGTAACTAAAAATAGTGTTGTGTGAATGGAGAATTCTAGAAAGATAATTACCTCAGAACAGTCATGTGGGGAAAGGCTTATCCCATTGAATTGGATTAGGTTGGTTGGTAGAATGTGTTTTTAATAATATTGTCTATGAGCATTAAAGTATAGCTTTAAATTGATGAAATAGGTACTGTATATAGGCAATAATTTGCAACAGAACCCTTTTATAAAAATTATTTCTCTGTTAGAGAGTTTTAATTACTTTTTTTAAAATATCAGACTAACTCTACTATATCCAGGTTTTTAGAAATTTGATATTTAAAAAAACAAGGGTTTTAATTTTTAAAAACCACTCCTTTAAGGCACTAGATATATTCTTTCAGCTTCTAGTGACTGAAAAGTTTAGTCATATTCCCATTTTGCTTAAAGTGAAAAAAAGTCTTATGGTACATATTCCTTGAGTTATAGCTTGATTTAGGATTTAAATGATGCCACTTGGATCAGTATCTATATTTTGCAAGTGTCCGGCCTTTACTCAAGACATGCTAAAGTTGTCAAGAATACAGATAAAGTATCATTGATCTTTATCATTCAAATCTAGTAACTATATAAGTATTGTATACAGTTGACCCTTAAAAAACACAAGTATGAACTGTGCAGGTCCACTTAGACACAGATTTCCTTCTGCCTCTGTCACACTGAGACAGCAAGACCAATTCTCCTCTCTCTCTTCCTCATCAACCTACTTAATGTGAAGACAATAAGGAAGAATTTTATGATTATTCACTTCCACTTAATAAATGGTAAATATATTTTCTCTTACTTATGATTTTCTCAACATTTTTTCTGTAGCTTACTTTATTGTGAGATTATATAATATATATATAGCATAGAAAAATGTGTCAATCCTTCTATTTGTTATTGGTAAGGCTTCCAGTCAACAGCAGGCTATTAATAGTTACGTTTTTGGAGAGTCAAAAGTTATACATGAAATTAACTGTGTGAAGGGTTGGGTGCCCATAATACCCAAGTTGTTCAAGGGTCACTGCATTCTATTATGCCCCTGCAAATATTGACAACTTCTTATTCACATTTGCAAGATAGTAGCAAGCAACTCTCAAGGTAAGATAATTCTGCTATAAAATCCAGAATTAAAAAAAAAAAATCAATTTTGTCTCATTAGTCCAAGCAAAATTTTGAGAATTCACTCTCCTTAGGAGGGTTTTCTTAGTCCATTGGTGGTGCTGTAACAAAACACCACAGACCGGGTAATGTATACAGAACAGAAATTTATTTTCTCATGGTTCTGGAGCTGGAAAGTCCAAGGTCAAGGTGCAAGCAGGTTGGATGCTTCATGAGGGCCTGTTCCCTATTTCCAAGATAGCAACAAGTTGCTGTTTCCTCATAAGTCAGAGGAGATGGAAGGGAAGGAACTCACTTCCTCAAGCCTTTTTTTTTTTTTTTTTTTTTATTTTTTTATTTTTTTTTGTACTTTGAGTTGCTGTTTCAACAAGCCTTTTTTATAAAGGGTAGAGACCCTCATCGATGGGCTCTCATCCTATCAACGAGGGTCCCTACGCTCCTGATTTAATCACCCAAAACATGAATTTGGAAGGACAATTTCAGACCATAGCAGAGAGCTTAATTCTTTTGCCCACTCAGTGAATTGTGGTGGCAAAGTGCTAATGAGCTTAGCCAAGGGTCACGTGTTACTCTCCTGGCCCCACCATAAGAATCTGTGTTCCTTAAATAACTTGGACTCAGAATGTGGTGAGATATTATGCTCCTAAAACCACAGAGTATTGTTAAGAGAGAACAACTTTAGACAAATTAAGTAGAGTCTAATGGAGCAAAGCATGACTCACAAATTAGCCCCCAAAACAAGAATAGATTCAGAGAGACTCCACAACTGCCATGCAGTCCGAGAGTATTGATGGCCAGAAAAGGAAAGTGGTGTACTTAAAATGAAAGTAGGGTACAGAAACAGCCAGATTCATTACAGTTTAGCATTTGTCTTGTTGAACATGGTTTGAACAGTTGGCTACCTTTGATTGGCTGAAACTCAGTGACTGGTATAAGAGTAGGTTGCAATCTGCTTACATATCAGTTTAGCTTACAGGTCACTATGTAGGAGAAACCTTTAGACTGAACTTAAAATAGTTAAGGAGGCAGCTCTAGGCTAAACTCAATTTAACAATTCCCCTCTTTTGGTTGACCTCTCAAAATTGAGGTTGACCTCTCAAAACTTTAGGCATTGATGCCACTCTGCCACCCTTGTAAATGTACTTATTTTGTCTCAAATCCCATTGGGAAATAGCAGAACAGTGAGTTTTATAAGGTGGGAACAGAAGACTTTAGATTACTTTTTGTAAGTGTTAGAGCAAAGGGAACTTCCTTATTATACTGAAATCTCTTGTTTTCAGAAGAAAAAAAAATGATCTGTTTTGGGATCTCTGTGCTTCCTTAAAGTTTAAATTGGAGTATGCCACATTTAGCATGAGTGACTCTATTTTGGTTTGTTCTGTTCCATTGAGGCCTAGTACACAAGCTCAGTCCAGAACAACGTCCTCACATAATTTTTGAGAAATAAAAATTAAATCTAAGCTCTCAACAGGCCGAATGAACCTCTCTTAACCAGGGGACTCCATAGAAACCTTAAAAACTGAAATCCAGGCCTTGACAGGATGGCAGGTCAGTCAGGCCCCCACCCCTGTTAACAACTATTAGTCTTTCTTCTGTAAGTGTTAAACAGAAACCAACCATTTGGAAAGACTTGCTCCACTGCTGATTCCAACCAAACTAGTGATTTCCTCTCCCTTTTGTGGTTTCAACACAACTTATCAGCATTCCTTCCTTTTAAGAGACTACTGACCATAGAGTGGTTCTGGCCAATCTCACTTCTGACATCACAGGGCTAAAAACTCCATCCTCAGATCACGCTAATGTAATTATTTTTGGAGCAAGGGACCCATGAATAGGCATGAAGATTAATGGCATATGTGCGTGTTTCTCCTTCCATATTTGTGACACCTCCTATAGCTTATTGAATATATATATTGGGTCACCCCATTCAAAATAAATTGCTATTCCCTGTACTCTTCCCTTGAAGTGCTCACTCTCAATTTCTGGCCAAGGCTATGCTTCTTAGCCTGCAAAATGGCCAGCCAGCAGGCTGCAATACTTTATGAGAAATAAAGCTCTCCTTTCCAAATTTATGAGCCTTGTGGACATTTCATTTAATAATTCCCCCCTTTTGGCCAGGTTGTCATTTAGGTGAAAGTGTGACCTTTAGCACCACTTTTAGTTGCCATGATTTTTGACTTTCTGGTCTCAGCATGTCTTTCATTCACAGATTATTGTGTCTCCACAATCATCATGAATTTCCTGAGTTTTTGTCATTCTGATTGAAGAGACACCATCTGATATTTTACAGATAGCTACATGAAAACTTTTAAAACTTTGAGAGGATAGTGTACCTGGGAGACTACTATTATGACTATCAGGAAGATAACACCCAGAGTTTAGAATATGCTCTTTAGTGAGGGTCCCCATGAACCAAACCAACTAAAATAAAATAGATCAAAGAATGAGGTAAAGAGTCTACTCATTTCAATGAACCAGCCTATTCATTAAGCACTTACAATTGAATCTCTATAATACCCGAGGTATTCATCCATGTTTAACAAGAAATTTTAGTAACTGTACAGATTCTTCTCTGTTCAGCCAGTAAGTAATCTAGAACAATTCAATTATCTAGTACAACTTTCACAAAAGAATTTAAAGGGGTTTGTTTTGCAACAATAGCCTTTGCAGTAGAATCTGCTATAGAGCCTATTATGAGGGACAAATTTCTAATCATTGCCTTATTTACTCCAAATCATAGAAAAGGAGACCAAATAAATGATCTCATCAAGAACAAAGGCCTCCTTGCAATGTTCTCTTTAACCTATGATATAGATGAAAAGGAATGGACCAGTAATCTGTTTTCTGACTGATTATGAAGCAATAACATTCCCATTAAAATTTCTTACCTATGTTGAACCTTCATCTTCCATCTATGAAGGCATAAGACTGTCCATGCATAAGGTGGATTGAGAAATCCTCCACAGACAAAAGTATACCCCATGAGTGCACACAGGACCCCTTTTCCAATACTATTGTTCATAGAGGTGTAAGCAAGGGAAAAAGTTAAGAGGAAATATCCCATGATAGCATAGAAGTCTTGCTCCATGATCTTGGGAAAGCTGAACACATCTAGGATGTGTCCTGCCTCTAGAGAGAAACTTTCTATGGTTAGCTTTACCTTAAGCTGCCCAATGGGTATACAGTTCCAAGAGTCTGGAGGGGCCCTTCTGAGTTTGGAAATTATGGACCCAAGTTTCAAGGTGGCAAAATTTTGCTGCAGTGTGGGTGGCAAGGGCAGACTTTCCATGATGTAGTTTCCAGAAGACCCAATCTCCAGGTTTTAGATTGTGAAGGGTTTGATTGTCCTTAGTGGATCATGATACAGTTCCTTTACTTGGTGAAAATACACTTTGGCATACTCCATTAAAGACTTGTAGCATTTAGTTACATCAGAGTTTAGGAACAGAAGATATAGGAGGTTCTATCATCAGGAGGGTAGACCTTCCAGTGTTTATTTCATAGGGGGTCAACTTATGTTTTCCACTGGAAATAGATTTGATTGTCAACAATCTGTAATACTTTGACCAAGTCAATCGATTGATTCAGTTAACTTTGTCGAATGCTATTTTATTGTACTTAACTATTTCACAATTTGTCCAGTGAAGCAAGGACCTTTATCACTGCAGATATCTCCAGAAATGCCCCATTAGGGAAACATTTTTCCTAATATCCTATTAGCTACTGTTCTAGCATTCACCTTCTTGCATGGGAGAGCTTCTATACAACTAAAAACCATGCATGAAATGACAATTGAATGAAATCCCTTTTTTAATGTTCAATTGGACCATCAGATAGCAGAAATGTACCTGAAGTTTTGATTCTTTTCAAACTTTGATCATAACTATTTTAGCAATTTAGAAAAATCACCACATATACACTGTGTATGTAGATCTCTATATATCATATCTATGTCTATAGATATAATCTTATCTCATCCATGAGGAGTTATGGAGTTTAGGGCTTTCAATAATGGAAGCTTTAAAGACTCAGGAAGAACCAGGCAGCTGTCCGTGCACTCCATGAACCCACACTAAACATTGGATTTATATCTTCTTAAATATCAATTTTGTTTCTCCAATTCAGATGCATAGCACCTGATACACATAGCATGTGTATCAGATGAGTCATCATAGGTAATTGTGAAGGGTTTGATTGTCCTTAGTCAATGGTGTTTATTGAAACTGCATGTATAAACAATTAAATCATGGTGTTTATTGAAACTGCATGTATAAACAATTTCAGTATTAGCTGATTTAGCATGAAAATCTGGCAAAGCATTTTCTCAGTATTAAATTAATTATTGTCCTGCTTGGGTTAGAAGTTTTATAAACTAGTCAATTTCTTCATTAGAGTTCTAGGAATTATTACTCAGCCCAAACGATATGTTCCTAAAGTGATCAGAAACTTGCATTCAAGAGTGTGTGTCAATGTTCTTTTTATTCTTTCCATGAACCTCCTTGAAGACACACACTGTAGGATTTTACTTACGGGTAGAGAGCTTTCAGAAGTACATCAGAATTAAGAAATTAACTATTAAAAATCCTTAAAAGGGTCACTGTTAAAGATGCAATTGACAAGGAAATTGGGTTATTTCTGTGGCCTACAATAATTTAGCATAATAGCTATAATTATGACTAATAACATACTAAGACATATAGAAATTTAGGAATCTAATATAATTTTGGACATATATTAATAACATATCCATAAAAATAAAACTCAAAGAAGGTTAAACATTATTTCGTATTTGGCAATGCTTTCCATGTAATTTAACATATCAAATAAGCCTATTTATCTCTGTGCTGGATGGTCAGGGCCCTCTGCAGCATCCAACATTAGTTTGAGGTCAAAAAGACTTAATTTTGAATTTGAAATTTGATTTTGGGAAACCTGGCAAATATGTCAAAGGCTTAAAACACTTAATTAAAATAAAATCACAAGTCCCTGTTAAATAATATTTATTTATTTAACCAAAACGATAACTGAAAAGTTTTAGAAAGCAAAGCAAAAGCCTCTTTTCTTTCATAGAAGATGCAGGTTTTGCAATCAATAAACTTCAGAAAGACAGCACGAGACAGAATTTGTCTCTCCTCCTCTCCTCTTTTTTACTGTCCCTTATTAATACTGCATGAAATTTCTTGTTTAAAAGAGAAAATCAATTTTTACTTTTTTATTAGGGTACTATCAATATTAAAGCTCATTTTAATAAAACTTCATAAGCAAATCCATCCAATCTGCCAGATTTGTCTACATTATATTTCCATAAACTTTTTGTAGTTTCCTACAAAATATTATCCTATTCTCTATATCTTTCCAACTTTTTGTATTTATTTAGTTTTATATATTTTTATTCCTTCAATTTGAAACAAATTTTGTCACTTTAAACAAGACAAAATTATTATTTTTTTCTCAATAAACATACATTTTCATGTCTTTAT
This sequence comes from Microcebus murinus, assembly GCF_040939455.1. NCBI lineage: Eukaryota > Metazoa > Chordata > Mammalia > Primates > Cheirogaleidae > Microcebus > Microcebus murinus. Next base: position 77,786,252 of record NC_134114.1, on the reverse strand, counting down.
AACTTTTCTTACCAAAGACATATCTTGCTTTGTTTTATACACTCTGCATACAGAATTGTTTATCTCATGGCTAGTAGTTTTGATTACATATATTAATAACAACTTTAACTCTTAGAAACCCTAATTGCTAGTGAAAACCTTTAATGTAATTTTGAACTGTTTTATATCAGTATTTGTAGGTGAAAACCATTCCATAATTTTTAGAACGATATATTTCTTCAACTTTTTGTTTATTAACTATTCAAAATATATTTACCTTCAATACACCACATAAAAATAAGATGTCAAAGAATGTAAAATTAGACTATGTTTAATAATTAATGCTTCAGTATTTTAACTTATTTCGAAATGATTCAGACATTTTATAATTATCTAGTACTTGATTTGACATAGCATGACTTTAAGCTTTTAATTTACTGAAAAGAATTTTGAAACTATGATAGAGGTAGCCTTGCTAATGTCTTTCCCAGTCATTTGGGGTCTCTAGTAGCCATTTGGCACCCAGGACAACTTTGAAAAGCAGGACTCAAATCCGTCCTGAATTGGCATACCAAGTACAGAGCTCAGGACAGAGGACAAAGCTGTGAAGAGGATGCCTGGAGCGTCCAGCTATTTCGAGAATGGCCAAGAGGTAAATCTGGGCTAAGGAGGAAGGGGCCATATTGAGACTGACTCTGCCTTGCATGTGGTAGTGTAGATATTAGACACTGAGGACTTGTGGCCAGGCTTTACCATAGTCACCAGACCCCAGAATCTAGAGGCTGAAAATCAAAAACATAATAATCTCACAGACAAATCAAGCAAGTATCAAAAATATTATAGAAGCAACATTTTTAAGCTTAAAACATGTAGCTGAAACACTCTGAACCTGTTTGACCATTACGAACTGGCAAAATGTCTGAATTATACTTAACACTGATAATTCCGAAGATATTCAAATTTTATTTTGCCAACAATTTTAAATTACTTTTATTTACAGCAAATAAAGTTTTTTGAGCTGAAAGGCATCCAAGTTACTTTTTTGTTTTGTTTTTTGTTTTGTTTTGTTTTTTCTTGATAAAATATTTGACTGATTGCATTTTTTAAATTAATTAGAATTCTTTTATATCTTTGACAGTAAAATATCACATACACATGACAAATACAAACAAAAGGACATATACACACAGACAGAAGTGGATTTTACAATTTTATAAGGTTTTTCATTTGCTAAGTTTCAAATAGTTTTTTTTCCTTGTAGACTATAAAGTCCTGAAAATTTGTTAGCTAGAAAATTTGAAATTTGTTCTATCTTTCTTAAGTAAAAATTTACATCTCAAAGGCACAGAACTTAAATCTAAACATCATTATTCACTGAGGCAAAAGAAGGGTTTAAGTAAAAGGTTCACTCAAGACAAGATTGCCAGGGAAATACATTAAAGGTAAGATTTGTTATATAAACTTTAAACCAATGTCTTCTCTTAAAAGTTTCTAGTGGTTTAAATGCAGAGAGGATATGCCATTACAAATGGAGATTTCTTTTATGTTAATTTTTTAAACAAAGAGTTTCAAAATAGCCAGCAAAGTGCCTGAAAGTGTTTTGGAGACCAATCTAGTTAGGTAGGTGGCTTTCTTTTTAATTTAGCTTCTTTCATGATGAGATTATTGACTTCAGGGCAGAACCCTTTAAGAAATTTTGCAAATAAAGCATTCTCTATGCCTGGACTCAGCAAGGATAGCTCTGAAAAAAAGCAAGCCTACTTTACCGGAGGCCCTACCTTCTATAAACACATTACTTAGATTTTTTATTTCACCTTTGGGCAGGATAGTAACTAAGCCAAAAAGTTAGTTAATTTTTTTTATCAATTAATCCATATAATTTGTATTTGCCATTTATAAAGAGTCTTTTTAAAAAGGGAATAAAAATATTGAAACCTTTTTGGAAGTGTATGCACATCACTAGGAATCCCTGGATAAGACTAATTCGGGAGAAGCCCTTATTTTTAAATGCAATGTTGTTCATTTGAAATGTTCCACTATAATTTTAAATTATCTTTATTAAGATTTTGTCCTTTCTGTAAGTGTTTGCTACATGTGGGCCCTCATACGTAAGCATGTAAATGCTGGGGTAGCAGCTAGAAGTTGGAGCCGTCAGTGCTTCAGAAATTAGGATCCTATTTTTACACTGAACCTTGGTTTTGGCTCTCATGTGCCCTTGATCAACTTAACCAATGGTTTTCCTCTATCTAAGTATGCAAGAAAAAGAAACAAAGGAGAAAGAACACTTTTTAGCTCTGCAAATTCCTGAAAGCCAGAGTTTGCACCCTCTAAGATATTGTCATTTACTGACAGTTTCTGTCTGACCCAGTCAAATACTCAAGGCCTTATACTGTATCGAAGCCAGTTAATCGTTGAATCCAATCTAATCCTGGACCCAGTCCAGTTTCTATCACAATTTTGAACCCAGTTTGGATCAAAAATTTGATCAAATGAACTCAGCTCAAAACACAAATCTGTGGAGCTTTGGAATCTAAGAGGGAACTTACCCACAATCCCAACTAGCTGCGAGAGCAGTGGTCACAGTGAGTCTAGCAGATATCTTGCCTGGTCACTCAGTGATCCTGGGGGTTGCTAGCAGCTCTACTTGGCATCCCATTTCTGATACCATCTGTTAAAAGAAAAAAGTTTGGACAAATTAATGTAGCAGAGTTGAATTGAGCAAAGAAAGATTCGTAAATTGGGGAACCCCCGAACCAGAATGGGTTTAGAGAGATTCTGCATGGTCAGAGAACATATATGGACAGATAAAGAAAAGCAATGTACCAAAAATGAAAGTGAGGTTCAGAAACAGCCAGGTTGATTACAGCTTGGCATTTGCCTTGTTTGAAAATGGTTGGATTGGTTGAAACTAGCTGACAGATATAAGAGTCGGTTACAGTGTGTTTACACATTTAGCTTACATTTCACTATGTACAGAGAAACTTTAGGCTGAACTTAACATATGTAAGAAGACAGCTTGAGGCTACCCTTAATTTAATAGTACTATTGCCTTCTCAGGAACAGAGAGTAATTGCTGAGTGTTGTGGCTGACACTGTGGGCTACCTAAAAGCCATATTGAAGATGTAAAGGTCAAACAAGCTCATTGAAACATTGGAAGAACAGTGTTAGGTTTCAGTCTGAAACTGTGGGTTCCTGGAGCGCTCATGGTGGAAGAATGACCAGATGCACAAAAGTAAGGCAAACATGAAAATGAGGTTTATTGAGGAGAGAAAGATAGGATTATAGGTCAAGAGCAAAATATAGGTTTACTGAGCATGGTACATACGCCACAGATGACAACTGGACCCACTGCTGCAGCAGGACAAGCAAAAGGAAGGGCAAAGAGAGCACTTGGCTACAGGCTGCAGTCTTATTTTATAGTGCCTGGATAGGGCCCACCCTCCTGGTTCAGAGGTCACCATACAACCAGTTTGATTGGATAGTTGGGAATCACATGACCTGAGCCTGAACTACGTATGTGAGTTTTAGGTACGTATGCTGCTCTGTGGTGGGCTAGAGAGTCCTCTGCATTCTTTTGCAGCTGGAAAAACCAAGTTCTGATTGGCAGATTCATAGGGTATTCCCTCCTCCCCCAGGTGTGGAGAATTAGGGTGGGGCAGGATCCAGATGGGGGCAACAGCACTTACTTTCATCCCTAGGAGACTGGGAATCCCTATCTACTGAACAAGATTAGCAGGTGTGGTGAATATAGTGCTGCCTGGAAAAAAATAAAGATATAAAAAAAAAAAAAGAGCAGCAGGTGTTCTTGTTTCTTCTTGGACTACTTATGAAGACCCCTTCCCTCCCTAGCTTCACAGAACAGTTCCCAATTAAAACAGTTTCTTTCCACATCAAATACAGGTATCTTTCCATTTCTCTTCCTGAAGGTTCTTCCCAGTGCCATGGTAGTTTAGTAAACCCAATGGCAGGGCAACTCAGAAGTGCACCATAGTTAATTTCCTCAGGGGCAATAATTGAATAGTGAGCTATAGAATTTAATAGACAAATATCCCAGTTTTCTTTTCTGCATTTGGATAATTTTTAGGTGGGTGTGAAAATATTCCTCAGAAACCCACTCTGCCTGTACTGGAACTATCTCCTAGTTGCCCACAGCAGAAACCTCTTCATTAGTGTGTACTTTGTTGACAATTTTAGTTCCTGCTTTCACTTTTCCTACTAGAATCACTTTCCAAATAAATTACCTGCACCTGAACCATTGCCTTAGGGTCTGCTTTCAGGAGAAATTCAACTAAATAATAGAGTCCTTTGAAGACCTTATGGTTCAATTTCCCTTCTTTAGTAATGAGAAATTCAAGACCTAGTGAAAATGGCCAGCACCACAAAATCTGGATCAGAACTGGATTTCTTGCCTTCCTTGTCAAACCCACCACTTCTTCATTCTATATCCCTAGAAAATGGCAAGAGTACTCTAAGTAAAATATTTAAGTTATTGTTCCTGCTTCTAGGTCTGCATCTCCTCACATTGTTTCCTGTACTAGTTATGAAGTAATTTTTTAAAATACAAACTGAAATATTCTCTTGCTATCTTATTGCTAAATTGTTGTGATAAGATAGTGCAGAAATAAGTGTTTAGCAGTGTTGAATACTAAATGAGCAGTAAATGTTACATGCTCTGTTATTATTATTATTCAAATCATAAATACTACTTCATATTTTCTTCCTGAATAAGCAATGTTTCTTATTATGGCATAAATCTGATTCTTAGCTACCTATCTGGATCCATTCCTTCTGACTCATGACTACTCTTCTATCCTCAACCATATGGAATCACTTTCATTTCCTGAATTTGCCATGTAATTTCATGATTCAAAGCTTTTGTGTATTACATGTCTTCTGCATACACTGCCCTTCCTCCATTCTCTGATGGATATACCCTTCATATCTCCATAATTCAGCTTAAGTATGTCCTTGTGAAGCCATTTCTAACTGACTTAAGCAAAGATGATCTTTCTCTGCCTTAACAAAGGAGTCTAGGGAAAATATCTAATAATGTAATCATTGGTTTACAATTTTTTCCTTTTAATAAGCTTTTGAGAACAGAAATGTTTAAACTTGTCTGTGTATCAACCAGTATACTGTTGGTTTATATGAAGTGCATTGTAAATGGGTGATGTAAAAAATACATAAATTAACAAAACCTTAGACTTATTATTACAAGTTCCTGAAAGCTCAGTTAATGTTCTATATACCTTTGGTTATATTAACAATTTAAATATTAACATAGAGTTGCAACAGTAACTCTATACATGAGTAAAAATTTAAAAATGAGTGCATTTCCATAAATTGATAAAAATCAATATATTAGAAGCAGTATCTTCTTTGATACAAAATATTAATCAACAACACGGTGTCTTTTCCCAAGAGCCTTTTTCTCTATCTTACTTGTCAGGGCAAATCCCTCAAATGAGATTCTTGCCCTCTGCCAAATTTACTTACTCAGAGCAAACCTGGGAACAAAGAGAAAGAGGAAAGTTCCTTATGTACTGTGGATCTAGATTTCTGTGTAATACTAGGTTTCTAAAAGTATAGCAGTTAAGTGAGTATGCAGAAGGAGGAAGCAGCCAGGTACACCTCTGTCTCTGCCCTACTGTGACCCTAATATGAAAGAGAGAGAGAGAGAGAGAGAGAGAGAGAGAAAGACAGAAAGAGACTCATCTAAAATACATAAAAAAGAACATGTTCTCAAATAAATTTTTATTATTGACTTGCTAAGTAATCCATATGTATAGTTAAAGTCTAATATCTCTCATAAGAGCCAAAGGTGTTTTTATCCATAACAATTTTATCTATTTGTTTTTGTACTGTAGAAGTTTATATTTTATATAAATTGTTATGCTATTGGCTTATTAATTTATTTTTCTATTTTTTGAATATTTATACTCTTTGGTTTTTGGTTTGTTTCAGATTGATTTTTTAAAATATACCCCCATGCTTTTGGACATTAGGGAAAATTCAATTCAATTTAGACATAACAATTTTGCTCAGCCTTCTGGTTGTTCTTTTGAGAAAATATTTATCTGCCTAAATGCTTGTCTTGGCAATTTTTGTATAGTTTGATTTTTTATTTATTCCTTAAGTATTTTATAAGCACTGCCCTGAGGCTGACAACACCCACTTCTTTCAGCTCTGCCTTCTTATGGGCAATTTTTTAATTTCATGTATGATGTCGATGGGAAAGTTGGAGAGGGAGAGATTTAATGTGTCTGGATTCTCTTTAATTCTTTAAAAGTCTTAAATTTTCCTTTTCTTTCCTTCTTTCCTTCTATTGACACTTCTCTGAAGCATAACGTAGTTTCTCCATATATCCCATTCTCCCCAGGAAGAAATGCTTGCCTAAACCGCTGTGCCATTTAGTCTTATGCACTTTTAAACCTCTTCCCTGTAACTAAGCCCCATCTTTTCTTCAGCATGAGACATTAAATTCAGACTTTCTCTTTTTTCTGAGATTTACCTGCTGTATCTAAGTCATCTATGCCCTTATATTCTTGTACACAGTCTCTTAATCTCTCTCCTCCTTCACCCCCAGGCTTACAGCAGCATGGGTGATAGCTTATTTTTATTTTTTCTAAATTTGGTTTGTCTCTTTATTTACGGGTATGCTATAAAAAGTTAAAGATAATGTTAAATCTGCCCTTTAGCAATGCTGTTGATTTTGTGATTATTTGGGGAGATTTTGTGGGAAGTTTCACAACCAAGAAGCTCCCACATCTCCTAGATCATGTGTCCTCAAACTACAGCCCGAGGGCAACATGCGGCCTGCTGAGGACATTTATCTTGCCTGCCAGGTGTTTTTGCCGCCACTGCCTGTCCTGCTGAGCAGCCCACTAGTCCCGGGCCCACAGTGAACTGGCCCCCTGTTTAAAAAGTTTGAGGACCCCTGTCCTAGATCTAGTAGGTTTCTGATAAATATTTTGCATCTATTTTTATGGGGGATATCGATATGTATTTTTTACACTTTAAAATCTTAATCACTATTTGTTATGCTGACATCTTTTTTTCTAAAATTTCTAAATGAGTTTGTGTATTGTTGGCATAAGTTCATTTTTAAGTATTTCACAGAATTTAACACTGAAACAATGTGGAAATGGAGATATCCTTTTGAGATTTGTATTATAAATGTTGGGTTTTTTTTAATGGATAGAGATTTATTTAGATCTTCAATTTTTTCTTTCACCGCTTTTATTGATTTGAGCTTTTAAAGATTTGGGCTCTTTTTTTGCATTTGATTTAAATTATGGCCATCAGGTTGTTCACCATAATCTTAATAGACCTTTACTGTGTATGATCTGTGTCAAACCTTTATTCTTGAAAATTGTAAAATATGTATTTTCATTCTTTCTTTCTCATACCCTCACACTTGCATTCTCTTACTCTCCCCCCACCCCTACCTCTTTCTCTGAGATACATATGCATGCACACACTAGGAATTTATAATACTTATTAATTTGTTCAGTGAAAAAATGTTTGGCTCTTGTTAGAGTGTGAAGTCCATACACAAGTGAGCAAGATTTCTCAAAGTTTAGGATAAATAAAAGCACGAAGTTTATTCACTCTCTCTCTGAACACAGAGAGGGCACAGTGCCTAAAATAGAGGCGCTGGCCCTGAGGCCAAATGACTCTCTTTATTAGGCCAGGCTGAGGAGGAGGGGTGGGGGGACTTATGACGGTAGCCCAATTAGCAGAAGATAGCTGAGAAACTGCTGTGTCGGCTTTTTCTGTTTCTCATACAGCAGGTTAATAAGAGAAATTAGTTTCTTCTTTCTTCTTGATAGCCAGAGGCATCCAAGTGCTCTCTCTCCTTGAGGAAGTGAAGAGGAGTTTGCACTCCTACTTTGTGCTCAGGAACTTTTTCAAACCTGTTTAAAACAGTACTCAAAAAAACCCTTTTCCTAGGCAGTGAATTTTGGATGACAGTCCATCAGATAGTCTACCCTTTCCTCCCCTCTCCCGGAAACTCTTTTATCTTTTAGAATGAGAATTGACCAGCTCCAGCAAATGTTAATGAGAATTAACACTTTATTTTGTTAGCTCAGCTAGGTAAACATCTCTGTAGGAGAGTTATTCATGTTACTAACCTTAGATGCAGGGTTTATGCTACTCTAAGTTTCTACCAGTTAGAAATCTAGTTTCTTGTTAGCAGTTAGCAAGACCATTCCTTCAGCTCTCTTTTTCTATTTTTTACTTTCTATTTCATTTATTTCTGCATTCATATTTATCATTTGCCTCTTTCTATTTACTTTGTATATAATTTTCTTTGACATTTCCACTTTCTAAATGATGAAATCTTTTAAACATTTTCTTTGTAATTTTATAATTTTGTATTGATTTTCTCAGATATCTTTTAAGGCTATAAATGTTCTTTTAAGTAATGTTTTAGCTTATCATGCAAATTATATGTTGTCTATCATTAGGGTTAAAGTTAGATTTAGGTTAGGGTTTTCAAATCAGTTATTTTAAATATATTCTAATTTCCCTGTAATTTTTTCATTGATCTTTGGGTAATTAGAATTTTTAAATGATTTAGGTATTTTCTATGTATCTTACTCTTATTGATTTCTAATTTTACCGTGTTATGGTTGGACAACATATTCTGTAAGATTTATATTTTAAAAAAATATTCTTTGTGACATTCTTTGGGGCATTTGTTTTATTTTTATTAGCATTCTACGTGTGCACTTCAAAATTTGGGGTATTCTGAAGTTACTGGCAATAGGCTTCTATAAATATTAATTTGGTCAATTTGTGTTATAATTTTAATACTCTAAATCTATAGGTTTTTGTTTACTTATTTTATACATTACTGAAAAAGATGTAAAAATCTCCAACTATGTAAGTTTATTTTCCTACTTCTTTCAATAGCACCATTGGTTTTTGCGTCATACATTTTGAAACCCTATTTTTAGGTGAATGAACATTTCGGATTGTTAATTTTTGATGAATTAAACTTTTATCATTATATGATATTCCTGTAAATCTTTGGCAAAACATCTACTTTTTCTTCTGTTATTAACACATTAGGGTAGATTTGTTATACATATTTTCCATGCTGTGTTTTTTCATTTTTTGACTCTAAGTTATTTGTGTTTAAAATGTGTCCCTTGTAGGTAGCATAAAATTAGGACTTATTTTTATATACTGACAATATCTATTTTATCTAGAGTATCTTATCAATATATATTTATTAATAATATAAAAATTGATATATTGGGGTTAAAACCAACTAACTGTCCTTCCATTTGTTTTCTTTTTGTCCTGTCAATTTTTAAGACCATTTGTTTCTCAGATCTGTAATTTTGTGGGATAAAGTACTCTTTTATCTATATATTTTAATTAATTTATTAGATTTTTATTATTATATCTTTGTATTACTTCTTAGACATTACTCTGGGAGTTAAAATGTTCATTATTGTTATTATTGCATGCCTATATGTAAAATATAAGAAAATTTTATTAATATAATTGCATTTATATTTCCATATCCTTGTGCTGTTATCATATATTTAACTCTTTTAACTATCATGCCTTCCCAAAATATATCATAACAATTTTTTCTTTAAAAATTTTAGCTTTTAAAGAAATCAAAGTACAAACAGATCTCTTACGTATGGCCATATATTTAATAATAGTGCTCGGTTTTCTTTTACTGTATAGAAAAGCTTCCTTGTAGCATAACATCCTTTCCATCAGAATAATTTTTTTTTATTATCTGACACCATCTTTATTTTACCCTCATTTTTGATAGATATATTTCACCAGTATAGAATTCCAGTTTGACACCTTCCCTTCCAACACTTGAAAGATGTTGTTCCATCATCCAGTGGCTTCCATTAGTTTTGAAAATAAGTAAACTATTTTCTAGTCATAATTTACTTGTGTGTAGTATCATTTTTCTCTGGTGTTATTTTTTATTCTCTGATATTTAACTACAATGTTCCCGGATGTGTGGGTGTGTGTGTTTATCCAATTTGAAGCCTTCTGCAATTGCACTTCTGTAACCTGTAAGATTACAGATGCATTATAACACAGGTAGGTTTTTCACTAATTTTTAAAAAATCTTCAGTCTTGTTTCTTCAGTTATTTATTTGCCCCATTTTTCTCTTTTCTTATGTGATATTCACTTACCTATCTGTGAAACCTTATTTAGGTTTATGTACACACTAATGGATATTGGCCTACAGGTTACTAAAATCCTGTTTAATATTTGTCTTTAATATAGTTTCTGTTCTATTAATCTGTCATCAAATTCACTGATTCTTTTTTTTTTTTTTTTTTTTGAGACAGAGTCTCACTCTGTTGCCCAGGCTAGAGTGAGTGCCGTGGTATCAGCCTAGCTCACAGCAACCTCAAACTCCTGGGCTCAAGCAATCCTTCTGCCTCAGCCTCCTAAGTAGCTGGGACTCCAGGCATGCACCACCATGCCCAGCTAATTTTTTCTCTATATATATTAGTTGGCCAATTAATTTCTTTCTAATTATAGTAGAGACGGGGTCTCACTCTTGCCCAGGCTGGTTTTGAACTCCTGATATCTAGCAATCCGCCCACCTCAGCCTCCTAGAGTGCTAGGATTACAGGCATGAGCCACCGTGCCCAGCCCACTGATTCTTTATTTAGCTTATAATTTGTTGCTAAGAATATTCTGTGATTATTATTAAACTGTGTGATATTGTACTATTTAACTATATAATTTTTGTTTCTTATTTAATGTTCTATTTCTTTGATGAGATTTCTCATCGGATTTTTCACTATGTCTACCTTTCTTTATTTACTTGAGCATGTCTAAAACAGTTGTTTAAGTTTTTGTCTGCTCATTCTCACATCTAGGTCACCTCAGAATTGGCTTTTATTGCTTGCCATTTCCCATGTGTAAGGGTAATATTTTTTCAATTTTTCACATGTCAAGTAGATTTTAATTGCGTAATGGACATAGTTGATTATGCACTGTAGATAATTTAGTTTCATTATCTTTCTATGAAAAGTATTTACTTTTGCTCTGGCAGGCATTTGAACTGCAGGTGGATTTTTTGTTGTTGTTGTTTTGGTATGGTCTCACTCTGTTCCCAGGGCTGTGGTGCAGTAGTATGGCATCATCATAGTTCACTGCAAACTCAAACTCCTGGCCTCCAGCAATCCTCTTGCCTTGGCCTCCCAAAGGCCTAGGATTACAGGAATGAGCCAAGATGTTCCATAACAGGTAGATTTTCTTTACTCTGTTGGTCTTTATAGTATTTTAGTATTTTATTTCCCCTCTAAGTTAAGTCAACTGCAGTTTTTGCTTCATTCTATAATATAGCCTTTACTCCAGAGAAAGTTCCTTATTTTTAAGATCTCAGCTGGTGATTGATTTTTCAGAAGGTCTTTCCAATAGTTTCTTTCCATAATAAGTGAGCTACAACTTCCAGTAACATGTTACCTCAGGAATCTTGATTTCTTTGTTATCCCAGCAGCAGCTACTCTTTTCTCAACCTGCTGAGTGTCACCATGTGAATGAACATCCCAGAAATTAATCAAGAACTCATGGAAAAGCCCTTCATAAATTTCTGGCTAACCTAACCCCCTCCCCCAGTAACTCTCTTCTCTTCAGAATTCTACCCATGAATTTCAGTTGCTTCAGTATTCCAGAAATCTTCTCTATGCCTGCTAACATCAGATAGACTGTCATGCTCTGTTAGCTCCACTTCCCTCTGCCATGGTCAGAAAAATGCTCCCAGGCGCAAAGCTAGATAAAACCTCACGTATTTCCCTTATGTAAGGGGTTATAGTCTTATATAGCTGGGATTTTACTACTGTTTTTTCTTACTGTCTTATAAACATTCAAATAATTAATATATTTTTTAAATATTGGTATTCATATTATCACTTATTTGAACCTTGCATTTCTAAGTCTCTGACGGTTAGAAACGGTAACCAACCACACTGTACATACAGATGTTCTTACCTCTTTTTACACAACTCTTACAGGGACATAAACTAAAGAAAATATGTGTTACAATAAAATTGTGAAATCATTGAAAAGATGGTAATTTTTCATGTTTATGCATGAAATTTGGGACGATGACCATATATTTTGCTTATTTTTTTATTCAGCATGTCATTTTCTGTTCTCACTATTTCATGAATTGCCCCTCCTTTTATTGTATCCCTTTCATTTTATTAGTAACCTAAGATATTATAAATGGTTATGGTTATTTTATTTTTATTACTTATTCACAGCAACTTTCTTCCGTCAAAAATTCCTCCTCTCTTGCATATTCAGAGAGAATTTTAAATTCCATTTCAAGCAAAAAATATTTGCCCTTGATAAAATTTCACTCCATACTAGTGGTCTGCAAATTGTATCCCCCCCAAAACTGTAGGGGGTAATTGCAATTTCCCTACAAGTAAACAAATTCTTCTTTTTCATACCCTAGTTTCTAGGGATTTACTGTCAGTGGGTTTCACAGCATTGAGCTAGAAATACATAATGAAAGGGGGGAAATAAAGAACCATTTAACTTATACTGATCAAGGAATAGAATCATATTTTTCTGCACCACTGCTATTTCTCAGCAGGTTACATATGTACAGGCTGATATACATTCCAGATCCCACAGGCTCTTGAAACTTAAAGACCTCAGTGTCCTTGGCCTGCTTATGACTTACAAGAGACATAAATATAGTTTGGGGATTAGGGATAGAAGCATTCCTTGTTGCAAATTTTAAATTGTCAATTAAACAGCATCATTGAATTCTGAATAGGACTGCCAAGGGCATGTTCGTCTGTAAAAGGATGGATTAACACAGACAGTCCCCATTGACATTTAAGATACATATCTGTGATTTAGGACACTTGAGGATGTGTATCTAAACAATGTGATCACATTTAAAGTGCTGAAAGAAATTTTTGTCTTAGTAAACTGAAAAATCCTCAAACAAAGAAACTCTCAAGATATACTTAACTTTGTAAACCATTTGTCAGCATCATTTGCATTCACTATTCATATAAGTGATATTAAGCAGATACAAAAATACAGGTCCCTTGGATATAGTTGTATTGCATGTAAAAATAAAAGACTGTCATTTCTGCATTTCTGTGGCCTTGTTGTTCAGTGAAGATTATTTATTTATTCTGCTTTTATGAGTTGAGATTAATAATAGAAAGTATAAACTCTTATACTGACAAAAATTTTGGAGTGTTTTATGTTTCTACTTATCCATACTAATTGTGTCTTTCACAAAAATAATAAAATAAATATAAAAATGCAAAAAATAACAACTTCAAAATCAAAATAGTAATTCTGTGAGCCTCTTTTAAAAAGGCTACATATTTTCTCCCTTTTTTTCCCCCTCAGGAATTTCTAATATCATTATTTTCATGGATTGAAGAAAGTTGAAAATGTTTAGCTTAAAAAATGTTAATTAGAATCTCACTTTATTTCTATAATCCAGTGATATTACAAGGATATATATGATGTATATGTTATATGATAGTGATATATGCATCACATGTATATATAAATACATATATACACACATCACAATGTGATGAATTTATTGCTTTCTACAATGAGAAATACTAATACATGATTTAAAGCAGTTTTTAAGGAAATTATGAAAGAATGTTCAAAGGAAAATGGTTTCAATATTTTTAAAAATTATTTTACCCACTTTTTAATGGGGTTATTTGATTTTTTCTTCCTAATTTTTGTGAGTTCTAAGTATATTCTAGTTATCAGTCCCTTATCGGATGCATAGGATGCAAAAATTTTCTCCCATTCTGTAGGTTGTCTGTTTACTTTCATGACTATTTCTTTGGCTGTGCAGAAGCTTTGTAGCTTGATCATGTCCCATTTATTTATTTTTGTTGCTGCTGTGATTGCCTTTGGGGACTTCTTCATAAACTCTTTGCCCAGGCCGATGTCTAGGAGAGTGTTTCCAACTTTTTCCTCTAGAGTTCTAATAGTTTCATATCTTAGGTTTAAGTCTGTTATCCAGCGTGAGTTGGTTTTTGTGAGAGGTGAAAGGTGTGGGTCCTGTTTTAGCCTTCTACAGGTGGCTATCCAGTTTTCCCAGCACCATTTATTGAAGAGAGATTCTTTTCCCCAGCGTATGTTTTTGTCTGCTTTGTCAAAGATGAGATGGCTATATGAGGATGGTTTTATATCAGGATTCTCACATCTGTTCCACTGGTCAATATTCCTGTTTTTGTGCCAATACCATATTGTTTTAATTACTACAGCTTTGTAGTATAGTTTGATATCTGGCATATTAATGCCTCCCATTTTGTTTTTGTTGCCTAGAATTGCTCTTGATATTCGGGGTCTTCTTTGGTTCCATACAAAGCGTATGAGCATCTCTAATCATCAGGGAAATGCAAATCAAAACCACAATGAGATATCACTTAACCCCAGTGAGAATGGCCTTTATCAAAAAATCTCCAAACAATAAATGCTGGCGTGGTTGCGGAGAGAGAGGAACACTCCTACACTGCTGGTGGGACTGCAAACTAGTTCAACCTCTGTGGAAAGCAATATGGAGATACCTTAAAGCGATACAACTGAATCTACCATTTGATCCAGCAATCCCATTGCTGGGCATCTACCCAAATGATCCAGTGACACTCTACAAAAAAGACACCTGCACTCGAATGTTTATAGCAGCACAATTCATAATCGCAAGGCTGTGGAAACAGCCCAAGTGCCCATCAATCAAAGAATGGATTAATAAAATGTGGTATATGTATACCATGGAGTACTATTCAGCTCTAAGAAACAATGGTGATATAGCACATCTTATATTTTCCTGGTTAGAGCTGGAACCCATACTACTAAGTGAAGTATCCCAAGAATGGAAAAACAAGCACCAGATATATTCTCCAGAAAACTGGTATTAACTGAGTAGCACCTAAGTGGACACATAGGTACTACAGTAATAGGGTATTGGGCAGGTGGGAGGGGGGAGGGGGGAGGGAGGTGGGTATATACATACATAATGAGTGAGATGTGCACCATCTGGGGGATGGTCATGATGGAGACTCAGACTTTTGGGGGGAGGGGGGGAAATGGGCATTTATTGAAACCTTAAAATCTGTACCCCCACAATATGCCAAAATAAAAAAAATTAAAAAAAAAAAAAATAAAAGGTGTTTTTAGGAAGATCTTAAAATCTTGAGGATATTGTGGATTTGAGATGACAGCAGTGATAAAGCCGGTGCACACAATTACCAACCATGGTGATATGTGTTTATACATTTCCCTTTCTGACCAATGTCTTTATGAATATGGTTTGTCTCCTCATAACTGTTATACCCGTGTGATGACTGTCGTTTGTATACCTGAGTGTTTATACTTGCAAAAACATGCATGTTATTATTTTCTATTTTATTGTGTAAAGCAGCTTATAAAGTGTTCTATTGTGTTTTTATAAGTTTCTTGAATAAATCCCCTTTTAAAAATGTAAAAAAAAATAAAAAAAAAAAATTATTTTATATTCAGGTAAAAGATAATAATTTCTTTATATTGAGAATTTCTTATATATGTGATGCTTTAGGAATTTGAAATATCTAGAAATAACTTTTCACTTTAGAAATTTCTGAAGAATTAGGCTTAGACACTTATGATAGTGGAATTGATAAAAAAATAAAAACAAGTATTATCTTTCAGGATTGTAACACAAATCTAAAAAACCCATTGAAGAAAGAAAACAATGATGAGCCATTTTTGATAGAACATTAGATGGTATCTTTTTTTATTTATTTTTTCTTAAATGAGACAGGGTCTTACTCTATCACCCAGGCTGGAGTTCATTGGCATCATCATAGCTCAGTATAGTCTTGAACTTTTGGGCTTCAGGGATTCTCATATCTTAGCCTCTCAAGTACCTGATTCTGCAGGTGTGACACCACACCCTGCTAGTTTTTTAATATTTTCTAAAGATGGGGTATCACTATTGCCCAGGCTTATCCTGAACTCCTGGCCTAAAGCAATCCTCCTGCCCCAATCTTCTGAAGTGTTGAGTTTACAAGCAGGAGTCATTGCCCTAGGTCTAGACAGTACCTTTAATTGCCCCCATTAAACTACATCCTGGTATTCACATACTGATAAATATTCTTTTTCATTTGGGGCAGCTCCTATGACCTACTTTTACCAATAGCATGCAGCAACATTGACATTCTTTCAGTTCCAGACCAAAAACTTAAGAAGGCCTAGCAGGTTCTGCTTGTGAAGTCTTGGAAGGCAGCCACCTTATAAGAAGTTCAATGACCCTGAGATTACCATGTTGTGAGAAAGCCCATGCAGCTGCATAGAGATTCATAAATGGAGAAAAACTAAAGCCCTTTTCACTCCAGTATATTGTTACTGGGTTAGTCTTCATGTAGATAGTATCATGGCATTTTGTTTGCTCAAGGATCTATAATAGTATTCACTTTATTATAGACCAAAACCTAAAATCATGTATAAACAACCACATACATATCAAATATGGTATAATATACAATATTATATGTGATATACAATATTATATGTGTGAATTGCGTGTATGTGTGCATGTTTCCACTTCTGTTTCCCTCCTGAGAAAATCTCTTCATACCAAGACACTGGGGCTTCTTCCTGTTTTCTGAACATAAGAGACACATTTTCACATTTTTTTTATTTTTTGCCTTGGATTCCAATTCACTTTTTACCTAAAATATTCTCCAACAATTTATTTTATTATTACCTGCCAAAAGTATTTTGTGGGACACAGTGATCTTCAAACTTTTTTTGTGCAAGGACCCTTAAAAAATGAAAATCGATGCCGTCCTAGCACATTTAAAACTCATTTTAAAAGTTTTTATGAATTTAAAAACCACATGAAAATGATCCAATTTCCAGAATATTATATATATGGGTATTGTCAAATAAAGCAGTTATATAAGAGTTTAAAAAGCATTCAAAGTATGCAGTGCGAAGAGGCCATCTTTGAGAAAACTGGCTCTCACAAGACACCACATTTGTAAATGCCTCGATACTGGACTTCTCAGCCGCTAAAATAGTGAGAAAAAAAATTTCTGTTTTTATTATCAATCAATCAATAAATAATAAAAAGTATCAAGTAATATAAAGTAATGTAAATGCCTACTGATTTCAAATCTACCCTAACACATTTTAAATATAGATAAGCTTGTTTCTCCTGAATAATTGGAATGTTACATGATTCCATATTTATCAATAAATTTATATTTCTATCTCACTTGTCCTACAAAATAATTTTTTAAATATTATATAGCGCATTCTTTTACCTGAAAGTATTTTATTATTGACTATATAATACTACTTTAGAATGCAAATTGAAGTTATAAATTTCCTAAGATCAGAAAATAATTTATTTTTGAATACTATTAGATAGTTATTATAATTTTATAACTAATAAAACCCAAAAATATATGATATATTTTTAAAAGTAACTTAAAAGTAAAACACAAGATTTCTACCATGTCATGCTGAAGTAACTGGTAGGGGACTTGCTTTCTCATCATTAAAAAAACAAATAGCAAGGACAGAGAAAGATGGCTGAATAAAAACCTCCAGCAATCATCCCTCCACATGAATACCAAATTTAACAATTATCCATATGAGCAAGCAACTTCAGAAGAACCAAAAATCAGGTGAGCAATTATACTACATGATATTAACATTATATCAAGGAAAGAGGTGCTAAATAAGGCAGAAAAGGTCATCTTGAGTTGTCTACACCACCCCTCCCCCATTACCTAGCAGCACTGCATGAGCTCACCGATTGGAGAGAGAATAAATACGCGTGTCGCAGAAAGGGGAGTGAAGTGGTTTTTAGATGATGAAATAAAACTCAAGGCCACCCTGGCACAACAGAACATAACACAGGGAAGAATTCTGCCAGTGCCCACAGAGGGAACATTTAGACTAGCTGGCCAGAGGCAAATCCTCTGCCTTGAAACCAGAATTCAGGCTAGTCCTGCCCTCCCCAACCCACACTGATAAAAACCAGCCTGAGGTGTGCATTAAATTCGTAAGGCAGTTGGTCCACAATAGCTGCACTCCTTGGGCAATTACTGTGGCTGTGCTAGCTCTGAACCAATTGACTTGGGGTGCACGTGACCCAGTGAGACATCAGAAGTGGCAGCTAGTGGCAGCTAAACCAGTGCTTTTGTCACCCCTCTCCTAACTACTAGCAATGAAGCAATGCAGCTCAGGGAGTCTTCTTCCATTTGCGGAAAGGAGACGGGAGAGTTCAGAGAACTTTGTCTTGCAACTTGAGTACCAGCTCAGCCATGGTAAAATAAGGTACCAAGCAGATTCCTGAAGCCCCTGAGTCATCATTTCTGGATCAACCTTGGGCCGAGAATCCAGTTTTGGAAGCATTCATTACATGCTGACTAAGGAGCCCTTAGGCTTTGAATAAACATCAGAGGTAGCCAGGCAACAGTCTCCATGGGGTTTGAGTAGAGACTGGACTGGCTTCAGATGGCACTGTCTGGCCATAAGAGAGTGCCCATGTCAGTCCTCCCACAGCTCCAGCAGCCCAGCACAGAGAGTGAGGAAAGACACTAAGAGACTTTGCCTGGTAATTCAGGGAATTCTGTCACATCTTACCCAAGTCCACCAAGGTGGAAGTAGTAGTCTACAAGAGTTACAGTAGTCTACAAGAGTTACAGCAATATCGGGCTTGGAACACCCTGAGAGCTGATATAGCTGTAGAGACCAAAGATTTAGAACACAAAACTCAATTCCTTTTGAATTTCTGGAAAGCCTTCTCAAGAAGGATGGGTTCAAATAAGCACAGAATTCAAAGATTAAAATAAATAACTGTTAAATGTCCAGACATTGATGAACAACCACAAGCATTAACAATATCCAAGAAAACATGACATCACCAAAAGATCTAAATAAGGTACCAGTGACCAAACTCGAAATGATGGAGATATGTAACCTATCAGACAAAGAATTCAAAATAGCTATACTGATGAAGCTCAGTGATCTTCAAGATGGCACAGAGAAGGAATTCAGAACCTTTAAATCAGAGAAATTTAACAAAAAGATTAAATAATTTTTAAAACTCAAGCAGAAATTCTCGAGCTTAAGAACTCAATTGACAAACTGAGTGTTGTATTAAAATCTCTCAAATCTCTCAACAGTAGAATTAGCCAAGCAAAAGAAAGAATTAGTGAGCTTGAAGACAGGTTATTTGAAAATAGACAAAACAGAAAAAAGAACAAAAGAGAATGAAGCATGCCTACAAGATCTAGAAAATAGCCTCACATGGGCAAATCTAAAACTCACAGGCCTTAAAGAGAAAGTAGAGAGAGATTAGGCTTAAAAGTTTATTCGAAAAAATAAAAGAAAATTTTCCAAACCAAGAGAAAGATATCATTGTTTAGGTACAAGAAGGTCATAGAACAATCAGCAGATTTAAACCGAACAAGACTAACTCAAGACATTTAATAATCAACCTCACAAAAGTCACAGATAAAAAGTCTTAAGGGAAACAAGAAAAAAAATAACATAAAAAGAAGCTCCAATATGTCTTGCAGCAG
The DNA here is from genome assembly GCF_040939455.1 of Microcebus murinus. Classification (NCBI taxonomy): domain Eukaryota; kingdom Metazoa; phylum Chordata; class Mammalia; order Primates; family Cheirogaleidae; genus Microcebus; species Microcebus murinus. The sequence continues at coordinate 77,766,685 of NC_134114.1, read as the reverse complement.
ACTCCTCAGTGAAAATTTTACAGGCAAGGAGAAAGTGCCATGATATATTCAAAGTATTGAAGGAAAAAAATCCTTAACCATAGAATATTATATCTAGCAAACATATCTTTCAAACCTAAAAGAGAAATACTTTCCCAGACAAACGAAAGCTAAGGAATTCCATCAACACCAGATTTATCCTACAATAAATGCCAAAAGGAGTTCTTCAGTCTGAAAGAAAAAGATGTTAATGAGCAATGAGAAATCATCTGAAGATATACAACTCACTGTTAGCAGTAGGTGCACACATACAGACTACGCTATTGTCATAATTGTGCTGTATAAATCACGTACCTCTTGAAAAGGGAAGACTAAAAGACAAACCTATCAAAAATAACTATAGCAACTTTTTGAGAGATAAGTAGTTTAAAAAGATATGGATTAAAACAACAAAATGTTAAAAAGCAGGAGGAGAGATGGAGTTAAAAGTTTGAATATCTGTTAGATTTATTATTGCTTATTTGTTTGTAAGCACAGTTGTCATATGTTTAAAATAATTGGTTATAAAACATTTTTTACAAGCATCATGATAACCTCAATTCAAAAAACCTACAACAGATACACAAAAAATGAAAAGCAAGTAATTAAAACCCACTACAAGTGAATATCACTTTTAACAATTGAAGCTAGGAAAGAAGTAAGAAACAAAGAGAAGACAAAAAAAAAAAAATCAAACAACATGGCACTAGTAAGTCCTTATCTTTTGGTAATCCCATTAAATGTGACAAGTTCACTACATGATATCTGTAAGAAGTGCATTTTAAGTAAAGCACAAAAAATTAGATTTTATAAGTGGAAGAAAAAAATTTGTGCAAACCCTAATAATTGACATCTAACTGACCATATTAATATTAGATAAAGTAGAGGTTGGGGTATAGTACCAAGTTAAAGAGAACTATTAATGATAAAAGGAATAATTTATAAAAAAATAAAAATACTAAATGTGTATATAATAAATAATAAAGCTATAAAATATATGAATAAAAAGTAGAATTGAGAGAAGAAATGGACAAATTCACAATTATTGTTGGATAATTAAAAACTCCTAATCAGCAGAATAAATAGACCAATAATTGGTAATCATATGGAATACTTAGACAACACTATCTACAATTTGACCTAGTTGACATATGCAGAATATCATAGCCAACAATAGAATTTACATTCTATTCATTTGCATATGAAGTCAGGTTGAGTGATTAATCCCAGCACTGTGGGAGTCCAACGCCAGAGGATTGCTTGAGGCCAGGAGTTTGAGACCAGCCTGGGCAATACAGCAAGACCTTGTCTCTACAAAAAATCATGAAAAACATTAGCCAGCCATGATGGTGTGTACCTGTATTCATAACTACTTTGGAGGCTGAGGCTGGAGGATCACTTGAGCCCAGGAGTTCAAGGCTACAGTAAGCTATGATTGCACCACTGCACTCCAGCCTGGGTAACAGAGTGAGATCTCCTCCAACAAAAATAAATTTATATAGATAAATAAACAAACAAATACTTTCACATGGAATATTTACAAAGGTATAGTCTATTCTGGGTCACATAATGACACATTTAAAAATGTGAAATAATATAGAATATACTCTCTGATCAAAATGAATATAAATTAAAGATCAGAAAGAAAAACAGGTCTAGATCACCCACAAATATTTGAAATTAACTAACATTCTTCAAAATCAATTTTATAAAGGAAAATCATAAGAGATATTAGAAAACATTTTGTACTAAGTTAAATGAAGTCATAAAATATCCCATTTGTGTGAAATAGCTAAAACAGTTCTTAGAAGATAATTGACCGCTTTAAATATTTATGTGTGAAAATAAGAAACGTCTGAAATCAATGTTCTTGGCTTTCACCATGATATTCCACAATAAGATGATCAAACTAAACCCATAGCTAGTGGAAAGAAGAAAATAATAAACCCGAAAGCATAAATCAACAAAATGGAAAAAAGAAAAGTAATAGAGAAAAAAAAAAATGAAACCAAACACTGGTTCATAGTTAAAAAGCAACAAAATTTATGACATTGTAGCCAGACTGATAAAAAGTAAAATATAAAGGACAATATCAAAAATTTCAGAGAAGCCACCACTGCAGATCCTTCAGACATTACAGTAAAAAGGTTATATTATGAATAACTTTATGATAATAAATTCAACTACATAGATGAAAAGTACAAATTTCTTGGAAAACACTAGTTGTCAAAATTGTCAGAGAATAAACACAAAAGCTGAATTACCTTATGCATTTTATAAAACTTGAGTCTGAAATTTAACATTTTCACAAAGGACACTGAGCTTAGATGAGTTTTCTATTGAAGTCTAGCCACATGAAAAAGAAAATAATGCCAAACCTACACAAAATCTTCCAAGAAACTTAGAAGGAACCACTTTCCAGTTCATTTTATGAGTACAAGATTAACTTGATAGCCAAACCAGATATAGATATTAAAAGAAAAGAGAGTTCTAGGTTAACATTTCTCATGAAGAGATGCAAATATCCTTAATGAAATATAACAAATCTAATTCAACAATATATAAAAAGATTATACATCCTGACTAAGCCAAATGATTATTTCAGCAAATGCAGAAAAATATTTCACCAAACTGTGAATATCCTACGTTGATAAATGCCAATTTTTAACAAACTAGCAAGAAAAGGATATGCAAATCTAACTGGCCTAGTTGCAAATGTAATGTAAATCAATTTGTTGATTTATTTGTTAAACGAATACTTCCACTAGAATATAAACTCCTAGAAGACAAGTGTTGTGTCTTTTACATCCTCCTCTCTAAAGATAAAACAACATACTACTAAACTATTAATATTTTAAAGCTACATCTAATCTAACGCCACATAACACCATTGAATTGTTTGGTTTGGCTTTATTCTGTTTTATGTTGTGTGTGTGCATGTGTGTGTGTTCCAAATAGAAGATCCCTTTTATTCCAGAAACTTCACCAGTGTCTTCTATCGTTTAACAGATTGTGACTTGTGACTGGCTTATCTCTTATTCCTTGGGTTTACTCTGTCCAATAGGCACCTGAGCACCACTCAATATATATTGAACAGAATGTTACCTTTCATTCCAATGGGCCCCAAAGTTCCTATTTTAAAGTTTTAGTAAGAGCTTTGGAAAAAGCCACTTTGACATCATCATTATTTTTAAATCATAGAGCAACAACCTAAGTGTTCATAAAGTTGTACAGCAGATGAAATATGACAAAACAAAGGGGCCCCAGGGAATTTGTAGTCAAGTAGCTCTGATATTTCCAGTATTAAACAAAAACAAAAGCAAGACTTGTCTAGTCTCTTTGATGTTTACCTATGAGATGTAATTAATGTTTTCATTCAGACACTTTTCACATGATTTAGCACAGCCTGATGCACAATTTTAAATCCATCTGTACATGACACAATTATTGTAACCTGATTTACCCAATTCAAGTGAAAATATAACTCTGGTGATGTTTACAAAGTATGCTTTCTTGTTCCTGAGACATTAGTTTCTTCATTTTCCCCATTAATGATTAGATTAGAAACAGAGAGGCAATTTTATATTCTGTAGATAATTGAAATTTAGAAACTGATAGGTAAATAAGTTTATAATACAAAAGACAAAGCAGGGATTCTGAGAGAAATGGAGTATATTAGTTAGGCTTTGAAAAATAAACTCTACCCTTCACTTCCACTTTTTTAATTCTTTCCTGCTCAGAAAACAAAATCCTCCAAGGGAGTTGCCCATAAAATTGAGCCATGCATCACAAGGTACTGTTCTAGCCAGGCCAGTCACTGCCAAGGTACCAAAGAGCAGAATCCCCTCTGCACCTTCAAACTGCATGACAAGTAAAGAATCACCCTGTCAGGATTCCACTGTAGCTCACCCAAATTGACAAAAAATTTCTGAATTACACCGTTCCAGTGCTCCTGCATTGACAGGAGGCAGTCAAGCCTGACAGCCCTTTCCCTCTTGTCTGTTATCTTGAAATCAATTGCACAGCCTGATGCACAGAATAATGGCTGTGGACAATTCTGCAGGACTTGGCCCATCTGGTCACTGAGGAAGACAGCATTGCCGGCTTCCTATCGATCTGGGAGGAGCATGCTGCTACACAGAGGTGACCTCCATCTCTCCACCTGGCCCTGCTATTGAGGAAATCAGTTTCACAAGTGTGCTCATTCAGAAATGAAAACAACTTTTGCACCAAGGCATATCCATCATTGTTTTTAATTAACAGCTCATGCCTCTTTGGGATTACATAGTGAGGTGTAAGCAAAAGAAAGGGTATGAATTCTGTGTACCAGGAACCTTATTTTGGAGAAGTACCCTAGTTAAAGCCTTGCAAAGATAAGACATTTCAACAGAGGGGGAAAAAATGAAGCTGGCTATTTTATGAAATCTCAGGTATACCACCTTTGAAGGAAATTATTATATTAGTGAAATATTATTTTTATTACAAAAGGGACTAACGTTATTGCAAAGATAACTATTTCACAAGTTTGTTCTCCCAGGTAAATGATCGATTAATACTAAGTATTTAAAGTTGATTACCAAGCCTAACTGTTTTACATTTTAAAAGAATTACCTTACTGGCAAATGATAACAAATAGATCCTGAATTTATGAAATCTACAATGTGCTCCTGACTTCTTTATTGGAATGCAAAATGAAAAAGCAAGGAAACAAAAAAACAGTGAGAAAGTAAGAAATGAAGAAAGCAGAAAAGAAAGCAAGAAAGAAGACTGATTATAATTTTAGCAAAATTATTGATCCTTAGTATATTTCCATAGGTTGAATGATTGATTTTTAAAGACTATGATTTAGAGTAGTTTTAGGTTCAAAGCAAACAGAGAGGAAGGAAGGTACAGAAATTTCCCATACGCCTCTTATCTTCTCACATGCATTGGCTCCACAATTATTAACATCTTCACCTCATTTGTTACAATTGATTAACCTACATTGACACATTGTAATTACTCAAACTCCATAGTTTGCACTAGGGTTTACTCTTGATGATGCACATTTTATGGGTTTGGACAAATGTAAAATGACATGCATTCACCATTATCATATCATACAGAGTAATTCCAATGTCCTAAAAACCCTCTCTGTTTTGCCTATTTAACCCCAGTCCCTGGCAACCGCAGATTTTTTACTATTTTCATAGGTTTTCCTTTTCCAGAATGTTATGTACTTGGAATCATATAGTGTGTACCCTTTTCAAGTTTCTTTCAGTAACAGGCATTTAAGGCTTCTCCATGTCTTTTCATGACTTGACTGATCATTTTTTTTTAGAGCTGAATAATATGCCATTGTCTGGATGTACCACAGTTTATTTATCCATTCATCTACTGAAGGACATCTTGGTTGCTTCTAAGTTTTGGCAAATATGAATAAAGCTGCTGTAAACATTCATGTGCAGGTTTTTGTGTCAATAGATTCCCAACCTCTTTGGGTATATACCAAGAGCACTATTGTTAGATCTTATGGTAAGAGAATGTTTCGTTTTATAAGAAACTGCCAAACTGTCTCCCCAAGTGTTTGTACCATTTTTGCATTCCCACCAATAATGAATGAAAGTTCCTGTTGATCCAGATCTTTGCTCTCATTTGGAGTAATGATATGAAAATGTGTTTCATGTGTGTTACCAGGGAAATGAAAATTAAAATAGCAGTAAGATATCACTACACACCTATTAGAATAGCCAAAATCCAGAACATTGCCATCATTGTTTTATTTTTTTATAACTTGGGATTTCTAATTTTTTTCTAGTATTTAAAAAATTAGCTGTCTTTTATGAAATATCCTCATGTTTTCACTCTGTAAATTGTAATACAACATTAAACATAAACCCTTAAAAATATGCTCATTGGATCTCTTACCCCATTCTTGTCCTGATACAGCACATTCACTCAGCTTCCCAAAGTGATGTTTTAAAAACATAAATGAGATCATGCCTCTTTCTTGCTTAAATCCTTCCAGTGCTTCCCACATTACTCAGAATAATAACCAAATTCTCTCCTTTTACAAGGCTTACTATACAGTTCGTTCCTACCTGTCTCTCTGACCTTGTCACTCAACAATATCCAAAATAGCTCACCGCACTCTAAATGTAGTTCTACTCTTGCCTCAGGCCTGCACTTTAAAAAAACTCTTTATTTTTACAGAGGTAGAGGGCACAAATGCAGTTTTGTTACATGGATATATTTCCTAGTGGTAAAGTCTGGACTTTTTGTGCAACCATCACCCAAATAGTGCACATTGTACCCACCAGATGATTTGTCATCCCTCACCACCCTCCCACTCTGCCATCCAAGGTCAATTATTCCATAATCTATGTTCCCCATTGGTACATTGTTTAGCCCCCACTTATGAGAACATGCAATATTTGACTATGAGTTATTTCACTTAAGATCATGGCCTCCAGTTCCATCCATTTTGCTACAAAAGACACGATTTCATTTCTTTTTATGGGCATATAATATTCCATGGGGTGTATGTGTTGTGCGTGTGTGTGTGTATGTATCATATTATCTTTCTCTATGCATCTGTTGATGAGCACTTAGGTGAATCCCATTCATATCTTCGCTATTGTGAATAGTGCTGTGATAAACATGTGAGTGAAGGCATCTTTCTTACAGAATAATTTCTTTTCCTTTGGGTAGATATCCAGTGCAGACTTCCTGGATTGAATGGTACTTCTATTTCTAGTTTTTTGAAAAATCTCTATACTGTTTTCCATAGAGGTTGTACTAATTTACAATCCCAATATTCCCCTTATCTCTGCATTTTTGGCATAATGTATTGTTTTTGTGTGTGTGTGTGACTTTTTCATCTAACTGTGCATGTATTAAAATTCACTTGGTCACAGAATGCGTATTAAAATACTCAATATAATCTTATAGATTACAGGCCTGATGAGGCCAAGAATTTTTTTCTGTCCTGTTTGACATTGTATTTATAGTGTCTAAAAAGTATATGTTTAATTAATATAATTAGTTATTTGTATCTCACATAAAGTCTCTGAGGACAAGATATAAAAGTCAATAAAAGTGTTTTATTCATTACTATACTCACACCATCTTGGGCAGTTGTTCCATATAGAAGTTACTTAATAAACATTCATTAAATAAAGTAACAAAAATAAATCTATTAGTATAAATGCAATGGGAAACTGGGGCAGAATTCAGGATTTTCACAAAAGTTTCAATAATATGGTCACTTTAATTTAGGAGTAAATTAGAATAATGTTATTAGTAAATTTACATAGCTTAGAAGCATTGTAAGATGATGTAATTTAGAGCTCAAAGTCTTAAACTTATATCATGATCAAAAGTGTGGCTCTGCCATTTATTATCTATATGACCTTGGGCATATTAATTAAATTAATTCGTTGCTTTTTTCACAAATGATAGCGAGTAATACTTCTTAGGGAGTTAATGTGACAACATTGGTAAAACACTTATTGGAATCCTGATACAGGAATAAAAAGATCATCTATTTATCATCAACCAAAGTATCATGTGATATGCTTTTATGTCTGAATGATTATAGTTGTTCGCTTCACTGATTTTAGAAGTATTTTTGAAGCCCTGCTTGCCCCATCTGTTTATAGCTACAGAACTTAATATCTTCTTTTAAGTAGGGTGGAATATTGAAAGGTGGACTACAGTGAGCAATAGAAATACATTCCTGGTAGTCACACTGGGATTCATATGCTATCCTGCTTGCTGAAATTCAAATTGTGCACTAGACAATGCATTAAAATAGGAAGAATCAAAATCTTTGTTCTATACAGAAAAAAAAAAAATTCTTTTTCTGCTTTGTGTGAACTTAAGAATGAAGCCCCAAGCTAGTACCTTTAAATTTAACCTTGATAAAACCTTTAAAAAATCACCAACTGTGTGAAGCTAATTCACCCAAAAATTTAATGAGTGAAACTCTTGGCTATAAAGTCAACAGAACACAGAAACAGGTTCCAAAAGACTTGAGGATAAATTTTGATACCATAAAACATACCATGCTATATGTGGTAGTACTCTTAACTTGCTGATTGAGAGAGTAAATCATGCAAGAAAAGCCTACTTTGACAAAATAAACTATTTACTTAATCAGGATTAATTTAGAAATTAGCAGATTAGTTTACAACACATAGAATCAAGTGAATCTGATTTTCACATTACAGTGAAGACCATATGTTTCATATTCAAATGGTCCAATCCAAAACACTTCAAAATATTGCATTAATTAGAAGCCATAAATGACCAAAACTGAAATGGGAAAGTCAATTATCATTGTAATTTATCAAATAGAAAGTAAATAACAAAGACTTTTGCTACCGGAAATCAAAATTGTTCTGGGTTTCTATCAAGAGATTCTTTTTAAATGAGTTTTGCTGTTATCACTTACACAAGTAAATTACATAAGTTTAGAATTTTTTATTTGTTTGTGTGTTTAATCCAGTCTCCTCTTTATTCTGAGAACTGGTTCCTCCCTGCCAATGGTTAACATGGGAATGGCTATTTTATATACTGTGACTCTGCTCCACTGGTCACAGTTGATTGGTCCAAGAATTGGTGGCTGACCCAAGCTGAACTAAGAAAAGCATCTTTAGGGAATCTTGAAATGGGAAGTGAGTCACAGAATAACCTGGAAAGTCATAAAATATCAGCCTTGTCAGTAGTCATGTTTGGTATAACACAAATTGGAAAGCCTGAGAAAAAAATATATAAAGTAGATACACATGGGAGAGACAGAGTTAAGAGATGAAAAGTTTGTATGCCTTTAGAGTACAGATTTCCACTCTATTCCTGAAGTCCAGGTCCATTTCTATTCTTAGGTCTTGTAAACCATCTCTTTTTGTAACATCTACATTATTACTTAAACTAGTTTGAGTATGGCAGTGACTGCTAGCTAGTTAACACCCAATGATTATTTTTCTCTCTTTTCTTAGTAGTAGAAAAGGTATACAGAACTGTCACTAGACAAAAGGATAAATTTCCCAGCTTTCCTTAACGTTGGGTGTAGCCATAGGATTGAATTTTAACCAATAAGCTATGGGCAGCTTCAGAAATTGTATTTTAAAAGAAGATGTCCTATTAATCCTTCTTCTTCCATTTTACTGGATATAATGTTTTGAGTTTCAAGCAGTCATCTAAACATAGAAGATGGAAGTAAGGCATTGAGTTTGATAGTACTATCCATTAGATTGAGGATGTTTCTCTGACAACTTTGGAGCCACTCTATCAAGTCTGGACTGCCTCTGTTTTTATAAAAGAAAAATAACATTTTATCTTATTAGACTGTTATTTTATATTTTCCCTGTCTCACAGTCAATGTTAATCTAACCAATTAGTATGTTGGTTTTCTGTCACTTACAAACAAAAGAATTCTAACTAACATCGCATTTTATCCATTTATAATCAAAGTTCTGTTTCCACTTGTCATAGAAATAGATGTAACATAAATGACTAATATTTTCACCATCTGTTTGTTAATATTTGACATTTTACTTAAGCTGAAGTGCATTATTTCATTCTTAATTGAACCATCCTAAAACTGATAGCTTCTGACAGTAGTCATGCATTGTACTCCATGAGCTTTAAAATGAATTCAGATATATTACATGTAGCCTGTTCATTCTTTGCCCAGTGTATTCAAACTAATATCAATTGAATCTTCCCATGTTAACACCGGAAAATTGTGTCCCAATAGAATGGAAGATAGCCATTGAAGAATTCTTCACATGGTATGAGATGACTCTGTTATAAGAAAATATTTGCATAATAATAAAATAAGTTAACATGAGAATTAGAAGAAGATATTATATTTGTCTAAAGAAAGATGGAAACAATACTTCTGTTTTTTCTTTATATTGTTTTCACCTGTATGTTTAAATTACTTGAATAATTTGTTATTTATGGAAAAAACATTTTCTGAAGGCCTACACTCTCCACTCTAGCTCCTTCCACACGTCCATCAGTGGGTCATTTTATCTAGTTAGATGTTGTATTAGTTATTATTTTTCCTTCAAAATTGATTTGTGCCATCCTTTCTGCCTGTATAAACATATAGTTGGTAGAAACTCAGTAAACCTTTTTCCAGGAATGATAACTCTAGTCAATCAGAAGATTTTCATAAATTATGGACTTGTAGACAAAAGATCATGTTGTTTGCCTAAGATAACATTGAGTGGGGATTTTTCTGTCCCTGGATTTGCAATTAGAGCCTCCAGATGAAAGAAAAGCAAGGATATCAATTATCTGCATTCTAAAGAAAGTGATCTATGACTAGGGCCATATATTCTCATTCAAGTTTCATTAAGAGGAAGAATTGCTGCTTCTACTACAAATAATAAATAACCAACATCCTCATACTTACAACTCTTGGACAAAATATTCAAAATAGAACAGGGACAAGGAGGAAAAGAAGAGGGAGAGGTCAGAAGAGTTGTTATCCTCATCCAGCTGGTGAGTACAATATTCTCTACAAATGAAAATTTTTTCCTTTCTAAATGGGAAAATAGAACAGTGTTTTACTTTACTAGAAGCCAAATGAGGAGACGTTTAAGAAAGTCATTCCTAGACATTAAATGTTGGCTTAAGTAGAATATTTGTTTTTTCTTTGTGTCTAGTTGGGGTGGCTATTAGTTGTAGAGAAAAAATAAATTGGATAAAAATAGAGTAGGTAGACAAGAAGGGGAGAGAAAGAAAGAGAGAGGGAGGGAGAGAGAGAATGACAGAAAAGCTCTTATATTGATGCACTCCACTATTTAGTATGGAAAGGGTACTTGAGTTTTCTATGGGTTAAGGGGACAAGTCAGAAGATAGCTATGGGCCATCTCATTGGCAACCCATCCAAAGGGTTACCTGTCCAATAAAGGGATCCCATAAGAAGTGAGATACAAAAGTATATATTGGTGGAAAAAGATGATTAATAGAGGAAAATGTTTAGAAGGCCAGATCTTCCAAATCACTGAATTGTATAGGGAGATGGTGAAGCAAGGTACTCCAAAGAACACATTCATTCACCCCATGAGAGAGACAGAATAGAGAGACACAGAGGGTGTGGTAGTAATTTCAAAGATGTAACCTCTCCATCTCCCCAACAAACTCAATGAACCATTTCTCCTGCTTCTCATGCTCTGTGTAGTTTCTTTCCTCATTGAATCTGGGCTAGTTCTCTGTTACCAACAGAATATAGCAGAAGTGAAACTAAATAACTTCTGAATATAGGTCATAGGAACACACACTTAACCAGTTTGAGCCAAGGTACAAGTCTGTACACAGGTGTTGGGGAGGAAATGAGATTTAAATCAACTTTGAGTTTAGCATTTTAAAACATATAGAATATTACAACTAAACAAGAAAAGACATGAAATCTATCAAAATGTCATTAATCAATGAAATATAGAGATTCTACAAAGCACAGAAAATGCAGGGATTGAAGCAATTGTTTCTTCTTTATTCCTCCCTGTATTGAAACTTCTACAAACTGATTATGTTAGTATGAGCTTAATCATTAAATTATAATTTGGTCAGAGATTACATAGGAATGCCACTAGATCCATTAAACTATTTTAGGTTCTTTATCTTGCCTTACAAGAAGCTTTTATATTTTAACCATGTGCAGAGAGGACTACTGCATTTATTGATCATGTCAGGAGCTATAGGTACTTAGCATACATTATCTTTCAGCAACTTCAAGAATCCCATCAGTAGTCTTTATTATTCCCACATTATAGGTCAAAAAATTGAGAAAAACCAGAGAGCAGTAGCAACATGTTCAAGATTGCATAACTAATAAATGGCTGATTAAGTTTGGCATTAAAATTGTTTGTTTGTCTAAAATGTCTGTTAACTTGTCTCTCGTGTTTAATTTAAAAATTTAAAGATACTTTTGTCTGTGAGAAGTCATCCACATGACCATAGAGGATATGACAAATTATTTCTTTTTCTGGTACTCCTCCACTATGTAATTTATGGGGAAAAAAAAACTTCCTAAAATTTTGGTTTGGGAACCAAAGTTCAAATTTATTCCATCAGCAATATTGAAATCCCATTTTCAATAATTCTATCAGAATAAAAATACTTTACATGGAAACAGTCATTATTAAGAAAAAGTTATGTTTAACCAATAGGATAAAGATGACCATATTTCGATTAAGGTAAAGTGATAACTCAGACACTGTAATTCATCTTAATTGCTCTACCTTCCCCAAATTAAATGGGTTCTAAAAAGAATATTCTCTTACCAGAAGTAAAAGGAACAAATAGAGAAAGAAGTATGTAATCTTTTACATTCAAAAGGAATTATACAGCATAATATATAATAAATTAACATATTATTTATATTATCATGTATAATATTAATATATATTTAAGTGAGAAATTGTGGCTATGGATATAAAGACTAAAATGAGGTTTGAATTTATCACTTAACAGGGTATTAGATTTTCATTGAGACAGAAATATTCCCTTAAAAATTGACCAATAACTTTATGTGGGAATCTATTAAGGGACTTGCATTTTCAGAATTAGATTATGTAAAATATACACATAAAATAATGTTTTTTCCTTTTCTTGAATAATAACAGTGTGTCATTGCTATTAATGAAGTATTTACTTTAGAAAGGATTGCCTACTACACTAATTAAATATTGTTTTGCTTTCAATTATCCTGCATTAAGGGTAATATTGTTCTAGTCTTTTCATGTTATACTTTTCAAAATTTACCCCTGACTAGACCCTGTAGAACATACTTTTCAGAACAAAGTTTTGAAGGTTTAAAAACAAAAATGTGTTGACTAACTATAAATACTATTCAAACAATTGTCATTTCAAAGGTAAGGGATGACACTCAGCCCATAGCCTAGCCAAGAATAATTTCCCCAAATAAACATCTTCCAAGTGTTTGACTCATTGTGTTTTCCAGCCTGTCTTTTTGTGCTTCACAATTTTATTATCACTATTCTGTTCATTTACTTTACTGAAACCCACTAGTCTCCTTTATTCCCCACTTTAGAATTAAAGCATATTTTGAAAGTTGGAAACATTATCAATTTAAGTTAATCATCACAGTTTATTTTATACTCTATAAATGGAGTGCTTCAGATTGAAAACAGTCCTGTAAAACAAATTTTAATGATTGTTTCTTAATGATTGTTTGGTAACAGAAAACTCCACCTCATATTTATTTAGATACTACAAATATTGAAAAAAAATTTAAAAAATAAATAAGACAAAAGAAAACAAAGCAGTAATTAGAAAACATTTGAAGATAATACTTTGAGTTATAGAACTCACAGGGAAAGTGTTCTCTGTGGGAATGAAAATTGGATAAAACTGAAGAAGTATGCATGAGATATTTCTTCTTGCAAACTAGCTAATTTGGATCAATTCTCCAATAGAGGATACCTGCGTATCTAGAAACGATACCAGTCAAAATGTTGAAGACATTAGAAAACTAACAGAATAGTCAAAAATTACTGGACCAGAATCCATGGAAAGATAGAGGTGTTCAGTTACCTTTTGCTTCATAATGAACTACCCCAAACTTAGCAGCTTAAAACAAAAATCATTTTATTAAGTCTTTCAATTATGTGAATCAGGAAGTATAGCACCATAATTCTTCTGTTTCATGTGGCATGAAACAGCAATATGGCTGCGTGATTAATTTGTTTCACCTGGCCATGGCAGAGGTCACTTGGTGACATTTAGCAGGTTAATGGGCTGCTTTTAAGAATCCCAAACAATCATCTTCCCTCACTTGTCAGGTGTCCCACTGGGATGAGTGGAAGGCTGGGAGCTGCTGAGATTATTGAGTGGTGTGTCTAATGTAGTCTCTCTTGCATGATGGCCTTGGGTTATAATAATTTTACAAAGCAGCTCAGGACTCCAAAAAGTGAATGTGTCAGCTGACAAGGTGGGATGACATGGCATTTTACGAACTAGCCTCAGAAGTTACGTAACTCCACTTTGCTTTATACTTTATTGAATACAGTCATTATGATTCTGCTCAGATTCAAGGGAGAGAGACAAATACCCCATGTTTTAGTAGGATAAGCATGAAAAAATTTGAGGCAATGTCTTAAAACTGCTACAGAAGCCAAGGTAGCAGGTAGGTGATCCTGGAGTTTGGGGCCCTTTTCCTCCTAAAATCACTGGCTGATTGCTCAGGAAGTTGAGCAGATGCATCACACTTCAGCCTTGTAGGGTAACCCAAGAAATAAGGGTGGATTCAAACAGACCAACTATCAGTGACGAGATCCAGCTCCCCATAATCTCAAGTCTTTGATATTGGGTTAAAGAAATACTGAATCACTAATACTGAAAATAAATAGAAATTAAGAGCTCAATGCATGCATCTTGTAGCATAGTAGATATAGCTGAAGAGAACAGAAATCAGAAGAAAATACACAAAATGAAACAGAGATATGTGAATGGATAGCAGGTAGTGAAGAAATGGTAAGAGTCTTATGGAATTCTATTATTGTGTCCTTTGAATCCCAGATAAAGGTGAAAGAAGAAAGACTCAGAAGCAATATCTGAAGAGATAAGACTAAGAACTTTCCAAAGTAGATTAGAGATATTCACAAGGTACCAAAACTAATAAGTAAGATATATAGAAAGAAATATGCAATTTTCCATATTCTAGCAAAATGGCCACAATAAGATCCCAAGAGACAATTTTAAACGTAGCCAGGAACAAATGACATAGTATCTTCAAAGGATCAAAACCTAAATGAAAATTGACTCATTAATAGGAAAAAAAGAAACCCAAATAACACTGAAATGTTAATCTTCAAAATTCTGGGGGAAAAAAACCAAAATAAAACAAACAAACAAACAAAATATCTCTCTGTGTAGAAGTCCATATCCAGAAAAAAAATTCATAGTTAATGAAGGTGAAATAAAGACATCTTAGGACAAAGAAAGAAAAGTAAAATAAATAAAGAAAAGGGATAAAAAAAGACAATCTGGGAGACTCACTACCATCAGGCTTGTACTAAAGGATATTCTAAAGGACGTTGTTCAGGCAGAAGGATATTGATCACAGAAGGAAGCTAGAATCAAGGAAGATAGGAAAAGTAATGAAGAGTAAATATATGGCAAATATAACATTTATTGTCAAAATATTAAGCAGAATAATAAGGAAGAGGAGGGGGAGAAAAAGGAGGAGACAAGGACTCATAAGAAGAATGATTAACTTCAAACCTAATAGAAAAAATTGAATAATAAAATATGATTCAATCATAAAGAAGGGAAGAAGATAGTAAAATTAACAAAGAACAGATGGGAAACACAAAAAGCAAACTGAAAGATGATTGATTTAAAAGAAGCAATATTGAAATTTCAAAAATAATATAAACATTATATATCGCTTGAACCAAACCCTGCGATATATCACTTATCTTCAGGATGGGGTTGGGGGAATGTGTGTGTGTGTGTGTATATGTGAGAGAAAACCAGTGGAGGTATTGTTATTCTTTTGCCTATCCAAAGGAAATCTCCATCCTATTCTGTGTTCTACTACAGTGGTTCTCAAACTATTTGCTCTCAGGCCATTTTCTTTATTAAATATTATTGATCACCCCAAATATTTTTAATGTGGATTATGTTTTTCAATATCTATCAAAATTGAAATGGAAAAAATTTTAAAATAATACTTGTTTAAAAATAATAGTAATGAAATTATTGTGTTATCATAACCATAATATTTATCATAATACTTACCATACTATTTTTTGAAAAATAATTATATTCTCCAGAACAAAGGAACACAAAAATGATACTTCAAAAAGTGATCCTGTCTTAAATTGTGGCAATTCTCTTTCCCATCTTGCTTCATTGAAGAAAATTGGATTCTTACATTGGCTTTGCAATTAGTGTGTTGTGATAGTCACGCTAGTCTATAGTAATAAAGCAGATCTCTGAAAAAGAAGCCCTGATGTTTAGTGTTTGTTAATTTTTGTGGTGCAAATATTTCTTCATGCCCAAATTTACTGATATGAAGTGATTGAAAGCGGACTTCAGAATAGACATGCACAATTAGAAAATTTCTTCAGAACTATCTCTCAGTTCACTAATTATCCCTTTATTTGTATCTTCTGGTTTAATTCCCTACATTGCATTCTTATTCCAAATATTGTATGTATGTATTTTGTTATATGCTATTTGCAACCCTTTTTCAGATCTGTTGGCTCATTGTTAATAGTGTTGGGTGGTTTCAGGGTTTTTTTGTTTGCTTTTTGTTTTGTATTTTTTACTTTTTCATTAAACATTTCTTCAAGCTGTATTTTATTACCTAAAATATGGGAAAATATGGGAATATCTTCTATTCCATAACTGAAATTGTTAAAATATGATTTTTTTTATTTTTTTTCTTTGGCAGGAGGTCTGTTTGCTCTCTATAATATTTACTTTTCACCCACAGGGGCTTGATTTTTTATGCTTTTATTGAATTCGCTACTTTACCTTTCATTAGGGGAAATGTATGTGTAGGTAGAGATTCTTTGAGATCAGGAGTGAATGTGCTTCCTCCAGAGATCTTTGCTTATTTCCTGTGACAGAGGGCATTCCTAGTTTAGGAAGTCTTTAAATTAAATGTGTGTATCAGGTTTTCTCATTATGGCCAGTGTGATTTAGGATGCAAATCTTCATGAGATTTGTTTATGCTTATTTAGTTCCTAGGGGAATAGAGAGAGATTATATTGCTCATTCACTATTAAATCTAGAGTAGCTGGTTTTGTTTCCATCTCTATAGATGAAGAAATTGTTATTAGACTGAATAACTTACATGGACCCTAAGCTTAGTTTCTTTTCCAAAATCAGGGAATTAGAAATTGATGTTAATAGATTTGCTAATTTCCCCAAGAGAAAACTAACTGCCATATGCCTTCCATTGATTGGGTCAATGGCTTCAATTTATCTTGGCTTGATAATTCCTTTTATTCTGGCTACTCCATATATGTTTTAAGAACTGAAAATATTTTTTATCCTGCATTATTAGTCATTTGTGTTGATTCTGTTCCTATATTGAGATATGCTATTATAATTTTATATTAGATATAAGTACTGTAGCTAATCCTTTTAAGCATCCTTAATAAAATACTCTAAAATTACGCTAAAATATATTGACTGAGGCTATTTTTTACTTCAATTGATCAATAGTAATCCCAAATTGATAACTGCTCACAGTAGATATTTCTATGCTTTAATTTTTTACATACACTTTTTTTAGAGCAGTTACAGAAAAACTAGAGCAAAGACAGCACAGAGGATTACCATTTACACTTACTTTCTACTATCGTTAACCCCTTGGTCTATTTTTCTTTATTTCAGCATATTATGGGGATACAGATTTTAAGGTTTCAATAAATGCCGCTTTCCCCCTTCCCCCCACAAGTCTGAGTCTCCAGCATGACCATCCTTCAGATGGTGCACATCTCACTCATTACGTATGTATATACCCGCCCCTCTCCCCTCTCCCATGTGCCCAACCATAGTCTACTTTTTAGATATGATAAATCATGTCGATACATTATTATTAAATAAGGCCCCCACTTTTTTCAGATTTCCTTAGTTTTTAATACATTTTTTTTTTGTCTTCCATGGTATTATCCAGGATAACACATTATGTTTACTTGTCATGTCTTCTTAGGTTCTTCTCAGCTGTGTCAATTTGATAAACTGTTGTAGATGATGTTAAGAGTTTGAAAAGTACTGGTTAGGTATTTGTAGAACGTCCTTCAATTAGAATTTTTGGGTAATATTATAATGTGACTGGTGTTATGGGATTTGGGAGGGATACCACATAGGTAAAATGCCAATTTTATCACATCACCTGAAAGGAGCATACTATCAACATGACTTCATTATTCATGTGAAGCTTGAACACACAACAGATACAGTATTTGTCAGAATTCTTCTCTGTAAAGTTACTCTTCCTTCCTTGGCCATGCTATAGTCTTTCAAAAGAAGGCACTAGGTGCAGCTAACATGTAAAGAGTGGGGCTTGATGTCCCATTTCTGAAGACTACATTATATAAATTTTTAGGTATTTTTCTCTATAGAAGATTTGGCTCTTTTCCACAGTTATTTATTAATTCAATAACTTATTAAAATAAGTGTAGAATCATGGATATTTAGTTTTACTTGGTGTTATAATCCAATACTAATTTATCTTCTTGCTCAAATTTTTCCACATTTTGCCATTAGGAGCTCTTTCAGTTAGCTCCGTGTTCCTCTGACTCAGAGTCCTGTCACTGTGTTTTTGTGTTTTTAGCAATTTCTTGCTGCTTTCTGGCAGCACAAGAAGCTTTAGCTTCACCTTGTATACTTCTTTCCTGAATACTAGAATTATCATTTTCTCAAGAACTCCTTGTTCCTTTTATTGGGGAATGATATTAAAAGTCAAGATTTGAGTACTAGGAATATATGTTTATACTAGAGTGTCTTTCCTTTTAGGTCCTCTTGCTGAGCAGGCAAATATATTTGTGTATACTACTTATGTAGATATACATATAAATGTGTATATATGTGTATAGTATATCTATATTTCTCTCTACCCTTCAGTATCTATGTTAAGCCAAATATTCATTCATACTGATGCTTCAAATCCTATTCCATTACCAAATACATCATTCAAACCAACTTTTTCTGTTTGCCTGTAACCTCTCATTGCAAAGTGAAAACACTGGCTTCAACCACATGTCATTTATTTACTTAATTATTGAAATCTCCTATAGATATATTGTGACATCAGAATTGTTAACCCATACCCCTAAGAGAAACAATGTTATTAAGAGAAGTACAGTGCTTATGAATAGTTCTGTAGACTTTAGTCTTTGCCTTCTTTTAATCCTCAGCCTTCCTGTTTGTAAGAAACTGCTAAACTGTCTTCTGCAATGGCATTTCCGCTTCGTTTTATTTTTGTATTCCCATCAGCAATGAATGAGAATTCATATTTCTTTGCATCTTTAGCAGCATTTGATATTGTCAACAATTTGGATTTTAGACATTCTAATAGGTGGCCTCTGTTTTAACTTGGTGAAAAATGATATTGAACATCTTTCATCATATGCTTATGTATCTTTTTCATGTCTTTTTGGGTGAGATTTTCTGTTGTGATCATTTTACCATTTCCTAATTGGATTGCTTGTTTTCTTATTATAGAGTTTCAACAGTTCTTCATTTACTTTGTTCATAAGTCCTTTAGCACTGCGGTCCCCACCCCCAGGATTAGATCAGTACTAGTCCATCTCTTGTTATAGACTGGGCTGCAGAGCAGGAGGTGAGCAGTGGGGGAGAGAATCTTTATCTGTTTTATTTACAGCCACTCCCCATCACTCACATCACTGCATAAGCTCCACCTACCGTTAGATCAGCTGCAGCATTAGATTTTCACAAGGGCAGGCACCCTACTGTAAACTGGGCATGTGAGAAATCTAGGTTGTGAGCTCCTTCTGAGAATCCAATGCCTGATGATCTGAGGTAGAGCTAAGGCAGTGATGCTGATACTGGCAAGTGGCTGCAAATACTTATTATCATTAGCAAAGAGGTTTGGCTGCACAATAATATAATGTGCTTGAATCATTCCAAAACCATCCCTACCCCAGCCCATAAAAAATTGTCTTCCACAAAACCAGTCCCTGGCAGCAAAAATATTGGGGACCACTGTTTTAGCAGATAGGTGCTTTCTCCAAGTCTATGGCTATTTTTCTTTTTTTTTTAACAGTGTCTTTGTGAACAGAATATTTTAATTTTAATAAAGTCCAATTTCTTAATATTTCTATCATGGATCATGTTTTTGGTAATATATCTAAAAACTCATCAGCAAACTCAAGGTTATTTGTGGGGCGCGGTGACAACGCCATTACAAGATGGCGCCGATTTCCGGTGGCCCGCCTGTAGTAAACAAGTTCAGCGCATGCGCAGAGTAAGTCCTGGCCTGTTCTATAAGTATGCATATGAAGGATCTTAGCTTGGCCTATCAGTAATAACCCTCGAGCGCTTTTAACCTATCCCCATCACTTCCCCCCTTCCTTAGAGTATATAAGTGTGTGAGAGCTTGTGCTCAGGGTCTTCCGCATCATGCAAGTTTAAAGGGAACCCCATTAAAGCACGGTCAGAAGAACTCCAGTTGCCGCGTCTTCCTTGCTGGCGAGGCGGGCGCGACAGTTATTTAGATTTTTTTCTATTTTATCCTTTAGGAGTTTTATGGTATTGTATTTTACATTTAGGCCTATGATCTAGTTTAGATTTTTGTGAAGCTAAAAGGTCTGTGTCTATATTCTTTTTTTTTTTTTTTTACATATGTGTGTCCAATTTTTCTAGCACTATTTGCTGAAAAGCCTATGCTTTTTTCCACTGAATTGCCTTTATACGGTGACTATATTTGTGTGGTTCTATTTGGGGCTATTTTATTCTGTTGATCTATTTGTTTCCTCTTTTGCCAATGCCACATTGACTTGTTTACTGTAGCTTTTATAGTAAGTATTGAGGTTTGACTGGGTCAGTTCTGTGACTGTTCTTCAATATTGTATTGGCTATTCTGGACCTTTGAGTTCCGTGTTATTTTACTAGAGCTGCCATAACAAAATGCCACAGGTTGGCTTGCTTAACCAACAGAAATTGATTGTCTTACAGTCCTGGAGGCTGGAAGTGCAATATAAAGGTGTCAGCAAGTTTGGTTTCTCCTGAGGCCTCTTGGTTTGCAGATGGCTGTCTTGCTGTGTCCTCACATGGCCTTAATTTCTGTGCATGTAAACCTTAGTGTCTCTTTTTCTTAGGAGAACACTAGTCCCATTGGATTAGTGCCCCAGTTTTATGACCTCCTTTTTCCTTAATTATCTCTTTTTAGGCCCTATTTCTAAATACAGTCACACTGGGGGATAGAGCTTCAACAAATGCATTTTGAAGGAACACAGTTCAGTTCATAACAACTTTCTATATAAATGTTAAAATCTGTTTATTGATATCCACAAAAGAACATGCGAACATTTTGATTGGGATTGTACTGACTCTAGATTATGTTGAAAAGAATTGACTTTTTAATATTAAAACTTTCTAACTAGGAATGTAGGCTATCTCTGCATATTTAGATCCTTTATGATTTCTTTCATTAGAGCTTTGTAGTTTCCTAATATAGAGCAAATACATATTTTTTAGATATATGCCTAAGTATTATTTATTTTTAATTTTAGATTTCAGCTATTCAATGCCAGTATATAGTAAGCAGTTGAATTTTGTATATTAAACTTGGTTATCTTGGCTAGAGGTTTATCAATTTTATTGCTCTTTCCAAAGAACCACCTTTTGATTTCATTTATTTCCTTTATTGATTTTCTATTTGCAATTTCATTGATTTTTACTCTAATTTTTGTTTCTTTTCTTCTCGCTTTAGGCTTATCTTGTTTTTCTTTGTTTAGTTTGCTAAGGCTGAAGCTTAGATTATTGATTTTAGACCTTTCTTCTTTTCTAATATATGCTTTCAATGATACAAAATTTCCTCTAAACACATCTTTTGTTGCATCTCACAAATTTTGATACGTGTATTTTTGTTTTCCTTTAACTAAAAATATTTTTTTTTTTTTTAGTTTTTCCTGAGACTACTTACTTGTCCTCTGTGTTACTTGAAGTATGTCATTTAATCTCTAAATATTTTGGAATCTTTTATCTTTCTGTTGTTGATTTACAATTCATTATAGTGTGAGAGTGTACTTTACATGGTTTCTATTATTTTAAGTTTGAGAAGGTGTGTTTTATGGCCAAGCATGTGGTCTATATTGTTGAATGTTCAATATGAGCTGTAGGAGAATGTATATTCTGTTGTTGAATGAACTATTCTGTAAATGTCAGTTAGATACAGTTGATGTGTGGTGCTATTTATTTCAACTACATTAATAATTATTTTACACTGCCTCATCTGTCAGTTACTGATCGGGGGTGTTGAAATCTTCAACTATAGTAGTGGATATATACATATATATATATATATATATTCTTTTTGATGTTCTATTAATTTTTGTCTTATGTGCTCTGATGATCTGTTGTTACATGTGCTAAGTGTACACATACTAAGGATTGCGGTATCTTCCTGGAGAATTGAGCCCATTATCATCATGTTAATGCCTCTCTTTATTCATGATAATTTTCTTTGTTATAAAGACTTTTTTTGACTGAAATTAATATAACTACTATAGTTTTTTAAAGGTATTTATTTTTTTCCATCCACATTTTACCTAGCTGTCTTTATATATTGTTTTTTTATTTGTTTGCTTTTTTTAATAGACAACATATAGTGTGTGTGTGTGTGTGTGTGTGTGTGTGTGTTTTATCCACTTGGGCAGGCTCTGTCTATGGGCCATTCTCATTTAAAGTGAGTATTGATACAGTTGGATTAACATCCATTATTTCTTTTACGATTTTCTATTCACAGTGCTTGGGTTTTGTCTTCCTTTCTTTTTCTGTCCTCTCAGTTTTTAAATGAGCATTTTATATGATGCCACTTTATCTCCTCCATTTTCACATAAACTGTATTTTATTTTTAAAATATTGATGCCTTAGAGTTTATAGGATATGTTTACAATTAGTCTAATGCTACCTTCAAATAACACTATACTGCTTCAGGTGTAGTGCAATACCTTAAAGCAGAGTATGTCCAATTTTTCCCTCCTATTGTTGTCATTCATGTCACTGACCTATATTCTATATCATCCAATAGATTGCTAGTATATTATTTTAAGCTAACAGCTATTTCTGATTAATTAACAATAAAAAATAGTAATTTACCTTTATTTTTTCTTTCTCTGGCATTCTTCTTTTTTGTTTTTGTTTTTTTCTTATTATTGTGGTCAGAACTCTTACCATGAAATCTACCCTTTTAACAAATTTTTAAATTTAAACTATAGCAATGTCTTTCTATTTTTCTTGTCTTTCTTTCCATAGATCTGAGTTTCTGACCTATCTAACTTTCCTCCTCCATGAGGAACTTCTTTTAATATTTCTTGCAAGGTAGGTCTATTTATAATGAATTTTGTCTCTTTCTTTGTCTGGGAGTCTTTCTCTTTTGATTTTGAAGAATAACATCCCCAAATATAGAATTCTAGGTTGGTATGTTAGGGTTGTTTTTCCTTCAATGTTTTTAATTTTTCATTCCTCTTTCCGCTTGTTCACATAGTTTCTGACAAGAATCATGCTGTAATTCATATTCTGTACAGGTGAGATATCTTACTCTTTCCATCTAGCTTCCTTCAAGATTTCCAGTTTGTTTTGTGTAGTTTGAATATGGTAAACCTAGGTTTAGGTTTTTGTTGTTTTTGTTTTGTTATTTTGCTTGCTGTTTTTTGTTTTGTTTATATTGTTTGGTGTTCCCTGAGTTTCCACTATTAGTTACTTAGTGTTTGTCATTAATTTTGAAAAATTTTCAGATATTTATACTTTATTTATTTATTTATTTTTTCCTCTCTATTTATTCTTCTTCTCTTATGTCTACATCCAACTTTTATATTATTTCATAAATTTTTGAAGTTCTGTTTCATTTTTTGAAAATTTTTTCCTGTTTGCATTTTAGTTTGAGAAGTTTATATAAACCCATCTTCACCCCACTGATTCTTTCTCCAGCCAAGTGCAGTCTACTGATGGACTCATTGAGGCACTCTTTATTTCTAATATAAATATTTTGATTTCTAGGATATCTTTTAGAGACTTAGAATTTCTATCTTTCTGCTTACATTGTTTGTTATTGCATGATGTCTATCTTTTGCATTAGTACCCTTCATACATATATCACAGTTACTTTAAATTTCCTGTCTGATAATCCTAGTTTAATAGTTTTTTTAAAATGTACATTTCTTTTCCAGTTTTGAAAAAATCTTAATGAAATTATGGTAGTTCAGTTGTAGATTTTCTCTCTTCCCTCCTTCCTTTTTCTACTATACAATGTCACTTGAGATTCATAAAATAATTTAATGAGGCTCTCCTGATCATTCCCTCTTCTCTCTTTTTTGTATTTATGAATTTTTATCCACTTTGTAGTTGTTCATTTCTAATTTTTAGCCCAGATTTCTGCTAGACATCTATGGCTATTCTTAGAGTCACTATTGTTGTTAACAATGAAAATGCTGTCAGTTTAGAAGTACAACTTCAATTTGGGTAAATATTGAGTGAATCACAAGAAAACAGAAAGCAATAACCAAGAGAAACTAGTTTGGTAAATCCTAAAATACACATTAGAGCTGGATAAAGCTTTAGTGATAGTGTGATCTTCTCAGTTTTAATACAAGAAAACTGGAGCCTAAGAAGAACAAATAACTTGCTGCTCCCATCATTGTATCAAAAATACTTCCTTGCTTTATAACTTGCCATGCATTCTTTTCTTGAGATTTTACATCTATCTAAAAAATATATAGTGTATCTTTTAGGTTTTCTGCATCCATGATAAGAAATATGTACTAACAGGTTTAAAAGTGTTCTGCTTGCAGGATAGTTTGAAAGAGTCTGATAGGTTTGTTCGGTTTTGTAGTTCTGGTTGCTGAAATGGAAAAATAAAATCGTTGCAAAATAAGATAAGCTAGCTTGGAACCATGAAATACATGTGACGTGTTTTGTTGTTGCTTTTATTTCTTTCCTTTGTATTTTTTATCCTGGGAAAAACAATGGAGCTGTTAAAAGCATGTATGTATTAGATTTATTTTGTTAACTGAGGTAATAAGACATGTAGCAAGCTTAACAATAAAGAATAATTGATATAAAATAACTTCTATTTATATTTAAAAATTATAAATTATATTTAAATTATAAAATTATTTATATTTAAAAATTATAAATAGGTACATTATACCTGAACTGAAATAAAGTTAATTAGATTCTGATCATTCCATTATTTGAATTAGGACAAATCATGACAATTCTTTTTTTTTTTTCTTTTTTACCTATTCAAGGTAAAACATTTTTTTGTGAGTCTACTTGAATTAGTGAATATATTTAGATATCATTTTTGTTTACTTTGTCCTCTGGTCTTTTAGCTAGAGATCATCCACTCAAGAATTAAAGTGCATTCATGTGTGTGATTATACATGTGTTCTCCTGTCCATTAGACTGTAAGCCGCAATAACAGAACTTCTCTGTATTCTCTTTTCTCTTGTAAATGTGTTCGGAAACTGCAAAAATAGAACAATGATAAACATATAAATTGTTCAGATGACTAAATTTGACGGATGACTATTGAGAAAATTGCCAAAGCTCCAGAAGTTCCTTTTTTAAAAGGACAAGGTTTGTGTCTTGCTCATCTTGACTTCCTTGGATGGGGCTTAGAATATTGGCATTCAAAGTAAGCATCAAAAAGTAATTCCGGAATACATGGACAGGTAGAGAAACTATTTTGTTTTCAAATTCAAATTAGATAAAAATGGACTGATCACTAGCTATTCACTTCATATTTCCACCTTCTGTGTTAATACCTATAAAAATTAGAAGTCATATTGCAAAATTCAATTGTTTCCATTATTTACTTTTTATTTTTTCCATGAGAAATTAGCCTAGAAATTAGTTAGCAATTAGTCTAACTTCCCAGGCACAAGTTCATACATTTCTAAAAAAGAAGGAATTTGACTCATAAGTCATTTTATGTCTCTTTACAACTTTCAAATTTTACTATTCTGTAAGTCCAGTGGTTATCTGAGCTGCATGTCTGGACTGTATTCTAAACACTTAATTAAAAATATTTTATATAATTAAAAATTTTACTTATCAAAATTAGAATGGGTTAAGGGAAAGAAATGTACCCTACACTTTTACCCTTGAGAAACAAATTGAAACTCTGAGATTCATGCTTTAAAAACAAAAGTGATATTACATTTAAATAGCTATCACAATTTAGGACTTACAGATACAAGTGCCACATGAGTGGAAATTTGTAAATTGTGGAAATAATTGTGTGTCTTTTGTCCTAGGTTTTTTTATAAAAGGATTTTAATGAAAATGTTTCATTGTCCTGACCTTTCATCACTAAAATCTGGGTGTATTTCCTCTTTCATCTCACAGAATAGGACATAAATCACTCTTCTTGGCATTTTGCGTGGTCTGCCATGCAGGCAGCCAACTTTTACAGATGTCCTTCCTGGCTTCAAAAAGCAGAAGCCCGCAGGTAGCATAAAATGCCAGGTTTCTTCTCACGCCTGAGGAGGTTCTGTTTGCTGTAGAAGAAACCTGTGTGCTGTGATAAATGCCACTGTGCCGAGTCAGCATGGTGGACAGTTTAACTCCATGACCTTCTGCGGGTAGACAGCATCCCTCGCAGATTGTCTTTGACACAACCTATAACATAAGATGTCAACACTGGTCTAGCAGGTGAGATTTGCATTCATTTTGTTGTGAGACAACCATTCTCAGTGTGGAGCTCCGGTGCCTCACATTCTTCATAATTATTTCCTATATTTTATTATTTTCCTCATTAGTCATCAATGCATGAAAACTTCATCCATGAGAAGTTTCACTGGATTACTCTTATTTTGTCACTTTACGTCTCAGGTGGGACCCGGTTTCTAGAATCAGTTTATTAAAAAAAAAAAAATGTAAGAGTTGTCATTATATTTCCTATCTTCATAGCCAATGGAACAGCTCCTGATTCCATTACTATGAATAATTCCATTTAGAATAGCTGAATCTTGTCTCATTCAAGTATCAGCAACCAACACACAGAAGGAGGAAAGAAGAACCACACTAGGAGTAAGTGGATGGGTAAAAAGGTAGCCTCTGTAAATAAAAGTGTACCTTAATTTTTTCTATATGAAATAAATCTACCTATGTTTGAAGGAATTTCCACCCTTTTCTTTCTTTTGCCAGGATTTCTACTCTTTGAAATAATTTGGAACAGAATTTTTTTTTCTTTTAAAATCATAAGAGACTATTCATTTGAAAATGTTTCAGTATTCAAGGTATTAAATTACAAAAACACTAATACCTTTTTTTTTACTGAATTATGTAATAGAGTGCGAATTTATATATAAAACTATAGTCTATAAAAGGAAACTCTCTACTCTGGAAACTCATGGTGAAAACCCACTTCATTTGTATGTATTTTAGAATACAGGAGGCCCACACAGAACTACACATGCTGCATTTTTTCATCTTACCTTCTTTCTTTCTTGTCTTTTAATTAGTATGTTCCCTGTCCACTTTACTGTTATCTACAAAACATTGTTACTGTCTATATATCAAGGAAGAAGCAGGCTCTCGGTTTTATGCTCTAAGACAAAGTTTGGAAAACTGCATTCCATGATCCAAATTCAAAGTGCCACCACTTTTTGTAAATAATATTGGAATGGAACTGTGCTCATTCATTTACAGATCGTCTATGACTATTTTCACTCTATCAAGGCCAGGGTGGATAGATGCAACAAAGACATATGACCTAGAATGCCTAAAATATTTCTGCTCTGTCACAGAAAAAAGTACCAAGGTTCTCTGATCTAAGGTTCTATTCTCTACCACAAGTAGACAGCAAAAACTAGGCTTGTGGACTTTTATCCACTCTGCCAGTCTATGTCTCCTAAGAGGACAATTCAATCCATTCACATTTATTGAGAGGATTGATATTTGAGATATATTTCTGTTCATATTGTTGGGTAAATTCCTATTTTTTTTTTTTTTTTTTTTGAGACAGAGACTTTCTTTGTTGCCTAGGCTAGAGTGTCATGGTGTCAACCTAACTCACAGCAAAGTCAAACTCCTGGGCTCAAGCAATCCTCTTGCCTCAGCCTCCTGAGTAGCTGGAACTACAGGCATGCACCACCATGCTCGGCTAATTTTTTCTATATATATTTAGTTGCCCAGCTAATTTATTTCTATTTGTAGTAGAGATGGGGTCTCGCTCTTGCTTAGGCTGGTCTCAAACTCCTGACCTCAAGCGATCCTCCCACCTCGGCCTTCCAGAGTGCTAGGATTACAGGCGTGAGCCACTGCGCTTGGCCCCTATTGTCTTGTTTTACTCCTTGAGCCATTGTGGAGACCAAAAAATGTTTTCATTTACTTTTCCAAGTGTGGCTTTTATTCATATGGAATGCAGGAAGACATAATTGCCAAAAAATCCAAGATTTTTAATTTTAGAGATTGGGCAATGACATCACTTTCTGTTACTGTTAGAATAAACTTGCTTTATCTCAGTATGTAATTCACACTTACAATGTCAAATTAGTTAGATGACTCTTTATGCTTTCATCATGTTTTTTATATTCTATACATAATCAGATCATCTGACTTATGAAGATGGCTGCATATGAGCATTTAAGACTTTTAAGGGGAAACAACATATAAAGGAGACTATTATGATATATATCAGGAAAATAATACCAAGAAACTAAATTACACTCCTTTGCAGGAGTCTCCTAATCAGAATTTCAAAAAATTCAAAGTTCATGCAACAAAGATAATTCAACAGTATTCAAGTCCAACTGGTCATAGTCTTTGACAATTAATGAATCTAGTTCACTGTAAAGTAGCCTGACTTAAAGAAGTATTCATTTTTGTAATAAGGCTGGTAACACAAACAATAGTAACTTGGAGATGTACTAAAAGAAACATAAAGGTTAGAAAACCTTAATGTAGCCAACCTTGCTATCCACCATTCAGGAGGCCTGAAAATAAAATGTTAGTAGCATCCAAAAACATTTCATGTGTTTCTTTTACCTGAGAAATTTTTTGTAACATATTTAGTGGCAGTGTTTCGAGAAACATCAGCATCAGCCACTTTTAAAATTAAACCTTCTATGGTGGCAATATCATGGGAAAGAGGAGGACAACATTCAGTTTTGTTTGGCACCATTCACAAGCCCCCAACATGGGCAAAAGGAGATCTAAAGCTGTTTAATATTCCAGTAAGTGCTTCTGTTGAACACAAATGTTTTCATCTACCTTGCAAAGAGTGGCTTCTACCTGTCTGGAATGCTGGGAGGTCTGATTGGCTACAAAATCCAAGATTTTCCACAGTTAATGTATTGGCTTCAAATTCCATACAACCAGAATCTGACTACTGCTAAGAGTGACCCCCAGGAACCCCACTAGCACATTTTCTCAGTGGAAACTGACTTATCTCTATCTATTTCAAGGATGGTACTAATTTTGATTATTGACTGCTTTGGCCTTATGGGGACTTTCTAATAGCAAGATCTCAACCAATGAGGAGGCAGCACAGAGTAAGCAAATTCTCTGCCGATCCCAATATAGGCCCTCACGGATGGAAACCAGAGCTTCTTAGTGATGTTTGAGCTGTTCATCCATAACTCTGCATAGCTCCTAAACAAGGTCCAGGGGGAAACTTACTTCTCTGTGGTCCCCTTATAGCATCCTGTAAGGGTGCATAGCCACATTTAGTGAAAATGGAACTTACTGGATTTAATCCAGTGACATCATACAAGCAATTACTCATACCCAATAGATAGTCCCCAGATCTTGAGTACTTAATGCCTTGTAGCACAATATATACTTTTCAGGCATCACTCCAATAGGTTTTCTATATTTGGTAATGAATGTGTTATTAATTGGAAAAATCAGAGTACTATTTCTACAAAGTGTAGGAAAGCAAGTAACAGTGATTTCTACAATATCAAGGATAACTTTCCACTCTTCTTTTGGGGTTTCAGGGTGACTCTCACTGGCAACACAGAGAGTCACTGGCATTAGTGTAATTGTTTTCTTATTTGAAGACATTAGCCCACAAACCCAAAAATTGTTCCTTTTTTTTTTTTTTTTTTTTTAGCAGATCATAGCCTTTATTAAAGCCTTTA
Organism: Microcebus murinus; assembly: GCF_040939455.1. NCBI lineage: Eukaryota > Metazoa > Chordata > Mammalia > Primates > Cheirogaleidae > Microcebus > Microcebus murinus. Next base: position 77,736,857 of record NC_134114.1, on the reverse strand, counting down.
TGAGGCTTTAATAAAGAGATTATGATCTCATGGATTTTTCTTTGAGGAAAAGGAAGAGATTAGAACCATGAGATATAGGGGAAAAAGGAAAAATACATAAGGCCTTTGTGATGACAGAGAAGTCTTGATATGTAATCTTGGGAAACCCACGCATGTCTAGGACACTGTCTGCTTCTGGGAAAAACTTTCTTGATCAGCTTTACCCTAAGGTCTCCAACTGATACACAGTTTCAGGACCATGGAAGGGCCTTTCTGAGTTGAGAGATGCAGATCCTCAAAAAGCTCAAGGCCCTGAAGTTTTGCCAAAGAAAATAACTTGTGGTCTCTTCCAATGGAGTTCAAGCGCAGTCTTCCTCCAATGTCATTTCCAAAACACCTGGTCTCTGGATTCTAGTTTGTGAAATGTATCATTGTCATCAGTTGGTAGGTCACAAAGGGCTTCTTTTACCTGGTGAAAATATGATTTGGCCTAATGTATTAAAGCCTTGCACAATATTGAGTTATGACAGACTTTATAAGAGTGGGAGATACGTAAGGTTCTATGACAATGGGCATAGGACTTTCAGTAACTATTTCAAAAGATGTCAATCTATGTATTCTAGTGGAAATGACTTTTATTGTCATCAACTGGTGATGCCTTTGACTAAGTCAATCCAATTGATTCAGTTAGCTCTGCCTTTCATTGTGTTTATAAAATCTATTCGACTGTTTTATAATTGTCCAATGCACAAGTACCTTTATCACTTGAGATTTCTGCAGGAATGTGCCTTAAGGGAAACATATTTTCTATAATAATAACCTTTTAGCTACTGCTAAAGCATACAACTGCCTGCATGGGAAGCTTTTATACAACCAGAAAACATACATTGAAGGAGGCGATTGAATGAAATCCATCTGTAAGTTCAAATGATCCAGCAGGTGCCAGAAATGTATCATCTAAAGTTTTTATTGTCTTACCAGAATTATGAGTTTGACAAACAGAACACTGGTTATAAATCATTTCAGCAATTTTAGAACAATCACCCAACCAACATTTCTTTTCATAATTTGAATCATTTTATCTCTTCTATGATGAGTCACAGAGTGCAGAGGTTTTACTAATGGAAAATTTAAGGACTCAGGAAGGACCAGGTCATTGTACAGGCTCTTCATGAGTCCACATTAACATTCAATTTACATCCCCATAAATACCAATTTTGTTTTTCCAATTTAGATGCCTAGTGCTGCTTATTATTAAATAGGTTAACACAGGTAATTTGCCTTGGATCAAGCTTATAGAATTCATCTAAAATGATATATTAACAATTTCAGTACTGGCTGACTTAGCATGAAAACTTACCAAATCATTGTTTGGTATTTAATTAATTCTTGTCCTGCTTGATGTTGGATTAACAGTTTTAGGAAGCAGCAGTTTCTTCAGTAGAGTTCTGGGAATTCTTATCCATTCCAATGGTATGATTTTTTTTTTTTAACTCAAATCCCATGAGAGATTAACAATGGTATGATCTTAAAGTTATCAGAAACCTATACTTCTCAGAGATCTTTTCATGAAACTCTTTGAAGACAAAATACTTTAGGCTTATATTTGCTCAGAAAAGTACCAGAGTAAACACTTAACTAGCAATGAATGAAAGGCTTTAAATGCCCAATATTACATATCTGATGAAAGTTCATTACAATAATGACACAATTGAGAAGAAATCTCAGTTATTTCTGTCATGTATAACATTTTAAGAAAAAATAACTAGCATTATGACAGATATTATACCAGGGCTATTAAAATTCCATGAATTTCATACAATTTTTAAAACACATAATAATATATATACAACAAATATGAATCAAACAAGACTTAGCCATTACTTATTTGACAGCACTTCCAATGAAATATAATACATCAAATAAGTCTAATTGGTTTAATGTCTCTCTTTTTATAGAAAGAGATAGCCCTTTGATATTTTTCCAAGGACCTATCTGGGAAACCAAAAGTTAATTTAAGTTTAAAAAAAGATTTAATTTAGAATTTTATTTTGGGAAATTCATAAATAATATCAAAGGTTTAAAACCCTTGATCAAAATAAGATAACAGGTCACTATGAACAATAGTCATTCATTTAACAAAAATGATAATTAAAATACTTCAAATACGAAAGGTTACATAATTGTAGAAAAACTTTAGGCCTTTTCATTAGAAAGAACTCAGTTTTCTTAAGTGATCAAAAACTTATGAAAGATGACATGTAGCACAAGAAGTTATCTTGGTAAAATATAGAACTTTCTTTACTAGGCTAATTACTTAAAAGGTAAACAAAACAAAACAAAAACCTTTCACAATTTTCTATTAAAAGAACACCTATACTCCAAGAAAGCCTATTGTTCTAACAGAGAGGACTGAAATTCCAGTTTTGTGTCAGTGCACTTTTATAATATTGTTGAGTTTTGCGAAAAAAAGCAATTCCTTTCTAATCTTAGCTAGTTTGATAACGCACAAAATTCCTTTCATAAGATTTGTCTTCCACAAACCTTCTACAACTTTTTCTTCCATTTTGTTTTTGTCCTGCATTTTTCCTTTTCTCATTTTGGAGCAACCAGTCATTCTAATTTAAAACAAAAAATTACTCTTTTCCTCTTAATGAAATGAAACATCTTCATACCCTATAGTTTCTCTTACCGAAAGCACATATTACCTTTCTTGTATATTTGCATATAGAATAGTTTCCCTTATTATTTCAAGTAATTTCAGTTACATATATTAATTGGAATTATTAACTCTCAGTAACCTTCTTTCCAGTAAATACTGGGAAGCAAATAATTGTGACCTCTCTATCATACCAAAAACCTGTAGCTTGGCAAATCAATAAATCATAATATCATAATTTCTAAAAGCATGTGCTTTCTCATAGTACAATTTGCCAAAGTGGCAGAGAACGTGTTTGTTACCAGTCACAAATATCTTTACTTTCTCTGTAATAATAAACTATAGAGCAGCCAACATTTTATCTCTATCTTCTTAAGTTTTTGTTTGTTTTTGCTGGGCCTGAGAATTAAATTGTCATTTGAACAGATTCCCCTCATCCTCACCTTTCCATCCTTGAGGATAAGAATGTTAAAACCTTCTGGTATAGAAAGAAGACCTTTTACAGGAAAATTTTATCTTACTAATATCTATTTAACTCAATTTTAACAATTATGCTTATATTCTTATATAAACAGCTACCTATCATCTTAAATTATTTTTCTTGCTGAGAAATTATATTTTATTTTTATTTTTTTGAGACAGAGTCTCACTCTGTTGCCCGAGGTGAGTGCCAAGATCAGCCTAGGTGACATGCTGAGAAATTTTATAACATAGAGATAACAAAGCGTTTTTTTCCCTTTAAATATAGGTAGGAAAAATGATGCATCTATATTACATTTAATGTTGAAAAATCAGAAGGCATACCTCTTTTAATCAAACCTAAAATATTCTAATTCATCAAAGATTATTACAGTCATGTAAACTTGAAAATATTTGGGTTAGTTCTTATTTTTCTGAATGAATATTTTATTTACATAAGTACTTATTTTGCTTAAAGCCAATTAAATACAGATTTTCTATAATTTAATTTAGAAATATCACAAGGAGATAAAAAATATCACATATATATATCATGCATACAGACATACATAAACATATAGACTGAAATAGATCTTATAGCTTTTATTCTAAAATTTTAGCCATGTGTCCGTTACAGTAATACAAGCTCACTAATTCAGCCTACATACCACCATTTTCAGCAAACCCTATCAAGGTCTTAAAGTAAGCACAAGTATAGCACATAGAGACATTAGGTCAATTCCAATTTGTTTTTTCTGGCCAATGAAACAAGATGAGCCGGGCGCGGTGGCTCACGCCTGTAATCCTAGCACTCTGGGAGGCTGAGGCGGGCGGATTGCTCGAGGTCAGGAGTTCAAAACCAGCCTGAGCAAGAGCAAGACCCCGTCTCCACCATAAATGGAAAGAAATTAATTGGCCAACTAATATATAGAGAAAAAATTAGCCGGGCATCATGGTGGTGCATGCCTGTAGTCCCCAGCTACTCGGGAGGTGAGGCAGGAGGGTTGCTTGAGCCCAGGAGTTTGAGGTTGCTGTGAGCGAGGCTGACACCACGGCACTCACTCTTAGCCTAGGCAACAAAGTGAGACTCTGTCTCAAAACAAAAAAAAAATGAAACAAGATGTACTGATGGGTAAAGACTTTGGATAACAACTGTTTAAAAAATACTTTACGATTTTTTTCATTTGCCTTCTGTAAGGAACACTTCAAAGAGACAAATATTGATTAATTTTACATTTTAGATGTATCTGCTTACCAATTAAAGAATGTATCCAATTGGTTTAGTAATATTTTAGATCCTTTATTTTCTAATACACTTTTCAAGAGAACAATTTTATCTATATAAAACATTCCCCACTATGGCCACTAGGATTCTAAGTTGTCTAAATCCATTTTTCCAAAAATTTTCCAACAGATTCTGGACTCATAATTTTTGTACATCAATTTAGTCAGTATCCCAGAAACTAGAGTCTCAGATTCCTAAAGTTCCAGACCATTTAGATCTGGACAAATCTATATTCAAAAAGTCCTTACTTGAGGCTTCTAACTAGATCCAATCCAGTTAATTATTGGATCCAAGCCAACCCTACCCAGTCCAGTAAAAGTTGTTCAAATAAAGTGATAGATCTCAAAACATAAATGAGTAGAGCTTAAATCTGAGAGAGAACTCACCCATGACCATGACCCTATCTACTACAAGAGATTAGTGGGACCTCTGCTTACTTACTCAGTGCTCCTGGGGTTTATGTAGGTCAACTTTGGATCACACTTCTGATGTCACTCTGTTTTTAAGGAAAATTTTAAACAAATAACTTTAGGAGAGTTTCTTAGAGCAAAGAAATGACTCATAAATAGGGTAGCACCTTGAATCAGTAAAGGTTCAGAGAGCTCCACCCAGCAATGTGGGCAGGCAATATAGATAAACAAAAAGAAAGGAAGTGACATATGGAGAAATAGCCTATTGATTACAGCGTAGCATTTGTCTTATTTAAATGTGTCTGAGCATTTTGCAGCCTATGATTGCTTAACGGTTCAGTTGCTATAATTGGCTAAGACTTGATTACTTTATTTTTCATTTCAGAATGTTACAGGAGTGCAAATGATTTGGTTACATAAATTGCTTTTGTATAGCTTGAGTCAAAGTTGTAAGTGTACCCATCACCTAGATAGTGTACATTGTAACTGATAGGTGTGAAGAAACCCGTTTCCTACTTGCTCCTCCCACTTGCTTGATTTCTATTGAGTTTTACATCCATATGTGCACATGGGTGTTGATCAATTAGTTCCAATTTAATAGTCAGCAAGTGTGGTGTTTGTTTTTCCACTATTGAAAAACTTCACTTAGAAGAATGGTCTCCAGTTCCATCCAGCTGGTTACTAAAGGTATTAGTTCACTATCTTTTTTCATGGCTGAGTAATACTCCGTGGTATACATATACCACATTTTATTAATCTACTCATATATTGATGGGCACTTGGGTTGATTCCACGTCTTTGCAATTGTGGATGGTGCTGCAATAAGCATTTGAGTGCAAGTATCTTTTTGATCAAATGACTTTTTTTCCCTTGGGTAAATAGCCAATAGTGGAATTGCTAGGTCAAATGACAGGTCTACTTCAAGTTCTTTGAGGGATCTCCATACTATCTTCTATAGAGGTTGCATTGGTTTGTAGTCCCATCAAGAATGTATAAGTGTTATTTTCTCTCTGCATCCATGCCAACATGTATTGTTTTGGGACATTTTGATAAAAGTCATTCTCACTGGAGTTAGGTGATATTTCATGGTGGTTTTGATTTGCATTTCCCAGATAATTAGAGACATTTATAGATTTGCATATGTTGAACCATTCTTACATCTCTGTGATGAAGCCCACTTGATTGTGGTGGATTATTTTTTACATATGCTGCTGAATTTAGTTTGCTAGAATTTTATTGAGATTTTTGCATCTATATTAACAAGCGATATTTGTATGTAGTTTTCTTTTTTTCCTGGAGTTTTTTGTCTGGCTTTAGTATCAAGGTGATTTGGCTTCATAGAATGAATTGGGAAAGATGGCTTCCTTCTTAATGCTATGAAATAATTTCTACAGTATAAGAACCAGTTCTTCTTTGTATGTCTGGTAAAATTCTACCGTGAAACCATCTGGACCAGGAACTTTTATTGGTTGGAAGATTTTTTTATTGCTGCTTCAATTTTGTTATTTGGTATTCATCAGTTTAAGAATTCTCTTTCTTCCTGATTGTGCAGAGGGTGGTTTTGTATTTCCAATAATTTTTCCATTTTAAAAATGCTTTTGAGGTTTTTATAGAAATTTTTATACTATTCAGAGATAATATTTTGTATTTCTGAGGTATCAGTTGTAATATACCCTTTTTCATTTCTGATTGAGGTTATTACAGGCCTTTCTTTTCTGTTTCTGATTCATCTAACAGGCCTGTAAATTTTGTTTACTTTTTTCATTAATCTTTTGTATAATTCCTTTATTTTCAATATAATTTAGTTCTGCTCTGACCTTAGTTATTTATTTTCTTCAGCTGGGTTTGGGATTGATTTGCTCTTCATTTTCCAATTCCTTGAGAGAATTCATTAGAGTGTTGATTTGTGATCTTTGTGTCTTTTGGATGTAGGAATTTAAGCTTATGAATTTTCATCTTGGGATTGCTTTTGCTGAATCTCATAGATTTTGACAACTTGTATCCTGTTTTTTATTTAGTTCAAAAAGTCTTTTGATTTCCATCTTTATTTCCTCCTTGACCCAACAATTGTTCCACAGTAGGTTAATTTCCATGACTTTATGTAAATTTTTGTGTTTCTGTTGGAAATGATTTCTAATTTTATTCCAATTTGTTCTGAGAAGATACATTGTATAATTTCTATTTTTTAAAAAAATGTTTGAAACATGTTTTGTGGTCTAGAATGTGTTCAATCTTAGAGAACGGTCCATGAGCTGATGAGAAGAAAGTATATTTGGTAGTTTGGGATAGGATGTTCTGTGAATGTCTGTCAGTCCTACTTGCTCTAGAACCCCTTTTAGGTGCCTTTTTTCTTTGTTTATTTCTTCCTTTTAGGATCTGTCAGTGGGGGGTTGAAGTCCCCTAGCTATTATGATGCTGTTGTTTATCCTTTAAGTTAGATCAAGTAGGCTTTGCTTTATGGATCTCAGTGTAACTCTGTGAGGTGCATAAATATTTTGGATTGTTATGTCTTCTTGTTGAATTATTCCCTTCCCTATTAGGTGATTGCCACCTTTGCCTTTCTTTACTCTTGCTAATGTGAAGTCTATGTTATGTTATATGAGAATAGTTACACCAGCTTTCTTTTGATTTTCATTTGCATGGAATATTGTTTTCCATCCCTTTACCTTGAGTCTGAAGCAGTTCTTTTGGTTTAGTTGTGTTTCCTGGAGACAGCAGATACTTGACTTGTATTTTTTTATCCATTCAGCCAGCCTCTGTGTATTGAGTGGGGAGTTCAAGCCATTCATATTTACTGAAAAAGTTGATAAGTGAGGTGGATTTCTGTTCATCCTGCTGTTTTGTTTTACCTCTTGAGTCATAATGGTATCTTTCCTCTTACCTTTTGGTGATTTTACACCGGTGGGTGCTTACTGTGCTGATCCATGTATAATGCAGTTCTGAGTACTTCCTCCAGGGCAGGCTGATCTTGACAAATTTCCTCAGTATTTGCTTGTCTGAGAATTTCTTTATTTTTCCCTCATATGAGAAACCTAGTTTTACAGGGTGCATAATTCTAGGTTGGGCATTATTCTGTTTAAGAAGAATAAGAGGCCAGGCATGGTGGCTCAAGCTTGTAATCCTAGCACTCTGGGAGGCCGAGGTGGGAGGATTGCCCAAGGTCAGGAGTTTGAAACCAGCCTGAGCAAGAGCGAGACCTTGTCTCTACTAAAAACATAAATAAATTAATTGGCCAACTAAAAATATATAGGAAAATTAGTCAGGCATGGTGGTGCATGCTTGTAATCCCAGCTACTTGGGAGGCTGAGGCAGAATGATCACTTTAGTCCAGCAGTTTGAGGTTGCAGTGAGCTAGGCTGACACCACGGCACTCTAGCCTGGGTAACAATGTGAGACTCTTTCTCAAAAAAAAAAAAGAAGAATGAGAATGGGGCTCCAATACTTTCTGGTTTATAAGGTCTCAGTTGAGAAGTCTGCAGTTAGCCTGATGGGCTTTCATTTTTATATTACCTGATGCTTTTTGCTTTATGACTCCTAGGATAGTGTCTGCATGTTTACTTTGGCTAATTTGATATTTGCTTGTTGTGGTTATTGCCCCTGCTATGAATCTCCCCAGAATCCTTTGAGCTTTTGGTAACTGGATATCTATAGTTTTAGGAAGGCCAGAGAAACTTTCCTCAATTATTTCCTCAAAGTGGTTTTCCAATCCTTTTGTATTTTCTTTTTTGCCCTTAGGGATGCCTGTGATTATGTTAGGTCATTTTGAGTAATCCCATATTTCTTGTAGGCCTGGTTTCTTCCTCTTATTTTTTTCTTCTTTCTCTTTGACTGACTTGTTTAACTCAAAGGTATTGTCTTCAAGCTCTGAGATTCTTACTTCTTTCTGATCTAGCCTATTCTTACAGTTTTCCACTGGGCTTAGTGTTTCTTTGAAAGAATTTTTATTTCCAAAAAAGTTGTGTTTAAATTTTTTTAATAATTCTCTTCTCTTAGTGATTTTTCATTCATTTCCTGCATTATTTTTGTGTTTTCCTTGTGTTGGGTTTCTATTTTCTCTTATATTTCATTGACCTTTCTTAAAATCCATATTCCAAATTGTTCACCTGTCATTTCAATCTTTTCATTAGGTTGGTATGGATTGCTATGCACTATTGTTTTCTTTTGTAGGTATCCTTTCACCCTGCATTTTCACATTTTGCAGTTCTTTCCCTGATTCCTTCTCATCTGGCCTTTCTGTCGGGTCCTGAGTGTGCTAGGCCTGGTTTATGGGCCTGTCTCAGGGTCCTCTAAGATACCTGACCATATCAGGAAGAGGAGTGTTGATCCTGTGTTGCCTATGGTGTGTTCCAGCAGGTTTGAAGAAGCTCTTGGGCTACCTCTGACCTGCTGTCTTCATCTCTTCCCAACAGTGTATAGTGAGTTAAGTACCCCGCCTTAATCTCCAAGATGGTGGGTGGTACTTGTGAGTAAGAATTAGCCACTCCCTGTTTGCTGGAGTTGGAAGCTGCTGTGCTTAGTTACATGGTTGTTTCCTCTGCCATTGATTGAAGTTTACATATCAGAGCCCACTGCTGAAATGTTCTTTTATGCCTGTGGTTAGCTCTGATCCCCCAGGTGGGGCACTCGAATTCCCCAAGTTTTAGAAGGGACTCTGTAGCTTCGGGGCAGTGGGGTGGGATGGGTTGCTTGATACCTGTTCCCTCTGAGATAGTGGGGGAAGCAAGACAAATTGTGGCTGAATTGTAAGAGCCTGAGAGGCTTTGCAACGCCTTGGTGGGGCTCAAAGTTTGCTTATCCATCAGCTACAGGGAGTTGCTGGTATGAAATTCAGGGCAATCTCATCAAGCCAGGAAGGCTATTCCTGAGGGAGGGGCCTAATTGCTGGAGTGCTAAGGGCCAGACTCTTTATTCCCTTGTCCACTAGCATTGTTTCACTGCATGGTGCAGTGAGAACCCACCCTATTTGCTACCTAGTACTCCACAACACTCTCCCATCAGAACAATCTGCATGAGTTCCCTCAGTGCCCCAGACTGGTTCTCGAACTACTCCTCAGTTCAAGTGTCTGAACCATTAGCATTCATCTCTGCGGGATACTTGTGGGTGGAAAATCACCAATTGTGCACCCCTGTTCCACCTCAAGACTCCAAAGGGAGAGAAATAGGCCTCTCTATCTATAGGCGCCTCAGCCAGGGGCACACCCCCATTGGAAAGAAGTGGCTGCTTTTGAGTTTCTTGGCTCTAGCTGCACTTCTTATTGTAACGAGTGGGGGAAGGGGCCACTGCTTCCATTCAGCCATCATACCTGAGGTATTCAGTTGTTATAATAACCAGGGTCTAGGCTAATTCACTCTGAGTGCTGCATCCTTATCTACTATGGCAGTTATCCACTGAGGGTGGGGAATGGGCACACTCACAGATTCCTGTTCCTCGGCACCTCTCCACACTATCCCGTTGGATATGGTCATGAGGGCTTTCCCACCACTTGAGTCTGGGAGCAAGACCTCTCCGCTGCATCTCCCTGCACCGCTCTCATGTGAGGGGGGCACTGGGTCTGACTGGCCTGTCTAAGCCACCAGCGCATGATTCTGTGAAGCACCAGCAGGCAGGAGGCAAATGAATTGTGGGGGCCCTGCTCTCAGGGGTGAGTCTGGCCAGGAAACGCACCCTCCTTAGAGAAGCAGCCATTCATGAGCTTCTCAGTTGAGAATACTCTCTCAGTTGCAGTGGGGAAAGGGACTGGGGCTGCCAGCTGGCCTGAACTAAAATCTTTGATGCCATGATTGGAGGAGGTAGAGAGCAGGAAGTGTCTAGGTGTGAAAAAGCCAGTACTAGAGTCTCTCATGGCAGTCTCCCACGGGTGTCCCTTTTGAAACTCCTGCTATTCCTATTTATCCACTATGCCTGGGCTTACGAAGGGTGGAAGTGCCTCCGATATGTTTTGTGTTCCATTGTTCACTGAAGGTACCTGGGTCGGGGAGAGGAATCCCCTTTACCTTTTCAATTTGCCCTGAGCCTTTCTATGTTTGTTCCACACTGCTCTCTTCTCCTATCTTCTTTTTCCTCAGCTTCAATTTTTTCCTTTGGGGTCCCCAGATGTCTCTGTTGTCTTCTTGTGATCCACACCTGAGCTGCAATTGCTCTCTGTTCTCCTCAGTCCAGTATTCTGCCCTATAGCCAGGGAAATCTGACATGTGATGTCTCTTGTCTTGCCTGACACCCCCATCAAGACTTGGTTGCTTGTTATGCAAGTAGTTACCCTCAATTTAGTTTGCAGTTTGTCTATGTACTAAGCTAGTTTACAGTTTGTTATGTGTAGAAGCAGATTTAGGACAAATTTAATTTTGTACTTCACTTTCAGACAAAAACGTTAAGAAAATAATTAAAAATACTACTCTAAAAATAATGCAGAAAAAACTAATATCACTATAGCTTAGAAGTCAAGAGTATAGGACCTGGGGGAAATTTGTGGTGCCTGGTTGATTCACAATAACCCCTTTAATTGATAGCCTTATTTATTTAGTTGTTCCCTGTATTCTTCACTATCATTAATTAAACCCAAGTGAACTAGTCAGTTTAGTCTCTGAAATTTGCAGTAGAAAGACTATTGATTAGTTTCTCATTGTTGCTACATCTATAATACATGAAATGAGAAGAAATGGCTGCTCAACTTCTGTGAATCCACATGGTCCAAGTAGCAGAGAAACTTAATCCAATAAAAAGAAAACTTATGAGATCTATTAGGAAGAAAAAAGGGACACAATATAGGGAGATTTTACTCAAGGTTCTCATTTTCCTGAAGGTATTATTTGTGCTCTTAGATTTTGTCAGATAGCTCTTGAAACCATATATAAATACCATATTTGAATTAAAAGCACCTGTGCCTGAAATATTTTGTTTTGAATATCCCAAATCTGATTATTTTATGATAAAGAAGCCAAAATTCTTATATGAATATGAAAACATTCCTGGTTTATCTTAGATCAATATCTATTTTATAATTCATGAACTTGTTTGAATTCATATCTTAAATTTCAAAGATATGGAGCCAAATCTTACATGCAAATTATCTGAGGAACTACCTTGCTCAATAGACTATTATTATTTTCATCAGAATTACAATCAAACTAATTATTGCAATAACTAGCTTTGGTTACTATAAGAATGGTGTAAATATAATTATCCAAATATGGTACCCTGAAACTGAAAGCAATTCTCAAGTTTTGAGCAGTACAAAATATAATTTTTAAAAATTTTGTAATATATTGCAGTATATTGGTTCTAAATTATTCTTCTTGCTTATGTGTAAACTCAAGCAGTCACTTCCAAATAAGCATCAATGAAAAAATGAAGTTTTTAATTAAAGAAAAATTCAAGTCATTTTAGGAAATTTAGAAGGCAGAGGAGGAAGGATGTAACTTTAATAAACCAAAAAAAGTTATTTTCTGCCCTGAAACTCTCTTCCTTTCCTCTCCTAGTTATAAGAGGCTATCACTTTGAGGGGAAAACATAATAAGGTTACATTTATGGAAAAGAAGTCTGATGAACAGTCTCGTCTGTACTAAAGTTTAGGTCATATACTAAAAAGAGAAAAAGAATTCTCCAATAAAAGTATATGAAAATTTTGGAGTAGAAGATTAACCAGCATTCATTCAAGAGTTATTTGTGGAGCTTATCTTTTAGGAACAATAAATTTTAAAATATGTTAGAAGTGATGAATGTTATGAGTAAATAGAAAATGACAAGTGTTTAGTAAATGTATGCTTATATGGTGATATTTTAGCAAACATATAAATCAGGTCAAAAAGGTTATGATGTAAAAATCCAAGAGTTGAATAACAATGTGTTAGACAAGAGAATGAATTGTGAAGGAAAAGAGAAGAGATATCTTTAGGAAAAAGCTACTATAATAAATGAGTTTTGGAATATATAAAATCTTGACTATGTTTAATATGTTTGAAAGATTTCATTAATGATAAAAATTGCATTGTTACTGTTTTAGTAGATACTTTATTTTTATTTGATTAAATCTTATATCTTTTGAATGCGAGACCATGATGAAACAGACCACAAGTTGACACAGCTTTATTTGGGTTGTACATCATTTTTTCAAAACAATTTTTTAAAGATATATTGCAGGCTTCTACACTCCTGCTGCTGTCCATAATCACTTGTCTTATACTTGTGTTTATTTTCTTATTTTCTTACTTTTCTCTTTGTTTGTTGAAGTATAGCATTTTATACTTATCTCAGTTAAACTGCACCTTTAGAAATGATAAGGATGTAACTTCAGCTAATCAAAGTCTTTTGATTCTTGTTTCACTATTCAAACTATCAACTAAAATTCCATTTTTCACATCCTCTGCAAATTCTATAGGCAAAAATCTATCTTATCTCCCTAAAAAAGTAATAAAAATTTGAATAATCAATTTATATAATAGCCAGGAGGCATACTTTCCTCAAAAATCACTTTCAGGTTGGAATGAAACTAATTATTAGATCACTAGTAAATCACTTCAAATATTTCAAATTATTATAAATGTCATTTACCTCATTTCTCCATTTTACCCACAAGAGAATTATGAAAGTCTTTTCCAGATTATTTATAAAGTTCAAATAGACTTTTGATTAGGAAATCATGAAAAAAAAAGACTATATTGAATCTATGATGGCTTCCAGCTGAGCAGCTATTCTTTTTGTTTTAAATATTCCCCAAATAATGCATTTCCAAATATTTCTAGCAATAGGTCCAAGATAATGGTCCATAATTTGATATGTAAATAATGTATAATTCTTTCTTCCTCTTAATCATTTGTTAGTCTTCCTCATTTCTCCAAGACTTAGTAAATTTAACTGAGTGACATTCCAGTGTCCGCTATAGGACTGCACTACAAAACTGAGATGGAATTTATTCAATATTTATTTGAAGCAGTTAAAAATTGACTTAAAAATTTGCTTATTTATCTAAAGCATCATTTTCATATTACCCTTGTTAGTCTTGCTAGTTTCAGCCTGAAAATCAATTTGACAATAGATGGAAGGAAATACTAAATGGATATGTCAAAAAAAAATAAAAGGTTTAATATTAATAAATATAGAGTAGGTCATTTATTGATATGACAGTATAAATTGAGGTCATGCAGACTACAAAATGATTCTAAAGGACTATCTATGCTTTCTACTATACTAGTCTGTCCTCTACTTTATTCTGCTCTACTGTGAGGAGAAAAGTGAGAATGATCTACCAAGTTATGAATGATGGCAAGTCCCAGTGCATGGAGATGTACCTATCAAAACATACAGAGTAATTCCTTGTCTGTCTTGATGGTAAGGCAGAATTTATAAAGTTATACTTTCTTATATTTTGTAGAATACCAATTATTTGAAGAAATGATTTGTATGTATTATGTGCTGATTATGAATTTATGATCAAAATCTAAGATACCAATGACTATAATTAATACAGAACAGATGAAGTCCTGAACATTCTGGTTATTGCTCGCTTACATTCATGACTTGATGCATCTAAAAGTATTATTTTAAAAATAAAAAATCTGTAGTATGAATGTTTTTCAACTGAGCACAAACATTTTAAAATAGCCATTTTTATCTATGAAAATCACTTGTGTTTAAAGCAGACATGTGTTTCTCCCAGACTTATTCTTACCCAGGGGGTCTCCCATCATTGCTCTACTCTTCCCAAACATGCATGCCTACACTTTTGGTTCAACAGACAATAGGGGTTGCTGGAAGAAACAGAATAATTTGATGACAAAAAGGGGGCGGATCTATTGTAGTGATACTTAAAACTCTAGCAGTCATTTGAAGATCAAAGTTTCAAACTGTCTTACCACATCTTTGATCTTTAAATAGGCACATTTAGGTTGTGTCCTCATGGGGCTAGAAGATTGACTGTTTTGACTAAATTGGTGATATTTTGTGCCATTTTTTTAAAACTTAGTTAAGACTTTGCAAGTTAGTTGAGTCTCTGACAAAGGTGGTTAATATTATTGTTTGTTTGTTTGTTTTAAGAAACTATTAAGAGCAGAAACTGCAATTGATCTTAGCCCAAAGGTCTAGAAGCAATTCATTTTTTTAAAATGATCTATAGATATTGCCAGAAAACATAAAGCTGGCAACTGATTTCATGTTGTTTTTGCTGTATTTTCTTAGTTTTTGTTGTTTCTTATTTTTTTTAAATAAAATTTGCAAAGATTTCATTGTAAAAATTTCATTCCAGTAAACCAAAATTTTATTTATTAAATAACTAATGATTTTAATTTTTCTTAATAAAAGGACATAACTATATAACTCATTATAAAAATTTCACTTGCTAATAAATATAATTTGAATGATGAAAAAGATTTCCACTTATCAAAATACTTTCAAGTTCAGACTTACGCAGATAAATGAAAAGGAAAATATTAGCCAAAGTATTTTTCCAAAAAGTTCTTGAATGGAAACATTGATAGCTTCCTCCTCAGCCCATCATGAAATAGATCAAAGGATTTTGAGAGCTGAGAATAATGGAACTCACATTTAAGATAATTACTGGTCAGAGGTAGCATGAAATCCATCTCTAACAGTCTGTAAAATGCTCTATTATATTCGTACCCAGGGACAGTGATCTGCTTTCATCTTATTGGCAGAAAATCACAGTGACCAGATTAAAGTGTGACCATTAAAAATAATTCTGCTTTTAACAGTATATTTTATTTATTTATATATTTATATAGTCATTTGCAAATATATAAAGTTTGAGTAATGCAGTAATTAATCCTCAATGGAGATAAGCACATATATCCACATCTTTTACAGTTTCATATATCCATCAACAATGTCATATTTTTCCTAAAGGGAAGGTAATCATTCCTGTATATCATTTAAAAACTAAAATTTTTATCATATAAAGTGCTTATTGTATATAATTTAGAAATCACTCATACACAAAAAGAAGTAAAAATTTCTGGTAAAGTCTAAACTTCACCATTCAGAGATAAATAACTAATTAATGCTGTTTTGTATAGTTTTCAAGTTCTCTCTCTCTCTCTTTCTCTTTGTCTCTCTCTCATCATTTATATATATATAATATATATATAATTTATACTCCTTTCTTAAAGAAACATTATTAAATAAGTTTAACTTATAAGTTTTTATATAAAATATATCATTGACATTATTACATGTCATTAAATACTATATTGCAATATTATTTTAATCATAGGATTATGAAGTACTTTATAAAGGAGCTTTAACCCATTGTTTAAATTTTTTTATTCTACATTTTCTTGTGTTTTTTTTCTGAATATTACAGAGATACAAATGTTTTGGCTACATAGATTGCTTTTGTACCATTTGAGTAAATGTTATAAGTGTGCTCATTGTGCAGATAGTGTACATTTTACTGGTTAGGTATGATTTCACTCAGCCTCTCCATACTCCTCTCACCTGCATGAGTTCTGTTGATATTCACTTCCATCTGTGGACAAGAGTGCTGATCTGTTAGTTCCAATTTAATAGTGAGTGCATGTGTGTTGTTTTTCCATTCTTGTGATACTTCACTTAGGAGGATGATGTCCAGTTCCATCAAGATTGTTGCAAAGGGTATAAATTCATATTTTATATGGCTGATAGTACTCCATTGTATACATATATCACATTTCATTAACACACTCATGAATGGATGGGCACTTGGATTGATTCCACATCTTTGCAATTGTGAATTGTGCTGCAATAAAAATTCTAGTGCAAGTATCTTTTGGATAAAATGACTTTATTTTGTTTGGGTAAATACCCAGTGGTGAGATTGCTGGATCAAATGGTAGGTCTACTTATAGTTATTTGAGGATTCTACCTACTATTTTCCATAGAGGCTGCACTAGTTAGCATACCACCAACAGTGCCTAAGTGTTTCATTCACTTCGCATCCACACCAGCATCTATTGCTTTGGAACTTTTTGATAAAAGCCATTCTAATAGGGATTAGGTGTTATTTCCTTGTGGTTTTGATTTTCATTTCTCTGATGATTAGAGACATTGAACATTTTTTCATATGTTTATTTCATATGTTTATTAATCTACCTTCTTTTGAAAAGCTACTGTTCATGTCTTTGCTCACTTTTTAACAGGGTTGTTAGAGTTTTTTTGTTTGTTTGTTTTTGCTTTTTCTGATTTCATGAGCTCATTGTAGATTCTGGTTATTATCCCTTTCTTGGTTGTATATTTTTCCCATTTTGTAGTTTGTTTATTTGTTCTGTTGAATGTTCCTTGGCTGTACAGGAACTTTTTAATTGAATCAAGTCCCATCTATTTATTTTTATTGTTGTCATGATTGCCCTTGAGATCTTCTTCAAGAATGCTTTGCCTGGGCCAATATCTAGAAGAGTTTTTCCAACATTTTCTTCTAGAATTCTTATGGTTTTATATCATAGATTTAAGTCTGTGATCCATCTTGAATTAATTTTTGTTAGTGGTGAGAGATATGGATCCTGTTTCAATATTCTACATGTGGCTATCTAATTTTCTCAGCAGCATTTATTTAGGAATTCTTTTCCCCACTGTATATTGTTGTATGCTTGTCTAAGATCAGATGACAATATGTGGATTGTTTTATATCTAGGTTCTGTCCTCTGTTCTATTAGTCTATATCTCTATTTTTTTGTGTCATAGATATGCTGTTTTGGTTACTATAGCATTATAGTATAACATAAAGTTGGGTAAACTGATGGCTTCAGATTTCTTCCTTTTGCTTAGGGTTACTTTGGCTAGTTGGGTGCTTTTATTGTTCCAAAGATCTCTTAAAAATGACATTAATATTTTGGTGGTGATTGCACTGAACCTGTAAATCACATTGGGTAGTATGGGCATTTTAACAATGTTGATTCTGCCAATACACCAACATGATATTTTTCTTTATTTTTTACATCTTCTGCAATTTCTTTCCTCATAGTTTTCTTTGTAGAAATCTTTTACCTCCCTGGTTAAATATATTTCTAGCTACATTATTTTCTTTGTAGCTATTATGAGAAATAGTTTGTCTTTGATCTGGGTTCTCAGCTTGTCTGTTGTTGTTGGTATATAGGAATGCTACTGATTTGTATACATGATTTTGTAGCCTGGGACTTTGCTGAATTTATTTATCAATTCCAGGAATCTCTTAGCAGAATCTTTGGGGTGTTCCAGATATAAGATCATATCATCATTAAAGAGTGATAGTTTGACCTCCTTTTCCCACATTTCGGTGCCCTTTAGTTGCTTCTTTTGCTTGGTTGTTGGATAGAACATCCAGCAGAAGTGATGACAGTAAGCATCCTTATCTTGTTCTAGTTCTGAGTGGGAGTGCTTTCATCTTTACCCTATTCAGTATCATGTTGGCTGTGCATTTGTCATATATGGTTTTTATAATTTTGAGGTGTGTTTCATCTATACCCATTTTGTGAAGGGTTCTTATAAAAGGGCACTGCATTTTGTTAAATGATTTTTCTGCATCTATTAAGATGATAATATAATTCTTGTTTTTGCTTCAGTTTAGGTGATGAATATTATTTATGGATTTACATATGTGAACCATCCTTGTATCCCTGGGATGAAACCTGCTTGGCTGTGGTTGATCATTTTTCTGATGTCTTTCTGAATTAAGTTTGCTAGAATTTTGTTGAGAATTTTTGCATTCGTATTCATAAAGAATATTGGTCTGTAGTTTTGTTTCTTGTTGTCTCCTTTCCTGGCATCAGTATCAAAGTGATAATGGCTTTGTAAAATGAGATGGAGAAGATTTCTTTCTTCTCCATGTCATGAAATAATTTTTGCATTATGGGTTTCAATTCTTCTGTGTAGGTCTGATAAAATCTGGCTGTGCAAACATCTGGCCCTGGATTTTTTTTTGTTGGAAGATTTCTTATTGCTGTTTCAATTTCATTGCTCATAATAGGTCCATTCAAGAGTTCTCTTTCTTCTTGATTGAGCCTTGGGAGGTGGTGCATTTCCAGGAATTTCTCTACTTCTTCAATGTTTTGAGATTATATATAGAGATTTTTATAGTATTTACAGATGATATTTTGTATTTCTGTAGCATTAGTTGTAATATCTCCTTTTTAATTTATGATTGAGCTTATTGGGGTTCTTTCTTTTCTACTTCTTGTTAAACTAGCAAGAGGTCCAGCATTTATATTTATTTTTTCAAGGAACCATCTTTTTGTTTTATTAATCTTCTGTATTTTTATTGTTATCAATTTTATTTACTTTTGCTCTGACCTCAGTTATTTCTTTTCTTCTGCTGGGTTTGGGGTGGGTTTGCTCTTCCTTTCTTTGTTCCTTGAGACAATTCATTAGATTGTTGATTTGTGATCCTTCTGTATTTTTGATGTAGCCATTCATTTAAGGCTATAAATTTTCTCCTAAGGGTTACTTTTGCTGAATCCCACAAATTTTGATAACTTGTGTACACTTTATCATTTAGTTTGAGAATATTTTTATTTCCACCTTTGGTTTCTAATTGACTCAATAATTATTCAGCAGTAGGTTGTTTAATTTCCACGACTTTGTGTAGAATTGAAAGTTTATGTTGAAGCAGATTTCTAATTTTATTGCACAGTGGTGTGATAAGATATAATGTCTACCTTTTGAATTTGTTGAGACTTGTTATGTGGCCTAAGATATGATCAGTCTTAGAGAATGTTCAATGTGCTGATAAGAAGAATGTATATTCAATGCATTTTGGGTAGAATGTTTTGCAAATGTCTGATAGCCCTATTTCCTCTAGAGTCCTCTTTAAGTTCAGTTTTTCTTTATGTATTTTCTGGTTGGAGAATGTGTCCAGTTCTGTCATTGGGGTGTTTACATCCTCAGCAATTATGATGTTGCTGTTAATTACTTTATATAGATCTATTAGGGTTTGCTTTCTGAATCTAGATACACCCATGTTAGGTACATAAATATATAAGAATATTGTGTGTTCTTGATGAATTTCTCCCTTTACCATTATATAATGACCATGTTTGTCTTTCTTCACTATTGTTGATTTGAAGTCTTTGTTATCTAATACATGAATGGCTCTTTCTTTTGATTTTTATTTGCATGGAATATTGTTTTCCATCCTTTCTCCTTAAGTATGAATGAATCCTTGTGGGTTAGATGTGTTTCCTGGAGGCAACATACAGTTGGCTTATATGTTTTTATCCATTCAACCAGCCTATGTCTCTTGAGTGGGAAATTCAAGCCATTCACATTTATCAAAAGAATTGATAAGTGGGATGCATTTCTTTTCATCCTGTTTGGTAGAATATTACTGTATTGTTTTAGATTTTGAGCCATCATTTTACATGGGTTCTGAACTTTAGCTTTTGGGTGATTTTACACTGGTGAATTTCTATTGTTCTGATCTATGTATAGTGTAGATCTAAGGACTTCTTGCAGGGCAGGTCTGGTCTTGACAAATTCTCTCAGTGTCTGTATGAAAAAGTCTTTATTTCTTCCTCACATAAGAAACTTAGTTTTGAGGGATATAAAATTCTAGGCTGGCCATTATTCTTTTTAAGAATACTGAAGTTTGAGTCTCAGGCCCTTCTGGCTTGCAAGGTCCCAGTTGAGAAGGCTTCTCATCTGGACCAGCTGTCACTTCTTATTTTTGGATTTTCTTTTGTTTGGATAGGTCTTTTTCACCTCACATCACTCATGTGGGTATGTTTGTAACAAATGTTGGGTAAGAGCCTTTGGCTTTGCATGTGGGTGATCTAAGTTTTGAATGGATTCCTTGGTTATAAATATCCTTGGATCAGTGATTTTTCTCAATTTCTAGGTGTTTGTAGGCTGTTGGTATGATGAGCTATGTGAGTGTGCAGATTCCCTGTTGCAGAATGGAGGCCATTGAGTTGCTTTCTCTTTCCCCAGCCATTTAGTCTTCTTAACAGTGTGAATTGTAATTGCACACCCAATTTATTCACTGAGACAGTAGGTTGTGCTTGTTGGTGGGGATCAACCTCATCCTGTATAATTGAGTCAGTAAATGCTGTAAAGGGCATGCATATTGACCTTCCCATCAATACATGGTGCTAGCTGAAAGGAACATGCTTTAATACTCTTCTTGGGTCCTGTAACCAGCTTTAGACCCTCAAGAGAAACACTTGAATGCCCCAAGTGGTGGCTGGGATCCTGGGACTTCGGGTGAGTCCTTATTCTCTGCCACAGCAGAGGGGTGTGTGGGAGTGTGACTAGGTATGGCTAGTTTGGTTGGGCTTGCCCTTAGACTTCATGAAGGCTTGCCAGGTATTTGTTTCAGCAGAGGTCAAATGTCTACTCCCAGCTTCTGGGCAAAGCCACCAGGGAGGGACTGAAGTGGCCCCACCAAGTCAGCAAGTCTTCTTGATAGAGCTGTCTGAGATTCACAATTTGGCTGTCTGGAGTAGGCCTTGTCCTCCCCTGCTCCACAGTTTCCCCCTAGCATCTGCTGGCAGGCATGAGTTCAAGCCAGTTAAGCTCCCCCATGCCTGTGATGCAGATCTGGTTGTTCCCTGCCCAGGATCCTCATCTGAGTAGAGAGCATGGCCCTCCAGTGGTGGAAGAGGTGCCCTGAAAGCATCCTTTAAGCTTCAGCTAGGCCAACACTGCACTGTCCCCACCTTCATCTGCCCATGCAGGCTCCCTTGCCTCTTGAGACTAACTCACAAATCTCCCCTCTATGCCCCTGAGCACTGTGATTGAGACCTGGGGGTATGGGATCTGGCCTGTGGGCCCATCTCTGGGTTCCCAAAGATCAATTTCTGACTACACCAGAGAGAAGCACCCTAGTCCCATGTTGCCCACAACATGTCCAAGCAGGTTCGATGTATTTTCGCCTCAGGGCATTCCCCATTCTGGTGAGTTGCCAGGAAAGCAGCACCAGAGAGGGCCAGTGGGCACAGAGTTCACAGTCTGAGCACCCTTCAGTCTGCTGCAGGACACAAAGAGGAAAGATCTGAGCCCCATTCTCTGTGGAAACCTTAGTGTGATGGCTCAATTATCTTTCTTGGCAGCCATAGGTGTGGGAGGGGAAGAGGAGAAAAATAATCCGAATGGAGGAAAGCTAGCACTCTGGTCTTATCTTTCCCTCACTCCTGGAGGCTTCCTTCCCACAACGCCCAGGCACTGGAGTCATGCAGATCACCTATGAGCCCCTGGACCCATTTGGCTCCTGCAGTCTGGGCCTGAGTTGGGAAATGTCTGTGTGGGGATGAGCAAGATGAAACCTGAGGAGTTGAAGCCCCCTGGGGAAGACAAAGGTGCACAGTGGGTAAAGAAGTTATATTGCACCTGCCGTCCTAGCTTGGGTCTGTGGAGATAGGGGCACCCTGGAGGGGCTGGGAGCCTCATGCACTTTCCACGAGAAGTTCCCAGCTCACTGGTAGCAGCAGCCTCTGGGCTTGTGTGGGCAGAAAGTCTCTCTACCAGCTCAGGAATCTACCAACTGTTAGAGATGTGAGGGAGGGAATGAAAAAACACTCCACCTACCCTTTTCACTGGAAGCCTCTCAGGGGTTGATATCTGCTGATACCTTGCTCCTTTGTGTTCTGCTCCATAACTTCTTCCCATGGAGTCTCCTTAAAGTTCAGGCACTCTTCCCTCAGATCCACACCCAATCTCTATTTGTCTGTTTATTTTTTTTTTGTTTCATCTAAAACTTATCCTTCTTACTGAGATGCTCTGGCAGCTGGTGTCTCTGGTCAGCCATCTTGAGCCCTTTCTAAACTTATTATTGTGGTTGATTTAACAAATATTAAATAAACACACAAACAACCTTACAAGAACTTAAGAAATTTACTTTTTGTTATAAATATGTAATCCTCGTTTTATACTATGGATTAAAGAGCTTAGAGTAAAGAAACAAAAGTTTTGCAAGTGGTTTTTATTTACTGCATCCGTAGGAACTGAATCTGATATCCTCCCTGAAGAACATACATCTGCTTTAAATAGTTTTCCTTCATTATGACACCATCTGATATCCTGAGAAACTCAAACTTCCATTCAAAGTTATTATACCTTTCATCCAAGAATCTCAAAGTTCAGTGAAAGCACACCCTTGCTGTTTTCCCATGGGTCCTTTTACTCCTTTTATGCAAGTTTGGAAAACTGTTGGCAATTATGACATCATTGATACCTTGTCCAGTTTTGGAATTCACAAGCTCACCTGGTTTGCCTCCTCTAGTGACTCCTACTTTGTCTTCAGAAGTTCATTTGGAATTCAGCCACAGAGGCAGATTCCAGATCATTTATCCATTTATCTTTCTTTCACTCTCTGTTTTCTTGTCTTTCTTTCTGTTTCTCCATCTCTTTGTTCTGTCTGTCTCTTTCTCTGTCCATGTCTCTCATCTCTGTTATATTTGGACTATGGGTGAAAATATTATCTTTCTTATTTCTGTCCATTTATTAAGTTCAACTTATTTCAGACTAACAAAATACTCAAACTAGATATCCTTATTTAAACACATTTTTACACTATATCTATTCCTGAGTATTTGTCTTATTGCCTTTCTTAAAAAACAAGATAGAAAGTGATTTTACTGGCTTTATTTTACTAATTTTTCTATTAATATTATGACTTTTGCTATAAATTCTGAATGTAATGAGTGTTTTACATAGTCTCAGATTTTATTCATAGCCTACATGTGTGTGAATTTGATCTCTGTTCTTGATTTTAAATAGTTAGAATTCAGAAATTAGATCTGCTTATTTTTCTCACTTAGGAACTGGAAGACAAAAATAATGTTTAAAAATAGAAAAATTATTTTATGTAAATAGAATTATAGAAAAATTTATATATGTTTTACTTGTATATACATTTATACATTTATAGATTATTTTATCTGCCACTAGTAGTTTATCTTCCATAGCAACAATCATATAAACTGAGAATTAATTTTACCACAATTCTGAATTCTGTAATATCAGGAATTCTCACAGAAAAAATATATTTTCATCTAGGTAGGTAAACATCAAAGAATATTTTATATTTTCCATAGGGTAGAAATAAAAGGTATGGGTCTTTTAATGGCTGTCTTTGGATCACATCTCTTTATTTCTTCCTGGGACCCCAGTTGGTTTTTGCATACAGTAGGCAGCCAGGGAGGCTCCCTGGGTTATGTATGAAGCAAGATCATTACAGATGGTTGTATGTAGGAAGATTGAGACAGAGTCAGTTCCATCTCCTTCATATGATATCCTGGCTTTGGTTATTGACCATAGTGCATCTTACCTAGATCAATTTTCGTATAATACCAATACAGGTGCAGGGGTTGGTAATGCGGGCTTTGAAATCAGACTGGACCAGATTGACTTAATAAAACTTAGTGACTGCATACATGTGGCCACATCATTGAACTTCTCAGTACTTCAGTTTATGCTTTGCAGAATTAGAGTAATAATAGCACCCTTCTTAAGATTGTTCTGACAAGTAAAACCGTTAATCTGTAAAATATGCTTTACCGTAGGCGCGAATGTCAGTATTATTTGTCAATTTCGAACAGAGAACTTTACTCTTAGGCATCTGAGAATGTAAAACACCAAGAACTGGAATGGAAATGATTTCTATTCACTTGCTTGCTTTAGTAGACTCTGTAATAATCCAAATGCCATTGTTTTATTTTGTTTTGCTTTTAAGTTACAAAATTGAAACTTTATGAAAAACTTCATATTTATAAGACTTTAAATACTGATCTTATTTGACAGTATCTTGTTAACTGCTCCTCTTGCTTAATTTGTATTTGTGTTTCCAAATGTCAGCAGGCCCTACATTTTTCTTTATTCTTATCAATTAAATCCATAGTTTACTGTAAATATGGTCATAAAAGACCATCTAAGTTTAATTTTCAGCTTTTCCTATTGTAAGGGGACTCACATTTAGTATTATGGTTATAAGCTCTTGCTGTGCATCAGAATCACCTGGAAAAACTGTAAAAAT
Organism: Microcebus murinus; assembly: GCF_040939455.1. Taxonomy (NCBI): domain Eukaryota; kingdom Metazoa; phylum Chordata; class Mammalia; order Primates; family Cheirogaleidae; genus Microcebus; species Microcebus murinus. The sequence continues at coordinate 77,712,137 of NC_134114.1, read as the reverse complement.
ACCTCTGTTCTGGCCCACACCCAGACCAATGAAATTTGAATCATTAGAGGTAGGACCTGGAAGTTGTAACTTTTTCTATATCTACATGTAATTTAAATATGCTGTCAAAATTGAGAACCACTGATGAAGGGACAATTGAAAAGACTGCCTCTCCTTTCAAGAAGGAGTATAAAAATTTTAGCAACTGTTCATTATGCAAAAAAATTGAGTTTAACAAGACAGAAATTGGAATATTGAAGACTCTCAACGGTCTGGTTAGCTTTAAGACAAAACAATCCAAAAAGAAAAACCACTTATGTTGCTGTTGAGTTATTAGAAATTTTTAAAGATTTTAAGAATTTAAAGGACAATGCTATATATTTACTCCACCTATATTGCAATTAAAACAAAAACAGTAAAACTACCTTTCAGTGTGATACAAAAATGTGCCTCAGAGTAACTTCCAGCTTATTCCTGTTTCATGTCTTAGGCTTTATTTGGAGTAGGCTCTAACCATACATGTTGCAATTGTATTGTGATCAGTGTATGCCTGGTGCACAACTGCCCGTCAAAAATAATGAAAAGAAGGACAAACCAACTTTATAGATAACATAATTGCCTAGTTTAAGACCAATTAAAACAGTAAAGATGTTAAATTTACCTGATGTTCCCATTAATTTGGTACATAGTCCCAAACAACTAAATGCCACTGTACAAAAAGATTCAATTTCCCATATGTGGCAATTTTAATGTAATTGCCATTGATCACTAAGTCACATTTTCTTTGTTTGGATGATTAACAAGTGAGGTAACACTATTGCTACTAGTCATGTACAGTAGAAAGTGAGAGCAATGCTTATACATTGCTGAATAAAAAAAATATGAGAAACCATTTACTCTGTCAATAGTGACTGCAAAATACATTTTAAAATTGATCCACTTATCTATTAATTTTTTGTCTTTATCAAGAACTCTTTATTCCTATTATCACTACGTCTTTTATTTGGAGGAAAATGAGACAATATTTCTTTGAATTCTAATAGCCTATTTTCACATTTAAAAGGCATCAGACATCTTTGTAGGAAAATATTTCATGTCACAGCAATAATAGAATGAATCAACTCATCTCTAGCTAAATGGTCCCCCACCGCATCAAATGTACACTGACTGCTAATATGCAGCCCAGTAAATTTAATGAACCTATCGTAATATTTAAAATATATGATTGCCTCTGGCCCCTGTGTTTTTATAAAGTAGTTAGTCTAGGATCAGTTAGTACATTTTACAAAGTTCAAAGCTGAAATTCAGGAAGTTCTAATGCCATATGTGCCCTTCTCCAGAAGATCTTCATCTCAGGTTGCTGTCATTAGTATGCAGTCAGGCGAGGAAGACTATTCATCAGCTCTAGCTGAAGAAGGGATAATTGTCAGCCGCATGTGCAAGTGATCAGGCACATTTTGAGTAAGTTCACTCTTTATATGCTCCACTAAGAATTCTACAGCTCTCTGATATTAGCAGGTGGAAGAGTCCAAAGGGGCCCTCCTATGGCCATCTGGCTTCACTGAATCATCCTGTGATGGTAACACCAGCTAGAAAAATCCCTGACTTAACCTCTGTTCTCTAGCATTAAAAAAGAAGTGAGTGTTGGATTTTCAAAAAGAAAAGAAGATGAAAAATCTGTCAGGCTGTTTAGCTAGCATCTGGCAAGGTAAGAGGACCTTTGTGGGGTCACCAAATCTCAGAGCTATTCCTGGCTTTGCAGGTAATAAAACTCAATTTAGTCAGTTCACCCAGGGATGATTCGATGTCTCTCTTCCTTGGTTAAGTGTGGTTCCTCAGTTTCAAATTTCTACACTGTCAGTATCCTCATGCAGAATTCCATATTTCTTTGACCTGAATTGCTACAATATCTTCACAGGGCAGTGAGGCTCCCTGCTTTGTGCATGTCTCCATCTCATCCAGTTTATATCATGTAATCATAATGACCAATCTGAATTTCAAATCTGATCGTGCTATTCTACTGGTTAAATATTTATAGTCCCCAGTTTGGCTTTGGACAAACTCCAGAAGTACTACTGAGGTTTACAGGGCCCTGTTATGTGGCTTCTACTTTTGCCCTTCCCTCCTTATCCTGTTTGATCTAGATATGTAGACTCTTTTTCCATTCTTCATTCCCAGCATGTCCTCCCGCAGGGAGACTTCACAAGTATTGCTGCCTCTTCTTCCTCCTGCTCCTTTCTTATCTGTGTATCTTGTACTAATCTTTCTCATTTTCTCAATGGTTACTTGTTTCTCATGTTCTTCTATGTAATTTTCCTTGTTCCTTTTATGTGATTCTATAGCTCCCTGTGATTCCTATTTCAAGGCACTTTTCCCACTCTGTTACAATTATATGTTTGCATATCGATCTCTATCAATAATTATAGGCTCTTGGAGGGCTTATGTTTCTTAGTACTATATCCCCATGACCTAGAACAGCATAGAGTATATAGTGAGTATTCAATAGAAATTTTTTGAAAGCCAAAAAGAATGAATAACATGTATCTGACAAGTTAAAATGTATCAAGGCTTCTTAAGGTCTGTTTATTGATATAGTTTCCTGAAACTTCAGCTCGAGTCATGCTCTTTGAAGCATTTGTATATATTCTCAGAGCAGATGTTTTACAACCAATAAAAGAAAACTTTCATTTATGATGAATTATTAAATATAAAATATATTTTACCAAAATATATATTACATTAAACATAATCTTTTATATTCCGCATTTTTACCTATTATATTAATATTAATTTAAGCAATCTTTGAAAAATAACTGATAATTAATGAGTATATAATATACTGACACATGGATATACCAAAGATTATTTAACTTTTTCTCTATTGTTATAAATTTAGATTGTTTACAATTTTGAACTATTATAAATAGCACTTGGATATTTATTTATTGCTTTATTAAACAGGAGTTATAATCTACTTAATCTACTTTAAGCTTTCCTAAAGACAACATAATGATCTTTAACTTCAATTACTATACCGTGTTGTAATACTGATTATGCTTTTAGGCAAGAATCACTTCACTTTCTAGAAGTATTCTTACACTATGTAGCCCAGAATTTGCTCAGTCTCAGTGTTTGATTTATTTTTATTATTTCTTTGATTCCACCCATAGTGTGGAGTCTACTGAGGGTTTACAAGCCAGATCATGAGGCTTGATAGAACTATTTATAAGCATAAATGTATGATCTGATTTAAGTACTGGTATCATACTTAAGCAATTACTCATTACTTTGTAATATATATACAGATATACATAAACAAATATACATTCTTAGGAGTATATTTATCAATTTTACACATTTCTATGCTTTATATTTGAATTGATTTGAACCATTAACAACAGTCATTTAAATTTGCGTATATTATAATGCAAGCTTTAGAGCTACAGGCTAGTACAAATAACTACTCGGTGATTCAATAAGAGAATTCAATAATTTTCCAATGGTAAGGTTTTTATTTTTCAAAGGGTGTAGATTACTTTACAACTTCTATTGTCTACTCATGGAACACGTTTGACACTACTTTGAGCAAAATCTGAAAAGTATTAAGAAATCAAATTGTATTAGATCAACCATGTTGTATTTAAGTCATTTATGAATCAACATATCAATACAGAAACTTGTGCCTTTTACCAAACCATGCATGAAATTTGCATCTTATTTTAATGTATTACATCCCCAAGGCTTTAGTAATGACTAAAGAAATCAATTGCAGATGGGTTATGCTTGTGAAAACATTCTTATGCAGCCACAGTTCACAGTAGCAACAACCACCTTATACCTGTCCATCTAAACTACTGTGACACATAGCAGATATTTCTATGAATGGGCAAATTGTGCATCTTTAATAAATGCCAAAAAAGATGCCATCCTCCTAAAACATCAGACTTTATTTTCATAAAGACCTGAAATGAAAAACATCACCACATTGTCTTTAACTTCTATTATCACATAAATGCTTGTATTTAATTTTAGTTTGGGACACAGCAGATGAATTTAATATTATCAAATGCTTTGTGTGCCTTTGCTGCCCCCTTAAGACAAGTAAACATAAATAAAAAAAAGCTGGTAAGAACCTACAGTTTCCTCAATTAGCTTCTTCAGAAATCTGTTCCTACATCGCTTAAACATGTGTGCACACACACATACACACAACACAAAAAAATCACCTGAATGAAGAAATTGATTGATTAAAGATCATCAGACAATTAAATCAGTGTTTTGCTTAATTCTGCTCCATAATAAATAAAAATATTAGTTTTTTTTAATGGTCTGAGAAAACCATGTTGTTCTCTATATGCAACTAATATACCACTATAGTTAAGTTTTATAAAGCCTGAAATTGAGTACCTGTTTTTGTCTAATATATTTTTATGATTATCTTTGGGGTAGATTGTTGAAGAAAATGATATTACTTTTTATTTTTATTCTTTAATTAGAAAAATTGAACTCAAGCCTTTCATATAATTACAAATCTTAGCCATGTAAACAGAAATATATTCCTCGTGTTTTTATAAGTATTACTGAGAAGAAACAGTATATTTAAAATGATGCATGAAATAATATATTCTAAATTAAAAAACAAAAGTAGGTTAACTGCTTATAAATTTCAAAATTGGAAAAATTTTGATGTGATTTACACTATTGGATTTACTTCAAATATAACAAACATTAGAATATCTCTGGATACCATTTATCCTTTAAATTAGGTTTTCTCTGTACAGTGTATGAAGTATTATTAAGAACAATATTTTGATTTTATTTAAAAGGAATCAACAAATTTTAATCAATAAATAAACATTGAGCAAAGCATTGTAGTTGAGACTGAGTTATTGTCAGAAGCCCCTGTCTTTATTAGAAATACAATTTTGAAGAGAGGAGATCTATAATTACTAATAAGATACACTGAAATTTTCTATTAATATTGTATTATTATTATTATGGTAAAATCAGAAGCCATGTTTGTCTCATTACTCCTTCAGCTTCAATAATTTAACTTATTATTGATGTACATAGGAATATTTTCTAAAAAATATGATTTTTAAAGAGTTAAAAGGTTTTTTATAAATTTTTATTTTGGTTGATGTGTATATGGAGCACATAACAATAAATTTGGAAGATTTATTCAAAATATATATTATATTATTTTGAAGACTAAATATAACGTTTTATAAAAGTATTTTTTATTGAAACAATAGGATTTAAGCGTAAAGGCAATTGCAACTTATGTCTGCTAAAACACCTCCTTTGTTGTTTCTACTCTATTATCTAAATAACTCTGTCATGAATAAAAGGGATATAAGTGATTCATATTTATTACTCAAGCAGAAATATCTTTAAAATAATTTGCTTTGCAATTCCATCCTGAAAATGAAAACGAGTGATTTAGAAAGAAAAGGTGTGTGTGTGTGTGTGTGTGTGTGTGTGTTTGTGTGTGTGTGTGTGTGTGTGTGTGTGTGTGTGTGTGACTTCAGGAGTTAGTATACTGATCAGGGCTAGAAAAAAAGTGGGGTGTGGAAATTCTCATAGTGGAACATGTCAACCTGAAGGAAGACCCTTTCATTCATCAAAAAGATTGGTCCTGAAAGGTGCTAGAAGGCCAGGACCAGCCTGATTCATAATGGTGATAGGGCTTGATGGTGGAACTAAAACCAACTTGAATTATATTTGTCCTGGGTTTTCTGAGTTTTAGGTTCAATCCCTGTGGTGAAACCACTATCTCCTTATTGCTGTCATTGCCTCTCTCTTATCATGTACAGAAGATTAAAAACGGCTGTCAGAGCTGGGCATGCCCAATAACCACAGGCAGGCTTTGACTGCAAGCAAAAAGCTATATCAATTCCCTTTTACATCTGCATCAACTACCAGAGAGCAATCAGATGTATCAGCGGGAAGCCTCACCTCAGTGTGAATAGACTGACCAGTTCAAGCAGGATGATTTCTGCAGTGCCTTGCCAGGATGTTCAGGGCAGCCAGTGGGCTTTTCAGTTCTGCCACTAAACTGACACTTCTCAAAATGAGTTGTTAGTTCCTTCAATGGATATTTTGTCTTCTACACACAAAACTTTAATAATACAATTGTGAAATCAATGGCATATCTTGTAGTATCTTGTATAAAAAAAGTAGGGTTTTTTGACCCACAATTATTTATATGGCTATTATTATGTTAATTCAGAATTTTGGAATGCAATAGTCTCCTCTACCCTTAGATTCCCTTCCACAGTTTCAGTTACCTAGGATCAAATGCAATCTGAAAGTATTAAATGGAAAATCCCAGAAATAAACAATTCATAAATTCTATATTGTGTGCCATTTAGAGTACTGTGATGAAATCTCACACTCTCCCACTCTGTCCTACTCAGAATAGCTCAGGATGTGAATTATTGCTCTGTCTAGCATACCCACACTATATACACTACTGGTCTGTCAATCATCGGCATTGTCTGTTCAGACTTCCAGCTGTCAGTATCCACATGACTGGATGGTACAGGATCACCTGAAGCAGGTGGTTGTCAACAGAAACTTAATGCTAAATCACGTTGCTTAATTCGTTCACCTCATTTCATCTCATCACACAGGCATTTTGTTATCTCATATCATCACAAGAACTGTGAGTACAATACAATAATATATTTTGAAAGAGATAAAGAGGAAGAGAGAGAAACCACTTATTAGAGCATAGTGTTATAATTGTTTTATTTTATCTTTACTTGCTGCTGTTGATGTCTTATTATGCATAACTTATAAATTTAACTCTATCTTAAGTATGCATACCTAAGAAAAATAGTATATATTGGATTCAGTACTATAGTGGTTTCAGGTTTCCACTAGGGGTCTTGGAACGTATCTTCCATGGATAAGGGGGGAAGGGCTACTGTGTAAGGAGCATTTTAAACTGTACTACCTCATTTATTATTATACCAATTGCATGTGGCATAAAAGAAAGGCATTAACATTGTTTCAATATTATGAAGAAGAAACAGAACAGAAATGTCTTAAGTGGAAATATGAAATACAATAAGTCCAAGCCAATAGCCTCCATAGTGGAAACCACTTTTGTTGGTCTTGACCATTGTATTGGTTTGATTAAGATATGTTATATTGTGGTAACAAATGATCTGCAAAATTTTAGTGAAATTCAATAGAAAGTAATTTTGTTTCTTTTTGATCCCTCATATTATGTGTCTATCATGATTCAGTTGAATGGTTTTTACTATAGTACCAAGACCTATGAAACAATCTTATTTACATTATCATTGAAAGAAACAATTATAGAAAGAATTGATAATTCTTTTTTATTTTTTATTATTGTTGGTACATAATAGTTGTATATATATATGTGGGGTACATGTGACATTTGGATATGGACATACAATGTGAATTAATCAAATAGAGATAATTAGAATATCCATTACCTCAGGGGTTTATCATTTCTTTGTGTTAGGAATATTATAATTCTACTCATTTATTTATATGAATGCATACCCTAATTGTTGATAATAGTAATGTTGTTGTACTATCAATTATAGTTTATTCTGTCTATATTTTTGCATCCATTAATCATACCCACTTTACCTGCCACTTCTCGCCAACCTTCCCAGCCTCTGGTAAGCATCATTCTACTCTCTGTCTACATGAGATCAATTGTATTTAGTGTTTAGTCTCCATATATGGCTGAAAATATGCAAGATTTCCCTTCATCACTTGGATTATTTCACTTAACATAATGTTCTCCAGTTTCATCCATGTTGTTACAAATGGTAGAATTTCATTTTTTGTGGCTATATATTATTCCATTGTGTATATGTACCAATTTCTTTAACTATTCATCCACTACTGAACTCTTAGGTTGATTTCATATCTTGGCTATTGTGAATACTGCTCCAATAAACATGGGAATGCAGATATCTTTTTGACATGCACAAATGCCATCCTTTGGATAAATACCCAGTAGTGAAATTACTGGGTCATATGGTAGTTCTATTTTTAGGTTTTGAGGAACCCCCATATTGTTCTCCATAGTGATTGCATTTTTACATTCCAACCAACAGTGTAAAAGGATTCCCCTTTCTCCACATCTTCGCCAGCATTTTTTGTTGCCTGTTGTTTTGATAAAAGCCATTTTAACTGGGGTGAGTTTGTTGTAGTTTTGAACTGCATTTTCCTGATTGATTTCTAATGATATTTAGCATTTTTTCATATACCTATTTGCCATTTGTATGTCTTCTTTTGAGAAATGTCTCTTCAGATCCTTTGCCTATTTTTAAATTGGATTATTTTATTTTTTCCTATTGAGTTGCTAGAGGTTCTTATATATTCTGGTTGTTATTACCTTGATAGTTTGCAAATATTTTCTCCCATTCAGTGGGTTGCCTCTTCACCTTGTTGATTTTTTCTTTTGCTGTGCAGAAGCTTTTTAGCATGATGTGGTCCCATTTGTCCAATTTGGCTGCCTGTGCTTCATGGGTATTACTCAAGAAGTTCTTGCCCTGACCAATGTCCTGAAGTATCTCTCCAATGTTTACTTTTAGTAATTTCATTGTTTCTGGTCTTATATTCAAATATTTAATCCATTTTGATTTGATTTTTGTATATAGTTAAGATTTAAGTATCTAGTTTTATTCTTCTGCATATATATATATCCAGTTTTCTCAGCATTGTTTATTGAAAATACTGTCCTTTCTCAACTGTATGTTCTTGGCAACTTTGCCTAAAATAAGTTTACTATGATATGTGGATACATTTCTGGGTTCTCTATTTGGTTCTGTTGGTTGATATGTGTCTGCTTTTATGCAGGTACCATGCTGTTTTGGTTACTACAGCTCTGTAGTATTATTTGAAGTCAGGTAATGTGAATCTTCCAGTTTTGTTCTTTTTGCTCAGGATCACTTTGAATATTCTGGGTCTTTTGTAGTTCCGTATAAATTTTAGGATTAGTTTTTCTATTTCTATCAAGGATGTCATTGATATTTTGATAGAGATTGCACTGAATGTGTAGATTGCTTTGAGTAGTATGGCCATTTTAATAATATTGATATTTCCAATGGGACATCTTTCTATGTTTTGTGTCCTTTTCATTTTTTTCATTGATGTTTTATAGTTTTCAATATGGAGATCTTTCACTTATTTGATTAATTTTATTTCTAGATATTTTATTTGTAGCAATTGTAAATGGGATTACTTTCTTGATTTTCTTTTCAGATTGTTAACTGTTGGCATATAGAAATGCTACTGATTTTCTTAATTTGATTTTGTATCCTGAAACTTTACTGAATTGTTTATCAGTTCTAATAGTGTGTGTGTGTGTGTATGTGTGTGTGTGCGTGCATGTGCACACACGTGCCTGGAGTCTTTAGGTTTCTCTAGATATAGGATCATATCATCTAGAAACAAGGATATTTGACTTTTTCCTTTCCAACTTGGGTGACTTTTATTATTTTCTCTTGTCTAATTTCTCTAGCTAGAACTTCCAGTACTATGCTGAATAATAGTGGTAAAAATGGACATCCTTGTCTTGTTCCAGATCTTAGAGGAAAAGCTTTCATTTTTCTCCATTCAGTATGATATGAGCTATTTGTCTGTTTTATATGGCTTTTATCATGTTGAGATAAGTTCCTTCCATATTCAGTTTTTTAAGAGTTTCTATCATGAAAGGATGTTGATTTTTGTTGAATGCTTTTTCAGCATCAATTGAAATCATTGTATAGTTTTTGCCCACTGTACTGTTGATATGATATATCACATTGATTGATTTGTGTATGTTAAACCATCCTTGCATCCCTGGGATGAATCCCACTTGATCATGATATATTTTTAATATGTTGTTGAGTTCAGTTTGTTAGTATTTTATTGAGATTTTTTGCATCTATGTTCATCAGCAAGATTCACCTATAGTTTTCTTTATTTTTATTGTCTTCATCTAGTTTTGGTATCAGAGTAATTCAGGGCTATTAAAGGAGTTTGGGAGTTTTCTCTTCTCCTCAATTTTTTGGATTAATTCAGGTAGAGGTGTTTTTAATCTTTTTTTGAATACTTGGTAAAATTCAGCAGTGACGCCATTGGATCCTGGCCTTTTCTTTGATGGGAGACTTTTTATTACTGATTCTATCTTGTTACTTGTTATCGGTTTATTCAGAGTTTGGATTTATTATTGGTTTAATCTAGACAGATTGTATATGTCTGAGAATTTATCCATTTCTTTTAAATATTTCTATTTATTAGTACATATTTGCTCATAGTAGCCTGTAATGATTCCTTGGATTTCTGTAGTATCATTTGTAATATCTCCTTTTTCCTCTCTGATTTTATTTATTTGAGTCTTCTCTCTTTTTTTATTAGTCTGTCTAAAGGTATGTCAATATTGTTTATCTTTCCAAAAAATAACTTTTTGTTTTATTGATCCTTTTGGAGGTTATTTTGTGTCTTTTAAATTTCATTTTTGTGTGTGTGTGATCTTAATCATTTCTTCTCCTAATTCTGGGTGTCATTTGCTCTTGTTTTTCTAGTTCTTTGAGATGCATTGTTAGGTTGTTTATCTGTAGCTTTTCTACTTTTTTGATGTAGGCACTTAATGCTAGAAACTTTCTTCTTATTACTGCTTTTTTTACATCCTATAAGTTTCAAAATATGGTTTCATTTTCATTTGTTTTGAGAAATTTTTAAATTTCCTTCTTAATCTCCTTATTGCCTCACTGGTTCTCTAGGAACATATTGCTTAATTTCAATGTGTTTTTGTATTTCCCAATATTCCTCTAGTTATTGATTTCTAGTTTTATTCCATTTGTGGTCAAGGATAATACTAGCTATGATTTCTATTTTTTTAATTTATTAAGACTATTTTGTGGCCTAAAATATTGTCTATCCTTGAGAATGATCCATAAGCTGAGGAAAAGAATATGTATTCTGTAGCTCTTGGATGAAATGTTTTGTAAATATTTATTAGCTTCCTTTGGTTTAGAATGCTGATTAAGTGCAATGTTTCTTTGTTGATTTTCCCTCTGGATGATCTGTCCAATGCTGAATGTGGAATGTGGAGGTCTCCAATGATTATTTTAGTGAGGTCTGTATTTCTCTTTAGCTCTGATAATATTTGTTTTATCCATATGGGTACTCCAGTGTTGGGTGCATATATATTTAGAATTATTATATTCTTTTGCTGAATTGACCCTTTTATCATTATATAATGACCTTCTTTGTCCCTTTTTACAGTTTTTGTCCTGAAAGCTATATTTTTCTGAAAAGGATAGCTACTTCTCCTCTTTTTGTTTTCCATTTGCATGGGATATCTATTTCCTTTTGTCTCTTTATTTTTAGTTTATGTGTTTCTTTGTAGGTGAAGTATATTTCTTGCAGACAACACATACTTGGGTTTTCTTTGTTTTTTAATCCATTAAGCCACTATATGTCTTTTGATTGGAAAGTTTAGTTCATTCACTCACATTCAATAATATTAATGATAGGGATGGACCTCTATTGACATATTGTTATTTGATTTCTGGTTGTTTGTGGTCTTCTCTTTTTCTGTTACTTCTTTACTGTCTTCCTTTGATAAAAGTGATTTTCTTTGATAGTGTTTTTTAATTTCTTGCTTTTTATTTATTTTTGTAAATCTATTGTAGAGATTTTTTTTTCATTGAGCTTAGTATGAGGCTTGCAGAAAACATGTTCTAGCCAATTATTTTAATCATTTGACAAATAAACAAGCAAAGAAATGAATAAGCAAGGAGAAATCTAAAATAAATTCTGCCCTTTAACTCCATCCTTGTCCTGCTTTTTAACTTTTATTTGTTTCCATTCATATCATTTTGCACTACTTATCTTTCAAAAAGTTGTTGTAGCTATTTTTGATAGGTTTTTATTTTAGTCTTCTTACTCAAGATATATGTGATTTTTACATTGCAATTATAGCAATGGAATATTCTATATTGTTACCAGTGAGTCGTATACTTTCAGATGATTTTCTCTTTGTTCATTAACAACCTTTCCTTTTCTTTCACAGTAAAGAACTCCTTTTACCATTTCTTGTAAGACAGGTCTGATGTTAATGAAATCCCTTAGCTTTTGTTTGTCTGGGAAAGTCTTTATTTTTCCTTCATGATTGAAGGATATTTTTTCAGAATATAACATTCTAGGTTTGAGGTTTTTTTTCCTTCAACATACTGAATATGTTATGCCACTTTCTCCTGGTCTATAAGGTTTCCACTGAGAAGTCTGCTGCCACATGTATTGGAGCTCATTTATATATTATTTTTATTTTTTCTAGCTTCCCTTAGGATCTTTGTGTGTGTGTGACCTTTGGAAGCTTGATTATTAAATGTATTGAGGCAGTCTTGTTTGGGTTAAATCTGCTTGATGTTCTATCACCGTCTTATACCTGAATATTGATATCTTTCCTTAGGTTTGGAAAGTTCTCTCTTAATATTTGTTTGAAGAAAAGGTTCTACTCTGATCTCTCTCTCTCCCTCTACCTCCCCTTTAAGGCCTATAATTTTTAGATTTTAATTTTTGAGGCTATTTTCTAGAGTGTATGGGTATGCTTCATTCTTTTTCACTCCCTTTTCTCTTCTATTTGTTTATTTTCAAATAGCCTGTCTTCAAGCTAATTCTTTCTTCTGCTTGATCAATTCCGCCATTGAGAAACTCTGATGTATTTCTCAGTTTGTCAATTGACTTCTTAAGCTCCATAATTTCTGCCTGATTTCTTTTATTATTTCAATCTATTTGTTAAATTCCTCTGATAGGCTTCTGAATTCCTACTCTTTGTTGTTTGGAACTTCGTTGAGCTTCTTCAGGATAGCTATTTTGAATTCTTTGTCTGAAACATCAAATATTTTCATCACCCTGGTACTGACCACTGGTACCTTATTTAGTTCATTTGGTGAGGTCATAAATTTTCTGGATGTTTGTGATGCTTCGGATGTTCACCAACATCTAGGCATTTAAGGGTTAGGTTTTTATTTCAATCTTCACAGTTGAGGCTTGTTTGAATCTATCCTACTTGAGAAGGCTTTCCAGATATTCAAAAGAAACTGAATATTGTTATCTAAGTCTCTGGTCACTGCATCACTATCAGCACTGGGGTTCCCCAAACCCAATAATGCTACGACTCTTGCAAACTCTTGTTATACTGCCTTGATGACTAATTTTTGGTTCTTTTGACGGATTTTGCTTGTGTGAATAGTTGTTGAATTTGGTGTTTGTGCAGGGGGACAATCATTGGATATTTCTTTTATTTTACTTTCCACTAGATATTTCTATTTAGCCATCTTGTCCAGTCTCCTCTCATTCCAGAATTGATAATATTTAAAGACCCTGCTCAGAAGTGGCAAATATTCCTTCTCTTCATGTTTCATTACTTCCAAGTGACAGGAACATAACCGATATCACCATAACAGGTTAAGCATTATCCTCATAGGGAGGGCCATCATAAGTCACATGGCCACATTGCCATGCCTGCCACCAAAAGGGTAGTGAAACATATTGTTTTCCACAGGGAAAGAAGGAACTTGGAGAATAGTAATACTATTATCCACAAGCATGAAGGTATTAAGATAGCCAAGAAATAATTCGTAATTAATAAATGTCAGGATAATATTCTACATATGAAGGTGGGCTTGGATTTGGAAGAAAAGAACCTGAGTAAGATATTGTAAATTCATGTCACAATTTCAGGCCTAACACAGAAATGTTTAGCAAGAATAAGTTGAGTCAGTGTGGCATTTATATACCCAGGAGGGAACTTGATATGGTAAGTTCTAAAACTATATATTGGAAGCCCCACTATTTTATAGATATGTGATTTGTGCCAAATGCCTATTTTTTTCTTTATTATCTTTAATAAAGTTCTTTGGGAGTTTCAAATGTCTTCTATTAAACAAAGCAGTTTTTGTATACTACTGGGGCAGACAGTTAAAAGAGTGAGTTGTGCATCCCAGGCAGACTGCTTGTTAATGGCAGGGAAAACAAATGACAGACGTCAAGGGAAGATAAATTTGAGAGTGACGGAGCTAGTGCCACTTGTTCCTGCTACTTTATTTCTGAAAATCCTCCTTTCACTGTTAAACATTAGAAAATCTAGTTTTTATTTTATTAATAGAGGCAGCGTGAACTCACTCTCCCTCAGGGATTGATATTGACCCCATAAGCATAAGTGAGAGATATAATTTTAATCATAGCATTTTATAAGATATTTGCATTTTTAGAATGATGTTTACAAAAGCTTAATAAAAAATACCTATGTTTTGGCTTTATTTGGGCTTTACAATAATTATTAGAAAATAAAAGATTCTTATAATATCCTTAACATCTCCTCTCTTTGTATGTGAAACAATGACTGACAAGGCATAGGATAGCATAATTTCATTGGCCAGCGTTAAAACACATTCAATAGAAAAGCTCATTTTTGCAATCTTATCTTTTTTTTTTTTCTTCAATTATAAGTAAACTCGGGTTTCCAGGCTCAACTTCCAGGCTCAAGGTTCCTAGAAAATCTGACAGAGAGCTCCCTTAGCATAGGTTTGTTCTACTCTCAATATCTTTCAGGTTTTAATCCTCTTTTGATACAGTTGCTGAACGGAATGCAGCTCATAAAAATGAAACCTGGGAAGGTCTAGGTATAACTCACACTGAGGAGTATAATTGAGCTTAGCATTTCACACTGGTCTAATTATATGTATTCAGTTATCTTGCTGCTTATAAAACTTGGAACTCTGAATCGTGGCTATTTTGCCAGAAAGAGAGACACTTCTCAGACATTCATATCAGGATAAATATTTGGGTGTGCGTCTGTATTAAGCATTTGGAAGGACAACTATGTAACCTTTAAAACAAATATACATATACATTATTCAGATACTTGATATAGGTATGCATCTGTTACATTAGAGTTTATAAGTTTTGAATATGCAGGTTTTGTCAAATGCAATCAAATGCACTTCATAGCACTAAACAATAAGAATGATAAAGTGAAATTTCATATTTGTACTTTTATTCTTTTGTTCATTTGAGTGTAAGCTTGTGATTTTATTAAGAAATTTTAAGAAATAAAAAAATGTTATAATAGGATTTAAAATTTGATATAGAAGAGAATACGTTAGTATCAGTATTTCTTAGTATAAAACACTAATCAATGTTGCACACAAAAATATTATTAAAAATTAATTTTGGAAAAAATGTGCTAAGCAAATATTGCTGAAGTACATCTTAGAACTTTTAATTTATTAATATACATTTCATATTTTTTTAAAAAAAATACTCAATGCAGTATTTCTCGATTTCCCCAGACCTTTTCTCACAAAAATATTTTTCCTACGAAACAATCTTTGGTAAACATTATTCTGGGAATATATTGTGACAACCCACATCTCATATCCATACCCACAGGTGGCACTCCAAAGACAAGTTTGGCTCTAGCTCTAAAGACAGGAGTGATGGAGGGTCTGCGAAAATCCGTCTGCCTCGGAGAGGCCATTCCTTGGTTCAGGAATAGTGGGAAGGTCTAGACTTCAACTAGGAAGAGTCGAATTAGATATTTTATTCTGTTCTAAAATAGAAAAAGCAGTTCAAATTTTGTCTTGTTTTTAACCAGGGTGCTTATTTCTCTTAAAGCAGAGTTGAGCTTTTAGATCCAGTCTAAAACTGCCCTAGCTTGTCAGTAATTCCAGGATAGAAACGACCTTGCAATAGCTTCAATGGATTGTATTTTCTACCTCCCTTGTATTTCTACTGTATCCACCTGTAGTCTATGCTACTTACTCATGAGGACTTATATGTAAACTTGAATTACAAGTATTCCACTGTAATTAAGAGGATGTGCTCTCTGCAGTCACATAGTCTGATTTAAAACATTAGTTCCATCACTTATTAGCTACATGGTAATGGATAAATTACTTAACCTCAATTTTCTTATCTGTGAAATGGATATGGGATTCCCAAAAGAAGAGATGGACAAAGAAGTAGCCACAACAGTGCCTTCATAAATCCTGAGTAATAAAACCCCTTTAGATATGAAGATACATGTTTAACACTTACATAGAATAGAATAAAGAAAAACCCTTATAGAAGTTTCACAAGCAAAAACCTTTACTATTAGGTGTGATAAAGGCTAAAACATTTTCAGCTGTAAGTGAAATAAAACCCAATTTGAACTGGCTTAGGTCAAAAAAAGTAACTTACTGGCTAACATAAGCGACAAACAATTCATGAGTAATTCTGGTTTCAATGACAGTTTGATTTAGGCCTCAAACAAATGTGCCCGTTTTCATTTCTCAGCTCTGCTTTGCCTGTATAGGCAGCGCTCCTCACCCCCATCCCACTTCACTTGTCCTTAGCTTCAAGACGCCACGCTCACAGTATTAACACAGTAGAAAAAATATAACCTCTTTCGGGATAAAACCCACCCATATCCTAGAATTTATTCTTTTTTAATAGGTTCATATTATTATCAATAGAGAATTACTGATTGCTTTAGGCCTAAGTCTCAGGGCCTTCATGGGATGAGAACTCCATTCAACTACATAAAGGAAAGAAGTGGAGATCTGTTGCCCTCTAAAGAGAGAAGATATAGATAAAACTGAAACAATTGTCCAGGTCAGGTCTGCCTCATGTTACATGTGCTTATAGACAATACACAGGAGGAAGATGAAGAAAATTGGCCAATAGCCTGTGCCTACTATAGATTCTCCCAACCACTCAATTTCTTTTGCAAAGATATGGATAATTCAAATAGTTCAGTTTGCATTAGGATTAGTTGTTATTTTTGGACATTTTTCTATATCACTTTTTCTCTGTTTAATATTTTAATTACTTTTAATTTCTTAATTCCATGAAAATTATGATAATAGAAACTGGAAGGAAGAAGCATGGAATTATATGGTATCAAATAAATTGTATTTTATTATTAAATTATTGTATAAGTAAGAATCAAGTTAATAATTAACAATAAATTATTCTTCTAGTGGTGTATAGATAATACAACTCTAGAGAGTTTCACTTCTCTATTGTGGTATGTAATGTTGTTAAGTTTTGTTCTATTATTTCAAATAATGTGAAGCAGAGACATATAGATGAATATATTAAAAATAAAGCAGATGCTCCTTGTCTGTTTATGTATGTGTGTATACATTCCCTTTGGCTGACAAAAGGAATACATAGTAAAGATTAACATGTAAAAATTGTGGAGAAAAAAATTATAATTTAATAATCTTTATGAGTTATAAAATTTTCTGTTACTATGTTTAATATTATTTTGTATGCATAAGCATCTTACATCTATTGAAAGTGGATGTCCTATTTAGTTTATAGGATGTTTAATTTGTATTAAAATTTAAAATAAATTGGAAAAAATATTTGGTCAGAGACATTCCAAACAGGAATCCAAAAAAGATATAAAACAAATGGCATAAAGTTTATTCATTTATTCATTCTTGCATTTACTCAATAAAGATTCATGAGGAGCTGTCTATTCCAAGTCCTGAACATATACAAGGAATTCACTAAGAATGAGACATGCACAGCACCTACTTTGAAGTCTGTTTTCTAGTGGATCATTACCTTTTGCTGAGTGCTTCCTGTGTGCTAAGCATTATGCTTAGCCGTGAGACATAGTAGTTCCCTTCAAACAACCAACAGTAAGTAAGAAGTGTGCAGGTTCATTGCAGAGCTAATAAGAGTAGTACTTGAAGGCTGAAATGATAGATGTGTTTTCTGACGTTACCGAGTTACAGAGAAAGAATAGGAAATCTCTAGGATAAGAAAAGGAATAAAATGTTCTAGGTACTAGGGGCAACATTAAGGAGAAATAGCCAGATATTAACTCACGTTATTGGACAGTCTTCAACTGTCTAACATAACTGAATCATAGAGTACAAAGAAAGATATGGGAGAGACATAACCAAATCAGACATAACCAAATCAGAAATAACCAAACCCAGCCACTCCAAGGAGGTTATTCTGAAGTTATAGTAAGCCACTGAGATTCTTAAGCTGAATAGCATTTGTATATGTGAAAGACCAGGTTGATAATGTCATAGTGGCTGAGTTGGAAGTCAGGGAGTAAAAACAGAAATATAATTATTTATTAGAAAGATAGAGTTATTTAAGTGATAAACAACTGGGATGGGAACTAAGCCAGGAACTGGGGAATGGAAAGAGATAGGGAAAATAAATCAAGAAATATTCATGAATGATATTTGAATTCTATGGGGTAAGAAACAGGAAGAAGTTAATGGTCGTTTCTAGTTTTCCAATGTGATAAAGATAATGTCTTCCCCTTGTATGGCAATTAAAGAGCAATCAAGGGTCCTGGGAATAGAAGCCAGTTAGGAACTTAGGAGAAATGCATTATTTACAACGAGAGAGAACAAGGTTTACTAGTGACCAATTAGACTTGAAAGATTTCCTGCCTTCTGATCTTAGTATTATTTTGTTAAAAGTATTCATGGTATATTTTTGACTTTTTAAGTGCAGTGATCAAAGGAATGGCTTTAATAAATTCTACAAAATAGTATTAAGCAATTTAATATATTTAATCAAATCTAAGTGACCTTGTCCAAGGTGTCTTCCCTTTCATTGATCTATTTAATTTTTAGTTCTTTGCCTTGAAGTCATATTTCAGAGGTGCACACAGATACTTCTCTTTTTCCTTTGTGGCAATGATAACATTAGGACATGAAAGAAGACATTAGACATGAAAGAAGACATTAGACATGAAAGAATACAGGAAATAGTTTAAAGCCAGTTTTATTTTCAAGTCCCCATTTGATAGTCATTCTCCCTGACTGCTCCTAAACCACAAGCAAATACCCAGGTGTAAGAGAGACCAGCTGTGAAAAATCAAATGAAGGTGTGTAACTTCTGGTATGCATCTACTTTCAAATCTAGAGTCAGGAGCTCACTAAAATATAAGCTGAGGCTGGGCTAAAGTAAGCACAGTAGACTTTTACTATTTTAAGACTTTAATTTTTTAGAACAGTTTTAGTTTCACAGTGAAATTGAGAGGGAGGTACAGAGATTTCTCATTTCCCTCCTGCCCCCTATACATGGACAGCCTTCACTATTATCAACATTCCCCCCAGGGTGGTACATTAGTTGTAATTGATAAGCCTACACTGACACATCGTATTCACTCAAAGTCCATCACATTAGGGTTCACTCTTGTTGTTGTACATTGTATGGGTTTGGACAAATACATAATGACATGTACCCACCATCATAGCATTACACAGAATAGTTTCACTGCACTAAAACTCCTCTGTGCTCCACCTATTCATAGCTCCCTCCCCCAAACCCTTGGCAACCATTGGTCTTCTCATTGTGTCCATAGTTTTTCCTTTTGCAGGATGTCATGTTGTTCAAATCATACAGTAGGTAGCCCTTTCAGATTAGCTTCTTTCTCTTAGTAACAGGCATTTAAGGTTCATCCATGTCTTTTCATGACTTGTTAGCTTATTGCATTTTAGTGCTGAATAATATCCCATTATCTGGATGTACCGCAGTTTATTCATTCACTCACTTACTGAAGGACATCTTGATTACTTTTAAGTTTTGGAAATTTTGACTTTTTTAATTTGCCAGGAAATAATTGCTACTTTTGGTTGTTTGAATATGTAGGTTCTCTACACAGTGGCCAAAAATGACTATAAATTCAACAATGATTCTGGAAAAAGGTTATCGGGCCAGTAAGCACTGAAATACAACTTCACTATGTTTATTATTTCCAGTAACTAATGGATTGGTGTTACCATTTCAAAGACAAATGTTAAATATAAGACCAAGTGGCAGCTGGTTAGTTGGCTAGTTAAGTAGTCCTTTAATGTAGTAAAATTATGTATTGGCCCTGGCTGTCTCTGCCTGTCACTGAGACTGAGCCAATATCAAACTTACTATGTGTTGCGGAGTAAAGTTCCATTCATGATTCAATGAAAAATGTAAAAATGAGAATATAGGGTCTGGGGTACCACAGAAATTTCTGATTCTAACAATACAATATTTAGAGGGCTGTGTTAGGAGGAAGGAAGGAGGAAGAAAGGATATGAGAAAAAAAATAAAACTTAAATTAGTAGTTGATCATCAACAATACCTCTTGTATGTATTAAGGATGTTTATAACAGACATGCTTAATTTGATTAAGGGCCATATCAGGTGGGTATTTTGTTGATTGGTGGAAATTTTATCAAGCTGAAAAATTCTGAAGGTAGCCAAAAAAAATTTAAGCATCTGTTAAATGTTACCTTTGCACAAAGGAAATTCCTCATTTCTGTTTGTTGTGTGTGTATGTGTTTGTGTGTGTGTATGTATATATATGATTCTAAGATTACTAAAAAGGATTTCCTGCATCTTCTATTCATGAAACTATGCAAATTCTTTACACCATACTTGGAGTAGCAAGCTCAATGTGATTGAATCAGTATGAGTTCTAGATAATATTAATTTTCAGCTGTGAATATGGTTAGACTACCTACAGTTTCACATCCGGAAAGTGTTGCCTCTTGTCTTTTATAATTAATCTGCTCCATAAGTACGTGCTCTCAAAGTTCATGATATCAAGATGATTTCCGAAATTATACTATCAATTTGAATAGTCTTATAAGAAGAAAGGAGTTTAATATTTTCATGTTTAACTCAATGAATAATTAGTTTGTAAACACAGCTACATTTTTAGACAGTCTGACTTTGTATTATCTGACATTCAGTAAAACTTATTTAATTACATAAAATCTTGAATCAAGCTGCATTTGCAGCTTACCCTATTTTATTGTCATAAATACAAATATTTTTATTGTTTTTTATTTAGAAATACTTTTCATACCATAGATCCTTTCTGTTACAAAATTTTACTATTTTAAAATCTAATTTCAATCATACCAATAAAATTATGGTAGACACTTGGAAATATTTTTAATGGAAAAATAATAAATATTTTAAAATAAAATATATTTGGACAAAATAAGATAATTCTTCACACTTTGGACTCTGTTGTCATCATAGAGTTAGGCTTTCTACAAAAATATGGTTGTTTAAAGACAAAAGAAAACAAGAAATAAGTCCCACTGTCTAGAAGGCTTAATGATGCTATCATGTTTACCATATTAAGTTCTTTATAAGATATTGACTTATCCTTTCCAACTATTAAACTGTGATGTTTTCTAGGACTGTAGTTGTTTTGCCATTTTGAGGATTTCTGATCATCCACAGACTCAAATACATACATGTAAAAAAAATAATTTTTTAAAAAAGAAAACAATGATTCTGAGAAAATAAAGAGAATTTCTCTAAAATTTTCATCTACAGTTTGTCTGATCTTTTTATTATCTTTTAAGGCATAGACAGGCTCCCTGAATTTTGTTTATGTTTTAAGGCTTAGTGATATGTTATTCACTTCTCAATTGAGGCTAACTGATATTGATCTCTAGGTCTTGTAGATTGTCATTGTCTAGGAAGGAAGTTATTCCAAGGTGGTATATACGGAATAAATAGCATTCTTGGAAGAAAACATCAATATCTCAACCTGAGCAAGAAGCTTTATTCTGTCTTGTTATTCTTAAAATGGTTGAACTAGGGAGAACATCTAAGTTGAATAGTATATGAAGATTTCTGAAAGCTTAATGTACAGTGGTAGTGAGACACACTGAAAAAGAAGGAAAAAAAAAATAAAAGGAAAAGACAAAGTAGTCATTTCAGCAGGTAAGTACTTGACGTGGAAAATACCTAATCTGAAGTGGCCAGAACTGAGTAGATCTTCAAAATCATTTTCAATGAATGAGGTGGCAAAGGGATTTTACACTTTCAGAATAGGAATGAGAACTTCAGCCTATTTCAACATTTATTGCACATCTCTTTGCTTTAAAATGTGCCTTTTTCCCATCAGAAAATGATTCTTTCTAGATTCTAAATGAAGATATTGTTTTTCATAGTTGTTTCACTCTCCACATAGTTATGAAAACGTTCAGTCTTAAAAACACAGTGTAGTCAAACGGTAAATAATAGTTCCACTTTTATATTTGAACACATAAATAAATACTCAGAGACATACAGAAACAAATAAAATTGTAAGATATGCAATTCTGGGTTGCACTTCCTAATTCTCTATGCAAATATAAATTTCATGCCATAATCCACAGTAATTGTTGCTATGATATCATAGATGACCTACAATTTAATTGCAGCATTTTGGTCTGCAAGGGGTTTTAAAAATGTGTTTCCAAGTATCTCTGAATAAATCTCATCCACTAGTATTTCTTACCACTTATGTGTGACACTTAACCTGTTTTGTGCATTTTGACTATCTCTACTCTATTTGGGAAACCTGATGCATTTGAAAAATTAGCAAAAAGGTTAACTTAGAGAGCCACAGCATTTAGATTGAGAAGGGCCAGTAGAGACCATTCACCTCTACCCCCACATTTCACAGAAGGAATAGGTTAGGCCTGGGAGACATTCCAATGGTCAATGATGCTACAAGATTGCCAGGAGTAATATTGTATACTAAGATTTTAATTAAAATATAGATGTCATAGAAATAGTAAGACATAATTTTCTTGCCCTGGATTTAGAATAAGAGAAGTTTATATTCACATTAAAGAAAGTGAAATATACACTGACCTAAGAAATGATATAGAAAAAATACATGAGGATCACATAATTTACCTTAAAGCTATAGATAAATAAAAAATTTGGAAGCCCCAAATAAGTGATAAGAATATCAGTCTTCCTATTATAACATACTACAATATACCAACAACTAGTAGTATATTTTTTACAATAAACTATCTTGACCTCCACAAAAAATTAAATATTTGTCCCAAACATTACACACATGCACAGTAATTTTAGTACTCTGAATACTATTTTTAGTTATTTCCGTAATAATTATTTTCAAAGTGATATAACTAAATTTTTACAGTGTTTAATAAATTCATGATTTTAAAATTCAACATTTTATTTTGAGATAATTGCAGAGTCATGTGCAGTTGTAAAAAATAACAGAGATCTCATGGACCCTTAACCCAGTTTCCACCGATGGTAATATCTTGACAAATTACAGTGTCTTATCCCAGTCAGGAGTTTTCATGGCATTCAAGATACAGGAAGGTTCTTTCACCATCAAGATCCCTTTTATTGCCTTTTTATAGCTACGCCCACCCACCCGCACTTCTCCACAGTGTCCCTAATCACTGGCAAGCACTAATCTGTTCTCTATTTCCATAATTTTTAAAGCCAGTTCTAACAAAAGGTGTAATGATAGCAACATCTGAAAGAAAAACTAAACTTCTAGAGTAGCAAATGATACCTTTCATTACTGTTCTCTCAGTATATGAAATTCATATTATTCTAAACGCTACCTTTAAGTTAGATTGTTAGATTATCTATCAATATACATTTTAATTCTTATCTCTTATTAAGTAAGACTTCTTTATATTGTGGGTATAATTTCAAGAATTTAAGGGAAAACATTATGAAATACAAGAGCAATAAGTTGGAATTTGGGAACTGGATAACATTTCTCAGTGAACTGTGTATAGAGAAGGAAATTATCTCTTTGGGCCTATGTTTTCTCATGTAAAGAATTTCAGGAGTTGTAATGGTCCTTAAAGCATAATGCATGTTTCCATTTATAGTAAGATGAAATAATGTATTGAGATGGTATTGTAATCTTCTCCGCCACAAAGGCAGTTTTGGTTTTTTCTTTTTTTATTACAAAGCAGAGGAGCCACAAACTGTAGAAAGAAATAAACATAAAATATGGTTAACACACAGCAGATTTGACTGGCATTCACTAGTGACTACCACTAGATTTCAGACACAAGTGATGTATCAGGCCAATTACTGGGATATCCCACCTGATTGATTAATTCACTTTTTCATGAGTGGAATCTCCAGAGGAGATTTCATCTTGTAAAAAACAGGGGGGGGGGGTCAACTTATGTCATTATAATGCCATCGTACGGGTGGCAAATTTCAGAATTTAAATGTTACGATGTATATCACTCACATACGTGTCTTGGCATATACCCTCTCCCCTTCTTCTGCAGCATGGATTAATATCTGGATCTCTAAGGGGAGAAAGAAGACTGTGAGAAAAAAAGTAAAAAAATTAAAAAAGCCATGCCACTAAAAGATGTGTAAGACAGTCTTTCATTCTTTCAAAAGCAGTGCCTAATGTATGCCAGGCATTTTTCTACATGCTGGAAATACAGCAGTGAACAAAACAAGAAAAAATCCTTCTCTCTAAGAGCTAACATTTATAACACCACAAAACAGCCTTAGTTTGTTATCTGTGTGAAGAAGAGCAACACTAAGGAAGGAAGAGGTCTTTCTGTTTTTTTTTCTTTTTCTTTGTTGCAGTTCTATAGGAACAAAAATTGACTTCAATATTTTGGTAGATGCTTCCAAGCACAAGTCTATTACTAGTATAGTTGGCCATGGTAATTTGTTGGAAATTATATGACATCTAGTGGAAATATGAGCAATATCAGGCAGTAGTTCTTTATGAGCTCAGGAGTAAACCAGCAGAAGTGTCTAACAAAGGGAATTATAACCAGACTGTGCAGCTGTGTGACTCAGTGCTTCATGAATTCAGCAGTACTCATTAGGCAGAGTGGTGACACACTGTAGGACTAAAGTAGAAATGTTAAGAAATAGGATACTGTATGGTGCCTTTAGAAATACACGTAAAACACCCTTTAGGAACTCCCAGAACTACCTAGGATGCCTTTGAGTAGATTGGGGTTGATGGCACTATTGGTGACCACAGCACATTTCCTTGGGTCATGCCTGGCTTTATCTAAATCCGCTGTAATTCTTGTGATTGGTGACCCCCTTCCCACTACAACCTCAGTACCATTCAGCTTTTTGTCCCTTTGGGCCTTAAAATGCCTACAATGTCGCTCAGTCTGTGCCTAGAACTTGAGAGTGTTGACACTCTCAATGCACTTTCCAACCAATGAACAATGTGAGCCAGTAGATAAATGTTCCAGCCCCTGATGTTTCAGAAGGACCATTCTGATGTGCATTCTAAATGGCTTCTGAGAAATTCCTCATCATGATAGATTCCTACTTGTCCAGAGAGGTACCTGATCAATAATGTATCTCATTCCCCACCTGTTCTTTTTTTTCCTATCTATTTCTCCTTGTTCCTTCATGTCAACTTCCTGAGATGACCTTACAATAAATGCTATTTACTCTGGGGAACCTAAATGCAATTTGGGGACCCTCATTATAGATAAAGGGACTGTTAATAAAGTACTAGTTGCATACATATGTTTGAGTCCATCAATGTTCTAGTTTCATGCTACGACAATTGAGGAATCCAGGTTAAGCAATCCAGCTATGCAGCTACTCTTAATTACTTTGTATGAAAACGATGTAGATTATGGGTAAAATGTTAATTTTGAAGCAAGGTTGATTATAACATACAATTAATGAGATCATAGGTAACATTTCTCTGTAAGTTAATTATCTAACATGGACTAGTCTCTTCATCATGAAACTGTATGTAGAAGTTCTACTAACAAAGGTGAAAATGATGCCTGAATTTGGAACTGATAATAAATCACTTGGAATCCACTGAACACATTTTTATTGAGTATAACATATATACTGAGAACAAGATGGAAATAAAAAGTAGCATGATGCCTATATTTTCTACAGGAGAGACACATGTTGTATATGTGCAAATATCAATAAGACAAAACAGCAGAAATATATACTATATAGGTTGTATATAGACACGTGCAAGGTCAATGCCCAAAATGGGAAAGTTCAGTTACAATGTTCAAAGAAGAAATGGTGAAGAAGGAATCATTTGTGATAGATTTTTGTTGCTGGAGAGAATATTGGCATGCAAAGCTGCTGTTGGCATGGGAAGTAGTATGAATAAAAGTGCCAATTTACAATGAATCTTCAGGAAATGGTGAATCAATCAGATTAACTGGAATAATATACTTGTTTGGAAATGATTAAAATATTTGTTTGGGGCAATATTGAGAAATTCTTTAAAATTATGGATGTGTTACTTTATTCCAAAAGCAATGCAAAACCATTAAATTATCCAGAATATTTTATTCTCAGATTTAATCTTTATATAGTTTTACCTAAGGTCAACAGGAAAACTGGTTTGAAATAGAGGCAAGTCCTTAGTTATGGGAAGCACAAAAGACTCAGTATTTGCTAGTTAAAGCCTAACCTAGAACTAAAAATTGAAAATAAAGAGTGGTAACTGCTGTGTGAATGTAATTCTCCTGATTATCCATCATGAAGCTCTGGTTACCTTGTACACCTCCACATAAGCCAGACATGGGCAAGGCTCAACCACCATCTGATCTAAGTCTTAGTTAAATGCTTTGTGATTTTCCTTGGAACGTGGTGAGAATCATATATAATTTACCTCCCTGTCTTTTGGAGGCTCTCGATCTTGTGGAAGGCTGCCACAAGGATATTGGTCTTCAACTTACCATCCATTACAGACCCTTCCTTCATTGGGTGCAGCTGTGGACGATAAAACTTCTTGGTTGTGATTTAGAGCTGGCTACTTAATGGCAAAACGAGCCACCACTGATGTCACTTGTTATCTGGCCTCTTCAGTTTAGTGTCATTCTGCAAGATGAGGGATGCAGGAAGCTGACACCATGGTGGTCCTGCTTTTCTGTATTTGTAATAAACTGTTTAAATCCACTAAAAAGTTAGAGTATGAAACTATTCTCAAAGAAGTATGGAGTTAATAATTTGAGAGAGAAACTGGAGAAGTTTTATGATTGAGATGACTCAATAGGATCGTCAAGTTGAAGACTCCAAGTTTGGAAGAATGATGTGGACTTTCTAAAATGTAGAATGTCTAGAAGACAAAGTGATGGGGCAGAGGAATTAAATTACTAAAGATTATCTTGAGGGATTCAAGAAAAACTTACTCAGAGTGAAAAAGAAGAAGAAGTGAAGTGAAGAAAGTTGAGAAACAGAACTCCAAGATGGAAAATCTAAATGGTGAGCTCCAAGAGCCTATTAAATATCTTAGTTATCATTTTATCTCTAATGCATGATATAACATAGATAATATATAGTTGATAAAAGAACAAGTGTATTCTCCACATACCTGCCACATGGACCTATTTAACAATAAAGTTAGAGCCTGCATTTACTCTTGTTCAAACCTCTAATACATTGCCACATCACTAAGAATGAAATCTAAATTTCTCACTGAGGCTTGTGTGGTTCCAACTATTTGGTCTCAGGTTACCTCTCCAATCTCATCTGCCACCCCCTTCTTATTCACCACTCCATCCAGACTGTTCATATTATTATACTATTCTCCAAACACAGTTGTTGTGTTCCTATCTCCAGGCCTTGGCCTTTCCTGTTCCCTCTGCCTGCAATGCTCCTCCCCAGAGATGTCCACCACATAGCTTGCTTCCTCACGTTACTCAGGTCTCTACTTCAGATTTAGCACAGTTGCTTTATATAGAGCCACACGCTTACTTGACTGCCAGTTTCTTATGCCAGTATGTTTTTCTTAATAGCAGTTACCACCACAAAATACATACTATGAGTTTCTTTGTTTATTGGTTATTTCTCATCACTAGAATACAATCTTCATGATAGTAGAGACTTTGTCTGATTTCTTCAAGAATGTATTCCCTTAATGAGTGTGATGCACACCATCTGGGGGATAGACATGCTTGAAGCTCTGACTGGGGTGGGGGGCAAGGCAACACATATAACCTAAACATTTGTACCCCCATAATATGCTGAGATTAATAAAAAAGAATGTATTCCCAGAACTTAGAATAATGCCTGCTAATAGTTGATCAATGTATATATTGGGAAGTAATGAATAAAATGTACATTTGCGTTACACAGAAAAATAACAGTGACCACTATATCAATATAGAAATTCCTCACTTAACGTTCTTGATGGGTTTTTGGAAATTGTGCCTTTAAACAAAATGGCATATTGTTTATGAACTAATTTTATTGTAGGCTAATTGATACAAATAAGAGTTAAGTTCCTTTAACGTATTTCTTTTCACAAAAGCCTCACCAAACTTCTAAATAAAGTCCCCAAATACTTCTAATATTAAACATGTAAATAAATGTGGAGTTATACATACATTTATGAAAGATTAATAAAAACAAGTACGATAGTTACTCAATTTTTGGTGACTCCGCGAGTGACAGCAGTTGTAGTGGTGGAGGGTCAAATTAAATTAAATTTAAATTTAAATTAAAGAATGTTTGCAAAGCAAAATTGTCAGCAGCACCTCCTACTACCTCGCAGTTCAAAAACAAACAATCATGAATATGGCGATTCACTGTCAGCACTATCGTATTGAACCACTTACTGATGTACATTTGTATGATTATCATAGATTTTACAAATTTTTATTTGACAATAATTTGCATTCGTTTGTTCATTCATTCATTCATTCATTCATTTTCTAGCCCACTATTCCAGTTCTGGATCTCTGGTGGCCAGATCCCATAGTGGCAGCTCAGGGCACAAGACAGGAACCAGCCCTGGGGGACACACATCCACAGGGACATACACCCCCCACACTCACCCCACACCCTCTCCCCATCACCCCACACCACAGGGTGATGTCCTATCCACAGGGACATACCCCACCACACTCACACTGAGACCATTTAGATAAGCCAATAAACCTAACATGCACATCTTTGGGATGAGGAAGGAAACCAGACAACCCAGAGAAACTCATGCAGACATGGGGAGAACACCCAAACTCTGCATACACAGTTGACTGACTGAAAATCTACTTTTTTTTTTCCTCCATCAAAGTTATAAAAAACCAACTTTGAATGAAATGATGTTATCTGAGGACCAGCTGTGTGCTGATATTGTTCCCCTTGCACTCAGACCATGATGGAGTTGAATCAATGAAAACTAAGTATAATCGTATGACAGGAAAAAAAAAATTAAAGAAATTAACTTTAGAAGTAGATTGGAATTAGTGTGATGATTTAGCTGCCTGCTAATTCAAAGTGTCTTCTAGAGGGGGAATAGTAACAAAGAAAGAATCTGGAAGACTCTTATAATAAGATTTTAAGGCTGAAAGATTAGCCTGAAAAGACACAACTGCCGTGTAAAGTAATTAAGGGTTTCTAGAATTTGAATATGTCCTTGAAATCTTTACAGGAAAATTTTTTTTTCCTTTTATTTCATCATGTTATGGAGGTACAAATATTGCTAGGGTTACAAACATTGCCCCTGCCCCCCTCCCTCCCCCATGTGTCCAATCCCCAGGTAGTGTGCACCACACATGCCATGTAAGCATACACCCCTTTTCTCCTCCCCCCTTCCGCCTACCCACCACCTGATAAAAAGTTGTTTTTTTTTCCTTTTTCGTTTGCTTGTTTTTTGGAGTTTTTTTTTTTTTTTTTTTTTTTTTTTTTTTTTTTTGGTTACATTGTATATCCTTGCCTCTCATTTCTGTTACCCATTTCTTGATGGGATTGTTTGATTTTTTTCTTGTTAATTCTTTTAAGTTCTAGATAGATTGTTGTTATTAGACCTCTATCAGAGGTTTACAGGAAAATTTAAATCTTCACCTGCTTAGGAAATTTCCTGTTGTTGATATTGTTTCGTTATCCTTGATATGTTATGAAAGAAAATTTATTCTACCATAAAATGCAGTGAGTGTAAAATGAAAAGGAAAGTCTACACAAAAAGTGTTAGGTCTCAAAGAACAAGTGATTCCTTCAAAAAGGAAAAGGCATAAAGACGGATATCTAAAAAACTTAAAATATCTTCAAAATCAGAAAAAAGCACAATGGTGAAGAACCTGAACCCAAAAGAAAATAAATTAATTATTCTATTAAACTTAAAGTTCAAGGAAGCTGTGTAATTATTTTGAGAATATTGCTGTGGTCAGAGTAGGGTCATGATAGCCAGTTTTCGCTATCGAATTCCAGCTTTTGCCTTCTTTCTTCATTTGCCAGACAATTAATAAATATCAATGCCCCACGATTGTTTTGATAATAGAATCTACGAAATATTTATCTATGAAATATTTACCTCCGTGACTTAGAAAATTTTAAGCTATCAATAAATCAGCTATAATTTCCTTAGCAAAAATAAGAAATCAAATGTCGGAGATTTTATGTTTCTTATATAAAGTATACATACTCAAATATTTTCTTAATCCTTGTTTACCTTTTGTCACCCTTTTCCCTTTTCACACCAAAAAAGGAAAAACAAATCCAACTACTTCCATTTTTCGTATTCTAGATTTGGCATATTTTGATAGACATTAAAAACTTAGTAATGAAATAAAAAATCATATGTAATGAAATAATGCAAAATTTTGCACAATGAATATAAACACTTTACTGCAGTTATCTGTATTAACTCTCATAGGCAAAGACCTTTTTGTGAACTTTTGTCATAATGAATAATATTTTTAATAGGATTTAGAAAAATCTTTAAACCATATTCTTCTAGCATTCATAGATATTGTAGGTTTGTGAGTAACTGGTAAGCATTTGCTGAACAATACTCATAACTACTATTGTTAGCAATAGAAAGCACGAATTCCTCAATAAGCAAAGCTACTTTTATGACTCTTTTTTGTTGATAAAAATGAGTTAGCAATTAAAATGAATGAATATAAGATTTTTATTTTTACTCAAATGTTTAATACATGTTAATTATCTTTGACTTCTGAACATGTTGTCATGCGTCTCTGCAGTTGATTCCTTTCCAAAGTAGCTTTACATTGAAGTGCTCAGTGAAAACAAATAGTAGTCAGTAAAAAAAGCCTGCAATGTAACAATGCAATCTGGTGTGTGAGAGAACATTCAGGAAAAAAGTCATTCATTTCTTTAAGTAAGGCAAAATCTGAAAGTCGGTTTTTCTCACTTGTCAGTAGATAAGCATAATCAAAGTAAAGTCCTCTTTGGAGAGCTGTGACCATAATGGAAAAGAAAGTCATATATTTACCATGCTGTAATACAATATTTTGTAATAACACTTGTTTTGAAGCATTGCCAAGGTTTTTGTAAGAAGTAATGAAGATGCTGTGTTAGTATGAATAAGAATCGCTGATTCTCTCTAGCAATAATAAATGAATGATAGAATTCCTTATCACCATTGCCAAAAAATGTATACTGACAAGTATACCCATAAAATTTATGGCATGACATAGAACATTGTATTGTCTTGTCAAATAAGGGAGCATTTTAATTTAAAATGAATTGTACTTTATGAGTTAGTACAATCTTCAGAGATCATTGATCAAAGTTCTAATCATTAAGATACATTTTTTAAAAAGTTAAAAATGACCTTTCAAATATTGTGATTTTAACCAGTAGCCATGTTTTTAAGATGATAATCTTGATAATTAAAAACAGATTTCTTTTACAAAAAGAAGTTTCTACAAAAAGAATTATATACAACCACAATGAATAAGAGGCGCAATGTTTGAGGGATGGACACGCTTGAAGCTCTTACTCAGGGTGGGGGGCATGGACAATATATGTAACTTTAACATTTGTACCCTGATGATGCAATAAAATAAAAAAATAAAAAATAAATTAAAAGAAGTTTCTTCAGTGACATTAGTTTCTAAAGATTTAGGGTGCCTCATATGTGCATTACTTAGTTTACAAAAGAAAAATAATTTCGACATGCCTGACTTAGCAAGAATTGTACATGAAAATTATGGTGTTCATAGAGATATTTTAATGATTCTCTTTACCTGAATCACATAATGCATGCTATTAATAGAAATAGCTCATCAGATGGTCTCACTCTGATACAATAGGTTTGAATCAGCAAAGTTTGGATTAAAATAACAAAGATATGGAGATACAAACCAATTTTCATGTCTTTTTTCTATAAGAACATTGCAATGAGTTATTTCATGATAAATAGTATCTTACAACTAGCCACAGCTACTCTGTAATAAATTTCATTTAAAATTCAAAGTACATATAGGGTAATAGAAAGAAATCAGGAACAAAAATAGTTTAAAGCTCTAAAAAATCAATTTGAGAAGAGTATTAGTACCAATAAATTAATAAAAGGAAAAATTTTTCTAATAATTTGTTCTGTTCAGCTACAACCTTTACATTAAAAAATTATTCTTAAAGTTATTATTTGACAAATGATGGTTTTTATAATTTACGTGCATATTTTGATTCAGAAGGTAATGAGCAACGAATACATATCCATTAAGTAATGAAATATTTTTAGATGATACAAATGATCTTGAGATATGATGCAGTATTTAAGTGGTGCTAATTATGATAATAAAAAAGGCATGCACTAAAGTAGAAAAGGCAGTATTATGATAAATCATAAATACAATGAGCAAATTATTAATTCTGATTACTAAATCTTTTAGTAATCATACTAAATCATACTAAATCATATATAGATGATTACTAAATCATCTATGATTACTAAATCATAGAGTTTGGTAAGTGTATTTTATGGGTCAAGATGTACATGTGATGAGTGTTCTTACTCTTTGTCTAAATTTTAAAAAATCTGTCAAATGAGTGAGAAGTTCAATCTAAGCCATTTGAATTATAGATAACAAAGTATTTGATGGCATGGATTTATAAACATTTTCTCAGATATTGTGGTTTAAGAACTATGGGAGTCTTTTTATTCAAACATTTAGGATAACGACTTTTTAAATTTATAATTATAAGGGAATGAGTTATTTTAAACACTCTTTCTCATATATATAGACAGAGAGAGAGTGTGTGTGTTAGCCTTTAATGACTCTCATGAGCATCTTGAAAATAATCACTAGCACAATACATTCCTAATATGCCTTGTGCATCAATATAAATGGCAGCTATTGTTACTGAGGGCAATTTCCAAGAATTTAAGGCATCATAAGTGTACTAGGCAGAAAAATTGATTCAATGATATTTACGTCAAAAAACATGGAGCCTATGAACACACTAGATTCAATGGCAAAGGGGAATTAAGGGTGAAGATGCAATTGCAATAACTAATCAACTGATCTCAAAATAGGGATATTATTTTGGATTATTTATTCAGGCCCAATGTAATCTTATGGGTTTTACTTTAGATCAGTGAAACCCACTTCATATTTCTTAGTAAAGAAGTGTAAGGTAATATATTTGTTTTGTTTTAAACCACTCAGTTTGTGGTAATTTTTTACAGCAGCAGAAGAAATCTAGTGCAATAATTATTATACATCAGTACAAACAATCTCATAATTCATGTTTTTTTTCTTTTCTCTCTTTTAACATTAGAGCCTCACAAAAATGGAGAGAGACAGAGCAGAAAAAAGAACCCAAATGTCATCCAAGTGCTAAAGATTAAGAAACAAGTCAAATCAAATGAAACATATTCAGTCTTAAAAAATATATAGGTAAATTGAACAATTATAATACAATGAGTCACTGATAAAAGAAAACACAATAAATATATCTAAGAGTAGTAAGACAAGGGAAAGACAGAGTTTTCTAGCTATACTGGGGCAGTTTTTACAGAGACTCTGGACTGTTCTAAGCTTGTAGTTTACTAACTCCATAATCTAAAGCAAATGATGCAATTTCTCAAACCAATTCCTATTCCTTTCTGAATAAAAAATATACAACATAAAACCCGAGCTTAAATTTCTGCTCTATTATTAATTATATAGGTGGTATTAATATTAGATAAGTATCCACATCTCTGGAGTCATGTCCTTATTCAATAAAATGAAGGAGTTTGGTTAGATGAGCTCTAAGGTATCTTCTGTGCCATTTTTCAGTAAGTCTATGATTCAATTATTTATATGACTTATAAATAAATCCCCATTTGTTGCTAAGAGCAGAGCCTTCTATCCCCTCATTTCCCTGTCTCCACTTCCCACCAAAAACACACATTCATATGCTTTCCTGCTACACATCCATGGTTGTGGCTTTCTTAGGACGACAAAGACAGATGGATCTGTCATGCAGATCTTTGGGTATATCATAGAATTATGGCCCTTCAAATTGGGTATCAAAAAAAGCTAAATTAAATTGCTTTCTGAGAGTTTTCCTTATGAAAATTCCCCATTTCTCTACAGTCCCTAAATTCTTCCAGCATGATTTTGTCATACTAACAAACAAAAAACCCCACAGAAATGCATAAAGAAAAACTAGGCTGATTTCATATGGATAATCTAAAAATCTTTCATCAAAACATAATGCAGTCATATATTTGCTTTAAGAAATAGAAAAAAAATTAAAAGTGCAATGCTAGAGTTTCTAAATATCCCCTGGGAAATTATACAAACCTTAATTTTCAATACCACTTTATAGAACCGCTAGCACATCTTTATTTTGTTAAATAAGTATGCACAATGAAAATAGTATTTCTCACCCTCTATAGTAGGCTAAGTAACGATCACTCAAAGATATCAGGCCCTAATCCCTGGAACCTGTCAATGTTATAAACAGAGAAAGACTTGCAGATGGGATCAAAGATCTTGATATGGGGAAATTATGCTAGATTGTCTGAGTGGGCCCTAAATCCAGTCACAAGTGTTTTTTGCAAGAAAGAGGCAGAAGGAGATTACACACACAGGAAAGAAGGCAATGTGGCCACAAAGGCACAGATTGGGGTAATGTGACCACAAAGGAATGCTAACAGCCAACAGAAGCTGAAAGAAGCAAGGAACAAATTGTCTGCTATACCTTTGGAGAGAGAAAGTGCAGCTGTACTGACACCTTAATTTCAAACCAGCCGTTGAAATTGATGCTGAACTTCTAGCACGCAGACCTGGGAGAGAATAATTTCTGTTGTTTTAAGCCACCAGGTGTATGGTAATTTGTTACAGCAGCCACAGGAAACTGCTATAGCCTTTAAGAGAGCTCTCCCCCATTTTTTTATACTTAACAATTTATGGTAAATGAGTTGCAGGGGATAGTTTACAATACAAGAACTGAAGTAATATTTTGTAAATAATATAGAAAAATATTTAGCTTATTAGTTATTTGGCACTTAATATTATTAGAATAATAATTGCATTTGCTATCAGAATGTATGAAGATATTATCTATACAAATTTTCCTAGTTTGTAAATTATTCCCAGTACATCTGCAATTTTTGTAGGTTTTTCTAGTATCTCAAGCTAATGAGTTAAGACTTAGTATTTAACATTATCACATACCATATTAGTGCTATAAAAAGTTTATATAAACATATATATAATTTCACTGTCTTTTCTGAAAGAACAAGGAGTAAAAGTTGTACAAATTATAATTACTTTCAAAACTATAATATTAAAGTCATTGTGAATAATACTAGTATAAAGTTAATGGCTTTAAGAACTTGCAAAAAATTGTTCCAATTCAATTACTCTGACAACAGTTTCCTTATTTTTATAAATGTTAATTTTAGTATCGGTTTGGATATAAGGACAATTTGCAGATAATACAGAGTCCCCATATATCCTATATCCAGTTTCCCCTATTATTAACATCTTACATGACAATGATACATTTGCCACAATTCATGTGCCAATATTGATATGTTATTAAGTTCATACTTTATTCACATTTCTTTAGTTTTTTACCTAACATTTACTTAATTGCTAAAAAGTAATGCTGAGAAAATTTAAAGGATATGTAAATAAATGAGAAGGTATTTCTGTTTATGAATCGAAAGACTCAATATTGTTAAGATGTCCTCTTTCCAACTTGATGCACAGATTTAAAGCAATCCCAAACAAAATCCCACTAAGCTATTTTGTAGCTATGACAAACTAATGTTAAAGCTTCTATGGAATGGCAAAATGCAGCATAGCCAAAACAATACCAAGAAAGAACAAATTCGGAGTTCTCACACTGCCTGATTTCAAGCTTTATTAAAAAGGTGCACTAATAAAGATGATGTGGTTCTAGCTAAAGAATAGATAAAGAGATCAATGGAGCAGAATAGAGGACCCAGAAATAGACCAGCAGAATACAGTCAACTGATCTTTGACTAAGGTGCAAAGGAAAAAAGGCAGTCTTTACAAAAAATGGTGAGGGAACAATTGAAAGTCCAAATGGGAAGAAAAAAAAAAAACCTGAACCTAGACAGAAACCTTACACCTTTCATAAAAATAAAATCAAATGGATTATAGGCTTATATGTAAAATGCAAAACTTTTAAACTGCTAAAAAAAATACAGGTAAATCTATATGACCTTGGAGTTTGGAGATGAGTTTTAGATATTACACCAAAAACACAACCCATGATAGAAAAGATTCATTTGTAAGACCTTACTAATTTCATTTTTATATTTTTACTTCTGATCTTTATTCATAATTCTTCCTATTTTCAATAGGTATGACATAAACTTTAAGTAGTATGTGCTCTGGGTTTGCCTCTGCTAGGATATATTTTTCTATGTCTTTAAGTAGTCTTTATGGATTTTATATCATTTTTAAAAGGGTATACATAATTTAATTACTTTTATATGCAAGTGGAGAAAAATATTTAACAACTGTTAGACCTAAATATGATTAATATCCTATGTGTAAATAGGTAAGACTCAGGAGAACTGTAATCATAAAATTGTGGTAATTTTGATATTATTTTGCCAGAAAATTTATAGTATAACTACTATATATCATTAGAATAAAATTGATGACTACAACTCTCTTGTTACATGTGTTATCAAATACTGATTAGAAGTAGACTTTTGCAGGACTCAGATGAATGAAGAATGTTTCCTTAGAGAATTGAGGTAACTGTGAAATTACAGATGTAAACAGAAAAGTAAGTGTTGGATAATGTTTTATGCTACACAAGGGTTTTGTATCAAGAGAAAAATGATGAGAATCTAAACATCTGTTAGATTTTAGGAATGATTCCAAGTGCATCCCATTACCTAGGATGGAGTGGCAACATGGTATCATTGTGAACAGTATGGACTGTTCACAACACTTGAGTTCAAATCCTAGATTGTCACTAGCTAGCTGGATGGCATTCTTTCTGTGCTTTGGTTTCCTCATCTTCCAAATGGGAGCACTACTGTTTCTTTTCCAGGAGAATGCTTTGGACTAAATTAAAGAATGCATGTTGTATAAACAATAATATTAACTACTAAATCTATCCTTATAATATGTAATATATGTACATGTATTATATAATAGTATACCTAATGTGCATATACCTATACATGTGAATTTAAAATAACCCCAAATTTATACGTTTGTGATATACTACAAATAAAGAGTGCCTTATTTAATATACAAGAATCATTTAAAAGCAATACATCCTCAATTTGATTTAATTCCAAATAAGTTAGGTCTTTTTATCGCAATATAAAACCTACATATACTAATGGTAAAATTACATGCATAAATTGGCAGCTAACAAAAACAAAGCATTTCCCAGAAAAGTAATTAGGTTTTGTAAGATTCTTTTGTTAGTAAATTAAAGTTTTAGTGGCACATACTTATATTGTCTGTCATTGAAGATAATGTTTTTAAATACTTTTCTAATCTATGAAGAAAAGATAAAAATGCCATCCATGAATATTTTTAATTGTATCATTCATTAAAAATATTTCCAGATGGAATATACAATTATATCTTTCTGATAATTTTCACATTCCATCATACAAAATAAATGATTCCCAGTTTGAATGGAAATGAGTTGAACACATTAACTTCTCTCTCTCTCTCTCTCTCTTCCCTCCTCTGAGTCTCCATCTAGTTTTCAGTCTTATGCTCACTCTATTTCACTCTCAAATAGGCAGACTCCAGGGGATTTATGAAAACAGGTCAAATAAGGAGCACCAATTATTTTCCACTTAAAATTAATACCTGGTGAACACTTATGAAATACTATTTGAATGCTGAAACAAATAAATACATGGGAACCAGCTCTCTAGATGCATGTGTGCTCAGACAAATACACAGACACACCGTGAAAGAAAGATGACTCTACAATTTTCTGACCTCAGTCTAATGTTTCAGATGTTGAATAATTGAAAGAATAAACTAAAACTATGTTTTAAACTCTGCTAACCCTCTCTTAGTCTTTCTCTATATATTATAGAAAGTAAAATTTCTCCTATGTCAGAATGCTTTCAGAGCATAGCTTTATCTTAATAACCAAATATATTTGATAATTATTAAATGTTATATTTTATGAATGGATAGATAAAAGTCACTTGTTAGATGGTAGGAGAGCAAAATATTGATAATGGCGCATTCTGTCTTTATACGACCACTAAGGTTTTAGAAACCTAACAGTCTTGACAAAGTCTGAGTTTTAAGAACAACAAATCAGTTGCAAGCATTTAATTAGGTAACTTTTGTGAGATATTTTGTCCCTTAACACTATTCCAAAGCTGAGATAGTAAACCAAAAACCAAATAAATCATTTGCCTAAAAGTGCACTTGAATTTTTTTTTATTTCAAATAAGACTAGTCACATTTACATAGATTTAGACCAGCTAGGAAAAAAATTAAAATTTTGACATAATGAACAGCCATTTCCTTGAGAGATGTGGAAATTTATCCAGGTGCAATGCTCGTAGAACATGTTTATGCACAACATGCCATCACACTTTCCAAGGTGAAAGTAAAGCATTAAAAATAATAGGTTATAGAAAAATTTTGCTGTGATTATGTGAAATATCCTCTAAGTTTCAGTAAAATAATTTTAAATTTTTTTCTTAAAAATATAATCGGTCACTACATATGAAGAGAATGATTGAATAAGAGTGGTTCATTGCCCTTAAAATATTATAGAGCCACTGGTTATTTAGGAAAATGTAACTGGATAAATTGAGAAGGAATACAATGTATCTTGAATGAGCAACATTTTTGTGCCATAAAATGTGGGATTTACTCCAAAATTTGACTAAAATATCTTGGCTAAAATTTCAAGATTAATTTGTTTTTCCTGTTTAAAGAAGGTAAATAGAGGATACCATACCATCAAATAATTCATGAAAGAAAGCATAGCAATATTAGGAAATCTGTGCCATCATATATTTTTAAAAGAAAAAATATACAAAATGAGACAGAGAAAGTCCTATAAATTGAAAACCATAATAATTGCACCCCAATGGTGAATACGGGCATTAAAAATTATTTCTCAGTGACAAAATACCTTCCTTTAAGGTCCAACTGCAATGGAAATTATTCTAGCCTGTATTTTTATTTCACTTCTATTCCTACTTTCCTCTGGATGGTCACTTAGGTTAGGAATATGATTATTTGCTGTGAAATTTGACTTAGAATTTATTTTAGACACTGAGGCTTTAACCTTTATCATGATATATTTAAACACTAATTTAAACAAATTAAATTTCCTTGCAGCTGTTGTTACTGCCTTTCAGAAGCCTAATATGTTCTCCTTTGCCTGTATCTGCTCTTCAGTCTTTGCTTCAGGGAATATCCTGCAAAGCAGTTCAAGATTATGAGAGCTTCTGCTTTGGAATCGCACACAGAGCAGTTTAGGTATGTGTGTTTGCTGTAAATAATTGATGGGTATAAGGGATTCTGGATTGGCAACAAGCAAAGTGATATTCACTATCTTAATCTCCTTAGATTAAGCACAGTATGCTCTATAGGGCATCTGGCCCCGAGAAACAAAGCATAATAATGCAGATGGAAATTGCTTACTTAGTAAACCCAGAGAGGACTGTGAAAGTTAATACCATAATAATCACAAGAAGTAAGTTATTATTATGACTTTGTTAGAGATATGGTTAAACCCTCTAATACTAATGAAAATTTTAGGGTTACAAAGCAAACTAAGAATTGGAATATGATACTTCTCCTTGCTTGTATTAATGTTACAGTGTAAATTAAATTTGCACCTGCCATCTTTTGAATTTTTTTTCGCTGACAGTGGTGAAATTATACATTGCATAATAGGTTATTTTTAATACATGGATCTCTGTACGAGTATGTCTTAGCCCTGCAAAGGATGAAAGATAGGTAAAGTGGAGGAAAAGAGATA
This sequence comes from Microcebus murinus, assembly GCF_040939455.1. Taxonomy (NCBI): domain Eukaryota; kingdom Metazoa; phylum Chordata; class Mammalia; order Primates; family Cheirogaleidae; genus Microcebus; species Microcebus murinus. Next base: position 77,672,171 of record NC_134114.1, on the reverse strand, counting down.
AAACTAATGTGAACCTGTATATACCAGGCCCTGCAACAATGCAGTTGTCAGAAATTTTATTTTAAGCCAGGAGTATCAGAATAAAAACTGCACAGTCCATACTATATGATCTCTGTGTGAAGTCAAAGGATTTGTGTAAAACATTTCTCAATTTTATAGGCAATTGAAAGAAAACTTAAAAAGAGAGAGTGTCACTGAAAAGACTAACATATTAGTGAAAAATATAGATCTGGACTACAGGTTACTCAGAATGAAAGAAGATATATTGAGTTTAATTGAGATTAAGAATCCTTAATTATGTAAAAGGGAATTCTAAATGGTAAGGATCAGGTGACACATTGACTTACATCATTTTACCAGGAGAGGAAAGGCCAGAGCATTTTACTCAGAAATGTAAAAGAAATGAAATTCTGATGGAAATGTTAATATAACTGAAGTAGAGATGGAATAATAGGATTTTAGGACACATTTAACTACCATTTTTTATATTTAATATTATTAAACTGAGATGGCACCCAGAAAGTATCATTTATTAGCTGATTCTTAAATTATCTCTTCACTGTCATTTATATTTAAATATAGCTAAAACTAATAGCTTATTTATAAACTGAACATATTCTATTATTGATTGATATTCTCTCAGAAAATCAATTCTATTTGAATTGACAAATACTATAAACTACCCTGAACTAAAGGTCATATATTAAAGGATGTTGTTAAATATATTTAGTACCTAGCTAAATTTTTCCTCTTGAGATTATTGAGAAAATCAAATACCATTGGAAATAAAAGTGCTGGATAAAAATTAGTTTAAATAGTATGTATCAGAAAAAAAGGATGTTGTTAAATATATTTAGTACCTAGCTAAATTTTTCTTCTTGAGATTATTGAGAAAATCAAATATCATTGGAAATAAAAGTGCTGGATAAAAATTAGTTTAAATAGTATGTATCAGAAAAAAATACGGATTTTTATAATTAAACCCTCTATAAAAATGTCTTTCGTAATTATGAAAAGTTATTTGTACCTCAATATTAAGTTGGATGTGATTTAGAAAATATATGGGTGGTAGGCATTAGAGAAGTGAATTAAAATGTGTTGATACGAAATTTGACCTAGTTCACAATTGTGCTATTCCCGAACATAAGGAATTGCACAAAAAACATTTTGCAGTATAAGAAAAATTGAAACATCTCCAAATAACTTCTATTTCATCAAATAATTTAAATATGTAAATAACTATTGTATATAAGCTCAGAAACTCAAGTGACCCATTCTTTGAAATGAAGTTTTCATCAAGATGAGATTTCCTGAGGGTACCATAAAAAATGTGGTATAGTCTATGGATAACTCACAGTTACCCAGGCACTCTTGCGAGTTTGCCTGAACTTTCATGGGGAAGCCCTCCTGCTGTAACAATGGGGTGTGGATTACTGAAAGTGGCTAATTACCTAGAATCATTTAAATTAGGATATCAGCTTTCATGCTTTGTTTTTAAAAAAGGCATTGAGCAATAGACAAATAGGGAAGTCACATTTTGTACATAGTGACTATAGTTATATGTTCCTGTCCTCCCTTCTCAATTCCCTAGCTCATGAATACTCAGTGGAATGCAACGCTACATATAGGGTAGACGGGATTGATTAAATAATTGAAATTGCCATGATATACCTAATAAAAATTATCCTGGGGAAAAATGGAAAGACATTTCCATCAATGGAATAAATGGAGAGCCAAACTCCTTAAAGAAATAACATTTCCACATTTATTTTAAACCCACTTATAACTAAACATTTAGCATGTCTGAATAGCACCTAGATTAACTACTTTTGCAGATGAGAAGCAATTTGAATTTTTTCTTATCTCCAAGGAAATTGTTTATTCCACATTATAGGTTTTTCACCTGCAAAATTTCATTTCAAAATTACTTGGTGATGCATGAGAAAACAAGGGGAAAAAATTAAAGATTTTTAAATGAGTGTATTAGCTTCAATTTTCTTCCAAATTTGAGACATAAGACTAATCCACTTGCTTATTGCCAATTTGAAACATAAATGAATTTTCTCTTCTCTCCTGTGAAAGTCTGTCATAATAATTCAGATCCTATGGAGAAACACATTAACTCTTTCATCACACAATGATGATATTTAACTAACTGTTATAAACATTTACCTGCCCACATAAATTTTGCTTATCTAGTTATAAATGAGATTGTGGTGGAAGTGGTAAAGACTGTTAAAATAAAAACAAAAGAAATTAACCGTGAATTACAACCATAATTTAATTAAATATTAGAGCAAAATAACAAGATATGTCTCTTTTGACTACTACAATAGCTAGAATTACAATATTTGTAAGCTTTTTGCTGTTCAAACAGCTACATGGCTCTCAGTGATCATTTCTTCCAGTGAGAACACTGAAAATCTGCTCTTTTAGGTTTTTTTTTTTTTTTCTCCTTACACTTCAGTGGCATTATTCCCACTCTCCATTGAAAGAGCCCAACAAACAGTGAAAAGAGACGGACTTTAAAGAAACCTATTGCAATGCTGAAGACAGAGTATCAGTTGGAATGGTATATATTTGGACAGTCATAGCTGTGATATTAAAGAGACAGGCCATGCCTGACCTGCTGTTGATATAACCATAGGCTGGCAACACATTCCGTAAGAGCCTCCCAACCTTCCATCAGTCAAGATTCGTGGAGGACAGATGTTTTCCATCAGAGTGATAGTAGTTTTACACTACTTTCATTAAACTGTCATTTTTTAAACTGCTTCAATTTCAGGCCCCTTTTATCGCTTTGTTAGTTTTAATGTATCCCTCTTTACCTTGGATGACAGGAAGGTGGCACTGGCTTTAATTGTGTGTATACTTGCCAAAGATGGGACCGTGCACACTTACAGTAACTCTCTCTGGAATTGTACCTAATTGTGAAGTGAAAGCAATATTGGAACAAGCAGCAGCATAAAGATCACCAGTGATTCATGGCATGGAGACTGAGAAGTATTATGTATGTATTAAAATGCTTTGAAGTGAAACATTTATGCAACTCACTTTGAAAGAATCAATAGCTCTGATATATTAGTGCAGTTGAAAATATTGTTCATTTAACACAAAATGGATATGAGGCAGAAATAAAATAGATGTTCGAAACCAATATCTATCTGGCAAACTCAGAATCACCCTCAGTGCAATCCAACTAAATGATCCTTTGTCAAATTCCTCTTTAATGCAAAAGTTTAAAAATGCCCATTGTATATTCTTTTCATCACAATATTTACTTGAATTTTCTCATTTAGATGTTTCTCCTTTGTTTTTGTTTGTTTGTTTGCATGACTTATGAGGCACAACCATTAGGACTTTAGTTCATGTGTAGGCTTAAAGTGGAGAATTTATTCCTGAATCCATTATTTGAGGATTAGGAAGTGGGGGCTCCACCATCTACTATGTAAAAGAACCAGGTGTTGATAGACCTTGTACAACATCAGCTCATTCCAATGTTGCTCTGATTTTCCCCACCCTCTTATGAAAAAGTATCAAGAATAAAAATTCTGAGAAGGTTATTTTAGAATGAAATGACAATTTCCTAAATTTGTGGTTTGATATATATATTTTTAGAGAACTATAAAAGATGAAATTTAAGAGAAGACTATATTTAAACATTAAAACTATGCATTTGGGTTCAGAATTTATTAAATTAATATAAAGATACTAAATTATATCCTTGATCACTGTGAGGAGTCATTCTTCAGGATGTTTTTCCACTGACACTCCACTTTTCTTTGTATATAGCATTTTGGGGTTATTACGACAATTATGAGAGTAGCTGTTAGTGTGGTTTCTGATCTTTCTGAAATAAGTTTGTTTTCTATTAAAATGAACTGACAGTAAAATAGAGGTCAGTTAGATTTTATCACAATATGAATTGATTGCTTGGACTGAAATTCTTTCCTAGGTTATATTTTGGTCATGTTGAAAATTTGTTTATGAAAGCAAACACAATTTTGCCATCCTGTGCTTTTTAAATATGCACTAAACAAATAATCAAGAAATTATCTCTACAAAAAAGGTGCATTGTCCTCCACGCTTACTAATATACATTCTACAACATGAAATTTAATTAGCCTAACTCAATAATTCACAAAGCTGGTAAAAGAATGATAATGGACAATCACAGCCTAAGCACAGGGACACTATGCACAGATATATTTCATTAATGGAATTAATTTAGAATTATAATTAAATAGATTACTTACTCTCCTACACTATAATTTCATTTAGTTAAATGATAATAGTTCACCACCAAATATCTATTAAAGAAACCTCCCCCCAATTGTGGCGTATATTGCACAAGTTCACACATTCAAAATAGACCACCCAGTTATAAAACCTATTAATCCTTGTTTTAATTATGAGCAGAAAGCTTTCATGCAAAACAATGAACAAATCTATAAATATACTTTCACACAATGAGAATTAAACTAATCTCCCAGTAAGTAAATTAAGATTCTCCTGTAGGTTCTCTGCCTAAGTTTAAAACCATTTGTTGGTGTATGAATTTGAACATTAACAAGAGTAGAAAACTCTGATTTATATAATTCCTTTGCTTATTAACAAACATTTATTGAGTGTCTATTATGTGCCAATCCCTGTACAAGATACGGGGAGATATAATAAAAAATGAGGGGGAACTAAACGATGGGTACACACGGGTACAAAGAGATGAAAGGACATTGGAAACTAAGAAGAGGGAAGGGGAGAAAGGTGAGGGATAAAATTTACCCATCGGGTACAATGAACACTGTCTTGGTGCTGGGCATACTAAATGTCCTAACTTCACCATTGCGCAGTGTATGCATGTAACAAAAACATTTGTACCCTCCTTAATATTTTGAAATTTTAAAAATATTTTTAAAAAAGAAATTTAAAGGCAGATACATAATGTCTGCCCTTTTAGAGCTTACTATTTGGGATCTTGTAGAAAATTTATGAAGATAATCAAGATTATTTAAACCTGATAGTCGTATATTGAATTTTATATTTCCCCTACATTTAATGTTTATTTTGGAATTTTACTCCTATATTGTAATTTTAATTTTATGTAATTTTCCAGACATATTTTATGCCCTAGTAGAGAAATTATATTGTCATTTGTGTTATACTGGAACCTATTAGATATAGTATATTGGACTAGCATTTTATCAAATATTTGATGTGAAAACTGAGTTATTTTAATATAACATAGTTTAAAGTATAAGGTTCTATTCTATGTAATGTTTTCTAGTTACACATTACTTTGATTTGATATTAGTCATTAAGACATAGCGATAATTTTTATTTTTCTCAATCACTATTATTTTAAAGGTTTATATAAGATTCAAATAAAGCAGGACTATATTTTGGGGTAACCCAATATTAAGCATATTTTCCCTATCACACAAGTCTACTTCAGCATTCTATTATTTTCTCTTTATCAGTAGTTACTCACAGATATGAGAGTAGATGAAAAATAGATAAAATACAAATATTAACATATAATAATTTATAGTAGATTTTAACAATAGTAAACACCACAAAAGAAAAATATAATGAATCTAGATGTAGGAAACTAATGGTTAATAATTTCTTACAGAACAAAATATTAAATATATTTAAATGGTATTTTTAAGTAGTTTAAATATATCAACCAATGATGGAAAATTTTATTTCTTCTTTAGGTACTTTTAAATGAGTAAAGATACTGTACTTGACATTTTAAATGAAAACCTAGAAATACATAAGTATAGTACATATAACAATGAGTACTGCAGAGTCCAGTAATTCATTTTTTAACATTTTCATAATTTCACTTTTACAGTTGTAATAAATAGCTTTAGATAAATGAAAATTTTTATCACTGAATTCTCTTCTAGTTCAATTGAATTATAAGAAGCAATTTTTCTTTATGGATTATAAGAAGTGAAAAAACTTGATGGATAAATGTTCATTTCCTTCACATCAAAAATACACATGTGTTAATATTTTAGTATCTTATTAAATGTATCTAACATTATGATATTAAACTTTGTGAGTTGTATGTAAATAATTTATCAGAATGAAGTTTGATTCCATTCTTTCAGTTATAATAAGAAACTAAGCATTAGTTTAAGTAATTTTTCTAAAAGTGGTTGACATGAATAAATTACTTAAGTTTACTAATCTCTTATCTCCTCATTCTGTCTGTCTGACATGATATAGGATTTTCTTTTATGTAAAAATTGTTAAAATATATTTACAAAGTAGAACGTAATTATTCTTTTATTTTCTTACACAAATATGTTACACGGCTCATATCAGTTACATTTTGCCATACATTTCTACTACTCGCATATAAATACATCTTATTATACATAAACATATCTAATAAATTGAAATTTCTTGAAAATATTTTTAGGCAACATATTATAAAAGAAATGTAAATATCTTTTCACTAAAAATTAAACCTAGAAGAAGAAATATTTCAAGGGTATCTCCAATAAGTTTATTCAAATAGAGAATTGGAAATATAAGACATATAAACTACATTAAAATGTACTTATCTTTCCTGTATTTCTTGGAACTTATCCCATTCCAAAAGTTTAACTCACTGTGATAAGCTTTTTGAAAGGCACTCGAAAATAATGCATGTGAGAAAACATTGTTTATTATTCATTGCATTATTAAATTTCCTCCTATTTCCAGCATTCAAAACTACCAAGGAATTGGGCATTTCTGTCTTTTTCTTATTCTCATTACCAAACAATAAGAGTAATTACTCTCATCTACTACTGATTTAGATGTTTTTAACCATCACCTATGATCAAATTCCATCAGAAAGAGATTATGCTTTGCTGTCAACATCAAAGTTTATGGTTATTAACCTCATGTATACTGACAAATGGATGATTTGCCTATATTTAAAAGAAATATCTTTAAATATTTTTAAATTTCTGCATCTAGACTTCATGGATAATGTCCATTCTTTGTATTGTATGGATATATGCAGTGCTTATATTGGTTATGTTGCATACAAGACAGTGTTTTCATTAATCAGAATGTTTTCTGCAGTATCAGAAGCATCTAATTCAGAGACAAACCCTATAGATTAAAACTAACAATATTTGCTTATATAACAACTGAAGGATGAAGTTTAATGCTTTTATTTTTTCTATCTTAAAATAAAACTTCATATGCTATTGCTTTAGACTCAAATATCACATGTGAGAAAGACACTGATTCCAAATACCATACTTAGCTGAAGTTCTCATTCTCTCTGTGTTTTACATTATATCCTCTACCCTTAATTGCCTGACAGGTCACCTGAAAAATCTGCCAAATATGTGAATAGAACTGAAAAAATATATATTCAAATCACACGGAATACTCAAAATTTCAACAAAGTTCTAAATATAAGAGAATAAAACGTAAAAGTAGATTACCACTCTATATAACTATTAAAAGCATAAATATATATTTGTAGAACTGTGTTGCACTAGGTAAAATTAAAAGAAAAGAAGCTTTGGAGTAAGACAGATGTGGATGTTATTCCAGCTCTCACTTTCTAGCTTGTGACAATCAGCAAGTGACTTATTCTCTCTTAGCCTCAGTTTCTCACCTCTGAAGTTGGAATAGTAAAACTTACTTCACATGATGGTCATATTTAAAATGCATCTGGCACATTTTTAGACTTTTAATTCATGTGAGACCTGTTACATTATTTGGTAAAGTTCAGAATTATGACATCTGGACATGACTTTAAAAGATATAGTATGAAAACTAAGTCTTTAACAAGGAACTTTTTCCATGGAGTACAAGACTTTGTCTCTATACCCTACTGTATTTCAACTCTTTTATTAAACAAATACAGCAAACTACAAAGGACATTATAGCAAATATTCATAAACCACGAATTAGCAAATATTAATATTTTGTGATTGGCCTTCATGTTTTCTTAGTAAAATAATTACAACTTTATTCTGTTTTCTAGACCTGACCCTCCTTCTCTTATCAGGAACATCTACCATCGTAATTAGGCATTTATCATTCAATATATGACTTCACATATTCACTACATACATAAGCATTACATAATATATAGCCTTAATTTACCTGTTTTAGTCATTTTACACAAATGCTATCTAATTTTCCATATCTTTCTGTTCATTTATTTTATTGTTGTATAGTATTTCACCTTGATAAAACCTAATATTTACTGAACATTTCTAGGTGTCAATCACTGTATCCAATAGTATTAACTCAATGTGCTCAAAACCCTCAGGGAGAGACTTTTATTATTTTTATATTACGATTATGTTTTTATTTTTACATCACACTTATATTTCGTAATATTGTTATTGTGCACATGATTAAAATGCAGAACAGAGATGCTGAGTAACTTGTTCAGTGCTACACAAATAGTAAACGGTAGAAACAGAATTTGACTCACAGAATCCACACATTAATCTTACATGACCTTGTGCTTAGAATCAAAGAATAGGCCATATGTTTGTAGTCATTTTCCTATTGATGGACAAATCAGTTGTTTTCAATTTTCACTCTTGCAAACAATGCTGAAATAAAAATCTTCAGATATGTCATTTGGTTTCCATACAAGAGATCCTTCAGATCAGAGGCTCAGCTGGGTAATTTTGGAATCTCAGGGTAAGCACGTATTTATCAGTGGTCTATCTTATATGGACCTTTCTACCTCTAACATACTGAGGCTCAAAAAACCAAGACGTAATTGACAAGGTTTCTTCTAGTTCAAGATCTCTGAGGATTACAACTAGCTTCTATGCCTGGTAAGTCTGGTATTCTTTAGTCATCTTATATTTATGTGTGCTTCTAGGAAAAATCTATGTCTACTTAAAAGAGACTTGTCCTATCCTAATAAGGAATTGTTAGATAAAATGCAGGGTGCCCAGTTAAATGAGACTTACTGATGAACAATAAATATTTTAGTATATTGGGTGTAATATGATGCACTTTAAGTTATTTTTCATCTGGAATTCAAATTAAGCTCAATGTCCTTTATTTTTATCTACTAAATTTATCAACCCTTCTATATAACTCATCCATTGGATGGCTAATAAACAAAACAATCATTCCTATTTAACAGTAGGTATGTTGAAGGGATGTTATTGATCTAGTGCCACACAATCCCTCTTCATATTATAAGGAAGTGCAGTCACTTCTCTGTCTTCCAGAATTTATTATAGATTACTAATGTGGGTGTACACAGAGGATTTTTATATTTCACTCAATTTATCATATAAAAAACGTTATCAGAAACTTTTTCCACTTGTTCAGTAAGTACTACAATGCCTTTCTTAACCCAGGATCTCATCTCAAGTTTTTTTCTTGTATAGTGACACATTAAGGTGCTTTGTTTTTTTAACATTTTATTCCTAAGGACACAACTAGAAGGATCATTACTATCTGCCAACCTTCCATGCTTTGCCTCCTCAGTCCCATGCCTACGTTTATTTCCACTTTGTTCTATGCCCTCAAAATGCACTCTGGTAGAATAACACTGGGTGGCAGAAACAAAAGGTATTGTCAGTAAGCTAAACTGACATCACATTAAATAATGAAAAAGTTGCAAGTAGGAAAGCTCTATATAATTCACCCGATACACTATTTTATGACAACAAAACAGAAAAAAAAGAGAAAGAAAGAAAGAAGAAAAAAAGAAAGAAAGAAAGAAAGAAAGAAAGAAAGAAAGAAAGAAAGAAAGAAAGAAAGAAAGAAAGAAAGAAAGAAAGAAAGAAAAGGAACTTAATCCAAATCGAATCATTTTCCCTAGGAAATGAGACTCAGAATGAGCAGGAACAAAGGACAGCCAGTGGGCCTTAGGTATTGCAGCTGCCAAAGATAAAATTTCTGCTCCAGGGCATATTCGTTTCACTAGTTAAGTGCTACTTGAACTAATAGCACTTTCTTAGGTGAAAAGAATGTTGATCCTTTTCTTATTTTTCCATTATGGAGCTTTGGCATTCCATCAATTGGCATAACCTACCACATTGTGCTGCAATGTTTCTAAGGTTTTTGCACAGAATGTGGAAAGACACTTTTGTCTATAAAATAAACCATCAGTTTGGATTAGGATTTTTTTTTTCCAAAAGAAATGAAGTTGATTACAAGTAATCATTAGCCCTTCATCACAGATACTGATGAAGAAAAACGAATGTGAAAAAAAGAAAAAGAAAACAAAACAAAACAAAAAAACCCCCTGAAGGACACTGAAGCCTGTGGGGAAATAATGAAGTATAAGTGCTGCAGAGACCAGCCAGAAATGGAATAATATTTCTTCTGTGAGGACCTCAGTAATAACAACCCATGAGTGATGGAACTTACTGCAAATGGCAAGAGTGCTATGGGAGAAAAATAAAAAATACTACACTGTGAAGTATACCGTTTCACATGCCCTATCTGCTTCCCTTTCTTCACAGATCATTTGACTTCCCCTTTTCATTATTCCTCTTTCCAAACAACAATAAATATTCATAGATGGCCAAATATATGCCAAGGTCTAATAGACACAGCTTTGGAAAACACATGTTGCCTGATTTTAGAAAAACCTAAATTTGTTGTAAAGACAGATGATAAGAATAATTGCAAAACAAACAGAGAAAACACCAATAACGTTGATATGTGGGGGATCCACAAAAAAAGAAGGAAGTAATTCTAGCCACGAAGTTGGCTAGGGAAATATTCACATAGGACGTGGCATTTATGTATGTTGTAACAGAGGAGTAAGGTTTTATCAGGCTAGAAATGGGGAAAGAAAATTCCAACTAAGCAGATCAGCTAAAACATATGTAATATATATATATATATATATATATATATATATATATATATATATATAAACCTGATTAATAAGAAGATTTTTCTGCTTATAATGCTGAAACTAGAAAAATATGTTGTGGAAAATTCTGAGTTCTGAGTAGCCTTATAGAACTTACAGAGTAATATGAATAAATATAGGGAGAAGAAAGCAAATGAGTGTGTGTAAGAAAGAAATGCAACATGATTCAGTGTCTATTTTTAGTGACACTGAATGTGTGAAACAAGTTAGAGGTAATTATATAAATTAGAAAATTATTACAATTATCCAGATGAAGGCTCAAATAAGATGATGACAGCCAAGAAAAAATGAAAGGTAGATTGATTTAAGAAGTAGAATTTACAATATTTGGTGATGGGTTAGGTAAGGCAAGAGATAGCAGTAGAGATAGTAACTACTCTAAGATTTTGCTCTTGCGTGAATAAGTACAGGCAGCCCTCCATATTAGAACTTTCTGCGTCCATGGATGCAACCAACTGCAGATCAAAAATATCGGGGAAAAATTGCATCTGTACTGAACATGCACAGATTTTTTTTTCTTGTCATTATTTCCTAACACAGTATAACAACTGTTTACCTAACATTTATATTGTATTAGATATTATAGATAATCTAGAAATGACTTAAAGCATACAAGAAAATACGAATAGGTTATATGCCAATACTATGCCATTTTATATCAGGGACTGGAGTATCCATGGATTTTGACATTTACAGTTCTTGGAACTAATTCCCAACAGATACCAAGGGATGTGTGTATATTAATTCCTTAGCAAGAGATCTGGGCACATAGAGGAGGAAAAAAATGTTAAATTTTGAATCTAGAAGTAAACATGGAATTATAGCTATCCTTGGTTCAGCATGTTTACCACAAATTTAGTTCTATGTCCTTCATAGAAAAATGGAAATGAATTATGATTAGAAAGTCAATTAATCATATAAATGTTTCTTAAGTGTTCATAATTTTAAGTTTAAAATATAGATGGCCTGAATTTTAAAAATATTTTAAGATTATATTTATCAGACCTATGGAGCTCATTAACAGTTTGTAGTGCACCAGCCTTTTAGTTCTGAATATAACTCTAAGAATGGAACATTTAAGGTGAAGAATGGATTCTGTCCTTGAATGACCTTTAAACTTTATTAATGAGTGAGAACAACAGATGTTTATAAAATTTCAAGTCACTATCAATTAACCAATTGTTAAAGAAAAATAACTTTAATTATGCAAAACATATTAACCTGTTTAAATATTTATCCACGTAATGTTATATCCAGCTGAGCATAACAACAATTGAGATTTTGATTGAAATTTATAATATAGAAGGTCCTTTCACAAAAAAATTGTTTTAAAATTATTTAATTTAATCTCACATAAACCTACAACCTACTCTTGTAAATTTGTCTTGTCACAGAAGAAATTGAAAGTGCAAAATATTTCAGTCTCAGAATGGTGACAGTTTTATTATAATTAATGCTGCATTAGGTAATGAAGTTAGGACACAAACTAAATTTTTTACTTAGTGACTCAATTATTGACTGCAATAAGTCCTAAGAGCCGTGTAAGACAATTTTGAAAAACTTTTCCTTGAATCTGTATGTAATTTCCTCTTGTAGTGCCTGTCAAAAAGGGAGAGTTTTTTTTTTCTCTAAATTACATATATTAGAGAATGGGATGTAAAACAACTGTGCAAAAAAAAGTTATTTGGGAAGTATATAACTAAATGGCTTGGAAGGGCTAATGGAATCATAAGAAAACAAATTTGTTAGGGATGGTGGCCTATCAGAGTGGTGTGGAAATGGGAATGGCATTTGAAAATTGATTTCGAATCTGGTAAGATTTCATAAATAATATTAAAGACATTTCTGAAAGAAGAAAATAGAATGAAAGTCAGAAAGGATGAACCATAAAAAAGGGATAGGAAATATTGCTCAGATTTATGGTATAGATTTCTATTAATGAGAGATTGTAAATGTAGTCTGTGGTCATATTGAGAGGGATTTTAATTTCAGGCTAAGATGTGACTAAATTAATAAAATAGGCCAATTTCTTCTTTTGCTTTTTAGATATTTTACCAACAGCAATAGTTTTGTTTTTCAAACAAAATCTTAGATGAAACCCTAAAGCATGAGATATATTAAATTAGAGAAACCTCAGTTAAAACTGGAACAAGGGAATAATGTTTATCTCTGCTTACAATGATAAATGTGATTACAATAAAATAAGAAATTTTATACCACAAAAATCTTTACAAAGTGAAAATGGCTGTTATTAAAATAAAACTACAAAATGAATGCAGCAAATATGATAGGCACAAAGTTACACATTTAACATAGATGCATGATATGAATCTATAATAGAAAAAGAGGAACTACCAATAACAAATGGGTAAGAGAAACAGAATGAGAACATATGCATCCATGAAAATAATTAACATAATTAATAAAATTCAAATTGTAATCACATTAGAATAAATTTTTCCCTATCAGAATAGCATCTATTGAAGATTTAAAAAGCACAATATTATGAAGAACATCCGAAGTGTAGCCATCTGGTCTGGGACTTTTCTTTTGTGGAAGGTTTTTAATCACTGCTCCAATTTCAGTGCTTGATATTGGCCTATTCATAAATTTTACTTCCTCCTGGGTGAGCTTAGGGAGGTTGTATATTTCAAGGAATATATCCATTTCCTCCATGTTATGTAGTTTTTGGATATATAGGTTTTTATAGTATTCAAAATTAATATTTTGTATTTCCATGGTGTCTGTTGTGACTTCTCCTTTTCATTTCTCATTGAGTTTATTAGAGTCCGTTCTCTCCGAGTTCTTGTCAATCTGGCAAGAGGGCTGACAATTTTGTTTATCTTTTCAAAAAACCAGCTTTCGGTTTTGTTGATTTTCCATATAGTTCTTTTGTTCTCAATTTCATTTAGTTCTACTTTGATCTTAATTATCTCTTTTCTTCTGCTAGGTTTGGAATTTATTTGCTCTTCCTTTTCCAATTCCATGAGACTGTTTGTTAGATTGTTGATATTTGAGCTTTCTGCTTTTTGGATGTGAGCATTTAATGCTCTTAGTTTTCCTCTCAGGAATGCTTTTGCTGAGATTTTGATAACTTGTGTCCCCTTTATCATTAAGTTCAAAGAATGTTTTGATTTCTCTTTATATTTCCTTCTTTACCCAATAGACATTCAACAATAAATCATTTATTTTCCATGATTTTGTGAAGTGGTATGTATTTCTGTTGGAATTGACTCTAATTTTATACGACTTGTACAGCCAAGAAAACCGTCATTAGATCATATAGACAACCTATAGAATGGGAGAAAATATTTGCTCTCTACACATCCGATAAAGAGCTGATAACAAGAATCTATCTAGAACTTTAAAAAAAATCAACAAGAAAAAAAAATCAAGCAACCCCATCAATAAATGGGCAAAGGACATGAACAAAAATTCTGTCTTCAAAAGAAGACAGAATAATGACCAGAACACATATTAAAAAATGCTCACTATCCCTAATAATCAGGGAAATGCAAATCAAAACCACACAATGAGATGTCACCTAACTCCAGTAAGATTGGCCTGTATCAAAAAAATCCCCAAGCAACAAATGTTGGCAAGGATGTGGAGAGATAGGAACACTCTTACACTGCTGGTGGGAGTGCAAATTAGTGCAACCTCTGTGGAAAAGAATTTGGAGATACCTCAGAGACCTACAGGTAGAACTACCATTTGATCCAGCAATAGCAGTATTAGGCAACTACCCAAAGGAACAAAAGTAATTCTATAATAAAGATATGTGCACTAGAATATTTATGGCAGCACAATTCACTATAGCAAGGATGTGGAAGCAACCCAAGTGCCCGTCAATTCATGAGTGGATTAATAAAATATGGTATATGTATACAATGGAATACTACTCAATTACAAAGAATGATGGTGATCTAGCACCTCTTATTTTCCTGGTTAGAGCTTGAGCCCATCCTTTGAAATGAGATATCACAAGAATGGAAGAATAGGCAACACATACATATACTTGCCATCAATTGGCACTGACTGATCAACACTAAGGGGTACATACAGTAGTAATATTTTGGGGGGTATGGGGTTTGGGGGTAGGTAAACTCACAACTAATGAATGTGGTAATGTGGTGAGCTACAAAACATGTGTCAACAAATTAAAAAAATATATAGAAACTATACCATGTGTCTTCTTATACCATAGTGGAATAAAATTAGAAATCAACTCCAATGGAAACACTCAATGCTGCACAAAGCCATGGAAATTAAAATACCTACTGCTGAACAGTCATTGGGTCAAGAAGGAAATGAAAGTGGAGATCAAAACATTCCTCAAAGTAACTGACAAAGGGGACACAAGTTATCAAAATCTGTGGGCTTCAGTGAAAGCAATCCTAAGGAGAAAATTCATAGCCTTAATTACCTACATCAAAAACACAGAAATATCACAAATCAACAGCCTAATGAATTATTTTAAGGAATTAAAAAAGGAATAGCAAACCAATCCCAAGCCCAGCAGAAGGAAAAAAATAACAAAGGTCAGAGAGCATAACTAAATGAAATCAATAACAAAAGAATTATATAGAAGCGTAATGAAACAAAAATGTGGTTCTTTGAAAAGATAAACAAAATTGATAGAATGCTTACCAGATTAACCAGAAATGGAAAAGAAAGGATTCAAATAAATTCAACCAGAAATGAAAAAGGAGATATTACAATTGATACCACAGAAATACAAAATATCATCTGTGAATACTATAAAAATCTCTATGAACAAAAATTCAAAAATGTGGAGGAAATGGACAAATTCCAGGAAACATACAAACAACCTTCTAAGGCTCAACAAAAAGTAGAACTCTTGAACAGACCAATTATGAGCAACAAAATTTAAGCAGTAATAAAAAAATGTCCCAGATCAGATGGTTTATAGCTGAATTATATCAGACCTATAAAGAAGAATTGGTATCCATACTGCAGAACTTATTTCATAACATTGAGAAGGAAGGAATCCTCCCCAATTTGTTCTATGAAGCCAGTATAACTTTGATACCAAAGCCAGGAAAAGAAACAAAAAAGAAAAGTATAGACTGATATCCTTTACGAATACATTAATAGATGCAAAAATCTCAATCAAATTCTATCAAACAATATTCAGCAGCACTTCAAAAAATTAATCCACCACAACCAAGTGGGCTTCATCCCAAGGATGCCAGGATGGTTCAACATACATAAATCCATAAATGTGATTCACTATATAAACAGAAGCAAAAATGAAGACCATATAATCATTTCAATAGATGCAGAAGAAGCATTTAACATAATTCAGTACCCTTTTATGATTTACTCTTAACACAACTGGTATAGATGGAACATGCCTCAAAATTATAAAAGCATTTCCACTCAGAACTGGAACAAGACAAAGATACCCACTGTCGCCACTTCTTTCTTTAGAGTAAAACCAAAGAGGAACATGCATGTGTCCCCATACCCTATGTTACCTGGATCAAAATCTAAAGACTTTTCTACTAAAAGCTTCTGGGTAGAAGCATGGTGGAGATAACCAGTGCAAAGTAGGAAAGTTTGAGAAACAAGAACCCCAAAAGATTATTCTCTCAGTTCATTTTTTTTTCTAGATCTCAAATAATATTAATTCTAAGAAATCACTGAAGGTAAAGACCAGGATCAGCTTCCAGGACAATTCCCAATCTTGTTGAATAAATACACAGATTTTAGCTTTAGGCTCATGAAGTCTTTCCAGAAAATAAAGCTGAAATAATTTATTTGCCTGTAAATTCACATATATTGTGAAGTCCCCTTTATCCCACCTGCAATGTTTATTATGGATTCCATGTATTTCAGTAATAATTTCCATTCACTAAGGGCTTACTAATACTGTCACATTTCAGTGAATATCTGAATGGGGCCTCAGACTGCCTATGGTGGAACTAAGCTATGGAAATTCTCCCTCTCCCTTTACAACATTATTTGCTAGAGGAAAGCCAATTCTCTCTCCCTCCTCCTTCTCTTATTCCTCCCCCTCCTCCTCTGTCTGTCTGGTCCCTCCATATCTCTCTGACTCTCTTTCTCTCTCATGTTCTTTATTGAACTTGAGGTCCCAATGATCTGTTTCCTGCTGTTATTACTGCTTGGTTAGGGAAGAATAAATAATATAATAACTTCATGAATCGGGAAATGAATTCAGTTCTCCAAATCTTTTTCTTCCTGAAGGTCATGTGGTAAAGAGGAAAGAAACAGGAAAGTATTCAATTCTGGACATTAAATTCCTTCTTGAAAAAGTGAATATAAGGATATGCACCATTTCTTGTACATACCAAATCAATTGGTACATATGAAATTATTTTATAAATATTAAAACATTGACCAATGTAAAGTATAATTATTTGTTTCACTAATAATATGATTAGCTACTATGCACTGAGTGAGCACTCTCTATGAACCCAGCATTATCCTTAGCTCTTTACTCACTTTTACAACTATTCTGCCAATATCAAGCCTTTACTTTATTTCCCAGTGGATATGACTTTTGCTTTTGACTTTCCCAAATTTCCAATCTGCTTGGAGAAGCTAACTTGGGAAAATTCACTACTTAGAAGGAAAAATTAGACTCTTCCAGTGGCAAATATCACCCACAACAGCTAAGCTCACTTGTATAAGGACTGATCCTTTGTGTTTACATATGTTATAGTCTTTACACTATAGTGAGGTTTCTAATGGCTATATGCCAAGAAAAACCAAAAGTGAACCTCTTAGTGACTCTGACAACAAAGTTTCCATTGGCATTCTTATAAGTTAAAGGGAAAGGAAATAGAGATATGGCCTTCAAATATGTGATGAGTCTCAGTCTACTACTGTGTGTCCCGCAAAGCAAGAGTATGGTTAATTAGACATAGAATTAGTCTAGAATTAGTCTAATTAGTATAGAATTAGACAACAGCTCATGCATGGCCTAGGTGTTAAGAATATCAGATGATGGTTCTCACAGAAAAAAATGTAATTGTCATTTTTTTCCCCATTCTGATGTATTCAAAATCGATTAACATTATCAAGATTCATAAAACACTTGAATTTTCTTGCAAAGATGACATCAAGGCAATTGAATTTCAGTTTGTTTTCAAGGTCAAAAGAATAAGGACAAAACTCCCCACTTTGTATAGCATTATAGCATTATGGAAATTTAGCAAAATAATATCAATTTTGCTAAATTTATGACTTCATTGTGCTAGAGTTCCCATGGCCTACTACCTTAACTAATCCACAAAATGAGAGTTCAACTCAGAGGAACTATCTAAGATCCCCAGCATGAAAGAGGGAGCACATTTATTTTGTCCTATAACAAGGTTTCCCCCTACACTGTGTTTATTTTGGAACCAAACACATGGATTTCTCTTTAAAAAGTTCCAGAAAATATCATATGACTCCAAGTGATTTCGATAAGTTTACACTCTGTTAACATAAGGAAGCAGAATAAATTAGGGAAAATAGTAAAAGAAAAAGAAATATATATAGTTAAGCTAGAAAAAGAGAAGACCCCAGATCTAAAAATGAAAGAGAAAGCAAAACCAGAGTTCTTAGGGGTACTGACCTTTGGGGCCAGTATAGTTTTCAAACTGAAAATAAATTCTGAAGTTTGAGTCTAATGCCTATTGGAGAACAAAAGTTATGTTCAGGCATGCAAATGCTGGAGAGGCAGGCTCAAGTCTTCTTCAGGATGTTCTTTGAATGTGTCCTATCTTATAGAAAATCCAGGGAAACATCAGAAAAGATTATTGTCTCTCTGGACATTTTGGTGGAAATAAAAGCACTCACAAGAAAGAAAAATTCCAACCTAGTGTTCAATATGAGCATGTGGCTGACATATATTCTACCTGCAGGGTGCAGAGACTAAATTGCAACGTGCTCAATTTGTATTAAAATGACTCAGTTCCATTAACACAGGAAGATGAGCACCTATTCAATAAAAATGAGCTTTCTAAAGTTTTTTTCTCTTTCTTTCTTATTTCTGAAGCTTCAAACTTCTATGGGTGGGGAATCTGCAGCCTTGGGGCCACACTTGGCCTTCTGGATCCTTGAGTGCAGCCTTTTAACTAAATCCAAATTTTACAGAACAAATACTTTATGAAAGGCTATGCCTCTTAGTATTCCACTTGGATTTGTTTCATCTTAGAGTCTCTTCTCTTTGGAAAGGACTTGAAATCACCAGGATTTAAGACGAATAATTTGTAAAGTCTATGTTCTACTACGGATGGTTCAGGTTATGAATAAGATAATCCATTATGAGCACAATTAAATACAAAAAAACATTATTGTATAAGGACATAAGAAATCTTCATGAAACTCAAAGGCAAGAATGTAGATGGCCCTCAGAAATAAATGGATCTATATTAATTAAGTACATAAGAAACCCAAGAAATAAAATTCCTCTCTGTTGACCTGGTCACTTTTCTTCATCTCTGCTCTATTTCTCTTTTTTGTTGTGTAGATTTATTTTTCCTCAAGCCAGTTAACATCATCAAAAATCTAGCTTAGACAAAGTTTATAAATTTTTACATTTCTTCTATTTAAAAGAGAAAGGTAGAAGATTTGAAGGTCATTCTGATAATTTAAGCTTATTACAGCACATAATGCTGCTGATTAATGATAGAACTCTGGATAAAATACAAATCATAAACAAATTACTAATAAAGGATTCTTAAAAGTAAACAAGCACAGGTGACCTATGGAGGAGAGTAACATTATAGAGAAGTGAAAATTAATGAGTAGTTTTATCTTCTTTTTCCCTCTTTCCTCTGAGTATGTTCCTAGCCACAGAGTATCATGGAAACACAGGCTAAAGAAAATAAAACTTTGGTAGGAACCACATCTGTTTGGACGTAGGAGTAATGAGGACCTTATGGGCTATAGAATATACATAGTCTCAGAAGGGAAATAACATTCAAGAGCATCCTCTATTCTGTGTATTAATCTCAGGTATTAATCACACATGCCCAGAAAAGACCTAAAACAAGGTAGCAAAAGCTAAGAGTTCTGAATTCTTGTCTAAACCACCTTCATAGGTCTCAGACTAATATTTGACACATGCATCAGAAAGATTCAAACCAGCAAAGGAAAGACATAGAAAATGGAACTGGGATTTGAACTATCGCTTATAGAAAGCAAAGCATAGATTACCTCAATGTTGCTGACTGGTTTCATCTTAAATTCATGGCCCAAACCAAAGCTCCTAGTGACTATTCATACTATAAATTTTATGATTTATTCACAGTTCCATGTTCCTACTTTCTTTTCTCAGTTCAATTCTCCAGCACCTCTCCCTCATCTTCAAAGTTACTTCATAGCCTTAATTAGCATAATTCACTGAGAAAATAAATAAAACCAGAAGAGAAATTCCATAAGCTTTTAGAACATAACTATATCTATCCCATCCCCATACCTAAGGTGATATACTTTCCCCTCTCCATTGTTACTGTTAGACAAACTTCTGTCCTTCTAAGTAGGGTCATCACCTCCATGTACAAGGCCCCATACCTCTCAAGAAAACAATTTAGCAATTCTTTCCTCTCATTCTTTCATCATACTCTTTCTCCCCCTCTCTGTTGTTTCTTTTTACCATGTCTTCCACCTTAAATAAACCATTTCTGAACATTACATTACCCTTAAATCACTGTCTATTTTTTATTCCTTCATTTAAAGCTAAATTTGCTACCTAAAAATCTTTCTTTCCAACTAGTTTTTGAAAACACTACATTCATACTTTTAATACTATGTCTTATTTCACTCTGGGAAAACTGTTCTTACCAAGGTCACAATGGAATTTCAACATTTATAAACCTAGTGCTAAATTATGCCTGCTCTCTGAAGCATCTGAAAGAGTTGATCATGTACTTTTCCTCAAGCACTTTCTTTGCTTGGTATCCAGGATAACACACTTATCTGGCTTTATTCCTACATTTCTGGATACTTCTCAATCATCCTTTCAGGTTCTTCCTCACATCTTCAACCTCTAATTTTGGGTGACTTTTTTCTTTCTTTCTGTTTGCTCCCTTGGTGATCTCATCCAATTTCATTGGTGTAAATATCATTTACATGCTAAGGACTCCCAAATTTGTTATTTTTTATCTGACTCTTTCCTTGAACTCTAGGGCCTTGAATTTCTAAGGAGATCCCTAGCTAGGATCCTTCATTAGGATGTACAAGATGTCTATTAAGCATCTCAAACTTAAAACGTCCATATCGGGCTCATTGGCTTCCTCCAAAAAACATGTTCTTTACACAGTTGTCCTCATCTAGATTTAATGGAAAATCTGTCCTTATAGATGTTCAGGAGAAAGAGCTTGGGGTCATCCCTGACTTCTTCCATGCTCTCAAACCAGGTATCCAACCTGTTGGCAAATATCTTTTTTTACCCATCTTTTTTTTTTTTTTTTAATAGGGAATCTGATGATTTCTTGCTACCTCCATAACTGCCAATCTGGCTCATGCCACTTTATCTCTTATTTTATTAACTTTCTAATAGTTATTTTTCCTACTTCTGCATTTACCTATTTTATACTAAACACAAAAGAGTGATCAATATTAGCCTGAAAAAATGTCAAATCATAATACTCTGATTTGAAAACTCAACAAAAAACTTGAATGTCTTTCTATCTTACTTATGTTAAAAGCCAAAGTCCTATTGATGATCTACAGAGCTATGCAAGATGTTGGACCACATCTCCCATTGCTCTCTTCCTTTCTTATTACTCACAATCACATTGGGAGCTTAGTTGTTTCTCACATATGCCAGGCACATTTTCACTTCATGGTCTCACCTACTCACACATGCCTCTCTGTTCATTCTTTTATCTCCACTCTGGAATGTAAGCTTCATAAAGGCTGGGATTTTGTTTGCTTTATTAATGATTGTAATATACCATCTTATATAGTATCTATTTCATAGTCATTTCGCAATAAATATTAGCTGAACGGATGAGTAAACTCTTTGTCTGATGATTTAATCAGCTGTGATGAGATTGATGCTCTACTGCAGTGTAATCAGAAGAGCAGTGGACCTAGAATCAGAATAAATGGGTTCAGATTTTCAATTTAAAAGTCACTTACTCTCTTGGCTTGTTATCATCTGTATAGTGCTATTTTTTGTGTACTTTTTTACATATGTGTGTGCATGTGCAGCAATGAAGCTAATATGTATAAAACATAATAAATGTATAAAGTATCATACACTAGTAAGCCTATAACTATTTTATGCTGGATCCTGTGATTGCTGATTGATATTGAGCATAAAAATACATAATATTGCCCTCACCTCCATATATCTAAAACTCTATCTAAAAAATGGGGTAGATCATTGACTCCAGCCATTAAAAAATGGTGAATTGAGTCTCACAAAGATTAAGCAACATTCTCAATGGCAGAGAGCAATAACCAAAGTACTTAAACCAGAAGCAGTGTTTGTCAAATGTGGCCTTTGGACCACTTGTATCAGATTTTCATTATTATAATACACATTCTTGAGCCCCACTCTTGACTTGGTATTTGGAATCTCTGAGATTGAAGTCAAGGGCCATACAAGCACCCTATGTCACTGTTTAGTATACTGTTGGAGAGCAATTAGACTATAGAAAAACAAAACAAAATAAAAAAAATAATACTTTTTGAGCAGTAGGTTGTATGGACCTCAATAAATACTGGAAGAGCTCACACATTAAATAATGGAACTTAGGTATTGTTTTTCTTTTTTTTTGTAAATATTCATGTTCATATGAAGCTTTGCAAAATATTTGTATTACATCGGCTGCCTGCTCCCTACAAAAATAAGATTTCTTGGTTTAAAGTTTTACTTTTTTGAAAGCAGTATACTTCTGAGTATAGGAACCAACACTTAGAGAATTTAGTCATAGTCACCAAAATTTATGATTTGCAATAATATTTCTTTACTGTAGTATTTTAGTGATTCTTACTAGAATTTTTATTATTCACGGACATGGCAAATAGTCTGAAAATAATGTAGATATCTCTAGGAGGACTTGGTTAGCAATGTCATTAAAGTATAACACATACACTAA
This sequence comes from Microcebus murinus, assembly GCF_040939455.1. NCBI lineage: Eukaryota > Metazoa > Chordata > Mammalia > Primates > Cheirogaleidae > Microcebus > Microcebus murinus. The sequence continues at coordinate 77,649,197 of NC_134114.1, read as the reverse complement.
TATCCCTTTTTAATATTTATAATTATTCTTTGGAAGAGTACACAATTTTAAATAAGTAGTATTATATTAGGCATACTTCCCTCTTGAAAATCAAACTAAATGTAAAATTGTATTAATTAATGCCCCCAAAATTTCACGCATCGATAGTAAAGAAAAACAAATGCCTTTTTAAAAATGTGTTATATAATTACCAATAACTGAATGAAGCAGAAGACAAATCCACTCATGTCTAAAAGTAGCAGCTGCAATGCTGGCTTACTAATCTAAACATAAGTTTAGAAAACTGTTCCATGGAACACTAAAACACTGAATTGGAAGGGAAAATTCTATGTTTATTTTATCTATTATTGGCATACTTTCAATTAAGTATTAAGTGTTTAAATTCTAATTTCTGTGGCCTTTCAGAGATTCTGAAAGCTCTAATTTAAGTTTCATAAGAATCAGAGATTTCTTGCCTAGAACCCCTTAGAATTTTCAATTCTAGACAATTGTTTTGTATGAAAACTAAAAGTAGACAAACAAAATCACACCTCTATGTCAGTTGAACATGAGCTGTATAATAGGATGCTTGTATATCAGAAATAACATAGTCCTTAATGTAGGTTCCTATATATTGGTAGATAACTGACTATTTTGCAATATTTTAAAATACAAGAGCTAAAAAGAACATTTAATTTTATTCTATCATCTATTATAAAATGCACAGTTGAGGTATTCATAATTGCAGCATGTTTGTACCATGATAATGTACACACCTAAAACAACACACCTAAAACAACAAATCAATGCATAAGCAGATTATTCTAATAAAGTATGAAGAGGGGATTTGAGGGGTCATTGGAGGCTGACTCATTAATCTGGAGTATTTTGTCTCCAAGAGATTATGCAGGTGCAGAGCCAGTGAAAAACTTTTGGCAGTGCTTCTTTTTTGTTTTAAATTTTACATTTTTAATTATTATGGGTGCATAATAGCTATACATATTTATGGGGTACATGTGATGTTTTGATACAGGCATGCAATGTGTAATGATCAAATCAGGGTAATTGGGGTATCCCTCACCTTAAGCGTTTATCATTTATTTGTGTTAAGAACATTCCACTTCCACTCTTTTAGTTATTTTAAAGAATACAATAACTAATTGTTGACTACAATCACCCTGCTGTGCTATCAAATATTAGATCTTGTTCATCCTATCTAACCATATTTTGTATTCATTAACCATCCCCACATTCTGCCCACCCTCACTACTCTCTATCTCCATGAGATCCATTGTTTTAATTTTTAGCTCCCTCATACGAGTGAGAACATGTGAAATTTGTCTTTTTGTTCTTGGCTGACTTCACTGAAGAGAAGAGAATTAAGATTTAAGCTGTCAGTACCAAATGTAACTGTAAGGAGAACTGATCCTACACGGAATAAAGCAGCTAAACCAATAGATACCTTCAACATACAGAAAGGAATTCTCATGTCTGATTGTGATCTGGATACAATGTACTAACCTTCTATTTAAATGTGAATAGAGAGGAAAATCCTTTTTAACTCTCACCAACACAACTTTCCGTTCTAGTCATGGCCAAGACGCTCTTTTCAGCTTATTGGCTCACTGTAAACAGAATCAACAATAATAATAACTAAACATTTATAAAAATTGTCCAAAATATATAAAGTAATTCTGTTTAGACATTGGACAATAATCAATTTAAGGTCACAATCTTTGAGAGAAGATGAACAAAGATGAGGCAACAATTCACACAAGCTTTATCCTTGTATGAACTGTCCAAATTGTAGTGTAGGGAAAGAGGGCCCAAGAAGAGAAGGGATAACTCAGTGGGCATAGGAGGGAGATATTGGACATTGACGCTGTTGAGGTAGGTGGCATGTGAGTGGATTGCATCCTAGAGAGAAGATGGCTTCAGAGCCCCACATATCTGTGCATGACTAGTAGAATATAGTCACTTAGAGGCCAGTGAAATGTACACAGATGGCAGAGACACAATAAAGATGCAAAATGGAGTTTGGAGTCCAAGCCCAGCCAGAATGGAATGACCTTAGTGAACATCTGAACTTCCTGTTGAAACTCCAGAAAGACAATGAACCATGAATAAAAAGTGCATCTAAGGAGTAATGTTTACAGGAATAAAGTAAAACCCTGTCAGGTTTGCCCTGACAAATATTGAACAAATCTTTCTTATGATCAAGATGGTCTATGGGGAATTTTAAGTGTATGACAGAAAATAATTTAATAATTTTAGAGAAACATAACAAATCTAGATTCTATAATATATGTATTAAATAAATCTAGTAAGTTACAAAAAATTCGTGGTTATGTTTATTAGTCAATTGCAGCAGAGCCAGAAAGGATCCATACATTGGATGTAGCAGGCAAAGATTTCCAAATAATATAGTTAATGTAGTAAATGGTAAATGCTTAATATGTTAGAAAAAAATGGAGTTGAAAGATGGGGAAAATAGAAAGATAAATAATTTCAAAACATATTTGGAATAAATAAAATAAGAATCCAATATATATTCTATAAATGTAACATATAACCATCTGAAGTTAAGGACTTGATACATAGGTTCAACAGAAACCAGGACACTAGAAAAGACAAGATTCATGGCTTAAAAAAGAGATCAATAAAAATCACCCAAACTGAAACACTGGGTAAAAAATAATGGAAGAATGGTAGATACACATGTAATACATCATAATATTTAATATGTACATAATTGGGGTACAACTAGGAAATGAGGAGAGAATATTGGAAGATATATTAATAAAACATGACTAAGAATTTTCTAAATTTGATGAAAGATATAAAACTACAGATTAAAGCAGCTCCATGAACATGAAGCTGTATAACTATAAAAACATCACAGCTAAGTTATTTTTATTATAAGTACATTATAATAAAATTACTAAAAGCTAAATCCAAATAGAAAATACTTAAAAGCAGACAAAAAATATAAAAAGACAAATTATTCAAAATGACCAAAAACAATAATATTGAAAGTTGGCTTTTCAACAAAAACTATAAAAGGTAAAATACAATAAAATTATAAGTTTAATGTGTTGAAAGATGAAATAGCAATAAAAAGCAAAGGGAAAATAAAGAGGCTTTATAAAGAGAGAGGAAAAAAGCTGAGGGGAAAGAGAGGAGTTGAGGGTAAAAAAAATGCTGAAGGAATTTATCTCTAGCAGATATGAATTGCAAGAAATACTAAAAGTATTATAGTTATCTATGCTGGAAGTAAAGCATGCTGGATGAAAACACTGAATTGCAAAAAAGACTGAAGTTCCAAAAACCATAATAAATTGTTAAATATAATGAATATTGACAGTTCATAATAATCATAATGATATACTCTGAAACTTCAAACATGAAGTAAAACATAAGATAACAAAGAGAAAAAATGGTAGTTGGAGGGTAAATGAAGTTTAATTATGCATCATTTCAGAAGTGGCTAATGTAGTGTCTTAAAGAAATTTTAAGTGAAAGAAAAAAATGAATATTATCATCTCCAGAACAGCAACTAATAGAACAATTAAGTAGTTATAATCAAAAGCTAAAAAATAATAAAATGGTAAAAAGATTTAAAAATTAAATAAATAAAACTAAAAAAGGTTAACTAAAAAAAGAGCATATGAAACAAATTCAAAACAGTAGCAGTGTGGTGGATTTAATCCCAACTCAATCAGTAATTACATTAAAATTAAATGGTACAGAAATTTCTATGAAAAATAAATATTATTATATTGGATGAAGGTACTAAATACATATATATTTATACTGTCTTATAAATATAGATATATGTAATCTATACATATACCATTTTAAATGTGAAGGAAAAATTTAGTTAGAAGCACATGGATGGAAAAATACATGCCAGGTAAACACTTTGGTAATGATCAGATAAAATATTCCTTAAGTCAAGAAGGATATAAATAAAATATTTCATAGTAATAAATGGCCTAACTCAACATGAAGACAAATAAATTCCATTTAAATGGGCACCAAAACATATACAGTATATGCAAAATGCAAACTTAATAAGATTTAAAAGAGAGAGAGCCTGAGAGAGATGGATAAATCAGCAATTCTACTTGGAGATTTTAACAAACATATTTCTCATGTGTTATTATAAAGGAATACCAAAGGGGCTGGGTAATTTGTAAAGAAAAGAAGTTTATTTGACCCATTGTTTTGCAGGCTGGGAGATTAGGCATCTGTTGAAGTCTCAGGCTGCTTTAACGCATAGAAGGGGAAGAGAACAATGTATACAGAAATCATAGTGCAAGAGGAATCAAGAGAGAGAGGGATGAAGTGCCAGGCTCTTTTTAATTACCAGCTCTGGCAGGAACTAATAAGAGTCAGAATTTATTCATTACCTCAAGAAGGGTACCAGGCCATTCATGAGAGACCCACTCCCACCACCCAAATACCACCCATTAGGCCCCAATTCCAACATTGGAGATCAAATTTTAACATGAAGCTTGAGGGACAAACATCCAAGCTATACCAATAACAAAGAGATAAAGCAGATGAAAAAAATCAATAAGGAAGATTTGAATAATTCACTAACTTGCCCTAATAGAGGCTTATAGACCATTATACCCATATTTGTCGGAAAAAAAATCTTTTAAAGTACATAAAACATTTACCAAATTTTGATCCTAAACCCTTAGCTATTAAAAAGAAATAAAACTATACAATTATATGCTGTCTGCCTACAGGGAAATTAAACTAAAGCACACTAGTAGGATGATAACTAATTATAATGATAGATGTTTGAAAATTAAGAAAAGTACTTCTAGTCACCCCCCCAAAAAATAAAATATAAATAAAGAAATATTTTAAGCTGGATATAATGAAAATATGACATCAAAACTTGGGTAATGTACATAGAACAGTATTCATATGGAAATTTAAAACAAGAAATGTTAAAAATTAAACTTCCAACTCAAGGGCCTAGAAAAAGAACAGCAAATTAAAGCCAAAGTAAAAACAAAGAAAGAATACTTTTTTAAAAATATAGAAGAACAAATATCAAAATTATAAAAGCTATATAGATATACCACAGTCAATATCATACTGAATGGGGAAAGACGAAAGCATTCCACTTAGAACTAGAACCAGACAAGGGTGCTCACTGTCACCATTTCTATTCAACATAGTATTAGAAGTCTTGGCCAGAGCAATCAGGCAAGAAGAAATAAAGGTATCCAAATTAGGAAAGAGGAAGTCAAAGTATTACTTTTTGCTGATGATATAATCCTGTATCTAGAAAACCCCAAAGACTCCACCCACCAAATGACTCCTGGAATTGATAAATAAATTCAGCTAAGTCTCAGGTTAAAAATCAATGTACACAAATCAGTAGCATTTCTATGCATCAATAGCAGCCAACCTAAGAATCAAATCAAAGACTCAATATCATTCACAATAGGTACAAACTGAGTAAAATACCTGGGAATATGCTTAACTTAGGAGGTGAAAGAGCTCTACAAGGAGAACTATGAAACACTGAGGAAATAAATCACAGATGACATAAACAAATGGAAAAATATATCATGCTCATTGATCAGTAGAATCAATATTGTTAAAATGTTCATGCTACCCAAAGTGATTTACATATTCAGTATAATCCATATCAAAATACCAAGGTCATATTTTACAGATCTAGAAAAATAATTCTATGCTTCATTTGGAACCAGAAAGGAGCCTGAATAGCCAATGCAATCTTAAGCAAAAAGAACAAATCTGGAGACATCACATTACTAGACGTCAAACTGTACTACAAAGTCACAGTAACCAAAAGGACATGGTATTGACACAAAAATAGAGACATAGACCAATGGAACAGAACAGAGAACCCAGATATAAAACATATAAAACATCTATATTTAAAGCCTACTGATCTTCAACAAAGCAAACAACATCATACACTAGGGAAAAGAAGCCCTATTTAATAAATGGTCCTGGGAAAATTGGACAGCCCCATGCAGAAGAATGTAACAGGACCCCTATCTCCCTCCCACTACTTACAAAAAATAATCCAAGATATATAAAAGACTTAAATGTAAGATATGAAACCATAAAAATTCTAGAATAAAGTGTAGGAAAAACTCTACAAGAGACAAATAATTTATGCCTAGGACTCCAAAGACAAATACATCAACAACAAAAATAAATAAATGAGGCATGATTAAATTATAAAGCTTCTGCATAGCTAAGGAAATAATCTACAGAGCAAGTAGACAACCTACAGAATGGGTGAAAATAATTAGAAAGTATTATATATATCTCATAAAGGACTAATATCCAGAATCTACAAAGAACTCAAACAAATCAACAAGAAACAAACAAACAATCCCATTAAAAAGTGGGAAAAAACATGAACAGAAGCTTTTAAAAAAAAAATATCTTTTTTTGCCAACAAACAAATGCCAACAAACAAATGTTGGCAACAAATGCCAACAAACACATGAAAAAATGCTCAACGTCAGTAATCATAAGGGAAATGCAAATTAAAACCACAATGAGATATCAACTTAACCCTATTAGAATGGTTTTTATTATAAAGTCCAAAACAATAGATGCTGTCATAGATGCAGAAAGAAAGAAACTCTTACCCAATATTGGTGGGACTACAAATTAATACAACCTCTATGAAAAACAGTAAGGAGATTTCTCAAAGAACTAAAAGTAGAGCTACCATTCAATCCAGCAATCCCACTGCTGGGTATCTGCCCAAAGGAAAAGAAGAGATTTTATTAAAAAGACACCTGAACATGAATGATTATTGCAGCACAATTCACAATTGCAAAGATGTAGAATCCACCCAAGTGCCCATCAATTCATGAGTAGATTAATAAAATGTTGTGTATATATATACCATGGAGTACTACTCAGCCATAAAAAGCCTTTTGTATACAATTTGGATGGAACTGGAGATCATTATCCTAAGCAAAGAAACTTAAGTATGAAAAAACAAACACCACATGTACTCTCTAATAAATCGGAACTGACTGAGTAGCACACCTATGCACAGAGGGAAGTAAAAGTCATTGGAAATCAAACATGGGGGAATGGGAGAAGAAGGGAGGGGCTAAAACCTACCTAATGGGTAAAATGAACACTATTTGTGTGATGGGCACACTAATAGCCCTGACTAAAGTTATCCATTACTGAAGTTATCCATGTACCAAAAACTTTTGTACCCCCTTACTATTTTGAAATAAGAAAAAATTTCCTTAAAAGAAAAGGAAAAAAATGCTAATATACAGACTATCTACCAGTCCCATAAATAAAGATGAGGATATTATATTTACTACAAATATTAAAAATATAATAAGATATTATATATAACTGTATTTCAAGAGATAAGAATTTTAATGAATAGACAAATTTCTTACAGATTCAACTGACCAATACGAACACACAAATGAATATAAAATCTGAATAATCCTATATGAAAAAGAGAAATTTAATCTATATATAAAATTCTTTCCAAAAAACAAAACAAAACAACTGAGCCAGGTGGTTTTACTGATGCAGAATTCAAAATATTTAAATAGAAATATGGCAAGTGTTCTAAGAAGTATTCCATAGAATAGAAAAACAAGCAACATTTTATATATTTCATTTTATGTTACCAGAATAATGCTAATATCAAAATACGACATGGAAATTAGAAGAAGGAAAATTGGAGATCTGATATCCTCATGAACATTAACACAAATATTGTTTAAAAAGTTAGTATATTTAATCCAGTGATCTATCAAATGGTTAATTCCTGACAATGATATGGGATTTATATATAGACAACCATTTCTTTTAATTCACCACACTAGTAGAATAAAAGATAAAACAAAAAGATCCAGAAAAATAATTTGCTAAATTCAACACAATTTCATGATTTTAAAATATTCTCATGAAACTAGGAATAGAAGAGAACTTTCTCAACATAACTAAGACAATCTGCCAAAAATATCTATATCTAACACCATATTGACAAATGAAATGGTGAATGCTTTCTCACTAAGGTCAAAAATTAAATCCACTACCAACATTACTATTCAAATTATACTGAAAGTTCAAGCCATGGAAATAAGAAGAATAAGAATGAGAAGAACAAGAAGAATAAGAAGAATGAGAAGAATAAATGAATAAAAAAACTAAACTGGTTTTATTTTAGATGACATGAATTATACATGGAGAATACGAAAGAATCTAAATATAAAATATTGACAATAATAAGTAAATTTAGAAAGTTTTTCATATGTAGGGTTAACATAAAATATATTTTACATATGTATATAATATTATATATGTTAACATTCAGCAATGAAAAAAGTAATAATTTTGATTATACTTATCCATAAAAATATATGGAAATTACATAATGAAAAGTAAGCAATACTTTGAAACTAGAAACTACAGAGAATTACTGAGAGAAATCACAAACCAAAATCAATGGACAGCGAATCCATGCTAGTTGATTGAAAAACTGGGTATTTCCATAAAGTCCATTCTCTCTAAATTGATATATAGATTCAACACAATCCTACAAACCTTTTTGTTTGAAGTGATTTGCAGATTATAAAATCAATATGAAAATGCAAAGGACCTAGAATAACCAATATTGAAAAAAAAAAACACAAAAGTAAAGAACTTTCACTATCATAGTTCAAGACATTCACAGTAACTTTGATAGTGTGATGTTGAACCCAGGAGTTAATTTTACCAGTGTATTATATATATATCTGATTCAATTCAAATACTTCAGTGCAATTTGTTGGGAAAGATAATCTTTTCAATAAATTAGATGGCAGAAAATAAACCTTAACTCCTTCTTTGTACCATAACACAAAAATTAATTAAAGGTAGATTAAAAGACAAATTGTGAAAAGCAAAACAATCAGCTTTACAATATAACATTGGAGAATTCATGGTACAGCAAAGGCAAAAGTTTACCATAAAGAATCCTAAAATCAATAAACCTAAAATGAAAGACTGATGAATTTTACTAATGGAATTTATTAAACTTAATTACTTTTGTTAACTAAAATTAGGGTGGCCCCTGTTTCAGGGTTCCCAGATGTGGGACATTTTGGTGCTAACATTCGGACAATCTCAGGCAAACCAAGCTGGTTGATCACACTACCTTCACAAGGTATTAATATATTTGTGATTCTTTCACTAAAAACAGTAGGGTGAAATGATGCTATGTGAATTCAAAAGCTAATCATAAAAGGTGATTTAGTTTTGTTCTTTGGAAAATTAGCACTGATTAGTCCTGATTATTCATGGTAGCTGTCTGACTGCCTTCAAGCTATCATTCTGGGAGGAAGCCCAGACTAGTCCACCTGGAAATATGACATGGACAAACTCTGAAACTACATAAAAAAGAGATATCCAGAAAGCTCTTAGCTTCTCCACTCCCATCAGCCATCTGACTGCAATTTCAAGAGAGATCTGAAGCCAAAACTGTTCTACCAGGACATTCCCAAATTCCTGACTCAGAAATTGTGGGAAATAATAAAATGACTGTTATTGCTTTAAGCTACTAAGTTTTGGAGTGAATTTTTATGCAACAATAGTAATCAGAATAGTAACTGATTTTAAAAAATTCATGTATTTTTATTTTTATCATATCCAAGCCTTATTTTTGTCCAAATGACATAGTAAATGAAATAGATGAGAAAAATAGATATAATATGATATGTGTGTGTATATGTGTGTATGTGTACATGAGTGAATAAAATTTTGATGGAATCTCTGACCAAGAAAATTATTTTAGGTGATACATTTGTGCATCATTTGACTTTAAAAATATATTTACATGTATTATTTGTATAATTTTAAATGCATTTATTTTTAATAATAAAATCTACTGGGGAAAACTAGAACTTGAAAATTAAATAGGAACATCTATAGCTATAGAAAGGGCTTTATAAGGAAAATCTAAAATATAATTGTCATCCGAAAGATGTTTTCTTGACTATATAATAGAATTAAAGAATGTGATATTTTGAAGATCATTATTATGATTTTTCTTTGCTTATACCAGTATAAATTAAATAGTTCAGATTTTAAGCTAAGTAATAATTTAAGCAATCATAAATAAAATTTGTATGTAATTCTTTCATTGATTGATTATCAGTTTATAAGTTCACAAGTCTTAAATCAAAACATAATTAAAAATCTTTCTTAAAAAGAGATGTGTACTTTTCAAAGTGAAAAAATATTTAAGTAGAAAGTAAAAAATAGTACAGAATAAGTGGATTTTGTAAGGCATCTCCAGAAGATCCTTCTCTATTAATATTAAATATAATAATTTATGTAATTTATTATTAGTTTCATTTTTAATGCTTTAATTCTAATGTGTTTTAGCAGTGTTTAAATAACTTTTAAACTTTAAGATTTTCTTAAAACTTAACTTATAAATGTTTCAATAAAATATCTATGTTTGTTTATAAAATAAAATAGAGGACTATTACCACTAAAATGTTAACTAAATTTTGGATATAGACTTCATCATTGCTTTTTGCTTCTGTGTTAAGAACTAAAGCAGAGTAGCAGCTGTAGGGTAAGAATGACTTGAGTGGAAATGGTGAAATAACCCAACAATGTTATACAATGTCAAGTTATACAATAACTATTTTTGGAGGAAGAGGAGCCCTGAACTACCCAGAAAGAAACAATAATTAAGGTAACACTGGATATACAAAACTTTGGAAATCTTGGTTATGCATCAAAAAATAAATGAAATAAGCTGAATAAATTGATAATATTAATCATGTTTTAATATTCTCTTCTTTGTACAATTCCTAAATTGTACAAAACAAGACACAAAAACAACAGATTACCACATCAAGTAATTTATGGTCACATAAATATTTTAATTATTTTATGGCTAATGTGGAATGTCAAATCTCCTCACAACAGAACATAGATGGCTTGGTAAAATAGCAGAATAATCATACTCTCTAGTTGCAAGTTAAACATTAAACCCTTTACTTCCTTCTCCTTTTTGTTCTATTTCATTGGTGGAGATGACTCTGAAATTCACTGGACTTCTATTATACCTAGAAGAACACAGAGAAAATTACTAACTGTAGGAAGTATCATTGGATAGAAAACATAATTCCTTTTAATATTCAAAGATATTTAAAAACAAATTAATAAACAGATTGTATTATCATTTGAACATTTTATTTATATGTACCTGCATATTTATTTTGTTAATATGATCAATTGATAGCTTTTGAAAACAAAATCCTGAAAAAAGATTTGTCATAATGTTCCAGATATTTTATTAAGAAAAAGAAATTTTGTTGACTGATAGTAGAAATATATGTAAAAATGTTATTCAGTCCAAAAACCGTAGAGCTATTCACCACCAGAAGCAGCTTATATTCTACCAGTAAGAAAAAGGAGACAGAGAAAACAAGAGCTCGCTGTTACACCTTCTGTTTTATAGCAGGGCCTAAAAACATCTGAAGAGTCAAAAAAACTGGTCCCTCTTCATCTTTTTTTTTTTTTTTTAAGTGTGACCCATCTCCATCCTTTGAGATTTTCTCCTCTCTAACTAGTTTTAGGCCCCATCCTTATATTCTTATCTCTTATAAAGCATTATACAAAACCTCAGAGCTATTGGGAATCAGGATTAGTTTTCAAGACAAGCTTTGCTAGTAAGAAACAGCTATCAGAAATGACAGGATACAATTGTTAAAATGTCTGAAATAAAGGCTAAATAAATGTCTACATATAAGTGGTATATTTCTGCTATATCTAAACAAAGCACTTTCTCTCCATTCATGCCACTGGACTTAATGAGTCCTGTATCTTTCTTATTAAAATGAAGTCACAGTGTAATGTTGCACATCAACAGTAAAATCTCCCCAAAATAATGTACACTATTTATGACAAAGAGTAGATGCACTTTATGATTTTAGTGTTGCTCAGAAATACACAGTGATCATTTTACTGGCTGAACTTATTGTATTGGGTTTTATAAGTGGGGTGTAAAACAACTGTGTTTTTCAATGTGCAGGGATTTAACACAAAAATAAAAAAAAGCTTATACATCCCTGTTTGAAAGATTCAAAGAGAATAAAGCCTAAATATAATTCAACAATGATTATCAGTAAAAAGAAAAGTTAAAAATAAAATTTTGAGGACAGAACAGGCTATACTAGATGAGCTTGATGGAAACCCCTGTCACTATCATAAAGTAATTTAAAATAATAAGCAAAATGGTACAGAAGAAACAAAGAAAGGCCAAAATAATATAAGACTCAGAAAAGAGTTTTATTTCCTAGAGCTTAGGTCTTAGCAGATTAGGTCCTTCAGAAATGTCCTTGTTATACATGAGGACAATTACCAACCACGGAAACACCATATAAAGTAAAAGGAACTGTCAAGAGAGCAAACAGGCAACTCACAGATTGGGAGAAAATTTTCACAAGCTACACATCCAATAAAGGGCTGATAACTAGAATTTATTTAGAACGCAGGAAATCAGCAAGGAAAAATCAAACGACTCTATCAAAAAGTGGACAAAGAACATGAACAGAAACTATCCAAAAGAAGACAGAAGAATGGCCAACAAACATGAAAAAATGCTCAATATCTCTAATTATCAGGGAAATGCAAATCAAAACCACTATGAGATATCACTTATCTCAAGTGAGCATGGCCTTTATTAGCAAGTCCCATAACAATAAATGTTGGCATGAATGTGGAGAGATAGGAACACTTCTACATTGCTGGTGGGACTGCAAACCAGTTCAACTTCTGTGGAAAGCAATATGGAGATACCTTAAAGCGATACAAGTGGATCTACCATTTGATCCAACAATCCCATTACTAGGCATCTACCCAAAGAACAAAAATCACTCTATAAAAAAGACACCTGAATTTGAATGTTTATAGCACCACAATTCACAATTGCAAAGATGTGGAAACAACCCAAGTGCCCATCAATACATGAGTGGATTAATAAAATGTGGTATATGTATACCATGGACTACTATCCAGCTATAAGAAACAATGGTGATATAGCACCTCTTGTATTTTCCTGGATACAGTTGGAACCCATTCTACTAAGTGAGGTATCCAAAGAATGGAAAAATCAGCACCACATGTACTCACCAGCAAATTGGTATTAACTGATCAACACCTAAGTGGACACATAGGAATAACATTTATCAGGCATCTGGTAGATGGGAGGAAGGAGGAGGGGATGGGTATATACATACATAGTGAGTGCGATGCACACCAACTGGGGGATGGGCACGCTTGAAGCTCTGACTCGAGGAGGGAGAGCGGGCAAGGGCAATATATATATAACCTTAACATTTGTACCCCCATAATATGCTGAAAAAAATAAATAAAATAAATAAAAATAAAGTAAAATGAGGGGCAGGTGGAAAAACTCACCCATAATTCTAGACCAGAGAACAAAAACTGTGTGTCCAGGAACCATAGCTTCCGTAGTAGAGAATTAACACCAGTGGTATATAAGGATTACTTGGGGCTGGAGATAACGAATGACCCCTTCCATTAGCAATGGTGGTAGGAGATGGATCCACCTGGAAGGATCTTCTTGAGATAGAGCAATGGTTCCTTCTGCCTAGCAAATGTAGAAGAAACTAAAACAGCCTCAAGAATAAGATATCATCAAGGAATTGAGAATAACATTCCCAAGACCACCTAGTAAACAATCAATTTATTATCTTTCATCATGTCTTCCCTTCTAGGTTGACAAAGTTTAGAGAAATAACCATTGATAAAGAAACACAGCTACATTCCAAGTATAATAGTTTCTATTTTCATAAAATTTCTATCTACTATCTATGAGACCATGGACAATTCTCCTAGTTTCTCTTCTTATATCATATATAGGGTTAGTATGAGGGTTAATTGAGTAAATACATATAAATTATTTAAGAAGTATCTGGCACATAGTATAAACTCAGTTTCTACTAACAATTATTATTATTACTACTATCAGTATCCCTACGTTAACTGGCAATTAGCTATTTAATATTTTCCAAATGTCTTCCCTCCTAAATTACCAACCGCATCTAAACATTTAACTTTATTAAGAGAGTGTTCTGAAAACTGGAAAAGTTGTATTCATAGATTAACTCATCATAGTTAAAACTATAGAAACTATGTAGATGAGGAAATGTTGCATCTCTTCATGATCTCCCCTTGTTCAGCTCCTTTTTATGCCAGAATATAGTCATGGGAAAGTTAGGGAGGAAGAACTAATCACGAGAGTCAGCTGCTAGTTGAGCTTGATTGAAGTAGAAAATTAACATTAATTCTCATAATTAAGAATTCTCAGTACCTGGAGAAGTTTGGGTATTATAATTAAAGGGTCTCTCATCACTCCATGGCTTTTCATCTTATCTCTGATCTGCTGAATTTTCCAAACAAGAATAGCTGGGCCAATGGATAAAAAAAGTGTCCTTGTGTGCTGAATTCTAGGCCACCACAGGTAATTAGGATAGAATAAAATCAAGTTAATAATTTTTAATTGAAGCTGAGAGTTTGATATTTGTGACAGTAACTGTTGATTTCCTGAATAATTCCCCCAACTTTTCTTTACCAACAGAACTCTTGTTTCCAAAGTGTTTATCACATTATAGTAACTGCATTTATCTTGTCAATAATGGACTTTGAAATACTGGTGAGAAATAAATTTGGATAAATTGATAGAGGAGCTTCTGGGCCTTTTACCTCCTTCTTACAAATGCAAAATAACACAAGAGATGAAAATTACTTCTTCTTCTAGTTTTGAATATTCTTGTGTGAACAGGTGACCTTAGAGATTGCAGCAATCATTTTGCAACTATGAGAGGGCAAGACTAAGGGCCAATGCTAGCATGCAGAGAATGGCTAAATAGAAAAATACAAAGCTAAAAACAAACAAACAAAAAAACCCACAGTTGTCCTGAACAAAAACTTTGAAGTAATCCTTCCCTTAAAAACAAAACAAAACAAAAAAAACAAAAGAAACTAATGTTTATTCTGTCAAGAAACCATGATGACTCTTCCTTCAACTATAGGCAGCACCTGACCATATCTCACCACCTCCACCGCTACCCTCTTAGCATAAGCCACTATTATCTCTTGTAAGGCCTTTCAGCTAATCCCCTGTACCTTAATTCCCCTTAAATCTGTTCTCAACTCAATATCCAAAGTGATTTTATTGATGGATAACTTAAATCTTATTATTAGTTTCTTCAATACTCTAAAGTTCCTCCTTTCATTCAGAATAAAAGACAAATTTCTTATAATAGCTTACAAGACCCTACCTTATCATCCTAACTGATCTTTGTTATGTTTCTAATTTTCTCTTCCACTGTTTTCTTCATTGTTTATTCCCTTTGAGCCACAGAGACCTCTTTTATAATCCTTGAACATTCCATAAAGTAATATTCTTCAGGAAAATTCATCTTTGCAAAAGAAATGTTTTAATGATAAATAAATGAGTAATAATTTCTTTAAAAATTGCCTTTTCCTTTTGGAAATCTTCATCAATGAATGCCAAAACCGTTAAAAGAAACATCACTGGGAAACAGAATATTCACATGATTTCAAAATACCCACAGATTAAAAAAAATAATAATTATTAAGGAAAAAGTTACCTTTACAATGGAGAAATATAAATCTGATAGGGAAATATAAATCTCATAGGTTGAATATAGTTATCAGTTGTATTAAAAATGCAAGTTTTTATGTTACTTTTTCTTCTAATATTTTCTTCATGTTTGAGATATGTAACTCAACATCATCAATACCATTTTACCCTGTCCTTCAAGTTCACAAAACAAAATTCCATTTATGAAAGTGAATTAGTAAGCAACATATAAAATTTTAAACATTTTATAGATGAGACAGAGAAAAATATTTTTATTTTTCAATATAATTGATTTTTCCAAAACTTCAACCTGACCGTTATCTGAAGAATTTCTACTCTGTGTTTACCCTTTCCTTCCACAGTGGTCCATCACCCCCTCCCTCATGTATTAAGTTCCTTTTTCCTTCCTCGGAGCTCCTTTTCACCTGCCACTCTGACTACCACACTCTCTTGGCATTTCTCCCCTGGGAAAGGAATTTTCATATGATTGATAAAAACACAAAACATTTTTTATGTTGCATATGAAATTTTTTAAATATTTGTGAGATAATGTAATGAAGTCTTCAGTTACCAAAAATGCTTTAGCTTGTAAATGTTTCCCATATCAAAAGTGGCTATTTTTACTTCCTAAGAAGACGTATTGTTGTTTGGTAGTATGTATCAATAAATCCAGATTAAAAGACTTTGGGATACCATACCAGTACAATTTGGAAAAGCCTATCTTGAATGATGAACACATTTTGATAATGGTATACATTGCACCATTGCACTGGAATTGTAAGAGTATACTTTACAAAGCTGGCCTGTGTTGAACTATATAGTAAAACTAAATTTTAAAAGAATTTCTACTTATTTATTTTTTTCTGAAAACATGGATTTTCACACAGACTGGTACATTAAATTGAACTATACCTATAGCTAAGTATATAAGAGGTGGGAACAATGGAAAAAGTACAGAGAAGAGTTTCCTCTTCTGGGATAATATCCTGGAGCTTTTGCCCCTGTACCTTCCTACAATATTCCACCTACCATAGGAATCTGTGCTTATGATGTTTGTTCTTTCAAAGCTTTCTATGAACAGCTCTTCCTTTACATCTTTCATGATAGGACCTTTTACAACCTTTCCAGGAACAGCTAAATAAATGAAAAGTTTTTCATTTCTTCTTTGGTCTACAAAAATAGCTTTTGTTGATGATGAAAAGTGCAACCTCCCAAATTTTTCATTTTTCCATGAAGCAAAAGGTTTACTTTCTGAAGGTTTTCACAAGTACTATGAATCACTATATTTATCTTCCCTCTGGATGTTGAAAAATGGATGGCAATTTAAGATCAGGCCTTGTGTGTTTCTCAAAATATGGAGCCATGACCATGTCCAGATTTGCTTATTTTGATTAGACTTTAATTTTATTTTTATCAAAAGGCACACTTAATTACAATTGCAATTGTATATTCTTCTTGTCAAAAGAAATAGTAGAAGATAGTGCTTAGCAAATCATTCAAGCCTAGACTCCAGATAGGAAAAACCTAATCGCTACAACTAAAAATAAGCCTATTATTTAAATATCCTAACTATACCTCCAATTTTTCAAAATACTATCTTTTATGTTTAAGACAATTGATGTTCAATAATGCATTCCCAACCATTGAAATGATTATATATAACAGTGAGGTTTTTCAAATGGATATTTCCTTTTAAAATATCAGAAAATAGATTTGACTCTCAAAATTTATTGCAATTTCACTGATACACTTGCAATTTTCTGAAATGTCATTGGAGTTGCAGGCGTCTAAAAGAGGGAAAACAACAATGTAAATGAGGGTTTTTATTTTGATGTCATACAAGTAAAACTCTGAAATATTTAATGTTATTGCCATTCATTATTAGTTTCTAATATACATCTTTAAAATGATAGGTGGTGTTCTAAGCAATTGAAATAATCGCTTATTTGTAATAAGTCTCATGCTGCTGGAAAAAATGTTTATAATTGTTATAAAGAGTACATATATTCATAAATCTTCTTATAATGCATGTTTTAATGTAAGTGCTAATTTTGTATTTTCAAAATACAATCCATGCCAAATATGTATAACCTAATAAGTAAGAATAATTAACACATTAATTCATTATATTGTTTATCCTTCAATTATAAAAGCAAATAAAAAGCTGTTCATGTTCTGCTTGAATACATTTGCAACCCTGTGTAAGTATTATCTATAGATCTTAGTTTCCTTTTAGAAATTGAGGATATTTAAAATTAAAACACTGTGAAAGGCAAACACAAATTCATTAAGAGACTAAAGTGAAGAAATTATACATTAGGTAAAGTATTTAAGAAAGTTACTGTAAACCAAAAACCTGGGTGTTTGAGCACTAATGTTTACTAGTAAAAATGAGGCACAATATGGTAGGTTGAAGTATGTACACATAAAACACATGGGTCAGTTGCATATATAAATGTGTTGAGATTTGTAGTCACATAACTATTGCCCTATATTAGGTTAAATATGCTTTTACTTATGTTAAAGGAAGATTTTTTAATTAAAGTTATTAGATAAATAAATGGGTTCTTCATGAATTCAATAACAAAGTCCACTTTCTTTACTATTCTACTTACTAAAACAGCTTACCCTCCTGGTCTACTTGAAGAGTAAATATCCATGTTTGTTTTAATTCGCCATCTTAGCAAAGGTGTCAGGCCCTAATATTTTAAGGCAATTTAAAATAGTTACTGACTTTAATATGACATCCCAATGAAACCAGGCATTATAATGTCAGTTTTTCAGGCCTTTGTCAAACACACACACACACACACACACACACACACACACACACACACACACACTCAAATTAATTTTGTATGATTTTCAGTTCTAGTTAGAGCCTTTGTCCCAGGGGCTTGTTAATCTTGTATCCCATTCCTGCCCTGTTACAATTTAAAGATTGTCACAAGAAGGATAAATTTCATGCCATTTTCTGTTCTCATTACAATCTTCAGATTGTTATGAGAACGGATTAATTTTGCTCAATTTTCTGCCCTCGTTACAGACTGTTATAAGAATGGATTAATTTTATGACATTTTCTTCTTTCATTATAATCTTTGTTATGGGAATGAGAATATGTAATGAGAATGAGAGCATATCAAGCATTAAAAGGTCTGTGAGAGCTCATGACAAAGATTGTAACAAGAAGAGGAAACGGCGCCCAATCCATTCTTGTGACAATTTTAAGATTGCCAAGCGAACCCGGAGTGACACTGCATTTATCCACTCTGAAGACAAAGATTGTTGAGAAAATGGGAATGAGAACAAAATTAATCAGTTCTCCTGACAATCTTGAAATTGTACTTAAGCTTACAGTATTTTTTTCTGCGATACAATGCTTACATGAAAACATGTGCATTGCAATTAAATGTTATTTACTGGCAAAATGTCATTTCAATATTTTATTTCTCTCTCTCTCACACACACACAGACACACACACACACAAAAAAAAACAAAATAAGAGGCAGGGTGAGTCTCTATCAGCCATTGTCATTTTATATCAAATCATCTATTAATATTTGAATCAATTGTCTGCACGACTCCAGAAAGAACAGCAACCAATTTTGCTTTTGCAAAAGTTACTAGTCAGCATGATGACATCATCCTATGTCTACAGGGGTATATCATCTAGGAGTTTCATTTATTAATAAATAATTTACTGCCTTTTAACATATTTTTCCTATACTTGAAGGAGGTATATTTTCTATTGAATCTAAATAACATTAATGTTCTAATTTCATAAAGAATTATACAGTAGTCTTAATATACCATTCTCTCTCTTTATTCTAGTAGAAAATACCCAGTTAAATAGATATTTATTAATTTTGTTGTTGTTTATGGAATATATTTCTTTTATTTGGAAAAATAAGAAATGTATTTTGATTACAGTAATGTGTCACTTAAAGCTGGGGATATGTTCTGAGAAATGTTTGGTTAGGTGATTCCCTCATTGTGTGACCATCATAGAGTATATTTATGCAAGCCTGGATGGCACAGCCTACTGCACACCTAGGTTATGTAGTATAGCATATAGCTATTAGGCTACAAACTTGTATGACATGTTATTGTACTGAATACTCAAGGCAGATGTAACACAATGGTATTTGTGTAATGTGTAAAGATAGAAAGGTATGGTAAAAATATTGTATAAAATATAAAATATGGTAGACCTGTACAGGCACTTACTGTGAATGGAGCTTGCAGGACTCGAAGTTGCTCTGGGTGAGTCAGTGAGTGAATGGTAAATGAATGTGAAGGCCTAGGACATTACTGCATACTACTGTAGACTTTACACACATTACACACTTAGGCTACACTAAATTTATTAAAAAATATTTTTCTTTCTTCAATAATAAATTAACGTTAGCTAATTGTCACTTTTTTACTTTATAAATGTTTTACTTTTTTAAACTTGTCCACTCTTTTGTTCTGACACTTAGCTTAAAACACACATCATGCAACTGTAAAAAATATTTTCTTTCTTTCTATCCTTATTTTATAAGCCCTTTTAATTTTTAATTAATTTTGTTTTACTTTGTAAACTCTTTTGTTAAAAGCTAAGACACAAACACATGCATTAGCCTAGGTCTATGCAGAGTGAGGATCATCAAGATGATAATACAATCTTGTGACACCACACTTTTATATGTGGTTTGTTGTTAGCAAAAATATTGTTATGTGGCTCATGACTGCTTATGTCCTTGGGTGTGTGTATGAACATATATATATTATATATATATAATAAATCCATATTCACTGGATCCTCATCCACAAATTAAACCCATCATGAATCACAATATCTAAAATATAAAGAAATAAAAATAACAGTGCAAGAACATAAAATTATACAAATGAAAAAATGTAGTTTAAGAGCTATTTACATAGTGTTTGCATTGTATCAGATATTATAAGTAATCTAGAGATGATTAAAAGCATGCAGGAGGATGTGTGTATGCTATATGCAAACACTACAGCATTTTAAATGAGAGACTGGAGAATACATGGATATTGGTATCCACCAATCATTGGTATCCTGGAAAAAATCTTCTAAACATCCAGAAAGTATCCAGCCACGTAATATGAAAAACAGAGACATTTATTGAAGAAGTTATAAGAAACATTTTACATAGGACAAGAATACCTCCTTCCCCTTCAAAGTAGGCAACTTGGGACCTCACACAGTTCTCCCAGCACCTCTTAACCTAATCTGTACAGGTTCAACATTCTCAGGTGTTCCGCCTGTTGCACGCCTTCCAGAATGTGGATCACTTTCAACTCATTCTCAACCGTCTTTGAAGCATTTGTGCCACACTTTAATTTGCACTGCACTCATTGCATCGTCCCCAAAAGCCTTCTGAATCTGAAAGTTCAAGCTTAACACAAAATTTGATGCAGATTTGTTGCTCTACTTGCTGAGTCATTTTGATTGTGACAGCCACACAGTACACATGCTCACTCAACACATGCTCAGTCAGCATCTAGCGCCCCACTGACTAGTACAGGGAAGTCATCATTGTTCTCACATGGGCATTCCAGTCGACGCGCCTGGGCTGCCAGTTTACATTGATGTTGCACAAACCGTTCTCTTTATATTAAAAATGGCTGGATACTGTCCAGACAGGTGTTGTATATATGTGTATATGTATATATGTGTATATATGTGTGTGTGTGTACATAGACACACATAGACACATGCACACACATTTTTTAAGAACCACTGTTGTAATGTTTCTCAAAATCTACCTACGATAGTGCAACCACATAGTAAATTAGGGAGTACATAAAATGGCAGTTTCATGGAGTAATGGGAAAAAATGGGAAAAAGCAATGTCTTTTTTCAGGTGTGAACATAATTTAGTAATACAAATTTTGAGTGCTCAAAGGATGATCTAGAGGTTTCATGAAAGTAAGTGATTGAGGTATCTGGTAAAAAAAAAAAAAAAGAAAAGAAAAGAAAAGAAAAAGTTATATCTTCGTGAAGCAATTCCAGAGTGTGTGTGTATGTTTGTATGTGTTTGAGATGTTGCAGTATGTTATTCAATATTGTGTATCTAGTGAAACTCTGAAAAAAATTAGTTTGGCATAATCTAATCTTGAACCAATGATATCTGTTGTATTATGATGCCTGCAGTACTGTTGAGTATCTTTTTGATGAAAAGTAAAATAATATCACACAATTCACCTTGTCATTATCTAAGGATTGTATGCCTGATCTTCTATATGTGCTTTATGTTCTGACTTCTTTATCTGTTATACCCAGCAGTAAGCTTCTCACAGAGTCCTGAGATCATTAACCCTGAGATCATTAAGCTATATCTCTTATTTCAAACCATTGTTATATATGACAAACATCACTAGA
This sequence comes from Microcebus murinus, assembly GCF_040939455.1. NCBI lineage: Eukaryota > Metazoa > Chordata > Mammalia > Primates > Cheirogaleidae > Microcebus > Microcebus murinus. The sequence goes on along the minus strand of NC_134114.1, from coordinate 77,627,134 downwards.
AACTAATGTATATTGAGAGGTTAAAAAGTAAATGTCTAACATTGATCAAAGGTTGATATCACACCCATCAAGGCTTCCTCGCCACATGCCAATATAACTTATTTATACGTTTTTGATAAATGGGTCTCATTTTCAATATCAACACAACCTTAAAGATGTCTTCCATTATCGACATACTTTATCCTAATTCTTCTATTCTGTTTTTATTTCTCATGACATAAAATCCTTAGCCCCTTTCTTCTCCAGTTGGAGCTTTCATTTTTTATAAATTACATGCCCATTTGTCTGTGTATATTTGTGTGCATATGTAACATGATCATAAGCAATATTCTCTAGAATTAACACAGGTTTCAATACAGCAATATCAATCCATTTCAAGATAGTCTGATAATTTTTTTAAAAGAAGTTTAATTTTCTTGCAGTGGTATCATTGAAATCAGTTAATCATGAAGGTGGTTTCAGTGAAGTAGAAATAGCATCTGATGGGTAGGAGGAGTAGTTACAATGTGTGTGCAATGAGAGAAAAGGACATTTGTATAGCTCCCATCAAAAAAATGAGCCTGATGGAATAAGTTAACCCCTTTATTTGACTCAGGTTCATTTTCTGCTATGAGTATTAAGAACCCAGCCTAAATTGGTCTCAGAGACTCTTGTAAATGTATCCTTTCCATTATTGCCAGAATGATCTATTTAAAAAATGCAAAGTTTGATCACATCTCTCTGCTGCTCACTGGGTACCCATCATCCAAAACAGAAAGTCAGATCATCTTAATAGGACATGTGAGATCCACAGTTACTGACTTTTGCCTGACTCTTCAGATCTTAATCCTTTGCACTCTGTCTCATTCTTTTATCTATAGGCTCCCCCCTCACTGTGTTATTTCTCACCTATGTGCATTTGCTTGTGCTCATAGCTTCTCTGTTTTGAATATTCTTTAAGTCAGACTCCCTGATCCATATCACTGCATCCTCTGTGACATAGCTTGTCATCACTTTCTCTAGGAAGGGCTGAGGACCTAGGGCACTTTATGTGCCCCTCCTTCATGTTGCTATATACCTAGTGAAACTTTGTATTTCTGTCTTGTGTGGTTGTATGTGGTATGTGTGTGTGTGTGTGTGTGTATCATTCTTCTCTCATGGCCCGCCCGTCTCCAGATGTTTGTACCTAATTTACCTTAATTTATATCTTAAACACCCAGCATATTGTTGACTCATAGTTATCAGCCAAGAAAATATTTAAAAATGAGTGACCAATGAAGATGTACCTATGTATATCAGTAATTTACATGATTAATCATTGAACATATTATCCTCATTTGCAAGTAAATTATGCTATTTTTCAGGGCAAAATTTTACTATTTTTTATACTATTTTGTTTCAGCATATTAAAGAGGTAAAAATGTTTAGGTTACGTATATTTCCATTGCCCCAACCAAGCCAGAGCTTCAAGGGGGTCAACCTACTAGACAATGTATACCGCAGCCATTAGATACGAATACATCTATACCCTTCTCCCCTTCTCACCTGCCGGACACCGATGAATGTTACTACTATATGTGCACTTAAGTGTTGATCAGTTAAAACTAATTTGATGGTGAGTACATGTGGTGCTTGTTTTTCCATTCTTGGGATACTTCACTTAGTAGAATGGGCTCTAGCTCTATCCAGGATAATACAAGAGGTGCTATTTCACCATTGATTTTCATGGCTGAGTAGAACTCCATGGCATACATATACCACATTTTATTAATCCACTCATGCATTGATGGGCACTTGGGTTGTTTCCACATCTTTGCAACTGTGAATTGTGCTGCTATAAACATTCGAGTGCAGATGTCTTTTTATAGAATGTCTTTTGTTCTTTTGGTTAGATGGCCAGTAATGGGATTGCTGGATCAAATGGTAGTTCTACTTGTATCTCTTTGAGATATCTTCATATTGCTTTCCACAGGGGTTGTACTAGTTTGCAATCCCACCTGCAGTGTATGAGTGTTCCTATATCTCCACATCCATGCCAACATTTATTGTTTTGAGACTTTTAGATAAAGGCCAGTCTGACTGGGGATAAGTAATAGCTCATTGTAGTTTTGATTTGCATTTCCCTGATGATTAGAGATATTGGGCATTTTTTCATATGTCTGTTAGCCATTAGTTTATCTTCTTTTGAAAAGTTTCTCTTCATGTCCTTTGCCCACTTTTTGATAGAGTTGTTTCATTTTTTCTTGCTGATTTTCCTGAGTTCTATATAGATCTAGTTATCAGCCCTTTATCGGATATGTAACATATGAATATTTTCTCCCATTCTGTAGCCTGTTTGCTCTCGTGATAGTTTCCTTGGCTATGTAGAAGCTATTTAATTTGACCAGGTACCATTTATTTATTTTTGTTGTTTCTGTGATTGCCTTTGGAATCTTCATAAATTCTTAACCTAGGCCAATGTCTATAAGGGTTTTTTCAACATTTTCTTCTAGAATTCTTATAGTTTCATGCCTTAGATTTAAGTCTGTTATCCAACATGAGTTGATTTTTGTGAAAGATTAAAAGTGAAAGGTTTAGATACTGTTTCAGTCTTCTACATGTGGCTATCCAGTTTTCCTAACTTTTGAGAGGCTATTTTCATGTAAGGGAGAATATATATTTTGATGCATTGTAAATATTTTAGAACGATTGGCCTATTTTAAACTCATACTTTTCCCAAGTATTTGTGTGTGCATGTGTTTGAGAATAGGTAAACTAAATTAGTGTTTCCTTTTAGTTGTTTTCTCCCCAGACTTATTAGGGTATATTTAACAAATAAAAACTGCATACATTTATGGTATACAATATGGTACCTTGATATATGTATACATTGCAAAGTGATTAAATCTATGTAATTAATATATCATAACTGCACATACTTATCCTTTCTTGTGGTGAGAACAATCTACTCTTTTAGCAATTTTCAATTATGTAACACATTAACTATAGTCAACCTGATGTACATTATAGATCTCCAGAAATTATTCATACTTTCTAAATATAACTTCAAATCTTTTGTTCATTTTCATTTACCTATTCCCACAGCCCCTGAATACCACCATCCTAGTCTTTTCTCCTATGAGTTAGACTATTTTAGATTCCACATATCAGTGAGATCACGTGGTATTTGTCTTTCTGTGTCTGATTTATTTCACCCAGCATAATTTTCTCCAGGTTCATTCATGTTGTGTCACATGACAGGATTTTCATTTTTTTAAGGTTGAGTAGCTTCCCTTTGTTTGTGTGTGTGATAAACAGATAGATAACGCATTTTCTTTACTCACCTGTTGTTGAATACAAGTTGATTTCATATCTTGGCTATTGTGTATTATGCTGCAAGTAACATGGGAATCCAGATATTTCTTTGACATATTGATTTCATTTCCTTTGGATATATACCCAAAAATGAAATTGCTAAATCATTGGATAGCTCTATTTATTTTTATTTTTTTGAGACAGGATCTCTCTCTGTCACCCAGGCTGGAGTGCAGTGGTATCATCATAGCTTACTACAACCTCCAACTCCTGGGCCCAAGCCATCCTCCTGCCTCAGCCTCCCAAGTAGCTGGGGCTGCAGGCGCCTACCACCATGCAGGGCTAAATTTTCTATTTTTTGTAAAGAAAGGGTTTCACTCTTACTCAGGCTGGTCTCAAACTCCTGGCCCCAAGTGATCTTCCTGCCTCAGCCTCCCAAAGTACTAGGATTACAAACTTGAGCCACCATATCTGGCCTAGTAGTTCTATTTTTAACTTTCAGAAAAACTTCCGTACTGTTTTCATATACTTGTACTAGTTTACATTCTCACCAATTGTGTCCCAGGGTTCCTTTTTCTTCACATCCTCACCAATGCTTCTTATAATTTGTCTTTTTGACAATAGCCATTCTAACAGGTTTGACATGATACCTCATTGTGATTTTAATTCGCATTTCCCTGATGGTTAATGATATTGAGTACTTTTTAATGTATCTGTTATCCATTTGTATGTCTTCTTTTGTGAATGTCTATTCAGGTCCTTTGACCATTTTTAAAGCATGTTACTTGTTTTCTTGCTATTGAATTGAGTTCCTCATATATGTAGTATCAGAGTTGATTAAAGCATAAATGTAAGAGCTGAAATTGTAAAACTACAAAAACAAAACAAAACAAATAGGGAAAAAGCTTCTTGACATTAGTCTGGGCAATTTTTTGGATATGACCACAAAAGCACGGCAACAAAAGCAAAAACAGACACATGGAACTGCATCAAACTAAAAGCTATTGCACACAAAGAAAACGATCAGCAGAGTGAACAATCTACAGAATGGGAGAAAATATTTTCAATCCATAAATCTTACTATAGGGGTTACTATACAAAATATGTAAGGATTCCAAACATTACTCATTATGAAAATAAATGGAAAAGAAGATTTTAACTATTTGAATTTTATTTCCAAAATAATATTGAGGCAAATGTTAACCTTAGGAAAATTTGGTAGTTTAAGTAAAAAAAAAAAAAATTCATCATCTTTTAGGAGGAAGCTAGTGTAGTTTAGATAGTAGAGATTATTTAACTCTACTTATGTAATTGGTCAGATAATCACTTGGTTCCACAATTCACTTTATGTGCATAGGCAGAGTATATATTTCTGTGATAATTACATTTCAATATCATAACCAATTTGTAAAGATACCTATATTATGAGGAAGTTTTGTTTGAATAAAAATAATGCTTTCAATATAATGATTGGACTCATTTAACTTCATGTTCAAATGTACAACCCATTGAAGAATACCTTATGCCAGTGGTCCCCAACCTTTTAGGCACCAGGAACCGGTTTCATGGAAGACAATTTTTCCATGGATGGGGTATGTGTGTGGGGGGGGATGGTTTTGGGACAATTAAAGCACATTACATTTATTGTGCAGTCAAACCTCTCTGCTAATGATAATCTGTATTTATAGCCATTCCCCAGCACTAGCATCACCACCTCAGCTCCACCTCAGATCATCAGGCATTAGATTCTCATAAGGAGCATGCAACTTTGATCCCTTACATGCACAGTTTACAGTAGGGTTCATGCTCCTATGTGAATCCAATACTGCTACTGATCTGACAGGAGGTGGAGCTTATGTCCACCCCCATGTCAGTGACGGGGAGAAGCCATAAATACAGATGAATCTTCACTAGCTCACACCTCCTGCTGGTGTGGTCTAGTTCCTCACAGGCCATGGATTGGTACTGGTAAGGCCCAGGGGTTGGGGACAGCAGCCTTATGTAATATAGGGGGCCGAAGTCATAGGACAGAGAAATTTGCTAAAAAATTGGTGTCTGGGGAAAGTCTCGCATGATTATTTAGAAGGGGAACATGTGTGGTACAGTGTCTGATTATGTGACACAGTTTTTCTCTTTCCCATCACACTCCTTTGATTTTTTCCCATTTAGACCAATATCAGTCTTGACATTCTGTTTAATCTGGTCAACAAATAATATGAGAATTAGGAAATGTTTATGATAGAGCCAAAATACAGTCCAGAAATTCTTTTTTATTGCTACATAATAATTGTAGATACTTATGGATACCTGTGATGTTTTGCTAAATGCGTACACTGTGTAATGATCAAATCATGGTATTTAGGATATTTTGTCTCACTTGGAAATCACTAATACCTAGTATTAATGATGTTTCCCCTTTGTTTCAAAAAGTCAATTGATTTAAATGAAATGCTTAGAATTTCTTTGGCATGCCTTGAGCTACTAAAAGTACATACACATATACATGGACACAGGAAGACATGCAGGGGAAGTGCATATTAATAGTAACAACAGCAAAAAAAAGCATCCCAAAAAGCCCTGGAAAAAAGCTAAAACTTACTCTGTTTTCTAATCGTTTGATGTCAGATGTAAAATGAATAGGTCTGTTCTGAGGTCAGAGTGAGAAGAAAAAGATCAACATGACCTCTGGGAAATAAAGGTTATTTGACATCTTTGGGATTATCTGCTAAAGGCATTGGCCACATATCAGAGTAAAGACTTGACAGGCAAGGGAAGACTTCATTTTCCCCAAAGTTAAATATAAAGCCAGAAGCTTAGCCTACACCTCCCCTCAGCTAGAGCCATGGCTGAAATCAGTAGCCATGATCGATGATGCATTTTCAAAATCAAAACAAGCATCAGTGTCTCCAATCTAATCACATCTCCTAAAGCTGCTGCTTCCTGTGGGAATTTAATTGCTGTGACATTAGACTCCAGACAACAGACACTTCTCAAAGCTACCTATCAGGGCAGGAACAAAAATCAGTGAGATAGAGCCAAAGCTGTTAGACACAAAACTTGTTAAAAACCCCATGTGTATAATTTTCCTCCATCCAACTTCAGCAATAAAATTTAATAGGTCTTCTATAGCAAGTTAAAAAATGCCTCAGCATTATACTAACCGTGAAAAAGATAAAAAAATATTTTCGTCTGGTAAAATCTCAGCCTTATTTTTTCTATGCTCTAAAATGCACTCTGACACACAAAGTACAATGGTTTTCTTTTGATCTACTTTTATCTCCATTTTATAGGAAGACCTGGAAGTGAGAAAGTTACATTTTTTTGAAGGCTTATTGAATTTTTAATTAAACTTTTCATGATTCAGTATTTCTGCCTACCAATCAAATAGAACAATAAAGAAGAATTTCACCAATGAAAACAAACAAGAAAAATATCTGATTTAAGATCTTGTTCAAATCTTTTTAATATACAATACTCAATTGTTCACTGTTCTCTCAAACATCCTTTTGCCAAGAGAATCATTTCTTTTCTGTATCTTCACCAGCACTAGAAACTAGGTGTTACTTTATCTGAATTATCCTCTTTACATTATCCATGTCACAGAGAAAATGAACAAAAATAGGAAAACTAATGAGAATTTAATGGTGAGAGCAAAGTAAACTTTGAAACTTTAAAATAGAAAAATGAAAACTCCATAGTAAAATGTAGTGCAGAGGGGTCACACTAGGTCTAAAATAATTTTATGGGTTCTTAGTAAACATGAAAGGATATTTCCTGATATTGTATGAAGTATCTTAGTATACCTGAATAAGCTAGAAATTAGATATGGTATTTTTCTTCCCTGTTGGAATAGAAATCAAAATATCTTATTAGTAAACATTATGAAAATTGTTTGCAACTTTCAATGTTCTCTAAACTGCCCTTCTTAATGAGATTCAATTCTAAACAGATGTATTATTGTATTTAAAGTTTAATAACAAGATAACAATTGCACAATTTGATTGACATAGCCACATTTTCTCATATTCATGTAGTACTTTGTGGTTTAAAAGAATTTTTTTTTTTATATTCATCATCTTGTTTGGCAATTTCTAAAATTTTGTAAAGTATTATAATCTCCAGTTTACTTGTGAAGAAATGAGAGTGATAGTTCAAAATCTCTCAGCTAGCAAATGAGGATCTGGGACTTAAAATCTGCATAATGATTGCAAGTCCAGTATTTTTTCTACCACACACAGCCTTTAATATTAAGGTATTTACTTCTGGGTACTTGCTGACCCTTTTTGACTCGTTGTTTCAATTACTTATTGCTGCATAATAAACAATCCCAAAAGTTAGAGGTGAAGACAACAGCCATTAATTATCTCTCATGATTCTATGGGTGGCCTAAGCTGTTCTTTAACTTCATATGATGTCATCTAGGGCACAGTAATTTCCAAAATGGCCTTATTCTAAGGCTGTCAACCAGGCTCCCTGCTGACTGGGAGCTCAGCTGAGGCTGTTGCCCTGGGACTTTCCTCCCTCTCCATGTGGGTCTCCTAATGAGCCTTCTTAGGATTTCTCATCCTAAGCAGTAAAGGCAAAAGTTATAGAGCTCTTAAAGCTTAGGCACAGAAGTTACAGATCTTAGTCCTGCAGCAGAGTACTGGTCAAAGCATGTCATAGGGATAGACATCATCAACCATCCCTCTTCACCTGGGGCCAAAATGATTCCTGGGATATAGGACTTTCACTGCTAGATTAAGGACATTTCTGCAAATATCAGGAAGTTTGGTAATCCTAAACAGGCCAAATTCAAGGGTGGGGGAAATAGGTAGCATATTTTGACAAGTACAAAACCAATCACGATGCAAATCAGAGATAATGGATACTGTTGTAATCTACTGAAATATTTATATTTGGAGGGAATTTTATTCCTCTTAGTTACATGTAAGGCTAACTAATAAATCCAATAATCTAATCAGGCTCAATTGCCATTTACTGGATTATTTGAGGCTTCATTGTATAAGTAGTTTTAGATTCAGTAGTTTTGGTAAAAGATGCCAATGAGGATATATAGTCTTAATCTTCTATATACAAACTTCTGTAAAAAAAAAACAAAAAAAAAAACCTGCAAGATTCAGAAGAATTGAGAGTCCTAATGTTGATTGTTAAATAGACTTTGTATATTAGACAGAGATTACATTATTAATTAATAATTACATCATTATAAGTATAAATATAACCTACATTTATAACCTTTGTCTTTTGTCTTTGTGAAAATGTATTCTGAAATTTTAACCATCAGTGTAAATTCATGTTGCACTGTATTGGAAAATAACCATAAAATATAATAAACTAGTGGTTTAAGAGTGAGCATATACTTTAATGAAAGAGTGTTTTCAGTTTAACACTAAAACAACATTGTCCCAGAGGACTTTGTAGTTTACTTTTAACTTAAATTTAAAAATCAGGTATTATTAGAGGATATCATGTTGAGTCATGCAGTTTATTTATTTGTTGGTTTTTAAATAGACTTTATTTTTTAAAAGAGTTTTAAGTTCACAACAAAATTGGGCAAAAGTTCTCATATACCCACAGCCCTGACACATACATAGCCTTCACTATTATCAATATTCCCCACCAGAGTGCTGTACATTACTATTATTGAATCATCATATTTATATTATTATTACCCAAATCCATAGTTTATATTAGGGTTCATATAGTAGGTATTTTCACTGCCTTAAAAATTTTCTGTATTTCATTTATGCCTTCCTTCCTCTCCTCTAACACCTGAAAACCATTGATCTTTTTAATGTCTCCATGGTTATAACTTCTCCAGAAAGTAATATTGTTGGAATCATATAGTATGTAGCCTTTTCAGATTAGTATCCTTCACTTAGTGATAAGCATTTAAGTTTACTACAGGTCTTTACATGGCTTGATAACTCATTTCTTTTTTAGTGCTAAATAATATGCCATTGTCTGTATAGACTAAAGTTGAATTATCCATTCACTTACTGAAAGACAGTAGAATATTGATTTACATTTCTCTGATGACATGTGATATGGATCATTTTTTTAAAAATATGCTTATTTACCATCTGTATATACTCTTTGGTAAGGTGCTTGTTAAGGTTTTGGCTCATTTTTTAAAATCAGGTTGTTTGTTATCTTATTATTGAGTTTTAGGTATTCTTCATATATTTTGGATAACAATCCTTTATCAGATGTGTCTTTGAACATATTATCTCCCAGTCTCTGGTGTATCTTTTCATTTTTTTGACAATACCTTACATGGAGCAGAAATTTTTAATTTTATTAAAATCCAGCTTATCAATTCTTTCTTACATGGATCGAGCCTTTGGTGTTTCATCTAAAAAATTATCACTAAACCCAAAATAGGTTTTCTCCTGTGTTATCACTTAAAATTTTATAGTTTTGTAGGCTACATTTAGGTCTGTGATCCATTTTTGAGTTGAGTTTTATGAAAGTTGTAAGGTCTATGTCTACATTCATTTTATTTTTAATGTGGATGTACAGTTCCAGTACCATTGGTTTAAAAGACCATCTTTCCTCCATTTTACTCCCTTTGTTCTTTTTTCAAAGATCAGTTGACTGTGTTTATGTAAGTCTATTTCTGGGCTCTCTATTCTGTTCCTCTGATTTTTTTCTTTCACCACTCTTACAATGTGTCCATTGTTGTAGTGTCATTTACTAGGCATGAAGTTGGACAGCGTAAATGCTACAACTCTGTTCTCCAGTATTGTGTTGGCTATTCTGGGATTTTGACTCTCTGTCCCTTTTCTTTTCCTTTTGTCTTATTTAATTTGTTAGCATTTTCAGAACTATGTTGAAAAGCAGTAGTGAGAGGGGATATTCATGCCTTGTTCCTGGTCTTAGTGGAAAAACTTTGAATTTCTCATCATTAAGTGTGATGTTAACTGTGAGGATTTTTATTATCAAACTGGGAAAGTTTCTTCTTCATTTTCTGTTTACTGAAAGTCTTTAACATGATCTACTGTTGGACTTCTGTATATATCAATAGGAATATGTGGTTTTTCTTCTTTCACCTTAGAGTGATGGATTTCATTAACCGATTTTTGAATGTTGAACCAACTTTGCATACTTGGGATAAATCCCAATTGTTCATGGTATATAATTCTTTTTATTCACTGTTGGACTTAATATGATTATATTATATTAAGAATTTTTGCTTCTAGCTTGATGAGAAATATTGGTCTCAAGTTTTATTTTCTTGTAATGTCTTTGGTTTTGGTATTAGGATAATGTTGGCCTCATAGAATAAGTTAAGAAGTATTCCTCTGCTTCTATCTTCTGGAATAGAATGTAAAGAAATAAAAAGATCTAATTGGCCGGGCGTGGTGGCTCACGCCTGTAATCCTAGCACTCTGGGAGGCCTAGGCGGGCGGATTGCTCAAGGTCAGGAATTTGAAACCAGCCTAAGGGAGACCCCGTCTCTACCAAAAATAGAAATAAATTAATTGACCAACTAAAAATATATATACAAAAAATTAGCCGGGCATGGTGGTGCATGCCTGTAGTCCCAGCTACTGAGGCTGAGGCTGAGGCAGTAGGATCGCTGAGCCCCGGAGATTGAGGTTGCTGTGAGCCAGGCAGACACCACGGCACTCACTCTAGCCTGGGCAACAAAGTGAGACTCTGTCTCAAAAAAAAAAAAAAAAAAAAAAAAAAAGGATCTAATTTATTCCTTAAAGGTTTGGTAGAATACCCCTGTCAATACATCTGGACCTGATGCTTTCTGTTTGGCTTATCAATTTTTTTTTATCTTTTCAAACAACCGTCTTTGGTTTCATTGATTTTTTTCTATTGTTTTCCTGTTTTTAATTCAGTAATTTTTGTTATAATTTTTATTATGTCTTTTTCTGATTAATCTGGATTTAATTTTTTCTTCATTTTCCAGTTTCTTAATATGAAGCTTAGATTATTGTTTTTACATTATTGTTTCTTTCAGATCTTTCTTCTTTCCATTCAGTGCCATAAATTTCCTTCTAAGCACTGTTTTCATCGATTATTTATGATTTTATTTTATTTTATTTTTATTTCAGGAAATTATGAGAGTACAAACACTTTGGTTACATTTTATATCTTTGCCTCTCCCTAGCAAGGGTTAGCGGTATGCCTCTCCCCTCCACAATGCTCACCGCATCCCTCAGTTGTGAGTCTACTCCCCCCAATCCCCTAAACCCTGGAGAACACTTGATTTTATTTTTATTTAGTACAAAATATTTTTAAGTTCCTCTGAGGTTTCTTCTTGACTCATGTTATTTAGAAGTGTTTGTTTCATCTGTAAGTGTTTTGTCTGTTTCCAACCTCCTTTCTGTTATTGATTTCCAATTTAATTATATTGTGGTCTAAGAGTAAATATATGATTTTTATTCTTTTAAATTTGTTATGGTGAATTTTATGAGCCTGAATGTGGTCTATTTTCTTGAATATTCCATGTCACCTTGAGAAGATTGTGTATTCTGTGAAATAGTCTAAAGATGTCAATTACATCTAGTTGATTGATGATATTGTTGAGTTTACCTATGTCCTTACTGATTTTCTGACTGCTGGATATATCCATTTTGGATAGTGGGGTATTGAAATCTCCAATTATAATTGTTAGTGAATTTTTGCAATTCTATTCATTTTTTGCTTCACATATTTTGATACCACATTCTCAGTTGCATACACAGTAAGAATTGTTATGTCTTCTTGTAGAATCAGCCCTTTTTTATAGTTATGTAATGCTCATCTTTATTCCTGATAACTTTGCTTGCTTTGAATTCCATTCAGCATGAAATTAATATAGCTAATCCTGCTTCTTTTGATTGGCATTTGCATGGTCTATCTTTTTCATGCATTTGCTTTTAATCTATATGAATCTTTATATTTAAGATGGGTTTCCTGTATATAATATTTTTTGATAAAAGCCATTCTCACTGGGGTTAGGTGATAATTTCATTATGGTTTTGATTTGCATTTCTCTCATAATTAAGGATGTTGAGCATTTTTTCACATTTATTGGCCATTAGTCTATCTTCTTTTAAAAAGTTTCTGTTCATGTCTTTTGCCCACTTTTTATAGATTCTGGCTATTGGCCCATTGTCAGATGTATATCACAAGAATATTTTCCCCCATTCTTTAAATTGTTGATTTGCTCTGCTGATTGTTCCCTTAGCTGTGTAGAACATTTTCTTCTAGAATTTTTATGGTTTCATGTCTTAGATTTAAGTCTGTGATCCATCTAGAATTATAACAATTAAATGCCAATGAATTGAAAAATCTAGAAGAAATGGATAAATTTGTGGCCCCATGTAACCTAACAAGATTAAATCATGAAGAAATAGAAAACCTCAATAAACTAATAATGAATGATATGATTGAAGTCTTAATAAAATATCTCTCATCAATGAAAAGCCCATGAATAAATGAAGTCACTGTTGAATTCCATCAATCATTTCATAAAGAACTATTATTAATTTTACTTCAACTTTTCAAAAATAATAGGAGAGAAGGGAATACTTCCAAATTCATTCTGTGTGGCCAAAATTACCCTGATAACAAAACCAGACAAGGACATAAGAACAATAACAAGAAAAAACTATAGGCAAATATCACTGATGAACATGGATGCAAAACTCCTCAAAATTCTAGCAAGCCAAATATAACAAACACATTAAAAGATCGTTCATTATGATCAAGTGAGATTAACCCCAGGGATGCAAGAATGATTCAACATATGCAAATCAATAAAAATGATACATCATGTTAATGGAACCAAGAAAAAAAACATGAATATTTTAATAAATGTCAAAAAAGCATTTGATAAAATTCAACACCCCATTATGATAAAAACCCTTATCAAACTGAGTATAAAAGAGTATACCTCAAAATAATAAAAGCCATATGTAACAAATCCACATATTACATCATAATGAATGGGAAAAGTTGAAGCTCTTTCCTTTAAAATCTGAAAAAAGACAAGGATGCCTACTTTTACCACTTTTATTCAACAAAATAAAAGAAGTCCTGGCCACAACAATTAGGCAACAGAAAGAAATAAAAGCATCCAAATTGGAAAGGAAGAAGTCAAACTAGTCTCATTCACAGATAATATGATTTTATAATTAGCAAAACCTAAGGACCCAACCAAAATACTGTTAGACCTGGTAAGTGAATTCAGTAGAGTTGCACGATATAAAACCAACACACAAAATCAGTAACATTTACATAGGCCAACAACAAATAATCTGAAAAAGAAATCAGGATAGAAGTCTCATTTGCAATAACTGCAAAGAACATGAAATGCCTAAGAATCTATTTAATCATAGAAGTGAAAGATCTATTCAAGAAAAACTATAAAACACTGATGAAAGAATTGAAGAGAACACAAAACATGGAAATATTTTTTATTCTCATGAATTGAAAGAATGAATATTGTTAAGATGAAAATACTACCCAAAGTAATATACAGATTCAATGCAATCCCTAGCAAATACTAATGACATTCTTCACAAAAATAGAAAAATAATTCTAAAATTTATATGGAACCCCAAAAGATCCCAAATAGCCAAAACAATTTTGAGGAAAAAAATAACAAAGCTGGAAGCATTGCAATACCTGGCTTCCAAATTTACTACAAAGTTATAGTAACCAAATAAGCATGATACTGGCATAAAACAGATACATAGACCAATGGAACAGAATAAAGTACCTAGATACAAATTCATTTACAACTTACTCATCTTTGACAGAGGCACCAAAAATATACAGTAGGGAAAGGATGTAAAGGGAAACCTCTTCTGTAAATGATTGCTGGGAAAACTGGGTAACTGTATGCTGAAGAATGAAATGAGACCCATATTTCTCATATACACAAAAATAAAATGAAAATGGATTAAAGACTTAAAATGTGAGGCCTGAAACTATAAAGCTACTAAACAAAACACAGGAGAAACATATCAGGACATGATCCTAAGCAAAAAATTCATGGCTAAGATTTCAAAAGCACAGACAAAAAACCCAAAATAAGACAAAGGACTATAGTAAATTGAATAGCTTATATATAGTAAAGAAAACAATCAATAGAGTGAAGAGACAACCTGTAGAATGGCAGAGAATATTTTCAAACTATTCATCCCACAAGAAACTAAAATTCTAAATACATAAGAAACTGAAACAGGCTGGGCGCTGTGGCTCACGCCTGTAATCCTAGCTCTTGGGAGGCCGAGGCGGGCGGATTGCTCAAGGTCAGGAGTTCAAAACCAGCCTGAGCAAGAGCGAGACCCCGTCTCTACTATAAATAGAAAGAAATTAATTGGCCAACTGATATATATATAAAAAATTAGCCGGGCATGGTGGCGCATGCCTGTAGTCCCAGCTACCCGGGAGGCTGAGGCAGAAGGATCACTGGAGCCCAGGAGTTTGAGGTTGCTGTGAGCTAGGCTGACGCCACCGCACTCACTCTAGCCTGGGCAACAAAGCGAGACTCTGTCTCAAAAAAAAAAAAAAAAAAAAAAAAAAAAAAGAAACTGAAACAACAGCAGAAAAACCATGATATTAAAAAGGATTTGAATAAACATTTCTCAAAGGAAGACATACAAATGGCTAAAAAATATAGACTGCTTCTCGAATAGGCATATCTAGAAGTATTATTTGTGGGCCTGTCTGTGACTTCATTCTTTTCAGGCTATTTCACATACACTTTGGAAGGCGCCTGTGTTGTACTGAAAGTGATAATAAGAAATGCTTTGAGCACAGTAGGCTCAGATCCCCATGAACATTGCCCTGAATCCATTTCCTGCTTCTCCAATAGACACTGCATTTATACAACTCATTCTATTTCTGAAAATGGTAAGCAGATTTATAACATATCTCCCTCCTTTTATAATCTCCATTTTTATAGTAATTAACATTTGGGATTTATTTCTCATCAAAATCATAAATTATCCCCTTGTCAAAATAAACACTTACATTTCTGAACTATTGTCACTTAAAAAAAATAAATGCCTACAAAATATTCAACTGACTGAAATTTCTGAACATAAGCATTTATTTTATAACTCTTGCCTTTCTAAAGGAGATAGAAATCATTTATCTCAGCAAGAAATATATTCTGGAGAATAGTGTGAAGATAGAGTTGACAATGGTATTCATCTAAACTCATATACCTACTTGTCAAAAGCAAGATCGCTCAAAAAATAAAATATCCCCCATTTAATTTTATCACAGAATAGATATTTTTAGTTCCCTAATATATTGATGATACTTTCTATTTTTTAATTTATGGATCACAAAATATCTTTTTCAATTGATTTTCTCTTGAACAGATAATAGACTGGAATTTCTTATTGTTTAAATAAGTTTGTGTTTGATCATGCCAAGAAAATTCTATAATATTATTATAGAATTTTAGAATTCTATAGAATTTTTCATTTTGGCCCAGGATTAAAAGAAAAAGGGAAATATTTATAATGACTATGTATCACAGAATATGCAAAAGTTTTTATTTGCCTTAAGAGAACAATTTCTGTATATTAAAACAATGCTCTACGTTGTCTCACATTGTTTGGCCTAGGTGTCAAATGAGTCCAAGGAGAGATGCTGGGAATCTGCCATTTCTTACCTTCTTAAGTTTTTGAACAGTTTTGCCCCAATATGCTGATGAATCTACTTCTCTTTTCTGCTTTTTATATAAACAAGGCAGCAAGCTTTATTTTGCACCCTGGGTATATCCAGGAAATTAGTTACATGCACCACATATATGGGGTTCTCTGGAAGTACAGAGACAGAATTATGCATCTACTCTCAATTTTTCAGATAAAATTTTTTGAATTTTATTTCAGAATATTATGGGGTATAAAAATGTAGGTTACATGTATTGCCTTTGTACTTCCCAAGTCAGAGCTACAAGTGTGTCCATCCCTCAGACAGTACACTCCACACTCATTAGATGTAAATATACCCATCCCCTCTTCCCTCCTCCCACCTGCCTGACACCAGGTGAACGTTACTTAAGTCTTAATTAACTTAGAACAACAGTGATTCTCCCTCCATATCACTGGATGAATAATTCCTAAATGCTATTTTTAACTCAGGAGGACATTCAGTTGATTTCTCTTCACTTCCTCCAGCCTCCACTTCCTTAGATATTTAGTTTACATTCTATGATCCCTTTAGTCACTACTGTACCAATAACCTAAACTCTGCAGCCTCTTTGAGAGAAGAAGCTCAGAAATGAGTTCTCAACCAAAAGTTAATTACCTTCCTGTACATTAGACATTGAAATCCCTAGATCAAGTCTACCGTTCATGTCTGGAGACAAATGTTCTTTTCTAGATACACTAATCACCTCTTTGTACCTTTATTTCCATTTTTCAATTGGACATCTTCATGCAGTTACCACAGAGTCATCTCTGGTCCTTTTTGCACAGGCCTATTTTCCCCTAAACAACTACCATTTGTTACCTTAGTTCCCTGTGCACATGGGAATCCTCCGTGACACCACCTTCCCACTTTCTTCACGTCTAATCCATAACTAAGTTTTATCATGTCTCTAAGTACTTCATGAATATTCCCACATCTCCCCAAACCCAGCGAGTTTACTAATCTGAGGTATCACCACATCTCTGCTAGATGAGCTCATCTATCTAAGCTAGATGACCTTCACAATCTTAAATTATCTCTTTTACCAAATTTGGTACCTTCCAGCTATTCTCCACTTAGCAGAGTGATTTTTCTTAAATGCAATTTGATGACATAACAATTATGTGAATCTTTGTTTAAATCATTTAAATTGGTTGCAATTGACTCACAAACCCTTGAAAACCTGGCCTTCATCTAATACTCCAGCTTCATCTCTTCATTCTTCACCCAGAAATGGTGAACCTCATTTCTCTCTAGTCTCTCACATTCAAGCCTTCATATTTTCTGTTCTCTTTGTGACCTTGCACCTATCTCACTGCCAAATCTCTTTTGTCTGCCAAAATGTTTTACTCATCTGTTATTTATTCTCTATGTTTTTTGACCGTGTACACATCAGATATACAATATACTGGGTGCTGGGACTAAGCAAGTTTTATTAAGATATCTGTCTCCCCTCCCATTAATAAATTTTACATATTACAAATATAGAATATGTCAAGGTCCTATGAGAAATTTCTCTTTGTCCAGAAACTATATTTACTTGCACTATCATGTTTCTATTGGAGATTAGAGATACCTGCCCCTCAGTGTCCCAAATGAAGTAAGAAAACAGGAATTAGTGGTCACTATTAACACTGTCTCAAATAATATAAGAATATTCAGAGCATATATCCTCATGAGCCTATCGTTTCTGCCGTAAGTAAGGTAATAAATGAAGTCAGAACAACTCTTTCCCATTGGAAGCCTCTGTGTCAGCCATTTGTTCTAAGGATCCAAGACAGAGCAGAGATTCAGTAACCACTCAGAGATTATTAATAAGTCAATATTTACTAAGAACCTACCCTGTTGTCACATTGTTTGAGGCACTAAGTATACACCAGTAAATGGGAGAGACAAAATGACTTGCTTTCATGGGTTCTGAGCAGATCTCAGGGACCAGATGGGCCATTATTAGGACTTTGGTACTTAATTGGACAAAAATGTGAGGCATTGTAAGATCTTTAATAAAAAGATATGATCTGACGTATATTATGATTTGGGATCCATGATATGGTTTCTGGGTAGATGGATATTAAATATTAAGGGGAAAATGTGGAAAGCAGGGAGGCTAGTTATGAGGATATTATAATAAATCCAGTAAGAGATGATCAGGAAAAAAATCCATAAGAAATAATAATAGTCATGGTACATTTTACAGGTGTAGCCAACAGACATTTTTTAACAAACTGTTAATACAAGAAGGTGAGAGAGAGCGAGAGAAAGTTAGAAGCAATTTTGCCTTCAGCAAAGGAATGGAAGCAGTGTGGGTGATATGTAAATATGTTATAGCATCAGAATGGAGAGAAAATGAAAGGATGGTCAAAATCCTTTGACTATTTTTTCTCAGAGCTTTAAAATGTTGATTTCATTTCATCTATAAAAACAAAGTGCGTCCTGGAGCAGAAACAAGGTTGACTAACAATTTGTTGAACTGTAAAATAGAATCACATCTATAATTACCACAGGGAGGACACCAAACTATTAATATATAAAGAGAACTGCAAGCAAGATTTACATAGAATAGTCTATTGGCAGCAAAATAAAAAAAAAAAATTGGTATCAGCTGAGTAAGGGCACAATTTTAGTTCTGCCCAGTGAGAGGCAAATGGTTGTATTCTATCATATCCATCCATGTGTCCTCAGAGATCAAGACCTGGAATGAGTGCAAAAAGCTGGAGTTTTCTCAAGTAAAGCATGCTAACTTCATGACGCTATGCTTAGATGCTGCGCATAAATTTATAATTGTCATAATCTGTGAAATGTAAACAAAAAAGAGAGGGAAATGTTTTAGCATGTCACCTACTCTCCAATACTAGGCATTCCTGTAATCATTGAACTGATTTAAGGTTAACTATTTCTATAATAATTGTAGGGGTATAAGCCAAGCTGGTAAAATGATTCTGTCACTAATTCCATTGTAGGAACATAACCCACTAGTCACTGAAATGTTCACATCTATTACAATTTATTTACATCATCTCAGAAATTTCAAGAAAACTATTCTACCTGAAACTGCATTTATGTAGAATGCATATTAAATATATTTCCTTAATTTGTGTTTAAGTGTATCATTCTTCCCATTTTTAAGAATCATAAGACACCATTATGATATTTTTTTGAATTATAGTCTATCCCTAAAAATCTGTCATTGTTTCTGTGCATAATCACCAATTAATAGTCTCATAATTTCAGCCATAATTCTTATAGATTCTGGTTACATTTGTAAAATTGTTTACCATATCGACTCTCCTAATTCTCCTAATCATTTAGACATCTCAAAGCATTTGACAAAAAACCAATAAAATCCAAATATCTTAGTCATGCAGCTTCCATTTAAATAACCTGAACTGCTATTTGAGTGCCTCTGGAGATATTGGACTTGGGAAGGGGCTTATGGAGAGTTTATAATTCTACTTCCTCGTGTAATAGACAAGCAAATTGAAACCAAAGTCATTTTGTTATGAAACTAAGGGTATTGGATATTAATTAAATCACAAGTACTTAGAGTCAAACATCTTTCTATTATGTACAAACTGCTTACTTGAAATAATATTAAGCATGTATGACTGGCTAACAAAAGAAACATATTAGTGTGCACAGTTCTTGAATACACTATGGGAAATATATGCAAGAGGGCCTGGAAAGCCAGTCCCCTTTTTCAGTGTCTCTATTTCTCCCTCCAACCTCCCCTGCACCCCCACCCCCACCACCACTACCACACACCTCCCACTTACCTTCCCTCCACTCCAGAAATGCAAGCACTATGTTGCACCCCTCTTGCAGGTGAACATAAGAAATGTCCACCACAGTTAATCTAGCCTTTCTCTTCCGATATTTTGATTTCCTCTTTCCTCAATTGCTAAGGGGGCACTAAGTATCAACTTGAATTTAAAAGTCTTTTCCTAGCAACTGAGCTTTGATTATGGAAAGACATGCTAATGTTACTTCAATCTTTCCTCCATCTCAGATTGATGACAGTAATAGGGAAATCAGACTATCATACCCTCAAACACATTATGATTAAAAGAGGGCTAATCCCTGTTCAAGTCTGCCCACTGTTGATAACAAATATTAATGTGGCAGATATAAGGCACAATACAGTGGCCAGTAATCAAACTGCCGATGTGCCAAGCCTATGACAAATGACTGAATGAATAAAACCCTATGCTAGCATAGACAAATCATAAGTGTCTGGGGCAAAAGAACCCTAACACAAGCTTATATTTTTGCAAGTGGTGATAGCAGCAGGCTCCTAGTCAGTGACTCAAGGACAAACAAAAGTAAAACGCTCACTATCCCAGTTAAGCCAGAGTGTTTGGGGTGTTCATTTCCATTTTCCCTCTGAGAACATTTTACTCACATCAATGTGGCCTTATACTTTTTAATGATATCATGGCAACTTAACACCTACAAAGATCTCAGATCTTACTTAGCAAGACTGTTTTCATTATCAGTAGAAATCTGAATCTTTATACTAGTTACATTCCATTGAGACTATTTTATAGGAAAATTTTTGTCTTAGATTCAATTTACTTGTAATGCAGAGAAAGATCTAGATTGGTCAAAGGAAATGTCTGTCATGCAAAATCTAAATCATACAGAACACAAAATATAAAGAACCTTGGATAACATGTGTATCGGATAACATGTGTATAGATTTCAAATATAGTGACTAATAATTCTGAATAAGTCTCTCATTAAATCTATCACTTATCATTAAAAATAAACTATGAAATCTTGAAAATTCAATTATTTCTTTTTGACTCTTACTTTTAGGAGAGGAAAATTAGTTTTAAAGTTTCACTGGAGGTGGCCAGGCGCGGTGGCTCACGCCTGTAATCCTAGCACTCTGGGAGCCCGAGGCTGGCGAATTGCTCAAGGTCAGAAGTTCAAAACCAGCCTGAGCAAGAGTGAGACCCCATATCTACTATAAATAGAAAGAAATTAGCTGGACAACTAAAAATATGTAAAAAAAATTAGCCGGGCATGGTGGTGCATGCCTGTAGTCCCAGCTACTCGGGAGGCTGAGGCAGGAGGGTTGCTTGAGCCCAGGAGTCTGAGGTTGCTGTGAACTGGGCTGATGCCATGGCACTCTAGCCCGGGCTACAGAGTGAGACTCTGTCTCAAAAAAAAAAAAAGTTTCATTGGAGGAGAAAGCAGAGCCATTTATTCACTGTTCAGAAAGTCTCCAGTTTGTATATTTGTTTTAATCATTTTAAAATTACATTGAAACACATCACATTAAATACAGCAAAATATTTTCTATAACTTCTTGAAATATGGACAAATATTAGTATTAGTATCACTACAAACCAAATCTAATTACTTTGACTCCTTAGTGGTGTGATTGGGTTAAAGAGTAAATAGCTCTATTAGTAATTTCTGAAACAATATTGTTTAATAAACAGCCCCATATTTCAGTGGCTTTGTGACAGCAAGTGGTCACTACCATGTCTATTGTGTTTTCTGGGTGGCTTAGCTTCAGGCTTCAGGTTGGGTTCAGGTCCTCTCTACATGTCTCTCATTGAATCCTGGAAAAGTATTTCACAAAGGAGTAGTATTGAAAATATTTATTCTGAATCAAAAAGTTTAAGTGTTAGGTTAGGATAAGAAGCCAGACACAGAAAGAATATTGTGTGATTTCTCTTACATGTGGAATCGTAACGAAAACAAAAAAGTAAAATACATAAAAACAGAACAGTAGTTACCACTGGTGAGAGAGGGAGGGGGAATGGGCAGATGCAGGGCAAAGTGTACAAATAAGTTCTTCTACACGAAAATAAATTTCTTGAAAATATCTTCTTAACTAAGTATTCTGGAGTGGAAAACAAGGAATATTCCTAGGGAATGAGTCTGCTTATGTGTTTGTATTACAACAGAGCTTCTCAGTCATGTACCTATCTTAAGATATATGACAATTAACATGCCTAAGTAATGAAAATTATATAGCCATATGTATATAATATGTGTATATATATAATATTCATGGACTATTCCCATGGTTTATATAGTAAATATTTTTCATTGGTAAATATTTTTCATGTGTAAATAGTATTATGGAAATATAATGTTGATTCCAAATTATTTTTTCATGTCAATTGTTAAATCTACTGGTCACATATATTTGATTGTACCTTTAATTCTTCTAAACCCATTTTTTAGTAATTGATTTTTCTAATGCCTAATCCTGACACATATTGTGATATTGAGGCATTGGAAAGCTTATTGAAATTTAAGCAGAACCTCAGTGAAACAGTTAAAACAATCCTAAGTAACAGAAGCCTTAAATTCTCAATGTTCAAAAAATTATTGAATCTGTATGTAGTGGCTCACACCTGTAATCCTAGCACCTTGAGAGGCCAAGGCAGACAGATTCCTGAGGCCAGGAGTTTGAGACAAGCCTGAGCAAAATAAGAAGATCCTGTCTCTACCAGAAAAAAAGAAAAAAAGAAAGAAAGAAAAAGAAAAATTAGCCAGGTGTGGTGGCGCATGCCTGTAGTCCCAGCTACTTGGGAGGCTGAGGCAGGAGGATTGCTTGAGCCCAGAAGTTTGAGGTTGCTGTGAGCTATGATGATGACACTGTATTAATGCCTGGGATATAGAGTGAGACCCTGTCTCAAGAAAAATCAAACAAAATTATTGATTCAATCAGAAGTGATTTTGATTCTAGCTCATGTCCCTTAAAAATCCTAGACCCAGGATTTCAGAACACTATAAAAAGTGTTATAAGTCTAAGTCCTCTCTGTTTTAATGAGAACTGAGAGTCAAAGTGAAAATGGTAAAACCATTAGAAAAACACAATGACACAGAGGCTTTGGTGCCAGAAAAACCTGTATTCGAATTCCAGCTCTCCCATGTACAAACCTTGGCATTGAGCAAGTGTGACTTAACTCTGTCTTAGTGTCAACTTCACAACTTTTAAACTGTGTTTGTATTGCTATGTACAGAGCGTTGTTGTGAAGAATGCAAAAATGTAATGCACGTAGAGCATTTAACAGAGTGTCTGACACTTGGTTCGTGTTCAGTAATGGTAAGTAATGTTGTGGTACTAATGTAACCTCAATATTCAGGTGTGCTCTAGTGTAGCACTAGTAAATCTTCAACCTTAATCTTGAGTATTTTTATTGCTCTAGAGTTCTTCTGGCTATTAGTGACCCTGAGGTCACATACATTTTACTTGATGGGATAAAGTTGTTTCGAATGCACAGTCTTAAAGACTTTTGTTAAGATATCATTGCAGTTATGTCTTAACATCAACTGCTTGATGCTGGCAGCCACGTTTGTCAGCCTGGCAACTGCAGTCTGTACCTACAGCCTTGTGGGAGTCTTCTGGCTCTCGTGCACTACACAATGCTTGCCTAGGCAGGGACACGCTGTTGCCAGTGGAAACTCTGGGCTTTCGGAATGGCAGATGCTCAACTACTGCTGCAATGGAGCCCAAGGCTGTGGCTCCCTAAGCCCCATAAATTAGGAGACTCTTGCCAAGCGCCTCTGTGTTATATGGCTGACAGCAAGTCCTGACTGTCAAGGGACTTTCAGGGTCTGTGTGTTGAAGCTTGGCAGGCAGCCACTTATAGAGGTTTTTGAGACCTGATTGTTGTATTATTCTGGAATTAAAGAAATACCTACGTACTCACAGTGTGAAAACCATTTTATAAGTCATGCTCCCTTTCAAAATATGCTTTGTCACATGGATTTAATGATAGAAATATCTGGGGTCTAAAAATAATTTGGCTTTTATAAAGAGAAAAAAAAAACCAGTTCAGTTCTGAAATTCAGCTTTCTTTGAGAAAGAAAGAGGACTAAGAATAGAGGCAAAAATATAATTCCTATCTACAAAAATAGCAGAGAAATAGTGACACATTATTGTGGACTGAATCATAGTTATATGCCAGATATTTGGCTTCATGTTCTTTTTAAAACAGCATTCCTGTCCATTCTTATTAAGTTTGGATTTCTCCCAAGAGCTCCTTTGAGGCTAATTTAACACCTGTGAACTTGTGGTGATGCTAACTATAAATTCATTGCTTACTAGATGGATAATTTTTTTACTCCAAAGTTATTGCAATAATTAATGAAATTTCATAAAAGTTCATATTGGTTTAAATCACTTAATTCATTTTCCCATCAAATAATTAGGGAATAATTTTATTACATTAAAAAATAACCTCTGATTTTATACATTGACAAGCTAAGTTGGGAACATAACTATTTATCCATATAAAAAAGCACCTAAAAATAATGTCTTGCAAGCATTGATTTAAAAACATTGTGTCAAGTTAAAGTCTAGTTCCTTCTAGTCTTCCTTTTCACCTTTGACTTTTCACCTCCTTTTACCATAAAAATAGGTAAAATTGTATTTTTATGAAACACTGTTTGGATGGAGTTGCAAAAATTAACCTATTATAATAGTTGGATAAGCCAACCAGGAGACATGACTATATAGTAATAAATATTGAATTATATAGACAAAATGATTTTTTTCTCCTCTAAGTCATTTTACATACGTTGTATTTTGTACACAGAAAGGAAATAAACAAGGTAGAATCTGGTTATAGCTTAATAGGGTAAAATAAAGTTGAAAAAATTAAATGTAATAGATGTTGAAGATGCAAATTATTCCGGATTACAAAATTTTAAGTACATTTAAGATTTAAAAATATAATCAGATTAGAAGCAAGCAGGAGCTAATAGATTCTCTCTAATGCACATTTAATATGTTAGTCTTTAACTGAGGCCTATATCCTTATAAATTAAGGATAACTTTAAAAAATATGGCAAGTATTTAGGCATTGCACATCATGGCATAATATTCTTTTGTTAATTATAGGCACATATCTCTAAGCATCTGGAAATGTTACACGTATACCACAATTTATTAATCCACGCATGAATTGATGGGCATTTGGGTTGTTTCCACATCTTTGCAGTTGTAAATTGTGCTGCTGTAAACATTCAAGTGAAGGTATCTTTTTTATAGATTGTCTTTTTTTCCTTTAGGCAGATGCCTAGTAGTGGGATTGCTGGATCAAATGGTAGTTCTACTTTTAGTTCTTTGACCTATCGCCACACTGCTTTTCATAGAGGTTGTACTAGTTTCCTTTCCCACAAGCAGTGTGTGAGTGTTCCTATCTCTCTGCATCCATGCCAGCATTTGTTTATTTGGGAACTTTTGATAAAAGGCACTCTTATTGGACTTAAGTAATATCTCATTGTGGTTTTGATTTGCATTTCCCTGATAATTAGAGATGTTGAACATTTTTTCATATGTTTGTTGGCCATTAGTCTGTCTTCTTTTGAAAAGTTTCTGTTCATGTCCTTTGCCCACTTTTTGATAAGGTTATTTGATTTTTTCTTGCTGATTTTCCTGATTCCATATAGATTCTAGTTATCAGCCTTTTATCAGATGTGTAGCATGTGAATATTTTCTCCCATTCTGTAGGCTGTCTGTTTGCTCTCATGATAGTTTTCTTGGCTATGCAGAAGCTTTTTAATTTGAGTAGGTCCCATTTATTTATTTTTGTTGTTGTTTTCATTGCCTTTGGGGTCTTCATAAATTCTTTCCCTAGGCCAATGTCTATAAGAGTTTTTCCAACATTTTCTTCTAGAATTCTTATAGTTTCATGCCTAAGGTTTAAGTCTATTATCCACTGTGAGTTGATTTTTGTGAGAGGTGAAGGGTGCAGATCCTGTTTCAGTCTTCTACATGTGGCTGTCCAGTTTTCCCAGCATCATTTATTGAATAAGGATTCTCTTCCCCAGTGTATGTTTTTGTCTGCTTTGTCAAAGATTAGATAGCTATATGAGAATGGTAATTTGTCTTCTTTCTTTGGCTACCTTTGTGATTTCCTCTTTATCCTTAATTTTTAGGCACCTCGTTAATGTGCCTAGGTTTTATCCCCCTTTATTTGTGCTTACCAAGGGTGGTGTTTATGTGTGTGTTGGGGGGGTGTATTTATTGTCCATGAATTCTACATCTTTTCTGTTCTTTTCTGTATTTTCTATCTTTTTGTTTTCCTTGCTAGTCTGGATAAGTTTTACTAGCATATATTCCAATCACTAAACATCTTTTTTCCTCTGTTTATTCTGTTATAAATCCCATATATTGAGCACTGAATTATAGTATTTTATTTTCCCAATTCTCTTGTGAAATATTTCATTTTGTTACATATATTTTTAAATACATTCAACACCTTTTCAATGCCACTATTGTAGAATGTGGACATCTATATTTCCTATGGATCTATTTCAAAATTTTTCCCCCTTTTATAAAAAGTAATTTCCTTCTGCCCCTTATCATGCCTGATAATTTTGTTTAAATGATGGTCATTATGCATGGAATAGTCATTAAGAAAAGCTGAAAGTGATTTAACCAAGGAGGTGGTATTATAATAGCTTTTATACCACTATGTGTCTTATATTTTGACTACATTATGGATTAAGTTCAATGTCACCAATAATCTTGATACTTCTGAGTTAAAAATCATATTTTGAATCTGTGCTTGAGTTGCGCCTCTTTCATATTTGTAGTATTAATAATAATAACAAAAATTTTATATATAAAACTGAGCCCACTCTCAAGGAATTCCTAATATTATATTCTAAATTAATCATAAGACTAGATGATTTACTTCTATAATAGAAATTTCTTATTACTGACCTAAAATGTGTCTGATTTTTCGGATTCATTTCTCTTCAGTCAAATAAATTGTTTTAAAACATATTTAGATTGAAGATTTTTAACAAATGAATAAATGTGATTTTATAATATAGGTGATAATCAATACATTTTCTATATAGGTGGGCTTGCAAATATAATACTATACAGCTGTATATAGATTAAAAAAATCTAATGGACCTATTTTGTCCACTAAATGATTATTCTAAGTAATCATTTAATATTTACTTCATATAAGTTAAGATCGTTATAATCAAACACTCAATAGTTTTATTTCTCTTTTTAATTAAATCATTGAATGAGATTATGTGTCAACCTTTCTATATTCTATTTCAATATACAATCACCATCTGGGCATTTAGTTATTTATCCTTTCTTTTCCACTGAGAATGTTGTTGCATATTTTTTTATACCTCTTGTTCTTCCCTGATCATTTCAGTTTCTACTCTCAGGTATCATCATTTTCAGGTGAAATGCACACAGGAAGAATGCCAAGTCATCTAGAACTTGGATACTTGAGTTTCAAAAATCAAAGATCCTGTCACTTGTCTTGACAGTGACTCTATATTAGCTGTCACTCACATTAAGACTCTTATCCTCCTACTAGACCAACTCCTGAGGGTTTGAAAATATACAATAATCTAGTTTTGCTTTTGGTAGCTTATCAATTCCTGCACACTACTGAAGCAAGACCATGATTTTAGGTTATAAGAACTTTTGAGATGCTGAAAATTCAAAGGTTTCTGTTTCATTTATTGAAAAATATTCCCCCCAAAATAATACTGGAACTATCAACCTTAAAACTAACAAAAATGGCTTTGGAATCAATGTTAACATGTCCCTTTAAACATAGAGAAAATACAACTGATATGATAAAAAAGTAGATTACTTTTGGGTCCGCATTGCACTTTCATTATAAAATGTGTTCCTGAGATTCTTAAATTAGGTAAGGGAATTGCTATAACATTTTTCACTATTTTTAGTAGTGAAATAAAAGTGTGTTTTTCCTCAGTGTCTTAGTTTCCTTGGCCTGCCATAGCAAAAAACCTCAAACTAGTGGCTTAGAACAAGAGAATGTTTTTTTTTTGTTTGTTTGTTTGTTTTCTGTTCAAGAGGCCAGAAGTCTTAATCATCCAGGAGGATTGGTTCCAAAGGCTCTGAAAGAGAATCTGTTCCACGACTCTCTTCTAGCTTCTTGAGGTTACTGGCAATCCTTGGCATGGTGGGCTGCATTACTCTAATATCTGTCTGCATTGTCACATGGCCTTCCTCTCTGTGTGTCTCTATGTGTATATCCTCTTTTAAAAGGACACCAATCCTTAGATTTAGGGCCCACCCTAATCCACTGTGACTTTATATTAACTGATTACATATGCAAAGACCCTATTTCCCAATAAGATCACATCTTGAAGTTCTACCTGGACATGAATTTTGGGGGACACTATTCAACTCATTACATTCAGGCTTTGTATCAAATAGTATTGCATAATCCACATGGAACTTGGAGCCCAGTTAAGTATCGTATTTTGTATTCTAGGATGCACCAGTAATTCACCTAATTTTAGTGTGTTGCTGTTCCTATTTATAAACGTGAAAGATATGTTCCATATATGTTGTAAGTTTTATAGGAATTTATAACTATTTTAAACTAAGGAGGTTTGATAATTTAATTATAGCATTAGAATAAGAATAGTTCTCACTTCTAGTAATCTAATGTATGACCTTGGGCAAGTCACTGCCTATCTGAAAATTTTGTGACTCACAAAAGAGATTGAATTGGAATCATAGGTTAAAAATCAGTAGCCCCTAGGTCCGTTTTTTCTTTGTGCATATTTTATTTTGCCACCAAAATAATTTAAAACAATTAATTTTATTGCCGTTAGGAAAGGTGTGTACTCTCTAGTTAATCACAGTCCTTACTCTTTCTTAAAATGTCATATTGGCTACTTCATATTTAGACCCTTAGCGACTCCTGATGGCATCTGAATTTGTGGCCCTAACGTTTTCTGACTGTACAGTCTCATGAGTCTTAAGTCATAGATTATTTTCAAAATGATAAAGTCACATTCTGTGACTAGTTTATCATATTCCAAAATGGTATAAATTCCTTTGACTCCTTAAAGGACAGCTATTTAATAAGTATAAAATACTATTACACTACAATTTCTTTGTTACTACTTGAAGTATCACTATGTATTAAGTGGACATCTGCATTTAGCTTTTCATTATGACTTCTAGATTATTTCTTTGAGAGGTTAAAACTAATTCAGCTGCTATCAGTGGATATGAGTAGTCACAATTGCCTCTGCCCAAGGACACTCATGTAAATCAAATGTTAATTTCATCTCTGCAAGGTGCCATTAAAACAGCAATAAGCTGTCTGCCCACATTTCAGCTTTGTGAAGACAACATGCATTTAAATACTCTCTTTTATATCCTTGGCCTTCTACTCACTAGAGAAATTTCTATTCAGGAACATTTTTACTGCCAATGTCTGTCCATCTTCTCTCTCCTCACAGTAATATCCAGTACTAGGAAAGCTTAATTGGTGCTGACACACAGAGCAGTAGTTGGATATCTATATTTTAAATGTTAATATATTGAATATTCTATTTTAAAATGGGTTTTTCAGATAAAGTTAATCTAAGATGTAGAATTCTCCTTTAAGGAGGGAATGATTTTTGCATATCACAAAAGATACTTGGAGTCTAGTAGAAGAGACAAATGATTATAAAACTATGTATTAAATTAAAGTTGTACTAAGTACTATAATAAAAATTGTTATTCATAAGAAGACCTTTTCCAGGTAAAGAGTTAGAAAGAGGCTTCTTGAAAATGGATACCAACTTTTAAAAAATATTACTTAAATACAGTGCACAATTTCAATCAAGAATAAAAAAATCTCGAGAGTTATTTTCAATACATCAGAATTTTCAGTTTCACTGAGCCTCTTGATTGACAGAATCCTTGAAAGTATTGTTAAACTTGACACTGGGTACCCAGAAACTGGGTAATAATGGTCAAGATGATCTATTTGTCATCTTAATTCCTGAATGAAGAAAATTAATTCCTTTCAGTGGTAACATGATAACATTATTCAAACTAGTCTCCATGCTGGATATTGCACCTGGGAGACTTACTTTTCCACCCACACCCATGTTAACTCTCTCCTTAAGGCTCCTACTGTGAGCAGGGTCTGAGAAAAACTAGAATTGTGGCAAGTATCAGAGAAAAGTATTTGGGGATTTGTTTAATATTAATATAGATGGCCTTTATGAAACACATACATGCATCCGAAACTCTCTGGAGCATTTTATCTTTATAAACTCATTAACCACTTTGGTACCAGTGTCCACTATAGTCGATATCCACAGATGAATGTGCACATCAACTTTAGCCGACAGCCGTGATTTGGCTTTTCTGACTTTTCATTTATCAAAATAAAATCATGAACATTTAAAAATAGCGTAATGAAAACATATATGTATATTTTTACTTATTCTGATTTACATTACAAGTAAAGCTGCCTGTAAAGCAAAACAAGCTTTCAGTGCTTTAAAGCTTTCCTCGTCACACAAGAGCAAAACGGATTTGTTGTCAATGCACAGCACAAACTATTGTGCGAACTATGAGTGCTAGCTGCGGGCAAGGTTTTGCGGCCAGCGAGCGTGGTCCCCAAGTGATTAAATATCTAACCTTAAGAAGTAGACTATTACACCCAAGTTGATCTCTAATAACTTTCCAGATAGATCCTTCTGTAGTAAGTTAAAGTCTAATATTGACAAAGTACTAAACTTCTATATTATTATTTTAGCATTGACCTAAAGTTAGCACTTCCTATGAGACACATTTTAATTATTACATCATACGTCATTAGTAGGTGATGCTTGAAGTCAGCATGTTAGTTTTTTCACTTTCAATTTTGTCTAGTAATCCATATACAAGTTCAGAAATAATGGTCAACCGAATAAGCATGTGTTCTGTGGCTTTAACTAGAATGTTGATAGGATATAAAAATTCAGTTAGTTGTCTAGTAGAAATATTGAGTAAAATAATGATGAGCTATCTTAGCCGAGAGGAATATTTCAGAAAAAAATAAGGTAAAAGACGACTTTGTGTATAAAAAGACTAGTAACAGAAGGAACACCAGTTAAGTTTTTGAGACTACAAAATATGATACAGCAGAAGAAAGTACATCTTGTTAGTAAAATCCTGCATTTATTAAATTTCAATTCTATTTTAAATTTGAGATCACTAACTTTTATAAAATGTAGTCTGCTAAATTCTGTCTAATCTATTATCCTGAACAAACTACTATTATATCAACTATCTCTTTACTCGAAATATCTTTTCAGTAATCTCCCTCCACAGGGATCTGACAATACTTGATTGCAGAATCTGGTCAACATAGCAGAATAAAAGGAAAGGAAGACAAAGCAGAAATTTTAAGTGAAATCTCTAGTGTGGCAATTATTTTAGTGATCATGGGAGAGAGCTGTGACATCAGAATGTCTCTATTGAAACCTGGCATAAACTAATGGCTAAGTATGTAATCATGGACGAATTCTAATATCTCTCCAAGATCATTTCCCCTTTCTCAATGGGTAGAATAATACTACCTGTCTTAGAGATGCTTTTGAAAAATAATCAGATCCATGTAAAATACTTAGAACTATACCTATTATGTATCAGTAGCTATTAAGTGATTTGGTGAATGATTATTCTTTTAAGAAAAGGAGAATGAAAGTCGATTTCAATATTTCAGGTTTGATAGTGCTATTAGCATAGACATAGGAGTTTAAAAAGATAAGTTTAGTCTGGCATGTTTTAATATATATTTATAGTAAAGCACCTGAGCAGAATTTCTTGAGATGTAAAGTTTGAAAATGAAAGCTTACCTGAAAATACAGTATCAGAAATATAGTAATATAATTAAATATTTGTAGGATGGAAGAATAAACACTATGCTAGAAATGAAAAGACCTGACTACAGTTTTGTCAACCACTATTATTTCTGAGTCACATTTTTTTTCAATTAAAAAAAAGAGCCTGAAATGCTATAGAATGTCTGAGATCTTTTTGGCTTTAAAACTCTATGGCTATGTATAAACACCATGACTGTGTATGAACAATTTTGTATGTTTTGCAGGAATCTTTAAGCTCTTTTCTTTAACTCAGTGAACTATTTTACTTGGGCTAATGACACAAAATTCACTTTAATATAGTAATAGCATAGGTGTGGCTCATTGCAATTATGTCTATGAAATTACTGCTTGAGGGATCAAATATTTAAAAATCAATCTCTTTGCTAAAAGGGTTGTGGAATTCAGTTCAAATTATTATTATTGAACCAATGTCTGTAGAGGCATCATCACAATTAACCTAAATTAAGGAAAAGAAGGAACATGGTAGGAACGAGCTATGAAATAAATTACTTTTGAATTTCAGTATTTTATATGGAGAGTCACTGATACATTAAATTTTGAGAAATTCTTCACTCATGTTACTTTATAGTAATAGATCATCAAGGTCTCAAAGAATAAATCAAAGAAGCTACCAGGTCAGATAAAGTAAACCAATGTTCACATATTAAATATAAAATTTAAATTTGTATCTCATCTTATGATTAAGGGGAGATTTTTTTCCTTTTGTTATATCATCTTTTTGAATTATAAAGAAAATTATAATACTGATAGTCATGAAAGCTCAAAAATACAAATGAAGAACAAATCACTGAAGCCTATGACAGTATTTAATATGGATAATCCTGATAGGATACCTATTTACAGACACTTTATTTGATCATAGATTTTTAAACTCATCTTGTCATTTACACTAAAAATGATTTATTTAATTAATAATAAGATGTACTTACTATGGGTAATATTTCATATTAAGTTTGATAGAAGGGTGGATAATCCTTGAAAATGATAGCGAATACTTATAAAATTAAATAATCCTTAAAGATCCTTAAAATATTGTAGATAATGTTGTGAAATCATTTTGATCAAGATGGTCAGAAAGAATTTTTTAATGCACTCATTAGTGTTACATAATTGTACAAGTCCTCTCCTTCCTTATACATTTATTCGCTGACATTTTTATAATGTAATTTTAAACTATAATAAGAAAATTGATATTTAAAGTTTAAGGCACAGTTCACAAGAGGCCAGTAGATTTCTCAATATATTACTGAAAGCCTTTCTTATGTGATTAGAATGATATTATTTATCAAATTGTCTAATTTTTTTAATGGTGTTAAGCGTCTTTGCTTTATTGTTTGCTTTTTTTCCAGTTCACTACAAATACAACTGTTAAGGAATAAAGATTCACAGCATCATCACAAAAAAGAGTGGAAAATCCTTTTTTTCTATTTATAATACAAAGTAAAAATAGCTTTCACTCCTGCCAATTTCAAACCTGCTCTTCATATGTTCTTCAGCATAAAGCAAATTACATCAGAAAGGTTAGAGCATCATTTTTCAAAAGAATTTGTTCTAGTGAAGAAAAAAAAAATAACAAGAACAACAAAACAGGTACTCACACATTCAGACTTAAACACATATACTCTTATTTATTCACTCATTCAATTCATTCTATGCAAGGGCTCAGGCATTTTTGTCTTAGGTGCATGCAATGTTGAATTAGAGATGAAATCTTCCCTGTGTAAGCTAATACCCTAGCAAGGAAGACAGACAGTAAATTGGAGATTATTGACCATTGAGATAAATTATATGATGAAATCTGGCATTTAATTAATTCAAGGAAAACTTCTGGGAGAATAGTTTTAAATTGCTATAGTTTATTGTGCATTATCAATTTATTTTAAAAATCTTTACTGTTTACTCATTAAAGGTCATACTTAAAAGAGAAAACTCTTGCCCATTTTTCTTACTGCCTTTTTTCCCCTTAGGAAACTAGTCCCAGGGAATTACATAAAAGATTGTCATGGAATACACTCAACATTGTGAACTCCCTTCATACTCCTGCTGCTATTGTCATGCATCTGTAGGCCACCTATTTCATCTCAGGAAAGTCACAGAAATCCTTTTAATAACAACTCAATCCCTTGTCTGAGGATTATAAAGAAAGAGTAGTAAGAACTATAAAATGCACACAGAAAAATACAAGAATAGCAACGTGTACATCGATTTTATTTGATCTTATCACTGTCATTTTGGATTGTCAGTGATGTGACAATGCAATCTGAAAGGCTTATTGCACATTTTTGCTGAGGCAGAGTAGTAGGTTTGTGTCATTTCAGTACATGTTAAACAGTTACTTTTTAAGCACAAAATGCATTTTAAATTTTGAGTTTTTTCTTTCAAAATTTTGACCAATATAACTTAAGAACTTTGAAATAGAGTTCATTTTATATAAAATGTAATAATCCTTGATACAATATAGCAAGTCCACTTAGAAGTGCTGGCAGAAAGCCCTTACTGATGAAGGTTTGCTAATATATTTGCTTGAATCATATGGAAGTATTTTTTTTGTAGGTAAAAAATAGTAAAATATACCAGTCTTCTGCCTAATATTATATATTGGTGAAACTGTGAGTTATTTGTGCTGAATGCTCCAAAGTACATATCTCTTTACATTTATTTAGTAAAGAAATATATAGGCATTTTTGGCCTTTTGGTATATCCTCTATATAGTTTAAAATATTTTAACATCTGAATTTTCTATTGATATCTTTAAAATGAATAAGGATTTAATGTTTAGAGTTTGTGGTATTTCTTTGCTTTATGAACGGTAATTCCTGAATGTTTATTTATGTACTATTAAATTATAAAAAAAATCATATATCTATGGACATATTAAAAGTAGATTCACCAAAATGAATTTGATTGTATTATGAATCACCACATCAAAGCTAAACTATTGCTAGCAATTTCAAACCGGCAAAATTAAGATTGTTCACTTAATTGTTCACTGATTACCAGTAGCAAGGAAAGTATTTCATTTATTTATTAATGTTGTTAGGTTTTATTTTATTTATTTATTTTAATTTTTTTTTAGTTCAGCATATATGGGGGTACAAATGTTTGGGTTACATATATTGCCTTTGCCCCACTGGAATTAGAGCTTCCATCATGTCCATCCCCCAGATGGTGTGCACTGCACCAATTAGGGGTGAATAGATCCATTCCCCCTCTCCCACCTGCCCAATACCCGATGATTGTTTCTAGTATACATGCACATAAGTGTTGATCAGTTAATACCAGTTAGATGGTGAGTACATGTGGTGCTTGTTTTTCCATTCTTGTAATACTTCACTTACTAGAATGGGCTCCAGCTCTACCCAAGAGGTACTAGATAATACAAGAGGTGCTAGATAACCTCTAGCACCTCTAGCACCACCTGTTTTTTTGTGGCCGAGTAGAACTCCATGGCATACATATATCACATTTTGTTAATCCACTCATGTATTGATGGGCACTCCGGTTATTTCCACATCTTTGCAACTGTGAATTGTGCTTCTATAAACATTTTAGTGCAGATGTCTTTTTAATAGAATGTCTTTTGTTCATTTGGTTAGATGCCCAGTAATGGGATTGCTGGATCAAATGGTAGATCTACTTGTATCACTTTGAGGTATCTGCATATTACTTTCCACAGAGGTTGTACTAGTTTCCAGTCCCATGAGCAGTGTATGAGTGCTCCTATCTCTCCATATCCAAGCCATTTATTGTTTTAGGACTTTTTGATAAAAGCCATTCAAACTGGAGTAAAGTAAGTGATATTTCTTTGTGATTTTGATCTGCATTTCCCTGATGATTACAGATATTGAAAATTTCTTCATATGTTTTTTGGCCATTAGTCTATCTTCTTTTGAAAAGTTTGTGTTCATGTCCTTTACTCCCCTTTTAATGGGGTTGATTGATTTTTTTTCTTGCTTATTTTCCTGAGTTCTATATAGATTCTAGTTATGTTGGATGTATAACATGCAAATATTTTCTCCCATTCTGTAGGTTGTCTGTTTGCTCTCATGATAGTTTCCTTGCCTGTGCAGACGCTATTTAATTTGATCAGGTCACATTTATTCAATTTTGTTGTTGCTGTTAGTACCTTTGGGGTCTTCTTCATAAATTCTTTCCCTAGGCCAATGCCTATAAGAGTTTTTCCAAGACTTTCTTCTAGAATTCTTATAGTTTCATGCACATACACTTGGGAAAATAATCATTATTCAATAAACGGTGATGGGAAAATTGGATAGCCACATGTAGAAGACTGAAACAGGATCTTCAACTGTCACCTCTCACCTCTCACAAGAATCAACTCATGGTTGATAACAGACTTAAAAGCCTAAAGCATTTCATTTCTTATGTAAAGAATATATTCAGCAGTTAGACTACTGAGAATCTCAGAAACATGAAGCTGTGCAAAATTTCTACATTCTTGTCAAAAGTAAGACTATGGTGCTAATCAACAATAAAAATATCAAAGTGCCAAGCTGGCATGATTAGTACCAAATATATAGGTACTCTTCAATTCCCTCATCTCACAGAAAGACATACTATTTCTTTTGATATTGATGATTGGATAACTATTAATAGCACAAAAGAGGGTAGTTAGAGGAGGCAGAAGCTACACCAAAAGATTCTGCATTCTAGGAAAGGAAAAGCCCTTATACACTTGAGTAATGTTTTGGGTCATCACTATGAAAGTTATGATAAGTATTGAGGAGTTTCTTTTTTTTCTGCTTCACATTTATGGATTTCCATATGTTGAATCATCCTTGAATCCCTGTGATGAAGCCCAATTGGTAGAGGTAGATTATATTTTTTATGTGCCGCTGAATTCAGTTTGCTAGAATTTCATTGACAAGATTTCCCATCTGCATTCATAAGGGATATTGGTCTGTAGTTTTCTTTTTTTGTTGTGTCCTTGTTAGTTTTGGTATCAAGGGGATACCAGCTTTGTAGAATGAGTTTGGGAGGATTCCTTCCTTCTTATGAAATAATTTCTGTAGTATGGGTACCAATTCTTCTTTGTAGGTCTGATGAAATTTGGCTGTGAAACCATCTGTTCCAGGACTTTTTTTATTGCTGTTGCAAGATTTTTTACTGCAGTTTCAATTGTGTTGCTCATTATTGGTGCATTGAAGAGTTCCATTTCTTCCTGAATGAGCCTTGGGAAGTTGTGTGTTTCCTAGAATTTGTCCATTTTCTTAAAATTCCAAGTTTATGTACACAGAGATTTGTACAGTATTCTGAAACAATTTTTGTATTTTAGTGCTATGAGCTGTAATATCTCCTTTTTCATTTCTGATTGAGCTTATTTGGGTCCTTTTTTTTCTATTTCTAGTTAATTTAGCAAGAGGTCTATATATTTTGTTTATCTTTTCAAAGAGCCAACTTTTTGTTTCATTAATCTTCTGAGTAATTCCTTTGTTATTGATTTCTTTTAATTCTTCTCTGACCATGGTTATTTCTTTTCTTCTGCTGTGTTTGGGATTGGCTTGCCTTTCTTTTTCTAATTCCTTAAGGCGATTCATTAAATTTTTGATTTGTTATCTTTCTGTTTCTTTTGATGTAGGCATTTAAGATTTTGAATTTTCTTCCAATGCTTTTACTGAATCCCACAGATTTTGATGACTTGTGTCCCCCTTGTCATTTAGTTGGAGGAATCTTTTGATTTCTATCTTAATTTCCTCCTTGACCCAATAATCATACAGTAGTAGCAGGTTGTTTAATTTCCATGACTTTGTGTAAAGTTGGGTTTTTCTGTCAGTGTTGATTTCTAAC
Organism: Microcebus murinus; assembly: GCF_040939455.1. NCBI lineage: Eukaryota > Metazoa > Chordata > Mammalia > Primates > Cheirogaleidae > Microcebus > Microcebus murinus. Next base: position 77,589,736 of record NC_134114.1, on the reverse strand, counting down.
TTTATTTCACTATGGTCTGGGAAGATACATGGTATAATTTCTTTTATTTTTTTATTTGCTGAGATATGTTTTGTGGTCTAATGTGATCAATCTTAGATAATGTTCCATGTGCTAATGAGAAGAATGTATATTTCGTAGTTTTGTGGTAGAAAAGTTCTGTAAATGTCTGTTAGGCCCATTTGTTTTAGATTTCTGTTTATGTCCCCTGTTTCTTTGTTTATTTTCTGTTTGGAGGATCTCTCCAGTTCTGTCAGTGGAGTGTTGACATCCCAGCTATTATGATCTTGTTGTTTATTACTTTGTTTAGTTCTAGTAGTGTTTGCTTTATGAATCTGGGCACACCTATGTTAGGTGCATAAATCTTTAGGATTGTGTTTTCTTGTTCAATTACTCCCTTTACTATTATAATGACCATCTTTGTCTTTCTATACTATTGTTGATTTGAAGTCTATGTTATGTGTTATGAAACTGGCTATATCAGCTTTCTTTTGATTTTCATTGGCATGGAATATTTTTTTCATCCCTTCACCTTGAGTCTGAATGAGTTCTTGTAGGTTAGATGTGTCTCCTGGAGATAGCAGAAACTTAGCTTGCCTTTTTTTTTGTTTTTATCCATTCAGCCAGCCTATGTCTGTTGAGTGGGGAATTCAAGCCATTAAAGTTTATTGAAAGAATTGATAAGTGCGATGAGTTCTGTTCATCTTGTTGAATATAACCTTATTGTTTTCTTTTTCTTCTTGAGCCATTATGAAATATGGGCCCAGAGCTTTAGTTTTGGGGTGATTTTACACCGGTGGGTGTCTATTTTGCTGATTGATGTGTAGTGCAAAGATGAGTACTTCATGCATGGCAACTCTGGTCTTGACAAATTCCCTCAGTATTTGCTTTTAACCAGAAAGGAACCCAAATAGCCAAAAGACCTTAAGCAAAGGGAGCAAGTCAGAGAAATCACATTTTCAGACTTCAAGCTATACTACAAGGCTATAGTAACCAAAACAGCATGGTCCTAGAATAAAAATAGAGACATAAACTAATGTATTACAACAGGAATGCAGATATAAAACCGTCTTCATATTGCCTGATCTTTGACAAAGCAGAAAAAATATACCCTGGGGAAAAAAATCCCTATTCAATAAATGGTGTTGAGAAAATTGAATAGCCACATGTAGAATATTGAGACAGGATCCAAACCTCTCACCACTCATAAAAATTAATTCAAGATGGATAAAAGATTTAAATGTAAGACATGAAACCATAAGAACTCTAGAAGAAAATGTTGCAAAATTTCTTTAGATAATGGCCCAGGCAAAGACTTATGAAGAATGTCCCAATGGCAATAACAGCAACAACAAAAATTAATAACTGTGACTTTGTGATTCATCTGCTCTTCCACTAAGATTTTTTTTCAGGATATTATGGGGTTACAAACATTTTGGTTACATGTAATTATTTTGCCTCACCCAAGCCAGGATTAGAGATGTGCTCTTCTCCCATACAATGATCACTGCATCCATTAGGTGTGAGTTTACTCAACCCCAACCCCTAACCCCCAACTTCCAATGGATATTACTACCATGTGAGCACCATAGTGTTGATCAGTTAGTGTCAATTTGATGGCAAGTACATGTGGTGCTTATTCTTCCCCGGGAGGAGCAGAGGTAAAATATGTTATGGATCAAGCACAAGTCTCAGGCACAAGAACTTTAAGAACAGGCTCAGCCATTTACTAGCTGGGTGACCTGGGACATATCCCTTAATCTCAGTGAGGCTCAGCTGTAAAATGGAGGTAATGGCCCTTACCTTGCCCACTGAAAGAAGCTGCCATAAATATCAGACTAAATGATGTATGTGAAAGTACTCAACAAAAATAAGTCATTAAAAGAGACAAGATAGCTATTAAAAAATAAAAACTAAAATTAAACATTACTTGATTAAATTAGAAAGCTTCTGCACAGCCAAGGAAACAATCGATAGAGTGAATAGACAGTATAGGGAGTGAATAGACAGAGTGGGAGAAAATATTTGCATGTTATACATCCAATTATGGCTAAAATAACCAGAATCTACAAAGAACTCAAACAAATTAGCAAGAAAAAGTCAAACAACCCCATTACAAAATGGGCAAAAGACATGAACAGAAGCTTTTCAAAAGTAGAGAGACTAATAGCTAATAAACATATGAAAAAATGCTCAACATCATTATTCATCAGAGAAATGAAATCAAAACCACGATGAGATGTCACCTAAGCCCAGTGAGAATGGCTTTTATCAAAAAGTCTCAAAACAGTAGATTATAGCATGGATGCCAAGAGAAAAGAATGCTTATACACTGTTGTTGGAACTGCAAACTCGTGCAACCTCTATAGAAAATAGTGTGGAAAATTTTCAAAGTACTAAAAGTAGACCTATCATTTGATCAAGCGATCCTACTACTGGGTATTTACTCAAAGGAAAAAAGCAATTTTATCAAAAAGATGAACTTGTATTAAAGTTTTATTGTAGCGCAATTCACAATTGCAAAGATGTGGAATCAACCCAAGTGCCCAGCAATCTATGAGTGGATTAATAGAATGTAGTATACCATGGAGTACTATTCAGTCATATAAAAAGTGAAAAAATATCTTTTGTTACAACCTGGTTAGAATTGGAAACCATTCTCCTAAGTGAAGTATATAGCAAGAATGGAAAAATGAACACCATATGTACTCATTATTAAATTGGAACTAATTGATCAGCACTCATGTGCACAGATGGAAGTAAAATCCAATGGTAATAAAGCAAGTGGGAGGGGGAAGAAGGAGATGGATGAAATAATATCTAAGGGATACAATTGACTTAAACTATACAAAAGCAATTCATATAACCAAAACATTTGTATCCCCATAATATTCTGAAATTTAAAAAATAAATTAACCTTAATGTTGTAGGGAAAAATTCAAGTCTAAATTTGTCTTCATACTTATATGTGTCCATGTGTGTATGCATATGTATCATACCTTCCTTGAAATTTACTAAAGGATATAATATCTATTTTCAAAGCAAAATTTATATGTAAAGTTACTACAGCTAATGAATTTAAAATAGCTACAAATAAATATATATTCCCCAACATACTTTTATGCATTTGGCACTTTTCATAAATCCTAGTACTGAATGTCTTAGCCTAATAATTTTTGTTAAGCCAGTATTTTAAAAATACACATCTTTCATATTTTCTATTTCATTCCTCATAAGAATTGGCATTTTGATGTTAATGCAATGTATTTGCTGTTATAAATTATTTTTGCCTTTTGATTGATAAAAGCAGACTGAGACATAAAGCAAGCAGAGCAAATATAAAGTATGTACATGTGAAACATTGCTTCTGGGTTTTAGCATGAGGAAGTACATTTATATGCAAAAGGTATACACTATCATAAGAGATAGAATAAAGAATTGCCCAAAATAGCAGATAATAACACTTATTTTATTCTTGTAATGCCACATGTTGTCTTCCTGTTCATCTGGAAGAGTCTATATTTTACACATCTTTTGGAAATAATACACTGTGAGTTTTACTATGGAAAAGGTAGAAAACTAGCTTGGAAAACTAATTTTAGGCCTATTTCTGCTACTTATTACCTGTGTCATTTTAGGCAAACAAATTAGCTTCTTTGGTTCTTGTTCCCCTTTCTATAAAGTGATGGTTGTACTGCATTATCTAATTCTATATGTTCCTTCTACGTTCAAAATATCTATGAATAAATTACTCACCAAGTGATTTGTTTCTTTTAATTTTCACTTGATTTTTCTCACTGGGAGTTGCGACAAGTTGCAACAAGAGTCAGCCACTGTCACTATAACTTAATTTAAAGACAGCCAGGGATTTGGGAGAATTTGAGGCCTTTGGAGTTTGTGGACTGGAAACCATTAATGAGGGTGCTTGAAATCTTTGCAGTTTGCAATCCTGTTCAACAGTGTAGGTCATTCATGGTAGCATCTTTTTATGTCTCCCAAAATGAGCTAATTTAAGACATATTTAAAGCTTTAAGCATGATTACCACAGGTTAAAAGGTGGAGGAGATCAGATTCTTATTTTGAAATGCAATCATAGAAATACATATTTTAGAAATTAGTTTAGAAACTGTTATTCAGCATTACAATTCTATTCATTCTATATACATTAAAATTATTTTTTCTTAGTTCCTCTTTGTTGTTTTGATTATAGACCAGAATTATTAATCAGGATGATATCTAATACTTATTAAGTGCAGATATGAACCAGGCACTCCTTTAAATTTTCTTTATGCAATATTTTATCTCTTTTGTATCACGTCTACAAGGTATACAATTTTGCTTCCATCCTATTTCACAGAAAGGATAGTAGAGATTTAGAAAGCTCAAATGACTTGCCTAAAGTATCTAAATGCAAATCAGTCTGCATCTAAAGCTCATCCTCTGAACCACTACATTTTATTTCCAAGAAGGAAGGAGGGAGTGAAAGAAGAGAGGGAGATAAGTAAAGAGGGAGGATGGAAAGAAAATAAAGACAAAATACATACTTTAATAGGCACGGCCTGACTAATCAGTCTTCTCCAGCTTTTAACCCATGCCATAATGATTAGATTCACAATCACAATTCCTTATGACAGTAAAAAGTATATTGGGAATAAAGAGGTAGTAAGAAGGAGATTTTTCTTAACATAAAGCATTAAACATTGACTACAATGAAATTTTCCTGAATGAAATTCTTGGGGCAAATGTGTCAGAATTTAGATTCATTATAAGGTCAAAAATGTAATAAGGTATGCATGCTTTTGATTACATAATATCTTGATGTTTCAAGAGTAAAACTTATGAATATTCATATTAAGTGAAATAAACAAAGACTCTGAATAGCCTTGTGTTAGTTCTGGTCAGAATTTATAAGAAAATAAGTTATAAAAGAGCTCTATAAATTTTGAAGTTGTGGATAAGAAACCATAGACCTATATTTCTCTTTATATTAAAAACAAAAATCAAAATAATATGATCTCAAATTGTTACTATTTATTCTATTTTCATATTGTTATCTATTTAGTTGTGCTTCATTTTGTATGTGACACTGTGTGGGCTCTTCCTAGATTACATTCTTGATAAGTAGTGAAAAGAAAAGTAAAAGTCTAGAATTTCATTTGAAAAAAATTATATTAATAAATGTATGATTTGAAGTTTGTCTAAAAATTCTGACTCTATATTATATGGATTCTACCAAGTTGTATCAATCCTTGTACTACTTCATAGATCCTCATTATGAATTCCAGAAAGCCTTATGTTAATTTATATTTGTTCAGGTTTGCAATTTTCTTTTAAGGGCTCCTAAAAATTACAAATGTGGTAAGAAGTGGGATTATGATCATTCTTTTCTTTTTTCACAAACAGCCTCTAACAATGCTGGATATGTTGTGAGTACTTTACAAAATAACTCATTGGCAATTTGAAAGATGTTAGCCTTTCGGATTGCTTCATATAATTTTGAAGGAACGCATGTAACCATTTTTATTTTGAAGAATTTATTTTACAATCTCAGCAAAGAGTCAATTTTGCAAATTTACATTGCTCCATTAATTTGAGTAGCTTAGAATTACTAAAAAACAAAACGAAATTTGAAAATAAACAATTATTACCAGAATCACATCTCATTTCCTTGAATTATTGCCAAAGAATCAGATCTCTTTCTTCTAAATTTCTTTCTAAATATGAATAAAAACTTTGAAATTCAGTTTTGCCATGAAATAATGGGCTAGTATTACTTGTAAGAAACAGTTAAGGACATTTTGTTTAGCTGATAGAAACAGGATTTTCATAAAATCCCTAAGTTTCTGGTTAATCATCAAATGCTCCCAACATAAATCATATCCACACAAGGCCAAACAATACAAAGACAAATGCTACTCCAAAGAGGAAACAAGAGAAAGAGGAAATACAGCATTTCAGTGAGCTAAACCACATGATGACGGTATTTTTATGTCACTGGATCATACTAGTGCCTTACTATGACATATCATACATCAGTATTGCAAGCTGGAAAGGAGAAAGTATTAATAAAGTTAGAAAAGTATTAAAAGTATTAATAAAGTTAGAAAAACCATCTGATGCCATCTCAAGCAATGGAATGATTTGGAACCTCATTTTTGATAGCTTAAAGCTAAAGACATATTCTTTCTCCCCTTTTCCTCATTTCTTTTATTTCAACAGATTAATATTAATAACTCAAAATAGCCACTGAAATCTTAATGAAGAACTAATATTCCTAAGAATATAAAAGCTCTAAGGTAAACCCTAGGAAATTATTTTCTGTTATAGCTAAGATAGGTAATTAAAAGGATTTTGTTTAAGATTAGCAAACAGGGCAAAATCTCAAAGAATCCTGTTTTGTTTTTTTTTTTGGATTCTAAAATGTTATCTCAAATATTGAGAAGCTGTCACATAAATATATTTAAGTTATGTCACTAAATTATTTCCATAAAATATGAAATATTTAAAAATTTAAAAAGAAAATGCTGTCTTAAATGGACATAAATGTATATTTGGGGTTCAATTTGTTATTTGAAAAAAACTCTCTATATAACTAGTAGCAGTCATCTCAAATATTTACAAGAGACAATAAGAACTACAAATGTAATTTCTCTGAAGAATAAACCTTTGTATTCTTCAAGGATCAATTTAAGTATTTTTAAATGATTTACTGCCAGAGCATAGTTTAATTAATATAAAAAATGTATTTATAGATCATCTAAATGTCTTTAAAAGTTCTGTGGGATGGTTTTCATAATTGATATTAAATATTTTGTTAATAAGAAAATGATGGTATAAAAATTACAGAAAGAGTCATCAAGTTACATGTTCATAAATAATGCTGTTCCACTTGAGGAATAAGCTTCCCACAGCATTGATTCTATCTCAGCAGAAATAACTCATCACAAAATACTACACAATTGCCAGACCTGTTTTCATAGCCTTTGGAAATAGAGTGCTTAATAACTAGACTCATTAATGCTAATGGTAAATCAGTGAGATTAAATATTTCTATAAATCATTTCATTAATAAAACAGAGGGCCCATTAAAGAACTATTGAACTGTTAAGCTGCAATATTTCAGAATCAGCATTTTATAAACATTTCAATTAGCACAGGTTGACAATATCCATAAAAGGTACAGCACACCAATGCCAAAGGATAGAGAAGCATTCACTGGCCAAGTGGATAAAATCATGAATAAATGCAATTTTCTCTAGGATATTGTAATATACAGCAGCATTATTTATAAATATAATGGAAATTTATATATACATATATATATTCATAACCACGTTCTGTCTCCCGTTGCTTTCAAGAACCATCTGAAGGACACTCCTATCATTTTACTATTACTCTTATATGGATCACAGACGACTTGAATGATATTTGAACAATTGAAGGTAAAGTTCGCGGTGGCTCACGCCTGTAATCCTAGCACTCTGGGAGGCCGAGGCGGGAGGATCGCTCAAGGTCAGGAGTTTGAAACCAGCCTGAGCAAGAGCCAGACCCCGTGTCTACTAAAAATAGAAATAAATTAGCTCGACAACTAAAAATACATATAGAAAAAATTAGCCGGGCATGGTGGTTGGTGCATGCCTGTAGTCCCAGCTACTAGAGAGGCTGAGGCAGGAGGATCACCTGAGCCCAGGAGTTTGAGGTTGCCGTGAGCTAGGCAGACGCCACGGCACTCTTGCTTGGGCAACAGAGTGAGACACTGTCTCAAAAAAAATAAATAAAAATAAATAAATAAAGAATACTTAAATGCACACATACAACATGGCTTACTTAGCCCTCAGTAAAGAATGTTCAACATATATAGCGCTGAAAAATAAGAGGAGAAAGAATGCATTTCAAATAGTACTACAAAGATACAAAGCAGTGAATGACCACAAACTAAATGGTACATAAAAGTATAGTGTTTTAGTGGGCTCTCATATGTGAAAACTTTACTATTAGCTTTTATTTCCTCTTTTAACTGACTGCCAAGTGTATATACATATACATTTTTTAAAGCCTCCAACTACACGTTTTAATGAACAGGGGAAACCATTCAGTTGGTATAGTTAATTTTACCCTCAAGCCACAATCTATGTTCCAGTTCTGAATGCTTGTAATTTGCCAGGGAGTGTGTATTAGTTTAGGGGAGGTGGGGAGCCAAAGTGTAAGAAAAACAGCCTGATCTCCTGGCAGAGGATTGAGGGAAAAAAGAGCCTAGGATTCAGAGAAGCTGGGTAAATATCTAAATTCAAATCCCTTGTTTACTATAATGTTTTCTGTGTTGGGAAAACAAGTCCATGCGGTTTGGGTCTTGTAAATCAGAGGGAGGAATTCAGGTGACTTTTTGCCAGGCCAGTGTTTGTACTGGCATTTGAGGATTGAGCTTTTTGAAGCTTTCTCATTAGAAAGTATATGGTGAGCCATATGTTAACTAATGCAGCACTGGTTTGGAATAGAACATGCAAAACTATTAATAAGAAGTAAAAGAATATTTCAAGAGTATCTTTTCAACAACTATATGTTTCAAATTCAAGATTGCCACAAATCTCTTTCCTACATAGAACTGGGGTCTACTTTTTTCTCCTCCCCTTGAGTCTGTGCTGGATTGAGACTGCTTTGACCAATAGAATGTAGTAGAAGGGACATGATGCCATGTCCTGGTTAAGGAATCTACAGGACTGGCAGATTTCACCTTGATGTCTAGAGACCCTGAGCCACCCTGTAAAAAGTTTAAATATTGTGATTGCCATTTTATTAGAAGAGTAATCCACAGGAAAAGCTTTAGAGGATGATTTACCTTGCCAAAAATTAGAGACCAAGACCAAGATCATGGAGGAGCCAGACTTGAAAAGAGATTCTCTGGAACCACACACCCCAACTGAAATTTCTTCTATCAGAGACTAAGCACTCAGCCTAAGATCAAAGTCCTTCCCAATTTCTGACCCATAAAACCATTAGTAAAATGAAATTGTTGTTTTAAGCCATGTGGCTTCAGGGTAGTGTTTACACAGCATGCAAATCCTCAGATTTACACAGATTTGGACTTATAAAGAAAACCGATTTATCAAAGTTATCTTTTTCTTTCTTTATGCATCCTGATTGATGCATTCTTTTGTTGATTTTAATAAGAACCATTAAGTGTAGTAAGACATCCAATGTCACTGAAATAGTTTGGCTTTCCATAAATGAACCATGCAATATTGATATTTATGCTAGCAAACATTCCTGGGGCATGAACTTTACCAGCTAGGAAAATTACTTCGTATTTACCTGCTTAAAGCTTTAAAAAAATAAGCTGATAAAATATTTTTCTCTATCTCAGGAAATATTTTAATAAAATTTGCCTCCTCTTTAGCTTATTTTTTATTAATCTTTTGTGACAAATTATAATTTTTAATAGAATGGGCTGTCTAAAGAAAACATATTTTATGAAGGATTACTTGTTATATTTCAAGATGGGTATGTGTTTCTTTAAGAAGGTTGTGTATATAGGTAATACTAGTAGTTTCATTAACTTGAGATATTTGTGCTCAATGAGATAATTATTTCAAAGGATTTCCCAGTGACAAACCCTCAGTTTGCTACTAATTGTGCACACACCATATTTCTAAATGAACCAAAATATTAGAAAGAAATAAAATTATAAACTAAATCAAAAGTGTTTCTTTGTGTTAAGAATTAGCCATATGAAAATATACAGGAGATAAGCATGAGGCTTCTCCAATCATTGAATGTAAAGAAGAAAATAAAATGTAATAGCAGAGTAGAGAAACAACTTCAGTAACATAGTTTAATAAATACAGATGACAAATACAATAAGAGGATAAAATTTGTACATTTAATCTTTTTTTTTTTTTTTTTTTGAGTCTCACTCTGTTGCCTGGGCTAGAGTGCCATGGCATCAGCCTTGCTCACAGCAACCTCAAACTCCTGGGCTCAAGCTCTCCTTCTGCCTCAGCCTCCCAAGTAGCCGGGACTACAGGCATGCGCCATCACACCCAGCTAACGTTTTCTGTATATTTTCAGTTGGCCAATTAATTTCTTTTTATTTTTAGTAGAGATGGGGTCTCACTCTTGATGGTTTCAAACTCTTGACCTTGAGCGATCCTCCCACCTCAGCCTCCCAGAGTGCTAGGATTACAGGCATGAGCCACCACGCTCGGCCAAATCTTTTTTATTTTTAAATCTTCATACCAAAATTCATCTATTCAATAACCATTATTGAATTTGCCTAAAATGCTGCAGCATTTTGATAACTATCCTTCATTATAAAAGTTTAATTTCATAGGGTCATAATATATAAAGTTTCAAAAATAACTGGCAAATGCTATCTAAATACTTTATGACATAATATCTAGGAAAAAAACCTTATATTTATATCAATACTTAGTAATCTAGATTATTTCATTCAAAAATGAACCTAATCAATATAAAGGTATCATTTAAAATTTATTTAGTAAAAAGTATCAGTTAAGATACGAGGCTATGGAAACAGACTTTCTATGTTCAATGAATGATTCCATTGCCTCTTAGCTGTGATATTTTAAGGAAGTTACCTCACTTCCCTGTGCTTTAGTTTCTTCAAGTGTAAAATAACTTTAATAGTACTTCTTTGTAAAGTTACTGTGAGGATTAAACAAGTTAGCACCTTCAAAGCATTTAAAACAGTTCACCTGCAATTATTAGCTATCATCATCTTCATTGCTACTCGTTATTATTATTTGCATGTATAAGTCACAGCCAGGGTCACCCTCATCCAGCAGCAGAGTTGTCACTTGTCCCGGAAGCCTGCATGAAGTGTACTCACTAGTCCCATATCTTAACGTTCTTTCCTGAAATTCCTTAAGAAATAGTGACAAGATATTGAAGGGACATTTTCTGATACTTCAGAAATTGGGCTGTAGGCTTCTCAACTGTAAGCAATAAGTGCCGAGTATATGTCTGTGTTTGAAAGAGGAAGAGAAGAAAGATATCCCCTGGGGAGTGGGGGGGGTTAGTAAGAGGTGACCCAACTCACTGTATGGACATTAATACAGTCACCTCTGCAGCCTGTATGAGCAGATAGCTGGGAAATACAAGAGAATTTTAGGACATTTATAGACAGTGAATTCTGATTAAGCGTTTTCCATTCCTTCTTTTGAGGTCTGTAGAAAGACTGACCTGACGGGGAAGAACCACCTAAGAGTGGAGAGCTAAACAGATGTGGGGAAACCTGAGGGAAGGGAAAAATGTTTTTGTAAAAATTGGGGCTCCCTGAAAGAAGGGAGGCTGGCATCATTTATCTCATTTTATAGTTAGATGTTGCTGTTTTACCCCCGTTTCTTATTTAAGCAGGAAGAAATTGAATAAAAGAGAATTAAAAGCGGTGTCTAGACTGAGAGAACAGCGTGTGATGAGGCAGCCTGTTTTCTCCTCCTTTGGCTTGGCGAGCCTTGTGATTTCCTGCGAGCCAACTGGCTATGGCAGAAGACGGCTAAGGCAGGCTTGTCAGCACCTGGCCAAGAGGACTACTGAGCTGGCAAGACAATGGCAGGAAAACAGGGTTTGGGACTTCTGCAGAACATGCCTGAGGACTTCCAAGACTTATTAACTGCTCAAACATGTCGTCCAAAATAGAGGCTACCATAGGATGCCTGAAACCCAAGGATTTTCCTTTAGGGAGGGCATAGTAGCACTAGTTAAGTCAGGGGTTAATGTTTATTTTTTGTTTCCCCATTAAGTTCAGGCTGAAATAGACCAATTAAATCATATTTTTAGTAATTTACTACATATGAGGCATTATTTTTTCAAAAAGACTCATAAAATCCTCACAACAACCTAAAGAACTTATACTCTATTTTTAAAAACACAAAACAGAGGTTCTATATACCTTTGAGTAATAAAGATGAGTTTTCCAAATGTATCTCATTCTTTGTTTAAGTCCTGTTCAACCACTGATATTTACTAGTTTAACTAGTAGAGTAGGTCATGGGGGACTTAGACTAAGCTCAAGTAAGTATTGACAAGAATAGGCAAATTGTCAAGGGACAGAAAACCATTTACGGAGACAAGGGAAACCAAGAGATAAAAGAGGAGCAATGGTCTCCTGAAACACTTATGGTAAGGGGCACTAAAGAAGCATGTGTGATTGGACAACACAGATAAAATTAATTCTTCTTTATTTTAGTTTCCTGGACTCTGGAGCTGTCCTTATATGTTCCAATATGTAAAACACCTTATTTTTCAATCTCACTGTCCAATGGCTTGGATTAAGGATGCTAAAATTGGTGGTAGTAATTATTAGAAAATCCAAGGAATCATCCACTGATGCAACTAGGCCTCTGGTTGATAGCTCATATTTAACAGTATAGAAGCGAAATTACATGGTGTTATTTGAGTTCTCTTTAGAAAGATGGTTTTAAGTTTTTAGTTGTTAGTTGAACAACATAAACTAACTTTGTAAAAATACTTGTAAAAATAACCTGATATTTTAATTTTGTCTATTGTCTATTTGTATATAAACTTTTAAAGGGAAAATTAAAGAGAACAATAAATGTAGCAAGGAAAAATGTAAGGACAAATAGCAAACTGACATTAGAAGTGATATGCTTTGCTGCAAAAGGGTGATCTAAAGCAGAAAAAGATCACACACAAAAAATGTTTTTCCTTAACCTATGTTTAATCATATGTTACTTTGGGAGAAAGCAATAGAAGAGAAAAGTGCCACAAAATGTAGTAGAAATGCTAAAGGATCATAAAGGGAGTGGGGAGAAGTCTTTCCAATTTAGGATTTGGAGAAAGTGAAGTATCAAAACAAATATGAATCCAGTAGCTGAAATAATAGGGGTGGAACTTGCCAATATGGAGGCAAAGAAAACTATTCCTTTGAATTTTAATGTATATATTCATGTGAACAGATGAAAACAAATATTTTCCAATGAGGCTGCTTTCTCAGGGGAATTATATGAAAGAAAGCTTTGGGCTTCTGGCATCCAATAACAAATGAAATTGAGAAGATGGAAGTTTCAACTTATAAAATGTGCCATTAAACATTCAGTATGAAACCATTAAAATGCATGATGTTATTTAAGAGGAAGAGACTAGTCAACTGCAACTGGGTTCTGCTATCACATTCCAAACACCACATCAGCTGCCACCTGGCTTCGATTCCTTCTTAGATCTGAGTAGTTGTGTGTGAGACAGTTTTTGTCCTGCAGATCCAATTCTTCTGCTGACCCACATTTTCTATCCTAGGGCTCACTGTCCTCATTCTTTCTTTCCAATAACTTCAATATCCATTAGAGTTCTCTCTTCAGTGCCAACAATATATATATATATATATATATATATATGCCAATATAAAAAACACAGGGGGCAACTTGTATGATTAAATATTCATTTAGCTGAAATTCTCAGGAAATGGGATACAACAATTTATTGAATGGTCTTGTTAGCATCCTATTGAAAATACTTAAGCAGTGCTTACTAAGTGTCAGGCATAATTCTCAGGGCTTTTGATTTATTAACACTTTGTCTCAATAACCCTATGTTGAGGACAATTATCTCTATTGTCAGATGAGGAAACCAAGACACAGATAAGTTAGTAACCTATCCAAGGTCCATAAAAGGTAGGGACAAAAAGTGAATGAATCTGATTTCAGATGTTGCTTTCCTGAAAGCGTGAATTCTACTGCCTCCCAGTCACACTAAAGAGTTTTCTCAAGTATTGTGTTTTCTCTGCTACAGTGAGTCAATGAACTGTTTAATTCTAGTTAAATGCCTTGATAATAATGTAGTATTTGGGGATCACTATGCTGCCAATGAATTCTCATTATATAACTTACCAAATGTGGAAAAGAAAATATAGGATATTGAACACACACTCATTCATGTTTCCAATAAACTTTCAGTTATATCATGTAGGATGATAGGACATGAAATAATATAAATGTAGTGACTTCCCTTTAAAAAGTACACATCTTGAGAAGACAGACATGTAGATACATAACTACAACATTCTAATGCAAATGTTGATAGAGGTATGATCAAAATATTATGAAAGAACCAAGAATAAGAATGAAGCAACAAAGTATTTGGGAGCTGGTGAAAAAAGGCTCCACAGGGAAGGCACATTTGAGTTGATCCTTCATTCCTAAAACGTTGAATATAATTAAACAAATATACATTAAATATTAATAACTGCTATGAATGTAAGACATGACTGGTCATTCTTAGATGATGAAGACAAAAGGCCTGATCTACAAGGGCTTACAAATTCGTCAAGACAACAGATACATACACAGCAACCCCAATAAAAAAATAGGCTCTGAAAAGTCCCTTAACAGAGCTTTGGCAAAGCATTGTGTGAGATTAGAGAGGACAGAAATTAATTCTAATGGAGATATATGTGGTTAGTCGGGTAGAAAAAGATCATTCTAGGCAGGAGATATAATAATAGCTAGGATTTATCAAGTGTTTATGTTCTAAGAACTTATAAAATCTTCATAGCAGCTCTGTGATGTATCTATTATTAATACTAACTTCTCTATTTTACATATGAGGAAACTATAACATAGGGAGGTTTTGGTAACTTATCTAATGTCCATGGAGTAGGGGGATCTCAGGAACTCTTGCTACATTGCCTCCCTCTAACCACTAGCTTTACTGCCTCACTAGTGCAATGAAAATAAGAAAGCGTAGAACATGTTTAGTTTCAGCAGAAACAAAATAACTATGGTGTATTTGATAATAATGATCAGAAGGGAAATCTATAATGATAGAGCATATTATTATAGAATATCAATAAGCAATGAGTACAAAAAATAAATTTATTTTCAAAGTTTGTTAAGGTATAAGGATATAATGTGTTTATATACTATTCACTGTTAGTAGGAACAGAGTTTGACAAATTAGAGCATTACACACCATTCATAAAAATACCATTCAAGCATAATAAGGAGGCAGAGGCTGCTGGCTGTGTTTTATTCTTATGATCCAAAGAGTGAGGTAAGATCTCCATTGGAATACAAGAGCCTCATTTTCGTGTTAATAAAAACCACATGAAAATGAACTAACTACTAATTAGGAACAGATGAGCAATACTTATTTCAGTTAACTCCACCTGAATGAGAGCTCTCACGTGGTGTTTCTGAGGGATTTAAGTGGAGGACATCAGTGAAATCATGTGGAGAATGAGTGCATAGCGAAGAAAAGGGTGAATCAATACTGAACTCTTTAGAACATTCCAAGTTACTGCATATGTGCTCTATTTCCAGCAGATTTGGTCAAAGACAGTGCAATTTAACCAAATGTGTTCACAAACTACTTGATCTTTCTATCAGGCATCTTTGCTACTTGGAAAGAACCCTGGTCTTATCTATTCTACCAGGCGTCTTTGATACTTGGAAGGAAGCCTGGACCAGGAAAAAACTAATTTTTATAAATATGTTTGCATTACAGGAAGATCAGTAACTTGCTGCCTTCATACTCGGCATCTCCTTTGCTGCCATCCAAGAAAACTATTTCTCTACCTAAATATTTTAAGATACATAGACACAGAGTCAAGAGAACATAGTAGAGATGGTTTAGGTTGGAGCAGCTGTGTGTTTCTCACCCCGGTACTCATTCTCCCTTCCTTTAATAGTATAGTAATTGTGTATAAACTTACACTTGGAACTAAAACTCAATGTCTAAGTTCCATTTCAACTATATGTGCCTGAGATTGAGATAAGAGACAGAAGCAGAAATGTTGTGACAGCACCTTCTCTTTTCTTCTTCTTTGTTCTCCCTCCCATATGTTGCTTGAACTGTGGATATCAACATTTGAGCTTCATTTTGGATTATGAGGATGGAGGACGTATTTAGGGATGGCAAAGCATGGAAGTGGAGAGATTTTAGTTCCTGAAGGAACTTACGTAGCAAAGCTGCTATGCTGGCACCTGGTTGCTTGCCTTGAGAATTGTGCATGAGAGATAAATACATTTCAGTCTTCTTTCAGCCACTATTATTTTGGATCTCTTTTATTCTTTGATAAAGCCCAGCCCTATCTGATACATTTGTGTATTATAGAAATTTTTGAAAGATTAATCACTAAAATATCAGAAATAATTCTGATTGTTGAACTTTTGTTTCTAGTATTTAGGTCCTGGAAAACCACAGTTACACACATAACCAATGAAAGTTTTAGGGTTAAAGGAGAACATCAAACACTGGACTTAAGTAGAGGCTGGTCAGGAGGCTATTATAATAGAAGCACCAGTAATATAATGAGCATTTGAACTAAAGAAATTAGATATAAGAGGTATACTTTAAATCTCTATACTCTATGTTCACTCCTCTCCTAAAATTTTGATTTGTGTATATTTATTTTGATAAATCATTTTCTTAAACAGTAAAAATAAATAAAACCCCTTAAAAGTAAATCCACTCCTTTTTTTGAGACATCAGATTTTTTATTTGTTCTTTTATTTTTTTATTTTTAATTATTATGGTTACGCAATAGTTGTTATCTTTATAGGGCATATGTGATGTTTTGATACAGACATACCATGTAAATTAATCAAATCAAGGTTATTGGGGTATCTAACACCTCAGGCATTTTTCATTTCCTTGTGTTAGGAGTATTCCAGTTTCACTCTTTTAGTTATTTTAAAGTATTCTCTAACTTATTGTTGATTATAGTCATTTTGTTTTCAAATATTGTTCTTTCTAACCATCTAGATATGTTTTTGTACCTATTTACCATCCACACTTTATTTCCGCTCCCTGCTACCCCTCCCAGCCACTGATAACCATTATTCTACCCTCTGCTTCCATGAGATCAATTGTTTTTAATATTTAGCTCCAACAGATGTCCACTCTGTTTTTGAAGTAGTAGAATTTTCTCCAGCTTATTTTCAACTTTGAAAAACATTCATCATTTTTTCAAAAACAATCCTGTTAAACTTGCCCAGAACGCTGGATCTGTAGGACAGTGTCAAAGAGAGTTTTGCATTTGTATACAGGATTAGTAGATCTTGGGCAAGCTTAAATGCTTAATACCCTATTTAAAATTCAAGGTTGGTTTGTGTGAGAATAGTCCACAAAGGGTAAAAGCCTAAGGGTTAGTTTTTATTCCCACAGAATTGTATTTTTGTTACTTTATGTTATTCTAAGACTCTTGCAAGAGATGACATTATTTATGAAATAATTTTCCTATTTTTCATTTGAATGAAATTTCTCTATTACTGGCACATTATCTTTATTTCCTATATAGTTATTAACATATTGGAGAGTTTTTAAAATTTAAGTGACTGTATAAAATATGCCAAGAATTTTAAATATAGGAAAATTTTCCACTTAAAAAGCACATACTTTTGGTGATATTATATCTGTTTTACCTAATGATTTTTACATTAAAATTACTCCTTCAAAGTTTTAAATAAGTAAATATGAGTTTTGAACCTCAAACTTAGTAGATAAATTTGTCTGTTCATTCAATAAATACCTACTATGTTAAGACCTGTGTTAAGAATTGTGAAGGCTTTATTTTCTTATATATTTTATTCTTTACCTTCCTGCAAGTATCCCTTCCCAGTGCCTTCTACACTCCAAACATTGTTTTCTACCAAAGGCTAACATAAATATTTTATTTATGAATATGTTTTTTTTACTTCTAGAATTAGGAAGGAACTACATCTGCTTTATAGTGATATTCTTAATACCAAATCTAGTGCCTGGCACATAGTAGGCTCTGAATGAAACCTTGTTGATGGATGCATAGACAGATAGATGGATATATGAATGAATGATGAATGGATTTTAAAAAATGTGGAGGAAGAAAAAATTTATGAAAATAAGTTGCCTGGGGAAGAATCTTAAGCACATATCTGTATTTAACAGTTTGTAGGAAAGAAAAAAGGAGAGAGAAATTAAGAGAACTTGTATGAATAAAATGAGCAAAGAACATGACAGCATGTATCATACATAAAGGAAGAAAAAAATTAAGATGATCAACAATTTAGATTGCTGCACAGAGGCCAAGTAAGATAACAACAAAAAATAAAAATAAAATAAAAAGAAAGAAAGAAAAAGAGAAAAGAAAAGAGAGATACTTTTCTAAACAGAGTCACTGAAAACTGGGGTAGTAAATTGGACATTTCTAATTCTGAATCAGTGAATATTTAACAAGTTGCAAACATAAAAAGACTGTCATAGACATTGCCTCATTTTGGGGAATGAAAGGCAACAGAATTCTGACAAATATGTACATATTTCATAATTGTTGTTTTAGACATATAGTACCATGTATGCATAATATTTCAAGGTCTATTTCTTCAAGTAAGGTAACTATTTAATTTCAACTATGAAGAACCCTTCTAAGATCAATAATAACCAAAAGAACTGGAAGGAAGCTATGCATATGTGGGGACAGGGGTATATAAAAATCTCTATCCCTTCTGTTCAATTTTACCATGAACTTAAACCGTTCCAAAAAAATAACATCTATTTAAAAACTATATATTATAAAATTTATTTTAGAATTTAAAGTAATTTAAATTTATTATAGAAATTTAATTTATCCTGTTTGTTGTCTCACTTAATGTCTGTACTGTAAGCCCTTCAGGGTACAGGAATTTGCTTATTTTGTTTACTGCTGTACTCCGAGTGCCTAGATTAGTGCTTGGTAGTAGGCTGTAATACATCTAGGTTGAATGGATAAATAAATTTCTTATATTTTTGCTTTTCTGCCTTATGAACTTAACGTTCTCCAGTTACTACAGTTGTTTTGTAAGTCTAGTATTTCTACCATCAAATTTTCTGGGATAAAGAGACCCAATGGGACAGATGGCTCTGTTGTGGCTGATGTTTAATGGCTTGCTGTAATGAACAGTGAATCCCTAAAATCCAAATACATGTACAAAACAGTGATTGTGATTCCCACTGCTGAGTGCATAATAGGCATTGACTTTTTGGCTGTTTGTGGCACAGAACATTGCCACTGCCTTAGAGAGTACGCCCCCTCACAGCTAAGACTTAGAGCCATAACAGTGGGGCATATCCACTCCTGCCTGTCACCTAAACTATTCAAACCCCAGTGGGTTATTCAACAAATGCAGTACTGCATACTAAATTCAGAAAAGGAGATGGCTTTGTGAATTCAGGACTTGCTATAGACAGGGATATTATAAACCATCCTGTCACCATGTAACAGCCCAGTTGGCTGATCAAAAAGGCCTCCAGAACAATGGACTACTGCATGCTGGATGCCAAGGTTCTGCCCTTGGCCTCTGCAGTGCCAGATAATCATCACCTTCACTGGGACAGTTGTCACCAATAGTGGAGGTTGGTATGCTGTTGTTGACTTGGCTAATGCCTTATTCTCAATGTTCTGGGGGAATGATGATTGAGACCAGTTTGTGTTCACATGGAATGACCTACAGGATACTTTCACTGTGCTTCCCAAGGGATACTTCAGTTCCCCTGTAATATGCCACCAGTGTGTGGGGCTTGATCTTCAACAAGCCCAAGTCCTAACAATAGTTCTCTTCATCCATTGTATCAATGACATCCCCTGAGAAAACAGTTGGAGGTGGTGCTGGGCCTAGCTGTTGATGCACTGATTAATGTTGGTTGGGTCATTGACCCTAATTAAAGCCCAAGGTCCAGTACAACGGGTATAATTCCTATGAGCCCCTTAGATGCAAAGCCTAAAAATGTATCCCAGATATAGTCAAGCAAAAATTACTGGCCCAAGTAGCACCCACTAATAAAAAGGAGGTATGACAATTGGTAGGCTTCTTTAGGTACTGGAGACAGCAAATACCCTACTTGCATGTTCTTTTACCTCCCTTAGTCAAAGCGATCCACAAAATGCTAACTTTGAAGGGAGCCCTTTTCAGAAGGCCTTGGAAGCTATTCACCCAGCTGTGCATGGCTCAGGCATTGCCTTTGCAAACTTTGAAGTCTGCTAGCCCCATGGAATTTCAGGTCCATAACCTCCATGCATATTGAGTGGAGTCACTTTCAACAGGAAACTGCCACTGAGGTGCACTAGCCTCTCAGATTTTGGAAAAGGAACTTACCTGAGGCAACCACTACGTAAACCCCTTTTGAATGAGGACTTCTTGCTTGCTATTGGACACTGGTCAAGCATGACTCTCATACAGTGGGAGTGCCACATGTGATATTGTGACCTGAGCTGCTCACCGTTACTTTGGTGCTTACAAACCCCACCAATGAAACTGGACATATTCAACAGAGCTTAACTACAAATAGAAATAGTATAATATATTCAAGATCCAGCCTAGCCAAGACCCCAAGGGAACAGGCGTGCTCCACGAACAAGTAGCTAGCTTACCAGAAGGGGCTGAGTGACCTTTGGGAATGCTCTGGCCCCTCCTCTAGCTGTCTGTGACACTTGATTCAAGAACATGCCTGCTGATGGTATAGCATGGTGACTAATCGCTCTGCAAAACTACAAACATAAGAATTCCACTGGACTACAACCACCATCTGGCCAGCAGATGGCTATCCTTTGACTGAGACTGAGCATGGACATTGCACCCTATATGCATGCAATGGTGATGGTCTTATCTCTCTTTTATGGGATCCCTCAGAGAAGAAGGATGGGACCAAGGAGTATTAGGATGCTAGAGTCACTGTAGTGGCACCAGGGGCATCTGATACTTCTAGTCAGGTGGGCAATATTAGCAGACATCTCAGGTTTGTACAAGACGTTATTTCTCTTCTTGGATCAGATTACTGAAGCTGAATGGTCTGGGTCAAGCAACAAGGGCAGTGAGTGCCTGCAGAGGTAGTAGCCTTGGAAATGGGACAGAAAGTCTGAGTTGCAATACCTGGACAGCCAGCAACCCAACTAATAAGCAGGAACACCTCTGATCACAGGAAGTATGAGAAGTGAGCAGGGATGGGGAAAATAATCTCTGCCTCGCTTGTTCCTTCAGAATACCCGTTGGTGCCTGGATTGGCAACATGCTGGTAAAGATCAGCATGGCAGTAGCAGCAGATGGTGACTCAAAATGCTGCTAGATCTGCTACCAACATATTTGGAACATTTCCTCCCAGACACAGATAGTCTATGCATTGCCTATTATCAATCAAACAGGGGTTCCAAATGTCATCAATAGCTCTGATCAGAGTAGCACCCTCAGTACAGGTTCAGCTCAACAGGGCCCCTAATATCCCATGCATGAAGACCATAAACATAATATCAGAGAGACTCTAAGCATCATGAATAGAATGAGAAGGTCTATACATCCTGCAGTTTTACTCTGCCACCTAACTCATAGCTAAACCAGATACAAGCTTAGTGTAATTGAACTAGAATCTCTTATAGTGGCTGCTCTCTGACTGAAATGACATGCTGCTCAAATTTTATGTTCCATTTTGTGGCATTCTGAGCTATGGAGTACCTGTCACTCTCAGGTGGGACATGGTGTTTGGGAATTGTAGGTGTTCAGGGATTTGTGCAAAATGGTACTCTAAACAGGAAGAGCCCCACACATCTGATATATTACAGGGTTGCCAAAGGCACCCTGCCAGCAAGACAAACCAACAGATGATTCTACTCTGCTCTCAGTGTCCTCAAACGTGGCTAAGGTGTGCATGCCCTGGAAAAAATGGTACTTAACTTGACCCCACCATGACAAAGATAGCTAACACTACAACTGAGCTAGTCAGGACCAACAAGACTCACTGAACTCACTAGCCAAGGTGGTAACTGATAACCAAATGGTCTTCAGTCACCTGCTGGCCTCATGGGGTGACATTTGTGTTACTGTCAATACCTCCTGCCATAACGAGATAAATGCCTCAAGTTTTGTAGAGACACAAGGGGGAGAGATCCAGAATCAGGCTCATTTACTGCACACAGAGGACCTGAAGGATCTGTCTTTGATCTCTTTAGCAATTTTCTGGATTGCTGGGATCCTGGTCTAGATCACTGCTCGAGGCAAACCTGACCATCCTGCCTGTGGTAATAGTTTTCTGGGCCTACCAAAATGTCTTTTGGCTGTGGGTCAAGGATGCTACACCAAGGTCATGTCAAGAAAAGTACAACATCTATCTGAGGAGACAAACTTGTCAGAGGTCAGTGGTCATATTAAATGGAATAGTTTTCCTAAGGGGGAGATATCTAAGCTGGGGGATGGACTCTAGAAATACAAATCTTCAGATAGTGTTGGCCAACCCAGCTGTCCCCTTTCCCATTGATAGGTTTTGGAATAACTGTAGAATGTACAGAGAACGCAACGTCCTGAGCTGAGGAAGAACTGCTCAGAACAGCCGAGGCTGTGTCCTCTTTCCTCCTGGAACAGAATGTTTTGTGATGCTTGAACTCAGCAGTACCAGTGGCAACCAGGCTATAAAATCCAGGGCAGAATACTTTCAGCATTCCTCAGATGGGAGGATGATGTAGGGCACATGAAGATGAAACTCCATTCACCCTGGGCAGCTTTCCATGGAGCCTATGCTTCTGTTTCTGTTTATTTCTACTGCCTAGGTGTAAGTAATAAATCTGTTTTGCCTGACTTGTCTATTTCACTGGACTAGACCTAAAAACCTTTGTGATAGTGATCTTTATTTTAACAAATGTAGGATTTTAAGAATAGTTATGATCCTTAGATATGTATTTATATCATCATCTTTTAATCTATCTTTCTAACATGTATCCATTTAACCTTCCATTATTTTCTCTATCTTTACTTTTAATATATTATTATTTTCTATACACATGTTACACTAGAATTTCCATCTTCTTGGAGGGGGAAAGGTTCTCCTTATAACACAGCACTTTGTGTTATTGAATATTCTACTTATTCCCAATACCATTCAATAGAATATGTGCTCCCAGCAAATCTGGCTTTTCCATAAAAGAATTTGTATAGACATTATTTCTCTATTAATTCCCAATCCCGTACCAGAAAAGATTAAAAATTTCCAAATAACATATTTAAATAATTTAATTCTAAATTTATCAATATATTTAAGTTTTTTATTAGGTAGTTTGAAATTAAATTGAAGTAGAAACATTACTTTTAATTAGGGATGTAATTGTTAAGATAATTAAATATACATATATATAAAATCTTTACATATATTTATAATTTGTTGAGCATTAAATCAAAATTCTCAGAGTGTTATCTATAGGATACCAGCCTCTGTAATATTTTACAGAAGAATAAATTCCCTGGAAGATCCAGTACATTATTTACTTTAAAGATTATCTTAGATATTAGAAAATTGCTATTATGCATTTTATTGTTAACTCAACTAAAAATATTCAACTGTATCTACATTTTGCACTGGAAAGATTGGTTGACAATGGTGATAAGAGAATTGAGGATATTTTTCTCCCTAGGTCACTGACATTCAAGTGTTTAAACTTCTACATTGAACTAAATTTATAAAGGAACATATCTCCTTTCCTATAGTAGCTTTCATCTTGAAGAGAGAGTACCAAAGACCAGATCAAAACAAACAAAAAAAATAAGTCAACACATTTTTTTATCATTTTCCTTTTCCTTGTGTTCTCTGCCAATAGTTAAGAGTTTTCACTTTGAAATTCCTTAACAGCTTCAATTTGGCAATCATGGCCATGCTGAGGGGATAAAGGGATTCCTTGTACAACTGCTCTCATTTCTGTTTACTCCTGGACCTAGACATCATTGTCATTCTGATTATAAGACCACAAAGAATTTACCACTGCTGTTTCTTACTTTCCATTTTCCACCCTATCTCTTTTTTCTGACTTAGAAACAAATTGATATTGGAAAGACACAAGACTAGTGGTAAGAAGAGAATTGATGAAGGGAAGAAATAACAGATTATTCTCTTACATTTTTGCCACCTCCTCCTGAATAGGCAACTTGATATACATACACAGACATATACATATGTGTGTGTGCACATGTGTGTTTGTGTGTGTATATGTACCATATAATGACATTTCAGTAAACAATGAACCCCATATATGATGGCGGTCCCATAAGATTGCAATGGAGCTAAAAATTCCTATCACTTAGTGACGTCACAGCCATTGTAATGTCATAGTGTTACACATTGATCATGTTTTGTGGTTATGCTGATGTAAGCAAACACACTGTGCTGCCAGTCATATACAAATATAGCACATATAATTTTATACAGTACATAATACTTGATAATTATAATAAATATGTTACTTATTTAAGTATTTATTTACTATACTTTTTATCATTCTCTTAGGGTTTATTTCTTCTACTGACAAAAAAAATGCTTACTCTAAAGTATAGCTAATATTGCCAGTAGAGTCCACATGAAGTGACTGGCCTGGAAACATCTTTGTAGTTCTTAATCAGTTTTAGGTTTTAAGAGCCTTTTATGTGTCAGATACGTTATATGTAGTAACTCATTTAATTTTCACGACCCTATGTAATAGGTACTACTACCATCACCATCTTACATATGAATGAATGAAGGCTCAATAACATCAACAGCACCCACTAGTAAGTGATAGAACCAGATGTGAATCCAGGCAGCTGACTTCAGATTCAGTGCCCTGGACCATTGTTCTAAGACCAAATTCAAACTATAGAAGTTATAGAAGAAAACACAGGAAAAACTCTTCTCAACATTGGCTTAGGCAAAAGCAGATACAGCGACCACAAAAATAAATAATTTGGACTTAATTAGATTTAAAAGTTTCTGCACAACAAAGGAAACATCAAGAAAGTAAATAGATAACCTGTAGAATGGGAGATTATATTTACAAATTATATATCCAACAAAGGACTAATATCCAGAATCTACAAAGAACTCAAATAAATCAGCAAGAAAAATACAAATAAATCCAAATACAAAATACAAATAAATCAAAAAGTAGGCAAAAGATATGAACAGATTGTTTTCAAAAGAAGATAATAAAAAATGGCCAACAAACATATGAAAAATGTTCAACATCATTAATCATTGGGGAAATGCAAATTAAAACCACGATGAGATACCACCTTACCCCTGTCATGATGGCCATTACCAAAAAGTCAAAACACAATAGATGTTGGTGTGGATGTGATAAAAAGGAAATGCTTGTACACTGTTGGTGGGAATGTAAATTAATAGAACTTCTATGGAAAACATATGGAGATTCCTCAATGAACCAAAAGTAGATTACCATTTGTTCCAGCAACCCACTATTGGGTATCTACCCAAAGGAAAAGCCGTTTTACAAAAAAGACACCTGCACCCGAATATATACTGCAGCACAATTCATAATTGCAACAATATAGAATCAACCTATGTCCCCATCACTTGATGAGTCCATAAATAAAATGTGATGCATATGTGTGTGTGTGTGTGTGTATTATGTATGTACACCATGGAGTACTACTCAGCCATAAAATGGAATGAAATAATGTCTTTTGTAGCAACATGGATGGAACTAGAGCCCATTATCCTAAGAGCAGTATTTCAGGAAAAACAAATGCTACATGTCCTCACGTATAAATTGGAGCTAAATGATGGATATACATGGTCATAAGGTGGTGCAATGAACATTGGAAACTAAAAAGAGGAGGGAGGGAAGGAAATGATGGATAATAAAATTATCTGTCAGGTACAACGTGGAATATTCTAGTTATAGGAACACTATAAGTCCTGACTTCAGCATTATGAAATTCCTTCTTGTAACGGAAAATGCTTGTACCCCCTAAATCTATTGAAATAATAATAAAAACAACTACAAATGTAGCAAATTAGTGATGGTCGTTGCTCACCACTCAGGCATGCCCCATTCCACCATAGCTACAATCCCGAAAGACAAAAACAAATGACTGAAGCGGTAAAAAGACCTGCTTCATTGAAGGTAGCGAGATTAACAAAAATTCATTAAGGGACTATATATCACATATGGGGAAACTTCTAATGACCTGGATTGAAGACCAGCCACAGAAGCATATACCTCTCAGTACCATGATGATCACAGCCAAAGCAAAAAGTTTGCTTCTGATGTTGAAAGAAAAGGTTGTACCTGAACACAATGCTGAATTTACTACTAGCTCTTGGTGGTTTAATTGATTCAAGAAGCATTCATCACACAATGTGAAAGTGAGTCATGAGTTTGCGAGTGCTGATATGAAGACGGCAGAAGAATGTTGGAAACTCTAGATAAGCTGATTGTAGAGGAAAATTACTTGCCAGAGCAGGTTAATACATACACTTGTTAAACATAGATGAAAACTCCCTATTCTGGAAAGGGAAGCCTGAAAGGACTTTCATCATAATGATGCCAAGTCAATGCCAGATTTCAAGGCTTGTAAGGAGAGGATAACAGTCCTGCCAGGGGCAATGTAAACCCTTTGTAATCTGGCACAGTGGAAATCACAGGGCCTTCAAACATCAGTAAGCACACACTGTCCTGTACTACAAGAACAATAAGAAGTCACGGATGACCCAGCTTCTCTTCCAAGATGCCCTCCTGATTTGCTATACCAGCAAGATGGAGAAGTACTGTTTGGAGAATAATATATCTTTCAGGATTTTGCTTGTTGTTGATAATGCTCTCCCACACATCCTTCTTTTATTGGTGATCTTCATCCCAATATCAAAGTGATGTTGCTCCCTCCAAACACCACCTCTTTGATCTGCAACCAATGGATCAATGAGTTATAACAGATTTTAAGGCCTACTACTTGAGGAGGACCTTTACCCAGGCTCTTGTTGCAATTGAGGAAGACAATGAGAAGATACTGATGCGATTTTGGAAAGATTGTACCATCAATTACTGACTGAATCAGGAACCTTGCTTGGACTCAGGGCAAAATCACTAAGAAGTGTGTGAATAGCATGTGGAAGAAGACACTCAAAAGGTTGATCCATGACTTTAGAGGATTTTCCAAGGATGAGGAGGTTGAAAAAATTAACAAGGTTGTGGTTGAAATGGCAACCATTTTTGACCTGGGTGTGGATATGGATGACATTGAGGAACTCCCAGAAATGGTTTCTTAGAAATTGACTAATGAAGAGTTATTGGAACTGGAACAGGAATGCATAGCTGAAGAAGAGGCAAGAGAAAAGGAAACTGTACTAGAAGAATAATAAGAAAAAAAAAAAACCTGAGAAAATTCACAGAATTGGCAGAAGCTTTTGCAGACCTCATCAAGCTCTTCAAAAGTTTGAAAGCATGGACCCCAACACCAAAAGGTGTTTATTGATAGAGAAAAATGTTCATGGTTTATTGTCTGCTTACAGTAAAATCCATAGTAGAAAAAAAAGCCAATTGATTCATCATGGACCTATTTCTCAAAAGAATCAGAGCTCCTCAAGAAGAGCCTCTTCAGAAGGTATTAAAGAATAAAGCATTTTTATCATGAGAAGTAACAGCTCCATGCATGTTGTTGCCCTTGAAGACCTTCCTTTGGGACAAGATGTAGAGGTGGAACACAGTGATATTGATGATCCCAACCCTGTGTAGGCCTAGACTAATGTGTGTACTTATGTCTAAGTGTTTGACAAAGAACTTCAAAAGGTAAATAAATAAATAATTATAAAAATAGAAAAAAGCTTATTTAAAATAATATAAAAATATTTGTGTATACCTGTAGACCATTTGTTTTTAAGCTAAGCATATTTACAAAAAAGGCAAAAGTTAAAAAAATTAAAAAGGTTATAAAGTAAAAAAGCTATAGTAAGCTAAGGTTAATTTATTATTGAGGAAAGAAAAATATTTTTTTGTGCATTTAATATAGCCTACATGTACAGTATTTATAAAGTCTACAGTAGTGTACAGTAATGTCCTAGGCCTTTACATTTATTCACCACTCCCTCACTGATGCACTCAAAGCAACTTCCAGTTCTCGAAGCTCCTTTCATGATAAGTGCCCTATGTAGGTATACTATTTTTTTAAATCTTTTATACTATATTTTTACTATGCTATGTTTAGATATGTTTAGATATACAAATACTTATATGCATTGTGTTACAATTGCATATAGTACTTACTATAGAAACATGCTCTATCAGTTTGTAGCCTAGGAGCGATAGGTTTTATCATATAGGCAAGGTGTATAGCAGGCTATATCATCTAGGGTTGTGTGAGTACACTCTATGATGTTCACACAGTGGTGAAATCACTTAACCACACATTTCTCAGAACGTGTCCCTGTTGTTAAGTGATGCATGGCTTTACACACACACACACACACACACACACACACACACACACACACACATTTTTGAGCCTCAGTGTCCAGATCTAAGCATTCAAATGTAAAGTACCTGACCATCATAAAAACTCAATAAAAGTTTTCTACATTTTTTAAATCTTAAATCTCTGGCTCTTCTCTCATAAGCCTACTAATAATTACAGATCCTTTTTTTCAGATATCAGCCTCAATAATCCTGACCTGGAAACATTGTTTCATGTACTGAATTAACATTCAAACTTCTGAACCTATAGTGACAATAACCGTCAGTGAACAGTGACCATTTTAGTTTCACTTTTCACTCTCTTAATACTAAACTCCCTTATCTTTTTCTGCTACTACTATAATTTATTTTTTAAAGGAATGTTTCAAAGTGCAAGTTTCAGACAGTTTTAATCGTATACAAATTATGTTGTAAACAAGTGAACAAGTGAATCAAATCTAAAACACTTGACTTTTTAGATCCCTTGAAAACCACGGTTGACTCAGGTCCTAAGGTTACAGGGCCATTCATTCATAGGGAGCTGATTGTTTATGGTTGCTGTCCATATGTCTCCATGCATTTTAATATAGCTTAAGGGTAGTGGGGAATTTTCATTCTATTATAAAACTTTTCCAGGAGATCTTTACTTGATTATCTAAGTATCTTAGGTTTAGTATTCAGTCAATTAGCTACCCAAACGGTGTAAAGGAATAGAAGAAAGGAGGAATGAAGGAGAAATAGAAGAAAGAAAATTAATTTCCACTGTGTCCCTATTTTACATCTGGTAATAACTGTGAGGAAAATAACCTTTGTATTTATAGATAAGGAGATTAAAGCTCCTAATATCTCAGAATGGCAGTCTGTTATCTCATCGAATTTCACATGGCAGGAGACCAGGAACAATCAGATGTTAACCCTAGGTGATTATGAGCTAGGCCTTTTAGGTAAAACAGAGAGCTTTCTTTTGTAGGACATTGCAATAATCTACAATAAACTTTAACACCTGCAATCTTTCCATTTGCCATACGGTATAACTCTCTTATTAACCCTGATTTCTAGTTTCCAAAATAGAGCAAAGACTAAAACCAGCAGGAAACAATGATATTAAAACTCTTGCTTTTATTTCTTTTTTCACTTTGAGTAATTCAGTTTTAATAGATGTTATTCCTACAAATTTGCTTCCTAATTGTCATGTATAGGTTTGTTCAAATAAAATAAATTATTAAAAATTAAATGTATGAAAAGTATATAAATCATTTGAAAGAATGTATTATTATATTAAGGATATTAGTTTTATATTTGTGGTTTGTGTTACAATTACTTTTTTGATTTGGACTTACAGGACTTCTGATTTACAGGATTTACTTTTGATTTGGAGTTAACAAGACTTTTTTTTATTTCAGCATAGTATGGGGGTACAAATGTTAAGATTATGTATATTGTCCATGCCCCGCCTCCCACCTAGATTCAGAGCTTCAAGCGTGACCATCCCCTAAACATTGCACATCTCACTCATTATGGTTGTATATACAAAATTCTTGCTTTTAAAATGCATTGATCATCATCCCCACCCTGTCCCTGTGTCTCTCCTCTCACTTTTAGCCTAATGATTTAAAATGGAAAAGGCAGAGTCCTCACCTTCAGCCTTTTGAACCATATGCTAAAGAGTACAGTATATTTAGATTTAGACAAGATTTATTCTTGTCTGTAAATTTCTATTATGTTGTATTATGGAGTAAATAAGCCTATTAGTTTCTCAAAAAGAGTAAGGTAAGCCATATCAGTTATAATAAAAACTATGGCAGGTTTTCTTTCCTTAATTTATTTTGTAAACATTGTTGATTATGATTGTTTATGGGCATGTGACATCACCTTGCCAAACCATACTGCCACAGAGAGAATTAGAAAGTCCTTCAAGTATTCTTGTCCTTTTTGCTTTGTTATATGGAGAATAAATCTTTCAACAATGGACTTTCAAAGCAGCAAAGTAAAAAAATATCCTTTGCCTACTGTACTCTTGGGCAATGGGAGAGGCTTTCTATTAAACCTAATTAAACTGCACTAACATGCTACTCACATTCAGGAAAGGGCTATATGTTCTCTTTAATTTATTTGATTTTTCATTTCATTATATAAATAGTTTGGGGAAAATTATTTTGTAAATAGCTTTTTAAAACTTGGGTGGAATTTATTTTAGTTTTTAGTTTTCAAATGTCAGAATAATTTGCAAATTTTAAGTATAAAACCCTGCCATGGTGATTTTTTTTTACTCCTATATTTCTATCTATTTGGAAAAGTAAAATATTTTCCTTTTTTTTTTCAGTATTTAAGTCAGTAGCACTCTAACAAAAATATAAAAACAAACAGGAAACAGTACTGGGAAAGGGTATATATTTCTAAAGGCAACATAAGGTATCCTGTAGAGAGAAATATTTATTTTTATGCACAAAATATTCTTTATTAAACTGAAGGAGAAAGACATAGAAACAGTTTGACATTGGATTTACAATGTATTATATTGAAATATGGCATTCACTTTATTTTTTATGCTTATCATGTATAAAATTATGTACATGAAATTATGAAAGCATATATAGTATATTTGGGGAGTTATGAAAGATATATGACACACAAAAGCACACAATAAACTAATATAACCATTAATGTTTTGTTATGTTTTTTATTGTTTATTTCTATGCTCATATATTTGTTAATAATGTGGACAAACTGGGTTTATATTATGCATATTAAGTTTCTAACTACATGATCTCAAGTTAGTCTTTAAAATCACCATTTTAGTGACTGCATAAGATTCCATTAAAGAGATATGTCACAATGTACTTTTATTCTCTTTGTTTTTGGTTATAAATATTCTCATAATATTTCATAATTACAACTCACATGAAGGAAACATATTAACATAAGTCCTTTTCTGTTATTCTACCTTTTCTTTAGAATAGATTCCTCTAGTATACTACTGCATATATGACATATAATACTTATTCTATACATAGATATTTTAAAGCTTAATAAATATAGCCAGGTTATTTTCCCAAATATAAAAGTTAGTTTCCAAGTATTTTAATAAATATGTAAAATATATTATTTCTTATAAAATTTTAATATGCCGAAAATGCTGTCATATATTTTACTTTAATTTCACATTTATTTAAATACAACAGTGTGAAAAAATTTATTCATAAGTATTATCTACTTAAAAATTTTAAAGAATTGTGAGAAATGTTTCCATTTATCACACAGTGTAACTTTCTCATTAACCCTGATTTCTAGTTTCCAAAATAGAGTAAAGATTAAAACCTGTTTTCAGCAAGAAACAATGACATTTAAACAAACAAAAATAAGAATTGTGAGAATTTTTAGGAATTCTTAAATTTTGCCTATTTTTTGAGGGTTTCAGAGAATTTGTTTTGCTTTATTTTATTTTAATTCAGGTTAGCCAGTGATATTATAGTCCATTAATTTACCTGTTACCACAGGCCTTGCAAATATAAATGCATATGTATGCATGTCTGTGTGTATGTGTGCTTTTGCAATTTTTTCTTCATTTTATACTTAGAAAACACAACCCAGTACTTGTACTATTTTTGCCCTGTTTTCATTATTTTATAAATAATTTTTAATTTTTTACTTAACATAATACTAATTACTTTTATTGACTGTGCTTTTTATTTTTAAATACAATTTTCAAATATTTGGCCTTCTCATTTAAACTTTAAAATTTCTGGCTTTTTGCCTTTGGTCAGAAAATCTATATTATAATTTTTTGTTTTGTGTCATATTACTTTGACTTTAATTTTAAAAATAAATTTGCAAACAGGCTATATTAATTCAATGTGTATACATATATATACACACACACATAAAAAGCTGTACGTGTTTGTGCATATAATTGTTCAATCATTAATGATGATACTTAAATCATCAATATTGATATTGACTATTCAATATTATTCTTTGGCAGTACTTTAATACCTTTCCTCTTTTATTTTGTTATATGCTACACATATTTTAACTTTTTTGCTACATTTTGATTTTAACATTCTGTGTCACTTTTATTTTATTTGTGTTCTTTGTAAATAGCATATGATTTTATAATCTTTAATTATTTAAAAATTATTTTAAATTGGAAAGCATACCTCTTTTGCAAATGTTACTATAAGTGATAAGTTTAATTTTGTATTGGATATATAGTTTTATTTTTTTTCCTAATGAATCCTTGTGTTTCCTGTCTCATGTGCATAATAATATACTTCTTTGCTTTATTATGAAAGTATACAACTTGTATTTAGTCCTACAAATATTACGTATACAGTTATCATATAATATTTTATTATAAAAAGCCCTTAATATATCTCAAAAATTAACATTATATGTACTTTTACATAAAATGAAGTTTCTCATGCTTTTATTTGCCCTCTAAAATACTTATTTGGGGATTTTACATTCATTATTTTAAAATTGAAATATTAATTTTATATTTTTCTTTCTCCTATAAATTATTTAAATGTTTACATTTTATTTTTTATAGCCATATTTAGAAAAAGAAGTCATCCTGCAATTATCATTATGTTTATCTAGTTTCATTTCTTATTTTGATGAATTTAGCCAACATGTTCCCCTTTAATGAGTGCAGTGTTTTGGTTTAACACAATGTTGTCTAGGTGATAGATTGAAATATTTTTTTCAGGAAGGGTACACAAGCATTAGTCTTCCTATGCATTTGAATAACTGAAAAAACTTTATGCCATTTCTACATAAAATAAAAATTACATAGCTAAATGTAAACCTCTTAGTCAAATTTTTGTTTGATTTGGGGATTCTAACATTACAAAAATAAAAGCCAAATAACTGAGCATAGGCTTATATTTATATTAATTATTTTTCCCTAGGCAGGACACACATAGGATTTTTTTTAATACAAAAATAATTGTCTGAGAGGTGAATCTCTTTGACCTTCTCTCCTTGCTGGTAGCTTTCTGTTTTCCATTTGAAACTCCAAGGACAATCAATTTGCATAGCTCTTTTCCATGCTTCTCATTTCAACAGTTATTTTTCTAATGTAACTTTATTTTGTACCAAGAAAGAAATCCTTATTTATTTCTGCACATGGTCATCTAACTGTTAGTGGGAAATACTTTATTTCCAGCCTACTTACAACAACTTTCCCTGCCCAGAAACCATGCAAGAACTAGTACAACCTGCTGAGTGTGACACATGCCAGGATCTTGTTGAATCTGTCCCTTCTGTTCACACTTCTACAAGCTAGAAGCAATGCTCTAATGTCTTTCA
Source organism: Microcebus murinus (assembly GCF_040939455.1). Classification (NCBI taxonomy): domain Eukaryota; kingdom Metazoa; phylum Chordata; class Mammalia; order Primates; family Cheirogaleidae; genus Microcebus; species Microcebus murinus. The sequence goes on along the minus strand of NC_134114.1, from coordinate 77,556,249 downwards.
TTGTCACCCCTGGCCAGGTTTTAAATGGAAGTTGAGGTGATCAAATAACTTTCAAAGAGAGATACTAATAGAACATAGGGATTGGGGAAAATAGATTGGAAATGTCACTGACTATTTCCGAGAAAAATTCAAGATAGTTGTGATGGATGTATTGTTTATGTAAAAAAAAATCAGTATTCCTAGTTAGGGGTTGTTCCATAAGGATGGATGAAGGCTTTCTTCAAAATTCTCTCTTTATGACCATGTTATTCAGCTATAGAGTGATACTTATGCTTTCACTGTAGAAATCACTAAATTGTTCCTAGGAGCTGAAAGATTCTATCAAGTATCATTACTAGTTTCTAGTAGCATTGGAGTTTGAAAGTATCTCCTGTATGATTTCATGAATATTTCAATAGGAACATGGGGGATTGCAAATTAGGGGCATCTTGACAACATCTTTATTTAAAATCAATCTCTAATATCAAACAACCTGTATTCATTGACTTTGTTCTAGTCAAAATACTTCAATTGCATTATTCTTAAAACAGGATACCACAAAACCTACACAGAGAAAAACACTTCCACATAACTTACAAAAACATTCCCTTGTAGTTTCTAATAGTTGACTGTCTTTTGATTACAGTAACTTGTACAAAGGTTACATTGACAACATCAATGCATTAATGTCACCCATATCAATCATATCCAGTGGAAGGATCATTTTTAGATTTAACAGCTTAAAATCAAGTAGCCAACTGTTAATGCTCTGATATAGTAACTGTTCAGATAACTGTGAACCTGTGTTACATATAATTATATATCAGGTAATTTGGAAAAATATTTTGTAAGATTATTCCAAACCTATTTTGAAAATGCATAAATATAATTGCATTTTTGCTTTATTAATATTAATTATACTTACTTCAAATGTGAATGCTAAATTTATTTTCTCTTCAAATATTTTTTTACCATTTCTAAATCTCCACAAAATACCAACATTATATGTAATGTACTATGACTTTTTAATAACAGTCAATTTTGAAAAAGAGAAAAACTGATGACTGAAATAACAATTTAATGTAACATATAACCTAGCCGTGGAATAAAAAGCAAAGTTATGTGAAAGATGCACTTTAAAAGAATACAACACACCTAAAAAGTACTCTCTAGGAGCCATTTGTCATTATAATTTAGATTCTGTAGAATTCAATTTGTTTTAATATTATTGATAGAGTCTTAACTAAAAATTTTGGAGGAGAATTTAAATGTTAGAAATGTGAATGAAGGAAAGCATAAAAATGTGGAAACCAAACTAAATCTACTTAGAAAAATTTTGAAACCCAAGTAATTTGGATACCAAAAATAATCAGTAGCTTATATCCTGTTCCAAATGTAAAATCTTCCTTTCAGCCAATTGCTTCTGTAATATCCAATAAGCTCAATGTCAGACCAGCACTGTGTATTTTTTGCCATGACTTTAATAGATTTAGCTTGCAACCATAGCTTCGGAGAAAAGTTATGTGGGGGAAAAACACTTGTAAACCACTTCAAAGTCCTACAACTCTTGTTTTATACAATAATGATAAAAAACTTCATGGGTTGAAATCCTGCACTGCCCTTTACTAGGTCTGTGATCTTGTGAAAATTAAGTCCTCTGTGACTCAGGTTTCTCATCTATAAAATGGTGATAACAATAATCATTGAGGGTTTGGGGGATAATTAAATGTAATAATTTACAGAAAGCATTTAGAACAGTTCCGGGCACAGAGAAACTGCTGTATTAGTGTTAAATATGACTATTTTTTGTGAAGATGACTTTCCATTATGCTCCACCCACAATCTTCTTCCATGTAGTAATGACATTCAACAGGATGGGAGAAGAAATACGGATGTCTGACGCTTATATTTGTTATTTACAATATCTGCAATTGATGTCAAGGGAGATTAAACAGTTGTGAAAAACCCAAGAAGGTTTATAGCATAAGAAGTTTAACATTTTTTATTCATAATTCCTATTTTACTCCTCATTTACTACTCATGTCACTCTTAATCTTCTGTAACATGCCCCTTAAAATCATTGCTTGATATGGTGTTTGAGAAACCTGTAGTGCCATGTTGCTCCCTTTCTATTTAATGTTTACTTCATTAACATGTAACTGGTTTTTTTTCGGGGGGGACCACTCTCCATGGATTTCTCGCATTTCAGCAAGTGTTGTGACAGATATATTCCCAATCTTCTTTTCAATGATACTTTTGTGAAGAACCTAGAAAGATAGATACTGTCTCTCTCTAGAGCAGAGGGCAGAATTGTTTGCTGCACAAGAAAATAAAGTCATTCTCTGGGGAAAAGTTGGACAGATTTTTTTTTTTCCATCCTTTTATAGTATTGGAAGTTCTTTAATCGTGGGATTCCTCAGCTGTGATATAAGCTCACTGCATGCACAGCATCCACCTAGCCGCTCTCATCATCACCCCATGAGACTTAGAGGACAAGGGAAATGATATGATTTGAAGATCATGCTGCCTAATGTGCCACAGTAATGAAGTCCTTTGTTTCAGAATCAGAAGTCTCATGTCTTCTGCCAGCTTCTACACAACTGTTTCAGGCTAACCTGTAAGCTTGCAGGCAGGGTAAAATGTCAGACCTTCGCATTTATTGACACCTATTGTTATGACTCCATATGCATAAATTAAGGTAGGAACTATTCCTTGGAAACTTAGAGTGTTATGTACTCAAACTTATTCTTTACCTACACCTTGACTATAATTGACTTGGGTCCGATATAGTATTGATTTCCTTTATTGATAAGTTGTCTGCACTATTCTCCTTTTATTTTGTTTCTTTCTCACTGGCCTATACTTTCTCATAATTTACTATATTTATTCATTTAGTCATTATTAATACTAATACATTGTTTTCTCATGTACGAAATATTCATTTTCTGGTTAATATTGTCCATTTAGAGACTACATGATCATTCTTTAGTGTCTTGAATGAAATGCTAACATCTCTGTCAGTTAGCAATATGGTCTATTACAGAAAATTAGAGTACATGATTACAACTTTATGTATTCAAGCTCTTCTTTCATATTCTGTATCTTAATCTCTAATTCCACTAAAAGTTATATGCTAAAGAGAAAACACAATATACATTTCCAGGGAAGAGGTGTTTTTTCACATTTTATTTTCCTTTCATTTATATTTTAAGTGTATACATTTATAAGCATCCTGATCACTATTTCTAATCACTATTGTAGTCATATATATGACATATGTGACTAGTAAACATACAACAAATTGATGGACCATGACCTCCAAGTGCATTCCAGTGGTCCAGAAGGGACTTGACACAAAACTGGCATATCACTTACAAATCAAGAATGATGCCGACATATCGAACAGTTGAGGAAATGTGAGTTGAGAAACACTTGCTTTATGTACACAAGTATCAATTATTCCAGTGGTGGAAATTATGGACAGACACAGTGCCAAAATGTTTTTTTAGTGAAGTTTCAATAAGCCTCTTAATATATTTCTCTTTCACACTAATTATATGATTCATATATGATTTTATTTTTTACTCTCATAAACTTCCATTAATTTCATGCCAGCTTTTCCAGTGAGGAAAGAAGATCCTTTCAAAAAATGGTGCCTGGACAACTAAATAGCCATACACAAAGAAGGAAGTTATATTTCTACCTTATATTATATACAAAAATGGATCAAATACTTAATTTAAGTACTAAATCTATGAAACTCTTAGAAGAAAACATAAAGGTAAACCTAACGACTTTGGATTAGGTAATAGGTCCTTAGATATAACACTGAAAACATAAGCAACAAGAAGAATAAATAAATAAGGTGAACTTCATCAAAATTTAAAACTTTGGTGCTTCAAAGAACATTGTCAAGATGGTGAAACAATAATATACAGAGTGGGAGAAAATGTTTGCAAATCATATATTCTTGTAAAGTATTGTATCCAGAGTAAGTAAAGAATTTTTACTTCATAATTAAAAGACAAATCAATTAATGATTGAAAAAGAATCTGAATAGACATATTTCAAGAGAAGATATGCAAATGGCCAATAAGCACATAAAAATATGCTTATCAAATTTAGCCATTAGGGAAATGTAAATCAAAACCAAAAGGAAATACAACTCCATACCCATCAAAATGTTTCTTATCAAAAAAGGCAATAACAAATGTTGGTGAGTGTTACCAGTTGTGTTGTTTCTCATAGAAAAAGACATATTGAAGTTCTAAACTCTACTAATTTAGAATGTGACCTTTTTGGAAATAGGGTTTTCACAGATGCACTGATGTTAAGATGAAGTCTTTATGGTGGACCCTATCCCAGTATAACTGTTTTACTTATAAAGAGGGGAAATTTGAACACAGAGATAGACATGCAGACAAGGAGAACGAGATCATGTGATAATGAAGGCAGAGATGGGAATCATGTATCTATAAACCCACAAACACCAAAGATTGCCGGCAAACCACCAGAATCTGTGGGTGTGACGTAGAGCAGAGCTCTCTCACAGCCCTCAGAAGGAATTAACCTCGAAGATATCCTGATCTTGGACTTTTAGGTGGCAGAACTATGAGCCAATAAATTTCTTTTGTTTAAGCACCCAGTTTGTGAATACTTTGTTATGACAGCCCTAGCAAACTGATATAACCAATATTTGGAGAAATTGTAACCCTCCAACAGTGCTGGTGAGAATGTAAAATGGTGCAGTCCACCCCCAAAAAGAGTTTTGCAATTCCTCAAAATGTTCAGCACAGTGTTACTAACTGAACGAGCAATTCCATTCTTTGGTATATACCCAAGAGAAATGAAAATATATACCTACACAAAAACTTGTGAAAATGTTGATAACAGTACTGTTCATAATAGCCAAAAATTAGAAAAATATGAGTCTCTATCAATTGATGAATGGATAAAAGAATGTGGGGTATTCACACGATGTAATATTATTTGGTCATAGATATCAAAGAACCACTGACAATGCTTCAACATAAATGAACCTTGAAATAGTTATGCTAAGCAAAATAAACTAGACATAAAAGGCCACGTATTATATGCCTGTATTTATATGAAATGTCCAAAATAGGCAAATCCATAGACACAGAAAGCAGGTAAGTGGCTGCCAGGGTCGTGTGTGTAGGGAAGAATGGTGAGTTGCTCTTAATGGATTGTGATGAAATGTTCTGAAATTAGATTGTGGTAGTGGTTGCACAACCATGTGGATATACTAAAAATGCTAAATTATATATTTTAAATGTATGACTTTTATAGTGTATAAATTACATTGCTCAAAATTTTATTTCAAAAAAATGAAAATAACAAAATAAAATTTAAAATCATAAGTGTAGAACTTGAACTAGAGTCTAGAATACTATTTGCCCTCTAGTAAATGGCACGATATGCAATTACTTATGTATTACTTACAAATAATTTTTATCACTAAATCAAATATTTATTTTCTGTAGACAGCATATAGTTGGATCTTATTCTATTATCTAGTCTGATAATCTTTGCCTTTAAATGGATTTTTAAACCATTATCACTTAATGTTACTATTGATATAGTTGGATTTCCATCTACCATTTTAATTTTGTTTCCTTTGTGTCTCATGTCTTTTTTGTTCATTTCTCTTTCACTATTTTCTTTTTCATTAAGATAATATTTCCAATGGTAACATTCTAATCCCTCTATTTCATATTGTAATATGACATTCCAATTCCTTTATTATGATAAGATATATTTGTTTTACCATACACATCATATGAGATTTATGCCTGTTTAATTCAAGTGAAATACAGAAATGTTACTCCTGTATAGCTCTATTTCTCTTCCCCTTTTTGTCTTACTTTGTAATACATATTATACCTGTCTATTTTATTGATAGATAAGTTCTCCATTTTTATTCTTCCTTTTCAAAATCATGTTGGTTACTCTACTTCGTCTTTCTGCATATACTATAAAATCAGTTGATCAATCTATATACACAAAAAGATAAATGGGATGTTGATTAGATTACAAGGAATCTATATAAATATTGAGAGAACTGACTTATCAACAAAATTGAGTCTTACAATCAATGAACATAGTTTTCCTTTCTATTTCTTTAGATAGTCTTTAATTTATTTTATAAATGTTCTGTGGTTTTTAGTCTATTGATTTTTATATACATTTTGCTAGATTTATTTCTAAGTATTTCAGTTTTTGGTATTTGTGTGAGTAGTATATTTTCATATTGTATTCCCATTGTTCTTTGCTAGTGTATTAAAAAATGACAGATTTCTGTGTATTTACAATGAATCCTGTAACTCAGCCTAACTCACATGCTGATTCTAAGAGTACCCCACCATTGTATTTCTTGAAATCTATGAGGTACAGTATTATACCTTTCTTTCTGGTATATTTGTTATTTATTTTTCTTGCCTTATTATACTAGGTAAAATTTCCTACAAAATGGAGTGATATGAGAGGAAATTTTTGTTTAGTTTCTTATCTCAGTGAGAAACTATTCTATCTTTTACAATTAAGTATAATGTTATCTGTAGGTTTATTGCAGATATATTTTATCAAGTTAAGGAAGTTTCCTTCTTTGTGAAATACTGATATTTTTATCATAAAATATATAATTTTATCAAATTTTATTTTATGCATGTAATTATAGAAATATTTTTTCTTCTTTAATAATATGTAATACGGAAAACAATTTTTTTGAAATGTTGAATTAGGGTTGCATTCCTGGAATAAATTACAATGGACCATAATGTATTATGCCTTTACTATATATTGCTTGATATGATTTGATAATATTTTGTTACTTTTGTATCTATATTCATGAAAGCTATTGGTCTATAGGTTTTTGGGCTTTTTTCCTTTTGGTTTTGGTATAGACTAAGGCTATCTACACAAAATGAATTGTGAAGAATTTTTTCCTCTCTTATTTTCTGAAAAGGTGATATAGAATTGGTACTGTTTCTTCCTTTATTGTTTGGTAGAATAGGCCAGTGAAATAATTTTGGCCTGTAGTTTTCTACATTGGTTAATCAAAATATTTCATATATTTCTGAATTTTAGGTTTACTGAGATTGTCTAGTTTTCTTGAGTGTTTTGTTAGCTTTTGTCTTTCAAAGAATTAGCTCGTTTTATCTAATTTTTCAAGCTTATAGACCTAGAATTGCTTCTAGTAGTGTCATATTATTTTTAATATCTGTAGGATTCAATAGTGATATCTCCTTTTCATTCTGATATTTTTAATTATATCTTCTATTTTTTCCCTTGATCAGTCAGAACAAATTTTAATACATTTTCTTGATCTGTTTGAAGGAGTGTTTTGTATCATTGATTTTCTTCATTGCGTTTGTGTTTCTAATTCCATTAATGTCTGGTTTTATTATTTCACTTTTTTTCTGGATTTTGTTTACATTTTCTTCTTTTGCTAATTTCTAGTGATAGCGGTTTACATTACTAATTTAAGACCTTTTTTCTCTTCTTACATAACTATTTAAAGCTGTAAATTTCAATCTCAGCAGCTTAAGAATCTTTCCACAAATTTTGAAAGGATTTCTTCTTTTTATGCAATTCAAAATATTTTAAAATTTTTCTTGATACTTTTAAGTATGTAGTATTTATAGTTATGTTGTTTAACTTCCCAATAATTAGGAATTATCCAGATATGTTTCTGTTATTGCTATTAGTTCAATTCTATTATAATCTGTGAACATACATTGAATAGTATTTATTATTTTAAATTTATTGAGGCTTGTTTAAAACTCTGAATTTGACATATCTAGATTAACGTTGTATGTGCATTTTTAAAGAGGATGTATTTGATTTTCATTCAAGTTTCCTATAAAAATTCATTTGATTTAGTGTGCAGATAACATTGGCCAATTCATCTATAACTTCATTCATTTTCTATTCACTTTTTAGAGAGCAGTATTCAAGTATCCAACAATCATTTTAGTTTCTCTATTTTTCCATTCAGTTCTATCAGATTTTTCCTCATGTATTTTAAAACTTCATTGTTAGGTGCACACACATTTAAAATTGGTGTCTTTTCTTGGTGAATTGACCTCTTTATCATTAGGAAATGATCTTTACTATTTCTAGTATGATTTTATACTTTCAAATCTAGCTTGTCTGATATTAATATGGATACTCTAGCTACAAATTTTGTAGATGATTCAGACTTTCATACTGAGTGTTGGAACAATGTATTATTATGAATTTCTTCACCCTATATGGAAGCAGAACCTCTGGCACTAATAGTTTTTTTGTTTGTTTGTTTTTGTTTTTAATCAAACCACTCTATTTGGAATTCTGTTTTCTGAATTGTCCTCTCATATTTTGACAATTGCTTGTCTCTCAAGCTTAGTTTCTTTGGATGCTATGAACATTTATCTTTTTCCTTTTTTTCCTGAGTAGTCACAGTTCTACTAGCAGATAAGGAGAGTTTGATTTAGGTGGTAGTCTATTTTAAACCAAAACCCTAATAATTGACTTTTAATTTATCTTATCAGAGTCTGATTCTGATGACATGTCCTTATAAATTATATTGCCATTTAGAAAAAGGAATAAACGTCAGCCATAAAAAAATTGAATAAAATGTGAAGTTTTACACTCAATCGCACATGAATATAGCCTTCAGAAATAAAGGTTATCAAATGTATCCAACTTTATATGCTTGTAGGTAATCTCATTTAAGAGTCTACTCAGGTGATATAAAAGAAAGATTACATAACTGAGAAGACTTATATTTGAGACCTATTTTCACAACTTATTAATAACCTTAGGGAAGACATTTAATAGCTATAAGCCTTAGCTTCTTAGCAAAAAGAAATGGAGATGACCTGACTTAACTATTAAGAAGCTTATTATGAAGCAAAATTAAATATCTAGAGTTAGAGTGCTACAAAGTGTTACACAATTATTTGCTTTTATTATTAAGTTGACTTAGTTTTAGTTTCTTTAACAAATGTTACAATGTGCCACTTTCACCCAGTGGAGCACTGAAGTTTTAAAATCGCAATCACATAATGAGGTACATAATAATATTTTAGTTACAATAATGAGAAGCCTATTTCTGCAACCCTTGAATTAAGAAAGACATGACTTGTTTTTCTTATAGAGATAATATCAACATCAAGTGTTAATCAAGACTTTATTTCCCTCTATCTTCATTTTAGCATTTTCCAATCCCCTTGTCTCTCTTAGGATGTTATAACTTATAATTTGACATTGATGAGTAGTACTAGGATCAGGAAATAACATGGTTAGTTTCCTGGAAGTTTCCTGCTGTCAGTCCCATCAGTAATCTCTTTTTCTCACATGCCAGCTTAACACTGCACCGTCGTTTGAAAGCTCTGTGTAAGAGACTCCTACCTCCTTTTCTTGTAATAAGGAAGTTCTCTGAGTTTCTCTGACATTATACATTCTTTAATCTCTTTGAAGGTAATATGACCTACTGTATGGTTTCACTTTTATTAATGCAAATATTCCTTAAATGTCTAGAATTAAACATTTTCTGTCAATTTCAGGGGATGGAGTTCTGTTCAGATAATGAGAATGCTACTACAAACCTTGCTTTAATTGCCACATTATAATCACTAGACCTAAAATACCCTGGAGACCTTGATACATAAAATGCCTTTCAGCTATGCAGGTGTGGAATTCATTACAAGTATGTTTTAAATAGGAATATATCTTAAACTGACTGAAAATATCATTGCCTTAGGGTATTTGATAACTTGAACTATTATTTAATAGTTTAATAGTGACACATTGAAAGATAGCATAGGGAAGAATCCATGTAAGTATAATCTTGAAGACACACATTTACATGTGTATCACTAAAATTACATTGTTTTAACATGGTTGATTAATGGGAAGCTTAAAAGTAAAGTGTCAGCCTGGTATAGAATTAGTGGTACACTAATTATATTTATTATAAACTCACATTTTAAATGAAATTTTTAGAAAAATGAAAAATATCAATGTTTTCCAATAATATAAAACTATAACATAAGTGATACATATTTATAGATCTAATCTTAAGAAAAGTTTTTTCCTCAAAATAAGTTTATCATGAATCTAAACATGCAATCTTTGTTTTATGGTCCTTATGCATTTTATTAATAGCTAAATCAATGGCAAATGCACATGTTGCACCAATCAACAGATTATAGACTAGTGTTCACACATTTCAGCAATGACAACAATATAATATGTGATATGGCTTTCTCATTCCAATGAATCATGCTGAAGATAATTTCTGAGGCCAATGCAGGGGCAGTTTGAGATTAGTGCATTTTTCTCTCTCTTATTTTTTTTTCCTTAGTCATTTAAGAAATCCATGTCCTCTAAATTAACTGCATGGGTCAGGATGAAAAGAAAAAAGAGGGAGCGTAAGCCATGCCAGTGAGTGCATTAATTGGCCCTGTGCATTATTTTTTCTTTGATGACTTAATTTAAAACCATTTTTGCTGATAAATCTTTTGAAAAAGAACATACGATTTTCAAAGAAAAGTTGTGAGACAAGCTGATCAAAGAGCCCATCAGCTGGAATAACATTTAACTGTGGGTGACCTGAAAATCCTTATAATGGAGCTTAATCACATAAAACAGAAAAACAAAATGAACAGCAAGCATGAACATGGTGAGACAGCCCTCCTCTGCCAATCAAGCAAACAATGTCTCAGTGCTTCAGAGAAAGGACCCCAATCAGTGTGGTGATGTGAAATCTGACTTGGTACTCAAGTTGACCTCCTTATCTCCTGCAGAGAAGAGATTTGAGAATGAAGCATGGCACTGAAATAAAATAACAACAGATATAACATCACCAAGATTCCCTTGATGCTTACATTTATGTTGACATACTGAGCCTCAAAAAATAAAAATACTACATTAAATATAATTCATTAGTAGAAAGCAACAAAACATATATCACAATTTGGAATAAATGAAAATTGCAATCAATCAAATACATTTGTCTTAGCATTACAGTATCTCTAAAAGTATAATATTTACATAATTGTAGGATTTTATTCTGTTTTTCTCCTTTGTTTTGTATTTCATAGATAAAATTTAAACATTAAAATTATTTTTTATGAAAAAATTACTTTTTTCTCCTAAATAATAAATACACTCAAATGGAAATTCCAGTCACAATCATAAAAGAAATTCTATCTGCTATCCAAAGGCCCTAAACTCAGCTATCACAGGGATTTTTTAGTTTGTCTCCCTCGGTGTGCCAGTTGAATAGCATTAAGTGACTTTCACGAGTGTTTCTGTGTCTCATGTACAAAATGTTGATATAAAATACATAGACAAAATACATCCGACTGACTGAATATACTGCATATAATGGATGTCCTCCATGTGCTCTACTTCCTTGTTTGATTGGAATAACTCAAGTTTTTGCACAAACCAAATATATCTGACTATATATTATTTGATGTCTACCCAAACAATGTAATGAGGGCAAGCTAGTTTCTGTCTAAATGTTTTGTTAAAATGAAGAGAAGGTTGTAACCTTTTCCATAGACGTCAATACATAGGAATTAAATGCTTCCTCAAAAATCTTTTGGACAGTTATAAGTTTCTGGCGAGTCCATTGCTATGTCTTAATCTATGTCACTTAATCTATGTCACTGTGTTACCACACTGACCCATTCAGCATAGTCCAGCAGGGAATCAATGCCCTCAGAAGACAGGAATTCAGTGGATATAGATTCTGACTAAATATTTTTACTGTGTAACAAAACTTTAACACAATAAAGTTAGAAAAGGGAATTACTAGTTTTAATACATGCCATTGTGATTGGCTAAAAATGTAATTATATTTAGAATGTCAACTGAGTTATTAATATAGGGAAAATAATTCAGTATTTACTAGTAACTTTTATTAATTCAAAGAAATGTGGAATGGCACATTTTAAATAAAGCTTAATAATTTCAGAGCTTCATGCATTAGCAAAATGGGTTCACTTTTTAATATAATTCAAGGAAATATAATTAATAGGAGTAATGTTTAAGTGGCCACCACTTGTCACAAGGAAATTTTACTCTTCTTTAGAAAGAAATTAAAATTACAGTAAGAAGCATTGATTTGAGGCATCCTTTAGGGGAAACCAAGTGGCCTTCTTGTATGTGGTTATGGGGTAAAAGACGTGAAGTTTCCAAGCCACGGTGCCTTTTCTGTAAAGCTAAATTTCCTCCTTTATAAAAAGACCCTGTTTCATATTTTATGCTCACAGACTAGAGAAGCATGCTTGTGGTAAAACCATAGCAATGGGAAGTAGTTTATGTTCTGCACTTATGTGGGAATAACAAATCAAAACCAGACATATGTTTGCTTTTGAAAATAGGGTTTTGTTATAAAAGATTTACTTAATGCTTGAAATATTGAAGTGCTATTAGCTTGGGGTTTGGATGGGAATAGCAAAAAGTTAACAGGTTATATTTTTGCCAAAGTATTGATTTACATTCCACTGAAAGCCTTTTGCTTGTTTTATAATATATTTTTCTATGTTCATGGAAACAGAAATCTGTGTTCAGTATAAATATCAAGTTGTAGGACAAATAATGAATATATGTTATTGAGAGGTTGAATTTCCAAGAAAACGTGAATTTAGTTTAGTTCTGAGATCAGGAGACTTCTAAAACATGTTCTATGGGTTCATTCTAGGTGTAATTAAAACTGGCAACATGTAACTTAAAAGTGTGCCCATATTCTTTTGATCAAAATCAAGATGATTTGGGTCCACACAGAGTTTTAGAATCTATGCTATTGTTTGCAAAGTAAGGCAAAATCACAGAATAACATGAATTACTTTCCTTTATAATATGCAAATAAGACACAATTCATAGAAAACTTTCTGTGCTGTTCTTCTGATGTTAACACTTACGTTACAGATAAGATCAGTAAATTGTCTCTTCCTTTTGGTGTAAATCCTACATTATATAATCTATTTTTCATGTAATAAAAACATGCGAGAATTATATCTCCCTATACAAGTCACTGGATTGTGGCAAGGTGAAATGAGGTGAATATAGTATTTGTGTTATCTTGATTCAATGAGAAATGTCATAATAACATTTTCCCCTTGTGTGGACCATTTCCTAATATGGCACCAGCTTGTTCTTATAAGGTTGAATTGCAAAATCTAATTTGGAAATGTACCTTGTTGATCTTCCATTTGCTATGCTTTTCCAATGCACTAATTAATCAATACTGACCCCTTGTGATATAACTGTTTACTTTTATATGAGTTTTAATGTAGGAGTAAGTAGACCTATTCTTTAAATGTTTTATCATCTAGACTTTGCATGCTGATGTGACTCCAAAAGTCATCTAACTTCCAATGAAGTTTTTAATATCATTAGGAAATACTAATAAACTTGACCTAAAGATAATCTGAACATACTGAATTTTCATTCACCAAATCTTAGGAAGACCTAATTTTAATAATTTAAAGGTAACTAGTTGGATATGAAAATTGTGTACACAATACATGGAAAACTTAAACTGGTAAGAATAAATAAATACATGGAAATATAGTTCTCATAGATGTAAATATAGTGAAGTACAGGTAAAAGCAATTCTATAGGTTTTTCCCATACAAAAGCTATTTAAACTCAGTTACATCAAAATGAGAGAAAATTTATGTTGGATTTGTCCTGTCAATTCAAAAGAATGCTATTTTGAATGCTTTTAAGTAAATCATTGCCAAGCAAAAGAGACTGACAATCTATTGATTCCAAACTGGCTAATATGAATTCAAATATTTCATCTGAATAAATACTATCCATTATTAGACATTTAAATTATATCTACTAATTTAAATATTAAAATGTGCCAAAATGATCTATTTGGGGAATATAAACAAACATAGTATTTTAGCATTTCTCATTCTGTACATTTTCTTATTTGTTTATAGTCAGATTTATAATCTGGATAAACTATCATTGAAGTAAAAAATAAAACTGTGAATTGCAGTTTTAAAACTGCAACACAAGTTTGAAAATGGCAATATAAAATAGAATTTCATATACTTTTAAAATATTTTTATGTGTTGCTTGGAATAGCTGTTATTCTTTATTTTCTTTAGAATTCCTATGCAACTTTACATAAAATGTGATTCATTTGAATACAGTGTTGTTTGTGATCATATAACTGTAGTTAATGAAAAATTATCTAGACACATATCATTTTTAAAATGTAGTTTTATGTAATTTAAGATTGACACATTGACTTAGGCAAAACAGATTTTATTTCAAATTCATAAAATATTTAAATTATTTTATATTATACATATCTCAATGAGTCATAAATATACTATTTTCTGAAATGGTTTAAATCCATTACAGTGTTTCTCCAATTATCTTACTACTTTGCAAACATTTAACAAAATATGTGGTTTTAATATCACATACTTGCAGGATAAATCTAGTCCAAACTTATATCTAAAGACCAACTGTTGTATATTCCAGTTTCCCAAAATCTATGATGATCTCTTAAGCAGGTCAGCTTATGACAATTAGATCATCTGGGTTTCTGGGAAGGCATGAATTTGTAGCATGTTTTTTTGGTTTTCACGGGGGTTTACTTATGTGACTGTGTGAAAAAGTAGACTCTCCATCCTAAAAGTACTACCATTAGTTAATTTTCCATAGGATACTTTTAAGTATCCTGAATTTTTAAAAATCTTGTTGCTTTTTACATATCTATATGGTCTATATAATTTATTTGTCTATATTATATTTGGTCTATATTATTTATTTTTGAATGAGTAAATGGCATTTTGGGGTGCTGCTTGTTTTACAAGAAACATAAATAAGGGCAAAAATAGCTGTAGTTTGTTTATGGATTAAGCAGCAAACTTGTATGTAAACACGAAAGATATTTTGTGTATTACAGTGATGAATACTGTACTTATAAACAAGGTGACATGTGCTTATAGGGAAAACATAATTTATACTATAATGCTTATACTTGTTTTATTTAAAAACATGAATAATAAGCAGTACAGAAAATATAAAATTAAAATATATAATAAATATTATTAATATGATTATTTTAATATATGTTAAGATAAAAAAGACAGAGGTAAAGCCATTTGAGAAATTAATAGCAGAAGAGAAAGTTTACTCAACTATAATCTGAAATTTAATTAAAGCCATGATTAATGACAAATGCCATCTTGCAATGTGACCTCTAGAAAGATCTACAGCTGTTGAATCAATTGAGAAGATGGTCTCCACTGTTTCAAAGTAAAGCACAAAGAAGATAAATTAAATTTAGGATTATTAATCACATGAACTTTATATTAATGATTTGGAAACCTGAAGATACCAAACAGTCCTAAAAATGAAGTAAATATTCAGATAGGAGCTTTAGGGACATCTTATTTGGTAAGCCATAATTTCCAGATTATTAACCTAATCATTTAAAAAGAACTTTTCACTGCATTAAACCCATTTAAATTTAAGATGGAAACATTGAATAAACATGAAACTCTATTAGCTGCACAATGTGAATTAAATAGGACTACAAGTAGGCTAGGATAAAAATGGGAAGGTAAGTAGATTTTCAAAAGATGTCATTAGCCAGTAAATATTCAGCTAGGAGGACGTTTGTATTGGAGGACTTCTTTACTAACCAAGAGTAGCTATATCCATACTCATTTGATTAAGTCCTTAAAAGAAATCAAGGAATTGGAAAAGAATAACATAAATGGGAAAAAATACAAGTTGCTCTCAGTATTTTGACGTTATTGATGAAGACCACAGAGCAGCTGTGGAAATTTTTTAAAGGTTTCCCAGAAAAGCTAGCAAAATCAAGGTCAAAATCCCTCTAGAAGTCCCTGATACGAGTCCATTAATGAAAAATAGAAAGAAAAGAACTCTACTGCCAAGAAGAAAGCTAAAAGATAATTATATTGTTGAAAAATAAGTGATTTAATAGAAGTTAAAAGTATATTTATTATATAGTTTGAAAAAGACATGTTTTTGGTATCTGTTTTGAAGTATAGGGAATTCTGTTATTTAGACATCACTGTGTTCTCAAGAAGCTGAGCAAAAGGCAACAAGCTTAAATAGCATTGAGTGGGATTTATGCTATAAAAAAAGATGAGATTTCCTGCAGTAGGGATTGTTAAATCCAGGAATAAAGGACAGACGGAAGCTATGCTTTCCTTTGAAGGGGTAAGAATTAAGGTAGCTAATCATCTATCTTTCAGGAAAGTTTAAGGCAAGGTGAATGGATTAGGTGACCTTTCAACATCATTTCCATCCCAGGATTTATGATGTCATTATAAATCAGCATTCCAAATGGAAACCTGGGCAAGAACTACTGACTTTTGCACTTGTTTCTGTTCTTCCTTGAATGTAGTCAGGTATCTTGCTAGAACCACTAATAGTCCACAGTGCAAGGTTTTGAATCAGATAGCCTGGGTTCCAACATCTTGTGAATATCAGTGTCTTCAGCCACAAAAGACAGGTATCTAGTACTTGTATCATTGGATTGTTGAGAAGATTAACTGAGATGATTTATGTAAAATACCTAGCATGAAGTAGGCATACAACCAGTGTTCTTATTAAACTCTATTCTGCTACTACATCAACCATTGCAGTATAACGTGGTGCATTTCCAGTGACAACTCTACCCTTCTTACTTCTCTATTTCTTTTTATAAGACTATTTTTAGAGCAGTTTGGGGTTCACAAAAAAATTGAAAGGAAGGTGTAGACACATCCCATAGACCTCCTGCCCCTATACATGCATCACCTCCCCTATTATCAACATTCCCCCACAAGAGTGGTACATTTGTTAAAATTGATGAACCTATGTTAACACATCATAATCACTCACATCATAATCACAAAGTCCATAGTTTACTTTAGGGTTCTTTCTTGGTGTTGTACAATCCATGGGTTTGGACACATGTATAATGACAGGTATCTGCCTTTATAATATCATATAGAATATTTTCACTGTTCTAAACATCCTCTGTGCTCCATTTATACATCCCTAATGCCTTCTGTGTATTTTCTCTTCCTCCCTACTTTTACTCTCAGTAGAAAATCCCTGAGTTCTATCAAGAGAAACTTCACCACTAGATACAGACAATATGTATTCAGCTGACGTAAGAGGTGCAAATGAAGAGGACAAGTAGAAAAATAATTTAAATATGGAAATGAGCCAAATATTAATAAACTATGGTTTATTGGATCACATATTTTAATATGCATCTATTAAAATGTATCTACTAAAATATTTTATATAAATATTTAGAGACATGGAAAACTGCTATAATGTAAGCAAATAAAATGGGATAAAAAATGTGTGCAAATAAAAATAATGTAAAAAACACAGAATTCAAAGATAATATATGTTGGAAGATAAAATACTCCAAAATATTTAAGATTTACTTTTTTTATGCTGTTGATTTGAGTTTTCTTTTAGTATTTGTTTTTCCTATGTTGAAGCATTTATTAGTAGAAAAAGGTAATATTTTTGTTTGTTTTGTTTTAGTTTATAAAATATGAATTTTTTTCCTACTCTTGTTTTATAATGTTTCCAAAAAGCTATCAATGAATTATTAGTAATTATCAATCAATCAATAAAAGAATTAGTTCTTCTGATTATTCTTTTAGGGAGAAATTGGCCTTTGCATTTCATTTTTGACATGTAATTTAGAGATGGCTTGTAAGCATAAGGATTTTTTTTAGAAAATTTGCTAAGATATTCATGCATTCAACAAATATTCAACATTTTGTCATTGTATCCACAGATAATATATTATATATTTATTTATATATATATATATCTTAAGAGTTCCTTCAGGATTTTGCAAATCAGTGATATATTATCAAATAAATCAATAATTACATGGATATAGATACAAATATCATGTATCAAAATTCTACTGGTAATAGTAAATTATTTTTAAAGTATATAGTATTTTGTGGTAATTATTCTGAATTGCGCCTTTTCTGTTTACAAGAATATTTCTCTCCAAAAGTCAACATTTATATTTTTACTTTGTTCTGTATATAGCCTCATTAATGAGCTTCTTTTCTTTAGCCAGTATGTTGAGACATGGAAGTTTCTGTACCCTTACCCTCATTATCTATTGATAATGCCTCACTTATATTTCAGAGAATATTGTAATAATCATATTGATAAAAATGAGTGATGATAAGCAAAAAAAGGAGCTAGCGATAACAAGGACCTCTTTTTCTTTCACCTTTATACAACTAACATTTATTCACTACTTGCTTCATTTCAGGAGCCGTAATGGGGACACAAAACAAAACATGGCATCTGTATTACCATGATCCATCGCATTCTTTTTGCATTTCCATATTTCATTACAGATAATTAATTATCTTTCCCCCAACTAAACTGTAAGCTACCTGAGGACAAAGGCAATGCTGATTTTTGTCTTTGTATTTCTATGCCCGAAAAGCATCCAGCTTTTTTGACTGGCTGAGTGAATGAATGGACATTGAACTAAAGGAGTTTGTCTTCTAAGATAATTGTTCTTTATTATCATAACAGAAACCATAAGCCTTAGATAAGGATGCTCAATTTCTTATTTTCTCTAGGGATATCAGGCCTTATTTTCTTTGAGTCATTGCCCCTAACTTTAAAAATGTAAATAAATATTAATAAGAGGAAAACTATTACCACTTATTTAACTTTCACTTGTAAATTGTGTCTTTTAACACATTAACTGCCATGTGAGTTGTATTTAACTCACCCTAGTTTTAAGCCTTGGCCCTTGTGATGCATATGCAAGTCACATGTCTCCTCACTTGGGGAGCCACGTGAACTATTTTTAAAGTTACAAATAGCAAATTTTTCGTTAAATTAGAAAGGATCATTTTGTTTTCGAAGTTTTTATTCTATTTTTGTAATAAAACACCATGGCTCCAAGGAAAAAACATTCTTTTTTTTCCTAGTGCGGCAGTCAATTTGTTAAGCAACTTTGGAAGAATCATCACATCATTTAAGTCATCTCCAAATTACTTTGTGCTTCAGGGTGTTTGCTTGTTTGTTTGTTTGTTTGTTTTAAATAAACTCCAAGTACATACTGATCAACTATGTACCCACATTTCTATTGGATGTTACTTTGCAAAAACATGTTTGTTATGCAAGCCAGAAATAATTCGTCAAGTAATTCTTGAAATGTTCCACTTCTTTTTATTTCCCAGATAATCGTGCCATTACTGGTGATTCCCCAGTAAGATCTAACATAAAGGAGGAAGCCTCATGAATACAACTAACTGATAATGAAAGAACTGATGAAAAAACAAAACAACAACAAAAAAATTCTGTTAGTCATCTTAAGAAATATCACCTTCAGGAAAATAAAACTGAGCATGTAGCTTGTACTGCATCTTTCTGCCTACATCCATTGGGTCAAAATAAAAAAAAAAAAGTCTTATTTATATCTTTCACATCTCTGGCTTACTGATCTTCTCTGCGCCTCTTGACTGTCAATATTTTTGTTTGGGGCTAATACTTTTTCTCCTCCAAGCTGAAAGTGGAATACAAGCTTGTTTTCTTTTTCCCTCCAGGATATGAAAGAGGAAAAACAGCAGTTAGAAAGAAACTCTTTTAAAAAGCAACTGCCATAAAAAAAAAAAAAGAAGCAGATACATAACATGGAAAGAATTCAAATGTTTGCTTATTTCATAAGGAAGTTAATGCCTCATAACAGTGATTGCCTTAACCAAAGTATCCTTCCTGTATTTATCATAAAGATGAATCCTTCCTAATTAAAAAGGTAAAGGAAACCCCAACATCTTACATAGGTTGTATTAAATAAAATGGTCTTCTATATATTTATTTCCAGAAAGAGATGATAGTAACTTTGATGATGACTGTCCTAAGGACTTCTGTTGTTTGGCTCAATATTTCCTCTTTTTCCTTTCCAATCCAAACCAATTAGGGCTATAGAATTGCCAGTGTGACCTCTTCAGCAACTGCAAAAATAGCATCGTATTGCAGAAGGACAGATTACACATGCCAATACCAATTTATTTCTGGTTCATACACAGAGAAATGCTATTTTAAAATCTTTATTCATTTTAAATCAATATCTTGTTTGCCTACTGAATGTATTTTTTTAATCGAGAGATTCTATATGATCAAGAGAATTGAGCCTCTGTATTCTGCTGCCTAGAGTCAAACTAGTCACCTTATAAAAAAGTTTCTGATCACGTTTTTACTTTATTCTAAAGATCTGAAAGTTAGAAAAAATCCAAATAAATATGCATGAATCTGCCATGCAAAATAATAGGTGTGCCCGTGCTTCTATTGTTTGGAACTGGCATACTTTCAACCAGAATTCTCTGTCATGCAGTCATATATAATATACTTTAGACACCACTAAATTCACAATGTTTTTTTTTTATCACTAGTCTCAAAATGCTATAAAGGTAGTGAGAAGCTCCATGATTTAAAACAATAAAAGTTTTTGTTCATCCTTCCTTCTCTTAATCCATCATATCATGTGGATGGTTTTACATTTTTACAATTACCTAAAACATACAGGTAAAGCTGGTACATTGAGTATATTTCCATCTTATGCATATGTTCACCTCTCTGAAACAAAAACAAATTACATATTTTAAATGCGAAAATCTGCTAAACCCGGTAAGAACTTCTGAAATCTTCATGGTTTTTGGAACTACAGTGTACTTGCTAAAAAGTTACCTTCCAAATTCACCTGATAAAAACCATGTGTGAAGAAGAAAACAGTGAACGTACAGTAGCGTTTTGATTGAATACTTTGGTTTCAATGAAGCAAACACAAATATCTTACATTTAGCTGTCCACATGTCTTCAAATATTGACTTAGAAATTTTAAGAATAAGTTCAAATCACAGAGGAACAATTACAGCTGAATAAAGTGAGCTATAATGGAAACGCTCTACCTGTTGAAATTATTGTTAGTGTTTAATGGCCTGGCAAGATGAATCCCTTTCATGGTAAAAAAAAAAAAAAAAAAAAGAAAAAAAAAAAGAAAAGGAGCATTTTGGTTCAGAGTTTAATGAGCTCAATGAGATTCTTACATGCCCCCTAAAAGCATATAGAACATCGGGCGCTGGTTGTTACAATGATAATTCAAAGATTGTTCTAAATGTTATATAAAAAGCCAGTAACCAAATATAATCTACTTAAACAGATGATTGTAGGAGGTATAATAAGAGGTATAAGTGGTGCAAACTAAATATTGTCCTCAATTTTAAGTCTAGATAATACTAAGACTTTTAATTCTGAAAAGCATATACAGATTATTTTTCCCTAAGTTTTCTGGTTCAGAAGCTCTTTAAATAAAAAAAAAAAAGGAGCGAGAGAGAGAAAAAGCAATCTGACATTTCTTAGGCTCTGGGAGCTTACATTTAAATGGAGTAGTTATTGACATAATCATTTATTTTAAAAACACCAGTAAGCACAAAATTTTGAAGTAAGACAATAAAGGTGAAAAATATATAACATTAGCAAAATTAGTAACTATTTACTGGAAACTAGAAGACTCATTTCAACCACAATTGTAAAACACATTTGAAGAAATACTCTATGTTTAGAATACGCAGTTGGAAAACTGAACTCTCAGTTGGAAAAGGAAAATTAATGTTTCCTCTTGCCGTCAGCAGTATCATTTTTGCTTCTCTGAATTGGTTGCTAGGTTTACATCTCATTAACTGATCCAAACAGAATCATTAGGGCCAGAGGGCTAATAGATGCTTCTCTGTCTCACAATGCCTATTAAAGCAATCGACACATCTTTAATGTGGTGTAACTTCCAATTAATTTTTTAAGGTCATTCTGTCACATTGCAGTCAGCAGTGGTGTTGTAAATTCAACCAGCTTATGAATAAATGTCCAGAAGATCTGTATTCTGAGCCACTCTCAAACTTGATGGTGGGTTACAGAGGCCATGGCTATGCTTGCCCTCATTCTCTCAGAAAACGTATTTGAAAATATTTTACAATAATAATGTATCATATATGGCACTAATATAAATATATGTCAATATATTTTACTATTCAGTTCCTCCATTTTTATAGCTTAGAAGTTTTAATAGCAATTTAGTTGTATTGATTTTGTATAGTAAATTATAACTTTAATTTTAAAAAAGAATAAAAATTACTGCTGTATTAGACAACTATCCTCATAGATTGCAGGTAATTAAATTAGAATTGCTATTTAAAATTAATAATATGTATCAAACTGTCTTTCCATAAAAATATATAATGATAAGAGAAAAAATAATGAGATTGATAATTCATGTATACAGGTCTATTCAAGGTAAGTAACTTAAAAAACACCCTTTTTAAATGCCAGTCTCTGAAAACTTAGTTTCAAAGTAATTCTGTCTAATAATTTAGAAAATAATTATTACAATATCATGTTTAAAAATCAAACACAAAGTATACATTACATAAATATATAATATAATGAATACTTATATGGTGTTTTCAAAAAGTTTGTGGATGTGATCACTTAAAAGCAATAATAAAGACCAAAATGTATAATTAGTTTCTGGAATGCAGTCAATAATTTTATGGTGAACAGTCAAATGCTTTATTTTCCTAAAATAATAACTAAAATAATAACTAAAATAACATGTCTTCTGCAAAATGACAACATATTTATGATAATAAACCAGAACAAATTATTACTTAATATAAATTTATCAAGTTTTTTTCTGTAACAATATTCAAATTGAGTAACCAAATTGCTTTTAGATATGTATGTTCATCACGTACATACTGTATAGTCCCAGAAAAAGTTGGAATTCTGTATTTGAGAGTTTTATTTTTAATTTTTGTGAGGACTATTAATTAAGTTTAAAATCTGAGATAATTCACATTGTGTTCAGTGATAATGTCAAATCTAAAATGATCAAAATTTTAGACAAAATTTAAAAGATTTTCTTTTTGTACTAAATGTGCAAAAAAAAGGAAAGTAGTACTTTGTAACACCAATGATTCTATATTCTTTGTTAATAGCATTTGTAAATCCCAGTATTTCATCATTAGGACGTAGACAGACTCTTATGAACAGTACCTAAAGCATTTAACAAACCTCACATAGTAAATAACATACATGCAGAAAGAGCACTACTGTCTACACCAGCAGTCCCCAATCTTTTTGGTACCAGGGACTGGTTTCATGGAAGACAATTTTCCATCTACTGGGGCTGTTGATGGGGAATGTCTTTGGGATGATTCAAACACATTGCATTTATTGTGGAGTCAAACCTCTCTAATGATAATCTGTACTTGCAGCCATTCCTCACGACTAGCATCACGGACTTCAGCTCCAATTCAGACCATCAGGCATTAGATTCTCATAAGGAGCCAGAACCTAGATCTCTCCCATGCACAGTTTACAGTAGGGTTCGTGCTCCTGTGAGAATCTGATGCTACTGGTGATCTCACAGGAGGTGGAGCTTATGCAGTGATGTGAGTGGCTGTAAATACAGATGAAGCTTCCACTCAGTCACCAACGCTCACCTCCTGCTGTGCAGCCTGTTTCTAACAGGCCACTAACCAGTACTGATCCATGGCCCAGGCATTGGGGACCACAAATCTACATGGAGTGTTATCACGGTAAATGGGAAACAAAATGTTTCAGATGGACATATTTAATCAGCATAGGTAAATAAACTTCATATTTCACAAGCACAGAATAACTTGTTCTTCTATTTGATGTATGAAAATTATTCTATGTTTAAATGGAGTCCAATCTTTGGTCAAAAATACAATTTATTTATTTATTTTTTATTTTGGCATATTATGGGGGTACAAATTTTAAGGTTTCAAAAAATGCCCTTTTCCCCCCTTCCCCAACAAGTCTGAGTTTCCAGCGCCACCATCCTCCAGGTGGTGCACATCTCACTCATTATGTATGTATATACCCGCCCCACTACCCTCCCACCTGCTCAATACCCAATTACTGTAGTTCCTATGTGTCCACTTAGGTGCTGCTCAGTTAATACCAGTTTGCTGGTGAGTATATGTGGAGTTTGTTTTTCCATTCTTGGGATATGCAAAACAATGATTAAAATAGTTGAATGTTCAAGCTTCTTTAGTTTATGGTAAATGATAAATTAAAAAGTAATATTTAAAATTATACTGTGAGAATGTTCTGGTTCATGATGGGCATGAGTTCTAGCCACCCTTCAGATCCAGAAAAACAAAACAAAACAAAACAAAACAAACCTATATTTTTAAATACTCTATGGTTCCTCTATAAAACAATGAGAATCTTCAGTCAACTAACAACCATGATGGACCCCTGAATGGTCAATAGCAGACAGAATCTGATTATAGAAAGAAGCTTTAGTCCAAAGACCTACAAAATAACATTTCTGGAAAGTGTGGCAGAGACTGTGATTAGGACTCTCCTCTTTCCATCCAAATAACCCAAAACCATCAAGTTTATGATCAATCCAAACCAATACTTCTTTTAATACATGTCATTTAAATAATCTTGATCCAACATCCCAAATGGTTGGTATCAACAGGAGAGGAAAGAGGAAGTGAGAGCAAGTGAAATTCGGCTTTATTGGGAAGGCTGGAGATTTTAATTGACACTAGTCATTGCTTGAAAATGCAATATTCAATATGTGCTTAGATATAATGATGAGGTTTCATGTTCAACAAAGTAGAAGTAGTGGCCTGATGGCTTGGAATAATCATCCTTTAAAAACAAACGGCGGGGGTGGGGGGATGGGTATATTCACATCTAATTGGTGCAATGCACACCGTCTGGGGGATGGACATGCTTGAAGCTCTGACTCAGGCCAGGCAAAGGCAATATACATAACCTAAGCATTTTTACCCCTGTAATATGCTGAAATAAAAAAAAATAGAACATTTGAAAATCGCATATATATTAAGTGAATGTGCATGTATGTGTATGTATCTATGTGAAGACAATGGACATCTTTCAGAGAAGTAAGGAATTGTAAGGCATAGATTCATGATAGTAGGAATGCATGTATGTGTACACAGGATTTGGTACTGCTTTTCCCCAACAGGCATTTGTCTATTCATGGAAGATGGCTGACATGTAAATGAGCTGAAAATTATTTCTAACAGAGTACATGAAATTAGGTACAGGGGAAGAACTGGACAAAGCCTTGTTAATTCCACAGGCTTTGGCCAAGAAGCTGAAGTGCTAAATCCTAGGAGTAAAGTTAAGCAAAAAACAGAGTATCCTTCCCAAAGATAAAAATCCAACTTCAATTTACCTCAATCTTTATTATATTAAGGTAATTTGGGATTTCTAGTGGCCAGTCTCAGCCATGTCCAGAGGAAGATAACATCATTAAGAATATCAAATAATCTTTAAGTTTTTTATTTATAATTTCCAGCACATAAGGAATTTAAAATATGTAACTATAAACCGTGAGAGAAATCAGAGCATGTAATGAAACTACACAGGTACAAAGAATGACAATTTCAGTCACAGACTTTAAAATAACTATAGTAGAATTAATGGAATTAATAATTTTATCAGAGTACTTTAACATGAGAAAAAGGAAACATATGGAGATTTGAGAATTGAAAATATAATAAATGAAATTAAGTATCATATATAATTGTTTACAGATGATTAGACACATTTGAAAAAATAATTAGGATTAAGAGACAGATTAAAAAATAATATCCAGAATAAAACAGAGAAATAATAGGATGGAAAATAACAAATCAGAAACATGGAATATGGCAAAAAGTCTAACAAGCATATAAATGACATCCAAGAGAGGAAAAAATAGAAAGAGCCAGGGGCGATGCTTGAAGACGTAATAGAAGGACCCAAACCAAAAATTACAAGAAGACATCAAACCATACATTCAAGAAGCTTTACAAGTCTCCAGAAGAAAAACCTTACTCATGCAGTGATTGAAAACCTAAGAAAAATAAAATATCATAAAAATATTCAAAGGAAAAAAATGCATGTCAGAAGAGAAACAAGACTGAAAGTTGACTTCTTAACAGAAAAAATAAAAGGCAGAAGACAAGGAAATAATACCTTCAATGTGCTGAAGGAAAACAATCAGCAACTTAGAATTCTGCATCCAACAAATTGACAACTTAGAAATCCACATCCAGCAAAAATGCCTTTCAAAAAGATGAAAGACATTTTCAGTAAAACAAAAGCTGAGATAATTTATCATTAACATGTCCGCACTACATCCAATATTAAAGAGTTTTTTTTCTCAAGCAGATCATGAATGATCTCAGATGGAAACCCACAAAAATGGGAAGTAATGAAGAGCAACATAAGAAGAGCATACATAAACATTACGATAAATAAATATTAATTACCTGAAATAATTCAATATTGTTGAATTAGATTAAAAAATAATGAAAACTATGTACCATTTATATAATGTATTAAATGTATATATAAAATGTAAATATATCATTTTATTATATAGAAAATATGGTGTCATTTAAATTACTATTCATTTGAAAAAGTAAATACAGTGACAAATACATTATTAGTGGAAAAGAGTAATAAGTTAACGAGAAAAATATGAACCAAAAGAGTCAGAATTCAAATGCTAGAAGTCGAATCCACATCAATGTGGGAGATGTTACCACATTGTCTAGAAATAAATGAGACAAAGAAAAAAAATGCGCATCCCTTTTGAGTGCCACAAAAATTACCAAAATTTCTAACATTCTGAAACATAGTGAATACCTCCCTAAATTCCAAAAGCTTGAATCAGATAAAGTACCACAGAAGAATTAAGTTATTAAAAAAAAAGGTTTCCAGTAAATCATTTTATGCTTGAAAATCAGAAAAATCATTATTAAATTATGCATGGCTTGATGTGTAACTTTAAGTGGCAATGGAAAATATTTAACCAAATAGCATTAATAATATAATATATCAACACTTATGAGATGCAGCTGTATTAAGACAAATTTGATACTAAATATTTAACCTAGATACAAAGTTTGTGACTACTTATATGACAATCTATCCCAAGGATACATAAAAATTGCAGCAAATATAACTCAAAAAGGTGAGAAGGAACACCATATATATGGTGAAAGAGAGAGGGAAGATAAATAAAAATGAATAAAATATATATTTTAAAATCTGTTAAAAGAAAGGTTCAATAAACATTATCTTTTGTCTTTTTAAGAACAATAATATTCCTAAAAGCGTAGTGAGGCTAATTTAAGAAAATAGTAAAAATCAATTTCAAAATAAAATGGCAAAATGAAACATCATTTCAAAATTTATAGACATGAAAAAATCTAAGAAGATATTATTAACTACTTTATGTCAATAAATTTGAAAAGGTAAGGTAAAATGAAAAATAATCAGAAAGGTTTAATTTCTAAAACTGACACAAGAAGGAATAGAAAATCTGAAAAAATGCTTTAAAGAATTAGTTTGTGATTAAAATCTTTCCCACTGACACAAATTCTTACAGAGAAAGAAAGGAATGTCTCTGAAATGAAAATCTATTTATATCTCATATTGTTTTTGAGGCCATCATAGCCTTTATACCAGAACCTGACAAAGAAATTAAAGAAAGAAAAATTATATTAATATAAATCTCTCCCATGTACATGGATGCAGAACTCCCAAACCAATTATTAGCACATCAAATCCAACGGTATTAAAACACATATCATTTTGAAGTTGGATGGATTCCAGAAACCAGTTATATCAGTTTTATATTGAATATTATTGATAACAAAGCTAGATTTTTAAAAATGGTCATTTTAATAATTTTAGTGAATACCTCTTTATAATTAAAAATGTTTGGCACACTAAAATATGATATATATCTTAATCTTAAAGAGAATATCTACCAAAAATTCTTTAGAACTATAGAAAATACTAACTTTAATTTTTAATGTTAATGATATCTTTCCTTCATTCACAAATTAAACCCATTATCATCACTTTTATTCAACATTGAAATAAACCTTTACAACCTTTACAATTGGCAAGAAAAAGAACTACACATAATGTTGGAAATCAAAAACTAACACTACCACCAACAACTAAAACTGTTATTCTCAGACAATGACATTGTGTTGAAGAAAATCCAAGAGTGTATATATTCACACGCATACACAAATACATGCACACATGCACATATACAGTGCATGGTTTACTTAATTCAGATTCAATTCCCAACAGTTTTTGCTCAGTGTGCAGATTGTTCTGGAAGCCAGCCTTAGCTTTCTAGTTTTCAGGGCCCAACTTCTCCATCACATTTTAGAGATTTCTTTAGACACCCCACATTCTGCTACTATTGGAGTGGACAAAATTCTTCATAGTTTTAGCAGTTCTTCTTAAATTATTCCTTCCAAATTTTCCTTTAAGTAATGGTTGTTCTGGAGTTCTCAGGTCTATCCGATACCTCAGTGATTTCCTATGTATTTTTCACACTATTTTGCCAATACTATACAGATCTTGTAGCTGTCAGTGATTTGTCCTGACTTGATCATACATAGGGATTCGTGGATTTAATTTGTCAATTATTTTGTTTTGTTTCATTTCGCAAATGTTCTTTACGAAGCTGTGATTTTGCTACCATACTTCCTCTCATTGTATCTATGAAGATGTTCAGAAATATTCAATATCTTTTTCACTACATCCTTCTACATAGAATCTTCCCCCAATAAGGAATATATACTTTTTAAATAGATCGGTGTACACTGTCCAATGAAGTAGTCTCTAGTCATATATAACTGTTTAGTTTTAAATTTAAGTTAAATAAAATTAAAACATCAATTCATCAGTCACAGTAGCCATGTTTCAAGTGCTCCTTAGTCACATGAAACTAGTGGTTACCATATTGGATGTAACAGGTAGTGAACATTTTCATTTACACAGAAAGTTCTATGGAATAGCAGTGAGTTAGAGAAAAGCAGTTTTAAATATCTTTCCTACACTTATCATGGTTTTCATTCTAGACATCAGTCTATTTTATTTTACTCATTTAAAACAACTAATACATTTTATATACTTGAGAGTTTGTACAAAGCATTTAACTCATACCTTCCTCATAGTATCCTTTGAGGAAGGGATTATCAGTGTTTATATTATAATTTTAATGATAAAGATACTAAAGATAAATCCACAGAATTAGTGACAGATCATGATTTGCCATGATCCTAAATTACATATTTAAAATGATACCCTCTTTTCTTTCTATTCTATAGCCTTTCCTATAGTAAAGAAATTCAAATTCATCTACCAACTTTGATACATTCCAAAATAAAGTCCAACTCCTTTGTATTAATTCTGTTGTTCATCAAACAATATTCTGATGTGTTATTTGGACAAAGAACCATTCCAGGTATATATAGAGTTGCCTTATTCAGGAAAAATGTTATTTTCGCCTCCCTGCTTACATCTATCTCCACCACCAGCTTAAAAGTTATAACTTAGTTTGTTAATTTAAATTTGTACAGAAAAGAGGTCCCCTAGAGTATGGAAATCTCAGATAAATGGAAAAAAAAATTGAGTTTAGAAATATGCAAATTTAAGGACTTGATCCCTGGATGTTAGCACCCCACTTAAAATGCATCAAGTCCCTAAGGCCATTCTTGAAAGAATTGATGATGTGTTCAAAGTCAGTGTTACCAATTCTGAGGTCACATTTTCATAAGGTATTCAATTAAATATTCCAAGGTGTTCTTTTTAAAGTTCATTTGAGAGTTCTTTTGAAAATGTTCAAATATTAGAAGTATTTTTATCTTTTTTTTATTTGATTGCATGAAGCGTATAAGTTAATCTCTTTTAGTATTCACTTAGAATGTATGTACATACAGATTGCATGATATATTTTATGCATGTAATCCCTGGACCTGTGAGTATGGTGGTAAAATTTTTGGCATTATATATGCAAGGTATGTCCAGTATTATATTAGAAATAAAAGTGTCTCCTGTGGGAATTTAGTAAAGTATCTCACTCTAATGCAAAAATATTTATTTCAAAAGTAACATATTCTACATCTACCAGAATATTAATATTTATGATAATGTTATCAAGGAAAAGTGATAATTTCATTAGTATCTTTAGACACTTTCATTAGTATCTTTAGAAAGGTAAACGTTAATTTATTTGTATTCTTTCCTTTCAAAATATTATAAAAGTAAATGTGAAAACATTTTAGTTAAAGGAATATGTTATAGTAAAATATATTTTCTATTTTTTCTATTATATTTTCTTATTTATTTATTTATTTCAGAATATTATGGGTGTACCAACATTTTGTTTACATATAATACCTTTGCCTCACCCAAGCCAGGGCTAAAGCCTGCCCTTCTACCATATAGTGTACTTTGCATTCATTAGTTGTGAATTTATCCGCCCCACCAACTCCCCCCACCTGACCAGCACCCAGTGAATATTACTTTCATATGATCACCCTAGTGTTCATCAGTTAGTACCAATTTGATGATGAGTACATGTGTGGCTTGTTTTCCCATTCTTGTGATACCTACTTCAAAGGATGGGCTCAAGCTCTACCCAGAATAACATAAGAGGTGCTAGTTCACCATTGTTTTTTGTAGTTGAATAGTATTCCATGGTATAAATATACCACATTTTATTAATCCACTCATATATTGATGGGTACTTGGGTTGTTTCCACATCTTTGCACATCTTTCCACATCTTGAATTGTGCTGCCATAAACATTAGAGTGCAGATGTCTTTATTATAGAATGTCTTTCTTTCCTTTGGGTAGATGCCTAGTAGTGGGATTGCTGGATCAAATGCTATTTCTAGTTTTAGCTCTTTGAGATATCTGTGAATTACTATCCACAAGGGTTGTACTAATTTGCAGTCCCACCATCAGTGTAAGAGTGTTTCTATCTCTTCACATCTATGCCAGCATTTGTTATTTGAGTACTTTTTGATAAAGACCATCCTCACTGGAGTTAGATGATATCCATTATGGTTTTGATTTACATTTCCCTGATGATTAGAGATGTCGAGCACTTTTTTATATGTTTGCTGGTCATTATTCTGTCTTCTTTTGAAAAGTTTCAATCCATGTCCTTTGCCCACTTTTTGATGGGGTTGTTTGATTTTTTCTTGTTAATTTTAGCCAGTCACCATGCCACATAGTTATTAGGCTGTCCAAAGTAAACACAAAAGAGGCAATCCTTCAAGCAAAAGGTGAAAATGGCAGATAACCTACAAAGGAAAACCTGTCAGACTAACTTTAGTCTTCTTAACTGAAACCTTACAACCCAGAAGGAACTAAGGACCCATCCTTAATCTTCCAAAACAGAATAATGGCCAACCTAGAATTCATTACCTGGAAAAACTAAGCTTCATCTATGAGGGACCAATAAAGACTTTCCCAAACAAATAATCACTGATGGAATTTGTGAGGACCAGACCTGCCCTGCAGGAAGTACTCAGACCTGCATTATGTACTGAACAGCTCAAAAGACAGCCATCAAAGTAAAATCACTCAAGAGTTAATGTCCAGAATACTGATTCCACACTGGCTTGAGAAGTAAAGCAATAAGAATTTATCCAACACTATGAACAGAAATTTACTCCAAATATCAATTCTCTCAATAAATGCGCATGTCTGGAATTGTACACTGAAAAGGCATAAACTACCTGAAAGATTAAAAAAACACAAGCCAAGTACCAGTTGTCTCCAGGAAATGCATCTTACCTACAAAGATGCTTTCAGACTCAAGGTGAAGGTTTGGAAAACAAACATCCAGGCAAATGGAAACTAAAAGAAAGCTGGGGTTTTCATATCAGAAAACATAAACTTTAAAACACCAAAAGTAAAGAAAGACAAAGATGGTCACTATATAATGGCAGAGGGAAAAATCCAACAAGAAAACTTAACAATTCTTAATATTTATGCACCCAACACAGGAGCACCCAGAAACATAAAGCAAACCCTGTTTCATTTAAATAACATGATAAACAGTAATACCATGATAGCTGGGTATTTCAACAGCCCACTGACTGAACTGGACAGATCCTCCAAGCAGAAAATAAGCAAAGAAGCAATGAACTTAAACAGAACTCTAGAACAAATGAGTCTAACAGACATCTACAGAATATTCCACCCACATAAAGCCGAATGTACATCCTCCTCATCAGCTCATGGAATTTTCTCTAAAATCAATCACATCCTAGGCCAAAATGAGATCTTGACAAATTTTTAAAAAATAGAAATTATACCATGTACCTTATTCGATCACAGTGGTATAAAACTAGAGATCAGTGCCAACAGAAACACTCACCACTTCACAAAGCCATAGAAATCAAACAATCTATTGCTGAATGACTACTGGATAAAGGAGGAGATCCAGATAGAAATAAAAAGATTCTTCAAACTAAATGATAATGGGAACAGAAGTTATTAAAAATGTGGGATACAGCAAAAGGATTTCTGAAAAAAAAAACTAATAGCATTAAATGCTTACAAAAGACAGAAAGTTCACTAATCAACAAACTAACAAACCATCTCAAGGAACTGGAAAAGGAAGAGCAAAGCAATCTTAAATCTAGCAGAAGAAAAGAAATGACTAAGATCAGAGCAGGACTAAATAAAATTGAGAACAAAAGAACTATACATAAGATTAATAAAACCAAAAGTTGACTTTTCAAAAAGATAAACAAAATTGACAGCCCTCTTGCTAGATTGATAAGAACCAGAAAGAAAAGAATTCTAATAAGCTCAATTAGAAATGAAAAAGGAGAGGTCACTACAGACATCAGAGAAATACAAAACATACCTTTGAATGCTATAAAAATCTATATGTCCTAAACTACAAAATGTGGAAGGAATGAACAAATTCTTAGAAACACACAACCTCACTAGACTCCATCAGGAAAAAATAGAATTTCTGAACAGACAAATATTAAGCACAGAAATTGAAGCAGCAATTAAAAATCTTCCAACAAAAAATGTCCGGGACCAGATGGCTTCACACCTGAATTTTACCAAACTTACAAAGAAGAACTCATACCTGTACTACAGAAATTATTCTACAACATTGAGAAGGGTGATATTCTCCCCAACTCATTCTACAAAGCCGATATCACCTTGATACCAAAGCCAGATATCACAACAACAAAAAAGAACACAACAACAGCAACAAAAACTACAGACTAATATCTCTCATGAATATAGGCGCAAAAGTCTATAACAAAATCTTAGCAAACCAAATCCAATAACACATCAAAAAATAATTCATCATGACCAAGTGGGCTTTATCCCAGAGACACAAGAATGGTTCAACATTCACAAATCTATAAATGCAGTTTACCATATAAATAAAAGCAAGAACAAAGATCATATACTTCTCTCAATAGACATGACAAAAGCATTTGGCAAAATCCAGCACACTTTTATGATAAAAACTCTTAACAAAATAGGCATAGATAGTAAACACCTTAAAATTATTTAAGCTGTATATGATAAACCCACAGCCAATATGATACTGAACAGGGAAAAATTGAAAGAATTTCTGCTTAGTACTGGAACAAGACAATGTTGTCCACTATCTCCACTTCTATTCAACATAGTGCTGGAAATCCTTGCCAGAACAATCAGACAAGAAAGGGGAATGAAGGGTGTCCAAATGGGGGCAGAAAAGGTCAAACTTTCACTCTTTGCTGATGATATGCTATTATACCTAGAAAGGCTCAAGGATTCAACCAAAAGTCTCCTGGAATTGAGAAATGAATTTAGTAAAGGCTCACGATACAAAATCAATGCACACAAATCAATGGCATTCATATATACCAATAACAGTCAAGCTGAAAATCAAATCAAAGACGCAACACCTTTCACAATAGCATCAAAGAAAATTAAATATTTGGGAATATATTTAACAAAAGAGGTGAGAGATCTGTATAGGGAGAACTACAAAACACTGAGAAAAGAAACTGTTGAAGATGTAAACAGATGGAAAATCCTACCATCCTCATGGATTGGCAGAATCAATATTGTTAAAATGTCCATACTATGTAAAGTGATCTACAGAATTAATGCAATCCCTATTAAAATACCATCATCATTCTTTACAGATTTAGAAAAAATAATTCTATGCTTTATATGGAACCAGAGAAGATCTAATACATCTAAAGCAATCTTAAATAAAAAGAGAAAATTGGGAGGCATCAATGTACCAGACTTCAAGCTTTATTACAAGGCAATAGTAACCAAAACACCATGGAACTGGAACGAGAACAGAGATATAGACCTTTGGAACAGGACTGAGAACCCAGATATAAAATCATCCTCATATTGTCATCTAATTTTTGACAAAGCAAACAAAAATATCCATTGGGAAAGAGAATCCTTTTCAATAAATGGTACCAGGAAAACTGGATAACCACACGCAGAAGATTGAAACTGGATCCCCACTTCTCACGTCTTACAGAAAACAACTCACAGTGGATAACAGACTTAAACCTAAGATGTGAAACCTTAAGAATTCTGGAAGAAAATGTTGAGAAAACTCTTTTAGACATCAGCCTAGGCAAAGCATTTATGAAGACCCCAGGAATCACAGCAGCAACAAAAATAAACACATGGAATCTGATCAAATTAAAAAGCTTCGGCACAGCCGAGGAAACTATCAATATGGTGAATAGACAACCTACAGAATGGGAGAAAATGTCTGCTTTCTACACATCTGATAAAGGAGTGATGACAAGAATCTATATAGAAATTAAGAAAATTAGCAAAATATATTTTCAAATATTTTTCCAGGCCTCGTTACAGGGAAGAATACATATCTGCATTTGCCATTGCTATGAAAATCTCAGCTTAAATATGGTAAGATCCAAAATAATTTTTAAATTAATATTAGTCATTGCAGATGATACATTTTCTTTTGAAAGTTAGAACAACAAAATTCATTTTTTATAAAATGATATAGTGCTGAATAACTTTTAGCTATGCAATTTAAAATGTATAAATGTGAGTTAAAATATTTTTTCTCATTTCCTTCTCCATAAATTATTTCACTCAGTGCAGGATTCACTAACTTAAAAAAAACTACTCAATTAAAGAAAATATACATGGCAAATTATAAATATAAAAAATTATCAGACAGTTAATTTTACTTTATCTGACATTTATAAATTAGCTTTACATTATTAAACACACATTAGTGTTTTACATTTTATCAATTTATTTTTATTGTATTATATATTATTTTTGCAATAATTCTAGGCATTATAAATTGGATAATGAGAACTAAAAGTATGTTCCTTTTTTTTTATCATTTTACCAATGGTTAAAATGTTTACCATTCAAAAATTTGTTTAATAGAGTTTCAAGTCATCTTCAAACAAACTAAAACACTAAAGTTGTTTTTATTATTTCTTCCGATGGTAAGATATCTATTCTAGATACCTAGGGATGGAAAAGCCAAAGAATGAAAAGTCTCCTTTTACTGGCATATCAAATCTTTATTCTCTGCCCTCTGAGTAGGGCCAGAAACACTCTGCAGCTGCCCATGAGTTAGTCCATTGTGTTTTGTTTTTTCATTTTTTTCCAACCTAACTGAATTGATGTTTACCTACAAGCTGCCTTTTCCTAATATATCTGACTTTTGACTGACAGCAAGTTTATTCAGTATCTAAACTTGAAGGGTATTGAATGCTTCAAATATTCTTTTTTCTTGCTGGGTCTCTTCTTGAATGAAAACAAGAATATGACTATTGATTCCTAAAGAGTATTTTCTATGCACATGTGATTTTTAGTCATTGAAATTCATGACAAATGTTGAATAAATAATATCAACAATACAATATGTTCATTTGTTCAATGTATACAACACTCTTAAACCTCTAATATCGTTATGGCTCTTGAACATGTTTATGTACAAATGAAGCACACTCAGTCTTAGAAAACTGTTTATTTAACCTCAAAAGCTTGAGGGCAGCCAATAAAAGCAAGATAATTCGTAATAAATAGTGAATCTCCATCCCGACACTTCTATTCATTTTATGGTATTAAGCTTTCCTTTTTCATTTTACTTTTTAAAGTACAGTTATAGAAAGGCTTGCACATTCTAAAACTCTGAACAGACAATAGCTCTAAAATAACCACAGTACAATAAACAGTAAGGAAGTTTAAACATACTTCCCTATAACACAGGTAAGTCAGCAAGTAGAAGATTAACATTTAATGCGACAGATTCATATCTGTTTACTGTGCTTTAGAGCAGTGGCACTTTAAGGATTTTTCCAGTACTTTTTATGCAGAAATACCTCTAAAATTCACGATATTTTGACAAGAATGAAAACAGTAAACTAGGTTAATACGAAACTTTCTGCCAACTGTGTATTTCTTAGCAGACATGGAATTGTGAATATTCATAAAAAGCATTTCATATGGAGCATTCACCAAACTTCATCTGAAGACAGAATACCTTTTTTAAGGAGAATCAGTAGAGATTTATATATCTGAATAGCCTTCGTGAAACAGTGGACTAAGGAAGGATATAAAAAATTTGACACTAATCTTTATTTTTTTTTATGACTTACTTCTGGATTTTATTGCCCCTTCTCTAAGTATCAATAATTTTGCTAACACCTTGGGGAAATGATTTCTGAATGGAATGTTTATATTTTTAATTTGTGATTTTTGTTTATTTTTTCTTTTTAACTACTATAAGTACATATTAATAACTGTATACCTTAATTGGGTAGATGTGATGTTTTCATATAGGCATTCAATGTGAATGGCCTTACTCAAGTCAGGGTAATTGGGATATCAATCACCTCAAGCATTTACCATTTCTTTGTGTTGGGAACATTCCAATTCCAAATTTAGTTATTTTAAAGTTTACCCTAACTTATTGTTGATTATAGTCACTTCATTGTGCTATCCAATATTGTTCATTCTATCTACCCATCTAAATATATTGTTGTACCCATTAACCAGCCCCACTTCATCTCCTCTCCCTGATAACATTCCAACTTCTGGTAGCCATCATTCTACTCTCTGTCTCCATGAGATCAGTTTTGTTTTTTTTTTTTGTTTGTTTGTTTGTTTTTTAATATTTAGCTTCAATATATGATTGAGAACATGTGAAATATCTCATTTTTGCTTGGCTTATTTCACTTAACATTTATTCTTCAGTTCCATTCATGTTGTTGCAAATGGCAGGATTTTATTCATTTTTGTGACTACATAGTATTCCATTGTGTATTTTTTAATCCATTTTTCCATTGTTGGATACTTAGGTTTATCCCAAATCTTGGCTATTGTGAATAGTTCTAAAATAAACATGGGAGTGCAAATATCTTTTAGATATACTGATTTCCCCTCCTGTGGATATATACACAGCAGGGCAATTGCAGGGTAGTTCTATTTTCAGTTTTTTGAGGAACCTGCACACTCTGTTCACCATAGTGGTTGCACTAATTTACATTCCTACCAACAGTGTATGAAGGTTCTCCTTTTTCTACGTCTTCACCAGCATCCATTATTTCCTGTCTTTTTGATAAAAGCCATTTTAACTAGAGTGAGATGATATCACACTGTAGTTGTGATTTGCCCTTTATTTCTTTCTCTCGTCTGATTGCTCTAGTTAGAACATCTAGCACTATGTTCAATAACAGTGGTAAAAATGGGCATCTTTGTCTTGTTCCAGATGTTAGAGGAAGGATTTCAAATTTTCCCCATTCACTGTGATACTTGCTGTGGGTCTGTCATATATGGCTTTTATCTTGTTGAGGTAAATTCCTTCTATACCCATTCTATACCCAGTTTTTTTTTGTTTGTTTGTTTTTTTGTTTTTTTTTTTTAGTTTTTATCATGAAGGGATATTGAATTTTATTGAATGCTCTTTCTGCATTAATTGAAATTATCATATCTTTTTTCCTTTGTTCTATTGATATGATGTTTCACATTGATTAATGTGTGTATGTAGAACCCTCCTTGCATCCTTGGGTGAATACCACTGGATCATGATAAATAATCTTTTCAATGCACTGCTGAATTCAGCTTGCTAGTATTTTATTGAGAATTTTTGCATCTATGTTTATCAGAAATATTGACCCATAGTTTTCTTTTTTGTTGTGTCTTTGTCTGGTTTTGGTATCAGGGTGATACAAGCCTTGTAGAATGAGTTTAGGAATATTTAATCCTCCTCAATTTTTTGAAATACTTTAAGTAGGATTGATATAAGTTCTTTTTTGAATGCTTGGTAGAATTCAGCAGTGTAGCCATCAGGTCCTTGGCTTTTTTGGGATGGGAGACTTTTATTATTTCTTCTATCTCGTTACTCGTTCTTGGTTTATTCAGGTTTTGGATTCCTTCCTGGTTCAATCTTGGTAGGTTGTATATGTCTAGGAATTTATCCATTTCTTCTAGGCTTTCTCATTTATTAGCATATAGTTGCTCATAGTAGTCTCTAATTGTCCTCTGGATATTTGCAGTTTTAGTTACAATGTTTCCTTTCTCATGTCTGATTTTATTTATTTGGGTTTTCTCTCTTTTTTTTTTTCTTAGTTTGATTAAAGGTGCATCAATTTTGTTTCTCTTTTGAAAAAATCAACTTTTCATTTTTTTATCTTTTATCTTTTTTTTGTTCAAGTTCATTTATTTCTGCTCTGATCCATATTATTCATTTTCTTCTACTAATTTTTGGGTTTAGTTTGTTCCTGAAGTAGCATCTCACAGTTCTGAATAGATGACTGGAAAAGTATAGTGTGTGAACACTTCCAAACTGGAAATAAAACACATATAAACACTGTTTCTCTGAATTTTCTTTGTTTTCTATATTATTGTTCAATTTTTCTCTTTATGAAAAGTGAAGCTAATACAATAAAACTAAATGATAAAAAGCTGTGTCCAAACAGTACAGAAATTAAGACAGCCCTTCAAATGAAGGAAGGAGAAATCCTACAAAATTATTTTTTTTAAATTTCCATAATGTTCACCACCAAAATCTCAGAGATAGTGAAACTGTTTTTCTCCTACTTACAAAACTGCAGTTACATGCTCATTTATGTTTTAAAAAATATGTTGTGAAAAAAATAAAAATCCTCCAATTGTTAGCTTTTTCATTTCAGGAAGACCTTCCTTTTGTTTAAGCTAATTCCATTCTGATAAACTTTAAATATTGATTTTGTGCAATTCTTAGTAAACATGGAGAACAATGTGTCACTAAATTGCATTAATTTGATTAGCTCTCACCAGATGAAATATTTCTACAAATGCAAACTACAAAACGCTCCGTGTATACAACTGTTGTACCTGCTAATAAATGAGAACTTGGAGGGTGGAGAAGAGACTCCAATTCATTTTGAATTATTTCCAAAATGGATGTAGTAGTTTTTAATATTAATTTTTAAGTATTGACTGCATATGAAACATACATGATGGTATTGCAAATAGTTTTTTTATGTTTGATTTTAGTAATTTAAAATGAATATATATTTATTGAATTCAGATGCACATAGATGTATTAGTGAATAAAGATTACATAGTCACCGCCATTCTGGATTTTAAATATTGTGAGTAAGACAGAGAGTAATTTAAC
Organism: Microcebus murinus; assembly: GCF_040939455.1. Classification (NCBI taxonomy): domain Eukaryota; kingdom Metazoa; phylum Chordata; class Mammalia; order Primates; family Cheirogaleidae; genus Microcebus; species Microcebus murinus. Next base: position 77,516,674 of record NC_134114.1, on the reverse strand, counting down.
AGAAACTAAACATATACTAGAGACTAGCATAAAGCAAGGAACAAGCTTCAACGTCAGGATGGAAGTGGAGTAAGAATGTCGCCTCCCTGATACATAGAATGATATCAAAAAGTATGAAGGAACCATACATCTGAGGAATACAGAAAGCTAAAGGAAATGGCATGTTTAAAAGTCCTAAAGTGGGACACAGCTGGTCCTGTATTAAGACTGAGAGGCGACTAGTAGAGCTGGCAATACTGGACAAGTGGAAGAGTGCTTGAGATCAATCGAGAGTAGTGAGAAGCAGCACATAGGACCTCAGAAAAAAGCTTGGATATTAATGGGTATATTGAGAGGTGAACAATCTAAGCTTCCATGCATTTGAACACAAATATTCCAAGCAAATTTTAAAAACTACATCATTGTTGAGGGATGAGGAATCTTTTCTCTCAGAATATGATAGAATGTCAATAAAAAGGCTAAAAAATTTCTATAACTGGTAGATCTTCTAAGATTTTATTAACAATTGATAGGCAATTAGACACTGTAAGTTAGTCTCAAACGTCCATACAATTATCCAATGATAGCAATGTGAAGAAAACTGGAAAGTAAAAAGAAGAGGAGGAAAAGAAGGATGAGGAGGAGCGGGAGGAAGAGGATGAGGAGAAAAAAAAAATGAAGCCTTATTTTTTTTTCTTAAGGTACACAGCACAGGGCATTAAAGCATGAGATGATAACTAAACTTTTTATGGATTCCAGTCTAGCAAAAATAGCTTCTTCCTCTACAGCTTCCACAGTGCAAAGGATCTCTCTAAAATAAATTGCAATTTTCCTGAGAGGAAAGAGAAGCCCTAATGCATGTGCACTGTAGCTTAACATAAAGCACACCATCTGGTGCTTGCTTTTTATTTGGCAATGATCAATAATGACATATTATAACAGATTTTATCTGTTAATTACTAAGTAGCAAAAGTGATTCTACTCTCAAATTCAACAGAGCAAAATGAAACAGTTACAGTAATAGGAAAAGTGTTCCTTAAGAATCGAAATATTGCCTCAGAATTCCTAAGTCTTTTTGTACAACATTAATATTATTGATACATAAATCTGCAGCAGAGGTTTAGAACATTTCTTATTGCTTGTATTTTCATTTTTAATTTGTAGATATTTTCACACCAACGAAGTCCTAACCATGTATTAAAGACATAGTAATATACTAAAATATGTATCTCACAAAACAACCAAAATATGCTTTATGTTTATAATTCATGTAAATCTAATTTTAAAAGGGTTCATCTGTATCCTTAGAACATAGACAAAAAAAAACTGTAGATTTATTTGAAACATGAACTTTTATCCTGAGATCTACTAAAATGTGAAGGAATGTGAAGAGGCAAATTAGACATAGATAACATGTGATATCAAGACAGATGACCCAAATGGTTCCTCCTCAGGACTATCTTTAAAGAATTGTTTTGATAAACTAAACCTTCAAGTGCCCTGGAGGTTTGCTTTTTTATCAAAAGTAATAGACAGTTTGGAAACATATTTTCTTCACATGAAGCTGGATCGCTGGAGGAACATTCATGGGAACACAGGTCAACATTTTCACTATTTTAAAAGACATCGGTGACACTGATGGGTACCCTATCTGCTAGAAGTTGTCACTTGCAGGTTCAAGTGAAAGTAATTTTGTCGCCTTAAACCTTTAAGTTTAAAGAGTTGAACCAGAAATCATAAAGTTATACAGGCGAATGGAAGGGGGTTTTCAAAGGTTATATGTCCAGTCAAGCTGAATTTGACACTGGATCTACATTGTATTGCAAGAGTAGACTTGAAAATAATTTAAAAACATTCTAAATATTTTTACATTGGAGTTTAAAGAGGTAAGCATTTTCACAGAACTTCAAATAGCAAATTGAATAGATTAACATGCTTTGCTGGTTGCTCTTGGATTGTGTAGAAACCATTTTAGGATATTTTAGCTACAGCCTAGCAGATGCTACTTCTTTTTCATTTAGTTTTATCTATTTGCCATTTTCGTCTTGGTCATTGAACTCCCAGTGCTCAGCTTGGTCCACAAATGCTTGCAATGAAAACAACATTTTCTATTCTCTTTTGGAGCCGGCCATAAAATTAATGTAAAATAATCAAGCAACCTTGGTTAGAGAATAACAAATCACTTTATAATAATTTTTATGATGATAAACTAATATAACACAGTAAATTATTTTCTTTTTTCTATATCGCGAAATTAATTGATTACAATCCAGAGGAAAAATCAAGAAGAATATTGTTTTTTGACATAAACAATATTATCAACATATAGAAAAACTCTGTTGAGCTTCCCTAATCATAACTGAGAGCCATCTGTATCTATAATTGCCATACGGGTTCAGTTTCATTTCACAACAAGCAGTCAATCACCAAATATTCTAACCATAGAAAAGTGGATATTCTATCATGTGGAAGAACCATTTAACAGCATATATTCTCCACTTACCCCCTTTAGTAATACACCTTCCCTTGCAACTAAGTGAGAACATAAAACTAAGCTCTGAGATGTAAGTTGAAGTAATAGGTTCAACTTGCTGAAAAAGAAACTGCATTTTCCTCTAGGTCCACCTGCTCCTTCCTGCTACCGAAAAATGATGGTAACAAGAGCAGCCACCGTGGACCCAGAGATAGAAACCACATGTTAGACCTAATAGATCCATCCCATAACTCATTGACCGCTAAATGAGTGGCCAGGGACATAAATTATATTTTATTCAATCTACTGAATTTGCTATTAGCAGCATTTATGATTTTTTTTAAAAAAACAAAAATATAAAAGAACGATTTGAAAACCAAAGCATCTTAGTCTTACAATTTACTGTGAGAATTCAAATTTCATATAACAATTTCGGTTTTTTAGTAAGAATGGAAAAATTAATTCACAGTGATTTTAGAATTCGTGTCCAGGACTTCATACTCCTATAGTTTACTTTTTTATGCTTGTTATTATTTGCAAAATTCTTCAGCCAACCCCATGTAACCATCTGCTGATCTTTAATAGTAAATGATAACTCTCAAACAATATTCAAATTACAGAATAATTTGCTGATGAATCATTTATGAAAGTGAAAGCTTTTGAACTATATTTTATGTTAAATAATAAAATCAACTTGGATAGTACAAAATATTTCATATAAAAGTATTCTGTGCTTTTACTACATTTTAACTTTATATCTCACAGACACAAGTAAAACAAAATATAAATCTTATTAGAAAGCCATTCTTTCCAAGGCATAAATTTGTAAATAAAACTAGAAACAATGAAACAATCTGCATATTCTCTTAGTATCAGTTATTAATTACTACCATTATTAGTTATTCCTAATGCTAATATTAAAAACAGATTTAAACATGATCTTATATCTTCTGTTTGAATATGTTTGCCTTACATGTAAGTCACTATACTCAGAAAATAAACAGCAATTTTAGTAAAGTGTCTGTTAGGAGAGTTTTAAAAGTTCCAATAGAATTTTATATAACCAATTAACATTTGCAATAGTTATTGATACTATTAGACTTTTCTAATAATTTTTCTTCTGTTTCTGTGATTATTTACTCCTTGTCAGTATTCATTGTCTTTGTGTTTCTTAATGTTGCACTTTTGTCATTTTCAATTCTTTTCAAATAAATAATATGTGAATTCATTAAACTGTTTTGTTCTTATTTTCTATCTCAGTTTTTATTTATGTATCCTTTATTTCTTAATATCACTTTTTCATTCACAATTTTTACCTTTTTGGACTGGAAACTGAATTCATTCATTTTAAATTTTTTTAACACCAGATTTTAATACTATGATTTTCTTGTGGTCACTCCTTTTAAAATATTCCACAGATTTTAATATATCCTATTTTCATTAATATCATTGTTTTTAAAATTCTTTAGTTTGGTTTTGTACTCCTCCTTTCACCAGAGAGTTATTTTAAAAAAGATATTTAATTTATAAGTGCTAAGTCCTTTCATTAGGCTTATATTGTTAAGAATTGTTATTTCTATTGTGTTATAATCCAAGAGTTTTGTTTGTATAAGAATATTTCTACTCTACTGTTAAGTAAATGTTGTAACTTAACAATATTTTCATTGTTAATGGAATATACTTACTATATGATCATTTTTATATGTCTCATGTACACCTGAGAAAAAGTTGCATTTTATATCATTTGTGTATGAGCTTTTTGTATATGTGTTTGCACATGTGTGGTCTATTTTATAGATTATGCTCTTTATATCTTCTATATCTTTTCTCATTTTCTGATCTATTACTCTTGATCTATTACATATTGAGTCTAGTATGTTAAAGTCATCTATTATTAGTATGTCCATCAATGCATCCTTGAAACTCTTGCAGATTTTGCTTTATAAAAGCAATTTTGTTTTATTTGTTGCATAGATATATATAATTTAACATTTTCATTGTGGCTCTTAACATTAAAAATGTGTCCTTGTTTTTCACTTATAACACTTTTAACTTCAAGTTCTACAATACATCAGGATTAATATCTGCTTATAACTTTCATGTTATAAATAATAAATTTTAAAATAATTAGTCTTAGGGTTCTTTCTATTATTCATTGCTTTATAAGATAATTGAAAATCAAACTTTTTGTTTTAGATCAGTTTAGCCCAATCATATTTTCTTATATGACTGATATGTTTTGGCTCAATTTGATGATATTTTATCATCTAATACTTTGTATATATATTTTATCATATTTTCTGTGTCTTTATCTCTATGATGTTTTCTTAACTCTTTCTTTGTTAATGTATTTGGTATTTGGGAAAGTCTGAATTTTTTTTCTAGTGTGTACCTTTGTACTTATAACCCTTTCAATATCCTTATTTATTATTTTCTAATTTAAGTTTTTACTATGTGTAATTTCTAGTGATAACCTTTAATTACCAGCTCTCATGAAAGTTTACACTATTTTTTTCTTTCCTCACCCTTCATGTCCTATTTTATGTGTATTATTTCTGTTTTGTCCAAATATTCAACACATATCGATTAGCATATAACAAATTATTCTTTCATCTATGCACTTACTTTCATTCTTAGATCTACCATTATATTAAATAGTAAGTATATTAAATTAAATCATCATTAGTCCTGCTGTTAAAATTTCCCTAGCATTTTCTTAGTTGAATGAATTTCATGTTCTTGCAGACTACTTAAGAAAAATTCACAGGTATAGAAATCCCTGACCTCTGGAAAGTTTTAAGCTATGTTTCTATATTCTTGATATTTGAAGGACATCATGGCTGGACATATAATCCATGGTTTTTACATTCTTTCCTTAAGTTTCTTGAAAATTCTTCACCATTTTTCTTTGCCTTGTATGTTATTTTTAAAAAGTCTAAAGCCAGTCTGATTCTCTTTCTCTTGTTGAGTTACTTGATCCTTTTTGCCTGGAGACTAAGACTTTTGTTGTTTTTGTTATATTTAAAGTCCAAAAGTTTTATTAGAATGTGTCTTAGATTGATCATTTTGGGCCAGTTTTCTCTGGGACATAGTGATTCTTTTCATTGTAAATTTAGGTCTCCTCTTATTTCTGTAAAGTATAATTGGAGTATAATTATAAACTAATTTCACTCCAGTGTTTAGTATCTCCCAGTAGGCATATGTGATTTCTTCTTTTCCTATCTTCCATTCTCATAATTTTCTCTCTGACCTTTTTTATGTATTTATTTTTATCATTTGCTTGATTTTTTTTTGTTTTCTATCCTGCTCTTATTCCACGACCCTTATGTGTTTTGCTTTTTAGAACAAATTTTAATATATAAAGAATACTTATAAATCAGTAAGAAAAATGAAAGTTAACCCAGCAATCAAATGGACAAAATTTATAGGTTTATAATTTACAAAGGATAATGGCAAAGTTTTTAAATCACAATATGAATAGCATGGATTCTTGAAGGAATATTCTCGCTAAAAGATTACTATTAGTATTTTACAACTGTGAAAGAATGTTAATTGTTAATGGAAGAGAACTTGTGACTGAATAAAAGTGGTTAAAGAATGATACCCAAGGATTTACAGTGTCATGGTTAAAAATCTTCTGTGGTTCTTACTCTCCCTTAATTAAGAATCCTAAAGGAAAGCATCTATGTCCCTAACTCCCCAGTGTGATGTGTGCATTGTAGATCTTTGTGCATGTGTGTATTAAACTTTGTATTTTGTAATAATTTAGAATTTTTATAAAGTTGAAAAAATGATACAGGTAGCACTCATGTACCCTTTACCCAGACTTGCTATTGTTAATATTTTATCCCATTTGTTTTATTAGTTTTTCTTTTTTCTTTCCTTTCTCCCCTTTCCTTCTCACTCTTTCTTTTCTTTCTTTTTTCCTTCCTTCCTCCCTCTCTCTCTTTTTCTTTCTTCCTTCCTTCCTTCCTTCCTTCCTTCCTTCCTTCCTTCCTTCCTTCCTTCCTTCCTTCCTTCCTTCCTTCTTTCCTTCCTTCCTTCCTTTCTTCCTTTCTTTCCTTTCTTTCTTTTTCTTTACCTTCCGTGCTTCTCTCTTTCTCTATCTATCTGTCCTTAGGTTTAATGCTTTCATTCAAATTTAATCTTCCTTGATTAAATTTCCTTGATCCTTGTAATTTCTTAATCATTTATTTTATGATTTTTATCATTCCTTTCTTTTTTCCTTTGGTTCTCTCAATTTTGTTTTATATTTTCTTGTTCTTTAACATTATATTTTAGTTTTTAAATTTCTGATTCAAGACTAATTTTTTGCTTTACAAATACTGGTTTAAGATATGCAATTCAGTTTACAGTGCTGTGTTTCAGTTTTCTTCTGCCTTATCAGGTCTTATTTTTATTTTATTTTATTTTATTTTTTTGAGAGAGGGGAGGATTTTTTGCCAGCTAAATTGTATAGCTTAACAGTTTTATGTTAATTTGTCGCAGTGTTCAGAGAAGAAGAGTGTTTGATAGTCTGAATTTTTGTGAGCAGGATTGGCATCCTGTTGCATTTTATAAGGACATTGGTTCAAAACTACCCACTTCTGCCTCTGTAACAAAGTATAGCTGCTTACTAGATTTTTCTGAAGGGGAAGTGAAGAAGTGAGAAATAGCTCGTTTGATGTTTTTTAAAGTTTTCTTTTGCCTAGAACAATCCTGCTTTTTTCCACTTATTCTTTTACCATTCATCATGCTGCTTCCAAAGGATGTTTTTCCATTTCTAGTAACTCTTCACTGTGCTCCCCAAACTCCTAAGACGTTGTCTTTCATCCAACATGCCCTTATACCTTATTAATCCTATCCTCATAATCTCTATTTTCACATATTCAATGTTTTTCTATTTTCTCCTGATGGTTTTGGATTAATTTTAGGCTCTGTGCTAGCTGCCCTCTCCCCTCCTCCATTATGGTTGCTTGCAGGGATTGCTGGTGTTCTTGAATATTCTTGTTTGCTTGTTTGTTTTTTTGATTTATCTTTTTCTAATATTCAGATAATTTGAACTTTTTCCCAGTTTTGATGACATCATGAATTTTATATCATTGTATTTTTTTCCTTTTTTATTTATTTGTTGTGTTTGGATGATAAATTGAATTGTTGGATTTAAAGGCTGTCGTTGCCTCAGCTACCAAAAACTCTCGCCAATTTGCTAGATGTGGCTGTGTGAGAAGACAGCTGGGGAGCTAGACTTGGAAGATGTGAAATGTAGAGATAAATTTAATTTCTCTTCTATGTTTCCCTTTTTTCTCAAATAATGTATCGCTTTTTTAGCTCAAGCTCTTGGAGCCAAGGCAATGGATTATTCTCAGCTTGACAAGAATAGATCTACTTACGTTCCAGATAGGGGTTCTCTAGTACAAAAAAGAGAAGGGTAAAATAAAAATAAAATAGAAATACCTCAATTGGTATTAAATTACAGAAATAAGGTTTCAGGGATAGATATGTGTATGTGTATGCATGCACATGTGTGTGAAATATGTGTTAATACAACTCTCCAGTTTTTCCACCAACATTGATTTCTCTGAATATTCTAAGGACAGAAGAAACACTTTTTGCAATTTTTTAAATATTAAGTATCAAAATAGCTTATAGAATGATTATAAGTACTCTACTAATGTTTTCAATATATAAAAACATTTCTTTTAGAAGCACATGAATGTTGTATTCACTCACTGCAGGTTCCAGGCAAGAAACAGATGGTACATTGAAGCTGGGTGCTTTGAGGAGGTCAGCAAAGAACAATTTCTTTGTGGGGAGGAATTAAAGAGACCTACAAAGGATAATGTAGTACTCCAGGGGATAATAAGGACAGGAAGCCCTCATAGTATCTAGGCAAACAGACTAGTTGCATGGAAAGGACTGCCTGGCACAATCTATGGCTGATAGTAGAGGGAAATAGAAAGATAAACAAATATGATCTGTGACAAAGAGAACCAAGAAAATATTACCTTAAATTTAGTTTTTCCCATCCCTTTCCTGCCCTCCACCTTTAGCTGGTTCCTCTCTTTAATCAACTTAAACCAGAAAGAGCAAAGGAGCTCACTGATGTAGTTCATACAATAAACATCGTAAGGGGGAAGTAAAAATCGGTACATCTACACAAGTTTGTATTATTATGGAAAATCTTACTGTTAATATCATAACAACATCAAACAAAATAGAAGCTCTGGTCTGGAATAAACTTTGCAATAAAGCAAGCAGTTTATCTTCTCATGCTATGCCAATGAATATTGTCATCATATTTACTTTACATTTTCATTCTCTTCTGTTTTGAACAACCTACATCCAATATTCCGTTAAATTTATGACTGAAGACAGAATATTCATTTGCAAGCTAAAAGGGCAAATGATAGGCAGTAGAAGGTTTGAATTGGAAAATGAAACTATTTGTAATAACAGTATACCAAAACCAGATCAAACTTTTGCATTTTACTTTAAAGAGACTAACTTCAAAGGTGAAAATCTACTTTGAATTTTATTTTGCTATTCAATACACAGTAAAAAATTTTGTCCACTTTCTAACTTATTTTTACCCTGAAAATAAATATGAGAGAACAACATTTTATGGCATTTAGAACCCATATAAATTCTATGTGATCTGTATCATGCAAATTCCAATAATCAGGAATAATTTGTCATCTACCAACAACTAAGACTAGAATATTGGAAAATTATAGTAAGACTTGGAAAGTCAATGACAGAAAAATTATTTTTATAATCTAGATTTGGAACATAATACTATTCTGATGCATTATCAGTCTTAACAATAAATCTGTTACCATTATATCCTTTTCTAATCCTGACCATTTTAAATTTTTGTTTTGTTTTGTTTGATTTTCATTTATCAATATTTGCATATGTCACATTGACTTGGGACAGATAATTGGGAATAATTTGTGCTCTGGTAAACATTCAGGGTTCATAGATGTTTGGCATGGCAAAAATAACCAACTGTGAAAAATATGTTAATTCAGGAGTTGAGAAATAAGGAAGAGGTGATGATTTCTATGAAGATGGTATATAGAAAGTATCTAATGAATGTTTATTGAAAGAAGAAAAGACAAATAGGAGGTACATAAAAATGAGAGCACTGCCTCGTTTCCAATGTCTACTTTATTGATACAATAACAACAAAATATTTTGATTTTTAAAACAAATTTTAATGTATAAAGAATACTTATAAATCAGTAAGAAAAATGAAAGTTAACCCAGCAATCAAATGGACAAAATTTATAGGTATATAATTTACAAAGGATAATGGCAAAGTTTTTAAATCACAATATGAATAGCATGGATTCTTGAAGGAATATTCTCGCTAAAAGATTACTATTAATATTTTACAACTGTGAAAGAATGAATCCTGACCCCAAAATAACTTTCCCTCTGTAACTGTATCTTTGTAGATAATGGAGGTGATCAGAGTATAATTTTGTTGAGAAGCTAGCTGCTCCTCTTCTAAGAAGCTACACTATACACTATCCAGTGAAGCTCTTTGTGCTTCTCCTGTATCTCTAAATAAATTTTTCATGTGGAAGATAAATGTAAACTCATGGATATTAATAGAGAAGGAGAAATGTAGGATATTATTTATATAGTTGAATCCATTTCAACTGCTTCATGTCATGAATAATTGTTACATTATATCAAGCAATTGATAAAAGAATTATCCAAGTATAAAAATCTCAAATGTCACTCTATTTAAGGAGTATTCCAAATATGCAAATATTCAATGACCTTTATTTTATTAACAGCATCATGTATTCTTTGTGTGTGTGTGTGTGTGTATGTAGTGCACTACTCATAAGGATTTATGAACATTTCAATTATCTTTTGAAATTGTAAGATGCAAAAAAAAGGTAATTTATCTCTTTTTATTTTTGTATTTCATTACAGATTTTATATTCTTTTTTTTTTTTTTTTTTTTGAGACGTAGTCTCACTTTATTGCCCAGGCTAGAGTGAGTGCCGTGGCGTCAGTCTAGCTCACAGCAACCTCAAACTCCTGGCTCAAGCAATCCTCCTGCCTCAGCCTCCCAAGTAGCTGGGACTACAGGCATTCGCCACCATGCCCGGCTAATTTTTTGTATATATATATTAGTTGGCCAATTAATTTCTTTCTATTTATAGTAGAGACGGGGTCTCACTCTTGCTCAGGCTGGTTTCGAACTCCTGACCTCGAGCAATCCGCCCACCTCGGCCTCCCAGAGAGCTAGGATTATAGGCCTGAGCCACCGTGCCCGGCCAGATTTTATATTCTTACTGGCTGTATGGATATATATCTTGACATTATAAAACTTTCCCTAATATGTTTCCAGTAATTTGACTGCATAACCAAAAAGTAGAAGTTACATATATATATACAACTATATATATATTTCCTACATATAAAAAATACATATATATACATATATATACAAAAATACATATTTATACAAATATATATACAAATATATATGTATGCATATAAATTATATATGCATATACATTATATATGCATACATATATATGCATATACATTATATGCATATGCATATACATATATATGCATATGCATATACATTATATATGCATATATATTATATACATATACATATGTATACATATGTATATATGAAAAAATACATATATACATATATACAAAAATACATATATATACTAATATATATACAAATATATATGTATGTATATAAATGTATACAAATATATATATGTATTTTTTCATTTGTAGGAAAATTGTAAAACAATATATTTTTAGAGCAAGATAGAGATAGAGAAGACAGAAATTGCTCCAACAGATGTTTTTAAATATATATACATTTTGGAATGGTTGATGAGACTCACTTCTACAAATGCTGCCATCAGAACCTCTCATTCCAGCAGCATCTAAGCAAGTCTTCCTAGTTCATAAATCCCTATCAATGGAATGTTCCAGCTTTGTTTTAACATTAGAATGGGTGTCTCTAACCATTCAGTTTCAAGATCAGGCAGCTTTCCAAACAGGAGAAAATTGGTTTACATACTACTGGTCCTCTCACAATTTTACAATACAAACCAGAGATATCTAAGGATCAAAATAAAACCAGCTGACTTATGCTAAAGGACTCACCAAAGTATCATAGACTACAAGAAAATATCACTTCCTGTTATTGTACCAGGTCTGCCACTAGCAAAGTGTGTGGCCTTGTATAAGATGTTTAATCCTTTGCCCTAATTTTTTTTTCATTTTTCAAATAAAACAGTTGAGTTACATGAACTATAAAGACTCTTTTAGTTTAAGGTTCTCTGATCTTGTATATCTTCTTTATTTTTCATCTTAAACTACCAGAGGTTATAATCTTAAAAATGAATGATTATTCTTTATTTAGATTATTTTTCAAGATGCAAAACAGATTAGAGAAGTTATCAATTTCAGAGTTGACTCTTTTAATGTTTTTCTATTATTTCTCTTCAATTTTTATTGACAATCTTATAGACTTAGATAGGTTGATATATGGGCTGGTTTTCACCACCTCTGAAATTCTGATTATCATTACAACCATAACAAAACATTATTTCAGTAAATATATTTCACTATAAAGTAGCTATATATTGCTCTCAATGAAAACTATAATATAGCAAACAACCTTGCAAAAATTAAGAAAATGTTTTGTGGAGCATGAAAAAATGTAATAATAAAATTTATATGGAACCACAAAAGACCACAAATAAGCAAAGCAATATTGAGAAAGAAGAACAAAGCTAGTGGTCTCATACTTCCTGATTTTGAATATATTACAAAGCTATAGTAATCAAAACATTGTATTCCTGGCATGAAGACAGACATATGTACCAATGGACAGAATAGAAAGCCCGGAAATAAAAACACATATATATATAGTCAACTTATCTTTGACAAGGGTGCCCTTCAAGCACAATTGGAAAAGGATAGTCTCATGGACAAATGATAATGGGGAAACTGAATATTTGAATCCAAAAGAATGAACTTGAACTATTACATTACAGAAATCAATACACAATGGATAAAGACTTAAGTGTATAGGCTGAATTTCTAAAACTCCTAGAAGAAAACATAGGGGAAAATGTGATAACATTGGTCTTGGACTGAATTCATAGATATGACACCAACAGTATTGACAATAAAGCAAAAATATACAAGTGGGAGTACATTAATCTAAAAAGTTTCTACATACAACGAGTGAAAAAGCAACCTATTGAATGGAACAAAATATCTGCAAATCATATAGTTATATAGTATATATTAATATCCATAATATATAAGGAATTCCTACTACTAGATTCCATATCTATCTATCTCAATTTAAAAATGGGTAAAAGACTTGAAATGATAGTTCTTGGAAGAGACATATAAATAGTCAACGTATATGAAAAGATGCTCAAAATCACTAATCATCAGGGAAATGAAAATCAAAACCACAATGATATTGCCTCCCACCTATTAAGATGTCCATTATAAAAAAATGAAAATAACAAGTGTTGACAAGAATGTGGAGAGATTGGAACACTTGTGTACTGTTGGTAGGAATGCAAAATAGTGCAGGTGCTATGAAAATAGTATGGAGGTTCCTCAAAAAAGTAAGAATAGAAGTACTATATGATCCAGCAGCCCCACTTCTGAGTATTTTTTCAAAAGAATTGAAATCAGGATATTAAATATACATCTGTCCTCACAGGCTCACTGCAGCATTATTCACAATAGCCAAGTGGTGAAAACAAACTAAATGTCTATTGGCAGATAAATGGACGAAGAGCATACTTTATTTATATACATATATATGAATATTATTCAGTCATAAAAGATAATGAAATCATGGCATATGATACAACATAAATGAACCTTAAGGACATTATGTTAAGGGGAATAAGCCAGTCACAGGAGGACAAATACTATGATTCCACTATATGACATGTCTAAAGTAGTTAAACTCGTTGAAGCAGAAAGTAGAAAAATGGTTGCCAGGGCCTGAGAAAAGAGGAAATGAGGAATTTCTGTTCAATTGGTATAAAGATTCTGGCATGCAAGATAGAAGGCTCCAAAGATCTGTTATACAACATCGTGCTAATAGTTGATAATACTATACTCTAATGTACACTTAAAAATTTGTTAAGAGGGTAGATCTCATGTGCGTTTTGCTACAATAAAAAAAAGACAATGAAATGTAAATCTTCAGGGGTGGGGTGGGGAAATATGAGGGTTATCTCATAAATAATGAGATTTATAGGAGTGAGTAGTACATATTTTGCAATAGGAAGTAAAATGCAAGCCTCTCTTTTTTCTTTAAAGTTCTAGGTCATAAAATTGCTATTTTATTTATTTTTTTATATTTCTCTCTGTGTGAAAGTGCTAAGTTTTTATTTAAATGTATGCCTGGCATTTTATATTCCCATTACTGCTTTAAAAAATGAGAGGAATCTTTAATTTCAAGGTAGGACACCACCGTTTAAATGATTAATTACTAATTACATCAGTAAACAAAGGAGATACAGATGGATTTAAAAAAATGTAAAAATAAATGTAAAACAAATTTTAAATAACACACATAGGGGAATATTTTTGTGACCTCAGATTATGAGATTACTTTCTACACTTGGTCAAATAGTGTCCTGCAAAATTCATGTCTACCAGAAACCTATGAATGTAACTTTATCTGGAAATAGCATTTTATAGATGTAATCAATTTAAAATGAGGTCAAACTGAATTAGGATGGTCCCTGAATCCAATATGAAGTGGTGTATTTATAAGAAGAGTGAAACTGGGCAGTGAGACAGATACACAAAGGGGAGAAGGCCAGGTAAAGACGGAGGCAGAGACTGCAGTGATGCTAAGACGTCTACCATCCAAGCAATGCCAAGGATTGCTGGTAACCTCAAGACCTAGGGAAGAAACATAGGAACAGGTTCCACACTAGAGCCTCCATAAGAAATTAATCTGTCAAGACCTCGATTTCAGACTTCTAGCCTTTATAATTTCTAGAGAATAAATTTATCTTTCATTAAGCCACCCAGTTCATGGAAATTTGATGCAGCAACTTCAGGAAATGAATATACTTCCTAAATGTAATAAGAAAGAAAAAATGCACACAAAATGATCAGCTATTCAGCTTAATAAAAAGCTCTAAATCTTTGTGTTTAAAAAGACAGAAAAGTGAAGGAACAATTGAAACATTTATGTCAAATACTGGTTTAACAATATTTTTCGTCATTTATTTTTCTGAGACAGGGTCTCACTTTGTTGCCTGGGCTAGACTGCAGCGGCATCATCATAGTTCACTGCAGGTTCCAACTCCTAGGCTCAAGTGATCCTCCTGCCTCAGCCTCTCAAGTTTCTGGGACTACAGGCATATGCCACCATGCCCAGCTATCAACATTTTTAGTATATAAAGAAAACATTAAAATAAATTAGAATAAGCAGACATTATTTGAAAGTTGTGCTAGGATGCAAATAGACATTTCATCATGGAAGAAAAAAATGTCCAATAAATATATGAAAGTGCATGCCATCTCCCTAAGAATTAATTAAGCAATAAAATGAGAAAATATTTTTACCTAACACATTTTCAAATAATAGCAGCAAAAATGTTCATGGTATTGCTCTAAGCACTTTACATATTACTGATTTATTTAACACTTACAATCCTGTGGGGTATTAGGGTTATTATACAGTAATAGTATTATGTTTATTTTGTGAATGATGAAACAGAGATAATATATTATCATTAATATAAGGTAACATTGTGATATTTAACTAAGAAACTGAGGCACAAAGTTGGTACGGGTGCACTGAAATGCCATCATTCCACAGAGAATGAATTTGGCAAATGTGTCAAGAATTTTGAAAAAAAAAATCACATCTTTTGATGCAAGAATTTTGCTTTTGGGAATTTGTCCTAAATAAATTCTAGTAGAAACTTTTTAAGTAAAAGAAAAAAGAATGAATAATTTCAAGCAGAACTATAAAATAGAAGGGAAAGCTAAATAAAATCAAGTACTATTGGCTGTTTGGACAATAATCACCAAAAATACTAACAATATTAGCTGATGCTTTAAGATTAAAAAACACATCTACTTTATAATATAAGACACATACACACATGTACACATAAGGAAAACACCTAAAAATTTAGGTTTTCAATATATTTTTGTAAATATCTAAATCAAGTTTAAAAAGTCCTACCCTTATTGTCTGAAATAGCCCACAAAAGTTTTTTATTTTGCAAACATTAAGTTGGAAGTATTTGGTGATTTAAATATAACTAGACTCAAGTTATTCATAGGTGCCAACAATTTAGTTTATCTTAAACTTTATCCAGTTCAAACTTTTGTGCCACTAGGTCATTGAAGATGGTTGAGATACTAATAATTTTAAAAACTGCATTTTAAAAAATGAATTAAAACATTAGAAATTAAATAAGGAATCCAATCATTAGAATAGCAAAAGATTAGAAGGCTCTCTTATTAATGAGACAAGTATTTTATTACACTAATTTTAAAAGAGATATTAAAATATGGGTAACTGAAAAGCAAAAGAAGTTAAAACTTTTCAAAAAACATGAATTTGCATTTTTCTTTTTCTTCATATGAATTAGACAATATTAATAGTGGGTCAAGAAAAGGAACAGAACAAGAATATATTGACCTACCAAGAACAAACTCCGCCAACATTCTATTATAAATATATTGTCTTTCAAAGATAGAACAAGAATGGAAGTCAATAAATCTGGCTATTGATAATGACATGCATAGTCTTCCAGCAAGGTCTCCTAAACAGTTTTAGTTTAATCCAAATCACCACGGAAGCTGAATGTGCGGGGCATCTGACAGCTATTCCAGAATTGACATGACGTGATTTGGCTATTTCACTTCATCACTTCTTTAAAGACAGGTGTTTACCTCATGAAAGCGATATCCAAAATGCCCTGCCAATATCACTTAGACATTGTATATTACCTTCTCACCAACAAAGTAATACTGTGTATTTGAATTAAATCAATCATAGTTGTTTGATTGCGAGGTTTGTATAGGCTTTATAAATGAGGGGAAAAAACAATGTCCTGAATAAATACCAAAATAAAATCAAGAAAAAAAATTTAATTCTGTTCAGCGATTTTTGGCTTATCTCCCTGTTACAGACTTTTTGTTTCCTAGGACTACTCAGATTATCTAAACAACGTCAAACTGTAACTGTTACTTAAAGATATGTCTGATTGGGTGTTGGGTGTTGGAGTTCAAGGAGACTTTGACAAGAATGTATGAGATTGTTATTATTTTATTAGCTAGTCCTAGTGAAGAATAAAATAAGTGAAATGTTAAATATTGGCCAAGAGATTTAACTCAATTTTTTAAAGTGGAATTTCTTTGCGGAGATGGCAGATCAATGTGTGATTCTGCAATGATATCAAGAAATAAGACAAATTTGCATGACCTGCCTAAGAAGGTAATCCCTCTAAAAATGATCCACATAATATTTTGGGGCTTTTGTTAGTTTGGTTTGGGTTGCTTTTTTCATATTTTATACGCTGCAGTAAGGTCACTTATTAATTTGATCTATTATCAGAGCAAACATGACTAGAGATTTTCTTCTTTCTTCTCTCTAGGGAGAAAAACTGCATTACAAAATAATGAATCTACCTGAAGTTTGTTGCCATCAGAATTTGAAATTCAGTGACCTTCTAGCCCAGCTTCTGGTACCTAATAGTTCCATTTAAAAAAGAATTCATAACTTAAGTTGGATTCAAAGCTCCTCCTCTCTATCAATAGTAGTGAGATATAATAGAAAGTTGTAAGCATACCGCTGTCAAGAAAATGTCCAAATGTTGAATCAACTATGAGTTTATGTTTTGCCCTACAGAGATACTCTTTAAATGATACATTAACCTGCTTCAACTCTAAATTGCCATGCAGACATCCTAACGCTCTGCCAGGCTACACAGTACACCATTCTTTAAAATGTATCTTCTCACCTGTCCTTGTCCAACACCACAGATAATATATAACCATAGATTAATGATCTAATAGATGAATTCCTAAAACCAGCCACTTGACCCTGAATCTGCTGAAGTTCTACAGGTTAGGTAAAATCTAGTAAGCCCCGTGAGTCAATTATTACCAGCCTGTAAAACATTCAGTTATAAAACTCTAATTTATATTATGTTGTGGATATTTATACTATATGGGGAAATAAAAAATGTTTTTTGAAAGAAACACACACTCATATAAACACATTCACTATCAAACTAGAAGAAAGAAAAATAAAAAAACAATTTTCCCCTCAACATTGTGCACTGAAAGAGAAATCCCCAAAGACCTGTGAAAGCAGTGGAGTTCAGTCTGGTAGTGGTTTGCTTTTTGTCCTCTAGTATATTAACAAGGTATTAGTGTGATTTATAATACATAGTTTGGAGACTAGTGAAGGTCTATAGATTTTAATTAAAGGGTTTATATAAATGATTATTTTATTTATTGTGTTGAATACTTCAAAGAACAAAATTTTATATATAAAATAAAATTTTATTAATAATATTCTAATAGAATTATGAAATGTTTAGAGGGCATCATAATGCTTAATAAAAGAATTATATATGTCCCCAAACATTTAATAATTTTCAAATATCATTTCTTTCAAAAAATAGCATTGGAGTCCTACAGTTTTTGACAGTCCTGAAAAAATAAACTCAGTAATATTATTGCTCTAGATACTGTAGGTATTAATATAAATTTTGCTTTCTTGTTTGTGCTGACACTTGTTTATCATTAACATTAGAGGAACAAATAGTAAAAAGTTTATCTTTGGTGACATCTGATTCTAGTTTGTCTAAGAAGGCCACATTAGAGCTTTCCTTCATTGTGTTTCTCCACCCCCCCCCATTTAAAATTGTACCAATTAGAAATCCCTACCAGATGTAGCAAAATTAAATGCTACCTTATTTATCCTTTAACTATTTAAGGTATGTCTCACTTATCTCAATTACTTGGAAATGGTTAAGTTGGCTTCATGAAGCAAAGGTTAGAATTTCCTTTTTTAGGACAAAGAGCTGAACACTTTGGAGCAAATACATGCTATTATTCAACCACAGATACTAATATGATTAAAAACCTATTGTTTGCCAAACACATAAGAGTTCTCAACAAATGAAGATGAAAATGACAATTCACCCTCAAATTGTCCGTATGAGTACAGATGTAGACATGAGAAATAGTTAATTATAAGGAACCAAAATCCATTATATAATAGAAGTATGAGAGAAATGATATTGCTTAAGTTGGCAGTTTTCTCCAATAGGAATACAATTGGCATTTGGGGGTGGGATGGCTCTTCTTTGTATTTTTTAGGCACTGTACCTTAGGTGTTGTGGAATATAGCCTCCCGGTAGCATTCTTCACCATTATGAAAGTCATCTTAATAACAGAAAAAGCTCCCTCCCATATTTCCAAATGCCTACTGAGAGAGTGAGACCATACCCTTTGACAACCACTATTGCTAGACAGTGTTTACTGATGCTATCAAACCCTCTCTTATGACCACTTCTACAAAAGGAAGTCCACCTACATCTATCTGTATTTTAACGTATTCATGTGAGACTATACTGTTTATGGACATGTCATCTAAAAGGCAAAGAATATTGTTAAGATTATCTGTAACTCACTTTGAAATATCTCATCATGGGCAGTGTATTATATATATTATATATAAATTATTTTCATTTAAATTAAATTATAGCTGTAGTCAGTTGCATTAGTCAGGAATTCATACAACCAAGATTGCCAGTTATCATCCTTATCAGAAAGTCCTTAGGTAGCTATAAGAAGAGGTTCAGTTACCTGTATCTTCTCTCAGCACCCGAGGCTTTGCTGATTAACAGAGTGGCCCAGAGAAATGGGTTTTCAGCTGTGCAACTAGTAGCAGAAACATAGTGGATTGGTTAAATTTTAGAGACATTTCTTATCCTTGCAAAAGAGGGATGATCCCTATAGCAAACTGACCTCTGACAACTAGGTCAAGCCTCGTATAGACATTGGAGAACTTTGATGAGGGCAAATATTTTGCTATTTCACCACAATTTCCCAACTATACTATAAAAGCATGCCTAAACCACCAAATTCTGCCACACATACAAACATTTATTAAACAGTCATCAGGAAGCAGGCCCAAATAATTTATAGAACCTATTCTGCTAGGTACATTATTTTCTAGCTCTCTATCCTTTTATGTTCTCTGATAAACTCTTCGCACGAAAAGTTCCCTAGAGTCAGATATGACAATATTATTAATACAAAGGAAGAATTCTATTACACTTTATAGGAGGCATCAGAGAGCCAGAAATCCTCCTAGCCAAATAGTGGCACAAGCATATTTAGGAATGAAGCTTCAGGTAATAGACTCATAGGATTCTTACAACCTGGTTATAGGAGGTTTGGGGATATTCAATTCACATATCTTGAATACCTCTAATTATTCTAATTTACCATGCTAGTTAACAGTCCAACATTCAGCATGATTATTAATAGACTATTACATCCAATAATAAAAATCAATTTTTTGATGTTCATTCTTCTAACTTAAAAAGCACAAAATGTTGCTAAGGATAACAAAAATCTCTTGAAGTTACCTCCTGCAAAACATATTAGCTGAATGCCCACAGAATATGGGTTAGGACAACTGCTTATATCTAGAAATGAAAACTACGTATGTGATATCACACTCGCTATGTTAAATTATTTTAAAGTAAATCATTGAGATTATAGAAATACCCTAGTATTAATTATTGCTCCCAGTCACATAGTTGAAAGATTTATTTGTTGGATATGAACTTAAAAGAATGTTAATTTTAGAATATATTTATGTATGCCTTGAATGAACCTTTAATGTAATTGTTATTCAATATCTCAAACAACAGAAAGCTGAAAACTTCACCAAAGTTGCTACTAGTTTGTATGACACTTTTGTGCCTGCTCACTAAGGAAGGTTTATATATGTTGCAGAATTTCATCTCAGTCTTGATTATAATCTGAAATTAAGCCAACATTCACCTACCTCTATTGGCACTAACTGCTATCTAGCTAAAAACAAAACAAAACAAAACAAAAACAACTGGTAGATATACATGATAAGTGATCTAAGTCTGATTGTAAAGCATTACACAAAATATCATAAAATGAAAATATGATTATACACATAGATAAATGAAAAATAATGAATGGCAAAAATTGGCAACTTCAAGTTAAAAACTTTTAAGTCATGAAAATGTTATTTTATGAATCTTTGTAAACCATTTCCAAACTGCTCAAATAAAATGTTTTAGAATTAAAGTAAATTCTAAAGAATATAGAAGTTATTTTTTACAATATATGCAATGCTCTACCCTGTGGTTGCCTGTTCATTTGTTGTTTCAAATCTCAGAAATATAACATTTATCCTATACTCTGGGATATATTATGTCTTAAGGAAATAAATTTCATAGAGTTCTGGAAAGTTATTCACTATAATAAGATAGAAAATTATTTTGAAAGAAGTAGTGGAATTTCTGCACCTCTAATAATTTTATATTTAAAGGAAATATGCTAATAAACTTTTTGTAAAGGAATTGAGATCTTGACAACATGGATAATGATATCTATTAAAAACAGGAGCAAAAAAAGTGAAGAATAACTAAGTAATATATTGGAATAACCTACAATGTTCGACATTCCATTTTAACTAGTTTATGTTTTGGTGATATACCCAAAAAACTTTGGCTCAATGAGTTTTGTTTTTGTTTTAATCAGTTATGGCTATTTGTTTGTTTTTTATATGCACGTGGATAGTTCATAACTAGAGGTTATAGCACACTTAAGCGCATCTGATTCTACAAATTGGAGTCAGTTGTTGTAGGCTCAAAACTGCTTCTGAAATTTTCATTTGTTGTTGTAAAATCCAAGTTTATAGTATTGATAAATATTGCATAATTTTATCAAATATTAGTATAAAATGAGTCATGCTAACATGAAAATTAAAATGTAAATTTAATGCTTTGAACGTTTTAGGAAAAAGATGTGTTGCTATAAAACTTATAAGGCATAATTTATTAGAACTCCATGCTTTATGTGATTTCCATGCTTCACCAATGAACTTTACATCCAAATCATGTTGACTTAGAACTTTTATCTTAATGCTGAGATGAAAAAACACTAATTGCTTTTTATTCAACTTATTTCCAAACAAACCCAATACATATTGATATACTCACTCCAGTGTAATTTATTTTTCTGTTCTTTAAAGCCATTTTAGGCATAAAAGTCAATCCTCACAGAGAAATATATTAAGCAATGACAACTTTTGTTATACAACAACAAAAATTCCTGAAACCAATAATGTTAAAACCTAGTGTGTTATTCTGATTGTGCTGCTATAACAAAATACCCAAAATTGAGTAATTCATGAACATTATGAATATACTTTTCACAGTTCTGGAGGCTGGGAAATTAAAAATCAAGATACTAGAAGGGTTGATGTTTGGCGAAGATGTGAAGATGCTGTCCTGTGCTTTCAAGATGGTAGCTGCATCCTAGTGAGAGGACAAATGCTGTGTTCTCACATGAGGAAAGGTATGGAAATGGGACAAACCCTTTCCTCAAAACCCTTTTATAAGGACCCTAATTCAGTCCATGAGGGCTCTTCCCCCATGACTTAATCACTTTCTAAAAGCTCCCTCTCTTAATATTATACCATTAAGTTGGTGATTGAGTTTTAAAATATAAATTTTGGGGAACACAATCATACTGTATATGCACTTAATCTCTCACTTAATTTACCCTATGTGGTACTATTTTATAATCATCAGTACTAATGAGAGTTTTATTTTCTAATCTCTATTTAGGTTACCTTTTTATATTGCCACAATAGCAGCAACAAATATTACCATGATCTCAATTTATTAATGTCAGCCTCATCCACTTTAGCATCTTTCTTGTTTTCATCCAAAAATCTCTCTTCACTTACGCACACTGGAAACTTTCATCTTTTCCTGTTTTTCCTTACACAATCTGTCTTCTACAACTCTGGCTATATTTTTTTTTCCAGTTTTGTTCCCCAATTGCCCTTCTTTTTCATCCTTAAATCTTGGTGTTCCTAACTTCTTTTAATCTCATTATGATTCTATATTTTTATTTTTATTAGCAAAAATATACCGATTAACATAGTTTTAGCTATCAGCATTATAATAACTTTTAAAGTTATATTTCCTGCTATAGGTTCTTTTATTAATGAACTCCAGACCTGCATTATCACCACTATCAGGCCTCTAAAACTCAAATAAACCAAAGAGAATATATATCTTAACCAAATCTGTTTTAAATGTCAGGCCTGCTCAGCAGATCTGCTCAGCAGCTTCCAGGAAGTCAATTTCCAATATAAGGTAAAGTCAAAATATTACTGTAAATATAGCAAGATGATAATATTGTATTTCTAGAACTCTACATAATTGGAAGTGATATTGCATAAGACGTTAGAGGGTTGGGGCAAAATTGCCCTAAAAGACATATGTTTCAATAATACCTGATGTTTGTTAAGCTGCCTCCTGTGGTGAATGGGTCCCTCTAAACTACAAAGCTCATTTTACTGACTAGGATATGCAAGCTAATGCAATACCATGAGGAATCTCCCTTTGTCACTCTCTCCTAAGGCAACATTCAAGGTCTTCTCTAAGTAAAACATGAAAAAAAAATTAAAGAATATCTGTTTTAAAGGATATCAATTTTTTTTTAGAATTTTTAGGGTTCTCAGATCTTGCTCTGATCTTCCTGTCATAAATTTTCTTTCCTTGAATTCACTTTGTTAAATAATGGCATCACCATCCATCAAATACAACATAGAAAAATACTTTGCTTTCAGCTTTCATTTTCACCATTCCAAATATAATTATAATTGTTCACAAAGTTTTGTTCATTGCATCTTTTAAAAAATCCTAATTGACCATTTTAATGGCTAATCCCGTAACATAGATACCCACCATTGTAATAGTTTATTTACTTTATTGTTCTTCCTTCTTACCATCTGCCTATGGCTAATTATCATGCTTTCAAAAATGTTATCCTATTAAAAAATAAACATGTGGAATTCCTCCACTTAAAATATGACAGTGATTAAATTTATCTAAAGATTTAAATTTAAATTTTTTAGCTATTATCTGTATCTCTTAATTCTATATGCAAATAATACCCAGATGTCATGTCCAAGCTTATGAGGAAGTACTTCTTCCACAGATTCATATCTTTTTTTTCACACATTAGCAAATAATTTCCCACTCTTTTGAATCCCATAGAATTTATTTCTACCTTTGTTATCGTGCCCTTCACTTATAATCTGGTATTATAGCTATTTATGTACATATTTGATGTCCCTAATTCATAATGGTGATTACCTTTAAGGACTGTGTCTTGATTATTTTTATGTACTCAATAAATTGTTGAATAAATAAATCAATGTTTAATTTCTGCATTTGGGATATAAGTATGTAGGCTTAGAAACATTATTCTGAGAGCAGAATGATAGATATACATGATAAGTAGAAAATTGTGGACACAGAGACTAGTTGGGAGGCTACTGAGACACTCTGGCAAAAGGTCCTGAACAAATATATAAAAACCATGAATCTCATTTTATCATCCATATTTTACTGTTCAGCTGCTTAGAAAAAAATATTCTTATCATAAATTGTCTCATAAATTTAAAGGACTGATATCATTATGCTTGGAAAGTTGACTCTAATATATTACACAGGTCCTGGTTGTCATTCTAAGATAGGTTTAAGTCCTGAGAAAAATAACCATATTTTTTGATGTTATATATCTCAAACTCTGTGACTCTGTGAAGTCTGATTCATCTTTTTTTCATTGCACAGCAGGTCAGAAAACTGGAAGGCTGGTTGATGACTGTAGTATCACAACCATTAAGAGGAAATAAGGCAAAGCGATCCTCCAAGAAATAACAACAAAAGAAAATTGTTGGGTTTCAAAATGCCCAATACTGATAGCCCAAGTCATACGGTAGTCCCCTCTTGAAGACAACTATTTTTCAGTAGTCTCCTCTTGAAATTTCACTGTATTAATAAGTAGAAAACCCAAGCAGGTGGCACCTGGATTGGCAGGAAACTATCGTGTAAGTTTCATGAGTGTGGTGTTTTGGAGTCGTACACATTTATGTATTCACATTTTTCATAAGGACTTTAGGTACATTAAATACTCCCATTAGAGCACTTAAGGAGTCTGCCTCTATTAGACTAGATACATGCGATTGAAAATGTTGTCCAAAGGTATAGATGCAAATGGAAGCTACATGAGTTCTCAAGTAAAACAGTAAACTAGAATCATATCTTTGCATGGTAATGCCTCCTGCCATGAATGAAATGTATTACTGATGCAGAGCCAAATTCAGAATTCCTCAATTATCTATTTTTAATTGAACTATATTATTCAGTAGCTAGTTCTAAGGTATATGTCAGTTACTTACACCCACTCTGTATTTCTACCATTTCTTTGGAAGCATGGAAGGTGCAGAAGAGTTATGACCAAAACAGTAATTTTTCTTTCTGTTCCTAACTCCATCCACAAAATAAATAAAAAAAATTAAAAAAAAATAAAAAACTCTCAGGACAACTCCAATCTTCTGGTTCCAAAGACAGTGCCAGGCTTCCATTAAGATCTAAATTAGTGCTGCAAGTACTGCATTATCATCATATGTTCCATTTCAGGATCTTTCTTTCCCCCCTGTACCATTATCCTCATGCTCCTTATCTTAGTTCTGCTCCAACTATCACCCCACCAAAACATATTCTGCTCTTTGAACCATTTCCTCACTTCTTCTATCAAATGTAGTCGTTTATATTCTGCTTCCTGTCATTAGGCTGGGACTGTTTCTAATAGTTGTACAAGGCTGAATAATAGCCCCTCAAATGTATCAGATTCTAGACCCTTGAATCTATAAATCTTATTTTGTAAGGAAAGGGATCTTTATAGATGTAATTAACTTGCAGATACTGACATAGGGAGATTATTCTGGATTTCTCAAGTGGGCCTTAAAGGCATGACAAGTGTCTTTATAAGAGAAAAGAGGGAGATTTCAACACCTTACACAAATGGAGGCAGAGCTTGAAGCAATGCAGCCACCAACAAAGGAATGCCAGCAGCTACCAGAATCTGGAGGAGGCATGGGACAGATTCCCTTACAAAGCATTCTGAGAAAGTACAGCCATGTCAAGATCTTAATTTCAGACTTCTGGCCTCCAGAACTGTTGAAAGAATAAATTTCCATTGTTTTAATCTGCCCAAACTCAGAGCAACTAGAAAACAAAGTTAAAAGGCCACAGTTGGAGATAAGATCCTAAAGAGTTTAAGGCATTAGATAACTTCCAACAGTATTTCAACATTCACCCGTCAGATAAACACTACCTCGTATTAGATTAGAGTGGAGATGCTTTCTCAAATTAGAAGACTATCAAGTTGTTCAGGATAATGTCAAAAGAGTTAAAAGTTTATAAAAATTGAGTGATAAGGAAGGCAAGTGAGAAGAAAGGAAATATACTTTGAGGGTATTTTCTTCCGGAAAGTGTGTTTCCTTTCAAGAAAGTGTAATACATTTTTATCCATATGTACATTTTAAAACACTAAAGTTCTTGTTAATTCTGTTTTTTTCCTATGATTGTAAATATAAATTTAATTCCTCAAATATAAATTCCATGCTTTAAATATTTAACCTTTTATACATAATTTCTTGGACCTTTGTGCTTTCTGATCAACTTTATTTCTTTCACTTATTTATTCATTCAAAGGCAATCTACCACAAGAGCAATATTCATTTTAAATTTTCTATAAACAAATTAGTAATTTTATGGAAAGAAAATTAAAGATATTATAAATCACAATTTTAGCTACTACTTTATTAAAGTATTTAGAACATTTTTAATCACTTAGAAAATTGCACAAAACTAAGAATATAGTTCAATTTATTACCACAAGCACAGAAACTTGTGTAACTACCACTCAGGTAGTTTAATGGAATTTCATCAGCACCTTATGATTTCTCTTTTGCAAATCCCATTTCCTTGATTTCCTGTAAAAGTAATATTCTCTTGACTTTAACACCATAGGGTAGTTTTGCCTTTTTTGAACGTTTATTAATTAAATTAGGATAGCATGTACTACTTGGTGTCTGGCTCCTTTGGCTCAATATTTTGTCAGCTATATTAATTCATATTGTTATACTATTATAGAACTAGTTTGGTCCATTTCTGTGCTCTATAGTATTCCATGGCGATTCAGGTTCTTTCCCATTTTATAGTATAATACTTTGTAACATTATGCTATGAACTTTCTTGTGCATGTCTTTTGGTGTACAGGTGCCTGAACTTTTGTTGGGTATATAACTTGGTAACTTGATATGGAACTGCTGGGTCATAGGGTTTACATGGCCATTTTAGTAGACAATATCAATCCAAAGGGGCTCTAACGACTTTTATTCTGACAACAGTGCATGTTTACATTACTCTAATTCAGTTTTTGTTTTGTTTTTTGTTTCTTTTCTCCATCCTGAAAAGTGATATCTTCTTAAATTTTAATTTTTACTCTCATTAAAGAAGTTGAGAAACTTATTTATTCATTAGTTATTTCATTTTCTCTGTGAAGGTCCTGTTTAAGTTGGAAGGTAATAATACTTCTTTTGAGTTTTCTATGTCTTCTTGTTATGGGAATTCTTTATACAGTCTTGATATAAATTCTCTCTTGGTGATATGTATTGTAGGTAACCACTCATTGGTTAGCAATTCACTCTTTTAATAGTATATTTTGATAAACAGACTTCTTATATTTAATGTGACAGAATTTACCAAGTTTTACATTTATAGTTAGTATTTTTATTCATATTTAACAAAAGGTTGCCTACTAAAAGATCATGAAGACATTCTCCTATATTGTTTCTTGGAACCATTCTATTTTTTAAATTTTAGAACTAAACTTAAAACTATAATCTGTCTGGCATTTATTTGGGGAATGGCATAAGAAAAGCATTATTTCCTTTTATTTTTTTGTGCATATGGCTATCCAGTTGTGACAATGCATTGAATGGAATAATGCAATGCTCTGCAAAGCGACCTTTTCAAAAATTAAGCAAAAATTAGAGTCTGGACTCTCAACTATGTTTCATTTTTATATTTTCTATGCTGTGCCAATAGTATGCTTTCTTAATTATTATAGCTTTATGATAAATCACGATATCTGGTAATATATGCCCTATAATATTTTTCTTCTTAAAAAGTGTTATTATATTCTTGGCCCTTTGCATTTCCTTTAATTTAGAATCAGCTTGCCAGCTTATACACAGATATATACCTGGGCTTTTGAGTGGAATAAATTTAATCACTAAATCAAGAAAAACTGACAGTGCAATCCATGGTTATATCACATTTTGCATTTATTGAGATCACCTTTTATTACATATATTTCTAAATATTTTATATTTCCAATGGTACTGTAAATCATGAAATTTAAAAAATTATATTATTTCACTATTAGTTCTGATTTTAGATATATAGCTGTTTTTTGTATAATGACTGTACAAAAGCTGAATTCACATATCCTAATAATTTATCTATACATTCTTTTGAATTTGCAATTTATATAACCTATGTACTTTAAATAATGATAATTTTATTTATTCCTTTAAAATTGTTATAACAGTTTTCCTGCCTTATTATACTACCTAAAATATTTAATAAAAATGATGACAATGGGAATTCTCTTATCTCATTTAGCATATGAGAGAGATCTTTCAAAAACTACAAGCAAGTATAATGTTTAGAAGTATATTGTTTAAGGAAAGTTGGATTTTTGTAGTTAGTTTATATCAAATTAACTTCCATTTCTAGTTTGGTAAATGTCTATAAAGAATAGACATTGATTTTTCAAATGCTTTTTTTGAAACTATTGAGATGATTTAATTAGTTTACCCTTATTCTGCTAATGTGGTAAAATACATTGATTGATTTTAAAATATTAAAGGAACATTTTATTCCTGAGAAAATACAAATTGTGGCATCACAGTTTCCTTTTATAAATTGTTACATTTGATGTGTTAATATTTTGTGTATAAACTTTCATCTGTGTTCATTAATGAAATTGGCTTCTTATTTTCCTAATTTGTAATGTGTCTTTTGATTTCAAAGTTATACTGGTCTCACAGAATGACTGAGAAATTTTCCCACATTTTCTATTCTGTAGAAGAATTTGTGCAATATTATCTTCATTTCCTTTTCAATCACTTTGTACATATATTTCTGAAGCCATATTGGTTCCATATTTTCTCTCTGTGAATATTTAAGTTTTTTAAAGTTATAAACTTTTCATAGTATGTCTTCTTTTTTTGGTAGTTTGTATAAATTAGATTTTTAAAGGAAATTTGGCCCTTTCATTTAAATCTTAAAATTGAACACACTTCCCTCATAAAAAGATAAAATTGACACTTCTTCTGTCATTCAACATATCTATTTCTTTAGTTTTGAAGAGAGATTTTTATTCCAAATTGTAATAAAGGATTTTACTTTGCATGCTGTATATTTTGAGAATATTTTTGCATTTTTGTTAAATTTTAACTCATGTTTTTATCAATTATTTGGACTTAGTTTTGTGTTGCTTGCCATAATTCTCCCCATCTGTTCTTTTTAAATATATAAAAGCTTTATATTCTTAAATTAATCACTTTCATGAATCTCTGAAGTCTCATTAATAACTTTTCAGTATTTCATTTTTGAATAAATACATGAACATTCTATTTTTCAATTTCTTATATACATGAGAATATTCTTCTGTTGCTTTCCCAAATGGCATCCTGACTAGATATAGACAGCTTTAGTGACAGATTTTAACCCTCTAAAGCGTCTATAAAGATTGCTTAATTATCTCCAAGGTTTAGTGAATAATTGAGAGAAAAAATATTATGTCATTCTTATTTGTGTTTCTAAACAAGAAAACTTTTTTTAAGTGTTCTTATATTTCATTTAATTTTATTTGTTTTCTTGTTTATCTATGTGGTTTGGGTTTTCTTACAGTGAATGTATACCTGGAAATTGACAAAACTAATGCTCTCTAAGTTGTTTTTTCCCCCTTTTATTTCTCCTTTGTATTATTTTATCACCAGCATAGTTGCAATACTAGTTATTACATTCATCCATAGATGTAAAAATAGACTTACCAGTGACGACTGAGAATAACATAAAAAGTTATGAAATATCGTGAGCTATTATAGATAGTAGACATGGAAATGGTATACCAGTTTAATGGCCTTGAACATCACTCAGGTCTCTGACATAGATACATTCATTAAAAAAATTCAAATGAGTTTCCTTCTGACTATACTTCAAGCTGACTGGTTTGTCTTCACTCAAGACCTGCAAATTGTGTGTGAAACCTGTGTTCCACTATGAGTGATAGGAAATGAGGGTTGGAGAGATGAGTTTAGGGTAAAACACAATGCCATTTCCTAGTAGTATGGCCATGCAAAGTTAACTAACATCTCTGAGTGTAAATTTCTTCTATAAACTGGGAAAATTATATCATCCTCTTAATTTCTATCATATCATAAGTAATCAATAAATATTGGCCATCTTTTTGTTATTACTGTCCTATTATTATTGCTGACGTTATTGTGATCATCAGCATTAGGACCACTATGTTAACACTTAGGTTTACTGTTGTAGTAAGTAAAGACTTGATTAGCAGATAGTTGTCAATCCCAGCTTTTGTTATGATCTACTATGACTGGTTATCTTGGTGTCTACATGAGTCATAATTTCTTAAAATATCACATGAATGGAAAAACAAGCACCACATGTACTCACCATTAAATTGGTACTAATCAACACTCATGTGCATATATGGAGGTAACATTCGTCAGGTGTCCGGCAGGTTGCGGGGGATGGGTAAATTCACACCTAACTGGTGCAGTGTGAGCTGTCTGGGAGATGGGAAGGTTTGTAGCTCTGACTCAGGTGGTGCAAAGGCAATTTATGTAACCAAAGCATTGAACCCCAGTAATATTCTGAAATTAAAAAAAAAAGAAGCCAGTTAATATGGAGCTTTGTTTCTTCAAAATTTTTAGTTTTTTTTATTGCCCATTAGGTATTTGAAAAAATTTCAGTATCTTCTCCCATAAATATAAAAGTGATACTTTTTCTCTATGTAGTCTGTTTTTCTGCCATTTAGATTGTTTTAAAGCAACATTTTAACTTCAGGGAGTTTTATGCTTTTTCCAGATGTACCCTGAAGTATCATGAAAACATCACTTCTAGATTCACCTATATAAATTAGTGGGGTACAGGGTCAATTTTCACCCTTCTGCAAACCTTCTCCTGGATGGTCTCCTGAAAAGTTGTCTAACTGATGCTTCCAGATTTGAGATTTTCTTCTGGCTTATAAAGCTGCTCCCATATCAGCCACTGCCATTCACATCATCGCATTTACCTAATTCTTGAACTAATATTGTAACAAGCCATCTGGTCTCTCCACTTCCAATGTCACTTTATCTAAACCATTTTTCACATTGTACCCCTGTATTTTTCCATAGTAATCAATTCTAGATCGTGACTCCCCATATTCTGCAGAGCAGGCAATATCTGTTTGGCTCAGGCAAACTGTGGATACCTTACATGTAGAGTTTCCAGGCTTCATGCTAATATAAGAAATATGATTGCAATTTTGTAGATGAGTAAACATAGAAACAGACTAGTTAGGTTTCTTACACGGCTCATAAGCTGCAAATCTAAGGTGGAATCAAGCTCTGAGTTTAAAGGAATTCTCTTTTTTCCATGTTATTAAGTCATCTCTCATGTAAGTAAGTGCCCGATAACGAATTTGGGCTGCATAAATTGGGTGTGGTTGTTTTTTTCTTTCAACATTAATTTTATTCCTTGACTTTGTATTTTCTATAGTTTATTGAAATGTATGCTATCCTTAAGCACACCATCTGATTTCTTCCTCCATACACCATTATCATTATTTCTTTAGCTCTTGCTGTCTTTTACAATCTCTAAGTTTTGGAATCCTTCTCATTAGGGGCATTCAAAAATTGCTTCCTCCAGGAAGGATTGACTGTTTTCTTTCTGAGAAGTAATTAGCAATTTTTATTGTCCCATAGGACATTGTTTTATGGTAGCTTGTATTAGATTTATTCATATGCAGGTCTTTTTCTCCCTAAAATAAATTATACATTCCTCTAGAGAGGTAATTTATCTGTGCTTTAGTTTGGTGATTATCAGAGTGACTTACACAGAAGGGGTATTTAATACGTTAAGTTTACTTGAAGTGCCTGTAAAATATTACATTAATGTTCACTGGGATTAAAAGGCAGGAAACGTAATGCCAGAGTTCTTCCCTTATATGTGACCTACCTTAAAGAAATTATTACTAAATTTTTATATAAGTTCAACGTAACTAATTTTAAGGACAACTAGTAAAATAAATGAAAGTTATGAAATAAACATCATCCCATAATATGTACTTCTAAGTTCTGTAAGTTAACATAAATACTATTTTCTCTTATATTTCTTTCCACGAGAGAGAGTGAACCTGTGATTATTTGGGAGCTGATTATATGGTTTGTAAATTAGCTAGGCCATTGACTTCTCCTCCTGCCTTCTGCTGTATGACTTTTACCCATTTCTCCCTTCATTTGTACAATAAAATTCAGAGAAATTTAAAAACATGTAATTCAAGCCATTCAATTTTGCTTTTTTGTAGTGAAATACATAGCAGAAGACAAATTTCAATTAATCATTTGTCAAAAAATGCTTATGGATTACCTGGGAATTTTCAGTGTTCCACCTCTGTCATTGATACAATTAATTGACAGTTGACTCTACATTTGGTATTTAAGAATAAATCAACATTTTATATTGCCTCTCTAGCAGGATAGTGTTCATTTTGATAGTAGCTATTTGAAAGACTAATCAACATGCATGTGCCAAAAGCTCTATAAATTACTATAGTGTTTGTTCTTAACTAAGTAAAAACTATAAATATGAAAGCTGTGCCCTACTATAATATCTATCCTCAGTTACAAGGTTTTACCTTAGCAGCTGAAGAGGCTGTCTTCCTAGGCACAACTCATAGTAAAATAAGTATTACTATGGTGCCATCTCATTATATATGCAAGTTTCATTAAGAATACTCTATGAGTTATACCCTGCATGTTCCAAAGAGTATGAAGTGAACCCTAGAGAGAATGAAAAAGTTGATTAGGGACAATCCAAAGGGCTGCCTAGGTAAATCTTTTATTACTCAGCCTATAATATTTCCTATAATACCTAATGTCAATCCACTACTTACAAAACAAATAAGCATAATAATTTATATTTATTTATTTAACATTTTATTTCAATTTATGAGTTAAATATTAATTTTTAAAATAAATGAAGTTTACTAATTATTTAAATTAAAACAAATAAAGAAGCTGAGGGATCAGAGGCCCAGAGAACATGGAAACAACTTCAAATAAGCACTGATGGGGACACCAAAGACAAGTCAGCTGTGTAAAAGAAAGAACAGGACAGACATTTGTCCCTGCTATGTCTAAGAGCTATGTGATTTTAATAAAAATAGTTGCTCCCACAAAAAGGTGACATTTCTTGCCAATGTTAATATCAGACATGCTTAGTGACTTTACTGAGATGTAGGGTCTTAATTAACATGCAAAGATCTCTATAAAATGTAGAGAAATGAGCCATTTCTCAAAATATAAATACATAAAAATGCAGGAAGAACACATCAGATTATGCAATTAAATATAATTTAAACCATCTATAAAATTATGATATAAATTGGATAAAGGAGGGCAAAGAAAAGGATTTACATAAGAAGTAAATTTGGGATAAGATTAAGATTTAGAAGAATATTTGTATACTACACTTGAAAGCCTTATTTTTTTCTGAACTGGTAACAATAACTTCATGTTATTATTGGACCTACTCCTCCTTCTGGCAGGGTGGTCAATTAAGGACCCTTTCTCTTCTGCCAGATAGAGGTTAATAGAGCTGCACTACTGAATCAGAATACTCAATACCTGTGACCTAGCAGAACCAATCAAAATCCTTATCTATAATTTAAAATGCACATATTTTTAAGGAAATTTCCTTTTAGGATTTCCAGGCATTAACATCCACAGAAGCATAAACTCTTTTGTTCCCATTTTTGCTAGCAAATGGAAGAGGTCTGCCAGAAATCTAGAAAACCTAATTTTCAATGACATGAGTCTACCAATCCTAGCTCAAAGGGCACTAGGCTTGCCTTTGAACTTACCAATTATATGAACGATCTCATGTATTTCCTTGTTGATTAACCTGCTTTGAGGAAGTTTTCTCATTATACTACCAACACACAGTTGTACATATGCATGTGTGAAGAGGAATGGCAAAAGTACCTAAAATTGGTAGAGTTGTATATATGCATTAGTGGGTAGAAAATATACATGTCATAAGTAGAGGGCCTAAGCTGAAAAATCTTGAAAATGAATAACATGATTTAGAGAAAATTATACATCGAGTAAAAATGTAGCAGACTCATACTATTATATATATTTTTAAAAATACAAAAACACAAAAATTAAGATAAAAGCCATCTATACTTTCATTAACTAAAGAAACCATTGCTTATATCATTAATACATATCTCTATATATCCATTTATATAATTAACCCCAGTCTTCTTTGGGGATGTTTAGAAAGCTTTCAGTTTTTAATATTGAAAAGCAAAATTAGAATAAAAGTAGTTTATATTCTTCTCTGTTAATTTCCTTTAAGTTGATTTAAAGAGAATTGCTAAATCAAGTATAAATATTCTTGTGATCAAAAGTTTGATAGATAGCAATAATAGAGCATTATTATAGTTTTGTTTTCCTTTAATTATTAAATATTGATTTTTAAATATTTTATGTACTTACTGTACATTTATACCTTTCATCATCAAATCATGTTTTTTCTTCTAAATTGTATTTTTTTCTGACTTGTATGAAAAATCCATTAATATGTTAAGAATACTGACTTTTGATATTATTATATATGTTGTAAATATATTCTGTAATATTTTCTTTGCCATTTAATTTTATTTATAATTATTTTTATAAAAAATTTATAACTTATTAGAAATTTTAGCTTGTTGTATTAGAGTGCCTTAGTAAAATTCATGTCTTGAAAGATTACAATGAAAGAATAGACCTGAAAGACCAACCAAAGAAAATAATAAAATAGGAAAATTCTATGATGCTAAGAGAAGAGAAAGAAGAAAGTGATACAAAGTAACACCAAATTAGCTTGGGGTATCAAATAATGCCATAGGCAGGAGAGAGATGTTTAAAGGAGAGAAGTTGAAGCAGTAGATGACAGTCATGACGAATTTCTCAAATAAATATGACTTCTTTTTTAGATTTGGAGAGATAATAAATAAAATACTGTAATTAAATTACTCTTATAGGAGAGAAACCATTTTCCTTTTCTGTCACTTTTCCCTCTTGTAGCGAATTCTTATAATTTTATTTTTCCTCTGCATCCATTTTAAATACAAGTTTAACTTTCTCATACCAGAAACAGGGCTCAGTCAGTCTTGATACAGTTTCCAGTTCTATACCAAACCCGAGTGGCTCAAGCCAGTCAGTGGCCAGAGATAAAATCTTAGAGGCATCTCTCCTGCCTAGCAGAGTGGGATCCTTACTTTCCTGCCCCTTCCTTTACAAGGAATATTATTCCATCATTTGTCCGTGAACCTCAAGTGATTGGCACTCTATTCGCTCATATTGATTGCTAGTTCGTTCTCTCTCTCTCTCTCTCTCTCTCTCTCTCTCTCTCTCTCTCTCTCTCTCTCTCTCTCTCTCTCTCTCTCTCCCTCTCTTCTTGACTCTTCATTCCTGACTTGTGTGACCCTGGACTGCAGACTACCCTCCCAACTCATTGTGCTCTTCTTGCCCAGGATCTATAAGTAAAAATCTTTGAACTTGTCTCCTGTTGTAGTGGTGTATGAAATTTACACCTTTCATCTGAAGAACTAGGGACAGCCCCAGGTTTGTTCCCCGAGGACCGTAGGGGCAACATAAGGTCAGGCTGCCAGTGCCAGAATGATAGGCAGGCATGAACTGGACACGGATCAAAGAGGAGTCATAAGAGCATCTGCTGGTACAAACAGGTTTCCCATGTGAGGGAATCCCTCGTTACTGGTAAGACAACTAGGCATTAGGCCATCTGCCAGATAAAAGAAGTATTCCTGGAAAAGCACACTATAAATATCCATGTCCAGCTCTTCTTCATTTCCTATTAGGACAGGGTTGCTAGCTGCTCTGGTCCTAGAACTCTAATTTAGGTGGGGGCTCTCAAACAGTCCCTCTCCTACCTTCTTCCTGCCTCTTCTTATTCACCTGCCTATCCCTTTCTATCTCCTGACCCTTTTCCTTTTGTTCCCCCTCTTTTTTCATCCTTCCTTTATCTCCTCCCTAAAGACCTCTGTATCTTGTATTGCCACAACTCTAAAAACAGGATACTCCATTTTAGGATTTTAAAGATATGTTGGCTTTATGGTCTATAATAGAAGTATCATAGATCTGATCTCTTCCTCTAACTTCTGGATTGTATGAAAGAGAGAATTTTAAAATCCTGGGTTTTCTTATTCAGGTAGACCAAACTCTTGACAATTATTCTTTTAATTCATTGCCCCCATTAAAGCCTTGGCCATTTTTACCCAAAGCTTCTCACCTTTGTTCTGTTCCAATACAGAGACTTATTTTTTAATTGCCCCTAATGTAAATTTTGGCACAAGACACTCTATTAGAAACTTGAAAAACATATTTATGGAAGTTCAATCTTCAAAAGCCTTTCCACACAGAATAACTCAATTAAACACAGTATATCTAATGTGTTCCTATCTGACATGATTTTAGATGTTGCTCACTTGAAGTAAAAGCTTTGGTATCATTCCAAAGTAAATGTATTAAATCCCTCCTAGAAAATTTACATTTTCTGCTTTTGCACATTTTAATTTATGTCATTCAGAGTTGCTGTATATATTTCATTAGGGATGCTAATTGATCTCAACACATTATTTATAGAAACACCTTTAGCCTACAAAGTTCCATTGTTATTACTTATTAAGACGTTATTTGCATTGCTCCTAACACCTTAACTGGAACAAACTAAAATAGAAATCTAATTTATTTTTCCCTAAATCTTTTCTTAGGTTCATTTAATTATTAATTCTTGCACAGCTATTGTAATCTTCTAGGGCAGAGATAACATCCTAGAATGTTATATTTAAAGAGTATTCTTTTTCTATTGTTGTAAATATTGTATTGATAGCACTTCTGTCACTACAATTTAAAATTTTTTCACAGTATAATTGATTTTACTGTCAAAAATGTTTTCTAGGCAGTTGATATCTCTCAGGGTCAAAAGAATGATATACTCTTTCAAAAATAAGAAGGATTTGGCTCTAATCATAAAAGCATTTAGATGTAAGTTGTCTGGTTTATGATGGGTTTGAGGAGTTATTTAGTTTTCAGTTTCCATTCCAGAAAAGATGAAAGAAATGAGGAAAAAGGTGATATTCATTAGGAAGGGCAAGAACTGTTAATCCCAAGAATCCACTGGTAATAGATTCAGGTTTGTATACAGTTTTGCCATTTTAGAGTTGTGTGATTTTGTGATCTAAGATTAAGTTTCACTGTTTAAAAATAATAAGAGTGCTCTATATCTCTTAAAGGTATATGTTGAATGTTAAATAATATCCATAAGCAATACAGCACAATGTCTGACATATGGTACATTTATAAGTGATAGATAGCTATCATTATTAATTTCATTCTATATCATTTATCCTGTAAAATAAATGGCAAAAATACAACCACATCATTGATTACCATTTTCTATCCTGGATCCTTTAAATAGGAGTTCATTAATGCATAATTGCTATATAATCCAATCTGCTTAAACATTTGTAGTCATGTTTAATATGCGGTTTATTATCATGACCTTGACCTAGAAGCAGAGTTAAGTACTAGGTAAACCTGCTGGCTATAAGAATATAATACTTAAAACTAAAAATATAAAAAGTCATCTCCAGCAGGAAAATTCACTGAAAGATGACATTAAAGAGGACTTTTTTAAAAATCTCAATAGATTTAGGGAGTGCAAGTGTTTTTTGTTACGTGGATGAATTGTAGAATGCTAAAGTGAGGGTTTTTAATGCACCTGTCACCAGATTAGTGTACATTGTACCCAATCGGTAATTGTTTATCCCTCATCCTTGTCCGACTGTCTCCCCTTCTTGGTTTCCAGTGTCTATTACATCACTTTATGACCATATATACCCATGATTTAGCTCTCACTTATAAGTCAGAACAAGTGATATTTGTTTTTCCATTCCTGAGATAGTTCACTTAGGATAACAGTCATCAGTTCAATCCAACTTACTGCAAAAGAAATTATTTCATTCCTAGTAAAGAGGACATTTTAAAGTTCATTCATTTTGGTGGAAAGACTCTTGAAAATCAGATATTTCTCAGGTCAGTGCTGAATTTCCCTAAGAACTGGGTTGGCCTACTATTAATGCTTATCTTTCTAGATCAAATCATCATTTTGTTTTAGACAATGCAACCTGTAGGTGTCTGGACTTTTTAAAGTCACAGCTATTATGAAGTCACTGTTTGAAGAAAATATCAAACCTGCTTTTGGATGATACCAAGATCATCTCTCATCAAGACAAGAACTGAATTCCCAAACTTGCACAGCAATATAAAGTAAACCTTTTGTGCATGTGTAATCTGCTCAATCAACCATACGTTGATTA
The DNA here is from genome assembly GCF_040939455.1 of Microcebus murinus. Taxonomy (NCBI): domain Eukaryota; kingdom Metazoa; phylum Chordata; class Mammalia; order Primates; family Cheirogaleidae; genus Microcebus; species Microcebus murinus. The sequence goes on along the minus strand of NC_134114.1, from coordinate 77,478,324 downwards.
TGATCAGCACATTGGTGCCATTAGTGTGAAGTAGTCTCACAATCACAAGCCATCTGCTTAAACCATTTGGCTCAGAGAGACAGTCGCAACTGGGTAAATATTTCTTATTTTTACTCAGCTTTTTTACCCTGTATAAAAGATCATCAGAAGCAATGTACTTGAAAAATGTGTGCCATTAAAATATTTAATGTTTATAATGTGGTATTATTAGTAATGAGGCAAGGAAAGAGCACAAAAGTTTAATGATCTTGAATTAATTTTTGTATATGGAAAGAGATAGGGGTCCTGTTTTCATTTCTCTGCATGTGGTTATTCAGTTTTCCCAACACCATTTGCTGAAAAAGGCTTCCTTTCCCCTGTGTATAGTGTTGTCTGCTTTGTTGCAGATCAGCTGATTGTAGGAAGATGGTTCTGTATCTGGGTTCTCTACTATGTTCCATTGATCTATGTCTCTACTTTTGTATCAGTACCATGGTGTTTTGGTTACTATAGCATTGTAGTATAATTTGAATTCTGATAATGTGATTCCTCCAGATTTGTTCTTTTTGCTTACAGTTGCTTTGACTATTAGGGCTCTTTTTTGGTTCCCAATAAAGTGTAGAATTATTTTTTCTAGATCTTTGAAATATGATGCTGCTACTTTGATGGGGATTGGGTTGAATTTGTAAATCACTTAAAAGTAGGCATGAAACCATAAAAATACTGGAAGAAAAGCATCGGAAAAATTCTTCTAGATATTGGCCTAGGCAAAGAATTTATTAGTAAAATCCCAAAGGCAGATAGAGTAACAATACAAATAAATAAATTGGGCTTGATCACATTAAAAAGCTTCTGCACAGCAAAAGAAATATGCAACAGAATAAAAAAAAACAACTTACAAAATGGAAGAAAATGTTCACAAACTATACACCCAATAAAGGGCTAATATCCAGAAGCTCCATAGAATTCAAGCTAATCAGCAAGAAATAAACAAACAACCTCATTAAAAAGTGAACAAAAGCCATGAATAGAAGCTTTTTAAAAGAAGATAGATAAATGGCAACAAACAAATGAAGAAATGCTCAACATCACTAATCATCAGGGAAATGCAAATTAAAACTACAATGAGATATCACCTTACCACTGTCAGAATGGCTATTATTAAAAAGTCAGAGAACAATAGATTGTGGCATGGATGCAGAGAGAAAGGAGTGCTTACACACTGTTGGTGGGACTGAAAATTAGTACAACCTCCATAGAAAAAAGTATGGAGATTCCTCAAAGAAATAAATGTAGACTTTGCATTATATCCAGAAATCCCACTACTGGGTTATCTAACCAAAAGAAAAGAAGACATTTTATCAAAAAGACACCTGCACTTGAACATTTACCACAGCACAATTCACAATTGCAAAGATATTGGATCAACCTAAGTGCACATCAATTTATGACTGGATAAAGAAAATATACACACACACACACACACCATGGAGTACAGTTTAGCTACAAAAAGGAATGAAATAATGTCTTTTGAAGCAACTTGAATGGAACTGGACACCATTATCCTAAGTGAAGTATCTCAGGAATGGAAAAACAAACACCACATGTACTCTCTATTATTAATAATTAGGAACTAATCACTGGGCACACAAGGACACAAAGAGATATAAAAGTCATTGGATATCAATAAGCAGGGAAAGGCAAGGAGAGAAGAGGTAAACACTTACCTATGGGAGTACAATGAACACTATTTGGGTGATGGGCACACCAAAAGCCCCGACTTAAGCATTATAAAAGTATCCTTGTAACAAAAACATTTGTACCCCCTTAATATTTTTAAATTTATAAAAAAGTTTATTATTGGCTCTTTCTCTGTTGGGCACTCTTTCCATAATTTCTCCCACTTAACAGCCACCACAGCCCTTTCAGGTAGGCATCAGTATATCCATGTTATCACTGAAATCCATGAGGCACAGATTAGTAATCAGTTTAGGATGAACTACTAGGAACTCCATTTCTCTTACCTCTGATCTTGTGATTTTGATAATACATAATACTTTAAGAATTCATCAAAATGGCTTTTATAAATGTCAGTGATGTACATTGAAACGTGTAGAAATGCAGGAAATTCTTTTTTGTCAAGTATATTTTGCATATCCATAGGAAACTTTACAATTTTTCATTTCTCATAGACCAACTTTATATTTTATAGGTGTTACAGAAAGTTTCTTTGTAAGAACATTGTGTGTGCATTTAATACATTTACATCCATACAGTGTGAACATTTAACACATATTTTGATCTGAGAAAATACTTCAAAAACATTTAAGATCTGAACTGCTATGCTGGATCCAATCCCTAGCAACTAACTTAGACTGAATTGTTCGGAGACTGACTTTTTTCATTTGTAAATACATCCTGTTTCTCAACACTGTTGTTCTACTTGTTCTCTGTCTTCAGCTTGATTCTCACCATGTGGGGTGATTTTTCCACACTTTGCTTAGACCCAAAGGAATGAAATATTTCAATTGGCTATTGTTTACTTTCTCTGAGAGGTAAAACTTTATGGACTATACTCCTGAAGTCATTCATCAAATTTAGACTTACTGTAATAGCAGCTGCTAATCAATCACAATGGAATCAACATGGAATCAAAATGTGCTCTGCTAAGTATGTGGTGCTTTTTTTACATCAACTTCTAAAATATTTAGATAATCAAATAATTTATCACTTGATAACTATTTGAAAAGAAATTATTTTACATTTAATCAAGCAATCTTGAAAACAACCTGAATTATATGCTTGTTGTGAATTTGAAAATCACTACTTCTCTTCAATCTATCTGTGTAGAAATCTCAAGTCTATCTGTGTAGAAATCTGCAATTATGCACTACCTTGCTGTAATAAGAATCGCCTAACACATCCAGATAAAAGACATGTTTTCTAAATGTCAGTACAATTCATTGAGATGGTTCTACAAAAATAGCAAGAGTAATGTGATTACTTCTGTAAGGAAAGAAGACTTGTTTACCATCCAGATTATGTTGGCAATATATTTGTGAAACCTTTACCTTATAATCTCTCTTATTTAGAATACAAATAATTTTTCTACTTCCTACAATGTCCAGGTATAGAATGAGGGACAAGTCTTTTTAATCCTTTGGAGAAATACTTTTTCTGAAAATGAACTAGTTAGGAACATTGTGCTAGTAAAAAAAAAAAAAAAAAACCTATGGATAATTGATTCTAAATGATCATCTTTTCTTGAAAGTTATTTTATCTCATGAAGTACAAAAAAAAGTGTTTGACAATATAATTTATCATGTAGATATCTAAATTGAAAAAAATATACAGCTTAGGAAGTTGGCATGTAATGTTTCATAGAATTTTTATGACAGGATGTGTTTATACAATTTTCTCTCAGGTATGAGGCAGCAGAGAAGCATTAAAATTAAGAAGTACCATCAATGTGATTGCTGGTAGAATGAGTAGTACCTCACATGATGATTTTCCTGCCTCCCCAGCCCCCCAACATTTTCATACAGCTTCAGTTAAATCAAGTGCCAGTTCTTCTAGGGGGAGAGGGAATCATAAAAACCTGAATTGCTGAAAATATACTCAGATTTTTTCTTCCTAAATGCTTTTACCAAAAAAGAGCTTTTTAATATGGATGGATGACTATTATAGTCTTTTATACTTTCTAACCAATGGTGCTGCTTTCTTGGAATGGAAAGAGATGGCTTGGGGTTTTTAGGAAACCAGTGGTTAGTTGATGAAGAAAAACCTCTGAAATCCCTACTAAGTCTGGTACTGAATAATGCTTTGACATAGAGAAGAGGAGTTGCAAGTTCTCTCCTGATGTAATATTTTGTAAATGTCAAAATAGTCAATTATGTAAGCCTGCCAATCTTCCTCAAAGCTCTCCATTTAGTTTAAGGGGTGAACCTAGATGGTAATCAAATGTCTTTGATTCAAACAGCATTATAGCTGACACATGAAAGGATTCAGAAAAAAAGAAAAATGAACATATTTCAGAATTTCCATAGTCTTAAGAAGAAAGACTCATTGCTCAAATGAATGAGCATTTCCTATAGACTTGACAACTAGCCTTTGAAATAATCACTAAGCATTTTGTACAGTCTGTTAAAATACAAGACTTCTTGTGTGAAATTAAAAATATGAATGTAACTTCAGTTATTTTAGTATAAATTAATAAACTATAAAGTATATTATCATAGAGGGCCTTAGAGGACATGAAGAGTCACATAGAAAGGTTGCATAGTACAGTGGTTAAGGATGTAGGTTCAGAAATTAGACGCTCCTGGATTTAAATTCCAGTTCTACAACTTAATATGAAACTTTTATCAATGCAGTGAGCATCTCTTTGCCTCCATTTCCATATCACTCTCATATGATTGTGTTGAGAATGAAATATATACTGTAGAACTGGGAAGATAGAAGAATAGGAAGCACTAGGAATACCTCACCCTACCTAAACAATAATTGCAATGAAAGACTCTGACTTATGTAATTATTTTGGAACTCTGGAGTCTATTGAAGGATTGCAACTTTCAGGAGAAGGTTTGGATGGTAAACTGTGGTTAATTGTATGGCAGGTACCTATGACGAGTTAATGGAGCAGCTTGAACAAAGCTTGTGGAAGCTAGGGTGGGCAAAATAGTACTCTGGCCTCCAAATATCAGGAACTGTGCTCTGATTGCTGATTGATGCATTTGATGACAGAAGTACAAAGATGCAGGTGGCCATTATTTTGTATCTCTTCCCATTTTTGCAAGCTGTATTTCTGCTAATAAAGTGACTTCTAGGAGATTTAAAGAGATGGTGCCTTCCCTTAGCCTTCATTATTTGCTTTTTCTCCTTTTGAGAGCCAAATATTAAAAGCTGGGACATTCAAAAACAACTGCATATATATAGTGAAAATTAAAGAATGATTAAGCATTCCCAGGAAAAGGTATAGGCTCAAAAAAGACCTGAGGAAGACATTGAATTTACACCTCAGTCTGACACAGAGACAACCTACAATATGGACATTATATATTAATAAATGATCCAATACAGCAAGAATTATAAACATTTACACATGTAATAACAGATTATTAAAATATATAAAGCCAAAACTTATATAGAATTGAAGGAAGAAATAGACATATCTGCAATAGTAGTTGGAGGCTTTGATTCCTCATTCTCAATAATGAATACAACAATCAGAGAGAAAATAAGTAAAGAAATAGAACACTTAATACAACAAACCAAGTAAATCTAGCAGACATATACAGAAGACTGTACTAAACAACAACAGCATACACATTTTTCTCAAGAGCTCACTGGATATTTTCCAGGATAAGCTATATGTTAGGTCCCAAAATAGGCCTCAATAGATTTAAAAATATAGATAACAAACAATGTATCTTCTCTTATCACAGCAGGATAAAGTTAGAAATCAATAACAGAATAAAAGCCGGGTGCAGGGGCTCATACCTATACTCCTAGCACTCTGGGAGGCTGTGGTGGGAGGATCACTTGAGCTCAGGAGTTCAAGACCAGCCTGAGCAAGAGCAAGACCACATCTCTACCAAAAATAGAAAAAAATCAGCTGGTGTTGTGATTCACTCTTATAGTCTCAGCTACTCAGGAGGCTGAGTCAGGAGGATTGCTTGAGCCTAGGAGTTTGAGGTTCCAGTGAGCTATGATGATGCCACTGTACTCTACTCAGGGTGACAGAGCAAGACCCTGTCTCAAAAATAAATAAATAAATGAATAACAGAATAAAAAATGGAAAATTCATAAGATATTTTGGGAACTAAGACAGTGCACTCTTAAACAATTAATAGATCAAAGAAGAAATCACAACAGAATAATAAAATCCTTAAAGAGGAATGAAAACAAAAACATAACATACCAAAATTTATGGAATGTTGTGAAAGCAGTGCAAAGGGAAGATTTTATAGCTATGAATGATTACATTAAAATCAAGAGAGATCTCAAATCAACAACCTAACTTTACAATTTAAGTAACTAGAAATTGAAGAATGAACTAAACACAAAGCTAGAGGAAAGAAGAAAATAACAAAGGTTAGATCAATGATAAATACAATAGAGAATAGAAAAACACAAAAGAAAACCAATGAAACCAAAAGTTGATGTTTTGAAAAGGTGAACAAAATTAACAAATCTTTAGCTAGAAGTACTAAGCAAAAATGAAAAAAATCAAATTATTAAAATCAGAAATGAAAATGGGTGTATTATTATTAATTCTACAAAAACAAAAGGGATTATAAGAAAGTACTATGAACTATTGTATGCCAACCAGTTGACTAAAGTAGAGAAAATGGAAAAATTTCTAACACCACAAAATCTATCAAGACTAAATCACAAAGAAATAGAAAGTCTGAATAGAACTATAACTAGCAAGGAGATTGAATCAGTAATAAAACATTTCCTGACAAAGAAAAGACCTCAACCAGATAGCTTCACTAGTCATTCTACCAAACATTTAAAGAATTCATCCTACTCATTCTCAAAACTTTCCAAAAAATGGAAGAGAATATAACACTTCAAAATTCATTCTATGGGACTACCATTACTTTAATACCAAAGTTAGACAAAGATACCTAAAGAAATGAAAACTATAGACCAATATCCCTTATGAACTTTGATAGAAAAACTCCCAAAGAAAATACTAGTGAACTAAATTCAGCATCTTGTTTAAAAAATTATTCACTATGACCATCTGGATTTTATTCCCAGAATGTAAAAATGATTCAACATATGAAAATTTATCAATGTAATATATGAACAGAAGGAAGGGGGGAAAAAAAACATGTGATTACCTCAAGTAATGCAGAAAAAGCTTCTGAGAAAATTCAATACCCTTTCCTGATAAGAACTTTCATCAAATTAGCAATAGAAAGCAACTACCTGAACATTAAAAAAGACATAAATGAAAAACCTGCAGTGAATATCACCTCCAATGGTAAAAAACTGAAAGCTTTCCCTCCACGATCAGGAACAAGGAAAGGATGGCCTCTTTTACCACTTCTACTCAACATAGTACAGTACATCTAGCCAGATCGATTAGGCAAGATAAAGAAATAAACTGCTAATAAATTAGAAAGGTAGAACTAAAATTTTCTCCATTCATAGACCATATGAACTTAGTATGTAGAAAATCTTAGATTCATTTAAAAAAATTTTTTGAAACTAATAAATAAAGTTAGCAAAATATCAGGATACAAAATAGACACACAAAAATAGTTTCGTTTCTATATACTAACAATGAAATCGGAAAAGGAAATTATGAAACAATTTTATTTTCAATACCATCAAAAACAATAAATTACTTATCAATTAACCAAACAGGTAAAAGACTTATACAGTGAAAACACCAAAAACACTGCTGAAAGAAATTAAAGACATAAAATGAAAATGCATTCTATTTTCTGGATTAGAACACTTGATTTTTTTTTAAGATGTCAATATTAACCAAAGTAATCTAGACTTACTGAAATGCCTCTGAAAATCCCAATATTTTTCTCAGAAATAGAAAAATCCATTCTAGAATTCATGTGAAATCCCAAGGGACCCAAAATAGCCAAAGCAATCTTGAAAGAGAACAAGGCTGGGGAATTCACACTTCCTAATTATGTAACTTACTACAAATCTATAGTAATCAAAACGATGTGGTACTGGCATAAAGACAGACATAGACCAGTGGAATAGAATTGAGAGCCCAGAAATAAAGTCTTACACATACAGTCAAGTGATCTTTAATGAGAGTGCCAAGACCATTCAATGAGGAAAAGGCAATCTTTTCAACAAGCGGTACTGGAAAACTTGGATATTCTCATGCGAAAACATAAAGGCAAATGCTTGTCTCACACTACATATCAACAATTAACTCCAAAGTGATCACAGATCTATATGTAAGACCTACAACTACAAAACTCTTAACAGAAAACATAGGACAAAATTTCATGACATTGGATTTTGCAATGATTTCTTGGGTATGACACCAAAATCACAAGCAATAAAAGAAAAATTAGACAAACTGTTCTTTATGAAAATTTAATAATTTTGTGCATCAAAAGGCACATCAACATAGTAAGAAGGCAATCCATAAAATGGGAAAGAATATTTGCAAATCATGTATCTGATATATGATTAATAACTAGAATGCATAGAGAATTCCTAAAACTCAACAATAAAAAATTTCAAAAATGGGCAAAGGACTTAAATAGACTTTTCTTCAAAGATATATGAATGACTAGTGAGCATATGAAAAGATGCTGAACATTAGTCATTAATGAAATGGAAATGAAAACTACAATAAGATACTACCTCACACCATTAGTATGGCTACCATCTGTACACCCATGTTTCATAGCAGCATCATTCACAATAGTTACAACATAGAAACAACCCAAGTGTCTACTGATGAATGACCTGATAAGCAAAATGTAGAACACATATAATGGAATATTGTTCAAACTTAAAAAGGAAGAAAATTTTGATATATACTACAAAATGGATTAACCTTAAGGCAATTATGTTAAGTAAAACATGGTACTCACAAAAAGGTAAATACAGACAAATTACATTATATAATATACTTAGAGAAGTCAAAATCATGGAGCTAGAAAATAGAATGGTAGATTCCAAGGGATGGGGAAATGGGGAAACGAGGAGTCATTGTTTAATGAGTATAAATTTTCAGTTGTACAGGATGAAAAGAATTATGGAGACGGATGTTGGAGATGACTGCACAACATTTTGAATATATTTAACACTACAAAACTTCACACTTGAAAACAGTTAAGATGACAAATTTTATGTTATGAATATTTTACTATAACTTTTTTTTAAAAAAGATATTCTCTAGGTAAAATGCTTAGAGCAGTACTTGGGATTTGTTAAACATTCAACAATTTAGTGTTATTATGTATTACAGCAAACATTTTTATAGCTGAGTAAACTCAAGCTGTGACAAAACTGGAAATAGAAGTTTGACATTAGGTCGTCAGTCTAATACAGCAGTCCTCAAAGTGTGATAAGGGGACTGGTGGCCATTGTGATCTATTTTTCACTTATCCATGATGAAATATGTACATAAATAGAGAGTAAGGATTTTAAAAATTTTATACAAACTTAAAAAATGCCTGTGGAATCTAATAATAAAAATTGGGTATTGCACTCTGCATACATTTAATCTGTTAATTTGCTTTCCTATCATATGATTTTAACTTTTATACAATTGGATTGAGATTTTTTTAAAAACACGATCTTTCATCACAGTCTCTGAGGCAGTGCATGATCTGAAGCTGACCAGCATGGACTTTGTTTTAAGTAAAGCTTTCTGTATGTCAAAATGACTGATAATATTCCATGCTTTAAAATTTGTTTGAATAGAATAATCATTTATACCTCAGAAGGAAAGTATGACCTTCCAAATTAATATATTTAATATTTTAAGGTAGAAAACCCACTAAGAAATATATCAATTTATCTAATAGTTAGCTGCAAAGTATTGTCCTTCATGCTGGAAAATATAAAAATCATACAGAATTTTTACTTTCAAGAAGTTTACAATCCAAGTGAATTATGGGATTATTTTTGGAACTTAATTCTTGCTTCAATAAAGAATAAATAAATAGGAAGAAATGTTATTAACTTCTTGGTAGGAAGAAGACCTGTGCAACAAGAAATATTTCATCAAATTGATCTTGTGAAATGTTGCAACAAGTTATGTTAAAGGTGGTTTTCATCCAGTCAAGATAGCTTGCCTTAAAAATAAAATGCTGGCTGGTTCTTACTCAGTCTTCTGGGGCTCCAAACTAATGGGTCCATTTTTTGTACGAAACATATTTTTTTTTCTGTAAGGACACCAAGTTCTTGTCACATAGCTCAATTGAAAGGGCTCCATTGTGTGATCAAATTGTCCCCCTTCCATTCTGAAGCTTTCAGATGAATAAAAGGGATAAAGTGAGTTCTGAGTAAAAAAGTATAATTTAGAGAGATAAAATATGATTCAAAGGAGAAGAATTAGGTGACAAAAGGGAGACATAAAACTAAAGAAATAGAATCTATTGATAGGATAAACCCATTCTACTCTTTCCTCATGCCTTGCCCCTCTCCCAATTATTTTTGATACATAGATGAATTTTGTGCTGAAATAAAGGTTGTATTTTATGCATTAGCCAACCACCACATGCTTGTCAGTGAGCAACAGCACTGAAAAATCTATTAGTTTATATATTATAAAGTTATCTTTTTCATGTACAATTAGCTATTTGTTTCACAAATTTAATAATTTTTAAAAATTCATGATTAAATTATTACCTAAATAGTATCTTTTCTTATGTGAAGTCCTTGACATTAGTTAAGGAAAGATATTTTATCTAAACCTTACTTGAATAATCCCATTTTACCTAAACTAATCTAAAGGAGGCCTTCATTTGTATCAGCAGAGGCAGAATTGTGCTGAGAATCTAATGTTATTGATCTATGTGAAAATTACACTGTGTAGTTCTCCTTAATTGTGTGTCAAAATCCAGTTGGCTCCAGAGGATATTTATTGTCAACTTCCACTACAAGATCATGTTTTATTGCCAATATTAAATTCAAGCCAAATGCAGAAATATATACCTGTTCCCAAAAAGGCCATAGTCTTTTTGTGCTATAAAATATAGCACAAATATAGCCTTTTTGTGCTATAAAATATAGCACATATTAATTTATACTTGAATGAATGCAAATTTAAAAATTATTTCATGCAGTTTTCACTATTGAGGAACTCAGAGACCATTACAATATATCACATTTGTAAAGAAAAATACATTTTACTATGTTAACTACAGTAATATATGAGGAGTTAATATCACAGACAAAATTGGCTGCTGTACTTAGGAATTCTGTAGTGCTGCGGTCCCCAATCTCCAGGCAGCAGACTGGTATGGGTTTTTGACCTGTTAGGAACCAGGACACACAGCAGGAGGTGAGGGGAATGGGCAGCAATCAAAGCTTCATCTGTATTTACAGCCACTCCTTATCATTCACATCACTGCATAAACTCCACCTCCTCTCAGATCAGCAGTAGCATTAGATTCTGATGGAAGTGTGAACACTACTGTAAACTGTGCATGTGAGGGATCTAGGTTGCGTGCTCCTTATGAGAATATAATGCCTGATGATCTGAGGTGGAGCTGAGTCAGTGATATTAGTGCTGGGGAGCGGCTGCCAATACAGATTATTATTAGCAAAGAGGTTTGACTGCACAATAAATGTAATGCACTTAAATCATCCTGAAACCATCTTCCCAGCCCCGTCCGTGGAAAAATTGTCTTCCATGAAACCTGACCCTGGTGCCAAAAAGATTGGGACAGCTGCTACATTGATAAATAAATCCTTAAATTTATCTATAAATTGTAATATAATTTAAATATAAATTATTGAATAAATATTATGACATATACAATTTAAATATGAATTTAGAAAGAACAATAAAAAGAGTTTATTTCCTAATTATTTTTACTCTTAATTTTTCTGTTATTTATCATTGCCTCCTAGTAGGGCAAAATTTACATTATTGCAAGAACCTATTACAGTGCTAGAATGATATCATTAAAATATGATGAGTTATCTCTATCTGATACAAAGTAAGGCCGTTTTAAGAAATAGGATTCAGGTAGAGCTATATCCCTTGAGTAATATTGTTCTAAAAATTTTTTCAATAGTTCTCTTAAAATTCATTAATTAATTATGGAATGAAGATTTTTTTAAAAGAGGTATATTCCACTGCAAATATTTACAAATGATCTTATTTGGAAAATGTGTATTGTGACGTGTACCTTTAAATGGTGGATACGAAATAAATCAGGGCCAATCTTTACTTTGGTTTAATCCCTGATGTATAAATATCTTAAAACCCTAAATGTGTTCTTCAGGAATTCTTTATTTTGGCTCTCTATTATTTGTTGATTTTAGACAAAAAATAAAAAAGGATCTCCTTATTGCAATAATACCATAGATCTTTCACAAGATCAAATCACATCTATAGTTATCTATCACATCTATGGCAGGCAGCTTATAAAAGGGACCCAGATAATTTCTGCCTCTTGGTATCTATACCTTCTAATTCTCTCCCCTTCAGTCTGGGCAGGGCCTGTGACTTGCATCTAAGCAGAGGTGAAGATGATCGGGTGGTACTAACTTCACTGGCTTACATAAGACAGTAGCTTCCACCTTGCTTGCAGACTCTCGTTTCTCTGGGTGGCCTTAATGGGGCAAATTGCTATGTTCCGTATCCCCACATGGCAAGCAGCTGAGGGTGGCTCCCTCCAGACAAGAGGCAGCACGGAAATGAGACCTCCTGTCTAACAGTCCTGAAAAAACTGGATCTTTCTGTCAACCATGTAAACGAGCTTACAAAGTGGATCCTTTTCCAGTCAAATGAAATCTCAGCACTGGCTGACAACTTGATTGCAGCCTCATAAGAAACCCTACCACAGAGGACCCGGCTAAATAATGTCTAGATTCCTGATCTACGAAAACTGTGAGATAAAAAAACATGTTGTTTTAGGCTGCTACGTTTGGGGATAATTTGTCATGCAGTAATAGATAACTAATAGAGAACCCGTTATTAAAACCTCTGAATGGATTAAGGTGTCTCACAACAGTGCTAGGGTTGTGCTCCCTAATAAATTATTTCAACTGGGCAAAATAGTTCAGGATAAAGAGCCTAAAAACTTTCCAACAAAAGTGGGATTGACTCTAAGTAACTGCAACTAAGTAGCCAAAGTGAAACAGAGAGAAAAGCAGTGAAACCAAAAGTTAGATGACTCTAAGAACTCTTATTCTTCCTTGAACCAATTAGAATTAAATGGACAAGAAGATACTACATTTTTAGGAGTTATACTCCTGAAATGAGCTTGCATTCAAAAAGTCTGTGATTCTTCAAGTCTTAAAAATGACCTGCAGGTCTCTAGTCTTGCACAGGCAGGAATCAAGCTGAGAAAGCTGCTCAGCCCCTGAGGAGGGTATATTTTTCCATGCTCGCTTCGGATGTGATGTGGCCCAGAAAGATAACAAAAAAAGAAAAAACAAAACAAAACAAAACTCCGAGAGGTCATGGCCAAGGAACTGGAGATTGCCACAGTGTAGCAAAATTCAAACCTAATTAAAAATTTTTGCCTTCCTCAATGTAGGGGTTCTCATGGTTTCTGCCAAGCAGGATTTCAGAATCGCAGGACCTGGGACTGCTAGCACTTTCCAAGTTCTCCTTTTTAAATGAAATTGTTTGTTATGGTTATCCCTGTTTGGCCACTGAATATCAGATAGATGAGGAGCTGAGAATGTGCCCTTTGAGTTCAAAAGGCTTTGAGGCTCTGTGTTGAACCTGATGTTGAGGCTACTGTATATCACATAGAAATCCTGAATTTTGAGACTGAAGCTATGAATGGATGGGAGGGATACTTTGGCTTTGCCCCACTTGAGGAAGAATGAGTATATATTGCCTTTGGAAAGGTGCGCTGAATATTTGCTGACTAGAAGATGTAGCCATCCAGGCTTATGCCAGTTAGTTCTTGCTCTCCCTTTCCCGGGCACCTGGTAGCCTAAGACTTTCCTAACCCCTGTGAAATTGTGCATGGCTATGTGATTTTCTTTAGCCAAGGAAATGTAAGACTAAATGGCACATGCCATTTCCTAGCTGAAGTTCTGAGAATCAGTGCATAGTTTGCCACAATCTTCCCACTTCTGAGGTGATCTTAGAAGAATGGGAAGAATGAACTAGAACCTTCAGGCAAACTGTGTTAAAATGAACTACTGTGTTACGTTAGTAATATTATTGGTATTTATTACCACAATGTAGCTTAGCCTATCCTGAAGTCAGTCATCCTTGATTTCTGTATAATAATTTGAAAAATGTGATTCTAGTTTCTTGGGTATTGTGGAAATGGTTTATAAGAATGAGTGTGGACTTTGGAATTGACTATATCGGAGCTTTAATTCAGGCTCAGTCATACTTATTAATTTCCAGAAAACTTCTAAAGCTCTTTGAATATTTTTGGATCCTTAAAATGATGAGATCTAAATATTAACTTGAGCCCATAAAAATGGAAACTTTATTTTATTAATATTTTTGTTATTTACTATCCTACCTATGGTATTATTGAGAAGTCATAGGATTTTACTACTATATATATATTTTTAAATCAAGGTTGTAAATCAGATACAATGCTCAAAGAATAAACTTTGTTCTTCTCCAAAATGGTAAAACAATACAAACCTCATAAAGTTATTTTAAGGAATAAGTAAAAAAGTTGTTGAAAAAGTATAAGTATGAACAATATGTAAACATAGTAGACACCCATAACTTTTATTTCTTTCTCTTTTATTTCTACTAAAACACATTATATACTCCTAAAATTAAAGACTAAATTGAGTTAAAGGATAAAATGTCATAAGTATGTAAGATGTTGGAAAGTAAACTTCAGAATTTAATGCATTAATTATACAAAAATCAAGTAAGAACTAAAATCAGTTTAATGGAATGAACTCTATTTGCCATGATTGAACCATTTTTGACAGAAATGTGGCAGGACCTGATTGATAATAACTCATTAAAAAGCCTTCCATTGATTCACTTATAATTAACTTTGAGAGACCATAAATACTAACACATATGCATCCAGTTTGTAAGTTTTATTTCTACTAAAATTTTTAAATTTCTATGAAATCTGTGACTTTAATTGGGATTTGGATCCTTAAAATGATGAGATCTAAATATTAACTTGAACCCATAAAAATGGAAACTTTATTTTATTAATATTTTTGTTATTTACTATCCTACCTATGGTATTATTGAGAAGTCATAGGATTTTACTACTATATATATATTTTTAAATCAAGGTTGTAAATCAGATACCATGCTCAAAGAATAAACTTGTGAGTTCAGTGTCATTTAATTATTTTACATATAATATAGATATATAGAGTGTATGCATATGCTAGCCTAATATGTAATATATCAATACAAAATATTATAGGATGGATTAATCTAAAACTTTACTACACATTTCTAGTAGTTATATAGAAGTTCATTTTCAAACTTTTTCATTTAACAAATATTCTTTTGGTAATATTACATAATTCCTTCCAAGCAGGCAATGAAAAACATTTATTATTAATATAGATTCCAAATGATTGTGTTGTATATTTGTTGTAATACAGACAATAACTGATTTACTTGATTTAATAGATAGCTGATTTTACAAAAATCACAAAGAAAAAGAAAATATAGTCAAATTCAAAACAATTCTAAAGTTCTCTATTGATATTATTTTTATATAACTTGTTTCCTGACACTTTAATTATACCTCTCCTCAGCACATAATGAAGCATATTCTGAGGACCAAAATGCTACTTTAGTTTTGATCTTATTTTATTAGTTTCATTTTGTTTTTTGTCTGATTTTATATTATTGTCCCCTAAAACTTCCTACCAATATGAAGCATTATAATATGTTTACTAAAAAAAAAAAAGGTCACTTGCCAAAGTATGTTCTTAAAATTTAAATATTTTTTAGCTAAATTTAGAAGCAAAAATATGTATGTACCCACCATAGGAAAAAGATAGACTTAGCTGTATGCATGTTTTCAATGTTATTGTCTATTTGTCAAAAATTTTGAATTATTCAGTACTTCACACAGATAACTTTCTGACTTCATATTTAAACCCATTTCTTTAAAGGAATGAAAATAGGTGTATTACTGATTCATTATCTCTCAATATATATTCCTGAACAGTTAAGGGATTATATGAATGAATATTATATAACTCCCTAGTGAAAAGATGCATTGCCTGAGTCTTATTATGAGAGTTTACATAAACACATTTAAAAATTTCCTCAAGGAATAAAGATGATTTTAAACACTGACAGAAAAATAAACTAGGATAATGTAAATTTTAAAATGCTAAAACTTTAAGATGTAAAATTTTGTTAATTTCATAAAAAGCAGGGTTTGTGTCCTATTTCTTTAAAAATATGTTACATATAACAACTTAAATATGATCTATGATATGTATAAACTGTGTGTCATGTACAAAATATGTATGTATGCACTTACACATACATATATATTCATGTGCATATACATATAAAATATTGGTGGTTTCCAAAATTATTAAAAAATAAGTACTTAATACAGAGACCTCATTATTTTTCCATCTCTTATTTATGATCCCATAACATAACATTATGACAACATTCATCTTAATTAGCTGTCTACTCTGTACAAAATACATGCATTATCTGTGATTCTCACTATGACCCTCACAAGTTGGGGTGGTGAAAACTCCATGTTTGAAAAAAACGACATAGTATGGAAACAATTCTAAATAGTAGGTATAAAGGTCAAGATTAAAACCTAGGCCTATCTAATTGTGCTTTTAGCAGTGCTTTCTTCCACAGCACAACAAAAACATTCCTCCAAAATATTTGTGAACTGACAGAGCCTCAGGGCTATGAAGCAA
Organism: Microcebus murinus; assembly: GCF_040939455.1. Classification (NCBI taxonomy): domain Eukaryota; kingdom Metazoa; phylum Chordata; class Mammalia; order Primates; family Cheirogaleidae; genus Microcebus; species Microcebus murinus. Next base: position 77,461,797 of record NC_134114.1, on the reverse strand, counting down.
AGTCCAACCCAAAGAGGCATAAGTGTTGCATAGAAATCTTTGAAAATACATCAGCATATTTACTTTAATTTCATGCCTACCAATACTTTCGTCAAGATTTCCACGGTACTGGAAACTACTTCTAATGTGGTATGTTCTTGATTCTGGTTTAAAAATGTACTTAATAATTCTCTAATAGAAACCTGACATTGCCTTGTGGTACAAGAAATGTTTTCTCTAACTCAAAACTATTATTGATTTTAAAAGAGATTTGGTTATGTAAATATTAATAGTACATTTGGCCTATTATAAATAATTTAAGTTGAGCAAAAAAAAATGTGCCTTAAAATTATTCTCATAATAGTTTATGTCAACTATGCAAAGTACTAAGTGCAGACACTTTTTAAAAACAATTACTTCCCCAGTCTTATGTGTGCATCTTAGTAGTTCTTATAGAAATACTTGGAATCTAAGCAATGTGCTCAATAGTGAGTTCAACTTTCTTAGCTATATTTATATTTATTGGGCTACTATATGCGAATATTAGTATGCACTGTATTTAATTATAGATTATATAATAATTCTTCCTTTTTTCTTAAAAGTGGGATAAAGTTGGACGGAAAAAAGTTGATAATGGGGAAAATCAAATAGCTGATTCCCCAACGTGAGTCACCTGATATTCCAACATGGTTAATGATTGACTATGAAAAATGACATTGGAGCAGGGCACAGGCATATTTGCACTTCTCTTTTAGCCCCATCAGGAGCATCTTTCAGCAAGCAAAATGTGTCTGTCGTCTCTTGGGGACAGGGAGTAAGTAGATTTGGGAGCTAGTGCCCATGGGCAGTGTAAAGGAGCATGGTTCACATTGTCTGAAATTGCTCATGCCCTGGTTCATCCAGCTGGTAATGAAGCAGTCAGCATCCCATCTCTGGAGTGGAATAGGCAATTATTCCAGTTTGAAACTCTGCCCTTGCAAATTGAGTGTGGCAACAATTCACATTGGCTGTCATTATAAAGTCTCTCAAACCAGGGTAGCTATCTGTATCAGTTCAGAAGAAAAAAATCACAAATGGCTATAAAGTTTACCTTAACTCCCAATAGATTATTGTATATTGATGATATGGATATTTATTGTGCGTTCTAGGAGGCCACTTTGTAGAGTTTTATTCTTCCATCTTATTCCAAACTGATCCAAATAAATCTAGAATTCCAGTCACGTGGAATATTTCTGTAGATTCTCATTAACGGCCCTCCTATCTTGCAATACATTTACAGAAAGAAAATATTTCTCATTCTCCTTGTAGTCACATTTTCATGCTGTTATAAGCAATCAAAGAAAAAGAAAACTTCCCTGGGAGTCTGACTCTTGAATGTACAGGTAACACCATTCTGTACCTGTAGCTCTCAAACCTGGCTCATGTCAGTGTTTTCTGGGAAGTTTTTTAAAACAATACTAGCACCCTGGCCCCAGTTCATACAAATTATCAGGATTTCTGGTGATAGGGTCTAGAGGTGGTTGTTTTATAAAAGTACCCCAGATAATTCTAGTCTGTTCAAGGTAAGCAGTATTAAAAGTTAACATGTATATAAATTACTTCAGAAAGTATTTAAACGGTAGATTCTAATTCAGGTGTTCTGCAGTGGGAACTAAAAATCTAGATTTCTATCAGAGTATCAGATAATATGGATGCTTCTGGATTGCATGGGTAAGAGGCCAGAATTTACATCGGCACTTTCCCCTCGCTTAATAATAGAATTTCCTAGGGAGCTTTAATAAATTCTTATGCCCATGACACACTCTCAACTAGTTACATGAGAATTTCAATGTGTGCAATTTAGTCACCAGTTTTAAAAGTGTCACATGTGATTCACAAGTGATATGCGGACAATGTTGAGAACCCCAGTGATTCATATGTTCTCATCACCCACTATTACCTGACAGCTTTTCCCTGACTTTTCTCATTAACTTATTCACACCAAAAATCTCCCATTCAACAAGTCTTGAAAATTTTGATTTCTCCCTCTGCAGCGTCTTCAAATCAGTTACCATGTTTTATTCACTCAGTATTTGAAGTATCTGTTAGCACTCATATTCGCTCCCTTATAATAGTCATCATATTTAAGGTTTTTATTCCCCCTGGCAATTACAGCCTACAAAATTTGTTTCTAATAACTTATATATAACTCAAATTCTTTGCAAAGTGATTCAATATATTTTACTTTCTTAAATATGACTATGTCTCTGCTGTCTTCTTCTTCTTCTTTTTTTTTTTTTTTTTGACAGAGTCTCTCTCTTTCACCCCAGGTAGAGAACTGTGGCACCATTGTAGCATCATAGCTCACAGCAACCTCAAACTCCTGTGCTCAAGCAATCCTCTTGCCTCAGCCTCCTGACTATCTGGGACTACAGGTGCACCCCACACTTGGTTAATTTTTCTATTTTTCATAGTGACAGGGTCTCACTCTTGCTCAGGCTGATATGGAACTCCTGAGCTCAAGCAATCCTCCCACCTCGGCCTCCCAGAATGCTAGGATTACAGGCATGAGCCACCACACCCAGTCCTCTGCTGTCTCTGAAATCCAGAATACTTAACTACATCTTTACATCTTGACAATCTATTAAATCTTAAAAACTACCTTTAAACCTCATACACCAAACAAAATAAGAATCTCCCCTTTGGACCCTGATATATTGTATTTAGTTATACATTTCTCTTAGAACAAATTGATAATTATTCATGATGTTTGCTTTATTTCTTTCTCAAATTTCTCTTTTTAGACATTAAGATAACCTCCCAGAAAACCCTGGCCAAGATACATAATCAGTATATATTTACCAAATTAAAATATATAAATATTTCCTTTTTTGAGTAACTATCATGTACATATTAGTTTGGAAAATGATTTCTTACCATAAGAAATTTACCATACACAGAGTTTGAATCTGTAAAACAAATACCACACAGGAGGGTATAGCTAATTCTCCAATTAATGAATGAGTTTCATAGCAAAACTGAATGTTCTGGAATCAAGGCAACTGTAATTGTACTGGTACATAGTATTTAGGACATACTAGGTTCCCAAAAAATAGCTTCTCAGAATTCAAAGAGAGGGATACTGGTGTCAATATGGGCTTAGAAGAGAAATTTTAGGATTTGTAAAGCTTGTGAATAGAGATGAAAAGGTATACTAGATGAGAAAACAATATGCTCATTAAGGCTGAATGGGAAGAAATGTATGGACAATGAAAAGACAGGCTTGGCTAATCCTGTGTTTAGTGGTTATTGAATGTTTGAAATTGGCAATGTCTGACAAACAAAAATTTAGAAAGTATTAATAAGTTTCATGTTTCAGAAAAAAACAAAACTAATTAAAAATATTTCAAATAGCATTTAATTAGTAGAAAGATCATGGTTGAAAATCAAATACATTTTTATTACTTACCTTGAATAATGTATGACTTTTCCAAAGTGAATCATGATTTGAAACTGGTTGCAGGATTTCTCAGATGGCTGTTCGAGTGAAAAACTAGAGAAGATTTCACATGAAGTTTTCATTCATGTCCTTGGAGGAAAGAATACTCCTATTATTATGAGAGGAAAAAGTCATTTATTATAAAAATCTTTGATGTCTTTAATTGTTATTACAGATATAGAATTAGTTCACATATAATTATAGTTATATTATTGTTTAAGATAATAAAGATTATTATAAGATAATGTATTGTTTCAAAACAAATATAGTGGTGGCATATAGATTTCTTAACTGCTAACAAAACATAATAGTCCAGTTTTATAGCTTCAAAATTTTACAAAATTTTTCAATTTTTCAAGACATAACTTGTCATTAGGTTAAAATTGTTTGATGTTTGCATTATCAAAGATCAAAATTGTTTGATCTTTGTTTTATTCTTGCACTGAAATTTGTAAATGCAAAATTTTTCAGTGTCTCACTTACCAAGTTTATTTATTTATTTTTTATATTCACTGACAGTTTCCTTAGTGTCTTGACATTTTTCTCTTTCTTGTGGCACTTCCCTTAATCCAATTATTTTCAAATGTTTTCTTTCTACAGAATCTTTTTGAAAGGATACCAGGATGACTCAGTTATTGCCAAATAAAGCTGATAGCAGTTTAAATAGTTTTTGAGTTCTCATGTTGTATCTTTAAATTTCATGCAAAATTTGTACATATGCCACAACATATTAAGTGTAATATTAAACACTGCTCTGAATTAATTCTATTTAGATAGAACATGCAATCCAATGAAATATACTGCACTTAAGCCCAATAAATACTACCACATACCTTTGTAGGGAAAGGTTCTTCATCTGAATTTTAAAGAAACAATTTCAACCCATCATACCTAACTATGAATGTGTATCATTCTTTTCTTTGCAAATAAGTATGCCATCTATATTTCTGAAAAAAAACATGTATCATTAAACATGTATCAAAACATGTATCATTAAAAGCCATAAATACATGGCCTTTTAAATGGCATGCAATTACAACGAATATTTCTGCCTTCAAGAAGCTTGAAGTTGAGGACAAGGTATAAGACAAAAATATAAATGATAGAAATTAACTTGCCATAAGTATGTTGTACAATGAATAATAAATTAATAATATAGCTTGTAAAAGTGGATAAGACCAAATTTTTAATGAGGATAATCAGGAAAATCTTCTCAAATACGTATCATTTAAATTGGTCATTAAAAATGAATGGGATTTTGGCAGATAGATTTGGAAACAGAACTGTCTGAAAAGAAGGAAACATCTCAGTAAGCAAAGGCAGAAAATAGAAATGTGCAAAGTCCTTTTCAGGAATAAAATAACAAATTGGTTTTAATTGTCAGAGACAATACATATAATAGATGGAGCAAAGACTAAAGGTTTTTAAGTTGAGAGTGACAAAATAAAAATTCTTCTTTAAAAAGTTATTTTTATGGTAAAATATGGAATGGCAGGAAAACCATCAGGAATTTAACATCTATGATCTGTTTGTTACGCTTTTTACAACAGAGTATAGCTTAAAAAATCATTGCCCAAGAAAACCGAAAGAATCCATTTTTAAACAATTATTTCTTAGGTGTCTTTTTAACTATAAGGTCAACTTTATCAAAACTTTTTGGAATGTATTAGAACACACATATATTTAAAAATAAAAAGGCACAATGAGAAATCAGCATTTCTTCTCTGGTAATTACTGGGTAGTTCAGATTAACCTCTATCCTGACAACCACTGGAAAAGATGGAAAACATTATTAAATGTTTAAATATATAGGATAAATAACAATACAGTAAGGATTTATAGAACTTATTTCTAGGACAAGAAAAAACAGTGATATGGGCTCTGATATTGAAGAATTTTTTAACTGAAAGCTGTTTATGGATTCCATATTATGTAAGTAACTAAGAGACTGATATGCTAAGTAGAGCATTCAAAAGATTCCCAGGGCATAGAAAAAGTAATGTTTTTTGAGTACCAAGCATTTAGATCTTGGCAAACCTGCCATGATAGGTGTAGACTTTCATCATTAGATTAAGAGAAAAGTGGAAATAGCCCTTGAAATGACTGTGGCTCTGTTTCAAATCATCTGAATTCCTGGTTGCATAAGATGACCTGGGCTATCTGAGTGTCCTTAACTTTCATGGAGTAATTTGTCATCACACTGTAAATGTTTGTAACTCATGAATTCATATCTGTAATTTGAACAAAATTTTGAATCGAAAATTAATTCAAGATCCTTTTCTCTTTCCCAAGGTTTTATCTGTTTACCTGTTCACTCAACAATAATTATTTGTACCCCTGATGTTTAATCAAGCACAAGTGGTAACAACAGCACATGGCTCAAAATCACAAAAAACAAAAAAAAGAAGGAATAGAAACAGTCCACGGATTATTTAGATAATGAAGATCTCAGACATGGATTTTACTATTAATATGCCAAAAAGTTCTAGAAAATAAAAGATCTAAACCTTCAAAAGAGTACTGGAAATCACAGAAAATATCCAAATGAAAATTCTGGAATAAAAATACAAACAGTCTAATAAGTAATTTGATAGATGGTTTTAATATAAAGCATGTTAAATTCATTTGAAGAAAGAATTATAACAGTAACTTGGAAAATAATTGAAAATGAAAGATCCAGAATGAAGTACAGAAAAAAACAAGATGGATATTCACCAAAGAGTATATAGCTCTATAGATAATAAAGTGGAAAATTTTTATTGTACATGTAATTTCAATTTCAGAAAGAAAAAAGTGGGAAGAACACATATTTGAAGAGAAAATGGTCTTTTCTATTTCAAAAGTGATGAAAGACATCGAACCACACATTCAGAAGTACTACAAACCAGAATGAACACTCACAAGTTTTAGTAAAACTGTTGAAAACTAAAGACAAATAAAATCTTAAAAGCAACCAGATGGTAAGGAGAGAGAATGGGGGTACAATAATGAGACTGTGAGCTCAAAAGAAACAATATAAAACAGAAATCAACTAAACTATATTTCTATAGTGAGGAATGCATGTATCTGCCAACTTAAAACTCTACATTTCTGAAAGAAATTTTTCAAAAATGAAATTGAATTAGTATCTTGTATTAAACAATCAATAGTAGCAAATGAATGAAAAACGAATAAATAAATGAAAAATCAGAGACACTTGAACATGTATATTTTATATTATTTAGCAATTATCATTAATTATCTTAAATATCATGGGGATGGCAGGTATGATTTTTAAAAGGCTTCTTGAACACACAGAAATACATACTTAATCTCATTATCAACTTCTAAATTGATTTAATGTATTCCTTAATACAATTAATATATTTTCTTGAACGGAAAATTAATCCAACATTCTTTCCTCTCTTCTGAGGTTTTATCTGTTTATCCATTCATTCAACAATAATTATTTGTATGCTTGATATTTACCAAGAACTTTGTTAGACACTGGAGGTTAAAAAATACATGGAAAAGTTCCTTTCTTCCTATATCACACTATATCTAGGGATACAAAAAGGCAAGCAAAATCTTATGTTATAATACAAAAAGTATGTAGTAAATTGAATAATGTCTGGATAGCAATTATTGAATAAAGGATTATGATAATTGTATATACAAAATTCCATAAGGATAATGTAAAGAATTACAAAGACTTTATTAAAATGGGAAAAAATAGGGGAAAATAACCCTATATAAAGTCTGCATGACTTCAAAAAACATTGGTATCATATAACATATATTAGTGCTAGCAGTGGCCCCAAAAGATTCTCTGGGCATTTCTACACCACCCTTCTCTTTAAATCTGGCCAAACTAGCATTTAACAGAGGAAGAAATTCTGTATTGGGTAAAACTGGAACATAGAGAAAAGTGAAAATTATAAACTATGAAAAATAGCTGTCGAATATGAGTGCTGGATAAAATTGAACAAAAGACACACAAAGAATTCACAAAGCCCTAAGATCTTGTGACGTGTATATTAAATGTATTTGTACAGTCACAGAGCTCCTAATCTGTGTTCCCTTGCTTGGAATAGCAAATTCTGGTAGCACGAGGGCTACAGGAGCACATATAAACCTGTGTCACATATTATAGAAGGTCAGGTGGGCTGTATGAGAACATACATAGAAGACACCATGAATGCACTGGATGCACAAGCACGGAAGCTTGAAGGAGAGTTGGCAGGTGGCAATTAGATTTGTACCTGGTAAAAAGACTGTGATAATGAATTATCTTTAAATTATCACATAAAATAGTATAAAATATTAGGCTCACTGTGCACAATAAAGAATCCTTATTCTTGATCAAAAAGGAAAGGGGGATAACTCAGTACTGTGATTGGTGACAAATGACCAGGACAGAAAATATAGTAAATTTGGTGAGAAAAAAATTGGTAAGAGTTGGCTCTGAATTAATATCATTGGAGAGTGCAGGTGAATTGAACCAGAACTCAGTCCTAGGGCTCAAATAATCACACCAAGATATTCTTTTTCTCTATTTACAAACTTTGCTTGGCTTTTCTCTGTGTTGTCTTTATTATTAGGAAGAATCTTCTTTCTAATGGCAATGATGAGTATAGCTTTATTACTGACAATCTCTGCAAAGACAGCATTTTGTTTTCCATCATTTCACTAAATATTCAAAGACTGAATCTCATTATTCTATCTTGTTGTAGATACCAGGGAGTATTACTCAGTCATAAAAAATGGAGAACTAATACCTCTTATATTTTCCTGGAAAGAGGTGGAGCCCATTTTTCTAAGTGAAGTACCACAAGAATGGAAAAACAAACACTGCATGTACTACTCATCATTAAATTGGTACACTTATGTGCACATATGGAAGTAACATTCACTGGGGATTGAGCAGGTGTGTGGGGGGAGGAAGGTATGGGTAAATTCACACCTGAAGGGTGTAGTGCACACTGTTGGTGGGCTAGGCATACTTGTAGCTTTGACTTGGGCGGTATAAAGGCAATTTATGTGACAAAAGCATTTGTACCCCCTTATTATTCTGAAATTTAAAGAAAAAAAAAAAGATCAAGTCAATTGCTATGGTGAAGAAGATAAGATCATCTATTTGGTCATATGTGAGTTATTTCTGGAGCTAGATGGTAAACTCAGCCTCACCTAAACCATATGTACTATGAGTTGATTACCAAAAGGAGGAAAACTAAGGGGTTTACTGCTGAATTTTAAAAATATGATACACCAGGTAAGCAAAAATATTATAATTGACTGAAACGAAGAAGCCTTCTTAAAAAAGTTTAGATGATGAGATCAATTTAATCAGGCAAAGCATGAAGAAGCACTATGTTAAAAGGCCTGATAATGACTGTCTAAAATCTAAAAGCAGAAAAATATATTTAACTGTATTAAGAAATTGGGGTAATTATAATTATTTGCAGAATATTTATGTTATAGATTCTGGTGATATAGAAATGAGAGTATAGAGTTTAGAAGATAAGATAATGCTTTAAAAACCAACAATTGTACAAATTAAAGTGTAAGTGACAAATCAGTAGATGAGGACTTATGCTATTATTATGGCATATATTATACAATTTAATTAATTTTAAATTTAATTTTATACTTTAATATTTCAAATTCTTCAAATTTGTGCTCTACCCCCTACCACAAAGTTTGATTTTACTAGCCAGTCTATCTTATTAATTGAGTTAATTTTATTAATTGAATTAAGTGTCTTAATTAAACAACAGAAATTTATTTTCTCATAATTCTGGAGAATGGAACTCTGAGATTTTAATTGACATTAAATTATAAATAGTTTTACTTTAGTCCCACAAAAGAAATTACCCATTATGCTCTCATGTGCACATATTGGAAACAGGAAAAGTTTCTTAGAATCTTCACGTACATAGAATTATCTCCAGATTGCGTTTTGTTATTAAAGTGAAGAACTGGTTTAGCCAGATCTGTGTATATTTAATGAAAAGATGAAATTCAAATGTTACCAGATATAGGTTCTGGCAGTCTCAAATGCAGTGATCCTGAAATACTTAGAATGAGATTAATTTAAAGTAGGCTGATACGTTTATTTCTCAAAAATGCAAATCATCTGCATGGAAATATTTAACCACAAAATAGAGTACTACTGCTAAATGTTTTGGCTTAAAATTTTGTGGGCTAGACATAAGATGTCTTTCACTGCATGTCTAAGAGAGGTGTCATAATGAATTCTGAAGCTGGGAATGAACTAATAAACCCTCTAATACGATGAGACACCTCCTTCATGATAGCCTTCAGGGTTTCGCAGTTTTTGGGCTAATTAGAATCAGGTCAAATACACATTTCTTTATCTTAGCCCTAAAAATGAGAACAGAGTCAGCTTTTTGAGCTCTAGCCAGATGCTGATTTTGTAACCTTAGCTATGTAGACTAACTGCTAATAGCTCAGGATCTGAGACTTTCAAAGTTATTTTTAGGACAAATCAGTTAATGAGCAGGTACAAACTTAAGCATAAATGAGCAGCAGGGCAGAGGCAGCCAAATGTCAGGGAGAGTCTCAGATGGTAAGACAAATTGTAATTATTTAATCCAGTTATGGACAGTGTTGAATAAAAATGAACAATTGCCAACCGCTATCTAGTCAAAAGGTTTCATTTTTATGCACAGGAAGAGCAATGCACAGAAAACATAAATACACATTGCAAGTCAAAGTAGCTTACTCTTGCTGTCATTCATGCAAACAGAAAACATAGTTTCCTTTTCTTTTTGGAGTTTCCCTCATTCTACCATGTTAGCTCCAATATTTGCAGTATAGCTCTAATGAATACTGTGCCTTTGTTTTGTACAAGCTTATTTGTAATGACAAGGCTTTGCATAGTTCTTCAGCATATTGTGGAAGGCTCCAAGAAACCAGCATGGTCATAATTCACTCCCTCCACTACCATCATACCAACTTCTGAGCCTTGCCTCCACCAAGAATTAATAGTCAGTGTTAGGGAAAGGCTCAAATAAATCAGTTAGTTTGCATTGAGGAAATTACATCTGGTTACCACCATCTAGGAAATGACAAAATCTAGGGACAGAGAAGGGAATTCTTCCAGAGACGTGGCATGGTACAGCCCGAAATTTTTAGTTGCTACTCTGCTTGGTTTTCGGTGCAGAGTGCAATGGCAGGAAGAAAGGACTCAAGAATCAGGTTGTTTGGATGAGCTACTATTATGATGTTTTTAAAAAATATACTTTTTTGTACCTGATTGTTTATGGATTATTGACCTAGGAAACATGATATTGGCCCAAACTTCTTCCCAAAATATTTTAAGTTGTTCTTGTCTTTAAGAAAAAAAAGTCTATTAAAATTATATTCCTCAAACATTTCACCTGCATACAACAGAGGTGACATGCGTTCCACAGGGGTGAACTGGTTATATATGTTTTGCTTTGCTTTGTTTTGCTTTGTTTGTTTGGCTACTAAACAACCACTTATCACTGTTCCTAATGGCATCCTGTATTTTGGGAAGAGGAATATTCCTCTTCCATTCTGAACAATCTGTGGGAATGGTAACAGAAGGTGCTATGCTCTGCCATTAAGAAAAGAAAAACCAAAACCAAACCCCTGAGGCTTCTTCTATCAAATCTAGATCACTCTTCTCACTGCTAAGATACAGTAAAGAAGGAGTAGGTAAGTAATCAAACTAAGCTTAGCCAATGAAGTCAGAATTTGAATCATAAGGTGAGTAATAAAGACAAGTAATTGAAATCCATCCTGACAATACACAGAAATGGTATAATGTTCAATGCCATTGAGACTTTAAAGCTTACTCTTCCTGTATGTTTTGAGATAAGATCTCCGTCCCTCCTTTAAACCTTGTGGGCTACCTCATGTCTACCCAGTAAGCATGTTTTAGTTTAAGTTAGCCAGAGTCAGCTGTCAATGCTTGCAACCAAAGTGTTTGCACTCTGAGACAGAGTGCTTTGGGAAAAAAAGACTTAACAATGAATTGGTATTATGGTGTTTTCAATCAAAGTGGTAGGCAGGGGTTTTGATTTTGGATGATTTTTTCCTTATTTTTAATGGATTGTTGGCTGAGGACAGCTAGGAAAGCTTGACCCAACATGCTTACCAATCCAAGGTTTTCATAAACAGAAGTGCAACTGATGTTGATGGTGGAGGTAGTCAAGTGATGGTGTCTGTCAAACAGACAGACATTGAAATGCAAGTTTGTCATTGAAATGCAAGTTTGATTATCACTCACACTGTCACTTTAAAATTTAAAATTTGGAGCCATTGGATGAAAACTGTAGAAGGAGCCATGATTTTCTTTTCTCCCAGTTAGATAATAAACAGTCTTATGTCACCTGGAGTCATAAAACACAATCACAATTTAGACTTAGGATGATAAGTATAATGCAGCAATCAAAACTCTGAACATTTTTTACAGTTAAATCATTTTTTCTCCTTTGGCCGGGACCAACTTCTAGCAGACTACCTGTTGCTTGGGAAGTTAGTAGCATGATCTTTTCTTTTATTCCTCAAGTCTGCTATCAACCTTGCTGCCTCAGCTGTTAGTACTGATTTCCACCTGAATGCTCATGGTAGAATTGCATTTCTTAGTCTCTTTGTGACCAGGTGGAACTGTGTCAATAATTCTGGCCCATGAACCCTGGGACTAGCATAAGTCATTTGCATGACAGAATATTTAATGGTTGATGCAAAATCTCTCCTTTGGACACAGTGAACACCCACATGCAAGAGAGTTATGCATCTAGTTCTCTTCCGAGCAGTCACTCCCTTCCTATCCCAATAACCAACAAGGGAAATGTAGGGGGAGCAAGAAATAAACTATTCTACTAAATGTCTGAGATTTTAGAGTTTGTCATTACACCCAGACAATTTAACCTCTAATGACTGGAAACGGCATATTGCAGTTACAACATGCATGTTCACGCACACGCGCGCGCACACACACACACACACCCCCACACACACATACACACACCCATATAATACGTGGCATTGGCCTATGTAGCAATCAATTGAAAAATTGATATTAGACTATGGAAAATGATAACTGAGTTGATAATTTGAAAGTCATTTACTTGATTTGTAGCATGAAAAGAGATTGAAAACCAGAACATTACCAGTGTGTTTTAGTTGCTAATGGCTGAGTTTGGCAAGGAAGATGTTTGTCAGGAAATAATATGGTGGTTTTCAGCCAGAAATGATAGAAAATCAGGACAGTCCTGAAATTTGAGAACTTCCATGGTTGGAAAATGAAACTGCTTTCTATCACCTACTAGTAAAAATTTAAACTGAGAAAGTCTGTGAGTAAAAAATGTCGATTAGAATTCAGCCTTGTAGAAAGGATCAAATCAAGAGCACAGTTCTCACCTGCATTGTTAAAACCATAAAAATAAATTGTATTCTTCTTGGAGCAAAGACTCAGTTGAAACCGTGGTACCCAATTACTTTGAATCGGACAACATGGCTCAGGGATATGAGACCAATGTTTGACTTTCTCATAGACATATGAAAAGCTTGAAGTACCTGCAATTAATTTTGGAGAGAGAAAGAAGCAAAAATGGGAAAAAGTGAAGACATAGAGCAAATATAAGATATGTTTCTAGAAAAAAAACAAAACTGAGGATGTGGCTATTTGCAACATGGAAATGATTGGAAGCAAATGGATTGCATTCTCATCACTATGCACTTCCCAAGTCCTGTGGAGAATACTGCTGTCAAAAGAACCATCAGCCTGCTTTGAAAGAACCTGTCAATGTTCAAGATTTAAAATGAGCTTTGGGTTCCCTGCCATACTTTGGCATGACACATGCTGTGAAATCTGTTTAACCCCAAGAAGAACATATTTCCGAATTTCCATATTTCTCAATTCAGATGTCCTAAAAGAATACTGGAAAAAAGACAGAGGGGATCTAGGTGACCTAGAGAACAATAGGATTACTTAGAACAGAGGGGATGAAATAAGAGCCTAAACCATTCCCCATTGTCAGGGCAAAGAGTCTTTAAAACATCTGTTTTTAAATTTGCTGTAGAACAGACATTTTACAAACTAGATTTCTTCTTATGGTTATTATATCCTGGTTCTGTTGTTGTATTTTGGCTGTGTGGGTCGCAGAGAAATTGTCTTTTTGTTCATTGGCCTCCAAGTCAAGAAGAAATACACCAGGTCTCATATAGAGACTACTAGTCATCACTCAGGAGGCCTAGACTTAGATAAGGCTTTGGGGTTGTCTATTTGAGAAGAAGGTGGCATACTTTGACTATAAAAGAGAAAGTATATGAATTTTTACTTTTTAGCTAGAAAGGCAGATTGTGGCATGTGTTGGTGATGTTTATCAAATATTTCTTACTCTCAATCTTCTGTACATGTGGCAGCACTATTCTTTCTGTAGTACTGTGATTGGGTGAACCACAAGACTAGTTCTGGACAAGTTGTGAGTGAAAGTTGGCATTTAATTGTTGATGTGAGATCACTTTATTGATCACTTAACAATGTGCTAATAACTGCACCAAACATTTTAACTTTACGTCTATTATCTCTTTTAAGCCTCATAGGATACTTATGAAGCTGTTCTATTATTTCAAATTTTAGATGAGAACATCGAGGCTTGAGGAGGTTTACTATTCAATTTGCTAAGTGGTTTTCTTGTTGATGCTGTTGTTTTTAAGCTGGATGCTACATTAACTACTATTAAGTGGATTGTATATCAGTTAGTGGAAAGAAATTTAGGGAAACAATCTGCTTCATTCTTATATGGTTTCCTATATGTAGATTTTGGTATATTTTGAATATGATTTTAAAAGAAAAAATTAATAAACTTCATTTAAAAAATGTCCAAAGTGCTTATGTTTAACTTTATTTTCCAAAATTTTAAATGATCTACAGGTAGTGAATGTTCCACAGATAGTGAACTATCAGCACATTTTACTCCCCTTTCTTGTAATGCTGCAACATGGGAGACATGATATACCCATATTGAGAAATATCTATTGCCATAGTAAATGTGTCATCTCACTCATGATTTTCTGGAAATAGATATTTTTAAATGTACATACAAATATTTTCTATGCTTTCTCTATGAGAACAGCTTGAAAGGTTCACATTTCAAGAGGAATTCTCCCTTAGCTTTCTCTCTGGCACCACCCACCCTTTCTTCTCTTGTTATTTTGAAACTTGTTCTGTTCATTATCTTCTTAAAGTTCTTTGCCATTAGTCAAGAGGCTCACTTATCACACCTGTCATCCCCAGTCATGCTTGAGAGCAGCACAGTAAGGGATTTTTCAGAATTAACATTCCCTCTTGAATATGGCGAATACTTTGGCATTAATTGTTGATTTTGTAGTTAGTAGGACTATAAGCCTACTGGCTTCCTCACCTTGCTACTTCATCACACACATACCAAGTGACACTTGAAAATGCTCTGAGCTTTGCAAATCTGTGCCTTTGAGTCTTAAGCTGCCACTTCAACCTGAAATGAGTAACTGTGCCCATTTTTCCATATATACAATTTCAGCAGAGCCAACCTAAAGCACCAAGCACTTTTCTTGAAGCTAAAGGATAACTGGAAAATATATGAAGGAATAAATATTTTCCTTAATCCTTGCTCTTAAAGCTGCTTTGAAATGAGTTTAGGTGAATCTATCGTTTGTTAAATAGGGCTCCTTTTAGTTTGTTTAGGTACTTTTATTATTTTTTTTAAAGTGTTTTATTTTAGGAAGTAAAGACTTCTCTATCATTTCCTATGTTATCTTTAGGATGTGCATACTTCAACAATTCACTCCAAAAGAACTTGGTGTATTCAAATCTATGCCTACATTTATACTGGTTTAAGTAATTTCCATTGAAAAAATTTGAGTGCAGTTAAATGACATTTTTTCAAAAATATGCATGGATATATGATACAAAATTAACAAGTCATATTTGCATTCTACTTTTAAATTAGTTGTTTCATTTTTTGAAGAGACATTCAAGGTCACAGCCCTAGAAAAGCTTTTCAATATGTGATGGTGCTTCCATTTGTGCCTTGGAGACCACAGAAAAGGATCTTATCTCAGACTTCAATTTAAATAACATTTGAGTATCCCACCCTACCTTCTCTAAACCAAACAAACCTAGTCAAAGATGTTGAGAAATAGCATCTCTGTTTTAATTTTAAGTAGATTGCTTTTAAGTTTAAAGATGAACTGAAGAAAATTTGAATTCAAATATTATACACACATACTCAAGAGCAATGCATAGGAGTATGCAAGACACATACATGGAATTTTTGATTACCCAGATGAAAGAGTGAAAGAAGATTTTATAGAGTGAAAGAAAAATTTTATACAAAGAAACAATTCAGGATTGCAGGAAACTTCTAAAAATGGGTAGTGTCAGGGAAAGAAGATGAAATTCAAAAAGATAAAAAAAAAATCAAAACTTCTTTCTCATCCTCAGAGAAGGCTGTTTTGTTTAAAACACTGTTATACATCTGTATCAAAACATCACATGTACTCTATAAATATATATAACTATCATGTATCTATAATAATTATAAATTTAAGAAATTAAAAAAAACCACTATTAGCAACATTGTTATATTACCAGAAGAGGTTAGCTTAGTATATAGAAATGTGGACAATTAATGTCCTACTAACTTTAATTTGTTATTAAAAGAACCTACTTTTGTCCCAAAAAAGAGCTGATTTTTTATTTTCTGTATGATTATCAGATTTTCTGGATTTCATTAAAAATTCCAAATCTTTGTAAAATGCAAGCCATTGAATATTTATTTAAAAGCTATAGATGCTGTTTCTTTTGCTTTTTCTATTCATATTTTCTTTCTGTAATAAAGAACGCACAATATCACCCTTGGAAATCCTGAATGTTTGTACAGACACAACATAAGAGACTTATAAGTATCTACATTTTAAAGGCAGTGACTCTAAAACATGACAGTGATTTGTATTAGAATAAAAAAGACAAAAGAACAATGAAAACACTGAGAAGAAAGATATTGCAAGGATTATTAGCCAAAAAATCAGTATAATAATCTATACTGAAGTTCAAAACCCTGGCAAAGAATAGGGATATTTCAACTAGTAAATTCCTGTAGGCTTTTGGTAATAATATATTTACCTAGGCTTCATCATATCAGATCTACAAAAAGCATAGCAATAAAAATAGCATTATTTTTTCTTTATAGTTATACATGAAGTTGACAGTGCAATTTGGCAATACTTGCTGTTTACAATTTTTTCTTCCAAAGAAATGTTTTCTGAAATGCAATGTGTCCCTGGCCAAATTTTTCAAAAATAATTCCAAACAATACAAAAAGTACTGTCTGCCATCATTGCTTATTTTCAAGGAACACATTGTATTACTTTGAATAGGATGGATTGGAAAGGCAAGGGAGCCTAAAGACAAAATGTCTCCGCACATAAGGGTATACAAAATGTCCTTGAAATTGCGTTACCTGTTATTAAGGAATGTTGTGGACTTATCAGAAAGATACCATCTATAGGACTTGTGCATGCATTTGGATTTTAGGGATTATCTGTTCATTGCAGCAAGTCATTAAAACCAGCCACAAAGAAACAATCTGTTCCCTTAGATCTCTTCATTCTAGAAATGTTTTGTTGTTGTTGTTGTTATTTTCATCACTATCTTCCCATTGCATGGAGAAGTACATACTAAAAATTTTTTGGTAGACATAATAGACATTAAAAAACTGCAGTAACTAGAAAAGATTAAGCTCGTAAGATAGAAAAACAAAAATATAAGCCTTTTATTCGGTCATTCAGCGCACACACACACACACACACACAATAGCCTACTTTCAAGCACTACTCTAAGCATTGGGAGTTCAAAAGTAAACAAAACAGACAGACACATGCCCCTACCTGGAAGGGCTTACAGAAGAGGATAAAGATAACCAACAGGATAAATAAGTAAAATGTATGGTTTTTATTAAATAGAAATTATTTTTTAGAGCTCCTTTGTAAGAGATTTGTTGACTAGTCATATTAGAGAAGATTAGAGCACAGATTAGATCACACTAGTCATATTAGAGCAGATCCCATCATAATAATCTCAACTTAATCATCTTGAAAGACCCTATTTCCAAAGAAGTTAACATTTACAGATACCCAGGTTTGAGACTTCAACACCTTTCTGCAGGACATGATCCAATCCATAACATCATTCTTCCAGGATCAGGATGGAAATAACCTCTCTGCCCCTACTTTCAGTTCTGGTTTCCTTACTCACATATCTCTATAAAATAACTTCATAAATAAACTTCCTAATTACTGTATTTGAGCATATTATCTGTTTACTGTTGGGGATCTAATTATATTAATGTAAAAGTCTATTACAATAATCTAGAAGAGTGAAAAGTATAGCTTGTTCCAGAATGGTAGCAATAGCAGTGGTGAGATGTGATCACCATTCTGGAGATGATAGAGAGATGATAGATAGATGATAAATAGATAGATAGATAGATATAAAAATATTTATATTTAGCTATATGTATACACATATATAGGTTGATAGATACATAGATACATATATTGATATGTATATAAATATATAAGTAAATAGATCTATATATAAAAATAGATATATTTGATACTGTATATAGACAGACATAAATATAAAGAGACATAAATATAGATAGATACAGATATCTATATCTATGAATAGCTGATATATGTATATAAATATCTATATCTAGAGAGAGAACAAAAAAGAGGGAGAGATAGAGACAAAAAGACAGAGAGAGAAAAAGATTTATTATGGAAATTGGCTCACTTGATTATCAAGGCCAGGAAGTCCCAAAATCTTCCTTCTGTAAGGTGGAGAACCAAAAAAACTGATGGTGTAATTCAATTCAAGTCTGGAGGCTTGAGAACCCTGAGACCCTAGGTTGTCATTCCCAGCCAGAGTCTGAATGCTTCAGAAGGGAGGAACAGAGTTCTTGGTGGAAGTCCTGGAGACCAAAGGCCAGAGAACCTGGAGCTATGATGTGCAAATCCAGGAGATGATGGATTTCTCAGCTTAAGAAAAGAAAGGGCATTCATCCTTCTGCCTTTTTGTTCTATGCCAGCTATCAATAGATTGAATGATGCCCATCCACATTAGTGAGGTAGATTTTCTTTACTCAGCATAACTAGTCAAATGCTAAATCTCTCCTGGAAATACCCTCAGAGACACACCCAGAAATAATGTTACCAGCTAAACCAGTGAAGTTGACATGTAAATGAGCCATCACAATGAGTCAACAAAATTTGCCAAAGAATTGAATATAAGATTTGACAGAAGAGCGAAGCTCATAATTGTTGACTGGAGTAGATGGAAAAATTGTGCTGCTGTTTACTGAGATGGAGTAGACTTTGAGCAAAACATGTTGAGGAGAAGTGTGCTGTCAGGATCTCAGTTTTGAATAAGTGATTTGAGATTCTCCTTAACAACTAAAAGGATACGTCTTAGATATTTGTGTTTGGAGTTTAGGAAAGGGTCTAACTGTCAATAAACATTTGAAAATTGTTAGTATATTGACATGGTTTAAAGCCATCATGCTGGTTGAAAATCAGAAAAGATTTAAGTATAGACAAAAAGAGATTCAAAGGTCTAACTCTTGGAACTATAAAGTTCATAGGGCAGGGAAACATGTAGCAACCAATAAAGTTGACTGAGAAGGAGCAGCTGTAAAAGTAGAAGAAAACCAGGAGACCTGGAGGTCAGAAGGAAGGTGGAAAGGTGTTTTAGGGAAAAGGGTGTTCAACTCAATCAAATAGCATTGGTGGTTCAAATAAAATGAATTCTGAGAATTGAACATTGTATTTAATTAAAACTTTTGGAAATAAGTCAGAGCTAGAAACAGGTAGCACAGGTGCAATCTTGTGCACAGCTTGGCCTGCAAGTTAGACTACAAGAAAATTCTGGACCAGATGTGAGAAGGGTTAAAACAACTTTGTCACATGCAGTTTACAAGGCATATCTGTTACCATAGAGTTCAATTGATTTCATTTTAAAACTTAATTATTTAATAAGTTAGCAGTGTTTTTTCCTAGGGTGTAGAATTGGCTGGAGGGTAGGACAAATTTAATTATATTATTTTTACAAAGGTCTATATTGTTGAAATGCTTTATAAGGAACTTCTGTGATTTTTGTAATTAAAAAGAACACATTCAGGCCGGGCGCTGTGGCTCACGCCTGTAATCCTAGCTCTTGGGAGGCCGAGGCGGGCGGATTGCTCAAGGTCAGGAGTTCAAAACCAGCCTGAGCAAGAGCGAGACCCTGTCTCTACTATAAATAGAAAGAAATTAATTGGCCAACTGATATATATATATAAAAAATTAGCCGGGCATGGTGGCGCATGCCTGTAGTCCCAGCTACCCGGGAGGCTGAGGCAGAAGGATCACTCAAGCCCAGGAGTTTGAGGTTGCTATGAGCTAGGCTGACGCCATGGCACTCACTGTAGCCTGGGCAACAAAGCGAGACTCTGTCTCAAAAAAAAAAAAAAAAAAAAAAAAAGAACACATTCAAAAGTTTACCTGGGGAGGGAGAGGACATCAACTTTCAGCATGATAATATAAGGAGTCTGCTGACCTACTCCATGGTGAAACTGGTGAAATTATTTTTCAAACAACCATTTAAAACTTCCAGAAGTAGTCCTATAGCCAAACAGAAAATGAGGACAATCTAGGTGGTAAAATCTATGGAAATGTGATAGAAGAGGCAAGAATCTGGTAGTTAAACCAAGACATCTCTCTCCCTCTATCTTCTCAACTCAACAAGGCAGAGACTCCCCTCTAGATGGCTACAGCCGAGAACACTGGGCTTCCATCCTCCCAGTTTTCAGCCAAGCGCTTTGTTCTCTGGAGAAACAAGACTGAGACTTTTATCATCCTGCCCCCATCCTGTCTTCTGCTGAGGCTAAATCCTGGGCAAGTACATTCAGGAATACTATGTTTAAACATATCTTTCTTACAAAAAACAACCAATTTCACTTTAGACCTGTGAAAAATTGTCATTTATTTTCTCTGCTCATTTCCCCAAAACATAGAATGTTGAATTCTTATAATGGAATTCACAAGTATTATAGCCTCAGCTAGACAGTTGACTTGAACAAGAACATGTTCTCATGTATGAATAATATATGGTTAATGTGATTCAGTAGCAAATACTTTTTACATAAAAATGTTACTATGAATACTTCAGGGATAGTGTAAATGGGAAATTCATTTTTAAAAACATAAAGTACCTATCTCTTCCAGAAAATTAAACAGTGTAACAGATTAAAGCAAATTTTAAAATCACATGGTTTTTATGCTACAATTCTGAGCCATTTTTCTTCTCCCAGGTATTACTCAGGCTATCTCTATTATAACCCCCATCTGCTACTTTTTACTTTTGTCAGCATTACAGTATATTATAAAACTTTTTTCTGAAATTCTCATCTTTCATTCACATCCTTCCCTACACCTTATTTCTTCTCATTAATCACTTTTCACCTTCACTAAAAAGCTTGTTTATTATTTTCATGTGATTCTTCAAATACTAACCTAATCCATAGTTCTTTCAATTCGTTATAGAAATACAGTTGGGCAATCATCTCTGACCACCAGATTTATGTAATAATATACTTCTTAGGACATCAGTGTGAAATGAATATACCAGTATGTACAGACCAGAAGATTTGTCATTTATGTGTTTCAGCTTACTTAGAATTATGTTATGCTATGGTTTATAAAGTAAATGGAATATACTAATTCAATAAAATATTTATTTAGCATCTACTATACATAGCATCACTATACTAAGCAATGAGAGCATATGATTGAGAAAGATAGGACTGATTGCTGATCTCTTAGAGGTTAGAATATTGAAACTATATATTTTTTAATCATTGATATGTATTGAAGTATGGAAGTAGGGCATCAGAGAGGGTAAGTGAATTATTTATTCAAAACTAGTCCAACACTGGTGGTGAAACTTGAACAGTTACACTCCCTCAATATTTATTCTCAAATAATTCTTTTATCTTATCCTATTTTACTGAAAGTTTATCATTTGCATTGACAAATAAACAGAACAGTTTGAAATTAAAAACATCGTTCTTAGGAGATGTTATAAACATTAGTTAAGGTTAATCACTAACATGAAGAAAGCAAGGCTTTTAGTTTAAATGTGTTTTCCTGCTTAGGAGCTTTGGAGCATTATTCAAGTTATTTAACTTCTCTCAAATCTGTTTCCTCATCTACATAAAATGGAAGTAATGTGTATGTCATAAGTTAGTGTAAGCAACTGAAAGAACTTAGAGTTAGTGGTTAAGAGATACTAGTAAGGCTTCTGTTTCATACGTATATATATATATGGAAGGCTTCTGTTCACTTTGTTTTCTCCTCATCTGCTGTAATATAACTGTGGTAGAGAGAGAAATGGGCCACAAAGATGTCCACATCCTAGTCACCAGGACATATGAATATGTTACCTTAAGTGGCAAAGCATTTGTGATTGAAGGATCTTGAGATGGAGGGAATAT
This sequence comes from Microcebus murinus, assembly GCF_040939455.1. Lineage (NCBI taxonomy): Eukaryota > Metazoa > Chordata > Mammalia > Primates > Cheirogaleidae > Microcebus > Microcebus murinus. Next base: position 77,439,789 of record NC_134114.1, on the reverse strand, counting down.
TTTGGATTATCTGGTATATCCATCTAATGTATTCACAGGGTCTTTTTGAGATGGAGACAAAAAGGTCAAAGTCTGAATAAGGAGCTGGGGTGAAGGAGGTTGATGTCAGCCATTGCTGTAAGATAGCCAGGAATCAAGGAACGTGGACCGCCTCTAGAAGCAAAGGAGATTCTCCCCTAGAACCTCCAGAAAGAAAGTAGCTGTACTGGCAATTTGATTTTAGGCTGAAAACCCCATTTTTAGACTTCTAACAGAATTTTAAGATGATAAATTTGTGGCCAAGTATGGTGGCTCACACCTATAATCCTAGTACTTTGGGAGGTCAGTGCAGGAGGATTGCTTGAGGTCAGGAGTTTGAGACCACTCTGGGCGACATAAGGAGACTCTGTCTCTACAAAAAATAAAAAATTATCTGGGTGTGGTTGTATGTGCCTGTAGTTCCAGCTACTTGGGAGGCTGAGGCAGTAGGATCGCTTGAGCCCAGGAGATTGAGATTGCAGTGAGCTAGGCTGATGCCACGGCACTCACTCTAGCCTGGACAACAAAGTGAGAGTCTGTCTCAAAAAAAAAAAAAATTTACTTAGGTGCAATGAGATTTCAAAAATTAATGACTCTTTTACTTAAAGTGAAAATTCATTTTCATTGATTACTCCATCTCAGTCATAGTCCTAAATGTGGTGATAGAGTATATCATTAATTACTCCCAATGAAAGGCATTGGGAGTACGACATAGTTACTACTATTGTTTGATGTTTATATCTAAAGAAATTGAGGTATGGAAAGAAACTTGCCTAACACCAGGCAACTAGTAAGCGACACAGATTCAAGTTAATGGATATCCCCACTAGGCAGCTATTCTCCTCAGATTTAACCATTCCAGAACTGTAAATATCAATCAATCATAGTTGAGATAATTAGTTCTGGCTGATTGTTTTCTAGATAATATCTGGTAGAATGGGATTTTAGTACAGGAAAAATGAAAACATTTGATGTCTAAAGAGTACATTAGCTTTGACTTATTTATAAATTATATGATGGAAGATATTGAGTATTTATGGAAAAAGACATCAAGAAACAGTTAGAAGGGAAGCCTAAAATGAAGGGAGGTATATGCTAAAAATAAACTTTTATTTTCCTTTTAAAGTTTTCCAAGATTGGCCAGACCTCCACAAATAGAAAAGGAACCCACCTATTTAAATCAAGTCTACCTGTTCTCAGGTCTCAAATCCAAACCCTTTATCACCATTACTTTATATTAACTACACATTTTATTTGTGGAAATCTGTGATCTGGTCTAAAAGCAATTCATGATTTATAATATTATTTTTATGGATAATGCATTTCTGGTCCCAAATAGTCAACTGACAGCTAAACTTTTGAATGACAACCAGCCCAAAACATAACCTTCAGATAAACTTATTCTGTCTACTTGTATCCTCAAAATTTAAGATACCACATATGAATGCACACTATTGAAATTTTTAAAAAATATGATTTCTCTCTATGCTATCATGAATTACCTGGTAGAAATTTTTAGCTGAACTATTTAAATTTTTGTTTGTAGCACAACAAAAATGTTTATTACAACTGCTCCCATAAGCATTTAATAAGAGCCACTTTGTCTTTTGAATTACACACACTTGACCCCTAAATTACCCAGCCTGATACTACAAATTTTCTTTAAATGTCTTTTCTAAAAAACTGATTTTGATTTTATTTAAATTGCATACTTGAGATAGCAATCTTCTATTTTCCAAGTGAGAAATTTTAATTGGTAAATATAAAGCAATCATTAGCTCTCAAAATTCAACCCATATCTTCAAAAGGATGCTTTTACATTTGAAATGCTTCCAAGAACACGAAAGTACCAAAGTTGTCTGTCACCCTTTAAAATAACACAATTCATGCTTTCTTTCCTATCATATTTTAGAGTATGTATTCCAGTGCACAAACTATTTTCTAGCAATATCTTAGAATCCATTATTTCCTAATTGATGTTTATTTTTCAGATTATCTGTATAGGATATTCAATTACAAGTTATTATGAAACTGTTCTCATGTCTTATAGACATTTTACTTTGATTCTTTTTATCTGATAATGTTGATGGAGCATTTTTGTAAGAACCACTAAACCAATTATTAATATATTGTCAGGAAAGGTGATAGTTAACAATGATCTGGATATTTTTGTGCAAGCCCCCTTTTGCTGAAAAAAACAATTTGGCTCAAAACATAATTAAAATCTGTTACTGTATCATAAGGGGAAAAGAATGTTACCTTCCAAGTAAATAAGTTCTCAAGAGAACCAGAAGACAATAGTGAAAAAAGCAAGGTGGAAACCTCCAAAAAATTTTCTTCTTTCTACATGTAAGCAATTAGAAATCTTACAAAAGATTTTCAGAATTACTTTTTTCAGAACTGGGAATTGGCCAAAGGCTTGCAGCAATTCTGGGACTATATATTCAAAAAAAAGCAGTAATGAATCTCAGTAAGAACAGTGATTTTTGTGACATTTTAACTTGTCTTTATCACAATCCCATCTCCCCATTTTAGTGGTAACCTTGAAAACCACCAATCTGTAATCATAATAAAAACCAACAGTCTGGCAGCCAACAGGAGATGGAGGGGAAGAACTGGGTTGGAACTCTTTCAAAGCTCCATTTCAACACAGTTTTTATTATTTGACTGGCCAGGTAATTCTCTGGAAGACCTTGTTTGCAAAACTGTCTTTATTTTACCTTACCTTGAGCTTCCTAGTTACAAAAAGCCTTTTTCCTGGGGTGTATGTTGAAAAAAATTACAGGTAACTATTTTAACTTTGCAGCTTCCTGAAGTAGTGGACAAGAATTGTTAGAGCAAACAAAAGACTAACAAAAAAGCTTAAAAGGAAAACTTGGAGAATAACATATCCACAAGGGTCTTTAAAAAGTTCCAACATATTTCTGGGATTCCAGAAGGCCATGAGCCTTCATAAGGTTATGCACATGCCCAGGCCTCTGTGCATGCAGAGGTCTCTGCACATATTCAGGAAAGACCTGAGAAGGCCTTAACATCTCACCTCTGGATGACCTTGAGGCTCTGTTGAAGCAGTAAATAAAGGCTAAGGTAGAGTTTCAACTGCCTGGCTGAGTGTTGAAGGCATGCCTCAAGACACACACAGAATCAGTTAGCAAAGACAAGGACGATGATTGATTTCAGGTGTTTAAGAAACTATCTCTCCAAATGTTAGCTGACTAATATGGGAGTGAGCAGACTCTCTAGTGGTCACACAGGATGAAGAATGTAGACTTTAAAAATTAGGTCAGAAAAGTCACTAAACAAACAGCAACAACTACAAACCCTGGGAAAAGGGGTGAATATGATTTCCAGGGTTGCCACAGTATATTATTTAATATGTCCAGTTTTCACAAACACAAAAAAATGAATCTAGAAAAGAAACAATAAAAAGTATTCTATATGTAGGGAAAAAAACAATGAATAGAAATGATCTGAGGAAATCCAGACATTGGATTTCTTAGGCAAAGAATATGAATTAGCTACATATTTAGCAACAAAGAGATAGAAATATAAAAGGAAAACAAATGGAAATTTCTGGAGTTAAAAAGTAAAATAATTAAAATAAAATCCTCTTACTAGGGGCCAAACAAATTTCTAAGCACATAGAAAAATTAACAAACTTGAAGACAGGTTACATTGTCCATATTGAAAAAATGAAAGAAAAAAAGAAAGAAAATGAACTGAGTTTCAGAGACAGATGAGGCATCATCAAGCACAACAATTTAATGGAAGTCCAGAAAGAGATAGAAAAAGAAAAAAAAAAAAAGGAAAAAAGAATTTGAAGAAATAAAATCCTCAAAGCCTACAAAATTTGATGAAAAATTTGAATCAACATATGCAAGAAACACAACATTCTCTAAGCAGAACAAAACCCAAAGAGATCCATACTACATATATTATCACCAAACTGTTGAAAACCAAAGACAAAAAGAGAATCTTTAGAGCAATAAGAGAAGTCACTTATCATATACAAAAAATCCACAAAAAGATTAACAACTGGTTTTTCATCAGAAACCATGGAGGCCAGCAGGTTGTAGAAAGGTATACTAAATGTTCTGAAAGAAAAAAAAAGTCAAATAAGAATTCTGTATCCAGGAAAATAATTCTTGAAAACAGAAGAAAAAATTTTAAAATGACCTTATACATACAAAAAATAAGAAGAATTTTTGCTATAACACTTGCACTGCAAGAAATATTAAAGAGAGTCCTTCAGCCTAAAATGAAAGGACACTAGAGAGAAACTCAAATGAAATTACCCCTACCTTACACAATACACAAGGATTACTCAAAATGGATCAAATACCTAAGTGTATAAGAACTAAATTATCAAACTCTTAGAAAAAAATAGATGCAAATTTTCATGACCTTGGATTAGTGGTTGTTTTCTTAGATATGTTACCTAGAGCACATGCAATGAAAGAAAAAGGAGATAAATTAAACCTTATCAAATTTTAAACATTTTTGCTTCAAAGGACACTATCACAAAAGTGAAAAATATACCAACAGAAAAGGAATAATGTTTATGAGCCATGTATCAGTAGAAATATCTAAATATATCTCAGGATCATATAGAAGTAGATATCATGCATCTATTATCTAGAATATTTAAAGGTCACTTATCACTCAAAAGTATAAAGACAAATAACCCAATCAAAAAATGAGCAAAGGATTTGAATAGACATTTCTTCAAAGATTATGTATAAATACCCAGTATATTTGGAAGGATATTCAACACCATTAGTCATTAGTGCTATGTTTTGACTGTATCCCCTCCAAAATACATGTCGAAACTTAATGCCCAATGCAACAGTATTAAGCATTAAGCATTAATGCCCAATGTAACAGTATTAAGATCTGTGGCCTTTGAGAGGTGATTAGGTAATGGGAGCAAATATCTCCTAAATGAATCTGTGCTTTTCATAAAAGCGCTGGAAGGAACTAGCTAGGCCCACTTTTGCCCTTCAATCCCTTCTGCTTTCTTGGCTGTGTTCAAGGTGCCATCTTGGAAGCAGAGACCAGGCCCTCACCACACAGCAAACCTGTTGGGCCCTTGATCTTAAACAAATTGTTATTATTTATAAATTTCTCGGTCTTAGATATTTTGTTATTGCTGCAGGAATGGACTAAGACAACTAGGTAAATGCAAACCAAAGCAACAATTGCTAGGATGGCTATAATCAAATAATAGACAAACAATATGAACATTGACAATGATATGGAGAAATTGGAACCTTGATACATTGCTGATGGGAATACAAAATGGTAGAGCTGGTTTAGAAAGTAGTTTAACAAATCATCAAAAAGTTAAGCATAGAGATACCATATGACCCAACAATCCCACTCCTAGGTATATACACAGAGAATTAGAAACATATATTCACACAAAAATGTATACACAAATGTTCACAAACAGCATTATTCATATAATTCAAAAGCCCAAACAACCCAAATGGCCATCAACTAATAGACAAAGAAACAAAATGTTGTGTATCTATACAATAGAATATTATTCACCCAAAAAACGGAATGAAGCACAGATACATTCTACAACATGATTGAACCTTGAAAACATTTTGCTAAGTGAAAGAAGCCAGAAACAAAATGACACACATGGGATATAATTCAATTTGATTCAAAAGCCATATGATTCAATTTATGAACTCTCCAGAATAGAAAATTCATAGATAACAAAAGTGGATTCTTGGTTTCCAGGATCTGTGTAGAGTTGGGAATGGGGAATGACTGATAATGGCTATAGGATTTCTTTTTGGAATGAAAAATTATCTGGATTTAATTAGTGGTGATGGTACACAATTTTGTGAACACACTGAAAACTGCTCGAACTAAACTCTTTAAAGGGGTGAATTTTATAGTATGTGTATTATATTTCAACCAACAAAATAAAAAATTGAAAATAAATCATAAATAAATATTAACAATTGGTTTAAAATTAAGAAGACAGAAACTTCTGGTTTTATGGTAAACAGCATTATGGATTTAGTTCCAATTGATTCAAAAAGATCCCTAAAATATCTTTAGATTTGAATGAGAAGAAAGAATGACATAAGCATGCTGTTTCAATCAATGTAGTAGACCTCAGTGTCTCACAAGTTTTTCCTATGTAAACTACCAAAGTAAATTCTGAGAAGCAATATCTGAAAAGACTAAAGATCATTTTTATTGTGCCACTTGTACATGATTTCTCTACTAAACATAAACATAAAAGGCCCTTGAAAGGCTTTAAGAGTGGGTCTTTAACCATGTATATGAACTGATAGGAGATCATGCAAATTTCTGTTTCTGCTCCTAAACCAGGTGGCAATGGTTGCTTTAAGGTGCTGAGTTTATATATAAACACAATGGGGCTGACAGCATCTGAGCTGATCCAGATATATCAATTACTACACATTAATGTATAGTTTAAGAGGATTTCTTCCTCTTTAAACCCAGAGGAGGAAAAACACAGTTGACATAAAAACTTTCATTTCTTTCCGTCCAGAGTGATTTGTGGCCTGTCATTTTGAAAGCAGGTTGGAAGAGAAGATTGACATCCTGACAGCCTCCTTATCTCTCTCTGAGAAGAAACAACTGGCTGGGATTTTCTGAACTTATGCCATAGAGGCTGGAAGATTACTGAGAAACAGGTGTTGGAAATTGCAAGTAATTATTCACAATATAGAAATAAGCTTCCCTGATCAATTTTTTCTTATGGAAAAGAGACTTTCCAAGAAATGGGACTCTCCAAAATACATCAAAGATTTACTAGACATTTGCATATTTGGAATGCAACAAAAATCGATCCCTTTTGAATTTATATTGCATTCTCTATGTATTTCTGGAAATTAAGCCCTCACACACAAAAAAAATTACATTTTACCTTGTGTAGAAGGACTCTTTATATGTGTTATATTTGTTATTAAATTTTAATTTCTTGAGAGTATGAAACATATCACTGTTAGCATTCTCTGTGCATGGATCTGAAAACAGGCCTTCAATGATTATTTATTAAAAGAATAAATGGGCAAATGGAATTCTATTCATTAGTAATAATGAAAGACAACCTAAGCCCTTGAGAACTCAAAAGAGTCTCCATCTTTCTGATTAATATATTTATTCTCAGATTTTTCAAAGTCTGTCATGCAGAAGTTAATTTGATTGGCATAAGTTCATTGTCTTATAAAAATATGTCATTAAAATGTTACCTTTGTGAGATATTAATTTTGAGTTTTATAGATCAGTATTTCCACTGAAGAATCAGTTTTATGTAGATTGCCTAAAGAATTTAAAACCTGCCGGGCGCGGTGGCTCACGCCTGTAATCCTAGCACTTTGGGAGGCCGAGGCGGGCGGATTGCTCAAGGTCAGGAGTTCGAAACCAGCCTGAGCGAGACCCCGTCTCTACCAAAAATAGAAATAAATTAATTGACCAACTAAAAAATATATATACAAAAAATTAGCCGGGCATGGTGGCGCATGCCTGTAGTCCCAGCTACTCGGGAGGCTGAGGCAGTAGGATCGCTGAGCCCCGGAGATTGAGGTTGCTGTGAGCCAGGCTGACGCCACGGCACTCACTCTAGCCTGGGCAACAAAGTGAGACTCTGTCTCAAAAAAAAAAAAAAAAAAAAAAAAAAAAAAAGAATTTAAAACCTTGTTTAAAAGTGCACGCATTTGCCCAGCAACTTTAAACACCTTTACTAAGTTTAGAGAATCATACAAGGTATGAGTCCATGACTCCTGTGTCCAAGATGACCAGGTCCCTTCCTCCACAATAATAGACTTGCCACAGAACACAAGACTTTTCACCTAGAGATGATTTTTCCCAACTATGATCTGGACATGTCTCCCCAAATTCATATGTTGAAACTTAATAGCCGATGTGATTATATTAAGAGGTAGGACTTTAGGAGGTGATTAAGTCCTGAGAACTCTGCCTTCATGAAGGAGATTAGGACCTTTATAAAAGGACTTGAGGTAACACGTTTGTCCGCTCTGGAGGATGCAGCAACAAGGTACCATCTTGGAAGTAGAAAAAAGCCATTACCAGACAGCAGATCTGCCAGGGCATTGACTTTGGATTTTCCAGCCTTCATAACTGTGAGAAATAAATTTCTGTTATTTATAAAGTATTCAGTGCCAGGTATTTATTTAGTCATATCAGCACAAAAGAACTAAGACATCACCCTCGTTTGAAAGAGTATCCAGTGAGTTGTGAGGAGGAGAGTGATTATTACAACTTTTGAGTCATCTCTGATGTGAAAGGTAGCCCACTTCTATTCCAGTGTTCACTTTTCCTCTTCCTGTGAATTAAAATGAAGTTTCTGCAATCTAGACCTGACAATGGATATGCATTAATACATAGCAACCTTGTAGATTGTGGAGCAAGAGAATGGAAAGATCCAGGCCCAGAATGTATATGCAGAACATAGCCACCCTGCAGCCTGGACGTTCAGCTTGGGACTATCCTATGATAATATATATATATATATATATATATATATATATATATATATACTGCCATATTTTATAAGCAACTGTACTTTGAGATACCTTTGCTATAGCAACTTAAAAAATCTTCAAAATAGAAATGAGAAACTAAATTTCTTTGATTCCCTGAAAGCTAGCTGTTAGGCAAGGGGCCTAGCTCTGCTAATTAGACACACTTAAGCAAAACTTTGACACAAAATCTAGTGATGAAAAGAAACAGGTTGGACATAAAGTCTAATCTGATGAGAGTAGTACATATGTATTTCTAACTTATAAACTTATTAAATGTGTACATACATAAAAATTTATTAAAATTGGAGTTAAATTAAGAATATATGAGAAAGTCAAACAAGTACCAAGCCTCATTCTGAAACTAATAAAATATAAAGTCCCAAACTTAAAATTTGCTAATATTACATTCAAGTAACCAGAAACAATTACAGTCATTTTCTTTGTTGTTATATTTTAACCTAAAGTCTCCTTTGTCTCCTAATGAACAATTTGATAAGCCAGATTAACTGTCACTTTATCCATTCTTCAGCATTTGTAAAATGAGACATTTTTCTCCAAGGAATTCTATCTTAGCATTGCTTTAGGCATGAAGAAATTTTGGAATGTAAATGCAACACACAGCTCTTAATTTTTCCTCTATAGAACTAGAGTGCAGGTTCCCTCCCTGAAACTATTAAATATTGAGTTCTCTCCATTTGTCTAGATTTTATTTTTCTCATATTTGAGTACTAGGTTTGGCTACACTGCATAGTTGTATAATTCTAACTGCACTTATGTTACTTTATTAAAAATATAGGAGTAAAGAAGACATATGCTGATGGAGTAATTAGACAATAATATTTACTAATCACAGAATTAAGGTATTTAAGTAACATTTTATAATTTCATTATAGATTTGAGGAAGTGTCTAAAAAGTGTCCTCAACATTTATATATTTGTTAATGATATTTAGAATATTGTAAATACACCAGCCAATTGGCAAACTTCTTGTAAATTTCACTATTAAGATAACTGGGGCTTTTTGTTTGTTTAGTTTTATTTTCTGGGTGGTTTATAATAATTTTATTTGCATTAATAGTCAGATTCATTGTGTCATCACAGGTTGGGAAATGAAATACAGTATTCTTAGGGCTGTGACAGATTGCAGGTTTAGTTTAATGAATAATAATCAGATTTTGTTTCATTGGGGCATGTGTCTGTTTTGTTAAAAAGTAATAGCTAGACAACCAAAAGCAACCCATAATGTGGAAAGTGTCAAAGGGACATGTATGTTTAACTAAATTCATGAAATGCTGGAGTTATCTGACACCCAAATTTGTCCAGAACTGCCAGGAGCTACATTATATCACAGGTTTGAGGGATTGTGCTAAGAAGAGGCATATGTTCAGGAATTCCTAATTACAACAGGTTGAATTCCAAGTTTAAACTTTGAAAGCCTAATGAATTTATCACCATGTTAAGATATTTTATGAGACTTCAAACAAAACTGATATATTTTAGAGAACAAGGGAAGTGTTTTCTTTTAATAAGTATTCTTCTCATATCGGAGGCAAATTTGCAACTTTTACAGGGAACAAAATTCTTTCAAATGTAGTCTCTACCACCTAATATTATTTTTCATCTTTATAGTGTAATATTTGAAATTGGGTTAATTTTCAAAATAACAGGGGGAAATAATAGTATTATAGTACATTGAGCTATCTTAATTAAAAGTACCATATGTTTCTGATCAGTATTGTGTAAAATAAATTCATATTTAGAATTTAGAAAAGCAGAGGCCTGATTACTATTGGTTAATTGAATATACTTGCTATCTTACATATAAAGAAATATGAATCATCAATATTCAATATTGTAGAATAAAATAGTGACACTGAATATAATTATTTTCTTATGAATCAACATATTCATCTGTTCCTTCTGAGATATTCTACAGTCATCATACTTAACAATATGATATTTAGTTCATTCTCTTCAAATATGTCTTAAACAACAATGTAACTTATCAAAGGTGCAGCATTATCTTCAGATCCTATTGTAGATGTTACATGAAATTTTTCCCCTCTGAAAGAGAAGCTTCAGTGACAGAAAAATAATAAAAATTGCTTAATTGCTATTGCAGCTATTGCACTTTCTAGTAAAAAGGGTAAAACTACCATTAAAAAATAAGAACACAATTATTTAGGGTTTTTTTTATTCTCAATTATTACCCACTTGAGGGGAAAAAATAGTTTACATTTGGACTTGTGCTTCTTTTGAGGTCATTTTGTGTCTCAATTCCTTCCTATCATCATAATGGACAGGACAGAAAACTAAGAAAACTGAATCATCTGGGAGAACATTTTTTAAAAATTGGGGGTGTGTGTGCATGTGTGTAATTTTATTTTTTTGCCAATGTCTAAAAAAGGAGCTGAGCAACATTTTTGAGACTGGCAGTATGTGCAGTGGATTACGTGCCAGGAGTAACATCATCTAACATTTGTATTGCATGCTTACCATATGCCAGGACTGTTCTACGGGTTCTATATGGATTAACTCATTTCAACCTCCCAAGTACCATATGAGTGAACTATTATTGCAATATTATTGTGTACCTTTTATATTTGTATCTTTCTCTTCTGTGCTATAAATGAAAATTTCCTCTGGTTATTCTAAGACTTTCTCCCAGACAACTGTGATTTTTTTCACATGAAGTATAGAAACTGGAAAAACTAGAAAGTTGAGTTCACTGATTACCTCTTTGTCTGTCTTTCTGTCTGTCTGTCTGTCTCTCTCTCTCTCTCTGTTGCCTTTTCCCTCCTCCTTTTTCCTATGTTTGAGAGAGGAAAGAACTCACTTAGAATGAGTAAACCATGAGTATTCCCTGGAATTACTGCACTATTCAGGGCAAGAAATACTCCAAAGACAGATGCTGTGATTCTTCTTAATAAAATCACTCAAGAAGTAATTATTAAAAAATAAGAGAGATGTAGTTACATTTACACCATAAGCTAGTGAAAATATCATGCTGTTTGCTTTTATTTATGTACAAAGGAAGGCTTAATCAAATGGGAAGCCAGTTATCGATGTAAACAATGGAAGTAGCTTGAAAGATGATCATATGAATTGGGTCATTCTTGTCATACCCAACTAAAATAGAATCGAGAGTCCAGGGAGAAAAGAACTCAGGACACAGAACACTGCTCCAAAAAAACGTAATTTTTGGCAAGCCTGGCTGTTGAAACTGCCTGGTGCGTCCTGAAACCTGCTTCATATAATGGCAGCTGAAAGATTGGCTGCAACATTAAGAATAACTTTGCCCATCACTTTCCAGTGAGAACTTGCCAGCTTTTCAAAACCTTACAAGTGCCAATGAAATTTCTCAAACAGCAATATGTAACATTTCTCCTTTTTATAAAACTTCTAATCTTCTCTTTCTTTTTTGGACATACTAAAGACCAACCAGTCTGGGTACATGCCCCAAATTGCATATTTTTCTCCCAAATAAAACGTTTTAATTTCACAGATTCAACTCTCTATTTTATTTGACTTTGACAATAGTTACAATGTAGTACAGAGCAGGAGATCTCCTTTACGAAATGAGCTATGAGTAGAACACTCATAGTAGAATAGTAGCATAGGTTCCAGAGATCCACTATTGAAGGGCCATTTCTTTATAATGAGAATGGTGTCCCAATTAAAATATTAGTATTAACTGATTGACAGTAGTAATGATACAGTGACCATTTTGATGCTATCTTCACTCCAACAGAGGCCTTCATTCATTTAACCTAAATCTTAAAATAACATGAAAAATTCAAGAACTATGCCAGGGGCCAGAAGGTGGTGAATGATTTTCAGCACTCAAAATTGAAACCACAAAGAGATGTATCTATTTTCTTCATTTATGTAGTAAACTTAGCTTTCAGAATGTTCAGACAATGAAACTGCAGTTTTTGTTCTAATAGTTGCTTGTTATTCCTCCTATTTTCTAGCTCATAGCCTATAAATATGTCATCTTTCTGACCTTTTTTTCACTCTTGAACCTTTTTTTTTATTTTAGCATATTATGGGGGTACAAGTGTTGAGGTTACTTATATTGCCCATGCCCCCTCCACCCTCAAGTAAGAGCTTCAAGCCTGTCCATCCCCCAAACGTTGCACATCTTACTCGTTGTAGTTGTATATACCCCTCCCCTTCCCCCCCCCACCCTCCCGACACCCAATAAATGTTACTCCTATATGTCCACTTAGGTGTTGATCTGTTAATACCAATTTACTGGTGAGTACATGTGGTGCTGGTTTTTCCATTCTTGAGATACTTCACTTAGTAGAATGGGTTCCAGTTGTATCCAGGAATATACAAGAAGTGCTATATCACCATTCTTTCTTAAAGTAGTATTGGAATCTACTATCTAGTACATGGAATCTTGAGTAGTATTCCATGGTATACATATACCACATTTTATTAATCCACTCATGAATTGATGGGCACTTGGGTTATTTCCATAGCTTTGCAATTGTGAATTGTGCTGCTATAAACATTCGAGTGCAGGTGTCTTTTTCATAAAGTGACTTTTGATTTTTTGGGTAGATGCCCAGTAGTAGAATTGCTGGATCAAATGGTAGATCTACTCGTATCACTTTGAGGTATCTCCATATTGCTTTCCACAGAGGTTGAACTAGTTTGCAGTCCCACCAGCAGTTTAGGAGTGTTCCTCTCTCTCCGCATCCATGCCAGCATTTGTTGTTTGGGGACTTTTTGATAAAGGCCATTCTCACTGGAGTTAAGTGATATCTCATTGTGGTTTTGATTTTCATTTCCTTGATGATTAGAGATGTTGAACATTTTTTCATATGTTTGTTGGCCATTATTCTTCTTTTGAGAAGTTTCTGTTCATGTCCTTTGCCCATTTTTTTGATAGGGTTGTTTGATTTTTTCTTGCTGATCTTATCACCAATTTTACTTGTAATATTTATTAAACCAATCAAAACCATTCCATGTGTGTTCACATATTTTTCCTAATCCTTATTTGAATATTTTTCTAATATTTTGGCTTATCATTCCTGTGATCTCAAAGTGAGAGGCAGACTTCTTCTCCTCTCTGTAATTCACTCTTCTGATAGTGTTCTTTATTATCATTCTCTTCTAATTCTTGATGAATATTATTTCTAAATGTCACTTTTTTAGTATTTCGGTGGCAATTATTTTTCATTTTCTTCTGATTCAGATAGAAAATTTAAAAAAAATATAAAACACCAGATATAACAAAACCCACATATACACAAACACAATCCTTTGCTATTATTATTTCTTCAGATTGCTATCTTATTATTCTTCCCTTCTTTCCCAGTTAAAATTCTTACATAATCATATTTAATTAGACCTCTGATTTTTCATTTACCTCTTTAAGCTTCCATCAACCACTCCACTGAAATTATAAGGTCAAGAAAAATCTCCTGTTACATAGTTCGCTGATTTTTTAAATCCTTGTCCTTTCTTCAGCCACTTACCACTTTCCTTGAACTTTGTATTATGTTTGTGATGTCCATCTCCTAAATGCTGCCATCTCTTCTGCAAAGACACAATATTCTTGTTTTTTTTTTCTCTTCTTCTCTTATTCCTCCTACCCTCTTTCAGTTTCCTCTTTTTAGCCATATTTACTTCAGATATATTCATCCTCTTTAAATTATATTAAAGACTTCTAGGATTCTTTGTTTACAATGACTTTCTAGAAAATGCCCATTTCTTCATCTTAAAGAGAAAGTTATGATATGAGCCAGGCACTGTGGCTCACATCTGTAATCCCAGCACTTTGGGAATCTGAGACAGGATGATCACTTCAAGCTAGGAATTCCACCCTAGCCTGAGCAATTTAGCGAGACCCCATCTCTACAAAAAACAGAAAAATTAACTGGGTGTGGTGGTGCATACCTGTAGTCCAAACTACTCAAGAGGCTGAGGCAGGAGGATTACTTGCATCTAGGAGTTTGAGGTTGCAGTGAGCTATGATGATGCCACTGCACTCTAGCCTGGGTGACAGAGGGAGAGCTTGTTTAAAAAAAAAGAAAAAAAGACACGGCCTCTAACATGAACTGTACTTCTCCATTTCTTTCAACTCTTACTGCATTAACAGTTGTTTCTTAGAACTCTAACTTTTTCAGCCCACAAATTCCTTCTGTGAATCCTTTTTGCATTTAAATCTTTCTCATAAAGGGCATAATTTGACTCCACACCATTTTTTTACTCTTGCCCGCTTGTTATTTTGGTGTAACTTTTCTAGTTTTACTGTGACTTTTTTGCAAGCACCAATTTATCTATTTAGACATACTTCATAAATACCTAAGAAAGCATCCTGATTTGATTTCACTTAAAGCCTCATCAAAATAGTGTGGTACTATTAGTCTCTTGTATGTTGATAACTCATGAAGAACCTACAGAAGTCTAACATTTTCAATTTGTTTTAGGAACTGCGTTTACAATATCAAGGAAATCAAGAAAAGTACAAAAATTTCAAGAAAATAAATCATTTGCATTTTTCAAGTTCAATTGGCATAATTTGCTCTTTATTTGTTTGTTGTAATTTCAGGATTTCTTATGCCATTTGCCCTTGAAGAAAAAAAAAATCTCTTAACCAAAGCTTACAGTTTCATCCAAAAAGGAGAAAGAGAGAAAATAATTTATTTCAATGCTTTATGTGAAACCAATAGCATTAGTTTCATGAGAAGGCTGCCATTTTTTCCTGCATGTAAAGATGCCCTGGACTATGAAGGGTTGCCATTTAAAGAACAACCAGGAAGCAATTCAGTGAAGGGGAATTGTTAAGGATAGGTTTCTCGCTGCATTCCAATCATGTTCCTTTCAAAACCTGGCTTTATAGATTTAAAAGAAATCCTGAGGGGGCACTCTTTTCCTTTTGTCCCACTGAAATATCATCATTAAACTCTTCTAAAAATGGTTTCTGATATGATTCCGCTTTCCAGCCGAGGCAACATTTTCTATAAGTAATAACAAAACAGTTGAACTGAGCAAAAGCAAACTGGGCCGATAGGAATATCAATCCTGATGGGACCAAAGGGAGCCCTGTGTTCACTTCTGAAGTACATGAACTTTTCTGAACCAGTTGGTTTTGACTGAAACTGGAAATGCTTTTTTACTTTCAAATCCCTGCCAGAAGGGGCTGCTATGGTAGACTTCTCCAGCTATTTTTCTTCTTTTTCAGAAGAATTCAAGACAGGAGATGTCAATGTGTGTGCTAAAGCGTAAAAGTGATCATTTTTTAACCACTGGTAGGAAAGTAGTTTGCCAGGGGGGAGCTAAGTGTTGAAATCTGGCATTAATCCAACATAGTTGGACCAATAGATCATAGATAACTATACAGTGTATGACGGTGAGTTCTCTTGCTTAAAATGAAAAAAAAAAAAAAAAAAGAAGAGTATTGAGAAGTGAGGCAGGAGATTTTTCAAAAGGTGCACTACACTGCTCTATTGACTTAAGCCAGCCACAGGAAATTTAAAAACAATTTAGAGAATGGAGTGCAACTACCTCTATGAAGATCACTCTTCATAACACAGGTGGACGGGGAGTATTCCAGTATGAAATATTGTCTGGCATGTGTGTTTACCATAAGTCTTTAGCAGATACTAAATTGCATTCTAAAAGTCTGGTGAATTTAAGCTGAGCAGGCTGTTTATGTCATGCAGAAGCAACAACAATGACACCCCAGAAGTGGGAGTGGAAGTAAATAGCCAAGTGTCAGTCCCTTGAGGAAAAGTTACTAAAAACAGAATCCAATCCTTCCACCAGGATCATGGTGAGCTGTGTTTCTGTATATGTGTGGCTTAAAACGTTCAACTGACAAGTTTTTCACATTATTACATCACAAATGTAAACTGTTTGTTATTCAAAAAAGATCATTAAAGTATTATATTTAAGGAATTCTTTTCTTTTTTATTTCAAAAATATTAATATTACAGGGTACAAATGTTTTGGCTACATGGAATGCTTTTATAATGCTTGTAAGGTGGCTATAAGTGTGTCCTTCTCTCAAATATTGTTTATTGTTCTTGTCAGGTATTTTCAAATAAGAACTGGATTCTGAAAACAATTTTCCTCCTCTTTTAAAACATAACTAAATTATAATGCCTGGAAGTGGAACATAAAACACTAACCATTTGAATTTAGAATAAATGTCCTCCAATGTGTGCTTTAAAGATAATCTGTAACTAAAATAAATAGGAAACCAAAATGTAACACTAAAACTATTATATGTAACTATTATATATATACATATATATATAAAATACAAAACATGTTTCCTACAGATCTCCTCAAGTAGAATCAAAAAAGTCAAAATTATAATTTTTATATTCCCATATGAAAAGTGACAAATATTTTCTCCTTCCCATTTTCCTTAAGATGAAATCAGATTGCATTTAATTGCAAACATTCTTTCTCTTAACTTTTCTCCATATTGATTATTTTGAACCATGTCTTCTCAAGTATTCATTTATTCACTCAGCATGTGTTTGGTAAACATTGTGCATGATGTTGAAATTGATTCTGAAGTAAAAATAATAATTGGATTATTTGTCCTAACTCTTGAAACTAAAAATCAAATTTATAAACAAACCTAAATACAACTAAGTAAGATGTGGTTGCATTTTCAGAAATCTTGACCATGCAACTATAGGAAATAAAGGTAATATTCAGGGCAGTCATGAGTGTTTTCTGCTCTCTTTAAAACTTGAGTAGAGAATTTAAAGCCTGAGCTCATATTTTCTTCAACTTTCCAGTGCATTTAAAAGTAACAAGCTTTGGCACCTAAGTGGACACATAGGTACTACAGTAATAGAGTATTGGGCATGTGGGAGGGGGGAGGGGGCGGGTATATACATACATAATGAGTGAGATGTGCACCATCTAGGGGATGGTCATGCTGGAAACTCAGACTTGTGGGGGGAGGGGGGTAAAGGGCATTTATTGAAACCTTAAAATCTGTACCCCCATAATATGCTGGAAAAAAAAAAGTAACAAGCTTCCTTTATTTTATTTCTTCTTTACCCGTACATTTCTATGGCAGTTACTCCTTGCTTACCTAAAACTTTACTTCTATAGGCATATAATCACAGATAACTCTATGTGACCCTTTAATTAACTGTTTTGCCTTGTATGCATGAGCTACCCTTGCCACCACACTCATGGATGCTTTTAAATCCATTTAGATCAAAGATCCACTTACGGATTCCCATTTTTACAACTTTGCTTTCCTGGAACCATTTCTAGCACCAATTTCTGTTTTTATTATCTCTAGAAAAGCTACCCCAAGACTTAATAGCTTAAAATAACAATTATTTGACTATAGCTCAGAATTAGTGCATTCACTAGACTCATGTAATTGTGCTGGTCTCAGTTGGGATTTCCCATGTAGTTGCAGTCATATGATAGTGGAGATGGGAATCATCTGTATGTTAGACAGAAATGCTACTAAAATAAGGAGGAAGGATGAGGAAAACAAATTGAGTAACATTGAAGAGGATAATTTAGAGGTCTGATAATAAGAAATAGTCACAATCACTTTCAAAACATGCATAGGCAAACACCTCAGCCAAGGATTATAGTCAGGATTGCATTCTTCCAGAATCCACAGGGAGGTAATACAAGAGTGATAATGAATTCTTGTATTAAAAAAATTCTACTCCCTACTGTTTCTCTACATGAGGAAGGCAAAACTAAAAAGGCCAGTATTGTAAGAAAAAAATGAAAAGTAAACTATTTTCACTTTAATGAAGCATTTTTTCGTTTTTGATAAACAACTGAAAATTGTTTTTAGAAGTATGCTCACAAATTTAACTACTTTATAAGCATTAATTTTCTTCCCTATAGAGTATACAGACAATCCCAAAATAGGGGAAGGAAACAATAGAATAAACAAAGTTGTTCAAGGAAAGAATATTTATAATAAAAACTATTGACTATAACCAGTTAAGCTATTTGAGTAATCCTTCTCTACATGGGATACAAAAGGAGTCAATATGTTTTAGTTTATCTAGAAAATATTTTATTGGTAATTAATTTGTTAATTGTTTTGTAGCAGCTATATGTTCAGCCCAAACCTTTCCCCAAATTTCAGCCTTTTCAAGTTCACCCTGGATATCCTACACTTCAACTTTAACATGTCAGGAACTGTCTTTATGACAAACCACATCCCCTTGCCCATGTCTGTCCTTCTTTCTATGGAACCATCAAACTTGGCAACAATCCTCCCCATGGACCTGGGAAAAGTTGATCAAGACATATCTCTAATAGCACCACCAACTGATCAATTTCCGAGCAACTCCTCTCTTTAATATATCTTAAGTGTGCCAATCTTTCTCTCCCTTGTATTCCCTTATTGCCATATTTTAGTTACTATTACACCTTCCATAGATTTTAGAGACTCCAAAGAAACCAAATTTCATTATCCACAGAAAAACAAGCTTAGTATGCTGCTGTGTATTTTTAAATGATGTATGTGTATAAAAACTCTACAATACAGAGTAATTGTAGAGGCTTGATCACATTCAAGTTTTGTTTATGTGGTTTTTTTATAAGAATGCTCTATAGGTTTTATTTTGTATCACCTTAAATTTTGAAAGAAGCTAGATAATAGAAAATTCATGGTTCTGTCTTCCAACCAAACCCTCGTACCAGTTACTACACTAAGTACTTTCAACTTTTACTTCATTTAATTTTCAGGCCAATCCTATAAAATGGGCACTATTGTCATTATCTATTTTATGAATGAGGAACCGGAGGCCCAAAAAAAGTCAATCACTTTCCCAACATGTATTAGTGAGTGCTGTGCAGCTAGTACTTAAGGTTTTGTTTTTCTCTATAGCGTATACCTTTGTTATTGATGTCATTATAACCTCATCAGCAATATCTGGCTTTCATTTAGTGCTTATGAAAGCTTTACATCATCTATGGATTTTAACAAAATTAAAAGTTGGGCCCTTTTACAATATTCATTCATGGGACTTGAAAAATGGAGACAAAATCCTGAAATGCCTTCACTGGGTTATTCTAAAATTAAAATAACACTTAAAGCTCACTGAAAAAAAAAACCCAAAAAATAAATAAATAAACCCCCCCAAATAGTGAGACTATAGTCGTTTCATTCCAAAGTTTAATTGTTTCTCTTCTACTACGAAGAACATATCCGCTCTTTGATGAACTGTTGACAAGTTTGCCACACTGTGGGCGAGCACATATGCTATCCTGTGAGGCTGTAAAATTAAAATGCAAGACCCAATTCCATTGCCTACAGCTGTTAACATTTTAAGCAGCATTAGAAAATTTTGTCAAATCAATTCTAGATATTTTTACAATAAATACCATAATAAACAATTTCTTTTGTTTTCACCTAAAAGTAAGCATATAGTGAGCTGAGGGAAAAGTAGAACACAAAGCTGTAATTCTTAAAATCATCTTACATTTCCATAGGACACTTCACTGTCAAGTGCCTGAATAAGATTGAAGAAAGAGATGCAATACATTTCTCCTATACTCATGTAACTAAAAAAAAAAAAAAGTACAATGAATAATTAAGTAGGTAAAATCAGAAGTATCTCTTATTTAATATGTGCTCTTCTAAGAAGTACTTAACAGTATTCTTCCTGCTTTATAAATGAGGAAACTAACACTTTGGTTCTGTGATCTTCAGAAAATTCAGTATCTTTTTGGTACTAGAGCAAAGATTCCAAGTCTAGCTTTATGACTCCAAAATCTTCGCTTTTCACAATTACTG
The DNA here is from genome assembly GCF_040939455.1 of Microcebus murinus. NCBI lineage: Eukaryota > Metazoa > Chordata > Mammalia > Primates > Cheirogaleidae > Microcebus > Microcebus murinus. Next base: position 77,419,470 of record NC_134114.1, on the reverse strand, counting down.
TGTTACAGTCTATAAAATAAACCTAATATTTACAAAAAATTAAAAAGAGGACTTGATTGAATATTATCACTGTTTTTGTTTCTTATTACTAAAAGTTTAATTTTCTTTAAAGTAGTAGGTAAGTAGTTAAAGCTAGTTAGAACTTCTGGGCACCTGGGGAATAGTGAGAGACGTTCTGCACTTTGAAGAATTTCATTAACTGAATGGGTTTGAATGTAGGGAGTGAGCGATATATTCCTTGAATGTCTTCTGGCCTAAAGCTTATATTTGAAAGAGAACAAGTGGAATATAATCCTGTGGGCAATTAATATTCAGCTGACACCTCTACCGCACCTGCCATCTGCACCCTCTAACCAACTGTCTGGAAAAGTATTCCTTCATGTCATCAGATTGCCTTTTCTCAGCCTTGCAAACTCACGTGCAAGAGCTTCTTTGTCAAATGAGAAATATTTTTATATATTATTTTTAGTTTTTGTCAGAATTTCTCTTTTCTAATAAAAGCACTATCTCGTAGACCCAAAACAAACGTGACCTTTTCTGATCTTTCATTTTCTTTTTATTCATTGTCTAAAATAACCCATTGACTTATCTTTAAAGAAAAGCGTGACGTAGATGTTTTCACATGAACTCACTCCTTTAGTATTTTTCAAACAAGATTTATAAGTCAAATATCAGTTGAGCCTTCAATCCATATCCTCATAATTTTTTTTTAACCTGAAAAATTTCATTCATCCATTCATTCATTCAATCTGCAAATTTTCTTAGTGTGAGTTTGTCTTTGGCTGATTTGCAAAGTCTTTTTGTGGGACATATAGACAGGCAAATGCAATTACTTCCCATTGCTTCCTTCAAAACTATCAAAATGTCTAAAAGCTGATCTTAAAGATAAATGGACAATATTCTCTATCTAAAGAGAAAAGTAAAAGTAATTCTAAATTAATCATATTCAATTTTAACAACAAACCAAAGTTTCTACAGGGATAAACATTTGAGATAATACAGAAAATACGTATTAGCTCAGACCTTAAAAAAAGTTTGTTAACTTTAAAACAATAAGGATTAAGTTTTTAGCAAATGTTCTTTTTCCATCTCTCATTCATATATTTATTACTTAGATAGTATAACTTTTTCATATAATTGCTACAGTGACAACTGAATTAAATCCAGTGATTAAAATATGCTTTCCAGCTTTAGAAGGTAATGCTTTGGCTCCGATTCAACTTTCATGTTCTGTGACAGTGCCAATAATACTTTGGCACTGAAATGCCTTTGAAAGACTGTTCCATTTGCAGGGTTTACTTCTATCACTGGATGCATTTCTTTGTCAGTCAGTTTGTAGAATGACTAATGTTCATAGAGATCTTCAAAATATCAGCTCTTGATAAATTTTTAAAAAAATCTTCAATGTGTTATTCAGAAGGTCCACATAGCACATCTCATAAGGAGGATTAACTTGGATTATAAGCCTTTTATTATTATTAAAAATGTTTTCCAAAACCAGAACATTGATTTTTGAACATGGTTAAGTGAAAATATCACTTTAACAACTAAATCTATTAGTGAATAACTTCATTTGGTGCCTACTTTTTAACCATTAAGAATATTTGGCTTTTCTTAATATGAGAAATGTTTAATATCTGCTCGCTGTTTTGCATTAAAATCTATTAATTATAAAACAAAAAATATTTAATTATTTTTTTCATATGTATATTACTTCATTTAATCATCATTTTGAGCTTGTAATTTGGGAAGGAAAGGTATCATAGGCCATTTCACAGGTGAATTGGTTAAGGCGCTACAAATTTAAGTGACTATTCCAAAGTCATACAGCTATACCAAATTATAGAAATAAGAATCTTTGGAGTCAGATTCAGTCTTCTCATTCAATTTTTCTGTGCAATAAAAAGCCAGAGACCTGTATTTCTTCTTCCACACCTGCTAAAGGCTTCTGGAAAGGCCATATGAATTACCTAATTTTAATTGCTTCTGCTTCTCAACTGGAAAAGTTTTAACTTATTTTATTTAGGTACTGAGATTTATGGTGAAAGGAGAATGGAAGAAAGAAAAGGAAATATTCGTGTTGAAACTCTTAATGATTTTATGTGTGGTACAACTTTTGAAAATGTTTGTTTTGCTTAGTTTGTTTTGATTTTTGTTGTTATTGTTCTTAGTTATAAAGTTCAGAAGAGTTGAGCATGTAAGCTTTTCTAGACAAATATATAAATTCTTCTAGACTATAAGCAAGTGTGGTTTAGAGTCTCTGTTTTATTCACTGTGCAACTCAGTATCCAATATGGTAACTACAACAGAATAAGTGCTCATTAAATATATGCTGAACTGAATTGAACATTTTGTCCCTTGTCTGAACAAAGAATCAAAATGCTGAAAGTATGTATTTTCAAAGATCTCAGTCTAGTGATTCTGTCATTATGGTAAGGAGGAAAAGTCAGAGAGGTCAATTGACTAACAAAGAAACTTTATATAAACTTTAAGTAACTTATAAAATTTATAAAATCATATTATTATTATCATCAAGTGAATCCATGCTATGTGCCTAGGTTATTAAAATAAATTCAAATTTGTCCATTTTCCATAATGGAATTTTATGACAAACCACATTATATCATTCACATGTAGTATTTTCTCTTAGCTCTGAGACTTATATAATTTTCCACATTTCAACACAGTTCAGCCCACATGATAGTAGGAAATATAATAAGTGGCCAACAACTGTCACAAAAGCCACACTTAAAAAATAAGAATAAATTTGATTCTGAACATTTACCTATAAGCAGTCTGCATTCTGACAGGGCCAGTTTCTCCCATTTTAAACCTGTTAAGGGATTGTCTCTGTTGAAAACATAGGCCATAGAGTCTGTACTCAGGAACACAGAAAAGTACTGTAGTTGATCTATGACATGACCAATGCCCCATGGAAATCTTAATTTTTTTTAGTGTCTTGAGCTTTCAAAGTCAGATTTTTTCTTTTCCTCTCATATTACAATTATTGGGTTTACTGAGGATAATGAAGTCCTCTGAAATTGGGAAATGAAATTTAACTTGGGAGTATTTTCACTTATTACTTATTAAGAGTGGTTACATAATTCCTAAAATATTTGGCTCTGCCTGTCAAACATGAAACATTGAGAGCTGTAGTTAATGACATCTGTTTAACAGGTATCATACTCTTACGGGAGAAGTAGTTTATGCTTCTGGACATTGTTCTCAGAGTGCCTCTCAATCCTAAATTACAAGCACTATGGACTTTTAGAGGAATAAGAAGGCAATTTATTCTCTTTTACATGCAGCCTAGACTGGTATTTAAAATCAAAGCTGCCAACATAGCAATTGTGTGGTGTTTCTTTAATGAGGGTGTTGCTGGGCCAGAAACACAGCTGAGACATTTAGATTTATTTTATGGCAGTCCTGAGAAACCATCTAGTCCTAATCAGAATAATTCGCCCATAAATGACTTCTGACAGAGCTCCACAAGAAAAGCAAATCTAAAATTCTTAATGTCCCAAAGCCATAAGTTTCAAGAAGAAATAGTTGCCTTTGTTCAATATGTTTGTAAATTGACACATCAGTTTAATATAGGTATAAACAGAATAAATTATATTAAACCTTCTTCCTAACATGATAAATGAAATTTTAGTTGGCTTTTAATTTTAATCTTTTAGTTTTATGGATCTAAACCTCAATCAATATCCAGATATACAAAATATACACATTATTCAGTCACTCTCACTAAATTTGCTCATTTGCTCAGTTCAGGATCTAGATTACCAAAGTGTCCATTTGCCATCAAATTTTTAAATAACAAAGTTAATAAAAATAATTTACTTATGCTGAGAAATTCTGGTGGGTTTATTATTCATTTTATTAAAAATTAAAATTAAATCATTAAATTGCATATTTCAGAAACTCTGAGTTCACATGGCTTTGCACAATAGATTAGAAAAGCAAGATGGGTAGAGTGGGTCTTTGATTCTAAAATATACAAAAAAAGGAAAAAATTCTTTCCCAGAAGGTATGAATTAGGTAGGAAGGGATGGTGAATATTACTTGGTAATTTTTATGGTAATATGATGATAATTCTTTACTAGAGTTTTCTAATTGATTATAAGTTAGTGTTTATGACAGTCTTGTGCTATTTAATAAATTAACTAGGCATATTCCTCTTAAAATATCTTTTCATGTATCCCACATATGGCATGTTTATTAAATTAGAAAAGCAATTGCTAATTTTAAGTGATATTTTCCATACTTATTTTTTTTATGAAAGAGAACGGATCAACAATAAAGCACATGATTGGACAACACAATTTTCAATAGGCATAATGAGCAATACTACATCATTTTTTAAAAGCAAGAGGTTTTCCAATGCAGCACTTCACAATGAACTGACATTTGGCAGTGAGCAACCTTTCTAAAGTTCAGGAACTGCATTAAAAAGAGAATTATAAAGGGCATCATTAGAATTTAGGTAGAAAATTGTTACTGAGCATTTCAATTACAGAGCTACATGACTGGCAGTAAGAAATAATAGACACAAATTAGTACTATTGACTGTTTCTTAACATCTACTCAGCTGGCCTGAGGAGTAACTGCCTTGCATAGTGTCATAAATTCTGCAATGTTCAAATATTTTACTTGTCTGATTTCTTATTATGACTCCTCTGAAGAACTTTTGTTAGTGCAAAAATTATAGACCCAAAACACTCACCTTATTAGAGTGACTACAGTTCTATTTAACTTTTTCTCCACCTTTCTCTCTGCCTCATTTATTTAAATTTTACACAGTAGTTGGAGACCAAGAAAATAAGAAGGAATGCTCATTCCATAAAATGTGATACTTCTAATTAGTCTGCTGAGACTTTTGGAATATGCATAAAGCTGTGAATGTGGTATTAAATCACATTTTTATTACCCAGAAATTAATGTTTACCATGTGTATGCAAAAGTGTTAAGGATCTGTAGAGTAAATTTCAAAGATACTAATAGTTATTTGTTTCTACAATATAATTTACATGCATAGCTTTCTGTTTCTTCTTTAAAAAATAAACTTTGGATGAAGTATTTTGCTTTTCCCAATTTCTTTAAGTTGATTTTTAATTTAATTTTACTTTTTGCTAGACTGTTCAAAGAAACACGTGCTCTTTATTTTTGCCTTTGTTGCTGCTCTATTTGGGTAAAATCTTTCCTATTGCTTCAGATAGTTTAAATGAGCTAGAAATAAATTCTAAAAACCAAAGAGGGAATCATTGAGGCCAACTCTGTTTAGCTCACTAACAGAGGTATACTTTCATAAACTTAAACAGTATTTGGCTATCACGGTTACTCATAAGAAGTGATAAATTTATAATGGCTGACAGACAGGAATTGATTTATGAGTTTGCAGGAATAGAAGGAAACCAATGGAAGTTCCCTTATTAAAAATCTGCAATTTTTCACTCAGACCAGGTTGCCATAATAAATGTGAGAATAGGTTTGATTTCATTCAGAATTAATGTAGTTTGAAATTGAAAGAAGTCTCACTTCCTTCCCCTAGGAGGGGAAGGAAGGTCTGCTTACATTTCTGGGACTGCTTCAAAGAGTCTGCATGATAAATAGAATGCATATGCATATATGTGTACACATGTATACATTATATATACTAAAAGGACAATTAATAATAAACTAATGGTTTACCCAAAGAATATTAATTATGGAGATAAAACCCATAAAATTTAGAACATGCTCATTGATTACGAGTAAGTTTAGAAAATCAAGTTATTAGTTCTATATTAGCTGAAGAACTTGATTAAGAAAAAAATATTGAATAAATTATCTTATATTACTAGCTTTATTTCTCATCCTTGTTCTCAACTTTGATTTTTTTCTGGATGTTGGAAACTGCTGGTACCCCACTGATGTTGCAGAGAAAATGAGATATTTTCCACCAAAGGATCACACAATGAAATAGAATCAAGCCTGGAGTTACCAACAACATTATAGTGAGATTTAAATAACTTCAACTTCACAGAGAAAATTCAAAGCAAAGGAATAAGTGAAGTTTAGCTTGAAATAATAACCCTCTTTCAAGTGAGTTTCATTTGGAAAATAAATTTAACCTTGTAATTTTGAGGACTATATCGATGCTAAAGTGATGTTTCCAGCCACACATTCTAGGGAGTCTACAGCAATCTGAAATGTGGTACTTAGAATAGAGTAGTTGAAATCACTATTGTACATAATGTGACAGTTGGAGTTCTCCATTACTCTTTCATTTCCCTCCCCAATGGTGCCCATGAGGCTTTTATAAAGGTCATCAGGTTTGAATTCAGTCAAATTTAAATTGATAATCCAACCTACTGATGGATCTTTCAGCAGAAGAAAAACATGGTCACCAATTCATGTGACAGACTTTATGGTGCCATTCAGAACAATTAGCTCTTATTCTTTGGCTGGTACTAGGTTTATGTATAAGATAGGCCTGGACTGTATCTCTGTGATACCAAGAAAGGTCAAATTTTTATTGCACGAGAGCCCTTTTACTAGCACTGACTACTGCAAATACAAGAGAAATAAAGAGTACATATCTGCTCTGATGAATGTCCAAAATTTCTGAGGCACCAAAGAATGCCTAAAAAGTGTCATTATTATCTATCTTAATGAACAAATCAATAAACAGTAAATAATAAATAAACAAAAAATAAACAATGAATTTGCTTTAAATAGAATCTGAGGAAGCACGCTATTATTTTAAAAAACTAGAGATTGCTAAACTAAAATAACCATGGACTCAAAGTAGATTCCAAGGACAATTGCATGAAACAAAAGGGAACAGAAAATAGAAAAAAAATAGAAAAACAAGGCCAAGGCATTGGGATTAATAATGGTTAGCTAGAAGTGAATGGAAGATACAGAAGACTATTCAGATAAAAGAATGGTCAGAGGCAATGATTATCTTATCATTTAGCAAATTAAGGGATTTTCTTGAAATGATTCTCTGGGGCTACATGAAAGAAAACAAATAATACTTAAGTTAGTGGAACAGTGGCCAATTTATATCAATTATTTGACTTCATTATTCAAAATAACTTTAATCCAATAAATAATCTACTTAAAAATGGTTTTTGTCATGTAGTTTAGAAGAAAACTGATTTGGAAACTTATTAAATCTGAAAAATTCCTTCACAACAGTAGCTAGATTAATGTTTAATTGCATAACTAGCATAAGGTATGTCAACACAAGGAGGCAGAAACCTCCAAGGCTACCTTAAAATTATGCCTAACATAAATCTGTCCTCTGGTTTCAAAAAAATCATGTCCCTCTCATATGCAAAATACATTCACCCTTTCCTAAGCCTTCCATGAATCTCATTCCATTACAATGTCAGCTCAAGTCTAACATTTCATCATCCAAATCTAAATCTCATCATCTAAATAATCTAAATTAAGGCCGATCAGGGCCCTGGTTGTAATCTATCCAGGGTCACAATTCTGTTCCATCTGTGGATCTGTGAAACTAAAAATAAAGTTATGTGTCAAAGTTATGTTCACTCACAATGGTGGAATTGTCATGGGATAAAAGTTACGGATGTTCCATTTAAAAAAGGAGGAAAATGGAAGTTAAAAATGAGTCTCTGGGCCAAAGCAATTTTGAAATCCAGTAGGGCAAAATTTAGCCAGAGTTCTTTGGTCAGGTTTCAAGGCTTGGGAAAAATCCTTCATGGCTTTCATGGCCATACCCTTGGGTCTAGGATTCACCTTCTCAGTCATCCTTCTGTGGTCATTAAAGGTAGCAGGTGTTGGCAGCTAAGTAATTGTATCAGCCTGCTTCCCAACAGTAGAACTGTGGGTGTATGACAGCTTCTTTCTATTAGATAGACAGTGAGGAACTCCAACCCTCCTGGAGACAAAGGCAGGTGCCCTCAACAACTGCCACATCTGGGGGAGGAAAGAACACATACCAATCTGCAAATCAGAACTTAGTGCACCAACTGCAAAGGAATGCAGAGGATTCCCTAACCCACAGCCTAGCGCACAGGCACAATAGAGTCTAAAAGGTGACCTGGAACAACCTAAAGCTAATTATCATGTCATTAGCTTAAACCTAAATTGCGGTTCACCACTCCCCCCACCAGCCCTGCATGGGCTTTCAGAGAAGCTCATGGAAGAACCGCATGCACAGTAAGACTGAGGTTTATATAACTCCCAGCTGTCCATCAAAGTGGTTCCATGCTGATGTTTGAACCACAAGGAGGGCTCAACCTAGGCAATATAAAACAGGACCCTAGACCATAATCAGGGCCCTCCTGTCACAGGGGCTCCGTTTGTTGTCTGTGGTGAACCTATCAACTCAATAAACTTTACTTTGTGCTTGCCTTACTTTGGTGTGTCTGTTTATTCTTCAGCTGAGAGGACACCAAGAAGAACCAAGAGCAGACAACTGTCTAGCTAGGTAAGCCAGCTTGCCTTTTTCCATGAAAACACTCTTGCTTTGGATCTTCCCACCTGAACTTGAGGAGGCAACTGTTCTTCCTTTTGCTTTTCAACCCTCACCATTTCTCCAACTGCACAGTGGAGTTCTTGGCTAAAACCAGCATTTGATAAAGAGTTTGGGGGACATGTCCTTCATAGTAGAAGAGAAGTCTAAAATTTTGTTTCACTTTAGGGAAGAGGGCTCTGCACTGTAACTTTTGTGCTGCCGGGCTTCACGTTGGTTTTGACAATATAATTTCTTCCCAATCTTAGGCTAAACAATGTTTCCTCCCCCGGGTTTTATTGCCCTTTCTCCTTTACCTTCAAGCTGTTTCTTTCACTCCATCACTGGAAGTGCCTTACTTATCATGGCTGGCCACCCAGTTGCTGGTGCTAGTACTTTTATAAATGACCAGGTTATTATACCAACAGATATTGTTGTCCCAGTGCTTAAAAAATAAAAGGGAGAGAGGCTTTTAAGTTTGAGGGGTTGTACACAGCCCCTCTTCCTACAAATCAGAAAGGATATGTCTAGCCCGGTACTTTTGTTAGGTAGCTAGTGAGGGATTCTGGGTCTCTTAGGGACAGAAGTGGGTGCTGTTGCCCCCATCTGTGTCCTGCTCAACCCTGATTCTCTGTACCTGTAGGAGGAGGGAATACTCTATGAATCGGCCAGTAAGAACTTGGTGCACCAGCTGCAAAAGAATGCAGAGGACTCTCTAGCCCTCAGACAAAGCAGCATGGGTACCATAGAGTCCAGAAAATGACCTAGAGCCCACATGCTTAGTTAAGGCTCAGGTCATGTGACTCCCAACTATCCAATCAAAGTGGTCCCATGATGACTCCTGAACCACGAGGGAGGTCCCTATCCAGACACTGTAAAATAGGACACAGACCATAGCCTTTGGCTCTCCCTTTGCTGCAACAATGGGTCTGGCTGTCATCTGTGGCGTATGTGCCATGCTCTGTAAACTTGTATCTTGTTTTTATCCTATAATCCTATATTTCTCTCCTCAATAAACCTCATTATTGTGCTTGCCTTACTTTGGCAAGCACACTCTTCAGTCATAAGCATGCCAACTGACATTTTCTGACTAAAACCTGACGCCTTGGCGGATGATCCGGGTCATTATCCGGAGATGTCCAGTTCTAATAGGCCCCAGCAGGTATAGCCTCTCCCCTTTCCCTCCTTTGTTCCTTGGCTGGATGACCTGGGTTATTACCTGGGGACACCCAGCTCTAACGGACCCCAGTGGATCCTCTTTCCCTCCTTATTCCTCAGGCAGATGGCCCAGGTCATTGCCTGGGGACACCCAGCTCTAACAGACCACAGCTGGCAAAGTCTCTCCTTCCCCTGACCTCTTTTATTCCCTCCTTACTTTCTAGATAGGTGCACAGGGATCAAATCCCTCTTAACACCACTTTGGGGTGCATTCTTGACCCAAGGAATGCCAGATATTAGAAGAAAGCTCCAGAAGCTTGTGCAGCACCCTACCACCACTCTGGACAACATGGTGGTTGCAGATAATTCTGGTTTTTCATAACAGAACTGAGTTCTGTTGTGTGCATTCTCTGTGGGACATCCAGACACTCTGAAGAAGAAACATTTAGTCTTCTGCACAACCACCTGGTCATGTGGCACAACTACGGCTACATGCTGCGTAGCGGAGAACAGTGGCTGCCACAGGAGACTAAACCACACCACTATCTTACAGTTGGACCTCTTTTACAAAATGGAAGAAAAATGGGCTGAAATACTGTAAATACAGGCTTTCTTTTATTTACATGAAAATCCTTTATGGTGCAAGGGGTGTTCGGAGCCAAGTAAGAAGATGGTGTTAAGAGATCCTCCTCAGGTTTCCCACCTGTTCTGAGCTTGCCCCCAGACCCAGGGAGGCCTAAAGGGGCCCTACAAAGGGGAGGTGGTTCCATCTTTATCTCCACCAGGGGGAAAGGAGACTCAGTGTCTATCATTGGTGGACGCAGCGGGGGAGTTTTGACCAAACCTGGTCTGTAAGCCCTTTAGTTTAGTAGAGTTAAAACAGTAAAATAGGATCTGGTGAGCTACACCAATCACCCTGATAGGTATATAGAGGCATTCTATCATTTGTGTCTAACTTATGATTTGGCTTAGAAAGTGATACATGTTATTCTAAGCCAAACTTTAAATAATTTTGAGAAATCCAGAGTGTTAATGGAGGCACAAAAGATTGCCACTGGATTACACCTTTTAGATCCTAGATACTCAGAGGGTGAAACAGCGGTGCCTGCGACTGACTCAGGGTGGAGTAATAATTCCTCCAAAGAGAGGTGGGAGAGAATATTTCCTAGTGTGTGTCCAGGCTGGCCTCAAGGCTACTAGGCAAAAGGTGGTCAATTATTCCAGGGTCTCTGCCATAACCCAGGGGCTCAAGGAAAACCCCATAGCCTTCCTGGATCAGCTCCGGGAGGCAATGCGGAGACACATCGCTCTTGATCTTGACTCCTATAAGGGGAAAGTGATATTAAAAGATAAATTCTTGACCCAAGGAGTGCCAGACATTAGAAGAAAGTTCCAGAAGCTTGTGCAACACCCTACCACCACTCTGGACAACATGGTGGCTGAAGATAATTCTGGTTTTTCATAACAGAACTGAGTTGAAGTCTCAGGGTATAGAGAAGGAGCAGAGGAAGGAGGCCAGGCAGGCCTAGTTAATGGTGGCACTGACACCTGCATTCGGACCAATGACCAAAGCCCCCACAAAATCAAAGGAACTCCAGTGCCACATCTGCTGAGGGGAAGGTCATTGGGCCAAAGACTGCCCCAATCAGGACAGGCCACCCAACGCCCCTTGTCATCAGTGTCATCTAACAGGTCACTGGGCCATGCTCTGTCCTATAGGATTGTCCCAGGAGGTGAGTTGGTCCCCAGACCAGATCATGGTACAACAATAAAGGAGCCTGTTCCCTTCAGCCACCTGGCAGAGAACTATCACTTGACTGGAGCTAAGGGTACCCCTCCTGGTGTCAGGTAGGCCAGTAAACTTTCTTCTTGAAACTGGGGCTGCCTACTCTGTCCTCTTCACTTACTCTGGAAAACTGAGCACTCAAAACTGTATGGTCACCAGAATCTCTGGGGTCCTTACCAAACAATTCTTTACTCTCAATTTGCTTTGTTTATGGGAGGATGTGATCATTGAACATTCATTTCTGGCAATTCCTACTTGCCCTGTCAAGCTGCTAGGACATGACTTGCTTTCTAAACTATGAGCAGGGGTTTCTTTCTACTCTTGGGAGGAACCCAGCTGCATAGACCGCTTAATAGATTCAGAGGTCCTGGGCCAAGATCAAGAGGACTGGGAGGCAAATATTCTTGTGGTAGTTTGGGACATTGGTTCCCCAGGATATGCCAGAATGGCCCAGCTGATTATGGTTCATCTCAAACCTCAGCAGAGATATCCCTATGTTAACTAATAGCCTTTGTGCCTGAGACCCGGCCAGGTCTCGAGTCCCTTATAAAAAAGTTCCTAGTTTTGGGTCTACTTATCCCAACATGCACTCCTTTTTTTACCTGTCTAGAAAAAGGATGACACCTACCAATAGGTGCAAGACTTGAGGACAGTCAATGACATGGTGGTTCCTCTACATCCCATGGTGCCCAACCCTTATATGTTACTGGACAACATTCCCCTAGAGACTACTCATTATAGCATATTGGACCTAAAGGAGGCTTTCTTTGCATTCCTCTCCACTCTGACTGCCAAAATTTATTTGCTTTTGAATGAATGCCCCTATGTGGCACAGCCCACCAATTAACCTAGATGTCGTTGCCACGAGGGTTCTGGGACACCCTGCATCTTTTTGGCCAAGCCTTGGGGAAAGATCTAGATGGCCTCCAACTCCACTTTACAGGTGTGTGGTAGTTTAACAGGTTGATGACCTATTGATCTGTTCCCCAAGCTTAGAGGAGGCATGAAAACATGCTAATCTAGTTCTACAGTTCCTGGCTGACAAGGGATACTAGATATCCTATCCCAAAGCACAACTGGCTCAACCTAAGGTGACCCACTTGGGGCTCATTCTCACTCCAGAAAAATAAGAGCTATCCCTGGAATGCGTCCAGGCCCTAGTTCATCTGTCTAAACCCATCTCTAGACCTCTTCTACCCTCTTTTCTTGGACTTACAGAATTGTGCCAAATTTAAATACCTAATTATGGGCTTCTAGCAAAGCCCCTTTATAAAAGTCTAAAATAAAACACTGGTAAGGAACCTCTAATATGGGAACCTCTATATCATAGCACTTAAATTATTTGATTTTAAATATGCCTATGGGCATGCACATATCTTTTATCCTGATCAAATAGATTATAAATTTCATACAGGATAGAGTTGACTTTTATCCCTCATCTTAAATTTCACTGTGCCTAGAAAAGAGTTTTACATGTAATAGGTGCCCCGTTGGTGTTAACCTAAATTGAATGATTATCACTACATTTTAAGTGGTTCAATATAGAGGATACAATTCTGCTCTGGCTAACAAGAGGTATTTCCCACACATTTTGAAATGAGTATGTTTTTTTCCAACTGACTCATAATTTTTTTTATTTTATAAACCATGTAACTTTCATAAAATCTACTTAGCAAAACATATTACTTATTTTTAAGATCTCCATATTAAGTATAATTTACATAGCTAAAAATCTCATTAAATTTAGTAGAAAATGTGAAATAATGGGTAAGAGGCAAATAATAATAAAATAAAGCCTAACCTGATCATATCATCCAGTATCCAAAATAAGTCTCACAAATCCCAGATATAGCATAAACATTTTGGCATTAGTTACCAAAGGGTAATAGTGTCCTTTGAAAAAGCATTCCCATAATGGTGTCTCAGGTGCTGTGCTATGCTCTGCAGACAGCCAAGGGAAAGTTAAAATTTTTACTCCCATGCAGGGATGATTTATTCCATGTTGATTTTATTTGACAGCAGGTGCCTGGTTTGTAATACAGTATTTTTCCCCCTCCTGCTTCTGAAAATCTGCTCTGAACAAAGCTAAGTAGCCAAAACCTGGGCATGGTACCTGCTAAAGTAAAGGAATCAATAGAATAGCGGTCCCATATTTAGGATAGCTATAAAATAAGAGGAAAGATCCATTTAGAATATAGCCCAAGTAGCCAGATAGTTATGATGTCAGTTTTTATAGATCTAAAGAATGAGATATACTTAGAATGTAGTAAAGCTTAAGTAATGACTAATTAAGAAATGTGTTTTAATTAACCATATAGAGAATCTCTTTTAGTTACAAACCAGAATTATTTTTAGGTGCATTATGAAGTTTTTAACTTTTAATCCATACCTAAATATCTTTCTTACACTTCTTTTATAAAAATGAAAACATGTGGAAATGTTCTTTTTTGAAAATTTTTCAAAAACTACATTCTTTAATTTAGAGCTTTAGACTCTGATAACACATTCAAGAGCCATTAAATTTGTTTGTTTAAAATTTAACCTAAATACTGATTTAGTGAGTGTTATATTTTTAGGACACGAATAGTTACACTTGTGTTTTCTTTTCTAGTTTGCACAATTTTCTTTTGGAGGTGAGTCTCTAAGGACTTTCTATAATTTGAACAACAGACTTGAGATTCAAATGCATTTTTTTTTTCATTCTAAAGTCCACCCAAGCCCATCCTAATGGCTCCAGTTGTGTTAGGAGAGTTTTGATTCTAATCACAAACACTTCATGGCCATAATCACAGATGGCTGAATCCATTATACTGCACATGTAGTAATGCTTCTCTACCCTGACTTACTGGCTCTATGGAAGCTATGACCCTTTATAACTCACAGTCCTTCTCTCTATTCTTTAACTAGTCAAGACCTTTAATGACTTCAGTGCTTCTACTCTTTTACCCCAGAGATATTGAAAACAAATATCTCTATTGCATTAATTACATTGTATATTTTTTTTATACAATCCAGTTTTTAATAGCTGTCAACAACCCATAAGTTAGCACTATCTTGCTCTTTGTTTCCTGGAAGAAAACGCCAACTTACTCTATTCCAACCCTCATGTTGACCTTGATGTTGTATTGATTGGATTTTTTTTCACTCTTTATTAACTGATGTGTCGATGCCTGATATTCTCAAAGTTTAGTTCTAATAGAGGTGTCAAATCCATATCTCCTGTGAAGGGTTTTTAAAAAATTTGATAGCTGTAAATTGATTTTGGATAAAGTCCAATATCCCCAAACTGTTTTGTTTTGTTTTTTTTTTTAAATACAGAAACAGCTAAAGCTTAAAGCTAGGATGAGTATGATGGCTTGTGATTTCCTATTATAAAATTTCCAGCCACATGATGTATGTTAGGCTTCTCTTTCCAAGTCTCCTCCCACCCCCACCCCTGCAACCAAACACATCTAATTTAGGGTTCACCAAATAAATGGTGTGCAGTCGAGTGATGAACAATACTGAAAATCAAAATGAACACGATGTCCCAAGTTATGTGGATTATTTCAACATATGTCTCTAGGCAAGACAATTGCCATTTTGCAAAGAAGATAGAGATGCCTTTTAGAATCACATCAAACCTAATTCCCATTCCAATAGGTAAGTGACATTTTTAACATTCAATCCAAAGTAAACTTGACTTGTTGCTCAATTGATTTTTTTCTGTGTGATTTTGCATACCAAAAATTAGCAAATGGTTTTTAAAAGCGTTTCGAAAGAAAAAAAAGAGGCTCAAAAAACAAGATGTCAAACTGTATCTAACTTCATCACATTTATAATCCTATGCAAACCTCACTCACACTGCAAAGTGTGGATTTGCCTAAGATTAAATTAATCCCTATTTACACATATCACATAATTTTATCTCTTTCACCCTAAGGGACAACATAGAGAATTTCTGAGGCATGAGTGAACATGCTAATTTTAGCCAAAATGAAGTGTAAAAAACTAAGAAATGTTCGTTATGATAATAGTAAGATATAGAAAAAAACTGCAATATCAATCATCAGTCACCTCTTAAACAGACTTGTAATTCCATTGTGAATCTTGGTTTCAGATGACACTCTTAGGCAATTTCATGGGGACATTGTGGTCTCAGGAGTTCTCAATTATAAGAAAATGTACTTAAGTTTATCAGAATTTATATCAATCTTTTAAGGAAATAAATTCATTGATATTTGATAAATGATAAAATACACCTATTTAATGTAAAGACTACATAAAACATTTATAAGAAACGTTCTTCTCTAAATTTAAAATAAAAACTAACAAAATTATTTGGGGAAAATCAATCAGTGAAAGATAATTGAACCCTGTATGAAAGGACTGAAGCAGGCAAAAAGAAAGTTAACTTTCTGTACAGAATATTAAATCCTTAACACGATATTGTGTTGTCATTATGTTACTTTTATTATACAGATTTTTAAAATGAACATTCATAAAGGTAGGTAAATTTTACACTGGGGAAAAGAATCCTTTTCAATAAATGGTGCTGGGAAAACTGGATAGCCACTTGTAGAAGGCTAAAACAGGATCCACACCTTTCACCTCTCACAAAAACCAACTCACGCTGGATAACAGACTTAAACCTAAGGTATGAAACTATTAGAATTCTAGAGGAAAATGTTGGAAACACTCTCCTAGACATCGGCCTAAGCAAAGAGTTTATGAAGTCCCCAAAGGCAATCACAGCAGCAACAAAAATAAATAAACGGGACATGATCAAATTAAAAGCTTCTGCACAGCCAAAAAAACAGTCATGAAAGTAAACAGACAACCTACAGAATGGGAGAAAATTTTTGCATCCTATGCATCTGATAAGGGGCTGATAACTAGAGTATACTTAGAACTCACGAAAATCAGCAGGAAAAAAATCAAATAACTCTATTAAAAAGTGGGCAAAGGACTTGAACAGAAACTTTTCTAAAGAAGACAGAAGAATGGCCAACAAACATATGAAAAAATGCTCAACATCTCTAATCATCAGGGAAATGCAAATCAAGACCACAATGAAATATCACTTATCTCCAGTGAGAATGGTCTTTATTAAAGAGTCCCCAAAAAATAAATGTTGGTGTGGATGTGGAGAGATAGGAACACTCCTACACTGCTGGTGGGACTGCAAACTAGTTCAACCTCTGTGGAAAGCAATATGGAGATACCTTAAAG
The DNA here is from genome assembly GCF_040939455.1 of Microcebus murinus. Taxonomy (NCBI): domain Eukaryota; kingdom Metazoa; phylum Chordata; class Mammalia; order Primates; family Cheirogaleidae; genus Microcebus; species Microcebus murinus. The sequence goes on along the minus strand of NC_134114.1, from coordinate 77,402,845 downwards.
CGATACAAGTGAATCTACCATTTGATCCAGCAATCCCATTACTGAGCATCTACCCAAAAGATCCAATGACACTCTACAAAAAAGACACCTGCACTCAAATCTTTATAGCAGCACAATTCATAATTGCAAAGCTGTGGAAAAGCCCAAGTGCCCATCAATCCAAGAATGGATTAATAAAATGTGGTATATGTATACCATGGAGTACTACTCAACTCTAAGAAACAACGGTGATATAGCACATCTTATATTTTCCCGGTTAGAGCTGGAACCCATACTACTAAGTGAAGTACCCCAAGAATGGAAAAACAATCACCACATATACTCACTAGCAAACTGGTATTAACTGAGCAGCACCTAAGTGGACACATAGGTACTACAGTAATAGGGTATCAGGCAGGTGGGAGGGGGGGAGGGGGTTGGGTATATACATACATAATGAGTGAGATATGCACCATCTGGGGAATAGTCATGCTGGAAACTCAGACTTGTCGGGGGAGGCGGGGGAAGGGCATTTATTGAAACCTTAAAATCTGTACCCCCATAATATGCCAAAATAAAAAAAAAGGAGAAGCACAGAAAAATAAAATAAATAGTCTAATCCCCCCCAAAAAAAACTGAAAAGTTATACACCCATGATTCAAAACCAGGTTCCTGTTACTCTAGTGGTTGGGTTTTCTTTTGTTATATTTTCTTCATTATACTAACTCCTCCTGAGAAAACGAGAATGTCTGTGAAGACCTTACATATTCTCTAAGTTAATATATCTAATTAGTAAATATTTATAAATATCCCTTTTCATGTCATTAAATTAACTGTGAGTAGGAAATAAATAGCAAATTGTAAAACCATTATATCATGACATACTTATCTAAGTGCTGGTAAATCTAGCTTTAGAGATTTTTTGTTTGAGGACAAAATAACTGTATTGTGTCACACCGTAAAAAAAGAGAAACAGTCTAGAATTGTCACCTGAAAATATAACAACAATCATATTATTGTGGTTCATCCTTGTGGATTGTTTTATGTCCTCATGGTTGTTTTATGAATGAACAGGGGAGTTATTTGGGGATGCGTACTAAAAAGCTTATCTGCCCTTTGCATCTCTCCTCATTATTGGCTATTTCAAGCATATTTGTATGTTTTGGAAGGTGAGAGGAGAAGTCTGGCCCCAGACTCTGTCCGTTGTATCTCATATTATATTATTATGATTCGTTATTATCCAGGTAAATCATCCTAGTCATGGCTTTATTCAGTCATAAAGAAACAATTGGCATTTGATTGTTTGGTAAGATAAAATATTAAGAACAGGAACTGAGAAACATACCAAACGTCTCTTTTTCTTCTTTTTGCCATAATACACACACACACACACACACACACACACACACACACACACACACACTAGGGTCAAAGAAAGAGTGAAGAGTACTCAAACTTTCTAACATTGATAGTTTCTATATGTTTACCAGATTTGGAAATAGAAAGTTATATATTATAAGGGAAGCCGGGTTAGTGCTACTTTATTGATTAATGGTAATTTGTACAGTTCAGAGTAATTTTGGAAAGAGTCTGAAGGAATCAACATTTTATTCAGAACTCTACATAGTAGCACAATTTGGAATTCAGCATAGTAAAAATGTACAACACCAGCTTAAATATCAAGGCCATAGTAGTCAAAGCAAGGAGTAAAATTATTTATTGCCTAAGTAAATTTAACATAATTAGACTAGGCTTTTAGGCTATATATATATGTATATGTCATATATATATGCTTATATTTATCATACCTATCTCTATAAATCTATATCTATATATTTGTATATCTATATATATCATAGCTCTCTCTATATCTCGACATCTACATCATATGTATCTGTTATATTTATCTATTAAATATATCTATCTATATTTATCTATTAAAATGCCCAATAACCTCTGCACTACCTAATATCATGGAAGAATTAGAGATGACAGAGAGGACAATAATTATGTTGTTGTTGTTTTATTATTATATTAGATTTTATTAATTAGAGCAATTTTAGAGTCACAGAAAAATTGAGCAAAAAGGTGTAGACATTTCCCCCTGTTCCTCTTCTCCCAGTACATTCATGGCCTCCCATATTACCACCATCCCCCACAAAGTGATACTTTCATTACAGTTGATGAGCCTACATTTCCACATTATCTTGGTCCCTTCAGGATTCTATGACAAAATACCATACACTGGAAACTTATAAAAATAGAAATATATTTCTCACAGCTCTGGAGAATTTCAAGATTAAGGCATCAGCAGATTCAGTGTCTGTTAAGGGCCCACTTTCTGGCTCTTAGACAATTATCTCTTCATTGTAAACTCATATGGCAGAAGGGAGCAACTCGATAGCTCCCTAGGTTCTCTTTTATGACAGAGCTAATTCCAATCACCAGGACTCCACCTCATGACTTAATCACCTCCCTAAGGGCCCCGTCTCTTGGAGTTTAAGATTTCAACATTCAAATTTGGTTTGGGTGGGGCACAAACATTAAGCCCATAGCACACATCATTATCATCTAATGTCCATAGTTTATGTTAGAGTTCACGCTTGGTGTTTTACATTCTATGGGTTTGGACAAATGTATAATGACACGTGTCTATCATCATAGCATCACACAGAGAACAATAGTTCTACTCCTCTAAAAATCCTTTTTGTTCCACCTATTCATTTCTGCCTCCTTCAAATCCCTCATCTTTTTAGTGTCTCTATATTTTTGTCTTTTTCCAAAATGTCATGTAGTTGGAATCATACAGTATATAGTTTTATTTGCATTGGCTTCTAAAAGTCTAAAAGTCATCTGGTTATTCCTAGACTCAAAGTCATCTAGATATCCTCATGTGTTATAATATCTTCTCGTAGTTTTACTGCTTTGCAGTTTACATCTAGGTTGTAATTCATGAATTAATTTTTAGGAATAGTGTAAAGTCTGTGTCTAGACTCATTTTTTCACATGTGGAAGCCAGGTGTTCCATCACCATTTGCCATCAAGACTATGTTACTCAATGGTGACTGAAAGGTTTTCCTTTAAGTTCAAAAACAAGATGAGGATGCCCATTCTCACCACTCTGTTCACTATAGTACTAGAAGTCCTAGCCAAAGTTGTTAAAGCAAGAAGAAATAATAAAAGGTATCCAAATTTTAAAAAGAATGGTAAAAATATTTATATTTGCAAATGACATGATTTTACATATAAAAATCTCTAAAGACCAAAAATATATTAGAATTAATAAGTTAATTCAGTAAATTTGTGGGATACAAAATTATTCAAAAATCAATTGTGTCTCCATATATTAACAACAAACTATCCTAAAACCAAATTAAGAAAATAATTCCATTTACAATAGCATTAAAAGTTATAAAATACTTCAGAATATTTAACTAAAGAGGAGAAATGTATATATACCCCAAACTAGTAAACATTGATAAAACAAATTGAAAATGACACAAATAAATTGAAAGATACACTGTGTTCATGGATCATAAGAATTAATATTGTTAAAATAGCCATACTACTCAAAGATACAAGATACCTACAGATACAATGTAATCCTTATGAAAATTTTAATGAAATTTCTCATAAAAATAGAAAAAACAATACTCAAAATCATATGGAACCACAAAAGACTCCAAACAGCCAAGCCAATTTTGAGCAAGAAGAAAAAAAATTGAGGGCATCATACTATCTGATTTTAAAATATACTATAAAGCTATAGTAATATCATAAAATAGATGTGTAGGCCAATGAAACAAAATGGAGGGCCCCACCCAAAAAATCTATGAATATAGATCAATTGATATTCAACAAGTTGCCAAGAACAAACAGTGATAAAAGGATAGTTCTCTCAATAAATGATATTGGAAAAACTGCATGGTCACATGTAGTAAATGAAATTTAACCCTTATTTCACATAATATACAAGAATCAACTCAAAGTAGTTTATAGACTTTAAGGTAAGAACCGAAACTGTGAAACTACTATAAGAAAACATAGGGAAAAAGTGTTTTGACATTGGACTAGGTAATGACTTTTTTAATATGACCCCAGAAAACACAGGCAACAAAAGCAAAATTAAATAAATGGGACTATATCTAACTAAAATGCTTTCAAAAAGCAAAAGAAAGAATGAACAGAGTCAATAGGCAACCTACAGAAGGGAAGAAAATATTTTTAAACCATATATCTGATAAGGGGTAAATAGCTAAAATATAGAAGGAACTCAAATTCTAGAGTTTGAATACAATGAGTCTAAATGTAGTTTTTTGGGTATTGTCCTAATTGATGTTCTTTCAACTTTCTGTTTGGTTTGGTGTCTGACTTTAATTTGGGGAAATTCTCAAACATTGTTTCACACATTTCTTCTGTTCTCTCTTCATTCTTCTTTTTGTATTCTCATTACACATACATTACACCTTTTATAATTGCATCACAGTCCTTAGGCATTCTGTTCTAATTTTTGTTTGTTTTCAGTCTCTTTTCTTTTTCCTCAAGCTAAGGGATTCTATCCTCAGCTGTATTTAATCTATTTGCAAGCTCATTAAAAGCATTTTTCTTTTTATTTTATCTTTTAAGTTTTTTCCAGCATATTGTGGGGGTACAAATGTTAAGGTTACATATATTGCCCTTGCCTCCCCCCCTCGAGTCAGAGCCTCCAGCATGTCCATCCCCCAGTTGGTGAGCATAGCATTCATTATGTATGTATATACCCATCCCCTCCCCCACCACCTGCTCAACACCCACTAAATGTTATTACTATATGTCCACTTCTTCACTTAGGTGTTGATCAGTTAATACCAATTTGCTGGTGAGTACATGTGGTGCTTGTTTTTCCATTCTTGGGGTACTTCACTTAGTAGTATGGGTTCCAGCTCTAACCGGGAAAATATAAGATGTGCTATATCACCATTGTTTCTTAGAGCTGAATAGTACTCCATGGTATACATATACCACATTTTATTAATCCATTCTTGGATTGATGGGCACTTGGGTTGTTTCCACAGCCTTGCAATTATGAATTGTGCTTCTATAAACATTCGAGTGCAGGTGTCTTTTTTGTAGAGTGTCATTGGATCTTTTGGGTAGATGCCCAGTAATGGGATTGCTGGATCAAATGGTAGATTCACTTGTATCGCTTTAAGGTATCTCCATATTGCTTTCCACAAAGGTTGAACTAGTTTGCAGTCCCACCAGCAGTGTAGGAGTGTTCCTATCTCTCCACATCCACACCAACATTTATTTTTGGGGGATTCTTTAATAAAGGCCATTCTCACTGGAGATAAGTGATATCTCACTGTGGTCTTGATTTGCATTTCCCTGTTGATTAGAGATGTGGAGCATTTTTTCATATGTTTGTTGGTCATTATTGTGTCTTCTTTTGGAAAGTTTCTGTTCATGTCCTTTGCCCACTTTTTGATAGGGTTGTTTGATTTTTCCTTGCTGATTTTCCTGAGTTCTAAATAGATTCTAGTTATCAGCCCTTTATTGGATGTGTAGCTTATGAAAATTTTCTCCCATTCTGTGGGTTGTCTGTTTGCTCTCTTGACAGTTTCTTTGGCTGTGCAGAAGCTTTTTAATTTGATCAGGTCCCATTTATTTATTTTTGTTAATGTTGTGATTACCTTTAGGGTCTTCTTCATAAATTCTTTGCCTAGGCCAATGTCTAGAAGAGTATTTCCAATGTTTTCCTCTAGAAATCAAATAGTTTCATGCCTAAGGTTTAAGTCTGTTATCCAGCATGAGTTGAGTTTTGTGAGAGGTGACAGGTGTGGATCCTGTTTCAGTCTTCTACATGTGGCATTTCTGTTACATTGTTATTGATTTCTAGCATTCTTTTGCTCTTTCATAGAATTTCCACTTCTTTGCTTACATTGCCCCCCTGTTCTTGCATGCCATTTACTTTATCCATTATAGCCCTTAGCATTTTAAGCATGGCTGTTTTCAATTCCTGATTTGTTGGTTCCGACATCTCTGCCATATCTGGCAATCTAGTTCTGCTGCTTTCTCTGTCTCTTCAAATCATGTTTTTTTGGTCTTTCAATATCCCTCCTATTTTTATCTTTATAGTCACACATGATGTACTGAGTAAAAGGAACTGCTATAAGTAGGACTTTAGTAACTTGTTGGTATGATTTGGGGAAGTATTCTATGGTCTTATGATTAAGTCTTAGTTTTTTATCAAGACTGCATGTCTGGATTGTGAATGCCATCACTGCTACTCAGTTCCCTCCTCTCAGGTAGAAAAAGATGGCTAAAGTGGGATGGATTTGGATATTTCCTTTCTCCCACAAGGAAATATAGAGGGATCTGGAATTTATTATTTCTCTTGCTCCACATGAAAAGCTATAACTGGCTAGACTTGAGTATTTCCTTTCCCCCAGCTCAGTTAGGCTCTGATAAAACCCCAATAGGTCACACCCTAAATAGTTTAATAGTTAATAGTTTTCCTGAGGGTCAATTTTGTTAAGAATAACAGAATGGTCTGATATCTTCCCAAGATAGTTTCTTTCCCCTTCCCTTGCCAGAAATATGCAAGACCCCGTCTCTACTAAAAATAGAGAGAAATTAGATGAACAACTAAAAATATATAGAAAAAAATTAGCAGGGCATGGTGGTGCATGCCTGTAGTCCCAGCTATTCTGGAGGCTGAGGCAGAAGGATGGCTTGAACCCAGAAGTTTGAGGTTGCTATGAGCTAGGCTGACACCATGGCTCTCCTGCTCAGGCAACAGAGTGAGATTCTGTCTCAAAAAAAAAAAAAAAAAAGAAAGAAATATGATGGATTTTTCTCTGCTATACACTGTGAGAACTTAGTAGAACCACAGGAGTTAAAACTCACAAAATTGGCAGGGGGCATCCTAGTGATTGGGTCATGCTGGAGTTTTTATCTTGCAGATTTGTCCACACTGAGCCTACAGCAATTTGTCAATTACAGTTCAGATTTTCTGCCCTAGCACTGGTTTCCACAGAAATTTCTGCTCTAGTAAATTGTGATTTTCTGGTTTTTGTCTGTTTTTTTTTTTCCTGCAATTTTTGGGGCAGCAGTTTGTCCTGTGACCTCAATTCTCTTAGGGATCTAAGAATTGTTAACATTTCAGTTTTTTCAGATTTTTACTTGCTTTTAGAATAGAGTGGCAACTTCAAGCTTCTTAAATGCCAGACTAGACACAAAATATTCAACAGCAATCATTTTAAGTGCTATAATTGTCATAATATTAGATAAATAGATGATAGATAGATTGATTAATAGATAAAATGGTTTTCAATACAACCTTTCACCCTCTCTCCATTTTATTTGGTCTTCTCTGTACCATATGTATCATTTTCAAAGATTCACTGTAAGATATTCTGTAAGATATGTAACTGCATCTCCTACAATGAATAATGTAAGGTCAGTAAGAATAAATTTGGATGAGTATAAAGGTCCATGTTCATGTTAAAAATAATTGCAACTAAATTAAGCAGAGTTTGGGGTATAGCAGACAAAGTAATCATTTATGTGAAAAAAAGACTTGTGAAGTTTAAAACATACAGGAGTTTGGCAAGATAGCAATAAGAAAAGAAGAGAATGAAATAATTTTAATTTGTGTTAGTAGAAATAGATGAGTATTAATAGAATTATTGGCATTTTATTGTCCATATATGACATTCTTCAATTCTATATATTACAAGGGAGTAGTAAACTTAAGGGAACATAGATGATACTGGCCAGACAAAATTGGGAACCAACATTATATCAAATTAATAACAAAAATAATTTTTTAATCTTGGAGAAGGTACATGCAATCTTTTTCAAATGCAAAAAATTAACACTCAATATGTTATGAACACTGACTGCAAACATTATGTGAAGGCACATATAAAAGCTTTCACACTATTTCTTTTTGTTAATATTTTCATTAATATTTTTAACACATAAAATCTCAGTGTCACACATTATCAGTTTTGTTATTTTCTTTTTGTAATAAATTTAACAATCAAGGAGAATATATTATTCTCAAAAAGTGACTTAAGTATCTTTTTATTCTACCTTTTTTGATAGCTAGATAAATATATACCCAACTGTATCTCTCCATATTACATACCTAATGATAATGCTTCCTAATGATGTGCTCAAAATCTATGAATATTATTCAGTGAAGTTTCTAGATAAGGCAAAGATAAATTTTTAACTACTTAATTTGCTTCTATGTAGTTCTATTAGGTTACTCTTCATAGTGTCATTTAAAAACTTTTTTCTGATCAAAATTAATATTTAAAATGACTTGAAAAGGGTCTTAAATTTTTTTATGAACTAGTAACATTAACCAAAAAATACTTTCCAAAAGTTAGGAAATAATATTTAATGATATGCCACTAAAATAATAGCTATTAAATTTGTGATACATTAAAAACTATATAAAATATGTTTTCATTGATGTTTACAAATTGATTCTGCCATGTGTACCTGCAAAGTAATTAAAATTTTAAATTGCATTCATGCTTTTATTAATGCCCTCTATTTGAAGGTTGGAAGAAACAAAGGCAGATCTGTAATAAATGAAAAATGACTAAAACCAAAATTAAGAGTTACTGTTAAAGAAAATTTTGAATAATTGGTTGCTACAACAATGGAGTAAGTTATCCAAAAATATATTTAACTTTCCATTCTTAAAGGTGCTTAAAAATAGGGTACATGACCTTTGACTCTGATAACTTCATATGAGACTTATGACTGCATTAGAAATATGTAACAGATAATCTTGAATTTCTTCTTTATTATTCTAAAATTCATATTCTATGTCTCTATGAAGTAAAAGAAAGATTATGACATAAGCAAGGAAGAATGCAGAGACATCAGTGACCTGCAAAAGCAGCAAGGTTTTGAGTAATAGTTACTTCACACCTTAATCAATCAAGGATCAAGAACTAGGCTCATCAGGATTTTGTAAAACTGTGTTATATGAAGCCCAGAATACTTAACTCACTCTCTTCCTTGTTTTTTTTTTTTTTTTTTTTTTTTTTGTGGCACATATAGCATTGCACTCATTGTTTATATATTAATCTCTCTCACTAAATTGAGAGATTCTTAAATCACTTTAATAAGTGGATACATTTATTTTATTTACTTTTATATACTAGCATAGTCACTAGTGTTTGAAATATGATGTTTTCAATAATTATTAGTAATGCATGAAAAAGCTAAGCCAGTACAAAATTCAAACCTCACCCATCTATTCCATAGTCCTGGAGCCCTTAATTAGTGGGAGGGACCTGGACTATAGAAAATGAATTAATGTGTTTTGAAATGAAATTTAAGTAAATAGTATAATAAAAGCTTAAAATTTTAAAATAGCCAAATTAGGAAATCTCAGGCTTTCCTAGATTTTATTTATTTAACATTTGTTCTTATTTACTTTCTTGTATATTATGTTTATTCCTTTCATATATTTAGTATATTATTTATGCTTCTGTGTTATATTTTTTAAAAACGTTTTTTAATTTTAGAATACAGATTTACAGAAGAGTGCAAAAATTGCACAGAGAATTCCCACATACTCAACTCCTAGTTTCTGTTATGATTAATATTTTATATTTTTATGATGAATTTGTCACAATTAATAAACCATTATTATTAAATATTACCAAATAAGTTCATATTTTATTCAAATTCCTCTAGTTTTTACATTCTTTTCATTGATGCTTTATTTTTTATTTTAGGATTAGGATTTATTTTAGGATACTACATTACATTTCATTCTCTGTCTCATTCAGCTCCTATTTGCCATAACACGTTTTAAGATTTTTCCTTGTTTTTAATAACCTTGCCAATCATAAGGAGTAAAATGGTAAGGCATTTTGCAGAATGTTCCTCCATTTGAATGCCTGATGGTTTTTCTCTTGATTCAACTGGAATCATAGGTTTCAGGGAGGATGACTAGAAAGGTAAATAGCCATTCTATCACATTATTTCAAGAGTATGTATTATCAATATCGATATTATTAACCTTGATCACCTGGGTGAAGTAGTGTTTGTCAGGTTTCTCCACAAATAGCAAGGTTGACTCTGTGGGATTGGGAGAAGGCACACAAAATGAAGTATTTCAGGGCACTGCCCTAAGTTAAATAAACAGGAGGCTCTCAGCACTCAATCTGGTTGTGTGGGATCAAAGTAAGGCACAGAATATTAATAAATCCCACCCCTCAAGAGGGAAGGATGTATCTATAGAAAAGAATTGAAGAGACTCAAAATCTGTAGCTTGGATGTTTTGTGAAGGTATTTCTCTCCTGAAGACAGTCAATAAAGACTAAAATAGATAGCTCCTTCTTCCACTGCCCCCCAAAAAACAACCATGCAAGATATCAAGTAACAACAACAACAATAAAATGTCAAGGAAGTATGACATTACCAAAGGAACAAAATAGTCTGGTAATAAATACCAAAGAAGTGGGAATCTATGAATTTCCTGACAAAGAATTCAAAATAAATGTTTATGGAATCTTAGTGATTTATGAAAGAACACAGACAACTCAACAAAATTAGGAAAATAATAAAAATACAAAAGAAGTTTAATGAAAAGTTATAAATCACAAAAGAAAATCAAACAGATATTATGGAACTAAAGAATACAATGAATGAAATGAAAAATGCAATAGACAGTGTGAACAACAGATTTGATCAAGGAGAAGAATGAACTCATGAGCTCAAAGGTAGGTCATTTGAAAATTTTCAGAGGATAAAAAAGAAAAAAAAAAACATGAAAAAGAATGAAGAAAGCCTGTGGGATTTATGGGAACACACATATATAAGTTTGGGTTCACTTAGCTTCTAGAGTCTAATAGTTTATCATTTCCATCAAAGTAAGAACATTTTGGTGATTATTTCTTCAAATAAATGCTCTATTTCCTTATTTTCTTTAGGAAAGCCAAGAAACTCAAATTATATATATATTAGGCTACTTGAAGTTGTCTCACAGGTCCCATATGTTTTTTCCTTTCTTTTTTTGTTCTTTTTGTTTCTCTATGTTGCTCATTTTGGAATGAATTTATTGCTATGACTTCAAGTTTACTGATTTATAAATCCTTCTCATTGTTTATCTCAGACATTATAATTAAATAGTATTTATTTTTAGAAGTTCTTTTGGATCTTCCTTATAGTCCCCATTTCTCTACTCAACATGTTCAATCTTTCTTTTATCTTTTACAACATATGAAATACAGTTAAAATACATATTTTAATATGCTTGTCTCCTAATACTAACATCTGTGTCAGTTTGGGGTTGATTTTAATTAAATAGTGTTTTTGTTGTTGCTGTGATTGCCTTTGGAATCTTTGTCATAAATTCTTTGCCTAGGCCAATATCTAGAAAAGTTTTTCCAACATTTTCTTCTAGAATTCTTATGGATTCATGGCTTAGATTTGTCTGTTATGCCTCCAGATTTGTTCATTTTGCCTAAGGTTGCTTTGGCCATTCAGGATCTCTTCTGGTTTCAAATGAAGCATAGAGTTATTTTTTCCTATATCTGTGAAAAATGACATTGGTATTTTGGTGGGGATTGCATTGAATCTGTAAATCACTTTGTTAGTATAGACATTTTAACTATGTTGATTCTATCAATCTATTAGCATGATATGTTTTCCCATTTGTTTACATCATCTATAATTTCCTTCCTCAATAATTCATAGTTCTCTTTATAGAGATCTTTCACCTCCTAGGTTAAATATATCTGTAGGTATTTTATTTTCCTTGTACCTATTGTGAGGGGCATTAAGACTTTGATTTGATTCTCAGCTTGACTGTTGTTGGCATATAGGTGTGCTTCTGATTTATGTACATTGATTTTGTAACCTGAGACTTTGCTAAATTTATTTATCAATTCCAGGAGTCTCTAGGGAAAATGTTTGGGATTTTCTAGATTTAAGATCATATCATCAGCAAAGAGGAATAGTTTGACCTCCTTTTCCCCTATTCAAGCCAAAGAAACAATAACAGAACAAATAGACACCCTACAGAATGGGAGAAAATATATGCATGCCATACATCGGATTAAGGGCTAATAACCAGAATCTACAAAGAACTCAAGTAAATCAGCAAGAAAAATCAACCCCATTAAAAAGTTGGCAAAAGACAACTACAGAAGTTTTTAAAAGAAGATAAACTAATGTCCAATAAATATATTTAAATGCTTACCATCACTAACCATTAGAGAAATGCAAATCAAAACCACAATGAGATATCCCTAACCTTAGTGAGATGGCTGGTGTGGACTGGAGACAAACAAATAGTTATACAGTGTTGTTGGGAATGCAAACTAGTGCAACTTCTATGAAAAGTAGTATAGAGATTCCTCAAAGTACTGAAAATAGACCTACCATTTGACCCAGCAATCCCACACTGGGTATTTACTTAAAAGAAAAAAAGCCATTTTATCAAAAATATATTTACACTAGAATGTTTATTGCAGTACAATTCACAATCACAGAGATGTGGAATCACCCAAAGTACTCATAAATTCATGAGTGGATTCATAAAATGTGGTATATGTATACCATGGAGTACTACTCAGTCATTAAAAATAAGGAATTAATACCTGTGCAACAAGTTGGATGGAACTGGAGACCATTTTCCTAAGTGTAGTATCACAAGAATGGAAAAACAAACACTACATGTACTTGCTATTAAATTGGAACTAACTAATCAGCACAGATGGAAGTAAAACTCAATGGAAAACATGTAGGTAGGAGGGGAGAGGATAGGATGGATGGAATCCTACCTAACAGGTAGGTACACTATCTGCATGAGGGGCACACTTATTACTTCCACTCAAACAGTTCAAAAGCAATCCATCTAACCAAAACATTTTAACTCCCATAATATTCTGAAGTAAAAATAAACATTAAAAATATATAAATAAATAGTGTTTTTCTTCTTTTTTTTTTTTTTTTTTTTTTTTTGAGACAGAGTCTCACTTTGCTGCCCAGGCTAGAGTGAGTGCCGTGGCGTCAGCCTAGCTCACAGCAACCTCAAACTCCTGGGCTCAAGCAATCCTGCTGCCTCAGCCTCCCGAGTAGCTAGGACTACAGGCATGCACCACCATGCCTGGCTCATTTTTTCTATATATATTAGTTGGCCAATTAATTTCTTTCTATTTACAGTAGAGAGGGGGTCTCGCTCTTGCTTAGGCTGGTTTCGAACTCCTGACCTCGAGCAATCCGCCCACCTCGGCCTCCCAGAGTGCTAGGATTATAGGCGTGAGCCACCGCGCCCCGCCTGTTTTTCTTCTTTATAGGTCATATTTTTCACCTTCTTGTACATCTCAATTACCTCAGTTATTTTCTTAAATATATATGTATATATAAAATGTACAGGTAAAAATTCACAATGCCTGTATTGTGAATTTTACCTTGTTGAAGAATGAATATTTTTGTATTCTTTTAGATTCTCTTGAGCTTTGTCCTGAAACATAGTCCACTTATTTTGTAAACAGAACCTTTCAGGTCTTAAGATGTGTCAGAGCAAAAGCAACATTTACACCTGGGATAATTATTCCCACTACTGAGACAAGACTTTTCTGAGTACTCTACTTAATGTCACAAGAATTATAAAGCTGTTCAGTATGGCAGGGGAATAGATACTCTTCCTAGCACCTGTGTAAGCTCTAGCTCCTGTTTCTTCTAATCCTCATGAGTAGTTCTTTCTCCTGCCTCAAGTAATTCCCTTGAAAACATACTCCAATCACTACTCACTCAAAGAATAGAGAACCTTCTGCAAATCTCCCATGTTCTCTCTCTGTGCATTTCTCCTCTCTGGGACTCCACCATGTGAACTGAAGATATACATGAATATAAACAAAAACATAAATTCTCAGCTCCATTTCTTCAACTCAATAAGTGTGCTGGACTACACTTGCATATCCCTTCCTGAACTGTCACCTGAAAATGGCTTGCAGACAACATGATGGGGCAATCAGTGTGTAGCTCATTTGTTCCTATCTCTCACTGTTCACTGCCATTCAACAAATATACCCAATGCGGAAAATCGTTTCATAGATTCCATTCAAATTTTTAGTTGTTTAGGAAGGAAGGTAAATCCTATCCTTCTTACTCTACCTTGTTTAAAAGCAGGAGTCCAAAATCAAGTGTCTAGATAATTTCACTCAGACATTTGAAGGACAAGAAATGAGATAAAGATGATGGCCTGAATTCTCCCATATTGACACAGAAAAAATGATGTAAAGCCTATGAAAGGAACAAAGTGGTATTGATCATGGAAGGAAGAAGAAAAGGAAAAAAGAATACCAAAGTGAATACCAAAAGTTTAAGGTAGAATCAAAAAGGCAGAGGTAGTCAATGATGACAAATACCTCAGATAAATTAGAGCTGGACAAGAAATAAAAGTGTCCTTAGTATAAATTTGAGGTCCTGTGTTACAGTATGTTTGGTAATGAAGTAGAGGTAAATGTTTTCTTGTAACTGAGATGTTACTACCTGTGAACGCCAATATAGAATATTCTTTCAAAAACTGTGTGTATAGGAGGAATAGAGAGGATGGTAGAAAGCAAAATGGTGTGGGGAATGAAGTTTTTGAGTTTTTTTATTTATAAGGTTGGGGGAACTAAAAATTGCTTATAAGCTGAAGTAAAAGAGCCAACTATAAAATATAGTTGAAAATAAAAACAGAAAAGATGATTAAGGAACACATTTCCCAGAAAGAGATCAGGCAACACTTAACATTCACGCAAAGGAGGTCTGAAAGGAGAGAGAGAGAAGTGGTACAGACAGATATTCCTTTATAGTTTCAAGAGAAAGGGGAAATAAATATATGGAATTTTGGCAAATAGTTTCTAGCTTCTCTGTGAAGTAGGAAGGTAGTTTGCTGAAGGAATGCTAAAGTGGAATCAAGGTCATGGGGCAAGTAACGAAAATGTGAGAATATATATCCTGGGAATGGGTAAAAAAGCTGGTTATAGCCAAACAATAAATCCTGGAGAACAATGAAGGTGTTGCTTAGCTGAAGCTTTGAGGACCATAAATTTGCAGTAAAACTCAGTGACAAAGGTAGATGTTTTTTGGTTTTTTGTTTTTTTCCTTCATGATGCGACTTATAAGGCCTAGAAACAGAGAAGCATGGTATAAATATAATCAAAGTCGAAGTTTCTCAAGGTGTCTGTGATGGAAGGGGAAACAGGCAAGACTAAGAAGACAGCCCAAGAAGGTAAGGGTGGAAAAGGAAGAAAGAGAAGACAGTTAGACTTAGCTGCTGCAGGTAAAAAAGGCAAGTCACTGAAAATTGGGATGGATGTGGAAGAGCGAATACAGTGAGAGCAAGATAGGGAGAAATGAGAACCCAAAGGCACAGGAAGTTTTGTAAGGAGAAACAACGGACTCTAAATTTCACAACAGAAAGAACTGTCAGTGATGGCTAGCTCTACGCTGTGACTTTATGTGGGGGGATGATGCTGAAGTGGGGTGCAGTTGATGTTCTCATCATGAAAATCAAATGGCTAAGCTGCTCAGTTCATCTTGCAAACAGCTCCTGGCATAACTCAAGAGACCTGAAGGAGAGAGGCACATCCCAAGTTACTTGCCAAATTCTCAAAAGCTTATAAGGAAGCGTTGGCTAGGAGTGGTCAGGGACATGACCAAACAACAACATCTGACTATTCAAAGAAGAGGATTATTGCTCAAGAGTAGATGACAAATTCCCATTCCCACTCCCAGTATTAAGCATGTGAGGGGGAAAGAGAAAGAACAGATTTCTCTGAAGAGAAAAGTAATAGAGACAATGTCCTTGAGATCTTTCCACCTAATTTCACATATTTTATGTGCATACCTAATTGTTTCAATTTCAAAAAGTATTTTCTGACTTTGTCTCTGAATTCCAGAAAGAACCTTATTTAATTAAATCACACAGAGAACCCTAATAGGCTATCTACAGAAACAGGAGGAAAAGCATTTAGTCACATTAGTCAATGAGGGCAGTGGGAATGGCATTTAGGAAAACCAGTTGGATAGTAAGCACACAAATCTCCCTATGGGTCTATCCAAAATCCAGTGTTGGACTGTTGGGAAGCCAGGCTGTTGTCAGGAATGCAGACAGCTCCAAAGAGTGTCTATAAAAGAATCCTCATTCAAAGGATATTGTTTTATGTTGATTTTTACAAATGTAGATTTCAAAACAAACAGATATTAATCAAATTGAAATGAAATACTACCATCCCAATACTTCTTTATCTTTTTTATTTTTTTTTATTTTGGCATATTATAGGGGTACAGATTTTAAGGTTTCAATAAATGCCCTTTCCCCCCCTCCCCCCACAAGTCTGAGTTTCTAGCATGACCATCCCCCAGATGGTGCACATCTCACTCATTATGTATGTATATACCCGCCCCCTCCCCCCTCCCACCTGCCCAATGCCCTTCTTGATGTTCCAGAGAGGCACATCCTAAACTCAAGGAATATCTCCTCTCCCACCAGGGCAAGTATCAGCTTCATGGGCTTGCAACCAGAGGAATGGCTGAGGGATGTGGGTGAAGAAAGGTTAGCACTTGTGCCCAGAGACAGCCGCTGCCCTCTGTCCCCAGCTAGAGCCTGAGCAGGAACACCCATGCCCAGAGGGTGGAGGTCAGGTGTCTCAACCTGTGGAGTCTTGTGGCAGGGCATCCCAGGTGGGCAACACCATGGCACATTCTTCAGGACACTTACAGGGATGAGTCTCCTGCCCACCCAGGGGCAGAGATCAAATATTCTTCGAGATTGCTGGTTCACCTAGGTTGTGGCTTGGCTTGACTTCTCCATCCTATGTGAAGTTCAGCTTGTTGGTCTGGTGGTTGGTGGGAGGGGAGCCCAGCAGCTGGTGAGCCATACAAGCCTGCTTAGTCATGGGACAGGGCCTTCAGTTGCCTGTGAGTGTCTATAATGGCCCCACAGGTACATATCCCTAAGCCCAAGGAAACATTATATTTAATAGCAAATTAAAAATATATATATATATATATATATACTTCAGGAGAATAGACATATAAAGAGAGAGAGATTTCAAAAGAAAGAAAAAAGCTTTCTATTTTAGTTATTGTTTACTAGTTCTTGTTTCCTACTATTTGAACAAGGGGCAGTGCATTGTCATGTTGCACCGAGCCCCATGGTATATGTAGACACCCTTGCACAGAGACTTCAGCACAAGTGAAAATTAGAATAGGTAAAGTCACTCACATGCATTTGGCAGATTCAGCAGAAGATGCATAAGTACACTCCAATTTTCTTAGATAGGTAAGTGCCCTTTTTCTTCCCACGTATATAGTTCTGTGCCTATTCCTGTCTATGACATTATAAATGCTAGAGACTAGAAAACATGTAAGGTGCAACACTTATGAATTGAATGACACATGTTGAGTATCACAATTTTATAGTTTGTTTTGAAATCTGATAAAAACTAATTCCAGGAAAGTTAAAATTCTAACGGGTATATAAAATCCTCCTTCCCCATGTACTAATGATGAGATAATGTCAATGGTGAGTCTATTTTATCTTATCATATTCTGTGCTTTGATGTAATCATGAAAATCCATCTATGGTAGGAATTATCATTATCTTTACATATAAGGAAACTGCCTTGCATGGTTTATGTAATGTCACCAGCTAGGATATGGGATGGAGTTGGGATTTGGTAGGTTGGACATGCTGTGCTATACAGAAAATCCTTGGTTTGGGAATT
The DNA here is from genome assembly GCF_040939455.1 of Microcebus murinus. Taxonomy (NCBI): domain Eukaryota; kingdom Metazoa; phylum Chordata; class Mammalia; order Primates; family Cheirogaleidae; genus Microcebus; species Microcebus murinus. The sequence goes on along the minus strand of NC_134114.1, from coordinate 77,385,122 downwards.
GTGCTAGGATTTAAAATTCTTGTATGATTTTTAGTTGAGAATGATCAATGCTTAAGTGCACATATAGTAATAACATTCATCTGGTGTGGGGCAGATGGGAGAGGGGGAGGGGATGGGTGTATACACACGTAATGGGTGCGGTGTGCACTGTCTGGGGGATGGGCACGCTTGAAGCTCTGATTCAGGTCGGGCAAGGACAATATACATAACCTAAACATTCGTACCCCCATAATATGCTGAAATGAAAATAATAATAAAAAATAAACTAAATATTAAAAAAAGAAATGCCCAGAAAAAACAAGAGAAATGTGATTCCAAAAATAAAAAAAATCTATTGATCTTTTAAAATAATGCTTTAACTAGTTTAAATCAGAGGGTTCCCCCAATTAGTATTTTTATCCAGCTTCATAATTGACAAATAAAAATTATATATATTCTAGGTGTAAATGATGATTTTATATATATATATATACACACACACACACACATTGTGTAATGATGACTCCAATCAAATTAATTAACACATTCATCACCTATCACCAGCCATAGTTACTACTATGTTTGTGTGCCTCTGTGTGTGTGTGTGTGTGTGTGTGTGTGTGTGTGTGTGTGTCTGGAGACAACACTTAAGATCTGCTCTTATCAAATTTCAAGAAAATATGTTTACAATGGAATATTACTCAATTCTAAGGAACAACAGTGAGCTAGCACTGCTTATATTATCCTGGATTGAGCCTAAGCCCATTATCCAAAGTGAGGCGACACAAGATCAGAAAAATGGACTCCACATATACTCACCATCAAATTGGTACTGACTGATTAACACTCTGGTGCTCAAAGGGTGGTGGTGTTCACCAGGGATTCAGGGGTTGGGGGGGGTAGTCACACATCTGAGGGATGTGGTGAGCATTGTGAAGGGGAAGGGCATAACTAACCCTTGCTAGGGAGAGGCAAAGATACAAAATGCAACCAAAATATTTGTACTTTCATATTTTCTTGAAATAAAATGAAAATGTAAAAAAAAAAGAATATCGTGGTATTATTAGCTATAGTTATAGTCACTATGTTGTACATTAGATTGTCACAATTTACTCATCTTCTAACTGAAAGTTTGTACTCTTTACCAGTAGTATTTTATATAACATTTTTGATATCCCAAATAAAGTTTAATAATCATTATCAACTAATTTCCAAAGAATGCATAAGACATTACAAGATACTAAAACATAAATTGTGTTTTAGTATCACACTATACTTGAAAATTTCATTTTAGACATTCTTTTCTTCAATACAGTGTTTTGTGTTATAATACATGTTGAACAAATTACTAAATGAAAATATATTGTAAATAGTGAATGTCGAGCAAGATGGCGGACGAGTGACACCGCCAGACAGAGGGTCTCTGCAGCAAAGACAGATTCTAGCAGAAACTAGAGGAAAGAAGCAAGAAGACGAGCATACAGCGGACAAGGGCCGGAAGGAGGGGTACCTGAGACCCCGGGAGACTCCATGGGAGGAGGCTGCGGAGGAGAACTGGAGGCTGAGACCACCGGAGCAGCCCGGAGACCAGCGGCAAGGGTAGGTGGATTCCCTGTTTCCCCTCCCCTGCATTCGGGACTGCTGGTGGGCTCCCCAGCGGGTGGAGAGACCTGCGGATACCAGCCCAGAGACTGCCGCCGCCTGCCAGCGGTGAGCCTGTAGCGGACGTGGCACCAGATTCCCAACTTCCTCCGGGCACCTCCGTGTGCACGGACCCGAGCCGCGCGGCAGGCGCCATATTGCCTCCTCCTCCCCTCCGCCGACCCTACCCGGGGCTGCCCAGAGAGACAATACAGCCACCAGCCGGAGGCACCTCCAGGGAACAGGACCTTCCCATTTGGGACCCCGCCCGCCCTCCCAGGTGCTGCTGGCGCCGTGTTCCCAGGAAAACGGTGCCGACTCAGAGGCTGAGAGACATAGACCCAGCTTGGGCTCCCTGTGGGTGAATTAGGACTGGAAATCCTCTCCCTGGTGGGAATACAGTTTGAACTCTGGGACCCAGAGGTCGGACCTGCAGACCAGATCCCCTGCACCGAGGGCTAGCATTGCCCGGGGCACAGAAGGGTTATACGTGAACAGCCTACTGAGGTCTGTGTGCCTCCAGGGGCGGATCGGCGTCCTAGAGGGCAACCCTCCTCCCAGGAGGAGGCCGTGCGCCCAACCCAGGTGGCGTTCCTGTGCAGGGAACCTCCCCGCCGGCATCACAGTCCGGGGAGGCCTGGTGGCTTGTGGTCTGGCCTGCTGGCAGAGGCCCAGGAATAGCTGCGGAGTTGGGGAGGGTGGAAAGAAGCGAGGCCTGCTGCAGACTGCGGGTCTCAGACAGCCCCACCCCCACACCCAGACTTTCTGGCTGAGCGGGACCATTCCAGCCCCGCCCTGACAGCTTTCCCTGAAAGCAGAGAACAGAACTTTGACCCCTGCTAACGGCCTGAGGGCAGGCTTACCCAACCCAGCTCCGCCCAGAAGGAGAGCTGATAACAGGACTCAAAATCAACACCATAGCCTGATCCTCCAAGCAAACGCCACCTACTGACAGGGACGGCATCTTGCACAGCCTTTCCACGGCACCCACTGACTCAATATACAGGGAGTGGTCCAATTTCACCCACAGGCACCACCTAATGCCTCAGAAACTAAACAAGGTGTGTGAATACCCAAACAATAACCTAAGGAAAGAAACAACAACTGATCGACATGGGAAGAAATCAGCGAAAGAACTCAGGAAATATGAAGAACCAAACGGAAAACACACCCCCAAAGAGGAGCACCAGCCCCCTAGAAACGGACACCGACCAAAATCAGGCAACCAATATGACAGAAGAGGAATTTCGTATGTGGAACATAAGAACACTCACCCAGCTGCAACAACAACTCAATAACCAACACCAAGAAACCACAAAAAGTCTCCAGGATATGAGAAAAGAAATAGACACATTGAAGAAAAGTGTAACCGAACTCCTGGAAATGAAGAATCAATTCAAGGAACTACAAAATACAGTGGAAAGTCTCAAGAACAGGGTAGATGAAACAGAAGAAAGAATCTCAGAGCTTGAAGATAACACCCTCCAATTAAATAAATCAGTCACAGAAATAGAGCAGAGAAACAAGAGAAAAGAGCAAAGCCTACAAGAGCTGTGGGATTATGTGAAGAAACCTAATGTGAGGGTCATAGGGTTGCAGGAAGGGGAAGAAGACAACACTCAAGGGTTGGACAAGCTGTTTGAAGATATAATAGAGGAAAATTTCCCAGGCCTTGCTCAAAATCTTGATATACAAGTTCAAGAAGCTCAGAGGACCCCTGGGAGATTCAACGCAAACAGGAAGACATCACGACATGCAGTCATCAGACTGACCAAAGTATCAACTAAAGAGGCCCTTCTAAGAGCTGTAAGACAAAAGAAGCAAGTAACATACAAGGGAAAGCCAATTCGAATAACATCAGACTTCTCTAATGAGACTTTACAAGCAAGGAGAGACTGGGGCCCCATTCTCACTCTTTTGAAACAAAACAATGCCCAGCCTAGAATATTATTCCCTGCAAAACTAAGCTTCGTATATGAAGGAGAAATAAAAACATTCTCAGACAAGCAAAGGCTCAGAGAATTCACCAAGACAAGACCAGCCCTACAAGAAGTGCTTAAAACAGCGTTATGCACGGAACATCATAATAATAACCCACGAATATAAAAACAACCAAAACCCAAAGATATTAAAGGCCAGATATTAAAATGGCTCAAGACAGAAATCATAGCAACAACATCCAACCCAACAGAATGATCAGTAATCTACCTTACCTATCAGTTCTCTCAATAAATGTGAATGGCTTAAACTCTCCACTCAAGAGACATAGGCTGGCTGAATGGATAAGAAAATACAGGCCAAGTATATGCTGTCTTCAGGAAACACATCTAACCTGCAAGGATGCATATAGACTAAAAATAAAAGGGTGGAGATCAATATTCCAAGCAAATAGAAGCCAAAAGAAGGCTGGTGTGGCAGTTCTAATTTCAGACGATTTAGTTTTTAAACCAACAAAAGTAGTAAAAGACAAAGAGGGTCATTATATAATGGTGAAGGGCACAGTCCAACAAGAAGAGATAACAATTTTAAATATATATGCACCCAACTTAGGTGCACCCAGATTCATAAAGCAAACCTTACTGGAGCTAAGCAATTGGATTAATAGCAACTCCATAATCGCCGGAGATTTCAACACCCCACTGACGGCACGAGACAGATCCTCCAAACAGAAAATTAATAAAGAAATAATGGACTTAAACAAAACTCTAGAACAATTGGGTCTGACAGACATCTACAGAACATTCTACCCAAAATCCACTGAATATACGTTCTTCTCATCAGCTCACGGGACATTCTCTAAGATTGACCATATCCTAGGACACAAAGAAAATCTCAAGAAATTTAAAAAAATAGAAATCATACCATGTACCTTCTCAGACCACAGTGGAATAAAACTAGAAATCAACCCTAACAGAAACTCACATTTCTACACAAAAACGTGGAAATTAAACAACCTCCTACTAAATGATTACTTCGTAAATGAAGAAATCAAGACGGAAATAAAAAACTTCTATGAAGAAAACGACAATGGAGAGACAAGTTATCAACTCCTCTGGGACACAGCTAAAGCAGTTCTGAGAGGAAAGTTTATCTCCATAAATGCCTATAACCAAAAGACAAGAAGATCACAAATAGACAATCTAATGAAACGACTCAAAGAGCTGGAAAAAGAAGAACAGACCAACCCCAAACCCAGCAGAAGAAGTGAAATCAACAAGATCAAATCAGAACTAAACGAAATTGAAAACAGGAAAGCTATTCAGGAGATTAATAAAACAAAAAGTTGGTTCTTTGAAAAAATAAACAAAATTGACACACCATTGGCTAAGCTAACGAAAAGCAGAAAAGAGAAATCTCTAATAAGCTCCATCAGGAATAAAAAAGGAGATATCACAACTGATCCCAAAGAGATACAAGATACAATTTATGAATACTACAAAAATCTTTATGCACACAAACTGGAAAATGTGGAGGAAATGGACAAATTTCTAGAAACACACAGCCTCCCTAGGCTCAACCAAGAAGAAATAGATTCCCTGAACAGACCAATCTCAACAGCTGAAATAGAAACAGCAATTAAAAATCTCCCTAAAAAGAAAAGTCCCTGTCCAGATGGCTTCACACCTGAATTTTACCACACTTACAAAGAAGAACTAGTACCTATCTTGCAGAAACTATTCCACAACATCGAGAAGAACGGAAACCTCCCCGACACCTTTTATGAAGCGAATATTACTCTGATACCAAAACCAGGAAAGGATGCAACAAAAAAAGAAAACTACAGACCAATATCCCTAATGAATATAGATGCAAAAATTTTCAACAAAATCTTAGCTAACCGAATCCAGACACTTATCAAAAAAATAATCCACCACGACCAAGTGGGCTTCATCCCAGGGATGCAGGGATGGTTCAACATACGTAAATCTATAAATGCAATACACCACATAAACAGAAGCAAAAACAAAGACCACATGATCCTTTCAATAGATGCAGAAAAAGCTTTCGACAAAATTCAACACCCTTTCATGATACGAACACTTAAGAAAATAGGCATAGAAGGGACATACCTAAAAATGATACAAGCCATATATGACAGACCCATAGCCAACATCATACTGAATGGGGAAAGATTGAAATTATTCCCACTTAGAACTGGAACCAGACAAGGCTGCCCACTATCTCCACTTCTGTTCAACATAGTGCTGGAAGTCTTGGCTACAGCAATCAGACAGGAAAATGGAATCAAAGGTATCCAAATAGGGGCAGAAGAGATCAAACTTTCACTGTTTGCTGATGATATGATATTGTATCTAGAAAACCCCAAGGATTCAACCAAGAAACTCCTGGAACTGATCAATGAATTTAGTCAAGTCTCAGGATACAAAATCAATACACAGAAATCAGAGGCATTCATATACACCAACAACAATCTAATTGAGAACCAAATCAAAGACTCAATTCCCTTCACAATAGCAACAAAGAAATTAAAGTACCTAGGAATATATTTAACCAAAGAGGTAAAAGACCTCTACAGGGAGAACTATGAAACACTGAGGAAGGAAATAGCAGAGGATGTAAACAGATGGAAATCCATACCATGCTCGTGGATCGGCAGACTCAATATCATCAAAATGTCTATACTACCCAAACTGATCTACAGATTCAATGCAATACCTATTAAAATCCCATCAGCATTCTTCACAGATATAGAAAAAATAATTTTACACTTCGTATGGAACCAAAGAAGACCCCGAATATCAAGAGCAATTCTAGGCAACAAAAACAAAATGGGAGGCATTAATATGCCAGATATCAAACTATACTACAAAGCTGTAGTAATTAAAACAATATGGTATTGGCACAAAAATAGGAATATTGACCAGTGGAACAGATGTGAGAATCCTGATATAAAACCATCCTCTTATAGCCATCTCATCTTTGACAAAGCAGACAAAAACATACGCTGGGGAAAAGAATCTCTCTTCAATAAATGGTGCTGGGAAAACTGGATAGCCACCTGTAGAAGGCTAAAACAGGACCCACACCTTTCACCTCTCACAAAAATCAACTCACGCTGGATAACAGACTTAAACCTAAGATATGAAACTATTAGAACTCTAGAGGAAAAAGTTGGAAACACTCTCCTAGACATCGGCCTGGGCAAAGAGTTTATGAAGAAGTCCCCAAAGGCAATCACAGAAGCAACAAAAATAAATAAATGGGACATGATCAAACTACAAAGCTTCTGCACAGCCAAAGAAATAGTCATGAAAGTAAACAGACAACCTACAGAATGGGAGAAAATTTTTGCATCCTATGCATCCGATAAGGGACTGATAACTAGAATATACTTAGAACTCACGAAAATTAGGAAGAAAAAATCAAATAACCCCATTAAAAAATGGGCAAAGGACTTGAACAGAAATTTTTCTAAAGAAGACAGAAGAATGGCCAACAAACATATGAAGAAATGCTCAACATCTCTAATCATCAGGGAAATGCAAATCAAAACCACAATGAGATATCACTTAACCCCAGTGAGAATGGCCTTTATCAAAAAATCTCCAAACAATAAATGCTGGCGTGGTTGCGGAGAGAGAGGAACACTCCTACACTGCTGGTGGGACTGTAAACTGGTTCAACCTCTGTGGAAAGCAATATGGAGATACCTTAAAGCGATACAAGTGAATCTACCATTTGATCCAGCAATCCCATTGCTGGGCATCTACCCAAATGATCCAGTGACACTCTACAAAAAAGACACCTGCACTCGAATGTTTATAGCAGCACAATTCATAATTGCAAGGCTGTGGAAACAGCCCAAGTGCCCATCAATCCAAGAATGGATTAATAAAATGTGGTATATGTATACCATGGAGTACTATTCAGCTCTAAGAAACAATGGTGATATAGCACATCTTATATTTTCCTGGTTAGAGCTGGAACCCATACTACTAAGTGAAGTATCCCAAGAATGGAAAAACAAGCACCAGATATATTCTCCAGAAAACTGGTATTAACTGAGTAGCACCTAAGTGGACACATAGGTACTACAGTAATAGGGTATTGGGCAGGTGGGAGGGGGGAGGGGGGCGGGTATATACATACATAATGAGTGAGATGTGCACCATCTGGGGGATGGTCATGAAGGAGACTCAGACTTTTGGGGGGAGGGGGGGAAATGGGCATTTATTGAAACCTTAAAATCTGTACCCCCATAATATGCCAAAATAAAAAAAAACAAACATAAAAAAAAAAAATAAAAAAAAATAAAAAAAAAAATAGTGAATGTCTTCTTTAAAAATGATTCTAATTGCAATTCTGCTATCAAACCTAACTAAAACATGAAATCAGTTTGTTCAAAACTGATATAACAAATGGTCATTTTATTCATAGATTACTTTAAAAATCATATTAATTTTTTCAATGAACTTTTTTATTATTGCCATTTTAATTTGGGGTGATTATGATTATTGTTTTCATTGAGGGATCTCAATATTTTACGCAGATTATACAAATAATTTGAATATGTTATCAATAAATATAGTCAACAGAAGAAAAAAATAAACTTCCATAGATACATAAGGAAAAACAACTCATCTATTTTGAAAGAGCATTTTGTTTCTAGAATTTTACTATTGGTTCAGACTAGAATATATGCTCCCTAGACAAGAAATGAGAAAAACTTAAGTGGTAATTGCTGAAGCAGAGAGACCATTTAGATCAAAGAGATATTGTTTAAAGGGCTAAAGATAAAATATGTTTTTATTGTAGCTTTTAGCTTGCTTCAAGATCTATTGCCTTTAAGGTTGAAAAAACACACCAAAGGGGGCAATAATGATTCAAGATACAGACATTATACTCTACCAATGATGTCCTTTCCTAGCCTCCTGTAAGTGGTTTTCTATTACTGATGTACACCAGACCAAATTGTGTATCTTTCTCTATGAATAATGAAAGCAGGCATAAGCACAAGAACTGTAAGAGGACTGCTGTAAACAGATACTTCTGTTTCATTACCACTGTTTTATTAACAAATTACTTCCATTAAACACATTACGAGGTTGCAAAAAGCAATCCAGAATGAAATAGTCCAGTCCTAAATTTCATTTTGTAATGAATCGAAGGGATTTGCCTGCAGTAGGTTCACTTCCTCATTGTTTTTGTGACTGTACAAGTCCATTTTGTATCTTGAATTGTGACTGTGCTCTCTCTAATAAGGCTTTTTGAGTCACCTTTTCTACAGGAAAAGAATGTTTTCCAGTTAAAACAAGATATATACATTTCAGTGCCTATGTGAAAAGACACACCTCACCTTTGGAAAATGTGCTCCACAGCACCATACTTCCTGCTGTAGTTATTTTATAATCCAATAGTTTGTAACAAAACTGTAAGCTTTTTTAGCAGTCATGACTCCAAAACTTACTGTTAGTATTATATTAATCTTAAACCAGTACTTCACCTGTGAATACTGAAGCTTTAACCATCTAAATTTCTGGGAAGATCCCTAAAGTGTCCTATTTCAAACAATTTTAAGTGAAAGGAACCAACTGTGGAAATTGGTTCTTGCATTTCAGAGTCAAAAGATATTCCATGTTACTTGGGGTTATGCAATCTTTTTTTTCAGGATATAATTTTGAGAAGAGGTGATAGTTATGCTTGTTTTTATGACTGGAATTTTAAAAATATGTTGGTAATATTATACCAATCCCAAAGTTAATTTTGAAGTGGGTTTGGTCTGTAGAAACAAGAAATTTGATATTCACAGTTGCTAAAGGAATCTAGTCCTGCAAGACAAGGACTCCCCCCAATATGCTCAGATTCACAGACTCAAAATAAGGGGGAATTATATAGAATTGATTTCCATTAAAACAAGTGCCAAGTATATAATTTAATAAATTTTGATTAAAAAATTCATTTGAAGTTAAACCTCCCTCTTTCCCTCAAAAGTTTCCATAATGGCCGGGCGCGGTGGCTCATGCCTGTAATCCTAGCACTCTGGGAGGTGGAGGCGGGCGTATTGCTTGAGGTCAGGAGTTCAAAACCAGCCTGAGCAAGAGTGAGATCCCGTCTCTACTATAAATAGAAAGAAATTAATTGACCAACTAATACATATAGAAAAACTTAGCCGGGCATGGTGGCCCATGCCTGTAGTCCCAGCTACTTGGGAGGCTGAGGCAAGAGGATTGCTTGAGCCTAGGAGTTTGAGGTTGCTGTGAGCTAGGCTGACACCATGGCACTCACTCTAGCCTGGGCAACAAAGCGAGACTCTGTCTCAAAAAAAAAAAAAAGTTTCCATATATACAGAATATTTTATTTAAACTTCCTTTACATTATATATTTAACAGACTTCATAAACAAGGTTCCACCAGTCAACATTTTACATGCTAGCTGATAAATATAATTAAATTCTATAAAATACATTTTTTTATTTAGTTCTTACATGATTGAGATTTTTTTGTGTACTTCTAGAATAATGCAGTGTGATTTTTCTTGGAAACTCAAAGTATTTATTATAATTAATTTGAAAATAAGGAAAAATAATAAACACCTAACCAAAGAAATTACTCATTCTTCTACAACTCTTTTTCTAAATATTAGTTTTAGAAAATTAAGATTTTACTTTTTACATGATTGTTTATTTTTTCCAAAAATTATCATTTTAAAAGAAGAATTCTAAGTAACAAAGCTAAATTATATGGTCTATATTTTTTTCAATATTAGATAAAATGAAAAATAATAGTAATAACCAAGCAAAAAATCTCAACAGATGCAAGCAAAGCAAGTTAGAAATAAAATTTCATACCATAATCCTTGAAAAATTTTGATGAATGAAAGAAGCAAAACCTGCTGCTGTAGCAATGTTTGTGTTATAACACCTGGATGTCATTTGGGGCAAGATTGTGAGTCAAGAAAATCTCCAAATTTCTCAATAATGTCTATCCATTTGAAACTAAATGATAAACATGGTTATTAGGATGTCTAGGAACAGCAGAGGCTCAAACCCTACAGAATGAAGATTGCTAATCATTTTCAAGTGCTGCTTGAAGAACTAGAAGGAAGATGTGAGGCACAGTCTTCTGCCAAGGGACCACACTTCTAGCTAAGTTGAGGGAACCCTTGTTCATAACATTTCATGTAAATGAAAAATATAAACAGTGCTCAGTATATCCAACAAAGACTACATGTAGTTGCCGCAAAACTCTTCCTCCAAAGTGGACCAAAAAGTCATATGTCAAGTCACAAACTATAGTTGGATGAGGGAGGGAGATAGGTTTGAGGTAGAGCATTCATGGAGTCAAGGAGAATTAATCCACATAACATAATGCCACATAAGTTTTTTGGCAGAGTTTACCACATGCATGAGCAAAGATGAAAAGAAAATGCATGGCAAATAAGCAAGCAAGTTACAGAACTAGATAAAAGAAATATACATCACATTTTTAAAAATGTCAAAAAGCTCCATCTTGAAAGATAACTCAGTGCAAAGAGAAAAAAGCAGCATCTCTCTGAGTGCCTCGCAATCAAGAAAAACCAGAAAGGTTACAGTTAAGAGTACCAGACCAAATCTTGTAGAAATAAAAACTAAATGAAAAACATTAAGGTCAACTAGCCATGCATGAAAATCAGTATTGGTATAAATAAGCCTTCCACTGGGAAAGAAGTATATAATTCAACAATTAAAATAAACATCGTAATAAACGTATATATGAATATAAAATAGCACACTGCATTTGGGTTTTTTGTTTGTTTGGTTGGTTGGTTGATTGGGGTGTGTGTGTGTGTGTGTGTGTGTGTGTGTGTGTGTGTGTGTGTGTGTGTGTTTCGTTTTTGAGACAGGGTCTCACTCTGTTGCCTAGGCTAGAGGGCAGTAGCATCATCATAACTGACAGCAACCTCAAACTTCTGGGCTCAAGTGATCCTCCTGTCTCAGCCTCCCTAATAGCTGGGACTACATGCATGCACCACTATGCCCAGCTAATTTTTTAAAAAACAGGATCTCCTTATGGTCCCCAGGCTGGTTTCAAATTCCTAGCCTCAAGTGAGCCTTCTGTCTCAGCCTCCAAAAGTGCTAGGATTGCCAGTGTGAGCCACCAACCCTGTGCCACATTGCATTTTTTAAAAATCTGGCATAACATAAGAGACATAGAAACATAGTGTAATTATACCACGAAAGCTGAAAAATAAAGAATTCTTCAGGATCCCTGCAGAAAATATCAAGTAAATCAAGAGATAGGTGTGATATTACTGGCCTTAGATTTTTCCTAACAAATTTGAGACACCAGTGAACAAATTACCCATAGGTCTGAGGGGAATATATTGTAACACGAGAATATTATAAACTGCTTTTTTTAACTTACATATAAAATCAGGACAAAGATATTCTCAAAACTTAATGAACCAAAAGAATTTGTGTAAATCTATATACTAAGATATCACCAATTATGTTCCAATATGTTATTTCTATATGGAGCTACACTTTGTTATTTTGCTCAGTTCTTTTGCTTGCTCCCTTATGTTTGATATTAGTTTGCATAAAATGATTAAATGATTAATCTAAGAAGTTTAAAATGTAATTTTAATGATTGCCTAATATCCATTTTATCAATATAACTCAATTATCATTGTTTACATTTCATTTATTTCTAATTTTTTGCTACATCACAATAAAATCATATTATGATGAATATGTTTCTACTGTATGTAAAACTTTGGATCACCAATTACTTCTAGTACCTGGTTCTTAGAATTATTTCAAAGAATGACATTTTAAACTTTCTTTAGATTTTATTGAATTGCCTCTCAGAAAGATTGCCTTCATTTAACCTTTCATCAAAAGTGAAATGCAAAATTAAATTGGCATTTTATTATTTTTATTATTCATATTTTTATTTTCCTGGATTATTGTTAACAAAAAATTTGATTTTAGTAGCATATATTGTTAGTCAAGTGAAATATTTATTTTATTTTCCAGTTATGTTCCTTATGTTATCTTTACATATCTACCATCTGTTACTGAAAAGCTTTTGTATATGTTAAAAATTTTGATTTTCAGTCTTATTACTTGTTGTTTTCCTAGTTCTTCATTTAAATTTAAATTATAGTAGTGTTCTTCCATATCATTTCTTTTTAGATAGTAATATATTAAATTTGTTTTATTTTTAATTACTTAATTTTATTTGCTAACCACAATTCACCTCAATATTGACTTGAATTTTATCCAGTTTTGGTTTTATATTTTCATTTTATAACGTTGAGACTTTACCCTAACTGAAATTTATTTTGGTATTTGAGATAAGAAGAAAATTCAATTTGAACTTTTATAACAGAGAATCTTTTCCTGAACATTATTTTTGGACAATGGGACTCTTACTGTTTTTCATAATTATTCCTGGCCTGGAAATTAATTCATCCAGATAACCTCACATACATTTTGTCAAGTGACAAAATCAATACTTTGGGGATTTAATCTTTTTTATGTAACCTAATAAAAAATTTAAAAAGAATTAATGTTTTTCTAATCTAGAGACAAGCCATAATTTTTCATATATTTAAATTTAATTTATAAATCTAAAAACATTTTTAAATTTTTATTATATAATTAATTTTTGTTACAATAATTCCCTTGTCATTTCTGTGACTTTTTAGACGTCAGACTGTAAATGAAATCAATTTTCCATCTTATTGATGATATGATTTATTTCAAATATTTACATTGTGTACAACAAAATACTGAAAATATATAAATTCCATTAAGTTTTGGTTTATTCTCTACAATTTTATATGAGATATATGTGGATATATACATATAATATATATAAATATATATATGTTAAATATCTATATTTTCAAATTTGTTCTATCTTTTGGTTATGACTCTAATTCTGTGTTATCATTCACTGGCCAGAATTGCCAGAACAATCATAAATGGTTTTGGTTAAAAAAAAAGATCATTTTATTACTAATTTAAATTAAATTAACAAAGACATATGTTATTTATTTTTATATTAATGAAATTCCTCTTACCCTAAAAATGGCTATATTTTTAATTACAGAATAATTTGAAATCTTATAGAATGCCATAGAATGACTTGATTTACATTATGTATGTAATGTAAATTTGTATTACATTATGTATTCTCTAATATTGAATCACCATTGTCATATTGGAATTAATTTATTTATTAATTCTACAATGTATAGGTGGATATATTTTTAAACTTTTTTACAAATTCTGAATATATATTAGGATTGATCTATCATTTTTTTTCTGTGTGTACTAGAAGTCTTATGAGAAGAATTGTGCTAGTTTGAAAAAATAGGAAATTTATTATTTGGTCTTTTCTGCAATTATTTATATTATTTATATAGTATGATGATTTTTCTAATACTTGATAAACTTAGAGAATTTATCAGTTAAACACTTTAGAAAAAAGTGGATAATTTTTATCTCCCCAGGTATGTATCTACTTCAATGAGATTTTTCAAATAATAATTCAGAAAGCAATTAATTTACATTTACCTGTAGATATATTCCTTCTTCTTATACCTAATATATTTCAATATATTTTGTGTTCTCTCATTCTTTATTTGATGTCTGTGTGTATTTAAAGATATGGAGCTTAAATTGAATTAATTATATGTTTATATTTCCTAACTTATTGGTTTTACCTTTGTAATTTTTTTCTCAAAAGTGTTCTTGTATGCTATTTTATATAGCTTAATTGAATTTGTGTTTTTCTATTTCTAGATTTTTTTTTTTTTTGTAGACAGAGTTTCACTCTGTTGCATGGGCTATAGTGCTGTGGCATCAGCCTAGCTTACAGCAACCTCAAATTCCTGGGCTCAAACAATCCTTCTGCATTAGCCTCCTGAGTAGCTGGGACAAGAGGCATGCGCCACCATGCCCAGCTAATGTTTTCTATATATTTTTAGTTGGTCAATTAATTTCTTTCTATTTTTAGTAGAGATGGGGTCTTGCTTTTGCTCAGGCTGGTTTTGAACTCCTGACCTTGAGCAAGCCTCTTGCCTAGGCCTCCCAGAGTGCTAGGATTACAGGCCTGAGCCACTGTGCCCAGCCTAGATTTTTTGTTTTAATTAATAATATGAATTATTTGGTTATATTTGAACAGTTTCAAATGCAATGTTGACGTATAGCATTTATGAAACAGGTTGGATTAATGTTTCATTTTCCTCCTTGAATCACACATTATTTTTAAAAGATGAAAGGTGTATATGATTGAATTAAGCAGATCCTTAGTCACAATACATCAGCATCATTAGTCCATGAATGACCTTCTTTTAATTTATTTTGTTTACTTTTTAATAACAAAATGAACATATGAGAATGCAGCATATGACATAAGAATTAAATGACCATCATTAATTTATATAGTAAATTCTTCCTTGTGCTCCTTTCCTGTTTAGCTTCTCTGCTTCCCCCATATATAGGTGTGTGTTTGTGTGCTTATTTACATAGAACTGAAGAACATATTCTTATATTTTATCTATTTTATATTATATAAAGGTTGTCATTATACTGCACATGATCTTTCATTCAATGCTATTATAATTAGATGGCCCATGTTATTGCACATAACTAACTCATGTATGTTTCTTGAGACATAATATTCTATTATATCTTTATAATGCAATTAAGTTGCCTATTTATCTTATTTATGAAATTTATAATGTTTCAGGATTTTTTACCTATTCCAATGGAATGCTTTTCTGAACCATAATCATGCAAGCTTCCTGGTACACTTCTCAGAGTTTCTCTTGAGTAGATATTGAGAAGTTGAAGTATTGAGTTATAGGGGAAGCTGAGGCTCATTTTCACAAGGCAATGTCAAATTGTTTTCTTAATTTATGCTCCTGCCAGTATAATTGACTTCAGTGATCTACATCATCTGTAAAATTCAGTATAGTCAGGCATAATTTCTGCCTATTGAATGGGACTAAAATAGTATCCCATAGCTATCTTGAATTACACTTTTGTGATTACTAATTGAATTTCAGCACATCTTCACATCTTTATTGGCCATTTGTGTTACTTTTCTTGCAAAATATCTGCAGATATCTGAATATTGTTTCTATTCTTTTTTACTTATTTATTGGTAGCTCTACAAGAATTCTCATATATTGAGAAATGAATGCTTTGTTGTCAGCATAGGTTGCAAATATTTTATGCCAGTTTGCACTCTGTCTTCATTTTCTCAAAAATGCATTTTCATGAGCTAATGTTCGTAAATCTCATATAGTCAAGTTTCTAAGTCTTTTATTTATGGTTGTTGCTTTGTTTCTAGTTTAAAAAACCCACATTTTCCAACTCCTCTTATGTAATAGTCACTTATTTGCCCCCAAACCTGCCATTCCATCTCTAATAAAGCCAAGTTTCTCATAAGCAGGAGTCTATTTCATAATTATCTGTTTTCCTTTATTAGCAATTGTGTATCCCTGAATGACTTCCACAGTCTTAATATTTTGGTTTAATAAAAGATTTCCAATCTGTTCCCTTCCCTCCTTTCCTTCTCTGGGGATGTTTGAGTATTCTTGGCCCTTTGCACTTCCCTGTAAATTTTAGAAATAGTTTATTAATTTTAAAAGAAGCCTTTTTGAGCTACCCTGAATCTGGATTTAGGTAGTTTGATGCATTTAAAATATTAAGTATTCCTCTACATGAACATTAAATATCTCGGCAATTACATAAGTCTTCATGTAAGAGTTATTCTACATGGCAATTTTTGTGAATACTAAGGTTTATAATTTTTAAAATTGTAATTAATTTACAGTTACGTTTAATGTGGTTAAAACAAAGACATATCTAAATTTTGAAATTTATTCATCTTTTCTCTGCCATTTTGATGATGTGCATATTTTTCTCTGAAATAGATATATTATGTATCTTTATACAGATAATATATAAACATACTTCTATTACAAAATTACATATATTACATAAGTAATCAATATTTTATTTTTAACTCATTTTATTTTTCAAACAATAGTAATGTTGTTTTAAAAAATTCCATCAATATTCTTTGTCTATTTTTTCATTGTGTTTATAGTATCTTCATGTGTTGTGAAGCCATCTTGTTTCCAGAAAGAATATTAATTATTTTTGAGCTTCACTGAAGATTGTAGTCACTTCTATTGATATAAAGTAAACATTTTTTTTGGTTTAACACTTTCTGCTTTTACTTCCTCTTTAAGGAGGATTCACTCTGCTTGCTTATTTTGCTTTAGTAACCCCATATCTTTAACCAGCCTTTTAACTATTTCAGATATATTTCTGCAAACAGCATGTAGTTGAATTCTTATTAAAGATATATTTTAAGGTTTATATTAGGATTGATAACTTCTTGGGAGGAAGAACTATACCTTACATGCTTTTATGTCCCCTCAGCAATTTCCATATTGTTTTGGACATTAGAGAAAGCCGTTAGGAATTTGATCTATTAATTTTGAAATAGCATCCTTTATGAATTGTCAATATAAAAGGTTATAGTTTAAAAATGTTAAGACCCTTTCTTTTAGATATTAGTCTTCTATCACAATGCCATTTAATCTTTCCTTCTTAATCTTTCTCTAGCTGAAAAAGAAGGAAAATTGTGTTTATTCATCAGGAAAACAGTCAGAGGTGTCCAGAATAAAGGCACTTAGAGAAATGTTTGCTAACATTATTATGTCTTCCATAAAATTTAGCACAGGTGCTACTAGTTTTTCACAAAATAAATTCCCAGGGCCTAGACACTACTTATTCACCATTAAGGTCACAGTTTAAATTTTTGGTGAAATGGTATTAAAGGTTCACATGATTCAAGTCTAGCCAGCAACCAGAGAAGTAAACTAATTGGTTAAGTCTGTTCAAGGTGACAAGCTGCTGGCTGGCAGACAAAACATTTAGAAACCAGGCTGAAAATGCTACATCTAATTTTACTTAGGATGTAAGAAGAGATCCAGAAGGCTGGTCTGTTTACCAGCAATGAAACATATTCCCACGCTTATTCTCAGATTGTCTGGGAGGTGGAGTGCTCATAGAGGAAGAAGGCAATTCTTCCCCATGGACCTTTCATAATTATTATACAATTATGTGTGGCATAATGTGAAGTTTGACACAGAGAATGGTCATGTTTTTGTCACAAATGTAAACATTATCTTTTAAAGTTTCTCCTTAGCCTAATATAACAGAAATAAAAATGCAAATCTTTAGCACTCTAAATTGTAAGGCTGTACATTTCTTTTTTGTAATTTAATTTCCTGATAGAGAATTCAGAAGCTTTGGAGTTTTATGTGTTTCAAAAGTCCATGAGCTGTAAGCCCATATACATCTCATATATTTGGGGATGTAGTAAGAACATGTTGCAGATAGCGAGGGAATTGAAAAGAAAACAAGAGTTAGTGGCTTCACAAGGACCATCTATACTGTTCCAGGAAAAACCCTGAAGATAAACTTTTGCTATGCATACAATGGTTACTTTTCCACTTAGCTTTCTATTTTCTTTCATGCTTTGATCATGTAATCGTTCATTCATTTCTGAAGTGTGGCCTCTAGTGGTATATGGAAAAATCATGCAGTGAAAATATTGTAAGCTTGTCATGTTTATCTCCCAAGATTGAGAATTCTAAATGACACTGAGTATTATTTTAACTTAAAACAATTAGATATACAATACTTTTACTTATTTTGGTGGGTCTCCTGATTGGTCCAAAGTTAATACTATCTTTATATGTATAGAAAAATTTATGGAAATATTATTCTGTTTTTTCTTCATGTCATTTCTTATATTTTTCTCAGATATCAGTGTTAATATTTATTCTTTATAAGATGTTTCCCCCAAATTAATAAAAATTATTTTTCAAAAGAGTGCAATCAAATTTTAAAAATTCACTTAGGAGTGTTCTAGGCATTTTACATTTAACTCAAAATGAAAACGTAATTTATAATGTATATTTTCTAGATTACCTAATTTTGACCCACAATTATGAAAGATTTACAAACACTAGATCTGATAGAATTAATAAGCTGATGAATAGATATCAAAATTAATGTCATTACATTTGTTCAATATGAAAAATGGCCATTTAGGTCCTGGTCCAGAGTCACTATATCTTGAAAGACATTAGATGGAAGAGTAATTATGCATGTGGATCAATTTGCTAAAGTATTCATTAAAAAATATTGAACTAGCTAGTTCATATTTTCAAAACATAATACATGGCCGGGCGCTGTGGCTCACGCCTGTAATCCTAGCTCTTGGGAGGCCGAGGCGGGCGGATTGCTCAAGGTCAGGAGTTCAAAACCAGCCTGAGCAAGAGCGAGACCCCGTCTCTACTATAAATAGAAAGAAATTAATTGGCCAACTGATATATATATATAAAAATTAGCCGGGCATGGTGGCGCATGCCTGTAGTCCCAGCTACTCGGGAGGCTGAGGCAGAAGGATCGCTCAAGCCCAGGAGATTGAGGTTGCTGTGAGCTAGGCTGACGCCACGGCACTCACTCTAGCCTGGACAACAAAGTGAGACTCTGTCTCAAAAAAAAAAAAAAAAAAAAAAAAAAAACATAATACAGTTTCAACTTCATTCTATATTTTAGTAAATTGGATCTGTTCCCCATTCTGACAAAGAAAAAATAGTATCGATTCTAAAAGGGACTTCAACAAAAAGGAAAAAATGTACAGTTGGCACAATAGGCAATTTGGCATTAGTGTCTTTGACATGTGGTACTAAACACAGTACAGGGATTACCAGTGGGACTGCCAAGATTTTTTTCTGTGACATTCTCCTTTTCTATTTTAAAACTTTATAGATTCCAAGACAAAAAAAAAAAAAAAACCCAACACTGAAAGCAGATGGTAATATGTTCCACAGTTAAAGTATTTTCAAATTTATTACAAAGTATTTGCCTGCTGCTAGAGTTATTCACTAGACCACAGATTTCAAAGACATTTCCCAATTCATCATGTTTACTAGTACAATTCCCCGTAGGTTTTAACGAAGGAGTTTATAACTAGAGATTAGAAGATAAAGACAATGCTGTATTTGGTGAGAAACACAGAGTGATAAGAAAATACAAACTAGGTGTCTACTGATGCCCTTTGCAAGAGAAGATTATTCTGCAGCTTTATCACACTTAAACTTTATAGGATAGCTGAAGAAAATGAAGCATAGGACTATGTGAGCTATGTACTGGCAGTTATTGGAAATGGGTTTTTGATTTAGTTGCCAACTGAGAATTCAGAAACAAAATAAAACCCTTTCATGACCATCAGCAAATACTACTTTGTAAATAAGAATAATGAGTATTGTCTACATAAACAATTCCCTTGTTAATTCATCCAAGATCTTTCAGAGCCAGACTAGCACTATTTTAATAGAATTCTGATAGCTAAATGTCTATCATCGAAAAGCTACTTGTGTACACACATTAAAAACATATTATAAAAAATTCTGAGAGAAACGCCATTCCATACGAACTTGACAACACAAGGTTGTCACTTTGAAAGAGTAAATCTTCACCATTGCCAATCTTCCTCAAAGACGATATTACCAAAGTGTTTGGTGGTGGGAGAAGTTCAGTTTTGTTTGGTTGGAGTAAGTTTCTGGGTCCAACAGGAATGGTAAGAAGGATGTACTCTGAGGAAGAGGTTTAAATTTGGGGTTTATATTTTTAAGTCAATATAAAGAGACAGATGTCATATTTGAGTTTCAAATTTATTTTATTATTCTATCCATCAGTATTTCTTGACCACATTAATGTTTTATTTTTTAAATGTTTTATTATTTTTATTTTCAAATACACAGAATATTTCAATATTCTGATATTCAGTATTAAAACATTTTCAAATATATAGAAATTAGTATAGTGAATTTGCATATATGGAATATCCATCTTTAACTATGTTAATTTTGTATTCTTTATTTATTAGAGTCAAGATACAAAAAGTTTGGTTATACAGGGACAATATGAGACCAGCATCTGAAATCATTGTTTCTGTATAACCAAACTTTTTTAGATTAATGCTTAGCAGTCACACTTCTCTACCCAGCCAAATAACACTAGATCAAACACTCATATACAGGTCATTATCTTCATTCATTTAAGGGTGTTAAAACTGAGGCAGGTTAGTAAAACTAAAACTTAAATTTTTGATCTTGATTTGCCTGCTACTGTACACCTTTTCTTATCCTTCTTTTTCTACATTTGGAAAATGTGTAAAACACATGTTAACATATGTATATAAATAGATAGGCTGATAGAGTTATATGTACACACACAAATATGTGCTTTAATAAACTGATATTATACACATACAAATATGCATATGTATATATATGTTTATTTACATGGCTATGATATCAGTTTACTATAGCAAAAAATTTGATATGGTATGGTAAAAAATTTGATAATAAAATATTCGTTATATCAGACAATTTTTATTTAAGTTCCATGCACCAAAGCTTAGCTTTCAACCAACTATTATACCCCTGAGAAGTCCTGAAACTTACAGCATCAACTTAACCAGTCTTTAGAAAAGACAAGCCTATATAGACATTAAGACGCTCAATTTGAACATGAGATAAATTGTGATTCTAATATAATAAATAGCTTAGAGATATTTCTGTGTTTAGTAATTTAGATAAATTCAGTTAAAATTTAAAATGATTTGAAATGCTGACAAAATCGGTGATAACATCTTAGAGATGTTTTGTCTAAATTAGTATTTTATATGAATTTTCTTATTTCAACACAGGGATATTACAAGTAGATCTCTCAATTGTCCTGTGAAGATCTCATCTGTCACCTGTTTCTTCCAAAGAATGTATAATAACATTAAAAGAAAAACAACAACAACAAAGGACAAGGACCTCATTACAAACCACCAAATATTCAGCCTCTGCTGTAGGAGAAATTCTAAGATGAAGTTCTCTATGTTTGATAATCTGTATAGCCTTGAAGTAAACTTTTTTTTTTCCCTAGACCTTTCTTCGTTGACAAAGTTCAGCTTGACTTTCTAAATAAGATTAATGCTTATGGTCGACAGAGATTATTCTGATGTCAGTCAATGCTCTGCTCTTTCCTTGGTTACTAAAACAATATTGGTACCGGCAGTATAAAACACACGCTTTCCAACAACACAGGCAGACAGTGAGTTCAGTTCAGAATCTGAATCCAAATTAGGTCCCATATTAATTGCAAATGGCAAAAACCTTTGCTTTAGTTTTCTAATTAAGATTAATGATGGTGGTTTGAAGAGCAGATACCAAGATCCTGGCATTAACAGCAATCATTTTTCAACTGTGGCAAAACATGCTTTTCCTTTTGAAGTCCTTTTTAGTCCAGGATAAGAGTTAGCAGGAAGGTGGTGTTGAGAGGTGCGGAAGATGCTACCGCAGCATTTATGAGAACTAAATCACAAATATATTGAACACACAAAAATCTCAGAAATAAATATTGAGGCAGCGTATATATATATATATCCAGCCAAAACCTGCTCTCCAGAAAAAAGAGCTCAGTCACATGAAAAACAAGGGACCCCATGTGTGCTTAAGTGAGATTCTATTAAAAGTTATAAATAACTGGTAAAAATAAATGTTTCCAATTAAAGTACTTCTGGATATATGTTGATCGTGAGTGAGATGATTTAGGGAGAGTGCACAGCCAGAGCACAGGCACACCATCTGGAATTACTAACCGAGAAACCCATAAAATCATCGATGTATTACATGACTTACTGTCAGGCCTCCATGGAGAAGGTATCATCAGATTCTAAAGCTTCACATTTAGGCCACTTTAGAACTTGCTTAAGACAGAACATGTTTCATTCAAAAAAGCCTCCCTTTTTGGATTGTGTTTTGTATGCTCTGAAAAAGAATTCCTCAGAGCGAGATGAAAGAAAATCTGGGGAAACTGCAACCAGTATGTTTTTTTTTTCTCCCAGCTGCTTTGTCAGTTTTAGACAACCGCAGAAATTATACAGTGGATTTTGTTCCACAATCAGTAACACACGTCATGTCTGAAAATATAGACCTCTTTGGAAAGATGATTGCTCAGTGCCCTTAGGATTTTGAGGTAGTGGTTAACTTTTTTTCCTTTTCTTTCTTTTCTTTTTTTTTTTTTTTTTACGATTATATGAACACAAGAGAGCTTTTGTGTGCCAAGACATACATGTTCTTTAGGCAAACAAAAGTGGAAAATTTTAGCACATTTCACATTAATAGAAACAGAATTGAATTTGCTTGGGTTCTATTTATGAATGGCATTATTTATACAGCTGTGAATTGTATTGAAACAGGACAATGTGGGAAAAAAAATCTACATTCATTGAATTATCCAGCTGACTTCTGTATTTTAATGCATATTCATCATAAAATCTAAAGCATCAATCTTTTAAAATATTGAATACTTTAGAAAATGTTTCAAACTTGTTCCTCTTATAACTGCTTTTGAAATGAATTATATACACTGATTTATTTTCTTAACATATTTTACCCTTTCCTTCGAGTGTGAAGACCTTCTTGTTCTCTAGCCCTAAATAAGGGAAGAATCTTATTCTCCAACTCCATGATCTCTTCTGAAATTTATTGGCTATAGAGAGCCTATGGGTCATTATCTGAAAATCATTCCCCACAGCATATCAAGATTCTTCTAGCAACTCCTCTTGAAATGGAGGAAACAACGTTATAGAAAATGTAAATTATTTTAATTTTAAAAAAGTCAATATTTTAATGGTGTGATTGAAATCCAGTGTCTCTATAATCATTGCCAATGCTGACCTCAGTTTTTTGGGATACTGAATGGGTTTCTTCAGCTCCTGGTAATGGCAATTAAAACATGTAAATAGCTATACCAGGCAACAGTTACGGGCACACAGAAGTGAGCAGGAGAGGGGATGGTTCAGGTGCCTACAGGTGGCAGCAGTGAGCCTTGCCTAGTTATAAGCTATAAATCCCTTTTCTCTCTATTTCCATCACTGTCCAACCCCTTATATGCCAAAAAAAAAAAAGTGGATTTTCTTGACTTTCTGAATAATATCAAACTTTCTATGCATAAATTTTGACCTTTTACATAGTTAATTGGAAAACCTCACCACTGACCTATTGATTTGTTTTATTTATCATTTTTTTCACACTTATATTGTCTTTTCTGATAGGCATTTGCCCTTATTAAGTTTGTTCCAAGGCAGCTGGGATTTTCTATTGTATTTTATTTCCTTATCCAAAGCATTTCTAGTTCTACACTTTGTAAACCCACTTTAGTATTTTTCTATTAACATTGTGACAAACGTACACAAACTTATTAGCTTACAACACAAATTTATCATGTTATGTTTCTATATGTCACAAGTCCAATATGGAGCTCATCAGGCTGAAATCAAGTTTTTGATAGCGCTGCATTTTTTCTGTTGTTTCTAGGGAAGAGTCTGTTTCCTAGCTTTTTCCAACATTTGGATGTTGCTCACATTCCTTGGAAGGTGGCCTTCCTCCTCCATTGTCAAAGTCAGGAATGTTACATCTTTTTGACCATTTCTTCCTTCATCACATCTCTTTCTCTGACCATAGCCAGGAAAAGTTCTCTGCTCTTAAAGACACATGTGAATGGATTGGGCCCACCAGATAATTCAGGATAATCTTCCAGTTTCAACATCCTAACTTTAAATCACATCTACAAAGCCCCTCTGCCATGTAAGTAAAATATTCACATGTTCTGGGTATTAGGCTGTGGACATTATTAGGGGTTATCATTCAGTTATTAAACAACCTGGATAATTCTTCCAAATTTCATTTACTATGACTTGGCTATCTTGTCCTCAGATCACTACAAAAAGTAGGGGTTCAGGCTTGGTAGAAGAACTGGAGGATATTTGAGGAAGATGAGCATATATATATGGCTTTAAAACTCATACTGTTCAAAGGACAGAGAATTTCATTGCTCTAATTTGCTTGTAAAAGGAAATTGTTGTCTTATCTTCAATACTCCCATTATTTTGGCTATGAGCTTCCAACTAGCAGCTCAACCCATTACGGATACACAAGTCTTATCTCTGTCTTGCAGTTACTATGATAAATGGAGAAGTAATTGCCTTTAATGTCAAGGTCCTCCTTCTCACTGATGTCTCATGTCTATTTTGCTGCATATATTGGTCTAATCTTTTCATTCTTACATTCTGGCAATTTCCCAGAACTTTAGACCTATCTATTTCTCTAATGTCTAATTTCTGTTATCCATAGGTTTGTTCCTCTGCCTAGCTGAATGATCTCAAACTTAATATCTAAATATTGCCCTCTAGGCAATATCTGTGTGCACGCTCCCAATAAGGCTGCACAGATAGTTACAACCTCCAGTTCTACCGTTATTCTCTTAATCAGACAGTGTCTCCAAAAGGAAACAGATGTCATTCTCATGTTACGATAATTTGGAGAGGATCTCATAAAGAGATTATTTATAAAAGTCCCATAACAAGATCCCTGAGGTAACCTGTGGCTGGTAAAAGCAGAATTGTCATCATGCCTATTAGACCCAAAGGAACAAAAAGAGTATTATCCTGGATGGAGCTGGAGCCCATTCTACTAACTGAAGTATCATAAGAATGGAAAAATAAGCACCACATGTACTCATCAGCAAATTGGTACTAACTGATCAACACTTACATGCACATGTGGTAGTAACATTCATCGGGAGTTAGGCAGGTAGGAAGGAGAAGGAGGGGATGGGATATTCACAACTAACTGGTGCAGTGAGCACTGTCTGGGGGGTGGACATGCTTGTAGCTCTGACTGGGGTGGGGCAAAGGCAATATATGTAACCTAAGCACTTGTACTCCCATAATATTCTGAAATAAAAAAAATACTAAATTAAAATAAAAAGATTTTAAAAAAGAGGAAATGGTTACCAGAATACAATCAGTCCTCCTATCTGCATGTTGGGTTCTTCGTCTGTATATTCAACCAACTGTGGATAAAAAATATTTGAAAAACAAAAAACAAAATAAGAACTAACAATCCAACAATAAAAATAATATAAATTGAAAAATACAATATACCAACTATTTAAATAGAATTTGTATAGTATGGTATTTTAAGTAATCTAGAGACAATTTAAAGAGTACATACAGTAAGATGTGTGTAGGTTTCATGCAAATACTATGGCATTTTATATTACATAACGAATTTGAACATCCTCAAATTTTGGTGTCTGCAGAGAATCCTAGTACCAATTCCCCATGGACCCTGAGAAACAACAATACAGAAGTAGCATTAAAATAAGTTGAAATAATCACCTCCATGCTAAAGTGGATAAAATTAATACTGCACCAAGGGATCTGTCAAGATAAATAGAAAAAAAAATTGAAGATGTTGACAGCTATATCTATCTGGGTCATGTGCTGATGGGAATTTAGCAGAAGAAGAAAGCTACAGTGTGTAAAAAACAGTTTTCATCATTAGGTGAAGAGCTGCCAAAAGCAAGAAAAAAAAAAAAAAGAGCTGTATAATTCTACCATCCTGTCTCCAGCTGTGCAAGTGTCACATGTCTAAAAGGCGCCACTAAATGCTGGTTGAGAACTCCTGCAAAAGGATGCAATCCATAAGTAACTCAAGGTGCAATGGAACAGAAAAGGCAGTCAGCTTTGTTGTCCTGTTGTACATGGACTGAGTTACAGTCATAATGTGGCAATTAAAGTTGTAGGGCAGGCAATGAATAACTCAAATAAATTTAATTCATAACCTTAAGTTACAGGGCTAGACACTGTTTTAGATATCAAGATTTGTATGTCTATGTCATCAAGTTTCATGGCAAACAAAATATTTAATGTATATTTACCAACACGTTACTAGAGAGAGTAGCAAATACCCAAAGCAAAATAAAGATTAAATGTTCTGTGTATTGAAGAGTGAGGTAGGGGAAAGAATAATCATATTGAGTTGTGAGGATGAGAAGCTATCTCATGAGTAAAAACATCTACATTTTTTGTGCATCCCCCCAACCAGTCATATGGCCAGCCACATAGGCATACACCAAACATAGGTTGAGGGCCTATGTGAATGAAATCACAGTTGAGGAAAATTTTAAGAAAGCATCCACATGCACAAATGAGAAGGAACATGATGAATTGAAGTACCCAAGTAGGAATTTATGAGTGTGCTTTGCAGAGTAGCCAATAATCCCATTTAATAGGAGCATGGGTGTGTAGGGACAGGAATGCCAAGAATGTGGTTCTGCACTTTATGTCCAGCCACCCTCTTCTAGTCAAGCAACATGCCCGGGCGGGTAGGGTGAGGCCATGCACAGGAAGGGCCGTTTCCCTTTCACAAAGGCAACCATGTGCTCTATCCCAAAATTAAGGAAGACACAATTCTGAGGAGATACATATTTTGGTCTTTTTCTAATGTGCACAACTGGTACTCTATAGGCTAGTGGTGGCTTTGTGTTGGGGGTATTAATCTGGAAAGATAACTTGAAGCCACAAAGCAGAAGATCTTAAATATTCCTTGAAAGTGTCTGTTCAAACAGGAAGCAGTGAGCAACTAATCAGAGAGCATTTATTAGCAGAGGAAGGCCATTCTTGGAGTTATAAATAGATGAGAGTAGTGAGACTAGAGGAGAAAGTTACATGTAAGAAAACAGTATATTTCAGAGATTAGACCCCAGAGACTGCAATCACTCTGTGATTAACACGTTTGATCATATGTAGAAGCACATATGCATTAGTGGACATATGAAATCAACATTTATGACTAATAGAAAAAAAGTACTTCTATCAATACATATGTATATGTTACAATAGCAAGACAAAAGTTACATAATTAAACAAACATGTTTATAAGGCATTTTTCATATACCTAGTTGATCAGCTTGGCTTTTAGGAGTATAAGGATGAATAAAACATAGATCTTGTTATGTAGAATGACAATAATTAATACACTAATAAATATCTTCTCTTGATGTTTCTGGATATTAATTATGTTAAACTAAAAATTGATGGCAAGATAAGAATATCTTTTATCATATTCAGTTTTTCCTATTTTCATTATCCTTTCATTTTTACATGAGAAAATGAAATCTATTCAAAATTATATAACAAAAGTTCTTATGAGACTTAACAGTTACGTTTAAGTAAGTAAACAATTTACTTTTTTAAGTCTTACGTGCAAACATACGAAAAATTCATGGATGTGTTACTCCTGATTCATGGTCTTTAGTCTTTAGCTTACCACATTATTAATGGGAAAACCAAATAAA
Organism: Microcebus murinus; assembly: GCF_040939455.1. NCBI lineage: Eukaryota > Metazoa > Chordata > Mammalia > Primates > Cheirogaleidae > Microcebus > Microcebus murinus. Next base: position 77,357,254 of record NC_134114.1, on the reverse strand, counting down.
GGAGTCAGGTATTTAAGATATGTCAGTGACTGAATTTTAGTATCACAAGTTATTGTTTGTTTTAGTATTATTTAGAATTAAATTAATTTGCAGGGTATCTAGATAATCTCTGTTGGTACTGGACACCAGAAACAAAGTCCGGATTTGACTGAAGACAAAGAATTGGGATTAGGAGAGCTCAGGTGAGAGTGAGAATAGATTGGGACATAATTCAAGTTTATGAGCAGTACAAAAATGTTGGATTATTTTCATTTGCCCCTCCTAGTTTGCTGTCCACTCTTTCCTCCTCTGTTTCTGAGCCAGAAGTCTCATCTGTGTGGATCACAGGAATGGACTTTCTGGCTTCCTGTGGGATTTAGTTGATGGGTAAGAGTTTTCATCCTCTTGAATTCCTCTCTGTAGGGTCACCTTGGGTTGGCCATATTCCTCACTGAAAGTTGCTGCTCTTCCAATAGTGTCCTTGTCCATTGACTTTGATCTCATGTGCAGTCATCCCTTGGTATATACGAGGGAGTGGTTTTAGAATCCCAAGTGTATACCTAAATCTGCAGATTCTCAAATGCCCTAGTTGGCTTCTGTATCCTCAAATTCCACATGTGCAAACCCATAGATATGGAAAGCCAACTGTGTGTAATATATATATTATATATTATATATATATTATATATATATAATATATATATAATATATATATAATATATATTATTATATAATGTGTATATATACAAAACATATATATATTATAACATATATGATACATGTATATGAAATACTTCCAATATATATTGTGTGGGGAGTAGGGAAGTAGCCAGCTATGAGCAGATGTTGATAAAGGTTAAAGAATAAAGAATGAAGAAGAGAATTCTAGTGCTAAAGATATAACAAATAAGAATTGTCAACCAACTCTTCCCTTAGTCCATTAACAAACTCATTACAAGAGAGTATAATCAAACCAACTGAGCAATAATTCCTCCTTGGGAATCTATACAGTTGTCCTACTAATATCTGTTCTCATTCATTTTTCTAGCAGAAATAACTTAGGGTGGAAAGACATCCTAATTCTCCAATTTCAAATAATTTTTGAAAGTTAGTAGAGTAGTAGCTACAAACAAATCAGAGTGACTCAATCTCTCTTTTCTTTCAATTACCTTCCTGGCTTAACTGCTCCCACTGTGGCTTTTCCATATTCAATTGGCTTACATGTGCCCTGCTGCCCTCCACCCATTTCTACTTTCCTATACATCAGTTGTGATCCTTGGTATTATTTCTATGGCTTGTGGAAAAGTGCTACATAGTGACTGGGGATTGGAGAAAATTATTTAACATCTGTGCTTCATTTTCTACTTCCCCATCTGTAAAACTTGATGTCATAATATTTATCCAATACCACACAGAAGTGATATAAGAATTTATTCATGTTGGTAAGAAACACTGAGATGTAGGGCACAGCAGAAGTATAAAATGCTGTCATTATTCTCTGACAGTCAGGTCAAGCTCTATAAATAACATAGTCAGGCCCTGAGAACCACATTATGGTCTATAATGACTTACAGGTGGGCCTCAGTCAAGAGGCTTGGAGCTCTCATTCTAAAGTGTCATGTCATTGAGGCTGTGTAAATGTCATCATGCATATTTTGTAGTGGTAGCCTTTCAACTCCATAACTCTGAAAATTAAGATTTTACTATTCCAACACCAATGAGAATGTACTGTGGTGAGGATACAAACTCCGTTTTATAGGTAAGATTTGATTAAGTGGCTTTAGAGGTTGCAGTTTAAATGATTTCCTTGTGTGCTGTCATTAGAAAAGGAGAGAACAACCACATAGGAAAGTAACTATTTAAAAGGTCAAAGTGGGATCACAGGTAGTGAAAATACTATAGTTGAAATGTGCAAGTCTATGGAGGAAATGGATAATCAGACTAACAGTCTCAAATATTTTTAAAGTGAAAGAATGATGCCCAGTGGACTTGCTGGTCATCAAGGAATTGGACACTCTCTCTCTTCATTTCTCTTTGTTTTTCTACATTCTCATGTGATCAAATAAATTTAACTGTTTTTCCTAGCCTCGCTCCTTCCATACGTACCCCAACCACCTGTCCAGGCTTATCAAACTATGAATGGCTAAAGCTGATTGAATATTATAGCCATGGAAATTTATCCAAATTAATACTTTTATAAACATTAAGAATGACTGTGCAAATGTCTATTTGTATTGACTACTAAATCCTTAGATTTAATCAACTGTACCTGAGTTGAAGAGAATCTAAGCCCCTAAATTTGCACAGTTGAGAAACTGTTAAACTACCCAATTTTCAGTGAATTGAATGTACCTACAAAAATGTTTTTGCACTAATAAAACTAGACTATGCAGAGTGATGATTGCATTGGTAGATAGTAGCAAGAATTTTAAATTGAACCCAGAGTACAAGGAAATGAACAGGTGCATTTGGAAGCACAAGGAGAAATAAAAACACAATGATTATTTGCATATTTATACATTCTGTTAGAAGTATACCTTGTCTTAAACAGCATTAGCTTATTAAAATGTATTTAAAACAAAAGAAAAATTTGAAAATTAAAACAAAGTGATAAGAGGCACCTAAAAATGATTATTCATATTATATTAAATGACATGGAAAATAGTATAGTCAAGTTAGTAATTTTATTAAGACATATTTATCTATTGGTAATACCAACTGGGGAAGAGGCAGCCATCCTACATTCTCCATTAACTCACAATTTTGATATAGGCAAATGCCTTTTTTTAAAAAAAAATAATATATCAAGGTAGAATTTCATGAAGAGAAAGTTTCAAAAGAATCCTTCCAATGAAATACCCATATTGGGATTCCTCTAATATAAAAATATGAAAACTTCTAGCACCCAAAAATGAAAGATAATTTTTAATAAACACAAAATAAAAGAAAGAAAAGGAACATATTAATTTTCTGAAACACTGATAACCCTAATATATTTTTAGAATCACATACAAAAAGAAAAATAAGCAAAATTTACAAATGATGTCCAAGTAAATTTATGCTTAAATGTCAAAGAAAACTGTAATATATTGAACTTTACAGATGAAAAAAACAAAAAAGGTGGATTAAAGAATATCTATTCACCACATTGAGTGAAATACTCTAAAGAAATGTGGGAGTTTAAAAGTTAATCCCAGTACCTGAATATAATCACATGAGATCCTAGCCAAGTAGGTATGTTGTTTCCACAAATATCTTTGCTCATTTCTCCTTGCTCTGAAAATAAAATCTAAATATAATTTCACATTTTTTTTTCTCATTTTCTTCTATCTAGTTAAAAACTCCTCTCCTGGCCATGATTTCATTCTAGCTTATATCCTCCCCTTTACTACTAGCTCCACTATGAGTCAGGGCCAACTCTGAGGATATCAGCATAAAATGCTGTGTTTTAGGGTTAGATAAGCCAGTGGGAACAATTTTTTCTCAGAGAGATCTATTGTGTATTGGAAGAATTTGGTGGAAATCCTAAAATCTCTTCTCTGTGCATCTCTTCTTTCAGAAATGACTTAAAATGTACATTTCACAATGGCATAAACTTCTTCCTATTGTCTCTTTAATAAATGAACCCCCTTTTCCTCCAAAACATTTTTCATCAACTATAATGTGAGCTCCAAGCAGGGGCTCTGTTTCACTCACTGCTACATTCTCAGAATTTAAAATAGTGCACGTAGAAGGTGCTCAATAAATATTTGTTGAATTAAATCACGAACCTTTAGAATAATTTTTCGCCAGTAAGCCTATCTTGAATCTCTTGGCCCCTGTTAAGCCTCTGCTATCCTTCTCCCACAAACACACAAATACACACCAGGAAGCAAGAGCCAATGTACCAATTCTCATTCCATATCATGTCAGCAACTCTTTTTGCTGACATATTTGTGTTTGGGTTGCCTATCTGAATTTGGATCTTGAGTGGTCAGTTTCCTCTCTGGTAAATGTGTCCATTATGATTATATCATACAGTAGATATTTTACTCATTCAGCAAGCCATTATCGAGTGCTGGCCATGAACAAGAAATTATGCTTGTTCGGTAGACACAAATTTAAGTAAATCGCAGTGCTTTTCCAATAGATATTATTATACTTGTGAGGAGGGACACTGAAAGAACTAATGACAATTAATTGTGCCCATTCGATAATAAAGAAATGTTAAAATGTGTATTTAATGAACATTGAGTGATTTTTAAAAAATATATATCTTTAATTATGACTCCCAACATTGCTAGTTAATAAACATTTATAAGTCAAACAAATAATAGAACAATTATTTTAAAATGTATGAACCAATGTATACATTACAATTCAAACTTCAAGATGAGTCACCCACTTCAGAAAATGTTCTTAGGTGACATTGAATTTATATTCTAAATGAAGAAATACTCCATTTATAAAGTTTGAGCCAAAATTTTTGAAACTATGAAGTTTTGATTTTTGTATGTACATTATTTTATTTATTTATAGTTCTTAATTCTAAAGGTAGATTTCTTTTGATAACTTTGATTATAAAACAAAATGAACTAAAATAAAGTTCAAAATTTTACTTAATATACACAGTAAGTTAATGAATTTATGATGACAGCCATTTTGATTAAAATTGATTTCTGTCAGTCATTTTCTAGATTTGAAAGAATAATTCTCATTGCTACACATTTAATAACAGGAAGATTACAGAGGTGAAAGTTTTCCTTCTCTAGATATTTATACTAATGAATAAATTAAAAATGCAAAATTGTAGTGAAGCAATCACTGAAAGTAAAGTTGAAGAAAATTATGAGGAAAGACCATTTTGATGACTGACAAGAACAAGTTTTTTTTTTCGTTTTCATTTCTTTTATTTAAAAGTCTAACTCTGTTAGTCATTATATTAACGACTGAATACTAATCATTGGAAAGATCTTTCAAGCTGCTAAACAAAAGCTATCATTAAGTCACAGAAAATGCACAACACCAAACTGTATTTCAAATGCGCCTGGTATCTTTCAAGGGAATAGATTACATGTCTTGCCTTGGAACTAAATAAACTAAATACCAGAGACCTTCAATGTATTCTCAGATGCTTTGACATGTGGTTATTACATCATCTGCCTTCAAGGTGGAAGCAGGGGCTTAGGAGGAGCTTTGAATCACGTAATTATAGTAGTCATTTCCCACTTCGCGGGTCAGCAAAATAATGTGAAGTGTCTCGTGCTCTCCAAGCAGATCGGAGGTCATTTGGGAATTTTCATAATTTTAGCTAAAAAATGTTCCTGCCATTAGAATCAGAGTTTATACTTTTGGATCCCCTGACAAACAATAGGCTAAAATATGTGAAAACATTTATCAGGTTGAGCATTGTCCTAGAGCGACTGCTTTTAAGGGAGCTTTCTCTAAGACATTTATAGCAGAGGTCATTATCAATTACCGGTGACTCAGGGTGTCATATCAATATTGAACTTCTGGAAAGTCCTGACAACTTGGGGGGCAGAGGTTGTGTCCCCCATGTGCTCAGCACACAAAGCTACAGTGACGTCTCAGACTACCCTCTCTACCTGCCACACAGCCACGTCATTCTCCCTCGCCTCTTCAGAGAGCTACACAAGCTGTTATAGGTGCTGGAAAGACTGGTGACCAATGAACCCCCTCACCATGGAAAAATAGAAAAACAAATCCCATTGGCTTGTCTGTATCAAAACATTTTTCTCCAGTGGTTAAACTGTAAAATTGCACTGATGGCTGCTGCATCTCACTTGAGACTTCAACTCAAAGGGCTAGAAGGCAGGAGTCAAATAAAGATAGTGTCCTGTTGTCTGCCTCCCCCTACCTCCAAACTACACTAACACACACTCTCTCTCCCCCTCCCATCCCCAACTCTAATTTCCACCACTAACCCATTCTTGAGTGATCTTTCCTTTGCTCCCAGTCTAGATCCATCCCCTGGGCTCTTCCTACGGAGAGGAGAAATTCTCCCATGAACTAACTCCGAAAAATGAGATCTTAACATTGCTTAAGGCTATTCATATTTGCATTTTACAAGAATGTCCGTAATTATTAAAAATTAACTTTTTTCACAAAGGTTGGAATAAATATGAAGTACTAATGATATCTCAAGCATCGAGAATTTACTTTGCAAAAAAGTTTTACTGAATGCTCACTCTGTCTAAACAATGAAAGACATTCAAGGATACGATGGTGAGGTAAAATGACATACCCTTTGACCGCAGAAAGCTTATAGTCTAAAATGGCATATAGAAATTTATCACAACCCACCCCACTGCAAAGGAGGCAAGAGCTACAAAAGAGCCTGTAAATGAAGCTATAGGGTTGAAACAGGAGAGAATCTGGAAGTGTACCCTAAAATGTGAAGGCTGAGCTGAAATCTGAAGAATTAAGAAGAAAGTGTATAAAAATGCATTTAGTTCAGTGTGGAGTAGGGGAGAACTTTGTACATGATGAGGTCAGAAACTAGATTATTTAGGTAGAGTGGTTCCATCATCCAAACCAAGGCATTTGTGAAAGTGAAATAGGTTCTTACTAATAACAATGGGCATTGCTAGAGAATGTACCAAGTAACTGGAGGCCTATAGTCATCCTCATCATAGTCCATCTTGAAATATTGGGCTTTATCTTAAAGGAAATACAAAGTCTCTGAAAGTTTTTAGCAAAAATAATTCAGGTTCGAACTTGCAGGATACTTGAGCTGCACTGTGGAGAATGCATGGGAGGGGGATTATTTCAGTAGCCACGTAAGATATAATGGAGGGGGCCATGAAAGGTGGTGAGGAACGGTGTCAAGAGAGAAAGAAGTAACAGGAATAACTGCTGGGACCCTGTCTTAAAACTGGATAGATGGTTATGACATTTATGAAATAGGAGATAGAAAAGAAGCAGCCTTAGGCTAGAGTTAGGGATGAGAGAAGGATGCCTAATTCCAATTATGGAGTTTAGGGTAGCTTTGACAGAAGAAATCATGCAAAATGAGTTAAAAATAAAAAGTGTTTCACACATGAGAAATCAGAGCAGGAGTTATAAATCTGTGGGTCATTTACATATCAATGATAACCGGAGCCCTTGGAGATTTCCTAGAGAGAATTTAAAGAGAAGAGAGGAGAAGAAATGATAAAGCCTTCAGATACTCCAGCTTTAGAATGGACGGGTACAAGAGAATGAAAGGAGGCTGAAAGAGTGCACCTTACAAGGTACTAGCAGAGGATGCAACCTAGCAGAGGGTGATGCTTTGGAAGTAAAGGTAAGAAAGCAGTTAAGAAAGGAAATCACAGTGATCACAAGTGGCATAGGTCAGGTAAGGTGAGGACTGAAAAAATGTTATTTGATTTATCAAAATGGTGGTTAAGGGCAACGATTTGGTAGTAGATTGATTACCCAGGTTACGACCCCACCTCCTTTGTTTACTACCTGAATGTCCTAAGTATGCCATGTAAACTCTCTTTGCCTCACTTTCTCATTTTTAAATGCGGATAACCATGCTATCTTACTCAAACGACTGTTTTGAGCATGATTTTCAAAATGTGCTCTGTGGGCATGTGGGGATCCCAGAGATACTTTCAGGAGGTTTGTGAGATCACAGCTACTTCCACAATAAGACATTTTGCCTTTTTCACTGTGCTGAAGACCAAGGTAGTAGCACTAAAATGTATTGTTATCATTGTATGCTTCTCCACAATCAATTCACAATTTTTTAAAAAGCCAATTTGCTTTAAGAATGTTACTGATGAATCAGTAAAAAGTAAAAAAAAAAAAAGTTAATTGTATTATATCTTGATCTTTCATATTGTATAATGAAATGTGTAAACCCTGCCAAGACCTGCATATTCCAGTGAACCAATGTTTTCCAAATGACTAATGAATGATGTTCCAAAACTCTACATCAGTAAAAATATCCATTCAGTGTGCAAAATGCACCAATGCATTCAAATGTAACAGACTATGAAAAATTTATTGACATGATTTCAGACTCAACATTGGAAACAACCTTTAGGTTATAGAGATAGTCCTCTATTTTTCAACCAGATACCTAAATAAGGCTGGAATGTCTTCATATGCTACCTAGAAAACATCATCCCACAACAGATTAGATGCAAAAGAAGATATGAATGTCTAGCTATCTTATACTCAACCAGTCATTAAAGATATTGGAAAAAATAAGAAGTAAAACTCTTTTCATGATTTTTTTATGTTGAAAAATATTTTTATTTTTATTAAAAATTTTATTTATGTTAACACTTAATGGCTTTATCATTATTGTTGTTAAATTAATTAGTAAATAAATATTTTAAATTGTCTTAATCTTATTTTCTAATATGAAAAACATCAATAATCAAATAAGTCTACATAAGCAGAAGCTCTTTGGATCTTCAATAATTTTAAGAGTATAAAGGATTTCTGAGATTAAAACTTTGAGAATCACTATTTTTGTGGATGAAGCTGATTCTCTAAAGTATGAGACAATTCCTGTAAAATACTTAAAACTCAACTTCAAAATTCTCTATATATGGTGATAGATTGATAATAGATTGATAGAAAAATGAAAGGTTGGTGGTTAAATAGATAGGCAGGAAAGGGATAGAAATAAAATCATTGGTTAAGCTAGCTAAAGTATTTTGCAGAAATACTGAAGATGATAACCACACTGACATAAGTAGAGAGACAGGAATATCTGGAAACAGAAACACCACCTATAGGCAAAGTAATTTTGCCTACTCTAGAGTTTGATCCTGTATGAAAATACCGATGTGTTATTCTATTTGCTATCATGTAGATATGTCCTGATGCCTTTTGTAAAGAGAAAACAGGAGGGAAAAAATCAATGAAAGAAAAACCAAAGGCTTGATAGGGCAGTGTGATAAAGAGAGAAACTTCAATGAGAATTCCATAAGATAAGTTAGTGCTCTGAGAATGAAAAACACTCTGAGAAACAGAACACAGACACTTCATTTTAAAATAAAGTCTCCTAATCTGATTTTCTCTGTGAGAGAAATCAGTTTCTTCTCTTTATCCTAGTAGAGTCCTTGAATGTACCTGCTGTTTATAGCTATAAAGTAAGTCACATAGACAAAAAGCCTCTTTCTCATATCTGTGAGTCAAGGGTTGATCTTTTCATCTGAAAATCCATTGGTAGATACTAAAAAAATTTGAAAACCTATTAAAAGAAGATGGCTCATAGTGTATGATAAATACTTTTATGGAAGCATTTAACTATATTCAACTTATGTATCTGGCAGTCTGGAACTTTAGCACCCTCATATGTTTGATGAGTCGGAGTAAGGAAAAGGAAAAGAATAGTGGTCCTTAATTCCTTATGAGCAAGATAACTGCTAGTCCATTGAAAATCTAGAAAACTATAGTGGTTTTCTAAATTTTTGTCCCTAAAATATTTAGGAATAGTTTTTCAACACACAGTTTCAAGAGAGTACACACTGTGCCTAAAAGCCATCCATAAATCTTCCAAAGGATTGTTGATCTCTAGTTTGGAAATACTACCATCAAGAAAAAATAATTTAGGAGCACAAAATGACACTTCCAGCACCATTCTCCACTAAGTTACTCTATATTATCGCACCAAAATGAGACTTAATAAAAAAATAAAACTGTAGTCATGGAAAGAAACACATATTGGTCCAATTCACTCACTTCACATAAGAAGAAATAACACTCTAGAGATGTTAAAAGTCTTGCTCAGAATTATAAAATCAATCATAGAACTAACTGACCCTTCTTATACTATAATCATTTTTTTCCAACTCTCCTAAAAATAAATAGTTACATCTGATCAACGTGTGCAAATGTATACACAATTGTTAGATTCCAAATCTGGGAACATGCATTATCAAAATTGGAAGACTAAGTAGGAAAGGAAGTTATTTCATCTCAGGAAATGAAGAACACAATTGTAGAATAAAAGTTGGTGAGACAAAATTAAAAAGCAGCAATTGCACCCACAAGTTATATAACACAACAACTTGGGAATGAGCTATAAACAGTAGATGTGCTTAATTGTTTGGATCACTCATTCAAAATTGTAATCATTTGATAATTACAAAGTTCTCTTGTATCAGTCAAATTCATGGAAGAAAATATATATCAATGTATCAAATATGTATCAAAAGGGACAATTGAGGAGAGTTTACCTAATGGATTATTTACAAATGAGTGGATAGTGTCAAGGTAAACCAAGAAGGGATGGTGGTGCAGAAGACCAGTGCTTGCAACATGGGAATTCATTACATCTTTAGGACTGAAGGAGCTGCCACACTGAAGGAATACAGTAGGGTGCAAGCTGTGAGAGTGAATGTCCATACTCACTCTCCTTCCATCCTCTAATCTTTAGCCAGTACCTTACTTGGCCAAACCAGAAGCCAGAGGGCAAGTGTACCTATTGATGCAGTTCAATGTTAATACCCCAAGGACCGAAAAGATAAAGAAAGATGGATCTAGAGGGATAAATGGAGAATACCTGGAACAATCCCCAAAACACACTATTGACTTCTACCTCTACTAAGCTGTAGAAAATCAGACCCATTACTTGGAACCCACTAAGTTCTGTGCATAAGACCTCATATTTCCAGATACCATATCTCTAAGGGAAGCCACTGAATAGAGGGAACAATTGGACTCCATAGTCAATATACAGTAACGCAACATTAAAAATCATCTTAAGTTAGTGGGCTATGGAAGGAATACAAAGATCTCATGCTGCGTTTCAAAATCAAACTTCACCAGGTCATCCTAAGAGATCAAAAAGTGCTTCCCACAGGAGCTGCTGCATGAAAGAATAATGCTCAGCAATGTGGTACCCTGAGAGGCACTCTAGCTGCTAGAACAGATGAATAAAGTAACTGATCGAGGAGGCAGGGGTAGAGTCTACTGACAAGATTACTGTTGGCTACTTCTCAAAAGATATCACATGATTATTGATCAGTAGCCTCTTGGAATAGCTTTCTCCTAAGAATGCTGGGAGTTCAAGTCTAATATAGAAAGGTCTATGGAAATAGCTAACAGAAATATAATACCCATTTCCAATATTATGAAAAAATTTACCTAAAAGGTACCCAGAGCCTAAGTCATGCCTGGGACAAAAGGTGCCAGGCAAGGACATCTGACTCTGCTGAGGATTAAGAAAGTCCATAAGCTCATAAAGCATTGCTCATATCCCCTCCCAGTCCTTGCCCACTGTTGGAGACCACAATAAAGTGAATAGAGCTATAATCCTTACTGTTTAAATATCTCTAGCAAGAGGACAAAAGATATCCAAATGTCTCATGGGATAAAAAGGAACCATATTAGCCTGTTGGTGAAAACCCAAATTTGAAAACCAATTGAATACTGAAGTCAATCTTCAGATTCCCAGTAGTGAGAAATGTATGAAAGAGATTTATTTTTCATTTCACTTTGTAGTTCTGACCTTAGTCAAAATAGATTTTGATAGTCATAATGAAGCATAATCTTTCATGGCTACTCTTACTTTAAACTTGGTTAACATGAGTACATTTGGCAGACAGGTGATTAACAAAGCCTAAATTTAAAAAAAACAATATATATATTATATATTTGCACAGGACTGTGGACCCTAATATAGCTCTTCTAATTGGAATCAAGTTTTCTGATCTGTTCACCTCTGGCCTTCTTTAAGCTCAGAGTACATGGAATCAATCCACTGTGCCAGCTGTGTTCTCATTATATAAAATGCACTATAGTTTGGAGTGCATGGTTGACACAGATTATTCCAGTTTAGCAGATATATGCCAGAAAATATGTACACGAAAACATGCAAGGTGAACTTGAAGACTGGGAGAGCAGGTTTTGGATGGGAGTATTCAAACAAGTGAATTTTTCAGAACAAAGACTTTCTTGTTGTAGATATGGTTACTACCAAGAAAATTGTAGTAGAGAAAGTTGTTTTTGACCTAATTTAACAGTTAATGGAAATCACTGGTGATCTTAGAGAATTATATAAGCATAATACAGTCTACTCAGTTATGTTTAAGATACAGCAAAAATCATGAGAGAAAGCTCTTATATTACGATGAGATAGAAACAATGCAGAAGCCCCATAGGCAAACTTTAAAAGATAATTTGAGTATACTTTTTTAATATTTAAAATTATTCCCTTCACCTCCCTGAAAAAATATTATGCACCCCTCCCCCACTGGCATCAGGTTGTGGTGTGTGACTCCTCGTGCCCTTCTTTACATTTTTAAATTCAGGCATGGATATGGGGTTTGTTTCAAGAGCTAGCATATGAGTTGTCATGTCTCTTGCTTCTCTTTGGAACAACCAGTGGTAATGTTCTAGGTAGGGGCCAATGAGACTGAGTCCAGCAATGAATATGAAAGAGCAGGACAGTAGCGTACCAGAGATGGATGTACCACAAAAAAGAAATGAATTTTGTTACTGTGAACCACTTAAATTTTCAGGTTGTTTGTTACCTCAGCATAATCTAACCTATCCTGTCAAATGTAAATGATACTTTGAAAAATTTACATTCAAAATGACTTTTTTTAACCATTTTTTCCTGCCATTGATGAGATTTTAAATAGCTTGTGTTCTTTACTGTGCTTCTAAACTGGCACATGTATCCAGTTGAAAAGTCTAAAAGAAATTATACCCTCATTCTAAAGACATTTAAAATAATTCACCCAGAGAAAATTACATTAAATTGGCTATGGTTTTTGTTGTGTATGCTCCTTATACTTGCAAGCAATTTCTTATGAAGCAGCCACAAAATGTTTACAAAATAGCTAAGTATGAGAATAGGATGCTAGTCATCTTTAGTGTCACTTAGCATCAGAAGTCTAAGGTCTATATAAAGGTCAAAGTCAAACAAATGCTAAAGTGATAGGATGTTTAAATTCAGCTTTGAATTTTGGCCAGTGATTAGCCGCCATTTTGGGGAAGAACTGAGCTATCTAAAGTTGAGGATTATTTACTCTGCTAAAGATGAATTGAAATACCAAAAGCAAATTCAGAAAAGGAAAATCAAGTTTCTAATAAGAATTCATTTGAAATTGAAGTTTTAGCCTTGTTAATCTGATTTCATGTGTTTTTCAAGGCTCTCTCTTAGATCTATCAAAGATAAATAAAGCAATGTGGAAAGTTAAGGAACATACACATGGGAGTCATATAGAAGTGAACCTAAATTCTATCTTAGCCTCTTACAAACTACATGATCTTGAACAAGTTCTGTGTGTTTCCTCATCAGTAAAATGTGAATGATCCTTACTCATAGGATTGGCATAAATATTAAATCAAGTGTGAAATGCAGCTATAAAAATGAATGCAATATTATATAAGTTCACTTTATACGGATTTATATATCCGAAACTACTTTTTTATTAATAATACCTATTAAATACATTTATAGTATGTAACATTTATCTGGCATCATTTCTGTGCCAGACACTATTCTAGGTACTTAGGATATATAAGTGAACAAACAAAAGTCCCTGCCCATGTGTAGTATTCATTTTACTGGGGAAGGACAGAAGCAATAAGAAAAGTATATAGTGTGATAGGTGTTAAGAAATTCCATGAGAAAAAAACAACCAAGGTTGGACAATAAAGAGTGGAGTGTGGTACTTGCTGCAAAATTTAAATAGGATGGCCATGCAGGCATCATTGAGAAGATAATACTTGAGCAATGATTTGAAACAATCACAGGTCAGTAGAGTAACAAAATATCCTTTAGAACAAAGACTAAATACAGTGCTCTATTTGGCATTACTCAAAGTCTAAATATTTATTCATAGATGGAATACAGAATAAATGCACTTCCAGCATCGAAACTTCTTTTTCACAGGGGTAAGCTGCAAAAATACTGAGCAGTAGTCTGTGGGCTTATTTCATGGCAGCCTAGAGAAAGGAAATGATATGCCCATTTAATCTTTAATGTATAATTTCCTTACTGCTGGGACAGAGCAGAATGTAGTAAATATTCCCAGAGAAGTACACTCTGCAGCAAAATGCCCTTTTAGGAGGATACCTGGTGTCAGCTTATTTGAGATAATATATGAAGAAGAAGCAATTGTGCAACCTGTGTAGGGGAGAATTCTACATCTCCAACCTTATGAGTCTAAAAATCTCTTAAACAACACATATAGGAGAGAAAAGTAAAAGTAAACACGGGCTCTGAACTTCATTTGAGTGTCACTGGTCAGCTTTCTTTCTTACTTTAGTTGTCACAATAAACCAAGTGGGTCCCAGACTGAGTCCTAAATTTACTCTACACCAGGAGCTGGCCTAAGCCCAAGGGAAAAAAAATCACCAAGCCTATCCCAGGTTTCTCCAGCCTCCCCCTCGCCTACCTTAAACTTCACACATCTCTTAGTGCCGAAATAGCCAACTACTTTGTTGTACCCATTCCATCCCTCTCACCACTTGAAAAAATAAAATGGCTGAAGGCTTTGGTGACCCCTGGGTGAGGTAGAAATTCACAGGCTGTATATTTACATTCTTTCATCCTGAATATCTGGCTCAACATAACCACTGAGAAGTCAGCTGAGGTGGTACTTCAGAGGCTAAAAGGAACAGGCAGTGCAACACTCAAAATTGATTTGCCCCCTGGGGATCTAACTCTTCTGCAATGCTCATTAAAACTTAACTTAAATTTTTAAAGGTTTTAGAAAACCCTTTTAAAAAACATTTTCCAGTGTGACCTCACTCCAACTGACTGTCCTGCTTGGGTAAGCTTACTGTGGAGGGAATGGAATTTTTCTGCTGGGTTGCAAATGATTGTTAGACAAAGGGAATAGTTAAAATGCTTTTACTTGTGATAAAATTGATTGAACAAGCATAGAGTTTCCAAATCTTCCTAATTAAGCTCTGAAATGGCTTCTGCATTCTTTTTTTGAAACCAAGGGGAATTCTCTTGAAATGAACAAATATTTCATATGGTTAAGTATTCATTAAAATGAGCAAGAGGGAATGAGCACAGTATCCAATATCAAGAGGAAAACTGTAAAATGGAAAAGGATAGATAAATAAGAAATTAATAATCTAGAATTTTGGCAGCCTGACCAAATCGTCACCTGTTGTTCTGTTTTTCTAATTATTCTCCCTGTAATTTACTCAGCTGTGCCTATAATTCTCAAGTATGTACAAAGTTAATATAGGAGTTAAAGTTGTTAAGGTCAAGCTAACTGTTTATTTTACTTACAATCATTTGAATAAAAGGTAATACATATTTTTATAAGAAATTTTAAAGATTAAGAGACTTAGTACTTTCTAAAAATAAAAAAGTAAATTTCCATGCAACAAATTTGTACATTATAGAAGGTACAATTTAGTACTTTATTGTCTTTTATTTTTGATCAAAAAGTGTTGAATTTGATCTAGGAGTTCAATTCAAATTCTAGAAATGTATTTGCTGATATTAATTCATAGTTTTAAAACATGAAAAAAATCTTTGTCTAAAAGAAAGTTTCATAGATAATATTTATAAATGGAAATTTACTTGTTATCTTTCACCTAATTTATGTCTAAACATAAAATTATTTTACAATGTAAAATTCAGATATATATAGCCATTGAATACTGGGAGAAACTGCACAGGAAAACATCCCCAAATTACACACAAAACATCCCCCCAAGAATATATCAATTCAAATACCCTACTAAGAGTTTAACAGCCATTTCATCCTAATCAAACACACACACTCACTCACACATGTACATTCACATACACACTATGCATCAATGTTCCCACTAAAACAATAAACCTGTGACAACCTGGCATTGAATAAGGTGCAATTCAATTCAAATTTATTTTAATTACCTGACAGATATAGGATATTTCAACTTGAGTAGTATTTGTTTCACCCAAATGCCTATACTTTTATCTTAATATATAGGGCTAAGAGACAAAAAATTGTTCATGGTGATGCCTTCTTGATAAGATAGCATCTGGAAGGTTTTCCAATCTCCTATTACAGGATAAAGAAATATTTCAGTGGACTAAAACTTATGCTAAAATGGAATAATGTATTACATTTTTCTTTCTCTGAAATAAGGAAATTAATAATACATGTCAATGCAAGAGATAGATTCTATTCAATAAGTACTTGTTACTCAGTGAAAATAGAGGCATCCTATTTATATCTGATGATATTTTTCTGGACAAAAAGCACCTAAAACTGCAAATTAGAGCAATTACTTTGGGGATGAAAATTTCTTATTTGCTATATACCATACCTTAGCACTCACTTTATTTTAAATTTCAGATGTTTCAATTTCACCAGCTTTATTGCCAGCAGTCTTGGTAATGTTTGACAGCTGTCATTAACTAAGCACCAACCATTTAAAAGTCAGGAGGTTAAAGGTAGGGTGGTTTTTCTTTTAGAGGATACAATTTTGAACAAGGAGGCAGATGGTAGCAAATTCTGAAAGCTGTGTTCCACAAAGAGCACATCATTTTTGAAAATTTCTGTCATAAAACCTGTTGGAAGCAAAACTGCATATAGTTCCAGTTTTCTCAAACAGAGTGTACAGAAGATGGACACCTATGTGAAACAAAGTGGCTTGGCCAGCAGGAAGTGTTTCAATTATGGCAAAACTATATTCTCAGCAATTTTCTCTCGTTTATGTATTTTAAGGACACTCAAAATGTCACTTGAAGGAAGAAAAGACCACGCTTCAATTCCTTATGTAATTAAGCAAAACACCAGTATGAACTGGCTTCAAAGCCAGGATAACTGTTTCTCTAGCTTTTATCCTTTACAGGCACATAGGAATAAGGAACATTTCAATTTCAATGTGTTTGAACTTCTTGACAAATACAGAATATTTGAACATGAGCAGTATTTGTTTAACCCAGCTATATGATACTGAAATATGTTAAATCAGAAGATGAATGTATCTGGAAATTTGTAGTAATCAGGGAGATTTGACCATCAAGCAGCTCTATAATAAGAAAAATGTACCATTAGTGTTGCCATTTGTCCCATAAGCGAGGGCACTAATTTTATACGCAGGATTTGTGGCAGAGATTGTGTTTCTGGATCATGACTAAGGACAACTAGCACTTGCTGGGTCAATGAGAAAATTGTCAGCACAATTGGTGTCATTTCCAGAGAAAATTAATGTATGGAAATTAAAGAAGTTGGTCTGTCTGAGTCATTTGAGTACTGGGTTAGAATGCCAGGGAATGGAAAAAAAAGAATGACCTTAAATGCAAGAGATAGCTTTAAAAATAATGAGAGCAGGGCAGAGAGAACAGTGAAATAATTATTCACAATTATTTACTATTCACAAAAAGAAAATACTGAAAAGATAATCTTCCTAAGAAACCATCTTTAGCTTAGAAATAGAAAACTTCTATATCCAATTTTAGCTTTCTATTTTTTGAGAGGAAAAACAAATATTCTGTTTCTTCTTATGTAGTTTGACAAAGCCCATAGTCAATTATATCTTTAAAAATTTATTAAAATGCTTTTTGACCCTATATTCTATTATTGTATATATTATACAACATAGAGTTCTAAAATTTTTTTACATTAAGATTAATGGTACTCTATTAGTGATTATACTTTTTTTCCTGTTTATGGCATGACTCATGAGTAAAATATAAATATAATTCATAACAGAGAAATATGAATGATACAACACAATTATTGGCATACAATTTATCAGAGAAATGTAAATACCACAAAAACAATTCACTTTCTGCCATGTGTTTTGTGTGGTATTCATCTTTAGTACAGAAAACACCTGCCTCCACATTTATATGACAAGACACATCAATAAAAGTCACAATGTAAAAGAGCTGAAGTGCATCATGACAATGTGTTGGTGCAACATAAGGCCATGTATAATTGGGTGCTAAATGTGTGTATAAAAATCAACTGTGTATAGGCAATTCTCTTTCTAGTGCCCTTAGTCAAACTTCAGCTTTTATTCAGCTTCTAATAGTTCTACCTCGGAAACAGTGCCTGGCAGTCACAAAATGACTTGCCTCAGCCTGAATTTCAAACAAACTAAGCCACAGATAGAAGTGGAAAAATAATGATAATAACTTAAAATTTGCTACCTCTTGTTGCATTTTTATCCATTACTTAAGAATGAATGAAGCGATTGCAGTGGTAGGGGAGATGAAGTGGTAGATAGTTTAAAATTAGACTTGGAAAAAAAAAGAAATCAAGTACACTTCAGGTTACCATAGTACCCCTGACTCTCAGGCTTAATTTTCTTTATGCTTGGAGAATAAATGTCACATTGTAAATATATGTTCCTCTGCTAACATTTGTGCATATTCTTTCTGCCCAGCTCAGCACTATCATTACCAGGCACAAAACCCTCTGGGTGCCAGGGCAGTCTGCTTACTTGGAATTCTTCAATTAAGCATCTTAATTGGACCTACAAGGGCATTGGAATTTAGAATATGAAAGCAATGGACCATTTGGGAATAAAATCTCAAAATAACATTTTACCTAATTATTATCCATATTTCATTCTGAAAGTTACATTCGGGATACGATTACATCAATCTGCATGGTTTACTAAACACACTTTAGAGGTGCCTGAAAGGCTCTTTATCCTTTAAAGCATCAATTCAGGGCTTTCCATTTCCCTGGAGATAATTGATGCCAATCCAATGTCACACAGAAAACAATTCTTTTTTTTTTTTTTTACATCAGGTCATGGGTGAATGTAAATGTCATAAGCTGATTTCTCCATTGATCAATTAAGGTGCTGTACTTGAACCATTTTAAAAATATATATATGCATAATGCTAACTTTCCAATATAATTTACATAATAAATACATAGTAATACTTTAAATTCTATCTACTCTTAATATTTTACATCAATGGAATTGCTGAGCAGACTGCTTCAGAGCAAATTTTTCAATATTTTGTAAAAATATTTGCCAGACTAATGTATATTTTAACTTTCGAGATACTCCTGCCTATATGCAAAAGAATCAATGCATAACTGTCAAAGTGTATTTTGTATAACTCATTATACTCTACCTTTTCTGCAAAATTAATAAAATATAAATGTATAATGTAATGGTTCTTGAATCATATTTTCTAATCTGATAAAAAATATAGTTTATTTAAAACTTTTAAAATTTTTGACATTCATAGAAAAGGCATTACAAATCATAGCTCAGATTATACTTAAATAAGATTCATGTCATACAAAGTAGGATTCTAAAGTCAACTAGGATTTTTGGAATTAATTATGCACACAGATATTGGCTAGGTTGACCACATAATTTATAGTCTAACCCAGGATATTTTAGAGTGAAAATGGATACTAATAATAGTTACACAATCATAAAAGTTGTAAACCAGGACAGAAATATGGTCACTGTGGGAAGAAACATTTAGAATAGGATCAGATTTTTAAGAAAACTTATGAATGGAGAAAAATAAAAGTGATAAACCATTGCTTTTTCCAGCTTTTAGGATTTGTGACAGAGATTAAAAATCAGGACATTGTATAAATGATACAGGCAATGCTACCATCTCTCATCACTGTCAGTTCTAAATTTATTCTTATTTTAAAATTATTTAAGGTAAGAAAATAATTGTCATCCAGTTGTTTTAACCTTTCATTTTTTTTACAATTTTATAGGTCACACTGACAGATAAAAGTGATGATCATCAACACTTTGATCATATGATTATCTTCAACTGGAAATAAAAATATTAAAATTTAAAAATGACTACCTTTATCGTAGATAAAAGGAAAAGAATTAACATTTTGATCAATGTAATCATTATTATGTGTGGATAACAAAATTATTTTGGTGACAATTGTAATAATATAAATTAATTAATTTTTAAACTTTTGGCCATCCTTCTTTTGAGAAAAAAAAGTGTGTTGTAATTAAAGGGAAAACATCTTTACTTTCAAAGTAAACAAGGGTTCATAATAACTTATGTTATCTCTTTAAGACAGATAGATTACATAAAATGGTTCCCAGAATATTGTAAATAAAATTTGTTTTAAAGAGCATACTAAGAAAAATTCTTTACATATCTAATACAATAAACATACACTGACTTTCCTAGAAATTCGGGTACCTTTTGGCAAAAAGACTTCTGTTTCAATTTCTTCATGAAGATCTAAAAAATAAGTAGAATATTTAATTTAAATTATTCCAGACAATGAAGGATCTTCAGCATTTTCATGAAAAAGGATTTCACAAATATCTTGTCATGTTATCTTTTTTAGATAACAGGATATTGTGTGTTAATGCACAAAAGCTAATGAAATAGCTGGCATGAAGTAACACAGCCCTATAACCTTGCAACTCATCCCACTATTATGGGCAACAGCAAGGCTGCGTCATACAATGTAACAAACATTTTGTCAAGCACATACTTTAGTCAGAATCTGATTCCTCTCCTCTCCAGACTGTTGAATGAAAATGCAAACTCATAATTTCTATCAAAGAGAACAGAGATCAACAAGGAGATCAAGAACTGCACATTTTTCAAATTGTCCACTTTGAGTGCTGATAACTTATGGTCTTATGGTGGAGAAGTTAAACTAAAATAAAATGAGCATTTGAAGTACTCTGCTTAACTATATTCAAATGCAATAAATGTAACCTTAATCTAACAGATGAACTAGTTTTCATAAGTACAGTATACTGTAGATGCTATATATATTCATGGCTCTGGCCCCATAAATTCATAATGATTTCCTTCTGTGTTTCTGAAGGCCAAAATATGAGTTTTTGACAGATTATATATTTAGGAAATCTTAGTTTGAATAGTTAACTTTAATAACAGATATGTCTGTCATTTATGAAGAAAGTATATCTAATAACTACTAGGGAATCGTTTCACCAAAGCATATAGTTATGCTTGCTTGAAAGAAGTCAGCCATGCATTACCATAAAAGTTAACACCCTTGTTATGGCTGATGCTGTTCTATTCCCATTTGTGGCATCATCTAACTCTCGCTACCATAACGCATTTTTTTAAGTCAAGAATTATTTTTCATAGAACTTTTACTTTCCAATATCTATAGAAAAAAATTCACAGTGCACATAGTGCCCTTTAAGTCTGATCAATATTTTTTATGAAAAATACGATCTTTGCAACAAGTTTCATGTTCTAAGTCAGCAGTCCCCAATCTTTTTTCGCCAGGGACCGGTTTCATGGAAAAATTGTTTTCCATGAAATGGGGGACGGGGGTGGGGAGGATGATTTTGGAATGATTCAAGCACATTACATTTATTGTGCAGTCAAACCTCTCTGCTAAAGATAATCTGTATTTGCAGCTGCTCCCCAGCAGTTGCATCACCACCTGAGCTCCACCTGAGATCATCAGGCATTAGATTCTGATAAGGAGTGTGCAACCTAGATCTCTCGCATGCGCAGTTTACAGTAGGGTTCACTCCTATGAGAATCTGATGCTGCTGCTGACCTGACAGGAGGCGGAGTTTATGCAGTGATGCTCGCGGTATCAGCCGCTGTAAATACAGATGAGCTTCACTTGCTGCTCACCTCCTGCTGTGCAGCTGGTTCCTAACAGGCCACAAACTGGTACCAGTCTACTGCCTGGGGGCTGGGGACCACCGTTCTAAGCACACTGAAATAGATAATGGAAACACAGTGCATTCCACTATAATGAAAACATAAGAGTAGTTTGTGAAAGATAAAGCACAGATGTAGTGCAGCGTTCTATGTTTTCTAAATATATTCCAGTCTGTCTACCAAAGTAGGTACTTCAGGGTACATCCTGACTATAATTTAATCACTTTTGGTAAATGAGTACCACTTACAGTAAATCTGATCATACTCTGCTCTGAAGGATTTCTGCAATCTTTTTATTTGCTGTCAGACCCCTTTTGAAAATAAATTTTCTCACTATAGACTAACCCTTAAGTCGCAATGATGCGCTGCAGGGTTCTTCGTGAAAGAAACATAAGTTAATTCAAATATGAGAATTGGCAGTTTATAACATAAAACCATTAGCATTCAAAATCTTTTGGCTCACTTCTATGTAGTAACTAATTTCATAAGTTGTCACAAGGCATACTTTTTTTCAAATGGTTGCAAGAATTGCCACTAATTATTGTTTTCCATTTAATTTTAATTTTTTTCTTTTGACTGTTTGAAAATTTCAAGCATACAAAAGGAGACCTAAAATAGAATAAACTCATATATCTCTATAACATATTATCAATTTCTTTCAATACATGACCAATTTATATCTTTGATACCTCTACCCTCTTGTCCCGTCCCATATTATTTTGAAGGAAATCTTGGAAATCATATAATCTTATCTGTATATATATATATATATATATATATATATATATATATATATACATATATATATATGGACTTCTTTTTTAAAAAAAACATAATCAACATATAATTACTTTTTAAAAAATCTGTAATGATTTCTTAATATTAACAAATCTCTAGTCAGTATTCAATTTTTTATTTATATTATATATTGACTAATTACAGTTGTATATATTTATGTAGTACAAGTGATATTATGACTTTATAATCATAATTAATTTAGTTTAAACTAAACTAATTAACATATCCATCACTCCAAACATATAACCTTTTTGTGATGAGAACATTAGAAATGTACTCAGTGATATTAAATATACTACTTTCACATATACACACACTCTCTTGCTCTTTCTTATAATTTATTTGTTAAAACCAGATCCCTTGTATGTCTAGTTTCCTATAGTCTGAATTTTGCTGACAGCATCCCAATGGTTTCTTAATATGTTCCTGTATCCTCTGTATTTCCTGTAAATTTGAAATTGGATGTAGAAACTTGATGAAAATCAGGTTTAATATTTTGGCAAGAATACTGTATATGTGCTATTGTGAAGTATTCTTTAATAGTAAAAATATTCACATTTTGACTATTGTAGAATTATGGTTAAAAGCATGGTTTCTGGAGACCAAGTACATGCAATCTAATCCTGGTTTGCTTCACTCTAGAAGGGAAACCTTAGGCAAATGAATTAATATGTGTTTCATTTTCTTCATCTATAACATGGGCCAATATAGGTATATTATTAGGTATATATTAGGTATATATTAGGTATATCTAAATATACCTAAGAAAGAAGACTTCTGTGAAGGCTAAATAAATGTAAATCAAGCACCTGAAATAGTGCCTGCTACATAGAAAGCATTCAATTGATATTAGCTATTATTAGTAAATAGATGAAATTTATTATAAGGAAGAATATGCAGAAAAGATTTGTGACAATTTTAATCCATATAGCTGCTAAATTGACAAGTCTGGAAGGATGGCTTTTCAATACTTAATATAAAAGTTGAAATGTGAGTGGACTAAAAGGTTCAAATATCTCAGGGAACTGGTAATGAAAGATGCAACCTTTTGCTGGCAGGTCAATGATTGAACACCACACAGGTTACTAGTGATTGAAAGAAATTGCTACTCGTCAATTCTGTAAAATGTATTTTGAATCCCCATGTATGCTATTCTTGACTCAACCTCAGAGAATAACCACAAGCATGCTCATTTTATCTTTTATTCTTTCTTAAATACTCTGACAGCATCAATCGAAGCAAAACAATTCTCTTAGCTAGGCAAAATAAATGGGTTCATCTCTTGCTTTCCAGAGCAAGAGTTTACAAAGAAAGTTTTCACTCTTTTAGAGATAGGGCATAAATGTTTCAGACATTTAATCAGTAGTTTACATAATTTCTATGGGAACAAAATCGCTTAATATATATTGTTTTAAAATTACAATCTTGAGAATGTCTATTAACTAAGGATTTAACAAACATTAAGTTATAAAATCCATATGATTGGAAAATGGTGAAGATTTGAAGTCAGATGAGCAATGGAAAATTTAGGCTGGGTATTTAAGGAAACTGCCTATTAGCAAGAACTATTAGATAATGGAATGGTACTTTTCTTAAGCTCCATAAATTTCAAAAGTAAATTGGAAAACATATTGGAAGAAAATGTTCCACCCACTAGGGGAATAAATGAAATGGTCTTTTGATCTCCTTTTTCTATAAGCTGGCCTGAAAATTAGACGTTTAAAACGTACCTACCCAATCTATGAACACCGTAAGTCCAATATTAGGCTTAATCTGAGTTTCATTGGGAAAAGTTCCATTTCCAGATCTTCAGCCAAAAGCTGAATAATACCAATATGGAAATTTGGAGCAAAATCAATTGTTAAAGTCAGATTATGAGATTTTAACTGCTATTCCAAAACTACTTATACAGCCCTTCTATGTTATTTCTACTTGCCAGATCAACACCCAAGAGTCATTTTGACATTTAAAAAAAAAAAAAAATCCCAATTACACATCCAACTGCTGATTTACAAAGCAAACGGCAACCTGTGATTTTGGCTTTAAAACCCAGTTTGCCTTAGGGATATATGGATGAAAGAAATTCAAGCCTACTGTTTAAGAGCTAATATTCCCACATTTCCATATCCCATTTAAGGCGGGCAGACTTTAGCACTTGAGCTTAAGCGGTATCACTTTATATAAGGTGCTTGAGTGGAGCAGGCAGAAAGCAGGAATGGGATAATAAATGGCAGAGAAGCAGAGAGGCTGCTGCTGCAGGTAGCCCCCATGCCAGTTGCCAAAGGAAAAGGGCTGTGAAAAGTGAACGCGTTTTTTTCCATGAGCAAAAGATGAGAATTTAATAGTAAAACAGTAAATTGAGTGTCTGTCCTTTTACCTCTTACTAGAATTTCTTTGTTGTCCTTTGCATGGGGAAGGTTAACAGCTCAACCTAATTCTTCGCGCCAAGGAACTTTACAGGCTGTCATTTGGTTAAGGTCTAATGGGCCTTCTGGGATTTGATAACTGAATGCCATGCTCACTGGAGCAGGCTGCTCCTCAGAGGGCCTGGAAAAGAATGTTTGAGTTGGAGAGAAGGTGCTGCTGCCCCGACTGCTTTTCCACCTGCAAAAACAGAAACTTTGGGGACAGTAGCACCGCAGTTAACAGGAGGCCAGACTCAATCACCTGGGACCCCAGCAATGAGAAAGGTGTTAAAGTAGCCAGCTCTTCTGTTTTGCCAAGGATTTCCCGGCCTTGCTGTTTTTGGCAAAGTTTTGAAATATCCCACTTCTCTCACCCTGAGATTTTCCCTTTCTATTTCTTGGGAATGGTTTTGAGTACTGGGATGACTAGTCCAAACAGAAAGACAGAATGTTAAGAGGATGTGAGATTCACACTCTTTGGAACCCACACACCTCTAAACAGCGCTTGGCTGCTATGGCCGGTTGAGTGAGGAACCCAGAAGCAATAAAGGGATCGAGTTGCCAACTACCTCAACCTCAATATTGGAAATGGATACTCCTAAATCCCTTGCTGACTAAATCAGATGGAAAATTTCAAAACATTAGCAATTGAAAAGGCTGCAGCTTTCCCTTGGCAGACTCTGAAAGCCCAGTTCACATTTAACCAGGGAGAATTGGTAGAAAGTTTCTGACGCGAACACCTTACAACTGTTTCTTTTTTAAAATCACCAGTGAAAAACTTGAATCATCTGCACACTAGTCGGTTGAGATAGAGTGACATAAGTCCTTTGACCCAAATTTAACCTTTTGCACTCGGATGTCGAGTGCAATTACTCTTTGAATGTATCAATAATTTGAAATATAAAAAAATGCAAATAAATAAGTTTGTATGAAAAGAAATTCCAGTTTTTTATTCTACTGCAGCGCTTTGTAAAATCTGGGGTATTTAAAAAATTAAATCCCGAGTAGAATAAAAGAATCAAGAAAAAGCAAGCGAGTGCAAAGGGTTAATGTTTCAAAGATGTTAATTATTTAATTGGGATTACAAAACACACAATTTATTTATTTCATTTTTTCTTAAGTTCCTCATTAAGTTTTTTTATTGTAATAAAATATGCCATTTGAACCATTTTAAGTGTCCAAGTCGTGACATTAGTTACATTGACAATTTTACTAATTGTCAGCCATTACTAATATTTCCAAAAGCTTTTTTCATCACCCCAAACAAAAAACTGTTAAAGAAATTTTTTAAAGAATTTTTTTGCCATCAGGGCTGCCATAGATTGTGGTCCACATAACCTCAAAATAATCATGATTTGTACTCATGCATGTATTTTCTAAAAAGGAAATGAATTGGCTTAAAATTATTGGGAAAATATAGCATCATCGACAACTGAACATTAAACTTACATGATCCATACAGTAGTTTTGATTAATTTTATTTAATTAGGCATTTTTGTGTAACGTAAAATTTGAATGATTAAGATCTATGATCTAGATAATTATCCCAATGCTTGAAAAAATGGCTGAAATCATGTAAAATACACAAAGGTTGAAAATGTAAAACCACAAATAGAATTCACAAGGCCAGAAAAATCACGGCATGATTAAAATCTAAAATTCTAAAATATTATTTTAGAAAAACATTTCTTAATTAATAATTAAATTGCAAAGCAAACTTAGATGCATTTTTGATATGAGGATCCAAGATATGAGTTTAGGGTTTATATATAATGTTATCGCAGCCATACATCAAAATTGCCCTGTCTTTCAACAAGCAAAAGTAAAATATGAGTTATAGATTTACCAGTTTTAGGCACAGCTTCCAGCTTCTCATTTCAGTCCATTTTTGCTCATTGATTAGTAAATCCAATCAATGGCAATGACAATTTGAGAAGTAAATCCCTCTATCAAATCTGAAATCTTGCACATTGCATCTTTGAAGTTCACCCTTTCCTTTCATCACCACACATTTCGATGTCCTGTGAGGTAAGTGCATCATTTATTTTAATCCTGTTGAAATGAATGGATGAACCTATATAACAATGCAAGCCTTTTTCCATATGGTGCTGTAATTCACTTTGAAATGATAGCACTTTTCAGATTAAGATGTATACATTTTGGTTCTTTGACTAGTTATCCTTTCTTAGTGTATTATAGTAATAAGAATTTAAAGCAAGACTAAGTCACAGCTGCCTTCTAATACAAATATTAGAGCCTTAAACAAAATTCCACTAGAGCAGCCAACCAAGATGAATAACTATTTTGAAGGGAATAAAACTATCATTTAGTAACTACAGACTATGATATTCTTTTTAATCACTTGAGTTAGAGTCACTATCAATAAAATCAGTCTTGAAAATATTTTCATTTATTACCACATTGCCAGTATTAAAATGAAAGAAGCTTGAAGTACTATTGCAAAAGAAATGAATAAACATTAAATTCTTAACTTGATGCTTACTGCATAAAGCAATTAATTATTCCAACATTTCAAAAAAGTTTCTGAGGGATTTTCAAAATAAGGATTATCAAAAAGATGTGCATGAAATGGAAATATGCTAGTTATTTATTTAGAATATATGGTAAGCATTAATGTAATATAGCTTTCTGAAAAGGTAGTTTTTCTAGAAATAGTTATGTACAAAAATTATAATATATGATATTTGCTTATTAATTTGTTGAGTTATTTTAGATATACTTTAACTTCTAAGAGTTTCCATGATAGAAACTGTTCAAAAGAAAATGAAATCTAAAATATTACCATCTAATAATAATCATTTTTAATATTGCAGAATATTTCTTCCCATATTTTCCATCAATACTGCTTTTTATTTTTTTAAGTAAAAATAACATATGCCAAGAAATGAAACCTTGTATAGGCTAATAGTACAAAATAAAATAATAATAATAAATAAGTAGATATATAAAATTTTAAAACTCATATATGTTAACTATCTAAAATAATTTTTGTGAATCAATTGGCATATGTAGTTAAATCTGTTTTTAGTGTTTATATTTATATCCTTCTCCCCAAACATTTTTAACATTAATTGTTTTGCTTTTCTCTAATTAAAAAATAACTAAATGCTGAATGCAGAAAAGTTGGTAGAGGAAGGGGAGAAAAGATATAATACATCATCCATAACCTCACCAACAGAAATGTACTGATCATTTTATCTCTGTACTATCAATATACTTTAAATCCTACATGGTCTCATTATCCATAAATAGCTGCAAACCTTTTAAATATGATTCAGAATATTTCAAAGCAATATGTGAGAGCCCACTTAAGAAAGAAAAATCAGTACTAATCTCCAATACTGTCAGGGTAAATTGTCATAAATGGTAAGTCTCATTTTTAACTTTCAAGGCCCTCTAGCATCCCCATACTTTTCTAACAAACTATTCCCAATCCTCTCCTTTGACTATCTCGTAGCAAGTCATCTCCCTTACTGTTCTATTCCACTTTGCTGATTTCATGCATATTGTTTCCCATTCTTGCAATACCACCTTTTGTTGCTGAGGTTGTCTTGCCGTTCCCTTGTATGTGTGTGCGTTTAACCAATCCAGTGTCTGTTATTCCCAGAGGCTTGAGTCAAAGGTTTCCCTGAACATTATGTCTTCTTGTTATAGCTCTGAGACTATTTATATTCCCTGATGGATAATTGAAGCATAGGCCCAAACATGGAGAAACAAGAAAGGGACTCGGTTATCAGAATAGGCCAGGTGAATATAAGAAAGAGGGGAAATAGCCACATTCCTGCAAGATCAGAAAAGGATCTGTAACATTTGCTGACCTTTACAAAGAGACAGAACTACTGCTTTCAAGCTTTGGCTTAGGACAAAACTGGTTTCTAATAAGGCTGAGAATTGCCTAAATAATTCCAGCTATAAAAATTAAAGACATTTCAGTGGAACAGAGAACTAAGCAAGGCATTATTCTGAATGAATGACTTAAGTTATGAGAATAGTGTGATAAGTAGGGGGGAATCCTGATGTTGTGAGGATAGAAGTTTATAAAATTTATAAGGCCCTCTAATAGAAAACATATAAGATTGCAAATAGAAAATTAGATATGAAACGACCACTGTTTTAGAATGAGTAAAGAAATGACAGCAAAATATTGAAGACTTGGAGACTCATGTCCATTTTTATTTATATTTCTTCTGAAAGTTTACAAATATTATTACATACTCCTGCTTATTGGCAGAAATCTGCCTCTGTTGTCCATGTAGAATATTCTACAACTTCCAGCACTAAGAAGGGGCTGTTTAAATGAAGGTGCTAAAGCTAAAGGAGATATAAGCTTCATGGCAAATCCACTTCTAGTTTTTATATTAAAACATCAGGCAATGTGAGCCAGATGGTAGAATCTCTTTAGTGGGCAAGCAGTCCTTCTTAATTTCTTTGAAAGTACACTATCTTAGTTCAGTTTGTGCTTCTATAGCAGAATACATGTGACTCAATAATTTATAATGAACAGCAATTTATTCATTACAGCTCTAGAGGCGGGGAAGTCCAAGATCAAGGCACCAGAGCCGGTGAAGGCCTTCTTGCTTCATCATCCCATGGCACAAGAGCAAAGAGAAGATGAGAAAGAGCAAGAGAGCACAGCAAAAAGGGGGCCAAACTCATCCTTTTACAGGAAATCCACTTCCAAGATAACAGCATTAATCCATTCATAAGGGCAGAGCCCCCAAGGCCTAATCATCTCGTTAGGCCCCACCTCTCAACACTATTTTACTACGTTTCCAACATATGCCCTTTCGTGGACACATTCAAACCATAGCATGCACAAGATAGACTACTCACTGAGTGCTATAAAGGTATAAGCAAACAAAGCACAATATTATAAAAGTACAATGGTTTAGCAGAGGAGGGAGACTGCATGGAGTCTGAGGGATAGGTGTCAGGGATGGGGGTTGCTTCCCAGACTAGGTGCTGAATACTGCCTTGAATTTCAACAGAGAGGCAGACAGCTTTCAAAACATGAACAAAAGCCAATGTGGGAGAACAGATTGTGCCCCAGGAAAAGCAAGAATTTCAGGTGGAATTTGACTTCTGATATGTAGAAATTTGGAATAAGAAAAATGAGTGTAGATATTAGATTGCATCAGGAATTTAGAGGGACTTGAGTGTTTTGTTAAGGAGTATGTACTGAATTCAGATGGCAGGTAGAACAACATAGAATTAAAATGAGGTTTCCTTTGTTTTGTTTGTTGGTTTGTTGTAAAGGAAACGAGGCCCAGAAAATTTTAATGATATGCTAAGGTCATCTAGCAAACTAGTAGCAAAACAATCAGAAAGTTGCTAGAGAGTTTTATTATTATAACACCTTAGGTCAAAGTAGAGAATTGTTTTTATATTTGGGAGTGTGGGTAAAGATGGAGGTACAGGTTAAATAAGAGGAAAATTAAGAATCATCTTTCCATAGAAAAAAGTCCTATAAACTCACAATGCATGTAAATTGAAGGCAGTTGCCAATAATGAATCAAATGTGTTAATACGAAGAGTTCAACTCAGACTAAGTAAGAAGGTACGTCTTAGAGTTAGACTTTGTGAGTTTGCATCTTGGCTCCATCAATTATTGTATAATTTTAAGCATAATGCTCAGTTTTGTGTGTCAGTTTCATCCTCAGTAAAATGAATCTAATAAAATCGACCTCATGTTGCTGTGGTGAGGATCTACAGGAGATAGGTTATGAAAATATTTAACAGTACCATACTTGACTAATATTGTCTATAAAGTTAGCTGTAGTTCTTATTGTTCTTGTCCCTGGTCCTATCGTCACTTAGAATACTGAGACAATCCCCTTTCTTCTTTCTTGCTTTAGCCTTACTCTTTTCAATTAAGTCTCTAAACTCTATCCAGAGAACTTACTAAAGCTCAGATCTGATCATGCCATATCTACCACAACCTCAGGACAAAACTCATCATTCTCATGTGACCTCGTCTCTGATTATATTTCCAGCTCATTTTCCATCATTCCTCACCTAACATTTTAAGGTCCAGTCTTCCTGAATTCCAGGCCATTTGATTTCTGGCATCTAGGGTTCTATAAATACAGTTCTTCTGTAGTTTCTCTACTTAACTAGTTCTTCCCCATCTTTTAGCTCTTGGTTTAGTTGTTCCTTTCACTGAGATGCCTTACCTGATGTTTTAAGATGGACCTAACTGCCCTTCCCAGAACGTACTCTTCTCATCTCCATCTAACCCTTAGCATATTGAAATTTCATGCTTATAGATCTAGATCCTCTACTATAAATTCCATGGGGACAAGTACTATATCTCTTTCACTTCTAACCTCTGTTTCAGGACAGCAGCTAACAAATAAAGCCTTGCTGAATAGATAATTGAGAGTGAGCAGGGTGGTTATCTCTGGAGAGGGAATGAGTATTGACTAGAAAGGGGCATGAAGGAAACTTCTGGCATCGTAGAAATCTATATTTTGATCTGAATGATGGTTACACAAGTGTATAAATGTGTAAAAAATATTGAGCTGTTAAGATTGTTACTCTTTCTTCACTTCACTAGAAATGTTGTATCCATAGTTTTTTCAATGAAAAAAAAGTACAAAAAAAGGCACAACTCTTTGTGCTATTAGAAGGCAGGATAGTGGTTTCCATTTTGGTGAACTTGTGACTAGAAAAGAACAAGAGTGGGCAGCTAGAATATTGGTAATTTTTTAATTTTTTTACTTACTATAAGTCCTAGTTATCTGGGTGTATTCAGTTTGCAAGAATTCATTACACTGCACACTTAATGATATTTGCAAATTTAAGTAGATGTATTATATTTCAAAAGTTAAAGATGAGTGAATAACATTAATAAATGTATATGTAATATGTGTGTGTATATATATATATATATATATGGCCTCGGTGTAGTGTAATGTAATATACTGTGTATTATATATATATGGCCTAGACCTCTATATTTATGATTAGAAAAATAAATCTGTTTATTCAAACTGTGCCCCTAGTCCCACATCAAAATCAGCTAAAATAAAATTGCAAAACCTACTTTCTTTCCCTGCTATATGACCCATCTGTGTGGATAAATGTTTATAAGTACAGAATTTGATTATGTATACATGATAATCATTCATTAATTAGTAACTTTTGAACAATGGTGAATTGCAAATCTTCTCTACAACATAACTCATTCACAAGTTATTTTTAACACGGCTTTTAAGAACAATTTGCTAGAATTACTTTTGGTGTAAAGTGTTTTTTCAATTATTTTCTTTCACAGATATTCTTAGAGTCACAAAAATCTTTACACATTCCTCTTGCCTCAGATGAACTATTGTTTAAAAGGAGACTTAAAAAGAAAAGTAATTTAGATGCTTCTACTAAAGATGCTTGAAACATTCCTAATGCTTTAAAAAAAGAGGAGTTTCACAGACTTTGCCCAATTTCCCTATGGAGCATTTATGCATGATTTGGCTTTTCTTTGGTACACCTACTCTGACAGCAGGAATTCTTAATATAGGTATACATTTAGCAGCCACATTGTGAACATCATGAATAAAGGAATAAGCATGACCTCAAATCAAAATATCAGCACAATGCCCTAAACACCCAAAGGCAAGGAGGGAGCCTTTGACGCCAAGCTCCACGAATGGCACTCAGCAATGTTTCAGTTGACTTATTGCAGTCAAATGTATGTTGAAAAGCAAATCCATAGGATAAAAAGGTATCAGACCACAAAGCAGAAGCAAGGAACTAGGACTCTATCCACCCACCCCACTCCACATCATTTGAACAAACAGCCTAAACAACAGGGTTTTTAAAATGGAATAATATTTATCGCATATTTTTTTTATTTATTAAAGACTTCAAAATTAAGTTAAGATTGCATTTTATTTAAATTTTTTAAATGACGTTATTTTTTTTAAATTCTCATTTCTATATATGATTTCTTTCCCAAACACATATTTCGATGACTTAGAAAGTACTGTGTGGAGAGGGATTTAGGTGCAGCTGTCTTCTTTGCCAGGAGGTAAGATCCAGAAATATATACATCAGTCATTGGTGTCAATTTGTGACAGTTCAAATTGCCAAAGGTATTTGGTAAACTTTGATTGCTTTCAGAAGTGTAAAGGTTACCGAGCAGTTCCAATACATATCAATTGCAATAGTGTTACACAAATGTGAGAGTGTGTAAGTGTATATGTGTGTGTGTGTGTTTATTCTTGACAGTTGAATCTTCTAGTGTATCAGCATTAAGTTCATTTACATATAATGCTAACAATGGCAATAACAATAACAACACCAACAAAAGATGCCAAATAAGATGAAAATTTATTTGCTTTTAGTAATAGATATGCACATTTAGGTAGCCCAGAGCTGTAGCTTCCTGACACTGCACCATCCTTAGTGTGCTGCCTTATTTCACAAGGTGGCTGCTTGTGCTCTAGCCATCGTATTCATATTCCGGGGGGGCGGGGCGAGGCGGGGGGTAAAAAGGAAATAAGAATGGAAATCTCATTCCCTTTGAGAACATTTCCTGGAAAATGGACATAATATTTAATTTTCATTGGTCAAAATTTTTTCATATGCCCAAAGTTATTGATAGGAGGAACCTAGTCTTTGAAGTGGGCAGTAAGAGAATCAGCTAAAATTTAAGGTTATTATTATTAGGAGGAGGAGGACAATTGATATTTATAGTGGAATGATTTTCTTTTTTAGAAAACATTAAAACACAAAAACATTAAAACAAATCCCCTAGGCACCTCGAAACAAAAACCATTAGATAATGTAATAAAATAATTAGAACATAACGAGTCTACTATTTACTATAATGTAAACAAATGAGTTAAAAGAGTAAATTTTCACTTTCTTAAACTGAATATTTTGTTGACATGCATAAAAATAAATGAAAAAATATTTCTGCAGATCAAAGAATATCCAAAACTTTTAAAAAACTGCATAGATATATTTCATTGGTAGGAGGCAGAAAGGATGGGGCTGATTAATTTTTTAAAAAGGGAAAAGTTAACTTAGAAACAATTTCATCCCACTCTTGAATCAGAATTAATACTCTCAGTTGGGAGTTATGCTGTCATATTTGAGAGCCACTGATTTGAGCATACTATTTCTGGAAATGATTTCTTTTTAGTAATTACTAGCAGTTTATGAAAAGATCTGCAATTTTATTTTTCCAAGTGTTCAAGTAATATTAACTCATCAAAATGCTAAAACCTGTTATATCAAAGGCATCTAAGACTCACTCATGTAAATGTCCTGCCTGTTCCTGACAGCTGGAACCTCTTAGTGCTGATGTGCAGCCTCACCCGCCCCTTCCCACCCCCATTGGGACTGATCTAGTCTCTAAACAGGAATCCTTAACTCACTGGCCAACTCTAAACTCTGCACTGAGACCCAGCAACCAGATTTTAGTAGCAGCGGTCTGTACTATGCCTGATCGCAGGCTTTTCTCATGCCAGGCTCTTTAGGAATCCCTCCACGGCATACTGGGGAGCCCCCCCCACGACTATGAATGAATCCCCCATTAATAGGAACCCAATACCTCATCAAGTAGCCCTTTACACTGTTTGTTTGAACATCCATTCTTTTATTTAGTAAAACAACATTGAAAGGTGACTGCAAATCAGGCATGATGCCAGGCGCTGGTAATAAAATGATCAAAGCCACAGCTGCCTGCACTCCAGTGGGAGAGACAGCTGTAATTGTTAAAATGATACTCCTTTAAAGAGTTGGATTGGGTCTCCTAGGAATTTTCATCCATTGTTCTTAAGTCTGAGCTCTTTAGTCACATGGAATAAATTCTGTTCAGGCTTCCACAGACTCATCCTCCAACATGGAATATTTTGAATAGGATTATATTCCCATCAAAATCCCCAACCTCCACTGCAACGCCCCTCCCCTCATGTCCTGCAAATAATGTTCATTCAATATCCTGGACACATTGTTTTCTTTTCTTCTCCAAGCTTATAAAACCCTGTTGCTTTAACTCTTAAAGCAGTAGTACCCAATCTATTTAGCATGAGCGACTGGTCATGGAAGACTATTTTTCCATGGACTTGTGGGTGGGAGGGAGGCAGAGCTTAGGCAGTGATACAAGCAATGGGGAGCAGCTGTAAATACAGATGAAGCTTCACCGGGCTCACCCCACTGTTCACCTCCTGCTCTGAGGCCCAGTTACTAATAGGCCATGGACCACAGACCAGTACCTGTCTGAGGCCAGAAAATTAGTTTTAGTTTCTTCACTCTCTTTTGGGATAATTCCCAGTTTGAAAATATCCCTCTTAAAATGCAGTATGAAGAAATTAAGTGGTGGTATGTTTTACCACTACTTAACAAAAGCTTAGTTATTTCATCTAAAGTGGCATGTCACAATTCTTGGCCCCCAAAAAACAAAAATGCTGCAAGTGAATTTAAAGAACCTTTCAGATCTCTTATGAGCTGGTGATGATTTTAAGTTCTAGAAGTTCTAGTTTTCTAACCGTTGGTTCTTTCTTTTCAGGTATCATCTGTGAGGCACTCTGTTATAATGGGTGCTGAAACTGGGTTCATACACTGTTCTCCACTTGCTACATGAGCTCAAGATAATTACTTAAGTATTCTGAACCTTAGTTTTCTTATTTTAAAATCATAGAAATAAGGATCCTTACCCTTCAGGGTTTGTGAAGGTAATGTTACTCGACGTATACAAAGCACATTGACTGTCACGGAGGAAGAACTTGACATCTGGGAAAGACCAGAGTTAGTAGTTGTCTTTCTAGTCATGAGTGATTCATATACAGCATAGGAATCATTCATCAAAATAAGACTCTAAGTGATCTTAAAGTTATTCAGTATAGCCCTGACATTTGATTCAATTCATTAATAACCTAATGTTTTATGGTTTGTACCAGGGGCTGGTGATTCAAAGAAGAATTACTGGTTGTAAATTCAAGAAGCCCAAAGTCCAGTGAAGAATATGACTGTGTAGAAACAGTTACTGTACAATCACACAAATAGGACTTGATGGGGCATTATGCCGGCCATCCGCTTACATCCTACCCATTCCAGAATATAGTGCTCTCAATTGTGCTTCCCACAGCACTTAATGAGCATTCAACAAATACTGGCTCATGAATGGATACAGGTTTCACACTCAAATATTTTAGGCAAATAGTAATGTTTACATTGTTCGAATTTGATATATTAGTTTCATAAATTAACTTCCATTCATCTTAGAGATTCACATACATTTGATATATCCTATGTCTTAAAATTTAAGGATGGTAAAAAGATAACGGCAACACCTGTCAGGAGAAATCTCTAGAATGTTGATGATATGAGGCCAGATAAATATGTACGTATTCATATGATATTATAACAACTTTTTAAAGAAGTAGGGATGGCAAACATGGTTTGAAGAATATTGCACCAAAATATTTTTTTAAAAAATGATTATCTCTGGGTGATGAGATCATTAAAGATTTTGTTAATATCATTACACTTTTTAGATTTTTAGATATATTACATGGATTGTATACATTACAAGAGAGTTATAGTGTACTAAGTAAGTAAGATAAAAAACTAGTAAGTGATGAGGACCCAGGAACATGGGCAATGGTAGATTAAGAAGCAATGTGTGCTGTATGTGGGTCACAACCTAAAGTATAAAATAAACAGAAGTTATTACAATAATAATAAAGCACAGTTTTACCATCAATACTTTTGTAGTATCTATTTCTCTTTACATTTTAGGTCAATTGTATCTCTGTTTCTGTTATTAAGAAGGTCCATTGGCCTTTTTAATGGTCCATGGAATGATTAAAGCATATTGACTTTAACTTATCTGCCCAGAACATAGATAAAAATATAGAAATGAATTTTCTATATTTTTTATAAAAAATATAGAAGTGAATTTTTCCCAAGCACAATAGTCTTAGTAATATTTCATGGCAGAAAACTTTAATCTATGAAGTATACATACTCGGTTTTGATTTATCAACAAAGTAATGCATTTTTTTAAACTCAAGACCCCTTGTTTGTAAATATTACACAAGTCAGGATAAATACTTATAGAATTAATAAAATAAATTAATCTTTTTATTGCTGTTGTTACCTTAAATCCTTTTCTCTGAAACCATTCAATAGTTGATAGATAGATAATTAGCAGAACTGTATCACTTTAATTAAAACATTCCTTAATTTCCCCTGATGGGAGGCAAAATTTCCTCCTTTGAATTCCCCAAATATCAAATTAATATCTTAATTATGTAACTTCTACATTCTCTTTTGTAGCATAGATATTTACTTACACCTTTTATTATACTTTCTCTACTTTTAGAACTGTGGGTTCATTATCTTTGTCTTATTATTTATCTGTGTATCCCCTAAGAGCAGAGCTAAATTACTTTAAAACTGGTATTATAAAAATATGATAAGTAAAAGTATTCCTCAAAGTTCTAAAAATATTTTATGGACTCAATCTACATTTGTTACTATAATATAAAATATTTTCATTGTATGAAACTAGGATTCTGGGAGCCTGCATTCCAAAGCTGCTCCTCACATGAGCGGCCTGTGATCAACAAATATCAATCTTTAATTTATTCTTAATCTCTTCTTATGAATACAATGCTTTTTTTTTTTCCGTGCAAATGAATTCTGTTATCATTCCCATGCATGTTCAAGAGGGGGTGTGGGTAGTAAAAGCCTTCTTGGAAAGGGTCTCATCTTCCTGAACATTCACCACACTGATAAGTTCTGTGGCAAAGACTCTTTCTTCTCAGAGTTTGTTCAGTGGTAGTTTTCTTTTTAATAATGACATAGTTAATCCATCAAAATAATGCTACAACAAATCTGATTTCATATTTTTTTCCTAAAGCAGAAAACTCTCAAGTTGCTTAGTGAAGTGCTAAATGCTTTATATTGACAGACTCCTGCTGTTCAGCAATCTATATTTGCAGCCTGCCAAAATGAAAGCCATCATTGGATCTTCTTTGTTGTTCACAGTATTTTAAATTACAAATGATGTTGATTTTAATCATCTTTGCTCCATTCACTCACAAAGCCGGATGCTGTACAAGTCAGTTTTCAGATTTTATACAAAATACTTTTTATTGGGCTTAGCACTTGCACAGCACTTTATACCTTCAAAATACTTTGTAAACATTAACTAGTCAATCCTTACCAAAAAAAAAACCACAAATCTTGATGGTATGTGTAAATCAGGTCTAAAGAAAAGAGTTTTCCTATAGCTTAAATTTGAAGGAAAGATATTTATTTAGCTGTTTATTTTTAAATCAATAGAATATATATCAGGAAATGATTATCTCTTCTTCACTTTCTGTTGTATTAATAACCACATAATTTTAATTTTAGTGATCATGTAAATTATAGAAGTATTGCTATTATTAAGGAAGTAATCTTAAACATATTGGGCATGGTCTAAATAGTGGGAAGCCTGTGATTGGCTAAAGCTCAGCTAATTGTTACAAGAATATACTCTTAAGTTAGGTTGCAGTTTGTTTACATACTAAGGTTGCAGTTCCCTGCACACAGTCAGATTTAGGTCAAATTTAATTTAATTTCACAATAGTCACATTTAAAAACTATATGACTAACTTATTTATTGAAAATAATGCTTCTAAATTATTTGTAGGATCTTCATCATCACAGAAAGACAAATTAGGGACTGAAACTTGAGATTAATTACTGAATATGGCAACATAAAAGCAGTGAATAAACCAAAGTGGTCACACTGTCTTCGAGCTCTTTTCTTCTGTGTGAGCACCACAAGATTTACTTTTGGTAAGCTGATGGAAATATCACGTATATCCAGCAGAGGTTTACTGACATATTTAGGACAATCTTCAAAAATACAAAGGAAACTTCTTAACCATATGATGATGCAGTAAAAATTTTACAATGGATTTTTAATCAACACTTTAATCATGCTCAAGTATCACTGGGAAAACATTATTTGATTTTAAAGATGAGGTGCTTGTTCATACACTCATATAGGAGACTGATGTTCCCACTATAAGAACATAGTTGTAAGAAATGTCAATATTAGAGTATAAGAGAACAATATTCGCATTCTGGACACTAATGTGCTCCTATGAGTTCGATAAATGTCCTCTGAAATTTAAAAATTATTTTAAACAACATTTTAGGTATACATTTCAATTCCTAAATCACTAGTTTAAACTTTTCCTCCAGAGATGTATACCTTCTCAGATGCCAACTCTTTATGATGCACTTAAGAAAGAGGTGAAATATATCTCGTAATAAATTTGGGAATAAGATAAAAACAAAAGAACACTTAGGATGTGGTTTTTGCAGCCCCAAAAAGGACCTTTGACTAAAAGTAAATAAATAAAAGTACCCTTTTGTGCCTAACTTCCTATAACATCAGATTTCTAGGTTGACTATTCTATTAAGTAGTAAATATTCTTGGGAAGGGCAGTACTCAATACTTTAAGCTGTGAAGTTCTAGAGCCACCAAATAACATTATTTACTTGACAAATTC
Organism: Microcebus murinus; assembly: GCF_040939455.1. Taxonomy (NCBI): domain Eukaryota; kingdom Metazoa; phylum Chordata; class Mammalia; order Primates; family Cheirogaleidae; genus Microcebus; species Microcebus murinus. Next base: position 77,317,991 of record NC_134114.1, on the reverse strand, counting down.
TGCCTAGTGTCAGCCTAGTCATTGTCCAAGATACAGATGAAATTGATCACTAATGAAGGCTGCTCACTCAGAGCCTGGCCATATCTCATGTAACCGGTTATAGTTATGGCCCAGTTTCTATTTTATAGCTTCCACATATACCTTTATGGGAGATTGGCATTGACATAATAAAACGTGAAACAGCAGGAAAATATTATAAGCCAAAGAGTTAGCCTATTTTAATAGCCCACTGTCAGGAAAATTTTCCTCACATCAAACCTAAATCTTTCTATCAACAGCTAAGTACATTTAAGGCCATTCTCAGTTGTTCTATGGTTTGGCTGATTTCCTCTTTTTCTTATGGTTAGGATTTTATATTTTCAAAGTGCTTTTCAACCACATTTACTAGTCTTTCTTCACAAATATGCCTTCAGTTTAATACTTTTTTCCATTCTTTTACAAATCCTGATGTTGAAGCACAGAGATATTAACAAGAATTCAAGGTTACACAGCAAATTAAAAGCCCAACAGGGAATGGGCTACACAGCACCTGAGTTTCCAGACTGCTGTTTAGCCAACTGGGCCACAGGGACTCTCATGGCACAATGAATTAAGAAAGAGAAAGAAACTTGAATTAGAAAATGAAATTATGGACAAAGAAATGCATTATTAGAATCACAGTTTCTTTTTCCCCAGATATAAATCCACCATGATGCATGCTTGCAATCCAGCCTCTAGGTAGACTTACAGACCGATTAATTACTCCTGTCTGTCTTCATACTTTCTTACCCATTTATGTCAGGACATAAAATAAGTTAGGAAGTAGATTCTATATCCAATGGCCAAAATGAGGCATGTTCTACTGCCTAATCTCTGGGTCTCATAAAAGTGGAATTTTTCTGAGGCATGTCTGAACACCTCTGCTTACCCTCTCCTTCCCAGCTCTGTACTACCCAATCAGTCCTTATGATGGGTATTAGGAAAATATGAAAGATTTGGAATTTGAGTTGCGAAGGTTAGAGCAATAAATTTGGAGAGCAAGAGTTCTTGAGCTGTACCTGGATACTAATTTGGAATGGAAGCTAACAGCTTTAGGTAGGAAATATGATGAGGTGGTAAAATAGTGAAAAGAGATCTCAGTAACTCCCACATAAAGATGTTTCTATAATTAAGAAATATAATGTGAGAGTCTTCAGAATTCCAAAGATTCCTCAGTCAAGAAGTATTCTTTGAACTCCCTTAATGTGACAAGATAGGACGTAGGTGGCAGGGAACGACAGTGAGAAAGTCCTATTCAGGAGCAATAACCTAATTCTGTCTGGAGTCTCAGATGTGTTTTCACAGAAGAAATGATATTTTAAGCTGAGGTTTGAAAGATACATAAGACTTAGCCAGATTGAAGAGGTTAGGGAGAAGAGTTTTCAGGCATTGAGAATCAGTACATACAAAGACTCTAAGACAAAAAAAAAAAGGCATAAGACACTGAAGGAATTGAAAAGCTGAAGGAAGAGACAATGAGATATCAGATTAAGTTGGAGGAGTCGGCATGCCAGGCCTTATAAGTAATGATAAGTATTTTTCTCCCACTTTATTCTTATGGCACAAGAACCATTAATATGTTTTAAGATGGAAGTAATATGATTGTATTGGAATTCCACCAAAAATCACTCAGGCTTCTGCATATGTTATCTGTTTGTCATGTTCTTTTCAGGTCCACTTGCAGGTGTTTACCTCATACTATACACACATCCTCTCTCCTGAGGAAGATGCGGCTGCTGGGAAAGTCAAGTAATTGATACGAATTTCCTTGAGTTTCCATAAGTTCCTGTAAATTTAGCTTCCAACTGAAATAAACCAACTGGTACTCTTGTGAAACTCAAAATTATGCCATCATCAGCTAAGCTGAATGAAAAGAAATTAGGCATGAAAGTAATAGGCAGCCCATTTTAAAATGGTATCTTTTATAGAAACATCATTATATGGGACAATTAAAAGAAAGAAATTTATTTGAATGTGCATTTTTAAAACACAGTTCAACAAAAGCATAACTCTAGCAGAAGTACAAAAAAATTCTTAATCAGTTAAGACTATACTCAGAATAAGAGATTAAAATCCACTTACAAGCCATGTGATAAAATTCAGACATATGAAGCATAGTATAGTATATAATTGATATTCAAATCCATTAAAATATAAGATTAATAGGATACTGTCTTAAATAACTTATCAAAATTATTCATTATTTCATACAGTATCTTCGTATAGTTACATGATAGTCATCACATATAAATAACATTAAATATTTAGTTACAAGTAACTGGAAACTTCTTTCACCCAGTGCATATGACAGTTTTTTATTTAAATTTTGTTTGGTTTCACTTAATTTTTCAACCTTTTGAATTAATATCAAATATGTTAAGACTTTAATTTTATTTTATGTGATTGTATTTTGAGAGTGACCAGGCCTAAAGAGAATGTCCTACTTTGGTAAAAAAAAAAAAAATTTAAAAGCATAAAATGGTAAATAACAATTCTCTATGATAAAGTGATTCATTTTTATAACTTAAAAAATTTTCATATCAATAGAATCCAAACAAAATGATAATAAACATAATCTATTTTAAAAGCCACAGAATGACAATATAAAGATCAGAATTGACTTTTGATGCCTAGCTCCTAAATTTAGAACAAAATGTTTTCATAATTATACTGATTTCCTAAATTATTCTGATCAGAAATAGTGATTAATCAGAAAAGTCTAGAGAACATTAAAGTCTAGATAGATTTTCAGACTACTAGAATATTCTAAAAAGTTTTAAAAAGAAAAGAGATTCTAGTTCCAGAGGTGTTTAAAATGCCTCATGTCAGTAGGTTTTACTTTTAAAGCTTCCATGTTAACAGCATGATTAAGGTAAAATATTTTGCTAGCACCTACTGCTGCTGATGGGCACCTGAAGTGAAAGAATACGTTTTACAAACTGTAAAATGGCATGTAAATAAAAAGCATTACAAATCCACATTTCATAAACTCAGTTGATAAAGAAATGTAACTCTAGTTTTAGTTACAATTGATTAGATAAATCAATTCTATTTTGAGTACAAACTCCTCCCTGTGGTAGAGCTTAATCTCGGGCAATTCACCATCATTTTGCTGTTCTCCCACTCACTACTTCTGGCATTTATTCCCGATCAAGAGAATTATGTGCTCAAGTGTGAAGGTACATTTTGCCCAGGTCATTAGCTTTACCCTGAACATCCACTAAGGTGTCTTTGTTCACATGTAGCCTTCAATCTTAGTTTGTACAAATTATTGTGTCTTTCCAAACCATCAAGTCAAATCCAGATTTTTCTAATATATCAATATCCTTCTTGGGTCCACAGGACCATTCTTTCCCTAGTTCCCTTTAAACTCTGTAGAGCGAAGTTTCTTTCTATTCCTTTCTATGCACTTGAGTGCATCTTCTACTCCTCTTATGCTACTCCAGGTACCCACAAACTCTGCTCAGTTTTTCTAGGACCTTCTCTACTCAGGGTTTGTTCCTGATATCATACTTGCTACCTCCCTGAACATTACTGAAAAAGTGAGGGGAAAAAATTAAGTCCTAAAGGCTCTTGTTATGTATCCTACCTAAGGTTTCTGAAACAGGTCCCCCAGCTCAGGCTGAGACGTGCAGCTTTCTCCTTCTCAGGTTCCCACCACTATCTAAATTCTATTAGATTCACCTTGATCTTTTCTTACCATGTTGTTAAGGAATCTTCTTTAGTTCCGGGAAATGGAAGCTTTGTTCCTATAGCAGGTAAGAACCATAATCTGCTAAAAGTATATTATCAAAAAAAAATTCTACTTATTATTTAATTCAGCAATAGAGGAATGATTATAATCATTTTAGGTTTCCTTGTAACTTTACCCAGGGTTGCATTATGTTTCAAAGGGATGTGCCATGCCTGGAAGTAGAACATCTAAGCTGAGATTTCAGCTACATTGCGCTTCATCTACAAACATCAGTCCATGCAGGCACAATTGAACCAGGCCTTTTCCCAGCTGCAGGGCCTCTTCATAATCCCTGCTCCACTTATTTACTAATGTAACTTGGCCAGAGACACACAAGTTTATTCTGTTATTTGGGAACTGTACTGGAGTGCATGAAACTTCTTGGTTCTCTCTCACTAGACACACCTCAGTTACTTCTCTGGGTCTGGTGATGTTTGTGTTTTATTCAGAAAGGGAAGGACAGGTCATATGTGGCTCAAAACATTATTGCTTCACCCAAGCCCATTCCTGGCAAGCAATAGCTCCCAATACTCCTTTCCTTAGAATCTACCTTATCAATATAATATATTTGTTTATTCCTTTGTGATAGTTATTTCTCTTCAAATTGTGTTTTTCTTCTTGGAGTGTAGGATGTAAAGAGGAGTCATGATTCTTAGCTTTTAATTTGAATTGGCTATATGAATATCAAAATAAAGAATTAAAGTGCTTTATTTTCTCTTTCTCGGGTTTTATCCCTTTCCTAAAACAAGGAAACTGAAGGCCTAGCTGTCTAACTGAAGAAAGTTTCAATAGGAGAGAGAAATTGTTAAAAAAAAAAAAAAAAAGAAGAAGATATAGATAAGAATTCAAAAATATCATGCCATCACATCATTATTCTCCTTATCATCCTATATGAGTGTTATGTTACCCCACTCAGAATCATAAAATTTATTATGTATTCATATTGATTAGTCCTTTTATTTACTTTATGGTTTCCATCCTTGGAGTTTTTCATGGGATCAATAATCTGGTCCAGAGAAAACGGTATGAAATAAATTGGGAAATACTAGACTACACTGGTAGTCTTTTAGTTCTTAAATATTAAGGAATAAAATGCCTGAAACACAAAATAAAGCCCATGCTAAATGAACGATGAAAATGAATGGTTTTTTTTGTAAATGGTAAAGTCTGATACAAATATTATATTATTAATATCTGAACTCCTAGAAAAAAGACATCCTTAGTCATCTAGAAGGTAATATCATTGTCAGTTGAAAAAGCAGAGGAAACATTTACCAGGTTGGAGAAAATGAAAACAATTATACATTGAAAACTGCATCTTTTTGCTTGATGTCAACAACCATGACAACTTTAAGAGTGTTCTGAATCCCTACCTTTGCAATAGAATTTTTAAGAAAATGTATTTTTCTCAGTATTTAGCATGTAAAAAAAGTTAAATGTCACTTATCTTCACCTACTCTTGCTCTCCCAACTTTGTCAAAAAATATGTGGATCCAGGCATTAGATGTATTGTGATTCCTTTGTAGTGACGTTGTTACTTTGTGTACAAGAACTTGTCATATTAAATGTTATTCCAATTTTATTTCTTTTTAACATTTGGCAAAGTGTAGGACAGTGAGAGGAGAGCTGGAGCCCAGATCCCTGAGCAAGCAGGAATGTTCACCTACATTTCCAACACTGCATCTGAATTGAGGAATGGCTTGTCACTTGTCACTTGTATTCCAGTCCTGAGCCTTTTCTGACTATGCTGATAAAGTGCTAAACACTGGAAGCAGGCACAGCAGGACTTGGATTCCATACCTGCTCCAGTTTTCTTTTTAAATAGATTTGTAAGTTTAATGTGTGCTTAGCTTTCCATAAGTATCACTTATCTAGTAGTTAATTTCTAATTCCCAAGAAATGCAGGGGGAATGAGACGGCTTTAGCATAAATTTTCCTCTTTCATATGACATAACTAGCAAAAGGCCCATGAGACAACTGTCGTTTTTAAAACAGAAGTAGTCAAATTACATTGATACATAAGGAAATGGCAGCATATTCTTGACTGGACATGTATCTTCATTGCATGGATTGAAAAAGATTAATATCATTGCAATCTAGACTACCTAAAAGTCTAACATTACATAAGTATATGCCTGAATTTCATTCCAAAACTTTGTTTTGTTCCTTTTTTATGGTTACCACATTTTTGTAGAAAAAAATTTAAAAACTTAAACTTTCTATTTTTTTTTTCCTTTCAGAATATAAAACATTGTAACTTAACCCAAAGCTGCTCTACCTGTGGAAGACAAGCAAACACATTCTTACAGCTAAAATACGCAACAAGAAATTTGGCCTCCAAAGATCGTGTTAAAGAATTTATATGAATATAGGGCATTCTCCAAGTTTCAAAACAAGAGTAAATTATTTTGAAAGCCTATAAGAAGGAAAGAATTTTTCAAAATCTCAAGAATAATTCAGGGATAGCCTTTGCCTTTGGAAAAGATAATTGCAATACATTATTGAGATACAGTTGAAGCCAGTATTTCTCACTATACTTAAAATTTAATTTCATTTTTCAGCATTATAAACCAACAGTTGTTCCTGGAGCAAACCAATCTTATATGACCCTCTTCTATTTTTTTTTTTAACCTTATGGCACATGCCCACACATGTAGTGCTATTTGAACAAAGAAGTGTTTACATCAAAATGTGCAAAGAGGTAGCCTGGAATAGAAATGCGCAAAATATATTTGCAAGAGATTTTAAAATTTCAGTCTGGCCTCAATATAGTCAGTAAAATGTCAGAAACAGAAAAATTTTAAATCTCTCCATTTGCTCATTCCTATTCACACATTTAGGGGAAAAAAAGAACTTGCTCTAAAACAAATACTAATGCAATATATTTGCTTCCTGATGCTCATGGTCAATTATAACTGGGCATTTGGTTGTATTACTTAATGTTCTATATCTCTGGCAATGCTACTGCTTTCACAGTGAGCTTCAGGTCTGAGAGTAACTTTATATTTTCGGGTTTAGTTTCCTATGATGCTTTCCTATAGGAATAGGTTCTATCACAGGAGTAAATTATTCAAATCTAATTTAACGGACTCAATAATTCTCCTCAGTTTTATCTTGGGCATTTTGTATTCCTTTCCATACACCTAGTGGCTATGTAACAATTCAATTACTGAAGCCCTTCATCTAGAAAGTGCTGTTGATGTCTGGTAATTCTTATTCTGTTTGATTTCTTTTTTTCTCCTAGGTTAACACATGCCAGTTGGTGTTGACTGAGTTAAAAATCTTGAAATAAGCCTGGCACTGTGTCAGTATGTAGGTTAAGAAATGAAACAAAAATTTAATAAAATACACATTGGAAATGGAAAATAAGATTAGCAGCGACATTTCCTGTCATGAGGGCATTTTTCGTCTATGCACACAAAATAAAACAAGCTCAGTGCAGCCGAAGAAAAGAGGAATGAGAGGGATGATAAAAATTGAAAGATGAAAAGGCAGAGGGTGAGTGTACAGAAGCACGTTGAGAGCACACAGAGTCAGCTGGCAAGAAAAAGCAGCTCCAAGAGCCTCGGAAGGTAAAACCCCAATTAGCAGATCAAGTGGCTGAGAAGCAAGTTTGGAAATAAAAGAGCAATAGCATGAGCAGCTTCAGGGAAGACTAAAGCATCAAGGTGATGAAAGTTTGCAAGAATCTTTGGAGATTATTAGGAATTTTAGGGAATTACAATGATGAAAGTACTGTAAGGGAAAATGTCTTTGCATATTCTTTAATAAAAGAAAATACCTGCCCAAATCTGTCTGCTTGCACCCTAGTGATAGATTCTTGTTCTTCAAGAACAAGGTCTGTCTTCTGATCAGATTTGGGTTCATCTTTCCTCTACTTCTCTAAATAATCTTTTTCTGATAAAATATATAAATATATACAACTATAAATAAAATATCAATGATGGAACTAAAGTTTCAAATAAGGTCAAAGAAAATAGACTTAATGCGGAACTCCATAAAACTTACCAATAACCAGAAACAGTCTAACAGTTAAATTTTAAAATGAGCTCCCATAAATTTTCTAGATACATTAATTATATCTATAAATAAAAAAACTAAAAAGAAATTATCTGATTAAATCATTCCATACAATAAGTAAATTTAGATAAAATCAGATAGATATCCATTTGGAGAGCAGTCCTGATTAAAAAATATCCCTTTGTCAGTATTGATTAAATGAATCACATAATAGGTTTCTACTTAAAATGTGACAACTACCCACAGACCCTCTTAAAGATTCTCTTTATGGATCTGCAAGTTAGGTAATAGAAATACATATAGTTAATATTTTTTGGAACTTGTCTATCCTATTTTGTACTCTTGTGCTCTATAAAGAGTCTTAATAATAAACTTCTTTAAAAAAAGCACTGTGGATTTAAATTATGTTCATAGAAAATTTTAAAAAGCAGCTAACAATTATTCAGCCCCTGCTATGAACAAGATGTCTTTATTGCAGTAGAAAAAACATAAGACCATGAAGTTACTTCCTTAATCTTCTGCCTCGTTTATTTTTAGATTTTAACTAGATTATATAAACTATTTCTACATATCAATAAGAAAAAAATACCTTATAGAAAAATGGTCAAACATAATGATAGGTAATTCCAAAAGAAAATAAATATTTTAAAAGCTGATCACCATAACCGGCAGTCAAGGAAGTAGAATTTTAAAATATAAAATATAAGTATAAATTATATCTGATTTGGCACTGGTAAAGGCAAATGGTCACTTACATGTTGGTTTTTTTAATTAATTAATTATTTTTATTTCAGCACATTATGGGGGGGTACAAATGTTTAGGTTACATATGCTGCCTTTGCCCCACCCAAGTCAGAGCTTCAAGCATGTCCATCCACCAGATGGTGTGCACTGCACCCGTTAGGTGTATATATACCCATCCCTTCCTCCCCCATCCCACCTGCCCAACACCCGATGAATATTACTACTGTATGTGCAATTAGTAAGAAAGAGTACTATGGCAGGATGTCTCCAACTCAAATGTGAGCATGATGGTGAACCAATAATTCTGTCTGTAGAAGTATATCTATTAAAAATACTCACTGGTGTACCCAGATATATGAAAAAAGAAGTTAATCAAAGTATAATATATTAATAGCAAAAATGTGGACAAAATTCTCAACAATGAAGAAATTGTAAATAAAATATCATATCTCTACCATGGAAAGCTATGAAGTAATTAAAATGAAGAAAATAAATTGTATGAAGAGAACTCTAAGATACATTTTAAGTGGGAAAAAAATCAAGTAGCAGTGAATACACAGGGAAACTGCATTTTTACATTGACAGAAAGAAATATAATTTACTGCTGAGAGACTAAAAGTAGCTTTCATGTTTTAATTCTATACACATCTGGGTTTTAGAATAATTTATAAAGTATTCTTGTATTACACATATAATTCAATAGCAATAAAAATATGAAATCCTTTATGGATCTCCTATTTTTTCTCAAGAAGGTATGGTGCTCAATGATTCATGTAAAATTGTTTGGCTTACTTTTTATATTCTATATGTGTGTTTTGAAATACCTCAGTGAAATTTAAAATTATGAAAAAAAAAATGATAAAATACATTATACTAGGAAGAGCAGCATGTTTAGAATCACAGAACTTAGGCCAGGCGCAGTGGCTCATACCTGTAATTCTAGCACTCTGGAGGCTGAGACGGGTGGATCACTCAAGGTCAGGAGTTCAAAACCAGCCTGAGCAAGAGCGAGACCCCGTCTCTACTAAAAATAGAAAGAAATTAATTGGACAACTAAAAATATATCTATAAAAAAAATTAGCTGTGCCTGGTGGCACATGCCTTTACTCCCACCTACTCGGGAGGCTGAGGCAGAAGGATTGCTTGAGGCCAGGAGTTTGAGGTTGCTGTGAGCTAGGCTGATGCCACGGCACTCTAGCCTGGGCAACATAGTGAGACTCTGTCCCAAAAAATAAAAAATAAAAAAAATCACAGAACTTTGTACTTACTCTTTATACAATCTCATAAAAATCTGTTAAAATCTGAACCTCAGTTTACCATATTTAAAATCCTATCTGTCCTTCTTGACTTATTATTTCCATAATTGTATTTACCTTAACTCAACTTCTGGAGTCACTATTAAATTCAAATGGATTCTGTAAAATTAACTTTGCAAACAGCACAGCATTTTATACATGGATAGGTATAGATATACATAAGTTACACTGAGGCTGTTGGGGAAAAATATAAATCAACTCATTTTTGTGTGTGGGTTTTATATTTCACTTTGTAGGCATACTAGAATCTATAAACAAAACTCAAGATTCAGCTACTTATACTTAATCTTCTACATTTCAAAAATAATGATGTAATCAAAATGTTTTATAAATTTTTTAAAAAGCCATCATATTGTTTGAGAAGTCAATATTGAAGCTTTTTGGGGGTTCGTATAATCAAAAAAATGCTTCATAAGACTAAACCAAGAAGGAAATGTGTAAATTTTTGCTTATGAAAGATTCTAGATTGGTTAGCAGCTTGTTGTTAGTATTTCGTGGCTAGTCCAGAGGCAAGGTAATTATAATAAGCAGAAAGTATATCTGTGTGTTATTTTAGGGGGACAAAATCTACTAGAATCATTTATAAAATTGAGTAAATGTTTAAAACTGCTTATGTTAAATATCATATGTTATATGATGAAGATAAAAAGATAGATGAGATTATGTAGGTAGGTAGATAGATACATAGAATCAAGGAAACATAAAGTTGCAAGTTCATAAATTATACTGTACTCAATAAAAAAGTAAACCATTTTTGTTTGTTTATCTAACATTTACCTAGCACTTTTCCCAGAAAATAACCAGAACTAATAAGGAACTTCATGGCTTGAAAGGTAATCTGCAAGAGTAATTTTGGCGGTAAAATATGAATGTTTACTTTAGAAAGTGACAATTAGCTCACAAAGGAAAAAAAAATAAGAGAAAGGAAAGAAAAAGGGAAGACAGTAAGAAAATGATTTAGATTGAAGGTTATAGCAGCTGTGCAAATAAAGAAAATGGTGCAATCAACAGTTCACATCCTTCTGATGGATCATTGAAAAAGCTCTGTGTAAATAGTTTTGACGTTCAAGCTCCTGTAGAAAATAATGCAGTAAAAAATGCAAGCAAGAAGCTATAAAATATGAAGAATCTTGCAGTCACTTTTCTTCTAGCAGATACAGGCCACTGATCGGCTGATTTATATATTTTAAAAATAACTCAGGATTAATGATTTTTAAAAATGACAAAGAACTGCAACCTTTGACGGAAAGTGAATAAAAGCTGTTAGGCTGATATGCCCTGTTGAATCATGGGTCCTATGCAAATGACAACACAATGGCCTGGACTTTAGCCTTAATGCTAAATCAAGTCTCCAAATGGAGAAATTTCTCTCACCTTAAGATTTTTTAATAAAATAAAGTAACAAAAGTTAATGGCCTGCCAGATGTTCACCACAGGGAGTTTGTTTCACGGAAATTGAAGGAGGAACTTAATTTTGAATTTATGGGAACATTCCCCCCCCCCCCATTTTTCTTTGTTTGTCTCAGGTTGCTTTTCAGTTTTGTTGACCAAAGCCAGAAGTGCCACATTGGGACTCTTTCAATGCTATTCATCTTTGCATTAGAACAAGATGTGTTTAACTTTCCCTTTATTTTGTTTTCTTGCCAGGGTAGAGCTAGAAGTAGCAATAAAATTATCCTGAAACTGACAATTGCTCTGACAATTTTTTATCAGTTCAACAGAAAATGTAGCAAATTAATCAATGAAAATATCATGTCAGACACTCAAGCTGTAGCATTCCATGACACTCTTTTACAGCTTCCATATTTAGGACATGTGGGTATGTGTTGTTCATTTAAGCATTTTTGAAAATGAAGTTAAAACATTGCACTTGGGTGGTCTCCATGTTTATATAAAGATATAATAGTAGAAGAATCAATTTCTCAAAAGAACTTAAGGAGTGAGGAATCTATGTACATATTCCCTAGGAAAGGGTTGAAGCAAGAGGGAGAACGGGCAGGAAAAGGATAGGAGTTGAGAATGAAAGAGGAATAAATGCCTATTCCTCAGATTATAGAGCAGTATTAATTAATTGTTTAAGGAGTATGTTTAACATCCATCTACATTTGGAAATCTATAGCAAAAGCTACACTTCGTTCCTACTCTCTTCATTAGTGGCTCCTAAATTTTGAAATATGAATAAGATCATCTAAAAACTGGTCTCTTTGGTGGGACTTCTAGACCCCACCAAAGAGAACTTGAATTTTGGAAGGCATCTCAGGAGACTTTCCTTCAGGTAGTATATAACTCACAACTTGCAAAACACTGTTTTAGATTCTTCTGACAAAAAAACACAAAAAACTGATAAGACAATTTTACCTAACAACTATGTGTAGCTCTTTTCTTTGATATCAACAAAACTTAGGCCTAGAATTTTTATAAGTATATCATAACAAGTGTTTTATAGTCAACTGAAAGAGAAAAGAAACACAGTAAATATTTGTTGGATATGCAATTGAAAGAAAAAATATTTACCCAACATGTGGGATAAGAAATCCCTAGTTAAAACTGATTAACTTTCTGCATAATTTACAATTTAAAACCTATTCTTGTGTTACCTTAAACAAAAATAAGCAAAGAAATACAATAGTAGGCAGCACATACTGCTTATGTTTTCTCTATTGGAAGATACTACTATAATGCACTCACTCTTGTTCATTGGTGGTGAATGCTACAAAATGCTCAGTAATCATGCTTTAAGGAAGACATACAAATAGAATGAAGAATAGATAATTTACCTAATCAAACTTTCACTTTAAGGGCAATATTACTCAAAGTTTAGCCCTTTGTACAATCTTTATAATTTTGGCTATATCCTTATAAGACATGTCAATGTATCATTGAAAAGAATGCAGGTATTTGCTGTAGGCACTACTTGTTAGAGACTAATTTCATATGTCTCATGAAATCTCTGGCATGTTTAATTAGTTGTATTTTCCTATTATATTTAAATTAAAAACCTCAGCTATTAAGGTTAAAAATTTTTTGTTCATGTACAACCTAAAATTAGTCATGTCCCAGCAGCAATTTATTCATCACATTTTGGGAAACCATGCTTCAAAGATCAAGTCCTAAGTAAGCAGTCCTTCACATAATCTCACAGTCACCTATGAATGATCTTTCCTTGCATAGAAAATTCTTTAAAATGTTTGAAATACTTCAATGTTAAAGAACCAAGCATTCACTATCTCTTCTCCAGTGATCTTTGGCAAAGATAGTAGAGAAGTATGACTCTAAGTGCCTTGTCCACATCTTCCAAGGCTATGTTGAAGAGGAAGCCACCAGTCAGAAGACAGTAGAGGACTTGGGTCACCATTCATGTTATTTACAGAAAAAAATTAAATCAACCTGATTTAATTTTCCAAAATAACTCAGACTAAAATGAAGTGAATATTATCCTCAAATTACTGAAATAATCTCTATAACCTATATTTGTTTAAGAATTGGCCTTAGCACGATGGGTCGTATTTTCTAATTAGATCAAAAATTTACCTTATATTCAGGTGGTTTTGCTGTGTTTAGTTTTACCTAAGTTATTTCTACTTCATGACTGATTTGAGGACTTAAAAGAAAACAGATAATTGGGTAAAGTATCATAAACTATATTATAAGGCTGCATGTTGATATTTTATATCACAGAGTAAAAAACTCAGGGAAAAGAAGAACATATTGCCCTCAAACTTCAAAACTATATCTGGCATCTAACTTTGTATTGCAAATAATATCTGTATTTATAGACATTTGAGGAGCAAAGTTCTAGTAAGGCAACATGTTTGTTTCTAATAAATTTTTACCTAATCTCAAAATAATATATCAGGCCCATCAAGGAAATTGAAAAATATGTGTATATTGTCAGCACTTTGCCGACGAAATAATATAATGAATTGGAAAATTAATGCTTAATTGGATCATGATCTATTTGAGATGTTTGTATTTTTTAAGTCACTTAAAATGTGAATTTAATCTCATAAGTGATCCAGCACTTCCATTTATTTTACCAGGTTACCAACTGTTCTGTTCTGTCCATGGTAGAGTATAAAATAGAGTCATTTGCATAATCTAGGTTTATATTTTCCTTGAAATATAAAGTCCCATTTAAATGGGACTAAAACTCAACATAAATAACTTTATCAAGTTATAACAGTATTTCAGTTTCCTACCGAGATGGGAATATACAAATTAAATTTGCTATTAACAATATTTTCATTTTAGGTCTGGCTACGATTTTATACAAACTGCTTAGTGTATACCGAGAGACCCATATCCTTTCTCAGAACAAGTATTGAAAAAGCCCACAGTCCTTAGAGTAACAAAGATAACCAAATGATTAAATTACAGTGATAATGCAGAAATGTATGTGATAACAAAGCCCTTCCTTTGTTAAGCAAGATGTTTCCACAGCAGTGAAGAGAAAAATAACTTGTGAGATTTCCTGGAAAACTGTTTAAAAACTAATGAGATTCAATAAGTATTTTTGTTATAATTACTATATAGTGCTAGTAGCTCTGAACTAACATAGGAGACTATATATGCACCACTAATCATGTGACAGATCTTTCCTAAGTATTCTACACATAATATCTAATTTCACCTTTGTGACAACTCTGTGAAGTAAATATTACTACCTTCCCATTTTACAGACAATGAAGCTAAGGTTTAGAGACATTAAGTAGATTATCAGAGCCTTCAAGCTAGTTACTAATGGAATCAGACCTCAGACTAAATTGGTTTGATTCTGACACCTAAAGACTTGGCCACTAACCTGTCCATCACTTTGTGAGCAAGGCTTTCAGAAATTATAGTTAGAGCCTTAAGCTCCCTGCTTAACCCTTACCACTTAAATTGCAGTGAAATCTGCCTTTATTCAACAACAACAATACCACCAACAACAAATATTTATTTTAATACTAAAACTTTGGAATCTCTCCAAAAAATGGGAGTAATATTTTCATACTTTCCATTAAGATAGTGACATCCTCTGGTTTTATATGTCTCTATGATGTCTCTGCAGTTTGAGAATCTCAGTTAAATGATATATGAGAATTAGAGAAAAAAAACATAACATAAAAGAAAATAAAATTATAAAAAAGAAGAGAAATCCAAACCAGAGGAAAATGAAGGTGGGAACATTTGAAGTCATAAATGAAGTTAGCACAGTAATGCCTTATCAACTGCAGCTTTGACAACCATGTTTTTATTTTTCTATAAGATGGCTATATACATCTGCATAAAATTTTCTAACTGCATGCATATAGTTTGACATTAAATAGTTCTAATCCCCTTAAGCAAAAGACTCTACCGAAATTATTACTTCCCCACTTCTGTGGACCACTTTTAAAAGTCTACAGGATATTGCAGGTATAAGGTGTCAATTTAAGCTCTCAATCTGCAGATAAAAGAGTAGCAATATGTGTCCTTCAGGATCTTAGTAATTTGTGAACATGCCAAGCAGTTACACAAGCATTTGGCTGAGACTTGCTAAAAATGCAAAGGAGAACGTAAGTATAAGATACATTAAATTTCAAGTCAGTAAAGGGTGGTTTGAAAACTTTTAAAAAGAAATGCACTCTACATAATACAAACCTTCTGGGAGAATCTGCCTCAGCAGATTACACCCCTTCTGCAATATTACCTGAACGCTAAAAACGATAACAGAGAAAAGTTCCCTGTGTGTGTATATAGCTAATGATTTGGTTTCAATGGGATGGATAAATTTAAAGCAGATATTTAACTCAGATTGATCGAGTTTATTTTGAAATGGAATTTTACTATAATTTTTATTAATATTTACTGAGGTTTAATTTTTTTAATACTTGAGATGTGACTTTTTGTTTGTGGTCTCTTGTTCTTGTCAGCTGTAGTTTTGTTATACACAATACCTTTCCAGTAATGTAATCCCTGTGGTTGGTAACAGATTACTGTGCAAAAAACAGATTCCAGGATGACACGGTATGTTTTGTTAGATGTGGAACATGGATTTGGACCCAAGATTTTAAAAATGCAATTGATTACATGATTCACAGCATCCAGGAGATAATAATAAACCACTGACAGTGTGGACATTCATTCTATTCCATACTAGATTTCTCATCCAGGCTCAAAGTATCTGGCGTCATCTCTGACATCTCTCTACTTCGGGTCCCATATTTAATAATCAAGTCTCGTAGTTCCACTGTCATGGACCTCTCAAATCAATTTCTTCCTTTCTATTCTCATTGCCACCGCCATATTTCAGACTTGCATTACCACAATCTGTTCTGTCACAATACAGGCTTCACGCTAATCAATCCTGAAAATGCCATCAGGTTAATCTTCATAAAATGCAATTCTGGACATGTCACTCACCTGCTCAAAAATGTTCAACAGCTCCCCAGTGCTAGAGAACAAAGTCTATGCTTTTCAGATTAGAATTCAGTGCCCCCTGTATTGTTATTATTATTGGTGGATGTTTAGTTTCTTATTGGGTGATGAGACCACTTTTTACCTTTGTGTACATAAAGTAACTGGCACAGAGATTTGCATATAGAAGTCTGTATTCCTTTTTATAAGTTCCACTGTGACTCACACACATCTCCCTTTCTCGATGCCACCTTGCATTTAATCATCAGAGCAGTGTGCTCTCTTGTTTATAATTTCCTCTGTACTAAAATATTCAATACTTCAGAAATGTTTCTATTATGCTTTCTCAGAATTAAGTATCAGACCTCTCCACGGTAGCCATCACTGTATATTTTATATATTTTTTTATATTGTTGATATAAGACAAAGAAGAAAAACTCTCTATTACCTATCTGTGGAGTGTAAACTTCTTGAGGTCAAGGGTTGGACCAAAACCATAGTCCTCCTCAACCTATCTTGCCTTCCTTCTCCAATTTCTCAGTAACTTGATATGAGTCCAACAAATATGCTCATTAACTGCTGAATGTCCAGCCCTGGAAAAATCAGATCAGAGAAAAAGAATGTTGAAATGATGTTTTCAATGGTCCTATCTGTCTGAACTAATTATTTTCCTTTGCTGAGAGTTAGATTATACTGCTGCATTAACAGTCCCCCTACTCTGGGTTGTTTGTCGGTGCTGCTTCTCTGCACAGAGAATGATTGCAGATGAGTCTCCACGTGGGTAATTTAGATGGGAGATCACTTATCAGAACACTTGTGTTCAATTCAGAACTAAAAATACTATCAGGGGCCCCATAAATGTTAAATAGCACTAAGAATAATAATAACTAATCTCTTTCTAGTACATGTGCTCCTGGGTACACACACTTGAATTTTTCCCAATTACAATTCGAGATCATTTCAGGTCCCTTTATTCAGGACCATTATTCAGGCTCTTCTGGAAATGTTTTATTCAGGTTGCACATCTCTTCTCCACACTCTTTGATTTAGAATTCAGCTCTCTAATAATGAGTGGAAATTGGGGTCCAAAAGAGAAAAACACCATTTTCTTAAATGATAAATGCTACAGAGACACATTGTCTTAATCTGAAAAAGAAAAAAGAAAAAGAAAATGAAACTCTGAAACAGTTTCTAAACTGCCAAAATGCTGGACCTTTGAAAACAGAGAGAAAAGGCAAATTAAAACACAATTCCACTCTATTTTTTTAAATATCCATGATCACATCTGTACTATTGCAGCATAATAACACGAGTAACATCAAAAATTGTGCTGAGAGCATTTTAGCAATAGTCTCTAGGCAAATGTAGAACCAGAGGAGACAAGCATTTGGGGTATACGTAAAAAGTAGAAAATAACTGTTTTTGTGGTGGTGGCGGTGGTTATTATTGTTTATGATGATAACATAGATGAAAGCCTGATCTCAACTGGCTAGCTTTGCTCAACTCTTTCCCTGTGCTGTAGTCTATTCATATCTGAGGACATTTGGGGCAGCCTCTTAACCACTTTAATGACATTTGAGCAAGAAGCTTTCAAAATAAATCAACCTTGTCTCTCCCCAGCTCAGAGCTGTGCAACTCATTGTGAGACTTCCCTGTGTTTAACAGTGGAGCAGGCTGTTTTGCTTTGAATCCTTCGTCAACCCAAGGCTAACACGTACCTATATGCCCATTCTTGGAAAAAATAAAAATGAAAACAGCCAGCCCTGGAACATGTGGATACCATAAGTTCAGAGTGCTTTGATTGTCCTGTTGAGGCAAGGGGAAGTCACAACTGAGTGACCACTTGCTAATAGAGAAGTGCAGGACACGGTAGCCACAGAAGCCTTGTAAGACAAGTGCCTCAGTGGAAAAATCTGCCAGCCCAACAATGATTTGCCCGGGAAATAGGGACATATTTAGAGCCATCCTATGTTTAAATGACCACCATGACAAGAGCTGTTAAGTATTAAGCAGGTGTCTGTGCTAACCGTGATTGCACTTGGATCTCCCAACTTAGCAGCTTCGGTAGAACTAATGACTGAGACAGATAAAGTGGCATACTTCCTGCATGGATTAAGATTCTGTAAGCAAGCCAAAATAAAGTGCAGCACACCTGCCACATTTGAGAAAACAGAATCGTAATTCCTAAGATGCTTATCTAAACTTTCTGGTCTTAAATTCTCAAATGGATCAGCTCAGAAAGATTTCAGATATGTGGAGGTTAAAGAAAAATCACAAGAAGTTCTGCAGGCATTTACCTATTCTGAATCCCTTGCTCATGCTAGCTTCAAAATTACTTTTGCTGTGGCTCCTGCACGTGTGATCTGATAAGATCACTGACATAAATTAATTACTGTGAAATAGAACCAAAAAAATGACCTAGAATGAATAAAACCTTGGTTTAAAAAACTCTAATTCCAATGCTGTATACTTGAGTTAAATTATATATATATATGTATATGTATATATATATATATATATATATATACATATACAAACTCTATTTTATTTTTTCAGGTGAAATAAAAACTCAAAAAACATTTTGAAAATTACCCTCAAAATTATAGCTCCTTTTTAAACATTAACATTTCTTTCTTTTTTGTTTCTATGGAAGTCAGACTGTAATTGTACTTTTTCTGTAAACATTTTCTCAGCTAAGTAATTCAAAAATCTTCTGCTCTATTCAAGGTTTTTTGCTATCCATTATATACTATAAAATGATAAAGAGCACATTGGTCCATAATACTAAAAAAATTTATTCTGTGAATGGAAATTATGTGTTCAGAAGCACAGATACAATATATATAAGAAGTTAAAAGCCTTAAGAGAGCGATAAAATAAATGGTGAGATTGGAAAAAATAAGTTAAAAATTCTGTTTTCACATATTAAGACATCTTGGACAAATGAAAAACTTTCAACAGAGATAAAAGGTAAGGGCTTCTCAGAAAAAAAGAATATTTTAAATAATATTAAAATAGACATAATAAAATAAAGTTACCTTTGTGTACTGGTTAGTACCTCAGTTTGACTCGAACAAAGGGTACATGAGGAGGAAGTACTAATAGTTAATTACCTTTCATAAGACTGACACTGTTCTATAGATACTTTGTATAAAACTGAATAAAACAGACTAATTCCCTACTTCCATGGAAATTTAACATTTTGGAGTTACAATAACATCTTTGTATGTGCATCTTTAGCATCAATAAATTTGTATCTTTAAAATCAATTCTGGATGCAAACCTTAAAAACCAAAATGCTTAAATATTTTTAAGGTAGTTGATGCATACATACATGAATATGAGAATATATTTGTCCCTATACCTATGAAAACATGGCTATGATGTTTAACATGGTCAAACTTTGGGGGCTTTATCAAAAAGGGTATAATTTATGTATCATATTTTCCATATATAATTTTTTCTTTGCTAGATTTTGACTTTTGGTTTTGTATTTTAAAATGGCTTATCAATGGCAATAATTTGCCTATATTTTCCTCTAGTACTATAAAATACTTTTTACTTTTAGATCATTAACCAGTTTATGCTCTGTGAGTCAAATTTGTTTTTCTAAGAGGTGAGCCTGCTATCTCCATACCACTAATTGACTAATCCATCATTTTTTCCTTAAAGATTCATTCTCAAATAGTAAGCTCCTCTGCATAACAATATTCTTCCTGTAAGTTATAAGGTATAATATTTTAAAAATAATTCATTACAACCATATGCCTCCCCAAATACTTCAGTAAGTCCTCTTTAATATTATGACTACTGCTGCTAATTTCTTACTGAGCTAAGAGAGTTCTGAAATTTCCTTCTATTTTTCCCTAAAAGTTCATGATTTCAAAATCCATTATTTGCCTTCTTTTTTTGTATATCTTATTCTCTAATATTCATTCATTTTCTGATCTGATTACATTGGTCCAATCTTTTCATAAACAGTACCTGGAAAAAGATGCAGTAGCTGCTAACAGATAAGACTCCTACCTATAATTTAAAATTCATGCTATTTGGATGAACCCTGGGAGCTAACAAACACATTCATATTTCCATTAAACAGAAACCTTAGCAGGGGTCTAGTACCTCTAAGTTATACTCTTGGAGTAACCATTATCGGTAATATCCTAGATTTTATACTGATGGAAAGTAAAAGAATAAATAATCAAATGATAAAAGATACTGCCAAGATCAGGATGTGAAAATGGAGGCACAGAGAGGTAATTGATTAGCCATTTTCTTCTTCTTCTTCTTCTTCTTTTTTTTTTTTTTTGTAACATCCAAATAATGAGATCTTTTTTCTCCCCAAGTTTTGGGTGTAAAAATTTTCAAACTTTATGAAAACATGTACCTGATTTGTGAAGAATTCAAATGGCTGTTCTTAAATTACTAAATCTAATCCAGAAGCCATATAGCAGCACGGGAATATATCAAAGTTACCTGGGATATTTTCAAACTAAACACACACACACACACACACACACACCCCACCCACTCCATACTCACGGAGATCTTACTAGATCTCTCATTGGCCTTAAAACACTACCAAGTAAGTCATTGCTTCAGATGAAAGTGAATCAAATTTCTGGGGTGTGTTAAGAATCATTTATGCATCAATTAAAAACTGATAAACACTTTTATATTAACTAAGAGTTAATCATTCAAATATTCAATAAACATTTCTTGAGTAACTATCACCTGCGTAGCACCTAGGCTTTAGGAATACAAGAGTGTGGGAAGTAGACATAGTATTAAACAAAGCAGCAAGTTCAGCATGGAGAGACATAATGATAGGTATAAAATAGATTATGGTGCTATTCAGAAAGAATACCAATCTGCTCTTGGCACGTGAGGGAAAGATGGTCAGTAGTATTGGCATCTATGTGGAAACCTAAAAATTGAAATAAATGAGTTCTGCAGAAAGCAGTAGGACAAAGTCCCTAACAGAGGCAACAGCCTATGAAAGCACCCAGAAGTGAGAGACTGAATTGTGTTTGAAGAAATAAAAAGAAATTCAGAATGACCAGAGTATAGATTTCAAGGGGAAGACAAGGAGAGGAAATTGAGAGGACTACTAACCCATGTACAGGCATTTGGTTTTTTCTACCAAAGAGAATATGGATGAGCAGGTGGACATTTCAAGCAGGAAATGTACTTGACTAAATTTCTCCTTCAGAAAAAACTCTCTGACTACAATGTTTGGAACACATGAGAGAAGACAGAGTCTAGAGTTGTGGAAATAAGTTATCATTCAAAATTGTTCTGTGTTTACTTCTACACAAAAATTCAAGTATATATTAAACAACCAGAACTCCATTGCTAACCGTTGATTACTCCGTGAATTATCTAGTTAAAACACAGTGCCTTATTATACTTAATAATTGCACTGTTTATAATCTGAATTGTTTGCTATCCGAGGTTTAACACTCGGAGAATTGATTAAATTGGGTAACTCCTCTCTTAGATGGAAGCAATAACCTTCAATAGAATGCTAACTACCTCTGAGAGTTATGTTTAACTCAGACTTTCATTGCCATGGGCAGAAGTAATTGATTTTAGGCTGGGTGAACTGGTTCTTAATACATATGCCCACAGGGAGAATGTTATTTTAATAAGATGCTTCTATAAGCCACATGCTACTTAAAAGAGAAGGTTTTCTCTTTGTCTTCATAAGCAAAAAACAGAAAGGGCTCCGTTTGTCCTTAAGTTCACACTAAACAACCATGACATAATGTAACACTGAATCGGCATTCTGTAGAGTCTGCAAGTTCAGCTATCTACTTTTTTTTTTTTAACTACAACTTTCTGAGTTAAATAAATCTATGTTTAATATTCTTTAATACCACTTATCGGTGTACCTACATCAACTCATAGTGGTCCATCAAGTGTCCTTCTCTTGATTTCATTATCCATTGTTTTGCTCTACTACCATTACCCCACAACCAAAACAAAAGTATTGGAATAGTTGGAAATTCAGAGGGGGGAATAAAGCAAACAATGTCACCTCAGAGATTAAGGCAAAATATGGAGGGTGTTAGAAAATGTGAAGTGATTGATTCACGTAAGCAGTCAAATTCTGATGCTGATTCACAGATTTTACCCAGTGGAACATAAACACTAGGGCTTGCTCGAGACTATCAACTGAAGTGTGGGGAAAAAATGTTTAAATATCTATTTCTTTTTTTTAATATCTATTTCTATTCATTTTTTAAACAATTTTTAATTTTGGCATATGACTTCTAACACTTTTTACATTAATATCATATATTATGTCAAATGTGTTTATGAATATACAAATGCTTATATTTCTAAGCCTAACCATCTATATGGCAATGTTACTGTCATACAATCAAATTTACCACCCATTTTTATGACTGTATAGCCTCTAGTTTACAAAACTCCATTTTACTCTTTTAGAGGCATTTGCAAAATTAAACATATATTTTAAAAAATAGTTGCTTTCAGCTTTTCAAGTTGTCATTGCTATCTTGGGCCTTTAAGAATAATTTTCACAGTCTAATTTTTCTCAAACTCTTATGGCATGCAGCTTATTTTACATGTTACACAGATTAATATTTTTAAATTTTATTAATTATACAAATTATTTTGCTATCAGTTAAAAATAGAATATCACACAAACTACATGATTTCATAAATATTATTACATTAAAATTCTATTATTGACAATGTTTAAATAAAATTAAAATAAAACAGTAAATAGAATGGATTTGAACTTGTGTGTGTGTGTGTATGTGTGTAGACAGAAAAGAGAGAATTCAAGTATAATTTGGAGTTAGATAAGGCAAAAAATATAAGGTGGTGATGCTTAGCTAAGGTAAAGATGAATAAACATGATAATAGCCTTCATAGTACTTGCTGAGTTGGGAATTATCCAAATCAGAAAAACCTTCACTACTGTGAACTCTCTGACTTTTATATGAGAGTGTCTGGCAAAAGGGAGACATGAGCGCTTGAGGGTTTTATATTTCTACAAAATAAGAAGTCACTTCCTGTTCCTGTTATATATTTCTATGTCCTTTGCTAGTGGTTGCAGTTTGGAAACACTCTTCTAGCCAAAGTCTTGCTAGAATATTTATAGCTATCATGTAAATGTGGAAATGAATTCAGATATTTCAAACTAATCAGCTGAGTAAAGTTGGTCACCCTCCATAATGTGGTTAGGACTCATCCAATCTATTGAAGAGCTAAATAGAACCAGGAGGCTGACTTTCCCACAAGTAAGAGAGAATTCTTTCTGTCTAGTTCTGTCCTTAGAACTAGGATGTCAGCTTTTTTCCTGCCTTCAGGGTTGAACTGAATCATTGACCCTTCCTGGGTCTCAGGGCTGCTGATTCACCCTACAGATCATGGGACTTGCCAGCCTCCATAATTGCATGAGCCAATTCTTTATAATAAATCTTTTTCTATATGTCTACATCCTATTGATTCTGTTTCCCTGGAGAACCCTGACGGACACAGTTATACACGAGGACTGTAGACAACATCTCCGTCCTAACTTGACTAGATCAGCACAGGCTCCTTATGTTAGCCAGTGATGAAAACAGCGTAAAGAGAGCAATTATTTCCCGGCACAACATGATGACTTCGATCACACCTGCACATTTGTATAAAATGCTCAATTTAAAAATTAAATTATTATTATTAAAGCAGCCAAAAGTTAAGTTAGTCTCATTAATAATTACATTTTTAATTTTCTCCTCACTCAATGAGTTACTTTCATGTGCTTCTAATCTTGCAAATGCACTTTAATAGAGCTATCCAGTGTGGTGTTAAAGAGATGGCACATTTACCATTGTGCAGTAACATAAAATCAATGGCAGCTAGTCATACAGGCTTTTTCGATTTCCATCACACTTGGTACACAGCCTTTAGTTCAGTGGATAATCCAATTGTAAACAGGGACTCACTGTTAACAACTTTAGGAAATAGGATTAGAAATTTCTAATTTTGAAGCAAACCTATTTCATTTTTGTCCTCTAAATAAAACAGTATGTTCAGAGATTTGGCTTTTCAGCTTTCAGAGCTCCCCAGAAACAGAAATTTTGGAAGCAAATTCTTTATTGTACTGATGCCACTAATGGAAACCATTCAGTGAGTGTTTCTAATCGCTTTTTAACGTTTTGGTACCAGAAAATAAAATAATAACAAATTGAAGTTCAATTGGATGAAACCTAAAATTTGAATTGAAAAGAAAAATATAACCAAACATCCAGAAACTAAATACTTAGAAGTATCTTCTACTCAATGTAATCAGGAGAAAAATAAAAGGTTGTTTTATTATTAGAAAGCTTTGTTTCCAAAACAAAGGTTTCTGGTGAGATTTTAGGAATCTGGTTTGTTTTGGCACATAGTCAAATTAAATCCATGATGTTGTCATTTTTGTGAATTATTTATCATACCATTCTAAAACCTTTTTCCTCTAACTTTTCTGTGAATTCCTTCACTGGAACATTGGCTGGATCAAAATCTATACCTCTACACTGAATGCAAATTCTTCTCAGTTCCCCATTTTAGAACATGAAAGTGTTACCATGTTGGGCCACAAGGCCTCTTTCAATAATACTAATACCTGCCTTTTAAAAAATGTTTGTGCTTGTACCCTACCCCCAGAAATTTCTCTAATTGATTTGGGCTGGAATCTGCTAATCTGTAATTTTTAAGCTCTCTAATTTAGAGTGTACAGCTATAGGTGGGAAACACTGGCCTAGATTAACCAAAGAAGGGTTATTCCAGAAAGGAAACCTGAGGCTCTGTAACTGGGACTCAGGATCATGATATTTATTGTCCAAGTCTGTAGCAAGGAAACTACACTGAATCCAAAGGGCAAATCAGATCAATCACGAGACAGAATAAAGTTAGTGAACAGGAAAGCCAATATCACAGACTGGAGGAGTTTTATGGAACAGATTTATGACTTGTGATCATTAGCAGAAAGTAGATTCAGAAGATAACCTGAATGAGCCATTCCAGCCTGAAAAAACTAAGTATAAATATCTTTCTAGCTCTTTAGAAACATAAAATTTTTAAAAAGTTCTTCTGTAGGAAATTTGAATACCTATCCAGACCAAAAAAAAAAAAATTATACTACCCTAACATTGCATGTTA
This sequence comes from Microcebus murinus, assembly GCF_040939455.1. NCBI lineage: Eukaryota > Metazoa > Chordata > Mammalia > Primates > Cheirogaleidae > Microcebus > Microcebus murinus. Next base: position 77,292,620 of record NC_134114.1, on the reverse strand, counting down.
CATTTTTATCACACTTGTTAATCATTAACAAACTTATTCAAATCATTTTCATATGGGTGCATCCCATTGAACATGAGATTAGAAAGGTTTAGGTCATTATACATTTTTGGTAGAGGATAGTTAAAAATCAGAGCTCAATATCCATGGACAGAATAATTCCACTCACCTTTAGAATCTCATTCACATAATACATCTATAAAGTATTATTATAAATCTATATTCTAATTGGACTTTCCTAGCCAGTGGAGTTAACTCATTTATCAATCTTTTATTCTGTATTATTAATAGCTATATCCAACAGACACTATGCATGGTGCCAGGCACTCAGAAAAAATAGACAGTCTTTGCTCTTATAGATATCACATTCTCATAAACTATATGGAAACTTCCCCAACAATTTAAATATGCATATGATACTGCATAATTAGTTGTGTGTTAGAAGATAAGAGCAAAATATTAAAAGGGCACAAACTAATTCAACAATTACTCTTTGTAGCTAAGGATAAACTTCTGATAGGCATCAAAATGCTTTTGAGAGATTATATTTATAGTAATTCTTAAAGCAAAGAGGGGATGGCTGTCATTAAAACGAGAGAGGAAATTGTGTTTAAAGCCACAGATAACTCAAAGAATATTCCTTAAGGTATAAGCCAAACAGAAGTTGCATGAAGGGAATGACATGGGAAAATGGGCTAAAACGAATGTATGGCCTTTTTGATACCTAAGATAGTTTAAATTCTGCCTTGAAGGTAATGATAACAATTTGAAGATTTTACACATGCCAAATCTTTAAAATATTAAATATAGAGAAGAATTAAGATAAGCTAAACAGTAAAAAGAAATATCAGTTAAAAGACTTAAAACAGTTGAGAATTGTGAAAAACAGAGATGGGAAAGATTCTGTGTATATGGAGATAGCAGAGTTCATTGATGAGAAATTTAGGAATTGACAGGATTTAGTAAACAGTGGGAATAAAGAGGGATGGAATGATCTACAATGATTTCCAATATATGGTTCATGACATCAAAGGAAACAAAAGTGCCATTTACTAAGGGGACAAAACGAAGCAACTGATTTAGGACATAGAAAGTATGAGTTTTGTTTTGTAAAGTTGAATTTCAGTTGTCACTGACAAGCCAACTGGACTGTTTTAGAACTCTTGGAGATATACTATGTACAGAAGGAAGTTTGTGTTTGAGATATGGATTGTGGATTCTTTAATTTATGTTTACTTGTCATAGACATAGACCTTTTCAGAAACATGATTCCTAGTATTTCATTTCTAATACAGAGGAAACCATAGAAGCAGTCGATGGTAATATTGAGGGAACAGAAAATATAGCAGAGTTCACACCTTTCTTAGTCAATGTATTTCAAAATCCTGAAAAACAAAGAAGCATAAGATGAAGTTGAGGATATAGTTCTAAAAAAAAGGCTAAGAAAGACATCTCAGAAAAGTAGAAGGAAAACAAAGATCCAAGAGATGAAAGTATTTTATGAGAAAAAAATGAAATGATCAACTCTACTATCAAATGCTCCTCAGAAATTAATTATATAAAAACTATAAAGTACCCATTGAATTTTGAATGAGAAGTTTCTTTGGCAATTTTGGCAAGAGTAGTTCCATAGATTTCCAGAGACAGGGTCCTAATTACAGTGAGCTATATGTGTCAGGAGTGAGTGAGAGGTGAAGGATGGTCTTTCAAGAAGCTTTGTTGTTAATGAATTGCATAATATGATGTGATACTTGGAAGAATATACCAGATTAAAGTGAGTTCTGGGTTCATTGATTGTTTGGGGTTAGAGGGAGGGAAATTTGTGGAAAGGAGTCAGTATAGAAAGAAATGTTGAAGTTATAAGAGTCAGTCATGGTACTGGATGGATTGAAGTCCTGAGGAAGTGGGGATGATGGGGCCAATGGCAAAGCAGGAGAAATCTTTTCAATAAAGAAAATGACTCCTCCCTCTGAAAAGGGAGTAGAAAAATCCTAGCATGGATACAGATACTTTGCAGACAGAAAGTTGGGAAACTAGGAGTATCTTCCTAGTCCAGCCCATTTTCTCTATAAATTCCAAGGCACAGTCAAGTTCCAGGACCCAAAAGATAGGGGTAGGAGAGGGAATTTGAGAAGAATTCTGGGAGCCTAGAAAAATAATTCATGGAAGAAAGACTTTGATTAAAAGCAGATTTCCAGGAAGATTTAAGTACCCAGCTGAAGCTAGACACTATAAATCTGCTCTCTCCAGTCTTCCCATAGTTACATCCAATGCTCAGCAGCCTGGATGTAGTAAACAGATAATCTAAGCTGACAACTGGGACTTCAAGGTATAAAGAAAGACATGGAGACAAAGCTGGTAAGAATATTGAAGAAAGAGGAGCTAAAGTGCATTTTCTTCATTTTAAGATTAGATGCAGAAGAAAAGGAAGCCAGGATAGAAAAATAGAAAATTGAAAAATCAAGGAATTAGAAGTTATCTTGAAATTAATACATGGATATAGTAGGGGGAAATAATTGAAGGTTTAAAAGTTATATTCAGTCAGTAGACTGTTGCAGCTAAATCTTGCATAATACAACAATCATTTTATTTTGTACTTTCATCTTCCCCTACCCATGTGTACAACTCAATAAATGTTTGTCAAATTAAGCTTATTCTGAGATAAAGATTAAACAAATATTTTTTATGATTGGGACATAAATCATATAGTGATTTATTTTGGAAATTGCTTTCCTCATATAGACAGAGCTTAAAGATCTTATATCCAAACTAGTAAGCCATTCAAAAGCAATAGTGAGCACTAAGCCTTCAATTTCAAGCTCAAACTCAGTGGATGTGATTCAAATACCATGTTTTGGCCAGTAAGATCTAATTTTAAAAATAGATGAGTTATCCTGTACATGGGATATTTTAAGTAAAGACTGCACTGCATGCAGAGACTCTCTACCAGAGCCTAAAACTAATGCAAGGAATCACCACAAACTATACATAATCCTTATGTTTCGCCCCTCCCTCCCCACCACACAGAGAAAAGTAGATAACTTACTGGAATTTAACTTCACTCTGCTAAAGAAACTGATCCTAGAGATACATATGTTGACAGTCACTTGTAATAATAACTACTGTTTTCATTTTATAGAAAAAAATTCCTTAGGGATCACTTAATCCAAGCACATTACACTGCATACAAAGCAAGCCCTGAAAAAGGAGAAGTGACTTGTTTCCAAGACCATACATACAGAGTTAGCAGCTGCACTGTAACCAAGACCACTCTTCCACCACAGTGAAAATCACTGAAAGATGAATATAGGCATGCCTCATTCTACTGCTCTTTGCTTTATTATGCTGCACTGATACTGCGTTTTTTAACAAATCGAAGGTTAGCAGCAAATCTGCATGCAGGAAGTCTATGGGAAACATTTTTGCAACACCATATGTTCACTCCATATATCTCTGTGACACTTTTTATTAATTCTTACAATATTTCAAACTTTTCATTATTCTTATATCTGTTATGGTGATCTGTGATCAGTGATCTTTGATATTCCTATTGTATTTGTTTTGGGGTGTCCCTAAAAGACACCAAACAATTGATAAATGTCGCATGTGTTCTGTGTTCTGACTTCTCCACTGAGTGTCCATTGCCCCATTTCTCTCCATCTCGTTAGTTATCTCTATTCCCTATGACACAATAATATTGCAATTAGAAATTAGTCCAGTGAACAACCCTACAATGGCCACCAAGTGTTCAAGTGAAAGAGTCACTAGTCTCTCGTTTTAAATCAGAAGATAGGGATGATTAAGCTTAATGAGGAAGGCATGTCAAAAGTCACAATAGGACAAAAGCTGGGCCTCTTGAACCAATTAGCCAAGTTGAGAATGCAAAGGAAGAGTTCTTGAAGGACATTAAAAGTGTTATTCTAGTGAACACACAAATGGTAAGAATCTGAAACAGCCTTATTGTTATGCAGAGAAAGTTTAGTGGTCTAAATAGAAGATCAAACCAGCTACTATATTCCCTTAAGCTAAGACTAATCCAAAGAAAGGCCCTAACTCTCTTCAATTCTATGAAGGCTGAGCAAAGTGAGGAATCTGCAAAAGAAAAGCTTGAAAGTAGCAGAGGTTGGTTTGTAAGGTTTAAAGAAAGAAGTTGTCTCCACAACATAAAAGTGCAAGGTGAAGCAGCAAGTGCTAATGCAGAAGCCACAGCAAATTATCTAGAAAATCTACCTAAAATAGCTGATGAAGATTGCCACACTGAACAACAGATTTTCACTGTAGACAAAACAGCCTTTGTTGCAGAAGATGCCATCTAGGACTCTCAAATCTATAGAGTAGGTAAGTCAATGCCTGGCTTCAAAGCTTCAAAGGTAACCTCTATCTAGAAGCAGGTCACCCAAGAATAGCACCAGGTTCCCCACAAACATGAACTGGAGGACATTATGTTAAATAAAATAAACAAGGAACAGAAAGTTAAACAACACATGTTCTCATTCATACGTGAAAGCTAAAGAAAAATTGATCTCATAGGAGTACAAAGTGGAACAGACCATATTAGGGGCTGGGAAGGGTAGAAAGAAGGGAGGGATATGGAGAGATTTGTTAAAGGATACAAAATTACAGCCAGATAGGAAGAATATGTTCTACTGCTCTATACCACTGTAAGATTAATATAGTTAATATATAGTTTCAAACAGCTAGAAAAAGGATATTGAATGTTCCCCAACACAAAGATGTGATAAATGTTTGAGAGGATGATTTGCTAATTACTCTGATCTGATCACTACATATTATATGTATAGAAACATTAGTAGGTACCCCCATGAATATGTACAATTATTGTTTATAAATTAAAAATGAATAATTATATAAATAAACAAGCTTCAAAGGACAGGCTGTCTCTTATGTTTGGGGATAATGTTGCTGGTGTTCTTAAGCTGAAGCTAATGCTCATTTACAATTCCAAAAATCCTAAGGCCCTGAAGAATTATGCTAAATTCACTCTGCCTGTGCTTTATAAATGCAACAAAGAAGTCTGGAGGACAGAACATCTGTTTACAGCATGGTTTATTGAATATTTTATGCCCACTGTTGAGAACTACTACTCAGAAAAAAAATACTGCTTTCAAAATATTACTGTTCATTGACAATGCAGCTGATCACCCAAGAGCTCTGATGGAGATGTACAAGGAGATTAATGTTGTTTTTATTCCTGCTAGCACAATATCCACTGTGCTAACACAATATCCATTTTGACTTTCAAGTCTTATTAAGAGATACATTTTATAAGGCTATGGCACCTAAATAGTGATTTCTCTGATGGATCTGGGCAAAGTAAATTGAAAACCTTCTTGAAAGGATTCACCATTCTAAGTACTATGAAGAACATTTGTAATTTGTGGGAGGAGGTCAAAATATTAACAACACTAAAATTAAAATATTAGCACAATTAATTATAATAATTATATAATATTTAAAGTAATATCAACATTAAAAGGAGTTTGAAAGAAGTAGGTTCTGAGCCTTGTGGATGACTTTGAGTGATTCAAGACTTTAGTGAAGAAAGTAACTCTAGATGTGGTGGAAATTGCAAGAGAACCAGAATTAGAAGTGGAGCCTAAAGATGTGACTGAATTGCTGCAATTTCATGATAAAACTTGAACAAATGAGGAGTTGCTTTTTATGGACAAGGAAAGAAAGTAGTTTCTTGAGATGGAATCTACGCCTGGTGAAGGTGCTGTGAACATTGTTGAAATGACAACAAATGACTTGGAATATTATATAAAATTAATTGATAAAGGGATGGCAGAGTTAGAGAAAATTGACTCTGATTTTGAAAGAAGTTCTACTGTGTGTAGAATGCTATCAAACAGCATGGCATGTTACAGAGAAATCCTCCCTGAAAGGCAGAGTCTATCAATGCAGCAAACTTTATTGTTGTCTTATTTTAAGAATTTGCTACTGCCAACCTTAGCAACTACCAACTTGATCAGTCAGCAGCCATCGAAACTGAGGCAAGATCGTCCCCCAACAGAAAGATCACAACTCACCGAAGGCTCAGATGTTGTTAGCATTTTTTAGAGATGAAATATTTTTAATTCAGGTATCTACATTATTTGCAGACATAATGCTTTTGAACATGTAACAAACTATAGTATAGTGTAAACGTAATATTTATATATACCAGAAAACAAAAAATTTGTGTGACTCACTTTATTATGATACTTACTGCATTACTATAGTCTGGAAACAAAACCTACAATATCTCTGAGGTATGCCTATATTAAAGAAATACACTCTAGTGTATTTATGTAAGTATGTACATCGGGGAAAATGAGTAAAATGGTGATAATTTCATTAGAAGCAATTGCCTTCCATCTACCCTTTCCAACAGTACTGTGAGCTATAAATCCTCATGCATTCTCTTTTTTGTTGCAAATGAGCAACACAAAGGTTGAAATAGATGATTATAAACACGCACAAAACGATTGACAAACAAAGGAAGAATTATTACATTTGAAATGTATAATTCACAAATGGAATTCTTTTCCCTGGACAGTTAGAAATAGACTTCATTGGCCTACATTTTTTTTTTTTTTAATCTCTAATGTGTTTGCCTAAAATGGTAATTAGCTACAATTCCATTTTGGTTGAGACATATTGTATATCATGTGTAGTGTAGTCCTGGACTCAAGAGGGAAATAGATAATCAAGAGAATATTTTTCAATGTCTCTTCTCTGTAAAGATTTACTGAGTTGTCTCTAATGTATACCGACAGCTTCTGCATTAAAATTAGAGGAAAGTAGACATCGATATTGTCAGGCTAAAAAAAAAAAAAACCCTCTCCTTTCATTTTCATCCCACTAAAATAAATCAGGTCCATATCTTTTAATATTTTATGAGAATTGTTCATTTCCGAAGGTCAAGAGCAAAAGGACTTTTCAAAGTTTAAAAAAGATTCAAAAAAGGTGGCAACTAATTGATAGTCTCCAGACACCAACAAAGGTCTGGACTAGAATCTTAAAAGCCATATTAATTTCCTTGCTCAAGTTGTTGCTGTTACTTAACAATGTTAGTGAATTTTGATGTATCCTGTATCACAGTTATTTGTTTGCAAACTCCAGAAACCAATTCTAGGTAAATTAAATAAAAATAGATTTCTTTGAAGAATATCAAGGAGTTATCAAGTGGATGAGGTTATGAAGAACCAGGATTAAAATCAGAGCAAGAACCAAAGCTGGAACTGCTTTTCTGAAAGAAAAACAAACAAACAAACAAGAGCTAATGGAACAAATGAGCTTCAGCTATTTCTCCCACCTATTTCATTTCACTCAAGACATATATTCCCAAAAACAAAGTCTATTCGGCTAAGCTTAGGTTTTACGTGAACCCATGATGGTACCTGAGTACTGTGACGTGGGGATTCCTTCAGCTTCCCTAAGACAACAAGGAATATGATGTGATTTATTCCACCATCCAGACCACACACAATGGGAGAGAGATCATTTTTCAAAAGAAAATCAAGGTGCTGATAAGAAATGGAAATTAATGATGGGCAGTTAAAACATAAAAGTTGTCCACTTCAAGGCAAAATGCTTAATGTTGACTTTGAAGGAAATCAAGAAAAATTCCAAGTTTTAAGTTTTCATGCAAATAATTCTGTCGGCATTTAAGAAAACATATTCATTATTAAAATGTTCCAAAATCTAGACAACAGAGGGTAAACTGAAAATCTGGAACAAGTTTCCTCCTCAAGTGATAGTATTTACGAATAGCTTTGCTTACCAGTAGCAGTCAAAGTGTCCGTGGTGATTAAGTAATTTTTTTTTTCTTTCTAGATCAGACTTTATGTTTTGGATCTGGTAAGTCATCAAAAGTCTAATGTAGAGGTCGCCAATGAGTCCTGCCCCAAGAAAGGAAAGAAAGAAACACTTTAGAAATGATTTAACACATGCTGCAAACCAGCATAGGTATCCTGAAACTCATCCTGACTGTCTGAACACCTGAGGGACACTTGCGTTTGATAGTTTTAATCTGACAACCCTAAACATTCAACTCCAATAACATGTAATGCTTCAAAGTTTCACATAATCTGCATTCATAAAGCACTATCTCTCTTGAGCAAATATAAGCCACCAGAAGCATGTTCTAATGGTTTCAATTTAATGTGATGACTAATAAAATAATGTTTATCGCTGAGCAAAAAATCTAAATTTTTTCTAAGAAGATCTGAGAACTTTATATTTCCTGAATTAATAATTATTTTCATACAACTAAATCTTACATAGTATGTAAATTTTCTTTTATGTGTATTGTGTATTTTTTAAGACATATATTCTTAGATTATTAGGTAAAATCAATAAGCAGGTTTAAATAATTTCAAAAAATTTAAATTATTTTATTTATGAAGAGATGATATTTTAGCACAATTTCTCAAAGATGATACAAAACATTATGAGCCACATATCTTCAAAAGGCCATTGAAAGGCTTTTTGGCCTCATAAAACTCTTTCATGAGATCACCAATGCTCTTTTTTTAGTGCATATTGCATAATTAAGATCAAAGCCATCAGTACAGAACATAAGATTGTATTTGGCCAATTTTCACTATTCCCCTAAATATATGCAATATCTGCTTTTAAAAAATGATATGGAAGCTTATATGATATCTACCTTTGATGTTCATCTTCCAGGCCAAAAATAAAGTCATCTTAAATATTAATGCTTGCTTTTTTTTTTCCTTCATCAGAGCTGCTAATGGAAAATGTGCTGCTGTATAGTGGGTCTCCAAAACCTTCATTGACTGTTGCCTCGTTGCTTCCTCAGGATTGTATTACCATAGGTCTTCACTTAGAGCAAAGGAGCAGCTCAAGACTAGAATATATCAAATAGCCTTCTAAAAATATATGGTAATCAGTTCTCACAAATTGGGTGGAAATGGAGAAGAGGGGTTTTCGTAAAGTATTATCTTAAAAATAGAGCAAATCCTATAGTTATTCTACTTTTTTAACAAAGCACATATACATACCTACACACAGAATCATAGACTCTTAGAATTAAAAGGAGACATGCAGATCAAGAAGTCTGTTTTTTCCTAAAGTGCAGTAAGATTGCTTTAGGTAGGGGAACATTACCTTTTTAATAGGTATATATTATTTATACATCAGAAAAAAGTATAATTTGAATATCAAAATCCTGAGTTTCCAGATATTTTCATTAAGAAAAAAACTAAAAGTTTTTTGTTGTCATTGTTGTTTGGTTTGGTGTTGGTTTTGGTCTTTCTGTTTGTTTTGTTTTTTTCAAAATGTTATTTTAGAATGTTAACAATTGTAACATTGGAAGGCTGAGGCAGGAGGGTTGCTTGAGGCCAGGGATTCCAGACCAGTATGAGGAACATAGTGAGACTTCTGTCTCTACAAAAGAGAAAATAAATTAGTCGAGTGTGATAGTGCACCCCTATAGTCCCAGCTACTCAGGAGTCTGAGCCAGAAGGATGGCTTGAGCCCAGGAGTTTGAGGTTGCAGTGAGCTATGATACCACCACTGCACTCTAGTCTGGATGACAGAGAAAGACCCTGTCTCAAAAATAAATAAATAAATAAATAAGAGAATATTAGGAAAGAAGGAATAATTTTATGTATGCATGTATGAATAATGGTAGATGAAAGAGGGAGGGAAAAGTTTCATAGAAAGCAGTGATGCTGAGGTATTTTGTCAAGCTTCACTCATCAAAAATGGCCTGTATTTGCAACAAGGATACTTTAAAACTATTTTCAATAATTTAAATACAGGTGAAAGTCATATATGTATTCATTACATAAGTATGGAAACTTTTATATGTACTTGAACACTGTTACAATATTGGCTATTCCATGCCTGTATGCCTTTAGCATACAGTGACCTTCCCTACCTTCTCTACCCATCTAATTCAAATTATCCTTTAAGCTAAATATCAATTCCTCAGCCTGGCATCTCTCCCACCCGGGAGCCAGGCACTCTTCCCATCCATAACCGCACTATATGCTGTACCGACACTACTATTTAGTGCATACCTTTAGAATTACTTGTCATCAAGGCCTCTTTCACTACCAGGGGTACTTGATGGCAGATGTACAACACATAGCATGGAGAAAAATTTTAAAATACTGATATAATTTTCCACTTAGACTTGGTGAAGGATAAGAATTTATATTTTGTAAAAATATCCAGGTGAGTCCAATGCTTATCTATAGTTAAGAGTGACTACATTAAGCTTAGTAAGCATTATATAGTAGCAAATATCAACCAATATGATGTTGAAGACAGAAATATAGGCAGCACAGACTGAGTTGGAAGCAATAGGCAGACTTCTATTTGCAATGCATGGAGGCCTGCATTGACCTGATCTTTAAATGAGGCTTGGCTGAAAAGACAAGAATATTGTGAAGGATCATCAGTTCTGGAAGCACAAGCTGCTTCGTGCAGTCAGGCATAAATCTATAATAATAAAGAGGAAATACTTCCTGCTGTGTGGATCAGACCTCCTGCTTAAGTTGCTCCTCTAAGAGCAAAAGCTTAGGATGCTCCAAAGTAACCATAAACTTTCTATTAATGAAGAAAATAAGTTGTATTTAAATATTTTTAGGTGGTTATGAGAATATTTCTATCATATTTTTTAAATAGATCTAATTTTATCATGTCATATCTTTTTTCATGTCTCTTTCCTCTATAAAACTACATTAAATTCTGTCTTCTTTAACACGGTTTCTTCAAACAACATTCTGAATACTATTAAAAAACCACTTTATTCCACATAATTCAGATAAATATATCAGGCATGCAGGAAATATTTGGTGTATTGAGTAATGAGTCACTATTGAACTAAAATGTATGAAAAGTGTCCTTGTAGGAAATACAGGTCATTTATGATTAGTGAAGCATGACAAAATGTCTCAGCACCATTGCTTTCTATGAACCTTTTCCCTTCCTCTTTCATCTACCGTTATTTATACATACATACATAAAATTATTTCTTCTTTCCTAATATTCTTTTCTTCTTTGCTTTTTTTATTTTTTTGAGACAGAATCTTGCTCTGTCACCCAGGCTGGATGGAGTACAGTGGTATTATCATAGCTCACTGCAACCTCTAACTCCTGGGCTCAAGCCATCTCCTGGCTCAGCCTCCTGAGTAGCTGGGACTACAGGCATGCACTATCACACCTGGCTAATTTATTTTATCTTTTGTAGAGTCAGAGGTTCCTCAGGCTGGTCTGGAACTCCTGGTCTCAAGCAATCCTCCCACCTTAGCCTCCCAAAGTGTTGGGATTATAGGCATGAGCCACCAACCACTGTGCCTAGCCTATTCCCTTTCTTTTAAGGCCAAAAAATTGTCATATTTTAGAATACAATAGAAACTCAAGTATTCAGAGTCAATTTCACCATGTAATGCTAATAACATGATTGATTCAGTAGTAAAAAGTAAGCACTGTAAAGGCATGGACATTGTTATAATTATGTCTGTATCCTCAATTCCTAGAACAATGCCTGGTAGATCATAGGAACATGACAAACACTTGTTGAAAAAAATAATAAAAAATAGTGATATTAGATCTATTCTTCCACAAAGTAAAGTATTGCAAATGCAGGTTTGTCTTCCTGTGTTATAAAATACATTACTTCTCAAAAGCAATTAAGAGAATCCAGAGCAGCATCCCTGCAAGTTCAAAAAGCTGCAGTCAACCACAGAAGTAGAACTTGGGACTATCAGTCGATGTTCCTCCTCACTTTCCAAAGTGTGAGTTAGAATGCCCTGGAAAATAATCCAAAGCAGAGTGAAAGAGGATGCAGAGGGATGTGAAGTTTCTATCCAGTAAGCCAACAATAGTTATGGAAACAAAGAAAATCTCAAGATTATCCAGAAATAAAAACAGTACATTTTAGCAGGTCCCAAAATGCATTACCTTCTACTATTGATATGTTTATAAAATGTGAGATTAAGTTTCCCATCACCAAAGACTCAGAAACCTGAAAATGTATTTCCCAAATTATTCATAGCTTAGAAAAATATCTTATGACAGATATCATAGAAATACTGATCTGGTGCCTTCCCTACCCCCCTACCCCCTGTTGGTTGCAAGATCATTTACAGAGAAATACACCTTGACTACTATGTCACACAGAGGTCTCAACGCCTTTAATGTTGCTAATAATAGCTAGGGAAATTCAGGGCCTCCTACTTATTCTCTCTTGTTGTTTGCACCTGATGTCAACTCAGTCAGAATGATTTGTTTAAAATATGTAATTCAGTAGGCACCTCAAGAAGTAATGTGGGATGTATAAATCCGGCCTGCCTAATTTCAAGTGAAATACAAGAGAGAAATGCATATTAATGTAAAATGACTATAAATCAAAAGCTATTTCATTTTCTAAGGTAGTGTAAAAGCCAAACCTGTTTGAAACCATAATTCAACTGTCATAATCTCTTAGATATACCACTGACCTTCGCTGGAAGTTTCTGCCACATAGAAGTGAATGGATCACTAGGAGCAACATTAAATCACATAGCACCACTGTGAGCCAGGTATTCGAATGTAATTTAGCTCACTTCAGCAAGTCCTTAACCACAAGGCACACTCCTAGATACAGATTCCTTGCGCTACACACGTACACACATTGGTATTAAATGCATTCACTGTGTAGACTATACAAAGAGATTTGTTGGGTATGCCATGCTTGTGCTTACAGATTTTTTTAATCAATATTGAGCTTGATGCTCCAACATTTTCAAGGAACAGCTGAAAGATTTTGTATTTAATTCCTGAAGCCACATTGTCTGATTAACTTAAGAATGTATATTTTTCTCTTGGTGTTTTACATTTATTATTAATAAATAGCAGTAGCTAACATGATTGCTTGGCTGCCTACCTTTCCAAAATGAATTATTCTATTAAAATTGTGACTTTCAATGTTAAGCCTGAGGTAGGAAATGGGCTTGAATCTGAAATCATGTTATTCACAGTGCTTATGGTGCTAGGGATCAAACCAATTCTTTTACAGAGATGGTTAGAGAAAATCCTGCCTCTGCAACTTATGGGGACTTTAGGAAATCGATGATGTTTATTAGACTCCATTTACAATTTTTATTGGATTTTCAATGAAGAGCTAATGAATGTTGTTTCTATAGGCAATAATTATTCCATCATTACCCCCCCAAAGGTAAAAGAAGATGAAATTATTCTTTAAAAGCTTTTAAATTAAGTAAGAATTCTTTTTATTTCAGCATATTATGGAGGTACAAATGTTTAGGCTACATGTGTTGCCTTTCCCTCACTTCTCCACCGCCTCCCCCGGGAGTCAGAACTTCAAGTGTGTCCATCCCCCAGATGATGCACATCACACTCATTATGTATGTATATACCTATCCCTTCCTCCTGCCTCCCATCTGCCCAACACCTGATAAATGTTATTCCTATATGTCCACTTAGATGTTGATCAGTTAATACCAATTTGCTGGTGAGTACATGTGGTGCTTGTTTTTCCATTCTTGGGATACTTCACTTAGTAGAATGGGTTCCAGTTCCATCCAGGAAGATACAAAAGGTGCTATATCACTGTTGTTTCTTATAGCTGAATGGTACTCCATGGTATACATATACCACATTTTATTAATCCACTCATGTATTGGTGGGCACTTCGGTTGTTTCCACATCTTTGCAATTGTGAATTGTGCTCCTATAAACATTCAAGTACAGGTGTCTTTTTTATAGAGTGTCTTTTGTTCTTTGGAGTAGATGGCCAGTAATGGGATTGCTGGATCAAATGGTAGATCTACTTGTATCACTTTAAGGTATCTCCATATTGCTTTCCACAGAGGTTGAAGTAGTTTGCAGTCCCACCAGCAGTGTAGGAGTGTTCCTATCTCTCCACATCCACACCAATATTTATTTTTTTGGTACTCTTTAATAAAGGCCATTCTCACTGAAGATAAGTGATATCTCATTGTGGTCTTGATTTGCATTTCCCTGTTAATTAGAAATGTTGAGCATTTTTTTCATATGTTTGTTGGCCATTATTGTGTCTTCTTTTGGAAAGTTTCTGTTCATGTCCTTTGCCCACTTTTTGATAGGGTTGTTTGATTTTTCCTTGCTGATTTTCCTGAGTTCTAAATAGATTCTAGTTATCAGCTCTTTATCGGATGTGTAGCTTGTGAAAATTTTCTCCCATTCTGTTAGTTGTCTGTTTGCTCTCTTGACAGTTTCTTTGGCTGTGCAGAAGCTTATTTTTTAAACTTGTGCATGAAGGAAGATATTAAGTTGTGGGATGAAGAGACCCCTGCTCAGAATTTCAAATTACCATCTGGGAACTATATTAAAAACAGGAGGATTCTTGTTCCAACCCCAAGGCTTTCTCCTAATGAATATCTGCTAATCTCTAAGAGTTTGTACAGAGATAGGAGAAGAAAATAATTAATTTTACAATTGAGGGATACAGTACCATAAATGATTCCTTAAAAAACTTTATCTATAAGGAAAAAACATTTTAAGAATCATATCTATTATCTACTACAAAGACTAAGCATATCAAGCCCTCAACTTCATTTCAAACTCTAACAATAATTTTCTGGGTGAATTACTCTGTACTTCAATTTTTACTTAAAGGATTTCCAGTTTAGGTAATTAAAAGCTAAAAGTGAACACCCTGCACATAGCAAACGCTCAGTTTCTACCAAAAAAAAATATATGTATTAAAGCATGATTTCAAATTGTTTCTGTAATTAATAAATAGATGCTCAATAAATATTTCTTTCTTTTTTTTTTTTTTTTTTGAGACAGAGTCTCGCTTTGTTGCCCAGGCTAGAGTGAGTGCCGTGGTGTCAGCCTAGCTCACAGCAACCTCAAACTCCTGGGCTCAAGCAATTCTCCTGCCTCAGCCTCCCAAGTAGCTGGGACTACAGGCATGCACCACCATGCCTGGCTAATTTTTTTTCTATATATATTAGTTGGCCAATTAATTTTATTTCTACTTATAGTAGAGACGGGGTCTCGCTCTTGCTCAGGGTGGTTTCGAACTCCTGACCTCAAGCAATCCGCCCCCCTCGGCCTCCCAGAGTGCTAGGATTACAGGCATGAGCCACCTCGCCCGGCCTAATAAATATTTCTTAAATGCCATTTATGTGGAGAAGGCATTGTGATGTACAATGAATAGTATCTTTTAAAATAACACATAGTTCCTAACTTCAAAAAATTTTACAATTCATATGGCAAAGTGAAATTTTCAATGTTTTTATTTGTGTTTTCAGGATCATTTATAGATTGACCATAAACAATTCATAACAACTTTATAACCATCTTCCCACTGGATGAACAGAAGCCTATACTAGAAGGGGCCACTTTTAAGGGATGTCAGTGTAACTTGGTATAGTTTCTTAAGAAGGATTATACTGGGCAGGTAGTTCCTTTTTTCACATTCCCAACCCTCAAGTTCTTTTAAGCTCTTACCCAGAAATAATATCAATTAACTAAAAGCTATAAGAAAGCTATTTCTCCAGTTGTTATATAAAGCCTAAAAATCTTTCTTCCTTTTTTTAAGTCAGTCAATTTAGTATCCTTCCCCAGGTCATGATTCTATCCTGAGTCACAAAACCCTCATAGTATACCTGTTGCCTGGGACGAAAATATTATAATAATGATTATAAAATATTACAATATATTTTATATTATAATAGTGATTCCTGGCCCCCAACAGTTTCTCAGCCACACGTCTTGTTTACAGCCACTTTTCTGAGCATCAGTCCTTCCACATCTGAGAACACATTTCAAATTTATTCTAAAGAAAAATATAATAAGCCATCCCCAAACAACTACTGCAGGAAGCTGCCACTAAACTCTGCCTTCCAGGACTCATTCACAAAACTTGGCTCTGCCTCTGACAGGTGAGTAGATTTATTGAATTCCCTAGTATGACAATCAGTGGCAAATGACAAGCCAGCTCCACCTCAAAAGAGAAAAATAAGAGTAAATATTTGTCTGAAGTTCTAATCTCTTACTACTGGGAAAATATCAATTAGTTGTAAATCATTTACAAAACTTAGAGGAATAATGAAAAAGAAAGAAAATGGGAGGTGTTGAGAAAATATTTAGTTGAGTGTATTTTTTTTCCCAGGGACATTTAATAATACTGAAAAGGATGTGAGATACGTATACTTTACTTCTGGTAACTTCTTAATTATCAGTCGCCAAATCTTATAAAGTCCATGAAATACCTAAATAACCTAAACCATGATATGTAAGATGTTATATAAGATATAAGATAAAATATAAGCAAGTATACATCTCAGTGAAGGGACCACATTACTGATGAGGAAGAGATGGAGAGAGTGAAGTGTGGGGAAGGGGACTTTCTTTCGTGGTTTCACTGATAAACAAGGGAAATTTCTATCAGGAACGAAAGTAGCTGCAAAGAAGATTATTTACTGGCAGAATATTTTGTTTAGTCAAGAAGTGAGTTATAGGATGGATATCTCAGTCACTCTCATTATTTAAAAGGCTGTCTATATTTTGAGTACCTCTCAAAGCTCTATTCCTATATCAGAAATATCTTCTGAACCTCATTCTTATAGCTCTAATAGCTACTAGACATCTCCAGCTAACACTTAGCAAGTCACCCTTAGCAGACATAAGAATTGAACTGATGTATTCCTCTATTGGCACATGCTAGCCCATTTTGTCAGTTAATCAGTCAGTCACTCAATTATTTCCCAAATATTTGTTCAGCAGCTACCATGTGATGGCATTTTTCTAGGAGTTGGGGATACAACAGAAAGCAAAACTTGCACAAATGTCTTCCGATAGGAGTTTATATTCTAGTGAGGTTATAGGAACTAGAAAACGATAAAATATAAGAGATATTATTAAGTCCTAAAAACAAATAGAGCAGGGAATGAGAAGGAATTGAAACTTCAGATAAGATAGCCACCTCATAGAATTTGATCCTATTCCCCTCTGTGCCTTTTGTTTTGAAGAATGTACCGACACACACTCAACTGCCAATCCAAAGAAAAAGGTTGATTGTTGATGTTGAGATTATTCTATATGCACTATAACTGTCCAATTCATTCATGTATTTCCTTCCCACTGCTATGGCATTAGGTCAACCTTACATCATCTCTTGCTAAAATAATTAAAATGGACCTCCACCAGGTCTCCCTCACTCAGTCTTGCACAGCTTGAATCCATTTTTCACACTGAAGCCAGAGAGATGTCACTAAAGCATAATCTTTAGGCCTGCTCAGTTTTCCCATGAAAAAAATCCAAATAAGCTATGTCCCTCTCTAGTACCTTCTCCATCACGACCACTTTCTATTTACATTGTACTCTCAAGCCATATGTTGAACTACTGATAAGCCCCTACCTCTTTATGTTTTTCTTATCTCTTCATATGATATTTCTTTTTCCTCTGGAATGCTTCTCATTCTCTCCTTTCCTGTCTCCCTCTCTTTTTTCCTTCCTCTCTCTTTTATTTTCTGCAGGATAGATTCTGCTGATTTTTCAGTTTAGACATCACCTTTTGCAGAAAGTCGACCTTGAGACCCCCGGACCTGAATCCTAAGGCTTCCCATAGCACACTCTCCATACCCATATCAGAAATTTTACAATAGTATATTGAAAACAAAATCACAAATATTATAGAATGACACTCTATGGTATTGATTTTTATTTTTATTCTTCCTTTCTTTTATTCAAACAATTTGTTTGCTTTTAAAATGTTGCTTTAAGGAGAGATGCATCAGAGCAGAAAAAAAAAAAATTGTCCATGAATCCTCCAGCTTCCAGAGGGTGGAGAGGATTTTTAGGTGTAGGCAAATGACAAGGTCGAAAATACCTTGAAAATAGATTTCCCTACACTTAGAAATAAATGGCTTGTCGTGAGGGCAGGGAAGGAGTTGAGAACAAAGGTCAGTGGGACCAAGAACAAAGGGGAACTGGGCTTGGTTCCCAGAGCAGAAATGACTATGTGGTATATCTCTGCACATGGGTGCATAGGCAATTTTCAAAGATTTCCTAATCCACAAACTTTCCATGTAAGGAGGAGCAATCTCTAAACCTGAAGCAGCCATGTGGAACATGGTAGTGGGTGACTCTGGGTATTCTGAAGCACTGGGGACTGAGGACTTCATGCTTTGGCACTATATGAAATTCCAGATTTTGGTACCACTGAGGTGGAAAGATCCTCAAAGGACCAAGGGTAATTGTGGAGACATGCCTGGCTGCCTACTCAATATCTAACCACTCCTCCACCTTATTAAAAAGAACCAATTTTCTCTAGGGTAGCAAGGTGCCTACAAAAAGCCTGTGATTTCCAACCTTCCTTCTGGATAAGAGTGGACAATGTAATGTAAGCATAAGTCCTTGAAAAGACTTTCTGGAAAGCTTTTGAAAATGTAGCCAACTCAGCTGACATGCAGATTTTGCCCTCTGCCTTTCCTCAATTTCCTGCCTGTAAGTTAATTGGTGACATTGGAGACTGTCTTTGTCACTGTGTCATCCCCAGCAAAGTGCATGCTGCACAGTAATCATTGAATAACTATTATTCAATGAATCAATAAATGCATAAGAGAATGTTTCTCTACATAAATGTAAGTTATTATTATTTTGGAACACCAAGTTTCTGAAAGCACCTAAAATAGAACAGCATTTAAGTAACATGTTCCTTAGGAGTAAGGACCTAAATATTATCTATATTAGGTACATTTTCATGGAGACTGATATCATTTTTTATAGTTCCCACTAAAACATCAAAAATATTAAATGACAATTTTGAGACACTACTCTGAATCACTTTGTATTCTGATAGCTTGAAGAATTTCCTTTTGCTCTCAGTGTAAGTAGTCCCTAAAATTGACCATCCTGGCTTTCTTATTAAAAATAAGAAGGTACAAGCCAGGATAGGCTAGTTTATGCAAGGGGGATACACAGCCTCCAAATCTCTGGGATTTGCCACTGTGAACATTTTTTTTCTCACTCACACTGGGTCTGCTGCCAGTCTAGTTGGTCCTCCAGCGCAGCTCTGCTTCGTCTGCTTCTGCAGTCTAGGCTGCTTTGACATTTGGGACCTTCATATCAACACATTGCTCTAAAGTCACAATGCAGGAAAAGAGAGTGCTCGAGGATCTCACATCAGCCATCAGATGTTCTGAAATGACAGCCACAAATGTCGCTGCCACCCACAATGCATTGCTAGAGCTCCTCTCACTGGTCTGCTCCATTTTAGGGATGTGAAAAAGTGTATTCTTTCCCTGCTCTCAGAAGAAGAGAAATGGAACATGATGATCACTGGAAATCTCTACCACACCTAAGCAATTTGTAGAAGAAACATGTTCGTATTCCTTAACACAGAGGTTCTCAAATGGTTTAGTTTCAGGATCTCTTTATACTGTTCAAAATTATCGAGGGCCCTAAGAGCTTTTGTTGATGTTGTCTATTATTATATACCATATTTGAAATTAAAACTGAGAATTAAAAAAAAATTTTATTAATTCAATTTAAGGGAATGATAATAGATTCATCATGCATTAACATAAATAATGTTTTTTTATGAAAAGTAACTATTTTGAAAATATAACAAAAATAGAAAAGTGACATTGTTTATACTTTTGAAAGGTTTATTAGTGTCTTAATAAATAGAAGGTAGCTACATTCACATATCTGCTTCTGTATTCAATTTGTTGTGATATCATACTACATGTAGCCTCTGGAAAAACTTCACTATGTACTTATGAGAAGAAGAAGGCAAATAACATCTTAGTATTATCATGAAAATAATGTTGACCTCATAGAACCTCTGAAAGAGTTTTGGGAGACAGCAGTGAGCCCCTACAATACTGCCCGAATATAGTTAATGTAATTGCTCAATGGCACTGCCAAGTGCACAAAGGCAAAATGCCTGCCACCTATAATGTCTTCTATTTTTCTTTACTTTCGCTCTGAAAACTTTTATTAGGTGAACCCATTGTGCTTTGATTGAAAGTATTCAGTGCCTCAATCAGGGGATAAAACTTGCCTGCTGGTTTTTCCAGAAAAGATCTGTGAAGAATGTCTCCATTACCTTAAATAATAGTATTGTTTCCTTCTTCTGGTGTGCCTTTTCAATTTTCTCAGCAGATCCATCTGTCATTTTCTGATCAGCAGCTGAATAGGCGCATTTGCTTTCATGTCCTCCTTAATCTACTTTCTCTGTCCTTCAGGACCCTAAATCTTATAGCATGAGAGTCGTTATCCTTAGCACACTCTTTCTTCCTACCTGTGGGATTTGATATCTTACCCTTTTGGGGTAGCCCTTTTGATTTAAATCCTTTTATCAGTAGGACTCATGGATTCTCTAAAATGTCATGAAGATACTATTTTCCATCTTCTTTCTAATTAAAATATTTAAATCAGCAAATAGTTACTGAATAACTACTATATACAAAAACATCCTAATATACACAAAGGATTCTGCATTTATTCAAATAAATCCAGCTTAAACTATGGGCTCTCAGTAGAAAATCAGAAGACAAAAATAAAAATGTTTTAATTTGAGATTGCTTTTAAAATGTATGTCAAAGTAAAACTTCATTAGTCATCTGCTATCCATCCACAAATATCTATATATTATTTATCATCCCAAAGAGATGAGCACCATGGATTTTAGTGGTATCAGTCTCTTAGAACTCAAAGAATCGGGCTATGCATTTTCAACCTTCAAAAAAAATCTGTTTTCTTAAAAAAGACATTGTCAGAGTCTGTTTATCAATTTATTTGCAATTATAGCACTTTCTTTATTTTTAAGAATAGTAGGAGTATGAGTGCCTAACAGGCAAAAGCCTCAATTTAGAGTAAGTAATCCTGTCAGGAAGATTCAATTGAACCTTCTTCACTCTGTACATAAATTCCTCACCATGAATACATCCTAAATATCTAAGCACATCGAACAGATAAGAAGGAGACACAGTTTGAAGTTTTTGTTTGTAGTTTTTAGAACTACAAACAAACTACAAACATGTGGAAAGAGCAGCATTCATTGAATGCCCACACTAAGGTCTTGACCTTCATTAATTCCCACAACCACCCTATGAAGAGCTGACCCCTTAAGACAGTTGAGGAAGTGGGAGGCACAGAGAAGTAAGAACACCAACCAGGCAGGAGGCCTACCTAGGTCTGTCTGGATCCAAATGTGACATTCCCAAAGGTAAAACAGCTTGTCCTGAATCTGAAGCCCAAAACTGGGACCCACATCACCCATCTCTTAGTCAACATCAGTGGGGGGAAACTTCTACCCCATTGTAATGGCCCAGTGAAAGCCCCAGTGTGACACATCCTACCATCAGGGGAGAGGAAACCCTACAATTGAGAACCTTACAAAAAAACAAAAACAAAAAATCCTCTATACTATTTACTATGGTCAGTGTAAGGGATGTCTAAAGGGAGTCAGGAGATTTCCTCAAATCCCTTCTCTTCTTTGACCCTCAGTTTTTCAATCCGAAAAGTGGGATAAGCAGAAGTCCATGGGGTCTGAGGATTCAGTTTTCAGTCAGCCAATAGATAGACCCACTCCTTATTCCTTCCCTCAACAAAAAAAATTCCTCAACAGAAACACCTCTCAGATCCTGGGGTCAAGCCCCCGGGGACTAGTGGGACAAAGCAGGGGACTCCTCCTAACAAAATGTAGTATCATCCCAGGGCTGGCAGAGGGACCTGCTGAGCCCTAAGTGGCTAACCCGATTTCACAGTCAGGCTTCTGTTGCCCTCACGCAGGACATTCTCGGTACTGCAGGGACATGAGCTGTGGGGAGAAAATAGTACCTGCCAGGAGTGGAGACAGGGCAGAGATGGGAGCAGGGGCCAAGAAGATGGGATCCCACAGGCAAGAGGAATGAGGCTCAAAGGTTGGGGTTGCAGGGCCACCCCTATTTGCACACCTCCTATACTTCTGTATGGGCCGTGGCTACAGGTCATTGTTGCCAGCCGCTCCCTTCCCACCCTGAAATTGCTAGGCCCCTTGTCTATGGCTTTGTCGTGCTCAGAGGGCCTGTGTCCGGATGCTGTGTGCAATGTCCACCAGCAGCTGGTGGAAAGCATGCTATGCTTGATGCCACTGAAGCTGTCGGTGAGGATGCAGCCCTACGGATGCCCACACCCTGCAAGAAGACCTTGAAGTATCCCAATGTCTTGGTCCAGGATGAAGGGCCTCAGCATTCAGCAACTTCCCTTTCCAGAAAGGGGTCACCTTCTCCAGAGATCTAAGCTTGAATACTGGCTGTGCCACTCACTGGTTATGTGGCCTTGTGCACATTCCTTGATTCTCTGACATGACAAAATACTGACATAATTGCAAATATGATATAATATTCATAATAACATAATATTAATATTTTGGACATAGTAATTGCTCAATATGTTAGCTTATTATTGTTACTATTTTTATATTTCCACTAATTAGCTGAGTAACTTTATTAGTTAGGGAGGGCTGCCATAACAAAATACCATAGACTCCATGGCTTAAAAACAGAAATTAATTTTTTCACAGTTCTGGAGACAGAGGTGAAGACCAAGAGGTCAGTATGGTCCAGTTCTGGTAAAGGCCTCTCTTCCTGGCTTGCAGATAGCTGCCTTTTCAGTTGTGTCCTCACAAGGTGGAGAGAGATCTTTCTCCTCCTCTTTGTCTTAGTCTGTTTGTGCTGCTATAACAAAACACCACAGACTGGGTGATATATAAAGATGACAAATGCATTTCTCACAGTTCTGGAGACTGAGAAGTTCAAGATCAAAGCTCTAGCAGTTCAGTGTCTGGTAAGGTCTGCTGTCTGCTTCCAAGATGGTGCCTTGTTGCTCCCTCCTTTGGACATAAGGAATGCTGTTTTCTCACATGGGACAGGATTGGAAGGGGTAAACTCTCCCCCTCAAGTCCATTTATAAGGCTGGTAATCCCATTTATGAGGACTCTGCCCTCATGATGAATCACATCATAAGGGTGCCACCTCTTAATACTATCACATTTGCTATTGAGATTCAACACATGAATTTGGGGGACATTCAGACCATAGCACTCTTCTTATAATATCACAGTTCTATTAAACTAGGTCCCTATCCTTATGCCATCATTTACCTTTAATTACCTCCTAAAGAACCTGCCTCTGGATACAGTCACAATGGAGGTTGGGGGATAAACATGTGAAGTTTGAAAGGGATACACTTCAGTCCATAGCAGTGATATTCATCAAATAACTGCTCAAATAACTCTAATCCCCCTTTCCTTTTTTATAAAATTGAGATTAGTGCATCTGTTCTCTTGGTAGAGATATGAAAATTAAATATCAAGGTATCTGACACACACCAAGTGTTCCATAATTGTTAGCTTATTTTACCTTCACCCCTACTTGCTAGCTATGCGACTTCCACCTGTTTCTTCATTTCTCTGATCCTCAGTTTTCAAGATTTGTGAGCACTTAATAAGATGACGTTTAGCACACAGGAACTGCCAAACATGTGTGCTTGCTTATTACTATTATTATTCCTATTGTTGTTATTAGCTCTCCTTATTAGCTGTGAGACTTTAGACGAGTTTTTTAGCCTCTCTGAGCCTCAGCTTCCTCCTGGGGGAAGAACCACACCCTCTCCCAGCTTTGCTATGGAAATAAAATGGCTACACCAGTGCTCTGTTATCAGCTTTGCTTCATGGTTCTGAGACTCTCTGCACCTAGGGCTCCTCATCTTCCCCATGGATCTTAGGATCTTGGCCTTATCAGCAGCTTTGGGAATGATGAAGGATAAGGAGAAAATACTCTCAGCCTGGTGCCTGATGAGAAATAAACTGACCAGGTAGGGCCCTTGGCTTACCCTTGGGAGAAGGGGCAAAATCACTGGGGAGGCAGACTTTGCACCTGTCTCCATAGAGCTTCAGTAGGCCTGTGTTATTGTTATTGCTATTGTTAGACCAGCAGCCCCAGCAGATACTCCTTTAACAGAATCACAAATGTGTAGATCAGAGTAGAAGTCAGGGACAGCTTACTCTAAAACTATGGGGGATACCATTTGAGATCAATGCTAGAGAACAATTCCCACTAAACCCATGCATAAAAGATCCAAAACCCTCCTTAAGGATATGTACGGCCTAGCCCTCCACTAAAAAAGGGCAGTCTTCCATGCCCTGCTAGGACATATACAGACCCCTTGGGCTCTAGTGAAAATGAGACATGGACACTAGTGGCCTGAGTTCACGTCCTGACCCCTTCATTGAGTAGCTCTGTGGAGATACAGGTTTTTGACTTGGCTCTGTTCTTAATTAATCATGCCTTAGACTTCATTCTCTTCAACCCAAAGAAGAATAATTTACCTTTCACATTCATTGACTTCTATCCTTCTATTCTTTCCATCAGGGTCTAATTAACCCATCTATCTACTATCAAATCTCTTCACATGAGCTCCTTTTTCACCATCTTCTCCACATACCTTTTTCACCATCTTCTCCACATACCTCCACATCTTCTCCACATACCGTAAAATAATACAAATATTAACAATTAAATTATTGTCAATCATCATCTGAAATTCAGAACAAACTCTAGACCAATCTCATAGCATGCCTTGCTAAGAGAAAGAGCAAAGTACACCAGGGAATCCCACCAAATATCTGCTCACTTTCACTCTCTACCAGTTGTAGTAGTAGATTATTCAATTGTTAGTAAAATGTCAAAAATATTAGTAATCATATGGAATATGGAACTTGAGAACCCTAAGGTTGTCTAGTTGCTATCCTCACACATAACATGGCTTATTAAAATATATTTGCATATGAGAAGGGAAAACTTGAATTTTGAGCTAGATGAATGTTGAGTCTTTTCTCAAAAGTTAGTGTTTGATCAAACTTTTTCTCTTATTGAGTCACTTTTAAATGTAGTTAGAGAGATAGAAAATTTTGACAATGTAAAACCTTAAATTCTAAATCTCAGATTCAGCATGCTTCCCTGAGTTACCCAGCTAGTTTCCCAGGTGGCCTTGGACTGACCCAGTTCTCCCCCTTATTTCACTTGTAGTTCTCAAAAATTACCCTAGAATGCACTGGAATGCAACACCCTGAGATAGGAAAGGATTATGCAGAAGAGCCCAGGCTCTATTCCAGCCCTCCCTAAAACAAGATGCCCTTCAACTCATCAGTCCCTCACCTATGGTGCAAATGGGACCCTCAAAGATGGGACTCTGTGTGCTTTGGGCAGCTTTCCTGAGCCTTAGTGGACCAGCTAGTGTGAATCCTAGGTTTCTGCTGTCCCTTGCTGTCTGTGAGTAATAAATCCATGTCATGTAAATTTTCCCATGTGTGTTTTGTTTCACTGGTCTCAGACAAATTGGTAACCAGGACATAGCAAATCTGCTTTACAGAATTCACTACCAAGAGTCGAAAAGAATCTCTTTAACATTATAGGTAAGGAAAGCAAACATGCAGGAAACTAATTCAATAATTCAGGGTCATCATATTTGGAGTCAGAGGAACCCAATTCTGACTCCCGTTTCTGTCACTTTCAGAGGTGAAACACTACACAAGTTATTCAAACTCTGTGGGCATTAGTGTCTTGATCTGTGTGGAGTCCCTATCAGCATGGTCAAAATAACATAGTGCTTGTAAAGTCCCTGGCATATTTTAGAAATCCAAAATAATTGCTTGACACTATCTTCCTTTTGACCAAATTATAACGGTGATATGGATTTGAGGTTTAAGTTATATAAATGGAAATTGAAAAAAACACCCAAACTTTCTGGAACATTCACTTCAGCCTATTCACTTTTATAGGATTCACCTCGAATGCTATAGAACAAGATGGGCTAGTCAAATAAAGAAAAGTCAAAGAAGAGAATCAAAGTCTGATCTTCATTTTGCGTATTGCTTTCTGCTTTCACATAAAAGAAAGGGGACCTTGAAACATACTTTTGCTAAAGTGTGCACCACAAGATTTAGAAACATGATTTTTAAAGGATTAAGCTCATACAAACTAACTATAATATTTAACCAGCTTTATAAATTAAGTTCTTGAGAAAACTCTCAATTAAGTATCTGTAATATTAATAACAACAATACTTATTCCTATAATATCATTTACTACAGCCTTGAAATAGTTCTTAGCAGCTTTAATTTTATGTTGGAGAAGCAGAGTGTACTAAAAATAATGCAAGGCTAAAAGAAAAGATTAGGCATGCAAATGAGAATGCGGTGCTTTTTGAGTCTTTTTGAGAGATAAAATGAATAAAGACTGACAGCTTTCATCAAAAGGATTGAAAATGATCAAAGAATTGAAGAAAAAGATTTAATAGTATCTATAGCTTACTAAAATGGCTCACATAGCAGGGGTAGGTGTGTGTAAGATGTGTGTGGCCAGGAGGAAGGTCTTTAAGTGGGTTCTCAAAATGTTAAAGGTATGTCTTCTTCACATTGGAAACAATCTCCTATTCAAACTTAAAAATGGAAAATAAACCCAGAGAAATAAACTTATTTAATAAACGACTCAAGAAATAAATTTAACTTCTTCAACTCTGAAAATTTGATTTGAAGCACATGAAACATAACAGTAACCTTTCATTTAGAAAAGACAGCACATGAAATATAACAGGAACTTTTCATTTAGAAAAATAAAAACAAATTTGAATATTCCTCTTTATATATAATTATCTCTACATAAAAAATGCAATAATCAATGTCTTACTTTCCTACACACACATATGCACACACTTGCAATACAATCACCACTGTGATAATTTCCCTTGGGAAAAATTTCTTTAATCATAACTCTAACATATCTCTAACTCTGTATTTATGGATAGAGAAATTATTCTGATAATATCTCTATCTGGAAATATTTGTAAGCTATTTTCAATCCATCGTATACATGTTTCTAAACACTTCCGCATCCACTTTTGTGAAAGTAGAAATTGTTTTGTTAGTATCTATAGATGGTAAATACTCCTATGTCATTTTCAATCCTTAAGTCTAGTTTACAAAAGAGAAAATCTCATGAAAGATTTTCTGAACTTATTGCATTTGTCCACAAAGGTGGCACCTCCCCAAAAGAAGTAATTTGGGGAATGGTGACAAAGTGTGATTGTGTTCATTATTTTTACCTAAATCAAATCATTTCTGACACAGTTCAGATCTTTAGGAACTTATCTATGGCCAATTCAAACAAATAAACACTCAAATAAGAAAAGTAGAATGAAGTCCTGCTGTCATGCATTTCACTTAATAGTTGCTTTCCTGATGTATCCTAGAGGAGTGTTTGAAAGGACAGTATGTATTATCCAGTGATGTCAAAATGTCAATTCAAAATCCATCTGTTTTAGCAGAAAAATAATACTTTGTCATAAAGCTAAGCTAACAGCCTGTATTCTACCTGGCACCCAGAGGAGATTGAGAAAATCCTCTATTGTCCTAACACAATATTAGTTATTATTTATAAGGCCTTATGGAAAAAATAGTTGCCTGACATTCATCTAGTTTTCTTGGGAGAATATTCTCTTTTTCCAGCAGTGTTTAAAAAATACCCAGACAGCTAGAGGTATAGTTATTTACTTTGATATTGAATTACTTTTCTAAAGATTGTCATTTTAAAGAAAAGATGCTAAATATTGATAAGGTTTAGTTGTTTCCACAGCTTCCACACCAAGAAGCAAGAGAAAACCAGGAGTAAAATAAAACTTTTTTCCCACTAGTCTATAAATACACTTTATTCAAACCTGTTGTGAATGCCCCCTCGAGTCCACAGTCCACAAAATTTTAAGACTGGAAGCATATCTAAGCTAAGATCACCAAATTAGTAGCAATTTCATACAATTTAAAGTTGTATGATTTTGTATAAGAGAATACAAACTGAGACTCATTTATTTATTAATATCTAGTAACATTTATAGATCTCTCACTGATCTTTCTTGCTTCACTTTGCAAGTAGAGCAACTGTCTTTTCATAATATCATGTGGTTTTCTGGCTAATGTGGGGTGGAAAAAAATCCTATGGAGACCAATTGGTAGTTTGGTAGATATTCATCTTTCCAAAACCACAAAACTTAATGAGCTAGCCAAAGAGGCCAGTTTGATCTTAATAAAAATTGTGAAGGTCTAGCCTTAACATTTTATCTGAGATGTGATAAAAGTATGGCTGACTGTTCTCTTAAAAGTAGATTTTACAAATAATAATAGACATAACACACACAAAGAAAGCTAGAGAAGTAGAGAATGGAGTAATGATTTCTCAAGCTAAACAATAGTCTTGAATTCATTTGGAGTACCTTTGAATATTGGAGAAAATTGCTTCCCATCCTTTCTCCAAATTATAATCAAACACCGTTTGATTATGCTTAAGCATCTCTGGAAAGATTAGTCTCATCAAACCCTATACCTTTGTGTATAAAATGAGGGTATTGGATTATACCATTCACTCATTCACTTGCTCACTCCCAGAGTATTAATGAGCACCATATGTCAGGCTGCAGCTATGTCAGTGAATGAAACACATCTGGTCTCTGGACCACTGAAGACCCACAGCCTATGAAAGATGACTGACATTATCCAAGCACATGAATTTAAATTTCTATTGTGATAAGTAGTATAAAGAAGCAGTACAGGGTAATGTGGAAGAATTTACCAAGGAAACTTGGCCTAATTTACAGAGGAAAGGGAGAGTCTTCCAGGCAGAGAGAACAAAATCCAAAAAGGCCCTGAGGTAGGGTAGAGCAGGTCAAGTGTGAGAAACCAACAAACAAAATAAAACAAAACAAAAAAACGTGGTTGGAACTAAGAGAGCCACAGGGCAAGATCGGGTTGCATAGATTGCAAGGAGTCACATCCAGTGGGTGTCTCAGGCCACCTTAAGGATATGCTACTTTATTCTGAGAACAAGGAAATGTGTCCAAAAATTCTAAGAATGCAGAATTCTAAGAAGGGGAGTGACATGAATCAGTTATCCCCAAAGTTGATTCCTATTGCGAAAATCTGTAGAAATCTATTTAGAATTAAATCTATTTAGAATTAAATCCTATTATTTAGAATTGAAGTAAGCAGGGATGGCATTATTATTATTATTATCTTACTATAGAGATTATGAATTGACATAGGCAAAGAACTCAAGTTTGTAAATTGTAACTTTAATATTACATTGTTCAATTGAATTTGGCTCCTTAGCCTCAATTCCTCCGTTTCCAATGATGACAGGATGATTCAGTCTTGGGAATTCAAGGTAAACAGAGTCATTTCTGCTTTAACCTTGATCTTTAGGTCAACTCAGTCAATTCAGGTTGTTTCTTAGGATTTTCCCAAAACTTTCATTTCAATCTGGTTTCCCTTTCCTTTTTTTACTGGATGTAATCTATGCTTTCAAAGGCTGTTCGTATTGTTTGGCATCTGGCTCAAGACTCCTCACTCTCCATATTGCATGGAATTCATCCTGTCTAGTCTCTTTCATAAGATGCTGACATTTTCTGCTGATAGCCATGATCTGAATGATCCAGATCAAGCATGTATCTATCCCTCATCCTGACTCAGGCTTTCCTTTTGTATGATCTCCTTCCTCACACTGAAGAGAGCAAGGGTTTGAGAAAGTACCACCAGAGGTATTCCTCTTGGCCTATGCTGCTCTGGCCCTAGATTCAGGTCTTCCCAAAGGGGTTTGAAGTCTTGCCAACCTATGCTCAGGAAGGCAGGGCACTGGCCCCTTCCACTCCCAGATCCCCCTAAACACATGTGTGTTTTCATTTACTCCCAACCCCACTCCCTACGCCCACTACCAAGACCATGATTCCAGGCAGCCTCTGGGTTGTCATTCCAGTCTGTCTGATCCACCAACCGCTATTTGAGCCTGGCTCCATTCAAGTGGGCACGCTGTTTTCATGCCATTCATACAATCTTCCCTAGTCTGTGGTTTATTGTATAAACTCTGTGTTCTGAGTCCTCTAGGTTTTGCTGTTGATATTCAGAGCCCATTTTTTGGAATTCAAACAAAACAAAACACAAAATGTTCTCTCTGAATACATTCTATCCATCCCATCTCAAAAGAGCTTTGACTTTCAGACTATTGACTTTGCAATAAATTGATAAAAGTCTACCTGGGAGCTCAAAAGCCAAGAATTCCACTCTTTATTCCCCTTAGATTATTGTGTGTACTCCCTTTACTGGGGCAATATGCCTCAGCATCTCAAACTAGTTCTATTGGTGGGAAGGTTCCAGGATGTAGAGAAAAAAGAATGATGTCGAAGGTAAACTACATCTGATATTCTTTCAAAATGTTAACACAATACATAAGAAATTAGACTCTAAAATGACAGAAATTCAAGATAAAAAATGCAGCCTCCTATACTAATTTGCAAATGAATAGAAATAAAAGATTTCAACTTTTATTTCCAGAATGAGGCTTCCCTTCTAATACACTTATCATTATAAATTTACAACAACAAAAGTGCTGCTTCACTACTGACATAGGTCAAATATCTGGAAGAATTCTTACCTAGAACAATGACTATCCTGGAATATAGAATTTGCTTTCACAGGTTCATAGAAAGAAATTAAAATGCCATTCCTCATAGTTCTGGAACTCACAGCAACCAGTTTCTGATAACAGTCAATGCATGCCCTTCCCTAGATATCAGGTATCTCCATTTAAAATAAACTAAAGCCAACTTGTTCTCTCAGACTTGACTACTCAAAATGTGGTACAGGAACTACAAATAGAGGTATCAGCCGAGAACTTGGAAATGCAAAATTTCAGGTCCCTCCCCAGACCTAATGAATTAGCATTTACATTTTAACAGAAGGAATTCCCAGTTGAGTGTATGCACAAACTTTGAGAAGCCCTAGCCTAAGGTATATCTCCGTTTGGTTTCTCTTCTATGAAGAAAGAATGGAACATTTTATTAAAGAAAGGTATAATCAATGTAGTAATTAAAAGCTTTTATCTGAAAATAAAAGGCAATTTTAATGTCAGTGGCAAACCATTAATGCTGAAATATGTTGCTAATGAGCCAAGCGCACGGCACATGAGTGAGACTAAACTATCTGGTGTTAATCCATTCTTTCCAAGCTAACATGAATTAGATCAAGTCCAAGGCAAGAGAGAGTCTGAGTCTGACTTGGTGGAATTGGATTACTCCTTAGCACTCACTCTAAGTGCTATCTGAATTACCCACTGTGGCCTGAAACAAAATTGGTCTCTTTAAATATTTTCCTGAGAAATTTCCTCACGGTTTTTCTCATATGTGATGTGCGTGTGGTTATAAAGCTATCACAAAACTGAACAGTATAAAGTGATAAAAAAATGCATTAAAGAAAGTTGTTTTCAAGGTTGTAAAAGATTCATTGGAATAATTCATATATTGGTTAAAGTAATGTTGATGAATAAGACTTATTTGAATATAATTGCATTGTCCAGTTGCTCTATCAAACATCTAAAACCATGTGTGTCATGTTTTTCAGCCGCCACGATAAAATCTTACTGTTATCGTTTCCTATCATCACTCCCTTATGCAACAATGCAAAGCCATATCTCCAGAACCAAAGTCTAACTTAAACTCAGAGTTAAGCAATCATTCAATAATTTCTAGTGCCAGGTGTGGTCTTGGCCATAGTGGATGCTTATAAATGTTTATTGATAATGATGTCTTATAAAGCTGCCACTGTTTGCTATGAATTACCCAGATTGCCTTTTGGAATTGTGCATGTTCTCTGAATAACTCTAGGCTTCATTTTGATTCTTCAACCCTGGCATGTCTGTCTATCTTGAATAAATCCTTCCAAACTGGGCTGGAGTACCCAATTTTGAAGGCTTAATATGCCATTCCACTTCCAGTCTTCTAATTCTGTCAATGAAAATGATATATGACTGAGGAATTGTGAAGATGAAGCCTAAAAATCCATTCTAAATAATTTTTCAGGCAAAGGGAATGCCTTGTTCCAAGCCATCTATAATCTCTTTGCTCCTGTGGCCAATGGCACATAATAGTGAGACAGCTGGTTAGGTTGGAAATATAATAGAAGGCAATTCCACTACCACCACCATCCTTTTCATGAAATTCATTTAGAAAGAATGACAACAGTATCTACTGGCATTTACGGTTTAGTACGTATCATGTACCATGCTAGGTCCTTTCCATTTGTTTATCTCATTCATTCTTAAAAGCACCTTATGAGGTAGGTCTTATCATCATCATTATTCACATTTTGCAGATGAAGAAGCTAAGTACCAAAGCCAAGTAGTTAATAACTATTGCAACCAGGATTCAAAGCCAAGCTGTCTTGCTTCAAAATCCACCTCTTTCATTTCATGACAGTAGCCCAATATAGATCCCTGACCTAAAATATCCCGCCCAAACTTAAATAAGACTGTTCAGCTGAATATAGTCAGCCTTTATATCCTTGAAGTAGAAACCTACATACACATACGTGTGTGTGTGTGTATACACATTGTATGTGTGTGTATGCACAAAAAAAGACTTAAAAATTGAGCTGCTTCTGAGTCATAACTGGTACACATGAATAGGTACATACCTGGTACAAAATATAAAATGTAAATGAAATGAGAATGACTATTCCTATTGGATAGTATCTAATCTCACAGATATCAATGCAAATAAACAAATATACACGAAAGTGAGAATTTATAGTCTGTAACTAGGTGCACGTAGTGTACATTCCAATTTGTA
The DNA here is from genome assembly GCF_040939455.1 of Microcebus murinus. Lineage (NCBI taxonomy): Eukaryota > Metazoa > Chordata > Mammalia > Primates > Cheirogaleidae > Microcebus > Microcebus murinus. Next base: position 77,259,938 of record NC_134114.1, on the reverse strand, counting down.
CCTACACATATGGGTGTCCACTATTAAGATACACAGGGACCATTTTTGCCTAAGAAAATCCTTGGTCCCTACTGAATGCAGAAGTCCACTTCACGAATTTGTTCATTCCCTGTGCATGAAATCATTATGGACTGAAAAGCTTATTAACTATAATCAAGAAGGTTCTTCTGGAATTATCCTCCTTAGCCTACTTCCAAGGAAAATAATTTACGGGTTTCTTCTGGGCAGTGGTTATCAACCAAGTGCTCAGGCTCATCTTCAAATGTTCCAGACCAAATTTACTATAATAATGATAACTGCTCTTTCAGTATCCTGATCTTTTTAACTGCTGTACATCTTTTCATCTATTTCCATTTTCCTTAGGTAGAGTGCAGAGTAAGAAATCATCAGACCCATTTTTCAATACTATATGTCATCAGAAACAATTTTGATAATCATATTATTAGTGTGCATAACCCCATCCTTCAGAACTCTGCTAAAAGAGTCACCTAAATGTCCTGCTCTTGTTCGCATGCTCTATTTATATCTGCAAATGTCAAAAATGCTAAATGAAGTGTATGAGCCTTGCTTGATAAAGAGAGATGGCTCTCTTTTGTAAAAAGTAGTTAATAAAATCCTAGCACCTGTTTAAAATTGATCTTCAAGATTCTTTTCAAATGTTCTTTAGTTAATTCAGGTGACACACATTTGTATCCTGGTTCAGGAATAGTTTTTTAATGCATGATTATTTGGGAGAGAATATTAGATTTATTACCTTTGCTAATGAACACTTAGATAAAAGTGGTATTCTCAAGATAAGTATCCTCATGAGGTGAACTCTGATTACCATATATTAATTTTCATTTCAGTTCAGAATTATATAAAGAATGAACCTGATGGCTTTTACATATAGAAAATGGGACCCCTCCAAAGTACACTCTGCCATAATTCTCAAGTGTCCCTGTCACTTTTATAATGTCACATATCACTAGAACCAGAATTCATCATCATGGAAGAAATTTCAGAGTTTTAAAGAAGCAGTGGATAAACCTAAAAGAAACAGTACTTACATCTCAGTTCTTTAAAATATGTGTATTAGCCCTGTTTCAGTGGGCCTGTGGGGGGACTGACTTTTAAGAACACTCAGTGAATTTGGTTGAGCTTTGCCTTTCCTGTATACATCTAAGAGAGTCCTTTACTTACCTACCCCTTTTTTCACAGCACCATTTAACACAAAGTCAAATGCAACAGAGAATGCAATTCTTCAGTAACTCCAAGGTGCAGTATAATCAGGGTCTGCTCCTCTAATATTTGAGACAATGCCACAACTTCTAAGTACTAAACAGTGTATTCAGAGCCATAGAACTCATATTCTCTAAAAGATGTGTCCTTGTCCTGAGGAATCTTGGGCAGATGGATATATCAGGGATCTAACACAGCCAGAATTTTAAAGAAAAAAAATTGATTTGATTAACTAACTAGAATTGAACAGGGAAAAAAATTATGTGCCTTTATGAACTTGAAGAACGATTGGTACCTTGACCATTATGTGCTATAAAATGTTATGCAAGGTATTTGGTGTTCTGGTAAAACTAGAAAATAGCTTAGTGTACATTTGCTGCAACAGAGAAACAGCACATTTACATAATTAATTGGTTTACACTTAACAATATTTTATCCTGTGTATCTTTTTTAAAGTATCTCTTAAATAGTAATTTTTTGGTGAAAGATGATCGAAATTAGCATTACAAATTTTAACTCTTTTATGGTAACATAACATACATCCAAAAAAAATTCTGAAAAATGTATATAGTACAGCACATTATCACAAGGGAAAAACACTGATCTAAGAAATAAAATATCCTCCAAGTCCCTCACCCCATGTTCCTTCTCAATGAGTAATCCCTGCCTTCTTTCCAAAGGTTTTGCAGTTTTAAAAGAGGTGCACAAATTTTTCGATAATCCCTCATTCAAAATGTGGAGACTAATTCCCCTCTACATGTGTGTACTGGACTTAATGACTTGCTTCTAACAAATGGAATAAGGCAAAGGCAGCAGGGTGTAATTTTAGGGACCAGGTTACAAAAGGCATTATGCTTCCACCTTGTAGGGACTCTTAGATTACTCACTCTAGAGGAAGCCAACTGCCATGCCACGAAAACACTCAAGACACCAGTATAGAGAAGAATTGAGGCGCTCTGCCAAAGCCAGTGAGTAACTGAGGCCTCCGGCTGAAAGCCATGTGAACGAGCCAGTTAGAGCTGTATTCCCCGCTCCCAGTCAAGTCTTCAGATGACTGAAGTTCGGGCTGGTATTTAGTCCAAAACCTCGTGAAAGACCCTGAGCCACAACCATCCAATAAAGCTGCTCCAGAATTCTTGATCCACAGACACTCTATGATAATAAATGTTTATTGTTGTTTTAGAACATTACGTTTTTAAGTAATTTGTTTTGTAGCATTATAAGGAATACAAAAGGTAACTACTTTTCCGACTGCTAACACCAATCATAGTTTAGATTAGTATGTTTTTGAATCTCCTATTAATAGAACTATTATTATTTATTCTTGTATATTTAACTTATTTTATTCAATATTTTGTTTTTAAGATTCATCTATATTATTACATATAACTGCAGTTCATTTATTTTCATTGTTGTATAACATTCCAATGATAAAAATGCCACAATTTGTTTATCTTTTCTACAGATGACATTTGATTTAAGTTTTTCACTATTTAAATAATATTTCTATGAAAATTCTTATACATGTACTTTGGTGAGTATGAAAGCATCTTTTTATTGAAAGTGTACCTAAGACTAGAACACTGGGTTGTAGGGCTTGCAAAAGTTCAAATTTAGTTCTTAATACAAATATCTTCTAAAGTGGTTGGAAAAATTTACACTTCCATTAGTGGCCTTTGAGAATCCTATCTCTCTATATACTGTACAGCAAGTGGTATCATCCAGGATAAATATTTCATCACTTTTTCCAACTTAAAATTAATCCCATAAAGATATATACACACTGTAAGAAAGATATAAGCAATTCCTACATATGACAAAGAACTTACATCAAGAAAATATAAAGAATTCCTACAAATAATATATAATTCCTACAAATATATAATTCCTACAAAGAATTCCTACAAATAATAAAGAATTCCTACAAATAATATATAATAATATAATTCCAAATGGCCAAAAAAACACACTACCAAATGTCCATCACAAGACAATAGACAATGGAATGAATAAATTGCGATTTATTCATTCAGTGGAATATTAATTAACTACAAAAATGGCCAATTTATACCAGGTGATAGAGACTTCAACAGAGCAGAGAAGAATTCCCCTGAAAATCCAACAAGGAGGGGCAGGATTCTTACTTTGCTCCTGTCTGTCCAGCTCTTTAGGGTTTCCTCCAACCCTGAGATATTGGCCCCTGTCTCCCTCTTCTGCCTCAGCTTCCTACTGATGTTCATGCTCAACATCTCCCACAAATGTCCTGGCTTCTGCCCATCAAACAGCCCATAATCCCCTAAATACTCCATACATCTTTGTACCTCCCTACCTTTCCTGATGTGGCTTCTCTCTGCGGAACACTGTTTCCCCCCATTTCTCTGTAGAACAAGTTCCCTTAGTTCTTCAGTGCCTCTTAAGAGTCCCTATCTCCAAATATAGCCAAATTCTACTAGGGGTTATGACCTCAGCATATGAATTTGGAGACGGGGGACAATTCAGCCCATAACAGTAAGAGAACTCAGAATTATCTCATTGTCAGAGTTGGGGGGGGGGTGCAGGAGAGGAGAATCATGAGGGAACTTTCCGTGGTGCTAGAAATATTCTTGATCTGAAATATTCATGATCTGAGTGTCAAATATATTTGTGTTCATATGTAAAAACTAATTGAGCAGTACACTTTAGCATAGCAAATTTCATTTTACATAATATAGGAATTACTCAATAACACAAAATTAAAGATTCTTTTACTATCACTGTGGATATCACTTCTGAGATTATAGTTATGGTGCCTTGAAATTCCAGGTTCAATGAACCACCTATGCCTCTTCATTAATTTTAACACTATCAGATGTTTATTCATACAACAAATATTCATTGAGAATCTACTATGTGCTATGTGCTTTATATTTACATACTATTAGTATGTAAATATAAAAAGCAATTCAACATGTCTTATAATATTTCAATGAAAGAATTTGGAAGAACTTCAGAAAAATTTTACTTTTATTTCTTCATTCAAATTCATGCTACTTACATCTCTTGAAAGAAGGAAGAAATTACAAAAATTCATCAATCAGAAAATATCAATTTATTTATTTTAATAAATTTGTAATTATTTTAAAATATTAAATGTTCACAAAGGAAGAAGAAAGAGAAATATGATATAAAACATTTTCCTTAAATCATATATTTATATAATATGATAATTTAATATCACTAGGCTTAAAAGAAATAATGTTTCATGTTGAAACCATGCTTTAGAATCTGTATAACTAATGGAGTCCATGAAAATTCTTATTCTAATGGTAGATGAAACAATTCTCAAATATGTACTTTGCCTGGAGTTTATTATCCTTTATCAACTTTCAACAAACGGGGCCTAAGGTACCAGTAAATTATAACATAAAAGATAAATAATGTATAATAAAACCTTCTTAAAGTTTTTTCCCACACCTGTATGCCTGTTTCAAAGGCAGGTGACAAGTATCACAGACTCTTAGTCAAATTTATTAAGGCAAATATTAAGGCAAATAGTTGATATACAAATGTCTTAGCCCACTACTTCTTATCAGACAACATAGACATCTAGAAAAGATAATGTTTTAACAAGACTATGAATTCTAGGAGTTCAAGATCCATGACTTAGGCAGATCATTTGTACTCAGTAAATATTGGTTCACCAGTATTTTTCTCCACCAGTAGGAAGAAAAAAGTTGTCTTTAACTAAAAAAAACATAAGTCCCAACCAGTGTTCTAGCTACTGTGGATGCAGCAGTGAACAACATAAAATCTCTGCCTTCATGGAGGTTACATGTCAGTGTGACTAATAATAGAGTAGGATACATGATATGATATGAAATATATGCACATATGCCCATAAATTGTTGGCTAGTGCTTTGAAGAAAAGTTGAAAAATTGTTTTTTAAAATAAATCAGGGTAAGGGGATAGGGAAAAAATGATGGGAGAGAAGGTAATTTTACACCAGGGTGGAGGGGTCACAAAGGTTCCCTTTGAGAGTATGAAATTTGAGCTGAGAAATGGAGAAAAACGAGGAATTAAGCTGAGCTATGGCAAAACCTTAGGGAAGAGCATTTCAGGCAGAGGAAAGAGCGTGTGAAGAGGCTCAGAAAAGTAAATATGTTTATTATTTTTGAAGAACTGCCAGAAAAGCAATATGACTGGAGCAGCGATTATAAGAGAGAAGACAATGAGGGCAGTAAGCTATCCAAGGGCCAGATGATAAAGGCCCTTTGTTGCCACATTAAGGACTAAGGAATTTATATCTCAGTGTGCTTGGAGGCCATTGGTGTTTCTAACAAAAGCTGACTAATGTTTTCAAATCTTCAGTCTGTTGACAGTGGGTAAAGTAGACTTAGGGGGATGAGAGTTGAAGCCCCAAGAAGCGGCAGGAAGTTAGTGCAGAAATGAGGTGCTGGTCGCATTGTCAGAGCAGTGGTGGGGGGCAGTAGGAAGACAAGATACATAATGAATATGGAGCTGAACATATTTGAAGTGTGAGAAAAAGAGAAGATTTAAGGACGACTCTAAAACTTTTGTGTTTAGGAACTGAGTGAATTTTTACTGACATGGGAAAGAGTAGAAGGGTAAAATAATGAGTATGGAAATCAAAAGTTTTGTTTGAAACATGCTGAATTGTAAAGGTCTTTTAGACATCAAAGTAGAGTTGTTGAGTAGGAAATTGGATGTACAAAAAAAACCGGAGCTTAATACAAGTATCCCAAACTGGAGATTATATATTAATATACAGGAGTCATGGTATTTAAATAGATTGAAAGTTCCAGGACTGATGAAATTACCCAGAGAGCAAGTATAATATAGTACCCAAATTCCTCTCCGTGAATCACATCTTCTCCATTCTAGGCCAAGTATTTCAGTTGCTATTTAACCCAACCTGAAATTTCTTGCCTTAAGCAAATCAGAAATTTCATCTGCTTGGCTAAACAATGATTTCAGGGTTGGGTCATGTTCTGATTTAGGCTATGAGAAAAGATAAACTTCAGAGAAAACATTTTCTTGATTTCCTGTAAAAACTACCAGGAAAAAGTACTCTTTATAAGGAAGCCTGAATTAGATTGAAGTTGACCCTGCAAAAGATAAACTACAGAAATGGAAAGAAACTAACTACTCAAGATGGTCACTGATCAACTGTCAGCTGAAGCCAACATATTTCTGAGATTTTAATTTAGGAAAACCAATAAACATCCTAGCTCAAGCCAGTGTTTTGATTGTTTTTATTAATTTTAAAAAGTATTTAAGATCAAAAATAGAAATAAAGGTAAAAAGGAAGAAGGAAAGAGAGGAAGGAAGGGAAATAAGAAGGAAGGAGAAAATTCTTCAGTCTGAGTTGTACAGACAAAAAATGAACTAGAGAAATGTATTAGTTCACTCCCTAAAAGAGCTGTTCCAGCTATTTCTTGTATAACATACTAATACCAAAAGTTTAGGGTGGAAATGAATCTTCAGAAATGTGGTCCTTTTGGATAGTTAAGACAACAAAGGGAAAAGACTTCACACCTCTCCATTTTACACGTGGAAATTGATACCAATGGAAGTTGGTTGCTTGATCAATGTTACATTATCTTACTGCTATCAGGTACCATATTATTAGAACCATAGTACTCTTACTCTTGAAATTTGCTTCCTCAAGCCACTCTGAAAAGAGTGATCAAGGCATCCTAAGGTTTCTGAGAAGCCAGAAGCCCACGTGAGGGAAAATTTGTTATCATTATGTTCCAAAATCTCAATGGATAAGACCGTGGACTTTGTTGTGCTTGTTTATTAGGGGTAGCGTACTCAGCTGTTATTGTCAAGAGATCAATAACAACACCATTTAAAACATTTTTTTCAACACATTATAAACTAAAACATAACAATAGGAATTTTCTGGTGCTTGAATTTTCAAGAATTACTCTGAACAAAAAGAAAGCATTCCAGTTAGCATGGCATTAATTCTGCTTTGAAGGAGTAGGAAGAGGATCATAGGGTTTCTTTCCCCTAGACTTGCCTTGCTAGTCACCTGGACTTTGCCTTAGTGCTTGGCAGATGCAGGGAGAATAATTGAGGATTATGTTTATCTTTTCTGTTGACATCTGGAAAAAACCCCAGGCAAAAGTCAGCAGCCATTAATTCAAATAAGTATAGTTCCTTTGACAATGCAATTGAACATCTTTCTTTTCTAAAGATGTAAAGTCTCTTTCTAATACATCATGTTTTTACCGTATCTAAGCTTTGCTACATAAATTACATGTTGGAAAGTAGTTCAAATAACATTGTAAGTACTTCCTGCATTTCTTATAATGGTGTAGTTATAAAAAAATAATAATTTTCAACAGCTCAATTTTGGGTAGTTTCACATATACCAGAAACACCAGCTACCTCTACAAATACCTTGCTTCCTAACATTGTATATTTTAAATATTTATGTGTATTATTCATTAATTATTCCTAATTGGCATTTGTTATTCAGATGTACTGCAAAGCTCTCTATCATCATATCCTTAAAGAGCAAGTAGTCTGGTTTATATGAAATTAGAATCAGAATCAAATTCAAATATTTTATTATATATTTGTTTGTTTATTTTAGCAAACAATGTTTGTTAGTTTGAGCAAGCAATGTTCATTTACATTTGAGACTGGCAACTTACAGCTTCCTTCTTCTATAAAGGCAAAATATTCTGGCTACCAAGAGTGTTAGAAACAAAGTCAAAGAGCTTCTGACAAAGTTCTTGTATTTTAGTTGCCTGCTGTATGAAAAGAGCAGAATATTCAAAGCATATCAAAAAAAAAAGAAGAAGAAGAAATAGAGTGAGAGAATTTTTGAAAAAAAAAGTAAAATAATTACTACTGCAGCCACCTAATTGCATTTGAATAGTTACATTTTGCTAGAGCTATTCAAATGCTATTCAAAGTTGTAATTCCATTGTCCTAAGACTTTACATTGTAGTCATTTTTAATAAATATATTATGCTTTAATCTTTTTTTAAAAAAAATTGGTCAAATGCACGCTGCTTACATGGCATGGATATTGCTGAGAAACTTGATCATTTGTCTTTGCTGCAATATCTTAATGTCCAGCAAATGGCTGCACAATCTCAGCACACTGAAGTCTCTGATGGCGTAATTAAACATGTCTTGCCTAAGATTTCTTGGGGAACCCCAGATTGGTGAGCTCCAGTCCCACAGAAAAATGTTTCCTACAGCACCGTAACTAAATCCCACATCACAATTGAGAAAGCTATCAATGGCTCTCTAGGAGCACTGCGTTCACTGCTCTTGTGGAAATATTCATTCATTACGTATTATGTGTGGGTTGTTTATTGTGGCTTATTATTCCTAATTACTGAGTTTTAAAAGTCATCCTGAAATGTCCCTAAATAGATACGCAGGAAAATGACTTAACTCATTTTTGCATTTTCTCTTCATTGTTGTTTTTGCCTTAGCTGGACGTATTTCTATTTTAAAGTAGATGTTTTTAAAAGGCATCAATACCCAGTAGTCTATCACATCATACCAGAAGTCATTTTTCCATAAACAGAGAGAAAAATGCCTTGGAGGGTAAAAAAAACAGCACTGTTTTATAATCAGGATTTGACACTGATTCTGTTGAATTTATGTAATTGTTGAATTTTATTGCTAGAAGTCCTCATTAACCTGAGTGATCGGACACAGTAGTGGACAATGTAATTTAGTCCTTGTCATGGTCTTTTCATCATTGCTTAAGGCACTTCATTCATCTTGACATGGGATAAAATTTTTTAAATGCGAATTTCAATTGAAGAAAAATAATAAAACACTGTGGCAGTAAGTTTTCATTTATGGAGTTTCCATGAACAAAACTAAGTGTTTTCTATTAGTTTAAAAGGAAGCGCATATTAGGAAGGATGATATTTGATTTGGGCTCCTATATTAACATTGAAATAATGAAAAACATTTTTTGTTATGAAAAATTGTACTTAGAAAACATTGATACTAAGACACCGTAGAGAATTTAGCAAATTGGCTTATTTTTTGTCTTAGTCCTTCAAAATGTTATTATATTTTATGCTGTATTTAAAATAGCATAATACCTATTTTTAAAGCAAAATGATACAACTTTGTTTTCTCTATTCCACAGTTATTTTTCTATAGAATTTGAGAAACATACCTATAGATTTTCCTAAATGGAAGTGTCATGCAATGAACAGGACTGGGAACCTTAAATCTGTTCCCAGATCTAACTGGAGTGCTGGTAAGGCCTGTATTAAGCAACATACTCTCCTTTCAACGGTACCCAAATCTTTTGTCACCAGGGATCCGCTTCATGGAAGACAATCCTTCCACGGACAGGCAGTGGGGTGTAGGATATTGGTCCCAATATGACTCAAGGGCACCACCACATTCATTGTGCAGTCAAACCTCTCTGCCAATGACAATCTGCACTTGCAGCCACTCCCCAGCGCCAGCACCACCGCCCCAGCTACACCCCAGATCATCAGGCACCAGATTCACAGAAGGAGCATGTAATCTAGACCCCTTGCTTGTGCTTGTGCAGTCTGTAGTAGGGTTCGTGCTCCCAAGAGAATCCAATGCCACCTCCGATCTGACAGGAGGCGGAGCCCTCGCTGTGATGTGAGCAATGTGGAGTGCAGCAAACACAAAGGAAGCCCCACTAGCCCAGCCACCGCCCACCTCCCAGCTGGCACCTGGCCCCCAACAGGGCAGAGGTTGGGGACCACAGTTTTAGAGTTTACTTGTTTCTTAGATAAAATGAGAATAACTATCTGGTTTACAGGTGACTTCAATGCTTTGGAATTTTTAAAGTGGGCAAATAATCTTAAGGAAAAATTATATGCACACACGCACACACAAAATGTGTCAAAAAGATGAATCTATACTTAGGGCTACATGAACATATGCAAAGCCAGATGCATCATTTTAAAAAATTGAACTCTGAAATTGGATGGCTTAAGTTCAAATCCGGTTTCTGACCATTACTTTATGGTGAACTCAGGCAAGTTACTTAACTTTTCTGCAACTTCATTTCCTTATATGAATAAAATTCTATCTCCCACATAAGTAGATTTGATGATGAGAACTGTTAATACAAGTGAAAGTACTTACAATAGAGCCCAGCTTGTAGTTAACGTTATGTAGGAATTTTAGCAATAATTATCATTGTACTAATGCATATATATGGAGCAACTTAGTTACCTCACTAGAATATCAAGCAATCAATATGAAAAATAAAAATTAAAAAAATAAGAGTTTATGCTTATGTTTTACTCAATAAAAAGAAATCAGTATTCAAACTTCAGTTATTTCTGTTACACTTACATGTTCTATGAACATTGTAAAATTCATCACATTGTATCACTTCATGCCTTCCATATTGTTTTACTTCTAACAAATTTCCTCCCCCCTCAAAAAAAGACAAAAGAAGAAGAAAGAAATAAAAAGAAAGAAAATGAGGCCAAGCGCGGTGGCTTACACCTGTAATCCTAGCACTCTGGGAGGCCAAGGCGGGTGGATCGCTCAAGGTCAGGAGTTTGAAACCAGCCTGAGCAAGAGTGAGACCCTGTCTCTACCATAAATAGAAAGAAATTAATTGGCCAACTAATATATATAGAAAAAATTAGCCGGGCATGGTGGCACATGCCTGTAATCCCAGCTACTTGGGAGGCTGAGGCAGCAGGATCGCTTGAGCCCAGGAGTTTGAGGTTGCTGTGAGCTAGGCTGACGCCGTGGCACTCACTCTAGCCTGGGCAACAGAGTGAGTCTCTGTCTAAAAAAAAAAAAAAAAAAAGAAAGAAAGAAAATGAATTAAGCCTAATCATTATTCTCCAAATGGTTTCCATACCAGGGTAGGGTTGATAAAACAAGACCAATGTCAATTACACGGTCTCATGGTTAGAAATATAAGAGCTCCAGTAAATTCACCTGCCTTATTTTTAAAGAATTTTTTTAAAAATTTGTACAAAATCTTATGGAAAAGAAGCCTCGTTGGGAGTCCAAAACTGAGCTATGTGATTTGGAGGATAAATATAAAATCTGATATTCAAGTAGAAACATGGGTATCAGGATTTGATTTACTCCAAGATATTGTGTTTCTAAAAAACAGGAAGTTTTCAGATTTTTATTTCAGCAGAGTATATTTCAGAGTTTTGCTTTAAATTCTACACAGGTACTTATGAGTTTATTAAGATTTCTTTGATCAGCCCTTCCCAGTATGCTTATACTTATATGAATAGAATTCTATCTCCCACATAAGTAGTTTTGATGATGAGAACTGTTAATACATGTGAAAATACTTACAGCAGTGCCCAGCTTGTAGTCAACATTACATAGGGATTTTACAATGAAATGTCAGTCACAAAAGATCACATATTTTATGATTTTATTTATATGCAAAATAAGCAAATCTATAGAGACAGAAAATAGTGCTTGCCTACATATGGGGTGGAGGAGGAGAGTTGCTGAAAAGTAAAGAGTGACTACTAATAAATATAGCGTTTCTTTTTGGAAAATGTTCTAAAACTGTGGAAATAGTTGCATAAGCCTGTGAATATACTACAAATTATCACATTGTACAATTAAAATTGGTGAATTGTATGTTACATGAATTATATCTCAATAAAGCTGTTTTTTAAAAAGTAACAGCAAATAAAAGCACTACTTCCACTATATTTTTAGCCAGTCTTCCCTGCATTTGAAGGATGTTCTTTCAGGATACATTTTTATAACCAAATCTTTGAAGTTTATGATCCTTTTGCCCCTTTTTCCTTAAAGATGATACAAAGGGATGAAGGGACTCGCTCATGATTACACAGGTAGGGGACACCAACCAGACACCAAATGTCTCCTCCCTTTTGCCAATACTAGGAATGTTTCTTGTTTGCTTTCTATGAAATGAATTTACACATATTATATTAATAAATGTTCTCTGACAGTTTGTTGTATTATGACCAGTTTCTTTCTAAAATATGTATTATTATTTTTTTAAATAGATTGTCTCAATAAATAACTATTTTTTTCTTTCACCCTGTTCATTTAAATGGAATAGTCTATATGTGATAGTTAGATCTTCCACATTTGAAATCGAACCATTTTTTTAAAATTTGGATAACTTTAAACATTTAAATATCTTTATGATTATTGAAGGATGCCTGGAAATGATTTAATTTATGAAAATACATAAAAAGGAGGTTTTTTCTTTCTTTCTTTCTTTGCTTAGAAATAATCCTTTAGATGACTGGTGTTTTAAAAATTATTTCCAGGTATCAATTCAAAAGTAATCACTCATGTCATTTTACTAGAGCTATGGTTTTCTACATTTGACATTTAAATCACTGAAAACAATTCCTTCAGGGTCATCATAATGACATAGTAATCAAGGTTCTAAAATATGATATCTATGTGAGAATTTGCAATCTTTCATTGGTCATATCCTGATGTATTATCCATTGAAAGATGGGATCTGTCTTCTACCCCTAAAAAACTTAATTTAAGAGTTCTTTCTTTCTACTTTAATTCTTCTGGGAGTAGCTTTTTTTCTGTCCCCTCCCCCTGTCTATTTCATCCTTTGGTTTGAATCACCTACTTCTCTTATTTCCCTCCAACCCGCTTCCTGAATAATTTCCCTTAGTAGAATATTCTCCCATGTGAACAATTCATCATAGCATTTACCTAGAGAGTATCACAATTTTCTTTCTGTGATATTGAAGAATAATTATATCTAATATTAAGAAATAAAAGAAATGAGCCACCAATATCATTAACAAACTCATTATGATTAATTCTAAGCATAGAGCCCAGTTCTTACTTGAGAGCTAGTATGAAACTATAAACTAAATTGATTAATACACACTTAAGAAATCAGGCTCAGATTTCACCAAATCAGACAAAAACACTGAAAAGTAACTGAACAGTGGTTCGGTTACAGAACAGTGACTATATTCAGTGGTCAATATTAAAATTTTCTACAATATTGACATGCTATGTACAATCTTTATTTTCTACGAAACCTACTCACAATTAGATTATATGCATTTTAAATGTTTATTGAAGGCTTGTTCACTAATCCTGATATATTTTGCAACACTGTCTCAGGTTGAAGACATGTCTCCTTTCCTTGACACCCATAATATGTTATCTAGCATGTCATCTCACATTTTTTGCCTTATATTCTATATATGTTTTCTCTCTTCTACTAAAACAATTTTCTTGAGGTCAGAATTGACATGTGAATCTTCTTTCTCTAACCAATGATGCTAGGCAAATTGTTTGAACCCAATAAAGTTCACTATTTATTGGAGGAGAATATGTTGTTATCCTCTTCGTAGCAATGGAGTCATTGTGGAGCTGTGAAGAAGGTTTCAAAATTGTCAATATTTTTTAAACTATGAGCACTGGGATTATTTTTCCTCTGAACTAAACTACGTCACAATAATCATTACTGGCAGAATTAGGAAGGAAATCCTCTCTTTGCAGTCTTTTGATGAAGCATCAGTTATTTAGAGGGTACATATTACTACAGAGGGTACATATTTAAAATCCATAAATATTACTACATCCAAGCTATTTTCAATATTTTCTGAATCAAACTTATTATTTACAGATAACTTTGAACAAAGTGAATCCATGCATTCTCCCAAATGATATACAGCCAGTAACACCAGGGAAAGATAGACAATCCATCTGATTGGAGATTCACCTGTCATTTAAAATAAAATTCAGTTCTCTGAAGAACTCAGAAATTGCATGTGTAAAAACTAACTTTGACAACTTAATACCAAAGCTTTCCTTAAAGATATATTTTTGTGTTAGGAACTCCTTAAAATAGTTTTATATATATATATATATATATATATATATATATAAAGAGAGAGAGAAAAAATTTAACAAATCTCATTTTATGGGGTACAGTGTAATTGTGTTACATTATGTAGTGGCGAAGTCAAGGATTTTAGGGTACCCATCGCCCAAATAACACACACTGTATATTCCTTAAGTAATTTGAATTCATGCTGCACAATTTATCAACCGTAAGTCATTGGGCAAGTTGTGTAACCACTTTCTGCTATTGTTTTCTCATCTGAAAAAAATGGAGTGAATAATTATACCTATCTCATGAGGTTATGTGGCTTAAAAGAGACAATGTTCATTAGAGTTTAGTAGAGTACTAACACATAATTTGACTTTCTATTTTTTTTTAGTTTAACATTCTAAATTTTTTTATAATGGAAATATCATAAATAGCATGGGTAACTGAAGTTTTGAAGTTTTCTTTATCTTAGTATCTTTCTGATGTTTCAAACAAAAATATATTATTACTAAAGTAATCTTAAATAATTTACTATTTTGGAAAATAATATCTCATTATAAGTGCCTAGTAAAGTTGTGAAATTTTAGGCAACATAACTCATTCAAATAAGACTCAAAGTTTGATTTTGTCATATGAGCTATTTCCATAATCTTGGGCAAAGAATAATTAATTCCCTATATCAAAGAACATTATCTTCATCTATTTTACTCTACTAAATAAATAGCTTGGTGGAGGGGCATGGGGGTGAAGAGTAGTTACCAAAAAGAAAGAGACTCCTCCAGCTCGCTAGATTAGGTTCATTAATTTGGTCCCCAAAGTGAAGTCATATTGTTCTGCCATCTCAACTAACTTTGAACCATCTGAAGATCCAGGTGGGTGTCAGCAATTGGAAGGTATGGCAATTTCTCAGAAGGTGGCAGCAACCTAGTTGCCTAAATCAACTTCAAAAGTAAAACGCCAATATTTAAGGGTAATGGGGAAAGGGGAATGAAGACTGCCCAGAATCCAGTCATTCAGGGGCATTGCATGAAGTCCAGGCACAAATGCAGGCATGGAGGAATTCATGGTAAGGACTAAGATAATACCCTGCAAAGCGATTTGACGATAAATCTCAAAAATTGGACCTCCGTAAATTCCACCTACCCAAAGTAAATAGACTTCCTTACATTCCTCCTACCAAAAGTAGGAGCAACCAAGCTACAGCTATGAGTGGAGGTCAAATGGGTCCAATTTGAGTAGGCAGACCTCAATGTCTGTTGACTCGCATCCTGGCATGGGAAGCCTGCTTTGCAGAATACTGCTCAATGGAAAGATTACTAGCAGCATCTAGTGGCCTGCCTATGTAAATGCCCCTGGACCTAGGTCCTAAGGAAGAAAAATGAGATACTAAACATGAACTGTGATGGAATTCTCATTCTGGGAGAACAACAGTAGATATAAGTGACATTGTTTAGACTACCATGTTCAAAGGATCATGGGAACATAAAGAAACATAGTGTTGAAATAGTTTATTAGAACTGTTTCCCTACTAATCTTTACCCAGTTAGATCAAATCAGTAAAGTATGGCTGAACATATTTATATTTTCATATTTTTTATATTTTATATTTTTTATCATTTCATATATATATATATAAATTAAAGTAATGAAGAGGTGATTTAGAGAGACAAACATATGGCATATTGCCTGCCTTCAAGCTACATATGGATGTAGAGCCGGTTTGGATTCTACTATTATCTACAAACCAGCATTTTTATCCACTTTATTGCATAAGCAATTTCCATATCGTAACATTAAATGGAAGGATTTTTACTGTTTGCTATTTACCTACTTGTCTAAATCATTTACCCTTATGTCTATGATAATCAAAATATAATTTATTCTAAATAATTCGGAGGATCTGTTAAGACAAATCATTTGGAAGAAGTAGTCCATTGAAGAGACAACTATGGTGATAATTTTACCAGATATCTGAGCATAATAGGACATCAGTGTATTTTTTTCAAAGAAATGCTCATTTAACAAAACTTTTCAAAAGGATCTTAAAGGGATAGAAGAATATACTAGAAAAAATCTGTTTGATAACTGAAAAAAATCCATTAAATAAGCTCCCCTTTAAAGGTAGAAAAGACATGGAAATTATCTGAATTTCCATTCACTTGGCTGCTTTTAAAATATTAAGGAGCTAGTTAAATCTTGCCTCTAGTTGTCGTATTAGAATTTAGTTTTGATAAATAAGAATCATTCTTTATCTGAATGCAACATAGCTGCAAGTTTCTCTATAAAGCCTTTTAGAAAAGAGTTCTTTTTATTCATAGCTCACTTCTTTCTCTTCTTTTCTTAATTAGTAGCTTGAATCTGATTTTCCCTTTTTTAAATTGAGCAGGCTGTGTGGCTAAATGGTGTTTTTGACATTCCTGCACTGGGGACAGATTCAAACGGAGGCAGAAGACAATAGAGATTGACTACATACTTCATGGGCCCCAATCGAGGGAAATGCTGGTAATTACAGGAATTCGGCAACACTTTGTCTCTTGGCATCTGTACTTGGAAAAACAATGAAATAATCATGGACAAATATGATGTGAAATGTGTTTATGGAGCAGCATGTTTTATTAACACTGAGCACTGCAGAGAGATAAGCACCACTTGCTAATTTTAAAATTTCTATGAACTGTGGCAATTAAGCCTAATAATTATTTAAAGACTATAATAAAGATGAGGCCATTTTGTACTGCATTTCAGAGGAAAAAAAAATAAGTAAGGTGTTAAAGTTCAGTTTACATGATGCATTGCTGTGTAATTTTGTGCTATTCCTACCTGGTATGATTTGAAACTGAATGCATTTCCTGACGCGCTGGTCTCAATCCTAAGGATAATCTCAGTTCTCACTTTGCTTCTTTGCTAATTTTGTCTTGTTTGGGTTGTTGTAGAAACTACTTGTGGGGGCCTTTGGTACCTAGATGTTAATTTTATAGAGTGTTGCCAAACACCCTGGGTGGCCATAAGGAAACAATAGGCCTAATTGAATAAAGCACTGAATATATTAACTCTTTCTTTCAGAATGGTCATTTTCCCTATTGCAGGTTATTCTAACTGACAAAAAAAAGCACCACTTTTATTTTTAGTCCTTTGATGGAAAACTATTTTTAAAAGGGGGGCTTGTTAGAACCTTGGGCAGAGCACAACAATGTCTTCTACTGTTAGCCCAATGATATAATAACAAATACAAACCGGATATCAAAACAACCAGAACTAATATTGTAGGATTAAAAACATAAACAAATTATTGGTCATTAAAAAAGATTTATTTTAAGGAAAAGTTTAATATACTTTAACTGGATATCTTATAGGGAAGACAAAACATTTTATTAATTCATGTATCTTCTATTTTCACCCCTCCATATTCTTATACCTTTGCAATCCATTGTCATTTCCTGAGTAATTTTAGAAGATAAACTTACATGTTTTTACTTTGTAGCATGAGAATAAAACACAATGAATAGCTATTCTCTGTGTATACGCCAAGGAATGCCAAGCTTTATCCTTCACTGTTCTTTCCTCACAGAGCAAGTTTACTGTGGCATTTATACTAAAAAAAAAAAAAAAATTAATTGTATTTTTGTATTTGGTATAGAAAAGAGACACTGTCTATAATTACTTCTGAACCAGATTTCTATCAGCAGGAATGGAGTATGACTGACCTAATACCACCCCCTTAACAACAACAACAACAACAAATAGATGAGTTGATTTGCAACACTGTGTCTATTGTTTACATTCTCCTGAATTTTCAGCAAAATTATTCCAAAATGTTGGTGTGCATTCCATTTTTGCAAAGAAGCAATTTCTTGATAGACCTGTAGCATGGTAGAGAACCATATTATGAAATAGATTGTGCCAATAGCATCTTTTTAATCCCTTTTTCTTTGTCTTTTTTTTTTTTTCCTCCACCTAGTTAAAGAGGAACAGAGCTGGCCTTGGGCAGAAAGACGAAGTAGAAAATCTAAGTCCGGCTTGTTTCTGTGGTGTCTAATCCTCCTGAGTTGTGAATTCTCCCCAGCTTCCAACCCCCTGAGCCCTCCTCAATGCCACCCACAAACACACAAACCTCAAATTCTCCTCTTTGTTTTACCATCAAAGGCTTACAGCAATTTATAACTCCTGGCACAAATGATTCCAAGTCAAAGAACTGACTTTCCCTGAGATAGTCTGCACTTTGATCCAAATTTCTAACAAAAGTCATGTCCAGGTAGAAAGAAGGAAAGGTGAATGATTTGAAACTGGATACACTTCAAGGGCTAAGGCTAAGTAAGAGTGGGAAAAAGTTAGACTTTTTAGAGGAAGGTCAGTTGGGTATTTTTGTTTTCACAAAAAATTGTATCAGCCAACACTCTGATCAGTTCTGAAGGCAAGATTGATTCAGTTATATCAGAGAAGTGGAAGGAAAATGTCTACAGAAGTAGTCAGCATGTGGAAGGCCCACACATTTATTCTCATGTTTCCACAAACCCAAAGGAGTTGTTTCTATTACAAAAAAGAGAAAGAGAAAGATGGAAGGAAGGCAGGAAAGCAGGCAGGAAGGAAGGAAGGAAGGGAGAGAAAGAGAGAAGGGGAAGGAAGAGGAGGGGAAGAATGCTCACTAAGGTCTGTTGGTTTATAGAAACAACATGAAGCATCATCCGTTTCTCCCAACTCTAGTGGACCCTAATTCCCAGATCTTACTCAGAAATTAGTTTCTGAATCTCTTTGTATGGTAAAAATCATGTACAATTAACATTACTTTAGAAAATATCCCAAACTATTAATAATTTTCTTCACTTTTATATATATATTTTCCTATAAGTTCAACAATGACACAGGGTGGTTAGTTTTCTTCCTCTAGTCCTTGAGTCAAGTTATTGTCGCTTAATTGAATACTACATGAAATTTAGGAGCTATGGTATATGAAAAGTATTTGCTTTAATCCTTCTTAGTGCTGTGATGGGCCCACACTGTAAGAGGCATGAAGCAACTAAATTAGAGAGAAAGGAGAATCACACCTCAGATTATGCTGTGCACAGTATTACTGAGTGGAGTGGCTGGCAAAATTGCTCACATTTATAGCCATGGGATCTGGAAGCTGCCCTGCTAGAGAATTGGTCTATCATCTCTAATCTAGCATGATGATTTAACTACTACCCCAATATCCGGGGATTCTTGACCCAGAACTCACTTCTTTAAGTCAGTTCTATTCTCAGGCTTGTACGTCTAGAAAAGGAGCCACTGGTTATGCTCTGAAAGATACTCTGAGATTAAAAGCAGCATAACAGAGAATAAATAAAGTCTGGCAAAAAATGAAGGGCATGAAGAAAGCTCTGGCATGAGGTTTTAGCTAAAACATTGAAGGAAAAATGCATGAAAATCTGGGGTGGTGGTGGTATGGCTAGATGCCACACTTTATCTTTTAAAATGTGTTCATATCTTTGTGTGTGAATATATGATGGCTAAATGGTGAATGGTACCAGACAGAACTGTCAACACTGACATAGTTTTGAGGCACTAGTGAAGTAATAAACAGAGAAAAAAACAGTAAATTTGATTTTGCTTTGAGAAAGAAATCTTAGTTATAGTAATTCACATAAATTTCATAGCATTTTTTGATGTTATGAAATCATATGACACTTATTAAAAGGTGTATGTTAGATTACTCTTGCCTTCTTTGACTTCATATTTTCATACTTAGCATGTGCCGTTTGGAATGCTCTGCTCACTATTGTTTTTAATCTAAATAACTTGAAATGTAATTTATTTTGTTTGCCAGGATAAATCACTACATGAGAAGAATGTTGTAAATGTATACTTCAGCATTACTGAGAGAATTAATATGAACTCCCTATCAAATAACTACAAGAAACCTTGTCAAAATAAACAGCAAACATTTATGCAAAACAGAATTTTCTTCCTGCAAGAAAATATAATACTTACACATATTGATATATTATGGTTCAGAGATTGTACTTTATCACATTTATTGTGAAAAAATATATGCAGTAGTACCAGCATACCTCCCCCAAATTCATTAGCTTAGGAAGATAGAAGTTTATTTCACTTTGAAGTTCAAAACAGATCTTCATGTCAAAAGTACTGCTTGCTTTCCTGTAGTGATTCAGGGACCCAGGATCCACCTATCGAATAGCTCTTCTATACCCTAGAGGATATAGATTGTGGTTCGCTGCAGCAGCTAGAGGAAGAAGAGAAAATATAGAAGAGGAATATCTACTTTCTAAAATACTTGCCTTAGAAATGACCCATATTACTTCCACTGTTACTCTCTTTGTGAAAAGTAGCTCACATGGCCACATCTGAATGAAAACAGGACTGTGAAATATAATTTTGGCTATACAACCACATCCCAGAGATATCTCTATGCCCACTTCCCAGAGATATTTCTCTGTTATTAAGGGGGAATATGAAATTTAGTAGCCAGATAACTATGTCTGTCATAGCACCACCTGTAATTTTAGCCTTTGCATTTTGCTTGACCATTGCTACATAGGGATTTGCTGCCATCATCACTTTCTTCCAGGTTTCTTGGTTCATAAAAGTTATTTCTTTGTTCCACTTCCAATCAAGACATTAAGAACACAGGCATGAGGACTATGCAGTATAGTTAGGAGAAGATATACAGAGGTCATTTATTGATGTTATTGAGTTAAACCGTAGACAATCTAACATCAGTGTAATTGTGAGAAAAAAGGTTGAGTTAGGAGTCACTTAGTCCTGAATTTCATATTCCATTGGCATCTACCTTTAACCTGTTGAGTGAACTTGGGAAAATTATTGGACTCTTTGGACCTGCAATAAGGAAATTGCACTGGGTCATTGATTCTCAAATTTTCTATCACTATGGACAACCTCAAAAAACCCAAACTTTGAGATTACATTACTATATAAGTCTACATTAATTTAATAGCTTATATCATCACCACTATGATTTCATTTATTCTTTTTGAAGTATTAAAAATAGTTCAGAAACTTTATTGCTATTAGTACTATTACCACTACAACTATTATGACTACAATTTAAATGAAACTGTCCCTTTACTGAACATTTACCATATTCCGAGCATTCTCCTAGGTGAAGTTCAATCATCTGGAAAAAGTATCAAACTAAGACACAAAACTCCAAGCTAACTCTGAAAGCAGAACTCTTCATGGCTGTATTGGTGATTTAAACACCACTGGAAGGAACCAATGGATAAGATGAATTATCATTAGGTGTTTCTATCATATCTGTGCATCTGTGAACTCAGACCAAAGCTTGAAAAGATCACTACTGCCCATGACTCCACCAAGTGCACTTTTTCTGTTTCAATCTTCTGTGTCTCAGTTTCCTTATTTGAAAAATGAAGTTTATATAGCTTACCCAAAGCTCCCTCAAATGCCTTAAGTGCCAATTAAGCCACTGCTCCAAAGCAATAAAAAGCCCAACTTCTGAGAATTAACTATATGAACATAAGGTAATGAAGCCAACTCAATTATCCATGGTAAGAGATGACAAGGAAAAGGAAGACTAAATTAAATCTACAGGTGTCCCTAAACCACATTTTTGCCATTTGCCTGAGCTCTTAACTAGCGCTGCTAATAAGCTGCAAAATAGATAGATTTGAATTTTATCACTTTCCCTCTCCACTCCCTCCCCTTGTCTGGTTTAAGTGCTAATGGGCAGTCAACCACCCTTTAAAAGACAGGAAAAGCAGAGGCTGGACCATGCAATCAATAGACTGGATAATTAGCCCCTGAGTAATTGAGAGTTAAATGTCTTATATTAACTTCACCCCATTACTCTCAGAATATGAACGAGCCAGAGTGAGATGGACACGAATATGAGAGAGCAGAAGTAAAAAGAGGTATAGTAAAGAAACAGAGCTCTCTACCTTGGGGTTATCATATGACGTGAACTCTAATGACATAAAACCAAAGGACAACAGCAGGTTAGCCGGGCAATTCAAAACATGACAAGGAGGTCCAAAAGAGCTGTAAGAGAGTTGTTTTCCCTCAGCACCAAATTATTTCTCTCTCTCTCTCTCTCTCTTTTTTTTTTTCCAACAACAAAAGACTCACTCCAGGCTTTGGCTGTGTTCCCAAAAGATTGGGTAATTAAGCAGGTATGATTTCCAAGGAGAAATAAATATTTTTCAGTTACTAGACACTGTCATTGGGCTTTGATTCAAATGTGCATAATTTTGAACAGGAAACATAATGAAAGGAATGTTTCACAAATTAATATAAAGCCCAAAGGAATACCTGGCACTCTCTTACATGAAATCATTGTCTTTCATAAGCCAGGAATGTCAACCGAGTACCCATCTTGGAAAGTGTTTTTCTCCTTGTAGTAGTAGCACTGGTTTTAAGAAAGGAAAAACTCAATTTGAAGAAAAGTGCTTACAAAATATGACTTGAACCTTTCTTTATAGGTTTGAAGGTATTTTAAAATATAATGATATTGATTTCGGCGTAAACAGTTTTAAAAAGTGCCTTCTCTTCAGAGGTTAAGAAGATAAAGAGGACTTTCTATGACATGAATAATTGCACCGGATGACTAATTCAAATTAGAGGTTAGGATATAGAGTGCTTGGCTCCAGGCCCAGAACCCCAAACTATTATTCTCTAACAATAAGGTGAAACTCTGAAAGGTAAAATAGCTTGAGAAGCCAAGGAAATTCCTCCCAAATATAATTTTAACTATGCAAGTCAGAGTGAGTAGAGCACAGGTTGAATGACAATTTTAGGGTGTCAAAAAGTGCCTGAGTCATCACATGAAAGATTCAACAAAAATTTTCCTTTTCAGCGGGAATAGGTTTAAGGTGACCATTCTACACTCTTTTGTCTGTGCTACTAACAGTAAAGAGGATGATAATGGTTTAACCATGGAATAGAGGTTGCACTTATTAAGATCACATTTTATATAAACGTCACAAGAAATTTGAAATAATTAGATACAAACATATTCATGAATCTCACTTTATGCATAATAGAAAATAACCAGAATATCAAAAAATTAAAGACATCAAGAATTGCTTAATTTCTAAGATAATGGTGAGCTGACTGAATTACAAATGCATTAAAATTGGTAAATATTCCTGTCATCTGAGCAACATATTTTTATACGCTTAAATATTTTCATAAATGATTTCTGAATAGTCAATATTATGTCATTATTTTAATATTCACTATTAGTGCTTTTTAAAAATCTTTTTATAGTCTTTATTTTTTGAGTGATCATAAGTGGCTGTAAGGGGCAAGAGAGGGTGATCTCTTTCCTCCCATCATAAGGATCATGTGACACTCCTATACCAAACCCGGGTTAACAAGATAAAAGCATAATTTATTTAATCACATTTCTCCATGGCACAGGAACCTTCAGAATGAAGACACAATGATACAGGAAAAAACTATCTATTTTTATGCCTAGATTCAATGAAGTGTTGACAGCCCTTAAAGAAATATGAGTGGATAAAAAGGATGTGGATCCAATGCTAATAGAGTGAGAAAACTCAGCAAGGCTTTTCTGTTTAAATTTTTTGGGGGGAGAGAGCCTCTCTGTGTAGCATTCCTTCCTCCCATGTATGAAGTAGGACCCCTCTTGAACGAAGGTCTTAATTTCTTTACAGTAAATTGTTATGCAGAAAGTTTAGGGGAGGAGGTCAGATTAATATGTTTAGGCTTTATGGCTGACTTTGGGGAAAATAGGTTCTGGTTTCTATGACCCACTTTCGGGAAGAAGGATTCTAGTTTCTGTAACCTCAGCGGAGAAGAAGGGGTGGGAGACAGGAAGGTCAGAAAGAGACTCTGTGAGGCTGCTTCTTAGCCCTTTACTTTGGGGTAACATTTTCTGACCCTCAACATTCCCCTGTTGGAAACTTTCCCCAAGAACTTTCACAGCCCATAAACTGGGTTGGTAGATTGACTCATAAGCCATTGAATCAGTATCTCAGTCTCAGGAATAAGCCAATTCAGTTAAATAGTCAATAGTTGTGTTGCATTCATTTCAGGTAGTGGTATATTATAGATGGGCTTCCACCAAAGTCAGGGCTCTATGTAGTGTGAGCAACCAGATATTGGATAAGAGGCATTTCTATGGAAACAAAAGAAAAAAGTTAACAGTTACAAGTAAATATAAAACTCGGATTTTTTTAGTCTAGAGCGCAGCCAGTAAGAAGATTTTAGATGTTAGGCTTGAAGCATCTTCAGATAGAGTGAGAACAGACAGCGTCAATCTGACAGATTTTTCTTGTCTGTAGTTTGTATCAGGTGAACTTTCCACGTAGTCAATACAGCAACAGGCTCAAAGGTTGTTTATACATGACCCATTGTGGTAGTTCCTCTGAAGTTCATATCAAATTGTCCAGCTTCAGCTTATAGGTTTCCAGGAAGGGGACTGTTTTTATTTCAATGATTCCAAGTCAGAAAGATGGGAGAAAAGTTGGAAACATAATTCTAGTCTAGAAAGTTGCAGCCAGATATTGGAGGAAACTAAAAATTCAGAATTCAGTACAGATAATTTAAAAATTCAAAAACAATGGACAAGGCTACAATCTAACAGCAGGTGCATCATAGCTTTTATTCTGAAACATAATTTTCTCACTCCAGTTCCCCCATTTTTACCAAAGATAATCACAGGAAGACTAATTTGCTTGTAAAATAAGTTTAGTCTCATTCTTGGCCTGATTATTTGCATAAAGGATAGTAAGAATAATGATAGGCTATTTTTACTTTTTTTTTTTGAGACAGGGTCTCACTGTTGCCCTGGGTAGAATACAGTGGTGTCATCATAGATCACTGCAGGCTCCAACTCCTGGACTCAAGCCACCCTCCTGCCTTAGCCTCCAGAGTAGCTTGGAGGGCCTACAGGTGTGCAGCAACATACCCTTTTTACTTTTTCAGTTGGCTTTGCTGGAACATTTTATATTAATTAAACTTTTAAAAGCCTCTGGAAACTTAAGAACCAAGCCAAACATTTGACTCACTCTCAAACTGTATCTGTACTACATGTATAAATTGAGTGAATTCCTGTCTTCTTGAGGTCCCTCAAATATCAAAAAGTTCCTATGCTAGTTAGAAGTGACATTCTTTACTCATCATAAGGAATCCTATAAGGGAACTGTGTGGAAAAGATACCAAACCAATTTTTCCAAGGGATTTTTTTTATTGGCTCCACAAGTCAACCTCAATTCCTCAATGCAGTCTGGTCAAATCTGAAAATATGACATGCTATTAATAGCCAAAGCCTTAGTAGAATAGCCAGTGTTTCCAATTGTCCTGTTACAAGATGAACAGATTCTTACTGAACTTATGCAAATAACTAGATTGCCATAAAATAGTAATACTCATGAACAGTTGCCAGATATGCAAAGAAGGGAATCATGGGGAGAGAAAGGGGAATATTTTAATTCTCCCCACAAAATTATAATTTTCTAAATTGCTGTAAAGCTACAGACAGCCCAAGAGAAAAAAGTTTCTTACTATGAAAAACAAAACATAAAAAAGAATCAGCAATGTTTCAAACAAAAAGCCATTAAAAAATCATAATCTTTCATTAGTTCAGTCCCATGTAATTAATTATTGTTCCACATGGTGTTAGGTTAGCAATTTTATAGGTCCATTTTTTTTTTTTATTAGAGTTCTGGAATTTTTACCTAGACCTATGATGTGACCATAAAGGTATCAGAAATTTGTATTTTAACAGTACTGTTCAATGTCCTTTCCAATTGCAGAATTAAATGTTGGACTGTAGCAGGTTGTAAAATACTTTCAGAAACAATATCAAAATAAAGCAATTAAATGTGGACGGGACTAAAATGGCCATGGTTAAAGATGAAATTGAAAAGGAAATGTGGTTATTTTCTCTGGTGTACAATAATTTAACATACCCATGATTATGAATGATACAATGACTGACTCTTATATAATTTTGGAACATATATTAATGACACATCAATACAAATATAACTAAAAGAAAGTTAAACATTAATTCATATTTAACAATTCCTTATCTAATAAGCCAGATTTGGCTTATTTTCTTTCTTTTAGATGCTTCAGGAACCCTCTGGAACAACCCAAAGTTACTTTGAGGTCAAAGACGCTTAATTTATAATTTGAAAGTTGATTTGGGGAAGCCTGTCAAATATGTCAAAGATTTAAAGCATTGACCAAAATAAGATCACATTATGAAATAATAGTCATTCCTTTAACTAGAGTGATAATTAAAAGATTTTAAAATGCAGAGACCTTTAGTTTTTGATAGAGAAGAGACTCAGTTTTTCAAGTAATAAAAACACCTAATGAAAACAGCACAAGAGACACAGGATCCATTTCTTTCTGGCCTCTTTCTTTTCCTTTTGCAGTTTATTCAAAGGTGAATAGAAACCTTTTACCATCCCTTATTAATAGCACATGAAAATCTTGTTCAAAACAGAAAACCAAATTTTGTTTTTGTATCAGTGAGTTACTAATATTAAAGCTATTTTTAATAAAATTTTATAAAGAAATCCACCTAATTTTTGTCAGCTTTGTCCAGACCAGACTTTTAAAATGTTTTATAACCTCTTACATCTTTTCATTATCTTTTTTAGCCTTTTATATATATTCAGTTTTATCTTTATTATTTTTTCCATTTCTTCACTTTGAACCAAACTTTAAGTGATCTTCAAACTAGACAAAATCATTATTTTCAACAAGAACACATGATTGTACCTTATAGCATCTTACTTTCCTTGTATACTCTGTATACAGAATTGTTTCTCTTATATCTAGTAGTTTTAATTACATATACTAATTAGAATTTTAATCCTTAGCAATTATAAACCCAGTATTCTGTAGACTAACACCATTTTATAACTTTTAGAAAGATATGTTTGCTCAACTTTTGATTTATTAAGAGATCTTGATATATTTAGCTTTTTCTAAAATATTTTTCTCAAATATATTTGCCATAATCAAGATAAGATGCCAAAGTATATAAACTTAAACTTATGTTTAACAATTAGTGTTTTAGTATTTTTAATTATTTAGAAATGACTCAAGACATTGCGTAATTATCTGTTACTTAATTTAACATAACATAACCTTAAGATTTTAAATTACTGAAAAAGTTTTTGAAACTATGACAACCTTATTTATAAATGTTTATCTCATTTACATTTACCTAATTTATTCATCCTTCTTAACAATTATATTTTAATTTCTCATTAAAAACAAAGCCTTAAAGCCTTAACTAGCCTTTAAGTTATTTTTGGAAACCCCAAACCAAGCTAACCCTGCATCAGTCAGCCTGGCTCTAATCAAGGCCTTTGAGACACTGGACATAGGATGGGGACATACTG
The DNA here is from genome assembly GCF_040939455.1 of Microcebus murinus. NCBI lineage: Eukaryota > Metazoa > Chordata > Mammalia > Primates > Cheirogaleidae > Microcebus > Microcebus murinus. The sequence goes on along the minus strand of NC_134114.1, from coordinate 77,232,529 downwards.
AGCTTGGCCCTGTCCTATGGCTGGTGGTCAAGGTGCTGCAGGCACACACATGTCTCCAAGCTCTACCGTTGCCATCTGTCCATTTCTGAGAATCCAAAGGCTTAAAACTAAAGACATAGCTTATAGCAAGAGGGGTGCAAGACTTTGGGGAAGCCCAGCAGTTGGTTCCTGTAGCTTCAGCTCATTAATAAATTAGGCAATGATAAAAAATACCATAGAAGGAAAAAAAAAAGTTAACCATTTATTTAAAGTTTACTTTCATGACTGATATGTATTAAGTAATTAAACAATTCATTTTTAATATGTATTCTGTTCTATGGTTGCATTTAAAGCATCTGATAGAGACAGCCCAAACTTGTCTAACCAGCAAACCTAGGCAAAAAAAAAAAAAAAAGAAAAGAAAAAAAGAAAAGATATGCTGACAATTTTGAAGATATTTCTATTTTTATATACCAACAATTTTGAAAACAGCTTTATTTACCAAGGATTATCTCAGGTCACATATACTAAAGGGCATTTAAGTTAGTTTCCATTTTATTTTATTTTATCTCTAAGAAAGAGCTTAGGGCATATTGCCTATTATCAGAGATCAATTCTATAGAATCTGTGGATTTGATTTTAGGTTTGAATGCTTTCAAAGCTCATCTGGGTGGATAAAATATTCGTTTCTGCTAAAACTGGATTTGTTGCATCTTTTTCTAACTTGGGCTTAAAGTTTTTCTCTGCAAAGTGGCTATAAAGTCTAGCCCTTCCTGGCAGGTTTATCAAGATAGCCAGTCTCTAGGAGAGTCCCAGTGAGGGGGAGATTTAGGTTTCAAGTGAGTCAGTTAGATGAGACACAGAGGAGGATTCCAAAATGGGCCCAGGTAACATAAAAATCGTAGAAACTTATTACAGGATTTTACGAGAAACATGCGAGATAAGCCTAGGAGAAAATTCAGATGTCATCTCAAAATAATTTGCTGAATGCCTGAAAGTCTTTTGGAGACCAATCTAGTTAGATAGGTGGCTCTTTAGTTTTTGTTTCTTAACTGGGTTAACCGAGTAAATTTAGGGTAGAGTGCATTAATGAATGGATAGCTCTGGCAAAGCATTCATAGCTTTGGAGGAATAATACTGATACATATAAAAGATAGGCGCAGCTGGAAGGCAGAGCACCTTTATCTCCAGAAATGAGGGATCCCATTTTTAAGTTGAATTCTGGGTGTCCCAGAGCCCAGGCAAAAGCCCAAGAGGAAAACACCAAGGGGCCAGACTGTCCAAAGTTCCTACAGTGCAGCTCACTGCAAGGATATGCCCATGAGACTGGTGAGCTACCCAGTGCCAACCAGCCCACTGTGCACTAGCCTACCACCCACAGGAGCCCCACCCCTCAGTGATGAGAGCTCCAACAGGCTCCAAGTGCCCGAACCAACTATGTTAATCATCAAGCTGTGGCTTTGGCTCTGAGATCCCCTTGATCAACTATGCCAATGATTTTTCTTGCACCAAGTTGCCATTTACTATCAGTTTCTGATCAACTCCGTCGGAAATCTGAGGTTATTTTTATATAAACATACAAAGAAAACAAAGAGGATAAAAAGCCAGAGCTCACCCTCCATAGGAATAACCATTCATTGTAACTGTAACTGCTGTCAGTTACCTTTAAATTGTAGCTCTTACCAGTGACACCTTAATTATTATACACCCAAAGTTCAAGTGTCCTCTACATGTAGTATAAAGCAAACGTTGGTACCTTCAAAAACCAAAGAGATGGGAGAATCAATATAAAAAAAGAGCAAAGCTGTAGACTTGAGAAGAACCTACCCATGACTCTTGGGGCTCCATGGGAAAGGCATGGGGCCCAACACAGGGGTCAGTGGTGCCTTTGCCGAGTTCCTCAAGAGGTTTTGGGGTTGCCAGAAGTCTCTCTTAGGTACTTTCATGTGGTAGCCAGAATGCTGATGTTCTTATGGGAGAAGCAGAATTCAGTAGAGAAAACAGAGCCTTAAAAAATTATAGTTTAAACATTAGCTTTTAATTAAGCCAACTTCTGACTATAGACCTCTAAAAAATATTCTTTCAAATCTCTTGTCAGATTTCATCCAGGAAAAAATAGCAAATATTCCTGACTTCTTTTTACTTTTTTTTTTCTTTTAAACCAAATGTATCTGCTAAATGATTCAGAATCAGAACCAATAAGCCTTTTATGACTTAACCAAGGATGCAGGAGGCATCTCCAAAGAGGCGCAAAGAAGCAAGATTCAGAGCCACATCCACAGATAGCTAAAAGAAAAAAAAAAAAAAAGATAACTCCTTGAGAGTTGGCAATAGTTGGTATGCTAGCTGCAAATGGGGTCCAACCCACATTTCTGTCTGTCCCTATTCTCTTTATGGGGCACACCTTTCTGTTGGTCACCTGCACACACAAACCCAATAGCCAGCATGCTCCCTGCAGACACAGGCCAAGCCAAGTGTTCAGGACACGAAATGAGACAAGCAGATAAACAATAGGTGTCCATGAAAGGGAAAAGACGAATAAATGGGTACACCAAAATCAAATGTATACAAGAATCACCATCCAAATAAATAATATTCTCCTGATGACTTGAATTTGGAAAGAAAGAAATAAAGAGAAGTTACTACCTTCCTTATCTATCAGATTACTACCTACCTTATCTATCAGACACTTACAGACAGAGATCCAGAAGAACTGACCTTGGAAAAAAATTCTTACCTTTTTTTCTGGCTTTGTTTGAATTTGGTTTTTATTTTATTTTATATATTTTTAATGCTTTTACTGATATGTAATACGTGCACATATTTATGGGGTACATGTGATATTTTGTTACATGCACAGAATGTGTAATGATCAAGTCAGGGCATTTGGGGTATCCATCACCTCGAGTAGTTATCATTTCTGTGTGTTAGAACATCACAAGTCCTGTCTTCCAGCTATTTTGAAATATACAATACATTGTTGTTAACTATAATCAATTGTCCCCAAATGACATCTGTAGTCTTTGGAACAAATTATATGTCTCGGCCATCTCATCTTTGTAGCCAGAACTGGGGAGGTGGAGAGGGGACAATCCAGTTCTTCCATATCCTAAGGGTCAGAGCCCACACCCCTATAACAAAGACAGCTTTAACAAGAGAAAATCATAACAAGTTTACTTTATGATAGCTTTATGTGACACAAGATACTTCAGAATGAATACACAAAGCTACAGGGAAACTTTTTATGCTTAGGTTCAATGAAGAATGGACAGCCCTGTAGCAATATGATTGGACAAAAGGGTCTGATCTAAAATGGATACACTGAGTGAGAAAACCCAGTAAGGCCTGTCTATTCAGATTTTTTTTTGGCCTCCTTTGGATTGAGGGTCTTAATTTTTTTACGGTCATCTGCTACACAAAAATGTGGTGGGGGAGAGGTTAGAGTAATAATTTTGGCTTTATGGTTGACTTTGAAGAAAATGGGTTCTGGTTTCTGTGGCTTACCTTGGGGAGAAAAGATTCCAGTTTCTACATTTCACTTGGGTGAAATGAGAAGCAAGGGACAGGAGGGCAGGAAAAGGTCAAAGAGAAGCTTTGCTTCTGAGGCTGCTTTTTAGGCCTTTACTCTGCAGTATTGTTTTCTGAGCCCCAGCATGGCCATATTGGTGCTTAGTGCTATTGGGGGGAAAACCCTGGAAATCAATATTCTGGTCATAAAAATTTAGAGGTAAAAAATTACTAAGATAAAGGCTGTGCCAGTTTTCAACTTATTGTCCCTCAGCTCCAAACACATCCATCACTGCCTGCTCTATGAAAAAGGAGAAGGGTGCTTTAAGTATGTTTTCCTTTGCTAGCTAGATGGTATTAAGCTTTGTCAAGAGGGCTCTGGAAAGACATTGTGTAAGAAAGAGGTTTTCCTTCCAGGTTCTGGTGTGCACGCTGATAAGCTTCACGCAGCTTCTGCAGCACCAGGTACCTGCAGTGCAGGAAGCTTCCAGAGCACCTGACTCCTGCCTGCCATGTAGGGCACTCAGCCACACCCAGGGCCCAGTCATTAGCTTCACTAGTCACTCATCTCTGGCGGTTTTTGTAGTTGAGGGCCTTCTTGAAGAGGCAATTCCGAGTGGACAGCTTTCTCCAGCACCCTCATGAATGGATTTCTGGCAAGTTGTCGTGGAGGGTAGATTTCTAGCAAGTTCTGCCAGCATAGCAATACAGTGACTTTTCTGCCATCCAGTGAGCCACAGTGGTGCTGTTTCCTCCAATGTCTGCATCTCAGCCTTGGAATGGCAACTCTACCTTGGATGCTCTAGCTCATTTCTAGAGCAAAGGGCTGCTGTTTGTGTTTATTAATACTGTATTCTTTAGAATTCTTATCTTACTAGTCACTGCCTAGTAACTTCAATCCCTTGTTATATTAATAACTCTTTATTACAACTTTCCTTATTCAATTCAATCTGCAGATTCTGTCTTCTGTAAAGGCTCTGACTAATGCAAACTGTGATCAACCACTATGAATCTCCATAATGTTAATATTAGGGAGAACTTCGTGAATATCGTAGAGATAATGCTGAAAAAATGTTAAACAAATAATTTTTTAAATATATAAGAAAGTTGAATAGCCATGCATTTGAAGGAGGCATTTACTGTTTACATTAATTTTTTTAAGAAACTTTTTCTGAATTACACTAATTTTGAATTATGCCTGGCCTTTGGAAACTCGGCCCTCCTATGTGACTGCCCTACATACATATATATAAGCTTTCTAAAATTTCATCAATGTTTTATGCCAGCCGAAAAGATCACTAAGTGTTGAGTCTGCAATTTATGTGTACATATAGCACTTTATAACTGCAAATATGGTGCCATACACTGAACAAAATTACAGAATGTTTAAAAATATTTTGAAATTGAAATGAGGTATGTCTTTATTCTCAAAATGGTGACATTCTTTTATGCATCTCCTACCAGTACTTGCATCATGCTGATCCTGTCTGCTCAGTCAATTATCTTTTTCTTTGCATTAGAAAAGAGTCACAGGGGGAATAAACTACTAGGCAGAATGGATCAGCAGCCAGCTTGCAGACCATTGTGAATATTTATAGAGCATTTGAGTATTATTATCTGAGTCTTTTTCTCAAAGTACTCTTTTGTTTAATATGTGAGCAGAATAATATCTGGCTGTGTTATACCATCTAAGAAAAGAAACTATGTGCGTGCATGCACCTACCTATATGCACACGTGATCACATTTATGTAAGTTACCCACTGGCATTTTTCCTGTGATATTTTCAATTTCTTTCTCAGGCCCAGTTCTGTCTTTCATCTCTCATTTTAGGTATCTCACAAAGTCTAGGACTAGACCTTTCTCTTCCCACTTACTCCCTTGGAGGCATGACAAATGGAAGCAGAGTTAAGTCACTTTACAAAAGCAATAAAGGCTCACTCAAGAGCAATAAAGAAATACAAATAAGCAAAAGTACATAACCAATACCTGTAACACACCTCTGACTTATACAGAGTCAATTTCTGTTACCATCTTGTATATACATACATATATTTGCACATTCACATACATAACTCATAATCTTCAGGATATTTTTCTAAATATGCAATATATGTATTTACTGTTTTTCTAACATATCTTTCCAACTAGTCCATTAGTATTACGTGTTACATCTCAGTACTACATCATTTAAGTATTGCAAAGAGTACAAGGTAAAATTAAATGACTAAAAGTGGAATATAAAATATAAAAGAACAAAAAAGGTCTGAAAAAAATCCTGGAAATAGGAATATTTATTTTCTAACAATGTATTGTGTTGACCAAACCAATCTCTTTTGACTAAATCCCCTTCCACTGGAGGAAAAAGCATCATTTGTAATGATTAGAATTAATGAAGTGGAACCAAAAATGCATGAAGTAGGTCCAGATATCAGAAATAGAGTCAAGTCAAAAGTTTAAGATTCAAAAGACTGAGATCTAGGGTAGAAAACATTAAAGCACATCAGGTCAGTTGTGTCTCTCTGAATTTTATATTTTATTTCAATACTGAAAAAGAAAGAGTTGATATAGCTGTCTTAAAAGTCAGTTATGAAAAACCACTTTCTCTCTTTTAACACATTGATTATAATGAACTTCACAAAGCAAGTAACTTAATGAATTAAAAGTTTGCCATAGGATCAATATGTACTCTTTAGGGCTGTGTGTGTGTGTGTGTGTGTGTATGTGTGTGTTTATGTATGTGTGTCTAACTTGTAAGAAAGTAAAAACTAAAATATATTCAGTAATTCTGAATATTGTGTTCTTTGTTACGCAATCTTATCTCAAAGTGCCCTCACTAATGTGTAAATTCCAGCATAGAGTTTCTTCTGCCAAGAAAACTAAAAAGATCAGATTTGTGTCACCATTATCTAAAAGGAAGATGACATTCTACATTATTCCAACTCAAGACGATGAAGAATTTCCTAGTTTGCAACAATTTGTTTTTGATGTTAAACAAGTCACTTGTGGAAATATGTAACCTGATTTAATAAATGTTTTCAAAACATTTTGTGCTATCAGAAAATAGAATCCTGTATCAAAATTAAATTATGGTCTTAACAACAGTAATGGATTCACTTTACTAAAACTTCAGCCAGAAAACAGAAAATACAACATTTTTAATACTTTCTGCTCACAAGAAATTTTCAATATGATTTCTAAAGGATTTTAATCCAAAAGAATTTCCATTCAATCTTTTAGTATTAAAGTAGTCTATTGCCACTGGTCTTATTTCCAATGTAAAAAGATGACCTAAAGAATCACCTATTAGGAAGTTCAATTCTGAAAACCTTTTCAGATAATATATTTTCACCATAACTTATATATAACTACTGAACAAAATGACAAGGAAGACTCAGTAATTAAACTTATTCTCCATGGATGGATTGTTCACCAGGGAAATCTCTACATAGGATTACTATTGCCTCGGGTGACTATTGACTGGTTGCTTAAGAAAATATGAGGTTATTACAATTAATTTTACCATATCCTGATATTTAAACTCAGCAGCTCCCAATACCCTACCAAAACACCCATACTATGACTTAGTAAATTTTCAGAATCATTAAAAAAGTGGAGTTTTATTTAACAATCGAATTCCTACTACATATAAAACCCTGTTTTAAGAGGGATTCAAACATGCACAAAATAAGGTTGATACCCTCTAAAAACTTAAAATATAATTAGAAAGAAAATTATATAAATATGAAATTACAAATCCAAGCTTATTTTAAAAGATAGCATTCCAACAGTAAACCCATACCTATGTACATTCAGTAAATTATGGTTTCAACCCTAGCCATAAATATACTTGTTAATTGCTATATTCAGAATTCTTTATATTTATTTAACTTTATGAGTATCCAAGTAAAATATTTTGCTGATGTAAATAGAAAAAGGCCATCAGTACTTTTAGACCGTTTTCCTTTTACTAATAAAACACAAAATGTTGACTGTAAGAATACCAGAATCTCCGAGATAATAACTCCTCAATCTACATTATAAACTATTTTGAGGTTGAAAGTATCAAACAAAATAAACATTAAAGATCATGACACAAGCAATTATGAATAATTGAAATCTTGAATCCTTTGAACAAGTATGGAAATTTAGTCAGTGAAGTCAAATCTCTGTTATATAAACTCAAGGTGTTGCCTCAGTAAATATAGAGCATATTTAGAATTACAAAGCATATACAAAATAGAGTAATTACAAGTCTTTCAGAGATGGGTTGAAGGGTATACAGAGGGATAACCTCATTTTTATATTTCAGGAACATACACACACACACGTAAAATAACCATGAGTCACAATTATCTCAAAAGGCCAGTAAAAAACAGTAAAAATTCAGCTGATTTAGAGCCAAATATTGGTAGGTAGTCCTCTATTTTTCCTATATGCAGTAATTTAATCTTTTTCAGAGTAGGCAAAAATTGAGGAAAAGGATTGCACACCAATATTGGCTCTGATAGGTGGAGGCAATAGTTAAAAAGGATCCTTAAAATTTGACTTATAATTATGAAAGGTTGGATTTCCAACTGTAGTGAGTCTACTGTTTGATTATTTAGTGTCCTGTGAGTCTACCTTCACTGCTTCTCAAAGAAAAGTACTAGATTTTTCCCGATTCGGAAATATGACTTCCCCATGATACGTTTTGAATTGAACCATAGTTGACAGTTTTATTACAAATATGTTGCATTTGTAATTGTTACACCAAAGAAAGTGATTTAAAAAAATTGTAAAGTTATAAAATTGGACTTTCGTTCTGCAGAGAATCAAGAAATAAATGTTAGCTTTAAAAATAATATCCTCAGAGATGTATGTATCAAGATGAAAAATTCAAATTTGATTTATTGTTCACTTTGAGTATAGCACTTTCTGATCTGAAATTATTTCTCTTTACCTAAGTGGTGACAAATGACCACTATAGATTTCTTTCCAAAAGCCTCACTCCATGGCATAAGAATTTCCGGAAAGGGTTCTGGGTGTTGCTATTTTAACATCTCCCACCACACTATACAAATGCCAGTCTGACCATTCTGCCTTTAGGGATTTTCACAAAGCAGCTTTCTTTAAAGGTTACAGGTGATGTTATGTCTTCTAAGAATGTCAGCTCTCTTGACAGTTCCCCATGATGTCAATACGGTTGATACTAAAATTTAGGTAAATGAGTTTGATATGAGAGAGGATTCTGTTCATGGGTTTATTTTTATGTTTACCAATTGTTTCATATATTAGTTTTATTTTAAACAAAAGTCATAACACCTCAATTGCATAGCTTTTAGCTTTCATTCTTTTATTTTTACTTTATATCAAGTAAAATGATGCCTTTAGACCCTGAGACTTTACAGAAGAGATGTTTTGTTTAGAAACAGTATTCTGTCCCACCTGGGTAGCAAAGACTTTGTCAAACTCTTCATTAGAAATCCCCATCTACAAAAGAGTAAAACTACAAAGTTTCTCTAGTTCACGTGTGGCTAGAGGGTATTTGATTTTTTTAACATTGAAAAATTATTTTTATGCTATTTCAATTTCAAAAAGCTAAAAAATAAGTGCTTTAGTGATTCGGTATACTCTTAACACAACTCAAAAATTAATTTGTGCAAGAAAAGTAAGTGTGATAAGGTTTTGCTTCATCGGCTGAGCTAATTACTGTGCCTAGAAAAGTTGTATAGAAATTAAGCTTGTAATAAAACAACATTTTAATCTAAATATGCAACATTTTCTTTTATCCTGGTATTTGAAAAGGTTTGTGTCTAATGGCCTGGCAAACGCCCACAGACTAAACTAATTGTGTTCTAAATTGCGTTAAATATGCATTAACATGTTCTCCTTCCTTACCTCCCCAATTTGGAGATTGCTCAATTATAAATTTGATTTTTTTAAAAAATTTTCCCCTTAAAAAACAATCTAAACTGTTACTATACTATAATTTTTAGTAATGATTGGGATGCCAGTTTGGTAATACTTTTGACAAGGATTTAATGTCAACCAAAAATATATCTGAATATCAAAAAGTAACCTACAAAGATGCAGAGAAAATACACATGAAAGATGACAATGTTGTTAAAAATATATCTCTAAGTAGAAGCAGTATTAACAGATTACCAAAAAAAAAAAAAAAATCAGATGATCTTATAACAAAGTTCAGCTGGGGAAAATTGCAGGCAAATTAATAATATATCAAAGTTTTGAAGATTCATAGGACCATGGTTAAAATAAAGCATCATTTAAGCTTATGATACCATCACGTGAACTGTGTCCAGTTATCCATCCAGTCCATAAAAATCAGGAAATATAAGCGTGCTCCTGCCTAACACTACTGTAGAGTAGTCATTTCAATGCCCACCAGACAAACACTCCTGGGCTTACCACTGTTTTCCAGGCTGGAGAATTTGTAAAGCAGTTTTGAAACAGTACAGGAATGGACTCTAGAGAACTATGAAGCCATTCACCTCTGCTACTGGGCAAAGTGAAAGAGCCAACACGAGTTCTCAGAGCTGATTTTTACATAACAGCCTATGCTGGTGCAGGACCGTTGTCATACTGCATTCCCAATAGCTATAACCTTCCTCCCTTCAATTTGTGTAAACAACTCTGCTAACCTCCCTCAGCTGTGAGTTGTGGTAACTATGTTGCATTGCCATCTCACCCGCCACCACCCACTCTAAAGTTTACTGTCAATAAATAATGTTATCTAAATCACACATTTCTAACAGACATTTGTCTGTTTGTTTTTCTCTCATTCCTGGATAAGTGGTTTCCAACTTGGTTTATTTGACACTCATCCTTATTACAGGTGGACAGTCACCTACTTTGCAGCCATAGAGTGACTTTTTTCCACCTCAGATCCCCACCTCTGTCTGTCTGACTACCCAACTCCAAATCATGTTGCTATTGTTACCAGTTCATCAAACTGGCAGCAGGTTTGATTAGAGTTCATAAACGTAGGTGGCCTGACTTTCATGTTACATGTAGCATAGGCCCGTCACAAGTAGATGTTCTTCCAACGTACCCTACATGTGTAAAGAAAGAAAGGAAGATGGAGAAAGAGAGGAAGGATTTAGGGAGGAAAGAAAATAAAGGGAGAGAGAGAGAAAAAAAAGGAAGGAGAAAGGAAGGGAGATAGGGAAGGAGGAAAAGAGGTAGGGAGAAACAAAAATTCTGCCTTTAAATAGCTGGTTGATTATGAGGAGTAAACTTAACATGCCTGTATATAATTCTGTATTTTTTGCAATTGTAACATTTAAATTACTGTTTTGTATAACTTTATTTTTGAAACCATTCAATGAAGTCTGAGGTCAAATTCCAATATATTAAACAAAAGCTTGCCTGTTTGGTCTTCTCCTCTCCAGCCACTTTACGAGTCCCTGGAATAAGAAAATAATAGTGAGATAGTGAGTAGTCATTCTGCTACGATAGTCACAAACACTACTGATTTTTCTAGCAGAAATAGGCTAACAGGGTAAAAAGGGAACAGTATGGAGTATTGGTTTAGTGGCTAGGAGGTATAGTCAGTCTGCTGGGCACTTGTAATGTCAAGACTGACACTTTGCTTAGCTGTATCATTTTGGCAATGTATTTAATTTGTCTGTGCCTCAGCTCCCTCATCTGTAAGATAGAAACAACGTGACTTTCCTTATGGACTTGGCAGTGTAGAGTTTAACTATCAGAAAGCATTCAAGTACATAATAAACCCACAATGCATATCAGCCATTCTTATTATCTCCAATTTGCATTATTAGGAAAGTAGAGCAGAGAATTTAAGTAACAATCATAAGTCACAGCAGCAAAAGTCATAACTAAAAATCAACCCTCTCTGCAGTCCCAACCCATGCTCCTCCCCATTGCACCAGACTAGATCCTCACCCGGAGAATGTCCACAACTCTGTGATATATTCACCCAAATCAAATCAACACATTACTCTCATCTTTAAGTTAGCTTATGTGTCTGACAAACCAATTCTTAATAATCTTAAAATACAAAATTTAGCTACTTGGTAATTCTACCAGGATTAGCATTTTTCAATTATTTTTATGTACACATCAAAATAGATACTTAAAGAAAATGAGATTACACTATCCCACTGTTAAGCAAATTGTGTGTTTTATATTACTGTGTCTTGGATACTTTCTCATGTCAGAACTCAAAGTACTACTCTTGTTTTGTTTTGTTTTTTAACACTTTCATAATGTTACATTGTATTATGTCCCATAATCATTTTCAATGATCCTTGATCATTAGATTTTTCCCCAGTTTTGGTGAGTTTTGGTTTTTATTTACGTTTTGTTTTATTTGTTGCTAAAACTGTACTGACATAAATATTTCTTTACAAAAATCTTTGTGTACTAGCATGACTATATAGAAATTTCTACCATTGATAACATTGATATCACCACATGAAAAGGTGTGTACTTTTTATATTATGCTAGATACTGTCAAATTGCCCTTCAAATTACCAATTCACATGCTCACCAACATGGCATGAGAACCCTATTTTCCTCTCCCTCTGGCATTTTTAAAATAACGTAATTTAAGGAAAGAAAATTCAAACAGTGTTTGCAGGTACATTACACTGTTTTTTTTTTCTTATTTATTATTTATTTGTGGTATACTATATTAAAAAATATTTGAGGTAGCTTGTAACATTAAAATAAACATAAATGAAACTAACCAATTTAAAAAATAAATGTTAAACTGCACAAATAAATGAAAGGCAAATATATCAAAAAAATTGGGAAAACACTCCTTTCAATGGAGGAGAAAGTAAAACAGAATTAGACCCTTGGTTTCTTGACTGGTATCTTGAGATTTTTCCAAATAGTCAATAAATATTTCCTCAATGCCTGGCATTCCTCTAGTTAACATAGATTTGGTAGAGACCAAGATAGACAAGTCCCTCCCTCATGTACTTTATGTTTTAGTAGAAGAAATGCAATTAAATAAGTATATAAATCAACATATTTCATCTAGTTAAAAAAAGGTATCAAAACAAAAACAAATAACAACAGGTAGTGGTACTTTAAAGTAGATTAATCTTAAACAGAGAGATCATATGACTTGCTACACTTCTATATTAGAGAATGATTTAAGTGAAAGAAAGCAATCAGTAGGTTTTCAATCACCAATTGGAAGAGAAAAAAAAAGTCTCTATTCCATGTCCATGTAGAGATGAGCTACTTGGCAAGTCCATGACTTTGGGACTTTGGTAACAGGGGACGTAGATAGAGGGTGATAGATGACTTATGGCAATTAAATCATTACACATAAACAAAAGTGTCCTCACTTCCAGATATGTGTGTTCCATCATTTTCCATGAATGATGGGAATCCCTTATTCCTAATCATTTCCCATATTCTGTGGGGAAACAGAGAGAATTAAACTTTATATCCAAGAAAGGTCAATAGAAAGCTAAAAACATGAAAAAAAAAAAAAAAACCAAAAAAACCCACCAGATTATACTTCACTTCCATAACTGGCTAACACAAAGAATTCCCCAATCTGTCAACAAAATTGTTTTCGGGCTCCTTAAATCTCCAAGTTTTCATTCCAAAGAAAAGATATGAAAGTTAAGTATGATTTCCTGAAAGTCAGTGATAAGGCGAGACAACCTGGGTATTTATGAGTCTCTTACACTGTCGTGCTTGAAGCTGTAGAATGTTAAGCAGACTCCTGATTCACTAGAGAAATACTCCCAGTCATCTCAGGTTTGTTTACAACAACAGACAAAGGAGAGACATAGCTCATAGATCAGCATGTCATAAAATGAAGACAGCTCCCTACCAAGGGCAAATTTAGAACTGTGAATGCAGAATAGATATTGTACCCACACAGCACCCAGATGCAGAATCCCAAGTGAGATGATATGGGTGTCAAAGTCAGAACGGCTTTATAGAAAGCTCATAGAAAAGAAACTTAATTCTACTGTTGTAATTAGAAATTAGAGGAAAACTCAGTAAAACCTTTAGAGTAAAAACACAGCCCGGGGGAAGCACCTGAAATGATTTACCAAATTAATGATTAATTGTCAAAGGACCTATGGAAGAAACAACAAAGAAGATTTTCTAATTATGTATGCACAACTCTGTAATAATACATTTGAAAACATCAATGAGATGGACTCCTTTCTAGAAAGATAGTTACAAAATTTAGTTCAAGTAGAAGTAGAAAACCTGAAGAAATCAAAAGCTATAAAAGAAATTTGAATTGTGAAATAAATTACAAAATGTCTGAAAAGAAAGCTTTAGCAACAAACTCTTTTACACGCTTAAGGAACAGATAATTATTATGATACATATGCAACTAAAGAACATAGGAAAGAAAATCGTTGAATGGAAACATCTTAAGAGAATTTGATGGTCTGATATAATTCCCCCTGTAAGAATCAGACATGATCCTAAATTCAAATCTATCCTGAAGGAAAACCTTTCCCTAAAACTTTTTTTCTTAGCATCAATATTGCCTTTTTTCCTGGTTCCTTCTCAATTCCTTTTTAACCAAAGGGGTTGTGGGAGGAGAAGTTTTTGATGTTCTGTTTCTCAGGAGTCTCTGGTCTTGCTCTTTGATGTTCCAGGATATAGACAATAGTATAAGTCTCTCAATCTAACTTTGAAGATCCTTATTTACCTAAATGTTACCTGTGGGAGGAATTTGGGAAATAACTTTCTAAAGCAATTAGTTGGTACAACCAAAAGAAGAAAGGAACAACAGCAAAGACATTATGCAAATGTGTGGCTTTTCAACACCACACTGCTTTGAGGAAAAGCATGGTGAGATGCCAAAGGCACCAGGGGAAAGTTTGAAAATGTTCTGTTGTTCCACATTTACTTGCAATTCTGTTTTAATATTAAGCCTCAATTTGATTAATACTACACATCGAACAATATAATAAATAACCTTAGAGGAAATTCATTTACAAATATAGATGAGAATATTTCTAAGTAAGATACAAGCAAATTGAATTCAATAGTGCATTTACCATGACCAAGTTGGTTTTAATTCAGGAATACAAAGATTTTATAACCATAGGAAATCTCTATAAAGGTAGTATGCTCAAATAAGAGAACACTCTTGATAATCTCAATAGATTCCAAAAAGACACGTGATAATATTCAATACTCATTCCTAACACATATTTTAAGAAATGAACAATTCATCATTATACATTTTAAAATAAGACCAAAATTATTTTCGGTGATTAATTTCTAGAGGTCTCAGAAATGAGTCTAGCATGCTGGCTTTCCCAATATTAGCTAACATTTTTCAAAATGTTCTAACAGTGGTCCCCAACCTTTTTGGCACCAGGGACCGGTTTCACAGAAGACAATTTTTTCATGGACCTGGAAATGGGGGAGATGGCAAGTGATGGGAGGTGACTGTAAATACAGATGAAACTTCACTCTTTGCCTGCAGCTTACCACCTGCTGTGCAGCCTGGTTCCTAACAGGCCACAGACTGGTACCAGTCAGCCACCCAGGCATGGGGACCTGACCACAGTTCTAACAAATACATAAAGATATAAAAAAGCAATAAAAATATAGCAATCATGAAGAAGAAAACAATATTATCAATGTGAGAATTCTATACTGAGAAAATTAGATAAAGTAATTAAATAGTGTAGCCTCTTACAAGAAAAAAACAATAAAAGTAAATAATTTAAACTCACCACTAGGAACCACAATTTAAAAATTTCATTCACGTGGCAAGCAAAACCTAAGTAGGATCTTGATGAAAAATATAAAAGAAGATTTGATTAAATCATAAGCCATTTTACTTTTATAAATCAGAAAATTGATTGCAGAGTCTTCCAAACTTAATAATAGATTTAATGCCATTGCATACAATATTCAGATGGACTGTTTCAAAGTTGGCAAAAAAATTCTTAAATTTATATACAAGAATAAACATATCTAATAACCAACATATTTTTGAAAAAGAAAAATAACAAATAGAAATTTCACAAAATTGTTAACAGTATGCTTTTCAAAAAATGAAAAGGAAATTAAGAGGCAAATTAAAAGTTGCAAAAAATCAATCATACTCGGCAACCTTTATATGATTTAGAGACATCAAACCAATGTCATTGCTTCGTATACAGGATATAGTAAAAATACAAGGGTTTTTTGTTGTTTGGGGGGTTGTTTTGTTTTTTGCAATTATGCTTAGAAATGAGAAAGAAAAGTAGCTTAGAACAGTTTGAAGATTGTAAGATGAGTGAAATGTATCAGGCCCAGAGAAACTTCATTCATGCCTGCCCCCTGTACCCATGCCAGGGGTTGATTGTTTTAAGGCATTTTGTTTCTCTCCTTCATCCCTGTAGTTTCCAGACTAACTGATAACTTACTTAAAATGCCATGACAAGCTGTACAGTGTGACCCTCCACATTATCTTCGTGTTCCTGGTATTCGTGATACAAAGAACAACATATAGAGTTGATCAGTAGTTGACAATTGATTATGTCAGTTTAAGAACTGCTTCTTCTTTTTTCCTTTAAAAACTCACTTGTGGCTGCTACTAGTTGGAACACATATTCAGGACAAACATACATATGTGTTTGTGTTTGTGTGTATTTAGTTGTGCATGGAAACACAACATGCAAACCTTTTTCAATAAACTGCTTAAGAAGCAGCAAATAAACTGAAGAGAAGCAAAAATGCAAACAGAATAGCTATTATTTTTGTTGATGTGTTTTGGTTATTTTTACTAAGTAAGGAAAGAAAGGCAATTAGATGACTCAGCACTCCTCCCCCCCCCAAAAAAATGCAAAAATGATGCTATTTGAACTTCCAACATAGTGAATCAAAAATCTATTAAGGATAGATGATGAACAGCAAAGAAGACTATTTAAGGCTAAATATAATTTTTGAGAGTTGAGTTTCCTGAATTCCATTCCTACCTCCCATGATGTTTTATCTTTGGTCATATATGCACTACCCCACACTAATCCGCACTTCATTGTCATCTCTTTTCCCTCCTTTATCTGAACAGTGCATCATCTCCTGCCTCTTATTCGCTCAAGTCCTTGCTCATATCTGACTATTTTATGTAAGAAAGTACCCTCAAAGTACAATTATACATGGCAGGGTTTTCTATGTCATTTCAGAGAATAAAATGTTACTATAGTTTTTGTCACTTGTGCACTCTGAAAATGTGGTCACCAAAAATACCTTCAATAAATAAACATCTCTTAAATTCATGTCTGTGTTTGTATGTGTGTGTGTGTGTGTGTGTGTGTGTGTGTGTGTGTGTGTGTTTTACTTGTGTGTGGAAGTACAACATGTAAAATAATTCACTTTTGGATAATGCATGCCACAATCTTAGGCAGCTTTCAATGTCAGTGGTTGAACGAAGTTTCAAAAACTCTGTCTAAGTCTGATCTAAAGGGACTACTGATCTAGGCCCTTTGAGAAGTGAAACTTTTCAAAAATACAAAGTAGGAAATTGTGATCACTAAGCCAGAGTTGGCACTGTGATGTTCCCTGTGTATGGCTTATTCAGAGCCCTACAAAAGAGAACACAAGGTAAGCTGGGGGCCTCTGAAGCCCTAGCCCCATGCTTCTTCAAGGCTGCAATCCTGTGAGCTATTCTTGCAGTGCCCTTTGATGTAAAATAGTGAAAACACTGGATTATCCTAAGAATACCATTTTAAAAGGAGGAATTTCTGGGATTGCTTTTTTTTTTTTTTTATTCCTACTGCTGACCCAGAATCCATGGGCAAGATGATTGAAACAGAGTATGACAGGATCATCAGAGACTGTTTAGTTACAGTGAAGGACATGGAACCATCATAATCCACAGCAGGGATAAAACACAATTCCAGTGTTCATAAGGTAGTAATCAGTTAGTGAAGGAGAGCTGTACAGGGGGAAAATTCTAGAGCCAATTCACTGTTCCAGCACCCCCGAGCTGCTTTTTTTTTTTTTTAACTAATGGACAGGGAAAGAATTTTTTCCTACAACCAATTACTGATAAGCACACATAAAAGACATAATTGTCTGTGAATACCATTTTTGAAATATAGATGTTCTGATCAAAGGTCTGACCTACATTAGCTCAATTAACTTACTGATGTTCTCTTCTGGTGCTGTGGGCCATGTGATGTCTTAGTCACCACCCCTGAAAGTTTTCCAGTTTGATCTTAGCTGTGATCACTGCCTTGGGGTATGCATTCGAGTGCACGAGTGCACATTGCATTCAGTCTGTAATGTCTCCATTCACCTGGTCTCTGCCCACCCAACAATCATCTCCTGGACTTTTTTTAAATAGTCACTGGAAGCCAAGTCAGACTGAATATTGCTTTCTGTCTGCCCTTGGGATATGACCTTCAGCATGCTCTTCCTCATCTCTGAGAAGCAAGCAAGCTGCTTGAACTGATTTTTCAAGTCAGCCCTTTGCCCTATAAGGTCATTTTGATTATATCAGCTTATGCAGAGAATGTAGAATACATGCCCTTGAGTGAATGTCCAATGCCAATTCCAGTCCTTTTCTTCCCCTGTGTTAGCCAAGCATGGCTCCTGCCTATCTCTATACTTTCATTGCCTTTTCTTCTATAACCACAGCTGGTTGGTGTCCTAGAGTTTTATCTTCCACGCTGACTAAAACACAGGATTGATTTCTGCATTGGGAGGAAAGAATTTAATTGGTGACTAGCAGTCGCTTTTGTTCCCTTACATTCAGAGAATTTACAAGATATCTCAGTATTTCAAAGAATAGAGCCTTCAGACAGAAGTAGCATTTGAATCTGAACTTCAGCCATCTATCTACCCAAAGCACTCAGAGCTCAGTGAAGTGCAGTTGTTAACTTAGAAACCTTAATCGGCACCAGGAGACCCTAGCACATTTGCTTCTCTTACACACATAAGCTGTCTGTCAACTAGCTAAAGAACAAAGGCCCAATCCGGCAGCTCTCTACCTCCTCATGGAGCCCAGGTCCTGCACACTTAATTTTTGTGTATCACAAATTAAATTAAGATATTTTACTTACTAAAAGTATAATTATTGTTATATAAAACAAAAACATTTGTCAGATCTTCTCAGAAATATAATAATTGAGCTAAATGTCAGTACTTGCAAAAGAATAACGGTATGGTGGCCTACTGTGCCAGAGGATTCAAAAAGAAAACACAGCCCTACGCTAAGACGAATGGAGGGAGCCCCTGATAGATTTGCCTTGTTGTGGGAATACCCCCCAGAGGGGCTGAGCTGAAAAAAGTTGCAGCCAGGTTGCTCTACACATCTGCCAGGCCACGGGCCCACTTCAGCTCTCTGCTACAGAACCCAACTGCCCTGCATGCTGCCATTGATCAAAGCCAGCTGCAAATACTAATGTATTGAAATAAATACAATGTCATAGATATGGATCCATTGAATAAAGTAATGGAAGGATTTCTTTCGCTTACTGGGTAGAAATAGGAGAAAACCCACACTGAAATTCTAGTAGGAGAGCAGGTAAGTAGTATGACTGGCAGATAAACCGAATGGAAATTTGCAAACCCACAAGTGGAAATCAGGGAAAATTGAGCTCTTTAGAAACCTAAAGATCTTTTCCCCAACTTTCATTCCCTCCCTCACCCCCATCCACATGTATATCAGAAATAATAATAAATTATAAATTAGGTATAAAGAATTATCCAGAGATGAAATTTCTCCAGGTTTAATTTTTTGACATTTCAATTAATCATTTTAACCAAAAATATTCTGCTGCTGTCCAAAGCACATGCCAAAAATGCCTGTAGGCTCTTTGCTATTTCAACACCAATAGAAACATAGTTAATGGTATGTGAGGATAATAAGGAAGTCACGCAGAGGTGCTAATGTTTATTTTGATGGACCCAGAATTTTTCTCTTTTTAGATGTTCTTAAGAATGAAGCAGTAAGCTTATTTTATTTTTGGAGGGCACTAGAGGTATTCTTAAAGGGCAGATAAAAGACTTCGGTAAATAACTCTAATAATTAATAAACTAAGCTGTGACATAAGAGATGAACATTATAGAAAACAGAAGAGAGATTTGTGTTTTATGTTGAGAGGGAGGGTAACCAGTAGGGAAAGCTTTGGAAATGAGGTTGCACTTGAACTAGGTCTTCAATGTTAAGTGGGATTTTGAAAAATGAGTAGTGAGAGTGGGAGGGCAGGACCAGTGGTAAATGCAAATGGGATTAGTAAAGGCAGAGAAAGCATGAAGCATATAGGCTACACCTGCTTGCTGTCAATGTTAAAGAAACAATTAAATTCCTCTTATTCTGATTCTTTTGCTTATAACACAAACCTCTGATCTTTAATTTATTATTCTGAAAGAACTTTTTCACTATAGAATAGACAGTTGAGCAAAGAATATGGATGATAGTTTTTATAATGGAGACAGCAAGCCTGAACCAAAGGAAAGCAATAATAGCATTAAGCAATTTCAAATATCCTGACACAAGCTCATGCCTTTTTCTTTTTTCTACTTTCAGTGGAACGTCTCCTTAAAACTGGACCAGGCTTGCAGACAATTTCATCTCTTACTAGACTGAAGCCACAAGAGCTATCATTCTATATTATATGACTTAATTCTGACCAACACAACTGACAGAATAGTAGGGAAAGAACAGATTGTTTTAAGAGAGGATGTGGATTTTGCTCTGTCAATTAAAAAATGTTTAACTTTGGGCAAACTTTGTGAAATTCAATTTTACCATATGTATAATAAAATAAAAATGATCTATTTTTACACCCATATATATGTAAATATATGTGTATATATATGAAGCAGCATCTTTTGGTTTAGAGTAGATATTTAGTATATTGTAGGATATAGAAATGTGAGAAAGACTGAGAAGAAAGTTACTAAGTCATCTAAAGTTCATAATAAACAACTAAGGGTTTGGTGCAGTCTAGATTTCAGAAAAACATTTTTAAAAATTCATATAAAAATGCATAAGTCTTCATCACTGGAGACTCTGAAACGAAACAAACATTAAGAAAAATAGAAGAATGCAAAAAAATTAAATTCTAACTTTATAAACTTGACTCGATTTAGTGCATATACCCATGCTATTTCCTTTGGCTGAAATGTCCTTTTTGACATAATTCAAATTATATTATTTAACAAATCAGACAGCAATTGCCTCTGCATGTCTAATCTAATTTTTTGCCTGCCTGACTCCCATGTAACCATGTTTTTCTTTATTTCATTCTTACATTTTCCCTCTTTTTTCCTTTATTTCCTTTTTATTACTAGAAACACCAGTAGTTAGCTGAATCATTGGGGAAAGCACAGAATTCTGGCAGCTAATATTGTACCATACCCCTGACAGGTTTCACCGGGCCATGGAAAAATGGGTGATGGTAAGAGCAGTGCATCATAGCTGACTGCATTTGAGTCTCTTCTATCCAAGGAATGCTAAGACTAAGACATGCAAGTCATGAAGCCACACATCAGCACTCTTAATCTACCTCAGGACAAAGACCAGAATGTCCATTATTGAAGCAAGAAGTTCATCTCCATTTTGCACTTTAGGTCTCTTAATCTATATTTAGAAAATATATTAACAACAATGGCAGTATGCGTTCTGTTTTTCTGAGTGGTACTTTTGCATAAATTATCTCAGGGCAAAAATTTGATTTAGCTATATCAAATTAAAATACATAAAACAACTGTGGCAGATAATAAAATAGCACTTCAAGTATAGACTTAAGCTATCAATCTATCAGTAAAGTTTATAGGAAAAAAAGTAATTTATCATTATGTCCTAAAGGTTATATCATGACATATTCTGGAAATATGATTATTCTAGAAACATGAAGTTGCACAGCAAAGTATGTATTTTCTGTCTTCCATTCCATAAAGTTAAATTTAGAGACGGTTAGCAAAAATTCACCAACTGATTTCAATATTCATAAGGGTATAAAAGATCATTTTCTAATAGAGTTAAGGCCCATATCATAGAAATATTGATTTTATTTTTTATTAAAAATAACGTGTGTGTACATTTTTAAAGGATAACACTGTGAAAGACAAAATAAATATACAATGAGGAATAAAGCAAAATGGCAATAAACAAATGTTAATGTTTGTAGACTAGACCTGTATTCGAAGAGAGAAAAAGGAAAGGAAAAAAGATTTTGTTCTTAGAAAATCATTGACCTCCTTCTCTTTCCCACATATGCTCTGATTAACTCAATAGCAGTCTTTCTCTCATCCAAAGCCTTCAACCTTGAAAAAGTACCCATCTCTATGCAAAACAATTAGGAAAAAAAGTGCCCTGCACAAGGTAGGTTCTAAATAATGATGCTGTGACCATCCAGAACAACATGAAGTGGAGACAGGCATAAATGAGCAGATCTGCTGGAAATAACAACATCTTAGGAATAAAAGCCTTTGAGAGAAAAGGCATAGTTCCATCTCTGAAGGCCACAGAGTCCTCCACATTTGCTTCATTTCTGCATATTGTATGCTGAAATTAGAATAATCCTGCTAAGCTTGGTTAGCATCTCCTGAATCAGGTTAGTGAAAAGAAACCAACTTTAACATGATTTGAAATTCTAATTATTTCTGCATAGTCATTGCTTCTGGAGAAATTATTGAAGGAGAATATACTTACTTAAGTATGTCCAATTAATTTTGTTTGATGCTCTTAAGCATATGAGCAAAGCTGGGGCAACTTACCGAGAAAATACTAAAAATTTCCAAATTCCTCCCAAAAAAGGAAATAAAGTTAGAGTAGTAGTGTCTGGAATAGACTCCCAAAGCAAGTCTTAATACTATAATTGATGTTAAAATTTATAATCCTAAACCATGATTTAAGTTCAAATTTCAATATGTCCACTGCAGTTTATTGTATTTTCCACAAATGGCCACAATAAGATTTCTGGTCCCATTATACTCTTCCAGATCCTTGCCACTCCCAGACTAATAGGTGTAGTCTATTCCCCTTCCCCTTGAACCTGGGCAGGACTTCCTGACTGCCTTGACAGACAGAATACAAGAAGTAATGATGTGTGACTTCCGAAGCTAGATCAAAAAAGACAATTCAGCTTTGGCTAGCTTTCCACACTCCTCCCCTTCACTAAAGGCATGAGCTTCAGGAGCCAGTGTGTAAGAAATCTGGCTACCCTGAAGCCACCAATGTGGCAAGATCACAGAGAGACACTACAGAGACATAGAGAGACATGCTCAGAAGAAAAGCCTTCAAATAATTCTAGCCCCTGGTCTTCAAGTCTTCCAGCTGAGGTCCTCAACATTGTGGAGCAGAGACAAGCTGACCTGCTATGCCTTAATGAAGTCCCTGCCCCACAGAATCTGTGAACATGAGAAATGGCTGTTTCATTCTACTGGATTTTGAGAAATTTTTATTATACTACTGTAGTGACTGGAATGCCACATGCAAGAAATATAGAGTGAACTAGTAGATAAATTTCAACTTAGTGAATCTGACTCTTCCCTTCTCCTTTACTGTCTTTTAGGCGTGGTACCAACAGTTCCATATCAGTGTTGAACTTCTCAAATGCATTTTATAGATCTGTTCTCTGTCCACATTTCCTGGGATTACACACACAAATACACACACACACACACACACACACACACATTATCTCTAATATGGCCAAGGAATAAAACAACCACAAGCTAGATATGACTTTCTTTTATTCTTCATCTCTTACTTCTAATATTCTGGTATCTTGTCCCTGAGATTCAAAGTCCAAACAAGAGAAATTATTAACATGAGGGGATTGTGAGAAGAAATTGATAACCCTCAGTGACGAATCTCTGAACAAAAAGAAAGAATAGTTTTTAATGAAAGATGTTCTCATTACTTAATTTTCAGTTCAAACTGAAGGCTAACATCTAATTAAATGTGCATATTTTTGCTGCTTGTTCATACTTGCTACCATCATCATAATGTCAGGCGTTTTTTAAGGACCTTTAGAAGTATAAAAACTTTTTACAAGGACTTCATGGAATAAGAAAAATGGTAGGCTCTTTTACATTCATTTATCAAGTATTTATGGAGCAGCTAGAAAGTGCAATGGGAAGTTCTAGGCATTCTGGGGAATAAAGAAACCTTCAGGAATATATAATATAGGAGATAGGGTCTTTCCATAAATATTATAGAAAGTGATAAAACAAAGACTATCAGTTATTGCTTTTCAGCCATATGAGGGATCACTTCCCTATGCAGGAGGATGAAAGACACTAATGGAGGGGAAGAACTTGAATATTTGGGGAAGATAATTCTATGTAGAGAAATTAACATGTTAAAAGTCCAGAATTTGGAAAATAGTTGAGTCAAGAGTTCAGGAAAGAGAGAGGAGGGAAACAAGATTGGAAAGGTTGGTGAGTACAGGCTATGTTAAAGTGGGAGACTAGAGACCTTGAATGACAAGATAAATTTGGATTTAGGCAAGAAGGAATGATTGAAGATTTTTGAAAAGGGTATTTTTGGGTGTACTTCAGGAATAACGATGTCTCTTATTTATGTGGCATGGTCATTAAAAGCACTTCAATGTATCTCATCTGATGTTCCTATCACAAAACTCTTTGAGGCATGTTGAAAAGAGATTATTATAAAAATAATTCACCTACAATGATACAGAGCCAGGTCTTGCACCAATGTCCAGTGGGCTTTTTACTAAAATGCACAGTGAGTTAGTTGGTGATGTGAAAGAATGAAAGTGAAGAAACCAGTTAAATTGGGGTGGGAGGTGCTCTAAATGAATCCCAGTAAAGGTGATGAAAGTGGGTGCAAGATGGGTCATGTCCTATTGATACGGAAGCAAAACCATACAATTGGAATATGTTTAACCACATTTCTCACTGAAAAGCAGAGATTCTAAAACTTTTTCATTTTGTCCCATATGTATTACTCTCAGTAAATTACCCTGTAATTCTCCAGTTTTTAAGAGAAGAATTTATGGGCCTCTCAGTAACTGAATTACCAGTATAGAAAATTAAATGGAAAATATATGTTCTTTCTAAAACAAAATAAAATCTTAACAGTTTTCTTATTTTATGAAACTTATTTTAACACCAGGAATGAAAATGTCATGTTCTAACACAGTGGGAATGACATCAAAACCAAATAACATAAAAAGGTTTAGAATATATAAAATATTATAACAAAAGAATAAAATTCTCCATTATGTTCACCTCAATCTTTATAAGAAAAGTGATTACCAAATAAAAAAATAAAGTGCTTCTTTCTTTTTCTTGCTCCTACAGGTTAAAACAATTCATAAAAGTTCTATCAACACTTTGGACTTATATATATAGATCTAATTAAAAAGCGTAGAAGTGCATGCTAAGCTAAGCTTTAAGAATTTGAAATTGCTAAAAATCAATAAGAAATTAACATGGTAAACTACAGTTGGCCTTGAAGATCTTTGCAAATTCACAAAATGCTTCCAAATCATGGCAGTTTATCCCCAGTGCTCCAAGGCAACAAGATAGTTTTTTCATAATTATATTTCTCCACGAATGGTAACGGTATTATTCTCCTTCCCTGTCCAGTATCTTGTCCTGGGCCTTATTACAGAGAGGAAAAACAATAATTCATGAATATGAGATCACACCAAGGAAAAACATGGCCAAATGGATATACCATAGCACCAGGAACCTCCAGGGCAGAATGATTGCTCAGGATTTCCACATGGAAGACAAGTGGGCAAAGTTTCCGGAGCTATTTGATCAGAAAATGAAGAAAAACAATTAAAATGTTGATGCATTTTAACTGACACAGAATTACCTTTTCTCCTTCCCCCCAACTCTGCCAAAGCTACTCTCACAAGCAAATGTCAGGAGACACATTTCATAGTTAAGTCGATAATCAAATGAGAACAGCTGCATGTGTCTGGCACATTGGAGATTCTGAGAGAATTTACCAAACAGACAATCTAGAGGCCAGATTTGTTAAGTAAAGCAACCCCCACCTAGATTTCACTGAGAGATATGGTACAGAAGTCCAGGGAGAAAAGTAAAAGAAATGTTTACTCCCAGGAATAAATGTGTTTACAATGGCAGTCGCACGAGCTTCATCCTGTGACGCTCAGAGCTCTCTGTGCATTCATCTTCAACCTTTCTTAGATGCAACTTCATAAGTAGGAAATATCTGATACTGGATATGTTGAGTGGGCCCTTCTGCCTGTAACAAGACCACCAACTGTACTGAAGGAAGTGCTGAGAATAATGAGGGAGAGAAGTGCCATCAACTTTTCTTCCCATATTGTAATAGTATCATAGTCACTTCATCACCCAAATATCATTAAAAAAAAAAAAAAAAACTCATTGAACACTGCTGTAAATAATCTCTTGCCTACAGAAAAGTATGCTCATTGGAACTCAATTGGCTTAATGTTTTTAGTGTTTTGATTTTAAGGGTCTTTAGTCATCTTAGCCATTTCCATTAGGAAAGATATTCTTGTATGATCTCCATTCATCTGGTAATTTGCTTGACTTGAAAGTCACTGAATCATTTTGCAAGTGTTTCTATTTTCAAGATGTTAAAAAGATTATAAAACCTACAATGCGAACTGTTGAAAAAAATTTCAAACTTTGATTTTTAAGACAGTGGATCATGTACGTTTTGCTTAATTTTTTTTATTCCTATTAACTTTCAATACATCCATTACATTCTTTCCCAAGTTTATATCAAATATCCACCTAAGCTCCATGTGTTCAAAGTCAAGAAATAATTGCAACTTTCCTCCTGAATCTTCTGTGGAGGATACTGGTTATTTCCATGTATACTTTGACCTCAAAATATTGTCCTGACACACTAAAAGGGTACATACATACATAATGAGTGAGATGTGCACCATCTGAGGATGGTCATGCTGGAAACTCAGACTTGTGGGGGGAGGGGGGAAAGGGCATTTATTGAAACCTTAAAATCCGTACCCCCATAATATGCCGAAATTAAAAAAAAATTAAAAAAAAATGAAAGTAAACATGATCGCTTCAAAGAGATATAAATCTTCAGATCAACATGCAAACAACTTTGAGTAATAAGGCATAAATGTGCCTGTCGAAGAAATATCCATAACTACATCACCAGTGATAAGGGGTTACCCCAAATTATAAATTGAAATGACCACCTGCAGTCTTTTTATCTCATGTAACTGTCCCATGTTGGCACCACACAGATATTTGTAAATATCAGTATTGTATCACATCCTTCACTGTTTCACTGGGGTGTTTCCATAGAATGGTACATGGGACAGCTTCAGCCCCAGCTCT
Source organism: Microcebus murinus (assembly GCF_040939455.1). Taxonomy (NCBI): domain Eukaryota; kingdom Metazoa; phylum Chordata; class Mammalia; order Primates; family Cheirogaleidae; genus Microcebus; species Microcebus murinus. The sequence continues at coordinate 77,205,792 of NC_134114.1, read as the reverse complement.
TCCCACCTACACCCTTTTCCTCTCTCCTCTCACCTCTTATCCCAGGTGGAAGGCTGATGATATTTGGCTCAGGAGCAGTTAGTTCATAAACATGAATATCAGGCATGAGTGAGAGAGAAACAAAATGTTGCAGGTAAATCAGATCTTATGAAGACACAGAGTGGAAACCACTCTGGTGTATTTCTATAGTTTATAGAATAAAGTTTCAACTCCTTCTAATGGCTCACAAGCCCTGCATGATCTGACTCGTGGGCTCCTTCTTTAACCTCATCTTTGTCAACATTTCTACCTTCTCATCATACTTCGGCCACACCAGCCTTCCTCCGGCTCCTCCATCAGCCAGCGGCATGTGGTGCATTAAGAACATAGACTGACCAAGTGTAAATCACAGCCCTGGCTCTGCGCTTCCAAGCTGTGTGATGTTGGCCGATTGACTGAACTTCTCTGTGCAACAGGGGAGAATTTCCCCATTTGTAACTTAGGAATAGTAATAATAACTATCTCAAAAGGAATGCTTTGTGGATTAATTGATTCATATTCATAAAGGACTTGGAACTGTGTCCAATACTAAGTGTTTTGCAGATTAGTTTCCTTCTCTAGGCTTGCATAATTTCTGTCCCCTCAGTTAGGAGGAATGTCATCATGCCATTTCTCGGCTCAAATGTTCACTCCTCAGAGAAGACTTCCCCAAGCGCCTCATCTAAAGAGGCAAACACCACCACCCACTATGACAGGTTATGTTTTTTCTCATAACTCTTATCTTTCTTACTCATTATCTTGTTCTCATATTTCTTTATTTTCATTCTCCTTTTCCTCATCAGGATGCAAGCTCCATGAGGGCAGAGACCTTATTTCTTTTTTAATTCCTAGCACTCGACATAGAATTGACACATGTTGGGTATTTGTCTAAATATGTGTTTAATTCATTAGTTAATGGCATTGAGAGATGTGAATTCCAATCCCCTTTAAAAGTAACTTAATTTGTCAGCATTTCAATTACTTCGTTTATAATTAAAGATAATTACAGGCTCTCTACCCCTGCCTCAGTGTGAAGCACAAATTAGATAATCTACATTAAAGTGCTATAGAAACTGTAAATATTACTCAAATAGTAGTTGTTGTTTTAAAGAAACAAGCTAACATAGTAGAATAAGCACTAGACTTAGAGTTAGAAACCTAAATGCAACTCTATTCAAGTCCTTATTTTGAGACATGACTTTCCTGAACTTCTGAATCTTTATTGCAAAATGGTGGCAATACCATTTTATAAGGATTGTGAGACTCATTTAGGTAAGTACAAAAGTCATGTGTGAAACTAGACAAAATGTAATGAACTCAGACTCAGACAGCTTTAAACAGCCTTCACATTTGCCTCAGCTTGGCTAAACTTTAGACAGGGGTTTTCCTGACTATAGGCTCCAGACTTCTTTCTTAGAATATCTACTTTAGAAAACTTGCAACTGTAAATTTTTTCTCTGCCTCTTTGAGATGTAATCTTCCACCAGCTGTTGCCAGTTTTACAATCCAGGAGTGGTCTTTCTCTAGAACCTAGAAACCATCTGTTTTAAATGTAATTATAAAAAATGACACAGGCAGGAGCAGTGGATTTAATCCCAGCTACTTGGTAGACTCAGATCTGAAGATCTCTTGAGCCCAGTAGTTTGAGGCCAGCCTGGGCAAACTAGTATTATCCTAGCTCTACAAAAAATAAAAGTAAAAATAAATAAATAAATAATAATACTCTTATCTCCTAGTCTCCAGGAAGGGTAGAAACCCAACTTTGTTAAGTGGTCATTGGCAAATGCAGATAGCCTAATCACATTGAGCAATGTCCTCCACTACTTTTCCACTAGCTCGCTTCAATGCCTACAAATGCTTCTCTTTTGTTTCTGCAGAGTAAGGTTCAGTCTCTCTACTCTGTTACAATAATCTGTATCCTTATTGCAAAAGCCTTGAACAAAGTCTTTCTTGCCTGCTTGTCTGGTGATGTTTTTTTTTTTTTTTTTTTTTTTTTTTTTTTTTTTTTTTTTTTTTTTTACAAATTACAGAAGTGAAAAAAATGACACCAAGGGGTTGGTCAAAGCCAATTGCAAATCCCTCCAAAATAATCTGGATCAGACTGATCCCTGTCTATCTTTCTTAATACTTCCCTCTCCTCCTCTTTTTATCTTCTCATATCTTCTCTTTCATACTGCAAGTACATCTGAAAGAACTATACCTTCAAGTTTCTCCCTATAACTGATGTTTACATGTAATAAATAGTTTGATAACAATAACTTCTTGTCTAATTCTCTTGTGCAATCTACATACCAATTGGAATTTTTGGCACTCAACATAAGTCATTTCTAGGTCTCAGTCTCTACCTCTGTGAAATGAGTAGGCTGATTAGACAATCCCTTTCTAGCCCTATTACTTGATGAACCTAAATGCCTTTCAGAGGCTTTCTTTATATCTTGATACTGCATCTACAATCCCTTTGGATGTTGAAGAGAAGAGAGAAGATATGGTAACTCTGCTACATAATTTTTTAAAGTTTGAAATGTATGGATTTTTTTATTTCAGCATAATATGGGGGTACAAATGTTAAGGTTACATACATTGCTCTTGCCTTCCCTCTCCCCTTGAGTCAGAGCTTCAAGCATGTCCATCCCCCATGACAAAGCACATCGCACTTACAATGTGGGATTTTTATTACTTTTAATAATTGCTTTTTATACTTTCCTTCTATCATCACTTCTATACTGACACTACATTAACCTGCAATTTACTTAAACCTTCCTGGAATAAACTCAGCTGTGAATGGCACAGGGTGAAACCAATCTTAGATACCAATGTCAAAATTAAATCAACATTTATTTAGCTTGGAATTACCAAATTGCTTTAGATTTCCAAGGATTATTTTAGTTTTTAGCTGTGTTGCTCCTTTTAGAAGACAGCAGTTCTTTGAAATATTACATGATTGGGTACAGCGGGTACAGTCCCTGGGTACAGTGACATTTATTGATCCCATACCTTTGCCATATGGGTCTCCCCATTTGCTGAACTTTTGTGCTCAGAGTGTCCTTCAGAAATATTGAAGCATCTTTTTTAAGTGGATTCATTTGAAATTTCTAGACAAGATGATACCCATAAAAATCAAACCAAAGGGAAGTATCAGAGTAAATCAAATTTATATTTGACTCAATAATTGATTTTTATTTGATTTCTTTATTTTCTATCCCATTGCAGATTGGTACCTGTTTAATCTCATGGATGTTTTATGTAAAAAAATATGTAAAAATATGTTTAAAAAATTATGTAAAAAATATGTAAAAATGTGACACTATTAATTTGTGGACATAAATTCAAATCCAATAAAAATTTGCTTGAGACTCTATGAAAAAAATCTTACTTTCTTTTTAAAGAACTAATTAGTGCAAATGAAACACAATGAATGCCCTCAATGTGTCACTTGGTTTTCCATTTTGATACCATTTGATAGGAACTGTCTTATTGAAATCATAAAGAGGCAGCAAATGAGCATACCAAAAAACATTTATTCTTTAGAAATAAAAATTATGGATTAACCTCTCTGCAAATCAATGTAATATGGGAATCTTAAAAAAATACTACAAAAGGTACAAAAGAAGCAAAAATTTGATATTGAGCCATATATAGTATACAACACTAAATCAGTTTCAAAATGACTCTATTTCTTTTTCTCTGAATAATCCTAATCTTGTAGAAACTATAGACATTTTCCAAAATATGCTAATAATTACCTTTTTTTATTCAGTGGGAGCTAGAACAAAAGAAGTCCAATGTTACTTGGACACTTATATGATCTCATTTATTCCTCACAACAGCTTTACAAGAGAGCAATTGTTATATCTCTTTTATAGATAAGAAAACTGAGGCTTACAGTGCCTAAGTTTAGAAAATGCTAGAGCTATAAAGTGAAACTAGCTCAGTTTCAATCAAAACTCATATATATATATATATATATATATATATATATATATATATATTTTCTTATACTAGACTGCCTCAGGCATTAAAAGAATGTTTTTTGCACCAGGAGACCAAGGGGCAATGTTAAAAAGAAACAGCCAGTCTTGGTGATTCTGTTTTCTCCTCTCAGTCCCTACAATATAGGGGGACTGGAATAAAGTGTTGGTTTTATTTTGGAGACTTACATAGTAATGGAAGTGATTTTGCTCTAAAATATTTTGTAGTAGAATAAAGAGAAATCAAACATCTTCATGCAAATACAATGAGAAGCACATATGCCTGGCCTAGATTTTTCCTGAGAGTTTGCAAAGATAGAGGTACAATCCAAGACCAGAGACAACTCTTCAATTACAAACACCAATCAAATTTGTTTCTAGCCACTGTAATAAAATACAATTGCTGCTTTGTCCATATTCCTGAGAGAGAGAGAGACACCTTGCCATTACTGATTGTTATCCCTAGGGTACTTTATCTACTTCCTCAACAAAGGTTGTGAGAAGACTTGTGCAGTCCCAAAGCCAGGGTGTGTCCCTCTGGTCATTGGTCATCTGTCTCAACCTATTACTGCTAGGGTTCCTATGCCTTGGCCTGCACGGTATCTTTAGGGTTGTGGTACCTAGAATTCAATTTACTTAGGTGTGATGGCTAATTTTGTGTTTCAACTTGGCTAGCCCACAGTACCCAGATATTTGGTCAATCACATCTGGATGTTACTATGAATTTATTTTTTAGATGAGATTAAGATTTAAATTAGTAGACTTTGAGTAAAGCAGATTTACTCGATTACATTCCATAATGTCAAATGCCTTATCCGATGAATTGAAGGCCTTACACAAATAACTGACTTCCTCTGAGGATAAGGGAATTCTTCCAGAAAATTGCCTTTGGTCTCAAGCTGCAATATCAACTCTTTCCTGGGTCTCCAGACGGCCAACTTGCTAACTCTACAAAGTTAGGGCATGCCAGCCTCCATAATTGAGTGAGCCAAGCCACCCTGGAAGTGATCCTTCATATTAGCATGAACACCCCTCTCCTTTTGATTTCCTATGATTCTAAGTCCTCAGCTGATCAAATGACCAACTTGCTAAGATTGTTACTCAGGTCTTCTGACCCACAGTAACCTTTTGAAAATAATTACTTCTAGTGCCACTTTTATTCTTACATCCTTCGCCTCCTTTTTTAATTGAACATGCAATTTTAATGACACTAATTTTAAAAGATATAAGAAGACCTTGTCATCTCTTCTCCAGACTACTACAAGAGTGGCCTTACAAAGAAATTGACAAAAAAGTGACATTCATTGCTTCAACTTTTCTATTCTCCATAAAGCAGTCAACATGATTGTTTTAAAAACATAAATTAGCTCAGGATATTCTTCTGCTTACAATCTTCAAATGGCCCTCCTGCATTTATGATGAAGCCTGAACTCATCACTGCCATGGCCAGTGGGGCCCAAGATGTTCTGGTCTGTGTCACTTCTTCAAATTAATCTCATCATATACCATCTACTGCAAAACCAGCCACACTGGCCACACTTCTGTTGCTCAAACAAGCTAAGCTTTATAAGCAAATGGCATTTTGGACCTTTGAAATTGCTCTCAACAAGGCTCAGAGTGCTCTTTCCCAAGAGTTTCTTTTGTTTGCTCTACTTTTTCATAAGAGTAGAGTGACACAGTTCTCTCCTCAGACAGAACATCTCAGCCTGCCTCTTTTAATCTAAGTAATCTTGGCAAAAAACAGGGCTGCTAAAGCAGAGATGAAGGAGGAAACTTCATCACATAGATCGGGATTCGGCAAATAGTTTGTATAAAAACCCAGAGAGTAATCATTTAGGCTTTGCAAGCCATAAGGTCTCTGTAACAACTATTTAACTCTGCCATTGTAACACAAACACATATATGGATGATACACAAACAAACGAGTATGACTGTGTACTGATAACATGCTATTTATAGACATTAACATTTGAATTTCCTATAATTTTCTAATGTTTATTTTGAGATAACTGTAGGTAGACTGAAGTTGTAAGCAATAACACAGACAAGGTCCATATACACTTTACCTTATTTCCCCAGTGGTAACAATTTTCAAAATGACTGTACAATATAGCAACTAGGATATTTATTAATACAGTCAACATACAGAACATCTCCATCACCACAATGAACCTTCCTTTTGCCCTTTTATAACAACATTCACTTTCCCTTTTCCCAAACTTAACCTGTAGCAACCACTAATCTATTCTCCATTTCTATCATTTTGTTACTTCAAACGTGTTATACAAATGGAATCATAGCAACCTTTTGTGATTGGATCTTTTAATTCAGCATAATTTTGTGAAGATCCATCCAAACTGTTGCATGTATCAATAGTTTGTTCCTTTTTATTGTTCAGTAGCAATGCAGGTTATGGATGTATCACAGTTTATTTAACCATTCACTCATTAAAGAATACTTGAGTTATTTACAGTTTTGAGCTATTAGGAGTAAAACACTATGAACAATCATTCTTAGATGCTTGTGTGAGCATAAGTTTTGAATTCTATGTAATAAATGTGTAGTAGTGAAATTGCTTGGTAGTTTAGTAGTTGCATGTTAAGTTTTTTAAGAAACTACCACATTCTTTTCCAGATTAATTTTCTCATTTTATATTACCACCAGTAGAGTATCAGTGATTCAATTTCTCTGCATCCTTTAAAACATTTGGTGTTATCACTATTTTTTATTTTAGCAACTGTATAGTGATATCTCATTGTAGCTTTAATTTGTACTTTTCTAATGAGTAATGATGTTAAATATCTTATCATGTGCTTAAACTACATAAAATAATATATCCTCTTCAATAAAATGTTTATTCATTTCTTTTGTCTATTTTTTTATGTTTTTTGTTTTTGTTTTTTTGTTGTATTTGTTTTTGTTTTTTTTTTTGAGACAAAGTCTCACCTCTGTTGCCCAGGCTAGAGTGCTGTGGCGTCAGCCTAGCTCATAGCAACCTCAAACTCCTGGGCTCAAGCAATCCTCCTGCCTCAGCCTCCCGAGTAGCTAGGATTACAGGCATGCACCACCATGCCTGGCTAATTTTTTTTCTATATATTTTTAGTTGGCCAATTAATTTCTTTCTATTTTTAGTAGAGACGGGGTCTTGCTCTTGCTCAGGCTGGTCTCAAACTCCTGAACGCAAACGATCCGTCCACCTCAGTCTCCCAGAGTGCTAGGATTACAGGCATGAGCCAACATTCCCGGCCTCTTTTGTCTATTTTTAAGTAGATTTTTATCACTGAATTCTGAAAGTTCTCCAAATATTGTTGATGCTAATCCTTTGTCAAACATATAGTTTTCACATTTTCTCCCAGCCTATAGCTTGTCTTTTTTATAGAGCAAAACTTTTCAATTTTGATGGAATCAAGTTTATTGATTTTTTAAACATTGTGATTTTAGTGTCACATCCAAGAATTATTGACCTACCTCTAGATTTAGAAGATCTTAAGTTTTTTCTAAAAATATTTTATAGTTTTGTAAAATATAGTAATGTTTATTGTTTTATAGTTTTAGTTTATATTTAAGTCCATTATCCATTTTGAGTTAATTTTTGTAGAAGGCAGGAGGTTTAAGTTGAGATTCCTTTTTGCTTTTTTTTTTTTTTCACTTATAGATCTTCAACTTTTCCAGCACCATTTTCTCAAAAGATTATCATTCCCACATTTAATTGCTTATATACCATTGTCAAAAATCAGTTGAGGGGTGTGATGACTCACACCTATAATCCTAACACTTTGGGAGGCCAAGGTGGGAGAATCATCTGAAGCCAGGAGTTCAAGACCCCATCTCTACAAAAAAAAAAAAAAAAAAAAAAAAAAAGAGGAAAATTAGCCAGGCATGGTGACATGTGCTTTTAGTCCCAGACACTTTAGAGGCTGAGGCAGGAGGATCTCTTGAGACAAGGAGTTTGAGGTTGCAGTGAGCTATGATGATGCCACTATACTCTAGCCCAGGAAATGGACCAAGACCTTGTCTTCAAAATAAAAAGAAAAAATCAGATGAGTATAATTGTGTTGCCTAGTTCTGGGTTTTCTACTTTATTCCCTTGGTCTGTGTATATCCTTTTGCTAATGCCACACAGTCTTGATTATTATAGCTATCCAAAAAGTCTTAAAATCTTGTACTCCTTTATTCTTTGTAAAATTTATTTTACCTACTCCTTTCCTTTCCACATATATTTTAGAGTAATTTTGTTTATACCTACAGAAAGTTGCTGAGATTTTAGTAGGAATTACATTAAACCTTTTTATAATTTGAGGAGAATTGACACTTCTACTATGTTCAATCTTCTAACCCACGAATTCTGCATGTCCCTCCATTTATTTAGATCTTTTATTTCTTTCATCAGTGTTTTGTAGTATCTAGCACACAAGTCCTGTACATGCTTTGTTAAATTTACACCTAAGTGTTTTGTAATGGTTTTCTGTAAATGATACTGTAAATTATATTTTTAATTTTGGTGTCCGCAGGTATATTGCTAGTATACGGAAATACAATTGATTTTTATGTTTTTCTTGTATCCTGCAACTTTGATAAATCTACTTATTAGTTCTAAAAGCCTTCCTGTTAGATTTCTTGGAATTTCTATGTAGACAATCATGGCATCTGCAAATAAGGCAGTTTTATTTCTTTCTTTGAGATCTGTATGCCTTCTATTTCTTTTTTATGCTTTTTCACACTGGCTAAAACGTCCAGTATTATTTTCAAATAAGAGGGGTGAAAGTGGATATTCTTACCTTGTTTCTGATCTAAGGAAGAAAGCATTCAGTCTTTCACTTTAAGCATAATGTAAGCTGTAGGGGTTTTGTACATAATCAAAAAGAGAAAGTTCTCTATTCCCAAATTTCTGAGTTTTTTTATAATTTTTGTCAAATTTTCTTTCTGCATCACTTGATATGGCCACATAATTTTTCTTCTTTAGTCTGATAACATGGTGAATTATATTGATTTATTTTTAGATAATGAACCAAACTTGCATCTCAGTAATAAACCCCTCTTGGTCATGTTATATAACTTTTTATACATTGCTAGATTCTATCTCCTAACATTTTGTTAAGCTTCATTGTGTCTATAGTCATGAGGGATATTATCTCATAGTTTCTTTTCACTTTGTTCCTTCTAATTGCTTTGGGTTTAATTTGGTCTCTTTATTCTAGGTTCTTGATATTGGAGCTTATATTATTGGTTTGAGATTTTTTTCTTCTTACTTAATTTAAGCTATTAATGTTATAAATTTCCCTCTCAGAACTGCCTTAGCTATTTCCCACAAATCTGGCTTGTTGTCTTTTAATTTTCAGTCAATCTGACTTCTTAAATTCCCATTGAAACTTCCTCCTTGATCGATAAATTATTTAGAATTGTGTTGCTTAGTATCCAGATGTTTAAAAGGGTATGATTGGGAAGAGCCGGGGCTGAAACTATACCATATACTATTGTATGGAAACACTGCAGTGAAACACTGGAGATTGTGATACAATATTGATATTGACGGATATCTGTGTGATGCCAACATGAACATGGGAGCGCTACATGAGATAAAAACACTAAAGGTGGACATTTGATTCTAATACTTTGTGTAGCTCTTTATCACTATTGGCATAGTTGTGGATAATTTCAATATTTTTAAATTTAATGAGGTTTGTTTTATGCCCAAAGGTCTGTGTTGTTATATGTTCGCTGGATGCTTGAAAAGAATGTGTATTCTACTATTTTTTGGCATAAGGTTCCATTAACGTTGATTAGAAAACTACAGACCAATATCCCTCATGAATATAGATGCAAAAATCCTCAACAAAATCTTAGCAAACTGAGATAAACAGCACATCAAAAAAATAATTCATCATGACAAGGTGGGCTTTATCCCCGAGATGCAAGGATGATTCAACATATGCAAATCTATAAATGAAATTCACCACATAAATAAAAGCAATAACAAAGACCATATAAGTCTCTCAATTGACACTGAAAAAGCATTTGACAAAATCGAGCACACTTTTATGATAAAAACTGTTAACAAAATAGGTATAGGTGGGTTATGCCTTTAAGTTATTAGGGCCATATAGGTTAAACCCACAGCCAATATCATACTGAATGGGGAAAAATTGAAAGCATTACCACTTAGAACTGGAACAAGACAAGGTTGTCCACTATCTCCACTTCTATTCAACAGTGTTAGAAGTCCTTGCCAGAGCAATCAGTCAAGAGAGGAGAATTAAAGGTGTGCAAATGGGGGCAGAAGAGGTCAAACTCTCACTGTTGGCTGATAATATGATATTATATCTAGAAAATGCCAAGGATTCAAGAGACTCCTGAAATTAAGAAATGAATTCAGTAAAGTTTCAGGATACAAAATCAATGAACACAAATCAGTTGCATTCATATACACCAATAATAGTCATGCTGAAAATCAAATGCTCAACATCTCTAATCATCAGGGAAATGCAAATCAAAACCACAATGAAATATCACCTAACTCCTGTGAGAATGGCCTTTATCAAAAAGTCCCAAAACAACAAATGCTGGTGTGGCTGTGGAGAGATTGGAACACTCTTACACTGCTTGTGGGACTGCAAATTAGTTAAATCCCTGTGGAAAGTAATTTGGAGATATCTCAAAGAACAAAAAATAGAAACACCATTTGATCCAGCAATTCCACTACCAGGCATCTACCCAAAGGAAAAGAAGACATTCTATAATAAAGACATCTGCACTTGAATATTTATGGCAGCACAATTGACAATTGCATAGATGTGGAAACAACCCAAGTGTCCATCAATCCATGAGTGGATTAATAAAATGTGGTATATATATACCATGGAATTCTACTCAACTAAAACTAAAAAAAAAAAAAAAATGGCGAACTAACACCTCTTACATTATCCTGGATAGAGCTGGAGCCTATCCTTTGAAGTGAAGTATCACAAGGATGGAAAAACATGTACCACATGTACTTGCCATCAAATTGGTACTAACTGATCAACATAAGGTGCTCAGATGGAAGTAATATTCATCGGGAGCTGGTCAAGTGGAAGGGGGGTGGGGGAGGGTAAACTCAACAACTAATGGGTGCAGAGCACACTGTTTGGGGGATGGACATGCTTGTAGCTCTGGCTTGGCTGAGACAAAGGCATTATATGTAACCAAAATGTTTGTAACCCCATAATATTCTGAAATTGAAAAAATAATTTAAAAAAGAAAAAGAAAGGAAAAAAAAGAAAAGTGATACGATAATTGATGACTCAAGTAGTCCCTGACATGGGGCAATCATTTGCTCTGAAAAAAATTCAGATTCTCACCTGTCAAAAAAAAAAATATCTTATTGATGATGATGTTAAGCTTTTCTGTATCCTTGACATTTTTTAATCTAGTTGTTCTATCAACTTGGGAGTTGCAATGGATTGAATGATATCTTCACCTTGAAGCTGTGAATGTGATCTTATTTGTAAAAAATGGTCTTTGCAGATATGATTAAGCTAAGCATCTCAAAATGAGATCATCTTGAATTTAGGATAAGCCCTAAATTCAAAAAAATGTGTCCTTATAAGAGAAAGGAAGAAAGAGACTTGAGACACAGAGACACAGAAAAGAAGGCTATGTGAAGATGAGGGCAGAGATTGGAGTGGTACGTATACAAGCCAAGGAATGCCAAGGATTGCTGGCAGCCACTAGAAGCTAGAAGAGGGGCATGGAAGAGATTCTCCCTTAGAATCTCAAGAAGGAACCAACCCTTAAGGCACCATGGCTTTAGAGTTCTGGCCTCCAGAACCATGGGAGGATATATTTCTGTTGTTTTAGGCCATCAAGTTGGTGAAAATTTGTTATTGTAGGCTTAAAAAAGTAATATATGGATATTGAAGCCTCCACATTTATCTATTTGCTGTTTATCAATTTTAGCTTCATATATTTTGCAGCCCTGTTGTTTAGTAGATACACATTTAAGATTGTAATGAAATTGATATGAATATACCATTCTTTTTTCTCCTGATTAATGTTCACATGATGTGTAAAGAGCTACCTAACTATATTATCACATTTGAGGTGAGGGTTTTTTTGTATAGACAAGTTTTTGTTTTTAATCTACAAATTAAAATCTGCAAATCTCTGTCTTTTAATTGGTATACTTTAGATTGCTTACATTTAATGCAATTATTGATATGTTAGGACTTATATCTGCCATTTAATTTAATTAGTTAGTTTTCCTGCTTGTTTTTTCTCCATTTTTTCATGTTTCTATTTTCTCTTTCTCATCTTTGCAGACAGGATTGGGAGTTGGACTATAGTTTTCCATGGCATTTGGCTGGAGTATAGCACTTATTGTCTAAAAGTTTTCTGTCTTTCTAGACTGTTTCTTTATTGGTTTACCTAGAGAGAGTAGGCTTTTTTTGTAGTGGTGGTTGTTTTTTCCTGTGCCATTAACAATTCTGGGTTACTGGCTTCTTTAGTTCCAAATAGCGACTATATGATGCAAGAAAAATAAAAACCAAAAAATAAGGCCAAAAAGACCCCCAAAAAACCTATTATGATGTTATTTCTTGAATCCTAAGGTTGCTAGTTAGTAGGCCTTTTTCTCTCCATCTTTCAGCATCTTCTTATATTTGTTCTATATACAATGTTTTTAGATGTACTTAATGGGAAGAGTATTTAAAAGTTCATCTACACCATCTCTCTGGAAATGGAAGACTCCCAGGTCTATATAATTTTTGTCATAAAATAGTACTATTTTTCTTTTGATTTTTTCAACTGTAAGAAGATGTAAAACACTTCTTAGCAGTCAGGCCAGACAGTAAGAGGTGGTGGTCTGGATTTGGTTTATGAGCCATAGTTTGCCAACTCTTCAGGGGTCCTCAAACTTTTTAAACAGGGGGCAGTTCACTGTCCCTCAGACAGTTGGAGGGCCGTTGGAGAGTGCAGCGCACATTCCACACATGCGCACTGTGGACCCGGGATGAGTCAGCTGCTAAGCAGGACAGGCAGCTGTGGCAAAAACACCCAGCAGGCTGGATAAATGTCCTCGGCAGGCCACATGTGGCCCACAGGCCATAGTTTGAGGACCTCTGAATAGATCATGGTTTCTGAACTACAGCTCTTTTTGCTGCCCATAACAGTCTTCCTCATAAAAGGGAAGTGAGGGAAGGCAGACGTTAGGAGGGAAAAAATAGCTTTTCTTTTTTCTAAAATCTAAGAAAGGATAACAAATACTGCTGAGGAGAGTGCATGAAGAGAATCAGATTAAAATTATTAAAGGAGTTAAGCATTATAAGAGATTTTGCAGTCCCCTTCAGATGTAATTTCAAATAAAATCAACAGTAAGTCATAAAAGGAGTGTAAGAAATTCCAGTGAAAGTTCCCATTTTTCTAATTATGACTACTTTTATATTTATTTGTGAAATATCCATGATTTCATGTAAAATTTTGAGTGATTTCTCTTCTTTGCTATGCTCTAATCATATTTCTAATCTGTTATTGAGTAATTCAAATCTGCTAATTAAATACACAAATGTAGTAGTTTCCCCTTAGACACAGACATTTATTATATCAAAGAGGTAAAGGAACACATTTAAAGAAATCATGGCCTAAATAGTGAACATGCAAAACTAAGTCACAGAAAAGAGAGATTGCCTGAAAGTAGCTAATAACTGTTAAAAAAATAAAATAAAAAGAATAAATATCTAAGAAGCTGAAGGATAGCCAACAAAATAACAATCCCCAGAGCTCAAAATGAAATTGAATTTAGAGGAGAAATTCAGAAAAAGTTTTACAGTGGAAAAGTCACCCAGCTGCAGAACATTTCCAGCGAAGGCCGGGTGGGGGTGGGGCAGAGGAAATAATGTGGAACTCATGACAGATGAACACACTGCCACATCCTATTGTTCAGCTGAGCCAGCCTGAAAATTCAAGCAAAGTGCAGACTTAGTATACATAATTTTATTCTAAAGCTTACTTCCTTGAATTGTTATTAAATTTTAAATAAATAGAGACATGAGCATTTACTAAAGTCATTATGATTCCATCACCCATGGCACGCAGATCTGTTTGTACCCTTCATGCCAGACACTCTCTGGTACTGAATTCTGTTCAAAGTTTTTTCCTGACTTTTTATTTATTTAGTTTGCAGAAGTTCGGTGAGAAACATCCAGTGTCATCTGAAAGGACACATATTGCAAGAAACTAATTTCCTCCTTTACTGGAGCTATGTGATGTGTGACTTCCCATTGAGTACAATTGCCAACAAGGCACAGGTGTGCACCGCATGAGGAGGTGAAAATGTAATTATAGGAGGAGAGATGTTGGGATTTTGTCCCTGTATCCATAATGTAATCAGCCCCAAATGAATGTTGCTTTTTTTCCCCATAGTCAACACCAAGCGTGGGAAGCAGGAAAACCAAAAACTTTGTCATATCCAGATTCACAACTACTGTAATTAGAAATAGATCTAAGAATAAAAACTTTTTTTATTTTTCCTTCATTAATACTTTGATTTGCCACAGAAAGTTATCCTGAAAAGTCCTCATCTTCTAATATTCTTATGCCACCTTAGTTGAATAGGTAAAATCCAAAATCAAATTATTTTCCTTTTTATAAATTAAAATAATTCAACCATTTAACATTTTATTTTTTAAAAGATAGTTCCAAAAAAGTATGATTTTCTCTTATTTTTAATGTCAAAAATGCTGTTTTAGCTAAAAATGCTTATAAATTTGACTTACTAAAAAGAAAACTGAATTTACCTAAATTGAATTATGATGTAAGGAATAATATCAGAGTCAAATTTTATTCATTTAATAGTTACTGATTTCAACCCACGTGGGTACAAAAGCTCATATTTATGGTTGCTCAATGTAGCATTTTTATACTAGCATGAGTTTAGAAATAATCTAAATATACATTAATAGGGGACAAGTTAAATAAACTATGGTATATCTATATGTTGCATTTATAGCAAAAGGATAAGCAAGATCTTTATGTACTAATATGAAATAATGACCTTCCATATGTGTGACTATAATATTCTACAATTTGTTTTTAAAAGATAAAAAATACATGCATATTTATGTATGTATTTATATATGCACATAATATGTCCATAAGGCTATAAATAAAGGCATAACTTTAGTTTTCTATATGGAGAAAAATCAGGTGGGTGAGAAACATTGGTTTGAGAGAAACTATTACTGTCTACCATTTTACATTTTTTGAATTTTTGAGTCATATCAATGAGTATTCATTCAAAAACATATTACATTTTCAAATTTTTAAATTTTAGAAATAGTTATTGAATTGCAGGTATGTTAAAATGTGATAAATGTGATAAATAACTATATTATACTCCATAATCAGTAATTTTGTGCTGAATGCATAATGCACCATACTTATCACAAACCAATTAAAATGTCATGAGATAAACATGATCAGATTCAGTTAACCCAGATGAGCCCCTAATGTTGATGTCTACTCAGCAGAACTGACCTTACTTGTGCAGAAAATTGGCAGATAAAGATGCATCATGATTTGGGGAACATGACATATATCCAAATCATTACATTTACCTCTTCTACTAAGTCATACTTTCTGAGGTTCTCTCCATTGGTAAGACACAAGAAGGACTATCTGGGGAGAGGTTCCTAACATCTTAATTAGTTTATACATTAACATAAATAAGTTCATATAATTTAATGCAAACTCTTCCAGCCAATTTCAGGGAATTAAAGGAAGATAACACAGGAAAGTTCCACAAGTTTCATTCTTGCAGAAGGGAAAATTTTTAAATCATCTTTTGTCTTCCCTGGATCAACAGGATACAAGAAATGAATACCCAAAGTACCTGGTTACTAAATTGTTAAATGTTCCAGAAAGAAAAATTTAAATAGAGGTTAGGAGACTCAAAGAAAACCTTGTTTAATTTTAAATTTTGAATAAGACTAGCTCTGAGCAATAGAAATTAAAAGGTTTTTTTTTTTAAATATAGGCAAGTATAAATTTACACCAAAGAATTAAAAATTCAAAGGAATCTCTGATTATATTCAATCTCTGATTGAATACTCTTTTGTATTATTGAAGATTGCAATAATCTAGAAGTGTTTTTCTTCTTAGAAAACATTTCCTTAAATTAGTATCAAAAGAAGCCAAATGGAAAAAAAAATCAATAATAGCAAAGGCAAAGAGAAACAAAAATTTGGCATATACAGTAATTAAAATAATAAATATACTCATAGAATGTGACTAAACTTAGCAGCCATCTTTATATTTAAATCATTCTTTGGTATGCCCTACTCTCAGATACTTCTTTTTCTATTAGAGCTTGTTGAGGTAAGAAGCAGACGTTAAAGTTGGGATTTTATAATTAGTCATAAGCATACACATTTAATGTGGGGAAAGAATGCCAGTTTCACAACACAATATTTTTTTTGAAGTACTGGTAAGCAAGCAATAAAAAGGAGCTTGCTTTAGGCGAAATTATTCCAAATGTGTGGCCACAAAGAGAAAGGGAGGATGTCTGCAGGTACAAGTAAAATTTTAATGCTGGAAATGCTTCTTTTAATTTAATATGGTCCTCAGGTATTTTGAAAATGTATCTTCTTTTCAGAAAAAAAAAAAATGGCCCAGAAAGAAAAATTAGGTCATGAGATCAATAGTAAACACACGTTTATATGGACATGAGTATGAAAACATTTAGAAACAAGTATTATCACCAAGTTAAAAAAAATGTTTGGTAATTAGCAGCAGTATTTCTCAATTGCCCAATGTTATTTTAGGGTCCCAAAAGTAGAGACTGTCCTCTTTATACTAAAGCAGTTATTATAAAAATCAAACAAATAATTTTTTCTTAAGAAAGATGTTATTAAACATATTGCCCAAGATTGAATAAAAGCAAATAGCTAGCCCTATGCATAGACTGAGTATACAAAACTTATCAATTCTGAACTGATCAAATGAAAAGCAAGAGAAAGATTGAAAGTACATAGAAAATAATTTAAAAGGCAAAGCAAATTTGGTCCATTATAAAACTGTAATTTCTTCAAAGTTCCATTTTGATAGAAATAAAAAAAATTTGAAGCACTATAGACATAATACATTCTGATTCTGGGAACATTTTATTTGTGTCTCATACTCAAAAATTAATTTAAATTGACCTACATAAAAAAACAATAATATAGAATAAAAACTATTTTCAGGGCTGCAAACAAACAAAAACAATAATAAAAATGGAGCTCAAGAAGCGATTAAAGGACTGAAAATGAATCTGTCTTAATTACCAACATCAGCAATAGTTTGGAAGAAAGCTCATGAAATTTCAATCCATGATAAATTGAGTGGTATTCAAATTTCAAGGAAGAACACAGAAGCTGGACAAGTGGACCTGAATAAAAAGAAATATGGACAAGAAACAAAATTAGATTCAGTTTAGGATAATTGAAGTTAATATTGTACATTATGAAAAAGGTACATCATCAGTGGGAAATGTAGGAAAGAAATGTCAAGTTGACCCACTGGACTTAGATAAAAATTTGGGATGATAGCAAGATAAGCCTAATCAGAGCTAGGTATAGTTTCAAATTCACAGTCCCAACTTTTTAGTGAATGTACTTTGTCAACAAAAATATTTAAGCATACTGAGTTCTGTTTGTCAAAGGAAGAACTTGATGACACCTTTATTTTTGGTCTGAGATGTCATAAAATTGAATTACACTTGTATATGCATGCCTACTCTATAAATCACAATAAATTGCATTTTATCTCTGGACATATGTTTTATGCTTTCAAAAAGAAGGCAGGTAGGAATAAAGAAAAGAAATGAAAGAAGAAGAAAGGAAAGAAAAGAAAATATGTTTTTTCAAAAATATCCTTTTAAAGATGAAATTACACCAAAATGGCCATTTACTTCACTTTTTCCTTTTATCATCTACTTTCCCACATACTTCAAAGTAGCACCACGCAGATTAGTCAGAAAAGTCTCATTTAGGATCTCACACAAATTTTCCTGACCCAAACAAATAATTACATTCCCTACACTGTCAAATGAGTAAAATCAAGATGAAGAGATAGGACATGGTTGAGTACATGTCTGTTTTTCATACAGGTTACACCTGTTATCAAGGTTAATTCTCACGACAACACTGAAAGTATATAGTTTTAAAGAGGTCCCTGAAAAAGAAAGAGAAGAAACTTGCCCAAGGTCACAAAACTAGTAGGTCACAGAAAATTAGTTAAAAGACAAATCTGTCTGAGTCCAAACCCTTACCTATTCCACAAACTGTATTAAGCATATTAAAATAGAAAACATATTCAGCTCCATCACTGGGCCAGCAGTTAAATGAAACAGAGGAAGAAGAGGAAAAGAAAAAGAAGGACAAGGTGGAGGAAAAGAGAAGCCACCATGGACCTTGCCCACTGGTTACTTAAAATCCTCTTGAGGAATGAGACAACTAAAGTTTACAGGAATGATACATAAATATAAAGTCTCACAGATTTCACAAAAGAAATTTCTTCATGTAAATTCTAATTCTTCTTCTTAGAGAAGGAAACCCTCAGTGTGGGTAAGACTTGGATAAGAAAATCAGGGAGGGTAGAATTCCAATAAGGGAAGCAGCATAATTTTTAGAAAGAAATGATGAGCAACATAGAAAGAATCATCAGTTCCAGATATTTTCTGGAACTTCACATCTACTCATATCCCCAGATGAACTTTCATGTGGGAATGCTTTAAACTCACTTTTTTTTACTTTAACCAGCTTAATTTTCCTCATTTTTTTTTATTTACTAGAATAAAATTTACAAGGGTTTGCAATATTTAACTTTTGAGATGAATCATGACTCACAATCTAAAATCATTCAACTGAAGATGAATGTTTCATTTGACCAATTATTCCTAAACAGCTGACATTATTTGTTGCATTTTAAATTCCCATCCTTAAATTCACCCTGATTGCACAACGATCTCCCTTTGGTGGTGATATTTCTTTCTCAGAAGTGGCCATGTTATTTATTTCCTCATCCAAAAGTCTGTTTGGAGCTTGTTTTTCCATTCTGGTGATATTTTACTTAATAGAATGGGCTCTAGCTCTATGCAGGATAATACAAGAGGTGCTAGTACTCACCATCAAATTGGTGCTAATCAATCAACACTTATGTGCACACATAGTAGTAACATTCATTGGGTGTTGGGCAGGTAGGAGTGGGGAGAGAATGGGATGGGTATATTCACACATAATGGGTGCAGTGCTCACTGTCTGGGGCATGGGCATGCTTGTAACTCTGACATGGGTGGGGCAAAGGCAATATATGTACCCTAAACATTTGTATCCCCGTAATATTTTGAAATTACCAAAAAAATCCCACAAATGTCTGTATGAGTCCCACTATTAAAAGTTAGTTTCTACTGGGATTTATGGTAAAAAGAATTGTTAAGTTTCACAACATTATATTAGCAAGATTATAATGCATAAATATTAATAGTTTATACCCAAACGATAGGTTTGAGCATTGAGCAATAGAAGTGGATAGGTTAGCTCAGCACCGAGAATAAGGCAAAACTGTCACATGGATTCTTAACATCAACATTAGCTATCATTATTCTCCCAAGAACTACATCCTTCTTTTGGAAAAACAATTTTCATCTTCCACTTTTTCTTATTTCTCTGGAAGATAGACAAAATATGTCTATTCAGATATATTAATAAATTATCAGAAGGGGCCAATGAGTACAAATGTGAACCTATGGAATCTAAAATAATTACATTAATATTTTCATAAATCTCAGGACCTGGTTTGGGTTCTCATTCTTGTATCTTCTTTGAAGACTCATAAATTACAGTTGAGGCACTCTCATTGCCAATGAATGTTTCTAATCTCAGCACAGATGAGACTGTCATGAGGCTTTCATCCCTCAAAATTCTGCCCTTCATTTATTTAGTCAGTCACTCAACTAATATTTGCCTAGCAAATATCAGGTGATGATCCGGGTGCAGAAGTAGCAGCAGTAAACAAAGTCTCTTTTTTAAAGAAGCCTACATTCTAGAGGAGGGAAACCAACAATAAATAAATGTAAAATAAGATGAATAAGAAGTTCTGTGGAGGGAATCAAAACAAAGTGACTAGGTAGGGAATATCTGAGGCACTGGAGAGAGAAGTAGCCACTTTATATAGGATGATCCAGCAATTGCCAAAGGTGTTATTATGGATACTGCAGAGGAAAGTGAGGCTCATTCTGAGTGTAGAGAAACAATATGGATACACAGACGACATGGAAACACTGAGATCATTCCTGGGTAGAAAGGTCACTAATGTGGCATCCAAGAACTCTAGGCTGGTGACTATCAAAACCCAGAGCTCCCAAGGGCTTAATTGAAGAGTTCAGAAGTGTCTGAGTTTCTGAAAAGCTACAATAGTTCAAGTAAACATGAAAGTCAGAGTCACAACAGAACCAAGACGTTTGGCAAGAACTGGAGCTTCAGAGAAACAGAATATCTGTAGTTAAACATGATTCTGGAATTCAAAACAGAAAAATCAGATTACATGATGCCCAAAGAAAAGTAAATTTACACTTTGTGATTGACTTTGTGATCCTGACACTGTATCTTAGGAGCTTTTGTGACTTGGCCTCAGGTTGTCAGAAGTAATGAAGAGATTACAAGATCTTTCTTTTCTTTCTTTTTCTTATTTCAAAAGATTATGGGGGTGCAAATGTTAATCAAAGAGGTGAATGATCCTTCTGCTAATAAAAAATCCACATGAATAAAAGTGTATGATGAGGAAGCTGGCAGATATGGAGTTAAAAGACATTTGAATAAGGACGTGGGAACACAAAATTTTTCATCATAACCTTGGCCTCGGATTTCTCAGAGAAAGATTTTATACTCATACCAAGTGTTCATGTATCAGCAAGCAGATTAAGAAGGGAGAAATTACAAAATAGATTGTCAATGAAAATATAAGTTAAATCATGGAATAATAATGTATAGGTAAGAAAAGAGTAACATGGCCTTTATAATCATTCTTGTTAATGGTCAAAAATGACTATAGGAAAAATATAACTTTTGGGAAATGTTAATATGTCCACATTATGCCTCTTCCTATTCCTATGATCATTTAATCCAAATATTTCCTTTAAAACTCTGGGCCATTTTTAAAGTGATTGCCTTTCTCTGCCTTAAACAAACAAAAAGGGAAACAAAAGAAAAAATCCCCTAGGCTAATAAAATCAAGGAACATAGTTACTCTGTCTCTCTGATTTATAGAAGATTGCTTTATATAGCATATGTGACAAAACATGGTCAAGAATACAGATTTGTATATACATTAGTATTCCAAAGTTTACTAAAACTAAAGTCTACTCTTTTGGATCAGTAGCCAATAGATTGCTACACAAAGTATCAGCTGTTTTGATTAAAAATATATATTGTTTAACAAGGATGCCTTAAAACCTTTTGTAATTGCAATATAAAACTTTGGCCATGTTTAAGTTTCAGTTATAAGTACAAAATGTGGGGGTTTTATTAACTAAATTCTAGACATCGAAGCAGTCATTTATGTATATTGGTCAGATCAACTTCCACTAGGGAAAGCAAGCCACCAAGAGTCCATGGCAATGCTTCAAACCATAATGAATCAAGGCAATTTTTTAATTTTTTTTTTGACCAGTGTCCCAGGTCATTGTAATTTAATGAGCAGTAATCCTATTTAAAAATATGTTGCAGGCAGCAAGGTGCCTGCTGGGAGAAAGTGGCTATGCATGAACAGATCAATATGCATTGTGTGCTCTCAACCATTCAATAATCGATTCACCCTTGTTATGAGAAAAATAAATGCCAAAGTCCCCAGAGTTAATTTCTGAAGAAAGCATTTACAAGGCTATCAGATTATTAAAAGTTTCCATGGATCATCTTCTGTTTGTTTATTTGTTCCTGAAATCTCTGTGCTGCATCTCACAATATTCCATTCAAAAAATGTAAGGGATCCTAAAAGTAAATGCAGGAACGTTGGCTATATTTCCTTACTGCCACCAAAGCACTGAAGGCTTATTTGGACTAGAGCATTTTACAGTCTCAACTCTTTTTTTTTTTTTTTTGTCTCCTCTAGTCTTACTTTTAAATATACCAGATGCTTTTAATAAGCGATCAAATAAGGTTTTCAGCAGGCTTAACTATAAGATGTCAGATCTTCTATTTCATGTGTTATTCAGTGATTTTCAATTTTTCAAATTTGTGCATTAAAAGAAGATAACATATTCTTTAGACTAGTCAGAATTTTTGAAAGTCTTAGTTATATGCTATGGGCTTTCAACACTTCCCTGTTACCATAGAAATGGGTTTATGAAGGACTGAATCTGTGCAGCATAATCACAAACATTAAATTGGCATAAAAAGCATTCCAGACTAGCATCTCTACTGTCTATGCTAATGGTTTTGCTGCTTTTATAGCAGCATCTTACCAGGCTGTAATTCATTCAGGGAGCCCTAAACTATCTTTCATTGAACTGTATTTCAGAGGAGTGTTTCTTATATATATTGTGTACCATTTTTCTGTTAGCTAGCTGAGCTCTTAGTGCATCATATTGCTCCACATCAATGAACTCTGAGGATTAGAAATCAAACCACAGAACTATACACATCATGGCACCAAATGTAATGCATGACTCTTATTCATTTGACTTCAATTAGTAAGATAATGTGAGTGGTAAACAAGATTCATTTCCTTGGATCCCAATGACATTGCCATTTAACAGAAATTGATTAAAAGTTCACCTCAATGAGTAAATATACTTGGTCACTGAAGTTACTAAACTTGGTTTCTTCAAGTCTGTTTCTCTCTAAGAAGGTTACCACATAATTTTAAATTACATAAAACTCATAAATAAAGATGTACATGTTTATGGTTTCCCTTGATTGATAACAAACCCACTCTACCATTAAACCAGTCCAAAACAACTTGAGCTAGTCATCTAGGTGGCTTTAGAAAAGTAATATTTTGGCACTTGTTCATCTGCTATAAAGTTCAGTTGGGTTTCCCAACCCTTCTATTTTAGTGGCTCAAAACTTTGATTTGAACTCCCTCTAGATCACGAAAGCAGATGTTCTATTCTGCTATCCACCCAAACTGAAGTTAATTAAATTCTTTCTTGTAACTAAAACTAGCAAGAATCTAAAATAAACAGCTACTTTAATTCTTCTGTGTGTCATCCCTTATTGTAATCTGCTTATAGGATAGGCATTGTTCAGCAACTTTTCACTTGACTATAGAGAACTAGTTTGATTTGAGCTGATGTCAGTGGTGGTAACAAAGGTCAAGCCAATTCCACAACCCTCTAAGGAAACATTAAACTCAATTCATCCTAACCAGGCAAAGAGAGTGCCCAGTGCCATTTGTCAAAATAATCAAGCATGACTGTTTTTCTCACACTTTGGTTGTAAAGCAGGGTCAAGAAAAGTTAGATGTAGCGATTATTTGTTGATTTTACAGTCTAGCATTTACCCTCCCTTCTTGTGATAATGATGCCTCTTCTCTCATTCTCTTTCTAATTTGATCTAGTAAGATTGGACTCATCCCCAGGTATGAAATGCATAATTTATGCTTATCCAATTGATTTAGCATCTATTCAGCCACAGGATTGGTTCAGAAAGTGCATAAGATCCACATTAGACCAATTATGGCAACACATCTCAAATCTAAAAAGCAGGCTCTCATTCTCCCTAAAATTGGTTTTGCGATGATATGAGTTTGACTCCTGGAAGAATAAATCCAACACAATAGAAGGCAGAGCTAAAAGAGGGAAGAAAGTTGAACTCTGATGCCATGTGTCAGCCCATGAATCCAGCTGTACTCTAGGACTTTTCAGTAAGGTGAGCCAATTTACTTTAGCCATATTGGGTCAGCTTTTCTTTCATGGGCAATAAATAAAACATTAGGCTTTACGATTGGTAAAGATAGGGATATCACCCATCAGATGCAAAACAATACTTCTTGGTGTAAGAAACAGAAATAAAATATCACTATATTCAATTTTTTAAAAATGAAAAAAGGTATCTATTAGAGTAATTTAACTGGTTCTCTTGGATTTCAGTCAATTCCCATTTTCCCCAGAATCTTAATACTTTCTGAAATATTGCTTATAAGTACAATACACCTTATGTTACACTGATTATTTATACACATTTATCATTTATTTTGGGTCCACCACAATCTCTGTCTGGGAATGAAGAGATAATGAGATATATCCCCAGTTCTCAAGGGAATTATATTCACGTAGGAGATAGACCAAAGAACCAAACAGAATGGAATAAAAGACATCTTAATCATGATTCTGTTTGTTTCAAAATAGATTTTAGTGGAAAAAACAAGGTAAGAATGTATCAGAGAATTTTGAAATTAAGTAGTAAAATAAATTTCCTTACATCTTTTATTGCATAAGCAGCCCTGATCATACAGTGAAGTCTGAGCAAAAATAAGTTTTGATTTATTCAGGCCTTGTGATAGCTGTTCCTGTGAACTACTTAGATCATCTATTGACTTCACTTCTAGCAAGCTTACATCTAGGATGATGTTCATGACTTATGTTTTTATCAGGACCAAAAGTACAACCAACATACATTAAGGTCATAATGTGAATTAGTATTAAAATCTCTTTTTAAGTATATAACGAAATTTCAACATTAGCATGAAGCAAGAAAGGATGCGACTTTCAATCCATGTAAAATATATCTCTAAGTACTAGCTTACCAGGAAACATGCACAGTGTCTCTTAAGAAATATCTCCCCAAATTATAAAATTATAAATGATACAGGCAAATTTTTCTTAACCCAAAGTTCTCCTGTTATCTTCTTTGATCTTCATACCCTTGAGAACATTTTACCCTCTCCTCCCAAAAAGCCTTACTTACTTCTTTTACGTATGTGCACATCACATGTAAGCTATTTGCACTAATGAAGATGAAGTATAATTTAACAGTTAAGGGCTTTTAGATTCAGATAGATTTATTTCACTCATCAAAGATGGGCAAATTAATTCACCTCTCTGAGGCTCAATCTCTTTATCCATAAAGGGAGCTGATTGGTTGAAGAAAACATGAAATGAAGCATGTAAAGCCCTTAGAAAAGTACTCAAATATAGTAAGCTCCAATAAATGGTGGCTAAAAATTAGATGCACCAATCCAACCCATTGTCTTTGAACAGAGAAACTTCATTTCTTCATTAGCCTAAGCATTGGAAATTTTTTGTTAAATGGATTATATTGAATTCCTATTACTGCTGAAAAAAAATCAGAAACTCAGTGGCTTAAAACAACACAAATTTATTATTTTACAATTCTGAAGGTCAGAAGTCCAAAAAGGATTTCACTGGGCTAAAACCAAAGTCCCAGCAGAGCTTTATTCCTATTGGAGGTGCTAGGAGAGAATCCATTTCTTTTCCTGTTCTAGCTTCTATAGGCTCCTGCATTCCTTGACTTATGGTCCCTTTTTCCATCTTCAAAACCAGCAATACAGCATATTTAAATCTCTATCTGACTCTGACAGCTCCTTGTCTTCCCTCTTATAATAGGATCCTTGTCATTATATTGACCCCACTAAATATCCCAGGATAAGATCCTTATCTTAAGGTTAACTGATTATCAATCTTATCAATCTTAATTCCAACTGTACCTTTAATTCCCCTTTGCCATGTAACAAACATATCCATAGGTTCTATGAATTAGGACACAGGCATCTTTGGGGAGTCATTATGTTGCCTAGCACAATGCCCACCCTTAAATTTCTTCTTTGTGTTTCATAAAAAAAAAAAAAAATCAAATTTAACTGGGCCTCCTGTATTTTTATTTGCTAAATCTGACAATCCTAGAGAAGAATAAGGCTCATGCCAGAAAATCACAAGCTAATAATATCAGGTTTAGCTGCTCCTAATTTTAATTTTCAGAGACAAGCTCACTGGAGACCTAGTGCAAAATCAAGGAAGTAAATCTCCTTTCTAGTCTCTTATAACAAATGAACCTTTCTGCATGAAAAAGAAGAGTGGTATAAATGTATATTCTGCCTGAAAGTCAAGGGTCAATGGAAGAGCCAAGACAAGTGCCAAAGTTGTTGGAATTTGGAGAACAGATCAATTAAGGGCCCCCTCCTGCTGTGTTGAGTGTATGTGTGTGTAGTTTAGCAACAGTTACCTAGAATAGTGATTCTTGTCATTAATTTTGAAGGTCATGTACTCACTTCAAAGACTGACAAAACACTATGTCAATGAATGTGTACTCAATTTTGCAATTCTGTGTAATTTTCAAGGGATTCAGGGGCCTACTAAAGTTCAAAAAACTTTGGTTGTAATCCTTTGCCAAATATATAAAAATATACTCTCAGAATATTAAAATTTTGAAACAGACTTTTAAAAACTTGCCCTTTATGTTTTTAATGTCTTGTTTAAGGAATATGTCCAACAAAAAATGTATAACAATATCCTTCCATAATCTCATCTAATTGCTTTAAATTTTTGTTTTACATTAGTTCTATAACTTACATAATTTATTCCTGTATATGGTATGGTAATATTTCTTTTCCACATGAAAGTCAATTGTATCATCATCATTTGTTTAATAATCTTTTATTCTTCCTCTATTGCACATCAAGTATGTTGTTTCCATTTAAGCATGAATCTACTTCTGAATTCTTTTATTAAGCAATCCTCATATTATTATGTTTTCTTATTGAACTATTATTGAATTAACTGAATGGAATAATTACTCTCCCTATGAATTTTTAAATTATTTTGTAAACTTCCATAGGGGAAAAAATCCTTTTGGGATTGTAATCGGAACTATATTGAATTTATAGAGTGATTTGAAAGAAAATTGTCAATGTTTTAAAATTCATACTCTCAAATTAAATAAACATGGTACATTTCTCCATTTGTTCAGATTACCTTTTATGCCTTTTTAAAAATATTTTTTTCCATTTTTTTCCAATGTTCCTAATATATCCAGCAACTTTGTGGAACTCCCTTAATTCTTCTAACACTTTCTATTTTTTTTTTCCAGTTTGCATGTAGACAAATTTGTCATCTTCAAATAGAAACTGCCTTTGTCTTTTTCCTTCAGTTCCTTAAGTTGTATTTTTTATTTTTTGTTTTAGTGCATTGTCCAGGACTCAGAAGTCCTCAAACTACAGCCCATGGGCCACATTCGGATGCAGAGGACATTTATCTGGCCCACCAGGTGTTTTTGGCGCCACTGCCTGTCCTGCTTAGCAGCTGACTCGTCCTGGGCCCACAGTGCGCATGTGTGGAATGTGTGCCGCACTCTCCAACGGCCCTCCAATGGTCTGAGGGACAGTGAACTGGTCCTCTGTTTAAAAACTTTGAGGACCCCTGGTCCAGGTTATACATTGTAATATTGAAGAGTCGGCATAATATGGGAATCACTATCTTGTTCCTGGCTTCAAAAAAAATTATTAAGAGATAACTTTATCCCTCATTCCTGACATTTCCATAAACTTTCTACTTTACAACACTATGCAGATATTACTCCAACATTGTTAAATTGATGAGTTTAGAAGGAGGAACTCATCATGCTCAATTCCTTCCTTCTGGGCTACTCTTCTTCAAAACTACTTTCCTTTGGAAATCCTAGATTATACAGTCATCCATGTAGTACTCATATTGAGACACACAGAGGAAGGCCTTTATTTGGGTAGCAAGTTCAATAAAAGAAGAAAGAATTAGAAAGTCAATATGGCTGCATATATAAGTCATGTTCAAGAATCTTTCTCAGTAATAAAGTTGCTATATTTCATATTTTCCTTTGTGCTTCATGTCAATTTATCAATTGTTTTTCAAAACTGGGAAGAAATAAAGGGTTCCTTTCGTGCCCCCAAAGTAACATTATACCATTCACCATTAGTTATTATTTTAAATATGTTTTAATGCATACCCTTTATCAGATTAAGACTTTCTTTATATTCCTAATTTGCTGTTTTTGTTATGAATAAAATATATAGCTAAAATTTTATCAAATGTTTTTCTCTATCTGTTTAGGTGCTCATTTTCTTGTTCTAGTTTATGCTATTAACATAAGAATTTATACTGATATATTGACTGATTCTTGCATTGCTGAGGTTAAATCCTACAGAAAAGGAAACTCCCATTTTTCTCTTGGTAGGAATAATTTTTCTAGGGTAAGGATATATTGATTTTTCAACTTTTGAACAAAATTATTTACAAAACAGCTTGAGTTTGGTGCATTTTTCATATGGCTAATTGTTACTCTTAATTTAATGTACAATGGGGTCATTGATAATACATATATGTCTAGAAAAATCTTACATTTCATGTCATTTTTTTGCATACAAATCTTTGTTGTGTTCCTTGTTAAAATTGCTATCTTTACTTATATCTAAGCTTTATTTAAAATAAAGCATAGATACATACTTTATATAAAATTTCTCTTTTATCTTTATCTGTCTTGCCACAATTGCAGCTATTTTATTTGTCTTATGAAGAACACACTTTGGTATTGTTATTTTTTAATTTGGTTGATTGTTTTCTATTTTCTTAAGTTCTGAAAACTAGTAATTCTTCAACCAGAGAAAGACATTAGATTTGTACTACATATACAAAAGCCTAAAGAATAAATTTTCCTTCAAGTCCCTCTGTACATTCAAGGCAATTCCAATTTCAATTCCAAAAAGACTTTTTCATAGACTAAAATCTAAATATAAGATTTTAAATAAAGTAATAAAGTCCCACGAATAAGAATAAGATTTATGTTAGAAGGAATGTAGACTCAGTCAAGAGATGATCTAGAGAGGATAGTCTGTCCCTGCACTAAGACAAGTAACTAACTTGCAGACGAATTAAATTTGATACTTCACATTCAAAGTGAATCAATACAGTAATGAGTAAACAACAAATTACTTAGAATAACAAACATATAGGGCTTGATCAGTAGCAAATTCTTTCCTATCTGTATCTCTATCAAAGATATATGCAGTCTACCATTATGATTAAAACATACATCAGAGTCTGTCATTGTGTTCATGGAGTGACATTTCTCTATGAAAGAAAAAGATTTGGAAATATAAGCACCAAAATTTAACAGTGATTATCAATGGGCCTTGGAACGTCAGTTAATTTTTACTTCTCACTATATATATATTTTTCCTTTACTAATTAGATTAGTCACAATGAATATGGGACTATTTTAAAATAAAAAGTAATAAAACATTTCAGCTATGGATTACAAACCCTTATTTGTTTGGTTTTGGTCCTTTCACCCCAAAGCTAAAATTATGTTCTGACCCAAATAACATGTATTTGCAATATTCTCAAACCATGTGATAGGCAGAATAGTGCCCTTCTTGCCGAATATATCCATGTAGTATCCAAACTTGTGACTATGTTACCTTACGTTATGACAGGAACTTTTGAGATCTAGGTTAAGGATCTTGAAGTGGGGAGGCTAGTCTGGATTATCTAGGTGGATCCAATGTAATCACAAGGGTTCTTGTAAGGGAAAGAGGGAGCCAGCAGAGTCAGAAAGAGAGAGAAAGGGAGGGAGACAGGAGAGAGAAATTTGAAGATACTGCCCAGCTGGCTTTGAAAATGAAGGAGGGGGCTAAGAGCCAAGGAATGCAGGAATCTTCTAGATGCCAGAAAAGGCGAGGAAACAGATTGTCCCCTAGTGCCTCCAGAAGGAATGCAGCCCTGCCAACACCTCGGTTTTATTTTATTTTATTTTTATTAATTTTTTTATAGTACTAACTCCTTGATGCTAGGAACAACCTCCAGAACTATAAAGTAATGCATTTGTGTTGTTTAAAGCCACTAAGTTTCTGGTAATTGGCGATAGCAGCAAATGGATAGTAATATAGCCCACAATATCAGATGTATAAATTTCATCAAATTTGTTCATGTTCTTTAAATCAAATCAATTTTGACTATAAATTTGTCCCACAGCCAGGTGGGCATGAAATTGAACATCTGTCATTCTTGCTCCAGCTGGTATCTCTCCCCGCACAGGATGGTTCACAGGTGCCAGAATCTTGTAGTGTGTCAAGTCAGTAGTTGTTAGTTCACACTTATTTTGGCCAAAATGTCATTTACTTTGTTTATTCAGCTTTAATAGTTCTAGTGCTTCAATACCATGTGTGGAGCATAAGACTTTTTTTTTAAAGCTGAGAAACACTCAGCCATTTTCTTGGGGGGCATCGCCACCTACCCAAGGTGAGAGAGAGAAGGGCACTAGTGCCCCTTGGCTGAAGAGCTCACACATTTTTACCCCTTTTCATGTTCTAAGAATCTCTTTTTAATCTGAGGGAAAGCACTAACTCTCTCATTTCATATTTTTCTCAAAGGCAGCCTCTTTCGTCTCTTTCTAGAATCTGGTTAATGGGCTTCAGATTTTAGAAAAGGAAGCACCTGGCAGGCAACCTTTTATTTCTACCTTCCATTAAGCAGAGAAGCACAGAACTTGCTACTTTCTTCAATGAAGGAAAGAACAGAGAAGATGATGGGGAATATTTAAAGTACATTTTATGTCTACCTGCCCATACCCATGGAAGAGTTATTCAATATTAAACTTGTAATCAGTAGCTTTTCTATGTTTATTTTCCTTGTAAATGTAGAAAAAAATTAGAAATTTTACAGTGAAAATGCCGAAAACCTGTTTGTATTGGACAATTCGGTTAACCTCTCTGCTCTCCATTTCTTCAGCCATAAAATGTAGATAGTGACATTTCTCCTCTCTCACTCACAAAGTTAATGGAAGGATTAGTTAATAACATGTAAAAAGTACTACCCAAATAGTAATGTTATTCTTTAATAACTGACATCAAGTATTGTTAGGAAGAAAAATTTAGCTTCATTATCAAATTTTAATGTACATATAAATGGATCAAAACTCAAATAGCTATTCTAAATTATCTAAAAACTATGTTCATTCTTTTGATGTCTCTAAAGTATGAGAAAATTTGAGTGGAACCCTGGGAATGGGCAACCAGAAGGAACACCGCATGCTTATGCTTTATATCTGGAGCATCTACTCTGTTGTATAAACCATTTTCTTCCCTACACACTCCCCCACTTCTCCTCATTCTCAGTACCCCAAGTTCAAGTTCAAGATATATATTCTAGAACACATATATCCCATATGTGATAAAATAATATTTATTAAACGTTCAATATATTCTTGACACTGTTCTAGATGCTATGGATCTTAGAACAAAAGAGATTACAGATATCTATTTTCGTAAAGCTTACATTCCAGTGTAGAACAAGAAGGAGGGAGAGACAGCAAAGAAGCAAACAAATAGCTATGTCATATAGTGTTATAGCTAGAATGTTTGTGTCCCCCAAAATTCATATGTTGAAGAATTGGCCCCCAGGGTGATAGCAGTATGAGGTGTGGGCTTTGGTGGATGATTAGGTCATGAGGGCAGAGCCCTTGTAATTGAGATCAGTGCTTTTATAAAAAAGACCCCAGAGATTAGATAGCCCTTCCACCATGTGAGAACACAGTGATAAGGCATCATGTGTGCACACAGAAACAGGCCCTCACTAGACACCAAATCTGCCAGAGCCTTGATCTTGGACGTCCCAGCCTCTAGAACTGTGAGAAGTACATCTCTGTTGTTTATAAGCTACCCAGTGTATAGTATTTTGTTACAGCATCTTGAATAGACTAAAACACATAGCAATAAGTGAATGCTTTGAAGAAACTAAAATAAGGCAATGGAAAACAGTCCAGAGTTGAAGATGCAACCTTATGTTACTTAAGGTCTCTGAAGGGACGACATTTTATCTGAAGGAATGACAAGAAGGAGTAAGTTATGCAAATATATCGAGCCCAGTATAATAGTTAACTCATAATAGTTAAATGAACTCAGTATAATCAAGAGGCAAAAAAGGAAAGCCGATGTGGCCAGGACATGGAGATGAAGGATAAGAATATTAGAAAATAAAGTTGAGGAAGGTTAGCCAGAGCTTCATACCAAAGCCTTGTAAGAGTTATAAGGATATTACATTTTTTAATCTGTTGTAAACATGAAGAAGCACTACCCAAATTCCACTTCAAGGAAGATACCTACTGCCTACCTGTAAAAGGTGTGTTCAGGAAAAAGCCTTCCTCTACATCTCTAGTCCTGCCCTTTCTGGGATATACTTCATCTATGAAGGGATGAGGAGGCACAGTATATAAAGATCTGACAGTGTCAGCCTGGTGGGGGAGAACTCTGATAGGCATTATTCACTCTAGAGCTCCCTATTGAGGATTCAGCAAAGGTTTTATCAGGTCTGCATCAAATTTAGACTTTTTTCTCCACCGAGTTAGCTTAGTTCTCTCTGCTTCTCAAGTGTTGGTAGACATCTTATAGCCCGAACTCCATCTTACTGTCTGCTTCCAGGAAATTTAAGCTGCAACATTATCTAAATGTAGCAGAGAGTTTTTGGAGAGCTTTGAAGAAGGGGAATTACATGATCTGGCTTATATTTTTCAAAGATCACTGTGACAGCAGTTTAGAGAATGAATTGGAGAGAAGTGAGTCTGAAAGCCAGGAAAATAGTAAGGCGGCCATTACAGTGAGCCAGGAGTGAGAAGATGGTGGCTTCACTCAAGTGATAGCTGAGAGAAAGTGATCTGGATATATTTTTGGTAGAATCACTTGTAGTTTGTGCTGATAAATTGGATTATGAGGAATGAGGTGGAAAAAGAAACCAGGCCGGGCGTGGTGGCTCAC
Organism: Microcebus murinus; assembly: GCF_040939455.1. Classification (NCBI taxonomy): domain Eukaryota; kingdom Metazoa; phylum Chordata; class Mammalia; order Primates; family Cheirogaleidae; genus Microcebus; species Microcebus murinus. Next base: position 77,173,060 of record NC_134114.1, on the reverse strand, counting down.
GCTTGCAATCCTAGCACTCTGGTAGGTTGAGGCGGGCAGATTGCTCAAGGTTAGGAGTTTGAAACCAGCCTGAGCAAGAGCGAGACCCCATCACTATTGTAAATAGAAAGAAATTAAGTGTTCAACTAATATATATAGAAAAAAATTAGCTGGGCATGGTGGTGCATGCCTGTAGTCCCAGCTACTCTGGAGGCTGAGGCAGCAGGATTGCTTAAGCCCAGGAGTTTGAGGTTGCTGTGAGCTAGACTGATGCCACCACACTCACTCTAGCCTGGGCACAAAGCGAGACTCTGTCTCAAAAAAAAAAAAAAAAAAAAGAAACCAGAGATGACTCTTTCATTTTTGTCATAAATAACTTTGATGATGTGGTACTATTTATTAAGAAAGGGAAGAAAATAGTCTAATAAACTATTTACCTCAAATGGTTTTTATTATTTGATCTATCAAGGTTCTTTATTTATAGCAGAGGGAAATTTCTTAGAAATTCTTAATAAATTAATTCAAATACTAATTATTCAGGCTGGTTCTGGTGAGCTCATCAGTCAAGTGAGTCTATTCAACATCATCAGGTTCTTAAACCTCACTGTTGAGCATCATTGGAAGGGATAATAGTTGCTGGGCAGCCTACATTCAGTTATGGTTTTTGTCTGTGTATTTTCATTTTTCATTTTAGAATTTACTAGGTAACACAAGCACTTAATTTAAAAGTCCAATTAGGGCTAAAAGGCTGGTAGAAAAAACAGCAATCCTCCTTCCCACCTCTCCAAAACTATTTCCTGTAACACTAAAACCTACTCCCTGAGATAAACGCTTTCATATCTTTAAGCTATTTCTTCTTAACCTATATTTTTGGAGACAAGGAGTTTTCATCCATGCTAAAGATTCATAAATAGCCTATAGAAATAGAATTCCCATATAAACACATAGATATTATCAATAGGGCAATTTCTTTGATATATAAAATTAGAGAATTCTATTAGAGAATTTCCTATTAAACATGGCAGATTTTACACGTGTATTTTTGTTTACTCACTTCTGAACCCTTATCACCATGAAAATAACAAGATCATAGAGTTTTGAACCACAGGGAAAATAAAATGAGAACACAACAGAGAGCAAGAGATATCAACAAATGTTAGGAGATGGAGAAGAAAGGTACGAGTTGTAATATACTTAATCATCTGGAGAGAACTAAAATACCAGCACATGCTGTGGGGCATACCAGGGAGATGAAGTCAATTGATGCTGCACAATTCTGAGCAGGCTTAAGAAAGCCTTCTGCAAGTGAAAACCAGAACTGTGTTTTAGGACTAGTCAGCCAATCCCTCTTCCCAGGCTCAAACCCCTACCCCAGAGAGATAAACAATTACTCCCTCTGGAAAGATATGGAGAGCTTTAGTTTTTAAAGAAATCGACCAGAGAGGCTGAAAATATGGGAGGGCAGGGGTGAGGAACCACAGGAGAAAAAAGTAAAATCCTATGTACTGAACAATGAGTTTCCAGCCTTTTCTCCCACCTAAACTCTTATTATGCTAGCAGCCAGAAACTCTAGCAGTTGAGTGAATTAATCTCTGGAGAATATGACCAGAGAAAAGGTCAATAAGGCATTTGGGGGTTCCCACAATGAATCTTCTGGTTCTCTTATACCTACTTTTTATAAATTCTCCCTCGACTCATACGCCATACAGTTTCCAATCAGTTATTTTAGTCCTCACTCCTAAATTTGAATGGTTTTCAAGAACCAAAAGAAATTTGAGAAAACTTTTCAACATGAAAAGGAGACAACAGATAAAAAGAACTTGGCAGAAATAGACAATGTCATGCTGTAAAGAAGATTATTTGAGAGATAAAAGAAGCTATTTCATCCAAAAAACAAGAAGAGATTGTAGGTATTTTTTTTTCTTTAAGTGGCATCCTAAGAACAGAAAGAGCAATGTTAAAACAGAATAACTAAAATACAAATTTCAGTAGGAAGTTTGAAAGATATGAGCCAATCTTGTATAAAGAGGAATTTTTTAAAAAGATAAAGAGTAGGAAAATAGAGAGAAAGGATAAGAAAAGCAAAGGCCAATGCAAGAAATCAAACATCTACCTAACTGGTATTCCAGGCAAAAGAAGGAAAAAAATGGAAGCAAAAATTATGTAAGAAATACAATTTCACACAACTGAATGTAAGTTACCATAACAAAAATAAATGACTTGAGCACCGAGCACAATAAATTGAAAAGGACAGACACTAAGGCACATTAGCATACAATTTCAAAGCACTGGGTATAAAGTGCTTTCATAGAAAAAAAATAAAGGATTGTACATAAAACACCAGGCTACAACAATTTGCAACAGCAACAGTGAGAAATGCCATAAAAATTCTGAGGAAAAATATTTCAAAGTACAATTTTATAACTAACCAAACTATCAAGCAAGTGTGAACATAAAATGAAGACATCATCAAACATGCAAGCTTTGTATCCTTTGCCTGTTTTCCTGGAACCTACTAGAAAAGAGAGCCACTGAAATGAGATAGATGACCAAGAAAGAGGAAAGCATGATATCTAGAGAACAGGAAACAGAACACATAAATGAAGGGAATTATTTAGAATAATGGTAAAGGGATGATTCAGAATAATAGTCATGCTTGGACATTAGGCTTGGAGAACTGGTGCAGTTTGGAACAAGTAGATAAGGTGTATAACAGAGCACATGTCTGTGCATTGCGCAACGTGGTCGGAGTGGGTGTAGGGGCTGCTGTTCCCATCACAGTTTGTGTGAATGAATGCACACCCTGGAATCGTGCATAACATACCTATTTCTAGTGAGCCTGGGAGGGCTCAGATGTCTTCTGGTTTCAAAAAAGTGAAATTTATATATTATCCAATGTATTTGACCATATGGGAAAAGGTACTAGAAGGTGTTTCATAGTTCTATGGAAGAGTTTGAAAGAAATTAGTGATAATTAAAGAGAAAATTGGAGACAAAATGAAAAAAGTGAAGCAATTTTCAACTCTAGGGAAAAAAAAAACAAATAAATGTACAATAATGGAAAGGTGAGTAGAATGCATAATAATTTAATCAAATAGTGTGATATAACTGTGTTGGGACAATATTAGAAGAAAAAGAACATAAAGTCTGGATTAATACACACAAAGAAGCCATTTAATTTAGAAATATAAAGTGAGTATGGAATAAAACAGCTCAAAGAGTTTGATGTGGTGCCTCAAGGAAGTGGGATCTGGATGTGGTACAGGAGAAAATGCTGATTCTAAGTCTTATTTTAAAAACCCATATAACTTTTTTCACTAAGCAAATATAATTATTATTTCATAAAAAATACATTTGGAAAATATGAGAGTCAGACATCAACTGCCAACTATTCCTGTTTTGATTGCCTATTGTAAAAGTATTATTTTAATCTGTCAATGTTGTTTTCATGATGTGCTCTGTGACACGGTAAAAATTTGATCTAGTAGAGATTCATAATGAGAAATATATTTTTCTCAAATCCTAAGTGTGTCTTTTATTTTGTCTTTGTCAATTTCTTTTAGAAAAAAAATCAAAAATAAATAGGGCTAATTATAGTGTATTAAGGACAGATAGATAATGTTCCCATGAGGAAGTGGATCAAGTGGACATAATTTTTTTCTCCCTTTTATGTCCATGATCTGCATTGGATAGATACTAGAGCAGGCAAAAATGCATATTCATAACATATAGATTGAAAAAACAAGCATTACTAGACTACAGGTTCAAAATCAAAAAGAGAGAATTTTATTTTCCTTCCAGGGACAATATATAAATGACAAAGCAATCTTCACAGTTCTTAATGAGATCCCAAGGTAGTCGTGATAGTCTCAAAAGTGAAATAGTTGAATAGCTGAATTTAAACTAAATGCTTTTCCTAGAACCTTCTAGTTGTTTATAACTAAGAGTGTAGCATACAGAATACTGGACAACAGAGGAATAATGCATTTTCACATTCTTGGGAACATCAAGATTTATTATCAGGAGTTCAGCGCTGATTAATGATATCACAATGAATACCAAAAGGGAGCAAGGAGAGATTTGTCACTTATTATAAAGTGTAGTCACATTTGTTTTAGTTTCTTGCTGAGGGTCCAAGGAACCAAAGTCATTACTTTCTGAATGAAATATTGGATGGCAGATATTAATAATAGGGCATCTGGAGCTCCCCAGTTCCCCTGGATTATCATCTATGCATACAATTTTGGTAAGGAATTGAGTGAATTGTTTAGGGCTTTGGAATACTTGAGAGTGATAGCTTTGCCTAGGGCGAGGCTGTGGCCCCTTTAGGCCACAAGGTAATTGTGTAACTGGCAAAGTCCCTCAGCTCTAACCTGAATTCCTCTCCACCCCAGAATTATTTTGCTCCCTGATGTCAATGAGCCAAGGGCTAATTTTGTTATGAATATATATTAATTTCTGTCTTCCATGTGACTCATTTTTTGGTGCATTAAATCATATACCTAAATTTCATCAATTAATTTTTACCTACCAGAATGCTTTGCTTTCTAATTCAAGGACATAAACCTGAGCCCGTCACAGCTAACAGCAGGTTACAGACGTTTGCTAGCAGATAAACTTAAGGAGGTTGATTGTCTTCATCCAATAGCTGGTACTAATGTCAGTTTTCATTTTAAGTGTCTGATATATGTAGCTTTGTCTGACAAGAACTTGAAATGAAATGCAATTTTGCATGGTTAAAGAATATCACTATGCTTCAAGCCCACATACCCTCAATTGAGCTTTTTATTAAGTTTTAGAAAGTGTTCATTTGTTTCTAGTCTCTGTCCTGTTTGTCTTATAGATATTTGATGAAATGCATGTTTGCTTCTTATTATTTGTAGGTCTCTCTCTCTCTCTCTTTCTGTCTCTCCCTTTCTCTCTTGCACACACTCACACACACACAATTTCTGATACTAACATTAACCATATTTCTAGGAACTCTGTTTCAAAATGTTTATTTTCTAGCCCAAGAGTAAATGTATTTTCAGAGCCCTGCATAAACTTAGTGACTTTGCTTCTGTAAATATAATAGAAAGTCATATGGTTCAATTCTTACTTTGTTTCCTGAATCTTAAACCAAATTGCTTTCAACAAAACAGCTCTGGAGAAATGAACTTTTCAGCCACATATAATCACAAAGGAAACAAGACTTCAAAGTTTTTAACCACTTGTGGTAGAATATAATTATATAACATGTCTTTGGGAAATAATCAACAAAGAAATGAAATAATTACTCATTGGCCAAACCAGTGGAATTCTCTATAGGGCATCATGACATTGAGTATTAGTTGCTACAAATACCGGGACTTGTGTAATTTCTACAATCCTAGTAGTCCTAGTAAATAAATGTCTCGCCAATAACACAGCCACTGCGCTTCGACTGTAAGGAAATATTTGAGTGTGTAACAGACTTGTGACAGAAATTGACATTCAACTTGAGTTCTTAAGACCCTGCTGCCTCCATATCCATTTAGCCCTAGAGAACTGCCTATCCTGAGTCAAATCTGCTGCTGCCAGCTTTTGTGCCCACCTGTAACTTGAATAGATACATTGGACCATCTTCACTCCAGACCTGCTGAATACATTGAGCAATGGGATGTGGTATGATGTCTGCATCTATCTCTACCTTCTTTTGTTGCTACTTCCTTCCTGCATAAAGAAGTATACTGTCCACTCTTTCATGTAGACTATGGCTACAGAGTAACACACACACACACACACACACACACATTTATCATTTTGTTAATCTCAGATAACAGAGAATAGTCTGTGGAGATAGGTGATTAAGCCTAACCATCTGCCAGGACAAATTTTCAACTCTACAGAGCCCATCCTTTGGCTGTGGATTCGTTAGAAGGTAGGTACGGTATAAATGAGTACCTCACCCACTCTCTCGTGTGTATCACGAATTAGGGGACGAAAGAGAAGCTCCACAAGAGACTCATGGCTACAGATTAGGATAGATGACAGCCCATATGGTGCGATGTGAAGGGCACCATAAATCTGTGAGGGAGCTAATACCTGCTGAAAGATAATTCACAGAATATCAGGGCAAGAGAGAGTCTTAAATTTAATCTGGTGAAACCCACCATCTGATAGTTCAATTCGTACTAGAATCCCTTGTCAGTAGTTGTTTACCATCTTCTTAAAAATCACCCATAAATTTGCAGGGGCTGAACTTGAAATACAGTGGGCTTAGCATTAATGAAAGGTATGGAAGTTGAGACAATAAATTCAGGAATATATGTGGTAAAAGGAAACAAAGAAAGGTAACTTAAAGTGGAATGATGAGAAAATTCACCAGCATCTGAGGGAGTCTTATTCTGTAAAGATGCTAGTCGTTAGTTCAACTTTCAATTTAAAACAAATCTGATCTCTTTGTAACTTCATTCTATACACATTTACTGAATATGTAGTATTTCCTAGGATTTGGGGGTACAGAAACAATCAATATATTCACTCTGAAGCTTAGACTCTGGCCAACACAGCAAATGCACTAAAAAATCATCAAGCAATGTGAATGTTAGTGCTGAGACAAAGTCTCCTGGCAGACTAAGGGAGTTCCCTGCTGGGATGATTACAAAAAGGAAGTGAATATTTAAACCGGAATATTGGAATATTTGAGGAGGACTTGCAGGGGACAGAGCAGATACACAAGTGAGTAGGAGGCTGACGGAATCCCAAGCAGTATGACCAGAGACATAAAGTCTATGACATGATTATTGTAGTTAGAAGTCAGATTAGGCTATAGCTTCAGGTATGTGGGGGAAAGCTGGGAGAGGATACTGGGAAGTTAGCAGAAACTCTATTCAGAAGAATACAGTATGCTAAGGAAATTCAATTTGACCAAGCAAAAAATCTATTTCCTACTGTGGGAATTTGGGGGTTCCAAGTTAAAATAAACAGCAAAAGAATGTTATATGGTCTAAAGCATTTACAGTAGACAAGGTCTTATGTTATCCAGAATGGTGATTGGCCAAATAATTGAAAAAGTAGGGAATCACAGGGAAATATATAAATCTTAAATATTTAATTTTATGTGAAAAATAAAGCACACTCATTATCAAATATGTTTGATGTAGGACAAAGCATTTTCTTACAAATCTGGAAATCTGCTGGTTGTTATTGCCCATTTTCTTTCTGTCACCACTTATATACACCATTATATACAAATTCTACTGAGTGTCTTTTAAGTGGGGAAGAATTGTAAAATGCTATTACAAAGAAAACCTACATTTCAATAGCTTTTCCTCTAGTTGTTCATATTTGGCTTGCTCACACCTAATTTGACTACAAAATAGTAGTAGTCAAAAATTTTGGCAACTCACCTTTATCAAGCCTTCCCAGGGCATTCTAATTAGTTATCATGGAAACAACTCTCTTTTCACACTCATACTACATTAACTCACAGATTATCAATTAAATTACATAATTATAATAATAATTGACACAAATGGTTTGGGAATATTCTGTGCTAAGCATACAAGCCAACTGGTAATAGAATTGCACAAACATCCAGACAGTAGAATAAAATAGTAGCCTGCTTATTCTGCTTGTTCAGTAAGTCCTGGGCAGAAAATAGCATGTTCCATGAACAGAATGGGGAGTATTAGCTATTCTGAGTTGGTTAAGTACACAGGGGAGAATCTAACTTAAAAACAAATTTTTATTATCTCTCCTCTGTGTGTATAATAGACATTTTACAGACTAGATTAGCTTTTTATGTTTATTTATTTATTATTTTAAAAAAATCAGTATTTTTTAAATTTTTTTCAATTTCAGCATATTACAGGAGTACAAATGTTTAGTTTACATATATTGCCTTTGCCCAACCTGAGTCAGAGCTTCAAGTGTGTCCATCCCCCAGATGGTGTGCACTGCACCCAATAGGTGTGTATATACCCATCCCCTCTTCCCACTTCCTATCTTCCTGACAGCTGATGAATATTATTACTATATGTGCACTTAAGTGTTGATCAGTTAATACCAATTTGATGGTGAGTACATATGGTGTATGTTTTTCCATTCTTAGGATACTTCACTTAGTAGAATGGGCTCCAGTTCTATCCAGGATAATACAAGAGGTGCTATATCATCATTGTTTTTTTGTGGCTGAGTAGAACTCCATGGATACATATGGACCAGCTTTTTAAATCATGTATTTGCATTATGTTCCTATCAGGAGAGATAATAATTTAAAAGGTTTTCTGATCTAGGGATTATTTTTGGACATACTAGAAATGCTTCATTAGATCCCTAGTACCCAAGAAATGACCCTTTGTCTCAGATCAGAAGACTTTATGTCCAAAGGAGTTCCATATTAAGGAAAACTGACCCTCAATTTAAAAAACTAAAAAAGATTTATGTAGGATTCAATTAGACCTTTAGTGAGACAGAGACACCCAGGTAATAATCAATATTGCAGTACCTTAGGGTTTTGCCTAAACTCCTGCACCAAAATACCTTTGAAGTCAAACTTACACCCCAGAGGATCATACGCTGACAAGGAAGGGGTAAGTATTAGAGCTTTAAACTTTATAAAGGCCACAAGGTTTACATGTCTTTCAAGTCCAACCCTAGTCACAAGTGACAATACTTCACAATCTTAGAATGGAAATCAGTAGAAGATTGTTGATATGAAGGAGATATGGCTTCATTATCCCCTAAAATATTCTCATTAGGTAGGTGGTAAAGAAGCCAAACCATGAAGAAATTTTGTGACTTGTACAGTAACACACATCAGCCTCAAAATGGTATGAAATAAAAAGAACCTATGTTTCAGATTTCTTAGGATCTATGATGTAACTCTTCAGACTTTCTTTCTGAGTTATTGAAGAAAGTGTCTCAATATATTGCCATGAAGTAGCCTAGAATTTTTAATCTAATTTTTATGCAAAGACAGTTCATTTAAAATTAATCTGGAAAATTTCCTCAGCAGTAATATATGAGAAATAAAATTATGCTTATATATGTTAATTAGCACATATAATAATACAATCTATACGTGCTATGTTAATATAGCACATACAAAACATGTATTTTTCATTTGCTACCAAGTAGCCTAAAGAATGCATGAAAATTTAAGACAGCTTATTTATCGTGTATAAAATATGACTGTAGCAAAAATAGTATTTTAAATCATTTGGAGTGAGTAGGTAAATTAATAATGATTCCTCACAAAAAAGTATAGCCGAATTGTAAGTAAAAAATTAAATGTCTTGCTATTCACTGCAGTCATTTTACTTATGGCTAGAAACTACACAGTATTTGGAGGAACTCATAAATGATAGTATATACACAATTTAAACTGAGGTATGCAAGCCCTTGGTATTTATAACAAATGTCTGTTATCTGATACACAAGCACAAAATGAGTATTTGTTTCCCCATAAATATGATGTCATGCCATCACATTACATGTGAACATGGCATAAGACCTGAAATGAATAATAATCTATTAAAAATGAGAAAATGTGGTCACTATGTATCTGGGTAAACATCTTTTACTTGAGGAATTCTATGTTTGTGTTTTTAATCAGGCAGTAGAGTAAATACATATATCTAATATATTTTCTTTCAGCATACATGATTCTTTTTTGAAAACCTTTAAATAGAAATTGATATGATTTTAATTTAGTAACTTAATAAATCATAAAGTAATTATAAACTCACCTAACATAGATTCTCCCATATTCTAATGGGAATTTTTCCATATTCTAGAATTGGGTAAGGGGCACTACATTATAAAAAATAATTAAATTTCACATTCTAAGCCAAAAGTGTCACTGATTTTAGTAGAAAAAAAATCAACTTGCCATGATTTTAAGAATATTAATAAAACATCTACTTAGCTCTTGCAATCAGGAATATTTTAATTTTTAAAAAGTTGCCATATCAAACTAGATAAACCTTTCAGATATGAGCTAAAGCTAGGCTTAATATCCTAATGCACAGGCTAGCTGTGAGATCCTTTTGAGCACAGGCTATGTTTTCTCATTTAGGCCATCCCTAAGCCTAGCTCAGTCCTGGCACACTTGAGTTATTCATTAGCACACACCAATATGCTGTGGATATCTTATCTGGAAATTAATAATAATAACTTTGTGAAAGGAAGGAGAGCTTTCAAAGCAAGCAGGAATGAGTTATTTTTTCTGTTCATCACAGATGCTTAGACATTGGAGCAAAAGCTTTGTGGTGGCTTCTAAAAGTAACTTTCCTCAATCATAGATATTTTAGGTGGCGAAATAGAAGGAAAGTATTCTAACCATGGGAATAACTTTAGGAAAGTGAGGAAACCAGTTTGGATGAAGCACAGGATCCCTGCTCGAATGGGGTAGAAGCTAAGAAAGGGAAAATAAGCTAGGCCAAGATTGCTGTCCTTAAATGCCAGACTGTGATGCTTAGAGCTTATCCTGGTTTTCAAGCATTGTAGTGGCATGATAAAGAGTATTGTAAAAGATGACTGTCACAGTAGTACATATGGTCTCCACACAGATGCACGGTGAAAATAAGCTGAAGTGGGCCTGGGGAGTTGAAGGAAGAGTCCACTGCTAAGAAAAACACAGTTCTCAGGATATAGCAAAGGGAGAAAGAGTTTTAATGACAAGACAGCTTACAAAGCCAAATGTTCAAAGAGTAAATGGAGAAAAAAAATTGGATTTAGAGATTAGGATCTTGTCAGTGAATTTAAAAAGAAAATTTCAGTAGACTCAAGATGGCAACATTAAATATTAATAAATAGCAGCTTAAAGTTTGAACATATAATTATGAAGACATAATGTTTGTTAATGTTGAATCTAAATTTGTTTTTGAGACAGAGTCTCACTCTGTTGCCCTGGCTAGAGTGCTGTGGCATCAGCCTAGCTCATAGCAACCTCAAACTCCTGGGCTCAAACAATCCTTCTACCTCAGCCTCCCAAGTAGCTGGGACTACAGGCATGTGCCACCATGCCTGGCTAACTTTTCCTATATATTTTTAGCTAGCCAATTAATTTCTTTCTGTTTTTAGTAGAGACTGGGTCTCACTCTTGCTCCGGCTGATTTCGAACTCCTGACCTTGAGCAAACCGCCCACCTCGGCCTCCCAGAGTGCTAGGATTACAGGTGTGAGCCATCATGCCCGGCCTTGAATCTAAAATTTTGGCAATAATGAAAAGGAGGTGAGACCTTTGTCTATTTACAGGTTGCAAGGAAGAAAGTTTGAAGATGAAAAGATTAAAGATATTCTAAAGTAGGAAAAGAATGAGTGAGCAGATGCTTGGAGGAAGAAATGGATTGAAAATAGCCCCAGAAAGAGGAAGGGGCACATCTTCCTCAGATACAGAAAGGAAGCAGGGAAGAAATACGATGAACATAAACAAAGGGCACTTGTGAGTGGACAAGAGGGAAGACGGGCAAAATTGTGATGAAAGTCATGGCATCTAGACTTTTTGTAAAATGGGAGGTGAGATTATCTGACAAGACTGGGGCTAACGAAATGAGATTAAAGGTTTGAAGTAATCTGAAATTTAGAAAAACTGTTACTAGAAAATTGATAGATAAATAAAAAGTCTTGCCTTTTTGCAGTGAGTTGAGTATATTAGAGGCCACAGCGAGGCCAATCAACACATTCTAGCAACTCTCTGTAGATATTCTATAGCCTGGGAGCATAAAAAAGGATAAATTGGTCAGGGTTTGCTCCAGGCATGGTAGGTCTGGCTCTAGGTCAACGGTACAAGGCAATCCAGAGTGTTAGGACTGTGCAAAGGTGACCGAGGGAAATTCTGACCAAGCAAGGATTCAACTGCAGTCATAGGGAATAATGACTGAGAAAGATGAGGGAAGAGCTGGGCCCTTAGAGGTCTCTACTGGGGCAGAATCTGGACAATGAGCCTGGGAGAGGGTCTGAAATACAGAGTACAGCAATGCCAAAGGTACAGCAGCCTTTTCTTCTTAATAACCTCCCTGTAGTCCCGTAAACTTTATAAAATGGATGAAATAATGCAGAAACTTGTACTGAAAGATAAACCATTGCTTACTATCATTTGAAGTCTTATTGTGCAGTTCTTAGAGTGTTTGCAGGAAGACCTGGCCTCACTAAATAGAGAGACACATCTGCTATTATTTGCTAAATAACAGCAAGTGATTAATAGGCCATCATCAAAATTAACTATTCATTGAAGGTAAAATTAATAAGTTCACTTCTCTCCTTGTCTAATCTGCTTCTGAGCATAAATCAGGCAGCTTCAAAACAGCATTAATTTTCTCAGAACTGTAGAATGCCATTTTAATAAAGTAAGCTTATGTTAATTCAATCAGCATTTACTGAATGCCTACTATGTGTTGAGACACTGTTACTAGGACATGTGTTACTACACTGTTACTAGACACTGTTACATCCAACCATGCCTAGTCCACAAAACTCCTTTGATACCTGTATCTGCTGGAAGATGCTTTCAGACTGGTCAAGGCAAAAAGAAAACATAAGGAGGAGGTCAGCAATGGAGCAGCTATGACAAAGGGGTGAGTTAAGAGTTAGTAGTGAGGGATGTCGTATACATGAAAAAGCAAAGGGAGCCATAAGTCAAGTAACACTTCAAACTCTGAAACCTAGTTGTAAAAAAAAGAGAAAATAGTGAGCAAAATACCTAATCCATGCCAAAGCCATGAATTAGGAGCACCATAGACCAAGCACAAAAGAATAGTATCAGAACTGGGTGGAGATAGCAAAAATAAAGTGAAAAAAGTACCGTGTCAGTTTCAATAACAATGATGTTATAGGTAAACAGTAGGATAAGCTAGTTTAAGAAGACATGGTTGTTAATATCCAATCAGAAGAAAGCAATTGTCTTCCAAAATAATTTATATTATAGTTATTAAATATATAAATAGTATATAAACATATAAATAGTATTAATAGTAATAGTAAATATATAAATAGTATTAAATATATAAATAGTATTAATAGTATAAAGGGAGTAATAGTAGCTCCCTGCTAGAGAACTTGTGGATAAGAGAGATAATAAGCTAGAGTGGAATTATATTGCATTATATATAATATATATACAAAATATATATGTGATATATATGTGTGTATGTATAGGACAAACAGATAAGTAAAGAATTAATTAGTGGAATATACATACCTCTGTGAGTCATTTTTATACTAAAATATTTCTGCTTGCATTGGGCACTAAGCCGACTCATTTCTTTTAAGCCTAGAAAAAAACAGGACAGGTTCTAAGATGCTATTTTATATGACTAAAAACTTTAGGGGAAATGTCAGCATCAGGTATGGTTGGATCCAGAGGCTCAAACTAAATGATCAGTATGTCATCATTTTCCATTTGTCAGTAGAGCTTTGCTTTGTGATGACTATATTTAAGCATGACCTCTCTGTATTCCAGGTACTGACATTTCTAGCCTTGTCTTATCTTTAACAGAAAGCAATACCAGAAAAATAAAAATCTTCTTCATGATAGTTCATGTCAAATTTCATCCTGGAATTGACTCTTATGCAGTACTTTCTTCAAGTATCAATCTCTGAACTATAGCCATGGATAAAGAATTCATATTAGCCACTCCCCGCTCCCCAGGCTGCAGTTGGATAAGCTCAACCAAACAGTATGGACTAAAAGAGAGGAGGGTGGCTCCCAAAAGGAAAACTGAGTGACTGTTCTCAAAGTCATGTTCTAAATTAGTGTTTCCCAAGCTAGGTTCGAGGAGAAGGAAGTATATCAGGATCTGGGAGATGGCAAGAAGAAATTTATGATTATAAATAGAGGGTATGGAAAGAAGGGGGAGCATGAATTGAATAAAACTGAGAACTACTACTCTAAACATTTTATTGTCCATGATAAGGATATAAATTATGCTATATCTATATTCAAATGTCCACAGAACATATGTATGTTTTTTTCTAATCCAACTTACCAAAAATTATATGAATCTTTCTATTTATTATCAACCTACTCACACCTGAAAAACCAGAAATTGTTCATTCCCTATCCAGTCAAGCTTTTATTAGAGCTGCACATGATAAACACACCCAGTACAAATAAATCATTTGTCATAAAATAAGTAGTATCATATAGTGAGATTTGCATATATAAGTGTGGCTATAAATGTTATGTGTTACTTCATACTCTGACACCTCTCCAAACTTTAAGTACCTACTTCCAAACTTTGGATACTGTTTAGGATATCATACCATATGTACAAGTTTCTCTTAAAAATAATATCTCATGTTTATTTTCCATAAGATGAACTCTGGGCTTAAGATATTTAGCATTTGGATGAGATACTGGATGCAGTGTCTCATGCTTATAATCCTAGAACTTTGGAAGGCTGAGTTGGGAGGATCACTTGAGGCCAGAAGTTCGAGACCAGCCTGAGTAACATAGCAAGACCCAGCCTTTACAAAAAATACTAACAAAAAAAATTAGTTGGGCATGGTGACATGGCATCCATAGTTCTAGCTGCTCTGCAAGCTGAGCCAGGAAGATCCCATGAACCCCGGTGTTTGAGGTTGCAGTAAGCAATGATGACATCACAGCATTCTATCCTAGTAAGAGAGAAAGACTGTATTCTGGGGGGAAAAAAAAAGACATTTAGAACCACACTAAACTATAGATTTTAATGAACTTCTCTTATATTTTTTTTCTTATTTTAGCATATTATGGGGGTACAAGTGTTAAGGTTACATGTATTGCCCATGCCCCCTCACCCCTCAAGTAAGAGCTTCAAGCATATCCATTCCCCAAACGTTGCACATCTTACTCATTGTGGTTATATATACCCATCCCTTCCTCCCCCCTCCCACCCTCCTGACACCCAATAAATGTCACTCCTATATGTCCACTTAGGTGTTGATCCGTTAATACCAATTTGCTGGTGAGTACATGTGGTGCTTGTTTTTCCATTTTTGAGATACTTCACTTAGTAGAATGGGTTCCGGCTCTATCCAGGAATATACAAGAGGTGCTATATCACCATTGTTTCTTAAAGCTGAGTAGTATTCCATGGTATACATATACCACATTTTATTAATCCACTCATGCATTGATGGGCACTTGGGTTGTTTCCACAGCTTTGCGATTGTGAATTGTGCTGCTATAAACATTCAAGTGCAGGTGTCTTTTTCATAAAGTGACTTTTGATCTTTTGGGTAGATGCACAGTAGTGGAATTGCTGGATCAAATGGTAGATCTACTTGTATCGCTTTGAGGTATCTCCATATTGCTTTCCACAGAGGTTGAACTAGTTTGCAGTCCCACCAGCAGTGTAAGAGTGTTCCTCTCTCTCCGGGGCCAGCATTTGTTGTTTGGGGACTTTTTGATAAAGGCCATTCTCATTGGAGTTAAGTGATATCTCATTGTGGTTTTGATTTGCATTTCCCTGATGATTAGAGATGTTGAACATTTTTTCATATGTTTGTTGGCCATTATTCTGTCTTCTTTTGAGAAGTTTCTGTTCATCTCCTTTGGCCATTTTTTGATAGGGTAGTTTGACTTTTTCTTGCTGATTTTCCTGAGTTTTAAATAGATTCTAGTTATCAGCCCTTTATCAGATTTGGAGCTTGCAAAATTTTTCTCCAATTCTGTGGATTGTCTGTCTGCTCTCTTGAGAGTTTCTTTAGCTGTGCAGAAGCTTTTTTATTTGATCAGGTCCCATTTGTTTATTTTTGTTGCTGTTGTGATTACCTTTGGGGTCTTCTTCATAAATTCTTTGCCTAGGCCAATGTCTAGAAGAGTATTTGCAACATTTTCCTCTAGACTTCTAATAGTTTCACTCCTAAGGTTCAAGTCTGTTACCCAGCGTGAGTTGATTTTTGTGAGAGGTGAAAGGTGTGGGTCTTGCTTCAGTCTTCTACATGTGGCTATCCAGTTTTCCCAGAACCATTTATTAAATAAGGATTCTTTTCCCTAGTGTATGTTTTTGTCTGCTTTGTTGAAGATTAGTTGGCTATATGAGGATGGTTTTATATCTGGGTTCTCTGTTCTATTCCACTGGTCAATGTCCCTGTTCTTGTGCCAGTAAAAAGATGTTTTAATGACTATAGCCTTGTAGTATAGTTTGAAGTCTGGTAAATTGATACCTCCTATTTTGTTTTTATTGCCTAGGATTGATTTTGCTATACGGGGTCTTCTCTGGTTCCTTACAAAGTGTAAAATTTATTATTTTTATAATAAAAATATATAAAATATATTATATAAAATATATATATAATAAAAATATATTATTTTTTCTATATCTGTGAAAAATGATGATGGTATTTTGATAGGGATGAAATACTCCCCAACACATTTTATGAAGCAAACATAACCCTGATACCAAAACCAGGAAAGGATACAACAAAAAAGAAAACTACAGACCAATATCCCTTATGAATATAGATGCAAAAATCCTCAACAAAATCCTAGCCAATCGAATCCAGGTGCTTGTCGAGAAAATAATTCATCACAACCAAGTGGGCTTCATCCCAGGGATGCAGGGATGGTTCAACATACGCAAATCTATAAATGTAATTCACCATATAAACAGAAACTAAAACAAAGACCATATGATCCTCTCAATAGACGCAGAGAAAGCATTTGACAAAATTCAACACCCTTTTATTATAAGAACGCTCTACAAAATAAGCATAGACGGAGCTTACCTAAAAATAATACAAGCCATATATGACAAACCCACAGCCAATATCATACTGAATGGGGAAAAATTGAAAGCATTCCCACTTATAACTGGAACAAGACAAGGTTGCCCACTATCTCCACTTGTGTTCAACATGGTGCTGGAAGTCCTTGCTACAGCAATCAGACATGAAAAGGAATTAAGGGAGTCCAAATGGGAGCAGAAGAGATCAAATTCTCACTCTTTGCTGATGACATGATATTATACCTAGAAAACCCCAAGGATTCAACCAAGAGACTCCTTGATTGACAAATGAATTTGGTAAAGTCTCAGGATACAAAATCAATACACAGAAATCAGAGGCATTCATATACGCCAACAGTAAAAGTGAAAACCAAATCAAAGGCTCAATTCCCTTCAAAATAGCAACAAAGAAAATAAAGTACCTTGGAATATATTTAACTAAAGAGGTAAAAGACCTCTACAGGGAGAACTATGAAACACTGAAGAAGGAAATAGCAGAGGACATAAACAGATGGAAGATTATATCATGCTCATGGGTCGGCAGAATCAGCATTGTTAAAATGTCTTACATTGTTTTATACAAAAGATGCTGTTGCACATATGAATCACATTGTTTATGCTTTACTTAAGATATAGTTATATAATGTCATATGTTATTTAGAGAATATACTAAATCACATATTTAATGACTTTGAAGTATTTATAAAGCTAAATGACCACAATTCAATTTGAGAGTATTAAAAACCAATAGTCTCTGCCACAACACAGCATATAATGTGGAAGTATATTGCAATGCAATAAGGAAAATGTATGCAATATGAAAGAAAGTTTCCATTAGATGCCATCATCCTTCAACATGTTCAAAAAAGAAAAAAAAAGAAACATGCAATTACCTTCAAGAGCTGATTTAATTTTCTGAATTCTATTCTGGAACACTAATTCATTTTTTAATCACTATTTGCATATGGTCATTAAAAAGATATTTAGTAAACTTTTAAAAAATTAGAGAGTGTGACTCTTTAGGAATTTTAACATTACTCTGTGTATTCTAGTTCAACCACTATTTTTGTACTTATTTGGACATGTGACTAGGGTGTTTTTCCTCTCCTAGTTTACATATACCACTTAATCAATGAAACCATCAGAAATGGAACTAAGTTAACAATTTTTAGTAATCTAGGATGTTATAACCTCACGCGTGGGATTTCAGGTTTAGGTTTGAGATTCTTATTTTTCTTTATAGTCCTCTCTGTCTAGTACTCTCCAGCCATATTTCTTCTAAGCCAAGCTTTTTCCAATTATATAAAAAACCTTTAATTTTTAGTCATTAACATATTTGCAAGTATTCATTCCTACCTAACTTAGCTCTAGCTTTTGTTGAATATTTTTTCTAATTTTTCATGATCTGTTCAAAGTAACACGTCTATCATTCAAGTCATTAGCAATCATGTATATCCTGATACATATGCCCCAAGTTTTATTTCGTAGGTCACTCGTTATTTAACTTGACAAAAATTAGTTACGTCAAAAAAGACTGGCTCCACTTTTGAGACTGAGATAGTAAGACTTCTTCATAATGCGTTTTTTTTTTCTAGTCATAAATACTCCCAGGCTATGGAGACTGACATCTGATAGGGTACATCATCTGATTTTTCTTTAATTATCCAAGGCATTATTCATAAGAGAAAAGAAAAATGTTTTCACCCTGCCTGCATTCAATGGTAGAAATTGCACTGGCTCTTCCAGTATTTGTTCCTACTTTTGAATTTTATTCTAATCCATCTAAGCTTACAAAATTGTTTTCCCTTTTAAAACAAATTTTCCCTTAGACAATTTTGAAAGACTTCACTATCCTCAAATAAATTTTCCCTAACAGCCCCTAATGATATTGCATCATCCACCCTTGTCTCAGGCATCCCAAATGCCATTCGTCAGCCCCCGCTGATTTGACTAAAGCCCATAATAAGTACACATCAACCATTTCCTTCCTATCCCTGAGAAGTTTGTCACTGGGCCTTGTTTAGTTGTCCCTCAGCACACTTGCATTTAGATAAAACAGAATGAGTGATTCTTAATAAGCTGACATTTATTCTACTAAGCACACTACGGTTTTTTCTATCTTCTTAACCAAAAAATGCTGCACACAATTTAACATTCTCTTGATGACTCAGAGCCATCAAATGAAATCTATTCAGTAGTGCATGATATAGCTGTAGGAGTGCACATCCTGCCTCTGCCTCTTTTAACTGTGTGACCTTGTGCAAATTATTTAACTTCTCTGTGCTTCCATGACATCATTTATTAATATAAAATGGGGGAAACAATAATATGTAGTCCACAGATTTATCATAAAAATCAGGTATGAAAATCCACATAAAACAAATCCTAGAACATAGAAAACACTCGGGAAATTAAAGCCATTTCAATGACTGTTATGATTATCACCATCCTCAGTTAATGATTGTCATATTATTATTATGGTCATCATTATTCTGAGTTGTGTAGGCTGCCCTCTGGGGTCATGGAAGTTGATTAGCCTGTATCCTCCCTAACCTGCAGACTGTAGAGGCTCTTCAGCTTACCTGTGTCTAGACTTACATGTCCTTTTTCCCTTCTTTATAAAAATATTTTTGAAATCCATGTGGGGTAATCAGAAAAAAACCTTATTGGATTTTTATAATATAAATTTAATTGTTATAAAAGGATCTAGGGAGCTTTCCTATGAGCACAAACCATGAGCTTTAGTGCATCGGCATATATGCTGACAAACCACACTCCTTATTCATTTATTTCCTGGTCCTCTATTGTGATCCAAATAGAGAAGATACTAGATAAATGACTCCTGGATAAGTGAGGGAATAATTGTTTATCTTGTCTTCCCACCAAGCTCAAAATATTATACATCAAACCTTTTCTGGAGTCCTAACTACAACAAGAAAAAACATTCCATCCATGCACAAAAAGGCATTACTGAAAGGAAAAACTTCTAACAACAAAACAAAAAATGAAACCAAACTCTTCTCACATTGTGATTGTCCCAAGGAAAAAAAAAAATTGGTGCTCTGGTTGACTCATATTAATCCATTTGAATCAACAAAAGTATTTTATTCTCTTGAACCAAGTAGAATGAGGATAAGACCATAGAGAACCAAACTCAGAGACGGATTATTTTTCTGCATTTTAAATGCATTGGCTGAGAATTCAAAATGCTAAAAGTAATTCTTGAGAAACATTAGTCTCAGGAGTTTCCAGGCTATTTTAACATCAGTTCCTGAAAGTTTGTTCCTTTTATGTCTTTGAATAGACTCCAATCTTTCAAGTATCAAAGTTGTCTCTCTCTTTCTTCCTTGCTCTCTCTCTCTCTCACACACACACACTAGCTATTTAATAAGAGAATCCATGGCAGAGAAATATGTTACAAACAAAATAGGCAATGCCTTGTTTAAACTACTCACACGTTTCTTCCCAAAGTAAACAAGCAGACAATACCTTTAGGTGACATTTTATGAAGTTTTACTTGCACTTGGGATTAAATGAAGAATACCTTTTTTGGGACAATTTAATACTTTGAAAGTGTTTGTACATTTCTATTTTTTTCCTTTTAAATATTCAATGAAATTTTAATTTGTATATGTCATAATTTATAACATTGGCAGCAGTTCCAATGTCTGCAAAATATTTTTAGAGGTACAAATTAAGAAGGAAAAATGTACCTTATGTATTCAAATGGATGAAACATTGTTTTCAATGAAATATATTCTTGTCAACATTTATTAAATAAGATCTCAATTCAAAAATAATGTGTTCCTACTGATTGCATATACGAGGGGCACTTGTTGTGCCAGAATGTTGATGATTTAAGCTGTTTTCCTCTTGAGTGGTTGGTAGTCATCACTTCAGCAGGCTTATTTTTATAGTTAGAAGAACTGAGTGATTTCTGAGCTTTGTCATAACTGTCTTAAAACCACCTCATCTTATCTTTTAAAGTGATTCCAAACAATGCACTGGATCAAAACATATAAAAAATATGTAAGTGGAATAAAAGTTTGAGGTTAGGTAGGAGTTACATAGCCAGAGTTATATAGAGGATTAGCTGCATTTGTAAATTATGTGAGACTTTTTTTCCTTATGGTCAAGTGTGTGTGTGTGGGGGGGGGGGAATGTTTCATTAAATTTCTAAGAATAATATGGCAAAAGTAGGCCCAGTTGAGAGAAAATAACCATTTCAAAGGGGAAGAGTACTATTAAGACAACAATGAGCTGGCCATAGAGAAAAAAGAAATCACATGCTGAGTCCACAAAAGCTCAAGAATTAGAGCAACTAGTTAGTTACCTCTAAAAAAAGGGTAAAAGTAGAACTAAAGAAAGGAGAAATGTTTGAAAATCTGTATTAGGCAGTTGGAGCCCACAGATGACTTCCCACTCTACCATTCTGAGCAGCCAAGGAACTGCATCTCCCCTATCCTTGAACAAGATTGGAAGTTTATTTTCATAGACAGTTTAAAAAGAAAGATTCTTTGGAACCAACTTTTATTGCCACTGTTGAAAGCAAGACTATATAGGAAAACAAAAGCATTAATAACTAGTGAATGCCCTACCCCTCACTGCAGCACTCTTCCCTCACCTGGATCTCTAAATACCAGCAGCCAGGCCTACACCCCGCTGGAGGACAATTGAATGATACTTGTCTTGGGAGTTTGGACATTCTATGAGTAAAGATATCAGTGTCAGGGGTTCCCAGGGAAAAAGCTCAGCCAAGCCAATCTGTAAGGTGTACAGAAGATAAACCCCATCTAAATGTTCAGAGTTCCCAATCAAAATTTAAGTGCCTTGTAAATGTGAAGAGATATCTTAGGAAAATCTCTAATAGAAAGGACACTAAAAGCATATGTTTGAAAATTCCACTTGAAAGAAATAGATTATACCATGTAAGGGAAATCTCAAACAAAACAAAACAAACAAAAAACCTACAAGTAACATCCAAATAATAGAAGTTCCAGAAATAAAAAACAGAAGGGAAAAAAAATCATGAAATACATCCAACAATTTCCCCAGAATTGAACAATGTGAATTTCCAATCGAATAAGCATCTGAATGCCCAGCTCAATAAAACATGTCATCGTTGACAGTTCAGAACACAGGAGATAAAGAGATGATTCTATAAGCTTCCAGAGAGGAGGAAAAAGTTATGAACAAAGAACCTAAGCTGGGCACAGTGATTTACACCTGGAATCCCAGCACTTTGGGATGCTGAGGCAGGAGGATAGCTTGAGATCAGGAGTTTAAGACCAGCCTGGGCAACACAGACAGACTCCATCTCTACAAAAAATTAAAAGAAATTAGCTGGGTATGGTGGTGCATACCTGTAGTCCCAGTTACTCAGGAAGCTGAGGCAAGAGGATCCCTTGAGCCCAGAAGGTGGAGGCGGCAGTGAGCTATGGCCATCTCATTTATATGTGGAATCTAAAAAAGTCAAACTCATAGAAACAGAATAGAATAGTGGTTAACAGAATCTGAGAGTGTGAGGGGAATCAGGAGATGTTTGTCAAAAGATATAAAGTTTCCATTGTAAGATAACAAGTTCTGGAGTTGTAAGGTACAGCATGGATGGTGATGAATGTGTTAATTCGATTGTGGCAATCACTACACAATATATATATATGTCAAATTATCATGTTTTATACCTTGAAAATATATATTTTTTTCATTAAACCTATTTTTAAAAGCATGCTAATAGATGAATTTTGAATAGCATTTACTTCAACATACTTAATACTGATTTACCCAAACTTATACCATGATATTTTAGGAACAAGGAGAATGTACATATGTATAGGTGAAAAGGAACTAAATCCTTACCTTTCATAGTGAAAATTCAATATGTAATATCTTAAACTGAAGTGTGATATGCATATGTTCTTTAAACATGAGATAGATACCAAAGGAATCAGCTTGAGTCATTTCAAACAGAAAAGGAGGAAATATGTGAGAATGTAAATTAATAATCAGTGTTGGTTTGATGGGGAAAGGTCTAGATAGATTATCTAAGATTTTTCTGCATGAGTAATTAATCAAAAAGAAGCCACTTTACAATAGGTTACCAATCCAAATAATCAATTTTAAAAACTTTTATTACAGATAAACTTGACCTCCCCATTGGGTTCATAAACCCCATATAATTAGAAGTTCTTTGTAAGTGAAATATAGCACTTCTTGCTCAATTTGGCCAGATAAAAGTCTTTTTTTGTCAAACTCAAAATGGCAATTCCTACCACTCAGTATTTTAGTTGCATTTCACACCACAGGCATATTTTTCAAAAAGGTCAAGCTCCCATTTGTCACTTAGATGCTGAAAAGGTGGGCCAGGAGTCACATATGTGCTGGAAACATACAACCACATGCGGGTAACAATGAGAAAAATGTGTCTGCTCAGGTATGAGATAATCAGCCAGGCATACTACACACATCACTAACCTAAGTACAAGATCAGTAAGCACTGAACCATCTTTTCTTTCTTTCCCTCATTTCAACACCCTTAGAGCATGTGTTCTTCCAGTGTTCATCAAATATATTATTTTTCATATTCCGTAAGGCCTATCCTCCACACTTCTGCCCTAGCTTTCTGCTCCAATTTAGGTGCTATCTTCTACTACCTCCAACACCCCAATCCCATCCCTAACCTAGAATCTTTGAGTGGGGACTTTCTCTGTATGTCTACAGTCAGTTTATTTTCACTCCTCTGAGCCCCTTTAGATTTTTCCATTCTTCCAGTCCCTTTTCTAAAAGCCAACCCACATCCTTTGAGCTCTGTAGCCTGCTACAGGTTTATAATCCTATAGAGGATTGAGGCTTCAGGGCATGGGAGTGCTGAGAGCCTTGTGAATGGAGAGAGTATATTTAAAACCTAGGTGAAATCTTTAGGAGACCAGGAGGAAAGTGAGGAAAGGTGAGAGAAAGAGTAAGGGTCAAGTCGTAACTGTGATAAGAAAGAGGAAGAGAAAAGTTGGAATATTTATTGATACCCTCTGTGTTGGTTTAAGAATGGACTTTTATGGCCACCTGAAAATGGCTACATTTTCCTGCCATTTTTTACTTTTATTAAGACTGTTAAGTAGATGACCTATATATTCATTGGTAGTCATGTGATTTCTACTTGTAACGAAAGTTTTTGACCTTGCGAGAATTAGAACTTTATCATCTGAGTTTATTTTGTCCTCTAGCAAGGAAAAGAACACATTACCACAACAGACCTCTCGAGTCTCATTTTCAAACTAATGCATTCCAAAATGCATTCAAATTCTAACAAAGAGCAAAGGATAAACAATTAAACATTACATGTAACAGAACTCTTACCCACCTGCCAACAATTAAACCCAGTAATTAAAAACTGTAGGAGAATACACATAAGCATATCCTCAGCAACAGTCATACCACGGTCAAAGAAGAGGAAAAAAAAAAAAATCTTTCCTAATAAGTTCCTTTCCCATTTCCCAGTCTGCTTTTCCTGACATTAAACAGACACAAGACTCTGTCAACTGTGTTTCACTTTCTTTAAAAAGAGGGAAATCCCATTCTGTATCCCCTGGGAGGACTATTATATACAGATGAATGTATTTTGTTATTTAGTTTAATAAATATAGTGTTCAGAACAGATGTTAAAGCTTGAAATTGTCCAGAGAAAAGAACAGCTCAGGTGGCAATAATGCCGGCTTCCCGCCTGCTGTGCTTTCTTCTTTGTCTTTGGAAGAGCTACTTTCACAGGTGAAAAGGTATTACGGTATTTATAACCACTCAAGTCCTCACCACTGGACTGAAGCTGACAAACGGGGTGCTAATTAGTAGCAGGAGTGGTGGTGGTGATGGTGGTTTTATGACACAGGCATCTGGCCAGTAAATTGGACTAAGAGAAACAACACATTTACAGAAACACTGCAAATCCAGCCATGCAGTGGCTAACGGGTGAATGTGAGTACTGTTTAGAAAAAAAAAGGATTTTCTCGAACACCACACTATTTGGCCTTTTCATGGCTATGCTTTTCTGTGGATTTTCTAATGCACTAGTTACTTATATCACCACGATCCAGAAGAATGCCTTTAGAGTACACCTGTGAATAAATGGTATGCTTTGGAGAGAGGCAAGACATTATTTGGTTAGAGTGAATGTTTTCCCTCTGAGAATTATAGTTTAGAAAACAACAAGTCTCAATTTAAACAACAGGCAGGATATTGTCCTGCAAGCGAGGAAGCAGTAAAAGAGTAAAATCTAATCAAATAATAAATATTTTTTAGTATTTATCAATAATAAAATTTAATGCATACTCATTATTATCTAAATTTTATAATGTTTATGTAGTTTAACTAAAATAAATCTACACTTTATAAATGTGGCCAGAGCATTTACATTGTCTTCATTGATTTGGGGTCTGTGGTTACTGTCATAGAGAGAAGTCATGATGAAGAGGGAAAAAATGAATTTGTTATTAGGAAGGTTGCATTTAAGCCCCAGAAACATGGTCATATGGTTAGGGACAAGAACTTTCAATGCAAATGAACTAGAGCCAAACCCAGCCACTTATTGTGCCACTTTTTGTATGGTCGTCAGCAAGGCAATTGCTCTGAGCCTTAGTTTCCTCATTTACAATGTCTAATTTATTAGGTTGCTCTGAGGCTTTAATGAGATAATATATATAAACCAATCTACAGAATTCCTGATGCATTACAATTCTTATTAAATGGTAGCTATTAAAACTATTAACAATACTAAGAAAGTCACAACCCTTTCTCTATGTTTTTAATCATTCAAGTGTAAAGTTTCAAGTTTATCCCAGGATGTTTGAGAATTAAATGTGATATAAACATAATGAAATTTGCAAAATCATTTAAAAATTATTAAAAGCTACATATATACCGCCACTAGGAAACATGTATCATTTTCTATTTAAATACCAGTGTTTAAAGCAAGCTTTTGCCAGGGCACAATGGCCTGTAATCCCAGCACTTTAGGAGGTCAAGGTGAGAGGATTGCCTGAGGCCAGGAGTTTGAGACTAGACTGGGCAATATAGCAAGACCCCCCACATCTCTACAAAAAATTTAAAAAATTAAAGACAAGCTTTCCCAAAATATTTTTTCATTGCCACCATCATTATCTTCACACATATTTAATTTTCCAAAGTCATTTTTCACAAAAGCCAAGATGCTTTTCCAGGGTAACATGTATACAGCATAGCACTGGAAAATATAAAGTACAAAATGGCTAATTATACTGTGAGGAGCAAGATGGTAATGTTTTTAGAGAATTTCTCCTGTTCATGAAGACAGTAACATTTCAAGTTTAATGCTTAAAACTACATCTCAGAGAGCTGTTATAATATGAAGTAGCAAAGGGAACAGAGTAGAGAATTCAATTCTCAGTGGCTATATTTTTCATGCTCCAAAAAGTACTATATAATCACATCAAATATCTATGTTTTTACATGTGTGTGTATATGTATGTTTGTATATTTGTGTGTGTGTATATATACACATGTATATATACACACACACACGCTATAATAAAACATGTTATACATTCTATCAGGCCAAAAGAAGTAGACTAACAGGTGAAAACTGGACAGATTAAGGGAATTTATTGACTCGATAGATATTAATCAAGCTCCTATCATGTGCTAGGCACTGAGCTAAACACTGGATGTGGAAAGCAAAATAAGCATAATAACTAGATATGGAGTTCTGAGCAAAACACAGTAACTTCCCCCAACAAATTTTCAATATAAAGTAAGATTAATTTAACAGATCATTTTATTCTAATATGTTTAACTTTGAAATTAGCAAATGACCTATGCAAGATTATAGGATCCAATAGATTATAAACAGAAAGTCTATTATCACAAAAATGCAATCATATACAAGCTTATTTTTGAATTACAAGTCAATGAATCTACAAAGTCATACATGAGGTAAAACCTTGAAGTGTTAATCAGTTTGTCAAAAAGTAAAACTGAAATGCAGCTCAGAAATGGTTTATTAGATTTCCTCTAAGAGCAGAGCTTTTCCCAGGAATTCCTGCAACCCAAGCTACAAGAACAGAGAGGCTTCCTGTTATAGCTTCCTTATTTCCCTAAACATGGGCTTTGAAGCTCTGTGCAAAATCTCTACCATGACAGAGCTTATTTAGTGTGTACTGGATATTATATTAATTCCTAGTCTATGCTTTCAGGAAAAAGAAAATTGCAAAATGACTTCGGGTATTTTTTTCAACCAAAACTTCAGCATATGTGATGAATCTCAAACCTGAGAGTGAATTAAAATTACCAATGGAGATTTTTAAATCTTATACATCTCTGTTCCCCACCCCTAGATTTTCTGACTCAGTAAGCCTTGGTATTTAAATCTTTTAAAGCCCCATGGATGATTCTGATGCAAATCCAGGATTGAGAATCTCTACAAACAACCACAGAAAAAAGTTTTTAAAAGTTTCCTTCTTCCTTCCCACTATGTTCCCTGGAAAAACAGCCTGTATGAAAAAGTGTATAAGCACATGTTGGGCAATAATGCCATTTAAATGCTTAAAGAGATTTGTAGTTTTGAGCATTGAACTGGGCTGGTCTAGATAAATTGAAGCCAAATTACCTGACAGAATCCTCTAGGGACTGTCATATTTGTCATACTCTACCTTGAGAGATAGCAGGATGATTCATTATTTTCCATAAGACAGAATATTCCAGTATTATCATTAAATAATGATGATGTTCATAATAAGAGAGGTTAAGCACACAATTATATACTTTTCCAGAGATTCAATCCAAGAATCACAGTCGTAAAAATCCCAGGAACTAAATGCTTTGAATAATTCCTAAATTTGTAAAACAGAATCAGTTCTTTGTCTTGGTACATTCCACTTCTCAACCCAGAAATCTGCATGTTGCTTTACTTACCATGTGCAATGAAAACAGCTGCAGAAGTTTATCACAAAAGAATATACATGATTTTCTGAGCATGTTATTGGGCATATTGAGTAAGTGTTGCCACAGTGATTGATAACACAATCATCTGAGATCTGACTTAATAGAAAACAAGGCTGAAATTAGAAAACAAAAGGCAAATTCTCAGTAAAACTGGAGTGAGCTGGAAGCTTGAACTGTGACTCTACCACAATTAAGTGTTTTACTGTCATTAACCAGCTGACCTTAAGGGGGGATAGTGAAATCAATTAAGCCATTTGGCCTGATCCTAAGGGAATATGGATAAATTCTTTGAAAATCAGGTGCTTAAAATTCAGATGCTTGGTAGCTGATTGGCTTAAAGCTTCATTGGCAAAGAGGAGACACTTTTTAAACATCATGATACCCGTGAGGAAGAGGTTGGTGGTCTCATGTCATTTGTCAGTTAGATTTTTCTTTAAAAGAGCAATGTCAATGTGTCCTTTGGCAGATATTAT
Organism: Microcebus murinus; assembly: GCF_040939455.1. Lineage (NCBI taxonomy): Eukaryota > Metazoa > Chordata > Mammalia > Primates > Cheirogaleidae > Microcebus > Microcebus murinus. The sequence continues at coordinate 77,144,968 of NC_134114.1, read as the reverse complement.
GCCAGTCTGTTCTAATGAGAAAAAATGATACTGCCACAAAGAATCTATACATGATATATGTACTGTTATCAGCCCCATTTTACAGACAAAGATATCAAGACTTAGACTAAATATATCTAAGATCACAAAAGTCATAAGTGGTAAGATAAGGATTTTAACCCATGTGTGCAGAGCTGGAGGCTATAAATTACACTTTACCTATGAATGTACCTTAAGGATGTTAAATGTACCACAAGACTGACCTCAGTATATCAAGGGGGTAAATGAAAAACACATCATAAACAGTCACAAATGCAAGTGCAGGAAATTATCTTTATAAATTAAAAAATTACTTTCCAAGCACAGTAAATATCCAAGCTATTATTGTTTTATTCCATAATACTAATCTGAGATGTGGGTAGATTCAATTGCATACAACATAATTTTTCATAATAAAGTCACCTTGGATGCATTTGTGGTGACAATAATTTTCACAAATACATGTAAAGAGCAAGTAAGAAATCAAATTGGACTAAATTACAACATTCATGATAAACATGGAATTCCCATTGTGGTGGTTTTAAAATATGTCCACACATTCTTTGACACTCTTCCCTTCAAAAGATGAAGATTAATTGCCCTACCCTTGAATATGAGCTGGACTTAGTGACTGACTTGTGACTAATTAAATAAAATGAATGGATTAACAAATAAAAATGGCAGAAGTGTCAGCACATGACTTCCTGGTGTAGGTCATTGTCTCAGTCAATTCAAGCTGCTGTAACAAATTGCCTTAGATTGAGTGGCTGAAACAGCAAACATCTTTTTCTCACAGTTCTGGAAGCTGGAAGGAAATCTGAGATCAGGGTGTCAGAGGTCTGGTGAGGGTCCTCTTCCAGGTTCTAGACAGCTGACTTCTTAGATCTTCACATAATAAAGGATAAGGGCTAGCTCTCTTCATATTCCAGCAAGGACACTAATCCCTCTTGGGGACTCCATTTGCATGCCCTAATTACCTCCCAAAGCCCCCACCTCCTAATAATATCCTATTGAAAGTTAGAGTAGCAATATATGAATTTGGGAGGAACAAAAACATGAAGTCTATAACAATCATAAGAGGTATTGTGGCTTTTATTTCTCTCTCTGTTTCTCTCTCTTGCTAGCTCTCTCACTTTTTCTTTCTTGCTCTTTACTCTCTCTAGAAGCCAACCACCATGTCATAAGAAAACTCAAGCACTTCTGTAGAGAGTTCCATAAGGCAAAGAACTGACGTATCCTGTCAGCAGTCAGCACAAACTATCCAGGCATGTGAACGACCCACTCTGGAAGTGAATTCATCAACTCCAATCAAGCCCTCAAGGTTGCTGCAGACCCCGCCTTAGCTAGTACCATCTAAAACCCTTAGCTACTACCATCTAATTAAGGTGATCTTGAATCTCTGACCAAAAGAAACTTTATAAGATGTTTATTGATTTTAGCTGCTACCTTTTAGGGTAACTTGTTATGAAGCAACATATAACTAGTACAACCATATTGCCTACATAACCAGTGTAGCATATGTTAGAGGAGGAAGCAGTTCTTGCCTCTCTTCAATCATGTCATTGTTCCTCTTTGTAACTCAGTTGCCTCATCTGTAAAATGAAGAAATAATGTTTACCTCCTGGAGTAGTGAAGATACAATGAGATAGCTTGCAAATACTTATTACAGGAGTTCCCAGCAGAGTAATTCATAAATAAAGGTTAGGCATAGTTATTATTGTTGCTTTAACATTTTCTTTTGTCCTTGCAGTTTGAGTGGAACTTTGGCATGGGGAGGGAAGTAAAAGCTGAACTAACCACCTATTAGTCTTAGCTGTGCTCCTTGATTTCACGCCCATTTTAAATCTCCACAACCCTCATTTTTCTCATCTTTACATAGAGATAATGAGAGACTATTAAATGATCACATTATTTCTTCTATTCTTTTTTTTTTTTTTTTTTTTTTTGAGACAGAGTCTCACTTTGTTGCCCAGGCTAGAGTGAGTGCCGTGGCATCAACCTAGCTCACAGTAACCTCAAACTCCTGGGCTCAAGCTATCCTCCTGCCTCAGCCTCCCAAGTAGCTGGGACTACAGGCATGTGCCACCATGCCCGGCTAATTTTTTCTATATATGTATTAGTTGGCCAATTAATTTCTTTCTATTTATAGTAGAGACGGGGGTCTCACTCTTGCTCAGGCTGGTTTCGAACTCCTGACCTCGAGCAATCCCCCGGCCTTGGCCTCCTAGAGTGCTAGGATTACAGGCGTGAGCCACCGCGCCCGGCCCGATTTCTTCTATTCTTGTTATACTTCTTAAAACTTTTCTCATTTTGGCAGTGAAGGCCTTGGTATCCATGAAAAGTTGGGGACAGCAGAATAACATAGAACAAAATGTGGAGTGTCAAAAACCTAGGGCTTAGAAGCTTTTGAGGATATAAAGAATATAAGAGGTAAAAGTTAAGTAAGTGTTCTATTTCCATTAAGAGGATAAGCAACTGGAGCTTAGATACTGCTTTATTCCTAAGGAAGAAGACTATATACTAACCATCCCCCTCATCTTATACCAGGATCCCAGAGTAGGGCAAAACAGCAATTTCAAATTGTTGTTAAGAATTCCAGATTCTCTTAGTAGAGAAACTAATTCACTTCCCAGTGGATCCTGGACAGGTAGGAAGACCCCAGAGTTTCCCTGCAAACCAGAGATGACACAAAAGCAATGTGGGCAATGGGCCTCAGAAAAGCTTGCAGTTTCTACTGCCTACCAGGGTGATGAAGGAAAAGAACAAATCTAGAATTGGGATCCAGCAGACCCTAAAAGACCTATTAGCCAAGTTCAAGACATCACAGAGCAATGACATGAAAAAAGCACAAGGACCGAGGACCCAACAAAATGATATACAGCTCAACAGATATCAACACCAAAGAATGCTCTCTCAATGTATTGCCAGGCTCTTCAAAGGACCCTTGAATTTATAATCAACTTCATAGAAAGGATAACAACTGTTCATTGACTTAGATTGCTTCTGTTAGCCAGTAGAAGGCCTAGAGTAGGTTAAAATACATTGTAAAAAGTAAAGTTATATTTCCAGCACACCTGATTTTGTGGACTAATATCGAAGCCACTACAGAGTAGACAACATGAAGTATCCATTTAAATGATTCTATTCCCTCACACATCTCAGAATCTAAGTCAAGTTGTCCTCCTCTTTTGTTAGTCTTTATCCTAACTACTCAAAATTCAGAATTTCCTGAAAATATAAAATCTCAGTTCTCCTCTCCAGTTAAATAAGTAGTTAAATCCCTTTCTCAACAGATTTTTTTCTTAATTAAAGACTGTGATTTTTTGAGTAATATTAGGTTCCAGTAAAATTGAGTAGAAAGTATAGAGAGTTCCCATATATCCTCTGTACCCACAGAAGCACACAACTTCCCCAACTACTGACATCCTGCAGCATAATGGTACAATGGTTACAAGTGACGAACCTATAGTGACACATCATTATTACCCAAAGTCCACAGTTTACATTAGGGTCCCCATTGGTATTATGCATCCTATGGGTTTTGACAAGTATATAATGACATGTATCCACCACTGTAGTATCATACAGAATAGTTTTACTACCCTAAAAATCCTCCCTGCACTCGTTATTCATGCCTCCCTCCCCCCTAACTCCTGGTAACCACTAATCCATAGTTTTGCCTTTTCCAGAATGTCATAGAGGTGTAATCACACAATATGTAGACTTTTCAGATTGGCTTCTTTTACTTAGAAATATGCATGTAACTTTCCTCCGTGTCTTTTTATAGCTTGACAGCTATTTCTTTTTAGTGCTAAATAATATTCCATTGTCTAGATGTATCACAGTTTATCCATTCACCTACTAAAAGACATCTTGATCGCTTCCAAGTTTTGGTAATTATGACTACAGCTGCTATAAATGTCAGTGTGCAAGTTTTTGTGTACACATAAGTTTTTAATTAATTTGGGTAAATACCAAAGAGTTGACTATAAAATCATATGATAAAAGAATGTTTAAATTTGTAAGAAACAACCAAATTGTCTTCCAATGCAACGGTACATTTTTGTATTCCCAGGTGCTCCGTCTCCTCACCAGCACTGGGTATTGTCAGTGTTTTAGATTTTGATCATTCTAATAGGTGTGCAGTGGTATCTCATTGTTGTTTTAATTTACAATTCCCTAATAACATACCATGTGGAACTTATTTTCATATGCTTGATTGTCACCTGGATATTTTCTTTAGAGAGGTAGCTGTTAAGATCTTATACTCATTTTAAATAGAGTTGTTCTCTTATTATTCAGTTTTAAGAGTTCTTTGTATATTTTGCATAATAGTCCTATATCAGATATATCTTTTGCAAATATTTTTGTCTTCTTCTCTTTCCCAGGCTGGCTTGTCTTCTCTTTTTGCTGACATTATCTTTTGCAATGCAGAAGTTTTTAATGTTAAAGAAGACCAGGTAATCAATTATTTCTTTCAAAGCTGGTCCCTTTGGTGTTGTGTCTAAAAAGTCCTCAACATACCTGAAGTCACCTAGATTTTCTCCTATGTTATGCTCTAGAAGCTTTATAGTTTTGTGTTTTACATTTAGGTCTATGATCTAATTTTAGTTAATTTCTGTGAAGGGTGTAAGGTCTGTATCTAGGTTAGTTTTTTTTGCATGTGGATGTCCAGTTGTTTCAGTATTATTTGTTGAAAAGACTATCTTTGCTCCATTGTATTGTCGTTGTTCCTTTGTCATAAGTTAGTTGAGTATATTTATGTGGGTCTATTTCTGGGCTCTCTATTCTGTTCCATTGACCTATGTGTCTATTCTTTCATCAATACCACACTGTCTGTTCCAATACCACACTGTCTGTTTGTTACTGGAGATTTATAGTAAGTCTTGATGTTCAGTAGTCAGTCCTCTCTAACTTCATTCTTCTCTTTCAAGATTGAGTTGGCTATTCTGGGCATTTTGCCTTTCCAAAAACTTTAGAATAAGTTTGTCAATATCCACAAAATAACTTGCTAGTATTCTGGCTGGAATTCCATTGAATCTATAGATCAAATGACCTTCTGACAAGATTGAGTCTTTCTATCCATGAACATGGGTATTTATTTAGTTAGTTCTTCTTTGATATTTTTCATTAGTTTTGTAGTTTTCTTCATACAGACCTTGTACATATTTTGTTAAATTTATACCTGTTTCATTTAGGAGAGTGCTAAATAGTGAATAGTAATGTGTTTTTAATTAAAATTTCTACTTATTCATTGCTGTTGTATAGAAAAGCAATGGACTTTTATACCCAGAATCCGATCTATCTTAGTGAATGTTCTATGTATATAGAGCTTGAGAAGCTTGAGAAGAATGTGTATTCTGATGGTGTAGGATAAAGTAGTCTATAGGTGTCCATGATATCCAGATGATTGGTAATGTTATTGAGTTCAACTGTGTCCTTCCTGATTTTCTGCCTGCTGGATCTGTCCATTTCTGATAGAGGGGTGTTAACATCTCCTACTATAATAGTGGATTCATCCCTGTCCCCTCCCAGTTCTATATATATTTACCTCATATTTTAACACTCTGTTGTTAGGTGTACACACATTAAGAATCATTGTCTTTGTGTGGCATCGACTCTTTTATCATTAAATATGTCTGCAATGTCCTCTTTATCCCTGATACATTTCCTTGCTCTGAAGTCTGCTTTATCCAGAATTAATGCAGCTACTCCCACTTTCTTTATATTTTTCTCTATCCCTTTACATTTTGTGTATATGTATATTTATATTTAAAGTGGGCTTTTCACCGGCACCTCTTATATTATCCTGGATAGAGCTGGAGCCCATCCTTCGAAGTAAAGTATCACAAAAATGGAAAAATATGCACCACATGTACTCACCATCAAATTGGTACTAACAGATCAACACTAAGGTGCTCACATGAAAGTAATATTCATTGGGTGCCGGTCAGGTGGGAGAGGGGTTTTAGAGGTGGGCAAACTAACAACTAATGGGCATGGAGCACGCTGTATGGGGGAAGGGCACGCTTGTAGCCCTGGCTTGGGTGAGGCAAAGGCAGTATATGTAACCAAAATGTTCATACCCCCATAATATTCTGAAAATAAAAAAAAAATAAAGTGGGTTTTGCAGACAACATAGCTGAGTCTTGTTTCCTGAAGCACTCTCAAAATCTTGTAATTGTTGTATTTAGACCATTGACACTTAAATGATTATGACTATAATTAGATTAATTTTATCATATTGATCTCTGTTTTCTATTTATTGCTTTTGTTATTTGTTCTTATTTTTGTCTTCACATATCGTCTGTCTTTTGTGGTTTATTTGAAATTTTATATAATTTCATCTTGTCGACCTTCTGAGCAAATCAATTATACTCCTTTTAAAAAAAACATTAGTGGTTGCACTAGAATTTGCAATATACATTTACTGTTAATCCAAATCCACTTTCAAATAACACTATACAGCTTCACAGGTAGTGCAAGTACCATATAATAACAAGATATTCCTAATTCCTTCCTTCTGTCTCTTATATCATTGCTATCATTCATTTCACTTTTATATAAGCATATGTATAAGTGTATGTGTAAGTAAAACATATATATTTAAATATATATATTTTTATATATATTTCACTTATACATAAGTATATATGTGCTTTATATATATAGGCTTATATATGTATACATAAGCTTACATAATTAAATACATTATTGCAATTATTTTGCATAAACTGTCATCTACCATATCAATTAAGAATAAGAAAAATCAGTTATTATTCTACCTTCATTTATTCCTTCTTTATTTAGACCTGAGTTTTTGACCTATATTATTTCTTTCTCTCTAAAGAACTTCTTTAGAGTTCTTTCTAAAGAACATTAGTTCTCTCTAAAGAACATTTCTTACAAAGTAGATCTACTGGCAACAAATTACCTTAATTTTTGTTTGTCTGAGAAACTAATTATTTCTCCTTCACTTTTGAAAGACAATTTTGCAGAATAAAGAATTCTAAGTTAGTGGGTTTTTTTTAATATATCAACACTAAATAAATATTTCACTCCACTCTCTTCTTGGTTACATAATTTCAGAGAAGTCAGATGTAATTGTTATCTTTGTTCCTCGTAGGTAAGGTGATTTTTTCTTCTGACTTCCTTGAAGCTTTTTTTCTTTATCTTTGATTTTCTGAATTTTGATTATGATATGCCTAAGGGGTGTTTGGCATTATCCTGCTTGATGCTTTCTGAGCATCTCAGATCTGTGGTTTTGGTGTTTGACATTAATTTGGGAAACTTCTCAGTCATTATTGTTTCAAGGATGGCTCTATTCCTTTCTCTCTGTCTCCCTTTTGGGTATTCCCATTATGTGTATGTTACATATTTTGTAGTTGTTCCACAGCTCTTGGATATTCTTTTTTGGGCTTTGTTTTTTATTTTCAGTTTTTTATTCTCTTTTCCAGGTTTGAAAGTGTCTATAGTCATATCTTCAAGCTCAAAAATTCTTTCCTTAGACACATCTGTTTATGAATGAGTCCATCAAAGGGATTTTTCATTCTGTTACACTATTTTTGATCTCTACCATTTATTTTTTATTTTTTCTTATAATTCCATCCTTCTGTTTTCTTTATTCATCCATTAACCTGTTTTTGCATGTTTTCTACTTATTCCATTAAAGCCCTTTGCATATTAATCACAGTTGTGTGTTTTTTAAATTCCTGGTCTGATAATTTGAATTTCCTGACATATCTGACCCTGGTTCTGATGCTTATTAAGTCTCTCTAAACTGTGTTTTTGGCCTTTTAGTATGCTTTGAAATTTTTTTGTTGAAAAGTGGACATACATTATGTACCAGGAAATGAAACTTCTATAAATGGGCTTTTAGTAACGTGACAGTAAAGTATGGAGGAGGGGCAAGAGTGTTCTGTAGTCCTACAATTTGATCTTAGTTTTTTGGTGAGCCTGCACCCCTGTACTGTTAATGGGACCAGGGCTTCTCAGATTTATTTCCCCCCTTAAGTTGACAGGATGGCTAGAGGGGACTAGAGTTGGGTATTCCTCTTCTCCCAGTAGGTTAGGCTCTAATAAAGTCCCAGCAGGTTTGAATCTGGGGGCAGACCTGTTAAGAAAAACAGAGTGCTCTGTTGTATTTCAGAATGGTTACTTCCCCCCCCCTCCCCAAAAAGTATGAGGGGATTTTTTACCAATATTCACCATAAGAACCTGATAGAGCACCTGGAGGTAAAACTCACAAATGCATGAGGCCTCTCCTGTGATAAGGCCCCCTGGAGTTTTTAACTCTCAGACCTGTCCACACTGAGCCTTCAGCAATTTGTCAACTATAGTTCTGGTTTTCCTATCCAGGAATTGGTTCCCTTAGAGGTTTTTAGTAGCGGGTTCTGCTTAGGTAAGTTGTGATTCTCTATATCTGCCTGTCTGTCTCTACAATTTGGGGGGTAGCTGTTTTTCCTTGGGACCTCACTTCCTTAATTGACCTAAGAAACCTTTTTATTTTTCCATTTTTTTTTTTCAGCTTTTTGCTTGTTGTTGGGAAAGAGTGGTGACTTCTAAGCTCTTTACACACTGGACCAGAAACTGAAAATCCTTCAAACATCCTTTTGTACATACAATTTTAAATAGCTTTTTCCCTACTATTGCTGCAACCTGATACTTGCCTTTCTTTTTAGGAAAGTCTAAGCTGTTATTTGCATGGATTAGAAACACAATTTACGTGGAAGATGGAGGATTGTTGCAGGAAACCAGAGGCCAGGTTTCATATTTCCTTTGCCTCTGAGAGGCCTAGCATGGTGCCAGGCTCTATCACTTACTGTATAAGTTAAAACAAGTTAGTAGGCCGGACGCGGTGGCTCACACCTATAATCCTAGCACTCTGGGAGGCCGAGGCGGACGGATTGCTCAAGGTCATGAGTTCGAAACCAGTCTGAGCAAGAGCGAGACCCTGTCTCTACTAAAAATAGAAAGAAATTAATTGGCCAACTAATATATATAGAAAATATTAGCCGGGCATGGTGGCGCATGCCTGTAGTCCCAGCTACTCGGGAGGCTGAGGCAGGAGGATCACTTGAGCCCAGGAGTTTGAGGTTGCTGTGAGCTAGCCTGACGTCATGGCACTCGCTCTAGCCTGGGCAACAAAGTGAGACTCTGTCTCAAAAAATAAATAAATAAATAAAACAAGTTAGTAACCTCTCTGAGCTTCAGTTATTTCCCCTGTAATGTGAGGGCAATGACTTAGTTCTTATGATAATTCATTGAGATAATGTATATAAAATAATTGTGTCCTGTCTAATTTAGTTATCTTATAAATGGAAGCTATTTTTAAGCTAACACAAAGGTTTGGATTGTCAAATGAGACTCACATGAGTTAGAAGTCCTACCTAGAATCGAGAAGCAAGATGAATCAGGGAAAGCTCTGGGATATCCCACATGGCTCCATATGCCCTTCCATTTTGTATAATGAATTTTCTACCCAGAATAATTATAGGAGGTCCCAGAGAGTAATGTCTCATCAAGCGGTAGGTTCTGGATTTGTTTAGCACAGGCAATCCTAAAACAGAGGCATCCACTTTGAGCATTCCATACATCAGGACTTTTCTGCTAGCAATATCAGGAGATGAAATACCAGCATGTTTACAATGATATTGAACTGGGTCATCTGCCTCCTTTCATTGGGAGGGAATACACCATTCTGATATTCTGATGATCAATTAATGGGGAAATAAATAGATTGCAAGCCACTCATTTTAACCCTTCCCATTTTCCACCACCCAGTTCAATCATTACTGAATTCTAAGTGATCTTTGAATAGAACCCCACTTGCCATTCACTCCAGATTAATCTTTCTTCACATCTTGAGTCTTTTCCATCCTTCTTTACAAATAATTCCACAGGCTTTTTGGCTCTTAAAATATGTTTAGGGAAATATTTATAGCAATCACACACACAATGATTCTTTTCCATCAGAGCTATTGATAATATATGCTAATGTATGTTAATCAATATTCACTATTTTGTTGTGTCATATATAAGTCTTGCTTACCAGACATAAATGTGGAAAACTACTGATTTTTGAAAGTATATACTTACTATCATTTACTACTCACTCAGGGTGAAAGAATGAAAAGGAAAAAGAAAACCCATAAAGGAACTCATGGGAGAGACAAACTTGGAAACTTTGTTTTACCACCTTGGAAAGGAGAAGTCTCATAAAAAAAAGAAGAGAAAAAAGAAAGAAAGTCTGCTAAAGTGGAGAGACTTATTCCTTGCTCAGCTCAAGTCTCTGTTCCCCTTGCTGGCTGAGTGGCTCTGATGGTTCTTTAGTCTTGATGTAATGATGCCAGAGAGGCGCCTATATCTGGAAATGAGTACATTTCCACCCAAGGACTTTTTAAAGTACCTTTTAAAAAAATACTTTTTAAAGTACTTTAAAAAAAATGTTTTGATGAATTTTCATTAAAGTCTTATTTGCCCTTGGAATATTCTTTTCTAATAAACTGCGCTAATTTCTTCTGCCTAAATGAAATCACCCAATTATGTAGTTAGGTATGAGCTTTGAAAAAATCCTGGGTACAGAACATTATTATAAATCATTTTTGCTTCTCTTCTGTCCTCAGGCATTAAAAATAAAAATGGGATAATTCTCACTGGTTCTCAGACATCTTCAGCAACATACTGTCAAATATTATGGCAAAGGAAATGGTTAGATATCCACAGTGTTCACAAATATAGGCGTTCCCCAAACATCTTCTAACACAAAAATACAAGTACCAAATATACTGTTCCACATCTGAAATATTTTCAAAAACAACTCTGGCTTGCATCTGTGGTTGTGACTTTCACCCAGGATAGAAATTAGAGCCAAAAGGATCAATCAGTTCACTGCTGTTAAGAAGACAAAGTGTCCTAACAAAAATGAGAATTAACCCAATGGAAAAAATATGCTTACAGAATTATTTTAATGCCTCTAAGTTTAGCATTTATTTTCATCTTGTATTCTATTTCCCTCATTTTATCTCCTCACTGCTTCCACTTCAAATTATTTTTTCCTAAGAATCTGATGATACACTTTAGGATTTCTTTTCTTTATTTTTTATAATCAATTCTTAAATGTGAGAACCAGGCTAGAACATGTTCTCTACATCTGTAAAAATTCCCGTGGTTTAGCAAAATTTCACTTCTCTTTAGAAAGGTGCATTCTTCTCCTGTCTTTTTGGGCTCCAAGACTAGATACGCAGATAGAAAGCAGGTTAGATAACTAATTACCAGCAAATGCATCCTAAGGATTCTTTATTAGTCCTACATATATGTCATGTACTAAAGAAATAAAAACATTGTATAATAAATCTTTGTCATACAATCAGATCAATCTTTGGCTACAAAAGCTGATATAAATTGCAACTTTAAAACATTTATTTAAAACTCAAGTTGTATGAAAGTGTAGAAGTATAGGGAACAGAAACAAATAATAGTAGGGAGATAATAAATGAGCAAACAAGAAGTTTTGTAGAAAAACCTAGAGGATAAAGCATAGAAGTACAAAGAAGTATGAGAAAAATGGGAATATATAATGAATTTAAGATACTATATATGCTATATTTGCATGGAACTTTTTTTGTTTTGAGACAACATCTTACTCTGTTGTCTAGGCTGGAGTATAGTGGCACAATCATAGCTCACTGTACACCGCAGCCTCAAACTCCTGAGCTCAGGTGATCCTCCTGCCTCAGCCTCCCCAGTGGCAATGACTACAGGTGCATGCCACCACACCCAGCTAATTTTTTTTATTTTCTGTAAAGACAGGGTTTCACTATGTTGCCCAGGCTAGTCTCATATTCGTGGCCTCAAGTGATCCTCCTGCTTTGCTATCTCAAAATTCTGGGATTTTAAGCATGAGCCACCATGCCTGGCCTGCAGAGAACTTTTAAAAACCTGCTTGTTAACAAGATCTGGTCCAACAGTTTTTACTAGATTTTTCCATTCTTTCTCGTATAGCAATAATGTGTCCAATAGTAGATAAAGAAAAGAATACTGTTTCTATATTGATGGACCAAGTTTTGATTTTTATTGATGTTTACTTTTCCATGCACTATTTCATTGTGGATAAGGCAAATTTTTTTCCTAAATCTAGACTTGTGGGCTGTTTTGGTCGGTAAATTGTTTATTAAGTTAATGAATGCGTGAAATATGGCATATAATCAGCATATAAAAAATGAATTAGATAGGACACCTATTTCTATTGTATATGTATGTGCATGTGTATTTTTTCTTCTTTTGAATACCCAATTATTAATATTTAGAAATGTACTGATTGTGGTAATATGCTGGAAATAATATTTCCCCAGCGTGAGTTTTGACAAGAGATTTGGAAAAGAACAGGTGGTCTTCTTGCCAGATCACAGGTGCAAAGAAGAGGGGACATAGTTAAGTCAGAGTCGAGGGACCAAGGAGGCAGGTGTGAGAGACAAACCAGCAGCAAAAAGGGTCATTGGGAGGAAATGGATAGATACAGGAACTAAGAAAGGAAACAGGCAACGAGAGAAAGTAGACAGTGAGAGGCAGGCCCTGCTGGGAGACAGCTGCAGAAAACATCTGTAGACACTTCTCCATCACCCCCAGGAAGGAGGATCCCTGCCGCAGAAGCACACTGAAAAGGCTGAACCACTTGTGGTATTTGGTTGAAGGGCACACACAATGCTCCATGCACCAGCCTCTAATTACTCTATGACAATCCCACTTCCACCGCCCCAGTGGAAAACATCTGTCAGAGCAGCATTTAACATTGATTGAGAAACATAAGGAAATTATTTGATTTCCTCTCTTTCCCCACACCGTGCCTGCCTTATTTCACCCTCATTTGTCTGATGAGAAAGAGAAAAGTATTTCTTTTTCCAAGGGGAGATAAGACTCTGATCCATTCAACACGCAGGTGTTTTGCTTTGCTTTTTTTTTTTTTTTTTTTTTTTTTTTTACCTGAGGTTAGAAAAATTCTGCCAACACCACCCTGTCAGACTGGCACTCACTACAACAACTGTTATGACAAAAGCACTAGCAGCTAGAAGGGTTCACTGTCTAAAGTGCCGGTACTGATGGCTGGGACGACCGCCTGGAAGACTGAACAAGTCATTGGAAGATCAACTGCAAGAACGATCGCTTTTCCTGCTTTGCTCCCTGGAACATCGTATCCTTCCTGCGCTCCACGTTATCCCATTTACGGCTCATTCGGGGTTAATGGAGCAGAGAGAAAACATTGAGAAGTCGGAGACAGAGTGAGAAATCTTGCAAATGGAAAGAGAATTCTTTATTCTGACAAGTGGAGTTCATAGTTTCGAAACAGAAAAATTGTGGTGTAGATTTCTGTGCACACCTCCCAACCCCTGGCCCATTCGACTCCTTCAATCGCGTGGACACTGGCCCTCGTGGAGGGAGTGCATTGTGAGGGTCAATCGCAGGAGCGTTTGTGTGGATGGGCGCTGTACAGAGCAGAGGTCTCGGGTCAGTGATGAGCTAAACGCTGCCGATGGTGCCACTCCTGGAGCTACTGCTTCCGAGAGCTGGTGCTTTTGAAGTGTGGCCAGCTGAAAGAAACAAGTGACCACAGAAAATATAATGGAGCCCATAAGAGGACTGTGCACAAAAAACGCACCTATACAATTACCTGATTGTTAGGCTTCCCATTTAATTTCAGAGGTCTCTATTATCTTGACAATGACTTGCTGAGCAGTGCTAGAAAGTGACTAAACGTTCTATGCTACTCAGTTTTTCAATTTATAAAATAAGTTAATAAAAGCAACGTGATATAGAATAGCATTCCATATAAGCAGGTGTCCTTGAAACCATTCACTTTATTTAAGAGATCAAATAGATTAGCTTCCTATTGACAGCCTCGCATGCTATCACAGAAAGTATCTATGAAGGACAATAAAATACCTAGGACATTCATAAAACCAAAGTTTAGAGTTAGTTGGCATTTGAGAAGGCCCCTTCATCTCTTCCCTTGCTCAGGCCCTCAAATTAAGAAAGATCAAGGATTCCGATTCTCCAGACAAGCAAAATCATCAATTTCTTCTTTCCATGCATAGTCAAGAAGTCACAAAGGTAAATTCACTGTGACCAAGACCCAACTTGAAAAACCGAGGCCAATAGAAAAGATAAACTAAAATCTTGCCCCATAAGCTGTCTAGTTATATTCTTCTTCCATTCCAACCACCTTGGGCTCAGTGCTTAATTATCTGGGACATAAGAAAAGAAGAAAGCTTTTTAAAAAGAGGAAAGAAGAACAAGCCCAAAAAAGGAAAAGTAGAAGAGAGAATAAAGAATAATAGTTTATGGAACACAAACCATCACTCTCATTTTTTTCCAGCCACATCTATAATCACAAACTACTTCACTCATAAAGACAAAAACTATTCGTATTATTTCTTATGAATATCCCCATCCAAACCAACATCTTCTCACTCCCACATAGTTTTTAATGAAATATGCAGACACAGTAGATGCTTTGTAATGTTATCTGACTGTAAGCTCGATGGTTTGAATGCAGTGATTACTCTTGGAAACAAATATCACTTTCCCATAGTTTAGTTTTATATAAACTTGGCAGAAGAACAGATTGAGAAAAATATAACTCTTGGAATATACTGAAACATAGCAACTTGCATTTGTATTTATTCATGTATGAGACTTTTTTATCTTTTCCAAAACTTGTTTTACACTCCTGTACAACTAATCTCATAGAGTGAAATTTCATTTGCACATAGATTTATATAAGTAGATTTATATAACTGATGTAAGTCCTGTCACCTTTATTAGATGGGAATTTTTTTTTATAGCAATGACTTATATTGTCTTTTGTCCCCAATTCCTAAGAAATGCTGTTTGATCATTGTTTAAGTCCAGTCTGTTAAAGTATTTCATCTCTTACCATTGCTAGTTTTATATTCCTGTTTTAGGTCTTTTGTTTGTTTGCTTTTGTTAATATGAACCATCTGTGCCTCTCATCCTGTGTTTTTAAATAAGCTGCCTAATTATAGGGTTTAAAATTTTTATATTTTACCCTCAAGCCTGCTGTTGGTCATTTTTGTCAAAATTGAATGCCTGCCCTTTAAAAGGTCATTTCTAAGGTTTAAACCTGTTGGTTTGTGTTATTATAGCAAATCTCACCACAGAATGTTTGGTGTTGTACAATAACCACCCACTCACTGCTGTGTATAATGAATAACAAAGTCAAAAGGCACTGTTTCCTCTTAGTTGTAAAGATCAACTTTTAAACATATACACATTTTGTGATTTGCCTTTTCACATTTTTCAAGCAGCTAGTACGATAATACTAAAAAAAAAAAGTTTACAAAGGCAACCCCTACTTTTTGAAAGGTATTATTATTATATAGGAAGTGTGGTAAGACAATGATGAATTTCACTAATACACTCAATAAATTATTTCTCTAGCCATAATTTACCTTGGCTTTGGAGATTCAACAACTAAATTATCCTTTATTTTTATTTGACACAAGATAGTGGTATATTATGCAGTGGAAAAAGAATGTATGTTCTTGCTGAAAAGAATTGGACACAGTCTAAAACATATGCATAATATAAAAATGCATATATGAATACAGAGCAATAAAAATAAATTTTGGAAAAAATATTAAAAAACTGTAAAGATAAGAAAGCATTTTTAAATCAGGAACAGGGATTACTTACAAGTATGTATTAAATTTCACCCTGATTTTCTAGGAAGCCAGTGCTGAAAAGGGGTATTTAAAGGGGGAACTACTATGCTTCCCAATCCCCATTTAATCTTTTAAGAGACACACACCATCACCTTTTCCTTGATAGCTGCAGAGTTCACAGGGGTTCTAAAAATAAATGCTGGAATTGCTTTTTGGTGTTGATAACCATGACCTAATGGGATCTAATGCTTTATCCTGGAGAAATGAAGGAAGAAATCCAGTAGTCCTTAATATAATTCACTGCTCCAATACAGTCTCCAATTTGGGGAGGTAGTCACAAGAGTAATAACAATAATGTTAAACATAACAAGCAAATAGCATATTGATCTACATATTGTAAGGATGTTAACTATGTAATTGTAGACAGTGAAAGGTAACCATCTCAAGATAATGGTCAGATATTTCAGTTTATTACTTTTTTTGGTACTTACTCTAAAAGGTGAAACTAAAAAATAATTCCACTATTTGTTTTATTTTTGATGCCCTAGAAATTACAAATATAAAAGTGTGTTTTAATCTTTAGTTACTCTGGAAGGTTTAAAATGTAGACAATGCTCCAAATATTATTAGAACAATGAATACAAAAATTACCATTAGAACTAGTTTACAAGAACATAAACCTTATGTTTTACCCAATGAGTGGCATCCTATGGTTATTTTTATTGTTTTTATTAAAGTGTTGTAATGGCAACGGTATGAATTTGGAAGCCAGACAAACCAGGTTTGTAACCTAAGTCCAATACACATTGTCTGACCCAGGGCACATTAATTAACTACTTGGTATCCCTGTTTCATAGCCTGCAAAACAGGGTTATGATCCAGACCAGGGGTCCTCAAACTCTTTAAACAGGGAGCCAGTTCACTGTCCCTCAGACCGTTGGAGGGCCGGACTATAGTTTAAAAAAAAATATGAACAAATTCCTGTGCACACTGTACATATCTTATTTTGAACTAAAAAAACAAACGGGCAAAAACACCCGCATGTGGCCCGCGGGCCGTAGTTTGAGGACGCCTGATCCAGACCATGAAGACTTTTGTGAGGGTAAACTTATATGTGAAATGCCTCTCACAGACTCTTATACACAGTTGCTGTTTAAGAAGGCTTATTGTCCATAAACAACCTTTCTACAATTACATAAGATGTAACAGCAGAAATATTTCTTCTGAGCTTAATTCTGGAGATTATTTTACTGATATTGCTAGTGATAAAGGCATTACGAGTAGTAAGAGGAAGTTTTATTCTTTGTCATCACTATCAGTGGAATTCTATTTTATTTTACAATTCCTTTGTTTGCCCTCTATCTCACTGTTAGCTTCTTCCATTTACCGATCATCTCCAACCTTTTGTCATAATGTAATCATGAAAGAGGAGAAGGTGTAAAGAAAACAAAGGCATGTAGGCCTAAAAGAAAATCCAGCTGCCAATAAACCAAATATTTTCAGCAAATCAACATATTTTGAAACTGTGACATTTGATGTTACTTCAAAAATTAACCTTTTAGCTTTTTTATTTGTGGTACCAACAAACATTCTAATCATAACCTTTGCCTTCAAAGACATGGTAAAAGTCAAAAATAAAGTGGGTAGGAGGAATATCTTTGTACACTTTGGTTTTTAAAAAGTGCCTTTCTACTTTGACACATCAAAAAGGCCTCATCAATTTATCTGTCTTTATTCAGCAAGAACATATACCTCTCATTCTAAAAGGGTCTAATTGAAAAACCAGTTTTTGCTGTTAAAATGCTTGCAGATAAAACACTATCTCTGTGAATAGAATATAATGTTAACATGTAATAATGGTGTCTGTCAGTGGTTCTCGTGGACGCCTTTTATTTTAGAGGAAAAGAAAGCATTGTGCATTGCCAATAGTAAACTGTGTATGGTAATTTAAATATTTAAAACATAAATCCAGATATAATCTTCTTATATAAATATAAAATCAAAAGCATATGAATTAAATATATTCAAAGTTGTAATAAAAATGAAATTAACATTAATTTCATGTACTGTCTGATGATGTTTTGCTTTAGCAAAATTACCAGATCCAATATATGTATGTCACCAGTGGCTAGAACACAGTTACTCCTAAGTCCAGTATAAACTATACAACTGTTTTGTGTAATGAATTAATTTTTTCCACTACTTTATGAGATGCCTATTGGCCATGTAAAAGGGATGGTTGGTAGTCAACTGGACAGAGGAGTCTGAAGTTCAGGGAAGTGGTTTAGGCTAGAGTTTATAAGCCTATAGTTGCACACAATTTCATGATATTGTGTGAGATCATGGGAGAAATGGATGTAACAAACAAATGAACGTAACGAATAACTTTAACAATAACTACTAGCAAAACGAACTAGTTTTATCCAAATGGTACCTGGTCTTAGTGACGTGTATGTGTGTCATGCTGAGCCACAATTTAAGAAGAATGAGGTCACATGGCTAAAGACTTATGATAGAACTTGTGATAAAATAATGATCCAAATCCACCAAAAGAAAAACGTGCCTCTGTGAGTCTGGATCCTCTTTTTCTGTTTACCACTTGTTTACGGATTTCTCTGTACCTTCAGTTCAGATTAGTGGGTTGTAAACTCTATGAAAAGGGCACTAGAGTACACAGTTGTCTCAGTGGTGGCCGTGGGGAATGGGCAGAACAGAGGGAAAATTGTGAGAGGCACTTTAGCTCTCACCACAACCTCAAGTGTGCAGGACTCTGCCTGCTGTAAAATATTAAAGAGCTGAAAAATATTTCACTTAAAGAATTGGTTCTGCTGCTAGAAAACAATAGTTCTTTTTTTATGTCAAGAAATAGAAACAAACTTGAGTTATTTTACATAATCCACAGTGTACTATAAGGAACCATGTCATAGAAACCCAGGACACTCTGGAGTCCAGAAGGGCAACACCTTATAGCACAGCAGAATCTTTAACCCACTGTTCTTAATTTGGTTACTTGTCAATTGCAGGCTTCACCATCCCTGTTCACACAGCTAAAGACAGACCCGCAATCTTTTCTCCTCTTTGTCACTTCTGCTTACACCGAGTTCTGCCTCCTCAGAACTTTGGCTTGTGATCGTCACTCAGGATTCCACATCTAACTCATGACACTTTTTAGCTTTGTCTGCCCTTCTTAATTACTAATCATTTCCTATTTCCCAAATCAAATTCCTAGTAGACAGAATATGCTAGACCCTGAGTACCTTAACATACTAGGCATTGCTCATGCCACTGGAGCCCTCCTGGAGCCATTTGGCCAAATCAAAGGTCCAGAGTTCCATCATCTGCACAGGTCAGATTCCTCAACAATCACCATGACACGTAAGATTGACCTGAGACAGGATCATAATTTGTTAGGCACCAGGATTGACATCTATAACGATAAACACAATTTATTCAACATATACCCTCAATGAGAATGAAAATAAAACCTGTATTTTAAATAATTTACAAAAGCACCAGAATTACTCATGGCACAATATCAGAGAATAGCTGTAACGATAACTACTAGCAAAACATATTAATTTTATCCAAATAATACCTGATGTCAGTGACGTTTACATATGCCATGCTGAACTATAATTTAAAAAGCAATTTATAAAAATCAATGTAGTGTATGGGTAACCCCTTAATGAGTTCTGACATATTTTCTATCCCAACTGGAAGAGATTTAAGTTTCTCAGATTATGGCCATATGAGATCATTAGGTCATATTCAAACAACCAGAGAAATCACAGCTGCCAAAACAAAAACAAACAAACAAAAAATGATGCACTATATGAATTTCACAAAAACACATCATATGTATTCCTTTTCATGAGAGTGGTTGAGGACGAACAAAAATAAATCAACTTTTTAGCCAATGTAAAAATCAATTTTTAGCAAACATTAATGCTCTGGTTTAAAATTGCCAGCTGGGGAATCAAATGTGGGAGCTTTTAACTTAGACTTAATAAATACAAACATTTCCATCCCCACAGCTTCCAGGACTTCAAAAAATGTTGGAATCCTGTATGTAGCAAAAACAAACTTCAGAAGAAAAGATAACTTTTAAAATATTTCAAATCAAAATAAATCTATTTGGGGCAGCGGTTCCTTAAAGGTTCTATTTTATGTGAGTGGTCATTAGGCACCTGGAATGTAAAGTGTAGGGCATCAAGTCTCTACATACTAATAAGTCTTCTCAAGCAGGTGAGAACTCCATATTTAATGAAGGCCAGATTATTTTAATTCATTGTGAACACCAAGGCTCAGTGTTTGAAGCATTTCGATTTCCTTCTCCTTCCCTAAGGAGTTAGGTCATATTTATTAGTCATTGAATTCTGTGTACACATTCAATAAGAAACTTCTACCCTATTTAACATATATTTGTTCTATTCACGCGAAAGATTGATATATAGAATTTGGCATAATTAGCCAAGAGCCTGAAAAAAGATACAAACAAATCAAAAGGAAAATTCAGAATGACTTATTCATGTGCTTGGGGAAACTGAAATCTAGAAAAAGTGTAAGTCATCTGTTGATAAATTTTGCCATGCTAGTATAAGTTGTTATTGAAATTTTTTTCACCATTACATTGAATAACAGCAATATCCCTACATCCATTTCATTATACTTTTATAGGATCAATAAGGCATTTTTAACTATGCAAAGAAATATTACATGGGTAGCATAATCCCACCTATAGGGACAAGTTATGTACATATTTTTATGTTTGTGGTTCATTTTAAAAATACATATTTAGGGATAAATAAAAGGAAGTACTGCATTACCTGGTCATTACAGAACATATGGAACTCATTATCTCAAAAATGGTATTCAAGTTGGAGCTCTGAAAAAGTTTAAGGGCTTTGATGACTTCACAAATTGACACCATTACAAGTTATTTAAAAGGTATTATTCCTGATCATGGAGAATTATAAAGATAGTACCATCAGCTCCTTCCAAAATGTATATTTGCCTCCTATTACCATAAACTAATAGCAATCATTGTATCTTAAAGTTGAAAAGAATGTTACTGATTTATATTCTCAACTTTCATATTTTACTGATAGGAAAAAATTAACTTTCAGAAGGGTATATAATTTTCCCAGTGTCAAATAAATGGTGGCAGAGCAACATAGGAATCTTTGAATATTTACCTAAATGAAATTTACAATATAGATGGACTGTTGCTAATTCAGCAAGCATGCTTCAAAAAAAATGAAAATAAAAATCACAGAATATTTCTTTTGAGGAAATGGTCTCATGATGAATAGATATCTACTTAAGTGGTAGTAAAAAAAAAGGTTTTCTACATTTCTTATCTTTTAACCTTTGCATTGGAATTATTTTGTGATGCTTTACATTAAAACAAGTGGGAGGATAAGCATTCTTCTATATTCAGGTCATGTGTTCTTAATTTTGCTATCTGGGAATGGCCTTAAAAGATCATTGGTCCTGCTACCAATGTAGTACAAGGGAGAAGAGGTAAGCATTAATTACAATAACATAAAATGCAACAAAAAAAATCATTATATTTGCCAGAAATTTCCCACAGACAATACAAACCAGAGGCATATACATAAAGCCTAGTCTTCAACCTTGATTGTTTGGCCCACTTGTATTTTCTTTTTATAAATTGTATTAATTACAAACATTAAAAAGTTGAGAGATTTCATAAAGTCTGAATTTTCAAATTCTCTTGAAAACACAGGACCAGAACTGAATATTTAAATGGTAGAAATCCACAGGAGGTGAGTAGCTATCCCTTTAGGCAGACTATATCCTCTCCAGATAGCCCACAGTCCCCACCACTCTCTATTGTGCACTCAAATTAACTGCCTGGACCTAGATTCCTATGAGATTGTAACCTGATTTAATAATCAATACCAATAACTACACATGGCAGGCCCGTTAGTTCAACTCCCTAGAGACATTGTAGTTAACTACATCCATTAGGATATTGTCAACAGCAAATACAATTAATACTCAACTAGAATTGATTTAAACAATATAGTGCTTATTTTTCTGCATGTCAAGAAGTTCTGAACTCAAGGTTCTCAGGTTGGCTAAGTCAGCACCTAAATGATGTCCCAAACAACCAGAATTTCTCAGCTTACAGTTTTGTCATCCTGAGCATATTGACTTGGTCACTTTAACTACCTTCTCCCACCATTCCAAGTTCAACAGCTTTGTTATTGGTGTCACAACAGTCAACAAAGTCCACAGTGATAAAAGGGAGGGTCTCCTCTTTTGTTATCTCCTTTCATCATTGAGAAAATATCTCCCTAAATGTCTTTAGTAAAATTACCCTCACATCTCATTTTCATCCCCTGTGGATGAAATGGGAGACTGACTTCCCCTGAAGTACCTGAGTATGGTATTAGGTACAATTCTCCAGAGAAATATAACCAATAGGATATATGTGTGTGTTTGTGTGTGTATCAAAAAAGATTTATTTTAAGGAATTGGCTCATGCAATTATGGAGAATGGCAAATCCAAAATCAGCAGGGTGGGTTGGCAGGCTGGAGACCCAAGAGCCAATGCTACAGTTTAAGTCGTAAAGCCAACTGCTGGCAAGATGTCCTCTTGCTGAGAGGAGATCCATTTTTTGTTCTATTCAAGCCTTCAATTGATTGGATGAGACCTATGTATATTCTGAAGGGGCCATCTACTTTACTCAAAGTCTACCAATTGAAATGTTACTCTCATCCAAAAACACCGTCACAGAAACATCTAGAATAATGTTTGACCACATATCTGGGCACCATGGCCCAGGCATGTTGAAACATAAAATTAACTAGTACACTAAACAAAACTGCAACAATCAAGGAAGAAAAGGTAGCAATAGAGGAATGACTACAGGATGTTAACAGTGATTTATCTTGAAAGACACATCCATTTGTTATATTGCTTAAATTTTGAAGAATCAAGAAGAACAATCAAGTTGAAATAAAATGTTAACTTCTTAAATAAAATCCACATACATCAAAATTGGCACTGAAATGAGCCTCTTAATGAGGAGTGATTTGGGCCATATGCCCAACTTGGGAAGCTGAGGTGGCTTCAAAAATGACTCTTTGAATCTCCTTTTATTATATGGAGGTTGATTCATTGCCATTTTCATAAAATCGTTCTTACACAATGAAAATTAAGTGAGTCTTAGTGCATTTCATCATTTGCAAGCACCACCTGGAAATTTAGACTCAGCTTTCTATCCAATCACACCCACTTTAATTGCTGTTTTACCCTATTAATAGCATTTGAGAGGCAGCATAGCATAGTAGTTAAAAGTACAGATTCTGAAACCAAATCACTGGGAATTAGATTCCAGTTTTCATTTAACAAACATGTAACCTTGAGAAAGTTATTTAACCTCCCTGTGCTTCAATTTTCTCAAAAATATTTGTTTATTAATTTAAAATGAGTTAATATATAACCGCTTAGAGCCTGATGCATTAATATGTGTTTTGTATTATCTCCCTTATAAAATTTTTACTTTGTAAATTGTGTTATGCTTATTTTTTTTAAGCAACACCACAATTTTTCAGAAAAGAGAAAGGGAAAACATTAAGTAGTCTCTCCAGAGATTGAGCATTCATTTTTCTTCGGATGTAGAGAGAAGAGAGCTCTCTCAAGATGGAAAGGGGAAAATACACAGCAAAGTGCAACAACTGATTTTAGAGAGCAAAGGGAGCAAGTTTTTAAGAGGAGGAGAAGCTGCAGGCAATTGATGTGGGAAATGAAACAATTCTTTGGTTCCAAAAATAAATTAAAAATAAAGAATGGTTTTAGGACCAAGAGAGCAAAGAAACTTAAAATGATTTTCTATGATTATGCGTTAGTTATTTACTGCTATACAATATTACCACAAACATAGTACTTATAATAGACACATTTGTTATCTCATAATTTCTGCAGGCCAGCAGCCCAGGAACAATGTAGCTGGGTCCTCTGCTTCAGGGTCTCATAGGGCTGTAATACCATTGTTAGCCAGGGCTGCAGTCTCATCTGAGGCTCAAATGGGAAGTGATCTTCTTCCCAGCTCATGTGTTTGTTGGCAGCATTAATTCTTTGTACTGCCACGCTGAGGGCCTTAGTGTCTGGCCAGCTGTCTGCTGGAGGCTACCTTCCCCTTGCCGTGTGTCCTTCTCCATATGGCAGCTCTCAGTATGATATCTCGCTCTTCAAGGCCAGCAAGGGAGATAATTTCAATCCTAGCAAGATGAGCAGTACAAGCCTAAGTAATGTAATTGCTCACACATAATCACATATGTCTTGTCATTTTTGTCATTTTCTATTGGTTAGAAGTCATGAGTCCTAACCATACTCAAAGGGAGGTGTTTACATATAGACATGAATACCAGCAGAGAGATCATGGGGCCAGCATAGAGTCTGCCTGCCTCAAATTACTAATACACTTTCTTCTTTCCCACAATTCCAATTATGTAAGGATCATGCTGCCTTTTCTCTTTGGCCATCAGAAAGCCCGAAGTCATTACTTAGCTTCAGTAATGATGTAAGGTCAAATAGTCTGTGCATCTGCAGTGAAATTATCCCTGACATTGACATTCCTTATAAATAGATGTTTACTGTTTCCATTAATTTATACCCTTTTTATCCTTTTATTTTAATATATTTCTATAATTTTTTAAATACTCATAGAACGAAACATGGAATCAATAATTATGCCATAAAGATGTTGTTAAAAAGAGCACCTAAGCTTTGGAAAGTCGTTAAACCACAATACTGCATGAGCTTTTTTGGTTTTCTCCATTGGTATTGAAGACATCTCCTAGGTTAGGGGTGGGGAACCTGTGACCTTAAGGCCATATGTGACCTTGTAGGTCCTTAAGTGTGGCCTTTTGACTGAATCCAACTTTTACAAAACAAATCCTTTTATTTTTATTAATACATTTTTGGTCATCTTTTATATTTTTATTTTATTTTTAAAATGAACATATTTAAAATACCAAAGAATTATTAGGCATCTACCCAAAAGAGCATAAGACATTCTATTATAAAGACATCTGCACCTGAAGGTTTATGGCAGCACAATTCACTATTGCAAGGACTTGGAAACAACCCAAGTGCCTATCAATTCATGACTGGATTATTAAAATTTGGTATATGTTTACAATGGAATATTACTCTACTCTAAGAAACGACAGCAAGCTAACACTGCTTATATTATCCTGGATTGAGCTTAAGCCCATTATCCAAAGTGAGGTGACACAAGATCATAAAAATGGGCTCCACATGTACTCGCCATCACATTGGTACTGACTGACTATCAATATGGTGCTCAAAGGGTGGTGGTGTTCACCAGGGGCTCGGGGGTGAGGGATAGACCCACATCTGAGGGATGTGGTGAACAATGTGGAGGAGAAGGCCATACCTCTAACCTTTGCTAGGTAAAGGCAAAGTTATAAAATCTAACCAAAATGTTATAAAAAATAAACGCATTTATTGGGTGTCGGGCAGATGGAGGGGAGGGGATGGGTTTATATATATACACATTATAAGTGCATTGTGCATTGTCGGGGAGATGGACACTCTTGAAACTCTGACTCGAGGGGGGAGGGAAGGCAATAGCAATGTATGTAACCTTAACATTTGTACCCCCATATTATGCTGAAATTAAAAAAATAAAATAAAACACAAAAGAATAAAATAAGTTTCAACAAAATAATCCTCCCAGATTGACAGGCTAATTAGAATATTAGTAAGCCATAAGGGCTAAATTGATGGCTACTGTACTCATGATTTAGTTCTAACTTCCCCCTCCTGACAGGTGACACTACCACATGAGGCTGGTTGGTGAGTGTTTATCGGAGTCAAGTACACCAGTATGTTAGCAACTTTTGCCAATGGTGCATGGGGTTTCTGTTTAAACTGGAATTTGTGAATAGTTGCACAGCTCGATAGTATTTTTCAATTCTCTCTGCTGAAGAAGACCAAGAGGACGTTGAAAGAAGAAAACAGATTTTTTAATGGGGATTAAAGGAATTGCAATATTATCTTGTTTCTGCTAAAGATAAGATGATTTTCTTGCTTTGTGGTACTGTACTATTAATATCAACATTAAAGAAATTCAATGCTCATCAGCATTATGACACTCATAAGGACCAAAAATATTTTAAATTAGAGGGAGAGGCATGAAAGCTTGTATTGCAGAAATTAAAAGATGAAAAGCAAAACCAAAGAAAATTCTTTCAAGTAGAAATAAGACCTAGAAATAATACCACTGAAGCAGCTTATAAAGCAGTTTACATACTCAGGAAAAAAGGGAAGCATTCAGTGATGCAGGAATTGTGAAAAAATACATTGTCAAAGTTGTAGGATGCTTAGACCTTGATAATGTTTCAAGGTACAAACAATTGCCTCTTTCAAGGAGAGTCATAACTGATTGGCAGCATGAATTAGGCTTCAACTTAACAGAACAACTTCATGCAATAGGAATATATATATATATATATATATATATATTTCAAAAGGAAAATATATTTTATTCAATTGCTTTGAACTAATCAACTGACACTACTGACTCAGGGCAGGTTTTATACTTCATTCAGGTCATAACAAAAGATTTTCTTTGTTACAAAGAGTTACTTGCTTTGGGCACTCTTGCAAACAGAACACGGGGAATAGATATCTTCAACAACTTTCAAGATAAATGTGAAGTTGGAGTGAATTTGGTAAATTTAGTGAGTGTATGTACAGATGGTACAACTTCCATGACAGGAAAACATGGATGGTTTATTGAACAGATAAAAAGAAATTATTAACAAATACAGATGCTATTATTTCTGTTCATTGTATCTTGCATCAGGAAAATCTCTGTGTTAAAGCTACTATTTTAAGTGACATCTTGCAACAAGTTATAAGTATTGCTAACTATATTCATGCAAATGCAACATGGCACTGTCAGTTTTGTAACATGCTATAATGTTGAAGGATGAAGTATTCAGTGTGGGTTTGCCATATCATTCAAAAGGGCATTGGCTATTACAGAGATAGGTGTTAGCCAAAATTTTATCTCTACAAGAACAGATAGTTAAATTTTTTGAAGAACAAAATAAACAATGTGAATTACTGAAAGATTTATATAGGCATTCAGCATTTCTGTGTGCTATCATGTCAAATAAAAATGACTTGACTAATTGCTTTGCAAGGTAAAACTAAGTCAATATATGAAATGTGGCCAAAAATCCAAGCATTTAGAAAAAAGTTATGTTTTTTCAAAACACTTCTTCTCCAAAAGGAAATTCCAGATGAACATTTTCCCAAGTAAGCAAAGGTCATTGATGAGCAGGATGGTATATAATCATTTAAGGAATACACAGCTGTTATAGACCTATTAATTAGAGGATACAAGGAACAGTTCACTGACTTTGACAAACATGACAACACACTCAAATTAGTTTTTCAGCCTCACCTAGTTGATATCATCAAGGCACCTAAAAAACTACAGATAGAATTGATTGAGCTCTCAGTAGATGACATTTTAAAGTCATTGTTTAATGCTAAGAGAGATCCTATTGAAATATGGAAAAATGCAATATGATACCCATGCCTTTGGTAACATGCCCGAAAAAATGCTTTCTTGCTTTTCAACCATTTATTGCTGTGAATCTACATTCTCCTAAGCCAAATCAAGACACCCCTAAGGTCACAAATCACTGACACCCATCTATAGGATCAATTGAAACTGAGGACCTCCATGCTGCAACCAAATAATCAATTGCTTTCCAACGAAAAGCAGACACAACAAAGTCCTTAAAAGGTTAGTTAACTTTAAAATTAACAAATAGTTTTCATTTTTTGAAATTTTTAAGTAATAGTAGTTAGATTTTTATAAAAGAACGTCCATTTTTAAGTATATCTAATTGAAGTTTCTTGAATGCTACCTTATTTGATTACAGCTAAATTAACCTGGCCATCCAACATAAAAAGGTTCCCCACCCCTGTCCTAGGTGAAAACAGATTCCCACCCCTCACCTTGGTGCCACTACTAATCTGCCAAATTAAAGCGCAAGTCATTCCATTCACTGCACTAAGTCAGTACAACTTTCATTTAATCAACAGAAATGTCCCTTTCTGTTTGCCTTATAAAAGCACTCTCTTAACACTTAAGCTAAGAAATCTAATGCAAGAAATATGATTCTATCAGTATTCAGAATTAGTATGAAATGTGCTTCGGTTTGTAATATGCATTCTATAAATATGTGCATGATTCAAGGCAGTGGAGGAGAAATGACACTGTTTTAGAAAAATATTACTTTGAACTAACTTTCATGATATAGTTGAAGCATTTTTGACTTACTTAATTTTGATCAATATTAGTATACAATTTTTAAAAGAACTTTCGTGGCAACTTTATCAAGCATATTTTTATCTCATGTTCTCCATGTATTTCATTCAAATCATGGGAATGAAACACAAGAATAATTAATATCTTTGAAGACACCTATAATTTTTATGTCAGCTCCTTTCAGCAGTTTTGTTTCCTGGTGAATAATAATTTCACATAGTGAGAAAATGAGAGACATTTAAAGGTATGCTTTCATCTTGTATTTTTCTCACCTTTCTGAAAAAAATAAATGAACTAATCCCTTTCTGGTGTTAATTTTACTTACTCATAGAATCAAATGATACCCCTTGATGTTCAGTGCAAGTTATAGTTGTGTTTGATAATGGTGATTATAATCTTCTCTGAGGAGACTAAATTATTCAGTTGCATGGGTTATTTTACCTCACTTTACACAGAGGCAGATTAAGAAAGGTTTAAATTATCTCTTTCCTGGTAAAGGACAGTTTCTTAATAATCAGCAACCCAGTTCCTATGGCCACATCTTCCCAATGTGATGTAAGCATCCTGATTTATAATAGGGTAAGGCTGATCCAACACTCAGCAATATGCAGGGAATGTTCTTTAGAGTGTCCCTGTGATTTTTAAGAGGGAAGAGTTATGTGCATGCCAAATCTAGATGTCTTTTAAAGAGGAAAAAGGACACCACAAGCCTGCCTCAGAGGGCCAGAGACAGGGGCGGGGAGGAGGTAGGGGTGGTCCACAATAAACCCAGACGTGCCTGCTTTGGGAAGTTAATCTCACTGCCTGCACTTCACATGGGACTATTTGTCAGCAGATTGCTTTCTGTTCATTATAACTCTCATATTCAGAAAGAAGAGAATTGGCCAAACCAGTAATATAAATGCATTGTATGCTCTACCCTCCCTCTTTATGATTAATTCTACCAGTGGTACAAATTTGCATGAATGAATGTCAGTGTGTTTTCTGCCCTGAACATTTCCTGCTGGCTTCAGTTCAGCCCTGCTGACATTTATTACAAATAATAGCTAAATATTCCTGATTTAATAGCTGCAGTGGCCCCACATCTGAAGGTGATGTCTGTAATAAAAGCAGACAAGACGAGCTTATAACAAATACTAATCAGATTGTGTTTGCACACATAATGGATAAGCCTCACAGATATACCCACAAAATGTAATGGTTGTTTGTTAAATGCAGCTGCTAGAAGTCACAGTTCAAGAACATATTGGTTGCTTTATTTCCTTTTCATTTCTCTCCTTTCCCCATCTCCTTAAAAGTACCCAAGGCCGCTGTGCACAATCAAAATTGAATATTATCCCCTTTTTTATCTGGGAAAAATGGGACACTAAACACAGAAGACTGCCTGTGTCCTTTTATTCATCTTTTGTTGCTCCTTCTAAACAAAGGGCATTGTCCCCTGATAAATTCCATTTTCCGCCTCTTATTCAAAGGTAGTTTACACACCAGCTACGATGATTCTCACACAATGCAGTGACTGGCAAAGATACAAATAACTTTCAAAGTTCTTTCAACCTGTTGACCCAGGTGTCCCTTCTGAAAGATATAAACTAGCCTTCCACACCTCTTACAATTGATAAAGGAGACTATAAAACCTGAGATTACAAAAAGAAGACACACACTGCCTACTAAAGGCAGGTTTAAAAGGCCTTTGGGAATAAAAGGTTCGTTTCTCTTTATCCTACCCAAACTTCACAAGCCTCCATATGAAAATTGAAGAAGGTCAAATTAGCATTGTCTTTACCTTGACATTTAAACACTTAAGAATTTTACTCACTTGGCATTAATTGTGAATAACTTTATGAAAATACAACTTTTTAAATATATTTCCAGTTTCCTTTCCAGGGTAGACTTTACAGAAAAATTATAATTAGAGGTGATTACAGCCACTAGAATTTTTAAAAATATTCCACTGCAATACATTATTTGATTGGCAGACATTCCCTATTGTACATAAACTATTTGACACTTCAGAGCAAAAGTATTAATCACGAATTATTTTAAGGTCTTTCACATCCTGAACCCAAAACGTACATAACTTAAAGTTTCAGCACCATGGATATCACTAGGCTGTAGGTAGGAATAGAATATCGTGTCCTACTCAGGCTCATTTGAAGATGTCCCAAGCTATGGCTTCTAACTGCTGCCATCCTTACTCTCCTCCCATCTTTCCAGTGGGCCATAAAGGCAGTGAATGGGTCCTAGGCCAACTGATGCTTCTTCTCAAACCCCGCCTTTGTGCTTCTACATTACTACCCGAGTCTCCAACAATGGTCCCATGTAAATCAAAATAATGTATAGACAGTCAAGAAAATTTCAAATATTTTGATAGTCAGAAATAAATTTAAATTGCCTGCCTTATCAAATTGCTTGGTGCAGTCTCCCAATCAGAATTTACTTTTTCATTGTGCTATTCAAAGGGAGTAGAAAATTAGGTAAAAACATATCTACGGTCACCAGAAATTTCCACAAGAGTCACAGATTTAGAGAATGTTAGACCTCAGGAGGGAATATAGAGATCATCCTTATTTTACAGATGAGGACACTGATGCCCAGGAATTGGAAGTGACTTGCCAAAAGTCACACCACAAATTAGGTCAGAATTCTTATTGTAGTCCCTGCCTTAAGTTCTCACTCAGTGCTTCCACCATTACACTATTCTCCACTCACCCGTATCTTGTTTTCTGGTTCACGAGAACCAATCGCCGACTGTTACTTGCTTCATCTCTCCTAAGCCACAAAGTTTAATCAGTAGGTTTGCTGGATTCTCAGTCTGTTAGATCCATTTGGCCAAGCATATGGCCCCTGTATTGTTTTGTCTTCCAGCTATGTGGTTCACAGATAACCTTGATGGTGCCATTGGTTTTTAATATGTCCCTTTTCCTTCTCAATGAGAAATCCTGCTCAGAATGACAAAGAAGGATTTCATATACATTCCTTCATTGTAAATTGTAACCTTTTCATGGCCCGTCTTTAGTAGGCAGGCATTTAGGTTGCTGAACTTTGTGTCCTCATCCTTGCCCTAGTTTTCTCCCATTTTTATCACTAACAATTAGGTTCCTTGCAGAGATTCCAGTTCATATGCTTAGAACATTGTGTTCAGATTCCTCTGTCTCCCACTATTTGCCTTCACATATATTCAACTTAATCTAAATGGTCATTATGGTTCTAGGTGCATCTTATATAAATCTATCTTAGCATCTGTACCCTTGCTATGCCCTGTGCTAGTAATACCATTTCCCTAGCTCATTTCTGTTTTGTTCTGATACCACCTCTTCTTTGAAGCTTTTCCTAAATGCCAACCACATGTGATCTCTTTGTACTCTAAGCACCTAATAATGTCCTTCTTGTCACTTGTGTTTTCATAGCACTTATATACTTGCCTACCTGTATTACAGATATGTGCACCAGGTGCCCTAGACCATGTATTTTACAATTCACCCTTACACTGCACACCACATAGCTCAGGGCCTTACTCTTCATTGGAAAGAAAAAATAGTTTTATATGTATGGTAAATTATTTATTAACCAGAGCCATATATTTTAATTGTTAGCAAAAATAGTCCTTGTATCATAAAAATAATATATCTTTGTAATTCTCTGCTAAAACTGAAAAGAAGCATATATTACTCAGTGTTCTAAGAGCTATATGAAAACTGAAGGGAAGGCATAAAGAATTTTATGCTCCAGCATACTGTTTTTAGCATAAGCTATGTGCCTAAAATCAGAAGGTTAAATGAGGGAAACAGGAATCATATGCAGGTAATCTAAGGATGGACCAAGCTAAGGAGCGTATGCAGTTGTGGGTCACATCAGTTGTGGGTCGCATACAGCAATGATGTGACATACAGTCCTCTAGAGGTGTTTTCTTTTTTTAAATGAACATATTAGGCTTAGCTAGAGGTCCAGTGAACTATCCACCACATGACAGAGCTGACTTAGAGGTGTTTTCTGATCAGAGGTACCCTCAGCGGACCCAAAAGAGAGGCAAACCCTTAAGTCTCCCTCCAAACATACCCAGCTTCATGGTTCCAAGGAAGACAGGAGGGTATGTAGTAAGGAAGGACAAACATTCAGATAATCCAAAGTCTAGTATCTATAGCCAGGTTCAGAATTTTAGCAGAAAAGAGATCTAAAGAGATGAGATTATTCCAGCAAAAGAATCCAAATAATCACACAGGCAATTTCTAAAGCCTAGCTTAAAAAATTAGGCAAATGGCAAAGAAAGAGAAAAGAATATTGCGTTTAGACAGAAAGAAAAGCTGAGCAGCAAGGACTCAGGAGCAAGTTGTGATGGGCATGGAGTAATCTGCATCCACTCTCCACATTTCCCTTAGCTTCTGTGTTATAGAAAGGTGCTCTAGAACACATTAACTCTTACAACCACTGTAGAAGCAGTTATTTATTAATATTATTCTTTTTTATTTCAGTATATTATGGGGGTACAAATATTTAGGTTACGTGTGTTGCCTTCCCCCTTTCCCCCCTCCGGGAGTCAGAGCTTCAAGCGTGTCCATCCCCCAGATGGTGCACATTGCACTCATTATGTATGTATACTCCCATCCCCTCCTCCCTCCTCCCATCTTCCCAACACCCCATAAATGTTATTCCTGTATGTCCACTTAGGTGTTGATCAGTGAAACGAATTTGCTGGTGAGTACATGTGGTGCTTCTTTTTTCATTCTCGGGATACTTCACTTTGTAGAATGGGTCCCAGCTCCATCCAGGAAAATACAAGAGGTGCTATATCACCATTGTTTCTTATAGCTGAGCAGAGCTCCATGGTATACATATACCACATTTTATTAATCCACTCATGTATTAATGGGCACTTAGGTTGTTTCTACATCTTTGCTTATATTTAGTTAAGAAACTATTGATTTGGGCCTTAAACAATGTGCACAACTTTTTAAGAGGCAATTCACCTTACCATGGAGCAGTCACCCAAACCCATGCTTCTCAAACTTCAATGTGCTTGTGAAATCATCTGGGGGTCTTATTAAATTGAAGATTCTGATTCAGTAGGGCTGGAATGGGCCAGAAATTTTGCATTTCTAATAAGCACCCATGCTGCATGCTAGTTTATAGACCAAAACTTCATTAAGAAAGACCTAACTACTTAAGCTGGAGCCTGACATACAGAACAAGCATATTTTTAAATAACAACTTGATGTTTAAATTACATAATCCATATACATAACTTATACACATACTGTATGATTTAAATGTTACATAATCTGCAATAACATGTTATATTATTTTAGAGCTCAGAATATATATTGTTACATTCCCTTGACAACATACAACGAAAAATTTTGAATCACTTGTTTTCCATATTTGTCTCTTGCCTCTGTCTGCTTATATTCTTTTTAATAGGTTCCAAATGAGAAATGTTCACTTCACAGATTTTAATTACCTGAAATCCTTTTTTCCTTATTGATTACCAAGAGTAAAGTGGTTTTTTGCATTAACCTTTCAAAATGTCCAATTTAATTTATGAATACAATATTTTTTCAGCTCAGTGTACAGAGATGATACACATTGTTTCATATCATACTGCTTTTATGAAAAGACCATTTTAATTACCCCACAAAAATGTGCCTTGGATGGCAAATTCTGAAAGCTCATGAACAGAACTGCCCAACAATTTGTTGGAAGAGCACATGGCGTCTACAAATCCATTGTATCTGTGGTAGACAAGGCATTCTCTCAACTGCTGGGGAAATTTGTTTTGACATCACATTAGGATTAAATCAGTTATGCACTATTCCATAATGGCTGCCTTTATTTTGTATTTTTGAAAACAAAAGCTTGATTTTCTGGACTCCTACTAGCGAACTAAACATTGGCATTGAGCCTGGAGACATCTCAGTGGGAGGAAGGGGGCTGCTATTCATGAGGTCATCCTGAGGCATCTGAATCCAGGGCTTCCATTATTCCAAATGTGGTGGCTATTCTGGGAAGCTTCAAGGTCACCTAACCAACACGGCTTGATTGCAATCCCTTCTCTGATGCCTTCGGCAAGTGTTTGCTCCATTTTGCATTTTCCTGGCTTTGAAATTCACACAGCAACTTTATCCCCCCAACCCAATCAGAGGGCTTTCAAGCAAGTCAATCTGCAAAACACAAAATCAGGGGGAAAAGAAGCTAAATCAAACTCAAATAAAAAGCAGTGATAGAAGGCTTCAACAAAGTCCACACAGGGAATCAAGCCTGCTTTTAAACAAAAATATTGACATAGCAATTTAAAATAAATACCAGCTTCATATGCTGAACACTTTATTATTGGCTCACAGGACTGCAAATGTAAGGAACATATTCTTCTCTGAAACATTGCCAAAGGCAAACCTCTTAAAAGCCAAACATTGTGACATGTTCTTAAGTAGCTTGCCATCATGTCGATTGTTGCATTTGGTATAACATAACGCCTGCACGTTCATTAAGCTTACATTTCGCAATTAAGGTACATATGTTTTCTTCTCCAAATGTCTGAAAGCCAGGTGGAACAAGTCAATCGCTCTGGTGACATTGAGCATTTCTACAACAATGCTGAATTCCAGCTTAGTATTTTGCATAGTCTGCCTATTATACAGGAAAACAGAATTGCCAATATGTCCTTTTGTGTAAAGCTGTAAAAGCTCAGAAGATCTTAGCAAATACTGGCTATGTTGCTGCTAAGGTACAGGAAGCAGATGTCTACAATTATCCTGTTAAAAAAGTTTCATTGTAAAAGACCCTTCAAATAAAGCACTGCTGCTGGTAATTGTACATTAATTGGCTTCATTTCTCTCTGAAGGTCTAGCAGAGCACCACCCTCTGATTTGCTACCTACCAAAGCACACTGTATGCTAAAAATATTGGGGAGGGGGTGCTGTCCTTGTTTCATTGCTTTCTAATCTTTAGGTAAAATGGCTAGAGAAGTAAATCAAGAAGATTCTATGCTGATAACCAATATTTCTTCAAACTTTTAAAAAGCAAAATAAAAATGATTTCCTTATGACTTGGGATGGGTAATACCTAAGGATAAGAGGCAGAAACTGAGTAAAGAGGCTGACCTAAAGCTAAAAAGGTAAGTTTCAGTTCATTGGAAACAATACCGTGAGCACTTGGGCAACTGATATGTTAGCTTTTCAGTAGCTAAACAAAATATGGGTTTTACAAATAAATCCTGGCAAAGCTAGAATTGTGTGACCTCCCCCAATCTACCTCTCTAGGTAGAGCACAGTATAACTCTCATCATAATGTCAGGAAGAGCTAATTAGCTGAAAGCTACATCTCAGGTGAAAGGGCAATGGGAAGGCAAAAACAAGGATTGCTTCAAAATCACTCTCTCTGTGTCTACTGGACAGGGGTTTGGGAAGATTGCTTAAAGTGCAAAAGCACTTTCTGATATTTCTGACAGTTAAAGTACCCTAAATTGGAATGCACTCCGGTATAATAGAATCAGGAAGAAAAAAATTGCAAGGGAGTGTTGATGGTTAGGAAGGTGGTTAGTCTTTGCTGTAAATGCCCATGCTACTTGAAGTATCTTTTTAAAAAAAAAAAAACTTTGAAAACATGAGAAAAACATGATGTATGAAGCTTTTCGTGTTTAACCACTCACTGCACAGTCTACCCAGCCTCCCACATTTACACCCAGCTCAACAGCACTTTTTCCTGTTTCTCTTTTGTTTTAGGAAAAGGTTTAGAAGGATATTGGTGATTTATGATTCATTCTAGATAGCAGAAAAGGCAGAAATAGAGATAGGTAGGGCCTGAACATCTGAGGAACTTATGATTTACCACCAAGGACAGTGAAGTTGAAAGAGCACTGAAATAGGAGTCTAGTGATCCTTTGGTTACTAACTAGTGTGCATCTTGGACAACCCACTTTATCTTTCTTTGATTTTCTTTCTTCGGATGTAAAATGAAAAGACTTGTCTACATCTAGTTTTTAATTCTGCATGGTGACTACAAGATTACTACTCCTGCATTTTTTTACAGTATTCTTAAATACCAGCAATCTCTTGTTTCTTCTGTAGCAGTTTGTCACTGACTAAGGGATATTTGGGATCTAATTACCTAAATCTCTCCTAGGTACCCTTTATTCAGAAATTTTCCCCTGTAAGCAGAAGAGTAATACTCAATAAAAAGAATAATTTTGGAGTTTCAATAAATCCAAGAAATGTAAAGGAAAATAATGATCCTGGAACACTAGTGTAGTTTGCAGCTGTCAAAACCATCTCAGGTGTTAGATGAAGCCCGCACAACATGAAGTCTTCAAAGATAGTCAAAGTTTGGGAAGACTTTGAAAGTGTTGAGGAGAATATACAAAGTGATTCAATAAGACTCCAGAATAATTCATGTTAGAACTACATAGTTGAGGTCCTAATTTATGGTAAAACCCCTTAACCTGTATCTCAAGTATGGGCCTACTGGGTAGAAGCCACTGTCCAAGGTGCTGAATGAAAAGGAATATAAATAAACAAACAAAAAATGTGGACCCTGCCAGCTAGAGATGACTATTTTGTAAAAGCAAATGTTCAGCCCAAGAGCTGCTTGCATTCCATAGTCAGTCATCTTGAGGAAAGTAGTTAGAAATTACAGAGACACTGGTGAAACAAATTCAGTTAATCAAATTAGCTTTCTAAAAGGACTAACTCAGAAAGTCTGAGTAGAAAAACTGTCAACCCATTCCAAACTAAAATCAGACAATTTAGTCAGGGTGTGAAAGCAAACCAATGTCTGGTTAATTTAACAAATATTTCACTTTGAACAAATGTTTGGCTTACGCTAAGCTTCATCTAGAAAATGAGACCTGGCTTATTTCATTTTATCTGTTCTAAAATAATAAGAGGGATGATTTTTAAGCATTTTTAAGCCAGGGATGATTTTTAAGCATCCTTTTCCAGTTTAAAGAAAAAAATCCTGTGATTATGTATCTAAGATCATAAATTAAAGAAAGTGATTTCAGATCATCTAAACGCCATGAATAACTTCAGGGTTACACATGGATAATATATTACAAAACACATTTGTTCAAAGTCCTATGTAAATTATTTCCATTCAAAAATTATAAATACTTAAGTGCCAAATTCAGCCAGGTTTGGAGATGAGTACGATGTAGTAGTACACACTTGAATCTTTACATGAAGAATGCTTACTTCAATAAACTGACATTTCTTTTCTGGGATTACTTAGGTTATTGGCACTAAAAATATTCAAAACATAATGTTACTTTATAGCCAATTTAAAAATTGTATCACATTTTAGTACTTTCTTTGAAAAATGGATAAAATTATATCAAATCCATATACTTTACCTAAAATTTCCTTTTCTTACATGGTACATTGGGGATAGGAGCAAGGAAGAATTGCTGTAAGAAATGCAAATTGAAGTAGACAATGTTTGCATCTTATAGTTAAGGTTATATGCTTTAAGTTACATTATTTCTAAATATCTCTAGATATAGATCCTTATATCAAACCATATATTTCTTTTAAGTTAGCCTTGTTCAGCTGTCTAACCAAGAAGTGAGATGAAAATCAACTATTTTCTGCCACTCAATTCTAGAAGTTTCTATTAATTTAGAAAGATTGTAACTGAAATGATTCGTTTCCTGAATGCTAAAATAGTATTTCTTATGGGCTTATTATGAGTCAAAGCCAGTGTGGAAAACTACAAAATTATTTTGAATTAAACTAAAATCTGATTTATGTGAATTATATTCATTAATATCAACTTGGGTTTTTCATGGTAAAATATCACTACTGTTTCTATATGCTGTTTGCATACTTATCATGTTGTACTTAACACAATATATAAAAATATTTGGGGTAATATAAATTCCAGTGCCTTTAGAAGAAAAGGTTATG
The DNA here is from genome assembly GCF_040939455.1 of Microcebus murinus. Lineage (NCBI taxonomy): Eukaryota > Metazoa > Chordata > Mammalia > Primates > Cheirogaleidae > Microcebus > Microcebus murinus. Next base: position 77,107,027 of record NC_134114.1, on the reverse strand, counting down.
AAACATATTTAGATTCTCCAAAAACATGTACTAAAAAGAATGTTTAATACCTTACCATAAAATCTTGTCATTGTCTTTATTGCAAAGACTTAACATACTAGGCATTTCCAATCATAGAATTTTAGAACTGAAAAACAGCTTAGAGATTGTGTAATCTAGAATATCCAAGACACAATACACACTCACTGCCATTCATCTTTCCTGAAGCCAAGGCAGCCAGCACCAATCAATTTCAGCTCTCTTTTCTGCTGAGCCTAGTTGTGGCCTGAAATGCTTATCCATGCAGCACTCTAGGCTGCCCTTAGCAATCTGTCATAGTTGGCACAGAAGATGAAATATATTCACACATTTTACTCCAGTCCAGCATCCTCAATATACAAATAAAGAAAATGAAGTAATAAGAATATAAGTAATTCCCCATTTTGCTGTTCCATTAAGTTTGCCATAGATCCAGGATTAAAACAGATTTTGAGCTTTTGTAGCTGCATCTTGTTGCCTTAAAGAACTTTTTTTATAGTAAGAGCTAGGAGATTTGAAATTAGCATATTTTTAATTTAAAAATTCATTGCCTTATTTTCATCCCATTGCAGCTGCTGATTTTCATATACATAATATGTTGTTATTTTTTCTCCTGCTCTTTTTGTAAGCCAAAAACATTTCCTAAGAAAAGAACATTAGTCTACCATTTGAAATATATATATATTTATATATAATTAAAGAAGTTACAGTTTGTGACAACTAAACTTCAAGAATTCATGGGGTCAGTCAGTCCTGGAAGTTGGTTTTCCTATCTAAAACATCTCAGATTTGTTTTTCTACTGACCAAAAAAATTCTGGGTCTGTTCTCGTTCACACGATGTTATCCCAGTTGGTTACTCTGATACCTGAAGTCACTTTATCATCACCCAGAACTAGAATTCCCTTCCAAGGACTTTGGTTCATTGCTGACCAGGTGACACTTTGGCTCGGGCCCCCATTTTCTCCCCATATATGCCCTTTTCCATCTTCCTATTCTGCCACCCAAACATGATACAACTCCAGCACTACAACTTTTAAGCAAGCTAAGAAGCTATTTGTTTCTTGTAACATCAGTCATCCGTCCATTCAATAAAAATTTACTCAGTACCTATTATATGGCTGCTGCAGTTCTAGGTGCTAGGATTTAGCAGTCCACGAAGTAAAAATTCTGACATCAGCAAGTTTACATTCTCATTTAAATTTTAACAAGTGAATATACAGCACATCAGATGTTGATCAGAGCTGAGGAGAAAAATCAAAAGGTCAGGGGTACAGGGATTGATGGAGGAGGCTCGCTATTCTGGATAGGCTGGTCAAGGAAGATCTTACCGAAAACTCAATATTTGATCAGAGACCTCTGAGCAAATAAAGTAAAAGAAAGTAAAACAAAAACTCCAAAAACAAGCTGTTTATATCTGGTAAACAGCCTCCAGGCAAAGAAGTCCTTGGCTACAGGTAATACTGTATTTAAAACCATGAGAATGAAAAGAACAATAAGAAACTGTGCTCTAAACTTTAAAGTTCAGGGCAGTAGGGACAGACTAAGGAGGAGTCTCTAGTGAGGTACATAGGAGACCAAGATAAAGTGGCATCCTGGAAATCAGTTAAAGAAAGTGTTTTAAGATTGAGGACATGCTTAACTGTGTGAAATGATACTGAGAGGTTCAGTAAGACGAGGACAGAGAATTGACCATTTCATTTATTCACATAAAAGTCAGGCATTCTTTATGAGAGCTGTTTCAAGGTCCGTGAGTGGGTTCAAAGATGAATGGGAACAAATGGTCTAAGTCATACATAGAACAACTCTTTTGAGGAGTTTTATTCCAAAAAAAGAGCAGATACATGTGGTAAAGGGAAATTTGGGGGGGGGGGGTTATTGTTGTTTGTTTTTAAGATGAGAAGGCTTATGTTTGTTCAGAAAGTTTAAATGTTCATTGAAAGGATCTGGTAAAAAGCAGGCAATGATGAAGCAGGAGAGAAGAGATTTTCTGGAACAATGTCCTTGATCAGGCCAGAGAGGTAGAGGTGTAAGAGCAAACAGCAGGGGATGGAGGTGGACGAATGGAGGTGTGACCACAGCTAGAAACACGTGTCATCCATAGTGGACAGAGGCAGAGTGTACATGTATAGAAGCAGGGAGTTGATGGACAGAAATCCTTTCTCATTACTTTTCTTCTGTGGAATAAGAAACTAAGTGATAGCTGAAAATGAAGAGGAGGAAGAAGGAAGTGTTGAATGGTTGAGGAGAAAAGGCTGTCTCCTCTCCTGTCTACTTAACAACCTGAACCAACCATCCCGCTTGCCCGCATTAATAGAAAAGCACAGGGAGCTATCCACTCTTTGCTAATTATACACACCACTGCTCCGTTACATAATCAAAGGTTGACTGTATGTTTCAGAAAGATTGTTAAAGGGTTAGCTTATTACTTTCACCTTGAAGACAGTTTTCAAAAATCACTCAGCACACAAATATACATTGTCTCTCCCTCTCCATCCCCAACCATTTCCTAATTATAACCACATGATTGTAGCGTCATCTCTGACTTCACTCAGGACATAAGCATCCTCCTAAAACAAATTCAAAGTTCCTCATAAATGCATTCTCTTGGGAGTCAAGAGAAGAGGAAAATCACTTACTGACCTTGAATCCTTCCAACTCATATTCTTTATACTTCTTTATCCCTTTAAGTCCCTTAATCACTACTTATTTAAAGTTGGGGTCTGATGACTATGCCATAGAACTTTAAAGGCTGGACATAAATTAAGAAAATGTAAGTGATATCATAATATAAAACCTGCAGCAATGAAATGAATAATTGTTATTTTCATGGTATCATACTGAAATGTCAATAGAAAGCAGTTGACATCCATGGCTGTTTCCAATACCGAAATAAAGCATTTCTGTCTTCATTTGGGGAAGAGGAGTGAAAAGAACAAGTAGGATTGAAAGAGCTGTTCTGGGATGCTTCCGAAACCTCTAAATTCACCTCTCCAACAAGTGAAATATTTGGCTGAGATGTTTTGGGAAACCTTTCCCGACCAGTCCCCACTGGTAGAAGCCTTTTGGAGTAGCAGGTCATACTTTACTTAGGGCAAGACAGTTCCATATACAGAAGAACAGAGAAATAGTTCTACTGAATTCAGCTGCACACTGGAAGCTAGGACTGGAAGATCTTAGAGAATCAGAGGATCCTTTTTGCCAAACTTTTCTTAGGGTAAGCCTTACATATTGGTGACTTATTTGCCATGCAATACTGTGAATGACTCATCAGCCTGATTGCCTCAAAACTAGCTGACAATTACTCGAGGGATGGGAGTTTGATAGCCTGAGAGCATTCAGAGGCAGGCAGAGGGGAAAGCAAAGGGCACTGTAGGGAGCAGCTGGCAGAGCTTGTGACCTTCAGTGGCAGGATTTGAGGGAACATAGAAACAGAAGTGCAGAGAGGAAAAGTAAATGCAAGCATAAAGAAACAGAAAGAAAAGGGATATGAGAGTCACAGAAAATAAACATTTAAAAAGGAAGAAAAAGGAAGGTGGAATTGCAATAATAAAAACATTATTAATAGCTTATATCTTCCCCTAACATTAAATGACAAAATAAATGTTTAATTGATTAGATAATTAAGTGCTAAAAATCTAGGGGGAAAAGTATGCAACTTTTCCCTTATACATACAAATTTAATCTCCTGATAGCTATTAAATATAACTCTTTATCCTAAATTCTATAATATTGCTGAGCCCATGAAGTATATTATCAAACAATATGGATCTAGGCTTGTCCATTGCTTCTCAAGTCTTTCTGGTTATGACATCGAAGATCAGGAGCTTGAGGCCGACAGGGCTGGGAAATGTGGAACCTGTATGCTTAGGCGGTAATGTAGCAAATACATAAGTGAGGTTTAATCCTTTGACTTAGGCATAACCCAAAGTGACTTGCTTTGAACAAAATTTCATTCAGGTCTTCTATATTAGCAAAAAAACATTTATATGTCAACACAGTCTGTTAGAAGATATTTGCAATATAGGTACTTGGCAAAGAACTAATATCCAGAATATATAATGAATTCCTACAAATCAACGAGAATAAATCAAAAGCATAAAAACCCAATGAAAAGATGGACAAAAGATAAACACTCAACCAAAGAGAAAATCTAAATGACAAAAAATTATGAAAATGATTCCTTAGGAAAATGCAAATTAATATCATACTTAGAATGGGTAAAATTAAAAAGAAAATTTTGGCAAGAATGTGGAACAACATAACTTCTAAAACTGTACACTGCTAATATAAGTACAAATTGCACAACCACTTTGGAAGACTGTATCTTTTAAAGATAAACATATGCAAACCTAAAGCAACTTTGCTCTTAGAAATACATATCACAACTACTTGTAATAGTCAAAAGCTCTAAACTACCCAAATGTCAACCAAGAGAACGTATAAACAAAGTATGGTATATTTACACAATAAATACTATATAGCAATGAGAATGAACAATCTGTAATGTACACAAAAAATACTGTTAGCTCTCTCAAACATTATGTTGAGCAAAAGAAGCCAGACACAAAAGAGTACATACCATATGATTCTATGTTTGTAAAGTTCAACAACAGGTGAAACAGGTGAAACTAACCTCTGCCATTAGAAGTCAGGACTGGATTTATTTTTGGTGGAAGGAACAGAGAGACCAGAAAGGTGCACAGGGGGTTTTAGGGGAGTCACTAATGTTTTAGTTCTTGATAGGATATTGGTTGTCATCAGTGAAAATTCACCATCTCTACACTTATGTTTACTTTTATCTCTGTATATTATACGTCAATGAATATATATGAAAGTTAAAAATGCATATGTATTGGCCAGGCACAGTGGCTTATGCCTGTAATTCCAGAAATTTGGGAGGCTGAGATGGAACTATTGCTGGGGCCAGGAGTTCAAGACCACCCTGAGCAATATAGAAAGATACTGTCTCTACAAAAGAAACAGAAAAATTAGCTGGATATAGTGGTATGCATCTGTAGTCCTAGCTACTTGGGAGGTTGAGGCGGGAGGATCTCTTGAGTCCAGGAGTTTCAGGTTGCAGTGGGCTGTGGTGTCACCACTGAACTCTAGCCCAGCCTAAAAAAAAAACACAAAATAAAACAAAACAAAAAACATGCATTTTTGCATTCCTCAAAATTTACCAATGTGTAGTATTTTTAAATCAAGTGTTCTTTTGCTTTCTTTGATGTAATCAAGAAAACGTTGGTACAACAGGTTTATATATTGGCCTCTACCACTCAGTGACAACCACATATTCCCTGAGATACCTGTTCCCCAGTTTGAGGAACATGGAAAGAAGTTCGCATTCCTTACCGTAAGAACAAAAGCCATTCTGGTACAGTACACAATCTATTCTCTTCAGCCTTATTTTCAGCTACCCTTACAGTTAATATGATAGCCATGTCAAAATATTTGATATTTGTTATAGATGTTCCATTGTGTCATGCCCCCAAATCTTTGCTTTGCATTTAATTGCCTGGAAATCCCTCACCCACTCACCCACATTCTTTTCCTGGATACCTTATCATCCAGCCCAAATATCACCTCCACTCTGAAAATCCCTTGATCTCCCCAGATATAAAGAATCTATCATTACTGTTTTATTACTGTTTATATATGTGCATACATACATAGGCACATTCATATTTATACATACATGTACATATATAATAGCATTTAGCAAATTGTGTTATAATTATTTTATAGTGATTTTTTCCCACTAAACCTTGTCTATCTGGTGATAAGATTCTTTATTATCTTTTCTCTCCATTACTTGGAGCCAAAGATAGTAAGTGCCTAATAAAAATATTTGTTTAAATAAATTAAAATTTGGCATTCAAGTTGATTTTCAGCATTGATGGCTACTCTGTACAGTGACCCTCAACTCATCACAGAAGTTTCTGGGGCTACTCCTCTTGAGGATCTGCATACCATATACTCCAGGGATTTTTCTGCAGCAATCAGGAAGTATGACCCTCCAGCCCAAACTGTATTATGTTCTCTGATGTCAGCAGTTGGTGCGACATTTTGAAAAACTAAGGCAACCCTAAGTTTAGTGTGTTACTTTCCAGCTATTAACTACACACTCTACACACTCCTCTAATCCCCGATCCCCCACCAAGTGCATTTGTTTTATGTAAAAAGGTAGATATGAGAAAGCAGAACAGCCTAATGATAAAATTGCACTTTGAAGTCAGACATCTGAGACCACATGTTGGGTCTGCCTTTCTACCCCCAGCATATAAGCCCTTTGAGTTCAGAGATTTTTGTCTTTTGATTTAACTGCTATATGGCCAGCACTTAGACCTGGTCTTAGCATAGGATAGGCACTTAATGGTTATTTGTTGAGTGAATCTAGCAGATTTTCAGCCTCAACAATTAACAGTCACACCTCTCTTCCATGCACCGAACACCTGGCATCCCCAGACTAGCGATGCCAAAGTTGCTATGCAATTTGGACTCCTTATAAAGAAAGAACATGTGGAAAAATATATATCTCTGTGCTACCAATAAAAACAAATACAAATAGTGGCTATGAATTTCTATATTCTGTACAATTTCCAGATTAAAAAATGGAGAAATATGCAATAAATATGTAATCTGGTTTTCAGAATAGCCTTTCCAAATTTATGAAAACTAAAACAAGGGTTATACTTTTATTCACCAGAAACTTTCTCACATGGAAATCATAGTGAGCAAAGTGAAATTAATTATAATATTTATCTAGTCATGCACAGGTAGAGAGGTGCAGAGAACATGGGTGGAGTCAGGCCTAAATTTTAATTCAGATCTAACCCTTATCAGTAGTAAGAATGACCTTGGAAAAGTTTCACCTGCAAAAAGAAGATAATTATATACCTCACGCAGTTTTCATGGGAAATAAAATAATGCATTTAAAGCTTTAATACACAACCTGGCATAGATCAAGTTCTTAATAAATGTTAGATTTTATCTTTATTGCTAGAATGCCATCTTGATAAATATTATATTGAAGTTTTATTTTTTTTAATTTTTCATATTTTTAGAGAAAACTCATCAGCATACACATTTCCAGGAGTTTCTGAATCTATTGATATAAAAAAATCAGAAGCTTATTTCATTCATGAGGTAAAACTTGGATATGAAATCATCATCCAATCTTCATCCATTATGCTGAGCAAAATTATTTTCCCAAAGTGATCCACCTTTAATCCAGTCATAAAGAGTTAGCTGTTCCCAATTTTAATTGACAAATCTAATTACTGTGATGAGTTTATTTATAGTCACTACTCAATATCTATTGATAGTTTCTTGACCTTGAAGAATATCATCCAATTAACGTGGCAATATGTGTTAATGGATTTTTAAATTACTTCACAGTGGATAAAAGGTAAAAGGAAAAAGGGAAATTCACTTTGAGAGAGAAGAATCACAATTTATGAAAACAAGCCTTATACACCAGTCACTGAATATGCATCACTAAGGAATTCCTTGGTATTCATCCAATATTATAGGGAGGAAGTTATGTTATTGATGTGGTAGTAAATATTTTTGGAATTCTTTCAGGAAAACAGACCCTAATTTCAGGCAACACAATTCTGCCCAATTCTAAGGACAGCTGTTTTGTTTGTGGGTGGGTTTTTTTTTTTTTTTTTGAGAATTTGTTATATTTTGATTCATTCTTTCAAAATCCAAAGCTGATGGGAGATTGATTGATAAAAATCACCAAATCCCTAAAATACATGAGAGACAAGGAAGCATTCTCAGAAAATTTCAGAGGAATGATGGAGGTTCAACCAACACCCCCAAGGGCAGAAGCTGTTACCCTCCCGTTGCTGCTTTCCCCGATGCCCAGTCATGTTCTCTCCCTGTTCTCTAGATTTCCTTCACTTTGTATTTTAGGCCTCATTTCTGACACAGAGTTGGAATCATAGACTATCAAAGCTGTAAAGACGCCTAGATATTATTCACCCAACCTCTCATTTGCAGAAAAAAATAATTCTGAGAAATTGAGAGTTGAAATGACATCCTTGACCAAGTGATTCATACTTTTGTTTATTTCTCTGTTCTTCCCCCATTACATCATAAGTCTTTCAAAGACAGGGGCCTTATCTTGGGGGGGGGTGGTAAGGACTGAATTGTGTCCCCCTCCTAAAAAAGCTCCTGTATTGAAGTCCTAACTCCCAGTCCCTTAAAATATGACTATTTGGAGATAGGATCTTTAAAAAGGTAATTAAGCTTAAATGAGGTCATATGGATGGGCCCTAATCCAATATAACCGATGACCTTATAAAATTAGGAAGAGAGACCAGGGATGTGTACACATAGATGAAAGGCCACATGAAGACACAGTAAGAAGTCAGCCACCTGCAAGCCAAGGAGAGAGGCCTCAGGAGCAACTACATCTGCTGACATCTCTATTTTGAACTCCCAGCTTCCAGAACTGTGAGACTTTTGTTTAAGTCACCCAGTCTTTAGTATTTTGTTATAGCTGCCCTAGCAAACCAATACAGGGTGTTTGTGCTCCTAGCACCTGGTACAGTAATTAGCACAGTGTAGCTGCTCAATTTACAAAGGAAGGAAGACGTGGATAAGAGGATGAAAGAAGGATGGAAGGGAGAGAGGGAAAGGGAGGGAGTACCTTACAGACTAAGAGTAGTGGCTTCAGGACCAAAAACCCAATGTCTCTAGGCCCTTTTCACTGCATTGAATGCTATGAGACTTTCTCAATTCTAAAACCTGGTTAGCACTTAGCTTCATATGTGCCTTGCATATACTTTCAACCTTTCATGTTTATTTGTTATTGCGCACCTGCGGGACAGTAATTTTATTGTGCATGGATCTCAAATCTACACGTTTGAAATCAACAGTTATATCTGAAGAGAGAAAAATACACTTAACACCTGTGAAATTCCCATTTTGCTTTAAGCGGTTTCTTAAGAAATACTTTACATATTGAGCAGAAGTCACTTAGCCAGGCTACATCTTAAGAATTTGCACAGTTGCCACAAATTATTTTGCTCTGACATCTAATCTTTTAATCACAGAGGTGGAGAGGAAAGAGAGGGATATTTAAATATTTGCTTTATGTTTAGATGTGATGCTTTCAAGACAATATATAAGAAAGGTAATTGTGCCTCCGGAGTTTAAGAAATATTCATTTTCCTGGCATAAGATAAATTGGAATGGACTATTACATTGAGAACCGCCTCTAGGACAGTGAAGTGTAGCAAACTAACTGCCCAGTGAGGTTCATTGGATGTGAAGATGATGCAATCAGATGCACTTGCAAGCACAGTTCTGGAATTGTTCTGTATGAGTCTGAAAGATACCAACTTGATAACCTATTTAAAACTATATTTTTAATGCTTTATTTTTTCCATCCAGTGCAAGAGTTGGAGAAGGCTGTATACTCAGGCCTAGTAGGAAATAGGACAACAGAACTCGATGCCAGGGATTAGGAAAGCCAGACTGTTCAATGGCTGGCAATCACATGACGTGGTCATCTTCCCATTCTATCTTTAAGGCACAGGTGACCCATGCATTAGCGCATCTGTGACATCAGGGAGATGCCCTAAGTGCCTATCTGGAGGAAAGCAAGTTCTTTAGTGCTGTTACTCTATTCTTCTGATATAATTTTGCCCCGGTAATTCAGTTACTTTTGCAGTTATATCAACTTTATATCTCATCCTGTCCCCCAAATGCATTAAGCAATTCAAAAGGGAAAATTGTGTATGTGATTATGTACGTCAGTGTGCCTGTATGTATGTGTATATGTGTACATATGTGTTTGTGTGCATTTCTGAGCATGTGTGTGTACGTGTGTGTCTTTATGTCTCTCTTAGAGACATGGGAAAGAGAAAAAAGAAAAGACATGATTGACCCTCCCATTAAAATATTCCCAGACCTATTTAAGCATTCCGTGCATTCCAACCACAGAAGCCACCAAAACCATCATAAATCACTCTAGTCAAAAACTGAGTAATGCCGGTTTTGCTACTGAATCTATTTTTTTTTCTTACAAATTACCGTTTGAGTTTTACACACTTAACCTCCTTACCTTCCCTAACATACCTCCCTCTGCCTTGCTTTGCCTACAAAATCTAACCAAGTAAATTCTGAGACCCAAGTAAATTGCTTTTTCTTTTCAGCAGAATTTTCCTTTTCAAGTGAGCCTTCCATTATAGCCTACATAGTACACAACCTCAGGTTTACAAACCTGGCAGCAACATAAGTGGGTGAATAAGTGTAAACACCTAGTATCTACCTACATTTCTCATTTTTCTCACACTTGATATAGACATGAATACAAGAAATAATTTTCCTCCCTAACTATGGAAGCAGGATGATAAATAGCAGCCGACACTCAACACTCATGTGGGACTACAAGAGGGAGTGGTGGGGACTGTGGCATACTGCAGAGTGATGCCACTTCTAAAGTGACAGCAGCCACCCAGCTGCAGACAATGTTGTATCGTAGGAATATGGGCAGAGGATATCCAAATCTGCTGAATTGTCAGGAGAAGCCCAAATCTGGATGTTTATGTAAAAATCCCTCAGTTTTTAAGCACTAGCAACAAATTTTGCTACCTCTTGAATACACATTCATTTAACATGTACTGCCTTATGTCGTCTCTTGTTATTGTTTAAAACAGCAGGATTGTGTAGCACACATGCTCGACAACCAAACCGTCTGGGTTTGACTTCTACTCCACCATTCACTAACTTTGTTGTCTTAGAAAAGCTGCCTATGCCTCAGTTTCCTTCTTTGTCAAATGCAGATAATAATTGGATCCTTATGAAATTAAAGGAAGTCCTCTTGGTAAAGTAATCATAATCATTTGAAACACAGGGTCATCACTCAACATAAAATGGTTGTTTTAAAATCTTATACTGTATTATAATTTGGTATATTTCTTTGACACCTCCTCCACTACTAAACTGTAAATGCCTTGAAGGTTTTTTTTTTATATACAATGTAACCTTTAACATAGTTTCTTTTTAGAGAAGGAGCTCAGTTAATATCTTTTTTTGTAAGCCTGAAATGTAAAAATCTTAAAAGGATATTTAAAGAAATTGACTGGAAATCAAGGTCACGCTACTGCTTGTCCTTGCCTTTGTTCTATATATTTAAATCTACTGTAAGGCCAGCACATTGCACCAGTCCATGTCAATTTGTTCTATGATCGGTTATAATGAATGTTTTCCAAATCCCAGACGTATAATTTCCTTTTTGATATATTCTATCCAGTCTGCAGTACAACAGACAGGAACTATTCCTGTCCTTTTCTTTTCTCCTTTAAAAGACCAGGAGAGAGTTAGGGTTAGATAGAACAGTAGGTACATGTAGGGCAGCCTTGTGTGGCTGGAGCCCCTGGGTCTTTCTCACCTGCCTTTACTTAAATTTACAGAGGTTACATCACAAAAACTTGACAGGGTGCTTGTAAAAATGGAGCCATTATTATCCTCATTCTTTTCTTCCCCTACAACCCTTGTTCTCTTTGAAAATAAAGAGTAGGTTCTAGAAAGGGAGTGTTACAAAATGGAACCCCCATATTTCACAGCGTGAAGTTCAGAATTCTGAGGCAGATAACACAAATAGAGTTTTACACTATAGACTAGGATAATGACTGCACATCAGAACTTTGGGAGGTAGGCTGTAAGCATATAAAGTTAAAGGCATGTCTAAGTCCAATCTAAACTTCTCTTTTCCTCAAGTTATATTTAAAATGTTGAACACAACCAACACAAACCATCTGTCATTAAGCAATCAAAAACTTTCTCCCGAGTCTTGATGGATTGAACGTTGCTGCAATGGAATGGGGACAGAGAAAGTGAAAGTTTGAAGCGTTTTAAAACGTGCTGATATTAATATTGATGTTTTTCAAGGGAGATTTTTTAAAGTTTAAAACAATAGTCTTGAACCTTGGACCACCTTGTTGTGTAGAGCACATGGGTTGTACATGGGTTTTTTGTGGAAGGGTTTGGAGGTGGGAGAAAATGTGGAAAGCACAGAGTTAAAAAGGAACTTAGGGTTTTGGAAGAAGCTGAGTCAATCATCAAAGCTTAATGAGGAATTATATAAATCAGGCAGAGAAACTGCTCTTGAAAATTTAACTTGAGAAAAGGTGAAGTTTTGGAAAAATTAACCATAACACAATTTATGGTACTTATTTTTTTTTTTTCAAATAAATATTCACCAGTTGTCTACCTTGAGCCAGACATTGGGCTTGACTTTGGAGAGAACAATGCAAATGAGACACTATATCTGCTCTTAAGGAGCCTTTTAACCTGGTACGTGTGTAGGGTGCGTGTGTGTTTGTGTGTTGGGAGTGAGCTTAATAACAACAACAAGAAAAGCTAAAAGTAATAAAGAAGACTATAAAGATAAAAATCAAAGGACATATTGGTCAGTTACAAACGGGAGAAGGAGTAGAAAAAGTAGGAATTCTTCATGTGAGTGAACCCTTGAACTGAGCAGGGGTTGCTAGGCAGATGGCAACTGACAAGCATCACTTCTTAAAATTAAGGGCCTAAACACTTATTTTGCTTGTCTTTTCACAAATTCCAAAGCTCATGATTGTTAAGTTATAGGGAAAATCATCTAGCTTTTGCATATGTCCAGGTAATGTTGTGGCAATCCTATTCTTTCTATTCTAAAAGTCACTTTAGTTTGTAAGGAAACAATGGACAATACTTTGCAAAACATATCCAATAATCATACCACCTAGCTCTCTGGTAAACTCTGTAGACCTCAAACACAGAAAACACAAGTCAAAGATGGAAGAAAACGGGCTCAATATGATTGGAAGACCGAAGATTTAAACAGGAAAGGATTTATTAAAAAATATTCACTAGATCTCAGGCTCATTGGGAACATTTAGGAAGCAGAGACACAATTTATGCAACCAAGAATATATTCCCAAATCAGGCCACTGACCCACTTAATCTGGACACCTTGTCTGCCATCTCAAGGCACTGGACTTCGCAGCTTTCACTGCTAGCTCCATTAGCCCCGAATACTGAATGAAAGTGCCAACAGCACTGCTCTTACTACCCTGAAATTTAACCTTCTTGCAACTGCTACTGCTGCCAGCGAGAACTCCTCAAAGTGCCCCCTGTTCTGAGGGGAGTGCATCTAACTTGGCAGAGCCTAGTTCATGTGTTCCTGTATTAAGTGCAAGGGAAGCTAGGAAAGCGAGTATTCAATATTTTCACTTCCTATAATAAGGGATAAATATACCCCTTTCCAATACTCATAAGGTAAAGGCAACTCTCATATTTAGAAATAGGATACAGTTCCCGGCAACCAAGAGGTATCTTTCTCTAGCAAAAAGAATATAGAATCTGAAGTTAGCCAAATCTGAACTTGAACGTGATCATTTCTTCTGCCTTTATTAGATATGTGGCAACTCCTCTTAGATTCAGGTTCCATATCAGTCAAATAGGAAAAACAATGACTACATTTCTGAGTTGTGGGAAGGAATATATATATATATATATATATATGTGTATATATATGTGTATATATATATATTTAAAATATGTCACATATCCCTGGAATATAACAGGCATTCAAAAAGTGGTAGCCATTGTTTTTCATGGATTAGCCTAGACTTTTTATCTCTTGTCATCTCTCCTTAACATCCTATGATAGGATAGAGAATTTATTTACCAAAAATATTTCTTGTTTTGCCTATCTAAAGAGGATAAAAACAATTCTTTAAAGCTCAATTCTGAAAGATTCAGATCCACTCAAGGATAGTGTAGAGAGGTAAAGTGGAAAAGCAGTCTCTCTGTCAATTACCTGTCATTAGCAATTTCCAATGAAACCAAAATTTGCTGCCAAAAAATCATACAAAGGGCCTAGTTAGAGGAGGGAAGAAAGGGGGCATCACGAAAAGGAAACAGAGGGAGAGAATTTGTCAAACACTAGCACTTCCTCCTTGTCCTCCTGTCCTTTGTGAGAGTGGGTAGACATTGCTCAGGCATCTCAATGTGCACCTGAATATTTGCTAAGCACCCGAATCTGCACGCAGCTGGGAATAGGGCAAAGATTGCTTTCCTCAACTTCTCTCTGAGCTGAGCATCCATGGCAAGGGCTCTGGAGGTTTTGGAAAGGCCTAGAACAGGCTGCAGAAGTAATCTCAGGCAGGGCTAGGTGATCACTCCAGCAGCCCACGAGGGGTTATGAGAAGGAGGTGGCACTGTGGCCACAGGTTTTCTGAAGTTAGGCAACTGCAGACAGAATACCTTCTAGGGACCAAAGCCCACCTCAAGTGTCACACCAGGGAGCTGGCATTTAGGGACCAGCTGCACTGAGTTTTATCAGGAAGCCAGTGTTAGATGGAGAAGAGGCAACGGCCAATGATAAAGGTGCTTCAAATTCTACACAAAGAGCATGCAATTTCTTGTATGAGCAGCTATTCCTTACCCAGACCCCAGGCTTCAGGAGGCACAGGTGAAGGAGAATGCAGGCCACTATCCCTTTACTAAAAGTAGACATTGACCATAATAATTATTGATTGTGACCTGAAAAAATGTATTTGAATGTACTAAGGTAATTTTACCGCAAAGATCGAGCTTCTGCACTCCCCAGCATTATCCATGGATATAGAAACAAACAATAATGTTGATAAGATATTGGAAAAAATTGAACACTAGATATTTGTATGTTGCTAAGTTGAGACTGTTCAATACAAAGCTTTTATAATTATTTCACTGTTGTTTATGAAAGAAGCTAGAAGAAGGGAGGGTGAATAGAGGGAACATAATAAAAAACTGTAGGTAGTCAGCCATCAATGAATTGAGAAAATCTCATCTAACAGAACAGATTTTATCTGGTACTTGAGCACCTTTAAATTCCAATTTCAAAAAAAAAAAAACAACTAAGAAAATATTTCTGTGGGTCCTGAATCAATTTATGGTTCAATGCCTTTCAAAAAAATTGTATCATACCTGTACCTTGTATCTACTCCAATAGAACCATCATAACATTGAAGCTTAACTCTGTTGATTTTTAGCCAAGAGCTATGCAAATTTTGACTGGCAGTCTTGTTTATCCCAATGTACTGCTAATAATAATCATTCACTTTAATAATGGCAATAATTTGCAGTATACAACGTGTCTTGTCTCTGAGAAACTCAAAATAACTTCACATTTACTATGTTATTTGTTCACAGGCATTTCCTGTCAAGACCTAAAAAGAACAGGAAGTGTATTGATTGTGCTATAGAGAAAGGCTCTGTGAGGTTAAGTCTTAGTTCAAGGTCACAGGGCTAGTCTGTGGCTGACTCATGATAGATATCGCTAAGGGTAACTACATAAACTAGAGTTGAGCTAAATCCAGTTCTAACACATTTGATCAAGGTCCACGGCTCTGAAGCAGAGACTGAGTCTCCTTGCCAGAGTCCTGAAGTGTTTGCCCTGGGTAGACCTCAATCTCTCTTTCTAAAAGAGCCTTAAATCAGCCCATCAGTCCCTGTGTCATTTTATTTTCTTCAAGTTGTTGACTTCCAGGTCTGCATCAAGTCAGATGTTTTGGCCAAAACAATGGGCAATTTTGCTCCTAGTGATTCTGATTATAAGTAGTTGCCTAACAATGAAGTGTTTCAAAGGAAATACTTTTTTATCACCATATTTGAAGACAACAAAGTTCCTATACTGTGAGATCCTTGTAAAATTACTGTTAACACTGTTTTAGTCAAAAAGGTATGATCAAGTTGGCATCTAATTGGCTAATGCTCATTGATTTTTTGCCTTTTTTAAATTTGACACTACTTGTCATCTCAATGCACACTTAGTATTTCAGATACTTACTTTAGTCTAATATTGTTGGTTCATTGGTGCTATTACCAAGATCTCCTTCAATATGTCTTTGCTTCCCATTCTTGCCCATTATTTACCAAAATCTACAATATCAACTCTATTATTTTGCCACTTGCCTAATTTCTATTTCTATAATTAAATCATAGAAAATTTGGCCACGAGCTGAGTTTTCTAAACACAGTACAGATTCTTTGAGTACAAATTTTAGCAAGAAAATGATTATGATAAGCTGATGAAAGGGAGTTTGCTCCTAATTAAAACGGATTCTAAAAAAAAAATTACTATAGCTCTATTTGTTAAAGGGACAAATTTTTTTTAAATGCTTGCCAAGAAAGTGAATGGGTTTCCTCTGTAATAAATGAAGGAGCTTCCCAAGTTTTCCTAAGGGTTTATAAAGCAATTCTCTATAAGCATCTCTCCTACCTTTGTGGTAGAATCAGTGTAGGGCAAAAGGGAGAACTGAAGTCTGTAACGTTCCATCTTCCACAAACACAAGAGCAGGGACCAGCAGAATGCTATGTGTCATATTTATGAGTTGTGATAACAGGGAATTTCACTGCACTGTCCGGGGTGACATTAACAGCCAAGTCCTATTGAGTAATGTTAAACAGGTCAAGGGGCAGTGTCACATTCTACTTACTCAAACAAGGGCTGACTTTCTCTCTTTATAAATTATTTCCTAGGAATTTTCTACAACCTATATTTCTTCTAAGTTGTACAAGGAGAGGCAGCGTGTAGGGATGATCATTAGAGTTCCATTTTCTAATGCTGGCTCATTCTTCGGTCACTGAGCATCAGTCTCTGTATCAACACAATGGGGACAATGATACCCATCCTGTCTCTCTCAGAGAGCTGGAAGGATAAAGTAAAATATGCAAAGGTGCTTGGTATGCTATAAAGAACCACTCAAACACTTAGCACATATAGCACTGATTTTTTTTTTCATTGTACTCTAACTAGGAGTACATTTACTCTCTTTTCTCAAGGAATGAACAGCACTTTTCAAACCCTAATAAATGTCAAGGTTATAAAGGTACAATACCATTTGTAAAGTTCAGCTAAAAGGTAAACAGGGCAGCTTATTAGCATCCACAAGAACTGCAAGTTAATGTTAACCTAATAAATATCCTGAAAATACCCATAAGATAGTTCATCAAACCAAAGAAATTTATCCTTCAAATTAATGTCACACTCTACTTGATGTACCCTACTTGGTTTCTTGAGCGTGCTGCTAGTGTATTCTTTTTGCAGTCTTTTATGATGCCACCATCTTCAGTGATAGAGTCTATCTATCTGGTACATGAGTGAGCTTTGAACTCAGACAGCCTAGGTTCAAATTCCTCCTACCCAGGTATTAGCCATGTGACTTTGGACAAAGTATATAACCCCCTATGCCTTAGTTTCTTTAAGTGTAAGGTAGAGAAAATAATAATGCTTACTTCATACGATTCTTATACAGATTAAATGAAATAATGCACAGAAATGACACAGTATTGAATATACAGTACAAGACTCAAATATTATCTATTATTAATATTGATGATGATTATAATTGCTAATAATTACTAAATAATATTAGAACATATTTGTGCATTAGCAATCTTCATAATCACTTTAATATTTCATGACCTACTATATCAGCATCAGCTGTTCCAGAAAGAAATAAGATGTTTCAGTGAAGAAAATTGTAAACAGGAAAATTCTTCATCACCAGTTTGCTATGAATAGGAATAAGTTGGTTACAATCATTTTCTATCTCTTTTTTTTTTCCCTTAGTTGTTGAGTATAATTGTCCAGTGTGGCAGAACTCTCAGAAACTTCCAAGCATTAAAGTAGGATTTTGAAGTGCTGTACATAACCAAGATAGGTATAAAATATATAAAAATAACTTTAGGACAGCCAGGAATTGGAAACACATTAACAATTGTATCTGACAAGTCGCATAAACTTGAGTACAATGCCTGTATTCTAAGTTACAAGTGACAACAGTCACAATTCAGGCAGCAGAAGGTGTCCATTTTTCATGATTCACAGTCTTTAAGTCACGTAAAAGCATGATATTTCCTTCTAGGGGCAACATTACCATACCCAGTCACACACCTCCCGAGGAGATAATCGACAAACACTACGTTTGGAGATTAGTATTCTGCCCTTTCTTTAGAAAATAAAAAGGAAACAAAATTGTTCCCTAAATGTCCAGGTCTAGAAAAAGTACTTCCATTTGGTAAACAATGTGTGCCCTGAGAGAAAAAATAACCTGTATGCTAAAATTGTAATAGCCACAGAAAAAATTGATAGGAGGCATATTTCAGCAAATCTTGAACTTGGTCCAGTTGCTAAAAAATTATTTCCTCTTTTAATTTAGAACCTTTGCACTTACTACTCTCTCTACCTGTAAAACTTATTCATCCCCAGCCAACTCTTATTTTAACTGGGTTAAACTCTCTTCGTCATTTACTTCTTGGCTTGAATATCATATTGCTTCTACTGAGAAACCTTCTCAGACGCCCCATGTCTAGATGAAACACCTTGCAAAGTACTTATAAGATACTCTGTACTTTCCCTATGATGGGACTTTGTCACACCATGTCCTATTTACCCACTTACCTATATGCCCCACTAGATAACAAGCCCAGAGAAGCCAGGAGTCATGTCCACATTGTTATCATTGCATTCTAAGCGCTTCTCACAAGGCCTTGCACTTTCTAAGTTCCTGTTTAATATTTATCAGGAAAAAAAAAATGAACGTTCTCAAATTTTAGCACTGCTTCTGAAGTTATTATGTGTTTTGTAAATAATTTGTTTTTTTTTCAAGTAAATATATAATAGCCCATTGTTATATGGCTTGGTCTTTATTATGGTTTTATATTTTTCAATGCCTAAAACCAAGAGTCTATTTAGTAAATACTTAAAAATAAGCAGAGTTAGCTTCATTTTTCCCTTTGCCAGGGAGGAAAGCTTTAAGGACTTGCAAGAGCACCTCAGCCATTTTGCATTCTCAGATACCACAGGGGCCACTTACTTTGGATCTTAGTCAGAAAATGCAGGATATGAAGGAAGGATAAATTAACTGAGAAGCAGACAAATGTCTTGGCTCTGGTATGTCTCAGTCAAGACCTGGCTTCTGATCTTTGCAACCCATGTAAACAGAAAGCCACTTAACTTCTCCAATTTCCATACGTGCAGAGTTATAAGATTGTATCAGGGGATTTCTAAGACCCCTTCCTTTTCTTCAGAGGATAGAGACAAAATAGTTATAAGAGCTTTGTCAGAATATGGCACTGCTCTTGCCTGAGATGCCCCCATTTTTCTACCCAGTGTTTGCTAGCATCCTCACTTGGTAAAATGAAAGAATAAAAAGGTGGTGTTTGTGGTTACAAGCACTGGTAGAATTCAGAGTTAGTGAAAATAACAGAGTAATGATGAGAAAGCTTTATAGCTTTGAAGACACATATGTATTCACAGCTTTATTGAACCACTAATAAGCTTATTAACCGTCCTGTTGTTTAACAGGATGCAGTAACTACTTCAGGCCTTTAGAGTTTTCCTGGACCAATTACTTCTTTCTGTGCACAAAGCTGAGTTCTACATGAAACTAGTTGATCTCAGCTTACAATGTTATTATGCAAATATGTTTTCCTTACTTCAGTTTGATTTCATTTGTGGGTTATTATAAAGCAAAACAAGAAAGAACATAAAGTCCAAATCATTCTTGATGATTGCTTCGGACTGGCTTTTCTAGTAACTGGTCTTATCCTGCTCAGTGATATTAAACATAAATATGAGGATCCTCAAGTGTAGATAGGATTAGTAAAGTGAGTTAGGGAACAAAAATGGAAGATCTGACACTCTCCTCAGTGAGCCATTAGCTATCTTGGCATATTCTTAGAGCCCAAAGCGATTTCCTCATTTGTAGGAAGTATGTGTAGGATGGACACTATAATAAGTCAGAAGGTATGATTTGCGAAGACACCTGAAAAATACCCCCTCATCAAAAATCTGATATGCTACAGGAACCAAAATCTTACCATAATAGAGTTAGTTCTTTGAGTTAAAGGATTTCATTTCTATAAAATTTCTTGCTTAGACAACATTTACATAGTAATTGAAGGAATACATTTTAGCCACTTCTAACCATAAATATAACAACATAAATGAATATATCAGAAAGATCCATTCACTTAGCAAGGAAGTATTTATTAATATACCATATTAATTAAGTTTGGAAAGAAAGGAAGGAGGCAAAAAAAATGTAGCTCCAGAATAGAGTTGCCGCTGATCAAGGTTTGAATATCTGAGAAAGGGAATAAAAACTAAAGCAGATAATGGGCACTGAAATGCACAGGATAGATTTTCTACTTTTTAATGTTGATAATGTTTGAAGAAATAGTCATGGCCTTAAAGTAGCAGTCAGTGCATTCATTGATTCAACAAAAGTTCCTAATATGTGCCAGACACTGTGTTAGGCACATATAAATCAGCAGAAATGAGAAACTCTGAATAGGGAGACAGTGTACATAAAATGTGCAAGTGTAGGAACAGAAGCACATATAATAAAATGCAGAGGTAGCCCAGAGGAGATTATAGTCAAATATCTATGGTGCTTGAGTGAGGTTGTTGGGAAAAGCATTTTTGAAAGAAATGACATCTGATCTGAGTAATTAAAAAAAATAAAAAACAAACTCATGACCAATTAAGATCCTTCCAGGACTTGTTCTAAAAGAATGCTGAGTTGGAAGTGATCTTCTATTGACCTCCACATGTGCTTCAGATGTTTTACGGTCTACAGAGGCAAAAGGGAGTGGGTAGGGGCAGGAAAGACACTGGAATTTTGAAGTGATCTGAGATTTCTAAAGCCTTTAAAGGAGAGAAAATAAATTAAAAACAACGGTCCCAATTTCCTTATAATTTTTTGTATCTACTAATTTGGAATGCCCAATCTCTACAAATTCCACCATTACCACCACCATTGGAAATTTATAAGAACCCACAAAGTGTGTTATATGGAAACAGTATATTCCCCAAGGTTCTTCTTTGGTATCAATAAAATCAGGGAGCCACAGGTCTCTGGGGGACACCCAGAACCTTCATATATAATCAAATCTCCGTGGAATTTGATTATTTTTGTAATAAATCTGTTTGTTCCACTCAGGGAGAAGACTCACAAAGCAATGCTGCTGGTGTCTTTAAGTTTTATATGGGTCTTAGAGAAACTGCTTAATGACTTTTTTTACAGCCCTTTCCAACTTAGTCTCCATAGGATTCATACATGAGCCCAATATGGGCTGGATAAGAGATGGACAACATGTTGAACTTGGGGTTGGTTCTGGCCTTCTCTGGCCGGTTCACTTATTACAGCATGCTCTTCCTTCTTTTTCCCTCAGGACAAGTTCTTCTAAAATGTGTCTCAATGTACAGAATAAAGGCCCATCCCACCAGTTTTCCAAACAAATTACATCATATTTATATCTCATCTAGAACCCCCTCCATACTTGTAAAATTGTACAGAGATGCAGAATAGCATGGTTCAATAACTCAGTATAATTAGAATATAAAATGACTGAGGGCTGAATATGAGGATGGGGAGGAGAAGCAGTAGAAGGAGATGGAATCATTTAACTCAGAAGGGCTTGTTCATGAATGTTAAATACCTTACACTTACCTTGAGGACAATGGGAAGCAATTTATACTACTTATAAATAAAATTGTATTCAGAGGATAGCTGGGGATGAGGAAAGGAGAGATTAATCTAAAAGAAGAGAACTTCTTATCTCCTTTTAGAGAAGATAAAAAAGTCCACTAATACAAAATAAGATAGAGAAGGCAGTTCTTCTCACCTAATCTGATTTTTAAAATATAGCATTGAACATAATCTTTATTCTTACAAAGAGCAATGAGTCTGATTTTCAATGGGTGTAATTCATGACTTCCTCATCAATTTTTTAAGAAAAATGACTACACCTTCCAAAGATGATATATGAGAATTCAATACACAGAAACACCAAAATTGGAAGCCATTGTTAAACATAAATAGTTGAATTATCTTCCTGGATAAAACTGAAATAGTCTTACTATACATGTTAGTTCAATATATTCCCTACAATGTATTTGTATGATTCATCTCTTATTTTCTAACAGTCACATTATTTTAATGCCTAAGTGATCATTATCTCTATGTAAAGAAGAAAACTTGTTCATCTACTATAATGTGATTATTATATCTTATATATTTACATTAAAATATTTTTATATTTACATTAAAATATTTATTCACCTAAAGAAAAAAAATTAAATAGGTTTACTCGGTGAATATATTTTAAAACACATTATAAAAAAACTTAAACAAGATTTTTATATACTCAGGGAAACAGTAGCATTAACACATTGCACCTAGGACAAATAATTAAAGTCACAATCTCTTTTTGAGCCTTTGTACAAGAAAAAGATGGATTTGAAGTGAATATCCATACGGGAAAAATATAGTTTTTCTTCTTATGAATTTAAATAGTTTTAAAAGATTTATAGCTACCTCTTCTTAACACCTTTTGTGACTCTGGTCCCAAAAATATCTTAATGATCCTTGCCTATTTCTAATTCACAACCAAAATGTAAACAAAGGGTCTATTCTTTAACCAACTCCTCCCCCATACAAATAGAAAATAATAAACTACAATGTCACAAAGAATGGATTAAGTAAAGGAAAAAAATTGTGCCTCAATTTTCTGTTTCATGAATATAAATTTCTCATTTTGCTCTTCACAATTTTTCTAGCTATTTCTCCTTTTTAATCCTTATTGCCTCCTCCTTTATCAAATTTCCGGCCATGTGTTTTTGCTACAATAAAACGTGCATCAGTGATAACATTAGAAAATGTTTGTGATAAAATTAAAAGTGTATTAGTTTCCTATGGCTGTTGTAACAAATTACCACGAACTGGGAGACTTAAAACAACAGAAGTTTGTTCTCTCAACATTTTCACCTGTCAGGAAATGATTGAGGTGCATCAAGGCTGCACGCCCTCTGGAGGCTCTAAGGGGGATTGCATTCTTTGCCTCTTACTGCTGCTAGTTGGCCATCCACTTCCCTTGACTTGTGTACACAACACTCCAATCTCTGCCTACGTGGTCACATTGCCTCTACCTCTTTTGCCTGTCTGCTCTGTGTGTCTCTTGTCATTGGATTTATGGCCCACCTGGAAATCAAGGATGACCTCCTTATCTCAAGATCTTTAATTTAATTACAGTTGCAAAGACCCTTTTTTCCAAGTATGATAATATTCACAAATTCCAGGGACGAGGACATGAACATATGTTTTGGGGGCCACCAATCAACAAATGAGCATGATAAGTAAGTGAAAAATAGAGAAACTACTTATTTGTACATGAGAAATTTTAGTAAATGGAATCATTATCACTTATATAGTCAATGGAAATTTAATGTATCTAGAAAGAATGAAATAAACATGTATCAAACAGCCACTATAAGCCAGGCAGAGGGAGAATCTGGTTTTGTATATCCTGGGACTGATTTTTAAAAAAATGATAAAATTATGAATACAAAAGTAGGTGTGAAAGTGAGTATATATTTAGAATGAGGAAAGGATTCATAACAAATTAC
Source organism: Microcebus murinus (assembly GCF_040939455.1). Classification (NCBI taxonomy): domain Eukaryota; kingdom Metazoa; phylum Chordata; class Mammalia; order Primates; family Cheirogaleidae; genus Microcebus; species Microcebus murinus. Next base: position 77,083,544 of record NC_134114.1, on the reverse strand, counting down.
AAACTTTTAAATAGCTGACAAATAGTATACTATGAATATAATAAAATCCAGGAAAATAACATTTTATTTTTATCATTATTATTAATTAACCATTTCCATAATTCCTCTGTAATACTTTTTTTCTACATGGATGGCTTCATTCTGTTTGATTCCCTCTTAATGCAATTATTTGAATATTATTTTGTTTTTTGTTTGTTTGTTTCTTGTTTTTGTAACAACCCATTCCAAATGAATTGACTATCATTTTGAATAAAAAGATAATTCAGTCTTTTCTCTAGCATGGTTGGTGGAAATTCATTTTGTTGCTATTGATAGCTTAGAAGGTTTTTTCCTAGCTTTAGCACAGAGGGAGTTTTATATTTTTGATGTCATTTTATGTTTTACATGTTTACTATAAAAACCATAGTTTTATGGGGTTTATATTCTCTGTGGGAAAACTCTTGGAGAATCTTAGAACTTTGACTTCACAAGATAGGCCTCACTCCATGGACTTGCCTAGGTCCTTCCTGCCTTTTGTGAGCTGGCTCTGGAGGAGAAAGAGGATAAGCAGCCACAAACCAGGGCCTTTAGAGCCCTCCAGTACAAGCATGGAGGGAATAGCATGTGTTCAGATCCTTCTCCTTGGGAGTCACAGATAGCACCTGTAAGAACAATGAAATATGCCAGAATCAAGTTTTCACTGGGCAGTTGGGTAGATGTGGAGATGCTGGTAACCCCAACCACCCATAGCCCCAGGACCACCACCTAGAGCACGACCCTCAGGCTTCCACTATACATCCCCAGAGGAGAATGTACTGAGCTTTGGAAGGGGGCTGAGCAAATGAGGAGCCCTACAGCTTAAGCATGGGCAAGTTTCATCTCAAATCCACTTCTGGAGTCGGGTATTAATATTATACTCTCCACAGATGGATGGCTGGCTAGATATTTAGATAAATAGACAGACAGATATAGAGATAAGTTTTATCTTTCAGAATTACTTTAAAAGTTTAAATAGGTAATTTAAATCAGTTCAAGCTATATATAGAATTACAAACTCCAATAAGATATTACTAATGTTACTTCCAAGTTACAACTGTATAAAATTTGAATCACACATGTTGGTGAGTCTAAGAGGTTATGACTGGACTTTGCATTAACCTTTGAAATCTACTAGAGAAATAATTGAGATCAATTCCCTTATTAATATATAATCAGGAACAATTGTTCATAACTGAACATATATGTGCATGTATGCTTTAAATATAGCACTAGTTTTGTTTAACACTAAACAAATATCAATCAGAATGTCTTGAGTACCAAGTAGAGAAATGCTCATTTTTGTATAATCTTTTGCCTGTTTCCAAAAGAATTTGTAACCTATTACCATAAATCTGATCCCACAGTTAGAAAAAAAATTACTGAGAATAGTAAAATAACCATTTAAAGTGCTGGCTTACAATAGATCACTTTGGCATGTAAGGTACATAGTATAATTCCTAAGAATAAATCAGTAGAGTAATCTGCTTTATGTTTTTTTTTAAAAAAGAAATGGCATTCTAAGATACAGCTGCATAGACTATATGATGAATATTCAACATATGAGAAACTGACAAATTTATCTTTACTCCATCATTAAGCATTTTTGTGACAAGCTGGGTATTCATCCCATTAGGGGTCTTTTTTGTGTGTGTTCTTTTTGTCTAATGCTTGCTCATGCCCTTTCCTGACATCTTGCAAGACTAGCCTTTTCTTTTCTTTTCCAAATTTCTGATTACCCATATTGTTAGAAACTCATACTCAGAGAACTTTTCTCAAGATAGGAAGACAAAAGTTTATTCCACCATCAAAAGCTTGATCTGATAGCTTCTCCCTCGGCATCCCTAAAAAATGGTATAAGAAATACATGTAAGTTTTTCATAGGCAAATGTATTTATAATTATTTTTGTTCATGATGAATTCTGCCTCCTTTGTACCTTCAGATTGCTCTGAATTCAGGAAAAGATGCCTCCTTATTGTATAACAGAATCTGCAACTTTAAGGATTTTATCTTCTCAAAGTCAAACATTCTCATCTACCTTTCATCTCTGCATACAGGACGAAACATTTGGGTGGTTCATGGTTTATCTAGTTTTCTATAACTTAAGAATGATATTCACCTAAAAGCTCATACAGCTCATTGAAATCAATTTCCCAAATGGATTTCTGGTGTTAAACTGGAAAATAGCATATGTAATAAGACCAAACTTTTATCTTTAAAATACCTAACACACCATGCTCACCGAGAAGCTTACAATATGAGATTCTTTGTGTAATTGTTGAAGTTGGTGAACCTATGCACTAGAGGATTCCGCAATTCTTTTGTAAAAACCTGACAATAAAAAATATTCTCCATGTGAAAAATATTTCATATTAAAGTACATCATCAATGTAACAGCAGTCTTGGCTTCTTCATTTATTATGTATTCAGTGCTTTCTTTATGTATCTCACTGCTCCAGAGTTCACGACCAAACATCAATACATGTTAACACATTTTCAATATTTATAAGCCAAGGGCTTAGATCCAAGAGTTATCAATAATGGCCCTGCTCCTTCATTCGTACTCACTAGCATCTCCATTATACTGCCTACCAAGAAGCATCCTCAGGAATTTATGCAGACTAACATTTTAAAAAACTCTAATTCAAATGTGCTTTAGGGTTAAGATTGCCAAATTTCTCACTCATGCTATCACTCTTCCCCTTTGAAATACTTTCCCTAGAAAGGGCTTTGTTTGCCACACGACAGAATATGTAAACAGGTGGCTGAGCTCAAAATTATACTTGCATAATGATCATACTGAAGTTAAATAGGAAATAGAATTGCCTACTAATATAAATAGTGGTGACTGGTAAATAAGATAGATAAATGTCAGAAATGCATGTTTGCCTGAACAAAGATGAGTGATCAATAGCACATATTTACCAAACATATCCACCAACAAAACTAAGCCTATTTTGCTCAACATCAAATAGAATCTACTTACTTTGTTAAAAATTAATGTGATGATCTCAGTAAAATGGTTTTCCAAATGGCATTGATTTCTCATTAAAAATCCATGCACGTGCAAAAAAAGGCTAATATTAAAATATTTTATTTATATATAAAATGCATATTAGACACAGTTTTGTAAGTTATCTAATCAGAATTTGATTTGTAAGATAATTTAAAGGATTCATACAAGCCTACTGTACTGAAAGAAGATATATTTCTCCTTTGAAAATACTGTTTCAATAAAACTTCAATTAACAATGCTATGCCAAGAATGGAAGGATGAACCCTGGCTACTGGAGAGTTTGTTTCTTAGAAAACATGTTTTTTTTTTATTTTAATTTATTATATTGAAGGATCTTTATAAAATATTAGGCTGCTTTTTTTTATTAGACCAGAAATTATTTCACTATTGAAACTTACTTGATATATGCTTCTAATATATAGATTCCTGATTAATTAAAATTTTACTGACTGGAGTCCAAAATGGGCACCTGAATTCTAGTGTGGGTTTATTCCCATTTAGAGAGGGTTATCTATGTTTAAAACTGTGGTTTTAATTATTCAATAACAAGATACTACCTTGATGATAGGTTATCACCAGCAAGTATCTGCCAAATAATTACTAATTTTTGAGTGTTCTAGAAATGCAATTGACTGCCAGAATCAGAATCGCAGCTCCAAATGGATGTTTCTATGCCCTATTTCACCTTACATTCATCCACGTAACATTCGTCCATCTCCCACACCAAATATATTCTCTAAATAAAGAAATGTATAGCATGTGTCCTAAACCAAACAATGTTGAAGGTGAAATTTCTGTTTGCCTGACAATGCTGTCAAAATTGTGAGTCAGTGAAAAATGCTAGAGATGGCTACGAAAGAAGTTTTAAGTTACCCCTTTTGGGTCAATTCTTCCCTGAGAGGATACTCCCCTTCATCCCCAACTGGGTGAGTATCATGTATTATTAATAAATACTTGCATATACAATATGTTTAATCCTCACAATTTTCATAGTTGATCTGCCTATTTATTATGGGCATTGCTTAGAAATAATTAAATATTCCAACATCACACTTGCCTAACAATTTCATACTGCTATCATCCTAATGAAAATCAGGAAATAAAGTCTTTCATTAAAAACTTCGAGGAATCAAAAATACAATTTAAAAATTGTATACTAAAGCTCATACTCTTACATTGGGAAATTTTATTTTTAAATATCACCCAGTGACTATTTATTTCTATTCTTGACAGAATTCTACTAAGTTTATCATATGACTTTTTGAGTTCACAGTAGATTAAAAGCAGAAAATTTTAGAAGGAAGAAGACACACATTGAAGACAGAAAAGTCAGCTGATTATAGACAGAGACAAAATATATATGTGTGTGTATACATGTGTATATACATGTACATTTATTATATACACACACATATAAAACAATAACAAAGAATCACAGTGGTCATTTAACCTAAGGTAACAACGACCTATTGACTCAAGAATTCCGAAGAGTACCTGTTACACAGTATATACTGATGTTCTTCCATCATCTATAAATGGTTTAATTTGGTTTATTATACTTTGATGTAGGCAGAGAAATGAGTGATTTTTAGAGAAAAATTTCAATAGAAATGGTTTAAAAGTATTGTTTGATAATAAAGCTAAAGCTGTTATAAAATTTATTTATAAATAGTATTCCATTCACTGATGATAAACATTAATTGCTGTATGCATTTAACGTATTCATATATCACATACTTAAATACATCAGCATACACAATCTCATGCACACACTTTGTAACATAGGCTATTTTTTAAAACTAAGAAAACAAAAGGATATATTAGTAGCTTCGTGTCTTTCTAGAATAATAGAATAAAGATCTTGTCAAGACAGAAATCAGTCCGATTAACAAATTCCAAGCCAATAAGGGTGCACTATTTCTCAAGTGAAAAATAGAGAATAGATAAAAATAAGACAAGAGAAGAAAAGAAAGGGTGGAACAACTGGCCTTGCAGCAGAAAAAAAAAAAAAGCAATGACAAATTACAGAAAAAGAAGATCCATGTTAGATAAAATTTATATTACACAAAAGAAGATAACAGAAAGGAAGTTGGAAAGAAGGGAGTAAGGTCCACTGTATTAGGATGGAAGCAAAGAACCAAGATCAGGGCCTTCTAAAATGGAAAGTTGCTAGGCTCCGGGAAATCTGACTTATGATGAAAGGACTGTTATCACTGTGACCCAAAGATGAGCCTTCAGACCTCCTCTGGGAAATAGAAAATTACTACCAATGAATCCTCCAGCCAACAAAGTAAAACTCTCTGCATTTCCGTTGAAAAGCGTATAACCGTAAGTCCAAGTATTTTGGCTTTAGGAACAATCAGAGAAATTCAACTGCGAAATGGTGGGCTCATAAATAAACTTGTCATAAGTATCAGAAATTGGCCTGCAAAAATGGAAGATGATTAAATTATTTTCCTTAATCTTTCTCTCAACTCAAATAATTTCTTTCCTTCCCTTTTGCCCTTTGTGTGGAGGACAAAGCCTATCAAGATTCATGCCTGCAACACAAACACAACCATCTCTCCTCCAGGTCCCAACCCAACTGTAGATCCATCATTTCAAATGACAATTCCATAGGAAATCAATATTTTGAAAGGAAGATTGCTTCAGCTACTGCAGTGTGGACTGTGGGTGCAGCCGGTGAATTCAAGAAAGCAGACCCATTTGTAGCTGCTGCTCACTCCAGCAGGATTGATTGCAGGTGACTTCCTCAGAGAGGAGAGGGAGGAGCTATTTATTTCTTCCTCTCTTTTCAACGTGTTCCTCTATTCTGGATCAAATTACAACAGTCCTAAATTATAAATAGCGGTAGGAGATCAACAAACACCCTGCTCCACTCAAAATGCTAAATAACAACTCCACCTGTTGTTTAAAGTTGATGTTCATTCCATTCAACATATGCTTTCCTTACTAACAGTGGCTGTGATTCAGTGATGGTACATTACAGGATGCTCCATCTGAAAAACTGCACTAATTCCCCAACTCACAAAGCTCCTTGGAACACTGTAATCAGACACAATCTAAATATCTTGAAAGCTTAAACCCTGAATTTTTTTTTCTCGATTTCAAAATTTTAAACCAATATTACATATTTTTAAGTGCTTATTTCAAGTAGTTTCTTTCATTTTTCTGAGTATGTGTTATGCATGATAATTGAAGAAAAAAATTAAGATTCAGGAGGGAAGAAGAAAAAGTATGATCACTGTAAGTCCATCTCCCAGAAATAGTCATTACATCGTAATCTATTTTCTCTAATATTTTTTCTATGCAATTGTTCTTACACAGTAAATCTCATACTGAGGAAGCAATCTAATATTACCTTTATAGAACTTTTAAAACACAAACATTCCCCATAGAGAGAGTGATCATTAATATCATATTTCAGGATTACATAATAATTTATTTTCTACAAGTACCATAATCTACTTAATCATTTTACTACAGCTGATATTTAAGTTGTATCCAAGGTAGCATTTTGCTGTTAATCACAACTCTGAGATAAACACTAATATGTATTTCAAAAATCCTTGACATATATTGATAAATCACTTTCTAAAAGGGTTAAGTGCTTTCTCTTAGATACATATTTTTAAAATAAACCTCTTTTTACTCATCCCTGATGTAAATCATCAGAACTGTCCAGATATCTTTATGTCAGTGTAAGAAATATGTTTTCTCTAAGAGGAGTTGAAATAGAGGATGGTTCTATATTACTGAGTAAATCAGCCTAGAGCAAAGTGACGATCAGTTTAATCTCCAAAAATTTGTTTTATAGCACATGAGTTGTCAGACTCTTTAAGACCAACGCTTAATATTGACCCACAAAACTGTATGCAGTATTCTTCGCTCTTCCCTTGGCACCTTAAGTGTGAAGCAAAGAAGGGAAAAAAGAGAAAGAATAAATAAAATTAAGAACTGCTTCTGACATAATAAATACTTCAACCTCAGATCCATTAAGGTCAGGAAGAAAAAAAGAGCTAACAATTATTAAGCACATGGTGAAAATCAGTCCCATTCCGTATTAGTATGTGCACTTTCATTTGGCCAATTTTCTAATTTTAAGAAGAGGCTGAAATAGTGTAAAGTGGAATGAATGGCAACATGACAGCCAAAAGCCCAAAGTTTGAGTTTTGGCTCTAACAAGCTCTATGGCATTGAACAACTCAGATAACCACTCTGAATACATGCTAGTGTCCTTTGCAAACTGCTTGGTTGGGAAAATTAATCTCTCTAAGTTCCTGTGGCATTTTAAAATTCTGTGGTACTCAGTCCTGATTTATATGTAGCAGGATAAAATCTGTAGATTCTTTCTCTCATTTTTCTTACTGTTCTCTGCTCATATACCCAGAGATATTCATTGTTGAAGGTGTAGAGTGGAATACAGAACAAAGAAATAATTCAAATGGATTTTTGAATGGATTTTTTTAAACACATAGCATAGATTTTGTTCTGAAGGTCAAAGCTTTTTTTTATTTGCATGATTCAGCCACCCAAGAAGGGAAGGTGTCTACTAGGTTTCTAAAAACCTGGTTCTGCTTATCAGGAGCAAGAAGGGACTCAGGGTGAAGGGTTTATACTGCACTGCTTTTCAATGTTGGTCAAAGCCCACAGGTAGGTCATGAAATCAATCTCCTGCATCTGGACCAGCTCCACTTTTTTCTAATGAAATAGAGTCGGGTACTTTGTAATTAGCAAGAGCAAGTTAAGTGACTTCTGGGGATGTTATGGAAATACATTTCTCGCAGAGGATTTCTATCAAAACATTTTGAATAAAACCTGTTTAGTTTATAAGCCACAGTGGGTGGGAGGAAGAAATATGCTTCTGTAAGTCCAGTGGTATGGAGCTTTGGATGTGCATTTGTGGAGAGGGAGAAATAACTTGGAGAGGATTGGGAAAGAGGGAAGCTACATGCAACCGTTGTGCTTCACTCTTCCTTCTTCTGTTGAAGGCTTGAAACCCAGAGAAGTGGAATCTATAAAAGCAACCAAACAAATGTACTAAGAATATGAAGACACAAAAGCTCCATTTCTGTCTGGATTTCTGGAAAGAGGCAGCCTAGCAGCGTGATGCTTGCCAGCATAAAACCACTGCTTTGGGGCATAAATTACAGCAAGGCAGGTCTAGGCAGAGAAGAATCTTGAGATTTATGCCCATTCTATCATCCTTCCTGGAAGCCTTTGAGATATGAAGAGAATCCAGTAAGACTCTCCTACCCAATGAGGCACAGAGGTTAGGTAAAAATTAAGATACAATGTCCCTGAAGGGTAAGTGGTTGGTTGAAGAGTGAGTGGACCTACAGAGCAGAATGAGCTTCCCAGAGCAATCACTGCACTTTGCCAACACAGAGAGGACAGATGGCCAGTTACTGACTGCATCAGTGAACACAACAGAGCCGCGACCATATTCACTCCATCCAATGTCAGGAAGATGTGAAAGTACCGAGAGCTTCCATCATCCCAGGGAAGAGAGAAGGAGAGGAAAGAGCCTTGAAGATGAGTTTATACAGAAGATACAGCTTTAACTGGAAGTTACCTTGATCTGGCAAAATTGTTTTCCATCATAGCAGAAATGGTGACTTAGAATATATGATAAATTCATTTAAACAAATTATAAATCTGTTTGTGACTTTTTATTCATTACATATCTCTCTTAAATTATATTTGAAAGATTTTTTTAAAGCACAAAATATCTTGTTTATTTTTAAACCACTTTTAGTACATAGGCTGATATCTTCCATATAATTGTTGCTCAATAACAGGTGCTTTCAGTATTTCCTGATATTTCATTGGCATAGCATATCTAGAAATTGGAATCTCTATTGAGTGCTGGGTAAAATGGATGAGACTAAGCTGCCCAGAGTCTTAGGCCACCCCATGTCTCACCGACATATTTGAAGACTAAAGGAACAAATCAGTGATAGCATACTGACAATCATTTCAAAGCATTGGATCTAGTGCATTACTAAATACAATTCACACAGTGGATCAAACTCATTCATCTGATACTATACATGGTACCACATATATAACATCACATTTGCTAAAGCATACACAAACATGTTAGAAAATGTCAGTGGCTCCTTGTTTATTACTGCAGTCTTGGGGATGGGAGGGCATATTTTAAGTCTTTAATATCTTATAAACATTGTAAACATTTGATATACTTAGAAGAGTTCTGGTCACAAGTTTCTACAATGGTCTCTGATCCATGTGGGTCAGCAAATCAGGCTGATGATGCTACATACAGTACAAGTCCTCAAGAGATTAATTCAGAATTTATGCCAAATATGAGCCATCATTTCTTAAATGTTTCATAAATAATCAGCAACACTTCCCTACTTAGCAATGACTCCATGAACAGAAATCACCCTCATACACAGAAATGTCAGAGGTCCCATTGTAATCAATTACAAATAGGCTATATATTACTTTTTCTACAGCTTCTAAATGCCATGATAATTTTTCCTGTTTTAAAGTGTGCTCTTACTGCATTTGAGATTGTTTTATTACTCTAAAAAGCCATTTGAGTCATTTTTAAGTCTAAAAGCATGTTTTACTCAGTGACCACGTTGATTCTTTGATCTCTGGTGAATAAATAATGTTCATTTTTAATGACCTATTATTTTTCCAAAAGATCATGAAAATTCTGAAACAACTTTTCTGCTGGAACGTATGTCAGTCAAATACAAATAAAGATACAATATAGAATCTTGGCTAAACACAATAAAAATATTATATCATGAATTAGATAATAGAATAATTTTATTATGGAAGTTGACTTCCCCGATCACAATGGCAGGAGTAGGATCAAAGAGGGCATAATTTATTTTTAATTAGTCAAGAATTTAGCCATGTGTATTTACTTATTTCAAATGTATGCTCAAATTGTTGTGAAAAAGAAATTTACTCTTTTGAAGATGGATCTTTATCTGAACCCCACTTCAGCACATTACGTATATATTAATTTAATATAGGTATTCGTATTGGCGTCAGTGGTCTCTGGACACCAATAATTTACAAGGCTCTGTTCCAGTGCCACCTTCTCCACCTTGTGCCCTCCAACTCAGAAATTATACTCTGCCTCTTCTCAACTCTAGCAGCACAACACATCTGGACCACTATAATATGTGTCAAAATGATTCAAGTGTTAACACATCTATGATATATGTTAAAATGATTCAAAAAAAAAAGCTAATAATATTCAAGAAAAGAGAGTATTCATCCCAAAATGGAAGGAATATCAAAATATCTTAAAATAGTCAATAAAGATTTAAAATTTTAAAGCCATATTTAAGGTGTATTTTATATCATTTACATTTTCAAAATCTATTCCTAATGGAACCAGAAAGCTAAATATTGTTAGAACTAATGGAAATAGAAAAGTGCTTTAACCATCATGGTGTTAAATCTCTCACTTTAAGGTCTCAGATCATGAATATGTTATTTATTAATATATACACCAAAGAAGTAATCTACATACATATTTGTGAATTGATAGCAATGTCGCTTGTTCTTTTGTGAAACGTAGACTTTTATCTTATTTGTCAACATTAAAATGCCTGTACTAAACAATAAAGTCATTTGTAATGAAAAGTGTATTTCTCAAAAACAAGAAATGCACTGGCAATGCTTGATGGCATGTTTATAACCCTTTAGCAAATACAACAGTTCCATATAAGGTTGTTTACTCTTCATCTTTATTCCTTTCTCTTTTTCATAACAATGAGTTAAACTTTCATTGCAACCAATGAACAAGGTTGGATAATCTTAGTGCAAAAGTTATAAAACGCATGTTAAGGGTTTAGCACAGTGGCTAGCGCCCTCTAAGGGCCCAATAAAAGGTTGCTATAATAGAAGTCTTACTTGGTTGCACGTGACAGAAATAGATTTAGAACTGCCTGAAGGGACAAAAAGGAATTATCCAAAGCACATTAGTTTATTTTATGAAATCCAAGAAATAATTGGACCACCGAAGTAAGGGATAAATAAAGAAGCATCTGGACCTTAGAAAAAAATTGAAAATGAAAACTCCAACACCCACTGTCTTGGATACTAAGTTTATCCTCTTTTCTCATATCAGCCTCATTCTTTCTAGTTGCAGAATGCCTTTCTCAACATACACTCATCCTATCAACAAGCAATCCCATTCCTACATATTTACCCAAGTGAAATAGAAACTTAATTTGTACCAAAACAAAAAACCCATACACAAATTATGACAGCAGGTTTATTCATAATCTCCCCAAACTAGAAACAATCCAATATCCCTCAACTGTGGAATGAAGAAGCAAACTGTGGAACATCCATATACTGAAATATTACTCAGCAATAAATTATCAAACCATGATAAATGCACGAAAATTGATGTTTCTTAAACAGATTTCACTAAGCAAAGTGGGACTCAAAAGTTTACATGCTACATGATACCATTTCTCTGATGCTCTTGTAAATATAAAACTATAGAGACAGAAAATAAATCAGAAGTTGTCAGAGATTACGTGGAGGAGATTCTCAACTACAAAGGAGCAAAGAGAAATTTTGGGAGATGTGGTAACTTTTACATATCTTGATTTTGGTGGTGGTTATAAGGCTTTATGCATTTCCTGAAGTCCACGGAACTGTACACTAAAACAGTTGAATTTTACTTTGTGTAAATTATAATTTAAAAATTTTTGAAAGCAAAATACAAAAATACAAAAATAAATTAGAAGAAAGTGACAAATATTGAAAAGAAAAAATACTGGGAAGACAATTCAAGATACACATTACAGGGAGTCCCTAAAATAAAAAATCAATGCAAGGACACAGAACAAATACTATTAATAAAAACTACTATTCAAAAAAATGTTCTTGAAGAAAAGATTTGAAAGTGCATAGGGAAAGAATACATATATACCTGTCAATTTAGTCTCAGAACTACTATCACTAAGGTACACACTAGTAAAATTATTGGACTTTAAAAAAATTATTTGGTCATTTGTTAAAAAGAGTACTTGTCTTTAAGGTATAAAATTAGATTATCACCAAACTTTGGCAGCAATGATTTCTGCCAAAAGAAAAGGGAATAATGTATTTGAGAATCTCAATGACAGAATATGTGTTTCAAGGATTTGATATCTAGCAAAATTGTCTTTCAAATATAAAAAGTGTAAGACAAAATATTATCAATATTGAAGAATTCAGAAATGTTCTAATGAATCCTTTCTGAGGAATCTATTGGATAAAGAATTCTAGCAACCAAAATAACTACAGAAATATCAACATAAGCACTGATGGTGAGCATTACACTTATAGCTACATTTAGAACTATAACTAAATGAGAGTTTACAAAGTATGTAATTGTTATATGCTCAGCCCTTGTAGATATAGTTCAATTACTAAAATATGAGCAAGGAATGAGGACCACATATGCAAAAATCACTTATAACTATGTTTTATAATCATATTGATAATGATCATATTAATATTGTTCTGAAACTGTTTTATGTGACATGCAGGATACAGAAAGTAAGATATTATGAAATAATTCTATCATCTCCTATGTTCTTGAAGAGAGGTTAAGTAAAGACTCTGCAGTACTGAAATTGAATTGAAAATATCAACATAAACTTATAAAGTATATTACCTTAGTCATGTGTACTTAAAAGCATATGTTTGTGGGAAGATGTGTTTCCCAGCTCTGTCTACATATTTAATTTTATTTAAATGTCTAAAAAAATGACTATCCCAAGATAAACAAGCATCCCTAACACTCAGATTTTAATTTCGAAGTCCAATTTTCCCCTAAAATAAATGCAGAGTTTGATTTCTTGGAGAAAGTTTGGTTCCAGAGTTAAGACAGGAAATAGATAAGCATAGAACATCTTGTCAAACCAGTAGAAAGTAAGCATCAAAAACTACTGGAGTCATGTCAAAAACCCTCATGAACCAAATGGAAGAGACTCCCACTGGCCAAAGATGGGACAATTTGAGCTTCAACAAGATAATTATGACAATGAATTGAAATACATCAATGAGTTCATGATGATGGGGAAAATGATTATCAATCAAAATCTTGAAAACTGGTAAAATAAGGGAAATAATTAAGCATCTATTCTACCTTCCCTATATGAATTGTACCACTGGGTAACTACATAGTACACAAGGAGTAGCATCTCTTCATAAAATTATTTTTAGCTGATAAATGAAAATAAAATACTAGAATTAGACTATTACCATTTTGCAACCTTTAGTGAATTGATTTTCTAAGGCATTAAGGCAACACCTAAGTGGACATATAGGAATAACATTTATCGGGTGTCAAGCAGGTGGGAGGGGGAAGGAGGGGATGGGTATATACAAACATAATGAGTGAGATGTGCAACATTTGGGGGATGGTCATGCTTGAAGCTCTGACTCGAGGGGAGAGGGAGGCATGGGCAATATACGTAACCTTAACATTTATACCCCCATAATATGCTGAAATTAAAAAAAAAATAAAATATAAAATAAGAACTATGAAAAAACAAACAAAAAATCAATAATTGCTAACATTATAATAAGACAGAGAGAGAACCCAGGCATATGTGCCTCCTGATAAAAAGTGATGACCACTAATAGGTTTGCTAAAGGAATCAAACTTTAGTCCCATCAAATCTGTAGTTACAGTTGCCACTCTGCAGGAAATCAGAGGGTGGAAGTTATTTGTTGAATAGTATAGAATTGTAAGTATGAAATTACCAAAATCCAGCTTGGGAAATCTATAGGTCAAATGATCTAAATTCCTCATCAAATGAATTTCAAAGAAAAAATAAAACAAATAGCCTAGATATTAAAAGATATAGGAGGCACAGCCAATATGCAAACATTTAAGATATCAGTTACTATTGGGGCAGCCAGGATTGGGATAGGGCACATGGATGGATTGATTCTAGGATGGCAGGCAAAATTCTGTTTCCTAACTCTGGTCATGGCTACAAAGTTGTTCACAGTATATTAATTCATTAAGTTATGTGTATGTATGTGTGTGTAGTTTTATGTATGTGTTTTATTTTAAAACTAAAAGGCATAATTCATATAAAAACCTGACAAGTAGATTCAAAAGTTTTTCTAGAGATTGTAAATAAAGAATAGCAGAAATAGTTTGGGAGAGAATAATCTGGGATCACGTTCTCAATCAGTTATAAATATAAAGCTTTGGTAACTATGCATAACACTAGGAGAAAAATAAATAAAGATATCAATGGAAACCAAAATGAGAACACATATTTATATATATATATATATATATATATGTGTGTGTGTGTGTGTGTGTGTGTATACATATATACATATATATGGGTAAAGAATTTAATATCTAGGTCACTTGTTAACCAAACATAAATTTAAATTTCATTTAAGATCAAAAAGGGAAACCATAAAGGAGTTAAATGAAATGTATCTTAGGCTAGGGAGTTAGGAGAAAGAATTACTTCTTAAGAATGTCATAAGACATTGAGAGGAAAAATGGCAGAGTAAAGATGACCTCCTGGCTTCCTGCTGGCAGAGAAAAAAGTGAAGAACTCAGTCTGCTATGCACGAGTGGATCTCTCCCCTGCAAGAACAGCGTTATGAAACTGTAGAGAAACAGTGTGGAACACACAACACCGGGGAAAAAAGATGAATGGGAGATAGGATCGCAAAGTCTGGAGAGTGCAAGATAAACAATAAAGAATAGAGCATGGGACAACTGCACCCACCCAGCCAGCGAGTGCAGTGGGATCTGACCCACAGGAGAATGTCCTGCTTTGCCACTGACCTCCACACCCATTCAGACAGGGACGTGCCAGAAGTTGGTGGAAAATCATGGCAGGAGATGTTGGGCTCTTCCCGCTCTATGGAGCGGGAAGCATCTTGAACTGCCTGGAGCTCTGTGCTGGGATTGCACTGGGCTGGGGAGACATTGGCCTGAGCTTCTGAGCTAATGCTTGAGGGAGTTAGGAGACAGACAACTCGCCTTTGGTGGTCAGTGGGACCAGAACAACAGAGGTGAACACTAAAAAGGGGCTCTGCCCTGGAAACTGCTATGGACAATTAGGCCAGTTCAGGGCTGGTCAGAAAGAGCAAGACCTCCTACTGGCAGGCACAAGATTCCAGGAGGGCCACACACAGGAGACAATGAGCATCCTGTTGACTCAGCTCCCGAAGCTGGCATCCGCCAACACCCAAACAGTCGCCCCCAGCGCTAGCACTCTGCAGGTGGGCGGCTGCAATTTTGGGGGTCCACAAGCCAGATGCTGTGATGTGTTATGGTTTCAGGCGGCACTCTTTCTCCAGCCTGGGGACTATCATGACAGGCTCCACCCTTCCACAACCTATTGTCAACTAGCAGGGCCCATTTTGATGGGAGAATTTTGAGTGCTTCCCCAATTCTGGGAACCTAACACCTGTAGGATTCACAGGCACTGAGGCACTGGGTGAATTCAGGCATCACTCCTACCCCTCATGCTGAAAGTGATAGGCAAGAAAAGCCACTTTGCTTGTGTGACTGGCATGAATCTGCATGGCCTTGGAGCAGATCAATAGCTGACAGCCCGGTGACTGGGCCTGTCAGACCGACTTAGGTCATCTATTAAGATCATAACTCTGGGATCTGATCTCTGTGTCCAGGAGGCTGCCAACAGTGGGGTTCACAGTCAGGGAAGGAAAATCCTGGCCAGAGGCCACAGCAGGTACACCAAGTAATCTCTCCCATCAGGAGCAGCCCCCCAAGTGTAGTGGAAGAACCCTGAATAACATATTAGCATCTCCCCCTAGCAGCAGATCAAGCAACCATAGAAGCACACACATCCAAGTTGGCAGGCAGCAGCTGCAATCTGTCTTGCTCCTATCACCACTTTAAGGGAGAATAGGGTCCAAGTAACCCTTTGGAGTGGCAAGATTCTTCCTAAAGATTGGGCCATTAGTATTCTTCACCAAGGGACCAGAAACCAACACAGAGGCATCAGATTACCTCTATAACTGGCTCCTCCACATAATCAATAATCAATGACAGAGAGGGTAACCCTATAGCTTAACACAGTGCCCTCTATCCCAAGCTACTAGAGAGCAGTGGAGTTATACACACAATTGCGATTCATCACATGCGAGCTTAAGCTGGGGGACCAAACTCACTAATCTCCATTGGCAAGAGGTGAAGACAACAAACTGGCCAGAGATAACCAAACTTTCCTAAATACTTCTAAGGCAATACAAGACCAGTGCATCTCCTCCCACCACTGTTAAGGAACATCCCTTGGGTGCTTGAAGTTAAGGGCACAAACCAGTCCTAGCACTCCCAGTTCTTAGTCAGTTACCCTGATCAGAAAGAACACAGGGAATATGAAAAAGCAAGAGAGAAAAGTCACCCCCAAGAGAAATCATGAGACCCTCAAAATCGGATACTAATTTAAATGAAATTATTAAATTGACAGATGAAGAATTCCAAATATGGATTGTAAGGAAATTCAATGGAATTAAAGAGAAAATAGAAACCCAACACAAATAAACCACATGAACAATACAGGAAATGAATGAAAATTTCTCTAAAGAAATTGAAATATTATGGAAAAAAAACAGAAATCTTGGAAATGAAGGAGGCATTCAAGGAATTTTTAAAAGCCTTAAAAATAGAATAGATTACACAGACAAGAGAATCTCAGAACTTGAAGATAATACCTATGTGCTAAACAAATCAGATGAAGAAAAAGAACATAGAATCAAGAGACAAGAGCAGAACATATAAGCAATGTGGAATTATGTAAAGAAATCAAATGTAAGAATTATAGACATCCTGGAGAGGGAAGAAGAAAATACACAAGGGCTGAAAAACCTATTTCTTGGGATATTGGAGGAAAATATGCCTGGCCTCACCAGAAACCTAGATATCCAGACACAAGAAGCACAGAGAACTCCTGGGAGATTCAACATGAAGAGGCAAACACTCTTAACTGTTCGTTTACCACCTTCAAGTTTTTATTTTTATTTTTTGAATGGCACCATTATAGCTTAGTAATTACCAGCCAGCTTTACTGTTCTTGTAGTCATTGGTAACTCTCATTGCTGCATATGCAGTTACTAAGTTGGCAAATGCATTCTTTTCTATACCAAAGATATAAGAACATCAGAAGCTGTTTGGCATTCATGTGGGACAATGTTCATTTAAAATTTTGCACAAGTTACATTAACTCTAACACCATTTGTCATAACATAAAGAGAACTTGAGACCTCTTACATGAATTTCATCAATTTTTCAATGTCCAGGGTGCTGAAAGGGTTGTTTTTGTCAAGTTCATCCAGCTTCATAGTTGTTTTTGAAGAGATGAGTTGATATTCTCATTCACTCACAGTAAGAAGTCCCACATGAAAATTTTAACATTATAGTCATCCCAACTTATCCACAATTTCACTTTCTGTGGTTTCAGTTCCTAGAGATTAACCACAGTCTGAAAATAATAAATAGAAAATTTCATAACTAAACAATTCATAAGTTTTAAATTGCATGCCATTCTGAATAGTGTGATAAAATCTCTTGCTGTCTTGCTCAGTCACACCCAGGACGTGAATGATCTCTTTGTCCAGTATATCCACACTGTATGAGACACCTGCCCATTAGTCACTTAGTAGACTACGGTCGACTAAGTTGTATCATAGTACTTGTGTTCAAGTAACCCTTATTTTACTTAATAATGGCTCCAAAGTGCAAGAGAAGTAATACTAGCATATTTTTATAATTGTTCAACTTTATTATTGGTATTTTTAAGCTCTTACTATGCCTAATTTATAAATTAAACATTATTATAAATATGTATGTATATGGAAAAAAAACAGTATATGTGGGGTTCAGTACTATCCACAGCTTCAGGCATCCACTAGGAGCCCTGGAACATACCATAACACTCAGTGAAAGCACGCACCATAGGACAGGCACTAAACAACCAACTAAACAAAATAACTCAGTCAGTTTATGTTAGCTAGCCTTTATCATTGACCACCCTAGAAATAACCCAATATACACTTGAAGGGAGTGGTCACAATTGCAGTGATGGAAGCTATATTCTGGTCCAACAGCTTGGAAACCTACTTACTGAGGCTAATCTATCTTTGAATATTGAATCTGCCAACAATGAAAACAAATGCTGATCTCAGGATATGGCATTTGTATTTGAGGAAACCAGCCAGCCATGCTTGGCCAGTTGGCCATATTGAGTTCCTTCTATCCTAGTAAGACCAACAATTGATCCTCAGAGGGATAAATACATATTTGAGATAAAGGTTTCCTTCCTTTACAGGGATGCAGCCAGCCTCTCCTTCCAACAGTGATTCAACCAGTGCCACTATTCAGGAACTTACAGATTGTTCAACCCACAAGCATGGAATTCCACACAATATATAGCATTTGACTAATGCACTGACTTTTAAGAGAAACAGGTATACCAGCCAGAAGCCTCAGCCCTCACCAAATACTGGAAAATGCTATAGAAGACAGAGCCAAAGCACTATCTTAAAGGCAGTATTCTACAAGAAAAGAGTACCATCCTTCAGGATGCAGTGTATGCATTAAATCAGAGACCTCTAAATGATCTTCCTCAGAAGAACACATGAGATAGGGACTCAATGGTGGAAGCAGGAGTGGCCCTACCTTGTCTCATTTCCAGTGATCCAAGGGCAGACCTCATGAAATACTCCTTAATAACACGAATTAAGACTTTAGTAGTATTTTTTCCTCAAAAAATTTTACAAAGTCCTAATTATAAAGATATCCTACTTCCTCTAACAAATATTACTAATTCCTATAATCATGCATACCTTCCAAGCTGGCTTTACAACAACCTGTTACAGAAAGGAAATTAATATAATTCCTTCTTGGAATCCATTCAGGAAGCATAAGCCACCAGCAGAAACAAGAGAACATGTGCTCATCTATAATTAACTTTTGAGTGTGGACCCTGAGGGCATGGTCTTAGAGACAGACTCCAATTTAGTCATAATCAATTTATCAAGCATATTAGTCATTCTGGAAACAACAATAACAAAATAAAATTAACTTGGAAAAATTAAATATTGTTTGTCATTTTAAGACACCAAACATCAAATAATATAATTTTCAATGAAGCTGATTTAATATGTAGCAGTAAGATGACCTTCTATTTTTGATTATCTTAAAAACAGTACCTCTTTATAGCACTCTGTAGTTTTCACTGGAGCCTCACAACAACCACAGGAGCTAGGTAGAACAAATATTATTACACTCATTTTAAACATCAGGGAACTGAATCCAAGAAAAGTTGTCTGACTGATAGTTAAGAAAAGAAGCCAGCACTTGAATACACATCTTTGGATGCATTTCTTTCTCAAGAAGCAAGAAATTAGAAAACAAATATTTGGAGTCAGAATTAGATTTCTATTCTGACTCTGTAATTACTAGCTATGGAAACAACCACTGAATTATCTACTCTAAGCTTCAATTCAACATTTTATTTGCTATTAGGCAGAAAAGGATAAGAAAGCCACGCATCGAATGTAATCTATTATCCAATTATCTGGGTATTGAAAATATACTAAGGGTTGTTCTTTAAATTGTTCATTCATGGGATTTCTCTGAAACATGATGTTGCTCTCTATTTTCCTTCTGTTACTGAGATGCTTCCAGGTCTCCTGAGAATTTAGGATTGTGTAATTGATCCGTCCACCACCACCCATCAGGACTGTTAAATTTGGGCCAGACACCTGGCACTGTCATGTGAACAGTCCTGCTGAAAGAATATGGCTCTGTTTTTCTACCTTTATTATCTTCCTTCTATTCCAAGGCATCTATAAGTAATGGCAGGACACCCCTGGAATCCTATTCCATCCCTAATCCCATCTTCAGTAGCTAAGCCCTCCAATTTTTGAAGTTGTATAAATATTAACCTTGATGATAAATCAGGCTAAGCCACAGAGTTCCTTCTCTCTTCCTCTTTCTCTTCTCTTCTACCCTTATTGGCTAGTAGGCTCCTCAACATTCTCTCATTCTCTAAGGAACATGGACTCTGCAGTTTACCAAACACTCCATGAGTGCCTTCTATGCTGTCGATAGTAAGGCACTGAGCATAGAAAGATAGTTAGAACCCAGTATCTATTCTTAAGGAAATTTCAGTTTATTAGGAGAAAGAAATAATAATATCTCTATAATTCAATACATTAAGTGGTTAAAGATAAGCTCAAGGTGTTATGGAAATAGGGAAGGAACAATTAACCACTCTGAGGGTGGAAATTATGTTAATAAAAGGCTACAAGATGTAATGAAATCTGATCTTGCAGCATGAGTAGGAATTAGCAGGTGAAGAAGTGTTACAGGTGCAAAACTAATATGAGTGATTACATAGAAGCATGAAGCCACGGGTTTTGTTCGGGTTACAAGCAGTCAGGTAGTTCTGGCACATAAAATGAGCTTCAGTTTTGGACATGTGCATGCATGGTACCTGTGGAATGATTAAGTGGAAATGTTTATCAGAAAGCTTAGGAGAAAAGTCAAGACTAAATATTTGGCAGTCACCCATAGTATAATAAGATTAAGAAAAATCAAATAAGGTAAGGAGGAGAGGGATAGTTGTTATTTTATATAGAGTGGTCAGGAAGTTCTGAACTTTTCAGCAAAAAAAAAAAAATCTTTTTCATAAGTAAGTTAGAAAGTGAGTCATACATATTAAGAAAGAGCTTTTCAGGAAGAAGAAACAGCAAATAAAAGGGCCCCAGGGTAAGAGTGTACTTGGGATGTTTGAGGAACAACAAAGCATATAAATAAATGAAGAATATTAATTAAAAAGGAGAGTGGAAGGAAGTGATGTCAGAGAGATGACAAAGGGCCAGGTCAAGTAGGGCCTTAATGGTCATTATATGGACTTCAGCCTTTGCTCTGAATAATACTGGAAACCATTAGAAGTCTATATTGGAAAAGTAATACAATTTATGCTGTAACAGACCTGCTCTGGCTATTGTCTACAGAACTCACTTATGGGGCAAAGGAAAAAAAAACAGAGAACAGTAAGGAAGCTATACCATTAATTAAGGAAAAATTGATGGTAGTTTAGAATAGTAATAAGAAATGGTAGGATTCTGAGTACATTTTGAAAGTGAGCTTAAAGAATTTTCTGTGTTTGGGCCAGGCGCAGTGGCTCACATCTGTAATCTTAGCACTCTCAGAGGCCCCAAGCTAGAGGATCACTTGAACTCAGGAGCAAGAGTAAGCCTGAGCAAGAGTGAGACCCTGTCTCTACCAAAAATAGAAGAAATTAGCCAGGCATGGTGGTGCAGGCCTGTAGTCTCAACTACTGGAGAGGCTGAGGCAAAAGGATCGCTTGAACCCAGGAGTTTGAGGTTGTAATGAGTTATGTTGATGCCACTGCATTCTACCCAGGGTGACAGAGCAAAATTCTGTCTCAAAAAAAAAATAAAAATAAAATAAAAATTTCTATGTTTGAGTATGTAAGAAAGGATGAAATTAAAGTTCAAAAGATAAAATCTTCAAATAAGAAGAACCAATCAATGGGAAAGGAAAAGAACAAGGTAAGAATAATGACACAGAGCAAAGGGAGTATATTCATATTTTCTTAAGTTTAAAGAAGGAGAATGTATTAATATTATCTAAAGCAGCAGAGTGTAAAAAGGATAGAAAAGTCTATTGGATTTAACAATTTTGAAGTTCTTTGCCAAAATAGTTTCAATGGAGTGGGAAAGAAGAAATCAGATTGCAATGGTTTGAAGGATGGATTGGATGGTGGGCAAGCAATAAGAGATAGCACTAAATGTTATGTGTCAAAATTTGACAGAGGGGAAAAGAAGGGTTATACTTTCTGGACATTTGGAGTAAAGAGAAGATTTAATCATTCATGTGATATGATATGATTCAGAACCAAAAAAGATCCATGGTAATCTCCTCTAATTCAAGGTTTTAAGAACAACCCAGTGGAATGGGTCAGTTCCACTTTCCAGTCTCTAATATTTAAATGTCAATTTTCCTTGGTGCCTCAATCAAGGAGAAAATTTCAGAATAACTCAAGTATTCAGTAACCATCTATACAAAAGCATTACAGAACCAAAGAAGTCACCAAAGCATTAACTAACCTGTCTCTGAGAAGACGACACATGCATTAAATTTGTGAGGCACTTTATTCAGTTGTACTAATACCTGGTTTTATAATCTCATCTGATGAATCATCAGGTTCAACTTTTACTAAGCAGACAAAAAATTAATTTTATAAAATCAACATGCATTTTATTTAAGTGATATTTATACAGATTAAGAGTATTTTATTATAGTGGTCTCAATAAGACTTTAATATTCAACTGCCAACCAAGTATAATATATCTCCTCCTAAAGATTAATTCATTAATTTATGTTTTCCAAATGCCATTCCATTGACAGCAAACAGAATAATAGTCACAGAAGTTTTAAACTGGAAGTTCTGGAGAATCAAGTCCAAACAATACAATTATAAATAGGAAAGCTTCTTGGTCAGGCTAAGGTTATACAAAACACTGATAGAAACAAGATGAAAATCTAGAGTCCTGGATTTCAGTAGTTTTCTTTCCATTAGGGTAACCTATAATTTAAGTATTCCTTAAAGAAAGCACTGGGAGACCACCACCAAAATTAAATATCTAAAATTTATTGGCCCCTTCCTATATCTGGCTCTAGATATTGTTCTAAGTCTCTATATAAATGATTTAATTCAATCTTTACAGCAATTCAAAGAGGCAGCAGGTACTATTAATATCCCATTTTACAAGTGGAGAAACTAAGACAGAGAAATTGTGTAATTTTTCAAAGGATACTCATGGAGCAAGTGACAAAACTGGAATGACATCCCAGGCTCAAGGCAGTCTGCTCATTTCTCAAGCATTTCTCAAGATTCAATTCAAAAGGTATTGATTAAAAAGCTACTAGGGGTAAGACATCATCTTGGGCATTGAATAAGATATGTATGATACAAAGCTTCAAAAAAGTCAGTTATTTATACCACTAATTGTAATATAGAACAAAATGACTAAAGGGTGTTTAAAAAAAAAAAGTAAAGTGCACAGAAGAGAAAGCAATTTCAAGGCTGGGGGTGAGCAAGAACATGAAAATGGCCAGTTCTACCTCATTACCTATTGAGATTTGCTTTGGACAAGTCTTTTACCAGCAAAGCCCAATCGACATCGAAATGTTCCTTTTGTTATTCTTACATACTTATTACCCAACTCAGCCTTTTATTTTCATACTGTACTCAACAAAGCCATTTCTAAATCTAGTTAGCATGCAAGTAACATTTTTAATGCCTATGGTGCAGAGGGTAAAAACATGCAATAAATAAATCAGCTGTGCAAAACCTCTCTTAATATATCAAATCAATTTTACAGAAAGTTATTAGAGGCCTCAAAGTCTTCATAAAATAATCCATTTACATTCACTGTCCACTTAAGCAGCAATCTCTAAATTTATGAGTTCTGAAAAGTCATATAACTTGCTGAGTATTAATTTCTTAGATGACCCTGGTCTGGTAAGAAAAGTGCAAACAAGAGTCAAAGTAAGGAAAATAACTCTTAGCAAATAGATACCAGACTACACAAGAGATGCTTATGTTATAATTTACTGAAGATCAAGGATTATGTCTGATTTTTGTTTAATGTCTCACATTTTACCTATTTTTTGCAACTAAATTTAATCAACTATAGAACAGTTTATTTTTAAATGCTCAGCATATATAATAAGCTGTATGTTTCCCATTTTTTACTAGAAACATTACTATTGCAAGCTAATTTGCACAAACACAAAGTATGAATGTCTGGTGATGAAGATACTATTAAGCTTCTTTTTCATTTGAGGAGTAGTTCATTTTATTCACATCTCCACCATCTATCCAAGCTGCCACTTTAAGTTTTTGGTTGTTTTCCCTAGTGTTGGACAATAGGAGTTTTGCATCCCTTCCCATAAATACAGCTCTTATCATTGAGAAGGTGAAAGTATACGGGAGAGTTTTTGGTATGTGCTGCTTGGACAAAATTCACCAGAATCTCTCATAAATAAAAGAGAGTTTGAAGCATTTATTCTAGATCAGTGTTGGCTAAATGCCCTTCATTTGAATATTGCTGTCATGGCTTATGTGTTATCTCTATAAGACCTAGACTCTTAGGTACCTAATATATTACTTTAAATGAAATCATTACTTAAATAAATTTACTTTTACAAAAAATTTCTATCACTATTGTAAATGAAAAATCAGTATTATGTGTCATAAAAAGTGTCATAAACATCTAGCTAAATATAGTTCCTTGCCAAGGCCTGATCTCCAATTATTAAATAGGGAGCAAGTGTTAGAGAGCCATTAAGCACATATTTGCACCACAATAAAGGAGAAAAAAAATTGCAAAGAGGATACTTCTCTTTCTATGTGGCTCCATGCTATTTAATGATGTGCCCATTTACCTTCTAATATCATCTCAAGTACTTCAAGGGAGCCAAGCAGCACATTGAGAAATACACTGTTCTAAATTATCTGAAATTTCCTACACCCAAACCCTGCCACTTCTAATTGATCCAGAATAAAAGTTCAGTATCACTGTTATAACCTACAATCTTATCTGAGCACCCTACCCATCCTAAATCTATATTGTGTTTTTCCCATAGCGGGACTAATCTGGTTGTCTAGAAACTATGCTTGCTAGCTCCATCATAGGCTAGCAGTCACTATTACCTAGCAACTTTCTGGCCTAATTCTCATATCAAAAATAATAATAATAATAATAATAGTTGGCCCCGAATATACTCATATCTCCTCAAGATTTTCTTTTTTACCATAATGTTCTACTTTCAAAAGCTTAGTAATTTCTCTCAAATAATGAGATGTCCAAAAAGGTCTGTCTTTCTTGAATTTCTACTGTA
Source organism: Microcebus murinus (assembly GCF_040939455.1). Taxonomy (NCBI): domain Eukaryota; kingdom Metazoa; phylum Chordata; class Mammalia; order Primates; family Cheirogaleidae; genus Microcebus; species Microcebus murinus. The sequence continues at coordinate 77,058,569 of NC_134114.1, read as the reverse complement.
CTGAACTTTAACAATCATTTTAACATGAATTATTTTCCTTCATTCTCCATGTTAAGAACTCTACATTCCATTTGGAAATAAGATTCATGTTCTCTGCTCTGGAATAACTAAATTATTCATTCGAGTTTCCACAAACTCTAAATTTGGACATGATATTTTTCTTATCCACAATATCATTAAACTGTAAGTTTCTCACATAGTATATTTTCTACTAGAAAATAATTAAATAATGCCAGCACAATTCATAATTTCTCTTTAAAACCACAGGATGAGCTGTGTGACTTTATAAAGAAGTGTCAGCAGTTAAATTAGGATGTTCCGTACTGTCTTAATTGTATTCCCCTTCCTGATTATCCTATTTTTAAAAAAATAAAATTTAGCATTGTTGAAAACTAGAAAACTCAGCATCAACATGAAATATGAGTCAGTGGTCAGGGTTCTTTGTCATTTTTCACAGAGCTAAAATTCTGCCTGAGAATTTCCTAAATATTACATGTGATTGAGTGGCTTTTCGCCCATTTTATGGGATTTTAAAGGCTCTTGTTTCTAATACAGTTGAGCATTTCCCTGATAACCCACCAAACCATCCAGGATACAAAACAAAGGAAACATACTGGTCAACCGGATACAAAACAAAAGAAACATACTGGTCAACTGGATACAAAACAAAGGAAACAGACTGGTCAACCGCTGCCTAGCAAGTCCCTGAGGGACCAAGCCATGAATCAATCACATGAAAGTCTTCACCAAGTATACAAGAAAAGATCAACGGGAAGAGAAGAAAATCTTCAGCTAATGCCACAGTAAAACTAGCAGTTCTTTGTAAATATTAAACACAAAACTCAGCCTTGTTAGCATAGAACTGCATATTAGGGTGTTAACCACTTTTAGACAACTTAAATATTCTTTCTCTAATTAATAAATGGTGCCTCCATTGACACAGCCAATTATTTCAATTGAAAATATGCATTGTATTGAGATGACCCAAATATCAATAATTCATTAAAATGGTCTCAAACTGAGATTTTTTTTTCTTTTATATAGAAGAAAAATTGCAAGAAAGAAGCAATTAGATTATAGATATGGTATTCCTGTGGTGAATTACTGCAGCAGCTCATCATATTTTCCCAGGTATCTCTTTAAGGTCTTATTTGTGAAAGATTGCAATAAAACCAAAAAGAACTTTAAATTCATTTGGCTTTTGAGATTATCACTCTATTTAACCTTGAAAGCTTTTTGCATTTTCTCATGCCTTTGTTTGCTTTCAGCAATTTATCTTCATTTTAACTTTAATCCGTTCTATATCGCCTGCCTCATCTTTGATCCACAAGGTTCAACCTTTTATTTTCTTTTTTTAAACTGCAGTGTCTACAGTGGGAAGAGTGAGAGTAAGGAAGCCGCCTGTCTCCTGTTTATAAAGGCATAGATACTATAACATGATCAGCTTGAAAAAATTATATGTACATACATGTATGTGTGTATGATTAGCCAATGATAATTTTATCCCTTAGATTGGAAACTAATATCAAAGTAATACTTGTTCCATATTAAGTAGCAATTTCACCTGGGATTTTCAACACTGATTCTGTCAGTTACACTATTTCAAGGTGACAGCATTTTGTCTCAAGTGACTTAAGCATTTCAACATTACCTCTTACAAAAGTGGAAGCAAACACTTAATAACTTTTCCATAAGAACCATGAAACTAGCATTGCAATGGATATCTTAGACCTCTATATAGAATAGCAATGGTTTATAGCAGCTTTGCACAATTGGGGGCATTTTTTACATTAGTTACCACAAACACAGACACCAGAACCTTTGAAATTTCCTAGCACCTGAAAATAATTCTATATCATTGACTGCAAAAATAAAAAATTAATAACAGATATTCAAATAATATTTGCAAAAATGTTATGTCAACTGTGACTCAATTTACATACAAATGTAATAAAATTTAAATCTCAAGAGCAAAAGAAATAATTTCATTAAAATAAAATTATCTTAAAATTTGACATCAAAAAATAAATTTAGTGTGATGATTCGAATAATTGCATTAGAATTAGAATTTGTTTGATATACTAAGTGGGGTCTGCCAAAGCACGCATGCCTAGGACAAATGTGATCACTATAGATCTTTATTCATATGTCAGCAAAACAGTAATTAGAGACTGTGAAACACTGAGAATTTTGTAAAGCAACAAAAATATCTGAATGAGAACCAGTTATATGCTAGAAATTATTTTCTCACAGACATTAAATCAGATAAATTGGGATTTTCCAGAAATCATACCCAGTGAAAAGAAAATCCCGGGAGCCTTGGGTCTTATTATAATTGGTCTTATTCCTATCTCATTTCTGAAAACAATATGAGTAGAACAGCTGTCCTCCAAGATAATTAAAGATGGTTTATACTGTCCCAAAGTTATCATGGGTATCAATATATCTATGATCTTTTCTTTTCACCAATTTAAACTTGCCGAAGATATACCCTAGCAGAAACACTCAGAAAATATGCTCATAAAGTAGTAATTTTTTCATATTTGTTTGACATCTTGGAGTGTCTAACAATGACCCCCATACATTTCTTACTGGAGAAAAAATCAGAGCAGAGAATTCTCAGCAGAATATCATGAGTTTTTAAGGATCAGACTCATAAACTACCTTATATCAAACCACCACATCCTATTACACTTCCACACCTTTTTGAAGGCCCAATATAAACTTGGACTTGAAATCAAGCACCCCAGTGTTACAAGCCAGCCTGCTTTTTCACAGTAACAATTCCAAGGAGAGAAACTGCTCTCGCTTCCTAACAGGTTTGAGACACTGAAATGTGACTGCTTCTCTTCAGTAATTTTCCATCAGATGTGCAAGATACATCTTGACAGTGAAACATGGTTTCTCATTTACCTCTTCAACAAGATTGAAATATTCTTTCTCCATAATGGGACATTCATTTTACTTAAATAAAACCAAGGTTGATCTCTATGGCTTTGTTTCTTTTTTTCCAAATACTTCCTCATTAAAAGAAAACATTGATTTCTTCACTCATAGGACCCGATAAGGAAATTTCTTTTTAATGTGCTACCTATATCTGAAAGCCATATGCTATTTGAATTGTACTGAGTCAGCCACATTTTAGTGGTTAGCTTTCCTGGTGACCACATATCTAGTTGCTGAGATTACAGGCTTCAATAATAGACACGATTCAAAACTATGCAATGGATTACTTAATCAGTGGATACAAAGCTTGCTGGGAACTGAAAGTTTTTGATTAAAGTAAAACATTTCCAGTAATAGAAATAATTTTGGAAAGTTGAAATCACAGTGATGAGCTATATCACAAAGTTTTAAAACTCTGGCTTCAACCATGCCCACCAGAGGAGTTATTCTGCTGCAATATGAATAAAAAGTCCATCCCACTTATAAATCAATCAGAAGTGATATTAAGGATGAAGTTCATTCTGACCTACAAGTCCTTGTATAGGAATTTGTCTTTGTCAAACAGCCAGTGGTTCTATTTTTTCCCAACTGCTAATACCTTGTACCAGTATAATAGGAGGTTGGATGATAAATAATAAGAAAGGCATTTAATCTTTAAGGTTCCCACATAAGTTTCAGTTAACTATAAATGATTCTAATGGCCTGAAATATTCCAAAATTTCCTGGGAAAAGGATAAACAAAAGGATATATAAGGTTTATCAAAGTTTACATCTGTAAAAGAATTATCTAGATTTTATAATATCCAAGCTAAATCTCACTATTAGAACCAAGTAAGAAGTAGTCTCTTCTGAAAGGGTGAATGATCATAATTATTCCACTTATTTATAAAGAATGTTAATTCTTTCAAACTGCAAAGGTGCTAGATTTTAGAGCAGCACAGCTGGCTGGCATTTAGGAGCTGTGAGAGCCCAGCTCTCCCACTTGCATAATTACTTAAATTATCTGCACCTCAGGTTCTTTGTCTGTGAAATGGGGCAAGATTAAAGTAGACAATAGCTATAAAGTGTTTTGTGCAGTGCATCCAGAAATATCCTGGGTGCTCACGTTTATTAACTCTAGATCCCACAATAATTATACAAAATTAACAAAACATTTCCAATAACAATTTGGGAGTTCTGCCTCAATAAATTACATAAAACAAAACTGTTTTGCTTTTTGGGTGCCAATTTTTTAATGTCTACACACTTCCAAAATCTAGAAACTTGCTTGTTGTCTGAGTAGGTTAAGTAAATTTTCTCCCCTGGAAACTTATTTATACTTTTCCTTTGATTACCAAAAATTGCAAACAAAACAAATAAAAAGCCTTAATTTTTCATCAAAATTCAGCATGGAGCAGAGCAAAAAACGATGGGCTTTGAAGTCACAAATAGCTGTGTTAAAATCTTACTTTTTGCTGTGAATATGTTCAAGTTAATTAAGAGGTTTGAGCTTCAGTTTCCTCACCCACCAAACTGGGCTAATAGTGCTGTGAAAAGTGAATGAACTAAATAAAAATCATTTGTTGTATGTTTGTGTGTAAAATTATATATGTTTAAAATTTTATATATATCTGTATTTAAATCTTGCATGGTGTTTCACAGATAATAGCTCATTAAGTTTATGTTTTTAGATCAAGAATTTATAATTGAGGATAACTAGACTAATAAAATATTTCTATAAAGCAGTTAGATCATTGGTTAATCCCCAGTGCCTTCAATTTCATCTACATAAGCAACGAGACCTAGATCTGGACTTTTGTGCCTTAAGGCTTTCATGTATAAAGGTATGTTCTCAGAATTTACATGCGATAAGATATTTTTGTTCATCACCTAAATTCCAAATAATGCAATGGAGGAATTGTAAATATGAGGGGACTTCCATAAGTTCGTGGAAAATGTTATTATAGATAAAAATATAAACTTTATTTCTCAACATATGGTCCATCGAGGTCAAGACACTTTGTAAGCAATTGATACCAGCTATTTAGCCCAGTCCTACAGAAATGAAGGTCCTGAGAATTTAACCATGTCAATGCAGTCTTTTTTATACTATTAACTGAAAAAAAGGGTGCTCTCTAAAGACTGTTTTATGTTTAGAAATCAAAAAGAAATCAGAATGAGCCAAATCAAAACTGTAAGGTGGATACCTAATGATTTCCCATTGAAAGTCTTGCAAAATTTACCTTGAGAAGAATGAACAGAACCATGGTCCTGGTGGAGAAGGACTCTCTGATGAAACTTTCCTAGGTGTTTTTCTGATAAAGCTTTGGCTTTCTTGAAATACTCTAATAATAAGCAGATGTTACATTTTGGGGGCTCTCTAGAGAGTCAAGAAGCAAGATGTCTTGTGTATCTCAAAAAACTGCCACCATGACCTTTGCTCTTGACTAGTCCATTTTTGCTTTGACTGGACCACTTCCAACTCTTGGTAGCCATTGCTTTCATTGTGCTTTGTCTTCAGGATCATACTGGTAAAGCCATGTTTCATCTCCTGCTACAATTCATTGAAGAAATGCTTCAGGGTCTTGATCTCATTTGTTTAAAATTTCCATGGAAAGCTCTGCTCTTGTCTGCAGCTGATATGGTCACAATAGTTTTGGCACCTATTGAGTGGAAAGTTTGCTCAACTTTAATTTTTTAGTTAGAATTGTGTATACTGAAGCAATTGAGAGATCTATGATGTTGGTATTGTTTCTGCTCTTAACTGTTGGTCCCCTTCAGCTATGGCATGAACAAGATGAATTTTTTTCTTGAAAATTGTTGTGGATGCTCTGCTATTATGGGTTTCATCTTCAAGATCATCTTGTCCCCTCTTAAAATGAGTTATCCATTTGTAAACTGCTAATTTTTTGGGGGGGGGACATTATTCCTAAAAACTTTTCATAAAACTTCAATGATTTCACCATTTTCTATGGAAGCTTCATCATAAATTGGATGTTTGTTCTTGCTTCAATTTTTAGCACAATTAATGTTGCTCTGATAGGAAATCTTTTGAAACTGATGTATTATCCTTCCTAGTGCCTCAAATTAGATGCTTTTCAGGCATTATAAAAAGTTAGTATGAGCTTAGTTTTAGGAAAATATTTTGAAATCTAAACATAGTTTTTCATAATACACATTTTCCATGAACTTTTTGAGGATCCCTCATATATCAACTACTAATAGGATACTTAATTTTCAGGACTGCATCTACAAAGTGCCAAATCACTGGTGGTCTTTATTCCATCTTGGGGGTATTTTGTAGGTTTGAGATTTAAAAGATTTTTTATGCAATGTCCTCACTTGCCATTGGACTTTTTTTTTCTCCCAGCAAATAGAAAAGGCATAAATGTAAGAACAAAACTAATTATTTATTTTGCTTTTTACAGTTGACAAATTACCTTTGGTTGTTTTTAAATAGATAGTGGTAGAACTGTCACGTAATTGTATTTGATTAATGGCTCATGGACCTTTGTTAAAGATGGCTTACATGAATGTTTTCCATAGAGCCAATATTGGGAAATGGATGACAAGTCTCTTCCCACACAGCCTGTTCCTTCTGTCCAGTTGGTTTAATTCACTCTGCTTAGAATATTCAGACCTCCAGATCTTGTTCACATACCATATCACTTTTTATCCCATCATTTTTTTTGTCTTCTTTTAGCAATTATCATTATCTTCTTCACGTACTCATTTGCCTGTTTAATAAATGTGTTTAGCTTACGATTCTAACCTGGCTTATTCACCACTGTATTGCTAACATCTGGAATATTGCCCAGCCTATTACAAGCACTCACTAATTATTAATGGAACGAATGAATCCTGATGCCCATTACATACAGTGGAGAAACTAAGCACTTTCAAAGGCTCCCTGCCTATCTGGACATTCTTAGTCAAGCTATGAGTCCACTGACTTTACAAACTGTATTTTCCTCAAAAAACCCACAGGTCTAATGTGGGACTATCTTTGGCCCAATCTGCCTCAGGCCATAAGTGAAAGCAGGGAGCCACTTACCCAGAAAGATAACAACAAACAACAAGTTGCCATTACAATCAAAACCACATGTAGCCTCATAAAGTGAAAGCCTGAAAGAACAATGTCAGACAGCAAATCTATGTTTTAGCAAAGCTGACAGAGATTTCTTTGCTAGGAAAAAAAATTACATGACAAGCTTCTGCTAGATGGTAAAAGTAGACAGTATCATCATGATAGTGATCAAGCATGATGCATGGCCATAAAGTACCTACCCCTCCTGAATTAATTATTAGCATGAGCCAGCAAATTTGACACTGAAGTATAATTTTCACTTCAAGAATGTCTCACTCTATATAAAAAATAACTTTTTATTTATTTATTTATTCAACTAACCACAATACTCCTTAACATTTGTATGGTTCTGTCCATCTTCCACAATCCTTTTATTAATATATATACCCAGGCTACTGGCTGCACACATTTCCTGGGAGTGCACAGAAACCTAGGCAAAGCTATACAATCTGATATTCAGAATCAGTCCCCAATTTTGTCCCATTGTCTATCAACTTGTTTTTCTAGTTTACTAGCACCCAATTGTCTACTTATACTTATCTCAGGCCCTCCCTGGATATCATTTTATTTTTCCATTTTTAGTATGTCTGTTTCTCTATCACAAAAGACAGATTCTCCTGTTTTCCAACATGTTAGAGGAGAGGAAAACTTCATACTGCTTGAATAGGTTTCAAAAGAATATTGTAAATTATACAGTGGATTTGGGGTATCAGCTGGGTTATGCTGCACTCATTTCTTTGGTCATTCAGAGCCTCATTATGGTAACTGTTAAAATTTTCATTTAACCTGAGAATGTCCTTCTGCAATAATATTCTGCTTTACTTTATCTCACCTCCCACATTGTAAGCTCTTTAAGGGCAAGGACCATACCTTACTCAGCTTGGAAACCTATGCATCACCTAACAAAATGCTTTCTACGTAGTACTTTTTAAAAGAGTTGTTAATTAAATTCTCAGCCAATGGGAGTTTTTTGTGAATTTTTAATGTCAGGTTTTAATTTCTAACTGATATGCTTTCCTATGTATTAATATTAGGTCATTAGATATGAAATGTCCAATTTCCTTAAGAACTAAGTTTGACAGTTGATATCTCTGACATTTTCACTTTGACATTTCTTGTTTTATTTTTATTGTGAAGGCACATCCTCATTCTTTCAAATGCATGGTTTATGGCTTGTGATTATCTTTCAATTATTTTTAGAGCAATCTTTGTGAAACCATGGATAAGTCAAAAATTCATGTTATTTTTTAATATGAGTTCCGTCATGGAACCAATGCTGTGCAGACAGCTGGAAATATCAGTGAAGTGTTTGGAAAGGATGTGACTAATGAACACATAGTACATCAATGGTTCCAGAAGTTCCATTCTGGTGATTTTACTCTTGACCTGGAAATGTGAAAATGTTTATTATATTCAAAATAATTTGATATCTGGTTGTTTTGCTGTAATATGAAACCTTACCAGAATCTATCTGGCTTTATGCCATAATTCTTAATTAATACTCTTAGGTTCCACAATATGGTTCAAAAACAATGGTAAATCATTATGCTATACACAGTGATTTCTGAATTAATTTCTAAGCACCAGCAGCAATTCTGCTATTTCAAGCTGCATTTAGGTCATAAATTATTCTGTAGGCCCTGTTTCCTGTGCCAAATAAATGTGAAGTTACTAATATATATTAAGGTGGCAATTTGGCGAAATATTTAGAGCACAAAGAGTAAAATTATTACCTCTTCTTGGTAAAGACCCTGTTGGAGCTGAAAATGATGATGAAAAACTAGCCAAACAGTCTCTGAAACACATTTGTGGAAAACCTGCTTCATCTTCAGCAAACACCTGAGAAGAAACTAGTTAACAGCTTGACAGATTCAAGATAGGGACAAGCGTCTTTCCTTGGCACTATTTTAAATTGCTATAGGGGTGGGTGAATCAGTGAAACCGAGGTCAGGGGGATAAAAGTAATAATTACTTGTTAGAAAAGAAGAGGTACACAACAGGCAATGCTAAAAGAAAATGTTACACTTCCAAAATACACACTAAAAATAAACAACTATTGAATTCATGTATACATGTAAAACATATTTTAACACATTAAACAAGATTGCTTCAGTTAACCATTTTTAAATCCATAAATTAAACTTTACTACCTATTCATCATCATTTAAGGGAAAGTATTTTAAATATTATTTATGTCTAGTAAATAAAGGATATATGCCTAGAAATCAAAATAAAGTTTGATTTTTTTTAAATAACATTAAACCTCAGGGGTCTCTCTTCAAGAATTAGCTTAACCCACAACTTGTAAAATACTGCTCGAGTTTTAAAAGGGTCATAGGACACAGGAAAATATTTTCTGAGTATCAGATTGATGTAAAATAGCCACACCTAAAGTAGATATGGTGATAGCAACACCATAGAACACAGGTCAGCAACCATTTTTCTAAAGGGCAAAATAACAAAGATTTCAGGCTTTGTGGGGGCCATATGGTCTCTATCACAGTTTCTCAAGGCTGCCACTACAGCATGAGAGCAGCCACAGACAATATGTAAACAAATGGACATGACTGTGTTCCAATATAATTTATTTATAAAAATAGGTGTCCAACTGGACTTGGCCCATAGGCTGCATGTATTTGCCAACCAAGCTGTAGTATATTCATTATTGGTCAGGAAGCAGAGGAAAAGTTCTTGCTCTTTCTGGGATCCAAAAAACTCACTCTTTTTCCTAGTCTCCCTTTACCTATAGGAAAATCCTCCTCTGGCTTGTTTTTCTCTTAGAAACACTTCCTCTCTCCTCTATTTCCAGGACACCAATTTTAATCTTCTCAAGGGACGCTGGCCTTTTGGAAAGGAAAATGCCAGATAGAAATTTCTGCTCTGTACAATTACGATGTAGCTGCTGCAACTCTATATTCTCATCTGGAAAATGGGAATAACAATGGTACCCACCTCAAGGAGAGTGGGAATTAAAGAAATTCCCATCTATAAAGTGCTTAAGAAAGTCTCCGGCACAGAGAAGGTGTTCAATAATATTTAGCAATTATTTTATGCTGTTCCATTAACCTTTTCTGATGAAAGAAAGTGTCTAATGTTTTACCTGCCTAAATGAAAAAGGAAAAAATAGAGGGAGAGAGGAATATTTTTTAAAAAAATCTCCAAACATTATTTTGCCTCAACAGGCCCAACATGGCACTGACCTAGAATGTGGTCTCCTTATTTGTTTTGATTCACGTTAAGGTAAGATCAAAAGCACACAACCTCTGAGCCATTCATTGCAACGCTCACGTCTGCCTGTGGACTGAGAGAGGGCAGTATGGAGACGATATGGAGAAACTTGATATTGGGCAGTAGCGCCAGGCACAGAATCTTCAGGAGACAACCCAAGGGTCTACACTACACTCCAGGTCACAACCAGGAAAACACAACTGGATCCAACAGAGCAAATGCAAGTGAGTGCAACTCTGACCGTCACTCACTCCTGCTAATGAAAGGCCATACAGCTGGGCAATGCATCTGACCCACAGAGGCTATGAGCAATAGGTCCTTCTTTTTTATTATTTCAGCATATTACAGGGATACAAATGTTTAGGTTACATATATTGCTTTTGCCCCACCCAAATCAGGGCTTCAAGCGTATCCATCCCCCAGTGTGTACCGCACCCATTAGGTGTGAATATAGCCATCCCCTCCTTCCCTTCCCACCTGCCCAACACCCATAATGATACTAGTATGTGCACATAGTGTTGATCAGTTAATAAGAATTTGATGGTGAGTACATGTGGTGCTTGTTTTTCCATTCTTGTGATACTTCACTTAGTAGAATGAGTTCCAGCTCTATCCAGGATAACACAAGAGGTGTTAGATCACCATTGTTTTTTGTGGCTGAGTAGAACTCCATGGTATACATATACCACATTTTATTCATCTACTCATGTATTTAATCAAACCTATTTTAAGACATTAAACAAGATTGCTTCAGCTAACCATTTTTAAATCCATAAATTAATCTTTACTACCTATTCATCTCTTGCTCATTTTACATTGAAGTAGACATTTGGTCCTTCTTGAAACAAATGTCTGCTTCAACACAAAATGAACAGGTATGTACAATCCTAATTTTTCCTAACCATTCAACTTAACCTTAATTTCCTGTCCTAGGAAAATCAGGCATATGGTGCTGCATATGAAAATCCTAATGTTCTGTATTTTGAAGAAACATATTCATCCTGTGGACTTTGAAAATATTGATACTCATGGTCACTTTTTTTTTTGAGACAGAGTCTTGCTCTATTGCCCAGACTAGAGTGCCATATCATCAGCCTAGCTCACAGCAACCTCAAGCAAAACTCTTGCCTCAGCCTCCCAACTAGCTAGGACTACAGCATGCACCACCATGCCAGGCTAATTTTTTTCTATATATTTTTAGTTGTCCAGCCAATTTCTTTCTATTTTAAGTAGAGATGGGGTCTTGCTCTTGCTCAGCCTGATCTCGAACTCCTGAACTCAAACTATCCTCCTGCCTTGGCCTCCTAGAGTGCTAAGATTGCAGCCATGAGCCACCGCACCTGGCCTCTCATGGTCACCTTTATGCACACTAAGTGTTGGTAGTTCTGGGTACAAACAGATAATGTACAGAATGTATCTTAAAATAATGCTATCATTTTTTAGTTATTTTAACTTACTAGTAATTAAGTCAGTTTAGCATAAATAATGTACCTAGTTTCTCAAGATGTCTTTATATGTCCAGTTCATTTTCAAAAATTGGCTCACATAAACCTAAGAGCTAGTTCAAATTATGAAAATAATATTCATGATCAGATTATTACCAAGTTTAATCAAACCTATTTTAATACACTAAACAAGATTGTTTCAGTTAACCATTTTTAAATCCATAAATTAAACTTTACTACCTATTCATCTCTTTATTTTATTAATAAACATTTTGGGGTAGTAATTATTGAAAATATCTGTTCTCTCTCTGCCCACCATCACTAAAACCTTCAGTAGCCCCTGAATTCTTCTCTTTTTACCTGAAAGTCTACTTGATCTCTTAAACTACAGATATATTTGACTTCCAACCTTTCCCTCAGACATCCTAGGTCTCGTGCTTCCCTGCCAGAAATCCTTTTATCCTGTTCTGTCCATCTCATTATCCAAAATGTCTGCCTTGCCTAGAATTCAGCTTCATGCCTACCCCTAAGGGCTACTACTCCAGCTATTCAGGACTGTAGAGCCTTGTCTTCTACCTCTGCCATATCCTACTTGACACATTCTGGTCCCAACTAAGCCTCAGTTCTGATAATTTGCAGGACGTACATCGCATGTTAGCATATACATCATGGCTATCAAAATTATCATGGTTAGGAAAACAAGGCATGTATTAATTAGGGTTTTGTTTAAGTTTATTTTGTCAAAAATAAATGTTTAAGTAAAATGCTTGCTTATACATATCCACAATATTAAGTTTAAAAGTCTTAGAATTTCCTCAAATTTGTAAGTTAAGATATAAACTTCCACATAAAGTAGCCCAAATTATAGTCAATTGTCAGTGATCTTGAATATATAAGATCTTTATTGAATTTATTTAAGGAAAACTGTCAAAATTGTTGATCATGCCTAAAGTAGCCATCTTATTTTTTGATATTCCCTTCCATTAATAGGTATCACCTAGCCCACTCTTTTTCAAGTGAATGAGCCAACCATTTGTGTGCCCAGCAGTGATACTAAAGTGTTCTGTAGCAGCACAGGCACAGGCACTAATCAATCAGAATGGAGGCTGGATATAACTCTGGAACCCAATAAGGATAGCTTTCCTCCTCATCTCACACTCCAACCAGGCACTCTATGGACATCCTTCCACACTGTGATTCAGAAAGTCAGGCTCCTTTTATCTAGTGGCTCCTATTGATCATCTGCATCCAGCTGAGATGAAGAAAGAGAGAACTTGGAGAAGGATCACCTATTCTTAAATAGGTTGGCCTGGAGGTGATGCATATCACTTTCCACATGTTCCATTGGCAAGAATGAGTTTCATGATCCACTGAAATGCAAGAAGCCTAAGAATATATAGCCTAGAGATATACTCTGTGAGTACATAGAAAAATGTTAAAAGGTAAAAAGTGATGCAGAAAAAAATTGACCAGGAGTAAGGAGCATTTGGAGTACAGGAAAAGAGGTTGTAAATTTAAATGACTTGCTCAGAGTAGGCTGCATTATAAAGGTGACAAGTGGGAAAAGCCTTGAAGGGCAATACAGGTAGAGCCACAGACATGTTATCTGGGGGAAGAGCATTTCAGGAAGAGCAAACAGCCAGCTGGAAGGCCATGATGGGATAGTACCTGGTAGGTTCAAGGACAAATGAGGAGGCCAACATGGTCAGAACAGAGTACTTCAGGGGATATTTGAGAAGTAAAGGGATCCAGTAGAGTTGTATAAGCCATCCTAAAGACTTTTATTTGATTCTGAAGAGAATGGAAGCCCTTTGAATTTTGAACTGAAGAGTGATCTGAGCTGGTTTACATTTTAACAGGGCCACTTAGACTGTTATTTGAGAACACACTAGAGGGAGCCAGTATAAAACACAAGACCAGTTACAAAACTATTACAACAATCCCAGGGAGGGATTATCCCAGTGAGGGATAATCCACGAAAGTGGATCCAGATAGTAGCAGAGAAGATTTTGAGAAGTGGCAAAATTCTAGATCTATTTTGCTGGTAGAATCAATGGCATATCCTGACGGATTGGATATAAACTAAGACAGAATAAAAGATGACCTCAAGATTTCTGGCCTGAGCAATTAGAAAATTGGAGTTGCCCTTAACTGATATGGGGGAGATTGTAAGGGGAAGTAAATCTGTCGGGGGGACAAGCATAGGAATCCACTTTGGGACATATTAATTTTGAAATATCTATTCACTGTCTAAATGGATTTTTCAAATAGTCAGCTAGATATACGATCCTGGAATCATGGGAGAAGTCTGGGCCAAAGATACAAATTTGGCAATTTTCAACACTGGATAATATTTAAGCCGTGAGGCAGGTGAGATCAGCAAGGTAGTAAAGACAGAGCGTGAAGAGTTCAAGGTCTGAGTCCTAGGCCAAAGCAACTTTAAGAGGGCAGGATAAATAAGAGAAATCAAAAAAGGAGAGAGAGAGAGAGAAGCCACAGACTAATGCAGAAAGAAATCCAGGAGAGTGTGGTGCTCTGGGAGCTGAGTGAAGGAAGAGTTCTCGGGAAATAGAAATTATCGATTGTGTAAAATGGTGCTAATAGGTCAAGTAAGATGAGGACTGAGAATTGGATTTAGCACCTGAGGGTCTTTGTTGACCTTGATGAGAGCAATTTTCGTGGAATGTGGAGTGGTAAAAGCCTGAGAAGAATGAATATAAGAGAGAGATGAAGAGAGGAATTGGACACTGGAAGTGCAGATTATTCTTTTGAGGACTTTTTCTGTAAAGAGAAACAGAGAAACCAGACTGGGGTGGATGCTTTGTTAAGAGATTTTTATTTTTATTATTTAACATGAGCTAATACCACGTTGTTTCCAATATGTATTAACAGCAAGCCACTTGAGACTAAAATATAATCACAGAATTACTTCAATTTACACATTCCTTTAGATGCCAGTGATAGTGACACAATTCTCAAGTTCTATTCTTGGTCAAAAATATAATTATTTTGGTTTCCCTTCAATGATTAACATAGAAAAATGCTTATTCGACCCTGTTAAAAATGTATTACTTTTAAAACATATTTCTATCAACTAATGTCTTCTCCCAGTTCACCTTAAAGTTAGCACAATTCTCATCTTGGGAAAATGTGAAAGGTGCATTTATCCTTCTGTTCCTTTCTGCCAAAATATGACACACACTAGTGCCTTTCCCCTTTTAATTTGAATCATCAAATTGGTTCTCTCCTCCAGTTCTTTTGCTTTAAAAAAAAGCCATGTCTTCCAAAATTAAAAGAAATGCACATATATTCAGAAGACAAATGTGTGTACCTAAAACCTCAGTTCACCTTTTACACATGACATCACTCTCACCATCATCTCTGAAGTTGCTTTTTAGAAGCAAGATGCTCCCTAGTAAAAGCCCAGCTGTTGCACAGTCTTCTACCCTAAAGAAGAGTCTATGTGGCAACACTGAATGAACTGTTGACAAGTTTCCATTGAGCAGCAAAGGGCTAACGCTTTTAGGAGCTGATATTAATAAGTCCAGGGGAAAAAGCTACAGGTCAATTAATACTCACTTGTTTTTGCACAGTAAACACAAAAGGTTTAACTTTCTGAGCTATCTGTTGGTTCTAATAAAGCAATTAGAGACTGAAAATGTTAATATACAATGCAAAATTTTAAGTAAACTCTTAAATTAACATTAAATACATAAATTAACTGTTTGGGTAAGAAATTGCATGCAAGTGTTATTGGGGAACATTTTCAATTATTTAAATAAGTGGTTACTGAATAAAATTAATTGAAATAGAAGAGGGAGTAACTCAGTAACTTTAACTGAACAAACATTTCATCAGAGCCTATAGCATGCTAGACTCTGTGCTAGGAATACAGGATGAAAAAAGAAATTTTCCTTACCTTTGAATAGCTTTCATTCTGACCAGGAAAGACAGCAATTTAAATGATAAAGATATAATGTAGTAAGTGCTGTAATAAAATATTAGAGGCAGATCCAAAAAAGATATAGAAGCAGAGAGTCATTAATTCCACAGGTGACAGTGGGGAAAACTGAAAAAAGGAGCTAATATTTGAAGGATAAAAAGTCTTTGCAGAGGTGGGAGGGGGCCAGAGGAGGTCAGAAAGACAGGTCAAACAATTTAAGGCAGAGGTAATAGTGAGAAGTAAGGGAGGTAAATGTAACATGGTGTTATAAGATAGAAACGTGCAGTCATCAGAACTCTAGTAGGCTTGCTTCTCAAAAACAAGGCAGCCAGAGCAAAAGATGGACTTTACTTCTCAGAAGGTATCTCTGAAGAGAGCATCTGGAAAGGGGTCCCTTTCTTGCATGACCAGGGGCAGACATGGAGGAAGCCAATGAAGAACGCTAACTTATGGAAAGACAGCTTGCACTCTTTTCCTCACTACCGCCTTCCCTACCATTATCTTAGTCTTTAGCGGGTCTTATTGTTGTCTCCCCAGAATATATCTTAATTCTGCCACTTCTCACCATCTTCTCTGACAGTGCACAAATCTAAGCCACCCTCATCTCTCTCCTAGATTACTACAATAGCTACCCTGTCTCCCTGCCACTTCTCTTGCTCCCTGACAATCTTACGTCCCCCAAATCTGGAGGGACCATTTTAAATCAGGAATCAGATTATATTGTTCCCTTACTTAAAAGTTTCCATTGGAGCTCTATTGCAATCAGAATAAAATTGAAGTGTCTTATTTCTGTTTAGAAGTCCATGTATGATTCAGCTTCCACCCACCTGTCCACTCTCATCTCCTATTTATTTCCTTTGCCTAGAATTGTCCTTCGTTTGACCTTTACATAGTCCTGGTAAAGCATTTTCTAATCATGCTATCTGAAGTGGCTCCCTCATACCACTCTCTATCCATTACTCTGTTATGTTTTCTACATAGCACTTATCATATTTGACATGATCTTCTTGTTTACTGTCTCTTCTCTCCCACTATTCTAATAAACTCTAAATACTCAAGGAATTTTTCTATCTTGTTTACTTTCTTCCCAAGAACTAGAATAGTGTATGCAGCTGAATAATGACTCAGTAAATAATAGGTGCATGAGAAAGTTTAGGTAGAGGGAGAAATATGCTCAGAAAAGTTTTAGAAGTTTTCTCTGTGATAAACCATATAATATTTATTTATATCCCCCTCAGAAATCTATTACAAAGGCCTATATTCTTCTTCAAAACATCCAGAGGCAGATGTCTTGGTATCTGGTATCATGCAGTCTTGGGTTTCAAGGCAAGCAAAAACAGGCCCCACTTTATATAGGATAAAAGTGCAAGTCCTATTTGAAGACTGCCCTCCACAAATAGTCTAATTCCTATGCGGTGAAAACATTTATGTGCCCATTTGTCTTTATGAGATATTATAAGTTTAGTTGTAATAGTCAAAGGCAAGAAGAACTATATGGGAGCTATAATTCATAGACTTTGTAATGAAGATCTTCCAGAAGACCTAGAACACTTTTAAAAAATTAAATTTCATTATGAAAAAGTTACAGTGAATAACAGAATTGGAAATGAGAGTTTCCAAGGTAGAATTGGCAACTGTGATTCTGTACAACACATTCCACCGGCCAGAGACTACATGTCTAGGAGAAGTGAGCAGTCACTGGAAAGAAGTCCTCCTAAGACTTTACCATGAGCTAAAAAACATCTCTACTTCCCCCTGTTCTCATTTCATGTTTCTTATACAACCTTCTGAGTATAATGCAGTTTTTCTGGCCCCTGGAAACTAGGAAAGGAGTTGAGCCAGATCAAGACCAGTGTTTTCCAGTCACCAGAAAGGGTGAGGTTATCTGGGGCCTCGCTGAGACTACATTTCAGCCCAACCTCTCCCTGTGCCCAACCCAGCTGCCTTCACTTCCCTTCCACAAGTATTGGCCCTAAAAGCACTCCCTATATTGTGAGCCCGATCTCCAGCTCACAATTTGCATTCCTGGGAACCAAATCTGCAACTGCTATCATTAAGCACAGAAGGATCCAGGTGTTCAAATGTTGTTGTCAGCAATCTGTCTTTATCTCTTAGCTCTGTACTAAATTCGTTCTCAGCATTCTTAGCATTAAATTTCTACCTCATCTGGGGTAGGAATAGAATTTCTTTTCAGAAATTTTAGTAAACAATTGCTAGTAATAAACTAGGCTGACATGCCATTTGAGGAATTGGTAAAAGATAACCAAAAATAACTAAAAGTAAAGAAACTATAACATAAAAAATCATCCAAAAGAAATAAAAAGTTATTCTGGTTTCTCACAATAAATAAGTGGGCATATGAACTTGGAAATAATTCACTATGAGATTTGGCTTAAATAGGTAAAATTATTCAAAGCAGAATTTGGGAAATCAAGATGGCCAAAAGCAGTTACTATTATTATCATAATCTACTGTATGATTAGTATGTCAAATTTGATATATGTGAAACAAAAATACAAGAATTTGAGGATCAGAAAATAAAGTAACTAAAAATCTGAAAGATAAAATATGTCTAAAGTATAAAATTAACTACAAAGTGAGAGGAAAAGTCATATCAAATATTCAATTTTGCTACCACATTTTATAAATAAACCAAGGTTTAAATGCCACATGGAAAATTGGCAAAGAGATATAAATAATACTCAAATATTGATAATACAAAAAAGACATTAAAAAGATTTAAAGTAAACAGAAATTTAAAAAAGTTCACATGAAGTGCTATTGGTTATTAGTGATGAAATATTGTTCTCTAAATATTAAATATATATTTAAAAAAAAATCCTAAGAAGATCCTTAGGTTTCACCAAGTATAACATTCTTGAAAATGTTTATATGAAGAAAAATAAAAACTAAGAATCTTCAAAAGCTTTTAAAACCATTCCACCAAGTATAAATTGTGGTCATCTTTATAAGTTGTCAAAAGAAATAAGATTTCGGAAAATTGGTAGATTTGTCATACAGTGAATTTTTATTTGGAAAATTTAATTTCAAAAGATTAGTTTTTGAAGAATTGATTTTCAGTGAGTTGTCCTGCCTCCAGCAAGATGGTCACTGGCAGCCACAGTGATACTCTACTAAGCAGATCAACTCCAGCTAAACTGCATTCTTTGTTTCCAAGTGCTCCAGCAGAAGTCCTGGCATTCAAATTGGTCAGGACAACTTGGATCATGAACTCATCTCTGCACCAGTGACTGTGGCCAGGGATGTGAAATATAGCCTCATCCTTGTGATCCCCTCTGGACTATGAATTGCACAGACTGCAAATGGGAGAGGGAAAATTCCTAAAAGGAAAACCTGGCTCTATTAGCAAAAAAGAGGAACTGCAGAAGTCTATTATGTTTTTTATTCTGACACTTAGAATAAACTTTTGTCTTGTTTAGCAGCATTTCTCTAACCATTGGTAATGGGAACAAATTTTATCATGGCTTTCAAAAATACTTGTATTTTTTCAATCCACTTACATGCCAAGAGAGGACAAAAGAAAATTTTTCAACCCAAAATTTGTTTGTTTTTCATATCATACTCTAAAGAGACAAAATAGAGAAAAGTTATCTTTTTTCTCTATTTTTAAATTTTTTAAAAAATATTAACCTCTCTGCTTTCTTGCTTGCATCCCAACATTCAAATCACTATTCCTATACTTCTGATTGACAAAAGGAAGAATGTTTCCAAGTTGAAGCAGACACTATTTAGAATTTTAGTTATTATGTACTTCCATGGAAAACAGACTCTTTCCAGTATGCATAATTTTTATTGATTTGTAGTTAGTTTAACTTTTAACAGATGAACTATTATGACTTTTTACCATGTTTAATATCCAAATCAATTAACTCTATCCTGGATAATTGAGAGTTGATGTATTTGTAATAAAGAAAAGTATAGATATAAGAGTCTAAATTGAACCTTTAGATGATACTGAAAAGGTTCTCACATTCTTTCATTCAACAAACATTTGACAAATTTATGTTGAGAACTTACTGTTCACCAAAAACTGTTCCAGGCACTAAGAACAAAGCTAAAACAAACATCCTACCCTCCTGGACCTCATATTTAGCAAAGGAAACAGACAGTAAACAAATAAATACATTAGATCAAATATTGGGATGTAATATGAAGAAAAATCAAGCAGGGAAAAGCAACAGAGAGTGAAAGAGGGCTATTTTAGATAGAGTGGTCAGAGTTTGGGGGAACTCTCAAATACATTCAAATTTTATTTTAATTGAGGAAAAATGATTTAAAAAGGAAACTACAAAACAAATACCATCTTTATTATTGATGATGATTTAGGGAAATGATTTAGGGAAATGTATCTGTCTGATATTTACAGGCAAGTGAACTTCCTAATATGGAAGCCACAAATTGGAGAGACTAGCCAACCCAGTTATTGTCAATGCTGGAAAACTGCAAACTCCCCACAGGATCAGACCCCTCTCACAGCAGCACAGAACAAAGCAGGGGAACTCATACTTCCAGCAGGCAGCTGGATCCTAAGGAGGAGAAAGGAGATGCTTTCAGTTTTCCTTTTCAATCTTCCAAATAAATAAAGTCACATTTAATCCCAACAGAGTAGAGTGAATGAGAGACGAGACAGGTATGTCATTAGAGTCCTTTCACATAGAAGGAAACAGGAAGAGGAAAATAGGAAAGATTTCTCCTGAACTTGTGTTTTTTTTTTTCCCCAACCATACTCTGTTGCTCGAGTGCAGGTGCAAAATAGGTAGGCAGAGAGTTGGTTGAGTTTAATCAGGGACACAGTCTGACAAGTATTACAGAAAGTAGGTTTAGGGAGGACAATGAGGGAGAGAGGTGTTGAGAATCTATAAGGGAGTAATTGTAGTAAAGAAATCATAGAATATAAATTGGATAAAGAGAAAAACAAGTGCATTAAGACAATAATAGACAATGAATAAGTGGTATAGTAAATGGATTAGGTTGAAATGTAATCGTATAATGGTTGAGACAGGGAATCAGTAAGTGACCAAGAAATAAAAGATAGCTGATCTGATAGGGAAAATAATGGCCTAACTTTAAAGATATCCACATTCTAACCCACCAAGCCTGTGAATATGTTAGCTTACATGGCAAAAAGGGACTTTGCAGATGAGATTAAATTAAGGATCTTGAAAATGGGGATATTTTCCTAGATTATCCGGATGTGCCCAAATATAATTACAAGGGCCCATATAAGAGGAAGACATGGTAATCAGACAGAGAAAGGAGATATGAAGATGGATACAGAGGGTCAAAGTCAGAGAGGGAGTTGAACACATTATGCTGCTGGCTTTGAAGAAGGAGGAAGTGATCACAAGCCAAGGAAAGAAGGCAATCTCTAGAAGTTGGAAAAGGCAAGAAAACACATTCTCCCTAGAGTCTCTGGAAGGAAGGCAGCTCTGCTTACACCTTATTTTAGCCCATAAGACCACTTTTGGATGTCGTACCCCCAGAGCCATAAGATTAAAAAAATCAGTATTATTTAAGCCACCAAGTTTGTTACAGCAGCAATAGGAAACTAATGAGTGGTTAAAGAGAGCAACCTTTCCAGTCAGTATTTTGAAGGTAGTGCAAGTATTGGCAATGCAAAGTCTGGAGTATATAAAGGCTAAAGTGGGGTCAGGAAAAGTGAGGTATAGGAACAGCATTCTCAGTGTGGTCATACCCATGGATATTGAAATCTCCAAGAATGAAAACAGTGATCTAGATGCACAAATATTCAGTAAATGTTGGTAGATACCCAAGAAGGAATGATGAACTTCAGATGATCTTGTTTTTTCAGAGGACAGGGAGATATGATGGTCTGGAAGGAACAATGAAACAGAAGAAGGACACATAAAAATAGCCACCAGTAGAGAGAACTAGAAGACAAGCAATGTCCTCAAGGATGGCCAGGTTTAGTTAAAAGAAAAGGATGAATTAGAAGCATGATGGAAAGAGAATTGAAGATATAAGTTAGGTTAGATTTTGATGATACATTATAAAAGCACAGTAAAAGAGTTCAGAGTATGGGGTAGAAGTGAATGATGTGGTCATATTACGGAATATTCAAGGCTTATGGGTCATGAGCCCAGGTGAAAATGTATGAACTGAGATTCCTGGACTTACTAAGGTGATTTAGATAAACAAGGATGTAAAGCATCATGGATTTGTCCTGATACTCTTTACGAAAGATAAGTAGTTCTAAATATAGCATTTCTAGAGGATTGTTCTCATGTATAGTCATAGTGTTAAGGTGAATGAAGATTGATTGTCTCGTCAACAAGAACCAAGAGCTCTCTGGGTTTCCCTTAATCTCATCTTAGGGGTCTGGACAAATCAGGAGCACACAGAGCTGGGAGGCCTTGCTAAAATGCAGGTGTCCATGGAGCACTCAGCCCTTCTTTGAAGATTTCAGAGAGTGGGTCATGGCTGTGGAAGGAGAGGTGGGACTATGAATCTCTCACCAAGCTGCTCTGGAACATGAGTGATGAGAGAGGCAACCAATCGAAATTAATATTATCATATAAGGTTTTTCTCAGATCTGCAGTCCTATTACTCCTGTAAACTCAACTATCTTAGCAGAAAACATTACTATTCTTTTCAGAAAATTATCTCATATTTAGAGAAGGAATAATTTATAACAAAAACTGAATAGGCTGAAGGAATTGGAACAGTGAAAGTGAAAACGAGAAAAAACTGCAAATGAGAAACAGCCCAGATTGAAATGGCTTTTGCTGACACAGATGAGAACTATTTTTTAAGACCTGTGAGTGTTCGGGAAATCTTAAGAACTCAAACCTCTGGTAGAAAACTCCTGACACTAGGAAAAAAGGCATGTTCATCAAATTTGTTCTAAAAGTGAATTCTGCTTCTTGTAACCGATAGAGCTTTCTTTCTACCATTTGTTTTCCCAAGACTGGACGAGGATGTAAACTTTCAGATTTTTCACATATTTTAGTTAATATTGAAAGCAATTTAGTAATTTCTTTATTGCATGTAGTATAAAGAACTCAATATAAATTGTTTTCTCTTTAGGACAGAAATTCTTAGTGTGGCTTCAGAGTGCCCATGAAGCCAGTGAAATTATACATGAAATTACATGATAAGGTGGATATTGGGCTTTATGAGGTGAGGGTCCTTAGCTTCCTTCAAATTCTCAAAATGGTTTCATCTCAAAAAAAAAGAAAGAAAAAAATCACTTCTTTAGGAGTTTATAATACAAACAGGATTCACTCTGACATTATTTATAGTATAAATATATTATATAAATATATTTTGTAAAATATGAAACTGGTGAGAATTTATATGTAATATACATCATGAGTAAATTTAAATGAACAAAATTAACAAATTAGTAAATTTAGTGAATAAAAATGGGAAAGTCATCATGGAAATGAGGAATATTCATTCAATATTTATTGAGCACCAACTTCATGCTATGTGCTGTGAATATACAGATAAGAAAGTTATAATCCCTCCTTTCTTTAGAAGTTTAAAATTTTGATGTGTAAATAGATCAGTTATAAAATTCTGTGATAAAATAGTACACTTACATTCCCAGATTAGTGAATGGAGAAGGGTATGCACTCAGGATGGGGATCCAGAGAACAGAGACTGCTGTGCATGGGCATGACTAGCCTGAGGTTATAGGGCACAGAGAGAAGAAGAGGTATGGAAATTGTTAGGATCGTGAGAAGGAATACTAAACCAGATGATTTCCAAAGACAGTGCCAATAATTCTTTCAATAGCATTGTCTCATCCAGTATCTGTTGAGCATTTACTATGTGCTAAACTAGTCTCACAACTGGGATTACAATGAATGGAAAACAGATATCCCCTATAAATGTTATCAGTTTCTATGTACGTCATCATGTGGAAAAGTTGGAAAAAACTATTGACAAGCTACTACCATAGTAGACTCTGAAGGTAGAGCAGTGAGCAAAGGAGAAAAGGAATGGAACACACAGGAGAATACGATAACTACTAAAAAGGAACTATATTGATAGAGCAGTACCTGGAAGAGGAGAGTGTTATAAGGTAGGTGATTAGTTGTGATATTATGATATAATAAGACATGTATATTTGCTGTCTGACCATATTTCTTTTTTTTTTTTTTTTTCTTAGACAGAGTCTCACTTTGTTTCCCAGGCTAGAGTGCCGTGGCATCAGCCTAGTTCACAGCAACCTCAAACTCCTGGGCTCGAGCAATCCTTCTGCCTCAGCCT
This sequence comes from Microcebus murinus, assembly GCF_040939455.1. Lineage (NCBI taxonomy): Eukaryota > Metazoa > Chordata > Mammalia > Primates > Cheirogaleidae > Microcebus > Microcebus murinus. Next base: position 77,034,682 of record NC_134114.1, on the reverse strand, counting down.
CCCAAGTAGCTGTGACTACAGGCATGGGCCACCATGCGTGGCTAATTTTTTCTATATATTTTTAGTTGTCCAGCTAATTTATTTCCATTTTTGGTAGAGAGACGGGGTCTCGCTCTTGCTCAGGCTGGTCTCAAACTCCTGAGCTCAAACAATCCTCCTGCCTCAGCCTCCAGAATGCTAGGCTTACAGGCATTAACCATCACAACTGGCCTCTGACCACATTTCTTGACACAGAGTTCCTAAGACCTTTGAAATTTCCTAAGTGACAGGAGTGTCTGACACAGAATTCATAAACCCCTTGGAATTTGCTGGGTGATAGGAGTACCTCATTGTTCTAATGACATAATTCTTGGCTGGCTGAACAGCCTCAAGATGGGGATGATTTCCAGGAGAACCAACCAACTGATTAGAGAGTTAGAACTTTCACTCTCACCGTCCTCAACCTCCTGGGAGGAGAGAGGGTCTAAAGGTTGAGCTGATTGATCACTGATGACCAATAACATAATCAATCATGCCTATATAATAAAGCCTTTCTAAAAAGATACTGTTAAGAGAATAGGGAGACAAGCCACATATTAGGAAAGAATCTTTGCAAAACACATATTTGATAAAATATTGGTATCTGAAAGATACAGAAAACTCTTAAAATTCAAATTAAAGAAAGAAAACAACCCAATTTTAAAATGCACAAAAGATCTGAACACACTCTTCACCAAAGAAGATAATACAGATGGCAAACAAACATATGAAAAGATACTCAACATCATATGTTATTAGGGGATAACATATTAAAGCAACAGTGGCATACTACTATACATCTATTAGAACGGCTAAAATTCAAAACACTGAAAACATTGAATGCTGACCTGGATGTGGAACAATGGGAACTCTCATTCATTACTAGTAAGTACTCAAAATGGTACAGCCACTTTGGAAAATAGTTTCACAGTTTCTTATAAAATTAAACATACTCTTACCAGGAGGTCCAACAGTAGCATTCCTTTGGTATTTAATCAAAGGAGTTAAAAATGTATGTCCACACAAAACCATGCACACAAAATGTTTATAGCATCTTTATTGATAATTGTTAAAACATGAAAGAAATCAATACATTGCATTCAATAGAACCGGATAAACAAATGGTGGCACATCCACACAGTGGAACAGTATTCAGCAATAAAAGACACACAAAAGACATGGAGAAAACTTAAATGCATATTGCTAGGAGAAAAAAAATAATCTGAAAAGGCTACATGTATATGACACTCTGTAAAAGGCAAAATTACAGGAAAAGTGAAAAAAAAAAAAATTGTTGCCCGGGATTCAGAAGGAGGTAAGGAGAGATAAATAGGCAGAACACAGCCAATTTTTAGGGCAGTAAAACTATTTTGTGTAATATTGTAATGGTGGATACATGTCATTAAATATTTGTCAAAAACCGTGGAATATTCAACACAGAGAGTAAACCATGATGTCAGCTACGGATGTTATTTAATAATAATGTACCGGGATTGGCTCATCAATTGTAACAAATGTAGCACACTAGTGGATGGATTAGTAATAGGGGAAACTGGAGGTGGGGGGGGGAGGCATATAGGAACTTTCTGTCTTGCTCTTCAAGTTTTCTATAAATATAAAACTTCTCTAAAATATAAGTCTATTGATTAAAAGAAGAGAATGCTGGCCTTTGTAAATATTAATAAAAATGATTTGGAGTGGAGCTAGAGTGGAAATAGGGTTCCAATCAGAAGACCTGCAGTCATTAAGGCAAGAGATGATGGTGGATTTGACTAAGGTATTTATGACTAAAAAGGTCAAAATCGAAATATGCGTTGTGTTTGCTATGAGAATTGCTGATAATTTGAGTGTGTGTAAAGAAGGAGGGGGAAGTATCAATAAATGGCTTCTAAATTTGGGGCTGTGTAATAAAAAACCATGCAGAACTCCAAAGAATCCATCTTAAGGGATAAATACAGAGTCCACCAGTGTGGGTCCATGGCAGCAAAAGATTTATTAAAATACCTAGAAGGTTTAATAATATGTTTCATAAAGGAAGGTAATAGAGTAATATTTCTACATTTTAAAATCATTTTACACTCCCATCCCTAGCCCTAAGCCAGAATTGCATTATCTTATAACATAAAGTTAACTCCATAAAACTTAAGTACAACACTATATATGCAAAACAATATTCGAAACTTAACAGCAACCCAAGTCATTTAAAATAATTTAAATATTTAAAAGTTTGAAATAAAACTCTTTCTTTCAAAGGAAGCCCAATATCAATAGATTCTGTTTACAGGCTTAGATGCCTTCCGTCTCCCTCTGCTGAAGAGCTAGCCCGTATTCCCTAAGCGAGAATTGATGTGCCTACAACGAGTTTTATTCTCCAATTCCCATGAATATAATCTGAAAACTAGCAGCAAGAATGCCCCCAGAAGTCTAAATTTACAACATATAACATTAGGAAAGAATAAAGTAACCACAATCCAGATAATTTTGGACTTTATAGTCTGTAGTCAACACCTTAAATTTCATCTGGAAATCAGAGCAGATCACAGAACACTGATGTAATGTCCAATGGAAACATTATCACAGCTTGATTAGGTAGTAATATGATGCATTTCTCATACTGGTTTCATTAAAATAGCATCGTATCCACAAAACTCTTGAATAGACTCTCTCCAGAGAAATTAGTTTGAAATTATCATCTTATTCAAATATAACTCCTGCTTTGGTTGCTTTTTCCAACTTGTTTTCTCCAAATTTCCAAACTATGATGTGTGTGGCCAGGGGAACATAGTTTATCCCTGAGATCTAACAGAGCAGGACCTTAATGTTACAGAGAGGGCTAGTCTATTTTCCAAACTTCTTCTTGGAAATATTAATATATTCTCCCCACCCACCACTCATTCACTTTTCCCCTGGGGCATCAACTTCTGAGTTAGGATTAAGATGAACACCCCAGATTTTAGGCCTGCCCTGCCTCATTCACTTGAAAACTGCTTAAATTCAGCTCCTTCTCCTTCTTTCACTTCCCTTTCTTCCTCCTCCTCTTCTTCCTCTTCTTTGATTGCCTCTTCTCTGCCACAGAGCCTCAGAGAGTTCTGCTCCTGAGCGCCATGATTTGTCATGACCCAAGCTTTTGGTCACTGACAGGAGTTTGGGGCAAAATGAACTGGGAGAAATAGATATAAATAGAAGAAAATCAAAACTAAAGCTGTGAAATTTTTTAAAAAGTGTAAGAAGAGGAGAATATTCAGGAGTTTCCTCAACCTCTGATTTTCCAAAAATTACATACATTGCCTGACAGCTGTTCTTGATCTCCTTTCATTTAACATTCACAGGATCACGGTTATTTCAGGCAGAACACAAGGGGAAAGTTAAGGCTATAAGAGGTTATTCATCTTCTCCATAAGGGAATAGAAGAAATGTGTAGTTGCCTGCTCATTCTCAGAGTGACTCATCATAAATGATGACTTTTATGTCAAACTAGAATTTTCTTCATTCTTTCTTGTATAAATGTATGAGCGCTGTTCCACACTAAGATGGGTCACCAAGGTAGCTTATAGATTTTCCTTCCCTTGGGACATTCAAAGAAGATAAATATCAATCTGTCTTTGAAGGATAGCATGGAGTCCTCGGGACAGGTTGAGGAATGAATTAAATAACCTTTGGCTATCCCTACTGCCTTATGAATAAGAAAAAAAAATAGGCATACTGACAATATAAAACAACTCCTTTTAAACATTAACTCTTTTTTTCAATATGGAACTATGCCACCCTGATATTAGATGTCAAAATAGCACCAATTGTGCACAATTGAGGTACAGAATTAATTGACTACTATAGAAAATACCAATATAGCATAATGAGCCACAGAAGGCCCACATCAACACTAAATCAGAAAAAATGACTATATTTCATAACTCAGTTATACCTGAGTCTATAGTGTCCAGAAATTACTGCAGGGTGAGTGGAATGTTTATCAAAAGCACTAAGGCATCTGATATCTTCTGAGTAGACATAGAATCTAAGGGAATGGTAAGATCACCTTCTTAAAACACCAACTACTAAGTACCGATTGATCTTGAAATACAAAAGGTTGACCAATGCCTGGCATACAATCCTGAATTTTGAATAAGTGGCCTAGAGCTAAAATATTTGTTTTCTTCTGGCCTTTTTGAGATGACTAGTTACTGTTCTTCACAATATACTCAGGACTCTTTTTTTCTGGGATGCAATCTGAATTAATACAGCTTGGTCTTCATTTGTATCTCAAAATAGAATTACCTATATCTAGAGTCCCATTGGCTTATTTTATACAGCTGAGGTTTATGTTGCCTTTTTTTAATTCTGGTGATTGGTATGAATCTTAGGAGATTTTCCCAATGTATTTGCTAAAATACATTTTCAAGAGTTCAGCAAGAGCATTAATTTTCTTCTGTAAGTTGACTAAAATTTTCCATCTCAACTAGAAACTAGAAGATTATAATATGAGCTGCGTTAGCCCCAGACCTGCTGATAATTTCTGACATTCATACATAAGGCTGTAGTGTATTTTTTCACCCCAGGAATTCTTTATAACAATTTGCCTATAATAAAAATTCATTATAGGTATAAAGAGGTATAAAGATTTTGCTACTATTAGATCTAGGCCTATCATCTAAGTATCTACTTAGATGAGCAAGTTCCAAGAATTTTATTCCCATGTACATGATAATGTAAAGAGTCAGCTCTTCCCTTAATTTGGTTCTTATGGATGGTCACCAAAATGAAAGAGAGTGATTCTTAGGGGATTCCTGTGGTTCTGAGATCCTGATGATGTGAAAACAAGGAATGCTGGGAGCTTTAGGGCATCTGTTAGTAGAAAACAACCTACAACGACAACAAAAAATATTTCCACTGATTTAACAATTCTTATGAGATTTCACTTCAAAAGTTGACTTTATTTTTAAATGCTAACATAAAATCATCCACAGAGATTACTTCTAAAGCAGTTATTTCAAATACAGCCTTAAAACTAAATGTCCAACAATCATTTATTTGTATTTCCTCTCACATACAACCAATAGGAGATGTAGTCCTCAATTTCTTCTAACCTTATCACAAAACAAAGATGTTATATTGAAAAAGAGTTCAATCTCACATTTTTGTCCAACTAAGACCATGCAATGAAAATTTATGAAAACAACTGCTCTATTAGAAGCAACTTGCATGTTCCCAGTGTCAATTAATCTATTAATATTTACAGTTAATTTTAGATTAGTTGTTTTGTTTCAGTTGCATTTGTTTCTCAAAAATTGCAAAGGACCAAATAATCCATTAGAGTTAGTCAACAAAATTGAGTTAGTGCCACAAAATTAAATCATCTAAAATAGAAAATAATTTTAAAACCCAAATTTAAAAATGAATACAAACTTTGCATTTTGTATGGAGTTAGAAGACATTTTATAGCTTTTGTACCTTTCTTTTTCAAACTTTCCCAAAGCCTTTTGTTTTAAGAATTAATTCTTTCTCCCCAATCAAAAGTTCATCTTTACAGATAAAGAGCAAAACTTAGTATTTAAATTTCACTAAAATGGTCATTTACGGTAATTTATGACTTAAAAAATAAACCTATATTCAGTAGTTTCGATAGCTGCAACTATTACGGCATCCCCTTTTTTAACACTGTTTTACTGATTTGATCTGATTTAAGCTTTTCAAGAACCAACATAGTGACAATTTGCTCATTCAGAAGAAATCAAATAAGAAAAGTAGGATTATACTCAGTTGAACATACACTTATCTCATGTTCAGCGAAATGCTCTGGAAGCTTTGAATGTTTTCTGAAATGTTAAGCATTTCATGGTCACAAAGATATACTACTCTCAGTTATTCCTCATTCTAGGAATAGTTTGTTCATTTATGTAATACCTTTGCACCCTCTAATGGCCATTTCCGGATCTTCTTTATTGGAAGCAATTTATTCAGGGCTATTCAAAGGTTTCATCTTGTAAATTTGAATTTTTATTAGAATAATGACATTTACATACTTTGCACCTTTACATCTGTGATTTTATAATCCTAAATATTAATTGAAGCTCATACCTCTTCACACTATTGAGAAAACAAAAGTACATAGAGTTGAAGTTACTAGGATAATAATTAGGAAACACTCCATACTTTCCAATTATATCTGACATATTAACAAGCTAATAAGAATTTAAGATTCTGCCTCCAAGGCAAAAAACAATTCAATAGTAAGGCTACCATTAGGTATCACAGTTATTTCCTGATCCTGGCATGATGAAATCAACTTAAAATCTGCTTGGGCTTGTTTATATTATATAAGACATAGTTCTAACCTAGTACAATATCCTACAAGGAACAGCAGAAATGAGGCTGTCCTTCATTAAGAAGTAGTAATAGCAAGATTAAACATACACAGACAGAAACTTGCAGCTCAACTGACTTATATATTGTCTCAGGAACATTAAACTTCTTTAACTAAGATCTTTAACACCTCTAATGAGCAATTGTTAACTTTCTATTATATTTAATTTGACACTGATAATAAAAAAAGATTGCTTATTACTTTCCTTATGGAAAATCTCCTTCTTTCCACTAGTTACAGTTTCATGTTTAGAAAACATTTAGGGAAAATGTGAAAAGTTTTCATGGCAAGTTTTATTTCTGAGTTCATGCTGCCGACAGTGACAAGGTCACCTGCTTTGTGAAGAGAAACAACTAATCAAACTGTGCAGATGTCAGAGGATCGATTTTTTAAAGCTGCAGTCCCCAACTCCTGGGCCATGGACCAGTATGGGTCAGTAGCGTGTTTGGAATCGGGCTGCACAACAGGAGGTGAGCAGCCAGGCAAGGGAGCAAAGCTTCGTCTGTATTTACAGCCGCTCCCCATCACTGACACCACCACCTGAGCTCTGCCTCCTGTCAGATCAGCAGCAGCATTTGATTCTCATAGGAGCACAAACCCTATTGTAAACTGCGTATGCGAGTGATCTAGGTTGCATGCTCCTTATGCGAATCTAATGCCTGATTATCTGAGGTGGAGCTGAGGCGGTGATTCAGCTAGCACTGCAGAGTGGCTGCAAATACAGATTATCCTTAGCAGTGAGGTCTGACTGCACAATAAATGTAATGTGCTTGAATCATCCTGAAACCATCCCTCCCTCCCTGGTCCCTGGAAAAATTGTCTTCCATGAAACTGGTGCCAAAAATGTTGGGGACCAACTGGGTTAAGGTATTATGAAGAGAACTACTGTATTTCCATACAACTGTTTCTGTCCAGGGTGATGCTACACATTTAAAAAAATTCTTAACTTGAAGACAAGTATAACTCGAGCCCTCTATGGGTTTTAATTTCCTAACTTGTACTTGTATTTTATCAGAAAAGTACTTCAGAACCTATACGTATTTCTATAAATCAGTAACTTTGGTTTCAAAATACAACTACTAACATTAAGGGTACTAAAGAGCACTAACCAACAACGCAAAAAAAAAAAAAAAAAGCCATATAAATGAATAGCATTTGAGGAGTTAGAAAATCTCCAAGCTGAAAGAAGATATTATATAGGATGATGCTCCAAGCATTTAAAGTTTCTATCAATTCCCAAATTACAAATGATATTTCAAATTTTTGACTGGCCCACCTGAAAATGTAATTATCTCTAATAGCAGATAATATAGCACTTATAAACTTCATGAATTTCTGCAAGGTACCCCTCCATGGGGATTGCCTACGTGTAATTCAAGCAGTGTGTCAGACATGATGACAGCAAATATATAGTCAAGAACATTAAGGTTTTGTCAACTCCAAGAATATTCTTTGTCTACAACTATACTTTAAAAAAGTCTAAAATCCTAAAAGTCATCCAAGGCAACCATGTATTTTGTCTAAAATTTCTTATTTATATTTCATGAACACTAGAACATCTGATATAATCTTGCCAAGTGAATGTTACCACTATCTTGCCTTGTATGGATTCTCTTATGATAATGATCATTGACAACTGAAATCTACTGTTTAAATATATGTATACTTAAAAATAAAAAAACTAAATATGCTTTGTTAATGAGCATTGCAAATAACTCCTGTTTAAATGTATCGTGTCTTACAAAAGTCCAGTATGCCAACACTTGATGGACTAAAACGTACAGAATTACTAATTTTCAATAACTTAAGAGTTTCAAATCATTTACTGTATATTCCAAAATATAAAACCATTAAATCTACACTATCACCAACAATCATTTAGGAAACCAATCATGAAGGTAATTTGAAAGCAGAGTAACCTGATAGTCCTAAACTATTCAGCATAATACTCCAGGCCTTTCAAAATCAGCTGTGCAACACCACTTTTTATTTCTTCAGCACTATACCTTTTCACACCTCAAAAATTACACATTTAGTTAGCAGAAATAACTCCCTCCCTTACCATACTTAGTATATTATCATATATTGGAATTTATTGCATAGTAATGTAAACTATTTGTTTGAATGGCTGTCTCTCCCATTTCGGGCAGGAACTAAATTGATTCATTTTTATATCCCTAGCACCTGACAACTAGTAGGTGGCGAAGCAACATGACACTTTTGGAGCCCAAAACATCATCATGGAGACCCATGTTTTAATCTTAAGTTCAGTAACTTAACTTTCCAAGTTTCCTTATATGCAGATGTGGAATACAACACCTTACAGGATTATTGTGAAACTGAAAGACTATAAAGTGGCTGACCCAGTATCTACTACATAGAAGGCACTATTATATGTGCTCAATAAGTTTTATTTGAATTGATTTTTCACAATATTTCTTTCCATTTGTATATTAGCTCAAAATCTTTTTAGAATTCTCAAAATTCAAATCATCTTGTTCTTTTTCATATTTCTCATATACCACAGTTTAAACATAAACATAGCTATAAGAATAAAGAATAGTACTGTGTATTCAGACAGTTTAGTTACTTGAGGGCATGGTCAATTTTGCCCAGAATTGAAGTAGAATTTTGCCCAGAATTAAAATGTCGTCAGAAAGGGGAACTAAAGTTCAGGGCATTCAGCTTTATTTTCTCTTCCATTTCTCACTAAAAGGGGAAAAAATGCTTCAATATTTATAAGACTAAGAATAATGGATGTGCATAGTTTGGCCTTAACGTACATTTCTGCCTTTTAAACCCAGTTTAAACTCAGTGAAAGGCCAAGAACATAGACTTAATTATGCAGGAAAAAAGATGCTTTAACTGCAGTGCACATTCAATAGACAAAATCCAAAGAAAGCAGTCCTGCCTGAAACGTTTACAAATCAATTCATTATATTGATTTGGAATGAGTTGTGCTGTAATTTAAAACATAGATTACCACAGGCCAAACTTGATAAATTTCTATTTCTAAAGCACTTTCTCTTGACTACACACATGACCTGAAATTTTTCGAGAAAGAGTTATTTGCCTAACCTAAAAAAAACTACTATATGTAAATAATAGATTTTAATGGAGTAATGATTAAAATTTAATCAGAACTAAATTTGAAAAGTATGTCAAAAATTGTGTGTTTGAGTTAACTAACAACTTCAGTAAATCATTGATATCTTATTGAGAACAAGCAATGTGTTTTTGTTTCAAAATGATTTATTTCACATAAAATGTATAGAATGTTTCCATCTCATTTCTTAGTTCTAATGGAATGCTGGAAGAAAAATTTAAGATTTGGTTCTGTCTTGTTTGTTTTTCATGGAAAAGGCTGCTCCTTGGGGAATTGGTGTTTATGCCAAAGAGTCCTTTCGTCCTCCTCAAATCTCCTGATGACTTGCTGTTTTATCTTAATGCAACTTAAATATTTTATCATCTTCTTCATTTATCAGTCTGAAATGTAGGGATAATAATAGGTGACACTACATAGGATATTTCTCAAAAAGCATTGAAACTAGAGTTCAGAAAGACTCATTGAATTTTAATTACACATCAAGCAAATGGGGGCATGAGGTCAACCAGTTAATTAGAAAAATGGCTAAAATACGTGCTTCTTGGAGAAGATAGAATATTTGTCAGTCATTTTCTTCATAGTAAAATACAGGATCTAATAAATGCAGGAGTCCTGAGAGTGTAAGTAAATAAAATAACAATTTGCAACTGAGTTATTCGTGAGCCAGCTTTAGAAGCAAGACAGAATATAACAAGGTCCTTCCATATCATTAAGTCTCTCATTCAGTGAAATCTCTCCTGGGTCTCAGTTTCTTGATCTGAACAATGATGTCATTAAACTACATGATCTATCAATTCTATGCTAGTTTAAATGTTCTTAGTTCTTGATAAATTAAATAATTAGATTAATAACAAAATCAGCCAATCTATTATCTGATATCTATTAATACATGGACATATAAACATATAAATATTTAAATAAGTCATGTGTAAGTTATTCAAACACATGCATAGAACTATTAAAATCCAAGAAATATAACACAGTTTTTGATATGACATCCTCAAAAGTCTTCATTGTTTCTAGTAAAATGACACAAAAATTGTGAAAAATCAAATAGAATATCTTGATGAAAACAGAAATTCTTTTCTTGTCCAGATTCCTTCTCTTTAAAATGAAAGAAGAGAATTGCAACAAAATTATGGTCTTTGAAACAAATTATAACTAAAGAGGATTTTTAAAATCATTTTCATAAATGTCAAGAGCAATTTAAGCTTGCTAAAATTTGCTACCCCTGTTGCATCAGAGTAGTTTTGCTTTTAAAGAGCCTTCATGAACTTTGCCACAAAATTTCAAAATACATAACTACCTTTTCAGCAATAGAAATAAATGTTGCTGTGACATTTTTCCGGAAAATTTTAACAGGGTCCAAACTACCTAATCTTTCTAATTGTAAGTATTCAGATGTTTTTTTCCGGTTATAGAATAAGCTAAAAACAAAAATACACCAAACTGGCTTTCCTCAGTTATTTAAGCTCACAATTATAACAAAATGCAGTCTCTAAACTAATATTTTTAAAGACACTTATCTTATAATTTTCAATCGATTCCAAAAATAATTCTTGAAATAAAATTAATTAGAGATAAACATAGGTCTTTATTTAAGGTCTCCTCACTAGTTGTATGACTTGTGTAGGTTTGAAAGATGCTCATTTCCAAGCTGATTACATACCAAAACCACAACCTTTGCTAGCACTGCCACCTGCTGTTGACTCTAAATCATTTTCCCGCATATACAAATAAACGGAATAGCACAGGCAAATGCATCTAGAAAACAAGCATTGACACAGCTTTTAAAGACAAGTTGTGTGCAACAGGTAAAGTTAAACCTACACTGTAATAATTCTCTCACTATAAACGAGGGCCAAAAGAGGTGACTGAAAAGGCCCGGAGCATTTCTGGTTACTCACATTAGATGGAGATATATTTTTTTACAAGAGCATTTCTATATGACAAAAAAGAGGGGGGTGCAGTACAAAAAAAAAAAGTGAAGGCAATAAAGTTCTTCCAGAAGGAATGAAATGATTTCCTCTTAATTGAATAAACCACATTTACTATACGTAGGAAGAGATAACCATACACGTAGGAAGATATAAGCAAATGTGGCAACAACGGATGAATCCAGTTGAGGGATGCATAGGAAATCATTGTTCTAATCTCTCTGCCTTTCTTAGGTTTACAAACTTGATAGATAAAAAGTTGGAGAAAAAAGTATAATGAACTGATATGTTTCATCTGCTCTACCTGTGCAGCTAAACTTCACAGAATTTGAGTGAATGCTGAAATTATATTAGACAAACTTAATATACATTTTAATGTCTGAGAAAGATCAAAATACTCTTTTTTCAGAGAATTGAGGATTTCTTTGTTTTTTGCCTCATTCTAGAGAAACATGAATTACAGCAGCCTTGGGTCTTAGGGGAGATGGCTAGTTGAGTAGCTGGAGCATTGACCTAACACTGCCTCTGGGGTAAGGCAAGAGCAAAGTGTATAAAAGAACATGAGTAAATCCAATACTTTTTTCTTTTACAATTTAACAGCTTCAGAAGTGACCTATTAGTTGACTTTAAAGCTTTATCCGTGTGTTTCAATTCCCTTGTCTATCAAACAGTGAAAAACCTTAACTGAAAACTTCCTTAAAACATATTCATGAGGATATTATTATTAAAAATAAAGAAAATTCATTTTAAATCTCCCAATTTTTAATAAGAAATCTAACCTTTGCCTGATAGACGGCTTTTGGATTGTCCAACTCTCTCTCTCTCTGTGAATTTCCCCTCGCCCCTCTTCTATCCGTAGAAATTTAAATTCCATGATGGACCGGTCATAGCCTATCAGCTGGTGTTTCTCTCTTCTGAGAAATTCAGAATTGGGATTCAGAAAGGACAGTTCAGTCTCTGATGTTTTCTTAAGTGGGGACAGGTAAACTCAGGAGCTATGGAGCTGCCACTAAGCACCAAACGCATGGGAAAGCAGGGAGAAATACCCATATGCAAAGAGAAAAGAAGGAAACACAAGTATAGAAAAGAGGAGAGAGGAAAACAAAGAAAGAGAGAGAGGGACTAATGCCTGACAGCTTTCCAGTCCCACAGGGGCACAGCAGGACTTCCGCCCACAGGTTCCATGACATCCCCATGACATCCCCGTATCCATACTTCTCCCTCCCCCATGGTAGTATATTGATTGCTGTGGGATTCTACTTCTTGAAGATATTCCAACAAATTGTTGACACAAAAAAATAGACAGAAAATTTTGATACAACAAAAAAAATTAGAACCTCAGCCAACAATTAAAAAAAACCTGAAAAAAGTAGATACTACCCATGAGATAAAAATGTAGAGATAAGTACCCTCCATAGAAAACTGCAATATTTACCTTAAGCTGAGTCTATATCTAGGAATTACAATGGTACTTATAATAGATTGTATTATTAGTTCAAAATATTCATTCCTCCTTTATGACTTGCTTTGACCCCTCCAAAAATAGGGCAAGTGACTTGTGACATTGCCAAGCAGGAACTTTAATGCCATCTTGCAGTTCTACCATGGCTTTCCTTTCTTTTTGGCCACACAGGAAAGAACAACAATGTCAGGCTGCATAACAATAATATGAGGATGTGTTACCTGTCAACCTATAGTAAACATGTAACATGAACAAGAAATCGACCTATATTGTTGTCACTGAAATTTAGGAGGTGATTGGCACCACAGTATAACCTGGCAAGAACTGACTGGTTAATGTTCCAAATAGACTATCATTGTAAAAATGCCAATGTGTAAGAAAGTAAATATTTCAGTATTAAGTCCATTTACTTATTGCTAATAAGCTTATATTTTAAATTGGCCATTTTGGTCTTCAACCTATTAATAATTTTAAGCATTTTTACACATAGTACTTACCAAACGATAAATTTACTACTTCTTTCATGTTTCTTAGAAAAATATTGCCAACATATTTATCAAAAAGCCATATTTATTCTTAAAATAAGTTTTGAAAACATTCTGATTTTAGCATCTTTATTTTACTAAAAACGGTGAATATTATAAAACTTTTCAAAACAACATATCAGTTGAGAAAAAGGTTTTCACAAATTCTATAGTGTCTTTGCATATTATAAAAACAACCTGATAGCAAGGATTCTGGGTTTTTCAAATAGTACAAATCAAGAGCAATTGTTAATACAAGTTCTACTTTCATAGTCATTTTATAATATCGGTGGCCTTAAGTTCTTATACAATCCAGATATTTACTTTTGTGTAAGTACCTTTTTCTTAAAATAATATATCATTTTTAATAGAGAGTTTTGGTAACTCGAAACAGTTGTCAAATAAATAGCAAATTAGACATGGGGCCAATTCCATGCATTCTGTTACTATGATTAGCTGTTTGACCTCCGATAAGTGATTTTACTTCTGTAAGCCAGTGAGCCTTCATCAGAAAAATGAGAACAATAACCTACACCTACTGTGTAGAGTAGAAACAAATAACACAATGTATGTTGTAATCTCTTTAAAATATTAAAATTATAATTACTTAGATATGTATCAACCCTGGGCCCCTTGAGTTGACCAGAGTATATATACTAAAGGTCTAGATCCAATGCTCTAATGTACTGCTGTTAACTCCTAACCTAAAGAAAAAAGGAGCAACCATAGGCTCACAACAGAAGCAGCAGAATTGATAGTTGCATAGTTTCCATAAACATTAGTATGTAGTTTAAACTGAAAAACCAAGTCGTTTTGGAGACTACATCTACTCCACTAACCCCACCATTACAACCAAAATAAACAGCATTAATGAGAGAATTTACTTATGCAATTCATTTTTTTATTCGAGGTGGTCATTGGGTAAACACTCTCCATTTCAAGAATGAAAACACTTTAATGTCCATAACAATAAAGAGATTAGGAAATAACCCCAATGTTGTTTAAATTACACATGCCAATATTATTCTAAGCTTTTTACAAGTATTTACTCATTTAAACATTACAACAATTCTTTGAAGAGGTTACTATTAATTATTCCATTATTCAGGATAAAAAAACTGGTTATGCAGCCCAAAGTCACAGCCCATAAGTAGCAGAACCAGTTTTGAACCCAGGCAAACAGTATTGAAATTCCACTTCAACTAAATATTATCATACCTGTAAGGTTGAAGCAAAAAGAATTTAGGAAATAAAAAAAAAAATGCAGTTGTACTAAAAAAATAAGAATTCATTATTTCATTAGTACATATCAAGTATGTTTTTAAAATTATCCCATTTACTTGAATTATTAAAGTCTCATATTGGTAGAAATCACATGATTTCTATGAATTAATATAAAATATATATCAACTAATATAAATATTGTTCATCTAAATTCATTACCTCCATTGCTACAGTTTATTTCTTTCATTGTTGTTTTAACTTTGAAGAGTCCATTTTTATGTTACTAATGAAGCTGAGAAATTTTAATCTGTGAACCAGATTTTGTCCTTGTCAATGAAAATGTACAGTTAGAAAAACTAAAATCAAGAACAAATAAATATATACTAATTATAATGCTATAAATAACAGCTATAGCATCTAGAGCAGATAATTTATAACAGCACAGTATGCCACAGGAATGCATCTGGAATGTCTATGTAGTATGTTTCTATTGTATTATATCTTTTTAAGAATAAATATTTTTCAAGATGACAATATTTTTAAAAGTCTCATGGAATGACCCATATAAATATTACATATAACAACACTGTGCAAATACTTAATGCAAAAAACATATCTTAGATTGAGATTTGAATGTCATTGACAATTCCATGTAAAATTACTTTTATAAAGAAGATATGCCATTTAAATAGAGAAATTTCAATCATAATTTGAGCAATCATTCACTAGCTGGCAAAAAATATTTTTCCAAATTTGAATCATATTTGAAACCTTCAAGAAAGAATTGTAAGATTTAGTTTAATTTAAATTACTTAAATTTGACATGTTCAAATAACTTGGAGCTTTTAAGTTTAAAGAAATTAAAAAGAAAACCTCCCAGCCCCAATATCAGTGAAAGGTGACAAAAATCCATTACTTTCAGAAGAAAAGAGTCAACCATTTCCAAGGAGATCATTTGACTTTTCAGAAGAACAAATTTGCCTAACATGAGCCTGGATTTTATGATTGGCCCATTATAGAAAAATAGATCTTATGCATTTTATTCCAATTTGTCAAATGAGAAAATTCAGACATTAAATATAAAAAAAGAGCCTCTATATTTTTACATGGAAATTTGCTCAAAAACAAGCGATCAACAAAATGGAAATTTGATTATATCAATATGTCACTGAATAATGATTACTACAGTGAGTCAAATGGGTAAATATCAGTTTCTGTAAATTCTCAAAACAACTTTCCTTGGTACTGTAAACTGTAAAAAAAACTAAAACCACAATTGGGAAATGTCTGCATTTTAACTTTTAAGAGGCTTAGTGAGAATCATATATTTTTTTTTTCCAGAATATATCTGTTGCTTTTCTAACGGTATCAATAAGCCCAAAGGGGCATCTATACACATTTCCAAGTTTCAATAATAGCCAAAGTATTAAATAACTAATCCGGTATAATGCACTATTCCAAAGTAGAGTGTTTGGCCAATATACCTCTTCAGAGAGATACTATAATTGCTTCACTCCACTTTCAATAAACGATCTATAATGAAAGTTGCTTTTTAGGCTTAACCTAGAGCTGTGCCCTGTGGGAAAAGATTGAGTCTTTGTAAAATGTGTTACAGTTTACTAATAAGAATGCAGAAGCAGCACAACTGATGAACCAGCAAATCTGCTCTGACTTATTTGGTCTTTGCTGAATAAATTTGAATATCATCAAAATACATTATCCTTATCCATAACCTGCTTCCTATGATTCACTCTATCCTACACTCATTTCAAAAGGAACTTTAAGCACTTCAATATTTTATGTACTTGTGCTAGTCCTCTGGCATCACATAAAACAGAAGAAAATATTTTTTTCTAAAGGACAACAATGAAGCTTTCAATAGGAAAAGGTTACCAGGTGAGTATTTAGAACCTGGAGAAAAAGAGAGAATATTTATACAACAGTATTTACATTTGATACTGCTATATATTAAACAGAATTTCTCACCAAAAAAAAAAAATGCAAAATTACCTCCCTTGAATATTTACCATTGATCATCAGAGAATCACAAAGACACAAATTAAAATCCTCCTTCTATCAATGACTAGCTGTCTTATCTTGAACACACCTGTTACCGCTCCCTTCTTCCCTCTCTTCTTTCATTCTTTCCTTCATTTCTGATTCACTCATGAATTTATTTAATTGATACTGAGGGTATAGCATGTGCTGGGCATTTGTGGTTTCCTCCGGAGGTGTAAAGATGAACAAGATAACTAACAAGAAGCTCCTAATCTTCTGGGTAATAGAAAAAGAAACTACATATACTATCACATATTATGAGAAAGGTTAATTTAGAATACTTGGAAGCAGACAAGGGGATATAATTTGGTTTCCCTGAGATGGCGACACATGAACTTTGTTTTGAAAATTAAGAATTACTCAATAACAGGCTGTTACGGGTGAGTGGGTAGAGTGAGATAGGTATTTCTGACGGAAGAACTAGAAGGCGTTGACATGCCACAGGCTCTGTAGCTATTTAGTTACGGCTCTAGGATAAGAAGCAAATAGGGGAGTGACAGAGTTCTGCAAAGTTGGGTGCACTCACCCAAAGATGCCCAAGACAAATACATGAGTACAGCAAGAAAACACTGGAACTTCCTTTGAAAATTATTCCTTTTTTAAATTCTATTGTTGTACACAGTGTATAATATATGTAATATTTTAGTATTTTAAGCCTTATACATACATGTAATTTATAAATAAGTAAATATATATAGGGTGTATATCCTCCAAAATTTTAAATTAATTGTTATTGCAATTAAAGAAAAAGAAACGACTTCATATTCTACATGGTCCTGAAAGCAATGCACAATAATAAAGGATTTTAAACAAATGAAGAACAATCGAATTTTAAAAGATCACACCAGCTGTATTCTGGGAAATAAATTAAAAGATGAGGCCTAAGGTAAGTAAAGCAGTTACAAAGCCATAGTAGTAATCCTGGTGAGAAGATCTTAAATGATGATTGGGAATGCCAAGGAGGAGGCAGAGGCTGCTTATAGAGAAAAAAGTTTATAAACCATAAATGACGTTGACTCACATCATTCATTACATTTTGTTCCTATGTAATTCCACAAAGATAATTTATATATCCTTCCAAAGGTAGGCTTACAAATCAAGCTATAACGCACTATTGTCCTATTTGAGAGCATTAAAACCCAACGATTAAATTATACTCTGGTTTCATGACTAGGGCTAATTTTTAAAAAGAAATGTAATCACTATCCTGGCTATATCACTCTAGTTTTTTCATGTAAGTGAAATTAAAATTTTGATCATAGTAGATGGAAAAGCAGGAAGAAAGAGGGGGAAGGCACAGGTGAGAGTGAAGGGTACTGGCTAATAGAAAGCTAAGACAGTATCAATCAGCCCATGCCATCATATTGGAGATGGAACAAAGATAATATTGCTTCTGTTTTGCCTCTCTGTTTTACTAGATTCCATAGGTCAGGGACTTTTAAATAAATCTGCATCCAAAGAAATCACAGATTTCCTTTGCTAAGAAAACCAGAAACCAAAGAAAAGAAAAGAGATATAAATTAGGTAAATTATGTTTTATCCACTGGAGTTTACATAATTGGATTTAAAAAATTAAATACATTTTGAATAACTGGTCTGCATTAAGTTTAAACTCTAAAAAAGGAAAAAAAAAATTGATAACAGAATTTGACTAAGTTGTACCTTCCAGTATTATTCACCAGCAACATTTTAAGAAGTCCTTATCCATTTTTGAATGAATGAATGAATGCTCAAATTTTTAGCTGAACAAAGCAGCTGGTTCTTCACAAGAAGTATCAATATGATGGTCCTGTTACCAGAAAAGCTCCATGTGATTTAAATTGGAAATGTTTCTACCCATTGCAGATAACTTTTTAACTAGGACAAAATGGAGTATTACATAAGGTATCCCTAGTGACATTTTGTAACGGGTAATAGTTCCTTCTCCTGGTTTTCCAAGTATTTCACATGCCTTCAGTGACATAACTCCTCTCTTAAATTGCTCTAGCTTTCCCACAATTCTCTCAGTTAGATTTAAATTAGAACTGGGTAACCAGAATAGTGGATTGTCAAGGATTTTTCACAAGACCTTAAAATATATAAAGCATTTTTAACATCAATGTTAAATATCATTATATAATGTTTAAAGTCAGTTTCTTTTCATCTTAAAAATGTGTAAATGCTTTTTGGAATGACTATATTCCCCCACAAAAGAGATGGATATTCTTGTCATTTTTCAAGAGTAGAAATTTATAGGATTCAGATTGACAGTTCTGTTCAGAGAATAAAAACAAAATGTCAATCCCACAGATTCAAAAAGTGTTTATTAATCATTCTAAATTTCATTCCTCTTTTTAATGTATTCTGAAAATATCGTAGCAATCAGCATTATATTATTGTTGTAATGATAGCTTAGGAGGCAACTGAAACCCTCTCTGGGTTGCTGAAATCAGACAAGTTGGGAACAGCGGAGAGAACAGTCAGGGCACTCCGTTTAGAAATAACAGGTAAGGTGTCCTCTAGCCACAGGAAAGCCATCTCAGTTTTTTATTCTAAATTTCCAGATTTACTCCTGAACTCATCCTATATCAGGCTCCAAAACAGAATATATTCACCTCCAACAGTAAATTAACCGACATGTGAGCACATAACATGTGGCTTTAAATATACCACTAAATTACCTGTCCTCCGTAGAGAAAAAATGGACTCTGATTCATAGAGCAGGTAACAAACCTAAGGCTCTCAATCATGGCTGAAGGAATTTACGTGCACTGCAGACATTCACTCTCGGTAGAAGGTCATTGCTTCACAGCCTGGGAAATAATCCCTGCCAGCGGACTTGCAAAGTGCCTGAGGCATCGCTCCTGCGAGGCATAACTCGTCTTCTTTCAAGGCTAGAGGTCAGAACCATGATCACAGCTCAGTCAAATTTAAAGGAAAAAGCATCTGGGGTCAAAAATAACCTAAAGAAAAAAAAAAAAATAGAAGACTAAAACTCAAAAAATATATTGCATTCCTCTGGGCTTTGACATGGTGATGGAAAAACCTGTTGCAGAATATTAAATTTAGATTTTTTTTTTCAACTGAAAGCTTCAAAATAACTAAACTAAAACTGAATACAGAATTTGAGGGATGTCATGCTGTGATCAGTTTTGAGAACATTTTTAAATGCTACGAATCCATTTAAATGCTCATCAACCTAGACATTTAAAAAAATCAAGTTTAAGTGACTTACACATGAAATGTGAACAGAGACTCAACGATTAAATTACTGCATCAATTAACTTGAGTACACAGAAAGAATGCTGCTCTTTCAGGCAATGTTAATTCTGCCGCTGATCAGACAGGCTCCTCCCTTACATCATGGTGTTGCTTCATAAAACACAACACATACAGCAAAAGGGGAGAAATGATTTGTAAATAAGAATAAACTGCTGTTTGGGAATTCTTTATAAAATGCATAAACTAAATTGATGTTTGTGTGAAAAATACAGTCATTTCCATATACTTCCCAAGAGTGAAAAACTCTGAAAATTGTTTTTGCAAATCGTAAGACAGATGAAATTACCATTAAACTCAACAAAAGTGGCTTGGTAACCCATAAAAATCATAAATGAGAGCATTAAAGATTAAAGACATTTCTGGATGTACACATCGCAAAGGGTAAAGTGTTTTATTTTGGTCATCTCTGCCAACTGCTATTACATGCTGTCATTTTCAGTAAGGGGAAATGTATTTGCAAAAGCAGAGTGAGCACAACAGGCCTTAAATCAGACAAGCTGGGGACTGCTGACAGAGCGCTGTCAGCACTTGGCCTACCAGGGCCCTTGAATATCAAGATTTTATGGTGTGTTTTTCTGACATATCTCACACTTAGTAGACTCTGCTACTTTCTTAGCATCTGGAATATTAACCTACTTTTATCTCTAAGCTTCCTTCTACTTTTTAAAGGGACTACGTTATACCCTTGCAGGGAGGAAAGGAAGAGCCTCTGACAAACAGATTTTGTCCTATTGTTGTCCCTGGCCCTTTAAAACTCAGTTCAAAGGTCATCTTTTCACTGTTTTCTGGATGACTCAGAATAGACTATGCTATGGTGACATAGCGACTTAACCCTGAAATCTCAGTGGCTCACAGCACAAAGGTTTGTTCCTCATTCAAAGTCCATTGTGGGCCTGGCTGCTCTCCACAGCAGCTCTTCTCCAAGGGTGGTGGATGCCAGTCCTGTCTGCTGCGACTTTGTGCTTCCATATTGCCATAACAGAGTAATAGAGATCTGAAGGGCTATATACTGTCTCTCAACTTCTTTGGCCCAGAAGACCACTACTTCTGTCCACAGTGAATTACCTAGAATGAGTCACAAGGCCATGCCTAGGTGCAAGGAGCCTGGGCCATAGTCTCCTCCCAGAAGATCCAGAAGGAGAGAAGAAAAAGACCTGGGTAAGCACTTTGTCATCACTATGCCTTTTCTGATCCTGCCCTGTAAGTCAATAGGTGCCCCAATGTGCTCTTCACTTTGTCTGTAATTACTCTATCATAACGCATGTAATTGTTTATAATCCATTTTACTTCATCAGACAAGGAGCTCCTTGAGGGGAAAAATCAAAAATATTATTTCCCTGCCTAAATTTCATAAACACAGAAGTAAAGCAGCCACATAGACAGTCAGATGTATTCCTGCTTAATGTTATTTGAGAAGTTTTCATTACCAAGCTATGATAGCCAAATCAAAAATATATCTGATTCGATATGAAAAAAACCACTTGTTCAACATCAACAAATATGCAATGAATGTTTCTTTTATGCCAAATAAAAATTCCAGGTCCTAGGAAAACAGCAGTAAATGAAATAAGTGAGGACCTTCACAAGTAGGAGTTTACATTCTAATAAGGAGACACAATAAATAAACATCAGAAATAAGAAAAATAAAAAATAAAAATGCCAGAAATAAGAAAATATCAATGAGAGCTAATACAAACTGAGTGATCGGGGAAGCCCTCTAAAAATATGACATTTGAACTGACACATGGAGACAAGAAGGAGGCTGTAATTAGAAAAACTAGAGGAAGAGTATTTCAAAAGGAGGCAACAGCTAGTCCAAAGGTCCTAAGTCCAGAAGAAACTTGGTGTATTTCAGGAATGCAGAATATGCATATAATGTATACAAATTAGAAACTCCCCTACCTGTAGTCACATAGATATAAGATAGACATCTTCTATCAAGGACCTTCTGTAGAGTTTAAGATATGCACACTTTTATTGAATTCACCTCTAACTTATACAGAGTTAGAGCACATTTCTCAGGATATCTCATCATTATCATCCACCAACTTTTATTAAATGCCTTATATGTGAAAGAAAAGCAGCTATTACTGTAGAACTATCTGTTAAAAACCAGGCTCATGCAGGGGTGCAGCTCATGCTTATAATCCCAGCACTTTGGGAGGCCAAGGCCAGAGGATTGCTTGAGCCCAGGAGTTTGAGAGCAGCCTAGGCAACATACCCAAACTCTGTCTCTTAAAAAATTTAAAATTTTTAAAACTCTGTCTCTTAAAATCTCTTAATCTTAAAAAATTAAGATTAAAAAAATTAGCCAGGCATGGTGGCACATGCCTATAATCCCAGCAACTCAGGAGGCTGAGATGAAAGGATCACTTGAGCCCAGGAATTCAAGGCTGCAGTGAGCTATGATTCTACCATTGCACTTTAGCCTGGGTGGCAGAGCAACGCACTGTCTCTAAAATTAAAAAAAAAAAAAAAAAAAAATCAGCCTCTCTATGTAGAAAGAAATTACAACCTATTAGAGAAAAAGGCAAAAATAAATGAAGTGTTAATTAATATAAAGAAGAAAAAGAAATATGTGGCAAGAAAAAGACATATCTCCAGATAGTATAAGGCTAATTACCATGTAAAATTATCTACATAAAATTTTATTTATATATTGCCCATAAAATAAACTTTCTATTTCGCTGAGAGAAAAATGACTAGACATATTTTCACTAAATTTGCAAGATACAATTGGCATATTTCTGTTTTAGGAGATAGTCCATGTGTTATACACAACATCTATTTGAAGGGCACCTATACAAGGTAGCAAGTAACTTTCTAGAGCAGCTACAACTAAAGTACAAGAGGTTCATGTGTTCTTACAGGGCTAGTAATGGTGAGGGACAAACCATTTTGTAAAATGATATTATGGCCAGAGGAAAAAAACAGTGGTTTAAAATTTGAGCTCCAAATTATTCATCTCAAGGTCAATCAATCTGAATTTCATGCATCGATTTTCAATAACACTGTTCTCATTAAGACAACAGAATATGTGTTCCAGAATGACTGGTAATAGGGATTTATTTACTTAATGATGGTTAATAATTCTCCCAAGCTCTGCTGAGGAGGCTAACTACTACATAATAAGGGTTACGAATTGAAAGATGGGGGAAAAAAAATCCTTGTCTTAATTGAGAGTTTTTCAGAATCAAATCCTGAGACAAGGATTCACATGAAATTCTAGGAGGAAGCAGTGGCAAGGAAGTGAGGAAATGAAGGAATAGCAGGGAAAAAGGGAAGGGAAGACAACCAATAAAGAGCTGGTTATTAATCAAGTGTCCACTGTAGATAGGTTCTCTTAACCTAATCCCACTGGAAAGATCTGGCAGCCACTGTAGAACATGTCCCTCTGAGTAAGAGAGTGAGAAAGGCTGATGTATTTATATACCAGTTCCTATCATGTCAACCATTAGGTGAGGGCCTCTCCCAGGAGATATTAATTTTCTGGCTTTGCTGATCTGTTGAGCAGGAGGGCAAAGTGTAATCTGGTGATAAGAAAAAACTCGCAGGCAAAGAAATATAGGTGCTGGAAGAAGGGTCAGTATACGTTGAAGTGGTAAAAGCAAGGAAAAATTGATAATTTTATGGTCAGGAAAATATGACTTAGAAGATCCAATTAAGAGATACTTGAGCTGGACTTTGAATAGTGGATAATATTTGGATAAAGGAAAGCATTTAAGTTAGGAAAAGTAGCATAAACATAAGCAGGAAGGCAGGAAAACACAAGAGGTATTCCTGTTCAGTATATAGGTCCAATTTGGCTGAATGAGATAGACTATTTATATAGGAAATTCCTGGAAAAATATGGCTAAAAATGTATGTTGGATCCATATTAAGGAGGGTATCTAAAGCTAATGCAAAACTTTAAAACTAGGCCGGGCGCTGTGGCTCATGCCTGTAATCCTAGCTCTTGGGAGGCCGAGGCGGGCGGATTGCTCAAGGTCAGGAGTTCAAAACCAGCCTGAGCAAGAGCGAGACCCCGTCTCTACTATAAATAGAAAGAAATTAATTGGCCAACTGATATATATATAAAAAAAAAAAAAAATTAGCCGGGCATGGTGGCGCATGCCTGTAGTCCCAGCTACTCGGGAGGCTGAGGCAGAAGGATCACTCGAGCCCAGGAGTTTGAGGTTGCTGTGAGCTAGGCTGACGCCACGGCACTCACTCTAGCCTGGACAACAAAGCGAGACTCTGTCTCAAAAAAAAAAAAAAAAAAAAAAACTTTAAATCTTTTCTTATAGGCATTGAGGAGCCTTAAGTTTCTAAATGGGAAAAAAAATGAAAATAATAGTATCTTATTCCATTAATATCTATGTTGGCACCATTATTGACCTTGGAATGTAAACTCTTATTAGAAAGGATCTGTATTTGTTCAATATTCCCAGGAGAAGGTTATATTCAGAGAGGTATTCAGTAACCTATTAGCAATGAGCACCACAAGAACAAAGACCGTGATATTATCATTTCTCATTAAAAGAATGTAAGGCAACTTGGAGAAATGGCTGACTCCGGGTCTGGAGCAGAATATTTACAAGTTAAGCTTAAAACATTTTGTCATACCAGAAAGGAAGTAAGCTATCAAACACTTCAGGGTTCTGGTCAAGAGAACTTAGGAGCTGACTTGAGGGAGTTCCTACTACTCAAATAAGAAACAATTTGAGCATCAAAGTAATAAATATAATAAAATATTTTTAAAATAATGCTACTTCAATGACCTGAAATACATCAAAAATGTTAACATCCATGAGTTCGTAAACTATAGGCATATCTTAGAGATATTGTGTGTTCAGTTCCAGACCACTGCAATAGAGCAAATTCCACAATCAAGTGAGTCACATAATTTTTTTTGTTTCCCAGAGGATATAAAAGTTATGTTTATACTGCATGTAGTCTATTAAATGTGCAAGAACATTATTTCTAAAAAAGTGTACATCCCTTAAAGAATATCTTAGTGTTAAAAAATGCCAACAATCTTCTGAGCCTTTAGCAAGTCATAATTTTTTTGCTGGTAGAGAATCCTGCCCCTATGTTGGTAGCTGTTGACTGCTCAGAGTGGTGATTCCTAAAGTTTGGGATGGCTGTGGCAATTTCTTAAAATAATATGGAAAGCAATATAGAGATACCTTAGAGTGATACAAGTGGATCTACCATTTGATCCAGCAATCCCATTACTGGGCATCTACCCAAAAGATCCAATGACACGCTACAAAAAAGACACCTGCACTGGAATGTTTATAGCAGCACAATTCACAACTGCAAAGCTGTGGAAACAACCCAAGTGCCCATCAATTCATGAGTGAATCAATAAAATGTGGTATATGTACACCATGGACTACTATTCAGCTCCAAGAAACAACAGTGATATAGCACCTCTTGTATTTTCCTGGATAGAGCTGGAACCCATTCTACTAAGTGAAGTATCCCAAGAATGGAAAAACAAGTACCACATATACTCACCAGCATATTGGTATTAACTGAGCAGCACCTAAGTGAACACATAGGGACTACAGTAATAGGGTATTGGGCAGGGGGGAGGGGGAAGGGGGCAGGTATATACATAATGAGTGAGATGTGCACAATCTGGGGAATGGTCATGCTGGAGGCTCAGACTTGTGGGGGGAGGTGGGTAAGGGCATTATTTGAACCTTAAAATTTGTACCCCCACAATATGCTGACATAAATAAATAAATAATATATATGATATGGTACCATTTTTCGCGAGGTGACAGAGGTTTTACAGAGGCCAATAACTTGCTTAAGGTCACACGCCCGAATGACTTGGGCTAGCCTAGCCAATATCCCAGGATTATTTAACACGAAAGTATGCTTTGAACACTCAATTGCATTGGACTAGACTGGAGAGAAGGCTGGGGAGCAGGGTGCGAAATACTGGAATATTTAAAATCATTTCTACAGAGCTACAGTTTTCTCATCGCCTCCATCGATTTCTACACATCTCGGTCTCAGAAGGACAACCCGCCCTTCACTCAGCGCCAGCGCCAATAAATTTAGGTGGAGATCTCCCACCCCAGCTCCCCAGCTCCCCAGCCCCTCCTACCCCAAGCCCCGCCCCCACTCGGGTCGCGCGCAGCTTTGAGCCGCAAACTACATTTCCCATGAAGCCGCGCGAAGACAGCGGTCCACCGCCGGAAGTGAGGAAGCTGCATCCGGCGCCGGAAAAAGTGAGAGTGGGATTTCCCCAGTCCTTCCGACGAGTCGTGGTTACCTCTACTGTGGTCGCCTTTGGGTTAGTAGAAGCAGCGGCGAGTTAGTTGCCCCGACTGTCCCTTCCGGGAGCGGTGACATGTTCCCTGGGCTCTTGCTCTCCGCGCTGCCCTGCCTGTCCCTGCTGGGTCTTGCAGTTGCAGCCTTTTGCAAGGTCGATGGGCGCAGGCGCTGGAGCCGCGGACCCGCTCTGCTGGGGATCCCCTGACAGGGAGGGAGCGCAAGCGGTCCTGTGGCTGGTGGAGTTTCCAATCGAAATTTGCAAATGGGGAAAAGGAATAGCTACTTCAGTGTGATTTCACTTTGAAAGAAGAAATCTCACAGTAGTGGCAAGAAAGTAAAAATATCTCAAGGCATTTGACTGCAGAGACTGACTGTGCAGGGGTTGCGCTTAAATTCGTTAAATGGTCGTCTTGAGTGTCCAGGGACTGGAATTTGTTAAGTGATGACCAGTGACTTCAATGACAGAGTCATATTTGAGGTCCTGCCTGTCCCACTCGATCCATGTCACCGTGGGCAAGTCATGGGCCCCGGTTGACACATCAGTAAAAGTGGATGTTGGTTTGGTGAAAATCTGAGTCGCTTTAGACCTAACATTCTTTTAAATGACCTCTCAGAATAGTCTATGGCTTCTTGGAATGCAGGTGCGGCACTTTATCCTGCCTTCAAATCTTCAATTTCTGCAGGACCTGTCATGACAAATGAAAGTAAATCAAGCAGTAGAGCTCGATCTCAGACTTTCTGTGCTTCTCTGGAATGACTAATCTTACTATTTCTAGATGACTTTTCTGCTCAGAAATCTAAACGGCAAAGTGTATATTTTCCCCTCCTTTCTCCACGGAATACTGTATGCATAAGCATTGCACTGGCGGTGGTGAAGTACGCTATATTTTAAAGGACAATTTTGCAATTCCCTGAGGTGCCCTGTAGAAGGCTGAGGGAGAGACAATGACCTCAGAACGTGGAGCAGTGAAATATTGTTCAGAGTAAACCTAGCTGGAAAAACTATGTAATATGAGTTTACGGAAAATAAGGGAAAAGCAATTTGGAAAAGAGACCAATACACAAGTCTGTCCAGCAGTGCTTCAAAATAAAGTTTTGAAAAGTTATAGCTATTATTCATAATATTTTTTGCAGTTTCCTTTTTTATTTTTAATTATTATGGGTATATAATAGTTGTATATCTTTATAGGGTACATATGATGTTTTGATATAGGCATAGAATGTGAGTAAATCAGATTAGGGAGATTGGGGTATCCACCACCTCAGGCATTTAATGAGTTTTTTGTTGTTGTTGTTGTTGTTGTTGTTCCACCACCTCAGGCATTTAGTGAGTTTGTTGTTGTTGTTGTTGTTGTTGTTGTTGTTTTGTGTGTGTGTGTGTTAGGAACATTCCAGTTTCATTCTTTTATTTATTTTAAAGTATATCCTAACTTGTTGATTATAGTCAATTCGTTGTTCTATCAAATATTGTTCATTCTATCTAACTATATTTTTGCACCCATTCACCATTCCCACTTTATCTCCCTCTCGCCATTAACCTTCCCACCCTCTGGTAACCGTCATTCTACTCTGTCTCCATGGAATAAATTGTTTTTAATATTTAGCTCCCACATATGAATAAGAACAAGTAAGATTTTTCTTTCTGTATTTGGCTTATTTCACTCAATATTCTCCAGTTCCATCCATGTTGTTGCAAATGGCAGAATTTTTTGTGGCTATATAATATTCAGTTGTGTATATGTACCACATTTTTTTATCTCTTTATCCATTAATGGACACTTAGGTTGACTCCAAATCTGGGCTATTGTGAATAGCGCTGCAGTAAACATGAGAGTGCAGATATCTTTTCAATACACTCAATTCCCCTCCTTTGTGTATATACCCAGTATTGGAATTACTGGGTCATATGATAGTTCTGTTTTCAGTTTTTTGAAGAACCTCTATACTGCTCTCCATAGCGGTTGCACTAATTTAGATTCCCACCAGTAGTGTAGAATGGATTCCCTTTCTCCACATCCTCGCCAGCATTTGTTATTGACTTTTTTAAAAAAAAAGCCATTTTAACTGGGGTATGATGATATCTCATTGTATTTTTGATTTGCATTTCTCTATTGACTAGTGATATTGAGCATTTTTCATATACATGTTGGCCATTTGTATGTCTTCTTTTGAAAAAATGTCTATTGCCCAATTCCATTTTTAATCAGATTATTTGATTTTTTTCTACCGAGTTGTTGGAGTTCCTTATATATTCTACTTATTAATCCCTTCTCAGATGGATAGTTTCAAATATTTTCTCCCATTATGTGGATTGTCTTTTCATTTTGTTGTTTCCTTTGATGTGCAGAAGCATTTTAGCTTGATATAATCCCATTGTCCAATTTCACTCTGGTTGTCTGTGCTTTGCAGGTATTACTTAAGAAGTCCTTGCCCAGAACAATGTCCTAAAACATTTCTCCAGTGTTTTCTTTTAATAGTTTCATAGGTTCAGGTCTTAGGTGTAAGTCTTTAATTCATTTTGATTTTATTTTTATATGTGTTGAGAGATAAAGGTCTAGTTTCATTCTTCTGCATATGGATATCCAGTTTTCTCAGCAACATTTATTGCTGTCCTTACCCCCACGATATGTTCTTGGCACCTTTGTCAAGGAAAAGTTCACTATAGATGTGTGGATTTATTTCTGGGTTCTCTATTCTATTCTACTGGTCTATGTGTCTATTTTTATCCCAGTACCATGCTATTTTGGTTACTACTACAGCCCCATAGTATAATTTGAACTCAGGTAATGTGATTCCTTCAGTTTTGTGCTTTTTGCTCAGGATGGCTTTGTCTATGCTGAGTCTTTTATGGTTCCATATAAATTTTAGGATTACCCTTTTAATTTTGTTTCTGTGAAGAATGTCATTGGTATTTTGATGTGAATTGCATTGAATCTGTAGATTCAATGGACATTTTAACAATGTTGATTCTTCCAATCCATCTTTCCATTGTTTATGTGTCCTCTTCAATTTCTTTCATCAATGTTTTATAGTTTTCATTATAGAGGTCTTTCACTTCTTTTTTAAGTATATTCCTAGGTATTTAATTTTATTTGTAGCTATTGTAAATGGAATTACTTTCTTGTTTTCCTTTTCAGATGCCAATAAATTTACTGTTAGCATGTAGAAATGCTACTGATTTTTGTTTGTTGGATTTTGTATCCTGCTACTTTACTGAATCTGTTTTTCAGTTCTAATAGTTTTTTGTAGCATCTTTAAGGTTTCTCTAGATGTTAAGATGATATCATCTGCAAAGAAGGATAATTTGACTTCTTCCTTTCCAATTTGTATGTCCTTTATTTCTTTCTCTTGTCTGATTGCTCTAGCTAGAACTTTCCAGTACTATGTTGCATAACAGTGGTGAAAATGAGCATCCTTGTCATGTTCCAAATCTTTGAGGAAAGGCTTTTAGTATTCCCCATCCAGTATGGTACTAACTTTGGATCTGTCATATATAGATTTTATCCTGTTGAGGTAAGTTTCTTCTATACCCAATTGTTTTAGTGTTTTTTTCATGAAGGGATGTTAAATTTAATAAATTTTATCAAATGCTTTTTCAGCATGAATTGAAATGATCATATGATTTTTTTCCCCTTCATTCTGTTGATATGATGTAGGACATTGATTGATTTGCATATATTAAACCATTGCTGCATCCCTGGAATGAATCCCACTTTGTCATGATGAATAATCTTTTTAATGTGTTGTTCATGATGAATAATCTTTTTAATGTGTTGTTCAATTCAGTTTGCTAGTATTTTGTTGAGAATTTTTACAGAACAGAATATCTCTGTTCATCAGAGATATTGGCCTATAGTTTTCTTTTTTTGTTGTGTCTTTGTCTGGGTTTGGTATCAGGGTAATACTATCTCTCTCAAAATGTTGTAGTTATTTATGATAGGTTTGTATTTTAGTATTCCTACTGAAGTTATAAGTGGTTTATACACCACTATTACAGAAATAGAGTATTCTGTATTTGTGCCTTACTTTACCAGTGAATAGTGTACCTTCAGATGATTTCTTATTGTTCATTAATGTACTTTTCTCTCACATTACGGAACTCCTTTTAGCATTTCTTGTAGAACAGTTCTGGTGTTGATGAAATCTTTCAGTTTTTGTTTGTCTGGGAAAGCCTTTGTTCTCCTTCATGTTTGAAGCAGACCCAGAATCCCTCATTATCTACCTAACTATCTACTTACAGAACCAGTCTCAGAAAATAAATAGCTCCACTTGTGCCCTACCACATGTAATCCATGATTTGGCAACATTTACTAACAGGTATGGGGCAATTATTTTCTTTTTATTTCACTGAGATGGCAGAGTGTCAAAGCAGATAAGTAAATGATTTAAAAAGCTTCTGTGATTCAAGGACAGATGACCAACAGAACTGTGGCCAATAATAGATCCAAAAATACATGATCATCCAATTTATGACAAAGATAGTACTGCCCTGCAATGAGACAAATATGGTAATTTCAAGAATAGTGCTGAATCATATGAATTATCCATTGGGATAAAAAAAGTATCTTGACCTCCTGCCTCACACCATGAACAAAAATCCCCCCCAAATGGATTGCAAAATTAATTGTGCGAGGTAGAACAATAAATTGTTTTTATGTTAAACTTAGAAAGCTTTTGAATAATAAACTAATTAATCATAATTTCCCTGAGAGCAGGAACCTATACCTGGGTACCATAGAATCAGAGAACACTGATTGTTATCTGCTAAAAATCTCTGCCTTAATTAGTACAACCCCTATGGAAAGTAATTTGGAAATACCTCACAGAGCTACAGGTAGAACTACCATTTGATCCAGCAATCCCATTACTGGGCATCTACACAAGGGAAAAAAAGACATTCTATTAAAAATACATCTACACTAGAATGTTTATAGCAGCACAATTCACAATTGCAAAGATGTGGAAACAACCCAAATGTCCATCAATACATGAGTGGATTAATAAAATGTGGTATATGTATATCATGGAATACTATTCAACTACAAAAAACATAGTGATCTAGCACCTCTTGTATTATCCTGGATAGAGCTGGAGCCCATCCTTCAAAGTGAGGTATCACAAGAATGGAAAAAAAATACACCACATGTACTCACCATCAAATTGGTCCTAACCGACCAACACTAAGGTGTTCACATGGTAGTAATACTCATTGGGTGCTAGTTTGGAGTGTGTGGGGGGTAAACCCACAACTAATGGAAACAAATGCATTTGTATGGGGGAGGCACATGGTTGTAGCCCTGGCTTGGGCGGGGCAAACACATTACATGTAACCAAAATGTTTGTACCCCCGTAATATCCTAAATAAATTTTTTTAAAAATTTACATGTCCCTATTTATTGGTGATATGGAGCATTTTTTCATATGTTTGTTGGCCATTTGTCTTCTTTGAATTCAATGATATCTTTAATAAACTTATGCTTAGTACCTAAAAAATAAATAAATAAATCAAAATCTCTGCCTTTACTTATCTGTTTTGACCCCCTACTCCTCGTGTCCCCACTCTATAATGAAGTCTCCTCTAGTCTACCTCAAATACCTCTTCTTCTTTGTAGTATGTTACCTGGCTACCCCTCCCACGGTTATGGCACCCTTCATTTGTATTACCAGCACTCTTTGTACATTACTTTCTATACCTTCCCAGCTATAGAAATTGAATTATATTTATAATTTCCAGTTGATAACAATTTAGAAACGTGATGGCAGTTGATACTGATTATCTCTTGAAGAGTGTATTGCCTTGGAAACTGTTACTAAATTCTAATGACATCAGTATTCAGATAATGTTTATTCATTGATACAAAAAGCAATTGCAAATGAGATTTTTATTTTCTATTTTCCTTCTTTTAAGGAAGAAATGTCTTCTGTAACAAGAAATCCAAAGCAAGAAATGATTTCCCAGTTTCACTGTTCAGCTGCAGAAGGAGATATTGCCAAGTTAACAGGAATACTTAGTCATTCTCCATCACTTCTTAATGAAACTTCTGACAATGGCTGGACTGCTCTAATGTATGCTGCAAGGAATGGGCACCTAGAGGTTGTCCAATTTCTGCTTGAGAAAGGGTAAACATTTTAGGCTCTACCACGTGAAAGGGTCTGTGGTTTAATTTCTGTGTTACATATTTCCTTTTAAATGTTTCTTGTAGCCATATTTATATGGTGGGACTACTAAATAATTCATAGACTAAGTTATTATATAAAAATGTAACATAATTTCTAACTAAAATATTTTAACCATTTTTAGTGAAGAATTAATCCTTCATTATTTTATAGCAAAGCAATAAATTTATGAGGAGTCTAATCTTTTTCTTCCAAATAGAAAATGTAAATCTCACTGTGACTACCAAGAACTCCTAGAATTTTCATATTTCCTTAATGCTTTTTTATTTTATAAGGAATTATCCAGAAATTTTAAATATCTCCTATCTCTAACTTTTTTATCATTTATGATTATTTAATTGTTCTTTTAACATCCCCTGTAGTAATCTATGTACTGATTGAAAAAAAAAATCTATGTAACCACTAAATAGAAGGGCTAGAGTATGTATCTGGAAATATTTTATCAAAATAAATACAAGAGAAAATGTTAACTTCCTATTTTACTTTTTCTTCCCATTTTTTTCTTCCTTCCATAGGTGTGACAGATCACTTGTCAATACATCAAGGCAGACTGCACTGGATATTGCTATATTTTGGGGTTATAAGAATATAGCTAATTTACTAGCTAATGCTGAAGATGGGAAGAAGCCTTGGTTCCTAACCAACGGAGTGGAAGAATGTGAAAATTATTTTAACAAAACACTACTGGACCGCAAAAGTGAAAAGAGAAATAATTCTGACTGGTTACTGGCTAAAGAAAGCCATCCAGCCACAGTTTATATCCTTTTCTCAGATTTAAATCCCTTGGTCACTCTAGGTGGCAATAAAGAAAGTTTCCAACAGCCAGAAGTCAGGCTTTGTCAGCTGAACTACACAGATGTAAAGGATTATTTGGCTCAGCCTGAGAAGATCACCTTGATCTTTCTTGGAGTAGAACTTGAAATGAAAGAAAAGTTACTAGATACTGGAGAAGTCCCAAGAGAAGAAGAAGATGGGTTGGTTGCCTGGTTTGCTCTAAGTATAGATCCCACTGCTGCTGAAGAATTTAAACAAAGACATGAAAATTGTTATTTTCTACATCCTCCAATGCCAGCTCTTCTGCAGTTAAAAGAAAAAGAAGCTGGTAAGAAATGAACTCTGCTTATTTGTATTGGTAATAATCTGGGTTTTAGAATTGAGTTGGAGCTGTATGTATCTGCAGTTTCCAAGAGGCACACTTTTTCCAGTAAGCAGTGAAATTAGCTTGTCTCCATTAGAAAACTTCTTAAAGTTCTCACCCTAAAGGACTACTCTCCTGGGCAGTTACAATAGTTTTAATAAGCCAACATTGATTGCCTCAGAATTAACCCTAATGCATGAGGGTTTCATTTGATTCTGCAGTGAATAATTTTTGCACACCTGCTATACACTGAACTTGGTGGCAAAACCCTTGACAGTTTTGTTTTATTTTCTGTTGATAGGGCTTTTTATGTTATGGTAAGAAATTAGGGTTTTATTCTAAATACCATATAAATCTTATAACCTGATGTGTTTTTAAAAACAAAAAAACACCTCACACTAGCTGCTTTGTAGAGCTTGAATTGTGGGTATGTTGTTAATTAAGTGTGGAAATTAGGAATTTTGTTAGAAGGAGATTGGATATTACAATAGCCCAGGTAAGAGATTGCAGTGGCTTGAGTTAGAATGGTAGCAGTGGAGATGGAAAGAAAGGGAAAATTTGAGATATTCTGGAGATAGAACTGATAGGGTTTGATCTGTAGATTGAGACTATTAAAAATTGAGAGAGAGATGATGATAACATGGATTAAGACATAAAGTAAGGTGTTAATAGTAGAAATAGAGAAAAGGGGATACATTCAAGATATATTTTGAGAAAATCAACAGTCTTTGCTGATGGATTGGGCACAGGGTATAATGAAGGAAAAGATCAAAAACGACTGTTAGTTTTCAGATTATAGTAATTTTGGTAGGTAGTGATACCATTTCTTGATAATACAGACTAATAGGTAGAGCAAGAAAAGCAGGACAGACTTGGAGTAAATAAATCAATAGTTTACTCTTGGGCGTATTAAGTTTAGAAAGGATATTAGAATCTAAAACTCAGAGGGGAGGTCTGAACTGGAGATATCCATATGGCAGTCATAAACACAAAGATATTTAAATCCCAAGAAACTACTGGTTGAAAGCAAGCAAAAAAAAAAGAGCCTCAGAATCATTCCTGAATCCTCCTAAATTCTAAGGTCAGGTATAAGCAAAAGAAGAGCCGTCAAAGGAGATGGAGACAGTGTGACCATAAGGTAGGGGGAAGCCAAGAGAATATGCTCATAGAAACCAAGATAACAGGATATTTCATGGACGGAGGATCAGTCAAAATGTGTTGAATGCTGATATGAATCTAAATAAGATAAAAACAAAGTTTTTTTTTTTTTTAAAGAATCTTTTTTGGCTTTGGTAACATGAAGCTGTTGATGAATTTAACAAGAGGAATATCAGTGGAGTGGAAAGAACAGAAGCCAGATTATGGTAGATAGAAGAGTTAAAGGGAGGTTAGGAAAAAGTCACTTGTCAATGGCCACCTTCCCTTAGGTGATTTGATAGGCCCTTCTAGAAACCGCTTAAATATTTCCTCCCCAAAGAAAATATTCTCCACACCTGTGGAGAAATCATCAAACTTTTTAAAGAAAGCATATTTTCTTTGAAACTGTATATATAATTTTAAGATTAAAAGGATCATATAAATGAGCTAGTTGCTTTCTTTTCTTTTTTCTTTTAGTAAGGAAACTGGGGCCCTTTAAGTTGCTTGCAAAACCTTACATAGTTATTTAACTTCACTGTGCCTTAGTTTCCATCTCCAGAAAATAAAGGTAATAGTACCTGTCTTCCTCATGGGGTTGTTCTACATTAAATATTATAATCTATATTAAGTTCTTTGCATGATGCCTGGCACATACTAAATACTCAATAAATGTTACCTTTTCTTACTGTGATGATCCTGAAATAATGTGAACACTCTAGTGTAAATTACAAGGTAATGTAGCAGGCAAATATTTAATGTTGCCTGTGGTTCATTGAGTTTCAGTATTATGATTGTTTTTATTTATGTTTTGTTTATCCATTTTTACCACTTTAAACATTGTTATAATTGTCTATTATTTTTTATTTCAAAAATTCATAAATCAAATAATGTATTCTAGGGAGAGCAGATTTCTCAAGCATTTGAAATGTAGCATTTCTAGTCATATTTTCTTAATT
This sequence comes from Microcebus murinus, assembly GCF_040939455.1. Taxonomy (NCBI): domain Eukaryota; kingdom Metazoa; phylum Chordata; class Mammalia; order Primates; family Cheirogaleidae; genus Microcebus; species Microcebus murinus. Next base: position 76,999,050 of record NC_134114.1, on the reverse strand, counting down.
GTAATATTTATGGTCAGGCCATGTTAACTGGGTTTTTTTTAAGTACCAGGGTAAAGGATATAGCCAAAGTGTATATATGTTAGGATTTATTCTGTTAGACATTCTTTTGATAAACAAAGTTAAACATGAATGTTATGAAATATAATATGTTTTGTACTATATGCAGTCTCCAATTGAAGATAGGATGCATTCCACAACGGCATTGACCAGCAGGGGCTTAGTCACCAAGAAGGAGAGTAGAGATAGCTTCCTGCAATTTCCTAGCAGTATTTCCTTTAGAGTACAAGTCTAAGTTAGGAACTGCCTTTGTAGTATATTTTTATAAAATAACAATTGTAAAGTCACTATTTGTAAATTCACTATACACTAGAATCATGTATACCCAAAGATTAAAAAATCACTTATAGTAAAAGCCTGATGTTATACAGTGGTAAGATGGATGTTAGTACATCTAACATATATGAGTTATATTTTATTCATTTTAAAGTTAAATCTAATTTTGATTTGTCATATGGAAAGTTAAATCTTTTACTTTAAAAGAAAAATGCACATCATAAAAATAGAAATGCTAAATTCCTTGATTAAGTAACTATTCAGAAAACAGTGAATGTCTTTATTATAGTTTGAGAACATTTTACCTAAATGTGTGTATATATAGACATATATATATATATATATATATATTTATAATTTATCACAGAATTACAACTCTTTGTGCTTATTTTAAAGGAGTTGTAGCTCAAGCAAGATCTGTTCTTGCCTGGCACAGTCGATACAAGTTTTGCCCAACCTGTGGAAGTGCAACTAAAATTGAAGAAGGTGGCTATAAAAGAGTATGTTTAAAAGAAGACTGTCCTAGTCTTCAAGGTGTTCATAATACATCATATCCAAGAGTTGGTAAGCCTTTTCTTTTACAGTGAAATCTCAGACACCTGGAATCTTAGGGAATAAGATAATCTGGAAAGACAAGTTTTTAAGGAATTTTCCTGAAAAGCATGTTTAATTTAAATGTTAAGCTATAAGTGTTAAAATATTACATACTTTTATGGTTTTTAAGTAAAAGACATTGTATATCATTAACTATTTCTTGACTTTGGGTATTCATCAATATGAATTTGATATGTTAAGACACATGATTTCAAAAGGCTACAAATTTGACTCCACTTAATGGAGAGGTTAAAAAAAAAAGCCCCAACAATTTTGTACCTGTCTGAGGCATTACCAAAGTAATACAGCCTGAAGCTAACTTCTCATTACTCTGAGTGTCTGCCTGGACCTTCTCTCCTAATTGCTGCTCTGAGTCTGCTGTAGGCTTAGAAATCTGATAATCAGGCCCTTTAAAACTGTATGAAAAAGAGTAGATAGATTCAGCAACACCTGAGAAGATCTCTGGGGAGTAAAATGCCTGGCTTAGTGACATCTGGTTTAGTTCCTCAAGAGCCTTTTATATTTAATTCCTAGTTCTCAGTCGTGATCTAGTGAGAAGAATTTGCTGGATTTGTTACTTCTAGAGAGATGAACTATTATTTAAGTCTTTTAATGACTTAAGCCTAATTATAGAGCCACATTAGCTTTTAAAGATATTTTCTTAAGTATTGGGATGGAAGGGAGAGGGAAATTTACTGTATTTGTGGTGAAATTTGAATTTTCCTCATATCTATGTATTACCTACTCAAAACATTTTTCTCACTAACAAATAAGAATATGCCTCACATACCATAAGTGCAGAATAAATGTTGCTGTTAAGATTGGGGGAAGAAGGACAAAAATGGTCTTCTTCTAGTTTATTGGCACTATTCTATGCAATTTTCCTGAGATACTCTGTCGTCAGCTAGATCAGGGCAGAAGGAAGCAATCTCTTAGAACCACACAAGAGTCTTTTCTCTCCAGGAAATGCACCTTTATATAATTTAACCAGGTAATGACTTTGCACAATGAATCTAAATTATTTTTTTCTGTTATTATATATCTGATTTTTGTTTTAACAGATCCAGTAGTAATCATGCAAGTTATTCATCCAGATGGGACCAAATGTCTTTTAGGCAGGCAGAAAAGATTTCCCCCAGGCATGTTTACTTGTCTTGCTGGATTTATTGAACCTGGTAAGCCTTTTCTGAATAATTTTTATAATAGTTTTCATTTAACTTATAATTTCCAAATAAAAATTTTAGATAGCATGTGAGAAATAATCTCTGATAAATTATCATGTTATAAAACTGGGTTATTTTTAAATATTTTAAACATTGTGTAATTATAATTTAAACATGGTATAATGCTCATGTTTTTCTAGTAATTTTGTCTGTTTTATTAAAAAGTCAGTATTTGCTCTTTTATATATTGCTCTTAACTAGGGTATCTAGATATTTTACACTTAGACTTAACTTTTTATTTTTTTTATTTTTTTATTTGTTTTTTTTGGAGACAGAGTCTTGCTTTGTTGCCCAGGCTAGAGTGAGTGCCATGGCGTCAGCCTAGCTCACAGCAACCTCAAACTTCTGGGCTCAAGCAATCCTGCTGCCTCAGCCTCCCAAGTAGCTGGGACTACAGGCATGTGCCACCATGCCCGGCTAATTTTTTCTATATATATATTAGTTGGCCAATTAATTTCTTTCTATTAGTAGAGACGGGGTCTTGCTCTTGCTGAGGCTGGTTTCGATCTCCTGACCTCGAACAATCTGCCTACCTCGGCCTCCCAGAGAGCTAGGATTACAGGCGTGAGCCACCGCACCAGGCCTAGACTTAACATTTTAAAACAGCCTTACCTAATTGCTCCAAATACATTAGTGAGCCCCCATACCCTGCAGCCACTATCCCTATCATCCCACCTGATTTCTCCATACAGCATTCATCACCACCTATTAATGTATGCAAAATCTTTTTTCAGGTGTTTGTTAGGCATTCAATTTTCCTTTCTCTAAATTATAGATGTTTATATCTTTTACCTATTTTTGTTTTGTTTATCCTTTTCCTTTTTTATAATTGATTTTAAGAGATTTTAAATATGTATTATATGTTAATGATTTATTAGTAACGGTCCTGCAAATATGCTAGTCTATAACTTATCTTTTCACTATATACTTTCTTTTGATGAATATAAGTTCTTAATTCATGTAGGAAATTTACCAATCTATTTGAAATAGAATGCTATATTTAAAAATATATTTTGCTAAATACAACTATATTTAAACTTTTAGGTTTAAATATAGAAACTTTAAGGTTTCTAAACTTCTAGATAAATTTTACTTAAAAACTATTTATTCTATTTCTCAATTACAACATATTAGAAATATAAAGTACATTTATAGGTATTACTTAATTTAATCATAGCTGAGTCAACAGTCATCTAGAGGAAAAGAATTGTTTAGAAAGATCATCTTATGTGGCTTTTAATATTTTAGTGACCAAAAAAGAGTTACCTGCAATAATTGTTTGACAACATAATAAAGAAAGAGTTTCAAGATTTTAGTGGGAAAAGAGCTAGCCATTTAGAAAAATCATATAATGACAATTTATAACTATTTAGTGATATTATATAAGTGAGATAATGTATAAAATGTTTGCATAGTATTTAGCTACTAGTAGGCACTGGATAATTGTAGATGTTATAATTATTATTTTTAAAATGTAACTGACAGATTTGGACCTTTAAGAAATTAAAAGGTTTTGTTGGCATTTTGATATTCTGTATGTAATCATATATTTGAAAAAATAATGTTTTCTTCAATTCCAGTCTAGTTTTAAGCTTCTGCTTTCTGATTCTTTGAATTGAGTTTCTGTCCAAAGTGATTTCCAAATGTTTGAACCATTCAGAGTCCAAAATGTCCAGGGCATGTTCATCAGCAACTTGTTCTTTTGCCCCATTTGATTAGGGGAGACAATAGAAGATGCTGTTCGGAGAGAAGTGGAAGAGGAAAGTGGAGTCAAAGTTGGCCATGTTCAGTATGTCTCTTGTCAACCATGGCCAATGCCTTCCTCCTTAATGATTGGTTGCTTAGCTGTGGCAGTGTCTACAGAAATTAAAGTTGACAAGAACGAAATAGAGGATGCCCGCTGGTTCACTAGAGAACAGGTAAAGTTCAATTTAATTTCCTTCTTCTATTGATTGCTCCTGACTGTATTGGTTTGGGCACACAGCAAGGATGCATATTGTCAGCAAGTTGAATGAATGACTTTGGCCTTCTCATTATGCATGGATTACAATATAATTGGTAATTCCATATAGGAAGAGTATGTTTTCACTAATGTGTCCTACATTAACTCATTCTTCTAGTAATGATGATTCTGTGCCATTTCGAATTTCAGATGCCATTCCTTCAGGTCAATCATAATACCTATTGATGTGTGTAAAGTAGATAAACATTAGTTCAGGAATGAGAAACAGGAATATTATTTTTAGACATTTTATGTTTTAGTTTATAGCATTAAGACAGGTAGCTCTCAAAAAACATCAGTAAAAATGCTTAAAATTTTGGAAATGTTTTTATTCATTTTAAAATGTACTAGGGATAAAAATGACATATCTGTATAATAAAGATACATTCACAAGAACTTTTTAAATACCATTCCTAAATAATGTAATGAAAGATAAATTACTAATTTGTGTTCTACATGATCTAAAGCATTTGTAGAGAAAACAGATGGATATACTATAATAGTAAAGACCTGAAATCCTTTCTGACTTTGCCTACATAAAATTAATTTTATTTTATGCTTAACCCCAAAAGGTAGAAATTAGATTATTGTTTTAGAATTTTATAAAAGAGAACCTGTCCCAGAAGTTGGCTTCACTTTGAAATTAAGTGTGGAGCATATATTTTGCTTTTTCGTGACCTCATTTTCATAAGGGAATATGCTTTTCTGGAACATTTTGAAAACTGAATCACTAGCTCAGTGAAGCAATTAAAAATGCTGTCCTAAATTTTGCATGTTGAATATGGATATTGTCACTTTCTACTGTTGTTATTCACTGTAAAAGTCATCATATTTAAATTGAATTGTATAAGCATGGAAATAGTATTTAAATATGACAGCTTTGAAATCCTAATGCATTTTTTTGTGGTGTATTTTAGGTTGTGGATGTTCTGACCAAAGGGAAGCAGCAGGCATTCTTTGTGCCACCAAGCCGAGCGATTGCACATCAATTAATCAAACACTGGGTCAGAATAAACCCCAATCTCTAAATCAAGGAACTAGGCTTTGTTTGAGTATTATTTGATTTCTAATACCACTTATTCCTCAAGTAAGATTAGAAGTATTCAGTACTCCTTAGAGTGTCACAACACAAAATGGCATGTTGGGTCTTCAAAATATTTTCAAAGTATACTTTCCATCTTAATCACATAATTCATATTTTTATAATTTACAGCATTCCCTTAGATTTTGTTAAATCTGGGTCAGGCTTCTCTGAACACTATTTTTCAGTTGTGCTTCAAAATTTTCCCACAAAACCATTTTTTTTTATTCATTTTTTTTTATTTCAGCATACTACAGGGGTACAAATGTTTAGGTTACATATATTGCTTATGCCCCACCTGAGTCAGAGTTTCAGGCGTGTCCATCCCCCAGACAGTACACATCGCACCCATTAGGTTCAAATATACCCATCCCCTCCTCCCCACTCCCACCTGCCTGACACACAATGAATGTTACTACTACCGTGTTTCCCCGAAAATAAGACAGGGTCTTATATTTATTTTTCCTCAAGAAGACAATCTAGGGCTTATTTTCAGAGGATGTGTTATCTTTTTTAAGTACGGTACAACAATCTACATTTATTCAAATATAGTTAAGTCATCTTCTTCTGGAACATTATCATAACTCTCCAAACCCCGAATTCCATGCTGAATTTCTTGTGACTCTATTTCCTTTAGAACCATTGGCCCCAATCTCTCCTGTCAAGCAATAGAGCTCTCATGGGTCAGATCAGAAGAGCTGCTGGTCTTCTTTACTGCTCCTCAAGGAAATCCATGGGTTGTGCAAATATGTTGCATAGCCAAGCCCATCACTAGGTCTTATTTTCGGGGTAGGGCTTATATTGCGCAAATGCTTAGAAATCCTGCTAGTGCTTATTTTATGGTTAAGTCTTATTTTCTGGGAAACACAGTATATATGCACTTAAATGTTGGTTAGTTAATACCAATTTGATGGTGAGTACATGTGGTGCTTGTTTTTCATTCTTGTGATACTTCACTTAGTAGAATGGGCTCCAGCTCTATCCAGGATAATATAAGAGGTGCTAGATCACCATTGTTTTTTGTGGCTGAGAACTTCATGGTATACATGGACCACATTTTATTAATCCACTCATGTATTGATGGGCACTTGGGTTGTTTCCACATCTTTGCAATTGTGAATTGTGCTGCTATAAACATTCTAGTGCAGATGCGTTTTTATAGAATGTCTTTTTTTCCTCTGAGTAGATCCCCAGTAATGGGATTGCTGGATCAAATGGTATTTCTACTTTTAGCTCTTTAAGGTATCTCCATATTACTTACCACAGAGGTTGTACTAGTTTGCAGTCCCACCAGCAGTGTAGAAGTGTTCCTCTCTCTCCACATCCACGCCAACATTTTATTGTTTTATAAAGGCCATTCTCACTAGAGATAAGTGATATCTCATTGTGATTTTGATTTGCATTTCCCTGATGATTAGAGATGTTGAGCATTTTTTCATATGTTTGTTGCCCATTAGTCTATCTTCTTTTGAAAAGTGGCTGTTCATTTTTCTATAAGAGATATTGCATAGAAATGTGTTCTAGAAACATGAATAAACTCATAGTGCCTCTTGTAAGCATTAAACTGATCACTAAAGTTCCTTAATTGGAAATGAAACAAAATAGTTTTAATGAATGTTGATATCGTATTGATTTTTCATCTTTTCATTACCATAAAGGTCTTTTAAGTTGTCAATATCTGATTTTTGTTCATCTTCCCATTGCAGTTCCGCTTACTTTTTCCTCCTGGTTCCCTCATTCTAGCAGTGGTGGTGTTAAAGTGTTACTACTAGTCTAATTTGAACCATGTTTTCTATTTTAACAATTTACTAGTGATTTCAATACTGTTCCTTCATGGAAGGACAGCTTAAATGAGAGCACACTATTGTGTCTAGGATCTCCTTTTAAACCTAAAATTAATTAATATATCTACTTACATGTTACTTATATCCAAAGCTGTTATTAAGACAGATCAAGATCCTCTGCTTTTTCACTGAAATTAAATGTATTTGAAAAACATTCTCCTCAGAGTTCAGATATGAAATAAATCTCAGGTAGATTTACATATTTAACTAAAAACACTAGCTTTATTTTGTGATGAGAGATGTATCTTTTTTAGCAAAAAAAAAAAGTGTATAATCATTGCCAACAGTGTTTATTATACAGTATATCTTGGGTTTGGCCTTATTTCAACACATTCTAAGAATCCTTGATAAAATAAGTACATTTTATAACTGAATCGATAAGATGCTAGAGAAAGTAAATTGTAGTAGTTCACAATTTTGCAATATAGAAACTCATTTTACAAGGCTGTTTTGAAATTTCTTTAAAAGGTTTATAAATGTAAAAAATTATGTAATTTGACTCTTTACTATTATACATTACAACTAGAAGACGCCTTTAAGATAATATATAAGTAATTAACTATCCTTATTTTATAGATAAGGAAAAGGAAATCCTGAAAAGTGAATTTAATTAATTGGTGAAAGTTATACAAGTAATTAATTATAAAAGTCTGTACTATATAACCCAGGGCAGGATTCTCCCTGTAATAGGAAATAGAAGCTATTACTAAAAATGTATGTAGAATAAATATATGTAGAAAGGATGATAAATAAATTTAGCTTACCAAATATTGTTAATTAAATTTTAGGTACTTAAAATGTATTTAACCTAAATAAGCTAACTTTGTCAGATAAACTTTATTTTACTAATGAACAATAACTAACAATTTTCTTAGTAATTCATGAAGGCTTATTGATATCAGGACTTTAAACCAAGTTAAGACTTACACAGACTATTTAGATACATAATAAAATTTGAACTACATAAGTATATGGAAAATGTTGTGCCTTGATTGTTATAAAATATAATGACTTGAGGTTCAGGTTTACTTCACATGTACTTTTAATACTTGCTGATTAAAAGATTACATTGTAAAATTCCAGGTTTTCCTAATGTTAAGATAGGAAAGTAAAACATAAAGTGTTAATGAATATAAATTTAGTTTCAGATATTTAATCTCATACTTGGGGAAAATCAATGCCTAAATAAATTATTGTTTTAATAATTATTCTTAAATTGCCAGCCTCTGAGAGGTGAATAGCTACATGTAAATAGAAGGAATAGCCAATTGAACAAATGGTAGAGGTGTAAGTGCCATGATTGTATTCCACTGGAAATTAATATAACAATACATTAAAATTTGTACCTATTTTCTTTTGTGTGTTGTGTGTTTTTTAATGTTTTGATAAATTTCTTTTGAAAAAATGGAAAAAGCCAGAATTTTAGTCATTATCTCCTGTTTAGAATTAATGATATATTTTTTTACATTACAAAAGCCTTTTTTAAAGTTTCCATATTTGGAAAACCTAAAATTTTGATTTGAATCTTAATTATTATAGTTTAGGGTCAAATACGTGCATATGCACACACAGACTTACATATATAGAGTCAATTTTTTATCTTCAAGTTTAACCACTTTGGTACGCGGTGCTAACCAGCCTTGAAACCTTGCCCACAGCCACACCCATAGTCTGCACGATAGTTTGTGCTGTGCATTGATGATGCATCCGTTTTGCTCTTGTGTGATGAGGAAAGCTTTAAAGCACTGAAAGCTTGTTTTACTTTACAGGCAGCTTTACTTGTAATGTAAATCAGAATAGGTAACATATACATATATGTTTTCATTACATTATTTTTAAATGTTCACAATTTTATTTTGATAAATGAAAAATTAGAAAAGTCATTTCAGAATTATAGACTAAAGTCGATGCCCGGCTGTGCGCGTTCATCTGTGGCTATCGACTATAGTCGACGCTTGTACCAAAGTGGTTAAAGGTATATATCTAGTATAATATGTATTTTTTTTTTTACTTTAATATTACCAGTCTTTGCATTTTGAAGTTTTCACTTGTTTACTGTTCATGAAGAATTAGAAACCCACATATTTCATTTAGTTGGAAAAATGTGTAAGTCGTTTAAAGATCTAGTTAGGGATTTGAGTGAAGATAGAAAAGAGTAGAAAAACGGGAAAATCATGAGATGGAAGAAGAAAGCATAAGTTTGTTAAAAAGCCAAATAAACTACATTAAATCTCATATAGCAAGTAACAGTAGATAACTGGACCTAGAACTGTGTTACTAACGTGAATACAGCAAAATATTAAGTGAAAATATTATATAAAACAAATCCATTATTTAGAATGAAATTTCCACAACACAAATTTTATTAGAGCTGAGAGCCAGTTATTAGGTTCTGAGTGTGTGTGTGTGTGTGTGTGTGTGTGTGTGTGTGTGTGTGTGTGCGCACATGCACAAGATACATGGTGGGTATTGAATGAAATTTGTGTATTTGCTGAGCTTAAAAGGGGCAGTTTTGTCTATTAGAAAACTGTGTAAGGACAAAGTAAATCCAATGTGCAGTATTAGGAGTTTCTGTCTTCAAACATAAAAGATCTGGGTCTTGAGGCAAATCAAGAGTACCTGCCAAGGGGAGGGGTATGGAGGGGAGGGGAGTTGGATGTTCTGTGCAGACAAGAGACAGTGCCCAGGAAGGCAGCCAAATGCCTGGGAGCTTTGACACCACTGGAGCAGAGGAGAGACAGGCTGTATTTTGAGGAGGCAGGAGTAATAATGTTGCAAAGTGCCTGCACATTCAAAAAGAGTATCACTGATTAGGAGCTGGAGGAATTACTTGAGAAAATAAACTAAATCCTGGAAATGATATTTTTGTTTCCTACACTACACCTTGTTCTCTTCCTAGGACACTCAAGATAGAATCCAAAACAGCTTCTGAAAAAGGGGGTGCAGTTTATTGTCATATCCAATGGATTTTCAAATAATGAAGTTTATTTGCCCGAAGTAGAAATGGTCAAAAGGAAGGTCAATCAGGTAATAAAGATGATATAGCGAAAATGGGTAATAAGCAGCTTGAATTCTTTTTCTTGTTTGGGGGAAGTTTTTTCTAGTATAGGATGAACATTTGGCACACAATTGAGCTAACTGGAAAATGCTTCATTCTATGTTTATTGAAGGATATCCACATATAATTGTACTCATTGGTGGAAGTAACACTTTTAATTTGTCTTTATCCCTTCAAGAATACTACATGTTTCTTTTATTGCTAAACAGACAAAGCCATTGCACCAAACAATAGATATTTCTCCTTTTCACAACTCCCATTATAAAGATGTTCTCCAGAATTGTGGGGCTGCTATGGAATTTTAAAACAGATTTCAAGTTAGGAGGACAATAAAAAAGCCTCTCCACTAATGGGAATATTTTTCTTTCTAACAAGAAGTCTGATAAGAGACAAACTGCAGCATAAAGAACGAAAAAAATGTTCCTGACTTTCAATTCTTGTGTTCATAGGAACTATCCCAGACCAACTCCTTGTCTCACCTGTGAAAGATTAAGAACATTCTTCTAACCACTTAACTTGTTAGGTTGTTTCATTTTTAGTAATGTACAAGTTCCACCAGGAATTGAAAATGATACTCTTATCTATTTTAGAACAGAGTAAATGGACAAGTGATCTAGTCCGAGGTTTATTTTTGTTTACTTTTTACTCTGCCCATTTTACAGTAGCTGAAATTGTCATCTATTGGAGCGATGTGACATTCTGAACACCTCAGTAGGTACCTTATAAATATTTACTACTGCTCTCAGGTGGCAGTGAGCTGAAGTCATCTCCATCAGTAGGGGTAAAAATGATTTAAAATACCATTTATCCAACAGTTTTACTGCCAAGAGTTATTTTGCTTTTTTCTTAGGGTTGCTTGTGTTTATGGAACAAATTTGAATAGTGCCAACTAGTCTCTCGACAATTTGGAACTGCAAAGAAAAGTCGCCCAAAATGTGTGCAAGTTCAAACTTGAGGCACTTTGCTGATCCTGTCTGTTGTCCCCTTTCTCTGCATCATAACGAGGGCTTCAGTGGGAATGTATCCGCGGGTGGGAAGCCAGGGCGAACTCCACGTGTTCTGGGATGACAGGAGAAAATATGGATGTATCTCTGTGGACCTCAAAGCTTTCATGGCTGTAGAGATATCTAATAATTATTATTTCAGGAAAATACCCGTAATTTATTTTGTACAAATTACTAGGTTTGCCATGCCAATCTTTTTCTTTAGTTCCCGGCCACTTCATACATCCTCATCAATAATAAACACATTTTTCATTCTAATGATAAATTTATATTACATAAATAGTTTTGTTTTACACAGTGAAAACAGTGTGCACATTTCCCTTGTTCAGTATGTCTAACATCGATACTAACAAATTGTCATTTTTCAGATTTCTGGACTTTGTAAAAGTTATCTTTTGCCTATTCTTTGCAATATATTTCTAAGAATTACTTCTGGATCCTTATTTACAACAAGCTCTTAAGGAAATGTAAGTCTCTAGTTAGTTTATTCTCATAATACTAATAAATACTTATACAGGACTTTATAAATAGAATGTTGACAACTATTGTTTCGTTTATCCTTAACCCTATAGAATGCATATTAATATTATCCCCATTTTACAGTTGGCTAAAGTTTTTAACTTTTTCAAACTGAAAAAGTTAAAAGTTAATAAACAAGAGAACTAAAACTTGAACCCAAGTATTTGACTCCAAATCCTGTCATCCTTTCCCTTACCAGAACTATTTTAAAGAATTTAAAAAAAAAAAAAAAAAAAGAATTTTCTTAATAATGCTGTGTTGACAAAATAGCTTTCAATCTCAATTTCCTCCTTCAGTCTTTTAAATTTTGCTCATTTTTCAAGTTAGGACTTCTACTCTTGTTACCATAAACATTTCTGTGGAACCCTCACTAATTATTTAGTTCCCAAATTTCTATCTCCAGCTGTCTATCATACATACCTATTTAGATGTCCCAGAGCTTCCTCAAAACTACATGTCTAGAATTGTCTTTTTTCCCCCCAAACATGTTCCTGCTTCTATATCCCTATGTCAATCGTCTTGCCCAACATGGAGGTTTGGGCATTGTTGTCCTTAATTTGTCTACTTTATCCCTCACCCCACTCCATCCTACAGTAAAACAATCTGTAAATCCTATCCCTTCTTAATACTTCTTGAATCTCAATGTCTCCCCCTCCTTCTCCCCTTACCCTCCCCATCCTTCCAGTTCTGCCATCCTACTTCAGACCACTCGTCTGATTTCTACATCAGTTTCTTAAATTGGTCTCCCTGCTTCCAATTTTACTCCCAATCCTTTAGCTGAGCTTGCTGAGAAATAGTCTTATCTGGTCTTTACCTTTCTTAAAACCCTTCACAAGGACCCCCCCCCCAACTTTGAACAAAGGAAAAGTCCAGTTCCTTTAGCACAGCCATTTATCTCTTCAATTTCAACTCTCATCACTTTCATTTCTTTCAACCCCTTATTTATATTGTACTTTATGTTCTTGCAAAGAGCCATAGACAAATTTTCTAAATTTTTGTTAGTGCATTAATAACATTCATTAAGGACCATCTGAATAATTATGACCAATATCATATGCTACTAGTATAAATATAAATCATGTTTCATTTATTCAAATACTCTAAACTGTACTTACAAACTTTGTTTTTATTTTTATATTTCCTGGGATTTAAAAAATTCTAAACTAAGACCTATAATACTTATCCCGCTTTTACAAATGAGCACATTGAATCTAAGAGAAGTCCAGTAACTTCCCCAAGGTCAACATAGGATATAGAAATAGGACCGAAATGTAAGTCTTATGAAATCAAAGTCTATAACCTCTACCACCCAGATGCTATACTGTTTCTGCCCTGTCCACCACACAAAGATGAACGAATTACCTAATAACTAACCTAACCCATGTAAATAGCCAAACCAGATAGTTAAGTTTTCATCTTTGTTTTGGTTTCTTGCATTTCATGTGCACCTTGCGAGCATCATACCTGTGTTTCATATATACCCCTGTCGAAGTTCCTAAGCCACAAAAGCATACGGTGCATTTCTGTTCACTAAGAGTATATTTGAACATAAACAGACTGCCAAGAATAGTTAGGACAGATAATAATAGACTGATTAAAGGATGGTGGATCATTCCTGACGTTGCATAAGATTAAATATGCTAATCAGATTTTGGATTTAGAGAACCCAGATAAATCCAGAGTAGAAAAAAATAAGGTACTCAAATCTTTACTTCATTTTCTTGCCTTTCAAAATACATATTGCATTTTATCCATGTCTCCTTCAGAGCTGTGCAATTTATGAAGGCTTTACCCAGGTGAGCTGATTATATATTCTTTTTTGTTTCCTTTTTGAATGAAGTATTCTCTATATTAATCCTTGCTGTCCTAAATTAGTTGCTTGACAAAGAATAATAGCCAAGGGAAAATTATTTGATGTTATATATGAAGAAAATTTAACAGCATATTTCTTTCCAGTCACAAAATATCTAACATCTGTTTGTAACTTACTCTGTTAGGAAATAGAGAGAATGGATACATCCAAAGAAAATTCTAAATAATCAATGTGTTTAGGCCTCTTTTATTTATGCTAAGAAAGACATCATGTGCACATTTGAATAGGCACCATCCGTATCCTAATGTGGTTATTTCAAATAAATTGTGCATTTGGAAAGCAAGGAAAATGCAGTTGACAAGCTAGGCTTCTAAGCATAATTGAAATTCATTCTGAATGCAAGGAGGGTCAGTTTCATTTCAAAGCAGTAGAACTTGTTTTGAATTCCTATATTCTGCTTTGTTTCCATTGCATCAAAATCACCAAAATGATTTTCTCGTCTGATTAAGTTAGTAGAATTTTTCTTCATTAATTCTATACTTAATTTTACTTAAATAAATGTTTACATTTACTTTTTGAAATGTATTAATTACCCAAAACATTGTGATTTGATGTCAAGTAAGAGGACGCTAAAGACATTAAAATTTTTTCTATTATAACAATTGAAATTATTCTGTGATTTAGGCCAATTTCAGAAGCAAAATATTCTGACCAATATCTTCTGTGTAAATAATCCTAAATCAAACTTTGCAAAATAACCTATTTACAATCTTGCTGTGATTTGATCTTTAAATAATGTTCCCCAAGATTTTCATAGAAATTTATACTTACTATTGAAGATTCCTTTCACCATTAAGGATTCAGCCAGTCCTTCCTCTTAACCTTCCTTGTGCTCATTCAGAATTTAAATATTAAATAGTTCTTAATCTCCTTTTCCTTTCCCAGAATTTAAACTTTGTTTATTCTAGTGTCAGAGTGCAATAATATTAAATAAGTATCCTAAAATTCTTTATTTGAAAAGCAAACTGAAAACTAAATCTCTATCATCTACATTTGTTTTAAGATAGTCCTGTAGTAGTAGCTAGCAATTGATCTTTCCTTTTAATCTTATCTGAAGTCATTTAACTTGTTAAAAAAAATCTGTAGTAATCATGTGATGAAATTACAGTTAGGATACTCATAAGATAGTCTTGGTGTGTCTTCTTTCCAGAAAAGCATCCTACATTTACCAAGTTTTCAAATCTTTAAAAAGCTACGCTAGGAATTTAACTGGAATGAATCAGATTCTCAACTCTTTCATGAGATGTGATGCCTCTTTCATAGACTGGTTCTTGATTATTTTTGCAAAAAGAAGAATAAAAATTTTGAGTGTTATCTGATTTGACAAGATGCACATGCGCTACATGAAATGTGCTAATAAACGATACTGTTCTTTGTGTTTTGTTTTTTTTCTGAGAGTCTCACTCTGTCGCCTAGGCTGGTGCGCAGTGGCATGATCATAGCTCACTGCAACCTTAAACTCCTGGGCTGGGCTCAAGCCATCCTCCTGCCTCAGCCTCCCAAGTAGCTGGAACTACAGGCATGTGCCCCCACTCTCAGCTAATTTTTCTTTTATTTTGTAAAGATGGGGTCTTCCTCTTGCTCAGGCTGGTCGAGATACCTTGGCCTCACGTGGTCTTCTCACTTCAGCCTCCCAAAGTTCTAGGAATACAGGCGTATTGCACTGCACCCAGCCTGCTGATAAATTATTCTTATATCATGAGACTGCCCAGATCTCAGTGAATTTGATATGGAATGGAATGTTTGCACTGATTATCTGCTAAATATAAACCCAATCATAAAGTGATTAAATTAACCTGACAGATTAATTCTGAGCATTTCTTATTCCTTCATCAAATTGGCCAGACTGCAGTTTACACACCTTTTTATTATGACAGTGGACGAAAATATAGCACAATCATTAGTGTAAGCTATGTAGAAAGGAAGGTCAGCAGAAAATATCAAGCATAGAACATTTTAAAATAAATATCTTTTTATTGTTTTCAAAAACATGCATTAGTTTGGATTAAGCTACAGAAATTTATTGATTTTAGTGAATAAGTAAAATGAGCATAGAAATGTTTTAAAATAGTGATTCTAAGATTATTGGAGTTTTCTCCTATAAATCTTTTGATTGAAGCTTCTTTGAGACCCTTATGTTTATTTGCATTAATATTCTTATCAAATTATTTTTCAGAGATAACACAAGTAATTTCAAGGTAATTCATGTCACCTTGAATTATGAATTCTAAACAAGATTTAACCTTCCAAAGTACCCAAATATTGCTAAAAATAATTGGCTCCTAATAAACAGATAATAATGAAAACATTGCCACTAAAACATTTTTAAAGAACATGTTTATTACTTTCTTCTGAATGACTTGGAGAAGTATAATTAACTTATAGCCATTTCTTAGGCTACTTTGCTTAAAGAACAAGAAGTACTTTGAGTGTTTGTTTTAAATACTCGAGATTTTTCTTATTGTTTAGAATTTAGTAATGTGGTTATATGTCAGTTTTCCTTGAGTCTAAGCTGGAAAGGAATAAAGATGTTACAGGGGTTTTGCTTTGAGCAATCCAAAACTCTTTGGTATCAGCAGAATTGATGAGATCTGCCCCTGGGGAATGATACCATTTCATTGAAAGAACCACAGGATTTTATGTTTGGGAGAAATTACATACAGAGATTTTTGTATGAAGATAGAGACACAGTATGTTCAAATGCTACTTCAAACTGAGGTTTAAGGTTGAATATTTCAACATTAAGAGGATGTCATTTAAACCCAGCAAGAGTTGATAATTCAGCAATTATTAAGTCTTCAGAGAAGCATAGCTCTTCTGTAACATGGTTATGGAAGTAGCGTGGCTCCACTTCAATAAGCAAAAAAAGAGACAGCATTCCTTTTTAGAAAACTCAAAGGCATTATTCGTTTAATTAAAAGGTAGGGAAAGTCTTGAGCAGGAAAAAATGTAGTCCCCGAGATGTATTCAATTAGCCTTTTGTGCCTTTTCTTTTGCTAATTTTTACAAGGTATCTAATGATATATTTAACTGCACGTATGTGCTTTATTTTTCTTCCTTCATCTGAACAGAAATATACCTTTTTAGTAAACTTTTTATTATTTGAAATCCTTATATGTATCAAAATGAAGTTATCACCTCTTTTCTTATTGTAGGCAGTATAATTAGTCAAAGAAGAATAATGTAAAATGTCACGTGGGACTGAGTGAATTTTGGAAATGAGTTTGTCAAGATAGGTTCTGAAAGTCCCTGTGCTGGTCAAGGTCAGAGTGAGGAAAAACCATAATTAAAGATTTCTTAGACCTAGCAATTCAAAAAAGAATTTAGAGTAGCTAAAGTTCTAATTGCAACTGAATAGGCTGATTCCTCTTTTACAGTGATATTTAATTCATGCATCATTCTGCACATGGGATTAACTAAACTTCCATTCTTAATAGTAATTCTAACACCAAAGAGGAAATAAAGCAAAGCAAAATGCAATTTCTTAGGGATTTCTAATCTAATAATGTCATGAAAATAGCACATAGAGTATGAGTGCATCTTCCAAAGCAAGGGACACATACCACTGCTGGAAAGCACACTTGGGTGGTACAAGGTAAAGATATTTCCTTTTTGTTATTTAGTTATTTTTGTTTTCATATATGTTAGAAATAACCCAGCTGTCTCCTATACTATTGACTAACATGAAGCTAATGTAAAAATTTAATGAATCAAAAAACAGCACAAATATTTCATGGATGTAATAAAAATCATGAAGGTAGTACACAAATGACTGAAGTTGGGAAACAGTGGAGCAAGTTGTATTCATTCATTCATCCAACAAATATTTAATGACTACTCTCTTCCTTCCATCATATAGATTGGACCACATTAAAGTATAAGATGGCCCTATATTTTGGCCCATACCTGTCATGATTCCTCATAAGGCTGGAATAATCTAAGGCTGTACACACTGAGGTATTTCATCTATGTCTTCTGGACCCAAAAGTAAATTTCCTCTGAAGCTCAGTTGGCTCAAGTCAAGTTAACTGTGGAGCAGACAATGATTTGGTTGAATCCCAGGAAGGTATTCTCAATAGAGGTGCTTCATAAAGAACATGCACTATAATTGCTGGAGCCCTAAGGAAATGAGCTGATGTATATTCCATCACAAATAGGAAGATCAAGCTCTAGATAGCTCATTTACCCTGCCAAGTACCCTCCTTCCAGACACTTCCATTACACTGTAACCCCCATGTGCTTGCCAATCATTTCAGCTCTAACAGACAAAGCCAAACCCCAAATATAGAAACACTTTGACTCTGAGAAGCCAAAAGTGAACAATGGAGAGACAAGCAATCAAAAAGTCAACATGATTCATCTCCTTACTCCTGCAGTGCTGGCCTGCTAATCTGATTAATCTGATTTGCTAGATTTTTATTATAAGTCAGTTAGCACAGAATGAAATATGAATATTGGGGAACTAACACTTAAGACTGATTTTGAGCACAATTTGGGTAGAGACTCTTTATACTGAGCTGAGAAAAAACAAAAAGTGATCTCTCACTGAGTTTTCTTCCTATTAATAGAAGCTTGTTTATATAGAAAAAAAGCATATCTGTTCTTAAACCAAAACAATAAAATAAAAAATTCAAGCTTGAATGTGTCCAGTTGAGAGTGAAGAGAAATAAAGTAAAATGAAGTGAAACTGAATTGATAACAAGTGTTCTTAGGGCTTCCCTAACCTAAAATTGTAAGGCTTTCAAATGTTTTTTGAATGAAGCTTCATTCCACCTATTCAATTAGATCTTCGTCAGTGGAGTTTCTGAATCAAAATCACTTGATGTGTGTGTAAGGAGGTGGGAGAAGGGGTGCTCATCAAACATACATGTACCTGAATCCCAACTCAGAATCCAAATCTCTAAAGTGAAACTGAAAATCTACATTTTTACCAAGTTATTTTATTTTATTTTATTTTGGATCCTCAAATTTGAGGATTCCTGTGCTAAACTGTAAACTCCTTGAAATTTCCATTATATTTACATTTTTACATCAAGTCCAGCTCAGAATTTTAAGCATAGCATGGAGTGCCAAATTCTAAGGCTACTTCTGTTTTAAGCACGCTGGTTGTTCCCAAATAGAATTTAACTCCTTTCACCAGAATCATTCTATAATAAATTGAAAGATGAAAGGGAGAGTTCCTGAAACATGTCAGGAAGAGACTTTTTATTTAACAGAGTAAAGCGATAAAAATCTTTCAAAAATCTGAAGAAAAGTCTTCACTTTCAGAATCTTACCATGCTGGGGAGGGAAGTGAATTAGCATCTCAGCACCATGTTTGCTTGGGCATTTTGCTGCATTTGTCTGTTTTCTCCCATGAGAAATGAGGGACTTGGATAGATGACCTCACACATATCCTCAAAGAAAGGAAAATTTTAGAGGATTTTCATTTTTGGTTCATCCTTCCCTTCCTGATACTACTTAATGCATCAAACTTCATTAAATACTAAGTTCACTTTTCTTTTGGTTCACTAAGATATATTTTTTCTTTCCCAGGTCTTTAAACTAATTAATAATATTAATTATAAATTAATTATAATATAAAATTATTATTAAATATAATAGCTATAATAAATTCCACGTTACACATTCTTCTTTTCTATCTGCATTTCATTTCCTCAGAGATTCTGATTTAATTTACATAGGGTGGTCCTCTTGTTTCTCCAAGGATTAGCCTCATCCATTGAGTTATATTGTTCAATTATGGGTCAAATAATAGGGTGGTAGCATTCCAACAACCCTTATGTTTAAAGATAATTATTTTTAGCATTGAGAGTTTTTTATAGCTATTCTTAGAATTTAAGACTTTTACAGATTTATGCTCCAATGATCACCTAGGATCTGTTTTGCAGATGGCCATAAATATTCCCTGAGTGCCTCAAAAACCTGCCCCGTGTATGCATGGGGAAAGTAAAAATTGGTTTCATCCATTATGAGATTTGGATGTTTCTATTAAAAAAAATTTAAACTAATAGTTTTAATCATTTTAGTTATATAAATGTGTGTAAATATAGCTATAAATCCATTTACTCTTCAGTGTTTTTCAACAGAAGGAAGGAAGTAAAGGTGTAAAGAATAACTTGCAATAAGCACTTAAACACCTATAAATGATCTTAACTAAGTCTGCTTCACTTCAAGACACTAGCAAACTCTTCACTAAGAATTACTGCCCAGGCCCCAAGTTTTAAAGTTTCATCCTTGCAGCCCTGTGAAAGTTGAGTACAGGTCTTAAGTAATATATGAACATTACTGAAACAGCCATTTTCCTATATAACTTTTCCTATGCTCACACATAATGTTTTTTAAATTTCAAGAACAAATGAATATAGTTTAAGTTTCATGCTATTCAAAATCAGGAATGACAGTAAAAGGCAAGTTGATATACTTTAAACATACTTTCAAAAGTTAATGGAAATTTTAGAATTCTCTTCAAATGTTTTTAAACTTGGACTTTTCACAACTTGTTCGACATGTATGAATTTCCTTAAAAATGTAGTACAGAGAACACAGGCTTTATGTTAAAAGGAAAATACAGTTATAACAAAAAGACTAAGATTTCTTTCAGTTTCTATAGAAAAGTGAAGCCAATAGGCTTTATGAAGAGTACTAGATGGTGTGCTACACGGGAAGTTAAGCACTTAACCTTCTGAATTTATTTTGTATTTAGTCTTCTAGAATTTTAATAGTAATCATTATCTACCCCTTTGTGAATCTATCCCTTTTTGTTAGTAATAGACCATTCCCTTTGAATGTTTCAAAGAAAATGTTTCAGCTCAGAAATACAATAGAGGATTTTTAAGTAATTTGTCAGAAAAATGACACCATTGAAATTTTCTAACAATACCGTTCAAAAAATATCTTTACCATCCAAAAGTTTTCTCAGATAATAGTATCACTATGTAATTCTGCAGTAGAAAGATATTGTTAGTATTTCCTGTTTACATTTTTCCTCCTTCTTCTGTGAATTACAGTAATGTGTCAAAGCCTGGTTGAAAAAAAGACCTATAAAATCCAATATAAAAGCATCAGATGTGATAGGATTCAGCTGATATATAATAGCAATCATGGTAACTTTCCTTAGTTTTATTGCCGATTTTGCACTGAACAAATAAACATTTATGAAAAATATAAATCCAGGAAATCTGTAGTGGAATGGATTCCTTAACATATATCTAAAGGTCTAGTAGTGACATATTTTACTTGTGGATAAAATTGTGTTTTATGTATATGTGTAAAAAAAGTTTGGTGCCTAGAATTTTTTCAATGTGAAATGAGAGGCCATTCGAGTTTTAAGCAAGAGGCTGACATGATTTAAAAAAAATTAATCCAGCTGTTATGTAAATAATCAAAGGATATGAATATAAAAGAATACCAGTTAGAAAGTTATTGCAATAGTCCTGATTACAAAAAATATATATATAGTGACTCGGATTAGGGTGGGAACAATGGAGAAGAAAATAAAGTAATAAATAGACATATTTGGGCCAAGATGTTTAGAAACAGAGTAGGGTAAACTTGCTGATGGATTGAAGGAGGAAAGTTAAAGAGAAGAGTCAAGATCAATCTCTAGGTGTTTGATAGATGGTGATGCTATTGACTGAGAATGGAAAGATTTAGAGGAGAAAAGAAGTGGAGAAGGCAGAGGACCTCGAGAATCAAGAACTCAGTTGGGGACTTGAGAAGTTTGAGATTCCAGTTAGACATCCACGAAGATATACCAATTTGACAGTTGAGTATATAAGGCTAAACTTCTAGGCTTATGAAATTATGAATTCCAGAGTGAAATTATGAGCTTTAGAATCATCTATATAGATCATTTTAAAGCCATGGAAACAAGATTTCCTGAGGAGAGAGTTGATGAAGCAGCCAAAGGAACCCTGAAGATGTTAAAGATTAAAGACTGAGCAAGGGAAGATCCAGCGAAAACATCTAAGAGGGAATGCCTGGGGTAGCAAGACAAGAACAAGGAGAGTACAGGCTGCAGTATGGAATCGAAAGGAAGGAGTTGATGCAAGAGGAAAAGAATGACCATTGGTGTCAACATCTGCTGAGAGTGTGCATAAAATGACACCTGAGATGAAACTCTTGGCTTGGGCAATACAGATGTCACTGGTGACGTGGGTAAGAGTACCCTCAGTGGAGTAGTAAGAATACAGTGTTAGGGTAGTGCTCTAGAGTAGACTTGGGAAAGGCTCTGAGGAGAGAAAGTGGAGTCAGAAAATGTAGACAAATCTATCAAGATGTGTGGCTATAAAGGTGAAGCGACAGTAGGTGGAGTGATACAGTAGAAGACAGAAATTGACATTGCAGGAGAAGAAAGAATAATTGCAGGAAAATAGTCCAGGGACTATCCCCAAAATAAGAGGGATTTGATAGAGTATGGTACGAATTCAAAGCAGTTGCAAGCTTTAGTATTAGAAAGCCAAGAGAGCTTCAGCCAGCTTCTATTTCCTATGACATGTAAGTCATGCCCGTCATCAAGAATGTGGAAAGAGCAGGAGAGACAGGAGATTGGAGAAGAACGTGTTAATATCTGTTTTCAAGATAGGAAATATGTAAATATTATGAAATCATTGTAGGAAAGCTTTGAAACGATTATGGTGTCTCCGTGTGAAATTAAAAGCTCTAAAGCACGTGTGAGGAAATACAACCATATTCTGATTTTTTCCAATGATGACAACTTTGACATTTTTGAAAAATCAAATATAAAATTCTGTAATGCTATAAAGCTTTCTTCAATGCCTCTGCTTTGCTCGTGTTCTAAGCAATTTATGATAATTTTATGAGGCCCTTTCCAAAAGGAGGGAGAGAGGCTGAAGAGAACATCAAATGATTGGCCATCTTGGAGGAAGAGGGTAACTCAGAACAAAAGAAAGCACAGAAACAGAAGGCTGATATGCTAAAGAACAACTTCTCCCACTCGTATTGCTTAGGGTCAGTTTAGACAGCATGGCTGTGGCTGTGCCATATGTCACAGGCAACTAGGAAGAAATGTTCACTGTCATTCAATTAAAGCAGAATTGATAGCATCTCTACAAGCTGCATATGGGACCTAGGCCAGTGATTCCAGGAACTGCCATCAGCTGACTTCGGCGCCTGTTATGGAAGTACAGAGCAAGGGAGATGCCTAGTAGGAAAAAGTATGAGCAATTTATCTGTTAAAAAAAACAGAACCTTTACTATTAACAAATTAAATACACTGTAAAAGGAAAAGAATACATTTAGAAACACAAGAGAGCACTTTTTTAAAAACATAATTGGGTACAGATTGGTGCTGCCCATCTAATTCATTTATTCATGCGCATCTATTAGGTGTCTATTTTGTGTCAAGCACTGTGCTAGATACTAAGTACATACAGTACATTCAAATTTCTTCTTTTTTTAACACAATGGGTAACATTTATTTTATTTTTTTATTACTTCATATTATGGGGATACAAATATTGTTAGGGTTACATATCTTGCCCCTGGCCTCCCCTCCCCCACCCCACTATGCCAGAGCTTCTAGCGTGTCCAGCCTCCAGGTGGTGCGCACTGAACCCACCGTGTAAGTACACACCCTTCCCTTCCACCTGGCTTCCACCGGCCCACTTCCCAATTACAGATTATTTTTTAGACATTTTGGTTACAATGTATATATTTGCCTCTCCCTAAAAAGAGATAGAGGTAATCCCTTCCCCCCGACAATTCTCTCCACTTCCTTAATATGTAGGTCTCCCCCCAAAATCCCTGTTGAACACTACCGTTTTTTGAGCACCATAGTTTTAGTAAGTCAGGAGTACATTCAAATTTCTGGAACAAAGATGGTTAATGTGCAAAGTGACTATAAAATTTGCTCTGTAGGATCAGAAGCAATCTCAGGGCATCTATTCCATGTGTGTCTGCTCAGAGAGAGGGCTTGCCTAATTCTTAACAGCCTGGGTGCTGGTCCTGCTTTGCCACCATTAGTGAGATGTAACAAGCAAGGATGGTCTGGGTGCCAGCCTTTCACCTCTAAAATGAGAACTTTGGATGACACGATCTTGAAAACTTCTTCTAGACATTCTAGCTCAAAAGGAATTTACAGTTTGGTCAGCCTTATCTAAGCACTCACCTGCAACTCTAACACGGTGGCCAGTCTCTCAAAGCCAGCACTGCTCAGCTCTAATTATAAATGTATTCTGTTGAGTATGTATATACACTCTAACAGGAGGAGTTAAGAATAACAGGTGCCAGTTGAGTGGAAACTTCATAGCATATTGTCAGTTGTACTTCTTCAAGGCTACTCTGTGAGGTAGCAGTTGTTACCATTTCTATATTGTAGGTGAAGGAAACTTAGAATCAAAGAAGTGACACAACCTGCTGCATAAACAGCAAAGTCACACTGCAAACCTAGATCTTCCAAGATAAAGCCTGGAGTGCTCGCCACTAATCACAGTGTAGCAGGTTGAAACTATGTGGAACCACAGAGAAATAATCAATAATCTAGTTAAGTGCTTTCTTCCTTCCTTCCTTCCTTCCTTCCTTCCTTCCTTCCTTCCTTCCTTCCTTCCTTCCTTCCTTCCTTCCTTCCTTCCTCCCTTCCTCCCTTCCTTCCTTCCTTCCTTTCTTTTGACATGTTGTAATTGTACATATTTATAGGCTACTTTATTTTTTGAGACAGGGTCTTGCTCTGTTGCCTGGGCTAGAGTGCAGTGGCATCATCATAGCTCACAGCAACCTCAAACTCGCAGGCTCAAGAGATCCTCCCACCTCAGCCTTCTGAGTAGCTGTGACTACAGGGGCATACCACCATACCACCACCACACCTAGCTAAGTTTTCTATTTTTCATAGAGACGAGATCTTCTTATGTTGCTCAGGCTGGGCTCAAACTCCTGGCCTCAAGTGATCCTCCCACCTCAGTCTTCCAAAGTGCTAGGATTACAGGCGTGAGCCACTGAGCCTGGCCATAGGGTACAATTTGATGTTTTGATACCTATTCATGTTGTATAATGATCCAGTCAGGGTAGTTAGTGTATATATCATTCATACATTTATCATTTCCTTATGGAGAGAACATTTAAAAGCCTCTATTTCATAATATACAATATTTTGTTGTTAATCATAGTCACCCTACTGCTGTAATAGAACACAGAAATGTATTCTTCCTATCTAATTGTAACTTTGTACCTGTTACCCAATCTCTCCTTATCCTCCTCTCATTCTTCTGCTCCCCAGTCTCTGGTAACCAGTATTCTATTCTCAGCTTCTATTATATCAACTTTTCTTTTCTTTTTTTTTTTTTTTTTAGATTCCATGTATGAGTGAGATCATATGCTATTTGTCTTTCTGTGCCTGGCTTGTTTCGTGTAACATAACATCCTCTAGGTTCATCCATGTTGTCATAAATGGCAGGATTTCATTCTTTTTAATGGCTGAATAGTATTTTGTTGTATATATATGCCGTATTTTCTTTTTCCATTTATCCATTCTTGGACATTTAGGATGATTCCATATCTTGACTAGTAAATGGTGCTACAGTAAACATGGGAGTGCAGATATCTCTTCAACATACTGATTTCATTTCCTTTGGATATATGCTAAGTAGTGAGATTGCTGGATTATATGATAATTCTGTTTTTAGTGTTTTGAGGAGCCGCCATACTGTTTTTCATAATGGCTGTATATCTAATCAAGTGATTTTGAAGCATTTTCTTTTTTAATTAGGAAAATCCAATATATGTAAGATAGGGATAAAAAAGAAAGATATTAAAGTATGTGTTAATAATCTTCTACTCAACCCAATCCCCTCACTGGACTGCTAAGAAAAAAGAATTATTGGTCACCTAGTCAGCCACAGGGACTTAGCTATGCTAACTGGGAGAGAGAGTAGAAAGGATAACGGGAAGATGCCAAAAGAGTGTCAATTGTTCCATATAAGAAACGTGGCCTAAGGAAAAAGAACTTTCAGAAAAAATGTGAGACTTTGAGAGTCTATGGAATAAAATGGATTCGAAATCAATAGATACTATGATATGGGTGATTTTGAGGAGAGAGATGAGTTAAGAAGAATGTAGGTAAATTTTTGACAAAATTGGCCATACAGCAGCCATTTTATACGTAAAACAAATAAAAGTCAAGCTTCTCAGCTGAGGAGTCCAAAGGCATAGCCTGTCCAAACATACTCAAAACAAATCATCCTCATGGGAAGCTTTTTTTCCCTACATTTTTACAGACAGCTTAATTCTTTTAAAGTAAAGCAATTAGAATAAGGCTTACCTGTAAGCACAGGCAGCACCTACTTGAGGCATGACCTGGAAAGTTAGGAGGCTGCATTCCCCCAAGTACCTCCTCTAACACTATCTATTAGTTAAGATAGCATCAACAGGGACTATAACCGTTTATTTCACAATTAAGGTAAAGAATTAATTTAGTCTTCTACAAAAAATTTCAAGCTCTGCCAAAATGTGTGCACTCAGTCTTATATATTTAAATATACTGTGTATAATGACAACGTAATGAAGGCAAATCATTGTCCTACCCCACTTAATTTAGCAGGGCAACATATTTAATAATATTGAATTTAGGGCAACTTTATAAAACATTGGGTGCTTCTATTAAGATAAGAAAAAAATGGAACATAAAAATAATCAATTAAAGAACATGTTTTTACAACTTACATCTTAAATGTCTGCAAATACAAATATGTCTTTCTGTGTGTATATATACGTTTCAATGTTCACATGGTATATAACAATGCACTAAATAGTTGAGATGGAACTAAATGAAAAAGGAAAATATAATTACAACCATAAAATGCATTCAAAGGAAAATAATATGATTCAGAGAGAGATACTATGCTATCAAGTTGGCAAATAAATTGAGTTAGTAATTTGTTTAAACCTAAATTCTGAGGGTAAAATAATTTCAAATTTAATACTTTCAAAGGGCAGTGAAAACTGAAGACCCACAACTCCCCAAAATGAAAAGGAAAAGAAGAAAAGCCTATAGAAAATGGAGAATCCTGAATACTACCATATGTAAGTCCAAATCAATGATTTTCTAAGTACATATAAAATGAATCACCCAGCTTATATACTTTGTTCTTTACCAAGGAGTGTTTAAAAGAAAAGAGAGATAAATATATATATAAATATTATAAAATGATTTTGAAATTTGGCCTATTATTTATACACTTCTGCAATACTAATGATATGTCTTTTTAAAATGAAAATTTAAATTAAAAGATTTACTTGATTAGACTTAGGCTATTAAGACCTCCTATTCTGAGAATCTGTTATTGATACATTATTATATAACTTTCTCAGTTCTATCTTCCTTCTTGCAGAAATTAAAGTGCATTCAACTGAAAGGGGGTAAAAAACATAAAATTATAAAATTGAAAGGGGGTATAAACTGAACTGCTCTTGGTAGGAAGCTGTTATTTTAAGTATAAATTGTAATGTCCAGTTGGAAGGCAGTCCTTCAGTCTATAAACTGTTATCGTGTCCATCATCAAGAAATATGTGCCCATGTCTTCTCTCCCAGGACTTCCACATTACAGTTCTCAGATTGTAACCAGGTCCACTGGAAACTGTCTCAGTACCTGCCAAGAGAGAAGTCCTTCCTTCCTTTAGGCTGCAAGAAGGGGAAATGAGAATGGTTAGCCTCTCCAAGTAACTGAAGTATTCTTGATGTTTTTCTTATTCCTATGGAAGAGAATTTATTTATTTAAGTATTTATATAAGTATTGTATGTAAAAATATATAAGTAAATATAAAAACCATGGTTAGATTAAGAACATCTAAAATAAATTTACAACCAATCTTTGCCAGCTTTTAGCTTTAATCAATCTATTAAACATATCTTTTTGACACTGGGTTCATCAATTTTCATGACATCATTATTTACTTGTTCCCATTCTTCTTTCTTTTCCGTAACAAATAATCTCTTTCAGATGTAGTTTAAAACAGAATTTAAGATCTTTGTATTTTGTCCACTGTTTTTACACAAGCTCTGGTGGTGCCTCATGCTCAGGTTCACAAGTTTCTCACAGTGAAATATTTTAACATTATAAAGCAGAGCAGCACAGGTTGCAAGCTGGCAATTCCAGGGCCAAAGCTGGTCCCTAAAGGTACTGCCTCCACCTATAGAAGGTTTTTTAAATTGTGAGCCAATCCTTAGGGATCCGGAGATTTCATAGTGTAATAAATCCAGACTCTCGTTCTCTCCTGGAAAATGAAACTATCTGGCAACACCAAGACACCTTCTCACATGGCAACTGTTGGCTAGAGCTAAATAGCAGAACGTGTGTGCCCGCCAGCTTCACTTGTTTATATTACCTGCCACAGGCATTTGAGTGTGTGAAGCTCTTCTTAATAAGCCGCAGGGCCAAAAGAAACTTACAGGACTTGTTTGAAAAGCTGTGTAAGATCCATACTAAGGTCCCTTCTATTCATTTTACCCACATCTTCACTTGTGATACCATCTCAAATTATATCAGGCTTGATTTAGCCTATGGTGTAATACCATGTTCAAATACCTGATTGTGGCAACTTTCTACTTATCAAAAGTTTCATTTAAAATTTAATCGCAAGCCAGGCATAGTGGCTCACGCCTGTAATCCTAGCACTGTGGGAGGCTGAGGCTGACGGATCGTTTGAGCTCGAGACCAGCCTAAGCAAGAGAGAGACCCCATATCTACTAAAAAAATAGAAAGAAATTAGCTGAACAGCTAAAAATATATATAGAAAATATTAGCCGGGCATGGTGGCGCATGCCTGTAGTCCCAGCTATTCAGGAGGCTGAGGCAGCTGGATTGCTTGAGCCCAGGAGTTTGAGGTTGCTGTGAGCTAGGCTGATGCTACGGCACTCTAGCCTGGGCAACAAAGTGAGACTCTGTCTCAAAAAAAATAAATAAATAAAATTTAATTGCATACATTTCTTCTGAAATTTTCATTTCACCCCCTTATAGAAGTTGTTGCTTTAATAAAGCTTAATTAAATTCTTACTTCCTAGAACTATCAAGTAATATTCTACACTCTAAGAGAATTGATTGATTTAAAATAAGATACCTATTAGAGGTGAGCTTTTGTGGAAAATATCTTGACATAATAGAAATGAAGGAAAACTGATACCTAAAATATTTAACAAAGGATATGCATCGCACTTTATCCTAGCATTTGGAACATCTGCTCTCTAAATGGACACGAAAACCTTTTTATTTTTTTTTTTTCTTTCCTCTTTAGGCACATCTCAGCCTGCTGGTCAAGCATGCCAAGAAAATATAAAAGATCTTGAAAAGGAAGTCAAAGGAGACACCTTGGAGGCTGTGTTTCATCAGACTGGGACATTAGGGAAATCTAAGGAAAATGGAGATGAACAGACATCTGCTTCTATGAATGGAAAGCAGAATTCCTCTTTTCTCCCCAAAGATAAGAAACAACATCCATCTGACAGCAAAGTACGTAGTGGGAAGGAAAATGATGATCTTCCTTCAACTATCTCTCATCAACCAAAGAAAATCTTACCAGTGGTCATATTTAATGACTGTGAAGAATCATTATCAGGAAAAATTACACTACAGGATTTCCCAAGCACAGCAGAAGCCTCTAAACCAGCAAAAGGCAAATATACTACAGAAGTGAAATGCGGGGCTTTCCATGTGAAAGTAGAAATCAAGAAAAGCTTTTTCTGTAAAACAGGAATGCAGTTCCCAACAAAAACGAGATGTTCAAACTGTCACCAGCGTTTCTCTGTCAGACACAATCAGAGATGCTACGCTTCTGGGAATTACTTTCCCAAATACAAGAATATATCAGTGAAAGAACCAAAACCGGAGGTGCCATCTAAATATCAAGGAGAAATCACCAGAACTGATAGCCCCTTGCTGAAAGTAAGCATTGCGGGAAAAGAAATTAAAGTTAAATACACGAGTAAGAAACAGAATATATTAATTAATATAACTCATCCTAAAAGAAAAGAAAAGATAACTAAATACAGAGACGTTTCCTCCAATCACACCACTAAAGAATCTTCCAGGTCTCTTTCACAGTCTGGTGCTAGGCACCCTGATAACAGGCAGCTTGAAAACATGCATCAGAGCTCAGACTGTATGCATGTCTCTCCTCCTATTGTGCTTGCTGTCCAGAAGGAGAAGAATGTTGATACAGTTGTGGTTTCTCTAACCGCAACTCCAGAGAGAGAGAAAAATAACCCTGACACATTACCTTCAGTCCTAGATGACTGTGAAGTAGGATCTGCCATCTCTCAGCAGAAGGTCTTGAAAATGAGTCAAGACGCCCCCCAAATGAACCATTTCTCTGAGGCTGAGACCTTTCTCAAAACCATTCTTTCTACTTCACAAAATACCCTAAAGACCACAAGTTTAAGTAATACAGATTTAACGAAAATGCCTTTTGAGAATCCTAAGGATATCTATAAAGAGAGAAAAATGAACTTTGATATCTTGGAAAATATCACATCAGACTCACACATACAACAAAGCACAGAAAGAATAAATAATTTGCCAAGTACTATTACCGACATCTTTCCATTTCAAAATGGCAAAGACTCCAACTTTTGTTCTTTGTCTTCTCTGAATATGCAGCTTGTAGGAGAAAAAGCAGCCAACGTCTATTGTGAAGGCAGCCAAACTTCACCTGCAGAATGCTGTGAGGACTCAAATTCTCTGTCTTTTGCTTCCAGTCAAAATGCTCTACAGCCTTGCACCTCATTCAGTCCATCTCACTGGGCCACCAGGTATTCAGATCCTAAAGAAATTCCTGGGGACACAGTTTCCTTTAATCACTGTACCACAGTTTCCTTTAATCACTGTACCGAATCTGTGCTAGATTATGAGAAGGAGCATGTTGATGTGACTGACAGAGACTTTAACAAAGCCATTGTACACAGTGACTCTCATGCAAATGCACAGCAACTATTGGAAAGGAAAAGTACAGAGTGTCCAACTTTCAGGCCTGCACCCTGCAGCAGCCCAGCTGCTGGGAGTCCACATGACAGTATTAGCCCCAGCACCGTGGAATGGAATCAAACAGAGTCCCAGGCAAGTCATTCAGAGACAGCAGCCCCCAGCAAAGCGAAAGCACCTGGCATGACCTTCATAACTGATGAGTTAGAGCAGAGATTAATTACTCAAAATGATAAAGAAGTCACAGCTGATTCTAATTGTCCCATGGGAAAAAGAAACCCTAAAGAGTTACCCAGATCTCTGGAAAATGTTGAAAAAGACAAATGTCAGATAATACCATTGGTAGCAAATGGAAGCCACAGAGATTTTGAAGACCTATCAAATGAGAATCATGATGAAGTGTTTTTTCAAATGGATTTTCCACTGAACACTGCTGAGTCCAACTGGGCAGTGTCTGCTACAGATAACCTGTTTCTTACTGAGAAAATACTGTCCAATGATGTAGACCAATATGGTTGCCAAGATAAGAAAAGCTTTAGACTAACTGGTTTTAAACAGGAGCCAGAAGAGTACCCAAGGACTACCTCAACAATGGTGAATTCTGAAGGAGATGAGAGCAAAAATGACTCAAAGGAAAATTACTATCACCAAATAGAGGTATTTCTGTCTCCTCAGAAGCAAAAGACTTTAAAAGGTATGATGGGCTGTACAGAATCTTTAACTTTCATTATTTTTACATGTTTGCACTTTGGAAAGTTTTAAAGTGAAGGCTTTTTTTATTGCTTGGAATTTTTTCTTTCTTGCTAAAGATATATCGTGTATTTTAGAGTTACATGAATATGGGCAAGCATATATCAGTCTCCTTCTTTACATTATCACCCACTCCACCCATAAATAGTGCATAGCAAAATCACCAAGGCTGCAATTTAATACAAAGTAAAAAAAAAAAAAATCAATTTCTCTTTAAAAGAGTGATGTATTGCCAAATCAATTTATAGGAAATGTTAGCCTTTTGCCACTCTTAAATAATCCACGATTTCTTCCCTTCTTGCAAGCTAAGCATGTTTAGAAGAATAGGAAGAATATGTTTATAATAAAGTGTATTTTTAAACCTTGCTGTGGTGTTGCAGAAGCATGGTATGCATGTCTCAGGAGGCCGTGTGGAATAGTAATTAAAACAAAGGACGAAAACCAGAAACGACCGTAGCTAGTCCTGACTGAGACATCCATGGGGCCTCTGACCCCTCGCAGACCTCTGACCTCCCTTGTGCATTGGTTTGGCCCTGCTCAGACTGTTGATAGAAGCCAGAAACTCTCCAGACCGCAAGAAGGGCTAAGCTAGAAGTTCTTCCCTAAGTACTTAATACTGTCTGTCTGCTTTCCATCTTGGGTCAGCAACACATCATTTTGATCACTTCCTAGAAGGCCATTGTTTTTGTCAATGAGTCTGAATTATTTTACATTTAATGTTAGCATTATTCCACATTACACATGAAAATACATCTTGAATGAGTAAAAAACTGCCTTCCAAACTGCAAGTAACGTTCCTGACAACCTCAGAAATGAGATTTGGAGCAATGAAACTTAAAGGAGAAGTTATCTTTTCTTTGTTGCCCTATCTGTAGATTTTTTTTAATGAAATTAATAAAATTTAGAAGTAGAAATAAAATACAGAAAGCATAATCAATCACGCAAATGTTGGCATAAAATGTGAAATTTGCTTTATAGAAAACACATGCCCTCAATACAAACACTATATGGTCACCTGCTAGATATGAACACCCTAACTCAAAGAACTTCAGTCACAGGAACTGCTTCCCAGTGCCAACGTATCTCCAGATATCAGGATCAAGGACATTAATCCCAAATTTGCTTCAGTCCTTAGTTATTTGGAACTGCAAGGGAACCTGCAATAACAGCACTTGTGCCTCCCAGAGGAGACACGTCACCTAAATTAACATCCCTCCCAGGCTGGCTCTCCCTCCCTCAGGGGCAGATGCCCCCTGTACTGCCTCTCCCAACAAGGCACATTTCTTAGGAAAGTCAATAACAAAAGTCAGAACCTTCCCAAAGCTGATATTACATTTCAGTACATTTTAAAATTGTCTCATTTGGTAAATGATTCCAGCTACTCATTCCCTGTGTTATTATGTTTCATCAAAAGACTGTTTCTACAACCCTCTTCCTGGATCTTTTTCTCCTCTTTCCTTTGATCACTTTGTTCCAGCCACATGGACTTAACCTGAGTTCATAGAACTTCCAGCCAAGATCCCACATCAGGCCCTTTGCATGGGCTGTTCCAATGACCAGTCTTGCCCCATATGTCTGCATGATTCGTTCTCATCTCCTCATCTTCTTTACATTTTTGCTCACATGGTGTGTTCCTGGGAAGTTCTTCTCAGATTGCTCAGTTTATAACTGCAGTCTGAGCCACCCTCATTCCAGCCCAGGCAAACTCTGTCTCTTCTCCATGTTTTCCTTTTATGAATATACTTTTCAACTTCTAATCTGCTGTATAATTTACTGGTTTATTTTGTTTATGTTCTATCTTCTTCCACTAGAATGTAAGTTCCATGATGGTATGGATTTTTTTTTTGTTTTGGCCATTGCTGTATCCACAGCATGAGACAGTGCATGTCCTACAGTATACACATTCAATGAGTATTTGTTGAATGAAAGAATTAATGCAAGGAAGTCATATTAGGTTTCTTTGTATAATATTCTGTTCACATACCAAATCAAACAATCAAACAAAACCCAGGAAAACAGCAATTAAAATATTTGTATTAAAAGGAATTTGAATCTATAAATGTTTGCATGGATTTGACTGTCTTAGAGGTGTCAGTATTTTTACACTGTATTCAACATTATTGTCCGCTTATTATTGACACCTCATGCCAGGACTCTTGTCATCTTTTCAGGCCATAGATTGCTTTGAGGAACTGGATTTTGGATCATTTCACCAGAAAATCATAAATTTGATAAAGATACAAACTTATGCCTACATTTTCAAAAGGGTCCTCTAACTCCTCAAAGTCTGTCCATGTAGCTCAGATTCAGAGTCAGCTGACTCTAATATTTATGTAGCTCCTCCTGCCATGTGTTTGTGTTTAGGAATTAACTAGATTAGAGGTCACAGTCTGGACTGTCTACAGGAGCCAGGCAGGTGATGTAAATGAGTAAAGCAGGCTGCAGGTGAGTAAGTCTGGAGGGTTGGTGAACCAGTGAGAATGTGTCCGGAAATGAGAACACAGATCCAGTACAGCCAGTCCTTCAGACTTCTCAGGATAGCTGGAGATCTGGATTTTCTACACATGAGTCTCTAGGTTATAGGATTTGGGAGACACAGTACAGACTAAACAATCTGTGACTTCTGAACTAGATTAACAACAGGAGGTAGGGTGGGGTGGGGTGGGGTGTGGTGGGAAGTAACAGAGCCAGGGTGGTATAGACGAAAGGATACCAATTGGAACCTTTAATAACTAAATGCTGGGTTCTTCCTTTGCTAGGTTTGGGCTATTCTTTCTTGGGTGAAAAGGTGCTCACTTAAGGCATCATTTTTTTCTGCTGTAAATGGAATGAAACGTATCTTAAAGAGTTCTGGCAAAGAACCAGAAATTCTATATCACAAAAAATTTTAATGAGGAAACTAAAACTAGGCCACCCTGAGAAAATGACAGATAATGAGAAAGACCAGATGATATTTTGCATGGCATAGAAATACTCATAATTAAATAGCCCTTTTTATGAAATATGGCACAAAACTTACAAGCAATGTGTAAAATATTTTATTTCCCTGAGCCCCTAAAGTAGGACTTATTCCAAGAGTTCCCAACAAGGCAGAAAGGTATAGAGGACTACAGATCTGAGAAAGTTTGAGGCCCCAAGCTCTACACCAAGCACTATGAATATAAAGATGAATAAAAATTATTCTTTTTCTTGTAGCAGAATACAACTTTGGGGATAATTTTCAGCAATCTGACTTCTGGTGAAATTGTAATTCCATATCTGTGTTCCACCAGAAATTGTAATTTCCATATCTGTGTTCATTTGAACATGTCTCAGTACCTGTGTAGCCCAGGGTGCCAGGTCTATCAACAATGCTCATGCTTTCCTCAGCAAGGCTCTTCCCAGATCTGCTGTTGCTTCTTGGTCTTCCCACTCACTTCCCGGGCCTACCTCTGGCTTTCAAGGTAGTAGCTTTCCACTATCACACTCATGATTGAGATTTATGCTGCTATAGTAACGTACCAGAGATAGGGTAATTTATAAAGAACAGAAATTTATTTTTTACAGTACTGGAGGCTGAGAAGTCCAAGGTCAAGGTCCCAGTGGTAAATGTCTGGAGAGGGCCTTCTCACTGCTACCAAGATGGCTCCTTGTTGCTTCATCTTCATGTGGCAGAAGAAAAAAAGACAAAAGGGCCTAACTAGCTAACTCCAGCCTTCTTTGAAGGGTATGAATCCCGTTCATGAAGGAAGAGCCCTCAAAATGTAATCACCTAAAGGCCTCACTTCTTAATAATATCATACTGGGTCTTAGGTTCCAACATATGAATTTTAAGGGGTCACATACATTTAAACCCTTGGTAAAGCATTTGAGATTTTTTTTTTAATTTCAGAATATTACAAGGGTATAGACATTTTTGTTACGTGAATTGTTTTTGTATAGTTTGGATGAAAGTTAGAAGTGTGTCCATCACCTGGCTAGTGTGCATTGTACCTATTAGGTGTGTATTTACTCATCCCTTCCTCCCCTCTCCTACCTGCTTGATTTCTGTTGAGTTTTACTACCATATGTGCACGTGAGTGTTGATCAATTAATTCCAATTTAATAGTAACGTGTGGTGTTTGATTTCCCATTCTTATGATACTTCACTTACAAGGTGGTTACAAGAAGTGTTAGTTCACCATTTTTTATTGCTGCGTAGTACTCCATGGTATACATATACCACATTATATTAATCTACTCATGAACTGATGGGCACTTGGTTTGATTCCACATCTTTGCAACTGTGAATTGCACTTCAACAAACATTCTAATGCAAGTGTTTTTTTTACAAAATGACTTTTCTTTCCTTTGGGTAAATACCCAATAATAAGATTGCTGGTTCAAATGGTAGGTCTACTTTGAGGTATCTCCATACTACTTTCCATAGAGGTTGTACTAGTTGGCAGTCCCACCAACAATGTGTAATTGTTCCTTTCTCTCTGCATCCACTCACACAGTTGTTGTCTTGGGACTTTTTGATAAAAAACCATTTTCACTGGTGTTAGGTGTTATCTCATTGTGGTTTTGATTTGCATTTCCCTGATTATTACAGAGTTGAGCATTTTTCCATATGTTTGTTTATTGACCATTAGTCCATCTTCTTTTGAAAAGTTTCTGTTCATATCTTTTGCACTCTTAACAAAATAGGCATAGATGGAACATACCTCAAAATTATAAAAGCCATACATGACAAATCTATATCCAGCATCATGCTGAATACAGAAAAATTGAAAGCAGTCCTGCTTAGAACTGGAACCAAACAAGGTTGCCCACTGTCGCCACTCCTATTCAGCATTTGTGATTTTTAAATGGATGAACATATTATCCTTACAAAGTTACTTTACTTTTCTCAGTTATTTTCTTAAAGTTTGATTGTATTGTAGTAGCTCATTTGTAATTTTTTTTCATCTAATTAACACAGTGTGCATTTTAACGGAGTCCCTCAAGAGACTTGTATATCTTATTCCTGCACAAGCAAATTGCCTGATTGCTAAAAAGGCTCAGTAAACATCTACTGGGTATTCACTGAATGAGGGAGTGGCTCACATGTGAATGAAGATTACTGAGATATAGATTCAATGCACCATGTAAAATCTGTATTGAACTGTAGTATATAAGGATTAGGCTGACTCAACAGGTAATACATTTGAGTCTGTGAGGTGTTTCAGTTTAGACTAAATGACTACTTGGTAGAGACTCTGTAGAAGTGTTTTGAGTTTAGAGAGGGTGATTGGACCAAATTGCCTCTATATTCTTTGCAAACCTGGGATTCTACAAATACCAACCAGGACAGTGGGAGTGATGCTTTATACTTGGTGGGTGTTTCAGTGGTTCTCAAATCATACTTCAAAACATATGGTAGGGCACACACTATCTCCTAATTTAAGTGTATAAAAAGATTCTAGAAAAAAACTTTCCCCAATATATTACAGGGCCATATCTATCACACACAATTACCTAGGCTCATAGGACTTACTTTTTCCCCAGCAGGTTAAAAAAAATTGCATTTACATGTAAATTATTTGACATTAGAAAAGTACTTTTCTTGTGGATGCCTTATAGTCAACCTTGACTCTCAATCTCAATGAATAGTGGAACTAGAACAAGCATTGGAGAAAACAGCCAGAGGTCAATTCTGTAGTATTTTTAAAAGTTCCACCACTCTGTAAAATTCCAGAGAGCAAAAGTCATCTTGCTCATTATTACAGCCTTAATACCCAACACAGTGGAAATTAGCATGTAGAAACTGAACACTAAATATTATAGAATGAATGTTGTTTTCTTATCACCCTCTTATTTCCCAGGGAAGAGGTAGGAGTCCACAGCAGAGTTTTAAAAATTAAAGAAATTGGTAATGATTCTTCTCTCTCCCCACTTGTTTGTTTGACCCTGACAAGTGTTAAATTGTTATGGAAATGAATCATTAATAATTATATATAGACATAAAGAAGACTAATTATTCATAGATGGATCCCATTTATTATTTAAATAGTTCTGAGGATAAAGTTTGCTATTGATAAATTAGATTTTAGTTTGCAAAGACCAAATTGTAAAAACTCATTTGCTGCTTGAAATAGAATAAAAATAAAGGTCAAGACTTGGCCTCTTTTTAAATTTATGTTGCTTGCCTTTTATATATATATGGTATCAAAAAAGTAATATCAAGTAAAATCTTAGTTTTAACTCATCAAATTACTTTCTAGTTGTATTATATGATCCCCTATTTGAGTTTTCTTTATTATTTTACTTTTTCAGTTATTTTCTTAAAGTTTGATTATATGGCAGTAGCTCATTCATAATTTTTTTCCTCAAATTAATACAGTGTCATGGTGTCATGGTTTGTGATGACAGAAGGCAGCAGTTTGGAACTATATAAAATATTTCAAGTTGTTATTTATTCAAATATAAAATTAGCAAAGCCTTTATGAATTTTGAGATTTTTTTCCGTTTTCTTCATTTTGAACAAACATATGCAGCAAAAGTATCATGAAATTTGTATATTCATGACTAATAAAAGTCAAACCATAAGTACTTGAGTTTAATAGTAAAGTTATTATCATGGATTATAAGTGGACTTGATATTCAGGTAATAATATTTTGTCTCTTTATTTAGAATTTAGGGGACATACTTGACAATTAACTTGCAGTTTGCCCCTCCACAATAACCAATATAGTATCATGCATACTGCTGATACCCAAGCAATACCTATTAAATTAAATCCAACTGAGGCAACCTTTGGTAACCCCCTCCCTGCCTTTACCCATATAAATCTATTTTTTAAGGTGCATGGCTCTTTATTTAAGTAATACAATTTTAGAAAGTGAACCACAAAGAAGTCAAATGAAATTATTCTAGTTCTAGTCTACTGTGATTCTATGTTTCCAAGACTGGAATATTTGATAGTCTATCCTGAAATCTAGTCTCATTTTCATATGTAATGTGTTTTATTCTAGATTGGAATTTGGAAATAAATAATCTCCGAAAGTTATCTCAGGAGTTGGCTCCAAGAGGTGCAAGAGCCAGTGATGGTTCCCAGGAAGAAGCAATAGACCAGTGGGCCAGGAGAAGGCAGCAATTCAGAGATGGCAAGAGATACAGCTCAGCAGGGGAGAGTTCATTTGCCAGCAATATCACCGAAGGATCCAGTGAGTAGACGACCAGTTTCTTTTCCCAGCAAAAACAATTTCCTGAAACTTAATCAGTCCCCCATCTTTATCTCCAGAACATAAACTCTGTTGTTTGAACATGGCAATATGGTAATCATAAGCTTTTATATGAAAGATGTTTTCAGAATAATCAACTCTTTATTATATACTAAGGAATTCCTATTTGATAAATTTCCTTCTTCAAAACACACAACTACCTACTAAGGCTGCTTTTCTCTTTAGATACTAAAATAACTAACTAATAGGGTTCTTTTACTGAATTAAATTTGTGTACTACTTCAAAGAATTTGACTTGGTTTATTAAAACATGTATAATATAAAAGGATAAGATCAATATGTTTGATTATAAGTAACAATATTTTCTAATTTTAAAATTTCTGAAATGAGGGAGTGTGTATAATTGGACGTGTACTTTAGTGAGATGAGATAGTGTTTCTCTTGCTATTGAGAGACTGTTATTAAACCAGCATTATAAATCAATGGCAACTAAAAACAGAAGATAGATCATCATGAGGAAATCCAACTGAAGGGAAAATGTGAGTCAAAAATAAAATAGAGAGGAAGGATTAGTACATTTATTTAGTACATAACACCACTAATCCGGCTCTAACATTCTAACAGCTAAAGTTATTAAAAGATACTTGCCCAACTAATGGACATTTGCTATTTACATGTTATTTACAAAAACAAGCCAGTTGTTCAGGAACACATGGATACTGAAACCTGAGCATACTTCATTCAAAAAGCAAAGTAAAGGGCAGTTTTGTGATGCAGAGAATGACGTCTTTATGAAAAGACAATACGGAGTGTCCTAGGTTATGCCCTACAGGCAGGCTGATGGAACGACACAGTTCAATTCATGAATGCAGTGATAAAACATAATTGATTCCAAGTGAGTTAGAGAGCTGGCACAGGTTAGGGATTGGATGTAGCTGTAAATGTGTGGGCAAAGATTGTAAGTAATTTAAGTTATTAAACATTGTACTGTATTATCGTCACAACAGCATTCTTATATTCATATGAACAGTGAAGAATCCAATTTAAATGCTCCATTTGTCCTGATAATTTGCATTCTTGTCCCTTGATCAATGTCCAATTCTTCTAGTTGCTTCTTCCTATTTGGCAACAAGGACTCAAGATCTAGAATCTTAATTTTTTGTTTTCACATATGCTACTATATAGGGTTGTTTTTTTTTTTTTTTTTTTTTTTTTTTTTTTTTTTTAATTTTTTTTTTATTTTGGCCTATTATGGGGGTACAGATTTTAAGGTTTCAATAAATGCCCATTCCCCCCCTCCCCCCAAAAGTCTGAGTCTCCATCATGACCATCCCCCAGATGGTGCACATCTCACTCATTATATAGGGTTGTTTTATTATCCCTTTAATGTTCACAACTCTTGAAATACCTGCCTGCAGAACACACTTCCTATATTAGACTGCCAATAACATAATCCCACGGCTAAACATTTTGTCTTAAAATTCATTTCCTTCTGTTCCTATTACCTCTTCTCTTTATCCATTGCTGTATTTAAATATTCTAGAATTTAGTAGGTGTTTTTAAAAATATTTTAATAATATTTAATATATTTCATTAATTTTCTCTCATCATTGGTTTTTGTACCAATTACTTCCAACAGGAGTTATTGTATTTTTCTTCTTACTATAGTAATCTTTTAATAATTTTTTCAGAGAAATTCTATGGGAGGTAAACTGAGTTCTTATATATCTGAAAATCTGTTCACTTTCCTCTTAATTCTAAATGATAGCTTTGTATAGCATTCTAAGTTCAAATTATTGAAGAAACTGATTCATTATCTTCCTATAACCAGTGGTGGAAACGAGAAGTTTGAATCCAATCTGATTCTCACAAATTTTGTCACTAATCCAGTTTTGTCTCTGGTAGCTTTTAGGGTTTCCTCTTTACCTTTGGTTTTCTAGAATTTTTCTGCTATGGATCTCAGTATGTGTATTTTAAATATTTTTTCCTCTTTGGCATCTCGTGGGCTATTATAGGTTGATGATTCATTTCTTTCTTCAACTCACAAATTCTTAGGTATCATTTTTTAAAATATCGATATTCTTTCTCTTCTCTTTTATCTCTTGCTGGCACCCCTTTTAGATAGATATTCAATCTTAAATCTATTCATCATTTGTCTTAACTTTCCCTTTGTACTTTGCATCTCTTCATTCTTTGTGCTACATCTGAGAAAATTCCCTTGCCGTTTTTGAGCTCAGCAATTCACCCCTCATCTAAATCCTTCCTGCTCTTTAGCCTGTTTTAAACTTTTTTATTTCAACAGTCTCTAAGTGGCTCCTTTTTGGGGGGGATTGTTCTTATCTTTTGTACCCCTGGAAACATTAAGCATATTATATAAAGTTTTAGTCTATTTGCTCTATCAACTGTTTACTCAAATACACATTTCACATTTGCTGAGTTTGCTGTCTTTCTTTCGTGGTGTTGGCTTTTCCCAAGTGCTTTGTGATTTTGTACTGGGTGCAGATTCTTTGTTTCCTCTCTACTCATATGGTGACTGCCTGCAATTGGGCAACCTACCTGGGCAGGCAGTACAGCATCCAGGATGGTTTCTGCCATATTCAGTGAGAGTAAGAATGCTTCAGGTTGCAACAACTGAGCTCTGGCAAAGGACAGTCCATATCCCATCTGGGTGTCTTCTGTTCCAACCTCTGACTTTTTCACACACTCATCTGTTCTGGACTACAGGCAGGTACAGTCATTGCTGCTACTTGACCCATAGTAGAGCTCAAAGTGGGGGTGTGCGAGCATCAGACTACCTTGCTGTTTCTGCCACGATGCTCTAATTAAACACCCTCTTGTTTGCACCTGGGGCATCTCTAGCTCCTGGCTTCTCGCTGTTCAGGGATGGAACATTCTTGGTGATGTTCTCACCATTCTGCATCAAAACATCCTCACATATATTCTCTGCTGTGAATTTACTCCATGGTTTACAGGCTGAGTGTAGGTTTTAGGTATTTCCCAGTTTCTGACATGATGAGAATTCCCTTCTTGTTTTTAAACACATCTACAGATCTTAAAACACATACCACACCGCATGCGAGACACCCTCTGTCTCCTTCCTGATGTTCTGGACTTTGGAATGCCTCTTCCTTTTATTACGCACAAAAATTCAGATGTCACTCCTGCTTCTAAATATACGTAACTGAATTTATCAGTGTTCATAAAATAAAAGACCCTGCAGGAATTAGAATCTATTCAATATATGTTTTCCAGCATTTCTGTCAAAATGAGAGAGTATGATTTGTGCTCCCTCTGTTATCTCTGAGAATAGCTTCCATTTGCTGCTCC
This sequence comes from Microcebus murinus, assembly GCF_040939455.1. Taxonomy (NCBI): domain Eukaryota; kingdom Metazoa; phylum Chordata; class Mammalia; order Primates; family Cheirogaleidae; genus Microcebus; species Microcebus murinus. The sequence continues at coordinate 76,957,329 of NC_134114.1, read as the reverse complement.
AGATTCTGTTCCACCCTTTTCCACCTTTCTCTCTGCCCTAAGAGTGTCACCTCTTTGGACTACATCAAGGGGCTAATTTGCTCTCTAGCCTCCCATTGAGTTTGACCAGTGAGGAAGATCAGGAAAAGATTGGAGGGAATGAGGAGGGTGAAGTCCTGATATTATTGTTCCTTGTTTATTTTTTTGATGTGCCAAAGGCTGGCCATGTCCCTAAAGCCACATTCCTATAAAGTGACCCTCTCCACACTACCTTCTATAGATCTGTGTTCTTTTCGTTTTGGGTTTGTTTTTTGTGGTTGTTTTTTTTTTTAACTGCATCTAAGATCTTAACTGTGAGACTCTGTTTCTATCTACATTAAGGCAGGTGACAATATCCTCCATAACTCTGTGTAATAAATATACCCTTCTGCAACTGCAAAATCTTGAATCCTTGAGTATGGCTCTGTCTTCTGGTAAATGGTACCTGCTCCCTTATCCTTATCCTTTGAATCTTAGATGGACTAGTCTTAATCCCACTCTATCACACCTGCTTTTAAAAAACCTTGTCCGCAATGTGTAAATAGTGTTTTCATTAAATTCTCCTCAAATTACTTATTTGAGGATGCCATCTTTTTCATGCCACTACCCTCTGATACACCCGAGATCTGATCTTATATGATAGCAATGGCGCTGTTGAATGCCAGCTCATCAAATGTCACCAATACGACCTATTGATAACCCACAACTGCTTATTGCTTACAGAGATAAGGGAGGATGTTTGTGCAACAGAGCTTTGATTCTTGTAGCCATCCAAAAAGGCCCTGTTGTAACACTGCTTCCTTTGGATAATAATACTATTTGTTGGTTTTTATTTTCTTCTTTCTGGGTTTTTTTTTTCTTGGACTCTTAAAAAATTCCTTCTTTTTATACTGAAGATAAAGTCCACAACAGTTCATACCCCTAAACCTGTGTAAACAAAATTATCAAGGTATTCAGCAATAAACCAATATTACAGTAATTAGTATCTACCCATCTTAAAACCTAAGAAAAGGAACCTGAGGGATGACCAATTTGGTTATAACTAAGAAGACCAGGAACAAAATTTTATGTGTAATAATAAAAATTTATTACACATAGTAATAGCTTCTACTATTACCTAGAATGATTTATGATTGATATAAACTAAGAAATTAGATTGAATGGCAACTTTGTTTAGTTTGGCTAACTATAGACTATCTTCATGTGTCAGAGAGAATGGGATCAGTTCCTCTCCAGTTTTCTGTTCCTTCTAGTTCATTCTAGTGTAGAAGGACTAGTTCCTTCCAGATCACTGTGTCCTTCAGCTACTTGGACTCTTTTAGTCCAAGTCTGTTTCATTCATTGTTTTATGGAAAATTTTCGCTCCTAGTGCTCTTAAACATTCATGTTTGCTCTGCATTTCTTGAGAAAAAGAATCAACCACAGATGTGCTGGAGCCAGCTCACAGTGGCTCACAAAAGCCAACTGTGCACATTTTTCTAACACCACAGTTCAGTGACAGCAGGTTGGTAGCTTGAAATTGGCCATGGTGGGAGTATTTATACAATGGAAACTGGCAAACACTGCAAATCAGGGATTATTTTTCTTTCTTTTTGGAAAGGCACTTAAAACATTTACCAGTACCTCACTTGCAATAACATAGGAATCAGCTGTATAACTTATACAAATTCTAATTTCATGCCAAAATAACATAATCATTTTAATTAAAACAATGATTATGTTTTCTTTGGGGTGAACTCTGTTTTGAATGAAAACTTATACCTACTAACAATTTGTTTCACATTAGACACAAGAGAATTGAACCGCCTGCCATTTCTATTTTCTAGTTTATCCAAGCCACAACACACAGAAGGCATGCTGTATTTCTTCAGAAACTTTTCAGTAGAGACTACAATTCACTAAGAGCTGCTGGGGCTAGCATTGTTTAATGTGTGGTTTAAATTTTATCTCATTTATAGAGTCAGGATATGCTACTAACCCATGACTTAAAACCTGACAGCTTTATCGAGCATCATTACAGCTGGTGTTTTTCACTCGGTTAATCTCACTCATCTCCGACTTCCTACATAATAACTGGAAAAGACATTAGGAATGACATATTTATGTGTGTGGACACAGTTGATCAATCCATCCAGGCCGTGGGGAATGCTGACTAAGGCACACCAGGTAAATAACTTGAAGGCTGTAAACTGAAGCCAGAAAGGCCCGCAAAATGGAGCTCTGATTTTTATCATCTCGAATGGCTCCTGTATCACAAACAGATGTGGCGAGAATTTGGCTTTAATTGTGTGAGGATACTTGATAGCATTTTCCTTACTTCATTCAGCTATTAAAATTATTATGGAAATGTATTTTCCAAATATTACTTTGCATGGAAATAGGAAGGAAGGAAGGAATAGAGGGAGGGAGGGGGGAAGGAGGAAAGAAAAGAAAGGCACAAGAACTCTAATTCCTAATAATGAGAGCTAACAATTACAATGTGTTTGCTAAGTGCCAAGTATTATTCTAAGTGCTTTACAATGTACTGACTCATTAACTCTCCCCAAAACACCATGAGATAAGTCCTCTATTTTTAATCCTCATTTTACTGAAGGAGGAATCTGCATCATGGACAAGATAAGTGACTTGTCCAAGGTCACTCAGCTATAATTAGTGGTGGAGCTGGGTTTCAAACCCAGACAGCATCCTGAGTCTATGTTCTTAAACACTACAACTCCCTTCTCTGCTTGGACCATTTAATTCAAATCCTGATCTCTCCTGGGAAAGTCCAAACAGATAAGATATCACTTTTTCATTATTCTCAAATGATACAGTGGAATGAAAGAGATATGAGAAATGTCTAAAGATACCTGGAACTGGGCCAAATATTTTCTCTTTTTTATTCTCAAGTCAAAAAAATAATAAAAAGGAAGTCTAATATTTAAATTTTTCAAGGACAAAAGAGATCAAATACAGTTTTAGTAACACCAAGCATATTTATGAGCTCATTTTGTCTTAAAGTTTCATTTATTAAAAGGTTCATCTAGCTAACAAAATTTTGGTGACAAAGATTTTGTGACAAAGACACATTTGGATTTGTTTTCTATTTGGCTCAAATTGCACAGGGACAGTTGTTAAGAAATCTAGCAGCTCTAAGTTTGCAGCAGGTGTGTAGCTTGCTGCTTCATTGGATTTTAACACAAAGTTTATGTCTCAGTTTATGTAAGAATATGTTGATTAGCTCTGTCTTGGTAACTGAAAGAACACAGAACTGCTCATCCACATAATCAAATCTGTTCATAAATAAATGAGCTGTTTTAACAGTCTCATGCATGCTAATAAAAACAAAGATCACTATAATTTAAAGCCCCACCCTCAGACCTTTACATGATAGGAAGATGATTACATATCCACCATAGACAATTACTGCTCAGGGAAAAAATAATAAAGATAAATCAGTAGGCCCAGGAATCTGTGTAAGTTATACTCATAAATATTTAAATGGAGCTGGATTTTTAAGGCTGAGAATATAGGACATAAATCAAACAAGGAAAGATGCTTTAATACTTTAAAATTCTTTAGGGCTTCTGTAACTTCAGCAAGTACTATTGTAGCAAAAAGCTTTGATTTAGCCTTAAAGCTCAGAAAGATAGGTCAACATTGTCATAATTTTTTGGTTTACTTCTCCTACCCTTTAAAGTCAAATGTCACATTCAGACTTATCCAACAAATGAAAGCAAAAAGTTCTTAAAGGGTTTTGCAATATATGTGAAGAAGTCATGCTATATGCTGATTTAAAGTATTCTGTTCTAAAGTTTTCATAATTTTTATTCCAATAAACAATATGCTCCTTAAAATGATATCATTTACATTCCAACTTTATCATTACATAATATTCCCATATGTCATCTGTGTTTATTTTTGCACACACAAAAAGCTTATTTACTCAATCAACATGGCCTAAGTAAGTACTTGCCAGTACTTACTTCCCCACTGCAGGTCACTGTGTTTATCCTCCTCTCTCCCACCCCATAGAAAGTTTACCCACTCCTCAAGGTCCAGCTTGATGATATTCTTCCTTTAACTTTATTTTCCTACAGCTGGAATCACTCTCTCCTTCCTCTGAACTCTCTTATTTCATCAAAAGTCCCTTGTCTTACTCACCTTTCTATCCCTATTGTGCCTAAAATTGCACCTTGCTCATGAGAGAAGAATAATTATTTTATAACAATTCAATTCGATAATGAATGAATGTACCTGAAACCACTTAAACTGTCAAATTACTAGTGCAATATCATTTGGTATACAGAGTAAAAAATATAAGAACAAGCATTAAAGATATTTGGGGTTTGTTTAAAAGATATTCGGGGTATGTTCTTGACTATCTACATGAGACTATGCTTTTGCATGCCTTGGCAATAAACCACTGCTGACCATTTCGACACAGGTAAAACAAACATATCAGCTAGAAACCTATGGTTTCACTTATCTATGCATTGGGACGGTGACTAGCATTTACTCTCTGCAGTCCAGTACTAGGAAAACAGAGGTGCAAATTTAGGGATGAGAATAAGAATCATGAAGAATGATTCTCTAAAGAAAATCAGTGAGAGCAGAAGACCATTCTTTCCAGGGGCTTTACATAACTGACCTACAGCAGTTCATCTGGCCCCTGCTGGCAGGGTGAGGCAAGGAAGGGAAAGGCTTTTCCTAGAATTTTTCAAAAAAAAAAAAAAAGCATGGGAGCAACTATAGCATGTGAGGAGAAATTGAAAGAGAGAGTGAGAAGACACCTTGCTGTTGCTGTTGTTTAAGAAGCATTGCTGTGGTCTTCCAACCCCAGCCTCTTCATGGTATTTGAGAAATGCAAGTAAATGACTTATGATTTTCTTGAAAGTATATTTTGGTTATGAAACGGTGCTTTGTGATTCTGCTCTCTTGAAAGACTGAAAGGCTTGGGGCATGACTTTATTTAGGTTTTAACTTCCTTAGCAGAACCACAAAGAAACACTTGGAAGATAATGTAGACATGCAATCTCATTTCCTTAACTGGCATAGCCTTCTACGCTGTCCAAAAGATTCCCAAATACACAGAAAAACCTAAATTTCTGTGAAAGAATCTGCTAAGTGAAACTTTGCATGCCTCTTTATATACTTTACATGTAATATCGCAGTTGGTTTTCTAGGAAAGTTAGTTTTCCAGTTCCTTCTTTGCAGCACAGAGACAATAGTTGTTTTGTGTGTGTGGTTTTTGTTTTTGTTTTTGGTGGGGTTTTTTTTTTTGTATTTGATAATCCCTTTCCTTGTACTTAGAACTTTGAAAGGGACTCTAAATCTAATTCCTAGTCTTATGTGGTTTCATCGTGACCCCTAAATACTAATATATGTGTCTTAAAAACAACTATTTTTTCCATATTTTTCCTTGACAAAGGATTTATAGTGTTGCCTCTAATGTACAGGTTTTCACACCTTAGGCTCTGAAGCAATACCTGTTTTGATTTATGATATTTTACCATTACATTAGTTCTCCCCAGGAGTACTGTCTAGCAAACTTAGCTACCTGTTTGGAGGATAAGACTCTTCATTAATACAGACTTCACCCCTGCACACATTTGGCTGCTTTCTCACCTTGACCATCAGTGTGTTGGGTACTCTTTCTTGCCAAACCGTAACTCATGTTAGCGACTATTCTATTCCTCAGTCACCTCAGAAGATGGCCGTTCTGTGGATTTCGGCTTTCGAGTTGATATTGAGGAAAAAGGATTCTACACAGAAAATTTTCATTCGGCAGCATGGGTTTTCCGAGGGGATGATGGGAATCCTGAGGACAGTCCCAGATGTCTCAGTAAAAAACCTCGACCAGTAGCTGGTAAGAACTCTACAATTATGGTAAAATGAATATGTCTTAGAGAACCTGTGACCAACTTCAGGCAAGACTCTGAAGTCAGCAGACTTGAGCACTGGATGGAATGTTTGGGGAGATGAAGTATGTGTGCTTTCAAATTCATATATGAATTATGTATATACACATATACAATATATTTCTTAATATCATGAAAGAATTTGAAGCTATTGAAATAAAAACTGTCTTAAGATATCATTCAAAGATAGAATAGTAATTCCAAAGCTGGAATAAAGATTAGTGTAGGCAGGGTCAAGAGTTTGTTTTCATCCTACAAGTAAAAAATGATTATTAATTTTTAAAAAATGTACCAGAGAGTATAGAAAAGTAACAAGTTATCACTTATTATTCCAATTCTTCAATATAACTTTTTATAGTTTCTGCATTGTCTTTTTATTATACATAGTTTTAGTAGTCCTGTTTTTAAACATACATGAAATATGCATTTGATATTATCACAAGTTAATTTTTTATGCTATATGTGATTGTATAGCCTTTTTACATTTAATAATATAATTATGTTTATTTAGCAATATAAGTATTTCTCATGTGTTTTTATAGACTTCCTAAATATTATCATAGTTCTATGATGTTTTTATGAGATAAATTATAGAAAACTAAAAATTAATAACTATGTATAATATTTCACTAGTGCAATAATGGCTATGAGTGGAGAAAAAAAACTTATGCCTGAGTTACAAGTTTCAGCATGTGAAATATTATTTCATTCCCATCTTTGCTATAAAATTCAAGGTAGAGAGCTTTGTGAACTTCTATTTTACTGGTTAAATAACCTTCATAAGTAGTAAACAATTTAACTCAGGCAAGTAAATATTCAGGTGGAAAGAATGTTTTAAATTAATTAAACAATCATGCATTCAACCAAACACCAAGCCTACTATGGTCCAGGTACTGGGGAGTTGCTAAAGATACACAGAGAGAAATGACAGGTTTAAGAGTATAACAAGTTCTACAAAGAGTTACACAATATTGTCAGGATAGGCATTAAAATGTGCTTAGTTTCACCTTAACTCCTTCTACACAGATAAGATGTAACCATTGTTATACATAATATTTTTGTTTTATCTGTAGAGCAAAATATAGCCTTTCTTAGTTTTTTCTTATAAACATAAAATTCAACAATAGAAGATTTTGGTGAGGAGAAGTTATACATCTAAATGAGTTTTTGTACACATGCATAAGAGAAAACAAGCTTTATATCTTGCATATTTAGAATATTTATGTATATTCATATCATAATATGAACAAATTAAGCTTAGCCATATATTAAAAAGTAAGCATGGGACTCTGAATCTAAAACTTAAAGTATTCAGGGTGGAGTTTGTGAAAATTAATATAGGTGATGAGGCATACAGTTTCAGTTAAAAGAGATGACTGAGCTCTGAAGATCTGCTATACAAATTGTACCTATAGTCAACAATAATGCACTGTACACTTAAAATTTTGTTAAGAAGGTAAATTTCATGATAAGTGTTCTTAACCACAGTAAAATAGAATTAAAATAAATAAAATAACACAACTCAGAACAACAAAGATAGATGATGTATATCTATTAATAGAATTAACCTTAAAAAACACAAATTTTTCTGTATTTAACTTTTATTTGAGTAATAGGGTGGTATAGGGAAAGGACACCAGGCTAAAAGTAAGATGCTTATGGTTGGGATCTCTATTTGTTCATTGATGTATTTCAAGAACCTAGAATAGTACCTGATTCATCACAGGAAGCCAATACATATTTGTTGAATGAGTGGATAAAAAAACCTGGATATTCAATACTATTAAGTAATTAACCAGCTATGTGACCTTAGAAAAATTGCTTATTTACTGTTATTATCCCTCTGCCTATCTTACAAGTATTATAAAAAATGAAATGAAATTATATTCTTGAAAGTTATAATGGGGTATCTCTAGCCGTCTTAGGCATTTTTCCCACCCTTATTTTTCTTAATTTTTGTGAGAACTTTGGCTGAATAATAAATATATGTATATATTCACATACATGTTTGTGTATATTCATATACATTTATATGTAAATTATACACAATGTGTATATATATAATATACTTACTAAGTTGACATATATTTATTGAGTATCTGTTAGTGACAAGAACCTGAGAACATAAAGATGAACAAAATATAATTTTTCTCCTCATAGTATTTTGGCTAAAACCGGATTTATGTCTAAGAAAGTACAATTATTGCAATTTCTACTATTGCTTATGGTCATCATCAAAAACCAAGCATTTTGGTTAATTTACTGTTATTTACTTTGGTAAAAGAAAACAAATGGAACTTTATTATATATATCTAAATTTTCATTTTTTTTATTTTCTGCATATATGCACACATACACATATATACGTACATATGTGTGTATATGTGTGTGTATGTATTTATACATATATATGAAAACATGTTTAAATGTTGCAAGTGAACTTCATTGTACTATTAGGTTGGTGCAAAAGTAATTGCAGTTTCAGACCATGAATTTTAAATCATTATAACTAGGCTCAAACACATCCTTATTAATCAAAATAGGAACCTTTACAATCAACACATTTTTGCCAACGAGAAATAAGTTTGTTTATTCCTGTAGTGTAAAAGACCATGCTTCGGGATGCAAGTAACCTTGGAAAGCATTTTCTGCATCCTTCTGGTTGTGGAAGCATTCTCCCTACACAAAGTTGTCGAGATGCTTGAAGAAGTGGTATGGGTTGGCGAGAGAAGTCAGGTGAATATGGCAGATAAGGCAAAACTTCATAGCCCAATTTGTTCAACTTTTGAAGCGTTGGTTGTGCAACATGTGGTCAGGTGTTGTCGTCCAGAAAAACCGGATCCTTTCTGTTGACCAATGCCAGCTGCGGGCGTTGCAGTTTTCAGTGCATCTCATTGATTTGCTGAGCATCTTCCTCAGATATAATGGTTTTGTCTGGATTCAGAAAGCTGTTGTGGATCAGAGAGGCAGCAGACCACCAAACAGTGACCATGACCTTTTGTGGGTGCAAGTTTGGCTTTGGAAAGTGCTTTGGAGCTTCTTCAATGTCCAGCCACTGACACTGAGCTGGTCATCGCCAGTCTTGGTATAAAATCCACTTTTCACAGCATGTCACAACCAGATCAAGAAATGGTTCGTTGTTGTTGTATACAAGAAGAGAAGACAATACTTCAAAACAATGATTTCTTTTTAATTTTCAGTCAGCTCAAGAGACATCCACTTACCGAGCTTTTTCACCTTTCCAAGTTACTTGAACGACCATAGAACGGTTGATGTTGAGTTCTTCTTCAGCAACTTCTCGTGTAGTTGTAAGAGGATCGGCTTTGCTGATTGTTCTCAATTTGGTTATTGTCAACGTCTCATAGCCAACCACTGCGCTCCTCATCTTCAAGACTCTTGTCTCCTTTGCAAAACTTCTTGAACCACCACTGCACTGTATGTTCATTAGCAGTTCCTGGGCCAAATGCGTTGTTGATGTTGAGAGTTGTCTCCAATGCTTTGCGACCGTTTTGAACCCATTTTGAACTCGCATAAGAAAATCACTTGAATTTGCTTTTTGTCAAGCATCATTTCCATAGTTTAAAATACATATAAAATAAACAGCAAGTAGTAAGTTATTAGCAAAAAAACATAAAGTGAGAAATATGCATTAAAATAATATATAACATAACCACATTTATTAATAAGAATGTATTCCAATATCAAACAGCAAATTTCTATAACACTAAAACAGCCCTTATTTTTGCACCAAGTTAATATTTATTGGACTGAACCTCAATTTGAGAATGTGCTAGTTGTTCTTTCTTACTGTTACCAAGACTTGAAGTGTTACATATGCCAGATGCATGTGTTCTTAACTACAAGATATCAAAAGACCAATGAAAGAAGATGCAGGTGGAAAGGAAAGGTGAGTTGGAAGCAAATGAACAATTTTTAAACTGAAAAATATCTTTATTAACCTAATAGCATTCTTAAGAAATTGCAATGCTAATTTATATCTAACAGCATTATACATTATGAAAATAAATTTTATACTTTAAAAAATATATATCCAATCCTTTATTTCCTAAAAGAGTTCTGATGTGTTGAAGACATAGATAACAAAAGTTTATATCACTACAACAGTGTATTGCTGGTGCTTCAAAAAAATTCTAAGGTATTTTCAGTGTATGAGTTGTGATATATTTATGGAAATATTTCCCTTTCATTTGCATTTTTACATCTAACCAGATGATTCTAAGGAAATGTTATTTGGGGGGGATAAATTACTTGAAGATGTGCCCACAAGGTTTTTGAAAAGACAATGACATTCATTTGTGGCTTTTCAGCAGCTGTGTGGCACTCATAGATTTTCCACCAGACTGTGGCAAGGGAAACCAGAACTATAAATCTTAAAATATGAGAAACTTGTCTTCAGAAGAGGAGGGCGACACGTTGCAAAACATTTTGATTGCCTCTTCTCCCACAGGAGAGCTCTACAGTTGAGCTCACTAGTTAAAGACTTTATTGGTTTTCACTTTCACACACATTGTTGACATTCAATTTGCCTGATTGAAAAACAAAAAAACCAAAACCACAGTCTAGAAAGCAATATCTATCTTAATAGTCTCATGCAATACAAAACAAAACAAAACAAACATGATTTGGTTTGAAACAACATGGTAAAAATACTCCATTAAACAAATTTCTGTTGGGTAATCAATCTGTCAGAAGCAGAAGATAGTGTCAAGCGAGTACCCCAAAGGGAGCAAGAAGTTTTGACAAGTGGGGAGATTAGAAGTGATTTTTACAGGGGTCAGAAATGGGATTTCTGATTTTCTTTTTACCTTGATTAGCTATCAGCCTTTTGCAGACCACTAAAATATTCGTTCCTAATCCTTGAATTTCCCAGTTCTATCCCTTAAACTATACTGAGATCCGTAAGTGGTAATCTAGTCATATAAAATGATTGCCAAAAGAGAATTGTATTAACAGATAGTAGTTTTCCCCAGAAGCATAGCATGGGGCAGAGCACAGAATTTCAGAGCTGGAAAATGCTAACACTTTCTCAGCAACTCTGATATGCTTTTCCTAATACTGTTTTCAACGTAAGAAAAGCAATGTATTTTCTTTAGACATTTTGTAAAGACAAACATTCCTTTAGGAATCCACATGAAGAGACTTTACCCTTCCTCTCTTTGAATGTTTGCCAATGTTGGCAGCCAATGTCTAGCACGTAAACTCCATGAGGAAAAAGTCCCCCTGTCTGTCCTCTCCACTGCACTCCTAATACACAGGAAAACACCTGGGCACATAGTAGGTGCTCTGCAATTGTCTGTGCATGAATGACTTCTGCCATTACACTACAATGAATCTGTAAAGACAGATGCATGTTTCTTTGTTTTTATCAGATGTTTTCTATTTCCTAGCTGACCAAGGAGGTGTTCACCTCTGAGAACATTTCAACAGATTGCTTAACCTATCTTTGTCATTTCTTATAGGAAACTTAATTTTAAAAATACTGATTTACCTCAAAATATATGGGAAAAAATTTAATAAAATGATGGCAAATTTTCTCACAAACCCTTAAAAATATAATGTGAATTTATAATAATAATATTTCTCCAAGTATCAGGGACTCACCCACCCATTCCACCTGTCAGCAATGGTAAGGAAGAGATTCCTCACCAAATGTGAGACTAGACTAAGGACCTTCCCCACTCTGAATACAACTGTTGTTGTCAATTCATTTCGAATTCTCAAGAGTTCTTCTGACCCTCTTAAATGCTTTTAGTTCTGTCTATATTTTGCCTACATTAGGCATTCTGTAACCACCTTTAAATATGGGCCTAAAGATGAGGCAACTCTACAAAGATGAAATTTCCTTGTTCTCCAACCTGGAGGAAAATCTAAATTTCTCTGAGAAATAAAAAATAAAACATAAAATATAAAAGAAAGATTGAAACGAAGAAGTAAAATATGTTACCTATAAATTCCACCATATTTCTATTTCTTAATGAAAGGGGACTCTATTAAATTTTAACTTTTAGAGTGTTAATTTACCCTGCCCTTATGAAATAGATTAGGATTCTTGCTTTATGATTAACTAACTGACTTTTCCCCAGAGAACTAAGAATAGGCATATTACTAAAAATTCCCTTGTGGAGCTCAGTCAGTTTATTGTTATACTTTATTATGATTTACTCTTTCTTATTTTTAGATATTCATTAACATATAGAAGAAAAAATTCAAACAATAAAGTATGTCAATATAATTGTTGGGGGAAGATTAATTCTCACAGTATTATGTTAGTACTTCTCTCTGGTGGTCTTGACCTTCAATAAAACCAAATAAACATGATTTTAAAGCCTTTTGGTACAATTCCTTATTGGATACCACTGTTAGTGTTTAAAAATGAATCTTCTGCCCAGCATAGTAGTTCACACCTGTAATCTCACCATTTTTGGAGGTTGAACCAGGAGGATTGCTTGAGCCCAGCAGTTCAAGACCAGCCTGGGCAACATAGCAAGACCAAGCATATCCCTACAAAAAAATTAGAAAATTAACCAGGCATGGTAGTGTGCACCTATAGTTCTAACTCTTTTGTGGGTTTTTTGTTTTTGTTTTTTTGAGACAGAGTCTCACTTTGTTGCCCAGGCTAGAGTGAGTGGCGTGGCGTCAGCCTAGCTCATAGCAACCTCAAACTCCTGGGCTCAAGCGATCCTTCTGCCTCAGCCTCCCGAGTAGCTGAGACTACAAGCATGTGTCACCATGCCTGGCTAATTTTTCCTATATATATTAGTTGGGCCAATTAATTTCTTTCTATTTATAGTAGAGACGGGGTCTCACTCTTGCTCAGGCTGGTTTCGAACTCCTGACCTTGAACAATCTGCCCACCTCGGCCTCCCAGAGTGCTAGGATTACAGGCGTGAACCACCCCGCGCCCGGCCAGTTCTAACTCTTTTGGAGGCTGAGGCAGGAGGATTCCCTGAGCCCAGGAGGCTCAGTGAGCTATGATTACACCGTTACACTCCAGCCTGGGCAACAGAGCAAGACCCTGTCTCAAAAAATAAAATGAAACAAAATAAAATAAAGTATGGTGACATAAAATAAAAATGAATCTTCTGAAATCCTTTAAGCTCACTTAATCCTCATTTCAGTTTTCTACTCTAGCATGATCTAGGTATATTTTTTCTAAATAAAAAATAAGATGTAATTATACCATAAAACTGTGGGCCCGAAGCTCCAGTACTGGTCCATGGCCTGTTAGAAACCAGGCTGTGGACCACTGCCTGAGCTTCCCCCTAAGTCCCCCTCATCCGTGGAAAAATTGTCTTCCATGAAACTGGTACTTGGTGCCAAAAATGTTGGGGACCACTGCTAAAAGACAAAATACCTACCATGTCTGCATCTCCCTTTATAGAAGTTGTCCTTCCTCAAAAAGATCAGTTTTACAGGGACATGTTTTCTACCTTGGAATCCTGCCCCTTCCTCACCTCTGAAGTAATGGCCCCAAAGAGTTCTGAACAGAGATGGTTTTGTTCTATAAGGTTCTCTCCTTCAGGAAATCAAATGGAAAAACGAATTTAGTAATAGACACAGAAGTTAAAATGTCTTGAGGTAAAGAAAAATCAAGAGAGTCCATGAGTGAGCTGAAGTTATGAATAAGTCAAGCAAGCAGAAGCTGTGAGGAAGAAATACACACTCATATACACACACACAAACAGGAATATCTCATTTTCTTACGCTTTGCTTTGGCATGCTTTGCACATACTGCGTTTTTTTTTTTTTTTTTTTTTTACAGATTTAGGGTTTGTGGCAACCCTGTGTCAATCACATTTGTCGGTGCCATTTTTCTAACAGCATGTGCTCACTTCATGTCTGTGTCACATTTTGGTCATTCTCACAGTATTTCAAGCCTTTTCGTTATTATTATATCTGTTACAGTGATCTGTGATCAGCGATCTTTGACGTAACTATTTTAATTGTTTTGAGGCACCACAAACCATACCCATAGAAGTCTGCAAACTTACCTGATAAATATTGTTTGTGTTCTGACTGCTCCACCATCCAGCTGTTCCCTCATCGCTCTCGCTCTCCTCGGGCCTCCCTGTTCTCTGAGGCACAGCAGTATTGGAATTAGGCCAATTAATAAACCCTGCAAAAGCATCTCTAAGTGTTCAAGTGAAAGGAAGAGTCACACATCTCTCACTTTAAATCAAAGCTAGAAATGATTCAGCTTCGTGAGAATGGCATGTTCAAAGCCAAGTTAGGCTAAAAGCTAGGCCTCCTGTGCCAGTCAGCCAAGTTATGAATGCAAAGGAAAAGTTCTTAAAGAAAATTACAAGTGCTACTCCAGTGAACACATGAATGATAAGAAAGTGAAACAGTCTTATTGCTGATATGGAGAAAGTTTGAGTGGTCTGGATAGATTAAACCAGCCACAACGCTCCCTTAAACTGATCCAGAGCAAGGCTCTGACTCTCTTCTATTCTGTGAGAGCTGAGAAGAGGTGAAGATGCTGCAGAAGAAAATTTGGAAGCTAGCAGACATTGATTCATGAGGATTAAGGAAAGAAGCTGTCTCCATAAGATGAAAGTGCAAGGTGAAGCAAGTGCTGACACAGAAGCTTCTGGATAGGCCGGGCACGGTGGCTCACGCCTGTAATCCTAGCACTCTGGGAGGCCGAGGCGGGCGGATTGCTCAAGGTCAGGAGTTCGAAACCAGCCTGAGCAAGAGTGAGACCTCATCTCTGCTATAAGTAGAAAGAAATTAATTGGCCAACTAATACATATAGAAAAAATTAGCCAGGCATGGTGGCGCATGCCTGTAGTCCCAGCTACTTGGGAGGCTGAGGCAGCAGGATTGCTTGAGCCCAGGAGTTTGATGTTGCTGTGAGCTAGGCTGACGCCACGGCACTCACTCTAGCCTGGGCAACAAAGCGAAACTCTGCCTCAAAAAAAAAAAAAAGAAGAAGAAGAAGAAGAAGAAGCTTCTGGATAAGAAGATCTGCCTAAGATAATTTATGACAGTAGCTACCAAAAAAAAACCCAAAAAACAGATTTTCAATGTAGACAAAACAGACTTCTATTGGAAGAAGATGCCATCTAGGACTTTCATAGTTAGAAAGAAGTCAATGCCTGGCTTTAAAGCTTCAAAGGACAGGCTGCCTCTCTTGTTAGGGACTAATGCAACTGACTTTAAGTGGAAACCAATGCTCATTTACCATTCTGAAAATCCTAGGGCCCTCAAGAATTATGCTAAATCTACTCTGCCTGTGCTCAATAAATGGAACAACAAAGCCTGGATGACAGCACATCTGTTTATCTGTTTACAGCATAGTTTACTGAATATTTTAAGCCCACTGGTGAGACCTACAGCTCAGACAAAAGTATTCCTTTCAAAATATTACTGTTCATGGACAATGCACCTGGTCACCCAAGAGCTCTGGTAGAGATGTGCAAGGAGATTAATGTTGTTTTCATGCCTGCTAGCACATCATCCATTCTGCAGCCCATGAATCAGGAATAATTTTGAATTTTAAATCTTATTAAGAAACACATTTCATAAGGCCATAATTGCCATTGATAGTGATTCCTCTGACATATATGGGCAAAGTAAATTGAAAACTTTCTGGAAAGCCCATGCCACTCTAGATGCCATTAAGAACATGCATGATTCATGAGAGGAGGTATAAAGATAAATATTAATAGTCACTTGGAAGAAGTTGATTCCAACCCTCACAGATGACTTTGAATGGTTCAAGACTTTGGTAGAGGAAATAACTATAGATGTGGTCAAAATAGCCAAAGAACTGGAGTGAGATTAGAGCCTGAATATGTGACTAAATTACTGCTATTTCATGATAAAACTTGAATGAATGAGCAAAGAAAGTGGTTTCTTGAGATGGAATTTCTGGTGAAGATGCCATGAATATTGTTAAAATCACAACAAAGGATTTAGACTATTACATAAACTTAATTGCTAAAAAGGTTTGAGAGGACCGACTCTAATTTTGAAAGAAGTTCTGTGAGTACAATGCTATCCAAGAGCATGCCATGCTACAGAGAAATCTTTCTTGAAAAGAAGATTCAATGGATACACAAACTTTATTATTGTCTTATTTTAAGAAATTGCCACAACCACCCCAACCTTCAGAAACCCACATTGATCAGTCAGCAGCCATCAACATCCAGGCAAGACCCTCCACCAGCAAAAAGATAAGCACTAACTGAAGGCTCAGACTCACATTTTTTAGCAATAAAGTATTTTTAATTAAGCTTTGTACTTTGCTTTATAGACCTACTACTATTGCACACTTAATAGACTACATATAGCATAAACAGAGCTTTTACATGCACTGGAAAAGCTGAAAGATCCATGTGAGTCCCTTTGTCATGATGTTCACATCATTGCAGTATTGCACTGGCCTGAAACCAAACCTGCAATGTCTCCGAGGTCTGCCTGTAGTTACAGGAAAGAGAGTATGAATGAAGGTAGCAGGAAGAAACGAGTATGGAAGGAAAAGGGAGATGATCCATGGAAAAGCAGACTGAGGGAAAGCTGAGCCACACTAATTAAAGGTAACTAGATTAGTGTAAAAATGCATGAATTCTTACTGTGAAGCTCTTGGAACTCTCCACCTTCAATCCAGAACAAGCTTACAGTTCCAATTTCTGCTAGGTCCAATCATTTCTGTTTTTTTCCTGAGAATCTCAAATGTTCAGCTTTTCTTGCATTCCTATAAGACCCCCATGTATTGCTAAGGGTTCTGTTCTCTTATTTCCATGTATAACCTTGGGATACTAATATATGTCTCATTATTTGCAGATATGAGCGACTCAGATCTGTAAGTCCCAGGTGGCTTACAGGGCAGCTGGCACAGGGGTTAAAAAGTGAGAGGGCTTGGGAGTCTTGCTGCCTGGGCATAGGAAGCTCTGCCCCTTACTCACAGGGGAAGCCTCCCTGTGCCTCAGTTTCCTCCTATCCAAAAAGAGAAAAATAATATTAATAATAGGCTATTGTAAAGACTAAATTAGATAGTATTTATAAGACCTGGCATGTAATAAGCAATAAATACTAGATATTTTTATAATATATTTATTATACCTAAATATTAACTCAAAGGTATGCCCTTTTTGCTTTCTTTTTAGTTCGTGAGCGAACCGTGAGGCTATTCAAAGGAACTGGAGATTATCCCTGGGGATTCCGAATTCAGTTCTCCAAACCAATCATGGTAACTGAAGTGGACACCAGTAAGTAGTCTCATTGTAGACAGTTTCATTCAGACCAGAACAATTATCTCAACCCCAGAAAGTTATACTAAATAGCCTTTGATATAATAGTCCTGTAAAGCCCACATAGGCAATAGAAGCAATTTACAAATCTCAGTTTACCAAAACCTCATGATGGTTGTAAAGTGCTTACATCATAAGCAAATATTTTTTATAAGATCGTGTTTTCCTGATACCAGAGAACATACTTCTCTGGTATACATGGAACATTGGTCTTCCTATCAAAGAGCCCTGCCTGTACCTATGGAAATAGGGCTCAATTCTGAAGGTAAGAGGATTTTAAGGGTAGATAGCTGCACATTTGTTGGTATGTAATAGTTTCTGGAAAAAGTTCCACTCCCCCTAAATTATTTCCCTTATGGTTTCTCAGGTTTCCTTATTTCCTAATTAGCAAATTAAGAATTAGTAGATACCTAATGAAAGATAGATCTTTTGCTTCCTGATTTCGAACACGAGAATAATCTGAGATCAATGCTCTGAAAACATCAGAGCCAGAACAGTAAGGTTGGAAGGAATATAAGTTACAAATATCCACACCCAGCACGGTGCCTTAGGGGAGGCCTAATGAGGTTATCAGAGAGGGAAATGCAGGGCCACCAAGAGGGTTCCCAATTACATTATAGTCAGTTATTTGTTTATCTATATCTCCCTACCTAGACTGTGAGTTCCTCAAGGTCAGAAACTCTACCTTGTCCATCATTCTACCCTCAATACTTCATGCAGTGACCAGAGACAACAGAATGGATACCTGCAAAGCACCTATCAAGTGACCAAGGGAGCCATGGGTACCCGAAGGCTAGGAACCATGAGGCAAGGGGTGAGGGTGGGGGGAGGGATAAATCCCAGTTCAGGGAGACTATCACCCTCCTGCTTTGCTCTTATGCCCCAATTTCTTCTCTGGCCTCATTGTCACCCAGGGTCACTTTGTCCTCCTGTGTCAGCATTCAGGGTTTCTCTCCTGTGTGCCCTGTGATGCCACCGGGAATCTCCTCTTATATCTGTAAAGTGGATGACTACTCAGCTCTGGGTGGAAGCCACGGAGGTGACAGGTGGTGCAGCATTACACAGCCAGAGGTGATGCCAGTAGGCAGGAAACAGCACTCAGCCACCCCAATGTTAGTGAAATTTGCTAATCAATTGTCGGTGCATGAGAGTAGAGAAAAGAAATATTGAACACTCAGATAGAATGTGAGACTGTTCTAGTGCAACGAGGAAGATTTACAGTTTTAGGACCTGTTCTAAGGAAACTTCATACAAGTTATCACTTACACCAAGTGATCAATGGCACAGATTTTGTGAAACGTAGAGACTTGATTTCTTTTAAGTATAAGGGGAATATCTAAGTACTAAGTAACCTGGATATCTATTTCATACTCATTGGTGTTTTTAAAGAAAAATGAATTTACTCCTTTATAGTATCAAAGTAGAAGTTGGTTAATTTCAGTTTAAATTAAAAAGCCATGAGATATTACAGACAGGAAAGGAGCTCACATGCATTAGATACCTATTCTGACTAAACAGGGCATTTTATATATGTTCTCCTGTGTAATTTATACAACAGAACTTGAAACTTGATTTTATCACCTCCATTTAGCAGATGAATATCTTAAGGCTCAAAGTCCTTAACAGATTTGCCTAAAGTTATACAGCTATAATCATGGCAACACCAGGATTCAGATCTCAGAATTTCTTCCTTCAGAACCAGAGTTCCTTTGCTGTGGTTTATATCAATTAGGACTCTCTGTTGCAACTAATAAAAAATCTGTCTAAAAATGGGATAAGCAATGAAGGGAATGGATCCACACAAAAGTTAATGGCTCTGAGATAGTGCAAGTGTTTGATTTAGTTTGGTGGCTCAATCATTTCATCAAAGGCATAATTCCTTTTAGTTCCTTCCTTAGTGTTGCAAGCTTTCCATTTAGATCTAAAACAATACCAGCAGTTCTAGCTTTCACATTGCAGATCATAGAGTCAGAAACAGAATGGAGACAGGCTACAAACTTCAAATGTCCTCATGTTGCCATGTCCCCTGGGGACCACTATGAACTGTTCTACTTAGGCCAGATGCAACGGGAATGGAATTGTCTTAACTAAGTTACTAGAAAGCCAGGACCCACCCTGGACTTGAGGGTGGAGTGATGCTTCTTTACCTTCCACAAGCTAGTATGTAATAGAAAAGAAAGGGATGTTGTGAGAAGGCCTCAAAGAAGTCTAGCCTCTCAGCCTGAAGCCATATCAACATGGTGGCACTGCACCCAATGAATAATAAACGTCACACAACACCACACCGCCTAGTGTCCACAAAGGAGGTATTTTGCCTTTTCTTGACATAATAGGATCTGACATCTAACTGCTTTCTTTAAAAACCGTATTATTCTTATCAAAGAATTGTCTTTGAATTTTTTTACTTGATTCTGACCTAGTTTACTCTCAACTGTTAAGAAAAATATTAAATACATTAAATATCACATTAACTCTTCTTAGCTACATAGCCGAACTAACATTCTCTCAAACATTTAACTGTTTATGCCATGAGCAGGGTTCAGTTGGTGTATTATACAAAATGACTTTTTCTCAATGCACTCCATTTAACTTACCTTGCTGATCCATTCTTTCTTCTCTGGGTGAATTCTCAGATGAGTTGTTGTAGAGAATAAAGGCCTTTGTTCTTTGCCTCTTTGTTTTATTATTAAAAGTCCAGTCTGGTCTAATAATCATAGAACTACAGGTCAGTCTAATGTAATAATCACAATTTCTGAATTCTTATTCAATCTAAAATTTCTCTCTTCCCTCAGTTTAAGCCTGCCTCAGGCTTCTTAGCATGGATCATGTCCTTGGCTACTTCCTATCTCTATTTTCTATTTATCAGAAATCTACCTCTACAACTGCAAATGTGCTTGAATTTGTGCCTGTTTCTCCCTTTCTCCTTCTATTGAAAACCAATACTTCCTCCTGTGTTGTTCATCTCTTATGCTCTCACTTTCTCATGACTTACAAAAATATAAGTAAATTAGGAACAGATAGAAACATCTTTGAAATAACAAACAGAGTTCCTTTCTCTCAGTTTACGCATCTAAGAAATAGACACCCAGGTGAAAATAGATGTGTCAGAAGTTGGAGGAAATCACTATGCCCAACAGAGGAAGGAAAGTGTGAGTGAGCAGAAGATCCTTCTGACCCAATGTGGATCTGTCTGGCGTCTGCAAAAGGAGAGAAGAAAGGAAGCAGGGTTGGGTAGGAAGAGTATCAAACTGCAGTGTGCCTTGGAGAAATTCTGAGACAGGCTAAAAGAGCCCCCCAGAGCAGTGCCCTTTAGAGATTGGCCAGCAACAACCTGACTCTAGTGTCCAATTCAGTTATTGGCTGGAATTAGCCCCAGGAGAATGTGGCCTCAGTGTGAGGTGAAATGGATCAGAAAGCATGGCAGTTGAAAGCTTTCAGCCAATTTCAACCCTCACAGCAGGTAGATCTGAGCAGTGGACATCTAAGACTGCCACAGAGTATGGAATAGAAAGCTCATGGGATGGTGGGTAGGGGAGATTGATAGGAATATTTCTAATAAAAGCATGAAAAATACTACTTTGAAAATAAAACAATATAGAAAAAAATTTAAAACACATTAATAGCAGAAAAAAATGTTCATTGTTTTTAAATCTTAATAGTTAAGGACATCAGTTCTTCCCTAAATTGATCTACAGATGTAATCTCAATCAAAGTTCTAGTAGAGTAGTTGTTTTTGTTTTTGTTTTGGGGGGTTTTAATTTTGGGGTAAAAAATATCAATTAGATTCTAAAGTATTTATAGGAAAGCAAAGGATCAAATTACTAAGCTGAATAACCTTTTACACAGAAGAAAAGCCTTTTATTCTATAATTAGGTATTAAAATGTAAATGTATAGATATATTCTTACTTTGATCTGAATGGATTTCAATTAATATTTAATAAGTTAATCAAATATATGTAACTATTTAGCAAATAAATTCTTTAATGATTGGGGAAGGGAGGAAGTCTTCCCCAAATGTTGGTGGGATTTAAGGGTGGAAGAGTTGACCACAAACAAATGGGAAAAGAGAGCTGCGGAGGAACTTGGCAATGGGACTCAGTTGACAAAAAATAAGGATTGCAAATTTTGGCCAGTGTGAACCTTACTTGGCCCCTAGGAACACTTCAAATGAGCAGGAACAAAAAACAATTGTGTATTGTATTATTTCTGTTTTATAGACCCAAAGACAGGCAACTTTTTATCATAAAATGGCTTCTGACTTTTCACCATTTTTGAAAGAAAGCTGGCTTTAACAAAATAAATATTTTTGGAGAATTTATTAATGGATGTTTCATACCACCAGACTGCACTGTCTCCTCTCCTCCCTTCTCCCCTTCCTGCATCATCTCTCCCCTTCCACATTTCCCTTCTTTTTCCCCTTCTCTCCTATGTCTACCTCTGACTTCACAAGATTAGTCTTAAACAAAGAAATTTACAAAGAATATAAAAATGATTACCCTTTTAAAATCACACAGGTCTGACTGTACAAGTTCAGCAGCTTTTTGCAAACTATCCAAACTCGTGATGCACTTTTGGTGCCTGTTGTTCTAGATAAAATAAGTAAATGAAGTTTACAAAAATGTTATTATGATTTACTTAATTTCTGATGCTTTTGCAACTGCTCAACTGAGATAGTTAACTATATCTCATCCATTCAAATGTGAAACGAATCAAAATGTTTGCATTGCAAATGACTTTGTATTTAGGAGGCCCTGAGGTTTTGTAATAGGAAAAGCTGAGGTATCTTTACTGTAGCAGAAATGGTACAATACATAGTTAACCTAGGGTTCTTATTCAACATAAGAAAGTGCTGCCCTGGCAGGGATTCATGTAGCTGCTGACTCTACTTCTCATTTTTTAAAATGTATTCCTCAGTGCTGAAGAGCACCCTGTGAAATCCATTGTCTAGTCAAATCTACTAAATGAGGGGTTGAGGGACTTTAAAATTACACATATTTTCACCACTTCTGTGAATCTTATTCACACCACAAAACGTTATTCTGGCTGCACTAGAAAGGCTTAATTACACACTGAAGATAAAAAGATAAAGCGAGGAGACCTGTAGGTGGGATAGAAATGATGATCCGTAAGTATACAGAGACAGAGCTTTCTTGTAGCTTACATAACTAATTGCTCACACCCAGCTGGGATTTGCCTGAGCATTTCTTATGAAAGCCTAAATGCTTGTGAGATCTGTTGGCATAAACAAAAGAAACAGATGTTCCAACTTTGATACCAAGTAAACTTGAAAAGAAAACTATACATTTAGGGACAGGCAAACCATAGAGGAAATTATGGATAGGCCCATCTTTCTAGAAGCTCTAGAATTTAAAATGCCACTGTTATAGTACAATTTTAAAATGAATAGTGCAAGCCCCATTTTAAATTATAAGGTTTTCGGTTCTGCATTATATGTAAACATGTCTGAAAGTGTTTGGATGGAGTAACTCAGCATTTAACTTTTTATAATAAACACAGAACTATACAATCAAGCATCCTTTTAGAGGAAAAAGTACTTTTAGAAAATCACAGTTTCATTTTCCCACTATCTCATATCATACCTTTCTGTGCAATGTAAGCTGAACACTTCCATCTGCTCCCAAGACCAGCCTCAAATAGGGCAAACATCTGTGTGGTATATTGCAGGCTCACTTTGAAATATCTCCCTCTTTGAAGAAGTCCTAATGCCTCAAACTCCCACTATAATTAATAGATAAAGGGAAAATTTGTAAGTTGCACTGCAGAATAGAGGAACTAGTCTACACCCTCTATAATTAAAGTTAAAAGCAAGCAAATGAAATATACAGAAGGGTTACATTTTGGAAATAATTCCTCTACAAGCAAGAATCATTTTAGCTCTGGTAGCTTAATACAAAGATAAATTACACAAATTTTAAAATAAGCAAAGGTTTTGAATAGACATTTTCTCCAAAGAATATATACAAATAGCTAATAAACACATGAAAAAATGTTCAAAATCAGTAGCTATCAGGGAAATGCAAATCAAAGCCACAATGAGATACCACTTCATATCAACTAGGACAGCTATAATAGTAAAAAACACATAATAACAAATATTAGTAAGAATGTAGAGAAATTCAGAACACTCATACAATGCTGGTGGGAATGCGAAATTATGTAGCCACTTTGGAAAACATTCTAGCAGCTCCTCAAAAAGTTATACATAAAGTTACCATTTGATCCAGCAATTCCACTCCTAGGTATATACTTAAGAGAAATGAAAACATATGTCCACAAAAAAAAAATGCCAGCAGTATCTATAAAAATCAAAAAGTGGAAACAACCCAAATGCCCATCAACTGATGAATGAATAAATAAAATGTGCTATATCCTTATCATGGAATATAATTCATCAATTAAAATGAATAATAGTACAGGCTATAACATAGATGAATCTTGAAAATATGCTAGGTGAATGGAGCTTAACACAAAAGATCACCTATTATATGATTCCATTCATGTGAAATGTCCACAATAGGCAAGTCCATAGAGACAGAAAGCAGGTTAGTGCTTGCCAAGGGTTAAGGGTTTGATGGGAATAGGAAATATTGCTATTGGTTATGGAGCTTTTTTCTGCAATAAAAAAAGGTTCTAAAATTAGATTGTAGTGATAGTTATACAACTAACTCTGTGAATATGCTAAAAACCATTGGATTTTGTATTTTAAATGGATGAAGTATATGGTATATGAATTCTGTATATCTCAATAAAGGTATCTTTAAGATTTAATTTCATATTGAATCCTTTAAGAAAAAATTATTTAAAAGTACATTTTACTTAGAAGAGGAAACCAGCTATTAGGTGCATCCTTTAATTATAGTTGTTTATTTATTACTTTATCTGGTCAATCATTTAACATACACTGATTGGCACTAATGGCTCAAATATTTTCCTTCCACTTATATAATCCTTCTTCAAGTTTTTAGTTACCATTTACTTTCCCTTCTCCAGATTTAATCCCCTTTCCTCAGTCTTCATTCTGCTTGACTTTTTGAATGAAGTAGGATTTAAAATGTTATTGCTATGGCTACTTTGATGGCTTCACTATAGAACTGTTGACTATTCCCTCCATCTTTAAATTCTTTTCTTGTCTTCATTGATTTTATGCTTTTGCTTCTCTACTCTCTAGGTTCATCTGCTCCTTCTTTGTGTTCCCCTTTGTCTCTTCTTTTTCCCTTTTTCCCTGAAGATAATTATTTCTCAGGACTTTGCCTTCAATGTTCTGCATTTCTCTCCCCAAGTGTGTCCCTTTGGTTATGAACCCTCAATCTATTTCTCAGGCCCATTTTATCTCCTAGTTTTCAAACATATTTTTCTATCATCCCAATGAACACTTTCAATTTTCTCTTCCATGGGTATCTCAGTGTATCTCAAAACAAACACATATATTCAACTAATAATTTTAAATCCCCTATCATGTTTCAGAGATTAAACTGAGCATGGGAAATACCAAAATAAATAAGAAATTCTACTTGCCCATGAGGTGCTTACGATCCATTAAGGGTGATAGGTACACAAATGAGTGCAATAAATGTTTTAGGTCCTATAACAGAATTTTATACCTTCCACTTATTTCTAGTTCCCATTTCCAGAGTCATGCTGCAGGCCTATATTAATTCTGGTAATAATATCCTTGCTGATCTGCTTAACATAATCTCTCCCCATTCTAAAGTAATCTTCTTAAAAACCACTGTGTGTCTATTTTCTGCTCACAAACCTTTAATAGCTCTCCATTGTTGAAGGATCAAGTACAAATTCTGCATCCTCACCTTCAAGACGCTTTACACATTGACTATCTTTCTTATCTTACCCTGAACACCCACTGTGCCTGCCCACCTACCTCCCATCACACACACATAACCTCTGCTCCAGTTCATCTGAGTCACTAACTTTTTGGCATGTCTTAAAACACTCTGCACTTGTATCTTTGCTCAGAAAACATTTTTTTCTTGGCTTGTGGATTGTTTGAGATTATGCTAGCTTCGGTAACAAAACGACATTAATAGCGTAAGTCAAAGGAAGTCATTAGTCACTTAAGTTAATAGACCAGTGTGGATGTTCTTGGTTGGAGGGTGGTTTTACCCCACATAATGTTCCAGGATCCAGCTTTCTCTTTTCTTAAGAATCTGTTATCCCTTAGGGCCTTGAAGTCATCTGCATCTGGCAGGCTGATGAGAAAAGGGCATGAAGGGTGGCTGTTGGGATATTTTTATGGTCCAGGCCTAGATGTGGCACACATCACTTCTATTGACCCTCCAATGGCTAGAACTCATTCATATTGCATACCCAACTGCAGAGGCATATGAGAAAACCTGTCTTGTGAGCCCAGAAGGAAGAGAAACTGGGTTTGTGACCACCCAGCTGTCTTTGCCAACCTGCCCTCACATCACTTCCCACTATAGAGAATGCATTTTATTCATCAAGGTCATACCAATGCCACTTCCTCTGAAAAGCATTTCTTAGCCACTCCAAAAGGAAGTGAGAATTCCCTCTTTGGAAGTTTCACAGCACCTATGATCTTTGTTATTTATTTTATATTTGTCAATCACTGCATTACAAAGTTTCATTTCTTTTTGATTATGCATGTTTTCTCTTTCCCAATGGAATTCAAAGCTCCTTGAAGAAAGGAATTATGACATATAATTTTGGGGTCACTCATTCATTTATTCAATATGTATTTATTGGAAGACTGTTCTATGTAAGAGATAACATTTGATACCATAGGGAATACAAAAATTGATAAGAAATGGTCTCCGGCCCTATGTTGTGATTTTGGAATTTGATTGAAAACATTGCCATAAGCAAGTCCTTTGAGTCCTTTAAGACTGAGACTGGGAGCAGTGGCTCACGCCTGTACACTCTGGGAGGCTGAGGTGAGAGGATTGCCTCAGCTCAAGAGTTTGAAACCAGCCTGAACAAAAGTGAGACCCTGTCTATACCAAAAAGGAAAAGAAAAAAAAAGAAAGAAATTAAAAAATTTTTAAAATTTAAAAATTACAAAAAGGACTGTGGAGGAATGTATTCAAATGATCAACCATACTATGAGGCTTTAATTCATTACACGATAATTTCATATTTATGAATGGAAATATCAAATATTACTTTTTACTTACCTTCCTACTTGGATGGCATTGCTTATCCAAGCAGAAAAGACTTTCCCTCCAATTATAAACAGACTTAGACACACTGTAGTCATTACTATAAATATTCTAAGTCATGTTACCTCATCAATTGAGTCATTCCTTATGATTAAAATTATTTGAGAAGGTTTATGACATTCTAGAAAATAAAAGCCAGACTGATATTGCTGTATGATACTTTGCAAGTCCATGAACAGTATGCATGCATCCAACTCTGAGATCTAAGAAAGAGGAAATGGGCTTAAACTGAGGCAAAAAGAAAAAATAGACTGAAACTGCTGCGGGAATAAGTTTGGTCAAATACATGAGAGACCTTATTAAAAATGAATTAACCTCGAAATGGCTTATTATGTCCTTTCTACCCCTAGAGTATATTAGGTATGTTTCAGTAAGTGCAGATGCTAGAAAACCATGGGATAAAATAAATAACCTCTGGAAAAGTCCTTCCCATCTTCCAAAGCCTAAGTCCTTAGGCTTAGGCTATTTTTGGTTTCCTTTCTGAGATGGCTCAGAAAGGAGCCTTATACAATAAAAGTAAAAGCAGCTCTTGATTTCTTTTTTCTCTCCCTACTCCCAAGATCTGTTTTTGCCACAACTTCATAAGTATTTCAATTACTTGTTCCCTCAACAATCCTGCAGAGAAGCTCTGCCCCCACCCTTGCTTTTTATAGATGGAGATATTGAGGTTAAATGATTTTCTCAGGGTTACAAAGAAACCTAGCAGCAATGAGGGATGAGAACTAGCAGCCCAGCCTTCTGGTGGATGAATAGATTGAGTTTCTGAGCAGCTTTGCTATTATATTGCAAAGAGGCCACGCAGGCGCCTGACTGAATGCGCTAGGAAACCGCGTCTTGGTAATGAAAGGGAGGCTTGGAGGAGAGCATTTTCCTTCTTATTAATGACATCGGCAATTGTCAAAAAGTGGAGAGAAAGGCCCTTTAGAGAAAGGGCCTTTTCAAAAGAGGACAAACAACAGGGTACTCAGTTTGGGACCCTCCCTCAATGAGACCGTTGTTGTCTGTCTACTTGCAGACAGTGCGGCGGAGGAAGCCGGGCTCCAGATTGGAGACGTGGTGCTGGCTGTGAACGGCACCGAGGTCACCAGCGTGGAGCATGCAGAAGCCGTGCACCTCGCAAGGAAAGGTAGGTGGCCCGTTACAGAGGACAGAGTCAATGTGCAGGAGCAGAGGGCTGCAAGAGAGCTCAAATGTGAGGAGTGGGCACCTGAAGAAACGGTATAAACCCGCTTTACTCCCAAGGTACCCTTTAATGCATTCTCATCAACGTGATTTTTCATAGGAATTAAATCGCGTTTCTGTCCCACGTGCAGTAGGTGAGGTGAATTGACAGAAGAAATACAGTGGGGAAAAAATATGTTCAACGATCCAAAATATTTGATGTAAAAACTGTCAGAGAAAGCATCAGGAAAGAGTAAAAAAAGAAAGAAAACATATAGGAACAGTTAAGAAATACAGAGGATGCAATTAGAAGAGCCAAAATGATAATATTTCAATCAAGAGTAGCCAAAAGGAAAAAAAAAAAAACAAAAAAAACATAGGGGTGACATCTCTATTCATGGTCAACCACAAAAGTGAAACCAGAAAGTGGCAGTAAGCAAAACATACTCTATTTCTTACCAAAATATTTCCTTAAACTCCTTGCCCCAAAACGATATTCTCCTTAAAAGAATTTATTTGCTATTTCCCTACCTTCCCTCCCACCTTTCCTCCTTCCCACTTTTCTTCCTTCCTTCCTCCCTTCCTTTTTCCTTTTCTTCCTTTCTATCAGTTTTTAGAGTTAAGAGCCTTAGGGGTTTAATGTAAAAAAGAAAAAGGGAAAGAAATAAAGAAATCACAGATTTAAAGCTTCTATGGATTCTCCTAGAGCCATTTGAGGCCCGCCCTTAAAGCAAGCAATTCTGACACAGAGCCACCACAGCACAGCAATAAGATATGTCCCACACCCTTGGATCCCTTCACATTAAACTTTGTGGAAAGGCAATACCATCTTCCTCTCTGCAAAACAACTTACTTTTCTTGTCTCTATGTTGCAAACCCTTATCTCCCCACAGACCTAAGAATGTACGGCTGGTAAATGCCATGTTCCATAACGGGATTATTTGGTGTGGTGTCCCATTCCTAGCTTCCCAAAGGCTGCATGTGTACTTCAGTGCCTCTGAAGTACATTATCAGGCAATGAGATAGTAAAAATGTGTGCATTTGAGATAAACATGTGCCAAGTACTGAGTGTAACTGGCTGAGCAGTAAATATCACCTGCCCTTTCTCATGATGAAATCATGCTTAGGAGTTAGCAACAGCAATAGACTTTTCTAGCATAGACTCACTCAAGAAAATCACTAACAAATAATGTGCCCTCATAAATTATTGTGGATCTTCTTGAGGTAGAATTTAGCTTGGTATTTTGCAGATCTTCAGGACTTACACTAGGTACACCAGAAATCCAAGGACTCTGTTAGTACGTGCAACAACTACTTATAAGTCTTACATAAATATTTATCTTATGTGCAATATGCATGAGAAATTGAAATACTATGGTAATGATTATACTAATGAATTATTAGTATCCTCTACAATAAGGGAATTTTACCCCTTACTTCTAGACGTAACTACTGCTAGATTCTTTTTCACAGTTAATTAGTTTTCCAATTTTCTGAGTTAAATAAAACTTGTTTTTAGGAATGGTTCTACTCTTAGTACTACTTTTATTTTTCCCCAAGAAGCTTGTTCTTTATACTACTAAACCATTCAGCCTCACTATATCAGTTAATGGAAACAATCAACTCTAAAACTTACATGGAGGGGATTCTGATTTCTGACAATATGATGAACTGACATTGATACTTGGAGAAGAGCTAAGTTCAACACCCTAGCTTATGCTGCTCCTGAGAACTACTTGGTAGTGTGAGTTTATCTGCTGTTAGAAACTGGGCTCAACCACTCCCTGTTTCTACTTTCATTTCCCTCCTTAAGGAAAACCTTGATCCTATGTCTTTGCCAATCCTTCTCAGACAGAATATTGGAAATAACTCAAAAGCATTAAAGTGAATTTTAGACCTGAGATGCTATGGTAAGGACAGTAAGAGCCTTTTGGAGAAACAAAATTGTTTGGTACCTGTGCATGTTTGGAAAGGTGGGAAATACAGCTAATAGCAGAAGAGGGTTGACCATCTTGTGTAAGGAATAGGCTGAGGGACTATTTCTAATTGTTTTCCCTCCAGTATGAACCTGGGAGCCCAGTTCTCCACCTCATCACCACTGAAAACCAAAAAATGGCAGCACCTTTGATGCACTGTCAGTAGGCTAACATCAGAGTGAACCTTGAGCACAGCTGGGTTAGATAGTTGATCATTCCTTACTCACGTATAATCTCCTACACATTCCTAAGAATAAGTGACTATATTTAACAGCATAGCTTTTAATTAAAATTGAGAAAGAGTAGAGCCTATGGCAAGAGAACAGGGAGATTCCCTGAGATTCAGGGCCATCTGTTAAGGAAATGAATGAAGCAAATATGCCATGGTTAAGCCAAGTTAGCAGCCCAAGAGGCTCATTGCCCTGAGAAGTACCCTGTCACCACCACCATACTCATCATAGAGGGCACAAATGACGTTCTGGACTTTAAACTTCCTCCCAGTACCTATTTTCAGCCAAAGCATTTCATAATCCCAGAGCAATAAAATTTATCTAGTAAAAATAACAAGACATCTGAGAAACATCATTTCAATAAAAGAAATATACATAACAATCAATAATAAGCAATGCAAAATAAATTAATAGATCCAGGGGAATAAGGATTTAAAATAAGATTAATAAATATAAAAATAGCAAGGGAGGACATTTGTAGGGTATTGAATATGAAGCAAAAAAAAAGCAAATGAAAGAAGAAATGATTGTCAAACTAGGTATAAAAAAGACAATGTTGAAATAAAAAATGCAACAGGTGAGCTGAATAGCAGAAGAAATACAGAAGAAAAATATTTTTAATTATCTAACATATTTAGTCTAAAAACTCTCAAAGAAAGCATCAGGAAAGAATAAAAAAAAAGAAAAGAAAGGAAATATATAGGAACAGTTAAGAAATACAGAGGATATAATTAGAAGAGCTAACATGATAATATTTCAGTCAAGAGTGCCCAAAAGAAAAAATAAATAAGTACATAGAAGGAAAAATATTTTAAAGAAAAAAATAAGACTTTTTCAGAATTAAAGAAAGAAGAAAGAACTCAGAACTCATAGGTTGTCAAACAAATAGATGAGGGTGAAACCCCCATCTTGGTTTTGTGTAGTGAAATTTAAGAACATCAAAGATAAAAAGAATTTTTAAAAGTTTCAAGACAGAAAAATCACATTACCTCTAAAAAAAACTGAAATCCGATTGACATCGGACTTTTAACAGCAATACTGGACAAATTGGACACTAGGATGCTATAGAGTAGTATTTTCAAATCATTAAAAAATTATCATTATAACTTAAATGCAGTATCCAGCTAAACTATTACTTAAACGTAAGTTCACTGTATGGACATGAGTAAGCATTGATAGCTTTAGAAGAGATTGTCTGAAATACTCTTATATGAAACACTATAGAAAGAAGAAATGTAAATCCAAAATGATTTTATGGTAATCATCAAAATAAAGGTGAAGAAGTAATTTAACAAAGTTCCTATCATCCTAATAACCCCTCCCCAGAACAAACAGTTTTACCTAACTCAGAATTTACCAATCTTAAAAAGTAGTAGAACAACCAAATAAAAAATAAGTATCAATAGCGGATGATATCACCAGGACAGCAGAGTAGGAAGCCCTGGATCTTTTATCCCCTCACAAACACGTCAATGTAGCAACACTCCACAGACAAATTTCCTTTGTAAGAAATCCAGAAGCTAACAATGCCCCACCTCCCAGGTGAACACTAAACAAGACTTACTGGAGCCAGTAGAGAGATTTGGGACACTCCCTGCCCAGAATCCTTACAACCAGCACAGCACCATACAAATAAGAAGGGAACCCCTAGCTAACAGTCTCTCTAAAGGGAGGGGAGGAGTTGGTTTGCACATTCAGCACCCATGCTTTTCCAAGGGAGCTCCCCAGGGTCCTGGCTTCTGTCTTGCCAGTCATGGAGCTCTGATAGAGAACATAAGTGGCAGCTTGGACTGGTAAACACCATAGATCTTCTCCCGTTGCTCAGCATAGAGGAGGGAAAATGTTGATCTGTGTGTTCAGCGTCCCACCTTCTCTAGGACTGCCCCCCAAATTGGCAACTGTCTTGCCAGTCTTAGATGTCTAACAGGTCTGACACATCCACATCAGAAAAAAGAAGTTAAATTATCCCTGTTTGTAGACAATATGATCTTACATAAAGAAAACCCCAAGAATAACAAAACCAAACTGTTAGAACTAATACTTGAAGTCACTGAAATTGCAGGATACAAAATCAATATACAAAAATCAATAGTATTTGTATATACCAACAATAAACTATCTAAAAAGGAAATTAGGAAGACAATCCCATTTATAAGAGCACCAAAAAGAATAAAATACTTAGGCATAAATTTAACTATGGAAGTGAAAGACTTGAATACTGAAAACTACAAAACATTGATGAAAGAAATTAAGAAGACAGAAACAATGGAAAGACATCCTGTGTTCATGGACTAGAAAACTTAAGATTGTTAAAATATCCATATTACTCAAGGCAATCTACAAATTCAATGCAATCCCTATCAAAATCCTAATAGCAGTTTTTACAGAAATGGAAAAACAATACTAAAATTCATGTGAAACCACAAAAGACCATAAATAACCAAATCAATCTTGAAAAAGAAGAGCAAAGCTAGAGATATCACACTTCGTAATTTCAAAATAAAACTACAGTAATCAAAGCAGTATAGTACTAGCATAAAGACAGACAAATAGACCAATGGAACAGAGTAGACAGCCCATAAATGAATCAGTGCATATTTGGTCAACTGATCTTCAGCAAGGATTTCAAGAATGCACAAAGGGGAAAGGATAGTATCTTCAAAAGATGGTGTTGAAAAGACTGGATACCTACGTGCAAAAGAATGCAATTGGGTGCTTATTTTACACCATACACAAAAATCAACTTAAAATGGATTAAGGACTTAAATGTAAGACCTTA
This sequence comes from Microcebus murinus, assembly GCF_040939455.1. Classification (NCBI taxonomy): domain Eukaryota; kingdom Metazoa; phylum Chordata; class Mammalia; order Primates; family Cheirogaleidae; genus Microcebus; species Microcebus murinus. Next base: position 76,924,770 of record NC_134114.1, on the reverse strand, counting down.
AATCATAAAACATAGGGGAAATTTTCATGATATTCATCTTAGAAATGATTTTTTGAATATGACTCCAAAAGCACAGGCAACAAAACTAACAAAAAAAAAGACAAGTGGGACTACATCAAACTAAGAAAATTTCTAATATGGGGTTAATCTCCAAAACAGATAAGGAAGTCTATAACTCAATAGCAAACAAACAAACAAACAAACAAACAAAAAAAAAACTAATAGCTCAATTTTAAAATGGAAATTTCTCCGAAGAAGACATACAAATGGGCTACAGGTATATTTTTAAATGTTCACTGTCACTAGTTATTGCAGAAGTGCAAATCAAAACCATAAGAAGATAACAGCTCACATCTTTCAAGATGATCATTGTCCAAAAAACAATAGAAAAACAGGTGTTAGTGAGGATGTGGAGAAATTGGAATCCTTGCATACTGTTGGTGGTAATGCAAAATGTTGCAGTCAGTGTGAAAATAGTATAAAAAGTACTCAAAAAATTAAAAAGAGCCAGACTGAGCAATGTAGTGAGACCCCATCTCTACAAAAAAAAAAAAAGGTGTATGCCTGTAGTCCTCACTACTCAGGAGGCTGAGGCAGAAAGATCGCTTGAGCCCAGTAGTTCAAGGTTGTAGTGAGCTATGATGCCACCACTGCACTGTAGCCTGAGCAACAGAGCAAGACCCTGTCTCAAAAAAGAAAAAGTTAAAGAGAGAACTATCATATGATTCAGCATTCTTGCTTCTAGCGATATATCCAAAGGACATAAAAGCACTATTTTGAGGAGACATCTGCATTCCTCCCATGTTTCTTGCAGCACTACTCACCATAGCCAAGAGGTGGAAGCAACTGAAATATCCACCAATAAGTGAATACAGACAAAGTGGCATATATGTACAATTGAATACTATTCAGCCTTACAAAAGAAGGAAATTCTGCAAGATGTGACACCAAGGATGAGCCTTGAGGACATTACGCTAAGTGAAATAAGCCAGTCACAAAAGGACGAATATTGCATGATTCCACTTATGTGAGGTATATTAAATAGCCAAAATCATAGAAGCAGGCCGGGCACGGTGGCTCACGCCTATAATCCTAGCACTCTGGGAGGCCGAGGCGGGAGGATCGCTCGAGGTCAGGAGTTTGATACCAGCCTGAGCAAGAGCGAGACCCCTCTCTACCAAAAATACAAAGAAATTAATTGGCCAACTAAAAATATACAGAAAAAATTAGCCAGGCATGGTGGCACATGCCTGTAGTCCCAGCTACTTGGGAGGCTGAGGCAGAAGAATTGCTTGAGCCTGGGAGTTTGAGATTGCTGTGAGCTAGGCTGACACCATGGCACTAGCCAGGGCAACAGAGTGAGACTCTGCCTAAAAAAAAAAAAAAAAATCATAGAAGGAAAGAACAGATTGGTGGTTTCCAGGGGCTGAGGGAAGGTAGAAAGGAAGATTTGCTAACAAATTAGTATAAAATTTCAGTTATGCAAATGAAAAAGCTCTAGAGATCTACTCTACAACATAGTACCTATAGTCAACAATAGTGTACTATACAATTAAAAATCTGCTAACAAGGTAGATATCATGTTAAATGTTGCTACCACAATAAAATAAAATTTTTAAAAGAAGTATCAATATATAAAACTTGAAAACGATATCAGAAAATTTGAACTTGGGCAATTTATTTAGAGAGAATAAATAAATTTTATATCCCACAAAGCATATATATATTCTTTTCCAAGTATAATGGATCATTCACAAAAGTTGACAATATATCAGGTCATGAAGACTCAATAAATTTCAAAACCTCAATATCGTACAGATATCTACAGATATTACGTTCTTTGTCCATAATGCAATTAAACTAAAATTAAATATTAAAAGAATAACTTTAAAAAAAATGTTCTGTGGCTAAAAAACCTTGAAACTGCTACTGAGTAATTATTATACTATTTAGACTGGAGTAACAATGAAAATAATACATATGAAATTTGCAGAACACAACTCAATAGTATTTAGAGGAAATATATAATTTAAATACATGTATTAAAAGCAAGAAAAATTTAAATTGAGTAAAATTTTGACTCAATAAATTAACAAAAAGGCACAGAGTAAATCCAAAGAAACCAAAAGGAAACAAAGAATAAAGTTCAGGCCAGGTGTGGTGGCTCACGCCTGTAATCCTAGCGCTCTGAGAGGCCAACGCAGGAGAATCACTTGATTTCAGGAGTTCAAGACCAACAACATAGCAAGACCTAATCTCTATAAAAAATAGAAAAAATTAGCCAGGCGTGGTGGCCTGTAGTCCCACCTACTTGGGAAACTGAGGCAGGCAGATCACTTGAGCCCAGGAGTTTGAGGTTGCAGTGAGCTATGATGACACCACTGTACTCTAGCAAGGGTGATAGAGTGAGACTCTGTCTCAAAACAACAACAACAAGGAATAAAGTTCAGAGTATAAATAGAGAATTAAAAGAAAAATACAGAATATTAACAAAATTATGATCTGGTTCTTTCAAAAGATTTACAATATAGACAGCATTGATAAAAGGAAAAGAAATGTAAATAAACAAAATAGAGAATGAAAAAGGAAAATAAAAAGGGAAAAACTATACAGGGTTTTAGAAACAAATACTACTTTGAACAACTATATAACAATAAACTTGAAAACTAGATAAATAAAAACATTTTCTAGAAGCATTTAGAGTGCCTAAATTAGTGCAAGAATATATAGAAAATCCATATAGACTACAATAACTAAAGATATTGATAGAGAAAACAAAGAGACCATGTTACCTCTCTCCCATTTCCATCCACACCCTCTCTCCCATCCAAAAGCCATTTTTATAAATGAGATGTATCCAATTTTCAACTGAACAGAAAGAGGAAGGGGAGAAATAATAGGAATAATTAAATTTTTATGTAGTGCTTTCTTTACACATTTGATTTTGTTAGCAATCCTATAAATTGGTCAGGGTATTTTCTGGAATAGGTAGAATTTGAAACAAGCGTTTGGGGGTTCTTTTTAGGATAGGAAGTCATCAACTTGTCTGATGAAAGTAATAATCAAGATACAACAGATCAAGTCTTTTGTTACATTCATGTGTCCCCCAGAAGTCTCGAAAGATATATTTAAGAAGCATTTATTAATAGCTTGTTTAAAACCTAAAGGTTTTCACTTGCCTCTTATTTCTGCTTGCATAAACTTCCTAAAATTCTAACTGATAGATTTCTGACCACTATATATTTTCATACAGACTCGTTCCTGTGTATTTTAAACTTTGGTAAAATCCTATTATACTACTGGCTGCTACTTTACTGGTTTAGATTTATGAACAGCAAATCACTTTTCCCAGAACATTGCATCCTTAATCCAGCTGTATGTCAAGCTAGCCTGGAAACTCTTTTAAATGCAGAATTCCTGGTGGTGGCTACACATTTGTAATTTTAATCAACTCTCCCTGGCGATTCTTTCTCACACAGCCCAGCATCAGTGCACAGCCCGGCATCTTAGAGGAATGGCCAAAAGGTTAAAGCTATAAGATTAGAAATCTGTTTTGTTAGCCTGCAAGGCAAGAGTTATCTCCTCAGCCTAGCATTAGAAAGGGGGTTCAGTGTCTGTTACAAAGTCTAATTTTATAATTATAAATACTGTTCAATAATGCTAATCACACACAAACACACCTGTCAAAGTTACCTGTATTTCGTTGATGGGAAAACCCAAACTGGAGACTTGAAAAAGCATTCAGTGTCACATTGTGAATGACACGTTCTCGGTGTGGATTTTTATTTTAATTAGGTTTCTGGTTTTGGCTTTCATAGGGCTGGTTATTTGCAGACTCAAATGGAAGATTTAATCACCAATAAGAAAGTAAAGGAAAACAGTGAAGTTTAATCAACCTGGAAGTCCTTTGCTTCCATCAGGGCTTCTTTGTTTCACTTAAGTTCAGGCTTTACTAAAATCAAACACAGAAGGACCTCCAGAGTGCGAGTCCTCCAGTACTGAACACAGTGCAAGCCCTCGGGACAGGACACGTCTTGCACATTTCTCATCTGCGCCTGCAAGGGTGGTGGAGTTTGTCTGACAGCAGAGGTGCGACTCTGACACAGTTTAAGATTGGTGGCATAATCAGAAGACCGTGATCCAAGGAGAAAGTGTGAATTAGAAAAAGAAATCATTTTTCTCTTTCCTGTAGCTGTAAATAATCTCACCGGTGCAACTCCTTCCTTCCAGAACTCTAGCCCAAAGTGCTAGGGAAGAAGAGTTGGCTGGATCATTTTTATTTTTTAAGGATATCATCACCAAAAAACCTGGATTTACTAAAGACATTGGTTTTCAGACTCCTTCATCTCATGAAACTAATTGTTCCCTTGACTCTTTCATCTCAGGCTATAGATATCACCTCCCCACATCCTTCCTCCCTCCTGCTCCCAAAGAGCAAGCAAGATTTTGGAGAAATCTAGCAGAGGAAGGCAATGGTTATGTGTTTCCTTTCTCCAGGGTGGGGAGATACTTAGAGAGAAAAGTAAGTGGAGGTGGGGGAAAACCTTATAATTTTGTTGCCGAGAAATATGGGGGCTCAAAATGAAAGCAGATGGAAAACTAAACTGTGGTTAAGGAAAGGAAGAAATGCGGTCGGTGGCAAATACTGGGCCAATGGGCAGAGCCTCTCAGAAACAGTGGGGACTTGGGACTCAAATAGTGGTCTAACATCACCTGAGAGCTTGTTACCAATACAGACTCTCAGGCCTCGTGCCAGTCCTACATGGATGAGGACATGCAATTCAACAAATCCTTCAGGTAACTGGCATTTACCTTTAGTTTGAAAAGCCTTAAACGAAGACACTCGGGCTCTCAGTAAGTTAAGAAATAAATAGTAACAAAACCAGGAGGTTTTAAGTGTGGCCACTTGACAATTTACTTCTTTTAACACACACACACAAAAATTACAATGACTATACAATAACCTCGTTTGAAGATAACATCAAAAGTTTAAAGTCTCAAATCAGGCTCCTCTGTGAAGATCAGGCCCAAGTCCTCCGGGCCCCTGGTAACAAGTATAAAACCACCATCTCCCGACAGCTGTTTGGAACTCAGTAATTCCTTGTGCATCAGGATCATGTCCTAACTCTGAATGTGAAAAACTTTCCTCTAATATGATGACACTGTGCTGCAGCAGGGCCATCTGTATCCCTGCCCCAGAGAGAATTTTTCGTGGTACACCAAGTTATGTTTATAGCCAGGCTGAAACACAAGCTTAGCCTAATCAGTATCAGAGAAACCCACATGCAGTCTGTGTTAGCAAGAGGAAAATGACCTCCAGGGGCATCCCACTGCAGCAGCGCATAAATAAATTGGCAGATGTGTCAACTATGCATATTAGTCCAGGAGTGCAGTTCTTCGGGGACTGAAGTCCAAAGACAAAGACATTTGTGGGTTGCCGGTCAATCTGGAGCATTTCTTCTCATTTTTCTGGATGTGTTTTTGACAGGAGCTTAAGGGCAGTCCAATAAATTAAAATGTATTTACATGGCAATGAAGAATTATCTTGACACACAGAGAGTTATTTAATTACCAAGGTGCTTTGCGTGCTGCTAAAGTTAAGACTGTGTCAGCCTTTCCGGGACAAATCTTTATTTTCAGGGCCATGTGGCTCAGCCAGGAATGATCCCCTGGGTTGGAGCTTGTCATTTATAGAAGAGGAGTCTCCTCGCTGACCCCCATTTCCATAGACAGCTCTAAACAGATCGGTAATCTCAATGTCAGACGTCCCTGATGAAGTCAGTGCAGCCAAGGCCAACTGTCCCCCTTCAGGGACGTGGCCCCCCTCTCAGAGGAATTGTAAATGAAGTCATACCCCATTTGCAGTCTTCAAAGCATGTCAGGGTTGCTGTCTGTCTGAGTGACATTCAGAGAATTTTCTCGAGGCATCAGGAAGCAGGCAGATGATAAAAGTCAGTGTCCGTGTGGGCAATATCAAAGCTCAGTGGGGAAACAGCGACCTCACATTAACAGGGACAGGGACAGTTTCCCCCACACTATGCCCCATACCAATACTATGGGAAAGAGGGTGCCACTACGGTGTAGGCACCAAAGAAGGCTTGCTAAGAAAGATAGGAATCTGGGCACTCAGGGTGAAACCCTCAGCAGTACATTGGATAGGCAGGAAAAAGGAGAAAAAAAATGTGTGCCTTAACCCTCCTAGAACTTCTATCTCCTTACAAGTTCAAGGGTTTATAACTGATTGATTTTGATCAGAGACAATATAAGCATTGACTTAGATCCTCCTTTTGGTTAATTAGGTCAAAATGCTAATTATCTGAAATAAAAGTGAAGTAGAAAAGCCAAGCATCACTCATCCTCCTCCTTCTTAGGAAATAAATCAAGATATGTGTAAAGAGTTAGCTTGATATTACTACAAACAGTGAAAATCAACAGACTTGAGGAGCCCATGATCAGAGCCACTATGGCTGGGTGGTTGAATGGGCAGAGTTCTGCACTGAAAGTCAGAAAACCTGGGTCCCCATATGACTTAGCCCCTTATGAGTTATGGGTCCCTCAGGGAAGTCAATTCACCTCTCCAGTTTTCATTTCCCTCATAGACATGAGGGTTTGAATTACTAGGGAACTCTCTGGTTCAATCCCATTGTAGGATTCTATTTCATTTCATTTCTGAAAACTATGGCTCCTTCTTCATCCATTCCTTCTGAATAGTAATAGGCCTTCCAGTTGATTATAGGATTTTCAGCCTCTCAACTATCCCAAATTCATGCCTCTAGGTCCAGACATCTTGACTTTGGTGGTGGGATCTGACATCAGCCGCTGCCCCAACACCCCTTGGCCCACCTGCCGCGGCTACCTGCATAAGAGGACTCACTCCGGGTTCGTGAAGGGTTGGAGGAAGAGGTGGTTTGTGCTGAAGCATGATGGCTGCCTCCAGTATTACAAACATAAAAAGGTAAACTGAGGGAGGGGGTAAAGGCTGGCACGGGTAAGGAACCTTGGAAAGTGACACGGACCATTTTGTGACCAAAATAGTGTCTCATAAGATACTGTGTTCTAAGATTCAGAAAACGGTGTTCTATCTTGTGGACTTCTGGGGAACTTTTTCTTCTTTGGAAGTTCAGAGAATTATAAGCTATTTCTATGCTGATGCATAAATCAAGGCTGGCATAAGTTTCTATCTTATTTATTCCTATTTTCAGATCCTCTGTGAAAACTTGCTTATCAAAGCCAAAAAAGAATAAGAACCAAACTGTATACCTAACAGGGCAGGGCAGAGCAGAACTCCCCAAGACAGCAGTGCCTGCCTCTGTTCTCTAAGTGGCAGAGCTTGGGTGTTGTTAAAACCTTAGAAGCAGAGTCCCAGAGAAGTGGCCTGGAATAACTTGTTTCATTTCCCAGATTTCACGAGAGCAGTGATTTCTAACTATAAGTAAAGGCTGGGATCTTTGGGGGAATGTTCTCAAAACATGCAGACTCAGTCTTCCTCCCAGATGTTTCTAATTCTGCAAGTCTGGGAGGGAGGGCTGGGCTAGTCCTGTGCGTTTGGAGAAAGCTCTCCAGGTGAATCAGATGCAAACATCGTAAAAAACGGATTTCACGTAGAAATCCCAATTTCCAACTTTTCTTGAAAAATCCCCTGGCACTCGTTGCTGGGAGCTGAATAGGCTCCTCTTCTAGTTAGTGTATAAACTCTCTCACCTAACAACTGTGGACCGGATCTGCAACCCACCTTTCACAAGTGTTCAAAGCAGGAGTTTGGATTGTTTACCTCATTCATGACACAATCTTATTTTTTCTGCTTTTTTTTTACATTGCTTTGGTTTCTTAATTTAATTTTAAGCTGTAGATAGCTATATAGATATATAAATAAACACATACAAACACACATGTATACACATATATACCTGTATATAAACAACCTTAATTCCTTTCTGGAGCAAGGGAAGAAACATATCAATAAAGAAATCAGTACATTAAAAATAAGGAATAATTTTGCATGCTGAATTATTATGAAGACTTTGTTTTCCTAGATGATGAGTCACTTATTTGTGATATAGGCCAGGAAGTGCTCCACCTTTCATGGCAATATGAGCCATACAGCTACTTTGAAAAACTTTGTTTGTCTCCCTCCAGTGCAGGAAAATAGGATTCTCTCTAATCAGGCTGAGAAAGGATAGTCTGTCCTTGCTTTCTGTGTTCTGAGTTTGAAAGTGGAACAGGCCTGAAGTTTTCAGGCTGGATATGCCTCAGAAGCCCCTGAGGAGTTTTCTAAAGTACACATGCAAACCGTCTGCTTCTCCCTAACCTCTTGAATCTCTAAGAGTGGGGTCCTGGAAATGATATGCTTTTTTTTTTCAAGCTTTCAAGGTAATTCTGATTTGTAACCTGAGTGAGTACCATACCAAAGTTTATTCTCATCTAGAGTCAAAAGGCAAAACTGAAAACAACTACTGTAAGCTTGCCAATTGGTCTTTCTTGGGATGGGTTTTTCTTTATCCTCAGATCGTCATTCCTACCTTTTAGTGATCATTTTTGTTTCCTCTTGTGAAACAGTGACAATACTAGATACATGCCCTTCCTCAGCAAGATAGATATATGAGGTGACTTTATGTCAGGCAGCTCATGTTTTAAGATTCCTGGTTCTTGAGATTCAGAATCGTTCCTGGAGCCAGTATTTAAGTCTGGATTTGCCAGGTGGCAGTCATGAGACTGGTGCTGCCAGCAGATGTTATGTTTGGCTTACATAGTGTTTTTATAAATTTTTAAATTAAATGCATTCAGGTGAAGCATGTGCTGTCCAATTTGTCATAATCCTTGCTAGTCTTCATTTCCTTATACTGAGCCTAGTCATTTAAATTACTCACCAGGCCCTTAAGGATTGGAATGTATGACTCCTGGGGTAGAATTTATGTGAAAAATTAGAACTGTAGTGGTAATAGTAGTTGAAATTAGAAAATATTTTTAACTGCCTCTAATCTTTTTGGAAAAGAACTGTATATCTTATGATTTGGATACAGCTAAGAAAAAACTATCATGAGGAACTACAATTAAGACCATCATTGCCACAATAAGTTTTAATGTCAAGATGGTAAAATATAAAACTACAGCTTTATTTTGTTTATAAAGAGCCAAAACCAGATCCCTTGTGGCACTACAGATTCCAGAATACATTCTGTCTGATCTTTAGAATAGATAGCAGTATCTGAGAAGAGTTAATGGGGCATAAAAAGAACATAACCGAATAAATTAGCAAAAAATGAACTCAGCCATAGAGTATTCATTCATGCAACAAATATTTATTGAGTACTTTTTATAAGTCAGGCATTATGCTAAGCACTAAGAAGGCAACAAAACAGACATGGTGCCTGCCCTGTCTGTGCTTATAGTTCCGTGAAAGAGACTGATACTAAGAAACAGATTCACAACTAAAATATGCAATTGTGACTAGTACTATAAGTAAAATCACAGGAAGGGAGAAGATTTTAGCAGTCTGGATCCAATCAAGAGATAGAATCACACAGACAATCTTTAAACAGAGGAAGTTTAATATAAATAATTATTAAACTGTGATAAAATAATAACTATAGGATACAGTACCAAGGGAGCACATGTAAGGAAGGACAAACTGTGAAGAGGGCCCCTAGTCTCCAAGAATAGGGATTCAGATCTCACTGGAGAGATGTAGTTGAATCCACTGTATGGCCAAGCAGCCAGTTTGCCAGGCCGGAGTTAGTACGCAGTCATAGGGCAAACACGAAGCAACCCTTGGGGGCACAGATGGGGCAAGCGGACCTCAGCTGGTGGCTGTTGCTTGGGTTAGCAATGGGGATGAGGATGCCCATGTAGAAGGAGGCCTGGAGAATGAGGTGTCCCTGTTGGAAAGGCCCTGTTGGGAAGTGGTGGTGTGGAGAGGACTGCAAGAGACAAACCTGGGGAAGAGGGAAGTGATCAGAGAGAATCAGGGCTGGCAGGCAGGAGACCTGAAGTGTAGGATGTCCATATCACGTCCATATCGAGAGAGTCACAGGAAGGTGATTACTAAGCCATCCTAGAGCTCGAGGGACAGTGCGTTCTGGGTGCACGGCTGGTATAAAGCACCAGGTGATGTCCATGTACCCACACTGCCAACCCACCCTACAGCAGCTGGAAGGAGCAGTAGTGCTTCTTTCCTTTACAGTGTTCCTCTAGCATCCTCTACTGAGAAATCTGAGTACCATGCTTTCTGTAAAGGAGAACTTTACAAAATTTAATTCTGTCCATTATTGCAGGGCATATAATGAGGGGTGAATTTGGAGCTAAAAAGCAACAAGTTGAAAACTGGCACAAGAGTAAAACAGAGGGTCTAGTATAAATTAGGAGGTGGGGAGAGTATGTAATGCATTCCTTTTTTTTCTTTTTGAAGATATAATATTTTATGCTTTTATATTTTCTAAATTTTTTACTAATTTTTATTTCAAGTTATTAAGGGGGGATGCAAGTGTTTTTGTTATATGCATGAATTGGGCTTTTAGTGTGTCCATCATCAGAATAGGGGATATTGTACCCAAAAGGTAAGTTTTTATCCCTCGGCCCCTCCCAATCTCCCCCTTCTTAGTCTCAATGTCCTTTACACCAATTTATGACCATGGGTACCCATTGTTTAGCTCCCACTTATTAGTGAAAACATGTGGTGTTTGTTTTTTCACCCCGAGATACTTCATTTGGGATAATGGCCTCCAGTTCCATCCAAATTGCTGCAAATGACATTATTTCATTCCTTTTTATGGCTGAACAGTGCTCCATTATACATATGCCCCATTATATATATATTTGTATTTATATTTATATATTATATATTTATTTGGATATTATAAATGGTATTGGGTTCTTTTTTTTTTTTTTTTTTTTTTTGAGACAGAGTCTCACTTTGTTGTCCAGGCTAGAGTGAGTCCCATGGCATCAGCCTAACTCACAGCAACCTCAGTCTCCTGGGCTCAAGTGATCCTCCTGCCTCAGCCTCCCTCAGTCTCCTGGGCTCAAGTGATCCTCCTGCCTCAGCCTCCCGAGTAGCTGGGACTACAGGCATGCGCCACCATGCCCGGCTAATTTTTTGTATATATATTTTTAGTTGGTCAATTAATTTCTTTCTATTTTTAGTAGAGACAGGGTCTCACTCAGGGTGGTTTTGAATTCCTGACCTCGAGCAATCCGCCCACCTCAGCCTCCCAGAGTGCTAGGATTACAGGCATGAGCCACCACGCCCAGCCTATAAATGGTATTGGGTTCTTGATTTGACTCTCAGCTTGACTGGTATTTGTATATAGAAATGCTACTGGTTTGCATACATTAATTTTGTAACTTGAGACTTTGCTGAATTTTTAAATCAATTCCAGGAGTCTTTGGTGGAACCTTTACAGTTTTGTAGATATAAGAGCATACCATCAGCAAACAGAGATAGTTTGACCTCCTCTTTCCCAATTTGGATATCCTTTATTTATTTCTCTTGCTTGATTGCTCTGGCAAGGACTTCCAATGCTATCTTGAATAGAAATGGTGACAGCAGGCACCCTTGTCTTATTCTACATCTTAGGAAGAATGCTTTCAACTTTTCCCCATTCAATGTGATATTGGCTGTAGGTTTGTCATATATAGCTTTTGTTATTTTGAGGTATGTTTCTTCTATGCCTAGTTTGTTGAGGGTTTTTATCATGAAGGGATTCTGGATTTTATTGAATGCTTTTTCTGCATCTAGTATTTTTCTTTCAGAATGTGGATATGTCTTTTCATTTTCTTTTGGGTGTCATTATAGCCATAAGATCATCAGCTAACTCTTCAATCGAAGCAACAAAAGCCAAAAGAACATTCTATAAAGAGCTCTCTGTGCTTCATTCTGCATATATTCTTCTGACATACTTCCAACTGTATAATTTAATACCAAATTAGCTACACAAAATTTTAATTCCAATAATATTTTCATTTTATTATTTTTTAATAGTTTCCTGTTTATCCTGAAATTCTCAAGCTTGTCTTTTATTTTCCTTGAACATATTAGTCATAGTCATGTTCAAGTCCATGTCTAATGGTTTCTTTGTCTGGATCCCCTGAATGTCTGTTTCTATCACCTGCCATTTCTGCAATTTTATCTCTGTTAGAAAGATAAAAGTGTGAATAACCCAAGGTTATCTTAATCTAATCATTGTTAAAAATAATTGTAGATCAACCTTCAGTCCCTGTGAGGTTGGTCTTTTTCCCATTTACCCTAATTTCCAGGATTAGTCTCCAGGGTTCCAACTCAGAGGCTGGTTTATCAGGAACACCTCTTGACTCCTTGAGTCTATTGAAAGCTCTGCTCAGCTTCTCAGACTTTTGAGATTGAAGTCACCCCAATGTTGGGCTCGTCTTTTGCTGAATTTTAGCCCCATTCGACTTCACTGTCTTACTAACTCTCCAATGTATTCAAAAAGACATTTATATGCTTCAGCCTTTCTATTTTTCTCAGCAATAGAGGGGTACTCTTTAAGTAGTCTGCCGTTACCAAAAGGAAAACTCCAACGACAGCTAAAAAGGGAGGTGGTATGAGGGAAAAGTTGTCTTTATCATAATTTTCAAAGTGTAAGTTACAAAATTAGGTGTGAATGCTATAGGGGTAGAATCAAACTGAGGGAAAAAAGTTGAAGATACAAAAAAAGAAGAACTGATGGATAGATACATGTACATCACAGGCCACCTATCCTAAAAGTCTTATGTATCTAGCCCATAGGTGCCAGCAGTGGAAACCAACTTTATGAGGGATAAGACTGAATGTTCAACTAGGTTAAAAACAAAAGGAGGTATTCCCTGTACATGGGTAGCAGAACAAGCCAGCTTTTGTTGTGACTCTGTGTATGCAAGAACCCAAATGTGGGTGTGTGTGTGGGCCTGGAAGGCACTTTACACACTGGGCTGTACAGATGCTCAAAGAAAAAAGCAGTGTTATGCTGGAAATACTTGTCTCGCTTTCAGGAATTCCAATTCCGACCATCACAGCATATTTGCTCTGTTTGCAGGACGAGTCCAAGGGACGGCCTGGCACACAATAGTGAGAGGAGACTCCATTTTGAAGGAAGGGTAAAATTTGGAGCATAAAATAGGATTAAATATTTTATTCGTGTATCTTGAATGTCCCTTGGAACCAAGGCCAGTTAATCTTTATTTCCTTTTATCAAAGGAAATTGAGTGACAGTCCCTTCCAAAATTGCCAAGAGGCTAACAATTCACTTTTAGAAGCTATAAAGCTCTAAAACTAAATGGAGACAGGGCGGAGACATGAAATAGAATGTGGATTTTGAAGGTCAGTTTGTCTCTCCAGCCTACAATCTTAGAATAATGGTTTTATACTACAACTTTTAGTGAACTAAGAATTACCAGAAAATGGGCAACTCTTGGGACTTATTCCGGAATCAATCCAAGAGGCCGAGAAAAAAACAGACCCAAAGAATGGGTTTGAATGGAGAGTGGAAGGAAAGAAACAATATAGTTTATTTCTGGTTGTACCTGATGGTCCTACTTGTTACCCAAATGACTCCATGCCTATTAGAAACCTGGGTGACAACGTGGTGGAAACAGAATGCTAGAGCTCTGGGAGAAATCTGGAAAGAGATTCGGCTGTGTTAATCATTTGCATAGAGAGATAGTATTATAGGCCATGAAGGCACCTAGGAAGAATAAAGATTACTAGAGAAGAGAGCTGAGGACAAAGCCCTTGGGTAGAGAACAGAGCCAGTCAGAAGTCTAGTGCGGGGAGGAAGATTAAGCAACAGAGGCTGAGCAAGAATAGCCAATGGGGCAGGAGAAAAACCAAGAGATCTTGTATTCCAAGAGCCCAGGGAGGAATGTGTTTCAAGAAGATGGAAGAGGTCAATAATGTCAAATGCAGGTGTGAAGCATTTGGCTGCTTAGACAAAAGCCTCTTTGCAAGAGCGTGGACCTGTCTTGCTATGGCTTGCCTTGCCTTGTCTGGACTTAACTTGCCTATATCTCTGATCTCACTTTTCCTCGATCTAGGAACTCAAGGGAGGAACTCCCTTGAATGCACATTTCTTGTAACCAACTTTCCATCTCTCTTCTCCCTTCTAATGCAAAATTTTTGAAAGAACTGTCTGTCATTCTCTACTTTCTTTTCTAACTCACTGCATTGGAGTGTCTTTTTGAGCTGTACAGGTTGTTGTTGAAATTACAAGCATGCCCAATTTATCCAAGAAGAAGAGTATGAAGGATGAGAAAATCAATAAGCTACCAATATTAAACAGAAATTTATGTCTGATAAGGCTGTTATGCAAATTAAATTAAGTAACATGTAAGCCAATTATTACAGGGCCTGGTACACAGTTTCAAACACTAAATTCCATCCCTTTGACCCACTTTATCAGTACGCTGCCTGTGTTCACATAACTAATAAGGAAGCACAGATTCAAACTCAGGTCTGCTTGGCTAAAAAGATCATGTTCTTTCTTTCCACCAGGCCTTCCTTCTTTTCTAATGCTTTCGTCCCCAGTTTTGTGCCTACCCGCAAACCACCTGCCCCCGGAGACCACAGCCCTGACCCAGCTCCCAGGTTAACACCTCGGGGTTTCGCCTCACCCTGCCAGCCTGCTTCTACCCCAGACCTCAGCCATCTCAGGTCGCCCAACTCACCTGTTCCCATGTCCTGACTGTGTCACCCCCTCGAGAAAGGTGTGAAGCCACAGAGAAGAAAACATAGGAAGTATTAAGTAAGATTTGTGAGCGTCATTTGCTGAGTTCACAGGAATAAAGCAAAGAAATGCCCAATCAATGGAGGAATGCTTGCAGCATTCAGAAAGAAGAGGACAAATCAATGTATGTATGTGATCAATACAATAAGGATCTTAAAGGTGCTTCCCACACCTCATTGGAACTTTAGTTGTAATTTGAGAGATGCCCAGTAGGTGGCGGAGCTCACTCACAGATGATTTCGCAGACACCACAGTGGATAGTAGTTTGAATCAAAATTCTTGTTAATGCAGGAAGAGACAGGAGAAATAATTTAGACCAATCTTCTTCTTTTCCAAAATAGAGAAATGAGGACTAAAGATTTTACAATTTACAACAGAAGATCCAACACTTAAGCAAGGTGGCTGACTCACCTGAAATCCTCGTATTGGTACCAATTACCAGCCTCCAACTTTGGGTAATTCCCCTACACCTACACAATGGCACCAAACAGTTTGTTCTGTGTTAGGAGGGTACTAAGGTACATGGAAGATGTTGCCTGTCATAGGATGATCACATTTCTTAGGATGATACCTTATTGGAGCTATTTGTACAGCATTAAGAAGGAAACACCCCCCCCAAAAAAGACACTTTCAAATGGGAAGAAACTCACCTCTTTTCCTTTCTTTCTCTTACCACCTTCTGCTTTTCCCCCTACAACAAAATTCCACCTGCCAACTGTAGTTTCTGGGTGTAAACTAGAAGAAGGCTAGTTTCCCAGAATAGCTTTCTTCCCAGGCAGTCCAGTACCTGAAAATCCCCAGGGGATAAAAGCAAGGCCATGGCTCCATGACCATTTTTAAAAGATA
The DNA here is from genome assembly GCF_040939455.1 of Microcebus murinus. NCBI lineage: Eukaryota > Metazoa > Chordata > Mammalia > Primates > Cheirogaleidae > Microcebus > Microcebus murinus. The sequence goes on along the minus strand of NC_134114.1, from coordinate 76,909,210 downwards.
TTTTGTGACAGAAATGCACATCCATTCAGTTAGTCACCAAATGCTTATTGAGAACTTACTACATGCTGGGGCTAGAGCTGTAAAATGGTACACAAGGCCAACAGTTCTCATGGAGTCAGGCTGCGCTGAGACAGAAAAAAAATAAGACAATTTTAGATACTGGTAAATATTTGGCTTTGAGAGTGGTTGAAAGGTGGGATGAGGTTGGGAGGCTATTTTCAAGGGATATTCAAGGAAGCTTGTCTAAGAAGATAATATATAAGGTAAAAAAAAGATCTAGCAGAATTATTTAGGCAGAGGAAATAGCTAAAACAAAGGACCTGAGGGGAGAGCGTTAAACGCTTTCCCATCCTTATATTCTTGATAAACATTGGGTAGTTCCTCAGGCTGCTTCTTAAGTGTTGCTACCTAGTATAAAGAAAGATACTGGGCCGGTCATGGTGGCTCATGCCTGCAATCCTAGCACTCTGGAAGGCCGAGGCAGGAGGATCGCTCAAGGTCAGGAGTTCGAGACCAACCTGAGCAAGAGCGAGACCCCGTCTCTACTAAAAATAGAAAGAAATTAGCTGAACAACTAAAAATATATATAAAAAAATTAGCCAGGCATGGTGGCGCATGCCTGTAGTCCCAGCTACTCGGGAGACTGAGGCAGGAAGGTTGCTTGAGCCCAGGAGTTTGAGGTTGCTGTGAGCTAGGCTGACGCCATGGCTCTCTAGCCTGGGCAACAGAGTGAGACCCTGTCTCAAAAAAAAGAAAAAGAAAGATACTGGAGGAAATAAAGTTGAAATGAGGAAAGGGAGAGGGATCTTTCTGGAACTCATGAGGTGTGTCTCCATTCCCCATTGGGACAGGGTGGGCAATTGAGCCCAGCAGTGGGGCACTGGTACGGGGAGTAGCGCCCGCTGGAAGAGGAGGCAGACAGCACAAGAAAGCAGAAAGATTCACTAAATGGACAAACTGAGGCCTCCGAATACCAACTGCAGGTGCTTGAAAGGAGCTCTCGAAAAAGCTTTTAAAATACCCTGCCTATCTCTACCTCTCTATCTCAGTGTTTCTCAAAATGTGGTCTGAGAACCACACATTAGAACTACCCAGGCACTCATCAGATACTTCAGACATCACATCGGGTCTACCAGATCTGAATTTATAGGGTGAGGCTCAAGAATGCAGATTTTCATAAACACACATACCGTGAATGTCATGTGCAGGAGGCTCAGGAAAACGGATTTTAATAAATGTGTACACACACACACACATACACACACACACACACACACACACACACCATGATTGTCATGGGCACTGAAGTTGAGAACTAATGTTTTGTAGAACTTATCTTTTTATCAGTGCTTCAGCTCTTCAAATAGTATGGCCTTCTTCTTTCTCTTTGCACAAGGTCAGTTCTTCCAAGTAGGAAGAGACTAAAACACCTCAGAGAGAAAAAAGAGAAGATTAATGCATGACCAAAAAAAAAAAAAAAGATCCACACACACCCAAAACCCTGAGATCTTTACTATTTCTTATTATTGAAAAAGACTTAGGTCTTTGGTAATTTGTGATTTCTTATTTATAATATATAAAAGAGCACTTTTCTTTCTAAATTTGAATAAAGAAAGGACATTAGGCATTCTCCAAGGGTACAATATTATTTTTCCTGGGGATGGAGTAATTTTGTGGGCAGTAATATGCTCTCCTTAAGTCTCAAGAGCGTTGAGCCCTCACCTCATCCTGTTCTTGGGACACGATGGAGAGGAAGTTGCATTGGTGAAACTGCGGGTTGGGAGGATGCAATTTCAACTCCTGCAGCAGACAACAATGATGACATGGCAAATGCATTTGGATTGATGAAGAAAATCAGTACGTTCCTCATGTGTACTGGTATCTATGTGTTCAATTTAGAAAACCATGCCCCAAAAAGCAAGAGTAAATTTTGACTCCTTACCTATCTCTTATCCTTAGTTAGGTATTGGGATTTTGACTAACCTTTCCACTGATCTAACTCCAATAACCAAACAGAACAGCAGGGTTATCTGACTGCCTTGTATATTTTATACACACACACACACACACACACACACACACACACACACACATATAATAACCAGATAAATTGAATGCTTGATTTCTTTCTTATATTTTATCATCAAAAATTTGTAAAAAAAACATATGACTTTTTTCTTCCACAGAGTTTTCAAGAAGGTCATAATGCCTAACATTAACAACAGTAGCATCAGCAGTTGTGGCAGCAGGGGCTATAGAATAGATGTTCTGGAAGCCTGACAACTTTTGCTCAAAGACTTTTAAACCACTATTCACATTTTTTTCAAGTGCTTTAGCCAAAATGTCAGAGTCTTCATCAGGGTCGAAATTATTTTATGGTCCCATAGTATATTATTTTTTCCTGAAATAATCTTATTTCAGTAAAATAACTGCTAGAGCAGCAAAAGGAGACTCAGTCAATTAAAGTTTGTGTCTTTGTCCTTCACAAAAAATTCTTGGGGTACAAGTTCAAGAATGGAAAATTATGACCAAAAATTATTCATGAGGTACATATGCCATTTGCATTTTTCCCTTTAGGATAAGTTTGTTATGATAGTTTACATGAAGGGTATTTGCTGCCCTTTCACCTCAGAACCAAGATAATGTTTCTATTTAAACTGAGTCATCCTCGTCCTAAATATTGCATAAAGGCACAGACTGCTATCTCCTGTTTCCTTGGGCCAAACACAATGACAAGGCAAACTAGGCTATGGTCCCCGAATCTCTTTGTATTCACTGCCATTTTGTGTGGCGGTCAGACGCATTTGTTATAGTGCAAGGCATTATAATATTGAATGAGTTGCATAAAATCCTACCCAAGAAATCTTAAAATAAAAAGCTTGCAAATGGAGTGCCTGCTCTAGCTATGAAAAATGGGTTCTGAAGGCACCGAAGGAACATTTGCAATTTGAAACTTTTCATCAGAAATTGAGAGAGCTCAAGGTCAGCTTAATATTAATTCTCCCCCAGTTCTTTAATCTAACAAATATCAAGTTGTGTTTAAATCCAGCAAAGAGACACAAATTTGGGCCAGTTTAGCCTTCCAAGGACAAATGTCTCGAGAAATACTCTGCATCCATCTATTTAGTCTTGAGTATCATTAGGTTATTTTAAGGTGAAAATGGCCAAAACTTGTCTTTTTTCATAGAAAGGGAAATTCATTTCTGGTAAGTTGAAATTGGTTTTGAATAATTTATGGAGAACAGAGAATACATCAGATCTGATGTCACCAGCAGCCCTGAGATTGCATTGTTCTGTAATGGGAACTATGGGAACCGGGAAGCTGGGGTTGGTTAGCATCAGAATTTTTATCCAGAATCTCATGTAGGTTAAAGGCAGGCAATATTTAAGAAAGGGCAAGTCTGATTTAAAACTATGTAGGAAGGAACCTTAAAAAAAAAAAAAAAGAATACCCTCATTGTAAAGGACATTCTGCAGACCTTCCACCTGACTGCACATATTCGTTCCACCATGGTGGAATTGGCTGGGTGCAATATGCAGTATCTCTTTCTTATAATATCACCACCCTCTCCTTCTTTTCATTAGGTGAGGAGATAATGATAATAAAAACAAAAAAAATAAAGAAATAAAGCCAAATAAAATAAAATCATATTAATCCAAATAAAGTGAGAGAAGACTTCCAATTCATCACTGATTGACCCCCCTCCCCACGTCTTCTACTTGGATATTGGGGTTCCTTCTCCCACTCTTTTAGACGTGCTGTGGAAACGTGCTACCTTGGATCCCATCTTAAATTCACCAATTTATAGTCTTGGGGCTTCCCCAGTAGCTCATGTTTGATCTTTTTGTTTGTCAATTGAAAATGCTCTTATTGACCATCCTTTGTATGCAAGGGACACAACTAGTCATTATTCTAGAAACCAAGTCAATAAGGCAAAGTTTCTACTCTCATTGGTGAATGAACATATAATAAGATGGGCAGGCTTTCTGCACATGAAATGTGGGGGGACAATTTCAGATGGAAGCAACAGCCTGAGGAAAAGCTAGATAGGAATGTGTTGAAACCTATCCAAAGAGCCTGCAGTCCCCAACCCCTGGACCTGTTATGCACAGGCCACAGAGCTCTGCTACTCACTCCCTGAAAAATTGCCTTCCATGAAACTTAGGAAGAGCAGCACAGGGGCATACAGCAGGAGGTAAGCAGTGGTAGAGCAAGCAAAGCCTGTATTTATAGCCGCTCCCCTCCCCATTGCTCTCATTGCTAGCATCACCACCTGAGCCACCCCCCACCCCTACCACCCCTGGTGCATGGAAAAATTGCCTTCCATGAAACTTGTCCCTGGTACAAAAAAGGTTGGGGACCACTACAAAGGAGCCATAAGTGGGCCATTTCAATTGCATCATGGAGTAGAAAGACAGACCAAAGTCTGTCTAGAAAGACAGACCAAAGTTAAATACTAAAGAACTCTAAACTCAGACTAAAGAGCTGTACCCTGTTTGGGTAGCAATGAAAAACCACTGAGTAGTTTTGAACCCCAGATGGATAACTAAAACATAAATGAAGCTATTCTTTAGCACTGGGGGGTGGTGCTGGGAGCTTGAGTTGCGGGGTGAGTTAGGAAGCCTTGAGTTAATTCAGGCAAGAGAAAGAGGCTGCATTCGGGTGGGTGGTGGCAATAAGAATTAAGGAAATTGATCTCAGACATATCTTTGTCATGCATCTGTGAATGCAAACTTCTTCCTTCTACTCTGCACTCAACCAGCCTTGAATCTTCTCTGCCGCTGTAAACAGCCTCCTGGTCAGTTCCTTGACTAATCACTTCAGCCCCTAGATACAGAGGTCCTTAACCTGGGGTCCACAAACCTCTTACAGTGTAGTGTTATAAGTTAATTTTAGTTGGATGAGGAGAAATATTACATCTTTATTCACTAATATCCAACCTGAAACTTAAAATTTTCTTGAATTATAAAATATGTGACAGACCACCATAAAATTAGCTGTTTTGTCAAATTATTACTAACAGAAATCACAGATACTTTGTATCATATTCCAGTTACTCATATACTACAATGTAGTTTATATTCATCACTATTTTAAAATTAAGGTAGCACCTAGTCCTATTACCAGACCTTATTGTTTAATATGCTATTAAAGAAGCAGATGTTACTATTATTACAAATATTTTCTTAATGTTTTGATAATGGTATTTTAACATGATTGTTTTCTAATCCTCTATATTTTAACTTACACATTTTAAAAATCTTAGTCTGAAATCTCCAGACTGCCACCAATCAGGAATCCTTGTAGAAGTCCGGGTCATCATTTGAGATCTGGGTTCCTAATTTCCTGACCATCTCCAAAGTCTAGCACTATATCCAGGAGAGAAAATATTCCCATAGCTCACTCCTTCTGAAGGCAGCCTTGCCTTTGTCTGTCACCTAAAGACCAGGGAAGGAAAGGCGTCCCCTTTCTTGGCACCTCTTTACTGGTTTCACCTCCTTCCTTATTTTTTTCTCCACTTTTTTCCTTGTTCTCTTTTATGAAACTTCTCTGAAACACCTTGAGAATATCATTGCTTCTGTCATTGTAACTAAGCACAATCTCAATCTCCATTTTGTTCTGATTTTTGTTTTCTGGAGAGTTCTTTCCATGATAAATAAAATGCTGTCCTCTTCCTGGATCTAAGTCCATTTGTTGTTGCTGTATACCAGCAGCTGAGAATTTTCCAATGCAAATGCCAAGTCTCTATTCATTCACTTCCTTATTGGTGGGAGCAGGAGGTGAAAGGGGAATTTCCTGCTAAGAACGAATGCTGTGTGAGGCACCTTAACAAGCCTGTTGACCATCTGGTGATATGGGGAGAGATGGCAGGAAGGAAATTGTTGACTAAAGAATGGAAAGAGCATTTGGGGGAGCAGGGGGTACATAAAACATGAACTTTGTCTAGGGTTGACCCCTGACTGCTCCCACTGAATGATCTTGTGTGTTGAGAATCTTGGCACATGTGCATGCATTGGTAACCTCTGTTACATAACTTTTCAAAGTGCACAGGCATAGGCCACACACTGAAAATGAAAGCAGAATAAATATTCTCTTTGTTGACATTGTCATGAAAACTAGAATAATTTCAACTGATTTTGTTTTCATGAAGGTTCCTTCCAATGTACCTCATTTCCTATGACTAAGAGATGGCATTGGTGATAGAAAATACTGTGCATACTCCAAAACTTTGTGGAGATTTCAATGTAGTTTTGTTTTCTTAGGTCTTTTTTTTTTCTTTTAACATAGACATCAAATGGCTAATGAACAAATAATTGGCTTAAAACTTGTACACAAAATTTTGATCAATATTATCTCACGTTTTTGGAAGCAGATAAGTCAAGGATGGTTCAGGGATTATTTCTGAAAATCTTAAATTGACATTTTTAGTAATAATCAAGAAAATAGGAAGGTGAAATCCAATCATTAAGACTGGAGCCACAGATGCGAGGATGTCTAGTATCACAAAAAGGCAGGCTTGGAATTCAAATGACTTAAAATTTGAAAAAGTAGTTGTAGGGAGGACAAATATATACTGAGGGAAAAGGAGCCAAATGGACATTTGTGTGAGACCAAAATTGTCAAAGGGCTAGAGTGAGCCATAAGCATCCAAAAAGCAAAACTAAAATGAGAAATCCAAATATGCTTACTCTCCAGCAACTGTGAAGTCATTGTTTCAGTAACAGTAGCACCATAGGGGCCTTGTGTTTGGGAGCGTAGAATTTAGGGAGCCCTGTGCCCAGATAGACGGGGAATAACTGTCCTGAAAAGGTCAAAATGCATATAGTATTAGGAAAGAAAGAAAGAAAGAAAAGAAAAGAAAGAAAAAGGAATGTGACATCACATTCAGAAAAGAGAAGCTAGAATTAGAGCACAGACCAACATTGTTCCATGATGTTATTCAAAGAATTTACAACAAAAAAAATTTTAAGAGCAATGTATTTTTTCATAAGCAAATTATTTTGAATTGAATAGTGTATACTTTCTTCTGCAAGTACATCATTCCTAATTTTCCAATATTGAATTGTCTTTCCTTTTTTAAATATAAATAACAGATGGTAGTTTTTTTCCTAAACATTGCCCCTTGGAAAATTAGAAAGAAAAAAAAACAATTGGAAACTACATCTCATCTCCCCAATTTATTTTAATTGTCTACTCTTAGAGTAACTAGTCCAATGATTTCTGACAGTGTTATTACATAGATCTTTCAGAAAAATTTTAGCACACATCCCCAATATATGGCACTTTATTTATAAATTATATTCATATGATATTGTGATAATATAAATTGACATTATTAAACTTACATAAAAATATAAAAGGATAAATAAAATAAATAAAATTAAAATAAATAAAATAAAATAATTAATAAAATAACATAAAAATAAATAAATAAAATAAAAAATAAATAAACATTAAAACTTATTTTATTTATAAACAGTTCAAAAAGCCCCTTATATTCTCTCTCATCTTAAAAATATTATAATTGAGACCAACTGATTTTTAAAATCTTGATGTCACACTTTGTGAGACAAAAATTCAAAGGTCAGGTTCAGAATTTAGCTTATTTTCCTGCACAGTTTCAATTGCTATCATAACTAAAACAAACACTTTCCAAAGATACAGAGATTCAAACAGAAGAAGTGCTTTGTAGGCTACACTTCCTAAATCGTGGCACTCATTTTGCAATCTCATCCACCAATTATGTAAAGCTTTTTTCCTTTAAATTTGGCTAGTAAATTTCCATTTTCCCTGATGTCATTCAGTCATCCATGCAAACTAACTGGGCCGTGGTGCATTTTACTGTGGTTAACAAATAGATTGAAAATATCTTACTTGGAAGATTTTAAAATTCCAAGTTTCTTAGAATGCAGACATTAGTTTATACAGGTGAAACCAACTATTTATGCCAACTAAGTCATTAATGATAGAAACATTCCCCAAATGTTTTCTTTATAACAGGAGTTACTTTCAAAAGCAGTTTCTTTCTCATCCATTATTAAAATCTGACCTTTACCTTGAAGGGGCAAATCAAGTCTAACCTTATTCTTTCAAATATCTGCTCTAAGTAGCACACTACTGATAGCTACTTGTCATCACAGAAAAAGGTCAGCAAACTTGGCAGGTGAGGTTTGATTGTTTTTATTATTATTAATTAATAAAGCAAATGTACAATTCATTTTTAAATTTGATGTTATCTTCCTATCACATACCCAGCAAACCTCCAGGTTGTGGAAAAGATTTTTGTGATCACTGCCCCACATCATTAGAAAGTATTGTAAGGATTTTTTAAATATGAAGTAATATAATTCCTTAATCCAGTTAACCACATATTCATTTAAGACTACAATATGCTGAACGTGAACACACAGCTGTGGGTGTACAGGCAACACCATCATAGTGTAGAACTCACATTCTGGCCCTCAGCAGATGGAAGCCTCAGGTCCAGGTTCCTAACTTGTGACTCTGAAATACAAACCACTTGACAATGCCAAGGACAAGCTATACACTAACTATTCATAAAGCTTCATTTATTATTATTAGGCAAAGATCTAAAGAGAGAAGTTCTATTATTGTCTTCTTATACCTCAATCTCTGAGGTATGCATACCGTGAATACCAAGGTTTTAATCAATTTGGATAATGTGCTAGTTTTTTAATTGATTTTCAAAGACCAATAGTTTAAATGAAAAGGTTTATTCATTAACATTTTCAATTGTCATTATGAACACAGTGGACTATGATATAGAGTGTGTCCACAAATTCTTCAATTTTGCCAAGAATAAATTGAAAGCTCATAAAGTCTAGAAAATAACTATGGACAAATTAAAATAAAGAATTTCTTTTTAAGGAACATCATTAAAACAAAAAAAAAGTTATGAAAAAAATCTTCCCTTAAAGATCTTTTTCTAAAGTATTGAGCTGACTGAGATGAAAGGAAATTCATATTACAACATGGGGTTGGAGCCAGAATTTCCTGCTGATTCATAGAACACGCAGTTCTCAGGCTTGTGTGTCTTGAGTTTTCACTAGAAGAACCAAGGCAAAGCTTTCTTGATTCACTCAGAAGGTCCTAAATGATGTTTTTGCCTCCAATTAAAAAAAAAAGATGCATTTGATTGCTGCTAAAACCACCATTATCAAAATTTTGTGATCATTACTCAAAAGCTCGATTGAAGTTAGATAAAAACAAAACTTTAAAGATTACTAAGGCAAATAGCCTAAAACAAACATCCAAGGAATAAAATAATGAAAACACTGCCCTTTTAACATTTTAATTGATTTTTTATGAAGTTGATAGTATAAAATTAGGGGACTAAAACAAAGGACTATAAAAGCATAAGCAAATGAAATTAGTATAATTGGAGCATACAAAATTACTAGAGAAATAACAAGTAGTCAGAAATTTTAAACAGTATTTTCATATGTGCAAAGACACATATTCTTATAGTGTGTGCACTTGGGGTTAGACAATCTTTATTCAGATTCCACTCCACTACTTATGGGCCTTATAAATCTGGGCAATTGACTTAACACAAGCCTCAGTTTCTTCTGTTAGGTGGGACCAGGAATGCCTGATTCACAGAAGCATTTGAAGATGAAGTAATGAAAAGTCCTAACCCAATTACCAGCAGCCACACAGTGAATGTCAGATTCTTTCCTTACAATAAACAGTAGGTTCCATAACTGGAAGCACCTCCACTCTATACCTGCCAATCCTACAGAGTTATGATTCTTATAAGGCAAGTTTGGATGGAGAAGTCAACAGCATACAAATGGGAGACAGATACTTTATGCTGACCTTCTCTCTAAGATCCTCACGTTGTCTTCTTCTTCTTCTCCTTCTCCTCCTCCTCCTCCTCCTCTCCCTCCTCCTCCTCCTCCCCCCCTCCTCCCCCTCTTCCTCCTCCTCCCCCTCCTCCCCCTCCTCCTCCTCCTCCCCCTCCTCCTCCTCTTTTTCTTCTTCTTCTCCTTCTCCTTCTCCTTCTCCTTCTCCTTCTCCTTCTCCTTCTCCTTCTCCTTCTCCTTCTCCTTCTTCTTCTTCTTCTTCTTCTTCTTCTTCTTCTTCTTCTTCTTCAACAGAGTTTCACTCTGTCACCCAAGTAGAGTGCAGTGGTATCATTATAGCTCACAGTAACCTCCAACTCCTGTGCTCAAGTGATCCTCTAGCCTCAACTTCCCAAGTATCTGAGACTACAGGAGTGCACCACCATGCCCCAGGCCCAGCTAATTTTTTCTATTTTTAGTAGATACAGGGTCTCCCTCTTGCTCAGGCTGGTCTGGAACTCCTGACCTCAAGCAATCCTGCTAGTATTGCAGGTGTGAGCCACTACGCCTGGCCTCACATGAACAGATATTTGTTGGATGCCAAATATTTGCCAGTCTTCGTGGTATTGGGGATCAGGGATTAGGGCATTGGGGATTCTGTTGAGAAACAAAACAAAATGATGCTTGTTTTCATTGAGTTTACATTTTAGTGAGAGATACAACCGATACATAAATAACCCTACTACAGAGGAGAGAATATGCTATGAACTGCTGGTATAAGAAACCAAGTTAAGGGCTGCTTCAGACAGAGGCCGGGGTGATAGCTGAGCCTGAGCAAATTGGGCAGATTCTAGAGCTGGAAAAGGCAGGGAAATGGATTCTCCTCTAGAGGCTCCAGAAACAACACACCCGTTGCTCCTCTAGAGAAGTGCACATTGCACAGAAGCAATGTGCACTTTAACTTTAGACCAGTGAAACTAGTTTCAGACCTCTGAGCCCCAGAACTATAAGAAAATACATTTCTATTGGTTTAAGCCATTAAGTTGGTGGCAAATTTGTTATAGCAGCAAAAGGAAGCTGATACAAAGTCTACGGCTGCTAAATGGGAGAACAGCTTGGAGAAAGATCAAAGGTGCAACTGGAAGCCAGTAGAGATGCAGTCACAGCGATCCAGAGGCAGCAGGCCTGGCCACACTTAACAGTGACTGCACAGACCTGAAGTTAGGAGGCATACTGGAGATATATTTTAGAGGTAGGGCTGATAGGAAGTGCCAGATTCCCTTAGCTCCTAAGCCATTCTTTGTTTTGGCAGGAGCTGGAACCCCTGGGTATTATTTGGCACACTAGAGCCATCAGTCTTAGAAAGCAAGTGCTGCTTTACTAGGTGACTAATTTGACAAGTAAATAATTGACTCCCCATCCAGAAACATCTAGCCAATGGAAAAAGCCTGCTCAGAGCCTCAACTGAACCAGTCTAAAGGCAAACTTTGCTCTGTACTTCCATAAAGAGCAAGGCCAAGGATGGCAGTAAGCACAAACGTGCATGCCTTTGAGGAAACACATGTGCTTGGGGCTAATTCCAGCCTAAATAAAATTTTCCCTTTACAAGAAATGAGTGATTCTCTTCACAGTGGAAAACAGGGGAAAAGTAAAAGCTTTCTCACCCAGTACCAATCTTCAGCACCATTCTCCAATCCTCCATTCCTCCTGGAGGTTAGGGTCCCACCTGGTTGATTGCAATGAAGCATTCCTACATGCAAGATTTCAAGCTGTGGCCTCTGCCATGGTCCTCTTACTGCAGCTCAAAGCTGCCCAAAATGCCAGCTGGAAGAGGAGCGAGGCTGAATGGAGGAAAACCCTGCAGGTGCCCAACAATGCTTCTCCTGTCATACAATGGCCATTTCTCTCCTGGAGAGAAGACTGCACATAAACCTGCCAGGACCTGGCCTGCAGGAGTTCTCTCAAATCGTTTTCCTCCGCCCACCCTCCGCTCCACCTCCCCACATCACACACCTTTCTCCATCAGCACCTGCAGCCCCCCCTGGGCTTCCTGAGGAAGCATCTGACCCCAGCAGATGTCCTAGGACTTGCAGCGTGATTCTCCTTTCTGCCTGTTTGCACAGTGTTCTATTTTTCTGTGTGTGCCACACACTGCCTTCCCCCTCAAGAAGCCCTCTCTGCTAACTCTCCTCAAGAGTGAAAGCACTGGGGTCTCATCACTGAGGCCTCCCAACACAAGGATTCTGCCTGGTTGGGGGAGGAGGGGAGCCATCTACTTTCTCAGAATTAGCCATAGGAATGAACATGGGAAGATATGAGGCTCAGGGTCTACCAGTGAGAAGCTCTTCTTTGGGGTTAGGGAAGGAGTTGTGCCAATTAATCTCAGAACATTTCGGTTCTCCTCTCTACCTGGCTTCCAGATCTCCTGGCCTTGTGCATAGCTGCTCTGTTCTCCAGTGCCTGGGTGGTCTTTTGTGACTCCAGACCATAGCATAGTGCTTGAGAAGCCTCGTCTCAACCAGCTGAGCTGGTCAGCTGGTCCCATGTTCTGCTTGCATAGAACAACCAGAACAGATCGTCCTTTTATTGTTTTTATGCACACTATTTTGATTCAATGGTCCCAATCCTGCCCCAAACCTGTCACTCCTAGATGAATGCCCCACCTTACCTTCTGCATACCGCATAGATCTGATTTATGATTTATATGTGAGTATTGATAATGAAAAAAGTGCTTTGCTACAAGAATAATACAGATGCCTGATGCTCATAACAAAGGTGCCCTTTCTCTCTCTGATCTCCCCCATAAGAACTAAACCTCATCCCTGGTCTCTATTTTGGGAAACTTTTCATCTTACAGGCCACAAGGGCAACCAAATGCCTGAAGAGAATGGCACTGTGAGGAACACAGAGGTCACTCTGAATACCTCGTGCTGTTAGTTGATTACACACTTTGCCAAGGCCGTCCTTGGTGCAGACACAGTGAATGCTAATGGCATGTGCTCCTCGTTCCAGCAATTAGTTTTGATCTCAATGCTGCGTCCAGTTGTTCTGCAGGAGAAAAGAAATGCTCTTCCTCGGCACCATTTATTTTTATATATTCATTCAGGGAAGACTTATTTGAAGCCTAGGTCTCTCCTAGGCATTGTGGAGGGTGAAAATGAACCATTCCCTATCCTTAAGAAGTTAACGGCATAGAAAAGGAGAGCAAACATGCAAGCAAAATGACATGCAGTATGATTCAGTGTTTGGAGGAGGGTAAGGGCCCTTTCTCTATTCAACAAATATATACCAGACACTATTTGAAGCATTGAGGACACAGAAGTGAAGAAGGCGAAAAGGGTTCCTATTTTCATGGGGAGAGATCATCATTACACCAGTAACATATTAAATATACAAAGTTAGTTTTAGAAGTGACAAATGCCATTAGTAGAACAAGAATGGATGGGATGGAGATTAGCTTGGAGCAGGTATGCAGGTAATACCTCTTTGAAGAGGCGAACTTTCTAAAAGATGAGATAGCTCTGGCCAGTCGAGTGCTGGGCAGAGAGCACTCACTACAGGCGAAGGAAACAAGCATGAAGGCGGTGACGTGGGCGCAGTCTGGGAACTTCAGGAGAAAACTGATAGTTCAGCCTCAAAGAATGAGTAAAAATGGCATTTAAGAAAAATAAAATGGCATAAGCCAAAGCAGAACTGGGAAAGCAGGAACTGCATTTCGTTGGAAGCAAACATGGATTTGAATCAAGGCCTGGTGAAACCTGAAATTCAGAAGATAAGATGAGGGTGGATTATGCGTGGAGCCCCCAGAGCAGGGCTCTGGCTGTGGACTGTGCTCTATAAGCAACGAGCACTGCAGGTTTAGAGCAGTCCGTGACCTGATAAGAATGTGCTTTAGGGAGATTTCTCTGGCATTAGTGGGAACTATTTTCGCCTTTGACAAACATGTATTCCTCTGTGCTTCTATTAAAGCTTCCTATTTCCTGATACATATTCATCTTCATGCCTGAATTTCTTGAAAGAGGCTGGACTGTAAAATAGTTTTAAGTAGGGCTGGCAATATGATGGGGCCCAGTGCAAAATGAAAATGTTGGGCCCCTTGTTCACAATGCAGTTGAAAAGTTTTTTCCTTTCCTCTGCTATCTCCCTTGACTTGTTAAGGCGTTTTGTATTTGTTATTAAATGTTGTACTTCCTAGGGTACAAGGATGTTTGCTGGGCAAGTGCAGACCAGCTCGAGCACTTGGTGCCTCATCTCTACCACGACCTTCCCTCACCTGCACCCAGCACCCTGCCAGGGGCAGAGGACAACGCTGGTCGCTGGGCGGGAGCCAGTGAGCAGGAGGCCAAAACTCTGCCCCAGGGAGACAGGAAGGGGAGAGGTGAGAGGAGGCTGCAGGTCCCTGGCACGTGCGACATCCTGCTTCACTTATAAAACATAAACATTCAAAGATATAATCATTCAAAATTTCAAGATGCAGATTGCATCCTTCTGTTTGCAAGGCCTCATTTGATGGCACTGGTAGGATGCCTGTGACACCTGCCCTGGGTTTAGGCTGGGGAAGAAGCTACCTTCGTCTCAATATAGACTTTTCCTGGGCACTTAAACTCAGTGAACTACTACAACACTTCAAGAACACATGTGCTGCTAGAGCTAATAACATGCTACCATTGGGAGAAACTGAGTGAAGGATGCATGGGACCTCTCTGTATTCGTTTTTTCAACTTCTTATGAATCTACAATTATTTGAAAGTAAAACACTGTGTACAAAAAGCCCACATACATGCTATATTTTTGGAAGGAAAAAATGAAGGGAGGGAGAAAGACAGGGAAGGAGAAGGCAGAAAGGAAGAAAGAAAGGAAGGAAGAGAGAAACCCAAGAGCAAGATTGAGAAGATAAAATTAAACCCACCTAGTGGTCCTCAGCTAAACATCACAAGTTATCATACAACCTCAGATGAAAATTGAACCCTTGTCCATGAGGTAGGAAGAGATGAAAGAAGATGGATCCAGCTCACATTCCAAAGATGGAGAACTGACTAGCTTTTTGCTGAACACACTTCCCTTTTCTCCTATCTAACTCCACCAAATGGTCATTGGCTGATTGCTCTCTATGTTCAAGGAATGCACTGTCCTGTACTCTCTTGGGTTACAATGCAAGACAATGGCATTTTACCAAGAAAGGCATTCTTAAGTGCTGATGGAATTCAAGACTAATCTTGACAAAGAATGGCAGATGCTTTAGTTACTAGTTAAAAAAATAATATCTTTGGAAATAGACTAAACAAAATTCTCTTGGCCCATGTGTTTTGAAATCCTTGTTGATTTTTCATTTAATTTGGGGGTACCCACAGTATTTCTGATTTTTTTGATTAATGTTTACATAACACTATTCCAAATTTGGATAATTCAAATTGGCATAAAAGGTGACTATTCAGATCGTGAAGAGATATTGTTGGGATTATATAAACTATATAAAGTAGCTACTACATTTCTTAGAATAAAAAAGGCAGAAAATTAAAGGTAGCCATTGTTATTGCTGTTATATTCAATAATATTTCCAATAAATCACATACTTTAATCCCAAAGGATAGTGTCTACAAAGCCAGGGCAGCATCCATTTTTTTTTTTTAAATCTGTATGAGTTGAATAAAAGTAGAACTCAGAGAGTTAAAATATTTTATAGGAAAATAACAGTTTTGTTTGAGGTTCTAAGTATTTTATCCACTGAAGGGAAAATTAATACCCAGTCAATTCTTCTTCTGTGCAAATGTGGAACAGAATAACAAACTAAGCCTACACATCATCCCAAAGCCTTGATTTAGTCAGTGATTAAAATAACTCTTCCACATCTTCACGTACTGTAAGGTCAGGCCTCCTTTTGGTGTGGTCCATCCTTAGCACATCTGTCCTGAACAGCATGTCCTCCAGGGCCAGTTGTCTTAGTGAGGCCTTGAGGATTGAAAGGAAGGTCAAAGCCACCAGAGAGGTGCCCCTCACCCAATACCAAGGAGATGGGGAAATTACTAAAAGCAGAATTAGGAGGGCTAACTTCTGTAGAGGTTACATCAATAATAGCTATGAAGGAACATAGCAAGACACTAGAACTTATTCCAGAAGACACCTTCATGCTGGATACCGGGATTGTGGGCTCCTTAACAGCCATCCACCTTGATCAATGTGTGCTTAATTGAGCACTTCCTCTGGATCTAGCACTTTCTTGGCTAGTATCTGGGGAAAAACACATAATCCTGATTGGGGCAGCTTGTGTTTACCTGGGTACATAAGATCTATTTGAAATAGTCCATCTAAGAAATGGTTAAGAGCACCAGCTCTGGGTTTTCCAGACTGGAGTCCAGGTTCCAACTCTGCTTCTGGCTACTTGAGTGGACCTGGGCGATTCAAGAAACATCTCCAGCCCTTTTCCTCCACTAGAGGTGGAGATGATAACATCTCTGACCTCTGGGTTAATGTAAGTGTGGCGTTTAGTAAATCTGGCCTTTATGAACTAAGTCTTCTACCGTGAAGACAGTCCAAGGTTGTGGTTAGGAAGGCCTTGGTTCACATCCTGGGTTTACCACCTACCAGCTGCGTTTCCTTGGTCAAATCACTTAACTCCACTTGCCTCCATTTTCTCATTTATATAATGTAGAAAACATGACCCTCATAGTGGATTGTTTTATAACCTTGCCAAAGTCAGCAAGGAGTATTAAGACAAATGGGCATGAAGAATCAGGGCTGATCAAAGAGTTATTCTGCTGCCATTTTAATCCTCACTCGAGACAAAGCTAAACAGCACTCAGAAATCACAGAAGCTATTTTTAGCTGTATGCTGGTAAAATTTCCTTTTTTCAAATGCCTGAGCCATTCAGAAGATATCTTGGGGTTAGACAGAAAGAAGAAACTCCCAGTCACCCCAATGGGCTTGGCACAGAGACTCCTGCAAACAGGGCAAAGTATTCTGACTCCTTTTATGACCTCCCTGGGGTTTCATAATGGATCATAGGATAGGTTCTTTTAGATGAGGCAGGTTCAATGGGAAGGCTCCGCTCTATTATCCACTGGAAATACTAAATCAGCAGGCGACCATAATTTTCAAATGCACAAAGAGATTTCACACAGAAATTTAGCACACATTACATGTTCTCTCCCCTGTTTATATACCTGTTGTTCATCTTCTGAAAAGGGAGGACTCTGATCTTATGGTGTCTTACTTAAGAACAATAGATCATAGTTCCAATTTGCTGATCTCATTTGATTCCTCAGTGAAAAGGAGGAATACCATACCATATGGTATATTAATTCTATCTTAAATATTTTGAACTGGCATACTTTTTTCTATAATGACATACCATATGACCCATAACTTCTGGATATATGGCCCCCCCAAAAATGAAAGCAGGATCTTGGACAGATAGTTATATAGTCATGCTCATAGCAGCATTATTCACTATAGCCAAAAGGTGGAAGCAACCCAAGTGTCCATTAACGGGTGAATAGGTAAACAAAATGTGGTATATACATCTAATGGAATTTTATTTAGCCTTAAAAAGGAAGGAAATTTGGACACATGCTGTAACATGAATGAACCTTAACATATTATGCTTAAGTGAAATAAGCCGGTCACAAAAGCACAAATACTGTATGATTCCAAAATAGTACCTAGCGTAGTCAAATTCATAGAGATAGAAAGTAGAATGGTGGTCTCCAGGGACTGGGGTGGGGGAATGAGGGGTTATTATTATGGGTATAGTTTTAGTTTGGTAAGATGAAAAAGTTCTGGAGATGGCTGGTGATGATGGTCGCACTTAAAAATGGTTAAAATGGTAAATTTTATGCTGTATATATTTTACCACAATTTTTAAGTTAAAAATTTTAAATTAAAAAATATTCAAATTCACTCTTTCAGTTGGTCCCTCTCAGCAAGCTTTTTTTCTCAAACATTTCTATGATTGAGGGTCATGATCTAGTAAAAAGAGGTTATCAAGGTGACCTTGAGGTGAATTCTGGCTCTGCCAAAGACTGTTCTAGCTGCATGCCCATAGACAAGACACTCATGCTTTAGTTTTCTCATATATAAAATATGGATAATAATTTATCTTATAAAATCATGAGAATTAAATAAGATGACATAAAAAATGTCTGGCAAGTAATTGACACTCAGGAAACAGAAACTATCACCAGCATCATTATTTATCACGCTTCCCACCCAAAATCATGTTGGGGGTGAAGAAAAATGCATAACACAGTGTCTGCTACATAAGAGTTTAATCTCAATAAATATTGGAGAAAAGAACCACACAAAGTGCTATATAATTCAGCACTGAATTGTCTGGTATAGAAAGAAGAGAGAGATTGGTGATGGATACAAGAGGTAAAGAAGTCTTCAGGAAGGAAGAGGAATTTGAGCTAGACCCTGAAGGATGGTTAGGATGCAATGGAAGGAGAAGAGATGGGAGGGCATGAGTGATGAGGGGAACTTGACTACAGGCAGAGGAGAAATGAGTGTCGCACATCCCCGGGTGCTGATGACTATTGCTGAAATTTGATAGATGTGGTGAGATCAGATATAAAGGGGACTGGGAAACAACAGGAGGACCTTGATTGGATATTTTTTATGTATTTATGAGTCTTATCAGTTTGGGTCCATTCAGGAGACAGAAATACAGTGAATTAATAGGGTTCTCCAGAGAAAACAAACCAAAAGTTGTGTGTGTGTGTGTGTGTGTGTGTGTGTGTGTGTGTGTGTGTGTGTAGTTGACCTTTGAGCAACGTGATAATGTCAACCCCTCTGTGCAGTCAAAAATGCATGCATAATTTTTGGCTCCCCAAAAACTTAACTACAAGTTGACCCTTGAACAACACAAGTTTGAAATGTACAGGTCCACTTATACCTGGATATTTTTGCTATTGTGGTAAACTCAAGTGTTACATGTATCCGATTATCAGTAAGGCTTTGAGTCAACAGTAGGCTATTAGTAGTCACATTTTGGGGAAGTCAAAAGTTATACCCAGATTTTTTACTTCATGGTAACTGGTGCCTCTAACTCCTGCATTGTTCAAGGGTCAACTTGTACTAATAGAGAAAAAAATGCAACACTCTCTAGGCTCTTCTGACCTACACACAAGAACCAGAAATAAGAGCTTTTTTTTTCTGTAATGTCTCTCCAATGCTCTGTACTGGCAAAGTTCTACTTCATGCCAAATGGCAAAGGAAAAGTATTTAAAGGTCCCAGATTCATTTTCACAAATCAGCCAACAAAGGGTGAATGTGGAGCTGAGAGGCAATAAATTGGCAACTGGCACCATGAGCAGTGCAATGGAAGCCCACCTTGAGTGGACACGCTCAAACTGTTCTGACCAAATTGTCAAGAAACTGACACCGAGAAGTTTAGCCAGGAGTCTGCTGTTGTGATACAGGCATGAGATGTCAAGGCCTTGGATCAAAGTGATGTCAGTAGAAATTATATAAAAGGGTGATATGAGATATTTCAAAGGAAAAGCAGAATTTTTCTTCCAGATTATCATCCAATTTTGCAAAAATAAAAAATAGAGGTATCTGAAAAGATATTAAGGAAATAGAACCACTTTTCTTCTGCCAGAGTGCCAAGCAAACCATCATGTATATAGATAAGCAACCCAAACACTTCCTCTTAGGAGAACCAGGACACTTCTTTCATAAGAAGGGGCAGAATAGGCCAGGCAAGGACCACAAATAATAATGGACATGTTAGACTTAGAAAAATCCAGGGTTCTAAGAACATGACCAGGAAAGGGGGCTGAGGAATTGACATCAATAATGAGAGAGGATTAAAACTAAGAGATCAGTCTAAGGCTAAAGGCCAGGTGGAACCTGAGTGCCTAACACAATGTCTAGCAGAAGGTACAGACATATTTGGGAAGCCCTGGTGGAAGAAAGGGAGGGAGGGAGACTAGTAAGGAAAGAGAGATCCACTAAAGCTCAAGGTGTTAATCCAGGTGTGGGATGGGCAGGATTTGGCAAAGGTCCAAAGACAGCCTCTCAGGATGTGGTCATGGGA
Source organism: Microcebus murinus (assembly GCF_040939455.1). Lineage (NCBI taxonomy): Eukaryota > Metazoa > Chordata > Mammalia > Primates > Cheirogaleidae > Microcebus > Microcebus murinus. The sequence continues at coordinate 76,889,366 of NC_134114.1, read as the reverse complement.
GGAAGGAAGACCCAGTAGAAAGTCCTGGTTCTCTGCAGGGAAGTCGGCCTTTATCTGTGAGTGTGGGAGATTTTCAGTCCAAGTTTAACCTGAAGCAAGTGTTGAATCCTTCAAATCTCTGAGTATGGGATAGGGCCAAGCATTCAATGGGCTTCACCACCTGAATTACAAGAATCCACGCATAGGAGCTAACCAGGCAGATCATCATAATTCCCTTCCAAGATGGAAAAATGAAGTTGCCTTCCTCCCCTCTCGGCTATCTCCCTCCATCCCACACTTACTTGCCCTGTCCCCTGCTGTAGCCCATCCCTCCTCCCACCAATAACCATCACTGGTTCTGGAACAGGGTCTTTTCTCACACGGCTTTCCTAACTCCTAAGGATATTGCGGTGATGTTTCATTTGCACTGGAACTGAAAGTGGACCCCGAAAGTAGGAAAGAAACAACGTTCACTGAACACATGTTATGTGCCAAGGGTGATCTCATCCTCACAAAGGAAGATGCCGTTACCCTCATTTTACACATGAAGACACTGAGATTTAGAGAGATTAAGCCTTTACCCTTGTTCATGTAGTCTATAATTTTTGGAGAGGAAAAAAAAATACAAAAATAGGAACTTTAAATAAAGTTACCCTAGCAACCATATTAAAGCTTCTTGATTAACTACTTTACTATCATCTTTCATCATATTTCCATATAACAATGGAAGCTAGCATATATATGACACTTAGGAAGTGCCAGGCAGGGTTCTGAACACTTTCCATGTGTATTAACTCAATGCTTATAATAACCCTTTTACAAACAAGAAAACTGAGGCACAGAGAGATTAAGTCACATGCCCAAGGTCACATAAGTGACCTAATAAGTGGTACAGTCAGAACTCAAATTCAGCTCATCTGGCGCTAAAGTCCATCTACAAATGAACGATATCATGAGTTCGGAGAGGACTCTCTTAGGACAAACATCTATTTGCAGCCTAAGATGCAAAATGTTGTGTTTTATGGTTAGCTTGGCAACTTTCTGACAACTTTTAAAGAAGTCACAAATGTGACTCAGTTTTACCACTTCATAGTCTTTCTGTTGTGATGAAAGTATTGAGAGGTAGTTGTTGTACTCTAAGGGATAGTTTATGAGCCAAGGGGAAATGGTGACAACTGAGCCATGTGATTTGGGCCAGAAATGTCTCTTCAAAGCCGTAGAGCCTAGGCAGCTCAGACTCCAATACCATTAGCATCTCTCTCTCCTTGGCTGACTTTCCCGCAGGAAGCCTGTCTGGGCGCAGCATAATGCATTGGTCCGATGCACATGAACTCCTTCAGCCCCAAGAGCTGCCTGTGTTTCCTAGAGCCCAGAGTCTCCCTGGTGCCAGGAAATGACGTGGTGCAGCCAGCATGAATTTATCACTCCTGAAAAATGATTCCCTACTCCATGAATACTGAAAAGAAAAGCACAATATTCTAATTTGCAGCCAGGCATCTTTATAAAAGCAGGGAAAGAGCCATAACCATATTTAAAAATGAAGTATCTTATTCATGTATTTCTATTTGGGCTAGAGAGTTGCTACAACTTTGGGGACAAGGAAATTGTCTTCATCTCAATTTCTTGACTAAAGTAATAAGGGAAAATCACGAAGCTGTGACTGAGAACCCAGTTCCATCATGAACAAAGGTCTGACTTGTGTGCTCATTTTACCTTCTGTTCTCTGTTCTTTGTCTATCCTTTCTTGCCTATCTGGAGGTGAAAAAAGAAGGCATGCATAAGTAAACAAATACATACATACATAGATGCATGCATATGTAAATAATCTTGAGCTGTGTAGTAGGGGCTCACAGTCCCTAGAGTCAAGATTTCCATTTATTCACAGGACAAAGATAGCAAAGGTCACTACAGCGAAGGCATTCTTGTCATGTGTGTTTCCTTCCTTCTTACCTATGCAGGCTTTGCTACTCTCCTGACTCTATCAGCTCTGACATGGACAGAGGCCATCAGCTCATAGTTATCGAGGAGTGATGGTTTTCAGTCACTGATGAGAGTGGGGGTGCATCCATACTGCCACCTGGAGATAAAGGGCTCTCAGCATCATTAATAAGCCTCATTCCTCCATTTTGCTTCAACCTTCCAGCTTTAAATATAGCTCTCTAGATGTGTATTTCATGCACCCTTTCAAGTGGTGTTTTGCTTTAGGACATGCTTTCTTTCTCTCTAAATTTGTCTTGGCTCTTTTTTCCCTGCTGAGAATTAGCTCCTTCTCATGGCTAAAGATGCCTTTTCCCGCCTCCTTAGTTTGTGGATGTTCATGGCTGTGCCTCCAGATAAAATGAAACATATTGGTTTAGTGTCTCGGCCTTTTCCCTTTTCTTAGACAAGGAGGCCTAGCAACAACAACAACAAAAGTTCTAGCATGTTCAAACCAAAATTTTCACCAACGCAAATAATTTAAAAACATCTATAGGTAATTTATTTTTAGCAGAGAGCCCATGTTTCAGAATCAGAAGTGTTCTTGTCTGCATTTTTCTTTATAGAAATAATTTACTTTAGAAATGTATATACTCTGGCCTGAGTTTTTGTCATTACCAAATTGTTTATTATTTCTCTTTTCTGAGAAGTCTGACCTTGGTATTATTTCTGTAGAAATATTATTTCCATGATAGACAATGTCAACATTATCCGAGGCCATCTGGCACAAACAACCCATGTTCCTTTATTCATAGTCTATTGCTTCTGGACATCACTAAACAATTCCTTGGTAAATCCCTTTAGCATCTCCGCTATTTTAATCAATCCTGCACACATGAAGCAGCTGGATCTATGATTTGGCTCAGGAATAGAAAAATGGAGCTGGAGCTTTTCTGAGTCTTAGAAAGGAAAATATAAAGTGATGTGAAAACCGGAATCTTACAAAAAAAAATCTTCATCTTTCCCAGCACTGACATAAGAGAGACTTTTGGTAGAGCTGGAGGGAAAGATTCAAGCAGCATTGATTTAATAATTATTGCCAAACTGAGTGATTGAGGTTTGTGTACTTAAGGGAGGACTTTAAAACCCCAAGGGCATGATAGTAAGATAAAAGAGGGATAGTAGTTGTCCTTTATACCCAGAAAACATTTGACTGGGGAATGCAGCACCTAATCCAAGCAGCATTAGGATGAGTCTAAATGGAGAATCTTTTCCAACCCCTGTATCTCCACAAGAGTGGAGTTAAAGGTGCTTGGGCTGGTGAAAGTGAGAGAAAAGAGTAAGATGAGTGAGCACAGCTGCAAGAGCACCCACACCTGCTGCCTGGCTCCGTGTGCATGGTTTCATTGCAGCTGCTCCCGGGGCCACAGCAGGGGCAATGAAGCAGCAGCTGAGACTAGTAAAAACGGAATCTGGGCCATGATGGAGACCACCTAAGAGACTAGCCCTCGCTTTTGAATCCAGTCCATTCAGCAACCATTCATTCCTCTCACAGAGTTGTGACTTGAGCAGAATGGAAGGATCCTCGTGAATGACTTCAAGTGCTATTCTTGGTTGTGCGTCATGTGCCACATGAGTGAACTTCATTGAATTCTCCTACAGCACAGCATCTGGGAGATGCTCATAGTCACAGAGGACATAACAGTGCTGATACTGGGAGATCAACATATTATATCATCTTATCTGTATAATGGGTCCACAGGGAAGCACACCCAGTGAGTACTTAGCAAATGAACACACCTGTCATTTACCACAGGATAAAATGTCCAGGCTCTCTTTATGTTTCCTCATTTATTTTTGTTAAGATACTCCTGGTCAAATGACATAAATAAATAGCCACTCTGCATAGGCATACAAAGTTTTTATCCTTATGAAAGCAAGTGAAATGTATTATTCTGGTCTCTGATGTCATATTGTTGGCCACCTACAATCATTATAAGATGTGCTACTTTCCTGATATTTACTAAAACAGATCAAAATTCTAAATCTCTAAATCTATTCCAGGAAAGCTGATGCCATCTGGAGATATTCTGTCTTCTGAAGTGTTGAATATCACAGCCTTGAAATGCTGACTTTAAGAGCCAGAAATCCTCCAAATTCCAGTAGCCCAAGAGGCCAGGCATTTGATAGAAGTAGTGTGGGAAAACAGAGTTAGAAGGTCAGGGCACAAGTTCTATCTCTATTTCTGCCTATGTAACCTTGAGCCATCTCATTGAATCTTATTTTGTTCCTCTAGAAAATGAGGATCATATTAGCTTCCTACTTCATATAGTAGTTGTGAATAATAAACAAGACAGAGTTCATGAAAATGCCATACAGCTATGATATATTACTTTTAGTTGGAAAATATCCTTCTGTCCATCAACCTTTGAGTTGCAAGAAATTTTTTTCATATGTGTCTCTGTATATGCACATATACATGTGTATTTGGGGAGTAAGAGGATCCATAGTTTTCATCGGCATCTAAAGGAGTTCATTACCTAAAATTGTTTAAGAATCTTTAAGTTAGAGGCACATCTCTTTGTGATACACACACACATAGGCACAGATAATACACATGTGACCTAAGACATACAATCTAAGACATTTGGATTCAAAGACACACACTTGTTTTTCAACATGAACTTATTAGGTGCCCAATTACATGCATAGCACTCATGGGAAACCCATAAAACTTATTTTTGCTGATTTGTACCCCTTTTCATTTATCGTTTGATAACTCAGAAAATTTTTCTCATGGAATAAATATTTGAAAGACATTTTACCAAAGAAGAGTTATTTCACCAATGAAGACACATCAGTGATTACTAAGCACCTTACATGGTGTTCTACATCATCAGTCATTAGAAAAATGCAAATAAAAAGCACAATGTGATAATACCTACTAGGATTGCTACTACCAAAAAGGCAACATTACTGAGTATTGGTGAGGGTGTGTGTGGTCAATCTGGAAAACACGTAGCTTGCTGGTGGGAATTTAAAACAGCACAGCCACTTTGGAAAACAGTTGGGCAGTTTCTTATAAAGTTAAAGATAAACTTACCATATGATCCAGCAATTTCACTCTTAGTAATCTACCAGAGAGTAATGAAAGCATATGTCCACATAAAGACCTGCACACAAATGTTCATAGAGGCAAGATTCAAAATATTAATAGCCCAAAACTGGAAATAAAAATGTTCATCAACCTGTGAAAGGATAAAGAAGTGGCATATCCATGCAATAGAATATAATTCAGCAATAAAAAGGAATGAAGTACTGATAAGTGCTACAACATGAATGAAACTTGAAAATACTATACTAAGTGAAAGAAGCCACTCACAAAAGACCACCCATTATATGATTCTATGTATGTAAAATGTCCAGAAATAGCCAATGTATAAGGACACAGAACATATTTTTGGTTGCCTGTGATGAGAGGGGTGGGAGGCAGTAGCAATTGACTATAAACAGGTTCAAAGGAAATTTTGGAGTTATTGGAAAAGTTCTAAAACTGGATTATGGTGATGGTTTCCTAACTCTATAAATTCACTAAAAACCATTGAATTGTACATGTACAATGAATGACTTTATGGTATGTAAATTATATCTTTGTGCAGATGTTTTTCAAAAGAGATTATAATGGACAGGATGTTTTGAGATATAATTGTTAAATAAATACAAATAACAAAATATTTACCTATTAAATTATTTGGTTTTTCATATATGTCATAGTATTTTAAACAATTTGGTTTCTCATACATGTCATAATATTTTAAACTATTGTCCTTTAAAGAAAAATATTCTTTATTCTCTCCATGCTCTGGTTTCTTGATCTGAAAAATGAGATAAGAGTAACTACTTGGTGAACATTGGTGAAGATAAGTCAGTTAATAGATGTAAGGAATTTAGAAGAGGGCCTGACACACAATAAGCATGGGATACATGCTAATTATAAGTACTAATTAGAAATGTCATGTATATTTTGTGATATCCATTTCTTTTGATATTCTTTTTCTCTGATGGGAAAAAATGGGCATTCATAATTAAATTATATTCTCCCAAGCTGGCATAAATAAAATCCATATAAATAGAGGCTATTCAAAAAGGACATAGAAGAATATCATAGCTAGAAAATTTTGAGTTCCATGGAACATATCATAGAGAACATCATCTATAAAAACTCTTACTGGTTTTATTTTCATTTCAGAACCAAAAAACAATCAGTTCAAAGCAATCAGTTTAGTCCTTCTTTCCTCTCTCATTTTCTCCCTTATCTGCTTAGTGATAGTACCCTTGCTGAATGTCTTTCTTATCAATTACAGGATGAAGGAAAATGGCCACCTCTAGAAACAATCAAATTAGAAGGTGCAGAAATTGGCATTGATAGCAGCTTGGGAAAACCATTTGTGTTTAACTGTGTGCCTCAATCTGGAAATAGGACTTTTTGCCTCTGTGCAACCTCAAACCAAGAAATGAAAAGGTAATTCATTAATCTTTTATCTTACCAAGCTTTAAAGGGAAATAGTTATTCAACAGCATCCATATAGATTCAAAGGTTGGAAGTAGAAAAGGGAACAACAGATTCATAGCATGAGTCAATAAACATTCTTTTCTTTAGATGTGAAAAGTTTGGTTCTTCATTATTCCCCCAGTTTTTTTCTAACAAAATTTTCAGAGAACCTAAGCATCTTCTGCTAATTCATTTTAGATCTCCATATTTTCTTTAAAAGCTCAATGCTGCCCGGGATCTCATCCAGCTTCCCCAAAAGTTGCCAAATTTATATATTTTAAGGCAATTGGATGGATAGTCTTAAGCATAAAAATAATTTATCAGGATTACAATTTAATATGCCGTAGTGAGATGAGCAAAGTAATAATAATAATAATGTAGCTCTGTGGGAAAATGATTCAAGTTGACATGTTGTGAGCATGCAACTCAAATGGCAGGGGAGAACTGCACATGCATTCTAAGAGAGTAGCCTATGAGTTCTGACCACAAAACCACCATGATCATTACTCAGTCTGTCTCTCTGAGGAAATGGAGATCATTGGTCAGTCATTGAGTCAACTGAAAACTGTAGTGAAATTACTGCTAATGTAGAGTGTGGGGAGGTCAGGAGAGAGCAGAGGAGAGGGAGTAAATGACAGAGAGGTAACATGTCAACAGTGATTAGTATCAACAGCACATCTCCTTTCAAGAATTTGGACCCAGCTCCCATTTTAAATGGCGTCTTAGGTGTGAAATCACTAAGGCAAATGGTACCCTGTCCCTATTTGTGGAACATTATGTATTCAAATGCATCTTGCCTTAAAGGACAAATGGGAAAACATGATGATAGTGACTTGATTGTATTTCAATTCAGGCACAAAATATTTATCGGATACCTAATACATCCAAGACACTGTTTTAAGATCTCTCTGGATTAGAGAAGAAGAACCAATGGTGAAAAACCAAACCTTGCTTTCAAAAAAAAAAAAAAAACCCTCTGAACTAAGAGGTTAGGGTATTTATTCCAATATTTTTGAATGCAAAATAGAAATCAAGAAGCTCTGTAGGAGAAGACAAAGTGGTACAGGAATCGAGAGTTTGGGAAGAAGATTTCCAGATGTAGGGATAAGGGATGTGTTTATGAAGGTATAGAATAAGATTGGATAAGCATGCAAAAGAATAAATGGAATATACAAGGGCAGAGGAAATAAATCAATCTTTGGGCAGAATAGAAAGCCATATGGTTTGATTGAAAGTTAGGGGTCATAAGAGAAAATTGGAAAAGATTGGCAAGATGGAGTGCGGTACATAGACTGGTGCCTGGCTAAGGAGGCAAGACTAAGACAAGTCAGTCCTCAGGGAGAGGCACTAATGGTACTCTAAAGGTGGCCACTCTGTCCAAAGAACATTTGGGGAAAGGACACAGGACAGTGGCTATTTACCAGTCTTTCCATATTTTAACAGCTAGTGCCTTATAGTTAATATACCAATTGTTCTCAGCCCCACTTGTGTTAATAAATTCATATGCCTTAGTAAAATAAAGATTGAATGAATTCATTCTCAGTCACTAATTAAACTATAGTAAAGGAGAAAGGTAAGACCAATTTATTTTAGGTATGCCTGCTGGAGGTGTAATTTGCCACCCAGTAACACCAATTTTGCAAGAACATCTTGCACTTCAGCTTTGAACTTAGAGCAATGAAATATATCTGAGCCTCAGGACTGTTCTGTCTGAGCAATGGGTTCAGTGAGAACAAGCTCTCCCAAGTGACACTTATCCAGTCCCCCAAGGACAGCTCCTCTCACTTCACTGTCTTTCAGGTGGCTTGAGGCAATGGACAAAGCAGCCCATCCTGTCCACCAGGTAAGATATCCTTGATATTTAACTCTGCATCCATTTTGCATTTCTTCTCAGAGAAGGAAAGGAACAAGTTATATGTCATGCAGTCCACCCTGGGACTTATCAGATCTGTTCTAAAAGCTGGGAGGAGGATGCTAAGCCAACAGGATTTTCTGCTCAGGTCCTATGGGGGACCTTGCATTCCTGCTGTTTTTATTTTCAAGGGTTTGTATGACATCCCTTCCAGTAAGACCCAGTGAGTAGTCACAAACCGGGGTGGAACTTCTGTTTCACACAGAGCAATCCAGTAGTTCCCCAGGATGATAAACCACTGCTGCTGTTTTCTTTTTTACTCCCAAAATATAAGATCTCAGGGATATCTTGGGATATTGCTATTAGCTGAGCAGCTTATTAGAAAAAATATGTGTTGTATTTAGAAATACAGAGTTTTATGTTCACATCCTTGTTCTATAGACATATTAGGCCAATCTCCACTATTCCTGTCCATTCATGACTCCTAGCTTTGGAGCAATATAGTTTTTAATTTAGATTTTACCTACAAACTGCCAGATAATTTCAAAATATCAACAAGTGAGTCCTTACTTCAGCCCCTAAAGCATTCGATATTTCTCTTTTTGAGCTTGTGCTATAACTTGCTGGGGGGTAAATTGCTTTAATACCCAATTGTTTCATTTTTATGCTACATGTGTATGTGCATATATATATATATATATATATATGATTTCTAATGAGGCTATGGATTTTCTTTACATATGTTCATTTCCTCACAAAATGGCATGCGAGCAAAAGTCATTTACTATCAATTATCTTCTCTACATAGTTTGGCTCTTATACATTTGGGGAAATTTGTATTGTTTGAGCTTAAATATACTTCCCCGTGCCCTAGAACTGTCCTTTCTGAACAATCATGAGCACCATCACATGACAAACAGCGGGACTTGTGTTTCATTTTACCTGGAACACAATGCTGAATACACTCATCCATCTCTCCAACGCATCACCCTAATGAGCCTCAATATTTTTAAAAGGTATCTACTCTGCTAATGCACTCAGAGTGTCTGCAGTAAAGTGAAAAAATGAACACCCAAACTCCCAGCAGGCTCCCACTTCACAGCAAAGAACACAGCAAGCTCCACATTCTGAAACCTTTTGCACTGCCCTGTTGAAACTAAAGAGCAAAAATGAAACCAAACAAAGAAGAGAAACTGGCAAGCATGGGCAGGGCATTCTGATAGAGAGATAAAGCACAGTGCCCCCAGTCTCTAGTCAGAGTTCCCAGAGACAGCCTGTCTCCCAGGCCTGTGGAATGAAGGTTGCCCCCCTGGATAGAAGACCTTGATTCATCTTTGGCCTTCCACATCACTGACTATGAGAGCCTAAGACTTGAGCTGGCCCAGGGGCATTTAACCTGTTTCTTTGCATGAATGAGAGTCCCAGATAAGGAAAGCATGAACGAGGGGCTGCTGTTAGTGACAGTGGGCACACCAGGAACAGGGGTAGGGGGCAATCCCAATGGTGAGTGAAATAGCAGATCAAGCCCAGAACTTACAGATAGGAGCATTAAAAATAGTCCTTGCTGGGGTGCCTAGTTCCATTTTCTGTGTCATACATGATCACCTGTTCTTTGGCTGATATACTTCTTATTTCCTCAGACTAGAAGCCAAAGAAAAAGGGATGTCTATGGACATGAAAAAGTATAAGAGAAGTTTGGGTTTTCTGACTAGTTCAAGTATTCATAGTGTCATAGCAATAGAACCATTTAGAGCAGTGGCTTCTTTGCAGTCAAACAGAGTTGGTGTTCACGTCACTGGCCCTGGGAGTTGAAGACTTTTGGCATAGGATGGTCACTCAGATTATCCCTTTATATTACACCTGCAGAACCATGTCTGGGAAGATGTGACTCTGCACAACAGTAACCTCCCACCACTGGCCATCAAGAACCCAGAATGCCTGGGTCTTCTGCACCAGCTGGATAGAAGCACAGATGCCTGGGTCCAGCACTATTGCATTCTGAAGGATGGCTGCCTGTATTTCTATGCCAGCATTCGCTCCACCCAAGCGTCAGGTATTTCAAATTTCACTTGAAATAATAGTAATTATAATAATGATATTCATGACATCTTAGTTTTACTCAGCACGTACCAGGCCCTGTGCTAGGTGCTTTACCTAAATTTCATTCATCAATCCTCCAAAGAAGAGGTACTATTACTCTCCCCATTTTACAGATTAGAGTACTGGCTACAAAGTCTACATAATTTGACAAGATCACATGTAGTAATAAAGCTGAGATCTAAACACAGCCAGGCTAACTCCAAAGCTTGTACTCTTGTACTGCTTGGAAAAGCAAAAGATAAATTCCTTCATTCTTCTGGTCATTGATGATATTCAGGGTCAATACCAATAGTTGTCTTGTGTAGTTACTCCACCCTTTTCTCATAGTGTCTTAGTACATTTGTGTGGCTATAAAGACATACCTGAGGCTGGGTAATTTATAAAGAAAAGAGTTTATTTGGCTCATGGTTCTGTAGACTTTATAAAAAGCATGGTGCCAACATCTGTTCCTGGCAAAGGCCACAGGCTGCTCTACTCATGGCAAAGGTGAAGGGGAACCTGCATGAAGAAAGAAAGAAAGAAAGAAAGAAAGAAAGAAAGAAAGAAAGAAAGAAAGAAAGAAAGAAAGAAAGAAAGAAAGAAAGAAAGAAAGAAAGAAAGAAAGAAAGAAAGAGGAAGGGAAGGGAAGGGAAGGGAAGGGAAGGGAAGGGAAGGGAAGGGAAGGGAAGGGAAGGGAAGGGAAGGGAAGGGAAGGGAAGGGAAGGGAAGGGAAGGGAAGGGAAGGGAGAGGTGCCAAGCTTTTTTAATCAAACAGCTCTCAGGGGAACCAACAAAGTGAGAACTCACCAAGCCTTTCATGAGGGACCCACCCCCATGACCCAAACACCTCCCATTCAGCCCCACCTCCAATACTGGGAATCAATTTCAATGTGAGGTTTGGAGGGGTCAAGTAATCCAAATCATAGCTCATAGAATCCCTAATTTGGACGAGTGAATACCAAAAAGAGCATCAACTGTCTATTCTCCTTGGGCAAGTTGCTTACCTTCCTAAAACTTACGTTTCCTCATTTGTAAAATAGAAATAACAGCTATCTACTTCAAAGAACTGTTGTGATGATTGAGTTACTGCTATTATAGTGTCTCTAGCTATACATATAAAGCTCTAAACATAAAAGCCTTCTCATATATATTATTTTATTATGTATATTTTATTATACATATTTGTTATACATATTTATTAAATTATATATAATACTTAAAAGCTCCATATATAAAATGGTTGTACACACAATATAATTTAATAAAATTATAATTGGACCTGATTTCCACAAAATAGATTAACTTTCTTATAATTTTTGACAAAATAGTGTTTTATTTGCAGTTGCATTTTTTCTCATATGAATAATCCTTAAATAATGAGCAGTAGTGAGCATCCTAGAATTTATTTTCCTTAGCATGAATGCTTATGTCTAGACATGGTAGACATGCCAAATGAGAAAGAGGCATCTGGTGACCATTTCGACCTTGGAAGTGTGCAAAAGGTACAAAGCAAGCATCATACCACAGTCCATTTTTCATCACTCAGGATGAACAATGCAATGACTTCCCTCCACTTAATCACCCTCTCATTGTACATGACCCAAAGCATCATTCAACTATGAAGAGACAGACAGTATCCCGAAGTCGTTACAAAGTAGGGTGTTTCTATTCAACCCCAAATGTATGGCTTCAATTTAAGTTTACAGCTTTAAACAGCTGATACAGGATGAGAATTAAGGTAAACAAAACCACTAAGCCTCCAAGGTAGTCAGTAACTGGGACTTTTATCATAAAATATCACTATAAAAGTCTGAATCTTTTTAATTACTGAATCAATTAAGCTAATTTTCAAGAGACTGTTTCCATGGATAGAAAAAAAATGTTTAGGACTGAATATGGAGAAAATTCCAAACTTAAATGTTAGCAAAGTGCTTTCACACCCCTGGGGCTCAGAGACTGCTACTGATTACAAGAGTTTAAAAATAGTAATGACAGCCACTAGATGGCTTTCCTTATTTCAAAAGGTCAGAGGCCCTATTTGGTAGAAAAGTCCTAGTTAGAGAGCTGCAAAACTGCTCTATTAAATAGCCTAAAAATAATAACAGCAAAAGCAGTAGTTATCATTTAGTGAGCAAAGATCTTGTACTAGGCATTCTGTTAAATACTTTCATTTATTTTTTCACTTAATTTCTACAATAATCCTATAAAGTAAGTTATGATCCCACCTACAGGTTTAGAAACTAATGCTTAAGTTAAATAATTTGCACAAATTCTCCTAACTATTAAATGCTGAAGGCAGAATTTGAACCCAGGTAGCCAAGTTATAGCAACAGAAAAAAAAATTTATGAATAGTAAAAAATGGAAGTCATGTTTATATTCTGCTTTAATCATTACTTACTTCTTTCTAAAACCTTCCATGAGCCGGGCGCGGTGGCTCACGCCTGTAATCCTAGCACTCTGGGAGGCTGAGGCGGGTGGATTGCTCAAGGTCAGGAGTTCGAAACCAGCCTGAGCAAGAGCAAGACCCCGTCTCTACTATAAATAGAAAGAAATTAATTGGCCAACTAATATATATATATAATTAGCCAGGCATGGTGGCGCATGCCTGTAGTCCCAGCTACTTGGGAGGCTGAGGCAGAAGGATTGCTTGAGCCCAGGAGATTGAGGTTGCTGTGAGCTAAGCTGACGCCACGGCACTCACTCTAGCCTGGTCAACAAGCGAGACTCTGTCTCAAAAAAAAATAAAATAAAATAAAAAAATAAATAAAACCTTCCATGGTTCTTTGTTGTCTTCAAAGTACTCTAGGGCCTTACATTTTGTTCTGCAACTCCTTTTTCTGGATTTATCTTCCAATTCTTGTGTTAATGCACCCTATACTCCACCCAAACAGGGCCACATTCTATTTCCTTAGCACACCCCATCTTCTGAACATTTTTCTGACCCTATGACTTTGTTTGTACTAATTTCTTCTCCTGAAACATCCTCTACTTACTGATCATCCAATGCAAATTGTTCAGATTCTACCTGTCCTTCGACTGTCTATTCAAATGCTGTCCATGCATACTATAAAGTAATCCCAGATGGTCCTAGATAAGCAAATGTCCTCCTTTTTCTGAACTTATCTATCTTGTGCCATTTATCATCCTCTATCTTGTATTTTACCTCCTGATGGCCATCTTATCTCTTCTAAGGGATCATAGGCCCCAGAAATGACTCTATGTTAGGTGTACTTGATGAATGAATGAATATTCAAATAACCTCAATTGGCCATTGTTCCCATGAAGTGTGGGTAGTTTGTCCTCCCTACAGCTTTTTATTGGCACAAGAACAGGGACATTGACCAGTGGAGCAGAACAGAGAACCCAGATATAAAACCATCCTCATATAGCCAACTAATCTTTGACAAAGCAGACAAAAACATACACTGGGGAAAAGAATCCTTTTTCAATAAATAGTGCTGGGAAAACTGGATAGCCACATGTAGAAGACTGAAACAAGACCCACACCTTTCACCTCTTACAAAAATCAACTCATGCTGGGTAACAGACTTGAACCTTAGGTGTGAAACTATTAGAATGCTAGAGGAAAATGTTGGAAATACTCTTCTAGACATTGGCCTAGGCAAAGAATTTATGAACAAGACCCCAAAGGCAATCACAACAGCAACAAAAATAAACAAATGGGACCTGATGAAATAGTGAAGATAGATTAGAAGATGGAAAAGCCAATTCAAAAACAGAAGCAGAACTCAGCCCACTACATGCCCAACTTTTCTGCCATATCATACTCTTTCTAGCTGTAAAAAGTTATCTAATTTCTGGATGTTCCATCCAGAGCCCTAAGGACAGATCTGCCCCACCCACCATGGATACCAGTGCCTGCACACACCATCTGAGGGCCTAGGAATCAACCTGCCTGGCCTACTGCTGGTGCTTGTGTACTGTCTGAAGGCCTGAGGACAGATCCTCCCTACCCTTTACTGCTGGCACCAACATGCACCATCCAGGGGACTGAGAATTGGCCTACCCCATTTGCCATCAGCACTAGTGCACACATCTGCAGTCTTGAAAAAGACCCACCCCCACCACACCTGATGGCACCTGTGTACACCACTCAGGGGCCTGAAGATTGGCTCACTTATCGTTCTCATCACCAGCAAAGCCTTAGCACACCCTCCACTAACAACCTCAGCCTAAGCTTTTGAGGAACTCACAGACACCACTGATGTTGACTACAGCTCAAGAAATCATATGGAGACTACACTGCTACTTGCACCCAGAATCAAAGCCAAAGCACCCTACCTGACCAACACTAATATATACCTACAGGAAAAATTCTTTCCCTGTGAAAGCCAGTCCATAAAATGGGAAGAAGTGACTAGTACACCAGATACATAATATCAAAGTAAGGACACAAGAAACATGAAAAAGCAAGGAAAAACAACTCTAAGGGAACATAACCATTCTCCAGAAACAGATAACAAATAAAAGGAAAGAATTCAAAATAATGATCTTAAGAAAACTCAGTGAGACACAAGAAAAATAGGTAAACATACAAAGAAATCATGAAAAGAATTCATGATCTGAATGAGAAATTCAACAGGTATATGTGTGTGTGTATATGTATGTATATACATATATATATATACACAAAAGAACTAAACAGAAATTCTAGAACTGAAGAATTCAATGAATGAAATAAAAATACAATTGAGGACTTCAACAATAGACTAGATTAAGCAGAAGAAAGAATTTCCCAACTTCAAGACAAGCCTTTTGTAATAGCCCAGCAAACTTTTTAAAAAGAAAAAAATTTTTTAAAGATTGAAGAAAGTCTGTGTGACATATAGGACACCATAAAGTGAACAAATTTTTTAAATTTGGAAGTTCCATAAGAAGAAATGAGCAAAGGTAGACAAAACCTATTTAATGAAATAATAGTTGATAATTTTTCAAGTATTATGAGAGATATAGACACCCAGATACAAGAAGGTTAAAGATTCCCAAATGAATTCCCAGCAAGGTCTTCTTTGAGGCACATTATCATAAAATTGTCAAAAGTCAAAAACAAAGAGAGAATTCTAAATTCAGAAATTCTTGACAGAAAAGTGTCAAGTCACATATAAGGGAACTCTCATCAAGCTAAAAGCAGATTTCACAGTAGAAATTTTACAGGCTAGGTGACAATGGGTTAATATATTCAAAGTGCTAAAAGAAAAAAAAATTGCCAAGCAAAAACACTATACCCAACAAAGCTATCCTTCAAAAATGAGAGATAAATAAAGTCTGTAATATACAAGCAAAAACTGAGGGAATTTATTATCACTAGAACATACCTACATGAAATGCTTAGGGGAGTCCTACATCTGGAAGAAAAAAAAATATCTACCATCATGAAAACACATGAATATATAAAACTCACAAGGAGAGCAGATACACAAATGAGAAAAAAGAAGGAATCAAAGTTTATCACTTTTTAAAAACCACCAAATCATAACAGTAAACAATATACAGGAAGAAAAGAACAAAGAATATACAAAACAATCAGAAAACAATTAACAAAATGACAGGAATAAGTCTTTATGTATCAATAAGAAACTTGAATGTAAATGGTTTAAATTCCCTAATTAAAAGAAACAAACTAGCTGAATGGATTTTTAAAAAGAGAAGACTCAACTATATTATGCCTACAAGAAATTCACTTCACCTGTAAAGACACAAATAAATTGAAAGTAAAGGGATGGAAAAAATATTACAAACAAATGGAAACCAAAAGCATGCAGGAGTATCTATACTTACATCCAAAAAAATAGACTTTAAGGCAGAAAACATAAAAAGAGAAAAAGAATGTCATTATATAATGACAAAATGATTAATTCAACAAGGGTACACATCAATTGTAAATATGTATGCACCTAATACTGGAGCACCCTGATATATAAAGCAAAATTATTAAAATTAAAGAGAGACAGATGCCAGTACAATAATAGTTAGGAAATTCAATGTCTCTCTTTCAGCATTGAACACACATTTATACAGAAAATAAACAAGAAACATTGAACTTGATCTGTACTATAGACCAAATGGACTTAATGAACATTTACAGAACATTTCATTCATCAAATACAGAATACAAATTCTTCTCATTAGAATATGGAACATTCCCCAGAATAAGTTATATGTTTGTCTCAACAAATGTTTAAAAAGTGAAGTCATATCAAGTATCTTCCCAGACCACAATGGAATAAGACTAGAAATCAATAACCAGAGGAACTTTTTAAAAACAGTACAAATACATAGAAATTATGCAATATGGTATTGAATACTAATTGGATCAATGAAGAAATTATGAAGAAAATTTAAAAATTTATTGAAACAAATGAGTTTTATACTTTCATGTGTTTTCATGATGGTAGATATCGTACTTTTGTTTCCAAATGTAGGACTCCCTTAAGCATTTCTTATAGGGGTGTTCTCGTGGTGGATTCCTCAGCTTTTGCTTGTCTGGAAAAATTTTATTTCTCTTTCATTTATGAATAATAACTTTTCTGGGTATAGCATCCTTGACTAAAAGGTTTTTTTCTTGCATCACTTAGAATATATCATTCTATTCTCTCTTTGCCTGTAAGGTGTCTGCTGAAAAATCCATGGTTAGTCTTAGGGAAGTTCCATTATAATACTTTTCTCTTGCTGCTTTTATACTTCTTTCTTTGTCTTTGACATTTGATACTTTGACTATAATGTACCTTGAAGAAGACCTTTTAGCATAGTATCTATTTAGGGATTTCATTACTTCCTGTATCTGGATACCTAAATATCTTGCTAGACTTGGGAAGTTTTCAGCCATTATTTTATTAAATAGATTTTCTTTCCCTTTGGTTTTCTCTTCACTTTCTGAGACACCAAAAATTTGAAAATTTCATAACTTTATGGTGTCCCAGATGTCACATAAGCTTTGTTCATTTTTTAAAATTATTTTTTTTCTTTATTTTTGTCTGACTGGGTCATTTCAAAAGACCTCTCTTCAAGTTCTGAAATTCTTGTTGTTGTTTTTTTTTGAGACAGTGTCTCAATCTGTTGCCCAGGCTAGAGTGCAGTGGCATCAGCCTAGCTCACAGCAACCTCAAACTCTTGGGCTGAAGCGATCCTCCTGCCTCAGCCTCCTGAGTAACTGGGACTACAGGTGTGTTCTACCACACCTGGCTAATTTTTCTGTACTTAGTAGAGATGGGGTCTTGCTCTTGCTCACACTGATCTTGAACTCCTAAGCTCAGGGGATCCTCCTGCTTTGGCCTCCCAGAGTGCTAAGATTACAAGGAAATTCTTTCTTCTGCTTGATGTAGCCTGATGTTTAAGTTTTGAATGTATATTTTATTTCATTCAGTGAATTATTCAGTTCCAGGATTTCTGTTTGGCTCTTTTTTGTTATGTATTTGGTAAATTTCTCATTCATATATATCCTAAATTATTTTTCTGATTTCTTTATGTTGTTTATCTGTGTTCTTATATCTCACTGAGCTCCTTTAATATTATTATTTTGATTTCTTTTTCCAGTATTCATAAGTTTCTTTGTTATTGGAATCTGTTGCTAGAGAATTATTATTTTCCTTTGGATATTTCATATTTCCTTGATTTTTCATGTTTCTTTGATTTTTCATGTTTCTTGTGTCCTTATGTTTATATCTGTGCATCTGATATAACAGTTGCTTCTTCTTCCACCTTTTTGAATTTGTTTTTGTATGGGAGGACTTTTTTCTGAAGATGTCTCTATGGTATTGGTTGAGTAGTGCACTTTGGCTTTGATTTGGGGTGTGTGCAGAAATGTAGTCTCCATACAATTTCTTTAGCTGTAAACAGCATCAGTAGTAGTGTCTGTGATTTCCTCAGTAGTTTAGGATATGGTTGTTAGTGGGTGCTATGATTAAGTTTTGCTGGGATGGGGACAACAGGTGGGCCAGTCTTTAGGCGCCAGTCTTTAGGCACCAGTGGTGGCAGCAGCAAGCCAACAGTGCCTGTCCTTGGGCCCCAGGGTGGCATATCCTGGCACCAGTGTTAGTGAGTCTGGGCAAGCTGATTCTTGGGATCCAGGTGGTTTGTGGGAGTGCCAGCAATGGTAGCAGTGGGCTGGGCAGATGGATAGATCCTGAGGCCTCTGGGCAGTGGATATGATATGGGTAATTGCAGTAGCTGTGACAGGACAACCTTCTGGCTCACAAGTAGTCCACATAAGTGTTGATGCTAGCTGCAATAGGCTGGGTAGGCCAGTCCCCAGGGCCACAGTTGGCAGGTGGGTGCCAGCTATGATGGTAGCAGCAGGTAGCATAGGTCTATCCTCAGGCCTCCAGGGAGACTACTCAGGTGCCAATGATGGTGAACAGGGCAAGACAATCCCTGGGCCCTTGGATGGTGTGCTCAGGCACTGGGGATGGCAGAGCCAGGCCATATAGGCCTGTTGTTAAGTCCCCCCCATTGGTATGAGACACTGGCTGTGTTAGGCAGGGGCAGAGTGATCCGTAGGGACCCAGTGGATTGCTCGGGTGGGAGTAGCAGTGGCTATGCTGCAGTCTTGCTGCTGCGGAGGGTGGGTTACTTTCAGTGACCGCAGCTGTAAGCAGGCAGCTAGGGAGTGCATGCTTTGGCCCCAGATGGTGGCCATGGATGAGATTGCCTGTCCTCAGGGAGCTTGTAAATGCACAGTGGCCCTGCTGCTCGAGGCGGCAGGGTCACTGACAATAGTTTATGCTTAAGCCCCAGTTGCAACAGCCAGCAGCAGCAGAAGCTGCGGACAAAGGATTCTGTCCTCAGGACGTGTGAAAATGTGCAGCTGCCCCACTGCTGGGGGTGGCAGGGTCACTGCCAATGGCCCTGGTGGCAGCAGCCAGCAGCAACAGTGGCTGTGGGCAGGGGATGCCAATGGTGTTCTAGAAGTGTAGAGATTCAGGGGCTGTTGGGCCTCAGGGCAGGATGTGGTCTGGAGGGGTCTGGGCTCTCAAAACGATGCTGTGCTTTATGGCTGCTTAGGACTCGAAGGGTGTGTGGGCCCCAGCATGAGCTCTCTGGGTGGAGCAATGCCACCCAATTGCAGTCTCTAGGCAATTCATGTTAGTCTCAGGACTGCAGGAGTCTGCAATGGGAATGTGGACACGTATGTTCTCCCTACACTGGGGACCCTCACCAGGCTCCCAGCCAATCTGGCAGAACAGGCTGCCTCGCTTCCTTCCTCCTTGCCTTGGGTGTTTCCTGCCACTTCTCTGTTGAATTCCAGTGTTCTCTCTTAGAAGATCTATTCAGAGCATTATTATCTATTGTTATTTTGGTTCTTCTTTTTGGAGGAGGCCAGGACCAGATGCCTCTAGTCAGCCATGTTGAAGCTCCTCCCTCTTTCTTGAAAATATATTCGTTTGGGGGTTAATAAAAATACTTAATCCAAATCCATCCATTCTTTTCTAGCCTTACTTCTTTAATATTCTTATCTCCACAAGTCTTCAATGTCTAGCCCAAATTTTCTCAAATATGGATTAAAAGAACATTTTCCTTACTGAAATTCCAACAGAAAATGTATATCTAGGCCACGTTCTAAAATAGAAGCCTGTGATTTTTTGTTTTTACATGATTTTACTCTTCCTTAAATAAAAAAATACCATTTTTCCTGAGGACGCACCTTTTTCCAGAAGGTGAACTTTATACCACTGCCCCCCACTGCCGCTTTGACTGTGGCGGGGTCCTGAGGGAGGCTCTCCCTTCTTCAGGTTACCATGACTGTGCAGGAGCTCTTCCGATGTCCTTTACCCTTCTTTTGATTTGAATATTAAATTGAGGTTTATATCCTCATTCTGAGAGTCATGCTCACCCCTCCTGTACATCTCAACTTGGATCCCAACCAGTAAGCCAGCATAATGAAATTCATAATAGGAGGGAGGCATCTCCAGATCTCCCATGGGACATTTTCAAAATAAATAATGCCTTTTCCACCCTCCACTAAAAATCACTGCCCTGGTGAGCCACATATTTTCAGGTGACTGAGTCATCCTGCTTAGGTGTATTAGAGCGGGAAAGGTACCATGTATTGAATGCTTCTTCTGTGTCAAAGACTGGGATAAGAACTTTATGTTCATTTTGTAAATCTAATGTAGCCACACTCCACTGTTATTAGCCCATTAGAGGTGAGAAACTAAGGCTTAGAGAAGTTAATTAAAATGCTGATTTTAATTGATTAGAGACAAAATATGAACAAATGATATCTGAGTCCTATGCCCAAACTCTTAGCTACAGTGCTATGTGTAGTACTCCCTGGCAGAAATCTGTCTGCTAAAAGTAGTGCTCGGTCAGCAATGCTGTGTTTCTGGTCTCTGCCCTCTGGACATCGGCCCACTGACTGCACTAGATGGGGCCTGCCCAGTCCAGCTAGTTATCGTGAGAACCATAGGAATCGTGAGAATGGCAGAGGAATGTATTGAGAATGACTGAACACATGCTACACCATGAACACCATAAGCACTAAAACACTCAGTTTGACTTAATCATTTTACATGCATGAAATATAAATCATTATCATATTCATGAAGATTATGTAGGGTCCTAATACTCATTTCCAATTCTTCTAGGTGATGCTAAGTAAATGACCCTTATGTTGGTCTCATCTATTATATAATTCCTCCTTTACTTGCAGTGCCTAATCTCTGCTTCACCCTTGCACCTCCCGCCCTGGTCTGGTCCCTTGTTTTCCTGCCCTGTGCAGGTTATAACCTTGAAGCAGGCCTTGATTCTCATGTATACTGGTGTTTATCAAACTGCAAGTTTTGACTTGTTAGGGAGTCACACAATGAATGTAGTAGGTTTTGACCAGACCAGTATTTTAATAACAACAGAATAGAATTGAATTCATGGAAAAATATCATGATACCTCACAATGTTTCACAAAACTTTTGGTTTGAAAGCATGAAAATGTAGAGCCCTGGACTTATTACATCTTTGGATCACAGTCAAAAAAGTTGAAAAAAACACTAATATACAAAAGCACTTATTATCTGAATATGTGTTTGTTCAAATTGCCAGTTTTATGTACAGAATCTTAAAAACACAGCATTTGAGGTTGCTTTAAGTATTCAAGGATTGCTTTCTTTCAATTATCTCTGTAATGTGCCCGCTGCTACTTGCTTTGTTGTTGAGATCCAGGCTTCTGTGGTCACCAATTCATAGAGACCTGGTCCCTTGACGGTACTATCTTAATTGCTTTACTGTTTATTTTTATTTATTTTATCTTAGTCTATTGCTTTATGCTCTTCATTAGAGATCTGGGAGACCTTATATGACTGTGGTTTCTAACATATTTGCCACCAGGGACTGGTTTCATGGAAGATAGTTTTTCCACAGACTGGGTGTGGGGGGGGGGCCTGGTTTGGGGATAATTCAAGCACATTACATATATTGTCCAGTCAAAGCTCTCTGCTAATGATAATCTATTTGCAGCTGCTCCCCAGCACTAGCATCACCGCCTCAGCCCCACCTCAGATCATCAGGCATTAGATTCTCATAAGGAGCACGCAACCTAGATCCCTGGCAGGCACAGTTTACAGTAGGGTTCACGCTCCTATGAGAATCGAATGCGCCGCTGATCTGACAGGAGGTGGAGCTCATGCCGTGAGGCCAGTGACGCAGAACGGCTGTAAATACAGACGAAGTTTCTCTTGCTCACCCACCGCTCACCTCCTGCTGTGCGGCCCAGTTCCCAACAGGCCTGAAACTGGTACTGGTACCAGTCCACAGCCTAGGGGTTGAGAACTGCATTTATATGATATTTCTTATTTCTGAAAGTAATCTGTAATATTGTTGCCATTACTTATTTCTTATAACAGTCACCTGAGATGCTGAGAGAACACTTAGGAAAACACAGTGAAGGCAGGGAAAAGATAAAAGTAATATGTGGGAAAAGAGCAATACCTGAGACGCAACACAGCCGTGATTTCCTGTAAAAACCATATTAGACACTAACCCCACATCTTACTTTCCGCTAGATAAATAAACTTCTAATGTGTAATGTGGGAGTTGGAGAAATGGCCTTATCAGTTCCCTGAAGGCTTTCCTTACTGTCAAGGAAAGTGTACTTTCCTTGGTACTTTAACAATAGGCATTGTTGGCTCGGCCATGCCTACTATTATTAAAAAAAACCACTGTGAGAATATTCCAGAAGCCCCTTAGTCGAGTGCCTCTACCTAGCCCTGAAGCCCCTTGTCATTCACCACACACTTAATGAATTTTTTTCTTTTATCTTTCTCCAGCAAAAGCTGAAAGTAACAAATTGTGACTGCTGACTATTTTTCTTGAATAAATCACATCAAGGTCTGTGTGTACTTCTCAGAAAGATATATTTCACATTATTGCAACAAGTAGAACACATAAGGTTTCCACAGTTCTTATAAGAAATCTCTGTCCAAATATTGTGTTGACTTGCTAATTACTGCTGCTGCCTCATAACAGAGAGAGGCCAGCCCAATGAGGTCACCTCCAGTGAGGTAATGGGGTTATAATTGAATGTCATTACTGCCAATCATTTCTACCCTACAACTGGTTAGAAAGAGGGTCAGAAAACCTTTCTATTTGTAGCAGACACCTTCTAGACAAACCTTCTGTCCATTTTAAAAAAGGGTAGGGATGGGAGGGTATTCATATTTGCTCAGACATGTGAGAAAAGGAAATCTCACAAGCAGGAAGAAGCCACAACTGGTGTAGCAACATACACATGCTGTGTACTATTGTTCGGAGTAGAGAATTAAGATAGCAAAATAAGCCAGACATGGTAGTCCTAACTACTAGGGAGACTGAGGAGGATCACTTGGTCCCAGGAGTTCAAGTCCAGCCTGGGCAACATTGTGAGACTCTGTAAAAAAAAAAAAAAAAAAAAAATATATATATATATATATATATATATATATATATATATAAAATAAATAATTTTTTTTTTTTTTAGAAATTTTGAGATTTTCATTGGATGGTAATCTTAATGCTATTAAATTCACAAATATGCTAATTTAAATACCCAATCCTATTTATCTAAAACACACATTGCAAACATACAAATATCTATTCTCTCCACATGTCAGCGCCCATTCATATCATGGTTTGGAAATGGGGAGAAAAGATTCCCCTTAAATTGCAAGTCAGCAGGTGTTTCTTTACAGTTAACTTTAGCAAAATTCATACAAAATAGTAATTAACAATGATCTTTTTTACTTGTTAACTCACAAGGAAACACCTTCAAAACTGCATTTTGTTAAAGTTTCTGTACTAAAATGTAGAAAAACTGAACTACACAAATATTGAAAAGTTAAAAATTCCTTAATTTTTTATTCCTGGTACCACTACCACAATTTACAGGGCAATATACCTGATGTAATGAAAAGAAAAAGAAAAAGAAAAAGCTACAACAGATAAAAGACCTCAGGAATGTACATCTAATTGACACTACATTGCATTAATCAATAGCTGCACTTTTTGCAAACTGTGGCTATGACAGTCCTGAACAAGAAGGGTTTCCTGTTTAAGCTGCAGTAACTTTTCTGACTATGGATCATCGTTCCTTCTGTGGCAGATTTTTACAGTTCCTCTAATGCATTTGGGACGACTGTCTCAAAGTAACATGCAGCTTTCCTGACAACTCCTCGCTCTCTCTCCTGCTAAGAACTGTAGCCCTTTTCTGCTGTTTTTAGAACCTTCTGCTACCATATCCACCACTTCCACCACCAGATCCATAACCACCACCATATGGACTGCCCGAGCTTCTTCCACCAAAACTGCCCCCTTTCATGGGTCCATAATTTGATTGCTGTTGTCCACTATAATTTCCAAAATCATTATAGTTCCCACCACCACCAACTATGGTGGTACCATAGTTACCACCTCCAAAATTTCCTCCTTCATTGTAACCATCATATCCTCCTCCACCACCGCCATATCCACCACCTTGGTTTCCATATCCTGGTCCACCACCATAGCCCCCTCTACTACTATAACCAGGACCACCGCCATAGTTGCCACCATCACCTCCAAATCCATTGTATCCACCATCACCTCCTCCATAACTACCTCTGCTGCCACCACCTCCACCACCATAGCCTCCTCTTCCACCAAAGTTTCCACCACGGCCAAAATTACCTCCACCACCTCCAAAGTTTCCTCCACGACCCATAAAGTTGCCAGATCCACCTCCCCGACCTCTTTGCGATCCAGCAGACTGCATCTCTTGTTTTGAAAGGGCCTTTTTCACTTCACAATTATGCCCATTAATAGTGTGGTATTTCTGAACAACAATTTTATCAACAGTATCATGATCATCAAAAGTTACAAAAGCAAATCCTCTCTTTTTTCCACTCTGCCTGTCTTCCATAACTTCTATGGTTTCAATCTTTCCATACTTTTCAAAGTAGTCTCTCAAATTATATTCTTCTGTATCTTCTTTAATACCACCAACAAAAATTTTCTTCACTATTAGATGGGCACCAGGCTTTACAGAATCCTCTCTAGAAACAGCTCTCTTTGGTTCCACAACACGCCCATCAACCTTGTGTGGTCGAGCACACATTGCTGCATCCACCTCTTCAACACAAGAGTAAGTCACAAAACCAAAGCCCCTAGAACGTTTTGTTTGGGGGTCTCTCATTACCACACAATCTGTGAGTGTGCCCCATTTCTCAAAATGTTCTCTTAAGCTATCATCTGTAGTTTCAAAGCTCAGACCACCAATAAACAGTTTTCTCAACTGCTCTGGTTCCTTTGGATCATGGCCCTCCATTTTGAGACCGGACTCGCCTCTTCCAACTCGAGTTCAATATCAAAATAAATAATTTTTTAAAAGCAAAATAATCCTCTAATACTTGATATAGGTATCCTATAGTCCTAAAGCATCTAGTGTATTGCTTATTCTACTTCTAGTGTATGCCCAAAGAAGTAAAAACATACATCTACACAATAACTTGTACACGAAGGTTCATAACATTATTGATAACAGCCAAAAAATTAGAGAAAACTTAAATGTCTATCAACTAATGGAGACATAAATAAAATGTGATGTATCTATACAATGGAATAGTATTCAGCAATAAAAAGGAATGAAGAACTGATGTATGATACAATACATATGAAGCTTGAAAACATCACACTAAGTATCTTAGTCCACTTGAGTTGCTATAAAGGAATACCTGAGGCTGGGTTATTTATATAGAAAAGAAGTTTATGCAGCTCACAGTTCTGCAGGCTATACAAGAAGCATGGTGCCAGCATCTTCTTCTGGTGAGGACATCAGGTAGCTTTTAATCATGGTAGAAGGTGAAGGGGAGCAGAAAGGAAGCAAGAGAGAAAGAGGAGGACATGCCAGGGTCTTGTCAACAGCCAGTTTTCCTGAGAACTAAGAATGAGAACTTACTAACTCCCTAAAGCATTGCACCAAGCCATTCATGAGGTATTTATTCCCACAGCCCAAACACCTCTCACCAGGCTCCACCTCTAACATTGGGGACCAAATTCAACATGAGACTTGGTAGGCCAAACAAACCACATCCAAACCATAGCACTAAGTGAGAGAAGCCAGTCACAAAAGACCATATATTGTATGATTCCATTTATATTAAATGTCTCATTAAAAAAAACAAATCTATAGAGACAGAAAGTAGGTTGAGCAGGATTACTTAGGACTTGAATAGTTACAGCAGATGATGAGAAACTGCTAATGGGTATGGGATTTCTTTTTGAGATGAAGAAAATGTTCCAAATTTAGATTATGTGATGGTTACACAACTCTATAAACTAAATCATTGAGTTGTATACTCTAAATGGATGGATTTTATGGTATGTAAATTATATCTCAATAAAACTATTATATAGTTACAGATATAGATATAGATAGTTATACAGGTCTAGCTCAAAGAAAGAAATCACCCTCTGGTTTTGGTAAACACCATATTACTGGGACCTAGTAAAGGAAAAACTTCTGTCCATTTCTGAAATGAATGCTTTCTCAGAAGTTAATTCTAAAATGGACTCTTTTTAAACAAAAATTAAAAATAAATTTAATATTACATCTAAGCAATAATAAAATAAACAAGTTTTTTCCTAATTTATAAGTCAAAAATCTACTCATTCTGTTTATGAAAAAAATGTATCTTTCTGACAGTGCACGTTGGTACTGAGTATAACTGAAAAGAAAACAAAAGTCAGCCACATTCAAAAGGGCCAAATTTCCCCTTCACAGTCCCTTATTGACATATTAGAATAGAATAGCTGACAGGCAGGGTGGCAAAAATCTAAGTGGTATTTGCATATTTTGTTTGTTAGTATAGTGCATTAAAGTGGCTCTTGGGAGGAGGTAAAGGATGAGAGCAGGAGTGAGCAAGAGCAAGAGGGCTTTAAACATCTAATCATCACCATTACTCATTGCCTAGAGTCTCTGCATGAGATTCAGGCTACCTCAGAGCATCAAGACACCATAAAAAGAAAAGTGTTTTGGTTTTCCAGAATCTTCTCCTAGATTGAGGTCTTCTTCCCCATCCCCCAAATAATGGAAACAAAACTCAGGCTAAGCAAATAAAACCACTCTCATGGATTCAAAGGACCACAAGGGAGAACTTATCTTTTAAAACCAGTCATTTATTTTCATTGTTAGTTGACGTTGACTCATATCACCCTATGGGTTCATATTTTAAATGTGCTTTGCATATGTACAAGGAAGGTGAGAATCTGTATTAGTTGTAGAAGCTACTGGGAAACTTTATTTTCCTTTAAGAAGGTTGCTTTAATGGTTCTGCCCAAGCAAATACTACTTAATTTTCCCCTTAATGTGATATTGCAGGTGTCTCTCAATGATACTGAAAATTTTATTTCAAAATGTATGCTTCAGGTAAAGAAGCTAGTTTCAGTACACAGTAACCCAAAGCTAAATACTGAACATGTGGTAAGAAGATTACAGAATTGGAAACCAAGAAATCTAAATTCTATTACCAGTCTTGCCACCAGTTATTAGTGTGTGACCTTAAATTATATATTCTTTCAGAGTCTCAGTTTCTTCATCTGTAAAATGAGACAGCTGGACTAGAGTTTCCTTCAGACACAAAATTTTCTGAAAACCTTTTTACACATCTTTTCTCCTTCTTATGCTTTCCCTATTCTCATTTGTTTTTATTCTCTCATCCTCTGTAGGTGGCCTCTATCTGCAAGGGTACAGGGTGAGTGAACAGACCCTTAGCTTCAAACAATCAGTAATTGAACTCAAACCTCCATCTGAAGAGTTCAAGACTTTCTATTTCTGTGCGGAAAATGAAACAGAAAACCAACGGTAAGTCGAGGTCTTCAAATTTTTTCTTTTTATCAGTCCTGACAAGGCCTTCTTAGCAAACCCTCATTCTTATTTTCTAACTCCAACTGCACATCTTCAGTTAAATCCCTCCCTTTCTTTGTAGTCTCCATAGTTAATATTCCCCGGGGTATTTTTTTCAATGCATCCTTAGATGATGCTTCTAGAAGTATTTCTTTTTTCAAATGGAAAAGTAGTCCAGATTTCTTCCCAAGGCAATGGCTGACTTAGGCTTCAACATAAAAAGGCTACTAACACCATAATCTGTAAATATTGTAATTTTTTAATTCACAGATTTGCTGTTTTGCCTCATTTTACATAACTGTTACTGATATGTCCATTTGAATTTGGTCAGTTGTTTGGTTTTGGTATAAACCACAAAAGGACATAGGCCTTATTTAATTCATGGTATGTTTAGTATACAGGTTGGCATGCACAAATGACCACTTAGTTCATGATGATTCTGAAAAAGAAGAGCAGTAAAGTTAACAAAACCATGAGACAGAGGAAGTGTTCTCTGGGCGCTAGAGCTCCCTTCATCCTTCAAGTCTCCCTGACCTAACTGCAATCCCCAAGACATCCTGGGCCCCCCATCTTCCACCCCTACCTTCTGCTTCACAACCACCACCACCTCATCCAGTCTTTTCTCCAATTATCAGGGGGGAAAGGATCTAATAAAAAAATTCACAATCATTTATTAAACCATTTGACACGGTAAAACTTCCATGGACATTTGTAAAAACCAGATACGCTGTTTTAACTCAAAGAAATAAAACTCCACATATGGAATTTCAGGGTTCTTCATCAAGTAACCATTTGGGGAGGGGTGAAGGGACCTCTCTAGGCCATCTCTCCTTGCATAAACCTTGCCTGTTTCACTCATTCCTTAGGGTGAGCTACAGTGGGTGGATAATGAGTATAGAACTAATAGATATTTTGCCAGGCCCTTCTTCGCTGGGCTACCCTCTCAGAGAATCACAAAGCACATTTACCTATATTAGTGTTTTTGAGACACCCTGCTGGAAAGATTCCTGATTAACTGTTTTTGGTTGTTGTGGGTTTTTCTTTAATAACACCTATTAATTTCCCTTAGAATAAATGTTACATGAACACATTGTCTAAAACATCATGCAAGAACATAAAAGGAAGGGAGAGGAGAGGAGAGTTAACTTAAAGGTTTGCTGTGGTTTCCAGAATTTAACAAAGAAATATTTTTCCCTTGAGGAAATATTTGTTTGCTATATATGTTTGATCAATTAAACTGTAAAGTTAAATAGAAATAATGAAATACTCATATTATTTGCTCCATTTGCTTATTGCTCCATTAATCACCATTCACAATCATGGTGCCCTCTTCTAATCCTGTAATTTACATTAGCGCATTTCATTGCTACCACAGCATATTCCACATTTGGTATTTTATATTTTTATTTAATCCAAACTCTAAAGAGCATGGCTTATCTTGTTCATTTTAAACTAAATAACTAACAGAAACAATTAGAAAATAAATAAAAAGATTTTGCGACATCTCCTCTCCAGGGTCCAACGATTTTTGTATTGACCTGCCCTGTGCTATTTTTTTCTGCAGCTGGATTACAGCTCTGACAGCATCTATCAAAAAATGGCTTCCCTTGCATCAGGCTATTCAAGATTTCATGAATCGGCCTCTAGAGGAAACCAAAATGTGAAAGAAACCCTAATTCTTAAAGGAAAGGATCCACAAAATCTTCACCAACCTACATTGTAGGAAGAAACAAAAGTGTTATCATTATATAGCTTTTCAAATAAATGTTCCTCCAATATATTAAAACCTTGTGATAAAATTATAATTTTGTTTTTGAACCAAAGCACTAATAATTTGACATTCATATATACAACTTATATCAACACCATTAATATCCACCCTTTTTCCCCCCTCAGGCTGCATATGTTAGCATTAAAATATTGTATGCCTGGTACTCTTGTCTTTTGAAAGCATAGATACAATAAAAGTTAATATATTGTATTTTATCTTTTATATTCTTTGCTAAATGTTTTACACTGTGCTTGGGCTGTAGCCTTCCTAAAATGCCTTCAGGCTCTGATGCAGGAAGATGATATTTAGAAAAATTAAGATCATTGAAATAAAGTGGCTTAAATGGTAAGTTAATAATTCGGCAAAACAAGGTCCTCTCTCTTAGGCCATTTCATATTCAGCTGGAACAAGTGCATCCCAGGACTTCTCTGATGAAAGAAAATAATAACAATAATTGTTAGAAAACATAAAATAAGGAATTTGGCTGAATTTAGAGGAAGAAAAACTAAAAAACATGGGTCTTACCTACTACCTGGATTTCTATCACAGTGAAAACATTCTCTAAATCGAGAATGCTTTGCTCTTGGTCTTGAAAGTAAAATTCAGAGAAATTCAAAAGATATTCCAAGTATTGGCTTCATTCCTCAATGGAACGATCTCTGTGTGTATCCAAGATGTTGTGATATACTTGAAAGTCCCATGCCTCCCTAATGGAACATGGATCGCAGATTTCAAGGAGTTCAGCTGCAAGATTCAAGAGCTCTGAAGCAACTCTCTCTCTCTCTCTCTCCCTCTCTCTCTCTCTCTCTCTCTCTCTCTCACACACACACACACACACACACACACACACACACACACAAATTGAAATCTTATGTTTTCATCAAGTAGCAGTGCTGCATTTGAGAGCTCATAAGGACCTTACAGCTCAATCTCTCTTCCTTGCTGATGAAGCTCAGGAAAGTAATTGCCTATCGAAGACCATATAAGTTGTTAATGGCAGAACTGAAACTGAATCCACGTCTTTAGTCTCTCCACCAAGTGTTTTCACACTCATCCTACTTCCCCAGATTGTGCCCAGAACAATGTGGCATGGTTTCACAGAGATAACGAAACCACCTGCTACCCAAAGTTGTCAAATACTACTTCTAGTCTTTAAGAACTGAAACACATCAATTCCCGCAATAAATCTTCTTTATATTTCTACAGTCTCAGGAAAGGGCTTCATGTTAATTCATATCGTATCTTTTTTCCAGAGAATCTTAAATGTCAAAACAATATAGAAATCCATCATTTTTTCTATCCTCTTCACCTCTGCCCAGCCCGAAAGACTCAAGTCCTCAAAAGGTGCCTACAGTCTTTAGCTGCCATTTACCACAGCTTAGATAAAGGAGGCTTGTGAGTGAGGATGTGCTACTCAGTTCGTGTATGAAGAGAAGCTGCCTAGATGAATTCATGCCAAAAAGACATGCTGTCATACTCTGACCAACTTAATACCATAATCAAGAAATATTCAATTAACAGTAACAGACAGCCCTCTGTTCTGAAAATGGTCCCTTTGTTCTCTCAGTGTTTGCCATGATAATAATAAGGTCTTTCACCAGGGGCATCGTCAGTAATGTTCATGTCAGAAACCTGGGGCTCACATATCCGCTCCCCAGCGGTGCGCTCTGTCTTTCTGGAGTCCCGCCACGGAATGCACAGACTGTGCTGTTACCAGGCAGCCAGCTAGTGACCACGGCCAACTGTAACACTGACACAGAGCTTTCCCCTCAAGGAAAAAAAAAACCCACAAAAGCAGCTACCCCGGTAAAAATATGAATATAATTTTCTTTGAATCATGCATTCATATAAATGGCTTGAAAGTGAAAGATATCAATATTCAAAGCTCAGAGTCACTCCACAAAAACTACCTTTGCTATTTCTGGAAGTTTCTAGAGATCTACACAATCCTGGACTTTACCCAAAATTTTTTTTGTGGGTGAGATTCTTATGTGGAGAGAGCTCTCTAGATTCTTTATGATTCTCAAAGAGTTGTGTGACCCCAAAAGGACTTTTTAGTTCTAAGATTAAGAGCATTTCCCAAGATCCATGAGGTTTCCATCTCCAATAGATAAAATAGGGAGGCAAAGTGCAAGACCAGCCTTCTATGTCTGCAACATCTGATGGCATATTTTAGGGTTAGTGTTTTGGCAAATCAAGGGGAGCTCAATGGTCAGTTAGCCAATACATGACCACTGAGCACTGTTGTGGGCACATTTACTGGCTGCCTCCAGCTTCCTACCATTAAAGAGTGTCAGAAAAAGTTGTTTCAATCCTATACTCTGCATCCAGAGGGTCCGTTCAAATTTAAGCTCTGCCACTTTCTGCAACCTTGGGCAGGTTATTTTAATTCTCCTTGCTTTAGTTTCCTCATTCTATAAATGAAGGTAATCATAATACCTGCCTCATATGTTTATGAGAGTTAAATGAACAGTAGAAGAAAATTCTAGAAGTGTGCAGCCCCACTGAACTCTATACAATTATCAATGTCATTAGCAAAGATTTGTCAGCTTAATACAGGCCTCACATTTCTGTACAGCTTTGGAAGGAATACACCTTGTCTCCTTTACCTCACTGCCTGCAGGTAGAGAGGATGGAGGAGAGATTCACCAGGGTCTCTATCTTAGGAGGACCCAACAGAGAGAGCCAAGTGTCAGTCGTTTCAGGCTTTCTGGGTCATATACAGCATAACATTGCCTATTTAGAACCCCAAAAACTAGCCTACAGCTGTCAAAACTCTGCTAACCCAACTCCTTGGTAAACTTGAAAGATTTTCCATCAGTATTCCCAGCATACCTATCCTGAGCCCAGAATGTTCTCAGAAGGCCCCTGCAGGGCCTAAGTAGTGCTGGTCTAACTCCACTAAGTCTTTATTCTGCCTCATCTGTTGACTTAATGCGCACGCTGTAAGGAAAATGCCTGGACTGTTCTGTACTTGTGTTTCCCAATAGAATTATATTCAGGGAAGATATTTAATAAATATCAAAGAACATGATGATTTGTTCCCTTAAGAAGGGAACACTAAAATCAATCAGTCTATTTTCTTATTTGTCTCACCCACTCATCCTGAGAACATTTTCTCAATGACCCCTTGCCTCCAAATCACCTCTCAAGCTTCTTCCTGGGTTTGGAACAATCTTCCCCCCAGACCCAACTTTTGAGAAAAAAAAAAAATAATACTTTCTTCACAGAGGTTTTGGTAACATAGTAGAAGCATGTTTTCCATGTGAGTTCATCCAGCAACCATGTAAAACCCATATCAGTGAAACCTCTATAGCAGAATATAAAAGCTAATAAAACTAAAAAGCGATTTGTAAACAGTAACCACTCTGTTCTAACAATAAACTAATATCTTATATATACTATATTTATGTGTGCATATTTTGGATTTGTAAATATCCTTTCATATGTTTCCAAATCTGTCTTTTTAGAATGGAATCTATTCTTGGGAAAAGAATTTTCGTTTTGGTGACTCTTCACAGGATATAAGCCCAAAGTAGATGAATACCCAGGATGCACGAACAAGGTTTTGAATATACTCATTTAAAATACACCAGTGGGTTATTTTATCAATCTTTTGAAGCAGAATGGGAAGGATCTCACATCTGTAATTATTGGTCTGATGCCTTCGGAGAAGTAGGAATGCGTCTATCTTGCTTACTGTGTGCCCTGAAGCTAGCACAATGCACAGCATACACTAAGCATTTACTATTCATCTAGTAAAAGCATAAATAAATGAATTACCGTTACTGATATGATCATAGATGAAATTTGAATCCGCTACTTTTGAATTGTATAAGGACTTTAAGGATTGCGAATTACAGACAGCTTTTGCAAATAATGTAAGCATAGATGCACTATAATTATGAAGTAATGGTGGCACACACTTCAGGGGCAGCCTGAACAGGGATCCAGAGCCTGAGAAGAAATACAAAGTATCTTTTCTGCTTTATTACTCTTTGTGCATCTGTTTCATTCTTCTTTCTGCATGCAAGTTGATCTTAGTTGATATAGAGCATGCATGCATGAATTGTGAGTCTTAAATCTCAGTGACAGTCAAATCTTCTTATCAACATCCACACATGAAGATTGCTTAACCTGTGTATTCATAGAATCTACAGCCAGAGGACAGGGTAGCAAAGCCTTTGTAGCTATCATATCTAGGATCGACACATTAGGGTTAGCTACTCCGCATATCACCAGTAACAGCAAGGGCCTACCCAGCAACATTTACTGGAGAACCAATCTCAAAAAGGGAGATCTCCCCCTTACTAAAGTTGAGAAATAGGAGCCTTCAGAGTTTCAAGGCACTTGCTCCCTCATAGAAGTAAATGCTGTCCCTCCATTCTTTTCAAATGCTTGAAAGTGAATCCCTTGCCTTGGATGTTGGGACCCAGAATGACACCTAGGTGGCTGCTGTTCAAGTTGAAGTGCTATCATTTGCCATCAAAGAGTCTTGAGCGATTAAGGTGACCATATAATTTATCTCCTAAATCAGAACATTTTGAGAAGACGCTATTAATAAT
The DNA here is from genome assembly GCF_040939455.1 of Microcebus murinus. Classification (NCBI taxonomy): domain Eukaryota; kingdom Metazoa; phylum Chordata; class Mammalia; order Primates; family Cheirogaleidae; genus Microcebus; species Microcebus murinus. The sequence continues at coordinate 76,855,285 of NC_134114.1, read as the reverse complement.
TATGCTAGGACAACAGATGTAAGCAGAGGATGTCCCAGGCAAAATAGGACATATGTCACCTTATGAATAATGCACAAATTGGTATTCTCTGCTTCTTCATCCACGCGGAGGAACATGATTTTAACTGACAGCTTCAAGTTTGTATGTTCTCAGGCCTGGTCCCTGTGAGAGAATAATTTCTCTCTTTGGATCCAAATTCCAGCAAACTGAAAGACCAATTACTTGTGACCAAGGAGGTGGGGTCACATTATAAGAAAATAAATTTTGGGAGCTCTGCAGCCCTAACTCTGTGTTTGTTTGGAGTGGAGTAGGGAAGAGAAAGGGTTGCATTACAAAAAAAATGGAGTCTTTAAGAAGCCAACTGTTGGGATTTTATCCTATTTCCACAGGTTTAATGGTGTTGAGGAAACCTAGAAGCTAAAGCATTCCCATCAAAATGACTATACAATTTAATGAGTTATCTTGCCGTGGTTCTTTGGAAGCTTGCAGAACATGAGGTTCCGGTGTCAGAGACAAAGGACTTTATCAGTCACAGCAAAAGCAGTCACTGCCTACCACTGCAAAGCTGTAGCCCACAATACTGATGTGTTGTCCAGCTGTGATACCAATTGGTAGTATTGCCTGCAACCAGTCATTTGGGTTTGCAGATATTTAGTTTCCTTACCTTTATTTTTGTGCTAAATAGATCCAACCCAAAGTAGATTGAAAACCTTGCTTCCTTCAGCAATAGTTCTTAAGAAACTATTGTTTTTCTGAACTCAGAATAGTAGAATCAATTACCCTATACTTTTAAAAAGTGACTATGATATACAATAAACTATAGTGTAGTTTGAGATTGTGAGGAAGGTATAGTTATCTGTAGTTACAATTATAAATAAAAAACAAGAGAAGGTGGACATAGTTCAAACAACACTGAATTCAAAACTTAACCTTTTGTAGGATGCCACTGCTGTGTTGATTCAGCAGCAGAGCAATGAAGTGTTACGTTGTGAATATAAGTTTGAAAAAGGAACCCTCTTGGGTAAATGCCATCAAACCACACCAAATCCTTTCTTTTGCAAAAATCATCTTCTCAGACTTTCCAACTGATTATACATATTTGTCCTTTATGCTTCATCAGTTTCTCAACTTGTAGATAAAAATAAATGTTTTGCTCAGTGAATCTGTTCAATTGTAGTCACTGTAATTATGACTTTATTTTTAAATGATCCATGTTGTATTTCTCATGCTGTGAAATAACTTCGAATTTTGTTCTTGGGAATTTTACTGTATTCTTTGCAGCAACATAAGGTGATATGATCCAATAGTTTTGCTCTACTTTCACTGGACTTTTCATTCTAGCTTTTCTCACCTTCCTCTAGAGTGTTGATTACATGTGAAATCTGATACTAATTGGACCAATATAGTAACATACAGCTCTAGTTCTTTCAGCATTATTATATTTACTGTGAATTATTTAATTATAGGTTTCCACAAAAATATACTGATGATACTGTTTTCAGTTTTTTTCGCCTTATTCTCATGCGAACATCTTCCTGATCTTTTGAGAAGAATTTGTATGTGTGTATGTGTTTAGCATCCCTTTAAAAAAAATCTTTCTTAGGAATTTCCAATCCCTAAAGTAATAAAAACATTTTTTAAATTCTATAACAGGGTCTTAATTGAACAAAAATTCCCTTTAAATGCACTAGCAATAATAGAGGTTCTTTTTCCCCTATAGTCCTGAAAAGAAAAATATCACTAAAACTTGGAGGTTCCAAATGAATGCCTTGGAGCATTCATTTTTCTATTAGTAACTGTGGTGATTTTACTTCCGGAACTGCTTATACCTGGCTGCAAATGAAATGGCAGCTTAGAATCATGTGTGCATCAGTTTAGCTAAAGAAGATACAAATGCTAATCAGTGGATTGCTAGAAAGGTAAAATTTCTGACTTTTTACTGAGAATGAACAAACATGTGTGCAAATAAGTTAATTGCTCCATCATGTCCTGCTTCAAAGTCTAATTACTTCAGAAACCAAGTAAAATAAATGTAGTCATCGGACAAATCCATGTGGGATTTACTTTTTTTCTCATGCACATTGGTAAAATCAGCAATTGCCATCATTCAGTTGATAACTACTAACTTTACCAGGTGAAAAATTGAGACCATAGCATCAATATATTTAGCCAAAAGATAAAATTAGTCTTTAGCTTCATTGACGATTCATTCATTCATTCATTCATCCTCAACATGTGCCAGACACTGGAGAACAGTTGCCTTGTGAACAAGATGTCTGTCCTCATTGAGGAGCTAACTTGCTAGTGGGGAAGTCCAGCAGCAAAATTGACAATACAATAAATTAATGACTTGAGTACAACAGGTGATGAGTGCAAGGAAGAAATAACCAGCTTAATATGAGAAAGACTAATAATGATGTTAGGTAGGATGTGCAGAAAAGGTGTCTATATTAATCTGAGACCAAAAAAGATGAGAAGAATCTTCTTTGGGAATAGCTGGATTTGGGGGGTGGGGCGAGGCAGGCCAAGGAAAACAAGTGAAAAATCAGAAAAGAGAAAAGAGGGTGCAGATGCAAAGGACTCTTCTGATCATGGAGCAGGAGCTCTGGGGCACCAAGGGCCAGGCAAGATTAAGTCAGATTGGCAAATATACTGAGCCCATTACAGAGAAGAGATAGTAATGGATATCTGGGAAGCTTGGGCTTCCTATCACTGAGATAAACTGAGAAGGGAGACTTCATTGAATTAATTGTGATAGATTCTTATAAAGGTAGGCATTGTTCTAGCATTGAGATCTTAAATATTTTGCTAAGTGGTATGGAAATTGCTAAATAAACTAACAAGCTATTAAAGCATCGCTGCTCAAATTTGTTATGACATACATTTGTAATCATTATTTTCAACTAGTTATAACAGCTTAAAAATGAAATGTGATAAATTTGTGTGACACATTCTTGACACTACAAAACCTCTGGAAGTGTTGGTAGTGTCAACATTAAGTGAGAGTAGAATTGGGTACAAATGGATTCTGATTCCCTACCGCTCCTTGGACTTTAATTGCTGATAAATACAGCAGTCATGGAAATGTTTTAGGATACTAAAGTGTTGTATGCTAAATCATTTTTCCTTTACTTTGCAACTATTTGGCTCAGTTGATTATTATTACCAGTCGTAATGGGTCTTTTAATAAGTTAAACACTTTCATGATTGAGTTAGCTTTGCTCTTTTCTAAGGCCTCAAATTGCACCTCTAAAACTCTGCCGGTTTCTCAAAAAATCACATTATATGGTTTTTAAGAAATTATCGGCCAATACAAAAATAACCCAAAGAACAAGTCTTAAAAATCATAGGTCAGTTGTGTCATATGCAAAGAACATTTAATGTATTCTTTCATCATATCATACAATTCCTGCTCTCTGCTGCAGCAGACACAAAAAAGGTAAACAACTTGCTGAGATCAAAACAAAAAATACAATGAAAAGCAGAAGCAAACAACCAGCCCTGGCAGTAAAGAACAAGAAGACTCTATTTATCTTAAAAATAAACCCAACCAAATGATCACCAACACGCCCCAGAAAGAAACTGCCTGGACCTTTACAGGCAAATGTGGTAGAAGAGAAGGGAAAAGATTCAAGGTAACCAATTCATCTGAGGTTTCCATCCTCTCTTTAAAAAAGAGTGAAATGAATAATTTTTTTATTCTCATTTTCAAGATAGATAAGCTGAAGCCTATCGGAACCTGAAAAGACCTAGTTAGCTGGAGATTAATTGGGAATAATGGAGTTAGAGACACAACCTATATAACATAGAAATAGTGATCTGAGTGGCAAAGATTTACTTATAGAACTCAATAGCATAATAAGAAACTCCAGTAAAAGTAGAGACTATAGAGACTATAGGGACCCAGAGAAAGGCATTAGTTTTCCTTCTATTCTCTTCTAAAGAACTAAAGTCAGTTCATTGACACAGAACCATGGGTTGAATCTTGGTAGACTGAGAGTTCAGTCATAAGATAGTAAGTTCTCAATGTGTCTAAGGAAGAAGATGTATATCCTCAAAGGCATAATGACTAGGTCACCAGAAGCAAGAGTTATGCCATGGGAATGATTGTATTATTAATACTTCAAATGATAAAGTGTCTGAATGTTAATTTCCTAAAAATGAATCTTTCTATAATGACACCAAGAAATAAGAGCAAGAAAAGGCTCAAAATTCTGGGTACAACAGATTCCACTGGCCCCAAATGACAAGCATATTGTTCTTGCACAGGACATAAATGACAGGAGATAATACAAGTTCAGGCAGCACAGCTGGAGAATGTGATAAATAGTAAATATCTAGTTCTAGTGAAGATCGACTTTCTGTTCCATAGAATAGGAACAAAAGATCATGGATGAATATTTTGGCTATGAAGACAGAGCAAATCCAGGCCCACTGCACCAAAGATCTGAAAGTTTCATCACCTCACCATCCCAAGAATAATGGAAAAGAAGTACTTTTCCACTTTATAGTCATCACATCAAAATCCAATCTAACTAAAGATGTCTTTGAAAGAAATAAAATTCCCAGGGTAGCTGGTGCTAAGAAGTATAGACTAAATCATATCAGTCATGGAGTTATCCTTAGCTGGAACATTTCAGCCATGCATGGGTAAAAAGGCTGAAAACACTTAGGGCAGAGCAGAAAGCATGGCTGTATCCATGTCACCAAAAGAAGTGACATTAACAAATTAATTCCTCTTCCACAAACCTCTGCATTATAGGGAATACAAAACAATGAATATCTGAAGACACATGACCATCAAATTCTGAGCCAAAGTAAGCAGTTGTTCCTCTAGCTATAGCAGCACTATCCAACAAGGTAGTCTCTAGATATGTGGCTACTGAGCACTTGAAATATGGCTAGTGATGTGTTACTAGTATAAAATATACACTAGATTCAGAAAACTTAGTGCCACAAAAATGTACAATATTTCATTAATAATTTTTTATATTGGCTACCTGTTAAATTGATAAAATACTGGATATATTGGGTTAAATAAGATATATTATTAATAATAAGCTTACTTGTTCCTTTTAGTTTTTTAATGCAGCCACTAGAAAATTTTAAATTACCTATGTGGCTGAGTTTCCTCCTCCAGATTGAGCACTGCCTCACAATCTTTGTATCACTAAGAGGCTGAGCAATGGAAAGCTACACTTTTTTTTCTGGGTGACTGAGAGACTAGGAAATCTGTGATTCTACAAAAGTTAAACCAGAAAGCAATAAAATACACTATTCATGTTGGAAACTATTAGAGCTTTTAATAGAACAAGAAAAAATGAGCTCATAGAATTGTTGAAATAGATGTCATTCAGATAGTTGTACTAAAAATAACCACAGTATGTTGAGGATTGTGTGAACTCAGCTGAAACTAACCTGAGATGTACTCTAGAATGCATTTGCAAACTTGTGGCAGTAGGCATACATCAACATAAGCTAATCCCAACGGCGAAGTTCCCTCTGTGACATACTGAGGACAAGCTTGCTCTGTATCTATTCCAAAGTCCTTTTTGTATTCCTTCCTATAGCACAGAGCTAGAAAGCTGAAGAGGGCACCTCCTAGACTCCATAACAGCTAGGGGTCCAGGTGTGATTTGGAGTTCTATCAATCCAAGGCGCAAATACAAGACTTGAATTTGGAACTAGTGAGTGGGGAGATAGCAGAGCGGGAGCATTAGTGTTGCAAGATTGATTCTCAAGCTGATAGCTGGAAAGGTAGCTTCCATTGGACAGGCATCAATCGGCTCCTTGGCAGTCCAGTTTTGCCATGAAGATTTGGGAGTTACTGCTAGAAGCTCAGTCTAATATCTGTCTCTTTGGCTATAAAATGTACATAAAAATGGTACCCATCTCATAAGCTTGTTGTAATGCATTAATGAACTAATGCATTAAAAAGCTTGGCACAATGATTGGCACCTGGAAACCACTGTTAGTTTATTAGAATTATTATTTTGGCTACTAGGATTTGAATTCAGGGTTGATCATGGAGGAGGTTTACACAGCAAGTAAAATTTTAGCCAGAGGCCGGGCGCGGTGGCTCACGCCTGTAATCCTAGCTCTCTGGGAGGCCGAGGCGGGCGGATCGCTCGAGGTCGGGAGTTCGAAACCAGCCTGAGCAAGAGCGAGACCCGTCTCTACTATAAATAGAAAGAAACTAATTGGCCAACTAATATATATAGAAAAAATTAGCCGGGCATGGTGGCTCATGCCTGTAGTCCCAGCTACTTGGGAGGCTGAGACAGAAGGATCGCTTGAGCCCAGGAGTTTGAGGTTGCTGTGAGCTAGGCTGACGACACGGCACTCACTCTAGCCTAGGCAACAAAGCAAGACTCTGTCTCAAAAAAAAAAAAAAAAATTTTAGCCAGAGGTAAAACCGATTAAGTTTCCCTCTCATAAAGACCCAGGAAAAGGTCCTTAACCTGAAGTCACATGTTGAAGGGAAATTGAAGAAGTATCTTCTGTCATAAACTCTTGAGAGATGGTAACTGTAGCAGATAAAAATAAGAGGATCTGGAGTAGAGGAACTTGCCACACAGCAATAATCCAGGACGCTAATTGCCTGGGACTGTCCAGGAAAATGTGTGCTGATGGAGTGGCCACAAATAGAATCATCTCATTAAAAATACCAATACAGAAACCAAAACAATTCTTTTGCTGTTTAGTTCTCATGTTAGTGGAAAATGTTAAATGAAGGTTGAATTAAGTTAATTTCTAAGACTTCATTGCCAATTTCATTTCCAAAGGCCAGAGGCCACCATTAACTAATTCTTTAAATGGTCATTGAGCCTCCTATGTGCCAAGCATTGAGCTGGACACTGGGGATAAATTATCAGAAAGAAAAATCAGTGGCCTTTAGTTTCAATGGTGAGGGTTGATGGTAGCTGAAATGAGAAAAGAGTGGACTCTGAGTGGAAAATAATCAATCCTAGGAGATAATTTTTAGGATGGATAGAAGTCAATGATATAACATTCTCCATAAATTTGTATCCCCTCTTTTTGCACTTTAACCTTCTCAGATACTTCTCTTTGCCCAAGAGAGAATCAATAATCAATCTAGAAGCAAGACATGAGCTGCTTAGCAAAAGGGCAGCAACTGTAATTTTTTAATGTAATTTCAAATTTACATAAAAGTTATGAGTACTATAAAAATAAATTTATTTTTGGCTAGTTGAAAATAAGTTGCCAACATGATACGTCATCACACTCAAATACATTGATGTGTATTTCCCAAAACAAGGATGTTTTACTACACAACCACAATGCGACCATCAAAATCAAGAAGTTAATATTGATATATTATCACCAACTAATCTTCAGATCCCATTCACTAATTGTCCCAACAATGTCCTTGTTGGATCCACTTCAGAATTACATGTTGCATTTAGTTGTCATGTCTCTTTAGTGTTCTTCTGTCTGAAACAGTTCCTTGACTTTCATGAACACAGCATTTTTGAAGATTACTGGTCAGTTATTTGGTCACATTATCCTCAATTTAGGTTTCTCTGATGTTTACTCATGATTATATTTTAAAATATCACAGATATACAGCTGTATTCTTCCTTTGTATTCTTTTAGGTGGCATACAATCTCTATTTGCACCATCACTACTAGTGTACACTTTGATTGCATGATTAACGTGGCATCTGCCAGGTTTCTCCACAAAAATTTATTCTTTATTACCCTATAATTAATAAGTAGCTTGTGCATACATACCTTTAAACTATGTAAACATCTATGTAAACTTGTAAACAATTGTTCTCATCAAATTTTCGATTTATTATTTATTTATATCAGTATGGATTTGTGGCTTCTGATTTTATTCAAGGGATTATAATACATTGCTATCATTACTCATTTTGATGCTCAAACTGTCTCAGATTTGGTGAGTGGGAGTTCCTTCATACTGGTTTCTGTGTCCATTGGTATGCCCATATCATTCTTTGAGAGCTTCTTCACTTTCCGGCACAAAAAGATGTTCCAGACTCATTCTTTCCTTTCCTGCCCCAGTCCCAGAATCAGCCATTTCTCCAAGAAACCCTGATTCCTTTTGGTTGAAAACTAGCAGTACTGTCAACTGTCAGATACTTAGGGAGTGCCTCAGCGAAAGATAGCCACCTTGCCCAAGGTCACACCCTACCCTGGGCAGCTCAACTGAGGCAGATATAAAAATATGTCTGAAAAAAAAATGCCTCCTAGAAAACTCAAAATACAACTGAAACTGAGATCTAGTCACCATTTGTATTCACTGATATTGAGATGCTGCTTCCAGGCCTTCTCAGTGAGCACATTTACAAGTATATTTATTGATATATCCATGAGAGGCTTAAAAGGGCCCCATAAAAGTTATCCACATTCTAATCCCTGGAATCTGTGAATACCACTTTATATGGAGAAAGAGGAGGAGGAGGAGGGGGAGGAGAAGGAGGAGGAGTAGAAAGAAATGTCGTTAAGGATCTTGAGATGGGGAGATTTTCCTGGACTATCCAGGTTGGCCCAATGTCATCACATAGGTCCTTATAAGAGTGGGGCAGGAACATCAGAATCATAGAAGGAGATGTGACAGAAAAGCAGAGGCAGGGGGACGGAGGACCATAAGCCAAGGAATGCTGACAGCTGCAAAAAGGTAGAAAAATCACGAAAATGGATTTCTTCCTAGAGCTTCCAGAAGAAACATAGCCCTGCCAACACCTTAATTTTAAAGCAGTGAAACTAATTTTGAACTTCCGGCCTCTAGACCTGTGAGAAAATAAATGTCTACTGTTTTAGTCACCAAGTTTGTGGTAATTTGCTACAGCAGCCTTAGAAAACTAGTTCAGTATCTATCACCACATGGACGCTTTCCTCACACATCCCAGACTCTAACACCCCCCCCCCCATGAGACAAGCATCCTCCGCACTCCAACGTGAATGCCCTCCTCCTCTGCTGGGCTCCAACACTCTGTGGCACAAAGCCCTCCTGGATGATTACCTCCTCACCCCACCCGGGCTCAGAGTGCTCATGCCAGGCCATGCTCTGCAGGGATACTCTCCTCACCCCATCTAGGTTCCAGCTCCCCACACATTCCTCCGCCCCAGACTGCTCTTCTGTGCTGACATCCTCTTTCCCCTCCTTGTGCTCCAATAACCCATTCCAGTCTGTATCTCTGTGGGTACACCTTTCTCCCATCATTGGCAACCAAGTAACCATCTTCTCTCTTACCACCATGGGAGGCCGGACATTTGTTCTCTGAGAAATTGAACCAAAAACTCTTCAGACTTGGGCGTCTGAGGAACTGGGAGAAAATACTTATACCGAAAAGTGGAAGTTCCTTCTTCTAACCTGCTCCAAAATGGCTGGTAATCATGCTCACATTCAACCAGGTAGGAGTTTAGGGGAATCTTACCTGAGGAAAGTGAACGGCCTCAAAGAAGGAACCTACAGATACTGGTATTTGGAGGCACTCTCTCACCAAAAAGGCTAGTCCATTGCTTATAAGCCAATGAGTACCACCCAGGCTCACAGCTTCATATTAGGGTCTTACTGCATAATTCTTGAATGATTGGACAACAAATTACCACCAGATCATTTAAGGAAAACTCCAAAATGAAAGATTAAAAAAAAAAAGTAATACAAAGAACTCAGAAAAAGTAGAGACAATTCAATTCAGGGAACAACAAAACAAATTTTAAAAATGTATAAACTATATTTTTATAAAAATAGAATTCTAGAAAATATAAACAGATAGCAAGAAAGAATTTTCATAAATTAAAATAAAATTGATTAAATTTTAAAATTCAGTAGAAGAATTAAAAGAAAATATTGAGGATTTTTTTTCCAAAGTAGAAAAGAAAGACAAAGAAAATATAAAATAAGAGAGAAAAATATAAGGAAAAAAGAAGAAATGCCATGCTGCTTAATATCCAATGCATGAATGAATTATAGAAAGAAAAAATAAGAAAGTTATCAAAGATACAATACACATTTTATCATAGATGATGAATGACAAATCTCTAAATCAACCATCATACTGCCTAACACAGTGAAGAAAAAGATGAAAAAAGGCATGCACCAAAACATAACATGGTGAAATTTTCAAACACAAAAGATAAGAAAAGGACCCTAAAAGCTTCAAATGATAAAAACTATGTTACATACAAAGGAATAGGAATTAGAATAGCATATTTTTCTATAATCTAGAATTCTACACCCAGCCAAGCTATTAATTAAAGGTAAGTGTGGAATAACAATGTTTTCAGATTGGAAGGACTCAAACATGTATTTCCATGATCCCTTTTGGTATAAGTCAAGAGAGACCAGGTTACAAGCAATGCCAAAATCTCAGTTGCTTAATGCTGCACAAGTTTATGTCTCACACACTCAGAATGTGTGTGAGTCCAGGAGACTCTCCAGGGCAAATGACTTCTATGGCAATTTAGCAATTCAGGCTTATTTTTGATCTTGTGAGCTTCTCAACACAAGGCTTCCTCCATGGGGAAAGAAATGCCTTTGGCCTGTAACAGGCACATGTTGCTTCTACTCACGGCCCGTTGGCCGGAACTAGTCCATGACCCTACATAACTGCAACTAGTCAGTGAAGTGTCACCTTCCATTTGTCCCTGGTGAGAGGAAAATTGATTATTGAGGGGGACTAGAAGTGCCTACCACATTTATCTTAGGAAACCACTCTGGGATGTACTCAATCAAGCAAAACAAGAGAGTTAACCGAGAAAAAGTAGGACATGAGATCCAGAAAGCAAGGATTCCACATCAGGCCTGGAAAGCCATCAGTCCATATTAAAGTAGGCCAGACCCAGGGCTCTAGGCAAGAGACCTGGAGAGAAAATAATGGAATTTATAGACTGTCTGATATGTGTGAGGATTTAGAAAAACAGATAACTGCCAGCTGTAATAGAAAATATTAGAACGAGTATTTACAAAATAATACAAATTCAAATGTGGTAATTGAGAAAAATGAAAGTTGTATAAGAAAAAATTATAATTATGTTCACAACTTGGCTTAGCAATAACGTAACTTACCTAGGCATAATAATGCAAACCTTGACTATTACTTGAAACAAAAATTGTTATATCACTATAATGGAGTAGGGGAAAAAAAGTAAGGAAGTATAAGAGAGCTATTAATAGTCACTTGTTAATATCAAGAATTCACTATTTAATGTCTTAAATTGGTAAATTAAGGAATAAGACACAGTATGCGTATTGTACAACCCCTCCCGTTACCCCTACTGTCTCCCGTCTGAAGGTGCTGTCTGTCCCCAGGCTGAGCTGCCACCCCCACCCCCACCACTTTGGCCAAGCTCCGAACTGGCTGAAGATGTAGCCCAGCACCTGTAGGCCCATACACCCCACACGCCAAACCTAGTCATGTTGGGTCACTTCTCTACTCCTGGACTTTAATGAAATCAACGCCATAGATGTGCGTTCTTCCCAAATGACCACCAGGGACAAGATGACATGATATTGAAGTGCAGAAGAGCTCATTCCCCATGGAGAGAACTCTGACCCAAGGGAAAAGGGAGGCAGAAGGAAGCCACACAGATCAATTCTCCTTCCTTTTTCCCCTCCGCGATGCATTTGGGTGTGGGACTACTCAGCACAGCCTGTGTGGAGAAACCCACTTGCTGAGTGGATACGATCGCTCATGTCCGCATGACCATGCATTACCCGGCATTGCTTTGTGTTTTCTTTGCCTCACTTTCCTTTTCCCTCACCCTCACCCCCCTGGGCTTATGCCACTCAAATGAAGTATCAAAACATTCATCCTTGAATTAATCTGTTTTAAGAGGATCTAGGCCAAGACAACATATTATTTTAAAATGTAAAGATATATACTCAAAGAAATGGCTGCCTCTGGGGAGTGGGACCAGGGTACAGGGAAGGTGAGACAGAAGATTATCAATTTCCTTTATAAGCTTTTTTATTTTAAAACTATTGCCATGTATTACTTTCATCAAATAAAAATTAATTTCAAAAGTTAATACATGGTAAGTATCACTCCATGCATTTTAGATTGTTCAATTACCTTTTGTAAGTTTTCCCCACATAGTGAAAAAACAAGGTAACAATTATTTTAGTAATATTATAATAATGTAGTGACATAAACCTCTGCATTCATACACATTTTATAGATTTTTCTAAAAAAAAAACCCCTTTTATGAAAAGTGAAGGAAGATGTTACCTTAAAATCAATACCTCCTTGTATCTTGCTTAAAGTGCCATATTCTTGAAATGGCAGCAAGTGCTTTATGGCAGAATAGTGATAAGTCAATCTATAGACCCATCCTAATGAATTATAGAGGAAAGAAAAGCAGCTAAAAAAAGAAACCATTTTATTTTTACATAGACAGTCTTTTGAAAAATGGAACTGAGGGTGGAATTAATGATTTAATTAAACCACTTAATGTTTTATTAAAGTCAATATGGCCTAGAGTTCCTGTGCAACCTTCAGCTTATCAATAAAACCTTATATTTGTTCTGCCAAAGAATTCGTATTTATTATTAGATGTGCCTGAGTTACAGAGCTCTAATTGTTTTCAGGAAATCTTATATACCTTAGTATTCCAAAACCTTTCCATTAGAAGAGCACAAAATTCCACCAAAAAAAAAAAAAAAAATCAGGTCAGGTTCTGAAACCATGATTTATTCAGCTTGGTTACTACTCTCCACATGGAGCTCTATTTCTGCTCTATTCAGCAGAATATCTGCTCGGCTTTTATGGCAAAGGAGGGACTCAAGGTCACCAATGCAAAATCCACTTGAGCTTGACGCCTTCTGCAGGCTGCACTGAAGCACCAAAGGTAATTTTCTCACTGGAACCTGTTAGCTCCTTCCCTTTCTTCGGAGCATGTCTTTTCTTGTCCCTAACTCCCCCAACCTGTATCCACCATGAATTTGTTTGTTATTCACTGAAAGTAAATGGCCAGTTAAGGGAAGAGCAAAGTGGATAAGAGGAGACTTCCAAGATAATTTACAAATGCTAATCTATTTTCATTTGAAGTATCATTTTTGTTGTTGACCTCTTTATTTTTAATTTTTTTAATTTTTTTTTATTTTAGCATATTATGGGGGTACAAGTGTTAAGGTTACATATATTGCCCATGCCCCCCTCCCTCCTGGAGTAAGAGCTTTAAGCGTGTCCATCCCCCAAACATTGCACATCTTACTCGTTGTGGTTGCATTTACCCATCCCTTCCTCCCACCCTCCCGACACCCGATAATTGTTACTCCTACATGTCCACTTAGGTGTTGATCCGTTAATACCAATTTGCTGGTGAGTACATGTGGTTCATTTGAAGTATTGAGATTAGATGGGTACAGTCTTGCCAAAAATAGGAAGAACGTGGAGATGCAAAACCAAAGAATAAAATATGATCCAACGTGTGTGTGTTCCCTGCCACACCGCCTTTCCCCTTATCCGACCTCACTTATAGAGCTTCATTTATAAGACCTAGGACAGTGTGAAACTCTAGGCCATAATCCATTACAGGAGCTGTGTCTCCGTGCCCACGCCAGTCCTATTAATATTTTCTCTTTGGTCCGAGTATCGCTAGAGGGGAACTTCCCAGACAAAGGCTGCCTTTTAACCTGAAAGGAATATCTGTCCCTGCAATGCTGATGTCTGTGTCCACAGATCAAAGCCTCTGTTAGCAGGTCATGTTCCCACACTCTCTCGGTGCCAGAGAGTGTCTTCTCTGGACCCTCATTTAACAGAAAACACAGCTGCACAAAAAGAAAATGTTTTAGCCAAATTTATGACACACATGTCTCAGGCCTCAACAATGTTAGATTCATTTTCCCCACACTTTAACCTAATGGATGTTTTTGACAATTATTTGGTTCAAATTAAAAATGTTTAAATTTACAGATGTCAAATGATTTGGTTTACTGGATACCGACCAGCTGGTTTGACTGACTTTATAGTGCAATTGACTTGCCTTGAGCCGTGTGTGTGCCTGCTTTTGACTGTCCCATGTTACTCTCCTTGCCTCTATTCTCCCCACTGAATCTTCCCCTACACCATTTGCCTCATTATGTGTTTTTCCCTCATGTTTAATTCTCTGCCCCAAGTATTTCCATATCCTTATTCCTCCCCTTATTGCTGAAATACGGATGGGGTTTTTGTTTTGTTTTTTGTGGGTTTTTTTTTTTTTTTGAGTTTTTGTCTTATTTTGTTTTTGTCATTCTTTTCTTCATCTGTTTTCTTCTAAGGAATACCTTTTAGAGACACAGAAGATCAGCGGGGTCATCTCAGCATTGTCATAATACCGTGTCTCCCCAAAAATAACACAGGGTCTTATATTTATTTTTTCCTCCAGAAGACACCCTAGGACTTATTTTCAGGGGATGAGTTATTTTCCCCTCAAAGCTTCAGCTTGCAGCATGCACAGGATGGCCGGGACCTGACAGTGGGAGCCCGTACCTTTCCGGTCACCTCTGGGACAGTAGCTGTCACGATGGAGCAGATGAGAAGGGCTGCTCGTTTTCTTTACCGCTCCACGACGAAATGCACGGGTTGTGCAGATGCGCTGCGTAGCCACGCCCATCACTAGGTCTTATATTGTGCAAATATAAGCTTAGAAATATATTCAAATGAATAAATATTTATTCTAAATAAATAATGCTTAGAAATCCTGCTAGGGCTTATTTTATGGGTAGTCTTAGTTTTGGGGAAACACGGTACTGCCATTTTAATACATTGAACACTAAGATATATTTATACATATAATATATACATGTATACATATACACATACAGTTTCAGTTCATGATCTTTTCCCCTAGAACATAGATGCGTATAATTTTAAATAAAACTGCATAAGCAATTTATGCTTACATTCTTTTAAGGAAGGAAGGGAGGGAGGAAGGGAGGAAGGTGAAGGGAAGAACTGAAGTTTTATTTAACAACCACCAGCCTTATTTCTCATTTCTCCTCTTTATTCTCTGTCCCACAAGTAACACCCCCACACCAGGCAACCAGCAGCACAATATACATAATTTTTTAAAAATTTTTATGCTTATATATGTATCCAGAAATAACACACTGTACATATCCTTCTGCCACTTGCTTTTTTATTCAAAGATTTTGAGCTATGTCCATGATGATTTATAGAGATCTAGGACACTGTCATTCATATTTTTGTCAAAAATCCCCCCACTACTTGCTAAGGAAGTAGCACTATTTGCTAAGTATATGAGGATGAGTTCAATACTCTTACCTACAATAAGTATCCCCATAAATGTATTCACCATCACTAATTAATAGAAGGGCAACTTTACAGTAAACTCCAGATTTAAAACCAAAATGAAAAGCTTTCCCACTGAAAGTTTAAATAATTTTATACGTGAAAGAAAGCATTTCTCCAGCTGGCTAAATTAAGGAGATATGAAAGTTCAATCCAAGAATACTCCTTGGCTTTGAATCTGTTGCCTTTTCTTGTGGTTGGAAATAAGATACATTTTTTTCCCCAAAAGCTCTTGCCAATGTGTATTTTCTTCTAAAAGAGTTAAATAAATGTCAACAGGCAGGCAGGCTCCTCTTGATAATATTTCCTTCGCTCAGATGATCTATTTCGGGTGAAGTTTTGCATATAGAGATGCACTCACTCTTCTTGACACATTTCCAGAAAATATGCAAATAAGGCTCACATTCTTCTAAAGCCTTTTACTCTACTGATGTTCAATAGGTAACACTCCTTCTCCCCACTGCCCTGAAGCCTCACTGTCTCTTTATTTTGATGCTCTCAGGAAAGGGATGATGCTTTTAAGAAGTTCTTCCCTTTCATCTCTCACCCTCATCCTACCACTGATTGCCTCAGGAATTGTTTTCAGATAGCATCTACTTAGTTTTCTACTTGTTTTGCCTCTTTAATTGCTCCTTCTGGACCCCACTGTCCCACCTAGAATTTTAATGAAAGCTCCCAGGAAAGACATACATGTGCCCAGGGGAGACAGCGCCTATGTATCAGAAGGATGGTGCATCTCTTGATACCCACCGTGGCCCCAAGTTCAGGTCCCCACATTAAACCCAACCTATGACAATCAATTCTTCTCTCTGTTGCAGTTTCCCTCTTTCTTCCCACTCACCCAAACTCATGCAGTCTCAGTCCCAAAATAAGCTATTTCTGTCCATAAATTCAGGCAAGGTTGCTTCATGGTGTCATTTTAGAAGCCATAAAACCTGTCCTGTATACCTCATTGGAATGTAATGGTGCTTTTAGCTATTGGTAGGATAAAAATTGGAATTTGCTGATTAAAAGAAAAAAGAAAACAAGCACAGTGAAAGAAAGAGCAAATCCACCAACTATTAAAAAGTACACCATTTCTAGGCCAGGCAAGGTGGCTCACGCCTGTAATCCTAGCACTATGGGAGGCAGAGGCGGGAGGATTGCTTGAGCTCAGGAGTTCGAGACCAGTCTGAGCAAGAGTGAGACCATGTCTCTACTAAAAATAGAAAGAAATTAGCCAAACAACTAAAAATAGAAAAAATTAGCCAGGCAGGGTGGTGCATGCTTATAGTCCCAGCTACTTGGGAGGCTGAGGCAGAAGGATTGCTTGAGCCCAGGAGTTTGAGGTTGCTGTGAGCTAGGCTGATGCCATGGCACTCTAACCTGGGCACAGAGTGAGACTCTGTCTCAAAAAAATAAAAAAGAAAAGTACACCATTTCTGTACATTAGACACTCTGGATGGTCCACTTCCCCCCACTCCAAATGTTTTCTTCCCTTTTGTCATCTGTTCTCTACTTCAAAATATTTCTCTCTATCCCTTCTACCACATGAACTTGAGTGACCTGAAGGTTATGGCCTGCAGGTGTTCAAAGAAGAATTACTGGTCATGCAGGCTGCCAAAACCCAACTCGCTCCAGATACTCTGAAGAATTCAGCACTGGAAACAAAGAAACATGACCTTTCTGTTTGGGGACATCACTTGTGCTATGCATTTGTTCCAGTTTTGCCAGGAATTCACTGGTGAAAATGACTGACAACTGAGGTAATACCTGGACTGACTCACCTTCAACCCTTGAATGACTCATCTTTGTTTCTACCATCTGTGCAGTAAGAATAAAAATATAGCACTTTCTTAAATTATTTGTATGCCAGTATATTCTCCTGCAAAGTTGTTATTTAAGCTGCTTTTCCTCTAACATGCTTCCAAAGGAAATTCCCCAGTCACCAATTGGTTCATACTGAGAGAATACAAACTTATTTTAATATCAGCCTAAGCGAGACACACTGTACAAGATGTGTGTAGCCTAGAATTATAGATTGTATTCTCTAGTCAAAAGTACATAATTTAGGGCTTAGAAACTTCTTTTGGATCATCTGCACTTTTGTTACTCTCTATCTGGGTAGATAATTGCCATCTTACTGCTTGCCCCTCAGAGTTTCCACAATGAGTGTCCTTAGTGTCAAGAATAAAAATGGATACGTGTATATAGAGTCTCGTTCCGTGTAATACTGTCTCTGTGTCAGAGAGAGTAAGCTGTGGTAAATCTTTTATGTCTGACAACTCAGCCTCACACTGTGGTGAGAATACTGAGCCTGCTCAACACCAAACTTGTCAACTTCCAAACACGATACCTCAGGTAACCCTCTACCCTCTCCCATCTCCCATAAATCTGCCAACAAACCTGGTTAGATATTTCTGAATTTTTTGATTGAAGTCCACATCCTTCTTATTCTTATGGTCATTGCTCTTATCTCAACCCTCATGGGTTTAGTTTCTATTAGATTAGCAGCCTCCCTCACCCTAGCCCAATCCGTTTTCTGCCTGACTGCTGAGAAATCTTCCGTAAAAAATGCCACTTTTCTCATGTCAGAACTTTCTCCTGACACTTTTGCTCCCCAGCAGTGGCAGGTACCATAATGGCTCCCAAAGATGTCCACACCAGATATTTGTGACATGTCATGTCATATGACAAAAGAGACTTTGCATAAGTAGTTAGGGCTACTGACCTTAAAATAAGGAGATTATCCTGGTAGACTCAATTGAATCACATGATCCCTTAAAAACAGAGAACTTTCTCTGGCTGGAAGCAGAAGGGAAAATCAGAGAAATTCAAAACGTGAGATGGACTCAACTCACCGTGGGTGGTTCAAAGATGGAGGGCAAGGTGACAAGGAATACAGGTGGCCTGAAGGAGCTCAAAGAGGGTACCAGTTGACAGCCAGCATGAAAACAGACCTCAGCCCTATAACCACAAGGAACTGAATTCTGCCAACAACCTGAATGGGTTTGGAAGCAGATTCTCCCTCAAGGCCTCCAGCTAAGAGTCCAGCCCAGCCAACACCTTGATTTCAGCCTTGTGAGACCCAGAACAGAAGAACCAGATTTATGAGATACAGAACTGTAAGATAATAATTTTGCATGCTGTTTTAAGCCGGTGTGGGTAATAATTTGTTATGACATTCAATAGAAAACTATTGTACCCATGAGTCAATCCAAACTCTACTTCTAGTCTTCAAGACCCATCCTAGTCTAAGCCCACTCAACCAATCCCACCTAATAATTTTCCTCTGCTTACAAACACAGGCTTTCAATCTCTTTCAAGCCAGGCTCAGCTTTGTACACAGAGCTTACATTCCTTGAAAAATAATAGGAAGAAAATACTAGTAGAGAAAATACTAAATAGTATAAATTCAAAAGTATGTGACAGACACAGAGAGGTGTTGTCCAGTTCCCACTTCAAGGAAGGACTTGCTGTCCTGCTCTGGATGTGTGGTCAGAAGACAGCTCCAGCTGTCACCTCTTCCAGGATCCTGTCTAGCTGCAGAGAGCCACCTTCCTCAAGGTCATGCCCTTCCCAAGGAAGTCTGCATGTGACAAATGAGTCAGGAAGAGGAGATATAGAGGCCCAGACATTCTGGCTTGACATGAGATACTCTGACAGGTAGTGTTTGCTCCAGAGCTCCCCAAAGGGTTGGCTGAGACTGTACCAGGCCCACATTGCAATTTGACTTCTTCCTATATCCAGTCCTGCTGCCTGCTTCTTTCACAGGTTAATTCCTAATGAATAAGTTGGACCCCAAACTCCATTTAAGCATCTTCTTCTGGAGAACTCACTCTGCGAAAGAGTAACAAGTGCTAATAAGAAAATAAGTCAGGTTAAAGAGAGAGTGTCGGGGATAGCAACCCAGAGGAGATAACATAAAAATCCTCATGCTATAAATACACAGAAAAGCCATATTAAAAAACATAATTGCATATAAAATTATGCCTAAATTTATATGAAAGTAACAGATATCTCAAAATGCAAGAAATTGAAAATCAAAATAGTAAGAGTACAAGCTCACATGGGATGGGATAAGAGAAGTGGTTGGCCCTGGACATAAGGCTTGGTGGCTGGGGCCTTGGTTTTAACGCATACACAAGTACAGAAGAAGAAAACACAGGCCCATGTGAAGCAGAACCCGAATCTGAGACCCTGCATAAACCTGAGATCCTAAAAGAGCCGCATCCCAGAGGAAGAAAGATTGGAAAAACTCAAACCATCTGTCAGTGAAAACTACCAAGGATGCTTGGTTCTGTCTTGAGTAGGAAAAATAAATATCCCCATATGCCCAAGATTGTATCACATATAAGTTTTGAGTTCCGCTTGAGTTGTTTAAAAATTTTCAGGCTGACAATTAAGGTAAGTGTGTCCTGAGCCCAAAATATTTCTCTGGAAAATCAGGCAGCAGCAAGTCAGTCTTCCCTAGATTACCTTGGAAAAAAACAACACTAGCAGAAGATAAGATCACAATCAAAATTTTGACATCTGTTAGGGGACTGTCCAAGATGAGTGAAATACAGACAGAATGGATTATAAAACAAACATAATTTAAATGATTTAAAAGATAAAAGAGTACAGAAACTGTAAGAAAAGACTAAGATATTGGAAAACGAAGATGGTACAGATTTTTTAAGTAAACAAATATAATCCCTAAAATTGAAAAATTTAAACAGCGAAAGTAAAAATTCAATAGTTACGTTAAATGCAAGTCAAAGAGAACTGAAGAAAGAATTAGCAAAATAGAAAACGAAATCTGAGAGCATTTAGCTAAGGCCGTGGAGGCCAAGGAGGTGTGTCACTCAGATTCCCTAGGAGAGAATCTGTTGAAAAGAGGTTAGTTAACAGACAGCCCCAGTTACGGAACATTTGGACTCAACATTTTTTCTTTACTCTCAGGTCTATTCTCAGAGGTACTAGAGCTAGCCCATTCCTACCCAATAGGAAATTCTCCTACTGGGTAACTTTAGCTCAGGAATTCCCCACCACTATCCTGCCCCAAACCTTCACAGAGCCACACTGTAGTCAAAGGTTCTTACCAATGAATCCTTCCTTCCATCTCTCCTTCCACCATTGCAAGTCCTGTGTGATGGCCTGAAGCCCCTCCCTATCCACGCCTGCTCCCTCCCTCTTCACCTTTCATTTCCTCCAGTGAATCTCTTGCATATCTAATCCTGTCTTGGCTTCTGCTTCTTAGAGAAGCCAAACTTGCACAAAACTAAAATGGACACAACTAAGCAACATTAACGTTGAATATGGGAGGGAGTAATCAACCTAAGGATATTTAATAACCCGTTTATTGTATGAGAGCCAAAAGCTTGCCAGAGAGTTTGACTAGATTTATAGTTTCTGAAAAATGCATGTTAAAATTT
The DNA here is from genome assembly GCF_040939455.1 of Microcebus murinus. Classification (NCBI taxonomy): domain Eukaryota; kingdom Metazoa; phylum Chordata; class Mammalia; order Primates; family Cheirogaleidae; genus Microcebus; species Microcebus murinus. The sequence goes on along the minus strand of NC_134114.1, from coordinate 76,834,605 downwards.
TAAGTTAAAATAGAGTGCATTATTGGAAATCTAGAAGAAAAGAAGAAAAGCAAAGCAAGAAGAAGGTGGGGTAACTAAAAATCAAAATTTATGATGACAAAAAAGATTAAGTAGTAATCAAAATAAAATTGTCATTTACACTGAGGTTATATTATTAAAAGCTATATAAATATAAAGCTATATTATTAAAAGCTATATAACCTCATTAAAACCTATATGAAGCAAAAAAGAAAGCAACCTTAAGGTCTCCCAAAAACAGAAAATAAAATTATATAGAAAGTTATTCTAAGAATAGACTTCCTAAGAGTGGGGCTACATTTTTAATATCAGGGGGAAAAAAAGAGCTTTAAGATTTTTTTAAAGGATTACCAGGGGAAAAAAGAGGGGCATTTCATAATGAAAAAAAACCAAATTCACTGTAAATACAATAATCCTGAACCTGTAAGTACTTAATGACACAGCTTGAAAACATATAAGCAAAAATATGAGGAAAAAAATTTTTAAGAGAAATGAAAAAATACATAATCATAATGAAAGAATTGTATACAACTCTCTCAGGAATGGAGAAATGAAATGAATAAAAATTTTGAGGACTTCACCAGCAAATTGGTATTAACGGATGAACACCTAAGTGGACATATAGAAATAACATTTATCAGGTGTCGGGCAGGTGGGAGGGGGGAGAAGGGATGGGTATATACAAACATAATGAGTGAGATGTGCAACGTTTGGGGGATGGTCATGCTTGAAGCTCTGACTCGAGGAGGGAGAGGGGGCATGGGCAATATATGTAACCTTAACATTTGTACCCCCATAATATGCTGAAATAAAAAAATGAAAAAAAGTTTTTGAGGACAGAGATTTGAATATCACAATTAAGAAGAGGAATCTAATAGATATATGTAACATCCAGCACAAACTATTAGAGAATATAGATTCTTTTTAACTAGACATGGAACATTTGTAAAAACTAATCAAATTAAGAATAACTCAGCAAAGCTCAATAAACACCAAAGCACTGACATAATACAGACTTTGCTCTCTGACCAAAATGCAATGAAATTAGAAATCAGCAACAAAATAATCCCCAAATCCCATGCATTTGAAAATCTTACAACAGTGTTAAATAATCTGTCATTCAAAAATTAAATCATAATGGAAATCTGGGAAAAAAATTACAATTGAACAGCACTTTTTAAAAGATACTATACATCTCAACTAGTGGGGTACAGCTCACAACCTTAAATTCACGTTTTGGTAAGAAAATTAAAAAATAATGAGTTAAACACCCAACTCAGGAACTCATTGTAAAATTTAAAAAGTAAACCTAAATAAAATTAATTAAATAATAGAGAAAAGAGAGTAAAGGGGTGGGATGAAATGAGTATTTCAGACAGGATGGTAAGAAATGCCCCCCCCCCAAGGAGATGACACTTGGAAAGAAATTTGCAAGAAGGGAAAATTTAAGATATTGATAACATGTTTTTGAAAATTAACAGTATGCACACTTTGCTTTCTTCTCTGCCATGGAAGGAGGCAGGAAATTTGCTTCCCAGTCTGCAGTTCCTAGCAGGAGTGCATACAGAGTGGAAAAATCATGCATCTCTTGGCTCATGCGTCCTCCCTAAGGGATAAAGTCATAGATGCTGCAAGTGCTAGGAGAATGGATCCCTTGAGGAGAGGATGATGACAGAGTGTGTTTAGGGAATTCATTCTCCTGAACACTGAAGACGCTCTCAGTTCTGGCACCCAGTTGCTCCAGCAAGAATCTGCATCAGCACTTTGTGTCCCAGCCAGCCCACACAACACTGCACCTCTTATGGGAAGAGGTTCGTCCTGGTCTCTTACCAACAAGTGAGACTGCCTCTCCCAGGTGCAACACCGTGGGACCTCAGTGCCGCTCAGAGGCTCGTGCTTCCAGTCCTAACGCTGCCTTTTCTCATCCCCTTCGCTTTTCATACCCTGTTGATCATCCCACCTAGATTAAGCTGATTGCTCATGTTTTCCCAACAGATGATTCCCCCTTCACAGTCACTTCTCTGTCACCAAGGCCAGTCATCCACCATCACCCAGACTTTTACACCCCACCATTCTGTAGCTCCCACCAATTGGATCCAATTTTCCACACCGTCCAGCCTCCCAGAAAATCCACCCAGGCACTCCCTCTCACATCACTCTACTTCTCTAGATAGCATTTATCATCTGGTCATTTCTTTATTTATTTGATTTTTATGTCTCCCCACCCCCACAGAAATGCAACCTCCACAAGAACAGGGACCCTTCTGTGTCTCGTTTTACTACCATAAGCCCAGCTCCCGGCAGTGCCTAGCACATTGTAGGAATCTTGTAAATATTTTTGAAAAGATGGATTAAGTAATGAATGAATTTCTCCAGCCATGCCCGGGAACCTTCTATCCATATGAAGGCAACAGGGAAGATTCCCAGCTCCAACGTCCCTTCTATCTAGTGACATCCTGCCATCTTACAGTTCGTAAGTGACCGTGGCGATAATGTCGCACAGCTCCCTCGTGTCTGTCTCTCTCTGCCTCATGAGAATTGCGCTCCTGCTATGCTGGCCCCATGCCCAGATTCAAAGAACTATGCTACATCGATTTCAGCTGGGGCAAGATGCCAGCCAAGGACCATTTGGGAAGAATTTCCCACAGTAGGCAGAAAGTGACACCTCGGATGCAAGCTTAAGCTGCTCTCAGCAGCAAGTGATGCTAAACAGACTCCATTAGAGACTGCACTGTGGGAGAGTACACCTGGGCATTCTGGGACATGACATCAGCATCCAAAACGGTTTCTTAGTGAAACCCCAACCTAGGCAAACCAAGGAAATCCACTCACACAGCAAGAAACTTCTTGGACCTTGTTAATTGCAGACGGTTTGCAGCCTCTAATTACTCCCTGCCTCCTAGAAGGGTTTTCTCTTTGGCATTTGTTTACTGTAAAGTTGCCAAAATGTTCTATAATCAGCAACTCTCAGGTCATTTTATTCACAAAGGTGAATTTTTGGTTTTTCAGCAAAGGCACATGTAAGGCCAAAGAATAAAATGGCAACTAAGAAAAGATGGCCATAGAATAGAAATATTATCTTAAACAGCCAATAATTTCCTAGCCAAACATTCAAACTATGTCAGAAAACTAATGCTAACGCTTAATGAGTAACTTAGTAGAGATTGATAAAAGTTGAATTTTAATAGGTAAAACTGTCAAAATTCCAACCAATCCAGCTCACCTTTATTGAGCACCATGAGACCAGGCATAGTAAGTTCTAATGGGCTACCATGCCAGGCTTTCCCATTCACCTTACCTTTTGCTTCTTCCAGAAAGAAGACTCTTTTCTGATTCTTCCAAGAATAAGTGTTCCTGCTAGTTGTTTCTATAGAAACTTTTATTGACTCCTGCTGATTTTTATGAGTCCATTTGTTTCCTCAATAAAATATAAGCTCCTTAAAGAACAGGATCATGTCTTGCTTTGCCATTGTATACGTAAGGCTTAGTACATTGCACGGAATAGAATGGATGTCAAATAAGCACATTTGTTTGAATAGAAGGATGGACAAATGGACTGAAGAATGAACCAGAGTAAGGATTCTAGCAGCATAAGAGGAAAAACCAAACAGTATTTTTCCCTGTACTCACACACCCCTCAACACAAAACTTCTGACCCCAGATGGGTGGGAGTATTTCCCCACACACCAAACCAAGCAATTCTTCAGGAGACACCAAGTGGTTGTCCCTATAATTCAATCCTATTCTGACACTATCTACTTGGAGATAGTGTCACATACCATAGATTAAGGGCTTGGTTCCATGAGACTTCCCCCACTTCAGATTGCCAACAGCAATGCCTTCGCTAGCACAGCCGGATGCTGGATGCCTCCCATTCCTACATGCTCTTTCCTGCAATCGCCTCCCAAATAAACTCTTTGCACCCAAGTCCTTGACTCAGGGTACTAGAATCCTTGGTACTAGAATCCTGGGTACTAGAATCCTTACTCTGGTTCATTCTTCAGTCCATTTGTCCATCCTTCTATTCAAACAAATGTGCTTATTTAACATCCATTCTATTCCGTGCAATGTACTAAGCCTTACGTATACAATGGCAAATCAAGACACGATCCTCTTTAAGGAGCTTATATTTTATTGAGGAAGCAAATGAACTCATAAAAATCAGCAGGAGTCAATAAAAGTTTCTATAGAAACAAATAGCAGGAACGCTTAGTCTTGGAAGAATCAGAAAAGATTCTTCTTGACTCAGGCTTTACTTTCATGGAAACTCAAAGAAATGTATTATGATGAATTTCATGTAAGACTCTCAAGTTGAGAAAAATGTTTAAGGACCTAAATCATGACAGCCTCAGAAAACATACATGAGAACATGTCATATCACATATAGTCCACCACTGAGCAAACTAATGAAAGGGAAAGCATTGAACACAGTGCTAGATCATAGCAAATGCCTGCTAAGTCATCCCTTCCTTCTTTTTTGGGTACTTTCCATCCTTCCTGCACGGCTTCCTGCACTGCTTCATCTACAGGCTGTGTGGGAACCCAGTCAAAAACATTGGCCTCTAAGCTACTCCCACCAACTTCACTCTGCTCAAAGGCCCCACACTAATCATATTTTCTAGGCATTGTGTACATTCATAAAAATCCAACTGTAGTACTTAGGAAGGAGCCATTGTTTTCCAGCCACCCAAAAAGGAAACTGCAGAGGGAAAAAGAAAGCCAGAGTTTGGGTGAGGTTCATAATTGTATTTAGTCAGGGTTCTCCAGAGAGACAGAACCAATAGGATATAGATAACGATATTGATATCGGTATAGGAGAGGAGCTTTATTAGGAGAATTGGCTGATGTCATTTTGGAGACGGAAGTCTCACGACAGGCTGTCCACAAGCTGGAGACCCAGGGAGGATGGTAGTGTGGCTCAGTCCAAGTCCCAAAGCCTCAGAACCAGGGAAGCTGGTGGTGAAATTCTCAATTCAAAGCCAAAGACCTGAGAACCAGGAGGGGATGGGGACATGCTAGTGCAAGTCCCAGAGTACAAAGACCAGACAACCTGGAGTTCTTATGACCAACGTAGGACAAGAGTGTCCCAGCTCCAGGAGAGAGAGAGAGAGGAAATCACCTATCCAGACCCCAGCTGATCAGATGGTGCACACCCACATCCAATCAGAGGCAGATAAGTGAGGCAGATCTTCCTCACTTAGTCCACTGACTCACAAGTCAATCTCCTCTGGGAACACCCTCACAGACACACCCAGAAATGATGCTCTTCCAGCTCTCTAGGTATTCATTAATTCAATCAAGCTGACACCTAAAATTAATCATCACAATAATACCAGATGTGGGACCACTGGGTGCCACATGGATTGTCAACACTGAGAAGTAGCAGAGCAGAGGAGAGACACAATTTCCTTCATTTTTCACCCAGGAACAGCCTCACTACTGAATACACAGGCCTGTGTTCTGAAGCTACAGTGCTATAGGCTGGGAAAACTCTCCTTATTGATTTTTTAAATTTCAAAATATTATAGGATACAAATGTTTTTGGTTACATGGATCATTTTTATAATGCTTGAGTCAGGGTTAAAAGTGTGCCCATCATCCAGACAGTGTTCATTGTACCCGTTAGGTACATTTTCACCCATCCCCTTCTCCCCTCTCCTCCCTGCTTGATTTCCTTTGAGATTTACTTTCCTCTGTGCACATGTGTGCTCATCAGTTAGTTCCAATTTAATAGTAAGCACATGTGGTGGTGTTTTTTTTCCCCAGTCTTTAGATACTTCACTTAGGATAATGGTCTCCAGTCCCATCCAAATTGTTGCAAAAGGACTTAATTCATCCTTCTTCACAGCCAAGTAGTACTCCATGGTATGCATATACCACATTTTGTTAATCCACTCATGAATTGATGGGCATTTGGGTTGATTCCACATCTTTGCAATGGTGGATTGTGCTGCAATAAACATTCACATGCAGGTGTCTTTTTGATAAAATGACTCTTTTCCTTTGGGTAAATGCCCAGTAGCGGGATTGCTGAATCGAATGACAGGTCGACTTTTAGTTCTTTGAGGAATCTCCATACTGTTTTCCATAGAAGTTATACTAATTTGCACTCCCACCAACAGTGTATAAATGTTCCTTTTTCTCCTTATTGATGACATTAAGCTTATCAGGAAAGCTTCTCTGTGTGTCAGAGCTCAGCTCCTCCCCACCACCCCTCTTGCCCCCACCATACCTCCTTAAGCTGGAGAATAGGTAATAAAGTTCAGTCAACTCACAGGACTCTGGGAAAGTGAATGAGTACATTGTGCAGTATCAATCCAGACAAGAAAGATACCAGTCCATGTTTAATGTCTCATATCATTTTCCAGTGCTATTTCAGCTGTGTCTACATTAAGCGATTTCAGTCATATAGCTAACCAAGTAATTATATTTGCTTTATATCCCTCCTACATCTAAAAGTAATTTGAATTAGCTATAATGTAAGGTGCCTAAATACTATTTAATCTGGGATAAAAGCACAAGAGCCATTCGACTGAAAGACCGAGGCTAAAAGACCTATAGTAATTGAACAAAAAACTTAAGTTGTGAGTTTCCTGGGAGCCAAGGCAAAAAAAGAGACATGATGGATTACATGGCCTTCATTATCAAATTTTAAAATGCCTAACAATCTGGAATGAGAAACAGTTTTATGTTATGAACCACACAACGGATTTTGTCTTCAAAGTTTTGTATTTCCTATAAAGATGTCCTTCATAAAGCCTTTTTATAGCAACCTTCAAAAAGGGTTAGAGCATAAGTTTTATTATTGTTCCACAGAGACATTCCAAAGTGATGCTGATAACAATTTAAAGAAAAATCCTATTGTTTTTGTTTTTAAAATGAAAATAGGTATCATTTTATGTTCATAAAATTTACATATTCATTTTTAATTCAGGATAACAGAACCTAATCAGAATGAGTAATGCTTACACTACTTTTTTAGAAATCTCTCCTAAAATAACTCCTAAATAACTCCCCCCACCCCATGTGATATTGATGATATCAATAATTAGATCCTAAACTCCCTGAGTGTAGGGGTAAGTGGGCATGGAAACCAAACTAAATTAAAGAAGCTCAAACTCCCAAGGTTTTGCATTTTAAACAGAAACACACAGAACAAAAGGAAGTCACGGCCGAAGCATTTGGATGGCCATGCCAGCCCTGAAGAGATTGCTCACGTGCACCTGCTGCCGGCATTCTCCCAGCTGCCCTGGTTTCTCTTCATCCAATGCCTGTGTGCTCACCCTCTGCAGTTCCATGGGCCACCTGTACAGAACCCAGTTTTTAAAATCTCCCCTTTTATTGGCTTAAGGTACTGAAACAGTTTTCTTTTTCTTATAAATAAAAGTTGTTAACTGATAAAATTCCATTACTAGAAATCAGTTTTCACTGCAGTAAGTAATACCCTGGGTATCTCCCTACCTCCTCACTCCATCCCCCTCATGGCGTACATGGCCTGATTGGTGAGTCTGGGAGACACAACTGAGCATGCCCAGTTTAGACCTCCTTGTCTGCTTTCTGCTTCAGAGCCAGACAATCCGCAGTAAGACTGCTCAAAAGACACATGGGTTTGTCCTGCTCTACTGCTATTTCTTAATTCCTCCAATTCAGTGTCAGCTAGCGCAAGTGGCTGCCACGTGAGTCTAGCATTCCTGTCTAACTTGTACCTGCCATAATAAATCTGATTCTTTAATCTTCATATAGGACTCCTGGGAATGAGTCTCTCACTTTGGTGTGTGTGTGTGTGTGTATGTGGGTGTGTGTGTGTGTGTGTGTGTTCTGACTTAGATGGGAAGCAACAGTGTTATTTATTAGGCCTCATCCAACACCGACAGAAAGCAGTGGCCCCTTTTAATAATATCTGGAAGGATTTGGGAAATGAACTGAAAACTTCAGAAATGAGTAATGGTGGACTGGGAAAGACACCTAATATGTTCACATACTGATCCTAAATTCAGTGATTAAGGATCTAGACAGGAAAAATATGACAAGAGGAAGATAAGTTCCAACCATAGGTTAATATACTTGTCTTGTGGCTTTGAGTATGTTACAGTCATAATATCTCACTTTTTTCCTCTATCTCTGCTTATCAAAAGGAAGAGTGGGTATAAGAACTCCCCCTCGGAATTGTAACTGTGTTCTCAGAATTGTAACTGTCACTGCTAAAAGAACAAAAACTGAGTTATGCTGCTTGTGAGGTCTGTTAATGGATTTTGATGAATTCTAAATTGTGTATCTTCATGCAAATGTCCCAGAAGGGTTCCTATTCTAAAAACTAAGACTTTTGGTGAGTAACTATATTTACCTAGTGATCAAGAGAACTAGTGATCAATAAAATTTGTAATGGCTGATGTTTGGTGTAAAAAAATACAACATATACTCTAGTCTTAGTATTTGGTTTTCCTACTTTTACAGAGTACTAATTGATTAATTAATATTATTAATTAACTAAATGAATAAAATCAAGAACCATATGTCAGGTACTGGAGTGTAGTTTGTGCCAGTCATTCTTGCCTATGCAAAGTTTAGTTGGTTGATCTAAGACCCTCTGGGTCTACTGTCATTTATTATTTATCACAAAGTTAAACGTAGATGTAGCTCCTAGGATAGTTACATCCTAGAGACAAGTTTTATAAATCTGAGTCTCCAAAGTTAATATGGACATTACAACTTCCCCCAGATTGCATTTTCACTCTGGTGCTTTCACCCAAAGACGTGAGATATCTTAGGGTTACAGACACTATGTGTAATAGACAAAGAAAGTTTTGGGGACAGAGTGACTTCACATTGAATTACATAAGAACTCCACCTAAATACAAGATCTACCCTTATTCCCTGATGAACATTACTGCCCCTTTGAAATGTCAACAGCCTTTCAAAAAATATGGAAAAAAAACCCTATAATTTTACTATCTCTTCAACAAAGAGTTAGAGAACCCTCAGCTTATTCAAGCATCCAGACTTAAAGTGAGCAAACATCACAGATCCTGCAAACATATTGTGTCTTAGGGAAGAAATCACAGCACGTGCATAACTCTGATATCACATTTGCAATTCTCAATTACTTTTTCAAACACCTTGTTTCTGCAAAAAGAAAAATCATTCCAAGTCTAGGAATTAGTGGTGGGTGAAATTGGCAACATTTGAATTCTTTATATGTCTATTCTTCACACTATACTTTAAACAAATTCAACATAAAACAGAAACTCTAAATATATCTTGTACAGAATTTATCTACAGTGGTGGCAAAAATGAATTATAGTCCCATCCCAATATCACTGTCTCCATCAATGTACTCAAAACCCCCAATAAACATACCGGTTAAGTAATAATATTGGGCTTGCTATGCAAATGCAGCTTTAATACAAGCCTCATATTTTCATCAGCATCAAAGTCATCCCTGAAAAGCATGCAGACTGTATAAAAACAGTGGGCCTGCTATGCAAATACAATGTCCACACCAACTTTAGCTCTTCCTTCCAACCAGATTGTTATTCTATTCTGCTTATATAGACAATCTGGATCCACTACCATTTACCATTTAATTCTCTAAATTTTCTAAATAACCATATATAAGTAAAGACATGTTTAATAACCATAAATGCAATATAACAATTAACTATAAATAAATATAATAACCATACTTAAACAATGATATATTTTGTGGTATGTTTTTAGTACTTTGTAGTATTATTATAATACGACATTTTCCAAGAAGCTCTTTGCACCTTTCAGAATTGATTTTAATTTAAATGTAAAAAGAATTCAATTGTCAAAATTAACAATTTAATACCAACAGATTTGAGGTCAGATTCAAACCAATTCTGTCACTGGACTTTCCAAGTCAGTTAAATGTACGTTCTGACCAATTCCATATTTGCATATTTTTACGACTTCAACACTGGTTTTTCTACTCCAGCAAAGACATAAAAGAGAAAATATGCTGAAGGTTTTCGTCGATGCTGGGTGCTTTGCCAAACCCAACATGCAGTGAGGATTAAACTTTGCTTCTGTATCCCCATTTACAAAGGAGGAGCCTAAGATTCACAGTTGCTTAATAGCTTGCTCAAGATCACAGGGACAAAAGCAGAACACACAGAAGAAGGCTGGAAATCATTTGTTAATACTCACTGCTGCTGATACAGAACAGATTTCTCCATTTCTCTCCGTGTGTGTGTGTGTGTGTGTGTGTGTGTGTGTGTGTGTGTGTGTGATCTCATTGGAACTGGAGAATCCTAGAACATTGTGATGAATGTGTAGTACACCCAGAGAAGATGCTCTGGGAGTGGAATAGAAAATTTCCTTTGAAATCAGGAAGTAGAGGTTATTAAAACTAATAAGAAATAAGATTATTGCCCAAATGGAGATCAAGGGGTAAAAGACACATGCAGAATTTGTATGACTAGATCCCCTTTGGTAGAAAATGGTACAGCATTTGGCCAAGGGCAGAAATAGAAGTCAATGTGTAAACAACAGTAAAATGAGAGTTAAGGAGCCTTGTCTTGCCAGATGGTTGTTTAGTCCATGCCTGTCGATGAGTATGCAACATTCAATTAGGAAGAAGAGAAGTGAAAACAATCCTTTCTATATATCCTTCAGTAATGTACATTTAGCACAAGTTGTAACACAGAAGCTAAAGTGATGTCTGGGTTTGAAAAATAAAAATAAGCTTAGTGACCTTGATAATTGTTTCAAGGAACACCTGCTCCAACAGTCAAACTTCCATTGGTAATCAAGGACAACAATTGTGCCCAGTGGTCTCTTCAAGGTCAAAAGGATCATAAAGGGCACCATGAGCAACATTTGTGAGCAAGAATCAGGCAGTCTTCCCGGGTCACACAGTTTTCTTATCCGAAGTCAATACCAACAGAGAGTGAAGGAATTACAACAGGAAAGTGATGTTCATGCCTTGTTTCTGCCTTCTTTGGAAGGGTCCCCACGTGAGAGAAATTAATTACAATATCTGGAAAAACCGAAGTACTTAGGTGAGTGGCCTGAGAACAATAATAAATGAAACAAGGATTGTTTTGGGGGGCTTTGAAAGACAGCGATGGTGGATAAACTAGATTCTTACTCCTCAAGGCTGAAACATTACAACAAAAAGGAACAATACACACATACCTATACGCCCATTGATACTAAACTAAGGGCACTGAGATCCTGGAGCTGCCATAAACAAGCTGTATCTTAGTGGTTAATATTCTTCAGCCTGCCAGTCTCTTTTTACTCAGGAGTCTAATTTTAGCTCTGTATTAATTATACATTACAACTACACATAGACATGGGCAAGCGCATACGCAGTGTGATAATTATGCCGCTATGGTGGACATGCTCCGGAACTTATCCAGGTCACTTCCGACCCTGTGGGATACAATGTTGTTCACTGTCTGGTACCTCAGACTTGATTTTCTCTGGAGATGGCTGCTGGGAATCAAGTTTCCTCCAAACTGGAAACTTTTTGCCAAGGCCTTCCAGAGGGCATCACAGATTTCTATGTCAGATGCCATGTGATGACAAAAAAAAAAAATGTGTATATGGTGACAAAATCAAAATTTTCCAACAACACATCTTAAGCAAGTATGGTTTGATGTGCTCAGGGAACCATACATGTGGCAATGTCTCCCAAAAGCAATCCGTTTCAGAAACGTGGTTTTTAGGTTACCCAGGAAATGGATGTTGAAGGCTTTTCCTGTCGTCACCGCTGCAGCTTTGGTGATTACGAGGCGGGCTGGGGAACAAAGGCTCAGCAGAAATATCTCTGCACTTCCCTCAAGCCCAGCTGCTTGCCCTTGACATCTTGAAACTGGCACTTCAATGAGCTCTCAGCCTCAAAAAGCAATGCATGAAACGTTAAGACCAGAAGCATCTATTTATTAAGCTTGGTCACTAAATTAATCTTCCCCTCTGGCCGGCTATGAAGTGGAGTTAATGAGGATGAAGCAGAAGCTGAGCTGGGACATATTTAGCCACAGGATGCACCTCAAGGCCTCATTCCCTGGCAAAGAGAAAATCAGGACAGCTCCCTCCTGCCGTCAGAGGGCATGAAGCAGCTCTACCTACGGGCAGAGAATTCAGGCAACTTTTACTCACCCCACCCCCTCCTTTTTGTCTGTAACTGAAAGCCTGGAGATGCGATTGCTCCAACAGAAAGCAAAAAGCTTGCCTCCCGGCCTTCTCACAGCAGTTGGACTCCTTCACTTATAAGTCAATCCGCTTATCTGTCGAGCACCTTCCAGTGTCTGAGCACTGTCCCCTGTGCTGAAGACACGCAGTAGACCAAAGCAAAGTCCCTTCCTTCACAGTACGGCAGGGTTAAACAGGCAGGACCCAAACACAGACACATATATTTGCAGGCCTTGATAAATGCCAAGATGGCGGCTGTGGAATGGTTGAATAACAACCCCAGACAGGGTGGTCTGGGAAAGCTTCTCTGAGGAAGTGTCACTTCAACCAAGCCCCAGCACCAAGCATACCCTCCAAAGAACACAAAGGAGGAGAGACGTCCCAAGAGTTAAAAATAAAATAAAATAAAATAAAATCCTTGCTTTGATAAATGCATTTTATCTCCCCAATATCTTAAGGTGAGGTATTTATTGTTGGGGACACAGCCGTGGAATGGATTTGACTTGCCTGAGCCCTGAAACCCCAGGGAGGCCACGTGTTACAATACAAAGAGACAGACAGACCGAGATCCAAAGTCCCAGCACCCCAACATGGGTGTGTAACCCTGGGCATGTTATTTACCTTCTGTGAACCTCAGTTTCCTCACAGGGAAAAAAATAGGTTGATGTAGGTGTTAAGTTACAGAGCATATGAAAGTTACCTGGCATGGTTATTGGCTCACAGTAGGTGCTCAAAGAGTGTTAATCAGAGTCAGACCAATGATGTGTGTGCCAGGTGTAAAGTTAAGTACTTTGCAGACTTTTAAAAATTTAATTCTTGCAATGAAACAGATACTCTTGTTATCTCCATTTTAAAGACCAGGAAACAGAAGCCTAGAGGACGTAAGTAAATTGCTCCACTTGTAAAGCTGGTAAGTGAGCAAGCCGGTGCTCAACTCAGGTTTGGCTCCAACGCCAAGCAATTAACTTGCTTCTTGTGCTAACAACATTCTAGCCCCTCTCAGGTGGGCTCAGAAGCCGCTACCTTAATATTCCATTGCCCTCTCGTCTGCCTGGAAGAGGATCACAAAGGAAAAGGGGTGCCGTTCCATTTTTACCTTTTCTTTCCAGTTTCTTCTCAACTAAAATGGTACAATCAGGAAGATCTTTTGCTTGACTCTATTTAGTAAGAAGAAGTAGGCTAGGCCGGCGTGGTGGCTCATGCCTGTAATCCTAGCACTCTGGGAGGCCGAGGCAGGCGGATTGCTTGAGGTCAGGAGTTCGAAACCAGCCTGAGCAAGAGCGAGACCCTGTCTCTACTATAAATTGAAAGAAATTAATTGGCCAGCTAGAATATATATATAGAAAAAATTAGCTGGGCATGGTGGTGCATGCCTGTAGTCCCAGCTACTCTTGAGGCTGAGGCAGCAGGATTCCTTGAGCCCAGGAGTTTGAGGTTGCTGTGAGCTAGGCTGACGCCACGGCACTCACTTTAGCCTGAGGAACAAAGTGAGACTCTGTCTCAAAAAAAAAAAAGAAGAAGAAGAAGAAATAGGCTGGACTAAGCATAGTTGGGGTGAGATTCCGACTCCTCTGTGCAATACGTGGTTTATCATACACAAACACACTGTGACAGATTAGGTCTGATGACAGGCATGGCCTGTGAGCAGCACACCACTTTGTCACTTATCGCCAAAGAAAAGCTGTCTCCATAAAGATGACGAAAACTTTATCTGACAAATCAGCAAGGTGCAAAATAGCATAAGTTCAATGAGACTGCCCATGAAAAATTCCTTCCATTATTATTTATCCCATGCATAAGAAATTAGAATTTATAAATAACATTACATATATTTGTATGTAAATTAGTCATTACATAAAAACGAAAGGGAGAATAAACCAACAATGAGATATTTTAGTAATAACTGTGATATATATATTCTAGGAGAGTTGTAGTAATACCAAAACAAGTACATGAAAAAGCATTTTGAAAATTATAAGGTTGTTCATTTGTTTGGTCCATAAACATTTATTAAGTACATATTATATGCCCAAGACTGAGGCATATATACATTCGAGGCACTGAGGATACAGCAGTAAACAAAACAAATAAAAATACATGCCATTAAAATAATAATAATAACAATAAATACCTACCCTCATGGAACTTAACACCCTCTTAATGCAAATATTCAATATTATACAAATGTTAGTAATTTTTATTTTCTTAGCTTTGGGGTTTTGAGTTTTATTTAAATGTAAATCCATGACAGTATGCTTCTTTAATAGATTACCTGTCAGGTAAACCTTACCCATTCACCAATTTCCTAAGAGTTCATTTTGATGAGAGAAGGGGACATGAAAAGCCAATAGGAGTCTTTGCCAGGTGAGGTTGTGGAGTGGGAGGAGGAAGAGAGAATGGTGCCTCTCACAGTTTTGCCTGCTAAAATACTGGCAACAGAAAAGTAATTTCACTATTAACATTCTAAGTAAACCACCTACTACTGTTTTTTTTTTTTTTTTAAATTGCTTAACACATTTCAATGTCAGATAGAAACAATGTGTCTGGTCTGAATTACTATTCCTTCCGTTAGCATGGATAATCAAGAGTTTACTGTGTGTGTTCAATGAAAGCTAGCCCCCAGCGAGTCCTGAAATATAGCAATTATATGGTTTCCTCCCACTCCTGCCCCACACAATGGATCCTGAAGGAGAAAGGGTGTTCAAACAGGCTGAAGCATAATCCTTAGTGCGTGGGTAAAGCTGGAATAGTGCAGCATTTTAAAATAGGTAGGAGAAAAGAGCAGGGCTGTGTCTTTCCCTGAAACACCAAGAATAGTCCCTTTTTGGAGGAAAGAAGATGAGGCCAGAGTGACAAAATGAGACCTAATTGGTTAGTCTTCTAAAAGAAGATTCCAGGGAACGGAGACCTCCAAAACAGCACTTAGCCAAATCAGGCCAAATCAGGCTTCTGAAAGCTCCCTAGTAATAAAAGAGAAGAGAAGAGAAGGGAGAGTAGGGAGGAGAGAGAGATTGTCAGATCTCTGTGAAAAGGAATGGCACCATTATGCTTTGCATTTTCAGAAGTGGCCCTCCTCTTATCCTAGTTTCAAAAGAAGCCCCCTCTATTCACCTTCTCATTAAAACAGCCTCTCCAGGAAAAAAAAAAATGCTGAGACCACACAAAGCAGGACATTCATCACTAGGGCAACCCGTGTGCTCAATGAAAGCTGGCAAACACAAAGGGCTCGCTTAAGACTTTGCAGGAAAGCTGGTTCTCTCTCTGCCGCTCAGACCATATTTCAGATTTAACATCAGACTCTCAGGTGGGAAGTAAGTTCTGTTTTTTGTTTGTTTGCACTAGGAGTACTTAGGAAGGGTGAAATCATCCTTTTAATTTACTTTTACTTTTTAAAGCAGGCAACTTCTTGGGTGGCATTAGGCACCAAATTTTTATTTACTGAGACACTACCACTAGCTACATTCCATCTCATTTTGCACTATCCCATTTATAACGTCTAAGTTCAATGTGGCTAACTGTCTCCCAGGATGTCCTAGATACTAAATCCATAAGGACAATTCAGATAATGCTTCTTCCCAGCGTTGCCTCTACCTACCTCCCCTCCCCCCAACTGCCTTTCACCCATCCTCCCTGCCAACGACCACACACACACACACACACACACACACACACACACACACACTCACACACACACACCTCCTTAGGGCCAGTAGCAGCCTACCTAGCAATAGTTCAAATACAACGTGTCAAATGCCTCCAGAATCTGGCTACAGCACCCACTATTCGCACCTATAATGAAATTTATTGCAAGTCATTTTTGTCTTATATATCCTTTTTAAGGGTTCTGAGAGATTAAATTTCCAAGAAGCAAATCTCCACTCCGTGGAGGCAAGGGGCAGACAGTCTTACAGAAAAGCCATCGCAAACTCAGTTTCAGTTAGTGCGCATACCTGATCACCCTGCTTTACCCCTGGGCATGCCTACAGATCTCTTTCTTCTCCTGGAGATGGAATAAAATCATTACTTTTGGCCAGAATAATAATAGTGTACCTCAGCTTTATTTTAATTTGCTGTTGACAAAGCTTTTTCTCAGTCACTTTTCAGAGAAATAACATCTCCTGAGAAATCACTTTAGCATATTAGAATCTCAAGCAGAAGTTCCATTGTGGACACCTGGGGCGATTTTCTCAGATATAGGACAGACTTCAGCTGGAGTGTGAAATTGGATCTTTTTTTTTCTTTTTTGTGTATTCTGAGGAATGAAGTGAATTGGTTTTGTATTTTTGTTTCATAAACTATTCTTTCATTTGGTTTTAAATCTACATAAAGCACCTAAAAAAGAAACTTAGCTGAAATGCTAGCTCTTTCACATTTGCCAAAAGAGTTAAAGATCAGAAAAATAACTGTATAGAATTAAAAATAACCACAAAAAAGTATCAAGTTCTCAGTAAGGTACCAGGGAGTCCAAGATTAGTAAGACATAAATTCCGCTCTTGATTCAGTACAGAGGAAATAGAGACAGAGATAAGTTTGTGTGTTGAGGATGAGAAGAGATGTTGGGATCAGAGAAAGAGTTGGAGATTGGAGAAATTTAGAGAATATTTGAATGAGTTACTATGGGGAATGTGAGGGATTTGATGATGGAAACCAAGAAGAACTTCCAGGAAACATTGAAAGTCCAGTTGACTAAAGTGGAAGACTATAAATTTATAATGAACCAAATCAATGGATTGATTGGTTCAAAAAAATTGTTTTTACTTTATTATGAAATATAACATACATATAAAAATGTACATAAAATATATATTTATAATTAAACAAATATTTCTAAAGTTTATCAACACATTTATTTACCCTCATAATAAATAATAAAGGACCATAAAATGCTTTCACTAAATTTACTCATTTAACCTGTTTCATTATTATCACATATTTTATATTATGTTTTAACTCCACAATACATTATTATTATTTTATAGAAGAAGTGTTCATTTATACTCACCCTGTATTTATTATTTTCTTTGCCTCCCATTCTTTCTTTCATTTTAGACTTTTCATTTGGGCCTACCCTCTTGTAGAATTTCTTTTAGATGTGGTATGCTGGTGCTAAATGCACCCTATTTTCATTTGTATGATAATGGTTTTATTTCACCTTTACTTTTTAAAGATTTGTCTCTGGGTATGGAACTGTAACCTGGCAGTTATCTTTCAGATATTTGGAGATATCATCCCAGTGACTTCTGGCTTCCATTGCTGGCACTGAGAAGTCAGCAATCAGCCTAACTATTGCTTCTTTGAAAGTATTCTGATGTTTTTCTCTGGCTGCTTCAACATTTTTCACCTTTTGTTTGGTATTCTGCAGTTTTATTATAAAATATCCAGGTGTCCATATTTATTCTACTTGAAATTTTATTGGTTTTTGAACCTTTGGATTGGTACATTTCATTAGTTCTGCAAAATTCTCAACCATTTCTTCCAAAATTGCCTTTGTCCTTATTCCTTGAACCTTCCTCCATACCTTCTTTGATGATTTTTAACATCCTCTTTTGTAATTTTTTTCTTTTTATCTCTCCATCATTCATTCTGTATATTTTCTTCTCATCTATATTTCCATTTTCCTTTCTACTAGTTCTATGGATAAGTTGCTGTTAAATCCAGACATTGAGTTTAATTTGAGCTACCATTTCTTTTCAGATCTAGAAGTATTACTTGACTCTTTTTCAAATCTGTTAGGTGGTGTTAGAGTCTCCTGTGTTTGCTATTCATTTCTTTAAATAGAGTAAGCAGAGATGTTTATAATTTGCATCCAATGGCAACAATATGTGAAGTCATTGTAGACCTATATCTTCTGTTATTCCTAATGCTTTTTCCTCACAGTTTTCTGTTGCCTTGTGTACTTGATTTTATTTTGACTATACGCTTTTCACTTTCCCTGAAAAATATTTGTGGGGATTCCCTCAGGTCTAGAATAAATTTATTTTCCTCCAAAGAGAATCTAAATTTATTTCTGCCTAGAAACTCAGGGCATTACCAGCCTAGAACCACACTAAAACAAATTCATGGTTTGAGGTTTCTCTAGGCCCTCAAAAATGTGTGAATTCAGTCTGCAAATCTGCACAAAGTATAGCCTGTGGCCACAACTTTTCAAAGAGTAATTTTTTCCTTTCCCTTATTTTCCATTCCCTGTATAGTTCCAAGACAATCTTTCTAGCAGTTTCTTTCTGACTCACCTTTTCCTTGACAGCCTAGCGGTTTGAGGTTATGGCTTAATGTGGAGTCAGTCTCTTATTAGATCCCCCATTTGAGTTGGCTCTGGGCCTTTATGATCCCTTACCTGACTGGGCTACCAAACCCAAAGGATAATTTTTCTGGCCCTAGGAAATGCCTTCTGGGCCAAGTGTCTTCAGTGCTCAACTTACTTCTTTGAGTTACCATTTCGCCTTAAGTTTTGGTCTGGTAATTCCTTAGTATATTTTTAAATCTTCAATGTTTTAAAAGAGATATTTTAAATATTATGTTTAACATTTTTAGTAATTTTCAGCAGGAGAAAATTTTCCAAATAATCTATTAAATCATTAGCAAAGTGGAAATTATGATATTACTTTAGGAATTCTCAACAGCCCAGGTATGGAAGTAGGGAAGATAGACATTTTGTTTTATCCAGGACATAGATTTTTACCCAGGAAGAATAATAGAACGAGGATGTGGCAAGTCATCTTAGGGTATTAGTAAGGCAGTGTTTAAAGTCTTAAATTAAAAAAACATGAGATGGATGAGATCAAATGTATATGTATATGAAATGTTTGGAACATTGAAAGTAAAGGATAAATAAAATGGAGGTCTCAATGAAGTCAAAGAATTGATATATCAGGAAGAGTTTAGCAAGTGACCTGAATAGACAGGAAGCTGTGATCAAAATGAGGATTGTATAATTTCAATCCTAAGGTTGTATAACTTGAAAGATGCAGAGGTTTTTTGTGACTACGGAAGTGTGCAGCTATACTACAATAGTTGAGAAGAAGAAGTCAAAAATTTTTTGAAGAAGTAAAAAATTTGAGATTTTGAAGTCAGCCAAGATAAAGTCAGAACTAGAAGTGGAACAAAAGACCATGAGGCAGACTCAGACCCTTTAGTGAGTGAATGGTTATGATTGTTACGTGAGTAAATTTCAGGAACAAAATGAATGAAAAGTAGGTATACCAGATGTCATCTGCCTCAAGAAAGTAGGAAAATGTGCAAGAGGGACAAGAAATATCATCTGGAATAGCTTTAAGGAGTAGTATGGTGATGCAGATTTTACATCCAATTCTGAGGAATGTCAGAAGTAGGAGAATTGTGACAAGGCAGAGTTAAAAAAACAACCAAGCAAGATTTCTAAATATAAATGGTTCTCAGCTTTTATCGTATTTCTGTGAATCCCGGGGAGGATGTAAGATTCACCTTCAGGATTCAAATCAAAAGCAAAAAGAGATTCCAGAAATTACAGGTGATTTAACATCAAAGCATTAGCTTTACCTATGTAACAAGCAGACAAGTATTCAATAACCACCAACATTTAGGGATCTCTGGGATAGCTGGTATGAAGAAAATGATTTAGAACAACTTTCTGAGAGTTGGATATGATATATATGCTGAACGCCAAATAAAAATCCTCAAAGAATTTTCACAGAAAAGACCTTCAACGGACCTTGAGTTCTCTGTTAGAAACA
Source organism: Microcebus murinus (assembly GCF_040939455.1). Classification (NCBI taxonomy): domain Eukaryota; kingdom Metazoa; phylum Chordata; class Mammalia; order Primates; family Cheirogaleidae; genus Microcebus; species Microcebus murinus. Next base: position 76,814,716 of record NC_134114.1, on the reverse strand, counting down.
ATACAAAACTCTGTTAAAGTAAACCAGTACCTTGAAATTCAATGAGTATAAATCAGCAGAATCAAACCTACAATAGCTTCATCTACTAGAATTAGCAGCATAGAATTTAAAGTAAGTATGCTTGACGTGTTTAAAGACGTAAAAGAGGAGATGTGAAAATATAATTAAGATGACCAGGCAGATTTGAAAAAGAACCAAATAGGACTTCCACATCTGCAAAAAAAAGTAGTAATTTAAAAATCAGTGATAGATTTAACAGCTTATTAGACACAACTGAGGAATTAGTGAATCAGAAAATAGACATGGAGTATTAAAGTCCCCTACTAGTATTGCATTGCTCTCTATTTCCCCTTTAGTTCTATTAATTAATACTGCTTTATATATTTAGTTGCTCCAATGTTGGGTGCATACATTTAGAAACATTATAGTCTCTTAATAAATTGACCCCTTTATCATTGTATGATGACCTTTTTTGTCTCTTTTTACAATTTTGGGCTTAGAGTTTATTTTGTCTAAATATAGATATTTCTGCTCTCTTTTGGCTTCCATTTGCATGAAATATCTTTCTTCATGTCTTCATTTTAATTCTATATGTGTCCTTAAAGCTAAAGTGAGTCTCTTTTAAATGGTACATTTGGACCTTGTTTTCTTTGATCCATTCAGCCACTTTGTGTCTTTTGTTTTTGTTTTAATCTCAAACAATTTAGGGAGTGCAAGTGTTTTTGTTTTTGTTGTTTTTATTACATGGATGAATTGTATTAAGCTAAAGTCAGGGCTTTCTGCGTACCCATCACCAGAATAGTGTACATTGTACCCAGTAGGTAGATTTTTATCCCTCACCCCCTTCCAAACCTCCCCACTTGCTAGTTTTCAATGTCTATCACACCAATTTATAACCGTATACATCGCTCATATAGCTCCCACTTATAAATGAGAACATATGGTATTTGTTTTTCTATTCCTGAGATACTTCACTTAGGATAATGGTCTTCCAGTTCCAAGTTTCTGCAAAAGACATTATTTTATTCATTTTTATGGCTGAGTAGTACTCCATGGTATATATAAAAAAATCACAATTTTCTTTATTCATCAGTTGATGGGCACTTAGGTTGGTTCCATATCTTTGCAATTGTGAATTGTGCTGTGATAAACATTAAAGTGTGGGTGTCTTTTTGATATAATGACTTTTCCTTTAGGTAGATACACAGTAGTGGGTTTGAAGGATCGATGGATCAAGTGGTAGGTCTACATTTAGTTCTTTGAGAAATCTCTACACTGCTTTCCACAGTGGTTGTGCTAGTTTATGTCCCCACTAACAGTGTATAAGTGTTCCCTTTTCACTGCATCCACACCAACATGTTGTTTTTTGCCATTTGGATAATTGCCATTCTGACACAAGTAAGGTGGTATCTCATTGTGGTTAATTTGCCTTTCCCTGATGATTAGTGATGTTGAGCATTTTTTCATATGTTCCATGGCCATTTGTCTATCTTCTTTTGAGAAAAGCTCTTCATGACTTTGCCCACTTTTTGGTGGTTATTTGTTTTTTCCTTGCTGGTTTGTTTGTAGATTCTGGAAATTAGCTATTTGTCAGATGTACAGTTTGCAAATATTTTCTCCCATTCCGTAGATTGTCTATTTAATTTATTGATTACTTCCTTTGCTGTGTAGAAGCTTTTTAGTTTAATTAAGTCCCATTTGTTTATTTTAGTTGTTGCTGTATTTGCATTGGGGGTCATATTCATAAATTCTTTGCCTAGGCCAATATTTAGAAGAATTTTTCTTATGTTTCCTTCTAGAATTTTTATGGTTTCAGGTCTAACATTTAAATCTTTTATCTATCTTGAGTTAATTTTTGTACATAGTAAGAGAGAGTGATCCAGTTTTATTTTTCTGCATATGGCTATCCAGCACCATTTTCCCAGCACCATTTATTGAACAGGGCATCATTTCTCTAATGTATGTTTTTGCCCACTTTGTTGAAAATCAGTTGGTCATAGCTATATGGTTTTATTTGGGTTCTCTATTCTTTTCCATTGATCTCTGTTTATATTTTTATACCAGTAACATGCTATTTTGGTTACTATAGTATTGTAGTATAATTTGAAGTGAGGTAATGTGATACCTCCAGATTTGTTCTTTTTGCTTAAGACAGCTTTGGCTATTCAGGCTCTTTTTTTTGTTCCATATGATGTTTAGAATTTTTTTTCTAGATTTGTGAAAAATCATATTGGTATTTTGATGGAAATTGCATTGAATCTATAAATCACTTTGGGCAGCATGGACATTTTTAATGATGTTGATTCTTCCAATCCATGAGCATGTGATGTTTTTCCATTTGTTCATATCATCTATGCTTTCTTTCATCAGTGTTTTGTAGTTCTCCTTATAGAGATCTTTCACTTCTTTGCTTAAGTATATTCCTATTTTATTTTATTTGCAACTATTATAAATTAGTACTGAGTTCTTGACTTGACTAGCAGCTTGAATGTTATTTGTATATAGAAATGCTACTGATTTGTGTACAGTAATTTGTAACCTAAGAATTTATTTATTAATTCTAGGAGTCTTTAGTGGAAACTTTAGCGTTTTCTAGGTATAAGAGCATATCATTGGCAAATAATAATAGTTTGACCTCCTCTTTCCTGATTTAGATGCCATTTATTTCTTTCTTTTGCCTGATTGCTCTGGCTAGGACTTCCAATAGTATGTTAAATAGAAGTAGTGACAGTGGGCATCCTTGCCTTGTTCCAATTTTTAGAATGAATACTTTCAACTTTTCCCCATTCAGTATGATGCTGGCTGTGGGTTTGTCATAGATGACTTTTATTATTTTGAGGTGTGTTCCTTCCATGCCTAGTTTGTTTTTATCATGAAGGGGTGCTGGATTTTATCAAATGCTTCTTCTGCATCTATTAAGATGATAATATGGTTTCTTCCTTAATTCTATTCCTGTTTTTCTATCCATTCAGCCACTTTATGTCTTTTGATTGGATAATTTGTTTCATTTATGTTCATGGTAATTATTTGTAGGTAAGGACTTCTATTGCTATTTTGTTAGCTTTTTTCTGGCTGTTTTGTAGATTCTTTGTTCCTTTCAACAATGCATAAAAAATCCAGACATAAATATGGAAATATTTGATTTGAACTATACTTTCAACTAAATGGACCTAACAGACAAATATAGATCATTACATACAATAGCAGCAGAGTACACATTCTTCAGAAACACACACAGAACATTTTCCAGGATAAATCATATGTTAGGCCCCAAAACAAGTGTTGACAAGAAGATTAAAATATCAAATATCTTATCCAAGACAACAATATGACACTAGAAATAAATAACGGGAGGAAAACTGAAGAATTCATAAATATGTGGAAATTAATAACCAATGGGTCCACAAATAAATCAAAAGGGAAATTTAAAAATATCCTGCAACTTAAACAAATGGAAACACACCATACCGAAATTTAAGGGATGCAGTAAAAGCAGTTCTAAGAGGAAAGTTTATAGCAATAAATCCCTACATAAAGAAAAAATAAACATCTCAAATAAACATCCTAACTTTGCACTTTAAGGAACTGGAAAACAAGAATAAATTAAGCCCCAAGTTAATAGAAGGAAGAAAATAGCAAAGATCAGAGCAGAAATAAATGAAATAGAGACTAAAAAAGCAACAGAAGAGATCAAAAAACTTAAGAGTTGATTTTTGGAAAATATACATGAAATTGACAAAACTTTAACTAGGCTAAGTAATAAAAAAGAGAGAAGACCCAAATAAATAAAATCAGAAATGAAAGAGGAGACATTACAACTGAAGCTACAGAAATATAAAGTATCATAAGAGGCTACTATGAACAATTATACACAAATTGGATAACCTAGAGGAAATGAATAAAGTCCTAGAAACATACACCAAGATTGAATCATGAAGAAATAGAAAATCTTAACAGACCAATAAAAGGTAAGGATATTTAATCAGAAAACAGATCTGTAGAAATATCCAGGATGCAACACAGAGATCCTATGATATAAAAAATAGGAGGGCAAAGCATGGTAGCTCATGCCTGTAATCCTAGCATTCTGTGAAGCTGAGGAAGGAGGATTGCTTGAGGCCAGGAATTCAAGACCATCCTGAACAAGAGCCAGGCCCCATCTCTACAAAAAAAACACAAAAAACAGAAAAATTATCTGGGCATGGTGGCATGCACCTGCAGTCCCAGTTACACAGGAGGCTGAGGCAGGAGAATTGCTTGAGCCCCAAGAGTTTGAGGTTGCAGTGTGCTAAGCTGATACCATGGCACTGTAGCCAGGGCAACAGAGTGAGACTGTCTCAAAAAAAAAAAAAAATTATGAAAGAGAGTTAAGAGAAACAGGGAATCAAATTAGAGATTCTAACAAATTCAATCAGAGTTTCAAGAGCAGAGAAAAGATGGGGAGAGATAATACTCAAGAGCTAACAGTTGATGAAAGAACAACAAATCCCAATCAGGAAGAATAAAAATAAATTCACGCCTAAACTCATTTTAGCAACACTACAAAACACCAAAGACCCAGAGAAGATCTTAAGAGCAGATTCCCTACAAAGAACAACAGCAGGAGTCAGCACATTGTTTCCATATAAAACCAAATAGTAAATATTTTGTTTTGCAGGTCTATGGTCTCTTTTGCAACTATTCAGCTCTGCTGTTTTAGTGTAACAGCATCCATAGACAATATGTAAATAAATGACCATGATTGTGTTCTGATAAAACTTTATTTATAAAAACAAGCAACAAGACATATTTTTGTTCCACGAGTGATAGTTTGCTAATCCCTGAACTATAAAATTGGACCCCTGCAACATCAACAAAGTTTGCCAAAAGAAAAGACTTAGACCTGAAGTCAAGTAGGTGTCTCCTACCCCCGCCTGAAAGCCCTCATTGCCTATTCAACTTAACTAATCCAGTTTAGCCTGGGAAACTAGAACTGAGAGGCACTTCTTACTCTATGTCACTAACCTGAAACTGCAAGGCAAGCCTACTAATAAATCCAGCCAGTGGATAGCAGGTCTCACCAATCAAACAATTGCTCTCCACTTCTCCAATGTAAACAAAATCTTTAGCCAAGGAGCTCACAGGAGGTATCTAGGACCTGCTTTTAATATCCCCAGCCTTCACATCCCTCCACTATCCCCAGGCCAAAGAAGGCAAGGCCCACGGACACATACACATGGGCCCATCATTTTTTTTTATTTTGGCATATTATGGGGGTGCAGATTTTAAGGTTTCAATAAATGCCCTTTCCCCCTCCCCCTACAAGTCTGAGTTTCCAGCATGACCATCCCTCAGATGGTGCACATGTCACTCGTTATGTATGTGTATACCCGCCCCCCTCTCCCCTCACCGCTCCCCAATACCCTATTACTGTAGTACCTATGTGTCCACTTAGGTTGGGCCCATCATTTTTACTGTGGTTACCAATATTGCATCTAAGATGCTTAATAACAAACTAGCTTATGGAAGGATTATGGCCACAGACTTCTGTGAATACCCTTGGACAGTAATGCCAGAAAGGTAGATATAACTCTAGGAATTCAACTGTGGATACTATGTGAGATGACCAAGCGAGGAAAAGAGTGTTTCTGAGGATGTCCTTTCATGTTAGTGCTCAAAAACAGGGCCAATAGACAATAACAAAGACCACAGGCAAAATGACATCAGGTTCCAGAGGCAAAACAAAAGGCAATGTTGCATACACCAACACACCCTGATGAGCATGTTCAGGCAGAGTTCCCAGAAGTTTAGGTTAGCATTAATCATTGTTCCTAATTGCTGTCAGTTTCCTCTCCTAAGCCCCATGCAGGCCAAGCCATCATCCCATGAAATATGTTGTCTCCTTTTATAATGCATTTTCTGTCTTGCCAGTAACAGAATCTGTGGCTTTGGTGTTCTTTTACAGAAACACTGATCGAATTACCCTAAGACCTTTTTGCGTGTTCTGGGTTACTGGGCAGAATTCCAGAAACAAACACTCACATTGTTCTCAAATAGAATACCTTACTTTCCAAGACTGCTCAGAAGTATATGGTCCTCAAGTCCTTTAAAGCTTGGCCATTGATAAAGGTACAATCCACTTGACATCCCCCCCTCTGGCTGCTAGGTTACACAGGCCACATGTAATCCCATAACTCCTGATTCCTATAAAAGCCCCTTATTGCTACAGCATCCAACGCTCTCTGCTAAAAATATAAACAGGCCAATTTTCTTTTAATCTAGTCCCTGCGCATTGCAGCCTCTTTTCCTAATCTTAAATGTCTAGTAGTGATTTCCATTCATTTAAGAAACTGCTGCCTATTCTATTATTTAAGTGCTCAAGAAAGACAAAAAAAGAGCCTCACTTTCTTTTTTGCCCTAGAATGTTTCAGTGTTTTACAACACTTTGGAAGTTTTTTCTAATTGCATCTAGAAAAGCTTCACTTAGAATAGGAATGAGAGTAAAGACAATTATGTAACTCATTCTCCTAATTTTACAGTTGGGGAAATCGAAGTCTACCATTTAAATGATTTTTCCAAGATCGACACGATCAGAACCGTGTGCAATATTCATTCTAGTGCTTTTCCCACTGTACCACACAAATCTTAAAATTTGGACTTTTTAATTTGCTCTGTGATCCCAGGATTCCTATAACTTTTATGTTTCCTACAAACACTGTTGATTACATGATTTGCCTGCATCTTTACAGAAAAAAAAATATATATGTCATTTTTAAAAATGTATAGGACTAACATAAGCTGACAATTGAATATTCATCATGTCAATTTGACTCTCATTTGACCTTGAAGTGTCAGTGTTACTTAATGTGAAGATATCAAGATGATAGCACAGCAGATGCTGCCAAATGAAAAATTTGCTGCAATGAGCTTTTTATGAAATATTGAGGCTAAGCAGAGAACCAGTTCCTCTGACAAAAATACTCTCAGTCACTCCCTTCCCTAAATCACAGTGTGGAAGCTGCCGGCACTCTGGGCTTTCCATTGCCAGCAATGACACCCTGAATGTGCTTAGCTGGAAAGCATCCAAAATCAAAAGATGACCTTTTTTTTTATTGCAGATTGTGAGATCATCTTCATTCCCATAGGTTTACATTCAAAACAAAGGTTTTATTTTTGTGGCTATTTTTTAATTACATGGTTTTTCAAGAACCTCGTTTGTATTAAGGTAAAAAATATCTTCCTCTGAGCAGGAAAGGAAATGGCATACTTTCCATCTCAGCAGCATGTCACTCAGCTCTTGGAAGCACACTGCATTCTCTCTGCTCTATTGCAGTGCTACTCAGTCCCCATCTTCCCTGTAGGTGGAAAACCTAACACCACTGTACTTGTACAGGAAATGAGTTTATTATTCAGTGGACACCTTCGACCTTCCACTCAGTGAGGTCAACCTAGCTAATTTAGAGAAAGATAAGGAAGTCATAACTAGAGATGCTGCAAGAGGGACAGCTAGCATGTGCTGTGCATAAGTACTGTGATAGTAAAGATCGCCTGAGATGCTTTCACCTTTCCTTGTGTCACCTGGCTGGGGCACTCTGTATCAGATGACATTTACCAAGTGGCCAGGAGGGACTGATATCCTATTTACTATTCTGCTGAGAGACTCCAAGGGCAAGCAGCTTTCTGTAGGGACAGGTTTAGGAAAGAGGGGTTATACTGCATTCCTCTGTGGATACAGAAAGCCAAACCTTCCACATTCAGTGGCCTGGACAGTGACTGAGTTGGAATGAAGCATATGGTCCAGCTACAGTTCAAGAAAACTCCCTGACTGTGCCATGGTAACCTTTCATTCCACTGACTGCAATGACCCCACTGTTCTATTCCTGGCAGGATGCTCAGTGCTGGCCAGGATTCATTTCTCCCTATTCAGCTCAAGTTGTAGTCACATAATAGAATGCACAGTGACAAGATTTCCTGAGGCTTTCAGGTGCATTCAGCCTGGCAGGCTATGAGTTGCTACATTTCTAGGTCCAATGGTTAAATGAAGGCACCTATTGCTCCCAGACTCTAGTCGGAAACCAAACAGATGCTATCTAGTATGGCATCCAGGAGACTGTTAGGGATCATTTGATTCATTTATACAATAAAATACTTTTAGAGCACCAACGACGTCCCAGGCATTATGCTCAGCTCTGGTGGATGCAAATATAAACAAGACATAGCCTGGAGGAACTCACAGATAAGTGAGGAAAAGAGAGAAGTATGCATGTAATAAAATACGGTGGCTACAAGATTAAAGGTGAATACAAATTCTTTAGAGGAAGAGCAACTAACCAGTTTGAAATGGCTGAGAATATTTCAAGGGCATGATGCCTGGAGGGGAAGAAAGGTTGGGGGAGGGGGTGCGTAAAGGGAAGAGAATTCCAAGCAAAAGGAAAAAGATAAGAAAAGGTAAAGAAACATGAAACAGAATGCTATATGCATGTAGCTTGCTGTTGCTAGAACAAAAAACGTGTGTGCATGACAGGAATGGCAACCGGCCACTACAGAGCCAGGTAGAGGCCAGGTCAAGGAAGCTTTTATGTCCTATGCTAAGGAGCTTTATTCTACAGACACTGGAGAGCCATTGAAGGCTTTGAGCAGGGCAGAGACATATTCAATTTCCTGGCAACTGCAGAAGAGAGAGCTCATGGGATCACACTAAAGGGAGGGAGAACACTTAGAAGTTTATTTCAAAAGCCAAGGTAAATAATGATGAGGGCTTGTTTCCTCACCCCTCAGATAGCCAACCACCAATTCTGGAAACCCCAGCTATCCCCATTTGTGCATAGTACACAATCAGTATTCAACCGACTGTAACGAATCTACTGTATGATGTTGCAAAATGTGCCAGACCTAATCTTGGAATGTCCTCCTAAAGCAGATGGAAGCCGGAGGAGAAAAAGTTCCAAAATTCCATCCACACCCCCACTTTCTGCTCATCTCATCCCCAGTTGCCAAGGCATGCTTCCTCACCCCACTTGCTGAATGCCCAGACCAACCCACACCTGGCTGTGCCCTGGATCCGGCTCACTTCTCTGGCCTATGCCACATCCATGTCCATTGCTCATTTTCTCTGCCTCTGCCCACTTGTGAGGACTTGCCTGTTACCTGTTTGATGGTCATTGCCATTTCTACCCACTTTCTAAATAAACCTGCAGAGTTGGCCCCTCCCACCAGCTCAGCATTGTGGCTGCTTAAATTCAATATAATATTATGCTTGGTGGGGTACACAGCAAATCGTAGGTCCTTTGCAAAGGGAATGCACTGTTACCATCCTTCTAGGAAGAAAACATCCAGGCATTTCAGCGTCACCAGGAGAGTGTCTTCCACTGGTGAACCTTGACAAGCCAGTCCAGATAGGCTCCTTTTAGTGCTTTCAAGAGAGGGTATCATCCTCTCCTCACACCGACGGGGTGTTGTCATCCAAACTTTTCAGGCAGCAAAACTTGCACAGTCTGTGGTTAACCCCGCATCCTGCCAAGTGGAGCCCATGCCAAGGCCGTCCGCTGCAAAACTGAACATTGCCAAACAAAAAGTCTTCCCTGGGCTGGAGACTCTCCCTTGCTAGGTCACGGGCCACTGTCGCACTGCCAGCACCCCTGCTGGCGACAGAAACCTCTCTGCTTTTCTGCCTCTGTTACAAAAGCAAAGAGAAAGAAAACAGTTGCCTGGGAATACTCTTGCACACTCTCAGCTCTCTTCTCACTTCTCAGATTTAAAGAGGGCCAAGAAAACGGGGATCTACACACTGCCACCTTCCCATCCCCTACCATGTAATCTCAGCGTTGCTTTTCGGATACCGGCATGAGGGGGCAGTGGCTGAAACAGGCAGCCTGTGCTTCCCCGTTTCTGTCACAGCATCACATGGCATTATAAACTGCTGCTTACTTTTCTGCTTCCCCCACAAGATTTTAAACTCCTTGAAGAGACTGTGAGTGTTTCCTTAATGTTTCCAGAACTAGCAGAGTCTCTGGGAGTCTGCGGTTGTTCAATTTATGTTGGCTGAATAAATGCACAGGTATTGTCTCTCCAATTGCATGAGAACATCAGTTAAGGCCCATAAAAAGCCCCGGGTGCTCTGAGGGCACGCCTCTGGGATACCCATGACCTACGGGCTGCACCTATACTACACCTGATAACACTCAGGCTTTACGGCCAGTATTTTTCTTTCCAGGAGAGTTGTGATCCCACACTGGTGCACCTCAATGATGGGTGTTTAAAAAACAAAACTTTAATTAAAATAACAGAAAATTCTGCACAGCTACTTAGAATTGAGAACAAGGAAGCATGGGCACTCTGTAACAAGAAGTCAATGCACACTCGAGAGGTGGTATCGATGATGATTTCAAGTGATAAGGCCCAGGCTGATACTAGACAAAATTGTAAAAGGCAGTCTGCTCCCATCCTTCTCTCCTCCCTACTGGCATCATTTCCCATCACAGTTCCTGCTAAGAGGCGTATGACATTTTAAAACATTCATAGCAATATGGAACTTGTTGGGAGGTCAGAACTGTCAGGTCATGTCAGGCTTCTAACAAGGCCAAGCATCTTAATCTGGAATGAGCGGGACTATCCCAGCTGTGGCCAGTCAAATCCCACGGTGTCCAAAGAACACAATTAACTTTGGGCATGATTTAGACAACAACTGGCATCAATTCAAGTCTAGTATAGGGAAGATCAACTTCTGGCATAGCAAAATGGAGAGCTCTGCTGACCCACTCCCCAGTGAAACTGGGGAAAATTATTTTTAAAAAACCCATTTAATATCTTAGGACATTGTCCTAGGAGCAAACAGCAAATGAAAAACATCTATTCATGAAAAATCTATAAAAATTCAGTAAGAAAGATGAGAATCTGCGGAATATAAACCAAGACCACTCCCTCCCTCCCTGCTTCCATCTCAGTGAAGCAAAGATTCTACTCCAGACTGCTGCAGCCACAAACCCATGGCTCTCTCTCCCCTGATCCCAGTCAGAGTGTTTTATTCCTAGAAAGAACAGGGCATCAGCATTTTTCATCCTACCCTAGCTAGCTGCCTAGTGCTAAGGCTAAGTCCCAGGTGAGAGTAGGTGAGAGCTGGGGCTGGCTCCTTCCACAAAATCCTCACTTGTGGAATGAGTGTAGCATGCTAAGAATACTTGGGATCTGATTGCCCTTTCCTGGCTCACGAGGCAGTGGTACCACTCCATAAAAAGGCAGGTCAACAGGACTTCATACTGTCTCTTTCATCTATTGAGTATGAAGCTCCTGGAACAGGGTTGTTACACAAATAGACACTTGTTATTATCCCCACTCTCAGCTCTAAAGCCCTGTATCAGAGATTTTGCCTGGGGTGGGGGTGGGGGAGAAATAGGCTTTAAAACATCTCTGTATGATTGTGCCACTGTACTCCAGGCTGAGCAACACAGCAAGACCCCATTTATAACAATGACAATAACAACAACAACAAAACAGATAGCTCTAAATATCATCCCAAAGGAATTTACTTCATTTTCAATGGAGCATGGAGAAGTTCATGTCTAAGGGCTCTCTGAAGAACAATGAAGGTTGTAGTCAAAGGCAACTTGGAGACATGTGGATTTAATGAAGATTAAGCCCCCATCTGTAAGTCAGGTAGTTTATAAGAGGGAACTGTGGGGGATAGGACAATAGGGAAGGGCCCTCCTGGGGTCAGAATAAATATCAAGCATTTATTTGATCAAGCATTATTTGACCTCAGAAAATATTCCATCAAGGGAGGCAAATTTGATTGGATTAGTTTTGAAGCAATTTAGACCCCAGAGGATTGTTGAAAACAATAGATAAATCAGCAAGAAATTAGAGTGCTGAATGAGTCAGGAAAGAGTCTCTTTTTCTAGAGAGCCCTACCAATATCACTGTCATTCCAGGGTAGCTGTGGGTAAACTCAAAGCTATACCTCCCAGGGGAACAATATCAGAGGCTTAACACTATGGGAAGGAAACATATTTCCCTAAAAAAATCTAGCCAGTGACTAAAAAAATGAACAAGCAAATAACAATAACAAGACCCAGAGGCAGTACCCAGGGTTGCTACAATATATTATCTAAAATGCCCAGTTTCCAAAAACATTTATGAGACATGCAAATAAAAAGGGAAATATGACTTACACACAAGAAAACAAGCAAGAAACACAAGCTGCCTGTGAAAGAAACTAAGTGATTGGTTTAATAGAAATAGATTCCAAAATAGTCATTATACACACACACACACAAAACACCAGGAAAGCATCATTAAAGAAGTAAAGGAAAGTAGTATCAAATAGAGAATATCAATAAAGAGATAGAAATTACAAAAAAGAACCACATGGAAATTCTGGAGTTAAACTGGTGGAAGAAAGATTGGTGAACTTGAAGATAGATTAATAAAGACTATGTGACTCAAAGAGTAGAGAGCAAAAAAGAATGAAGACAGAGATTCAGAGAAATTCAGGATACCATCAAGAGGACTAATATCTGCATAATAAGATTACTAGAAGAAGAGGAGAGAAAGGAGTGAAAAACACATTCAAAGAAATAATAGCTGAAAACATTCCAAAATTTATTTAAAACAATAACCTACATATCCAGCAAGCTCAGTGATCTCCAAGTAGGATGAATGCAATGATATCCACAAACAGACACATGATAGTATTAATAAAAATGCTGAAAGTCAAAGACAAAGAGAAAACCTTGAAAGCAGCAAAAGAAAAACAACTGTCCTTTACAAGGAATCTCAATAAAGTTAACAGCTGACTTCTCTTAGGAAACAATGTAAGACAAAAGGTAGTGGGACAACATATTCAAAGTGCTCCAGGAAAAGAAATCGTTGACCAAGAAACTCATATAAACCAAAACTATCCTTTAGAACTGAAGGTGAAATAAAGGCTTTCCCAGATAAACACAATCTGAGAGAATTTTTTGGTAACATACCCCTTTACAAGAAATATTAAAGGATACTCTTCACACTGAAAGCAAGTGACCTAGGATAGTAATTGAAACTCACAAAAAGAGAACTGGTAAAGATAATTACATAATTAGGAAAAACAGTATAAATGTGTATTTTATCCTTATTATAACAACTGATTTATAAAAGGGATTGTGTAAAATAATACATACATAATATATTGCTGGGCCTATAACATAGAAATGAAATATATGTGCAATACATTTGCCAGTAACAGTAGAAAGGAGGTGAGTTGGAACAAAGCTGTAGTGTGCTCAATAAAGACTACAGATTGTAAGGTAATAATTATAAAAATATATTTTGGGTCTATAACATAAATAGATATAATATGTATAACAGTAATACCATGAAGAGGAGGGAAAGGCAATAAATCTATATAGGAGTAATGTTTCTATATGGCATTGGAATTAAGCTAGTATAAATCTAAAGCTGATTCTGATAACTTAAAATATATATAGTGTTATGGACTGAATGTTTGTGCTCCCACTCCCATTCATATATTGAGATCCCAACCCCTAATGATATTAGGAGGTGGAGCTTTTGGGAGGCGATTAGGTCACAAGGGTGAAGTGCTCGTGGTGGAATAAGTGACCTTATAAAGGAAAACCCAGAGAGCTCCCTGGACCCTTCTACCATGTGAGGACAAAGCAAGGACGTGGCTGTCTGTGAACCAGGAAGTGGACCCTCACCAGACACCATATCTGCCTGCACTATGATTTTGGACTTCCCAGCCTCCAGACCCATGAAAAACAAATATTTATTGTTTAAGCCATCAGTCTATGTATTTTTGATATAGTAGCCCAAACTATAGTAAACCTTAAAGTATCCACAAAAAAATAACTCAAAAAATATAGTGAAAAATAAATCATAAAGAGATTAAAATGTTACAAACCTAGTGTAGGATCATAGGGATAGGGTAACTCTCAGAATCGGTTGAGCTATCGGGCATCATCCCCAAGAAATCTTGCCAAAAATTATTACCACCAGATGCAAGGGTTTTGAGAAATGAGCAGAAGCTTAGTCCTGGAAACAGTATGGAATGGGCAGGAAGGAAATAGGACACAAGTGTGCACACACTTACTAGTGTGGATGCCTAAAGGATGAATGGAGAGTGCTGGTCAAGGCTTAGCCCTGCCATTTGTCCAGAATAGCCCTAAAACAGAGTATAACAAAGAGAAACCCAGAGAAACAGTCATTGGCTGAAGTGCTCAAACTTTAGCATAACCAGGGCTAAAGTTGTAGGGCTTATTTACAGATTGCTGGTCCCAGCTCCAGAGTTTCTTATTCAGTAGATCTGGAGTAGGGCCCAATAATTTGCACTTTTAATGAGTTCTCAGGTAATGTTGATGGTGCTGACGCGGAAAACGCTGAGCACCGGGACGCGGCCGCTTGCTGCCTCCCTGTCGCTCCACATCCCTGCAGGACAGCTCTGTGAGAGACCAGTTGGAGGGCATGGTGCCGGGGCTGAGGCCCCCGCATGCCCGCCAGGCCCCATGTGCCACTGCCTGTTTCTGGCTGCGCTGCTTGCGTGATTCTGATTGGGTAATTTTTGAATCCCACTGTTGTTGATTGGATGTTAAAGCTTGTTGCTGATTGGATGTTAAAGCTTGATGTTGATTGGATGTTAAAGCTTGTAATTGATTGGATGCTTTTTGAGCCCTACCAAGGGTATAAAAGCAGGAGGAGAACAAGGAAGGGGGGCAAAAGATCAGAAGACCGGAAGAGAGCTGTAACACTTGCTGGGTTGAGCCTGCCGGCTGAATAAAGACTGAATAAAGGCTGTTCTCCCACTCTTCGTGTGCCACTCAGATCTTTCCCCGGTCAAGAGCTGTAACACTAGCTGTACACTTGCTGCAACAGTGCAAGTCCAGGGACTACAATCTGTGAGCCACTGACTGCCCTAATATGTGTGTACCCATAATGGACAAATGAAATTAAAGCCATTGGAGAATTTAGATCATAGCCTAAAGTACAGAACCTACTTCCAGAGGAATGGGTGCAGTGAACACACTAGGACAAGCAGCAGGTGGAGAAAACAACTACTCGTTTTGCTATCTGAATCAATTCATTGTCCTTCTGGTAAATATCCCAATTTTCCTCTGGGAAATATCTTCCTCCTTCACTTTTAGTCCATATGATTTGGAAGGATTTTATGATCTCCCTCTGCCTCATGGAATCCATGTGACTCAGGCCTAGGTGATCAGAGCTTCCCATTTTCCTGGCCAGTGATTGGTTCAGAAATGGTTAATCAAACATAAGACTTTTTCTGTGGAGACAGAAAGAGGGAGACAGAGACAGTGACAGAGACAGAGAGGCAGACTAACTCTTTTTCTGTTAGATTTGCACCTAAAAAGACTTAGGTTTGGAGCTGCCGCCTAGCTACCATGTGAAGCCTAAAACCAAAGCCAATTTTGAGATGAGCCAAGTGTTAGAAAACTAGCAGATTCTGGTGTTATTATCATATTTAAGCCCTAGATCAAACATATCTGAAACTCGTCTTGCTCTGCGAACCAATTAAATTCCCTTTTCATTTGAGTCACTTGCAATTAAAAAATAAAAATGTCTATTATGATGGTTTAGTGACCATGTGACTAGATAAAGCAGAACAAGATATACAGCATATCATGGGCAAGAGAATGGGCGTTATTTCCGGAACTTAAAGACTTGGGTGCACAGTCATGAAGGGAGACATTCTATTAATATATGCTAACAAGGCAGATACTCCTGAGAAGCACTGGACTAAGATTGCTAGGACCTAGAGAGTGTGACCACATAAGTACAAAGGAGGAAGTCCAGGTGTGAGGATTCAGCCAAATCAAGTGTGCAGAGGAGTTTGGCAGGTAAATAAGAGGGCAGGGATTTGGAACCAATAAAAGACCCCATGGGTAGCCTAGAAGGGGCCTGAGTTGACAGCAAGGAGACTCACAGATCAATTTATACACCTGCCCTCAGTGCCTTCTCCCATTGCTAATTCTCTGACTCCATGTCCAACCACTCCCTTCTTGTCCTTGACAGGCTCCATCGAGACATAGTAGCCTCTTTGCTTGTCTTCATACACATCAACCATGCTCCCACCTTTAGACTCCTGCATTTATTTCCTGTACCTGGAAAGCTCTTGCCCTCTATATCTGCATGGCTGTTTCCCTCATTTCCTTCAAGCCTCTGCTCAAATGTCACCTTATTATAGAAGTCTTCCTGGACTATACTATAAATTAATAAATAGCAAGTCCCCACTACCATCCTGGCTCATCCTAAACCCTTGCCTGCTTTATCTCCATTGTGCTTGTATGTGTTTGTTTATTTGTTAATTGCCTCTCCTAGATAGACTGTAAGCTCTTTGAGAGCTCAGGCTTGGTGTTTGTAGGTGCTATATCCATGGTGCCTAGAACAGTCTAGACCACACAGTACATACAATAAAATACTGTTGAATAAACAACTGAATGAATGGATGAACCAGCGTTCAGCAACTACAACTGACCCACTGAATTCTAAGTCTGTATGAGTGTTCTTCTTATGATTATCACTTAAGCAACAGCTCATGTCTGAAGCTCATGTGTTCATGTGTTCTACCCTAAGGTACCACACTCTGCCCCTTGCCCACCCACCCCAATTCCACTCAATAGGCATCGCTCTCAGCTAACTGCCGTTGAACCCCTGCTAAAATAATTAAGTTGCTAACTGATAGGTTTAAGATATAACTCACTTTAGACATCTCTTGCATTTTACTTGTATGAACTAAGGATTAGCTGAGTGTCTAGTAGTAATGTACATATTTATCATAGTATGATGCTAAGAGCTGTTAGAGCTACAGATATTAGAATAATATGGATGCTGCCTGATGAAATTTACAATCCCATTTACAATGTCAAAAAAAGGACTGTTGAAGATTTAAAAGCCTTCAGAAGTCAAAGAAATGCAATTATGGTAAAAGAGAGGTGGTGAAGGTCATATCTGGTGGTAAGGTCTTATGCCCACCCCCAGTGGTAGGCTAGAACTAACATACCAGCCCATGAAAGCCAATTAAACACAACCATTATTAAAAATTTTTTTAAATTATTTAAACTTTGATTAAACAGATTATATTTAAAACAAAGGTAGTTAAAATACATAAAACTCATCACCACTTCCTTATGATTTTATTAATATTACATGTTACTATTATGCATGCCCTCTGGGTTGTTTTATCCACTACTATGGTGGGAATACTGTGTAATGTTGTGCTACTGAGCATCTCTTCCCAACTCCACAATCAGTGATGTCACACTGGAGGCCTGAAATATCCCCTGGTGTGAGTATTTACACCAGAAAAATCAGCGAATGCTACAAATCAGGACTTGGTTTATTGTTTTGTTGATGTTGAGGCTTAAGAAAGTGATGGAGAACCATTAGCAGTGTTGATTAAAATTTATTGTGTCATGTCTGCAGCTGTTACATTGTGAAAACCCCAAAAATATTCCAGTATTAGAAAACTATTATTTGAGTCAGCAAAAGCGCTGCTCATGTCATTGAAAAATGAGTGAAGCTCTAAAATATATCTTTGTAGTTTCACCAAATGAAAATATCAACCAACATTCACATCATAAGTATAACTGCTCATCAGTTGCAACCATGGTTTGATTAGGGATACAAATGTTTGGCTAAAATCAATGAAAACATTCTAAATATTTAAAATTTATAATAAAGAGCATTGTATATTTTATTAATTATAAATGGTTCGCTATAGATTCTTTGTCAATAAAATTGATAATAAACCTATGCAGAAATTTACATACGTTTTTTTTCAGCAAGTTGGGTGTTAAATATTTCCAGCACGCTACTGCCCACGCTTCTCCCCTAACCTATATCATACCACGTAAACTGAGTCATTATGCAACCTGGCTTTGCACAAAACTTTCTATGTGAAAGATTTTATAATCTATGAGTACACTCAAAACTTGATAAAATATATCATAGGATTATCCACATAAGAAAGAGAGTGAAAAGCTTGGAATGGCATATTTTCTCCATTGCTAAATATAACTAAATTAACTTCAGTGATATATTAATAATTTTGCACACACTAATAACCTTTTCCATTTTGATTTGTAGAGACTCCTCTGTGATAAATCATGGTAATTACAAAATAAGTAGATAAGTGTTTATTGTCCTTACAACTCACATTTTTACATTCCTGCAATTGAGGTGTGTGCTAACCTACCTAGAGGCATGATAAGCATGATGTGGGTCAATGTATAAATCAAGAATTGGTTCTCAAGAATCTCTGGCTCTGCTTTATGTCTCTACAGCAATATATACCATGAAACACAAAATAAAACAGAACTTGGTTACTATTAAAAGCAAAAGATCAACATTTATCCGGTGTTGGGCAGGTGGGAGGGGGAAATAGGGGATAGTGATATACATACATAATGGGTGTGATGGCACCATCTGGGGGATGGACACGCTTGAAGCTCTGACTCCGGGGAGGAATGAGGGGAAAGGCAACACACGTAACCTAAACATTTGTACCCCCATAATATGCTGAAATTTAAAAAAGCAGGAAAAAAGGGAAAGCTTCTTAGCTCCAAAATGAATCAGTCAAAAAAAAAAAAAAAAAGCAAAAGAACATGGCGATGTAACTTTGAAAAGACTTTCCAAACACTTGTTTTGCTTAAAACTCATGAAATACCATGTCATCAAATGTTTCAATTTATATAACTATGTCAAAGTTATTTTATTCTTGTACGATAGGAAATTATTTGCATTTTTAATTCATTTTAGAATAAAATAACAAGACATTTTGATCATTTCTTCCAATATTTTTAAATAAAACAAAAATTCTTCAGGCTTAGTTTATTGCAGATCTTCTTTTTTAACAAAGATGTGCCTTTGAGGTCCCCTTGCTGATAGAGCCACATCAGACGATGGCTCTAGAGACAGGTATTTACACACTTGGGCAAGCACTCTAAGAAATAAGACTTTGCAGGAATCAATCCTCCCTTATTGTCTACACGGCTTACCTGGCCTCTGCGACTCAGTGGCCAGACATTCCGTCAGTGCAAACAACTGGCTAGTAATACTTATCAATTGGTCACTGATAAGTCCAACAGATTGACTGGATTGAGTGTGGCCATCTGGCCTAATGAACTCTCTCAAAGGAATTTTTTTGAGTTGGATTTTCCAAAAATTACAAGGCAACTTTTTGAAAAGCGTTGTGTGTCTGGAGTTTATTTCCTCCACCATTTTAACAAAGTCTATGTCTGCTAGACTTCTGAGCCATAAGAATACAGTATCTTTCCAGGTTGAATCTGTCCAGCGTATTTCAGGGATGAAGTTGGCTCTGGAGTGTTTCTCCATCTGCGTCCCCATGATAACAACCAGCTGAAAGTAAGAAAATTAAGTCAATCAGCTTACTGTTTTCTTTACACAACGTGAGTGATTTGGGCAGATTTTCTTCCTCCTCGCCTTGGCTGATCGTTGGGAGACTGTGTCAATAAAGAGTTCACGAAATGTAAGAATGAGAATTACAGCAGTGATTAGCTTTAGCGTGATTGTGAAAGTCTAGCTAAAATTGAACTAAACATGACAAACAGTATTTAAATAAAAATAACACCAAAATGGTTACTATAGACGTTATAACAAGGAGAAGAAAGGCTAGAAGATTGATGAGACAAATTTTGCTTTTGGTCTTTCACGTAACACCTTTTCAAAGGACCTGTGTTCACTTTCCATGGTGGCTGTTTGACTGTCAAAGTGGTGGTCTAGCAAGAGGGCTACCAACTTTACCTGCTCACTCCAGGCACCAAAATCTTGTCTACATTCACGGACACCCATTATTCATTGAGAATAAAAAACAAACTGCACTGAAGAATAAGAAAACCCTTTCTGTATCCTACACCTAATAATAATGATGATTATGATGATAATAATAATAATAATAATGGCTGCAGTGATTAATTTTTTGTGTCAACTTGGCTGGGTGATGGGGTACCCAGATTCACGGTCAGACATTATTCTGGGTGTTTCTGAAAGGGTGTTTTTGGATGAGATTAATGTTTAAACCAGTGGACTGAGTAAAGCAGATTGCTCTTCATAATGTGAGTAGGCCTCATTCAATCAGAGAGAGGCCTAAATAGAATAAAAGGCTGACCAACTCCCAGGTAAGAAAGAAATCTCCCACCTGGTTTCCCTTGAACTTAAACACCAGCACTCCCTGGTTCTACAGCAGCTTCCAGCTTTCAGATTCTAACTGCAGATTTGGGGCTTTCCAGCTCCATAACCATGTGAGCCAATTCCTTATAATAAATAAATATACATAAAATATATTAATATTTATCTTCTATTAATTCTATGTATCTGGAGAACCCTGACTAATATGATGGCTGTACTATATTGAGCACTATGTGCCAACCACACTGTTATGGTCATTACTTCCATCATCTCACTTAATATTCATAACTACCCTGAGAGTTGTATTTCACTCATTATGCCCATTTTATGCATGATAAAACTGATCCAAAGCAAGTAAATTACATTTTCAGGATCACTGAATGAATTAATGATAGAGCCAGGGCCTCAAAACAAATGCATGGTTCCCAATATTTTATTTTTGTATATTTGTTATTATTCTATTTTTTATTGTGGCAGAAGTTATTAGTGCTTATCAAAGATCCATATATGCTCCTCCCCATTTCCAGGCTTTCCTTGCAGTTAAGTTGAGCCATGTGAATAGCATTGCCCAATGGAACATGAACGGATGTGACATGCAACCTTATGGACCAAGGCGATTAAGAGCTGGTATGCCTCCTTCATTTCTCCTCTCCTGCCTGCTCAACCCTGGAGGACACTTGTTCCAGCTAGCATGGTAAAAGATGAAAGAAGTCCAGGTTGTGGAGTCATCTTTTGGATGAAAGCCACACAGCAAAGTCTAAGCTAGATCAAGATTTAAGTATGAAATAAATTTTAACTGGGCTAAGCCACTGATATTTTAAAGTTGTTTGTTACCACATAGCATATAGTATATTTACTAAACTCCAATTTATAGCAATATGAAATAATATTAAGAGTTATAAGCAATTGAAACATAACGATAAATCTATGTATATAATTCATAGCAAGACTTGGGAACCAGGCTACCTAATTCAAATCCCAATTCCACTAGGATTAGAGCCTGAACAAGCAACTAACCTTGCATGAGTTACTTAACTACTCTGTGCTTCTCATGTGTAAAATATGTATTATTAATAATAGAGCAAGTGGTTGTGAAGATCAAATGAGTAAAGATACTTAAAGCTATAGGTTGGTATAGATTAAGCTTATAAAATATGAACTATGTATTGAAAAAAATTTACATTTGCCAATGTAAAACAAATATTTTTACTATCATTCACTCAAGTTCATTACACAACATTAAACATGTTTAATGAAAGTATGCAGCCAACACAAAATTAGATTCTGGGGATACAAAGATGAATGAAACATGGTTCTATTTTCAGAGAGGTCACAACCTATTAGAGGAAGCCAGTCCATCAATGTGATTAATGTTAAAATTCAATAAATACCATAAAGAACCATTTTCTGGGGTTTCACAACTATGTCCTATTGATGAAAAATACTGCATTTTCAGTGGCTTCTGGAGTGCAATTTAAGAACTTTTGGCATAAGTAACCTAATCTACATTACCGATGTGGTAGAACATCTGTCTCCCAATTCACTCCCTGGCTTCAGTTTCTCCTCTTTTGGCTGCCTCCTGGAATATAGACTTGATTAAATCATTCTACTACTTAAAAAATTTTTGATATGTGTAATATGTATATATTTTTGATATATAAATCTAAAATTTTTGATATTGTATAGAGTCACCTTCATGCTCCAAACCATCTGCAGCAAGCATCCTCTCAAATAGAAGGAGAATGAGTGAGGTGAAGTAGAAAGAGAACTGCAATGGAAGCCCTGAGTACAGGCCTCAGTCCTGCCTCTTACTGTCTTTGTAACCTTGGCTGAGAAAATTCTCTAAATCTGTTTCCCCATCTATAAAAAGAAAATGTTATCTGCTCTCTATATCTAACAAGGTTACTGTAAAAGTCAGATGACATCATCTGTGTGAAACTGATTTATGATTTATAAAGGATAAAGCACTGTATATAAGGTAAGGCAATGCTTGTCAAACTTCAGTGTAGGAAAAATATTCTCCTGGGGATGTTGTTAAATACCTAATCAAGCAAGGGCTTTCCCCAGAGATCTTTATTCAGTAAAACGAAATTAGAGACAGGTAATTTGATTTTTTTTTTGTTTTTTTTTTACCAAACATCCCAAATGGTTCTAATACAGGTTTGTCTGTGGACCACACTTTGAAAAATGCTGATGTGAAGCATCATCAAGTCCAGAAGAAAGAGTCCTAACTAACATAAGTATTTCTTAACTCAACTAAAGTACATCTTGATCGATATCTACTCTTCTATTTTTATCATCATTCTAAAAATGAAAATTCTTGTCAGACAACTAGAAAACTAGAAATAGATATATTTGTGAGACACCTAGAAACATTTGCTGAGAGATCCAGAAAATTTCATAGGCTTTCATCTCATTTTAGTACATGGAAAAAATAAAAATACATAGATTAACTCTAAATTTAATGATAAGAAGACTGAGGCTCCAATGTTGTAGAAACAAATTTCAAGTCTCTGATGCCGTCTAGAATGGAATTTGAGAACTTTTAAAGTCTGGGTATAAACCCATATGTGTTGCATTTCTCATGCTTGCCTTCTGGACAGAGCCAGAACTGGCCAGAAGCCAAAGATTGTAGAAGCTCTTGAGGTGTTAAGGTGGCTGTTATCAGTCCTGATGAGCTTCAACTCACAAATCAATATTTTCCCATTACCAACTCTGCCTCCACACATTTTTGCATCTGAAATATTGAAAATATCACCTCTATTGTGCTAACTCATTTTCTCTATATTGACCGTGCATGACCCAAGGCAGCTCACATGTGGTGGAATGATGGCCGCAGCTGTCCCTAACAGAGTTGTCCCAATCAGAGATTAAGAGGGGATTAATATGGTAATAATATTCAAAGTTACCATTTTTGGTAGAAATTCCAGACAAAGCTCCATTTACTCAATAATGAGAAATATAAGCAGAGAGCTGAATTTAAAATAAGTGTGTGTGTGTGTGTGTGTGTGTGTGTGTGTGTGTGTGTGTGTGTTCTTGAAAGCATTTACTAAAATTCCTTTGGCAAAGACAAAATTAAGCAACCTAAAAGTCTTACCTTTTGTCACCCACGTAGCTTGCTCATTGTTCTTGTTTTTTGTGTATTTGTTTTAAAATACTAATAAAATAAATGAGACATATTCATATGATTTTCTGACCAAAAACACAAACGTCTTAGTAAAAAGAGAGGGAGAACTTACATCTTTAAGCTAGTTTATCTTAATGTTGCAAGTAATGGCTGTAATAAAGCACTTGAAAACTCAGAGGTGGATGATGATATAGAAAAAAATCATTTTATATATAAAATTAAAGTCCCAAGAAATCTTTTTTTTTTACTTGAGGCAAACATTTGTACTTTTATTTACTTCTTGGTGCCTGCTTGAAGCTAAGTGGTTACAATGCATTAATAGAAAAACTTTGAGGAAATGAGGCAAAGTAATGAAAAAGAAAATACATAAAAATATCTTAAATATAAGGGGAAAATCCTATACACCATGCAATAGCCCACTACCCACAGATTTAGAAAACAAAAACAAAGCTTCAGCAGGTGTGCATTAGAAACAGAGAAAAATTTTTCCTTACACTCATCTGAGCTGACTGCTGTTATTAGGGCTGACTCTATAATTCTTCTGTTATCACTTCTAAAAATGAGCTTTTCAAATGTAGAAAGGGGGAATTTGAAAATATGAGAGGGAAACTTTAGGGATATAAATTTGGCTGTTATTGGTCCTGAATTCATCACCTTTTAAACTCGCAATCAATATTTTTCCATTATCGAGTCTGCCTCCAGACATTTTTGTATGGAAGCATTAAAAATATCACTTCTATTGTGGCTATTCCTCTTCACTATATTGACCACATTTTTGAAGGAACTCATATGAAATTTTGAAGTTCTTGTGCTGCAGATAAACTTCAGATGAATATATTTCAACATGTAAATGTTCTGGTGACTCAGTCAAGGGGAAATATAATGAGGTAACAAATAAATAGCACAGGCTTTACAGTCAGATAGTCTAGATTTAAATACCACTCTCATTACTTTGTCACTTTGGACGAATTATTAAATCTCTTTCAGCCTCTATTTCCTTCTCTGCAAAATGGAAATGATGATAGCATCTACCAACATCAAGGATGCTATGAGGATTACAGTGTTTGTATATATGTATATGTGATGTGTATGTATGTGTGTGCATGTATATATGTATCCAGATGGCTTAAAGTTGTGCCTAGCATACTGTATACTCTCTACCAGTGTTAGATACTGTCATTGCTATTTTTTATTATTAATGTCATTACAAACCTCTATGTAACTTCAACTACAGCTCAGTTTGAGACACTGATGATTTCAAAATCTGTGTCTCTGTAACCCTTAACTTATGAGAAAAGTCAAACTAATTATATTTCATTTTTTCACTGAGGATTGTTTTGAGGAAGTTTAATTTGCTAAATGGATTATATGGTGTTGACTACACACATGGAAAGTATGACCACGACTCATCTCAAAGCTGTTTTATCAATTCAGTTCTCAGTCATGACCCAAAGGACATTGAAGATTTCCACAATTCACATTCAATTTGTGGCAATCAATGGAAAATGGTTGGGTTAATTACTATAATGACACATTTCGATTTGTGCTTAGCATTTAAGCATAAGATAGGATGCTGCATTCTTTGGTGAGGTTTCTACTAAGGCTGGGGCTAAGTGTTTCAAGTCTCTATGTTGACTGAATAGTTAGCATGATGTGGTTTTGTTTCTTTTTGCGGGGGGAGGTTTCAAAAGGAGAGAAAGAAATTGTGTTTTTAACCATTTTTCTAGAAACCAAAGAGCCATATTCTTCTGTCATTAACAATGTAATTTCATTTTTGTTTTCACTAACAAAAATAATTCGTAGAAAGTAAGCATAGCAACAGGAGCATTAGTCTTCCTTTGCTCCAAAAATAAAAATCTCAACTCTTTGTCGCCCTATTCTAAATAGTTCTTCTAACTCTGTCCTTTTTCATTTGTCAAACACTGATTTTTTTCAGCATTTAATGGAATGAAAATTAAGAGGATTATGTTGTGGGTTTTTTTTGGTTTTTTTTTTTACAATCTCAACTTTCAGCTCCTTATTTTGATAAGATATGCTTTCAGACACCAACATTTCCAATTTTGACAGCTCTAGCCTGGGAAGAAATATGGTTTTTCATTACCTCTTTCAAGTCCACAGGGGAAGGACTAAGTATGGGCTTTTATAGAGACTACCAAATGTGTGGATTCTTGTGTTGCTTTTCACATTTCTCAGAAATTCAGTGATAAATTTTCCAACTATTTTGAAGCAGCAAAGCCATATCTTTAAACTGAGCGTCGTCTTGAGGCTGAAATCTTAACAGTGGCTCTTTATTCGCCTTGTCATTTTAGATACCTCAACAATGCATGAGTTTTAATTGATTAACAAAAAAGTAACTGAAACCCACAGGATAATAGAATAATAAGGGAACAGATAGCATTCCTCCTGCCAGATAAACATGCCTCACAGAAGGCTTAACTGTCACATACCTATAGTTGCAGCTGTTTGGGAGAGTTTTGATAATAGCATGAATGTCAAAATTCAGCTGCCAACACTAAGCTGTCAGCTTTCAAAATGCTCTATAGAGTGCTTGTCCCTTAGGGCATAAATTCCAAGGAGCAACTGAGCTGCCCTACAACTTGACAGCTTATCCTAGTTCTGGGAGAGCCTTGCATCTGTGCAAATCTAGGAAATGTAACCGCAGCTCTGAGATGAGCCGACGTGATTGGAACACAACCTCTCAGAAAATAGCACAGAGGCCATTTGGGTGCTAGATATTCAAACAGCTTTTGAGGTTTCTGGAAAATGAAACTAACTTCAGCTACACTAGCTGGAGCACAGCTGGTCAGCAAGCACTTACAGCTTCTGCCAAGATTTTCAAGGTGGAAAGTGAAACCCCACGAGCAGCTCCTTCCTCCACTGGTGACCCTGCTAAGCAGAAGCAATTTCCCCGATTATGACTGCAATTTCTCATCAAGCATTACATAACCCGTATCATTTCATCTTCCTAAAATAAATTATTCATATTGTTTGGGAATTCGTCTGGGAGCTGCAGGTCAAATACCCCATTTGCTGCTAAATTACTGTTAATATTGTTCCTTTTTTTCCTGATTTATTAGCTGTTTACACAGAATAGTTTTTGGATATAACGCATTTTCTTTAGTGCAGTTTCTCTGTGAAACAGCACGTCTGTATTTTCTTTTGCATCCCCTTGGTCAAGTTAAAAAATTACCAGTAGCCCTGAAAAAAGTAAAGTATCATTCTCAAACGAAAATCACATCATATACAACAATTCCTCAACTGATAGTGTCCTGTCAAAGTCTTGAATACACGAAATGTCTATTCTATGAAGACATTGTACATAGTCTGATGGAAAGTAGTTTGTCTGTGAGGTCTGTACCCAATTCTTCCACTTCTTATTAACCATGTGATAAGAGGCATTATTTTCTTCTCTTAGCCTAACTGGCTTCATCTCTAACATAAACATATTGTTAGCACCAATTTTGCGAACCATTATAAAAATTAAATTAACAGATACATATAGAGTGTTTAGGCTGGTACTAAACATTTCTTAATAGTAAGCTCTTGCTAAATGTTAACTATTATTTTTACATATTTAAAATAATTCTATTATCCTGATTTGATCTTTTAGGAATTCATCATTTTTTTTTACATTTCTTTTTTTATTTCAGGATATTGTAAGGGTACAAACATTTCGGTTACATTTTATATCATTGCCTCTCCCAAGCAGAGGTTAGAGGCCTGCCCTTCCCCCCCAAAATGCACACCGTGTCCTATTGTTGTGAGTTTATACCCCCAACCTCCCATCCCTGGAGAATATTACTACCATGTGAGCCCCAATGTGTTAATCATTCAGTACCAATTTGATGGCAAGTACAAGTGGAGCCTATTCTTCCGATCTTGTGGAATTCATCATTTAAAAAAAAAAATTACTAAGGAAAGTGAGTCAGCAAACACTGCAATTAATTACCTTACTTCTGGAATGTATGTCACTAATCTAACCATGGAATGCACGTAATCAAGTGTTGGTAAACTAGATGCCCATTCATCTGCCTGTGAAAGGTGGAAGTTGCCAGCTAACTAGGGGAAGACAAATGTTTGAAAAGCATCTATACAAACTGCTGAATCCCAGTTCTTACCTACCCAGCTGCACATCCTCTGAGGGCCTGCCCCAACCGTCCTACCTCAAGTAGCTCCTGTCATTTTGTCATGTCAACTTGTTTATTTGCTTTATAACGTGAAGGAAATTTTCTTCCTTCTTCTTTATTCCTTCATATCTGAAGTTAACACTTTTAAACTTTTGTTTGTTTACTCAATTTACTGACTCCCTCACAGATTTTTCACACATGATTTCACTCTTTCCCATCCACAAAATTCATGGCAAAACATTCCTAGTGCCAATTCGTTTCTCACCACTTTGCACAAAGGAAGCAAAGCACACAGCATAACCTTACAATATTCCCCAGCTGCCCATGGGAAGCATCAATGTGAATATACTCGTGGCATCAGGAGAAGTACTGGCTCTTATCATGGGAGGCAGAATTGTGACAGTTGTCAACCATCACTGTCAAATTCCACCTTTATGAACCACCACTGTATAAATAAAAGGATAGTTGTAAAAATGGTAATTTCAGCTTTTGTCTCTTATTCTCAGAGTATTTCATTCTAGGACTAAAAACATGCACTCTAAAATTAAACTATATTTTGCTGATATTCAATTGGGGCATTTATTTTTAATAAATTAATTAATAAAAGTCAAAGACAAAAGAGTAAATATTGGCCTGTTAAATGAGAGAATCTCCAAACTGATCCCAATTTTAAGGCATTTTGTGGCTCCGCTCTATTACAGGTGCCTCCTATTTTCTATCTGCCACAGGCTGGCTTCCTTTTTTCTGACACTAGGGGATAGAATGACAGTAGGCATAAAGGATAACCTTTGGCCTCGGATTCAGACACCATTATTCCATGAAAACTATGATACCAAAATGAGATCAAGTTTGTTGGTTTGCACAGAACATTTTCGTATTGAGTATGGATGCATTGCCAAGTAGCTCTATGAGTTGAAACTACTGATACACTAATAGCTTTCATTTGTAAGAGATCAAATCTAGAAAATATTTCTACAAGCATCAACTTCCATGTGGGGTCACCTGAGATTACTTGTTGATGTTTAGCTGGCAGATGAAAGATCCCAAATGGGTTCACTCATATGTCTGACACCTTGACAAGGATGGCTGAAAGGGGACTGTTGAACAGATTGCCTACCCATGACATCCACAGCATGGTGGTCTCAGGGTAGTGGACTTCTTACATGACAGCTCAGGCTCCTAGATGGAGTATTCCAAGAGACATGAAGTAGAAGTTGCCAAGATCTTAAGGCTGAAACCCAGGACAGCCTCACTTCTGCCATACTCTCTAGGTCAAAGCAGACCGAGAGTCCTCCCAGATTTGTGAAAAGAGGACATTGACCTCAAACTCACAACTCTCAATGAGAAGAGTGTCAAAGAATTGGGGGATACCTTTACTCTCCCATATAATCATTCTATGATTTAAAAAATAACTACACAACACCCATTAGTGAATTAGTGAAATGTGCTTCTTTTGCCATACAAAAGTTACATAACTTTATTAATAAAAAATATGCCCATGATAAAATGTACACACATTTTGAAACTTACAATTGAATGGAAAACACGATGATATGAGAAGTTCCTTTCCTGTCAATAAATAGAGATTAAATTTTTTAAGAGACGCGTTTATGACTGTTGTTGACTCAATTAGGTCCCTCCCCACCCCCATTCATATGTTGAATCCCTAGTCCCCAGTACCTCAGAATGGGACTCTATTCAAAGATACGGTCTTTTGGGAGGTAATTAAGTTAAAATGATGTCATTAGGGTGGGCCCCAATCTAGTATGACTTACATCCTTATAAGAGGAGATTAGGACACAGAAATGGACACAGGGAGAAGAAGGCCATCTGTAAGCCAAGAAGAGAGACCTCAGAAGAAACCAACCCTGCTAATACCTTGATTTATCTCAGATATCTAACCTCCAGAATTATGAGAAGATAAATTGCTGTTGTTTAGGCCATTTAGTCTGTGGCACTCTGTTATAGCAGCCCTGGTAAACTAATACTGTAATGTTTGGTTTCAGCAAATGCATTGGTAAGTTTCATAACTGCTCTTTTTGCCAGCTACTAGAGTAGACTGGGTAGTGCTAATAGCTGAAATTTGTTGTCCCATAGGATACCTTAAAGAGTTTTTCATTAATTTTAATTTTAGATACAGCCATAAGAATTGTCAAAAACGGCCGGGCGCTGTGGCTCACGCCTGTAATCCTAGCTCTTGGGAGGCCGAGGCGGGCGGATTGCTCAAGGTCAGGAGTTCAAAACCAGCCTGAGCAAGAGTGAGACCCCGTCTCTACTATAAAAATAGAAAGAAATTAATTGGCCAACTGATATATATATAAAAAAAAATTAGCCGGGCATGGTGGCGCATGCCTGTAGTCCCAGCTACCCGGGAGGCTGAGGCAGAAGGATCACTCGAGCCCAGAAGTTTGAGGTTGCTGTGAGCTAGGCTGACGCCACGGCACTCACTCTAGCCTGGGCAACAAAGCGAGACTCTGTCTCAAAAAAAAAAAAAAAAAAAGAATTGTCAAAAACAAGACTAATGAGCAATTTATTCATAAACACTTAAACTCATACCTTAATATTTACCAAAAAAACTATTAGAATAAATTTTCAGATAGTTTCTTTTTTGGTTTATTTTTTAATCACTAAATAAAACTAATTGTTTTGCTAATTATTTTCATAGATCACTTTAAAATTTATTTGACACTTTCTGTGCTTTTTTTTGATAATGTAATTTTCATCTATTTTGATTAATTGAGTTGGAATAAAACAAGTCAGTACCTCTAGTTAGTAGTTGAAATTTTAAGGCTAGCTGAGTTAGGTCTAGTGTCCAGCTGAAAATTTCCCTCTGTCTCTCAACTTTTTCTTTATTTTGTTCCCAGATTCTACCTTCTGTTAGTTTTCTTCTTACCTTTCTAGTTGCTTGTTTTCAGAAAAATGTTTTATTAATACTCCTCTTCAAATGACAATCTTTTAAAACTCAGTGTGCTCCATAAATCTGTAACTGATAATCTTCTCTTTTCCCTTTACAAACACTCCCTGGATGATCTCATATATATCCTCAAGGTTTTCGCTATTCTCTGTGTGCTGAAGACTTCAAAATATTTATTTCCAGCCCAGCTATTTCCCTATTTTCCAGACCCAAATGCTAATTGGAATCTCTATCGAAGTGTTCCACTGGCTCCTCAAAGTCAAAAAGTCCAAAGATTCATTTATCATCAATCTCCTAAGACCTGCTTCTCCATCTTATTCATCAATACTATGAATGATCCAGTCATAGAATCAGCCACTCAAGCAGAAAAACTGAAATCATCCTTAACTCCATCCTCTTCCTCACCCCAATGATTTCCCAGAGCTTGAATCCTCTTCCTTCTTAATATTTTTTGAATCTATTCCTTACATATGAATATATATATATATATTTTTTTCTTATTTCTAGTACCTAAGTTCTGGCTCTCACACTTTACAATCTATTCTAGTTAGTTCTTAATAGATATCCCTTCCCTGGCTTTGCATTGCTCCTAAGTCATCCTCCAAACTGCCATCATAGTGTTCATTCTAAAAGGGAAATTATATCAACCTTCTTTCTTGTTTAGAATCCTTTAAAGGTGCTACATGGAACCACACCCAGTTTTGGGTAAAGTCCAAATTTCCTAACAATGAAGCATTAGTATTTAGTCATTGTTTCTTCCTTCTCTTGAATAATTCCTACTCCTTACTTCAAAACACACCTTGGCTATCACTTAACCCAGAATGCTTCCTGATCCACTTCCTAATCTGACTTCCCAATTCCCCCCAGTTTTTGTCCTTTATTTTCCTGTGTCTTCCTCCACTATAGCATTTTCACACTCTTTTGTAAGCCTGCATTGATTCCTCTCTCATGCAAGAGACTATGAGCACCCAGAGACCAGCTATTGGATTTTATTTAATATCCTGGGCACTTGGTTTCCATTCAACATGTATTTTCTAAATGAATGAATGAATACAGTTAATCATATTAATAAAATTTCCATTCCAACTCTCAACTAAGTTTTAAGAAAGAACATGTCTCAGTGCCCTGAGATAAAAACCTGCAACCACAGGAAACATTTCCCAGGGGGAACTATGTCCGTACAAAGTAGAAGATCCACTAGTTTGGAGAGCGATCCTTGGACGTCCTGCTCATTTGCTGACTCTTGAAGAAAACCTGTCCAGAAGATAACTGAATGGCGGTAATTTAAAGAGCCATTACCTGTGCACAGCACTGGAAACATTTCTGGCTGGTGAGAAGGAGGAACATAAGGATATTTTTTATAAAAAGACACGGAGCTGGCAGCAAATGACCGAACACATGTGAAGCAATTAACTCTCAGGATTACAACTCTAATAATCTCTGTAATAATCAAGTGCAGAATCACTTAATAGTATTAGAGGACAAAAACAAAACAATAGTTTGAGCACACAAACTAATTGTACTTATTGGAATATATTTTTACCTCCCTAAAATAAGTATATTATTACACAACATAATGAGCATGAATCTCAATCCACAATTCTAGGTATGCTAAAAAAAAAAACCCTCTATTGTCTATACTAATTTCTGATTCAAAACACCATTTCATTGAGATTGTGAAAAACTTAATATCAGCTTTCTCAGGCCTTCTTTTAATAGGGTTCTGTCAAAGTTCTAGAATCATCTGCCAAGTTGAGGCATTGGGAGAAAAGGTAGAGTGGACCACCCCCTCCGTAACCATCATTCATACAAGCTGCCTGTGAGGTATGTGACATCCTTTTCAACAGATCCCTTCAGGTCTGTTGTCTTTGCTGCTTTTTTCTGTCTATGGTTCTCTCTATCCAGACTCAACAGGAAGCTTTAATTCCAGGTAAGGCCAAAAGTAAAACACAGGTTCTCTTTCAATCTCAGTAACTGTGGCCTCCTCTCTCTTCCTCTCATCAACCTGGGAGCATCTCTTTGTCAACTGTGATGCACTCCCTAACTCACACGCAGAAGGCATTTTATCTAACTACATGAATCTTCTGCCTGAACAGGGACATTTTTAGTAGTGGAAATGACTTAAAATGGACATTTCATGAGTTGATCACTTTTTCTGATCATTTTTTACCTATAAGAAATTTTTTACCTATATGCTAATTGGAATATAGGTAAATTCCAATATAAATTCTATTCTATAAGAAATCAAGCCATTTATTGTTGCTTAAATAGTCAATTAAGCATCTACCCAAAAGAACATAAGTCACTCTATTATAAAGACATCTGCACTCGAATGTTTATGGCAGCACAATTCACTATTGCACGGTCATGGAAACCACCCAAGTGCACGTCAATTCATGAGTGGATAACTAAAATGTGGTATATGCTCACAGTGGAATATTACTCAATCCTAAGAAATGACAGTGAGCTAGCACCGTTTATGCTATCCTGGATTAAGCTTAAGCCTATAATTCAAAGCGAGACAACACAAGATCTGGAAAATGGGCTACACATCTACTTGCCATCAAATTGGTACTGACAGACTAAAACTATGGTGCTCAAAAAACGGTAGTGTTCAACAGGGATTTGGGGGGGAGACCCACATCTTCAGGATGTGGTGAGCATTGTGGGGGGAAAGAGATTACTTCTATCCCTTTTTAGGGAGAGGCAAAGATATACACTGTAACCAGAATGTCTAAAAAAAAAAAAAACTTTTACGGGAGGTGGGCAGGTGGAAGGGGGGATGGGGGGTGGGGTATGTACTTACACGGTGCGTGCGGCGGCGCACCACTTGGAGGCTGGACACTCTTGAAGCTCTGGCATAGCGGGGTGGGGGAGGGGGATCAGGGGCAAGATATGTAACCCTAACAATATTTGTACCCCCATAATATGAGGTAATAAAAATAATAGTCAATTAAGGCCTGATTACCAGGACTCTTGCTCCCTCTGAAATGAGTCTAAAAAGATTGACACATGCCTACAACACCCATACCAATAAGGTAATGAGTGGAGTCTATGGGCTAGAGGATGTGGGATCTGTCTAAAGTGGGTGTTTTCCCTCACCCTAGACCTGTGGCCAGACCATCCAAACTTCATGAGATACTGAAACTACGGATTTTCTTTTGAAAGTTCTTGGATTTTTAAATTGCAGCTCAATCGCCATAAAACACTATGTTTATACACAGTGCAGGCTAAACAAAAGTTAGATAGATAAGTTAATAATGTGCATAATCTAGGAATAGTTTATCACACGATCAAAGAACCAGCCTTACTGTACCAAATACTATGTAGGAAGGATTTCTTTTAGTCAGTGATCTTGAGGAAATCTACCATTTCTCTTTTTCCATTTTTTAATCAAACTCAAATTTCTGCTGCTTAAAGTAATAAGGGCATCATGCGAGATTTCCTCCCCTTTCCTATCATTGACATCTTCTGAACCCCTTCAGAACACCACCAGCAGAAACCGGTCCTTCCTCAGCCAACAAAGTCCCCTTCTCCCAAGTCCTTTCTGCAAATGTTAATAACTGCTAGTAACCACAAAATCATTTAGAATCAGACCACAGTACACACATGCACCATCTACACAAACACATCATGACAGTCACTAACTGATAATATTCTTTTCCTAGAAGCCAAGAGTTCATACATATACGTTGTTCTTTGTAGTTATGCAGACTACTTAAGATACCATTTACAATTTTATTTCACTGAGTATAATTTTCACAAGCTTACTTTTTTGGCCTGAAACAGTAACTCCTTATTTGTGGTTTCTTCATTGGCTAAATACAGAAGAGGAACTTTCCAAAACTCAACATGAAACCTTATTAGTGTTTGTAAACTTCTTAACACATCATTTAATTTGGCAATCTATTTAGTTGAGGCATAAAAATGGTTCCAAAGGCTATCAGGATTTTTTTTTCATGTTATATCAGTTATCTGTTGTGGCATAACAAGCCCCCTAAAACTTAACATTGTCCTGAAACAACAATGATTGTTTGTCATGATCCTGTGGCTTGGCTGTGCAGTCCCTCCTAGTTTTACCTGTACTCAGTCATGACTCCCTTGAGCTAGAAGAGCAGTCGGACTGGAGAATCCACAATAGCCTTACTCACATGTCTGGGAATGGGTGCTGGCCATCAGCTAGGGTGCTTCAGTTCTCCGCCACATGGCCTCTCATCCTACAGTAGGCCAGAATGACCTCCCTCCATGGTGGTCTCAGTGTAGGGAGTGACGGTAGAAGCTGTAAGACTGCTTAAGGGCCAGATGCCAGAATTTGCAAAATGTCACTTCTACTTCATTGTATTCATCAAAGGAAGTCAAGAGACTAGGTCTCCAGCAGTGCACCGTCTCTTATCTAGAGATCTATAAGCTAAAAGGAAAAAGTTGTCTGCCAGTCCAGATTCAGGAGGGTGGACTTAAGAGAGAGACTCCCCCTCTAAATGGGCGGAGTATACACACCAGGAAGAAAAGAATTTGCAGCCACATACTGCAATCTGCTCCACATGTGGACTCACTCATAAATGTTTTGCAAATGTGATTTTATGCATATAGAAAAACAAAGACTCTAAAAGTCCTCTGTAAAAACTTTTCTGAAGAAGCACTTAACCAAGGATATCAGTTACCTCCTAAATGCCACTATAAGTCCTCTAGGTCTTACTTTTCTGTTATTCCAGCTGCAGCTACTGCAGTCAAC
This sequence comes from Microcebus murinus, assembly GCF_040939455.1. NCBI lineage: Eukaryota > Metazoa > Chordata > Mammalia > Primates > Cheirogaleidae > Microcebus > Microcebus murinus. The sequence goes on along the minus strand of NC_134114.1, from coordinate 76,779,686 downwards.
TTTGTGTGGCTCCAACTTACTTTGCAGAGGCAGGGCTCTCCCTAGGGTGTGTGAAACCTCAAGCAAAGATTTTAGTAAGGCCTCTGACTATATAAACAATGTGAGTCACCTGAAATCAGCATTCAGCACCATTCAGACTCCATCTCACACCATCCCACAAAAGAAAGGCTGCTCTATCTGCCTCATAGTTTCCCTGTTTACCTCTCTGTGGCCCACCTCTGTTGTGGGCAGTTGTACCCAAGCTCAGCCTCATACTGATATTTCAAATATGTCTGTTTTGTAAGCTAGGCACGTTTTCCAAAGTCTCAGATGTCCGTGTAAGCATATAAGTGCACATATAAGTGTCAGGTTTCAGTCTGAAATATAGGTTCTTGGCGTGCTCATGGCTAAAGAATGACCAGATGCACCAAAGTTAGGCAAGCACGAAGATGAGGTTTATTGAGGAGACAAAGATAGGACTATAGGGCAAGAGCAAGATATAGATTTACAGAGCATGGTACATGCACCACGGATGACGACCAAACCCATTGTCGCAGTAAAGGGAGAGCGAAAGAAAGGAGCAAAAAACGGAGACTTGGTTATGGTCTGCATCTTGTTTTATGGTGTCCAGATAGGGACCTCCCCATGGTTCAAATGTCACCATAGAACCACTGTGATTGGACAGTTGGGGAGCTGCATGACCTAAGTCTTACTGCGCATGTGAGTTGTAGGTCACTTTCCAGACTTTATGGTACCCATGCTGCTTGGCCCGTGGGCTAGAGAGTCCTCTGGATTCTTTTGCAGCTGGCATGCCAAGTTCTGATTGGCAGATCCATAGGGTATTCCCTTCTCCCCCAAGTATGGAGTATTAGGGTCAGGCAGGACCAAGATGGGGGCAACAGTACCCACTTTCATCCCTAAAAGACCTGGAATCCTTCACTATCTACCTAACATAAGCACTGCCCCAAAAGGGAAGAGATTTATAGAACCCAGGAGCAACTCTCAATAAATGGAGGATGGGAGACAGTGTGTAAAGGTCAGCTCCCCATCCTATGAATGGGCAATTCTAAGAGGTACTCTATACTGAAATGGAGCCCCTATTGCTTACTGCACATGTCAGAATCCCGTGTTTTGGCACAAAAGATGTCAGAGTGGGAGTCTGCCCTCCGTTCTTGGTGTGCTCTTGGCCAAAGAATGACCAAACACACCCAAGTGTCAAGTCCAGACTATTATCCTGGTTCTCTGTCTCCTTTCTTGGAAAAATCACCAGCAAGGCTAATACAATGAAGTAACCTCAGGCAGGGAGCAGTTTCACAAGAGCAGCTCTTTATTGTAGAATAAAAAGGGTCTGTCTCTCTGAGTGGAGAGAGACAGACCAACTTATTCACTGACTGACCCACTCTCTTCCCTTTTGACTTCTTGGATTATTTCCTTTTATTAGGTCAGTCTGGAGGAGGGCTCTTGGGAGGTGTAGGATGTTATAAAATGATCAACAGGTGTCCTCAAAATTCCATCTGCCTATATGAGCTCCCTCTAAGAAAGTCTGGGAGTGGGGGGGCGGGGAGGTGAAGGGCAATACAGATTCAAACTAATGGCATATTAATTATCCTTAGGTTACTCTAGATCACTTTCTTTTTTTTTTAATTTTTTTTTATTTCGGCATATTATGGGGGTACAGATTTTAAGGTTTCAATAAATGCCCATTTCCCCCCCCCCTAAAAGTCTGAGTCTCCATCATGACCATCCCCCAGATGGTGCACATTCTAGATCACTTTCTAAATCTTATTATGCCTAGGCTGGGGAATTCCCAGATTGATAAATCATGCCCTCCTTCCCCAGGTGTAGCAGTTGCTCAGGATAGGATTAAGGGTAGGGCAGCACCAAAATGCAGTGCCTGCCCTTATCCTTCTTCCCAGGTGGAGCAATTACTGAAACAGCACCAAAACAGGGAACCCTTGTCCCAAGAAGCACTGGAGATCCTATCTGCCTAACACAGGGACCTCAATAATGTACTCCTACATTGTCTTCTCTCCTTCCCTGTTTCTCCCAATTCCCTCTCTTTTGCTTTCTGGATCACCTTTTCAATGAACTACCTGCACCCAAGCCTATTCATGTCCAGCTTCCAGGAGAACCTGAACTAAGACACCATGAGACCCCTTTTTTCACCGGCAGGTGTACAATCTCCATAAGTGGGAGGAAAGGAACTAAACTATATCTCCTGAAATACAGGAGACTGGGTCAGCAAGTAAAGCCATATTCCCACCCCCACCCCAGAGACTATTCTGAAAAGTAGTTATTTATATAGCTCTTCAAGAATCCCTTGAAATTAAATAATCAATCAAGCTCAATACCAGGCAGAGGCCAGTTTCAATAACATACCTTAATATTGGCTCTTTCTTCCTTGTCTCACTTTCCTTTTCCCTCCCTCTTGCTCACTGATATTGGACTTACTAGTCAAGTAAAGTATATAACCCTTTAACTCAGACTCTTATTCTTAGAGAACCTAGGCTAAAATCCCATGAGACAGAATTCAAGTTAATCAGTAGCTATTGGGAAAACATGATGCATAATGATTATTAAGAGTTTGGGCAGACTTTGGTTTCTGGTCCAGCAGGTAAGGAGATTAGAAGTTGCCATTCCATCCTAACAACAGATGAAAAGTCAAACAAACTGAAAAATTGTCATCTCTTCTTAGATACATCAGAGAAGTGAGGTCACAGGCAAGCTGCTACCCCTCAAAATGGAAAGACAGACAGGTGGCTACAAAGAATCACAACTTACTAGAAAAGAAACCCACAAGCAGAAATCTCCACGTAGAACCAGTGCCAAGATAGGAAAACCTGAACTGCAATTCACAAATTACTAGAGCCTCAGTGCAGACAAGTCTGAGAGTTCAAAACTCCAGGGGAAACCAGCCACAGGGGGGCCTCCACACCTTTGTGAGTTTTACCTCCAGGAGCTTAAGCAGATTCTCACAGTGAATATCAGAGAAAAATCCCCTCTTGCTTCTGTTACGGAAAGGGAAACAGAAACTATCTTCAAATACACCAGAGGATTCTGTTCTTCTTAACAAAGCTTTTCCTGAGGAGAAACTATTTTACCTCAGCTTAACCTGCTGGAGTTTTACCAGAGCCTAACCTACCTAGAAGAAGGGAAATATCTAGCCCTAGCCCTTTCTAGCCATCCTGTCCCACCTAATCAGGGAAGATAACTGAGAAGCACTGGTGAATTCAGGGGTATGGGTTCACCAAAAGACTAAAACTAATCATAGGACATTAATGTCAGAGAATGTTTTTTCTACCTTCACATGTTATTATTACATTACCAAAGGCCTTTTTACCATAGTTCCTTTTATCCAGTACATACCTACCTTTCAAAGAAAAATTACAAGATGTACTAAAATGCAAAAAACATAGTTTGAAAAGCCTGAACAAGCATCAGGACCAGAGTCAGATATAGCAGGAATATTATAATTTTCATAGCAGGAATTTAAGAAAAGTACAATTAATATGCTAGGGGCATTAATGGAAAAAGTAGACAACATACAAGAATAGATGGATAATGTAAGCAGAGAGATGAAAACTTTAAAGAATAAGGAAGAAAGATTAGTGATTAAAAACACAGGAATGAAGAATATTTTTTGATGGGCTTATTAGCAGATTGAACACAGCTGAGGAAAGAATCTCTAAGCTTAAGCATATAATAATATAAACTTCCAAAACTGAGAAGCAAAGAGAAAAAAGATTGAAAAACCCAGAATAGAATATCCAAGAACTGTAGGACAACTACTAAAGACGTATCATATCCATACTAGGAATAGCAAAAGAAGAAGAGAGAGAGAAAGGAACAGAAGCAATATTTGAAGCAATAATGACTTAGAATGTCCCTAAATTAATGTAAGACACAAAACTACAGATACAAAAAGCAAAGAGAACACCAATCAACATAAATTTCCAAAAAACTACACTTATACATATGTCCTAATCAGTTTAGGACAATAAAATACCATAAACTGGGAAGCTTAAACAACAAACATTTATTTCTCACAGTTATAGAGGTTTGAAGTCTGTGATCAGGGTGACAAGATAGTCAGATTCTGGCTAAGGCCCTCTCAAGGTTGCAGACTCCCATCTTTTCCTTATACCTGCACATGACAGAAAGAGAGCTAGCTAGTTCTCTGGCCTCTTCTTTTAAGAACATTAATCCTATTCATGAGGGCCCCACCCTCATACCTAATTATCTCCAAAAGCCCCCACCTCCAAATATCAGCACATTGTGATTAGGTTTTCAAAATATGAATTTTGGAGGGACACAAACATTTACTCCATTGTGGCATATTATATTAAAACTTTTAAAAAACAAAAGATTAAAAAAAAAATCTTGAATGAAGACAGAGGGAAAAAAGCACCTTACCTAAACAATAGCAAAGAGAATTATATGAGACTTCTCCTCATGGACCACATAAAAAAGAAGAGAGTGCTGTGAAATATTTGGCATGTTGAGGGGGATAAAACACCACCTTAGAATTCTGTACTCGGCAGAATTATTCTTCAAAAGTAAAAGAGAAATACTTTTTTAAACAAACAAAAATTAAAAGAATTTGTTGCCATTGAACCTGCCTTGAAAGAAAAGTTTTAAAAAATTCTTCAATGAGAAGGAAAATGATATAGATCAGAAACTTAGATTTACATAAAGAAAGGAAGGGTATCAGAAAAGGAATAAGTGAAAGTAAAATAAAATTTTTCATTTTTCTTATTCTTATTCTAACAGATTAACAGTTTGTTCAAAATAATAATAGCAACAATGTGCTCAGGTATGTAAATGTGTTGCTTAACGACTGGGATATATTCTAAGAAGTGCATTATTAAGTAATTTTATCATAGTGCAAACATCATAGCACTTACACAAATCTAGATGGCATAGCCTACTACATGCCTAGGCTATATGGTATATAGCCTATTGCTCCTAGGCTGCAAACCTGTATAATAGCATTTAACTGTTCTGAATACTATAGGCAACTGTAACAAAATGGTAAATATTTGTGTATCTAAACATGGAAAAACTATAGTAAAAATACTGTATTTTAATTCCATGGGACTACCATTATATATGTGGTCCATCGTTGACTGAAAAATCATATGGCACATGGATACATATATATGCTTATGTATGCTATGTATAAGTGGAAAAAGAGACAACACAGATACAGGGAGAGGATAATTAGAAATTTTTTGTTATTATGAGGCACTTGGCACTACCCATGAAGTGTTATAGTATTATTTGAAAGTGGACTTAGATTAGTTGAAAATGTGTATTGCAAGACAACCACTAAAAGAAGTAATATATATATATATATATATATATATATATATATATGTGTGTTTGATATCCTTAAAAAAGAAGAAAAGATGAAATAATATGAAATGTTTAATCAAAACCACAAAAGGCAGAAAAAGTATAGAAAACAAAATTAGACACAAAGGACTATGGAAAAAGTAGAAAATAATAATAAATATGATAGATATTAATCCAACTGTATGAATAATCACTTTAAACATTAATAGTCTAAATACACCAACTAAAAGACAAAGACTGTCAGAGTGGATCAAAAAATAAGACTCAAATATATGTTGTCTACAAGAAACTCACTTTAAATATAAGAATTAAAAATAAAGGAATGAAGAAAGCTATACTATGCTAATACTAATAAAAAGAAAGCAAGAGTAGCCGTATTAATATAGAGTGGACTTCAGAGCAAGGAAAGTTATCAGAGATAAACAGGAATATTACATAATAATAAAAGGATCAATATTTGAAAAGACATCCTTGATGTGTGTACACCTAAAAATAGAGTATCAAAATACGTGAGGCAAAACTGATAGAACTACAAGGAGAAATAGATAAATTCATTATTATAATTGTAAACTTTAGCACCCTTCTATCAGAAATGGGCAGATCCATCAGGCAGAAAATCAGTAAGGACATAGTTGAACTCAATAGCACTATCAGTCAACTGGATATAATCTATATAGAGAGACTATTTCATCCAACAACAGCAGAATACATATTCTTCTCAAGTTTACATGGAATTTCACTAATATAGACCACAGTGTGGGCCATAAAACACACCTTAACCAAATTAAAAGAATAGAAATTTTATAATGTATGGGCTCAGATCATAATGTAATTAAATGAGAAATTAATAATAGAAAGATAAAAGATGGCTGAAAAATCTAAAATACTTGGAGATTAAACACACTTGTAAATAACATGGATCAAAAAAGAAACCTCAAAATAAATTTTAAAATATTTTGAACTATATGAAAATGAAAACACAACTTATCAAAATATGTGTAATGCAACAAAAGGAGTGCTAAGAAGGAAATTTATACCATTTAATAAATATATTAGAAAAGAAGAAAGACCTAAAATTAATAATCTGTTTCCACCTTATGAGACTAGAAAAAGAAGAGCAAATTAAATCCAAAGTAAATAAAAAATAATAATAAAATTTGGAGCAAAAATGATGAAATTGAAAATAGGAAATCAATAGAGAAAATAAACAAAACCAAAAGCTATTTTTTAAGATTAATAACCTCTAGCTAGACTAAGTAAAAAAAGAAAGATACATATTACTAATATCAGAAATGAAAAAGCATACATCACTGAAGATTCCATGGATATTAACAGAATAATTAACAAATATTGTGACTAATTCTATGCCCACAAACTTGAAAACCTAGATGAAATGGACCAATTCCTAATAGACACAATCTGCCAAAACTCACACAAGAAGAAAAAGACAATCTGATCAGGTTTATATCTATAAAGAAATTGAATCATTAATCTTCCAAAACAGAAAGCACCAGGCCCATAAATGTTTACCAGTGAATTCTACCAAATATTCAAGGAATAAATTATACCAATTCACTACAATCTCTTCAGAAGACAGAAACAAAGAGAGTAGTTCCTAACTCACCCAATGAGGCAAGTATTACCCTAATACCAAAACCACACAAAGACATAACAAGAAAAGAAAACTGCAGACAAATATCTCTCATGAACACAGATGCAAAAATCCTCAGCAAAATATTAGCAAATTGAATCCAACAATGTAGAAAAAGAATTATATACCATAAGCAAGTGAGATTTAACCCAGGCATGCAAGGCAACATTCAAAAATAAGTTAATGTAATACCTCATATCAATAGGCTAAAGAAGAAAAATCACACAATCACATCATTGATGCCAAAAAAGCATTTGATAAATCTAATACTCATTGATGACAAAAATTCTCAGCAAAGTAGAAATAGGGGGAAACTTCCTCAGCTTGGTAAAGAATATCACAAAAAAACCAACAACTAACATCACAATGGTGAGAAACTCAATGCTTTCCTGTTAAGATTAGGAACAAGGCAAGCACATCTCTTTCACCATGATTTTCAACATTGTACTGGCCGTCCTTGCTAACACAACCAAACAAGAAAAGGAAATAAAAGATATACAGATTGGGAAGGAAGAAACAAAACTGTCTTTGTTTGCAGAAGATATGATAATCTACATAGAAAATCCAAAGGATCAACAAAAAAACTAAAAAGTGAGTATAGCAAGTTTGCAGAATACGTTAATATACAAAAATCAATCACTTTCATATATACACCAATAAGAAACAAGTGAAATTTGAAATTAGGGGCACATTACCATTTAGATTAATTCTCCTCAAAATGAAATATTTAGGTATAAATCTAATTGAATATGTACAAGTTCTATCTGATGAAAACTACAGAACTCTAATGAAAGAAATCAAAGAACTAAATAAATGAAGAGATATTCCAAGATCATGATAGGAGGACTCAATATTGTCAAGATGTCAGTTCTTCACAAATTGATCTATAGATTCAATGCAATCCTAATCAAAATCCCAGCAAGTTATTTTGTGGATATCAAGAAACTGATTCTAAAGTTTGTATAGAAAGGCAAATGACCCAGAATGGTCAACATAATATTGAAGGAGAAGAACAAAGTTGGAGAACTGACGCTACCCTATTTCCGGACTTACTAAAAAACTGTAGTAATCAAGGCAGTGTAGTACTGGTGAAAGAACAGACACACAGATCAATAGAACAGAATAGGGAGCCAGAAATGGATCCACATATCTATAGTCAAGTGACCTTTGACAAAGAAGCAAAGACAATACAATGGAGCAAAGTTTGTCTTTTCAATAAGTGGTGCTGAAACAACTGGACATCCACATGCAAAAACAAAAATGAATCTAGATACAGACTTTATACATCATCGACCTAAATGTAGAACACAAAACTATAAAACTCCTAGAAGATAACATAGGACAAAGTCTAGGAGACCTTGGGTATGGTGATAAGTTTTTAGATACAACAATGATTCATGATTCATGAAGCAAAAATTGATAAGTTGGACTTCATTAAAATTTAAAACTTCTGCTCTGATAACGACAATGTCAAGTAAATAAGAAAACAAGTCACAGGCTGGAAGACTATATTTGCAAAAGACACATCAGATAAACAACTCTTATCCAAAATATACAAAGAACTCTTAAAACTCAGCAATAAGAAAATAAAATAAACAACCTGATTAAAAAATAAGCCAAAGACCTGAACAGACACCAAAGAAAATATACACATGCCAAGTAAACATATGAAAAGATGTTTGACATCATATATCACTAGAGAATTGCAAATTAAAACAACAAGATATCAAGATGCACCTGTAAGAATAGTCAAAATCCAAAACACCAACTGCACCAAATGCTGGTGAGGATGTGGAGCAATAGGGTCTCTCATTCATAGTTGGTGGGAATGCAAAATGGTACAATTTAGTGGCATTTTAAAAAGCTAAACATAACTCTTACAATATGGTCCAGTAATCTTACTCCTTGGTATCTATTCAAAGGACTGGAAAACATATATCTTGAAAAAAACCCACCCAGGGATATTTATAGCAGCTTGATTCATAATTGCCAAGAGTTAGAAGCAACCAACAGGTTCTTAGGTAGGTGAATAGATAAATAAACTGTGGTACATCCAGACAATGGCATATTATTCAGTTCTAAAAACAAATGAGCTATCAGGCCATGAAAACACATGGAGAAAACCTAAGTGATTATTACTAACTGAAGGAAGCTATCCGAAAAGGTTGTATGTATCATTCTACATGACATTCTGGAAGAATTGAGCCACATAGACCAATCTTGGCTTTATCATTCAACTGGATGTTTGCTTTTGATTGAGTAACTTAACCTCTCTTTTGCTTAAGTTACTCATCTGTTAAATAGGACTAAAGAATGCCTCTCTCATGGAATTGTTCTGAAAATTTAAAAAAATAATGCACATGAAGCTTAGCACAGTGCCAGACATAAAATAAGCATTTGTCAACTCTTTCGTGTATGAGAAGCATCCTACAGGATACTCTCGAATATATAAGGAAAATAAAGCATAATGAATGCTTTCCAGGAGTTCATAATCTAGTAGAAACTATGAAACTATAGTTACACTAATGCATAATAACTTGTCATAATGAAAAATGTGACTCAATCACATTTGAATAAGGAGCTAAGGGCCTTCATGGGGAATTCCGTTGCAATCTATTGTAAAAATAGAAACATTCAGACACCATGACAAATATCTGTCAAAAATCTGTTTCAGATATTTTGTTCCCTTATAGTTCTCCACAGAGCCCAAATCCTGGTATTAGTCAGCTTTATAGCTTTGATGAACATCACAAACAGGAAGCCACTAAATGCTTTGGCAGTGCTATATTTGGTGCTGGTTTAGCCCTTACTTAGAGAATCCTATTCTGTATTGATCTTCTTACCTCAGAAATGATATAACTACCCTTGGGGAAGTGAAAATATACAGAGCTACGTGAGCTAAGCTTAGCTCCGGGGTTTATGTCTGCAAGATACAAAATGCTAAATAAGTGAGGAAGGTCGAGAGTATATTTTCATCAAAAAAGTATGGAGATGTGTAGTCACTGGCAAACAAATACTTCCCAGCATCCATACTGGAAATGTAACCATAAAAAGAGACAAAGTATTAGAGGTGTGAACATAATTTAAAAATACAGACATGCTTGACACAAAGCCCACGAAAACCTCCTACGAGCTTCACTGGACATGGCAGAATTCAGTATATGGGAGATTATTAGGGTTCAGACTTTCCTTTCATTCCAAACCAAATACAATAATTACACTTTTAACAGTAACAAAGTCTTATTTATTTATTTACTTATTAAGACAGGGTTTCATTCTGTCACCTGGGCTAGAAGGTGGTAGCACAATCATAGCTCATTGCAACCTCAAACTCCTGGGCTCCTGCCTGAGCCTCCACATAGCTAGGACTACAGGTGGACACCATCATGCCCAGCTAATTTTTTTTATTTTTTTATTATTTTTTGTAGAGACAAGATCTTACTATGTTGCCTAGGCTGGTCTTGAACTCCTGGGCTCAAGCAATCCTCCCACCTCAACTCAGCCTCCCAAAGAGCTAGGATTACAGGCATGAGCCAGCACACCCACCCTAAGAAAGTCTTTTTGGTGTGACTCTAGGGTGATTTATAGTGAGGTTCTCAGTTACATGGAATAATTTTAACCATCACATGGCAGAACTTATTAAAGGTAGAATTTTACTGAATTCAGTGAGTGAATCAATTATAGTTAAAATGCAACTATCAAAACTCCTAAAGAAATATGATTTAATGCAATGTCAAATCAGATCTTTTGAACAGACCAGCAATTCTGATTTGATAAAATTTAACACAGTTTTAAAAAAAATTATTTAAATAGTATTCATGATATTCTTTCTGGCATTTTATTTATGCTGTCATTTTTTTAAAAAGAAAGTAGAGAATAGTGATGTATTTATCTACCATCATAATTCAAATAAATGTGATTTTTTTAAATCGAGAATTGCCTGAATGGCAAATTTCCAATTTCTATTTTTACAGAAAATCCATTTGTGCAGAATAGCTAGGGTTCTAAAACATTTTTTAAGGATAAAAATATTAAACATTGTTTCACTGGTTTTCAACATGTAGAGTCAAAAGTCTGGACAAGCACAGGAAACACATTTGTGTTTGCAGAATACAATGTAAATGTTAACCTTGACGATGTAAAAGCAAAAGTATAGCTGCTAGAAGGAGGATATAGAAGTAGGAAAGGAAAATGAGAAAAGAATAGGGGGCCTACTACCTAGCTGCACTCATTTTACAAATCAGAGAGTCAAGAAATTCTCTCCAAACAATAGAGTTTTCTGATATTATTTAAAACTAAAAAGTTTAGAAAAACTAAAAATAATATAATTATCAAATTTGAGCATGGGAGATGGGGATGTGAGAGTAATATAAATGAGTTATAAACCTCCACTTTCTTTTCTTATTTCTTTTTTTTTATCTTAGTTATTTGCAGCATGAAGCATGAAAAGCTTGAAGTCTACGGATGTAATCCATTGATTTATGGAGGAGTACAGGGATAAGTACATTATCTAAAGTTATCAAGGAAATCTTCAAAAAAAACCTTAAAAAGTAACAGCTAAAATATGTTGCCTTTGATGACTGTAACTGAGAATGGAGAGGAGTGGATAAGAAAACTTATATTTTATCATAAACTCATCTGTATTATTTGATTATTTACCATATGCATGTGTTACTTTGAAATACAAAATTCACCATAAAATATTACTATGTATGCATGTTGGCATTACTTATTAAAATATTTAGAGAAAAATACTTGGATGTAATAATAGGTAACTTCAAAAGAAAACACTTAAAGAATATTTTCATCATAAATCATCATAATACAATAATAAAAATATCTTTATTTTGAAAAGCTCAGTGTTTTCCAGCTCATTAACATTTTCCCAATGAAATAGGCTCATGAGAGAAAACATTATTCATATTTACCAGCTGACAACCCACTAGGCAGCATAATAGGAAGAGGAACAAATACGACTACACTTCCAGGTATTGCCAGAAGTATCTACGTGACATTGGGAAATTCACATCATTCAATCTACTTGGGCCTTAGTTTCCTCTTCTGCTAAATGAGTGAGTTTGGCAACAAGGCTTTGAAGGTAAAGATTGCTTCGGGCTTGACGTTATATGATTTTCAACAAAGCACTTCATTTGATGTAATTAGAATCATAACTTTCAAGAATTGGAAAAGACTTTAGGAGTTAGCTAGTCTGGCCTCCTCATTCTGTCGAGAGGAAAAGTGAGGTCTCATGAAACTTCTAGAACCACAAGAGCTAAAGACGGTAGCATCAGAACTAGAGCTCATATCCACAGACACCCATGCTGCTCAGCATGTCTTGTGTCTTAGCCATCTCAGGCTGCCTTAACAAAATACCGTATACTGGGTGGTTTACACAACAGAAATTGATTTTATTTTCCCACAGTTCTTGAGGCTGGAAGTCCAAAAACCAGGTTGGGTTCTGGTGAGGGCTCTCTTCCTGGCTTGCTGTCAGCAGCCTCCTCTTATGTGCTCACTTGGCCTTTCTTTGGTATGTGTGCGTGGAGAGAGAGAGAGAGACAGAGAGAGAGAGAGAGAGAGAGACAGAGAGAGAGAGAGAGAGGAAGAGAGAGAGAAGGAGAGAGAGCTCTTCCTCTTCTTACAAGGCCACCAATCCTATCAGAATAAGTCCTCACCCTTATGACTCCACCCTTATGACCCCATTTAATTACCTCCTAAAAGCCATATTTCCAAATACAGTCACATTAGGGGTTAGGGCTTCTACATATGAATTTTGAGGTGACACAATTCAGTCCATAGCATCTTCTTTTATAAAATGGAGGACAACTTGTTCACATCTCTCCTCCCTGGCAACGTAACACAACAACTCTTGCCCGCTTATTTCAACATTTCAATTTGAGGTAAAGAACACAGTGGATAAAGGAAAGGAAAAATTTTCACAGTTTGAGACTGTTTCTCATTTCTCGGTCACCACCAAGTTATCCATTGATAATTTTCCATACACACTTATCAGTTACTCGAACCAGTCTGTTTGCAGAGTCTTCTCTCGCAAAATTTGCAAGACTAAAAACTACAAACTCATATCTATTAAAGCTAATGTATTTCTAGAAAGAAAATGTTTTGTTCTTGGTTCAACACTTTCTCCGCAGTCCGGTTTCACAAAAACAATACCCGAGGTCTTCCGTTCAAACTGACAGAAGCAAACAGTGCATTCAATGCCTGGATGAGGTAAGGGCTGTATTTTCAGTTCAGGATTAAAAAAAATAAAAATAAAACAGCCTGTTTGCTAAAGACAAAAAGCATATGGAGCAATTGAAATTCAGATATAAGGAGCCGAGGATGGGAGGATGGGAAATTCAGCTTTGAAGGAAACTGCTACTTAATTACAACGTGTCTAGAAATGGGAAAAGATGCAGAAAACCCTTGGAGTTGCAGACAGTATAATTGTTTAGTAAAGAGAAAACATAAAAACAAATAAGAGAGAAGGGTGCACACTATAGATCAAGTAGAAATTGCTTTAGAAGAGGTTTTTAGAGACAAAGGCCAAGGACAGGGAGATTTATATGACTTCGTCCTCACAGATCATCTGAGAGGTGATAGGAAGTTACCCAATCAAACCTCTCCTCCTCAGCCTCCTCCCACCTATAACTGCCTCCCTGGGCTGAAGCACCAGGCCCTCCCGGAGTACCCAGAGTCAATACCTACACATTGTCTTTCAGTGTTTTTCAAAGTGTGGGTCTCACATCTTCTGCATCAACTCACCTTCACCATTCCCCAGCACCCTTTACCTCCACGTGCTTATTAAAAAATGCAGATTCTTTGCCTCTCCCTAAAAAGGGATAGAGGTAATCCTTTCCCCCCTACAATGCTCATCACATCCTTAAGATGTGGGTTGTACCCACAGAATTTGAGATAATAAAAAAAATGCAGATTCTTCAGCAGACCTAAAAAATACATCTAAGGATGAGCTCAAGAACCTGTGTTTTATCTAGCCTTCCACTTGATTCTTCTGTTCACTATATTTTGAGAATTGCTACTATATGTTAACTGTTATCTTGTCTCTCAGAAAACTATGAGTGCCTTTGATGAGACATGCTATGGTTTATCTACCTCTTTATTGCCAACAATGAGCTGGAGTAAGTCCTGGATAAATATGTTCTGACGAAGACCATGAGGAGCACCATCACATAAGCAGAGGCGGGGAAGTGGAGTCGCTCAGCCCGAATGACTGGCTCATCTCCATGTTGAGACGAAATAAGTTAGAAATAATGTGGGCTCTGATTCTTAATTGACTCAATTGACTCACAAACTGTTTCTGAAGACATTGACTAATCTTCCTCTGTGGGAAGCTGAATGAGAGCTAGTTTAGCCTTCAAAGAGTTCTGTCACTTGAGTGCAGTGACTCAGGAAAGATGCAGCAGTGGAAATTCTGAGTCCCAGCAAGGAGCAGTGGGACACGTAGCCACCGAAGAAGCCAGGAAGTTTCTCACTTCCAGGATATCCACGAGCTGGGGATTGCAGAAAGGGATTGGCCACTGAAATTGAGGTTGAGATAAATGCAAAAGAACAAGCAAGGTGCCATAATGAAGCAGGTAGGAGCCGTACATAAAGTCACGCACCAGAGGCTGACCCGGCCATCAGGTTGATTCTCACCCTGCAATCACATTTTAAAAAGTAGAGATCAGGATTGGTGGCGATTTTTCCAGAAAACAAAACACTGAGATGACAGCTAATCAGTGGGAAACATAAAGGTCAATAGTGAGATCTTGATTTAAAGCTGTGAAATCTTGCCTCCCACCTGAGCAGGTAGGAGCTAAGGAATAGGGTTAGACTTGAAAACTTCCGTCTTGCCTCAAGAGAACATTCGAGTTTCTAGAAGAAGGATACGCTTCCTACCCAAGGAGACAGGCTAGAAAATGTAATATAAACACTAGGTCATGTCCAGCTTTGGTGGTCATGTTGGTTGGGCGTCAATCTGATTATGATACTAACATCAAAACATTAAAATGGACAATATTTCAAATTGGATTTCTGGGGGAAAAAATGTTTAAACTCTTTTTTTTTTTTTGGTAAGTTATAAAGCTAGAAAATTTATTTACAGAAGGAAAGGTATCGACATCAGGTACATTCTGCGTATGATGAGGCTTAAACTCAAAGCAGAAGGAGACAGCTGAGAGCTGACCATGGATCAGAATGAAAACAGTTAGTAGATTCCTCCTATATGTAGGTTGCTAATAGCTCCAGGAAAAACTACTCAACCTTGCCCTCTGATGGCTGGCATTTTGCCCATGTCTCTACTCTTCTGCAGCTCACAGTCCTGTAACAGTTATTCTCTGGGGTGCCTGACCCCACCACCCTCCCTATCACTTTTGTCTGGTGACCCCTTATTGTACTTTACAGAAAAAATAAGATGCCGTTAACTAGAGATTCTTCACCTTCTTGATTATCCTCTTCCCCCACCCAGAAAAGAAACTTATCGACACTCATCCTCACCTTCCCCCCATCTCAGTAGGTGGGCAAGGAGGTCTTCCTTCCCCATTCAGCTCTAGACTCTACACCTGGCCTCTGGGTCCCTTCCCTTCACAGCTGGTCAGGCAAGAAGCCTCAATTATTAATTCCCCTTTCTCTTCTGCTCATTTCATCTATTTCCAAGGGGTTTTTCTTTCAGACATACTTGTGTCCTGCTGATCTTTAAAAACAAAACAAAACTTACCTCAATCCATCATAGCCAGACTTCTTTAAAGAATAAGCTATACTTGCTGTATCCACATTTTAACCTCCTATTTGCTTCTTAATTCATTATGCTATAATCCACCTCTTCACCAAAACTGCTCACACCATAATTTCGGATTACTTAGAACCAACCACCAACCCCAGTAATAATTCCTTAGCCTTGACCTCACTTGAACTGTGGGGAGCACCTGACCCTGTGAATGACTCCTTCCTTCAGATTGGCCAATTCCTTTCTGATCTGTGATCTCTCCCTCCGTCTCTTTCTCTCTCTCTCCCTCTTTCCGACACTCCTCCCCCCCCCCAACTTCCAATCTGGACATGCCTTCCTAATCTCAATGGGAGGTTTCACTTCTTGGCTTTTTCAAATGTTCTGCAGAATCCTAATCTTGGTCATCTTTTCTTACACTCTACCTCCCCTCCCGGGGTCTCATCTACATTAGCATCTGGATATACTCCAATGACTCACTGAAAAAAAATACAAATATATGTATACATAGATATATATATTGTGTATATATATATATATATAATTTGTATAAACTTAAGGGGTACAAGTGCAATTTTGCTACATGGATATATTGCACAGTGGTAAAGCCTGGAATTTTAGTGTATCCATAGCCCAAATAATATACATTGTAACCATTAAGTAATTTCTCACCAAATACCCCTCTACTACCCATCCCCCCACTCTTCTGAGGCTCCAGTGTCTACTATTCCACACTCTATGTCTGTGTGTACACATTATTGCTCCCACTTAAAGTCACTGGATATATTTTAATGACTCCCTATCTCTAGCACAGAACCTTCTTCTGAGTTCCAAAATCATATGTCCAACTGTCTGTGAAACTTTAGACTGAGTATGTAAAACCTAAAATAATCCTCTCTGCCTATCACCCCTCACTCCAAATCTAGTCTGTTTCCTGTGTTCGCTACCTTGTTTGAGGGCACAGTCACTGGTCACACAAAAAATCAGGAACTCTTTGTTTGTTTATTTGTTTTTCAGAAATACTTAGTCCCCCTTCCCTGTTCTCCCCACGCGGTACCCAAAGTCAATGACACCAGTTTCTAAGAGGAATAATATATTCTCGGGTGAGCAGTACTTTAAATATTTTATCTATTGATGTTTAGAGCAATGCCTGGTTTTTCTGCTCATTTGTCTGTCATTATATAATAGTAGCTATTTTGGAGAAGAAAAAAAATTTGGTTCACAAAAGCAAACAGATTGAAGTAAAATATCCTTTAGTTTATCAATATGGCCAGAGTGTGAAATGCTATATATTATCGAAGCAGTGCATGTGATGGGGTTTTCACATTATTGGGAATAGTCTTAGAAATTTGAATTATATTCTGTTTTACATAATAAAGCATATTATAACTTCTTCACACTGCATAAAGTAAAATAGGAGCAACATTGTACCTCTACATTTCATTCTAAAAATTATCAATTCTCGTAGGAGAATTGAGAGAATTATACAGTGAATACCCATAAAACCGCCACCTAGAATCTACAACTACGCTTGTGCTATACTTGCTTTATCACATATGAATCCATCTAGCTTTGTATCAGTCCATCTTCTTTCAAAGTAGGTTGTAGACATCAGTACACTTCATCCCTCAACTCTCGAGCACGCTTATTGTTAAACTACAGTAATTTAGGGGAAGGGAATTTACATGTGGAGAAATACACACATCTTCAGTGTACCATTCAAAAAGCCACTCATTCTTGACCCTTTCTTCTCCCTCTGTCCTCCTCCCATATCTAATCACGTTTGATATTGCTCAACTTCCCCTCCTCTGCTGCAGCCCCACAGCTCTAGTTCAGGTCTTTTTTTTTTTTTTTTTTTTTTTTTTTTTAATTTTTTTTTTTTATTTTGGCATATTATGGGGGTACAGATTTTAAGGTTTCAATAAATGCCCATTTCCCCCCTCCCCCCAAAAGTCTGAGTCTCCATCATGACCATCCCCCAGATGGTGCACATCTCACTCACTATGTATGTATATACCCGCCCCCCTCCCCCCTCCCACCTGCCCAATACCCTATTACTGTAGCACCTATGTGTCCACTTAGGTGCTACTCAATTAATACCAGTTTGCTGGAGAATATATCTGGTGCTTGTTTTTCCATTCTTGGGATACTTCACTTAGTAGTATGGGTTCCAGCTCTAACCAGGAAAATATAAGGTGTGCTATATCACCATTGTTTCTTAGAGCTGAATAGTACTCCATGGTGTACATATACCACATTTTATTAATCCATTCTTTGATTGATGGGCACTTGGGCTGTTTCCACAGCCTTGCAATTATGAATTGTGCTGCTATAAACATTCGAGTGCAGGTGTCTTTTTTGTAGAGTGTCACTGGATCATTTGGGTAGATGCCCAGCAATGGGATTGCTGGATCAAATGGTAGATTCACTTGGATCGCTTTAAGGTATCTCCATATTGCTTTCCACAGAGGTTGAACTAGTTTGCAGTCCCACCAGCAGTGTAGGAGTGTTCCTCTCTCTCCGCAACCACGCCAGCATTTATTGTTTGGAGATTTTTTGATAAAGGCCATTCTCACTGGGGTTAAGTGATATCTCATTGTGGTTTTGATTTGCATTTCCCTGATGATTAGAGATGTTGAGCATTTCTTCATATGTTTGTTGGCCATTCTTCTGTCTTCTTTAGAAAAATTTCTGTTCAAGTCCTTTGCCCACTTTTTAATGGGGTTATTTGATTTTTTCTTCCTAATTTTCGTGAGTTCTAAGTATATTCTAGTTATCAGTCCCTTATCGGATGCATAGGATGCAAAAATTTTCTCCCATTCTGTAGGTTGTCTGTTTACTTTCATGACTATTTCTTTGGCTGTGCAGAAGCTTTGTAGTTTGATCATGTCCCATTTATTTATTTTTGTTGCTGCTGTGATTGCCTTTGGGGACTTCTTCATAAACTCTTTGCCCAGGCCGATGTCTAGGAGAGTGTTTCCAACTTTTTCCTCTAGAGTTCTAATAGTTTCATATCTTAGGTTTAAGTCTGTTATCCAGCGTGAGTTGGTTTTTGTGAGAGGTGAAAGGTGTGGGTCCTGTTTTAGCCTTCTACAGGTGGCTATCCAGTTTTCCCAGCACCATTTATTGAAGAGGGATTCTTTTCCCCAGCGTATGTTTTTGTCTGCTTTGTCAAAGATGAGATGGCTATATGAGGATGGTTTTATATCAGGATTCTCACATCTGTTCCACTGGTCAATATTCCTGTTTTTGTGCCAATACCATATTGTTTTAATTACTACAGCTTTGTAGTATAGTTTGATATCTGGCATATTAATGCCTCCCATTTTGTTTTTGTTGCCTAGAATTGCTCTTGATATTCGGGGTCTTCTTTGGTTCCATACGAAGCGTAGAATTATTTTTTCTATATCTGTGAAGAATGCTGATGGGATTTTAATAGGTATTGCATTGAATCTGTAGATCAGTTTGGGTAGTATAGACATTTTGACGATATTGAGTCTGCCGATCCACGAGCATGGTATGGATTTCCATCTGTTTACATCCTCTGCTATTTCCTTCCTCAGTGTTTCATAGTTCTCCCTGTAGAGGTCTTTTACCTCTTTGGTTAAATATATTCCTAGGTACTTTAATTTCTTTGTTGCTATTGTGAAGGGAATTGAGTCTTTGATTTGGTTCTCAATTAGATTGTTGAAAGAAAATCTCAAGAAATTTAAAAAAATAGAAATCATACCATGTACTTTCTCAGATCACAGTGGAATAAAACTAGAAATCAACCCTAACAGAAACTCACATTTCTACACAAAAACGTGGAAATTAAACAACCTCCTACTAAATGATTACTTCGTAAATGAAGAAATCAAGACGGAAATAAAAAACTTCTATGAAGAAAACGACAATGGAGAGACAAGTTATCAACTCCTCTGGGACACAGCTAAAGCAGTTCTGAGAGGAAAGTTTATCTCCATAAATGCCTATAACCAAAAGGCAAGAAGATCACAAATAGACAATCTAATGAAACGACTCAAAGAGCTGGAAAAAGAAGAACAGACCAACCCCAAACCCAGCAGAAGAAGTGAAATCAACAAGATCAAATCAGAACTAAACGAAATTGAAAACAGGAAAGCTATTCAGGAGATTAATAAAACAAAAAGTTGGTTCTTTGAAAAAATAAACAAAATTGACACGCCATTGGCTAAGCTAACGAAAAGCAGAAAAGAGAAATCTCTAATAAGCTCCATCAGGAATGAAAAAGGAGATATCACAACTGATCCCAAAGAGATACAAGATACAATTTATGAATACTACAAAAATCTTTATGCACACAAACTGGAAAATGTGGAGGAAATGGACAAATTTCTAGAAACACACAGCCTCCCTAGGCTCAACCAGGAAGAAATAGATTCCCTGAACAGACCAATCTCAACAGCTGAAATAGAAACAGCAATTAAAAATCTCCCTAAAAAGAAAAGTCCCGGTCCAGATGGCTTCACACCTGAATTTTACCATACTTACAAAGAAGAACTAGTACCTATCTTGCAGAAACTATTCCACAACATCGAGAAGAACGGAAACCTCCCCGACACCTTTTATGAAGCGAATATTACTCTGATACCAAAACCAGGAAAGGATGCAACAAAAAAAGAAAACTACAGACCAATATCCCTAATGAATATAGATGCAAAAATTTTCAACAAAATCTTAGCTAACCGAATCCAGACACTTATCAAAAAAATAATCCACCACGACCAAGTGGGCTTCATCCCAGGGATGCAGGGATGGTTCAACATACGTAAATCTATAAATGCAATTCACCACATCAACAGAAGCAAAAACAAAGACCACATGATTCTTTCAATAGATGCAGAAAAAGCTTTTGACAAAATTCAACACCCTTTCATGATACGAACACTTAAGAAAATAGGCATAGAAGGGACATACCTAAAAATGATACAAGCCATATATGACAGACCCGTAGCCAACATCATACTGAATGGGGAAAGACTGAAATCATTCCCACTTAGAACTGGAACCAGACAAGGCTGCCCACTATCTCCACTTCTATTCAACATAGTGCTGGAAGTCTTGGCTACAGCAATCAGACAGGAAAATGGAATCAAAGGTATCCAAATAGGGGCAGAAGAGATCAAACTTTCACTGTTTGCTGATGATATGATATTGTATCTAGAAAACCCCAAGGATTCAACCAAGAAACTCCTGGAACTGATCAATGAATTTAGTAAAGTCTCAGGATACAAAATCAATACACAGAAATCAGAGGCATTCTAGTTCAGGTCTTTGTCACTTCTCACCTGAATTACTGGAAAGTCATCCAGTTTTTTCCATTTTAATTCATCGCCACAGCACCATCAAGGTGATTTTTTCTAAACCACAATCCGAAGCCATTTCTTGTTTAAACTCTTTTTAAGGTTTCTTCTCCAAACATTTTGGAGAAGCTTTAGGATAAAATTCAATCTTTTGAGCATGGTGCATGAGGATTTGAGCTTGACTATTTCTCTGGCCCCCTTTCTTGCCACTTCCCTGCTTTCCCTAACCTCTGCCCAACCCCTTCTCACAAAAACACTACTTACCAGAGGGACAAAATAATTTGCAGCATTTTATGCCCCCAACCCTCAGATGCTTTGAGCCTTTTTAGATGTTGCTTCTTCCATCTGCGATGCCCTGCTTCCTTTCTTCATCTCCCTACTCCCTCACTCAATCTTCTTTCAGACGTCACTGCCTCTGGTTAGGCCGCCATGTCTACTCTCCATCTTCACCCCAGGCTTGGCTGGATGCCCCTTCCAGGATTTCCTAGACATCAGGTGCAGACATCTGTCCTACAAGTTTTGCCCCAGTATTTGCTGGTCAGTCATTCCAATGAGTCTGCCGCTCCGTGAGGACACTCAGCAAAGCCAACTTCTCATCTCTCTAGCTCGTCTCCGATACGCAAATGCTCAGTAAATGTTCATGGAAGGAAAAAGAACAGGCGGAAGGCAGGGGTGTTTACTGGATGTTTGAGAATCTTTCTTTACCAGTCAAGGTGAGTGGTGGGAAGGGGTTAATTCAAGAAAACGTTTAATGTGAATTTAAAACCAAAAGAGTCACTTTAGCCTACATAGGCACTTGCCGATGGCCTCAGGCTGCTGTCTCATAGGTAAGAATAAAATCACAAGCCACCTTTTTCTTTTTGGAAAAAAATTATGGTAAAATACACATAGCATGAAGTTTACCATCTTAAGCATTTTAAAGTATACAATTTAGTAGTGTTAAGTATATTCACATTGCTGTACAAAAGTCACTTTTGATTGTATAAATATAGGGTTATATCTTTCTTTTGTAAAAAGGACGAGTAAAAATATTCAGAAAGCTCTGACTTAAGGAGATTATATTCCTGCCTAAATCTCATGTAACAGCTATGCAGGGGCTGCCTAACGATGCACCACTAATTACCTGGCAGCAGCATCTAGAGCTGAAGGCAGAACTATCAAATCACAGTAACTAGAGGGTGTTTTCTTCCAAAGAACAATCTGATGCACTTGTCCTGGTGCTAAAAAATCCCAAGGGCTTTATACCTGACAGCGATAGCCAGTCTACTTTAAGTCTGGCCCTGAGCATTCAATTGAATTTTTATAGTGGGTGATTTTAGGGCACTTAATTTAGAGGAGGAATAGAGATCTAAACTGTGCCTTTAATTAAATAGCACATCCCACATTATACCCATTAAAATGAATCTGCATCCAGCCCTAAATTTCTCTGGACTAGACTATTTGGCATTCATCCACAGCAGATGAGTAAGAAGAGAGATAAGATATCTGAAATATATTGATGGTATCTGAATTCAGAGAGTTGATAGATTCACTACACTAATTCTAACATAGTCACTTTGCAGCACATACCAGGTCAATACCTGCCTAGAAACCAGGGCAGAACGTATTACGCAACACTGTGCCACATGAAAGACATGAAAAAGAAGTCAAAATGAATCAATCCACAGCTATTTATTGAGGGTCAAATATAGACCAGCAGTGTGTTAGTACTATGTCGTTAAAATTAACAAACTTGGCTTCTGCATTTCAGCAATAAAACTTTCAAATTATAGAAAATCAGATTATAAGTAACACAAAGTAGGAAGTAGAAATGATCATATTTACTTCTTTTAAACTTGGGAGGAATATAAACTGGTGGAAAAACCTGCATTTGACCTCAAAGACAATCTTCTAGAAAGAAACTGAAAGATTTGAGATGATTATTCAGAATTGAGTAATTTCCATGATGAATTGATTATGTTTTTTGGTCTGGGATATATTTTAATTGCAATAATCAGAACCTTTCAATCTTTCTTAAGTGAACAGTAGTATTTATTAGAAAGATACATGGATGGTTCATTGAACCCAAGGGCAGAAAATACACCTGGGCCACACCAAGGATGGAAACAAGGAATTGGGAGTTAGGAACTGTGATTATACTCATCACTGCCCTAGGAGTGAGAAGGCTCCAATTTATACTTCTCTTGACTTGTCTGTATTCTTTTTCTTCTTTACAGACAGGCTTTCTCCGCCTTGGGTTGTACATGACCCACATATGATGACCCCACCCCTAACCCTGTTTTTCTATCCCCTCCACTCCACAGTGTTGAGCTAGAGTCTCTAAGGCCTAAATCCAAGTTCTTAGTGGAAAAACTGACTAGGATAGCTTAGGTCAAGTATTTATTCCCAGACATTTGATACCCATAAATGTTCCAGAAGACCTCACTTCCTAGGACTCCAGATTTGATACCATATTTTGACACTCTACCTGTGGTATGGCAAAAATGCTGCAGCACTTACAACAGCATTTTCTTTTTTTTTTTTTTTTAATTTTATTATTTTATTCTTTTGGGGTCTTCC
This sequence comes from Microcebus murinus, assembly GCF_040939455.1. Taxonomy (NCBI): domain Eukaryota; kingdom Metazoa; phylum Chordata; class Mammalia; order Primates; family Cheirogaleidae; genus Microcebus; species Microcebus murinus. The sequence goes on along the minus strand of NC_134114.1, from coordinate 76,756,102 downwards.
AGTGAGGACCAGAAAACCTGCTAGACAAATTCTAAAAGAGCTGTAGCACTAGCATTTTTTTTTAATTTTTTTTCTTTTTTTTTACTTGCCAAGGCTGATCTAAACACTAGCATTTTGATTCATCCAATAATCAAGTGAATTATAGAAAAGTAAAATGAAAACATTCAATGTCATTTACTTTTTAAAAAAATATTTGAAAAATAAAGATTGACATATTCAAAGAATATAAGGTGATGATATGATATAGGTATGTATTTTACAATGACTGACATAATCAAATTAATTGACACAGCCATCACCACCCATGCTGTACCTTAGATCCTCAGTACTTGCTCATTTAATAGCTCAAAATTGAGCCCTTTAACCAACATATCCCCATTTCCTCCACCCTTCATCCCATTTTAACCTCTGGTCTGCTGTTTCTATGAGTTTGACTTTTTAAAATTCCATATATATGTGAGATCATCCAGTGTCTGTTTCCGTGCCTGGTTTATTTTATTTAACATAAAGTCCTCCAGGTTCACTCTTGTTGTCGAAAATGACAGGATTTCTACTTTTTTTGCCTGAATAGTATTCCATTGTGTTAGTGTGTGTGTGTGTGTGTGTGTGTGTGTGTGTGTGTGTGTGTGTGTATACACATACCACATTTTCTTTATCCATTTATCTGTCAACTCTTAGGTCTTTCTTAGGCTGTTGAGAATAGTGCTGCAATGAACATAGGGGTGCAGATATCTCCTCAAGATACTTATTTTATTTACTTTGGACATAAACTCAGAATTGGAATTGCTAGATCTATATATGCTATATATATATATATATATATATACATATATATATATATATATGCTATCTATATATTGCTAGATCTATATATCCATAGAGAGAGAGCTATATATGGTAGCTATATTTTTGGGTTTTTTTTTAGCAACCTCCTTACTGTTTTCCATAATGGCTGTACCAATTGACATTCCCACCCAATAGTGTACAAAGGTTCTCTTTTCTCTACACCCTTGCCAACACTTGCTATCTCTTGTCTTTTTTAGAATAACTATCCTCTCAAGTGTGATCTGATATTTCATTGTGGTTTTGATTTGCATTTCTCTGACGATCAGTGATGTTGAATGAATACCTTTTCATATACCTGTTGGCCATTTGCATGTCTTCTTTGGAAAAATGTCTATTCAGGTACTTTGCCCATGAAAACAATTGGGTTATTGGTGTTTTTGCTATGGAGTTGTGTGAGTCAGTATTCAAATTCTTAAGTTACTGGATTAATATTGTTGGCTTTCATCCCACTCAACAAAAAGAACCTGCACTTTAAGGGAAGAGTTTCAAGCACTTCCTTAGGATATTCAATTTTTATTATGCTTTTTTACTGTTGTTGTCCGCAAGAGGTAAACTCATCTTTACTTACTGGAAAAACAGTCTGTCGAGTTGTTCTCATCCTCCATGTGGGAGCCTCTATCTGGAAGGCTAAGCAGTTATTGACTTCTAAGACTGTGGCAACACACAGACGGAGAGCATAAACCACTATTTCTCACCACAGATGCTTTGTCTTAGAGAATAGAAGCTATGCTTGGTAACAAAATGCTGGAATGTACTGAAGTACCAGTTACTATTTAAGGACAGTGCCACCTCCAGAATGGAACACGGCTCACAATGATGAGAAAAAGTAAAGTCGATTCTGTTGCAGGAGTTAAGTATTTCCACATTTTCTTTAGCAAGGCTCTATAATCTGTATTAATCACAAGTTTCTTTGGGGATTCTTGTCTAGGGATAAGTTTAAACCAGTAATTAAGTCACCGTGTATGTGATGCTGGAGTTGTTCTCTCCTTGTTTGTAATACATCTTGTCTACTGGTGTGGATGAGGAGAACGGGATGCAGATGCCTGAGCTCCCTGCCTCTGCAGAACCCAGGCCATGGGGTGCCTCCTGCCTATGAACCAATTGTGCCCTCCCCACCAAAATTCATGTTGACGTCCTAACCCTCCAAATATTACTGTATTTGGAGACAGAGCCTTTAAAGAGGTGATTAAGTTAAAATGAAGCCATTAGAGTGGGCTCTAATGCAATCTGACTTGAGTCCTAAGAAGAAGACATTGAACACACAAAGGGACAGAGAAGAGACCATGTGAGGACACAGTGAGAAAGTGGCCATCCGCAAGCCAAGGAGAGAGGTCTCAGAAGAAACCAAACCAGCTGACACCTTGATCTTGGAGTGCTAGCCTCCGGAACCGGGAGAAAATAAATTTCTGTTGTTGTAAGCCACCCAGTGTGTGGTATTTTATGAAGACAGCCCCAGGAAACAAATATATGCACCCACAAGAGGTTTGAATATTAGAAGATTCCCTAATCCTTTTCTTCAGGGTGCCCCATTCACAAGTTTAAGTGTATGTGACCCCAACTTAGTCTGTTTCTTACACTAGATATGGAGAAAACCCATATGAGAATCTTTCTTCTGAAAAAATCAGATGTTCCTGCAACGAAGGGCCTTCATTGCCTCATGGCAACAGAGTAGATTAAGTAGCAGCTGCCTCCCTAATATAAGAGTCCAGTTTCACAGTCCCTCATATTGCCTATGGTCATGAGCCTAATCGCTTCACTCATTTATAATATGTGTAATATTTCACATGCTCTGTAAGCATGTGAAATTGAGAGCCCCTGGGATGTTCTGCTCAGGCCAGGGTGCTGAGGTCACCGGGCTTCTCCCACCACTGGTGCAGAGACATTGATCGAGCATCCCAGGCAGACTTGGCAGCAGCAGGCCCATTAAAAACATTTCTTCTAAAGCCAGCTGACATTGATTTTTTTGGATACACCTTCTGAGGACAAAACAGAGTCGCAGAATCAAGGAAGCAATAATTCTTCTCTGGCCATTGCAATTATTGAAGTAGAGTCACCTTGTACGTATTACCAGATAACAAATAGTGGAGATATCCTCCCCTTTTCCATTTGCTTATTTTAAAAATTATGTGCACTAAGGTAAGAAGGTTATTGTGTCCAAGAGGGAATATTGTAGTATAGTATGAATCAAGGCTTTTTAGTCAAAGGGTTGAATAGATTAATTTTGTCTCAGATAAGGCTGGTGGAAAAGTTGTCTTTTGATGGTTTTGTGTTGCCACCCAGGAAGTACATTAGTCTTCCACTGATACATAGAAGTTGCAAATCATCAGAGAGGCACCTCCAGACATATCCTGTTAGCCTTGGGAACTCAGGCAGCTCTGACAGTAAAGGAGAATCTTCATAGGGAAAAAACCAAGATTGTGCTAGGGATGTCAGGGCTGCACAGGGCTCATAGCAGAAGATGTCTCTCTTGTTCTTTGTCTCTCCCTAACCCTCTTTTCCTCTCCCTCTTATGTTCTCTTATACTCACTCGCATTCATCCACTCTCTCCTCCTAAAGCAGGCTGATAAGGTTTTCATCATCTCCCCAACTATCAGAGTTCAAGGGCAGCTGCTTTTTGAAGGAGGCTCAGGACTTCTTAGGACTTGCTATAAAATCTCACTGGAGCAGGCACTGGTTAGCAATAAAGACTTTAGAGCAAATAGCCCGCATCTCAGTATTGATCTGTGCTTCCCCGTAAACTAAGGGTGCTAAAAGTTCATTTGTTCAAATGGCCAGATATTAATTCAGTAGCCTGCCTGGACAGAAGCTAAACCCATACTTCCTACCAACCACGACACACACACACACACACACACACACACACACACACACACACCAGCTACTCCACCTCACCCACACACATACACACACACAAGGATATACACCAACAATCACCACACAGACACACATACTTAGTCCAGGTGGCTATAAGAAGACACCATAAACTGGGTGGCTTAAACAACAGAAATGTATTTCTCACAGTTCTGAAAATTGGTAAGCCCAAGGTGAGGGTTCCAGCGGATCCGGTGTCTGGTGAGTGCCCTCTTTCTGGTTTGCAGACAGCCCAGAGAGAGAGAGGGTCTGTTTCTTTTCTTTTAAGGATACTATTCCGATCATGATGGCCATACCCTCATGATCTCATCTAAACCTAATTTACCTCCCAAAGTCCCCACCTTCTAATACCATCCATTGGTGGTTAAAATTTCAGCATATAAATTTGGGGAAGATATAAACATGCAGTTTATAACACATACCAACAACAAGCACCCCACACATACAACATCAACCACACATACACACACACACACACACGATTTTATTATGCAATAGGCACATTACAAAAACCCATTGTAAAAATGCTGCCTTCGTGAATGAGTTTAAAGGAATCTGAAGAAAAAAAAAAGAAGCATCAACAAAATCATTTCTATCCTCTGTCTCTTTATTTCAGAATATCCACCTCTAATTTACAACTACCCCAAATTTTAACATTGATTTTTGAAGGGAAATGCTTAGCACATTTGATAGTAGCCATTTCTTCTCTTTCCCCTCTTGGTATATAGCCTTGTGCCTCCCGAGTATAAGCCAGTTTAGACGAAATAGTCTGTTGGAGTATTCTTTCCTAGTGTATAGGCAAGAAACAAGGTCATAGCTGCATTTTATATATGTACTAGACCGCACTCTCTCATCTTCTCTGCCTTCTTGCCAAAAGGCAATGACAGCTTCTTTACTAAGGGAACAATTCAGTGTAAGGTAATCAGGAAGTTCTGGAAGGGTAGGGATTGTGTGTACTATGGGGCTTGGTGGTGGGGGTGGATTTTTTCTGAAATAAGATTTGGATACATTGCCCTCATCAAATTTGGAAAGGGAATATCTAGAAGCAGTGCACTCATGATAATACTCAGCCTAAAATGCTAGCAGATTACCTTGAACCCTTCGTTTCCCTTCTTCTGCCAACTCTTTCTCTGTTTCCCTGCTCATGATCTTCATCAATGTGTACTGAGAAAGGTCATGATGATATATAAGTCAATCCCTTTTGTTCTATCTTTGTAGCTCTGTAAAAGAGTTAGAAGAGAAATAAGCTAAAAACATGTGGGACCTGAGAATCACCTGAGGATTTTAATTAATTCTGTGCTCTTTGCCCCCCATCCAATTTGTACAGTTAATTTGGAGTTGGTTGTAATAAACCTTTGCATGAGATAAATGTGTCTTTATTTCTCCTTACTTGGCTCAGTACAAGAAATGCTCCAACAAACAATTTGGCAAATGAAAGTGAACAATAAGAGCCATTCCAAAGAACCTATTAACCCAAACTATGATCTGCACCACGTTCTTTTTTGTTTGTTTTATAAAGAGAATATGTCACTTTGTTAGGTTGGGGCAAATAAACAGTTCAGTAAAATGATTATAATTCCAAAGGAACAGGAGCAAATTAAAAGTCCTGAGCATGTCCATCCCCCAAATGTTGCACATCTTACTCATTGTGGTTGTCTATACCCCTCCCCTCCTCCTCCCTCCCACCCTCCTGACACCCGATAAATGTTACTACTATATGTCCACTTAGGTGTTCATCCGTTAATACCAATTTGCTGCTGAGTACATGTGGTGCTGGTTTTTCCATTCTTGAGATACTTCTCTTAGTAGAATGGGTTCCAGCTGTATCCGGGAATATACAAGAGGTGCTATATCACCATTGTTTCTTAAAGCTGAGTAGTATTCCATGGTATATACCACATTTTATTAATCCACTCATGAATTGATGGGCACTTGGGTTGTTTCCATAGCTTTGCAATTGTGAATTGTGCTGCTAAAACATTTGAGTGCAGGTGTCTTTTTCATAAAGTGACTTTTGATCTTTTGGGTAGATGCCCAGTAGTGGAATTGCTGGATCAAATGGTAGATCTACTCGTATCGCTTTGAGGTATCTCCATATTGCTTTCTACAGAGGTTGAACTAGCTTGCAGTCCCACCAGCAGTGTAGGAGTGTTCCTCTCTCTCAGCATCCATGCCAGCATTTGTTGTTTGGGGACTTTTTGATAAAGGCCATTCTCACTGGAGTTAAATGATATCTCATTGTGGTTTTGATGTGCATTTCCCCGATGTTTAGAGATGTCAAACATTTTTTCATATGTTTGTTGGCCATTATTCTGTCTTCGTTTGAGAAGTTTCTGTTTATGTCCTTTGCCCATTTTTTGATAGGGTTGATTTTTTTCTTGCTGATTTTCTGCACCACATTCTTCTGCCAAATTCTAGGACATTTGCACCGAAGTTCTCAAAGCTCAGTATCTCTGGTAGGATTGGGCATAAAAGTAAATTGCATTTGAATTGCACGTGTGACTCTGTAATAACATAATTACAGAAAGTGTGTGTCATCTCTGACCATTGTATTTGACATAAAGAAAGTCACCTGGCTAGGTGCAGTAGCTCGAATCTGTAGTACCAGTGACTCTGGGGGCTGAACCAGGAAGGTCGCTTAAGCTCAGGAGTTCAAATCTAGCCTGGGCAACACAGTGAGACCCCATATTAATAATAATAAAAAAGAAAGTTACCTAAACTTTGTGTACCTCATCTACAATAGATTCATTACCCAACATCATAGTGATGTGCTTATGAGTTGTACATATGGGCTTTTCCTATTGTTCATGAAGAATTTTAACACTGTTATTTGATAGTGATTCATGATTAATTAATGATTAATACAATCAGTACTATATTACACACTATATAAATTTTAAACAGGTAGTCAGAAAGAGTATTAATGTTAATGAGGATAATTTGCACTTACGTAGTTAGACGTTTCTTCGTTAGGTGCATAATCAATTGGGCAGAATTGTACAGAACGTATTGACTGACAATTAACTTCTGTGATACTTATTTCATTGTTCAAATATAAATCATTCAAACAAATCACTACAGAATTTCCTAAGGCTATGTTCTTCACTTCAATAAATATTTGCCTTCTCTATATTGCAATACTTTGGAAGTTCTCTCAAGCTTGACCAAGCATATGACTCTAATTAACCTACAATTTAAAAAATACCCAAAATGTTATCATTTCCTTAATGTTGTAAGGACACTATGTCGTGAATACTTGTTGTTGCTTGTGGTATAATGATTCTACTCTAATTAGCATGGGGAAAACAGCTAATTTTCCCCCCCCATCTTCAGAGATCATCAGAAATCGAAATACATAATGGCTAAGAGGTTCAGGGTTTAGGAGTATGTGGAAGGGAGCTTGCTAGCCCATGCTTTTTCCCAGAATATGTTCTGATTCTGATGATTCTAGCTAAGAATTGGGTTAATAGATTTACTTCGTGCACTAAGTCAATGTCTGAAGTCAAATTTTTAATCACTCACAATTACCATTTAATGTGTATTAACAGCCACTGTTTAGATTCATAAAGAATTAACAGTAATGAGTGAGCAGGAAGTTTTAGACAAATAAAAAAGCTAACATTCATATTTTGCATATAGTATACCACTGGTAATATCTCACTAATGAGAAATAATAACAACAACTAATGTTAGTTAGTTGGGCTAATGAGCCCTTTCTAAGTCGCTGATGTTATTCTAAGTGCTTTGTATGGATTATCTCCTAGATTCCTCCAATAATCCCGTGTTGTGAAATTAAGATGTATAGAGGTTGAGTAGTATGTTCAAGGTCACATAGTTAGTTATTAAGGGGTAGAGACTGGATCTGAACTAAAGCATTTCTACTACAGATCCCCCATTTTAAACTAGTATGTTATACAGCCTGCAAACTGAATTATTAATCACATCTTTACATAGCCATGTCTGAAACTGTTTAGGGTTAGCTTAAAAATGATAGATTCCTATGATGCCACTAAACAGTTTTCTCTTCCTCCCCTCCTCAACATTCAAAAAGCACAAGGGATATGCAATCTTCTTTTGAATTTCCTAGCTCTTCTTACAACCCAAGTTTTATTTGCCAATGTTAATTTAAAAACAACAGCATACACAAGAGTGCACAGGTCTTTACAACACAGATTTTTTTTTTCATGAGAATAAGGAATCTACTGAATAACTATCAGCCATCTAGCACATGTTCTTTGTCTGTATTGTCGTATGCATAGATACATGTGGAACAAAGTCAAGGTGAAGTTATTATCTCAGGATACAGCACATCACCCAGAGGCCAAGGACCAAAGGAAGGTTTCTGAGTCACTACACTCATCTACAGAAGCTCAGGAAGATTTGCCACCTGATGTCAGTGATATAACATTCAACACATGGGTATTGAGTGATACTGTATATTAGATTTTGCTGAATTCAGTGATATGCAGAGGTTTACAATCCAATATGGAAAGAGAAATGTTAAAACAAATCCTGGGATTTGTTTTCCAATAGACAAGTGCTAAAGAGAGGTATTCACAACGTGCTTTGAAGAATGCGGAGGAAGGAATAATTTTCTACCATGGAGGGAGGGGATTCTGGAAGTGAATTGGGAAGGCTTTATTTGATTGGGGTGAGAAGGGGAATTAGGGGGCAGAGTTGGCATTCCAAGCAGAAGAAACAACACAAACAAGGTCTCAAAGATATGCCCGTGCACGTCCCTTTCAAGTGTTCTCCATGACTCTAGAACATCGCATAGATGGTGGAAAGTGGCAGGATCAGACTGGAGAAGAGATTGGGCAGGATGATAAGAGCCTGATAATCCTTCCTTCAGAGATTTGCTTTTGTCTTGATGGGGCATCTAACTTTTTACACAGGAAATATGTGGGCAATGTTTGGATTTGAGAATTCACTTTGACCATGGTGAAGATAACAGAATGGAATAGAAAGAAACTGGAAGTAAGTGAGGCCACTCAGAAAGCTATTACACTAGCCCAGGTGAGGGATAAAGAGAAGGGCCTGGGTTAAGGCAATGGCAGGGGGATGGAAAGGAATGGGTGGAATGCAGAAATGACCAGGAGGTAAAATCTCCAGTCTTGGCCGGGCACGGTGGCTCACGCCTGTAATCCTAGCTCTCTGGGAGGCCCAGGTGGGCAGATCATGTGAGCTCAGGAGTTCGAAACCAACCTGAGCAAGAGCGAGACCCCATCTCTACTATAAATAGAAAAAAATTAGCCAGACAACTAAAAATAGAAAAAATTAGCTGGGCATGGTGGCGCATGCCTGTAGTCCCAGCTACTTGGGAGGCTGAGCCAGGAGGATTGCTTGAGCCCAGGAATTTGAGGTTGCTGTGAGCTAGGCTGATGCTACGGCACTCACTCTAGCCTGGGCAACAAAGTGAGACTCTGTCGCAAAAAAAAAAAAAAAAATCTCCAGTCTTGAATGCAGATGGTTCAGAGGACAGAGCATTCAGACAGGGATGACTTAGAAGTTTCCTGCTTGGTCGATGATGGTGCAAAATAAAGAATCACCTTGTAGAAGCCAAAAGCATGCTGGGAGTTAAAGTTAACTAATTCTGAATCAGTTGGGAAGATGAAAATGGGGAATTTATAGTCTTATTTTCTTACTCCTGAGTGACTCGTGTCACCCTATCCTTATTTCTGACATACCTGTGCACACCACTCTCTATTTATCATCTTATGCCCATCACTCAACATTTTTCAAAGAAATGGCCAAGCATATGTAGCACACATCTCCCTCAAAACCTCCAAGCCATTCTTTGCTCTTAATTTCAAATCTCCTAAAGTGTCATTTTTCTTCATAAATACATCCAAGATTGGTCATTGGAAAGCTATGTCTCATCGTCTTTACCCTAGATATTGGAGTTCAATAGCTACTCTTCACAAATTCTGACCAATTAGTATCCACCTACATATAAAATCTTCAATTGCACATAGCCTCAATTTTACATTTATTATAAATTCTCTATGTTTAACTTTTCTATGAGATTTGCATATGATCCAACATCATTCAAAAGTATCTTCTATTTCAATAGCTACTAAACCATATTACTACAATGTGGAGTTGGGGAACCTCCAAGTTGTTGTCAGTATAAAGAATCCCTCATAATAAAAATATTTGACACCTTTGATCAAGAAGCATATGGGCCAGCAGTGACTCACACCTATAATCCTAGCACTCTGGGAGGCCAAGGCAGGAGGATAGCTTGAGCTCAGGAGTTTGAGGTTGCTGTGAGCTAGGCTGACAGCCTGGGCAACAAAGCAAGACTCTGTCTCCAAAAAAAAAAAAGCACTTAGATGAGTTGAAATGAGTTGAAATTGTTCAATATTTTAAAATGCATTTTATTATTTGTTGGAAATTAGCTAGCAATATCACAATATTGATTTTATTTGCTAGTGTGAAAGAAGCTAACACCTACTTTCACACACACCTTTTCTTCACACCAGACAGCTCAATTTCAGTGTGCATTAGTTTGCTTTGCACAGAGTTGCAAACTGAATGACAATGTGATAGTTTAATAACACCAAATAACACCATTGATAGGCTTTTAATTTTTTTGCTACTTAGCTAGATAGCTCAGTGCTACTCAATAAGAAAAAATTACGTAGACAACAGCATTTTTTGTTCTAAAATTCATTTTATTTGTTCTTAAGTAGGAAGCATATATATCCTGAAATGAAATATAATTTGGAAAGTATCACCTTTATTTTATTTTATTTTATTTTATTTTATTTTTTTATTTATTTTTTTTTTTTTTTTTGAGACAGAGTCTCACTTTGTTGCCCAGGCTAGAGTGAGTGCCGTGGCATCAGCCTCGCTCACAGCAACCTCAATCTCTGGGGCTCAGCGATCCTCCTGCCTCAGCCTCCCGAGTAGCTGGGACTACAGGCATGCGCCACCATGCCCGGCTCATTTTTTGTATATATATTTTTAGTTGGTCAATTAATTTATTTCTATTTTTGGTAGAGACGGGGTCTCGCTCTTGCTCAGGCTGTTTTCGAACTCCTGACCTTGAGCAATCCGCCCGCCTCGGCCTCCCAGAGAGCTAGGATTACAGGCGTGAGCCACCGCGCCCGGCCGTTTATTTTAAATGTAGCAAATATTTTTGAGTAGTATATGGCCAAGCAGTAAGAAGCTTGAAGCTTTATAGGTAAAAAGCCAGGTGACACATAAAAAACTGACTAGTAAGACAAGATGTCATAGAAACAAGAGAAAATGTGAGTAGTGGGGCCAGCAAGTGGGATCAAAGAAGATGGCATCAGTATTAACATGTTGCAGGCTTTAGGAAACCATCCCAAAATGGTTAAAAAGAGAAATAACTGATTCACATGACTCAAAGGCCCAGAGACCAATCAGGCTTCAGGCAGTAGAGTTTGTAATGGCATCAAGACTAGGTACAGGCCAGGCGCCGTGGCTCACGCCTGTAATCCTAGCACTTTGGGAGGCGGAGGCGGGAGGATTGCTTGAGCTCAGGAGTTCAAGACCAGCCTGAGCAAGAGCGAGACCCCATCTCTACTATAAATAGAAAAAAATTAGCCAAACAACTAAAAATAGAAAAAATTAGCTGGGCATGGTGGCGCATGCCTGTAGTCCCAGCTACTTGGGAGGCTGAGCCAGGAGGATCGCTTGAGCCCAGGAATTTGAGGTTGCTGTGAGCTAGGCTGATGCCACAGCACTTTAGCCCAGGCAAGAGAGTGAGACTCTGTCTCAAAAAAAACCAAAAGACTAGGTACAATTCTGCAAAATCCTTTCAGTTCCTCAGTCTATCTACCAGTCCTTAGGATGACTCCCTCGCATAAACAAAAGTGGCTTCTATAGTTTGAGGCTACACCTCTGCACAGCAGACAAGAGCATCTGTGTCCTAGCATTTTAAGAAGTCCTAAATTCATTCCAACTGGACCTGTGAACCAGTTACTGCATCTGGGAAAACGGACTTCCCTGATTGCATTAGATCAAAACTGGAATCAGCTGTGGTGTCACCTTCCCATATCCACGTGGCTCCCAAATGGGAGACAGTGCTATTCTTGGCACAAAGAGGAGAAACTGGCAGGCAACCAATAGGTAACTACTGTAACGTGTTTTCCTCTTGGCTTTTCTCTTCTATGCATGTGAAAATTTTTACTGTAAAATTAAATATATTAAGCTATATTTACTCATCATCTCTCTGTTCTCAGATACAATGTGAATCCCAGTGTGATGCCCACCTAGGAAGGCCATCGATAACTAAATTATGGTGATGATTTGATCAAAAAAATGGTAAGTCTACAAGGAATGGTGCCCAGTGTTTCAAAGTCAAATAAAACCGAGTTTATTCTCAGTTCTGCCACTGCATAAGCCCAAGAAGTCACAGCCCACTGTAGACTTCAGCTTCCTCATTTGTAAACTGGATATAGCATGTCTTAACCTTGCAGGACTGGTGCAGAGATTTGTGGCAACAAAGGGAAAGCACCTGGCTGGTGGAGGTGCTCAAAGAAGCTGCTGCTTTTGTTATTATTGTTGTTATCCTCGTTATCCTCATTATCACCATCTATAGCATCATCCCACCCCTGAACAGATGAAAGAAACAGTCACAGGTTTTTAGGTTTTTAGGATAAAAAGGCTACATTAGAAATCCAATAATCAGGAGAGGCCTGCAGTAGAATTTGATCACCTTTCGGCCTTTTCAGTATAGGATTAAGGTTCTCCTTCTTAAATGCCTCTTTGAAAGTGATGTCATGGTTCAACCATTAACTAGCTGTGAAATCAAAGGCAAGCTATTTAACCTTTTTAAAATTATCAAAGAGTTTCCTCATCTGAGAATAAAGATACCGAAAATATTTATTTCCTAGTATTAATTAAATTAATATATGTATAGAGCACATCCCATAAGAGACAGCAAGTATCTTTATCATTCTCATTCTCATTATTACGAAGATGTTGCACTAAATAACCAGGGGAACCATTAGTCTCCAGACTGAAAGTGATTGCCTCACACTATTTTGACAACCTGTGGTTGTTGTTAAAATTTTGTTTATGCTCAGTTTTATTTCCATTCTTCTTGAGATATGGTTTTTTTAAAGCCACCTATGAGAGTTTTCATCTTGTAATTTTCAGGACACTGTCAGCTGTTTTTTCACTCATCTGTACAAGTCTTTGTGCCTCAACATGAAATAAACGTGCTCTAATGTGTCTCTTCCACTTATTAATAAAGAGGAAAGATTGAAGGACATTATGTTCTTTCTTTATAATGAAATAAAAAGTTACATTTAAGAGGAAAATCTTTTCATTTCATAAGTTTTAATGGGAAAATATTTAGCAAATAGTTCTAGCTAGTTTGGGAAATGAAAATGTCTTATAAAACAGTATGCTCTTGATCATTTATTTTATTTATATCTGCTAAATTTTCTTTCACTGGTAGCCACTGCCTCTAAGCTTGAGTTCTAAGATAGTTGACATAAAAATGAATGCATTTATGCTTCAAATAATACAATCAAGAAAGTAACAAAAGCATTCTACAGAATGGGAGAAAATATTTGCAAATCATATTTTATAAAGGACTAATTAACCATGATATATGAGGAAGTCATCTAACTCAACATTAAAGAGATGTGTAAGTCAATTTCAAAGCGAGCAAGGAACCTAAATATGTATTTCTGCAAGGAAGATAGGCAAATGGCCAATAAGCACATGTAAAGATGCTAAGCATCATTAGTCATTAGGGAAATGCAAATGAAAACCACAATGAGATAACACTTCACACCCAGTAGGATAGCTAGAATCAAAAAAAGAGACAAAAGCAAATGTTGTCAAGGATGTAGAAAAGTTGGAACCTTCTTACATTGCTAGTGGGAATATAAATTGGTGCAGCCACTTTGGAAAGCAGTTTGGAAGTCTGTCAAAAAGTTAAGAATAGAGTTACCATATGATGTAGCAAGTCCACTCTTAGATATGTACCCAAGAGAACTGAAAACATACAGCACAAACACTTGTACAGGAATGTTCATAGCATTATGCATAAACATAAAAAAGTAGAAACAACCCATAAATAAAATGTGGTATATACATACTGAATATTATTCAGCTGTTAAAATGAATTAAGTATTGATACATGCTATAGCATGATGAACCTTGAAAACATGCTAAGTAGAAGAAGCCAGACCCAAAAGACCACATATTGTATAATCCCATTGATGTGAAATGTCCAGAAGAGGAATATTCATATTGACAGAAAGATTGCCAGACTTTGGGGATGGGAGAATTAGGAATGATTGCTAATGTGTATGAAGTTTCTTTTTAGGGTGGTAAGAATGTCTGGAATCAGATTTTGGTTATGGTTTCCTAACTTTGTAAACCATTGAATTGTGTAGTTTAAAAAATATATTGTATGATATGTGAGTCATTTGTAAAAGTTAATTAAAAATGCAGACTCTATAGTACTCTTCATTTCTTTAAATGAGGTAAACATTCACATAATTCTTTGCTTGGATGGCCTATACTGAAACATCTTTGTTAAATAATTGTTAAAGTAATATTAGAATTTAGCAATAACATTTTGCACATTCATACATCAATCTGCGCTTCTAATGTATCATCCCTTCCAATTTGGATAACTACATTTTTAATAGAGGCTTTTTACAATCAATGCTTTAACCATTCATACAAATCTAACATTTGAAATATTCAATTGCTACAAGAAATGATTTTTCATCAGGTAAAGCCTTATGTCATCTTGATAGGTGACCACTGTAACTGTGACTCTGCTGTTTGCTATAGTTGTTATTGTCTTACATCCTTCCAAATTTCTCCAAGGCCATGTGCTGGAATGTCTTGATAGAATCAATACCTTGAGGAGAAAGGTGGGCAAAGTTCAATAAGCATTAGTGATGCTTATTCCATTCAGTCGTATCTCTGATGAGCCCCACTCCTGTTAAATCCCTGAAATTTGTTCCTCTCTATCATCAAAACAACCTCACCCTAAAAATCTGTAATAAATTTTCTCAGGTTAAATAAAGTTATAAGATATAATTCACTTAGGACTTAGGATAGCTTTTTATGTGCCAAGGGGAGGTGTGAGCCTCCAAGGTGGAATATATTCTGCAGCATTAATAGAACACCAATTAACATCTGTTGGAACACAGTTTGGGAAATGCTGCTCTAAGGCTATGCCATTCATTGGAAATTCCACCAGACCAAAAACACAAGAGTTGAGAAGTCATTCAGTTTTGCTCTGATTATGAGAACTGATATTAGCAAGTCCCACAGATTTTATATTTTATTATGAAATATTTAGATTCTTCACTTAACAAAATGCACCCCTTTCAAGGATGGAGGCAAGGTAAATAATCTAAAATATTGATTCAATCACTCTTTAAGCCTCATCTTCTTCTGAAAATAAATTTACTGGACTAGATGATCTCCTCTACTAAGATTCTATATGAATCTGAGACCCTAATACTGATCCATCACAGGTGTGGTATAACTCGATACTAAGAAATCTCCTCCATTTGACTATGATCCTCAAAAACATTTTGAAAACAATAATGCACCTTTTCTTTCCTAACTATGTTGACAAGAACAGAACATGTGCCCTTTTCTCCCAGAAGAGCCCACTGTGAACCAGTCTAGGAGAACGGCTCCCTATTCCTGGGCTAGCTAAATGTCCAGGCTGGAGGTAGGTTGAAATCTCAAATGGATTTCAGAACTCAGGAAATGTTTACTGTTGGTTTAATTTTGTCTAAACTTTTTAACCTACCCAAGATTTTTATTTACTATTTACTCCTTTTTCTCTAGACTTCTGTCCATTTAGCAGTTCAGAATACTGACTGAGATTGATAGCAAAATGAAGATGTCTTTCATTTTTATACCTATTTATGATTATCAAAGTAATAAATACACAGCATAGAGATATTAGAGAACACAGAAAAGCACAGAAAGGACCTTTTCGCCACCTAACTACTCCATAGCCAAAGTTATTTATTCAAGAATTCCATTCTTTGATAAAAAAAAAAATCTTCTACACTTCAAGCTTACTTATTTAACTGCTCCAAATTATGATCGTTCTTCAACCTCATTGGAAACATGATTCCACTGATCCCTCTATTTAGTGCCAACCTATCAGGAGCACGTTAGGAGCCGTCTCCTTTCTTCACGTATCTTGTTATCCAGCTTAGGTTACATGGTCCATCATTACAGAAAAATCCCTACCAATATTCTGAACTTTCTTGCTCCTCTGTCATTATATCTGTCTGGCATGGCAAAATCCCACCTCCAGATGAACTCAACTATTTCCTTTCTCAGTTCCAGCCCCGGGTGGCTGAGCACTGCTGGAGAAAGTCAACTTCCAAACTAACATCACTGTGAATTCACAGCAACACCTCCAATGGGCCATAGCTTCTGCCTGATCTCACTATGATGTCGCACAGACCACTGCAGGCTCACTCTCTAGAATGACTATTTAAAATGCCCTCACTTTTCTCCACCCTCCAACTCTCCTACTTTTGGCTCTCCTCATTCTTTCTCCTGGGAGATGATGGGTCCTTCTACTTCACAGAGGAAAAAGAAACTGTCTTGTTATTTGTATCAATTTACTTCTTTCTTTACCCTTCCCTGTCACCTGTTAAAAAAAAGCAAACTGTCCATCTTCTCTCTAAGAACTAACCTTCTTCCTTTGCTTTAATTTATTATCCTCAAAAATATTCCTTCAGGACTTACAATCTCATTGAATTTCATGTCCTTTGACCTTCACGGGAAATTTACATAATAGCTTATTTATCTTTCCTGTATTTCGAATCTCTCTCTCTCTCTCTTTCTCTCTCTCCCTCTCTCTCTCACATACGCACATGCACAGTCTTTGTTTGTTGTTTTGTTTTTTTGAAATGGGGTCTCACTCTGTCACTTGAGCTAGACTACAATGGCGTCATCACAGCTCACTGAAACCTCAAACTTCTGGGTTCAAGCAATCCCTGCCTCAGCTTCCCAAGTATCTGGAAATACAGGTGTGCGCCACCATGCCAGGCTAATTTTTCTATTTTTTATAGAGATAGGGTCTCACTGTTTCTCAGGCTTGTCTTGTTCCTGGCTTCAAGTGGTCCTCCTGCCTCGGCCTTCCAGTGTGCTAGGATTACTGGCATGAGCCACTGTGCCTAACCACACACACACACATACACACACACACACACACACACACAAACACAGAGAGACAATGTTAATCCATCCATCCCAATGGCATTTAACCAAAGTCAAATCCCTAGCAATTAAATAATAACAATAACTTCCTTTTACCCCCACATCACCTTTTAAATATCATCCTTACCTCCCTCTCCCCTGACTTCTCACTCATTCTTTACCAAAATAGCTCTTGCTATGATCACCAAAGCTTTCAGTATCTAAATCCAAATTTTCAGTCCTAACTTTACATGACTTACCAGCACTTTTGATGTGGTTGACCTCTCCCTGCTGGTTTGCACAGTAGCTTCTCATCTAGTTTTCTTGCTGCCTCTCCTCCTTTCTGTGTCTTTTACCCTTCTCCAAAGTCATGAAATGAAGGATTTCTAAGGAGTTTTTAAATGTCATCTTTTTTTGTTTGTTTGTTTGTTTGTTTCTTCTCCCCTTTTTTTTTTCTCTTTTTATTTCATTGTATTATGGGGGTACAAATATTGTTAAGGTAAAATTTCAGGTTACAAAATCAATACACACAAATCAGAAGCATTCATATGTACCAAGAACCATCACGTAGAAACTCAAATCAAAAATGCAATACCCTTTACTATAGGCCCAAAGAAAATTAAATATCTAGGAGTATATTTAACGAAAGATATGAAAGATTTATACAAGGAGAACTATGAAACACTAAAAAAAGAAATTGCAGATGATGTAAACAGATGGAAAAATCGAACTTGTTCATGGATTGGTAGAATCAATATCGTTAAAATGTCAATATTACCTAAAGTGATCTACAGAATTAATGCAATTGCCATCAAAGTACCACCAGCATTCTTTACAGATCTAGAAAGAATAATTCGTCACTTTGTTTGGAAGCAGATAAAACCTCATATAGCCAAAGCAATCTTAAGTAAAAAACAAACAAACAAACTGGGAGGCATCAGTCTTCCTGACTTCAAGCTGTACTATAAAGCAATAATAGTTAAATTAGCCTGGTACTGGCACAAGAACAGAAGCATCGATGTTTGGAATAAATGTCATCTTTTTTTCTCATTCTGAATTCTGCTCTTAGGAATTTTATCCAATGGGATTTTAGTCATCAGCCATAGCCATTGACCTCCAGTCCATTCATTCATTCACTCTACAAATCTTTATTGGATGTCCACTAATGTGCCAGGAACTAGGGATAAAAGCATGAACAAATTCAGACTTTTCTGAGTTTAAGACCCATATATCCAACTGCCTACTGTTATCTCCACCTGAATGTCTCAAAGGCAACTCATATTTATTTTTTCTTTTTAAACAGAGTCTGGCTCTGTTGCCTAGGCTGGATTGCAGAGGCTCAATCATAGCTCACTGTAACCTCGAATTCCTGGGCTCAATTGATCCTTCGGCATAGCTAGGACTATAGGCAGGCTCCACCACACCCAGCTAATCTTTTTATTTTTTTAGAGATGGGCTCTCGCTATGTTGCCCAGGCTGGTCTCAAACTTCTGGGCTCAAGCAATTCTCCCACCTCAGCCTCCCAAGTAGCTAGGATTCTAGGCATGAGCCACTGTGCCTGGCCACAAATCATATTAATATGTCCTAAGCCAAACTTGCACCACTTTCCAAACAGTTGCTCAAACTAAAAACCTAGCTGTCATTTTGGGTTTCCCCTGCTCCTTCACCTTGTACATAATCCATCATTAAGTCTATTTCATCACTACCTCCTCAGTGTATCTTAAATCTATTCACTTGACTCTCCATCTCCACCTTCATCTCCTTAATCCTATGTTACATCACCATTTACCTGTACTACTGCTATAATTCCACAGCTGGGTTCCCTGGTGCTCTTTCTCCTCCCCTCAATTTCTTTTCCACATTGCAGAAGAGTGAACAATTTTTAAAACACACATCTTATATCACTGTCCCCAAACCCTTTTCCCACACCACCACACTCAGTCTCCTTTCACTTCTTCAAACTTACCAGGCTCTGTCCTACCACGGGGGATTTATAGTGCTTTCCTGCACAAAGGAATAAATGCTCTCCCAATCCTCCTCTCTTGACACCTGCTTAAATCTCCTTCCCACACGTCAAATGTTAGTTAACTCATCAGTTCCTCAGTAAACTAAACCCCAAATTATGCTAGGTTCCCCTCTGTAATCTCTCATAGTCACCTTCCTTCTTACTACTTATCACCGTTGTAATTTTATATTTATATTTATTTATATAATTTTTGATTAATATATGTCTTCCCTACTAAATTGGGAAGCATGATGATGACAGAGGCCATTTTATTTTTGCTCCCCATTGAGTGTATAGCCCTAGTATTGCGTTTGTCTGTCACATGGCAGGTTCTCAATAAAGATTAGTTGAATGAATGAATGAATGAATGAACAAGGAAGAAAACAAATCACCCAAATTCCACTGCTTCAAAATAGGCAGTTATATATTTATTTCCTCCCAGTATTTTTTATGAAAACATATCTTGATATTTTAAAAATTTGGGTAGATACTGTATATAGAATTTTAATTATAATCTTTACATCAAACCCTGAGAATTTTCTGAAGTTGTTAGCTATCCTTTCATTTTTAATGCCTGCATAATATTCCCACTTATGACTTAGTCTAATGCATTTAAGCACTCTCCTATTATTAGATAATTAATGTTTTCCCAATATTTTTACTCTTATAAATAATTTTACAGTGACTATTTTTGTACATTTTGTGCATCCAAATTTATGACTCCTTACATAAGATAAATTCCTAAAATAGGATAAATTCCTAAAATAGGATAAATTCTAGGGTTAAGATTTATACATTTTTTATAGTATTCAGGAATACCTGAATACTAAGAAAATGAGAGGAATGAATGATATTGTGATATTAGCGTTTATATGTGTCTATGTTAAAACAAATTACTCAGATTTAGATTGCAAAACAGAGGGAAACTAATCAATTCCTTGGGTGCATTTATTGACATTTTAAAACTATACCTGTGCATAGGTTACTTCAGGGCAAAATTGATAAAATATCTTGCAGGATGGACCTTTTTTCAGCACTTTGTCCTAATGTCCTAAAGCAAACAAGCAAACAAAACTCTTTTAAGAAAATGCTTTCCCAGTTTTGGGAGTTTTTGTTTTCTGCTTTACAAGTTGGGTGAGTCTACTGATAATTTACCAGGGATCTTCTTCAATAGGAATACGTTCCAGGTATAGTTAATTGATGTTTTACAAGACGAACCTAAATACCTATCAAAGACAATGCTAATTGTATATGTTTAAAAGTTGTTCCAAATATAATATTTTTTGAATAAGTTAATCAAAGTTCTGTGTCCTAGGATAAGGTATGAGATCAATTAAAACATTAGAGGTGAAGACTTCAGGCAAATGAAATTATCTGGCATGCTGTACGCTTCCTTCCTACTTTCACCAATTATAGGATTTCCCTCTGGGAGGTTTCCATACAAGGGTCTCAATTAGAAGAGTCTGTTAACAAAAACAAAGTTTTCTAGACAAGTGTTTTTTTTTTTTTTTGCAAAAATATTACCTTCACAACAACTGCAGCAATACTTTGAACAAATGTTTATAATATTTCCAGTGCTTGATATAGATGTCAGAATCATCCATTTTTCACTCTGAGAGCACTGAATTCACAATCTACTATGTAAGCACACATCAAGTTAGGAAAAGAAATCTATGCACAGCATGACCTACTTTTGATGTACTGAATTTTTTCTCAAAAAGAATTAAAAACTGTCATTAAAAAGCCAGACAGAACTGCATTAATACAATGGATGTGAAAGCATATTTCAACACAGTAAGAATGAGTTGTATTTTTCATGAGGTTCTACAACTAATAATTTTTAGCAATATTTTGATGTTACATATACTGATATAAATCCTCTCAGTTCTCAGAATGTATTTAAATTCCTATATATACTCAGTTGCCTGTTTTGGTACATAATTCACTTTGTAAAGGAAAGAACAACCTTCATCAAGGTAGATTAAATTTTGATACTATGACTATTCTTATTTTTGTCATGCTATTATCATGTTTTCCATTTAGACATACTCAGAAATACCCTTGCCTCTATAGAAGAATTTTATTTTTATTACTTAATTATTCATCTTTTGTTGTTATAAAATGCAGCATAAGTTCATTTTTTCTAACATCTACAACAATTCTTTGACGTATGCATGTATACCCATCTTACAAATAAGGATTTTTAATTTCATAAATATTAAATAATCTGCTTAACATTCAAAGACTAGAAAAGGGTAGAGATAGGATTTAAACCAAGTTCTTTCTGGCTGTAACCTCTGCTTTTTCCACCACATCAAGGTGACAGATCATACAACTGTGCTACATGTAGTCATGGACATCAGATGGTATCATTTTGGGCCTGTGGCTGGCATTCAGTAAAAACACCTACTTATTGTCATCATCATCATTTTTATAGGTCATCTAGTTATGAGCAGTCTTTTGCCAGAGAAACATCCTATTGAAAAAGTCTTTTCCAATCAAAGCATATTCTTTTCCCTATCTGTGCCCACCATGTAGACATGGAACTTAAAGTAGAGAATTCAATTGAAAGAGTAAAACTCTCCTCAAAATACATCCCTTTGGCTGAACTTTCTCCTGTTTTTTCCCCTACATAATCTACTACATAAAGTTCAGGCTTCTTAATCTGGCCCCCAAATATCATTCCTCATTTTCTTCTCCGCATACACAATTTGAAGACTGTAGTACAGTAGAAAGAACACAGGCCTGTGAGTCAGAAAGATGTGCATTTGATTCTCAACACCACCACTTAATAGCTAAATAACTATGGGGAAATTATAGGGGACTTCTCTGAGATGAAGATCTTTTCATCTGTAAAGTGAATAATGATGCCTATCTTACAAGGTTGTATAGATTAGAAACAGTTTATGCATATGATAGGCACTCAGTAAATAATTGCTCTCATTATTATTATCATCATCTTTATAACCTATGCTTCAGTGAAATTGGACCACATACTCCGCCCCACCCCCTACAATACTGTCCATGCCTTGCCATACCAGATGCAATTCTGTCCCCATCCCATTGTCATCCGATCCATCCTTCAACGTTAGCTAGAAAGTCATTTCCATTAAGCTTTCTCAGATCCCACTAACCAGAAGGAATCTCTCCCTTATCTAAACTGCTGCAGCACTTGGAACTTGTTTATTATACCCACTGTACCCTGTGTCATAAAATGTTTATTTTTGTCTGTGTCATTAAACTGTAAGAACCTCAAGGACATGGACAACATGTTATTTATCTCTATTTTCCCCCACAGCACCTAGCTTTGTACTTAGCACTCAATAAATGAATGAACAAATCAATAAGTATAAAACAAAGTCTTTACAGAATCTGTATTCTCTCTTTAAGAGTCTCAAAATCTCTCAATTTAAAATGTGAAGGAATTCCCAAGTTAATAGTTTTACAGAGATGACCCATTTCTAAAGTGATTAAATCACAAATTCCACTCCTTAACTCTTCCCCAGAGAACACCCCTACCAGGATGGATATGAATACACTGGAATTTTCAGAAGAACCTTAGGAGCAGTGAGGCGCACTGCAGAAATGTAGTTTGAAACAAAAAGAATAGGAAGATCGGAGCTGCGGTGAGCTGAAAAGAAATGATGTGGAAAATCAGATTTAAAAAATGCTTTTGGTGAGAATGAACATCTTTTGGTCAGGAAAACTTCTTGATCTATTTCTGAGATATCAAACAATGATGAAATCATTAATGAAGTCATTAATGACCCTCAAGGTTAAAGGGATGTAAGTTTGGCAAAAATAAGGCAATTCAGCAATCCAAATCAGAGTAGTAAGTAACTCATTATCCTGTTGCTGTATGCAGCTGCAGATTGGCAGGGTAGTCACTGAAGGAAGGCCCCTGCCCAAGGGACAATGTTGGGACCGAAACCCAGCAGGTGCTCTGCTCACCAAGCTGTGCCACTTGGCCTGGGGCTGCTAGCACATAGAGGAAGAATGTCTTTTTAAAGTTTCCTGAGTAGCCACAAACCTGAAGGGATGGACTAGGAGGCCTGGAAGGCTATTCCAAATTGTATTCCCATTGTCAACAACAGCATACCCATAATCCTTTTTGGCATTCTGATAAAAGGCTCTCCCTCCTTTTTCCTAGCAGATATGCATCCCTGAAAACTGCCTGCTTGTAAACCTGGAATATAATGCTAGAAGGTTCAAAAATATTCAGCCTGGCAAGAACTCACCTGTGCTTTCGCTGTATATAAGTTATTTTAGGGCAAGAACAACTTACAGTATTAAATATATATAGCTCTTTGATGAATCTTTGATGACAAACATGCTTTCAATCCAGTGTTTTATTTAAGAATAACAGAGCCTTAAGTGGGAATCCCAGCATTTATGCAAAAGACATCAGATAAACACTTGTCACATGTGTGACAGAGAGAGAAACTTTCTCTCCCACTACTTCTCCCACTTCTAAGGAGACACTCTCTCAAGCTTGTTTCTTGAAGATCTTTGGAACGCAGGGGGAAGAGAAAAGGAAGACAATGTCACTTCATGTGACAGCAGCAGCATACAATGGAAATTCCTCTGCCACTCACTTGAGTGTATTTCATCCTATTGAGACAAATTCTGAGTCTGAGCAATCTTGACCTCAAACCACTGACAAAACCATCATCATGATGGTCTTGCATCCTGGTTTGTTTTCAGCCTCCCTCCAATGCAAGCAGCATCAGGAAGCCCGAGGCAGGATCACAGTAAGGGACAGTGGGAGGACAGACCAGGAGGACGCTGAAAGGGGGAGAGTCTTCATTCTGAGGCTTCCTGAACCTTGGAGAGGTGATGGGAGGAGTGTCCCCTTTGCCAAAAGCTGGAACAATGCAAAGACAGTTACACAAGTGGCAACGCTGGACAAAACTGGGCCTCAAGTGCCCTTGCCTACCCTTCTCCCTAGTAGACTTCTACCCACCAGTAAGAACCAGTGCAATAACTAGTCTTCCAGGAAGCCTTTCCTAATCCTCCTCTTCCTCTCTCTCCCCTCTCCTTCTCCCTCTCCTCCATCCTCCTCCGACTCCCACCATCACTTGTCAGCCTGTGCTGCATTGGCTTCTCCCAGTCAGGGCAGATTAGATGCTTCTTGACTTTCTAGGGGACCCCCCCCCGGTCCCCACAAACCCATTGCAAGTTGAAAATGTGAATATCAAGAGTGGAAAATGTGCCTCCGACACTTAACCTTTCAAACACCAGAGCCTATTAACCCAGAGCCTACCTCAAACGTGCTCAGGACACTGACATCAGCCCACGGTGGTGGGAAATCTTCCGGCGACAGCACACTGTAGAGTGCGGGCCGCCTACCCTCCTGACCGCGTGGGGCTGCGGTGGCCTGAGAGAGCACCGTACCCTGCACACCGCCAGCTGGGAAAGGATCAGAATCCAGAACTCCAAGTATGACTTCCGCTTTCCAAAATCTTAAGTCCAACCAAGGTAAGTTGGGGACCGTCTCTATTTATGTGAGTTTTGTTGATAGCTGCTGGATCTGTGTGTCTCCCGCATGGACCACAGACAACATAAGTGTG
Organism: Microcebus murinus; assembly: GCF_040939455.1. Taxonomy (NCBI): domain Eukaryota; kingdom Metazoa; phylum Chordata; class Mammalia; order Primates; family Cheirogaleidae; genus Microcebus; species Microcebus murinus. The sequence goes on along the minus strand of NC_134114.1, from coordinate 76,731,628 downwards.
GAGAGCAAACCTCCTTCACCCCTGGATAGCCCAGCGCCAGGCCCAGTGCCTCCTACGTAGCTCGACGAGGCCTTCACACATACTGTTCCATCTGTCCCAGCACGTCCCAGGTCTCCATTCGCCCACCCCCTTTGACCTAGTTCACCCCTACTTGTTAAGAAGGGAACCACAATCCTCTCACTCCCCATGTGCCCATTCCTGAGGTGTCCCATAGCGACACTGATGGCCTTTTGTCCTGCTCTCACTCACTCCTCCCTCCCAGGACAAGGAGCTTCTTATTTGATTGGAGTGTTTACAAGAAGGGTTATTAAACATGTCCAGGACAGCCCTTGTCTCACTCCTAATGCCTGTCCTCCTGATAGCTCAATACTAGACATGCTTCAGATTATACCAAACTCATCACTTCCTTGGAAACTTCCCTGACCGTTGAAATTTGGTTGGATCTTCCTGTACATTACACACTCACACACACACACACACAGATATAGATACAGATACTTTTTTCCCATGAGAGCATTTATCCAATAACATGTTTGTAGGATTGCTTTCTTGAGCTTTTTATTATAGAAAATTTCAAACACATACATGAGTAGATAGATTGGTATAAAGGATCCCCCACACACCTGTCAACCAGCTTTATCAATCATATCTACCTTTGTCCAATTTTATGTCTTCTATACCACTACCCATTACCCCACCCTACCCCCTAAATCAGACAACTTTGAAGATAATATCCAGGATATCCCATCATGTTATCTGTAAATATTCCAGCACATATCTTTAATAGATAAGCACTAACCTCTTTTTTGTTGTTCACTTAACCCATTTGAAGGATTACTTGTTTTCATAATTGTTTTTACCGACACCCACTCCCTCCCTCAGATTACCAATTCCATGTGTCAGAGACTGCTATGGTTTGCAGGTGTCCCCCACAATTCATGTGTTAGAAATTTAATCCCCAATGCAACAGTGATGGGAGGTGGGGCCTAATGAAAGTTGTTTAGCTCGTGAGGACTCTGAGCTAATGAATGGATGAATGCTGCCATAAAAAGGGCTTGCAGGAGTGGCTTCTCTCTCCTGCTCTTCTGCCAGGTGACCACACAATGTTTCTCTTCTCCAGAGAATGCAGCAACAAGGGCCATCTGGGAACCAGAGACCAAACCTGCTGGTGCCTTGATCTTGCACTTCCCAGCATCCAACTCTGTGAGAGAATTAATTTCTGTCTTTATAAAGTGTTAAGTCTCAGGTATTCTGTTATAGTAGCACAAAACAGACTAACACAAAGACCTTGCATATCCTGATTGGATATAGGTGCACAATAAATGAAATAAAAGGGAGAAATTTTAGAAGGGAATACAGGAAACCATTTGCAACTTGGGGGTCAGCCAACATCCATTCTCCTTCTTTTGGTGTTAACACCCAGAATTTCCCTCAACTCTCCTTGTGATTCAATCCTAGCACTCTGGGAGGCTGAGGTGGGAGGATCGTATTGCTCGAGGTCAGGAGTTCAAGACCAGCCTGAGCAAGAGTGAGACCCCGTCTCTACTAAAAGTAGAAAGAAATTAGCTGGACAACTAAAAATACATAGAAAAAATTAGCTAGGCATGGTGGCACGTGCCTGTAGTCCCAGCTACATGGGAGGCTGAGGCAGGAGGATTACTTGAGCCCAGGAGTTTCAGGTTGCTGTGAGCTAGTCTAATGCCATGGCACTCTAGCCCAGGCAACAGAGTGAGACTCTATTTCAAAAAAAAGAATGCGGCCGGACGCAGTGGCTCATGCCTGTAATCCTAGCACTCTGGGAGGCCGAGGCGGGCGGATTGCTCAAGGTCAGGAGTTCGAAACCAGCCTGAGCAAGACCCCGTCTCTACCAAAAATAGAAATAAATTAATTGACCAACTAAAAATACATATACAAAAAATTAGCCGGGCATGGTGGTGCATGCCTGTAGTCCCAGCTACTCGGGAGGCTGAGGCAGTAGGATCACTGAGCCCCAGAGATTGAGGTTGCTGTGAGCCAGGCTGACGCCACGGCACTCACTCTAGCCTGGGCAACAAAGTGAGACTCTGTCTCAAAAAAAAAAAAAAAAAAAAAAAAAAGAATGAATCACAGCTCTATGAGTATGGCCCATCCCCAGCTCCAGGGCTATGGCTCAGGTCTGTTAAATCAGAACAGTGTGACGTCCTGGCCAACACAGTAATGGGCAGGTGACACAATAAAAAACAATGCAATGCAAGGAGACTTGCTGGGCAGAAGGAGGGAGGCAAACACTCTCTCCAACTGCATAGGAACCTGGAGAATGAGAGGCTCATGTCACTATGAGGTCACAGTGTATTTGAAAATGGCCCTGACACAGAGAAAGCAGAACCAACAGATGAAGAGAGACATCAAGCACTGGAGAAGGCACTTGAGAACCCGAGCCAAATCCTGCCGAAGTCAAAACCTACCTGTGGATTTTTAGTTCGGTTACTTGATAAAAAACCATGTTGGCTTAAAGGAGTTTGGATTACATTTTCCAAGATTTTCAACTAAAAGATTCCTGTTTGATTACAGGGGAGGAGAGAAAGCACAAAGAATAAAACCGTTTGAATAATAAATAAAATATGTCATTTCTTTGGTCTAGTCTAGTCTTAGTCTAGTTAGTACTCACAAGTCCTGAGTTCTCATGTCATATCAAGCCTCTGGGCCTCAGACTCCTCATTTATAAAATAAGGTGAGTGAAGTGGTCTCTAAATCCCCTTTGAGAAATTCTGTGTGTCTAGTAGAGAAAGCCTGAGAAAGCTTTGGATCTAGACTTCCTTGCTGGAAATAGCATCTGGTTACTAGCATATCTCCTTTTTTAGTTTAATTCATTTTTTAAAGCATTTTATATCTTTCAGGGAAAAAAACAACTTCCAAAATGAGAAGGACCCCTGCTCAATATTGCTCTATTGGGCAGTAGATACACTGTAGAAAAAATAATTCTTTCCTCATTCACCGTGGCCCAAGGTTGTAATGTCAGCATTACAGAAACACATTCAGACATCAGGCATGATTAACGGGGAGCCAGAGATAAGCACTTTTAGGTTTTCTCCAGCAGAGACTTTGCCTTCTGCTAGACTAAGCTCACTCTAGCTGCTATGGAAATCACTTGTTTCCTCTTAAACAAGGGTCTTTATTTCAAGCTCCTCATTTTGGAACAGTATAACAGTGTTCACCTGGTTGAGAGACACATCTCAGAATAATACTTAAAGAAAACAGAAAATTCAGCTATATCTAGGAATCTCTTGGCTTTAGAATCGGACATCACTGTTACATTCTGTTAGGTGAAAATATATTTATGGAATTGCAACTTGGATTTACTTTTTTGAAGGGGCCAGAGTAAACTGCGGTGAGAAAGAAAATGATTTCAAGAGACATAGGGATAGGTCCTACAGGTGCCGACCTCCCATTTTCTACCTACCCTCCTGTTACATCAGGGGGAAAGACACCTAGACAACTAAAGAACCTAATTCCCCTTTGTATGCTGCTTCATAGGAAGGTGCATGAGCTGGAAATCTTGACCATTTGAAAGACGGCTTCTCTGATCTCACTGAATCTGTACTTATCCAGATTTCTAGTTGTAGAGATTCACAAAATATATCTAGGTGGTGATTTAACAACATAGATATCCAAACCTTAAAAGTGGGCACACCCTTTGTGGGGAACAGCACCCAGGATTGCTCCAGATGCCCCTTGCTGCCCGGTATTCACTCCTTTGTAGAGCTCGCTCCCGGCGTGAATTACGGCTGTGTGACTGCATTATTGCTGCTGTAAGAAAGTACCACAAGCTTAGTGGCTTAAAACACAATGCGGATTTATTCTTTTAGAGTTCTGGGGTCACACATTCAACATGGGTCACATTGGACTAAGATCAAGGTGTCAATACGGTTGTGTTTTTCTCTGGACCATCTGTGCAAGAATCTGTTTCCTTCCCTTTTCCAACTTCTAGAGGCTGTTTGCATTCCTTGCCCTCATGGCCTTCTTCCAGCCACCAGTAACATCCCTGACATCTGCTTCCGCAGTCACATCTACTTCCCTGACTCTAGCTCTCATGCTCCATCTTTTACTTATAAGAACCCCTGTGATTACATTGGACCCACCTGGATAATCCAGGCTGCTCTCCCCATCTCAAATCCCTGACATAATCACACGTGCAAGTTCCCTTTTGCCATCTAAGATAAGATGTTGACAGGTTCCTTGTTTTAGGATGTAGACGTCTTTGAAGGGCCATTATTCTGCCTACCACAGTGACCCGTAGAATATGGCAGAAGTAATAATGTGTGATTTCCGTGGCATGGCAACTTCTGTCTTGCTTTCTGGGATGTTTTATTCTGGGGAGGTTAGCTGCCATGTGTGAAGACCCTCGAGCAGTTTTATGGAGAAACCTACATGGGGAAGAATGAAGTTCTCCCACCTACAGCCAGTACCAACAGTCACGTGCATGAGACACCATGGAATGGAGGGTCCTCTAGTCTTGGTCAAGCTTTCTAATGACTACAACTCCAGCCAACCTCTGACAACAACCTCATGAAAGACCCTGTCTAGATACTCCTGAATCCCTGACCCAATAATATAGGATTATTTTTGTTCTAAGCCACTACATTTTGGAGTGATTTATTATGCAGTGCTATAACTAATATACCCTTCGACCCAGCTATTCCAGTCCTGAGAATGGAGTCAGTTGTATGTGGAAAGAATCCTGAAGAATTCTGAGAAAAGAATCAGTTATATTGCACAAATCAGTTACATACACAAAAAAAATCTGGAATAGAGAAACTCATCATAGCTGTCCATTTAGTAAAACATTAAAAGCAACCTAAATAGCATGTTAAGCTACAGAGGTTTGGTTAAATATGGTAAAACACACCCATATAATGGATGAGCATGTATCGTTAAAAATCATGCAGAGCAGTGAGTTTTCAAAACCTTTTCTGGGTAGAACCCTTCGTTTAAGTAAAAATGTTAGAGAAACTTATGTAAATAAAAGCATTCTTTCAAACTGATGCATAGGTTGAAGTAAATTCAGTTTCCCAGTCCAGACTCTGGCCACGGTACACTCCCGGACACCCAGGATTCGGGGAGCACAGTTTGAAAGCCTGTTTTAAGAGAATCTTTAATGATGTGAATAAAAATGCCAACTTAAGAAAGCAGGTTACTGAGAGCTCAAGATCTGATTTTTGTAATATGCTTGTCTACCTCGCCAGCCTCATCTTAGCCTGTTTGTTCTTGCCGTCTACACTCCAGCTTTATTGTGTTTTCAGCTCTCAGCTCGAACGTCACTTCCTCAGTAAAAACTTGCTTGCCCACCCCTTCTCTTTCCCCACCCGACTCCCACCCTACACTAACCCAGATTGGATCAGGTCCCTTTGTTTGATGACATCACACTCCCTGGACATTTTCACCCCCACTATTTACAATCGTCATTTCATCATTTCATTAATGCCTTTCTCCCACACAAATGAGACTGTTGATATTCATGAGTTTGTATGTGTGTGTGGTAGCTTCAGTGTGCTTGAGCTACCAGAACAAGTACCACAAACTGGGTGACTTAAACAATAGGAATTTATTTTCTCACAGTTTTGGAGGCTAGAAGTTCAAAATGAAAATGTCAACAGATTTGGCTTCTTTTGGGGCCTCTCTCCTTGACTTGCAGATGACCACCTTCTTGCTATGGCTCTTCAGATCTGTGTCCTAATCTCCTCTTCTAATAAGGACACCAGTCATATTGGATTAGGGCTGTTATGGACTGAATGTGTCTCCCCAAAATTCACGTTGAAGCCCTAATACTCAAGGTGATAGTATTTGGAGGCTGGGCCTTTGAGAGGTAATTAGGCTTACATGAGGTCATGAGTGTGGGACCCTCATGATGGGATTAGGGTCCTTAGAAAACGGGACCAAAGCACCTTGTCTTCCCACCATAGGAGGACATAGCAAGAAGGAGTTTGTCTGCAAGCTAGAAGGAGGACTCTCACTGCAACCAAATATGCCAGCACCTTGATCTTGGGCTTCTCAGCCTCAAGAACTTTGAGAAATAGTTCTCTGTTGTTTAAGCCACTCAGTCTACAGTATTTTGGTATAGCAGCCCAAGCTGACTAGGGCAAGGGCCTACCTACCTCATGACTTTATTTAATCTTAATTACTTCTTTAAAGTTCCAGTCTCTAAATACAGTTACATTGTGAGATACTGAGGGTTAGGACTTCAACATACGAATCTGGGGTGATCGAGGACACAGTTCAGCTTATAACATCATCAAATGATCATTTCAACTAAAAAATTAGCTAAAAATAACAAAATGTTATAATTACTATGGTCTGTGACTTTCAGGACATCGTCATATGATAGATAGTACCTGTTCATACTGGTTATAACTGACCTTGTAACATAAATAAAAGTATAGCTACCTTAAGTTGCCTATTCACTGAATCTAGGGCAGAGCCTCTTGAAGTACCAAAAAGTATGGAAGGGCTAAAACAAAAACAACAAAAGAATGAGGGTTTGTCAAAGGAGCACAGAATCCAATATGAAAGAACTCCCATTGCCAAAGGTGGGAGTTATTTTTTTTAACTAACCTTCAGACTTTATTTGATTTTCACCAGATTTGAGCAACAAAATAAAGCAGTATTGAATTATAACCCAAGTATAAAATATACAAAAATCCATATCAATATAAATAAATTAATGCAGAAATAAATAAATTGGGTAGAAGAGACAAATTTTCATTACAGGAGAATTCCTGGTAGTATATGTAGATATACACACCCCCCTTCAGGAAGTGAAACTTAATTCCCACACTATTCCCTTGTGTGTGGACTAGATGTAAGAAACTCCTTTCCAAAGAACAGAGTAGGGAAAACACAAAATAGTAACTTCATGGCATATAAGCCTGGCAGACCCCACCTTAACCAAGTGATAAAGGTTAACATAACCAGTGATGGCATGTAGATACCATGTAACCCTGATATGATGTGACAAAAAGGGCACTTTGCCTCAGTGGTAGTCTTTCCAAAACCCATAATCCCAGTCCAAAAAAAAAAAAAATCAGACAAACCCAGATTTGGGACATTCTACTGGATACTTAGATAATATTTCTCTAGACTGTCAAGATCTTTAAAAAAAAAAAAAAAAAAGCAAAGATTGAGAAATTGTCACTGACCAGGAGAGAGGAGGATAAAATACAATGTGGTACTCTACATTGGATCTTGGAACAGAAAGAGGACATTAATGGGAAATCTGGTGAAATTCAAATAAAGTCTGGAGTTTAGTTAAAAACAAAAAAAATGGCCATCAAAAATAGAAAGTGGGCAAAGGACATGAACAGAAACTTTCCAAAAGAAGACAGAATAATGGCCAACGAACATATGAACAAATACCCCACATCTCTAATCATCAGGGAAATGCAAATCAAAACCACAATAAGATATCACTTATCTTCAGTGAGAATGGTCTTTATTAACAAGTCCCAAAACAATAAATGTTGGTGTGGATATGGAGAAATAGGAACACTCCTACAGTTCCGGGTGGAACTGCAAATTAGTTCAACCTCTGTGGAAAGCAATATGGAGATACCTTAAAAGCAATACAAGTGAATCTACCATTTGATCCAGCAATCCCATTACTGGGCATCTACCCAAAAGAACAAAAGTTGCTCTATGAAAAAGACACCTGTACTCAAATGTTTATAGCAGCACAATTCACAACTGCAAAGATGTGGAAGCAACCGAAGTGCCCATCAATACATGAGCGGATTAATAAAATGTGGTATATGTGTACCATGGAGTACTATTCAGCTATAAGAAACAATGGTGATATAGCACCTCTTGTATTTTCCTGGATAGAGCTGGAACCCATTCCATTAAGTGAAGTATCCCAAGAATGGAAAAAATAAGCACCACATGTACTCACCAGCAAATTGGTATTAAGGGATCAACACATAAGTAGACATAGAGGAAAAACATTTATTGGGTGTCAGGTAGGTTGTAGGGGAGGGGATGGGTATATACATACATAATGAGTGCCATGTACACCAACTGGGGGATGGACACACTTGAAGCTCTGACTCTACGGGGGAGAGGGGCAAGGGCAATATATGTAACCTTAACATTTGTACCCCCATAATATGCTGAAAAAAAAAAAGAATACAAACCATATTTCCAAGTGTAACTCAGAAAAAATAAAAGCAAAAAATTCATGATTCTCTAGAAGCAGGTAATTCATCTTCTCAATACACAAATGGGAAAAGAGGGTAATAACCTCACCGAACCCACAAACGCAGTCCCTGTTACAATCCAAAGTAACTTGGAAAATTCGGTTCTCATACTGTGTGCATTATAGAATCCTCCTGATAATCCTTGTGTAGGATATATCAGAAAAATAATACATGCCTTGCCATTCTCTCTTACACGTGCCACAACTGGAATGCCAATTCAGCCTGAAACTATATTATATTAAGAAACTATGTGCTTTGCCTAACATAATTTTTTAAAAGCTTCAAGTTGAATTAACTGAGATCTGAAACCATTCACATAACATACCAGATGCTAGTACAGCTTTCATCTCTTTAAAGGACATAGTCAAGAGGTACAAAACCTCCAAGAAAAAAATGAGTAACTGATTTTTGAAAAAGAAAATGTCATGTATAATCTTGCATAATCATATCAATAGAGGTCTTCTTATAAGTTTACACTAATAAGCAGACCAATATTCTTGCATTTCAGTGGCACTATAAAAAGCTTCCAAATTTAGAAACTTTTAGAAGACTGTCTCAGGGAGAGAGATACCGGAAAAAATGCTAGTACATTGTCTTTTGCTCAGATAATCCTTTATTTTATCCAAGCTGCTGCCTTCATTTTCTAGCCCTTTCCTTTCCTAACTCTTTATTAAATCTATCTTTCTCCCACTTCTAAAATCAGAGAGCATAATTAGAGGGCATGCGGCTCCACCTTTTATGGAAATAGCTATATTCCTTATTTGCATGTGTTTGGACCCATTGCCAGCTGTCCGTAAGAGCAGGAGGGTGACTATATCTCCTTGTTATCCAGACAGATTTTGTTCAAAGCCAAAGATTAGAACAGTGCAAATGGTAGAAAATAGCTTTTTTCTCTGGAAAATACAGGAGCAGTTTAAAGTGAATAGAAATTAGTAGATCGCTGAACTGGAAGGAAACGTTATTGCCTCTGAAATAGCCTTGCTCCCACCCAACTTTGCATGACAATATTCAGTTTGCTATTATGCAGCGTGACTTCCAGCCTGCTTTCCAGTCCAAATCAGTAAAGTTCCCCTCTCTACAGTTGGATTTGTGGGAATGAAATGCACAATGCATCCAAACATAGTTAAACCTTCTAGAGAGGACCTTTTGAAAAAAAAAAAAATCTAAGCAATTATTTCTGCCATTAACAGGTGTAAAATGTCTTCTAACAAGAAAGTGCATAACAGCAAATGTGCTTTTGAAATATGCAGCACAAGTTGCATATAAATAAGACATACTAGGAGTCTATCCGCTTCAATTTTATAAAGCAGATGTCTGCTGTCCTAAGCAAATAGTTCAAGTTGTTTCCAAAATATGGAGGCAAAAAGCAATAGAGGTACCATTTACACACTCATTAGTCAGAGAAGAAATGCATCTGCGTTGGAAAATTGCTGCTCACTAAAAAGCAAGTTTCCCTAGCAACGGCTGTATCACACAACTCTCAGACCTCTTCTAAGCTATGAAAAAAATTATAGGGAGATATATAAAAAGATTTTTATCAAATATTTTTTATTTTTGTCACGGGAACATTTCCTTTAAAACTCAGACATGCCTAGGGATATTGAGACTTGCCTCAGATATTCCACCCCCACCCCTGAAAATTCAATGTATTAATATTTAGAATTACCCCTCCTTTTGTAAGGAGGAGGTGGGCATCAAGGGCATTTCCCTTGTCATCCCTCTGTCTGAAAGCTTTCATTATTCTAAAAAAAAACATTTAAAATTCTCTCAAAGTTCATCTGAATCCAGTGGGGGAATATCTCAATTTTTCCAGGAAAAAAAATGACATAAAATATGTATTTTGGTCATGAGTATTGAAATATGTCTAAAAATAAAGTGGAACATATGAATTTTCTGGCATTTCTGGATTGTTCTGATGATATATACGTGTTGTTTTAATTGAAATACTACTTGGGAATATAGCCTATTTTTTCTCAGTGAATTGTTACATTGTAATATCATATTTGAATGTATTTAATTGCCGATTCCTGTCTTAAGGCCATATATAATAGCTTGTTTGAAATGTCTCTTAATTGCACCAGGTAACATTTAGTCTAGTTTATCTCTTCCTAAAGGATCATTTGCTGAGACGGCAAGCATGAGAGAACCAAGATAGAAGGAGCAGTCTCCATCCCATCAGTTTCATGGTACTCTGAGATAGAAAAAAAGCAACAGAGCAACAGTACATAGATGTGAATTCAAATACACCATCTTGCAACAACCAAGATGACATTAGCAGAGGAAGAAGTAGCTGAGACAGTCTTGGTACCTGTTCTGTGCCATGCATTGCACCTATGTTTTCTCTTTGGTCCTCACATTTAATAACCCCCTCAGGGATTATTAAAAGCCTTTTTGAAATGAGGGTTTTGAGACTCAGGGATGAAGTGACTTGGCCAGCATCACATAGGAGTAGCAGTAGAACTGAGAGTCAAACCCAAGTCTGTCTGAACCCAAAGCTTTAGTTCTTTCTGTGTCTCCTGCTCTGCCCCTTCAGCAGCAGGGATTATATTAGGCAGCTCTTCATTTTGGCATCTAGACTTCTCCTTAGCAGGGGTCACAAACGGCTGAGGCTTTGTTTTCTTCAGCCAAAATGTTGCTTTTTTTTTTGAGACAGAGTCTCACTTTGTTGCTCAGGCTAGAGTGAGTGCCATGGCATCAGCCTAGCTCACAGCAACCTCAATCTCCTGGGCTCAAGTGATCCTCCTGCCTCAGCCTCCTGAGTAGCAGGGACTACAGGCATGTGCCACCATGCCCGGCTAATTTTTTTTGTATATATATATATATATATATATATATATGTATATGTGTATATATATATATATATATATATATATATTTAGTTGGTCAATTAATTTCTTTCTATTTTTAGTAGAGACGGGGTCTCGCTCAGGCTGGTTTCTAACTCCCAACCTTGAGCAATCCGCCCGCCTCGGCCTCCCAGAGTGCTAGGATTACAGGCATGAGCCACTGCGCCCGGCCCAAAATGGGTTTTATTTTAAAATGTGAATTAACTGCCAAGTGGAAAGCCAGATGATTTTATATACAATTCTGATTTGGGGCGTCTCTTTAAAAATAAAAGCATAAAAGGATCTGACAGCACGAGGATTCCCTCATGGCAACCGTCAACCGAGAGCTGAGGGAGGGCTGTGCTCTTCCTTCAGAGGTGACAGCCTCCAGGTGGCCCCAGCCTGTCACGTGCATGAGGTTAACTGCCCGGCTCCCATGGGCACGCGAGCTGGCATCCCTGGACGAATGGCATCAAACGAGGTCGTCTAGCTTTCACTGAACATGATCTACAAGCAGGGCCAAGTGTCCCACAACTTGGGAACAGGTGCAGTGGGTGTGGCCGAGAGCTGTAAAACAGAAGGAAGACCCTGACACTGAAGAGCAATACGGGACCTGGGGGTTTGCTTGTATTTCCTCATGATCTAACTGAGAAAAGATAATGGGCCAAGATGTTTGAAAATTAATCATAAAACGTTTGTAAACCTGTCCTCTACTGAATCACGATCTTCCATGAATTTCAGCTAAGGAGATAAAATTTCAGCATGGGGCCAAAAGTCTAAAAACTAGAATTTGTACCAACTCAATTACTCGGTCATCCTGTGATCTGTAGGCAGCACTAAGCCTTAGTTGGCTTCCGGTTCCATAACTGTAAATGGAAAGAACTGGGCTATTGCATGGACAGGAGCCATGCAGGTAATATTAACATAAATAAAGGCAGACAGTGGTCAGAGCTGGGTCTAACCAGAGGACAGGAGGCAGCCACTCCACTCCAGACCATTGTCGTGGGGGTGGCAGGGGGTGGGCGGTGGAGAATCTAGACTTTGTGTTGCCAGATTGCCCCACTTTTCAGAGTAACCAGAAATACGTGTGAGTCTCTCTGTGTGGTGTCTTAATTTGAAGCATGTGACTTGTTATTATAACACATTACAAGAATAATTAAGAAATTTTTAAAACACCAGTTACGCCACCCCTAGGCCGGTGACACAAGATGTCTCTGGACTGCGCTGGCCCTCAGGCTCTCGCTTTTCTCCCTCTGGACTGAACTCGATTTAGCGTTAGAATTCTGTGATTTTCAGTTCTGAATAGTCATCTTTGAGAAGAAGAGACGGGTGTAGGTGGGTGTGTTTTCAGTGGAAAAGCTCAAGAAGATGAAACGTGTGGCATTTGCTAAGTGGCCCATCTTGCCATCCTGCTCGGAAGCTTGCATTTCATGGTCACGAAGCAGGAGATGTGGGCATATGCACTGTGTGAGCATCACTCACAGAGACTGAGCTGAGACGCTGCTGGAAAGGAGAAAGGGAAGCAGAAGGTGGAAATTACTCTTCCAAAGAAGTATGAGAATCACACCATTTCCCAGGAAAGCCAAGACAGAAGTAGGTAAGACTATTTTTAAACCAGGTACTATGTGCTTTATATATATCATGTAGTCCCGAAATCTTTTAAGGTAGGTTCTGGCATTCCCCATCATAATAGCGACAACAATTTAGCATGCATCTTTTATTAAAAGTGATTTTAACACAGGTGCAGTGCAAAGTGATTTAACTTATGCCTTCTCTTACCAGCACTGTAAGAGAAAAAAAAATTGTTTTTTTATGGCCAACATACAGATGAAAAATTAAGACTTTGGCTCCAAGTCCACAGCTAATTAATTAGCAGAAGGATTTGATGTGAGGTCTCTGCCTACACAGCATTTGCTCTTTACTCTTTTCTACTTCTCTGAGAAGTCAGGGACTGAATCAAGATTGCATTGCCAGGAAGCAGAGTCCAGACCCCATCGCAATGTTGGATCCTCACAAGTTCTGGTTGCCTTTTCTGCTGTCTCTCCTCCAGTAGCACCATGCCAGACACAAGTCCCCAGGGTGCAGTGCACTTGAACACCGTGCCCCCAACTTCTTCCCTGAATTCACAAGCCTCTGTCTTTTGTTTTTCTTTTCTGGAACACAGTGAACGCGGTGTACATAATCCCTGGCTCCCCTAGACAGTGAAAGCAACACGAGGCTAACTAGACAACACTTAATAATCATGGTTTCTCTTTCTCCAGTAAGGCAAAAATATTAGAGTGTGAATGACACAGGACTTAATTTTTTAAAAAACCAAACATATACAGAACATCTGAAAAAGAGTGCTTATGGTTGAGGATGTTTTCTATTCAGTTTGCCACTTGCTCCCCACATGAGAAAAACATGATAGACACCATTTCCAAATATTAGTATAAACAAAATCCAAAGAGAAGCAAAGTGTAGAAACTTTTGATCTAGGTAGAGACTCCACCAACACTGACATCACTGAGCACAGACTATATGTCAGGCGCTGTCCTAAGCTCTGTGTATGTATTATCTCCTTTCATCCTCACAACAACCCAACTTTTCAGATGCAGAGACTGAGATACAGAAAGACCAAGGAACATGCTGAAAGTGACACAGTTAGTAAGTGGCGGAGCCAGCATTCAAGCTCAGGCATGTGCTCCCCAAAACAACGCTGTAACAGCCTTGGCCTCTCGAAATTGGCGAGTGACAGAAAGCATTGCCTAACTTGGCCAAGAACGTCCTGATTTGTAGGATTTGAAGATTTCTCTTTTCTTTGATTCTTTCCCATTCTCTAAAAGCTCATGAGTCAGAGTAACATAAGATACTGTACTCTTAGTGTTTATACTATACCTTGTGGAAATCTTGTTAATATGTGTTAATTCTTACAAATCAGTAGGGCCCTATTGAATACAGTGAGTTGTTCAATAGTATACCAAATAGATGCTGAAACCATAGACTCCTTGGTCATTAGGGAGCTTAAAATTGCATATTTCATAAAGTGTTAACTTGATATAGTACTAACAAATCAGGATACGTACTTACATGAGACACAGGTACACAGCGTCTGCTTAAATATCTATTGAGTGAATGAATGAATGCTGGGTGTCTTAAAATTCATTTATTTATTCATTCAACAAATATTTATTCAGTGCCAACTATGTGCCAGGTACTGCTCTAGGTAATTGCAATGACAAGCAAAACAGATAAATGTCCCTGCCCTCATGGAGTTTATGTTCTGATAGACAGAAACCAAAAATAAACACAGTAAATAAGATGTTGAATGTTAGATAGTCAAAAAGAAGACAAAACAAAACAAAAAACAAAGGAAATGTATTGGGAAAGTTGGCGGTGGTTTGCAATTTGAGATAGGGTCGCAAGGGAAGGCATCCCTGACTTAAAAGAATCAATGCTTTGAAAATGCTGACCTTGGCAAAGGTTTTTAAACAATGCTACTAAATGTTGAACATTTTAGTTCTCTTATGTGCACAAGAAATTTAGCCAAATATATTCAATTAATATGTTGGGGGGTATATTTTTGTTGTTGCTGGGTATTTCTTATGTAAGATATATGATTTTTCTACACTTTTCCAGAATAAATTGTAGAAAATCACAAAGCATCACAAATAGGATACATCTGACAAATTAGTAAAGACAGGTCTTGATCATTATTGTTTTGCTTATCTATATCAATGTCTGCCAAATGGGCTACCATTTCAAAACTGGATGTATCTCCAAATGAAATCTAAATAAATAAGTAAAATCCCATCTGGAGCCTTCTTAAAAATAATCCACTCTTGCAGACTCTTGTTGTCCTTGTGTGACCCCTGTGCAGCCTGGGTAGCATGTGAGGTGGAGACTGCATGACACGGTCTGTCACCCCCACACAACCGTCCTTAGAGTCAGCAAAGCAAATCATGATGCAAAGCACTCATGGCCACCAAGCAGATAAATTAGTTTTGATTTTCTTTTCCCCCTCTCTCTAAAATGTGAAGACTCACTAATCAAAAGCCATTTAGTGCTGAAGTGAAATAACTTTGCGATATCAAGGTCTTGAAAGTAGATGGTATGGAATCAGAGTTAAAATTCAGATTATCATTCAAGACACAACTATTTGTAGCTAATTCTATATGAATGATGAGAAAAAGCCCTAATCATCTTTCCAAGGTTCACCAGCCTTATCAGGGCTAGGTAGTATGAAATTGCACAGTTGCGCTCAGCAAAAAGGTTTAAAGATTCTTTTGCTTAATTTTCATTATCATTTTATTTGTCCACAAACTTTTATCCAGCTTTTGGTCGATGAACTTGTCTTCATTTGTTCATCGCTTCCTACAACATGTGTTCATTTTAAAAATAAATAAATATTTGAAATTATTTTTGCTTTTTAAAACCTGCTGAGCATTAGTCAATGTTTCACCCCTTTCGTCACATTTCACTTATTTATCTGAAATGCACTATTAATTCACTTTCACATACTATACGTGGCTGCAATCTGATAACCGAAAATGTTCAACTTAGGCCTTTAAAAATATATCGCAAAATTATTTATCTGACCATTAAGCTTTCTAAATCCATTTGAATAAAGATCATGCATTTACTATTTAGGAAATCCATAAAGTTATCATTATAATCAGACACAAATGCTTTAGAAGTGAAACCACTCAAGTATTCAGCCCTCAGTCCTGCAGCTTTATTCAAGATGCTTCACTCCAGCCTAATAGCTAAATGTCACAGTTCCATGCCAGACGCATCAAGGACTTTCCTGGCACCAATGTGCCTATTGCAGAATGAGCAATATTTCAGCGTCATCAGAATTAACCATCCACTAAATTCAATTTAATAAGGCTGCATATTCCTTAGTGTTTCACCTTCATGCACAATTTATTATAATTTCATATGAAAAGCTGAACGCTCCGAGCGTACGTTCGCTATCATACTCCTAAAAAGAAAAGCCCTTCTCCAGAGCAATTTTAGACACTGGATAGCAACTCAGTCTGTAATTGGGTGTCTTCTCAGAGCGCCTGACGAGAGTTCACATTGAAAAGGAGATTAAAGACAAAATGTCAGGGCTTACTGATTGTGAGAAATTCTCCTTCAGGCCTTCAGCGACATGATGAGAAGCCTCAAACAAGGACTCCCAGGGCCTTTCTGAATGAGTCACTGTCCCTGGCTCTCTGGAGCTCCCCAAACACACTGGTGGAGCCAAGGAAGACAGCAACTTCCTTGTGTCATTTCTTTCTTTCTTTTTTTTTATTTCAGAATATTATGGGGGTACAAACATTTTGGTTACATATATTGCTTTTGCACTGCTCAAGTCAGAGCTATAAGAGTGCCCATCCCCAGACAGTGTGCTCCCATTAGTTGTGAACTTACCTATCCCCTCCCCCCCACCTGCCTAGCACCCAGTGAATATTACTGTCATGTGTGCGCCAAAGTGTGGATCAGTGCCAATTTCAAAGTTAGATTGGCAATGCACCTAATCTGCATGCAAGTCTTTTCTTAACTTTTATTTTTTATTACTTTCTTCTGGTTTACAAGGAAAAAAAAAAAACCCACAGATACTACAGTGCACATAAAAATTGAGAAAGAAAATAAAGAAGCAAAGTATTAAGTGGGGACTGTCAGGTAAAATCTCATACAGGTATTAGAATCATTAATAAGGACATTAGGTGACCCTGCTACATCATTTTGCCGGCCTCTAGTTAAAATGGTGCATGTCAGGTTATTTTAAATTCAGGATAAAGGCAAGCTTGAGACTTTATAGGAAGGTCCTAGTTAGAGGGAGGTGACACAGATACAAAATTTCCACGTTTAGAAAACAAGAGCCTTAGGGATGGGGGAGGGGCACCGAAGCGTCCCCATGCTGGTCTAATTCATTAGGTCCGTCATTTGTCGCCAACTAAATATGCTGGCTGTGTGCTCATCTTGTGAAAGGGCTTGTGTTTCTCACTGGAAAAGCAGAACCCAACCACAGGAGTGTTATTTTCTCAGCAGTGCCAGTGTGCAAACAAGTATCTACGTGGATAAAGGCAGCGCCCCTCCCAGCCGGGTCCCCAGCAGGGCTGACCGGGGTTTGGTGCTCCCCTGGTCCTACACACTGAACAATGACTCGAATACATCACAAGATCACTGTCAGTCCTGCTCGTTTAAATGGGTCTTTATTTTTAGAGAACAATGGGAATGATAGGAAACTGGAAGCCTTACATGGCACAACTATAAATAGTCACTGTTAAATGCAGCCCTATGTTTTTGTTTTTCAGTCTTAAAACGAAGTTGATATTTGAGATGGGTTGGACAGTGTATGGTGCCCCAGTGACGTCATCTTAGCTAGCTGATGAAGGAGCTGTTTAGTTTTCCAATCAGACAAATCACCAGCTCTCAACAGAAATTTTAATCAGGAGGACTGCTTGCTGTGCTGAGACTGTCCCCAGCGAACAGAACATGACTGACCTTTCCTCCACAGGAAATTTAAATTTGTATCATTTGGATGGTTAGGATTTCTGCCATTTCCCTGTGGATGGAGATTAGAGATGAACTTTCAGGTTCAGTCACACATTAAAAACACAAACACATAAGCTGTGAAAAGCCAGAAGCAGAATGAGGCCTTTCCCCTGATCCAAAGGTCACTGCTGTTTTCTTTCATTCATTCCACCTGACCACAGGTTCCTAAGCTCACTGCCTCCCTTTAGGGAACTCAGACTGGAAAATAGCCATACCTCACCATGGTCACTGCATCAGGATTATCTACTATATTTAACTTTTCTCTCTCCTTTGTATGTTAAAGGAAAACTGATTTCCCTTGTGACAGATGAGACCTAAAATGACATTTTAAAAAATTGTGTAAATGAGGTTATATTTATCAGAATAGCTCTGGTTTGGTCTAGAAAGTTCCTGGCTTCTTTTACCAAGGGAAAAAGAACAAAATAGTCCTAGGTAAAGATTTCTTAGAGAAACCTGCTGCTCTCAAACTGAGCAAAATTTCAGGGCACAAACTCATAAAACTGCTGTTTCAGCAAATATTAAGTAAGTAGATTAGGGGATCACACAGAAAACAGATCGAGTCAATAAAAAATAACCTAGAAAAGAACAGGAAAGCTGGTTACCATGATCTCCAATATTAAATTTGTAATTATATTTATATTTTCAAAACTATATTCATAAATTGATGTCATTATGAAACAACAATCCCTTAGGATCCTACACCAATCCATTTAATGACTTAGGCCTGAGAGGGGAGAATTTGGAAAGTCTTAGCCTAGAATTATACCAAAACATGAAGCAGATTTAATAACTAAAAGACTCAGCATTAAAGCTTTAATACATCTTACTTAAAAGGTAATATATGAAACCAAGGTAAGCCTACATTTCCACCTCAACACTTACTCTCTAAATTATTTTCAATTTAATTCACTTAGCTAAACTATAATATCTGATTCCAAAGAGCATACATATTTAATTATCACTACATATCAGGGAACATTAAAAAATATTTTAAAAGTCTAACCAGTTGTAACTAACCTATAGGTCTAGACTGGGAAGCAATTTAGAAATGCTTTCTAAAATGTATATATATGTTATATAATTTCATTAATTTTATCATCTGCGTAAAGGATGCTTTGTAGTTTAGCCATGGAAGAGCAAGAGATTTTTCTTTCTTTCTTTGTTATTAAAAAAATTTAAATCAGTGAGCTAGACACTGTTTTACCTTGATAGGCAGGTTTGATTATGCATTATTTTATGAATTGTCATCACCATTAAAATGAAGTATGAGAGAGAGACAAATTATTTCAAAATTCAGCTAGAAGCAAATGCCCCATGGTTTTACACTTTTCTTGGAAACTTGATTTAGATTTGATATCAGCTATACCACTTCCGTTGCACAATATCAAATATAACAGATATCTTGAGAGAATAACTTGTTCTTCAAATCAGGAAAAACGCTTGAAATTATTTTTAAACTGAATTTTCATGGTCTATGACATGCCATGGCATTTTTTTTAATGATAAAAAAAAAAGTCAAATAAAAATGAGTGATGCGAACACATTTTATCACTTGTCAAAGGTGAATGGATGTCTGTTTCTTTATTCTAAGTAAGCTGGACAAAAAGGAGTAACCATTGCACCAGACACTGTGCTAAGTGATTACATGTAAACTTAGTTTACATTCTCGATGATAGATTTAAACACCGAGTCTCAAAGACAGTAGCTCAAGGTCATACAGCTAAGAGTGTCGGTGCCAGGGTTCAAGCCCAGAACTCAAACCCAGGTCTTGTCCGATTTCAAGGCCCATGTTCTTTCAGTTAGCATATTCTGCGTGGTTTTAGATTGGCCTGCCTCTGTCCAGTCATCAGCTTTCAATGTGATAACCAATCTTAGCAGTGCTGAATAACAGAACTACGTGCAGCCTAAGATAACAGCTTCCCTATATACCATTGCTCTTTCCTGGGAGGTTTTCTGCCAGGTTTTCCTGGGAATTTAGGGTAGGACTCTGGTCTTTCTTGGAGTGGCTGCAAGAAGTGCTCAAACTAAACAGTGCATGCAAAGAGATTTTAAAGTCATTCCAGCATAATCGTCCTAATCAACAAAATCCAACTACAATGCAATCAAACTTTTCAGAAGAAAAGATCGTGTGGGAGATAAACAAATTGAAGTATAAGGTCAGGCTTTCATTAGAGTGCTCCGGATCCTATCACCTTGCTCTAATTCTTGCATATTTCAGCAGTCACTTTTTTTTCAGACTTCACCGAAATAACAAGACATTTTAAAAATCCCAAGTTGGTTACAAAAGCACTGTTAACACACACTGTGCATCCACATAGAGCCCACGGCACTGAGAGCAGTGAGATAAACTTGGAAGTCTGCAATTGAAAAGTTATTTTTAAATCTAAACCAGGTGATAATTTACAAAAGGGGAGGAGGTGACTGTTCCTGAACCAACTTGGATTTTTTTTCTTAGTTTCCATATTGTTTGCATTGCTCCTTTCATTTCTGACACTATTGGTGTCATAAGGATTTGAACAAATCTAGAGCAATTACCCTCAAACCCTCATACGTAGGCTGACTTGATTATACTGAGACCACAGACTTTTACAATATTAAGTTAAGTTATTTATTTGTAAAGATTCTTTATCTCCTTTTAGAACAGTAATTGCAGTTTCTTTCTTGAATTATACATCAATGATAGCATGTAACTATTATCAAGTTGTCAAGCCAATGATAAAGCTGTCATGACAACTCAACTCCACTATCCCTTTGGTTATATTTACACAAAACAAAGAGCATATAATACTTAACTCAGGGAAAACTTAAAGGCTTTCTGACCACTAATTGTCATCTTTACGAGCCATCTACTACTTAATGCCAAAAGCATTATGTGCACACAGTAGGTTCTCAATACATCATCTGGATAAATCTAAGCACTTTTAGCCTAGAGAATGGTCAAAGGAAAAAATATATATATCTATGTTCTACAATAGTAACTGACTTCAAAACAAAGCACTGATAGAATGAATATGAAGCATGGTATCTATTAACCTGCAGGACTTAAGAAGGAGAAACAAGACTTCCCCGGGTATGCTAATACAAAGTCTGAGAATGGCAATTATTTATTGTACAGCCCACAAAAAGAGACTTGTTAGTACAAGATTTTTACAGAGCAACCAATCACATAGAGGGTTGTTATAAACCACGATTGCATAGCTAAGTTGTATGAATGGAATGCTCCTTTGAAAAGCTTTTAAGTACAAAGTGTTTTGTGAAAATCTCTGTAATTCCAAAAACATCCAATCACATGCTCACAAAGCCCTCCTCCACCCCAATTTTCCACTGCCTCCACTGTTTTTATTAAAACTAGCAGCTACAGAGGCGTAGTGAATACAGATTTAAACCAGACAGGTTATTTTGCCTTTTCCATCTGGAACCAAATAAATGTTGATTTTTAAAAAATTTTTGCCATTTGTCCGTCTTTTAGCTACATCATGATGCCTTAAAGGGAAGTATTAATATCATTTTGAGACTGTCAGAACCCATTGTGCATAAAAAAGACAAATTTGTTTTTACTTCAGAAGCTATGAAAAAGGAAGCTGTACCAGTCACAGGAGATTTTTGGAAACAAAGATCAAAAGATAGTTAATATATTTCTTTATGAAAAATGAAGACAAGCTGAATTCCCAACAGTCTTTGTCAGAATCAGTTTACACAGTGGCTACACGACAAATAGGGGCATTGTTAGTAATTCAAGAAAACTCCAGCAGAAATAACTGAAAAATTTCCCTCTGGGTTCCCAATTTACCCTTGACAAAAACAACAACAAAAAAATACAAACTAGAAACCAGATTAGGCATTGAAATGACAGCAAAACAAGTCTAATGTAGAGATGTAAACATATAGGTTATGGTACGTAGACTAAAAAAAAAAAAACAGAAATATTTTCCTTCTTTTTAAGAAGAGTAAGAAAATGATGAAAATGGATCCCTTTTCATATTAAGTAAAAGTAACATGTGTGCCTTATGACAGATTAGCTGGAAGTAACTGTAGCAAAGTTAGCTATGGCAAATAATTGTGTCCAAGGTGCATTACATGACATAGTTTGATGAGAGCTGGCTAGTCCTAAAGATGAAGAGCACAATGTATGGGTTCCTGGAAAAAAGCTCCTTGGCCCACAACTAACCCAGTGCCTTAAACGCTGTGACAGCCAGAGCAGGCGGGGCCCATAGAGGGTTGGGTTCAACTTTGACTCTTAGAATTTGTGGCAGCATCATGAAAAAGTGGAAGGAGTAGGTGAGGGAGAAGAGGAGTAAGCCACTTTCCAGACACACTTAATGTCATTCATGTTGTTTATCCCTTTTTTGGCAAAATTTCTTGTTGGAGGCAAGGACCCCCAAAGACCCTCAACTCCCCTATGACTCGTCCTACGCACGGGCTTCGCCCTGGAAAATTCCCGGAACGAAAACAGCCATAGCTCCGAGAAGAATGCATTCCATGACGTGCTGACCATGGAATGCTCCAGGGTGTGCTAACTGCAATTGTTCCCGACCACCTGCCAGGTTGGGGTTGAGTAATCTGTCACAAACAGCTTCGATACCGATAAGACGCTGATTGGGGCTGATTAGCCCAAACCCAAGACTCATCGTCACCCCACTCTATTTTTCTGTTTCTACTTCCTTGTTTCTGTATGCTTATAAAACCTACTAAGAATCCAAGTAAAGTACACCTTGACAACCCTTTGCTTGGTCTCTTCCTTTCTCTCACCCATCTCTTTCAGGCACGGTCCCCCTTGACCCCACGAGTAACAGAAGGTCCCGCGGGCCGGGACAATTTCTGACAACAAAGTGTATCACAACAGAGTCTTAGGTTTTACCCTCCCCACACTGCCCAGTATAGTGTGGTATAGTATAGTATAGTACAGTTTAATATAGTATAATAACTATATGAAACTTTTTACTTGTCAGTGCAAGAGAATCAAACCAACCTCTGGAGAGACATATTCTATATGAGTGACATGGGTTAAAGAATAAGATTAGGAATTTTGCTAATCCTCTTAAAAAAAGGTGTTCAAATGACCAGAGATAGATGCCTGAAAGAACTGCTTAATAAGAAGCAGAAAGCTTGGCAGGGTAAAGAGGTATTATGCTCTTAAAAGACATGACTAAAAACCATTGCCAAGAACACAACCTCACTTGAGGCACAAATAATGGATTCTGCAAATGGGATATTCAGCAAATGTTTCACTACAGGGTTCAGAAGTCCCCACCTAAAAATACAATGAGAGCACCAGAAAAGGTTTGTAGATGCAAACATCAGAAACCTACTGAGAAAGGGGGGTTCTGTTCTAGTATCTTCTATTTCCCAAATGTATCGAGTCCTTAAAATAGGAACCAGAGAGCAAATTCAAGAAATTAAAGAAGTACTGCACTGGATAGAAAATCACTAGCAAACATATGTAGAATAAGAATCAAAATAAAACTGTCTATAAGTATCTAAAAATGGTCATTTTCTAATCTCACTAAATCTCAAGCCTATGTTCAAATATTAAATAAGATAAAATTCCAAGAAGGTAAACTGGACTCAATGAGAAGACTTTTTATGTTATAATGGATTGTTCTAAGTGTCATATTTATGTTTATGTTATAAATGGGCACTTAGATCAGTGGCATCCAATCTCTTATGTTCACGAGATTAAAAAAAAGAGTTAAAAAAATTGGGTTGATATCTCCAATATATGTATGTTTCCTTATATATCTTAAGCATTTACTGCTATACTAGTAAACTAAATATACGATGCATAGAACAAATAAAAAATTTAAAAGAGTAAGGTAAAAAAATATTTTGTAAGGATGTCTAATATTTTCTTCCCACACCCAAGTGGATCATTTTTACACCCTTCAAGATGTCAACAGCCCACTTTAGGACACACAATGTTAGGTCATTAATTGGGTGTGAGGGACAGTGTATATTCATACATCACATACACATACATTTTACTTTATCCAAAATACTTAAATTTTAAATGCAGTGCTTTTATTTTACTATCTAGAACTTTTTTAAAGCAGTTGCGGAGAGAATAAAAACACAGCAAATCAGGAATTTCAGATTCTAGATTTATTATTACCAATGGCTGTACTTTATTCAGCAGCTACTATGTGACAGGCATTTTACATTACATACATTATATCTAATTCTCCTAAGAACTGTAAAGTAGAAATTATTTTTCCCATTTTATAAAAAAAAATGAAATTAAGGCTCATGTTAATTAGCCATATCTTACAAAAAAGTGTTGGAGCCAGGGCAGGTGATACTTTATCTTTAAAACCACAAAATCAAAGTTGGGCAAAGGGACACATACCTGTAGTCCCAGCTACATGGTAGGCTGAGGCAGAAGGATCACTTGAACCCAGGAGTTTGAGGCCAGCTTGGGCAACATAGCAAGACTCCCATCCCCCATCTCTAAAAAATAACTAAATAAATAAAACTACAAAATCAAAATGGTCACAATCATAGGACACTTTATGAGAAGGGCCAAACATATTAGCTGTTTCAGTATTTTATTTACAGCTGGCTCCTTAAAGGAAAGAGAAGTGTGATGCATACCAACTGGGGGATGGAAACGCTTGAAGCTCTGACTTGGGGGGGAGGGGCAAGGGCAATATACGTAACCTTAACATTTGTACCCCCATAATATACTGAAAAAAATAAATTAAAAAAAATAAAAGCATAGATTATGGAAATTTTCTAAAACAATAAATAAATAAAGAGAAACTGAGAAATGAGTTGCTGGCTTCCAAAAAATTACTTTAGATTAAAAAAAAAAAAAAGCCCCCAGGCATATGTACTTGCTCCTTCTTTTCCCCTTCTCCCCCAGCAAATAGTCCTTTGAAGTCCTAGAAAGAGGCTTGCAGATGAGAGCTCTGGGAGTGGTTGATGACTAGACAAATTAGGCTCAGGGTAATGGAGTCATCAGAAATCTTAGAGACTCATGAGCACTGTGTTTCCCAGAACATCCTCTAATCTCAAAAGAGAACTTGTTGAGGTTTGGAACTTGCAGAGCAGAGCATTCAATTCTACACAAAGAACAAGATCAGTGGAGGGAAAGTTGGATTCCCTCCCCACTCTTCTCACCAGGCTGATTTTGCAGTGAAGCACTGCTGACTTCCTCTTGGGACCCAGAGTTTCCAGCTATGTTCCCAAGTAACACTCAAAACTGGGCCCTTGGTCCCCAAAAGCTTATTTGTCTCCCAAACACAGATGCAACTATTATCTGTGCAAGCCGCCAAAGACCCGCAAAACACGAGAGGCTCCTTGAGGCCGGGGAAGGTACTTGAAGGTAAAAAGATCGTACAATTAGGAGAAATGCTGATTGAAAAATTTTGTTTGGCAGTTCCAGTACCCTGATTTGAAATTGTACTGCTAAACTTTTCACCAGAAAACCTGGGTCAAACTATGCTGATGAACATGATTTCCTCTCTTTAAGATTTTTAGAAATATATATGATAGACACACTTCTGTCCGGGTTGGTTTACATAGCAGGAAAGGTAGATTGGATGAATTCTGAAGCCTTTTCCGGCTTTATATTCCCATATAAGTATTCTTTTCTGCCTGGGAGGCCCCACCCCTCCTGCCCACTTGAAAAACTCCCCTTCACCTTCCAGGCTCAAGCATAGCTTCCCTGGTGAAGTTTTTCCCACACATAAAATGGTATTAGGAACTTTCTTCTTCGGGTGCTCAAAAAAATCTTAAATCTATGTTTATTGAGAAGCACTTATTTTAAAATTTAACTATTTGCTCTTGACTATAGATTGTGAGTCTTACGAACATTGTAACCCTATACCTTCTCCCTGAGGCTGACATATAATAATATTAATATATTCTAATACCACAATAAATATTTGGCGGATGAATAAATAAAGGTCGAATCCATGGATTTTAAGAAGCATCAATTTCTACAGATAAATTACTTTGGTCTCAGTGGTTCTATTTTAAACAAGGATTTGTTTTTATACATTTTTATATCAAATCCATCATAGCTCTCTGGGCATTCCAGTTGTGGCCTCCTAATATCACTACATCTGGTTGTCAATATACAAAGGAATCTTCTCTCATTATTAATTGGACTATATATATAGCATAACACAAATGAGGTAGATTTTGTAACTTTTCTATTCACAAATTAGGAACAACTATCATTTGTAGTATTTTCTATGGTTTCTCCACAGGGTGACCTGGCCTGGTGGGGAAAGTCATGCGTGCAGTGATTTATTTTCTGGTATCTATCTTGTCAAAAAGTTCTTAAAAAAAAAAATCAAGGAAATTTAAAGAAAATCAGGAGGAAAAAAACAAACATCATCCCCATCTATTTCACTTTGAAAGCTTGTCCCAGTAAACATTTAAGAAATGAATTTCTGGGTGGAGAGGTGGGGTGGAAGGTAGTTAGGCAATGTTATACCACACGTAATATAATATGCTTTTCTTCTCTAAAGAAAAAAAAAGCCAGGCCGGGCACGGTGGCTCACGCCTGTAATCCCTAGCTCTCTGGGAGGCCGAGGTGGGCAGATTGCTCAAAGTCAGTTCAAAACCAGCCTGAGCAAGAGAGAGACCCCATCTCTACTAGAAATATAAAGAAATTAATTGGCCAACTAATATATATATAGAAAAAATTAGCCGGGCATGGTGGCACATGCCTGTAGTCCCAGCTACTCAGGAGGCTGAGGCAGGAGGATTGCTTGAGTCCAGGAGTTTGAGGTTGCTGTGAGCTAGGCTGACGCCATGGCACTCACTCTAATCTGGGCAACAAAGTGAGACTCTGTCTCAAAAAAAAAAAAAAAAAGCCAATTCATCATATTTAATGAATCTTTTTTAACTATGACTGGATTACCTCACCTGGTCTACCACTAAATAATATTTTAATCCTATAGATATCCTAATGCCTTAAATTTGTCCTTGTAACTACATTAAAATCTTATTAGATGAGCGAGACACTAAAAATATGTGAAACATTACATGAAGAATAAGATTACTCAAGTTTTATAAATATTAGAAATCTACCAACTAATCCAATATATTTGATCATTTCAAAAGATAATCTATATTAGGGAACTTCTTGAGCAAAACACTTCCCATATAAATTTTACATCTTATACAAATTATAAGAATACACATTTTTAAATGTGCTCTGACCCTAAATAATTAAGTAAACCTTTCTTTCTGTGACCTGCACCCTACCCTGCCCCAGAATAGAGGGAATTGGCAATGCAAGGCAGAAAAAAATCATTACTAAAATATGCATTTATTGATTCCTTCATAGCGCTCTCCTCCCACGACTGCCAGCTCCAATGCTTCAGTTCTTTATCCCTCCGCCTTAACTCTTCTCTTCTAGAAAGTGGGTCAGTTCACCTCCGCAGACTACCAAGGAGACAGATAACAACTGAACATCGTTGGCATGCCCTGATGCTTCTCAGATTCAATTATTTTGTTAAGATTGTGCCTTCCCCATATTTTTCATCTCTCCAGACTTCCCTATGAAGGCACTTTTGAGAAAAATATCTTTATACTTCAACTTTTATACAGATCAGCAATGTCAGTAAGCACATCATATAAGCTTGGCTACACTGAAAGAAAAATGAGCAAGATTGTTCTTTCTCAGATTTCAGCTCCACAGGATTTAAGCTCCCCTGTCTTAAAACACTATCTATTCTACAAAACACTCACTTGATATGTGTCTTTAAGCTATCTTCTTCCTCTCCCCAATTAACCCTTTGCACTCGCTTGCTTTTTTCTCGATTCCTTTATTCTATTCGGGCTTTAATTTTTTAAATGCCCCAGATTTTACAAAGCGTGGCAGTAGAATAAAAAACTGGAGTTTCTTTTCATACAAACTTATTTATTTGGATTTTGTTATATTTCAAATTATTGATACATTCAAAGAGTAATTGCACTCGACATCCAAGTGCAAAAGGTTAATAGGCATGTCCTTGAACCCTTCTGTCCCCCGAGTGCCTGCAGGTGCTCAGTAGATGCCATGTGAGTGACATTGTGGGATCATTCTCCTGTTCTCTGGCTAGAAGCCAGGATCCAGAATGGTCTACTGAAAAACGTTCAGACCATTTTTCAATTCACACTGTAACCCGTTGCAGAGAGTTAGGGTGTGTAGTGGGTAAAGACGTTTTACCTTCTGTGTAATGCTGATCAGTTCAGTAGCAGCTACCCAAAAGGCTACGTCATAAAGAGTTCACTCTGGACTCTGCTCTGATGGACTAGTGATGTCTGCACGTGCATAGGTGAGGAACACAGTGGTACACATGCTCAGTATTTGCCATCCCAGCTTGAACCACTTAGCCAAAATCTAAATTTCATGAACTTCAGAACTTCTTACTGCATCAATTCCTTTTCCTAAGCGAAGCATTAAGCCAGGGATAGAAGATTCAAAGTCTTCCAAATATACATTTCATGTGCAATCCTTTTACATAAAAGTTTGGTGAAGAATATCCTTCCTGGTGAATCAGGCTAAAAGGTCAATTTCATGAACCCACTGTTCCCTCCTCTTTCCACTGGCACACAGTAAGAATCCGTTCTTGGGAGCGTTCAGAAGAAACTTTGAAAGTGCCACTAGCTTTTCTACAATAGCAAAAGCATCAAAGCTCTTTGTTCCAGAAGCGACCCCAGCCAGGATCACGTAAGGATTCCACTGACTATATACAGCTACTCTCTTCCATTACAGTAGATGGCGAGCTCCCTTTTCTCATCCTGTGCTCTCCCATAAATCTGGACATCAAACACAACCCCCAAGATCAAGGGTGATGATGTTCAGATTTGGTTTCAGGCTTTTTCTCTGAAACCATTTAATAAAAACCTTGCACAAAGTCATTTCACAATGGCAAGAATACAAATTCAACAATTCCCCCAGCTAGGGCAAGGAAGTGTCCTACGGGCTCAGCAAACTCAAAATAACAAATCGAACTCATTCTTCTTTGGATTTATTTGTAGTCTTCTCTCGGCCAGAAAAATCCTTAATGTTTTTCTAATGTAAAATATCAAAGAAGTCCATTTCATAATTCTTATCTAAAGAAGTACATTACAAAGTGAAGTGCATCATTAAGTGCTGACAGCCTCCACTTCTAGCTTTATAAAAAGCATTTATTATATTTCCAAGGCAATCTTCCTCATCAATTTCCATTTCCTTAATCAAATTATATTGTTTAAAAAGGCAGTTTTACTGAATACTTGCTGTCCTCTCCACATTACAGAAATGTACATGCTTGCTCTCCTCCCCAACTCTTCTAGAGCATTAATGCCATTTATAAACAGCGACAGTCTCTCCTACTTTCTTTGAAAGAGAACAAACCACTTAGGCCAGGGTCATTTAAAAGATTTCTTAAAAGAAGTTCAATGATTATAATAGAATAAAATCCTTTCTGAGACAGAAGTATGTTAGAATGAGGGAAAAAAAAACAACAATATGTTGCTTTTCATAGGATTTCAAGAAATATTTTTCTTTAGTGAAAGACCAATTTGCCTTTGAAAGTTAATTCCGAATCTTTGAAGAGCTTCCCAAACCCCATGCATGGAAATCATTTAATTAAATGTCTCAGGGAAGTAAAAAGATATTAACATGATGACCTATTGTAGGACATTAGGAGCAATGTACAGGATTCCACGGGCCCAGAACAGTAGCCCAGCTGCACCAGAGTCCAGGAGATCTGGGGGATTCTGAACAGGTTTACATGTTAATCCATCCCCCCCAGTCTTCTGCTGACCACAGGAGAGCTATATTCAGAGGTACAAAATACAGCCAGATCCAAGTGAGAGGTGCAAAATAAAGCTCAACTCAGATTGAAGCAACGAATGAAATTCTATTGTAACTTGATGCATCATCTGAGTGAGCCTCTAACACCACGTACTTTTGCAAAAAAAGAAAAAAAATTCAAGTTCTACAGTGCTGCAATATTTAAGAAAAAGCACTGTAAGATAACATCATCAGGTATATTCTGGCCCAAAGTGTGTCCTGTTTAGTATAGAATATTAAATTGAATAAAAAATTTTAAAAGAGTTAAAAATAAAAACCATGTTCAAATGGATTTTTTTTTTTTTTTTAGCTAAAAGAAATTCAGCCTCTTCTTTTTTTAAAAAAAATAGGTTACTACCTACCACAGGAGCACAACTCCATGAGGTGCAGAGAAAGACAGACTTAAATAATGAAAGGGCTCTGTAAACATTTTTGAAAACTATTGACATAAAGGAAACCAAATTTAAAATTATATATTTTTACTATTCAGAATGTATTAATAGTAAATATGCCATAGGTCATACTTTTAACCTTTTCATTTTTGCGATAGCCCTTCACTGGTCTTTAAAACAAAACAAAACAAAACAAAAAAGCTACATATTTTTATTTAGCTCAAGAAATTTAGGCACATGGGCAGGACAGATTTCACAAGTATACAGCTGTGTTTCCTAATAGACTGAATACATATCATTGCCATGAATACATCCTTTATCTTAAAATGCCAATGAGCATCAAAAGGAAATATTTTGTTGGTATTTTTGTTTAACAAAAATAGGGCTTCAAAATAAGTGCTTCAGTAGAATTCTTCAACAGTTACTAGCCTGTTCCCAGTGGACCTAGTTTAAAGCACCACACAACAATGTGTGTTTACATCACCCTTTTATTTCATAGTTAGAAATAATACAGTTCCACAGGGTAAATCATCAATAAATAATGGTGTTTAATCATTAAACGTAAAAATCCCAACTCTTTGGCATCTGACAGGATTCTATTTCTTGTCAAACTAATGACTGTACAGATATAGTTAATCTTAGTGATCATTCATCAATACAATATGTTACAAAGGTGCAATTTACTTTAAAATATACAACAGCTAAAAATTTCTAGCCCACCGAGAAATCTGATCATCTCAGTAAGATATGGGCCAACCTCCCCAAGGCTCTTTCATATGGTTTCCTGAATGGAAGTATAATAAACATTGATTAAGAGTTCCTAGGGTTTTCTAATACTTGCTCTGCTCTAGAGTTTGCCATTCATTCTGGCTAAAGAAAAATCACAATTGCACCAGGAATGACCCACTCATTAATTAAAAGGTGTTCTTATTTTATAAGCTAGATTGTTAACACCTAAGAAACTCACAGCCCCAAAATAAAATTTGAAGCAGTTCTATGCTGCCAGAAATGCCAATTCAGTCATAAATTGCACCTTTAAGAGTCAAAAAAAAAAAAAGAAAAAAAGAAATAGAAATGTTTACAAAAGTTAAGTTACATACATTTTTTTTCCCAAAATATATTCAAGAATAGTTGAGCTGTATTTGTTACTAAAGCCAGGGCATTATTTCTTTAGCAACAAATTAAACCAGTGCAATTGACATAAATTGTTAAGTAATCCAGGATTAACCCATTAAAACTATAGAAGCACTTTAGGCTCCTACACTAATCCTAGAAACTGGAATTTCAATGAGTGCCTGTGTTGCACAGAACTAAAACTGGAATGACCTGATGCCATGCTGAATGGTATCACTTCATACTTAGTTTAAGCATTCAATAGTAGAAATCATAAGATCCTCTATTAAAGTTCCATTCATTTACAGAAAATTCAGATGCAAACAGTATTATGCCTATAATCCACAATTAAAAGAATCCTTTCCATTTTAAAGTTCTAGATGAATTTTAAATTCGAAAATAAGCACTAAGGAGACTTTTTTCAACTTATGAAAACTTCATATTGGAAACTTTCTGGAAAAGCTTCCCTCCCCCATTGTAAAATAAATACTTTGTATCCCAAATTTAATTGTATTAAGACACACTTTAATAACGCTATAAAGAAATATTTTACAGCCATAGAGATCAATAACTTTCCATGCGGAAATAAAAAATTCATTGCTCAATAATATTATTGAGGCAAGTAAAGAAAGATTATTCTCTTGTCAATCTGAAATGTTAATATTTTTCAGTGCAAAACCAGTTATAAAATATTTAAACTCAATATTTAAAAATAAAAAGTGGTCCAATTCAGCAATGTTCAAGTTCTAAATTTCATAAAACAAATCATTACATACATTGTATAGTAAAATACAGAGATTCAAGAAGTACTTGAGTTCTTAAGATATAAATTTCTAATGAATCATACCAATTCAGCAACAACCAAGCAGATAACATTCCCAATTTGAGCGTCAGAATCATAAAGATGAAATTACTGTACCAAAGCCTTTTTTCCTAGCTAAACAGCTATACAAACTAACGGTCAACATTTCTGTTATCTTTGCAGTTGCGTGCTCTAGAATGATATCCCCCCCCCAAGTACCTGTGATTTCATTCCTGTATTCAAAATTTTATCCAGACAATTTTTATGTTCCAAGAACACTTAGCTGATATAACCATCTATAATGTGAAGAGTCATGTACAGAGTACAGCAGTGGGTGTTTTTCTAGCCAAGTGCAGGCTGACCTAAACTGGTTTAAACGCTCTGTAAGTCATTCATGTATTATTCCTAGCAAACACACGGTCCCCTCGGAGGGTTAGGTGTTGAAGCTGGTACTGTAGCACTTCTGTGTCAGCTGGCTCCTTGATGTTCATTTTATCTAGATTGAGGTAGTCCAGAGATTTGGAGTGAGCCCTCTTACCTTTAAGAAGACAGAGAGGCAGAGGCCCATGGAGGGCCTTATAAGGTTCATAAGGTAAAGATTTAGTGCACTTGTCTCCTGAGCTGGGCATGCGCCTTCGCCTCCTGCCGTTGACAGCTGGAATCTCGTATGGCTGGTAGTACCGACTTCTGGTTTTATACAAACGAGAGGAACGGGCAAGTCCTGCATCCAGCTGTTTGGAGCGCAAGGAAGGCACAGCTTCTCCCTTGCTCTCTTCACCTCCTGTGCACTTCTGGGCTAACTTCAAGAGTTCCTCACCGGTTGTGAAGCCCACCAAATAGTTAGAGTCCATATGGAGGATCTGGTAGCCTGACACAGTCCTCCGCATCGGGGAGCAGGGCGTGCTGGAGCAGCGGGGCTTCTCTGCCTCGGCCTTTCCCGGGGAGCTGGCCTCGGCCACGGGGAAGGGCAGGCTGCTCAGGGTACTTCTGGACTCTCCATTAATATCGACTTCCATTTTAGGCAGCAGTCTGCACACTCCTAAAAGTAAACAGACTCAGATCAGAAAAGCATAATGCACAGAACCTTGGGCCAACCCAGATCGTTTTAGAAGGCTCCAGGAGTATGAAATAACGCTCGCCCAGAAAGACAGCCAATGTACCATCGAAAAGAAATGATGGTACATCTACTTAACGTCCATTAAAAGTTTCAGAGCAGGCATGAAGTGACCACTACCTCTCTGCCTTCAAGAACTTAAAAAAAGCAGGTTAAAAAAAGAACTTAAAAAAGCAAGACTTTGGAAGTCCAAAGTGCTACAAAACAGTTCAGATGGAGAAGCAAACAGAAAACAATGACACTTCTCCAAATGCAGCACTCCTTTCAATCATGCAAAGTTTGTTCCTTTACAGATCTCCACATTAAGCAAATAAAAGCAATCATACACATTCACAAGAATCTTCAAAATGTTTCTGGCTTAAAAGTTAAATGTTTCCATCATCTACTATTTAATTGTGCTCAGACCTGCAATTCTTCTCAACTGTGTTTAAGGGACATAAAATAAAATTGATTGAGCTGATCAATTTCTGCAAAGAATCCAATTTAGACCTAGAAAAATATTTTTAGGGTATGAAGAAGTCTTAGGTGAAAGTTTTCCCAAACCTTATAAATGTTCCTCCTTCCATATCCCCAATGAATTATTTAAAGAAAATCATTTTATAGTTTATGAGTTAATCCTAAATTCCATACATCACATTATTTTTAATATTAAAAATACAAAAAAAATCAGATGTCATTTTCCTTGACTACTTAATCATAAAATAAACCATTGACTTGACAGTTATTTTATGTTATAATAACTAAGGCACTATACTTTTGAATAGTTTCATAAATGGCAGAACAATTCACAATGAATGCTAACATTGTTCCTTACAATTATCACTCTACATAGTTTGGGAAACTGCATTGACGAGAAGTACCAAAAATAATGGTTAGGTTCCTAGGAAACTGAAGATAAATCAAATTCTGAAAAATAAAATATTAAGGGAAACAATGATAATGTCTTTTCTAAGAAGCTGTTTGTACTTGCTCTTCAACTGGAAGTAGTTAACAGTTTTAAGTATCTCAGATTGCTAATCAAAATGATGTCAATTGATTTTAAGATGAAAAAGTTACTAAAATATTTATTAAATAATTCTTAAGAATCCTTTTGTAAAACAAAGAAATCATTTCCTAATTGAAGTATTTCCTAAAGTTTGGGTATTCATTTAAATCCAAGCCATTAGAAAGCTACAAAAGAAAACCAGAACCTTATTCCTCCACTTGCATGCTCTACTTTCCTTCATTAGAAGACTGCGAAGTTACCAGCTGCCATCCTGTCCTCACTAGGGTCTCCATCCACAGCATGACTAAGAACATTCATGATAATTTTCCTGAGATAAATCAAATGCCAAAGGGATCAATATAGTTTCACTATTTACTCTAAGCCTTAGACTATTTCCAATTTTTATTTAACTAAAATGCTCTAGTCCATCAAGCTTTCTAGATTTAAAGTATCCAGTTTTATTTATTTTACTGATATAAAATTAAACTTATATTTGACTGTGCAATTTATTTCTCTATTGACAGGATTAGAATAGTAGGTGACTACCAGCTACTTTGACAATACATATAAGATTTCTCAGCTAATAATTCTAGAGAGCCATATGAAACCTAACCAAATTTTTATGCTACACAAGCCTTTACTCTCAGCCAAATGACAAATTAATCCTTCCTTTCTCTCTATTCTATAGCACAGAAAGAGCACAAGAGAAGGACAAGGCCTCCAACCTACATAATGTGACCGGCAGCTACAGGCAGGAACCATTTCTGTGATACTTTATTCTGAAAGGCCAGAAGGGGAGGACCACGGCACAGACTGGGTGCCACACCCAAGGAGAATTACCAAGCAACCCATTTGTACTAACAGAGATTCTGGTTTAGGTGTCTGAATCCAGCACCCCATGACAACCCATGGATTTCCACCCAGCACCTTTTTATTGCATTCTCATTTGTTATATTATAAACTTCTTTTAAATCCATGAATTCAGACTCCACTCATTCTGAACTGGGTAATAATTCATACAGAAGCTAGGCTGAAATTCATCTTTTTTTTTGTCTATGAGATAAAACATCACTAAGCAAGTTAATAGTATATAAAGTTACAGTAAAGAGGAGTGGGAACAGGCCTCTGTGGTCGACAGACTCATCAAAAGTTTGATCCCATACTATGCCAATTCTACTGCATCAAGGCAAATCTTCGGGAATTCTTAGAATCTTTTGGGGTTGGGAATAAAGATGGAAGAGTACAAAGGTTTAGAGATAGGCAGAAATTATATATTTAGCTAGAAACTAAGTACCTGGAAAATTAGAAAAATGAAGAAAGTAATGTATGAAGGTTAAATTTTGATTTTACATGAACTAGACATTATTGTTAG
Source organism: Microcebus murinus (assembly GCF_040939455.1). Classification (NCBI taxonomy): domain Eukaryota; kingdom Metazoa; phylum Chordata; class Mammalia; order Primates; family Cheirogaleidae; genus Microcebus; species Microcebus murinus. Next base: position 76,696,499 of record NC_134114.1, on the reverse strand, counting down.
AGGAGTAACTATCATCAGTTAAGCTTCTAATAGTCAATAAAAAAAATACCACCTGGTTTGGCAGGACTATCCAAATACGATCTTCAGGCATCTACGATTTAACACCGATTTAATACCTATGTTAAGTAGAAAATATAGATGTGGTTTAAGAGCTCTCAAAATTTCAACCAAACAGCCAAGTATGAAACCTACCATATTTCACTGAGGTAGACAACACACTCACTGTAGAAAATACCACCTAACCAGAAGGTTAAAGAAATAAGAATTTCTAATATTCCCTAGTGTAAATATTCAACCTAGCACCCAAGGCCAATGCAAAACAGGTCAATATTCTAGGTAAAATTCTTGAATGAGGGTCTCCCTGCACCGGAATATGAAAAGGCTCGTTTTAAACATTGCATATACAGCTGCTACCTGCTGATCTTCTGAGGAGCAATTCTAAGAGCTGGAGAACTGCACTTTTTAGCTATCAAACATCAGTACTTTTGCTCCAAACTAAAAATAGTGTATTCTCAAAACTAACAGCTCTTTAGGCGGTTCATTGGTCTCTGCAGTGTGTTGCCATATGTACGAGAACAACTTCAGGTCTTGATATTCATGTAAGGAATATGAATGGTAGAACCAAGACTTACAAACTGCTTACATTTTTAAAAGGAATTCTTTTTACTTATATATCGCCCTTCTAAAGAACATCTACTTAACTGTGTGCAGCAAGAGAGCTAGGTGGAGTCTGAGTTTCAGAAAAGAGAGCACTGATTGGCAAAAATTTCATTTTTAGTTGGGCAGAATGCTAGTTAAGCAGCCTACCTCCCATTCTTCACAACTGTGACAGAAGACAAAACTTTTTATGCTGCTACTAAATCCCTGAGAATTGTGACTGGCTTTAAATACTGGGTCAAGATCCTGAGAGTAGTTACAGGAATCACCTTTCCTCAGGTTATCTTTTAAAAGGGCAGAAGCTCTTTAAGAAATGTCCCAGCTTAGGAGGAAGAAGTCTAAGTACACCTTCTAATTCCAGAATTCTGCCAAAAAAAGGATGACACTAAAGATAGTAAAAATTGAATGGTCTCAAAGTCAACATATCTTGATACATGGACATCAAATATTCTCCATGTCAAAATTTCCTATTAAAAGGCATTCATTGGGAACCTTACCTACAACTGGAGATGGCCCAGATTTTACCATGAAAAAATTGCTTATGGGCTTGTTACTTTTGAGAAGCCTATTCATGACTCAGCATTTTTTTATATTATAAAATATAACCTTGTATCCAAAAAGCATGCTGCCAAGATAAATAATTGCAAAGTGCTCATAAATATCACTGCAGGTATATGCCACGGCAGCACTAGAATAAACTGTGAATCGTGAAATCAGGTACAATGCTAACTTCTGCTTTACAGAATACTAAAAATCAGGGACTACAGATAACTCTTCTTGTTTCCATCAATGCTGTTCCTATATATTAACAGTTTAAAGCAAAAATAAAGACTAGAAAAAGGCTGGGAGCAGTGGCTTACACCTGTAATTCCAGTATTTTGGGAGGCTGAGGCGGGAGGACCACTTGAGGCCAGGAGTTCAAGACCAGCCTGGGGAACATAGCAAAACCTCATCTCTACAACATTTTTTTAAAAAAATAGGACCAGGCATGGTGGCTCACGCCTATAATCCTAGCACTCTGGGAGGCCAAGGTGGAAGGATCGCTTGATGTCAGGAGTTCAAGTCCAGCCTGGGTAAGAGTAAGACCCTGTCTCTACCAAAAATAGAAAAAATTAGCTGGGCATGGTGGCGTGCACCTGAAGTCCCAGCTACTCGGGAAGCTGAGGCAGGAGGAGGGCTTCAGCACAGGAGTTTGAGTGTGGGGTGAGCTGTGATGACACCACTGCACTCCATCTGGGCAACAGAATAAGACTGTCTTGGAAAAGAAAAGGAAAAAAGAGCAGCAAAATTTCTGTGAATAGAAGAGTCTAGAACAGAAAATAAACAAGAATAGAAAAGTCATCTCGTAGTTGAAAAATGCTTTTAAAACTGAGTTTCTTAAACAACTACCAGGAACAAATGTAATTTTTAAATGACACCTAACCGTCTTCAATACCAAATTCCCTCATAATCCAACCAGTAACGATAGCACGGACATATTTATAAAACACAGAAGACTTGGCAGTGGTCACAGGTGCTACTCTACTTCCTAGAAATTTATGAGGAAGCAACTATAAAACATGACACTACACAAACATAATGTTAATTCTCAAAAAATGTACAAAGTGCACATTTTAAAAGCATTGGGCACAACATGTAATTGTGAATTCTGGCTAAAACTAAGGCAAACAGTTCCAAACCGCAGCACACATGTAGGAGGACCTGGCATACCAGAATGAGAACATTCAAAAAACTACAACCTGTATGGGATATGCACAGCTTTGAATACTCTCCAAGAGGCCAAACCTCCTAAACTTTGGGCACAAATACCAATATTTCAAAAATACAACCTAAGTGTCCTTGGCTCCTTAAACCAGCTTTGAAAATAGTTGGTTAAGCTTCACAACTGCTATAAAGAGAATTCTTTTCCAGAAACACTGCATCCCAGTATCTGTATTTCATCTAAGAAACTCAAAGAATTAATTGCTTCATTAACTTTCCTGTTTATTTATATATCAGTAAAATGCTCATTAAAAAAAAATCCAACTCTCTAAAGCTTTAGCTTAGATGTCAAAAGATATGAAATTCTATCGTTAGATGCATTCCATCAACTTAAAAAACGTTGCTGTTTTTGCTGTCTTCTCTTAAAACATCTTTTAGTCTTCTCTGTTATAGAGTGAATTAGTTTATCAAAAATATTTTTCATGATTGGAGAGATCTGGTAAAGTCTGGTTATAAGGTAATTCTCATGGAGAGAAAGGAATGCAAAGGCTCCCAAAGAGATGAGAAAGGTGATTCAGCACCAAGATACCTCCAGGTATGGCCTATAGCTAGCTCCCATGCTACAGGGTGTTTGAGTCAGTGACACACTGCAAGAAACAAGATTTATTTTACTAGGCTTTAGGAATGGGGCTCTATCCTAGTTACTAAGTTCTTTAACTGTGCAGAGATATCCCAAAGAGCTCTTAGAGTCCACGGACATTTTTTATAACCACCTTTTCCTTCCAGATCCTTTTGAGTCTTTTCCTTTCCCCACTAACCTACTCCAGTGATTGCTATTTCTTTTCGAAAGCTATAAAAGCAATACATGCAACCTGAAAGCCATCCAATCCAAATAATCCATAATGCTGCAGTGTAAAAGGCAAAAGCACTCTTCACCCCCTACCAATGCCAGACACATCTAGAGAAAACCCCTATTAATATTTTGGAGTATCCTTCCTTCTCCTGTGCATTTACAAATGTTTGAGAGTGGGTGATCAGTTTTTCCCATAATGAAAACATGTAAGTACATACATATATATGTATACATACACATATTTATATACATAGACATACATATATGTATTTATATACATATATAGACACGTAGGACTATTTCTGCAAGAAATTCCAGAAGTAAAAATGCTGAGGCAAAGAATATGTATTTTTAAAAATTTTATATCAACAAGCACAAAAACCTTATATATCATTATTCATTTTTTTTACATGGAGAGTGTATTACTTTGTAAAACTAAAAATTAATATAAATATCTTTTAAAAGTATAATCTATGCACTCACCAGGCGAGTGTCTATTTCTCCTTTTATTGCCTATAAATAGGAATTATCAAAGAAGAAAGGGAAGATGATGTACCCAAAAGATAATGCGTTTGATTTTTTCAAAACGGATAAGATAAATGAAAAGGGCATCATGTCCATTCTTTGACCTCAAATCTCCAGTATTATTTTCCCTTATAACAATTAGACATTTTTAAAAGAAATATATAAACTAAATGTCAACTTTCCTTCAAAAAAGGGAAGATATGTATGTGTGTGTGTGTGTGTGTGTGTGTGTGTATGAAAAATATAAACAGGCCGGGCGCGGTGGCTCACGCCTGTAATCCTAGCTCTCTGGGAGGCCCAGGCGGGCGGATTGCTCGAGGTCAGGAGTTCGAAACCAGCCTGAGCAAGAGCGAGACCCCGTCTCTACTATAAATAGAAAGAAATTAATTGGCCAACTAATATATACAAAAAATTAGCCGGGCATGGTGGCACATGCCTGTAGTCCCAGCTACTTGGGAGGCTGAGGCAGGAGGATCCCTTGAGCCCAGTAGTTTGAGGTTGCTGTGAGCTAGGCTGACGCCACGGCACTCACTCTAGCCTGGGCAACAAAGCGAGACTCTGTCTCAAAAAAAAAAAAAAAAAAGAAAAAAGAAAAATATAAACAGTGTACATTTTAAAAGCACTTGGTAGAACATGCAATACCCCAGCACAGGATTATGCCTGAGACTAAAGCAAACAGATCCAAACCACAACACCCATGAGGGAAACGCTGTGCACCAGCACGAACAATCAGAAATCTACAACCTGTATGGAATCTACACAGTTTTGAAATTCTCTAAGAGACCAAGCTTCCTATCTAGTTGGCACAAAGACCAAAATTTAGAAAATATAACCTAGATGCCTAAGCTCCTTGGACCAGCTCTGAAAATAGCTGGTAAATTTCACAACTGCTATACAAGTTGATTCTCTTTGAAATTGCATCCTGAGAATTTTTTAAAATAAGGTTTATCAAAAAAATTCACTCCCAGTAACCAAAACACTGGCTCCATATGCTTTAACTGTTTTGCAGCAACATATAGCAATAGCACATAAGAGAAAACAGATATGAATATAAATGTTGTCATGTTAACAAAATCCTTTTCAAGAGGTACCTGAAACAAACCATTCAGAATAGAGCTATGCTTTGAGAAACAGCATCTCCTAAGCCTAATACTGGTTTAGTGATATCTAGAATCATCTAGTTTTGTTTTTGTTTTTGTTTTTTGAGACAGAGTCTCACTTTGTTGCCCAGGCTAGAGTGAGTGCCGTGGCATCAGCCTAGCTCACAGCAACAGCAAACTCCTGGGCTCAAGCAATCCTTCTGCCTCAGCCTCCCAAGTAGCTGGGACTACAGACATGCGCCACCATGCCTGGCTAATTTTTTCTATATATATTAGTTGGCCAATTAATTTCTTTCTATTTATAGTAGAGACAGGGTCTCGCTCTTGCTCAGGCTGGTTTTGAACTCCTGACCTCAAGCAATCCGCCCACCTCGGCCTCCCAGAGTGCTAGGATTACAGGCGTGAGCCACCGCATCCGGACAGAATCATCTAGTTTTAATGCCAGAGTCGTCTTGGAGTTCCCCTACCTGGAAGCTTCACCTCCATTGATACAGAAGAGGACACTGAAGCCATGAAGACAGGGGCTTGCCCAGAGCCATGCAGGTAGTTAGTGGCCATGATTACATCCCAGGACTCCTGGCTCCAAGTCCAGTGTTCCTTCAATTTCATCATGCCATGTTTCTAGCATGTGGTTCCCAAACTTGTCTATACACCGAAATCATCCAAGGAGCTTCAAAAAGTACTGATGTCTCTGTTCCACACAGGATTAGTGATTTAATTGATCTGGGGTATAGCCTGGACTCTGAAAGTTTTAAAAGATCCTCAGGTGATTCTAATATGCATACAAGTTTGGGAACTTGTTAGATAGAATTTATCAGATAGAGGAATTTCACTCCTTAAGTTCCTGCCTTGTTTTTAATCAGTAATTATTGTATAGTCATGTTGGTGAACATAATTTCTGTCTGCTTATAATTGCTAACAACCTATTCTTCGGCCTTCTAATTTACTGTTTCTAATTCACTGTGGGCTGAAAATATCTGCTAACCAAATGTGTGAAAACTGGATATAAAATAAACATAAATCTGTGCTGAATGAGAATCAGGCTCCTTCATTTACATACACTTTGACATTGTTATTTTAGCTATGTAGAAACTTTTGTCAGGTACAGCTACTTTGGAGAATGGTTTGGCAGTTACTTATAAAATTTAATAAGTACTCACTAAACAACCCAGCTACCCCACTCCTAGGTATTTACCCAAGAAAAATGAAAACACATGTTCACACAAAGACCTAAACATGAATGTTTATAACAGCTTCATTCACAATCACCAAAAACTGGAACCAACCCTTAAGTATCCATCAACAGGGAAATAGATGAACAAGAGTGTGTCCATCCATGTAATAGAATACCACTCAGTAATGAAGAGGAGCAAACTGGGGATACATTAAGTGAAGGAAATAGATAGAAAACACTATATATACTGTATGATTCCAATTATATGACATTCTGGAAAAGGCAACGCTATTGGGCCACAAATCAATAATTGCCAAGGACCAGAGACAACCACCAATGGGTCAAAAGGGAATTTTGGGGGATGATGAAAATATTCTATATGTTGACTTGTAGTGTTCATTACACAATTGGATATAATTGTCAAAATGCATGAAACCATATACCTTAAAAGAAAAGTGTGAATTTTACTACATATGTTATACTTCAATAAAGTTGTTAAAAAGAAATCTCTGTCACATTTCCAAGTTTTAGATGATCCTCTGAATTTTAAATTTTTTGAATTGTATAATCTCAGAATCAGAAAGAATCTTTTTTTTTTTTTTTTTGAGACAGAGTCTCGCTTTGTTGCACAGGCTAGAGTGAGTGCCGTGGCGTCAGCCTAGCTCACAGCAACCTCAAACTCCTGGGCTCAAGCAATCCTTCTGCCTCAGCCTCCCGAGTAGCTGGGACTACAGGCATGCGCCACCACGCCCGGCTAATTTTTTTTTTTATATATATATTAGTTGGCCAATTAATTTCTTTCTATTTATAGTAGAGACGGGGTCTCGCTCTTGCTCAGGCTGGTTTCGAACTCCTGACCTCGAGCAATCCGCCCGCCTCGGCCTCCCAGAGTGCTAGGATTACAGGCTTGAGCCACCGCGCCCGGCCAGAAAGAATCTTAATGGTTGGCCAGTGTACATCTGAACACCTTCAATGACAGGTACTCACTACCTCCCATGTTGGCTCATTTCACCTTACACAGCTCTGCTAGAATGTCATTTTATTTACATTTATAACTATAGCTTTATATACATACACATATACAGTCAGCAGTCTGTATCTGTGGGTTCTGCATCTGTAGATTCAACCAACCACAGATAGAAAATATTTTTTTAAAAAAATAACATCTATAGAACATGTACAGACTTTTCTTTTCTTGTCATTATCCCCCAAATAATACAGTATAAGAACTATTTACATAGCATTTACATTGTAATAGGTATTTTAAAGTAATCTAGAGATGATTTAAAGTATACAGGAGGGTGTGCATAGGTTATATGCAAATACTAAGCCATCTAATATCAGGGACTTAAGCATCCTCAGGTTTTGGTATCTGGGGGAGGTCCTGGAACTAAGCCCCCATGGATAACGATAGACAGACATAGATATAAATATATACACACACATATATTCCGATGGCTTTTGCCCATTGCTTTATTGTGCTTTATTCCAATTAAGTAGGTTGGTGACTCAGCCACATCATTTCTCACTCAATATTCTCGAAAATCACTTTGTACTATGGTTTTTAAACTTTAAGATCTTTTCCTCAAAACTGAAAATTTTAGTAATGCTTCCATTTTTTTTTCAATGTTTTAAAATGCATCTTCATAAACTGGATAGGTTTTGTCAACTTAACAAAATTAAATTGTTTGTTTTTCCCCACCATCCCTTTGAATCGTTCTGCTGTGGACTTCTCATTTAGAAATCGCTTATTAGGAAACTCTGCTTTTTCCAAGGATTACCACCTCTCTACACGATTCAAAGCAAGAACCTACAAAGATACTGGCGAAGTAGAATGACATACAAAAGCATGAACTCACACTAATAAGGTTTTGAAAATGCTGAAGATCCAGAAAGATCATTATTAAATTTTTTTCCCCTTCAAAGATTTGGAGGCACATGGACAACTCTGTCAGCACAGACACACAGAGGACATACTGAAAAAAAGACAACTAAAGGAAGACAACAGCAAGGCATATTTTTACCAGTTTAAATTTATGGTGTGATAAAAGGAATGTCACACTTGCAGTCAACTGCTATACAACTCTGTGAAAATGATGCTCCTTTCTGCCATTCTTTATAAGTGATAATATAAAAATAGAATTTTTTGCAAATTATTTCACTGATCATTGGAGATTAACGTTTTGACTAAAATTTCCCCCAAACTGGAGTAACTACATCTAACTACTACACTTTGAAATGTTATTGCATAAGATCTCCTTTACCTTCTATGAATTCAGAAAAAGGAAAATCAACTCAACGAATCAAATATTTCAAATAAAACGATGCTAGCATAAAACAATAATTTCAGTTCTCACCACTAAAAATTTTAATAATGTTTACAGTACATATATTTGCAATAATACACTGACATTTCACATTCACTTGTTTATTTATGTAGTCCTTAGAACACGTTATGGTATTATGTTCATACAAATGGTTAACAAACAGAAAAAGCAAAATATAACTCACCAGACTAAATCCCAGAAGATGTCACTGTACAATTTCCAATGAGGCCCAAGGGAACACAGGCATAATAATTTTTCTGTGCTACTCCAGATACTAAACATGAAATACAAAAATAAACCTTTAACAAGTAACACAACTTATAACATAATTATATCAATTCTAACTGTAAAATAGAATGAAACTAGCAGGAGGTACTAACATCAGATACAGGTTATATGGCATATAATTATTAATTCAATGAAAGTAACTTTGAGTTTCTTCAGCTAAATGAATCCTCAAACATTTTATCATGCTCATTCCTCTGCAATTTTTTGCTTAAACTCTACCTAGAGATTAAGAACAGCTAACTGGCCTAAATAAAGAGATAAGAAAAATTAAGAGTTGAAGTGCAGGTTTCCCTATGCTAGTACTATTCACATGTTCATCAGAATCACGGGTATTCTACGGAAAAAAATACTGCTGAGGCTGGGGTCAAAAGAACAGGTCCTAGCTCTGGCCTTTCTAGGAACTCTGCTCTTGACTTAGCATAAACATCAATTTTTAAAATGAGGACAAAAATATTATCTTTCCCCCCTAATGCAGTTGTAAGGCAGATAAAATGAAATGAGGTAGCTGAACATGTTTTGCATGCTGAAAAGCCCTTTACAGATGTATGATGCTATTATTATGCAATCAATGTTTGGTATCTACTCATTTTAGCCACAAAACAGCAACAATAAAAAATCTTCCATAAGACTGCTGTGAAGCAAAGGATCAGGAGGTTCTTGGAAAACAATTAAAAAAAAGAAAGAGAGAGAGAGAATGACTCAAAAACTACTTTTTTATAGTTACCACTTTAAGGTGTTTAGCATCTCCTCTGTACCTGGATCTCTCCTATCTGGAAGTTAATGTATAAGAGAATTTTTCTTTATCTCCTAGCCCTCCCCCTAGTTAATTGGGTTAATTAGCAAAGACCAAGAAAACTCCCCAAAGTCCTTTTCTACCTATGATATAAAGGTTTCTTTGGTTGTTGGGCTTTCTGTTGTTGATGTGTTCAACAACAGAAGGAGGTTGGGGAAGGCTCAAATGAGCTGAGTAGCTTCATTTTACCTATACAGGTGCACAGAGCCCGAAAATCGGGTGGCAACCGTATGACATGTTCTCAAACAGAGACAAACAGCAAGGGAAAAAGCAAGGAGTCTGTCGCTTCATTACTATTCTTACCAGCTCAGAAGAGTTTCAGCCAAAGGAAATGGGTAATTGCTAAATTAAAGATATATACTTCCTCAGCTCGAGACAAAGAGCTAATGCACCAAGAACTGTCATTCCAAGAAACTAGCATGTTGATCAGCTTTTGGAACTTCTTTAGATGTGGATAACAGACACACAACAAACACTCCCTTTCATTTCTTTTGCTACCAACTACTTTCAAATTGGGTGACCAAGAAATCAAGCCTTGGTTCTACTCCACAAACGGAAGCCTCTGGTTTTAATACAAAGTGAATTGTAATGTAATAAAAACTGTTACCTAATGATGCATTTATTTAATATAATCACTCCAAAGAATTTCCCCAATATCGATGTTATAAAGTTCACATTGATTTTGTATTTAATTGATTTTTTAATGGGGAAGGGAACTAAAAAGAATAATATTTTTGAGTATCTTCTATATGCCAAAAGCTATACACAATTTATTTCATTTAATCTGAACTAAATGAGGAAAATATTACCCCCTTTTTAAAGTATTCTATTAAATAACACTATTTGAGAGTCAGAGCAGGAATCTGAACCCCAAATGGTCTGACTCCAAAGCCCATTTACTTGTCTTTAGACTCTGTAGCTTCTATTCAATGATAAGCCCACATGTATAACCTTTTACACAATAATCATCTTCCTGAAAAATGTATAGTAATTAATCTCCGTAAATGGAATCCTATTCTAAATGCGTGGTGAGGCACTTTATCTAAAAGCTTTATCATCTCATTTGCAAAACAGTTAAAGCGAGGTAGTTTTAACTACTAGCTGCAAGGTTATTTCCAACTTCAAAAATATTAGGATTTTAAGGCACATAGTGAAGCATCTCACACAAAATTCTTCTAAATCATGGACTCTTTCTCCCAAGAGCCTCTAGGATTTTTTAAAAAACCATAAGTTATAAGGCAGAAAATAATTTATCAACCAATACTTGCTGGTTATATGGTTGAATGTCAAATACAGATACACACACACACACATATTTCTACTCTATTTTTCAGGGCTTACATCTATCACAAAGAGAGACAGATTTCATTTAGACTCTTAGAAATTGAGATTGAAAACTGAGAAGCAACATTAGAAAAATCTGAATTTTCGGCCAGGTGCAGTGGCTCATATTAGTAATGCTACCACTCTGGGAGGCCAAGGCAGGGTGATCACTTGAGATAAGCAGTTCAAGCCGAGCTGGAGCAAGATTGTGACCCTGTCTCTACTAAAAATAGAAAAAATTAGCCAGGTGTGGTGGTGGGCTCGCCTGTTGTCCCAGCTACTCTGTAGTCCCAACTACTCAGGAGGCTGAGGCAGGAGGATCACTTGAACCCAGGAGTTTGAGGTTGCTGTGAGATAGGCTGATGCCATGGCACTGAGAGACTCTGTCTCAAAAACAAAACAAAAACCACAACACAATTTTCTTAATTCTAAACAAAGAATAGTTTTAAAAGTCTTAAATCTAATTCAAACTCTCATGTAATTGGTCTCATGTTATTTGGCGACATATTCTTTCTTTCAAGCTTTTAAATGCACTAGGAAAATAGTTACACTTTCAAATATTTTTCACCACCACAAGAAAAAAATCAACCAAAACTTCATTCTGAATTTGAAAGCAGGGGAGCCTTAAAGTAATTATCCAACTCTTGCACTGGAGCTGATGTGGAAGCCTAGGAAATGGTCGGTAATTTCATAGTAAACAAAGTGTAGAAACTGATTATCCCTATTATGCCAGTGCCAAGCCAAAAATAGAATACAAACACAGAGTCCAAGGGAGCAATACAAAGTGAAACAAGGTGCAAGAGCTCCACTGCATTCTCATTTTTACTCATTTCAGACTCGGTTATGTGTGTGACTGAGTGCTATCTGTGCACAGGTGCTAACAAGAAGAGGAGGAAGAGGATGAAGACAGTGAAAAAGAAAAAATATAAAGAACAAGACCAGAAACTAACTAGTATAAGAATATACCATCTTCAATAAGAGATAGCCTACAAAGAATCTACAAAGTTATAGTTAGGGTTTTACCTCCATCTCCTATTAATAAAAGACTGCAATATGAAAGTCCTCAAAATGTGTACCTTTCAAATAACACACATTTTTAGAATACTTAAAAAATCTATAAATCTCTTAACACTCACAATTGATTCTGGCCAACGATCTGAACATGAAGGTTTGGAAAGGCATCAATAGATCTCCTCTCAGAAAGTCAGCAAGAAGGAAAAGAACCGATATGAAATTCTTAGAAGATGGACTCAATGCTGCACAGAAATACAGACTGCAGTAAACAGAGGAAAGGCAATAGGATATAATGCTTCCAGTTATTATAAGAAGGTGAGACAGAATGCTCTGGGACATTAACCTGTATGTAAGCAATAAATTTTTTTTTTTTTTTTTAAATCAAGCATGCCTACAGGCCTCTGGATAGGAAAGCCATGGGTAACTAAGCAAAAAAAAAAAAAAAAACACCCAGCACTCGACTGCAAGTGAAGCTTCTACAAATAGAAAAGTTTGCAAACATTAACTAGCAAGTGTGTCAAGTTTCTCACGTAAGGTAATAGTTATTATTACAGGTAAATAAAGAAGAACAGCCTTTTAAAAGTAGGGTGAGCATATGTGTCAATTCATAGTGCATATCCTGGCATAATTATTTACAGCACCTCCTTTAACTCTCAAAAATGTCTCCGTTTGGCTATTTTAATTGCTTTACTATTCAAAATATATAACAATGGAAAGGCAATGAGTTTATAAAAAGAAAGAAAGAAAGAAAGAAACACCCTTCTGCTTACATAGTGGCTTGTCCTACAGATCTGAGTTTGGGTGTATCCACTTAGGTAGTCAATTATTCACTTATTTAGTTATTCAACAATATTTCTTGAATCTTATTAGATGTCCCTGCACTGTACAGGCACTGGCACTAAAGACCAGGCCAAAAGGGAAGGCAGATAGACATGAAAATACATAAATTTAATACATATAACAGTAAACCTCAATAGCACTGGCAACCCAAAAAAGGGAGGCTTCCCCCAAAATATACAAAGTCTCATATGGTAATGTTCAGGTCCACACAAAATCCCTATACAAAAAAAAAAAAAAGCCATAAATTGTAGACTTCAGCACAAATCACTAACAAAGTAGCAATAGGATAAATTTAACAAAACTTATCACAAATCATGTGATTATAAAGATGAAGGACAGCACATAGCCCTTCTGAATTTTGGTAAATAAATCCCACTAATCATTAAAGATTATTTATGAAAGCAAGATACACTTTAGGCAAACAAATTGACAAGAGTAGAAGTTATGAGTTCTAATTCTAGCTCCCAAAACATGAAAAAAAAAAAGGAAAATGTCACAATTCTCAGAGTGGCTATTAAAGGAGAGACCAATAATGAAAAAGTGCTTAGGAAAAAAAATTACATTATTTAAAAATTCCATTCAGACTAGTAAAAATATTTTGTAACCACTAGTCTCAGACTACCTTAAAACAAGTAAAAGAGAGATCAAAACAAGTAGAGACCAAAACATCCCTAAAGCAACAGAACACTAAGCAGAAATAAAATGGTTTAACTGTCACAGTACAATACACAATGAAAACAAAATGCTTAGTTGGACCTACATGCTGATCTCAGAGGTTACTTTCAAATAATCTTACTTTACCATTTACAACTTGAAAGGAAATCATCAACAGTTTTTAAAAACAGTTGTTAAGTAGGGTGTGACTTTCCTGAAACCATCCTTGACCTTAGAAACAAATCATTAACCTGGCCAACGTGGTAAGACAACCCATAACTGGTTCAGTAAGGCAAAAATTCGGTTTCTCTTTCTAATATCGGTTCCTTTAATAGCAATCCACCCCCTTAAAGTGCAGCATTAATTTTCTTTCCATTTCTGCTAGTAAAATTTAAGCCTAGGTTACTCATATCATCTTATCACGTGAAGTCATCCTTCTACTTTTAGAAAAATACTCAGTTTCACTGCAAATATGACTGACAGTAACTGGAACTGCAGGTCTGCATGCAGTCTTTAAAAGAAATTTGCCTCTTAGGAAGCATCATCAAAACGGGATAGGTATACCCGGTGGGAACAACTAACCTTCCAAAGGAAAGCTTACTCATTTTGATACGCTGGTGACAAAATCAAAGTTCTCTCTGGAGGAAAAGACTTTCCCCCACCCAAAGCCCCTCATGCTAAAACAGCAAAGACATTTGGAATCCTGTATATAAAGTTTTATTACTCTCACCACATTAAATATTTTTAAGAGTTCATTTTAAAACAGCTCTCCAAAATACACAGAGAAAACAAGCAAATTCACTGACTGTTATGCAAGATCAACAAACATATATGATATCCTGGAACAGTGACTAGTAACAGCCTCATGCGCAATTAAATAAACCAAAATGTTAGCAAACTCATATTCTATACACAGTTCTTATCAAATTAAGAGGTCTCTGTGCTCACGATCCTGCTCATTTTAAGTCTATAATGCATTCACAGTTACATAATAAAAACAGAGAAACCTGTGAAACATTCATTAAACATAATATTGTAAGCATAAATCGTGGTCTTGAATTAATGAAGTAACCAAAAGCTTCTGCCAAGAATAACCAATACTGTATTTGGAAATTACTGAAAAATAAACTTTGGGAAAGGGTCATTTCTATCTCGCTAGTGTCTATCCTGTACTACAGGGTTATAGAAAATAAAGCAACTAACAAAGCTAAACTGTAGCAGAGTGGCTCTTTGAGAGAAACAATGTAAAATAACGAGTCTAGTAACATCAGGAACGTTGTGCAGGAATTGTTCTTTTGGCTAGTGGTAACAAGCTCACTGCAATATGCCTCCATTCTTCTGAACCTCCTCAAACGATTAAAAAGTTCCCAGCTCCAGCTTTACCTGTGCACGGCAACCATACACATCACACACAAATCTTCGTTCAACGCAAGTCACTAACCCACTCGTCTGCAAACTGGCGTGGGTGGAGAAGCAGGGAGTCCCTAAGGATGAACACTTGCAAGGGGAAAAGGACAGGGCCATCATTCCCTTCGCGCTCCCGTCTCGTTTCTGGCAGAGATTCGCAGATTCCACCACTAGAGAGAGTTTGGCAGCTTCACAATGGGGCCGCTGCTCAAGGTCTGACGGCCGCCCGCCTCGAAACCCCTTCCCTCCGCTTCCCACCCGCTCCAAAGTCCGTCCGCGACAGGTGGGGCGAAGCCGGCGATGCCCAACGACATCTGCCGCTTACGCTCCTGGCCAGCACCGGGCCCCCGTCCACGCGCGGGCACACAGCCACCACCGGCCAGTTCGGCCCCCGCCGCACCGGCAGACGCTCGGCGGGGCCGGCGGCCTTGCACCCGGGTTGCAAGTGTGGGCGCGGGGGCCCCGGCGAGATCGGATCGCCCGGGCTCGCCCCGCGGTGCTATCTGGCCTGGGCAGTCGCACCCTGCGCGCGGCCGGGCACGCGGCCAGAGGTGCAGCAGGCCGGGGAAAGAGCTACTTCTCAATGGGGCCCCCAGGCCCGCTGCCCCGCGGTGCGGGCACGGCGGCCCAGGGAGCGAGCGTGCGCGCCAACGCGCCCGACTTCCGCACCGCCGCACCGCGGGAGAGGCGCTCCGGGTCGCCGAGTTCCCGCACCTCCCGGGCGAGCGCACGCCGCGCGCACACGGGGGCGCACGCCCCCGCACACTCACTCGCGCTGCACACTCACGGCGGCTCCGGCCCCACCCCTGTGCCGGGGAACCGCAAGCTCCCCGCACCCCGCGCGGGCCCCACCCAGTTCACCAGCCCCCAGCCCCCTTCTTGGGTGCCTGGGGACCGGCCCGCCAAGGCCGGGGGACGCCGGGGCCGCCCCGCTGCCCATCCGGGAGGCCGGCCTGGCCGGGGTTCCCCAGCACCGCGCGGGCACCGTGCGCCCGGCCCCAACGTGAGGCAGGGAGGAAGGGGCGGCGCCGCGATTGGGGCTGGCACCCAGGATCGGTGACTGGGGCAAACCTCCCCCCCCATCACCACCACCTCTTCTGCGGCACAAAAGGTTGCAGACGGAGCCGCCGTCCCCGCGCAACCTACCCGTGGCCCAGAGCTCCGTCGTCTCCGCTGTGCCCGGGGCCGCGGAGCCGGAGACAAGGGCGGGAGAGGCGCAGGGCTGCGGCGCCGAGATCCGGGCAGAGGCCGCCAGCCGAGCCAGCCGGGTACCCTCTCCTTTCCCACCGCGCTCGGCGCCAGCTACCGCCCGGCGTAGTCCCCGCCCCCTCCTCCTCCTCCTCCGCCCGCCTTCCCGCCTCCTTCCCGGCTGCGGAGGCGCAGCCCGTCAGCGCTGAGCCCGCCTCCTGCGCCCGGCTCAGACACCCGGACGAAGGGCGGGCCGGAGGGCGAGCGAAAGGCGCTAAGAGGCCGTAAGAAGTGGGCGGGGGCGGGGTTGGTGACTGGGCAGGGGAGGAGGAGTCGCAACACTCCCTCCCCAGTCCAACCCAGTACTCCAGCTGAAGAGCTCCAACTCGCAGGCCTGGGAACACTTAGCCTTCGCTGGTTAAGTGTGCTGATGTTGTCATTTGTGAGGCTCCGCTTAAAGGGCTTAGCTAGCACCTAGCAGTAGTCGAGACGACTAGCCCATGAAATTACAAATTATGGCATCAGTTTTAGAAAACTACTAAATACCCAGTGAATGTGTGTTGGGGGGGTAAAGTTCAAATTCAGATTCTGATTGCATTAGCTAGTTTTGGATCTGCAAAGACTTTGATCTTTTCTATTCTTGTAAGAGATTATTTTCCTCGACCAAGATTTTCTTTTCTCAATTCATGTACATCTCCTCTGCCAAACTGGTTAAGCTCTGCGATGAGAATGTTTACTGACATTTATTTAGCTCTCAATATGTGCCAGGCCTTTTTACATGCCTTTCCAAATTTACCCCTCTCAACAATTCTGTAAGGAAGTAACCAATTAAGGTCCACATTTTAAAGACACAGAAAGTTTAAGTAACTTCCTCCAGGGTACACAACCTAGTAAGTGGCTGAGCTGAGTGTATACACAGTGAACCCCCAAATTGTTTATAAATGTTATAATTTTAGGTGCCAGTCTGAAACCAAGAGAGTTTGTTGGTTGTTTTCTTTTTTTTTTTTTTTTAACAAAAACCTTTAGCTAAACATAAAAGACATAATATTAATGTATTTGGTGTAGATCAATAAAAATTTAAACAATCTTGACTCAAACTTGTTCCAGAATACATGTCTTGTCCCTGATAATATGAAGACAAATAAATGTGGACATCCCCTACTTCAACAGAATGACTCCTGGTCATTCTCCTCAGGTAGAAGACATGTTATGCTATCTCTTATGTGCCCTAAAATAAGTATGGGAAGGTAGAGGAAAGAGGAAATTTTAACGAATGTTCCCTAAACAATTTTTAAAAACATCAGTTACTTTTTTTCCAACACATATGTGTGTAAACTTCTCCTTTACAGAATGTGGCACAATGCAGTATGTGTTGAACAGATAGATAAATAAATGGACTTTTTATTTGTATCAAGTACATTAGGAGAACACACTGAAAGCTATTTCAGGTTATAATCTGTTTAACACAGTAGTGTATTGTTCTAAAGATCATTCTCATAAAACCACCTCCAAAGCATTGTATATTTTATGTTCAGAAACTTAATTTCATTTTGTCCTGTCTGAAGTCATGTAACTTTTTCTGAGGAATGCCTTGTACTTGCCCTTTGCTCTGAAAGTCTGGCATTGTTTTATAGCCAAAAGCAATAAAGTTCTGATTCTCCTTTGAGTTTATTAGGCTAAAGCTAGCCCTCTAGAGAGGGCATTGTCTCCAAATTGCCTCCCTCCCTGGGTGGTGCTTTATGCTCCCATCCTAACCCTGACTCTTCACCCAATCAAAACTTGGGTTGGTTCTTGAGTGTCACAAAGAACACCTAATAAACCAATTCACTGGGTAATAATGGTTGGTAATAGCTTTATGTGTGGCCCCATCAAGGATATGTCTTTGCCACCTAAAGATTCTGACTGGGTGTGGCTTGAGGTCAGTTGTTGAGGGGAGTGTGAGGGGTGGAAGTAACATAGAAGCCCTTCCTAGAGACTTCCTGGGTTTCTATGAAGATCTATTCACTCTGTAAGGAAAAATGCATACTTATAAAGGAATAGGCCAAAACACAGTATAGACCTTGTGACCCAAAAGACCTCCTAAACTTGGAGGCTTGGAAGCTCCATCTCAGATGCCCCTTGTGTAAGTTACATCTTTGCCTCAAGTCAGCCTTTCTAGAAAAATCACTTTAAAATGTCAATTGTCTGGGAAGGATTGTACTACATTGATATAAATGCCATTACCTAGCAAACAACCAGCTGAAGTGAACAGGATAGGTGATTTTGATAACAATGTAGTGATGCAAAAAGGAAACTACAAAACCAGAAGTGCAAGAGATACCACATTGCATTCTTTTCTAGAAACAAAATTGTTCCAGGGAGGCTCTAACCAGGAAAATAGAGATCACTTCAAATAGCCACAGAGATAGCTGAATGCTAGGAATTGGTAACAATAGTGATAGAAAAACTCAGAAGCTAAACAGGGGATGGTGAAACAACCCAAAAATTAGTAACTGCAGCCACTGGTGTCAGAAATAAGAGAGGAGGCAGGGTTGCTGGAGCCCAGGGGCCAGGCAGCATGGCCAGCCTGGCAGGAGCTGCCACCAGAGAGGAGAAACAGCCCCTGCCAAAGAAGCAGTCTATGGAGGAGAATGGGGGAATGTTCTACAGATTCTTCTCTTTTCTTGCCCTCTGATCTCCCTCCAGTGCCTTCCATTGACCAAATGTGATGCAGCTGCCATGGGAGCCAAGGAAACCGCCTGTAGGTGTCAGTTCCCCAAGACACTCAGGAGAAAAGGAGGCAAAGCACAGAATGGGAATCTGCCTTTCTTATGATTTTTCCTCACTCTCTCAGATAGGATCAAACTTCCAAGAGCTTGTGGTGATGGCAGGAAGTGGGGAGAGATCCTTTGGTGTGTACTCAGTCCACAGAGGTTTCCTGTGTCTCTTCCCAGAGCTGTCACCTGTGGCTACAACACATGCCCTTAGATGGGATGGCCCTGCCTACACAGTCTCTCCCTCCAGCTCTCTCCTGCTCTAGCATTCCTCAGATTTCAGTGGAGGTGAACCAGCTCTGCAAAGCGTTTCCTGATTCTTCCTTTCTCCTTTCACTACCGTAACACCACACAGGGCTGAAATAGACTGTCTCCCCCACTACACCGTACGTTCCCTGAAGGTATGGACTATGGCTAAACCTCAAAGTAAGCCCAGAGATTGACATGCAAAGGGTGCTCAGTAAATATGTAGCTTATTTTTACCTGAGAGGAGGGGGAAAGAGCCTGCAGGTAAGGCCTGTTGGAGCCAGCTTTTATCTGACTCAGGAGAACCCATGGCTACATTTTCAGGAACTTTGCAAGCTGGTTATTAAATCATTAGCAGCTGTGGTAGCAGTAGTGACACCATGGATATTGGAAAATTCCATAAGCAGGGCTTCCCACTTCTCTCTAATCTCCCCACCGCCCAGAAAGCCAGTTTACCAGCATACCATTTTGCAGGGTCAAAGGTATGTGCAGAGGAGAAAGGTAGATCAGAGAATTAAAATCTGTGCTTTCAGAAATATTCTTTCATAGAAATAAAGTATAATTAAATTCCATAATTTCCAAAGAAAAGTCTATTTAAATTTTAATTATATTAGTAAAAGGAAGATAGAAAATAGAGGAGGAAAGAGAAAAAAAAATGAGAGAAAGTAGTATATACACATCACTGGAGAAATCACTTCTCAGTTCTGGCTCTGATAGTAGCTGTGGGACCTCTGGCCCACAGTTCACTCACTAAATTATAGTCTTAAGAAACTTCTCTAAGTTGTGTCTTTCACAATACCTAGACTGGCATCTAACAGGTATTCAATAGCTATCACCTGAATTTTGCCAAATTAAGCTTTACCTCAGTTCCTTCATCTGTAAATTAAGAGATGAGAGACAGGGTTTTCAAGAGGGCCTGAGACTCCAAAGAGCTGATGTACAAACTTATAAAACTTAATTCCATGCACAGTTGAGGAGGAATTTGGGAAATTCCCCTCCATGGGGCCTGAGAACACTTTGACACTTCCAAGTCACAATACTTCCATCATGAAAGCAAGTGAAATCAACAAAGTGTCATCATTATTAATTGCTCCTAATCAAAGTATACAAAGATCTCTGATCCTTTCCCAGAAAAGTTGCCAACTATCAGCAAGGAGAATATCTCTAGAGATTTTGCTTGCTTGCTTTTTTATGTTTCTATGAAAGAACAGGCAGAGATTTACTTGGTGTTTCAAATGAGGTAAGAAAGTTGTGTTTGCATATCATCATTGGTCTATAATTTCTTCCCTGGGAATAGTAAAAAAAAAAAGTCAGTATTCCCCATCCTTAAACTTCCATGTAGACATTAGCCAAGGTAGGGATTATTCAGACTGAGAGGCAAGGTAGGACCACAAAAACTGGGCAGGCAGTAAGGTTGGGCACCAACTCTATCTGTGAGCCAAACCAGCTCAAGATCCCAGAACCATTTAGAGAATCAAAATACTTCTCCTTCAGGCAGAAGCCTGAAACAGTAAAGATAACATCAGGATATTCTTTGACACTGCATGAGATGGGAATAAAGACCAGGCTCTGTGAGTAGGAGTCCTGCAACTTCCATTTTATTGCCATAAAAAAAAGAAGCAAAATGTGGTAAGTTTAGTTGACTCCAAAAGAGCTCCCCCCCTCCCGTATTGCTGACTCGCTATACTGCAAGATACAATAGTTGTAATACTTTTAAATTTTTAATGAAATCGCTGTAGGAAAATAATTTATGCAAGGTTATTCATTACAACGTTATCATAAGAGAAACAACCTAAAAGTGCATTGATAGAAAACTGTTTAAAGAAATGATGGTACATCTACTTAATGAAATGCTATGTAAATGTAAAAAAGAATGAAGAAGCTTTTTATAAACTAAGACAAAGTGATTTCCAAATATAATAGAAAATAAAAATAATGTGTAAAACAATGTGTTTTGTACCCTATTATCATACAAAAGTGATGAAAAGAGTTCACTTTGTTAAAATTAAATGGGAACACTCCTCCTTCTGCAAAGGAGTAGACATACTTTGCCCTATTTCTCCTACAAAGTACAACCAAAAAATTCTGGATATTATATATAAGATAAATATGAGAAGACTCTGAAAGGTGAAGAAGAAGGCAGACCCACTAGGGATACTGGAGTCCCCCAAAAGAGACACACAGAAGTAAATTCCCTGGATTTCCTTTTTGCTTCATATATCACAAAATTGAAGTCGGCTAATATAGGAAACCTGGAAATATCAATAGGTGCAGACAGAAAAAAATAAAAGCCCCAACAAAACTCCACTTTCTGTAGCCGAAAAACAAACAAAGGGGCAGACTATCAAGACAGAAACTCCAACCAAACACCAAAAGAAAATTTTATTTATTTACTTATTTGACTGTGGCCCCAACCCCCACATCAGTAGAGGCCCAGAGGGGAGCCTAGACTTCCACCCTTGCCAGGCGGGGGCACTCCAACACCTGGGCGGTGTCAGAGAAGGCTAAGTGGGGAAGAGAAATTTGCCCACCCCCTGCAATGCTAATAGAAACCACACATAAAGGTCAGGATTCCAGCCCATCTAGCAGCAACAGGCACTCCTCCCACTCCTCACTAGGATGGTGCCAGAGGAGGCCCAGTTTTGTTAAGTGGAGACAACTTGGGAAGCAGTGGCAAAGCATTCATACTTCTTCCATACAGAGTGACATCAGTAGAGGCCTGGTGGAGAGCCTGAATAATTCCTCCCCACCTCACTTCCAGCAGTAATGAGGAGTCCCCGCACCTTGGTGTTAACAGAGGCTGGGTGGAGAACCTGAGGCATTTATTGCCACCTGGCAGTAATGAGACAGCACTTTCTCTTCCTCTGCCAGAGTGGTGTCAGAAGAAACCAGCTAGATTAAAAGCTTTAAGTAAGATCCAGAGTCTCATGATATAATGTGCAGAATTTCCAGGTTTTAATAGAAAACCGCTCATCATACCAAAATTAGGATAATCCCAACTTGAATGGAAAAAAGAAAAGGCAACAGACGCCAATATTGAGGTGACACACGTTAGAATTATCCGAGAACGATTTTAAAGCAGCCATCATAAAATGCTTTAATAAGCAATTAAAATATGCTTGAAATAAATGAAAGAATAGACAGTCTCAAGGAAGAAACAGGAAGTCTCAGCAAAAAAATAGAAAATACAAGGAAAAATCAAATGGAAATTTTAACACTGAAAAATACAATACTAAAATTAAAAAAAATCAATGGATGGCTTCAACAGCAGAATGGAGAAAGAATTAGCGAACTGGTATATAAAACAGTAGAAAATACTCAATATAAACGATAGAGAGATATTAGACTGAAAAAAAATGCAGTCTCAGAGACCTGTGGGAATATTCCAAAAAAATCTAAACATTCATGTCAGTAGAAACTTGGAAGGAAAGGATGAAGAGGACAGTGTTGAAAAAGTATTTGAAGTAATGGCTGAGCAATTCCCAAAACTTGGCAAAAGACATAAAAACCTAAAGGGTCAAGAACCTGAGAATATCCTAAAGAAAGATAGACTCAAAGAAATACCAAGACACATAATACTCAAACTTCTGAAAACAAGAAACAAAGAAGAAATCTTTTCTTTTTTTTTTTTTTTTTTTTTGAGACAGAGTCTCACTTTGTTGTCCAGGCTAGAGTGAGTGCCGTGGCGTCAGCCTAGCTCACAGCAACCTCAAACTCCTGGGCTTGAGTGATCCTTCTGCCTCAGCCTCCCGAGTAGCTGGGACTACAGGCATGCGCTACCATGCCCGGCTAATTTTTTATATATATATCAGTTGGCCAATTAATTTCTTTCTATTTATAGTAGAGACGGGGTCTCGCTCTTGCTCAGGCTGGTTTTGAACTCCTGACCTTGAGCAATCCACCCGCCTCGGCCTCCCAAGAGCTAGGATTACAGGCGTGAGCCACAGCGCCCGGCCAAAGAAGAAATCTTGAAAGCAGCAGGAGAGAAAGGACACTATACCTATAGCAGAAAAAGAATTCAAATGACGGGTGAAAGAGTAAATTCTTTCCCCCTAAGACAGGGAAAAATACAAAGTTGTTTGTTCTCACCACTCTTATTCAACATAGTGTTGGAAGTTCTACCCAACTTTATAGTAAAGCAAGAAAATGAAATATAAGACAAACAGATCAGAATGGAAGAAATAAAACTGCCCCTAGTTGCAGATGATGTGATTCTCTATATGAAAATCCCAATAAATCTAAAAAAAAAACACCCACAAAAACCCCTAAAACTATGAAGTCAGTTCAGCAAAGTTGCACGATACTAGATAAACATACAACAATCTAATTATTACCAGTAATAAATATGTAAAAATAAAAAATATATAAATTTATCATTTATAATCATTCAAAAAATAGATACATGCTTAAGTGTAAATCTAATCAAAGATGTACAAGTCTTGTGTGCTGAAAACTACAAAACATGGATGAAAAAATAAGAGATCTAAATAAACAAAGAGACATATCATGTTCATGGACTGTAAGATTGATTTAGTAAAGATATCAGTTCATAATTTATATAGAAAGGCACAATGCCTAGAACATCTAAAACAATCTTGGCAAAGAATAAAATAAGAGGAATAAGTCTACCCTATTTCAAGACTTAATATATACCTATTGTAGCAAAGTATTAATAGAGGGATAGACATACAGATCAATAAACCCAGATAGACTGACACAAATATGCCAGATTGATTTGTGACACAGGTACAAAAGCAACTCAATGGAGGAAAGCTAGACTTTTCAACAAATAGTGCTGGAACAACTGAACATCTCCAGGCAAAAAACAAAAAACAAAAATTGAACCTTAACCTAAGTCTCACACTTTATATAAAAATTAACTCAAAATGAATCACAAACTTAAATATAAAACATAAAACTATAAAACACTTAGGAGAAAATTAGAAAATGTTTGGAATCCAGGGCCAGACAGTTCTTAGACATAACACAAAAGCATGACTCATAAAAGGAAAAATTAATAAACTGGACTCCATCAAAATTAAAATATTTGCTCTACTAAAGACTCTGTTAAGAGGATGAAAAAGCAAGCTAAATCCTGAGGGAAAATATTATTTGTGGACTATAAATCTAATAAAGAACTAGTACATAGAATATATATGTCTTAAAATTCAGCAGTTAAAAAAGCAAATAATCCAATTAGAAAATGGGCCAAAGATACAAAGAGACATTTCACCAAAGAGGATATATAGATGGAAAATAAGCATATGAAAAGTTATTCAAGATCATTAGTGATTTAGGAAATGCATTGTAAAACCACAATGAGATAACCTTATACAACTATTATAATGGCTAAAATAAAAAATACTAACAAACCAACACCAAATGTTGATGATGGTGTGCAGAAACTGAATCACTCAAACATTGCTAGTAAGAATGTAAAGTCATATAGCCACTATGGAAAACACTTTGGGAAAAACAATCTGGAAAAAATTAGACATGCAACCACACGCGACCTAGCAATTATGCTCCTGAGCATTTTTGCCAGAGAAATGAAAACCTACATTCACCCAACAACCAATACCCGAATGCTTACTATGTTTATCTTTATTCGTAATATCCAAAAAGTGGAACAAACAGGTGAATGTTTAAACTGTGGTGCATCCTTATCATGGAATATTGCTTAGCAATAAAAAGGAACAAAGTAAACACACAACAATCTGGTTGACTCTCCAGTGAATTATGCCAAGAAAAGCCAATCTCAAAAGCCTACAAACTATATGATTTTATTTATATAACATTCTTGAAGTGACAAAATTATACAAATACAGAACAGATTAATGGTTGCCAGGAGTTAACGAGAGTGTGGGGGTGGGAAGGAAGTGGACGTGGCTATAAAGGGCAACATATAGGATCCTTGTGATTATGTAACTATTCTGTATCTTGGCTGTATCAATGCCAATATCCTGGTTGTGATATTGCACTACAGTTCTGATATACTGTAATATAGTATCATAAAGCACTATACTATAAGCTGCCATTTGGGAAAATTGGGCAAAGGGTATATGGGATCTCTGTATATATAATTTCCTATAACACCATGTGAATGTGTACTTATCTCAAATAAAAAGTTTCAAAAAACCAAAGAAGGATAAAAGTGACAACTATGCATATTTAGAACATATCTCTAGAAGCATACCCAAGAAGTGCAAATATTAGTTATCCTTAGGAAGAAGAAGTTGATAGCTTGGAAACAGGGTGGGAGATAACCTTTTTATTTTACATTCCTTTGTATGTTTGGAATTTTGATTATGTAAAATAAATGGCCATTCAAAAAATTAAATTTTAAATATTAATTTAAAAATTCCTAGCCAATCAAAGCTTGAGGCCTTCTAATGGTTAACAGTCTTGATTAATCTGTTAACTGTCTAGTCAGAAATTATATGGTTTTTTTTTTACCTTTCTGATTATTAACCTAATAAAATATTGCAGCTTCTTGTCATTCCCACATAGCCAAAATCCTTATCTTTTTTTAATTATAAAGACTCATCTGTACTCTCATTCTTTTCCAGAAAAAAGTAGTTTGTAGAAAAACACTTTGTTCCTATTGCTGCGAACTATTTGCACATTATGGGTCAGTTGGAGCAGCCTTGGCATCCTACCATGTCATCAAATTACTTTACAAGATACAATGTGATAAAATCTCTAGAAACTGCGTGGACTTTGAAAGCATACAATCTAGGATTTCTAGTCATGTGACCTTGTCCAAATTATGTAACCTACCTAACACTGTTTCCTTATCTATAAAACAAACATAATATCCATTTTTCCAGATTGCTTTCAGTATTAATACAACTTACATACAGTGCCTGGAACATGATAGCAGCTCAAGAAGAGCTGAAATTATTGAAAACGAAAGCTTTAATAACAGGCAAATCAGAGGTTCCCCAAGCGAGTATTTTATGGACACGTATCTCAGAAAACACAAACACCTGTTGAAGTAAGCTAGGGGGAGCTAACATGGCTCTGTACAAGAGTGTAAAGTGTGTCCCATCTTTCCATATTCCATTGCCGTTAAGGAACACTGTTCCTTATTATGAATTTAGACTCCTCAACTCTGAGATTTATTACTCATCTGTGTGTGTGTGTGTGTGCGTGTGTGTGTGTGTGTGTGTGTGTACCATTAGTTATCTCTAGGGAGGATGAAAGGCATAGCTTTGCCTTAAACTTTAGGACGCTCCTTATTTAGAATGCCAGAGCCCACCCTGGACTGTTCTGCTCAAGTCCCCTCAACATTGTTCCAGACCGAATATCTCAGAAATTAAAAATATATATAGTTTATGAACTGTATGCATTGGTGGAGGGGAGGGAACTAGAGTAAGCCAAATCCCTGTGGAGATGGACGATAGAGTTGTACTAAAAAAGAGAAGAGTGAACATTGCAACAAGGCAAAAGCTGGCAGGAGAACCAGGCATAGAAACAGTGTGTGCCCTTAGGTGACGCCCTCTGAGGGGCTTAATTTGTCTTTTTGTTTCATTTCTTGGAATAGGGAAATTAGGGTACAATTTAAAAGGGTTTTTTTCCCCCCTATCTGTTGTAATTAATTTTCTTTAATTACTCACAACTCTTCAGGGAAAACGGTTTCACCCATACAGCAGCCTTGACTGCTGGTGCTCTGGAGGAATTAAGCCACATAGTAATAAAAGAAAGTGTCACATTTTGATACCACAGAACATGGAGTCCAATATGGGGGGCAGATGGGAGCTCCAGAAGGTAGAAGCCTATGGTGGAACTGGGGGCTGTAGAGGGGGCCATGCAGTGCGGAGAGGTTGTTGGCGAACTGAGGGCCTAGGACTGGATGTGAAATGAACTTTGTCCTTCTTAAATCTTGTAGAGAGAGTTGAGTTTGTGAAATGGGAGGAGGCTGCCACACAGATTACACTTGGTTAGATGCAAAACATCCTACTCAAGATAGGAAAATCATCCTTAATAAAAGCAACTACAGTTCCCACAGTCACCTCTCCCCTTCTTTTCTTGGGTGCTTTCTCTCATTACGAGTAAACTTATAAACTCAAAGAATTGTCAGCTGTGTAGCTACCTAACCAAATAAGACAACCAATCAATCTGAGCCCATTTTAACAGGCTGGTGTCTATTAAATCAGTAGATTAACATTGGTAACATGCTGTATCTGTACAAGTTTCCTCCTTGATTGAGGATGACACCGAGAGCCACAGTTTCATAAGGCATCAAGACAGTGTACATCAAACCAAACTTATGAATGTATAAATGACATTTCCTTGATGTTTCCATATTTCCAAATTGCTTCAATAGCCACATATGTAAGACATGTTTCTGAAATGGTATGAAGAAAATTTTTTAGAAGATAAATCTTTTACCATAATTTCCCAACTGCTATTTTGAACTTCCCACAATCCCATATACCATGTTTCCCGAAAATAAGACCTACCCATAAAATAAGCCCTAGCAGGATTTCTTAGCATTTGTGCAATGTAGGCCCTACCCTGAAAATAAGACCTAGTGATGGGTGTGGCTACGCACCGTATCTGCACAACCCATGCATTTCGTCGAGGAGCGGTGAAGAAGATGAGCAGCCCTTCACATCTGCCCCATGAGAGCTCTATTGCTCGACATGAGAGATTGGGGCCAATGGTTCTAAAGGAAACAGAGTCACAAGAAATTCAGGATGGAATTCAGGGCTTGGAGAGTTATGATGATGTTCCAGAAGAAGACGACTTAACTATATCTGAATAAATGTAGATTGTTGTACCGTACTTAAAAAAAATAACACATCCTCTGAAAATAAGCCCTAGGGTGTCTTCTTGAGGAAAAATAAATATAAGACCTTGTCTTATTTTCAGGGAAACATGGTAACTCTAACATTCACTTCCTGAAGTATTCTGCCTTTGTCAATGCACACAATTTGCATGTACTAACTAGTTCAAACTTTAATTTAGCCAAAGGACAGTCAAATGACAGACCTTTCCTATAACTCATTTAAATAATAGTCCATATACGTTAATGGACACCACAAGGTAATAATCATTTCTTAGACTTCAACTCTTAGAGATTTTTATATTTAAGCAATCATCCTAAGTATTCAGCAGAATCCATGAAGGCTCAGAAGGCTCACAGGGACATAATGGTATGGATCCCAATGCTCACTAATGAAATCTCACTACATTCACTTATGACAAACATAGTCTTATTACAAGAGTGGACTCTCCTTTTTCTATTGTACATGACGAAGGCTAGGAAATGTTGTTACGAGGTAATGTAGTGAAGGATAAACTAGTATTCAAAAAGTACCTTACAGTTTCTTTTCTCTCTCATCCTGTGCTACAGTTTGTGATTGTGCAACTAAAAAAAAGATCAATTTATCTATTCCCCGGAAAAATTTACTACCCAAAGTCACACAAGACTTGGAGTAGAAAATGTATTTAATCACTTCTTAAGGGAAATATTTCTTTGTGGTAGTGACACCAATGTGATGTTAGAGTCCTGCTTTTTGGAATTCAGGTAAAAACTACACATATCATGATAGGTTTGAACAGATTATCAAGTTCCTTTGTTGGCCCATTTGGACCCCTCTTTCCTAAGCAACAATGAAGACAAGAGCCCTAGGTTGTTTCCCAGCCCAGGTTTTCATGCCTCCAAGCTACCCTTTCTGTTCTTTGAACACCTAACTATTTATCTGAAAAAGATGCCTGTCTTACAGAGAGAGACTCTCTATGTTAACCTCTCTTCTAACATCTGATAGCTTCTAGCCTTGTAAGGAAGTGGTACCTTCACTCACCACAATTTAGCAATTTTAATCAACAAGTTATCATGTTAAGGACCATTAGTGAACAGTGGGATGACCATGACTTCCTTATAAAGCACTGTGATTTTTGCCCTATCACTTGATTATTTTTGAAATGTAAGCACATCCTTAATGACTCATCAGCCAGGAGTCATAAATCTGTTTTTTGGTTAATGTGCTCTTTAGTAACATAACTACCTCACAGACACTCTACAATCTTTTAACCCTTTCATAGTCACCAAATGAAAACCTTTGTTTCTCGGTGATAAATCATTATAGGCAGAAAGAATTGGTTCTTGAAATCCCACTGTGCGTGTTAAAGGTTGGCCCTTAACACAAACCTGGGGTGTGTGTGTGTGACAGAGAGACAGAGACAGAGGCAGAGAGAGAGAGAGAGACAAAGATACAGAGAGAGACAGAGAGACACAGAGAAAGAGAGAACAAAACAGAGACAGAGAGACAAAGAGAGAAGAGATATTTTTACATTCCTGGAGTGATTGCTAATCATTCTTCTGCCTTTAAACCTAACATACCTTTACCACATCTCTGTGGTCACATTTTTTGTTCTTGCTTTCCATTGCTATAAATCCTGGACTAGCAATTTTCTTTGTTCCCACATCCTGGTGACATACAGTCAATAGCTTTGTGGTCCAAATTCTTTACTCCCTGAAATCTACCCCCTAGGATTTTCGGCACAAGGCTTCTGAGCACTGAGCAACTGCACACCAATCCTCAAGGTTTTGTGGAAAGCATGGGTCAAGGACCACAGCTTTTTCCCTTTCTTTTACTCCCAATAACATTCAGTGCTGGCACATAGTGAGTGCGCAATAACTGTTAAGGAAGGAAGAGAGGGAAGGACAGGGGGAAGGCAGGCAGGCAGGTAGGCAAGCACATTCTACAAGTGATTTGACAAAAAACAAACAAAAGACGTGAATGCTTACCTTTTAAGACATGGTATTAAAAGGTTGGTAGCAAGGAAGTCTCAATACTTAGGCAATCAGATCCAAGACTTTGCTGGTGTGTGTATGGGGGGGGGGAGGGGGAGAGAGAGAGAGAGAGAGAGAGAGAGAGAGAGAGAGAGAGAGAGAGAAATTCTAACACTCATTAGGGTGGTAGTGGTGATAATAATAATATATAACAATGAGGATAATTCTAACTTAAAACTGTTTTTTAACTGGAGTACCAAAAAAGAAGAGGAGAAAGTTTTGGTTGGCTGTAATATACTACTCACAATTATCTACATGAACTGCTTGCTATCTAAGCCAGGTTACTTTGCAACAAAATAATAATGATAAACACATTTACTTCTTCCACATCCCTTATAAATGTGTTTCCCAGGGTTCAATTTCCAGCCTTATGCTATTTTTCTTATATACTCTCTTTCTTGGAGATTTAAGAATCATCCATCATGGTGTCTCTCATACTTCCTTTAATATACAAGTTTAATATATATTGAATGATTGGTGGACTAATTAAACATAAGCTCAGGACTAAACAGTGATTTTACAAATTACAGATTTCATATGCATATTTAGTGATCTTTAACACCTGAATAGTAGAAATCTTCAGCATTCTACCACCTTTTTCTCATATTTCTTTCCTCTCTACCTTTTCTTAACCTTACAGCTTAACTTTACAATAAAAAAATTAACTACAGTGAGCTGTCCTTTGAAAATCAGAGTTTGTAAGTAATGCCAGCATGAGGTATTCAAATAATGAAAAAGTAGACAAGAAGAGAAAGATTATTTTTTATTTCTTGATATTAAATCATAGAATGTCTGTCTGAATCCATTTTGGATTGCTATAACAGAATACCTGAGACTGGGTAATTTATAAAGAAAATAGGTTTATTTAGCCCTTTCTCCAGGCTTGGAAGTTCAAGTGCATGACTCTAGTTTCTGGGGAGGACTTTTGTGCTGCATCATAACATGGTGAAGGCCAAAGTAAAAGGTAGCAAGAGAAAAGAGGGAAACCTCGAGAGGTGTCCTGGCTTTATAAGAACCCACTCTCTCAGGAACATTCGTGTGAAAACTAATCCAGTTTAGGAGAAGTGAGAACTCACTCACTACTTCCAGAAGGCACCAAGCCACTCATGAGGGATCCACCCCAAACACCTCCCCTTAGGCCCCACCTCCAACAGTGGGGATCAAATTTCAATGTGAGATTTGGTGGTGAAAAATAAACCATATCCAAACCATAGACATGACTGACTTCATTTTTAGTCGTCTTTAATTAGTGTTACACAAATAATGCTAACTTTGATGCCAAAATAATTTTGGAAACGGGGTTTATTTTATTTAGCATCTTCAATTAAAAACTACAGAGAGTGGTATTCTTCATAAATAGCAGCAACTTAAGTTTAAAAACAAACTTATTTTTAAAGTGCTGGAAGTTATTTTCATTAAAAGCCTTTTACATGGGTATGTAAATAATTTGAGAAAGAAAATTGTTCATGGATTCATTTAAAAAATATTTCTTGAATACCAACTGTGTTTCAGGCATCTGGGTTAATGAATTAACTTTGAAATCTCTTATCTGCTAGGTACCAATGAACAGACTCTTAAAAATTGATCTAATCCACTTAGATAAATATAAATTCTCTGTAATGTGTCTGTATCGATGTGTGTGTGTGTATATATATACACACTCTATCTCTTCATATATATATACATATATATATATAGAGAGAGAGAGAGAAAGGAGATTGTGGCTGCTGCTTTTGTCATTGGGTTCCATAGATAAGAAAAATCTTTTTTTTCTTGCATTTTTTGTTTAGTTAAACATGTATGAAAGGGAAGTTATGACTTATATGTAATCAAAGATAAAATTTCTACTCTATGCCAAATATATTTATAGAAATTTTTTTTTTTTTTATCTTTTTTTTTTTTTGAGACAGAGTCTCGCTTGTTGCCCAGGCTAGAGTGAGTGCCGTGGTGTCAGCCTAGCTCACAGCAACCTCAAACTCCTGGGCTCAAGCAATCCTGCTGCCTCAGCCTCCCGAGTAGCTGGGACTACAGGCATGCGCCACCATGCCCGGCTAATTTTATATATATATACATTAGTTGGCCAATTAATTTCTTTCTATTTATAGTAGAGACGGGGTCTCGCTCTTGCTCAGGGTGCTTTCGAACTCCTGACCTCGAGCAATCCGCCCGCCTCAGCCTCCCAGAGTGCTAGGATTACAGGCGTGAGCCACCGCGCCCGGCTATTTATAGAAATTTTTATACAAACTAATTTTCAAGTAACATTGAGTGCCTAATCATAGTGCTAAATGCTTTTATATGTTTTATATGTTATGTAAAAAATTAAAAACACCTGACATAAAAAATATGCTCTTTAAGTGTGAGCTACGAATATTTACAGATTTATTGAAGTATAACTAAAATACAATAAACTGTACTTATTTAAAAATACAACTTCGTAAGTGGATATATGTACACCCTCTTGAAGCCATCACAACCATCAATATAATGAAGTAATATAATCATCAGTCCCCAAAGTTGCCTCTTTGCAATCCTTTTCTCTCACACC
This sequence comes from Microcebus murinus, assembly GCF_040939455.1. Classification (NCBI taxonomy): domain Eukaryota; kingdom Metazoa; phylum Chordata; class Mammalia; order Primates; family Cheirogaleidae; genus Microcebus; species Microcebus murinus. Next base: position 76,664,307 of record NC_134114.1, on the reverse strand, counting down.
TCCCCACACTTCTCTGAACTGTCAACAGCCCCTACTCCAGTGATGTGCTTTCTGTCATCAGATTTGTTTTCATGATCTAAAATGTTACATAAGTGAAATGATACAGTATGCATTCTTTTTTGCCTGGCTCCTTACATTCATAATTATATGGAAATCCATTCATGTTGTTGCACATGGCTGTTGTTTGTTCTATTTTAATGCTGAATAGTATTCCATGACATGTATATATCAAAATTTTTTTTATCCACTCAACTGTTATAAAGCTGCTATGAACAAGTATTTGTGCTCATATGCATTCATTTATCTTAGGTGATATGTAGGAATGGAATGACTAGGTCAAATGATAGGCATATGTTTACTTTTTATTTTTTTATTTATTTTTTTTTTTAAGTCTCTATCCTAAACTGTACATATGTTTACTTTTTAAAGAGGCTATCAAGCTTTTTTCCAAAGTAGTGTATCATTCTGCATTCCCACCAGCAGTGTATGAAGGTTCCAGTTTTTCTTCTTCCTTGCCAACACTTAGTATCATCCATACCTTTCATTTTAGTCATTCTAACAAGGATAGTGGTATCTTGTGGTTTTAATTTACAATTTCCTAATGATTAATGATGTTATGCATTTTTTAAAATGCTTATTTGCCATCAATATATCTCTTTGATGAAGTATATGTTGAAATCTTTTGCTCAGTTATAATTGGTTTGTTTTCTCATTATTGCATTTGGGAGGTTTTTAAAAATATATATTCTGGATGCCAGTCCTTTACGGGGTATGTGATGTATAATTCACCCTCAGATCATAGTTTGTCTTTTCATGCTCTTAAGAGTATCTTTTGAAGAGCAAAAATTCTTAATTTCTATGAGGTCTAATTTAAATCTCAGAATCATCTTATCTCTATAAAATAACCTCCTCTAATTTTGCTTGGGATTGCATTCACACTATAAACCATTTTGGGTAGAATTAACATCTTAATGCTAGAGTTTTCCAGACCATGAGCATGGTTTGCAATATCTCCCCATTTACTTAGTCTTTTAAATTTCTCTCAGTGATGTTTTATAGCATATCATGAGCATCTTCTGTCTCTAATTTATCTAATTTATCCCTAAGTAATTCATGTTCTTTGATTTATAAATTGTACTTTTCAATTAAAATTTCTATTTGTTGATGGTTTATATAAATACAACTTTTTTCTTGTATATTGACCTGATATCCTGCCGCCATACCAAACTCACTTTGAATTCTAAAAAATTTTTGTTGATTACTTATAATTTCCTACATTAAAAATCGTTTTGTCTGAAAATAAAGAATTTTAGGGACAAGGACAATTTCCAATATGGATGCATTATATTTCTCTTTATTACCTGATTGCACTGGCTAGAATCTCCAGTACAGTGCTGAATAGAAATGCTAAGAATGGACATCTTTGCTTTGTTCCTAATTTTAGGGAAAAAATATTTAGTCTTTCACCAATAAATATGATGTTAACCACAGGGTTTTGGTGCTTCTTATCTGATTGTGGAAGTTCTTTTCTAATCCCAGTTTTTCAGAGGTTTTATCATTATAAGATATTGAATTCTGCCAAAGACTTTTACTCATGTATTGAAATGGTCATGGTTTTTCTCCTTTAGTCCATGAATATGGTGATTTACACTGTTTGATTTTCAAATATTACATCAATCTTACATGCTGATATAAACTCCTTTTGCTCATGATATATTGTCCCTTTCACATGTTGTTAGCTTTGATTTTTAAAATTTCGTTTAAAGTTTTTCTACCTATGTTCATGAAAGATGTTGATTTCTGATTTCTTGTAGTTGTATCATAGTGGTTCTAGCCTGGTAAAGTGAGTTAGAAAGTACGCCCTCCTCTTTGGTTTTCCAAACAAGCTTGTTAGAATTGGTATTCTTTCTTAAATCTTTGGTAAAATTTACCAGTGAAGTCACCTGAGCCTGAAGTTTTCTCTGTAGGAATATTTAAAACTAGAAATTCAATTTCTTTAATAGATATAATACTATTCAGGTCATCTATTTCTTCATGAGTAAGCCTTGGTGGTCTGTGTCTTTCAAGAAATTATTCATTTCTTCTAACTTACCAAATTTATTGGCATTAAGTTGTTCATAATAATTATTTATTATTTTAATATCTCTAGAATATTTAAGTTTGTGCCTCTCTTTAAATATGGGTAATTTGTATCTTCATTGTTTTTGCCTGGTTAGTATGCCTAAGGGGTTTATCAATTTTATTGAATTTCTCAAAGAACCAGAGTTTGGTTTCCTTGATTTTCTCAATTGTTTTTCTGTTTTCTATTTCATTGATTTCAGCTCTAATCTTTTTTTTTTTTTTTTCTCTTCAAGCATGAAACAAAGTTAATGAGGAAGGACAGGGCACATTTATAGAGCAAGAACAAGATACAGGTTTACAGAATAAGAGTAAAATATGTTTGCCACAGAACAGCAAGTGGGCCCCTTCTCATAACAAAAAGGCCTCAGCTCTGATTTTTTTTTCTTTGATACAGAGTCTCACTCTGTTGCCCAGCTGGCATCAGCCTAGTTCGCAGCAACCTAAAACTCCTGGGTTCAAGCGATTCTCCTGCCTCAGCCTCCCAAGGGACTGGGACTACAGGTGCCTGCCATCACACCTGGCTAATTTTTCTAGAGATGGGGCCTTGCTCTTGCTCAGGCTGGTCTTGAACTCCTGAGCTCAAGCAATCCTCCCACCTTGGCCTCCCACAGTGCTAGGATTACAGGTGTGAGTCACTGCACCCAGTCTCAGCTCTGATCTTTATTTCCTTTTCTTTGCCTATTTTAGGTTTAACTTGCTCTTCTTTTCCTAGTTAAAGTGGAAGTTGAGGTTATTGTTTTGAAACTATTGTTCCTTTCTAATACTGACCTTTTCCTCTAAGCATGGTTTAGCCACATCCCCCAGATTTTGATGTTGTATTTTCATATTCGTTCAGTTCAAAATATTTTCTAATTTCTCTTTTTATTTAACCTGTGGGTTTTTAGAAGTGTGTTAGTTTGCAAATATTTGAAAAACTTTCCAGAGATCTGTTACTGATTTCTAATTTAATTCCATTGTGGTCAGAGAACATATTTTGTATAATTTGAATTACTTTCAAATTCATTGAGACTAGTTTTATGGCCCACAATATAGTCTACCTTAAATGTTACTTGTGAAAATTATAAAAAAATGTGGATCCTGTTCTTGTTGGGTGGAGTGTTCTATAAAATTGCTCAAGTTAGTTGACAGTGTTTTTCAAGTTTTCCATGTCCTTACTGATTTTCTGTCATTTTGTTCAGTTTTCCTGTTTGTCTGGTGTTTGGGCCTTCCACCTCCGTATAGTTAGACTGAGATGATATACTTTTGACCAGGTGATACTTTGTCTTCCTCATGGTATCACATCTGGAAACATATCTGTTCCTTATTGACTATGGTAATTTTGATCATTATGTCAAAGTGTTGCCCAATTTCCCCAGTCTAGAATTACTGCTTTTTATTAATCCCTCTTATAATTAATAATTTGTGGAGAAGCAGTTTAAAACTATGCAGATACCATACTCCTCCATTAATACTTCCTCCTGCATACATCATCCATTGATGATTCTTATTATCTTCAAATGGCTTGGGGAAAATATATATCCATATATGTATTTGTATATGGATATATATACACAGAGTGAGAGAGAACACTCAAATGGGATAAAATGTTAAGAGTAGGCAAATCTGAGTAAAGGTTATTAAGAGTGTTATTTATACTATTTTTATTTTTGCACTATTTTGTAAGTTTGAAATTATTTCTTATAATATGGTCACAAGATTTATTATAAATGCTATATCATCTTTAGAATATATGCATATATATATAATTTAATAATAGTTTAAAAGCCAGATGATGTTAACAAAGATCAAGAAGTGAAGGCGGACAAGTATGAAGAGATATAAACATAAAAAACTTCTCATCTGTTAAACTGGACTAAGTCAAAAAAGTCAGTTTCAATCTTCACTTGCATAATTAGAAATTTCTTTGTTCAAGTGTTAAGTTCAAACAGGAAGTGAAAATCATACAAATCACTGAAGAAGATAAAAGCAAAAGCAGCATATTCTTTATGTGGAAAGATAGAGAAAAAAGGAAATGGCACCAAAATGTACAACAAAAAACCTAAAACAAGATGACAGACATTAAAACAAACATTATAGTTATACAAAGATTTTTAGGGACATGGGATTTTTAGACAACATTGGTAATACAACATTAAGTAAAATGTATAAGATGTAAAATGTATTCAGGATGACCTCAATTATGTTAAATACACACACATATATTCAACATAGAAGAAAAGAATGTAAGTAAATATATGAATGTAGTTGTCTTTGGCTGGTGGGATTACAAATAATTTTTATTTCCTTAATTATAATTTTATGTTTTTCAAAATTATCTGTAGTATGCATAGATTACTTTTATACCAAAGTTAGTTACATTTAAAAAAAGAGGAATAGAGCCTTTTCAATCTCTCTATATATCTAGAGCTAAATCTGATTAAACTGTGCATGAAATGATATCAAGACCTTCTCCTTACCATTTTTCATGAAAAATGTAAGTCTGCCCCTCAGGCAACAGTGCTGAGGTAACATGTTTTATCACTTAAGTTGTTTTACCTGGAACACTATTCCCCACATCAATTTAGTTTCATCTTGGGGATATAAAAGGTCATATCAAGAAGTTATAGGAGTAAACACTAATGTCAGTCAGTTTTGATTAAGGGGAAGAATTTTCTCCCATTTCAGAGGACCTACAAAAGGGAGAGTTTTTTCTTTATTTGCAATTGAAGTTTGAACTAACCAATGACACAGAGAATCACCCCCAGGAGCATCTTGTCTTCTACTTACTGGATTCACAAAGGCAGCATGGAGCAAAGACAGAGCAGGATAGGAAGTGGATGCTGGAGTCAGATGACCTGGACATGAGCCCTGGCCCATGAGTAAGTTAGTGAACATCTTTTTGCCTTAGTTCCCTCATCTGTGAAATGGGGATAATAACCCTATCTTACAGGGTTATTTTGAGAATTAATGAATACTTACAACATGCTCTGAATAGTGCCTGCCACATAGTGAGTAGTATAGAAGTCTTCATGAAATAAATGACATTCACTATTACTAAATTATAGATTAAGGCACTTCCATCTTCCTTCAGTCTTTTGCCCCTTATAGGTACATGACATAGTTATTTCTGTATCTTGTCTAACACAGAATTGTGAAATACTGCATTTCTCCATTGGGCCTCCGCTCCCTTTTGGCCTCCAGTCTTCCAGCTACAGTGATTTTCAGTCCTCTCTCGATCCTTCATCACCTCATCAGCAGCTCCCTCTCCCCATACATGGTGCTCCCTTGCAGCTCTGCTCTCTTTAGAAGATCATGGCTAGGGATAATCTCTGTGCTAACTTATTTACTGTTCCTTTGAACAAGACCTTTCTGGAGACAAGGACTTCATTCTCTCTTTTCCAGAATGGTGTTACACAGAACACTGGTTAGAGAAATGTTAACAAGTACGCTGAGAGAAAAATGCGTTCTGACTACCTACAAAGTCAGTGAATTTGTTGGGTTTAGCAAAATTAAACTTTACAATTTCAAAGACTTTATAATACGCTAATGTATACACTCCAGCGGGGGAGGACAAAGTATATAGCATTTCCCAAGCTTATCTGACTACTGGAACCTTTTGCTTTCTCCCTATATTGTTATTAACACCTGGGAGAATTGGCAGAACATCACTTTGAAAAATGCTGCCTTTACTGAAAGGAGTGACATTTTATAGTGAAAACACACCAAAGTCTTATGGAAAAGAAATGTTTCTGAAGGAAACATTCAAATTACACTTTTGCTTTGATGGCCAGTTACTGGTTCACCACCATGATCCCAGAATTCATCCAATCTCCTTCATCCTTTCACGGATGGATCAGTCAGTACGGTACTGGATCAGTACCACTGACTTTGTTTCCTTAATCAAGACAATACATCTTACCCAACAGATTCTCCCGCTCACAGCATTGTGAGGATCAGAAAATCTGAATTAGACATTCAGGCAAGAGACTTTTCCCACCCTTTGTACCCTAGAGGTCTGAGCCAGCCCCCGGTGTGGATGGATGTGAAGGAACTAAAGATAGTATGAGTTTAGCTTGGTCTACTCTTTTCAGTACACTATTTTTGCATCCTTGGCCATCTTCACTCAGTCCTTGGTATAAGAGGTGTATGACTCATAACTCATAGTCATGTAAGTTACAATGGCTAATAAGAACAATGATGAAAATAGAAAATATTTACTATGCTAAATGTTAAGCACTTTATATATGTTAACTCTACTTTCACTCTACTTGGAGGACTAAGGATTCTCTTGTTTCTGGATAAGATCTCAGACAGACCCCATGATAATATTTATAACCTCAATAGCATACATACTCCAATCCCCTCTAAGCATAAGAATATTCTCATTTTAATAATTAAAATGTTCAGTGCAGTGCAGCGTAACAATGTTCTAAACTGTCTTCAGAGTTAAGTTGTTCCTTCCTTGCCCCAGCCTGGGCCTGTCTGTATTGGACTGGACATCTGCAGATGGGAAGGAGGGCCTGGTGGGGCAGTTTTCTTTCCCCTTGCCATTCATGGCCTCCTCGTGCCCTCCTTTCAGAGTTGGAGTTGGGGTAAGGGCGAAAAGTGAAGTAAGGAACATGAAAGTCTACTTCTCTGGCACTGATATAACCTCTGGGGCCGCCCTGGGCGATGGATCCTCTGAGCTGATTCTTTCTCTTGTGGAGTGCCTCAAAGACCTTGCTGCTGTGGTCCTCAGACTGTGAGGCTGGCAACCCTCGCCCCAGCTGGACATCGTTGTTCCTCCTGCATGCCTTCTTCCATCTGATGGCCATCCTTTGTAGGTATCACATTGTCTCTCTCTGTAAGATTCTTAACATCCTCGGAGTCCATATATGGTCCATGAGAAAACGCTTGTGACTTTTTGCCAGTCAGCAGAAGTGTCCCTTACTTCCAGTGCAGCTCCCTTCTCCTGGCTGTGCCACCTCAAGCCTAAGCAGCTGCAGGCTCTCACAGTCTTTATGTACTTCAATGCCAGGAGACTCAGGTCAAGCCCTCCCAATGACTCTCTTGAAGATCCCTTTCTCATTTAGGTGAGAAGGAATATTATCCACCCTACACAACGGTGGGGATGCACAGTCCTCCAACCATTTTCTCTAAATAAATTATCTTTAAAAACAATCCTTTCTTTCCATTTATCCATATGCTCTTAAATGCTTGCAGAGTGTAGTGTGCTAAGGTTTGCAATTTTAATCATCCCCTTTGCAGGTTCTGCATCGACAGTCTATCTAATACCTAGCTACAAAAGGTAGAGATCCTTTGTTCCAGGCCTTTGGGAATTCAGTGAAAACAGAGGTAGAGAATCTCACTTTAACATACTGGTACACAAGTGTATCTGATTTTAAATGATAGAAGCAGTTCATGAACGCAAGGATTTCTGTCCATTTTCAAAATGCTATGTCCCCAGCTAGTTGAACAAATGCCTGACATATAGTAGGAGCTCAACAAAATTTTGTAATTTTGTTGATACATGCATGCAGTATTTTATAGATAAGAATGCTGAAGTTTATAAAAGATAAGTAACTTGTCCAAGGTTATTCAGCCAGTAAACCATGGAGACAGGATTTGAAGAGTGAGGGAAAGCAACTAATGTACTCAAGTGTGTTTTATTTAAGGTTTTATTACGTGTATATTTATGTGACCTGGTATAAAATTACTTGAATAGAGGTTTCAAATTCATCTTATTTTCATAGAAATCTTCTGGAATTTGGTTACACTGTATTTCAGTAATGCTGGCTCATCAACCTGACTATATAGTTACCTAACCTTGGGTGGCCACACTGCCATCTGGTGTTAGATATATGAATTGCAAGTTCAATACCCCTATATTAAGGCCTTTAAGGCCATTATCTTGGTTTTCTAACATTTACATCCATTAACTCATTTAATCCTTATGACAACCTCACCAAATAGGTACTATTTGCATATTCACTTTATAGATTAATTTATACAGTGGCAAGACTGGAACTTGATACCAGACTATCTAGCTCCAAACCTTACTTTTAACTATTATTATATAATCAACTGTTTCTCTAAGGTAGTAGTCCACTTCTGAGTAAGCCCTAAAACACTTTTATTAGATGACAATGGTATGCAAGACGGTAGATTTGACTAAAGCATGAATCAAGTACAAGTAGATAGAACAGTTATTCATAACTATTTTCCTTTGTCCTAATCCTTAATTATGCTCTAATTATAGCAGTGGTCCCCAACCTTTTTGGCACCAGGGACAGGTTTCATGAAAGACAATTTTTCCACAGTTGGGGCTGGGGGGTGGGGTGTGGGGGCAAAGAGCTCACGTGGTGATGTGCTGACTGGTACCATTCTGTGGCCTGGGGGTTGGGGACCACAGAATTATAGAATATAGTTTCAGGGAAACCAAACTTTAAAGTACAGAATATTTAATTATATTAGTTATCTAGAGCTGCCATAACAAAATACAAAACTGGGTGGCTTGAATCACAACAATCAATTTTTTCCCAGTTATGGAGGCTAAAAGTCCAAGATCAAGGTGCTAGTGGGTTTGGTTTCTTCTAAGGCCTCTCTCCTTGTCTTGTAGATGGCCATCTTCTCATTGTGCCCTTACAGGTCCATGCCTCAGTTTGTGCGTGGTCTGGGTTCAGATCTCCACGTCTTAAATGAGGTCACCCATATGACCTCATTTTACTTTATCTCTTTAAAGGCCCTATCTCTATATACAATCCCATTCTGAGGTACCAGGGGTTAGGACTTCAACATATGAATTTTGGGTGGATACAGTTCTGCCCTCAACAATTATATTTCATTTTAAGGGATTATCATCAATGAACTCACTCTATTTCAGTAATGCTAAATGTTTTAGGACGTTTGTTTTCTTACTCTTTGCTATGGTTTGAATGTTTTTGTCCCCTCCAAAACTCATGTGTTGGAAACTTAATCTCCAATGAAACAATTTGGAGGTGGGGCCTAATGGGACGTGTTTAGGTTATGGGAGCTCCCCCCTCATGATGGATTAATGCAACTATAAAAATGGCTTCTGGGAGTAGATTCTCTTTCTCCTGCTCTTCTGCCATGTGATGATACAATATTCTTTACTTCCAGAGGATGCAATATTCAGGGCACCATCTTGGAAGTAGAGAGATCAAGCCTTAATCTGCTGGTGCCTTGATCTTGAACTTCCCAGCCTCTAATTTCTGCTCTTTATAAATTACCTAGTCTCAGGTATTCTGTTATAGCAGCATAAAATGAACTAAGACACTGTTTTACAAATTTATTTTATGGAGTTATCAATAGCTCCATTAGCCATCTAGCTAATGCTAGGAGGGTGAAACTCAATCATTTTATTATTTACTCACATAATTTTTCTTCATTTCTTAGTATTTTGCTGCTTTAATCCAAGAAAAATGATAACCTGGTATTTCACCAACAATAACGAAACCTACCTTTTTTTTTTTAACATCTCTAATTCAACAACAATATGCAAGAATTCAGATGTGATATCACTGTAGAATAACAAGCCAGTAGGAAACATTTGCCTCATTACTTTATAGTTGTTTCTCCTAAAGTTAATACTAGACTACTCTAATGGTTTGAAATAGAACAACTCCCCTTTACTGCATCAGTAGACCTGATTACTACACATTATTAATCTGATGTCAAAGCACATTCTTAAACAATGAGTAAGGAAAACATTTTTATTGAGCCCAACTTTTAATGTTGTACCCATTATTTTAATAATGGCTTATATCTTTAAAAATTAAAATATCTTGCAATTTACAGGGCACTTTTATACGGTTTTCTTTTTAATCCTCAGAATATGATTTGAAATTAAGTATTCTTATTCTCATTTTACAGCTTAGGAATTGAGGCTCAGAAAGATGTTTGTAACATGTCCAGACACATAGCTAATAAGTGGCATGGTCTAGACTGGAATGATGTTTGATTCCAATCCAGAGTCAGCCTATTTTAAAGGCTTTTCTAATGTCCATGCTAATGTCAATTTCTAAATTACCTTCTTTCCCAAGAGATGCCTTCATGAGAAAAGGATTTTATGGTCAAATAAGTTTGGGGAGAATACTGCCCATTAAATTTGGCATTAAAAGAATCACAGACTTAACATTTTTAAAGGCTGTGAGGACTCCTGCACTAATGAAGCCTTTTTAACTTTAATCTAGGTTTATTCCTGGATTTAATAGATCATTGAACTTTTTTCTCCCTACTAATTCCTACTAACATCCAGAGGACCTGTTCTAAAAAAACAGATTATCAACTATTCAAAAATGGCTGGGTGCTACCAAGACTACATGTAGGCAAGCAATATTTCAGATGAGACTTTAGCAAAGATTAGTGCCAGAAAGTGGTCTTGAAAGAACAGATGGAAGTATATGCTTTTGGTTTTTAGTTCCAAGTCAAAGAACTTGTTACATTATAAATGCCATGATATAACCATTTCTAAACTTTTATCTCAGACATATAGTACAATCCACTATCAAAAATATGTGTGTTATGGACCTTCATTTCTCAAGTCAGTTTAATTAACCACAATTGTTTATAAGAACATTGAACAAATTAAGTCTACTTTTCTACTTAGTAAGCAGCCTAGCACTAGAGTACTCTGCTGCAGAAAGATCATTTGAAAACCCTGCTTTATAATTAAGAGACTTTTCAACATCATCACACAATAATTTGATCAAAGTCCAATATAGGATTTTCTTAAAGGGTCATACACATGCCAATAATATACAGATGGTCTTCAAACATATTTGAAAATAAACTACCTTGCAATTGGAAAGAAAAATAATTATTTTCTATGCTGATTTTCTGACTTAATTCTCTTTCCTTTTTCTCCCTCTTTTACATTTATTTTCATTCACCTACTTTTATTGGTCTAAATTCTTTATCTCAGAACTATATAGTAAAGAAATTTCATGAGCCAGGAAGAGTGGGTAGAAATGGATAAGCATTGTATGTATCTTTCTTTAGTGCAACGAGAGCCCTGGTACATTTGGACAACCGTAAATACAGTCCATCACACAGGTGTGTATTAATTTGGCAGATTCTGCTCCCCTCTTGTCCATCAGAATGGAACAGAAAAAAAACTAGAATCTCTATTATACTACATTTCAGTTAGGTTTTTTAGATAAGTATCTTATGTTGGTACTAGATTGCATTCTTAGTTCCATGAATTTTCCATGATTAACTCCGCTTATGATTTAAAAGTCAAAAATAATTTTGAATGATTCATTTTTTTCCAAATATTAATATTTATTTCTTATCTGCATGAGTGCCTGCATGTATACACACACACACATACAGTTTGCTAAATTATTTCTTTCAAAAATTGCCTTTCATTGGTAAGAAAATTTGAAAACTCAGCAGCCAGATGTAAAGTCTGAAAACAACTTGTAAAATACTAAATTACAGTGAACTTGGATTTAAACCTAGTTTTTATTCTTTACTCTCATCCCTGAACCTTGGAATTTCACGTTGCTCTAACTGAAGCACCTTTGTACTTCAGAAAGAGATACATAGATTACTGTAAACTGCCACCTGTGAGTTGCTTTCATAGTGGAAATTTTTACTAAAGGTCAACCTGTATCACAGGAGCAAATAAATCCTAACAGCTAAGGCTGAAATTTCATAAACGGCCTTTCACTTTCTTCCTTGAATTAGGCTAAGTGGTAGCCTTTTGCCTATTTTGTGGTATTGAAGAAATAACAGAATCTTACCTTTGTAGTACGCTTTACAATTCACCAAGCATTCTCCCATATATTATCTTATTGTTGTTTACACACACACACACACACACACACACACACGCACAAAACCTGGCAAAGCAGGAAAAGTAGATATTATTCCCAGTTACCAATGAGGCAATTGAGGTTAAAGGTGGGTCAGCGATTTGCCCAGGGTCATGTACCAATAGAGGTAACGAATAAGACAGATGGGCCACCCAGATTCTCCTTCAGTTCTCTCCTCATAACCACACTACAAAGAGTTGAGATGTAGGCTGAATAGTAATAATAATAATAATGAAAAAAATGAACTGTATTTCTTGAATGAAGGCTCCTGAAACCCAGTCAAGCTACTACAGTTTCTTTGCACTAATTAAAATACTACTTGTAATTTGGGAACTACATTTACAATATCTGCATCATAAATTACAAAAACTAAATGAACTATAGCCACTCAGCAAGGTTAGAAAATTAAAGTAATAAACTGTGACAGAGAGCTAATAATTGAGAGATGATTCTGTGAAACAGAAATGCAGAGGAGTTGGGGCACCTGAATTCATTTTCTAGCTTTGTCAATGACTTACTGTGTTTCCTCTGGCAAAGTCTCCGGGTGCCAACTTCCTTATCTGTCACGTAAGAATAATACATGCTATGCTAACCTCCCAGGGCTCTTTGTAGAACTCAGCAAAATAATTTATGATGCAGCTGAAAGGAATATGTCTCCATACAAATGAAAGGCCTGCAGTTGAGTTACCTGACTAGAACTTCAGCTATTTTAACCTGTGAATAATAAAAAGGCTTAGGATTTTTTTATTTGTGCATTTTATTTCTGGTAAAATGTATAAAATTCTGAAAACTGTAATCAAACAATTTTATGCTTCTTTCTTATATTTTAATGACTATTCCCATTTACTCTATGATTTTCTTTTTTTTTCTTGTATTTTTGTTTTTAATAAAGGTGCCATGGAAGATGAGAAGTATACTCAAGGAAATCTTTAATGGCTCATCTTTAGTTTGATAAGAATGAATAAGGTATCGAAAATTGGGTAGGTCTCAATCCAGATTTTGTCATAAATTGGTTTCTTCAAACTGAAAACAGAATCAGAAAAGCTAGGAACATATTTTGTACAGCTTTAGTAATCAACTTTTTAGTAATACATGTAGAACAACGAATTAAGAAAACCACCTTTTCATTTATACTAGCTTAATGTCATTATCTAAAAGCAAAAATAGACACACAGACTAATGGAATACAACAGAGAACCCAGATATAAAACCATCCACATACAGCCAACTGATCTTTGACAAAGCAGACAATAATGTACACTGGGGAAAAGAGTGTTCAATAAATGGTGCTGGGAGAATTGGAGGGTCACGTGCAGAAGAATGAAACAGGATCCATATGTCTCACCATTCACAAAAATTAACTCAAGATGGATAAAAGACTTACATATAAGGCATGAAACCATAAGAATGATGAGGAAAATGTTGGAAAAACTCTTCTAGATATCGGCCTAGGCAAAGAATTTATAAAGAAGACCCAATGGCAATCACAGCAACAACAAAAAGAGTAATAAACGGGACTTGATTAAATTAAAAAGCTTCTGTACAGCTAAGGAAATAATCAGTAGAGCAAACAGACAACCTACCAAATGGAAGAACATATTCACATGCTATATATCTGATAAAGGGCTAGTAATCAGAATCTACAAGAAATCAAGCAAATTAGCAAGAAAAAAAATCAAACAACCCCATTAAAAAGTGGGCAAAAGACATGAACAGAAACTTTCCAAAAGAAGATAGACAAATGGCCAATAAATATATAAAAAAATGCTCAACATCACTAATCATCAGGGAAATGCAAATTAAAACCACAATGAGATATCTATTACCTTACCCCAGTTAGAATGGCTTTTATTAAAAAGTCCAAAAACAATAGATGGTGGTGTGGATGTAGAGAGAAAGGAATGCTTCCACCCTGTTGTTGGGATTGCAAATTAGTTCCTCTTTGTAAAACAGTATGGAGATTCCTCAAAGAACTAAAAGTAGACCTGCCATTTGATCCAGCAATCCCACTAGAGGTTATTTACTCAAAGGAATAGAAGCCAATTTATGAAAAAGACACCTGTGCAAGAATGTTTACTGCAGCACAATTCACAGTGGCAAAGATGTAGAATCAACCCAAATACCCATCAATTCATGAGTGGATTAACAAAATGTAGCACATGTATACTATGGAATACCACTCAGCCATGAAGTAGTATTTGGAACAATTCCATCCAACAATTTGGATGGAATTGGAGACCATTATCCTAAGTGAAGCATCTGAAGAACCGAAAAACGAACACCACATGTAAACTCTATTAAATTGGAACTAACCAATGAGCACACAAGTGCACAGAGAGAAATAAAACTCAGTGAAATCAAGCCAGAGGGAGGGGAAGGGGAGATGGGTGAAAACCTACCAAATGGGTACAGTGAATACTATCTGGCTGATGGTCACACTTATAATCTTGACTCAAGCATAACAAAAGTGATCCAGTGTAACCAAAAACAACTGTACCCCTGTAATATTTTGAAATATAAAAAAGAATAAGTATTAATACATCTAAATCAACTGTGCAATAAAAGGAATTTAGTCCATGTAAAACCATAAATAAAAGCTGGCAAGATTCCAGAAAAGTATAACAACTCATGTGGGTTAGAAAAAGCTGATAGTGAGAGAATTCATTTTTATTATAAGACCAATTGCTAAACTCTAGTTAGGAGCAAAAAGCACTACTCAACTATTAGATGCCTAACCTGGAAAGCCTGGTGGGTTTGTGCTAGTTGATAAAACTTAGAAGTGATTTAATACATAGAAATTTTCAAAATCTTGAGACTTTTCAAAGGTAGAAATGATAAATAGTGGAATTATAAACTTTTTAAGGGGGTTATAGGGCAAGATATTGACACCAAGGTGTCTACTTTCCTTTTTATTTTTAAGCCAGATATATAGCTACTTTACATTTTATTTATTTGCTTTTATTTTTTGCAGAATATTTTAATTTTTAGAATAAATATTGTCTCTTAACCTAAATCTGAGTATTGAGAGTCAGGTAGATAAAAAAAAAAAAATAATCAACTGGTTATCACACAGCTAGCAATGAACAGAAAAAGGAGTAGAACTGTACTGTCTACAAAGCCCATGCTCTTTCTACTACTCTGCATTGTATCCCTTTACAACTTTTCATCCCATAATTCCACCTCTTATAATTTACTGAGAGAAATAATTCATCAGAGAAAACAAGATATAGGAAAAAAAAGAAAGGAATTCAATTGCTCTACAATCAGGGACATTTAAACAAAATATGGTACATCAACTAATGGACTGTTATACATGTAAAAACATTGGGATTTCCCATTAAATGAAAGTTGAACTTGTGCAATTTATCTATACCTCCTTCCCAAACCACTCCAAAACAATAGGCAAGAAATAATAAGTGTGATGACAAGAACATCACGAGAGTTGTCAACAAATTTCTGGAAAGTAGAAATCACACAACAATTGTGATCACTAATTTAATGAGTAGAGGCAACTGCAAAGAAAGGCACTGCAGACAGGGACATCAAAGAAAAGCAAAATGGCTGCTTCAGGAAATGCCTGACTGCTTGGGGCAGATGCTACCATGGAAGGCAAGAATAGGATGGGGTTTGAGTAAAGGTTGTGAAGACACCAGTGGTTTTCTATGCTCACCCTTCCTCTTTCCTTGAAGAATGCTGAATGTGGCCATGTGGCCAGGTGATTCAGGGAAAGGCAGGGGCACAGAACCCAGAAAACATTAGAGCTAATAGAAGGAATTAGGGGAAACAGACTGAGAGCATCTAGCCTACACTGGAACAGAATCTGTTAAAATAAGTTTGTTTTTAATGCCCTCAAGGGTAGTTTGGGGACACAAAAAGATTAGAGAGCAGTTTGGTTTTTAAAATGCTGAATTTATTAAAGTTACAAATTCAAAATCCTTTCACATTCAAGTTCAACATAAGGATAAATAAAGGTTTACTTCTATTTGTAAATCTAGTACATTTTAATTGCTTTTGAAGGATCCTTTGATTAATATTCAGTCCCATTTACTTGCTGAGTTCATGATACCTACCTAAGCATTTAAATATGCTTTAAATGTCTAACAAATATTGCTAGGTGCTCATGTAATTTTTATAAGTCTAATAAATTTGATTTCAACTTAAATCAATCACATCTTAAAACTGGAATCACAAGGCTGAACTTTTAATTACAATTGGCCAAATTTCCCTAAATAATACAATTACATAAAAATACAAAAATGTAGTGATTCCTTAATGCAAAAAAAAAATTGATTTCCTTAAGTATTCCTCTACTTAATTCTAAATCTTCCCAAGGTTAAAAGATAATTCTTTCCCACTAAGGAAAAATTGTTACCTACCACCAAAATTTTGAAGTTACCATTGTATGTCATTTTAGTGGCCACTTTCTCAGCTTGCTCAAAGTTTCTTTATGTTCAGAGACCTTGGCCTGGCAAGGACTGGATTCATGCTCTCACTGAGCACTGTTGCTATGTTAAGCATTCTAGGACCTAAAGGATGTTGCTGTGTAACCTGTATCCCTTAGAGTCTAAATATATATTACCTAATTTTTCTGTCTACTCATAGAGATCTTGAAGTCTGCCATCTCCATCTAATTGGCTACATGACTTATTGGATTTTGAATTTCTTTGGCCCTTTTATATGTATGTCTCCCTGTCCAACTTTAAAAAAATTAGTTCTATGAATCCTTCATTTCAAATTCTTCCTGACTGGTAGGGCCACACAACTCTTAGGAATAACGTGACATTGGATTGATTTTTAAGTATCTGTCATTGTCTTTTTCTAGTATTGTGGGCCCAACTTCTAAAGTCATTCTATTGACAAACAACAGGAAGGAGATATTAAGGGAGGAAAAAATGGACTGTTAATCTATCATGTTGAAAATAATATTGAACTCTCCTCTACATCCACTGAAGAATTCTGAAGACCTTGAAACACATACACTGAATGAAAACCAAAGAAACAATTAATTCCAAGCAGAAACAAATATTGTATAAGAAATGATCACAATATACTACTTGGCATGACAATAACAATGTTTATACATAGCCATTAATACTGTAAGCACTGATTAATGTTTAATAATATTGAAGGGAAGAAAGGAAAAGTAGAGTTTAGAAAGTTAATGTCTTACCATAACAATATCTAAAATCGATAAATCAAAACATAGGTAAATAAGATTATTATATAGAAACGTGGAGGAAAATAATCTGAAGAAAAATCTTAGAAGCAGATACCTTTAGAAAATGGGACTTGGGGTGATTGTGGGTGGAGGTCAAGAACAAAAAGAGGCAGGTCTCCAGTGTATGGGCAGTCAAGACAAAAAAAAATAAAGAAAATAAAATAAGATAAAAAAAAAAAAAAGAGAGACAGGGAACCAAAGCTCCTTTGATATATTTTGGTAACATATGACTTTCTAGATTATGTGCGTATATGACTTCAATAAAAATTTTAGGGCCTGGTATGGTAGTTTACCCCTGTAATCCCAGCATTTTGGGAGGCCAAGGTGGGAGAATCATGAGTTCAAGGTTACAGTGAGCTACGATCAATGCCACCGTACTCTAGCCTGGGTGACAAAGTGAGGCCTTATCTCCAAAAGAAAAAAAAATTAAACTAAAAAAAATGACATTTTAAAGTGATAATTATGGAAATTATAAATACTATGTAACATAGGAAACATCATCTAATATGGAGTAAAGAACCTAGGAGAGACAAAATCGTATGTTTATGGTACCAACTTTATATAGTATTAAAACTGTATAAAGACACCTATGGACAATAACTGATATGGATCATGGAAAAATGAAAAGTTTTACTAGGGTAATGACGTAACAGATGACTGAAAAAACTCTTTTCACTTCCTAATATTAGCTTGACATTATTTTACAAGCCTTTTACAATTTACACAATAACATTTTAGAATACACACTTTATCTGGGATTCTATTAAGATGCAAACCATCTCTGCCTTCAGTAGTTAACACTCCAGTATTAAGAAATTTTTAAAGCCTCGTAAGGTAAAGCTTCCCACTCAAGGCCTGTGTAGGCACATTTATGATGTCATCATTGTTTGGCTTTACAAACCTCTTCTAACCCCAACCTCTTAGTCTGTTCCCTATATGCTAGAATAACACCACTGTCTAGTTCCTCAAGTAAGAAGTTTCCTAGGATGTCAACTGCCTCCTGTGGTTTTCTCACGGGATTTACAACTTTTTGTTTTAAATTGTGAGATTTCTTCAGTCTGGTTTTCTATTATGGAAGTCATGTGTGTGCCCTGGATTTTGAAAGTGTCCCAGTGGTATCTTTTGGCATTTGCTTTCTATTGTGGTCCTATGAGGCTTATCAAGATAACAAACAGGCAGGAGATTCTACAGTTCTGTTTCAGGGACAGTACAGACCCTTTCCTGTTCCCCCTTTTATGAATGGAGCCCAATTCCAGTAACCTGCCATGCATATAGTCTGCAACCTAAACCCCTGTTTATCGCTCCTTTCACTAAAATTCATGTTGACCAAGAAAAAAACTATCCCTGAAATAGATGAGGTACCTTTTATATCTCTTGAACAGAAAGACTTTAAGCTTTTCTATTGATTCTTTTTATATTTTTGACAACTTCTGGTTTTAATTTTTTGCTTTTGAGCTGTTACATATATATCCAAAATAAATATTTTATCTAGAATTTCTAAGTGTTTGGAATAGAAACACAAGGTCATTTTGCCATGGACTTAATGACTACTTTTGAGCACTTAGATCCCATTAAACAGTAAATTCCATGAAGAATGGAAAGACTTTTCATATTTGTATCATCAGGTTTTAGCACAGTAACTGGTTTATAAGTGGCACTCAGGAAACATTTGGTGAAGAAATGCCTGTTCTCAGGTAAATGTGAAAAAAGCATCTGATTAACTATGTGGTTAATGGCAAGATTAATAAAGTATGACTTCCAAGGGCATTTGCACTGTAAAAATGGTTACTTATGTGTTCACCAAGGAGTTCACTGAGCTTTCTCAATATTTTGGTAGAATTTCCAATGTTAACATTTCATACACTAGATCTAACAAGTAGGTGAGATATTTTTGAGCAGATAAATTCCTCCCAAATTCCCACACCACATTTGGCAACCAACTTTTCTACACATGTAGTAGCTTCCTGGCTTAACTCAGTAATATGAAATCAGCTGATCCTTAAGGTCATTCTAGTTTTCTAGGGATAATTAATTTTTTTCATCAAAATGGGTTATAACTAACTGTTAAGATAAAATGAATGTCAGGTCTATTCTTTCTCATTGAGTAAGGTGCATATTTATTTGTGGCTGCAGCATTGGTCAGGATATAGAAGGCAGAAGGTAGCAAGAAATGAGATATTTTTAGAATCACAACATCATGGACTATAAGAGAGAGGTCAGAACCCAGATGCTCATTTTATAGATAAAAGTTTAAACAACCAGTCAAACAAGGGTAAAATGCATATGCAGTTGGAATGTAGAACATATCTTATACACTCAAAGATTTCCCCTCAAAGCCATCTGTTCTTAGAGTTTACAGAACTAAACTACCTCTAAATATGAATACTGGCTGTATATAATGCTTTTCTTGCAGTGGAAACATTTCCATAACTATATTTCATTTTATTTAGGCTAATACAAAAAATAGTTTACATTCACAATATCAACCAATATACAGAACTAAATGAATTCTGGATAATAACAAGAAGCTATTATGTAACTAAACTGTCACAAAATCATCATAAATATTATAACATTAACTGTATTAATCAAGTAAATTCCTCAAAAAGAGCATCTGGGGAGCAAGAGAGTGATAATGGGAATCAGTACTACTAATGTTTTAGTTATGCTATCTACCTAAATAAGTGTTCAAAAACCCTTGGTGAGTATGAAGAAAGAAGAGGGAGTTAGTAATAACAGAAGGAATGGTAAAGGCTCTAGAATTCTGAGGAAGAAGAGAAGGAAAAGCAAGTTCCACACATTTTGAGATGATGGGACCTCAGGCCAACCCTGTGGATGCACAGATATGGAAACTGGGGCCCAGCAAAATATGGAGCATTTTGGGGTCTCTCAGTTACACGGTAGTAGAGGTGAGATTAATACCCAGGTCTCCTTCTGGTTGTCCCTTATTTTATCCATTAGAACAGACTGCTTTGCTCTTTCTCGAAGAGGCTTCCAAAAAATGAAGATAAAATCACCATAACCAATATAAATATCTTTACATGCACAAATATCACTGCCAAAAATGGAATTAAAACCTCTATTCAGTGCTCTATCCTCTTGTCCAGCCTGTGGAATGGGCACATGGTGGGATTTCAGTCACATGTTTCCAAGCTGGACATTTACCATTTTTTAACTTCTGAAATGACTCCATGCTATCCTTGAGTCATGAATCTTCTAATTTTCACTTTTTAAAAGTAACTGTATTTCTCACAGGTGGAGCTGATTCTGTTCTCTTCTAATATAAGTACTATTGTATGCACATATTCACTGCCTCTTTGTGGCTTTTCTATCTATCCCACTGAGAGGTAGGTATCAAAAAGGTTTCTGGATGACCAATGAAAAATTACACAAAATTGTGGTAGTTATTGCATTTGGGACTCCCAGGTCTCATTCTGTTATGAATTTTGAGTGCAAGCATTATAGGACAAATCAGCATTTCTATGTGGAATGAAAGAAACAGGCTTCAATTAGTTGGTTTACATTTTCTTTCCTCATGTCAGCAATATATATTTTTTAATAATAGTGGAGCCTATGTTCCTTTATTCTCTGCCTCACCCCTCCTTAGCTTTCTCTTTTCCCCTCATTTTTCCTTCCATTCGTCCATCCATCAATCCATCTACCTACCTTTATCACTGAACTTTCTATTCAGCATTGACTACCTACCTTAAGAAAAATCATGGTTTTTAAAAGCAACAAAATACTTTCAGAAGGCACATTCGGTTTTTCTCTAAAAAATTATCCTTCCATATATCAGGTACTCCTGAAGCACCATGAAATGACACAGAAATAGCCTACTTTCCTTATTGAGTTACATCTTTATAAGTGCTTTAAAATAGGTATCTAATCTGTACATCCATTATCTCACCCGAGTCACATAATGGTGTCATTCATACCACATACAATATGAAGTGTGTGGTGGGTGGGTGGGAAGGCAGGTTAATTTTATTTTGTGAAATACTGCGGATTTTTTTTTTTTTTTCAATTAAACACTGCTTTGGGAAGGACGGGATTATCTTATTTTAAAGATTTTAAAAGAGGGAGGATGCTAGAATAACCTTGATTTGGGGGGGGGTGCTGTCAGATTGTTACTAAGCAGGCTGTTCCCTTGGTAACAGGAGCAGTCATAAAAGAGTACTGGGAGCTATCTAGAATATCCTTGACTGTGAAAATGTTGAAATATCATTGAAAATAGAGGCCTGGTTGACATTGGACTATATACAACTCTATTAAAATAATACAAATTATGCTTCAAATCTGTTCTTCACAGTTTACCAAATATTTCATTTGATTCTGACAATCCTATTATAGGAAGGACTGGTATTAACTTCATTTAAAATATATAACTGAGATGAGAAGTCTAAAAGAGGGATGGGCTTCTCACTTTTGTTCTTTCTCCTTATCCTCTTCCTTCTTCTTATCAAACGATATTAACCACACACACAAAAAAAATGGTGCCTAGTTTGAAAATTAAGGAGAAATCACTTCAATAAAAAAAATTATCCACAAATATCAACAGAAACATATTCACCTATCTTCAACAAAACTAGAATATACTAACCACCATACTATATGAAGCAGAACTGCCAAAAGGTCAAACAGCTCCAGATTTCAGACAAAGTCATTAGACCAAAATACTCCAAAATAGATGGCATAATCTTAGAGGAAAAGCCAGTTCCTTGTCTGAAACAATGGAAATGGGATAAGTGTCAGTAGTAGAGGATTTCCTGGATATTTTATCTGATACTACAGAGTAGCAAGGAGGAGCAAAGCCAAAAGAGGAAATACAGATATACCACATTTATAAGAAGCAGTCTGTAGATGAAGCAGATGGGAGGAAAGAGACTCCAAAGATGAGTAGCCCTGCAGCTGCCAATCTTTGTTGACTGGAGAGAATAAAAGGTTAAAACAGCTCTCTTAAACACACAATCCTGTCATAGGGAGCTTCATGGTAACCTAGGGAGGATTATGTTAGCTCAAAATGCTGCCCTGTCTACCATATGAATCCATATCAAATAGATGAGCTGGAAAGAAACTTACCTTAATTAAAGATAAGCAATAATTGAGAATAAACCTGCACAGTATTCATGCAAAAAACACTCTAAGAAAAGGAGTTAAGGAACAGGAGAAATAATAGTACATAAAAACCACTCAACAGAAAAAGTGAATCCACTGAGCACATGAAAAAAATGACCACATATACTGTCATAACTCATAGAACTTAAGGAAACAGTTCATACAGATATATAGGTGATCAGAAACACCATGGCAAAACAACCACAGGAATTGCAACATAACAGAGCTCAGAAAAGAAATGGAAAAGAAAAAATAAAGCCCTTCCAGAAATGAGGCTATATGGTAAGAAGTATAGAGCAGATAAATTAACAAAAAGCAAAGAGGAGATAAAGTGGAATGATTTCTTCATCTTGATTAACCAAGGGCTCAAAATATGGCATTTAAAATGATAAGCATATAATAAAGGTATAAAAAATGTTCATAGGCATAAAGGTAATCACAAGAAGAACCAAGGAAATAATATAACTAAAATGGTGCAGTAGAGGAAAAGTAGACATATACTAATTGGATATTGCTCATAGCAGTGAGTCAAAAGATATCTTAAAAATTATTAATATACTAGATACATCACATAAAATTAAGGGCAAAAACCATAAAGAAATCATTATATAGAGAGGATATTTGCACCTGTATGTTTATCGAAGCACTATTCACAATAGCAAAGATATGGACTCATCCTAAATGTTAATCAATGAAAGGAAAGAAAGAAAATGTGGTATATATGCACAATGGAATACTATTCAGCCATAAAACAAAAACTTACATCTTTTGCAGTAACACAGATAGAACTGAAGGCCATTATCTTAAGTGAAATATCTCAAACACTGCATGTTCTCACTTGTAAGTGGGAACTTATAATGTATACATGTAGAAGCAGAGAATGGGATGATGGACAATGGAGATTCAGAAGAGTTGGGGGGTAGGAAGGAGGCAGATGATGTGAGGTTACTTAGTCGGTACAAAGTGCTTTGCTCCAGTGATGGATGGATGCACTGAAGGCTCTAACTTCACCATAAGGCAATATATAGATGTAGTAAAATTGCATTTTTACCTCATGAATATATATACATAAAAAATAAAAATAACTACTTAATATCAGTTGTATTAAGAAAAAGCAAAATAAAGCAATAGAGAATAGCAGGAAAAAATAAATATACGAATTCTAAACCATAGTGAAAGAGAAAACTACTAGCATCAAGTAAACTATAGCAAACATGATTAATATAATGCAAGTGTAGTGTTCAGCATATATTGTTGGTTACTTATCCGTTATCCATTATCTATGCCCTCCCTCTTTCTTCCTATCAAAATGCTGATTTTGGTCATATATCCCTAGCTTTCCCATACAGTCATATACTTTAGGGAATGGTTCTTAACTACTGGCAATTCTGCCCCCAAGGGACACTTGGTAATGTCTGGAGACATTTCTGACTGCCATGGTTTGGGGGGATGCTACTGGAATTTAGGATGGAGGCTGGTACAAGGACCTGAGTTCCAGGCCAAAAACCTATGTGTGATCTTTCAGGTTCAACCATAGGCAATTACAAAGGCTTTGCTTGAGAGGCTTCATGGGGGAAAGCTGCCTTACCTACACGGGATTTAGAACACAGCCTGTACTGGCCTCCTTATCAGGGGGCCTTGATGGAGATACTTTTCAGGTGCTTCTACCAAGACCTACTTGTTGGTGAGACAATTGACTGAGACACTTTTCTCCACATTTTTTTCTACCCGTTAGTCCTTTTTCCTCTCCCTGTCCATAGCCCCTGAGGTCCGTAAGATGACAGGAGTCATTTGTTCACTGCTCCTCAGCAGTGAAACAATTTCCTCTGTCTGCACTGCATGTCATATGCTTGACCTTTGCCCATGTGCCTGGTTCACAGGGGGGAAAAAATGGAACAGTGATGAGCTGGCATTAGTGTTCTTTTTAGTCTCTTGCTCATAATATTTATTACAGTAAGTGAATAAAGACTTGTTACTTTCACTTTGGCTGTCTTGACTATCTCAACACCTCACAGGTAGGCACATAGATGCTGCTAAACACACTGCAATGCACACAACAGCCTCCCATAATGTAGAATTATCTGGTCCAAAATATCAACAGTAGTGAGGCTTCTGGATCCCATCCTATTACCAGCTCTAGGGTAAATAAGTTCATAAGTTCATGGGATTCTCCCAGAGAATGTTATTTATCTAGGGGTGAACAAATGACCAAATAAGTTGGCCCAATTACACTGAAGTGGATGACTTAATATTCCACGACTGGGGTAGAATTTCCTTCAATTTCTGTTGTGTTGGACATGAACAAAGTAGTATGTAGTCTTGATTGCCACTGATGGTCATCTTATAAACATGAAGGGAAATAACTTTGGGATAAAGTTTATACTATGCCAGAGACAGGGAGATAACTTAGGTTCTTGAAGACATACATTAATGGCTGATAGAACTGTTACTATAGCCAACCTCACCTTCATACCTGCAGAAATGTCTAATAAATTTTCTTATTATTTAAGCCAGTTTCAAGTGGAGTTTTCTCACTTGCAATAAAAGTATTGTTACAGAAAAATAAAAAAATTTAAAAGCAATAAAAACAGAAAGCAAATTCTAAAAGCAAAGATATATACATATAAATAAATATGTATAAACAGACTATTAAAAGAATTTAAAAATTGAATCACAAAGCAAAACTTTAATATACACTATATTAAAATACCTAACACAAAGTGACATAAATATCAAAAAATAAAAAGATGGGTATTAGGTAAATGCAAGCCAAAATAAGCACAAGTCATAATCTTAATATCTGATAATTTAAACTACAGGGCAAAAAGCATCCAAGCATTTTTATAATGGTAAAAGTAAAACCTACAACAAAAATCAAATAGTCATGAATTTATATAAACCAGGAAATACAGCCACATATTATATAGAAAAAAAATAAAGTAAAAACCACAGATAATAAAAGGAGAAATTGACAGAAATCCCTCAGAGAAATTTTCTCTCTTTCAACCATGACAATGCACATGGACCAAGGGAAGAACAGTTTATAAAAAAAAAAAATCTCAAAAATATATTTAGGGCAGGAGCTATAATTTATAGTATTATACAGTATACTATATATATTGTAAAAAAAATTATACAGTATACGATAAGTAGATTTTATATAGTCCTCTGTTCTCTAAAAATAGAAACTAGATGTTTCACAAAAATTGACCCATATAAAGAAAAGTTTACATGGTAATATTTTGGTACTCTTGATTCTGTAGAAAGAGTGATCTATTTCTGCTTGAACTCCTATCACAAGTGACTACTCCTTTAGGAGGAGTGTAAAAACTGTTCCCATAGGAAGCATTCTACAGTTTTTGATAGCTCCAGGTACAGGGAAAGGGAATTAGAGAGGGCCTAAAACTGCTGGGCCACTTTAATAGAAGAGATCTGAACCCTGACTAAATAAGAATAATACAGGCAATCTACACTATCCAGATAAGACAAGGATAAAATGATGTACAGTTGATAAACACTACATGCTATATATGAAGCAAACTCTTATAAACTCACAAAGGCTGAGAACTTTTTATCAAAGTATGAACATAGAATAAAAAGTGAAATCTTAGTTTAAACTGGCATGAAACT
The DNA here is from genome assembly GCF_040939455.1 of Microcebus murinus. Taxonomy (NCBI): domain Eukaryota; kingdom Metazoa; phylum Chordata; class Mammalia; order Primates; family Cheirogaleidae; genus Microcebus; species Microcebus murinus. The sequence continues at coordinate 76,638,426 of NC_134114.1, read as the reverse complement.
AGATAACAGTGGACATGTAGGTCAGACAGAGTCAACAGAACCTGAAAAAAAAAAATTCTGGGTGACCCTGATCAAAACTGAAACTTTTCCCTTGGCTAACGAGTTTTAATTAGATATTTCTTGAAGAACTTTAACTTTTCTCTCATAATTGCAATCTATTGCCCTTGTGCTCTATGTATATACACTGTCATATATTTCTGTCACTTTACTGTCTCCCTTCTACTTTTATTTCCTGTTCAGAGGAAACATGACATAAGGTGTTTAGCACATTCTTCTTCTGAACCCAAGACTGCTCTAATATCCCCCTAAATTTACTGGGAGTTGAGAATGGACTATGCAACTCATTAAAATCAAGGCAAGGAAATCTACCAGTACTAGGCTTTAAGGGCAAAGTTAGGTGTGAGCTTAAATGTAGCGTTTTTAAGGGTGACGGGATTGAATAATACATTATGATTAACATATCAGGTTGATTAGACAGTTACTCAAGCTGGCTTTCTCACCTCTTTCGGCTAGAGGACTGGGCTACAAGAAATATCTTCTAGTATTTAAAACTAGAAAACCTCCATCTTCTGGGGAAAGAATCAAGTGAAAAACAGATGTTTCAGTCAAATTTCCACTAAATAGTGATAACTATAATTTCTTGCTCCGATATAGTAGACTTTTTGTTTTGGAAAATGATTCTAAGATTCTTGCAAATAAACTTTCTAGTCTACACAGAAATACTACTGAGTTTGGTGACTTCAGTGAAGTAATAAGTCTTGTATAACAAAAGCTGTATTGTACTTTCTAGTTTGGAAAGCAATATATTGCCTTGTGTATGTGCAATAACAAATTGTACCTAAGTACTATTTAATATAAAAGTAGTTTTCCTCATTATTTCTACTTTGAAAACTAAAAGAAAAGGGATAAGAAAAGAAAAAAATAATTTACCACTTAAGTCACTCTCTGATTCTGGAAATAACATTTTAATTCAGTTCCACTTAAAAAATAAAAGTAGTTTCCTTACCTCCACAATGAGCACATTAACCATATTTTCACATACAGAAAACTTAGGTACATTCAATTGCTTATAAGACATGTCTCCATATAACACATTTACATTCATGTGAAGTATATGAACTTATTTAATTGTATATATTATATGTGACTTTAGCATCTAGTACCTTTTAAAACAACTAACATGTATGCTTATTTTCTACAAGTTAATTCATATATGATGATTAAAGGTTAGGAGAGTCTCTTTTGAAGAACTATAATAGTTGTATTCATACTATGAGAATGCAATAATCTTTCTAAACATAAGCTTTAAGCTAAAGCTTTAGCAATTTAAGTTATGTAACTAGCAATGCATGGAATTCTTAGCGGGTTGCACTGTTTGGATTACAGTGTAAGTCATTTCAAGTGGTTCACAATTACTTGTGCATCCAGGGAAAAAGCACCAAGTATAGTAATTTCTTTTCCACATCATAGATGAAATAGCAACACAATGATCTCAATTTCCTTTCAAAATCTAATCATTTATAGAGCATTTATTTCAAATGCTCCTTTAGCTTTCTTAGTGAGATCAACTGATAACTGGAGATAAGAATGGAAATGGCAAAAACAGATGCTATACATAATACCTACTAACTTAACAGAATTGAAATTTCTTCTAACATTGATGGTTTCCATTTTTGAACTGAGTTCCTGAGATCTAAAAAGGATTCTGAAAATAAGTATAACATTTATAAACTTGTCAACTATATCTATTAAAAAGAAACTCAAAAGGTGCCTTTCTTGCCAATATATGAAGCAAAAATTTTCCCGATGAACAAAGCACCTATTATGGTAAGGAAATATAAAAAGAAAATATTTTCTACAAATTAATATACAAATTTATGTGCATAAACGTGTAGTTCTCCCAGCTGTATACGTAACATTTTTAAACAACACACAATGAAAGAAATTCAAAACACAGAATGAAAAAATAACCTATGTGCTAATATTCCAGTTATTAAATGTTGCAGCATATATGTCACTGTAACAATTGGAAAAAATTTTCTAATCTAAAGGGTTAATGTAATTTCTTTGGAAATATACTTTATAAAAAGTCTCCAATATATAATCCTGACTGTCACATTTCAAACCAAGCTAAAGGTTTTTACAGCTAAGATGCAATTCCATGAAAATAAAAACGCACACAGAGGCTACCTCATCAGACTATGCAGTACACAGCATTACTGGTGTGACTTTGGTACAGGACAGCTGGGCTTTTATGTTTCTTTAATTTACCAGAGGCACACGGTAAACATCTTATCAACAACAATTGACCTTTATCACCGTAAGTTTTGCTGCTCACAGCAAGGTAATAATATTGTTTTGAACATTTCTAGATCATGACAAAAGTTCCTTACCTGAATATAAACAATGAATCCCCTAGATGTAAAAACATCTTTAAATGAATGCAGAGATGCATAAGGAGAAACACAAATTACTTGCTTTGACAGTTTTCAGCCAAAGTTTGTTTCATATCTTTTTCTACTGAACTTGTTATTTTTATAAGAAGTTCCAGCTTCTGCTCAGATTTCATTTCTTTTTCCCAGTGGTTTTTTTGTGTTCTTGCATTTCTGTTTTGCTAGCTATGCTTTTTTTCCGAGATGAGGTATTAGGAACAACTGCACCAGGTCCACTTGCAGCTATACAAAACAAAGAAACAAACTATTGCTTAGATTTACACAAGTACTACAAGTTCAAATAATACTGCTGAGTGACAAGATAATTCTTATTATACTTGTGATGTCAATGATACATTATGAACATTTAATATGACATTTTTAGCCTTTTACTTTTTAGAATTCAACACAGATATAGAAAAGTAATGACAAATGGCCCGTGTTCACAACATCTCTCATTTCACTCTACACTGCTCCTAGAAAACTAATTAATTTCCATAATTTTAAACTACCATCCACTGTGCTAATGATTTTTTTTTTTTTTGAGACAGAGTCTCACTTTGTTGTCCAGGCTAGAGTGAGTGCCGTGGCGTCAGCCTAGCTCACAGCAACCTCAAACTCCTGGGCTCGAGTGATCCTTCTGCCTCAGCCTCCCGAGTAGCTGGGACTACAGGCATGTGCCACTATGCCCGGCTAATTTTTTATATATATATATCAGTTGGCCAATTAATTTCTTTCTGTTTATAGTAGAGACGGGGTCTCGCTCTTGCTCAGGCTGGTTTTGAACTCCTGACCTTGAGCAATCCGCCCGCCTCGGCCTCCCAAGAGCTAGGATTACAGGCGTGAGCCACAGCGCCCGGCCATGATTTTTAAATTTATACTTCTGGCCTGGGCCTTTTCACTTAGCTCAAGAAATGTATAGGCCGGGCGTGGTGGCTCACGCCTGTAATCCTAGCACTCTGGGAGGCCGAGGCGGGCGGATTGCTCAAGGTCAGGAGTTCGAAACCAGCCTGAGCAAGAGCAAGACCTCGTCTCTACTATAAATAAAAAAGAAATTAATTGGCCAACTAATACACATAGAAACAATTAGCAGGGCATGGTGGTGCATGCCTGTAGTCCCAGCTACTCGGGAGGCTGAGGCAGGAGGATCACTTGAGCCCAGGAGTTTGAGGTTGCTGTGAGCTACACTGATGCCACGGCACTCACTCTAGCCTGGCAACAAAGTGAGACTCTGTGTCAAAAAAAAAAAAAAAAAAAAAAAAGAAATGTATATCCAACTGCCCACTGGAGTTCTCTTTATAGATACCTGACAAAAACATACTTACCATGCTTAAAACTGAACTCATCATTTTCCCTATAGCATTGATTTCCTCCTACATCTTCTATGAACACAAGAAGCATTCTTGACTCGGGAATTATCCTTTTGTATTTGGAAAGATATTCTACATGTAGTTACACTTCTAGTATGGATGGGTAAACTCCTGTCACAAAAATCTTCCTGAAGACTGCAACTTTACACTCTGCACTAAATATGAGGAACAACTACTTAAAGACACTCAATAGTGAACAAAAGCAGGCAGTTACTGGAGAAGAATCAACTCTCAAAACAAAGAGAAAAAGGGGCAAGTCCCTCCTTCTTCTTCACAGCTTTAGCCTGATGTCAGGTCCCAATCTGCACCATGTAGAATGGCAAAAATTCTAACATAAAACCCAATCTTACTAGCATGAAGAACCAGAAGACAAGTATTGGGGTAACTACAGCTACTGGAAAGTGATGTGGGAATTCCCAGAAAGGATGACCCTGAAATTCTATGTATAAACCATAATCAAATCTATGGCATGAGCAGAGTAAGCTCCAAGCAGCAGCCCAGCTAAAGCTAAAAGAAGTAAACTAAAGTCTGAGCTGCCAGTCACTTCAAGGGACACAGTTTTGCAATCTTAGCGCAGTCAAAATTAACCCTTTGCTTTAAAAACAAATAAAACAATATTCTTTGGGAGAATCTAACATAAATAACAGAATTCAGTTTCTACAATGTATCATTCATAATGTCTAGGATAAAATCCAAAATTTCTCAATATACTAAAAACAGGAGAACATCTTTCTTGCTGAGAATGGATAAATTGACAGAGACCAATCCTGAGATGAGTCAGATTAACAGATAAGAATTTTATTTTATTTTATTTATTTATTTATTTTTTTTTTTGAGACAGAGTCTCACTTTGTTGCCCAGGCTAGAGTGAGTGCCGTGGCGTCAGCCTAGCTCACAGCAACCTCAAACTCCTGGGCTCAAGTGATCCTTCTGCCTCAGCCTCCCGGGTAGCTGGGACTACAGGCATGCGCCACCATGCCCGGCTAATTTTTTATATATATATCAGTTGGCCAATTAATTTCTTTCTATTTATAGTAGAGACGGGGTCTCGCTCTTGCTCAGGCTGGTTTCGAACTCCTGACCTTGAGCAATCCGCCCGCCTCGGCCTCCCAAGAGCTAGGATTACAGGCGTGAGCCACAGCGCCCGGCCAAGAATTTTAAAGCAGCAATTTCAACTACGCTCTAGGACAAAGGAAAATATGGTTATATTAATAGAAAATAAGTGCAAAAACTATAAAAAAGAACCAAGTAGAATGTCTAAACCTAAATAAATATCTGAAACAAAAATCTCAAATAAAAACTGGGTGGGTTTAATGACAGGATGGAGAGGATAGGTAAAAGTAAACATCAACCAGATCATTGGAAAAAAAAAAAAGAAACAAAAAAACCTAAGTATACATAGTCAAACTTCTGAAAACCAAAGATAAAGAGAAAATATTGAAGGTACACAGAGAAAAATAACCCCTTATCACAAACCAGAAGACAACAGATCATTAAAGTGCTAAAAGAAAAAACTTTCTACCCAGAATTCTCTATCCAGTAAAATTACCTTGCAAGAATGAAAGCAAAATAAAGACATTTTTCAGACACAATAAAAATGAATGGAATTTGTTGCCAATAGACCTGCAGTATAAGAAATGCTAAAAAGCCTCAGGCTGAAAGCAAATGAAACCAAATGGAAACACAGACATCAAGGAAGGAATAAAATGCATCAAAAATGGCAAATACATGGATATAAAATTTTTTCTTTTAATTTCTTTAAAATACATATGACTAAAGAAAATATAATATTGTATGCAGCGATTGTAATATATGTGGAAGTAACACATAGGATAACTATATGTAAAGCATGGGAAGAAGGGAAGCTAAATGAATCTATATAGTTGTAAGATTTCTACATTTTATTTTAGGTGGTACAAAATTAACTCTAAGTAGACTGTGAAAAATTGGGAATATATATTAAGAGTAACCAATAAAAGAATACAAAAAAGATATAGCAAAAAGCCAAGAGATAAATAAAAATTAAACTCTAAAAAATACTGAATTTATATAAAATAAGGAAAGAATAAAAGGATAAAGATCAGAAGAAATAAACAGAAAATATAATGAAGTAGTAGACCTAATCCAAATATATCAACAATTACATTAAATGTTAACAAACTACAAATACTGTAATTGTAAGGCAGGTACTGATAAATGACTTTTTAAAAGGTCAAATATATGCTGTCTAAAAAAAAATCTATGTTAAATAAATATAAAGATACATATTGATTGAAAGTAAATGGATGGAAAAAATAATCATGCATACAGCATATAGTAAGCAAAAGAAAGCAGTAATAGCTATATTCACATTAGATACACATTAATACAAAGTATTAATAGAAATCAGAGGGAAGTTTCATGATAAATGAGTCAGTACAATTAGGAAGGCCCAACAGTCAAATATGTGTGAACCTAATAAGAGAGCTCCAAAACATACAAAGCAAAAACTTATCAAATTAATGAGAGAAATAGACAACTCCATGGTTGTGAATGTAATTGTTCTCTAAACAATCAATAAAACAACTAAATCCCTTTCCTGACCACACTCTCACTCCATTCCCCCCCTAAAAAACCAGTAAAGACATAGAAGATCTGAACATTATTGACAACCTTGACCTAAAGCATAATGATAAAACAGTTTCCATGAGGATCAATGAACTACAGAATAAACATTCTTTTAAATACACTTGGTACATTCAAGGTAGTCCAAATGTTAAGGCATAAAACAAATACCACATTTTAAAAGAATGAAATTGTATGGTATATGTTCTGTAATCACAATGGAATTAAATAAGAAATGATAAAAAAAAAAAAGACCTAAAAACACCCCCAAATATTTGGAATTTAACAAATGACATTGGTATTTGTTTTATGCCTTAACATTTGGACTACCTTGAATGTACCAAGTGTATTTAAAAGAATGTTTATTCTGTAGTTCATTGATCCTCATGGAAACTGTTTTATCATTATGCTTTAGGTCAAGGTTGTCAATAATGTTCAGATCTTCTATGTCTTTACTGGTTTTTTGGGGGGGGGATGGAGTGGGAGGGTGGTCAGGAAAGGGATTTAGTTGTTTTATTGATTGTTAAATTCCAAATACACTTCTAACACTCCATGGATTAATGAAGAAAGCACAAGGTAAACTACATTTTTAACTAAATAATAATAAAAATACAATGTAACTTTTATGACATGCAATTAAAATGCTTAGAAGAAAACTTATACCTTTAAATGTTTATATAATGAGAAGAAATATCTAACAATCAATGATCTAAGAAACTAGGAAGAGAGGATAAAAGTAAACTAGAGGAAGCAAAAGGAAGAAATCAATTAAATATAAAACAGAAAATGAAGAGTCAAAAGTTGGTTCTTTGAAAAGGCCAAAAAAATTGGTAAATCCCAAGTGACAATGATGAAGAAAGAGAACACAAATTACTGGTATCATAAATAGCAGAGGTTATTGCCACATTCATTAAAAGGATAATAAAGAAGCAACAAAGTTAATAACTTAGATACAATGAACAAATTTGCTGAAAAATACAAGTTACCTAAAGTGCCACAAAAATGAAGCAGGAAATTAACTCTATTAAATATTTAAGGAAGAAACAACAATCTTATAAAACCTCATTCATAAAATAGAAAAGGAGGAAATACTTCCCAATCATTTTATGAAGCTAGCATTTTCCTGCACAAAAACCTTAAAAGGACATTACAAAAAAAGAACTACAGATCAATATCCTTCACAAATACACATACACAAATCTTTAAAATCAAATTGAGTCTAGCAATAAAAATAAATAAAATTACAATATATATATATATAAAATACATCACAACCATGTAGGGTGCATCCTAGGAGTGCAAGGCTGGCTTAATATTTGAAAGTCAAATATAACACCATTTACACTTTATTATTTAAAAATGTATATGAAATACATACATTTATTATGTGTCTATATACAAGGAACAATGTACTGTGATTCAAAGAGCATTCAAATTCTAGGTCGACTGATTACTAGCTATGTGAACTGAGCCAAATTATAAATAAAATCTTTTGGTTACCTTCTTCATCTGTAATGGACATAAGAATGATACTGACCTCTAAAGGTTATGGTGAGAACTATGAGAATTAATAGGAAAATGCTTGGTAATACAAATAATTATATAAATGTTAGCTTTGTATTATATATGGAATATACCACAACCTACATTTAACATACTTATTCAGTTGTCTGTAGCTTCATATACTTACTATTTAAAATGTACAAGGTTCAAATCTACCTAAAATATTTTCCCTTATACACCCTGGTAATGTGATAGAGCTATAATCGGGCATAACAGATCAAATTGGTAATATAGAGTGTCACTGAAAGTTCTTGTTTTGATAATTATATATATACCATCAATGGAAGAGGTGGTTTAGGTCTTAAAGGTTGAGAGGTAAGAGAGAGGATATTAACAGAAAAAAATGGCATGAATGCTAAGAGGATTTGGGAAGAAGTGAAAAGAACAGTTTAGATATAGTATAACAACAATAGCAGCTACCATTTAGTGGGTGTTTACTACATGTGTCAAGTACTTTACATATATTATCACACTCATCTCTGACAACTTTATAAAGGAGGTACTATTACCTTGATTTTATGACTACGATACTAAGAATTAGAGAGGTTAAGTAACGTGTCCATGGTCATATAGCTAATAAGAAGCAGGGCTGAGATTTTAATCTAGGTCTCTCTGACTCTAAACCAAAAGAATATCTGAGAACAGTAAAAGAAGGAAAAGAAAGAGGACATCTCCAACTAGGCTACGGTCAAAGCCTTGGAGCTACAAGGAATTCTCTGAGAAAAAAAGATATGGGTAAGAAGAAATGAACAGAGTAGAATGTCCCTGTCTTGGATAGAAAACTAGGAAGGAAGAGGGTCTTCAGACAAGAAAAATGGAATAAATATCAAGTTAAAGTAACAGCTTGGAAGTCAGGGTAAGAGGGGTATTTCAGCAAAGATCAACAACATAATCAAATGTTCTAAGAAGTTAAAGTAGAAAAATGCTGATAAAAGATTTCATAGTGATATCATCAGACTGTAATGAAGAGATTAAAATATAAGGAAAGAGAAAAACTCCTCATATAAAATAATGCTTTAGGCCAAATAGAAAATCAGAAGATGAGAGTCCATAATTTGGGGGAAAGTGTGAGTATGAAAATTTTTTTTTAATAAATGGGAGGGGGGCAGACAACAGACAAAAGATAAATACATATCAACAGGCTAATAATATATTTTTAACCCTTAGGATCATTATGATCTAGGAAGTGTAATGATTCTAATTAAAAACAGATTTTACATTTAAAAAGCAAACCAGAATACACAAACACACACACACACCCCTAACCTGGTTTGCTGCTTGCTTTAGTACTCTTTAAGGTAGCTGGTGGTGTTGGGAGGATCTTTGCAGGTGTATATGTATTTAAAGATACTTTCCTTCTAGATGCTGGACTGGAACGTAAAGCTGTACAAGCAAAAAAAACAAACAAACATGTTAATTTAGTAATTTCCTGCCAATTGTACCTTAACATTATAGAAAATGTCTTATGACATAATTTAGTAACCCTAATATACATGTAATAAAAGTAGAAAATAGACAATTCATCCGCCTGCTTCAAAGAATAGAAATTCATCCACCTGCTTCAAAGATAGGGCATTATGAAGAGTTTCTAGAGGACAAATAGATGGCACCATTTCTAGAGGACAAATACAAGGCAAGGTTTACAGAGTAAATTCAGCAAAATCATCTTTCTGGTACAGACAGTTCTCTCATGGTCTTAGCGAAATATTCTGTTTCTGTATTGTAAATAATAAGAAGATTAACAGAATTCCAAGAATAGAGCAACAGACTTAATTTTATTCTGCACTGATAACTATAGATAGACCATAACTAAAACTTATGGTCTATAAGCATGGCAGAGGGCTGAGGGAACAGTTTTATGGCCTGGTAACAGAAGTCAGTAATCTTTAAGACACAGCCCCAAATTGTTTTTCTATCAAAAACAACAAACAGAGATTTAGGGATGGTTTATCTACAACACAATGGTCTACTATCATATTTAAGAATAAATTAACTAGATTTTAAGTAATTAAATCAGATTGTCTTCCTATATTACCCAGTTGAGATTATCTTAATGAGTGAGGACATTTTAAAGTTGAGTTTTTCCTTTTGTTTTTAATCAAGGTAGAGAGTCTGAAAGGTATGAAAAACAAAAGTAGGGATAATTCTTAAGTATGCAGTCCTTTGGGGAAGAACAGGGCAAAGTAGGAGGAGAAGAGGGACTACTGGTATGAGCTTCTAGATTCTTAAACAAAGGGAGATTACAAAATTTCGCAGGGTGGATCTGACAGCAATATTCAGTGTGATTCTGAAAATCAAGATACGGCTAATTATGGCAAATGTGCGTTTGGTGGTTGACACCTACAACAAACGGATATATATTTCGATGGCAGAGCTCAAAGTAGTCACTAATGAAAATAATATAAGTGATGAAAAAAGTCTTACAGTGCCTATAAATCACTATACCATTACTTAGCTCTTCCTGCTTGCATACTTTTACCCTATTTTGTTAACTGCCATCACTAACTTATCCTAAGTATTATTCCCACTCCTTTTCCTCCAATCTGATATTGTTACTGTCCCATTATAAGCTATATTCTCATTGCTACAATATTGATTAATTTTGTCCTAAATGGGGGAAAAAACTTCGAATGACAGAGAATGATTAACAATGTCTTTTCCCTTATTATAAACACCACAAAGTCTATATGGTTCTATGTATAGGATGCTACTTCGTGACAATTTAGGGAATTAATTGTAAATAATATAAATATAATAATACAATTATTATATAACTATAATTAATATTAATTTTGTAGTTAACCTAAAAAATACAAGACCCAGAGACTTCATCATAATTGGCATCCTATCTTATTTAATATTCAAAAAAATGAAAAAACAGAGGCTTTAGAAGACCTGGGTTTTAGTCCTGCTTGACCACTAGTGATTTTCTAAACTGTGTCCAAGTTTTTTTCTTTAAATAGTAAACTGTTCTCAAAAGAAATCTTAAATAAAATGGATTAGAGCAGAGACTGTGGTTGAAGCAGCCATGAAAGACATAAGCTCTAACCATTCAACATCCTCCCCTTTCTCAAGGAATTTTCAAAGGTTCTTGGGAATACAGTTTTAAAGACCAATGAACTAGATTATATCTAAAATTTATTCAATTCTATGAACTGCACTAAGTATATTTATTTTCTCATCTAGTTCCCTTAGCATGAAATTTTAAGAATCCCTCAGGCTAGAGGGACTGAGATGCAATTTGTGTCCATGATATAGAGAAGAGCTAATTAGAACAACTGGAAAGGAATCTAGTATCCTTTGCCTCATAAATGTATCTCCATAATACACTCTGATGAACTGAATTCACTAACTACAAAAATGAAGCTGTCATTAAGAGTGTCATAGAATAAACCTTAAAATATTGTCTCTTTGTAAATATGCCACTAAAATTCTCTTTTTTAAAACAAGCAGATTACTGCTGCTATTCATTCACTGCCAATCTTCTAAATAGCATTGATATCTACCCTAAATTCTTATTTACCATTTAGAATCTTTAATTTTTATTTTCAGATTTTAAATCCCTGCCCAGGAAAGGAGTGAAACATCAAGTATAAGAGTAAAGAGGTAAAATAAAATTTATTCAGGTTCTCTACTGCATTCTGAGGGAGGAGAATTATCCATTCTCTCAAGTTACAGAGAACATAAAAGGAGATGTTCATTTTCTTGACTTTGACTTTATAGCTTAGAGAAGTTATTTCATTTGGAATATTATCAATTCTCAAAATCAGACACATATATATGCAAATTTTGAAATTAAAACCTACTTCCAAAGCAATTCCTAAAGTGAAATATTTTAGAACATTCATATCGATATACCACTCCATTACCAATAATGATTGAAAGCTGATCTTTACTATCAGAAATGGAACACAAAGGAAAGATTACAACATTGCAGAAATGTAGGGGGCACCACTTGGACAGAATACAATGTGAATATTATTCTCTATCTAGAATTATACTATGTGATGACCAAGGAAAAGGAAGACAATAACAATGAGACATAAAAGTGGCATTCATTCCAAGAACTATAATATCTCATTTTATTCTTGGGCAAAATTATTTACAGAAAGAGAATGGTATACAAAGAATGTTTGTTGATTTCTAAGATAGAACTAGAATAGCAAGATTCTTAGCTCCAAGTTGAGCACTCTCTCCCAAAACTAATGCTTTTCAAACTGGAAATTCTGATGTGCTGAGGAATCCTATGCAGCTGATTATGACAACTGCCAGCTGACTTCTTATACCTAAAAAGAAGCCCCAAGCATTTACTGAATAGTGCCACATAATGTTTAATGTGTTACCATAAAGATATTTTCTAAAAAGTTAGTTTTCAAAAACCCGGGTTATATAGCTTTCTTTGCAGAACGTCAGCTTTTTATACGCTAATGTAGCTATTAAAATACTTCTCCATAGGGAAGTGGATATAATATAGTTTCCAAAACTTACTTAGCCATGAACCCCTTTACTTCACACATACAAATTAACCTCTTCAGAATATTTTTGAGGAACACAATTTGAAAAACTGCTGTCCTAATTTCCTCTTTAGTTAAGAGCTCTTTCTCACTACTTACCAAAAGTGGTGAGGGAATGGGTGTGTATGTGTGGGTTAAGGTGGATTGATATTTTGTAATTTTTAAAAAATTTGTTATGAAATGATATATTGTAAGATTTCTAGCAAATATAGTATATTTTAAAAATATATGACTTTATATTTTGTTGACTTCTATTTCTGGGTATTTCCCCCCCTTTTTGTAAGAAAAAATATTTGGGGGAAAAGTCAAAAAACGTGGTGCATTGAGCATTATAACAAAGAATTCCATTCCTAACAATGTCCCTTTACATTCCCTTCTCTCCTAAAATTCTATTCACTACCACTACTTGAGTTTATGGTTTTATAATTCTTGCTCTATTCAAATGATACATATTACCCAACAATTAATGAAGGTAAATTTTCCTACAACCTTCAGGGGTCTTCTGTAGAACATCACTTGATGGAGAAGCAATGGAAGCAAGAAATTCATCCACCTGCTTCAAAGATAGGGCATTATGAAGAGTTTCTAGAGGACAAATAGATGGCACCATGGAATATAATTCAAAGCCTAGAAGAGAAAGAAACAAAAACAAAAAAGAAAAGTTGGATATTCTAAAAATCAGTAATTAAAAAGCAGGAAAGCCATTGCTTAGAACTAGACAGTTTAGGTCTTTTTAATCTATCACATGCAAACACACAAGGTATCTGAAGTCATGACACCAGATGCTATGCAATATGGAGTTGGAACAAAATGTGACAAAGATTCCTTTTTAAATATAAATCACATAGTACAGCATGCACACAATTTCATTCTATATTGGTAAAATATAAGGATATTTAAAAAACAAACCTAGGGGAAAAAACAGAAAAAAAATGCAATTTTCCAGTTTTTAATTTTTAAAGTCAGGTCTATTCATTAGGTGGATAAACTGAAGCCATGATGGGTCCCTGATGCCAGGATGCTAAAGGTAATTTCTTGTTGAAAAATAATTATGTAATTACTTGAGAAGAGTGATTTGAAACACTTTTCTAGGCATGTCAAGACCAACAGTATTCTCTAGTATGATCTCCAAACAACATTCATTCACTTAGGCTGGAATTAAAATTCCAAAACATATTTCACCTACCTTTACTGAATTAACACAATAATTGTATTATTAGAAATCACTGGCTGAGTAAGGCCAAGTAAAAAGCAATACAAAATACAAATACATTCATATTTAACAATGGCACAGAAATACAAAAATTTCATGAAACAACCATGCAGATATGTATTAATACAGTGAAACAAAAGCACTTAAACACAGTTTATTTTTTTAAAACAGGATATAGGCTATTCCCTCCCCCCACTTTTTTTTTTTTTTTTTAAGAAAATTACCTATTTGAACTTTATTCAACTGAATGGCTTTTAAAATTGCTTCTATATACTGTTAAAAATAACAAGTCTTTCTATATCTATTCTTCTAAAAGTTCAAACTAATTTGCCTCCAAAGAAATACTCTTAATGCTTAAATAAATTTTAGATAAAGTCCAATGCCATTAATTAAAAGGTAAAAATTAATTAAACTCAGACTGCAAAACTCTTTTCTTCAATAGGTATGTGTTTTAAAATCGACTGTTGTATGATTTATTTAAATTTTGGGAGAAAATATTCACCAAAGAACTGCCTAATGTTCAGCTGGAATAGGGAAACATTGGTTAAAAGTGAATTTAATCTTCCTATGAAAATAACCAAAGGACTTACAAACTGTTATGTTTGATTTTCAGGTGCAAACCAAAGCATGACAACATTACACATACTTTAGAAACAAAAACAAAAAAGAAGACTATACCATAATAGCAGCTAAAGCACCTAAGTAAAGCACTAAAGAAATTAGGCTTGCACAACTGTTACATTTTTTTAAAAGTACAAGATTCATGCAAACAAGCGCAAACCCTTTCTTTGCATCACACTAAACTTAACAATGTACTTTTTTCTTCTTTCCTCAGATTGTTTATAAGTCTTTTGTAACAATTCTTTTCTTTCATTTGCTTGCTAGATTTTATAACAGGCAAATGACAATATAATATAATCAAGTTCCTCTGGACTGTATTTTTTTCCACTTAACTTTAGTAAACTTTTCCTATAATGCACAATGAAAGGGTTAGCGCAGCAATTTAAAAAGCCACCCTGCTGATATGTTTAGAAGCTATAAAAACATACCACTGGAGCCTAGAAATTCCACAGAGGAAACGGACCAGCACCTATAGAGGTGTAGGTGTTCTGCACAGAGGCCCAGAAAATAAGGTAAATCACTGTCAGAAGATACTTGTTTCACCATGTTTCTTGAACTAAAGATGAAGGGAGGGGTAAGTCCATGATATGTGTTAAAGATGGAAGTAACATGAAAGTTAAGGGAAATAAAAAGTGAAAGGAAGAGTCAAATGACAATTCAAAGGACAAATAAGACAACACAGCAATAAAAAAAAAAGAGAAATCTTAAAAACCCAAAAGAAATATTTGTAGAATTGAAAGTATTTTATATGCATTCAGTTGCATGTGTGTCAAATCCACTTTTTAAAAAGCCTAAACCAAAGGAATATAAATTATTTTCTGTTAAATTTAACAAAAGTATTTTTCATTTTTTAAAAATCTCCAGTTAAACAGATTTCTCCTAGATAAAATTTCAAATACTGGCTTTAAACACATAAGCATTCAGTACCAAAACTATAGTCTTAAACCTGTAATGTCTCTTCTTAGAATTTTTGTGACTTCTGTTTTTCTTGTGACTTCTGTTTTTCTTCTAAGAGGTTCTTAGGCATGTGGTTTCTTAAGAAGCTGCAGCTGTATCAAATAAAGATCTTTTTCTTCAAAAAGTTTCATTTAAACAGCTACAATGGAGGGAAAGCACATTAAGCTTTAAGGCTAAATTTTCACTTGCTGAGGATGAGATCTTCTTACTCCACCTTCAAGTATTAGTGCACTGTTATTTAGATGTGTTGTTAAAGGATCCGGATGGGAAAAAGTGAACATAAACTCATGTTGAATTCTTATTAGCTTCATAAAAGTTTTTGTAAGAACTGACTTGAAATTTTGAAAGACTTATTTGCAGTTAAAAAGAAAAAAGAAAAAAGTTCCAGGATAAAAGTACCTTCATTCCAAATAAAAGCAAAAACCTATAAATTTTCTTTTAAATTCTGTGAACCTGAATTATTTAAAAATGATCAGTAAATATTCCCTTTTGCCCCACAAGATCAAACTCTAAGTTAAAAGTTGTAATACTACAACAATTATGCTTATAAATAATGGTCATAAAACACTTTCCTATTCAGCCTCAAAATTTGAATTTTACTGAATTGGGTTTCTAGATTTTAACTTAGTCTTCTTCCTAACAGGAGTCCTCCAAATTTTAAGAAAAAGCAGTGGTACCAAAAGGAATTGGTTGCTTGACAACAGCAAACCATATTGCCATACAAGAGCAAAGTGGCAAATTTTTCAGAGTGCTCCAGACCAAGTTGGGTTTTGCTTTAGCCAAAGAGCCAGGGATACATGATGTTACACAGTGAAATCTGAATCACCTGGTTCCCAAGAACTTTTCAAAGACACATCTCATTTGGCTATTTGACATGGGTTACTCTGTGTTTTTCTAAATATCTCACTAAAACAACCATGTGATCAGAAAAGGAATTAGGAAGAAAAAACATCAAAATTATTAAAAATTAAGTGCAAATTAAAGATGATTAATTGTATTTTAAAAAACTGTGTGGATGGATCACTTGAGAAATTATAAAAAAATTTTCAAGTGTTAATTTAGTAGTAAACTCATCATCACTGTGGCCATTTAAAAGTTTGATGAATAATGTTAAATTATTGTTTGAATTACAGGTGAAAAGGGAGCTAGACAGTATCAATAATTTGGGTGAATAACAAGTTGGAATTGTATGCCGATTGACATTAAGGACGGAGAAATGAATGATACTGTATACCCCATATTTTAAAATAAGAGAAAAATAAAAAAGGAGTGAAGCAGGGGAGTATCTTTTAAAATAAAAGCAAAACGTACCATTGGTTGGGTGTCGAGCAAATGAGATAGAAAACCTTTTAACAGCAGAACCGCGTGTGGCGTCTGAGAAAGAGAAAAACAGGTACCTGAAATTCGTAACAGCTACCAAAAGAACACTTAAAAAAGGGAGAAAAACAAATATATGAGGAGGTTAGAAAGGTGACATGCAGAAGGGACAATGAGAGAAGGTAATAAGCCAAATACTGGTTAAAAGAAATAAACTAGCTTGATGACTGAGGCAAAGTGTTGAAGGAAACATATAAGAAAGAAAAGCAGGATGAACTTGCAATTCTGGTAAATTCATGTTTTGCTGACTAAAGTAAATTTGTTGGTATATGAGAAAAGTTTTATTTATTTATTTATTTTGAGACAGAGTCTCATTCTGTTGCCCAGGCTAGAGTGCTGTGGTGTCAGCCTAGCTCACAGCAACCTCAAACTCCTGGGCTTAAGCAGTCCTACTGCATCAGCCTCCTGAGTAGCTGGGACTACAGGCATGCGCCACCATGCCCAGCTAATTTTTTCTATATATATATTTTTAGTTGTCCAGTTAATTTCTTTCTATTTTTTTAGTAGAGATGGGGTCTCACTCTTGCTCAGGCCATTCTCAAACTCCTGAGCTCAGACGATCCACCTGCCTTGGCCTCTCAGAGTGCTAGGATTACAGGCATGAGCCACTGTGCCTGGCTAGGAAAAGTTTTAAATAAAACTGATCCTGAAAGAGCTAAAAGCACTCTTCTTAACAAAAGGGACAAGCTTTCATGACTCTCAAAAAAGCATTCTGAATATTAAAACTTAAGGTATATTAACGACATTAAGAGGATCTCCTTCAGCTGGGGATCCTAAAATATTCTCATTCTATATTTTTATAAAAATACTGCCAATATATTTTCCTATATTTATAAACATTCCATTCACTTTATTTTAATTAACCCAATATCAATAAGTAAAAAAAGGGTTAACAATGAACAAAAGTTTAAAAGAGCAAAGAAAAATTTATGGACTATCAATTATCTAAAAGAAGAATACATATGATGTAGTTCCATTTCTATAAACTACTTATTGTACAAGTACTGTAAGTGTAACTATAATTAACTGTCTAATGAAACATGGGTCCCAAGTTGTAGGTAACAGAGAGCACTGGTAGTCATTTAGGCAAAGGATGCTAGGATTCCACTTGAATCCATCAGCAGTCTTAGACTTGCCTTTGCGAAATACTGCTCATGGGTGTGTGCATGGGTGTAGGTATGAATTTGTGTGTGCATGGGTGCACATACCATCTATGCAGCCAGAAGAGGTCAGCTTTTTACGATGAGTACGAGCATAATCCTGTAGGTTAGGTGCACTTGAAGAACCCCCGAGCACCGAGGTGCTAAACAGGCCCGCACAGTGAGACCCTGATGGGAGTTAGAGAAAATACATACACAACGGGTGTTCTTCCATTCACATGGGGAATTCATGCAGCATGCAATTAAATGGCTCTTACCACACATAAGGAAGCCTTTGAAAGTGCCTTGCACAGGCTCATAATATGCTTGTAATGTCCTGGTGATGTCAATTTTAATACAATACTTCTAATCACTACCATTTGTCATATGTACAAATGGGATAATTTAACACTGGGCAAAGTGTTATCTTTCGGGAAAAATTATATGTCTATACAATAATTAGACGAATACATCCTAAGTATTAAAACACTACTGTAAAAATTAATTTAGGACAAGAAGGGACTCTGTTAACCATTGTGCAAGAGCAGGCCATATAAAAAAACCTCTCCTAGCACAAATTTGGTCATATTAAATCAATATTTTTAATGGATGTCTATAAATGACAACTTTTTCCTGATACCCCTGAATTAAGAATTACTAATCTTTCTTATGAAATAAACTACAACAAAACTTATTTGTGAGAAGACCAAGTCCTTTCTGGTCATTCACTTTAAATTTCTAATACTTAACAAATGACTTAAGATCTTAATTAATGAGACCCCCCAATGAAACACATTATAAGCAAATAAAACAGCCAGTATAAATTGATACTTGATTTGTAGCAAAAGTCTTTGCATTCAAGCAAAACTTTCATCACTAAGGAAGGATTAAATAAATTTCTATCAAACATACTACGATACATCAATAAGAAGAGATAATATATAAATTTCTATGAAGATACTGTGGGAATATTAAAAGATATCATTAACTAAAGAAAGATCAAATATGTAGGCATCAACACAGTTCATATACCTAGTATAGAGATCACAGTGTGTATATAGTTGTGAAATATATTTATGATTTTATTAAATCTATTAAGACAACTATTTACAAAAAATAATATGCCATTGCTTCATACAGTTTATCAACCATGAGCTTAAACCAAAGTTTAGAAAGGTTTTTTTCCAATGTTGCTTTTAGTATTAGCAAAAATTCAATTATATTCTCTATAGGTCAATAAAAAGTAAAACTGCCGCTGTGCATTAGTTTTGCTTTGGTTTTCTTCAAAAGTTGCTCAAAAGGAAAATTAATATACCCATATAGGGTTTGAATACTCCCCACATTAAAAATCTTTTTAATTAGAAAAATAGAAAGTTCTTTTTTGCATACAATAGAATTTTTTTCATCTTTATCAAGTGGGAAAATAAAGTTTCCTTCATAAATTAACTTATAGAGTACAAGATTAAAAACCAGCATTGGCAAGTGGACTAAGTGTTTACCATTATGGGCATTCAAAAGGGTTGCATGACAAAATTAAATGTTATTTCTTATTCATTTTATCAAAACTTAATTTGGCATTATACACTCAACATTGCTGAACTAGTACACATTAAATAAAAACTAAAGCATAGCATTTGGTCATGCTTTCACCACTTAAGAGTTTTACATGTGTGCACAATAATGAATTTAAGAAATATATAGAATACAATTTCCTTTACACCACATACCTACAGTAGGATTCTGCTTCTGTTCCACAAGAGTTCTTGGTGTTCGCAGGTAATTAGTATTTTCAGATACAACCTGCATAAGGAAAGCAAAATAAATGAAGCAAAACAGTAAAATAAATTCAATGTCCATACTTCATATGCAGCCTGTTCCAGACAGACAAAGGTTAATAAGCTGTATGATAAATATTAGTAGAAACACATAAACATGAGAGATCATGCAAGATCCCCTTCTGAAGGGGGAGGCCATTTCATATGAGGTCCTTGCAATGAAGTGGTGCGAAGCAGGCATTCAGAATAAACATCATATATGAAACAAGACAGATGAAAAGAAATGATTAATAGATTGATATAATTTCACTCTTAAAAGAAGTCAAATGCCCACTCTTAAACAGCTCCTGTATTTGAAGGGGGAAAAAACAACCACAAACAAAAGACAAGACAGACAGAGACTGTTGAGGTCACCACACAATTACTGATCCATGCATGGGCTTTATCAGAGTAATCTTTAAATATTCACAGCCTTAATGGATACCATAATCCCTTTTCCTATAATCAAATGCATTATATTTCCAAAAGGAAATTGCTGAAATTATCAGAAAAGTCATGTGTGACAGCAGACCTTCCATTGTAATAAAAATCATAGTATTTTAAGTTTCCAAATGTCATCACAGAAAGTCCTTCTGAAGTCATTTTATTCTGATCTATACTGCTGATGGGCACACATTCACTTTCCCCCTCTAATCTTTTTTTTTTTTTGAGACAGAGTCTCGCTTTGTTGTCCAGGCTAGAGTGAGTGCCGTGGCGTCAGCCTAGCTCACAGCAACCTCAAACTCCTGGGCTCGAGTGATCCTTCTGCCTCAGCCTCCCGAGTAGCTGGGACTACAGGCATGCGCCACCATGCCCGGCTAATTTTTTATATATATATCAGTTGGCCAATTAATTTCTTTCTATTTATAGTAGAGACGGGGTCTCGCTCTTGCTCAGGCTGGTTTTGAACTCCTGACCTTGAGCAATCCGCCCGCCTCGGCCTCCCAAGAGCTAGGATTACAGGCGTGAGCCACAGCGCCCGGCCTTCCCCCTCTAATCTTAAAGAGAACTTTAAAATATTACACAGCTCAAAGGAAATCATAATGTATATATCCCTTAAATATTTCCAGATAATATTAATAATGAGGGAGAGAACCATCAATATGAACTGTATCTTCTTAATTAACACTGAACCACATAAATGTTGATATTTTAAAAAATGTTTATTAAAAAATGTTTATATTCTCAGCAAATTCCAAATGGAATCTAATTTTTCAATTGTGGGGGAAAAGTTACTAAATTTTCTTACCATCAAATTACATAATTTTGTTTCTGAAAGTTTTAAAGGACAATTAAGTCAAAGAAAGATTTCTTTCCTTTTTAAACAATTTTATTAACAAGCTAAATTTCCAGGAGAAGAAAATTTATTATTTTTTAAATCCTGGATATTTAAAACCTTCTCACTAAAAATGCTAAACACATGCAATGTAAGTGGTTTCTTTCCCTCCAATATTATCAGATATCATAAGCATTTTAAATGAACTCAAAATTAAAAAACAGAAGGATTTACTCTGATGTGAAATACAAGGGATTAGATGTCCTCAAAGACAGCTGTTTGTTGCTCTGAATGCAGGGAGGAAAAATGTTTAATGAAGTAAAGTTTAAAAACCTGTTGCCATGAGCCAAAAATACTGGATGTGAAAGCCAATGATTTGGGGGAGACAGGGGAAGAAGTGATTTGTTCCCCTGATCTGCGTCTTCGACGCCCAGTACCCACACCACTGGTATAATGCAGCCAGGTACCAGTACCCTCTGGGCTAGACACACTCAGGGGGCTCTCTTCCTGGAAGTGAGAAAGGGGGCAAAAAAAAAAAAAAAGCAGAGCATGCAAAGTTAGATACAACAGAGCCAAATGACCAGAAAGAAAAAAAAATACAGTTTGTTCGTATTTGCTTATCAATTTTTAAAAAACTATTAAACAGCAATTTGGGAGCCAAGTATTTCAATATTTGAGAATTTGATAGGAATGACTTATAAATCTAATTGCATGTGATAAGAATTATAGAAATATCTTATTACCTTAAAACACATAAATATTTATACTGCTTAATAGCTGTCCCTTCCCTCTTAAAACTGGAAAGATAATAGTTAAATTTCTTTTTTAACAATTTTTTAAATATGAAAGTATTCTACTTAATTTTGGATATTAAAGAGATTTAGTGCCATTTTGAATGAACTTTTCAACCCAAAGCACTGAAGAATCGTGCAAAGGGCTGAAGAGATTTCAATGTATATAATTTAGAAAAGAAAATCTGTCAGACATTTTAAAAAAATTCTGAGATCCTAAGATGGACTCAAATTGTATTTGTTTACACTTTCAAGCTACCTATTTGTTTACCCCCTCCAGAGATTATTTACAGAGTTCAGTAGGCAAAACATGCAGCAAACATTTTCATTTTATGTTTGCATATTCAGGTTTCAGACAGTGAGGACAGAGTAAAATCTACTTGCACAAAATGAAGAGAATAGTCTTTTTCTCTGTGTGTCTTTTGGAAGTACAAACTTCTGATATCCATGGAGATGATAGACGCTGGAAAAAGTCTTCAAGGTTTTACTTGAATAATTTACCTTATGGAAGTAAAAGTTTAGCATGGCATAGAAATAATTTCTTGAAATCAACTGTTTAAGTATTTATGAGAAAAAGGTTTGTAAATGTGTTCTATGTTTTAAAAGTTAACAAGGGCAGCAATTTTGTTGAAGGTTTTACAAATATAGATGAGTTACAAAATGGAGACAACAATACATTTTTCTGTATCAGTGTTATTTATATAGGCTTGTTGGAAAGCAGAGAAGAGAGTTTAATGGTGAAATTCTGAACACTTTGATTAACTGCAAACTGACTACCTGTTCCATAACACATCAAAATCACTGCCCTCATACAAATAGTAGTTTAAGTTATATTACTATAGGTTATTTTCTGACTTTCTGAGGTTAAGAATACCTAAACATAACTTCAGATTTCTCATTTTTCAATTAAACTATAATAGAACAAATAATTCTAAATTCTGTGATTGTTAGCCACCCTCTTTTTCTTTTAACTACCTTTTATAATTAATTTAAAATATCACATTCAAGAGAACCTTAACTAGCATATAATTTCTATTATAAAGTTATAAAAATCTACTTTGACAGATGTTTGTCTATACAAAATTGCCAAACTCGAATACATGTACATTTGAAATTTGAGAATCATAAACCACTTATGTTTGTATAATTTGGGGCTGTAGAAATAAGCATAATTCCTTTTGTTGTTGGTGTTGTTTATATATTCACCCATCAACTGCTAAATAATATTATACCTCATTCTTTAGACTTGGCTTTTTTTATTTTTTTTTATTTTTTTTTTTATTTTTTTGAGACAGAGTCTCACTTTGTTGCCCAGGCTAGAGTGAATGCCATGGCGTCAGCCTAGCTCACAGCAACCTCAAACTCCTGGGCTCAAGCGATCCTTCTGCCTCAGCCTCCCAAGTAGCTGGGACTACAGGCCTGCACCACCATGCCCGGCTAATTTTTTCTATATATATTAGTTGGCCAATTAATTTCTATTTATAGTAGAGACGGGGTCTCGCTCTTGCTCAGGTTGGTTTTGAACTCCTGAACTCAAACAATCCGCCCGCCTCAGCCTCCCAGAGAGCTAGGATTACAGGCGTGAGCTACTGTGCCCGGCCCAGAATTGGCTTATTTAAGCAAAAAAAAACTTTCTAACTTAAAAGTTGATGGTTCTATCTTAATTTCTTGCTTTATATTTTTAACATTTAGAAAACATTTATAAGCACTGACCTCAATCAGTGTTAGAAGACTCATCATACAGGATGTAAAGATGACCCAAAATAAGTTATTTAAAAAGTATAAAAATGAGCCGGGCGCGGTGGCTCACGCCTGTAATCCTAGCTCTCTGGGAGGCTGAGGCGGGCGGATTGCTCGAGGTCGGGAGTTCGAAACCAGCCTGAGCAAGAGCGAGACCCCGTCTCTATTATAAATACAAAGAAATTAATTGGCCAACTAATATATATAGAAAAAATTAGCCGGGCATGGTGGCGCATGCCTGTAGTCCCAGCTACTTGGGGAGGCTGAGGCAGGAGGATCGCTTGAGCCCAGGAGTTTGAGGTTGCTGTGAGCAAGGCTGACGCCATGGCACTCACTCTAGCCTGGACAACAAAGCGAGACTCTGTCTCAAAAAAAAAAAAAAAAAAAAAAAAAGTATAAAAATGTATACAGATGTTAAAGCTTTACTTAAGCTTCATTCTAATTGCTCAACTGTCCTTTTAAATGTTATTTTATTAGTTATTTAAATATTATTTTATTACTGAGCATAAGAATTAGTCTAACCTATTTACTTGCATATTTTGACACAAAGGTAAACTTTTCAATTATATCATCAACTTTTCAAATTCCTATACAGACTGCAATCTAGCTAACAATTTAGAATCTCACTTCTTAATCAACAGTGTCACTGGAATCAGTTATTGCTAAAGCATGTCTGGCAATCCCTCTCTACTTTTAATTAAAAATTATTTCTGATCCATTATATCAGACTTTTTAAAAAGTTTTTCACTGAAGAATAACCTGAGGTAACAAAACCAAAAAAAAAGGATCAGCTTATAACATTCTTAGAAAGGCCTTATTATTTCCTAACTGCTTCTATATTTTTAGAAATTTATTTGAAAAATGGACAAATTTGACAAGAAATTTGTTAGGTTCCCAAGTTCCATAATTAAAGCTGTATTTTCTTTTCTGTTTTATTAAAATATAGTTAGTTTGCTTTATGGAAAGCATGCTCTGACATATATACTTACTTCATTTGTAGTTATCTTCCTAGATCTTGGAAGTGGAGACTTCCTGTGTATATAAATTGGCTCTGACACCACTGGTTTAAACAATATTACAGCTCGATCAACCTCATCTTTTTTAGAAGTATGTGGTTCGTCGTCATCAATTTTAGAAGATCTCCTGCCTTCATTCTGTGGGCAAAGAATACAGCACACTTTAAAAATTCAGATTAAAAACATCTATTCTGATGAACAAATTCAAACCACCACTGGTATAGTCACTTGAAGTACATATAAAATTTGTTTACTCAAATGAATTAATATTAACTGAACTCTAACGGCCTAGTATTATGTGAGTACTATGACAGAAATGACAGTCTCTGATTGCATAAAATACACATACTCTATGGAGAAATTAAACAGCAAAATGACAATTAAAAACCAAATAAAACAAAGTGGTTAGTTAAATTTCATCAAATACACAAGTAGGTAATAATAATCAATGACAGAAAGAGGTCAGTTTTGTTATACAGGAATGTCATCAACATGAGCATGAACTAAAACAAAATTTGAATTTATAAATTTTAGAATATTTAAATCTATTCCAAATATTCCCAATAAGTGTGATGATTGCATAAAAAGTAATAATCATTCGATGACCCACTAAGTATTTATTGAGTATGTAGCGTGTTTCTCCGAAAATAAGACAGGGTCTTATATATATTTTTCCTCAACAAGACACCCTAGAGCTTATTTTCAGGGGATGTGTTATTTTTTTAAAGTATGGTACCACAATCTACATTTATTCAAATATAGTTAAGTCATCTTCTTCTGGAACATCATCATATCTCTCCAAACCCTGAATTCCATCCTGAATTTCTTGCGACTCTATTTCCTTTAGAACCACTGGCACCAATCTCTCATGTCAAGCAATAGAGCTCTCATGGGGCAGATGAGAAGGGCTGCTCGTCTTCTTTACTGCTCGGCGAGGAAATGCATGAGTTGTGCAGATGTGCTGCGTAGCCACACCCATCACAAGGTCTTATTTTTGGAGTAGGGCTTATTTGCACAAATGCTTAGAAATCCTGCTTAAGGCTTATTTTATGGGTAGGTCTTATTTTCAGGGAAACACGGTACCATCTGCCAGGAACTATACTAGGACACAAATGAATAAAATACAGTCCCAGATGAAAGAATCTCACACAGACAAGGTAAAATATTTCCATCTGTAATAGAATGGATAAATTGGGCCATAGTCACAGAGTAAAACATATTTTAAAGCAATAAGAATGGACAAACTAAAACTAAATGCAACTACATTGATGAATCTTATAAATATAATATTCACCAAAAGAAGCCAAGCTGAGTATGTAAAAACCCTCATGAAATTAAGGTCTACAGAGAATAAAAAAGATGTACTTTGACCAGATAAGGGATATCTAAAACTTGAAGCAATCATCGTAGTTATTAATAAAACATTAAGAGTGCCCACTATCACTAAATTTATTCGTTTTACTAGACATCTGTCATCATTAATGGATGATATGATCATATACATAGAAAATCCAAATGACTCTATGAGTAAATTATTAGAATAGCAGTACATAGCAAGTTTGCTAGTTATTATGTAAAATCTTTATACACAAATGAGTTAAGGCAAGGTGCAGAAGCTCATGCCTGTAATCCTAGCACTCTGGGAGGCCATGGTGGGATGATCACTTGAGGCCAGGAGGTTGAGACCGACATGAGCAAGAGCAAGACCCTATCTCTACCAAAAATAGAAAAATTAGCCAGGCACAGTAGCATGCACCTGTAGTCCTAGCTACTTGGAAGGCTGAGGCAGGAGAATCATCTGAGCCTGGGAGTTTGAGCTTGCAGAGAGCTATGATGTTATCATGCCATTGCACTCTAGGCCCAGATAACAGAGTTAGACCCTGTCTCAAAAAAAAAATTAAAATTCAATATGATAGTAACAAACAAACAGTAATTTAAATAAACCATTTATGATAGCATCAAAAACTATTCAAAAAAACTAGGAAATAATCTGGCAAAGAAGCTATAAGGCTTAATTAAAAATTATAATTTTAATCAAAAAATATAAAGTATAGCTGAATAAATTCAGAAATGTATCGAGTCCTTAGACTAGAAAACCCAATATTGCAAAAGTGTCATTGTTCACAAAATTGACTGTAGAATTAATGTAATCCCAATCAAAATCCCAAAAAGTTCTTCTCAGAACATTATAAGATGATCATAAAATGTACGCAAAATTGCAAGAAACCTGAAATATTCAATGTAATCTTGAAGAAAAATAAAGCTGGAAGAAAGAGACAAAGAGAGCAATAGAGCAATACTAACAGTTTAGAAACCAACCCACAATATATGTCTGTAATACTAAAATTAGTACTGCAGGCAGTAGGGAAAGGATGAAGAGTTGAATATATGGTTCTGGGACTAGTTATTCATAAAGGCAAAAAACCAAAACTGGACTGCATGCACATCACACATACTATATACAAAAAAGTCAGTGTCGGTAAATTAAAGAAATAAGGAAAGAAAATGATGCCAGATGAAAGAAGAATTATAGGAAGGAATAAGAAACAATGGGAATGGAAAATATGTAGGTAGATTTAAATTGACTTGTGAGACATGCTCTAACACATATAATTATTTCCTTAAGAAAACATGTACAAACATTCTAATAGGCCACTATTTTAATATAATATTCTAATATATTCAAATATTCTAAGTCTAAATGAATAATAATGACCTGTGGGATTTAAAATATATTTTCTAAAATATATATACTTAAAATACATGACAAGAATAATAAGTGGAATAGAGAGTAAAAAATTCATTAAGATGTTTTAAGATGCTTACATTGTCTAGTTAGTAGAAGTGTTAATTTATATTAGAATTTAACAAATCAGGAATTTATGTCATTAGCCCTAGGGTAACCAACCATTCAAAGAAGAGTAAAAGAATGTAAAATTACCAGGCATCCTATTGAAGGGGGAAAACACTTAACACAAAAGGCAGTAAGAAGTGAGAAAAAGGACTAAAAAACAGGTAGGACAAAGAACAAATAATAGAATGGTTTAAGGTGATATAATAAATCCAAACTGTATCAATAACAGATTCTACAAGAGAAGTACTAATACATTACCAGCCACTAGATGTCATGAATTAATTTCTCTCCTACACATTTAGAATGGTATTTAGGTATCATCCTTGGGACAACTGAGAATACAGTCCCTCAAACTATTCTATATTGTGTGGTTCAGATGAAGAACCTGTGAAAGGCTAATAACACTTAAAGGGAAGAAACATAATTAGAAATCAGAGGATACTCTTCACAATGAGAAAAGGATTAATCTACCAGAAAGACAGATCAAAATATCATTAGAAATATACACATGCAAACTGAAGCTCAACATAAGCTAAGAAGGAAAAACCCTAGTATACAGCACAGGTTTTCTTACTAATATATACCAGTGCTTCCTAGGGATAAGGATAAATTAGAAATAGATCAGCTTTTCCAGTGATGAAAAACCCATTTTGAATCACCATAATCACTAATTGAATTAAGATGATCTAGGATTACTATTTCTCTTACAGTTCCCTTAGACTAGCTACCCATCGACCACAACTTCAAATTATCTCTGCAGTTTTTAATATTCAATGTCCAATATTCTATCAATAATAGCCTGGATTATAGGAAAATATCAAAAATCAAGAGAGAAAAACAAGATGGACCCACTGGTGATCCAGATAATGATGTGGTCAGCTATAAACTTTATAATACCTGAAATTAACATGTTCACATAATTAAAAGTGAAACTAAAAATGTCACGTAAGAAATAACTAGAAATTATAAAAAGAACCAAGTAGGAATTCTAGAGCTGAAAAACATAGTAACTAAACCCTACTTATTGTGTTCTAAAATTAAAAACTTGATGAGTAAGGTTTAACAGCAGATTAAAAATAACTATAGACAGAATTAGTGAACTAGAAGAGAGGTACAAAGAAAATACTGTGCCTGAAGCTTAGAGACAAAAAAAAAAAAAATGATAAAAAATACAGAGAAGAGTATAATACATGGCCAAAGGGTTTAATATACATGGTAAGTAAGCTTAATACATATGTAACTTAAATCTCAGAAAAAGAGGAGAGAATGGGTATAGAGTAGTTATTTAAAGAGATAATAATGCCTGCTATTCCAAAAAACAACAAAAGACATCAAATCACATGTACTGGAAACACCATCAACCCTAAGCAGGCATATCAAAATAAAACTGCTGAAAATGAAAGAATCGGATAATGTTGAAAGCCTATTCAAGAAGGAAAAAGAATTAAAAAAGGGAGCAAATGAAACACAGAAGAGATGAAAAAATACAATACAAATAATAAGGTGGTGCAATTAACCTAAATACATCAGTAATTACATTGAATGGTTAAATTTGCCAAGTCAAAGACAAGATTATTATAAATATAGATTAAAACCCCAAATCTAAATACATGCTGCTTACAAGTCACACATCATAAATATAAGAATACAGAAAAGTTAAAAGTGTAAAATAATTTTAAAAAGACATCAAGAAAAAGCTGAACCAAACAAAACTGGTGTAGCTATAATACCAAAGTAGACTGTAAGGCAAGCATTTTCTAGGCAGAAATAGGGACATTTCATAATGAGAAAAATATATAAGGAAAATATAAAAATTCCAAATTTGTATGCATAGCTTCAAAATGTGAATCAAAAATTCTCAAAACTTTAAGGAAAGATGATCGAATCACAGTGGAATATTTTCACACAAATCATTCTAAGTAATTGACAGAGCAAGAAGAACAAAAAATCTTTCAAGGAGACAGAAAATTTGAACAAAACTATTAATAAACTCTACCTGACTTGTATTGAACACCTGTACTGAACAAAGGACAAGAGAAAATACACACTTTTCAAGTGTATATGTGGCATTTATCAAAAATTAACCATATGCAAGCCCATAAGGCAGTTCCCAATATATTTCAAAGCAAAGAAATCACACCAAGTATATTCTCTGACAAAAGTGGAATTAAGTTAGAATCATCTGATAATAAATGCTTATATGGAAAATTTCCATATGTTTGGAAATTAAAGAATCACTAAACCAATGAATCAAAGAAAAATCACATGGAAATCATAAAGTACGAACTGAATGATAAAACCTACTTGTGTGTTTCAGCTGAAATCATGTTTACAGGGAAATTTATAGCTCCAAATGCAAATATTAGAAAAATAAAACTTGAAAATACATGGTCTGAGTAGCCACCAAAATAAGCTAGAGATATGGCAACAAAATAAATCCAAGGAAAGCAGAAGTAAGGAAATAGAAACATAACATGAAAGATTAATGAAATTAAAAGACAAATGCACAATAAAGATAATCAACAAGGGAAACTGTTGGTTCTTTGAAAAGACTAAGAAATCATAAATTCTTGCCAATACTCAAGAAAAAAATGAGAAAAAGCACACAACAAACTTACCATTATGGAAAAAGGGACATTATAGATCTTATAGACAATAAAAAGATAATATAAGGATATTATTAACTGTATTCCCTAAATTTGAAAATTTAGATGAAAGAAAAGCATGACTTACCAAATGGATATAAAAAGAAAAATGTAAGGATTAAAATGCAACAATTCTTGCCAAGTGCTTAGCATGGAATCGTCTTCAAGCAAAACAACAACAACAACAACAACAACAAAACTATAGTTATTCATTCTAAACACTGGGCTTAAATCCAAATAATCTAAATAAAAGATAAAATTCAGAAGTATGCTGATATGCATAAAAATGCTGTCTACCCAAATCATACTTAAAAAAATTGTAAGCCATTTTGCTACTTAGTAGTTGAAAGAATTATTATTTAGTACATAATAAAAACTCTTACAGAAACCCCATATAAATCTAAAATGAAAGTAAGCAAGCACTCAAAGTTCTACCTTCATTACCTCTCTGGAAGCTGGTCTATATCCATAACCAGATGGTAAATTTTTGTCTTCTTCACAGCCTTTGGCTCCTGGACTAAAGTGTAATTCAACATGAAAGCGTTCCTCGGAGGAAAGATCCTAAAAAAATATGACAGAAGATTTTTAAAATGAGAAACTTTAAGCTATTTATTTCTGGAACCACAGAAATCAAGAGCTCTGTTTACCTTGTTAGGATCCTCATAAAGCATGATAACAATCTGAGTCATGTAGTTGAGTTCATTGACAACATTTAAATAATCCATAGCTCTTTTCCACTGTTCATCCTTTGATTCCTGAACAAAAAGTATATAGGGTAAGCATTTTCTCATACTGTATTACTTGAAAATTACTTTATTGTCTCTATGGTAGCTTGTTTAATCCTGAGTGATATCACACAAATAAGTTGAATACTTACATGTACAATCTTTCAAATAATTCCACTACCTATAAAAGTCTTAATAAGTTACCTAAGCTTATTTAAGTAAGTTATTAATATTGACCAGTAATCTTACCTGTAGTACAGGTTTGAGTATCACTAAGAAGAAAATACAAAATCCAAAACTTTTTGAGCACCTAACTGGATTTTTGGATTAGGGATGTTCCACTGGTAAGTATAATGCAAATATTACAAAATCTGAAACACTTCTGGTCCCAATCATTTTAGATAAGCGATATTCACCTTTGTTAGAAATTTTAATAACTTTTTCTTTAAAAAAAAAGAAAAAAACAACTTATAGAAAGTAAAAAATAAAGACTCTCTTGAAATATTATACTCATTACTAAATTCTGAGGGTAAGGGACAGGTTTTAACCTTGTAAGTCCCAAAGTACCTAATATAGTATCATGCTTCATAACCACAGAATATTATAAGAGTAGTGGTATTTTTTTTTGCACCATTAGATACATGCCTATGTATGGTGATATTCAAAATATCACAGCACAAAGTGGCATACATAAATTCTATTGATCTTACCATCTACTTCACCATTCCTTCATCTTCATTTAGAGAATCATTGGTCTTTATACATGTAATGATAGACAATCAGAACTGAAAGGAAACTTAGAGAGTATGTACTACCAGCATTCAAAGTAGAATATTCTACCTGAAAAGGTAAAACTACTCAAAGTACCAAGTCTCTAGTAAATACTCAACAGGGTCTATTCATACCATATGTACTACACAGATAAATTTCCTTCATTGCATATATGTAATAAACATTATAAATACATAAAAGCACCCAGCAACTTTTTGTATACAGTAACAGTATACAATATTTTGGATTTGGATATAGAATGTGCTTTGTTTTAAAAAATAAATTATAAGACCACATACCATGTATTTTTAAAAAAATTCAGCATATATTTCCTTTTATTTTAGACATATATTCCTAAACTAAGTAATACTCTAGTAAAAAGTGTGTGTATGCGTGTGTGTTTGGAAGGTGACATGTGCAAAGATGTGTAGTTCTTCAAAATTGATAGGGGAAAACATAAATTAGCTTAGCATTATTGAGTTTCACTACATGTAAATTACTGTAAATGATGAGTTTAAATTAAATAATGAAAATGTTCATTAGGTAAATAGAGCAATTAGACTTTGTGATACTACATTATTAAGAACATCATCTAATATCCAATGCAGTGGTACAGTTAGATTTTGCTAGGTTTGCTCTAATGAATAGATAATATTAAATTATATTTAGTAGTAACTTGTAAAATATAATATATAAGAAGCCTCAAAACACTTTTTCAAATTAAGGCCCATTACATGTATTCCCTGAAATCTTTTTTATAATTTTATTTCCTTAACAAACCTTTAAAAAAATCTACTTCAGAGAGGTAGATTTTACCCAGTTTATTTGTAATAATCTAAAATTACAATTGGGAATACACTGAACAAGGTTTTAAGTATATTACTTCCAGATTCTTAAAAGGTTAATGAAAGTTGGAATAATGAAAACAAGACATTTTGGTATAGATTTTATATTTCACTTTAGTAAATACATATAAATTTTTTCCCACTTGGAAGCATGGATTTTTAAAAGAATGGAATTATTCATTTTTGTTTTAGAAATACAGCCTGAATTCAAAATATGCCCAATAAGCTCTAGCTCCACTACTACCACCCAAGTCCAAATGAGATCATTTTTCTTTAGACCACTGTAATAGTTTTCAAACTAGTTTCCTCATACCCACTCTCACCTATTGTCCACATGGCAGCCAAAGCCACTTACTTCCCTGCTTAACCTTTCAATGGCTTCCCAATCCCCTTCTAAGGCACTGGCTCTTCAACTATATCTGCTGCCATTTTACCCATCATTCACTACTATGCTCCAACCGCAGGCTTTCTATTGGTTCCTGTAGTCCTCAGGTTCTCTCTACCTTCTATCTACATGTAAGAGAGTCAAAAAAAGGACCACATAAGAGATGTAGCTCTTCTTCTCAAAAACAATCCCATCATTACTACTGGATATACAAGCTCTTGCTTTGCTAATTAAAGGTCATTCTTTTCCACTGTATCTTTTATTAAAGCTCCACAAATCCATGTTTATATGCAAGAATGTCACTTTACTATTCCTTAATGGGACAAAGAAGAAACCAAAACAAGAAGAAAGAACACATGGATTTGAAATTTTGATTGAAACAAAACACTGAATAGCCCTGGAGTTACTTAGGTAACAATTACCAAGACCTAATAAGACAGACTAGGAAACAAGAGACATAACATCATTATAAATCTCAATGCCCTTTATTTTAAAAGTACATAAGAAAATAAAATTGGTTTTCTTTTAAAGATCACTTTGTCTACAGATGTAGACGGGTATATTAATATACAGGAGGGTATATTAATATATACATAGAAAAACAAAAGAAAATTCTAATCTTTTTGGTAGTTTAGACACGGCTGATATAGATGAGATCCTAGACTTCAAATTTATGCTGTAACAGGATAAGACTGGAAGGGATGGCATTGGAGAAGAAATGAAATGAGTCTGTATGTGGGAGGAATATGAATTATTGTGGCCAATGGGCATTATTGTGGCTGATTGTATTTTCCAAAGATGGTTGCCACATATATTCAATCCTACATATCATTCTTACAATGTGACAGTAATATGGGTTATTTCCCCTCCCTTTGAACCTGAAGAGATCTCTGTGACTGCTTCAATCAACAGAGCTCAACAGAAGTGATGCTATATGACTTAGACGTTAGGTCATGAAAATGCCATGTACTTGCACCTTGCTCTCTTAAGAAGCTCACTCTTGGAACCCAGCTGCATTATTTTGAGGAAGCAGGTCAAATTAAGAGGTTATACATAGGTGTTCTAGCTGATAAGTACAGTTGAGGTCCTGCCTGACAGCCAACATGAAACACCAGATGTGAGAGGAACCTTTGAGATGATTTGAATCCCAGCTATTATCTGACTGCAACCTAATAGAGACCCTAAGTGAAACTGCCCAGTTGATCCAAGTCAATCCTATGAGCTGTGAGTAATAAAAATGAAATGATTGTGGTTGTTTTAAGCTACTAAGTCTTGGTATGTCATTACATAATAGGAGATAAGAGGCACACTGTTTAACTTAACCAAACAAGTCCTGTCAATTCTGACCCCCAAATGACTCAAATTCATCAGCTTCTCTTTATTCCACTGCCACCAGTCTATAGCATCACCTAAAATATTCCATGTTATTGTTTGCTTAAATGGATCTTCTCTGAAGGAAAGAGAACATGTCCTTATCCTCAAAATCTAGCCAAGTGCTTAGTATACAGCAGACCCTTAAGAAGTGATAACAAATAGTAAAAATTAATGATGAATTACTAAAATTTTACAGTGAAAATAGCTGAGTTAGTGATTTGATTACAAATTCAAGGAAACATATTTGTTAGATTGAAACAACATTCTACTTACATTGCATAAGGCACCATAACGAAGAATAGATAGTAAAGAATGTACATGACTTTCACTGGTGAAATATAATCTAGTACGAACATGACGCTCAGGAGACAGAACACCCCTGGAATACCTAAAGTTATTGACAAACAGTGTTAAAATATAACCATAAAAATCAAAAAACTTATTAAGTATTGAAATTATTTTGTAAAATTGAATTTAACCTTACTTGAAGTAAAAGACCGTAAGTAAATCTATCACTTTTCCAACCACAATTGAGGAGTTATATCTTAGTAGATATTATTCTAATATGAAACTAACTGCAACTAACTAGGACCTCTGAAGAGTAGTCAAAGAATAGACTTAATATTAGTCAAGTTCACTGTAAATAAGTCATTTTAGTTCCTCTAGTAGCAATGACAGAGGTCATAGTCCTAAAGAAGCTCACAGACATTAATGCTGCTGCATGGGGTACACACTGATGTTGTCAAGTGAATGATGAAACACATCCCCTATTCCCCATTAACCTCAGTTTTCTCTAAATTGAAGCCCAAAAAGAACCCTGGCTGGAAATTAATAAGTATACCTAGGTAACTACATTTCCACAGTGTGCCAATGATACACTCCTGAATCCTTCAATGGAACATCAAAAGGTAATTTAGATTTGAAGTACGCAAAAATAGATGATTAGAGGTTTAAATAACCAGGATAGTTTCTTACACAGGATGGAGTTTATTTACAGTGTCATCATCTTGTGTCCTCTGAAGGTCTGAACGAATTTTTCTAACTAGAGGAGTACAGTAGCCTTTGGCAATCTCCAGTTTTTCAGCTTTAGTTATACCATATTCCTGAGCAGAAAATACATGATATTAGAAAAAGGGTAAAATGACAAATATCACTAACAAATACACTCCTGAATTAAAAAACTCTAGTGAAACAAATATTTTATCAAGTCTTTTTTGAACATTAGACAACCCCAAGTGTGCAATTTTTTTTGCAATTGTAAATGTATTGTTTCTAAACTATTACATATAATTGAAAGGATTTTGTGATGGAACTGAAAAAGTAATTTCTGAAGAGGGAGGACGAATCAATGAATGCAATGTTTATGTATAGTATTCAATTCAAACAAAGTTTAAATGTAAAAATAATCCTAAAAGATAGATAGATTGGATTAAGGCCACAAACATTAAAGCACAGAATAAATAGGCAATAAACAATATGAAAAGCAATATAAACTAAAACTATGATAGTTTTGTCTCTCCAAATGTCAAAGATTAAGAAGGCTAACACATTCTTCAAAAGCTTTTAGCCAATATTTTAAAAGTTTTAACTACTGGTGAGCAAAGATTCTACTAAGTTATCAAATTTAATTATGTCTATCATCACTATGAATTAATCAGATTCATAAAGAATTATTATACAATGTGAACTGTTAAGAAAACATAGCAATTATAAGAGTAATTGCAATGAATATTACAAAGTGATAGATTAGAAAATGACTTATGTGAGAAAAGAAAAATCCATGCCATGAGTA
Organism: Microcebus murinus; assembly: GCF_040939455.1. NCBI lineage: Eukaryota > Metazoa > Chordata > Mammalia > Primates > Cheirogaleidae > Microcebus > Microcebus murinus. Next base: position 76,602,608 of record NC_134114.1, on the reverse strand, counting down.
TGCGGAAGGGAAGAAGGAGAGAAAGGAAGAGGGCAGAAAGTGGGAAGGAGAATAGGGATGAGGGAAGAAACACATATACCCTCTCTTTCCAAGTTCATTCTGAAATATCTCGATTTAAAAGCTATTTCCTGTTACCAGATTCCTCAAGAAAGATTCACATAGAATATCAGTGTAGACAACAGATCTCAAAATTGCCTAATAAAGAAAATCAGCACTTTCATTGATTACAGATGAAAGACATGCAAAAATGGAACTCGTTTGGGTCATTTACCTTAAACTGAAGCTGAGTTGGTTCAATAATCTTGCCAATATAGATACCTATGAAGTGGGTGCAAAAGGGATATATATGCAATTGTGGATGTATGTGTAAACCAAAGTAAAATGTTGGAATTTTGAAATATCATCAGGTGAAAATTTTTTTTTTTAATTTGTTACCAGCAAGGTGTGAGGAAACAGGCATTTTCATATATTTCTGGTCTGGGTAAAAATGGTTATGATTTCTGGAGCTTCAGAAATAGTCTTAAGAGCATGGAAAGATGTGTAAAGAGTGTGAAAGAAATAAAAGGATCCAGATTTCCAAATATGAGAAATTGGTTAAATAAATTATTCTTACATTCACACCACTCATCCATTAGTAATAATAATGCATATATAGCTTTACTAATGCGAAAAGAAGTTCTTAATGCTAAATGAAGGAAAAAATAAGGTTGTGAAATAGTACGCTTTTCCCAATTCCATTTTTGTAAACAATATGTTATATTGCATTTATGAGAAAAAGTAAATGAGCATGAATTTAAGGAAAGTGGCTTTTAAGAATATTCTAAAACAGGGACATTTTTCTTTAGTTGTAGTGATTTTTTGAGATTATCTATATTTTCTAGTTTTATAACAAAGATATATTACTTTTGTAACAAAGAAACCTTTCTCTTCAAAACAGTGACATATTTGCTTATCTGCCACCATCAATTAGGACCAAATAATTTTTAGATATTCAAGTTCCCATACATAGTTACAATATTTCTGCCACAAATAGAACTAATTACATAAATACCAGGTGAAGCTATTTAAAGGCTTCCTATGGTGAGTTTAATGTCATTAAACTTTATAGAGCAAAGCTATTATAAAGAATCTTTAGCATTTCATAATCCATAGACAACCAAAGAAATTATCTTCAAACTTCAATAAATGTGTCATCTCAATTAAGAGAATTTTAATATCAAATTTGGTCTTTAAATGTTCTTATCTACCACCATATCACTGTGACTATTTTAAAACAACATTTTTAAACCAAGACCTTATTTTCTGAAAATTCAGTCTGGTTAAAAAGTGAAATGTTGATTCTATTATACCATAAATACCTATGAAAATTAAAATTAGTTTTACTGTTAAAATAACTAAAAATAACAGACCACATTTATCATATAAGTTTAGATATGATTGAAATTACTTTAATTTTCAAGGCACAGATATAAGAATTAATCAATTTTTAATGGTATAGTATCACTTTGAATTATATCAGAATGTATATACATTTTTCTTGCACAGGAATGATACCCCATTAATCTACATTAGTTCATTCTAAACAAGTTAAAATTTTATATTATTTGACCGAATCATCAAGTTTTGTAACTTGAAATATTCTTTATTTTCTTGAGAACTACAAATGTAAAATTTTATTTTTTCTATTACATACATTTTCATTACACATTATTACTATAGGATAATGTTTATCATTTTTAATTATCTTTTCAGTGATTGAAAGTATCTACATATTGCCCATGGTTTTTGGATTTATGAGGGCTAAAGTAACAAAGCAAGATAATATTTACTAATCTGAATTCAACACCCCACTAAAAAAAAGAAGAAATCTCAAGTTTCGGCCACAAGAAGGACTGTGAAACCAAAAAGTTAGGGAGGTAAACCCAAGTTGTCCTCTACTCAATTTAGAAAATAATCGCAGGACGCCATGAAAGCACATAAAAAGAACTTTGCTTTTAGTGTTATGAATTTACCAAAACTTAGTTATGAATTTACCAAAAAAGGACTGATTCCTATGAGCTTAAGCTTGAGCATAATTTTCTCTGAAGAGTCCCAAGGTTTCAAAAATAAATAACTTATGCAAGAAAAATAATTTTAGAGTTTTCTTCGAACAAATTTTCAGACTATTGTGAAAATCTAACCTAATTTCAGCAAAGAGAATTACTATAATACTGAGAACTACTGAACTTGAAGAATTACTTAAAGAGATACAAATGATGGATCAAATCTTTTATAACCATGCTAATCATTAGTGCTTCTTCTAATTATGATATTTTAAAAAATTCATTTTAAATATTTAGTTACTAGGACATAGTGAGAAATTTCTTCACCTACTAAAGGATATACCTGAAATACATACACTGTGTAACCAGGAGAAATTAGAAATTATCATCTAAAATCTCACGTTAACACTTGAGTTTTCTTTTGGGCCCAACTCTTAGAAACCAACTTTTCATTCAATTCTAAAATGTTTACTATATATAACAGAAAACATAGAGGGGTGAAACTAATAAGCCCTGTAATGACACAGAAATGATTATGGTAAACAATCAGACAAAGCATTGTATATTTATTTAGCTACTCAATAGGGGATACATTTAGATATACTGAAAGCCTACCTTGAAAAATGCATATAGCCCCCATAAATATTTAAAAGAGTCTTATATTTACAGCTAATTGTTAAAAAGTATACTTTTAAATAATTTGCATTGTAAGAATAAGTACAACTAAGTCATTGAGCCTGGACTACTATATCAAAGCAGTCCACATCAATGAAGAAAATCAGGGTCTTATTTATGCTTCCAATGCATAATTAGTTGTTTACCTGAATTAACAGTAATCATTCCTTTTGGAATCTTTAATAGGAAACCTTTGAATGAATTCTCTATCTTGAATTTCATAAAGATGGATGCTGACTCAATAACTTTACTTAATGAGTTAAATAGAATCAAGTCAGCAGTAGCTTGATGATTATCAACCTAAACCTATACTTAAAACTGAGTCCTGCAGAATTGTGTATTCACTTTGATAGTTATCTTCAAACATCTTATGTTATAAAAATAAAACCTTATTCTGGTTTTTTTTTTTTTTGAGACAGAGTCTCACTCCGTTGCCCGGGCTAGAGTGCCGTGGTGTCGGCTAGCTCACAGCAACCTCAAACTCCTAGGCTCAAGCAATCCTTTTACCTCAGCCTCTTGAGTAGCTGGGACTACAGGCATGCGCCACCATGCCTGGCTAATTTTTTCTACGTATATATTTTAGTTGGCCAATTAATTTCTTTCTATTTTTAGTAGAGATGGGGTCTCGCTCTTGCTCAGACTGGTTTCAAACTCCTGACGTTGAGTGATCCACCCGCCTAGGCCTTCCAGAGTGCTCGGATTATAGGCATGAGCCACCGCGCCCGGCCAAAGCCTTCATTCTTTAAAATAAAACTTCTCTGTACAGAATGAAAATTTGTCTTTTTCTTTTGGTAAATGAAATAAATTATCAGAGAATGAATGAATTCTGTTTCTATGTTTCTTAAAGGAGGCCCCAAAGACATATTCTTGAAGTATGAGACATTTTTATTCTCTTTTAAAAACAATTTATGTTTGCACATCACTGATTCATATACCTGAAACTGCCTATATTATATAACTGATCAAACAAATATATAGTCCTCTTTCATGCTGAAGAAATAAACTAATCTTTAACATGTATACAAATACCTATAGGTAAGTCTGAATTCCCAGTTCTTCAAAATCTATAGTTTTTCCTGGACTGTCTATGAATAATAGGAAAGGGACATTAGCATCATTTTAATCATTTTCATACATGGGCATTTATAAGTGAGGCTATTTAAACTTTTGTTTTCATGTATTTCATCTTTATCCTTATCCTTTTCATGTATTTCATCTTTTCCTGCCTCTTAACTTTATTTAGTTCACAACTGGCATTCTTGATCTACCACAATGTCCCTTTACAACATCCAAGTCATCTTTTAGTAACTGAGTTGAAAAAAGGTCCCAAAATGACATCTGAAACTTTTTCTTCTATGATATTCCTGATCTAAATGTGTTTTGTCACTTGCCCCTTTATTATTAATCTGTTTTCCTACTTAATACATTTCAGTTATTTGAATTCTTGTTACACCTTTATTTTCATTCTCCTATAATGAAAAGATCCATTATCACCCAAAAGAATAACCACTTACATCTTGATCTCCAAACATTATTTTCAATACTTTAACATAACATAAAAGGGATTGTAAAAAATTTTATATATGGGTCACAACTATGTTTTTGTCCCAATTCCTACATATTTTCATATAGAGCTGATAGATGCACAACAGGTATTCAATAAATACTTAAGTGATTTATCCTATTCGGCTTTCTGTTGTTTTGTTAGCTTATTATTCTTTTTTATGAGTATCAATTCTTAAATTAAAAAAACAGTCACTACATTCTTAGGAAAGTGAAACTATTCTGCATGATACTATTAATATAATGGTAGACACACGTCCATATAAATTTGTTCAAACCCAAAGAATGGACAACACCACAAGTAAGCCCAAATAATATTAACTATGGACTCAGGGTGATAACGATGTGTCAAAGTAGGTTCATCAGTTGTAACAAATGTACCATTCTGGTGGGGGAATATTCATAACAGAGGGTGGTGGTATACATGTGTGGGGGCAGGGGATATAAAAGAAATCTTTGTGTCTTCTGTTCAATTTTTCTGTGACCCTAAAATTGCTCAAATAAATAAAGTCTACTTAAAAACAAGTCACTATGGCCGGGCACGGTGGCTCACGCTTGTAATCCTAGCACTCTGGGAGGCCGAGGCGGGCGGATTGCTAGAGGTCAGGAGTTCAAAACCAGCCTGAGCAAGAGCGAGACCCCGTCTCTACTATAAATATAAAGCAATTAATTGGCCAACTAATATATATAAAGAAAAAATTAGCCGGGCATGGTGGCGTATGCCTGTAGTCCCAGCTACTTGGGAGGCTGAGGCAGGAGGATCGCTTGAGCCCAGGAGTCTGAGGTTGCTGTGAGCTAGGCTGACGCCACGGCACTCACTCTAGCCTGGGCAACAAAGTGAGACTCTGTCTCCAAAAAAAAAAAAAACAAAAAAACAAAAAAACAAGTCACTAATAGCAACTATTAAAAAATCAAATGTGATTAATATTGCCAATAAAAAGCTTAAAATGTAAATTAATAATTACCTAAGTTCCTTTTTAAAGTTATGAGTTTTCTAGATACATAAAAACTAATTATCTTTTAACCACTGATATTTTTATTTATTTATTTATACAATACTATAAGAAAGATGATTCTTAAGAATTACTTACCTGAGGGATAACAATATCTGCTAATGCCTTCGAAAGCCTATATAATTCCATTGTGTCTTCTAATTTCAAGGAACCATTATGCTGGACATCATATTTTATACAGTCATATATGTCAGGGATTTTACTAATATCATATCTTCCATTCTTTGTTTTAAAGTCTTTCTCCAACTTGGACCATCTACGTAGCATAAGCTCCAATGTTTCACTATGATAAAGCTGAATATCTAAAACAATGTAACATTTTCAGTGTATTCAACTTAAAAATCTGATTATATTAAAAATGTTGATAATTAGAAACTTTTTAAAGTGTCAAAGGTATAATAAAATTGCAAGAAGCTAGGAATATTATTATAAGCATATATTACTAGCAACCATATATTTTATACACTTGGATCAAATACAAATACTTGGAACTAGGTTTATAAAAGACTTCTTCGATATGTTATTGACTTTAATAATAATAAAAAAATTATAAAACTCTTTTAATTAATATATTTTGAACTTTTAAAAATATTTTTGTTAGATTCACATAACAGTAGGCAGACTAGCAGAAAGGAACCTTAGATGTTAAAAATAGTTCAAATTATTCATTTTTACCAATGAGAAACCAAAGATGCCAAAGTTGTCAAAGGTATTAACCAAGCTAACCTTAGAACCAGAGCCCAGATCACCTTCTTGTGGCTTGCTCCTTACTATGTTGCCTATTTATTACTTAATTATATGGCTATGCTACATAATAAGATGATCAAACGAGGATGTTTTATTGTTCTTTTCATACTGCCATGCATTAAAGCAGCCATAAATTAACTATTATTCTTTTGGTGGATATATATTAACTCACATTATACCTAAATCTCAAGAGAGGCTTTATGTCTTAAAATAAGAAGATTAGTGTATCTTATTTAAAGATGCTTACAGTAATTGAATAGTAACTTTTATTTGTTTTATACTCTAAGAAACACAGTATTTACCTGATGATTTGGGATCTTCCATTCGATGTCTGATTTGAGAAGTCAAACTTTGAATCAAAGAATAAACTTTATCACAGGTCTTCACAGGATTTTTAATTAAATGCATTGATTTGATTAGAGACATGCTTCCTGATGGAGTAAGCTAAAAAGGAATAAAGTATATATTTTATATTTGGTTATGCCTAATTGTCTAGGAGAATAATACACACATATCAAATTTTCAGTTGCTGAAGAATAATTCCATACTACCAAGATGACCCCCAAAATACAGGTGACCCTTGAACACAGGTTTGAACTACACAAGTCCACTTATAAGCAGATTTTTTTCAAGGAAAGTTACATAGAATGTACCTGCCTTTTCTGCCTGCCCTTTTGCCTCCACTTTTTTCACCTCTGATATCTCTGGGACAAGACTAACCCCTCTTCTCCTCTTCGTCAGCCTAATCAGAGTGAAGATGATGAGGATGGAGACCTTTATAATAATCTATTTATAGATTATCTATCTATGGATAAATAATTTAGATAGATATTATAGATTATCTATCTATCTATAGATACTATAATCTTTAGATTATCTACATAATAATCTATTTCTACTAACGAATAAATATATTTTCTGTTTTCTTAATAACATTTTATTCTAATTTACTTTATTGTAAGAATACAGTACATAATACATGACATATAAAATAAGAGGGTACTCCAAAATGTTCATGGAAAAATGGAATTAAAAGATAAAAATTAAAAATCAAATCCCATTTCTTAATATAAATTCCATTAAGGTCGTGACACTTCTATAAGTGATAGCAGCTATTTAGTTCATCCCTAAAGAACTGAGCGTCCTGGGAATTTAATCATGTCAATACAACCTTTTTTTACATTATTAAATGAAGAAAAATGGGTACCCTTTACACCCATTTTTAAGATTCGGAAATACAAATAAATCAGAGGAGCCAAATCAGGACTGTAAGGTGGATGCCTAATGACTTCCCCTAGAAACTCTTGCAAAATTGCCCTTGTTTCACAAAAGGAAATGAGCAAGAGCATTGCCATGGTGGAGGATTCTCTAGTAATGTTTTCCTGGGCATTTTTCTGCAAAAGCCTTGGCTAACTTTCTCAAAACACTCAGATAATAAGCAGATGTTATTGTTCTTTGGCCCTCCGGGAAGTAAAAAGTAAAATGCCTTGAGCATCCCAAAAAACTGTTGCCATGACCTTGTTCCAGGTTAGTCTATTTTTGCTTTGACTAGATCACTTCCACCTTTTGCTTTGTGCTTTGTCTTCAGGATCATACTGGCAAAGCCATGTTTTCAGCTCCTGTTACAATTCTTTGAAGAAATGCTTCAGGATCTTGATCCACGTGTTTAAAATTTTCATTGAAAGCTCTGCTCTCATCTGCAGCTGATATGGGCACAATGGTTTTAGCACCTATTGAGAGGCAAGTTTGCTCTACTTTACTTTTTCAGTCAGAATTGTATAAGCTGTACTGAGATGTCAATGGTGTTGGCTACTGTTTCTTCTGTTAATTGTCCGTTCTCTTCAATTGGGGCACGATGAAGGTGAGTTTTTCCTCAAAAATCAATGTGCGTGGTCTGCTGCTGTGGGCTTCATATTCAACATTGTCTTGTCCCTTCTTAAAACAAGTTATTCATTTGTAAACTGCTGATTTTTTTTTTGGGGGGGGGGGCATTGTCACCACAAACTTTTTGTAAAGGACCAATGATTTTATCATTCTTCCACTCAGGTTTCACCATAAATCTGTTGTTTCTTCTTCCTCCAATTTTAGTAGAATTCACATTGTCTTGAAAGGGGCTCTTTTGAAACTGATGTCTTATCCTTCTTAATGCCTCAAACCAGATCCCATTCAGACATGTTATAACAAGTTAGTAGAGTTTATTTTGGTGCCAAAAAAAAAGAAAAATGAAATCCATAGTTTTTCATAATGTACATTTTCCATGAACTTTTTGAAGATCTCTGATATGTCTTAATTGACTATGTTATCAGTAAGGCTTCTAGTCAACAGTTGAGTTAACTTAGAGGGTTAAGTTTTTACAGAGTCAAAAGTTACACACGAATTTTTGACTATGAGGGGATTGGCACTCGTAACCCCCACCCACATTGTTCAAGGGCCAATTATATAGTAATAAGATCAAGGAGGAAGTAAAAGACTCAGAATTTCATGTTAAAAAAACAGTAAACTAGTTATCATTAGAAAATCCAGAGAAAATCTAGCTGAAATATTCTAACTTAATAGAATTTAATAACAATTTGCTGACTCACTTAATATGTGTAAACATGGTTCTAGCCACTTAACATATGTTCACATGTAACAACCCTAAGCCTCTATTATTATCATTATCTTTTCCCAGATGAGGTATTTAACTGAGGTTAAGCTACTTGCTCAAGATCAAGCCCCCAGTATATAAAGGAGTAGGATTCAAGTGCAGGTAGTCTAGGTACACAGCTGGCACTCTTAATTACTTTGCTCTTATGCCTTTGTAATGAGTTTTTTCCAATTCAACAAAAGCTGTTGATAACAACATAATTCTAAATTTTAGTTTTGTCACTTAGCCTGGCAAGTTACTAAACCACAGCAAATAAGTGTCTACAAATATAAAACATACAAAGTGGAATTCTGTTTCTGGTTATGATGAACAAGGTAGTTTGAACCAATCTAATTGCTGAAGGTAAATAAAAATCCTGGGCAAAAATCTTCTATACTTCTGTTTTAAGGTATCTGAGAAATAACAAGGTTATAAACAATTATGGAAGCAAAACTCAAAGACTGGTGATCTAGAAAGTGAGCCTAGCATTTAAAGGTGTTTTTGTACTGGAAACATTTGTATTTGTAAATATAGTTAAAAGAGTACATAAAAGAAAATTTATGGCCTAGAGTGAATATTTTATAAAAGATTAAACATTAACAAATTTATAAGTATCCATCTAGTGTTATTAATTTTCAAGAATTAGAAAAAGAAAACTACAGAAGGAACAAAATATTAAACAATAATAATCAAATGGAAAAGAAGCACATAATTCAGAGAACCAACAAACCTAAACAATGGTTCTTTGAAAGGACTAATAAAACTGATCAACCACCATGGTGAAACTGATCAAGATAAAAAGAAAAAAGGTATGTTGAGAAACAAAAAGGTACATCTGTATAGATCCTGAACATTATAAAGAACTTAAAGAGGATGTTATGAACAAACTTCTAGAAGAATGTAACTTAACAATACTGACATAAACATAATTTAGAAGTACTTACTTATTCTGAAATCCTTAATTAGAAACTATCCCACAAAGAAACCATCTATAAGATTTACCAGTAAATTCTACCAAAACTTTAATGAAATGTTTATACACAAACTATTTCCCCAAAACAGGAAGCACTCCCTAACTAATTCTACAGGACTAGCATAATCCTGACACTGAAAGCAAAAACATGACAAGAATAAAAAATGTAAAGGCCAATTTGACCCATGAACATAGATGCAAAACTCCTAACCAAAAGTATTGGCAAACTAAAACCAGTGATATACAAAAAAAGAAAATACATACACAAAAAAGTGGAGTTTATTCTAGGACCAAAGTTAGTTTCACATTCAAAAAACCATATAATACAATAGATGAGAGAAGACACGATAAAATTCAGTAACTTTTCTTAAGGAAAAACTCTCAGCAAAATAGGAACAGAATGGACAAAATAGGAACAGAACACTCAAAGAAGGATTCATGTGGGCATTGGGAAGTCTTATTCATTAGCACAAGGATCAACAAACAATACATGGTCTAGAAACAGATCACACATATATGATAAAGGTGGTACTATGGAATAGTAGGGAAAGAAGTGTTTTCAGTATGTGGTGCTGGAACACCTGGATGTACATACAGTTGCAGGGGAAAAAAATCAATTTTGACACCTTTACCTCACAGCACACATGAAAATCAATTTTATCTGGATTGCAGATAAATGTGAAGGCCAAAACAGCAGAGAATTCTCTATATTCTCTTATAGAGAATATCTTATGACCGGTGGTTAGATAAAGATATCTTAAACAGTAAAAACGGAACTTGAAATTCATGAAAAATAAGAACTTATCAAAAGACATCAGTAAGACTCAGAGTAGTTAGTAGTATCTAAAATACATATATAACAAAGAACTCATATCCAGAAGAACTTCTATGACTCAATAAAAAAAACACAGACAACTAGTAGAAAAAAAAAAATAGACAAGAGTCTTGTCCTCATTAAAGAGGATATCTAAAGGGTCACACATTAAAACCACAATAAATGGAGACTATGTGGAGCAATGACAACTCTCATGGAATTCAGGTGGGAGTGTATTAATAAATTGGCTCAATGACAATAAAATGGCTCAATGGAAAACAGTTTGACATGATCTACTAACTTAGAACATAATAAGCAAATTGTGGTTCACAACAATTCCACTCCTAGAATATACCCAAAAGAACCATGTGCTCATATGCACCAAAAGAAATACAAGGATGTTCTCATAGCAGCTTTAATTATAACAGCCCCAAACTGCAACAATAATAGAAAGCATATATAAATCGTAGTATGTTCATAAAATAGAACATAGATCAACAAACTACAGCCTGTAGGTCGAATGTGGCCTGTGGCAAAGCCCATGAGCTAAGAATAGTTTCACATTTTTAAAGGTTAAAACAAAAAAAGAATATGCAACAGACCATTTCAAGCCTATAAAGCCTAATTTTTTTTAGTAAAATATTAACTATCTGGTACACAGCAATTATTATTAACTATGACATTATTCAATAATATGGTTGAATTTCACAAATATTGAATAAAAAAGTCAGAAATAAAGAAACAAACATGTTCTACTATACGAAGCTTAAAAAAGTAGCCAAAGTAAATCAGTACTATACAGCCATTATGGAGAACACTACAAACATTGCTCAAAAAACTAAAGATAGGACTACCATATGACCCCAGAATCTCACTACTGTGTATATAAAGAAGGGAAATGAAATCAGTATGTCAAAGAGATATCTGCATTCCCACGTTCATTGCAGTTATTGTTCACAATAGCCAAGATACGAAATCAACCTCAATGTCTGTCAATGGGTGAAGAAAATGTGGTACACATATACAATAGAATATCATCTAGCCTTAAAAATGAAAGAAATCCTATTACTTGTAACAACATGGATGAACTCAGAGGACATAATGTTAAGTGAAATAAGCCAGGCACAGAAAGACAAACACATGTGATCACACTTATATGTAGAATATAAAAAAGTTGAACTCAGAAGGAGAGTAGAATGGTGGTTACAAGGGGCTGGGAGAGGAAAGAGAATGGGGAGATATTAGTTATGGGATACAAAATTTCAGTCAGATAGAATAAGTTCAGGTGATCTATTATACAACATGGTGACTACCGCAATAGCAATGTATTATATTCCTGAGAAAACTGCTAAGAGAGTAGATTTTAGGTATTCTTATCACAAAAATGGTAAGTCTATGATGCATATGTTAATTAGCTTGGTTTAGTTATTCCACGATGCTTACATGTTTTAAAACATCATGTTGTATACAATAAATATACAATTTTGTCAATTAAAATAAATAGATTTAAACCAAAAAGTAAAGAAAAATAGCCAGAAATGAGACTATAATGGTTAGAGATGTACACTTAACTATGTAAGTATTTTGGCTGTGTGACAGGACTATAAAATAAACAACATAAAAGTCAGGATGGTATTATAGTATTATTTTGAGAAGACAGGGAACGAGTGGCAATTGGGAAGTAAACACAGGGGTCATGGTTGCTTCCATGTTCTATTTCTCTACCTGGAGGATGATTACATGAGTATCTGCTTTATAATACCATAAGCTATACATGTATGTTTTATGCACTTTACTGTATGTGTGTAATATTTCACAATATAAAAGAGTTTGCTAAGACTCACCTTTTCATAATCTTCAGTAGTAAAATCTCTATCTTTCTGAAGTATTTCATGGAGCCTTGCCTTCACACGTTGCTGACAACTGCTCAAAGAGTCACTATCGCTATCCAAAAGGCCATTCATATTTGCACTTTTCACCATTTGAACAAGAATGGGTGTAAGTTCTCCTTCTAGAGCTAATAGGCCCTAAAGATGTTAAATAAAGCCAACAGATTTAAAAAATTAATATGCAAAATAGAAACTATCATAATAACTACTTTGTTATGTGCTAAATTTCATAAGGTGTAAGGTAACTACAATAAATCAACTTTATTAATAATATAATTCATCCTTGTCATTTAAGAACTTTACTTGGAAGTTCCAAATATGGAATTTTTAAATATTGCCTTAGTAAAAATGTTTTAAAATTCAATATTAGATAAAAATTATGGCAATTCTAAAAAATACTTATTCATACCTTTGCAAAAGCAGCTGCAGTCATCTGGACTCGTCCTTCATCAGAGGCATATATTTTAAGGTCATGTCGGTAGGTGCTATGTAATCTAAGTAAACCACAACCAGGAAATCCTGCATAATCTCCTGAAAATAAATCCTCAAATCACTTAAGCTATATTTTTATTTCATTGTATTTCTGTAAGTATTTAAAAACATCACTAAGTAAACAAGGATTTAAACTATGATGTATGAATTGAATCAAATTAAAGAAACTCCAAGATTTACCTTGACCTCCAGGATACATACACCTGAAAGCTCTTCCAAGTTCTTCAGCTTGGACCCTGCCTGCAGGGGTTAATTCTCCTCCCCATTTTAGAACCAGAAGTAAGGACGGTTCTTCTCTTCGGTTGTCTATGATGATACATGTGAATGGATAAAACAAATGTTAAGTTTGGTTCTTCAAACAAATACACTTCAAGATTAATTTTTTTCTCTGTGCTCTCCTGCAGTGAATTATGGACCATGTGTAATTATTTTGTTCCTTAAATCCATCTTTATAGGCTGTTGTGTCTGTCAAGAATATCCCTTGCACTACCTGTTAAAATCTTACTGAAATTTCAAAATTTCTTTCATACTTTAGGAAGACAGCTTCAGATTTTCTGAAGCAAAGTATTGCTTCTGCCTTCCCTGCTTTCATAGTGATCTGTCCAATGGATCTAATTTAGTTACGCTGTATCTGCTAGAGTAAGAGCTCCTTCGCACCACAATCCAGAACTTACCTGTCTTTATATCAAGTGCTGTCTGCAATGCTGTCATATAAACGGAACTGTGTTAGTGGAAGTGAAGAGATATACACGTTTTTATGATGGGAAATCAGTGATTTGCCCAATTTTCAAGAAGACACGAGATGACAGAGCCTAATATTTATTCTAATTTAAATTTTACACAACCTGATAAGTTTTACACAAACAGTAAAATGTTCCAGAGCACCTTTTTAAATTTGGAATTGTAAAATTTCTGTATGTCCCACATCAGAGTATTTTCTCAGACATGGGTGAGGTACCATAAGTGAATGAGTTTCCATACTTAATTTTGACCTGTCTTTTTTGTGGTTAAGATCCATGTTGGGTTCTGAAAACAAAGGAAATTTTAAAATAAGCATTATAAGCCCTAAAAAAAACTCAGTGATGATTCATTAAAAGTGACAGAAAATCAGCCTTTTCCTGGGGGCTAATTAACAGTTCTGTATGCTTTACCATGCAGGCTAATATTAATGTACACAGGGACAGTTAACTGACTTTTTTAATTGTGTTTGTTTATAGAATATTTTGATCATAAACATTAAGACATAGGAAATTATATTACTATCAATCACAAAATATGGTAAGAGCAACATGTCAACTGTTAAAATAACTATATAAAGATTAACATATTCAAACTTATGTCTGCATTTAAGATAACCATTACTTCAATATTTGCTGTGAATATCCCAATAGATCTATCCTTCCCTGAACATCTGATTATTTCCTTGGGATGGATTCTTACAAGTAGAATTAAGGTCAAAGCACAGAATAAACTTTTTCAAAGTTTCTGATATACATTGTCAAATTACTTTTCAAAAAGTTGTGTCAATTTATATTTCTACCAGTAGACTGAAATCTTATTGTAATGTATTCTCATCAGCATTCTTTATTATTAGTTTAAAAAAAAGAAGAAAAACTTTGTCATTATGATAGGAAAGAGAGTTATTGTTATCATTATTATTTTATTGGCCATCTTCATTTCTCTATGAAATGACTTCCCCAATCCCTGTTTATTTTTCTTTTGAAAGGGAAATACATTTATGGAATTTTGTACTGACTGCTCTTAGGAAACTAATCTTATTTAAATGCTTATTCTGGTTTACTGGGTGGAGAAAAATATCAATTTTAGAAAAATATTGTGTATTTTTTCAAATAGTCTTTATGTACTTCTTAAGCTTTCTTCCAGTATACTCTGCCCTCTTCTATCAAAAACGAAAGAAAAGGCCCCATTAAATAATAGTTATAAATAATAATCTTTCTGAAACAATCTCAGAGTAAAAGAGAAGTCCTAAGCAGTTTTTTAAAATAATAAAATCTATCCTTTAAAGAATAAAAATAAAATTTATCTGTTATTTAAAGAATAGAAGGCACAGTTAACAAATTCTATTTTTCCTTTACTCGGCATGCCAGTCCCTAAACTATTAAGCAAAAGATGGTCCAAAGGTAATTAACAATGAGTAGTAAATCACTATGTATAAGAAATACACAATAAGCATTAGGAATGACATACCTTCCTCCTCACTAGATGTTTTAGGACAACCATGAGGGAGATAGGTCAATTGCACTTTACGATTTATTCCAGAAAAATGGCCATACCTGAAAAATAAAATGGCAAGCTAAATGGACCATATATAATAAACATATGTATTTTAAAAAATAAAGAAGATTATAAGATGTTAAATATGTAGAGCTTATAATAGGAATATTGGTGAGTATCAATTTTATTTTCTTAAAGTATAGTTTAAAACTTTATTTATACACCACCAAATCTACGGTCAAGTTAGCAATGTGGCCTTCATTCTAAACAGTATTTCACAGAAGATACAAATTTAATGTCCTATTTTAATCTTCTCATTAAAATTAAAAGTAAAACTAAAACAATAACCTTCAATAAAATAATCTATTTTCTCACATTACATGTTCACTTATTTCTCCTCAGCTGCAGTAATAGAGTAAAAAAGATAAGACTGTGAAGGAAATGAAAAGTAGTTACCACAATTAAGGCTTTCAAAAAGATACTCACATCTCTAATACAGTTTTAAGCTGTTCAAGTTTTGGCTTATTTTCTTCAATTTCAGAATCATTATTTTGTCCCAGCTCCATAAGAAGCTGTCGTGCAATATCTAGCACCTCCTATAAAATAAATTAACAAAGAGAATTGAATTTTTATGTAATTTCACCAATAAAAATTCAAAACTCAACAAGTAAGTGTACTTGCCTGTAATTGTTTTGGCTTTTTGAGTTTTAATTTCCCTGATTTATATCCATCACACTTTTCAAAAAGATCAAAAAACCTTATAAAAAATACAGAGCATATTAGTCACCCATGATAATTAATATCATCACCTTATATATTTAAACTAACAAATAATAATAGGAGATAGATATGGGACTAGAACTCAGGGTCTATGAATTTCAAGTACCGTGTTTTCTCTTTCACCGTATGTGTTGCTTCTCTACTGATAAAACTTAGTACTTTCTTAAACCATATCAAACTAATAATCACTATATTACTTTTAAAAGTTTTCTCATGATACAAACTGAACATACAATTATAGTACAAATTATATATTCTCTGAAGTCACTGCATACACATTAAAAAATATTTGTGTTAGCATATATCTGATGACTCAGGTTTTCAAGTTTTATCATCTCCAAATCAAATACTGTATAAAAATAATACAAGCTTTCATTCTACTCATTTTCTTCAAAAAGCTTAAGAGGTTAATGACTCTTAGAATGCAATGCAAAAGAATGATAAAGAAATATTAAATAGAATGCTTATGACCATAAATGAAAGCCAGGTCAGATTGATAATCACATTTATGAATATTGCCACAAAATTTTTCAGATGCTGATATAATTATTTTAAATGGATTTTACATGCATCCATTGGTTTAAATATTAATGGCCAAGAAATGGTAAGTATAAGTTTTTCCTATATGATAAGCTCAAAAGAGCTTTATCACTTATCAAAAATCTTAAAATTACATCACAATCGTTAAATTATTCCTCTTAATACACACATTTGATGTCTCACTTCCATTTTCATTTTTTGTTTTGGTGTTCGATCCCCATGACGTATAACCGCTATGACACATCTAAGTTCCATCCTAAAATGAAAAAATATATATGTTCTTCATACTCTAAGATTTACGTTGTATAATTCAGATTAATACAAAAATCTAGTCATTTATTTAGAGCCATCTTTTACCATTTCAAGATTTTCCCCATGAAGAATAGCACTTATAACTATTTTAATTTTATGAAATCAAATCCTAAAAAGAGGTTAAGAAGTTGGAGGAAGGGGTGATATTAAGTTATATAATATGATAAACTGTCTTCTCCAAGATGGCTACATTAACTGTGGCATAAAAGTAAACAGACTACAATCCCTGAATTTTATTAAATATCTGCCCCGTAGCATTAGATCATTATAGGCTGAGATGTCAACAAATCAAAACAAAATAAAGCATTACATGATGTTTGCTATATTTATATATTTGCTATATTTTGCCCATGTAAGGAGAACAAGTATTTAAAACTCAAATTATTGGAAGATAAAATTATCTTAGAAGCATGCTAGAGTTAAGAGGTATAATCTAATTTTTGCCAAAGGGCGAGCTGCAGAACATAACCCTGCAGGATATTAATAAAGTTACCTGAAAAAAAATGTGTGGTAAGTATGGGAAATGCAGATTTAAAAACAAAATTAAATAGGTTCTCTCCCCAATCAGAACTTTTTAGAATAGTTAACATGCTAATATAAATTTCTAAGCTGTGAACATGAAGCATTCAGTCAAGTGATCTGAAATTAAAGGGGTTATTTTCATTAGCAGAATATTTAAAAATATGTTGGCAATATTGATCTAATTAATTTACCTCAAGATATGACGTGAGAGAGCAAAAGTTGTATGACCACTATGAATTGGTACCTATTTTTATGTCTTGATTAAATAGTTTTATGATTATCCAGGCACATTTCACTATTTTACTTGTAATAACATAAAATAATTTTAGTCTAGGGGACCCTTGTAAAATCATATAAATCTATTCCTCCATCTTCAATTGGAATCATATGAAAACATATGCAGTTTCAGTGTCTAATAATCATTAAGCAAATTAATTTTTATTGTAATGGCACAGATTGACAGGGAAAAAAACCCAAGGAATTTCTGAATGAAAATAATTCAAACTTACATGGTTCCAGATGTAGTTGGTACAATTGGGATATCTTCAGCTTCTAAGGGTATTGACCAGGGGATATGAAATTGTGGAGCAAGCTCTCGCATTACAATATTTCTTCAAGACAAAAAAGAAAAAAAATTAAAAATTAGTTACATTTCAAGACAAAACTGGGTACTTAATGACACAATGATAGAGAATCATAAGAATTAAAGTTAATCTAGTGATTATATCACATATAAAGTAACCCAAAGAATCAGTCTTGATCAATAAAAAGTTAGAAGCAGTTCTAAATTGATGTGCCAAAACACACCAGTGGGATAAAACAAATTAGGTATTATTTACTTATTTACTAAAATAAATTATTTTTAAAATACAAACTAACATTGAATTCAAATAAATCACTATAATTATATCATATCTATTAATAATTACATACATTCTTGAACCCAAGATTGTCTCTTCTGTGTGGTCACTGATCATTTCTTTTTAGTTTACTAAATGCTTGTAAAGCTATTCTAAACATGCTTATTATAAACAAATCACTACTAATACTTTACTAATAGGGTTAACAATGGAAACATGTTTATATAATTATGTTTTGTTTTGTTTAAATTTAGCATTTATTATTTAACATTTAGCATTCATGTTAAAATTTAGTTAATTTCCTCCAATTTCAATTGTAGGGTAAGTTTAGAAATCTCTGAAATAGGCTACAAATTGAATACCCTAATCTGAAAAGTTCTGAAATTCAAAATACTTCTGGTCCCAAGCATTTTGGATAAGGGACACTCAACCTGTATAAAAGGTGACTCCAATTATTCAACATTTTAAAGTGTACGTTTCCTAAGGCTTTGTCATATTATACTTTGAAATGCCTTAAAAATAGTTTTTGCCTTGCTAGTCTTCTGAATCAAGATATAAAGAAAACAGGGTGAAGAAAATAAAACACAAAATAATTTACGTTCACTTGAAAATCTTATGAGAATATCTCCAAGCAACATAACACTTGAAGAACTATCATGCAAAAAAAACTCTACAACGTTTTTTAAAAAAAACCCTAATCATTTAATGTTAAAAATGACTTGGTTTCTGAATAACTAGTATGCAAAGGTAAAAAGAAGAAAAATAAATTTAAAAATTCTTACCCAAGTATTTTTGCACAATCATCATAATACTTCATGGAATTTTTCACAAAACTGAAGCCATTGACATCACAGACATAGGACTGTCCATTGGCCCGTAACAAATCAAAGCCACAAACTGTTTGCTATTTAAAATAAGTTATAAACTTTAAGGTTTCATTTAAATTATTAAGATTCATAGTTTCCTAGTCTAATCAGAACATATCAAATTTTACAAATGCCTAAAAATATACGACTGTATATTGTTTTACTTCACAGTAAGAAATGAAAGTAATTATTTATTTGTAACTTAAGTACTTTAAAAATACATTATATATGCCAAATGATTATTTAAGTTTCTTATCATGAAGTAGAAGTAGAATAACAATGCATAAGGGACTAGAGGGGTCAAAAAATAACATATTTGCTCTGGGACAAATAGGTGACCCCCCCCCCCGCCAAAAAAAACCCCACGCTGTATGAAAAAGTTCTTTAATTAACATTTAATTTAAAAACAAAAGCAAAATTTTTAAAGGCTCTAATAAAAATCTTTGCACTATTAGAAATTACATCATTTTAATCCACAAAGAAAAAAAGGAAGAATAGTTTTGAAGACATGTCCCAGAGGAAATACCTAATTATCCCTGTGAATCTCTTAAACCAGGGGTCAAACTTTTTAAATAGGGGGCCAGTTCACTGTCCCTCAGACTGTTGAGGGATCGTTGGAGAGTGCGGCGCACATTCCACACATGCACACTGTTGGCCCGGGGCAAGTCGGCTGCTAAGCAGGACAGCCAGCCGTGGCAAAAACACCCAGCGGGCTGGATAAATGTCTTCTGCAGGCCGCATGCGGCCCACAGGCCATAGTTTGAGGACACCTGCTTAAACCCTGACAACAGTGTTATTTGTAAGCACCTGAAATAAATTTACTTTAGGAGATGAAAATGGCTGAAAGACTCTAAGAACTTTCTAATCTTCTAAATTTTATGTTCAAATTATGAGTTATTAATATAATGTGATTTTAACTCACAGCTTTTGGATTCCTGGTATAATAAAATGGTTTATATAAAGCTATTAAAACTTATTTACAGGCTAATATTCCTTCCATGAAAGAGGCTTAAAATTATTAAGACACAAACTATTTCTTTATTATTTAATAACCAGTAGTATATACTAGTCTTTAAGTTATAGATCCAAGGCAAGATTTCAAAAAGTTAAATTTATCCTTTATTAAATGCAGGCTGTACTACTTCTATTTAAATCTTTACAGTAGTTAGATAAAAACCTAACAATATAGATTAATCTAAAAGTACATGAACTGTTCAGATGTAATTACTTTCTCAGCTTACGCCTCCAATTATGAACCCAAATAACATCTTACTTATAAAAGAAAATTAGAATTCCTTTTATAAAGGTCTGTATGGCTTGTATAACATCTTACCTTAAAAGCAAGGCAGACTTTCCAAGCAATTAATTTCTCTCGTGCATTGAGAATAACAGGGTATCTTACTTCTTTTCCTTCACTATCTCGTTCCACCTTGCCATCAAGTGCTGGAGATTTTCGAGCTTCAGCATGGGCATAATCGGGACCCACTGTATAAACCTTTCACAAATGTTAAATATATATATATAAATTTACATAAAACCAGGAGACAAATTTAAAAAAATAATAGTTCAGACTCTAGACGATTAGAAAGGCATATCTTTGTATTTACATCATCAGAAGTTTCAATTCATTGGGAAAAGCTATAAATAATTACATGACAAAACTTGTAAAATGATGTTTCATTCTCTATGGAAAACTATTATATTGAGTATTATGAGGTATACCAGGATGTATATCAGGCTTATGAATCCGGTTATTATCCTGTGGTCAATAAAGATTCACTAGGGCATTCTTGAGAATAGAGTCATGATTAGATTTATACCTTAGGAAGAACACTCTGGTTACAAAGACACTGGCTGAAAGTAACATAAGAAAGAACCTTATTTTCTACCAAGTGAAATCACATTTTAATATCACATTGCTGTTGCCACAGATCTCAAAACATCATTTATGCTAACCACTGCTTAGAAACTGTGGTGGCCCTTATCCATGACATTTTATTATTTAATATCCTTTTAAAGACATAGGTATGTTATGTTTACCACAAAGTTGGTTTTAAAATTTTTTTTTTTTTTTTTTTTAGACAGAGTCTCGCTTTGTTGCCCAGGCTAGAGTGAGTGCCGTGGCGTCAGCCTAGCTCACAGCAACCTCAGACTCCTGGGCTCAAGTGATCCTCCTGCCTCAGCCTCCCGAGTAGCTGGGACTACAGGCATGCGCCACCATGCCCGGCTAATTTTTTCTATATATATTAATTGGCCAATGAATTTCTTTCTATTTATAGTAGAGACGGGGTCTCACTCTTGCTCAGGCTAGTTTCGAACTCCTGACCTCAAGCAATCCACCCGCCTCGGCCTCCTAGAGTGCTAGGATTACAGGCGTGAGCCACCACGCCCGGCCGGTTTTAAAATATTTTGATAACTATACTCCAATAACATTTCCTCCCTCATAATCATGTGTGTTTTATTTTTGGTATCTAAGAACATTATTCTTAAAAAAGGGTCCATAAGCTTCAGACTGCCAAAGGTTCATAGGAGAAAATATTAAGAATCCCTAATCAAAAAAAGAGAGAGATCCACGATAATGGTTAGATAGAGCTAAAGGATTACCACTTTTCCTGAGATTATTGGTAAACCTGAAATACAAAATTAAAATCCATTTTAATCAATCCTACCTTAACATCAGTACCATCTGTGGGCATAAACTCTTCATATATATATGAGCCTGTTTTTCGTACATTGCTTTCTGGAGAATAAACACTACTTCTACTGCCAATCTGAAAACAAAAGATGTCCATCAATATAAAAACCAAATTATTTCCCACATTTTTATAACAATATGATAAATAGTTTACCATTTATTCCCATCTTAGGAGTTTTCAAATAATTGTTTATTTATTTTTTTTGAGACAGAGTCTCGCTGTGTTGCCCAGGCAAGAGTGAGTGCCGTGGCGTCAGCCTAGATCACAGCAACCTCAAACTCCTGGGCTCAAGCAATCCTACTGCCTCAGCCTCCCGAGTAGCTGGGACTACAGGCATGCGCCACCATGTCTGGCTAATTTTTTTTCTATATATATTAGTTGGCCAATTAATTTCTTTCTATTTATAGTAGAGATGGGGTCTCGCTCTTGTTCAGGCTGGTTTTGAACTCCTGACCTCGAGCAATCCGCCTGCCTCGGCCTCCCAGAGTGCTAGGATTACAGGCGTGAGCCACCGCGCCCAGCCTCAAATAAATTTTAATCCACAAATATTTAACATTTTCTATGGACTTGGCACTATAGCAGTCTCTGCTGTCCCTGTAACTTATATGTAAGTTAAAGAGCATAGAAATATAATGAACACCAAGAATTATGTTTCTAAGATTCATCTGTGTTGCTGCATATCACTCAAGTCTGTTTATCTTTTCTACTATAGAATTTTTCCACTGTGTAAATATACCAGAATTCATCCATTCTCCTATCAATATATGTGTAGGTTTTTTCCCCAAAATTTGATGATTACAACAATGTTGCTTTGAACATTCTTACAAGTGTCCCAATGACACGTGTACAAAGAGTGTTTCTAAGATATGCGCTAGACGGAAAATTGCTACATGATAGAATATGCTCATATTCAATTTACAAAGATAACGCCAAAATCTTTTATAAACTATTTTTTATTACAACAATTTAGAGTCTCAACAGCAATATATAAGAGTTCACGCTGCTCTACGTTCTTGTCTATACTTGGTATTGTTGGGCTTCTTTAGTATTTGCAACTCTAATGGATATTAAAGTGGTATCTCATGTTCTTAATTTGAATTTCCATGATTGTTTATAATTGTACATGCATTTTAAATTCTGGAACATTGCTAAATTGTGTTGCTATATTAATTTGCATTACTACCAACAGGATTGGGCTTGTGCTTGTTTCCCAACTACCTCAGTAATTTTTATCTTTATCAATCCAAAAAGTAATACAATGTCATTTTACCTTAGACTTGATTTGCATTTATTTTATTATGGGTACAATTAAGTGTACTTTCATGTAAAAGTTATTAGTATTACTTTTTCTATGAACTTTCTACTTTTCTGGGCCATTTTTTCTAAAAGACTGCTATCTTTACCTGAATTTCTAGTTTGACTTATATACAAACAGCAGATAAAGGAAAAAAAAATCAAGTAACTTTCTTGGTATTCTGCAGGCAGGAATTTTGCTTAACAACCAACGATGCCTTACTTTTCTAACAAAGTATAACATGAACTTTGTGAATTTACCCCTAAGTTATACATTTTCAGGAGTTCAATGTATAACCATTATTTTATTAAATGCCTGATATTAAATACTTTTAATAAAATGTATATAACAATGTATGAACAGTATTCATATAACGATTTACCTTTCTGAAGAGTCTTTGACTTCCACCACCAGCAGATGTTGGATAGTAAATGTAAACATTGTGATCTTCTGCACTGACTGGCTTTTCTACAAATGGCTTTTGGAAAACTTCTCCGTTTACTTCTACATGATCTTCCCCTTCAATCAGACTGCATTCTATAAAACAAACATAATAGCAAGAAAAAGTATATAATGTATTATATTATCAAGGTACCACATGATTACTGAGGACTTTTTTAATAGAAGAGAGCTCATAAAGAGAAATAAACTTGAATAATGTACTTACTTGAATTTAATTAAAGATATTTATGAAAACAACATATATCAACATTTTTATATACATAGCATTAAGAACTATAGTTGCACTTCAAAATTTTATGGATTTGCCATTTCACACTACCATGCCATAGAATTCAAAGTTAGACAGGGAATGATGCTATTAAGAAAGACTGAGAAGCAACTACTGAATGCCACCATCTTCTGAAAAATGTGTGGCATCATTAATATCAGAGATACCGTAAAACAAAAAGTTAGAAAAGTAGTCCATATGCACAGTAAACAAGCAATCCAATTAGAAAGTTAATTTTTTTTACCTCAAGATAAACAAGAAAAGTTTCCTATTTCAGATAATAAAAGCTATATCTCGTTTTTAATAAAAGTTGCTTTAAGATACAAGAAAAGTATCAAAATTCCCCACAATATTGTTATCAGAATATTAACTCTTAGGATAAATATTTGTCTTGCCCTTTGAACTGAGTCATGTATGCCTTACATACTATGTTTTAGATAACCAAGAAAAAGGAGCAAATGGTGCTTAAAAATATAATATTAATAAACATTTAGTAGTCCAGTTGTCCCTTGGTATGTGTAGGGGATTGGTTCTAGGAATCCACACATACACCAAAATTCTCACATACTCAAGTCCCAAAGACTGTGGAACCTACCTAAATGAAAAGTATGCCCTCTGTATACAAGGAAACTGTGAATACTGTATTTTTGATTCATGTCTGGTTGGGGAAAAAACCCGCCTATAAGTGGACCAGTGCAGTTCAAATCTGTGTTGTTCAAGTGTCGACTGTATTTCAAAATTATTAGTCATCAGATATTTAATTGTCTAATTGTAACATGAAGTTTCTGACACTTAATTCAATAGTTATAAATGAATCATTTGTTTACCCCTAATCAATACAAATTTATATGTACTTTCAAAATTCTTGGAGGTAGACAGAGCAAGACAGCCAAATAGAAACCTTCAGTAATTATCCCTCTGCAAGAGTAACAGCTACAACTGTCCATACAAGGAAGTACCTTCAGAAGATAAAAAATGAGGTTAACAATCACAGTACCTGGTTTTATCATTATATCAAGGAAAGAGGCACTAAAAAGAGCAGAACAGACAGTCTTGCCTCGCCTATGCCACCACTCCCCCATCCTCCAGCAGTGCAATGCTGGCACGCGAAGTGGACAGAAAATCTATGTGTCTGGGGGAGGGAAAGTGAAGTGACTGTGGGACTTTGCACTGGCACTCAGGGTCACCCTTGCACAAGGCCACACAGCACAGAGCAGAATTCTGCTGGCACCCAGGGAGAGAGAATTAAGACCTGCCGAGTCAGAGGGATATCCTCTGCCCTAGCAGTAGAAACCTTAGTTCTGGGCTAGTCCTACCACCAGCTGAGAAGAAGTGGCTTGGGGTCAGAAATAAAGTCATAAGGCAGTAAGGCCATGAAGACTGTGATACTTGGAGAAGTCCTGTGGCTGTGCTGGCTCAGAGCAGCAGCAGCCAAGTCAGTGCCTGTGTCACCCCTCCCTCAACTCTAGGCAGTGCAGATCAGGCAGAGTCGTCTTCTGCTGGGGAAAGGGAAGGGAAGAGTTCTGAGGACTTTATTTTGCAACTTGGGTACCAGCTCAGCTACAGTAAAATCAAGTACCATGCAGATTCCTATAGCCCTCGATTCCAGGCCTCAGTTCTTAGACCAACCCTGAGCCAGAAGAAAACCCACTGCCCTGAAGAGAAGGACCCATTCCTGGCAGGATTCAACATCTGCTGACTAAAGAGGCCTTGGGCTTTGAATAAACATCAGAGATAGCCAGGTAGCAGTCACCATGGACTTTGGGTAAGAATGAGCTGGCTTCAGGTATTACCTTATGCAGTCCCAGCTGTGGTGGCCACGAGAAGTGCCCACATCATTTCTCCCCCAACACCAGCAGCCAAGCACAGAGAGTGAGGCTATGTCTGGTTATCCAGGGAACTCTCCCATGTGTTACCCACGTCCACCAAGGCAAAACTACCAAGTGCTCAGTACTGATATGAGTGTAGTGATCAAAAACTTAGATCACAGTGCTCAATTCCCCTTAAATACTTGGAAAGCCTTCTCAAGGACAGGTTCAAACAAGCCTAGAAGGTGAAGATTAGATTAAATACCTAACTCATCAATGCCCAGACATCAACAAACATCCACAAGGATCAAGAACATCTGGGAAGACATGATCTCAGCAAATGAACTAAATAAAATACCAATGACCAATCCCAGAGTGATGGAGATATGTGACTTTTCAGAAAAGAATTCAAAATAGCTTTCCTGAAGAAGCTCAATGAGCTTCAAGAAAACACAGAGAAGGAATTCAAAAGCCTATCACAGAAATTTAACAAAGATACTAAATTTTTTTAAAAAGTCAAGCAGAAATTCTGAAGCTGAAAAATTCCACTGACAAACCCGAAAATGCATCAGAGTCTCTCAACAAGAGAATTGATGAAGGAGAAGAAAGAATCAGTGAGCTTGAAGACAGGTTATTTGAAAATACACAGAAGAGGCCGGGTGTGGTGGCTCACGCCTATAATCCTAGCACTCTGGGAGGCGGAGGCGGGAGGATAGCTTGAGGTCAGGAGTTCAAGACCAGCCTGAACAAGAACGAGACCCCCCCCCCCCCCTCTCTACTAAAAACAGAAAGAAATTAGCTGGACAACTAAAAATATATAGAAAAAATTAGCTGAGGATGGTGGTACATATCTGTAGTCTCAGCTACTTGGGAGGCTGAGGCAAGAGGATTGCTTGAACCCAGGAGTTTCAGGTTGCTGTGAGCTCGGCTGATGCCACGGCACGCTAGCCTGGGCAACAGAGTGAGACTTTGTCTCAAAAAAAAAAAAAAAAAAAAAAAGACAAGAAAATACACAGAAGAGAAAAAAGAAAAAAGAATAAGAAAGAATGAAGCATGCCTACAAGATCCAGAAAATAGCCTCAAAAGAGCAAATCTAAGTTACTGGCCTTAAAAAGGAGGAGTATCAAAAAGATACCTGCACTCCCATGTTTACTGCAATACTATTCATAATGGTAAACATTTAGAATCAACCTAAGTGTCCATCAGTGGATTAATGGATAAAGAAACTGTGGTATATATACATAATGGAGTATTCTATAGCCACAAAAAAGATTGAAATCCTGCCATCTGCAACAACATGGATAGAACTGGAGAACATTATGTTAAGTGAAATAAGCCAAGCACAGAAAGACAAATCTTGCGCATTCTCACTCATATGTGGGAGTTAAATATTAAAACAATTGATTTCATGGGGACAGAGAGTAGAACAAAGGTTACCAGAGGCTGGGAAGGATAGTGGAAAGGGGAGGATAGAGTGCGGATGGTTAACAGCTGCACAAATATAGCTGGTTAGAGTGAACAATATTTGATAGCACATAGTGACTACAGTCAACAATAATTAGAGTATATTTGAAGTGATAAATGCTTGAGGTGATAGATATCCCAATTACTTTCATTGATTAATACATATTGTATGCCTTTATCAAAATATCACTTGTACCCTTATAAATATATTCAACTATTGTATACCCATAATAATTTAAAAAACTAAAAAATTCTTTATACTTCTTAGATATATGTCAAATGTAGACCACAGAAAACTAGGATGACTCCTAAATTATTAGTCTTTTAGCTCACAGTGGCAAATTTTAATCAAATATAATGTTTAGATTTTTAAAAAATGAATACTATGAATTCTTTAAATTTCTTCCACTTAAATATTGTAGGGAAGTGGCCACAAGTATGCAGAGTGGCAAAAGGCAGCATGGTTAAAATCTCTTACCCTTACCTTTGGGATTATTTGGGTCACGGTTCAAAATTGCATATCGAGGAAGCAAAATACCTTCAGCTTGAAGAATACTATATACTTCTCTCCTAAAGAAAAAGGAAAATATCCTCATTGTTTTATTGCTGTATTTCACAATGAATATATTATTGCATTGTTTTTAAAGTACACTACTGTTCTATAACTAAATAAGGTATGTATATCAACTGTTTTATCTTTTAAAATAAACAAGTCACTTCAAATATTGAAAAAATGGATTCTCAGGAAATATTCAGCACAATACTTTTTATAACTCAATAAGATAATTTTTAAAACTGAGAACATATATGAATAAGAAAAATGGTTAAAGTTGATATATTACAATGATAGACTATTACTTAACCATTTAAAATCTTATGATTAAAGAATATTTTAAGACATGGAGATGTTCACAGTACACTAGAGAAAAGTGATTCTAATTTTCTAAACTATGGGTATATGTACATATTGCTTTCTATATGAAAAAATATGGTAGATATTATGACAAAATTAAATGGCTTGCTTTATGCTTTTATTTTGTAAACTTCTTAAAATGAACATACATTTCTATATATGCATATATACTTACAATATATATGCATTAATATATAAGCCTAGGAAAAATGTTTTAAATTGTAGATATTAACAATGCTACTCTCTGGAAAAATAGAGAAAAACAAAAACAGAAAGGCAAAAAATTATAGGGTCTTATATTTATAAAACATTTTTATATATAATCTCATATAATAGTAATGAAAGAAAATATAATGTTGGCAAAATTATAAGAATAACTATTAGAGTGAAATATCCATTAAATGAAATACATAAATACACTCATATTTTATGATTTTATAACTTCATAGAAATCCATGCTTTTACCTGTTAAATGAATGCTAAGATATGCTAAGATATATAGTATTTTTCAAAATAGGTACACGAAACCATTAAAAAAATGTAGTTATAATGAGTAAAGTCCTAATTTCATCATCAGTCACAAGACAGAAAAATTATTCATAATATTCAATGGTATAGTAGACTCTGGAAATTAAATCTGATTTAAGTCCTTGTCCCACTACTTGGGGAACTATTTGTGAGTTTGGGAAAATTAAATGATCTTCCTGATCTTTATCTGTAAAATTTGTTAATAAATAACTACTTCTTAGTATTGTTTTAAGATACAATGAATTAATATATGTGAAAACACCTGATGCCATGTCAGCATATAGTAGGTACTAAATAAATGTTAATTTTCCTTCCTCAATTCAGCCAACTTTCCCACTCACTCACCTATCTTGTATGAGATACTGCATATTCAAGTCATTGATTACAAATGGCTTCCTGAGTTTTGCATAGGCAACTGCTTTGTCCAGCGGAAATCCTAAGAACACATATTATTAACATATTCTGTACAATCTCAAGATAAGTTGACATCTATAACTTTATCAATTTGAATTGATGCTACCTCCCATGAAAGAATAATTTTATTAAGCACATAACTGCCTTCGACAACAGGTACAGAATAATATATACATAAACCTTGATTTAACTTATACTGCTAAATCTTATTTCTTCCTAATTTGACTGATAAGGCACAGCAAGCCAGTGGCTATATAATCAAATTTAGAGCACTGACATGTTAGTCAATGCCTGATTAGTCAAAGTCATCTGATAGAAGAAAGAGTCACCTCATATACAAAGAAAAATCTATATATAAACAAGTGTATGAAAATCACCTGGTGGTTTTTAAAAAATATAATCAATACCTCTTCTTTTCACTTAGATACTTTGATGCCTACACATGTAAATTTGCTGATATTCAAATAACTTTATTTACCTTTAAAAATAGCAGCAAAAGGAAAAGTCAATTTATATACAACAGGTATGTTAAAAATATAAAATATATGAGTAGAATCATGTTGTTGCTAGCTCAATGTTAAGATATCAGAAATTAACTCCCTAAAATTTCTAGACTTTGGTAAAAGTACTAATTATAATTACAATGAAACCAAATCAAATGGCAGATATGGTAAGAAGCCTCCCCCCAAAAATCTAAAGAATTTTAATGATTATATTTTACTCTCTATCTTGACAGTAGAAGTCTAATTTTATCCATCAATACACATTATTAAGAGAGGCAGTATGCCAATTGTGGTTAAGAACATAAACCAGTGTGCAAATCCTGGCTCCATCTTTCACTACCTATGTGACCTTGGGCAAATTTATTTAACATCTCTAAGCCTCTGATCGCAGCCTAATGAGTATACAGTCCTATTTAGTAGGGTTTTTGAGTAATCAAAGAGCATATATTATGCACTTAGCACAGTATATGGCATAGTAAGCACTCTATAAATGTTACCTGTTATTCCTTAAGTGACAATATTTTTAAAACTATCTTATCTATGGAAAAGGGTAAAAGTCAGCAAGTATATGTAACTTCAGCACTTAACTCTAGAATACTAGTATACCTGTGAAGAGACTGAATTTTGCAGCATTACCAGAATAGTTAGAAGAGAAAGTATTAAAACACACTGAAGTTAAAAAAAACAAACAAAAAGCTATGGTCCGTTAAACAAGATTTATTCCTAAACTCCTCTTAGTTTCTAAATTTAAATAAAGATATCCTATACTAAGAATCACTTGGCCACAAATTATAAATCCATCAAGTTTTATAAAGACTCTCAGAATTCATCACTTGTAAATTGAAGCTACCTAACAGAATTCAGCAAATAGAAAACTCTACAGTCTGTTCCCTGCTTTTTTCGTTGTTAAAGAGGAACTTTTTCCTTACCAAGAGATGGTACATGGGATATGACCTTAGCTACGTAG
This sequence comes from Microcebus murinus, assembly GCF_040939455.1. NCBI lineage: Eukaryota > Metazoa > Chordata > Mammalia > Primates > Cheirogaleidae > Microcebus > Microcebus murinus. Next base: position 76,572,342 of record NC_134114.1, on the reverse strand, counting down.
CATCTAGTTTTTACAGGCAAATAGCTTTTATAGGAAGAAGCATACAATGGTAAGGGAAGAACACCTTAACCTCAAAGACAAGCAAATTTTAACATTCTCTAAAATGAGCAGCCTCAGTCTGCAAAGATTAGGGCCTTGATGTCTCTATAAAATTATGAAAATCAATTAGGTTATAGGAGCATAAAATATCTCAACTATTTTCTTCCTGCTGAAGTGAGACTTTAACATAGCTCAGGACAACATATTTTGGTAATAAGTTATAAATAAATATGAATACATTTCCAACTGAAAGCATATTTCATTTTCAATTATGGATCTTGGTGGGAAATTCACTTATTTCACAGATTCTTAGGTTGTAAATTTTCAGATATACACTTAAAAATAATTCTGATTAATAGACTTTACTATGAATTAATACTTAAGCTTAACTGATATTTCAGTTTGATTGAATAGGCAAGAAAGATCTAAAAATCTAAAATATTAAGTTCTTAATAAAGTATGAATATATATATGAAGAATGATATAGCATTTTCTATATGTAAAAAGGGGCTTAAAATATTCAATAGTTCAAAAATGTATCCTAAGAAACTTAGGGATACAAAGATACTCAAAGAGTTCATCAAAAATTTATTTTTCATAGTGAAAACTGAATAGCATCCAAATGTTAGCATGTTAGTTAATTATGTTATGGTACATCCACACAATGATATACTGGAGAGAAATATATCAACATGTTAACATCATCTACCTATGAGTGGGCTAGTTCATTTTATTTGTGTTTTATCCAATATTCTACAATTAATGTGTATTAGTTTTATGATCAAAGAGGATCAAGAAGTTTCTTCCCCCTTTCTTTAATACCTTTAGAATGGAAAGAAATAAGACAATCACATAAAGGCCAATTTTCCACTGGTTCATTCAAAATAACTTCCTCTTCAAATACCACTACTGTGATATATTTAAATAAGGAGATCCGTTCAAGAATTTCCTTCATTGGTTTGGATTTGGATTTCTTTGCCATGGAACATATTCCAACCACAATCTGCCTCTCTGGTGGCTAAAACAAAAGTGAAAAAAAAAAAAAGTAGGTTAATTTAACATGAATTTCAAAGTACAGCTACCTTAATTTTCAGAAGATGGTGAGACATGTAATAAATCAATAAAAGTGACATATTAGCAAAGGAATTTAAAAAATTATATCACTGTTATAATACAATAAATAAACTATTTTCCACAAAGCCTGGAAAAAAATGTAAAAACACTTTCAGAATATTGTTATTATTTTCAGTCAAATTTAAAACTCAAATGAATACTCCTTAACTGCCTCTAGCATTTATTTACCCTTCTCATAGTAGAAAAGGGAAAATAATAGCCAAAATCCATCTATAATCCACGTAAAAAGGCCAATGGGAATTAAAAAAATTATCTTGCCTAAAATAAGTTCTGAGTACAAAGTTATACAGTACTAAACTATTTTTGGAGAGTTTGAATATTAGTTGGTCACCAAAGACAACTTGGAAGGAAATTTTAAAGAAAGCCAATGCTAACAGAGTCTTCATATTCCAGATTCCTATTTAATGGTGTTACTGATCTCTGGTACCCTTGTAACAGCTCGAGGGCAATGATTTGGTCTAAAACTAAAAACAGCAAGATATAGAAACAGTAATTTATGAGTAGCTCATGAATTTATAAAATTACTCAAGATTCATTCTGAGATCTTTGCATTTAGGAACTTGGAGTTCTATCAAATATACAAAACTATAAATATCTATTAATATGTCTAGTTTTTCATTTCAATTCTTCTCTTTCATAATACCTTATATAATGCATATGACATAATCTGGGCTCAAAAGTGGTTTACTAGACTTTCTCTTACTATAATCTGAAAATAAAATTGCATAACATCAAAATACAATTGTTCTTTTTTCAATGCTTAGAATAAAACTTCCACATTGCCTCTTCAAACTCATGAAATTTATATTTTAAATCAGTATTGGGTTTGATCATAAACTAAATAGATTATCAATTCTAACCTCCTGGGATCTGCTGTATCTCCCCCTCTGATCAACTTTTTTTTTTTTTTTTTTTAATTTCAGAGTATTACAGTGGTAGAAACGCTTTGGTTACATAAATTGCCTTTGCCCCACCCGAGTCAGAGCTACCAGCATCATCATCAGCTTTTTACATGCCCTATTCAATGCTTTCCTGATCACAAGCCTTGATATAGCTCATTACAATGTTCCTACAGATTTCCCCAGACAACAAAAATACTGAACCTAACATTTCACACTGCTTTACAATGTTAAAAAAATGACAATATATAGTTTTGTTTATTTATTACACATCTACTTAATGAATATTTGCTCACTGGCTAAGATGAACAGGAAACATTCAAGTTTGAAATGTACAAATTCTGAAGGCAAAGTTACAGAATTTTCCTAAGACCTTAGGAGCATGAAAATAATTTTTTAAACTGATCTGAGTTGTTTCATTATATTTAATGTCTAATAAAACTAAAATTCACTTTGAAATCCTAAAAACTAGAGAATGATCTGGAATAAATCATTTTGTAAAGTGAACAAAGCAATAAAATGAACCAAATCAAGCTCTTCAAAAGTAGTAACTGTGCAACACAAGTGCAAGCCCAGTTTATTTAGCACCAGTATTCCAAGAACTATAATAAGTATTGAAGATTAGATACACAAAAAGTACCTGTCCTCAAAGTATTTTGAATCTAAGAAGGAACACAGTAATAATACAATGCATTGTGATACATGGAACATGCAGTCCACCCTCACTAACTGTGGGTTCCACATCTGTGGATTCAATCAACTGTGTATTGAAAATACTTGGGGAAAAAAGTACATATATATTGAACATGTACAGACTATTTTTCTTATCATTATTTCCTAAACAATACAGTGTAACAACTATTTACATAGCATTTATATTGCATTAGGTATTATAAGTAATCTAGAGATGATATACAGTATACAAGAGAATGTGCATAGGTTATATGCAAATACTACACCATTTTATATAGAGGACTCAAGCATACACAAATTTTGGTAACCACAGAAAGTCCTAGAACCAATCCACCATCAACACTGAGAGATAACTGTATATATGTCAAGGCATAGACATAGTACTGAGGAAGAAGTGTTCAAGTTTCTTACAGAGAAGAGCAAAGAGAGTGGAAAGAGTGAAAGACATGAAATCCGAGCAAGGTTTTGAAGACTGAAAAAATAATTCACAAGGTATCCCACAATAAGACCATTTCGGAGAGATAAAGGAGTACACACAACAGAAAAGAGGCATGGTACAGCACGGAATAAATATGGGGAAATAAAATTTTGATGTTACTAAAACATAAAAGGTAGGAAGATGGCAGACAAGTATGGCTGTAGATATAGAAAGGAGATAAAAGTCCTTACATGTAAGAAGACTGGACTTGATCAACCAGTGGTGTTCAAATTGTGTTCAGAAGAACTCTAGAGAAAAGAGGTAAGGCAGTGGAGGCTGAATCAATAGTGCTTTCTAGTCTTAAGTGAACCAGAGAAAAGCTCTGCTTTTGTTTTACTTACAAGACTTCTATATAAGATTTCAGATGAAGAAAAGTTTGGGCTGGTAAGAGAAGCTTGAAAATCATTTTTTCAAGGGTAGGGGGTAGGGAAGGTATTCTTCTGCATTGAAGGTCTTAAATGAGTGAAAATCCAACCTGCATTTTAGGTAAGTATAATTCCACTGTGAAATATACTGTTATGCAAAAGGGTCTTAAATGAGTGAAAATCCAACCTGCATTTTAGGTAAGTATAATTCCACTGTGAAATATACTGTTATGCAAAAGGGTTTAAAGAGTCATTTTATACCTATTTTGGTTTATTTTTACTATATTTAATAAGTATAACAGGTTTTTCTTTTAAAACAAAATTCTCTTTCCAATTTGAAATATAAAAAAACAAATACTTTAAATCAGTTCATAGAGTAAAGCAATCTCTACTTGTTAAAAAAAAAAAAAAAAGACTACTGTTGAATAAGAAAAATGTTGGCCTAATGAACCTATAGCAAAATGGGCATAATTTTAAATGTGCGTCATTTTTAAGATCCAGTATGCATATAACAGAATCTAATACATGAGAAAGAGAACAAGACTTACACACACAGATACTTGAGATAGCTTCTAGCCAATCAGTCTGCAGACTTCTGAATAGTTAATAAATAGGGATATCTTCAAGTCAATCAGCACTTGTATTGGTAACGTGATAAACTTAATGAATCTGGTTAAATAGTCCTTTTGTTTTAGTACCTTTTTCTACTTTATCGTGATGTATTTCTACACTCAAGAAACCTTTTTCATTCATGGCCCAGATTACTCTGTTTCTCTCTGCCATTTTTTCTACCTAACCCTAAGTTATGTTATGCATATCACAGAAAGAAACTAAAACAGGCATCATTAAATAATTTAGAAGTCTGGCCCCTAACTGTATTTCTTAATTCACCATAGATTCCATAATATCACTCATGAAACAAAATATGCTTTCTCAGTCTAAAAATCTCCAACAAATTTGCATGTGAAAAGTCTTAATTTAAGATTAATTCACATTGACAACAATTAGCAAAAAGCCTATACTGTATTGGTCTTGTCTCACCAAAGAAACTTACGGACTCATCATCCTCATCATCCTCTTCCTCTGCATGGTGGAAGAAATGTCGATAATTTCCAGGGTTTATGTCTGAATCTTCAGGCCCAACAAAGAATCTGGTGGTCTCACTCATTTTTATTTCATTTGATATAGATATAATCTAAATAATCTATATGAAAACTGCTTCTAAATAAATTTCATCAGACAAAAGCATTCTACCTATACTAGTTGACACATAGGTCTGTTACAGCTTGTTTCTGTTTATACAATCACTTGAAATTGTGATGACAGTTCATTGGCAAATGTCCTTTTGTTCTTAGGTGTCATTGCTTCATTGTTGATATCAAAGTTGTTGCTGCAGTTCAAAATACAAAGACAGGGAGGCTATTGCTTTCCTGAGTTGATACAGCAATCTTTTTACCTAAAATGCAATGAAAAAATTAATTTTGGAGAGTGTACTTCAAAAACATTCATGTAAAAGTATTTTAAATGACGCTTATAAAATTAGGACCAATAATATGATATATAAAGTCAAAATGAAAATACATTTTATCCCATAAAAATTAAGAAAGACTCTGATATTCAGTAATATACATCTTGGCAATTTGACAAACTGATAAGAAATAAAAAGACTACACACTAAATTAAGCAAGTCCAAAAATATTTTTTAATAAATGAGAAAATTATTCAAATTATAACAAAATTACATTAAAAGCTAAATTCTTCAACACATAGTTCAAAAATATCTGAATGAAATCGAAAAGAACAGAAAAAATGTAATGTGGGTTTAAAAACCACTGAGAAACATTAATCTGAAATTACATTAAATCAACATGTAAATGTTCAGTTTGCAAACAGTTATTTTAGGTAATATAACCATTCTGCATTCTGGTCTCATACATAAAAAAAGATTAGAGTCAAAACAAGATTTCATTATAATAGCAGCTCTTAACCTTGTAGAAATCAAAAACTCTTCAGCAAATCTAATAAAATCTACAGATCTTCTCCACCCCCCCAAAAAAGCACATGTGTACTAAATTCTGCAAGCTGTTTTATGTGACTGATGTTCAAACCCTTCCACATAATCCATGAACATCAGTTAAATAACTATCATATAAGAGTGATATAATCTCCAAATATTCCTTACCAAACTTATTTACATGTACTTGTCCCCTGATTACATAAAAATTAATTATATACCAAGATGAAACTACATAACAAATGTTTGATCTGATCAATGGTAATATAAGAAATTACTTGCTCAAATATTCTTAATAAGAGTTGAACAATACACTAGAGTGAAAAGCCTAACTCCAAAAGTTCTATTCCTAAAAATCTAATTCCACTTTAACTGATGGCTCTCTACTATTATCAGTTTACTCAGTAAGTCTTGATTTTATCAACGCTAATATCAGTTTACTCAGTCTTGATTTTATCCCTCTTTAAATTACAGTGTTACAAAATTTAAAACAATTTGTGATTAAAAAATGAAATCAGAAATAATTTACTTAATAAATCAATGTTTTTTGTTCCTCTTTCCTCTGCGGTGCTTAAGATTAAAAAATGTTTGCTGAAAAAGTTTCTAATTGCTATAAAACTTGACAGTGATGGATAAGTTGATCTCAGTTCTGGTTTATATTAGATGGCAAACATCTTTTGATTTCTTTGTACTTTTTTAATCTTCTCATATAAAAAATAGCTCAGGCTGGGCGCGGTGGCCAACACCTGTAATCCTAGCACTCTGGGAGGCCGAGGCGGGAGGATTGCTCAAGGTCAGGAGTTCGAAACCAGCCTGAGCAAGGGCTAGACCCCATCTCTACTAAAAATAGAAAGAAATTAATCGACCAACTAAAAATATATATACAAAAAATTAGCCAGGCATGGCGGCGCATGCCTGTAGTCCCAGCTACTCAGGAGGCTGAAGCAGGAGGATCGCCTGAGCCCAGGAGTTTGAGGTTGCTGGGAGCTAGGCAGACACCACGGCACTCTAGCCCAAGCGACAGAGTGAGACTATTTCAAAATAAATAAATAAATAAATAATAAAAACAGCTCAACTATTTTAACAATGGAAAGAGTATGTGTTCTGAAGTCAGACATACCTGTTTCAATAAGTGATTACACTAGTAATTTATGGTAGTTTCTCAGAGCCTGTTTCTTCATCTATAAAAAAAAAAGGAGGCTTAGTAAATACCCTGAAACTCTGTGAAGACTAAGTGAGGTAGCATAGGTGCATGGCATATGTGAAACACTCAATAACCCTTAATTTCTATAAGTACTCCTATAAAATAAACTCCCTACTAACATGACAGGCAAATTTAAAAAGAATATTGCTCATTTGATGAAATTAATATATTTATTTAATATTATTCACCTATTATAGAAGGCACAGTATTAGGTGCTGGCAATATAAAGTCAAAGGAAACATGGCCCTTTTCCCTAAGGAGCTTTTAGTTTAGGAAGAAGACAGCCAAGTAAATTATCATTTCCTGTTTCAGCGTGATAAGCAAGCCGATAAAACAGATAACAGAAATATGCAATAATATATCCACTTCAGAATTGTAATGATAGGAAAAGCTAGATCTAGCATGTCTGTGCATATGTGGGTACATACTTACATATATGTGTGTGTGTGTGTCTGTATACACATACTTTATGGCATTGTTTTAAAATTGTACTTCCTTCTAGTTTAGGTGTTCTAACAAGGGGAAAACGATTCTGTTTTAGAGGCAAAGCTTAAAATTAATGTTTAAAAACTTTCTAATTTTAGAGTATTCATTGTGAAAAGTCTGGAATACATAAAAATGAAATTTTAAAAATTAGTTAATAATCCCATGACCCAGTGGCATATTAATGGTTGTAGTTCTTGGCTGTAGAACTATTGGATTGTATTTTCTTCTAGTCTTTTCAATATATATTCTCCCGCATTTTTGAAATGCTTTATATAATACACATATGTGTAAGTAGAAATAAACTTGTGTATCCCATTTTTTTAAGAGTATGAATTAATGAATTAATTAAGAGGAGACTGATTTGTCTCCTCTTGTTTACTTACTCAAATTCTGTTTCAGTCTTTAATGCTGCTTGAAGTACATAGACATGTGTCTCTCATTTGATTATGAGCTTAGGTCTGAAATCATGTCTCATTCATTCGTTTGGAGAGAGGCACTAGATAATCAACAAATATACGTTAGAAAGACCTCTCCTCTATTAAGGTAACATTTGAGCAGATATTTAAATTGAATAAGGAAACCAGCCATGGAGTTATACTGTGAGAGCATTCTGGTTAAGAAACAAAGTATAAAGGTCCCAGAACAGAAACGTGTTTGGCATATTGCCATGTTCATGGAATAGGAAGGAGGCAGGAGTAGAGCAGGCAAGCAAAGAATTGTAGAAAATAATGTCAGAGAAGTAACTAAGATGAATACACAGGACTGAGAAGCCATGATAACAATTATCAATTTTATTAAGTGTGACTGGATTGCATTTAAGAAAATGGGAGGAGAGGAAGTAGAAACAAGTTACACAGACAATTCTTTTGAAGGCTTTTGTTATAAAGGTGGGCAGAGGAATTGGACCTTGGAAGGACATAAGGTCCAGGAAAGCTTTCTTTTTTTTCTGTTATTCCATTCTAATTATATGAGAGAAACTTACAGATATTATAAGAGAGTGGAACAGGCTAGTGGTTAAGAGCATGGCTTCAGGTGCCAAAATCCCCAGGTTTGAATCTTAACTCCAATGACCTTCAACAAGTGAATTAACCTCTCTCAGGGCCACACTTTCCTCATCTGTAAATTGTACCTATCTGATAGCTTGTTGTAAGGATTACATAAAACATAATGTACTAAAATTGCTTGTGCCCCAAGATCCTCTTTTATAATGATACAGCCAATAATGGCTGCAAATAGAACTCAACCCACGTCTGTCTTAAACCAAAGGGGGGGGGGCAGCACAAAAATAAATAAATAAACAAACAAACAAACCAAAGGCCACTATGCTTACTAAGCAAAAATTAGGACTCCACATTCCTTTTGACAGCATTACAAATGTCTAATAAATGCTTGAAAAACTAAAAACATGGAATGCATTTGAATACTTTCCCTCACCCAAGTGGCATATTTATTGTAGTACAAGATGAGATTTTACAAGCATTACAGGAGATTCAGGACATTATAAATGGCTTGGTATTTCACTTGATACTCTGATAATTGAACCAGATATAGTTTATGCAGATAGCGTTTCCACATTATTTAGCATTTTGATCAATTGTCAGTCATGAATTCCAAAATATGTTAACTGCCTGGGCTTAAATATACATGTATTATTCAAATATCAGAGTTGAACCTTTAGTTTTAAAATTCCTTTTATAGCAGTGATCACAAAATGGACTGGTTACATCAGAATTATCTGGTACATTTATAAAAACACAAATTACTGGGCCCACCAGGATTTTCTTAACCAGTAATCCTTAACTAGAGAAATTACATTTTAACAAATAGATGAGCAGCCAGGTTTGGGAACCTCTTTAAATATGTACAAAAGACCAACATTACTTAAACTTGATTTCTAAATATGAAATGAGTATCATACTACTAAAAGTATCCACACTTAGAACAGTGGCTCTCAGACTTTAGCATGCATCAGAATCACCTGGTGGGGCGTGTTAAACTATTGAACTAAAAATCTGGGCATGGGGGCCTTTGCCTTTCTAAAAGTTCAAAGGTGATGGTGATGCTGCTGGTCTTAGAACCACACTGTGAGAACTGCTCTAGACTCTGACAATACTGAATTTGAAAGCTTTTCCTGAAAGTTGCTCAGCTGTCCTTAATAACGTTATTGAAACTCTCTAGCCATCATCTGTAAAATAGGATTATAAATCTCATATATTGTTTTAAAGGTTAAATGACAATACAGGTGTCATAACAACTAGCACGTGTCAAGCACTCAGTAAATGTCAGCTGTTTATATATTTTGTTAACTGTTGTTATAATTAAGACAGATTTCTGATCTAAATTTAACTGGTAAGGAATAAATATAAACAACTCAATTTAGAATGTATCTACTTACCTTTCACCTAATAAAGTCACACAAACTCCTCTTTGCCATAGCTGTTATTGGAGACCTCTTTACATCTTTTCCAGTCTTACCACACTGCTTGAAACTATCAGGAACACTACTGCCTGGGATAAACAGTCATCTCTTTCATACCTTTACTGGTCCTGGCCAGAGCTACCTAGTCCTCAAGATAACATGTTGGATCATCCATCAGTCCCACATAGTATCATAGCCCCCCTTACCTAAACTTAAAAATCTTTCCAAGCCCATCTGGGGGATGGTCATGCTGGAGACTCAGACTTGTGGGGGGAGGGGGGAATGGGCATTTATTGAAACCTTAAAATCTGTACCCCCATAATATGCCAAAATAAGAAAAAAAAATCTTTCCAAGCCATAATGGCAGTCCTTTCCATAGGTCCCCTCAGGAGCCCAACTATGAACTAATAATAAATTTCTACTCCCCAAATCAGAGGAAATGGGAGTTCCTGCTGCTCAGCATTAACACAGACACATAACCAGTTTTCCTGAAATCCCAAAGCATTTTCCAGTGGAAACACTGTCATAAATGGTGACTCAGTTCTGGAGCACTAATAGTACAGATACTTAATAGGGTATTAAATAGGCTTCTATAAACTGGCAAAGGCAAACAAGTATCATTTGTAAGATATACAGAAACATACACAAAAACTCCATTCTAAGTTCCACACAACCCTCACACTGATTTTTTTTTCCTTCTCAAACATTCATACAACACCCTTTTGCTGAGCCTGCATTTCCTTCTGCCTGGAATTCATGCTGTCCTTGGAAGTTTCTATTCCCCTTCAATAACCAAGTGGAGGGTCTTCAATGAATGCTTTTCTGACAACTATCATGCCCCAAGTACACATCAAAACACTCTTCTATCTCCTCTATGCTCCACAGCATTTTAGATCTATGTTTACAATGATCTGTTTCTATCATATTTGATTTTTTCCTCCCCAACTTTTTATTATGAAAAGTTTCAAATATTCAGAAAAATTGAAAAAACAGTTCACTAAACACCCGTATATACACACCATTAGAATCAACAACTGTCAACATTTTGTCGTATTTACTTTCTTTACATACACACACACATACATATTTGCTGTACCATTTGAAAGTTGTAGGTGTCACTTTCATCTCTAAATACTTTAGTATGCACCTCCTAAAAGGACATCTTCCTACATATCCACAATGCTATTTCTACCTAAGAAAATTAACAGTTCCACAACATTATCTATATGTAGTTGCATGGGAGCTTTTGGAGATCAAGGACCTCGTCTATATATTCCCATATTTAACCTGGTGCATAGCGCTTATTTGAGTGATCAATAAAAATTCTACCAATTGTTCAATTTAATACTCTCACTGTGCAAGACATACAAATTTCAAATTTAAACAGCAAGCTTTGATTGTACAACTATGAACCTTCTGCAGGTCAGTTTAATCACTTCCTTTAAATAAGTTTGTTCTGCAATAAATATAGTATTTGGGGTTCTGAACTATTTAATTTGGCATCACAATGCTCCATAAAGGCAAAGATCATGTCTATTTGTTGTTAGATACATAAACAGGTACACCAAATTTTTTTAAAAGAATACTTTCAACTACTGAAAATGTTAGTTAAGAAAGTGGAAGTGAAACAGTGAAGCAGAATAATGGAAGGACAATAAAGTACAGATTTGAAGTCAGATCTGGTTTCTAATAAAGACTCAAACGCTGACTTGTAGCAAAAATTTACTAAAGCATTAACTATTAATTTTCTTAGATAGAAATAGTATTGTGGTTATGTAGGAAGATGTCCTTTTAGGAGGTGCATACTAAAGTATTTAGAGGTGAAAGTGACACCTACAACTTTCAAATGGTACAGCAAATATGTATGTGTGTATGTTACCTCACCTCTCCAAGCCTCGATTTCTAAGTCTTTAAAATGGGGATGATAATTTAATATATACTTCACGGAAAGGAGAAGAGCGAATGAGAAAATAAGTGAAGCAGTTGGTACACATAAGACTCAGTTAATGGCAACTGCCATTATTTTATCTGCCTGAAACAAACAAATAAAATATACATGCTTCATTAAATAATTTATAATAGCAAAATAAAATTTTGTCTGAGTGTAGAGCGAGGATACTAGGTGCTAAGGTCACCCATGCTTTCTACCCCCACAGTTAAGCCTTCCTTCCAGCACGCTAAAACTAGACAACTATTAGCCACAGGCCTTCAAGAGTCGTAAACTTCCAAGAAGTCATCAAGAACCTCGTGAAAGAGATCCATCCAATGGTCTCCACCTCAACCCTCCTCCCTCAGAGCGCAGGAGGATGCAACACCCTTCAACTGATGAGGTGCCGGAGTGACTCGCAGCCTCGGTTCGTACCAGGGAAAGCTTCGAGGCACGAGGCTTTTGTTCTTTTAAAAAGTGGGTGTGGAAGCGACAAGGAGAGGAATAAAGACTGAGCAATGAAAATAAAAAATAGCCACCACTACTCACAGCAGTCCCCGAACTGGAGGCTGCCCACTTTGGTGGAGCGAGTCGCAGAGTGGGGCAGAAGCTCGGCAGTTCCCTTCCAGCTGCGCTGCAATTTCTGGCGTCTCAAACCCAAGAAACGAAAAGGGGAGGCAGTGGGGAAAGAGGAGATACTAAGAGGCAAAAGGACCTTCGGGGCTGTACAGTCGCTCCACGCCCACGCTCCGGCACATGCCCCTCGTAGGAGCACGTGTGCAGATTCCGCAGAGACAAAGCAACTGACCAGCAGCGGCCGCAACCCTCAGGGAATCAGGTTCCGCGTCTCCGGCTCTCCTTCGGTCTCGGGGCCCTCACCTGCCACGACTGCGGTCGTCACGCGAGCTGCTGGAGATGGCCGAGCCCATTCGGGTCTAGGTTTTCTTCTTTTTATAATCCGGGGCAGCGGGCAGGGGCGAGGAGCTCGTCAAGAGACTTCAGCTGTAGGCGTGGACGTGGGTTTCTTCCTTCTGTAGCAGCTGAGGGGGCCACATAGAGGTACCTCAGGCGCTACTACACCTTGCCCACATCCGCCACGCCTCTCCCCCAGCCCTAGTCGGGTCTTACGCGGAAACCTCACCGGGCGGAACGATTTCCGGCGAGAGCCAGATGATCCGCCCTGACTTTTCCTGACTGAGGTTCCACGGACTACCGTCTTAACGACTCGGGTAGTTCCGCTTCCGGCGGCACCAGATAAATTGCGAGAGGACCCTTAAATCCTGTCGTTTGAATTTAGGACCACCTTGGTGAGTGGTCGTTCTGGTGTGTTTTGTCATACCTACTGTTTTTTAAACTGAGGCGTAATCTGACAGTAATTTCAAAACCGTTCGCCTTTAATGACCTAAGGAAGGGTTTAATTGATTCTGTGTAGACTCTGCGCCTGCGCCCTTGGGGCGAGAGGGCCTTTGCGACATCCCGAGCGAGCTGAGCAGAAGGAGCGAGTGATGTTGTTGGGCCTGGAGAGGCGCCTTACTCAGTGTAATCGAGTTTTTAGTTAATGGTCATTTTTCTGGCTATACGAAATTTAGCTGGGCCTCGTGTTCAGAATCAGTTAACGAGCCGTCGAAACTCTTTGGAAATGCTCCCTGACAGTTAAAGTAGCGTTTGAAACTCGGAGCGCTTGAGTACATTCAGAAGGCGAGTGCAGCACTTGGTTGACGTTAAAGAATTCTCCCCGTTACTTTGCCATCGTTGTCATTTAATCTGAACTTATGCCCCCAAATTAAAATCCGTGGCGAGGGAAAACCTGAGCTAAAGGGGAAATGTTGCCAATAGTTTTAAAGGAAAAATGTACGCTTTGTGTGAATTTTCCTAAAATGGGCATTTCCGAACCAAAGCAGATACTTTTTAAAAGGAAATTCATTTATCCCATGTGGTTTCATGTGTCTGCATATGAAGATGAAGGCATTTTTTTGAAAAATGAATTTGTACGCTGAAGTGAAGCATATTATACAGAAGTGTCTGGTGTATTTAGATTTCCCAGTCCTTGACTTTGCATACAATTGTGGGTTTTCATTTTTTTGAGGATTAAAATAGTATAATTTAAAAGTCATAATTCTCACCCCAAGTTAATGTGTTTATTGAAATAGTACAGATTTTAAGTTGGAACACATGTGTATTATAATCCATTAAAGGTTACATTGGTAGGTAGCCTTGATGGTTTTTATCCTTGGTGAAACACCGTTAAATCCTAATTTTATTTAAAGTAATACCTAATTGCCTTTATTGGACATAAACATAAAATTATCAAAGAAATTAAGCAATAAGTATTTGTTAATTTTATTTGATGTCATGCAAGGGACATAGTGCAAAAAGTTCAACCAGTTGTGACCCTGACATACCTCTTGCAAAACTAGAAGTTGTAATGAGCCACCTTCATTACTTTTTCTTTTCCTACATGTTTAAATACACAAGTAATTATTTTAATAGAATTTCTTGAATATATGAACATATCCAAGGAAGTCCTAAAGTACTATTTATTCAAACCACTTAATTCTCCCTTGTAAATGATACCTTTAGTAATCTTTGAGTAAGGAAGATATTTGTACTGAATATTATTAATACAGCTTAAAACCATTTTCTCATATTTTGAAATGGACTGTTTCTAGGACACAAGTTGTGAATAGGCTTTGAAAAAATTATTGGTTCTTTTAAATTATTTTTGTATATAAATACCAAATATTAACAACAAAACTTTTAACGACTTCAAAGGCTATGCGTTTTGTAAACTGATTTTTCTTTCTTAGGCATTTTCCATTTCTTCTTATCATCTCTCAACCTCCAGAACCAAGTATACAACACCTGACTCTTCTGGGTTTTCTTGTTAGCATTAAAACATGAATAAACATTGCTATAAAGCATAATCACTATTAGTGAAAGAAAAGAGATTTTAAAATCTTTTTCCATGTAGATAAAGATTTTGAGAAAGAAAGAATTCTGTTACTTTAAACAGCCTGACATGAGTGATGATAATACATAAATATAACAATAATTATATATTGCTTTAGTATTTGCAAAGGACTTTTCAAATCCATTATCTCATTGATCTTCATACTTGTGAAAAAGGTGGAGTAGATATTATGTCCTTTTTCCAAACTTGAATACTGAGGCTTAGGTACATGTTACATGCCTGAAATTCTGACTCCCCAAGTCTATATCTTCTTAGACACTCCCTACTTGTAGTTCATACATGTGAAAATAGAGCATACTGTTTCCTGAAGTGAAATAGGTAACCGTTGGAACTTTTGCTATTTTTTTAATTAATGTTACCTCTCCTGTCAGGAAATGCAGGTAATTCTTTCGTCATTCACAAATAGTTGAAGCCCACTGTATTCCAAACACTATGTTAAAGAATGTAAACATAAAAAAATTAATAAGACATTCCTATTCCTTTTTCATAATCTAAATTACCTGTTACAATAATCACTTTATAACTTGTCTAACAGAGGCCTCAATCAAGTTTTATAAAAGCTAAAGATAACAAGTAATTGAGTTACTAGTACAACATGGAGGGAAAAAACAGAAAATTTGAAGCAAGAGACACCAAGGTTCAAATGTCAGCTCATGCACTCACTGTGTTGCCTTGAGTAAACTGGACAATCTGTGAATCTCCATTTTTCTTATCTATAAAATGGATATAAAACTAATAGTTTATAGAGTATTCTGAGGATCATCATAGTAAAGTACTGTGTAAACATTAGCAATTATAGTCATTAGTCACTTAACAATGGCATAAGTTCTGAGAAATGCATCCTTAGGTGGTTTCAGCATTGTGTGAACATCATAGAATGTACTTACACAAAACTGGGTGGTGTATATATATATATATATTTTTTTTTTCTAATGTGGAAAACCAAATGTCTCAGTACTGAGTATCAATAATTTCTCCCAATCATTTCTCCTACTTGATTCGCAATGCTAATATCAACTGCCACATATCAAATTTTTGCATATGCTCCATCATCATCTTATGGGACCACCACCATATGTGCAGTCCTTCCTTAACTGAAACATCCTTGAAGTTCATGACTGTATTTTTTAAAATTTCTTGAGAATTATTTGCTCTTTCTATACTGTTAGCTTTTCCAGATGCCATATAAGTAGAAATATATAGTATGTGGCATTTCATGTTGGGCTTCTTTCACTTAGTATAATGATTTTTGAGATTCACCCATGTTGTTAGGTGTATTTGTAGTTCCTTGTCAATGCTAAATGGATTTCAGTGTGTGGATGGACTCTGATTTGTTTATCCATTCACCAGTTGATGAACCTGTGGGTTGTTTTCAGGTTTTGGCTGATGAGAATAAAGCTTCTAGAAACATTCACATACAAATTTTTGGGTGGACGTATTTTCATTTCTCTTGGATTAATACCTAAGATTGGTATTGCTGCTCCATATGGTAAATTTATGTTTAACAAGAAATTACCAAACTATTTTCCAACATGTTTACACCACTTTATATTCTCACCGGCAGTGCTCTGCATCCTTGGTAGTACTTAGTATTGCTAGGTTTTGTTTTGTTTTGTGGTGTTGTCATCATTGTTTGTATAGTGGTATGTTACTATGGTTTTAATTTGCATTTTTCTATGCAAATAGTGTTGAGCGTTTTTTCATGTGTTTATTTGTTAACCATCTCTTTGATGAAGTGTCTGTTCAAATCTTTTGCCATATTTAAAATTGAGTTGTTTTCTTGTTAAACTTTGAGAGTTCTTTTTTTTCCATTTTTTAAATTATTTCAGCATATTATGGGGGTACAAATGTTAAGGTTACGTATATTGCCCATGACCCCATCCCCCCTTGAGTCAGAGTTTCAAGTGTGACCATCCCCCAAACGTTGCACATCTCACTCATGTTTGTATATACCCATCCTCTCCTCCCCCCTCCCACCCTCCCGACCCCCAATAAATGTTATTCCTATATGTCCACTTAGGTGTTGATCCGTTAATACCAATTTACTGGTGAGTACATTTGGTTCTTGTTTTTCCATTCTTGAGATACTTCACTTAGTAGAATGGGTTCCAGCTCTATCCAGGAAAATACAAGAGGTGCTATAATCACCATTGTTTCTTAAAGCTGAATAGTACTCCATGGTATACATATACCACATTTTATTAATCCACCCATGTATTGATGGTCACCTGGGTTGTTTCCATACCTTTGCGATTGTGAACTGTGCTGCTATAAACATTCGAGTCCAAGTGTCCCATTTATAGAGTGTCATTTGATCTTTTGGGTAGATACCCAGTAGTGGAATTGCTGGATCAAATGGTAGATCTACTTGTATCACTTTAAGGTATCTCCATATTGCTTTCCATAGAGGCCAAACCAGTTTGCAGTCCCACCAGCAGTGTAGGAGTGTTCCTATCTCTCTGAATCCAGGCCAACATTTATTGTTTGGGGACTTTTTGATAAAGGCCATTCTTACTGGAGATAAGTGATATCTCATTGCAGTTTTGATTTGCATTTCCCTGATGATTAGAGATGTTGAGCATTTTTTTCATGTATTTGTTGGCCTTTATTCTGTCGTCTTTTGAAAAATTTCTGTTCATGTCCTTTGCCTACTTTTTGGTAGGGTTGTTTGATTTTTCCTTGCTGATTTTCCTGAGTTCTAAATAAATTCAAGTTATCAGCCCTTTATCGGTTGTGTAGCTTGCAAAAATTTTCTCCCATTCTGTGGGTTGACTGTTTGCTCTCTTGACAGTTTCTTTGGCTGTGCAGAAGCTTTTTAATTTGATCAGGTCCCATTTATTTATTTTTGTTGCTGCTGTGATTGCCTTTGAGGTCTTCTTAATAAATTCTTTGCCTAGTCAATGTCTAGAAGAGTATTTCCAACGTTTTCCTGTAGAATTCTAATAGTTTCACACCTAATGTTCAAGTCTGTTACCCAGCGTGAGTTGATTTTTGTGAGAGGTGAAAGGTGTGGGTCCTGTTTCAGAGAGTTCTTTATAAATTCTAGATACAAGTTCTTTATCTTACATATGTATGGTAAATATTTTCTACCAGCTACAATTTGTCTTATTTTTTAAACAATATCTTTAAAAGAATAAAAGATAAAAATAAAGATATTTTTTTATTTAAAAAAATTTTTCTTTATGGATTGGTGTTTTTTGTTTGCTATCTAGGAAGTTGTTACCTAACCTAAGCTCACAAAGATTTTTTGTTGTTGTTTTCTAGAAGTTGTATAGTTTTTATGTTTTACATTTAGGTCTGTGACCCATCATAATTTAATTTTTACATATGGTGAGGTCTGAATTGAAGTTCATCTTTTTTTTTTTTTTTTTTTTTTGAGTCAGAGTCTCTGTTGCCTGGGCTAGAGTGCCATGACATCAGCCTAGCTCACAGCAACTTCAAACGCCTGGGGTCAGGCGATCCTTCTGCCTCAGCCTCCCAAGTAGCTGAGACTACAGGCATCCCCCACTATGCCTGGCTAATTTTTTGTATATATAATTTTAGTTGGTCAATTAATTTCTTGCTAGTTTTAGTAGAGACGGGGTCTCGCTCTTGCTCAGGCTGGTTTCTAACTCCTGACCTTGAGTGATCCCCCTGCCTCAGCCTCCCAGAGTCAAGTTCATCTTTTTTCATATGGATGTCCAATTGTTCCAACATTTGTTGAAAAGATTATTCTTTCTTCATTGAATTACCCTGACACCTTTGCTGAAAATCAGTTTACCATATCTGAATGGCTGTTTGTGGATACTCTCTCCTGTTTATAGCTCTATGGCTCTCATTTTGCCAGCGCCACACAGTCTTGATTACCATAGCATTATTGGAAGTCTTCAAATCGGATAGTGTGAAATTCTTCAACTATGTTCATTTTTCAGAGTTGTTTTAACTATTCTAAGTCCTTTGGTTTTCCATATTAATTTTAGGATCAGCATGTTAGTTTCTACAAAAGAGATTGTGGATTTTTGACTGGGATTGCATTGAATCTATAGATAAATTTGTGGAGAATTGGCATCTTAATGAGTTTGTTTAGCTGTTTCTCATTGTTAGGCTGAGAATGTCTCTTTCCAGCTTACTACATTCTAGACAGAAGTATATGGGAATTTTTAATTAATATTTCAGAAAGAAATAATTTACTTCCATTGTTATGTTCACTGTGCTACCTTATTGGAAGCAATCACAAAACTAATCCCATTTGTGAATTTGATGTCATCCTTTACTGCCCTCTTAAGAACATTGTACAATCATGTAATTTTTTTCTCCTCTGTTTCCAATGGTCTTCCTAGGAGCTCTTCCATTAGCATTAAGCTTTCTGGGTTATTCCCTTCTTGAAAACAAAACAATCTTTAAAAAATGAGTTTTTTTAATTGTAGTAAAATACATGTAACATGAAATTTAACATCTTAACCACTTTTAAATGTACAGTTCAGTGGCATTAAGTACATTCACATTGTGTATAACCATTACTACCATGCATGTCCAGAACTCTTTTCATCTTGTACAACTGAAACTCTTTACTGATTAAATGATAACTCCCCCATTCCTCCCTCTCTACACCCAGTGTACCTCATATAAGTGGAATCAGACAGTATTCATCTTTTTATGACTGGTTTATTTCACTTAGCATAATGTCTTTAAGATTCATTGATGTTGTAGCATGTTGGAGAATCTCCTTCCTTTTTAAGATAGACACACACACACATATGCATATACATATATATATAAATATATATATACACACACACACGCACACCATATTTTGTTTATTCATTCATCCACTGATGGACACTTGGGTTGCTTCTACCTTTCGGCTATTGTTGATTATGCTGCTATGAACATGGCTGTCAAAACAAACTTTTAACCCTGCTAGAATGTAAACTCCATGAGGGCCAAGAGGATATGCATCTTGTTTATTATTGTATGTCTAGTTTTGAATCTGGCACATAACAGGTGCTTAATAATATTTTTTAGATCAATCAATGAATCCCATATCCATCTCCAGTAACTGTCATATAGCTCCCTGTCTTTATAGCTAATCTCAAGCTTACTAAATCCACTTTCTCAATGTCCATTCTTTCCTTAATCTCATTGCAGTCTGGTGTCCACTTGCCCTGCTCTACTATAATGATTGCCAAAACTATTAGATACATTTTTGTTCTTGTATCACTTAGCCTCTTCATTTACTTCTAAGAGCTCTTTATTCCATAGACTTCTGTAACCAGAACCTCAGTTGGCTTTTTTACTATTGCTCTGGCTTATTCCAATGCCCCTGCAGATTTATAATAAATACGTGTAAACTAATAAGCTTAATGAAGTATTGCAGATTTTATGATAAAAGTTAGTATATGTTACTATAAGTGTATTGAGGAAGGTATACACAATTCTATTTGAGATTGGAGATGTCAGAAAGGATTCAAAGATAAGTGAATTCATTAATGTGAATATTGAAGGATAAGGCTCTGTCCACAGTTCTTCTTACTCGGTACGCTTTCCTTCTGACCCTTTTTCCATTTCCTTAACTTCAGTTACCATCCACAAGCTGAGTTCATCCATGAGCTGCATACAACATGCTTAATGTTTTCATCTTTCTCCATAAGCCAGAACTTCAGAAGTCATCCCAGACTCTTCTTTGCATTCACTCCACACATCTAGTCAGTCACAGTTCTTATAAAACTTATCTGTTTATTTCCACTGACACTGCTTTGACTAAAAATTTCATCTTTTCTTGCTTTAATTATATAATTGCCCCCTCACTAACCTGTACTTGCATTCCTATCTCTTCACCCCAATCTATCATCCATGTTGGTACAGATTGGACTTTGTAAAATAGGAATCTGATAACTACAACTTATTCTTCAAAATTCAAGTTGAGTTTGGTCAGCAAAGCACTCTGCAGGAAATGGCATCTAGCCAGAGTTCTGAAAGATGATTAGGGGTTGGAGAAGTGAGGATGAGGCCTATTCCTCAAAAGTATCATTGAAAAGGTGTGAGCACACTACATGGAATGGTTGAAAAACTATGGTTGGTTATTTGTTGTGTAACTGGAGCTTAGAGTTTGAATTGAGAATGCCAAGAAGAAAGCATGGAGAGGTCAGTAAAGACCATATCTTGAAAAATGTTTAAAACCTTTTATGTTTAGATATCATTAGTGCTATGGTCTGAATGTTTGTGTCCCCCAAAAATTCATATTTGAAATCTGAACTCCCAAGGTGAGGGTATTAGGAGGGTGGAGTTTTGGGGAGGTGATTTGGTCATGGGGGCAGAGCCCTAATGAATTAGTGCCCTTATAAAAGAAGCCTGAGAAAAATTCCTCACCCTCTCCTCATGTGAGGTTACAGTGAGAAGACAGCTGCTTATAAGCAGGCCCTCACTAGACACTAAATCTGCTGGCATCTTGACCTTGTACTTCCCAGCCTCCAGAACTATGAGAAATAAATTTCTGTCATTTATGAGCCTCCCAGTTAAATGATATTTTGTTATAGCAGCCCAAATGGACCAAGACAATCAGGAATGGCCAAAGGCCATTATTTCAAGTTAGGTGGGTATTTTGATATGGTTTGTGTTTTATGATAACCTCTGTGGCTGCAGGGAGGAGACGGACTATGTAGACAGGAGAGGCAAGGTCAGATACGAGGTGAGTCTGAACTAAGGCAGTGGTGGTAAAGTTCAAGCTTCTAATTTATCCCAAGTGCTTTTCCTCCCTCTCCAAGTCTGATTCTTTATGTTTTTATAATACACTTTGCATACTTCTGTTAAAACAACATTCTATAGTGTATAAATGCTGATTTATGCCTCTGTTCCTGTTATTTGACAGCATAGCTTTATGAGGGTAAGGATTTCATCTTGTTTAGTTTTGCATTCCCATCATCTAATACATATAAGAGTTTAAGTTCTCAGCAAGTGAGCAAACAAATGTGAGGTTATATGGATAAACAAGCAATAAACTATAAAAAAGGATAAAACATGGGAAGTGCTATAGTAGATACAAAGAAGGTCAGGACAAGTCAAGATCATTTCAGAGGTGATAGAAGACTTGCTTCATTGAGGTGCTAGACATGATTTTGAAAGATGAGTAAAACGTAATCATATAGAATTAGAAGGATGTACCACTCAGGGGAAACAATCATATAAACTAAAGTACAGAGAATGGTTGGGATATGGCAATAGGTAAACAAAGGAAACTAACTAGAGAAGAAGCTCTAAGGCTTATGTTCTGCCAGGTTATAGAGGATAGGCTAAGTGTTTAGACTTGAGTCAATAAGTAGTAGAGAAGCCCAGAGGCAATCTAATAGTGTTCACTCTGTCAAAGGAAATCATTTGTAAATGATTTTACAAAGTAAATCAAAATAAAAATATGCCAGGTATAGTCTAAATAAGTTGCAAAGTTCCTATGTCAAGCAAATAATCATGCTTCTAAGTGTTCTGCTCTTTACTGAGCCAAGACAACTGACTCTTATAAAAATAAAAATAGTACACTTTTGAAAGGACTTATGAAATATGAAAATATATAGAAAATTTCTGATTTTATGTCTTCCACTGATTTCTCTCTTCCTTAATGATATGAAAAACAAAGTAAGCAAAAAACCTCAAAGAGCTAATTCTTCAAAATTTTGTGTAGTGATTTCCTTTCCTCCTTGACCCTTTGTACTATAGATTTACTTTGAGGATACCAAATTGCTCTATCTTGATCTATTTTCAATTATTCAAAAGTTAAAGTTTGAAAGTAGAAAAATTAATTTCAGTAAATAGACCTTTTCTGAGAAGGATTTTTTGTGCATTTATTATAGGTAGAAAGCCAACGGTGTCCTTACAGCCCAGATAACTTAGGCATACTGAAGACTTCATCTTATATTGAGTCATTAGATAAAAGATATTCTTGTATATCCCCAGGAGGGAATTATGTAGAGAGAAGAGTACAGGAAATTGTGAGAACTTGGAACAGAGGGTTTTATAAGTATAAGAGCAAAATACAGGAGCCACTGTGGTTTATGCAGACGCTTGTTTTTCTGATGGCCAGCTTTTTTCTACCAGTTACAATTACCCACACCCCTCTGTGTTTGGGGTCCTGTACTTCTCTTAATTTTGATCTTTTCCTCCTGTGAGCTTTTCATAGGCCTGAAAAAAACTTTCTCCTTTTCTTTTTAAGGTTCTTCAGGAGTTTTTGCAAGCTTTTACTGGGCTCTAAAAGGGAGGAAATAAGGATTTTTGTCTGTCTTTTATAAGCTTCATCTTCCTACAGATTCCATGGTCTCAGCTAACTAGGATGGGATATTTCTAGATTTTCCTTTAGATGATTTGGAACACTGATGGTCCCAAAAGCCATTAAAGGGAAAGAAACTGTAGCTTGAGGTTATATATAGTATATTATAAATTTTGTAGCATGTAAATCATGTAATGATTGAAGGGACAGATCTCTCCCTTGCACTTAAAAGAGCTTGTGTCAGTGTTGCCTAGAGATGAAAATAGTACACAAAGAAAAAATGATTTGTGTTTGTTTTTTAAGAGTTGAGGAGGGTTAATGTAGAGCTAGTTTGAAAGGCAAGCAAATTGATAGCTAGACAGACTCAACTCTACATTCCCTACTTGAAACCACATTAGCCTTCCCGAAGTGAAAATTGATCAAGAGTAGAAGTTTGGCATGGGCAGTAGGGAGGTACTAGTACTTCATCACAGTTACTTTGAAAAGTGCTAACCTAGAGCAACATGAAACTGGACAACAGTAGAAGTAGCTACAGGACAAGGGCTGAGCATACACATGGTAAAACCTCTTGATGCCTTTACTATTTCCAATTAGGGGTTATTATGACTATAAAACATCTATGAACATTTTTATACACATCTTTTGATAGTCATACACTGATATTTTTGGGTTGTAAACTTAGAAGTAGAATTACCAAGTCTTTAGGGTAGATGTATGTTTAGCTTTAGAAGAAACTCAGTTTTCCAAAGTGGTTGCAGCATTTTACACTCCCATAGACAATGTATGAGAGTTCCAGTTGCTACTTGTCCTCACCAACACTTGGTGTTGTCCGTGTTTTTAATTTTATCCTTTTTGGGCAGTGTATAGTTGTAAATCACTGTGGTTTTAATTTGCATTGCCGTGAGGAGTAATGATGTTGAGCACATTTTCCCTTGTATAGTCACCATTTGAATGTATCTTTTATGAAGTGCCATGTAAGAGTTGTCCCCCATTTTTGAATTGGATTTTTTCATTTTTGATTTGTAGAAGTTCCTTCCATATTCTAGGTATGAGTCCTTTGTTGGATGTATGTATTAAAGATATCTTTTTCCAGTCTGTGTCTTATCTTTTCACTTTCTTATGGTGTCTTTTGATGAACAGGAGTTTTGATTTTGATAAAGTTCTATTTTTTTATTTTATAGATAGTGTTTTTTGTGTCCTGTTTAAGAAATCTTTGCTTATTGCAAGATTTTAAAGATCTTTTCCTATATTTTCATCCAGAAGTGTTGTCCTTTATCTTTCACATTTAAGTTTATGATTTATCTGGAATTTTTGTGGAAGATTTGAGGTAAGTGGTTAAGGTTTATTTTTTTCCTATAGAAATATTTAGTTATAGCATCATTTATTGAAAAGACCACCTCTTCCTTCATTATACTGATGTCTTCATTGTAAACGCTTTATATGTATGGATCTAATTCTAGACTCCCTCTTCCATTACAATGATGTATTTGTCTGTCCTTATGCCAGTACTGCACTGTCTTACTGTATTCATATGGAAAGTCTAAAATCTGATTTATTCATTTTTGAGATGTTTTGGAAACTATGATAAGCTATATTTGTGGGGGTATAGCCATCTACTATAAAGTGAAATATTCATATATTTAGTATTTAATTGCAAATGAATTAAACTTAGAACAAACTAGTTTATAGTACCTTGTAGAGAGATTCTATGGCCATACCACCCTGAATGCACCCAGTCTCTTCTGATCTCAAAAGCTAGGCAGGGTCGAGCCTGGTTAGTACTTGGATGGGAGATAATTAACCTGTTTTTTAGTTTATAATGGGATAGTGTTAGCATTGCAGAACCTTTGCTTTTAAAGTTGCTTACACTTTGTGCTAACCTAAGATTAGAAATGCACTGGTATTCTCTCTCAAAGTTATAAATAGATCACAAAGGTATTTTTTTCTGTGCAAGGAGCTATATCATGGGGAAGAGACTTGATAAGCTGGTTAAGCCACCATGATAGGCATAGTCTGTCTGTTTTGTTCCAACATTCTCTTTGTAGTAATCTACTCTTTTAGTCTCATACCTAGATCCTCTAGTGGTCAGTAAACATCCATATTGTTTTTAGAATTTCAACATTGTAAGCATTTTATCAGAGTCACAGCAGGAAACAGAAGCCATACTCTGGTGGGATTTTAAAGGAAATTTAATGAAGCTCCTATTTACAGATAGATAAGGACAGAGACACCAACGTGGCACTGGGAGACTAGCAACAGCAGAAAACAGTTACCACTTCTAGGGGTGAAGTGGCAAGGAGAAGAAATGATCATGAATATATTTAGAATTAACATAAAACTATATTTCTTCCCTTATAACCTATCATTTGTTAAATATTTAAATATCACATAATAGGACCATCCTGTATAAGTAACATTGCAGTTGATAGCAATGAGAGATTTTAAGTAAACTTTTTTGAAGTGTACTTGTTCATTTCCTTTTTTTCCCAGTATGTGGAAAATTTTCAGCATTTATTATCACATGGAAAGAGACAAGATAATTTTTCATGCTGCATCTCAAAAATAGCATTTGAATATTTTAGTTCATATACATCACTGTTCCTTTCCTGTACTGCAATTATCTCCCTCACAAATAATATTTTGGGAATGCTCAATTCACATGTAAAAATAAATATGACAGAGCCTGAACTGAAATAGCAACTGAATTAGCTTATAATTTATTTCTTATAATAACTTTTACTTAGGTTCATGATGGTCCGTAGTGGAAAAAATGGTGACCTTCATCTTAAACAGATTGCATATTATAAACGAACTGGTGAATATCATCCAACAACACTGCCAAGTGAGAGAAGTGGCATACGAAGAGCAGCAAAAAAATTTGTCTTCAAAGGTAAAATTAGTGTCCAGAATCTTATATATAGTATTATAGATTCTTCTACACATGTGTTCTTTGTGGAATCCTGAGAGTTTCTATGGCAATTGGTTGTTGCCAAACTATTACCAGTTGAATTGATGATGCCACTCAATCAAAAGCAAAATAAAATTCACACTGAAGCTAACTGAAGGCCAGTTAGCATGAAAGGGTAGTTTAAATTATATGCAGAAAATGATACTGTGGGAGAAAACAGAAACATTTATCTGAATTAACAGCTTCTACTTTTGCCCTCTGGTACACCTACTCTAATGGTGCACTTTTAAGCACTAATACCATAGTCAGTGAGGAACTTATTTGAGGCTTAATATGAAAATGTTGACAAAGTTAACTAGTTTGTTTACTAAAATGAAAAAGGGAAGGAATTAGCTATTTTTATTTATATGATTTCCCCGCTCTTACTGCCATTTAAATATTCTTAGGATTACATTTATTTTAGGCCCTTGAGTGGATTAAATATTTGAAAGGCAGTGGGACATTTATCCTAAAAGGTCATAATAATTTTTCCCTCTTTTCCTGCCTCCTTCAAAGGGAAAGAGAAGTTTGGGTTGAGATAAGCAGAAAGTACAATCACCAGATAATTAAATGAATATTGGTACTATTAATGGGAGCTTTGCAGGTTGGTATAGCATTAGGCTTTCTCCAAAACAGGCCAAGAAAATTCTAAGGTAATAAATAAATAACTGCTCCTGTCTCCCTGTGTACAACCCTACCAATAATAGGCAGATCCATTACCTCTTAGACTAACATTAGAATTCATTCATTCATTTACTTAACAATTTGTGTAATAAGTGTGTACTGAGTTTCTATGTGCCAGTCACATTTTAGGCCTTGGAGAAATATTGATGAATAAAATAGATAAGCTTCCTGCCCTCAGGTTACTTACCTTCTAATTTAAGTAAAGAATGTTCCACTCAGCATGTGCTTAAGCACATTAGTAGCTTAATGGTGTATTCTGGAGTTTGAATAGTTACCCTCTACTGGAGAGTTAGGTGGTGGTTCTCTGCATCCTCTAGTTGCTTCCCAGCTGCAGATTCTTCTCAGGTGTCCTTGTGAGGAAAACAGTATTGTCGTGTGGTTTAAGGTTCTCCTACTTAATCAGCCCTACTTTCCACTCAAATCTAGAAAAACATGAAAAAGGTGGTTGCTTACAAAAATGCAGTTATGATAAAATGCTATTTTAGAAAATTCTGTTCTAGGAAATTGCTTATCTGTACATAATTTATTTGCTAATTTATACCATTTTAGGAGGCACTTGCAGGTATTTTCTTAGTTTGAGTACTTCCGTAGAAAGTTAACTTTATGCTTCCATACTTATTATATGCTTTGATAAACAAGCTAGCTCTACTTATATATTGATAGCTACAAAATTATAGCAGCTAGTGCTTCTTCTAGATAGTGTAACAGCTGAGGACCTTTCCAATTGTATGGTAGCACCATAACAAATAAATACTCTGTTTTAAGTAGAGTAACGTTTAATAAAACGCCTCATGGTTTAAAGTTAAGGCTATGATTATATTAAAACTCTATAGGTAATTTCTAAAAACTGCACTTCTATTTTTTTGACATCACTTATTCCAGAAAAAAAGCTGTTTTATGTTGGAAAAGACAGAAAACAAAATCGTTTGGTAATTGTTTCAGAAGAGGAAAAAAAGAAAGTCCTAAGAGAATGCCATGAAAATGACACTGGAGCTCATCATGGCATATCCAGAACCCTCACGCTGGTGGAATCCAATTACTATTGGACTTCTGTGACCAATGATGTCAAACAGTGGGTATGGCTTATGTATTTAGAATATTTTTAATAATGTCTTAATGCCCCCAGTTTACTCTGGGTATTACCTCTCATTAAGTACTTTTTGTATGGTAGTTTTTGTGAAAAAACAATTAAAGGGGTTTTTATTTCCTTTGATTCTTTTAAATCACTAAACTATAATTTGAGCAACAAAAAAGCATTACTTGAATATTTGAACATACCATATTTAGATAGGAGATTACTTAGAACCAGATTTTTATTATTGAACTCCTTTGTGCAGGCAGAATTTAAATGGGGCTAGAATTTGTTTGACTAAATCATTACCTCTTTAATGGCAGTGATAAAAAGTTTTCTTTGAGGGGACGGTATGTTCATAATAAGTTTGGCCCACTGTGTGCTCTCATCTTTTGTCCTGTCCCATCTTGATGTAGAAATGTCAAGCATGGCGGAAACCCAAAACCAAATAAATGCAAAATCAAATTGTGAAGGTAATAAGTCTGAGTTTTGTAATTTTATAACCTATTAAGAACCTCAACTTCTTCTAATAGATAGTTCACCTATAGGAATTTTAGGGTTCTTGCTGGTAGGTCAAGTGATCCTACTCTTTCTAGTGTACTATATGCCAAATGGTAAGCATTCCTTGGTATAGATGTGAGATCTCTTTAATAATTATAATAGTGCATCAAGAAGACTAGGATTTCAGGAATAAAGAATTAAACCAACATTTAATTATCACTTATGAGTTATCAGTTTATGAGGATATGCAGATATTCCAAAGACAAATATAAATTTATATTTGCCTTCAGAACCTGCCATACATTTCTTTACAAATATTCAGTGAAATCTTTGTCAAATCTTTATCATTTGAGAATGGATATGATTTGGGGAATTAATCAAGAGTTATTTGTGGCAAAATTTAGTAAATAAGTTTATGTTTGAAAATTTTTATTAAAAATAACTGTGACTATAATATAATAAAAAGATTTTTTAAATTTTTCTCCAGAAGTTAGTTTGAAAGAAGTTTCCAAAGTGGAATTCCAGACATATATTGAGCAATGATACCATCCATAAATAGGTCAAACTGATATCTTCTCACTTCAGTCAAATGAAAGCTTCATGACAACATAGACTTTGTTTTTGTTTACTCTTTTTTCCCATGACCTAGAGAAATTTATGGCATCTATAAATATTGTATGTATGAAATTATATTTCAATAAATACTGTTGGAATCAGTGAATGAACTTCTTAGAGTAGTAACTTTAGAAGGAAACATCTTTTGCATATAGAAATTACTATATATTTATATATTGATTTAAATTATAAAGAACATTTTAGGATCTATTTAAATATTTAATAAATGTTTATTGAATGTGAACCAGAATTGTGTTCCATCTCAATAAGACCCCATAAGATGGTCATTTAATAGTATAGTGGTCCCTTGGTATATACAGGGAGATTGGTGCCAGCATCTCCCACATTGCATATTACCAAATCTGTGCATAATCAAGTCACATAGTTGGCCTTGTGGAACCCATGGTTATGAAAAGTCAGCCCTTAGTATATGCAAGTTTCACACCTTACCCTGCCCTGTATTTTCAATATGTGTGTGGTTGAAAAAAAGCCATGTATAAGTGGACATATGCAGTTCAAACTTGTGTTGTTCATGGGTCAACTGTAGTAGCAACTATTAAATTTGCTTGTTGTTCTGAATAGAAAGTTTAATACAGTGCTCAAGTTCTTAGTCCAAAGTTTCTCTTTCAAGACACAAACTACCTGTTAACCATTTTAAAATTCAGATTCCTAAGACTTCTTTTGTACTATGTTGAATATATTAACATCTGTGTGTATTTTCTTTATCGTGTGCCTGTTTGTAGGTGTATGCTTGCCAGCATTGCCAAGTGGCAAAAAATACAGTTATTCTAGCACCTAAACAGCATATTCTCAAGGTGGAAAATCCATGGAGTATAGTTACTGTTGATCTGATGGGACCTTTTCATACAAGCAACAAAAGTCATGTATATGCTATAATCATGACAGATTTGTTCACAAAATGGGTTATGATTTTGCCTCTGTGTGATGTTTCAGCATCAGAGATTTCTAAAGCTATTATCAATATATTTTTCTTATATGGACCTCCTCAGAAAATAATAATGGACCAAAGAGATGAATTCATTCAACAGGTAAGACAAACTACTTAGGTATGGGAGCATGTCTTATTCCCTTTCATTGTCCAGCACACAATGCCATTTGTGTTATATTACAGAGTGCTTAATAAATTCAGATAAATTGCTACAGGTATAGAGGTATGATATTGTATGCTACAGGGGTCATTGGATTGGAAATTAGTACATCAGGAATTTAGTACTTATAGAGCCACTAAGTAATTGTAAACCTATCTTCAGGTTTCTTCAAACTAAAATGAAAAGAGTGTACCAAATAATATTTGTTTACTTGTAGCATAAAAATCCTATTGTTGACAGGTAAAGGGAGATTTGAGGAAATGGAAAAATACATCATGTTTCAATATTGAAACTTTTTTTTCCCATTGCCCTGGACTTTTTTCTGATTAACATTAACCTGAAAAAATAAGTAGACAAAAATACATATGAAAATTTAAAAAATTATATAACTACTAGACTTAACGCATATTTCAAAATTTTTATAATTGACAAGGTACTCATATAAAAAAAATCAGAGATAGCCAGACTTTCTTGGTTCAAAACACCTTTGATGGCTCAGTTCAAAAGAAATACCTAAAGTTATATTTATTAATCAGTTAGGACCGGTGTGAGGGGTCCTTAAGATTATTCTCAGGTTCCATGATTCGTCAGGAGGACTCAGTGTATAGAAATACTCTTGGCTAAGATTTATTCAGTGAAATGATACAAAGCAAAATCAGCAAAGAGAAAAGGCTCATTGGGAAAAAACTAAGGGAAACCAGGTACAAGCTTCCATGATCTCCTTTCCCAGTGAAGTTACACAGGACATGTTTAATTCTCACAGCAATGAGTTGTGACAATACATGAAATGTTGTCTACCAGGAAAGCTCATTAGAGGCTCAGTGCCTAGGGTTTTTATTGGAGGCTGGATATTTAAGCACTGTCCGCCTGGCATGTACCAAAATTCCAGACTCTGTGAAGGAAAGAAGGTGTTTGGCTTTCTAACCAAAACCTACATTCCTAGACACTAGCCAAAGGCCAACTTTGTAAGCAAGCCTGTCAAAGAATATAGCAGTCTCAAATCTGCTTTGTTAATCTGCTAGAGTTAAATGAACTCTTTTCTGCACAGGTTCATCCAACTTTAGTAAGTATTTATGTCCTGACCACTTGGCAGCCATTTAAAAAATAATACTCATAAATTGAAAGAAAAAATATTTTTATTTCATTCTTAAACACAATTATTTGCTAATGGAGTGTGTGTGTACCTTTGACCACTGCCTAACATTTCAAGCCTTAGAATTATATTGTATACTGCCATCCTCATTTCCTGTTTGACATTAGTTTTTACAGAGTAATTGATTTTTATCACAGCATCTCCTGAAAAAAGAAAAAACAGTTCTATAAAGATATGATTTCATTGAAAGGATTGTAACCTGATCCAGTGTTGAAACTGAACTATCTTAAGCTAGTAGTTTTCGTGGTGTCTGATTGGTATTAAGAGAGCAACTTGACACAGAGTTTGTTAACAGTGATTAAAATGAAAAAACTGGCATCACAAATGAGTAGGGTAGGATTATAGAATAAATTTAATTAACAGGTAATAATTTTCAAATTGTTGTTATTTCTATAGTATGATTTTAGAATTTAATACCACATACTGAAATTATTTTTAGGTAAACTAAGGAATTTTTATTTTTTTAATTGAAAGAGAAAAGCTAGATATTAGACTTGTAAAAAAATCTCTAGGAGGCCGAGCGCAGTGGCTCACACCTGTAATCCTAGCACTCTGGGAGGCCGAGGTGGGAGGATTGCTCGAGGTCAGGAGTTCGAAACCAGCCTGAGCAAGAGCAAGACCCCATCTCTACTATAAATAGAATGAAATTAATTGGCCAACTAATATATATAGAAAAAATTAGCCAGGCATGGTGGCGCATGCCTGTAGTCCCAGCTACTCGGGAGGCTGAGGCAGGAGGATTGCTTGAGCCCAGGAGTTTGAGGAGGT
Source organism: Microcebus murinus (assembly GCF_040939455.1). NCBI lineage: Eukaryota > Metazoa > Chordata > Mammalia > Primates > Cheirogaleidae > Microcebus > Microcebus murinus. The sequence goes on along the minus strand of NC_134114.1, from coordinate 76,540,631 downwards.
TGTGAGCTAGGCTGCGAGACTCTCTCAAAAAAAAAAAAAAATCTCTAGAGGATGGAGGTCACATGCTCAGATTAGGAACAGTGCTAGGAAATTGGACATCAACATTAAAAATTATCAAGAATATTCTTTGAAATATTAATTTACTTCCATTTATATTAATGAAGAGTCTTACCTTAAGTGCATATAGTGCTTCAAGACATTAGCTAATGATAGTTTTTCTAGGCATGTTTAAAGTCATGTGATAACCAATTCAAGACTTTGAAAATTTTACTAAAAGTAACAATAAGTGTTTATAAGCTCTTTTACGAGATTTCTTAATAACAAAAAAAAAGGCACATATGACTGGGAAAACTTGTTCTTTTTGCTGTGAGTGAAATAAATGGCTTAAATATTACACAAAGCATAATGGTGACAAAATCAAATATATGCATTTGTCAAGAAGTACACAGAGAACACTGCTAAAGATTAGAGCATAATATACAATGTGAAAGGTTTATCATACAGTTGGATAAAAATACAGATATTTCTAACATAGCTTAGAGTATCGGCTAATTTGTTTCAGTAAAGTGCACAAAGGCCTTTTTGTAATCCTCTGAAGGAAAGAAAAGAAACATATTCTGTGGGAAAATTACTTTTAAAAGATGTCTTATGGAAACATTTTGAAACAAAGAAGTTGAAGTCTTTTCCAAGGGTTATTTAAAATCATTGATCAGCAGTTCATATTGAAGCTGACCCAAATGACCTTTTCTCCAGGATTTCTTTCTAATTCCTTTTGAATTAATGATAGGCAGCCTGAATTTGTGTGTGTGTGTGTGTTCATCAGCTAGGAATTGTACTCAGCTACAAGTAACACAAGTCCTCTCCCTCCCCCAATATATAAACTCCAATTGGAATTTTTATGTTCTACTCAAGAAAAGCAAGCCAGGTTGTCCAAAGCTGGAAGGGTAGCTCTAAATGTCGTTGGGAATCTATGCTCCTAGCTTTCTGTTCCACTGTCTTTGTGATGTGACTCAATCTTGTGCCCAACTGTATAGCTGCTAGCGCCCATGCCACAATGTATACATTTCAGTCAGAAAGAAGGGGAAGAGCAATGAGCAAACAAAGCTAGTACCAGCTAAGTATGTCCAACAACTTTCGTTTACTTTTTTTTTTTTTTGGCCAAAACTGCACATGACCACCCTTACGTCCAAGGGAGCTTGGGAAATGTAGTTTTGTTTCTTATTTTCTCTCATATTACCTTCACCTGTTTAGTTATTCTGATATTACTTGTCCTAATATTCTTTTAAAAGACAAATTTATCAGCCAAAAGTGTACTACTCTATTAAAAATAGTAAGAAAAAAACTGCAGGTTGCGGTAGGAAAAATACATTTCACAGGCTTTCTATTAGAAGCTTTCTTAACTCATTTTGACTTCTTTTAGGTCCTGCATATTATAAGATATAAGAACAACAATAATACTAGCAGTTAAAAGTTATAAAACACTACTTGCCAAGAATTGTTTTAAGTGCTTTGTAAACACTAACTCATTAATCCTCAGAAGAGTCCTGGGTAGGATTTTCTTTATTTTGCAGATGAGGAAAAACTGTGAGTACAGAGAGGTTCAGTGATTTGGCCAACGTCACACAACTGTAACTGGATTATGTGATCTAGTGTTTATTTGGAAGACTATCTACTAAGTTAAAAAGTTATTTGAACTCAGAGTTAGTGTTAAATTCTGTTCTTCCATTTCCTTGTATGTATGTATTTGGCAAGGCACTTCATCTTACCTTTAAAATGATAGGGATTGCATTAATTCTGTAGATCACTTTAGGTAGTATGGACATTTTCTGCAATTTCTTTTCTCAGTGTTTCGTAGTTCTCCCTATATACGTCTCTCACCTCCTTTGTGAAATATATTCCTAAATGTTTAATTTTCTTTAATAATACCTCATAAAAGTGTTGTAAGGCCTAATGACAATAATGTAAAGTATACAGTGTGTTGACCAACACATAGTAAGGACTCAATAAATTATAACTACTATTTTATTTATTTATTTTTTTTTTTATTTTTATTTTTTTTGAGACAGAGTCTCGCTTGTTGACCAGCCTAGAGTGAGTGCCGTGGCGTCAGCCTAGCTCACAGCAACCTCAAACTCCTGGGCTCAAGCAATCCTTCTGCCTCAGCCTCCCGAGTAGCTGGGACTACAGGCATGTGCCACCAGTGCCCGGCTAATTTTCTATATATATTAGTTGGCCAATTAATTTCTTTCTATTTATAGTAGAGACGGGGTCTTGCAGGATTCCAATTCTTGTGAGGCCTTTTTTTAATCAGTGGAAAAATACAATGCAAGTTATAAAAAGCTAGCTTTATTTTATATTTTTTTCAGATTAATGTTGAACTGTATGGATTGTTTGGCACAAAGCAAATTGTAGTTTCTCACACCTCTGGAACTGTTAAGCCAACTGAAAGTACACCTAGCACAGTCAAAACATTTCTCTCTAAACACTGTGCTGAATACCCAAACAATTGGGATGATCACCTATCAGCTGTTTCATTTGCCTTCAATGTAACTCACTTGGTATGTGCCTTTTACTAATTCTATCCTTCTGAGTTATGACTGTTTCTTGGCTAGATTACTGTCTTATTACAAAATTGCTGTTTTCTTTAAAATAGGAGCCTACTAAAAATACACCATATTTTCAAATGTTTCATCGAAATCCTTATATGGCTGAGACTTCAGATAGTCTTCATGAAGCTGATGGTGATAATACAAGTATGTTTACCAGAATTCTAGATGCAGTTAAAGAAGCTGATAAAATAATGGAAAGTAAGACAACTTCAGTGGGCCAGGTGATTCTATTTAACAGAAAAACTATAATCTAGAACTCTATAAAGTGATACTTATTTTTAAAGTTTCAGCATATACACATGTGTATGCATGCCACATGGTAGACCCTTACACCAAAATTTTGTATCTATCACATTTTGTTTTGATTATATAATATGCTTATTAGCAATAAAATTCTGAGGCAACAATAAGAAAACCATTGATTTTGGAATCAAGTAGAGATGGATTTAGCTTGATAGTCTTGCTGCTTATCCATAGTTTGACTTTAACAAATTACTTAACCTATGTTAGTTTGCCTTCTGTATATAGTAGGAGTAATAATACTGACTTTGAAATGTTGTTTTAAGAATTAAATGGGATTCATGCGTAACTTTTAGTAGCATTTCAGTAAATTACAATTATTTATAATATTATCATTATCTACATTTACCTTCAAGAAATTATAGCTCTTTCGTTCCTTTGGTTTTTTTTGCTTTTACACTTATAGGTGGAAAACAACAATTTGGATGAACTAAATAAAAGCAAGATCATTGTTAAAAAGAAACCAAAGCAATTAAATCCTTTTCATTTAAAAGTGGGTCATGAAGTTTTAAGACAAAGGAAAAATTGGTGGAAGGATGGTCGTTTCCAGTCTGAATGGGTTGGTCCTTGTGTCATAGACTATATTACAGAAAGTGGATGTGCTGTCCTGAGAGACAACACTGGGGCTAGACTTAAAAGACCTATCAAAATGTCCCACCTTAAGCCCTATGTAAGAGAATCCAGTGAACAAGGTAAGTATCTGTCACTTCTCTACACTTTTACTTTCTTTGAATGAGTAGAGAACTTAAAAATAACAGAAACTTTCTTCTCCTCTTTGGTCAGATTTTCCTTTCTCATTTTTATAAAATTTGGTATAGTTTTAGATAACCCAGGTAGTCTTTTTTTATTAGGTTTGTGAGAGATTTTTATTTTGATTTCTAGTGTGCTTTTTCATAGTTCACATGGGAAATACTGAACCTGTATCTACTAAAGGAAGGATTATGTCTTTTCTATTTTTGCTTTCACAATGACCTTTTAGTCATTTTGTGCCTCATTTTAGCATGATCCCCTAAGATCCCCTATCACTAATGCCAAAACCAAACATACTACCCAGAATCCAGTTGTGAGATAAATATATTAAGAAACTTAAAATATCATTAATTTTTGATGTTGCTTTATAGTTAGGTCATGGGTAGGGAATAGGGGAGGATACAGAGTAGTATATACTCAGAACGCTGTAAATTGCTTTAGAAGAACACTCTAGACAGGTTATACTTGCCCCAAAGTATGATTGGTTCTGACCGGTCAGGATCCTAATCTCTCTGCCCTTTCATAGGTTAGTTAAATGACATTTTTGCCATGGCTTTAAGTCCCCCACTCTATCAAGACTGTTTTATTTTATCCTAATGTATTTGCTCCCTAGAGCTTCCCTGAAGTGAATAACTAAGAGGCAGTTAATTGGTACCTCAGTTAATTATGCTTTTTCTATAAAAAACATGAAGCATTAATCTTATCTGAATATGAATAACATTTAATGGAAGATAGTGTATTTTTAAACAGCACAATTAAGTTATTTAACAGGCTTTAGTAAATAACAACAAGACCAAAACAACAAATAACCTACAGTTACCCTGTACTTTTTTTAGATATGAAGCCCTTGGGGGTTGCTCAGTAATAATAGCTCAACTCTGCTTCTGATCTGGACCACATCTCCTGTGTTAAAAGCTCTTAGTGCCTTTCCTTTTTGTGACAGACCCAATTGCTCTTATCAGTAAACTTATCTTGTATTATGTTCTAATTCTGAAAACTCACAAGTACTTTCATTCTCTTTGTTAGAAGATAAATGCTTTCATTCCTTGTGCCTCTTCTTATTTCTGAGTTACCTTTAAAGATCCTTCCCTTCCACAAATTAAGTAGGAAAAAAGATTATACAAGTACATTCCTTAATTAATACAAAATTTACATTTAAAATGTTGATATACTAAGATATGTTTCAACATTTCAGTTTGCTCTTGCCAAAGACTTTCTTAGAAAGGAGATCAGATATTTTGCTTCTTTTATATAGTTCAGAACCCAATTGAAAAGGACAGTTTCTAAACAGAGGAAGTATAATTTTTTCCTCATGCTTGAATTCTCTGCAGAAGTTTTTTTCAGTAATATAAGGAAATTGCAGTATAACTAAAGGAAATATTCACTGAAGGAAGGATTATATCTTTTCTATTTTTGTTTTCTAAAATGAGGAACCTGAGATTGATCAGTGAATTTGTTTTAGTTTTCCTTGTTAACCAAAGGAAGTATGGATCTGGCCATCCGAGAATCTAGTTCTTGATTACTATTTGGTCCTTTATTGTGTTTCTCTCATTTGGATAAATTTAAAATAAGTGTGATTTCTGCCATCTTTTAGCTCAGTATCACATATTTTCCTGAAAATTGTCACCTAACAACCTGATTTTAAAGTGTCCTTGAGCTGAATTTATGGCAAACAAAGTGTCTTTGAATAATCATCCAACTTTTTTATTTGACACAAATTTGGATAAGCTGTATCCAACTATAAATGTATCTGTCAATACTTGTCATTGCTGCTCTTTACCAGCCCTGAGAATTCAGAACTATATTAAGGACTCACTATCTAAAGCAGATATACTTACGTTGCCAACTTCTTATTCATTCTTATCTAGAATACAATGTACAGAGAGCACATTCAGTACGAAGTCTACAATATTTGTTATTGCTATTTTAAGCAGGCCTATTTGTTATTTTGTGTAGTTCAATGCTAGGCACTTTTTCAGACCAGTTAGTTTAGTAGGAAATTTTAAGATATACCATAGTGTCTCTTTGTAATCATAATGTTCCCCCTTAAAAATAAAAATGATGTTATTGACCCATTATTTTATCCAACGTAAATTGTGAGTAGTTTTTAATTTATTTTGTTTTGATAGATGCGGGTCAGCCATACACAAAAGTTTTAGTCTGATTTCTCTTCCCAGTTGAAAGCCCACATTTGTGAAATGATTTGCATTATTGTATAAGTATCCTGTTGCTGCTATAAAAATTGCTAAAAACTTAATGGCTTAAAATAACACAAATTTATTATCTTATAGTTATCTAGGTTAGCAGTCCAAAATAGATCTTACTGGGCTAAAATGGCTAAAATCAAGTCATTGGCAGGGTTGTATTCCTATCCAGGTGATTTTTTAAATCTAATTTTTTAATCCTTAAAATTACATAAGGAAAAGTATAGCCAAACTGCTGTTAACACCATGTTGAAATGTCTTGAAAATACCCCAGTTTGAAAGAAACTCAAGACTCGCTATTTAGTTTGGTCAAAACTAAAATGATGCTTTCATCAAACAGATGTCATATCATAACTGAATTAATAGAATGAGAAAAGAAAAATACTTATCAAAGTCTTTTGTATAATGTAACTGAGTAGAAAAGTCCTTTAATGTGGTATGTTAGATATTCTTTCTCTTTCTGTCTCTCTCCTCCCCGACCCCCTCCTTCTGTGTTTTGAAGGCAAAAACTTCATGTTTTTTTTATATCCCTAACTCTGAATTGATCTAGATCGGTATTGTCCAATTGATAAGTATTACAAAACTATGTAATATGTAATTTTAAATTTTCTGGTAGCCACATTTTAAAAATACAAATAAATAGGTGAAAATGATTTTAATAATATATTTTCTATAACCTAATATATCCAAAATATTATTAGTTCAACATATATCTAAAGCCCTAAGAGTTTCTTTTCTGATAATCTTTATTGAAATTAAAGAGCATTTCTATTGGCTTCAGATTTAGACCATAATAGGAATTGAAACATATTTGACCTTTGTGAATGAATGAGAATTTTTTTTTTTCTGCACGAACGGGCCTTTGACAGCTTCAGAGTAGTTTTCCATTATGTGTAAAATAATTTGTGTGGAATTTGCCGAGTATAATCCTTGTTCACTATGGTTTGATTATAATAAGTTACTTTAAATGTTATCATTTATTTAAAAGAAAAATGTGTGTATATTTCTTATATTACTTACACATATAATAAGCTCTCCTTTTATAAGCAGGTGAGGTTGGTAAAGTACATTTGTTTCTAAGTCCAGTAACTAGGAGGTGCTTAAGTTCAAATATCTGAATCAATTTCCAGGAAGTCAAAGTGGTAACTTTTAAGAGCTATACATATAAGTATATTTTTCCCTTTTGGTATGTTTACAGGACATATTTTTCTAAAATAGACCTGCTTCATCTATATGGAAAAAAACTTTCCAACAAATAACCTACTTCATCACAGATCTCTGAAAGTGTCTTTGGAAATTCCTTAAACGCTGTGGTATCTGCTGTCACTAATGACTTTGCAGCAGTGTGTAGGCCTTAAACTATAGAATTCCCCATGGCTTATTATAAATTTCATCAGCAGCACTTTTACCATACCTGACGTTTTTAAGTTCTCTTGTAAAGTACTACCTAGCCTTCTCCAGTATTAACAGTAGGCTAATAGCAAACTTTGATGTTAAACCTCTAGCAACACACTCTGACAGTGTTTTAATATCATTGATGATTTTCTCTTCCCTCTTGCTGCTATTGTGTATAACGTTTATCATGGATTGCATGATTTATTTTTTTGTCTTTCAGAATTATTCCTGTTGTCCAGCAATTCATTCCATACTAGCATACAGAAATTTTCTTATCACCTTCAGCTATTCATACTTTTATTCCGTTATAAATATGTGTATCTTCTTAATATCATTTCAATCTATTGCTGGTTTTGCATTATTAAGAATTGGTGAGGGTAAACTCTTTCACAGCTAAAATACCAAGCATACTTTGCCTAATGAAGGAGTAAATGGGCAAAACTAAATGGCCATAAAAGCCTAAGCCCACTTATGCCATCTTTTAATAGAGAGAATAGTTTTGTGTGATCTATTGAAGTTCACAAATTTAAAGTTGTTAATAAATTTCTGGGATTGAAATAGTCTCAATGAGCTATTCATATGTTAATATAATGAATAAAGTGGGATCATTTTCCAGGATATACTAGCAAATTTATGAGCTCTGAAAACTTTTGTTGCTGTCTAATCTAAATGGGCAATTTATCTTCCTTTTGCTTAAAAAACTTAAAGTTTGAGGATACCTTAAGCTATTAAAGTCTTCAAGAGAATCTGTCAGTGCTTTGGAAGAAAATCCAGAAAGAGAAGTCAGGGATCCAGGAAGTTAATCATCTGTGATGCAGAGTTCCTTGTTGTGATGAATTAAAATATCAGATGGGGGAAGAATCCTTTTTTGTACATTTACCTTCATATAAAAAGGTTTACCATTGGTTTAACATTCATTTTAAACTTTTTTTTTCCTAATGGTGATAATAAATTTTCTCAAAATACTCAGAAGAAAAATTCCCTGTCAATACTTCATATTGATTAGTTAGACCTTAAAAAGTTTCTAAGCACACCTGTCTGTAATCCTAGCACTCTGAGAGGCTGAGGTAGGAGGATTTCTCAAGGTCAGGAGTTCGAAACCAGCCTGAGCAAGAGCGAGACCCCATATCTACTAAAAATAGAAAGAAATTAATTGGCCAATTAAAAATATATGGAAAAAATGAGCTGGGCCTGGTGGCACATGCTTGTAATCCCAGCTACTTGGGAGGCTGAGGCAGGAGGCAGCCTGAGCCCAGGAGTTTGAGGTTGCTGTGAGCTAGGCTTATGCCATGGCACTCTAGCCAAGGCAACAGGGTGAGACTCTGTCTAAAAAAAAAAAAAAAAAAAAGTTTCTGAAATTTTGGTATCAAATTAGCCTTTTAAATCTAAGCTTTTTAAAGCTACTCTATTACAGCCTGACTCTTTATACATTTCTATCATATAAACATTATTTAGCAACTATCTTCACTTTGTTTTTAACCTCATATTATAACAATTTGATGTTATCATCCTAATAAGGGCTCTTTAAAGATTGGAGAATCATCTAAAGTTGTAAATGTAAGAATTTAACAGTTCTATTCATTAAAATATCCTTCATAACCCCATTAATTCACCCAGAAATGCTTTGCAGAAACATATTAAGGATATCATCATCATCAAAAAGAAAGTTTTAAAATTTTGTTTTTATTTTATATCATAATTATCATTCCTTCTATCCCCTGTTCCCCACACCTGCATATCTACCAAAGATAGGTCAAAGAAACAAGAAAACTTGACTGTTCTAAAGTCTGTGATCTTTCTTATGTTCTTTGTATATGAACTACCAAATTTATATCCCATTTATTCATTCATTGACATGCATATTTATTTAGTAAATAGAACTCCCCAGAAGTTAATCTTGGTAGTTAATTTTTATTACCTAGGATTTTGTTCCTCATTTAAAATTGTTTAATTTTAAAATGGTGTCATTTATAATTCTAAAAATCAAACTTATGATATCTCTTCTTTCAGACAGTCTTTATCTGTTGCAAGGTTCAGTAGTGGCAGATCATGACTACATCGGATTGCCTGAAATTCCAGTCGGAGCATACCAAGCAAATATTCTAGTGGAAGATGCAACTATTGGTATAGTTGATAATGAATTACTGACATCAAGCAAAGATCGTGAACTATTAGAATATAGAAATGCCAAAATCTCTCCATTGATAGAAGATCATGGGACTCTTGAAAAACAGACTTTCAGTCTGTTGGACTCTTCAAACCAAGTTCTTGAGTACTTAAGTTAGTAAATACTAAAATTCATTTAAAGTACTTGTTTAGAATGTATAAACCCTTAAATCTTGATATATTATTCATTAAAAAAGTTATCTGGAACAAGTATCTTGACACATTCTTAACAAGTAAATCCTGAAGAGTTATTTTATAACTACTTATTTATCTAAACTTGTGCCACATTTGAATATCAGTATATGTATATATAAAGGCAAAGGAAGCCCATAATATATACAATACTTTTTCTTCTAGAAAGAGAACATTCAAAGTGCCCTTGCTTCTTAGGAAATAAATCCAGTTCAAAGCATTCAAATCTTTGTCTGGTATTGGTACCATGTTTTTTTGTTGTTTTGTTTTTTTTTTTTTTTTTTTTTTTTACTTTCAAATTTTCTGGAATATCTACATTTAAAAAATGAACTCCCTAGAATGGGATTAATAAATATTGAACCAGCTGTAACAATGAATGAAATGAAATTATTTTCTGTATCATTGGAACTTCTAAAAACAATATTATAGCTAAAAAATTAGCATTATTTAATGGGCTTTCACAAGATATTGGTAATTTCAAATTATCTAATTTGTTAGGGTCAGAATTAGGGTCTGCAATTATATATTGGTTTGAATGCATTTGTTCATTTCCATATTATATATTAAAGCCTAAAGATCCATTAAGAAGATTTTTTTTCTGAAATCTTAAAAAAAATTAATGATAAAATACTATTAAGGATTCCTAAATTGAAATTTCTATAATATTCATAACTTCATTCAACATATATTTATTACAAAGCACTATGAGAAGCGCTGCAGGAAAATAAAAAGATGAGTCAGATGTGTACCTCATCTTCATAAGGGATTTACTATCTGATAAGAGTGTTGCAACACAAACAAGTACAGATAATGTACTTAGGGAGGCAAAAAAAGAGAAATCACTTTTGGATAGGAAATGTAGGTTTATCCTTATAGTATAAGGATCATTTAAGCTTGACCTGAAGAATGTGTAGGATTTAGTGAGTAAATACAAAAGAATTAGTGGAAAGGAAATGGCAGAGATAGAAAAGTATTGTAATGATTCACAGAAAGGCAGGACTTTTTGTTGTCTACACTACCTAGGATATAAAGTGAAGTAGCAAGATGGGGGGATAAAACTGAGAAGATAAGTAGGAAACCTTGGAGAGAGCTTTGAATACAATTAAGGATTGATATGTGCCCCTCTCAATATTCATATTGAATTCCTAACCCCCAGTACCTCAGAATGTGACCTTATTTGGAAATAGAGTTGTTGCAGGTGTAATTAGTTAAAATGAGGTCATGTTGTAATAGGCTGGGCTTTACTATGTCTGTGACTGGTGTCCTTATAGAAGGAGGAAGTTTGAACACAGACTCAGGGAGATTGCCATGTGAAGATGAAGGCAGAGATCGAGATGACGCTTCCACAAACCAAGAAATGGCAAAGATTGCCAGCAATCCACCAGAATTTAGGAGTGGCATAGAACAGATTCATCCCTACAGCCCTCAGAAGGAAGGAAGGAACCCCATCAATATCATCTCAGACTTCTGCATCCAGAACTGTAAAATAATAAATTCTGTTGTTTATAAGCCACCCAATTTGTGGTAGTTTGTTATAATAGACCTAGCAAACTAATACAAATGACCAGCTAAATTATTTTCTGAGACCAAAAACCACTGAAAGTCTTTGTATAGGAAAGTGCCATGATCAGAACTATGTTTTAGGAAGATTAATCTGGCAAGTAGTAAAGAATAGATTAAAGAAAGGGAGAAAAACATCATGGAGATTAATTGATAGGACTTTGCAATCATGATGAGTAGTATAATAAAAGCCGAAACTAGGCCTGTTGTAGCATTGTTAATGAATGGAGTCTAAAGATTATTACAGAATATTCCACATATTTTATCACAATCATACTGAACAGTGATATGTAATATTAAAAATGGAGACCTGAAGTATTATAATTACTTATTTACAAAGAAAGATTAAATTATAGTTAATATAGGCTGAAGAATAAATGATCAGGGAAGAAATCAATCTAGCACCTCTTCCTATGCCACATACCAAATAAATTCTAGATAGAATTCCAGAAAGAACCCTTAAGAAAGCATAGTTATATAAAACAATGATACCAATCCTGCTGTGCTCAGCAGAACAAAACAAAACAAAACAAAAGTTCATGAGGGAGTCATATTAGACCATCTCCTTGGTAAGTGGCTGTGTCACTTTTTTGTAGTGATCTTCTGACTTCAAAATTGGCCTCTTACCACCCCCCATTTTAAAAGGGCAGTCAATATTCAGAGTCATTTTAGAATTACATATTCTAAACATTTTAAAAACATTTTTCTTCTAAGTTATTTCTCATCAAATAGACTTTTATCCTTATATATAGTCATGTTAGGCTAGGTTATTCTGTGTCTGCAAACCTACCCCCAAATTTTAGTGGCTTAAAGCTTTATGTATTGGTCATCCCACATATCCCTGTTGGTTCATCAAGTGCTTGGCTCCATTTTCATTATCATTCCAAGATATAGGGTGATGGTGCCCAACCTCTAGAATCATGTCATCATGGCAAGGGAAAGAGCACAGTGAAATAAGCACTGGATCTTGAAAGAATTACTGTAAAATACACATCTTTCTTACAATGATTAAACGTAGGCACACACTGTAAGTAGGTACAGGGTTTCTTTTTGTAGTAATGACAATGTTCTAAAATTAGTAGTGATGGTTTCATAACTCTGAATATACTTTAGTATACTTTAGCTACTGAAATGTACAATTTAAAAGGGTGCTCTAGGTAGGCCCCCATGGCTGAGGGTCTAAGTCTGCCCCAGTAGACCCCTACAGCAGGCTGGGCCCCTCAGTATCCCTCCAGGTGGCCTGCCTGAAACCTCTGGACAAGCAAACTTGTGAAGGTCTTTCCCTGCTGAAGTCAGTCTGTAAGGACTGGAAAAGGTGGCTACTTCTACAAATGTGTAGACAGCAACACAAGGCTGCAAGAATCATAGTAAAATATGATACCACCAGAGCAACAAAAAAAGCACTAGTAACTGACCCTAAAAATTGCCTGAGAAAGAATTCAAAGTGATTGTCTCAAAGAAGCTCCATGAGCTACAAAAGGACACAGATGATTAACAAAAATCAGGAAAAGAATACTTGAAGAAAATAAAATCATTAAAAAAAAATCAAATTCTAGAGTTGAAGAACACAGTAACTATACTGAAAAATTCAATAAAGAGGTTCAACAGCAGACTCTATCAAGTGAAATAAAGAATTAGTGAGCTCAAAGAGGGCATTTGGAATTAGCCAGTCAGAAGATCCAAAAAAAAGAAAAAAATGTGAAGAGAGCCTATGGTACTTATGAGATACCATCAAGTGAACCTAAATATGCATTATGGGAATCCTAGAGAAGCAGAGAAAGAGAAAAGGGAAGAAAGCTTATTTAAAGACATACTGACAGAAAACTTCCCATATCTGGAGAAGGAAATGAATATTCAGATCCATGAATCACAAAGAACCCCCTCTAGATTAAGGAAATCTTCACTAAAACTTAATCAAATTCTCAAAAGTCAAATACAAAGAATTTTAAAAGGGAGATACAAAATAACCTTTATAAGACTGTCAGCAGATATCTTAGCAGATACCTTGCAGACCAGGAGAGTGGGATGATATATTCAAGTTAAATACCCAGCAACCAAGACTATTGTACTCAGCAAGAAATGTAGGAGAGAAAAAGACTATTCCAGACAAAAGCTATGGGAATTCAGCACACTGAATTCTTAGAGTAGCTGAATGGATTTAGAAAACAACAAGCTCCAACGTATGATATCTACAAGGGACTTCAGATGAAGGGCACAAAGACTGAAAATGAAGGAATGGAAAAGATATTCCATGCAAATGGTAACAAAAGAGAGCAGGGTGGCTACACTTACATCACACAAAATCGACTTTAAGTCAAAATCTTTCACAAGGTACAAGGTAATTATATAATAATAAAGGATCATTGCATCAGGAGAATATTATAATTGTAAATATATATACAGCCAACATTGCATCATATAAATATAAAAAGCAAATAAAAAATTTGATGGGAGAAATAGCAATACAATAATAGTAGGAGACTTCAATAGCCCACTTTCAATAGTGCATAGATCATTCAGATAGAAAATCCATAAGGAAACTGCAGATGCCACTAGACCAAATGGACCTAGCAGACATATACAGAACATTTCATTTAACAGCAACAGAATGCATATTCTTTTCAAGTGGGCACAGAACAATCTCCAGGATAGATCATATATTAGGCCACAAAATAAATCTTAATTTAAGATTGAAATCATATCAAGTATCTTTTTCAACTACAATGATATGAAACTAGAAATAGAAAACAGGAGGAAAACTGGAAAATTTACATATCTGTGGAAATTAAATAACATATTCCTGAACTATCAATTGGTCAAAGAAGAAATCAAAAATGAAATAAAAAATTATCATTTTTTTTTTTGAGACAGTGTCTCGCTTTTGTTGCCCAGGCTAGAGTAAGTGCCGTGGCATCAGCCTAGCCCACAGCAACCTCAAACTCCTGGGCTCAAGCAATCCTACTGCCTCAGCCTCCCGAGTAGCTGCGACTACAGGCATGCGCCACCATGCCTGGCTAATTTTTTCTATATATATTAGTTGGCCAATTAATTTCTTTCTATTTATAGTAGAGATGGGGTCTTGCTCTTGCTCAGGCTGGTTTCGAACTCCTGACCTTGAGCAATCCGCCGGTCTTGGTCTCCCAGAGTGCTAGGATTACAGGCGTGAGCCACCACGCCCGGCAAAAAATTATCTTGAGACAAACAAAAATGAAAACACAAAATAACCAAAACTTATGAAATTTGGCAAAAGTAGTTCAAAGAGAGTAGGTTATAGCAATGTTTAGTTAAAAGAAAATCTCAGCCTAACTTTACACCTGAAGGACTTTAAAAAAGAACTAAGCCCAAAGTTATTAATAGCAGAAGAAAGGAAATAATAAAGAACAGAGCAAACATAAATGAAATAGAGACTAGAAAAATAGAAAATATCAATGAAATGAAGAGTTGGTTTTTTGAAAAGATAAAATTGATAAGCTTTTAGCTGCAGTAAGAAGAGAAAAAGATTTAAAATATGAGTGTAAGAGGAGACAATACAACTGGTAACATAGAAATACAAAGGACCATAAGAGACTACTGTGAGTAATTATATGCCAACAAATTGCATAACCTAGTAGGAATGAATAAATTCCTAGAAATGCACAATTTACCAAGACTGAATCATGAAATTAAAAATCTGAATGGACCAAAAATGAGCAAGGAGATTGAACCAGTAATCAAAAACCTCCTAGCAAAAGCCCCAGGACCTGAGGGTTTCGCTGGTGAATTCCACCAAACATTTAAAGAAGAATTAACACCAATCCTCAAACTCTTCAAATATTGAAGAGGAAGAAACACTTCTAAATTCATTTTACAAAGCCACTACTACCCTGCTACCAAATCCAGAAAAGGTATAATGCTAGAAAAGAAGATTATAGGCCAATATTTCTGATGAACATAGAAGCAAATACAACAAAATACTATAAAACTAAATTCAGTAATACATTAAAAGGATCATATACCAGAAACAAATGGGATTTATCCCTGGATGCAAGGATGTATTAACAGTATTATACCACATTAACAGAATTATTATACCACATTAGCAGGATTAAAGGATAAAAATCATATAATCATTTTAATAGATGTAGAGAAAACATTGGACAAAATTAGACATCCTTTTATGATTAAAAAGAAAAAACCTTCAACAAATTAGATATAGAAATAATATACCTCAACATAATAAAGGCTATCTATGACAAGCCCAAAGCTAATATTGTACTCAATGGTGAAAAGCTGAAAGCTTTACAATCTGGAATAAGACAAAGGGGCCCACTCTTGCCACTACTGTTCAGTATAGTATAGTAAGCCCTCCATATCAATGGATTCTGTATCCATGGATTCAAACAATCATGGATTGAAAATATTTGAAAAAATAAAAAAAGTGATACAACAATTAAAAATACAAATAAAAAACAATACCATTAAAACTATTTAAATAGCACTTGCATTGTATTAGCTATTATAAGTAATCTAGAGATGATTTAAATTATATAGGAGGATATGCCTGGTTGGTTTGCAAATATTATGCCTCTTTATGTAAGGGACATGAGTGTCTACATGTTTTGGTATCCTTTAGAGGTCCTGGAATCAATCGCCTGCAGATACAGAGGGGCAACTATCCAGAGCAATTAGACAAGAAAAAGAAAAAGACATTCAAATCAGAAAAGAAGTAAAATTATCTCTGTTCGCAGATCTGTTCTCACATATAGAAAATCCTAAAGCCCTACCGAAAAGCTGTTAGGACTGTTAAATAAATTCAGTACAGATGTAGGATCAACATACAGAAATCAGTATCATTTCCATACACTAACAATGAACTATCTGAAAAAGAAATCAAGAAAGTACTATTTACAATAGTAAAAAAAAATACTTAGGTGAAATTTCTATATACTGAAATATATAAAACATTGCTGGAAGTAATTGAAGAAGATACAAATAAATGGAAAGATATCTCATGTTTATGGATTGGAAGAATTAATGTTGTTTAAATGTTCATACTGCTCAAAGTGATCTACAGATTCAATGAAATATTATCAAAAATCCAATGGCATTTTTTCACAGAAATATAAAAAGCAATCCTAAAATTTGTGTGGAACCACAAATGACTGAATAGCCTAATCAATCTTGAGCAAAAAGAACAAAGCTAGAGGCATCATACCACCTGAATTCAAAATATACTACAAGGCTATAATAATCAAACAGCATGATGCTGGCATAAAAACAGACACATAGACTAGTGGAATGGAATAGAGAACCAAGAAATAAATCTATGTTTTTATAGTCAATTAATCTTGGTCAAAGTTTGCAAGAACACATAATGGGAAAAGGACGGTTTCTTCAAAAAATGATGCTGGGAAAACTAGATATGCACATGCAAAAGAATGAAATTGGACCCTTATCTCACATCATATACAAAATTTAACTCAAAATGGTCTAAAAGACTTCAACATAAGATGATGTGAAACTGTGAAACTACTAGAAGAAAACATAGGGGAAAATCTTGACATTGGTTTGGGCAATAATTTCTGTCTAAAAAGCACGGGTAACAAAGGCAAAAATAGACAAATGGAATTGCATCAAGCTAAAAGGCTTCTGCTCAGCAAAGAAAATCAATACAAAGATAACTTATGGAATGGGAGAAAATATTTGCAAACTATACATCTGATAAGGGATTAATATCCAAAATTTATAAGGAATTCAGACAACTCAACAGCAAGAAAACAACCAGATTTTAAAATGAGCAAAGTTCCTGAATAGACATTTCTCCAAAGAAGTCATACAAATGGCCAAAAGGTATATGAAAAAAATGCTCAACATCACTAATCATCAGAGACATACAAATGAAAACTACAATGAGATATCAAATGACACCTGTTAGAATGGCTACTATCCAAAAGGCAAGTGTTAGTGAGGATGTGTAGAAAAGGCAATCATTGTATACTATTGGTGAAAGTGTAAATTGGTACAGCCATTATGAAAAACAATATGAAGGTTTCTCAAAAAATTAAAAATAGAACTCTCATTTGATTTAGCAACCCCATTTCTGGGTATATATTTAAAGACACTGAAGTCAATATATTGAAGACATATCTGCATGCCCATATTCATTGCAGCATTATTTGCAATAGACAAATATGGAATCAATGTAAGTGTCCATCAGTGGATGAATGGATAAAGAAAATGTATATATGCATACAAAAGAATATTTTTCAGTCTTAAAAAATAAGGAAATCCTATAATTTTTTAAAATATGCATGGATCTTATAGTTATCTCAGTTACTATTTTTCCTAACAGCATTACATCTAGATAATGGTTAATATTTATTCATTTAGCTCTTAAATATATTTGAGATTTTAAAAAATGTTTTTGGGTATGTAAATTATATCTCAATAGAGCTGTATAAGTTTTTCAAATAAAATTCCGATTTTATTACTGAAATCTCAGAATCCTAATGCAAAGATTCCAAATACAGATTTTAAGTAAACAAATAGAAAATACCCACAAATTTTATACACACATATAAGGTTTTTTGGGGGGTTTTTTGTGTTTTTTTTTTGAGACAGAGTCTCACTTTGTTGCCCAGGCTAGAGTGAGTGCCCTGGCGTCGGCCTAGCTCACAGCAACCTCAAACTCCTGGGCTCAAGCAATCCTGCTGCCTCAGCCTCCCAAGTAGCTGGGACTACAGGCATGCACCACCATGCCCAGCTAATTTTTTCTATATATATTAGTTGGCCAATTAATTTCTTTCTATTTATAGTAGGGACGGGGTCTTGCTCTTGCTCAGGCTGGTTTCGAACTCCTGACCTCGAGCAATCTGCCCACCTAGGCCTCCCAGAGTGCTAGGATTACAGGCATGAGCCATCGTGCCTGGCCCACATGTAAGTTTTATCTCTGATATTTGCAGTGCCCTGTCAAGAGTGAAAATGGAACTCCACATACCATATACCTAAATATTTAAAAGGTGTAAAGCAAACTAAGAAACGGTTCCTACTTCAGCAAATACACTTTCTTAAGGTGCTTAGAATTGTTGGACTCCTTAGAACTCTACACTAGGGAGTGGCAACTCAGAGAGAGTTGGTCTATTTGCCTGAACCCTGTGTTCTCCCAAGGACGACTGACCTTGCTCCTGCCGAGGTGCCCAGGCCTTTGGAATGATCTCTCCCAGTTGTGCATCCACCCTCCTGAGGCAGACCATAAGGCGCTGGAAGAGGTTCTCCAGGTGAGGAGGGGTACATCCCTGGCCCCTGATGTCTTACCCTGCAAGGAGTGGCACAACCTGGAGTAGAATACAGCCTGGCCCACAAGCAAAGTTTCCAGAATGTGGTGATTCTTGCCTCTATTTAAGGGAATTTTTCTGTTAAATATAATAAAATCTTGGCTAAAAAAAAAAAAAATCCAGAAATATCTTTATGAGGTTTTGTATGCCACCTTGTGGCATTATTATGAATATTTAAAAACCGGATACAGAAGGAAACAGATGCTGAGCTACAATAAGGGAAAAAAATCTACTTTGAATGAGAATAATTTCCTCATTTAAAGTCCTACTTTAAATATCATGATTAACATTACAAATGTAAAATTTTATTACATTATCATCTAAAAAAGAGTGACTTGGATTGATAAAAGAAAACTTACTACATTTTCAACTTTGGGATTCATTTGTATACTCAAAAAATAGATGTGTTAAACACCTACTATGTTCCAGGTACTGTTCTGGCACTGAGGTAATATCGGTTACAAATAAAAATCACTGCTCTCCTAGAAGATATTCCAGTAAGATAGTAAAATAGTGACCAGTAGTTCTTATGAATACATTTCTTCACTTACATCCAATCTTAAAATTTCACTGGTAGCCTTTTGCACAGGCATCTTGTTAGGATCCCTGTCTTAAGCCATGAAAAACATAAGTATTCCTTTCTGCTTATTTTTTGACTGTGCAGAAAGCTGTAACAATATTTTGTTCAGAGTCCTAAGTGACTGGGTCACTTTCAGTTTTGGAATTTCTAACCATTATAATTAATAACTAAAAACTAAAATAAGCATTTTATAAAACAATTAATTTCACTCTTTTGTTTTCTACAAATGCATTTATTATTGAGGGAGAAATGTTCGTCCTGTGCAACATTAAAACTAATACTAAGCAAGCAAAGATCAATTAAATGCCATCAAAATAAAAAGTATTTAAATCGATAGCTTAATCTGAGCTTGAGGCCCAGGCCAAATGGTTCTGTTTCCTCTAATCTCTCAATGACCTCCTCACCCCTTTTCTTACTTCCTCAACCCTCTTAATGCTGCTTCCTTTTTTTTCCCACCCACAAACTGTTTATGCAGCCATATTGGGCCCAAGGGACTTCCCTTATCTGACCACTTCATCAAAACTTCTAGAGGCTTTGTGTGGAGCAGACAGTGAGGAGAGTCAATTATTTGGCCTAGTGGATAGCTGGAGGAGACCAGATAGCAGAGGACAACCTCACTTTTCTCCTCTACATCCAAATGAAGGTTCCGTTAGTTCTGAGAGAAGAAGCCCCAGGAGTTGAAGTGAAGAATTCACAAAACACTAAAGGGAAGGGCATCTGGATTCTCTTCACTCCTTCTTCTATACCACTCTCATATAGTGGTTAAGAGAAAAATACTAAACGGAATAGTTCTCTTCTTCCAAAATCATGTTTTCTTCTTATAGGCTTGTAGGCTTATAGTGATATATAGCCTACAGGCTCTGTGTTTTGGGGTAGTATTTTATTCTGTGTTTTTGATCTTTCCATTTAGAATTCCATCCTTACAAATATATATATATATTTCATTTTTTAATTTATAGGAATAAACAGTGAGAAAATAATCATAGTGATGATTTATGTGACTTGTTCATAGCTTGAAGTAAATCAGTGGCAAATTTGCCTAGGCTTTAAGAATAGGACTTAAAGTCAGTCTTCTGTTAATCTACACTGATCACAAAATATGTTTAATAATTAATAATTTTACCTGAGGTAGTTACAACAGGAGTAATGGAGTTTTTTTAATATAATGTAAAAAAGGCATAAGATCCAGAATATATAAAGAACTCCTATAACTTGACACCCCAAAAGATAAACAGCCCAATTTTAAAATGAGAAAGGACTTCATTAGATATTTCTCCAAAGAAGATACAAAAATGGCCAATAAGAACTTAAAAAGATGTACATCATTAGTTGTCAGAGAAATTCAAATCAAAGCCATAAAGAGATAGCACTTCACACCTGCTAGAATAGCTATAATAAGCTACCAAAAAAAAGGGGGTGGGAATAACAACTCTTGGCTAGGATTTGTAGAAACTGAAACCCTCAGACATTGCTGATTGGAATTTAAAATGGTGGGGACACTGTAGAAAACAGTTTGGCTGTTCTTCAAAAAGTTAAACATAGAATTACCACATGCCCCAACAATTCCACTCCTAGTTATGTACCCAGAGGAACAGAAAGCAGGAACTTGAACAGCTATTTATATGTTAATGTTTATTGCAGCATTATTTATAATAGTCAAAAGGTGTAAACAAACCAAGTGTCCATCAACAAATGAATGGATAAACAAAATGTGGTATATACATACAATAAAATATTACTCAGCCATAAAAAAGAATGAAGTTCTGATACATCTACAACATGGATAAACCTTGGAGACATTATGCAAAGGGAAATCAGTCAGACACAAAAGCACAGATGTATAATTCTACTTATATAAAATGTCTAAAATAGGCAAATTCATTGAGGCGGAAAGCAGATTGGCAGGAACCAGGAGCTAAAGGAAGGGGAAATAGGGAATTAATGGTTAATGCTTAATGGTTATAAAGTTTCTGATTGGAGTAACGAGAAAGTTTTGAAAGTAGATATTGGCGATGTTTACATAATATTGTGAATATAATCAATGCCACGGAATTATACACTTCAAGTAGTTAAACATATTTTTATCATAATTTGTAAAAATGAATGATGTACTATACCCAAAACCATTGAAACACATGCTTTAAATGAGTGAATTATATGGTATATGATTTATATCTCAACAAAGCTGTTTAAAAATTTTGTGGGATGCAGAAAAAACTGCTCAGAGTAAAATTTATGACTTATGTGATTATATTGGAAAAAATAAAGGTTAAAAAGTAATTATCTAAACATCCAATTTAACATGGTATAAAAAGAACATGTGAATAAGCCATTAGAAATCATTTAAAACCTACCAGATTGGCAATAATTAAAAGTATTAGCAAGGATGTAGAGCAAACAATATAATTATACAATGTGAATGCGTATATAAATTGATATAACTATTTTAAAAAACAATTTAGCATTATGTATTAAAGTTAAAGATGCATAAACCTATCTATACTCCAGGAATTTTGCACAATAATCTATTTTCAAAAGTGTTTATAGCAGGATTTTTTGTAATAGCAAGACTCTGGAAACAACCTAGATAATTATCAATAATGGAATAGATAATTTGTCATATATTTATACAATGGAATACTACAGAGCAGTGAAATGAATAAATTACAGCTACAAAAAAAAACATGGGTAAATTCAGGAGCACAGTGGGGAGCAGACACCAACTTACAGAAGAGGGTTACCCATGCAATATTTTGAAGAAAGTGAAGGAAAAGAGCCATGTGTATACTTGGGAGAAGATCATTCCAAAGAGAAGAAACAGCAAGTTCAAAGACACTGAGATGTTTTTCTATGTCTGGTGTTTTTGAGAAATAGCATGGGGCCCAGGGCCTTTAGAACAGAGTAAGAAGGAGTATAATAGGAGATCAGAGACACAAGGGTGTAAAGTTTTTTAGGCCTCATAGGCCATTGTGTGGGCTCTGTTTTTAGTTTGGGAAAAATGAAAATTAACTGGAGGTATTTGAGAAGAATGGCATGATCTGACTTATGTTTTTAGTAAATCACTCTAGCAGTTTGGATGAGAATGGACTGAGAAAGGGTAATGGAGGACTAGTTAGGAGGCTGTTACTAATGATTCAGGTGGGAGATGATGATGGCATTAGTAGGAATAGAAATAATGAAAAATGGTTAGTATCTGTTATATTTTGAAGCTGGATTAAACAGAAATTATTGAAATATTGAATGTGGGGATTCAGAGGAAGAGAAGAGTCTATGATAACTTTAAACATTTTTGGCTTGCATAACCAAAAGGATGGAGCTGCTGATAAATGAGATGAGGAAGACTGGGAGGAGCAGGTTTGGGGAAGAAAAGAGAAGTTCAGTTTTGAGTATGTTGAGTTTGAGTTGCTTATCACACATCTAAACAGGTCAGTTGAAAAGACATTTGGATATAAGAGTCTGGAGTTCAGGGGATAGGAATTCAGTGTTCAGTTATGCACAGTTCAAAACTCTCCAAACTAAAGCTTGAGTGAATATGTATACCTTTTGGGAGGCCAACACATTCTCTTTGCTGCAGAGATCTGCACTTGCCCTCAATCCACCACATTTCTGGTTAATCATTTCTGAGGCAGCAATAGAAAGCTGCTGGTGACTGATTATACATACTCAATGGCATTATTTATATTACTTGGCAGAACAAACAGATGCTCAAGGAAGTTTCCTGGCTTTATGAATGATGGCAGCGCCTGCTTCCTGCCCACTTTTGATGGATATAGCTGAAATGCTAACACATTTAAGGGACCACAAATAAGCAGGCAAGTTCTCAAGAATTTCATTCTCATCTGGGGGTGAAAACTGAATGAGGCAGAACATTAGTCTCTGCAGTAACTTGTTTGAAATCACATATTACTTTGTCTTTGCCAAGTAATTTACAATCCAATGTAATTTATGTAGAATTTCTGAAGTTGCTCCAGTCTCACTTTGCTATTTTCACCTCAATTTGCAGTTTGAAAACTGGAGAGAAGAGAACTTTTTTTTTTTTTATTATTAGAATAAGAATCTGAAATTCTTTGGAATGTCTTCTGTTCCATTTCACAAACTTGAGGTTATTAGCCTTTAATTATAAATTGTCCTTTGATTTCCTGTCAGTGAATAACAGAACTTAAAAATCTTGGCATTGCACATAATTTTTACTAAGATACCTACATTATCAAGGTCATTGGGATCTGGGGCTTTGCTGAAGCAATCTGACGTGTCAATTCACTCAGAGCCAAGGAACTGTGTTGGCTCCGTAGTGGATATGACTGTTATTCCAACTGTAACGAATGACTGGAAGATCATGTGTAACTGGGGAAGACAGGGTGAGCATTGAAGATAGCAAAGGAGCTATTTGTTTTTTAATTATTGAGTTATAAGTATTCCTCATATATTCTGGATGGTATTTTCTTATCAGACATATAACAAATATTTTCCTATGCTGAAAATTATCTTTGTATTTATTTTTTAATGAAGAATAAATGTTATTTGTCTTTGTACTTGTTCATGGTATCATTTGCAGCACAAAAGTTTCTTTTAAATAACTTGCAAGCAGAAAAGAAAGCAAGTTCTTAGTTACAGAGTTTGTTATATTAACTTTATTATATTATCTATATTAATTCATTTTCAGTTCTCTTCATTTCTTCCTGTAAATTCAAGTTATCAACAGGGTCACTTTCTTACTACAACACACTTTGTTCGCATCTGACTCCTTTTTGCTGTTACTGTCAAATATTTCACACTTCAATGTTATAGGCCTAACAATATAATTATATACACATTGGTATAAAAAATTTCATTTTAAATCAGTTAAGGGAAGAAAAGAGACATAATCATCATACCTGCCTAACCCTAACCCTAACCCTAAACCTACAGGTCATAAAAACTGAATGATTAGCAGCATTTTAAATTCTTATTCTTTTTCTTTTTTTTTTTTTTTTTTTTTGAGACAAAGTCTCATTCCATTGCCCAGGATAGAGTGCCATGGCATCAGCCTAGCTCACAGCACTCTCAAACTCCTGGGCTCAGCAATCCTACTGCCTCAGCCTCCTGAGTACCCGGGACTACAGGCATGTGACACCATGCCCAGCTAATTTTTTGTATATATTTTTAGTTGTCTGGATAATTACTTTCTATTTTTAGTAGAGATGGGGTCTCATTCTTGCTCAGGCTGGTCTCAAACTCCTGACCTTGAGCAATCCTCCTGCTTCGGCCTCCCAGAGTGCTAGGATAAATCTGAAGACAGATTTATCATTCACTAAATAGCACCTATTTTTGGAGTGCTCAAATCCATGCAAATTTTTTACTAAGTTTTACCACCAGATGTCAGCCATTCACTGCAATGGTAATAACTACCCTGATGAAATCTTTATGTGGAATCTATGCATGTGGCTGTGTCCCTCATCTCCCCTTCTCTCGCTCTTTCTGTTACTCCTTCTCGCTGTCAGTCTGCCTATTAATCAATTATCAATCAATCGATAGATTGATCTATTTATTTATAATCCACATATTTAGTCTAATCTATCTAAATATTGAAAAAGGATATATTAGGTATTTTGAGGAAAATAATATGACAAAATGTTTAAGTATTTACATATACCTATATGAAAATGACACTAAAATATTTTATAAACTTTGGTCTGGAATTCTGAATTGTTTTAGTCCAATACCTCTGAGACCAATGCAATATTTTGCAGCCTTTGTTTCAGAACATACTTTTAACTGTCACCTAGTATCTTTGTTTTTTGAAACTTTTATTAGATTCTTGTTACTCCCTGGAATTATATTTGCATTGGAAGAGTACCAATGACATAATGAGAAAACAATGCAATATTTGATTTTCAGATAGGTTCTAGGGTGATTTAAAAAGCTAATTTACTACTGGAAAACTATGCAAAGAGAATTCTCCACTACCAACAACTACCTACAACTTTTATTGTAATCATTTTTTCTGCATATTGTTTTCTTGAACATTATCACACATCTTCTATGATCCCTCACTATAAACTTTGTCAGGTGCCTGGCTCTACCTCCATCACTGAACTTAATACAGTGAATTAATGCTTTATTTTCCTTTTAGATTGTGAGCTACTTGAGGTCAGGGAGCTTAGCAATTATCTATCAATAAATAAATTTTATTCTTTAAACATGAAATGTTGCTGGCCCGTAGTGGATTCTTTGTTGTCTACTCATCCCATGGGCTACAGAGTCCTCTACTTTCTTTTGCAGCTGGCATGCAGAGTTCTGATTGGCAGACTCATAGAGTGTTCCCTCCTCCCTCAGATATAGCAGTAGCTCAGGGCAGGATTAGAGTGGGGCAGGACCCAGTTGGGGATCTGGGGCCCACCCTTGTCCTTCTTCCCCGGTGGGGCAATTACACCAAGGCAACAGTACCCATTTTTGTCCCTAGGAGATCCAGAATCCTTTGCTATCTACCGAACAGTATAACTAGGCCAGTTAATTCCTTTCTTTGGGCCTCATTTTTTAAAAATTTATTAATATATGAGTGGGGTACCTAGCCAGGGATTTGTGCAATAAAATATTAAGACCTTCTGAACTGACTTAATGGACCTCCTCTTGGCCAAGGGGACATCAGAAATACTCTATTGCTGAGTTGCTGCCCACGAAAAGGGCAGTCAGACATGCCTCATCATGCCCCCCTCCCTTCTTGGAGTTGTCCTCTGTAACTCATTAACAGGCCTAAGGGTACAGAAGACAAAGCTTAAACCACACCCACAGGTCTCCATTTACATAACAAATCACTTGAGTCTGGGTCTATGGCAGGTGGTTTGTCTTTGACTAATAGGCTTCCTTATTATAACTTAAAATATTCCAAGTCTTTAGCCAAAGCTTCATTTCTTTAACCAATAACAAATCAAAGAGTCTTTAAACCCACCTATAACCTATAACCCTCCACCCCACCCCTTTGAGATGTCCCACATTTTGGGACCAAACCAATGTACATCTTCCATATATTGATTTAAGACTTTACATGTAATTCCTGTATCCCTGAAATATATAAACCAAATTGTAACCTAACCACAGCAACCCACTTGCTCAAGGCTTCTTGGGTGTGGCTCCAGACCATGGTCCTCAAACTTGGCTCAGAATAAACCTCTTTAAATTATTTTATAGAGTTTGGTTTCTTTTCCATTGACTACATTTTGGGTTTTATTTTTTTTATGAAGAGAGGGGAAAAGTGGTAAAATGTACACACCACTAGAATATAAATCTCAATAGAGCTGAGATACTGCCCTTCACTACTGTGTACCTAGAACTTGAGAGTTCTTTGCTTGTTAGACATTCAGAAGTATTTACTAAATTAGAAACAGATGTCAGAAATCACCTTTGAATCATGGACGTGTTCTCACTAGGTAAGGTTGGGTACTTGAGATTCATCAGGGAGTATTTCTTGGAAAGGGCTACAAAGCACAAATAGCTAGCTGTTCTCTAGTAACAAGGGGATGATAGAATAACTTTGGGTTTTCAGGTTTGAGGAAAAGCTCCTAGTGTGGTTTACGGGAATGGAAGGCAAATGGTAGTTCTGTGCCCGTGAGGCATAGATATGAGAATCAGCCCTGAGCCAGGACTCCTAGGCCTGTGTGTGAACTAAAAATTTCAGCCCCCAGAAGCTATGTATAGCACTTAGGGAGGACAGTCTGGATTAGGGTAGCTAGAAGGAGAACATGTTTTAGAGCTGGTGTACAGAACTATCTTCAACAACATTATGAGGCAGCAGGAAGCAAGCAACTGCAGTGTAGCTGAATCACACTTGATTATGCCCCTGCTGCTGCTGCTGGAAATCTACTGATTCCATGTCTTTTGGGGACCTAGGGGCTTTTTAAAATTTGTTTTTGATTTTTACAATCATAGAGGAGGAAAAGATGGTATAGCCAGCCACTGAAAGGCTGATAATAGGCTTTGTGCCAATAAAAAAGGAATTGACTTGACTAATTATGTAGGAAAATAAAATATATTTGACCGTATTTGTACCATGAGTTTGGGCAGCATGTCATATTTGTTACAAATAAAATGAAGGGATTGTTTTATGCTCCTGGTAGCTACTGCCAATTTCTCTAAGCGTGAGACAGTAAGATTCTCAGTCATTTACAGAAGAATGCCAGCTGATAAATGAAGATGAAATGATAGAATTGGAAAATCATTATTTAAGAACTCTCTCAAAACTATGGATTCAGAAAAATATAATCAATGTATACTAAAACCATTGGGTAAAATGTTGTTGAGGAACAGGATACTTGTATCTTCTTAAAAATGTTTTCTTTCAGATTACTTTCTAAAGGCAAAGTGGAGGTGAGCATATACGGTAGAGAGATTTGGCTGACACAATATTACTTAAAATGACCAAATTTAGCATCACCAAGAATGGGGCAAATTGACATTATGTGCCTCCTAATATGAGGCAGTTGGAAGCAGGCAACATTACAATCATGAGGAAACAGATGAATCCAGACAGAGACATTGTGCAAGACAACTGGCCTGGACTCTTAAAAAATGTTGATGTTTCAGAAGGGGAAAAAAATGACAAGAGAATTAATTTAGATAAAAGGAGACAAAGGAGATATGATAAACACATGCATTATATGACCCTTAATTGGATCCTGGGTCAACAATTAAAAGATACAAAGGCCTTTTTGGGGACAGTGAGAATTTGAATATGGGTCGATAAGGAATCAGTGTTAAATTTTTGGGGTACAGTAATAGATTTGTGGTCATATAGAATGCCCTAGTTCTTAGGCAATATATGTGTTAACTCAGTATTTGACCCTGAGGCTCAACAAAGATCCTCAACTCTTAACAAAGAACAAGGACAAGCAATTTGAGGAAAAGAAAAGAGAAGTTTACTAATTTGCTGGCAAATGAGCAGGATGTCAGACTCTCATCTTAAAGCACCATGGTCCTCCCTTCAGGCAGAAATACAGGGCTTTCAAAGGGAGTTTTCAGCTTGGGGCTATTGCTGTTTAACTATGGTTGGTGGTGCTGGTCAATCTTATCTCTGGTGAAGATGATCTCATGACCTTTGTTCCATAGATCCATCTCCTGTGGTTTAAGATACAAGAAAATAGGCTGGGTGTGGTGGCTCATGCCTATAATCCTAGCATTCTGGGAGGCCAAGGCTGGTGGATCGCTTGAGGTCAGGAGTTCAAGAACAGCCTGAGCAAGAGCAAGATCCTGTCTCCACTAAAAATAGAAAGAAATTAGGTGGACAACTGAAAATATATAGAAAAAATTAGCCGGGCATGGTGGCACATGCCTGTAGTCCCAGCTCATTGGGAGGCTGAGGCAGGATGATCACCTGAGCCCAGAAGTCTGAGGTTGCTGTGAGCTAGGCTGATGCCACCGCACTCTAGCCTGGGGAACAGAGTGAGACTGTCTCAAAAAAAAAAAGATACGAGAAAACAACACTCTTTTGCCCCTCTGATTACTGGCCTTGGGCAGAAATGTAGGCTTTAATTCCCAAGAAGAGTGGGAAGGGGAGGCTTAAAAAGAAAACTTGTAATACATTTTGCCCTTTTTTCAGATCTGTAGCTCTGTTACACATGTGGAAGTATTTAGGGTAAAGTCTGTGATGTCTGTACATTTTTTCCTCAGTTCCTCCAGTTATTTTTAATTTAAAAAATTTCTCTCGCTTCATTGAGGTATCACTGCTTTAAAAAAATTGCTTATAACACAACTATTTTCAAATGGTTCAGTAGAAGTAAATAAAGTAAATAAATGTGTGTATGTGCACATATGTATGTACATCTACAACAAGATATTGAAAATATGGCAAAATGTTAACCACTGGTGAATCTAGGAGAAGAGTATATGTATGTTCACTGAAATAGTCTTCAGTAATTCTTTAAAATTTTCAGAGTAAAAAGTAGGGAAAGCAGAGAACATTATAATTTGCTTGCATGTTTGTTTTGAAATAAATAGGATTGACTGACCACCAAATTTTGTTGGGTTACCTCTTTATCTTTTATTGACTGGAAGCTACCCTTTTCTATCAATCTTGCTTAGAAATCATAGTATTAAGATGGCTTTTAGACCTCAAATCTCTGCTATTGGCCCTTTGCATATTTTTTTTGTTTTCATTATTATTTTGATAAAACAAAGCTTAACATTTCTTCTTGTATTTAGTATTGTTTTTGGAAATTGGAGGCTACCTTCATGTATACATTGGTATAGACTTAATCACTTGATGTCCCCTTTTAAGGTAATAATTTAAACATCACAGAAATAGCTATTTCAGTAAACCTCTTTATCTAAGAAATATTATGGTTAAGTGATTAAAGTTTAATACAACATCATCAATGTGGTTACATGGAGTTCCTGGCTAATCCAGCATCTCACTTTCCCTGGCCCCAGGACCTGAGGTTGGCACATTATTGTAGATTAGATATGGTTGGTTTGTAGTCACCAAATCGCATATTGAAATTTGATCCCCAGTGTTTGAGGTGGGGCCTAGTAGGAGGTGTGTTGGTCATGGGGGTGGATCCCTCCTTCGGTGGTGAGAGTTCCTACTCTGTTAGTTCTTGTGAGAGCTGCTGTTACAAAGAGCCTGGCACCTCCTGCTCTCTCCCTTGCTTCTTCTCTCACCAGGTGATCTCTACCTGTGGGATCTCTCTATGTGTGTGATGATCTCTCATCCCCTTTGCCTTATGGGATGACTGGAAGTAGCCTGAGGCCCTCACCAGATGATATGCTGGTGCCATGCTTCCTGTACAGCTTGCAGAACTATGAGCTCAGTTCCCTTTTCTTTATAAATTACCCAATGTTCAGTATTCTTTATAGCGACACAAAACTAAGACACACGTGAACCAAATCAGGGCAGTTAGTCCATGTGTTGGAATGCTATAGAAAGAGAAGCTATATATTTCAGAGTGAATGCTGGTAGCATCTAAATTTAAAACTGCTGGCTGCCACCTTTATTACTGCAAATGTGTTTATTACTGCATGTAGGTAGTAAACTCTACATAGAAGAAAGCCAAACTAAGGGATGGAGGTAGAGGAAAGAACACCATTTGCAATATCCGACTCCCTGGATGTAGCCATGCCTGAGCCTTTCAGTTACGTGAATCAAACAATAACACTTTTTATTGATAAATTAATTCTTGATTATCATTTTTATCATT
The DNA here is from genome assembly GCF_040939455.1 of Microcebus murinus. NCBI lineage: Eukaryota > Metazoa > Chordata > Mammalia > Primates > Cheirogaleidae > Microcebus > Microcebus murinus. The sequence continues at coordinate 76,510,394 of NC_134114.1, read as the reverse complement.
TTTACTATATTATTAACTCTTTGTAAAAAGAATTGTTCTTAAACCTGTTTGAATTGAGTTGTAATTTATTATTAATACTAAAGAAGCCTAAGACAATGGTGTATAAAATAATTAAATCTAGAACTTAGAATTCAAATCTTTCTGACCTTAACCCAGTGTTCTTTCCAAACTCAATATTAGCGAAGACTGGACCATACTATTGAATAGCAGCACTGTCTCCTTATTGAGAAGTGAGTTGTAAACACCAGTGAAATTATATTGTTTCATCCACATGCATGCTTGACAATCTCTTTCTATTATAGAGAACAAATTAATTACCAAATAGGCAAAGCAGAGAATCACAACTACAGGGAGTTTTTTTTTTTTTTTTTTGAGACAGAGTCCCAGCCCACTCTGTTGCCTGGGCTAGAGTGCTGTGGCATCAGCCTAGCTCACAGCAACCTCAAACTCCTGGGCTCAAGCAATCCTTCCGCCTCAGCCTCCCAAGTAGCTGAGAATACTGGGCATGGGCCACCATGCCTGGCTAATTTTTTCTATATATTTTTAGTTGGCCAATTAATTACTTTCTATTTTTAGTAGAGACGGGGGTCTTGCTCTTGCTCAGGCTGGTTTTGAACTCCTGAACTTTGAGTGATCTGCCCGCCTCAGCCTCCCAGAGTGCTAGGATTACAGGCGTGAGCCACCGCGCCCGGCCTTACAGAAAGTATTTATCATGAGAAATCTCCTGCTGAGAAGGAAAAATTATTAGGCGAAGGAGTATGAGGCTAGAACCAGGATAAAAAAGGATGCTTACCCTTCAATTTCCCAGACAATATTTTTTTAAAGGCATGGAGAATTATACAGTATTGATAAAATAGAGGAAATTAAAAGCATTCATGATGACCGCTTTATTCATTTTATGAGAGTTTGTACGATAAAATACATTTTTGTTCAGAAATGCATTAATATTTGTTTTTATAAGCTCCTGTCTATTAGATCTTAGTATGTCTAAACCTGAACATTTATTAGGTCTTCATTGGTAAATCCTTTCTCTATGATGGTACAGTGTGTACTCAATTTTGGAGCACAGGAAATATATGTTCTGTGTTTTGGATATATGATTGTCATCTTTGTGCTTTGGTGTTTCAAAAATTTTAAGGCTATGAGAAAGAGTTATAGCATCAACATATTCTCTAGAATGAAAGCTCTCTTAATTCATGATGCTGTAGAAACATACCAAATAGGTATGCTTGCCTTTAGATGTGATTCAAAAATAAAAAAATTAAGTCTAACCTAGTGGCTGAAGATATTGTATTTAGTTTGCTGCTTTTTAAAAGAAAGTTTTAGGGAGGCCACTAGCTGTTTCCCCTGGTGGGATAATCAGTGTCAGGGGACTAAAGGGAGAAACTATTGATAAGTTTGGGCCCTGAAGATAATTTGCATCTTGGTTTTTTTGTGATCTGAGTTTGAGGAAATAGAGTCAATGACTTTTGGGTGTAACTATCACTCTATAGAGACTAGGTCTTTGAGAATATGGGTTTGTGTGCCTAACAATGTTTTAAGGCTCAGCCACTCTCTGTAGGATTAGGTTTCTTGAAGATGACCCATGGAATGCCTGGATCCAAATCACCAGGGATGCTTCTTTGAAAATGTAGATCTCTGGGCTTCACCCAATGTCATGAATCAGAAACTCTGGGGATGGAACCATGTCAGTACTCTTAAAATAAGTACTTGCAATTATTTATTTTCCACACTGATGTTTGAGAAGTATTGCTATAGGCCACATCAACTTTGACCTATATCAACTTTGAACTATTGTACATGTGACGGGCTGGAGAATCAGCCCTAATACAAAGTCTATGTTTTCCATTGTCATTCAGCTTCTTAAATACTCAATTTATATAACATCTGGATGAGAGTTTAAAGATACACAGCATGGCCGGGCGAGGTGGCTCGCGCCTGTAATCCTAGCACTCTGGGAGGCCGAGGCTGGTGGATTGCTCGAGGTCAGGAGTTCGAAACCAGCCTGAGCAAGAGCAAGACCCCATCTCTACTATAAATAGAAAGAAATTAATTGGCCAACTAATATATATAGAAAAAAATTAGCCGGGCATGGCGGCGCATGCCTGTAGTCCCAGCTATTCGGGAGGCTGAGGCAGCAGGATTGCTTGAGCCCAGGAGTTTGAGGTTGCTGTGAGCTAGGCTGATGCCACGGCACTCACTCTATCCTGTGCAACAAAGCAAGACTCTGTCTCAAAAAAAAAAAAAAAAAAAAAAAGATGCACGGCAATTTTGAAAAAAGAGTATGCTGATTTAATAAAGCAAGGAAGAAAGCTTAGAACAAAAGACTTTCTGCACATGACAATTCAGGGCCAACTTAATGAGTGATAAAGCATTCTTTTAACTTCTCCGAATTATATTCTCTGGATACTTTAATAGGCAAATAAAGCACAGCTGTTTCCCTTTGCTTTTTTAATAAATCAATTACACCTATTTCAGTGATCCAATTTAACACATTAAACAATTAAGGCATTCAGATCTTGGTACTAACAGTTATATCAAAACACCTCAGATCCCATCTTCCCTCTCTAAACATCTGTAAATATAATTTATGTAAAAATACAGATATCCACATATAGTAATTGGCAAAAGTAGAACAGCCATTCTCAAAGACAATGGTTTTCAACTGTGGCTGCACATTAGAATCACCTGACCTACATCTGTATCCCACTGTTAGCCAACTAAATCAGGATCTCTGGATTGCACAATAATTTTTTTTTTCATTCCCCAGATAATTCTACTGTAGTTAGGGCTGGGAACCACTCCCTTATGGCATTTCCCAGAGAGTACAATCTCTAACCGACTCAATAAATGAAGTTCAGCCAAGACCAATAATCAGTGGAAAGATGGCCTGAAGTCAATGTTGCTCATTCCTTTCCAGTCTACCATCTTTAATTAAGCCAGGTTGGTAGAATAAGGGTGGAGTTATAGGACAGAATTGCAATGCCTTTCTGTTTCCAAATTTATTATATTCCCATGTGCTTATTTTAAAGGATGTATGCAGGAACAGACCCACACAGTGTACTTGTCTACTCTATGGATATTGTTGAAGACTTTAATTATACAACATGGTGCTATCTTTCATAAGACACTTGGTAGCAAATTTTTCTGGGCTCATTATTAGGAATAGTAAATGTTTAGTGTATTCATGAATTATATAACTAATCAGGTATTATTTAATGAGCTGCCAGAAAGTTTGGAGCCAAATTTGTTCTTCACACACAGGTATAATAGAAATTATTCCTGTATCAATTTTTCCATTTTTATATTTGTTTTCCCTTTTTCTTTCTTGCCTCCTTTTAACTTATCACTTTGAACTTTTTTTTTTTTTTTTGACTCAATGAAGCCACTGTAAAACTGTTCAGGAACAAGATTAGGTATATATAACATTAAAGTAATGTAGCTAATAGAGTCGATGATCAAATACTGCACTACAAAGATGGCTTTGGTGCAAGTCAACCAATTTCCTCAGTGTAAGAAAACTTGAATAGCATCAAAGTCAACTTGTGAAACATGCCCACTGGACTCAATTTTATGTTAAAATGAAAATATAAAAGATACAGGGAATACACACACACACACACACACACACACACACAACCCATCAGAATAGTGTTATGACTCTATATTTACCACTGATGTGGTGAAAGCAGCATGAATAAATGACCAGAGGGAGGAAAAATGTATTCTTCATTTGAGAAAAAAGAACACGGGGATCAAAAAATGTGAAGTTTCTAGATGTGGAAGATGCCCAAATTCAGCTTTCACATGAAGATGAGGAAAATATCCAGGGAGTGACAAAATCTTTCAATCAGATTTTCTTTGGTATCCATTATGAGGAGAAAAATATCTACCTAAAGTTAGACTTTAAAAAATAACCTAGCTGGAAAACATTCAGATATAACTTTTTTTTGCAAAGTAGCCTGCACTGTTTTCATGATTAGTCAATTATATCTCTATTATTCCAACTACTAAGATGCCTGAAATGCAAGTAGGGATTTTGAAGAAAGGGTTCTACAGTCTCATCATTTAAAAATGAAAAATCAGCAGGGTCTTACTAAATTGCATTGATGGATCATGAAAAAGATGTTATTAAAGTAATTTGCAGTCACTGTGTGAGATGAATATTCCTATGGATATATGGGAATTTGGGTGAAATTATTCTTTAAAGGGAAAACTGTTAGTAGTAATCTGCACTGATGGACTCATTTACATATGCAATTTGAAATTTGAGACACAGGTTTCCTCTTAGCTATGATCACCTTTTATTAAAGTATTTACCCTCTGATTGATATACAGGCAAAAACCCTCTGTGAATTTTAAAAGAGAGCCTGACTTTACAAATGTTTGTAAATTCAGGCTGTTTTTTAATTTATATTGGCTACATAACAAAATATCTTCTAAATTTTGTACAATATAACATATTTCTTTTGGTTGAAGACATCGTTTCACTAATATTTGTGATTTGTGTAATTATTACAAAAGTTGTATACAAAACCTGCAAATATGCAAAAATTGCAATATACACTCTGACAGCTAATGCTCTGAAAACACTTTATTACACAAATTACATTCAGATTCTGAAAATAGTGTTCTAACAGTGTAACCATCTAAAAATAAGACATCCCAGAAACATACCAACTGAAGAAGAAAATTTAAAAAAGAATTTAAATAGAGACTTTTTTCTTTCCCTCATTGCAATATAATGTTAGTGATTTTAAAAAAATAGAAGGAGATTTAGCAGCTTTGTTGTCACGTAGCACAAAGTTTCTCTTTACTGCCACAGGCTGAGAATGCTGAACAGGAAAGGCACCAAAGAAAGACACTGGCAATGAAAGTGCTATTGGGAAAATACTGTGTTCAAGCAGAGAATGGGGTTATTTACATCCACCGAAAAGTCTCAAAAGTGTAAATGAGCAAACCTTCCATAGTTAGATTAGTACTAGGATGGAAGAAGAGGACTGTTTCTCTATTCTATGTTCATATAAAGACAATGGCACTCTTATGAACTTTTAGGAAACTCCTCAACTACAAACAGAAGCCAACTTAATCCAAACAAGGTAAATAAAATGTGTACAGTCCCACACAGACCAGTAAAGTTTACAATTAAATACTCAGAACTTTAAACGTGCTAAAGGGAAAGGAATCTGGCATTCTTGGTAAATCTCACTCAATCTAAACCAAAGCCTGGTGTTCAGGAGGAGGAGGGTGCAGGTGCAGGCAGAGGTGCTGAATATTCCTCTTCGGATTCACTTCCATCATCCTCATCTTTCTCGTGGTCGCTCCCCTCCGTGCTAAGGCGGTCAAACCCCTTCCGACTGTAGCCCTTGCGGCTTGCGAAGAAATTTCCAAGGTTTAAGCCTCCACTTCCCTTTCCTGAAGAAAGCAAACGATAACATGGAATTGAGATGATTTGCAATCCTCTCGTAAATTCTTAAGGGGTCAACAAAATCAGAAGTTGAGGGTGGGAAAGGGTAGATGTTAAAAAAAAAAATAAGTGACAGAGACTTATCCTACAGAACTAGAGAGCTAATACTCCATAGATTCTCCCCAGCATCATGTTTCTGTAGAAATATTTCAGATGCTCATTTCCTCTCCTGCTTTTCCCCAGCTCTCTCTCCAGACCTGGCATCCCTTGAGCAGCTCTTCATTTCAATGACCTTTTTGAAAAGGTCATCTTCACTATGACAAGCATTGGCATGCTGACAGGAGTGACAGCAAATTTACTGAAGACAAATGAGGCCAGATAAAAGGCAGGGAAAGAGAATTAGATAATACAGAATGGCAACGGTAGAAAAAACAGAACTGGGGAATTCGCTGCTAGAGAGATACACCTTAGTTGAGTTTATGGCTTGCATTCAGCATTTATACTGGGGGACGTGCTATGCTGCACGCAAGGCATTTCATTCTCAGAGACAAAATATGAAATATCTCCTTGCTCTTTAAAGGACATGAGCTTGTTGACTTCAAACCAAACGCGAAGTGTTCTAAAAGGTCATAGGCATACCTCTAAATCTTCCCAGTACTCTTGCTGAACTTGCTTCCAGTTTGTGTTCAGAATCTGCTAAAAAAAGAAAAAAGATGGCACATTTCAAAATGAGCCCCAATCACCCTCCTCAATCCATGGGCTCAACCTCCAACACAAAATCTGGAACTCATAAATGATTAAAAAGGCTTGGCTCTTGTCTGCATGCAATTCTAAGGAAAAAACAAAGGCAATATGATATTGACATGTACATAAAGGCCTGAGCTGGGCTTGACTCTTGCCTTATCTCTTGCAGGCTGTGCTGTCTTGATAAATGACTTCCCTAAGCTTCAGCTTTCTCCTCTGAGAAAAGAGAGATCAAGGACAATCCCTACCTATCAGTAAGGCTGAGACAGGACACAGCATGTGACATGTTTAGAACAGTGCCTGGTACATATACAGTAAATGCACAATAAATAGTAATTATTTGTACTAGGATAGAATTGTTACCAATAATTTGTAAAAATCTGGACACTCTGGCTATTACAATTTAGGAATATTTGTCTTAGGCTTTACTCTTTCTGTTAAGAACAGTACATGTTCTGCTTAGGAAAGCTTTGGATCCATGTATGTAATTTCTCCTTTATGTAAGATTTAAGTGAAGGCAAGGGACCTGAAACCCTCAGGATCATCCAAGCACACAAGGTGACTCAAATGCTCCCACGGAACAACCGCCCATCTCTATGCAGTATCAAAGATTCTCTTTCCTTATGCAGAGGCACAACTTCCAACGGATTTCATCTTTTCCCTTGCTGTGTGTCTCCCTGCACTCTCCTCCCTCGCTTCCCCTGCTCTCCCAAGGACTATAGTCATTGACTATAGGAGAACTCTGAACACAGCCTTAGGGTTTTTTTTAAAAGTCTCTAACCAGGAATGAATGCAGCATCACGGAAAAAGCTAACAGGCAGAAGACAGTGGCTAGGCAAGAAAGGAAGAAGAATCTGCTAAGATTGTTAGAAAGCCAACAAATTAGATTGTAAATTCCACAAGGATGCAGGACATTCCTTAGTTTTGCAGCCCCTGTGCCTAGCACAGTGTCTGATGTGGACCCGACATGTAATAAGGGTGTGTTGAAAAGGAAGGTCCTTTACAAGGGTTTCTATAAAACCTTAGAATAGATTGGATAAGATCTATCAAGAACAAATATTGAAAAGAGGCAAGAGGCTGATTTACTTTTAGAATTTAATGGATGGACTGAACCATATAAAATTGCAATTTTGCTAATAAATAAAACATGGTTGAGTGATGACAATTTCACCCTAGGTTCAACCTAGGTCTCTGCCTTCCCAGTATATTCCTGTAAAGTCAGCATTATGTAACAGTGCCATGCCACATGTGCTTAATAGCAAAAGGAGGGACCAAACCTTGACTCCCTAGCCACTTCCTCTGCCGGATTGGGTTGGTTTACCACGATTCCCACCACCCGCGCCCAGGCCTCACTGTTCCCAATACTCTGAGTATTTATCTCTACGCTTACCACCCTGCCCTATAACTTTTATGTGTCAAGTCTCTTTTATATGTCATCTATCCGGTCAGATCTATGTATTTATTTACTCATTCTTTGAACAACTACTTATTTATTGAACCCCTAGTGTTGGGAACTGTTATTGGTGCAGGGGACACATGAATGCATCAGTAAACAAGACACACAAGATTCTTGCTCTTCTGAAGCTTCTCTCTAACTCCATGAAGACAACTATGCTTATTTCTCTTTGCCTCTGCTTATGACAATTTCAGATCCTAACGGGGACTCAGTAGGAGTCCTTTTTGAGAAGAGTTAACCATATTTTTGCAGAGGTTTATTGATTGCAGATGAAAAGCAAAAGAAAGTCCAGGAAAAACTTATTAAGCTGAATTCTCTGTTTTCTGTTTCTACGCCTTTTTCTGTGTCAGGGCTTTGCCACGGGCACTGAATCCCTGCCATGGCCGCCTTGATCTGAAATAGGATCAGATGCTGTTTCTTGATCAAATGCTGCCCCCCTCCCTGATCCATGGATTTCTTCCCAGACACAGCTGTAGATTCTTGCCTTAGGACCTGGGGACCCAGCCAAAGGACTGGTACTGAGAGGTGGGAATAATGGGTTGGGTTATTTTTTTATTTGGATGGCCTGAAAGGAACTCAGCTCTTGGATCCTATACTGTGATAATGGTTTTATAAAATACTGACTCCAGTACTGGACACTGTCTTGTTCAGTTATGGAAGGCTGATGGCCTAAATTATGTCTACTCAGAAACTACCAAATGGTTTGCTATGGAAATAGTTGGTTTCCTGAGAAAGCTGAGGTTTAAGACAAGTATCTTTTATGACTTCTTATGCCTTTTATTACTTTGTTACCAGTGAGTATTCATTAGAATCATTGGTGGTCTTAATTGAGTGCTTATTAGGTGCCAGGTACTGTGATAAATGCTTTATGTGCATTATTTTGTTTAATCTTGGCACAACCTTGCACGGTACATATTTGCCCCACTTTGTTGATGAGGAAACTGTGGTTTACAGAGATTAAGTAACTTGCCCATGGTCATGTAGCTAGGAGCTAGAGCCAGTCTGATGGGGAGAAAAATACAACCCTAAATAACTGACCTAGGTACTTTGAGGAGTAGGCCTATTGCTAACAGCAGAAATGTCTTTCTCCTTGACCCTTTAGCTAATTTACACTGACTCTGTTATCTACATAGTTTCATATGAAGACATTAATTACACTTACAGTAATTCCTAAAAGGCAATATTAAAGGTCAAATATTAATCTAACTATTCAAATTTTAGAGACTCCAGATATATTTTCTACTGTGATACTATAAGACAATATTTGGAACATAGACAATAACGTCAAAAAAGGTAGACAGCATTTAAAAAATAAAAACAAAAAAACAAAGACAGTGAAAAAAATCACAACCAAACTCCTGAGGATAATAAGGCCAAACACTCTTTCAAAGGCAGGTTCCAAGTTCAAGGGGCTCATTTTACTTGCCTCCAAAGGCCCTTGATTTTTTCCACCGAATAAATATGACAATGGCCAGCAGGACAACCACCGGAATAACCAGAAGGGTTGTAAGGAGAACAATGGGCACTCCCATGCCCGGCTCTTTGATCAGTTTCTGTTTCTCTTGCATCTTCTGCAATTCTGAGGAGGTGGGTTTGTTCTCCATTTTGGTTTCAACAACTGCCTCGGCTTCTTCAGGGAAAGAAGAATTCACAATATTCAACTGACTCAAAAATCGCAAAACCCTCTCACCCACCCCTACCCAGTCAAATCAACACTGTTCACAAAGAACTTCTTAAGTCCAATGCACCTGGATTTCATGATTCAATATCTGAATCTACTGAACTGGCAGCGGGTGTCGTGATTAGTTGTTTCCACTGAATGATTTTTCACCTTCAAATTGGTTTTCCTTGGTTTTACCTTTAATCCCCTCTTTAGCTATAATTCCACAAAATATATATCTTTCTTTTGTGTTTTTCTGAAGTTACCATGAACAGGCAGTGTTGTGTAGGGGAAAGAATTGGTGTGTATACAATTCTTCTATATACAAGCTATATAACTTTGGGCAAGTTACTTAAGGCGTCTGGGCCTTTGTAACCTCATCTGTAAAACTGTGATAATAATACTCCCTTCATAAAACTGTTGGATATAAATGTAGGTCATAAAGAAGATGCTTAGTAAGTATTCATTTCCTTATATCTTTGGTTTATAAATCTTTTTCATGTTCAATGAATTTTTCATACTTCACATGCATAGCTGCACAGGTTAATTCTAGAATTACAAAAGAATAAAATGAACTGTGTCCTTTTCAGGTTGTTTTATATGGTTCTCAATAAAATGTAAGTGCTCACAGATGCACTGAATAATCTTCCATTAGTGATGAAAATAACTTCTGCAACTATTCTGTGGCATTGGCAGGTACTGGGTAGGTATCAGGCCTAAAGTATTGTTTGAGAAATTGAAGCAATAAAGCTATATAAGCTGCTGCAGGGATCTAATAACTAATAACTTGAAAATTAGGTTGAGCCTTGAGACATTCTCATCCCCAAGAAGCACATATGTGTGTTTGTATAGAAACCCAAGTGTGCAAAGGCTGGTAAGAATTTGCCCAGGCTAAAAGCTACAACCACATTTGCCAAAAGACTCACAAGGTTTTTGGAATTTTAATTTCTTGGTGTGCTCTTCTGCCCTACAATACAAAGTACATCATGAGGCCTGAAGGAGATTTTGACAAAATGGTAGGGGTAGGCAGCTTAACACAATCAGGAAAATCTTTGGTTAATGTTGAACATGTGTAGAAACAGTTTAGTAGCTTGCAGGACACTTCTCCAAGGAAGTGTTTCCCAAATTACTTAAGACACTGTAAACATTAATTTATAACACAAACAATTGGCAGGTTCCAGCTTTTTGCTTCAATGTTCTGAGCCAATCTCCTTCACAGACTCAATTATATCTATTAGGGACTTACACTATGTCAGGCATTGTTCTCCTTTAATCATCACACCAAACCTATGAGTAGGCTATTATTATTACCATTTTGCAGATGGCCTCACAGTCCTTGTTTCCTTCCCTGTACTATGCTTAAAGAGAGGCCATCCTTTTCCTTCTTTTGCCCACTCAAGTGGCTCTTGAAACTTGAAAAGAAGGGAAGGAAAGGGATTGGTTCACAGATTTAGATGGTTCAAACTTAACCTAAGTCCCAGTTTCAAGAGGAATGTAAGTGTGATTCTTTTCTTACTGCAGAACAGATATACAAAATTGCTCCATATTTAAGCTCATTCTATTTTTAAACAGGAAAATGACAATGAATAGATTATGGGATTAAAAAACAGAGACCAAAGATGTAACTTGGTATTCAAGAACGTGTTGCCTTTGGAAGAAGGGGATATTCCCATTTGAAGGCAGGCATTACCAGAGTAATTACCTAGCATTTAGTGAGTGCATTCTACCTGTCATTTAGTGAATTCATTTGCACCTATTACAATGGCTGTACTAGCTGGTATCTAGTTTCTTTGATAAGACAGAGCAAGGATTGAGCTCCATTAAATGGAAAAAAGAACTGTGGATGATGTAGGTGACAGACTACATCAGTTTAGCATTCAAAGAAAGTGTGATGAAAATGAGGCAATGAACTTACTAAGATATACACACAGCACTTTAGAAATTCTTGATTTCCATACCACTTCTTGTATTTTGAGTGTCATCTACTAAAAATACTTGAACATCCTAATTTTTGGAACCAGCTGAAGTATGGTTAAGATTTAAAAGATGCTCTATATTTTTGAAAAAGAGGCTAAAATTTTGAAAATTTCCAGTCTTAAAAAAAACATGCAATATTGTTGCTCTTCTCAGGAGCCTTTATAGGTGAAATAAAAATGCCTAAAACAATATTTATCACCTAAGAGTCCAAGAATTCCACTCAAAGCAAAGAAAAAAAAAAAAGCAAATTCTTCTACTTTTACTCTTTTCCTGAATTCTTTTATTAAAAACCCCAGTATAATTTTGAGCATCCCTGATGAATGGAGAGTGAAGAAGGTCTAAGATTAGCCAGAACCTGAGGCTTCTGGAAGACAGGAGGTGCCTAGTACAGACACTCTTCTCTCATATTAAATGCCAGATGTGTTCTATCTAGAAAAAACATGTCTTAAAATCCTACAAGAGTGCAAGCCCTTGTGGCATCAATATTTGGGAATAAACATAATTTTGAAAAGCTAATATTTAAGAGGTATTTTTTTCTTCTTTTTTAAAGCAATGCATTTAGAAAGAGAGGCTAGCTGCCTTCCTGTGTGAGTGCACACATATAAGGATGTGCATATCTCTCTTCCCTGACGGAAGGGTAGAAGCCCAGAGACCACTGGGAATTGGAATGACAGGACAAGAAAGGAAGGACATTCTTAACATAGCAACACAACAATGGTTACCCAGTTCATCATAGACAAAACTGAAGGCTGAAGGTTTTCTATGGCATGCTGGCAAGTAACAAGTTAGAAGACAAGAGGAGTGCATAAAGCACCAGAGTACTCTTGTTTTTTTATTTTTTTTAAGCAATGTGCTTACCTACAATGTGTTGTTAAGAAGCTAACTGCACTAGGGCATTTTCTCTCTCTTTCTTTCTTTCTTTCTTTCTTTCTTTCTTTCTTTCTTTCTTTCTTTCTTTCTTTCTTTCTTTCTTTCCTTTCTCTCTCTCCCTTTCTTTCTTTCTCTCTCTCTTTCTTTTTAAATTTTCTTGAGACTGATTTACATTCATCATCTTTTATTGGAGGTAGGGAATGTGTAGGCTGTGCTTTTGGTGGGATATTGGCACATCTGTTTTATCCCTAGTAACTTTATTTAAAAATTTAAGTCCCTTTCCTAAGTATTTTATCTTCCCTAATCCTCTTATTCTTGCATCTCTCTTCAAACACTCGTTCTAGAACCTTGTTATTACTGTTATATGACCATTCAGAGTGAGGATAAATGTTATCAAAGGTGACTCAACTTTGGAGATTTAAAATTAACATGTAACTACTGTTACACATTAAATCCGGCATGGTGTTTACCCCTCTTTTTTGTGAAGGGTGGTTTGAATTAAGCTTCAAGATTTTTATAAAAGATAAGGTCTAGAGATGCAGCATGATTTGTGTTCCTTTTGTAATAAAAGTATAATCTTTAAAAAAAGGCTAATGAGAGCCATAAGGGTTCAAAGAGGAATAGACAATGGCATTTAAAATCTGGGTAAGTATTAAAACAGGACAGTCATGGCAAGAGACTTCAATAAAATTTATTACTTGAACTGCTGGGTTTGGGCTACAAGGTTTTTGACCAAACGGATGCAGGGGTATACACTGAGCAGAGAGGAATGGGCCTATAGGAAAGCATTATTCATCTTGACCAGCCAAGATGAGGTCTATATGGTTGGGTCTATGATACGATCTAGAACTTTTTGGTGGGATCTATGTAAACAGAAATGATTTGAGACTATTTTGAAATTCTACAGGTTTCAGAGTAAACTACAACCACTCTCAACCTGCAGTTCTTGAAAGAATTTACAGTGAATATGGTATCAATTTCTCCCTCAGCAGTACAGTAATAGCAGTTAAGAACACAGGCTTTGGCACCCAACAGACTTTGGTTTAAAACTTGGCTCTAACATTTACACTCCTAGCAGTAATTCTGATCCTCAATTTCCTCATGCGTAAAATGGGGATAATAGCAACTAAAACATGGTTGGTGTAAGGATTAAATTTGATAATTTTTGTATAGTACATTGTTTGTGCTCTGTGATAGGTATTATTAACAATAATATCTTTCCCAACATCTTCATTCCAGGACACAGAGAACTTAACAATAATTCTCTCTATATATATATCAATGATAGAAAATTAGGGCATCAGGAACCTTCTTCAGAATGAATGTGCTATGAATGCTATTCAGTAGTGTCGCGTGGGTAGAATTTCTACAAATGCCAAACAATTGCTATTTATTTTATAATATTATCTTACCCCTTGAGCCGGCTATATTTTCTTATCTGTCTACATAAAATCCCTAAACTCCCTCTTGGTTCTTGTTTCTTTTCATCTCTTTTCCACCTGCTTTCATGAGAAAGGAAGACAAGTCAGTCTCGAGTGAAGTCTGAATATCTAGGTGAATCATTTGTAAAGCAACTAAAAATGGAATTACTTTATTACTTAAATATTAGAAGCACCTCACAAGAAGCCCATAGTGAATTTATAACTGTAAATAACATGTCAAAACACTGCAGATAGTAGAAAATGTACAAATATAAACTGATCCTAGGAAAGGGAGAAAATAATTTGACAGGGATTCCAAATGAACACAGTGGTTGCTTACTAGGAGCTGAATCCCATTTCCTTATTCCAGATATTATATACCAATGACATACTTATTTGTGTGTGTGTGTGTGTGTGTGTGTGTGTGCATTCTCTCTCTGTGTCTCTCTTTTCCCAGCCCCTTGTAAGTCTCTTGAGGTCGGGCACAGTTTCCTTTCCCTTGGACTTGCTATAGTGCTTTCACACAGAAGGCCCTCAGTAAATCTTGGGGGCTAAATGGCACTAAGACAGGAGCTAAGGGAACAGCTAATCTTTTCACATCCCTCTAGCATTAACTCACCAAAGATATTTTTCACTCTTTTATATTACAGCCCACTAGGAAAGGCCTTATCTAGTAGGTTGAATAGTATTTTTCTGTTTCCTTGAGGTTAATATACTTCCAAAAGTAATTGACTTTTTTTTGTCTCTCAATATCTCTGGCTCACTGGTTTTAGATTTCTTACATCCTCAAACACTTTCCATGTTGGATTACCAGTCTTCTAACTGACATAAATAGATTTAACTAGTTAAGTACTAGAATGCAAATAAATGAGAGACTTGTTCAGTCTCCAATGGCAGTCTTAACATTCCAGAGGTATTATTTTCCAGATTTGTTTCTCTGGTATATGCAGTGGGCTTCTCTATTTTGAAGCTGAAAAATTTGCAGTGCTCCTCAATTAAGAGATGTATCAAAATCACTTGGGAAGACTTTTCAAAATACACATGTTATCATTCCTCTTCTTTCCATAGATCTCGAATGGGGATTGGCCAAGTGTATTTTGAAATCAGTGATTTGAGCTTGTTGTAACTACTCCATTTATCAGAAAAAGCAGTGGCAACATGCAGGTTTAAAGGTTAAGTACATGGCAGAATTCACAGATAGTTTACTAGATTATATTTTTAGCTTGATAATTTTCAAAGTTGCAATCAAGAGCCATAAAAAAATTTAACACAAATAACCTTTGGTTTCACAGTTATAAGAAAAATTTGACCAACCTTTGATTTCCTGGACCTCAATGCCAGCCTTTTTAACTGATCGATGTTCCATTTCTGTAACACAGCACCGCAAGGAGAAAGAAAATCAGAATCTTCAAAATGAACATTTGAAACCTTAACTTTGATATTAATTATAATCAGTAGAAAATATTTCCTTAATTCATCAAATGTATTATTATATTAGAAAAGAATTCAATACAAACCAGTAATTAGTTGTTCCAGGAATCCTGAAAACAATCTCCTAGGGAAAGCTAATATAATTCTAAGAACTTCATATTTAGAATGAGCTTGTTCTCATGAAATTCATAATATTATACTATTTCTTAAAACAGCATTTTAAAACTATTTCTTTAAGTAGTTCTGTTTTTGTGTGGGCAACATCTTAGACTGATTACTAGTTTTGCCAGGTTGGATTACCAGTTTTCTAGCTGACATAAATGGATTCAACTAGTTAAATACTACAATGCAAATAAACCAGACACTTGTTCAGTCTCCAATGGCAGTCTTAATGTTCCAGAGGTACTATTTTCCACATTTATTACATTCTGGTATATGCAGGGGGCTTCTCTATTTTGAAGTTGAAAAATCTGTAGCACTTCTCAACCAAGGGATGTATCAAAATCACTTGGGAACTTTTCAAAATACATATATTATTATTCCTCTTCTTTCTATAGCTCTTGAGTGGGGACTAAGTGTATTTTGAAAGCCTTCCCAAGGTGACTCAAATATACATCTCTGTTAAGTGCCAACCATGAAGGTGGTAGAAAGAACTTTTATAGGACTGATTGAGCTTTTAGTGAGTGCAAGAATCATATTCCGATTCTGCAAAATCAGATCTGCAAAATAGAGACACCTTCTGGTTCCTCCTTGAGGAGGCAAATGGTGAAAAAGCCACACTTGCAAGTGGGAATGTGAAGCTACTGCTAGAGTAGAATAGTTCATAGGCATCTCTGTGCACTCAACTCTAACTGGGTCCTTAAACAGCAAAAGTTACTCAGAGGATAATTCTGAAGATAGCAGTTACCGAATTAATTGGGATCGAAGACCTGAATAGTATCTGATTAATGTTTTTGGACTCCTAATTTTACTTTCTTTGGTATAACTTATTTTCTTTCCTTATTCTAATTTGTCTTTTTCATTCTATAAATAATACATATCCTTATTTGTTCTCTATCTAAAACTACCTGTGCAAGTCCTGATAACTCACGTTTATCATCCTCTATTCTTTTCCCTATCCCCACCTTCTGCCATATTTTAAAAATATCTCTGGACATTTAGGTTTGTGGCCTAGTCGGCATTCAGTACACTTCAATTGAAAAAACTTATTTTTTTTTTAGCATGATATTAAGAGCTATGTTAGCCTACTTTTAAGAATTAAAAATAATGTCCAAATTGCAATTAGAAAACTATGAAACTAGTTGGCTGGACCTGATAGGACAAATCTGTCTCCAGCCAAAATGTTGAGTTACATAAAAATACAGCAATGCAGTTTCTGGGGAAAGTTGAAGCCTAAGTGGAAAATTCAAAAGGCTTCCTGTTTGGAATAACATGAGTCCCACACAGATGCTGGCATCCCTAGGTGCCCAGCAGCCACTGAGAGCTAAAGAGCCGTGTGGGGAACGACGCCTCATGGAAACAAGTTAGCCCTGCTGCTGTGCCAAAGCCACCTCCTCCTTCTGGAACTAAGTTGGAATTAACATTGGCTTTTAATGCAACAGACATTACTTCAGGCATCAAGAATTTCCTGAGGCATATCTGTGGAAACAAGGGGATAACTGCCAGCAAAAAAAAAAAAAAAAAAAAAAAAAGAATATTTCTCTCAAATATAAAAAAATTAACTTAATCTCTAAAATAGATACCAAACAGATCTTTTAACAACTACCTTATACCTTCATTTCTATTCCCATCAGTAAAAAGAAGGAAACACAAATGTTTTTGCTTCACATGTTTTCAAGCAATAAAACTGGAGGAAAATGTGGACAATGTACTGTAAAAGCCGTACTTTCAGTCATGGTGAACTTCCACACGGTGTTGGTGTGAGCATCTCCGATGTATACAGTCCCATCTTCAGATGCGACAATATCATGAGGCATGTCAAAGTGCTGCCAAAATAAGAAGCCACATGTTAGGGTGGTGAGCCTTTACTTGAATCCTTAGTGAAAAGGCAGAAAAACAGAGCAAAGCCCACAAAAAACAAACAAACAAACAAACAAAAAAAAAACCAATAAACATTTCACTCAAACCAAAACAACAATAATTCCCATCAAAGCAACTATAGGCCAAGGAGAGCCATTCCTTCATCCATTCATGGGGTACTGACTTTGTCAGGCATGATTCTAAGCATTGGGAAATGCCAAACAACCCTCACCACTGACTTTCAAGTCTTTTAAAAAGTGAAAATTTACAGGCAGATTATTTTTGACAGTACTGTTTACTTGATGTTACATTATCTAGTTGTTTACATAAATATTTATTTTTGCCTTCATGTTTCTTCTACCTTTTAATCACTATTAAATTTTCTTATTTATTTATTTATTTTATTTCGGCATATTATGGGAGTACAAATTTTAAGGTTTCAATAAATGCCCTTTCCCCCCTTCTCCCCACAAGTCTGACTTTCCAGCATGACCATCCTCCAGATGGTGCACATCTCACTCATTATGTATATTTATACCTGCCCCTCTCCCCCCTCCCCCCTGCCCAATACCCTATTACTGTAGTACCTATGTGTCCACTTAGGTGCTGCTCAGTTAATACCAGTTTGCTGGTGAGTATATGTGGTGCTTGTTTTTCCATTCTTGGGATACTTCACTTAGTAGTATGTGTTCCAGCTTTAACCAGAAAAATATAAGATGTGCTATATCACCATTGTTTCTTAGAGCTGAATAGTACTCCATGGTATACATATACCACATTTTAGTAATCCATTCTTGGATTGATGGGCACTTGGGCTGTTTCCACAGCCTTGCAATTATGAATTGTGCTGCTATAAACATTCGAGTGCAGGTGTCTTTTTTGTAGAGTGTCATTGGATCTTTTGGGTAGATGCCCAGTAATGGGATTGCTGGATCAAATGGTAGATCCACTTGTATCACTTTAAGATATCTCCATATTGCTTTCCACAGAGGTTGAACTAGTTTGCAGTGCCACCAGCAATGTAGCAAGGTTCCTCTCTCTCTGCATCTACGCCAGCATTTATTGTTTGGAGACTTTTTGATAAAGGCCATTCTCACTGGAGTTAAGTGATATCTCATTGTGGTTTTGATTTGCATTTCCCTGATGATTAGAGATGTTGAGTATTTTTTCATGTTTGTTGGCCATTCTTCTGTCTTCTTTAGAAAAGTTTCTGTTCAAGTCCTTTGCCCACTTTTTAATAGGGTTATTTGATTTTTTCTTGCTGATTTTCGTGAGTTCTAAGTATATTCTAGTTATCAGCCCCTTATCAGATGCGTAGGATGCAAAATTTTTCTCACATTCTGTAGGTTGTCTGTTTACTTTCATGACTATTTCTTTGGCTATGCAGAAGCTTTTTAGTTGGATCATGTCCCATTTATTTATTTTTGTTGCTGCTGTGATTGCCTTTGGGGACTTCTTCATAAACTCTTTGCCTAGGTCAATGTCTAGGAGAGTATTTCCAACATTTTCCTCTAGAATTCTAATAGTTTCATATCTTAGGTTTAAGTCTGTTTTTTATCCAGCGTGAGTTGATTTTTGTGAGAGGTGAAAGGTGTGGGTTCTGTGTTAGCCTTCTAACAGTCAAAAGGACTAAGTATTAATTTTTATTATTCCCATCAAGTTATCATGTACTGTCTTAAAAACTATTTGCATATTACTGATAAGAGAAGTCATTTCAAAGATTCAGAACATTTAGATTATTTCTGACATGTATGCTAGGAGATATGCAGCAATGTGGGATTTTATGCTATTTTTTTCTTCCCTTTTGAATTTAAATAGATTTAAGGGGTACAACATGTATATATTGTATAGTGGTGAAGCCTGTGCTTTGGTGTACTCATCACCAGGATACTGTAACATTGTACCTATAGGTTTTATATTCTTGAAGTCTAATTTGCAATATTTTCAGTCAACAGAGGAAAGAAATCGACTATTACCGCCAAGTACTTCCTGGGCTTTTGTAAGTACTTCAGATACTCTATATTTTAATATGTCTTTCTTCATTTCAAGTCATCCTCATCTGAGTCATGAGGACACAAGAGACAGGGGAACACTTTCTATGACTTTCTTTAGGGGTCACTGAGCCAGTTCCTGGAAGAGTAGCCTCAAAACATTGTACTGCTGACATTTACATCTGTTTACTGAAGCCTCCAAAGGTGCTCCAGGTCTACCAGTTGGCAGGACGTGGATAATCCCTTCACTTTTGAGGCCAGCAGGACTTGCTGGATACACAGTTATCCAAAATATGGCTAGTGAGTATGAACAGGAGCATTATCCAGACTGTGGGCCTATCAGCCAACATCTGCCCACCTTGGTGTGCTGAGTGCAAAGGTACTAATGAGGCAAACTACCTTTCTTAGCTCACTTTAGGAGAGGCAGAAGAATACATGCTTTGGAGATACTATTATGCTTTATGAATCATCAAGTTTGTCACACTGAAAAGAAAAATGGGATAGCTATGCTAAGGTGGCTCATTTCTTCATACTATCAAATGTGCTGTGACAAATGTGGAGGGAACTAGAAATCAAAATGTTGCCTTGTTGAAGTCTCGCAGGCCTGTCATTAAATGTTCATCTTTATTTTGGGTTCAGCTAATGGATGGCAGGAACAGACTTGCAAATTACAGGCCATTTCTGTTCTGTGGCATAATATGTTCTTAAAAACTGTCTTATATTAATAAAATATATGGTTGCAAAGTACTTCACATTTTCTGATAGGAAAAATATTATAAAGGTTAGTAGGGGATCTGTAAACTATTCACTGGCCTTTCCTTTAAATTGATCACCATATGTCATAAATTCATGGCTACAGTAATGATAAACCTCATTCTGTGGCTCTCAAATGGATCCACAGAGCCCAGGGGCCTGTTGGAAATACAGTACTTTGGGGCCACTGGAGGAATTCAGGGGGAGGCTTAGTGGATGGGACCTCTATTCCTGTTGTAGTCAGAGGCTCAACTGTAACTTTTTCAATGAACTATTTTATTGCTTTGCGTTAAGCAGAAAATGATGTTGTTAGACTTTAAGATCAAGCTATAGGATTTCAGAGCTAAACAGATTTAAAGATCTTCTGATCTAGGTTTTGCAAACTCTTCTCTTGAGATACTGCTAGCAAAATAAAATTGACAAGAGAAAAGAATGATAACATCCTCCTGGGGCATCTATCTGGCGATGAAGCCCAGGGTAACCTGCCCTCAAAATCTTGTATTTTATTTAAAAAATTCATTAGGAAATTTGTGTTCCACTCCATATTATAACTATGTGTGCTTTAACATAGTAAGTTTAAATCTATGTAATATTAAGTAAAACAGTCCTTCTAAGAAGCTGCACCATGTTTATGTTGTGGCTTAATACAGCTTTTGGCATAGCAAGGTATGCCTCAGGGACTAAAAGGTTAAGCACATTTTAAAGTCACAAAAACCTGGGTTTGAGATCCAGGTGTTCTACTGTTTGTAGCTTTGAATAAGCAAATTAACAGCAAAGTGAAACTTTCAGCACAAATATTATCAAAGATTGTAATTTTAATCTTCATTATGAAGGCTGAAGAAACAATATGAATCTGGGCTTACTGTTTTTTTTTTTGGTTTTTGGGTTTTTTTGTATCTGTTTAACTCCGAAATCCTAAAACTTTTCTGATATAAAAGATTCCCTTCCTTTTCCACACTAGCTGCCTTGTAGGAGAAAGAAGACAAAAAATGCCAGTCTGAAGGATGTGTGAAAGAAGATGATGAAGGACCACAAGTCTTTCCTTTGATTATGGGGGAAGGTTTAGGGGGAGGTGATATGTATATTTTGCCCTCACAGCTTTTTGACAGCATTTGATAGAAGCATCTTCTTTATTGTCCTACTGTCTCCGTTTCCCCTCACAGATACAAATATGGAGGTCATACATTCAGATGGAAACATCTCTAAAGAATGGAACAGTAGAAGAAGGAGCACTGAAATACAAGAGGAAGCAAGCAGTGGATATGCACAAACAGACGCACAGACACATTATGTGAAAGTTTACTTTTGACTTGAAAGATGAATCTCTTCTCTCACGGGAGTCAATACAACATATTCTTTCTTTCACTCAATCTTAATCTTTGTGATGATCATCTAATTAAATGAAAACTCTTAGAGATCCATAAACTGATTTCAGTTTACTGAGCCAAGACAGAATACAATTCTATGTTTTGGCGTAATATCAAGTCTTGTTTACTGAAAGGAAAAACAAACTTTATCTTGGAGTGAGATTCTCTTTTCGAGTTTGCTGTACTGAGCCACATATTATGACTCATTCGGCAATGAATGTCTGATATAGATGCTAATACTTAGGCACAATGCTCTCTGAGATTTTAATTTAGGGCTTTTCACATTTTTTTGAGGTTAAGGCTCATTTAGCATCTAAGCCTCTTGCTTAGCACTTAGTTTTGATTTCTAGATGCATTTTGAATTAAAAGTTAATATCCTGCTTGACACACAGTACCTTATCATTAAAAGAATGAGTAAGGCAAACACTCTACTAATACAAAGTGAAGACCTGCAAGAAAGTTAAATATCTAACTTTCTTCATTAACAGATACGAGGAAGTGAGCTCAATGATGACTGGAGAATCAAAAAAGATCTGAAAGACTCTGGAAGTCAAATGTATATTATCAAAATAATGAATTTCTTTCTAAAGAGCTATTATGATGTGAGGTTTGATGGCTTATTGCTTTTTAGGTGAAATATTTCTGTGAAAAATCTTATTTGTTGTATATAAACCAAAATCCAAAGAAAGGAATTTATACTGGAATGTTTAGTTTGGAGTAACTTTGATTTGATTCAGATCTGGTAACTAGTGTTAAAAGCTCCATTGAAGGACAGGCTGTGTACTATTCTGTTCACCATTATATCCTCAGTATCTAGCACAATGCCTGATGCAGAGCAGATGTTTAATACATATCTCTGGAATGAAATTGGATAAAACACCAGACTAGCTGTCAGTATTCTAACAGTCTAATTTCTAAAATATCGAGGAATATTTTTTTTCAATTTAGCAAACCTGGTGTCTTAATAAATAATATAAGAATTACAAATATCGAGATATAACTTGGTCCAGTGACTTATGATAGTTGCATTCTGATCCACATAAAGCCAATAAATCTTTACATGTTTTCAAAAATTACCCTTATTTGCAGGATTTTAGCAGGCTGAACTTTCTAAAACTGATGCGCCCCAAGCACATTCGTGCAGTGTATGTGAACATTCTGATCAGTTTGGCAATCACAGTGCAGAGAAAATACATCAAGAAGACAGAAGGGCTCTGGGCACATTGAACATGGGTACACTGAACATAGTCACTGTGTTTATAAAATAATGTTAGCATAAACAGTGGCAAAACATCTGTGAAGCCAAAACCAGACTTTAGTCTCTTCCTAAACCAAATCTTTAAAACTTGAACAAATTCCAGAACGTGCTATTTTTAAGTTTGTTGCTCAGTACAGTCATAGCAATAAAAAAAAGCAAACAAGATTTCTGATGGGTGTAAGAGAACTATAAAAGTACATTTCATATTTTGTGGTGTCTTCTCTACTTGGATGAAACCAGGAAGAGACTTATTATTTTTTGGTATTTTTAACTATAGTGAGTTTAAAGACCTCCCATCATACATGAGGTCTACTAAGAACCTTTGAACTGCACATAGTGCTAATTTGCATCTGAAGAAATGGATCTAGGAACAGAAAAGAACATTTATTCTAAATAAAACATCATAATAGAATGCTCCCATCAACCTAGCTAAGAAAGTTAGCATATCTCCTAAAAGTTTTTTTCTTAAATTATTCAAGTACAGATTGAATGCCAAGACTCATACTTTAGTTTTACTCTCATGAAAAATAAAACCTAGGCAATGTATATCAATACCTTGCGCACTGGCTTGAAGATGTCTATAATCTCCCCATTGGAAAAGTTCATCACAAATCCTTGTACAGGTTCTTGGTCCCCAAAGTAAGGCTTCCCATTCACCGCAAAGAGCAAGCCTGCAACAACATATCCAGGTTACCTTTTTTCAAAAATATGGATAAGACTTGACTTCAAATATAGGCATGCAAACAAAAAATAAATGTAAGGTCAACCTGTTCCCTACAATTGGCAACAAAAGTAGAAAACAAAGTACATAGCACATGTCTACCCCTGAGTAACCAAATCAGAGGCCAACAGATTAGAGGACTAACCTTGTAACAAGAATATCAGAAATTGAATGTCTGTTCCACTTAGAAAGCCAGTAGAAATGAGGAATACATAGATATTGACATATAGATATCACAAGCATCCTAAATAGGTATTGGGAAAAGTCAGGTTATTTAGGCCAGTAATTTGGTGTATCAGATCTTTTAAAAATATATATTTCTCAAAGCTACCAGGAGAACCAGAAAGAAATATACAACGAAAGTAAGTGAAGTTACAATATAAATAGAACAGTCTGATTTTAAATAACTGGAGTTTAAAAATGTGAGATGTATATTTCAGATTATCAAAGTCATTTTTCACTAATGAAAAAACATTTTCATCTGTAAAGGACCAGAGAGTAAAAGAAAAGAAAAAAAAATAATTAAAGAAAAAAAGAAAAAGAAAAAACAGTAAACCATCTTTTAAATTTTAATTCTATGAATACTCTTGGTAGTGAAATTATATTTCTTAGTATAGTGCTCTTTATCTAAAACAATGGAAATGATGATGTTTTGGTTAAATAAATAATTCAAATGACTGAGTATTATGTTTTCAAAGAATTAGAACATAATAAACTATACACAACACTAAACTACTGCTGAAGATATTTTCATTATTCTTCAAGGATCACATTTTTTTTAGAATATTATACTATGAGAAAAAGATCAATACCATAAACACCAATTACATTGTGAAATATTATAGAAAGAATTGTTTTTTGTTTATATCTGTTTTTAACCAGATTTCTTCTCATCTTCTCTCCTGATATTTTTTCTTCTTATATTTGATTTATTTTTGTTTACAATGAACTTGATCACCTTCTATATTAAATGAAGGATCTTGACAAATTTTTCTTTAAATATGTGGTAAAATTAACCTGAAACTTTCCCTTTCATTGATATTATAAGAATCTCATTCCTTATTCCTATTCCATGAGGAAGCCAAACTTGCTCCCTATTCAGTCACCTGAGTCCTTTTATTTTATATTCTAAGTAAATTGGGGGCTGCTTGGGAAATCAGTAGCCGTACACAACTTTGATAGCATTAGAAGCATAAATATTATAGTGATGACTCTAAATAGTCAATGCTGCTTTAATACAGCTGTAGATATTTTTAATAAACTATATTATATCCTTTAATTGTGAATTTTCCAAAACTACTCCTGTTATTGATCTCTAGTTTCATTCCATTATGGTCAGGATGATGACTATAATAAATAATAATGTACTATATTTCAAAATTGTTAAGAGTAGATTTTAATAAAAAATAAGTATATGTGATGATGGATTTGCTAATTAGTCTGATTTAGTCATTCCACAGTGTAAACATACATTAAAACATCATACTACACCCCACAGATATATACAATTATTATTTGTCAATTAAAAACAAAATTTAAAAAAAATTGTAAAACTTGTATATAAATTTTAGAAGTTAAATATATTTTCAGTATTCATTATTTAAAGAAATATGCTATCTTATTTTGTAATATGAATTATGTGAATTTTATTTTATAAATCTGGATTATTTTTCAGATTTTCTTCAAGTCAAGAAAATCTATTTTGAAAATAAGAAAAAAAAATCAAGATTTTCTTGGTTATTTCTCCTGGTATTTAAACGTAAGCTTCACTTCTTTTTACATAATTTTTAAAATTGCCCACTCGTTTTTTTAAAAAGCAAAACAGAAGTATTTGGAATACTGATTTTATCATACATACCATCTGTTGATGATGTGTGAAGACATAATATTAATCATTTAATAACAAGAACAGATGATCATAATTAAGCAAAAATGACAATCTATGTTGTCATTTTTTAACCCACTACCAACAACTGTTAAATCCTTTGAGTTCTTCATTATGTCTGTATAAGGAATAGTGGCACTTGAATTGAAAATGATATATAATGCACTAACAGTTTTAAGATACTTTAAGATCTGATATATAATGCATCTTCAACTCCTTAATAAGAAAGTTTATGGAAAGAGCAAATGAAAGATAAGACAAAAAAATTTTTAAGGATAGAGTATAGTAAGACAAAAGACACCAAAACAATTATGATGACATACCTGGTATGTATGAAATTGCAAATACATTTCTTCCAAATGATGAATGCTTAATCTCTCTCACAAATTCTTTGGTGTCAGTTTTAAAACACTGGATGCGACCATTTTCCCTGTCTGCCACACATAATTGGCCCAAATGAGGCACGAGGGCCAAGCTGTGAGGAACACTGAACTGGCCTGGTTTAGGATTGCTCCCTGAAGACTCTACAGAACAAAGAAAAGCCTCAGGTATACAAATTATAAAATCACCCAAAATTTGACTATACAGTTTTGTAATTTTCAAAATTCATGATAACAAACCATTAAATATCTGGAACCAGGGGAAAATAAGCAAAGCAGTTTATAAGTTTATTCTATACTATTTCTTAGCCACAAACACATTATAGATTTTCTCCCTATTTGGAGAAAGTTTTTTGGTGGAAACCTTTTTCCCTTATAAGTTGTGTGTGTGTGTGTGTGTGTGTGTGTGTGTGTGTGTATGTATGTGTGTGACTAACCCAAGTAGATGCATACAGTGGCCCTGCTTTTTTCACTGTAGGGGACAAATACATCCTAAAATACGTGAGGGGTGGCCAATCTCTCATTCCTAGTGATATTGGCTAAGAATTAAAATTAGAGATCAAGAGTTTTGGCTGGATGTCGTGGTTCACACCTGTAATCCCAGCACTTTGGGAGGCTGTGCGGGGAGGATCACTTGAGGTCAGGAATTTGAGACCAGCCTGAGCAAGAGTGAGACCCCTGTCTCTACAAAAAAATAGAAAAATTAGCCGGGTGTGTTGGCACACCCCTATAGTTTCTGTTAATCAGGAGGATGATGCAGGAGGATCCCTTGAGCCCAGGAGTTTGAGGTTGCAGTGAGCTATGATTGCCCAGGTGAGGCAGTGAGACTCTGTCTCAAAAAAATAACAAAAAAACTATTACTGAGTACCTTCTCCCCACTGTGTGATGAACTTTCCATGTGGTGAAAACTGTACAATCCGACTGTTGCAGTAGCCATCTGACACAAAGATGGCTCCAGAGCTTGGATCCACAGCCACATCAGTGGGTTGACAGAAGTGATTCTGGTCACTGCCTGGTTGCATGCTTCTTCCCAGGGTCAACGCAGGGCCTTCTTTACTGTTTGGATCCAGTTTGAACACCTTTTAGAAAAAAGGAACAGAAGAAGCCTTACCTACTCTCCATAGTTATTATTGACATACACTCAAATGACTAAGACAATTTTCACGAGCAACTGAAGTGGAAGTTCCCAGAGACTTACTTAAAATAAGATACTTTTTAGAACTGGATGGAACCCTAGAAATCATCTGGTCTGATTCCTTCATTTGGCGATTGAAGCCTATGGAGATTAAGCCATTTGCTCAAGGTCACCCAGTTAATTAGTAGTGAATGGAGATTAGTACATGGGCATCCTGTTCCACCACCCCCATGCTTCCTTTTTTTCTTTCCTTAGCTAATATTACAATGATCCCCAGATAATACATGAGCAATAAAGTTTACTGAGATGGTTTTTAAAGACTGTTGAGAGAACAACTTACTAAGTCATAAATATGTCCTAGTACTGAGGTTTTTTTGTTTTTGTTTTTGTTTTTGTTTTTGAGACAGAGTCTCACTTTGTTGCCCAGGCAAGAGTGAGTGCCGTGGCATCAGCCTAGCTCACAGCAACCTCAAACTCCTGGGCTCAAGCAATCCTCCTGCCTCAGCCTCAAGAGCAGCTGGGACTACAGGCATGCGCCACCATGCCTGGCTAATTTTTTCTATATATATTAGTTGGCCAATTAATTTCTTTCTATTTATAGTAGAGACGGGGTCTTGCTCTTGCTCAGGCTGGTTTTGAACTCCTGACCTTGAGCAATCCGCCCGCCTAGGCCTCCCAGAGTGCTAGGATTATAGGCGTGAGCCACCGCACCCGGCCAGTACTGAGTTTTTTCCTTTTATGAAATACCCTATTCATGAAAAGGGTATTAAACTTGATAAGCTTATATTTTGGGGAAAATCTTGTGAATACTCTGTGATTAAAATATAACTCTTTTTAAAAGAACAAAAATTTGATTTTTTATGTATAAATATTTATTTAGTAGAGACCTCGAATTTATAGAACATTAAGGTAGCTTAGTAAAGAAAACATAAAATACAAGTGATAAAATAGAAAAAAGGCCTAGGGACAGAGGTAATAAAAACAAACACAGAACTCTAAAAGAGAGGTTGGGAGGGCCCATGTAGTTATTATTATAGTTAAGCTTCACATCTGGCCCTAAATAAACTTCCTGCCAGCCTGAGGGAGAAGAGTGACTTGATAGTTTACATGTTAGCTTGTCCTAGCCCTAGTTCTAAAAAGAAATTTTCTGATGTGGATTGTTATGGACTGAATGTTTGCGTCTGCTTCGCCAAATTCACATGTTGAAACCCTAACCCCTAAATGTGATGGTATTAGGAAGTGGGGCCTTTAGGACTTGTGATTCTTACGAATGGGATTAATAACTAAGAAGAGACACAAAAGCTTGCTCTCACTTTCTCTTTCCACCATGTCAGGATACAAGGAGAAGTTGGGAGTCTACAACCCAGAAGAAGGCCCTCACCAAAAGTTGACTATATTGGCACCCTGATCTTGAACTTTCTATTTCTAACAGACTCCAGAACTGTTAGAAATAAACTTCTGTTGTTTCTAAGCCACCTAGTCTATGGCACTTTGTTATAGCAATCAGAACAGACTAAAATTTGGCTGCTCTATTTTCTTTTTATAACATTACAGTAGGGTCACAGAAAAACAACAACAACAACAAAAACCCCATACAACTCCAGAGTATTTTGAAAGGATAACTCTGTTAGTTTCTATCTGAATATTGCCAAATGCAAGATTACCTGATGGAGAGCCACATCTGTGACCCAATAATTTCCATCTTTATCTACACTCAAACCATGTGGCAAGTAAAACCTGCAAAATAAAAATGATTGTGTAAATTATATATTTATTCCCAAAGCACACATGAGAGGAATTTTTTTTCTAATTAGTCTGTAAACACAATACTAATTGATAAATGTATACTTGTATTATTATAAACAAGATAAAAATTGTTAATAAAAATAAAAATACCTATTATAATAGAGACCTCGCTACAAATCTTAAGCAGTATTTTAAGCCTACATATAAGTTACAAATATTTTATTATTTGTGTATATGTGTGTATATTAGAGTGAACAATACAAATAACATTTTAATTTAAAATGTTCAATTTAAAAACAAGTTCTAAGATCATAAATATTAAAATCTTAGAAATATATGTAAAACAAATGGTCTAGAGAAATAGAAACGATTTATATAGTTTGAATAGTTAAATATATTACAAGGAAATGTAATATTGTGTTAATGTAAACTATTAAATATATGACTCAAAGCTTTAAAGAGTAACTACTAAAGACAATAACCCAAAGAAAACAATTTTCAACAAATATGGGCTGTGAACACCTAGCAAAGTGAAGTGGTGAGCTGGACAATAATTAGAAAAGGTTAATCTATTCAGCAAATTAATCTGGATGATTTGGATAAGGAAGTTGGACAGAGCTAAATACACGGACAATATATTCAAGTGGTTTTGGTCCAACAATATCTAAAAATACCCAATGTCTATCTGTCACCTTCTAGCCTTAGGATGGTGTTGTCACCACAGATTTCAAGAGCCAAGACTGTAACACTCTGATCTTGCCTAATGAACTGAACTAGATCCCTGTTTTGGCAATTGAATGTGAGGGTTATGATTTGCTTTCAAACAAACACCCCACTGATGGCCAAGTTGATTTAGCAGCAGTTGCTCTGCCTTCCCCCTTTGTTCCTTTCTGGAATGAGGATGCTTCTGATGAATGCATATGGCACCAATGAGACAGGTTCAAACAGAGTGGTGGAACTGGTAGAATTTGGCCCATGATGCGTCATCTGAAAATGCTGTAAAAAAAAAATTCTAAGCCTCATTGTTACCATCTCCACAAGCAGCTGCATTCAAAACGGTGGCTCCCTGACTGTCATTGGAAGCTGGCTTTCCCTCTGCCTAAGCAGATGGAGTAGGGTACAGTTCCTGAAGCTGCCAGGTCGCAATGGTTGAAGAGATCTATAAGCAGGTGCCCCTTTCTTTCATTAACCATGAATATCAGCCAACCTTTTTTTGGCTGCCAAATTCCATCTAGAAATAAGACCAAATGAGCAGCTTTCAAAGCCAAATTACACATGCATGCTAAGAAATGCTAAAAATGACATTTGTTTAGTCTTCAATTTAAGATGGGAACAGAAGCCTTTTTTCTAAATGGTGATTACTTGATGAGTTTGGTTATGCTGAAGAATTTTTTTTTTTTTTAATCATCAGATCTGCCTGACCAGCAACTCACTTCATTAACTATGTATATCAATGGCTCTTCCAAATTTGATTACATATTGGAATCACCTAGGAAACTTTGAGTGTATTAGACCCACCCCAAACTAAATCTGAACCTAATTTTTAAAATCGTAAGTTGACAAATTATAATTATATATATTTATGGAGTACAATGTGATGTTATGATATTTGCATACAAAGTAGAGTGATTAAATGAAGGTAATTAGCATATCCATGACCTCAAATACTTACTTTTTATGGTGAGAACATTTGAAATTTACTCTTTTAGCAATTTTGAAATGGGCAAGGACCTGAATAGACATTTCTCAAAAGAAGACATACAAATGGCCAACAGCTATATGAATCTTAGATATATAAATCCAATTTTTTGAAGCTTCCCAGGTGATTCTAATATTTAGTCAAGGTTTAGAACCATCTATTTAGAAAATGAAAGATGGGATGGCCCAATCAATCTCCTGGTTTCTTAAGTGCAGCTACACAGGCACTCTTTCAAGAGCTCAGGATATGCTTTACATCCAATGTATGTAGTACAAGCCTTAATAACAACACAAGTCATTTGACTCACAGATTTTTCCCACTGGACTGGATTACTGCAGCAGTATTTGGATCTATGACAAGGATAGTGTCTTCTTCAATTGGTCCAAGCCCTCTTTGTTGGTAAACAAACTTGCTGTCAAAAGAGCTAAACAAAATGTATTAGAATGGAAAATAAACCAATCAAAAACTCCAATGAACGTAAGCAATGCATTCAAGATTCTAAATACAGAATCAAAAGAAGAGCTCGGATATATTTTTCACTCTTTGTCCTCCATGCTTCAGTCATTTCGATTACAATATAGACCATTAGCCTGTAGAAGCGTGTTCCTAAGAGTGGTCAGTGGAGTAGCAGCATCGGCATTGCTGGGAAATGCAGTGTTCGACCCATTGGACCTGCACTTTCACAAGACCCATTGGTGGTTCCTACACACAGTAGGGTTTAAGAAACACAGACCAAGAACTCTCAACGTAACTAAAATTTTAAAAAAACTCTTTAAAATATTATCAGCAATTAAATATATATTTTCTTTCAAATTATAAAAGAAAGTATAACTTGTTTTAACCTTCTCAGTAATGATAATAATAGCTGGAAGAGTAATGATCAAAAAATATGTTGTTACTGTAATTGTCATATATATAACACATGAACATATATTATGGAGATATATAACAGAATGTTCAAAATAGTTCAAAAATACAAAACAGAATTTATTCTCAAAACAACAATGTGCATAGAGACATCAAACTTTATATAATAGCTTTTCTATAAGTACAAAATGGACAACTATGGAATAATTTAAAAACTTAAACAAATATGACAATTTCTGCTTTTTAACTCAGTACATTCTAGGTCATTAGAAAATATTATGGATATATATGTTCTTTCTCTATAGTTTAAATTTATATCTCTATCTAAATTGTTAGTAATATTTTCCCTTAAATTGACAATTATCACAGACATTGTTCTTATTTGTACATTTCCTATTTGGGAAATTATATGTTAATGTGGATAAACAACAAAGATAAACTCTTCTAATGTAAACTTATGTCATACATATATGTAAATGTATGAAGCACCAAGAAACCAACTTATATTTCCAAAATGGATTGGATCAGCACATAGTTGAGTCATGTGTGTGTATATATATAAAACATACATATGTATACATATGAAGTCAATGGATGATCTATTAATATTTCTGTAAAGCAGAATTTCCTTTTGTAGCATCAGGTAAGGCTGCAAAAATTATTAATACTTTTGTAGTTTAATTGTATAAGCAAAAGAAGAATCTGAATAGCATTAAATATTTATTGAGATATACTTGCAATTTGGGGAGGTAATAGATTGCTCAAATCTGTCATGCATTCATTGATTAGTTGCTTGACATTTTTATGAAACTTATGTAGACTCCCGATAGGGGAACAAAAATTTTTAAATTATATTCTTTTGCCATTAAAAATATATCACACAATTATCTGAGCTTCTTGACTGCTACAGTCTTTTGGGTATATTTTTACTGAAAGATAACAGTAAGTCCCTGAAGTAGTTCTTATTAATGATGTACTCAACTGAACACAAAATATTGATTCAGATCTGTCAATCTAAAACTTAAATAATACTTTTTATATATGCTGTTATGTGCAGTTAAAACCACACAGTGGTATCTAGGAAAAAACTACACAAATTTATGAAATGGGGAAGCAGCAGACAAAACAGATTTTATGAGATTCATGGAATCATTATTAAACTGAAACATGAAATTTTATTAGATAGACACCAATGTAAAACTATTCATGGTATTGTTAAATCATGGGAGACTGATAAAGGGCAAACATGAAGTCACTCTCTCTTAATACTATGAAACACCAAGAGCTTACCCTACATCTGAAAGTCTATTTTCAATGTGAACTTCTTTACTAAAAATATCATAACTATTCTTCTAGAAAACAAAGGTACTGGGTTCAACCATCAATGATATTTTAATTTTTTTCCAATTTGCCTATAATATCGAATAACTTAAGTTTAGCACACCCAAAATGCAGTAGACTGTAAGTTTCACATTCATGTATAATAAGATAAAGTCTCTTCATTCATTATCTCTTTTGGGGTTTAAGTCTTAACATTTCTCATTCAGA
Source organism: Microcebus murinus (assembly GCF_040939455.1). Lineage (NCBI taxonomy): Eukaryota > Metazoa > Chordata > Mammalia > Primates > Cheirogaleidae > Microcebus > Microcebus murinus. The sequence continues at coordinate 76,478,059 of NC_134114.1, read as the reverse complement.
AACATTTCAGTGCTTTGTAAAGGCACAATGGCAATCTCAATAATGCGAAAATTATGCTTACCCTGACTATTAGGAGTTATGACCTAGCTTCCTCTTTTTTGGAAGAAATTTTAACTGAAATACTTGTAGATTCACAGGCAGTTGTAAGAAATAATAAAAATTCTGTGTACATTTTCTCTAATTTTTCCATTTTGTAAAACTATACATCATATCACCAAGATATTGACTTTGATAAAATCTACTGATGAAATTTAGATTTCCCTTTCCCTTTTTTATTTCCTAAAATTTTCATTTTTTTCTTACAGTTTATTTGCTTGGGCATGGAATATATTACTACATTACTTTTCCATCCCACTCCCATCAATAGAATATGACAAGTTAGCAAGTTCTTATAATTCTTACCAAGTGCTATCTACTTTACATGTAGTGCTCTGACCACTGACAGCCAATAATAGTGGCAATCAAATTGCCTATACTATATCCTCATAAAACTGGAGCATATCAGCCCTCAGTACACGTAATTCCACATTTTTCTGCGGAATGACAAATCATTCAGGAAGCCTAATAGATTTGCTTGCTCATGGTTTTTCCAAGAATGGATTACAGTAACTCTGAAGATAACTGCTCCTTTGATCTGTGTTGTCATTAACATAAATATTCACCGTCAGTCCTAAATTTCTGGTCATACTATTTTAGGAAATAAAATAATTTATTCATGGAGAGAAAGTAGAAAGGAGATCCCCCCCCCCAGTAGCAGACAGTGAACTTCTGTGACTTAAAGCATTTCTTATAGCTCCAGCTTATTTCTCCAGACACTCAAATATTTCAAAATGTAAACTATAGCTTAAAGTTATTCACTGGCAGCCACATAAACTTAGAGTCACAGACCTGAAATGTTGGGATTGGCTTCCAATAAAACAAGTTGTGTTAAGGAAGAAACATGAATAACACAGACAGTCCTTGCATCAGTCAGAGCAAATGAAAATGTTGTAGCTGATGAGTAGGTAAGTGAAAGCCATTTTTTATCATTGGTATTGTTCTGTAGCACCTCTACATGTAGGAAAAAATGTATGGAGTAAATGATGTTTTACTGTCACAAACACAATTTGTATATATTTATCTTCAAAATCTAGAAATTTCACATTTCCAGTGGTGGTAGTAAGTAATAAAATTAACTAATTTGAGAATCATCCACTTTTATTTCCTTACCCACTCTTTGGTGTTGTAGTAGAAAACTGTGAAATAGCAAATGAAGGAACTTGAAAAAAAGTAACAAAACTGAATAAGGCAGAGTAAATAAATCAGATTTTTATAACCAAAAGTTGTATCCATAAAAAATATCAGATCTCTCAATTTATCAAGACATTTTTCCCAGTATTCTATTACATTGTAACAGCTAATAATTTGGGGTTTTTAGGTTTCATTTGCTACAACAAATTGCCCTCATGTCATCTGTGTGTATAAAGGGTATTTTATGTTTTGCTTAAGACTAGCCACTTTGCCATAGCTTTATAATTATCATTCATATTATTACTATACTTCCACTGTATCCATTAAGGATCTCAGTGATTAGGCAATTCTTAAATTTACTGAAATAAATTACTAGATAGGGAATCTGTTCATTTAACTACCACTACTCAAAACAAAAGGAAAAAATAACACAAAGCAAGCAAAACATAACAAAACAAAATTAAAAATTAAAACACTCTACTTACATTAACATCATTTAAACATATTAATTTACTTCAGTACTGTAAACCAAAAAAATAAGAAAAACCTAGAATTTTTAGGAATAATATAGCTTTAAAGGAATTAACCACAAAACAATAGGCCTAACCACTTAAAATCTTTGTGATATCCTTTAACAGATGTCTATATGTTTAAACTGGCAGCATCAAGGGACATTCAATTACTCCACTGATTGGCTGACTGGCCCTAATGCTTTCACTTGGGATGATTGGAGCTTCAGGGAACTAACAGCTGGCCCCTGGTAGTTATACAAGACAAATTATAAAAGAAATTGATGTCTTTTCTTAAATGAGAAAATCACTCACACACACACACACACACACACACACACACACACACACACACACACACACATTAAACCTGCCAAATAAAGTAGTTTATAAACTCTTGTAATTCAAAGAAAGGTAACCCTTGAATAGTTCCCAAATGGATGTCAGATTATAGAGCTGGATACACCGTTGCTATAGCAAACTGCTTATTTAGTGTTCTAAACCATCTACCATGCATTATTTGCTGCAGAGAGGTCTTTATTTCAACCACATTTAACTTTTTACAGGATATAATAATACCCTGCACATTTCACACAGTGCCTGGAGCACTGATGATTTTTCTTTGCTTCCTTGAAAAAGCACTCAACTGAAAAGACTGAACCGTGGCCTATGGGCCGGAATTCATCAGGTCTTTATTTTAGCAGTTTGAATTCCCCATTAATGATTTTGCACATTAGCAGCTAATCAAACAGTTTAGATAAGGCTGGGAAGAAATGCTTTGCTATATTCACACACAAGAAAGAGCTTACCTTATGGAGAAAATAAACTCCTGTGCCATCAATCAAAATTAAGGAAATGCAAAATAAATAATAGCAACTGAAAAAAGACGTGACATCTAATGTTGTAATTATACAAATTAAGCTAGAGAAAGAATCATAGGTTTTCAAGTGAGAAAATAAGTGGAAATGTACCGTCAATGTCAGAAAAGCTAAGACATACAAAGGCCAGAGGCTCAAAATGGAATATAATTTGATATTATGTTAAAACACTTAATTATGAATATTATAAGCATTATAAAAAATTCCTATGAGAAGGAAAAGAGGGGGGAAGACCAAAAAATCCTCACTATGACTATTTAGTATCCTGATTGGCCCAGAATTAAAGACACCCCAAATAGGGATGAAAAGAACAAAGAACTAAGTATCACCGCAGCCAGGCTCTCTGCTTTCTGTTCAGTTACTAAGGCCACTGGGGGCAAGTCACTTAACACATTGCATCTTGTTAGTCAATAGTACAAGGGAATTATTAAAGCCCTCATTTTTTAGACAAGGGAACTGAGAGTCAGGGAGTTCCAACGTCTTGAAGAAGGTTGCAAAGCTAGGAAATGGTAACCAAGATTCAAATCCAGTTCTCCTGTCTTCAAAAAAGTGTGCTAGGATTGGACTCACCAAACTGGATAATCTCCCCATCACTTACCAAATTCAACGTGTATGAGAAGAGATGGAAGAACTGTCACATAACCGCAAAGAATTAGAGAAAGTACCATAAAAATAGAAGAAAATGGCTCGAGTAAAGTGCAAAATGGCAACATAAGACAGAAGGGTGGGACACCAAAGCATTCTTTTTGTAGAACTCCTGACAGTTTTCTCTCAGATATGAAGGTGCTAACTTTGAGTTCTGTTCTTCAGGCCTAATTAAATCTTAAAGTATGAAAGAAATTGTAGATGTAGAAGCAGAACTCCATGCAGGTATCTTAAATAAAGTTCTGGAAAACTAATGAGGTAAATCTTTAACAAATTTTTCTGCAAGTTAGGAAGCAGATAGATTTTTGAAACAATAATTTTAGCAATATTCCATAAAGCATTGATGAAGAGCAGGTTTGTGACCTATTTCAGGGGCAGAGGGGAAAAGATTCCGAGAATATTATGAGTCCTCCACAAACAAAATTTGCAAAACCAACCTTTCAACTATTCAAATTTCATAAATACTTATGAATATATAAAAGGCATGTTTAGCAAACAGATACATTACAAGGCTGGGAGGGACAGCTCATTCTCTGGTTAATTAAGATTAAAATAATATCTGTAAATTGAAGCAATGCTAAATTTAATGAAGTGTAACATAATTGGAATAAATTCCTGAAGTCGATATTTTAAAAGTATCGCATAAGTCTAAATTTCCAGGAAAAATATCAGCACAATTTTATGACATATATTTGAAGATTTTAGTAGACTACATATTCAACATAAGGCTACATGGTGATGTAACTGGTAAAAAAGTGAATATAATTCTTTGACATAAATAGATATCTAAAATATACATCAAGGGCAGTAATTACATCATCGATCAGATCATGTACCAGATATTGTGGCCCCTTGTAGACTAAACAATTTAAAGGGATGAGAAACAAAAGTACCTTCAGATGAAAGTAATCATGTCAGCTTGAAGACTGGCTGAAGGCCTGGGGGATATTCATTTTGCAAAACATAAGACTTTCTTCAAATATGCAAATAGTTGGCATGGATAAATGGTAGTAAATTCATTCTGCATTATTCTGTCATGAGGGTGAAGTTCTAGGACTCAGATTTGTGTTTAAAATAATGAAGAACTTTATAACATCTAGATGGATCCCCCAACTGGATAGCATGTTTCATATCTAGGCATTTTCTTGGCATTGAAAAAGTTCAAGCACTGGATGAATGTTGAAGGTGTAGAAGAAATATGCGTGTTAGGCAAGGAGGCTGGAGATAAGCTCCCTGGTGCACACTTGCTGTTTGTGGTGCCCAATGGTTATGCTCCATTCTTTAGTTTACCCAACATTTTGATTCTCACTCTCAACCCATTTGCTGTGGATGATGGTGATTGTACTTGTACTCCCACATTCCAGGGGTAGAACAGAAGACTTAGGCTAAAACAGACCGGCTTTCATTCCTCTGCCCACAATGACTGGTTCAAGGATGGAGGAGACACAATCTAGGTCAGACTAAGGAATGCTACAGACTCAATTTAATGAGTTTCTGTTGACCTATCAGGGAGTAGACTATCTTTTCTCTGAAATTAGTGTAATAGTCTGATTTTGAAGCTGCAATGGGGGTGGAGGAGCAACAGCATCAGTCAGGCCTGGAAATGAAGCCATCCTGGATAAAATGAGCTATGAAATGGATACTGGTGATATCACTTGGGCTACCATATCTCTTGAAGTTTTCACTTCTATAAGCTAATAAATTTGCTCTTTTCCTAATAAGCCAGTTTGTGTTGAGTTTTCTCTCTTATTGGTAACGGAAAGAATCTGAAGTGATACAAATTCCAAGATCTCTTCCAACTCCAGATGAAGAAATGATAAATGATATAAGGGATACAACTTTTAAAATCTAAAAGTTAGGGACAAGACCCATAGTTTAGTTAAGTGGGTATGTGATGTGAGTTCTGGACAGTATACCCCAACCACAGCTGAGAGACATGAAAGAGAAGCTAAGAAGCAACACTTTGACAGTGATGGTGATTTTAAGACTGAGACTCCTGCTAGAAGGCATTTAAACTTTAAAGATCTCTAGCTGCCATGCTGCCCCAACACCAGAGCAGACAAAAGGCTCTTTAAAGTTTTGTTAAACCCTGCTGGCAACAGGAATTTACTATCTCAGCTAGAAGAAGCCTCTTAAAGTAGCAATATTGAAGTGAGGGAGGAAAATGGAAAACAAATTGAAAAAGGAAGTGACTATTATCTTTCAGGAGTTTAATGGTTTATTATTACTATTATTTTGGTTGACATCCTTATTTAGCATAGTTAAGTAAAAGAGTAAGGGCTGATCAGGGCTATTAGGTAAAATAAAGGGGAATAGTACGTATAGAGACAACTGGTGCAATGATATCAAAGGAGCTTTGGGTACTGAGTACTAATTAAGGATTACATTTAACTCCAAGTACTGTCTGATTGTTAAAGAACGATCACCTCTTAAGAACTATAGGATATAGAGTGCTTAGATTTGATTTAAACCAAGCCCAGGTCTTAGGGAACCTACAATTTTGTGAACCTGAGAAATATCAGGATGGCAAAGATTCCAAGGAAAATGAATACAGAATTTAACACTACTCTATTCAAACAGCAGTAACAACAAGAATGCAATTGCCACCTAATGTTTAATTTTTATTGTTCCTCACCAGTACCTCATAAATTCTTCAGGAAGTAGCTGCATTTTTCTTTTTTATTTTATTTATTTTTTTAAATTTCAGAATATTACAGGGGTACAAATGTTTTGGTTAAATGGATTGCTTTTGTACTGCTTGAGTCAAAGTTGCAAGTGTACACAACATGCAGATAGTGTACATTGTCTCATAGGTATGATTTCACCCATTCCCTCTGCCCTCCTCCCACCTGCATGATTTCCATGAGTTTTACTTCCATCTGTGTGCATGAGTGATGATCAGTTAGTTCCCATCTAATAGTAAGTACATGTAGTGTTTGTTTTTCCATTCTTGTGATACTTCACTTAGGTGAATGGTTGCCAGTTCCATCCAGATTGTTGCAAAAGGTATTAATTCATTTTTTATTGCTGAATAATATTCCATGGTATACACATAATACATTTTATTAGTTGACTCATAAACTAATGGGCACTTGGATTGATCCCACATCTTTGTGATTACGAATTGTGCTGTAATAAACATCCTAATGCAAGTGTTTTTTTCATAAAATGACTTTTTTTCCTGTGGATAAATACCTAGTAGTGAGATTGCTGGATCAAATGGTAGGTCTACTTTTATTTCTTTGAGGAATCTCCATGCTATTTTCCATAGAGGTTGCACTAGTTTGCAGACCCACCAACAGTATACAAGTGTTCCTTTTTCTCCACATCCATCCCAGCATCGGTTGTTTGGGAATTTTTTGGTAAGAGCCATCATTCTCACTGGAGTTAGGTGATATCTTATTGTAGTTTTGATTAGTAGTTCTCTGATAATTAGTGAAGTTGAGTACTTTTGCATACGTCTATTGGCCATTTGTCTATCTTCCTTTGAAAAGCTTCTGTTCCTGTCTTTTGCCTAATTTTTAATGGGGCAGTTTGATTTTTTTCTTGCTGATTTGCTTGAGATTTTGTAGATTCTAGTTATTAACCCTTTATCAGATTTGTAGCATGTGAATATTTTCTCCCATTCTGTAGGTTGTCTAATTGCTCTGCTGATTGTTTCCTTGGCTATGCAGAAGCTTTTTAATGTAATCAAATTCCATTTATTTATTTTTGTTGTTGCTGTGATTATCACTGGAGTCTTCATAAATTCTTTGCCTAGGCTGATATCTAGAAGAGTTTTTCCAACATTTTCTTCTAGAATTCTTATGGTTTCATGTCTTAGATTTAAGTCTACTATCAGTCTTGAATTAATTTTTGCCAGTGGTGAGAGATATGGATCCTGTTTCAGTATTCTACATGTGGCTATACAATTTTCCCAGCACCATTTCTTGAATAGGGATTCTTTCCCCCAATGTATACTGTTGTCTACTTTGTCAAAGATCAGATGGAAGTATGTGCATGGTTTTATATTTGGGTTTTCTTTTCTGTTATATTTGTCTATGTCTCTATTCTTCTGCCAGTACCATGCTATTTTGGTTACTATAGCCTTGTAGTATAGCTTGAAGTCTGGCAAAGTGATGACTCCAGATTTGTTCATTTTGCTTAAGGTTGCTTTGGTTATTTGGGCTCTTTTCTGGTTCCAAATGAAGTGTAGAATTATTTTTCCTAGATCTGCAAAAAATGATGTTGGTATTTTGATGAGGATTGCATTGAATCCATAAATCACTTCGGGTAGTATAGACATTTTAATAATGTTGATTCTGCCAATCTATGAGCATAATATGTTTTTGAATTTGTTTACTTTCTCTGCAATTTCCTTCCTCAGTGTTTCATAGTTCTCCCTGTAGAGGTCTTTTACCTCCTTGCTTAATATGTTCCTAGGTATTTTATTTTCTTTGTGGCTATTATAAAAAGTATTGAGTTTTGATTTGTTTCTCAGTTTCACTGTTGTTGGCATATATGAATGCTACTGATTTGTATACATTGATTTTGTAACCTGAGACTTTACTGAATTTATTTATCAATTCCAGGAGTTTCTTGGTAGAATCTTTGGAGTTTTCTACATTTATAATCATATCATCAACAAAGAGTGATAGTTTGACCTCTTCTACCCCCATTTGGAGTCCCTGGATTTCCTTATCTTGTCTGATTGCTCTGGCTAGGACTTCCAGTACTATGTTGAATAGAAGTGGTGATACAGGGCAACCTTGCCTGGTTCCAGTTCTAAGAGGGAATGTTTTCAATATTTCTGCATTCAGTATGATGTTGGTTGTGGGTCGTCATATGTGGCTTTTATCATTTTGAGGTAAGTCCGGTTTATGTCTATTTTGTTAAGCATTCTTATCACAAAAGGGTGCTGAATTTTGTTGAATGCTTTTCTGCATCTATTGAAATGATTATATGGATTATATGATCTTTGTTTTTGCTTCTGTTTATGTGGTGAATCACATTTATGGATTTATGTATGTTGAACCATCCTTGCATCCCTGGGATGAAGCCCACTTGTCTGTTATGGATTATTTTTCTGATGTGCTGTTGAATTCAGTTTGCTAGAATTTGATTGAGAATTTTTGCATCTACAAGAGATATTGGTCTGTAATTTTCTTTTTTTTTTTTTGATTTTTTTTTTATTTTGGCATATTATGGGGGTACAGATTGTAAGGTTTCAATAAATGCCCTTCCCCCTCTCCCCCCACAAGTCTGAGTCTCCAGCATGACCATCTTTATTTGTTGTGTCTTTTCCTGGCTTTGGTATCAAGGTGATACTGGTTTTGTAGAATGAGTTGGGGAGGGTTCTTTCCTTGTCAATGAGAAGGAATCAGGAAAAGAACTCTGGAAGTATGAAGCATCAGAGTGAATGGTCATCCCCAAAAGGGAATACTAGCTCACTAGTAATGGATATCAACCCAAATCAGAATATTGAAATGACAGATAAAGAATTCCAAATATAGATTATAAGTAAGCTCAGTGAAATACGAGAGAAAATGAAAAACCAATACAAAGAAACCACAAAACATTTCAGGAAATGAATGATAAATTTACTAAAGAAATAGAATTATTAAAAAAAAAGATCAAATAGAACTCCTGGAAATGAAAAATTTATTCAAGGAAATACAAAACACAGGGGAAAGTCTTAAAAATAGAGTAGACCAGCCAGAAGAAATAATCTCAGAGCTTCAAGACAATACCTTCAAATTAAATAAGTCAATCAAAGATAAAGAACAGAGGCTGGGCACAGTGGCTCACACCTCTAATCCTAGCACTCTGGGAGGCCAAGGCGGGAGGATCACTCAAGGTTAGGAGTTTGAGACCAGCCTGAGCAAGAGCAAGACCCTGTCTCTACTAAAATAGAAAGAAATTAGCTGGACAAATAAAAATCTATATAAAAAATTAGCCAATATGGTGGTGCATGCCTGTAATCCCAGCTATTCAGTAGGCTGAGGCAGAAAGATTGCTTGAGCCCAGGAGTTTGAGGTTGCAGTGAACTAGGCTGTCTATAAGAATTATAGACATCCCGAGGGTGAAGAAGAAAACACACAAGGATTGGAAAACCTATTTGACGAATAATTGAAAAAAACTTCTTTGGTCTTGCTAGAAATTTATATATCTAAGTACAAGAAGCTCAACAAACACCTGGGAGAGTTATTGCAAAGAGGCAATCACCACAACACACAGTCATCAGACTTGCCAAAGTTAACATGAAGGAGAAATTCCTGCCAGTCATAAGGTGAAAACATCAATTAACTTATAGAGGAAAACTCATCTGCCTAACTACAGACTTTTCAACTGAGACCTTACAAGCCAGTAGGACTGGGGCCCCATTTTTAGTCTACTTAAATAGAATAATGGCCAGCTTAGAATTTTGTATCCTGTAAAACAAAGTTTCTTATATGATGGAGAAATAAAGACTTTCTCAGACGAGCAAACACTGAGGGAATTTGTCAAGACCAGACTTACCCTGTAGGCAGAAGATCTGCATTAAAATACTTGGATCAGCACAGAAGAAACCCACCAGTGTAAAATCATCCAAAAACTAAAGCTCAGAGCCCATATAAAATAATGGCTCAGGAGGTAAAACAAAGCAATAAGGTTCTATGCAACAGGATGAACAGAAGTGCACCCCACTTATCAATTCTTTCAATAAATGTGAATGGCTTGAATTCCCTACTCAAGAGATGCAGGCTGGCTGAATGGATAAAAAAACAGAAGCCAAGTATCTGTTGTCTCCAGGAAACACATCTAACTCACAAGAACTCATTCAAACTCAAGGTGAAGGGATGGAAAACAATATTCTATGCAGATGGAAACCAAAAGAAAGCAGGTGTAGTCATTTTCATACCTTTTTCTTTGCACAATACTTGGATTTTCAATGAAGGAAAAGAAAAACTATGTACTTTGTCCAATTTATATAATATAACTCATATATGTGGGAAGGATGGTCATGTACAACCATTCAAAGAAATCAGAATCTAATTTGTTCTTTGAACAAATCTGTATCCATTTTTCTACAAAGAAAAAGAGTAATCCACCTCTAATTCTCTTCACCAATAATAAAGCAAAGAGTGGTTGGAAGCAGAGATCTGAGTGCCAGAAAAGAATTTCCTTATAATCATGGATTGCAAAGGTTGCTAGGGGTCAATAGGTAGCACCAGGAAGGGAGAAGGAAAGAGAGATGACAAATATTCTTATATCTGAAAGATAAAGATGAAGGAGAAAGAAAAAACAGATATTTAATGAATAAAATCAGCAGTCTGCTCCGGAGAAGTCTTGCATTTTCAACAGCACCCTTTGTTGACGACATTTATCAGGGCAAACACACCAGGGAACACATCAGGCAAATACACATTGCTCTGGCAGCAAAACTAGAATCTACTTCCACAGGATACCTGGTTATCTAGATGAAAGCTACGTGCCAGGAAAAAAGCAGTTCTTCAGCTAGCACTGTCATATATAAGCAGTAGAAAATGCTCTTATATGGTTATTGCTTCACAGTCCTATGTCATCTCCTACTCAAAGCTGGCCTTTCCTGATCCTTTTTTCTATTAAACTATTCCAGCCTCTGTTGTTTACTTGGAATGAATATCATATTAAAGTGGAAAATTGGACTTTATCCAGTTTAGCTTTAGCCAGCTGAAACAGTATCAACAGGAGAAAATGATGCTGTAATTTTCTCGTCTGGTAAAATGTGGCTAGAAATCCATGCAGAAAATGTAGCAATATTCATTAAAATGAAGAATATACTACAATGAATAGTAATGGTTTGCTTTTAAAGAACTTGTTAAAATGCCATTAGATGTTCAATAATGACTATAAGACGATGTAACAGAGACATATGAATGAGAATGTTGAGTTCCATTGTTTGTTCTAAACTCCAAAGTGATCTTTTTCAGATTCCATTTTCAAGTGTGACAACTGGAAAGGACAATTAAACAGTAACAAAGCTGTTACCAATCTATTTTGAAACGTTGATTGACTTCCATCTCCAACTTCACAAAGAAAACTACATATATGTACATGTGACAGAGCAGGTTTAACATAAGTTTACTCAACATCTCTGAAAATGGAGGAAAATGATTGAATGATACATGTAGACCCTCGATTTTCCAAATGAGACCCTACAGTTGTACATGTGAAAGAAGGTCCATCAGACTTAACTGATCAGGGATTTTAAAATTTGACTTTAGGCCGGGCGCTGTGGCTCACGCCTGTAATCCTAGCTCTTGGGAGGCCGAGGCGGGCGGATTGCTCAAGGTCAGGAGTTCAAAACCAGCCTGAGCAAGAGCGAGACCCTGTCTCTACTATAAATAGAAAGAAATTAATTGGCCAACTGATATATATATATATAAAAAATTAGCCGGGCATGGTGGCGCATGCCTGTAGTCCCAGCTACTCGGGAGGCTGAGGCAGGAGGATCGCTTGAGCCCAGGAGTTTGAGGTTGCTGTGAGCTAGGCTGACGCCACGGCACTCACTCTAGACTGGACAACAAAGTGAGACTCTGTCTCAAAAAAAAAAAAAAATTTGACTTTATATGTAAATTTGTAATAAAATAAATAAATAATGGATATTCATTATTCAAGAGAACTAAAATCACCTGCCAAAATTTGGAGTAAAATACAATCATGTGAATGTGCTTACAATTCAATTAAAGTGGGTAAGTGGGCCAAGTCCAGAGTTACTGTGTTTCCCCGAAAATAAGACCTACCCATGAAATAAGCCCTAGCAGGATTTCTAAGCATTTGCACAACATAAGCTCTACCCCAAAAATAAGACCTAGTGTTGGGTGTGGCTACGCAGTGTGTCTGCACAACCCGTGCATTTCGTCGTGGAGCGGTAAAGAAGATGAGCAGTCCTGCTCATCTGCCCCATCGTGACAGCTACTATCCCAGAGGTGACAGGAAAGGTGCGGGCAGCCCCACCAACAAGGTCGGCTCCCCCTGCCAGGTCCCGGCCGTCCTGTGCATGCTGCAAGCTGAGGCTTTGAGGGGAAAATAACACATCCCCTGAAAATAAGCCCTAGGGTGTCTTGAGGAAAAATAAATATAAGACCCTGTCTTATTTTTGGGGAAAGACGGTAGATTGAAAGCAACTGAAGCCTGGCTTTGCCACTTGCAAATTGTGAGACTTTGGGCACAACACCTTACTTCTCTTGGTTTCTTCATCTGTAAAATGTGAATGATGATGGTAATAACAGTGCCTGTTATTACTGTGAGGTAATTAATGTAAACATTTGGAATAGTGATAGGCCAACAGGAAACACTTGATAAATGTTAGACAATTTTACTAAAAAGCCCTCTAAGAAGGTAGTAGAAGATAGAATGAAAGATTGGAAAGGGAAACACAGAGGATAAAGTAGTGGTATTAGGCAGTTCTAATTTGAGTAATAAAATTGATCTATGTTAAAATGGAATGCCAAGTTAATATTTCTACACATGTGGTAGCCAAACTGCTCCAACTCCAATGTCCAGAAGGCTGTCATCACTTGCCATGGAGTGGTCCAATGAAAAGGGAGAGTCCAATGGCCTTAAAACATTTCTATACCCAAGACATGAAAATAACAAAGTGCTTTATTATAGTCAACCAGTAACCTTTCTCAGTTAATCACTTTTCACTTTCTTTGAAGTCTTTAAATTTTCTGCATTAACTGAACTACCTTTAGTGTTATTTCCCTTAGGAAGTGAAGGTAGCTTCAAGGATGAAGGAGCAGAATGGAAAGTAGGCAGAATCACAGGTTGTTATTGCCTTCTTTCCATAAACTAGTTGGTGAAACTACTTTATTTTGAAATGCACAAGACTTCCTCGCTGGTAATTTATTAAGTCATACATTAAAAGGACAAATATGTATTGCTCATGAAAATCAAGTTTAAAAGAACCTTTACAGTTCTTTCATAATTATCTTTAGCTTAATGAAAACCGATGTACACTATTTTTATTTTCATTTACTCCTTAAAAGAAAAAAATATTACTCACTTTCCATCCCAGACGTGGTCACCTCTGTGGAAAATCACCAGGTTATTTTTAAGGTCCAGAGCCACCCCGGAAACCTGGCCTGGTAACAAGTACACTCCAGGCCAATCCAGTGCCTCTTCTACATGGAACTCTAAAAGATAAATCGATACATTTAGTGTAAAAATGAAAGCCAGCCTCTTGAAGATTTACAATAGTTACAAGAAGCTCATGCGGGTAACATCAGTGATGCAAATAAATAAAACAAAAGAATCAAGCCATGCTCTATGTAAAATATACCACATGCACATGCCACATAGCTTCCTAGGCTGTGAAATAGAATAAGTGACTGTGAACTTGTACCGTGACTATCTCGTTTTTTGTTTTGCTGTTGATAAGATGCTTGTAAAACCAGCTAACCCTTAAGTCATGAAAGAGCAAACTTTAGATAGCCTTCTTTTTGAGAAGATTCTTACTTTAAAATATTTGGAAAATATGACAACATGGATAGCATCATTTTAATACAAAGCTTTTAAATGTTGTAAATAAACAGCAAGAATGGGCAATAAGCCTGTCATTTTGTGTATTTCCCTCCCTCCCCCCTTCCTTATCTATAGATCTATCTACCTCTTACATAAATTCTGGATGTTAAATATACAATAGTTCCCATAATAAACCATTTTTTAATTATCTCTTGTACAAGGAACTATGTAAGATACGAATCTCATTTCTCCTAACTTCAGTGTTTCTATAAGAATGGGACACTCTTTTACTATTTATCTTTGTTTCCTAAAATGAGAGAAGGAAAAATGACAGAAACTCTGTGACTGAATGGTTTCCAAATTATTCTCATTTCCGATCAGAACACATTTATCCTTAGAGAATAAGGGGGTTCATTTGTGTTAATACCTTTTATAAATATGCTCATGAATAAAGAGGTATAATGTATGTATTTATACTAATTGAGGATATGAAGTTAAGATGGTAACTGTGAAAGCTATTGTAACAGTGTCAGTATTTCTTTCCCTCTCAAATGCTTCAACAGAAATGCTGAGAAGCAGAAAAGCAGCAATTTGAGTCTCATTTCTTCTGCCCACCCTCTGGAGGATGTGACAACATTCACTGAAATCCTCAAAGATAGGCATTAAAGACTGGGAACAAAGGGAAGCTCATGGCCAAGAGGATGCTGGTGTGAGAATAAGCACTTTTAAAATAATTCTGTCAACCATACAATGGGAAAAAGTACCTTTTCACTCAAAATATTTTTGTCCTTGAACATTTAATCTTTTCTTTAATAAAAATTAACAAAACATAGCACAATCAACAGGATGCCTAGATCAATTCTGCCTTTGCTGAAGCATCTTCAACAAATATTCCGTAAGAGTATTTTCTATGTAAGGCACCATGTTAGATTCTTGGAACACAAAGAAATAAAACATAGTTTTTGTCCTTGGTGAATAAAGGGATATAATAAGGATATAACTGGGCAGGGATATAATAGGACAAGATGAGAATAAAACAGGAATCAAATACTTATGACACAAAGTAGTATAGGAACACAGGAGAAAACTCAAAATCCTTCCTGAGACTTGGGCTGGAATAGAGGGGGAATAAGGTCTACTCAAAACATCTTCCAGAAGAACAAACATTTGTGTGTTCACTTAAATGTAAGGTGGGGTTAATCAAATGTAGAAGTGGGCAGAGAGTATTTCAGTCAAAAAGAACAAAAGTGAGGATGCTATAATTGCAGAATGTGTTTCAAGATTTTTAATTAATCTGGAAAGGATATTTGTGTATGCCAGGTGGGGATCGGGGGCATGGGGACTAGACTAGCAGACCCTGAGATGTGGTTTAGACTCAAATCGGAATATGTATAGCACACAAAGGAGTCTGAATTTACCAATGAGAATGTAGTTTCTAGCCATGGTGTCTTAACCTCTATCTAGTATGATTAATTTTGAAGCATGTTGCAAATACTTTATTAGCAGCAGTAAAACACAGGGTTGGGGAATAATTTAATTCTGAAATATATTAGAGTACATGAGAATATCATTCTCATTCCTGTGTATTGTAATATGCCTCCCTAAATTGGAGAGAAGGGAGGCAGAGTTACAGCTGGCATGCCTGAATTTGCAAATAATCCTGGGTATAGCAGTGGATGTGAATAGAGTTGCTCAGATGAACAGTATCCATCACCTATCATGCTTGCTTGTCAAAAGAGGGAAAAAGATTGCAAATTGCTGCTACAATTGGGAGCCAATGAAGGCTTTTTTAAAAAAAATCTATTAATAAATGATAATTGCACAAATGTATGGGGTTCATATATTTTGATACACGCATACTCAAATTAGGGTGGTTAGGATATTTATCACCTCAAACATTTATCATTTCTTTGTTTTGGAAGCATTTCATATCTTCTAGCTATTTTGAAATATACAATATACAGTTAACTATATTCACCCTACTGTGCTATTGAACACTAGAACTTATTCCTTCTAACTGTATGTTTCCTCCCATTAAACCAATCTCTCTTCATCCCCCCTCTTCTACTCTTCCTGGCCTCTGGTAACCATCTCCCTATTCTCTACCTCCATGAGGTCAACTATGTTAGCTCCCACATGTGAGTGAGAACATGTGATATTTTATGTCTTTCTGTGCCTGAGTTATTTCACTTAATACAATGGCCTCCAGTTCCATCCACGTTGCTGAAAATGTCAGGATTTTATTTTTTTATGGCTAAATAGTATTCTATTGTATATGTATATCACATTTGCTTTATCCATTCATCCACTGGTGGATAGTTAAGTTGATTCCATATCTTGGCTATCATGAATAGTGTTGCAAAAACCAGGGGGTACAGGTATCCTTTTGAAATACTGATTTCTTTTCCTTTAGTACTACTTAGTAGTGGGATTGCTGGACCATAGGGTAGCTCTCCTTTTAGTCATTTGAGAAAACTCCATAGTGTTTTCCATAATGGCTGTACTAACGTATGTTTCCACCAACAGTGTACAAGAGTTTCCTTTTCTCTACATCCTCAGCAGTATTTGTTATTATTTTTTTTAACTTTCTAACTAAGGTGAGATGACATCTCAGTGTAGTTTTGATTTGCATTTCCTTGGTGATTAATGATGTTGAGCATTTTCTTATATATCTGTTGGCCATTTGTATGTTTTCTTTTGAGAAATGTCTATTAATGTCCTAGTCCACTTTTTTTCCTTTTTTTAATTTATATATATATATATATATATATATATATATAGAGAGAGAGAGAGAGAGAGAGAGAGACAGGATCTCACTCTGTCATCCAGGCTAGAGTGCAGTGGTCTGATCATAGCTCACTGCAACCTCAAACTCCTGGGTTCAAGAAATCCTCCTGGCTCAGCCTCTTGAGTAGCTAGAACTACAGGCACACACCAACACACCCAGATAATATTTTTATTTTTTTGTACAGACAGGGTCTTACTATGTTGCCCAGGCCAGTCGCAAACTCCTGACTTTAAGCAATCTTCCATCCTCAGCCTCCCAAAATGCTAGGATTACAGGCATTGAGTTGAGTTCCTTGTATATTCTGGACATTAGTCTCTTGCTAGATGAATAGTTTGCAAATATTTTCTCCCTACGCTGCTGATTGTTTCTTTTGCTGTGCAGAAGCTTTTTTAGTTTAATATAGTCCCAGTTGTCTATTTTTGGTTTTGTTGCCTGTATTTTTAAAGTGCTAGTCATAAAATCTTTGCCTAGACCAATGTCCTGAAGTTTTTGCCATATTTTTGTTAGTAGTTTTATAGTTTCAGGTCTTATCTATATGCCTTTAATTTATTTTGAGTTGATTTTTGTATATGGTCAGAGATAGGGGCCTACTTTCATTCTTCTACATATGCATATCCGGTTTTCCTAGCACCATTTATTGAAGAGGGTGTCCTTCTCCCAAAATATATTCTTGGCACCTTTGTCTAAAATTAGTTGCCTGTAAATATGTAGATTTATTTCTGGATTCTCTATTCTGTTTCATTGGTCTACATATCTGTTTTGATATGAATACCATGCTATTTTTGTTAGTATAGCTTTCTAGTATATTTTGAAGTGAGGTAGTGTGAGCCTCCAGCTTTGTTCTTTGGGTTTCAGGATTGCTTTGGCTACTTGTGCTCTTTTGTAGTTCTGCACACATTTTAGGACTTCTTTTCCTATTTTTTGTGAAGAATGTAATTAGTATTTTGATAGGGATTGCACTGAATCTGTAGTTTGCTTTGGGTAGTATGGTCATTTTGACAATTGTAATTCTTCTGGTCCATAAGCATGGGATGTCTTTCAGGTTGATTGTGTCTTCTTCAATTTCTTTTATAAGTGTCTTGTAGTTTACTCAGTAGAGGATTTTCATCTCCTTGATTAAATATTTTTCCTGGGTATTTTATTTATTTATTTTTTGTGCCTATTGTAAAGGGGATTGCTTTCTTGATTCCCTTTTAAGCTAGTTAATTACAGGTGTATAGAAATGCTACCCCTTTTGGTATGTTGCTTTTGTACCCTGCAACTTTACTGAATTAGTTTATCAGTTCTAAGATTTTTTTGGTAGAGTCTTTAGGTTTTTCTATATATACAAACATGTCATCTCTTACAAGGGACAATTTAACTTCCTGTTTTCCAAATGGATGACTTTTATTTCTTCTTGCCTGATTTATCTGACAAGGACTTCCAGTACCATGTTTAACAACAATGGTGAAAATAGGCATCCTTGTCTTGTATCAGTTCTTAGAGGAATGACTTTCAGCTTTTCCTCATTCAGTATATGTCAGCTGTGGGTTTGTTATATATTGCCTTTATTATGCTGAGGTATGTTCCTTTTGTGCCTAATTTGTTGGGAGTTTTTATCATTAATGATGAATTTTATCAAATGCTTTTTCTATATCAATCAACATGATCATAAGGTTTGTGTCCTTCATTATATTGATATGATGAATTTCATTTATTGATTTGTGTATAATGAACCACCCTTACATTCCTAAGATAAAACTTACTTGATTATGGTGTATTATCTTTTTGATGTGTTGTTGGTTCCATTTGCTAGTATTTCTGTGTCTATTTTCATCAGAGATACTGGTCTATAGTTTTTGTTGTTGTTGTGTCCTTGTCTGGTTTTGGCATCAAGGTAATGCTGGACTCACAGAATGAGTTAGGAAGAATTCCTTCTTCTTTAATGTTTTGGAATAGTTTGAGAAAAATTGGTAGAAAGGACAGCATGGCTAATAAACTATCTAACACAGAGAAAAATAATCTAACAGAAAAAAAAGAGAGCAATCACATAATTGACCCTTTGTTTGATTAAACACCTGTGGCCTCTAAGAGTTTGTTTTAACAGCCTTGAAGAATCCTGAGCAGACAACAGGAGTATAAGCTACCCCCTACATCTGCCAGAACACATTCCACAGAGACTGATAAACCAGCCTCACAGAGAAGACAGAAAGGAGGAAAAAAGAAAAAAAATAGATGCATCCCCTTCACAGCTGCCTTCTGTTATATGCTTGCAGCAATAACGTTTTTTTCCCTTTACCCCCAGTAGAAACCCCAAACCCTTTACCCTCCCTGGCTGGCACTTCTTTCTGTGTGCTGAGCCCTTTCCTCTCTCAGGTAAAGTATTAATAAAATAAAAGTTCATAAAATAAACTTTCTACTTCTTTCTATCCTAACCTCTGTATTGAGAATTCTTTTTCATTCCAAGCTACAAGTTCCCACCCTAATATTAGTGTTAGTTCTTTATAAATTTGGTAGAATTCAGCAGTGTAGCCATCTGGTTTTGGGCTCTTCTTTGTTGGGAGAATTTTTATTACTGATTCAGTCTTGTTACCTCTTGTTGGTCTATTCAGGTTTTTTATTTCTTCCTATTCAATTCTGCTAGGTTGTATGCATCTAGGAATTTATCTATTTCCTCTAGGTTTTTTCAATTTGTTAGCATAAAGTTGTTCAAAACAGTTTCTAATGTTTCTGAGCTAACAGTGTTATGTTTCCTCTTTTTTTGTTTCTGATTTTATTTATTAGGGTATTCTCTCTTTTTTTCTTGTTTTGCTTAACTACTGTTTTATCAATTTCATCTTTTCAAAAAATCAACTTTTTGTATTGCTGATCCTTTGTATTGTTCCCTTAGTCCCTATTCCATTTAGTTCGGCTTTGATTTTCATTATTTCTTTCTTTCCTTATAGTAATTTTGGTTTCTATCAGTTTGGTTTGTTTTTGCGTTTCTAGTTCCTTTAAGTGCATTTTTAGGCTTTTAAAAAATCCTTCTACCTTTTTTTTTTTTTAAGTAAGGAGAGACTTTTATTCCAAAGGACTATTGTAAGGAAAGGAAATGGACAATTGCAACAGGAGGACCCTGAGACCACAAGGTCTCCAAATACCCCAAAATCAAACAGAAAAACGTTTTTCTTTTATAGGGTAAGGAGGAAGTAAACAGGGAGAAGCAGGGTCTTTGACATAGGTGTTTATTGCTATAAGCTTTCCTCTTAGCACTGCTTTTCAGTACCCTATAGGTTTTCGTATATTGTGTTTCCATTTTCAGTTATTTCAGGAAGTTTTTTGATTTCCTTCATAATTTCTTCATTGACCCAACTGTTGTTCAGGAGCATGTGTTTAATTTCCATGTATTTGTACAGTTTCCAAAGTTCCTCCTGTTACTGATTTCTAGTGTTATTCTAATGTGGTCTGAGAAGATACCTGATATAATTTCAATTTTATAAAACTTGTTGAGAGCTGTTTTGTGACCTAACAAATCATCTATGCAGAAGAATGTTCCATATGCTGATGAGAAGAATGTGTATTCTGAAACTGTTGGATAAAATATTCTGTAAATGTCCATTAAGTCCACTTGGTCTAAAGTATAGTTTAAATACAGTGTTTCTTTGTTTATTTTCCAGCTAGATGATCTGTCCAATACTAAAAGTGGGATGTTGAAGTATCCAACTACTATAATATTGAAGTTTACCTGTTCCTTTATATCTAATAATAATATTTGCTTTTTATACCTGGGTTCTCTGGGTGTTTGGTGACCATATATTTAGAATCATTATATCCTCTTGCTAAGTTGTTCCCTTTATCATTACATATTGTCTCTTTTCACAGTTTTTGATTTACAGTGTGTTTTACCTGATGTAAGTATAGCTACTCCTGGTTGCTTTTGGTTTCTATTTTCCTGGAATATCTTTTTCTGTCCCTTCACTTTCAGTCTATATGTGTGTTTACAGGTGAAGTGAGTTTCTTGCAGGCAGCATATTGTTGGGTCATACATTTTTTATCTATTCAGCCAGTCTATATCTTTTAAGTGAAAAATTTTATCTATTCATATTCAAGGTTATTATTGATGTGAGGATTTATTCCTGTAATTTTATTAATTGTTTTCTGGTTATTGTATATATCCTTGTATTTCCAAAGGATATTGTTTATTGCTTATCATCATAGTTTGGTGGTTTCTTACAATGGTAACATTTGAGTCCTTTTTCCTTCTCATTTGTGTGTCTGCTATACAATTGAGTTTTATATTTTCATGTGTTTTCATGATGGCAGATATCATCCTTTTGTCCCTCCAGGTACAACTGCCTTAGGCATTTGTTGCAGGGATAGTCTAATGATGGTGAATTACTTCAATTTTTGCTTGCCTGGGAAATACCTTATTTCTCATTTATTTTTGAAAGATAGCTTTGCTGGGTATAATATTCTTGTCTGCCTGTTTTATTTATTTATTTTTAGCACTTGGAATACTATCATCCTATTGTCATCTGGCCTATAAGGTTTACGCTGAAAAATCTGCTGTTATTCTCATGGGGGTTCCTTTATATGTAACTTGCTGCTTTTCTCTTGCTGTTTTTAGAATTTTCTCTTTGTCTTTGAATTTTGACAATTTGACTATAATAAGTCTTGGAGAAGACCTTTTCAGGTTGAATCTATTTGGGGATTATTGAGCTTCTTGTATCTGATTATCTATATCCCTTGCAAGACTTAGTAATTTTTTAGGTAGGATTTTGTTAAATTTTAAATGTTTCTTTGCTTTTTCATGTTTCTTGTGTCCTTATCTTGATATCTGTGCATCTGGTATAAAAGTTGCCTCTTCCAATTTTATGGATTGGCTTTCATAGGGAAAGATGTTTTCCTATAGATGTATTTATAGTGTTGGCTGGATAGAGTTATTTGGCATTGATTCTGGGTGTGTAAAGTAGGGTAGTCTCTGTATGATTTCTTCAGCTGTAATCAGCATCAGTGATGTCTATGAGTTCCTCAGTGGTTTAGGCTTGTTAGTGGAGTCTGTGGTTAGGCTCTGGGGATGAGGACACCAGATGGGGCAATCCTTAGCCCAGTGCTGACGACATCATGCCAGGTGTATTGGTCCTTGGGCCTCTGGGTGTTGTATGTGGGCACTTGTGGTCATGAGTCTGGGCATGCTGATCCTTGGGCCTCGAGGCAGCTTGCTTGGGTGCTGACAGTAGCAGTGTTGGGCTAGGCAGGCAGGCAGGTCTGCAGGCCCCTGCATGGTGCATGGCATTGGCAATGACACCAGTGGTGGCGGGCCAACCCTCCAGTACCCAGGTGGCACACACAGGTACCAGTGTTGGCATTAATGGGCTGGGAGGGCCAGCACCTGGGCTCCCCAGGTGGCCTATGTGGTTCAGCACTGCCAGTGGTGGTGCTGGCATGCTTTCTGGACCCATCCTCAGACCTCCAGAAGGAGTATGTGGACATTGCTGGTGGTGGGCGAGTAGTCAATTCCCCAGGCCCCCAGATGATGTGTGTGGGTGCTGGCAGGCTGGGTTGATCCTCAGGCCCTGATGACATGCACAGATGCTGTCAGGATCAGAGGCAGGTGGGGTGTACCTGTCCTCAGGCCCTCCGTGGTACACAACACAGGCTGTGGTGGACAGGGTACGTTGATCCCCAGGACCCTGGGACTGCATACTCAGACACTGGTGGTAGACAGGCTAGGCCTGTTGTCAGACTCCCTGATGGTACATGTACACTGAAGGTTTTTAAGTATAGAGTGACATGATTAAAGCTGTGTTTCTGAAAGTGAACTCTGAAAATAGGGTATAAGCATTATAATTAGAAAGTTCTATATAGATCAACAGATGAATAAGTCATCCTGCAAAGAAAATGTTTTACATTATTTTAAAGTTGCTTGAATCTCAGGTTTAATTTCATTCATTCTTGTCTTAGTTATAGCCTATCCATTTAGTTCTCATCATTCTGTAATCACTCACCAGCTCCTGAAGCTTCTGGATGGGTTCCAAGGAAATCTCAAAGCTCAAGATACTGTCGATATTTAATTGTTTTTATCAGATTCTAAGAGCCCAGAACCATTACCACTAGACAGAATTCTTTGATGGCAGGAATCATATCTTATTCACTATTTTGTAACCAAGTCTCACACAGGGCCTGGACCACTGTATGGCCTAATAAATGCATTAAGCTGAAATCTACGCACTAGTTTCTACTTCTTTATCTTGTCAACTAGCATTTAACTTCCCTTATAATCTTATAATTTATTTGTATTATCTTTTTATCCCTAGCACAGTGCTGAAGATACTGTAAGAATCTTCAATAAAAATTCTAATTGGTTAATTACTCTCATTAAAGATAATAAACACAAATCATGGCTTCTGGAACTTTCTATTCAGTGGTTTACAAACAGGTACTCACACCCAAGTGCCCATGAAGGTGCAGAGATACTAATTCTGACAGAAAATATGCAATGTCCAAGAAGGTACATTGTTCTGGACTCAAATATGAATTTCACACAATAATGGAAATATTGTGTTAAGAATTTTAATTTGGCTACAAATGATCTTAACTATCACATGCCTGTACATTGGTAAGTGTTTGAAAGTTTTCAGAAAGCATTTATACATAGGCTATTTTGAACCTATTTTCAACAATTATAAAAATACTTGTTTGTTACATATAAGAATCTATTTAGGTTGGAAATTTTCAGGAAAGAAAAGCAATGTGAATATGTAGAATATATTTATTTAAAAGATATACTTTTGGTGAATTTTCAAAAGAATTAAGGCTATGTGTGAGAAATGTATGAGGTCTAATGCCATGAGCAATATGGCTCTTTTAGTACTGAATGTTTAGAAAAATTATATTACATTTCATTAAAAAATATCTTTACACCCTTAGATTATTTAGGCAAAACCTTAACATTTTCAGGATCTGGGGCTTTGTGTTAACCAGAAATTCTATGATACTTAAAGAAAAACTGAGTTCATGTTTTCTTCTTTGAATATAGCTCAGTTATTAATGTCTTTGCTTCCAGTATCATTATCTTTTTCATTATTAGGTAGTTAAAGGCTATTCTCTTTAAGATGAAATGATCAAGAATCAAGGCAGTTATTTAGGATTAGTGTTGTTTGTAGATGGAAATAATACTGGTTGTTCCTCTAATTCCTGTGGATTATGACATGTTAATCATAGAATGCTAGAACTGTATAGGAACCATTCCAGATCATTTTCTCATTTGACAGGAAAGGAACTTTAGCGCTGAGCTAGACTTTAGGCCTCAATTTCAAGGACTATTATTCAATTAAGGACAATTTCAAATCCTTATTTTAAAAAACTATATAATAAAATATATTTGAGTTCTACTTTGAACTTAACATTTTTGATCATTGAGAAGTTAAAAAATTCCAGTTCAGATTCCTCTTAGTCTTTATTTAAGAAATGATTCAATATATGACTAGTTAGTGCTATAGCCTTATAGTAATAGTTTTAACTTGAAAATTAAATACAAATTTCTTAACATGACCTTGGGAAAGTCATTCTCAACTACAAATGTCAGGTGCTCTAAATTCAGATGGCAAATGATACAATTATTTCAAAATTGATTGCTTATTTTTTTGAAATCCGGATTTGAGAACATATTAGAAGAAACGATACTTTCAGAAAAAATAAAGCAAGTATGTATCAACTATTGATCCTAGTACCCTTAATACAAATTCATCGTGATTTCTAAAATAAGGCAAAGAAAGAAAAACCCTTGAGATTTTTAAATGGTATTTTGTCCAAGTGATATGTAACACTTTTTATGATAAATAAATTATATTATTTTATAAAGAATTCTTGCTTTATTACAAATAAAGGTAAATATACAGTCGTATATTTTGTCATATATTTAGAAAAAGAAGTTACTATTTTTAGAATAAAATTAAATATTATTATTAAAATTGCATCAATAAATCACTGAAAGCATTAATGACACCTTTCCATAAAAGAGATTAATGTTAGTGATCAATGCTACCTTCACATGAAATTATTAATAAGCACTTAAATGACATTCATTTATCTGTGTTATATAAAGACTTACAGTGCTAGATAAAGTTGAGAAAAACTATAATTTCAAATCTGGAACTATGATTTAACTTTAGTGTAACAAGGCTCTTCACATTTAATCTTAAGGAAACAGACCCTGATAAAATCACTGGAAGACTTCAACAAAAACAAAGTGTGGTTGCTTTTTCTGCACTTGCAAATTTTCATCTAGTGAGAAAGAGATTTCTTATTTTGGTCAGGGATTATTACTCATCAGAAGTGCCCAGCAATAACTATAATTAACTAAAACTACAGGAGAAATATTTATATAAAAGTCAGGAAGAAAACAAGAATAATTACAACGTTTCATTTAATGGGAATGAAGTGAGACAGTTAAATATAAATAGGGGCTCAAAAGCATTAGTAGAATTCTTTTAAAGGTTTCTTTAATTGCAAATGGGATTTTCATGTTGGTCAAACTGTTTGGATACTGACTGAGAAAGCATGACTAATACACCTATAACACCTACAGTTATTATAATTGTAGACTGAGATAACTTGATGAATGGAAAAAATTCATTTTCCTATTTATATGTCTATCTAGATATTTTATTTTTTTGCAAGATGGAGAATAACAAAGTGATTAAAAACCAAGACTCAGGAGCAAGTCTGCCTGGCTTTCATATTGGTTCCTTGAGCTGTGGCACTTTGAGTAGCACTTAACCACTCTATGCATCAGTTTCTTCCTCTCTTATGAAAGAATGCATCTAAAACACTACCTGGCTCAAAGTAAGTGCTGTGTACGTGTTTGTTTTTATTATTCTCCTCCCTTCCAGAGATGAAAATTCAGCCAACTGAATGACTTAGTACTCTGGGAATTTTGTAAGACTTGAACCTACTGTAAGCATATGACTGAAATATAAGAATGGACTCTGAAATTAAGTAAAATTTCCGTAGAAATGAAGAAAACACTAAATATATCATAAGAATGAAGATCCTCTGAATCCTTTTATCTGATCATAAGTGTCAAATGCAGATGTGTTTTCTGATGCCCAGAGGTTTGCAATGTATGTTGAATCAAGCTTCCATATACCAGTATATGGTAGTCCAATCAAATTTGCCAGCCAGAATAGCCATCTATAGTTTTTTATTTATTGTTCAATGAGTCTAGTTTCTAAGAGGCAACCAGAATAAAAACACCTAAGATTTCATTTCTACTCTATTAATGCTGTATCAATATAGATATTAAACTAATGACAGAAGTTAAATTTTATTAAGTGTAAAATGGAGTGCATTTTGCTCTTCAGTTTACCAAGTTGAATATCTTCACACTTCCATCACATATCACATGCAAACATCAAGGTAGATCAATGTAAGTGAGCAAAAGTTTGAAGAGCCACAAACTCTCACTATGATAGAACGTTACCAAGTCACATTCTCAATTTATCAGCTTAGAGTGCCAAATTTTGCAGCTTTCCTACACACTGCAAGAGAATTCTTTCTCTCATAAGTGCTGCTTAAGACAGTAATTAATATTTATAGTTTGGTATTTAATTTTTTGAAATCTCAATCCAACATGACAGTAATGGTAGCAATAATAATAATTGTTGTTAATGTATCATAACATTTATTAAATGCTTTCTGTGTGCCAGAGATGGTTCAAAGCGCTTTTCATGTATCTTTTCCTGTATAAGCTCATTTGATCCTCGCTTCAACTCTTTGAGGACTGTACTGTTATTATATAACCCTCATTTTATAGACAAGAAAACTAAAGCCCAGCGAATTAAAAAAAAAAACAAACTTGTCTAGAGACCACATAGAAAATGGTACAGCTGGAATTCAAAGACAGGCAGTCAGGTCCCAGGGTCGGGTGTCTTTTACATTATACTACCTTCATGAAGTGGTTTCCAAATTTTATTTTGGCTAAATGCAGAACTGCTCTGGGAGAAGCTGTAGTGTGTGTGTGTGTGTGTGTGTGTGTATGTGTGTGTGTGTGTGTGTGTGTGTCTGTGTGTGTGTGTGTCTATAACTACCACTTCCCGCTTGAGGCATCCCTTTTCAGACAATTTGAAAAACTCTTGTCTAGTCTAGCTGAACATGTTCAGGAAGTTTCTCTGTTGCTAATGCTGCTTTCATAACTGCTGGGAGAAGAGTTTTCAGAATAAAACCTGAACCTCACCAAAAATCATGAAGATAAGACCTAAAAAATGATGCTGCTTATAGATATTTGTGCTCTTAGAGACACAATGAAGACAAAATACACAACCATCTTGTGCTGAGGAATGTAAGGACTTTCTTGCCCATGCACAGCTGGAAGAGATGTCATCCTATTTTGTTTTTCATGCAGCTCAGTGCCCTGATATCCAACCAATAATGAGCTGGAGAACCCAACTTTAAAGGCCAGGGTGTGGAACCAAGCGAATCTTGACCAAACTAAAGGCCCACAAAATGGTATTGTTTTTGAACCCTCAGGTATTCCTGGGCTTATCACAAAGAGTTACATCCAGATTTTAGACCTGATCCATTCATTTCACCTTTGAACTCTCAAGTCAGCTGGCTGGGGTCCATCACCATATTGCAGTGCCAACATATGGACTGATCAATGAAATCTAAAGGATTGCCGCTGAAGACACCACTGTATTGGGTTATGCTGGTGCCAAGAATTGGGGACTTCAGAACAGGGTCCTGAGCTGACGCCTCCAACCTCTAAGCAGTGAGGACCCAGAGCTCAAGGGAAGTATATCTAAACTGAGTAAGCCCATCAGCCCTTCTTTGAGCACAACTGTACTGAAACGTAAGGAACTAGAAGGTGTACACTGGAAATCATAAACTCCAAGTTTTAAATTCAGACCCTGTGATCTCACTCAAATGGGTTAATGTCTCTCAGCTTTGGTGTCTTCATTTAAAAATTATTAATAGCTCTCAAAGATATCTCAAAGGAATAGAAGCTATAATATTAAGCAATACAACAGCATTACATTTTTCTTTTAGTAGCAATCTTATATAAAAAGTTACTTTCTTCTATGTAGCTAATATAATTCCCTGTAGCAAATTAGGTACTTAGGGAGAAAGGTAATTCCTTCAGACCATTAGGGCCCACTGTCAGCTTTGCCTGGAGTAAAGAAAGGGTATGAGATAAACAATGGAAGAATATCCATCAGATTTATTTCCTTTGACCATACCCTGAGGAATATACATGAATTGGACTACTAATATATTTTATTAGGGCCTTATATGCTAATGATTTCCTACTTTCTTTTTTGCCAAACGGAAGATTCCTGAGGATAGGTCTTCCTCTGGCTTATCCAAAAGGATGAAACAGCACCTATTTAAGTCAGATATTACACTGCGTTACAGTAAACAGTGAACGAGAATTAAGAAAAAGCCTTTTAGAAACAACTCACCTAAATAAATGCTATTTTTCACCTAATTTTTTTAATGTTTTAGAATTACAGTAGTAAAATAACATTAAGTCATTTTAGAAAGAAAACACATGTAAAGTCCTTTCTATAATTAGGATTTGTGCTGTATGTTTCTATGATTCATTGTTTTATTCACTTCAGGGACATTCACTCACATATATATATATAAGATGAAAGGAAATTTTCCTGAACCAGATCCTGGAGAAACATTTGTTCTCCTGAGCACTGCCATTTGACCACCCTGGAAGGTAAGAGAATATTTGGCAAATAAATATATTCAGGGATTTTAAGGATGTCTTTTATAGAAAAACTAAGTAGGCTTCAGAAATACAATGCCTTAAGTCAAACTCTGACTGTTATAGTGACATGAAGAATGCCTATAAATAAATCCAAGAGTAACAAAGACAAGTCATGGAATAAAGCATGCTGCAACTCTAGCATTTCACACAGGAACGGAATTTTATTTTTACCTGAGGCCCTTGAACCTTTTATATTTCTATGTTGTTTGGGTTACAATTCACTGTTCTTAATATAGAGGTCAGACACTCCTCTGTGTTTATGAAATGGATGGAGAATGATAAACTGCAGATTTCTAGGTATAATACTCAGAGATGCCAGTTTAGTTGTTTATGGACAGGATTCAAGGGTCAAGATTTTTCTAGACCCTAGGTGATTCTGATGCCAGAAGGTTCAGAGACTACCTCTTGAGACACTCAGTTTTATTAGATAAATGTAGAATGAGGGGGAGGCAGGGCTGATCTGGTTTAAATATAAAGAGTTAAAAAATCTAGGTTCCAGTTAACATCTCAGAGAAACCATTAGGCCAGTCCCAATGGATACTGCTTGAAACTTCCATGTGAGCAAAAGGCGCTGCATGCTAATTTTTTTCAATTATAAATAAAAATCAGCTGGGTGTTGAATAATTTATGGCTTCCTGCAAAGCTGAATTTGAAAACATCAAGCTGGCAGCCTGTGCCATTCCAGCCCACGCATGGACAGCTGCCATGCACGCATATCCGTTACTTTTTTGGAGATTATCTCCACATGCTGTATTATCTGGCTTTCCACATCAGCAAGTAACGCGAAATACAATCAATATCACAGAGGCCACAACACAATTAAAGACAAAGATGAGGCATCCATAGCTTGCGGTACAGAAACCTGAAGGGAATAAGGTATTGTCCTCTAATTATGGAAGCCAATTCTGGCTAGAAATAAAGATAAATCTGACAGTTATTGACTTACTGGTGGTCCCTTCAGAAATACTTGACTTTCCAATTAAGACAGTAATCAATAATGGAACTTAAGAAATCAAAGTCAGAAAAATGGTTATACTTTACAAGTTAATTGGATGAGCATGTTGGAAAATATAAGATTTCTTTGAAAGGAACTGAATTACCTTAAAAGAAAATAGTGTATAAGCATTTCATACACTGGGTCTTTACATGCTAGGTTTTGAATTTTCGATTTCTTTCCATTGAATAAAATGGAAAATGTTGATTTGTTAATAATTTGTTATCCGGAATTTCAAACGCTACTCTTTCCAAAATGATCCAAACAGACACAGAATTTATGTAGCATTGGACCAAAATAAAAAGAAATAAACTACTTAAACAAAGGTAATATCTGATAACCAAATCTGAGTAATGTTTTTTCTAATGATAAATCCCTATCATGAATGAGTTTTTTTGTTTTTTTTTCACCTGTTAACACTTATTCCCTTCAGATTTTGCTAGTGTAGACTGTAGCATTTCACACTTTATTCCTTAAAAGAAACCCTAAACGCACCTCCTGTGTGTTCTGGTTCTGGTTCCCAGACGCCTTCACCAGGTGGGGGCTGCTGTAATGAGAAAACTCTGCTCTCTGCTGGCCTCAAAGTAGATTCTAGTCTGTGGAATTTGTGAATTCTGTCTCTGACAAGAATACCATTGCCCCTCTCCTCATGTTCTGCACCCTCTTTGGCGTCAGACCGACCAAGATCCTTTTTCTGGACTACGTTTGCAATCTCAGCTACCAGGTCTGACTCTGATTCTGCCTTTTCTGTAGGATTATATTTGTGCACATGAACAACATCTTCCCTTTCTCCTAGCAGCTTGGAAAGTAGTGAATAGAAATCACCTGTGGAAAAAAGAGAAGAGATAAGGAGGTGGAGGGTTCATAAGAGTGCAAAATTTATAAAATTTGGTGCTTTAAAAATATTATCTCCTGGTTTTTCACAAATGAGAGAGAAGGTTGCCCTCAGTTTTCCAAGCACAGGAGGAAAAAAAGATGAATTCTCAGAACAGTGAATGGATAATATACCTTCACATTTCATTTTATACACCACCTACTTCTTTCTGTGATTTCAGGAGCCCATAAAGTAACTTCCAATGACATATTAGTAGAAAAAAATAAAGCTTATGTAATTGCATGGCACATTTCAATAAATGATTTCCATTATCACAGTATAGTGGAACTGATATAGAAGTTAAGAGCTCATCACATTTCTAAAATTTAAAAAAATCATCAATAGCTACATTAGACAACAGATACCTTCACAAGCAAACTCTTTGCAGTTGTCTTTAAAAACCTATTAAAGTATAAGCCACAAGAAATTAAGTATACATTTTTTTGAGCAGGTCCCGAAAAACACAAGTCTAACAAATATATATCCATGTGGCAATTGACAAACCAAAGTTTTATTATTACTTTGTTAGCAGTACTACTGTAAATAACTCCAGTTGTTCCTTTTAAACAAATGAACAAATTCCAGAAAATTACTTTTATAAGCAAAGAAGACTTTTAAATCAGTTTCAAACAAAGGAGAAGATTTTAACAAACTAATATCATCAGAATGATTAATAATTAAAATGTATTCTATGCCTTCCTATATTAACGAGCAAACTTGGATATGGTAATCTAATTCCATGAAAGCAAATTATTTATAAAAAATTATCACATATATAAAATTTGACTATAGAAATTCATGAATCATTTTAATCCTCATCATTTATATCTATGGCTTGAAATACATTCATATCAACTGAGTGGGAAATACACACACACACACACACACTCTAAATGGAAACACAAAACTGCTTTGCTAAGCCAAATTTAAAGATAACTCCCAGTTTTTCCTTTTCCTCACTCTATTCTATGTGGCACTAATGAAGAAATTACTTAGTGACTATGGAGTCCCACTGCTTAAGTTTTAATTACATTTACAGCACCATTAGATAACATTTTTTAAAACCTTTTCTCATGACCATTAGGAGATGAAAACAGTAACTGGTTTAGCCATGACTCATTCCACTGAAGAATATATTATTAAGAAATCGGTAAAAGGGGACACAAAATCTTTCCAAAATGATGCTAAGAGATCCTGTCATGTTTACAAATAGTCTTGTTTTAATGATTCAAAGTAGGTTTTCAATTCTTGCCCATGAAATCAGCTTATCCCAGGTGAAATCTTGAGTCAGAAAATAATTACCATGTGATGAGGCCAATCTCAGTAAAATGAACAAAGCAAATTATAACTCAACCAAATCTGTTATGCCACAGTGGTATTCTGCTTCACAGAAGAAAAATTAATACAGTACATTACTGCTAAATTCCCATGCCCCATAACACTAAATATAGTTTAATATGCTTGCACAATGAAATATTTTATCTAGAAAATGAAATACAAAAGTATTTCAGGGAGAGAAAAAAACATAATTTAAAAATTTGAATTCATATGTTTAAGGTTAATCTTGATGGAAGAACACAGGATCGGAACTATGCATAGTCATTCGGGTTTATAAGTAAAAATTGAAAAGCTGTGATAAATTACCAAATGTAAAGCACTTCAGTTCCTTTGAAATTGTCATTTAAAAGGACTACTGGGTTAGGAAAGCAAAAATTGTTAGAACAGCGTAATAGCTCGGCTGCACACAGGTTGCATAGATGTGAGAACACAGCTTCAGAGCAGAATCTCTGCAAATACCTCGTTACACGTGAGAGAGACCACTAGATGGCTATCTCTTACATGCCTATGCACACACCAGAAAAAGTTTTCAACATTCTCTTTCTTTTCATTTGATGTTCCAGCTATATTGGACCTTCGCTTCCTTGACTGTCAACTCTAAGAAGATGCTGTTTCTTCACCTAGACCACTCCTTCCCACTAATTAACTAGTTTCTCAACTTTCAGATATTAGGTGTCACTTTATATCCAAAAGCCTTCTCAACAATTCAAATTAGGGGTCTCTGCTGCGTGTACCTGTAGCATTCTGGTCTTTCCCTGTATTGTAATTGCCCAGTTTCTGGTCTGCATTTCACATTTGTGTTCCAGTATAGCCCTGATTAGTAGCTATTCTGAACCTTTAAGTTACTTAACCTTATAAAGGTAATGAAAACAACCTTTAAAAATTGTTTTGTGGATTTAACACATTGACTGCCACACACAAAAAAACCCCAGAAACTTTGTGGGTTTAACACACTGACTGCCACACAAAAAACCCAGAAACTTTTCCTTGGAGGCCACAGTGTTTTATTATGAAAACAGAATAAAAACCTTGGGTGTAATTTAAAAAGAAACATAAATAGAAAAACGAAATTTGCTGACTTCTATTTAATACACGTTTTTAGAATTAAATTGTCATTATTAATTGTAACAATAAGGAAGTCAACAAGTTAAGACTTTACGCATGCTTCACGCAGCCCCAGGGTAAGAACTAGAGTGAGCTAAACACGAGTTTCATGGCAGTTAATGTGTTAAAGAAGACAGTTAATGTAAAACACCCAGTTCAATGGGTATCATAAAGTAGGCATCACTAAATTGCAGCTATTATAATTACTAACTTGAAAATCCAAAACAAACCATCAGCTTTTTTTTTTTTTTTTTTTTTTTTTTTTTTGAGACAGAGTCTCGCTTGTTGCCCAGGCTAGAGTGAGTGCCGTGGCGTCAGCCTCGCTCACAGCAACCTCAAACTCCTGGGCTCAAGCGATCCTTCTGCCTCAGCCTCCCAAGTAGCTGAGACTACAGGCATGCGCCACCATGCCCGGCTGATTTTTTCTATATATTAGTTGGCCAATTAATTTCTTTCTATTTATAGTAGAGACGGGGTCTTGCTCTTGCTCAGGCTGGTTTCGAACTCCTGACCTCGAGCAATCCGCCCGCCTCGGCCTCCCAAGAGCTAGGATTACAGGCTTGAAAACCATCAGCTTTAACCTGTGGTTTTATCTAATATTTTAAAAATCAGTATCTATTTTCATGATAGAAAAAAAGCCCCCTGTAGGTTTACAGCCCTCCATTTTCTCAACAAGTCACTGTGGCTACTATAGTTAATTGGTTCCTGGCTTTGCCAAAGGAGGCTGCATCAGCACTTTCTCCATCTTTTTTAAGGGTATTTTTGAAGAAAGAACTGTTCCTACTCCAGAGTCTGGATGCCAGGACTCCAGGAGCCCCAGGGCCTTCCCTGTTTGCTCTCTTTTCTTTCCCACACAACTTCTTTTCCTCACACTAGATTCAGGCTATACACACACTCACACTAGACTCAGGCTATACACACACTCACTCAGGGCTTATGCCGAGTGCTCATGGACGGGAGAGAGACTCTCCTCTGACACAACATGTCTTGCAAGCGTTTCCGTCCTCCATCTGCCTTTACAATTCCAACACTGTCCAAAAGGGCTTTCTGTAATAATGGAAGTAATCTACGTCTGCGCTATTCAGCATTACAGCCACCAGAGCCAGGAGTCCTCAAATTACGGCCCGAGGGTGTTTTTGCCCTTTTGTCTTTTTACTTCAAAATAAGATATGTGCAGTGTGCATAGGAATTTGTTCATAGTATTTTTAAAACTATAGTCCGGCCCTCCAACAGTCTGAGGGACAGTGAACTGGCCCCCTGTTTAAAAAGTTTGAGGACCCCTACACTAGGCACATGGGGCTATTGAGTACTTGTAATGTGGCTACTGCATCTAAGGAACTTAATTTTTAATTTTGCTTACTTTTATAAGTAATTGAACATAGCTTATATTCAAATTTAAATAGCCACATGTGGCTTGCGTCTACCACAGTGGACAGTGCAGGGCTACTTGCTGACTCATTCTTCCTCACATCCATCTTCCCTCTTTAAACTGAAGGCATGCACTTCTACTTCCTACTTCATCACCACGAGTTAATCAAGAGATTCTTCATCTTGACCTACTGGGGGCATGTAGCCCTGTTGAGTTTCCTTATAATGTTGTTCTTTACAGGTCTTCACCACCTATCATTTTTGCTTCCTCTTTTTCTTCTGCCCATCATATGATAAGAGTTGGTGTTTCCTGAAGTCTACCCCTGGCATATTTTTTCCCTCTCGCTATGGCTTCTTTATACTAAGTGATCTCAGTCACTCACAGGGCTTAATGTACTGCCTCCGGGCAAATGACTACCAAATCTAGAGCTCTCCAAACATGGAACTAGTAATACACAACTGCCTTCTGGAAATTTCCACTTGGATGTCTGTCTCAGGCATTTTTAACTTAATATGTCTAAAACTGAGCTCTTTATTTCCTTCCCATATTTTATCTTTTTAATAGTATCTCTCTCAGTGATGACATCGTGTTTTGAGCCAATCAACCCAGAAAACTGGATTCATCTCTCTCACCAGTGAATCACGAAGTCCAACCTGTGCTGATTCATCAACATCAACTTTTCCCTCCCTACCACCAATACACACTTGGGATTCTTACCATTCTTTGATTGCCATAGTGAAAGATTCTTCTCTTCTTCAGAAGAGACCCTCCCCCCTGCCATTCCTGCGTTGGATGTAAAAATCTGTCTAGAATGGTATGAGGGCTGCTCTACCCCCGTGGAACTGAGTTGTGATTGATGGCACCCCACTCACCCTGGAAACTCCTGGGTTATATACCCCACAGCTACTTTTTCCTCAGCTCTGTCAACCTATGTATTTCTGGGTGGTATTCTCTAATTCTATTCTGGGACCCGCTGCTAAGGTGACCATGTAATTTATTCCCCACACTGGGACACTTTGGAGAAGGAAAGCAGTGTTATTACTATTTATACCAGGCATCATTGGGACAGTCCTGGAAAAACTGAGATGTTTCCTACTTTAGCTGTTGTTGACAGCAATAACATATAAAGAAGTACATTATAAACTAGGGATAATAATAACAATAATAGTAGCTAAAATTTATTGAAAGCTTAGCGTGACCAACTCACTTTGCTGGGTACCTTATACAATTTAACTGATTCAATCTCTACAAAATACTTATTATTATTGTTCTTATTTTACATGAAAAAGCTAAAGAAAGGCATAGTACCAACCTACACAGCTGTAGGAAATTGAACTGGGATTCTAAGGAGACAGCTTGACTGACAGTTTCTAAACTGCTCACTATACTGGATCCAGGTTCCCCTCTCTTTTCTCTATTGGCAATTAAACTTCTTCCTGTGACTTCACCTTAGACCTGTCAATCTAACTATACTTTAAAAAAATTTTTAAATTAAATTTCTTCTGAGCTGAGGTGCTGGGTTTATTCTTTAACTAATCAAGTTTCTCTTTATCTTACCCTGGCCTGTCTTCTCCATATTATAACACAAGAAGCTTATAAATTAGTCAATACATACATATCATAGTGAAATGCACAAAATTGGCTTAAAGAATAATGACTAATTTTCTTTGAGTTGAAAAAGTACATGAGTTTTTAGTTCTCTTCAATAGTTTTCACTTACCATTGGCAATATACCTTATATGTACGATCAAATTCTTTAAGATGTTCTAAAACTGGCTTTATACATTTAAATTATCTCTTGGAAGGAAAAAACTACAAGATATAAATGTGGTTTTCTATTAAAAAAACCTCTCATTTCTTATTCATTATCATATTCCTAGAGATTAGTGCTGTTCCTATCATAGCAGATAATAAATGATTCTGGGAATGAATAGTAATTTGTTAAAAATGTCACCCCTTGATTCTGCATCAATAGAGATAAAAATAGTTCCTTGATTTTAGGCTGCACTGAGTTCCTATTTCTTTCTTTTCTTACCTCAAACTTTAATTTTTATCTTGTAAAATGTTGAACTGTCTTAAGTCTTTTAAGCAATTCAACTGAGTGAGTTTGATATTTGGAAAATATAGCTGTAGTAGCGGCTAATATGTTGAGAAAAGGAATGCAGCACAGTACATGAGAATCTGAAACACGACCAATTAAACTTCAAGTTTGTAAGTTGTGGGCCTGCATTAAGGACTTGACAGCTCAACGGACATTTTTCTATTTAGCAGGGACTACTCACTACTCCCTGCTTCCAGCATAGAGATTTCCCTGGTTTACTTTCAGAAATATGGTGAAAATAAACTAAAATATGAATAGATGGAAATGTACACTGAAAAACTGTCCTATAAGGTTTTTTTTTTTTTTTTTTTTTTAAATGCCTTATGACTACTGGATAAAAAAAAAACTATTTCTAACTTTTGCACAGGGTAAAATCTTAACTGTGGCAGGTGCTTTTGTTTTTAAAAATGATCAAGAACCTCTTTGTATCATCTCAGAAAATAAACTCCCATTTTCCACTCAAAATCCCTAGTACTTCATTCCCTAATACAAATAGCTCTTGTTACTGTTTATTGCTCTGTGATTTCTGTGGTGCCCAGAGAGTAAACAGGATGTTCATCAGTAGTTTAACTACTGAAAAATATGCCAAGTACCAAGCTAACAAGATTAGAACCATGTGACACAGCTGATTAATGAGAGGGATATGAGGAATAGAAAAATAAAAGCATCCCTCTTTTTAGATTTTAATATTTTGTTTTATGACTCAGTCATAACTGACTTTCCCTTCTGGTTAAAGTCGATTTGCTTTATTGATTGTTTACTTATTACTAACCCACAACATTTACTCTCTAGCCTTAGAGAAATAAAACACCCAGTCATGATGACCAACTCAAGGATCACGCACTAAATGAATTTCATTATTTCTTCTTGCTCTTATAGGACTCATCTGATTAAAATGAAATCAGAAATGGGCTT
This sequence comes from Microcebus murinus, assembly GCF_040939455.1. Lineage (NCBI taxonomy): Eukaryota > Metazoa > Chordata > Mammalia > Primates > Cheirogaleidae > Microcebus > Microcebus murinus. Next base: position 76,441,110 of record NC_134114.1, on the reverse strand, counting down.
TTATTTTTCCTTTTTAAGAAAATTAGACAAAAATAAAAAAGGAGAAGACAGAAAATGATGGCTTTTACAACTGCCATGCGTACAGATCTATATCGGAAAGCTCAACCCTGTGATAAACGATCATTCACATCTACCTATTCTGTTATTAGGAAACCAATTGAAAACAGGATTCACTCAGCTTCCCAGAGCCTTGGGGGGTATTTAGAATTGTGTTTGATAGATGAGTTCAATAAATAAAGACTTATGAGCTGCTCATAAATCATAACAAACTGACAAATTTCTAGTGAATGGGAATACAAACAAAAACTGTATCTTCTTTAAAACAGCAAAGTGGCATTGAGAGTGCTTAGATTTAGCCAAGAAGATGCTACTAAAATCACTTGTACTTTATAGAAAGATCAAGGGAATGTCCTATTTTCAACAAGGCAAAGAAATATAAATTTTAGCTACTAAGTCCAGCCTTTATTTCATTCCTCCTATAAATTGTTTACCAACTATTACTTTAGCCAGGTTTTACTATAGACTACTGTGTTTGTAACTTGCAACCTTGTTCTCTTGATTTTGCTTATTGGATAAAACATGCCAATGGTAATTCATTTTTGTTAGCATAATAACACTGTGAAATTATTCTGTTTCACAGAAGGTGTCTGAAGACCTTAACTATATTGGGTCATGGAGTGTTTTCCCTCTACAAATTGTATTTTTGTCATATTCTCCCTGCCTTGGGAATATAGTAGCTCATGCTGACCTATGAGTAAAAGATTGATTATATGAGGGCACAAAGACTACAATGAGAAGAGTTTGGAGCAAACTGAATAAAACATGTTAAAGGCCCTTTCTGCAGTGAAAGAAGTGTTGTCCAGAGGATAATGTACAATAACAAGGACATACTAGTATTGTACCTTTTGACTTTCAATTCTGCCTTGAGCTTTTTAAGACATCCAATCTTCCCGATACAACTGGCATAAAACACTACATCTATACTTTAAATTTTAAAGAAGAGAAACACTCAAATTCAGAATTCCTAAATGTAGTTGTGTAGCTTTGGCATATAGTCTTTGCGTAAACAATGCTTATAGAAAGCTCATGTTGTGTCTTGGGTACAATGAACATATATAAGAAATTATAATGGGTGAGAAATAAAGAAAACTTAGAAAACATGTGTTAGTTTCCTAAATGTGTCAATCATAGTATATAAGTGAGGAATGTGTGTGTGTGTGTGTGTGTGAGAGAGAGAGAGAGAGAAAGAGACAGAGAGTGTGTTTGCTCTGGATGACCTCAATGCAACCCTCCTCATTCCATAGCCTCCTATGATTCACCCAGAATAATTATATAACTGAATTTACTGTTTAGTTTATTGTACTTATTACACATATAGGTAATTCTCTCTTAAAATGTTTTTTTATAAGATGGTGACATTTAGTTTGTTTGGAATATCCATTAGTGGTTTTTTGCATGGAGGCAGACATAATCAACTCATTCACAGATAAGCTCACTTACATGCAAACAGGCTATTTTCAAATTGGTATGGGCATGAATATACATATATTATGCAGCCATTAAAAATCATTCTTGCCAATAATTTTCACCATTGGAGGAAATATTCAAGGTATAATATTTTCAAAAAAGGCTACAAAACTGTATAGGTTATGACATAAATAATGTTAAAATAATGTGCATATGTATGTATATATATCTAAAGTATATGTATAATATATATTACACAAAAATACATATACACTCATATTTCTGGCAACTATGGGTGCTTTTATTTGTTTCTACTCTGCATTTCCATGTCTTCTGTAATGAATATTATTTTAAAAATCACTCAAAATAAGCATTATTTTTAAAGAAGCATCTGCAGACTTAAAGCCTCATTAAAATGTTTTCCATTGTTGCATGTACAATTTGATAGGTAAAACTGCCATATAATGACGATTTTGTGATGGCTCTCATTACATCTTTTAAGATAGAGGCTGAGATACACTGGCCTCACACCAAATTTTGCTCTACCATAAGTGAAGATAGACAAAGGTCCCACAAAAGGTTAATATGTTTGTGAGTAAGCACAGGCTAAGGCAACACCACATGGATTGTCAGATGTCTCTTTCAAACGCTGGTTAATTTCCAATAAAGATGAACATTCTGATGAAAACATTAATAGCTAGAAATTTTAGTGATAAGAATTTCAAAGAAAAAATATTTATATTTCTCTGGGAGAAGCAGAGTACTATTTATTAATATATTAAGATTTATTAATAAATAAATCTATGTTAAAAAGATCACTGGATTTCTTTAATTTTTTTCCTCCATGTTGGAGATACTGCCTATTTCCTACTTATATGTGGCACAGATACATTTTTTAGTTTCAGAAATATGATTATTTCTCTTTCTCTCTTTTTTTTAACTCTCTCAGTAAAGGTCATCCCTTCTTTCTAACATAAACATTTATTACATATCTTGACCTTTATCTTCCTACCCACTTTTCAATGAATTAATATTAAGTTAAGAAGTAAACACACACACACACACATACATGGAGAGACAGAGAGAGAGTCTGTAGTACTCAGATAGAACTATGTATATCCATACCTACTGCAGAACTATCTATACCCACTGATAGGCACAGAGCTTGCCTTTGAGTACATTAAGTCTACCGATATTTTAAGTCTTTTTCTTTCTGCCCCATAACTATTCTGTTTCCTATGGAGGTTTGACATCGTTTGTGGGACCGACATAAATGATGTCTATTAGCTTACAGCTAGTACAACAGAAATAATTCAAGACTTTTATTTATTGGTGCTAAAAGATCTTAAAAGAAAATTGATACAACTGGGAGAAATATTACACAAATTGTTTAGGCCAGAACACTAAAATAGGCTAAGAGTAAAGTTTGAGGGTTTATTTTAAAAATTAGCATACATAGCATAATTTATTTGAATAATCAGAGCCCCTCTATTACCTACTTGATCAACTTGACCCCCCAAAGAATGAAAATGACTAGACATTTTGTGTAAGCAAATATCTCCCGGAAGAATGGAACACTCAGTAATGAGTAGATTTGTCATGTGTATTATAAGAAGATAGATTGATCTCATAATGAAATATATGTATAAATGTGCATTTGGTATACTTCTGTATTTCTCTTTAAATTCTAGGCTGGTGGTCCCCAGAAAATATTAGGATAATACACAGTCTATGTGTTGGCCATAGCTTTTGGTGAGATTTTTTTTTTCACATAATTCAGGAGGTAGCATTTTGATGGACCCACTAATTTCAACATATGGATATCATAGCCTGTTTTCTACAATATGAAAATTAATAATATCTGAACAATGCCTTTTTCCTTTGCAAGTTAAATCACTTTATTTACAGCATTTTTATTCATAAGTAGAAGAAAAGAGATATAACAGAAAAATAATTTATGTGTTCATAGAATTTTCCCCTGGAACTAATAAGGGTTTGGGTATATTTAAACCTCTGAATAGTCTACATATGCTGTAAAACACAAAGGAGTAAATGAATGGCAAAATATAAAACTATTTTAAAAGATTTAGTTTGTAGGTATATATGACACCTCCTAAATCCTAGTATTTTGAAAGAACAGATTAAATCTAACATTTAAGATTGCTTTGCTAACAAAACATCTGGGTTTCAGAGTTGTCAATGTCTCCCTTGATCAACAGCTAACTTCAAAAGAAAAGCATAGTCCAGCCTCAGTTTCCAAAGAAACATACCATTTTGCAAGATGCATCTACTAAATGGTGGTCTCATTCCACAGTGTATCATATATGTTGGTATTTGTAAATGAATTCTAAGATGACTCAAATTATTTCAGAGATATGCATTTCAAACTGCGTGAAATGTCAAAATAATTCATTGTAAGTCTGAGCAAATTTCAATACAATTTACAGTAAACACTGTGAATACTACTATATTTAGGCTGCTATCACTGACTTCCTTATAAATATATAAACAGGACTGATAAATTTAGCTATTTTAAATTGTGCTCAACATCCATTTGGTATAAAATCATCTCCTTAGTTTTGACCTAACGGAAAAACAAAGTCAACTTTGACCTAAGCTGTATTTTTTTGAAGGCCACTTTGTTAGAATTATAGAACATACCCTATATATTTTAAAAAGGCCTTTAGATTATAGTTTACCTTATGCTTCTTTCAGAGTGCATTTTCCCCTTTCAAAAGTCGTGACTTTTAAATTTTGCAAATACTATTAGTACAGGAGTGATATCTTTGACCTAGACCTAATAAAAACACATTTTCAAGAATTCCAATAGCAGTTTACAATGTCTGAGAAATATGAAACTTCTGTATGTAGCTAACAGAAAAATGCTATTTCTTGTATGCTTTATGTTGTCCATGGAAATGTGGTCGCATTAACATTAAGCTAATGTTTTAAAATATATCTTAGGCCAAAAACAACTGGATAGGATAGCACCTCATACAAAGCACTATCTTCCAAATAAACAGCAAGAAACCAAGATTCAGGAGAATAATTTTCAGTGCCAGTGCATGCAGTATATGACAGACAAGCCTCAAAATGTCTCCACTTCAAATAAATAGAACAGAGGAAGAATGATGCCTTCATAACTCACTAGATGGCAACTTAACATAAAACTACAGATGTATAAGACAATACTCCCTCCTACCTTGCTGAAGGCAGAGACTGACTTTAAAGAGGCAAGATGTGGGTCTAATTCTGAAGTTCTTTTTTTCTTGAACCTCAAATATACTTAACGAACATACCAAGTAAAACACACAAGAATTTAAATGGTAAAGGTCATTAGATTTCCAAAGCAGCCCACTGATTGTTTTAAATGATTATATTTGTACTTATTAGTCCTATACATAAAAGTTACAATATTAAATAAACTAAAACAAAGACAGAAAAACCCGACAGGACTAAATTATACTAATGAATTTTACTTTCAAGGCTAAAGTGTACTAATTGACCATTTACTCATGAATTATGCATTATATAAAAAACAGCAATACACAAGGTTTGAGGCTGATGCAGAGAGATAAAAAATATCTCAATAACTTTAGAATTTTGTTGTCTACTTGGATAATGAATACTTTACAGGCCTAGTTATAGAAATATGCATACATACCCTGGTCTAACACTTCTTCTTCTTCCCGCTTTGGCTGCTGTAGTAGAGGAATCTTATCTTTGTACTCTGTTTCTGTAAAGGATCAAAGAAGCTGAGTATAAATTTCCAGTATATATTATACACTTTAAATAGTTTATTGGAAATATGCCATCAACATAAAAATATTATTCAGGGTCTTATGTTTATTATGGTATTAGAACTTTTATGTTTTAATTCATATAATGCTTCAATTCACAAGTGCCCCCCCCCCAGCATAACCAACAATTACTAGACTTCTGACTTAATAACTAGGTCAACTATTTTTTCAGTCACATATAAGTGATATAGAATTTTAAAAATATATTAACAAAAGTACTCATTTCAAAAAATTAAAGTTAGTGATATTTTAAGAACATTTTAAGGCACATTCTATAAATATATTAGAATCTTACTAAATGACCTGATTGCTATGCTAACTTCTCTCATAAAATCTCCAACAGAAAGAAATACGAAGCTGCTCTGGCATTTTAGGGTTGATTCCAAAACCCAATAAAGTCTCATGCAATAAAACAGGGTGTGGGCTTTGCAATTCTAAACTAAAGAAATGGTAGTCAATATGACCATTTTGCTGATGAACAATAAGTTAAAGAACAATTCTGAGAATAAGATTTTTAAAAAAACAAAGACTAGTAATGCCTCACAAATCAAGAATTGTTCTTTGCTTGAAAAGGCCCATTAAACAGATAATTTAGAGTATGGCTGAAGATGATAACCATTTTTATTGGCAAATTGTAGTGCTCTTTAGAACACGGTGCATAAATTCATAAATTGTTTAAGTGATTACTGGTTATAGGAAGAAAGAGATGGGGATATGAGAAAACATGAATTAAATGAAGAAAAGTCTACATTTATAGGATTGGTCCAAACTAATCTGTTTCATCACTGGCTGTGAATTTTTCTCTTCAATTGTTTAGATGGGGACATGTTAGGGAGGGGAGATAGGACATAAAAAGAGAAAAGAGGAAATGACAATATGTGTATACATGTGATTATCTAAGAAGGAAATAAAGATTTGTAAATATTAATCATATAGTCAATAAAATACATAAGAAAATACAAAATACAAAGTCATATGTCATATTATATTAAACACTGATATTACCTTTGTGATGTCCATGCATCATAACCATATCAGACTTCACAGGAATTGGAATATTGGCCTCTGGTGGTATGGTTCTGAACATATCTGGAGCTACATTCTGTGTACAGGTCATGAAAGAAACTGCATGTTTGGCTTCCATGTAATACATAATGTATAAGTTGCACATTTCATCACTGGATGTGCCACTGCAAGAAAAAAAAATATAACAAATCAGCCATTCACATAAAACACATTCTTAATGCAAGAAAAATGCAACCAGTAAATCTGCCAGCAATAGATTCAAAGGTGAAAATATCGTACATTTATTTTATAGCTTTCATTAAAACCCATCACAGTTTTCAACATCAAAAGCACATTATTAAAGGCATATTTCCACTTAACAATGGAGTATCAGTCCAGTCACTCCATGAGTATCACCAAATACTACAGAACAAAAAGGCACTTAAGTTGCTGAGAGATACAGTACTTTCTTTTCACCCTTAAATCCTTTTATTCCATAGTCCTCTCTCATTTGCTAAAACTCATAGATTGGGCAAAGTTATTTTTCTCATGCTAAATCTTAATTATTTACTTAATAATGGGAAAATTCAGAACACTTTAACAGAAATATCATATATTATTTACAAGTCTTTAAAAATGGCTTTTCCTCTTAACACCAAGAATCTTAGACCTTGTTTTGGTTAATTACCTCCTATCTCATGGGCAGATGAATCTAGAATCATGTGTCTATCTCCTAAATGTATCTCCGCTATCTGACTTGGCAACTAGGCTTCTATAGCAGGGACAAAAAGAATGCCTTAGGAATGATTCAAAATGAAGTCAGCACTAAGGGTTCAGACCTGACTGTAATAGTGTTACACAGTTGAATGGCTCAATGTTAAAAATACATTTTAAAGGAGTGGAATGGACATATGCAAGGAAAAAAGTTCCAAATAATAAAAATAATGTCTAATAGTTTACAAAACATGTTTCTTTTCTCCTTAGTTCACATGGGTTACTATGTATTTCATTCTTTTTACTATTATTAGGAAGGAACTGTTTAAGTACACCTTCACAAGACCTTCATATAGCAAAGTAGTTTGAGCAAAGGAACATTTCCATTTTGGTATTCGTTCTGACAATTTTTAGCAAGCTTACACTAATAAAAAACAAGCTCTGAGGTGGGTTATTTGTTGTACAGAAATACATCAGTGTTGATTTTTCCAGCAATGTCACGCAGCATTCACTTCCTCTCCATAGCAACAGTAATGACATCAGCAAGGGAAGGGAAAAAAAATAAATAAATAAAATCTTTTCCAAAGAGGGATTTGATTTCTCTAAGCTTTGAAAATGTAGAGCCCCCAAGAGACCACAGGAATAAGGCCCTGCCATCGGAAGCTCTGTTTGTGCTTTAGAAATCATTTGGCTTCTCACTCGTGGAATCTGATACCTGTCAGTGTAATTGCCTCACCCATGACACATAAGCAAATAGTAGAGTGCAAACCCAAACACACACCTGTTCCCTACGCATATCTTCGTGGTGTCAAAACACCATCCCTAAGAATTACATTTTAACACCCTTGAAGTTGGTCAGAAAATTGTGTGCTATAAAACAAATGGCAGGTGCAAAAGTAATAAGCCAGAGCCTCCTACCATTTCGTTCTTCTCTTCCCTGCTCAAAAATAGGAAGTATGTGTAGATCCAGAGAGCAAGGAGGGAAAAGGAATTTAAGATGTGGCATTAGCTTGAAAAAACCTTGACTCATCTCACAGAAAAGGGAGCAAAATAATTTAAGCATCTCAAATTAATGAAAAGAAAAAATTTTAAAAATTTATATAATAATTCATGAAACTTGTAATTTATCAATGGACAGTTCCTTCCATATTTTATCTGTTGGGGAACATCAATGCTCACTCTTTCACTGGGGAAGGTATACCCACCCACAATAGCATATGTAATACAACTAGTATCCTGATTTCTTTCCCTATTATTAGAAAACTAAACAAAGCAAAATAATTATAACTTCTGGTCTAAATGTTTTTGGTTCTCTGGGCTAGTGTTCCCTGTTACATAAATGAAATAATTTATTCTGTGCATTATTAGCATATGTTTTTATAAAATGCATAGAGAGAGGGAGCCCTTACATTCTTTCACTCTTCCTAATTTTCTTCTAGAGTAGTATTTCCAAAACTATTACCCTAAAACTTTGGTCCTCAAAATGCTTGCAGATGAGTTGAGAAAAAGTTATTTGATGACCAGATGGAAATGTTGGATTACACAAGTTAAACAGAATTCTGTACTGCTGGAGCCTTTATTACACAATGTGCTCATGATGCTATGAAGAGTGGATACAGTAGACACTATTCCCCAAGAGAATCTGACAGGCCCCTTTGTGTTGCTGCATGTTCCTTCCAGGACGTAATTTAAGAAAAGTTGTACTATGATAGTTATGCCTTGCTCTTTCATGGGTAGAAACATAATCCCAGTATTGTTTAGGAACGACCACTCAAAAGGGTTTCTTCACTAGAATAGTTTGTAGATACATGTGAAAATCAATTCTTATTTCTAAATAATACCAATTACCTACATACATGATATGTACATGTAGTATGGATATTCACAAATATCCAAATATATATATTCATAGATATGCATACAGTGTGTATCTAGAAATGTTGTATAACACACTTTACCTATATATATAACATATCTATGACCTATTTATGTTCTTTCTATCCATCCTTACATCCACTCATCCATTTATGTAAACAAATAGTTTAAACTTTCAGAAACATCAATTAGATACTTGAGAAGAGACTGATATCACAAAGTTTTAAAGTAACTGAAATAGAATGTTTTGTTAATATATGTTCTCTTAAAGATAATTGTTCTGTTTCTAAACTTGTTACATGTATATTTAGAGGACTTGCTTTAATACGCATTTGAAAAGAAATTATACTAAAAGTAAAAAGAGTTCATTTCAAACAAGTAAAAGGTAATCAATCTGGGAACAAGGAGCCACACTGTGGCTCCTTGCTAAGGGGAATAATAAAAAATACAATGATCAGGACAAGAACCTACTCTTACTAAATAAAATTCATTGCTAGTGAATTTGCTAGTGAACTGTTGGTAAGTGACAATTAAAAAAATTGTAGACAGTGATAACAGGTAAGAATATTAAATAATAAGGTGGCATAAATTTGGAATAATTTTATACTAATATGGGATACAGAGGCAGCATTTACTGTCTTAGAAATCGTGTGTAGTGAGGCTACATGTTTGAAAAATGCACAGTAATATAGGAAATAATAGGAAATCAGCAACTTTCAAAATAATATAACTCTTTGTCCTTTATAACGTATGATCAAACTTTACTAATTAGTGAATTTGAGAAAATGAAAAATAAAAACATAAGCTAATGTTGCAAATTATTTCTTCAAAAGTGAGTTATCTAGCCATGTATTGAGAAAAATTATATATATGTGTGTAAAATTATATGCATGTATACACATCCTCATGTATACATATATACAATAAAGTAGTTTAATTAGACTTACATATTATGTGTTAATTTTACATACACGTAAATGTGTTCATCTTTAAACACATAAGATTTTCTGAGACATCCTAATTAGCTCACCAATATAGCTCATCTGGGGTACCAATTCTATGACACAAAATTGAGTTGATCAAATACTTTAGGAACCTTTGCTATCACAAGTAAAATTTCATTAAAAGAGCAAAATAAAAAGAAAAGAGTCCTAGTTTATTTTTTTCCATCTATAATTGGACTTGTAGTCAAGGTAACTCTGAGCTCCTATCTGACAGAGGAAACTATCATATGCTATTAATAAAAATGTTAGGATTCCAGCTCTAACCAGGAAAATATAAGATGTGCTATATCACCATTGTTTCTTAGAGCTGAATAGTACTCCATGGTATACATATACCACATTTTATTAATCCATTCTTGGATTGATGGGCACTTGGGCTGTTTCCACAGCCTTGCAATTATGAATTGTGCTGCTATAAACATTCGAGTGCAGGTGTCTTTTTTGTAGAGTGTCACTGGATCATTTGGGTAGATGCCCAGCAATGGGATTGCTGGATCAAATGGCAGATTCACTTGTATCGCTTTAAGGTATCTCCATATTGCTTTCCACAGAGGTTGAACTAGTTTGCAGTCCCACCAGCTTATCCCAAGAATGGAAAAACAAGCACCAGATATATTCTCCAGCAAACTGGTATTAACTGAGTAGCACCTAAGTGGACACATAGGTACTACAGTAATAGAGTATTGGGCAGGTGGGAGGGGGGCGGGGGGCGGGTATATACATACATAATGAGTGAGATGTGCACCATCTGGGGGATGGTCATGATGGAGACTCAGACTTTTGGGGGGAGGGGGGGAAATGGGCATTTATTGAAACCTTAAAATCTGTACCCCCATAATATGCTGAAAAAAGCAAAAAAAAAAAAAAAAGGTAAAACAAAAAAAAGTTAGGATTCAAATCATCTTTAGTATCAGCATCAGTTTGCCTATTTTATTCCACAATCATTCATCTTTCTTTCACTCAAAAATAAAAAATCTCACTTTAAACCAGACAAATTGCTTTCTGTATTCCTAAGGGAGGATTTTGACATGCCTACTCTTATTTTCATACATATGCCATTAAATTGCTACTCTGAATGATTATTAACATGAGAAAGGAGGAAGGAAGGTTGTGTTCATCCATCTGCCCTGGCTCCATGGAACAGCCCTTTAAACATTCCCAGCACCTATGTGATTCCCTGAAATGATGACTGCTGGCATCACTTATATTCCAAGATTACAATAGTGAATTTCTTTCATCTTCTTGCATAATAAAGTGCTTACATGGTAACTCCCCCTTTTATACTGGCATACTTAATATAAATAACTTTAAATATGACATAGAGTATGAGCCTGAAAATAGTAAGCCCTCAATCAGTATTTGTTGAATGAATGAAGAATGAATAATCTTGTTTAATACATGTTTATAACTTATTATGACATAATATGTTAGCCTAATATATCACACTACTGAATAATGAGCCAGGTTAATTTCATATTCTTACCTGACCTGTAGCATTTCTGAAAATACTTATCTAATTATATCTGTATCTTTTTATATAGTATCTAATCTATCTAGGTTCTATGAGGGCTTTTATAAAAGTATTTTATGTTAGAAAGACATATAACAGATTTTTTAAAATACCAAGTATTCTGAAAGTTATCATTTACAAAATTCCAAATATTGTTGTACCATGTCTATGTTGCAGACACTCCACTAGCATAATTATTCTAAAACTCCTAGCCTGTGTCCTTTACAGTCAACAAATGTTAGGGGTGAAAAATAATCAAAATGTGTAATACTAATTTTGGAAAGAAATATGAGTATTTTAAAGAAGTCATTTTATAAAACTTTTAGCTGTTTCCTAACCAGTTTTATGGTGCTTTTAAATATACACATTAAGGAGTTAATATTTACCATGGAACTTTATCTTTGCATATAATACACTTAAAATGCTGATTAAAGTGCTGTGTTGATATGTATGAATACTCATATTCTCATGAAATGACTCATTCCAAATGAAAAATATGACCAACAAAACTGACCAAATTGGTAAATATTATCTACCTATTCCTAAGAATTAATTTTAAATTTTAGCATATAAAGTTTTAGGCTGATTAGCTGACTTAATTAGTTTAATTGACTGGCTTAATTAAATTTTATTTTTTAATTTAAACTTGACTAAACATTTGAAATGAATTTGGAGAAGTGTCATGTTGAATATAAAACATGTAATGCAGTCAGGCACAAAATATTGCTTCTTCATAGATTAATTGGTACATAGTACACATTGGTACAAGCTTGTTCAAGATATACTATTCATATTTATTGTTTAAAAATAAATATATCTGGATAAAACATGTTTTACCATTAGTATATTCATTAATATATCTTGTCTTAAATCCACTTATTTTTAAAATAATTTTTAAATTATTAATATTATTTTTGACTGACAAATCATAACTGTATACACTTATGGGGTAAACTGTGATGTTTCAATATACATATACAATGTGGATGACTAAATCAAGCTAATTAACATAGCCATCACCTTGGTTACCTATCATTTTTTACGATGAGACATTTGAAATTTACTCTTCAAATGAAGAGTAAAAAATACAATAATTTTATTGTAAATTATTATTATTTTGAAAAAGACAATATTTATTGGCTATAGTCACTCTGCTGTGCAATAGATCTGAAAACCTTTCTCCTGTCTATCCGAAACTATGCACCCCTAGATCAACAACTCCCATTCCCTCCCTCCTTAACCCCTGGCCACTAGTATTCATCATTTCACTCTATACTTCTATGAATTCAACTTTCTAAGATTCCATATATAAGTGAGATCATTTGGTATGTATCTTCCTGTGCCTGGCTTATTTCTCAGTATAATGTCCTTCAGATTCATCTACGTTGTCACAAATGACAGAATTTCCCCCTTTTGTAAGGCTGAATAGTACTCTATTGTGCATATATACTACATTTTCTTATCCATTCATCCATAATGGACACTGAGGTTGTTAAATCCACCTATTTTTTTTTTTTTGGAGATGAATCCCTTGTATGGGAAAATCAGCCCCTATTTTAAAAAGTGCTTTTTATTAGTTAGCAATGATTGTTCTACCTAAGCAAAGTTTTCTCCAGTCCTAAAATTTCCAGCTTAATACAGAGTTAAGATGGGTTTTGGTGGAAGAATCATTCAACTGAAAATATTGCTAGTAGGCCACTGTCAACACGGTTTTCCTACTGGCTGCAGAACAAGAAGGTTTAAAACGTAGAGCCAGTAATTCTCCCAGTACATGGAGGAGGCATCTACCTGGCCCCAGCCTATATTTGGATAAATGTTCTTCACAACTTGAGTGCTTCAGGCTTGGAGCTCAAGCCTGTCTCTAGTGGGAGTGAGTGTTTGTGTATGTGGGCTAGGGGTAGGTGGGAAGAGAGAAAAGGGAGGGGAGATTATATTATAGAGCATCATTTAATTTAATAGATACCATAAAATACTAGTTTTTTTTTACTGGTTACATTCTCAACTGTGATCCTATAGTACCTTATGAAGGCTGTACTCATTTTACAAAACAGAGATGCATTGCTGCTGTTATCTTTCTAAAAATGAAAAGCATTTTAAGTGCTGCAGAAATATTATGCATTACTATGAGGATTTCTATGCATGTTTAAATTTACTCAAACTTGTCTTATTAGTTTGTCATTCTACTGGGAAAAAAAATTGCTTCTGTAGTATAAATTAAATATTCAGAATACGGACTCACCCAATAACTTAATTTCCTATTATTCCTTTCTATTTCATTTATATTACAAAATGGAGTTTCTTTTATTCCACATGAGATTTATGAAAGGGTAGATTAGTGTGGTCATTTTAGGGTATTATTTTAAAGCAAAATACACATTTAAAAAAAGAGAAGAATTATTCTAGACGCATGAAACTGAAAGAGGCCTCTAGAGATCACTTTGGCCTTCCATCCTAGTACTATAACAAGTCATTAATTTCTATTACCACATAGAGGAAAACTCAAAGGATAGAATTTGCTCAAAGTTGTAAACCCTCCCAAATTGTAACGAGACCTCTAAGCAAAAAGTTCTACTTTTTCCACACTTAAAACTTGTTAACCAATGCATGTAATATGTTGAAAGGGATTTTTTACTACTTTCCTTGTTTACTTACTTCACAGGTTAAAAAAAAAAACCCAACAGCATTTAAGTAAAGTTCCCGTGGCTCTACACTGACATAAAATGAAGAACAGCTGATCAATACCCTCTGAATCATATAACCTTGTGTATGTAAAGATAGCTAAGAAGTGAATTGTCAGACTCTTTCTTTCAAATCTAATTATGTCTACTTTGCCAACCCTTTTCTTATCATCATTTCCTGTCACACAATAGTTTTACTGCTTTCCTTGAGTCTCTTTCCCAAATGTATCAAATTTATCCCAAAGCAAAGCTGTTGGAAACTTCTTGTTTAGTATAAATTGATAGTGTTTTTCTATATGTTTTGCCTTTAGCCTTAAAATTGATGCTTATTAGCATAAAAGCCTTTTTAGAGTGCATAAAAAAGTCCACCATACCAAATGCCCTCTTTTTTCTACCTGCACCAATATCTTTTCCCTTTTCCCTTACAGCCAATAGTTAGTGTTGTCAGTGCATCTAATGCATATTTTTGGATGATCACTTTCTGTAACTACTCTTTGATTAAGAGATGAATGGTTTAAAACTCTAGCTTCCAGGTGGCATCAGTAAATATTTAAAACATAGTTTAACATGAAAAGGAGGCTCCTTGATTCATTTCTAACAAAAAGCATGATAAGAAACTTTGTTTTTCATGTGTTTATTTTGGTAAGCTTTTGTGAAAGAGTTCATAGTGTTGTGAACATTTTACTTAGTGTTATAAAACATATTTGAAGGAGGCTCAGTATTTTGAAAATTATTTTAAAAGTCCTGACATTCCCTTTTGGAAAAGTGCAGCATATTATTATCCTTATTTGGCAGACTAAACAACTGGAAATTACTGAATGCACAGAAGGTTTAACAGGCAGAAAAAAATTATGGTTCTGAGTATATAGTGGGTACTACCAAATACAGCACCCAATACATTTGCCTAAATTTGAACAAAGGACAAAAGGACACTTAGAAAAAAATTTTCATAATCATTATATTTTCTTTATTAAGATGAGTTGGGGGAAGTGACATATACTCCTGTGGTAATTATAACATGTGAGGTGTGATGTTGAAGGTCTTTCTTGAAGAAGCAGGAAAAAAGGAAGTATGAAAAAATGAGCACATGTTCTAGGGTTTATCCAAATCAATCAGTTTTGAAACGATAAAATGCTCTAGTTTGTTATAATTCTCCATGACAGGACAAAAAATTGTGTAATTTATTCACAAAGCTAGCTGTCACCTACAATCATGTTTTGTCCCAATAAAATCTCTTTAAATGGTGAAATGTATAGAATCATACCCAATGCGTGTGGCTTCTGTCCTTCCCTCACCAGTGAATACACATCTTGCAGCCAGCAGGTCACCAAAACTAACATCTACTGGTTGTTCCACAGGGTAGAAAGCCTGCCAAAAAGACAATCACAGTGGTTCACTAACATCATTAATAAAACCCAGAACCACATGCTTTAATAATGGGAAGCTTGGCACACTCTGGATAGAGAGGATGGAGACAGGCAGAGAGATAGACAGACAGACATACTCAGACACACACATACACACAAAATTAAATGAGAAGAGTTCACTTTTAATTAATCAATTCTTCTTTACGACAAGAGTACCAAACTTTGAAATAAAGAAATACTATTAGCAAATGCATCTCATAAAAATCAGAATAAATGCAATAACAGCTATTTGAACACTGTCTTTAATGAAAGGATGGGAGAGAGAAGACTTTGCCAACATGTTTAGATTACACTGAGAGAAGTGATAAGGAAAGGACCAAATTGGAAGTTGTAAAAAAGGAGGTTATACAGCTCAGATACACAGTAAAGGCAGATTTAGAGATTTTTAGTTTCCAGGGAAATTCACAAGGGTTGTATAGGATTTTTAAAAATTATTTGCTGTTGGTTAATATTTTTTCTCTCAAAATTAAATATGATTCTCCATACCTGTGGCAGCTGGGGGCTCTGTCGTCCGATCAGTGTCCACTGTCCATTTCTTACTCTGTATCCACTTACTACTTTACCTGTAATAAACACAGATTATAATCATATAATAAAGTACTATAAGACAAAAGACATATTTACCCTTCTATTTTAAAATAATATCTGAATATTTTCAGAACTCCAAATACTGAGTATCTTAATGAAAACAATACGATGAAACAGCATAAAACTTTTCATAGCATTGTGTAAAATCACTTTCAATGAAACAGACTTTAGTTCAAATATAATTTACATTTATAGCACTAGCAAGCACAGTGGTAAACATTTATAATTTAGCATGTACTTTAAAGTTCTTACCTAAATGGTGAGTGTGGACTCTATAGGCAAAGACATGCATTGGATAATTTTTATAATGGCATGAAATGTCAGAATTCACCACTGCGAGAAATGAAAACACAGAAAAAAGTCACTATTCAACTGGAAAATTACATTATTCTTTTCTAAAAGTATGCGTATGGTATTCACAAGATGGTAGGCACTGGGATTTTCTTACAAAGAAAACATGCACTCATGTACTCAATAGACATTATGCACTTATTCTGGGCCCACCATGTTACTAAAATGAACTTAAGACCTCCCATATTGCACATTTTTATTTTATTCATAAACAAGATGACCATGATCAAATCAAAATACCCTGTCAGTGAAAACATAAGCTTAATTTATTGCCTTTATCTTGAAATTTACCCAGTTGAAAAAAGCTTAAAAATTGGTTTTTATTTTTAGAACAAAAGAATTTTTGAAAAATTTTATGCAATCATGGAAGATCACTAGATTGACAGTTCCTGCTGTCATATATTTTTTCTTCCTTACAGTGTAACACACAGTAGCTATGCAATGAATATTTCTTTTAGAATAGATAAATGAACAGTAAGAAAAAGATCATACTGGTCATTAACTTTAAAAGATTTCCAGTCAAAACAAATGAACAATTTTTAATATGTTCCTTTCATTAGAGTATTATTGATAAATAATATTATGCTTATTCTCATATCTTTCTCTCAGCTTGGGAGAATCAGCTATTATCCCCATTTTGCAAGTAAGGAAATAAGCCCAGTATGTCTAAGTTCAAAGATGGAATCAGTGTTGGGTTTGCTAGCCTCTTGATTTTAAACATTTCTAGGTAGTAGTTTATGCTACTGCACATTATTCAGTGTGTCTTTTGCATTTAAAGAAAGAATGATTGATTTTTAAAATACTCAAGATTTATTCTTTAATTTATACAACTCACTACTTACCCAGGGCATCTTAGCATCTCAATAAATAAAGAATGGAAAGTATTAAACCATTGGCTTGGAATCATAAAAAAAAAGAATTGGTTTATTTTTCAAGGACTCAAAGATATGAGTCATTTTAAGTTTCTAAAAAATACACTGCAAGTCCATTCCTACAGATTAGGTAATGAGGTAGTGGTAAATACTAAAATACCATTACTCACCTTTCTCTCCTGCTGGTATAACAGTGTCGACAGACATCATAAGGTACATGCCAGCAATTAAAGGCTGTCTGCAGAAAAAAGTAATATTTTTCTCAATAACCTGAAAAAGTCAAAACTACTGTCTTGGAAAAATAGACTATACCTCAATACAGTAGGTTATAAAATGTGTTCCTTGTGAAAGTTAGAATGAAATAATATAGAAAAAGAGGTAGGATATATATACACAAATCCCTTCTTTTCTTGCGAAGGCAAGCTCTAAATGGTTCCTGTGATAGCTAGGTTTACAAGTCAACTTGGCTGGGCTACAGTGCCTGGTTGTTTGGTGAAACAGCAGTCTCCATGTTGCTGGGTGGGTAATTTTTTTTAGATGTGATTAACATTTAAATCAAACTTTGAGTAAAGCAGATTATTGTGGGTGGGCCCTCAAAAGGAAGGAATTCTGCCTACAAATTGCCTTTGGATCCATGAATGCAATATCAACCCTTCCCTGAATTTCCAGTTGGTGCTATAGATTTTGGATTTGTCAGCCCTGCATTAGTGTGAGCCAATCCCTTATAATAAATCTCTGTCTCTTTCTCTCTCTCTCTCAATATATGCATATCCTATTGGTTCAGGTTTCTTCAGAGAACTCTGACTAATAACAGCTCTCATGATTCCTAGCTGTGACATTCATATCCTTATCTAATATTCTCCCCTTGAATGTGGATCAAAATAAGTGTAATAACTTATCTTTAACAAACAGAATATGTCAAAAGTGATGGTATGTCACTTCTAAAATTAGGTTGTAAAAACACTCTGGCTTCCCTCTAGCATGCATGCCCTCTCTTGCTTTTTTGCTGACTTTCTATGATGGAAGCCAGCTGCCATATTGGGAGCGGCCATTTCCAGTCCACATGGCAAGGAAATGACGGCAACTTTAAGCCAACAGCCAGAAAAGAACTGAATCCTGCCAACAAAAGTGGCTCCTCCCTGGTTGAGCCTTAAGATGACTGAAGCCCCAGCCAAGATTTTGACTGCAGCCTCTACGTGAGACCCAGCTAAGCTGTTCCCAGATTACAAGCCCACAGGGAACTGAGATAATTAATATGTGGTTATTTTAAGCTGGTAAGTTTTGGTTCATTTTTTATTCACGGGTAATAACACAGTGAACTTCTCACTTTTAAGTTCACAAAGATCTTCACGTCGTTGCTTATCTAGGAAAACTGAAGTTACTTACGGTAGACGTGTGAGGTGTAAGGACACACCAGAACAGTCTTTGTGATTATCTGAAAATACACATGGAAACACACATTTTAAATAGGAAAATGTAAAAAACAAATTGCAAACTGATACATTTTAAATGATTATAACTCAATACTTAAGAAAAAATAAATTTTCATTTGTATGGTGCTTTATATTTTACAGAGTAGTTTCATATTCATTAATTGTTGTAATTGCCAATGCATCATAACAGCAAAAAAAAAAAAAAATCCCTATTGTTTCATGCAGTCTGTAGTATTTCTTGAATCATCAAACTGACCAGTTATTGGCTTTCCTGGAGAAATACCAGATACTAGGCATAAGCCCATAGAAGAAAGTTGTTGCTACTCTCTATACCTTATCTATATTGTTGAAACATTCAGAAAAGTTGCTAAACTGAATGGTTTGTTCCAGGCTGTCCCAAACAACTTGGCTTTTCTACTTTCCAAAAACTGAAATAGCCCATAATTTGGGTTTTCATAGGTTTTAGGCATTATTGAAGTCTAGTGCTATTCAAATCTAAAATTTTATTATTGTAGGAGATTCTGATCTCTTATAGAACAACTTTCTTAGCTGAGAAGCCCGTATGTTTGCATATACACACAGTGAGACATCCCAGCAGGAGCAACTTGAACTCCTTCACACAAGGTGGTCTGGGGGCCTGAAAAGCTGCTGGACCCACGGCTGCTCCTACAGCAGGTGGCAGTTCTGGTGAGAAGCATATTTCAGCCCCAGTGTTTGGCGCAAAGATTATGACCTTCTGACTCCAACATGATCCTTGCCACAGTGATGTATTATTATTTACATAACCTCTATGCTGATCTCACTTCTTGTGAACTCAAAAACTTCAGCTAGTTTTGCACATTTCACTGATGATTTGTAGTGTGCTCTGACTTTGCCTGCCCTTCTGCTCTCTTGCAGTGCTTAGTCCGTAAGATAGGAAACCTCAGGAAAATTCATTTCCATTCACGAGGCTATATTAAATCTGTCTCTGACATCCATCATTATACAAAAGAATGCCACTTAAAAGGTTAATTACAATCAAGAAATACAGTGATGCCTCTGCTAATATTTTACCACACAAAATGAAAAAAAAAAAAGAAATCAAAAATGAGTTAAGAAATGTACAGAAAATGAACTCAGAATATCAAAATCACATCCTAGTTGATCAAGCTGGTTGGAAAGACTCCGTGATGAGAATGAAAGTAAACAGGAGAAAGGAGAGGAGAGGGAATAGATGGAAAATTAACCCAGGGCAGAAGACCCGAGAAATGGAATCCCATTGCTTAAAAAAAGATGAGAATAGTAATGAGTAAAAAAACTAAAATGATCTGAAATTATAGGATTGAATTTGTCCAAATGAAAGGCAGAAAAGGAAGCAAACTATTCCACCTGATTTATATTTCAATATAAACACTGTACATTTTTCCACATGTCAAATTTGTTAGATATAAACTTTGAAATTTATCTGTATATTTTTATTGCACACAATTATTGTGTGTGATTATGTAGCATTAGTGCCTTAACCCTCATCAGTTTTCAGCTAGGTGTTCACTGAGTTCCTTTGTTTAAAATAAGTGAAATCTAGGCGGGGCACAGTGGCTCACGCCTGTAATCCTAGTACTCTGGGAGGCAGAGGCTGGTGGAGTGCTTAAGATCAGGAGTTAGAAACTAGCCTGAGCAAGAGCGAGACCCCGTCTCTACTATAAAAAGAAAGAAATTAATTGGTCAACTAATATATATAGAAAAAATTAGCCGGGCATGGTGGCGCATGCCTGTAGTCCCAGGTACTTGGGAGGCTGAGGCAGAAGGATTGCTTGAGCCCAGGAGTTTGAGGTTGCTGTGAGCTAGGCTGACGCCACGGCACTCACTCTGGCCTGGGCAACAAAGTGAGACTCTGTCTCAAAAAATAAGTAATTAAAAATAAATAAATAAATAAGTGAAATCTAAAAGGTTATTTAATACTTGGTACATTAATACTAGTGATGAATATTTATACCAGTAGGAAATGCTAAGTGGTCTACAAATGAGATAACTTAAAGAACTTAGCACTCATTTAGAGAATAGGAAAAATTTAGTCAATGTTAGTTTTTATTACTCTTTCTATTGGTATATTCCAAAAATTTCAGTACATTTTATTTTTAAGAAATATATTTTCATAGTTATAAGTCTGGAATTTCTTTAATTAAAGAAAGTGAAGCACATCAAATTTCTCCAAGTAGTAACAGAGGACTAGAAAAAAGGGGGAAAAGGACCATGGGAACACTAAAAGAGTAAAACAGTTAAAAGAAAAGAGATTGTAATTAAAATTTTGAATGTTAAAGATATTGCACAAAAAGGATATTATCAGCAGGTTCTGTACTAGGTAGATACAGAACAGAATTTTAAGTGAAGTAAAGAATTTTTTGTAAGATAAATACCATGGTCTGCCTAAAATGAAATTCTTGAATTAGAAGCCATGTGAGTACAAAGAAATTGATTATATTTCAAGATCCTTTCATGACTTTCAGTAAAAAAGCTCCCCTTGACCAGATCCAAGACAATCTGATGTTTTTGAGTTTGGGACTAGAAAATGTTTGTTCCTCAGAATTCTATGTTTGTAGAAAAGAGAACAAGCCATTTTTATGTTGATTGAAGTTGTTTCAATCTACATTCACTTATTCTGTGCATTTGTTACCATGCAAAAGTCCTAATAGCTCTTCTTTTCAAGTAGATTCATTTATTCTTAGTTGTCTTATTCCAAAGTAAATTAATTGTTCTATCCTGCCTTGCACTGGTTTCCAGGGTTCACTCTCTCCAAGGTACACTCGTGACCTTTAGCTACCAATGTTATATATTTACAGAGAACTGAATCCAAGACATCCCTATTAAAGGGATCTTTTATAACTGTTGTTCTCTTGTAGTAAGATAAATTTCGGCCTAATGGATTTCAAGATATGGAGATGAAACTTCACTCACTAGATAGGTATGAGATGACATTGAGAAGGATATTTCATTATGTCATTATATTCCATTATAATGTCACATGTGTATGTACTAAGAGCTTTTGTAATGGTGAAGACATTTGTGGTGGAAAAGTTGAAAGAATCATTTGAAAAAAGAAATGTAAAATAACAGAGTCTAATAATGCCTTAGAAAAATATTACACATAGGACAGTGTTGCAGTGCAGGTGGTTGGGTGGTAAGATTTTTAAAGAGGAGTCTGGTAATGAAAGAAATGAGTATTTCCAGACACTGGATGAGACTTGAAAATAGCATTCAATCAGAATCTAATCTTAAGCAAGATGAAACTGAATGATCGCTCCACAAGGTTTCTCAGCTTGCCCTTTTTGAGAAATCGCTCTCTTCTGCTTAGGCAGAGATGTATAACCACAGCAAGGGATTTTAGCAAAGATATAGACTCAAAGAATTTCAGAATTGAAAGAGACCACAGAGATGATGGAGTTCAAATCTTACACTTTACAGACAGAGAAAAGGAGACTACAGAGATAAGAGTGTTGCTCAAAGTAATTCAACTAACTAGTGGCACGCTTGAGTATAAAATCTAATTCTCTAAGGTTAATGTTTAATAAACTTTATTTCCCCAAACAAACAAAAAGCAAGAGTTCTAGCTTTTAGAGACTTTTCCAAGGCCTTTCATCTGAGAAATATCCTGAAGCTAAAATAAAGGAATTAAGCAAGAACGGATAAGTAGTAACCCGTGGTACTTAAGGACATCCACTTAAGCAGGAAGCTCAATTCTCTTAATGGAAGATGAATGCATGGGATATGAGGTTATCCATCCCAAACTATTTAGCTTGCTTTTCTAATAATAGCGTGTAGTTCCTGCTTGGATTCATAGCTAAGTAGTAAAGTAAGTATGTGGAATAATGCATGATAATAACCTATTACATCTTAGGTTCTTGGAAGTCGGTTGGTCTCCTAATTTTTCCCTCTAGAGATAGCCCTCTATACTTCATGAGCTCATCTTGTCCTAGTTGTTTCCTGCTTCAGTAAAAGGATAGGTTAACCATGGATCCTGAGGGAACCAAAGTATTGTTATAAACTATATCCCACTAAATGGAAAAGTTCTTCAGAAAGAGAGTGGTAAGAGTGGATTTTAATTCACCGCACTCTCCCAGGAAGGTAAAGGATAGGACACACTCATTTCCTCCTATCCCAAACACCCTTTTGGATAATGGATTCTTTCCTTATAGAGCTATTAAAAAAAGCATGCCTTAGGAAAAACAAAGAAGTAACATCTTTAATAATAAAAACGTATTTTAGGAAATTTGAAAGCAAATAGTTCTAATCTGTATCATACCTGTGTGTTCTGAACATAATTTAAAGGCCACTTTCTCTACTTTCTATTTTGAACATACAAACAGAAATGAATCAGGGATAGCATAGTAAATGCAAGTAATTTTATAATAATATATTCACACCAATAGTGTAATAACTATTTGACTATTGAGCTGTCTTTATCTTTATACCTTATGGTTCTTTGTTCTAAATTAATAACCTTAAATTAATGGGACAGATGATGTCTTGCTAAGACTAAATCATGGCTCCCAAGGTGATCAAGACTAGGAGATTATTTGGGGATTAATTTCCAAAGTCAGAGAAAATTTCATATAATTAAAATTACTTTGAAAATTCCTTAGGAGAATGAAGAGTGAGGTCTCCTAATAGATCCAGCACAGCCAGTTTCCTTAGCACTGGAACAAATTGCTGTCAGTTGTGTCATTTGGGCCATGCTGTTTTCATAAAAAGATATTTCTATGCAGTTGGGCTCTGTCGTTATATAAAAAAGGTGATTTCTGTGCAACTGAAACCTTGCTGCAGAGAGATGGACACACACACACAAAATAAACCCAACTGAGAGAACTGCAGACTCAGGTCTTGTGCTCACTCCGGGCATAGGCATTTTGAAAGGAACCTGGTTTTAATGAAGCTAAGACATATTCCTTTGCTCTGTTTTTGGTATCGCCTAGATTATAAACTCAGGTACTAAAGTCACTTAAAAGTACTCAGAAAAAAGGTGATCATCCGAATTAACCAGCAAATGTGTATATTGAGGGTTTTTTTTTTTCTCGGTGTGTTTCTTTTTATTATTATTATTGTTTTTTTCAGCATGTTATGGGGGCACAACTGTTATGGTTATGTATATTGCCCTTGCTTCCCCTCCCCCCTCAAGTCAGAGCTTCAAGCGTATCTATCCCTCAGTGAAGGTTTTTTTTTTTTAAATTAGAATTTCTTCCAAACAAAATCTGAGTCACCAAATTTCTGCTAGAGAATTTATGGATCTCTGAAAGCATATACTCAAGAGTATCAGGACTCTCCAGTTACAGGTACATTGAGATAAAATAGTCCCCATTGAAAAGCACTAACACCTTAAGCTGTCATGGCAAATGTGTATCTGCTTAGCAAAATATAAGTGAAATAGGGGCACTGTTAATACACAACACCAGCTACACAGAGGTTTTCCTGGAGGCTGCTGAAAGCTGGGTTAGCAGACAAGCTTCAGTGCTAAATAAACCAGCACTATGGGAAAAAAAATCTTCAAAAAAGAATTCCTTTTGAAGCTGTCACTGCATCGAGTTAGCCTCTTTTGATTTTGTATTCACTGCCATGGGACTAGAAATTACCAGCTTCCATTTGCCTCGTGGCAAGGAAGAGAAAATGCATTTATTCATCCTGCAAAGAAGACGACTTTCGCAAATGATGGCCTGTGCTGTTCCCAAAAGAGATTAAATGGAAGGCAGGGAGACAGGCTCCCCAATCTGCTTTTATAATCGCTCCGTGTGTGGAGGATGTTATGGCACGACTAATGTCACAGCAGTTTCTTGTTTCCATCTTTTATGAATGTGGGGGAAAAAAAAGGAATCTACAGTGAAGTTTATGATTTACACTATTTCTTCTCTCGGAATTATGAACCTGCTCCAGAGTCAAACTTCCAAGGAAGTAAAATTAAAAGACAAAACCCACCAATCTTAGGTAAATACAGTATGTTTTGAAAATATGGTGCTATGTTTTAAATTTACTGATTGGTGTTTGAACTTTTTATTGAACTATAATATTCAGAAGAGTGCACATATCAGAAGGTACAGTTCCAGGAATTAAAAAAAAAACTAACAAACCCATGTAACCAGCACTCAAATTCAGAAACAAAAATCCTCTACTTGTGCCCCTTCCTGAGACAATTCAGTTTTCAGTCTTTATATTTATGCACATACCATAAACATTTGTCTTTCTGAAAGAGACATTTATTAGTTTTTGCACCAACACCGGGCATATTTAACTAGCCTGTTGACTAGTTTCATGGGTTTTAGTTGGACAATTATAAATATTATACTTGGTTACTAAGAAATATTTGTGTTCTTTTATTTCCCCTTTCTCCCAGCCAAAAGTCCTATCAACCACTTTTCACTCCCTTGTCTCTGTTTTTAATATACATATATTCATTTTTTAAAAATCTGAATTCTTTTGCATTCTCCCAATTAGTGTTTGTTCTTCCCACTGAGACCAGAATGTACCTGCAAAAGTCTAGGAGCTATGAAGAAAGTATTGGCTAAAATAAATCATGCAATGAAAAAGAGCTTGAAGAGTTTTAATTAAAGAAACTCTTTTCTTTCTTTTGAGACACTTTCTGTTGCTCCGGCTGGAGTACCCTGGTGTCAGCCTAGCTCACAGCAACCTCAAACTCCTGGGGCTCAGGCGATCCTCCTGCCTCAGCCTCCCAAATAGCTGGAACTACAGGCATGCGCCATCATGCCTGGCTAATTTTTTTCTATTTTTGGTAGAGACAGGGTCTCGCTCTTGCTCAGGCTGGTCTCGAACTCTTGAGCTCAAATAAACCGCCCTCCTCGGCCTCACAGAGTGCTAGGATTACAGGCATGAGCCACTGTGCCCAGCCGAAACTCTTTTAATACTATTTAAAATATGAGGTTGAAAACATATTATTCATATAAAATGCTCTGTTATGAATTTCTGAAGAGTGTTGAGGATATTTTCTTTATATATAAAAGATTTACCTTTTATCCCCTTTGGATTTCTCAGCTATTAATATTTTGTGCAACAGTGTGCTGCCCCTCTTTTGTTTAACTTAAACCTCTAAATGCTCATGACTGATAAAGAGAAGGTAAACCTGACAATAAAACTATCCCATTTTGTTTGAAAAACAGAAAGTTTATATTCTGCAAAAGCTATAATTTCATTGGAATATGTTTTTTGAAGTTCAACCTAAAATTAGTGGCTACGTTTTCAAACCAATTATCTTCATTAACTTAAAGTATTATTCTGTATTGTATTTTGGTTCTTCACGGAAAAAATAAACCAAAACATGTAATTTACATATAATAATGTATGTATATAGTCCCTGGTATTAATTAGGGAATACACTTTGAATATTATAGTTCATATATTTGATGTAGCATTAATTTTCAGTCATTCCATATGTTATGTTTAATGTAGCACGAGGATTAATAAAGTAACATTTATAAAGCACTTCTGAATTTAGTATATAAATGCTAAGTACTAATATCATTACTACATTAATGGAAAACTTTTGAAACCCTTTGGTGACCCAAATTATCTCTCAAAATTCCCTTAGACTTTAATTCTTCTATCACAAGATAAAGTGGCAGGGTACACGGACCTGTGGTTACTGATCAGATTTTACTTTATTTTAGTTATTATTAGGAGGGGATACATCACACTTAAGTTGAAAAACAAAAATAAGAAATATTTGCAAAGAAATGGGGCTACAAAGTATGGGAGAAGAAAAATGGCCCTACAAGAAGAAATACTTTCGAAAGTTTTCAGAGATAGAAAAAAGAAGAATTAATATATAATGAGAAGAAATGGAGAGTAGGTGAAAAGTTTTCAAATTGGACAAATAGGAGAATGATGTTCTCTTGGGAGAAATAGGGAAGTTAGAAGGTTGTCTTCTGGATCTAGGGGTGGTTTGATTTTATTTTGCTAATAGAATATTCTGTAAATATTATTAAATGTTATGAACAAATTGTTTTCGTCGAATGCTTTTTTAGGCCATGTATTTATTAATTAATTTATTTTTTGAGACAGAGTCTCACTTTGTTGCCCAGGCTAGAGTGAGTGCCGTTCAGCCTAGTTCACAGCAGCCTCAAACTCCTGGGCTCAAGCAATCCTTCTGTCTCAGCCTCCAAAGTAGCTGGGACTACAGGCAAGCGCCACCATGCCCAGTTAATTTTTTTCTATATATTTTTATTTGGCCAATTAATTTCTTTCTATTTTTAGTAGAGATGGGGAGGTCTCGATCTTACTCAGGCTGGTTTTGGACTCCTGATCTTGAGCAACCCGCCCGCCTCAGCCTCCCAGAGTGCTAGGATTACAGGCGTGAGCCACCGTGCCTGGCCTAGGCCATGTATTTATTTAGGGTATCCTTTCCATTTTGTAAGTAAAATAGTCAACTAACATAAAAGGAATTAGTACTAAAGGGGAAATAGAATGTGCAAATCCTAACACTTCCTTCTAACGACTTCTTTCTTTTCCCAGAATTTTTAGAAAATAATAAACAGACATGTCAGGGCCATGAAAGGAGCAGCGAGGGGCAGTGTGAAGTGCAGGAAACCCGTGGGAATAAGAGTGGTGAGCGAAAAAACATACCTCGGCTAGTGCTGCCAGTACCCTGGGCTAAATTTCACTAAAACGGAACTGCAGCTGTAATTTTTCTGTGAGCCAATGGGCAAATAACTTCATTTCTCCTCTTAATTTCCTTTGGTTAAAAATAAGTGGTATTTGCTTTTAATTTACAGGGAATTAATTAGTTGATGACTATGTAGCTCTGACCAGTTTGAAAAAAGGGAATTAATAATTACAACTGTTTAAAAAAACATGAGTCACAAACAGGTCAGTGAAAGTAAAGCAATAAGGCTTTCTCAAAAACAACTAGGAGAATTAAAAGACTTCTGAAAAGTCTGAAATGCTAAATTGCATGTAGGAGTTTTTCTTTTCCCCAAAAAGACATCACTGAAGCTAAATACTATATTGTTCAATGTTGAACTGCTTTTTTCTTTAAATCCACACTTTAAGGGATAAAAAACATTCTGAATATATTCTTTAAAAAAGGAATGATGCTGTAGTGCTTTGCATATATTTTCATAACCAAATGAATGGAAATGTAATTCCCAATACTTAATGGCCACAATTAGATATTAAAATAAACAGGTGTCCCATGGAATGGATAAGATGAATAAGGATCGTTAGTCTTCCACACTGAAGATGATTAACAAAGTTGAAATGCAGGAAGCTACAGAATCAGAAAGCTCACATTTATGTGAAGCGATTGGCAAGAACAAAAATACTGCAGGATAATAGGCTGCTTCTGGATCATTTGAGAGGTACTGAATAGTCCTAAAATCATTCCTATGACGCACATCAAGCTGCTTGTGTATAATGAAGGTTAGAGAAGAACATGAAGAACATCCGATTACAACTCATCTGAAATCAGTGGGATTGTCAAGCAACCTGGTTAGAAATATCCCTACATGATAAGAGAAAGGGATTACTTCAGACATTAAAATGAAAAGGCACAAATGACATGAGGTAAACCACTCTGATCTTCATTAATATTCATTCTATTGTGCTTCAGTTCACTCCTCTTCGTAACTATGGCTCAAATGATTTTTTTTTTTAAATACTGACTCCCTTACTTGTTTTATATAGTTAGGGCATGAACTTTGTCACGAGAAATCCAATACAAATTACAATCTTTTAGTTTTTAATAAAAGTGGACTACCTAAGGCAAGTCACGTAACTTTCTGAGCATTGATTTTCATTTCTGTAAAATGGATGGGTTGGGCCAGAAGATCACTCTCAGTTATGCGGTTCTCATTCTGTCACTCTGAACTCTCTGTTCTCAGTCTCTGGTTTTAAAAAGAAGCGCTTTGAAAACGAATTAGTACACAACACATAAGATCTATTGGTCTTATTCTTTATTTTCAGAAGAAAAGAAAATATAAGCCATGTTTTCCTCCCAACAATGCCTTCTTGGCCCACGTTTCAACCTCTTTCCTTTATCTGAAAAGGCTCAAGAGGCTAAGAAATTTCACACACAATGAATGTTACCTTCTTGCCAGTCCTTTCTTTCTCTGAGTTGGTCTCATGGTCCTCTCCCTTTCTAGACTCTGTCTCTACATATATTTCACTTAAAAATAAAATATGCAAAAAGTAAAGGGATGTAACTTATTTTGTCCCATTCTTCAAAAAGGTTTATCTAGATAACATGTGAAAAGAAGGAGTATTTTCACATGTATACATGGGGAGGAGGATCTCCAAGAAAGTAATATATGCATTGTGAGTGCCTTCTATTAAGGCATTTTAAAATCTAAATACCAAATTTTGTGAAAAAGCTAAGAATAAAAATAAACTGCCTTTTGATTGTCTAAGTGAAATAAAGTTGCTAGAATAACCAGACAGTAATTAAATGCATTTTCTTCTTTCAAAGCTCCCTTTTTCTTCAGAGAATTGAGATTTAATTAAACTTATTTTCGCAAATGCAAATTATCCTGCTTGTGTCACAAAAGCCCCAGGAGATTGCCCTGACACACCTGTAGTACAAGAAAAAAAGGTAGGAGTGACTTCAATCCTTACTTGGAAAATCTGAACGCCAGTTGTCAAAGTTTAGAAGTACATAATAATCAACTAGGGAGCTTATAAAAATTTCAAAATCCTGGGTGCAGTGGTATGCTGGTAATATATTGCCTCACTGAAAAAAAATAAGTATGTGTGTGTGTATATAAGTTTATCACAGTTTTACCAGAGAAAATCTGCAGCACACACTTTATAAATAATAAAAAAAAATGCAATACTCTTTATGGTGAATTCCATATAAGCAGTTGACTCTCACAGAATTCTTTCCTTGATTTTTGCCAAACTTTTCCATAGGCCACCTACAGTTATAACTGGCAGTGAATAGTTCAGACGAGAATGTTTATTGATACTTCTGTTTATTGAAACATCAAAAACATATTTTGGAACTGCACTTGCTTATTAATGATGTCAGCAAAACTCGAATTAGATAATAGTTTGTGAATACTGGAAGAATATTCCTCAATTTTTTTTTTTTTGGCTATTCACAATAATCTACACTACTAATCATTTTCTTAGATCTAGACAACCAATAAAATGATAGATCAAACTCTAACTTGTAGCACTTGTCAATTTCACGGTGTAAATTCTCCTACCATGGCCAATTTTAAGCTACCAACATCACATCACTGAACACTGAGTTAGGAAGCAATGAGCAGTAAAGCAACATTTTGTAGTATTTCCACCCCACAGAAAAAACAGATGTTAATACCCTCAAGAACAGAGATAATAGTAAAATGTAGTAAAATAATTAGGAGATGATGATTCTTTGAATGTTTATTGCCTTTATTTTTAATGATGGCTATTGTTAAAAATCAGCTCACAAAATATCTGCAAATTACAACTGGTTCTTGTGAGCCTATATGATCCAGCTCCAGAACACCACTGCCTATGTGCCCTACTGACTATGTATCTGATTCAGTAGGTGCAGTTTGAACCAGGAACTTTCATTTGAAAAAGTACCCAAAGAGAATTTGGTGCAGGTAGAAGTCTGATTCGATTTTGAGAAATCTTGACCCAGATCATATACTTTAGAGGTAATTCTATTAAGATCTTGCAGTTAATTCTAATTCTTTTAATGAAACACTATGAGGAGATGCTTTGTTTAAGTAAACACTGGGCAAAAATTTTAAAGTGCAAACAACTAGTGCAGGTACAGATATGGAGCTTGCTCATTCACTGTGGACTGCAAATTGGGAAAACACTGTTTTGTTGGGTACTTTAGTGGAATCTGCGAAGGTTTAAACACTCCATGACCCAAAAATCTTATTTCTAGATATCTACCCTGAAGTAGAAATACATGGTTATCTAAAACATTTCCAATGTTGCTTGTAATAGCAAAAAATTCAAAACTTAAACATCTTTAATAGGGAACAGGACACACAAATTAGAGTATATTTGCACAACAGAATACTAAGCAGCCATTATTTATAACAGAAATACACCCAGGGTACATTGTTAAATGAAAAACAACTGATGCAGATCTGTGGGGAGTGTGATCTGAGTTTTGTAGAAAAAAGTAAAAATGCATGTAGGGGACTGACATATATTTTCCTAGTTTAAGAATTAAAGTTAGTGAGTAATGTACTGTTCTGCCCAGAGTGTTTGAAAGCAATCTGTTCCGGACAAGGTCCTTGTGATAAACAAGGATGTTGCCTAGAGGCATAACAAAGGACCTGAGTTGTAAACAAGCTGAGCTACCCCACCCTACAGCATTGGGGGTCTGGAGGCCACATGATAAACACATTGTTCCTGTGATTGCTGCGTACATCCCATAAGATGGCTGGTTAGTCAATGATGGGTAAGACCTCTCAAGGGAGGGGCGACCTAAGCCAGGCACAACTGCCAGGGTTCAGCCAAAGATCTTAGGGGGCCACCCTAAGAGAAGCCTGGGATGAGAAATGCCCCCTGTGGCTCACCTTGCCCATCCTTGCTAATCTTGGGCCTTTATCTATGCCTAGTGCCTAGAGCAACCACCTGGAAATTCTGAGTCAAGGGATATCTGCTTCCCTAAGGCTACGAGTTCTGGAATTTATGGCTATCACTGCCAAGCCTGGGTGGTTACCTACAAGGAACTAACTTTAATCTTTTAGAGTATAAAAATAAAATGGACCCAGTGTATTATTACTCGAGTCAACCATTTGTACGTGTGTCTGTGTTTTTCTTTGTCTTCTGCGTTTGTGTTTTATGTTCTGTGTTCATCCTCCGTCCTGTAAACAGGCCACAACAAATGCATATATACATCTGTGCTTTCTGTATGTATATAAAAATGTTGAGATAAGCTAATGAAAAGTTGGCAGATATAAACAAGAATCACCTGGGGGTCGAGATGTGGGGGTAGGGAGAGAAAGGGAGGTGGGATTGATGAGGACTTTATAGATTTTTTCCAATGGTAGCGATATTAATAATTTTTTACTTTTATTTTTGATGTTTTACTGTCTTTTCCAAAAGATTAAAAATAAAGTTCAGAAGAGAAAATTCTTCTAATGGGAAAGTATGCAAATACATTCAGTGTCCTCCAATCCTTGTTAATATTTTAACTGATAACTTAAATATTAAGAAATATGTTTCTTTGTTCTAATACTAGAACTTTTTGAAATCCTGAAATCTAAAATGCTCTGGAAGTCTAAAGTTTGGCAGCAAAATCTGACCTGAATGAATGTGATGCTATTTATGTTTTTATCCCTGTTCGTGGGAATACTTGAACATCTGCTATAGAAATATTGGTGTATTAGGGACGGTGCCTCAGGCTGCCCACGGTGATATAATGTAATGCATGATGTATGCACTTGAATATCTATCAAAAATGTTAAAAGCTCTTAATTCCAAACCACCTCTGCCCTGAGGCATTTGGATAAAGGTTTGTGTCCCTATATCAATGACTATTAGAGAAATCAGAAATGGGAGTTAGAGAGGGAAGAAAGAAGACTTAGCATGGCAGATGACATGAATATTACAGCCTTGGGAAAGAAAAGGGAAACTGAGGTAAAGTGTACCCTTCCTGGCACATTTCTGTGTCCACTGGGGATGAGGCTTAAGCAGGTCTGCCGTCCCCGGAACTGAGGACTTGGAAACATTTTGTGTGCTCTGGAATGAAAGATCTTGGTGAGAGAATTATCCTTATGGTCTATTCTGGAAGGGAATTAGGATGGATGGCCTATATACATGCCAGGATCCCATTCAGGTAAGGCTAGGCTGAGCACCATCTATGTCTCCCTTTCAGCATAGAAACTCAGTGGCTTTAAGACATCTCAACTGGGATTGGAGAATCATTAACAACAAACACCCTCCCCTCTCATATTTGCAATTTCAAAGGAGATTCTTAAATATGGAAAGTAATCCAAAATGCTCTAAAAGACATGTGTTTAAATACCCTGACCCACAGTAGTGCTCCCTTTGCAGAGACCAAAAGCAGGCTTGGTATATTTTGCTAAAAAGCATGCCGGAGGAAGCTACTTGTACAGATTTAGAGAAAGAAAACAGATGAAGCAATGGGGAGCAATATTTGACCCAGTTTTCCACTATCCCTGCAATCAAGTATCAGGGAGTCAGGAGCACTTAATGCTTACACTGAAGTCAGAATAGCCTGCTTCATACTGGAATGAAATACTTTTAAGTGCAGTTACCTTGCCACTGATCTCTGCTCCATCTTGTTCGAAAATGCATTAGAGCAAGGGATTTTCCTGGGCTCACAATTTCAAAGCTTTTTCCAATAGCTTCCTGGCAGTAATTTTGTAAGATGCAGAGATGTAGCTGGAGCCACAGAAGAACTACAATTCCTCTGGAGTCTTCTATTTTCCCTTCCTCCAGCCACTATCACTGTTCCTGCCTGCTCACTCTACTCCTCCTCCTCCAGCTGTGGTAAGATAGGAACTCAGTGTGTGTGTGTGTGTGTGTGTGTGTGCGCACAGATGCATGCCCTGAGTCCTGTAACACTCACCTGCCTGGAACTAAGCTATGCAGAAGCCACACCTACATGGATCACAGCCAAGATGGAATAAAGCAAGAGGGCAAGGAGAAATAAAATCTGAAGGTCACCAAATACAGGCACTAGAGTTCCCATCATTTTATTCAAAAAGTTCCCCCTAAGGGTTGCAAGTCCATCTGTTTACTCTAAATAATTATAAGAAACTTGGCTGTCTACATTCTGTATCTAAAGCATCCACTTAGAACGAGGGAGAAAGGTGCCTATAGGAAATCAATCTGGCAACTTGAAACTAGGCTTGATCTTGCCTGCATTTTAGTGTCTTCTCTCGCTGCACTTACTTTGTACTGGCTCACATGATTACTGATACCGTCTTAACGTGTATTGACCCCACTGGACAGGAGGGAGCCATATGAGGGCAGACTTTTGTTCTTACTAATCTTTACCTCCATGCAGTGCACAGTTTGAATTAAAATGAGCTACAGAGGTAGCCTAACAACGGAGGCTAGAGAAAATACAGAAAAGCCAGTAGGAGGAAGCAATAAGCCCAGCAACATAGAAAAACTCTATGTGCTCCTAAAAATATGAAAAAACATCCTAGCACAAGAGTTGATATTCTCTATGATAGCTCAAAATGATGAAGAAAAGGAGACAAAGAGAACTAACATTACCAATCTGCTCTGTGTCAAGCACAGCTGGAGGCATTTAACATACATTACTAATTTAACATCATAAGACATACGTCATAAGACATATTCTAGAATGATTTCTATCCACATTTTTTAAAAGTTATAGTACTTCAGGGGTTAAAATCATAACATTCTGAAAAATTTGGCTCTTCAAAATGGTTTTCTGTTAAGGGTTCTAACTAGAATTTTATGATCTGATTTTACTAATATAACCCCCAAAATTTAGAGACTAAACTTCTTAGAACTCATATAAAGGAGAGTTGGAAATAGGATTTCCAGGTTTGAGTCACTTAATTTAGAATGTAAGTATCAAATACCCACTCCAAGAAAAATGAATCTTTTGGCCATACTCCCAGGAACACACTAAAACGTACAAAATGCAGGTGTATTTTGAAGGCTATGATAAAGGTATGGAAACAAGCCCTGAGAGAGAGAAAGAGAGAGAGAGTTTGTGTGTGATGTATTGTTGATAATATCTGCTAGTTTTCCCATTGCACCAAGAGTTTAATGATATTAAGTGGACTGTAGCTTGGAAAATTTGCCAACCCAAAGACAGTCAGAGATCTACAGTTGGGGAGAGATCCTGACTTCCATTCTAAGAATATCAGTTTCGACTTCAATTGGTAAGTGCATGGGATTTCCAGTCTGAGAAATGAATTATTTTTGTTGGAGATCAGTAAGCTAATGTCAGAAAGTCTAGAAATGAAAGGCCAGTTTTCATAAGACTCCCCTGGGCCAAAACATCCAAAAGAAATGTGGCAGCATTCTGCAACAATCTCAGAGAAATTTCCTCTTCAAAACAAGACTTTGCTGAAAAAACTTGGTCAAAAAAAGGGCGAGAGGAGGAGACTTGGAGGAATCCCCAATTGCCACTATTTTAATTTCCTTAAGGGCAGGAACTTGGCCTTGTAGTTTATCATTGTACAGCTGAAGTACGAATAATAAAAACTGCTGTGAAGAATAGGAAATACAGCATAACTAGGAAAATTATTGGCAACATGACAGACATGAACACAGCTCCGTGTCTAAACACAATGAGAAACGTCAACACCCTTGAAAAGTAACAAACGTCTATATATTATGGGTAACTATGACATATGAACCATTATGATCCCTTTTTACAGCTGAGGAGAGATTTAGAAGCTTGGTGAGTGTAACAAAACCAGCATGTGCCATTACCAAGTTGTCTGGACTTAGTGTTTGGTCACCAAACCCTGTGCCACTGCCTACACAGGACATTCATTTCCGATGAGAATACATTCTACTTTCCATGGAGTATTAATTTGTAGAAAATTAAGACGCTTATACATCTTCAAAACATTATTCTGTCCTTCCTGAGCCCCCAGCCCTGGCTCACTCTGGCCTCCTACAGCCCCAATCCTTTCTTCCTAAGGCCAGTAGCTCTTCCACATGCTCCAGCCCAGGACTGAACAACGCCAGGAAATGAAAATTTGATCAGGTTACTGCTCAATAGAAGAGCATCCTGAATGCTTTAAGAATAAAGTCCTAACAAGGATCTTTACAGCTCAGTCCCCACCTTTTACCTCTCTCCTCATTTCTTGCCACTTCTCCCTTTGCGTTTCACACTCTAGCAATGCCAAACGACCCAGAGTTCTCTGTGTCTATCAGGCTGTTTCTTTGCTGCGTCTCTGTGCATACTGTTACTTTGACCACTCTTCCAAACCTTGCTCAGGTTCTGGCTTCTAAGAAGCCTTTCCCAGAACTCATCTCCCACCCCTTCCAGGCACACCTGTACCTCTCGACTCTCAGCTGTCTCCAGGTCTGGTGTGCATTTCTATTGCTGCCTATAAATACACTCCTTTTGTGCTTGTCTCCTGCTAGAATACGCTAAACTCCTAAGGGCAGGAAGATTAGTATACCCAGCACTGGCACAAGCCCGACACTATGACTGACATGGCAGTCAATATCATTGATTGTTTTTAAATGATGCTTTTACAGCTTCACATTCTGTGCAATTTCCAAAAAACCAACACAAAACAAAACAAACATTTCATATAATCCTACAGAACTCAAGTCTAAAATCACACTCAATCTTTTCCAACTAATGGAAGTCACAGTTCAAGACATACTCAGCTGGCTTCAGGTTATAATTTCTCTGATATTGTATCACTCCTGGGCTCAAGCAATCCTCCTGCCTCAGCCTCCAGAGTAGCTGGGACTACAGGTGCCTGCCAGTTAATTTTTTATATTTTTTGTATATTTTTTTAATTTTTTTAGTAAAGATGGGGTCTCGCTCCTGCTCAGGCTGGTCTTGAACTCCTGAGCTTAAGCAATCCTCTGGCCTTGGCCTCCCAGAGAGCTAGGATTACAGGCGGGCCGTGCCAGCCTACTGTCTGTGCTTTATTAAAGAAGAGTTCTAGGCTTCTCAATTCTCTAAAACTTTCCTGGTGTGGAAAAATGCACATACCTTTAAGCCACACATTTCCTCACTTTTCAGTAGAATATAGTAATTTCCTAGTAGTGTTACTTTGTTTCTGGTTTACAATTTATATACTTAAAAATGCCATCAATTGTTTTAAAGCCATGAAATTCAAATCTTCACTGATATTGGTACCCGAAGCAGTGATATGATTATATACGGACGTGTGTATTTATGTGTATGTATGTAATATATTCATATACAACATATACATATTTAATGCATTTTTAATAATTTGAAGATATGACTATTATATAATTATTTTCTACTTCTGGGTACATCTGGAGGTAAGTATGAGATCACAACACAGAACCTGTTTAATGTGTAAGTCACTACTATAATACTTAATCAGGTACGTAGAGATTCATGTTAATTCTTTTTTCATCATGAGAATATGAGTGGGAATGTAGTATACTAACTGGCAGGTGCTGAAGAAGTTAACATGGTGCTCCTACTTTTGGAATTTAAAAATGTAATAAAGACAATGTTATAATATTTTAAAGAAAAAAATCATTCTTGTTCATTGCCTATTTCCTTTTTTTCCTTGTTCCTTATAATCCTGGTAAACATAAAAGTGTGCATATATTTTTATATAGTGTGTATTAAATTTTATTATTTGCTTTTTTATTGTTATACCATTTATTTAACCAGTATCCTATTAAGGGACATGTGTTAACTTCCCAGGTTTTCATATTAATAATTAATGGTGCATAAATAAATGTAGGTATGTAGCTCATTTTTAGAAAAAAATCTCTTTCTTTAGGATAAAAGCCCAGACAAGATTTTAATGCTATGTATTGAATATATATGAAATGGCAGAATTGGTTTTCAAAACATTGTACTAATTTATGTAACCTCCTAAACTGTACCAGATTCACTCAAATCTTGGCAGTCCAGAGTCTTATAATTCAATCTCCACCTATCCCCAATTTAATAAATATAAAATACTATCTCATTGTTTTAATGAGATTTGATATTTTTCCATGTGCTTATTTACTATTCTAAGTATATCTTAAGGAAGAAGCTACTAACTAATGTAATGAATGAATTCCATAGGTGAAGTTGTTTTGTTTACATTTTTATTATATTATAATAATTATATGAATTATAGCACTAGTAATCTTTCTATCTCATATATGCCTTCTTTTAGGAAAAGTATACTCAAACAAGAGAAAATAAAACATTACTACATAAAGTTTCTCATCTGTCTCTTGCAATAAAGAATAACTATATGTTTATATATTAAAATATCAGCACCTTTTATTACCCCTAGAGTAAACATAAAGTATAAAACAAAATTAACTCCTCATAAATAAGAAATTAATTTAAATTAAATTATTATAGTAACATATTAAAAAAACCTAATATATATATATCATTCACTTTCTCTAGGGTATTAATGTGGTTATCTGTTAGGAGTACTTACAAAACTAAGAGGAATTAGGTTGAAAAGTGAAGCCTAGGGTTTTGTAGAGGTTTGAAGATTAGAGTTCAGGAGGTGTTTGTGGGTAGGATGAGCTACTTTAGTTGTGGTGGTCAGGTAGGCTTTCTTAAAATACAGTCTTGTCAATACTTTGGAAGTCAGCAGTCTTAGAATCTGCCTTTTCTACTGACACCAAAATGGTACATTTTTAGAGCAGATAATTTCTGTCTTTGTCCTCAAATACACACATTATTTATTTCTTTGTTTTCAACAAAACCTTGTCTCAGCACTAAAAAGAATTCAAAATTTAAGATTAGGTTCTGTTTCAAAAATGGAAAACTATTTGTCTAAACTCAAAGTATCTTTTTAATATAAAAATATTTTATCTGAAAGTTAGGTTCATATGTGGGTCCACAGGAGCTTGTTTAATTGATAATATATCTGACTACAGTACTTTTCCAATTGCATAAAATTATTGTTTTCAACATCCTTTTCCAGAGGGAAACTGCATTTACTGTCCTAGTTCTAAATGCTGATAATCTATGGGCATTCCCACCACATGGGGGCTCTCTCAGAAAATTTCCCAGAGGGTATTTTATAGGCAGAGATGGACATCTACTTGTAGACTTAGTTGCTGGAGAGAATCTAATAATATGTTTGGCGGGGAAAATGTATCAGGTTAATAAGCAGAAATATAATGTTAAATCAGAGAATTTGGAGGAATATATATATATATATATATATATGTCAGTATGGTGTGGTTACAAAAGCAAACAAATCTACTTAATATTTATACTCTCATGAACACAAGAATTTGACCCCGGAATGCAGCTGGAGTTAGACTAAATGTAGCAGAAGTAACAAGCACCAGTCTCAGTTGCCTTGGGAACAGGGCTCCTTCCTCATGTTAATGATTCTATAATATGAAAAGGGACATTTAAATGAAGTGCATAGTTACCACAGGTAGAGCAACAGGTGTCTAGAGAGATACATGTATGAGTATTTAGCAGTGTCTAAAGGGATTGTGGGGTTGGTGCATTAGTGCAGTGCACAATGAAGGAGCTCATGAAGTGGAGGTGTGGATTAGCAGATAAGGAATCAACATGAGTGTTTGAGAACCTCCCTGCTACTGCAGAACCTGTAGACTCTCCCAATGGCTTGCTCATAGTAACACAGATAAACTACCAGTTCCTTCCTACACTTTCCGACAGTGTTGTATAGAATGAGCAGCACTCCTAATAGGAGTAGGAGCAAGTAGATAAGACAATATACTGGGAAGCAGAAGACCTCTGTAAAGTCAGCATAAGAGAAACACAGTAGGATGCACAGGTACATAACAGAAATAACTTTTAAAATAAAAATTATTCCTTCAACAGTTCCAAATTAAAAAGAAACAAAAGCAGCTGTCCTGTAGTGGGCAGAGGGTATGGGTAATTCTTCATTTTATTATGTGGATAACAGTTAATGCATCTGTTTTAAACAATATAGTATAGTATTAGAAGTTGTGCTTAGTTCCAACATTTCAAAACTTACCTCTAAAAGCACTAATATCCCCATAGTGTACCTGTAGTACAAAGTATTTACTTCCAGTCTCTCCTCCAACTCTGAATCCAACACCTAAAGATTTAAGAAAAAAAATTAATGTTTTAGAAAATGAAGTCTAAAATGGAGCTAATCTAAGGTTGCTAATCTAAGAAATCCAAAGGGAAATAAAATAGCATATAACATATGAAGTTATGGTGAATATTATATGAAAACCAAAATAAACTAGACATTGACCGAAACTTTCTAATATATTCTGTCATTACCTCTCAAAGCTCTGATGGAATTCTATTCATAGTCTCCACTTCAGAACCAGAGTAATCACCTATACTTTAAGAGGACAATTCACTCATTTTGAAAGAAACAGAACAAACAAAACAAAATTCTGTCCCTGTTGATTATTTAACAGATATATATAAACCCATTATATTGTTTTGTTTTGTATATATCCACATTTATTTTATTTTCTGACTGAATATGGGAAAGAGACTTAGGAACATCTCAGGTATATTACTTTTCTCCCCTTGTGAAAACAGCTATCTACAAAAATGTCATTGAGGAAATCGGTTACAAAGTCTATTATGTCAGTGAATTTTTGGAATCTGAATGCTCTTAATAGTTTCACTTTTAATGAAGTTTGCTAGTGAGCTAAGAAATAATCTACAAGAAAATATTTATAAGCAGAGGAAATATTTTTTTTTCTCTGCTCTACTAATGGCCCTTAAAATGTCAATAAATCTACGATGGACATCCCTGTTAGTTTCCAAACTGGTTTGGTAGGGGCTGCCTGGTGAACTATACAGAGAATTCTGAGGCTCATCTGAAGCAAGGCAAAACAGACATCAACTAATGATGCTGGCATGAGTTGGGGAGGCAAAGGAGAGGCGTGTGCATCACAAGACCATTCCTGAACCACGGCAAACTTAATTTGTTACAGAACCACACACTCCCTTTAATATTAAGAAACATTCAGGTAATAAAAGAGTCTGGTAATTCACTCACGCACTGGAAACTATGAACAGTTTGGAGGTGAAGTCGGAAAAGCAGCTGAGGTCTGGCATCACATTAAATACCCGGGGTTCCAGGACTATAAAAAAAAATCTCTGCTAAAACAGCAATTTATTTAATTCCTAGCTCTCTTGGCTCATGAAATGCTCCTGCTGTCAAGAACCAATGTGCCTGAGGCCAAAGGTGGCTTGAGGTATACTTGGTTATTTTCTTATTCTGTCTAAACTGTTGTGTGAGCAAACTACTTCCCAAAGAAAGGCAGAAAAGAGTAACTACCTAAATGAAACCTTTTCAATACAAAGCAGGTTAATGCAGGCATTTTTCCTCTGAAGCAGCAATATGAAACACTGTCAACAAATGTTATCAGGGACTATAAAAAGGCCTTGGACGTACCTTTGGGGAGTCTGGTAGGGGGAGCATTTCTGGCCCAGGCATACAGAATATTGGCTTTATCTGTACAGGTTCCTTCGTCACAAAACCTGAAGAAAAAAAAAAGTATTTATAAATGAAGATTCAAATACTAAAATGCATACATTTCTACCCATGGGAGGAGATATTTGAAAGCAAAATATTAATATAGCATATATCATTATTGTATCATATCAGCTTTAAGATCCTAATGAAGGCTAGTGCAAAGAATAATTTCTAGGCAAAATAAACACATAAGGGAGAGTTTTTGTTTGACTGTTGCCTGATATGAAGCAATCTTGTGATATATAGATATGCAGATCAATTTTTACTTTGATATATTCATATGTGGAATGTAATCTGTGTAATCAAGCAGAAAACCAAATGTTACACAAAAACCAAATGTTAGCTATATAAACCAAAGCTAACCTGGTAGAAATCTGGAGGTGTACTAAAAAAAATGTCATACACAATTCTCCTTTGGTTATCATTGTTCAAATAGCGCCTACCCTCAGCAGAGTGAGGAATACAAGTGTATCCTATTTAAGGGGTTCTTGGCCATATATATATATTTTATATGTATAATATATATGCATTTTTTGAGTTTATGAATACTAGCTGTGCCATTTATAATTTGTTTCATATTGTGCAAGTCATTTAATCTTACTGAGCCTTAGTTTTCTCTCTTGTAAAACAGGGATAATTATACTTACCTTGCAGAGTTACATCTCATTTGATTCCGTAAATCAAATGAGATGTAAGTGGAAAGCACTTTATAAAACTCAAAGCACTATACCAGGGTAATGCATTATTTAACAAAACATTCACTTTATCTACAGATTCACTGTTGAGAGACTTGTGTGGTGAAAAGAGCACCCAGGCAGAAAGACACATCTGGAGTTCAATTCCAGAGCCAGCCCTTAATAGCTGTGTATCTTGGGTGTGTTCATCAGCCCTCTTAGGCCCAGTTCCTGTATGGAAACTCATGATAAGGCTGTTGTGGTGATGTGTGTAAGGCACCCAATATGGTAACTAGGATATCTGGTAGATCCAATTTAATACATGGTAAGCTGTCTGTCTCCAAACCACACGTTTTCTCATTACACTGGATCTCTTAGCTTCTTCTGTTATCAAATTGAATTTGTTCAAAACATTGTTAGGCTACATTTTTATGTTGCTTTTATATATTTGTGTTTTTGGAAAACTGGGACCAAAAAGGTCAGGAACAGGAGGGTAGCAGATGTGAAAGGCTTGAAGACTATCAAGGACAAAGACAAATACAGCTTCTTAGGCAAGCACTTGGCTTATACAGGAAAAAATGTACACTGCCCATGGCCTGGAAGGGCAGCAAAGGCTTACTGAACAGGTTGAAACTGAAGCTAGAAACCCAGAAACCACCCAGGTTGCAGATATGAAAACCAGTGGTAAGAAGTTCCTTCACACTTAGAGGCAGGGACTCTTACCACGTTTCCTGCTTATAGACAGTACGTGCAGAAAACAGTGGTATGTGTCTGAATTAAGGGATCAGGGACCAGAACCAGGAAACCCTGATAAGGTTAGGCTTAGCAAATGCTCTTGCTTCTATAAATCAGGCTGCAGAAAGAGACTGTGTAATGTGTAATGTAAAACACATCAACCAGTGGTTTCTTACTGTTCACTGTCAAGTACAATATACTTATGATGAAGGATCATTACCATGTGAGAACTGTGCGCTGGAACAAATGTCTGTGACATCCTTGTGCCAAGTGTGCTAAAAGTCTTAGGATGTTGGACAGTGCCCAAAAGCAAAATTTTCCTTCTTGGCCTCATGCTATAATAGCTAAAGAAATGAGATTGTCAGATGTGATGAACTTTGTATCTTACTGCTGTGAGCAACTAAAGTTTAAAGATCTGGGTGGCAATTTTCATAGCTTTCAACAAAGATCATAAATATACAAGTACCTAATGCCAATGTGATGACAGTCTGAGGTTAAACAAGATAATTGTTTCCCCTGATATGGAAGTCGATTTTCAAAGTATGACTAGAAAGAACCAGATTGAAATGTAACAGCGGAAACTGGTTTAGTAAATTTTTCTAAGTTACACATTTGATTATGTCATTTGCTGGCTCAAAATCTTTCAAATGCTTCCCAAAAATAACATCAAAATAAAATCCAAATCTTGTAGCATAACACATAAGACCTTTCATGGTTTGGGACCCTGTTATATCTCCAGACAAAACCTCATTTTCAGTCATGCCAACTTGCTGCCAGTTTCTAACCTCTCTCTCTCCTCCACTGTTCCCTTTGCCTGAAATACCCATCCCAGCTCTCTGCCATGTACAGAGATTTAAAGAACTGAATTGGCTCAAATTGTATTGCACTGTCAAGTTTGTGTGATAGATTTTTTAAAATTTAGATTGAAATTTTTAACTACAATATAAATGCCCCAAAATTGAATTATTGTTTACTTAGTATTTTGAACAAATCAGCTTGTATTCACTCTCATAAGAACACTGCAAGCAGCTTGTACTTTAAAGCTGAATAAGCGCAGAGAGTTTAGGTAACTTCAAAAGGTCACACAGCCAAACCATGATTCAAAGCTCTGGTTGTCACACACCCATCTATCTCAATTCATGACACTGATTTATGGACACAGAATATTATATGAAGATAAGCTCTGATTCCTACTGTCATTTCTAAACTGAATTGCAATTTGTACATGTCGTTCTAAAAATCAAATTCTAGATGAAATAAGTTGTTCTTCTGACTTATTCTCAAGGAAACAATGATTTTATATTTTATTCTCTTAAAAGGTCTGCTAAAATAGAGTTTTAAAAGCAAACCTTGGTTTAATTTTTAAAACCCTGTTTTATAATTTTGTTTAAGGTATTCAACTCACAGGGCTGAGTAAAGAATGAGTCACTGCAGGACACTGGGACATTGAAGCGAATTCTAAAACTTAATGAGAGGACGAAGTGAAGAGGAAAAACAAAAGGCTGAGAGAAATGGGTTCCATAACCGATAACGCAATCGAGTGGCAAAGAGCATTTGGATATAACCCCTGTGCCTCTTCATTTTCACATTTCCAGTTCCAATTTTAAATGAAATGGCATCATATTAATATTTTCTCCACATAAAATGACCAAAAAGGAGAAAGACAATATTGTATATTTTGGCCTTCCAAAAAAGGCTCTACAAAAATAGAATTTTTACTATTCTTACTAGTAAAGAAAAGCCTTAAGGCTGGGAAGCAATGTAACCCTTGATCAATGGCTGTTGTAATTTCAGGCCTCATCAACCAGTTTTCTTATTCTTATCATTCTAGCAGTTTCTGCTAAAGGCTCCTCCAGATTAAGCCAATTAAATTGTGAAAAGATTCACATAGCTCCCATGTGGTTTCTTAGTATTCATAGTAAAAATGATGAGAATTAACATTTGAAAATAAAACTATTCTGGATTCTTGGACTTTTCCCATAGAACCCTTTTCACCTCTAATCCATGGGGAAACCACTTGGATGGCATGAATATTTTCTCACTGCACCAAGCACTGAAAAGTGCTAGCCTGTCATTCTGAATTATCCAAATAAAGCATGATTGACTGTTAAAGTACTCTCTGGTTGTGTCTGTTAAAGGCTATTTAAAATCCAAGGTTACTCAGGGAAGATAAGAACTGATAACTCATTTTTTCTTTTGACTAAAAAAATAAAAA
Source organism: Microcebus murinus (assembly GCF_040939455.1). Taxonomy (NCBI): domain Eukaryota; kingdom Metazoa; phylum Chordata; class Mammalia; order Primates; family Cheirogaleidae; genus Microcebus; species Microcebus murinus. The sequence goes on along the minus strand of NC_134114.1, from coordinate 76,396,677 downwards.
AAAAAATAATTGTCATGCCCTCGGGTTAAGTCTGTATGGCCTTAAATTCCAATTTAATGCATTAAGTATCTAACAGAACCACAGCCAGGAAAATTAATCTAAAGTGAGAAAGTTTCTTTGAGAAATACAATATAAAATCAATGGCATGGGTGGAAGGTTCTCACCTTTAAAAATGCACTCAGTATAAGTCAGGTATTCAAATACCATTAACTGCTCTATAAACCCACAGAATATTTTCCCCAATTCAGACAAACCTCTGTGAACTTCAATGCAATGGACAGGCACTGACATAGTATTTAGAAAGCAACCTAATACAATGAGAAAGCTAAATAAGAATGGTGATTAAGAAGTATTAGCCAGATAAATAGCACCACAATAATTTCACCCTACTCCTGCAGCCCAATGAGATCAGAAAAACAATAAAGTCCATACGATTAGAGGGTATGTCTGTTTTGTCTACACCAAATTCTCAGTGCCTAACAAAATGCTTGGCACATAGTGTATGATATAATAAATAGTAATAAATGAATAAGGACAATAGCTACCAATTCTATGTGCCAGGCCCACCACCAAACAGGTTACCTATATCACTTACTCCTTATGATGGCTTAGTCAAGCCATCAATGATGCGTAGTTCCATTTTATAGATGAAGAAACAGACTAATACAAGGTTAAATCATTTGACCAATGCTTAGTACAGCTATCAAGTAGTAGAGCTGAAATTGGAACCCAAGATGCTCTGATTTAAAAGTTCTGGCTCTATCCTAAATATAGCACTGCGCTATAATATTGCTACTCTGTTTAACATAAAATACTAGTCTTCTGAGGAAAGAATAATGTCCAAAATTATGTAGTGTTCCTTTTTGTCGAAGCAGTCAAAAGGATTACAACTATGGCTTTCTATTTTATTAAAGTTGACACTAGTCTACTAAGAATTGGGCAATTATTAAGGCACTCCTATTAACATCTCTAATCCAGGCACCTAAAAATTATTAGCCAAGGAACACAATCATTGGTAACTAGAAGTCAGAACCAGATACCAACTGTATTTTAATAAATTGATCCCTTATATTCTCTCGACATGCAATATAATACTCTCTCAACATGCAATATAATACCAATCTGTTACAATATTAAAGTGGACAAGGAAATAGATAACTAATATTTGCCTAGCAGAAAATTTATGTCTAAACTTTGCTTCTGCACTCAAAGACACATTTTACAGTGCTTAAAACAAGGGACAGGCCAGGCGTGGTGGCTCACACCTGTAATCCTAGCACTCTGGGAGGCCGAGGCGGGAGGACTGCTCGAGGTCAGGAGTTCAAAACCAGCCTGAGCAAGAGCGAGACCCTGTCTCTACCATAAATAGAAAGAAATTAATTGGCCAACTGATATATATAGAAAAAATTAGTCGGGCATGGTGGCACATGCCTGTAGTCCCAGCTACTCGGGAGGCTGAGGCAGTAGGATTGCTTGAGCCCAGGAAATTGAGGTTGCTGTGAACTAGGCTGATGCCATGGCACTCACTCTAGCCTGGACAACAAATGAGACTCTGTCTCAAAAAAAAACAAAACAAAACAAAACAAAAAAAAAAAACAAGGGACAGTATAGATTTCAGAGACTGTGTTATTTTTATTTATACTGACAAGGGTACTATGCATGTTTAATTTAGAAGTTTCATATGGCAGAAGAAACAAAGAGGGGACTGCAGAAGACACACGTGAGTCTTGCTGAATACACTGTATAGATAACAGAGCCAGGATATGGAAAGGGCATAAAGGCAGCATATGCAAATACTGCTCTCAGCCAAAGAGTCATTATCATCATGAGGGAGGCAACAAAAGTGCAAGCTGATCTGGAAAATAACATCACCTTAAAAAAAACAGTCATTTAAGTAAGTAACCAAGCAGGGTGTCTCACACACATGCTTCTATATATTTATATGCATGTTATATGTTGCAGCTACTTTTTCCCCTCATCAGTATCTGTAACCCTGTGGAGATAGTGGCATTTAAAAAGACACAGCAGGTGGTTAATAAATAGAAGTAGTTGAAAGGGATTTAAGCTAAAGCTTCATAGGATGGGAAAGCACTACTGCTTTAGCTTGAGAATGATTCCAACTTAGAACAGCTGGAAATAGCCTCATTTACCCAGCTGGGATTCTTCTTTTCCAAAAAACATCAAACAACCTGTAGACGAGATCTTTGATTTGTAAAGATTACTTGGTCATAAATGTCATTAGAGATAGTTTTAAAATCAAATATTCATAATGAGAACTAAAAATAACAATTTTAGCTATGCATAGAAGATTACACCAAACTATAAGACTCAGCACATAAGAAGACCACTCACTTTAAAATCCCCCAGTATTTTAAAGTCTTGGGGTTTGCAATCGTAAGTTGCTTTAAAGTGTATGTCCTGTGCTCCGTAGAATAGAAAATGCACAAGCCTACAATCTCTTATTTTAAAAAAGAGAACATTCCAGAATCTCCCAAATACCAAAACAATTTGTGTGAACAAAAATACCATGATTTTCAAAGTTTGAAACTCTAAGTAGTTACCCACTACCAATCATTCAAAAAAAAAAATAGATTGTTAGAGCAAAAATAAAATAAAGTAATTCATAGGATAAATGCAATATTTTAATTTCTTAGATCTCCTAAAAATTTACTGCTTTTTAGTGGAGAGCAGTAATAGATTCATATAATTAAACTGCCCAGTTTTCAGCACCTCCATTTCCTTCCTGATGCTAAAAAGGCCAAAAGAGTATCTGCTCACTATGGCTCATATTCGGCCAACTAATCTGTGCAATTTAGAATTGCCACACTTCGAATTAAGTCTATATGCAAAAATAAAGTGCAACAAATCACGCCATTGCAATGCTTGCTCCAATCTTAGTGCTATTACTTTCCACTGGTCCCTGGATGGGGTTGTCTCCTCCTTTAAATGCTTGAGAAGAAGGTATTAGGGTTACATCTGACAGGTACTGTTGCCTTCTTTACACGGGTCGGCAGAGCCACTGCTTTTCCATCAGCTGGTCCTTATCTGCATCCTCTAGAGGTATGCTAATTTGGAATTGAGCACCAGGCCCACTCTAACTATAAAGAGACCACCCTACAGTATATTAAAAGGTTCACATCAATGTATGCAATTTAAATGCGCATGCATATAATTAACTAGACACATTACCAGTGTGAGCTGCTAATTTGGAATGAGACACAAAAGACTGGAATGTGTGCAGAGGAAAAAAACTTTAAAATTAAAATGACTACATAATGAAAACTGCTTCATGCTGTGTCTACTATTTTCATGTAAACTTAATATAACTGTAAATATATTTTAATGAACAGTAGAAAGAGGCAATTACAAAGAGCAAAGGAGGGCAGCACAACAGTGAAACATCATCAGAATAGCTCTTTGCCTTCATATTAAAAGTGCTGCCTGAAGACAGAGGATGAATTATAACTTCATAATTTCACAGGAAACATGTTTTCTATATTAAAGACACATACCTATTTGCCAACCTGCTGGCAATGAAAACAGAACACCCAAGTAAAAACAGGAGGAAATCCTAGCTAACAGAAAAGAGAGGAAATCCGAGTTTGACATTTTGATGTTAAAATACCCGATTAGCTTCTTCCTCTTTGGTTTATATTCATTCCCTTAAAGATTTTTCCAGAGTGTGAGTAAGTTCTTGATATTCTTAAGCATCAAAAGCCATTACAGGTATCACACTCAAAAATATATGTGAAATTTTAGGAGTCTTCATTTAAGTGATGTGTATATCTTAGAACAACTACAGAATAGATTTTTTTCTTTTTTTTTTTTTTGAGACAGACTCTCACTTTGTTGCCCAGGCTAGAGTGAGTGCCGTGGCGTCAGCCTCGCTCACAGCAACCTCAATCTCCTGGGCTCAAGCAATCCTACTGCCTCAGCCTCCCGAGTAGCTGGGACTACAGGCATGCGCCACCATGCCTAGCTAATTTTTTCTATATATATTAGTTGGCCAATTAATTTCTTTCTATTTATAGTAGAGACGGGGTCTCGCTCTTGCGAGAGTTGGTTTCAAACTCCTGAGCTCAAAGGATCCTCCCGCCTCGGCCTCCCAGAGAGCTAGGATTACAGGCGTGAGCCACCGCGCCCGGCCAGAATAGATTTGCAACTATAAAATGAGTGTGATAAATTTCACTAACTTAAAAATTTTAGGAAAATAATACAAGATGTTTGACATTGATATCTTTTTGTTATTAGTGTTATAATCCAGGCGGAAGGATGAGAGGCTAGTTGGAGAATATCCACTGATCATCTCCAGGGCTGAGCCTGTGAGACATTGGGGTGGAAGGTGAGGAATGTTTCTGTGAAGGAACCAAAAAGTTCAGCCCATGAAATATCCTGTGAGCTCTAATTCTTTAAAGGGGTATGGGGTTTTGTCAAATATTGGAGGCTAAATAATCATTAAATCTTTAGATGAAAAATAAGACCCGATGGTGGAAGTCAAGAGTTACTAGAACAGTTTTCCTTCATGTGCGTCACCTAGTTTGCATACCGAAGAGATCCTATACCTATATATTGAAAAGATCTTACTTTTAAATGTTAGATGAACAGTTTGGGTTTGGTTAAAAGAAGATGAGTAATGACATCAATTACTGTCCTTCTTTTACGGTTATAAATTCAATTATAACAAACCTACAGATTAAGAGGGAATATAAGATATAAGGCAGATATCTTAAAATCCATGAAAAATGATATGGATATAGTGTTATTAAGAATTATAATTACTCGATGCAAATGACTGTCAAAACAGGCTGCTTGCTTGAGATGCGTCAAACCGTGCATACATCTCCAATTCCTAGTAATAATTCTTTTCCAATCAGACTCAGCATTTGTATGCAATTTATATTCATAGAATTATGGAATTTTAGAGCATAAAGAGGTTTTATAAATGATCTAATATAAGTCTCTTGCTAAAATGAAGAAACCAACTCAGGCCCACAAGGGCTAAGTAACAGGGAATCCAGCCAGTTAGTTCACTGCTTTTTCCTTCAATCACGTTGCCTTTCAAGTAATAATTCTAGCAAAATAATATATGTAGCAATTACTTTACTTAAAAATTCTGCTTTCAGCTCTTTTTCGTGGCGCCTCGGAGGCAATCAGCTGCTTCACGATGAAGCTGAATATCTCCTTCCCAGCCACTGGCTGCCAGAAACTCATTGAAGTGGACGATGAACGCAAACTTCGCACTTTCTATGAGAAGCGTATGGCCACGGAAGTTGCTGCCGACGCTCTGGGTGAAGAATGGAAGGGTTACGGGGTCCGAATCAGTGGTGGGAACGACAAGCAAGGTTTCCCCATGAAGCAGGGTGTCTTGACCCATGGCCGTGTTCGCCTGCTACTGAGTAAGGGGCATTCCTGTTACAGACCAAGGAGAACTGGAGAAAGAAAGCGCAAATCTGTTCGTGGTTGTATTGTGGATGCCAACCTGAGTGTTCTCAACTTGGTTATTGTAAAAAAAGGAGAGAAGGATATCCCTGGACTGACTGATACTACAGTACCTTGTCGTCTGGGGCCCAAAAGAGCTAGCAGAATCCGCAAACTCTTCAATCTGTCTAAAGAAGATGATGTTCGCCAGTATGTTGTGAGGAAGCCCTTAAATAAAGAAGGTAAGAAACCTAGGACCAAAGCACCCAAGATTCAGCGACTTGTAACTCCACGTGTCCTGCAACATAAACGCCGGCATATTGCTCTGAAGAAGCAGCGCACTAAGAAAAATAAGGAAGAGGCTGCAGAATATGCTAAACTTTTGGCTAAGAGAATGAAGGAGGCCAAAGAAAAGCGCCAGGAACAGATTGCCAAGAGACGTAGGCTGTCCTCTCTGAGAGCATCTACTTCTAAGTCTGAGTCGAGCCAAAAATAAGATTTTTTGAGTTAAATAATAAATAAGACCATATCCTAAAAAAAAAAAAAAAAAAAAAAAAAAAAAAAAAAAATTCTGCTTTCACTTTCATTTTTCTTTAAATCTTCTTTCCCCAACTTCAAAGTCTTTTGGTCAATATATGTTATAGACTAATTTTCAAAATAGTACATTTAAGAGTATTAGTAAATATTTGCAAAGGACCAAAGTAATGTTTTTGTTTTGATATTCTCTTAACATGAGAACAGTTAACTAGGCTTGCCTCATTTTATATCATTTTTCTTAACATTTAAGTGCTGCTTTTATTTTCTTATTCATTCCTTTTAACCAAGGTGAAGTTAAAGCAGACTTTAAAAGCTTACATCCCTTCTAGTTATTTTCAGTAATTGTAATCCAAGGGTAAATACTGCTAATTTCAGAAGAAATGGTGTTAAAGCATAAAAAACAAGGGATGCGATTTGCTGAATAAGAATCAGAAAAGGCTGTCACAGAATAATCTTTTAATTCCAGAATTGTATTTACAAAAATTTACTGAAGAGTGAAAACTGGACTGTTGATATCCAAGGGTATTAACTGTGATTTGCTGACTCCAGTTGTACATAAACCCGGTCATGTGAGCTGGGTTCCTATGTGATATGTCCCTTTCATCAAATAACTTAAGCCTATTAACAATTGCTTTGATGGTACTTGGTCCATGGAGATTTCCACTAATTGCCCTGTGCTTTTAACAGTTCCAAATACATATTATAATTGTTTATTATAAAAATGACTAGAGAGCAGCTCCTTCATGCCTCACATGAGGCTAATGAATATTAGGACGCGCAAAGAAAGGTCCATCCGTCTACATGCTAATGTAGGGGCAAAGCCTCAAAACAGATTCCTTCTCAATGCAAAGTGAAACACACTAGTCATTTTGGACTGTCAAATATGTAACAGTGGTTATAGGTGAAAAATATGAGGCTTAAAATTTCAGAGTTCACTGATTTTCAAGAACACCGAAGAACAAAATGAAAGAAAAGATATCAAGCCATAATTATGTTGTACACTTCTGGGGGTAGAAAACCATATTAATGTCTTATTTACCCTAGAACCTCCCATGGCATTTGTTACAGTTCCTGCATATGATAGGCATTTAATAGAGGTTTATGAATTGCTCATGAAAATACGGAGACTCACCATAGTGATTAAAATAATTTCTAAAACATGGGAGGCAATGTGGTAAAATGGAAATAACTTTGGGTTTGGAACCAGACAACCTACGGTTCAATCCTGGTCTAGCACCAACCAGCTGTGTTATACTGAGCAAGCCCTCTTTGAATTTTAGGCTCTTTTTCTGTAAAGTGAGGATAATACTTGCTTTGCAGAGACATTAGGATAAAATGAAATGGTTATGTCAAGATCACCTAGCATGTGTCTGGAACAAAAGAGTGCTCAATGAACAGAACCCTGGTGCTCTTTGGGTGGAATCACAAACCTTAAAAAATTAACATCAGAGAATCAATAATCTGAATGTTCAGGCTTTCTTACAAGCCTTCTGTACTTGGACACATTATGTATAATGATAAACACATATTTATTAAGTCAGCGACAAAAACTGATACATATGCTCCATTGCAGACTAAATAACTATGATAAACCATGATAATCATGCGATGCCAATGAACAATGTTCTTTTTCTAAAGCAAAAAAATTCTGCCTATTTATTATTCAGTTGTAAAATACTGGCACAGACATACTTTGTACTTGTAAAAAACATACTTTATACATGCTTCTCTACTGTGAGCTCATTATCCTTACCAGTAACTTCCAGTGGAGGAAGGCATATTACATCCAAAAAGTAACATATGATGGACAGTATCCATGCTGGCATGAGGTTTGAAGTCGACTGTTAAGAAAAAAATGATACACGAATGTGAATATAAGTTATACTTCTGTGCATAAATGTTACAAGAGATCACACCTTTGAACAGTTCGAATACCTGTATAACAAAGATATTTCAATACTCTCACGATAGAAATGCCCTGGTCATATAAATTATTTTATTCTTTAAGATGACCATGAGTTAATAATTTAATTTAGCAGGATAGTAAGCTATTATATAGCTAATAGAAAAAATAATAATAGGCTAAATATTACACATACACACAGACATTTTTTAATGGAAGATCCCTTTTATAGTGGTGAGGGCATTATGTGCGTATAAAATGAAAGCCCCAGGCTACGTACTCACAATATATGTTTTTCCAGATCTCAGTAGAGTGCTGAGTACCATAAAATGCTGCACAATATTGCAGTGAAACAAAAGCTACAGTGAGTGGTCAAAACATGAGCAAAAAACTCATAGAACAAATTTATTAGCATCTTAAAATAACAACAGTACTGTAGTCACTAAGATGTATATGCAAAAACGATTACTGGGAAAGAAAAATAAAAGTGGAAAATGTATCTTTACAAAAGTACAGAAAACTAAAAATTACTGTCCTGAATGAGCATACAGTACTTGTTAAATGGACAAAGGACATGAATAGAAACTTCTCAAAAGAAGCCAACAAACACATGAAAAAATGCTCAACATCTCTAATCATCAGGGAAATGCAAATCAAAACCACAATAAGATATCACTTAACTCCAGTGAGAATGGCCTTTATCAAAAAGTTCCCAAACAATAAATGCTGGCACGGATGCAGAGATAGGAACACTCCTACACTGCTGGTGGGACTGCAAACTAGTTCAATCTCTGTGGAAAGTAATATGGAGATACCTTAAAGTGATACAAGTAGATCTACCATTTGATCCAGCAATTCCACTACTGGGCATCTACCCAAAAGATCAAAAGTCGCTTTATGAAAAAGACACCTACACTCAAATGTTTATAGCAGCACAATTCACAATTGCAACGTTGTGGAAACAACCCAAGTGTCCACAAATTCATGAGTGGATTAATAAAATGTGGTATATGTATACCATGGAGTACTACTCAGCTTTAAGAAACAGTGGTGATATAGCACCTTTTGTATCTTCCTGGATAGAGCTGGAACCCATTCTACTAAGTGAAGTATCTCAAGAATGGAAAAACAAGCACCACATGTACTCATCAGCAAATTGGTATTAACGGATCAACACCTCAGTGGCCATATAGGAATAACATTTATCGGGTGTTGGGCAGGTGGGGGAGGAGGAGGGGATGGGTATATACAAACACAATGAGTGAGATGTACAACGTTTGGGGGATGGTCCCACTTGAGGCTCTGACTTGAGCGGGGAGGGGGTCCTGGACAATATATGTAACCTTAACACTTGTAACCCCATAATACGCTAAAATAAAAAAAATAAAAATAAAATCTTGAGGTTTTCATACCATCATTTAAAATACTAACAAAGAGAGAATGGCTGGAAAATGGACTTGATATATCTTGAGACTGTTTTCTATTACCAAATAATGTAGTAAGCCTAAGAGAATGAAGAAAATGCTTTGGAAGGAAAGAATCAATTGGAAGTTACAACAGTGACAATTCATAAAAAATTATATTGTTATGAAGCCTGAGTTTGTTAGCAAGAAAAACAGAAAGAAGAGGGACTCTGTGTCTACAGACCACTCTCAGTTGAGTGCAGCATTTCCTCCCTTTCTTCCAGAATCCTATAAGGAATCTGTCCTGGCTGAAAGAAAATTGAAAAATCCCTGAGGTGGAAGTATCTTGCCTTTATTTTGTCTTTAATTCAGCTTAAGTTTATTTAAGTATATGATACAATTTGTAGTCTTACATTCATTTTTATCAGACTGTTTATATCACTCTACGGACATCTATAACTTTTTTGTCTGACTGTATCCCCCTCCCATCCCCTTTTTTTAAAGAAAAAAATCTCTCTACCAATCCACAAGGGACTATCCAACAAGAAGCTGAATCTTCTGATTTTTTGGAAGCTCTGTTGATGATTACATGATTTTCTCCCTTTAGATTACCTTATTATGGGTGGATAGTTTCCCTATGACTGAATCATTCTTGGAATTTTGGTAATAAGCAAACATGGCCAAGTGCAGTTTATTCCAAGTATTAAACTGTTGCAAAACAATGTGAGTTTCAGGCATCAGCTGAAAATCCAGGTGGAAATATCCAGCAGAGTTGGAATTGCGTGGCTCTTGCTCAATATAGAGGTCAGAGAATTACATATTTGGGAAGCACTCAAAATCTGAACCCAGAGGCTGTGGGAATGGACAGAATGGACTTCCAACAGGGGAAGTAGGAATCACAGAGAAAGCTCAGGACAGAGTTTTAGGGAAAATCCTTAGCTGTCAGGGTCAGTTTAGGAGATGACAAAAATGTCTTTTTTATGTTAACGCAATGTACCTGCTGCTGTGAAACAAAACAAAAACCTTTTCAGAAAAAGAGTGAAGCTATCAGCAATTTCATAAAATGAAATCTTTTTTTTTTTTCTCTTTTTTTTTTTTTAGCTTCTAATAGGTCAAGTATATAAAATGAAATCTTAATAAGCAAAAGATGCAGGTAAGGATAGGGAGGAGATCTGTTGGGAGAGGAATAGATCATAAAGGCAACAACATATAATCTGCAGTTTTTCATTAGGAAGGAAAGAAAACAGTTTGCTTGGGCCCTTCCTTGTGCAAGAGAATCCACTAACTGTTCTTTGCAAAGGGAAGTTAATTACCCAACCATTTTCTGATTTTTTTTCTCATTCTGACATACTATTTTAACTATCACTTATTGGCTCCACATTGAACTCTTATGAGATATGTGTTTAATTGTCACTTCTCAAATGAGAAATCTATGTCTTGAAAAGGTAGCAAAAGAAAATTCTTCGGAGTTCCCTCTCACAATAACTTATTCTCACTGACATACGCTTTTCCGGAAACTCAAGATCTAATTTAAATGCTAAGTAAATTAGTGGTACACAGCAAAAACAAGCAACTCACCATCTTTTTTCATATCCTAAAGTATAATATCTAAATATTTATAAAATTCTAGCGCAAAGTACAATTCATTGCAAGTTGAAATGAAAAATACCTCCAGCAAAAGGAATGTCATCAAAATGTAAATCTAAAACAAACAGTAGATGCCTTAAAGCAGTGCTTGGACAATTTCACTGAAAGGCCTGCTGCCAGTGGTAGGGAGGGGCTGGCTGGGAAAAGATTATTCTGACAGGTTCGTTTCCTGGGTTTGTTCTATTCCTACTTACTATGCCTGGCTTTGAAAAATAAGACCCCACCCCCTAGTGAATAAAAAGAAGGTCTGCTGGGTGCAAGACACATATATGCCTATGCAGGAGATTTCAACACAACACAAAACAGAATATGGAAAAATACTTTAAGATGACATCTTAAAAGAAATTTCTCATTTTTTTTTCCTTCCCATCATACACCAAAGAAATAAAGGATCCAAGGGCAAGAGAGCTAGAGGATAATAATGAAAACAACTGCATTTAAGTGTACAATTCTGACAGGCAGAATAAACAAAGGCAGCCTTGGGATGGTGAGAAACAGTGCAAAACACATCCTCAAGAGAATGCAAGGGAATATTACATCCAGTAAGATTAAAAGTGCCACCGACTCTTCTAACTCAATAATAAGGTGACAGCTGCTTAAGTGGAAATGGTACTTTAGTCTCAATGGGAACTAACTGTTTGGTGCCTAATGTATAAGATCAGGGAAAATTTTATAGGCAAGTAAGTCCTGGGCACTCAATATCTTTGAAGGACTAAGTAAGACTCCAGAAATAATGACTCACACACACAAATTAAAGGAAATATGATGACACTGAAAGTGTAAAAAGGTGGGAGGATTTCTCAAAGGATAATGTCATCAGAAATAAAAGACTCGAAAGTATGTGTGTCAGTAACATATTGAACAGAGAGATATTTATAATTTCTGGAGTTCTAAGCAAAATTTTGCCCTAACTGCATAAAGTTGTTTGGGATTTATGATCTCTTTTAGCTAACATCAAACTACAATCAGGGTCATAAAATTCTCTAAGAATGTGGCCTGGGACAGAGTTTCATTTAGCACTTGGCTTTTTCTCTGTATTTCCTTTCCAAGTGGATATTCAGGTCTGCATGTCAAATTTCGATTTTTGTGCCAGACTCAGGACATGGAAAGATTCTGAAGAACACACATAGCTAACTGGAGGACTCAGAGACTTTGGAGATATCCATGTACATATAACCAGCCCTAAATTGCCACTGGAAATAGTAGGAATATTCTTTTTAGCTAAAGATATTCATTACAGGATTACTACAGACCATGGATAATTAATGTATTGAATAAAAAAGAATTGCCTTGCAAATTCAAGTTTGGATCTCAAGAACTTTGGCATTCTAGAATTGTTGCATGTATATATCATTAGAGATAATCATTGTTAACTGTCTTTTTTCCTCCCAGTGGAATCATATTATATACTGTAAACAGCTTATTTTGCATAGTGTGGTTATTTTGATGTTATTAAACAATTTTCTTCAATGGTACTTTTCAGCTTGGTCTGTACATTAGAATCACCTATGGAGCTTGGTAAAAATACACATGCCCAGGGTCAATCCTAGATCAGCCCCTTGTATTCCGCCATCAATATCACAATCAAATCTCCAGAGGTCATTCCTAGGTATCTTTTAAAAGTGTCACAGGTAATCACCGGTGATTTTGATTATAGTATGCATTTTTAGTGGCTGAATATACTCTATTATGTGAGTATCCTCTGAGTTTAGTCAACTAATCTTAGTTGACTTGGGATCGTAATGCTCCTTTAAGTGCACAGGGCAAATAGTAAAAATAAATTTATAAAAAGAGTTTCCAGAGGTAAAATTCAGTTGATATTTCAGAGTTATTTTATTATAAGAGGCCACCAGAACTCTGTGTTACATCATGCAATTTTAGCTCTATCACCTAAAATCCTTTTAATGCTGAGGTCTGAAGCCAGCATGTAAATGAAGACTTATGATTACATCCCTGTCTGATAAACAGTCTGTATCCTCTTGTGCTTTCAAGCCATATTCAGTAATGAGAGAACTGGGAAGGTGCAAGGTTCACGAAACAATAATGTAAAAGAGATGTCATGATTTAAAAAAAAAGAAAATACAGGCCCTAAAATCTTACTACTAGTATTTCTTTATTTTGAAAAAATAAAGATTATACTTCAAAAACCGCTCGACGTTAACTGAAGATAGCAATGCTCCAAATTGTGATTTAAGTGTAGGATATGATCAACTTTAATGTTCATAATCTTGTAGTTTGGCAAAACAGATACAGATAAATGTCAAGTTCACGGCACTGCAGTCCATTTGCCAGGATTTTAAAAACCTGCAACCATGACATAGTATGTTGTCTCCCTCAAGCCTCCTCCATTACCATGAAGCAATTCTATGCTAAAATAAAGGTCTTTTGCCTAAACATTTATAGCCAGAAAGCTTAATAGTGAAGTTGTCATTAATTCCTGATAGCATGGACAAAGATGTACAATGTATAAAGCATCCTTAACATGGTTTATGAGGACTTTTAAGCTGCTGTTGCCAAACTGACCAAGAAATAAGACTCCTGAGCAAGCCTATATATTGATTAACTGTAAAATGAAATAATCCTTACTTCTGAATAAAGGGATTTCAACACAAAAAAAGAACTAAACTTCTGGATGATATATCTTTTAAAACTGAAGTTTATGGTATATACCTGAACCAACTAAAGAATCAATAAACAGATTTTATCAGTCAAGCTATGCAAGATAAAATAGCACAAGCTTCATTAAGCCCTGTTTTTGTAATGTATTCCTATAACAGTCTCCCCCTATTAATTTCCTACAGAATTAAATCCATATTCCGCATTTGAGGCCATGTATAATATTGTGCCAGGCTCCTGGCTCACCACATTTCCAACATGGCAACCCTTATATCCACTTTTCACTCTCATGAGGCAGCTAGCCTCACTTTATAATCACAACCACTAACACGTACTAGGGGCTTACCCAGTCCAGGCACTCATTTACTCCTTACAAACACCCTGTGAGTCTGGTCCTTTGTCCTCCCAAATACATGAGCCTTAAGGACAGAGAGGTGGAGTAGCTTGTCATGCAGCTTGGAAGGGGTGAGGTTAGGATTTGAACACAGAGCAGTCTGGCTCAAATCTCATTCTTTCAAGCACTATATGATGCTGTCTCTCATTTACGTTCCTTCCTGATCATACTGTTGGGGACTGTTCTCTACATATCCAAGTAGGCCATCTTCCCAGGTCCAGATCAAATCTTACCAACCTCCTTCACAAAATATTCTCTGACTAGACCAACTCATAGTGATCTTTTTACAGCTGACCACTAAGGTAGTTCCTACAGAAATAGCCGAAATGGCTATTTCAGAATGACTGTCAAAATCCCATGAAGCCCTCCACAACTGAAGCACATCTATACATCAGATTTGATTCCAACCTTGGCTGCCTAAATTGGCCACTTCACTGGGGCTAGGTGAGGGGTCATTTTGACGTCTCTGCATTAAAATAGCTATGTTAACATGTCGATTATTTTTTGGTGCTCACTGGATGTACCTAATTAAAGACATTCCTAATTCTCTGCTTTATAAAGTATAGTTCCTACTCCCCTCCCACCCTTTTTTTTATTGTCTAATGAAAGCCTGGAACTTCTTGGAGGTTGTCATTTTGGAAACATGGGTGTTTGGGTGACCAAAGGAAACAAGACACACAATAAATACTCTGCGATTCTGAAAGAGAGTATATAGCAGCAACAACTCCTTCACGATTATGACCAAGCAAATTGGGTTTTATCTACTCGTCAGAGTATCTTATCTGTGCTATTGATAATAACTCTTTCCATGTAGCTTTCACTAAGAAACTAGAAGAGCTTCCCAGGGTGTCTGCTGGAAGGTACTCAATAGTCATCTGGGAGACAGAGACTATTCATTATTCATGTTGGAAAAAAATTCTAATTGAAAAGAGAAGGGAAAGGATACTCAGTCAACTAATTGGAAGCAGAAAGGTGATAGCGTGATTGCACGGGGATGGGGATTCATACACATGTACACACACCCACCCCCACATATATTCTTCTATTTACCGCTGTCAAAGCCATAAAATGTGGATATATGAGCACTGTACCCTCCATGACTTTATTCTTTATAGTCACACTATCTGATGACCCATAAGCATGATCAAAATTAGACTGTTCATGCAGTTCTCAGAGTATCCCAACATCATCTGATCATGTGCTTTGTTTAAGAAAGGTCACATTTGGAAATCTTCCAATCTGTAATAACTATGCAATTCTGCACGCAGAAATTGTTTTACATTCAAGAGAGAAGCCCAGAAAATGAAAAACAATGAATCATTAGATTAATTTAATCTATTTCTAAATTCAGTGGCTTCTTTCTCATTTGTATAGTGCAATTTGATAGATAGGGACCTGCCATCATTCACTAAGGAAAAGACACATTTATTTACAGGTCATCCATGTGAGGGAAAGCAAGTGGATGAAGATGACAGTCAAATTTCTTGGCTGAGTGGACTGCTGTCAAAGCCAATTCCTCTGAGTGTCTGTAAAACACCTTTTAGACAGCACCACAGTTCAGTGGTCAAATGCAGATTTTATCATACCTTCACCCATTCCAATTCTGTGATTTCTTATTAAAACAATAAACAAAAGCAATGCTCTAGGGAAAGCTATGCTTTTGTTCAAAATATAAAAATCATTCTCATCGCCATTACAGTATTTCCCCAAATACCTACTTTAATCTGCATTTAATAATTCAGCACAAATATATAAACACATTATCCAGGTAGTATGTCCACATGTAAATGTAATAGGCATATACACAAATGAATTCCATGACAACTGTGATGGTATATTCTCAAAATTAAGAAGTATGTTTAAAATGCATTATATAAACAGTCACATAAACATAAAGTCATAATTATAAGTCATTCATACCCAATTTTGACTTTTAACACCATCAAGAAAGTTTGTCTTAGTCCTAATAACCAGTGTGAATTGTACTCTGTGATTTTCTTCAGAAATTTGAAAAGTGCAAGGAGAAAGGACTTTTTATATGTTTTAACATTCTTATTCTTGTCTTCTAGAATTCTGCTAGGCTGTGTCTTCCCTGAACTTGTATCATACTTCACATCCCCATTGCCTACCCTAATAACTGGCATGCAGCAGAATTTTAAAAGTTTGCTAAATTAATGAACAAGTGGCTTTTCTTTAAAAAAAAAAAAAACCCCAATTATTACTTACATTAAAACAAAAGACATCATTTAAGGCAAAAGGTAGATTTTCTACTATTTGAAATGCCGAGTTAGAAAATGGCCAAAATAAAAACCAAACGGTTTTTTACTGTTCGTTCATGCATTCAGCAAGCAATTATTGAGTTCTTACCATATCCTGTGGCATATATCCTACTGGGATTCAAAAATTTTAAAAGACACAGATAATTTAAAAAAGGTATAAAATAGTTAAGTGTCTTAAGAATGACCAAACAGAATGGCTATAAAAAAAAGTAAAAATTATTATTTTTTAAATGAATGAACAAAGTATTATGAGTCTTTATAAGTCTTCATTTTCAAAAATATTTAATCTTATGATAAGGTATCCTGAGATCTAAAATTTGGGACAATCCACCAAAAGACTAAAGCCTCATTCTTTATGTTATCAGAATACCTTAGAATGGAAAAGTCTTGGTTACTCAACAAGCAAAATTTTCACTTTGGGAGTGTGAAAAAGCAATGTGATCACTTCCCAACATATCAGCTCTATATCCAAGCCCCTTTCCTTCTACCTATCTTTAAAACTTCATGCGTATTGGGATTTGTTTTCTAAGATGGTTTCAGGTTTGTTTTATTTTTTTTGGCAGAATTGGCCAGAGTGTTCCCAGTAGGGAGTGAAGGTAAGGGAATGAAAGAATAATTGCATTTGATGTGAGGAAGACAGAGATGTCCTATTGCTACATTTCAGTTCCATCTACTCACTTGATAACTTCTTTCATTTCTTCCTTTGATTCACTATCCCCACACTCAAATCTGTTATAATTTAAATGGCATACGACTAGGTTAACACATAACTAATAAAAAGCTTGGGCAGATATCTTAAATTCTCTGACCCTCTGTTTCGTCTTCTAAAAAAATGGCTTAAATAAGCTTAGCTTTCAGTGCCTTAAAGTCAGGCCATCAGCAAACAGTGTCAGGTAGGATGATGTAGTGGTCTAATGATTTATTTAAAAAAAAAAAAGAATTCCATGCAAACTATTGTACTAGCACCTAATGAAATCAAAGATATAGATGTTCCTATCTCTGTTTCTATAGCTATAAAATGAGACTATCTATAGGGTTATCTTAAGAATTAATGAGACAATACATGCAAAATTTTTTTATTTATCCCCCTTATATGAATGATTATTTGGTATTTCTCTTTGGTTTTCCATTTCCAGTTCTAATTTGCCTAGATCTAAACATCTGTGGTTGCTGGATTAGGTAAACAATGACAACCACAAATCACTTGGGCATAGAAAGTTAAAGGACTCACATTAAAGATGAAAAAACCCATCTGAACAAGTAACAAAATCTTTAGTATACATGCAATCCCCCAAACAATAAGGAAAAGAAGAAATACTGAAAATAGTTATTAATCTTAGAAGACCTCTCAAGGACCTTAGAACTTGGAATATTTTAATCTTAGAAGAGAGTTGTCTAAGAAAATGCAGAAACTGTTCTAATATAGACCTTTATGTGTTTCCTATGAATGTTTAACTTGACTGAATGTATTCACTTGTACTTTCCAATTTTAAATTATGTGAAAGTAAACATTTATATTAGGTGAGCCATAACACATTCCAGGATATATATTTATAGTCCTTGGTGTCACCAGTTCTAAAAGCATATACTACCACCATCCTCCAGAAACAACCCAGTAACCTATTAACATGAGATTCGTAAAACTGCTGTGACACATGACTACCATGTTTGCACAGGTGTGCAGGGTGGCCTTCTCTTCCACATAAATGTGAAACACGAGGAATCCAGGCTATCCCTCAACTTGGACACACAAAATATAAATTAGTAAAGAAAAAAAATCATGTAAAATTCCTTTTATGAGTAAATATTATTTTCTTCTAGGTGGCCAAAAATGTGGAAATAAAATTAAAGAAAGCTTTAATATTTTAATTATGAATTTATACTCTAAGTCATATTTAGTGCTACTCAAAACACAACAATGAGAAACTTACATTATTTTTGTCTTTAAAGTTATTCAGTTCAGGACTTGAGAGCACTGTCCTTCCTTTTTTCTTGTTAATGTCCAAATATTATGAAAAACAACAGTCAGGCAATGCTCAATTTCTCATGGTCTGATTTTCATTCTTAGGAATTAACTATGCCGCAAAATTTGTTGAGAGTATTGTTAGAGGTTGTATTTTCTGTTGTGATTGCCACCTAAGTGTGTGGGGAAAAATACATGCACAGTGCTCTGGCTTCGCAAGTCTATAATGTACATTCCTGTGGGAAACACCTCATGAAAATTCATCCTCAGACTGCCCCAAAACTACTATACACATTTTACAATTCGCATAATAGCTGTTTCAGACAGCCCACTTGAAGATTAGTTTCAAGGGGCCAAAGTACAACTCTCATTACCACCACTTTCTCTCCAAAATCAACATCTCAAACCAGAAAAGTGACATGGAAAAAAAGCAAATCCATGAATAATTTGCCAATCACATCTTTTCCCTGAACAGTTAAAAGTCTGTCATAAGGGATGTTTAAATTAAAACAACCTAGATGGAAACAGATGGTGCTTTGTCACTTTTCCTATCTGATTCAAAGTCTCAGTTGGGGAAGGTCTTGTCATTTAAGACTTCTCTTATTCTATAATATAAACAACAGAATGAATGTTCTTTCTTCCCTCTTTCCCTGCCTGCCTCCTGACCTCCCTTCTTTGTCTTTTCTTTCTCTCCTTTCCTCCCTCCCTCCTATGCCTGATCTCCCTCCCTTCCTTCCTTCCTATCCATCTATCTACCTGTCTGACAGGTAAAATCTTATATTCACCAATGCTGATTTTAAGTGCAGTCAATTTATAGCATGAACCAGCAGGTAAATAAACAGTCTGTTGAGCGGAGCGGAATTAAGCATCCTGCCACAGACAGAAAGCCAATACTATACAAATGGGACCACACGGGATTGGCAGCCATTGACATCTGCATGCCACTCCTTAACTACTATTACTCATGAATCTCTCCAGATACAGTTTGTAATCTTGTCTCTCAGTGGCTCTCTCTAG